>NC_090931.1:1538884656-1543684656 GCF_040938575.1 Ambystoma mexicanum
GGCGGGGGCAAGCAGAATACCTATGGCTAGGTCACAGAACAGGCACTACCGCCCGCACTCTTCATTGAGGACATAGCCAGAGCGACACAGGCCGACCCGTCAACCAGATGGGCCAGGGAACTCACTGTTTAGAACAAATGGAGGGACTTTAAAAGGCTATCACGCCAATGCGAGGGAGTGAAAAAATGGGACTTGGAACGCATGTCCAAGATCAGCACAGAGCTAGCAGTCTCCCAAAAGCGATACTGCTGAGAGGATGCCTGATAGTTATTCTGTTTACCTCCCCACAGAGGAGTAGTGCAGCAGGCACATGAACGATACTGTGGGGTGGAGGCAACCAAGAACTTAGGTGATCAGCATGGTTCCCACTTATGGATGCTATGGTGGAAGACACTGTGAGAAGCTGCCTACCATGCCAATGGGAAGCAAGAAGCGATCCACCGCTGCCACTGCAACCAACATGCATCCACAAAGAGATATGGAGAGGGGTCGCAGTGGACTTTATGGCCCACTCGAAACAGGGGACTACCTCTTGTTGATCATTGATGAGTTCTCCAAATTCCCTATCGTCAAACGCACCTCATCCACTGCCTTTGCCCAGACTGCTGGGGTCATAGATGATGTGTTCATCGAGTGGTGTATCCCCACCACAGTTACAACAGAAAATGGACTGCTGTTCAATGGCCACGAGTTCCAGAGATTTGCGAAACATCTAGGGTTCAATCACTAGAGGATAACTCCATTATGGCCGGAGGCTAACGTAATGGCGTAGCGGTTTATGTCATCCATCAATAGGACCGCTCAGAAGGCGACCATCGAAGAAATACCAATCCACCAAGCCCAGTGCTGCATGTGCCTGTATGTGGGCTCTTTTCTTGGCATGGACGGAGAGTCTGTATTGCCTTTCCAGCAGGCCAGTTATCAGAGGGTGAGCCTGAAGGTTGCCACTTCCGTTCCGCCGCCCTGCACTTTCTTTTCAGGGCTGCAAGTTTGGAGTCGTACCAGGTGTTACGCTTAGAGGCAGGTTTCAAGTGGATCCTCATTACTGGGGCAAGAATGTCAAGAGTATATGCGATGGAAAGGTGTAAGTTGCTGAGAGCAGAATCGGAGGGAGTGTCAGAGGTAGGGGGTTGAGGGGAAATTAAGGTGGAAACGAAGGCAGCATCTGACACTTGCTTCATCGGATGGATGTTAATGAACGACGTTGGTCAGACTTTTTGGGGGGTGTTCAGAGGGCCAAGGGGACTCAGGTCAGAGGAGAGAATGGTCTGACCAGGAGAGAGGGGTGACTGTTGGAGGGGAGAGAGAGAGGTCAGAGTGTATGAGGCCATCCAGAGTGTGTCCAGCTGAGTGGGTTGGCCCAGAAGGGAGTAGGGAGAATGGAGAGGGAAAGAGAGGTGCAGAGGTCAGTGAGGAGAGTGGATGCAGAGCCAGGGGAACCCAGTTGGATGTTGAAATCACCCATGAGGAGGTTGGAGGTGGATGACAGTAAGGAAGAGCAGAAATCAGTCCATTCAGAGAGGAACAGGGTGGTGGCGCCTGGAGGCCGGTAAATGGTTGTAATGGTCAGGGTGGAGATGGGGGTGATGACCAACTTCCATGCCAGGCTTTCAAAGGAAGAGTAGTGCTGGATAGGTAAGATGGAAGCAGGAACCCACTCAGGGATGATTAAGGCAACCCCCCCCGCGAGTGCAGTGATATTGAGGCTTGGAGATGATTTTGAAGGCATTGGGGGGTGGGGGGGTGTCAAAGGCAGTAACTGCAATAACTGAGCTGGCAATGAACCATGTCTCGGTAAGAGCGAGAATGTTGAAGTCAATGTCTTCAAGAAGGAGGAGGAGATGTCCGCAGAGTGTTTGTTGGTTAAGTGGGTGTTAAGAGTCGCCAGATGGAGGAGGTCTCTGCCTTTGAAAGTTTTCGGAGGTGATGTACAGGGGCATGGTACACCAGTCAGAGAAGGGAGATGGAGAGTGGCAGGGGCAGAAGGAAGGAAGTCAATGAAAGAAGGCAGAATCTGTCAAAGAGGAGGAGGTCGGGTTGAGGACCCTGAACCAGGATGCATCCTTGCCAACCCTACAGATTTAGGCAGTAAGCTACTGCTTTTTAAGCAGTCCTACCGCCAACAGATTTCAGTGACAGATCCTACTGCTTTTTACAGTGGCAGGTAATGTATGTGACTCTAAGGCAGGCTGCAGGCCAAAGCATGCAACACATTAATTAGTCTGTCTGCACAGTGGGCTGGTAGGTGATTCCTTTGATTGGGCTCAGGCCAATCCAGTGACCTGACAGCTACATGACTCTGTCCTGCACTCTTGCCGGTACATCCCTTAGGTGAACCACCAGTGAAGACAAGTGGCAGAGCATACCACAATCACAGAGCATCTGCCTATTAGACTGAGGAGGGTATCAGTCTCCATGTTGTTCAGTTATTCATCTTGCACTGCAGGAATAGATATGCAATGCACAGGATGCTGCTACTGATCAGTGGCAAGCCAGCTGTGATTACCTTGGGCACAGACCAATCCAGTGACCTGACAGCTACATGACTCTGTCCTGCACTCCTGCTGGTACATCCCTTAGGTGAACCACCAGTGAAGGCAAGTGGCAGAGCATACCACAATCACAGAGCATCTGCCTATCAGACTGAGGAGGGTATCAGTCTCCATGTTGTTCAGTTATTCATCTTGCACTGCAGGAATACATATGTACTGCCCAGGATGCTGCTACAGATCAGTGGCAAACCAGCTGTGATTACCTTCTGTGAAGTTGGGTAACTGAATTTGGTGATAATTTACCATTCAGAATGATACATTTTAAACATTTGAACATCTTTCCATGTTGTGCTATTTGATAGGTTGTGTATTTTAGAATGCTTCAATGGTGCCAACAATGTATGTTTTGTATTTTCCTGTGATGTCATTGTTACACGATTTATTATTCTTGAAACTTGAAAAATCCTACATCTTTTTGGTCACAGAATGTTGGCAAGTATGAGGATGGTGCCTGTGTGATAAACATTAACGAAGCAACGTGAAGATGAGAAGCCTGTTAAGCGAATGTCTCACTTTGTGTCACCATTATTGGTAGAGGATGTGGAAAGAGAGAGAGTTGAGATGGGGGGTCCATAGATCTGGAGAGGGGTAAGAGAAGAGGATATCAGTGAAACCCTCTTTGGAGGAAGCACTGACGTAGGTGTCTGCAATGGGAAGTCCAGGATTTCCACTGAATATGTCTTTTTGTGCTTTTTTCTAAAGGACTTTGTGACAGAGGGAGGCTAGGTGATCGTGTAGCAGTTAGAGAAAATAGGAGAGATGGAGAGAGTCACAGTGGCGGCAAGAATGCAAGAAGAGTATCTGTACCACACAGTTCTAGCTAAACTCATCCGGTGGCCTAGTTGAAGTAGTCACAATGGCATAAATGCAATCCAGAAAGGCATACGGTATCACGAGACAAGAGGTGCACAGGTGTAAAAGGTACACAGCGGAAAATCGAATTTTGGTAAAAAGGCACTGATGCAATGCAAGAGAGGTGCACAGATGGTACAGCCACACAAAGCCTAAAAACGAAATGTGTGTAAAAAGGCACAGATGTAACACAAGGGAGGTGCACAGATGGTACAGCTGCACACAGCCAGTTCTGTGTCCATGGAACCACAGAACTAGTGATCTGAGCTTTCTAATGCATAGAGTACGATCTGGCCCTTTCGCCAGTTTCCATAAACAGACTGACAATCAGTATCCAGGAAGGACCGACTGTAAGCCCCTTTAATATTCTGATAACTCTGCGAATGCAAGCGAAATTGCATCAAGGGGCATTTGTCCCTCCCTGGGTGCGCAGCATGAGCTTACCAGCCTGCAGGACCTATAAAAAACTGCCACCCGGTAAAAGCCCACAACTGGAGAATATGACGGCAACAAAAAAATAACACACTCTCATGTGTGATTAAGGCTGCACATTATGGCAAAGTCGCAGTCCGGGCCGCTGCTTCCACAAACATACAAGGTCCAAGCCCTTACTTAACAGGACTTTCCTAACAACATGCCATCACCTCCACACACTGGATACTGCAGTTCAGCGCTGCGGCTGGGAGGATCTCACCAGAGGGAAATCACCTTGCCTTTACTGAGTTCTCATCCCAAGAGGAAGCAGCAAATGCCTTGTTCTCCATCCGCCATCATGCATTTTCGGCAAAGCTACGTCAGGAATGCATTTCAGATTAACAGCTGATGCTGCACACGGAGGCCGCTTGCCATAAACAAAGGGCCAGATCTCTGGCTACGATCCACGTACAGAGTCCAAGGAGGGCTAAGCAAACTCCTGTGCACCTCAGGCACGTGGTTCCGACCCCCAAAAATCAATGGTCAGCAGGGGGCAATTTCTCACGGTCATCATCAGATGGGTAAATGAGATGGCAGGTTAACCAGCCATGCTGTCTGCGCCCCCTGGTGGTTAATATGATGTATCCCGTGCATCCCTGACATTTTTCATGGCCTCCAGGTGCTCTGGCGATCTGAAAAGAAAGATGGGGAGGATTGGGTTAGCTAACGGGAGGTGAGAGAGAGCGCAAGATTGGTTTTGCTGTTCTGTTGGTAGTTTCAGTTTGGAAAAACCAGTCACTGTGTGCTGGGTTTGCTTCTAGGTGGTATGGTTTGGTGGGCATTCCGGTGTGTGTCTGTATAGCTTGTTTTGCTTGCCTGTGGTGTGGTGTTAGAGTTGAACTTGTTGTGATTGAGTGGAGGTGTGCATTTTGCAATATGATCTTAGAGTAGCTGCCACGGTAGTCATTGTGGCGCTGCCTCGTGAAGGGACGCGCACGTAGCGGCGTGATGTTGCACACCGCTGCGTGCAGCATAAATAAACCAGGCGTTCCAGGCCGCCTCAGAGCGACCGGGAAGCCCGAACTATAAGGACGTGTGTCGTGTGGTCCTTATGAGTGGCAGGGCTTACGAGCATCGCACGGGGGTCGGGACAAACCCCCAACAGTCATGTGCGGGTGATGTCTTTGGTAAGTGTGTGGTGTGTTTGCAGCAATATGGAGAGTTTTAGCAGGGGTAAAGGCATGGTCTAGTAAACATTTTTATTGTCCCTACGGGTCGGCCATGTTTTTTTAAGGCTAAGTGGCTCGATTTTAGAAAACCTTCCTATGGACCTTACCCGAGTTTTCGTCCATTAAACGCACGCGAAAACAAGCACCAGGGAGCCGCCATTTTCTGATAATCCTATCTTTTCCCCGATCGCCCTGGCTGACCTGCTTTTGCGGCACTAAATCAATTCCCCCGCCCCTGAGCCTGACATTATCAAAACATTCATATTCCCCGCCTCTCCCCGTGACGTTACTGTGCTGCATAGGCAAACGCGCCCAGTCGTCTTCTGCGCGACTCCACACAGAACCCGGAAACCAACACAGATCAACTCACAACACAGCGCGCCACAATTCAGAATATGAAACTGTACTTTAAAATGAAACAGCAACATGGTACATTTGGTAAAGTACATTTATTTGACATTAAATGTTTAGAGAATATTCAGCAATTGACATATGAACTCATTTATTTTCTTTTATCTGTATCCGCAATAACTGTTCCGTTTCATCTTGAGTCACGCGCTGTTCCTTTATGGTACACAGGATGTTCATTTTCGTAAAAAGAATCACTTTGGAAGCACAGTGAACTGCAAGGCTGTTCCATCAACTAGGCACTAGTCCAGCCTAAAGGTTGATATGTTGCTTCTAGCCACTAGTACAGCCTAAGGGCATGTGGGCCCTTGGCGATCGTCCCATAATATGGTGATCGTGCTCCAGTTGTTGACACGAAGCTGCAGGTGTCTGCTGAAGAATCCATCCGCCGGTGTCTCAAACAGATGGCAGTGGCAGTAAGGGATCAAATACCTGTTATGAAAACAAAAAAATGATAATTAGTCTTGCTAGCCGAACTTCATTAATATTACTGATTTTATTTATTTTCTTGCAAGGATAGTTCAATGGAGTATGTTCGTCTCTAAAATCAATGCGAAAAGTAATGAGATAAATCGAGGCCAACACACAATGATAAACGACAGTCTACATGCGTGAGGAATGATATGATATATGATATGGCGTTTGTAACACTCCTATACTCAAGTGTTTCTAGGCGTGACGAGGCAGGTGGGGAACAAGGGCAGACAGACAACGATCCTACTAGGCCAGGTGTCTTTCTGATCGCGCATGGGGAAGGGCTGTACATGGTTAGTTGAATACAAATTAAATAATAGGGCCAGCTGGTGGCAAGTGCAAGGTAAATGCCGGGAGAACGGGCTGGCGGATACAGAGACAGTCCCGTAGTGCAGGGAAAAGTGGCTGGGCCAAGGAGCGAGATCGGTGAGACCAGTGAACCTGCATGCCCATGTGCCCACTACGAACAGTTTTACTTGCTTTTCCTAGCTCTTCATTCATTCATTTATTCATGCATCCATTCATTAAATCTTCATTCCGGTATAAAAGCGTGTAAAGATTTACTTACATTATATTTGAAATTTCCATTGTGTCTCTTCGTAATGCAGTCTGTAAAACGGACCGTGCTCTTGACAATGATTTTTCGTATACTGACCTAAAACTGAAACTCGGTCTAGTTTCTGAATTTTCTGCCTTATCGTCTCTTACGTTATTGCGCACTCCCTTCAAATGTAGTTCTTTCGGCATGGTCCCTGTCTCAAGGTCAAAAAACAATAGACCCTTATACTTCCAGTGCGACTTGTGGGCCTATTCTGGCCGCTGTCCTTTGCATTCTTTATTTGCAACATCACGTAGTATAGGCATCTGTGAGAACTTGAAGTTTAGAATCCGTCTATGTAGTGCGCCTCAATGTGCAAATGCGAACTGGCTTCTCTCCCAAATGCCACGGCCCGCTTGGCTGGCGCGTTCTAAGTGCCCCAATTTTGTCCCCGTTGTCTGCGAGCTTTGCAGCCCAAATTGAGACATTTAATTTTTGGCGGAAGGTCAGGGAAAGTATAAAGTACCACAGGAGTTGAGTTAAAAGTGAGATTTATTGTTTGTTTGTTTGTTTTATTATTTGCAATACGCAAGCCTCCCCTCCGTTAACAGTGCGCAGCATTTACATTTACATGAGATGAGACATGAGAAAAATATATACATACACATATGTGAGGTGAATAGAGAGAATTCAAAGATGACACCCAGCTTGTTCGCCACCCATGATGGTGAAGGTAGGGGTTAGGTTTACAGGTACACTGTACAATAACATTTATTTACAAAAAGACAATCGTATTGCAATTATTTAAACCGGGATTTGTACTTCACAATCAGCTGTGCTTCGGGTGGGCATGGCACAGTCGCAATGTTTGGTGGCAATGGATCACTGCTCTGCACAGAAACGTCCAAAATTCCATATCTGTGCTTCTCTAACACAGCAACAATAAGACCTTTCACAAAGTCGAACTGCATTTCATCATAGACTGATTTGATCACCCATTGCTTACTTTGTTTTGAAAACACCTTAGTGTAGCGAGGCATCCTTACTTTACCCCTAGTCCTAGATTGTTCATGTCCGACATTGCTGTTATGGGCCAAGACCGCTAGTAGAGTCCTATGTCTCATGCCCCGAAAGCTAAAATGCAAGCGCTTCGGCCTGTACTTTAGGCACATATTGTGGAACAACTCCAAATCTCCTGTGTGACAGAATTCTGTCAGTCCTCTCAAATCTCTTGATAGAGTTTTGTCGAAAACAATCTTCTCAATGGCTTTGTGTGTCGGTGAAGATGGAATCAACCACTTCTTCTTCCGTGCCTCCTCTGGGGACAAAGGGCCATGTTCACATTGGTGGAAATGTTCATTTGCTGTCCAGCGATGAACGTTGGTGCATCAGTGACCGCCATTTTTCAAGTAGTATTTCCACTGACCCCTCACAAGTTTTTGAGCTCCACCAAAGATGGTTGGTGATAGAATGTGACCACTACAAAATACTTTCAAAACCTTTTTTTTTCCCTGCAGCCGAGATTTTCTTATTGATTGATTTAGCAAGATGCCATACGTCAAATTGATGTTTAATATGTGGGAACTGCTCTCTCATTGTCTTGGCAATTGAAACGTGTCTACGCGTGGCTATGAGGTCGATGTGCATTCCCCTCGATTGTAGATATTCCACTGATTTTCATAAAACCTAGTTTCTCCATGGCCACTGAGGATGTACATTGTGTTACCTGCACGACCACCGAACTCACAATTTTCTTACTATCCATGTCCTGAAAGTGGTAGGTGCAGTACTTGGCAGAAAATCCAGGGCTGTCGCACTGTCCATCGCCGGCTAGCCTGAATCGTTTGCCTTCAAATGTACTTGCTAGAGACAATTGTTCAATTTTCCAAGCATCACTAATGGGCGGAAACAGATAATCACGTTGGTATGTGTAGTACAGCGCTTTAGAAATGAAATGGAGTTCCACAAACTGAAAGAAAGCCTCTAACTTTCTAAAACTGGAGCCACTAAAAAGTGATGCAGCTGCACACAGTAGATTGCCTGCTGGCAGTTTCCCCAGCATCGGTTGTGCAGACCATGAGAACCTATGATTTAATCTACAGGCGGCATTTATTTTGACGTTACTGCCTTTTATTTGACACGTCACATTAATCAATGGCTTCCCACATACTTTCCCTCTAATGGAATGCACACATTTCAGCATACTTATAATTTCCATCAAACAACTGTCGAATACAATGTATTTGCTCTCTTTCATTAGACTGTCATCCTGCGTCAACGTTGTTTCGGCCTTTGACGTTGTGGAGATTTCAACACATTGGAAAGTAATATCGCTGATATCAAGTTCTGATGCGTCTATGGATGCTGCGGCTGGTTCATTCTCTGTCATTTCAACATCTATTACTTCAACATTGATGGGAGAACACAACAATGTCGACAGGTTTTTTGGTGGCAAATTTTTGGCGGGTGTAGATTGTGTAAATTGATCTGCAACTACTTCAGAGCTATCTTCAATACATTCAATAACATCTTCTTGTGGTGGTGCGGTCGCACTGTAGCTATGATCCAATGCAACTTTGCTGTAGTCTCCAAACACAATTAATTCATGTTCTGGCCATTGGACATGAGCATCTCGAGCCTGAACACGCCTCGCCTCAATTAATAGTTCCTCCATAGTGTACACGGTCTGGCAAGCCACATCTCTCATTTGCTTCACTGTCTGTGTGTATAGTTCTGACACCCACGGGTAACTGGAAGAGAGATTGGAAAAGGGATGTTCAGTTTAAACACAAGATGGAGTGTAGTAGAATTGACTGGAAAAAAACGTAAAATAGTCCCCAGCACAAACATTTTTTTAAAGTTATGAACTGTTTGTAACTAACCTTTTTTTGTTTTTTTTTCTTTGCAACTTTTTTGACTCGACCTTCAACATCTGCACGCTGTAGCTCCGATTCGTTTCCGCATGTCCTCCCTTCCTCTTGCGCTGCAACGACTATATTTTCTGTATCCGCATAGACAGCACGGAATGAGGCTCCATCGTCTCCCTGAAACATAGTACTTTCATTACTATGTATCAATTAGCATAAAACACACGTGAGGACGAACACACAGGTACATCTCAATAGCCAAATACGATTTAAACATTGTGTGCAAGAATCAAACGACAAGTATTCGACCAGTGATGATCTATTTCGATGGAACTGTCAGTATCCATACCTCTTGCTCTGCATGGACTGCCATGAATGGTTGTATTGGAGAGGAGGCATCCGCATCTCCCTGAAACACAGTACTTGCATTAGTATGCTTTTCAAAATTGGAAACACAACACACACTTGGGGTCGACGGCACAGGTACATATAAAGAGATAACCGCAAATGATGCATTGTCCAAAAGAATCAAGGAAAATCCAAATATGATCACATTTCATCGACTTATTTCAACGATTCCTTTACATCTGCATCATCTAAATGAGATGTTGTGATTGTGGTGGAAGCTCCGTCATCTCCCTGAAACACAGTACTTGGATTAGTATGGTTTTCAATATTGGAGACATAACACACACTTGGGGTCGAACGCACAGGTTCATATAAAGAGATAACCACAAATGATGCATTGTCCAAAAGAATCAAGGAAAATCCAAATATGATCACATTTCATCGACTTATTTCAACGATTCCTTTACATCTGCATCATCTAAATGAGATGTTGTGATTGTGGTGGAAGCTCCGTCATCTCCCTGAAACACAGTACTTGGATTAGTATGGTTTTCAATATTGGAAACATAACACACACTTGGGGTCGAACGCACAGGTACATATAAAGAGATAACCGCGAAAGATGCATTGTCTAAAAGAATCAAGGAATATCTAAATATGATCAGATTTCATTGACTTATTTCTCCAATTTATTTACATCTGCATCATCTAAATGAGATGTTGTGATTGTGGTGGAAGCTCCGTCGTCTCCCTGAAACACAGTACTTGCGTTAATAGGGAAGAAAGTATAGCAAATGGAATCACGTTATATGATCACGCATGATGGAGCTGTCATTATCCACACCTCGTGCTGCTGAAGAATATCTATGGATGTTGCAAATGTAGTGCGCACTTCCAAAAGCTGTTGCGCCGATTCGTATACTTGAATGTCAGGCTCTGCATCAAGTGCAGGGGTTGACGCTCCATCAACTGCCTGAAACATAGTACTTGCATTAGTGAGGATTACAATTGTGAAAACATAACACACACCTGGGGTCGACAGCACAGGTACATATCAACGGCTAACCACGAATGAAACATTGTGTAGAACAATCAAACGACAAGAATTCCAGCTCTGATGATGATGCTCGATGGAGCTGTCAGTATCCATACCTCCTGATGTTGAAAAACATCTAGAAATGTTGTAGATGTGGCGGACGCTTCAGCATCTCCCTGAAAGACAGTACTTGCATTAGTATGGATAACACTAATTATAACTGAAAACAAACACCAGTGAACGATAACTAAGGTGTATATCAATTGGAAAGCAGTAACCAAACATTCGGTAAAATAATTACACGATAGAATAAAGCTATTACTTGACATGCATAAAACAAGTATGTAGCGGATTAGCCTAGTAAGATTACCTGATACGCGCTAGAAGTGATTGATAACTGCGACCACGTCAAGGATGTAGAATGTTCTTGCTTCAGATTCAAGGTATAGTCAAGAAGTTGTAAAGGTCAATTAATGATTGATAATGAAATGCCAATATTAAAAATAGACATGTAAGCCGACAGAATACTTGGAAAATGCTCAATACAGCACAGTTCCCTGTCCCCATATATATATACATTGCGTTTGTGGGTTATGAAATCGAAAAAGAATATATTGATAAATGTCATTATTCAAAAAACTATACACTCATATCAATATTGAAATAATTACAGGGGATAGAATGCCTACAATATCAATTAATCCATTCGGCTACACACTACCGCAAGGCCGAAAGCTAAATCCGGACACTTGACTCACCGGTGGCGAAATGTGGACGAATAGAGTGGGAATAGCGTTTTCGCGCAATTTCCGTGTCGTTCGCCGTTTATTCTTCTTTGTTACCCAAGAAGTTGTGTACATGTCCAAGGAGAAGTGCCGGCTGCAGATGCGGTATCGATCACCCCTCTTGTCCTCTAAGACTTGTTGGACTCTACTTTCCAGCTCATCCAGTGGATATCTGCAATGTCTGACCTATTCTCTTATTCGATCAACAGTTTTCGGGAATACATGCATTGTAGTGCCTTCAGATTTCGCATGGGTCTTCGAAGGGCAACCGCTAATCGAACAGGCAGGCATTGTTGATAAATCTGAAAAGTAAATATCGACATTATTATACAATCTTCAAGAGTAAAGATTTGATACAAAAGTAAATGAATCATACAATGATCAATCAAGGTTTGTTTTGGTTGCAGGGACTATACCAGTTCATTATGTGCTGCTTAGTATTTGCATAAGTTGCAGAAATGTATAATTGATGTGACTGAAATCTGAACATGTGACTCGTCCCTTGGATGTTCTGTCTTGCACGAGAAGGAAACATGCTTACATTATAGACTGGACCCCCGAAGGATGCAATTCAATGACAATAGATACAGATGAAAATAAATAGATCTATTGATAGCATAGCAATGGAAACTCAAGTCAATACCAATGAGACCAATGAACATAGCACTATTGTGTACTCTACTCGAAAATAGATAGAAATTTAAAAATCTGCTAAATATGACCAGGATACATGGCCTTACCTTGACCAACAAACATTTGGATTCAGGAAGCAGAGCAGTATGTTGTGGGAGAATAGGTGGATGGCCACAGGTAGCGCACTGATGGGTATGCTCGAAGCGGTCACAGAAGTTCACGGATAGCACGACGACGAGCAGATTAGCATAGATCTCGGTGGTTCCCAGGTAGCACGTTCAGGAGTTGACTTGCAAAGCACAAAGATGTTCTCATGAGACATATCGAGTGGTTTTTAAAGTATTAGAAACTGGGGTGTGTTTGTGAATGAATGACGTATGTATGTCGTGGTATTAGGGGGGCGGCCTACTTGAAGGGGAGGCCTGCCTGGAGACACGGGGTCTGAGGAGGCCATGTGACCGATGGCCCCTTGGCGTGGGACACCTTTTGAAGTGTACATGCAGTTTGGCACCTTGGCCGTTTGCGCCCGTCACAGCCCCCCATGCCAGCGCGCATCCACCGGCGCGAACCGCCTTTGATACAGGGGGGTGGGATGGATGGCCCTGGGACGTGCAGATAAGGCACAGGAAGACTGCTGAATGGAGACACACTTATGTGGATTGCAGGGGGGCGGCCTGCCTGGAGACACGGGGTCTGAGGAGACCATGTGAACAATGGCCCCTTGGCGTGGGACACCTTTTGAAGTGTACATGTAGTTTGGCACCTTGGCCGTTTGCGCCCGTCACAGCCCCCCATGCCAGCGCGCATCCACCGGCGCGAACCGCCTTTGATACAGGGGGGTGGGATGGATGGCCCTGGGGTGTGCAGATAAGGTACAGGAAGACTGCTGAATGGAGACACACTTATGTGGATTGCAGGGGGGCGGCCTGCCTCAGGGGAGGCCTGCCTGGAAACACGGGGTCTGAGGAGACCATGTGAACAATGGCCCCTTGGCGTGGGACACCTTTTGAAGTGTACATGTACTTTGGCACCTTGGCCTTTCGCGCCCCTGACAGCCCCCCATGCCAGCGCGCATCTACCGGCGCGAACCACCTTTATATCAATATACAGTATATCGCCTTTATATCAATGATAGTATATCGTTGCTTATCAATAACAAATGCCACATACCGGAGATTCTTGTGAGCACAGACCCACACTTCAACCGGTGTATTATAGTGGTCAAGACTGTATAATCCAATGGTAAATGTTAGTATAGATATATGTGTGACTTTTATAGAGACATAACCTACTGAAAGACTTTGAACAAGTGTGTTTTAGTACATGCATTATCGAGAATATGTTATGTTAGCTTAGATAGATAGTGACCACCCTGCTTCACAGCAACCAGACCTTCACCCATTCGGAGCACAGATGTCTGACGTCCATCCTTGAATGGAGACACACTTGATTCATTTAAAAAATCGAGACAACCGTTGTTAAAATATATGTGGTGTTTTATTTTGTATCTTATTTTCATGACACAAAAATACAAGACTTTAAAGATTATACAGGTCAGGTTGCAGCACAGCGAGAGAAAATCCCCTGTACTGACCGCTGTCACTCGGGAACGTTTCTCTAATGGCACGAACGGCACAGGCGGGTATCACTCGTCGAACGCGGTGTCCAAGCCTCCCGTGAAGCCACCATGTAAAGGAACGATAGGCCACCAGCCTGTACCACCTGTGAAAAGGAATGAAACAAACTGTTTTTAAATAACCAAGATAAGTTTAATAAACGTTTGTTGTCAATGACAATTCTTGTAACTAATGGCATTTTACACGGACAAATGCTATCTAGACAATGCACACTATTCAACAACTTACATGCGTTACAATGATATGTAGATGTAATTTTGGATATAGTAGTAGACCATGAAATAGGAGTGGCATGACAAGCAGAGTATACTTACTCGTTACTCGGATTACGAGGACGAACAGTTGCTCTAAGTTCGTGCATAAGCACCATCAAATTTTTACTAGACCATGCCTTTAATGGTGGTAGGGCCAGTGGCGTCGCTAGGGGGATATTGGGGGAGCCCGGGTCCCTCCTCTGAAATCCTGGCCCCCCCCCCATGCCCCTGTACCTCCGCTGGGCTACTTTCTCTGCACTGTCTGCAGTGATGTGTCCATCAGCATAGCACACACACAGGGCTGCAATCAATTCTGCTACACAACAGTGAAGAGCTGTTAAGTTCCCCTTACATCCAAGAGCCGCCCCTACCATCAGAATGTAGCCCATGAAACCGCTATTGATGGGTCATTAGTGACTTAATGGTTTAGTGCCTGCATTCTGATGGGAGGGGAGGTGCACAACAGGGGTGTGAAGAAAAGATTCTCTGCAGGGGTGCTTCTGACGTCACACATTGCCCTCTTATAGCCCCCCTACTTTTATCTGTGCCCCCCCCACTTGCCCCTCCTAAATATGATTCCTGACGATGCCACTGGGTGGGGGTGATCCGTATGCCAATGTTGTAAAGGAAATGTGCTATTATTTAAAATGTGAGATTTGAATAAACTTGACACACAGCATACTCCCGTTTAGCAATAGAGGTGAAGAGCTGCAACTTTTCAAAGGGGAGCCTCTCATGAAAAAGCAGAGCTCTCACATGTTTCCACGGCACCCGGGAACAGGTTATCCGAATCTAAGACGTGTAGATTTCTCCTATCTGCTTCTGCGCAGCCGCAGGACGCTCGGTGACGGATGGCGACTTCTGCGCAACCGAAGTACTGTATGGTTGGTGAAGTGTATCGGGGTCTGCGCAGCCGCAGGACGCTCGGTGACGGGTGTTGACTTTTGCGCAGCCGCAGTGCGCTCGCTCGAAAGTTACGCCTTCTGCGCAAACGAAGTTCTGCATTCTCGGTGAAATGTTTCGGCGTCTGCGCAGTCACTGGGCGCTCGGTTACGCGTGTCTGCTTATACGCAGCCGCAGTTTTCGTGTTCTGTGAAGTGTGTTGGCGTCTGCGCAGCCGCAGTGTGCTCGGTGAGTATATCGGATTCTGCGCAGCCGCAGTGCAGCGCTGGACGCCATTGTGTATGGAGGCTGGTTTGTTGTTCTGAATCAGAAGCGACGGATCCCTACAGGATCGCTGGGGGTAATCTGTCCCACATCACTGGACACCCACCGGCTATCCCTGGGCAGAGAACCACCCAGGACCACCGAGGCCGCGGGAGACATGTCGGGCCGGGGAGCGGATGAGGTGAGCCCTCCCCCCTGCCGGTGCAGGTGCAGTGTGGCGCAGCGCTGGGAGGAAGCAGGAACCTGGTGCCAAAATAAATCATGCTGATGCCGGGTGCATAGACCTGTGTGTGCTCTTTGGGAATTTTGTAGTGGAGCATTTGGCCCCGCTAGACCTGGATTTATAAAGGGGGGGTTCGGAGGGGGGGTAAGTACAGGTGTCCCGCTGCCTGATATTCGGGTATTTCCGGGATATTATAGGTGGCAATGAATGCCGGTAAATCTAACCTTAAAAGGACTTAACCCAGCTTACGCCCAAAGGTATCATGGCGCTAAGCAAAAGAGAGCTATGCCCGACGCACGTCGGAAGAGAAGGTACTACTCAATACTGCGCAAAGCGAAAGGAAACTGATTCCAGGCCTTTCCGCCACCACTGAGAATGCACGGCCACCCATGTGGTGTCATCACTGTATTGATGAGGAGAGGAACAGTCCTCTCTCTGTTGTCACTTGTCAAGGGAATCCAACACAGACCAAGGAATACAAACCATTCTAAGGTGCCTAGAAACAGGGCGATGGAAACACGCAAAGCAGATCCGTGAAACAATGAACGAGGACACCAAAGAAGACATCACGTGCTTCTTAGCTGTAAAGGAAGAACTTGCGAAGTCAGAGGAAGGACTACTACTGAAAGGGACAAAACTAGTAATACCGCGAAGCCTACGACAGAAGGTGCTAGAACTAGCACACGAAGGACACAGGGGAATTGTATCCACCAAGAGGATGTTAAGGCAAAAACTTTGGTTTCCCCAACTAGACATATCCGTGGAAGAGCTACTGCAGAACTGTCCCACCTGCGCCATCGTGAAGCCACACACGGTCCCTGAACCACTAAGAATGACTGCACTACCCGAAGGAACATGGGAAGAAATAGCCATCGACCATTTTGGGCCCATGGAAGGGGGTGAATACATCTTGGTAGCTGTAGACGAATACTCTAGATATCCTGACCTACAGATTGTCCCACCCACCTCTGCACATCACACCATCCCGGCATTGGATCGGATGTTCGCAATCTATGGAATACCAAAAGTAGTCAAGTCTGACAACGGACCGCCATTCACGGGACAAGACTTCCAGAGATTCGCAGAATACATGGGTTTTCGTCACCATAAGGTTACACCGTTGTGGCCTCAAGCAAACGGTACCGTAGAAAGATTTATGAGCAACATCAAGCGCACGACACAAATCGCACGCCTCACAGGAGAACCCGTTGAGAAACTGCTGTACCAACTCATTCGATGATTATAAGAACACCCCACACAGCACCACTGGGAAGTCACCATCAGAGGTAATGTTCGAATGATCTGAACGTGGCTACCGCATGCAGCAGACAGCGAGGACCAATATGAAGACGACGCTGAGATGAGAACAAGAGACTCTCTCATGAAAGAACACATGAAACAAGCGGCCGACAACAAGCGCAGAGCCAAGGAGAGCGATCTGGCACCAGGGGACGTGGTAGTGGTCCGACAACCTCAACAGCGCAAAAACATAGCTCCTTTCAATGAAGCACCACTCATCATCATTAAGAGGAAAGGATCACTCGTCACCGCAGAAGGGGACCGCCGGTCCATAACAAGGAACTCTTCTCACTTTAGAAAAATGCCTGGCACCCAGCATGCAAGAGACTCAAATATGAGTGACACTTTCTCTCAGTGGGACGCCCCTTATGAGGGAGACAGGGACGACTCTGAAAATGACATGGCACCGGATGCCTGGGTGGAGCCATCTGCAAGAGTGGACTATCGACCACAGAGAACAAGAAGAAAACCAAATCGTCTCATCGAAGAAATAGATTGAGGACGTAACTGAATGTTTAGTGACGGGAGGGTGTGGTGTCGTCACTGTATTGTTGAGGAGAGGAACAGTCCTCTCTCTGTTGTCACTTGTCAAGTGGGCTGCGTCCCACATATTAGGAAGGGGAGGGGTTACCGCGCAGAGAGGCAGTTCGTGTCTGATGTTAATAAAGACAAGAGGTGTTGCACCCCAGCTCCCGCGTCGGCCCCTTCATTGAATGAAAGAGAGTGCGGCTGGAAGTGTAAGGAGGTCCACCTGCAATATACTACAACCCATATGGGCCGCCCGACGCTCGGGGGCTGTATAGTTTTCAGATCCTGGGAGCGCAGTGGTCTGATAGGTGTTTGTAACCCAAACTTCTTTTGAAGAAATTCAGCACCCAATCCATCGAAGGCCTTGTGTACAATGCACAGCGCCTTGAACCTAATGCAGTGCTCCACTGGAAGCCAGGGAAGCTGCCTTAAGAGCGGAGTCATGTGACCACCCCAAACGGGGCGAAGAACAGCTCTGGCCGCTGAGTGTTATAGCAGCTGGAGACGCTGCAAGAGATGCTTGGGGATGGCCAGGTACAGAGCGTTACAATAGTCAATATTGCTAATGACTAAAGAGGAGACGACGGGGGCATGAAACTTTACTGGAATACATGACAGGACTTTCCGGACCGTCCGTAACTTAAAATTAGGTTTTTGTCATACCTGGGAGACCTGGTCAGCCATAGAAAGGGAGGCCTGCATTTTTACACGTAAAACTTTCACCGAAGAGACTGACCGAGGGAAAGGGCCAAAACACTCTTGCCAAAACTCCTGAGTCCAAAACGAGGGGGTGGTCATACTCGCTACCAACATCTCTGTTTTTTTCAGCATTCAATTTTAGTCCATTTTTTGACTTCCACTCTCCAATGGCTAGTAGACATTTTTTCAATTGATAAGCGGATTCAGATTTGGTAAGGTCCAGCCGCACAATGATTTGGGTGTCATCGACATATGATTAACATAATGAACCAAAAAACATGAATTAAGGTCGAGAGGATGAATATATAAATTAAACAAAGTAGGAGACAGAGAAGAATCCTGGAGAACCCTACACAAAATAGCAAACACCTGAGAACAAAAAGGAGGGACAGAGACAGACTGGGAACGACCTGTCAAAAAGGAGGAAAATCATGTCAGAACCTGGCCAGAGATGCCAGCGGTAGAAAGACGAGCGTGCAAGGTGGGATAGTCAATGGCGTTAAATGCAGCTGACAGATCTAATAGAATCAGAGCTCCCACCCCACCCTGTTTAACCAAGCAGGTCAGGTCATCTATAACAGATACCAAGGCTGACTCCGCCCCTCTGCCCGGGTGAAACCCTGATTGAAATGGGTCCAGAAAGTTAGACGACTCCAAAAAAAGTACTGGGAAGAGGCGACACCAAGGATTTCAACAACTTCATCAAACAAGAAAGTAAGGATATGGGGAGATAATTAGACAGTACTGCTGGATCTAGGCCAGGCTTTTTCAACAAAGAGATAACAAGAGCATGTTTCAAGTCAGCAGGAATGATACCAGAAGTGAAAGAGTCGTTAACTGCCTCTGTAAGGCGGGCAATAATATCACCCGAAATATCTTTAAATACCAATAGAGGAACCGGATCCTGGGGGGAAGCAGATTTTTGCGCACTCAGTACCGCCTCCTCTGAGAGCACAGGAAAGGAAGACCATTTCGAGACCAGGTTGGCATCAGTACTAGCCTGTGACCTAAAGGAGGAGAGAGTATGTAATGAAGGAGGACAGGATGTAGCAATACCCTCTCGAATACTATCTTCTCTTTGAAAAATGAGGCCACAGAGTCACACGTTTCCTGTGAATGGGAGATACCCGGCGAAGGTTTAGCCTGAACGGCAAGAGATTGAACCACTGAGAAAAAAGTTCTGGGCTGATCAATAGCCTGCTCAAATCTACTGCTAAAATAGCTTTGTTTTGCCATCTTAATGGCAAAACAAGTCATGGGTGGCATGCCGATAAAGAAGACAATGTTCAGATGAATATGCAGACCGCTAGGTCCTTTCTGCCTGTCTCCAATGAAGTTTGAGACATTTAAACTCAGCGTTAAACCACAGCTCCTAGCGACATGTCCTTATCGGGTGTTTACATGAGGCCAGCCTATCGGCCACAGCTTTAAATGTCTGAGAAATGGTTGCCAGAGTACAGCTAGTAGCTTTATTAAGATCCTGAAGGACCAAGGAGGAGTAATTGGAGGGTGAGACTTTGTGCGATCTCGCTTCACAGCAAATTGTTGAGGACCTGAGGTAGGAAGGGGAGATGTAATAGGCATAGTAAAAGGGACCACATAATGATCTGACCAAAGAATTGGAAAAGCTGGAGCAACTGACAATATTGAAGGGCCAGCAAAAATAAAATCAAGAGTATTACCAAGCTAATGAGTAGGATACTTAATCAGCTGGGGAAAACCCAGATCAGACTTAGTAAGCACACATTGGGCCTCATTACGACCCTGGCGGTCCGGAAATAACGGTGGCGGTAAACCCGCCGCCACCGTTGTTTCCGGACCGCCTGATCCCGACCCCTGCAGGCGGGAGGTGATGTTCCCGCCAGGTCTGACCTGGCGGGTTTAACACCTCCCGCATGCAGGCGGACGAGGAAACACCGGCAGCATTACGAGATGCTGCCGGTGTTTCCATGATCCCGATTCCCATTGAGTCCCATAGGACTCAATGGGAATGGGGATTTACACCATTCCGCCTCCGTGATTCCCGGAAAACCGGGGTTTTAATGCCCCGGTAATTCCGGGAATCACGGAGGCGGAATGGTAATACGAGTCCGGCGGTAACCAGGCGGTTTTACCGCCGCGGTTACCGCCGGACTCGTAATGAGGCCCATTGTATGGCCAATAGACAGCCTGTTTCGTTTATGGGGAGATTGAAATCACCCATAATAACCAAATTGGTATAATCGTGGAGGAGAGTGGCAACCAATCCAGGGAATTCCTCGCAGAACCTCCTATCATAGCCCGGAGGCCGATACATCAACAAAACATACAAGGTATTAGGGAAAGACATGGAGATGACCACTAAAATGGCGTCCATATTAAGACCATGAGCCAATGTCAAAGTGCGAGCATTCAGTAAAAAACTATACCAAGGGTAGAGCCTCTAGGTCAGAAATTATGCCAAATCTAGTAGGTAATATCGTGGCAGCAGGGGCAAGAGCAAGAAGCTCTGCTCGTGAATAACACATGGTAAAAGAGTCAGAGTACTTACACATCCAGGGCCCATCCTTGGCACGGATGGGCACAGACGGGCTTGCCTTAAGTGTGCATTCGGCCTTCCTCATTCCACACAGAACTCCATGGCAGGCAATACCTGAATTACGGCACTGGAATTGCCAGTAATTTCGGCATTTGTTTGCTGGCGGGGGCCAGGTTTATCTCTGTAAATCAGGTAACCCCTCTACCTGCAAACCTGAGTTTAGAAAAAGTCCCTGTAACAGATTTGCCAGCATTTTTGCTGGCACTTTTATTGCCCCTCCAAACCTGTAATGACCCCCCTTGATTGTTTAATGATGGACTGGGGCTGCCTCGAAGTCTTGCGAATCGTATAGCTTTGATTGTTCTCTAATATGATAAATGAATATGCATAGACTGTATGTCCAACATATTTGACTAATTATGCATGTGACTGCATTCCATTCATTGCGCGTGTGTTCTGCATGAGAATAATACAGAGCCATCAACTGTTGACAGTTGCTTTTTGGGTTTACACACTGATGTATACATGCTCCCTTTCCTCCTATAGCGCTGTGCGTTGTAGAATGTCTTGGTCCCACAAAAAGTTCAGTCCAGCACTCACAAAAGCTCAGACGAAGCAATCAACACCGCACCTCAACACTATTCACGCTTCAGCTTCCACAACATCAATTCACTAGTAATCTCTGCTAATTAATGAACAGTAGCCTTAATTACAATTTAGTGTTTGCATTCGAAAAGATGTTCTTTTTTTTGTCATGTGGCCAAGCAGCGGCGGTAAGTACAAAAGGAAAGACTGTCCTTTAATCTCCAGTTGCTGGTTAAGATAAAGACCCAGGCTACATGGTTTGAACTGCCTATGGTGGAACACTCACACAAGACAGCATTCCAACTCATCCAACATTCCACACATGACATCACTTAGTCACTGGCATCATTCAGATTCTGCACACACTCAGGTCCAGTCATAACATACTCAAGTTCAGTTTTGACACGCTTAGTGATGGTGCTAGCATGGGCTGCAGACGTAGGTTGTGGAGTTAAGCAAACCCATAGTCGTTTTCCATATCTTTTCCTATTGCGATAGTTGCCTGACCATGAGTTTGAGCATCTTGTGTTTAGGTGACATGTGGGATTGCCACGTGCATAGGTTTGGTCCCCTGTGCTTGCATGGATTCTGATGCTGCTACGTCCTTGCAGACTTCGGTCTGCTGAAGGGCCATTCAACCAGCAGCGCTTCAAAGCCATAACAAATGGCAGGAGGTGGTATACAAATATTAAGTAACATAACATTCCATCCATCAGCTTTAAAAGCGTGTCATAGAAGCCCACAGCACCAGCTTTCATATCTGCGCCAATGACACTCGGGGGCTAATGTTCCATAGAGCCATAATGTGAATGCAAGGTGTAAAATCAGCTGAGATACCACCAGACGGATTTACTGTTAGTGCCACTTTGTCTGGTGTTGATCCCTGTTTATGGGAATTTTGGTGGAATTTCATCCGCCCATAATTCCGCCAAAGTGGGTATTGAGCATTTTGCTGGAGGGTTTTCTTCCACCCACCTCAAAACCATAGTTGGATGGTGCGGTAATGCAGCAGTAAATCTTTTCCTGCCATGTGGGTCGCACCGCCCAACTTGTAATGAGGTCCCGTAGGTTCACATTTTTATTTAGGGAATTATTTACAGGTTGGGCAAACTTTAAAATGACATGGGATCTTCCCAAACCAAAATCTGTCAGTATGGTTCTTATCCTCCATTTTAATGGATGTCTCTGGTAGATCCCACAGTGTAGTGCCCAGTCACTCTTAACTCTTGGGCCCATTTCCCAAATCCTTTTTGATATTTTTGACAATGTGTTGGCTCCCAGAGTTCTCGTACTCCAAGGCTAACTTTAGCATTCAGACCTGCCAGGGTGAGTAGCCGACTGTGGGAGGTGGACATGTATCCTTTTAAGACCTCTCTTCTCCAGGTCCTCTTCTGAGTCTTCCCCTCCTGCCTCTCATGTCTTATCATGTCCCCCTTGGCTCACTCTCATTCCTCACCCACACCCTCTTGTCCTGCCTCTTAGACCAGCCTGCTGGACCTTCTTATTGTGGCTGTCTGTGGGGACACCATGTTCCTCCTGGGTTTTCAGAATAGGTCTATAATGGAGGTAGGTAAGTTCTTTTTTCATAGGATCTGTGGAACGCTGCTCCCTACTGTACACTCTCCAATAACATTTTCCATCTCTTAAGTAAACTATTCTAAACTGTATCAATCATTCTAAATCCTTTCCTAAAGAGAACGCAAGTATTTAATGGAACTCAAAATTCCCCCCTCCTCCCGAAATGATGAAGAGGAACAGGCACATGGGGAAATGTTGTTGAGGGAAAATAACATGGGAGGGGTGATAAGTACAACATCTCAATGTGTCCAGGCAAGACAGGGGAAGTAATACACGGCAGGGATGTTGGGAATATGTACAACAGTATCAATTATTGGGGCCCGATGGCCAGAGAACTTTACTCAAATCCCTTGAACTTTCTTTATTCTCCCACTCACTCTGACACTAGTACCCTTCTTCTCCACCACGCCATTCGCAACACTCACCCCCACATGTCTCCTGCATTCTAAGTGGTTATCCCCACTTACCACGGTATTCTCCTCGTAGGAGGCTAACCTACCCATAGACCAGACTTCACGGCCCTCCACAATGATGATCACTCCATTTCTCACCGCTGTGATCCTCTTGGAACCAAGAAACTTGCTCTCAATAGATTTGAGGCCCATCCTGTGGTTTTTGACTAAGACCAAGTCCCCCACTGCCCAGACATGATCTTTCACGCTGTGGCAGTCATCAAACACCTTCATATAATGTCTCTGTCCTTGTTCTACCACCTTCACAATAGCCTCTTGGTCCACCAAAACAGGAACTTCGGCACCAATCCACCCAGGACACAGCTTTTGCCTGGTTCACAACCTTTCAGGGTCACAAAGGACGATATTTTGGTCGCGGAATATGGAGTTCTACAATATTCTCATACCATCTGCCTTAACACACCTCGTCAGGGCAGTCCAGATTTTAACGCCAACTGAAAACCTACTTTCAGGAATCTATTTATCGACTCCACTAAGCCATTGCCCTTGCATGATACAATGTGGTGTCGATGTGCAAAATTGAATATTCCTCCAAAAATGTTTTTCCTTAACTCACAGCAAAACTGAACACCCTTATCAGTCACTAAAATCATGGGAAAACCTTCCCTAAAAAACACATGCTCAACGTTTTTGATTAACTCGACTGTGGTGGCCTCCCTCACTACTCTCCATTCAATCCACTTAAGAGTGATAATCTACCAAAACTAACAGTTACTTATAGTTGTCCCCCAAACCTTGACTTGGCCCCACAACATCCACTGCTACCTTCTGCCAGGGGCTAGCCAGAATTTTAACAGATATGAGGGGCGTTTCACAAACTTTCTTGCTTTTGCCACTCTTGAGACATTCCAATCTCTTCTTTTCTCAACACATCCATTGTAGTCCACCAATAGCTTTGACACAGCCTCCTTTTCGTACCGTTCACCCCTAGATGACCCTGGTGTGGTAAATCGACTAGCTTCTCTCCGATACTTTCCAGACGAATACATTTCGCTCCTTAGGTAAGCTTTGTACCCCACAAAGACAATTCATCCTTAACTTCAAGGTAAGGTTAAAACTTCCTCTGTTGGGCCATCCTACCACAGTCCACTCCGTAACTGATTTCAACACCTCATCTTGCCGACATGCACTTTCCCATTCTACCTCATCGCTGCTCCTCGTTCAACATTGGCTACTAGCAATCCGCCCCACTCAACGGTTCCTCGCCCACGGAAGACCCTACTGGAAACCTTGACAAGCAATCTGCCACACAAGGTTTCTTTCCAGGTAAGTAACACACCTGAAAATCATATCCTCGTAGTCCCAAAATCCACTTGGAAATCCTTGGTGAGCCATTGCCCCAACCCACACCAGAGAACATTTGTACTAACGGCATATGATCAGTTCTAACTATGAAATTCTGACCCCAAAGGAAAAACTTTAAGTGTAGAACTGCCCATTTACTGCCAGGGCCTCCCTTTCCACTACAAAGTAGTTACTTTATGCACCCCTAAGGGGTCTGGATGCAAATGCCATGACACATTCTTCCCCACCACCATCGCTTTGTGTAAGGGATGCTCCCAATCCCAAAATGCTGGCGTCTACTGTCATGTATGTCCTGCTTTTGACACTGAATTTACCAGGTGAGGGGGGGTGGAGCTTCACAATGCTCTCCTTTATACTCGCAAAAGCCAACTTGCATTTTCTGATCACACATACTTCGTTCCCTTCTTGAGAAGCGACCTGAGAGTTGTTGAAATTACAGCGAAGGTTTGTGCAAATGTGTGTTACTACTCTGAGAGTCCTAGAAAAGACCACGATTGATCCTTGACCATAGGCTCTGGTGCAAGCGTGATCGCTCCTCACTAAAATGAAAAGTAGGCTTTTCCCCTCTTTCTAGGAAAGGCAAATCTGAATGTGTTTGCATTTTTGTGTTGTAAATTAGGCTTCTTCTCTCTATCCCACTATCAAGGATATCTTCCTGCCTACCCAGAAAACCCGCTTATACGTGTCTTGCATTATTTGTTGTTCGCTGAAGACTCCGCTTTTACCTTACCCTGGACACTTGATTCTAGATTGTTGCTCTGCTTTGTGTTGTAGTTCGAGCTCCTGCACTGCAGTTTCTCCCTCCACCCTCCTTCCCATGCGCCCCCTCCCTCCATGGTGCTTTCAATCTCCCCTATCTTCTCAAACTGCTAGTGTATCACCTATCCTATCTCTCTTTAGAAGTCTGGAAGGAAAAAGTTGAAGATGGATCTCCTGATCTCCAATCCAGGCCCGCCCATCGCTGACACCTATGTCAACACTTCTTCCAGGCAGACTGTCACCGACATCCTCTTTGTCGTTCCCTCTCCAGAACTTTGGATTCCCATTATGGTCTAAGGTCTCCCCCCTTCCTCTTCCTCTCCGATTAACGGTGGTACCTGTTGGGAAGTACTCTTGGCATACTTCTTTTCCTCTAGGGCTATCATTAATGTCTACCTAAATGACACTGTCATGGTCCAGGGCTCTCAGCCCAACCGCCTTCTCCTCGATGGGCGTCTTCCGTCGCTCATCAACTTCCTCCCTTCTCCTGCCACTCCCCGTTCTGCCTCCCCTCTGGCACCACCAACAGGTGTAACACATTCCTGTACTCCAACTCGGAAGACCTTAAAAAGTGGCAAACCTCTCCACTTAGCTACCCTCAACTCTCGCTCTGCCGTCAAACACTCCTCTGACATCTGCCACCCCCTTGAAGATCTCGACCTTGACTTCCGCGCTCTCACAGAGACATGGTTGACACCCAGTTCTGTCACAAGTTTAACACTCTCCTCCCCAGAGGGCTACAAGAACCTCTCTAAACTCAGGCCTACCTGGTCCTTGGACAGTGTGGTCCTGATCTTCCTTGAATGGGTCCCTGCCACTATCATACCCACTCAGTCCTACTCCACCTTCGAATGCCTTGTGTGCAGGCTTGGTGTATCTCCTATCATCTTGCAGACTCTGGCCACCATCTACAGGCCCCCTGGCCCGGTCTCCCTCTTACTCGGTGTGGTCTCGGCTCACCTCTTCTGACTCCGACCTGGCCAGTCTGAAACGTAAGTGCAGAGCTACTGAGCGGAAGTGGCAGGCTTCGAGCACATCCTCCGACAAACTGGCCTTCCGCTTGTTCCAAAGGCAATACAGACTCTCCATCTGCTCGAATATATCCGAGCCCACATCTCTGGGGCCACTAACAACATGGCTGAACGTTTCAAAATCTGCAAGGAACTCTCCAATCCTACTGCAGTCTCAATTTCTCCTGAGCCTTCCATGGCCCTCTGCACTGGCCTCTCACTTCATCACTAAAACTCAAGACATCCTGTCCTCACTCTCCTCTATGCTGCTGCCTTCTCCCTCATCTGCTCTCAGGCCTCCCTTGGCCCTTCCTCCCCCTTCTCTCCTACTCTACTCTTTCTCTCACATATCACCTGATGAGGTTACTAGACAAGTCTGCTCTATGAAAGTCTCATCCAAACAGATGCTCCCCTGCTCCTCTAGAACTATCAAGGACAACATTGGGCCTCATTACGAGTCCGGCGGTAACCCTGCCGGTGCTACCAGCGGGTTGCCTCCAGACTCGTAACATTTTATTACGCCTGACTTCCTGGTGCCACTGAGACATTACAAGTACGGCTGCCTGGTAAAATGTTAGTCCCCATTCCTGTGGAGTCTCATAGGGCTCCATGGGAGTGGGGACTCGGAAGCGCCGGCACAGTTACTAACAGTGCCGGCACTTCTGTGAAGAGTCTGCTTACCGCGGTTGCTGTGCCTGGCAGGGTCAGACCTGTCAAGCGCATCAACCCCAGCAGGCAAACTTGTAGTTTGCCGGTCCTGAAACAAGGGTGCCAGTAAGATTACTGGCCCCCTTGTTTCTGGACCAATAAACTCGCATTGAAGCCCATTGTCTCCCTTGCTCCAGCCATGGCTGATTTCTGCAATCCCCCCTTTGCTACTGGATCCTTCCCCTCGCCCCTCAAGCACTCCCTTGTGCACCCTATCCTCAAAAAGCCTTCTGCCGACCATTCCTGCCCTGCTAACTACCACCCTTCTCCATTACCCCCTTCTTGGGCAAACTCTTGGAGAAGCTTGCCTTCCCCCAGCTTATCCACCACACTTAGGGCCTCATCACGACTTTGGCGGTAACCCTTAAATCCGGTGGTCGTGCTATTACCGCCGGCGGATTTCCCGCCGGCGGTAATAGCGCGAATTTTCAGCGGATTTACCCCCAGCCAAGAGCTGGGGCGAAATCCGCCGAAGTCCTGATTTGGCGGACCCTTAAATCCGGCGGTAAGAGTGCGAATTTTCCCCATTGAGCCCAATGGGGAATGGGGCATTCCCGAATGGGCTCAATGAGGAATTACAATACCGCTGAACTCGTGATCCGTCGCTATTAGTGCCGGGGAGTTCAGCGGTAATACCGCCGGCATTACCGCCAAAGTCGTGATCAGGCCCTTAATCTGTTGGTTGTCTCCACGACCACCAATCTGGCTTCAGAGCTGTCAGAGGCACGGAAACTGCACTCCTGAACACCAGTGAAAACGTGCTCTCTAATCTTGATTCCAACTCTCCTTCCGTTCTCATCCTTCTTGGCCTTTCTGCTGCCTTTGATGCCATCCTTATAAATCGGCTCTGTGATACCCTTGGCATCACGGACCTGGCTCTGGACTGGTTGACCACCTTCCTCTCTGACTGACCTTCCCAGATTCAGCTGGGTCCTTTTCTCTCCTCCATCTCACTCTCCACGGGCGGTGTCCCTATGGGATCTATTCTCTTGCCTTGGCTTTTTCAACATCTACCTGGCCTCTCTAGCCCATTTGATCTCCACCTTCTCTCCTAACTTCCAGTGTTATGCGGATGACACGCAGCTCTCCTTCAAGCTTCCCTCCTCTGCCTCCTCCTCTTCCTCTCTCATTCCTGACTGCCTGCCTGCTATTCAGGCATGGTGTCCTACGAACGATCTCTGCTTTAATGCCAGTAAGACCGAGATCCTTCTCATTGGTACCCCCTGCTCCTCCCTTCCCTCCTACACTCTGTCCGCCTTCCGTGGGCTTCCTCGTATCATAGACCTTTCCAAGAAGGCCCACTTTCAGCTGCACCTCCTCAGAGGCATTCTCCCTTTCCTCACCTTACCCCAGAAACTCAATGGGGGTCCTTACGAGTGTGGCGGTAAGGGGTTAAGAGCGCCGGTAAATGTGCTGGACACGTCAACCTCTTACCGCCACATTACGAGTCTGCTCGCAGGCACCCACTAAGGTTGCCTGGTTTTACCTGGCGCCCTTAGCGGATCCCACGAGCAGACCAGGGTGCTAACAACGGGCCCGTTATTAACGGGCCCGTTGTTAGCACCCTCTCCATTCCCATTGAGCCCTACGGGGGCTCAAATGGGGATGGGTTCCTTGAATGAGGAATTACCGGGTCCTCCAAGGTCGGACTGGCCCGGTAATTCCTCTTTCAAGGAACTCTGTACCCGGTAAGGGGGTAACCATGCCACTAATAGTGGCATGGTTACCCCCTAACTCGTAATGACCTCCAATGTCTCCAGAGCTCTGGTCCTCTCCAGGCTGGACTACTGCAACAGCCTCTTCCTCAATCTGCCTAACTCCTCCATTCGCCCACTTCAACTAATCCAGAATAGGACTGCAAGGCTTATCCTTGGCCTCAAGATAATGGACTGCATCTCTCCAGCCCTAAAACTCTCCACTGGCTCCTGGTTGCTGCAAGGATCAAGTTCAAGACCCTCTGCATCATGCACACAGCTTTCTGGGGCCTGGACCCTGCTACATTCTACTGTCTCTCGCTAAGTACTTTCCTGCTAGAGCCCTTCAGTCTTCTAGCTCCAACTTGCTGCAGATCATACTTTTTCCAAGCAGATAGTGGTGGGTAGATCTCTCTCCTCCGCAGGTGCTTCCCTCTGCAATGGCCTCCCTGCCCCTCTCAGACTTGAGCCGGATCTCCTTAAGTTCCGGAAACTTCTCAAAACCTTCCTTTTCCATTCATCCTTCCCTCACCCCCTCCCTTGCTAATGTCCCCTTCTGCCTCTTGACTGGCTGCCTGGTTCCTTCAGATTCTTACAGGGCACCAGGCACGCCTCGTCCAGTCTACCCCTGCACTTGGTCTCCCCTGCCCTCCTTCGCCCCCCCTTGTCTACCTGCACTTGCCCTTCCGGGCCCCCTCCCCCTGCTGCACTAGCCTGGCTGGGCCTGCACCCCTTGAGCCCTACCAGTTCCTTACCTCTCACTTAGCACGTGGACCTTCCTTGCCCTGCACTCTCTGCATTTCCCTGCCCCCACCGGCAAAAAACAACTGGCATTACCGGTGCTGGTAATACCGGCAATCCCCTCCATTTAGTTCTATGGATTCCATGGAATGGGGATTTACCTATCATTGCTGGCACCTGTAATATCCTGGAAATTCCGGGCTATCAGCCGCCGGTAGCGGCGGGATATCCACAAACCTCTAATGAGAACCATTATGTTTAGGTGCATTATAAATACCAAATACAATAAATAAAATAAACTGGTCCTCATTCTAGGTGTGCTGGTCTGGAAACCACAGTGCCGGTAAGCTTACTGGACCTGGTGTTTCAGGACCTGCACACTACAACAGAGTTTTTTCACAGGAGTAACGGTGCTGGTACTCCTGTGTGCCCATTCCCATTGGAATGGGGAACACCATTTTACCGGCGCCTGACTTTTCGGGCTGCCAGGGTTGTATTCCCCTGGTAGCACCGGCAGGGTTACTGCCGGAATGAGACCCACTGGGTATGGGTACAGCACCAGATGATGAAATGCAATGACCTAGGTATTCTACACTTTCTACACCAATCCTGCATTTACTTTGCTGTACTATGAGCCTAGCCTCAATCTGCACAGGACCTCACTCAGGCCCTTGTCATGCTCTTCAGTTGAACTAGCATATATTAGTATATCGTCTTGAAAAATTACAATATTTGCCACCCCCTCAAGTACTTTATCCATTACTCGTTGAAATACTGTGGCCGCTGATGCTAATCCAAACGCCATTCTGCAGTAGTTGAAGGCTCCCTCCTAGGTAACAAAAGCTGTAATTTCTTTACACTCCTGGCCAAAGGCACTTGGTGTTGCTGGTAGGCTACTAAGAGGTCCACGACGGTAGACTGTTTGGCTTTACCCAACATCACTAATGCTTCTGAAATGACGGGCAAAGGGTGCCTATCTAATAAGATGTTTCTGTTGAGGTCCCTGAGCTCTACACAGTCTTAATTTCCCGTTGTCCTTTACTACCAAAACCCTACAGTGGACAGCCTTTCCGTACCTTGCACCCTTTCAATGAGGCCCTTCTGTAGAAGAACACGGAGTTCGTTCCTCAGCTGCTCCTGCAAATGGTGGGGAATAGGACGTATCCCGTGGACCACGAGAGAAGCGCCAATCTTGTCTCTGATGAGGTGTTCAAAATCCTTACGTTTTCCCAAATCCTCAGAGAACACCTCAGGGAATTATTTTTCACACCTTACCTGAAGTTCATCAATCATGATCTGATTAGCCTGTATGTGGAATCCCAGATGAGCATGTTCATCCCAGCCCAAAAGAGATGATCCCTTCTTAGCCATGAGAACTTCTGCAGGGCATTCCTACCCTGCTATTCCACGCTTGCCATAAATGTGCCCAACATTTTGACCTCCCCAGAGTCATATGGTCAAATGTCATGCTTGAGCAGATCCTGAAGGTTTCCTCAAAAGATGTTTGTGCATTTCACCCTCGAAATTATTGTCCATGTGGAGGCACTGTCCACTTTCATTGTTAAAAATTTGCTGTTTATTATGAAATCATCCAACGGTCCTCTGGTGCCCCCGTTGACAACATAGATCTCAAACACGTGCTGAGCACCCACTTCAGCAACGGTTGAGTAGGCTGACTGTGTCACTTCTTGTTCTGGCCTAATCATAACTTGTTCGACAGTGTGAATTGCTCCATTTTAGCAGACGTGTGTGAAATGTCCTTTGCGTTTGCATTTAATGCAATTTGCATTGCGGACTGGACAGAACAGGCTGGATGACAGATGCCTGAGGCTGCCACACTTGAAACACTTAGTATCTCTGTTTCCTTCACTCTCTCTCCTGTTTCTAATTGCAGAAACCTCTCTGTACTGTTTCTCGAGACTCATATTTTTCCTATAGTGGGCTGTCTGCTCCATGCTCATGACCAACTCCACTGCCTGCTCGAAGGAGAGGTCCTTGCTAAGAGCTTCTCCTGCACCTTGGCACTATTGGTGCCCCTGATCAGCGGTTTAGTCAGGGGACCAAACCTGAAGGTATGGCTTAGTGTTCGCAACACTGCAGCATATCTTTCAACAGGCTCCAACGGTTCCTGATGCCTTTTGAAAGAACTTTTGGTGTTCAAAAAGTATATTTTTCCTAAGTTCATAGTGCTCTTGGAGTTTCTGCAAAGCTACTGCAAAGACGGCTAACTCCCCCGGCACAATTCCTGCAAGCTCAGGGAGGCCATCAAAAATGCTGCACCCTTAAGTCCCTAAATTATGACGCAGCAGAACTTGCTTCCTTGAGGGCGCAAACCTGTCACCCACAACCCCCCATGGCAAGCATATATGTTTTGAACAGTTTCTTCCATCTTTACCATCTGATTGGGGGAGTGCCAAGGTCAGCCAGGAAGGGAGTGCAGAGGGGAATTCCTGCAGGTGCCATTGTGTTTAGATCATTGCCCTTTTTAGATAATTCGGAATCTTCAAGATTAAGAATGATGACTGTATTCCCTTGTTCTCTTCCTGCCTTGCAGCGCTTTGAAGCACTTCACTTGTGTATAAGCGCTCTACACATAAACAATTACAATTGTTCCACAGAAGACCGATGGGATGGTAAAACCACTACTGTAGCTGTTACGCTCACCTGGTGGTTGCAGCCCTCCCTGGATTTGGATCACCCTGGTCTGGCCTCCCCTTCTGCAGATATGCTGCTGTCTGCGGTGATCGGTGGAACTGCTTCTGCATGGGTATGAGAGAACGTGAGTTTGCCTGTCTGTTGCTATGGTGTCCCTCGAACCCTTCTTCCCACAGCATGATTTCCATCCACCGTCCCATAGGCTCACCTGTTATTAATGGATGATGAGCTCTCCGTCCTGCTTCTTCCAGCAGGGGGGCGTTGTATATGGGGCCGAGTTACTTCACTGGCCTCTGAAGTGGTAGTCCAGTCCAGCTACGACGATGCCACTTGGTAATGGTAAGTGTCTTTTCGATTTTGTAAAGTCTTTTCTTGCTTTAAAATATTGTAGTATTGTCCATATCTGTGAGTTTTAACAATGTCCCCTCTCTGCTTTCTCTCCACAGGCAAAAGTGCGGCTCAGCAGTGATTTTGGGGCTTGATATGCAGCCAGAATGAAGAAAAAAGGATCTGCAACATTCCGATCACAGGTGAGAGCCGGTTTGAGGGTAGGCATGAGGTTGGCAATGAGCGTGACGATAAACTTTTATTTTTTATTTTTAAAGGTTTTTCGGTAAAGTCTAACCTTTGTCTGTTGTTTCTCCTTGCAGGTGCTGTCCACGGATGAGCTAAGCGGCGAGCTGCAGTGTCGCGGCCAGGATTCGCTTTCCGGGAGGTCCAGAGATGGAAGGTGAGTGTCAGGCACTGCAGAGGTGTTTACAGGCGAGAACTGGTCCCAAGGTGAGTTGAGGAGCTGCCACTGAAGCAGGCTTCCAGGTAAGTAGCAAGGTTGCAGAAGCGAACAGATTCCAAGTAAGTTGAATCACTGGAGCTGGATTCCAATGTGAATCTGCACCCAAGCGGCGGTGGGCGTTATGCTGCCTTCAAGCAGAATAACGCAAAGCGCTTGCATCAAGGTTAGGCGGGCTTATATAGCCTAGCCCCGGCCTGCCCCCTTGGCATTGGCTTTCCAGCCACACCCTGCCACTCCCAAATGATGCTGCACGTGTTTCTTAGTTCTTCAGCAGCCACGCCCAGACTGAATGCATGTGAATAGTTTCTGTGAATGTAATGAAGGACTTTACAACAAAATAATGGGCCTCATTACAGGTCGGGTGGTCCGGAATTAACAGTGGCGGTAAACCCGCCGCCACTGTTAATTCCGGACCGTCCGATCCCGAGTCCTGCAGGCGGAAGGTGATCTTCCCGCCAGGTCTGACCTGGCGGGTTAAACACCTCCCGTCTGCAGGCAGACGTGGAAACACCAGCACCATCACGAGATGGTGCCGGTGTTTCCACTTCCCCATTCCCATTGAGTCCTATGGGACTCAATGGGAATGGGGATTTACACCATTCCGCCTCCAGGATTCCCAGGACACCAGGGTCGTAATGCCCTGGTATTTGCGGAGTCACGGAGGCGGAATGGTAATACGAGTCCGGCGGTAACCAGGCGGTTTTACCACCGCGGTTACCGCCGGACCCGTAATGAGGCCCAATGTCTCTGCTCATATTTGTTCATGAGCCTGAGTCCAGCTGGGTACCCTGTGCTTGATTGTCCCAAAGGGACAATTAAGTATGGCATTTCTCCTTTCCTCCGTCACCTGGGGGTGCAGGGTTTGTGTGTAGATAATCGAAGGTCGATTTTGGCTATTCTACAACATCTTCTCCAGAGTGCCGAGACAAACTGGGTTCCGCAATCGGATATCAATATCGAGGGAAAACCGTGCAATTTAATAATCTGTTCCAAAAATACCGTGGCAAGTCAGGAAGCAGTAGGGAGTCCTTTAAACGGAATGAAATGGGCCATTTTAGAGAACAAATCCACGATAACTAAGATGGTGTTATATCCGTTGCAAGGAGGTAGATCTGTGATAAAATCCATGAACGTATGTTTAGGGGCTGGTGGTACCTCTAATGGACGCAGTAAACCGGCTGGGTTTTGTTTTTGAGACTTAAGTTGTGCACAGACACCACAGGTTGTGATAAACCGGGCAATATCCTTTTTCCAAGTTGGCCACCAATAGTTTTTTCATATTTTAGCTTGAGTCTTGGTTATTCCTGGATGCCCTTCCACTAAAGAATCATGGTAATTTGCTATTATTTGGTCTTGTTGTTTTTTGTCCGGGATGTATATCCTCCCTTGAAAGTATGGTAGGTCATTTTCGATGGTGTATTGGTTCCCCTTTGATAAGCATTCCTTCTGTGTTGTTCGATTCATCTGAGATCAGAGTTCGGATTTCAAGTCGTCCAAACAGGTGGTTGCGGCGATTGTGCTCTGGATTCTTTCTTCAGGAATGATGGCCACAAGCTCTAACTTAGTAAAAGATTCTTTAGCCTCACTCATGCGTGATAGAGCATCTGCTTTCCCATTGCGCTCTCCGGGCCTGTAGGTGATGATAAAATCGTACTCTTTAAAGAAGAGTGCCCAACGAAGTTGACGCAACGATTGTGCTTTGGCGGTCTTTAAGTTTTGTAAATTGCAGTGATCTGTGATGACAGTGACTATGGGCCTCATTACACGGATGGCGGAGAACCATGGCGCTATTAGCGCCATGGTTCATGCCGGTAAAATACCGGCACCGCCTTGGTGGAAAGGGGAATTACCGCCCTATTCCAAGGTTGGCCGGACGGTAATTCCCCCTTCCACCATTGCCCTTCCCCATTCCCATTTTTGCCCCATAGGGCTCTATGGGAATGGGGAAGGCGCTAATTACGGTACCGCAAATTGCGGTACCGTAATTAGCTCCCTGGGTCCCTTTGCGGGTTGGTTTTTAACGCCTGCAAAAAGCAGGTGTTAAATACCCCAACCCGCAAAGGGACCTCGTAGTAAGGCGGTAAGGATTTACCGGTACCAGTAAACCCTTACCGCCATCCGTGTAATGAGGCCCTTTGTCTTGCTCCGGGGAGGTAGTGTCTCAAAGCCTTGAATGCTGCTTTGATCGCTAGCAGTTCTTTATCTGTGATCGCATATTTAAACTCGGGAGCTGAAAACCTACGGGACCAGAATGCTACGGGATGTAACTGTCCTGTAGCGGGATCCCGTTGTGACAATACTGCCCCCATGGCTACATTGGAGGCGTCTGTTTCAACCACGTATGGCAGGTCTGGTCGAGGATGTCGGAGAACTGGTGCTGAGATGAATGCTAGTTTCAATTCCTGGAAGGCTTTTTCTGCTCCGGAGACCAATGGAATGTCTTATTCTTTCTCAGAAGGGAGGTGACGGGATGTACTGTCTTCGAGAACCTAGGAATAAACCGTCGATAAAAATTGGCGAAACCGAGCACACTCTGTACTCCTTTTGTGGATGTTGGTGAGGGCCATTGGAGAATAGCATCCACCTTACGAGTGTCCATGTGTACACCTCGTGGTGTAAGCATAAAGCCAAGAAACTCAACCTCTGTCACATGTCTCCAATTTAGCGAAAAGCCGATGTTGTTGAAGTTTCTCCAATATTGCTTGAACATGACCAACATGGTCCTCTTTGGAAGTGGAATGAATAAGAATGTCATCAATGTAGATGAGTACGCAAACGTCCAATAATTCACGAAGTACGTAGTTCATAAAATATTGGAACGCCGCAGGGGCGTTACATAACCCAAATACATAACCCAAAGGGCATGACCTGATATTCAAAAAGCCTGTATTTTGTGCGGAAAGCCGTCTTCCGTTTGTCCCCCTTTTTAACTCTCACAAGGTGATAGGCTCCCTGTAAATCCAATTTTGTGTAAATCTGGGCATTTTTCACCTGATCCAAGAGCTCAGGTATAAGTGGTAGTGGATATCTGTTATTTTACTGTGATCTGGTTAAGTGTTCTATAACTATATAGGTTCTTAGGTCACCCTCCTTTTTAGGTACAAAAAAGAGAGCTGAGGAGTCATGGGACTTGGACGGGCATATGGAGCCGTTAGCAAGGTATTGATCCAGATAAGTTTTGAGATGTTGGTTTTCCGGCTCAGTTAAGGTGTAAACTCGACTGCAGGGGATTTGGGCTCCGGGCACTAAGTCGATTCGGCTGTCATAAGGTCTGTGTGGAGGCAAGACGTTCGCTTGATCTTTTTGAAAAACCTCTTGGTAATCCAGGTATTCAGGTGGTAGGGAACCTGTGAGCCCCAGTATGATTCCCTTCCTTGGTATTAGGTTACTGACATCTTTATGATAACAGGTGTCTGCGCAGTCTTGAGGAAAGGTCAGAACTTGTTTATGCCTGTCAATCCTAGGGTTGTGAGTTTCCAGCAAAGGCATTCCTAATATCATCTGGAACTGAGGAGCACCGATGAGATCGAAGGTACTGTATTCTTGATGGCCATCCTGACCCATTGTCAGGATTGGTAAATCAGGGAGGCATACTGGCAATCTTTCCTTGCCTACTCGCTTACCTTCCTCACCTGGGTTTCCTTCGCTTTTGTCACGGAGACGCTGGTTCAGGACACAGAAGTTTGCTCAGCCAGTTCGTTCTGTGTTCTTCAAGCAGCGCTGGGCTTTACCATGGAAACGCAGTCACTCTGCGTACTTGAGGTCACATGCCTTTACACATTGTTAGAACCTCACGTGACTTTTTGGTTTTCGTTCTTATGCCCCGCCTCCCCGCTACTCGCTGCTTCTGAAATTGTTATTTCTCTTGCCGCTACGTATCTGACTTTGCTCCTGTTGAATTTAGTGTTTTGACCCGGACCACCTACTGGATTCCTGCTTGTGTGTCCCTCTTGTTGTTGTCTCGACCCTCGGAACTGCTTATTGGAAGTGTTACGGATCACGGACGTCTGCTCGAATTTTGCCCGCTTGGTTTTCGACTCTTGGAACTGTTCACAAATTTTTCTTGTCCTTATTTTGGCTGGTGCTGCCATCTACGTCATCCATTCTGCTGCTACTGGAACTTTTCTACAGACTTCCTCGTTTCCCCTTGGAACTGGAGACTCTATACTAGGCGTCCGCGTGCCGTTGGTTTCAGGTGGACATTGATGTTTACCGGATTCTTGTTTAGGCGTCCTCGTGCCGGCGGTGGGTAGGTGGATCATCACTCCTGCTTGCGGATCACTTCTGCTCTTCATTTATTCCTCCAGTTTTTGAACTTCTTTGGAAACTCTCATCTGGTAAGACTGTTCCTTTATATCTAATTCTACTTTTGGTCCTTGTTTGGTTTCCAGTGAATTACTGGTTATTCTTTGTCCTCTTAGAATTCTGATGCCAACCTTTCTATTCTGATTTGCCAGTCAGTCGACTACAGTCTATTTTCAGGTACTAAGAGGTTGGGTTGTCTGAGCATTGCTATTCAAGTTGTCTTCTGTCACTAATGTACGGTTCCTTTGCAGGTTGACCGGTTCCTGTGACGTCCTCTCATCTTTTGGTCAATTGACTGGTCAGAGAGTTTCTTCTACCTCTCTGTTGGGTACATTGACAAAAAGAATTTGTCCTCTACACGACGAGTTCAAAATCTTGAAGTCAGGATTCTGGTTACTTTGTCAAGGAATATATCCTGACTTAACACCCATAAGCTTGACTTTTTCGGTATATTGCGTTACAGGCCCAGATGATAGCTGAGATCCATCCACTGCTGTGACGTTTTCCAATTTCTGCTTTTGTCGAAGGGGAAGGCCTATTCGTATAGCCAAATCTTGGTCAATGTAATTTCCCACAGCTCCACTGTCAATGTATGCCTCCAAGGCATGTATTTTTGATGGTTGTTTGTGGTTGACCAAGAGTACCGAGAGGACTAGATGTGAGGTCTGCATGAATTCATTCTTTTCGCACAACGAGCGAACCCCTACACTTGCCGGGCGTTGGAGTTTCCCAAGTCCTGTTCTTCCTCCTTCGGTTTTGTCTGTTGCTCCAACTACTTTCTTAGGCAGTTTCACCAGACATTCTCGGAGGAAATGCCCAGTCTTTCCACAGTATAAACAGAGCTTTTGTTGCCTTCTTTTCTCCCTCTCTGCCTTGGTGAGGGGACTCTGTAAACCTCCGATCTGCATTGGTTCAGGTTGTTTGTGTGATTTGGTCTGGTTCTCATGGGGTCGCACATAAACTGACCTTTCCCTCTGTTCTGGTTCGATCCATTTTCCTATTCTGCAACCTTTGATCGAGTTGCACTGTCAGGTCTATGTAGTCCGCACACTCCTCAGGTGGGTTTACAACTTGAGCCAACACAGCCTTAAGTTTTCCACATAACCCACGATAAAAGAGCATAGTTCTCTTTTCTTCTGGCCAGTTGATCTGGGCTATGAGACGATTGAAGGTTGCAATGTAGGTTAATAGATCTTGATTCCCCTGTCTGAGTGACAACAATTCCTTGTCCAGAGCTTGTCCTTGAGTATCTCTGGCAAACAATTTCTCCATCTCATGTTGAAAATCCCCAAAGTTCTGAAGCAAAGGATCATCTTGAGTGACCAACAGTATTGACCAGTCTGCCGCGTTGCCTCCTAGATATGAGAGTACGAATGCAACTTTGGCTTAATCGTTAGGAAAGGCTCCTGCTCTGCATAAGATAGAAGGCAACATTGGTTCATGAATATGGCAAACTTGTTTAGGTCGCTGAAGAAGCGTTCGGGCGGTGCTAAAGGCACTGCTCCTGGAAGGACCACCTGAACCGGTGTTGACTGCTGTGGCGTGCAAGAATGGGCTATCCCCGGCAAGGGAACCTGCCCTGCTTGTGCCTGTAACATCTGTCTTGCCAAGTCGTCGGTTCTTTCTAGAGTTACAATAAGAACCCCCCTTAATGCACTGGTTTCCTGCCTTGAAGCATGTACTTCAGCCCGTAATTCCCATAGTAATTGGGCCAATTGGTTTGTCTCTGAAGTTTCCATAATGCCCAGGCAGAGAGTCGTAGAGGCTTTGCGTTCTGTTACTCTCACCTGGTCTCTGCGGGGGCATTGGGGCACGGTTGCAGCCCTCCCTGGATTTGGACCACCCTTCTCTGGCCTCCTCTTCTGCAGATATGCTGCTGTCTGCGTTGGTCGGTGGAACTGCTCCTGCGTGGGTATGAGAGAACGTGAGTCTGCCTATCTATTGCTATGGTGTCCCTTGAACTCTTCTTCCCAAAGCATGATTTCCATGCACTGTCCCACAGGCTCACCTGTTATTAATGGATGATGAGCTCTCCGTCCTGCTTCTCCAGCAGGGGCGTACTTCACTGGCCTCTGAAGTGGTAGTCCAGTCCAGCTACGACGATGTTGAAGAGCTGTCAGTGAAACAGGTTCCCAGGTAATTAGCGAGGTTGCAGAAGCGAACAGATTTCAGGTAAATTGAATCACTGGAGCTGGATTCCAAGGTGAATCTGCACCCAAGCGGCGGTGAGCGTTACGCTGCCTTCAAGCAGAATAACGCAAAGTGCTTGCATGAAGGCTGGGCGGGCTTATATAGCCTAGCCCTGACCACGCCCCCTTAGCATTGGCTTTCCAGCCACACCCTGCCACTCCCAAATGATGCTGCACGTGCTTCTTAGTTCTTCAGCAGCCACACCCAGCCTGAATGCATGTATATAGTTCCTGTGAATGTAATAAAGTACTTTACACCAAAATAATGTCTCTGCTCATATTTGTTCATGAGCCTTTGCGCCAAAGGCTCCAGGACTAAGTCCAGCTGGGTCCCCTGTGCTTGATCTGTCCCAAAAAGACAATTAAGTATGGCATTTCTACTTGCCTGCGTCACTTGGGGGTGCAGGGTTTGTGTGTTTGGGCCAGTGATCATGACAGTAGCTGACTTGTACAGTTCACAGGATCTGCTGACGGTGCACAGTCACAAGAGGGACAAATCTGCAAAATTGAGGCAACAATTGTTTAGGATCCTCGTCACAGCGTCCAGTTGCTTGGGAAAAAGACATTGCTTTGCCCAGCTAATGTGACATTCTCAAATTCCACACTGAGAACAAATGATTGCTTTGCCCGTTCTGAAGTAGATTGTTGCAGGCTCACACAACACCCAAAGCTAAACCCACCTTATAGCGTCCACTTCTCTGGGCAAACCTTCCTTACTTGCAGTCTCCAGTTATAAAATGGTGCTGGAAGTTCGTCCCGGTAAGTCAAGGGAGGTCCACCCTTTTCCATCTCCTGGGCTAGTAACACCTCCTCCGGTACCAACTCCCAGGTGGTGTCCCCCAGGGACAGCCATTGCTGCCCTCCTTCTACACTCTCCACCTACTTTACCCCATTCCAGGTGGTGTCCCCCAAGCTCAGCCCTTGAGGCCCTCCTCCTACACTCTACACCTCCTCTACCCCATTTCCATGTGGTGACCCCATGATCCGCCCTTGGTGCCCTGCTCCTACTCTAAACCTCCCCTACCCCATCTCAGGTGGCGTCCCTCTAGGTCAGCCCTTGCTCCCTTCTCCTACACTCTACACCTCCTCTACCCCCATCCCAGGTGGTGTCCCCATGGTCAGCCCTTGGTGCCCTCCTCCTACACTCTACACATCCTCTACCGCCATCCCAGGTGGTGTCCCCCATGGTCAGCCCTTGGTGTCCTCCTCCTACACGCTACACCTCTACTCCCATCCCAGGTGGTGTCCCCCCAGGGACAGCCATTGCTGCCCTCTTCCTACACTCTACACCTCCTCTACCCCCATCCCAGGTGGTGTCCCCCATGGTCAGCCCTTGGTGTCCTCCTCCTACACTCTACACCTCCTCTACCCCATTTCCATGTGGTGACCCCATGATCCGCCCTTGGTGCCCTGCTCCTACTCTAAACCTCCCCTACCCCATCCCAGGTGGTGTCCCCATGGTCAGCCCTTGGTGTCCTCCTCCTACACTCTACACCTCCTCTACCCCATTTCCAGGTGGTGACCCCATGATCCGCCCTTGGTGCCCTGCTCCTACTCTAAACCTCCTCTACCCCATCTCAGGTGGCGTCCCTCCAGGTCAGCCCTTGCGCCCTTCTCCTACACTCTACACCTCCTCTACCCCCATCCCAGGTGGTGTCCCCATGGTCAGCCCTTGGTGCCCTCCTCCTACCCTCTACACCTCCTCTACCACCGTCCCAGGTGGTGTTCCCCATGGTCAGCCCTTGGTGTCCTCCTCCTAAACTCTACAACTCCTCTACCCCCATCCCAGCTGGTGTCCCCAATGATTAGGCCATGTAGCCCTCCTCCTACACTCTACACCTCCATCTCAGGTGGCGTCCCTCCGGGTCAGCCCTTGGCACCCTTCTCCTACACTCTACACCTAGTCTACCCCCACCCCAGGTGGTGTCCCCCATGATCCGCCCTTGGTGCCCTTCTCCTACACTCTACACCTAGTCTACCCCCATCCCAGGTGGTGTCCCCCATGGTCAGCCCTTGGTGTCCTCCTCCTACACTCTACACCTCCTCTACCCTCACCCCAGGTGGTGTCCCCCATGGTCAGCCATTGGTGCCCTCCTCCTACACTCTACACCTCCTCTACCCCCATCCCAAGTGGTGTCTCCCATGGTCAGACCTTGGTGCCCGTTCTCCTACACTCTACACCTCCTCTACCCCCATCCTAGTTGGTGTCCCCCAGGGGAATCTCCTCCTACACTGTACTTCTCCTTCCACTTGGAGCACACAAATCTCCACCTTTGGATTCTCCAAGCAGTTTTTCAGCAGATGATACACAATCACTTTAATATCTCCACCTGTCTCTTGTCCATACGTCATAAGATGGCTCTGTGTTGACTGATGCTCAAGTTCTCTAAAGTGGCACTTATGTATCTCTGAGTCAATAACTCCTCAACCTTTCTTGATTCGTGTATATCATAGCCCCCCCCCCCCACATAACCCCCCCTTCCTGCAGCCTGGAGTTCTCCTTTATCGTGATCTTGAACATCCCTAGTCTGTAGCGTCCACTATGACTGAGGCTGGGCGTAACCTTCTGAACATCTGTCCGCACATCACCATCACCAACCAAGACTCTGATTTACACTCTAGGTCTCAGCCGGCTGTATTACTGCTCCAACCTTCATACAGAACCTTCCGCTCTGTTAATAGGTAAAGAAGCAATGTTTATTGGCCTTCGGAGCCAAAAGTAGCTCCTGGTAGCTGTTGGTATCCAGCTAACCAGGCTCTTCTGGGCTACAAGCAGGAGCTAAATAGCTCCCAGATCCCTTCAATTTTGAACCCTAGTTTATCTAATCAACTTCTTTTAAAAAGTTCTTCAAATTGTGAACATAAATGTAAGTACTACTTCAGCTGTAAATGCAGACCAGTATTTTAACACATTGGGCCTCATTACGAGTATGGCGGTAAGGCAACAACAGAGCCAGTATCCCTACCGGCACCGTTGCTACCGTGCCGCCATACTAGGAGTTCTGCTCGCGGGTGCCCTTGCAGCCACCCGGTTTTACCGGGTGGCCGTGAAGGCACCCGCAAGCAGAACTTGATGGTAGCAACGGTACAGTTACTACCACCCTCCCCATTCCCATTGAGCCCTATGAGGCTCAAATGGGAATGGGGAATACATTTTTTCGGCGCCCAGAAAAGTGCAATTACCGGGTCCGGCAAGGTCATAATGACCCGGTAATTGCCCTTTTGTGGGTGCCGGAAAAAAATCAATACTGGCGGCAGCCATGCCTGTACTACAGGCACGGCTACCGCCAGCCTCGTAATGAGGCCCATTGCACATTATATAGCGTAACTTTTTAGATGCACGTATTCTTATGAGAATCAAGCCAAGCGTACAAGTTTCGATGACAGCCAACATGGGTTTCGTGCCCTCTTGGGCTCTTGTTCAAGGCTTCCTTTCTTAGGGCCTCATTAGGACCCTGGCGGTCCCGTAATGAATGGTGCCGGTACGGGACCAGCACCGTTAATTACGGGCTGCCCTATTACGAGGCCTGCTAGCGGGTTCCGCTTTTCACGTCTGGTCTGACCAGACCTGAAAAGCGGGACCCGCTAGCAGGCACAGATGCTAACAATGGGCCCGTCGTTAACGGGCCCATTGTTAGCATCCTCTCCATTCCCATTGAACCCTATGGGGCTCAAGTGGGAATGGGGATTGATTTTTACCGGGTCCAAGAAAAGGGCAATTACTGGGTCCGCCAAGGTCAGCAATACCTGGTTATTGCCCTTTTCTTGACCCAGTAAAAAAATCATTACCGGTGGCAGCCGTGCCCTTTCTAAGGGAACGGCTACCGCCAGGGTCCTAATGAGACCCTTAGTTTTGCAGTCTCCCCTTAGTTGTTTCTTAACCTCCATCCTCCTATACTAGTATCCCTTGGAGATTTGCATAGGAATTTTGAACACCTTTGGTCAGTGTAACCTCTTCATGTTCATTGCGGTTCGCGATATAACCTGTTGTGCTCCATTCCAAATAAGGGGTTTTCAGCGTCATGAGATGGCTAGGCGAACTATGGAAAAGATACTTGTATTATTCCAGTGCTGAACTCTGCCACCTCCACGCTCTTCATCCTCTGATGTCCCTCATCTGCCTTTATGAACCGCATATTTGTGGTTTTGCTTGTCATACACAGCTCCTCTCTTTCCAAATGCCTTCTTTTGCTCGTTTAATCCATCTATGGTCTTGCCCTACTCTTCACCCTGGGCCTTCTCTTAGATCTTAAATCCTCAACCATAACCGTAACACCCATTGGGGATCATTACGAGATTGGTAGTAGTCATGGCGCTATTTACGCCATGACTGCCACCAATAACTGGTCTGGCACGGTGTTGGTCAATGGGGACTTACCGGTCCATTCCGACCTTGGAGGGACCGGTAAGTCCCCATTGACCAAACCATTCCCATTTGAGCCCCCATAGGGCTCAAAGGGGAGGGCGCAAAAAACGGGCTCGTGAATGGCAAGCCCGTTATTTGTGCCCTGGTCCCCTAACGGGACCCGTAAGGAACGTGTGGTCCGACCACACGTCCCTTACGGGTCCCGTTAGGGGACCTCGGAATCGGGTGGTAGGGGATTACCGGCACCGGTCTCCTAACCGGTGCCCGGTATCCCCTACCGCCCGACTCGGAGTGAGGCCTATTTGCTTTGCTGCGCTGCCTCTGGCTTTTGCCGCTATATCCACTTACACCACTTATCAACAGCAGTGCATCCATCAGACAGTGCACCTTCCCAGATGCACTGAAAATGGTATTACTCCTCCCCCTGCAGAAGAAACCCACTTTCGCCCAGATGACCTGGCCAACGTTCGCCCCATCACACATTCACCCTTCCTTGGCACAGTAATTGAGAAGATGGTCACCATCCAGTTGCACAAAAGGATCACTCGGCCAAATCTCCGACAGAACTACCAATCTGGTTTCTGACCACGAAGTAGCAGAGACTGCCATAGTCCTCCTCGACCTCTCGGCTGCTTTCAATACCATTGACCATGAAGCTCAACACATCATCCTTGCCATGTGCATGGACGTTGATGGGACAGTCCTGCAGTGGTTCACCTCATACCTCAGAGACCAACCAGTGCATATGGGTTCAAACAGATCCCAGCAACAACCAGTAACCGGCAGACTTCCACAAGGCTCTATCATGTCTCTTTCATCTTCAACCTCTAGGGGAACTCTCACCAACTCTGATATCAAGATGCACCAATATGCAGATGACACACAGCTTTACTTAAAGACCAATTGCAGCAATGATATTCAGTGACTCGAGCACTGTCTGTCGCTCATTTAAGCCTGCATGTTAAGCATCTACCCGAAGCTCGGCCTTACAAATACCAAATTCATTCTCAGAGGAAACTCACCAAGCATGCCTGCATCCAGATTTGGCTGGCTAACATGGAGCTCGATGGATGCATGCCTCGACTCTCGCCCGTTATTCAAGACCCTCCTCACCCAGAAGTCCCCAGCAGCATAGTACAAGCTTGCACTCCTCTGCAAAGTCAAGCCCTTCCTCCCTGTCCAGAGTTTTAGAATAGTGGTCCAAGCCCTGGTCAACTCACACCTGGATGTTGCAACACTCTCCTCGCAGGAGAACCGAATGCAACATGAGACCCTCTGATAGCTGCGTGCTGCAGCACGCCTCATCACAGGACTAAGACACATCGCTCCCATTCTCAAGGCACCGCACTAGCTACTCCTCCAAGCACACATCATGTTCAAGACTGCCAGCATTGGGTGCAAAGCAGTCACAGCTAAAAGACCACTCTCCTGGATCCAGAACGTCCCCATCTCCAGAGGCCAGCGAACCTCCAGAAGCCACAGCATCGCCAGCTTGGAAACAAAGAACTGGAAGGGGGAGAAAACCAGGAAACAGGCCTTTCCTTGCTAAGTAAGACAAGTTACCAATCCAAAGAAGACTGCCCCCTCCATCTTACACTTCAGGAAGGACCTAAAGACCCTACTCTTCAGAGAAGATCCCGCCAATTACTGACTGCTACACTCAACCGCACCCCCACCCCCCAGCTATAAGGATTTGGTGAGGGAAGACAGTGAAGGGGGAGGGCACATTTATTTGAAACGTATCATGTGTTTTTTAACAAGGTCACTTTACTCGTTTGCTCATTACTCGTGCAGTTTATTTACCTGTGGTAGTTTTCGTCAATTGAAAAAATATATATAGTTTGTGTTCGCGGGGGTGGTGGCTGTCATGGTGAGGTGGAAGGGGTGGGATTAAAGGGGAGCTGGGATGTGGTGGTGGAAAGCCCCCACTAAAAAGTCGATTAAAACTACCATGAGGAAAAGCGCACAAGTAATGTTCAAACGAGGAAAGTGACCTTGTTAAAAACACGTACAACCATTTGAAAGTAACAGACATTCATTAAATACTGTATTACACTGAATGGAAATAGTAAATAATTGATGTCACATGTTCTGTTCCAGGTGCAGGTCCCCTTCCAAGACACTGCTGCCTGTTTCACTGAAGAGGAGTGGAGGATTTTGAAGGAATGGCAGAAGGAGCTCTACAGGAAAGTGATGAAGGAAGTTCACCAAGCTCTGCTCTCTCTGGGTAAAGTTACACTCCTGATCTTTAACAGGTGGCTTTAGAGTCTATGAAAGGGCTGCCTTCTTATTTCAGACTCTCCTAAGGGTGCTCTCCTGCTCTGTGTTTGATCATCAGTATAGGATTGTCTAGTCCTCCTGAATGATTTCCTTGTTGCTGTGCAAAGTCTGATCGCTATCTTGTCCATAACTAAACTATTGCTTACTGTTATAAATGATATGCTAATTGGTGATTCAGTTAAATGCAATACTTTGGTTGATGTTTAATAAAATGTGATAAAAGTGTTGAAAAACAGAAGGTATTTCGCCAGTAGGTGGGTAGTGAATTCACAAGCATTTGTGCATTTCATCCGGTAGCATGGAAGCAATGATGCAACAATTATGCACAACTGACAGTTTTTGTTAAAATTAGAAAATCTTGTGCAGGCAGAAACAATGTTCTCCTGCCGCTGTGGGAAGAGTGTCTCATTTTCCAGCACCCTGCTTCCTACATGGATCTGAGTTCTATTTTCTAGTACCAGGCTTACCACATGGATCTGAGTTCTATTTTCCAGTACCAGGCTTACCACATGGATCTGAGTTCTGTTCCCCAGTACCATGCTTACCACATGGATCTTAGTTCTATTCCCCAGTGCCATGCTCGCCACATGGATCTTAGTTCTATTCCCCAGTGCCATGCTCACCACATGGATCTGAGTTCTATTCCCCAGTGCCATGCTCGCCACATGGATCTGAGTTCTATTCCCCAGTGCCATGCTCGCCACATGGATCTGAGTTCTATTCCCCAGTGCCATGCTCGCCATGCTCGCCACATGGATCTGAGTTGTATTCCCCAGTGCCATGCTCGCCACATGGATCTGAGTTTTGTTTTAGCATCACTACTAACTATCTTCTTATCGTGCACCGTAGACGAAGTCTTTCATGGTAATTCAGTTATGTCAAATCCTATTGTCAGGAATTTTAGTCGCTGACGGGAGAAGGTTTTTAATCGCCAGTGAGTGTAAATGAATGTGGTTGAAGTCTGCTCTGTCCTCGCGTCTCAATTCGATTCTGGCAAGATCTTGAGTTGTAAGATGTTTTAAACATGGGATCAGATGACATAGACCAACCAGAGTCCTTCGATTTAGAATAATGCCATCTCCCTTATCAATCACTCGCACCAATCTGAGACATTTGCGATGATCTTTCTTTGTGTTAGATGACTGTTTTACTGCCCTTGAGCGATACTTGCTTTGACTTTTATCCTCATGTTTGTACTTTGGAGAGCAATGTGATTTATTAGGGTTATCACTTGGGTTTAGGTTTTGGGAGCTTTTTTTCTGGTCATTTTCACTCTTGCGAGGTTGTCGTTTATCCAGTCGGTTCACTTCCGAAACCTTACTTTTGGTTACTGCAAATGATGGAGCATAATCTGCTTAGGACTTCCCTGCTCTTTGATGAATCGGGGTAGCAAGGGGTTTTGGCGTTTTGCGTTTGAAAAACAGTGTTTCACGCTTTTCAGAAAGGGTAAGGAATGGTGAAACCTCTGGGGGAGTTAGCTTCTTCTCATTGTCCGATGGAGTCTCTGGGGGGCCGACAGTGTGTGCCTCTAGTCACCCCCACTAGGTATAGGCCTTAATTGGGGCTTTGTCCTTCAAAAAGGAATATCGGCTTCATTACTTTCCACTGAATAGATTGAAAAGTCCAATAATTCTGCTTTCGACTGAGAGAGTTTGAACATTTTCATCCCTAGCAGACCTGTCAGCCTGGGATTTGTCTATTGTTCTGTGTTCTTTGGTAGCCTTCATCTGCTCAGAGGATTTTTCAAAATGAGCACGTCTTTCCTTGGCCTAGCAAACAAGGGGTAACTCTGATCTTTGGCAGTTTTGACGTGAGTATCTGTGAGGGGCACCCTGACCTCTTTCTGATGTATCCTCCTTTTTTTTTTTTTCAAGACAATCCCTTCCCACATCCCAGTACTTGTATTCGGAGCTGCAGTCAGCCCCTGCGGGCAAGGTCTTGAGGTTATTGAGGGTTTAGTAGGAGCCTTGGATATTTCAAGGCTAATTGTTGTAATATGGCCAGTGTTTGTAGATGAAGAGCTCACTGACTCTAGGGGACATGGGGTTGGGGGGAGGGCACCCAGTCTGGCTGCGGATTCTTTGGCCGTAATAAACCCCTCCAGGAAAATCTATTTGGCGTGGAGCATAGCTAGAAGTGTAGCATGGTCTGCCAGGGTTTCATGAATTGCTTCATGAAAGGAGACATGGCTATTGTCACGATCGACATCTGTGTGAATGGATCTTGTTTAGGGGCTTTTACTTGTGTAGGGACTTCATATTGGGAAGGTCGCCTAACCTCCTGAGGCTTAGCATTGTCTTCAGATTCCATATATTCATATGTTGGCTTTGTGCCCGCCTTAGGCAGTTGGTGTGATTTCGAAGTGCCCTGAGAGCTGATCACTGGAGTCCTTTCAGCAACTACACATTCACCAGTTAAATCTAGGGCTGAAGCGCCGCCGGGTTGCGTCTCAATTGCGGGGAAACTCTCAGTGCCCGCTTGCTCCAATATAGAAGATGTCCCCAATACACCACTCCCTATAATAATTACATCCTCCATGACCGCTAGGACTCTCTGGGATAATGACTTTGTGATCGTTGTTTGGACAGGAGAAACCAGAGGAAGTGGTAGATTAGAATTTCTCGTGTTGGCGTGGTCCCTCATCAGGACTACAGATTTTGAGAGTTCCCACTCAGAAATAGATGAGTGTCTGGCTCGCTTCATCGGCGCTGTTCGCATTTTTGACACTTCATTAGACCTATGGATTGAAGGCGTCACTCTCTCAAGAGATGGGGGATCTGATGCTAAGGGCAGCCGTCGGGCAGAGTCCTCACCAACACTTTCCAATAATTTGGTATCCGTCAAGTCAGATTCCGCTCAAGAGCTTAGAGTCTTGGTTACCCCCATTGCTGGCCTGAGGAGAGAGCTCAGTGCTGTCCTCTGGTCTATGTGATGACGTAGATTTTCCCCAGTCTTGATGTTGGATAGGCTTGTAGATTTCTTTGTTCCTTGGGGGTCCCTCCATTTCCATTGGAGGTGGGATAAGACATGGATTTCTGAAGATGAGGCAGGGTTATGCAGATCACTATGTTGACTCAGCGTTGTTCCAGCAGGCTGAACAAATGAAGCAGATTCCATTGGCCGACATACGGTATTGTCTTAGTTGGAGTCCTGGGTCGGCATTGTCACACATCTCCAAATTGCTGCACTTTTTTTCTGGTAAAATCATTGAGTTCTGCTTCAAAGTCGATGAGGCCGGAGTCAGGAGGTTCAAAGCATTACACCCATGTGGTGAGACGGTCCGTTATGTATGACGTTGGTCAAGCCCGGATTTGCGTCGACCATAGGAGGCCCAGCCCGTGTGTTAACTGGGGTACTCTGGGACTCCGAACACTGAGACAGTATACTTGCCATAATGCTCACGCCACTCAGGGCTTCCTCAGGTTCATTTAAGAATTTATCTTTCTGAGATGGTTGGTGAGGGTGGCCTCGATGACAAACTGCCGTCACCCCCGCAACCACCATCTCTACGGGATACAGCTGATCGATATTGAGGGTTGAGTGTGAGAGTAAAGGGAGCCCAGCATTAGGCTCATTCTCATATTCCTTTGTATCGGAGTCCGCAAGCTCGTGGGGGACATGAGGTACCGTTAGAACGGGGGGTCAGTGGGATCGTTATTGTGATATAATTTGTCCTACCTTGGCTTAACCCTTCCTGGGGTCCGGTATTTACATTCCTGGGGTCCAGCGGGGTGTTGTGGGCAGCAACGTCTGCATCGGCTGATGAGCATCTTGAGGGGAATCGAAAGCTGTGGAGACTAGCGACCCGATCCCCAGGCTCTCCACAGTCCGGCAGGTCTTTCCTCCCCAGTTTTTTTGTCAGATAGGCTCCAGAAAACTGGCTGCTGTTTAAAGAATGTATGCAGCAGGACCTTGTCGCTTGTACTAACATTGAGGATTTTCAAGTCTGGGTGACCTCTATTCGTTCCACTATGTTTATCTCCTATCCGCTAAACAGTCGGAAGTCTGGACAGAAGGAACATAAAAGACCTGATAAGTCCTCTCAAACCCCCTTTCTCTGAGTGGGCTCCATCAAGGCTGCCAAACGGACTATAGTGAGGATCCCTCTAAAGAACGATCACTGCAGGCTAAGGTAGTCTACCTTAGTCTGGACATAGGAGGTACAGCGTTGGTGGAGAATACCCTCAGCCCAGCTAAACCGGCTCTATCCCCGGTTCCATTAATTTCCAAGGATATTCGCCAAAGGAAATGAACAATGGCCAAAGTCACAGATCCTAATATAAGGAGAAGGAGACTTGTTCTGGACCGTAGAAATTTTATCATTACAAATGTTGATAAGCCTAGGGAATTTGAATCCAGGGAGGCACTTAAGAACAAAATTCTATCATGGCTCAATCGGAGAATGGGCTCCAACTGTGTTAGAACTAAAGCTGAAAGTCCTTCGGAGTATACAGTTATACAATTGGTGTTCCACTGATAACACTGAATGCATTGCTATTGGATGTGGCCATAGTACCCTACCTCTGACCACCAATTTGTCTACTAAGTTCTAAATTGTTCTGAATTGACCTGCCTATCTTTTAAGGATATTGTTGTTTAACATATTTTGTTGTAATTTTTGTCCATGTGGCTGTTTTTAATAATAATTGTATTATAGATTTTGTGTTCATTTTATTAAGACATTTATTTGCTTTGTAATTGTTTGTATGTCAGTGCTCTTAAGCCTCAGGGTCAGTGAAGCACGGTATAAATAAAATCAAAACTAGGGAGCCGGCAGTCTGGTCAGTCACTTGGGACAGTCAGTTGACTGGCGAGTGACTGGACTTTGACGCCGGATTTCGCGCAGGCTCTCCGCACCGGCTCTCCGCACCTGGGAGGTGATTATATTCCCTTCTTTCCAACCTTAAAGGGACAGCGTCCACGGTATACTGCAGGTCCTCGGGCAGTGTAACACGATGCAGAAGTATCTGTAAGACTGGTAGCTGAGTCCAACAGGAAAGCCACCTGCTCTATGCTCTCTCCACTCTACTTCCTCCTTTGCGCTCTCGACTCTCTACAGCCTCCTTTCCTCTTCACCTCCTGTTCTCTGCTTCCCCTCCTGCTCCTCTCTGCCATCTCCTCTATGCTATCTCTCCTCTCCACTCCACTTCCTCCTTTACACTCTCTACTCTCTACCTCCTCCTCTCCTCTTCACCTCCTTCTCTCTGCTCCCACTCCTGCTCCTCTCTTCCTCCTCCTCTATGATCTCTCTCCACTTCCTCCTTGGCGCCTCTCTACTTTCTGCCTTCACCTCCTTGCCTCCACTCTGTATTCTGACCAAGCTGTATCCTGTATTCTTCCTGCCGCCTTGTATTATGCTCCTGCACCTCTGCACTTCGTCTCCTAACTCCTACCCTGCTCTTCTGGCAGCTTCTGCTTAAAGAGTTCTGTAGGGTGGAGGCAAGGCCATGTAATGGTATGCTCTGGCTCAGGTTTGTGAGCAGTGTAAAGTGTCTGCGATTTGGTTCTGACCTGCGCATATTTCGTTTTCTTTTTTTTTCTTTTTTTTTAATTTGTTTTGGTTTTTGATAAACCTTTACAAAAATATATAAGAACAATTTCTTTATATCATTATACAACAACCATAAAATACGTCAATACCATCAATTCCATAAAAGAAGAAAAAGAAAGACACTTAAAACAATAATTTTCACCATCGTGCAAATAAAATGTACATGAATCACCTGTTTCAAGTTATAAACACATAGCACTATCATTAGACGTTAAAACTCATCATTACAAAGACTTAGGGCCTCATTACGACCCAGGCGGTAAGTTACCGCCTGGGTCGTACCTTTACCACCATGGCGTAAACTACGTTTACGCCATGGTGGTTGGCGGACTTACCGCCCCATTCCGAGGTTGGCGGGGCGGTAAGTCCCCAATCCCCATTTACCCTTCCCCATTCCCATTTTTGCCCCATAGGGCATAATGGGAGTGGGGAAGGCGTTAATTACGCCACCGTAAATTACGGTGGCGTAATTAACATCAAGGTCCCTTAGCGCCATGGATTTTAACACCTGCTAAAAGCAGGTGTTAAAACCTCCATGGCGCTAAGGGACCTCGGAATCAGGCGGTAGGGGTCGGCGCTGTTTACGCCGCCGTAAACCCCTTACCGCCTGAGTCGTAATGAGGCCCTTAGTAAAGGGCACATACATTTCTCAAAAAAGTAGCTACACGAATGTTTAAATTGTCTCTGCTGTTGTGTAACATTCGATTCCAAATGAATTCTCTATTCACATTGGCAGTGTTTTGAACATATTGTGCAAAATACATAAGCCTATAAACCTTCAATGCCGGACAAACCAGCAAAATGTGTTGTAAAGATTCAACCATCCCGTCAATTCGACAAAATCGACACCAACACCATGATTCGGGATTATTGTTTCGTATAGAGTTAATTTGATTAGTAGGTATGATGTTAAACCTAAAACGCATACAATCGTTGCTGATCCTTTAAGAGGGGTATTTTGTTAAATAATTTTCCATAACCGGATACCATTTGTGTATCGAGCATACTTGGTTATATAAGGTAGATTCCAAAATGTTGTTTTTGGTTTTTAACCAATCAAAGCCATAAAGACTCTCCTTTACTCTTCTAGGTTTATTCAATAGGGTAATGCTTGGCATACCTAAGGTTTTGAGAATATTCAAGGTCTCCGAGTTAAGATTCCGAATGAACGGGTTACCAGAATCCTCACCTACACAAAGGTACAATTCACTTTCCTCACCCCTTTTACATTTGCGCCACAAGGCCATTCTCTTCCATCTCACATATGACACAAGAGAGTTTAGACCAAATTCATATTTTATCAAGTCATAGGGTATACACTTTGGTGAAAAAAAGAGAACAGACTTCCATATGTAGCTCTCAATGAAAGTCAAATCACCCTCACAGTTTTTCAACTGGAGTTCAGCACCATACAGTAGTCTGGGGATAATTATTTTCAAATAGAATTGCCTATGTGGTACCATCGTGAATTTTCCAAATGTACCTTCTAGTGCACGCATTTGACGGATGGCTACATCTGCCTTTAATTTTAGTTGAGTCTTCAGCAGGGATCTGGCATTCATTCCTGAAATGGAGAACCCCAAGTACTTGAATGCCTGTTGTGCTTTAATCATTTTCTTACCACATCTCCAAGTCTATGCGTTCTCTTTTTTGTTAACTCTCCCAAGACGTACTATAACCGTTTTTGAAGGGTTGATTTTAAGAGGGAGTCCATTGATAAATTCTTCAAATGCTTTAAGCAGTCTTTGTAAGCCCACTTTAGTATTATCCATGAGCCGAAAGTCATCCGCATAGGCCAACCAAGGGAGGTAAACCTTTGAGAACCTAGGTGCTACTAGACCCTTATTCGTCAAGGCAGAGACATAAAGATTAAATATTGTCGGTGCCAACCTACAACCCTGACGAAGCCCATTGTGTATTTTTAGTTCTTTTGAAAGAGTTCCTTCAGCATCCAATCTGACCCTCATTCCAGTATCAGTATAGATGGCTTTAACCATATCCAGGAGAGAAGCAGGCATATCTAGCTTTCTTAACACAGCCCACAAGATATTACGATCTACAAGATCAAATGCAGAGCTTAGATCCATGGATGCGACAAAGGTCGATCTTGCTCCCTTAATTAATGATTTAGCAATCAAGCAATTTATAATTAGTCCCCCACAGTCGGTACCCATGTTTTTGTGAAAGCCTATTTGCTTCAAATCAAGAATATGTTTTTCCTTGATCCATTTCTGAAAATCTTTGAGGACCAGGGCAGAGAACAATTTCGATTCAGGGTCTGCGATGGCAATGGGCCTGTAATGGGTCTGTAACTAGAGGGGCATTAATGAGGACCTTTCTTAAAAATTGGGATTATTATTGACACCCTCCACAATTTAGGAATTATTTTTGTGTTTTCAATATTTCTAAATAGAACATACAAAATCTTAGACCATATGACCGGGTCTAACTTAAGAATTTTATTTGATAAATTATTTGGGCCCGGTGCCCCTGAATTTTTCGATTGAGTAATCAGGTCCGCAATGTCCCTCGTTGTATAACCCATCTGCCATAGAGAGTTACTATTTAATGTTGGAGATTCCGTGATTCCCCTAGTGTCATACAATTTTGAAAAATGTCCCAACCACATATTTTCATTAATAGGGTTGAAAAGTACCTCTTTCTGCGGTTTGCTGAGTTCATTTACAAGGTTCCAAAAGTAAGCCGAATTCGGTCCTCGTAATGAACTCAGCATAGCCTCATCATCCCGCTGGTATCTGCTACTTCTATGGTAAATGGACCCGTTTTTGAATTTTTTTTTTTTCTTTCATGCTGGACATGCACTCTAAAGAAAGACCTAAGTTGCTAATATTTCTAATGTCTTTCCTCATCATGCATTTACGATACAAGACTTCCTTATCAATGGTATAAGTAACAGGACTCCTAATAGTTTTCTTGTGTTTGAAAAACCTCTCCATTTCAAAAAGCGACATCCCTATAGTCTGAACTTTAATGCAGAATATTGATCCGCCCTCTGATAATGAGTAAGTCTCTCATGATCTTTTACCATGGTTGCTATAAAATTGACATTTTTTTTACCAGTCCATTTTATTCTGTTCCCCTCATAATTTGTTACCAGAGCGTGTTTATATGCGTTTCTTACCTCTAATTGTGAAAGAGTGTAGATGTCAGTTATAAGCATACAGTGGTCACTCAATTTGTTTTCAACCGTTTCAAACTTCCCCATACATTTGAACAGACCCAATGAACAAAAAATTAAATCAATAATGAATTCGTATCCTCTTGCTTTCCACGTAGAACAGTTATTTCTTAGTAGTTCTAATCCCCAAACCTCGGCAAAATGTAACCAAATTCTACCCCGAACCTTGGAGTTTCCCCCCTGGTTTGTCTAGATGGTCTAGGTTAGACATGAATAAATCACCCACTAATGTATCAGCAAGACAGTCTGCATTCAAGTCCCCCGCAATTACAAGATGACCCCCTGGATTCGCTACCAACCAAGTTTCTATTGAAGAGCCCAGGTTCGCCAATTCCTTCCAGAGTTGTGAGTCTGTTAGTTCAGAGGGATTCCAATAAATATTCACCAACAAAAAGGCGGTATCTACTGCATTAAACTTAATTTCATACCCCACAACCAAAAAGTGATAGGCAAAATACCATTCCCCTGTAATCCTTGGGTTTGTTACATTCTTTACCGTTATAATGAGGCCTCCTTTTGGGCGACCCACATTACCCCCTTGTGCACCTAGAGAAGAAACAGTAAAACCTTCCCAGCATAAGTGTACTCTAGACCATGATTCTTGAATGAAAACATAGTGACATGTTGAAAGTTCCTTCATAAGGTTCACATTATGCAATAGGTTCACTGTTCCTCTGGTTGGGGGCGGTGGGGGGTTCATGGGAATCACAGAGGTAGAACAACAGAAACGGTTATATTGGCATTGTGACAATCCTACCGTGCAAGTGCTTGACAAGGTGGTAAGGGCAGGGGGAAGGGTAGAGCGAGAAGTGCAGGAGTGGGGTGCCCACAGGGAAGGGGGGCAGGCAAGTGCTGGGTGGGCCAAGCTGACAAGTGCCAGGGGAAAGGGTGGACGAGTGCAGTGGACAGGGAGGACCAAGAAGGGCTAGTCCAGGAAAGGGAGCCCAAGTGCAAGTGCTGAGGGAGGAGCTAGCCGAGGAAAGGGATCTACCTCCCACTCTCTGCTTGGCAAAGCATTAGACCTGCAGAGAGTTGGAGCCAGGGGATCGAAGGACTCTGGCCGGGACGTATTTAGGGAGGGAAAGCTGGATGTAGAGAGGTCCCAGGCCCCAGGCAGCCTTGTGGATGATGCAAACGGTCTTGAATTTGATCCTTGTGGTCACTGGGAGCCATTGATATGAAATTATATGATGGGTTATTTATAATGCGCTTAATACCTAGAGGTTTCTAAGCTCGGACACAGGGATCGAACCTGTGTTGCTCCATGTCGTCTTGCTTCCAAGGCGAGCAAGGTGTCCCTGAGCTATCCTCCTGTGCCAGTGCAGAGATTTTAGGGATGAAGAGATGCAGTCCCTGGGCTTGAGGCCAAGTATAAGTCTTGCAGTCCTATTATGGAATAGTTCTTTTTTTAAAAATGTTGTTTACTTTTATTTAACTTGCACAGACTACAACATTACATTACTTTCAATTGCATTTTGTTACGTTAATGTGTACATTTGTACGTAGAGATGGTGTTTGTCACTTTTACCTTTACAAGTCTACTTGTCCCTCTTCCCGTGCACTTTTACCTGCCAGATATTGTCTGAATTCGCCGCATATGTCCTTCGGGCTACTTGTTATTGGTAACAGATCAGAGTATACCTCTTCATTGTCATTCACCCAGGTCATATCTTTTATCCAATCACTCAGCACTGGGGCCCTCTGCTTTTCCATCGCATTAATATCACACGTTTTGCTAGTAATAAGCTCAGGTTCAAGAATTTGCGCCTAATCAGGCTCATTTTGCAAACAATGCCCAATATACACATTCCTGGTTCCCAGTCCATGGTTGGTTCAGTCATTTCATCCAGTGCCCCACACACATCCGCCCAATATATGGTTAGTTTTGTGCATGACCATAGCATATGGAATATGCCCGCCTCCTCGCTCCCACATCTTGGGCACCTTCCTGACGCCGTGATATATATGTTATTGAGTTTGGCCGGGGTGTAGTGAACCCTGTTTAGTATCTTATAGTGTATCAAGCGGTATCTCGAGTTTCATGATATGCTTTTTGTTAACCCAGATAGTTGTGACCATTGTCCATTAGTAAAGATGGTGCCCAGATCGAGTTCCCATTTTTCTATGATATTCGGGGCTTGGATTCCTCTGGTCAGTAGTGTAGAGGCTGTTTTCTTATTCGTGCTAGGTGAGAGTACATATCTCAAGATCGAATGTGACTGGGGTTCCTGGGGGAAACCGTCCCACATGGTGGCTATAGCCGAGCGTACCCTGATGTATTTGAGTTTTTGCATCAGGGTGTCGTGAATGATCGTTTTAACAGTGTCCCAGCCTATGAATTGTTTATCGACCTATACATCTTTGAAGTTAAGTATGCCCCTGTCTCCCCAATGTGTGGCAAGTGCGGCATCTTGCGTCGGGATATGCATGGTGTGTCCCATATAGCCATATCCGGGTCATATAACACTTAGTTTCTGGGGTTCCCAGTTAGTCTGGTCCATGCCCCACATGTGACCAGTGTCGGAACCAATGATTGTCCCTTCTTATCCCCCCTGCTGCTAGTTTTTGTAGAAGCCTTAAGGGACCTTCCCCTTGTGTCTCAGCTGATGTATGTGGTGCATAAGGACCCCCTTCGGCCCAGTATATATTGCGTAGTAGGCTTGCGCCGATAGGAAGTATTGTTCGAAATCGGGGGCAGCCAGTACGCCCTTGTCCGTATGGTCTGGTAAGCCGTTTCCAGCTCACTCTTGGTTGTCCTTTCCATATGAATGTTGAGTATGCCCCTTGTATCTTGGTAAAGAAAAACCTATCTGGCCAGACTGGCACTGTGCTAAACAGATAAAATAACTTGAGTAGTATGATCATTTTAATCACTGCCAGCCAGCCCATAAGTGAAATTGGCAAGTGGTTCCATCTTGTCAGTTTACTATTATGGATTAGTTGAAGGGGCGAAGGGAGGTAGTTTGAGGAAGAGGCTGTTGCAGTAGTCCAGCCTAGAGAGAACCAGGGCTCTGGAGCTATTGAGCTTCTGGAGGATGGCGAGGAAAGGTAGAATGCCACTGAGGAGGTGCAGCTGAACGTTGGACTTCTTGCCAAGGTCTGTGATGTGTGGAGGGAAAGATAGAGAGGAGTCAAAGATGATCCCAAGGTTTTTTGCCTCAGACGTGGGTGAAGGGAGGGGACTACCAATTCCCCATGTGATTTGTGTTGGGCAGAGGACAGCCCAATGGCCCCGCTTGCTGAGGTTACAAAGTGTATGTCCGCCTTCTTTGAAACGGTCTTGACAGCTGAACTTGCTCAGACAACCCTCCCAAAAGCCCACCGGACTTTCCCTTAGGACTCTTTGCATGGTATGATCCAAATTGCCTGATAATAGGGGTATCCTGTGAATGGGTATGCACAGCGGGGCCTGTGGCACGCTCGAAGCGGCACTCGCTACTCCTCTTTTGGCATTCCTTTTGCCATTCCATTTGGCTGTCCACACATTTCTGTGGCTCTCATGGCAGGGGACTTCCTGTTCACACAAGGTTATGGATGGGATGGTGGTTGTAAGGGTTGACCGTACACCACCTGTGGGCCTGCATCACGGAGTGGACTGTGGACCTAGGTCCCCAGGCTTATCCTGATCCCATCCCGTAGCCTCGGGCTTGTGACTTCGTCATAAAGGGCAGGAGCCACTTTTTTGTAATAATCTTGCTGTGGTGGAGTTACGTTTATTGATTTATTGAGTTTATTAAATAACTCGCATATACCTCTGGGGGGGGAATGGTAATCAACTATGTGTGAAAGACAGAGAGGGATGAAAGGGAAGATCATTCCAGTTTTTAGCCACTTGCCCCCAGCTGATACCTGAGAAAGGAAGGGATGCAGGGAAGGAACTGGCTAGCACTCCTTAGCTATCTCTGAGGTTGGTATCTAGAATATTTGGACATGGGATGTTTGGGAGCCAAACTATTCTGGAACTTAAATGCCAGACTCTCTACTTTGAAAAGAATTTGTGCTTTGACATTCAGCCAGTGGGAAGATCGGGAATCCATAATATACCACGGGATAAATAACAGATTTTTCTCTTTTCTTATACAAGGGTCATGGGATTAATAATTGTGTGTTTTCTTTTATAACCAGGTCCGCTTATTGTCACAACTGTCTTTTCATTAAGAAACCAAGAAGAAGAAGACCCTAGTCACACAGAGAGCCAGGAGGCGGCAAACCGAATTCATGGTATTACGTTCTTTATTGAAACATTTACATTCTTTACATTTGGCAATAGGAGTGGTGAGGGAGTAAAGGGTGGTTGTGATGTGATAAAATTTCCTGCGGGCAAGTAGAAGGAGGGTGGTTGCATTTTGGAAGTCTTGCATTTGATGGGTCAGTTTGGGCAAGAGGCTGAGGGAAGCAGTCTTTCCACTATTGAGTACATAGGAGATGAGGGCACTGATGGTGGTCACCGCATGCTGGAAAGAGAAGAGCTGAGGGATGTTCTTGTGGGTGCTTAGGCAGAAGAATTAGCTGTGCTGATTGCAGCCCTGATTTTGCGTACAACTGAGGATACCCACGCTTTTGACTGAATGTGCGAGGGAATAGCGGTCGAAGAGATAGATTGCCAAAGTTGGGGGCAGTTTTGATAAACTCAACAAGGACATAACAGAAGGTCTGGTTAAGTCCGTATCTCACATTCAGTCATTGGTAGCTGGCATGCAACGAAAGGGAGGTGTTACTTTTTAGGTGCTAATCCAGTCTGATATGGATCTGGGTTTCATCGGCTTAAGGACAGAAAGTGGTGCCAAAGGAATTAATGAGAGAGACCATGGAATGAACATGGGCACCAAAGAGAAGAGGATGGAGAGACTCCGTTGGTTATCCACAGTGGGGGAGGAGGGGAGGCCTGAATCGGTAAGTGGGGTGGGCAAGTTTGAGCAATCTGTCCCAGAGGAAAGATTCAATCCAGAAGAGTGCAAGGCCTTGGAGCAGAGTCTGGCAAGGAGGATGGAATTAGCAGCAGTGCTGAATGCTGCTCAGAGGTAAACAAAATGAAGGTGCTGCCATCTGTAATGAGACACATGTTGTGTAAAACCGAAGGGATAACAAACTCTGTTCTACAATCAGAGACAAAGTTGACCTAGTTATTGTTGTGGAGGTGCTTGGCTCCAAAGAAGGAGTGAAGTTGGCGGGTAATGTTCTTCGATAGGATTTTTTCCAGGTAGTGAAAGTTAGAGATTTGCTGATTGTTTTTAGGGGGTGAAAAGATAGGGGGCAGTTCTACAATTCCAGGCATATTGACTGTACACGTCTTAAATCCCCTCGGCCTGGGCATGATGGACGGAGCTACTCTATCCACATTTTCATGGGGTCGTTGCAAAGACAGTACATCACAATGTTCTTCCTTCCTCCTTCTCATCCTCGGGCATGATGAGATGACCAGAGGACATGTGCGGTTTGTGCAAGTAAGGGCAGCCATTTCAAGATGGCGGGGGAGGCAGTCATAAAGGTGAGAGACAGGTAACAGATGAAAAGAAGTTTAGGAGACCATCATCGAAAGGGAAAGGTCGATCAAGGAGGAAGATGGCAGCTGGAGAAGGAGTGGGGTAAATGTGGGAGTGGGAAGAGTGGATTCGAGTGGGACCTCACCGGGAGAGACTCTCCCTTAGGGGACAAGGGGCCTCATTACACGGTATGCGGTAAGGGTTTACCGGTACCGGTAAGGGCACCGGTATCGGTAAACCCTTACCGCCTTACTACGAGGTCCCTTTGTGGGACCCGACCTTAACGACTGGTCTAGACCAGCCGTTAAAGTAGGGACCTGCAAAGGGACCTTGGTGATAATTACGGTACCGCAATTTGCGGTACCGTAATTACCGCCTTCCCCATTCCCATTGAGCCCTATGGGGCAAAAATGGGAATGGGGAAGGGCCATGGAGAAAGGGGGAATTACCGCCTTCCCGACCTTGGAATAGGGTGGTAATTCCCCTTTTCGCCATGGTGGTACCGGTATGGTACCCGCGGCAACCATGGTGCTGATAGCACCATGGTTTACCGCAAACTGGGCCTCATTACAACTCGGGCGTTAAGGGTTAACGCCACCGTTAACCCTTAACGCCTGATTCTGATTTTAACGCCTGCTTTTAGCAGGCGTTAAAATCCATGGCGCTAACCTGCCATGGTGCTAATTACGCCGCCGTAATTTACGGCGGCGTAATTAGCGCCTTCCCCACTCCCATTATGCCCTATGGGGCAAAAATGGGAATGGGGAAGGGAAAATGGGAAATGGGGATTTACCGCCCCACTCACCTTGGAATGGGGCGGTAAATCCGCCATCCACCATGGTGTAAACAGAGTTTACACCATGGTGGTAAAGTTGGTGCACTTAGCACCAAGGTTGTAATGAGGCCCACTGTGTAATGAGGCCCAAGGACTCCCATTCCTGTGAGGAACTCCTAACCCACTCCACATGATGGCATAAATGGGACTATCTAATACACAAAATAATTGTAAGTTCCAAGACTTGGATGAAGAGAACGTTAACCTATGCCATTAATAGGAAGAAAGGGAAGTTGAGAGTGATAGAATGAACACCTGAAGCGAGCCACAAAGCTAGTGAGGTTCAGAACTTCTCTGAACAGGAGAAGGAAGCGCTGTAAACCCTTTAGTCACTGGGTCTAGGGTGGTCGAAAAATAGGCACATGCCCTATTTTTCTCCCCTTGTGGTTGAGTTAGTACGCCCATTTAGTTCATGCACAAACGGAGAAAAGGATTTAGTATTGTCTGGTGTTACCAATGCAGGAGAGTTACATAGCACAGACTTGAGTGCCTCGAAGCTTTCCTGATGAGACGGAGTGCGGGGAGGGGTACAGGAGTAGTAGTTCCAGTAAAAGCTTAGCCAACAAAGAAGAGTTCAGCATCCATTGTCTACAGAATGAAGTCACCCCCAAAAACCCTCTAACCTCTTGCTGTGTGCTGTGTACTGGCATGTTAAGTATAATTTGTATCCACTGTGTGTGCAATACTTTCTCTCCCTTAGTAAGTAAATGACCTAGATAAGTGACCTACTGCTGACAAAATTGTAGCTTATTTGGGGAAGCTGTATGTCCCAAGGGAGCTAAAAGCTCTGGTAGGCGCGTGGTGCAGTCCACACACCCTTCCTTGGTATCTGCTGCTGTAAGTAGGTCACAAATGTACTGCAATAACACAGTGCCTGGAGATGGGGTAAAAGTGTCCAATTGTGATTTTAATGGCTGGCTGTAAATGCTTGGTCTCTCTGTATATCCTTGGGGTGCTCTACAAAATGTGTAGGTGGAACCGTCTATGCTAAAGGCAATAAGGTACTGGCTGTCCTCATGTTCTGGAATGATGAAAAATGCATTCTTTAAGTCCACAACTGTGAACTATTGTGCAGAGGAACTAACCATAGTATAAAGTGATGTGCTATATGGGACAACTGGAAACTGGGGCACCACAATTTTATTGCTAGCGCGTAAATCTACCACCATTCTCCATTCAATAAGTCAAACCTTCCTTCCCATCCCTCTTTTCTGAACTGGCAAAATTGGGCTGTTACATGGGCTCCCACTATTTGTTTAACTATACCTCTAGCAAGTAAATCTTTAATCGCTCCCCTTATCCCTACTAATCCTTCCTGGGATATTTTGTATTTGGGTATTCTTGGGAGAATTGCATGTGGCTTAACATGAATTTAAATTGTATCTATCGCCATACCCCTTACATAATTTTTACCTGATGCCCCCACCTTTTTATCCACTTTCGCAAGTTCGGGTGGTAAAGTGTTTGTGGTGGAAACATAACATTTAGCGAAAGATTCAGCAGAGCAAGTGAGGTAGACTCCATCCGGCGAACAGTAATTGTGTGCATGCAAGCGTTTCAATAAGTACATGCCCAAAAGATTTAAAGCACATTTCTCTGTTACAACAAACTGAGCCATGCAGGTGTGATGCTGGAAATGCATTGGAGGGACAGGGCCTCCATGTCCTTGTCCTGTACTCCCTTATCATGTGTGTTCTGTCTTGTTTTCTGCACAGGAGTCCGTGTGGGACACCTGGCAGTGCAGCTCTTCCTCTTTTTGGTTGTGGTGAACAGACCTTTGGGATACCCTTATGGCACCCATGGGTGGGGGTACAACCCTGTACCACTAGTGCATGTTTTGGGGCACCTGTGTGTGGCCCACAGAGCAGGGTATGGGCTAGTGGCAGCTCCATGCTGTATTTGACAGGTGCTCTGAGTATCCTCCATTTTGGGATACCCAGGCCCTGCCATAGGAATCCGTGGAGTCCTGAAAGGAGACAAGATGGCCTGTTACCTTGTTTTCCCAAAGTCCTGGGACTCCCTGACTCTGCCCTTTCCCCTGACTGGCTGTTGGGTGGAAGAACCATATATGGTATTGTGGGGAAGTCCAGGCCAGACTGGCTGGAGCCTTCCCAGTGACTGTATGTTGTGGATTCATCCTTTGGGTGGGACCTGGGTGAATGGAGTGTGTGACCATTATACATTCCATGTTATGGGTGTCTGGTATCTGTGTGTGTGACACAAAGAATGAAACAGCCCCTCTCGAAACTGAAATTAATGCAGTGTGGTGTGCTGAAAGGCTGGGTGCTTGCGCCGAATCCGAATTCCTTGTTATGGGTCTCTGGATGTGTTAGGGAGAATTCTCAGAAAAGCGCCAATTCCCTTCTACCTTAGAGACCCCCAGCTCTTTTGTTGGACTTAAGGGCTTTTTAATTTTCATCCTGGAGAGAGTGGGACCTTTTTCCCACTCTGGTATTCTTCTGTGATTTGAACACTGTTTCTTTGGGTTTTGGAGTCTGTCAAACTCCATAGGCATCATCTTTTTACATTGTGAGACACAGCACCTTCAGTGCAGTGGCACAGGGAAGTCCTTTAGATTTCCCAAAGGTTTAAATACCTTCTCTTGGTTAAACTACTATCCCAAGAGCAGTTATGTGAAATTGACTTTACTTACCTTTTTTAACTTTGTAGACCCAGCACACCCTATGTTCCATAGAGTGCTGGAGGGGTTACTTAGTAGCCCCTTTGTCTACTTTCTCATGTAACATTTTTTATGTCACCCTTTTGTAAAGGCTCACTCCCCAAATTACCAATGCAGACTCATAAAGTATAACATATCTCAGTAGGGAATGAGACTATGAGAACCGGTTGCAAGATTAATAAGTCTTTATGTAGAATTGGCATCCAGAGAACTCTGCTGCCTCGAGAGCGCTCTGGCAAACAATACACGTACATGGAATTATAAAGTAAAACAGCGTCATTGGTGAGGTCACTAACATAGGGTATTACATTAGTACAGGATTGGTTGGGGAGCAATGTTACATATATTCCTGTAGGCTATACTTCTTCCGGATAGGCTGCCCAGTTGGCGGGAGGGTGAGCGTCACGAGGTCCAGGTGCCTGTGTCCAGGAGGGGTGAGGGTTAGGTCACGACAAGATAGAGGTGATACTAACTAAGTTGGCCTGAGAAACTACCATTAGACATGTAATAAATGACAATCCTTCATACACCTTTGAATACATCTATGCACACCTATAAATTGCATTCACATGATTACATCGTCTTTCATTGAGACTTTTATGAGCCACAGGGCTTAGGGGTCTTGCCCCTCGTGATAACCTGGGTGACTGGGTGGGTCTTAGCACATCAAGGCGTATGCAGAGTTAAATGACACATGTTAGTTTTAAGACACAATATACTGCGACAGAGGTCTGGATTTAGTTGTGTGTTTTTACCGAAGGCTGCGTCCGCAGCTGCAGTATAGCACCCATGGGTTCCCATTTTGTGAAAATGGCCCTGGTCTTCTTTTTTCGACATTTCTTGTTGTAAAGGTGCTTCTTAAGATTTACTCTGTTTGCCAAACCAGGTTTGGTCCCTTTGTTCGTTTTGTCTTTGGCGGGGTTCACTAGTGAAGCCTGCCTCTGGCTCCAGTGTGCCTGGCAGGGTAGGAAGCAAGGGAGGTGCGCAAAACTCCCTGTGCCTAGTCTCCTTGGTTACAGGAATGCACCCAAAGGTGATTGGCCGGCTGGCTGTCCTTGCAGGACAGCCACCCTGTTGTGTGAATGACAGCTAAGCTGCGAATGAATGGGAGAGACTTGCATAAAAGGCGAGGTCTTTTGCAAGGAAGGCAGTCGACCACTGGATGAAGGAATCCGAAGAAGAACTTGGAAGAGAAGCTTGCTCCTCCTGGACCGTTGGTTTGCCTGGTGAAGCCCTGCTGCAGTGCCGAAGTTCCGAAATTCGCCTCGACTAGAGAAGCCCTGCAAAGGACGACTTCTCTGGTTGGGTTGGTGGGACCAATCGACCCCAAGATGAACTCGACTAGAAATCCTCTCTCTGCTGGCTGTACTTCCATTGCTGCTGCAGGAACTGAGTGCCAGGGGACAGAAACACCAGAATCGAGTGCATCGTTTTTAATACTAACAGTTTTTAAGCAGAACAGTATATCTGGGGACCTCTCACTTACTAGAATTTTTCAGAAGCTGAAGTTGAACGTTGAAGCTGCTTATCCTTGAAGCCCGTCTGGAAGAAGAAGGATTGCTGCTGCTTTCCATCAACCCAATATGAAAGCTGTCGAGTCTGTCGAGGACTGATCCAAGAGAGGACCTCGCTAGGAGACCTCTCCCCGAGCTATGAGGGAACATCGTGCAGAAAGCTAATCTTCACCAAGGCACCCTAGAAGCCAGTTCCAAAAGACTGTCGACCGGAGACTGGTACCGCCCCTGAAGTGAAGTACACGGACATCGAAGTCCATCGTCATCGACCAGGGTTCAGAGGTTTGCTGTAACCGCTGGAAGCCCATCGAGTCGTGTTGCCCAGCAGCAGGGACAGCTTGGCGCCGTGCTGCTCGACATCCAGAGTCACGCTGCTCCACCTTTTGCCTAAGACATTTGAAACTAACGACTCCCTTGCCATCACCGTTGACAGCTTTGTCCCGCCGGAGAAAGTCGAGGTCATCGACAAGCCAAGGAGAATCTGCCGGTGGGTTTCCCGCCACCCGAAGTCCACAAAGACACAGACCAACAAAGATCCGAAAGCCAGCCGTGGTTGAGTCCTAACCGTCAATGCCAATGTCGGGTCCCGCTGCCGGGGCTACGTTCTTCATCGATTTGCGGCAACAAACTCTTGTCATCGAGGTGTACTGCACGCCTCATCTTCACAGGACGTCCACGACCGATCATCGACGAGCACCGCGAATTGTCGAAGCTGCTCTCTCGACAACAGTGTTTGCATTTCCTTCGAGGAATCTCGACGCCCTATGGCTCCTGCTTTAAAGGGTGTTCACCCACGAGGGATCCGTCGATAAACCGTCGAAAAAACTCTGCTAAACTCAGGTACATTGGGGTTGTTGAACTTTTTAGCAGGAAACAAGACTATTTTAAACATATATGGACTGGGCTTGTTGATAAACTTTATTTCCAGGTTGCCCAGGTGGGGGATCCTCACACAGAACTGTGACTTAGTAGCTAAAGCACTATTCTGCCATTGCTTAACCTAACTTGTCTTCCCTCCTCTGTCTGATGTTGATTCACATCGCTATTTGACTTGTATTCCATTGAAACTGTCAGCAGATGGTGCATTTTAAATGAGTCAAGAGTTAACTGTGGTACCACATTGATATTGTACATATTTCCCACATAAGTTTTGCCAAAGCATAAAGTGTATTATTGATTTTGTATATATATTGAACCTTATTTATATAAAGAACTGTGTTATCACATACCATAGACCATAGTGTGTGGACATTCCTTTATGGGGGCTTGGGGACTACACTGTATTTAAGAACCAGCCTGAATCACCTCCTGAGAGCTTAAGCCTTGATTGTTAATCCATTCTACCATATAGAGAATCTTGGCTGGGGGGCTCTGTGCTTCTACTCTGCCATATAGAGAGCAGGATTACAGATACCCCCCTCAGTGCTTTACACTGGTGGCAGCGGTGGGATGCTAATGGTTTTAAGAATCGGTGTGTAACCTTGCCACCTACGAAATATCCACACTTTGTTAATTTAAGGTTTAGTGCTGTGTACTAGGATAACTACATTACAAGCAATGGTATCTATTGCAAATGGTAAATTGACTAGGATGAGCTTCGAGGCTCTCCAGAGTGCTTGTGAAGCCAGGGAGTTAGAGTTTGAAGATAAATCAGGGCTGAGCTGATAGCTGCCTTGGTGGACTACCAGACTGATTGTGATGCTCTTGATGAAGGGGGCCGGGGGGATGAAACCACTGAGGATCCTGCCCCAGGGGTTGTTATTTAATCTGTTTCTGGGAGTGCCGCCTCTCCTGCTGCCTCTATTTCCGAAACCCAGCATTGTTTCTTCAGGGAATGCCTTGGAGCTTGAATTTTTTAGGATGAAATTGGCCTTTGAATATAAAAAGTTGAAAGCTGAACTAAAGAAGGAGGAGTTGGCACAGCAAATGATACTCAAAGATAGGGATCTTGAACTTAAAAACAAGGACACTGAATGTCCGAGAATCCAGCTAGAGAAAGCTTGAGTGGAGACTTCAGCTAAACCAGTTGAGAGGGTCAGGTCCCCTGCCACCAAGTTTATGAAAGATTTGGTTGGTGTGTATGCAGAGGGTTCTGATATCCTCCAATGGATTGAAGCATTTGAAATGGCTTGTGGAATCCATGATGTTGATAAAAGAGATAGGGCGAAGTGTTTGTTAAGTAGAGTGACTCAGACTGGTTATGACTGTATTCTGAAACTGAGTGTGGAAGAAAGGGGTCAGTATGAGTGCATGAAGTCTGCTTTGATTACCAAGTTTGGCAAAACACCCACCCAATCCCTTAAAAGGTTCAGGGAATTTAAGAAAAGAGAGAATGTGTCTTGGGTTGACTGGGTGAGTGCTGCACTTATGAACATGATGGGGTGGATTGATGGATACAAGGTGAACACTTTTGTTGAATTGTCCCACCTTTTTGTTTTTTGAGCATTTTTCTGAAGCCTGTTCACCAGAGCTGCATCATTATATTGCTGACCAGAACATTTTGGATCTCTTTAAACTGACCAGGCTGGCTACAGAACAGGTCTACGATTATCTTCACTTCCAAGGCTCTACAGACTTTGGTTAAAATTGCCAGAAGGTTTTATGGTGAGGACGCCCCAAAGCTGAATTGGTATAAAGGTGGACGGTAAACCAGTACTATGGCCAACATTGGGATATTACATGATGAGCACATTTGTCCCGGGGAGGGGGCAATCTCGTTCCAGGAGCAGCACGTTAGACAAGAGCTCCATAAAGGTGAAGTTTTACGGTATTGGCAACTGGTCGGAAGATGTTGGGCAATTATTGGTCTGCACCCGAAGGTGGCAGTTGTTGTCAAATCCCTTCCAACATCGGCAGCTTCGATTTATAGAACCCAATCCTATTTCCTCCAACCCCGTTCCAATCATAGACCGAAGCAGGCCTGGGTGGATGAGTGTGGGTTGGATATCTCAGCTGAAAGTTGGTCTGACATCGAATGGAAGGTCATGCGCACCTCAGTATCGGTCTCGATCACACTGACCCTTTACATGTTATGCTATGTTAGTGATTCTTATAAAGCGCACAGTCGCCCGAAGGTATCATGGCGCTAGGAGAGATGGAGACAGCCCCATGACATTCAAAATAGGTAAGTTTTAACCCACCTCCTAAACTCAGATAGTTGAGGGTTTTCTTTATGATGAGTGGGAGATTATTCCACAGAACTGCTGCAGCAATAGAGAAGGCCCGGCCGCCAACCCAGTCTCTGTTGTGCTTTTGAACAACCAGTTGTTCGGAGGTGGCTGAGCGAAGGTGACGAGTAGGATGATAGTGCATGAACTTGGCTCGAAGGTATTCTGCACCCGGACCATGAATGGCACGGTGTACAATACACAATGTCTTAAATTCCACCTGTTGAGCCACAGGGAGCCAGTGCAGGTTGCGTAACACAGGGGAGATGTGCGCTCCAAAAGGGGAACCTGTGGCTACCTTTGCAGCCAGATTTTGCAGCTGCTGCAGCCGTTTAATCAGGCCCTTGGGTTGGGCTAGATACAAAGAGTTGCAATAGTCTGTTTGCGACAGAACCATAGCAGCAACCACGGGAGGGTGCAATGGGGCCGGGATCAGAGGTAATACTCTTCTCAGAATCTTCAGCTGAAAATGACCAGCCTGACAGACCGCAGAGACTTGTTGGTCCATAGACAAGGATGCAGATAGGACCACACCCAAGTTTTTCACTTTCTTAACCGTAATCGGTAGGGGTCCCAGGGAGGAGGGCCAGAAGGAGGACACCCAAAGTGTAGGATCGGGGGGATAACCCATCACCTCAGTCTTGTCCCCGTTCAGTTTGAGCCCATTGTGGTTCATCCAATCTCCAACTGCAGTAAGGCACCCCCGCAAGCACAACGACACCTCAGTCTGATCAATGTCTAATCTGATCAGTATCTGGGTGTCGTCGGCATAGGAGTAACACCTGATGCCGAAGGAGCGGATGAGACACACAAGGGCCCATATGTAGATGTTAAACAAAATAGGCGACAGGGAAGAGTCTTAGGTCACTCCACAACTGAGGTGACAAGGAGCAGAAAGAAAAGGAGGCATCGAGAGGGTCTGAGTACGATCCGCAAGGAACGAACTGAACCAAGCTAGTACCTGTCCAGATATACCAAACTGGAAGAGGCGGGATAGCAGGATGGAGTGGTCGACTGTGTTGAAGGCCGCTGATAGATCTAACAAAATCAGGGCACCCACTCCACCTGCATCCACCAGTCTGGTCATATCGTCCAAAACGGCGACCAAGACACTCTCCGTACCACGACCGGGATGAAACCCGGACTGAACGGGGTCCAGAATTTTGAAAGATTCTAGAGGTAGATGGAAGGGGGGGTCACCAGTGAATCTAAATGTTTAGCCAGAAAAGGGAGAAGCAAGATAGGACGGAAATTAGATGGGATAGTAAGGTCCAAGGTAGGATTTTTCAGAAGAGGGATCACCCTGTCAGACTTCAACTCCTGAGGGACAGATCCCGTTTGAAAGGAGTCATTAATAGCTTTGGTAATCTCTGATAGCAGATCAGGGGCAATGTCTTTTATGACCCGTAAAGGAATAGTATCCGAGGGAGGGCATGACTTGATTTTTCCAATAGCCGTTAGGATGGTTTCCTCGGTATAAGTCGGAAAGATGGACCAAGTATTAACAATGGTGGGATCAAAGACAGTGGGAAAAGGGGTGGTGTTATCTGTGGGTCAAGCCCTTGTCACTGCCAGAGCAATGGTTTGTCTGATGGCGTCAATTTTCGAAATAAAGAAGTGAGATAGAACATCACAAAGCTCCTGAGTGGGCGTGAGAGTAGGGGGGAGCCTCTCCACTGAAGTAAGATCCTTAACAGCAGCGAATAGGGCCCTTGGCTGAGAAAGTGAGGACTCAATATTAGTAGTAAAATGTGCCATTTTAGCAGCTTTGATTTTAGCTGAGTAAGCAGCGGAATGTGTTTTATATTGAATTTTAAGAGCAGGATTGTATGTTCTACGCCATTTACCTTCTGACTGGCGTAGTTTGAGGCATTCTTCTTTCAGGGGATTAGTGAACCATGGTTCAGGGGGCTGTCTACAGGGTAGAATCAACCGAAGAGGGGCAACCATATTATCAGCTTCGAGGAAGGCTTCAGACATAGAGGGCAGTGACACCGCAGACTCACAGCTATATTTAGCTTGAATCAAAGTGGCCAGATTTGAGGTGTCCACAGCACACCAGGAGCGCTGCCAAATTTTCTCTGTGGGAGTTTTAACAGGTTTACCTATAATTTCCAGTCTCCACGAGACCAGGAAGTGGTCAGACCAGGGTATGGGTTAGATAAACTGAAGTATGAGAAGAGATTTATGCGCAAATACCAAATCCAATATGTTGTCAAATTTATGAGTAGGGTTATCAACATGTTGATGGAGTTTGAGATTAACCATGCTTTCAGCAAATAAATCGAGAGCAGGGGGACTAGGGGGACAGTATTTTAAATTAAAGTCCCCTAGAACCACCAAATGAGTGTATTGAATTTGTAGATTAGCTACAAGATCGGGACATTTCTCAAGAAAGCTACCTTGAGAGAGGGCGGAGGCTGGTATATGAGCAATAAGTGACATACGTCAATAGATTGACTCACACACCGAAATAATATGGCCTCCATCGGGATGTTATGATATATAGTAGAGCTCTCTTCGCCCTCTCCAAGCTGGAAGGGCCACTGCGAGGCACACAGGCGACCCTATGTTGGTTGCATCAAAAGGCTAGAGGCTTGCTACACCATATGCTGTATGGTTGTAACTTTGCATACGCCTTTTGGGTGTCCATGTGGGCAATTATCCTGTGCATTTGTAAGGTACAGGTGCTGTTATCGTTGTCGTCTCTAGTATATGGTAGTGTCCATACTCCGTTCCGGGGGAACAAAAGCCAACAACACTTGTTTGATGCCTTGACAACGATAGTCTTCAAAGCAGCAACGTCTCACTGGTAGAGTCTGCCGTCCTTGTCTAAGGCCAGATGGTGGAATCTGGTGGCATATACACACCACATGGAGAGCTTCCTCCTGAGGAAGGCCACAAGCACCAGCTGAGACCTTTGTACTTAGTACCTGTGGAAGAGTTCCTGAACTGTATGCACCCAAGACCGTGTTGGTGTTGGAGTACTCGACTCACAAAATGGGAAGTACTGGTATCGGAAATGGCCCTGGAAATCTCCAATGGAATATCGGGCAAACGCAACCCAGTAACATGACTTCCCCAGTTCCTCCCACCACCCCCCCATCCTTGTTTACTGGGCTCAGACCATTACATTGTTTTTGACCCAGGAGTAGAGAAATAGGGAAGTGTTCACAGTAATGTGTAGTATCTGTCTATTAGCCTACTTGAGGTTTAGCATATCAAACCGCATCTTTCAAACTGTATGTCAAACCGCATCTATCAAACCGGATATCAAAGTGTATGGTTATTGTATCATATGGTGTTTTTGAACACAACGAAATAGAATGTAATTAGCCGCACGGTAATGGCTGTTAATCGATTGTATAATGGAGGTTGTGAAGTGTGTTCTTAATTAACTGGAATAGGGGTAAGTGTGTAATGTGATGCTATATCTGTTGTGTAGCAAGATTAACATGCTCAGGAGAAGCCTGTGATACAGTCTCTGTATCTGTCTCTGTCTAGCTGTTCTTTCCTTCCTTTTTGTCTCCCTCCATCTCTCTCTGTCTCTCTCTGTCTCTCTCATGAATTCTTTGGAGGATTTTTCTCATGTGAAGGTTTATCGCTGCTGTGTCTGAGTGTTCATGGACAGGGAAAATTTCCTAGGAGTCCTGGGGTCTGCGGGTGGGATCCAAGTTTCCCCTGGACACGTTCTCGTTTGTAAATTTATATTCGAGTTTTGATGTCATTGTTGTAACAATACCCATGCCATATTGATATATTGGTGAATTGGTTATCTACTTTTTGTGATTGTACGGTATCCTTTAATAAAAATGATGAAACTAAAAAATCCTCTATAGTCTTTTTCGTTTCATAGTGGTAGGGCAGATGTTAGGATTGCGTAGGTCTTGACAGAGGACAGAGCCTTCTTTGTAAGTCTTCCTGACGAGCACCTGGTTGTTGAGTATTCGTGTAGGAGACTCATTTTAGAAGTAGGGTTTCGAGAAGGCATTGGGCCTCATTACAGATTTGCTGGTGTGGTAAAGATGCCGGTAATTCTGGCCCTTTTACTGCACCTGCAAAATAGAAGCTTGTCGGTCGGGCTCTGATTTACCTCCAGCCAAGAGCTGCAGGCAAATCTTCCCCCACCAGCAAATAAACTCCAGAGTTACTGGTGCCGGACATTCCGTCAATCCCTTCCATCGAGTCCCATGAAATGAGGTTTTACCAGCATTTCCACCACTTAGAATATGCGGATAATTCTTTTCATAAAATATCCCGTTCAAATACGTCCTTTTGTCTCCTGTGTCTGACTTTCCACAAGAGGCAGAAAGAGAAAGGTGGATAAGGCAGGAAGGAAGGAAGGAAGGAATGAGTGAAGGTGGTGAGAGCAAGAGAACGCAACAAAGTGACAGATAACAGGCAACAGAGGGAGAAAAGAACTCCAGAGAACTGGGGAGAGAGCGGGATCCGTGGAGGAGTTGTTTAGAGATACAGTGATGGATGACATATGATTAGGTTGAGCTTTACAGGTTGAAATATCAGTTCATAAAGATTGCAGGAGAGGGGAATGGGTGAATATATTTCTCTGCAGTGTTCAGCTCAGCCCTCTCTTTACTTGTGTTAACATTGCAAGTATTCAGCCAGAACAGCAAGTATTCAGCCAGAACAGCAAGTATTCAGCCAGAACAGAGGGGAAGTGGGACTAATGAATAATTGCTGCATGAGTCTAAAATCAAAAGTGTATTCCCATCAATAGGGTGGAACTCATCGATGTTTACTTTCTACAACAGGTGACATGATTATCGATCCCGAAGCGTCATTCAGTGTAAAAACAGAGGAAAACGTACACCTGGCCCACCCTCCAGACACAGAAGCCTGCGGAAGAAAGCGAGACTTCCCCAGCCCAGCTGAAGTAGGAGGTATGTGTCTGTGCTGTCCAAATTCAAAATAGATCCCATGTGTAACCCCTCCACCCCCACCTGGGGGGGGGGTGGCATTCATGAGCCTGTGCAAGATGGCAGCGCGTAGATGAACTACACTTAGTCGCAGGTAGAACCCTTCTTGATCCTGTGGCAAAACATGTTTATGGCCTCAGACCTTGGGCCCTGAGGTTTGGAGGTGCCCAAAGTGATTTGCTTAAAGACTGGCTGCCCCAGTGAACTGTGGCACAGGAGTGAATGCCTGGTGCATTCATGTCTGGGTGATGCTGGTGTGGCTTACCGCACAGACTGGTGTATGGATCGGCACAAGGGGTGTGAGTGGTCCCAGCCTGCTCTCCAACCAGTGTAGTGGCTACATTGCTTGGAGGGTCTCGGTGCCCTACAGCCCCTGCACTTATTTTTATTTCTTTGTTGAACTGATGATCCCGGCTCTCTTAGTGTACTTTGAGGGTAGTGGGGGGACATAAGAAGAGGAAACCGTCCGACCTCATCAGCATCGGCCATGGCTGCAGAACATCTGGAGGCAGATGTGTGATCTGTGTTGCTGGACCTGCCGGAAGGTATTAGTACACTGGGTACTGTGGAAATAAAGACACATTTAAATAACTACTCTGCAAGTCCACCTTTAAGCTGGAAATCATTCCTACTAGCCTGATATTATAAGCTCTTCATTCTAACCGCTACACCATAGCGATCCTACAGTCAGTAACCCTCTGACCAGAAGACTCGCCCTTATGCAGTCAATGCATGCGAAAGGGAACTCCTCCCTGCAAGCAATCGCCATGATGCAGGTCCTCTCAATATGAAACCAATAGTTACCTGATCATTTGAGAATTCGAGGTGTATTTTCTCATTGGTGGTGAAACATTGTATGATTTATATAAACAATATAACGTATGATCTATATAAACAATATACCGAAAGATCATATTTAAACTGGTTATCATGATTAGACCCTCGCAAAAATAGTGTACTGCCCTCTATATGGAAAGATAATCCCGGCAACATTGCCATGCTAGCAAACACCACATACTGTTGGGAGAAGGCTCACAGGCCCCTATATGGAAGCGCCCAACTTGGCTAATCACCGCTGGCCGCCCGTTCTACTGGCGGGAATGGGCAGAAAAGGGCATAAGTTGCGCAGGGGACGTTTGGGATGAGAGGAAGCAGCAGGTGGTGGTGTTTAACGCATTAAAGAGCAACTTCCGTTTGTCAGATAAATATCAGTGGCAACACATACTGCTAATGAAATGCCTTATCAATGCGATTGCACACACCAAGAAGTGATTAAGGAGCTCCCTGCTGGCAGCCACCCTCCAAAAATGGGGTGACAAGATGCGCTGTCATCCTCTTGCTTAACCCTAGTAAATGCTCATTGCAATATCTCCACTGCCTCAGCTTTAACATAACATGTGGGAAAAGGCCATGCCTAGGTCCTACTCTGAAAAGCAGTGGACCCAGATGTTACTCCAGAACGCCAAGAGAAATGAGGCAAAGAGTCACGCAATTTAGATTCTCCAGCATGGGGTCTGGCATGGATTCACATGCTCATGAATATTCCCTGTCGTCAGGCTGGGAATCCTCTGTAAAAGAAAAACTGTTTCACTATCACTTAAAAACTGTATTTCTCCTCTAAACCAATCACTGTGCTTTGGGTCATACTGCCCTCATCCAATGACCGTCCTCTCCTTAAGCCCCTCATCTGGCAGCCATCTTCAGATTTTTACTGCACGCTTCAGTGTTGGGAGTCCTCGTGTTTTCGACAGAAAAGTTATATTTTTGTTTCAAAGAAGCCTTTGTGCTCTTTTCTTTATCTGCTGACAGCGGTCACCCGTTGTCAGTGAAGTACTGCGCCCCTCAAGGGCGAAGATCCATTGAAGATTCTACAAGGCCTCTTGGGCCTACCTCGCACCCTCCGACCATGACAGAGGAGAAGAAGGGAAGGTTCCTCTTCAGGCCCTGCACCAAATACGGACTACAGAATGTGTTTTTGGAAGACACGCACCTGCAATGCCTCTATTGCCTGCACCCGGACCACTAGGAAGTGGAGTGCAAGTTTGCCTTGATTTCTCCAAGAAAACAACGAAGGACAGGCATAGTAGGCTCCGAGCAGGGTCATGTCTCGCTCAGGACTGGCCAGTCCGAGGAGTGGTCTTCTAAATCCTTTGAGGGCGCTTCATCCGCGGGGGCCCAAGATAAGGCCAAGAGCCGCACGTCCAAGTCCACCGGGTTCGCTGCGGAAGTGGGTCCCAAAGTGGGTAGGGCGCAATCGTCATCAGCTTCCCTTGTTGGTGGCTCCTTCAATGACTACTACTACCATGGCAGATACGGGGGCTGATCCTACGAGGGTAGCTCCCACGGCTCAGAAAGTGACCCTGCCCGCAATGCACGACACCGCCGCAGTGACTTTGGCAAAGTCTGTTGACACACCAGAAGGGGTGAAACCGGCCCAGGCCCTGGTTCAAGACCCTTTGGGGGCGGGGGGATGAAAGGGAGATGAGGAGTCCCCCGAAACAGCCATCCCAGGCCATCACCCAAACAATGGAGGTCTTGTCGACGGACGACAAAGAAATTCCTTGCATATGGTCCACAAGGATGTTGAAGAGGACTACGGTGATGACGGCACAGGCCTCATTTTCTTTTTCTGCCTTCTCAACCAAGGGACATTTCCTTAGATTTTTGGTGTCAGAGCTCCAGATGAGGATGCCTCCAGTTCCGGACTTGTGGTCCCCCAGGTCTCCGATCAGCTTCCAGTGAAGAAGAGGAAGCGTCATCCGACGCCCCCATATCAACCCCCTCCACCACATCGGGCCCCTTCCTGCCCAGCAGACCCAGTCACTGGTACGGGAACGGATAGGGCCACAACGACGGATGATGATGACATTGTCGCAGCGGACGGTGAATCGCCACATTTGGATGCTCCACATAGGGTGTCCTCACCGAATGAGGTGGGATCGTTCCACTCCACGATCGCCAGGGCCTCCGAGCTATTCCCGCTGGTGCTGGAGGAAACCAAGAAGGATGGCTTCTTGTATCAAAGGCGCAAGGCCAAGGGGAAGACTATCATGGTGGTGCCCTTTCTGGACGATGTTTGGGAGGAGGGCCTGGTCCTCATTAAGAACCCTTGCACAGTTCTAGCCAAACTGGATAGGCTGCAGAAGAAATATAGGGTGCCAGACTTCGCATCCAAGTGCCTTTGGTCGCAGCCATCGCCGGATTTGTAGTGTCTGCGACCACAATGAAACGGTCGGCTAACCCTTCCTCATCTTCGGTCCCTCCGCACAGCGAGGGGGAAAAGGATGGACGCCATGGGAAAGAAGGTGATTCAAACCGTGGCTTCCACTATCAAGGTGGCCAACGCACTGGCGATCCTGGCCAGGTATGACAGGGAATTGTGGTACGAGCTGGGACTGATCCTGGAGTTCCTCCTCGATGATGAGAAAATCCAGGCCATCGCTCTCTTCCAGGAAGGGGATGTGGCTTTGGATCATGCCAACACAGACACAGGGTTCCGGCAAATGAGCAACAGTGTCTGCCTTTGTCAGAAAGGTTGTATGAAAGCCACTAATTCCCATCAGGAGGTCAAACACCCTTCGATGGAGAGAATCTGTTTGGCAAGGCGCTCCTGCCATGAGTGGGAGCTAATCGGGCACTAAAGAACAGGTCTACGATTATCTTCACTTGCAAGTTTCTAGAGATTTCGGTAAAAATTGCCAGATGGCTTCATGGTGAGCACGCCCCAAAGCCGATTTGGTATAACGATCAGGTGGACCATTTATTCTTCAAATGCGGCAGACCCCAGATCGATCTGTTTGCGTTGACGATGAACTCCAAATGCCAGAGGTTTGCCAGCAGATTCCACCAGCCGAGGAGCCTGGGGGACATGTTTTCCGTCCCGTGGGAAGGGCTGTTTCTGTACGTGTTTCCTCTGTTCCTTCTCCTGCTACGAGTCATCAACACACTCAGTGTCCATGCAAGATGATATTCATCACCTCGGGGTGGCCGCGGTAGATTTGGTATTCGGACCTTCTCAGCCTGTCAGCGTCACCTCCGTCAAGTTGCCAGTGGTTCTGGATCTTCTCACCAGAGAAAGGGGCGCAATCCTGCATCACGACCCAGTATTGCTGAACCTGAGGGCTTGGCTCCTGCAGCCCTAGAGTTTGGAGGGTATGAGTTTCCAGTGGACTGCAGGGAGATCCTCGCCAAGGCTAGGGAGTTGTCGACCTTGAAGCGATATGGTCACAAGTGGCAACGTTTCGCTACATGTGCCGATCACAAAAGATTACCCTTGTGAGGGTCATACTTCCATACTTGCTATCCTTGGCCAGGACCAGACTGGTGCACACCTCCATCAAGGTGCATCTGGCGGCTATCTCCTGCTACACCTGGTCCCCAGGAAGATCTGTATTTTGGACTCACCAACTCATCAAGGAGTTTCTCAAAGGACTTTTCCGATCTTTCCTGCTGGTGAAGTCTCCTGCCCTGGCGTGGGAACTCAACGTGGTTCTGACGTGGCTCATGAGGGAGTGGGGGATCCACTCGAGCATATGAATCAGACCCCACTCAAGTTTCTCTCATGGAAAATGGTTTTCCTTGTTGCCATCATCTCTGCCAGAAGGGTAGGTAAGATCCTGCCCTGCAAGCAACTGTACCTGAATTTCCACGAATTGAGGGTGCTGCTGAGTACGCATCCCTCTGTTAGGCAAGATTGTATGTAGTAACCCTGTGGGAGACTACACCAGCCTTGTCCTCTTGGCAATAGGGAACCCAACCTTTTGGAATCTCAAGAGGGGTCAATGTGAGCTGTAGAGGTGTAACATAGAGATCCACAGTATCAAGTATTCAAATAACACTTATGCTCAAGGTTTCTTGTTAAAATAATTAGTTATTAATTTAACAGTCATTCTTTTTTTTTTTAAAAACCCTTCTTTTGAAAGGGCAGTAGGCAACAATAAAAGACACTTCAAAAATACACTCCCTCAGTTAAGTACCACTTTGGGATCTCTCTCTCTCTCTCTCACTCTCACTCTCACTCTCACTCTCACTCTCACTCTCTCTCTCTCTCTCTCTCTCTCTCTCACACTCTCTCTCTCTCTCTCTCTCACTCTCTCTCTCTCTCACACTCTCACACTCTCTCTCTCTCTCTCTCACACACTCTCGCTGAACAGGTAAGTACTTTACAATCCCCCCATTGAAATATAGGTTAGCCGTTTCCCAGCTATACAAGTAACTTAAGTATGACTTTTTGGAGGGACAGATAAACACAAGGGAGCCAGGACAGCCAATGTCAATTGAACAAAGTCGAGGGAAGCTGAGGCACTTCTTGAAGATAGCAGAAAAGTCTTGCACAATGTTAGAGAGCTTATAGAAAAGAATCTGGGAGGCTTGTGAAAAAAACAAAGCTGCAAGCAACTCTGCAAAGGGCAGCCAATGCAAGTCTCCAGTGAGAGCAAGCAAGCTACACCCACCAAGAGGTAAGTACCGCTAGTTGGACAGTACCTTAGCTCTGCAGAAAAGGGTCCAGCTGACTTCTGTTCCTGTTGTAGTCCTGCAGATCCTGTGTTCCTGGGCCTCAATTGTGGGGACAAGATGGAGGACATCTGGTTTGAAGGTGGGCGACAGAAAGGGGCTTACTCCAGATCCGCAGCACTTTGCGGTTTCAGTTACTGGTCAATAGCACCACTGTGGTTCTTGGACACCGTGTGGGCTCCCCTTGCTTCTGGGGTCCAGCACTCTGTTGAGGTGGCTCAGGCTGGGGTTGTCCTGCTTCGAGGGAGTCCTTAGGATCTTCCTGGAGCTCGAGTCCAGCTTAAAGATGATGCACTCGTTCTTGGTGTTCCTGTCCCCTGGCACCCCGTTCCAGCAGTGAGAGGGGTGCCAGTTAAGTTCATCTTGGGGTCAGTTAGTCCCACCAACCCAAGGGAAAAGTGATCCGTTCCGGGCTTCTCTAGTCGAAATGAAATTTGGAGCTTCAGCACTGCAGCAGGGCTTCACCGGGCAAACCAACGGTCCAGGAGGGTGCAGCAGGCTTCTCTTTCAGTTTCTTCTTCGGTTCCTTCTGTTTCTCCTTTGCTCCGCACTTTCCACTTCTCCCCCCTTCCATGCACTTTTCCCCTCCCCCTCTCCCATGCACTTGTGCGTTCTCAATGTCACTGGGCCTAGTAAGATTGTTGTTTTGTTCTCCCGTTCCCCTCCCTTGCCTTGTTGCGCTCTGAAACACTTGTGTACCAGCGCTATAGAAATAATATTTCAATTCAATTCGTCCAGTGGTCGACTCTCCCTTCCTTGCAAAATAGTTTGCCTTTTATGCAGGTTTCTCCCATTCATTCGCAGCCTAGCTGTCACTCACACAGCAGGGTGGCTGTCCTCCAAGGACAGCCAGCCAGCCAGCCAATCACCTTTTGGGTGCATTCCTGTAACCAAGGAGACTAAGCACATGAAGTTTTGGGAACCTCCCTCGCTTCCTGCCCTGCCAGACACCCTGAAGCCAGAGGCTGGCTTCATCCATGAATCCTGCCAAAGACAAAACAAACAAAGGGACCAAACCTGGTTTGGAGCGCAGAGTAAAAGCCAAGAAAGACCTCACAAGAAAGAAATGGCGAAAAAAGACGACCAGGGCCATTTTGACAAAATGGGCACCCATGGGATGCTGGACGTTGCTCATGCCCTGAAGTTCTACGTGTCCCGCACAAAGAGTTTTCGGAAGACTGCACAACTGTCCATGAACTTTGGTCCTGTGAACAATGGGAAGGCTCTGTCCAAGGCTTCCATTTCAAGGTGTCTCTTCGGCTGCATCACGCACTGTCACCGGTTGGCGAACCGACCAATGCCCGGCCGACCGAGAGCCCATTCCACCAGAACGATCGCTGCGACAATGGCGTACATGTCTGGTGCGCCCCTGCTGGACATCTACGGGGCTGCTATGTGGAGGTCTACACACACCTTCACAAGATTATACTGCATCGACAGATATTCCAGAGAGGAGCAAAGGGTCAGCCAAGCAGTGCTACATAACCTGTTCGATTGAGGTGTGTCAGTTTTAGAGGTAAGGATTATTGCTTCTATTCAGCCTTGCCACCTCCCGTGGTTGTGTAATGTTGTACTTCTATGTGTTTGTTATTCATGAGCATTTGAATCCATGCCAGACCCCATGCTTGAGAAGGAACTAGTTACTTACCTGTAGCTATTGTTCTCCAGCATGGGTCTGGCATGGATTCACATGCGAACCCTCCCTCCATCCCCCTCAGCAGCTCTTCTTGGTCATACTGCCAGTTCATGTGCTTACCAAATCTGAAGATGGCTGCCAGAGGAGGGGCGTTTTTAGGGAGAGGACTGGCATTGGATGGAGGCAGTATGACCCAGAGGACAGTGATTGGTTTAAAGGAGAAATACAGTTTGAAAGTGAAACTGTTTTTTCTTTTACCGAGGATTTCAAGCCTGACGACGGGGAATATTCCTGAGCATATAAATCCATGCCAGACCCATGATGGAGAACAACAGTTACAGGTAGGTAACTTGTTCCTTCTTTAATCAATGCGTAAGCAAACATCTAAACAAAAGGTTGATCCAAAAGGATCAGTCGAGGTTTGTTAAAGGAAGGTTGGCAATGGCAATGGCAATTTCTCGCCTGTCATGTGACATAATTGTAACGCCGGGCGTCGAGAAGGCCTTCTGAGATTGTCGGTTGGGCATTCCTGGAATAGGCTCTGAAATGGCATGGATTTGACCCAAAATGTCTTTCGTTGCTTCTAACCCTCTATTATCCGAGATCAGCAGTGTGTGTCATTGGTACATTTTCTCTGTTTTTCTCACTCGATCGGGGCACGAAACAAGGTTGTCCTTTGTCACCGTTCTTGTTCATTCTCTCTAAAACCCCAGCTCCAGCGCATTAGGATAAATGAAACGATTATAGGCGCAGGGACTTGCAACGTTGCATATGCGGCTGATTGTGCAATACTCTGAAGTCTCAGGGTACAAATAAAATGCGGACAAGACAGAAATAATGCCATTGAATAAACTGTTTTATAGCACATTGTGATGAGGCAGGCTTCCTCTGGAAGCCACACAGGATTAAATACCTTGTTATCAGCTTCTTGAATGACATCCACAGCATGATGAAGGTTAATGCGGGGCACTCATTTCCAAGGTGGAAACCCTGCCCTCTAAGTGGTCCCCACCTCGTATGTCCTGGTGGGGTAATGTCCATTTCCCCAGTGATTATATATACCCTTTCGATGCTGCCCTTGAAGTGGCCGCTATAATTTTTCAAAACAATGAATAGAATCCTCACTCAATTCGAATGGGGTATGAAGAAGTCCAGAATCTCGCTGATTAGGCTCACATTATACCCCTTGCTGGGCAGAGTCAATCTCCCACAGTTTTAGATCTATGCATTTGCCATAAGACAGGGGCTAGCTTCGTTCACCGATCCTGCCCAATGCATCTAGGTGGCTAAAATTGGAGGCAGATCTGGTGACACGCATCCGATCTTGCGATATTCCCGCTCTGACTGCTAATCGGGCACTAAAGAACAGGTCTACGATTATCTTCACTTGCAAGTTTCTAGAGATTTCGGTAAAAATTGCCAGATGGCTTCATGGTGAGCACGCCCCAAAGCCGATTTGGTATAACGATAGTATAAAGGTCGAAGGCAAACCAATACCATGGCCTACATGGGTCTCAGCTGGGATATTATATGACAAGCAAATTTGGCCCGGGGAGGGGGCAATCTTATTCCAGGAGCTGTGCGTAAGGCATGATCTACCTAAAGGCACGTTTTTTTGAACGACTCATACAAGCAAGAGTTGCTAAACAGAAATATAATAACTGGTTGAAAGCCCACAAACCTCAGCTCGAACAACAAGATGCCGAAGCCATGCTGACGAGACTTGCAAACAAAGACGCTCGCAAATTTTGGAGTATCATAAAGGAAGAGTCCTGTCCTGACTCTGCGGTGCAACTCAACATGGTAACTGCAAGTGGCTGGGAACAACATTATACTGAGCTCTATGCCAAGAAGGGCCATCTAGCTGACTGTGCTGATTTAACAACTGACAAATGGGATCTATCATTTGATGAACACAATATTTTAGGTATCATCAACAGGGCAAGTTCATCAAGAGCCCCAGGCCCTGATGGTTTGACAAACTTTACCCTTAAACAACATCCGGAAAAATGGGCTGAGCTGTGTGATCTAATAATTGCAAGGATTGTGAGAGAAAAATCAACTCCAGCATCATGTCCGCTACAAATGTCCCAATAATCAAAAAGGGTAACAGGTCGAATCCCAAGGATTACAGACCAATTGCTCTTCTGGACGTTTTGGGCAAGGTCTATGCCACACTGCTACAACAGAAATTGTTGACCTGGATTAAATCTACCGGGAGGTTTGACGTTAGACAAACCGGTTTTGTGAAAGGGGTAGGCTGTGGTATCAACCTTCTCATCCTAAGCATCATGAAAATGGAAGCTATAAGGGCAGGAAAATGTGTCTATCTAGCATTCATTGATCTCTCCCATGCGTTCGACAGCATCAACCGTGAGCTCCTATGGGAGAAGATGTGCAAGTGGAACTGTCCGAGTAGCCTGCTGGTGGCAATTAAAGATCTACACACCAATGCCAACATAAAAATCATCCTGGATCGGAAAGGCACCCTATCTAATCTAATTAAAACCTACTGTGGGGTTAAACAAGGATGCCTTTTGGCCGCTATCGTCTTTAACCTCTTTATATCCGACATAGGGGACGAGTTTGATACCATCGCCACATTCCATCCAAAAATTGGCACTAAAGAAATAAGCTGGATCCTCTATGCCAGGGGTGCACAACTGATTTTGACAGAGGGCTGAAAGTACCTTACATGATGGCTATAGTAGGCCGAAAAGTATATGTGAGCGGGGCGGTAGGCGGGGCGTGGCAGGAGGCTTTTTCAACCCCCAATTTGTATTAAACACATGGAAAAAGAATGTTTTTGAGGGGTAACGATTTTTATTTGTATTTCAAACTTACATTTTGTACTGCACGTTTTCCATTGTTATAATTTATTTCTATTTAGTTGTTGTATATCGTCTGTTTAATTAAATTATATATATTTTATTGACCCTTGATTGGACATTCTGTTATTTTGGACTGCTCTAGTTTGCTGTTTGGGTTGCCCAAGAGGAGTATGGCCTTCGTTGAGTCAGATTTCCTCAAAAAGCAAAGGATGTACATCTCCTAACTGTGCCTGTGTTTAGCTTTATTATTGGGTTCGCTCTTGGAGTGCAACACTATGCCCCATGGCTCCCACCCCCAACCAAACACTATGCCCCATGCCCACCTCACCCCCAACCAAACACTATGCCCCATGCCCACCTCACCCCCAACCAAACACTATGCCCCATGGCCCCCTCACCCCCAACCAAACACTATGCCCAATGGCCTCCTCACCCCCAAACAAACACTATGCCCAATGGCCCCCACCCACAACCAAACACTATGCCCCATGGCTCCCACCCTCAACCAAACACTATGGCCCATGGCCCCCACCCCTCAAGAAAACACTATGCCCCATGTCCCTCGCCACCAACCAAACACTATGCCCCATGTCCCTCACCCCCAACCAAACACTATGCCCCATGGCCCCCTCACCTGCAATCAAACACTGTGCCCCATGGCTCCCACCCCCAACCAAACACCATGCCCCATGGTCCCATGGCCCCCTCACCCCCAACCAAACACTATGCCCCATGTCCCTCACCCCCAACCAAACACTATGCCCCATGGCTCCCTCACCCCCAACCAAACACTATGCCCCATGGCTCCCTCACCCCCAACCAAACACTATGCCCCATGACCCCACCACCCCCAACCAAACACTGTGCCCCATGGCTCCCACCCCCAACCAAACACTGTGCCCCATGGCTCCCACCCCCAACCAAACACTATGCTCCATGGATCCCACCCCAACCAAACACTATGCTCCATGGATCCCACCCCCAACCAAACACTATGCCCCATGGCTTCCACCCCCATCCAAACACTATGCCCCATGTCCCCCTCACCACCCCCAACCAAACGCCATGCCCCATGGCTCCCACCCCCATCCAAACACTATGCCCCATGTCCCCCTCACAACCCCCAACCAAACACTATGCCCCATGTCCCCCTCACCCCCAACCAAACACTATGCCCCATGTCCCTCACCCCCAACCAAACACTATGCCCCCATGTCCCTCACCCCCAACCAAACACTATGCCCCATGGCTCCCACCCCCATCCAAACACTATGTCCCATGTCCCCCTCACCACCCCCATCCAAACACTATGCCCCATGGCTCCTACCCTCAATGCCCCATGGCTCCCACCCCCAACCAAACACTATGCCCCATGTCCCCCTCACCCCCAACCAAACACTATGCCCCATGTCACCCTCACCCCCAACCAAACACTATGCCCCATGTCCCCCTAGCCCCCAACCAAACACCATGCCCCTTGTCCCCCTCGCCCCCAACCAAACACTATGCCCCATGTCCCCCTGACCCCCAACCAAACACTATGCCCTATGTCCCCCTGACCCCCAACCAAACACTTTGCCCCATGTCCCCCTCACCCCCAACCAAACACTATGCCCCATGGCTCCCTCACCCCCAACCAAACACTATGCCCCATGGCTCCCTCACCCCCAACCAAACACTATGCCCCATGGCTCCCACCCCCAACCAAACACTATGTCCCCCAACTCAGCACACAAACTCTCAAGCATGCACCCATACAGACCTGAACCCCCCACCCCCCAACTCAGCATACAAACTCTCAAGCATGCACCCATACAGACCCAAACCCCCCTCGCCCCAACTCAGCATACAAACTCTCAAGCATGCACCCATACAGACCCAAACCCCCCACCCCCCAACTCAGCATACAAACTCTCAAGCATGCACCCATACAGACCCAAACCCCCCTCGCCCCAACTCAGCATACAAACTCTCAAACCTGCACCCATACAGACCTGAACCCCCCTCCCCCCAACTCAACACACAAACTCTCAAACATGCACCCATACAGACCCGAACCCCCACCCCCAACTCAACACACAAACTCACAAACCTGCACCCATACAGACCTGAACCCCCCACCCCCCAACTCAGCACACAAACTCTCAAACATGCACCCATACAGACCCAAACCCCCACCCCCCAACTCAGCATACAAACTCCCAAACATGCACCCATACAGAGCCAAACCACCCTTGCCCCAACTCAGCATACAAACTCTCAAACCTGCACCCATACAGACCTGAACCCCCCACCCCCCAACTCAACACACAAACTCTCAAACATGCACCCATACAGACCCGAACCCCCACCCCCCAACTCAACACACAAACTCTCAAACATGCACCCATACAGACCCAAACCCCCAACCCCCAACTCAACACACAAACTCTCAAACATGCACCCATACAGACCCAAACCCCCAACCCCCAATTCAGCACACAAACTCTCAAACATGCACCCATACAGACCCAAACCCCCACCCCCCAACTCAGCATACAAACTCTCAAACATGCACCCATACAGACCCAAAGCCCCCCCGCCCCAACTCAGCACACAAACTCTCAAACCTGCACCCATACAGACCTGAACCCCCCTCCCCCCAACTCAACACACAAACTCTCAAACATGCACCCATACAGACCCGAACCCCCACCCCCAACTCAACACACAAACTCACAAACCTGCACCCATACAGACCTGAACCCCCCACCCCCCAACTCAGCACACAAACTCTCAAACATGCACCCATACAGACCCAAACCCCCACCCCCCAACTCAGCATACAAACTCCCAAACATGCACCCATACAGAGCCAAACCACCCTTGCCCCAACTCAGCATACAAACTCTCAAACCTGCACCCATACAGACCCGAACCCCCACCCCCCAACTCAACACACAAACTCTCAAACATGCACCCATACAGACCCAAACCCCCACCCCCCAACTCAGCATACAAACTCTCAAACATGCACCCATACAGACCCAAAGCCCCCCCGCCCCAACTCAGCATACAAACTCTCAAACCTGCACCCATACAGACCCGAACCCCCACCCCCCAACTCAACACACAAACTCTCAAACATGCACCCATACAGACCCAAACCCCCACCCCCCAACTCAGCATACAAACTCTCAAACATGCACCCATACAGACCCAAACCCCCACCCCCCAACTCAGCATACAAACTCTCAAACCTGCACCCATACAGACCCGAACCCCCACCCCCCAACTCAACACACAAACTCTCAAACATGCACCCATACAGACCCAAACCCCCACCCCCCAACTCAGCATACAAACTCTCAAACATGCACCCATACAGACCCAAACCCCCACCCCCCAACTCAGCGGTATCAGGTAATAATATCCCCAACAAAAATATCGCCGTAAATATGGCCGTTTGTTTCGCCATAGGCAATATTTTTATTGGGGATATTATGTGGGAGCGGGGGTTGCTGGGGTGTCCCCCGCACATAAAGAAATGATGCAGGGGTGTCCCCCGCAGGGTCCATTGTGAATTTCGCCGCAAAAATATGGTGATATTTTTGTATCGCGATATTCTTGCGGCGGAATTTTCACATGGAACCAAACCCCCCTCGCCCCAACTCAGCATACAAACTCTCAAACCTGCACCCATACAGACCTGAACCCCCCCACCCCCAACTCAGCATACAAACTCTCAAGCATGCACCCATACAGACCTGAACCCCCGACCCCCCAACTCAGCACAAAAACTCTCAAGCATGCACCCATACAGACCCTGCTTCTCAACATACACAGCACTTAGACTCCAAAACAAACATGAATGCACACCCAACACCCTCCCCACCCCCGCATCTCAACAAACACTGCACAAACATACAAAAACATACATTCATGCACACCCGACCCACCTCCCACCCCCATACACAACACAAACACAAACAAACAGACCATTTACCAGACGTGTAGGAAGGCAGGCTAGCTGGGACGCTGGCGAGGTCTCTGGCACTACAGCTGGCGTGGGCGTGGCAAGGCTGAAATGCCTACCGGCATCAAGCCTTACTGGCCACGCCAGCCGTAGTGCTGGCCCTCCATTGGTGCAGCACACACGCACTACGTGGCTCGTAGGAGCTACGTGGTGCAGGTGTGCTGAGCCAATGAGGGCCAGTGTTTTGTCCGGCCCGGTTCAAAGACTTTCCTAATGGAGGGCGGCCGATGCTGTTTGCGGGACGCCCTCCATTAGGAAAGTCTTTGTGCCTTGCGGGCCGGACAAAATGGCATGGCGGGCCGCAACTGGCCCGTGGGCCGTATGTTGTGCACCCATGCTCTATGCGGATGATTTGGTTTTGCTGGACTCTACGCCAATAGGTTTACAGGTCAAACTCAATTTTATTGAAAAATACGTAGCTAAAAATGGCCTAACTATTAACACCAAGAAATCTGAAATCCTGACACTGCAAAATCTGGTAACACACAAATCCACTGCAAGGAAAACAAATATAAATGGTATTTGGGAAAGGAACAGGTGAGGTCGGTCTCAAATACTAGATACTTAGGTATGCAAATCAGTGCCAGCCGTAATGATATGATCTGGGTCAACTCCATAAAAGCCAAATGTTGCCAACTAGCCGTACAGGCAGCAGCCCTACAGAAAAAATATGGGACGTTCTCTCTGCTGCCAGCCATACGATTTTACAAACAAAAAGCAGTACCTGCGATGCTACATGGTGCAGATTGTGCCTTGGGATGTCCTGACACAATTTGGAACACACTGGAAAACATGTTTTGGTCGAAGGTTCTGTGGTTGCCTAAAGGGATTCCAACGGTGTGCATAAGACACAAACTAAACTTGACATACCTAAATTTGAGAGTCTCTTGGAACATGTTGGCTCTCTATCGCAAAATACCCATCAAGCTGACCCTACCCCAATTTGAGATACTGCATTTTTCGATGGCCTAGACAAATCAATATGCTTGCACAGTGGATGACACGATGTGAGCAAGTAATGAAACACTGCGACTTAGAGATGGAAACGCTTCACACAAACCCAAATAAAGTTAAGGAAAAACTTTTTCAACAAGACTGGTATGAAACTGGCAAGCTTAGACGCAAACAAAAATGGATGCTTTTGTCTCCACCAGAAGCAAATAAACTTAACGAAATCCAGAAATATCAAGTAACATTTCTGGATAAACGCCGGAGAGACTTATTTCAGAAATTTTGTTTGAATGCATTTAAAACTAAGCACTTTGGGACAAGGGCTCAACAAAAGATAACAAATGTAATATCAAACCAGAGTCCATAAAGCACTTGACTTTATATTGTTTTGCATTGCGAGAAGCGAGAATTATTTACTTGGGCAGGGTTCTGGGTGATCATCAAACACTGAGTGCCGACGACTTGTGGGTTCTATGTTTTGAAGACTCAAAAAGAAAACTAACAATCGCATTAACATCTTTCTTAGAATGCTTTGTGATTTAAAAGTTTTATTCCAACATTACAGAATACAAACAATATAAGTGAACAACAAGTTTCTTATGCAAATACAAATAATGAATAATAAATACAAAATCATTTCAGCAAATGAGAAAAGTAGACTAACCAGGTGAAAAAGAATTCAGCAAATGAGAAAAGTAAACTAACCAGGTGAAAAAGAATTCAGCAAATGAGAAAAGTAGACTAACAAGGTAAAAAAAAAAAGAAAGTAAAGAAAGGAAGTCAGAAACCCAGAAAGGACAGAAAAACCAGGAAACAATCAGTAAGCAAATGAATCCAGCAATGCAGAATAAAAAAAAAAGGGTACAAGCATTAATGAGCACAGCAAAAGCATATTCCAGTTACAGAGATTTAAATTCAACCGTAGACCTCCAGGAGCCCGTTCCAAATGTCCCAAAATTTCTCAACATCATCCGCATTCTTGTAAATTGCCTTCTAATATGATGAAACAGTCAAAAGTTCATCCACCCATTCATCGATGTTAAGGGAGCTACTTGATTTCCATAGTCTCAATATCATCTTTTTGGCGATCATGCTGGCGCGGAGTATCCAATTTGCTTGTCCAAAGGAGATATCAACCACCTTTGAAATATCCCCAAGAATCAATACGGAAGCAGAGAGAGGAACCGTACAACTCAAAACCAGGCCCAACCTCTCGCATATGCACTCCCAAAATTGCTTTGTCTTAGGACAAAACCATATCAGATGACCAAGGGAACCTCTAGCACTCTTACACTTCCAACATAGTTCATTGTCCATAAAATGTCTCTTAAACAACCGAACTGGTGTCCAATAGGACCTAAAGAGCAATTTTGTTTGTGATGCTCTAAGACCCCAATCTAGACTTACCAATCGGGTATTTTCACAACAGCGCCGCCAATAGACATCGTCAATTTCTTCTCCTAACTCCTCTCCCAAGATAACTGGCAGCCTCAAATCTTCCTTCCTGAAAGATTTCAGGAATCTGTACATCGTGGCAGCAGGTCGGGCTGCACTTCCACATAACTGCAACATAGACCAGGCCGTATTCGGTTCTAATAAATCATCACCACCAAGACTAGCAGTGACAATACCTTTCAAATTTCTGTACTCAGAGAATGAACAACCAGCCATATCATAAGTCCGGCACAGCTGTGCGTACGGGATCCATCGCCCTCCATCAATGAGATCACAGAGGTACTTTATACCTGCCAGGAACCACTCCGGCCAGAAAAAAACCTTCCCATGGCTTTTTAGCGCTGGATTCAGCCAAATGGAGGCATCTATATGCAGGTAGGGGTGGGCCCCCATGCGCCTTGAGATGTGACACCAACATTCTTGCAGAAATCCAGTCAATGGACTTGCACCCTTCGAGTTGATCTTTTTCGAAGTCAGCAGAGCTCTGGGTTCTAACTGGGATATTGCGCCACATTCCCATTTCACACATTGTGGGCATTCCTCATTTGGAACAAGGAGTTTACAAAGATGACGGGTCGAAAATGAGAGATGGTATTCACTGAAGTTGGGTAAATTCATCCCACCCTCTTTCAATGGGAGTTGCAATTTCCATATAGCCAATCTGGGTGGCTTCCCACTCCAAATAAACTGTTGCATGAGTCTGTCCAGTGTTTTGAAAACATGACCAGGAACCTTGATAGGCAACATAGACAGAAGATAGTTCAACCGAGGAGCCAAGTTCATTGTAATACAATTAATTTTCCCCCACATGGATAAATGTAAGAGCCCCCACCTGTCTATGTCGGACTGTAACTTTTGGATGAGGAACCTAAAGTTCAGCGCAGGCAATCTCACCACATCTGCACCGATCCAGTTGCCCAAATACTTGATACGATCGCTGCACCACCTGAATTGAAAACGTGCACATGCACTATGTAGACAGAGATTATTAAGTGGCAAAATCTCTGACTTGCTCCAATTGATTTTATAGTCAGATACAGTAGAGAATTCTTGAATGTCACGCATCAAGTGTGGAATGCCGCTAGCTGGATCCTGGAGTGCAATCAAGAGATCGTCAGCATACACCCAGATCAAATTGTCACCTCATTACCAATTATCGGCCTAAGGTTCTCATCCGCTCTCAGGCAGTGCGCCAACGGTTCCATAGACAGGATAAACAATAACAGAGAGAGGGGACAGCCCTGTCTTGTGCCCCTGTCGAGTGTAAATGCATCAGAAATGAGACCATTCGTGAGCACACTAGCCGATGGACAATTGTGGAGAAGATGTACCCACTGCTGGTACTTATCACCAAAGCGCATCCTCTTCAGGCAAGAGAACAAGAAGGCCCACTCCACCCGATCAAACGCCTTCTCGGCATCTAACAAAACTGCAGCAGTGGCTATTCTCTGCCTGTGACCATGTTCAATAGACAGCAGCAGACGGCGCATATTATCTGAATGCTTTGTAAAGTGAGTAGAGCCTCAGATTGTTTTATTTCTGTTTGAGATCACTTGTGGTTGTTGTTTTTGCTGAAATAAGTGTGAAATAATTGCTGTATATATATATATATCTTTTTTTAAAGGTTTGTAACAAACCATAACAAATAAAAAAAGCACGTTTTTACGGTATTGGCAACTAGTCAGAAGATGGCGGGCAAGTATTGGTCTACACCTGAAGGTGGCAGTTGTCAAATCCCTTCCAATATCAGCAGCGTTAATTTATAGAATCCTATCCTATTTCCTCTATCCCCGTTCCACTCATTGAACGGAGCATGCCTGGGTGGATGAGTGTGGGGTAGATATCCCAGTGTAAAGTTGGTCTGACATCGGAAGGAAGGTCATGCGTACCTCAGTATCTGTCTCGATCACCCAGACCCTTTACATGGTATATAGTAGAGCTCTCTTCGCCCTCTCCAAGCTGGAAGGGCCACAGCGAGGCACACAGGCGGCCCTATGTTGGTTGTATCAAAAGGCTAGAGGCTTGCTACAGCATATGCTGTATGGTTGTAACTTTGCATACGCCTTCTGGGTGTCCATGTGGGCAATTATCCTGTGCATTTGTAAGGTACAGGTTCTGTTATCGTTGTCGTCTCTAATATATGGTAGTGTCCATACTCCATTCCGGGGGAACAAAAGCCAACAACACTTGTTTGATGCCTTGACAACGATAGCCTTCATAGCAACAACGTCTCAGTGGAAGAGTCTGCAATCCTTGTCTAAGGCAAGATGGTGGAATCTGGTGGCATATACGCACCACACAGAGAGCTTCCTCCTGAGGAAGGCCACGAGCACCAGCCAAGACCTCTGTACTTAGTACCTGCTGGAAGAGCTCCTGAACTATATGCACCCAAGACCGCGTTGGTGTGGGAGTATTCGACTCACAGAATGGGAAGTGCTGGTATCGGAAAGGGCCCTGGAATATCTCCAATGTCATATTGGGCAGATGCAACCCAGTAACGGGACTCCCCAATTCCTCCCACCACCCCCCATCCTTGTTTACTGGGCTCAGACCGTTACATTGTTTTTTTTACCCAGGAGTAGAGAAATGGGGAAGTGCTCACAGTAATGTGCAGTATCTGTCTAATAGCCTACGTGAGGTTTAGCATATCAAACCGCATCTATTAAACTATATATCAAACTGCATTTATCAAATGGTATTTTTGAACACAACGAAATAGTGTAATTAGCCGCAAGGTAATGGCTGTTAATCAGTTGTATAATGGAGGTTGTGAAGTGTGTTCCAGTTAACTGGAATAGAGGTTAAGTGTGTAATGTGATGCTATATCTGTTACTGCACCTGTAAAATAGGAGTTTGTCGGTCGGGCACTGATTTGCCTCCAGCCAATAAACTCCAGAATTACTGGTGCCAGAAATTCCGGCAATCCCTTCCATGGAGTCCTATGGGGATTTACCGGCATTTCCACCACTTAGAATATGCGGATAATTCTGGCATTCCAAGTGGTGTAAACGGTATTACCGTATGGTGGCATCCCTCTGGATTTTCCAGTGGGATACCACCAATATTGTAATGACCCCCATTACTTATTTTAATAAAATATCCTGTTCAAATATGTCCTTTTGTACGCTCGTATGGCAGGAAGAGAAAGGTGGATTAGGAAGGAAGGCAGGAAGGAAGGAAGGAATGAGTGAAGGTGGTGAGAGCAAGAGAACGCAACAAAGTGACAGATAACAGGCAGCAGCGGGAGAAAAGAACTCCAGAGAACCGGGGAGAGAGCGGGATCCGTGAAGGAGTTGTTAAGAGATACAGTGATGGATGACGTATGATTAGGTTGAGCTTTACAGGTTGAAATATCAGTTCATAAAGATTGCAGGAGAGGGGAATGGGTGAATATATTTCTCTGCAGTGTTCAGCTCAGCCCTGTCTTTACTTGTGTTAACATTGCAAGTATTGAGCCAGAACAGCAAGTATTCAGCCAGAACAGCAAGTATTCAGCCAGAACAGCAGAGGAAGTGGGACTAATGATGAACTGCGGCATGAGTCTAAATTCAGAAGTGTATTCCCATCAATAGGGTGGAACTCATGGATGTTTACTTTCTACAACAGGTGACATGATTATCGATCCCGAAGCGTCATTCAGTGTAAAAACAGAGGAAAACGTACACCTGGCCCACCCTCCAGACACAGAAGCCTGCGGAAGAAAGCGAGACTTCCCCAGCCCAGTGAAAGTAGAAGGTATGGTATCTGTGCTGTCCAAATTCAAAATAGATAAAAGTTGCCCTCCCCCACTTGGGGGGCATTCATGAGCCCGAGCAGGATGGCAGCGCCTCGATGAACTACATATAGCCGCAGGTAGAACCCTTCTTGATTGTTAGGCAAGATTGTTTGCAGTACCCTGTGGGAGACAACACCAGCCTTGTCCTCTTGGCAATAGGTAACCCAACCTTTGGTATAGGCATGTACTACACAAGCTGGTAGAGTGACTGAGCAGCCAGGCCTATCTCAAGAGGGGTCAATGAGAGCTGTAGGGATGCAACATTGAGTTTCACAGTGGCATGTATTCAGATAACACTTATACTGAAGGTTTTCTAGTATAATAGTTCTTTATTTATTTAACAGTCAGTTTTAGTTAAATAGATACCCCTTTGGGATGTCACACACACACTTTCTACACCCTAGGTGACTTCAATTGCTAAGACAATGTGGACATTGATATATCACTTTTAACACTTAATGCAATGCTGAGGTTGTTGAAAAAGGAAAAGGTTAGGGAAGGAAACAAAGATTAACAAGTTCTCTGAACAGGTAAGTACTTTACAGTCCACCAATGAATTATAGGTTAACCCTTTCCCAGCAATACAAGTAACTTATGTACCACCTATGAGGGACAGTTAAACACAAAGGGCCTCATCACGAGTTTGGCGGTAACCCCGGCGGTATTACCGCCGGGGCTATTAGCCCTACCGCTAACTCACCCGGCGCTATTAGCGCCGGGTCACAGGTTTTGCGGAACGGTTGGTTCCCATTCTCCATTGGGCCCATTCGGGAATTCCCCATTCCCCATTGGACCCAATGGGGAATTTTCGCGCTATTACAGCCGGCGGTATTAGCGCTGCCGGTAATGGCACTGAAAATTGGCAAAATCACGGCGGATTTGCCCCCAGCTTAGAAAGCTTATAAATTAAACTACTGCCAGCAGCCATTAATTGTAGTGAGGGTAACAGAAAAATGTTACATGAGAAAGTAGACAAAGGGGATGCTAAGTAACACTCCCAGCACTTCCACATAAGATGGGCTGTACTGGACCTACAAAGGAGAAACAGGTAAGTAAAGTCAATTTCACTTTCCACATAAGATGGGCTGTACTGGACCTACAAAGGAGAAACAGGTAAGTAAAGTCAATTTCACTTTCCACATAAGGTGGGCTGTACTGGACCTACAAAGGAGAAACAGGTAAGTAAAGTCAATTTCACTTTCCACATAAGGTGGGCTGTACTGGACCTACAAAGGAGAAACAGGTAAGTAAAGTCAATTTCACTTTCCACATAAGGTGGGCTGTACTGGACCTACAAAGGAGAAACAGGTAAGTAAAGTCAATTTCACTTTCCACATAAGATGGGCTGTACTGGACCTACAAAGGAGAAACAGGTAAGTAAAGTCAATTTCACTTTCCACATAAGATGGGCTGTACTGGACCTACAAAGGAGAAACAGGTAAGTAAAGCCAATTTCACTTTCCACATAAGATGGGCTGTACTGGACCTACAAAGGAGAAACAGGTAAGTAAAGCCAATTTCACTTTCCACATAAGATGGGCTGTACTGGACCTACAAAGGAGAAACAGGTAAGTAAAGCCAATTTCACTTTCCACATAAGATGGGCTGTACTGGACCTACAAAGGAGAAACAGGTAAGTAAAGTCAATTTCACTTTCCACATAAGGTGGGCTGTACTGGACCTACAAAGGAGAAACAGGTAAGTAAAGTCAATTTCACTTTCCACATAAGGTGGGCTGTACTGGACCTACAAAGGAGAAACAGGTAAGTAAAGTCAATTTCACTTTCCACATAAGGTGGGCTGTACTGGACCTACAAAGGAGAAACAGGTAAGTAAAGTCAATTTCACTTTCCACATAAGGTGGGCTGTACTGGACCTACAAAGGAGAAACAGGTAAGTAAAGTCAATTTCACTTTCCACATAAGGTGGGCTGTACTGGACCTACAAAGGAGAAACAGGTAAGTAAAGTCAATTTCACTTTCCACATAAGGTGGGCTGTACTGGACCTACAAAGGAGAAACAGGTAAGTAAAGTCAATTTCACTTTCCACATAAGGTGGGCTGTACTGGACCTACAAAGGAGAAACAGGTAAGTAAAGTCAATTTCACTTTCCACATAAGGTGGGCTGTACTGGACCTACAAAGGAGAAACAGGTAAGTAAAGTCAATTTCACTTTCCACATAAGGTGGGCTGCACTGGACCTACAAAGGAGAAACAGGTAAGTAAAGTCAATTTCACTTTCCACATAAAATGGGCTGTACTGGACCTACAAAGGAGAAACGGGTAAGTAAAGTCAATTTCACTTTCCACATAAGATGGGCTGTACTGGACCTACAAAGGAGAAACGGGTAAGTAAAGTCAATTTCACTTTCCACATAAGATGGGCTGTACTGGACCTACAAAGGAGAAACGGGTAAGTAAAGTCAATTTCACTTTCCACATAAGATGGGCTGTACTGGACCTACAAAGGAGAAACGGGTAAGTAAAGTCAATTTCACTTTCCACATAAGATGGGCTGTACTGGACCTACAAAGGAGAAACGGGTAAGTAAAGTCAATTTCACTTTCCACATAAGGTGGGCTGTACTGGACCTACAAAGGAGAAACGGGTAAGTAAAGTCAATTTCACTTTCCACATAAGGTGGGCTGTACTGGACCTACAAAGGAGAAACGGGTAAGTAAAGTCAATTTCATTTTCCACATAAGGTGGGCTGTACTGGACCTACAAAGGAGAAACGGGTAAGTAAAGTCAATTTCACTTTCCACATAAGGTGGGCTGTACTGGACCTACAAAGGAGAAACGGGTAAGTAAAGTCAATTTCACTTTCCACATAAGGTGGGCTGTACTGGACCTACAAAGGAGAAACAGGTAAGTAAAGTCAATTTCACTTTCCACATAAGATGGGCTGTACTGGACCTACAAAGGAGAAACAGGTAAGTAAAGTCAATTTCACTTTCCACATAAGGTGGGCTGTACTGGACCTACAAAGGAGAAACAGGTAAGTAAAGTCAATTTCACTTTCCACATAAGGTGGGCTGTACTGGACCTACAAAAGAGAAACAGGTAAGTAAAGTCAATTTCACTTTCCACATAAGATGGGCTGTACTGGACCTACAAAGGAGAAACGGGTAAGTAAAGTCAATTTCACTTTCCACATAAGATGGGCTGTACTGGACCTACAAAGGAGAAACGGGTAAGTAAAGTCAATTTCATTTTCCACATAAGGTGGGCTGTACTGGACCTACAAAGGAGAAACGGGTAAGTAAAGTCAATTTCACTTTCCACATAAGATGGGCTGTACTGGACCTACAAAGGAGAAACAGGTAAGTAAAGTCAATTTCACTTTCCACATAAGATGGGCTGTACTGGACCTACAAAGGAGAAACAGGTAAGTAAAGCCAATTTCACTTTCCACATAAGATGGGCTGTACTGGACCTACAAAGGAGAAACAGGTAAGTAAAGCCAATTTCACTTTCCACATAAGATGGGCTGTACTGGACCTACAAAGGAGAAACAGGTAAGTAAAGCCAATTTCACTTTCCACATAAGGTGGGCTGTACTGGACCTACAAAGGAGAAACAGGTAAGTAAAGTCAATTTCACTTTCCACATAAGGTGGGCTGTACTGGACCTACAAAGGAGAAACAGGTAAGTAAAGTCAATTTCACTTTCCACATAAGGTGGGCTGTACTGGACCTACAAAGGAGAAACAGGTAAGTAAAGTCAATTTCACTTTCCACATAAGGTGGGCTGTACTGGACCTACAAAGGAGAAACAGGTAAGTAAAGTCAATTTCACTTTCCACATAAGGTGGGCTGCACTGAACCTACAAAGGAGAAACAGGTAAGTAAAGTCAATTTCACTTTCCACATAAAATGGGCTGTACTGGACCTACAAAGGAGAAACGGGTAAGTAAAGTCAATTTCACTTTCCACATAAGATGGGCTGTACTGGACCTACAAAGGAGAAACGGGTAAGTAAAGTCAATTTCACTTTCCACATAAGATGGGCTGTACTGGACCTACAAAGGAGAAACGGGTAAGTAAAGTCAATTTCACTTTCCACATAAGATGGGCTGTACTGGACCTACAAAGGAGAAACGGGTAAGTAAAGTCAATTTCACTTTCCACATAAGATGGGCTGTACTGGACCTACAAAGGAGAAACGGGTAAGTAAAGTCAATTTCACTTTCCACATAAGGTGGGCTGTACTGGACCTACAAAGGAGAAACGGGTAAGTAAAGTCAATTTCACTTTCCACATAAGGTGGGCTGTACTGGACCTACAAAGGAGAAACGGGTAAGTAAAGTCAATTTCATTTTCCACATAAGGTGGGCTGTACTGGACCTACAAAGGAGAAACGGGTAAGTAAAGTCAATTTCACTTTCCACATAAGGTGGGCTGTACTGGACCTACAAAGGAGAAACGGGTAAGTAAAGTCAATTTCACTTTCCACATAAGGTGGGCTGTACTGGACCTACAAAGGAGAAACAGGTAAGTAAAGTCAATTTCACTTTCCACATAAGATGGGCTGTACTGGACCTACAAAGGAGAAACAGGTAAGTAAAGTCAATTTCACTTTCCACATAAGGTGGGCTGTACTGGACCTACAAAGGAGAAACAGGTAAGTAAAGTCAATTTCACTTTCCACATAAGGTGGGCTGTACTGGACCTACAAAAGAGAAACAGGTAAGTAAAGTCAATTTCACTTTCCACATAAGGTGGGCTGTACTGGACCTACAAAGGAGAAACAGGTAAGTAAAGTCAATTTCACTTTCCACATAAGGTGGGCTGTACTGGACCTACAAAGGAGAAACAGGTAAGTAAAGTCAATTTCACTTTCCACATAAGATGGGCTGTACTGGACCTACAAAGGAAAAACAGGTAAGTAAAGTCAATTTCACTTTCCACATAAGGTGGGCTGTACTGGACCTACAAAGGAGAAACAGGTAAGTAAAGTCAATTTCACTTTCCACATAAGGTGGGCTGTACTGGACCTACAAAGGAGAAACAGGTAAGTAAAGTCAATTTCACTTTCCACATAAGATGGGCTGTACTGGACCTACAAAGGAAAAACAGGTAAGTAAAGTCAATTTCACTTTCCACATAAGGTGGGCTGTACTGGACCTACAAAGGAGAAACAGGTAAGTAAAGTCAATTTCAGTTTCCACATAAGATGGGCTGTACTGGACCTACAAAGGAAAAACAGGTAAGTAAAGTCAATTTCACTTTCCACATACGGTGGGGTCTGCTGGTTTCACCAAATAAAATGTAAAAGGGATCCAAAGATCCTTTCTACCCTTGAACTGTAGTTATCTCAAGGTTAGCCAGAGAAAGTTAAGAGGGGAGCCCCTAGGGCAACCCAGCAACAACAGGCACTTATTGCCAAAAAGTTGTCAAAGAGGATAACTTTAAAAAGACAATGTGGAGAGTCTAAAAAATGACACCCACAAAAAGAGTAAAAGATTCTGTGAGTGTGGAAAAAGGTTCCTACAAACAGAGGTATAAGGAAAAATAATTCACCAGTAAAGCAAAACATTCTGCGGTTGACACAGGTCAGGAAGATTTACCATTACTGTGAAAATCTTGCCTAACAGTGTGTCCCAGATTCGGGAGCAGATAGCACCGCAACGCGCAAAGCTGCAGCATACTTCACAACCCCAGTGCTGCTCCAACAGACCAGCCACTATTCCTCCAAGGAGTACGATACTAACGAGGGGCAACTGGAGGGCCAGAACATGAGGGGCAGCCAGTCCCCTGCTAACCATACCATTTCTGTATGTGGTAAATCCAGACAAGATCTATTTCTCAAGGGTGCATTGCCCTATTCTGTATCTATATTCCTTTGTGATTGCGGATACTTAACACAATACATCATTGGTGTCATTCCCATGCATGATGGTACATAATTGACATTAAAAGATCACAAACGCCATTATGTACAAACCAAGTTACTATCAGTGGTGGTTATACAAAAGATAACGTATTCAACCGTTATACCAAATTAAAGCAAATAGGATACATGCAGCAATATCTGTTTCATATTCACAGATTCAAAATCCCCAGAAGGAGAAAAAACAAATACAAAACAATGATAACATATGAGCAAAAGCAATAGAAATCAATATGGTTGAAGTGTAACATACAGCATGAAATACGTCACATACGCCTTATACATCTACTGTGGTAAATCTATCTTAGTTTCCATAATTGATAAATCCAGACTGCGCAGGAGAAACCCAAAAATGTTGACTTTAATATAATTAGCCTACATAGTAGGTGACTGTTGGCAATTGCATGAGTACATTTTTGATTTAGTTAAATAAATCTGAAAAGCTCACCGGGATATGTTTCTCAAGGGTGCATTGCCATATTCTGTATCTGAAAAGAGATATAGATATGTAAATGCATCCCATACCTATATTGTACCAGAAAGGTATGATCTACTCCAATAGTCATGTTGTAAAACATAATCAGAATAAATATAAATATAAATAGAGAAGTTTCTATATTCTCCCATTGGGTCCTCTTCGATTTGGCGCACAGGAGATTTTGAATAAGAGAAGGCTCCAAACACCCATACCATGACAATATCTGGAGTTCTCACTGAACGAAGGATAGGATCCAAGTATCCTGAAAGTAGTGGGAGAGGAACATCCCTAGGGCCAACTTCCCGAAGAGATCTCTTCTAAGAATCTACAGCCATTCTGTCTGTCTAAAGAATGAACCCCCTTGAAACGTTACTGGTGCATCAGAGTGGTTATTCGTGGTGGCCACCCATTACGCTTCTATCAGAAAATAATGTATATGATTATTCTAGAATTTGATAATGTGTTTTGATCAGTAAGACATGTATAACATTCTTATGACTTCAGTATGTACTGGAACTGATAATTAAAAAAGAATATTGTAAAGCATTTAAAAGGGGCCGTTTACAATAGTAGTAGAATTAAATAACCATTGTGTCTTCTAATTAGTTTTTCCTTCTTGGAAAGGGTCACGCTCAGAATAAAACCAATGATTTGTTTCTTCTGGGAGCACCAATGCAATGTTTGTTTTTGCCACTGATTAGTTGTTAGTGCTACTGAACCTTTGTATTTGGTACAGTACAAATAACAAAATATAGAAATTAACAAACACGGTTATAGATCCTGCAAGCTCCTCCCCTGAACCCTTAGAAGGGTTCTTTGAACCCCAGTGCCCCACCGCTGCTGAGCTTATCTGTATCCCTCTCACCTCCCCCATACAGATAATACACCCTCAGTGTGGTGGCAGCATTCCTGTAGGGCACATGTGATGACATGTCACCAAATACCAGGTTGATCCCACCTGATGGAATGCCTCTCTTCCTGCTGCTCTCATTCAACTTTTAACCATTAAAAATCACAGCAACCCCGACCCCTCAATATATCTTTATTGTCTGGGGCTGTTGCTGCCGGCTACAGCTGTGGCGGCTCTAGCAGACACTCATCTGACAACATGACTCCTTGCCCACAGAACCAAAGAGAGTGCAGAGAGTGAGGGTGAGAAAGACGCAGAGCATGAGACCGTGCAATATTAGCATATGCTGGATTGAGTGCAGCTAGTCATTGTTTTATTCTTTCCATCAACCCAGGCTGCTTTCAAGTGGTCTTTTTGTTCAACTTTTGCCTTTGCTGCAATGTTTGCCTTTGCTGGTTTTCATTTCATGTTGTACTTTATTTTCATGGCTATTGTTTAGCACTCCCCTATCCTTGGTGGTTGGATGTGCACACCATTGCATGTGAAAAACTTAAATAAGTACAGGAGATTGAAACTGCAGGAGACAGAAGAGAGCAGAGAGGAAGTGACAGATGCTGTGAAGGAGAGACCATGGGAGGTCGGGGAGGGGACGTGGGGGGGAAGAAACCAAAGGACGGTGGGAGTGATGGCTAAAAGCAGAGAGAGGAATCATTAGGAGAGGGGTAGGGGGCTACTATGTGTTCAGCAACGCCCTGTTTGGTTTGTTTTTGTCAACACAAGCTCACACTTGCAGACATTCTATAAAAATGACAGTTGCTTGATATGATATGGCATTTATAACGCCTATACACAAGTGTATAAGATGTTTACATCATGTGAAAAACTTAAATAAGTGCAGGAGATTGAAACTGCAGGAGACAGAGGAGAGCAGAGAGGAAGTGACGGATGCTGTGCATGGCTCTAAAGTCAGAAGTATATTTATATTCAGAATGGGGGAATCATGGATATTTGCTTTATATCACAGGTGACGTAATGACCAATCCCGAAGAGTCCATTACTGTGAAGAAAGAGGAAGATCTACCCCTGATCCACCCTCTGGACTCAGAAGGAAGAGGGAGAAAGGAGGTCTGTCTCAGCCCCGGTGGATGCAAAGGTACAGTATGTGCACTATTCATACTCACAATACATCACCTTAGAGACCCCAGGTTCTGTTTGCTGGACTTTAGGACATTTAATTTCTAACCCAGAGAGAGAGAGACCTTTTTCCCACTCTCTCATGTATTTTACTGTGATTTAACACTGTGTTTCTTTTGGTTGTGGAGTCAGACAAACTCCATAGGCATATCTTTGCATTGTCACACAGCACCTTCAGTGCAGTGGCACAGGGAAGTCTCTTAGATTTCCAAAAGGTTTAAATACCTTCTCTTGGTGAAACTACTGTTTCCAAGAGCAGTGAAGTGAAATGCACTTTACTTACATTTTGTAAAACCTTCTAGACCCAGCACACCCCATCTTACTATAGGGTGCTGGAGGGGTTACTTGGTATCCCCTTTGTCTAGTTTCTCATGTAACATTTTTATGTTACCCTTTCCTCGACAAATGGCTGGTTGCAGTGGTTTTCTTGTTGGAAAGGTCCTTCTTGAGATTTACTCTACGCACCAAACCATGTTTGGTCCCTTTGCTCGTTTTGTCTTTGGCGGGATTCACTGGTGAAGCCCGCCTCTGGCTCCACCGTGTCTCGCAGGGCAGAAAGTGAGGGAGGTGCCCGAAACTCCCTGTGCTTAATCCCCTTGGTTACAGGAATGCACCCAAAGGTGATTGGCTGTCTGGCTGTCCTTGGATCTAGTTTCCCTGTGCTAGCAGTGAAATGTTGGAACGCACTCCCCTTGATAATCAGGTCAGAAGAATTGTTCTGGCCATTCAGAGCAAAGGTGTAAACATGGCTCACATTGCAGTAAGAATTCAAGTCCTATATACATGTAATGTATTTTGTACTGCACTCTGAAACTGTACCGCGGACCACATTGTAACCTGGTCCATTTGCTACCTAACGTATTTCGCATGTGCAACCTCTCTGTAACTTTTGTTGTTCCTCATGTCTATGCGCCCAGTTACCCAAAGGTTTGGCTGCGCTATACAAATAAACAAACTAAACTAAACCCTGCTGCGTGATTGACAGCTAGGCTGCAAATGAATGGGAGAAACCTGCATAAAAAGCAAGGCTTTTTGCTTGGAAGGCAGAGTCGACCACTGGACAAAGGAATCCGAAGAACTTGGAAGAGACGCTTGCTGCAACTCCTGGACCGTTGGTTTAACCGGTGAAGCCCTGCTGCTGTGCTGAAGCTCTGAATTCGCCTAGGCTAGAGAAGCCCTGCAAAGGACGACTTCTCCCTTTGGGTTGGTGGGACCAATCAACCCCAAAGCAAACTCGTGTGGACATCCTCTCGGAGATGGCTGTACTTCCATTGCTGCTGAAGAAACCGATTGCCGGGGAGAGGAACACCAGAATCGAGTGTCTCGTTTTTAAGTCCGACCCGAGCTCCAGGAAGATCCTCCGTACTCACATGAAGACTTCTGTGTAGGAAGTCTTCATCGGTACCATTGCACCTTGGACATGACTCATTTCTTTCTGGATAAAATGTATGCAATCGTGCAGGGGACAGGTAGGATTGATGTATGAATTTGAATTGGATCAGGAGGCACCTGGTGTTCAGGGAGATTTCCCTGGTAACTTTACAGACACAGCCACTGCACCGCTCGCAGGGGAACTCCCAGTGCTCCATCCCACCTAGCCCTGAATAGTACCCGAGGTATAGGGCGAGTGATTTAATCCATTTATGCAATGCCGAAACCATGTTAGTGAGGGTTGGATGGTTGGTCACGAAGTGCGTTAAGGGGGAAGTGTCATGATGCCTACCTCCAAGGAGCCAGGTCCGACCCAGCAACCCCAGAAGCAGGCATCATTTCCCCCAGGAGAGTGCCAGCGGGCCCAAGCTGGGGCCCTTTGGACGCAGTCCTGGCGCCTTAGGCGCCAGGCTCATGTAGGACCCCTGTCCTGGCGCCTTAGGCGCCAGGCTCATAAAGCTAGGCATGTGTTCAAGTGTTTTAATGTGCACTTACCTGATGCAGACCATGCTGCTACATCCAGGCCCTCTTGAGGCCTGAATGGAACTACTTTACCTGTGGGACTACTTTCCACCCGGGTGTGGTCGGGGAAGGATACATACCTCATCGGTGGAAGGATACACACTGGGAACTTCTTCCAAAGCTATTTAAACCACACCCGATCAGCAACTCACGCTTCGCGTTGTTCTGCTCCTCGCAGCTGGACGCTCACCGTGTCAGCTCCTGCATCTGGACTTCAGCCACGCCTGTCAGCATCCTGGGTCACCTGCAGAGGGAGACAAGAGACCTTACCAGCTAAATCTGCACCACAGAGACATCACAGACGATCCTGAAAGGAAAGACATTATTTTTTAAAAGCATTTCGTTTCGATCGCTGCAGCGCTGCATTTCACTCACCTTTCCTGGGTTCCTCCATCTTCAGCAGCGATCATCCGGATACACAGCCACTTCCCAGAGCCTAGAGAAAAAGACAAGAATAAGAGGTGAGAGAAGGAAGGGAATAAGACTTACCTGTTGGGTCATTCCCTTTTCGTTTCGGGTCTTGCCGCTTCCAGGCATTTTCCGGACCCCGGCCCCTATGGGGAAAAAAGACAAAGACATTGAATGAGCGAATGCAAAGACAGTTCCCGAGCGCTCATCCAGAACTAACCTGCCATTTACTGGAACTGGAACTGCACGTTTCACTTCGGGTCGGCGCCATATCTCCGGCATTCCGAACCCCGGCCCCTAAGGGGAAAAAAGACATAAGCATTAGTGCTTGCTGCAAAAAGACAATGAACATTATTATTAAGCTTGGACTTTTGAACTTGCAACAGAACTTTTACAGAGCCTTACCTGAATAGTCAAGCTTACCTGAACTCCCACCAATCCTCAATCCAGTGAAGTAACTGGTTTTCAACGCGCCCCTGCATCAGAAGCAGGATGGAGAGCTCATCCTTCCTGGCCCTAAGGTGAGACTTCACGGGGAATCGTGGAAGGGTATCGTGGAGGGTTCGAAGAGAGTGGGAGGCTTGAGCATAACTCAGTCAATAGGTAATACTCCCTTTTCACGCACAGGGGAATATTCCTGCGAGCCGGAGAAGCCAGAGTAGAGGGCCCTTCCTGTCCATCTTCAGAGTCCTGCGCTTCACCATTGAAGAAGCATCAGCACTCGAAGCCAGACCTGCTCCTCCGTGGGAATCAGTTGAGCGTTACAGGAAGCCTCAGGTGCAGCTGGGAAGGCGCTCCACACTCTCTGAAGTGTTTCTCATAATCTGTAATAAAATAAGAGAGAGACCGCATTCCAAGGGCCCTGGTTCTTAAGGAGATCCCACTGTATGAATTCCCCACTATGCACGATGTCACCCAAAAAACGAGCCCCCAGTTTCTGCATCTGTACTTTAAAGGCCTTTTCTGAGGTAAGGGGAACCCGTGAACCTCAAAAATTGCCAAATCTATGTGGTCATTGCCGGAGATACCGGCCTCTGCATTCACTCGGTCCCATGCTCAGCGGGTTACCCCCAGAGGTTGAATCTCGTTTCTGGGGATAAGTTTGGGTACATCCCCAGAGTAGGCCCTTTAACTCGTGTGGGGGAGCTATCGCTTTTTCCAATTCGATGTGTGAGAATTCTGCCAAAGGATGCCACCAGTGACCGCATATTGGATCTGGGCGGCCAGGTAGTAGGCGTACAAGTCTGGGTGGGTAGTCTTGTCTACCATATTCATAGGGAAGAGTTAATGTATTTAAAGCGACTGTGAGGGTTTACCCGCCCAAACCAATTTGGTCAGCATAGAGCACATTCTTCTCTAATACCATGGCTGGGGAACCAGTGGGACATTGTTGAATGTAGCGTTTTGGGTACCACCACCATCTTAGCCAGGGCTGAACGGGCGGCCTGGGACAGGGGCAACCGGATCCACAACTCCACATTGCGCGCCAGTTGCGAAAGGGCTGGTACGTAGTTATCTTCAAGCAGTCGGGATGGTGATGTGGAGACAACAATCCCTAAGTATCTTTTTCCTCTGGGGAATCCAGCGAAAGTCTGTACCGATATTGTCTCAGGAGGATAGCACAGGGGCAAAGTGCTTGCCTTGGAAGCAAGACGACACAGAGCAACACAGGTTCGATCCCTGGGTCCGCGCTTAGAAACCTCTGGGTATTAAGCGCGTTATAAATAACCTATCATATCATATCATATCATATTAGCTGGCTTGACAGCAGGGGTTAACGATAGGATCTCAGATTTAGTCAATTAATTTGCAAGCCAGAGAAGCCCCCGAATTCTGTGATTTCTTGCATCAGTGGCTGGGGATTCTGTGTGGAGTGTTTAATATACAATCACATATCGTGCATATCGAGGGAGACATGTGAATGTATCTGTACCCCCCTGTGAGAATGAAATGTCCTTATAGCGCCAGCGAGGGGCTCGATTGCAAGGGTAAAGAGGATAGGGGAGAATGGACACCCTTGCAGCCTACCTCTAGTAGGAAATATCACCTCAGACGTCTGCTGGTTTGTGAGGAATAATGCTTGCGGGGAAGTATACAGTAGACGGATCCACCTTATATATTGTAATCTCAGTCCCGACCTGCACAGGACTTCAGACAAGAATGGCCACTCGACAGAGTTGAAGGCCTTCTGTGCATCGAGGGCCGCGGCCTGCGATTACTATACGGACCTCCTTGTTGATGTTATGCATTATAGAGAATCCATGGATTATTCAGTGTGGACCTGCATGGGATGAAGCCCGCTTGGACTGGTAGGACCAGAGCTCCCATGTGAGAGAGAGACGCCTGTTCGCCAGAAATTTTGCCAATATCTTATTGTCCATATTGATCAACGAGAGGAGTCGATATGAGGAGCAGTTTTGGGGGTCTGTATTAGGCTTGAGCAACAGGGTGACTACGGCCGTTGTGGGGGATTCTGGGAGGAGACCGGTGGATAGTGAAGCCTCAAACATACTACATAAGTGTGGGGTGAGGATAGCAGCATATTCCTTATAAAACTCAGCGGAGATGCCATCCTAACCGAGGGCCGTGCCGCTGGGAAGAACACGTATAACCTTGTTTATTTCCTCATCGGAGAAAGGAGAATTCAGTAGATCTGCTTGAAGGGCTCTAGCCAACCCAGGGTGATACGATCTAGGTATATCCTAATGTCCTCAGGGGATGCAGATAATTGGGACAAATATAGATGACTGTAATAGTTCAGAAACCTCTGTTAGGGAGAATTCTCATTTCGAATGGATTGTGTCCTCCAATGTATTCCTCCTCTTTGACATGTAATGTCCAGCTTCGGCTGCTTCGGAAACCTTTTTCGACAGAGGGCACCTTGCATCGATGGCGTTGAGTCGATGTCCCTCGAAGGCCTCAGTTGAGGGTGAAGTCATTGTATCTTATAAGTAGCACGCACAGTGCCTGTTGGCCTCAGTTCGGTTTTTCTGCAAACCTGTTTGGTGCGGAACTCAGCGCACCTCGTTAATTCTAACTGCGCAGTTACTTCTTTTTCTCTCGAAAAAAGAAAATGTTGTTTCTACACCGACGACCCCTCGGTCGAGCTTCAAGAAATGCAAGCAGTGCATCACGGATCCACATCACTTATGTCTGTGGTGCCTGGGTGAAGACCACAACACCAATTCATGTTCGAAGTGTCAAACGATGATGGGAAAGGCCTTGCAGGAATGAAAGGGGACGCTACAGGTAGGCAAAATATCCAAGCCCCATAAGTCCCGACCTGCTCATTCTTCGTCCGCCGAGAGCTGACTCTCCCCGACGTAAGAAGGATAAGTGTTCATGGGCCCACAGTGGCTCCCGCCACTCTTCGTCCTCAGCGAACAGTTCGAGAAGGAGGCACCATCGGTCTCCTTCCTCGTCAGGCAGCACCCCAGAGAGGGTTAGATGCCCTTCTAAAAAGTCGACACCCGCGGAGTTGGATGCATTCCGGGTAGAGATGCTAAAGATCTTTGAAAAGCAGGGCAAAGCTCCGTCTGCGCCTTTTCATAGAAGCCGGCAAGGAGCAGTCTCGACCGGAAACCTGTGTGCCATCGAGCCTGAGTGGACGGCGTGATGTACATCGAGAACCTTCGAGGCCTCGATTGGAGAAGGATCACTCGAGCCACAGTGATTGATCGAGGGCGTCGACACCCTTGAAGCCCGCCAATCCCTCGAGGCCCTCGGTGCCAAAAAACATCAAAGGAGCTGGTTGCGTCACCAACCTCGAGTAAACTTTAGACGCCATTCTCAACGCTGACGCCGAAACCAAAGCCATCAACAGAAGTTGTCTGTTCAGCCCCCTGTGCCCAATGATCCTCTTAAGAAAGCTAAGGCCAAGACTATATCGACGCATGCGGTTCTGAAGCCAGCGAGCTCTATGCCAGAAAAGACTTAACCCACAACCCAAGAAGGATTTTTTAAAATGCCTCTCATCCATTTTTGAGGAGGAAGAAAGGTCTGATGAGGAGGATGCTCCTTTTGGGCTCTAATATGGAACCACCAATGTGCCAGAATGTCCGATATCGGAAGAGAGTAGCATGCACAACCTTTGCGACACCTTACATGCCAGCTGCATTGACACCTCACCCGAAGTAGAGTTCGGCAAGCCAGAACTAGGGGAGCACGCCGACTCCTCACACCGGCAGCTCATGTCCAGGGCGGTGGAGTATCTGAGTTGGTCCAGACCCCCAGTACAATTTGATCAGGATGATCTGACCGATATTTCAAACCATGGTCCGCCTACTGACCCCATATTACCTTTCCATGTGGCCCTGCAAAAAAGGGTGGCCAGAAATTGTGAGACCCCGGACACGAATCCGGTGGTGGACAAGTCCCTTAAAAGAAAATATTGCCCTTCCAGTAGCGACCCCGGCTACCTGTCCCAATACCCCACTCCGGAGAGTCTGGTGCTACAGGCAGCCACAGCTATCTCGAAGAAGGCAGCGTACCCTACCATCCCTCCTGATAGGGACAACAAGCGCGTGGATGGATGGGCACGGAAGGTATTTTCAGCTGGGAGTATGGCCCTGAAGTCGGGCAACTCCACATGTGCCTTAGCAAAATTTCCATACACTCTGTGGGAGTGCATATCCATGGCGGCGGAGCATATTCCAGAAAAGGATGAAAGGAACGGCTTCTTGGCTATTAAGGACGGCAAGGAAGCCATGTGTGAGTCCCTTCAGTCTGGATTGGACACTGCAGATAGCATCAGCAGGTCCATGGCCACCAGCACCGTGATGCACAGATTTGAGTGGTTGTCGAAGTCAGGTTTTGCACCGGATGTGCAGGCTCGTCTTCTCAACATACCGTTTGATGGACCTCACCTTTTTGGCAGCAAGGCGGACGAGAGCCTTGAGAGGTTGGAGACCTCGAAGGCGGCTGCCAAATGTTTAAGGGCCGCTGTTGGGCAACCTCAGCCTGTTTGTCCGACAGGACAGCCTTGGAGGGGGTGATCCTTACGCTACTACTCCTCATTTGGAAAGGCGAGAGGAATGGCCAGTCAACGAGGCCAGCGGAAGTTCACTCATGATGGACGATGTAAACATGCCAAGCCAATGTTAGGCAAGATTGTATGCAGTACCCTTTGGGTACACTACAACAACCCTAACCTCTTGGCAATAGGAACCCAACCTTTTGTATAAGTCTGTACTACACAGTTTGGTAGCGTGATTGAGCAGCCAGGCTTATCTCAAGAGGGGTCACTGTGAGCTGTAGGGGAGTTACTCAGAGATTCACAGTGACAAGTATTCAAATAAACTCTTACACACAAGGTTTCCTGAATAAACAATTATTAATGTATTTATTAGTCAGTTAGAGTACACCTTCTTCAGAAGCTAGCAATATAAAAGCAACACACAAATATACTTCAAAACTATACACTCTTAATATTTTTAAATCAGTAAGTACCCTTTTGGGATGGCCCACAGGCACAACCTACACCCTCAGGTGACTTCAATAGCTAGGGTGCTGGGGACATTAATATATCACTGTTGTATTTCGAATCATTTAGGAGTAAGTCAAAGAAAAAGGTTATTAGAACATACAAGAGATCACAAATATTCTTAAGCAGGCAAATCCTTTTGGATCCCCCAGTAAGAGTTATTCAGTGGAACAGGCTAAGCCAAAGTCAATGGGAAACAGTCTAAATTAGCTGAAGCACTTCTTTGCAGGTAAGTAGAAAAGTCTTTGCACAATGTTTTATAAGTCTTTGAAGAAAAAGAAGAATCAATGTAGGCCCACAAGCTGTTAGACTTGTGAATAGTAGAAGATGCAAGCAACTCTACAGCAAGAGGTAAGTTCTCTCAGACCTTCACAGTTACAGTACCTTTGTTTTGAAGAAAAAGTACAGCAGATGACTTCTGTTCCTGAGCTGCTCTTCAGATCTCACTGTTCCTGGGCCTCAGTCGTGGGGACAAGAAGGAGGACTTCTGGGGACTCCTGCACTGCAATTGGACGGTCACTGCTCGCAACCAGCAATCTTCAAGCACGTGGCTGTTTGGTGTTTCAGCTCCTCGTGTCTACCGCAAATAGCAACACAGTGGTTCCTGGCTGTCGAGATGGGCTTTCCTTGCTTCTGGGGTCCTGCACTCTGAGGGGGCACAGGATCGGTCAGTCCTGCTTCCTGGGAGTCCGGAGGATCTTCTTGGAGCTCTTGGCCAGCTTAAAAGCAATGCACACAAACTGGTGTTCCTCTCCCTGGCTATTTGGTTTACAGCAGCAACTCTGTGGCAAGGCAACCAGCTCCGAGAAGAAGTCCAGGTGGCTTTCTTTGGAGTTGGTCCCACCAAGTCAAGGGGAGAAGTTATCCTTGCAGGGGCTTCTCTGTAGATACGAATTTGGAGTTTCAGCACAGCAGCAGGGCTTCACTGGGCAAACCAATGGTCCAGGAGTTGCAGCAGGCGTCCACTTCAAGTTCTTCTTCGGTTCCTTGGTCCAGTGGTCGACTCTGCCTTCCAAGTCAAAATTCTCGCCTTTTATTCAGTTCTCTCCCATTCATTCCAGCCTAGCTGTCAGTCACCCAGCAGGGTGGCTGTCCTTGCCGGACAGTCAGCCGGCCAATCATCACAGAGTGCATTTAGGTCTCCTAGGAGACTAAGTACAGGGAGTTTCGGGCACCTCTCTCACTTCCTGCCCACCCCAGACACCCTGGAAGCAGAGGCGGGTTTCACTTGTGAAGTTCACCAAAGACAAAAGGAATAAAGTGTCCAAACTGGGTTTGGCGTGCAGAGTAAATCTCAAGAAGGACCTTTCCACAAAGAAATGGCGAAAAAAGAAGACCGGGGCCATTTTTGCAGAAATGGCACCCATGGGTGCTTTACCGTGGCTGTGAACGCAGCCCGCTGTAAAATCATATAATGGTAGTAAAACATAAACCACTGCCACCAGCCATTTGTCGAGGAAAGGGTAACATAAAAATGATACATGGGAAGCTAGACAAAGGGGATACTAGGTAACCCCTCCAGCACCCTATTGTAAGATAGTGCGTGCTGGGTCTAGAAAGTTACAAATGTAAGTTAAGTCAATTTCACTTTACTGCTCTGGGAAACAGTAGTTTATCCCAGAGAAGGTATTTAGACCTTTGGGACATCTGAAAGACTTCCCTGTGCCACTGCACTGAAGGTGCTGTATGACCCAATGTAAAAGATGATACCTATGGAGTTTGTCAGACTCCACAATAAAGAAACACAGAATACCAAAATCACATAAAAATGCATGCGAGAGTGGGAAAAGGGTCTCACTCTCTCCAGGTTAAAAATAATCAAGTCCTCAAAATCCAGCAAAGTTGCTGGGGGTCTCTAAGGTAGAGGGAATTAGCACATTTCTGAGAATTCTCCCTAACAGCCAGCTCCAGCTGCCTTGCCATCAGCAGCTGCAGCAACCATTCAAAACCACGTTCAGAGCTTGCGTCACGTGTCATGGCGAGCTATTACTTCAGATGCTTGGGCTCCATGTCATACCAAGCCGTTTATAAAGAGACCTCAGAACAATCCACTGGGGAACCGCTCTTTGAGGATTCCAGATCTGCTCCTTGTGCAGGAAATTTTAACCCTGTTAGAGAAAGGTGCTATAGAACCAGTACCAGTAGCAGAGAGGAACAAGTGTTGGTATTCCCCATATTTTTTGATCCCCAAGAAAGACGGGGGACTGAGACCCATCTTGGACTTGAGATACTTGTACAAGTTCCTCAGGAAGGACAGATTCAAGATGTTCACACTTTCTCAGATCTGTCAGGCCCTCCAATTACAGGATTGGTTGGTGTCATTGGACCTTCAGAATGCTTATTTTCATGTGCCGATTCATCTGAAGCACAGAAAATACCTGAGGTTCGCCGTTGGTGGCTTGCACTATCAGTTTCGAGTCCTGCCATTTGGGCTGACCTCCGCCCCAAGGGTCTTCACCAAACTGATGGTGGTGGTGGCAGCGCATCTCAGGAGAGGGGGGAATCCTGTCTACCCCTACCTGGACGATTGGCTGATCAGGGCGTGTTCTCTCGAGCAAGCCGTGGATCTTCTCAAAGTCACCTGCCTATCCCTTCACAGACTGGGCTTCTCCCTCAGTTTCAAGAAGTCACAGATGACACCTTCCCAGCAGCTCCAGTACATCAGGGCTGTATTAGACACATCCTTGGGAAAGTGCTCGCCACCCAAGGTGAGGGCTCAAGACATTCTTCAGATGGTTTCCAAATTTCAGAGTTCCCGAGATCTTAAGGCCTTCGATTTCTTGAGGTTGCTCTGCCTCATGGCATCCTGAATTTTTTTTTTTTGGTGCTAGAGGCTCGTCTGATCCCTTCAATGGGCTTTAAGAACTCAATGGTCCCAGTTCTCAGGAAAGATGTCTGACTTACTTCAGGTTCCAAGCAGGGTCGCACAGGATCTTCTGTGGTGGACCTGCGAGGACTTTATTCTGAAGGGAGTCCAATTTTGGCAACCATGGCCGGAGATTACAGTAGTGACAGACGCCTTACGACGTGGGGAGCCCTCGCCAACTATCTGACAGTCAGCGGTCGTTGGTCTCCATTGGAGTCCAAACTACACATCAACCTTTTGGAGCTGAGGGCAATCAGACTAGCACTGAAGGCCTTTCTGCCCTCTGTACGGGTTAAGAATGTCCAAATAATGACGGACAACACAGTGGCCATGTATTACCTCAACAAAAGAGGAGGTGTGGGGTCACTACCACTGTGCAGAGAGGCAATGCAGCTCTGGTACTGGGCAATTCAAGAAGGAATCTCCCTCACCTAGCCGGGGATGAGAACACGACGGCGGATGCTCTGAGCAGGCAGAGCACAGTCTCCCACGAGTGGGAACTAGCTCAGGAAGTCCTTCAAGAGATATTTGCCCTTTGGGGAACCCCTCAAGTAGATCTGTTTGTGACTGGAATCAACCGAAAGTGCGAAAAGTACTGCTCAAGGGAATTTCCTCTGAGAGGAACTCTAGGAGATGCGTTTGTGGTGGATTCGGATTTTCCGCTACTATAAGTGTTCCCGCCGATCCCCGTCATTCCTCAAGTAATCAGGCAATTGAGATGTTCGGAAGCCACATGATCCTAATTGCCCCAGATTTTACGCTCACCTGGTCTCTGCAGGGACGTTGGGGCACCGTTGCAGCCCACCCTGGAACTGGCTCCCCTGGGTCAGGCTTCTTCCCCTGCTCCTGTGTTGTGGACTGCTGATACTGCCCCTGTGAGAATGCGAGAGGCTGTGAGAATGCTGTGATATGGCTGTCGTCTCCCTCGAACCCTTCTTCCCAGAATGTGGTGAGCATGCGTTTACCCATATAGTCTCACCTGTTTATTTATGAGGGTGAGCTTTCCGTCCTGCTTCTCAAGTGCAGGGGCGCTTTAAATGGACTTAGTTCATTCACTGGTCCATGTGCGTGGCTGCCCAGACCGGCTGGGACTGATCCCCTTCTAAGGTAAGTGTTCTTCAACAATGATTATTGTCCGTGTTCTTTTGCAATGTCTTTTTTCCCATGATTATTGTTTGTATCACTTGTAATGTCTTTCCTTCTCCCCAATAGGTGATGAGAGGCCCAGCGGAGTCGCAGTGTAGGAAGCGAGCCCCAATGGAGTCCTGAGGAGTTTACAATGTCCCAAATAGATGGTAAGTTTGGTTCTATGGTGAGCACGAGGATTGTGTTGCGCGCGACATTAGCGTAATGTCTTTATGTTGTTTTAACCTTATTTGTCCTTTTCTTCTGCAGGGATGGCCTGGCGAAGTCACACTGGAAGCAACTATCTGAAGATCTGCCGGCGGGTGATGGTTGGCTGGAACCGCAAGGATGCTGGCCGAGATGAGCTCCCGCGTCCGTGTTGGAAATCCGGAACAGGTAAGGATGCGCTCCGACTGCGGTGACTGCTATGATCAGGTAAGATGCGCTGCAGGCGATGGTATTGCTGGAGTCCGGTAAGAAGTGCTTCAGGCGGTGGTGAGCGTTACACTGCTATGAGCAGACTAATGCGAAGCGCTGACATGCGGGCGGGGCAGGCTTAAATAGCCTGGTCCCAGCCACACCCCTTTGCTGTGCCTTGTGGCTCCACCCTGCCACTCCTAGAAGATGCTGCACGTGTGGCCCAATGTATTCCTATGGCCACTTCCGCCCCAGATGCACATGGAGGCCCTGTAGGGGATGAAATGACACGTGCACTAGAATAAAAGTGTGAAGAGCACACTTTCTCATGAGCCTGGTGCTAAAGGCACCAGGACTGGGTCCAACTGGACCGTTTAAGTGATGTAGCTTGTGGTCCTTGCTCTGTGGCCATGAAAGCACTCCCCCTCAAGGCCCCTCTCACGGGCGCTCTTCCTCCTGGTCCAGGTTTGGTGGGTTTGTTATGATGGAATTGTCTGATTAGTCGTGGGGCATGAACAAATAAACTAGCCTCCCATGTACGATCTTGAGGTCCATAACCTTTCCAGTCTATAAGGTAATACAGTTTAGATCATACTATCTTGGAATCCAGAATGGTGTTGACTTCGTATTCCGGTTCCCCTCCTAAGATGTCGGGCTCGGGTGGTGCTTCAATCTGAGTATCTGGCTTCATTGGTTTTAAGAGAGCGACATGGAACACCGAATGGATCCGCATGTTAGCAGGTAAATCCAATTTCATGGCAGCAGAGTTAATGATAGCCTTGATGGGATAAGGTCCTAGGTACCTGGGACGGAAGGCTCGGGGTCCTTTCAAGGGAATGTTCTTGGACACCAACCAAACCTTATCCCCGACTTGATAATGCAGAGCCTCTGTTCGATGTCGGTCTGCACATTTTTTCTGTTGTTCTTTGGCTCTGGTCAGATTTTCTGCTGCCTCTTTAAGGGTTTCAGTGATAGTCTTGTGCAATGTTGTAACTGCTGGCATTTCCAATTCGTCATGCGAATCAAAAGTGGACGTTCGAGGATGCCGACCTTGCACTCTGTAGAATGAGGTCTGTCCGGTGCTAGTGTGGATGGAGTTATTGTAGGCAAATTCGGTCAACCAGAGTATATTTTTCCAGGACTCCTCAGTTTGTTGTAACATACACCTCAGGTATTGTTCCAAGGTCTGGTTGGTCCTTTCGGTTTGGCCATCGGTTTGGGGATGATTACTCATGGATAACCGGAGGTCAATCTTGGCTATTTTGCAGCACCTCCTCCAGAGAGCTGAGATGAATTGTGTTCCGCAATCTGAAATTAACACTGATGGGAAACCATGTAACTTGACAATTTGCTCCAAAAACACAGTGGCAAGGGTGGAAGCAGTGGGAAGCCCCTTCAATGGAATAAAATGGTACATCTTAGAGAATAAGTCTACAATAACCACGATTGTGTTAAATCTGTTGCACGGAAGAAGATTGGTGATAAAGTCCAGAGACAGCGTATGCCATGGTGCCTGGTGGTACAGTCAAGGGACGTAGTAACCCTGCAGGGCTTAACTTCTGAGATTTGGGTTGTGCACAGACACCACAGGTTGCAATGAATTTGGCAATGTTTTTTCACCAGGTTGTCCACCAATAGCCCTTTTGACTTTTGGCCCGAGTCTTGGCAATCCCAGGATGTCCTTCCACTAATGATTCATGGTAATTTGCTATTATCTGATCTTACAATTTCTTGTCCTGAATATATAGTCTTCCTTGAAAATAGGGTAGATCATCCTTGATGGAGTATTGGTCTCCCCTAGCTAGCCACTCCTGTTGTGCAGTTTGTTTAATTCGAGATCGGTTTTTAAGTCCTCCCAACAGGCGGTTGCAGCGATTTGGTTCTGGATCCGTTCTTCGGGAATAATGGCCACAGGCTCAGATGTTGCGAAAGCTTCCTTGTCCTCACCCGTGCGTGGCAGGGCGTCCGCTTTCATATTGCGCACTTCAGGTCTGTAAGTAATGACAAAATCGTATTCTGCAAGGAGAAGAGCCCAGCGGAGCTGGCGTGAAGATTGGGCCCTGGCTGTCTTCAAGTATTGCAGATTACGGTGATCTGTGATAACTGTGACTGTGTGTCTTGCTCCCAGAAGATAGTGTCTCTATGTTTTGAAGGCTCCTTGGATTGCTAACAGTTCCTTGTCAGTAATTGCATATTTTAATTCTGGCGCAGAAAACGTACGGGACCAAAAGACTATGGGATGTAGTTGTCCCGTGTCCGGGTCTCTTTGTGACATTACTGCTCCCATGGCTATGCTGGAGGCATCTGTTTCGACCACATATGGCAGGTCGGGTCGGGGGTGCCAAAGAACTGGTGCTGAGGTGAAGGCAAGTTTCAGCTCCTGGAAGGCGTTTTCTGCCTCGGGGGACCAGAGAAATTTCTTATTTTTTCTCAGTAGGGAGGTGATTGTATTTGTGTTTGTATTTATTTGTTTATATAGCGCTTTACGCCAAAGCACTGCACAATTGAACAACTTAGTACAAAAAACATAAATAATATAACGGTAGAAGCAAATTACAGTATGAATCAATCAACAAACCAGTAAGAAGAGCAATTAAACTGGAGGGAATAGGGAGAGAAGAGCAGTGGGAATGTGAGGGAGAGGAGGGGAGGAGGGGAGGAGGAGAAGGAGGAGAGAGGGGAAAGGGTGAGAGTGGGGTAGTAGGGAGTGGAGGGAGGGAATAAAGGGAAGGAGAAAGAAATGAGGGGGAGCAAGAAGGGGAGGGAGTTTCAAGGCGGGGTGGAGAAGGAGAGATTTAAGGGAGGTACAAAATGAGGAGAAAGTAGCAATAGAACGAATTGAGAGAGGTAGGGAGTTCCAGTGCAGGGGAGCTAGGAGCTAGAAGGAGCGGAAACGTGAGGGGGCACAAGGGGACGGAGGTACAGTCAGAAGGAAGTGATTAGCTGAGTGAAGGGAGCGGGAGGGAGTGTAGAAAGAGGGGAGGGAGGAGAGGTAGGGGGGGGCAAGTCCATGGAGAGATTTGAAGACAAGGCGGAGAAAGTGAAATTTAAGTTGAGAGTGAAATGGAAGCCAGCCAAGGGAGGAGAGAGAGGGAAGCTTAGATAGAGTCACGGTAGGTAAGGAGACAGAGGGTATGGATAGCAGAGTGGTAGATAGACTTGAGGGGATCGAGATGAGAAGTAGGTAGGCCAAAGAGTAAGGAGGAGCAGTAGAAGAGGCGAGAGAAGATAAGAGAGGAGATTAGAAGTTTAGTAGCATGAAAGGTGAGAGAGGGGTGGTTTTTGTGAATATTGAAGAGTTGGTAGCGACAGGCACGAGAAGTGAGAGATATGGTGGGAGTAAGAGAGAGAGGAGTTAAAGTGAATGCCTAAGTTACGATCGTGGAGAGAGATAGGGAGATTAGTGGGAGGGAAGTGAATGAAAGGGGGAGGGGACGTAGGGGGAAGAGAGTTGGAGGGGAAAAAGATGACTTCAGTCTTGTCAGTGTTGAGGGAGAGAAAGCGGGAAGACATCCAGTTCTTTTTGGCAGTAAGGCAGTAAGAGATTTTCAGGTGGAGGTCGGATGGGAAGGAAGAGAGAGGAAGGATGAGTAGAGTGTCGTCGGCATAGAAATGGTGGGAAATGCCAAACGAGGAGATAACAGGGGCAAGGAGGGAGGTGTAGAGTGAGAAAAGGAAAGGACCAAGCACTGAACCCTGAGGTATGCCGTACTCAAGAGGTTGAGATGGAGAGGACAGGCCACCCCAGGAAACAGTGAAAGAGCAGGAGGAGAGGTACGAGGATAGCCAGTTAAGAACAGAGCCTGTGAATCTAAAGGAGGAAAGGGTGTTAAGAAGGAGGTGGTGATTGACAGTGTCGAAAGCAGCAGAGAGGTCAAGAAGAATGAGGACTGAGGATTGCTTAGAGTATCGAGCAGAGAGGAGGGAGTTAAGGATATAGGTAAGAGCAGTTTCAGGGGAGTGTTTAGGATGAAAGCCAGATTGGGAGGGGGTAGGAGGGAGAGATTGGTGACAAAGGTTGAGAGTTGGGAGTAGGCGAGGCGCTCAAGCAGCTTAGAGAGGAATGGAATTAGAGAAATAGGGCGGAAGTTAGAGGTGAGAAAGGGATCGGCCGAAGGTTTCTTCAAAATAGAGATGATAGTGGCGTGTTTGAAAGTCGAGGGCAAGGTGGCCGATGAAAGGCTGGTGTTGAAGAAGGAAGTAAGGTAGGGAATGAGAAGAGGGTAGATCTTGGGGATAAGAAGGGATGGGAGAGGGTCAGTAGGGGCGGATGTAGGGTGGGCTTTGTAAAGGAGGGTGGAGACGTCAGAGGGGGAAACAGGGGAGAAGACGGACATACAGGTAGATGGGGGAGGAGAAGAGGGGGAAACGAGGAACAGCTGATTTTTTGCCGAAGGGCAAGAATCTTAGAGGAGAAGAAGTTAACAAAGTCAGAAGGAGAAAGGGTAGAGGAGGTAGAGGGATCAGGGGTAGGAGAGGAGAGAAGTCGTGAGAGAGTTTGGAAGATGCCGCGAGGGTGGGGGTATGGGAGTGAAGAAGGTTAGAGTAGTAGGACTGTTTAGCCGAGGCAAGCCAAGAGTCATAAAGAGAGTGCTAAGAGAAATAAGAGGTTTGGCTGGAAAGTGAAGGAGATTTGAGCCAGAGTCTCTCAAGACGTCTGAGGAGACGCTGCATAGAGAGAAGTTGAGGAGTGAGCCATGGTTGAGAGGGTTTCCGGGTTGGACGGAAGAAAGAAAGGGGGTAGAGTAGAAATAGAAGAGGAGAGAGAGGGTAGAGCATTGTTGGCTGATAATAAAGAGAAATTTTGGAGAGAGGGAAGAGAAGAAGAGCAGGTGTCAAAGAAGAGGGAGGGATCAAAGTTGCGAAGGTCACGCCGTGAGAAGATGGGAGGAGAGGGCCTAGTGGCGAGTGGGTGTGGAAGGGGAGTAAGGCATGATCGGAGAGGTAGATAGGAAGACTAGAGACAGGGGAAGAAGGGTAGGAAGAATTGAAGATGAGGTCTAGAGTGGAGTCAGAGGAGTGAGTAGGAGAAGAAGGAAGAGGGGAAAGGAGGTAAGAGACAAGGATGGAGAAGAGGGATGAGGAATGAAGGGAAGAAGATAAGTGAAGGTTAAAGTCACTGAGTACAGTTAGAGGAGAGGGGGAGGGAGAGATAAGTGAAAAGAGGTGGTCAAGGTCTTCATAGAAGGAAGAAAGAGGGCCAGGAGGTTGATAGATGATTAGAAAGGAGATGGGGTGAGGAGAGGAGAAAGATTTGTAGAGAAATTTGAAGGAAGGGAAAGAAGGAAGTGATGGTGAAGAGGTAGAGGGAAGATATTTAGGGTGGTAGAGGAGGCCAATACCTCCACCACGGCCAGTAGCGTGAGAGATGTGAGAGAAGGAGGATGAGGAGGTGGTTAGAGAAGCAGGTACAGAGGTGTTGTGAGGGGGATCCAGGTTTCAGTTAGACATAGGAAATGAAGGTTGAGGCGAAAGAACATGTCTAGGGCTGCTGCAGTCTTGTTGCAGATGGATCTGGCGTTCCAGAGAACAAAGTTCACGAGGCTGGAGTGATGAGCAGTAGGGGGGTAGAGAAGATTAGGGCGGGAAGCGAGGGTAGGTGTAGGATAGGAAGAGTGGGGGAGGGGATTGGAGAAGGGACAGGGCATGAGGAGAAGGGAAAAGGAGAGTAGGAGGGAAAGGGAGAGGAGGGGTATGTGAAAAGGAGGGGAGGGAATAGAGGACGGAGAAGAAGAGATTTGGCAGAACGCATAACAGAGGGAGCAAGTGAGACGGGGGCTATGATGATCCGTTGCTGAAGAGCCTTATAATGGTGAGACAGGGATCAATGTAGCAGATGTAGTTGAGTCCGTGCTGGCGTAGAAGAATGAGAAGGCACAGATTGGTGTACCGGTTGCTACTTAGGATGCTGCTCGGTTTGGCGGGTAGAAAGAAGAGTCAGGACGCAAAAGAGTAGGCAGCGAGAAGTAATAGGGACCAAATTGGGAGGAAGTTGGAAGAGGCTCAGCTGTAAAGACTGTATAGAAGGTGGCTGAGAGTCGGGCGGATTGGAACAGGAGCAGGTAATGAGGAGTGGTTGGGCCAAGTGGCCAAGAGGTAGGGACCAATTTGGGAGGAGGTTGGAGGAGGCTCAACTGTAGAGACTGTAAGGAAGGTGGCTGAAAGTCAGGGTGGGTTAGAGCAGGAGCAGGTAATGAGGAGTGGTTGGGCCTGAGCTAGGAAAGAAGTGAGAAAGGTCCGACTGCAGGAATATGTGGTAGGTAGAAGGCAAGGAGCGAGTAGTATTGGTTGGGACTAGGCTGGAAAGGAGGTTGGAGGAGGCTCAGGTGCGGAGAGTGAAAGGCGTGTGTCAGGCAAGGAGAGGGAAGGGTGAGAGCTGGGCCACTTAGTGTGTGCAAGTTGGACCCAAGGTGGGAGGGGGTTCGGCTGTAGAGACTGTGTTGAAGGGTAGGGAAGCTACCCCACGATGGGGGTAGAGCTGGAGCTGGAGCTGCTGGCAGGGGGTGCGCAGCGGTGCGGGTGAAATCCGTAGGACAGTGGGCCGCTGTAGCAGATGGTAGTGTCGGGTTGCACAGCAGTCCGGAAGCGATCTGTTGACCAGCGGCCCTCTGCAGCAGATGGAAGTGCTGGGCAGACTGTGCAGTGGTGCAGATGCAGTTCGTAGACAGTGGCCCGATGCAGCAGATGGAGGTGTCAGGCTGCACAGCAGTGATGTACACCGTTGATCAGAGGTTGATCAGTGGACTACTGCAGGAGATGGGAGTGTCAGGCTGTGCAGCGGTGCAGATGCAGACCGCCAGACTCAGCGATCCTGAAGGCAATGCAGGCCCGCGATCAGAAGGAGGCCACTGCGGGGGTAGAGCTGGAGCTGTCGGCAGGAGGTGCGCGGCGGGGTGGGTGCTGTCTGCCAGCCAGTGGCCCACTCGTGTATGGAAATGTCGGGGTGTAGAGTGCCGGGGTGCAGGGTAGGGGGCCGTGGCAGGGGGAAGAGCTGGAGCTGCCGGCAGGAGGTGCGCGGCGGTGCAGATGCAGTCCGCCAGCCAGTGGCCCTCAGCAGTAGATGGGAATGCCAGGGAGCATATGCAGTCCGATGACAGTGGTCCGCTGCCGCGGATGGAGGTGTTGGAGTGCGGGAGGGCACCATAATCCCAGAGGCAGTGTTGGCCGCAGCGGGGGATGGTCACCAAGCGGGAAGAGGCTGCGGCAGGGCCAGGCTGGAATCCTCCAAAGGATGGGCTGCAGCGGTGTGCAGGAGGGCACTGTGGTCCTGGAGGCTGTGTTAGCCGCAGCGGGGGATGGCCACCGAGCTGGAAGAGGCCGCAGCAGGGACAGGCTGGAATCCTCCAAAGGATGGCCTGCAGCGGTGTGGAATCCGGCAGCTGATGAGTCTTCGGGTCCGTCAGGAGTGGTGAGGCAGAAGTGGGCCCACGCCGCAACCGCATTACACAGAAGGCGGGCAGGCATGGAGAACCAGGAAAGACTCGCCGACAACGGAGCAGGAGGAGGCCTCACTGAGGGGCCGGTCAAGGATCAGGTGAGTGCAGATCCGATTTTCACACCACCCTATCCCCCCATCACCCCGCACCTATCACATCCCTACCTCTCCCACTCATACACGCACATACCACCTCTCTCACACCCAAGACCAACACGCACACTGCACCACCAGCCAACCTAGATTTAAAATGCGCACTCGTCAATGCTCGCTCTGTCCATGCCCATGCTATTGAAATCAATGATCTCATTACTTCTCACAATTTAGACCTACTAGCCATATCCAAAACCTGGCTTCATGAAGCATCCAACCCATCTATCCACCTTGCCCTCCCCCAAGGATACACCATCCTTAGACAGGACCGCAAAACCGCTAAAGGTGGTGGCGTCGCCCTCATTTTCAAAAACACCCTCGCTATCAGAATAACCAACCAACAATTGGACAACAACGCTGATCTTCTCACTGCCAAACTAGCCCTCTCCCCCAAACTGCACAATAAACATCATAATCTCCTACAGACCTCCAGGATCACCCCCAGACTACCAAAAGCAACTCCTCCACGTCATAGGTAACAACCTTAAAAGCTCTACTAAAACCATCCTTCTAGCTGACATTAACCTTGGATTATCTGACCCTAAGGACAAAGCAGCCGCACACCTATCCAAAGAACTCTCACACATGGGGTTCGAACACAAAATTACATCACCTACTCATTGCAAAGGCCGGTCCATTGACTGGTTTGCTGATAACAACTGCTCATCTGCCATCACTTCCATCTCAGCCCTCCCTTGGACAGACCACTATTATATACAATTCTCCATTCCCACCACTCCTACCTGCAAAACCCTAACTCATGCCCCTGCCGCTAAAGTAAGAAGCTCAAAAAAACTCACTGCTACCAACCTCACTCCTCTTCTCGATATTCCAGAACTCAAACCTCCATTTATCCATGACCCCCCTCTCTCGCAAACGTCTATACCAATGCTCTCACCCAAGCCAGTGAAACAATTGCCCCTCTAGAAGACAAAAAAGAAAAAGAATCTATGCACTCCAACTCCTGGTTCACAGAAGAACTAGCTGCACGCCGCACCAAAAAACGAAAAGCCCTATCCAGGTGGCAATCAGCGCCTACCCAATCTTCTCTCAACGAATTCAAAGAGATCTCACTGACCTACAAAAAAGCTACATTCCAGGCTAAATCCGAATCCTATAACCTGAGAGTCACTAAAGCCAGAGATTATTCTCTGTATTCAAAAAACATACCACTCCCGCTTCCAGTCCGGATGAAATCATCAAGGATGGAGTATGGTGCACAGGCATCCAGACTGCCCTCCTCAATAAAGTTAAAACGCTCCAAGACAAAATAGTTTCCCAATTTAAAGCTCTTAATACCCACGCCAGTCCTCCCTCACCTCCCACGCACAATCTTCACTCGCAAATACACCTTTTCGCCTTCAGAGAAGTTAGGGACGGAAGTCTCTGACCTTCTCAAAAACATCAAACCTTCCACCTGCAAAGGAGATAGCTGCCCACCATCCATCATCAAAGAGTGCACTGAATCACTCACCCCTATCATCACAGCATTCATCAATGCCTCATTCTCCACTGGAATCGTACCACAATGCCTAAAATAAGCTTGGGTACACCCGCTCCTAAAAAAAACCTTCCATCGATCCCTCCTCGCCCAATAACTATCTGTCATGATGCCTACCTCCAAGGAGCCAGGCCGGGCCGAGCAACCCCAGAGGCAGACATCATTTTCCCCAGGGAAGTCTCAGCGGGCCCAAGTCGGGGCCCTTTGGACTCAGTCCTGGTGCCTTAGGCGCCAGGCTCATAGCGGACCCCAGTCCTGGCGCCTTAGGCGCCAGGCTCATAGAAGAGGATATGTGTTTAAGTGCTTGGGTGCACACTTACCTGATGCAGACCTTGCTGCCTCATCCAGGCCCTCTTGAGGCCTGAATGGGACTACTTTCCCTGTAGGACTACTTCACCACCCGGGTGTGGTTGGGGAAGGATACATACCTGATTGGTGGAAGGACACATACCAGGAACTTCTTCCAAGGCTATTTAAACCCCACCCGAACAGCCACACGTGCTTCGCGTTGTTCTGCACCTAGCAGCTGGACGCTCACCGTGTCAGCTCCTGCATCCTGACTTCAGCCACTCCTGCCAGCACCCTGGAACACCTGCAAGGGGAGAAAGGAAGAGAATAGGAGAAGAAAAGCCCTTACCTGCTAAAACTGCATCCCGGAGTCATTTCTCCAATGGCCCTGAAAAGGAAGACATCATTTTAAAGGCATTTTGTTTCGATCGCTGCAGCGCTGCATTTTACTCACCTTTGCAAGGCGCTTCCATCTTCAGCAGCGATCTTCCGGATTCAGCTACGCCCCGGCGCCTAGAGGAAAAAAGACAAGAACAAAGGTGAGAGGGAGAAAAGGAATAAGGAAAGCTCAGTTTCCTTTTAAGTCTTACCTGTTGGATTATTCCCACTGCATTTCGGGTCCTGCCGCTTCCTGGCATCTCCGGACCCTGGCCCCTATGGGGAAAAAAGACAAAGACATTGAATGAGCGAATGCAAAGACATTTCCTGAGCGCTCATCCAGAACTGTTTCACTTCGGGTCGGCGCCATATCTCCGGCACTCCGAACCCCGGCCCCTAAGGGGAAAAAGACATAAGCATTAGCGCTTGCTGCAATTAGACAACGAACATTATTATTAAGCTTGAACTTTTGAACAGAACTTTTACAGCGCCTTACCTGAACAGTCAAGCTTACCTGAACTCCCATCAATCCTCAATCCAGTGAAGTAACTGGGTTTCAACGCGCCCCTGCATCAGAAGCAGGATGGAGAGCTCATCCTTCCAAACCCTAAGGTGAGGCTTCATGGGGAATCGTGGAGGAGGTATCGTGGAGGGTTGGAAGGGAGTGGGAGGCTTGAGCATTGTTCCACAGTTGGTAATACTCCCTTTTCACGCACAGGAGGGTATCCAACGAGCCAGGGAAGCCAGAATAGAGGGGCCCTTCCTGTCCATCTTCAGAGTTCTGCGCCTTCGACGCCGCGCCTCCGTGGGAACCAGGTGAGCGTTACACTATCGCCCCATTACCACTGTCCACTTCCTCCTCAAAATCCTAGACAAAGCCACCCATAACCAAATCCAGCACTACCTGGAAACCCATGCCATTTTAGGCAGAAGACAATCGGGTTTCCGTAAAGGCCATGGGACTGCAACTGCCCTCTTAAATTTAAAGAACCAAATCAGCAAAATTATGGACACAGGCAAACCTGCTCTCCTTCTACTGCTCGATCTTTCCGCAGCATTTGATCTAGTGGACCGCAGCATCCTCACCTCTCACCTATTCAACGCAGCACACTTCTCTCACAAGGTAACTACATGGATCACCTCCTTCCTAGAAGGCAGAGCCATGAAAGTGTACTCAGACCAGGCCAACGCTCCCCCCACCACCATCAGTTGTGGAGTCCCACAAGGGTCATGCACCGCACCGACCCTCTACAACCTCTTCACCAAACCCCTCTTTGGCTTACTGGACACTTTCAGCATAGCTTACACTAATTAAGCCGACAATACACAAGTTCTCCTCCCCCTCTCCAGAGATTATGACCAAGACACAGAAGCTCTCCTTAAGATTTACACCACTATCCAAACCTGGATGGCTATTAATGGCCTTTGCTTAAACGGCGATAAAACCGAGATCATCATCTTAGCCCCCAAGGAAAACCTAACCAAACTCAGCCCCAAATACTCACACATAACTATTGACAATACTAACATACCTGTCTCATCAACCGTAAAGACCTTAGGAGTCTACCTGGACGCCACACTCTCCATGACGAGACAAGTCAGCACCATCTCCTCTGCTTCCGCACTGACCACCAAACTCATTTATGGCATAAAACCCTACCTTACCGCCCTCAACTGCCTCTCCATCGCCAGAGCTACTATAGGAGCCAGATTGGACTACTGCAACGCCCTTCTGGCTGGCACATCTACCAAAAACTTAAACAGGCTCCAAATAGTGCAAAATAATGCTCTCTGCACTGCACATCCCCAAATTTGACCATGTGCCAGAGGCTAGAAGGAACGTACACTGGCTCCCAGTCAAGGAAAGAATCAATTTTAAAATACTCACCCTCACACATAAATGCATCAATCACACAGCACCCCCCTACTTATCAGTAACCATAACAAAGAATACGTCCATCCGCCCCAAAAGAAGTCATCTTGCCAACCAACTCCGAGTTCCCACTATAAGAAGAGCCAAAGTCGGCGGCATTGGCTTCCCTCACATAGCACCTAAACTTTGGAATGCTTTCCCCAACTCACTCAGAGCAGAACCTGTACTCCTTTCGTAAATCTCTTAAAACCACACTATTCAATTAAACTTCACCACTGCCTCAACCTCACCCTTACCCTCAACCGTACTGTAACAATATGTGCCTGTAATACCAGTATATGTATCCACTATGCTCCTGTAATGCAAATTACCTTGTAACCAACGCCTTCCTCTGTAACCAGCTTGATGTATTTTTATGTAACAGCGCCACGAAAAAAAAATGTGAATAAATAAATAAAAATAAAATAAACAATTTGTGAAGCACATCGTTCATGAAGAATTGGAACGTCGCCGGGGCATTACATAATCCAAAGGGCATGACCTGATATTCGAAAATCCACATTTGGTTCGGAATGCCGTCTTCCACTCGTCTCCCTTTTTAACTCTCACAAGATGGTATGCCCCTCGTAGGTCCAGTTGTGTGTAGGTTTGAGCATTCTTCACTTGATCTAGCAGTTCCGGAATGAGTGGCAGGGGCTATCTGTTCTTTACTGTGATTTGGTTCAGTGCTCTATAATCTATACAAGTTCTTAAGTCGCCCTCTTTCTTTGGTACGAAAAAAAAGAGCTGAGGAGGCAGGGGACTTAGACGGGCAGATGAAACCGTTAGCTAGGTACTGATCCAGGTAAGACTTCAGATGCTGATTTTCTTGCTCTGTTAGAGTGTAAATTCGGCTGCAGGAGATTTGTGCTCTGGACACCAGATCGATCTGGCAGTCGTAAGGTCTGTGTGGAGGCAGGGTGTTCGCTTGCTTCTTCTGGAACACGTCCTGGTAATCCAGATATTCAGGGGGTAGGGAACCAGAGAGCCAGAGGATAGATTGTCTTGAGTTCCTGGCTCTTCACGCTTTTGTGGTAGCAGATGTTAGCGCATTCTTGAGGAAAGGTCAGCACTCGTGTTCGCCAGTCGAATCCTAGAGTTGTGGGTTTCCAGCCAAGGCATTCCTAAGATCATCTGGAACTGAGTAGCCCCAATAAGATCGAAAGAGATGTCTTCCCGATGACCATCCTGACATATCAGCATGACTTTGTCGGTATGTTGCGTCACTGGGCCGGATGACAACTGAGAACCATCCACTGCTGTGACGTTTTCCGATTTTAGCTTTTGCTGGAGAGAAAGGCCTATTTGTGCAGCCAGATCTTGATCAATATCATTTCCCACCGCTCCGCTATCAATATATGCCTCCAAGGCATGTACCTTTGACAGTTGTTGGTGGTTGACCAAAAGTACCGGGATGACAAGATTTGAGCTCTGTACAGATTCCTTCTTTTCGCTCGACAAGTGGACCCCTACGCTTGTCGGGCGCTGGAGTTTTCCGGGTTTTGTTATTTTTCTTTGTTGCCATTGTCCGTTGCACCTACTATCTTTTGGGGGATTTGACCGAGCATTTGCAGAGGAAATGTCCTGCTTTTCCGCAGTATGAACAGAGTTGTTGTTGCCTCCTCTTTTCTCTCTCCGCCTTGGAAATAGGAGCCCGTAATCCCCCGATCTGCATTGGTTCGGTTGGTTCATGAGTTTTGATTTGATTGTCCCGGGGTCGCATATAGACTGACCTCCCTTCAGTTCTTGTGCGATCCATTTTTCGATTCTGCAACCTGTGGTCAAGCTGTACTGTCAGATTGATGTACTCCGGAGGGTTGACCACTTGGGCTAGCACATCCTTTAGTTCCCCATACAATCCCCGATAAAAGAGTGTGGTCCTCTTCTCTTCTGACCAGTTTGTCTGAGCTACAAGACGATTAAAGGTGGCGATATAAGTCAGCAGATCTTGGTTTCCCTGCCTGAGGGACAATAGTTTGTTATCCAGGGCTTGTCCTTCGGCGTGCCTAGCAAACTGGTTTCCCTGCCTGAGGGACAATAGTTTGTTATCCAGGGCTTGTCCTTGGGTGTGCCTAGCAAACAGCTTCTCCATTTCCCATTGGAATCCTCCGAAGTTTCGGAGTAGAGTATCATCCTGGTTTACTAATGGTATGGACCAGTCCGCTGCGCTCCCTCCTAAATATGAAAGAACAAAGGCGACTCTTGCGCTATCGTTAGGAAAAGCTCCAGGTCGGCACAGAAAGTGAAGGCGACATTAGTTCATGAATATAGATAGCATACTTACTTGGATCGCCGTTAAAACGTTTGGGCAGGCCCAGTGGCACTGCCCCTGGAAGTACCACTTGAACTGGTGGCGCTGGCAGCGGCATAGGAGGTTGTGCAATCCCTGGTAATGTAACCTGACCTGTTTGTGTCTGAAGCATCTGTCTTGCCAAGTCATCAGTTTGTTCTCGGGCTACAATTAGGTCCCTTCTCAAGGCATTGGTTTCATGTCTGGAGGCATGAACTTCGGCCCGCAGTTCCCCCAGTAGTTGGGCCAACTGGTCAGTTTCCGAGGTCTCTATAAGCCCAGGCAGAGACGTTGGACATGGTTGCAGCCCACCCTGGAACTGGCTCCCCTGGGTCAGGCTTCTTCCCCTGCTCCTGTGTTGTGGACTGCTGATTGCTGATACTGCCCCTGTGAGAATGCGAGAGGCTGTGAGAATGCTGTGATATGGCTGTCGTCTCCCTCGAACCCTTCTTCCCAGAATGTGGTGAGCATGCATTTATGTCTCACCTGTTTATGTATGAGGGTGAGCTCTCCGTCCTGCTTCTCAAGTGCAGGGGCGCTTTAAATGGACTTAATTCCTTCACTGGTCCATGTGCATGGCAGCCCAGACTGGCTATGACTGACACACTTCTAAGGTAAGTGTTCTTCAACAATGATTATTGTCTGTATTCTTTTGCAATGTCTTTTTTCCATTGATTATTGTCCGTATCCCTTGTAATGTCTTACCTTCTCCCCAATACACCCATGGAGTTGCGGTGCTGGAAGCGAGCCCCAATGGAGTCCCGAGGAGTTTACAATGTCCCAAATAGATGGTAAGTTTGGTTCTATGGTCAGCGCAAGGATTGTGTTGCGCACAACCTTAACGTAATGTCTTTATGTTGTTTCTAACCTTATTTGTCCTTTTCTCCTCCAGGGATGGCCTGGCGAAGTCAGACGGGAAGCAGCAATGCAAAGATCTGCCGGCGGGTGATGGATGGCCTGAACCGCGAGGATGCTGGCCGAGATGAGCTCCTGCGTACATGTTGGAAATCCGGAACAGGTAAGGATGCGCTCCGACTGCAGTGACTGCTATGATCAGGTAAGATTTGCTGCAGGCGATGGTATTGCTGGAATCAAGTAAGAAGTGCTTCAGGCAGCGGTGAGCGTTATGCTGCTATGAGCAGACTAACGCGAATCGCTGGCATGTGGGCGGGGCAGGCTTAAATAGCCTGGTCCCAGCCACACCCCTTTGCTCTGCCTTGTGCTTCCACCCTGCCACTCCCAGAAGATGCTGCATGTGTGGCCCAATGCATTTCTATGGCCACGCCTGACCTGAATGCACATGGAGGCCCTGTGTTAGGCAGAAACCTGTGCAGTTCCCTTAGGGACCACTGCAAAAAGTTTAAGACTACAGGAGTAAGCAGTAAACCCAATTAGTAGCAGCCTGCACCACCCAGATTTACCTGGTAGCTGTGGCTGAGCAGTCAGATTTCTCTCAAGAAGAGTTAGACAGTATGTAGAGTATACACAATAGGGCCAAAAATACAGTAGCACAAGCAAACACTGACCAGAGCTTTGGTATTAAAAGTATATAATTATTTATTTAAAAACACACTTATGAAATTACACTGGCACTAATATATCAAGCAAGTTCAAACACAGTCACTATAAGTATATACACCTCCCTAGTTAATTATTCGACAAGTCTAGGTTGAGACACCACTTTTTACCAAAACAGAGATGAGCGCATAACCGTAGATGGCACTCCAATAATTTGTTTAAAAAGGGAGAGAAAGGCAGATTAGAGAAATAACATAGTACCAACACTTTTAAGAAACCACAGCAAGTCAAGAAAGGCAGGGTCTACTGTAGAGCCAAAAGTTCATAGGCCAAGCCCACTCTTGGAGAGAGCAAGGCGGAATGTGCCCAAGATCACACAGTGGAAATGCACTCAAAGTCTTTGCAGAAAAATGTCAAAAGAGGTTGGGGTAGTTCAGAAAGGTACAGTTTAGCAAGTCGAGGGCCAGCCCAGTTGGAAAGGCAGGGATTTACGGGACACCTTGAACAGTCCGTTGAAAGGGAGGCCACATTTGCGGGACACAGTGGGCCTCATTACGAGTCATGCCGGTAAGTGAAAAATGATGCTGGAATGCAAATACCGGCATCATTTAACGTCCCGTAGCATTCTGACCCACAAACCCGGTATGAACGGCAACGTAATGTACTGTGCCGGAAATACCGGCATAGGCGCGTACACGCGCCTCCTCAGGCAGGAAACACCGGCATGCCGGTAATAGGTGCCAATCACAACCCACGCAAACATGCAAATACCGGCATCACAAACCCGGTAATAACGGGCTGAATGATGCCGGCAAAACAGCCATCGCGGACCACCCGCAAACAGCAAGCAAGACACAAGGCAGCCGCCACAGGTGCACACAATCCCCACAGGTGGAGTCAAAGGAGGCTGTGCCAGCATGAACTGAGCACACCCACACACCGCAACCCCCCCCCGGTGTAGCCAATGCAGAGTTGGCCATCACAAAAGGCGCACAATGAAACACCACACCCCTTCCCACACCAAAATGCCACCACTAGCACCATCAAACATGGTGCTGGAGGACCCGCCCACAGTGATACAACCACAGCAGCAACAACAGGCAGCACAGAGGAGACGCAGGAGGAGAAGGAGGGCGAGACAGGGCCAGCAATCACCACGAGCGCAGCCACCAGTGTCACGTAGGCAGCCACCAATCCATTGCACCAGACCCAGCCCATGTAAACCAACCCCTGAGCAGACGCACACCCTGGACCGGATGGACCGTGACACCATCACCACCATAGTGGACATGACACAGAATGACATTGCCAGCCACCTCGAGATACGCACTGCCATCCCCCCACCAATAAAGGTGGTTACTGTGCAACACTTCCTGGCCACAGGCACCTACCAACACACAGTGGGCCAGCTGCATGGCATTTCACAACCACCACTCTCACGCATGCTGGACCACGTGCCTGGCAGCCTGGTGAGTTGCACAACTGTCCCATGGCTGTGCTGTGGGGACCTGATCAGTGCAGATGCAGAAGGGAGGGGGCTACTGCACCTGGGTGGCAAAGGGGGTGGAATAGTGCACCTGGGTGGCAGTAGCCAGTGAGTGGAGAATGCATGCCGAGCCAAACACTCCAGACCTGAACTAGCCAAACCGAACCCGACACATCACTGGGCCACAAATGCCAAACAATGCATATGGATGACGACAAGTAAGAGCCACAACCAGGCCACCATGGCAATGTCAAGCAATGCAGGACTGAACAGGATGGTAACCCTGGCAATGTGGCCAGTGTGAGCATGCATAATTGTGAGCATGCATAGAATACACATCATGAATTGGAGGCCAAACATTGCTGCACTAACACAGCACATCTGCCTCAGCATGCATGTTTACACCCTGCATCATCTATTAAACCACATCCAGTGTCCCACACCTCATTACAGTATCCATAGCATCTATGTGACTATTCCGTATACGTACAGGGACATGTGCATGCCCACACCAAATAGCTGCCGCCATGACTGAGTGCCCTGAAAGTTGGCAAGTCAGAGTGACACACACCTATTCCAATCTGCCTGCAGGTGATGGAGGATATACCTTCAGGCCGTGGCTACTTACCCCAATGCGTAACCGCTGAACTGGCATGGATAGGAGTACAATCGCGTGCACACTCGTACCCGTGTTCTGCCTGAGCATACCTTTGGCCTGTCAAAGCGCAGTTACGATGCCAATGCAGGTCTGGTGGTGCACTCCTATATAGGCCTGAGGGGGTGGCAAATATCACCATGGCCTGTGTCATGCTGCACAACATGTGCGTCCGGAGGAATGTACCACTGCCAACTGACATAGACATGCATGGGCCGGGTGACCATGAAGGGGATGGAGACGGAGGCGAAGGAGCCCCCCTGCCAGTACATGATGCACGGGATGGCCATGCTGTACGCCAAGCACTAATCCACGTGTACATCTGAAACGCACGGACCATGAAAGGAATGTTCCAGTGACACACTGGCTGCATGTGGGCATGCACACTTGTATACTTAGTAGTTCACAACCGTAAGATATCACACATTAAATGTACATGCACAAAATTAAGAATGTCCAGCCATTGAATTGCTTGCAAACAACGGGTGTATTATTCACATACACGTGATAATATTAACATTCCCCACCAAACACCCCAGTGAACCCCCCCTCCCACCCCACAAACCCTCCAAACACCCCAGTGAACCCCCCTCCCGCCCCACAAACCCTCCAAACACCCCAGTGAACCCACCCTCCCACTCCACAAACCCTCCAAACACCCCAGTGAAATCCCTCTCCCTCCACACAGATGCTAAGTGTCCCCATGTGTGCATCGGACAGTGCTCCCATCCACAATGTGTCCTGCCACAATGTCATTGTCCGTGCATTCATTTCTTTTGCACCTTGGTGTTGGGTGGTGCCATGGCCGGCCATCGTGCGCTCCTCCTCATGTGACGCACCAGACTGGATTGGGCCGAGGTGGCAGGGGTAGTTGTGGCGGAGGTGTCAATTCTCAATGGACTGCCTGTGTCAAGGTGTGGCCGCTGCATTGGAGCATTACCTGCACGGATGGCCTCGGTGAGTGTCCCCATGCACTCCTGGAAGGCACGCGTGGATGCCTCCACTGCTGTAGTATTGCCTGCTATTGCCCTCACGATGGCACTCATGGCCTCTCTGCTTGCTTCTACTTGCTGCTGCATGATCTGGAGCATGGACTCCTGCCGGGCCTCGACCCTTGTCAGGCGGGTCTCGAATGATGTGACGTCCACAGGTCTGCAGGTTGCTGGCAGGGTGGAGGGAGGCAGAGTGGAGGAGGGCAGAGTGGAGGAGGGCAGAGTCGTGCCTTGCAGGGTTGTGGTAGGCGGCTGCGCGGAGCCATCCTCCGTGGCACTGTCCTCGAACAGCGCAGTGTCTGATTCACCGAGGTCTGAATCATGCAGGCACGGATCGTCGAGGCACTCAGACTCCGCTAGAGGTTGGGGGCTGGCAATTGGGCTTGGGGTGGGTGTGCCAGGCATCATGTCTGATTCCTCTTCCACCTCTGTGGACACAACGTCCTTGGTGGCTTGCGACAGGGCTACCACTGTTGTGGTTTTTGGTTGTTGGTCAGTGGGTGCAGGTGTTCCCTGCAGGGCTGGTGCCTTGCGTGGCACGCTGGCTTTGCTAGATGACTTCTCCCTGGACGGTTGTGTTGGGGTGTCCCTGGACCCCTTTTGTGCACTGGACGTGCTCGCACCCCCGTCCACTGGTCCACCTTCATCGTCGGTGCCTGGGGGATAGAAGAGATGCGGGTCATCAGTGATGTCGTCAATTGGCGGCTATGATGTATTGTGGTGGGATCTGTCCATGCATTCAGCCATCATTTCATTTCTGGTTTGTTGATTTGGATGTACTGAGGGGGTATGTGGGGAATCAATGCGTGGCTGGTGGTGTAGCATTAGTTTGGTCTCTGTGTGGTGGGTGCATGGGCATGGTTGGGTCATGTGGCACCTCTGTTGGGATTGGGGCCGTCACTCTGCGTCCATGTGGTGCGGGAAGTGACAATGATTGATCTATGGGTATGTTGATGCATCGCCTTGCCCACTCTAACCTCCCCATCAGTTGGGCCACATCATGTGTTGTGATACGTGGTTGTGATGGTACACTCACCTTCCTCTGTGGTGATTGCCGCACCGACCTCCTGATCTCCGATCCCCTCAATGCTTTCGGGGTCGATGAAGCGACTTGCCGTCTCCTCCCATGGCATCAATTGGACTGGGGAGTGTGGCCCACCGCCTGTCGCCCTTGCGGCTCTCCGATTATCCCGTTCCAGCGCGATGACGTAATTTCCGGGTCTGGTTTTGCGAACACGGTTATTCCGTGCCGGTGTCACCGTGACAGTGTTACCGTGCCGGGGTTTAGGGGCTCATTGAAGGCGGTTACGGAGTGGCCGCATGCCACAATGCCGGTATAGGGGGGTTGGTGGCACGTTACCGGATTTGCGGTTTTTCCACTTCCGGCATGGGGGGACGCGCGTGCTCGCGCACTCGTGATGGCCCGCTGATAGCGGGTTCTCGAGGCCACGGACACGCACTTTCAGCCATGACGGTATTGTGCCGGTTTTTCCGGCATGACTCGTAATGAGGCCCAGTACCTTAAATGGAGAGAACGTTCCAGCGGTGGAAGTTGTTCCTGGCAGCGGGTGCAAGTCGTGGCTTCGACCAGAGGAAGAGGTGATCTCGACGAGGAAGAAAGCTGGAGGTCGTTGCACTGCCAGGGATGAAACCAGCCGCGGAATTCCCAATTAAAAGGTGTGACCCTTTTATTTGCGGTAGTGGTGAAGCGTGGCTATCCGGCCGCCAGGGTTCTTGGCACAGGTGATTCGACCACAAGACGTCCAGGAAGGTGAAAAAAGGTGAACTGGTTGATCCCAGCAGTTCGAAGGGAAGAAGACTCTCCTGGAAGAAGATCTCCTCTGTCATCGGGGAAGTGGTGAGGTCGTACAGCAGGGCTCCACCGGTGGTGTCATCGTTGTAGATGGCTCAGCTTCTCCCCTCTTCGGATTCTTTAGGTCCTGTGGCGACTTCTGAAGTTCCAGTCCCCAAAGCCCTGCTGTTATGCAAAAAAAACCCCATTCACCAGCCTAGCTGTCACTCAAACATGCTAAGTGGTGAGCCGGCCGGCTCACCACTGGGCCAATCACGCAAGAGTGCGACTTGAGTTGCCTGGGCAACTTAGTCCAGGCTGCCTATTGCCCCTCCCACACATCCTGTAGACCCCAGACAGAGTGGCACCACTTTTGGAGGCTTCTTTGCAGAAGCCTGCCAAAAAGTGGAACAAAGGGCTCAACTCGGGTTAGAGTTTCAGAGGCGAACACAAACGCCATTTTAAAACCGAGTCCTGTCAAAAAGACCCAACCGGGGAATTGATATTAAATAAATAACCCGGCTGTATCTTTAACATTGCACCAAAAAGTGGTGCGTTTAAAATCAATGAGAAAATCCCATAGGAAATATTCCGGTGGAATATTTTGCGTGGTATCCACTGCCACCAGCCAGAAACTCGACAAGGGGGGACTGGACAGTGCCCCCTTGGAAAACAGACCAATCGAATTACCCTTACCAGTACTTCCACAATATGATGGTTTGTACTGGTTCTGTTCACAATTTAAGACTAGTAAAGCCAATGGTGACTTTATATGCCCTGGGAGACAGTAGTCAGTCCCAGGGTATGGAGTCTATGTTTGGGGGTCACTATGACACCCCTGTGTTACTGCACTGAGGGTGCTGTGTAACACACATACCAAAAACACATGATGCCCTATGGAGTAAAAGACCCCATAGCCCATCAAACACATTGGAAAGTCAAAGGTACACACTCAAATCATGCCTGAGAGTGGGAGTAAAAGAGTCTCACTCTCAGCAGGAGAAAAAAATAAACCCCAAAAATCCAGCAAAGCTGCTGGGGGACTCACTAGGTTTGGGAAATTAGCCTTACCAGAGAATTCTCCCTAACACCCTGTAGGGGATGAAATAACACGTGCACTAGAATAAGTGTGCAGAGCACACTTTCTCATGAGCCTGGCGCCAGAGGTGCCAGGACTGGATCCAACTGGACCCTTTAAGTGATGGAGCTTGTGGTCCTTGCTCTGTGGCCATGACACCGGATTGGGCCAGGAGGACGTGGTACCCGGACCTTCTGGATATGTCCATCTGTCCTCCAATACCTCTTCCACAAAGGGAGGTTCTTCTCTCGCAAGGGGAGGGTCAGGTTCTCCATCCAGAGGTCAACACTCTCAACCTTCATGCGTGGTTTCTGAAAGGTTGAGATACAAGGATTACCTCCCGGATGACGTGATGGAAGTGTTGCTTTCGGCAAGAAGGCCAGCAACAAAATCTCTGTACTGTTGCTGTTGGAATATGTTTTATAACTGGTGCAGGGAAAAGAATGTTGATCCTTTTCTATGCTCGACTCTGGATGTGCTATCCTTTCTGCTTTTATTAGCACACAAAGGTCATCACATTGGGACCATTAAGGGTTCTCTGGCAGCGCTCTCCATATTCAAGCACTCTTCGGAAGAATGTTCCTACTTCAAAATACCTTTTGATAATTCAGTTTCTGAAAGGGCTCACAAACGTGTTCACGCCTTCTACCTTTCAGGTTCCAGTTTGGGACCTTAACCTGGTTCTAAAATTCTTAATGTGTGCACCATTTGAACCCTTACACACATGTCCATTGAGATTGTTAACTTTTAAAACCATATTGTTGGTTGTTCTAACATCTGCACGAAGAGTGAGAGAGTTGCAGGCACTCTCTTTCAAGCCACCCTTTACCGTATTCCACAAGGACAGGGTTGTGTTGAGGGTTAAGCCCTCCTTCCTGCCTAAAGTTGTATCGGATTTCCATTTAAATAAAAAAAATGTTCTACCAGCATTTTATCCTCAGCCACATCCCAGCAAAGCGGAAGAAAGACACCATAGATAGGACCCTAGAAGAGCTGTAATCGTTTATATTTCTAGGATTTCCAAGTTGAGAGTGGACGACCAGCTCTTTATAGGATATGCTGGACAGAAATTGGGACAAGCTGTTTCTAAACAGACTTTGTCAAGGTGGACCATCCTTGGGATCTCAGAATGTTACAGATTGGTGGGCAAAGACCCACCAGAGGGTTTGCAGGCACATTCCACCAGTGGCATGGCCTCTTCTGCAGCCCTGCATAGGGGAGTACCCATTCGAAACATTTGTGATGCTGCAACATGGTCATCGTTGGATACGTTCACTATGCATTATTGCTTGGATACTTCCTCAGGACGTCACCTTTGGTAAGGCGGTACTGTATTCGGCCTTATAAGATGCCGACAATTTCAAATTCTCCTCCCGCCACGAAATTCTGCATACTGCTTTGGGGGTCTATGAAAGATGAGGAATACATTGGAGGACACAATTCATCAGAAGAACAAGTAACTTACCAATTAGTAACGTTCTTTCGACTGGATGTTCCTCCAACGTATTCCTCATCGCCCTCCCATCCTACCCCTCTGTAGAATTTCCCATGCTATTACAGCTTTCGTTCCAACAAAGCTGACTACTGCCTGCCTGTAATACAGGCACCTTTGCTAACACGAGGAGGGGAAAAACAGAAATGAGGCCAACGGGCGTCGTACGTGCTACTTATAACATCCGATGATGTCACCCTTGACAGAGGCCTTGGATGGACATCGACTCGACGCCATCGACGCAAGGCGTCCTCTGCCGATAAAGTTTTCTGAAGCAGCCGAAGCTGGACATTACATGTCAAAGATGAGGAATACGTTGGAGGAACATCCAGTCGAAAGATAGTTATCAGTTGGTAAGTAACTTGTTCTCCTGTGCTGATTCCCTTCTACCTTAGGGACCCCCAGTCCTTTTGCTGGACTTTAGGACTTCACATTTTTATCCTGGAGTGAGTGAGACCTTTTTCTCACTCTCTCATCCATTTTTCTCTGATTTGAACCTTGTGTTTCTTTTGGTTTTGGAGTCTGACAAACTCCATAGACATCATTGTTTTATATTGTGACTCACTGCACCTTCAGTGCAGTGGAACAGAGAAGTCCTTTGGATTTCCCAAAGGCTTAAGTACCTTCTCTCGGATAAACTACTGTTTCCAAGAGTAGTAAAGCGAAATTGACTTTACTTACCTTTTTCTCTTTGTGGACCCAGTGTAGCTGGCTTGTTCTCACTGGAGACTTGCATTTGCTGCCTTTTGCAGAGTTGCTTGTATCTTTACTTCTCACAAGCTTCCCAGCTTGTGGACCAACAGTGATTCTTTTTGCTACAGAACTCTCTTTAACATTGTGCAAGACCTTTGTGCTATCTTCAAGAAGTGCCTCAGCTTTCCTAGACTTTGCTCAACAACATTGGCTGTCCTGGCTCCCTGTAGACTCTTCTTACGTTCTGGCTTTGTGTTGATCTGTACCTCAATAAGTCATACATACCATACTTGTATAGCTGGGAAAGGATTGAGCTATATTTCTTTGTGAGGTATTGTAAAGTACTTACCTGTTCAGAGAAACTTGTTAACCAATGTTTCCTTCCCTAACTTTTCCCTTTTTCCACAACTCCAGTATTGCATTTAAGTGTAAAGTGATATATCAATGTCCAGTGTCCCAGCTATTGAAGTCACCTCAGGGTGTAGGAAGTGAGTGTGTGACATCCCAAAAGGGTTATCTACTTAATTAACTGAAACTGAAGGAGTGTATTTTTGAAGTGTATTTCATTGTTGCCAATTGCCCCGCTTCTAAAGAAGGCTTATTTCAAAACCGACTGTTAAATTAATAAATCATTATTTAATCAAGAAACTTTGAGTATAAGGGCCTCATTACAAGGTGGGCGCAAAGGGTTACCAGGCACCGTTAAGGGCACCGGTAATCCCTTTGCACCCTATTCCGAGGTCCCTTAGCGGGTCCCTTCCTTAACGCCTGGTTTTACCAGGCGTTATGGATGGGGCCTGTCAAGGGACTTCAGAGCTAATAACGGTAACGCAATTTGCGGTACCGTTATTAGCGTCTTCCCCCTTCCCATTGAACCCTATGGGGGCTGAAATGGGAATGGGGAATGTATTTTTCAATGGGGACTTACCGGTCCCGCAAAGGTCGGAATAGACCGGTAAGTGCCCATTGAACGAGAGCAGACTCGGTATGGGCATTGGAGGTAGTCATGGCTAATAGCGCCATGACTACCTCCAACCTCGTAATGAGGCCCCAAGTGTTATTTGAATACATGTCACTGTGAATCTCTATGTTGCAACCCTACAGATCACATTGACCCCTCTTGTGATAAGCCTGGCTGCTCATTCATTCTACCACCTTGTGTAGTGCAGGCCTATACCAAAGGTTGGGTTATGTATTGCCAAGAGGATAATACATATGGTGTAGTCTCCCACAGGGTTGCCCCCTACCCAGCTTGCTAGCTCAACCCGCGGCTACCGCTTTCACCACTCATCTTATCCATGGCACTCTCATGGCTCGCCATTCTCACATTAACCATTTACTTCTATAACATCCACAGTACTTCTGACAGTCTCCAAATGGCAGAAATGCAATGCCCAATCGGAAACGCACCCAACTCTACCACACCAGTCACCGCCTACAAACCACTACACCTCAACATCAACTGCAGAAACCTCTTCCTAGGCTACCACACCCCCATCAAGTTTTCTGCAACACCAGCACCAGCACTCAAACCACAAAACGCATCACCTCACCCCGCAACACACACATCAACAAAAACACCACTCCTCAAGACAAACCTAACCAGCCTCAAAACTCTCCTCAATCCTCCATCACCAATCTCAAATGCACACTCATAAATGCCAGATCCCTCACAGCGCACGCTTTGGAAATAGCAGATCTCATACTAGCTAACAACCTTGACCTCCCGGCTGTGACCGAAACATGGCAACATCCAGCAGCCGGCCCTGCCCTTATGCTTGCTATTCCGGATAACTATAAGATCACTAGAGCCGACAGAACAACCAGCAAAGGGGGAGGAATTGCCATCATCTCCAAAGCACACCTATGCCTCAGAGAATTCACCTCTTTACCATTCCCCTCAGGAGAACTCTTGTCCGCCAAACTGCCACTCTCTTCCCAAAGTACTCTTTTGATACACCTTATCTACAGTCCCTGCAACACCAGCACCAGCACTCAAACCACAAAACGCATCACCTCACCCTGCAACACACACATCAACAAAAACACCACTCTTCAAGACAAACCTAACCAGCCTCAAAACTCTCCTCAATCCTCCATCACCAATCTCAAATGCGCACTCATAAATGCCAGATCCCTCACAGCGCACGCTTTGGAAATAGCAGATCTCATACTAGCTAACAAATTTGACCTCCCGGCTGTGACCGAAACATGGCAACATCCAGCAGCCGGCCCTGCCCTTATGCTTGCTATTCCGGATAACTATAAGATCACTAGAGCCGACAGAACAACCAGCAAAGGGGGAGGAATTGCCATCATCTCCAAAGCACACCTATGCCTCAGAGAATTCACCTCTTTACCATTCCCCTCAGGAGAACTCTTGTCCGCCAAACTGCCACTCTCTTCCCAAAGTACTCTTTTGATACACCTTATCTACAGTCCCCCAGGCCCAACATCTACCTTTTGAAGACGATATATCCAATCTTCTCTCCCACCTCACTAAACCTACCTCAAAAATCCTACTCCTTGGAGACCTAAACCTAGGTTACAATAACCCACTAGACTCACACGCCTCAACAGTAGGGCAATCCCTCCTGGAACACATCTCAGAGCCTACTCACTGCAAAGGCAGACCCCTGGACTGGGTGGCTAACCTAAACTACAACCTGAATATACTCTCAAACACTCCATGTGTCTGGTCCGACCACCACATTTTCACTCCGAGCTAGACTCTGCCTACCACTCACTCCCAGCCCTACCCAAGCTCCCCCGGCCCTTACCAGAAACAAGTCCATCACCTTAGAGACCCTCCGACCACTCATTCAGCCCATTATCAACCCCCTCCCTCCCACCCAACTAGATACATCTGCATTAGTTAACACTTTCAACAATAACCTACTGCTAGCACTAGACCAAATATCCCCCCTCAAAACCAGAAAAGCAAACAACCTAATCACCTTAACAAATGGTTTACCCCAGAGCTGAAAGTACTGAGGAAACTTAAAAGATTCTCTGAAGCCAAGTTGCTAAAAAAACCCTCTCCTCAAAACAAGACTCTCTTCAAGTCAACCGCCGCCACCTATCAAAAAGCCATGATCAAAACCAAGAGTGACACATTTAACAACAGAATTCAAAATGCCAGCTCTAATGTAAAAGAGCTTTTTACCATCCTCAGGGAAATGGAATCGCCCATACCTCCCCAATCCTTCTGTGAGAAAGATGCCACCTGGTGTGCCAATATCCAGAAGGCATTACTGGACAAAATAGTTTTACTCCAAACCAAAATAGAAACCAAAAGAACTCTCCTAGCCACTAAAGGCACTAACAGTTCCAACCACAATCATCGCCATGACAATCCACACCTCTTTGAATTTGCTCCTGTCACTGCTACTTGGGTTGAATCCATAATTGCTAGCAGCAAACCCTTGAAATGCCTAGGGGACATCTGCCCTGCCTCCATAATCAAAGAAGGAGCCAAAGACTTTGCCTCTTTCATTACCATGCTCATTAACACCTCCTTCACCTCATGCACTGTTCCCAAGAATCTTTTAAAGACGCTGGGGTCAAACCTCTCAAGAAACCCTTGCTAAACCCCAGCATTCCCACTAACTACCGTCCAGTCACCACTGTCCCATTCCTGCTAAAAATCCTTGGTAAAGCAGCATATATACAAATTCAGAACCACCTCGAAACACGCAACCTCCTAGGCCTCCACCAATCCGTCTTCAGACCTAGACGCAGGACTGAGACTTCCCTTCTAGATCTGAAGATCCAAATGGATGAGGCCAAAGATAAAGGTCACCCCTCCTTACTCCTACTCCTGGATCTCTCTGCGGCCTTCGACATAGTTGACCACAGCATCCTAACATCACACCTAACCACCTCAGCTTCTTTCTCACTCAACGCAGCCAAATGGATACAATCTTTCCTAGCCGAAAGATCCATGATGGTCTTCTCAGACACTGCCTCAGCAGATCCCGCTCCCATCACCTGTGGAGTTTCCCAAGGCTCATGTGTATCCCCTACACTGTATAACATCTTTACTAAGATGTTATTTGACCTCCTAGATGACATGAAAGTCCCATATACCAACTACGCTGATGGTACTCAGATCCTCATCACGCCCTCAGGCTCCTATGAGAATGACTCCTCCCGCCTAAATGAAATCTACAGCAAAATATAAGACTGGATGGCCAAGCACGGTCTTTGTCTCAACGATGACAAAATCGAGCTCCTACTTATTGGCTCCAGCCAACGCCTTAACAAACTCAACCCACAATACAACTCATTCAACATAGATGGTAATAACGAAAAACATCAGGTGTCTACCTCAACTCGACCCTGTCACTCTCAAGACAGGTTAATGCCACAGCCTCAGCCTATAACGCTAAACTAATAACTGCATGTAGACCATTTCTATCCTCACAAAGCTGATATTATCAAAACTTGACTACTGCATCTCCCTCTACCTAGGTACCAGTAAGCAAAATATCCACAAACTGCAAATCATGCAAAATAACACTCTCAGAGCAGCCCTCAATATTCCACACACTGACCACATATCCCAAGCCAGACAGGCGGCCAAATGGCTCCCCATCAAAGACAGAATCACTTTCAGAACCCTCATGATCACCACAAATGTCTCAACAACTCTGCCCTCAAATACCTGGCAGATACATTCTGCATAAAGAACACATTGAGGCCCACCAGAGCCAACTATGCCAATTGCCTTAGCATTCCTAAATTCAGACTCCAAAAATCAGGTGGAACCAGCTTCCCAGTTCTAGTTGCCAAAATATGGAACTCCTTACCCCCAGCACTCAGAGATGAACACTCCTTCCCAGCATTCCGCTTCAAAGTTAAAACCTGGCTCTTCTCCATCTCCCCCACCCCTCCTAATTCAACATGATCACTGGCTGTATATTTTGTAAATTAGATCTGTATATTGTGTAATAATGTGCTCCTCAGACAATCAACGCTGTTGTCAACATGTAAATTATGTACACTTTGTAATTTTATTTTTATGTATGTTTAACCTCCTTTCCTATGTACACTGTAATCTACTATACTCCTTCCCACTTTCCCATCCTTTTTACCATCTGTTTCTATACTATGTGCGTAACAATTTCTTCAAGTCAAGCGCCTAGGTACCCTTGGGTTCAGCGTGCTATACAAGCAAATAAAACCAAACCAAACATACAATCTTGCCTAAGAACCTCTCATTAATCTCGGACTTGTCACGTTATAGTGCCTTGTTGGGGTCAGCCATCTCTAGTTAACCCCCCCTGTGCTCTCTACCTATGTAACGCCCAGGCTAGGCTGCGGCTAGGTCTGCCACCCTCAGCATAGCTGCGTGTCCAGTTAAAGGATCGACAGTCAAAGGATCGAAAGACAAAGGATCGACTCAATAGGGCCGAAAACAAAAGGATCACATTTCTTTTTATTATATATATATTTTTTGGTTTTCGTATAGTTAAAAAAAGTGGTTTTTACCACAAAAACAGGGGTTGCCCCCCCCCACAAAAAACAATGTAAAAAAAAAATGTCGATCCTTTTGTTTTCGATCCTTTTGAATCGATCCTTTTACCATTCGACCCTTTTTTTTTTGATCCTATGACCTACAACCGCATAGCTGGATGTCCTTTGGGAATTTATCCTCTCTGTGCCGTCTCCAAGAATTCACAGCATTTAACCCACTGCGTTTCGGCGACCTGTGAGTTTTTACCAGAGGTTTGTTCGTTTTCCAGATCTCGTATCTCCCCTTCCAGCCTTTGAATAGTCACCCTCAGGGACTTAAGAACCCCACCCTCCCTAGAGATACATCAACACCCAATAAACACATTGATAGCCTCCCAGATTGTACGATAGTCCAGGACGGAGCCAAAATTGGTATGAAAGTAATCAACAATGTCGCCTCGTAGCCCGTCATGGAAGAGGGGATCTTCAAGGGCACAGGGGCGAAAGCGCCATCGAGGGGGGTGGCTCACCAATGCCGGTATCGGAATGACCTCCAGGACCGGGGAGTGGTCGGATAGGGTCCAAGGTAGCATTTTGGTGCACTGCGTAGTACGGGCGAGTGTGAGGGAAAGCATTATGTAGTCAATCGTAGAGGCGGAGCCGTGTGCGCAGGAATAGAATGAGAATTCACGTACGTCTGGGTGTGTGTGCCTCCATATATCCACCAGACCCATAGAATCTGCTATGTCCCGCCAAGCAAGAGCAGCTCTAGGAGGTGTTGTTTGTGTAGTAAGGGACCGGTCCATGTCCAATGTCAGTGCCATGTTAAAGTCCCCTGCCAATATAATTTTGTATGAGGGGAATTTATGAGTAAGTACTGCATAGTTCTGGAACAAGTCAGGTGAATCGGTGTTAGGGCCATACATATTAACAAACAGAACCACTCCCCCGCTACAAACAGATGTCAACCTTCTTCCTCTGCCAGTTCTTCATCGGAAATGTAGAGACTGGTGTAAGTAAATCGTCACCCCCCTGGATTGTGATGAGTAGGATGCACCATATCGATGTAACCCCCCAGCCCCTGGCCACGGGGAGAGGCCCATCTGCTGGAAGGTGTCTCTTGCAAATAGAGCACGTTGACCCCGTGAAGTTTATCAGATTTAGTACCAATCTCAGCTTTTTGTTATTAGTGACCCCCCCCCCCTAATATTCCAGGACATTACAGTTAAAGATTTACAGGACATCAATATATAGTTGTGAAGGTCCATTCTTAGTAGCAAATATAGACGCTGTCATTTCCTGGCATACACACCCTCCAAGTTCTCCGACATAGCGACCGTGCAGCGAACAACATAGATTACCAGCGCACCATAACCAGCGAGTAAATTCCCAACTTCCCCCCACCCACGCCAGACACATAAACATACCGGCTTGATCCCATCCCAACTAAGCAACACCTACTTAACCAGACGTGGTTGCCATGTAAATTGGGTGCCAAACATGGCTGCAGTGCTTGGACACATCAGCGACACCACAATATGCGCTCCAGCATAGCGTTTGCCCACCGCTAAGTGGAGGCAGGGAGCCCCAGCGGGGGGTCGACCTGCCATATGAAAGTAGACCCTGGCCAGCAGTCGGTCTGGGTTGCCGCGGGCGGCCTCATTAACCGGCAGCTCCAAAACAAATCGATCCACAGAGGTCTTCGAAGTAAAGAACAGGGTTTTTCCATTGTGGACTACTTGTAGCTTAGCTGGAAACTGTATGGCGTAGCGGATATTCATCTTCCTCCGTTTTTTTTTTTTAATGGCTTGGAAGGTTTTCCTTTGCTCCTGGACTTGTTGGCTAAAGTCCGGAAAAAGTCTGACAATGGAGGATCAATACCGTAGCTCACCCCTGTCCCTGGCGGACCGCAGGAGCAGATCTCTATCCCTGTAATTTAGGAGCTGGGTAATAATGGGTCTGTCACGGGCCCCTGGGGGTGGCCTAGCCACCAGGGAACGATGCACCCGCTCAACCAGAAACATGGAGGAAAGTGGGGGGTGATCGAGTATCTCCACATGGAGTTTTTTGACAAATTGTTCCATGTTGTCGATGTGGGATGACTCCAGGACCCCCACAATGTGGATATTATTTCTCCTTGACCTTCCCTCCAAGTCATCATTCTTTGCCTCCACTCGCCTCACTGATTGTTGCAAAGACATCACCTCCCTCTGTAGGTATGCAACCCTATCTTCAGTGTCTCCAATCCGCTGTCCGCCTCTGTCATGCGGCCACATAGCTTGTGTATTTGTATAGCAGAGGTCTCTACCTTGCAGGTCAGTGTGTCAATTTTCGATCCAAGAGTGTCTGTGCTGTTTTTCAGGCTCAATAATGTCTGATTTAGTGTAGCCATATCGACCGCTGCAGAGGCCGAGGTGGAGGTGGGGGGGGGAGTGTCGGGTTGTTGCTCTTGCCTTGTAAACTGGTCCATCTTTGCTTGTTTCCTATGGTTTCCCATTTTGTCAGTGACCACGACAGAGGTGTAGGGGGGTGGGGTGGGAGGGCCACAGTAAGGATATACTCACTCTAGGCCCGCCTCTCAGGATGTAGTACCCCTTTCGGTGTCAAGTCACAAGCTCTGTACACCGCCATCAGTGGGCTACGTTACTGAGGGTGCTATGTGGCCCCTCTGCTTTGTGGGGATCTCAGTGGGAGCTAAGCTGACCCTTGCCCCAAGGACTCACGGGTATGGGGTACTGTCCGGAAAGCCAGAGCCTGCCCCCCATCCCAGTGATGGCGTGCCAGGGAGGAGGGAGCAGTTTCAGGAGATGTAGTGATAGCAGGATGTGCCACAGGAAAGCATGCTTCAGAGGTGGAAGACCTGTGCCCCCCCTGCTTGTAGCTTCATGTTCAGGGGTAATCTCTGGATAGTTGGGGAGCGTAGGTGGGGACCCAGTCCGGAGATCAGGAGAGGCGTACAGGCGGTGTCCCGTATTATGGTGGATCAGGCGTAGAGGAGTATCGGGGGTCGAGCGCCATTCCTGACAATTTTTTTCAGTTGCGCGCGTGGTTTATGGTGCCATGCATTTCCAGGCTGCATGTTGTCTGCATCTAGCTTAGTCCCTGATGCTGGGGGCCCCGGGTGGTATACCACGACAGCACATAATGAATCAGGCTACTCAGGAAGAGCCAGATTATGTAGTCTGTTGTCTGGGTTGAGGCGCGGCCACGGGCCGGTGTATGGGCCCCGGGGAGGGTGTCAGCAGGGGGGAGAAAGGACTCAATGAGCTGCGCCGCCGACACTGGAGTCTTCCATGAGTTGGCAGCCAGAGATGATGCACAGCAGCGGGATTCCTCCGCAGTGGGTCATCAATATATTGGAGCGGCTGCCCACTGAGAGCCAGGGTCTGGCACCGAGCCGCCAGTGCAGGAGGTGCAGAGCTCCAGCTTCCGCGGTGTCCCCTCTCAGCGGGCCTGGAGCTGCAATATATGAGCCTGGATTATAACGAGGGGAAAGGACCCAGGCTCTGACGCAGGTGCCTCCCACCGAGTAGCAGTCGTTTGTGCTTCGCGGGCCCAGTCGGACACAGGTGCTGGGCTAAGTGTATGAATGCCCGCCTCAAGCGGCGCAAAGTTCGGTGCCAAGTGGCGTCCCAGGGGCCTCAGGCCGCAGGGGTTCTCATGCGGTTGTCGGTATGTGGGATACAGAGGAATCCGATCCTCACGAGTGCTGCAGTCTCCCACGTTCCGTGCTGGTGTTTTTATCATTCGGCAGGCAGAGTATAGCAGGATATAGCAGGATATTCGGCGTTGCTGAGAGCGAGTTCTCACAGGTGGCAGCCATCTTTAAAGCCGTGCAACAGCATGTTGTGCTGTTTAACTTCATGAACAAGGCTACTACAAGGCTTGGTTGTAACCTCATTTTTAAACCTATAGCTCCTTTTTTTTCTGCAAAACTTTTACTGCCTGATCATAGAAAGGACTAGGTGACAGGGGAGAAACGTGGCCTTGTCAAGAGGGGACGGGAACCACTCTCTGCCAAGGTTGAAAGCCTAACGGGAAGGAATGAAGAGCCAGTCCTACACCTGAGGTGTAGGGTCAGAGCAGAGAGGGACCCAGTTCCTGTTCCCTCTATCCTTGTGCCAGCATGTTTGATTGCAGACCCGTATCTCCAGCCTTGCCTCATATCTCAGAGGTTCGCTAGCGTCTCTTTTCATTTTCAGACACAAACAAGCTACTGCAGCGAAGAGCGAGCAAGAAAAGCAGCATCAATGACCCCTATGCCAAGCAGAAGAACAAAGGCTCAAAAAGCCAGTGAGGAGAATAGCCACACAGAGAATCTGTAGCCTCAGATACCCAACAGCAGCAGCACTCCTCTAAGGCAGAGAGAGACACTCGCTATAGCCACGCATGGTCCCAGCGCCACAGGGCCGACCAAGCCCACCAGCAAGCTTGCGCAACAAACCCCAGGTCCCGAAGACCATCAGGGACAAAAAAGGGTAGGAGAATGATCCTTTCCCAACAAACTTACCGAAAGTAACCCCAAGGATGCGGCCTGGAACATGAACAGGAATATCGAACTTCCTTAGCCACCCTCTTTGGCACACAGAGAGTGCATGCAGAAAAAGTGGAAGTAGCTTATCCACCTTCTTGACTTGCACATACATGCCCTGGACGAGGAAGACTGGGCCAAATTGTCCAGGGAAAGTTACCCAATCCTCACAGGAGCAGGGGGATTTAAGCAGGGGACAGGAAGCAGGAAGTGCAGTTTATCGGGGTGAGGTTGGCATGGAAGTGGAGGATGACCAAGAGACAAATAGAAGGAACTAAGGATTTGTGGCTTGTTAATGAGATCCAGAGGGGGTGGGGGGATTGATTTAGGAGTGAAAGTGGTTATCATGGCTACTAATACCAGTTTAAAAGCTGGTTGAAAAAGAAATTGCAAGTGTTCAGCCAGGAGTGTCATCTTGTTGAACTGGCTACTGAGAGCAATAGTGGGCAGTTCTTTTAATATCGGATGGCATGTACATTTTTGCCTAAATATATAATGATATAATGGCATATCCAAACCCTAACATCTTTAGCTGGTCTTGAGTAAACTCAACCATGTAGGCCTTCTCGTCATGACAATGTTTAACCAGAGCATGACCTGCTTTCAAGTTATCTGAAGCTTCTGTCATCGTGTGTGGCATTCTCCTTCAGAGACCCAACACATAGTCAGTAACTCTCACTGGCTCGTGGGAAGGACCACTCTCCAACCCTTCCTTGATTAGGGCCAATGGACCTCTAACCGGATGACCATAGAGCAGCTCAAAGGGGCTGAAGGCAACCCCTTCCTGAGGGACTTCTCTATAAGCAAAAAGAAGGCATGGCAGTAGAAGGTCCCACTTTCTTCTAAGGGGTTCTTCTAAAGCACCTATCATGCTCTTCATAGTTTTATTAAACCTCTCCACCAACCCATTGGTTTGGGGATGGTAGGCTGTTGAGAACTTGTAGGTTACTCCACAGTTTCTCTACATGGTCTGCATGTAGTGGGACATAAAATTGGTCCTCCTGTCTGAGATGCCCTCCTTAGGAAAACCAACCCTGGTAAAAATACCAAGGAGGGCCTTAGCCCACTGCCTGAGCAGGAACAGTCCTCATAGGTATGGCTTCAGGATACTCTGTAGCATGGTCTACCATAACCAATATAAATCAGTTGCCTGAAGATGTGGGAGGGTCTAAGGGACCAGCAACGTCAGTCCCTACCCTCTCAGAAGGTACTCCCACCACTGGGAGAGGCACCAAGGGTGCCACATTCTTGGCTCCACTCTTGCCAGAAGTCTGACAAGTGTGACAGCTTCTACAGAATTTATGTACATCAGACCCCATCTTGGGCCAGTAGAAATAAGTTTCCTTGGTCTTCTTAAAACGTAAGTGACCAGCTAAAGGAATCTCATGGGCTAAATGTAGAAACTGAGGTCTTACCTCCTGAGGCAGCACTACAAGTCTTCTGTAGTCCCCTGGGATAGACTCAATAGGCTCACTGTGAAGAAGGCCATCCTCCCAGTACAGCCTGTGCTTTCCTGGCTCTTGCCCTTCCAGCTGGGAAGCTGCCTGTTGGCGAAGTCCTTCAAGAGTAGGACACTCTTTGACCTCTGCTGAAGTCTTCCCTACAGTGGCCACCTTCTGCAAGTAAAGTCTACAGCTCAGGATGTTCTTTAGGATCCAGATCTCCCAACAGGGGGAAGGGCTTCCAGCTTTGTTTCATCAGTAGTTGTTTCACCATCCTCTGGTTGGTCCTCCCACTCAGCCTCAGCTAGTGGAGGGGTCACTGGTGTGACATTGGACTGACTACTCAGCGATGTCCTTGTTCTTTTCACAGGGGTGAGACTTTTCTTTCTTCCTGAGACCTTGGGTTTCCCCTTTGTCTCTTTCTTCCTGGAATCAGAAGGTTGTTCTTCCTGTGGACTGGGAGTTATAGGTACTTCTGTAACTTCCCATTGAGTCATTCAATGTTTGCTCTCTGGCCAGTCTAGTCTGCTCCTGCCTCCTTTTACTGAGAGGCATGGGGATGCTTAATACAACTCCAAGAGCCTTTAAGTCATTCCCCAACAGGGCTCTCACAGGCACTTCATTTTGTACACTGACAGGTATTCTTACAGTCATATTGTTGCACTGGATGAGACCTGGTAGTATTGGAACCATCTGGACAGTGCCTCCAGCAAGCTAAGTGGGGCTTTTGGGTGCCTTAGCAACATCCTCCGGTTTGAAAAAGGTTTTGTCCACCATCGTAATGCTGGCCCCATTGTCTTTAATGGCAGGAGTCTCCTGACCATTTACAAGTACACTGTCCTTGTAATATTCTTTGGTATTATCTGGATTAGAGGTATACACATCTACATTCTGCTGTTCCCACAGACCCAGGGATACTAAAGAAACACTGGCTGAGACTCCAATGGGGTCTTCAGCCAATAGATGAAAGTTTCTACTTGCCATATGTACTTCTCCCTCAGGAATGAAGGCTAAGGAGGCAGTGTGGACCCCTGAAGGTTTACCTCTGCATCACATGGTCAGTTGACCCACAAGCATAACATTTTCCAAATGTTTTGACAAATGGGGGCTTCTGCTGATCTCCTTCTGGTTTAGCACCAGAGGTGTCAGTAGACTGATTCGGTTTCCCATGTGGCTTACCCTTCTTATGTGTGTGGCCCTCTTTTGGGTGGGAGGATTTAGAATTCTCTTTGTCATCTTTCTTGTGCTGCGTCCCCTCATCCTTTTTGTGAGTGGCCCCAGAATCCTTGTGAGTAGCCCTGTTGGCAACCCACAAGTCAGCAGCCTTTGCTAGATTCTTGGGATCAATCTCTTTTGAGTCAGCCAAGAGCTGTCTAAGCTCAGGAGAGCAGGCATCAAAAATAGATTCCAACAAAAATAGATTTCTCATTCCTTCAAAGGAGTTCACTCTGTAACCCCTAACCCAACCATCTACGCTTTTCAAACATTCACACACCCAGGTAGCCCAAGGGGTACCATCAGTCTTTTTGAGGCTCCTGAACCTCTTAAGGTACTGGGAAGGAGTTTTCCTAAATTTAGCTATCAAACTAGCTTCACATTCTCATACTCCAATCTTTCAAGTTCCCCCACCTCCATTACAGCATCAGTTGCAACCAGAGGGAGCCCAGACAAAAGCCAAGGAATCAACGAATTCCCAGTGAGACCCTGAATCCCATGATTGTATACAAAGGCCCCCAACCAATCAAAAATATCAAGTTCACATCATACATACTCACTGCTTCTTTGGGCAGGTGAGGCCTCTTTGGACTTGAACACCTAGAGGACTCTGGGAGGGAAACATTTTCAAGAGACAATCTTTTCATTTCAAGAGCATGTTGCATTTCCACTTCCCTGTGTGTGATGCCCTGATGTTTGGCTTCAGCTTGGGCTTGTAACCTTTTAAATTCCAATTTAAGTCTCATTTTCTCCAGAGACACATATTGTGGACTCAGTGATCGACCTTGTTGGGTCCCAGTGGCTAAAGGTTGAGGCAAAAGGGCAGGCTGAGGCATAGAGGGGTTCCTATCCTGGGACTCCTCTCCCTCCTCTGGCTCTTCTAAGACATTAGAGCTGGACTCTGAATTATCATCCTCATTATCAATTTCCACATTTCCTGGGTTAGTAGGTGTGACAGGCCTACTACCCAGACTTTGATGATTCAAACATCTTGCAATTAATTCAATTTTCTTTCCTTTTATAGGGAGATTCCTGACTTCACACATTTCTTTCAGTTGTTCTACTGTTAAAATGATCAGGGCTTCCTGACTGAAGTTATCCATATTTGGCATGTTGTAATTGCTGTTCTAGTGGAGCTTAACCTTGCGAATGTTTTTAGTTAAACAAAAGCAAAGCAAATACTTAGTTTAACAACACTACAATAGATCCTCACCGCCTGCCACCAGTGTTAGACAAGATTTGGTGCAGTACCCTTTGGGTGCACTACAACAACCCTGACCTCCTGACAATAGGAACCCAACCTTTGGTAGAAGTCTGTACTACACAGGTTAGTAGTGTGGCTGAGCGGCCAGGCTTATCTCAAGAGGGGTCAATGTGAGCAGTAGGGTGGTTACACAGAGATTAACAGTGACAAGTATCCAAATAAACTCTTACATGCAAGGTTTCTTGACTAAACAAGTATTAATGTATTTAACAGTCAGTTTGAATAAGTCTTCTTCGGAAGGGGCCATAAAATATTAACACACAAATACACTCCAAAATGCACACTCTTAGTTTTTCTAAATCAGCAAATACCCATTTGGGATGGCACACAGACACTTCCTACACCCTCAGGTGACTTAAATAGCTAGGACACCGTGGACATTAATATATCACTGGTACATTTAGAGCAATACTGAGATGAGTGTTAAAGTAAAGAGGTTGCAGAATAAAACAAGAGATCACACAAATATTCTGAAGCAGGTAAGTACTTTTGAACCCCCCAATGCAAAGTAAATTAACCCTTTCCTGGAGGGAAGGTGAAACACAAACCGAGGAGGGAAGAGTCATTGAGGGAGCCTGGCCAGCAAATGTCAATTGGGCAAAAGTGTAGGTGAGCTGAAGCACTTCTTGCAGGTATGATAGGATATGATAAGGCATTTATAAAGCGCCTATACACAAGTGTTTCAAAGCGCGACGAGGCAAGGGGGGGTAACAGAGGGAAGACAGAGACATCGATCTTACAAGGCCAGATGGCATTGTGATCGCGCAAGTGCATGGGAGGGGGGATGGGGAAAAGTATGGGGGAAGGGGTGGGTAGTGCAGTACAAAGGATAACAGTAAAATAAATAAGACAATAAATAATAAATAGAAGTGCGGCCAGCTGGTGGCAAGTCCAAGGGCAAGTGCAGACATCAGGTGTCAAGTGCTGGTAGGGGGCTGTAGGGATACAGAACAGCCACTGAGTGCAAGGATTGCCAGGGGGGCAGTGCAGGTGTCCAGCTGTTGGGGAGGGGACCTGGGCCCAGGATCAGAGGATAGCCAGGTAACCAGTGCAGTTTCAGATTCAACCAGGAGATCAGCAGGGGAGAGAAGGAGAGAAAGCAGAGGCAAAGAGGAAGGTCTTTGGGTGCTTCCGGAACCGGAGATGGCTCTCCTCAAGTTTCAGAGAGGCAGGGAGGCTGTTCCAGAGGGAGGGTCCAGCAGAAGAAAGAGATCTACCACCAACTCGCTGCTTGGAGAAGCGACTGACCCTGAGGGAGTTGGAGGCGGATGAGTGAAGAGCCCGAGAAGGAAGATATTTAGGAAGCGAGAGTTGAAGGTATTGAGGCCCCAGGCAGCCTTGTGGACAATGCAGAGGGTTATGAACATAATCCTCGCCGCCACTGGGAGCCAGTGCAGAGATTTCAGTCCTGGAGAGATACGATGCCTGGGCTTGAGGCCAAGGACAAGTCTTGTCGTCCTGTTTTGGATGAGTTGCAGAGCGCGGAGAGTAGAGGCAGGTAGATTTAGCAAGAGGCTTTTGCAGTTGTCCAGCCTACAGAGAACCAGAGCTCTGGAGACGGTGAGCTTCTGGGGGAAGCAGAGGAAAGGAAGAATACCTCTGAGGAGGTGCTGCTGGTAGTGTGACTTCTTAGAGACGTCAGAGATGTGAGGAGAGAAGGAAAGTGTGGAGTCGAAGATGACCCCAAGGTTTTTGGCCTCACAGGTGGGAGCAGGAAGAGGGCCAAGAGAGGCCGGCCAGAGTGTGACAGGAAAGGAGGCAGCAGGTGTGCCAATGAGGAGAATCTCGGTCTTACTGGCATTAAGGCAGAGATCACAAGATAAGTGAGGTAAGTAAAAGTCTTGACAATGTTTTAGAAGTCTTTGTAGAAAAAGTAGATTCAAGTAGGGTCACAAGCTGGGAGGATTGCGAGAGGTAGAAGATGCAAGAAACTCTACTGAAGTATACAAGATCAGTCTCAACTGAGATCAAGTAAGGCTACAACAACGAGAGGTAAGTCCTCTCAAACTTTACAGTACCTTTGGTTATAAGAAATGGTTCTCGCTGGCTTCTGTTCCTGTGTGGCTCTGTAGATCCTGTTGTTCCTTGGCCTCAGTCGTGGGGACAAGAGTGAGGACTTCTGGGGACTCCTACAACACAATGGGACCGTCAGCGGCAGAATAGGACCAACTTCTATTCAGCTGCACTTTGCGGTTTTAGCTCCTCCGTCTTGGCAAATAGCACCACCGCAGTTTCACGGATAGCACTCTGGACTTTCCTCCCATCTTGGGTCCAGCACTCTGTTGAGGTGGCTCAGGCTTGGTCAGTCCTGCTTACTGGGAGTCCGGGGGATCTTCCAGCAGCTCGGGTCCATCTTAAAAGTGATGCAATCAGTTTGGTGTTCCTCTCCCTGGCACTTCAGTTCCAGCAGCAGCAGTGGAAGTACAGCCAGCTCCGAGAGGATGTCCAAATGAGTTCAATTTGGAGTTGATTGGTCCCACCAACTCAAGGGGAGAAGTCGTACTTAGTTTATTTATTTGTATGGTGCTCCAAGCCCGGAGGCATCTGGGCGCATTTCTTACATGGAGAAGTTAGACAGTACAGTGGCACCGTTAAAGTTAGCACAATTTACAGGATATACATTGATCATGAGATATAATTTACAGGTTAGCAAAGTGATGTTACTTAGTTACATTTATACATTTTTACATATCGTCATTTATAAAGCTGTCACAACTGGAGATCATTGAGCAAGGGTGTCTAGTGCTCCTGAGCAAGGAGCCAAGTTTTTGCATTTCTCCTGAAGGGGTGGTAGGCATGTTCAGTTCTTAAAGGTAAGGGTAGCGTATTCCTTAATTTGGCAGATAGAACGGGGAAGCTACTAACTCCTGCCTTTTGTTGTTTAAAGCTCAGGATTTTCAGGCAGTGTGCTTGCGCCAATCTCGTCGGGTGATCTGAGGTGTGACGAGCAAAGTTCTTAGTCGGGTATCTTGGGACTAGATTGGCGAGGCTTTTGAGGGTGAGTGAGAGGGTTTTGAAGGCAATCCTTTGCTTAACCGATAGCCAGTTCAAGTTGTGTCTTACCGCAGATATATGTTGTGAATTGGGGATATTCAGAGCAGCCCTAATGGCGTTTTGCAGAATTTGCAACTTATTTAATTTCCAAGTTAGAGTGCATTACAGTAGTCTAACTTGGAAAGTACTAGAGCTCCAGCTATGGAGATACAATTGGGTGTAGAGGAATGGTCTGCAGGCCGTGATGAGCTTGCAGGTGTATGCTGTAGAGGAGGCTGATGCATTGACCTGTCTTGATAAATTTAGGGATGAGTCGATGTAGACGCCCAGGGATTTTACATCCTTGGAAACCTTGATGAGGTTACCATCGATATTGAAGGGGTCAAATTGTTTGTCAAATCTACTGAAATTGAGTTTGGAGCTTAGGAGGAGAAGCTCAGTGTTCTTGTCTGTGAGGCATTATCTGTGTTTACCCATCCACGCCTGTATGATGCTGTAAATGTCGTTAAGTACTTTAGCGTTTCTGTCATAGACTCCAGTGACGGGTATGAGTATCTGGGTTTCATCTGCGTAATTGGTGTATGTGACCCCCAGATAGTTAAGCTTGTCAAACAGAGGCTTAGTAAATATGTTATAAAGAGTGGGAGACATACAAGAACCTTGGGGGACACCGCAAGTAACTGGTTCTGGTTTAGCAGATGCTGAGGGTGAAAAAACTCTCATTGATATGTTATCAAGGAAGGATTTGATCCAGGCGGTGGCTTTGTCGGAAAGGAGTACTGCTGAAGTAAGGTGCGTGCAGAGGACTTTGTGGTCTACTTGGTCGAATGCCGCCAACAGATCTAGCAGGAGGAGGAGGGCAAGTTTGCCTTTGTCTTTTAATTCCTCAATTTGTGTTTTTACGTCTATTAGGGCCGTTTCAGTCCTGTGCCTTGGTCTAAAGCCTGATTGTTTATGGCCAAGGAGGTTATTTCTTTCAAGGTGAATTTGCACGTCAGCTGCTCTATCAATAGATTTTAGGGTTTCTCTAGTCGAGGCAAATTCAGAGCTTCAGCAAAGCAGCACAGCAGCAGGGCTTCACCGGGCAAACCAACGGTCCAGGAGTTGCATCAGGCGTTTCTTCCAAGTTCTTCTTCAAATTCCTTCGTCCAGTGGTCGACTCTGTCTTCCAAGCCAAAAAGCCTCACCTTTTGTGCAGGTTTCTCACATTCATTCCAGCCTAGCTGTCAATCACACAGCAGGCTAGCTGTACTTGTCGGACAGCCGCCGGCCAATCACCTTTGGGAGCATTCCTGTAACCAAGGGGATTAAGCACAGGAAGTTTCAGGCATTTCCCTCAGTTCCTGCCCCTGCCAGACAAACTAGAGCCAGAGGCGGGCTTCACTCGTGAATTCGCCAAAGACAAAATGAACAAAGGGACCAAACATGTTTTGGCACGCAGAGTGAATCTCAAGAAGGACCTTTCCAACAAGAAATGGCGAAAAAAGACTTGGACCGTTTTGACTAAATGGGCACCCATGGGTGCATTACTGTAGCTGTGAACGCAGCCCATGGTAAAAACACACAATGGTAGTAAAAAGTAAACCACTGCCCCATGCCATTAATTGTAGAAAGGGTAACATAAAAATGTTACATGAGAACTTAGACAAAGGAGATACTAAGTAACCCCTCCAACACCCTATGGTGAGATAGTGTGTGCTGCGTTCAGAAAGTTACAAATTGTAAGCCAAGTCAGTTTCACTTTACTGCTCCTGGAAACTGTAGTTTCTGATGCTTGTTAATCTGCTTAGAATCACATGCTGTTCATATGGTCCGACATCCAGTGGTAACCGCGGAGTATTGCATCTTGTCTTTCGGGGCCCGAAAGGGGACGTCGGCATAGGCGTGTCTGTAACACTATCCCTATCGTGACGTGTATAAAATCCCTCACGTGACGAGGTCCCTCAGATTGTTTTTTTCCGCCCAGATAACTGGTTGCCCTAAGCGGAGCTCTTACAAGAGACATTGTTTATCTTACCGATTTCTCGATTTATTCCCCGTTAAGTCATTTCGCCTACAAGAAGATCTTCATTGAAGACTACGGGGGAATCGTCGATGGCTGTGGGTTATGACGGCTAAGATCCAGCGTTCGGCCTTCCACGTGGTCGGGCCCTCTGGCCGACCTATACAGTAGGGAGAGTGGGCTCGGGGTAGCCATATTGTTATTATGACTTTCCTCCTTTCCACTGCTTTCCTCTTTGGTCTGGTCACCCCTCCCTTCTGCTATGGTAAGGACTCCATTTAGATTCTGCCCTGTGTGTAGGGTCAGATATCCCTGGAAAGACGAGCACACATCGTGTAACGCTTGTCTCCCCCTAGAGCACGACGAAAAGCAGTGTTCGGCGTGTAAACTCCTTAAGCCTAAAACGCTTCGGGAGCGCCGGTTAAAGCGATGCGCCGCGGACGGCATGTCACGCGTGGAGCCTCCCTCCCCTACCGCGACACCAGCCGAAAGTGACGGGGGTACTTCGGATGACCAAACGTCCAATGCGGACGTTATAGACCTGGAGGTGGACACTTCTAGGTCCTCCACGCCCGTCCCCGACCCTTCCAAGCTCGACTCTGGTCTTGCTACAGGGACCACACCCGGCGACAGGGGCGTACATTCGCACCGAAACACTAAACACACAACCCATACGCCGTCTTCGACAACATCGTCAAAAAAGGCAAAAGCGCTAACGGGCCCGCCGGAAATTTTGGCAGTGCCCACGGGTCGTTCAGATCCGAAGCCTCCCCCGCATCCACAGCAGCGCATGACGACTGGGCATAACAAACATAACAAGGGCGCTACCCCCCAAACGACACGCGTCGAGATTTCTGGACAAGAAACTTTGATGATTTCCAATGCCCTTACAGGCCCTAAAACTACGACTAGACCTCTACCCGAGAAACCGTCCGCTGGCACCTCTAGCGCCGCAGAAGGAATTTCCACTACCGATCAATCATCGGATGTTAGGGAGAATTCTCTGTTTAGGCTGAATTTCCTAACCTAGTGAGTCCCCCAGCAGCTTTGCTGGATTTTTGGGGTTTATTTTTTCTCCTGCCAAGAGTGAGACTCTTTTACCCTCACTCTTGGACATGATTTGAGTGTGTTTCTTTGACTCTAGATGTGTTTAATGGGCTATGGGGTCTTTTACTCCATAGGGCTTCATGTGTTTTTGTGATGTGTGTTGCACAGCACCCTCAGTGCAGTAACACAGGGGGTGCCCTAGGGACCCCCCAACATAGACTCCATACCCTGGGACTGACTACTGTCTCCCAGGGCATGTAAAGTCACCATTGACTTTACTAGTCTTAAATTCTTAACAGAACCAGTAAAAACCATCATATTATGGACGTACTGGCTGGGGGAATTCGATTGCCCCGGGGTCTGTTAGTCGAGGGGGCACGTCTCCGTCCCCCCTGATCGAGTTTTGGCTGGTGGCAGTGGATACTACTTTTTATATTCGACCGCGAATATATCTCTATGGGATTTCCCATTGTTCGAGGCTACTATCTTTATTTAATTATTTACGATAGCCTTGAATATACCACCGGTTTATTTATTTATTATTAAATCTCCGGTTGGTATTTTTTGCCAAAACTCGGTTCTAAAATGGCGTTTGTGTTCTCTTCTGTGACTCCAACCCAAGTCGAGCCCTTTGTTCCACTTTTTTGGCGGGCTTCTCCACAGAAGCCCTCCAAAGTGGTGCCACTCTGTCTGGGGTACTTAGGAGGGGTGGAGGGGGATTTAAGCAGCCTGGGCTGAGTTGCCCAGGCAACTCAAGTCGCACTCCGTTGTGATTGGCCCAAGTGGTGAGCCGGCCTGCTCACCACTTAGCATGTTTGAGGGACAGCTAGGCTGAGTGAATGGGTGTTTTCTGCATAAAAGCAGGGCTTTGGGGACTGGAACTTCAGAAGTCGCCACAGGACCTAAGAATCCGACGAGGGAGAAGCTGAGCCTACCTGCTACGACGACACCACCGGTGGAGCCCTGCTGAACCGTCTCACCACTTTTCCCAACGACAGAGATCATCTCCCGCCGGAGAGCCTTCTTCCCTTGACTGGCGGGGATAACCAGTTTCACCTTATTTTCGCCTTCCCGACGCATCTCGTGGCCGCCTTGTCTGTGCCCAGCACCCCCCCGGCAACCGAAATACCACGTTTTACCACGACCGCGAAATAAAGGGTAATACCTTTAACCAGAAAACTCTGCGGCTGGCTTCTTCCCTGGCAGTGCAACGACCTTCATCTTTCCTCCAAGTCGAGATCCTCTCTTCCTCTGGATGACGCTGAGACTTGCACCCGCTGCCAGGAACTACCACCACCGCTGGAGGATCCTTCCCACTTAAGGTACTGTGTTCCGCCTGGCTTCCCTTGCAATCGACTGTACAGGGTAGACTTAGCCCCCGGCTTTCGAACCTGGGTTAGCCTGGGACACCCTGGCTAAACTTTTCTGAGCCTCTCTAAACTCTTTTCTGAACTCCCTGCAAGATTTCTCAAGCCTAGTAACTGTGTGATCTTGGGCGCATTTGTGCGCTGCTCTCTCTAAGAGTGGGCCCGGCCTATGGACTTTGGCTCACAAGTAACATTTGTCTTTCCTGCCTTGCTAAGTGTTCCTAAATCTTAGAGTGGTGTACTTTTCCTACATTCTGCCTTTTTCCCTCCCTTTTCGTTAACTTATTGGAGTGCCATCTATAGTTAAGTACTCACCTCTGTCTGGAAATAAGTGGTGTTAACTAAGACTTGTCTGATAAGGAATAAGGGATGTATATATAATAATAGTAACTGTGTTTAGAGTGATTTACAATAGTAGTGCTGGAGTGTTTTAATCAGTGTGTTCTTAAATAAATAATTATATACTTTGATACCAAAGCTCTGGTCAGTGTTTGCTTGTGCTGTTGTATCTGAGTACCTATTGTGTATACTTTGCATACTGCCTTAACTCTTCTTGAGGGAAGTCTGACTGCTCAGCCACAGCTACCAGGTACATCTGGGTGGTACAGACTGCTACCAAGTGGGTTTACTGCTAACACCTGTAGTCCTAAATCTTTTGCAGTGTTCCCAAAGGGAACTGCACAGGTTTCTGCCTAACATCGGAAGCTTTGTCTCTCGACGATTCGGTTACTATCTGTAAAAGTGTCAATAGGATTGCAGCGGCAGTGGGCTTGACACCTGTCCCGCCCAAGGTTATGGGCCAATCTGCCGAAAAATCTTCGATGGATTTAGGCCACGATCCCGAAGATGCTTATGAGGATAGCCAAGAGCCCCTCTCTAGCACCCTGAAAAGATCTTCTGAACGCCTTAGAACGGAGACCGTGGTTTCTTCTCACCCAGGTCCATTTGGGTCCTCCAAATGGACTATGGAAAAATTTGAGGGATGTATGGATCGGCTGGAGCATTTTTTCAGGGCCTCTGAACAGCCTCCGCCGAAAAAGGCTTGGGTAGATCCTAACCCTCACACAGAAGATGTTCAGCCCCATGTTACCTATCAAGAAGACGTCAAAGAAGACGTCCAAATGGACACATATAGGGACATCTATACGGAAGAAGAGGAGTCCTCTTTTCTCGACCATTATGGAGAAGACCAAGATAACACGGGCAACTGGGAGGAAACCCAGCAAGATACACACGACCCGTGGTCACAGCAAGACCAGGACTCTGATATCGTGTGCGTTGACTCCACCCCATCCAGCCCGGCTCGACAGGCCTCCCCGGTGGATGACCAAATGGCTTTCAACACTATGTTGAAAAAAGCGGCAGAATTTTTCAAAATTGCCACGCTAGAAGCCCTGCCTGAGCAGGATTTTGTGGAGGACATTATAAAGGAAAAGCCCCTGGCAAGCCAGTCTCTTCCTCTCCTCAACTCTGTAAAGAGGCGTATAGCTCCATCTTTGGTCACACTCGCTCAGACTAGGGCTGTGAACCCGAGGGTCGAAAAATTATTCCGCCCCTCCCCTATCGACCCTCTCTATATTAGTGGACATGCCGTTCCGGACTCGCTGGTAGTGACCAACACTCGTAAGAGAGCAGGGGTTCCCCTTGCCACGGGAGAGTCACCTCTGAACAAGGAGTCCAAAAAATGGTATGCCTTAGGCAAACGGGTTACATCAGCTGCGGCTTATCCCGTTCGGGTTGCTAATAACACCATGTTACTAGCAAGCTATGTTGACGCCCAATGGAATCTGCTCCAGGAAGGCCTCGAAGAGGTTCCGGAGCCGGCCAGAGCTAAGCTTCTCGCCATCGTTTCAGAGGGGAAACTTGCCAACCAGAATGTGGTGAAGAATACCCTAGACACCGCAGAGACAGCAGGCAGGTCTCTCGCACAGGGTACCCTACTAAAAAGACACGCGTGAATGCGCACGTCGGGCTTCAGACCTGAGACCCAGGTCTCCCTTATTAACAAACCCATCGAAGAAAGCAACCTCTTCGGGAAAGCGGTGGATGAAGCGTTGGAGACGGCCAAGAAGGAGCACAAAACTATTAAGTCGTTGCACCAAATTTCACAGAAGCCCTCCTCTCAGAGGGGCAATAATTCTCGGCGGTCCATTCGAGGACAGACCCGTGCCGGTCAGAATAACTATGGCACGGGGAACTTCAACACTAATCAATCCTCCGGAAGCCCCACCTACTATCCCCCGAGGGGTCAGGAGCGCGGCAGAGGTAGAGGCAGAGGCTCCAATTACAGAGGTGCCTCAACCTCAGGTTAGAAATGACCACCAAGTTCAGGTCCCCTCCCATGTCTCCCCGGTCAGGGGGCGATTAACATCTTTCCTCAAGGCATGGGAGGGGATAACTTCAGACCAGTGGGTCTTAAAGACGGTCGCCCACGGGTACTGCGTGGAATTCACCCGACCTCCACAGTTCAGACCGCCGCGTCCACAACGCTTTTCACCGGAACATCTGCAGATCCTGCTCTTAGAGGTGGAAGCGCTGCTGGAAAAGGACGCCATAGAAACCGTCCCGAATCTTCAGGTAAACGAGGGTATCTATTCAGTGTACTTCCTTGTACCCAAAAAGGATCTCACCATGCGTCCTGTTCTAGACCTGCGCCCTGCGAACAAGTTCATAAAACCCCAGAAGTTTCGCATGGTAACACTGCAGGAGCTGATTCCATTGCTGAAACAGGGGGACTTTATGGCAACATTGGACATGAAAGATGCATACTTTCATATTTCAATGTTGCCAGCGCACAGGAAATACCTAAGGTTTATGATTCAGGACAAACACTACCAGTTCAAGGTACTCCCCTTCGGCATAGCCTTGGCAGCGAGAGTGTTTACCAAAGTCCTGGCAGTGGCAGCAGCACACCTGCGCAGACTATCAGTTCCTGTTTACCCTTACCTCAACGACTGGCTCATCACGGGGGGACTCGTTCGACGTTTGTTTTTCAACACCCAAAAAACAATAGATCTCCTTTTCAGCCTGGGATTTCCTATCAACGAAAAGAAATCCATCTTAGTCCCCAGCCAAGTAGAACTATTCCTGGGGGCACTGATTCGGACAGAAGACTGTCTGGTCTTCCCTTCCAACGAGAGGGTTCAGAACATGCTCTCTCAGGTTCCTCAGTATGTAGCCGGTCGGGAGGCGACGGTACGCAAAGCCATGCGTTTGCTAGGGATGATGGCGTCATGCATATACCTGGTTCCCCACGCGCGGCTGCGCATGCGTCCCATGCAAGAGTGGCTCAAGAGCCAGTGGTGTCAGGCCAGCGGACAATGGGAAGATCTGGTAGTTGTCTCGCCAGCCCTCGTTCTCTCTCTGCAGTGGTGGTCAAGAGAAAACCTCTTGGTGGGGAAGACCTTCACCACCCCTGCAGTGGAAGCCACTCTCACGACAGACGCATCTCTCACGGGGTGGGGGCTCACCTGCTTCAGTAGACAGCACACAGAGTGTGGTCCCCTCAAGTAGCGACCAACCACATAAACTTACTGGAGCTACTAGCAGTGTTCAAAGCATTAAAATCCTTTCAGGAGCAACTGCAAGGGAAGACAGTGCTGGTCCAAACCGACAGCACTACAGCAATGTATTACCTGAACAAACAGGGGGGCACTCACTCTCCATGGCTAACCAAGCTGTCCCAAAACATTTGGATATGGGCTCTCAAACACAAGATGTTTTTGTTGTCCCAACATGTTCCAGGGGAACTCAATCTTCTGGCCGACGTACTCAGCAGAGACTTTCCTCTGCCAAAAGAATACGAATGGCGACTGCACAAAGACATTGTCTCCAACGTCTTCGCAGAATGGGGGTTTCCAGAGATCGACCTATTCGCTACTCAGGAGAACACCCAATGCCAAGACTATGCCTCCAGGTACCCCCAGAACCGATCCAAGGGGAACGGTCTCTGGATAACTTGGTCGGGGAAATTTGTCTACGCTTTTCCCCCGACTCCCCTTCTCAACAAGATAGTGCACAAGATGCACCAGGAACCAGTTACCATGATACTGGTGGCCCCCATGTGGGCACGCCAACCCTGGTTCGCTCATCTGATGGAGATGTTCCTCTCCCCACCAGTCAAGCTGCCCTGCCCGTACAACATGTTGTCTCAGGACAGGGGGGAGACGCTCCTTCCATGCCCACAAACTCTGAACTTAGCAGCCTGGCTCCTGAGGTCATAGGGTTTGGACATCTGCAACTCCCTCAAAGACGCATGGACATACTGAGGGAGGCAAGAAAGCCTAACACATGTTATTGCTAAGCCAGCAAATGGAAACATTTTGTCATCTCGTGCACTTCCAAGGGCGTCAATCCCATCGATTGTTCGCCCTCACACATTGTGTTGTACCTAACCCATCTGTTGGACTCTTCAACTCCCTAAAGGTTCATCTTGCTGCGTTGTCAGCCTAAACCACATCACAGCAAAAGGTGTCATGGTGGAAGATTCCAGTAATTAAGGCCTTTAAGGAAGGGGTTAAGAGGATTTATCCTCCCATCTCGCATCCAGCCCCTGGATGGGATCTGAATGTGGTTTTGACCAGGCTCATGGGTCCCCCCTTTGAGCCTATGCATAAAGCAAGTCTGAAAGACCTGACTCAGCTTTCCTAGTGGCTAACACTTCTATCAGAAGAGTTAGCGAACTACAGGCTCTTTCTGTTTTGGACCCCTTTGTTACAGTCCACAAAGATAAGGTAGTTCTGCACACACATCCCAGGTTTGCGCCAAAATTTATTTCGAAGTTCCATGTGAACCAGTCAATTGAACTACCCACGTTCTTCCAGAAACCTACTAACATGGCTGAAAGAAGCCTTCACACACTAGATGTGCGCAGGGCAGTCATGTTCTATATGGATCGAACCAAACCACTGAGGAAAACTAAACAATTCTTTGTTTCAGTAGCAGCTGGTAGAGAAGGGGATCCTGTCTCTAAATAAGCAATCTCAAGGTGGATTGTCAAATGCATCACACTATGTTACACTCTTGCAAAGAGAGAACTGCCCTTCAAGCCTAGAGCACACTCTACTCGAGGCACTGGGGCGTCCATAGCATTCATTGCAAATGTTCCCCTTGAGTCCATTTGCAAAGCGGCAACCTGGAGTTTTGTACACACCTTTACAAAACACTATTGCCTAGACACTCATTCAAGGTCTGATTCTCAGGTGGGACAAGCAGTACTAAGACATCTTTTCTCTACTGTTCCTTCTCACAACCCACCTCCAACTCCGGGTACTGCTTGCTAGTCTATGCACAGCATGTGATTCTAAGCAGATTAACAAGCATCAGAAGACATGCATTAGTGCCCGTAATAGAATTTCTGATGATTGTATCTGCTTAGATTCACATGCGCCCTCCCTGCCTCCCCGCTCGGGGTGGAAGGAACATAGACTTCTTACTACTTTCTCTCTTCATGTACTCACTCACTTAGCCTTGGGCTCCCTCATGGCAGAAAAAATACAATCGGAGGGACCTCGGCGCTGGAGGGATTTTGGGTACTACACACGTCACAATAGGGATAGTGTTACAGACACGCCTATTCCAACGTCCCCTTTCGGTCCCCGAAAGACAAGATGCAATACTCTGCCGTTACCACTGGATGTCGGACCATATGCACAGCATGTGAATCTAAGCAGATACAATCATCAGAAATGCTTTTACGGTAAGTAATGCATGTCTTATCCAAGAGAAGGTATTTAAACCTTTTGGAAATCTAAGAGACTTCCCTGTGCCACTGCACTGAAGGTGCTGTGTGTCCCAATACAAAGATGATGCCTATGAAGTTTGTCAGACTCCAAAACCAAAAGAAACACAGTGTTAAATCACAGTAAAATACATGAGAGAGTGGGAAAGAGAGTCTCACTCTCTACAGGTTAAATAAAATCAAGTCTTCAAAATCCAGCAAAATTGCTGCGGGTCTCTAAGGTAGAGAGGAATTAGTACAATTCTGAGAATTCTCCTTAACAGATCTTCAATGTTGTCTGTCCCTTTCCATCGGAATTTACCATTTCATGGAAATTGATACTTCGAAATTCTCTTGTAATTCATTGATGTTATATTGTACAACAGGATTTGAGTTTCTATGTTAGCCCATGCACATTTCAAGTATGCAAAACAGTTCTTTGCAATTTTTCATCAATAATTTACAAAAGCACACCAGCGAGTGATAACAGGCTCATTGGTTTAATATAACTTTTTCAGAGTATTTTCATCCCTGATTTACAACAGTTGTGTCATAATAGTTTGTTCTAACATAACTCCACTAGAAGGCACGTGTGTTTGTTTCACCCTTTCTTGGGCTTTTTCAAGGCACTAGTACATTGTTTTAGTAAATAATGTGGTTATCATAACTACAATGCAGTATATATGTAGTGTAGAAATGTGCAGCCAAAATTAGTGAAGACTTGTTCCTTAGTCTTGTATTAAACAAGGTTCAGATTGAACACATTTCTGTGGTTCTTTATGCTTTCGGTAAGTAGTTCACAGTTGTGTGGATTTGTCAAAGTTGAACATTCTGCAACATCTTGCAATCCATGTCCATGTTCTGGGCTGAGCCAATGTGTCAACAAATGTTCTCGGTACTGATGGTTGGTAGCATCAATATCGTTCCCTATTGGGATGGTGCTAGCTGCATAGAAACACCATCCGTACAGCAGTGTGAAACGTTCTTCCCACCTGGCAGCTGGAATTGAATTCATCATTAGAGCTGCCTGGGGGCTGTTTGTAGAACTAATCAAGTGCCAAATTTCTCTTATGTTCTTCGATGCTATGTTAGTAAGCATCTTTTCTGCATATTGCTGTACTAGGCAGTGCCTCCTGAGCCTCACCCAGTTCTTATACTGATGCCTCTGTTTATTCATATCATCCGCTGCGTCGTCCCCTTTTAATTTTCTCACCTTTTAGTTAAAATGTTAGTCCTCACATTTTCTTTTCCTTTGCCACCTGCTCGTCTTAAACATGTGCATATGAAAACGTGTTTTTCAAACCAGTTATCTTATTCTGCCGGAAGTTTGTCAATAAAACCGTATATTCTAGTCCTGGACGTAGATGGTGGTCCTTCACTAAACTTTTAGCCGATACAAATATTTCTATCAGCCAAGTTACTAAGTCAGACAGAGTCTGTTGCCTCTAGGTGCTATCTTCAGTCTTACCGGATACAATTTGCTATTCCCCCTCACCCATGCCTTACATGTCAATTTTCGGATGTTATGGTCACTGCGGTTCGTTTCAATAACCTGGAGAGAATGAATTTCCAGAAGTCGGTTTTCAGATACAAATATATAATCTAACACCCTTTTTTCTGCATTCCATCTCCAGGTCGATCTAGCAGGGATGTCCCCCCTTGTTTGTCCATTTAGCAAGTGGATATTTCTAGACCTCAATTCTCTACAACAGGTCAACTCTCTCCTGTTTGATCATCACATATCAATTAATTGCCATGTTCGACCATTTTTCTAGAGACTTGTCTATAAACCCCATCACTGTAGTTTGGACGTTTTTTGTACCCATAGCCTCGTAATTCCAATAAAGGTGGATTAAAATGACCCAATTGTAAGTGTTTTCTTTTGGTCCCTCCATCCGAATTATTAAGATTTGGATATAAGGATTCGGATTTAATGTGTTTATCACTGTCGGAGCAGTGATGAAAATTGGTTTCTTTACAGCAATGAACAGGCCTGACATAGGTCTTCCCTTTGGGCCTTTTACAGCTTGATTTAAATAAGTTACATAACCATCCAAAATAGGGGATTTTGTTAGCCAAGTCTCTTGAAGACGTATGATGTCAAAAGTCCCCCAATTTAGATCAGATCCTCCAAACAGATCTCCAAAACCTCTTGTTTTCCAGCTCCCCACAATAAAGTCTTTGGGGAGATCACGCTGACTGAATTATGCTCTCCTTTTTCTGGTTCATGAGTCACAAGTAGTGTTTCATCTCTCGTTGTCTTCACCTCCTAACCTGTAGGTTGCAGATGGTCAATTTATGCTCTTTGACTCCTTCTTTCATCTTTGTCATGAATAATTGTTTCAAGGATACTCTGCAGTATGTTCATAATTTGAACGGATGTCTTGTCCATATTGCCCTGGAGTTCAGTTATGAAGCCCTCTACAAAGAGGATCTTCAAGTGCATCATTGCTAGTAATGTTGTATTGTCTTGCAGTTGTTTATGCAAGCTCTCAAATAATTTTGTGAACGGGGCCTTAGTGATGGTCAGATCCGCCAAGGTGTTGGTATCAATCCCAGTTGGGTTTGAACAGGTCATTTACGGTTCCCTTGGTTGATTCTTGGATCCACAATGTCGCTCTTCAAAAGTTTGGGATCCCTTGTTACAGTACGGTGAATTTCCTTGGTCTGTCAATTGAATTGTATCACTTCGCAAGCTCCGCCAGAAGTTTTCTGTCTTTTGTTGTTTCCTCGTTTATCCTTCTTCCACGTCCCGTTCATGTCCGTTCCTGACTTCACCCCAAATATCGAAGTCCCACCAGCAATTTTCTCCTCTAGTGCGCTGTTGATATTCGGGCCATTTGCAGATTCATTGCACACGGCAAAGTCGAACTCCATATAGTTTTGTGCGTGTAAGTCCTCTGAAACTTGTGCTGGCTTAGTTATAGTTAGATCAGGCATTATTGTAGCTGCGGTCTCTAGTAGGGACGGAGTCCTTGTGGGAACCTCCCCAATAGGGCTTGGGGGTGTTAGGGAGAATTCTCAAAAATGTTCTAATTCCTTTCACCTTAGAGACCCCCCATCAACTTTGCTGGATTTGGAGGACTTGATTTTTTTACCTGGAGAGAGTTACCCTTTTTCCCCACTCTTTCATGTATTTTGATATGTGTTTTACCTCTGTGTTTTCTTTGGTTATGGAATCTAAACAACTCCATAGGATCATCTTTTCATTTGTGTCACACAGCACCCTCAGTGCAGTGGCACAGGGAAACCTTTTAGGCTTTCCCAAGGTTTAACTACCTTCTCTGGGATAAACTACTGTTTCCCAGAGTAAGTAAAGTGAAATTGGCTTTACTAGTCTTTTAATATCCTAGACCCAGCACACCCCATCTTACAATAGAGTGCTGGAGGGGTTACTTAGTATCCCCTGTGTCTAGATATTCATGTAGCAGTCAAATGCTACCCTTTCCTCTAAGAATGGCTGGTGGCAGTGGGTTTACAACGAACTACAAAGATTTATCCCAACCGCAAACTATTCGTAGCTCCGGTAACGTTAAATCGCGGGAGCCATGTTTTTCAAGATGGCGTCTGAGCCCCCTCTGTAAAAACAGGCCCCGGTCTTCTTTTTTCAGCATTTCTTTGTGGAAAGTCCTTCTAGAGTTTGTCTCTGCGCGCCAAACCAGGTTTGGTCTCTTTGTTCATTCGCCTTTGGCAGGCTTTAGGAGTGAAGACCGCCTCTGGCGCCTGAGTGTCTGGGGTGGGCAGGAACTAAGGGAGTTCCCCGAAACTCCTTGTGCTTAGTCTCCTAGGAGACCCAAATGCACTCTGTGGTGATTGTCTGGCTGACTGTCCGGCAAGGACAGCCACCCTGCTGGGTGAGTGACAGCTAGGCTGGAATGAATAGGAGAGAACTGAATAAAAGGCGAGTCTCTTGGTTTGGAAGGCAGAGTCGACCACTGGAACGAAAGAACTGAAGACGAGCTTGAAGAGGATGGCTGCTGCAACTCCTGGACCATTGGTTTGCCCGGTGAAGCCCTGTTGCAGGGCCGAATCGCCAAATTCACCTTGACAGAGAAGCCCTGCAAGGACGACTTCTCCCATTGCGTTGGTGGGACCAATCAACTCAACAGTAAGCCACTTGGACACCTATCTCAGAGCTGGTTGCATTTTCCTCAGAGTGCTGCAGGAAACCGTATAACCAGGGAGAGGTACACCAGCTTGTGTGCGTACTTACAGCCACCGGAATTGTAGTTTGCCAGTTGTGAGCTTTTTTGACCAGTCCCAGTGCAGTGCAGGAGTCCCCCCGACGCCCTCCCTCTTGTCCCCACGACTGAGGCCCAAGGAACAGCGAGATCTGCAGGAACTGCCGGGAGTCACCAGCTGCATCTTATTCTTCATTGAAAGGTACTGTGAAACGAGACTGAGAGTACTTACCTCTCGTGGTGAAAGTGCTTGAAACTTTTGCAACTCGCAGGCCTAATCAGCTTGTGACCCAACTTATGATTCTTCTTTTTACAAACTACTTCTGAGAACTTGAGCCGAGACTTTACCGTTTACTTACCAGAACCGTTTTATCCTATCCAAGACTTTATCCCATTGATTTTGGACTAGCCTGTTGAATTGAATTGACTCTTCTGGTGAACTCAAGTATTTGCACTGTCTAAGAATAATTGTAACCTTTCATGTTCTAATAATCTTTGCCTTTTACTCCTCTTGAAAATTATCCCGAAATAGTATTGAAGTATATTTGTGTGTTATATAATTGCCTCCTTCTTATGAATGTTTTATAACTGACAGATAAAGTAATAAGTATTTATCAAAGAAGCCTTGAGTGTAAGCGTAACATCATTACTGCTCACATTCCCCTCTTAAGATAAGCTTGGCTACTCAGCTCCCCTTCCAAAACTGTGTACTACAGACTTATACCAAAAGTTGGTTTGCTTACACCTCTAGTCATAGTTGTGTTTAGTGGTCCCAAAGGGTGCTGCATACAAACTCTGCCTAACAGGGGGTGTTCCACTTCCCTGCTACAAACGCCTTGGTTTCCTGTTGTTTCCGTATCATTGCCTCCCCTGTTGTTCCTGGTTCCTATGTGGCATTCAGCCCCGATGTACTGCCTTCATCGAGTTCACAGTTGCCAATAAAACATCATTAGAGTTTCCCGTTTTAGGGGTTTCTTTGTTTTTACTTCCTGAAGTGTTTTTCCAGTGTTTTCAAAAATGTTAAGAATCTGTTTATCAGTGTTTTCTCGTTTGCCCCCTTCAACAAATCGCGAATAACAGTTTTTTCCAGTGTAAACGTTCTTTTATTGTTTCATTACGTGCATAGGTAGGGTAATGGCTTCCAGAGCAAGATGTTCTGAACACTTTCCAGAGAATAAAGATTAATGGGTTCATCCAGTAATATCTAAGATTTCTACGAGTCAAAATGATTACAGTTAATCATGCAATGCTTTTCATGGGACTCTTTGCCCATCATGCCCTTTCTTTTCTTCTCATGAAGACTTTGATTTGTGAAATCGACCTTTCCACAGTGTAGAGATTTCTAATTTGAGCAGATAAGGCATAGTGCGATAAAAGGTTTTGCCCCGGAGCACTCACTTTGGTGGACATAAGGATTATTTTGATTGTCAAAAGAAATAATATCCACGCAGATAATAACTGTTTGATGTGCTTCTCACTACAAAATGAAAAGGGAGTCTCATTGATGTACCCCCTGAAGATTGATTGGATGGGGTGAGCAGGCCAAAATAGTTTGCCGGGTGCGGGAATAGCAGGGGATCCTATAGCAGAATGTTGAAAAGGCAACCCAGCTGGTTTGGTGATTCTTGTTGAGATGTTATATGTTTATATCTTCCTGTAAATCATATGGCTTTTTCCCTATTCCTGCTGCAACATGTGCTGTAAAATGTGTTCTTTTGACTGGGGATGAGCACGGATCTCTCGCTTCACTCTGTGGGTAACTTTGTCCCCATAGCGAAAATAAAAAGCTGTCACCCATAAATATACGCACAGTAAGTGAACATATCTTAAAGTGAAATATACAAATGTAGTTCAATTGACCTTCCCCATAGAAGAAAGTATGCAAGACAAAAGTGCATTGGACTTTAAAAAAGTAATGCACATCAGAAAAAGCAAATGTTCCAATAAATACACCGGTAAAGTGTAAAAAGTGCTCAACGTTTAAACCCAGCAATCTGTAGTGAAATATTCCCTGCAAAACAAAATTCCAATATGAGACAAGTGTTTGTTTTCTCGTGGGTAAGCATCTGCACTGGGAACATGGCAACCTGGGTAAAATCCTGGTAGCCAAATACTTAAGCAAACTTGGCAACCTAAAAAAAAATAAGGGGTTGCGTCCCCCCTCTGAAAAAAAGTTACTCTGTCCACCCACATGGATCCTTTACTTGTGCCCTTAAAAGCAGCCACAACCAGGGAAGAAACTGCACCAGTCTCCAGGATTGCAACCTCTTTTGCCACATTCTGGGCAAATAGTCATGACTCACTTGCCCTCTCATAATTTCCCCTCCTCACCCCGATGTCTGGCTTTCAACAATACTCTGCTTTATAAAGATAACTTTTAAAGTACACATACTATAGTAAGATACGCACACAAATATATAAATCCTTATAGAATTATGTTAGGGAAAAACTACAATGGCGGCATTATACCCCCCTTACCCCCCATCTTGACTGGAAGACTACAAATACCAGAATGCAATTCAGCAAAATGCAAAAAATGGCCTTTGGGTTTCGAAAGGCTTATAACAAAATGGAATGTGTGGAAGGGTTACCTGTTTATGTTTGACAAATGCAGGGTTCACCCATGATGTGATGGAAATTTTACAGTCTACCAAAAATAAACGCTTGTTGGTGATAAATATGAACATCTGAAAAAGATTTAGTTAGTTTAAAGCTGTTCTGTATGATATTGGCCTGGAAGATGTAGATTTAGGCAACAAACTGGTGCTTTCTGTGTTCTTTCAGAATGAAATTTCCATTTGCATTTCTTCACAAGGAAAGGTTACGAGCGTCTTGTCCAAAACGATGCTCCCTAAAATGAGCCGTCATTTACAAATCGCTCCTAATTTAACCTCTTAAGTGCCAAGGACGAGGTATCTCATCCTTGGCATTCCCTCCAGTTTGCCAAGGACAAGATAGCTCATCCTTTTAGGCACCTTAACTGTAATACAACCCCTGGGCTATGTGAGGGGGAGGTCCCTCCTCACTGCCCGGGGGTTGGATTACCTTCAGTTTCAGGTCCCTTTGCACCCAGGTAGGTACACCCACATATGTGAGGTACCGTTTTCGTCGGGACACCTGTGGGAATGCGGGACGGTAGGCCATGTGTTGGCGGTGTGTTTCTGTGGGTGACCAGAGTGAAATGTGCGGAAATTGTGTCCCTTCCCCCCACCCCCCAAAATTGGACTGTGCCGGGAGTTCTGGGTAATACATTCTGGGCTGATTGCGCAAGTCAGACCTCTGTGGATTCCCACGGGTGTCCTTTTTTCGCAAATGCATGGAGTTCCCAGTTTTCCTTGGTGGCTTGGCCACCCTAGGCCTAAATCTGTAGGTTGTGCTCACGAGCAGAATTCCTGAAATGATGCTGTGCCGAAAGACTTGGGGTTACCCGTGTTTTCGGCTTTCCCCTTTGCGCCCAGGTATGTGCACCCACACATGTGAGGTACCGTTTTCGTCGGGACACCTATGGGAATGCGGGAAGGTAGGCCATGTGTTGTTGGCAGCGTGTGTCGGTGGGTGAGCCGAGTGAAATGTGCGGAAATTGTTTTCCTCCCCAAATGTGGACTTTGCCGGGAGTTCTGGGTAATACATTCTGGGCTGATTTGCACAAGTCAGACATCTGTGGTTTCCCACGGGTGTCCTCCTTTCGCAAATGCATGGGGTTCCCAGTTTTCCTTGGTGGCTTGGACACCCTAGGAGCAAATCTGTAGGTTGTGCTCATGAGCAGAATTCCTGAAATTATGCTGTGCCGAAAGACTTGGGGTTACCTGTGTTTTCGGCTTTTCCCTTTGCGCCAAGGGTTTCAGACATTTCACTCTGGTCACCCACCAAAACACCCTGCCAACACCACATGTCCTACCTTCCCGCGTTCCCACAGGTGTCCCGATGAAAACGGTACCTCACATGTGTGGGTGCACCTACCTGGGTGCAAAAGAAAAAAGGCTAAACCACTTGTAACCCCCAAAGGGTTAGGGGTGACAACCTAAGGATTTGGGCCTAGGGTGACGAAGCCAGCAAGGAAAACTGGGAACCCCATGCATTTCTGAAAAGAAGACACCCGTGGGAATCCACAGAGGTCTGACTTGTGCAAATTGGCTCAGAATGTATTACCCACAACCCCCAGCACAGTCCGAAATGTGGCAAAAAAAACACAATTTTCGCACATCGCACGCTGCTCACCCTCCAAAACACGCCGCCAACATCACATGGCCTACCTTCTCGTGTTCCCAAGGTGCCCCGACAAAAACAGTACCTCACATGTGTGGGTGCACCTACCTGGCCGCAAATTTAAATGCCTAAAACACGGGTTTAGTTTAGTTTAGTTTATTCATTTGTATTGCGCACCAGACCTGAGGGTATGAGGGCGCAGGAGCAACAAGGTTATTCACAGCTTGGTTACAGTGCAGTACAATAATTACAGTGAGGACAATGGTTGAAACAGTCACGATAAAGGCAGTAGTTTGCAAATTTACAAATATACATATGTACATAGTTTGCAGCAGTGAGGTAGGTTGAATAGTCAATTAGCGGTCATTGTTCTTTATCAAATGGCTATAGTTGCGTCTAAAGTGTGTGTAGGTTTGGGGTGTCCTCAGAGCGGGTGGCAAGGAGTTCCAATGTTGGGCTGCTTTCACCTGGAAGCTGTTGCCGCCCATTTTGGTGCGTTTGAACCTAGGAACTGTGAGCAGATTTGCATTGGAAGTTCTAGTGGGTCTATTAGAAGTGTATTTACTTATTCTGTCAACTAAGTAGCGGGGTGCAGCGTTGTTGAGGCATTTGTGTGTTAGTGAGGCTACTTTGAGTAGGATTTTATCTGTAGTGTTGAGCCAATTATGGGATCTCCTAATGTTAGAGATGTGTTCTCTCTTGGGGATGCTAAGCGCTGCTCTGAGAGTGTTGTTTTGTAGTGTCTGTATTTTGGAAGTAACCTGTTTGCTGGCTCCTACGTAGAGGTCATTACAGTAGTCCAGTTTTGATAATACAAGGGCTCTGGCTAACGTGATACAACTCTGGGTGGATAGGAAGGGTTTGGCTGCTCTTATAAGCTTACATGTGGAGGCTGTAGAGGATGCCATGGAGCTAACCTGTTTGTGGAAGGAGAGGGAGGAGTCAATGTAAATTCCTAAAGTTTTCACTTCCTTGGCTACCTTGATCGGGTTCCCGTCTATAATGAAGCTGGTGTAGTTGAGGTCCAATTTGGTTAGGTTAGAAGTGGAGTTCAGTCTTGTCATCATTCAGGCATAGACTGTGGGAAGCCATCCATGCCTGGATGATGAGGTACACCTTGTTCACCAAGGCCAAATCATGGTTGTAATCTCCCGTCAACGGGATGAGGATCTGGATATCATCGGCATAATTAGTGTAGGTGATACCCAGACCATCGAGATCATCAAACAAGGACTTCGTGAATACGTTGTACAGTGTAGGGGAGACGCATGAACCCTGGGGGACTCCACATGTGATGGGGATGGGGTCGGCAGCAGCTGTGGTGGAGAAGACACGCATGGATCTGTTGCTGAGGAATGACTCGATCCAGCCAATAGCTTCTTGAGAGAAGTGGGCAGCTGAATCCAAGTGGTTGCATAAGATTTTGTGATCAACTAGATCGAATGCCGCAGAGAGGTCTAGGAGAAGCAGTAAAGCAGTTTTCCCATTGTCTCTCAAGGTGTCGATTTGAGCCTTCAGGTCGATAAGGGCCGTTTCTGTCCTGTGTTGAGGTCTGAAGCCTGATTGCCGAATACCCAGGAGATGGTTTATTTCAAGGTATTTTTGTATTTGTTGGTAAGCTGTCTTGTCTAGTATCTTGAGCAGGAATGGGACGGTGGTAATGGGTCTGTAGTTGGTGGGAATGGAGGGGTCAAGAGAGGGTTTTTTGAGGAGGGGGAGGACCCATGACTCTTTGAGGTTACTGGGGACGGTACCTGAGGAGAAGGAGGTGTTAATGAGTCTGGTAATAAATGGTGAGAGGTCTCTTGCCGCATCTTTAATGATTGGTGAGGGGCAAAGGTCGCCCTGACAGTTAGATGGTTTTAGGCTGAGAATGATTTTTTCCACTTCAAGAGTGGAGACTTTGGAGAAGCTGAAGCGAGTGGGGTTGGGTTGAGGGTGTTGGGGTGTGGTGAGCGGGGCAGTATTCGTGGAGTTAGTTGGTTTAGGTATGGATTCTTTCTTGTTTTAAATTTTAGTTTGTAGGCCTGTGACTTTATTGGTTAGGGCATTTTGGACACTAGTGCACCATTGTTTGTCCTTCACACAGGTGTCTGGAATTAGCACAGGTGTTTCTAGCTCTTTTTTTTAAAATTTGTTTTTATTATATTAAAACAACATGGCAAACATTACAACTTTAAGGACGTTCATAATCAATGTCAAACCAACACATTATACATTTCCCGTCCTCCCCCCTCACTCCCCACAAACTCGAGCCGTTACATCAGTGTCATCTACATGAGCATTTTCGGGAATCTCAGTGCTTATTGACTCATCTGAGTCTTCTGTTTCATGTCTGACCTGGTGAGGGGTAGCCATTGAGGTCACCAATTGACTCCAGGCCATCAGGGGCCCACTTCCTCTTCTCCCCCCCTGGTGGCAGCTTCAAACCAAACCGCAGTTTCCGCTTCTGCCCATCTCAAGAGGTCCGCCCACCATGTCTCCACTCTAGGCCTATGGGCCGCCTTCCAACACATTGCAATCCTGCGCTTGGCCAGGACATATGCCAGGTCCTTCATTTGGTTGATATGCTTTAAATTACGTGGCCTGGGGAAATTCCCAAGCATGCATGCCCCAGGAGACCCCACATCCAGCACCACACCCCCTCCCGGCCATTTTCGTCTTTATTTCTTCCCAGAATCTATGCACCTCTGGGCAAGCCCAGAACATGTGCAGCAACCCTGCTTCCTCCTCTCCACACCTGGGGCATTTCTGTATAGCTGAGCCTCCAAACCTGGCTATTCCTCCAGGGGTCAAATAGGCTCTGTGGGTGACATACAGCTGGATCTGCTGGAGTCTTGCATTCCGAGACACCTTTTTGTGGTACCTCTGAGCTCTGTCCCATTGTCCATCGCTCATGGATTCTCCAATCTCCTCCTCCCAATCATGCCTCAGCTGGAGTAGCTCCCTCTCTGCCTTCGCTCTTAAGAGCTCATATATCCGAGATATCTCATGTCCACCCTCTAAGACATCATACATCATTTCCAGGGTGGCATCAGGTTCTTCCGCCAGCGCCGTCTCAGGCCACCTCCCCCTTACCCGTTTCAAGAGCCTGATGTATGTATTGGCCACTATGCACCCCTGTCTCCTCATGCAACCTCTGAAATTCCAATACCTCCCCTTCCTGCAATATATCTCCGAGGGTGGCTAGACCCACCGGTTCCCAGTATCTGCGTACTGCTTCAAACAATTGGGGGTCATCCCCGCATAGAGCCACCAGTGGGACTTGCTGAGAGAGCGGGTCTGGGTCTCCCACCGTTTTCCATGCTCTGCGCCAAACTACCCAGCCCAACTCCAATAGTCTCCCCCTCCCCACCATCTTAGTTTTATGCATCCACACTGTCTCTCTTAGAAAGTATGGGACTGAGTCACCCTGCAAAAGCCTGGCTTCCGCCGAGTCCTCCGCAGACAGCCACCTGGCCACATACAACAGCTGTCCCGCCAAGTAATACAATTCAAAGTTTGTCAGGTTTATGCCCCCCTTATCACAAGGGTTGTGTAGCTTCCACAGGGCCACCCTATTCCTGGAGTTGCCCCATATAAAGCCCCTGCACATGCCATGGAGTCTCACAAAGAAGTGTCTGGGGATCAAGTATGGGACATTCACAAAAAAGTGCAAGAGTCTGGGCAGAACAACCATTTTGAGCAGAGCTGCTCTCCCCATCATGGCCAGGGGTAACCTAGACCAGAACGCCATGCTATTCTTAATACCCTCAATCGCTTTCACTGTATTATGTCTGTGCTCCATCTCTATCTTATGATAAATATTCACACCCAGATACTTGAATGTCACGGTCTGCCAGGGTATCCGCAGGACAGGTAGCCCCGCCAATGGGGTGCTCCTATACCTTCCCAAGGGTAACAAGCTAGACTTCCCGGGGTTCACCGATATGCCCGAGAGGGTGGCGTAACGATCCATCACCTCCAGCACATATTGCAGGTTCTCCTCCGGGTGGCGCAAGTAGAGGAGCAGATCATCTGCATACAATGATATCAGGTGTGTGCCCCCTATCGTACGGATCCCCACCTTCCCGTATTGTTGCCGCAGGCATATTGCTAGTGGCTCTAATGCCAGGATGTATAACATGGGTGACCAGGGGCAACCCTGTCTGGTCACCCTGCTGAGTTGCCATTTGTCTGAGATTGTGGGTCCAGTTTTAACTCTCGCAATCGGGGAACTGTGTAGCAACTGAACCCATCTTGTATATCCAGGTCCCATTCTGTACCCTTTCAGGGTTGCCTTCAACCACGCCATCGCACTGAATCAAAGGCTTTCACCGCGTCCAGCGACACTATGGCCATCTCGCCCGAGTCTTCCTTAGTTTGATCAATAATATGGTGCAGCCTCCTGTGGTTACAATAATATGGTGCAGCCTCCTGTGGTTATCTGTGAGGTTTCTACCGGGGACGTAGCCCGTTTGGTCTGGGTGTATCAGCTTGCCGATTACCCTCTTTAGTCGGTTGGCTAGCACTGCCGTGAGTATTTTGCTATCCTGGTTAAGCATGGACAAGGGCCTATAGGACCCGCATTCCATGTCCGGCTTACCTGGTTTCAGGAGCGGGACGATCACTGCCTCGCGGAGGGATGCCGGCAGTTCCCCCCGCTCATAGGCTTCATTAAACATAGCCAGCAGTGGCTGGAGTAGCTCCTGCTTGTATGTTTTATAAAATTCGCTGGGTAACCCATCCGACCCGGGCGCTTTACATGTGGGGAGGTGTTGGATCACCGCCTCCAGTTCATCTGCGGTGATGGGGGCGTCCAGATCTGCGCGTTCTAGGTCATCCAAGGTGGGCAGCCCCACATCCTCTATTGTTTCCTGAATTTCCTGGCTCATATCCTCTCCTGTATCCTCATATAATCGTCTGTAGTACTTGAGGAACTCCCCATTTAGCCCCTCTTGGGTGTTATGAATTCGACCTTCCGCATCCCTAACCTCTCTGATCACTGAACGGGGAGCCTCATTTTTATATAGCCAGTCCAGTAGTCTACCTGGCTTATCCCCCCCTGCATGTAACCTCTCTGTATATTTCTTATAATTTAATTTGCATAATCTATCCCAGAGTTCCATACAAGCTAACTGTAAATCTTTTTATCTTAGCGCTATTCTCACGGGCGGTCCACTCACTACGAGTCAGGCCCTCCAGCTCTCTTTCTGTTTCCAGCAGTTCCCGTTCAATACCCCCTTGGAGCCCTTTAGATTTTGATATGGCTACCCCACGCACCACCACCTTGAATGCCTCCCATACTGTTCCCACAGAACGGGTGCCCGTGTTAATTTCAAAGTATTCCTCGATAGCCACCCTCAGATCCTCTCGAAATTCCGCATCCCGTAGAGCCTCAGTTCTGAGCCTCCATGTCGGGATACGCGCTCTGGGGGGTTGATGTTGCCACTCTACGACTAAAGGCGAATGGTCGGATAGTACCCTGGCCTTGTATTCGGCCCCCACCATTTCCCCTGCTATCTCCGCCGCAGCAAACACGTAATCCAACCTTGTGAGCAGGTCATGTGGCGCTGCATAGTGCGAATACTGCCTATCCGTTGGGGGTAACCTTCTCCACACATCCTCCAGACCGAGGTCTATCAATAGGGTCCTCAATGCTTTAGCGGCTGGCGCTGGCTTCCATGATTTGTCATCTGACCTATCAATCCTGGGGTTCAGGGTGCAATTGAAATCCCCTCCCCACACCATCGCGCCACCCACCAGGGGGCTAATTTTACTGTATAGGGACCTAAAATATGCCGCTGTATCATGGTTAGGGGCATACAGATTTACAATGTTCACCTTCCTATTTTCCAGGATCCCCGCCGCCACCACCACCATCCTGCCCTCTGGATCTATTGTCGAGCTGAGCAACTGAAACGGCACATGCGGTGCCACCCAGGTGATGACCCCCCCCTTGCAAATGCCGAGTATGTGGCACCTATGACATTACCTTTCCATTTCCTTCTAACCACCTCCAGCTTCTCCTTGGTGAGGTGGGTCTCCTGTAGCAAGGCAATGTCAATGCGCATCCTCTTTAAATAAATCATCACTTTGTTGCGTTTCAGATAACTATTGGGGCCCCGCACATTCCAGGTCGCCACTCTGAGATTACCCGACGCCATCTACTGGATGTACTCAGCTTCCGCCCTCCGATATCTTCCCTGATGACCCATTGTCCGACTCTTAGCCCTCCCACCCCCAACAACCCACCCCCTTCCCAAAACTCCACCCCACTGCACACAACCCTTCCCCTCCCCCTCCCCTGCCCAGCCCCAACAAATGCCCAGCTCCATCCCTGGATCTCAGGCCCACCCGCGTCTGGTTATATCTCGAAACAGAGAACAAGGACCCCGCGGGGCGTCACCGGTCTAACAGTGACCTAACTGTGTGTACTACTAAGGGGTTCGAGGATTGTCTCCCAGGAGCTCCTACATGTCTAAATTGGAATGTTACATTCAGCGGATCCTGCCAGCACATATTTACTGCAACATATTCCCACAAGCTTTATTTAACACTATATTCAAGTATCTTTGCCAGCATGTATTTACTACAACACACTCCCCGCAAGCTTCATTTAATACTAAATTCTAGTCCCAGTGTCTTATGTCAAGTCCCCAGGGATGACCCCACTGCGTGCTACTTATCTACTACGTCTCCTGTCTGGATGTCTGGTTCTTGAGGGCGACCCTGCGTGTCCAGCCATTCCATAGCATCCTCCGGCGTCTCGAAGAACAGAGTTTTGTTCTTGTAGAACACTTTCAATTTGGCCGGGTAGAGCAACATGTATCGATGGCCGGCCATTCTCAGCCTCCTTTTCACCGCCCCGAAGTTCATCCTGCTGCGCTGTACGTGCAAAGTGTAGTCCGGGTACTACGCCGTGATTTTCGCCGGCCCCCTTTCTATCGTTCCCCCCTTCCGGAAGAATTCCAGTATCTTTTCCCAATCCCGATAGTTCAAGATCTTTGCGATCAGCGGCTGCGGGGGGGCCCCCGGGGGCGGTCTCCTTGTCAAGGCCCTATGCGCCCTCTCAACTGCAAACCCCTGGGTCAGTGCTCCGCCAGTTATTTCCTGCAGAAGCATGGATTCTACATATTCTGTTGGGTTAGGCCCCTCCATTCCTTCCGGTAGGCCAACAATACAAATGTTATTGCGTCTGGCGCGTCCTTCCGCCTCCTCCGCCCTGTTCTCCAGGTTGCCCATACGCTGCACGAGGGCATGAAGTTCCGATCCGTGGGCGTATTCGGGGCCATCTCCTTTTCCAGGTTTCCGGTGCACTCCGCAAGCGTGCGCACATCCTGTCTCAACAGATTGACTTCCTCCTGGACCGCTCCAATTTTGAGGTCCAGACCCACTTGCAATTCGTTCATCGCCAGGCCCAGTTTGGTCTCCCAGGCAATTTTCAAGTCTGCAATTGCTGCAAGCACTTCCTGGATCGTGCCCGGTGTCTCCGCCACTGCAGCGGTAGTGTCCTTGCTTTTACCGCCTTCCGCACCTGTAGGCGTCTTGGCATAAGCCTCCAGCGTGGGTTGTTTGCTTTTGGGTCTGACAGTTTTGTTAGACATCGTGCAATGCTATATGGGCGTGGGCCAGCAGCACCTCCCCTCGTGCAAAAGTCCGCGTGGTGCCAGGCCACTCTTAGCGTGTCCTGGGCCGTCCTTATCGCTCGCCCCACACCCAGAATGGGCTGTGTCCTCCTACGTGCCTGCGCTCACGCAGTGTTGCTCCTCCGGCCTCCACTATGTTCCGTTCAATAGCCGGTGGTCCAGTACACCTACTGACCTACCGCTCTCACGCTCCGGTGCTCCGTGAGCCCCAAGGCCAGATAGTCGGCAAGCCTGCCTCAGGTATTCCCCTCACGCCCCTAGACCATAGGAGCCGCCTGGTACCATGTCTAGGAGCCAGCAAATGCTCCAAAGTTATCCACCCTTACTGTGTCGCTCCAGCAGCTCACCGTGAGGTCCCGCCAGTCCCGGACCTTGTTTGCGCTCCTCAGCGCAGTCCTGTGCTTAGTTTGGGCCGCTTAGTGCCCCGGCTTGGGTGCAGCCCCACTCCACCACGTGCCAGGGTGCGCTATCTGGGCCCACTGCTGTGTTCTCCATACACGATCGCCAGCATGTGTACCTCGGGCGTCTCCCGGCACTCCTTGTCTTCCCTCAAGGGCTCATATGTCTCTGCGGGCTTCGATGGCCTCTCTTGCCGGTCTCCACTTTCATGGGGCGGCCCCGTACACCATCGTCTGCAGTTACCCCCTGCGACCACCTCAGGCGCCTAGTGTGCGTCTCTTGTGCCCACTTCAGGCGGCTGCAAGTCCCTATGTTCCGGTCTAGGCCTGTCTGTGCTCCTCGGGTGGCTGGGTCAGCATTCTTCTATTGTGTTTACTAGCCTCCACATGGTGGTTTAGTGGAGTTGCATTGCAGGTTGGGTTGCAGATGTGCCTCTTCATCTCACAGTGCGGCGCTGGGTTTATTGTGTCCTGGGCATTTCAGCTTATCAGCTGAAGAAACTGACATCCGTTTGTTAGGAGCTGCTTATCACGTCTAGTCAGGGTCCCCCGGTATGCCTTCGTCAGATCTCAGGCCACCCTTAGGCTGTGCTCAGCTTTGTTGTCAGTGAGACCTGATTGCATCAGTTTCAGGCACTCCATGTACTGAGCTGGCCCTGTGCCCCCGTGTTGTTGCGTCCCCTTCAGTCTGGGTGCAATCCGAGAGGCTGCCCCGTCACAAGCCTGTCTGGTGGCCAAGTTTCCACCCGCAGCCGCAAGTGAAGCCGCCCGTGATGCTTGGACGGCTCACACGCCGTCACTTGCTACAGCTTTTTGGCACGCCGGTGCCTCGTATGTGTCACACTTATACCGCTGTGTATGGCAGTGTACGTTGCGTGACACTTATTCGTGAGTGAGCCGCCTCGCAGTCTCTCACGCATGCAAAGACTGCTCGGAGCTCCACTCCCGTTTCGTTGCGCACCGGGCATGCGCTTTCCGGTCACGGCACTGTTCGTTATCGTTTTTTCCAGCATCAGGCTTCTCCCCCGGGTCTCGCGCTGTGACAGCAGGGGATCCTCACAGCTCTGCTCTGCTCGCGGCCCCTCCTGGCAGACACGATCCGAGCACAGCTCGCTCTCCGACAGCGGGCTACTCGCGAGTCAGCTTTACTTCACATCTCTTTGTTGTTGGTGGATCGCCATTTTGGAATCCTCACGAGCGCACCGCCGCGACGTTCTTTCGGCTGATTTCGCGCTCATCATAGCGCTGATTCTCCCCAACTACAGCTCCGATTATGCAGTAATAGTTCATGAACTCGGACAAACAATGCGTTCAGGCCAGGATGGTTCCAATTGTCACTTTTTCTCGGATCAATTCAGGATCATCAGGAGCCTCCTCGGAAACACGTCCTCCTACATGGCTCCGTAGTCACGCCCCCTGTGTTTCTAGCTCTTTAATGATCATAAACAGTTCTTTGGTGCTGGAGTTGGATTGTGCTATTCTCTGGTTGTAGCACTCTTGTTTGGCAGCTGTGATTTCTCTTTTGTAATTGGACGTTATTTTATTGAGCATCATCTTATTATAGTCTGTGGGAGATTGTCTCCAGGCTTGTTCCTTTTTGCGTTTTTCTAATCTAAGAGCTTTAAGGTGACTAGAAAACCAATGGTTGAGGTGTTTTTACGGTTTACATTTTCTTAGTTATAACGGTGCAATAGAGTCTAAGGCTGTGCGCATGTTTTTGTTATAGCCTTCTATAAGGTCGTAGGGGTTGGAGGTAGCAGGGAGTTGGTTTAGCGTCGGGAGGATGAGGGGGTTCAGTTTTTCTACTGTGATATTTTTCTTACTTCTCGTGGGGATGGCTGAGGCTAACACATTATTGGTGATGGGGCTCGAAGCTTCGAGGGTAGAGGAGAGGAGATAGTGGTCAAACCATGGTTGAGGGGAGTTATCGGTGATGGAGGCCGCGCAGTTATAATCTGCTAACCAGTCGAGGGTGCTTCCTTTGTTGTGGGTGGGGCCAGATACTCTTTGGGTGAAGCCTAATTCAGACAGGGTATTGTTAATGAGGGTAGCCTGGTGATCTTTGGGGTCTTTAACGCCTAGGTTGAAGTCTGGGAGGTATTTTTTAGGTTATTGGTGAGGATGGTGCTGAGGTCTTCCTCGAAGGATCCTAAGGGTCCTGGAGGTCTGTAAAGTAGGTGAATGGATATCGTTTGGGAGTTGGCCATAGGAAGCTTAGCTGTGAGAGATTTGCATGATGGGAAGTGGTTGGAGGAGTCAAGTCTAATGTTGAGATGTGTTTTGGCAATTAAGGCCAGGCCACCACCTCTAGATTCTGTTCTATCCGCTCGGAGGATGATGTAGTCGTCGGGGATGGCTAACGAGAGGGCTGGACCTGCAGCTGCGTGGAGCCAGGACTCGGTTATGGCAAAAAAATCTAGGTCTTCTGCTAGAATGAGGTCCGCTATATCTGTAGCATGGGCTATTGTAGAGCGTGCATTGATGAGGGCGCCTTTTATGGGTGGGGCGGTAGTTTTGGTGGAGGTAGGGATGGTGGCTGTGTTGTGAATTTTGTGTTTGGTCATAATATTGAGTGGGCTGGAATTGGGTTTCTCCAAGGTAAGGTTGGCGCAAGTGCTAATGGTGGGGGAGCGGTTAGTCAGTTTGGACTGGATAGAGTCCCTGGCTTGAGGCTTATATAGTTTGGGTAGTCTGGCCCGGAATCTGGCATTTCTCGCAGGGTGGCTACATGGTAGGGAGGAGTGGAGCAACATGGTTGTGACGTAGGGCCCAGTGGGGGGTGGTGGAGTGGTGCTTATGTAGGCCAAGCTAAGGGTAGAGCTAGGGGAGCATGAAAAATTAATAAGGTGGAGAATAGCTCTCAGCAGTATTGAGTAGACACCTGGTAGGAACATTTTGTTAGCAGTGGGTGGGGTGTGGAAGTCAAGTGAAGAGGCCAACCTAGTTGGTGGTTGGGTGTGCGGCAATCAGCAAGAGGGCAGGGGGGTACTAGATACTGCATAAGTAGCTAGGTTGTACACAGAAGTCAGGCCAGTTATGTGTAGGATATTGTAGTCAAGTAGCAATTAGCTAGCAATCAATAGGTAAAGCAAGTAATGACCAAGTGCAGTAGGACTGCAGGTGCACAGGATAATCGAGATAGGCCTAGGCTAGGGAGTACACAGAGAGCAGCTTTAGCAGTTTCTAGGGTGCACACAATCAAATTCAATCGGCATTGGCAGGATCAACTTTGGCTAAGAGCATCGGCTATCAACATGGGCTAAGAGGCGCGCAATGAGCAGATTAGCAGTGGCTAGGCTAGGGTGCACACATTTTACATGTAATCGAATTTAACATAATGTAACTCTATTACCGTGCAGTATAGTTTTGAATTGACATATGGCATTTAGGCAGGTTGAGATAGTGGGGAGTCTAGGTACAATTTGCTAGAATAAACAGTCAATCTAGATGCAATTTACAAATGTGCTCCTAAATATAACATGTCATAAGTACTCTAAATGTGGTTTTGCTGAAGTAGCCGGTAAGCAGGCAATTTTCCATCCAGTCTAAGTACAGTTGACGAGACCATTCTGACTACAAGATACTTGGAAGATCAGACAGTCTAGATGCAATTCAGTACAGTACACCCAAATGTAGCAAGTTTTTAGACACTCTTAATATGGTTTTGCTGCTGCAGTCAGTGAGCAAACAATATTTCATACAATCCAGATACAGTCGCGAGATGGTTCCAAACTGTCTATATACGGTTTGCTAGGATAATCAGATAATCTGGATGCATACAGCTGTGCTATTTGTACAGGCATAGGAGGGAGGTAAGTAACAGGTAACATGGGAGCAGATGGGCAAAATTAGGGGTGCGTGACTAGCAATGCAGCGCTCAGGGAAAGAGGCTTTCTTTCCATTGGGTATTCTAAAGGGTAAAGTAGCGCGTAGACATGATACAGTGTGTTAAGTCTGGTAGCAGGTGCAACGGACGCTTCGGTAAATGGCTGCAGAGTAGTTAGGCTATGCATGCAAATGTAGCGGTTGGCAAATGAGTTATATTAAGCAGACAGTAGTGCATTAAGCAGTAGTAGGAGGGATCGGCTATCTGTATATAAACAGAACTTGTCCATTGTTGTAGATAAACGTATCCAGTGAGAGACGCAGTAATAGCAATCGAGTTCAAGTTTGGGAGCAGAATGTGTAGGTTTGCGAAAGTTACCTTGTAGGTGGTCAGCGTGATGCAGACAGGGGGTCTGGCAGACGGCAGACACAGGCCCAAACAGGCATGAAACAGGCACTAGCCGTGTTTCTGTGGGCCTTGGGTAAGGTGGGCCGGCTTCGCCTGCCGGCGGCCAATCGGGTTACAAATAGGCAGGGCAGCCTATCATTTTGGGCCGCTTCACGCAAGTCAGACCTCTGTGGATTCCCACAGATGTCCTCTTTTCAAAAATGCATGGGGTTCCCAGTTTTCCTTGGTGGCTTGTACACCTTAAGCCCAAATCTGTATGGTGTGCACATCAGTAAAAATCCTGAAATTCTGCTGTGCGAAAAGACTTGGGGTTACCCGTGTTTTCGGCTTTTCCCTTTGTGCCCAGGTAGGTGCACCCACACATGATAGGTACCGTTTTCGTTGGGACACCTGTGGGAACGTTGGAAGGTACGAGATTTGTTGTGTTTGCATGGTTTTCATAACGTTTCGACCCATTTGCTGCTGCCCTTTGTCACGCACCCCTTTTGTTTCCCAAATGTGACCTACATTTAGTCGCCGCTTTAGGCCCTATACACTTTTGTAACCTGCACAAGTTGCCTACTTTTCAAAAGGTCTGTCTGTGCGCTTTCAAAAAATGTATGCTTATCCTTCCTCACCGCATTTGTTTTCCTTATTTACACATGCTAAGTACGTCTGTTCAGGCCGTAAGCATATAACGCCTGTGTACCATGGCTCCGTTTCTGGCTTGTGGTATTGCTTGTTTTGTGAAACATTACAAAAAATGTGTGATTTCCTAACTGCAGGAGTCGGGGGAATGTAGCGGAGCATTGTTTTTCTCAAAATTCATAGAAGCCATTGCCGTACCAGGCCAACCATGTCCACCACATACCTTTTTTTTCGGTCATTTTCCTGCTTTTTCCCAAACTATGGAATTTTTTCCCTACATAGTTGTTGCCTGACCTGCGCAAATCACCCCTTCCTAAACTTGGAAATTTGTCTACTTTTCAGAAATGTATGCCTTTCTGACCTCCCATTCAGCTTTCCTACCATTTTGTTCCATTCGGTCCACGCAGAAGAATTAAAAAAAATAAAAAAGAAGAATAAATCGCCTACCTCTCACAAAACAGTTGATAACCATATCCATATTTTTTTTCTCGTTTCCACTCAACTTGTTCTTGAAAGCCAGGAAAATGGGGAATTCAGCACAGCAAAACATTTGTTCCTAGCTCTTACAAGGAGAAAACCACAGGCTTCTTTGTACATCATTTTATTGGCATTAACAAGAAAAAAGTACTCCCTTTTTGGTTATTTTCTATCACCCCCCCTGCCGCAAACTAGGATTCCTGGGTGGCATTACAACCGCCTACATGTGGGAAAAAAGGGGCCAAATTTGGCCGAGATATCTAATGTAACAAAAAAGTTACAAGCCATTGAATGGCAACATACCGAAATCACCAAAAAAGGCCTTGGCACTGGGCGGGAAAACCCATGGCAGTTAAGAGGTTAAAAACTTTCCTTAAAAAAGAAAGTGCTAAGCAGCAATTAAGGGGCCAGCAGCTTCTGATGGGCTGCTGGGTGCGGGTGCTCTAGGGAGCCACAGGAGGTTGGGAGGTGACCTTGACACTGTGGCCTCATGCGAGCCTCGTACATGGAAGCCTCACACAGCTTTACTTTTAAAGCCGACAGGCAGCTGACACTTTTCAGCTCTCCTTCAGACAGCTGGCCACAAACAGACACTGAAAACTCCATGTTAAACCATTTTTTTTGCAAATACAGATATTTGTCAGTGGTCAAGGACTATTTTGAGGAATTCTAGCCAATTGTAAGACGTGAATCGGCAACCACAAAAATGGCTCAAATTTGTCTACATTTCCTCAAAATAGCTCTTACCACATCAAATACAATTTCGTTTTTTTTTTACAAAGAAAACAATGTAACATTGAATGTTCAGAGTTTTTTTTAATAAGGTCATGGTACAGTAGGGGAAGCAATGGGAGAAAGCAAACATGCATACATGGGAAGAGTAGGGTCCATTTCCTGTTGTCTTCCAAGCCCCCTCTCCAGCCTCCCCTTTACCCCCCAAACTTCCTCCCATCCCTGCTCACACTAAGGCATCACTGGGATTGGGGAAACAGTGTTTTTCAGTTTAAACCTAGGAGGCACGTTTTCTTTCGGGGGTGTTTTTCCTGTGTTTATCGGATTTCACTGAAAACAGGAAATCCTAATCATCATGAACCTCTAAAGTGGTCCCCCGCCACATATTTTGTTTGTGTGGGGATTTAGACTTTGTCTGGGGAAGAATTTTCCAGTATGAGAACTTGTGGTTTTTGAAGGGCTCCCCGGCTCCTAAAGTAAATAGATTCCATGCCGTTTTCGACTTTGGTGTGGAGCTTGGGTGGAGAGTGCCTTTCTGGGCTCGAGTTCGCTCCCCCTCTTGGACTACTGATTAACACAACCGCTCATAACCTTAGGGAACGAAATTCCCCGAGCCAGCCCTTTTGGTCGGTATTGCCGGTATTGCTGTTCCTAAATGGTGCCACAGGTGCATTACGTTTTCTTTTACATGTAGAGTTGACGGTCTGCTTAATTCTGTCAATGGTATTTCATGCTCTATTACTTCTAGAGCATCATTTCTCTTTAGATCGTTGATGTATCTCACTGTAGATGCCGTAATTCTGACTGATAAATTGAAAGCGGTGGTCCATTGTTTATGTTAATGTCTGGGTTTTCTTTTTCACCACTGGGCTCTAAACACAATTCATTATTTGTGTTGTTTGGGGTGGGGGATCACTCCACACTTGTTTGCCACTCGACTCGGCTCCTTCCCCCCCATTCGTCTGCCATTTTGGCCGTCGCATTAGGAGGCAGGTTGCTCATTCCCTGTACATCTCCATCTTCCATCATCTTCCACTGACCACCAAGCGCTGCCAAGACTGCGGAGACTGTCACACCTCGGGTCAGCTCCACGAACGCTCTGTGTTAGGATCGGTGTGTTGTTCGACAAACTCCTCCTCCAAACCAACACAATGGAAGGCAGACTCAAGCCACGGGCAGGGCAGACTGCTGAGACTGTCACACTTTGTCTAAGCTCAGCAAACGCTGTGCGTTAGGATCGGTGTGTTGTTTGCCAAACTCCTCCTCCAAACCAACACAGTGGGAGGCAGACTCAGGCCACGGACAGAGCGGACTGCAGCAACTGTCACACCTGTATGTAGTTAAACATTAAGAGAAGTACAAGGGACTTCACAGTGGCACTGCACAAAAGGTGCATTGGGTCACCATGCAAAAAGCAGATGTCTATGGAGTTTGCCAGACTCCATTAAACAGTAAGAAACACAAACATCCTAGTCAAAAAATCACATGGGAGAGTGAGGAAAACGTACCACTCACTCAGGAGTTAAAAAGCCCTGAGTCCAGCAAAAGAGTTTGGGGTCTCTAAGGTTAGAGGGAATTGGCACAGAAATGAAAATTCTTCCTAACAACACAGCAGTGTTCAGGTGCTCTATATATTAAAGGGCTAAACCCATGGTCTTTACGCTTTCAATGTTTCTAAAGTCACTAACATCAAATGTTTTTATACCTAGCCCATCACCTGGACAGGATCATGTTGGCTTAAAGTGCATTTTAGCTTTGGTCTAGACTCGCAATTGATTCTTCCAGAAACCCTCAACAATTAATAACTTGTTCTTCATGGTTTCTTTGAGGAAAGATGAAGACCCGGCTTCAGTTCCCATTGCTCATTGTGAAGAGGAAGTGGGAGGAAGCAGTGCAGACCCAGAGTCGGGTGAGTTTCCAATATTTGGTTTGAGTTGGGAAGGACCCCTTCTTACAGAGCTGAATGTGGGCTTGATGAGAGCTATATTAAAATGATGTTATGGGCCTCATTACACGGTAGGCGGTAAGGGTTAACGGTCACCGCTAATGGTACCGGTGACCGTTAACCCTTACCGCCTTACTACGAGGTCCCTTTGCGGGTTGGTACTTTAACGCCTGCTTTATGCAGGCGTTAAAAACCAACCCGCAAAGGGACCAGGGTGCTAATTACGGTACCGCAATTTGCGGTGCCGTAATTAGCACCTTCTCCATTCCCATTCTGCCCTATGGGGCAAAAATGGGAATGGGGAAGGGCAATGGGGGAAGGGGGAATTACCGGCTTGCCAACCTTGGAATAGGGCAGTAATTCACCTTTCCTCCAAGGCGGTGCCGGTAATTTACCGGCATGGACCAAGGTGGTAATAGCACCTTGGTCCACCGCCTACCGTGTAATGAGGCCCTATGTGTTTTAAAGTATGTACTATTGATTTATATTGTATTTTGTAAGTGGTGATATGAATCCGAGTGATTTGCCCGTGGCTGAAAGTACCGCGGGCAAATCATTTGCATGGGAAAGGTGTGAACTACCAAATGTTTGCACTTTTCTCATGCGAACACACATACATTCTCACACCCACACACACACACAACACACCCATAACACACCCTCCACCCCCACCTTCAGCACACCCCCAACATAAACAAACCCCACTTACCTTCATCTTCATTCTGGTTCCCTGCAGAGCCAGTTCCCTTTCACTTCCGTGATCAGTAACCGGCGCTGCAGAGTCCTTTTCTTTTATTTTTTTTTAAACGGAAGGCTGCAGGGTTGTCCCACACAACCCCCGCTCACTATACCATGAAGTATAGTGAGTGGGGCAATGTGGGGGACACCCCAGCAGCTCCCATTTTTTTTTCAATGCTACCACCAAAGGTTCGAACTTTTGGTGTTCAAAACTTTTGTGGTAGCATTTTTAGAACTTTTGGTCAATGCGACCATTTATTGTAGGTAATTATGCCCTAAACCAGTGATATCATTGTTTTCTGTGGCACATTTTTAAATTGTAAAGACCTTCCATCAAAATACAATGAAACATAAAATAAAATGCAAATGTAGTCCGATTCGAGATATTGCTGCTCTTGCTCAGTTGACATCTCCCCTCCTCATGTCACAGAAGCTCCTGATTTGTTGCGTGTTTGGGTTGGAGAGTTTGTGACCTCTTAGCCATGTGTCATAGAAGCTTGAGCGTTGCTGCGTTTCTCTGGTTGGGCATTTTGTGATCTCTTCTCCCCATGTTACAGAAGCTCCTAGCTTGTTGCATGTTTGGGTTGGGTAGTTGGTGATCTCTTCCCCATGTATCATAGAAGCTTGAGCGTTGCTGCGTTTCTCTGGTTGGACAGTTTGTGATCTCTTCTCCCCATGTTACAGAAGCTCCTAGCTTGTTGCATGTTTGGGTTGGGTAGTTGGTGATCTCTTCCCCATGTATCATAGAAGCTTGAGCGTTGCTGCGTTTCTCTGGTTGGACAGTTTGTGATCTCTTCTCCCCATGTTACAGAAGCTCCTAGCTTGTTGCGTGTTTGGGTTGGGTAGTTGGTGATCTCTTCCCCATGTATCATAGAAGCTTGAGTGCTGCTGTGTTTCTCTGGTTGGGCAGTTTGGCATCTATTCTCCCCATGTTACAGGAGCACCTGGCTTGTTACGTTTGGGTTGGCCAGTTTGTGATCTCTTCACTATGTGTCATAGAAGCTTCCGTGTTGCTGCGTTTCTCTGGTTACTCAGTTTGTGATCTCTCCAGCATGTGTCATAGAAGCTTGAGTGTTTGTGTTTCTCTGGTTGGACAGTTTGGCATCTATTCTCCCCATGTTACAGGAGCACCTGGCTTGTTACATGTTTGGGTTGGCCAGTTTGTGATCTCTTCACTATGTGTCATAGAAGCTTCCGTGTTGCTGCGTTTCTCTGGTTACTCAGTTTGTGATCTCTCCAGCATGTGTCATAGAAGCTTGAGTGTTTGTGTTTCTCTGGTTGGACAGTTTGGTATCTATTCTCCCCATGTTACAGGAGCACCTGGTGTGTTGCATGTCTTGGGTTGGTTTCTTTGATGTTTTTGGTGGGCAGTTTATGATCTCTTCTCCCCATGGTACAGAAGCTCATAGTTTTGCTTGTATTGGGTCAGGCAGCTTGTATATGTCAAAGAAGCTGCTGGTTTGTTGCATGCCTTAGATTGGACACCTTTCTTTATTTTTTTGATAAAACATTAATGGAATAAGAATGTGATGGGTTTTCTTGGAGGGTTGACCTGTATCGCTCCCACAGGGAGTCTATAATCAGGATGTACTTCAGACAGCAAAACAGCCATTTCAGACAGTTCACCTGACCGACTCTCAGGAACCTGTTAAAAATGGCTGCCAAAGAAAATTGTCAAAAACAGATCTGTATTATCGGTTATGTACTGATAAGCATTGCATCTTTGAGGCTCTTATTCCCAATGGATGTGCCATTCTTGTCTTGTATCATTCCTGGAAAATTGAGGGGGGTTGGAGGTGTTAGTTCCTGCCCATTTCTCCAAAGTTCTCTAGCATCACATGTTACGTTTTCTTTCTTCTGGTGTTCCGCAGCGAAATTGGAATTGTTTCCTGCTAAGAAAGTGTGCATTATTTATATTTATTTAAAGAACAGGAATGTCAATTTCGATCAGAAAGGACTTCCAATAACACATTTACAGATGGTTGAGGCGTTCCCACAAAGGGTGCCTGTACAATAGCATAAAGATGAGAATAAGTATTGAGCCAATTCATGAGGGTATAAGCAAAGCAAACAAACAAAATGTATATAAGAAAACAGGTCATTTACAAAGGTAACATTGACCTGAGGGGGCAAGTGCACCAAACTAAAGAGGAGCACTCATTCATGTACAGAATTCTATTTTTAAGTGTCACTCGAGGCAGTGGTTGGGGTCAGATAGTGAGGGTGGGGGAGAGAGCTGTGGGGAGCTCCCTCATTGGCAAATATGTGATGTTTGAAACAAGCTTTGAAGGGATCCCGTTGGGCTGCCTATGATTGTTTTGGAAAGTGGGTTCCAGTGGAGCAGGGCAAGTAGGGGAATAGTTTGAGGTTTATTTTATTTATAAAGCGCAAACCAGGCCCAGGGGCAACCGGGCGCATACTCTTGACAGCAGGTTACAATAATCAGTACATACGCAATAACTTTACACAAATATACAACAATATATAGAAAAAAGTACCATTGGCAGATTATAATACAAGTGCAATAAGAGGTGTATATACACAGAACGTATATTACACGTGGAAGCCGGACTGAGTGAGGGGCCTCCTAAATCCTGTGAGAACAGCCAGATTTTATCGTTGTTCTTGAAAGGTTTGGAACGACGGTTCAGTTCTAATAGGGGTAGGCAGAGTGTTCCAGAGTTTGGAAGCTAGGACAGGGAAGCCCACACCACCCGCTTTTTGAAGTTTGAATCTGGGCAGGGTGAGGCTATGAGTTTGGGCTGATCAAGAGGAGGCACAGGGATTGTAGGGGATGGTGAGGTTGAGTGCAGCAGAGCATCGGAGGGAACGAGATGGTGAATAAACTGAGATGCAGTCAGACCGATACTGAAGAGCCAGGACCATTGATCGCGTTATGGACTAAGAGAAGGAACTTGAAAAGAGAGTGGTTGTGCATAAAGAGCCAATCACCATGTTATCGGTAGGTAGAAGTGGGGGAGTATCTGGGCAGGTTGTAGAGAGGGTGAGTGTCTACAGGGAGGAAAGAGCAGAGAGGAAGGCCAAGGAGTAGGCTTGAGCAGTAGTCCACTTTTGTGCTCAGCAAACTGGAGATTTGAGATTTTGTACAGTGGTTAGTAAGAAAAGGACAAATTTCCCAAATGTCGAGGAACATAATACGAACAGTAAAGGTAGTGATAGTGATGAATTGTTGCAGTCATAGGTCTCTATCAAGAGAACCACAAGATGGCGAGCCTTCCATGAGGGAGTAAGATGGTCAGGCATGGAGGAGATTGAAGAGGGGATGGCATTGGAAGGTGGGAGAAAGGTTACGTCTGTTTTTGAAGTGTTCAGCATGAGACAGCGAAGATCCATCGAATTGCAGTGAGAGAGTTCGTAATCTGTTCCGAGATGGCTAGGATGAAGGAGACAAAAGAGAAAAATATTTGATGGTCCTCGGCAAAAAGGTGATGGTGAATGTCAAAGAATGAGATACGTCTTTTTAGGGCAGAGGTATAGAAGATGGAAGAGCCGAGGACTGATCCTTCTGGTCTGCTGACAGAGAGAGGGGTGGGGTCCGAGATTTGCGAGTTCCAAGAGATTGTAAATGATCAATCTTCCATGTAGGATGCGATCCAGGTAAGAGCAGATTTGTTAACAAAGGTCGTGCATTGTGAGGAGTGGTTGACATCGTCAAAAGCAGCAGAAAGGTCCAAAGAGATGAGTATAGAATAGAGTTTCAAGTGGCAAGCATTAAAGTGAAATGAGGGCCGTCTCTGTGGAATCTCTTCTACAGAAGCCAGATTGAAGTGGGTCTCCAAGGCCATTATCCTCAAGGTACTTAGTGATTCGGTCGAAGACTACCCCCCCCTGCCCCCTGGACTTTTGAATAATGGAGGAGAGAAACAGGGCGATAGTTTACTAGTTTCCTGGGACATTTGGTTCACCAGAGGGTTTCTTCAGCAGGGGAAAGACAGTTGCACATTTCAAGGAGGCAGGGAAGAGTCCAGCAGAGATAGAGGTTAAAGAGCTCAGAGAGATAGTGGCAAGCGATTGAGACTAGTCTTTGACTATTTGGGGAGCAAAAGGGTCACTAGTAGCGCAAGATGGGATGGCACTGAGAAGGATGGGTGCTAATTTAACAGGAGAGGTAGGTGAGAAGTACGTAAGCTTAGAAGAGGTGGGGGAGAGGTGGTGAACAGGAAGGCTGGGGAGGGGGAGATAACAGGGTTGTGAGTGTCATGAATTTTAGAGATTTTAGGGCAAAGGTATTGGGCAAAGTGATTAGTAGAAATGGAGGAAGCGATGGATATTGGCTTGAGAGGTGTGAGCAACGATTGAACGGTAGCTGAATGTTTGTGGCGGTGATTGCGAAGAGAGGAGATTAGGTTTGTGATGTAGGAGGATTTGACCGGGTCTAGTGCAGAGGTTAGGGTAGCAAGGGAGTAGGGAAGGTGTCCGTAACCAGCGCCAGGGTCTTAGGTCATAGCGCATGTTTATTTTGAGGGTCTGAATTTCAGGGGTGATCTAAGTCAGGATAGAGTTGGTCAAATTGAGTCATAAGTGCACAGTGAGAGAATGCACGGTGAATTGAAGAGGCATGAACAGGGGAAAGAGACAGGAGAGAGGTCCTCACATCATGAGCCCACTGGCTCCCAATAAAGGAAAGGATCGTATTCAAAGCCCTGACACTGACCCACAAGTGCATTCACCTCACTGCTCCAGCATACCTCTCTCAAAGGATCCACCCCGTCTCCACTACCAGGCCAACCAGATCACCATACACCAACATGCTCACGGTGCCACTAGTAAAAAGAGTAAAAGGGGGCAGATCCAGCTTCCCCTATCTCGCGCCCACTCACTGGAATGCTCTACCTCCCACTATCCGAGGTGAGGCCTCCCTCACCACCTTCCGCAAAACTCTGAAAAGTACCCTCTTCACATAAGGCCCGACACACCAGCACGAATACTTTTCATATATGTTGTAATATACGTCCCAATGCAAAATCTGTAACAACAGTATGATATCTTGTAGTATTCATAATGTGTTAACAATCGCTATCATGCCTGTACCATGTAACTAAGTTATTGCAAGTAACAGCGCCTCAATGCCCCTGGGCTGCTTGCGCGCTATATAAATATAAATAAATAAATAAAATAAATATCACAGTAAGGGGCAAGAGAGTCCTGCCTGAATTTCCTCTTGGTCATTGAAGGGGGAGATGAGGTGTTGAAGGTGGCGGTACCTAGATGTTAAAGTGAACAGTGGAGTAATGAGGGGTAGAGGAGTCAATGGAGAGGTCAGTGGAGGAGAGTGAATTAGAGAGAAAAACAAGGCCAAGAAAGTTCCCAGCAGAGTGGGTAGGCTGGTCGTGGTGGGAGTAGAGGGAGTGGCCAAATAGGAGGGATTTAAGTTCAAGGCAAGTGGCTGCAGAGGGCTTGGGAAGAATAAAGGCCCTCAGCAAGACAATGGGGATGTCAATATGAGGTGACCTAGGAAGAAGGGTCAGATCGGGGAAGAAGGATTTGAGAGGACCAGGGGGTTGATGGAGCTATAACAGTGAGAGGAGTAGGAGGAAGGAGTTGAATTGTGGCATATTCAAAAGTGGAAGAGTTGAAGTCAAAAGGGGGTAGAGAGGCAGTGCCGAGGGCCTCATTGTGAGGAACTCCACACTGCTGTTACTTCTTTTTTTTCTTGCATTGGTGAAAGTCTCGAGCCTTCCACGCCATTCCAGATTCTCTCCAGTGTGCACTACCCTTATTTTTCTGCTACATCGAGCAACAGTAAAGGCCATCTTCTTGACTTTATAGCACCTTTTCCCTTTCTGATTCCTTATCATGATCCAAACACTTTCCTTTGTTATGTTCCTTAGTTTGGACTCTTTTCGTCTGTGACCCCCTAAACCTCCAAACATCTGGTAACATTCCTATAAAAACCTGAGGGCCCCTATTCCCGATTCTGTTCTGACATGTTGGCATGCCTTGGCTTAATTAAAGACCGACCGCTGCTACTGTAGACATGTGAGGGGAGACTCTTGCTGAAATACTCCAAGAATATCTGCAGAAATGGGCCGATAACGAGCGGGTACCATGGTCTCAGTTGGGTTTTAAAGAAGGCCTATCGCCAACCCATGGTTGCTTGACCTTTAGACTCCTTGCTGAAAAGAATATAATTCACAAGCATTCAACAGCGTTTAGCATCATATGCAAGTGAAAGCGTTCAGATTGGGTGAACTCGTGGCCATTATTAAGAAGGGGGAGATAAGGTGTTAAATGTGGAGGCACTAGCACACTAACACAGAAATCAAGGATCACCTTGGCATAAACTACAAATTGGCCAAAAAAAGATTGCGATGGAAAAAAAGAGCTAAAACAAGGGTGTGTTCAGCAATAATGTGTAGATCGCGATCCAATCATAAATGAACAATAAAAGAGAATTATGAATTTTAGGATTAAGGGATGCATTAACTTTAAAAGGCGGATACTCTCAGGTGACCCAGAAATGGTAGCAATGTATTGCTAATTGGTAATACCATTTGCCTCAAAGCTCGTGCGCGGAGCAAGAACGAGTGGTAAGAACCAAAGCTGGTGCGGCTCGGAAGGCTTCTAGAACACTCCAGGGAGCATGAGGCCCGTCTTTGATCCTGCCAGTGATCTCTACGAGGCCCAAATAGCTAATGAGCATTTCTGGTCAGGAATGCCACGGACAGGGCCGGCATCGGAGGGACTAACTAACCGCAGTAAGCCAGGTCCATCAGAGTTGAATTGCCACTGGTGGCCATTGATGCAAAAGTTAAAGCCGCCAGATAAAGACCTTTAATTCTAGTGGATCATGCTAAAGTCTTTGCTTTCCAAACGTGTTGTCCGAGGATATTGTTGAAATCCTGCACATAAAGAGTTACTGCCATATGTTTTGTGCCCTAAAAGAGCATGCGCCCCCCTGGAATCTAAGACTGGGAGAACTGTTCCCATGCAAATAGGAATTCTGCCCCAGTTTCTGTCATCTGGTTGAGGGGGCCAAAATGCCCAGCATTCCTTCCAGAGTGCCCACAGATTTCTGGGCACCAATGAGGGCGTGCAGAATGTTCTAGTCTTGCACAAGCTCGCTCTTTTGTGGAAGATTAAGACCTTCAGTCCAAACGGAGATGTTGGGACTTTTGCACGAATAATCTTAAAGGGGTAGTTCAGTCAGAAAGGTTATCGGCTCAATCGATCGGGCAAGTATTTCCAAGCATATATCGATTGTTCTTCAAAAAATAATTCCAATGCAACTCGTTCAGGAAAAGGGTGCTATGGCAGGACTTTGCTGGATAACCGCACCACAAACCAGTCTTCCTCCTCCAAGACCCGTATTCATCAGGGGACCAGTACAGGAAAACGTCCCAGTCCTACAGTTGTTTGCAGAAACGCTGTGGATCCTCCTAATCTAGGGGCCAGTCCGGCAAACAAGTGTGACCAGCCCAGGGCCGGGGCCTCCCACTTCAGCACCCCACTGGGAGGACGACTGTCAAGATTCGTCGGCGAATGGACAAACATCACCACCGACAAATGGGTTCTGCCCCTCCTCCATCAGGGTTACTCGCTGGAGTTCATGGACTATCCACCAGTCATACCTCCCGTGCGCAAACCAGAGAAGTTCCAACACCTCTTGATCCAGGCAGTGCATGATGGAAAAGGTATCCAGGGATGAGCTGGGCACAGGAGTGTACTCCTGCTACTTCCTGGTAAGGAATATATCACTGCACAACAAGTCAGGGGGGGGGTTGGAGATCCATATTAGATCTGAGCGTGCTGTACATTTCCTAAAGGCACAAACATTCTGCATGGTCATGCTACAGCATGTGTTGTCCCAGCTATAACAAGGAGTCTTCCTGGCATCCCTCGACCTCCAGCACACCTACTTTCACATCCCTATTCACCTCTCACACCAGCGCTACCTATTCTTCATGATGGCAGGGGTACATTATCAGTTCAAGGCCCTTTCATTAGGCCTGAGGTCTACTCCGCGGGTGATCACCAAATGTCTTGCGCCAGTAGTGTCTTACCTGCAGCAGAGCAGCGATCACGTCTAGCTGTATTTAAATGACTGGTTAGTAAGGGCCTCATTTTATCCGCTGCAGATACCAACACCACCATCGCCAACTGAGCAACTGGGGTTCTCATCAACTTCCCAAAGTCGTGCCTGGTTCTGTCTCAACAGTCACTCTATCTCAGAGAAAGGCTAGACACCAACACCTGCACCGCCAGACTCTCGGACATAAGGGTTGCAGCTCTTCTGCACAAGGTGCGCTGTCTCAATGGTACCCAGACGCCTGTTTGCCACTACAAATCCCCGCTGGGATGTTGTCGTCATGCATCCTGTTCGTCACCAACTGCCGGTTACACATGAGATCAGTGCAGAAATTCCTGGATGCCCCCTCGATCCAAGCCTCAGGATCCTGGAACAACCGCATTGCTCGGACTCCGGTCTTCAGAAGGAGCCTTCGCTGGTGGCCTGTGACGGAGCATCTACTGCATGGATCCCCCTTCAGATTGCCGGACCATCAGGCCACCATCATGACACATGCTTCACTGGAGGGCTGGGGCGCCCACTGTTAAGACCAACATACCAGAGGCCTTTTTCGTCGGACAAGGAGACCCAGCACATCAACCTGCTGAAGCTACGGGCAATATTTTGGGCCCTGAAGTCTTTCCTTCCCCACCTGACAGGAAAGGTGATTCGGATTTACACAGAGAACACATCTATGTTTTATGTCTGCAAGCAGGGAGGAACAATGTCCCCTCAGCTTTCCAGTGAGGCCCAACCCTGTGGCATTGGGCTCTGCAGCACGATATGTTTCACATTCCCCTGCACCTACTGGGGATTCAGAGCACTCTGGCGTACTCCCTCAGCAGGGAGTTGTGCTAGTTTCATGAGTGGGAATTGCACGACTACCAGCTTCACCTGTTTCAGATGTGGGGCCCTCTGGAAATTTACCTTTTCACCACCTACGACAGCAGTCGCTGCACGACCTTTACCAGCCACTTCGCCCATCCGCAGAGCTTGGGGGACGCCTTTGATATGATATGGCATTTATAACACGCCTATACACAAGTGTATCAAAGCGCTACGAGGCAAGGGAGGGGGAACAGAGGGAAGACAGAGACGGCGATCTTACTAGGCCAGGTGACACTGAGATCATGCAAGTGCAGGGGAAGGGGAAAGATGTGAGGGGTAATGGGAGGGGGCAGTGCAGTGCATAGGATAACAGTAAATAAATAAAGACAATAAATAGAAAGTGCAGCCGGCTAGTGGCAAGTGCTGGTAGGGGGCTGTAGGGATATAGAAACAGTCCTGAGTGCAAGGGTACCAGGGGGGCAGTGCAGGTGTGCAACCGGCGGGGAGGAGACCTGGGCCCGAGATCAGAGGGTAGCCAGATAACCAGTGCAGATTCAGTTTCAGCCAGGAGATCAGCAGGGGAGAGGAGGAGAGAAAGCAGAAGCAAAGAGGAAGGTCTTTAGGTGCTTCCGGAACCGGAGATGGTTCTCTTCAAATTTCAGAGAGACAGGGAGGCTGTTCTCCCACCAACTCGTTGCTTGGAGAAGCGACTGACCCTGAGGGAGTTGCAGGTGGATGAGCAAAAAGCTTGAGAAGGAAAATATTTAGGAAGCGAGAGTTGAAGGTATTGAGGCCCCAGAAGGCCTTGTGGACAATGCAGAGGGTTTTGAACTTAATCCTCGCCGCCACTGGGAGCCAGTGCACAGATTTAAGTCCTGGAGAGATACGATCCCTGGGCTTGAGGCCAAGGACAAGTCTTGCAGTCCTGTTTTGGATGAGTTGCAGGGGGCGGAGACTAGTGGCAGGCATATTTAGAAAGAGGCTGTTGCAGTAGTCCAGCCTAGAGAGAACCAGAGCTCTGGAGACAGTGAGCTTCTGGGAGAAGGAGAGGAAAGGGAGAATACCTTGGAGGAGGTGCAGCTTTGCATTTCTATAGGAGAGGGAGTTTCTGTATGTACCCCTCGCCCGAATTACTCTGGTGCCTCGAGTCCTCCACACTTTCAGACTGTATCAGTGCAAACTGATATTAGTGGGCCCTGCGGAGCTGAGACAGTTTTGATACTCCAACCTCCTTGCCCTCTCGTCGGCGGCGCCAGTCAAGCTGCGTCGTCACCAATCGCTCCTGTCCAGGAACCAGGGGGCAGTACTGCACCACGACCAGCCTCTCTTAATCTGACCACCTGGCTCCTGTTTTCTTAGAGTTCGAGGCTCTGTCCATTCCCCAAAACTGCCAGGTCATGGCCAGGGCAAGAGCTCTGTGAACCTTGATGTGCTACAAGAGCAAGTGGAAGCGTTTTCTGTTATGGTGCAGAATCCATCAACTGCAAGCTCAGACCAACCAGCTGGAGGAGCTGTTGCCTTCTCTGTTGCCCCTGGCTGAATCTGGCTTGGCACATTCCTCAATTAAAGTGCACCTGGCTGCGATCTCCAGGTACAATTGCTCCACAGGGGTGCCGTCCTTATGGTCCCATCGGTTGGTGAAGGAGTTCTTACGTGCACTGTTCCAGTCTTTTCCACCTGTCCGTTGCCCTGTACCAGCGTGGGAGCTAAATGTGCTACTCACAAGGCATATGAGGCCGCCTTTTGAGCCCATGCACCAGGCATCCATCAAACATCTTTCCTGGAAAACAGCGTTCTTAGTGGCCATAACATCGGCCAGACAGGTGGGTGAGATCCAGGTGTTTTCTGCAAAACTGCCCTATTTGAAGTTTCACAAGGACAAGGCTATTCTATGTACTAACCCAACCTTTATGCCAAAGGTGCCATCCTCTTTCCACCTCAATCAGCAGGTGGTTTTGCCCATATTCTTTGGCACACCGTCGTCTCCATCGGAGCGAACCCTGTACACGCTGGATTTAGGGCACACCCTCAAGTACTACATAGCACACACTGTCATTCCGTACAACAGATCAACTGTTTTTTTCATTTGGGCTTTCTTGCGCCAGGAAGTCTATCTCCAAGTCCTCCATTTCAAGATGGATTGCAGCCTGCATCTCATTCTGCCATTGGCAGGCGTCTCCCTGGCAGGACCAGGGCGCGCTCTTCCAGAGCAGTGACGGAAACTACTGCTTTTCTCTCCTGAATCCCGCTGCCTGATGAATGCCATGCAGCCACCTGGAGACCGGTGCATACGTTCACCAGGTTCTGCTGTGTCGACAGAGATTCCGCAGAAGGGTCTAGAGTCGGCCAGTCGGTTCTGAAGAACCTTTTTGCGTGAGGTTAGTAAGTCTCCAGTGGTAAATTGTGCTGGGAACTTGTCTATTGTGTTGTTTATTAATACTGCTTGGTAATCTGTTTACAGCATGTGAATCTATGAAAGATCCAGTGCTGGATAAGGAATATGTTACTTACCTGTAACTCTGGTTCTCCAGCATTGTTATCTTTCATAGATCCACATGCAACCCTCCCACCTACCCTGCATGGCTCGTCTTTTGGCACTTACTGTCACTCAAGTGCGCTTGCCAAAATCTGAAGATGGCAGACGGGGGAGGAGTTAAGGTAAGTGATACTATTGGCTGCGGGCAGTATGACCCAAAATGACTATGACAGAGCACAAAAGTGACTGAAAGATTTCAGTTTAAATGTAAACTGCTCTGTTACCGAGGGTTCCCAGTCTGACGACAGGGAATATTCACAGCAGGTTCTATGTTCATTTGCCGAATGTAAAATCATCGTGGGACTTTCCATCGCCACAAATTTTTTTTTTAAAACCCTGTTTTTTTTGTGTTTTTTTTGGGGGGGGTTCCCCCGCATTCCCCCCCACACCCCCTTTACTTAAATAATCTAACCCCAACCCGCACAAAAGTCCCTTACCATAAAAAAATTAAAAAAGAAAAAGAAAGTGGCGATGAAAAGTCCCAACGATGATTTTGCATTCGGCAAATGAACGTCGTACCTTCACAGCATTTGAATCTATGAAATATACCAACCAGAGTTACAGGTAAGTAACTTATTCCTTATGCAGACAGTACCTCAGCCACAGCAGTATAATTTGTAGGCTCATTGCCATCCACTTTACCAAACTAAATTTAAAACAAATGCGTTCATCTGAACAGTTGTTGGACATTTTTGTAAGTCCAGAACACGTCCAAACATCTAAGAGTATCATAAATGATTGGTGTGCATTAACACGTTTACTTGCCTATCGCGCCCCCCCCCATCCACATCCATCCCTCTACGCTATCAATGGCAGTTCGCACCTGTGGGCGTGCGCTCGTAGGGTGGCTGGTTGGATGGGAACGCTCAAGGTGCTGAATACCATGTACACCAAGGGTTCTTTGGCACGTGGGCCCTTGTCCACATGGCCACCCCAAACCCAGTGTCTCCAGACTCCCCTTTGAAGACCCCGTCCCTGCAATCAATATATGTATGCATCTCTTGAAACATTGTTCCGGGCCTTTTGCGCTCTACTCATCCACACCCATCCCCCCTCCAGCATCAATGGAAGTTCGCACCTCGGACCGTGCGCTCCCGAGGGGCTGTGTGGGTGGGGACGCTCAAGGTGCCGAACACCATGTACATCTCAAGGGGAGCTTCCGCACTGCGACCAATGCCCACATGGCTACCCCAGACCTGGTTTCTCCAGTCTCCCCTTTGAAGACCCCGTCCTGCAATCAACATATGTATGTGTCCCTTGAACATTGTTCCAGGCCTATTGTGTGCGCCTCATCCATATCCATCACCCCTCCAGCATCAATGACTGTTCGCACCTGTGGGTGTGCGCTTGCGAAGGGGCCGCCCTGGCGGGATTGGGGAGGTCAAACATTGTCATAGAGGTCTGGTGGATGTGAACGAACACGTCAGACATTGACATATACATCTAAGTTACCACGAAACCATCTGTGAAATCGACAAAGGATATCGCCATTGCTCCACTTTTCTACCTTGCTCACAAAATCGGCTCATCTATTCTTCTAAGTAACGGTTAGTCAGTTTTTAGTCTTGTTTTCTGTAGTGTCAACGGTCTCTGCTAGGCCACTTTCTGTTGCTTTATACTCCATGTACAATCCATTCTCATTTTATTTTTTTTCAAAAGGTCTGCTCTATTATCAACCGTACTTCGCATTTTTATCTCTGTAATTAGCACATAACATTACAGACTATTGTTTCCAAATTTAAACTTTCGTAGTGCTTGTTTTCAATGCATCTTTGCTTTAATTGCCATTGTTTATAAAGTCAATTTTGTTTTATTATCAAAGGAATGTGATGTTTTGTTTTACTCACTGTGATACATTTGTAATATTAATATTTATATTTATTTAACAGATCATAAGGACCATCCAACAATGCCTTCTTGTATCGTTTTAGGTTGCACTAATAACATCCATGCTAAACATCAGAGTACAGTCCTGTATGTTTTTTCAAATGATTTAAATTTAATAAGAAAATGGCTCTACAACTGTGGATTTCCATTTTCCAAAATTGAATGCAGAGCCAAGGATGTCTTGGATGACGTGAGGGGCAGTCGATTCCACGTCAGCAGCATGCACTTCTCAGAAGATATGTACAAACAATCACAATACACTAGAAAGCGTTGCTCTAGAATCCTTTGCAAATTTCTACCCAATGCAGTTTCTACAGAATTTCAGCACACGCTGACCCAGGTGTGGACGCAGAATTTTTAAATGTATTTTACCATTTTCTAAATTTGCCTGTATAATATGTCCACTCAATATATATGAATGACCACTCAATATATTGAAATAGGCTGTAGACAGGTAACATATTTATTGGTTTTCATTTATTGGGGAATAATTCCATTGACGTAATGTACTTTTATACATTTTGATCTTTAGATGACTTTGTATCCCTACTTTAGAGAAACTTGAATAGGTTAGAGCAATGGGAGCTTTTCCAAACACACTCGCACTGCGTCCTTTTAAAAATAGCTCATTATTTTTACATCACCATGTCTGTCTTTAAGTAGACAGCACTTATGGAAGTAGAGACTGTTACTATGGAGGAAATCACAGACACATCCAACATCCTAATGGTGAGGCCAGGCACCTTGCACACAAACATTTTTTAATCGTTTTTGATGTGGTCTAAATTATAATATTACTGTACATTTTCTATCGAACAATGGTATGAATATTTACATCGACTGAAGGACCCTTATGCCACATCAGCTACTATTCGGGAGTTAACAACAGCCTCGCTCACCTTTCAAGTACATTTTTTAGAATAATCCTTTAGATGCAACTATACAAAATATGTATTTGTTCAAGTTCAACCTAAAACATATTGATTGTTATGTATAATATTTGTTTTTGATACAAAGTGGCTTGTAGGCTTCTTTGTCAATTTCTATCATCTTTTTCATGTATGATTTTTGGGGATTCATTTATACTAATGGTTATAGATCAACAATATCTTTTTTTTACATTTAATCTGTTATTTATTGATAATTTGCAATATTGTCAGCAAATCAGATCAACAACCTTGATGTATTTACCACAGAAACACACACAGCAATGAAAGTAAACCTTCAGAAAAATGTACTTTGTCAATGAATCACATAGACGCTTGCACTATATGAATGGTGTATGTTTTTGTTCATAAACTTTAGATGTTTGGTAGAAAATGGGATAGGTGAAACAAAATAACGTTACAACGCATTAAAGGGGGCACAACTAAATATGTTTTGCAGGATGATCTTGCACCAACTCCCTGCGACATCTCTGAAGGTTATCAGGTACAGTTTTATTTATTATTAATATACATATAGCCAATTTAGGCCTTGTGTATATACATTAAAACATATCGCAACACAAGATAAAAAGAACCGGCACTTCATTTATCCCCCACCACTGACAGTTTGCTTAAAATTTCCATTGCCCATTCATAACTTTTCATCATGTGATAAATCAGATTAGCATAACTCCCTTCAAACAAACATTTCCACATTGAGAATATATAATTTCTCTTATACTTTTCACAATAGGATTTCTTATATTTGTACCTTAAGGCGCCTAGTCCAGCACAATGACACATGTGTTCAGGCGAATGACAAATAATTTAACTGCAGAGACGACACGATTGCTGGTTACAGCTGCTGCCTCTTCCATGCATACTCAATGGTCGTCACCAAAGTTAGCAAATTGTGGGTCGTCCTGGTCGTATGTTTGATTTGGAGGAAAGATTCTACTAGCCAAAATCCACTGGTTCAACTCATTTAAGAGCACCCTGGCAAATATCTTTTCTGGTATATCTAGCATGGCTAATGTGTGAAAATGAGAGGGATTTTTCCAAGAACCTTTTTTGTGGCTAGGCAGGATTGTGCTCTCTTTCCATGTAGGAGGAAACTTGCCAAGTTCACCAATGTTGACAGTGTATGCAGCGCATGTGCACACACGATCAAGGACATCTTGACCACACCATTAAAAGTACCATCGGGCCCAGAGGCGTGCAATGTCGGTAGTTTGACAATCATGTTACCAATATTGTGGATACTGGACATGCATGTCCATTTTGCATCAACCCCTAAATGTACATCATTGGCGGGTATCACAGCTCCCATCGTATTCTCAATGTGTCTAGCCCATGCTTCCTCAGAGACCCTATTGATAGGAAGTTGTCATGTAACTGATCCCATAAAGGCAGTCCCTATGCCTCTATTATTGTGAGTTCTGGCATGATGTGCTAACTTCAGCCACAGTTCTAACTTGGCATTCGCAAAATGGCATCTCAACCACGCTATAACTCATTTTTAGAGCTTTTACAGGCCTGTATCTGCTTATCATAGGGCTGTCTAGAGCCCTTTGTGCAGTTCTAGCAGTCGCAAGTACGGATGTACTTGTGTTTCTTAAGAGTAGCAGCCTTGATACCCTCCATCATCTGAGCAAACATTGATATTATGAGCTGCTTCTGCAAGGTCTGATTGTTCACACATTGCTCAGAAAATGGGGGTAAGGCTAATTCGCATACTTCCGTTACTCATTCTAAGTTAGTGGTGTTCCATTGTATCCTGTTTGAACCATTGTTAAAGTGGATGTCTCCATTTTGCTCATACACATTCTCGCTTTTCGTTGTAGTGAGTAGTATACAAACGGCAGTTTTCAAATATGTCTTTTATTTTAAATGTCACATGTACACAGTGTTTGAATTTATGTTAATACTAATTTAAACATTTTAATCCGAAGATCCACCATATCTTTTTACATAGTTTAACTGTTAATGTAAGGTCGACAATCATTAAATCAACATTCTTAAGATGTACTTTGTGAGATCTAGGATTTTAACATGAAATTGTTTAACAGTGTTCTTTGAATTTGTTGTGTAAGGATTGAATTGGTTGGAACTGTATAGACACATGGACAATAGGTATACATAAGATATTGTTAAATGTCAGTTATTATCCGTTTTAACTGCGAAGTAATATTTAATATGTTTTAGTGGTTTCCATAGTGACATTTAGTTATATTTGTATATATTATTCTTTATTTGGAAGAGCACATTTCAAGGTTTATACAATTTCAAATGCTGTTTTTCAGCCTGGTCTGTTGGTTGGCACATCCAATTTGAACGTGTCCAGGAAAACTCGGAAAAACAAGGGTACGTAACAGAACGTTTAAAAAAAATGAACTTGTTTAGGAGTTTCATTGATAGTACATTTTCATGTTGAAATTCCTATATTCTGTATGTGTGCTATGAATTAATTGTTTATTTTGTCTTAAATTAGAAGACGAAGAGGCGCATAAAGACTCAGACAACTGCACAAACTAATGATGTTGGTTGCCAAACCGTTGTCACTTGGGAGCATCTACATTTTGAGGCTGTGTGGTCATCACAAGATTCAGTGTCGCAATGCAGATGTCCAGTGACCGGTATTTAAATTGAATGTCAGCAGTGACCCATGGAAAGTAACCCTGGATCATTGTTGCAGCACACCACGTCAACCAGAATAGACAGACAACACAGAAGATGTTTCAGAATTTCTTGCAGAAAAGCTCACACAATCCACATCCTCTAAAAAAAGTTCCAGCTAAGAAACCGACAATGTTCCCTGTTTTGCCAATACATGTTGACAAATTGGAAATATCACACCAGAAATAACTGAAGTATCTTCGCTACTGATTGACGATTGTGCTTGTGATGTGGACTTCACTCTTCCTAGTGTTGAGGACTTATCCACCACCATGGAATCGCAAATCACTGTACTTCTAGACGATTGGCCATTTAAAGGAACCAAAATACATTATGTTCGACTTCTGCCTGATCAAGATTATGAACATGATTAAATGTGATCATAAATTGTGTAGGAGTATTTGTAGGGAGCCATTGGTGGAGTTTACGGCAAGCTAAGGACCTTGTGAGTTGGTGTAGTTCTACACGCATAACAGCTGCAATCATAGATGCGCCAATCTATCTAAAGCCTACTAATTGAAAGGTTGGGCGTGGAGACAGTACAAGCAGCACTGCCCCCCGATAGACACATAAGGAACGGTGAAAGAACAGACCTTGTCAAGTGAGCATCCGTGAAGGAGCCTGAGGTGGTTAGAATAATTCCACTAAGATTCCTCCTACAACGTCCCGAAGTAATCAGAGGCAACTGCAGATCATAATAGAAGCATCTGGGAAAGTATGCGTTACCTTTTTTGCAAAATCGTGTCGCCCTGTCCTGAAGACTTCCATTATCAACATAATCAACAGCACCGAGAGTGTGCATTGTATGAGTTATAAGGCTGAAACATATGTCGACTTTACATTAGGGAATCTGTATCTTCTTTTCCCCTTCCTCTCAATTTGATAACTAGCACTCAACAAAGGAAAGTGTGTAGAATACACACCTGGAGACCTTTGATTGGCCCTTAGAACAAACATTGAATGGTTGAAAATAAGCATACTAAACTAACAATTCACAACTGCTTGAAAGAAAACTCTGAGACGTATATGTATGCATGAAGGGTCAAGATTATTGATCCCAAATTGTTCAATAACAAAATGTTTGCTATTAGCTGGCTTTCCCGCCTGTATGAACTGTTTTCTTTTTATTCTGTTTTTATTTTTTATTCGCTATGAAAGGTTTGGTGTTACCACACCATTCAGATTGTAAGTGGTTGGCACAGATATGATAGTTTTAGTCTGTTAGGTATGGGACTCAGTGATAGTCCTTTTTTATGTGTTGCATAAGATGCTTATAAATAAATGAACATGTTTTTTCTAATTGATACAATTGTGGTATGATTAATCTCTGATTTATCGGGATTACCTAGGACCTATCCTGTAATTGACACAGGGACTCAAGGAAGGTGTAGTCGACCTATCACTGTTTTGTTACTACATTAGTCTCCCATTCGATAGTGTTGATCCCCAGATATAAAAAAACTGGGAGTACCCATTCTTTATAATTTTTTACATCTAAGAAACAGACAATGTTCCCTGTTTTGCCAATGCATGTTGACAAATCGGAAATATCACACCAGAAATAACTGATTGACGATTGTGCTTGTGATGTGGACTTCACTCTTCCTAGTGTTGAGGACTTATCCACCACCATGGAATCGCAAATCACTGTACTTCTGGACGATTGGCCATTTAAAGGAACCAAAATACATTATGTTCGACTTCTGCCTGATCAAGATTATGAACATGATTAAATGTGATCATAAATTGTGTAGGAGTATTTGTAGGGAGCCATTGGTGGAGTTTACTTGTGTAGTGAAAGGCACCAACCTGAAGATCAAGGGTAGTTATGTATACCACCGTAACCCATTTTCATGGTCTGCTTAACCTATACTTGGAAAAGTGCCTGCTGGAAATTTACTTTGCTCATCTGCTTTGCTGTTTTGTGGTTCAACGTTCAGTACAATTTAAAGTTTTTCTAACTTTGTAGGATTAGAGTTCCTTTCAAAAACCCAATACTACAAATATCAGAAGATTTCTTTTTCCCCGCCATTAGCCAGGCATGCACACTCAAACAGATGTCAATGGACAATGCTCTCGCTGGCAAAAGGCTCTGGCTTGCTGGTGATGGACAGTGTGACAGACAAGGTTTTTCTGCTAAATACTGCACTCACCACTTCCAAGCCATGGAAACCAACCCAATAGTGAGTTCTGTCATTATGCAAGTATCTGAATGTACATTTTCTGTTGCCATGAAAAAAATCAACCGACCTTTATCCTCCCTTCATCCCCTTCAACTAATCCAGAACAGGGCTGCAAGACATATCCTTGGCCTCAAGTCCAGGGACTGCATCTTTCCAGCCCAGAAATATCTCCACTGGCTCCTGGTGGCTTTGAGGATCAAGTTCAAGACTTTCTGGGGCCAGGGACCCCACTACATCCAACTCTTTCCCTAAATACCTCCCGCTTAGAGCCCTTTGGTCATCTAGCTGCAATTATCTGCAGATCAGACACTAATCCAAGCTGAGTGTGGGGTAGCTCCCTTTTTCTCTGCAGGAACCTTCCTCTGTAATGGCCTCCCTACCCCTCTCAGGCTTCTGCCGGATATCCTTTGGTTGCGAATGCTTCTTAAGACCCACCTTGTCGCACTGACTGACTGCCTGATCCCTTGGGAGCTCTACAGGGCACCAGGCCCTCCTCTCCCAGTTTACCCCAACACCCTGTCTTCCTGTCCCCCCCCACAACCTGCACTTGCCCTTCTGGTCCCCTTCCCCTTGACAAGCTTGGCAGGGTGTGCATCCCTCCCGAGGCTGTTCCACCCCTGTCCTTGCACATAGCATGTGGTCTCACTCCATGCTTCCCCTGGCACTTGCAGACCTGGCCTCCTCTGAGCACATGCCTAGCCCTATTGGCCTTCTTCTCCCCCTCTGCACTTGTAGATCTCCTCTTGCCTCGTAACCCCCCCTAGCATTTTCCCTTCTTCCCCGACCTACACCTCTCCCTTGCCCCCCCTGCAACTCTCGTTACTGAATAATCCAAATGACACAAGGCCTATTAGGACCGTTATTGTTGTTTTCTTTCCTGCCTCCCTTTTTTTGTCTTGAGGTGCCTTGAAACATCATCTGTTGTATAGGCGCTTTACAAATAACCAATAAATAAAATAAATGAAGTCTAACCTCGCTGGAGCCAACATTGAAATAACAGGCAAATGAATATGTCTTGCCAATGTACACTATGAGCATGCCCCTGTGGCCGTTGCACATTTACATCTTACTATGGAGGCCCCCATGTGAAGGACAACCAGACACGTCTGCATCAATGCAGAAATCAATATGATTGTGGGAATAGTTCTACAAAGAAGCTAGTAAGCCTCTTCTGACATTTGCTTCCTTCTTGAAGACTTTGATCGAAATGTCCTTGCTCTCACGAGACGTGGTTTAGTGCCAACTATGTCACTGCTTTTGACTCCCTTCTTCCTGATGGCTATCAGATCCTCTCCAAGCCTTGGGCCAACCGATCTAGTGGTGGAGGAGCCCTGATTTATCCCTGAGTGGGTCCCTACCTCTCTCATACCCACCGAGCCCTATTCCTCCTTTGAAAGTCTTGTCTGCAAGCTTGGTGTCTCTCCGACTCCCTCTCTCACCATTGCCCCCATCTACCATCCCCCTTGCCCCGTGTCTATCTTCCTTTCGGAATGGGATGACTTTACCTCCTCTCTTCTGACTTCTACCTCAAACCACTATTTCTTGGTGACTTCAACATCCACCTCGACTCCACTGTTCCTGCCTCCACACTCTTCTGTCATCTCTCTACCTCACTTTTCTCCCTTCCGGACAAACCCATTCTGTCGGGCCCACTCTTGATGCCTTCAAACACACTGATCTCTGCTTCTCCAACCCACTCACCTACCTCTCTTTCCTGGTCTGTCCACTCCCTCCTCTCATCTGGGAACTCTCAGCCCCCTGACCGAGCCTCCGCCAGCACTGCCAGGCTCCTTTGCAGTTATCCGACCGATGAAACGACTGTCAGGTGCTGCGTTTGCCTCCACCTTGATCCTTCCTCCTTACCCTTCTCTTGACTCTCCCACTGACTCTGGCCTTGCCAATCTTCATCTTGCCATCACTAATGCTCTTGTCATTCTTGCCCCTGTCATGCAGATCTGCCTGAAATCTGCCTCCAAGCATAACAGCTGGTTTGACTCCGATCTAGCCGCTCCCCATTTCCCTCCTGCATTCTGGCCGCCCTCTATGGGCTCACCTCCATCTCCTTCCACTGAAGCCAGAAACCTTGGTCATCTTTGACTCCTCTCTTTCCTTTATTCCTTGTATCTTGGACCTTGCCAAGAAGGCCCACTTTCAATTTCACGTCCTTAGATGCATTCTCCCTTTCCTCACCTTCCCCCAGAAGCTCAATGTCTGTAGAGCACTGGTTCTCTCCAGGCTGGATTACTGTAACAGCCTCTTCCACAACCTGGCTCTCTTCACTCTGTCCTCTTCAACTAATCCGGAATAAGGCAGCAAGACTTGTTCTTGGCCCAGGGACCATGGGCCTCATTACGAGGTGGGCGGTAAGGGATTACCAGCACCGGTAAGGGCACCAGTGCTGGTAATCCCTTACCGCCCTACTACGAGGTCCCTTAGCGGGTCCCTTCTTTAACGCCTGGTTTTACCAGGTGTTATGGAATGGACCCGTTAAGGGACTTCAGAGCTAATAACGGTACCGCAATTTGCGGTACCGTTATTAGCACCTTCCCATTGAGCCCTATGGGGGCTGAAATGGGAATGGGGAATGGCTTTTTCAATGGGGACTTACCGGCCCCGCAAAGGTCGGAATAGACCGGTAAGTCCCCATTGAACGAGACCGGACACGGTACCGGGATTGGAGGTAGTCATGGCGCTAATAGCTAATAGCGCCATGACTACCTCCAACCTCGTAATGAGGCCCCATATCTCCCAGCTCTAAAATCACTCCACTGGCTCCTGGTTGCTGCAAGGATCAAATTCAAGACCCTTTGCATCATCCACAAGGCTGTCTGGGGCCTGGAATCACACTACCTGCAACTCTCTTACTAAATACTCTCCTTCCAGATCCATTTCAGCCTCTCTCTCCAACTCTCTGCTGGTGAAACGCTTCTCCAAGCAGAGATCTTGGGGCTGGTCGCTCTCCTCATCTGGCTCCCTCCTATGGAACAGCCTACCCCTCTCTCTCCATCTTGAACCGGACCACTTCAAGTTCCGCAAACAACTGAAGACCTTTCTCTTCTCCTTCTTCCCTCTGACACTCCCAGGCCAACCATCCCCTCTGTCACTGAGATTGTTGGCCTGGTCACACAACAGTCCAAACAGGATCCGGCTACCAGCAGCCCCCATGCACTGCCCTCTGGGCCCACACCTGCCTGTCGGCTGGTTTGACCCCACCCTGCACTTACCTGTTGTCTGGTAAACTCGCCCCCTTCGCTAGGAACATCTCCGCCCATGTTCGTACCTGTATACTCTCCAACAGGCATCCCTGACACTCCACCCCCCCCGACCCCTGGGGCACCTTAATAGCACTTACCCCACCCCCTTTTTTTCACTGCACTTGCACGCTCTGAATGTCACAAGGCCTAATAGGACCGCTTTTTGTTTCTATCTTCATTGTTTATTTGCTCCCTTGTTCCCTTCCCTTTTGCCCTGTGGTGCTTTGAAACACTGTATTGCTGTATAAGCACCTTATAAATATCCAATAAATATATAAATAAATAAAACTGCACTCCTTCCAGGCATGCTGGGATATTTGTGATGTCATTTTTTTGTTGGTTGTTGCTCATTGCACGTGTTGTCCTGGATGCAACAGTCCACCCAGCCTGGTGCGCAATTGCCCCCCCCCTTCCCGGTCCAGCCATGCCGTAACTATATATTAACCCACCACTTTCCATTCATCTATATCAATGAATCTGTATTTAATAATTTTTACCATATCTGTATGTGATGCATGAATAATGAAATGAGTTTGTGCGTTTTTAATCTGCACTTATGACGGGTAGCGAATAACTATTTAGTTAACAGCAATACCAGGTGTTGGGTACTAGGTGCATAGTGTATTGCTGAAATAGGTTGCATAGTCCCAACGGTGAAATTATTTAACCAATTGACAGAATTGCCGAAGGTGTTGTATTGGGCTCAAGATGCAAAAGCCTGTTTTCCTGATCTGTATTCAAATTCTGTTTATTTCAGAAAAGGGTGGCCCACTTTGGCCCAAAAAACTGGCCCACCCTATTAATTTGTTTTTTTTGAGGCATTTCCCTATTGACTTATAGGGAAATCTGAGCGTGTCTGCACCTCGCCTAAAGTCCTCTTTTAAAGAATATGTAAATGTTGTGGGACCAGGTGCATTGATACCGTTAAAATGGAAGTACATATTGTCATACGTGGAATACTTGAAATATTTTGTTGTTTTTCACTGCACAGCTTGCCCCCAATATTGTTCATTTTTGTGGCATGTGTTCCCAAAAACAAAATTTACTTTGGCACGCTGTGAACGCTGGATGCAGGGTCCCCTTGTAATTTATCCTCTAATCCACCACACTAACAATTTGAAACACCAAATGTGTTGAATATCCACAAACAATTGATAAGATTCACTATATTCAAAGCTTACGTTGGAAAGTTACATTTCTATCACTGAGGCCTGTCTTGGAAGCGGTTGGTCATCCGTCACATAGGCAGAATGGAAACTCAAGACACAATGTAAGCAAAGTTTTAAATAATATTTATGCAAGTGAGGATGGAAAGTGTGCTGTATGCTACATGATTAACGTTGTGATGGATGAATGTTCAATTTGACGCAAAGAACAGACATCGTATTTGTTAATTGTAACTTAAATTTATAGTTAACATAAATATGTACTGTGTATATTCAATTATAAAGTGGGTACTGAAATATATTTTTGCATTCTCGATTTTACATGGCTCTATTATACAGATGTGCGCCTGCCAGGGATACAGTCTACCAGTCAACGGCTTCATCAGCTGTAAGTGGACAATAATCAACAACGGATCTGTGATAACCATTATCTGGGACGATCGTCGGCCACCAATTTGTCCTTTCGCGGTTGTGCAGTAACAAGGAGCAACATGGCCGCCTATAAGGTCTAAAAATGTGGAAGTGTTGCATTTGACATAAAAACCACTCATTTCTTCTCTGTAATGGAATGCCATGTACGTCTATCACAAATAGGGGATGGAAGATAACTTTCTGTGAAGAATTCAAAGACTGGAATTAATCGTTCGATGAACAGGATCAGCATTATAAGATCACTGCTGTCCGTTAAACAAAAAATGAGAACCATGTGATGTTCGCTAGCTATAACCTTTATTGGGAAAAGTTACCCATGTTTCCGTGGACTTATTTACCTCTTTTCAGCGTTATGTCAAAATGAAAAGTACTTGTTGCGCTCCTGACTATTGCTGTTTTCTTCAAAATAAAGTATTAATCATTTTTGTGAAAAGAAACAAATGTTTTGCATTTGTTGTGGATTTGTGTGTTTATGTTCCTGGTTCTGCGTTAGATAACGTTATGACGTTGGTGATGACGGAGTACATTTGGCTACGCTGCCCACTAACATCATTAAAATAGGTGGAGCTCACCGGGACAGTCTAGTGATGTCAGCGTTGGGGGCAGTTGATCTGAATGAGTGCCACAAGGACACTTGAACTTAGGGCTGTGGACCTATCCCGTCGTTTTCTCCTTGTGTTAAAGTGAGAAAAACTCTGGTAAATTGCATTGAATTTTTATTTTAAGAACTATCGATGTATGCTCCTGTCTCATGAGCGTTGTGGAGAGCCCTCCATTGATCTTGGGCAAAGGCTCTTTTCTTTATTTTAATTGGATTTTTATATTCTATTCTTAAAGAGCGCTGTTTGTCTCTCTTTCCACGGGGCTGCTCAGACACAAAGAATACTTTTCTTGGCTTTCCTACATGAATGGTCAAACCAGCCTTTCTGTGTCATAATCTTCCTCTTAATTACTGCACCCAGCAAAGTTATATGGGGAATTAGATTTGGCTTAACCCCTTAAGTACCAAGGACGAGGTATCTCGTCCTTGGAATTCCCTCCAGGGTGCCATGGACGAGATAGCTCGTCCTTTTTGTAATCCAACCCCCGGGCTATGTGAGGCACTGCCAGGGGGCTGGATTACCTTCAGTTTCACGTCGGCGTGCATAATGCACGCCGGCGTGAAACAAAGTAAATTCACCGTGGCAGCCATTTCGGGCTGCCACGGTGAAGAGAGAAGGTGAGTGCCTTTCTCCCTCTGCCTCGATAACCGGTTGTATTTCAAGCCGGAGATCGAGGCAGGTGTCGTTGGAAAGGGGAGATTCTCCCCTTTCCAACTACACCATTTGTGTAAGCATTGCTGCTCACGGATCAGCCGCAGGGCACTCGATCTGTGGGTAGCAATGCCACTAGACACCAGGGATGTCTTTTCAGTACGGGGGGGCTGCTTACTAGGTAAGCGGCCCCTCCCCCCTGAGGCCCCAAAGCATGGGGCCACATGTATGTAGACCCCTGGGACAGATGGGTGGCCATCTGCCCCCAGTGGTGGGGGGGGGCAAAAAAAATGGCATGCAAAAAAGCTATGGGAAGGGGGAGGGGGTTGGGGACCCTAGGCACCAGGGATTTTATTTTTGTGATGGTGTTGTTGGAAAGGGGAGACAAAAAAAGTAGACCACAAAGGGATGGGGGAGGGGGTTGGGGACCACTAGCCACCACAGATTTTTTTTTAGGATATGAAAGGGTGGTGGGCCTCTCCCTCCCACCCCAGGTGGAAATGGGGGGACCCCTTGTCACCCTCCCTGGGGGGCAGATTTCTCACCCCTCAAACGATGGGGCCTGCAGGGTAGGGCCCCCTGGGGCAGATGGGAGCCCATCTGTTCCTAAGGAAGGGGGGCAAAGAAATAAAAAAATATCATGGCTGGTGTTGGGGGGGAGTGCCCCCCCCACTGCACCACCAGGGGAATTTATTTTATGGAAAGGGGTTGTCCCCCCCCACCCAAAATGAACTTGGGGTCATGTCATCTAGCCCTCCCTGGGTGGCAGTTATCTGCTCTTAGGGAGGGGCATGTAACCCCAGGGAGGGATGCATGAGAACCCCCCCAGGGAGGGCTGAATGAGATGCCCCCTCCTGCATTTGGTGTGGGGGGGAGAGGGTCACCCCCATTACATTAGAAAATCACCTGGCGGTTTAGGATGCCCCTCAGCCCCCCTAAAATGCAGTCTACCATTTTCACTTTTGTCTTTGTTTACCAAACTTGCCTTGGCGCACAAGGGCACATTGGTGTGCCAATCTGGCCCCAGGGGGCCCAAACCTTACTGCCCCACCCACTGGTGGCCTGTCCCACAATTATTGGTGGCCCTGTCCCCCCTCACCCAAAATGGGTGGTGGGGGCACCTCATGCAGGCCTCCCTGGGCCTCCTACAAATGGCTGCGTGAGGTACACCCCCCTCCATTTGAGGAGGGGGGAAGAGGGCCACCAAAAACTGTGGGACAGGCCCCCCCAGTGGGTGGGGATGTACAGTTTGGCCCCAGTGGCCAGCTTGTCTGGGGCAGCCTTGATCCAGACAATCTGGCTACTGGCCATGACCACAGGGGACCGGCAATGGGGTTAAACTGGGCATAGCCACCAAAGACCGGCTATGTGGTCAGTTTTTTTAAATTGATATAGGTCTGAATGGGGAAACAAATTCTGCTGTTGGCTACAGCCCGAAGTGCTGGACAGGATTGCAGCAAACATTTGTGAGGAGCTTCAGCAAGGACCTTAAAGCATGTTTTTTGCAAATCTGTCCTGTGTTTTATTTTTTCTAATGGGTCAAAATGGAAGTACAAAAAATAGTGATATGACTTTTCTGCCATGGGCAAAGGGCCTGGCCCTGAGCAAGGACAAATGTCTACTCTGATTTGCCCATTGGGATATGCACTGCTGATAAAGATTCACATAAGTATGCATTCCAAAAAATATGTTTGTAAAAGGAGGTTTATAGTTTTTCATATATGTTAAAAGAGGAACTTATACAGTGATGTAACATTACAAAACATTTTCACACATAAAAACCTATTCAATTGACAGAAAACTCTGTTAAAGGGACGTTATGGTAAGATGTACCCCACCCTTGGGACTACTCTGCCACAGCAGTTAGCTAGTGGCCTCCCACCTTGGGATGCTTTGGCACTTCCCTCCTGAGCTCCCATGAGCACTTGTCCATCCATCCTGCCCCTTTTATTTATGGACTTCTGTCACTGCACAATGCATATGTACTTTTATGGAAGCACTATGTACAATTTGTTGGTATACATATGGGAAATGTAGATTGAAAAGATTTGTGGAACATTAAGTGGCAGTTGGTGGGTGGAGGTTTAATACGTTGATAGGCTAGAGTTTTAAGTGATTGGTGGATATATGTGTGAATTGTTTAAAGCAGGCAATGAGAGAGCGTTACGAACATAACAGTAAAAAGAGTAGAAGGGCTGTTTTATGTGATGGTGTGCATGTGCAATTCAAGTTTTCTAATATGGCGTAGGCTAAGCAGGAGAATGCGGAGACTGTGGATAGTTATACACGGCAATGGATTATGGTGTTTATTGTATACTACAGAGAAACAATTCGGACAGACATTTGTTTCTGTGCTTTTTACTTTTTCTCTAGTATGCAATTGTCCATTATTTCCATTAGCATAGTAGAAAATGCTAATGGGAATGTTGGAGAATCTTATTGAATCTAACCACTTTACTGAACAATGTAAAGTAGATGGAGTCTATAAGCTGATTTTTAGTTCTATTTTTTAATTCTGAAAGGTGATTCCTAAAGGAACCTTTTTTATTTTTTGTGGTGTTGTTTTTGCAGCAAACGCCAGAAAGTAAGGTGGGAGGGAAATGAGGGAAGGGGAACCAACCACACATACGAACAAGTGTCTAATCTGGACGAGTGTGTAGACTGGACGAGTGTGTAGACTGGACGAGTGTGTAGTCTGGACGAGGGTGTGGAACGTACGAGTTTCTGGAGCGGACGAGTGTCTGGAGCGGATGAGGGTCTGGAGCGGATGAGGGTCTGGATCAGAGGAGTATTTGGAGCAGACGAGTGTAAGAGGACCTGACGAGTGTGTGGAACGGATGAGTGTGTGCAACGGACGAGTGTCCGTGGAGCGAATTAGTATATATGGAGCGGAAGAATGTGTATGGCACTGATGAGTCTGTGGAGCGGACGAGTGTACAGAACTGATGAGTATGTGAATCCGATGAACGCATGGAGCAGATGGGTTTGTAGAGCGGATGAGTATGCTGAACGGAGCAGTATGCTGAATGGAAGAGGACGTGGAGCTGAAGAAAGGTATGTTGAGGGTATCAGTGGGTAGACCGGATGAGTGTGTAGACCAGATGAGTGTGTTGAGCAAATGAGCGTACTGAACGGTATGTATTCAGAGCGGTTGAGTATACAGAGCAGATGAGCGCGTAGGCAGACAAAAGTACAAGCGCGGGTTAGACAGGAGTGCATGCGCAAGAAGGACACTGGAAAATGAAGGACAGACTCGAGCACGCAAGGTAAACCAGAGTACATGAATATGTCGAGCAGACATGAATGTGTAGGACAACCTTGAACACCAGAAATTGAACAAAATACATAGAACGGACCTGCCCGCACGGAACTGCGTGACATACATATTATGCTTTGGAATGAAGGGAACATTTGAAAAACATACTTCATACCACACCCCACGCTTACTCTCTCCCTTACACCACCACTCAACTAGAACACAGAGATACTATGACACCATTCGGTATAACTGTTCTCATATCTACATCTCCCGCTCACTCTACATCACTCTATGTAAACATTGCTGGTTTTACACCCCCCAGCCAGGCGTTCTCCTCAGGCCTAACGCAGCCACACTCGTTCTGGATAAAGCCGGCCAGAGCGAACACATACTCCTGATCTCTCAACCACCACACCTACCGATAAGAAGCAGCTACCACTTGAATTCCGCACCAGCTGCACACATACCTGGTGCGCACACGCTCTTTTTAGACTCTCTCTACTCTCTCTACTGACCCGAACTTCGGTTCCCAAGGACGTTCAACCTACCAGCGCCTTCAGACCATACCAATGGTATGTAAGGCGCTATATAAATGCAAAATAACATAACATAACATAACATATGGAGGGGCAGGTGGACAGGGGAAGATGTTACGCTTGTGTTAAATCTAAGGTAGGGGGCAGTGTTTCTCATGCTCCTTGATTACAGCTTCAAAAGCACTTCAAAAATGTTCCCCCCTGCAGAGTAGGGTGTTGCAGTATATACAGATTATTGTTGTTTTCGAAAGATATGGATCAACAGCCTCTTTTGTTGCTTGGATTTTGTGTCCCACAGAAGTAGGTTCTGTGGTTACAGTATTGGTTGAGGAAGATGAGGTAGAGGAAGACAGCCTACTATTTCCTAAGAAAGGAACAGCCTTTCTGAGAGCATTGCAGTGGTTGGATTTGGTGTGGTGGCAGCGCATGGAGGTGGCCCTGTAGGAGTACTGGCCAGGATGTCCACAACTGAGTACTCAGTGCATTTCTCTTTGTTATCTTTAGCCTTTGGTACATTTCCAACAGTGATAAAGAACTGCCACGCCCATGATTCTCTCTGGGTGTTAGAGGTAGGCACTTCTACCTCTGTCATGATGCCAACCTCCAAGGAGCCAGGTCCGACCCAGCAACCCCAGAGGCAGGCATCATTTCCCCCAGGGGAGTGCCAGCGGGCCCAAGCCAGGCTCATGATGGACCTCTGTCCTGGCGCCTTAGGCGCCAGGCTCATAAAACTAGACATGTGTTCAAGTGTTTTAATGTGCACTTACCTGATGCAGACCATGCTGCCACATCCAGGCCCTCTTGAGGCCTGAATAGGAACTACTTTACCTGTGGGACTACTTTCCATCCGGGTGTGGTCGGGGAAGGATACATACCTGATCGGAGGAAGGATACACACTTGGAACTTCTTCCAAAGCTATTTAAACCACACCCGATCAGCAACTCACGCTTCGCGTTGTTCTGCTCCTCGCAGCTGGACGCTCACCGTTGTCAGCTCCTGCATCTGGACTTCAGCCACGCCTGTCAGCATCCTGGGTCACCTGCAAAGGGAGACAAGAGACCTACCAGCTAATCTGCACCACGGAGACATCACCGACGATCCTGAAAGGGAAGACTTCATTTTTAAAAGCATTTTGTTACGATCGCTGCAGCGCTGCATTTCACTCACCTTTCCTGGGTTCCTCCATCTTCAGCAGCGATCATCCGGATACACAGCCACTTCCCAGAGCCTAGAGAAAAAGACAAGAATAAGAGGTGAGAGAAGGAAGGGAATAGGAAAAGCTCAGTTTCCTTATAAGACTTACCTGTTGGGTCATTCCCATTTCATTTCGGGTCTTGCTGCTTCCAAGCAGGACCCCGGCCCCTATGGGGAAAAAAGACAAAGACATTAGATGAGCGAATGCAAAAAACATTACCTGAGCGCTCATCTAGGACTTACCAGATCTTTACTGGAACTGCACGTTTCACTTCGGGTCGGCGCCATATCTCCGGCATTCCGAACCCCGGCCCCTATGGGAAAAGACATCAACATCAGCGCTTTGTTGCAAGAAGTCTCCAAAGGAATCTTCATTCATCACCTGAAAAAAGACAATGAATATTATTATTTAAAGCTTGAACTTTTGAACTTGCAACAGAACTTTTACAGCGCCTTACCAGTATAATCAAGCTTACCTGAACTCCCATCCAACCTCAATCCAGTGAAGTAACTGGGTTCAACGCGCCCCTGCGTCAGAAGCAGGATGGAGAGCTCGTCCTTTCAGACCCTAAGGTGAGACTTCACGGGGAATCGTGGAAGGGTATCGTGGAGGGTTGGAAGAGAGTGGGAGGCTTGAGCATAACTCAGTCAGTAAGTAATACTCCCTTTTCACGCACAGGGGAATATTCCTGCGAGCCGGAGAAGCCAGAGTAGAGGGCCCTTCCTGTCCATCTTCAGAGTCCTGCGCTTCACCATTGAAGAAGCATCAGCACTCGAAGCCAGACCTGCGCCTCCGTGGAAATCAGGTGAGCGTTACAGAACGCGAAGCCTACCCACAATTTCCCACCCGAGCGCTATGGAGACTTCCGAGACTGACCAGCTGGCCCAGCTTTTGGGGGAATTACGGGCAGAGGTGCACTCAGCCCGCCAGGAGACTAACGCTCTCAAAAGAGAACTGATCTTATCTAAGGAAAGAACTGATGAACTAGCCAAAAGGTTATTACAGGCCCAGGCAGGGCACACTCCTTTACCTAATTCCGGAGACATTTCCACATCAATGGGTTTGAGTAACCCGGTACAAATTAATCTACCTGGACACATGCCTTTGGCCCCGCCTGAACGTTTTGCGGGGGATCCCAAGAAATATGCCGTCTTTATGAATCAATGTCGTTTACACTTTCTATGCAGACCCAGAGCCTTCCCTAACGACCAGACCAAGGTAGCCTTTATACTATCTTACCTCAGTGGCAGTGCTGCCGATTGGTCTATTCCATTGGTAAATCAGGATGATCCCATTCTCCAGAATTTTCAGGGCTTCCAGGCCAGCATGGAAAGATTGTTCGCTCGACACTCTCAAGGACAGGCCCTTGAATACGAACTGCTATCCTTATGACAAGGTAATCAGGATCATCTGTCCTACATAGCCACCTTTAACAGACTGGTTGTGGAAACTGGATGGCCAGAAAGCAAAAGGATCACATTGTTTCATCGAGGCCTGCGCGGAGAGCTTAAGGATGTTCTAGCTCTGATAGTAAACCCACCCCAGGTCTGCGCAGACTACATTGACTTGGTGGTTCAACTTGATCACAGACTTCAAAATAGAAAACCAGATCGGTTCAAGTATGAAAACCGAGCACCGATCAAAACCCACGCTACCTCCAAGAGTACCGACGTATCTGAACCTATGCAAATCGGTGGTGTTAAAGGACCATTAACGCAGAAAGAACGAGAGAGAAGGCTGCAAATGCAACTTTGTCTGTATTGTGGGACTTCCGGTCACTTTCTTCGAAATTGTCCAGTTAAACCACTTAAGAAGGTGGTTGGAGCTACTGATAACGAATAAGTGACACCTGATTCGGGAAACGACCTAGCCCGGCAAGCGTAGGGGTCCGCTTGCCGAGCTTGAAAACTAACTCTTTGACCTCGCATTTCGTCATGCCAATGGTGCTCGTGGACCCAAAACAGCCTCAGCAGTTGCATGCTATAAAAGCATACATCGACAGTGGAGCTATTGGAAATTACATAGACCGTGAATTGGCTTCCAGGATTAAGCTTCCTCTCCGCCCGAAAGTAACCCAAGATGTCATTACTACAGTAAATGAACCGAAATAGCCTCAGGGCCTGTAACGCATTCCACTGTTGAATTGACACTGGTGGGTCAGGATGGACATCGGGAAGCAATCGTGTTTGATGTGATCAAGGCCCCACAATTTCAAGTAATTCTTGGAATTCCTTGGTTAGAAACACATAATCCCAGAATTGACTGGCGAGCAAAGAAGATAAGTTTTCCTGATTGTGAACCAACTTGTTATCCAAGAAATCCAGCTATGGGTCTAGCCACAGCAACTTCCACCCCTGTACAGCTACCGTCAGAATACCAAGAATTCCAAGACGTTTTTCAGAAAGAACAGGCTAACACGTTACCTCCCCATCGGTCTTATGATTGCCAGATCGATCTGGTACCCAATGCTCAACTACCTTGTAGTAGGATTTATGCTCTTACGGAACCTGAGAACCTGCATTTGCATCAGTATTTAGATCAGTACCTAGCCAATGGTTTTATTCGCCTGTCCAAGTCTCCTGTCTCTTCAGCTCTGTTCTTCGTGCCAAAAAAAGAAGGCGACCTTAGAACGTGTATAGACTATCGCGCCCTAAATCAAATAACGATTAAGAATCGTTATCCTCTGCCCTTGATCCCTGAGCTTATCGACCAGGTGAGAGACGCTTGTGTGTACACCAAGTTAGATCTCCGAGGAGCTTATCACCTGGTGCGCATAAAAGAAGGCAACGAATGGAAGACTGCATTCCGCACCAAATTTGGGCTCTTCGAATATCAGGTGATGCCCTTCGGTTTGTGCAATGCACCTGCCGCCTTTCAGTACTTTATGAATGATGTTCTTCGGGAACTTATCGATGTCTGCGTCATTGTTTACATTGACGACATCCTGGTGTACTCTTCTTCAGAATCTGATCACAGAAAACATGTTAGGGCAGTTCTTGAGAAACTGCGCCAGCACAGACTATTTGCAAAACTCGAAAAATGCGTTTTTCATACCACAGAAGTTGAGTTTCTCGGATTCATCCTGACACCTCAAGGAGTCCGAATGGACTCGCGTAAGGTGGACGCCATCCTCAAATGGCCATCTCCAAGCTCGGTGAAGGGAGTTCAGAGCATGCTCGGCTTTGCCAATTTCTATCGAAGATTCATCCCGGAATTTTCCCGAACAGTCCAACCCATCACCGCTCTCCTAAAGAAAAACAAACGCTTCGAATGGACTCTTGAGGCCTAACAAGCCTTCCAGGACCTGAAAACCAAATTCACCTCTGCACCTGTATTGAAGCACCCGCACCCAGATCTCCCGTACATAGTGGAAACCGATGCTTCCAGTTCGGCCATGGGAGCTGTCCTGTCGCCAAGAGACCCAAAAACTAACCAACTACACCCAGTGGCCTTTTGGTCCAGAAAATGTTCTCCTCCTGAAATCAACTACGCAATTACCGATAAAGAGTTACTGGCCATCAAATCTGCTTTCAAGGCTTGGCGTCACTACCTTCTCGGGGCAAGACACACCATCACCGTAATTACGGACCACAGAAACTTACAGTATTTAAAGACGGCCAAAGCTCAATCTTCACGACAACTCCGATGGGCTCTATTCTTTGCGGAATTTGATTTTGTAATTACCTATCGCCCTGGCTGCAAGAATGGAAAAGCAGACACCTTATCCCGGATTGGCATGGAAGAACCTAATTCGAACTTAGAACCTGTGCCCATCATACCTGAGCAAAGAATCTTAGGCTTAACTTCATTGCAATCTATTGAGGATATACAAACGCAAGTAAAACAACTTCTAGACTCTTCAACCTTACTGGAATGGAGTCAAAAGAGTCCTCATTACACCGTTAAGGATGACTTACCCTACTTCCAGAAGCGGTTGTTTCTGCCAAGTAAAGAATTGCAAGAACTTGTTATTGTCCATCATCATGAGTCTTTAATGGAAAGACACCCTGGTATCGCTAAAACAGAGGAAAAAATCAAACGCCACTTCTGGTGGCCTTCTTGGAGAAAAGACATAAAGTCTTTTGTACTGTCTTGTGGAATTTGCACCCAAAACAAGGCTCAAAAGAAAAGGCCAGCCGGCCTACTTCAACCCTTGGATATTCCACCGGCACCATGGCACACCCTGTCAATGGACTTTATAACAGATCTGCCTCCTTGTGCTAGTTACAACACAATCCTTGTAATTGTGGACCTATTCTCCAAAATGGCCCACTTTATCCCTTTAAAGGGTTTGCCTTCAGCTTCCACCTTGGCCAAGGAATTCCTGGAGAATATAGTTCGCATACATGGTTTCCCTTCCATTTTAGTCTCGGATCGTGGAAGTCAATTTATCTCACATTTTTGGAAGAAGTGTTGCCAACTAGCACAAATCGATTTGCGGTTATCCACCAGCCACCACCCCCAGACCGACGGACAAACCGAGAGAACCAATCAGACTCTCAAGCAATATCTTCGGTGCATGTTACACCAATCCGAGTTAAATTGGAAAGACATCCTTTGGATCGCAGAATATGCATACAACAATTCAGTGCATTCTGGAACCGGACAAACCCCGTTTTATACTTTGTATGGTCACCATCCTCGGACCTCTGATCTAGATCCACCTCTGACCATGGAAATGCCCGCAGTAAATCATCTGCATTCCACAATAACCCGAGCCTTCAAAGAAGCTGCAACTCATTTACAGCAAGCCAAGAAAAAGTATAAAGAAAACGCTGATTTGCACCGAAGTAAAACTCCTCCTTACCAAGTAGGAGACCAGGTATGGCTAGCAACTAAACATTTACCCCTCAAGGGCCCGCGAACCTTCAATCCCAGATTCATAGGACCTTATCCCATCAAAGCTATAATCAACCCAGTGGCCTTTAAACTGGATCTACCGTCCAACATGCGTATTCATCCAGTTTTTCATGCATCACTTTTGAAGCCAGTACAACCAGGAACCCGATTGTCCAAGCCTCCAGATCCAGTTCAAATTGAAGGGGAATTAGAATTCGAAGTTAAAGACATTTTAACTGTGGTAAAGTCGAAACTCTTCTATCTTGTTGACTGGGAGGGATATGGACCTCAGGAGAGATCGTGGGAGCCTAGTAACCATGTCCACGCACCTCGATTAGTACAAAGGTTTCACCGGAGATTTCCGAACACGCCCAAACCCCCGGAGGGAAGAACCTTGGGAGGGGCCTTGAGGGGGGGTACTGTCATGATGCCTACCTCCAAGGAGCCAGGTCCGACCCAGCAACCCCAGAGGCAGGCATCATTTCCCCCAGGGGAGTGCCAGCGGGCCCAAGCTGGGGCCCTTTGGACGCAGTCCTGGCGCCTTAGGCGCCAGGCTCATGTTGGACCTCTGTCCTGGCGCCTTGGGCGCCAGGCTCATAAAGCTAGACATGTGTTCAAGTGTTTTAATGTGCACTTACCTGATGCAGACCATGCTGCCACATCCAGGCCCTCTTGAGGCCTGAATAGGAACTACTTTACCTGTGGGACTACTTTCCATCCGGGTGTGGTCGGGGAAGGATACATACCTGATCGGAGGAAGGATACACACTTGGAACTTCTTCCAAAGCAATTAAACCACACCCGATCAGCAACTCACGCTTCGCGTTGTTCTGCTCCTCGCAGCTGGACGCTCACCGTGTCAGCTCCTGCATCTGGACTTCAGCCACGCCTGTCAGCATCCTGGGTCACCTACAAAGGGAGACAAGAGACCTACCAGCTAATCTGCACCACGGAGACATCACCGACGATCCTGAAAGGGAAGACATCATTTTTAAAAGCATTTCGTTACGATCGCTGCAGCACTGCATTTCACTCATCTTTCCTGGGTTCCTCCATCTTCAGCAGCGATCATCCGGATACACAGCCACTTCCCAGAGCCTAGAGAAAAAGACAAGAATAAGAGGTGAGAGAAAGAAGGGAATAGGAAAAGCTCAGTTTCCTTCTAAGACTTACCTGTTGGGTCATTCCCATTTCATTTCGGGTCTTGCTGCTTCCAAGCAGGACCCCGGCCCCTATGGGGAAAAAAGACAAAGACATTAGATGAGCGAATGCAAAAACATTACCTGAGCGCTCATCTAGGACTTACCAGATCTTTACTGGAACTGCACGTTTCACTTCGGGTCGGCGCCATATCTCCGGCATTCCGAACCCCGGCCCCTATGGGAAAAGACATCAACATCAGCGCTTTGTTGCAAGAAGTCTCCAAAGGAATCTTCATTCATCACCTGAAAAAAGACAATGAACATTATTATTTAAAGCTTGAACTTTTGAACTTGCAACAGAACTTTTACAGCGCCTTACCAGTATAATCAAGCTTACCTGAACTCCCATCCAACCTCAATCCAGTGAAGTAACTGGGTTCAACGCGCCCCTGCGTCAGAAGCAGGATGGAGAGCTTGTCCTTTCAGACCCTAAGGTGAGACTTCACGGGGAATCGTGGAAGGGTATCGTGGAGGGTTGGAAGAGAGTGGGAGGCTTGAGCATACCTCAGTCAGTAGGTAATACTCCCTTTTCACGCACAGGGGAATATTCCTGCGAGCCGGAGAAGCCAGAGTAGAAGCCCTTCCTGTCCATCTTCAGAGTCCTGCGCTTCACCATTGAAGAAGCATCAGCACTCGAAGCCAGACCTGCGCCTCCGTGGGAATCAGGTGAGCGTTACAACCTCATCGTTCCAGTTCTTCTTGATTTTCTTTGGAAATATTGCGCTTCTTTCGTTGTGTAGGTCCTCCAGCTGATGGTGGTGGTGGTGGCTCTTGGGGAGGAGGGACAGCAATAGCTGATGGCATTTTTAAGATAAATAGCAGTTTTCCTAATATTCTTCCAAGTATGTTCTGTGTGCAAGATGGTTTGCATGTTTAAAGAGTAAGACTAGGTGTAGGGGCTGTGCAAGGGTACATTTTGAGCTTCAAAGTTCCTAGATCAGCTGAAAATGCATTTCCAAACTGTTAGCGATGCACAGACCCATTCGCAAAGTGCAGACATGTCATCATGCCGTGCACAGGCGTTTGGTCACGTTACACTACCCGAAAAGTCAGCGATGACGTTAGACGTTTGCAAACATCGGTGCACACAAAAAACAGTGGGAAAAGTTGCAAAAGTGTACAGAAGTGTTAGAAATGATGCTAGAATGTGGGGAATAGCTTTAAGGTAAAACTTTCTAAATTGGAGAAAAATGTTGCTATAGTGGTATAAGTATGATGTATGTATGTATGTATGTATTTAGTTTTTATATAGCGCCGATAGCCCGCAGGCTTACTGATATTAGTAAGTTGTAAGGATGCACTGGTAAAAACCCATGAAATTCACTGAAAAAACATTTCTAAAGGGACGTTATGGTTACAAGTAAAACCGAAACCCCCCCAGAATTTCACCAGTTATGGGAAGCTAAGCAACCATAACTCGTGCCTCCACCGTGCACTGCTAAGACAAACATCCAGTACATGGAAGATGACATCACAAATGTCATTGATCACATCACTGATAGCATCACATATTAACATACATTTCATAAACAGTCCCTACAAGAGGTAGTGTTTATAATGTTGCTAACAAGATGTTGGGGGGGGTGATCGAGAGATCGATCATAAACTAATGTATTAAAGAATGTTCTCATCTAAAGAAAACCTCATATTCAAGTGTTGTTTTTAATACAGGAACCTTATCATACATACACATAGCCAATGGCTGCAGCATGTACCAAAAAAGTACAATATTTTTTATCTGGTAATATCCAATAGTAAAATAATAAATGCTACCTTACCAAAGTTTTGTGTAATGTTAAACATGAAATAAATATCTAACAATTTCAAACATATGACATACTTGTGTTAGTACAAAAAATACATATAAAAACCCAGAATGCATACAAATTAGAGCCACATACAGGAAACTAAAGTAAAGAAGAAAGAAACCACACAAAAAATGACAATAACTTTAGAGTTGATTATCATGTGTACACATGAATGTGTGTTTAAGGCCTGCTTATTGCCACATGTACCTGCACTATGAGGTCAAATCAAATTCTATGGAAAGTACTTTAAGAAGATATAAGAAGGTTAATGTATATAAATATCGCACCTTTTTCAATTTTTAGAATTCTTATTGTCAGTAAAAATAAAAACTAGGCTAGACATGTCAGTGAACAAAAACAAGTGGCCCATATATCTGATGTTATCAGTGATGTCATCAATGAAATTTGTGATGTAATCTTTTATGTACTGGGTGTTTGTCTTAGCAGTGCACGGTGGTGGCGCGAGATATGGTTGCTTAGCTTACCATAACTGGCGAATTTCTGGGGGGTTTCGGTTTTACTTGTAACCATAACATTCCTTTAACACAGTTTTTGCATTGAACATATATAAATACACAGACAACATCATTCTCTGGCTGAGATATATCGATGACCTCTTCATTATATGGAAAGGGACTGAACAAGGATGGATGGAATTTGCGAGACATCTAAACAACAATGAAAACAATCTCCAGTTCACAGAAACACACAGTCGTACTCTGATTACATTTCTCGACGTGAATGTGAGAATAGTAGATAACAAACTCACCAGTGAACTATATAGGAAAACCACAGGGATCAACTCACCACTCCATGCACAAAGTGGACATCCTAAGAATCTAATATGGAGTGTTCCCTATGGAGAATTCATCCGGTTACGAAGAAATAACAGTACCCTGAAAACCTATGACATGGAGAGCAGAATAACCGCGCAAGGTTTTTCCAAACAACGATATCCCAAGAGAGTTGTGGAGAGAGCATACCTCAAAGCAAGAGCCAAGGATCGCTCAATGCTCATAGCAGGAACCGAACACAACGAAAGAAAAACTACGGAGAAAGACAGCACGCGATTAATTTTAACCTTCGATATCCAAGCACCCAAGATTAGACGGATTCTCAACAAGCATTGGAGAATCCTTATGGCAGACCAAGACCTTAATGGAAACCTCCAAAATCATCCCAAGATTACTTTCAGAAAGAACCAATCGATCAGAGATGTCCTGGTCCAGAGCTATATGACACAAGAAGAAAACAGCAGAGAGAGTAATTGGCTGACAAAAAACAAGAAAGAGGGTTTCTTTAAATGCACTCGCTGCAACATCTGTAAGTATGCTACAACACAAAGCTCTTTCAAACATCCGATCACTGGGAATCTGGTTCCTATATTAGGAATGATTACCTGTGAGACGGAATACGTTGTTTATGTGCTGACCTGTGCGTGCAACAAATGGTATATAGGGAGCACTAAATGTAAACTAAAAACACGTATTCAACAACATGTAAGAGCAATTATAAATAACGATGCAAATTACCCTATGGCCAAACATTTTGCAGAACATCATGAAAATGACATAAGCAGCTTTAGGTTCTTTGGCATGCACAAAATTGAGATGGGACCAAGAGGAGGTGACAAAGAAAAGACTCTGAGGCAAAAAGAGACTCGCTGCATATTGGACTTGGAAAGCAAATTCCCCCTAGGACACAACATAGACGAGGAACTATATACATTTCTGGGACAATGACCATCAAGTGTTGGACATCGGTCAAAAGAAAGCTCCCATCTGTTCCCCTAATGGTACATTCTTCCGAGGCTTCCATGGTTCTTGCCAATTTACATTTTTCAATATTGAGATAAAAAATACCACTGGAACTATACAGTCCGTACACACAGAATGATACTCCATTGTTTGCATTTTAAGACTAATTTTTTAAACACCTTTTTAACTTGTTTGTTATTGCTTATTTTTAAAGGGTATTTTACGATTCTTTTATGGAATTGTAGATTGTTTGTGCACTACTATGTTTACACTGATTTTTACATATACACTGTTTTATATAACACACATGCACATTAGAGGTTGGTTTAACAGCATATGCAGAGTTCATGGAAATGTTTTCTGCAACAGAAAGTTGAGGAATTGATAGACTAACATGTGTTCATATTAAAACTGTCCTCCTCTGGCATATATTGGATAATAACGAATTTAATTCAAGTATTACCCAGCTGCACTATGCGATAGTTAATATGAAAGATATATGCCATTCAAAGCAACGTCTCAAATTGAAAGCATGTGGGTTCGAATTTTAGATCCATACATTGTATACCGCACAGAAATGCGGATAGTTTATTATTCAGGAAACATGCACTAGGCACTTTATTACTTTGAATATTTTTAAACTGATGTATTGGATTGCAGTTTACATCCATATATGCACTACCTATGGGGGCCAGAACACAGACCTTAACCCATAAGTGTTTCTGTTAATAGAGATTTGCTATGGTAAACATGTCCGCTTTAGATTTACTCCGAATGGGTGCATTCCCTCATTCGAGTCCTCTTTCTATTTCAGTGACAATGAGCGCCATTCCGCTCTGCATGGCTGTTTTAAACTCTATGGGTCCAAGGGAACGAATTGTTGTGATCAAGCGGCAGGAAAAGCCGCGAAACGCGTTAACGTTCCCAACGCGCACATTTTTGCACTTTGGGGAGCCCTAATTTAATGGCTTTTTTAATATGTTTGTGCCGTCCTGTAAGGCACTAATAAAGATTATCTTTTAACACGAACTGGATGTCCGGACCAACTGTTTTGGAGGATTGAAGAGTGCTGCTCAATTTTACCTGATTGCATCAGTGTGAAGAGAAAAAGATATATATATATATATATATATATTACACAGCTATATATATTACACAGCCACGTTAGTGGCTGTGTAGTTATGGTTAAGTTGCTGTTTCCATAGGAAGAGCCCTTTTTGGGTGGCTTATAACTTCGCTCTCCCTGGACGAATCCTCACCAAACTTGGCAAAAAAAGTATACGGGTCACTCTGAATTATTTTGCAAAGTTTGGCGAGGTTTGGTCCAGGGGGGGCAAAGTTATAGGGGGGGGTCCCAAAACTTCTTTTTTCCCCATAGACTGAATGGGGAAAAAACTTTGCTCACGCCTATAGCCCAAACCGCTGGACGGATTTTCACCAAATTTGGACCAGGAGCACGTGCTTTTGCAAATTTAATGAAAATCAGTCCAGTAGTTTTTTTAAAAATGACCAAAAAGTAGGTCACAAGAAATTAGTGATATCTATGTTCGGTCCGCGGACACACTTCCCTGTTCGCTCCGCGAACAGTGTCCTGATTGGCCAACCGGCTTGCGTCTTGTCTGCGGACATGCAACGTGTTCGCTGATTGGACGGTGAAGAGCGTGAAGCGCGTCAGATTTTCGGGAATGCCCGCCATCTTGGATTCGCGGACGTCCGCGGACAGCTCAGTGAAACTTGTTGGAAAAATACTATTTTGTAGAGTGTGTTGGTGTGTAAAACTGTTTGGGGAGGGTTGGGGAGTAAGAGATGGGTTAAATGTTGTATTTTTTTAGGTGGTAGACCTCCCTGTTGTGTTCGCTTTGTCCGCGGACAACGCAATGTCCTGAAATGTTCTAAATAAACGAAATGGGGGTGTTCTGAGGACACTACGCCTGTACGTATTGTTCGCAAGCAAGCTGAAACTGTTCTAAGAACACTCGCGGTGTCCTGAAATGTTCGAAAATAAACAAAATGGGTGTGTCCTGAGGACGGTAAGCCTGTTCGTTTTGTTCGTAGGCAAGTTGAATCTGTTCTAAGAACACATTGTGTCCTGGGATGTTCGTCAATAAACAAAATGGGGGTGTCCTGAGGACGGTGGATGTTCGTCAATAAACAAAATGGGGGTGTCCTGAGGACGCTATGCCTGTCCGTACTGTTCGTAGGCAAGTTGAAACTGTTCTAAGAACACTCATCATGTCCGCAGACATTAAAAGTGCCCATATGGCATAGTTAAAATTATGGCCATGCACCCAAGACTCTATGCCCTGGCCACAACCACCGCAGCATATCACACCCATAGTGGCTTATAACTTTGTTGCTTATAAATTTGTTCTTGGATCCCAAAGTTATAAGCCACTATGGGTGTGATATGCTGTGGTGGTTTTACTTATTATAATATACTTACTGTTTGGTTTAGTAACTGGGGTACATGTATTTCTTGTTCATTTCTGTGATAAAAGAAAAGATCATGGTAGTATTGGTATTTTGTAACGACTTATAACATTGAATAATCAAATGTGTTTTTTTTTTTACCCTCATATTTAGTAGATTACAAACCATTGTACTGTGCAATTTTCTCAGTTTCTGTGTTTGTTGCTAAAATCATAGGGTGTGTGGGAGAAACATAATCCATGTTGGATTAAAAAAAAGAACTTTTTTTGTTATGCTACAGTCTGTTTGTTTTCAGTGTTCACTTGTTGTTTCCGGCTAATGCTCTATATATTGGCTTGTTGCAGATTTTTGGAGCAGTTAGATACCTGTTGACATATTCTAACAGTCTATTTTTTGTTATAATGAAGTGGTATTGATTCATCTGTTTGGATATTGCAAAATTTTGGGGCAGTTAGATACCAGTTGGCGTATTCTAACTGTCTATTTTTTGTTATAATGTAGTGGTATTTATTTATCTGTTTGGTTTTTGAAAATCTTGGGGTAGTTAGATACTGGTTGGCGTATTCTAACTGTTTATTGTTTGATATAATTTAGTGGTATTCATTTATCTGTTTAGTTGTTGTAGAATCTTGGGGCAGTTATATAGCTGTTGGCATATTGTAACAGTTTATAGTTTTTTAATAGAAGTTTAGTTAATGTTTAAGTACAATTTAGTTAATACATTTTGGTTTTAAGAACATTAAATAAGCGTTCGTAAGATTTGCAGGTAATCTCTGCTTTAGAGTAATGGTACTATCAATACATTCGAACCATCCACATTTTTTTTTATATATATGCAGTATAGTGGCCTGCATTGGTTGTGGCTCCTGTGTGGTAGATTATACCTATTGTTGTGAAGGTTTTCTTACCAAGTGATACTTGACCATGTGTGAATCCAGTCAGCTTGCAGTTGTTTTTGGTACCATCTGCATTTTAACGTAGAAGCATTAGTATTACGTATTTACTATGTGTTTGTATTAGTAAGGTGGAGCGATTATCCGAATTGGAGGTAGTACATAATCTACGACGGTTTGCATTTTGTACAAGTTGCTGAAATGGAACGGATTCACAATTAGGTATTGATACATACACAAAGCGCTCATTGGGGATTTGTTCTTGTGTCACATTGTTGCAGAAAGTGCATGTATGTTTCCACATGTATGAAATCTGGAAGATTTCATTTATAGGTATTTTTTTGTTTTCCAGTACTTATAGTAAGTACTTTAGAAATTCTTGTGGATCTTCCTGTGAGTTTATAGTGAATTGCACCATTCCAGCACAGTAGTGCAATTGTTGTCTTATTCCATAAACCCTATACGTGTTGTCAGGATTGTTTGTTGCGTTTCTATGAAGTACTAACATTTGCAAACACAATTGGTCTGTACTGTGTAAGTAAATGGTGTCAATAATTGGTGGTAATTGAAATAGAATATTCATTGTTACATTTGCGTAGCAACTTACACCAATTACATTTGAAAGTTTAAATGGACCAGGTAGTTCTGTATCTGAGTGCTTTTTTTGGAGTTTGTCTTCCTCCTTTGAAAAAGTACCTAGTTTACTTTCCCTAATAGCTTCTTTTTTGATTGTGGTACTTGATGAAGTATTAGTTTCTTTTAATCTCTTTGGAGGATTTGCAGTGACATCCTGTTGCATTTCTGTTTGATTTAATTTTCTTTTAGAACATTTTACTTTTTGTGGAACAGGATATGTTTTTAGATGGGGGGTGTATAGTGAACAAAGTCTATTGTATTCTAAAATGCAAGGAATATCAGCGTTTACTTTATTTGCATCAAAGTTGATTAGAAATAGACCGTCAAGTGTACGTAAGCGTGATAGTGCTACGTAGCTCATGCCTTCTTTAAAGACTGTGTTACCAATGTCTATCAATGCTTGTCTAGGTAAGACCTTGTGATTTATGAATGTTGACTGCGTATGCAAGAGTTAGAGAAAATTGTTCTCTGCGTACATACATGTCTTTGAAGAGAAGGAATCGAGCTGTTGAGCGTCTTATCCTTTTGACTTCTGGAAGTTTGTCAAAGAGAATATTGACAAACTGAATGTTGTTGTCACGTGGGTATGTTTGAAAGCCAACAACTGTACCCAGTGCTCCATTAACTAGTCCTTGATCCACGTCAAGGTTACGTTTAAGCATTACTCTGCAATTTAAGGATAATTTTAATATTTTTTTCAATCCAGCTGTGTTGGAGATTGAATTTTCTAAACTATTTAGTCTCGTTGTGGCTTGTTCACACATGGGTAGTGTCATACCATGTATGTCTAGTTTGTCTGTTATTGGTTGCATTTCTTTATTTAACATTGTTTCATTGAATTTGAAACAGCTTGCAAGAGTTGGCATTAAGGCCATACAATTGACATTTTTGTGGGCTAATTGTTCCATAACATCTGTAGCACATGCATTATCGCCATAAAGTGCATGAATGTGCCGGGATTTCAATATTGCTTGTGCTTCTTGAGATAATATACCAACTCTAATACTTTTTAAGATGTTGGCATAAGTGAGATCTGCAGATTGCTGCATGTTTTCTGTTAATTCTCTGTATTGGAAATGTTGCCAAAGGTTGACATTTCCAATGCTGCCAACAGTTTTACAGCAGAGTTTGTGTCCTAAGGTTTTAAAAATAGGCTCACCTTACACTGGTGTCAATTGAAGATGATCTCCGAAAACAATAATGTGTTTTCCTCCAAAGAGCTCTTCGTAGTTTGTTTTGAGTACTTCTTATAATCTGAGGTGAATCAAAGCCAACATTATGTTGGAGACCATGCTCACTTCATCTATTAGTAGCATTTTCAATGGTTTTAATACTCTGCGTAATTCCATTGCAGCTTCTGTAGAAAGTTTGTAATAGTCTAATTTGTTTTGGTGTTCTACTGGCAGGAGTAGTAATCGGTGTAAAGTGACACCGCCTATGTTGTAGGCAGCTAAACCTGTGGGGGCAGTGACAACAGCTGACAGTTTGTTGTTTGTCAATTGTTGAAGGAATTTACTGATGATTTTGATTAAGAATGTTTTGCCAGAACCAGCTTCAGCACTGACGTACAGTAGTATAGGTTTGTAATTTTGGCAGGTGCATTCTTTGTTTTCATGTTGTACACCATGTGCAATTTCTTTTGTTACTTCTTCAAAAATGCTACGTTGCTCATTGTTTAGTTTTGATTGTAGTATAGTTAAGTCTTCTTTATCTTCATACTGACACATGGTGTTTTCTACTTCCGTCATAGCTAATTCTGCCTAATTTGTTATTAGTGGCTCTCCCAGTGGTTCTTGGCTTCCTGTTACAGAAGGTTGACTACTGTCAGGAGTGTCCTTATCTAGTTGGGACTGGAATTCTTCTTCGTGTTGCTGTTCATTGTGCAACATTGTTTTGTACTGTGTAAAGTTTACATCGGTTATAGTGCTTTCATTTGCTTTGAAACCGTCTTCATAGGAGTCATAGTTATCTAGTATTTCTTCTTCTTTTCTCCATGGTTTAAAGAGTTGTAGCAGGGACATGCAATATAGTTCTTTATGTTGAGGAGTGTTTAATGACAATTTGATATGATTAATTAAATTTGGTTTGGTGAGTTTTACTAAGCTGCCTTCACAATTTGACACTGTATTTACCTTTTTTTTCATCGGGTTTTATATTATTTTTGTATGTAAAGTTTTGGGCTATGTGGTATAGACACATGGTTTCCAAAGTGGTACTTCTGTTTGGGTAGTATGTGTCCAGTAAATTGTTTTTTAAAATGTCTTGGCTGTTGGGATCATGTTTGGCTATTGTTTCTATGTCCTCATATGATTTTAGTACTCTTTTTCTAGATTTAGCAGGATCAAGAATTAGCCATACTATATTTTCAGATTTTCCATACAAAGCAGTACCAGTTAAACGATCTGCTGCTTCATAGGAGCCACATTCTCTATGGGAGAGCATTTTTATGCCCAAGCTGTATAATTTCTGAGACAGTGTTTTGTCTGATGACAGGTCATTCCAGAGGTCTTGGAGCTCTGTTTTTTCTGCTTTGGTTAAGTATGCTGTAACATATTGTGCAACTGCAGTGGAATTGTCTGCAATGTACTCCACATCTATGTTTGCATTCCATAAGTGGGCAATGATTGCATTGATATATTTCTCTTCTTCTGTTCTTTTTATGTAATATGTATTTTTAGGTGATTTACCTTTAACACTATGTCTAACTGAAGACATGAAGTTGTTCACTTGACCTGTTTTTGTAACCGGTCTAGGGAAACCAAAGCGGCATTTGGTGTAGTATTTCCCTTTGTTTTTGTATTTGCGACGACAATATTTGCCACATTTGTGTCTTTGAAATTGTAAAATTTGTGCATGAAGATCACTATATGTTGCTTCTGCTGGAATTTCACAAGTGACATATTTTTCAATAAACTGTAACACAGTGGCATCATTGTCTTGACCAAATTTAGGAGCATCTTTAATCCATAAAAGCATTTGGATATGTGGTGCTCCTCTGGCTTGGTATTCTTTTCTCCAAAAGAAGTGTTGCACTTCTCAGAGGGGAGGAACAGTTTTATTACAAATAAAGTGTTAGTATATCTATGTTTGTTCTGTTTTTGTTTGATATGCGTAGGAAATCATGTAAATCTTCCCATACATATTCTGCACAACTTAATGTAACAAATCAAGTGGGTGGGCCAAGGTTTCTTACCATACAACGTACATCTCCATGACGTCAAAACCAGTACTCTTTAGTACCACGCATGTTTGCTAATAGATTTGTAATATTTGATTGTAAAACCTCATCTTTTTGTTGCACTTTTTGTAATAATTGTGTAGCTGACATATTTTGAAAGTGGGATCCTGATTTTAATGTGTGTGCAACTCCGTAACATAAAGTTGCTAGTTCACTTTCTTTTTTTTTTTTATTACTTGTATATAATCAAACTAGATTTTTACAAGAGCTCAAAGGAAGAAGTAGAGGAAAGAGAAAAAAAGCATCACCATCAGGAGAACAGGGAATCAGCTTCCAACCATTAAGAGATGCTGCCTCAAGTGGCAGTGGACAGAGTCATTTTTTGGAGTGCTAGATTCAGCAGTTTAGCTGACGCCGTATGCCATCTTGTCTTGTCCCCAGTTATTAAGCGGTTCCACCAGATGCTTTCTTTGCTTGCAAACGAGTTAACAGTCAGGGAGCTGAAAAAGGCCATCCTTTCTTGGTGCAGGGCAGGACAGAGCATTAGAAGATGTCTGATGGATTCCGTTTCTGCAGCGTTTTTGCACAGTCTACAGGCATTTGTCGTGGATCTTGTCCTGATCGCCAGAATTTCCTGCGTCGGAAGAACGTTGAGGCGGGCTTTTAGGAAAGTTCTCATTAAGGCTTTGTTGGGATATCGTTTGCAATATGCCATAGGTTCTTTCAATTTGTTGATGTTCATAGGAAGATGTGCTAATAATTTATTACCAGTTGCTTTTTCGATTGTCTGGATCCAATCTGTACACTGTAGTTTGGTTTTAATCCTAACAGGATTGTACTTTAGTTCTTCTTTAGTACAAGCTATTTCTTCCAATATCGAATTTTGATCCTGTGCCCATTTATTCATCGTTAGGTTATTGCCCTTCTCGATCTCTTCGGCAATTATTCGATAGATTTCTAGACTCTCCGGGTGGATGACTTTCCTGTACAGATATAGAGTTGCGATGTCCACCACCGCTTTTAGAGAGACAAGACCGAGTTCCCGTCGTATCGGGGCTACAGCAACAGAGTTAGGTAAGCCCAGCACCGATCTCCAGATAAAGCCTTCGAGTTTGACCCAGAGGCCCTGAGGAATAGACGGGGTGGCGTCCATGCCGTAAGTCAACGAGGGGATAACCTTGGCCTTATAAAAGTTGATAGCAGGTTGCAGAGAGAATTTCCCGTATTTCCGATCGACAGCTCTCAGCTGTGCTGCTAAGTTCTTGGCCTTCGCCCATAGGTCAATTTGCAGGGTCCTGGCCCACTTTGTGCTGTCGAGTTGAATTCCGAGATACTTGAACGACTCGACCACTTCTATTTTGGTGCCGTAGAGGAACCAATTTGGAGCCACTTTCTTTTTTCTTTTAGTGCCTTGTTTTTGGAGAATCATTATCTTGGTTTTTGATTTATTGATTTCCAAGTTGTTTTCGGTGGTGTAGGTCGAAAGGTTGTCTAATTGTCGTTGCAAACTGATCTGGGTCTGATCAAGCAATATTAAGTCATCCGCATATAGAAGTCTGGGCACCTCAGTATTGCCTATTTTCGGAGGAAAGGATCTGATTTTAGCTTGGGACTCTTTGAAATCTCCTAGGAATGATATGAACAGAGCAGGGGCCAGGGGACAACCCTGTTTTACTCCTTGAAAAGTCGGGATAGAGTTAGACATTAGGCCTTGATTATTTAGGCGTACTTTTATACTGGTTTCAGAGTGAAGTTTGATTATTGGGTTCAAAATGGTCGCAGGACATTTCCAACGCTTGAGTTTGGACCACAATTTGGACCTGTTCACTCTGTCAAAAGCAGCCGACAAGTCAACGAACGCTAGGTAGATCTGAGAAGATCCCGTCATAGCTCTGTCTTTGAGTAGGTTCAAGCACAGGATATTAGCACTCGTATTTGCATTCTTTTGGAATCCGGTTTGGAAAAAATCTGAACAGCCAGCAGTGGCTGCCCATTTGCGAAACTGATTCAATAAGACTGTAGCAAAAACTTTCCCAATGACATCTAACAGGGCTATTGGTCTGTAATTCGAGGGATCGTCTCTGGCTCCCTTTTTAAAAATCGGAACGATCAGGGCTTTTGACCATGAATCCGGAATGGTTTTACTTTCTCGGCAGATTTTAAAAATTGAGCAGATGAGGTTCGCCCATTCCTCTGGATTTTGCTTGAGGTCACAGTTAGCGAGCCCGTCAGGACCCGGAGCTCTTGATGATTTCAATTTCAAAATGATTGATTTGATTTCCCACTCATGTCTCCCAGCACCCCCACCCCCCAGCACTGTGGGACACCTGCCAGCAGGCCCCCACTCATGTCTCCCACCACCCCCACCCCCCAGCAGTCATGGGCACCCTCCACCAGGCCCCCACTCATGTCTCCCAGCACCCCCACCCCCCAGCACTGAGGGGCACCTGCCAGCAGGCCCCCACTCATGTCTCCCACCCAACCCCCAGCACTGAGGGGCACCTGCCAGCAGGCCCCCACTCATGTCTCCCACCACCCCCACCCCCCAGCAGTCATGGGCACCCTCCACCAGGCCCCCACTCATGTCTCCCACCCACCCCCACCCCCCAGCACCTGCCAGCAGTCCCCCACTCATGTCTCCCACCCACCCCCACCCCCCAGCACTGAGGGGCACCTGCCAGCAGGCCCCCACTCATGTCTCCCACCACCCCCACCACCCAGCAGTCATGGGCACCGTCCACCAGGCCCCCACTCATGTCTCCCACCCACCCCCACCCCCCAGCACTGAGGGGCACCTGCCAGCAGGCCCCCACTCATGTCTCCCACCACCCCCCACCCCCCAGCAGTCATGGGCACCCTCCACCAGGCCCCCACTCATGTCTCCCACCCACCCCCCAGCAGTCATGGGCACCCTCCACCAGGCCCCCACTCATGTCTCCCACCACCCCCACCCCCAGCACTGTGGGACACCTCCACCAGGCCCCCACTCGTGTCTCCCACCACCCCCACCCCCCAGCACTGTGGGACACCCTCCAACATGCCCCCACTCATGTCTCCCACCCACCCCCACCCCCCAGCAGTCATGGGCACCCTCCACCAGGCCCCCACTCATGTCCCCCAACACCCACCCCCCAGCACTGAGGGGCACCTGTCAGCAGGCCCCCACTCATGTCTCCCACCACCCCCACCCCCCAGCAGTCATGGGCACCCTCCACCAGGCCCCCACGCATGTCTCCCACCCACCCCCACCCCCCAGCACTGAGGGGCACCTGCCAGCAGGCCCCCACTCATGTCTCCCACCCACCCCCACCCCAGCACTGAGGGGCACCTGCCAGCAGGCCCCCACTCATGTCTCCCACCCACCCCCACCCCCCAGCACTGAGGGGCGCCTGCCAGCAGGCCCCCACTCATGTCTCCCACCCACCCCCACCCCCCAGCAGTCATGGGAACCCTCCACCAGGCCCCCACTCATGTCTCCCACCCACCCCCACCCCCCAGCACTGAGGGGCACCTGCCAGCAGGCCCCCACTCATGTCTCCCACCACCCCCACCCCCCAGCAGTCATGGGCACCCTCCACCAGTTCCCCACTCATGTCTCCCACACACCCCCACCCCCCAGCACTGAGGGGCACCTGCCAGCAGGCCCCCACTCATGTCTCTCACCACCCCCACCCCCCAGCACTGTGGGACACCCTCCACCAGGCCCCCACTCATGTCTCCCACCCACCCCCACCAGTCATGGGCACCCTCCACCAGGCCCCCACTCATGTCTCCCAGCTAATACGTCATCACAATCCAGATCCCAGGCTCCTATGCCCACCCAAATCACACCCCACGCCACCCCAGTCCAAACACCCAACCAAGCTTTACATCCATTCAAAATTAAAATACCCATCACATGATAGATAACAAATAAGCAGTATGCGCATGAGTACAAGTCCGTCAGACCCACACAATGGCAACACATCGTGACAGGCATGAAACCAATGAGAGAAGTCCACACATTGAAGAAGCAAACAAAAATCTATTTAAGTGAAAATGAAGTGAATGAAATCCAAAGAAACAATAATGGCAACAAATATCAAAATGCAGCATGTCCACCAAAAATAATAAAAATGAAAAATGAAATCCAAAATAACCATAATGAAATTGTGTCCAGAGTCACTGTCCAACAAAGCAAATCCAAAGTGAAAGTAAAGTGAAAATCCATTGCTCCATGGTTAAATAAAAAATAAAAGATGAAGTCCACAAATCCACTGTCAAACTATGTACAAAGATAAAAATCAGGGTCCATGATCCCAACGAAGTAAAGGAAACCTACAATAAAACCTAACTAACTAATAACTATATACAAAAAATGGGGCATAGTCCAAGCGCCCCAAACAAAAACAAAAAAGAAATGAAACCTAACACTAATTAACTATATACAATGGCAGCGGCAAGTCCAACGGCTCACTCCTGGATGTTGCGGGCCAGGGCATCATCAAACTCCTGCTCAATGTCCCAGAGGCGGCCCCGTTCCATGGCCCGAGGGTCCGCAGGGACGATGACGTGTTCTCCTCCAACTCCCTGCGGATTGCCTCGAGGCACTCGGCCCGCCTCAGGGCCCTCCGCATGGAGTTCTCCGCCCTGACCATTGTGAGCCGTGCCTCTTCCACCCGCTGCCGCTTCGCATCTATGGCATGGCCCAGCCGCTGCCACACGGAAGACACTTCCCATCCTGGGTCCTCCTGCCCTCCGGCCGATGCCTGCCCCTCCGATGTCGAAGGGCCCGAGCCATCGTGGCTCCCACCTACAGCCTCCTGCTGCTGCTGCTGCTGACCATGTGCCCTGTCCGATGGTGCCTGCACATCCTCCTCCAGCTGGGGTGCAGTCGTTGATGTGGCCACCCCTGCTGGACGTCCGACTCCCGACTGTGGCAGGGATCTGTTGTCCACCAGCCTGGCCGCATGGTCAGAGGCAGCTCCACAGGGCACCCAGGTGATACATTGGTGGGAAGATGGCATGGAGGACGACTGGCGCATAGGGGGTTCCGTTGAGGAGGGGGTCGAAACAAGGTCCAGGAAACTGAGGAATCCGGCCCCAGTGAGCTGTCCCAGTGGGTCAACGCGGTCAACGAGCCATGCGAACAGACGTGCAGTCTCCCCATGAAAAGACTGAAGGTCAGCTCGCATGGCCCGTTGACGCAACGCCACCCCACCCTGGACAGGCCCAACCTGGTGCAGGATAGCCACATCCGCAGGGAGAGGAAGGCCAGTTGGTGTAAGCCTATCCCCTCCTTGAGAACGGGTCTGGAGGTGGGCACCCCTGCTGGTGCAAGATGATGCAGTGACAGGAGCAGGGACAGGATTGCACACAGGCACCTCCGCGGCGGCCTGTGCTGCCTCCTGTCCCTGGTCCTGCACTGCACCACTAGCACTAGTGGAATCCCCACCTCCAGACCCCGCCCCTGTTGCTTGCACGGCCTCCTCCTCCACCAAAGTGTCCAGAGCGGCGTAGGACACTCAGGATCCCCACCACCTTCCAAGCGGAAGAGGAAGAGTGCTCGTCCGGCAGAGGCTGATGCCCCAGACACGGCTACACAGTCTGGCCCGTCGAGGAAGCCCAGCTTCAATGATGCCGAACTGAGTGCACTTGTCGAGTATGTGTCCGCACATGACAACGAAATGGTCATTGTTGCAGGATCCAAGACCACACATGCGCAACGCCAGGCACACTGGCAGACTGTTGCGGACATAGTAAGTGCCCTTGGAATCGTGAGGCGCACAGCCAATGATTGCTATAAGCGCTGGAATGACCTGAAGCGCAGGGCAAAGAATAAGCTGGCCTCAAGTCATGCCGCAACTCTAGTGACTGGAGGGGGGTCTCCAGTAGAGGACATGGAACTCACTCCACATGAGTCAGTCGCTGGGACCTACGTCATCGAGGAACAGATCCAAGGCATGGGAGATCTGCCAGATTATGAGGCATTGTCCGGTGAGTGCACATGCATGTGTGTGTCATCCATGTGCATGTTGTGTATGTGAGGGCTTCTGTTTGGGTGCCAGGTGAGGGTGTGTGTGCCTGAGTTGTTTGGGTCACCCATGTGCTTCATCCAATACATTCTGCGCAGCAGCATTTGGCCATAGCAGTATCCCTTCTGCCAACAGTAGACATCTAGCCGAACACCACGCCAGTTGCCCTTGAAGTGTCATCTTGCCATGACATTGTTGCTTATTTTTCTCTGTTTTTTGTTTGTTACCTGGATATCATTTGTTTAGACATGTCCCTGTGCTATAGGACCATTTTGGACTGGCAGCTCCAGGTTAAACATTAGAACTGTTTGAATCAGAAAAGCTATTACATGAACAAACTAGACTGAATGAAAAAGTGGTGCCCTCCTCTCCCTCTTCACTTTATAGCGATGGTACATGCCATCTGTGTGATGGCATGTGTATTTCACCTGGCAATCACAGGCCAATGTGTGATGCCACTGCTAGGCAGCATGCAGCAAATGTGTTGATCCTCCATCTTGGTGTCATCAATGTGTGCCATTTGCCTCCCCGTCATACGCAGTGAGGGTGCATGCATGGGAGGGTTTTAGTCATGTGGGACATGTGTCAATCAAGTACTGGTTCTGTTGCTTATCAGCCCTAATTGTGTACCATAGTATTTCTTTTCTTTCATGTCTTTGCAGGGGATGACGCACTTGATACTGCTGGGGTTGTGGAGATGGTGCAGACCCAGGAGGGGTCTCAGGCCCGACCGACCACCAGTGAGGGACGTGGTGTGGTGGTGGGTGAGAACCCACAACTGCTGCAGGTCGTGCTCTCAAGGGGTGTCTCTGGGTGCACCTCCCCCAAGATGTATTCAGGTGTCGATTCGGATGATGAGACCTATGTGGCGTCGCAGGTGAGTGTTCCTGGGAGGGATTCTGATCTGTCCGACCCACCTGCACCAGGGGTAGAACCCTCAATGGGGATGTCAGTGTTGGCAGGTCCGCCTTTGGTGGTTACGGATGCAGGGTCACACTCCGCAACATCTGATCCTGTTCCTGGGCCAGCAGATCAGAGGGGGAATGCAGTCCTGCAGCCTCAGGCAGTGCCGGCACAGCAAGGCGCAGTTCGCCTTGACCCAGACAGGTGTGGTGCCCGCCGACGTGGTGGCCGTACGCCACCTGGCAATACCGCATGGGAGCAATCCATATACGGGATGGCCATCCAACAGGCAGCATCATCAGAGATGATGGCTCAGGCCATGGATAGGGTGGCCACTTCCATTGTCCCCCCAGAAAGGCTGATGGAGCGACTGCAGCAGGCAACAGACTCCATCTGCCAGTCACACAGGGAGGACATGTTGGCGTCCAACAGGTACAGGCGGGCGGCACTGGTGACTCTGCAGGATGCAATTTCCATGGAGTCCCAGGGCCATAGGAAAGCCCTGAGGGTGGAACTCTGTCACCTCAGGACGACTCTTGTTGAGCTTGAGGCTTCAACTGCAAGAAGGACAGAACAGCAGCTGGAGCGTCTCACACGTACGCTCTCAGCTGAGATGCAGGCAACTCGGGAGGAGGTCCGGTCATCCCGTGAGTTGTTGCATGGGGACCTCCGCTCGATTATCTTCCAGAACCAGACCTTCCAGACTCGCATGCTTGCTGCCATGGAGGAGCACACTAGGGCTTTGCGTGGGCTTCCTCCCATAGTGCCACCACCTCCTGATGCAGCTGCAGAGTCTGAGGAGAGCGACCACAGTGAATCTCTCACAATAGGGTAGCCGTGTAGGCCATGAGCCCATGGAGGTGTTTTTTTTCCCCATAATCCACACAGGTGGGTTTTGGTGTGCATCCTGTCCTCGGACCTCCTGGGTGCCCCCCCCCCCCCGGCCCATTCATGGCCATTTTTGAATTTTTTTATTCTTTTATTTTTTTCCATATTCTTTTTTACAGTGTGTTGCCTTGTGTGGCTCCCATCGGCATCCGCTGTATTGTGGCTGGGCACATGCAGGCTTGTCCTGATTTTGGGTTAGATGCTTGGGTTTGTGAGACACACACCCCTCCTGCTTCCCGTTTCCATGGGCTTGCAAAGGGTGTCCCCAAGTGACATTGACTTACACGGTGACGTTGGACTCCCACTACATGTGTGGGTAGTCTAGTCAATACTGTGTATACATTACTAGTGCATATTGTTGTTGTATTGTACACTGCATGTTGTATAGCTATGTAACTCTGCATCCATGTCTTCATCCTAATTTGCAGGTCCTTTCCTCATGTCTTCACAAGGGCCTCTACTTTGGAGATGGAGTCCATGTCGGCAGCAGTGCACCTACAACTTTGCGTGGTGGCAAAACTGTCCAGTTGGAAGTATTGGAAGTGCAGGCATTTTCATGTGGTAAGACTAACAATTTTCAACATTCGTACTGTCATGTTAATGGTAGCTTTGAGGGTCAGTAGCTGATAAATGTTATTGCTAAATACCTGCTCATGTGTGTTGTTGGTCCTGCATTACTGTGAGCATTTCATGTGTCGCCAGTTTCCATTAGGGACACTGTGCTTTGTGACACTTGTGTCATGTTGTGGGGATCACTTGGTTTGCTCTCACATAGCATGACATGGCATGGTGTGTTGTGTGGCGGTGCTGGGGAGGGGTTGGGTGACATGGCACTGTCCTCATGTTGCATTTTGCAAGTGGGTATTCATTTTAGCTGCATAAAAGTGTGTCATTTCATGAAACTGCATTGGTGGTGTCTGTGTAGGTAGGGATGCACACATTGTAACACTTCCAGGTTAACAATCTCAGGCTGATATGGTTCAGACAGTTGTTTCTCCATACATTCAAGATCATTGTCAGGTTCAGTCATCATTGATTGTCAGATGGTATGTGCCAGGGCTGTGTGCACTCCACAGGGGCGTGATTTCTATGTGAAGTAATTAGCCACCAGCTGCGTACGGGCTGCCTCCTCCCGTGCCCTTTCCCCTCCCATGCGCAGCGGGCGTGCATGTGGTTGGGGATGTGGGGGCACCACCATGTCCACAGCCAGGCCCCGGCGTGTTGCAACGTTGTGTAGGACACATGCTGCCACTATGATCCTGCACACTACTGGGGGAGCGTATAACAGCTGCCCGCCAGAACGTTCAAGGGAGCGAAAGCGTGACTTAAGCACTCCGAATGTGCGCTCCACTATGCCCCAGGTTGCAATGTGGGCTGTGTTATATCTTACCTCGGGTGGCGTGGTGGGGTTCCTAATTGGCGTCATCATGTGGGGGCTGAGAGGGTAGGCACTGTCCCCTGTGGAGGTGTAGATGGGTATCATTAGTGGGGTTGTGACCTTGCTCAGTATCTGACATGCATGCATGTGCAGTGGCATTCATACTCACCAAGCAGCCATGTATCGCCATGCTGCCCAGCTTCTAGGTCCCGGCTTAGGGTAGACATTCGGTAAATGAAGCTGTCGTGGGTGGACCCGGGATAATTGGCATATACTGAGGTGATGATTCCCTTGGCATTACATACTACCTGCACGTTGATGGAATACCAGTGCTTGCGGTTCCTATAGATGTGCTCTGATGCCCTGGGGGGACGTAGAGCCACATGGGTGCAGTCGATGGCACCTAGCACTTTGGGGAATTGTGCCACACCATAGAAATCCAGGGCGGCAGCCTGCCTTTCTGCAGGTGTTCTAGGCAGGTATATGTGCCTGCGGACTGATGGGCGTGCAGTGATGATGTTCAAGACCTGGTGTAGGCAGCGTGACTGCGTGGCCTGTGACACCCCACCCACTATGGCACTTGTCTGCTTAAATGATCCAGTGGCCAAGAAGTACAGTACATTAAGGACCTTCTCCAGGGGGCTGAGTGCTTGGGAGCACAGGGTGGGTGATGTGAGGTCATCCTCCCACTCACTCACCAGGTCCAGTATTATGTGTGGTGGAAACCTGTACCTCCCATACACCTGGTCATCAGGCATCCCAAAAAGGCTGGTTCTGGGTGTGAAGATTCTGGCCCTGACTATCCTCCTCCTCCTCCTTTGGTAACCCACGGCCACTGCTGCTAGGAACGGTATATTCATCCTGGCGTCTGAGCTTGTTTGTTTTTTGCGCGCAATTTTATGCTGCGCGGGTCGACGTACGACTGCTTCCTGCTGGCGTACGTGTTTCCGGATTAGCACGTCATTTCTTGCGCGTGTTGTAGGCGAGCGTGTAGAACTTCCCGTGTACCCCTGGAATACACGTACCCAGGACAATAGCGTGTGGAAATTCCCGCACCCCGAAATACACGTGCACTGATGTAGTCGCGTGTGTAAGTGCCCGCGCACCCCTGAAATACACGTACACAGGCCAATCGCGTGTACGCGCACTTTCCTCCAATTACACGTGATGACACTCTGACGTGCAGTCTTTCCACGTGTGCTCTGTCATCACGTGCTATGAGGGAAACACCCGCGCGCGTCACGTCATAGACGTGCTTACGTGCTGAGGGCCTTTGGTCCAATGGAATCGCGTATGCGTGCTGACGCGCTTACGCGCTAAGGGCCTTTCCTCGAATTTCACGCTGACGTGCTGGATTTTCACGTGCCAAATCACTCCGTATCAAGCTGGCCACGCGTAAGCACACGGAAGACCACGTTCCTGCCCAGAAGGCCGAATTACTGCCCCCAGAGCCCCGAGTAGCCTCCCACGAGCCATCTGCTGCTGCCTGCCTGCTGCCACCGTGCCCTGCCATTTGGTGCCTGCACATCAGCCATCTGCAGGGGTCCAGTTGCTGGTCCACCCCTGCTGGAACAGAAGACTCCCGACTGGGATACCATCGCTCCACAGCCCAGCCCCAGGACCCAGTTGCCCACCCACTCCTGCCTCTGGGGTTGCCATGTCGGGCACTTCAACATCTGGCACCACTGGCAACCCCCGGCCAGAGAGGCAGAGGGGCACCAGCTTCACTGCCACCGAAGTTGGTGTCCTGGTGGACCATGTCCTGGGGCAGTATGATGCCCTCTTCAGAAGGACCCGCGCCAACAAGGAAGGACGGACTAGGATCTGGACGGACATCGTGACTGCCATCAACGCGGAGGAGGTGGCAGTCCGCGACTACCAAGATGTCAGGAAGCGCTGGGATGACTGCAGGTCCAGGACCCTCATAAAGGCCCGGCGCCTTGTGGAGGGGGGCCGGGGCCACATGACTACCATCCAGATGAGGGTCCTGGAACGCGTAGGCCCAGCACTCCACGCCCAGATCCTTGAGAGGCAGACCCGTCTGGAGTTGAGTGGTAAGTGGCCAGGCATTGCTGTGTGAGACAGGGCATGTTGCAGTGTGCTGGTTGTCTGATACTTGCCTGTATGTGTGACATAGGCCATGTACGCATGTGTGTGTGCAGGGACGTCATGCATGTGAGACCAGTGATGTGTGAACCACATGGTTGGTGCATGTGTTCAAATGCAACATGGGGAGCCCGATGCGGAATGGCCACATGAGAGCATGGCAGTCTCTGTTCCTGGACATGGGTGGGGGTGAGAGATGGGTGCTGATGCCATGTACATGTATGCTGGCCATGTCTGTGTGTCTGACCTGCGTGTCTGTGACTTGTGAATGCCAGGGATGCATTACACATGTCTGTCGCAATGTTCAGATTCACTGATGCAGCCTAGTCATCCTTGTATCCACTGTGTCTGTGGTGTACGAGGCCAGATATATGTAACTAGGGTGAAGTGTGTGCATGTGATAGGCATGGCCCATGATGCATGTGAGTTCCAAAACAACATTGTAAGTTTCAATAATCCCTTAGACATGTATGCTGATGTCCATAGCATGCGCCATGCCTGTTACTGCATGTGTTTTACCGGCACTGGCCCATGTGTTGTGGAGGGACATGATGGAAGTGTTCTTTGACAGTGGCACTCATCTGCTATTGCTAGCTGTCTAGGGGACGATTGTACAGTACCCTGATGCTTGTGTTCTATGTCTCCCTCTACATATCGGCAACTGATGAAGAGGGCGGAGAAGGCGCTGTGGAGCACAGCGGCGGGGATGCACCCACGGCTGCAGCGGAAGGGGTGGGTGAGCCCCCACAGGGGCCTGCTACGGCGGAAGACGGCGAGGAGCCATCCAGGTTGGTGGTTTCCACAGAGGAGGAGGAGGCCGCCACTGAGGCGCACATGGGGCCTGGTGGGGGCATCCCTGCTGGTGCAAGTGTTGCAGTCCAGGGGCAGGGGCAGGAGGCAGCACAGGTCGCCGTGGAGGGGCCTGTGCATGTCTCTGTCCCTGACCCTGTGAGTGCACCACCATGCACCAGCAGGGATGCCCCATCCCAGGACCGTCCGCAGGTAGAGGGGATGTCCATGTCATCTGACTCCCCTCCACCTGCGGACGAGGGGACCCCTGGCCGTATGGGGAAGGTCCTGATTGGGGTTGCGATGCGCACGGGTGTCATTCGTGATGACGTGCGTGCTTCCCGGGAGGAGCACGCACGTCATCACGAAGAGCACCGTGCCGACATGGCCCAGTTGGGATTGACCATGGTCGGGGGTTTCCAGCATGTGTCGGCCCATCTGGCGGCCCTCTCCTCCTCTGTGGAGACTGTACACCAGTCGTTCTCCTTGCCGTCTTCCGGCCCAGATGCCACCAGGGCCCCCTGTGGACCTGCCCTGACCAATGCAGCCAGCTCGGTGGGGATCCCATCCCTGCCACAGTCGGGAGTCGGAGGTCCAGCAGGGGTGGACACCACAGCAACTGTACCCCTGCAGATGGAGGATGTGCCGGCATCATCGGGCAGGGCACGTGCACGACGGCGTCAGTGGATTCCATCAGCCTGGATGACGTCGTGCTGGCAGTTGCATCGGAGGCAGCAGCGTCGGCGTGGGAGGCATCATGGCTCGGGGCCATCTACATCGAAGGGGCAGGCATCGGCCGGAGGGCAGGAGGACCCTGGACAGGAAGTGTCTTCCGTGTGGCAGCGGTTGGGCCATGCAATAGTTGCGGAGCGGCGGCGGGCGGAAGAGGCGTGGCTCACGATAGTCAGGGCGGACAACTCCATGCGGAGGGCCCTGAGGCGGGCCGAGTGCCTCGAGGCAATCCGCAGGGGGTTGGAGGAGGAGATGGCGTCGTCCCTGCGGACCCTCGGGGCCATGGAACAGGACCGCCTCTGGGACATCGAACAGGAGTTCGATGATGCCCTGGCCCGGAACACCACGGAGTGAGCCGCTGGACTTGCCCGCCGCCTTTGTATATAGTTATTTAGTTTTAGGTTTATTTTCTTTCTTCTTATGGTTTGGAGTCGAAGGACACTGCTCCACTTTTTGTATATAGTTGCATTTTAGATAGGGTTTTTTGTAGGTTTCATTTCTTCAGTTGGGCTCATGGACCCTGGAATATTTTGTACATAGTTCTTCATTGGATTGTTTGTTATTTTTTGTTTTTATTTATTCACCATGGAGCAATGGTTTTTGAATTGTTGTTCTCACTTGGATTACATTTTTTTTTACTGTGTCTTTGGACACCATTTTTTTTTATTATGATTTGTAGTTTTCATTTTTTTAACGGACATGCAGCTTCTCTTTTTTTATTGCCATTGTAGTTTGTTTCATTTTATTTGCATTCAAGTTTTTTTTAATACAATTTTATTTTCATACTTCGATGTGTGGTATCATCTCATTGGTTTCATGCATGTCATGTTAGGTGTTTTCACATTCAATTGCAACCATTGTGTGTGACGGACATGTGTTCATTTGCATACTGAACATTGGGGGTGTGACTTGTAATTTCCATTTCCATGTGGGTGAATGGGTTACTTGGTTGGACCTTTTGACTGTGGAGGCTGCCCATAACGGACATGATTGGGGATTGTCAGGACCTGGGTGCAGGGGGACATGTGTGGGGGCCTGCTGGCAGGTGCCCCTCAGTGCTGGGGGTGCTGGGAGACATGAGTGGGGGCCTGGTGGAGGGTGCCCCTCAGTGCTGGGGGGTGGGGGTGGGTGGGAGACATGAGTGGGGGCATGGTGGAGGGTGCCCCTCAGTGCTGGGGGGTGGGGGTGGTGGGAGACATGAGTGGGGGTCTGGTGGAGGGTGCCCGTGACTGCTGGGGGGTGGGGGTGGGTGGTAGACATGAGTGGGACATGGGTGGGGGCCTGCTGGCAGGTGCCCCTCAGTGCTGGGGGGTGGGGGTGCTGGGAGACATGAGTGGGGGCCTGGTGGAGGGTGCCCCTCAGTGCTAGGGGGTGGGGGTGTGTGGGAGACATGAGTGGGGGCATGGTGGAGGGTGCCCCTCAGTGCTGGGGGGTGGGGGTGGGTGGGAGACATGAGTGGGGGCATGGTGGAGGGTGCCCATGACTGCTGGGGGGTGGGGGTGGGTGGGAGACATGAGTGGGGGCCTGGTGGAGGGTGTCCCACAGTGCTGGGGGATGGGGGTGGTGGGAGACATGAGTGGGGGCCTGCTGGCAGGTGCCCCTCAGTGCTGGGGAGTGGGGGTGCTGGGAGACATGTGTGGGGGCCTGCTGGCAGGTGCCCCTCAGTGCTGGGGGTGGTGGGAGACATGAGTGGGGGCCTGCTGGCAGGTGCCCCTCAATGCTGGGGGGTGGGGGTGGTGGGAGACATGTGTGGGGGCCTGCTGGCAGGTGCCCCTCAGTGCTGGGGGTGGGGGGAGACATGAGTGGGGGCCTGCTGGCAGGTGCCCCTCAGTGCTGGGGGGTGGGGGTGGTGGGAGACATGAGTGGGGGCCTGGTGGAGGGTGCCCCTTACTGCTGGGGGGTGGGGTGGGTGGGAGACATGAGTGGGGGCATGGTGGAGGGTGCCCCTCTGTGCTGGGGGGTGGGGGTGGTGGGAGACATGAGTGGGGGCCTGGTGGAGGGTGCACCTCAGTGCTGGGGGGTGGGGGTGGTGGGAGACATGTGTGGGGGCCTGCTGGCGGGTGCCCCTCAGTGCTGGGGGGTGTGGGTGGTGGGAGACATGAGTGGGGGCCTGCTGGCAGGTGCCCCTCAGTGCTGGGGGGTGGGGGTGGTGGGAGACATGAGTGGGGGCCTGGTGGAGGGTGCCCATGACTGCTGGGGGGTGGGGGTGGGTGGGAGACATGAGTGGGACATGGGTGGGGGCCTGCTGGCAGGTGCCCCTCAGTGCTGGGGGGTGGGGGTGGTGAGAGACATGAGTGGGGGCCTGGTGGAGGGTGCCCATGACGGGTGGGGGTGGGTGGGAGACATGAGAGGGGGCATGGTGGAGGGTGCCCCTCAGTGCTGGGGGGTGGGGGTGGTGGGAGACATGAGTGGGGGCCTGGTGGAGGGTGCCCCTCAGTGCTGGGGGGGTGGGGGTGGTGGGAGACATGAGTGGGGGCCTGCTGGCAGGTGCCCCTCAGTGCTGGGGGGTGGGGGTGGTGGGAGACATGAGTGGGGGCCTGGTGGAGGGTGCCCATGACTGCTGGGGGGTGGGGGTGGGTGGGAGACATGAGTGGGACATGGGTGGGGGCCTGCTGGCAGGTGCCCCTCAGTGCTGGGGGGTGGGGGTGGTGGGAGGCATGAGTGGGGGCCTGGTGGAGGGTGCCCATGACTGCTGGGGGGTGGGAGTGGGTGGGAGACATGAGTGGGGGCATGGTGAAGGGTGCCCCTCAGTGCTGGGGGGTGGGGGTGGTGGGAGACATGAGTGGGGGCCTGGTGAGGGTGCCCCTCAGTGCTGGGGGGTGGGGGTGGTGGGAGACATGTGTGGGGGCCTGCTGGCAGGTGCCCCTCAGTGCTGGGGGGTGGGGGTGCTGGGAGACATGAATGGGGGCCTGGTGGAGGGTGCCCATGACTGCTGGGGGGTGGGGGTGGTGGGAGACATGAGTGGGGGCATGGTGGAGGGTGTCCCACAGTGCTGGGGGGTGGGGGTGGTGGGAGACATGAGTGGGGGCCTGATGGAGGGTGCTCCTCAGTGCTGGGGGGTGGGGGTGGTGGGAGACATGAGTGGGGGCCTGGTGGAGGGTGCCCCTCAGTGCTGGGGGGTGGGGGTGGTGGCAGACATGAGTGGGGGCCTGGTGGAGGGTGCCCATGACTGCTGGGGGGTGGGGGTGGGTGGGAGACATGAGTGGGACATGGGTGGGGGCCTGCTGGCAGGTGCCCCTCAGTGCTGGGGGGTGGGGGTGGTGGGAGACATGAGTGGGGGCCTGGTGGAGGGTGCCCATGACTGCTGGGGGGTGGGGGTGGGTGGGAGACATGAGTGGGGGCCTGCTGGCAGGTGCCTCTCAGTGCTGGGGGGTGGGGTGGTGGGAGACATGAGTGGGGGCCTGGTGGAGGGTGACCATGACTGCTGGGGGGGTGGGGGTGCAGGGGGACATGTTTGGGGCCTGCTGGCAGGTGCCCCTCAGTGCTGGGGGGTGGGGGTGGTGGGAGACATGAGTGGGGGCCTGGTGGAGGGTGCCCCTGACTGCTGGGGGGTGGGCGCGCTTGGAGATGCGTGGGGCGCCTGGTGGAGGGTGCCCCACAGTGCTGGGGAGTGGAGGTGCAGGGGGACATGACCAGGTGTGCAGGGTAGTCCCCTGTGGTGTGGGCTGCCTGCAGGGGCCGTGGAGGGTGTACAGGGAAAACCTGGGAGGACCCACCCAGCCAAATCGCGTGTAACACTTCCCGCGAACCCCAGTAAGTCACGTACCCAGCCCATTCGCGTGTAAAACTTCCCCGTACCCCTGCAATACACGTACCCTGGCTAATCGCGTGTTAAACTTCCCGCGTACCCCTGCGATACACGTACCCTGGCCAATCGCGTGTAAAACTTCCAGCGTACCCCTGAGATACACGTACCCTGGTCAATCGCTTGTGAAACTTCCCGCGTACCCCTGGAATACACGTAAAACTTCCCGCGTACCCCTGAAATACACGTACCCTGGCTAATCGCGTGTGAAACTTCCCGCGTACCCCTGAAATACACGTACCCTGGCTAATCGCGTGTGAAACTTCCCGCGTACCCCTGAAATACACGTACCCTGGCTAATCGCGTGTAAAACTTCCCGCGTACCCCTGAAATACACGTACCCTGGCTAATCGCGTGTAAAACTTCCCGCGTACCCCTGAAATACACGTACCCTGGCTAATCGCGTGTGAAACTTCCCGCGTACCCCTGAAATACACGTACCCTGGCTAATCGCGTGTAAAACTTCCTGCGCACCCCGAAATACATGCACACGCTATTTTTCGCAGAGCGGGTGTCCGTGTTTGTGGCGTACACCTTTGCACCTCATTTGTCCTAGAGGGCCACAGTATGGGACATTCATCATAGCTGTGTATAGGTGCTTTTTTTCGGCGCACATTTTGGCACACATTTTTTTCTGGGGCAGGGACACTACCGCCTGCTTTCTTGTGGCGGACGTGTTTGGCCCTGTGCGCTGGTTTGACCGTGCGCTGGTTTGCCCTATTCGATTCCATGAATACGTGTTGTAGGCGAGTGTGTGGGCGTTCCGCGCACTTTCCTCCTGTACTTCCCCCGTGACGCCCACATTTTGACAAGTTGTTCCCCATTCCGAGTGTTACTACCCGTGTTCCGCCTACTTTTGTTGTGTGCGCCGCGCTATGTGCGATTTCGCTGTGGCCGTGGCACACGCTGTTTAATTACCTGTGCGCCGACGTGCGCCGCGCACTTTTTTAGCGCACATACAATGTTTTTCTCGCGCACGGCCTTCCATGAATCGATGTGCGCTGCTTTCCTTGCGATTTTCGCACTTGCACTGCGATTTTCGCTATTCCACTGCGAATCGCACATTTTTGGCCACTTGCGCCGCGCAATTAATTCCATGATTCGGCCTTATTGTATTTAAATGAAGGGTTAATGTGTTATATATATGGGTTACACTTCTTATTTATTACTACATATAACGTGTATGTGTGCTGGTTTGTGAATTTGTAAAATGTTCATATGTTATGATATAACAATTAAACATACCCCCCAGACTGTTTGGGTAGTGGTGCTGTTGTCCGCATATGTCCGCGGACATTAGAAGAGTTCTCGGACATCAAATTCAGTAGAGGGGGTTCAGTATGTTCCATGTTACATGTACATAAAGTCAGAGATATTATTGTTAAGTTGCGCTACTAAAAACCTATGAAATTCAGTAAAAAAACGTTGTTAAAGGAACGTTATGGTTAAGTTGCGCTACTAAAAACCTATGAAATTCAGTAAACAAACGTTGTTAAAGGGACGTTATGGTTAAGTTGCGCTACTAAATACCTATGAAATACAGTAAAAAAACTTTGTTAAAGGGACGTTATGATTCCAAGTAAAACTGAAAAACCCCTGAAATTCGCCAGTTATGGTAAGCTAAGCAACCGTAACTCGCACCACCACTGTGCACTGCTAAGACTAACACCCAGGACATCAAAGATGACATCACAAATGTCATTGATGACATCACTGATGACATCACATGCACATTTACTTTTCATGAAAACTCTGTACAAGGGATTCTTATAATGTTGACCAAAAAGTGTCAACGATCATTGGAACAAATATCATGAGCTAATTAGTGCACTAAGCAATGCATTGATATAAATAGCATTCTATTCTGAAGTTCAATCCCGTATACTAAGCTACTCATGTAGAAACATAGGCATTGTGTTCAGCATACATGATGAAGGTGCAATATTCATAATCTTGCCATGTTGAATAGTGAAATGAATATCTGCTTTTTTATTAGAGTTTTGTGTACTGTGATACATGTAATAAGTAGCTAATAAAACTCGGTTAATACATAATTGCATTATTACAGACAAAACACAAAGAGACAACAACACATACAAATATGAGTATATGCAGAGAAATGATTGCTCTGTTTCAAAGCTGCTACTTACTGTATGTATGTGTATCACATGATGTGACTTTACTCTAAGGAAAGAAGTGTGAGTACAATGTATACAAATATGGTTATATACAGGAAAGTACAGTATGAGAAAGTGCTGATAATCCTAATGAGTATCTTCATGCACAGAAAGAATTACTTTCTTTCAAGCCTGTGTCTTCCGCTATGTATATGTTTCATATGATGTGACTTGAACCTAGGAGAATTATTGTAAGAACTTAATTGAAGGATAAGTCTAAAAATATAGTATATTTTTAATTTTTAGTTCTTGACTGTTACTGAACAGAACCATGTGGCCTAGATATGTTAGTAAAGGAAAAAATGGGGAGCCAGACATGTGATGTCATCAGTGATGTCATCAATGACATTTGTGATGTCATCTTTGATGTGCTGGGTGTTAGTCTTAGCAGTGCACAGTGGTGGCGCGAGTTATGGTTGCTTAGCTTACCATACTGGCGAATTTCAGGGGTTTTTCGGTTTCACTTGGAACCATAACGTCCCTTTAACAAAGTTTTTTTACTGAATATATATATATATATATATATATATATATATATATATATATATATTTAGTTTGAAATGTGAGGAGGGAAGAACAACAAGGAAAAAATGACATAATCACCCACATTGTAGCACAACAGAGCAGGTCCTGAAGTTACATATGATCAGAAAACGTACACCAACCATCTTTCTTATAAAGAAGACACATAGGAAGTTACGTTACCATGATGAATTCAACCAACCGTAGCAACCGTGATGTACGTGAACCACTAAAGCTGAAGTATGTGTCCCCTAGTCCTGGACCTCTGAGGTTCCTTGCAACTGGAGGGTTCGTAAGTGATCGCACTGTTTATGTAATTGGGCAACCTCTTTTGATTCACATTTTAGGTTGTTCTATTGTGACCATTTGTTTATGACATACTTTTTGTCATCCCGTTTACATAACAGAGGTAAATACAAAGCTAAGGTTTTTTATAATATGGGCATACGCAAGTATGTCCCATCTTGAACATTCATTTAATTCTTCTGTTCTTTGGACTAGTGTATAAAGGCTCATAATTTTTAGGTATACACCCCCCCCTTTTTTTCTTTTGGGGTTTTTTTCTCTCCCCTGTCTTTCCAAAACTACTTAACAATCTTTCTTTTTAGATTCCATTATATCTATAGGCTTCTCTTGCATACATCTATGTTTAACTTTGTGGGACCATGTAACATTGCTGTCCATGCTGCCTTACGTCAATGTTGCTCTAAGTAGAATTTGGGTATAATGGAAATAACAGGCAACATATATTTTCTTACAATTTTGCACAGGCCGATTGTTAGATGCTAATTAGATGTTTACATGCACTATGCACTTTATCATGTACATGCACCATGCACTTTATTACAACTAATTTTAGCATTATATCCATGATAATGCTGCTTTGCATATTTGCACAGTTATGCTGGTAGATACCATCATCCAGCTATGCACTTGGCACTTTATTTACTGACGCCAGTGATAGATGCTTTTCCATTGGTTACCCTCTAGTCTACTACTATTTGGCAATGGTAAGCGACATCTTAGTTAGCCTTCACTTTGGGGCCACTACGGCCGCCATGGTTCCCATATTCCACATGTTGTCATGTTTTGCCTAGCTTCATGTGTTGTTCGGTGCAAGTGGTATTTTATCACATTGCTTAAGAGCAGCATTTTTGAGCATTAGCTCTTAGAGTTCCACTGCCCGTACAATTTTGGGCATTTCTTTTAAAAACACGGCAGCATGATAACACACAAGACATGCACAGATTTTTAATGCTTGATATACGTTCTGTAATTTATGAATGTGGAGAAATGTTTTGTACTTTGCATTCACACTTTCATAACGTAGTTGGTTGCAATGGTTTTGCAATCAGTCCAATGAAACAGAAACTGTAATGAAAACATGCATAGTGCTGAGAATGAGTCTGACAGTATTCATTATGGAAATTGCGTAGCATTTTGCAAGTGTTAAGATGTCTGCCGTGTTGGAATCGAGTGAGCAGTCAATTATTTTGGAGACATTCCACACTGAGAACTGGGGATAGAGATGTATCAGTCTATATAAAGTCACCTTGTCTATGTTTACACTTTTCTACGTGATCAAGCGGTCTGTGTACCGTGAAACGCGTTGTGTTCTGTGCTTTTTTCGTATCCATGCTGACTTTACAATAAAGGCATGTCAGTCTGGACTAACTTGGGTTTTTTTGCCTCAGTATAGAGAGTCATCAGGGCTTTCTCTATTTGTTTTTGGGAGTGCATTCCGTCAATTTCATCCCGTCTCCATCACGGACCGGGTAATGAGCTCTTTTTAAATATAAATATATATATATATATATATATATATATATATATATATATATATATTTAGTTTGAAATGTGAGGAGGGAAGAACAACAAGGAAAAAATGACATAATCACCCACATTGTAGCACAACAGAGCAGGTCCTGAAGTTACATATGATCAGAAAACGTACACCAACCATCTTTCTTATAAAGAAGACACATAGGAAGTTACGTTACCATGATGAATTCAACCAACCGTAGCAACCGTGATGTACGTGAACCACTAAAGCTGAAGTAATTTTGTAAATATTTGATGTCTCTGCTACCTCGAAAGAAAACAAAGTAATTAATATTGCTTACAGGATATGATAGCAATATAATTGGTTACACTGGGTATTGAGAAGTTTAGTACTAATAACATGCAATAAATAAAAAACCGTAATTCATCATATATAACAGAAAAAATTAAGGAAACATAACCAATACGTACTAATCATACTATTTTGAAATATATACAATAGACATACAAATGTCTCTCGTAAGCAATGACAGTCATGTTTATTTCCAGACAACATCATAACATAAGAGAAACACTTAAATTACTAATATAGATGCATGAATTACAATTTAAACAAAATCTAATCCACCTAAAAATGTACCAACATATAGTAGAAAAATGTATTATTGAAAAACATTTATAGATAATTATGAGTATAATTAAATCTTTTGAGAAAACAGTCTAAATCATCCAGAAACATTCTCTCATTGCTAAAGGGGCAATTTAATTCCCTTCCCTTTTAGGGTGTTGTACCACTTTAAAAACAACCAATTGTGTTTGAGCTATTGTATGACATAACTCTAAGAAATGTGGCCACTGAAGATTTTGTATTTTGAGACCAGACATTCAATTTGGTTCAGTCCATTAACTTTGCGCGAAGACTGGCCCTGTCCATATAATAAATACCACATGGGCAACGAATGGCATAAATGACATTGGAAGTGTCTCAGGTAGCATAATGTCTCCAATAAATGGCCTGGCCAGTATATGGATGGTTCAAACTGTTGCCTTTGTGTACATTGTTATTGTGTTGGCAAGAGAGACGGGGCAAGTTCCCTTGCATTTCACAAATAATAATGTGTTGTCACAGTCAGGCGCTTCTGCCTTCACCAATAAATTTTTAATGTAACTGCATTTCATATACTCAATTTAGGATGCAATAACTGATCTTGGACAAACGTTTGCCAATGTTTGTATATTACTGATTTAATGTTGGCACTATTATTGGAGAAGTAGTTACATGAGCCAGCGACAGAGTCAACCTTTTATTTCCGGGTACCAACAAAGCATTTCTTGTTGGTTTAGGAAGATCAATTGATAGGACTGGTAAAGTAGCCTCATCATAGGAACGAACCCTTGAGTTAATCAAATGTCTTGTTGAAAAATGAACTCATTCGGATCAGAGAGTTCATGTTTAATTTTAAGCAACTGACTATAAGGTAAACCACAAGGTGAGGACTTCAGGTGAAAACTATGTGCATGAAGAAAGGTGTTCTGTTGGTTTGGTAAACATCGTAGTAGAAATACAACGAAGAGTAAGCTTAACGTCCCAAAAAAATGGACTCTCTACTATATATGTATGTAAGTAAATGTAATACATTCACTCACTCACTGCTAATGTGGTAAAAAAAAAAAGCAATGACTCAATTTCAGATCCGGTTGAAACACAACATATATCATCAATATACCTTCAGGGTTGGGATCTGAGAGCACCAGCCCCTCCCTGGCCACCTGAATAGATTCTCGAGGTCTACTTGGGAGAACTCCCTCAGGTTTCACACATACCCTTCCCCTATGCTGGTTAAACTGCAGTGTTGCACTGGGATATTCCATTGTGGAACACCCAGGCTGCGCATCCAAGCATTCCAGCATATAACTAGGGCTGTTACTGCTGGGATTCTCATCCATTTCCTGGTTTTTTAGGACTTCCATCGGAGATGGTTTTAAAAGTTCCCTCCTCTCTTTCCCTCTTCCATTCCCTGTCTTGAATTTCCATAAATTCTTCCTCTAGTTTCTCAGGGCAAACCTTTTGTGGAGTTTACGTAATCGTGTCTCTTGATCTTTAGTAAGTATGTGTTATTTCAAAGTGGTGTATATAAATATGTTAATGTATACAAGTGCCATACTAGAGCCCATGGATGCTCCAGAGATTTGTAAATTAACCTGGTTCTGAAATGTGTTATTCTTCAAGGTCAGTTTAATTAACTTCTGAGACTCAACCTACACTTTCTCTGTAGGGTTGAAACATGGATCCCTCCCTCTGACACGGTTGCCTCTGCCTCTGTGTATTCTTCCTACACTGTGGCCTTATTAATTTTCCTTTTCTTCCTTCTCTTCATTTGAATATCACATAGCCTTTTCTAAACCCATTCCCCTCCCTTTTCTTAATATCCATTGCCCTTCTTGGCCTCTCTCCTCCTTTTGTGATGACTGTGACTCCCTTCTTTCCTCTCTTCTCCCCTTTCTTTCTTTCTAGTGACTTCAATCTTCATCTTTCATCCACTCATTCATCTTCTCTATTTCTCCCTCTCACCTATGAGGCTCCTCCCTAGATATAATATTTTCTTCAATCTGCCACACCTCTTCTGTCTCTCCCTTTCTGACATCTGATCATCTCGTATCATTCACTTTCCCCTGTCCCACCCCTCCTAATCCCCCAGCTCATCTTCCTTCTTTACCCGTCGTAATCTTTCTTCATGTAATGCCTCAACCTGTCCCTCTTCACTTCTAACCGCTTTCCCTACAGTTATCGATTTCTGTCACCTTTCAACAGATGATGCACTATCCTCACTGAACTCTAGCCGTGTGGCTACCATTGTTTCTCCCTATTCTGCTCACTCTAACCATGTGGCTACCATTGTTTCTCCCTATTCTGCTCACTCTAACCATGTGGCTACCATTGTTTCTCTCTATTCTGCTCACTCTAACCATGTGGCTACCATTGTTTCTCTCTATTCTGCTCACTCTAACCATGTGGCTACCATTGTTTCTCTCTATTCTGCTCACTCTAACCATGTGGCTACCATTGTTTCTCTCTAATCTGCTCACTCTAACCATGTGGCTACCATTGTTTCTCTCTAATCTGCTCACTCTAACCATGTGGCTTCCATTGTTTCTCACTATTCTGCTCACTCTAACCATGTGGCTACCATTGTTTCTCCCTATTCTGCTCACTCTAACCATGTGGCTACCATTGTTTCTCTCTATTCTGCTCACTCTAACCATGTGGCTACCATTGTTTCTCCCTATTCTGCTCACTCTAACCATGTGGCTACCATTGTTTCTCTCTATTCTGCTCGCACCGCTCAACCCCCCCGCCTTCGCTTTCCTCTTCAATCCTCACTCTTTACCCATTGACAACGTTCAGCAGCCCACTCTTCTGTCCACTATTTTCTGTCTTGGCTTCTCTGGCTGTGTCCTGCAATAGTTCCGTTTCTTTCTTGACAACCATTCCTTTTCAATCTCCTGGGCTGGGAAACACTCCTCTACCTTTCCCCTACATTATAGTATGCACCCAGGCTTAGTCCCGAGGTCCTCTTCCCTTTTCTCTCTGCTATAATTTCTTCTTTGCTCTCTAATCTTGACTCTAACCTTCCTTCTGTCCTCATTCTCCTTGATCGATCCTCTGCTTTCGACGGTGCGACAGCCTTTCATCGCCAGGCATTTCTACGCCTGCAATTTAAAAGTGTAAGAAATAACGAGAAAGTTCATTGAATTTTTTTTGGGGGTGGGGGGGGACGGAAAGGGCAGATATGTGGTTGGGGGGTCAGGTATAGTTAAAAATAGGTGTGGGGGGGTTTGGGCCCCCCCCATAAAAAAATCAATGACCTTTTTCGTTATTTGATACACTTTTAAATTGTAGGCGTAGAAATGCCTGCCGATGAAATGACATGGAACCCTTTTGACACGGTCAACCACGCCATCCTGCTCTATCACCTTCATTACAACCTGGGTATCTCTGGGTCAGGCCCTGGCCTGGTTGACCTCCTTTCTCACTGATCGACCCTCCTAGGTCCAACTTGGGTCTTTACTCTCTCTTTCTACTTGTGGTGTTCCCCAGGGGTCTAACCTCTCTCCCTGGCTCTTCAACCACTATCTGGCCCCTCGTTCCCACCGCATCTCTACCTTTTTGCTCTAACTTTCAGTGTTATGCGGATGACACCCAGCTCTCCTTAAGGCTCCCCTCAGCCATGCCTGCTCCTTCTCTCATACCAGACTGCCTGTCCACAATTCAGGAATGGCGTGCCTCCAACAATCTCTACCTTAATGCAAGTAAGACTGAGATCATCCTCATTGGGACACTTGCTCCCTCCTTTCCTCTCTCACTCTGGCTGCCCACCCTGGGCCCCCTACCTGCTCCTTCCTGTGAGACTAAGAACCTTGGGGTCATCTTCGACTCCACCCTGTCCTTCTCTCATCACATTTCTGACGTCTCTATGAAGTCACACTATCAACTGCACCTCCTCAGAGATATTCTTCCTTTCCTCTCCTTCCCCCAGAAGCTCACTGTCTCTAAAGCCCTAGTCTTGTCTAGGCTGGACTACTGTAACAGCCTCTTTCTAAATCTACCTGCCTCTTCTGTTCCCCCTTTATATCTCATCGAGAACAGAACTGCAAGACTTGTCCTTGGCCCCAAGCCCAGGGATTGTATCAATCCAGCTCTGAAATCTCTCCACTGGCTCCCTGTGGCTTCAAGGATCAAGTTCAAGACACTTTGCATCGCCCAAAAGGCTTTCTGGGGCCAGGGACCGCACTACCTCCAACTTTCTCTTCCTTAAACATCTTCCTTCTCGAGCCCTCTGCTCATCCACCTCCAACTTTCTGAGGGTCTGATGCTTCTCCAGGCAGAGAGTGGGGGCCTCACTCTGGAACAGCCTCCCGGCCTCTCTCAAACTTGAGCAGGACCACCTCCGGTTCCGCAAGCAACTCACCCTGCTTGGGACCTCTACCCTCGCCCTCCTCCGAGGCCAAAAACCCTGGGGTCGTCTTCGACTCCACTCTCTCCTTCTCTCCTCACATTACGGCCCTTGCCAAGAAGGTCCACCTTCAGCTGTACCACCTCAGAGTTATTCTTCCTTTTCTCACCTTCTCCCAGAAGCTCACTGTATCCAGAGCTCTGCTTCCCTCCAGGCTGGACTACTGCAACAGCCTCTTTCTCAGTCTGCCTAACTCTATTCTTTGGCCTCTTCAACTAATGCAGACCAGGACTGCAAAACTTATGCTTGGCCTCAAGCCCATGGACCACATCTCTCTAGCCCTGAAATCTCTGCACTGACTCCCGGTAGCTGCATGGATCAATTTCAAGAACCTTTGCATTATCCGCAGGGCTTTGTGGGGCTGAGGCCCACACTACATTCAACTCTCTTTGCCTAAATACCTTCCTTCTAGAGCTTTTCGCTCAGCTACCTCAAACTTTCTGAGAGTCAGATGCTTCTCCAAGCTGAGAGTGGGGGGGGGGGAGATCTTTCCTCTGCAGGTGCCTCACTCTGGAACGGCCTCCCTGCCCTCCTCAAACTTCAGCCGGACTACCTGAAGTTCTGGAAGCTGCTCAAGAACTTCCTTTTCTCCTCTGCCTTCTCTCTCCCTCTTCCCTGCTAATCTTCCTGTCTGCCTGCCCTGACTGGTCTCTGGGTACCCTCAGAGTCTCACAAGGTACCAGGCCCCCCCATGACCAATCTTCCAGCACTGCCTCCATGCCTACTGCACACTTGGGGCTGTAACTGTAACTCCTACTGCCTTCCATGCACTTCCCGGAGCCGTGCTGCCCTGGCTGCACTTACTCAGAGCCTTGGTGCCCTGACTGCCCTGCCCGTGCCCTCTCCACTGCATTTCCCCCTCTCCCTTTCCCCTTGCACTTTTGCTGTCTCACTAGCACAATCCGAATGACACAAGGCCTAGTAGGATTGTTTGTCATGTCTTCCCTCTGTCTCCTCCTTCCTTGTCTTGTGACGCCTAGAATCACTTGTGTACAGGCGCATTATAAATACTGAATCATATCATATCCACCTTTTCTGAATCTCTTAACACTGCTATTTATTCCTGTCTCACTGCAGTCCAATATCTTACACCTAAATACCTCTTCTGTTGGTCTGCCTCTTCCTCCCCATCTATCTCTTTCCTTAACCTCTCTTTTTCGTCCCCCATCTTTCTCTTGCCCTACCTCTCTTCTCCATTTACCCATCCATCTCCTCCCTCCCTACCTCCCTTCTCTCTACTAAAGCTTGCAACTTGGTTGTCATATCAATCAGCCTTTGTCGGCGGAAAACACCATAAAAGATATGCATAGTACATCAATGGAAAACATCAGCCCGCAATACAATTCCAGAACAATGATGAGACATTTTAAAAACCTCAGCTAAACTTTAAAATCATCAAGTAAATCAAACAGAAATCAGTATCTTAAAAAGATTTAACCTCACAAATATACCCTGGAGCGTGCAGGAGAGAAATACACAGGTCAGCAGGTTCAAATGCATTAGATGCCATGATCTGTGCAAAACTCTACGTGCCTACAAGCTAAGTGTCTACAAAAGATAGCCCTTTGTTATCATGTCCCACAAACTGACCAAATGGGAAACTTCAGGCAGCATCTTTACTCCGAGATTGCGTTGAGTAATTTAGCCTTCTGGTCCATACCCGACTTAGGTCTGGACCCAGGGTGAAGGCCACTCTCACCTCCAAGCACATAAGTAGGACAGTGATGGCAGGGCTGAAATGTCTAAAGCTAATATCCCCGAGCGTACTCAGCAGCCAGTTCTTTCTAATGTCTGAAATAAAATGTGCCAGATTGTATAATGCACCACAGAGACAGTGTTGAGTTGCTCCACACTGCCACCTAGACCTGCGTACGGCTATTGGCAAAATGTTAAACCTTACCCTGGTGTTATGTTTCCCTGTCTTTTGCTCTTCAAATCTCTAACATCGCCCATATCTGCAGGTTTCAAATCTATGATAATCGTAAATCTGGCCCATACTTGTCTTTCCATGCTGCCAAATCGCTTATCTCCAATCTTGTTTTCTCACACCTTGGCTACTGTTGCTCTCTTGTCGGCTTACCTGTTGGCAACTTGCCCCTCTGAGGTCTTTTTTCAATTTAGCCATGTGTACTCTCTCCCGCACCCCTATTCCTGCATCTTAACGCTCTTTCTCCTAGCTTTCCTTTGAACATCGTTTACTCTTCCATTGTCTCTGCGCTGTTTATAAATGAACTCCAGGTCTAGCCCCTCCGTATCTCCCATCTGTGTTTTCATTCTGTATTCCTCCTTGTTACCTTCGCTCTGAATCCCAATTCATTCTCTCTGCCCCTAAGCCTCCCTGTGCCCAATCTCGCATCCGCTCCTTCAACTTCATGAGTGTTGTTACTGCCCTAAACACAATGTACAATGTTTTGACGAAAGTGCTTTATAGATCAAATAAACAACACAACTCAAATACAAAAAATAATTAATTAGCTTTCACATTATCTTGTGCTAACAGAAACCATTCCATTGGTGTCAGACATTCTTCACAGGAAACGGAAGTGTAAAGACGTGTAACAACAATGGTGAATAGAATATCAGTATTAACGTTCCAATTAGTTGTATAAACTATTCTTAAGAAATCTCCTGTATCTTTCCAATACATACTATTATTCTGAATCAAAGGTTGCAGAATTGTATCAATATAATGCGATAATGTGAACCATTATCGCGATATATTGATACAATTCTGCAAGCTGTCAGTAGCTGCCATGATTGGCCGCCTCAGAGGATCCACTAGAGGCTTATGGATTTTAGGCACTATCTAGAAGACTGGCCCCAATGGACATCGATTTATTAAATATCACTTGCTCTGCTTCCACAAGTATTGTTTTAATCAGTCCTGCTACTTTTTTCGTGTGCAAAGTATTATTTAGTTGCTGCAAACATTCCTGATTGTACGGAGAAGAATTGAAAATGACCATTGCACCGTTGTCAGGTGGCTTCATCACAATAATATGATTAAGTGCAAAGCTCCTTGAGCAGGTTCAATTAATTTCTCCTTACATTTGTAGAAATTTCATGTATATCTCAAATGTTTAAGCTCATTGAGTACATTATTGCTCAAACATCAGATTTTGAATTTGGAGTTTAAAGTGACTATTAGGACAAAGTTCCATCAATCACTGATTGGTTCCTGTATGGGATGCTTGGACCCTAATGTAGCATAATAAATATTCAATTTCATTCTTCTCATGAACCTACAAAGGTCAGTCACTTCTTTTAAGAAATATGGATTATAGGTTTGTACAAAAGAAAGGCCTTCTCTGGCTTCTTCTCTATCTCCAGCTGACTTTACCTTTTGTATAAATGTGATGGTGGATCCGATTTGTTGGTATCTGTTTTCTCCTGTTTTGGGCTTACTTTCTGCATGGGATTTCTTCTTTTGACTTTTTGGTTTTGCCTAAGAAATCTACCTGCAAAAATCGTTTTACCAAAAATGTGCTGCCGTTAGGGAGAATTCTCAAAAATTTGCTAATTCCCTCCACATTAGAGACCCCCAGCAACTTTGCTGGATTTTGAGGACGTGATTTTTTTAACCTGGAGACAGTGAGACCCTTTTTCCCACTCTCTCATGTATTTTAATGTGATTTTTTACACTGCGTTTCTTTTTGGTAATGGAGTCTAACCAACTCTATAGGCATCATCTCTTACATTTCTGTCACAGAGCACCTTCAGTGCAGTGCCACAGAGAAGTCTTCCAGATTTCCCAAGGTTTAAATACCTTCTCTGGGATCAACTACTGTTTCCTAGGGCAGTAAAGTGAATTTGCATTGTACTTGCTAGACCCAGCACACCCTATCTTACAATAAAGTGCTAAAGGGGTTACTTGAACTACCAAGGATTGCAATTACTGCGACAGTCCGCGGACCCGATAACGTCAACCGCAGGAGCCATCTTTTTCAAAATGGCGTCCAGCCATCGTTGCTAAAAGGGTGCCCGGTCGTCTTTTTTCGCCAGGTCTTTGTGGAAAGGTCCTCCTAGTTTTTCTCTGCCCGCCAAACCAGGTTTGGTCTCTTTGTTCATTTCGCCTTTGGCGGGCTTTCTGAGAGAAACCTGCCTATGGCGCCCGAGTGTCTGGGGTAGGCAGGAGGTGAGGGAGGTGCCCGAAACTCCCTGTGCTTAGTCTCCTAGGAGACCAAAATGCACTCTGTGGTGATTGTCTGGCTGACTGTCCGGCAAGGACAGCCACCCTGTTGGGTGCGTGACAGCTGGGCTGGAATGCATGGGAAAGAACTGAATAAAAGGTGAATCTTTTGGCTTGGAAGGCTGAGTCGACCACTGGATGAAGGAACCGAAAAAGAGCTTGAAGAGGATGCCTGCTGCAACTCCTGGACCGTTGGTTTGCCCATTGAAGCCCTGCTGCAGTGACTACTTGCCAAGTTCGCCTCGACAGAGAAGCCCCTGCAAGGACGACTTCTCCCTTTGAGTTGGTGGGACCAATCAACTTCAAATTAAGCCATGTGGACACCCATCTCGAAGCTGGTTGAATTTCCTCAGAGTTGCTGCAGGAACCGTATAGCCAGGGAGAGGGATACCAGATTGTGTGCATTACTTTTAAGCTGGCCTAAAGCTTTTGTAAGATCCTCCGGACTCCCACGAAGAAGGACTGACCAAGCCTGAGCAGAGTGCGGTACCCCAGAAGGGAGGACAGTCGACCTTGACAGCCAGGAACCGCGCTTATTGCTATTTGCTGTACCGCAAGGAGCTGAAACTCGAAACAGTCACTGAAAGTAAAGTTTGCCGATTGCCAGTTTTGACAGTGCCAGTACAGTGCAGGAGTCCCCCGATGTCCTCCCTCTTGTCCCCACGACTGAGGCCCAGGAACAGTGAGATCTGCAGAGCTGCACAGGACCAGAAGTCACCAGCTGCATCTTTTCTTCTTTACCAAGGTACTGTAAAACAAGTCTAAGAGAACTTACCTCTTACTGTAGAAGTGCTTGTAACTTCCACAACTCACAAGTCTAATCAGCTTGTGGCCCTACATTTGATTTTTCTTTTCTTCAAAGACTCCTAAGAACTTGTGCAAAGACTTTCCCCCTTTACTTACCAGAAGTGCTTTATCCTATCCAAGCTTTTGCCCATGGACTTTGGCTTAGCCTATTGAATTGAATGACTCTTCTAGTGAACTCTAAAAGTATCTGCACCGCTTAAGAATATTTGTGGTCTCTTGTGTTCTAATAACCTTTGCCTTTTACCAACTGTTAAAAAGTATTCTGAATGCCAAAAGTAAGGTATTAATGTCCCCAGCACCCTTGTTACTGAAGTCCCCTGTGGGTGTAGGTTGTGTCTGTGGGCCATCCCAAAAGGGCCTTGTCTGATTCAGAAACCCAAAGTGTACAGTATTGAAGTATATTTGTGTGTTACTATTCTATTGCTCCCTTCTGAAGAAGGCTTTATAACTGACTGATTTATTAATTGTTTATGCAAGAAACCTTGAGTGTACGAGTTTATTTGAATACCTGTAACTGTGAATCTTTGTGTAACTCCACTACGGTTCACATTTCCCCTCTTGAGATAAGCCTGGCTGCTCAACACGCTACCGAAACTGTGTAGTACAAGCTTATACCAAAGGTTGGGATGCCTATACCTGTAGTCATAGTTGCTTGTAGTGTTCCCAGAGGGTACTGCATTCAAACTTTGCCTAACAGCTGCTCACTTAGGAATGTTTTCTTTGCCATTGCAATTATTTTTTAAACCAATGCATTATGTTAGATTTACCAACAGGATTTAAGCGAAAATAAATATTAAACAGAATAGTTTGATGTACAGTGCCCTTGCCTATCTGGAGCTCCTGCACCTCATGATGTCACAATTTAATACAGTGTCTATCCCCTTGTTAATACCCTCCCCTCGGTTGTCCCCTGGCTGGGTTTCATGCACGTTGGAATTGGTAGGCTGAGTACTATTTAGAGGTAATTTCGATTTTTGTGGCATTTGCCTCTGACCGTAGCACAAATTTACAGTAGGTGGCTTGAGGTTGTGTTCAGCTAGGCTATCGTGTTTTCCTTTACCCTTTGTAACTTAGAAGATGCCCGAGTGTGTGCTGTTAAGTTAGACTGTTGATTCATAGCTGACATCTCTGCTGAAGGTATGTCACTGGTAAGAAACTTACAAGTTGGAAGTCGTTGCTGAGATGTGAGGCGAAAGGCTTGTAGTTGCCTTTCTTTTCGCCATAATGTACAACAATGCATTTAACCACAAGAGAGTTGTGAGAAACCAAAGGGTGTCTCACCCGCTAGTCCTCGGGGACTTGTCATCCAGGTGGCCAGGAAACGGCCATCGCTTTTGGATCCAGTTCATGGGGGTGGACCAGTGCGGGCGGATCACCTGGGTCAGGGGTCTTTGGGGACTGGGGGTAAGACACTGATAGTGAGACGTGGTATTCCCCTTTGTCCCGTACTCATGACCCATTCTATTTTATAGGATCCTCCAATGCCCCAACTCACCCCGCCCCCTTTCTACACAAACACTGAGCCGATGAAGAGGGCAACTGAGAGTAAAGAGTCTAAACCTTACACGTCTTTTTATTTTTTTATATCGTGCATCAAACCTTATAAAGGAAATAGGAACACAGTTCGGCAGTGCAAGAGATTCTTTCCATATTTTACTTTCTATTTTGCCCCAGTCGATATCAAAGGCCAAAAGATTACATTGCATACCAAATGTGACCACTGGGACCATATTACCAATATAAAACTTTAGAAGAGGCAACAATGAGAATTTACAATACTGAAGGCGAATTTTCTTCATTTGCGCAACCAAATTAATTACTTTTAGGTCTATGGATTAGAGGAGATCGGCATTGATGAGAAAAGCAGTTATCTTAGAGCCCAAATAGATAACCTGTTTAGAGACAGGAATCAGAGAGTTGTCCATTTGCCCAAAAAATTATTTCAACTTCCTTAATGGATGTTTGAAAACAATGATTTTTGACTTGTTCGGGTTGATTTTTAAGTCCTTTTCCTTGGCGTACTCTGATAGGGCACATAGTAAGCATAGCAGACCGACTTGTGTGTAGTCAAAGACTACAATATCATCAGCATACACTAACCAATTCATTTTTGTATCACCCAATTTCGGACCCATCAGACAGCTCTTCTTCAACCATTGTGAGAGATCCGACAGGTATAAAATAAAAAGAAAAGGCGCAATCAGGAAACCTTGATGCACCCCTCTTTTTATTTTGATGGACTGGGAGAGAACCCCTGATTTGGACAGACAAACACTTAGTGATTATCTTTCGTGTAGCTCTATCAGAATGGACAACAGATTATCTGGAAGTCTCCGAATAAAGGGGTTGCTCCTTTTGTATGAGATTCAGAACTGAAACAACTAAGGATCAAAGTGTTGAGAGTAGTAGAGTCTTCTCCTGAAGCCCGTCTGTTGCTCAGGGATAATACCTGCTTCATCTGCCCATTCTCCAGCTCACCCAGTATAAGGCCTGAAAAAATCTTCCCATCGGCATCAAGGAGCAAGATGGGCCGATAATTCAGAGGGGGCAAACGGTCACCTTTTTTGTAAATGGGAATTTGGATGGAGTTCCTCCATGACTCTGGGATGGTTTTACTAAGAATTAAATTGTCAAACAGGCTTTTAAGGACTTTGGACCAAAGTTCAGTGTTTAGTTTGAGAACTGCATTACTCAGTCTGTTGGAACAGGCGGCCCTCGAGACAGACGATTTTTTAAATCAACTTTTCAATGTCCTCACATGTACAATTCAAGAACCAATTTGATGTTCATTCTAATTTAACATCCTGTATGTCAGTGGAGCTATGTAGCACAGAGAAGTGGTCAATCCAGGTACTCTCCTGAATAACGGTATGTTGAAAGTGACTCGTTGAAACTTTTAACGATCCTACAATAGACCAAATATTTCTAGAATTTCTCGCACATACTGCCTTCAGCATTTCTTCCCCCTCTTTCTGCCTCCTGAAGAACTCATAAGATGTCAACCAATTTCTATGGCTATTATTTAGAGATCTTATTTCATCTTCAAGAGTTTTGGGATCCCGTATAGATTTCTTTAGTAATGACCTTTGTAACCTTTTAAGCTTTTTCCTTTGATAGATTGTTGAATCGAAAAAATATTTATGAAATCTACTCGGAATAATAGGGCCGGAGAAGGGAGGATTTAAGTCCCATAGGAATTCACTAAACTGAGAGGGTTCACAGTATATTTCAAGTTGCTGCTCTGAAGAGTCCTTAGTTACTATTTCTAGTTTATTGGTGAGAATACGCCCAACCCTTTCAAACTTCTTCAGACGATTAGCGGCAGAATTTACAGCCAGTTCCTGAGAATAGTAAATGGATTGTATACTCTGTGTAAAGGAAAAAGTTGCCTCAAGCATACGATGGTCGTCTCTATTTCCCTGTGTTATTATAAATTCAATACAATTATCAAAAATGTTATCGGAAGTAAAAATGTAGTTGATCGTAGAAAATGATGACCCTCTCTGCCAGGTGTGTCTACTGGGAAGATAGCCCTGGATATTGCCATTGAGCATTCTCAGCTCCCGATCTGACATAAAAGTGCACCATACATAAACTCTATCATTTATCTCTTTTTCTAAGACACCATCCACTTTTGTCTTTATGCACTGGGAGTTGAGGTCACCCATAATAATTAAATCATCTGGAAAACGGGCTGATAGCCCCACCATGAAATCGGAGAGATAACCCAGGAAATCAATCAGAGGAGACGATTCAGGGTTCCAATACAGATTAATTAAAATCCAATTAGACCCTGCGTCAATCCCTCTTGTTTCAACTCCAAACACCAGTATACCCTCAACATCATTAGATAGTAAGGTAGAAGTACTGAAGGTCAAATTGCTACATTGGGTGAGTAGACCTCCACTGGAGCACCCTTTTGGACCTCTTGTTGACCTCTGCTGGTATACAGAAAAGCCATCCATATTCAAAACATCAGAAGCCAAGGTTTCCTGAAATCAAATCAAGTGAAAATTCTGCAAAATATAAGATTTTTTAGAGCACTCAGAAAAATAGCTAAAACCTCTTGAGTTCCATCTTACTACGTCCGTAACTAGAGCTTCTGCTCTGGTATTCCCAACTTAAGAAAGACTTGGGATATTATTTCCGGAACTCACTCCCACATAATTGGAAGAGACGTCGATGATTTGCCACAAATCGACTGGACTCCAGGGGTTACTTTATTCATCACTTGAGGGGCCTCATGTTTGTCTTCATGCAGAAGCATAGTTGATATTTCGAACCCTCTTGTTATCTAGTCTTCCTTTGCTCCCAGGATAGTTTCAAAAGCCAATCTTGAGTTCATGCAGAGCTCTGCAATATTTATCTCCAAGTGCAGGAGGAAGCCCAATTGCTGTATATCCGCTGTGGAGAGAAATTTTAAGGCAGGAATAGTAATAATTTCCCTTAATACCCTTGAGCGATTTAAGGGGAAACCCTTTATAGTATCCTTTGATTTATTAGAAAGGAAAACTGTGAGACCTAAGTACGAATCTTGATTCAACTGATTGGGTCTTAAAGGATTCTGGCTCTTAGTCTTTGTGGAAACTCGTGCACCAGGCTCACTGGTATATCCCCTTTCAGCGGCTTCCCTTTGATTGGCGTTATCCTTCAATGAGGGATACTTTACTGGAAGACTAGATTGAGGTAGTTCACCTAACAGATCAGTTGAAAGAGGTGAAGGAATCTTCCTACCCTCGGAATCCTGATCTTGATTCTGAGGGGACCTTCCCGGTTGGAAAGTTTTCAAAAATATAGGTGCAATTTTCTTGTCTGATTGCAAGCGATTTTCCTTGGCGGTTGCGAAGGTTCAGTTTGACTTCCAACAGTAGCCTTCGGTACTTGCGGGGTATTTTCTCTAGGGTTTATATTCGCTTCCTTATCTTCCACAGACCTTTTTCCCCCATTATGATCAATTCCTTTAGATCCCTCTTTATTCGGGGCCTCTGAGCTCGCTCCTTTCAAAATGTTTGTGGCACCGTTGGAGGTAAAACCTTTTTTTTTTCCCTTGTTTGCTTCATTAGAATTTGAGCTTACCTCTTAGCTGAGCCTTTCAAGGCCTTATTTTGCCTCTTCCTCCGTTTCTTTGTTTTTCCATTTGTTTTCTTGGCCCTCCTCCTCTCATCGTTCTCATCAGAGGTTTCTTCTATAGTTACAATCTCCTCTACAGGAATAGGAACTTCTTCACTTTCCGCCAGTTGCACTAGACGTATAAATTCAGCCATTACGAAGCTGAAAGAGGAGTGTCATCAGCTTCACACTCTGGAATAGTTGGCGTGGGCGGCTGCATACAGTTCTTACAATCATTCAGAGGACCTACCGTTGCAACTTCATCCATTTTCAGAGTCAATTTGATCATCTCATCTTTTAGATCGGCATATTGATTAGTTAATACATCCATATTCCTCGATTGCGTCTCCAATATTGAGGTCAAGAGGGTAACGGTTTCCCCTTTGGAATCATTCACTGCTGTTTTTAGGGCGACCAGCGATATGTTGCTCAATTCAAGTTCTTTAGTGACTTCCAACAGAATTCCAGTATGCTGTTGAACTTCTAATTTGAGATTTTCAAAAACCTTCATCAAGGAGCTCAACACGAAATTGAGGGCCACTATTGAGGTGGAACCTAGGCCCTGGCCTTTCAGAGCAGCCAGAGAGATGACTTTAGCCAATGCGTCCATATGATTCGAGGAGACGGGGGGCGTCAAATCTCTAACTCCCTCCGCCTCTTCCCAGATGGCTGATGCCATTTAGTTCACTGGAAGAGTCTATAGGAACTGGTGGTACACCCTCACCTCCGATTCAGAAGACTGGATTTCAGTAGATCGTTCCACAGTCTGTAAAGGTAGGTAAGGGGTACACAACCCTTACACATCTCATTGTTCTTGTCCCGCTAAGCGCGTCAGGCAGGGTCATACACTTGACTTTAATTACATACATCTAATACCCATTAGCTCTCCCCACACGGATAAAAGGCGGAACATAGAGACACACTCTGAGAACGGTATAACAGCAGAAGCGGCAGAACTTCTGGTGCGAAGACAAACCTACAGGAGCAGAGCGACGGACAGAGGGACGAGAGCAAAGGCTAGAGAACCCCAGGAGTTCCCTGCAGAAGGTCCTTGCCTCCAAAGAGTCATAAAAGATATGTAGAGAAGGCCAAATCCCAGACAACAAGACTGCATTGTGTTTCAAGGGCACAAGCGACCCTCCCGGGTGAATGAGCGAGTTGGGGAGGCGAGGACAATCCTGTATTAAACTTGACTTGTGAATTGAAACAGAAAAAACAAGAATGGAATGTACACAGCCGGTGAGTTGGCGAGTGACATGAAAGGCTGATGTGTGTTAAGGAAAGATTGAGCGTGCAACAGTATATCTCAGAATTGAAGGCTGCACGCGTGTGGATAAGATGTGATGAAAGGCAGACCTGTGAGGAACTTTGAATTACTGATAACTGTGAAGCCAGTGATACAGAGTAGCAGAGTGATCCGGCGAAAGGAAGTAGCCCACTTGATTGTCTAAGCAAAAGGTGAAATGTTTTTGTTATAGAGCAACAAAGTGAATGAACTTTAAAAAGCTTGATGATCAGAATTGACCCTGGAAAAAGGGGAAGTGAAAGGTGAATATTGAACTTTTGTGCTTATGATACTGAACTACCCAGACCAAGAGACATTGAGGCAAATAACACGAGTGCGAGCTGAACAGAAAGTCGAAGTGGTCCTGTGAAGGTCTATAGTAAAAGCCTTGTACATTCGAAAGTCTTCAACATCAGGGAAAGGACCGAGCCTGACTGAGGGAGACCGGAAGTGTGATAAGTTAGCGGAAGGGAACCCCTAAAGAATGTGAATAAAGGTTGGGGAAGGGATCTCCTGAAAGTGCTGTGATTGAAGAGTCTGAGCCTAACAGAGGTAGACCGGCGTGAATGTATTACTTTTAGAGGTCCAAGCCCGATCGAGAGAGACATGCGTGAACGTTTGCTGAACAGTGAAACTTTTGTTGAACTGTGGAAGAACATTTGGAATGCTAGAAAAGTTACTTCGATTTGGAAGGCCAGGCGGGCCGTGATCCACGTTTTGAACTGCCTTTGATTTAAGAACCTGAGCCAGTCTGTCATCCTGTCTACGGTAACCACCTTACTCCGTGCTGTCCAACGTGGGGAGGAGAGCTCACTCAGCCACTTTGATTCTTTATATTCTAACACTGATTATCCTTTGCATACGTATTCCCCATTACATACTTTTTTGTATAAGAGATAGGGCAGGCAATTAGGCCATCTTTGATTTGACAGAGACTGACTAGGACTGTGTTTTCTTTATTATTTGATGGTAGAGACTATTCCCATCATAGCTATAGAGCAAAGCAGGAGTTTTACCAAACCCTGAGCATTAAATAAAGGTTTTACAGTGTCATAATTGTGATACCATGCCTCCCTTACGCAGTGCTTGTGTAGAAGCGTTCTAGCAGCTTCAAGTCAGAAATCAAAGCTAAAACCAAGTTCAAATGGTGTTAAGAATATTTACCACGTGTCGCCCAGAGCAAAACGGATTGATCGCAAGTTTGACCAAAAAGACTAAGATCAAAGCAATAAAGAAAGGTGGAGTGGGGTACACCTTGACAGCTTAAGAAGCTGCCAGAGTAAAATGTATCCCCTCCCCCCCAAACCCGCAAACCCACCAGAGTTCACAGATTCACCAGTTGACAAGTAGCTGCTTAAACAACAGAAAATAAGAAGCAAGCAACAAAGGGCAGTTGCCAAAAATGGCTTTCGTGGAGTTACAGGTCGGTGATCATTTGACCAAGTTAAGGATGTATATGAGAAACGCAACACAGCTTTTAGAACGTCTCTTATAAAGCTGCTGAAGGAGTAATGAATGAATAATAATTTCTCCAAAAGCAACTGCGTGCTACAACGTTTATGGTGCGTGACTGGCCCGATAACAGAGATAGAAAACATCAATGCACCTCAGGAGGCTCAGTTACCATTCTCCAAGGAATATGAGTGGCACTCTTGCTGATGAACCTGCGCTGACAGAGACCTTACAGGAAGCTTTCATATGACATTCAGTACTTTGGCTGGGTGAGTTGCATACCAAGGCAGCCAGAAAATAGTGCATGCAAATAAAATCCAGTACTGCGCGAAATATCACAAGCCTCACAACACCAACACCCTCTCTTATTTGTGCCTATTGATGAAATCGCTCCAGAACACAAACTCTTCCAGTCACCTTTAAACACTGGCAAGGTGTGACCAACAGCAGAGGGGACACTCATAGCGCACAGGGTTTGCTGCAGCTTCATTGTAAGGGTAGAAATACTGCCTGGTGTCCAAATGAGGCGGTGGCGGCATCCCCAGGATCTTGGTTCTAGACTTAGTGCTGCTGTCAACAGCGGATTCACCCTTAGCATGGGGTTCTCTGTAAGATTAGAACTACTGTCTGGCATCCAAGTGAGGTAGTGGTAGTGTCCCCAGGGTCCTAGTGCTAGACTCAATGTGACGTCCAATAGCTGCCCTTTAATGGGTGTGGATCACTGCTTATATAAGTGTGCTTGCAGGACAGTGGCAGTTCTTTGATAAAGTCCATAGTTAGGACTCCACCATGGTCTGCCAGGTGCTTCTCATGATTGTAGAGCCCAGGCTGTACATTCCTGTACCTAGGCTTGAGTGTCTTTCTTCATGTGGGGCCACCAGAACCATAGATGTACAATCTCCATCGTCTCGTTTTGTCCAGGATGGCCACAGAGCAGACGCCATTTACGGAGTTTGTGACGAGTCTCTGGCAAGGAAACATATAGGAAATCTTGCAAGTAGCATGTGCCTTGAAGAGTTGGTTGCAACTCTGGGTGCTGCTTTGTGAGCTTGATTACTTCCAGGGCATGAAGCAAAACCTTGAGTTGTTTTTCCAATACCGACATTGCCCCGATGGTGGTAGTTTGCACAGGATGCCGAATGCATAGTGGGTCCACCAGATTCATGGAACTTGGGCTTGTACAGGACAAAGCATCAGCTTTCACGTGTCGAGCCAGGTCAGTAGGACAAAGTGTATTTGAAGTGAGTGAAAAACAGCATCCAACAGCCACGCCAGGTGATAAAGCATCCGGATTCCTACAGGATTGTCAGGTTCATGTGGTCCACAAGCACTTGCATAGGGTGCAATCTCTCCCCAACAGATGACTCCATTGTGAATCCATCCTTGATGGACTGAAGTTTCCCGTCATAGATAGTGTATTTGCACTCTGCTGGGGTGAGTTTTCACGAATAGTAGCCCCCTTTCCTATTTGCAACAGCTCAACTCCCATAGCCCAGCTGAAGACATCTGCTTCTAGTACAAGCAGCTGCTGAGCGGCAGGTTGAATCAAAACAGGTCCCAAACAGAAGACGTAATTGAGGTGCGTGGAAGTGTCCTGTGTGTCATCATTCCAAACAAAGCGAACAGACCTCCGAACCAGTAGATTAAAGAGGTTCACCAGATGTGCCAAGTCTCAAACCAATTTCTGGTAAAAAGTTGCCAAATCATAAGAATCACTTACGTTCTGTAGGGTTGGTAGTCATGGTCACCCAAAGATAACTCCATCTTTACCCTTTTGCAGATGGCCAGATAGCCCAAGAACCCCACTACTTTGTGTGGAGCTGGCACTTTCCAGTTTTGCGTACAGCTGGTGTTTTCACATTTGGTGTAGGGCTTCCTGTGCGTGCTGACATGGTCTTGTTTGTTGTGTCGACCATTCCACTTGTGTATGCCATCCAGATAAACAGCTACAAAAACTCTTATAATGTCATGGAGCACATCATTGATGAAGTGTTGAAAGGCGGCAGCATTACAGAAGCCAAAAGGCATGAGTGTGTCCTGGAAATGGCCGCACTTGGTGTTGAATGCAGTCGTCTACTCACTTCTAACTCATACCCAATCTTACACTTCTGGTAAATCCAGCATAGTGTGGCGTTCAGAACTTGCCCAGACATCAGTGGAGATCGGTTCTTTATCGTGATCTGATGTAACTCACTCTAGTCAATGCAAAGCCACAGCTATCTGAGCCTGAGGCCTGCGGGTGAGGTGGAAGGAACCCTTTCTGCAGGAATTCAACCACATGGAGGAATATAATGTGTCTCTCTTCGTCAGGCAGGTAGGGTTCTCCATGCTCTATCTTCTGATCCATAATAAGGTCTATTTGGCAACGATGGGTGTGGTTTTGGCAGAAGTTTCTCAGCTTCCATTGGCAAGAATACATCCACAAATGCTTAACATTCAGGCAGGGCCTTACTCAGCATGGCAGCCATGGGAGGAATTGCGAGGCTACTATGGGAGCCTTGCTGATAAACGCAGGGGCCCGGCATTATTGGCAGTATTGAGAAAAATGCACTTGTTGCTTGTCAGGCTTGTAGGATTTTGACTGGATTACCAACCCATCCTCGGAATCACTCATCACCTGGGTGCATAAATGAGCTTAAAGTGGTTGAACTCCTGATGATTTTGAATGGCATCTGCAAAGCAGTGGTCATATGTGTGATGTCCCCAGAGGTCGGGGGAACCATCTATGTCCAGGGTCTGCAATTTTGGCTCTCCAGTGTTTTTACTACAACTCCTATCCACCCTAGCCAGCATAATCAAAGGTGGAGGATCATGGGAGTGTAGAAGTCCAAAATGTCTGAAGAGCCACAGGTTGCAGACCCCATATCTATGGAATGGATTGGTGCCAGCTGATGCCTCATGAGCAAGGGCTTCAAGAATTTCATGGCCAACTGTAGATCAATAGTTACTTGTTGCCCCACAGTCTACAAATGTGGCAACTTTCACAGGGGCTGTAGTTTCTACAAAGTTAATGGATGCGTAGACAAGCAAAGATTGGGTAGTTGATGAAGAGGCACACAGGATCACAGGAGAGAATTAGATACTCAAACAGGAGTTTCCCACTGTCTCAGGGCTTTGCCGTTTCCCATACTCTTTAAGGGACCATTATTTCGCAGCATCTCGTATTCCACTCTTCCAAAGAAAGGGGATTGCAGAGTCGACCATTCTCCATCTTCTGCGACTTCAGTCTTATTGCGGATGCAAATGTTGACTACTATAATGTTTTCTTCATTCAGACCGGCAATCCTGAAGAAGGTTGATCAACTCGAAGCGCCATGTCCATAAGATCTTGGCTGGGGCGTGATGATAAGATAATATATTTTATTTATAGCACGCCTATACACAAGTGTTTCAAGGTGCGACGAGGCAAGGGAGGGGAACAAGGGGGGGACAAGACACCGATCTTACTAGGCCAAGTGACATTGAAATTGCACAGGTGTGGGGGAGAGGGAAGTGCAAAAGTGCCAGGGGAAGGGGAGGAGGAGAAGTGCGAGATATAGGATCAAACATAGAAAAAAGAGTGCGTCCAACAGGTGGCAGTTCAGGGGTTAAGTGCAGACAACAAGTGTTAGATAAGTGCAAGTAGGGGGACTGTAGGGATGCAGATACAGCCCCGAGTGCAGGGTTGCCAGGAGGCAGTGCAAGTGTGCAACTGAGAGGGCGGGGACTTGGGTCCGTGGTTCAGAGGGTAGCCAGGTAACACGTGCATTATCAGACAGGAGATCAGCAGGGAAGTGGAAGATAGAAGGCAGAAGCAAAGAGGAAAGTCTTGAGCTGCTTCCGGAAGCAGAAATGGTTCTACTCAAGTTTCAGAGAGGCAGGAAGGCTGTTCCAGAGGGAGGCGCCGGCCGAAGAGGGAGCGATCTGCCTCCAACTCGTTGCTTAGAGAAGCGGCTGACCTCAGGGAGTTGGAGGTGGAGGAGCGAAGAGCGTGAGAAGGAAGATACTTCTGAAGAGAAAGCTGGAGGTATTTTGCTACCAGGCCCCAGAAGGCCTTGTGGACAATGCAAAGGGTTTTGAATTTGATCCTTGCAGCCACTGGGAGCCAATGGAGAGATTTCAGTGCTGGAGAGATATGATCCCTGGGCTTGAGGCCAAGGACAAGTCTTGCACTCCTGTTCTGGATGGGTTGCAGAGGACGGAGAGCGGGTAGATTTAAAAAGAGGATGTTACAATAGTCAAGACTAGAGAGAACCAGAGCTCTAGAGACAGTGAGCTCCTGGGGGAAGGAGAGGAAAGGAAGAATACCTCTGAGGAAGTGCAGATGGTAGTTTGACTTCTTAGAGACGTCAGAAATGTGAGGGGAAAAGGAGAGTGTGGAGTTGAAAACAACCCCAAGGTTCTTAGTCTCACAGGTGGGAGCCGGAAGAGGGCCCAGGGAGGCCGTCCAGAGAGTGGCGGGTAAGAGGGGTGCAGGTGTGCAGATGAGGATCTCTGTCTTACTGACATTCAGGCAGAGATCATTGGTGGTGCACCACTCCTGGGTTGCAGACAGACAGGGATGAGAGAAGGAGAAGAGGCGGCAGAGGGGAGACTGAAGGCGAGCTGAGTGTCATCCGCATAGCACTTGAAGTTGGAGCAGAGAGCAGCATTGCAGTGGGCGAGAGGTGCCAGGTATTGGTTGAACAACCAGGGAGAAAGGTTAGACCCCTGGGGAAAACCATAGGTGGAGAAGGACCCAAATTGGACCTCGGAGGGTCGGTCAGAGATGAAAGAAGTCAGCCAGGCCAGAGCCTGATCAGTGATACCCACATTTTCACAGAGCCGGTTGAGCAGGATGTTATGGTTGATCGTGTCAAAGGCAGAAGAGAGATCCAGTATGATGAGGACAGAGGGGAGTTTAGAATCAAGGTTGGAGAGCAGGTCTTCACAGATGTTCTGGAGAGCAGTTTCTATGCTTTTGGCTGCTCTGAAGCCAGACTGATGGTCATGGAGACAACCTACAGATTCAGTGTGAAGATTAAGCTGGGAGATGGCCAGCTTTTCCAGGAGTTTTCCCAGGAAGGGCGTGATAGAGATCGGGCGATAATTAGCCGGAAGAAAGCGGTCGGCTCAGGGTTTCTTGAGCAGAGGGTGCATAAGAAACAGGGGCCTCCAGCCTGCCACAGCGGTGATCCCAGTCCCCTGTGTCAACCTGGGGTTTTGCCTGCCCTCTGCTGCGGATCTAGTGTGCAGGCACTCTGTGGTGAGAAGGGTCGCTTCCTCCTTCCTTCCTGTCCGGGTCCCCGCAACTGAGCTGCCACCTACTTGAGGCCCTTGTCCTTACTGCATATTCCGCCCACTCACCACCACGGACCAAGACTTTGACTTTTTGCGGTGGGTGGGATCGCCTCTTCCTCCCCCATCCTGCCTGGCCTTTGCAGCTGCTCCGCCAACAACCTGTAGCCTCATCTGAACCCAGCAAGACACCCCGGACTCCTTCACCAGTCCCTCCTGCACTTCACCTGCCCTCCTTAACTTCACAGGCCAGGTCACCCATTCCACTTTGGGCCCCCTGTCTGCCGTACCCAGCCCTGCCCTCCTGTGCTGCCTCAGCACTCTGGCCTTCTGTGTCCACCTGTCAGAACACCTTTACCACTTGGGCCCCCGTCGGCTGTACCCACCCCTGTACACAATACACCCCTGCCCCCAGAGCTGCCTCCGGACTCTAATATCCTGTATCCACTACCACTCCTCGCACGGGGGCATCTATCTGCATTTCTCCCTCCAGAATCCCATGTCCCTGATACCTCCAGGCCTCCCCTACAGCCTGCCAAAAGTCCACAGGTTCACTGTCCCCCCTCCTCCACTGATCCTCTATTCCCCTCTGTTCCTGCAGTCCTCCTCAACAACAGGATCTCTGGTCCCCCGTCGACTGTACCCAGCCCTAGCCCCTGAGCTGCTTCTGCTCTCTGGTCCTCAGTGTCCACTTGCACTCCTCAGACGAGGGCATCCATCGGCAAACCCCCCTCCAGTATCCCTGGTCCCTGCAACCTCCAGGTCTTCTCCACTGCCCGCTATCAGCCCACAATATCACTGCCCCCCCTCCTCCACTGATCTTCTGTTCCTCCGGCCCTCCTCATCTTCAGGATCTCTGGTCCGCTGTGTCTCTGCCCCCCCTCCTCCTTAGACCGGGACCTCCATTGACCCGTCCCCATCCGGATCCCTGATCCGTCTTCTACACTCTCCCCCCCCTCCACAGGCCGGAGTCCATCGACCAGTTCCTCCTTCCAGGTCCCATGCTCAGCCTCCCCTACCTCCTTACCCCATCACCTCTCCTCTCTTTTTTCCCTCTGTAATGCGCCATGCCATATCCCTTTCCCTCAGCCCTCATCTCCCCTCCCCTCACCTCCTTCCCTCACCCCGCCTTCCCCTTCCTCTCCTACTCACCTTCTCCTTCCTCCTCATGTCCATTCCCTTCCCCAATCCCGGCCTCCACTCTACCCATTCTCCAGATACCCCCTCTCTCCGCCCTAATCTTCTATACCCCCCTCTGTTCAACCCTCCAGCCTCATGAACATTGCTCTCTGGAACGCCAGATCCCTCAGCAATAAAACCGCAGCAGTTTTAGACATGTTCTTTCGTCTCAACCTTCATTTCCTATGTCTAACTGAAACCTGGATCCCTCCTCACAACACCACTGTCCCTGCTTCCCTCTCCACCTCTTCCTCCTCCTTTTCTCATATCTTGCGCCCTTCTGGCCGTGGTGGAGGTATTGGCCTCCTCTTCCATCCTAAATACCTTCCCTCTTCCTCCCCCCATCTCTTCCGTCTTTCCCTTCCTTTGAATTCCTTTACAAATCCTTTTCCTTGCCTCACCCCATCTCCTTTCTAATCTTTTACCGTCCCCCTGGCCCTCTTTCTTCCTTCTATGACGACCTCGATCATCTCCTTTCTCTTATCTCTCCCTCTCCTGTTACTGTACTTGGCGACTTTAATTTTCACCTCCCTTCTCCCCATCAATCCTCTCCCCTTTCATCCATCCTTGACTCCTACCTCCTTTCCCCTCTTCCTTCCTCTCCCACTCACTCCTCTGGCTCTACTCTTGACCTTATCTTCAACTCTTCCTACCCCTCTTCCACTGTCTCCACACTTCTAAACTATCTCTCCGATCATGCTTTACTCTCCTTCTCACTTACTCCCCTCCCCAAACCTTCTTCTCCTAAGCCTTCCCCCTCCATCTTTTCACGACGCGACCTTCGCAATTTCGATCCCTCCCTTTTTCTCGACACTTGCTCTTCCTCTCTCCAAGATTTCTCTTCACTATCGGCCAATGAAGCACTTTCTACTCTCTCCTCCTCTATCTCCTCCTCTCTTGATCTACTTCACCCCCTTTCCTTCTTCCGTCCAACCAGCCCGGAAACCCTCTCAACCATGGCTCTCTCCTCAACTTCTCTCCATGTGGCGTCTCCTCCAACGTCTTGAGAGACTCTGGCTCAAATCTCCTTTGCTTTCCAACCAAACCTTGTATTTCTCTTACCACTCTCTTTATGACTCTTGCCTCTCCTCAACTAAACGATCCTACTACTCCAAGCTTCTCCAATCTCAAGCCTCCCACCCTTGCTGCATCTTCCAAACTCTCTCTCGTCTTCTCTCTCCTCCCACCCCTGATCCCTCAACCTCTTCCACCCTTTCTCCCTCTGACTTTGCAAACTTCTTCTCTTCCAAGATCCTTGCCCTTCGGCAAAAAATCTATTCCTCCTCTTATTCCCCCCTCCCCCTTCTCCCTTCTCCCCCTCTACCTGCATGACTGACTTCTCCCCTGTCTCCCCTTCTGAGGTTTCCATCCTCCTCTCCAAAGCCCACCCCTCGTCTGCTCCTACTGACCCTTTCCCTTCCCTCTTTATACCTAAGATCAACCCTCTTCTTATTCCTTACTTAACTTCTTTCTTCAACACCTGCCTTTCCTCTGCTATCTTCCCCTCTGCTTTCAAACATGCCACTATCATTCCTATTCTGAAGAAACCTTCTGCTGAACCCCCTTCTCACCTCCAACTTCCGTCCTATCTCACTTCTCCCATTCCTCTCTAAACTTCTTGAGCGCCTGGCCTACTCGCAACTCTCAACCTTTGTCACTAATCTCTCCTTCCTCCCTCTCAATCTGGCTTCGTCCTAAACACTCTCCTGAAACTGCCCTCACTTACATCCTTAACTCCCTCCTCTCAGCACGACACTCTAAGCAATCCTCTGTCCTTATTCTTCTAGACCTCTCTGCTGCCTTCGACACTGTCGATCACCCCTTTCTTCTCAACACTCTTACTTCCTTTGGATTCAAAGGCTCTGTTCTTCACTGGCTATCCTCTTACCTCTCCTCCCGCTCTTTTACTGTTTCCTGGGGAGGCTGCTCCTCTCCTACCCAACCTCTGGAATGCGGAGTACCCCAAGGTTCAGTACTTGGCCCTTTCCTTTTTTCACTCTATACCTCCCTCCTTTCCCCAGTTATCTCCTCATTTGGCTTTTCTCACCATTCATTTCTACGCCGATGATACTCAACTCTTCCTCTCCTTCTCTTCCTTCTCTACTGACCTCCACCTTAAACTCTCCTCCTGCCTTACTGCAATAAAAAATGGGATGTCTTCTCGCTTCCTTTCCCTTAACACTGGTAAAACTGAAGTACTTTTCTTCCCCCTCCCTCTCCTCCTCCTTTCATTCATTTTCCCCCTTCTAATCTCCCCATCTCTGACCACGCTTGCAACCTAGGTTTTCACTTTGACTCCTCTCTCACCTTTTCCCATCACATCTCTCTCGCATCTCGAGCCTGTCGCTTCCATCTCTTTAATATTCGCAAAGTCTTCCCCTCCCTCACTTTCCATGCTACCAAACTCTTAATCTCCTCCCTTATCTTCTCTCGCCTCTTCTACTGCTCCTCCTTACTCTTTGGACTACCTACTTCACATCTCACCCCCCTCAAATCTATCTACCACTCTGCCGTCCGCACCCTCTGTCTCCTCTCCCCCCATGACTCCATCTCTTGCTTCCCTTTCCTCCCTTGGCAGGCTTCCCTTTCACTCCCAACTTAAATTTCAATTTCTCTGCCTAGTCTTTAAATCTCTCCACGGTCTTGCTCCCCCTTATCTCTCCTCCCTCCTCTCGTTCTACACTCCCTCCCACCCCCTTTGCTCTGCTGACCACTTCCTTCTCACTGTTCCTCCTTCCCCTTGTGCCACATCCCGTTTCCGCTCCTTCCATCTCCTAGCCCCTCTACACTGGAACTCCTTACCTCTCTCACTCCGCTCTATCTCTACCTTTTCCACATTCCGAACTTCCCTCAAATCTCTCCTTCTCCATTCCATGCCATGAATCCCCCCTTCCTGCTCCCCTCCCACCTTGCCTTCTCTCCTTGATAATCTCCCTCGCCCTCCCCTCGCCCTCCCCCCTCCCTCTCACCTCTGCTGCACTACTCTTCTTCTCCTATCCAGTTAATTGCTCTACTTACTGTTTTGTTGATCTGATTCTCTATTGTAAATTGCTTGTACCGTTACTGTTATAAAGTTATTGTCATATGTATCCTGTTGTTAAAGTGTGCAGCATTTTGGTGTAAAGCGCTATATAAACATAAATAAATACAAATACAAGAGTACTTAAGGGGGAGGGGAATGTTCCAGAGGCAAAAGAGAGGTTGCAGAAGTCAGCCAAGGCTGGAGCAAGTGTGTCAATGTGCTCCTTGATGGTTTCGGAAGACCAGGGAATTACCTGCTTAGATGAGAGTTTCATAGATCGGGCTTGTCTAGAAACCTCATCAGTGGAGAAGAGAGGAAAGGCAGAGAAGGGAGGCGGGGTGGCCGCAACGGGGCCAGAGGAAGAGGAGAGAGGGAGGAAGAAGCAGAGAGGGTGGACAGGATGTCCTGGGTTTTAGAGATGAAGTGAGAAGCCAGGGCCATACAGAGGGCCTGGGAACTGACAGGGGAGGTAGAGTTGTTGGATGCCGCAGAAATGCAGATTTGGATGTGAGCTCTCTTCTTAGTGAGGACAGAGAGTTGGTATTGCCTTTGGAGCAGGCGGCAGGCCAGTTTGTCACAGGATGTACGAGATGCCAACCATTTGCACTCAGCCACCCTGCACTTGCGTTTCAGGGTGATGAGGTCAGAGTTGTACCAGGAGCTGCACTTGATTTTAGGCTTCATGTGGATCCTCGTGACAGGGGCAAGTACGTCAGGAGTATCAGAGATAGCAGAGTGGAGCATGGTGAGGGCTATGTCAGGGTGTGTGTCGGCCAGAGGTGCGGGAGGGGAGAGAAAGATACGTCGAAAGCCTCGACTGACACACACGTCATGGGTCGCATGACTGAGAAGGTGGAGCAGAGAAGGGAGGGGATGCACATTTACTAGAGCAGCCTGAATTTCATCCCGGAGCCCATGTTGTGAAACCACCATCATAAATTTTACATACATTAACCGTATTTTCTTTCATTCATTTTCTATGATGAATTCTGCATAGGTCTTCCTAATTCATCTCACAATGTAATGAATTGTATTCGAGGATATGGTAATCATTATGATTTTAAATTATTTTAGAATTTGCCCAGCAATTACATTTTGTTTATTTCAATGCTCAAAGGAGATTATTTTATAATGTATATATTTTACAGTGTAAACCTATCAATGTTGTCAACATTTTTTAATTTCTACGGCTGAATGTAATCTGCTGGACAGGGGACACATGGATTCCCTTAGGATCTCCCCTCATGTTCGAGGGAAATGGGATCAAGATCAAACAGCTCTATCCCAGATTCATAAACTTTTCAGCTGTACAATGACATGAATTAACACCTTGCACATCTGCTTCCTTCAACAGAAAATGGAACCCAAACCAAGAGCCTACAAATGAACCCCAGAAGATGCACTTACTGTAATAAGAGCTTTACCGAGCACTCCCAACTCATGATACATATGAGGGTCCACATAAAGGGTAAAATATTTACCTGCACTGTCTGTGCCAGGAGGTTCCATAACAGGACTGGTCTAATTATACACCAGAGAACCCACACAGTTGTGAGACCCTATAAGTGTATAGAGTGTGATAAAAGCTTCACAAAGAGCTCACATTTACACCAGCATCAGAAGCTCCATGCTGGGGAGTGGCCCTACCAGTGTACAGAGTGTTGGAAAGGCTTCACTGTGAAATCACATCTGAGCAGGCATCACATGATCCATTCTGGGCAAAAGCCCTACAAATGCACTGAATGTGGGAAGCGCTTTAACTCAATGTCATATCTGAGGAAACATCGGAATTCTCACACCGGAGAAGGATTGTACCAGTGTACTGATTGTGGCAAAAGTTACACACAAAGCTCACATTTAAGCCAGCATCAGAGGAGCCATACAGGGGAGCGACCTTACCAGTGTACGCAGTGTGAGAAAAGTTTCATTCGGAGCTCAAATCTTTACGAGCACGAGAGGATCCATACTGGGGAACGACCATACCAGTGTACGCAATGTGAGAAAAGTTTCATTCAGAGATCAAATCTGTATGTGCATCAGAAGATCCATACTGGGGAACGACCCTACCAGTGTATGGAGTGTGGAAAAAGCTTCTCTCAGAAGGTACATATGATCCAACATAGCATTATCCATACTGGGGAGAAGCCCTACAAATGCACTGAATGTGGTAAGCAGTATAACTCTATGTCATACCTGAGGCAACATAAGAAATCTCACACCGGAGATGGATTGCCCCAGTTTACAGAAGGTGACAAAAGCTCAAATTTAAGCCAGCCCCAGAAGATCAATACTGGACAGAAACCACACCAGTGTACGGAATGTGAGAAAAGCTTCACTAAGAATTCACAGCTGACCAAACATCTCATGATCCATACCGGGGAGAAACCTTATGAATGCACAGTGTGCAAGAAAACATTCAGACACCCATCTAATCTACGCAGACACCATAGGATCCATACTGGGGAGAAGCCCTATGGATGCACAGAGTGCAAGAAAATCTTCCGTCACTCCTCAGCTCTGAGCAGGCATCAGAAGACCCACACAGTGCAAGTGAAGATTTTGTAAATCCTCTCATATTTCATCAAAGATCCATACTTGTAAGATGGCCCAGGGGTGCAGGGTACAAAAACCCCTGCTATGAAATCTCAACCGTGAGGAGGCATCAGAGCTGCCATACCCTATGAGCATACATGGTGCAAGTTAAGCTTCAGACACTCCTTGGTGCTGAGCAGGCATCAGAGGATCCATTCTCTGAAAAAGGTCCTTCAAATGTCTGGAGTATGGCAAGTGCTTTAACCCTTTTCAGTATTTGAACCCCGAAAAGCAGTTGACTCACTCTTACCTAATGCACAGAGCATTATGTTTCGGTTTATTGTCCTTTGAATCATGCACAACACAAAGTGAGTTGCCTCTTAGCACTGGCAAGCAAGATCAGAATAGCAATGTGGGGGTAAATGTGTGAGGGGAGTGGAGGAGGAAGAATTAGACCGGGTGTTAAAAGAGGACAAGTATGATTGCTCTCCTGAATTTGTACAGAAAAGATGAGAGGCTGCATGTACATAGTGAAAAGTAAAAAAAAGTGCACATAAACATCTGCTGATTAGTAATTAACAGTGTAATGCTAATGAAAAGAGAAACTGAAACTTAAAAATAAAATTATACATGACTACACACAATGCTGGGCCAAGGACATAATTGCTATTGTAATCTAGAGGATAAAAAAAACCTTGATCAAATACCTGCAGATTCTGTCATAGGGCCCATAACACCGGCCTACACCATGGCCCTTCGTACAGCCTGGGTGTATATTATTGGGCCAGATTACCATTGCCGATCATTTCTGTTAAAGCCAGTAAAGGTGTCCACCCAGGTTACAGAAATACCAGCTGTACAGTAGTAATGGATGTGGATTTACTGAAATTCTGCTGCCAGTGTTTCACTAAATCTGCATGCATTATGTAAATACATGTTTTGGCCCATTATTATCCTTCTTGAGATGTGCATGATTGTGTGCTGTAACAGATCATAAGCTACTACAGACTTATTCACACAGCCTCTTAGATTTGTATTCACAATTAGAATCCTTGTACTGTGTCTTTTGAAGAGATGCCAGTTCTCCACCCTGGGTTGTTCCCTCCTCTTCTTTGACCTTAAGATTACTATTTGGTCCACTAACACCATTGTTAACTAAAATCTCATCTGTCCCCAGGCTTCCTGATTGATCGCTAATGCCCAACACTACTAACCCCCATGTCTCACTAATTGTCCAATCCATCACATGGAGCCTGGCAAATATTCATTTCCGGTAACGTTTCCCTTTTGCACAGTCGTAAAGAATATCGGACAAAGTCCCCTTAGGGGCATTATAAGGCAAGCATCCTTCGTCACCTTTGTCACCTGGTCTTAAAGTGTACAAGGGTATCCAGTTCAAGGACATACAAATTCACTGCTATGTGCACACTACCCCCTGCACTTCATAGGAGCCGAACACCCATCCCATCGCTTTGTTCTGGTCTCCCTCTTATAATTCATCAATGCCCAGTTCTTTAGATCAGATGTGACACAGTTTTGATAATCAGTGAACCGAATTGCCCCTCATAGGCTTATGTGTGTGGCCAAGCCCAATGTAAGACCCTTTTTAAGAACTTTCAGAAACTCGGCCTGGTGCTTAGAGAGCACCACACAACGATTCACGTTTGTCATGAGGATACCTTTATCATGATTGCCTTAACACCCTGCATGCCGAAGCATAACCTCCACCCCCAAAAAAGGTCTAAATGTCCACCTGGGACTGTGGCAGGTTTTGCGGCAGTGAAGAGTGCTATTGCCACCGCAAGGATCTGGAGGGAGATGTATATCTGCACTTAGTGCAAGAAAAACTACTACCCATGAGTACCTGACAGGCGTCCTATTGGACAGCAATATTGTGGGCGTACCTTTAGAGTAGCTAGGAACCAATGCTTTTATATCCTAGTATGCATGATAAATATTCAATGTTATATACATATTTTCCCTATACAGCATTCTCATAAACCAATAACTATTTGCAGTTGCAATTAAAGTTTTATTTATACTGATAAATAGAAACATATTAAGAATACTCTCACTCACTCGCCTGTTTGAAATGTGTTTATACATTTTCTCTTGTAGAGATAATGAGCGTTAAAAATGGTATAGTCAAACAATTTACTGTTCCAAATATTAGCAATAAAGTAGTTGAGTAGATGCCCAGCATCCTTCTCTTCTTAACAGTTGTAAAACCTTAAACTACCTACAACCAATCCGCAATATGGGGGTAGCCATTGTGACCCATTAAAATTTAAAATCATACTCAAAACCATAGTGCTTTGTTGATTGGCCAACCAGGGGATGGTGAGGGTCTACAGAGCAACCCTGCAATAACTAAATAACCAATTAGACGAGAGTGGTTAAAAACTCAAAGGCCCATGGCTTCTATGGACAGTTAACTCAGTACATCCTAACAATCTAGAGCTATGGATCAAAAATTGCAGGTAAAGGATTCATCTTGTCCTTCCTCTGTGCTTTGATAGATCCACTTATGCTGGCCAAAGAAAGACGAGGGACAGCACAGGCTATCTTCATGTGCTGTGCCAAACCTCAGACCTCTATAAACTCAGTGTGTGGCCGGCACAGGGAAAGTTGAAAGTCTTACCTAACAAAAAACAGCATGGTGCTCCTTAATGGTGTAACCATGGAAAAGAAAGAAATATTGTTGCAAAAATGGGTAATAAAATTGTTTATTTCAGCCCCCACCATATTAAAACGGACAAAGAATTAGACCTTGATAAAATTGGAAAATGGATATGATTTGGGCAAATGAAGAGACTGGGTGAAGGCCGCTGAAAGTGGTTTGCTTCTTGTTACCAAGGCAGTTCAGCTCTGTAATTCCATTTTGCCTCCAATTTATTGAAGCAAACATTACAAATCAGAATTTTAGAAAAATTGTCAAAGGGCCAATTCTTGGCTGATAGACCAGAACTATAGTCATGGCCCCACAATTAAATATGCTGCTTGCTCTACTTTACCCAGGCAGTGAAGTCCTGTGCTTTCAGATCACCTGGTTCCATCATTTATTTGTATTTTTATTTGTGCTTATATAGCACTTATCGCCAAAGCGCCAAAAAATTATTTGTAAAAACGGTACAAATAAGGTCAAATTAGTGTACAATGGTCTGTTTAGAAGGAAGAAAGAAAGTGATTTTTTAATTGTATTCTAAAGAAAGAACATGAGGTAATAGATTGAATAGTCAGAGGGAGAGAATTCCAGAATGTAGGGCCCAGGAGAAGGAACAAAAATGAGTTTGAGCACAATGGGGATTGGGAAAAGACAGAAGGAAGAGAGACTGAGAGCATAGGGGATGGCTGGTACCTGGATATAAGAGATGATATAAGAGCATGCCATAGAGACATTTAAAAGCAATACAAAGGAAATATTGAAGGTGGAACTTAAAAGAGAGCCAGGAGAAGCAAGAGCCTGAATGATGGAATCACGAGAAGAGAGGGAGCAGATCAGATGGACAGAAGCGTGGAAACTAGAACTAAGTGGAGTAAGTTGAGACGCAGTCAAGGTGAGACCTGAAGAGGACCAATAATCGATTATTAGTTGCACCAGAAAATAGGAATCGGTGGGCCTTACACATGTTAAATAAATGGAATTGGCAAATGCGAGCAGGAGCTAGAATGTGCAAGGAAAAAGACAATGAAGTGTCAACATTGATGTATGTCAATCTTATGAGAATAGATAGAAAGAGTTGGGGAAGAAGGAGGAAAGAGAATGGAGAGAGGAGGAATAGGGGCAGTGGGGTTTGGCCTGACTCAAAAAAATAGGATTTCAGACTTCGATGAAATTAGAGAAGATTCAAGACTGGATAAAAGTTTGGAATGCAGAGACGTGGAAAAAAATGAAAAAAGAAGGAAGTGTGAGTGTCATCTGCATAAAGATGATGGGAGAAATAATGGGAAGAAATAATAGCAGAGAATGGAATTGTATACCAAGAAAAAAGAATGGGACCGAGAAAAAAGCCTTGGGCAACCCCAAACTGTAGAGGAAAGGGAGAGGATGAGCGACAAGGCCACAAAACTGAATAGGTGTGATAAGCTAAATAAGAACAGAACCACTAGCTGAAAGGATATTGTGATCAACGGTATGAAAAGCAGCAGATAGATCAAGCAGTAAACAGTTACAGAAAGTAAAGCAGTTTCAATAGACTGGAAGGGACGGAAACCAGATTGCAGAGCGGGAATTCAAGAATGGTAATTTAAATAGGAAGAGACCTGAGAGTAGACAAAGCCCCCTCTGGCATCTGGACCGGCGTGACTTGGGCTGCTTCTGTGAAGTCTGCTCATGCTGTCTTGTACAGCTGGTTCATTTAGGCTTAATACCTCCCCTGTTTCCCTTTTAGCCAATCCTACCAAGTGGATGTCATTTATTTTTTATTTTTTTTTTAATCTCTTTATTAGTATGTCATTAAATTAAATCACAGAAGAATCAAATACAGAAAGGAATAGTGAACCAGAGAACACAAATCAAAATTATTCAATTAAAGAACATATCAATAAACAGCATAATCAAATGATCCCTCCGACATACTAAGAACATTTTCATTTTTGTAAACAATAAAAGAGCAAAATACAACAGTCAATAAAAACATTTAACATAGAACATACACACAAACACCAACAACACACAAACACCAAACCAAATCCCCCAAAATGTATAATAGTGAGAAGAAAAAAAAATTATCTTTCCCCTCTTCTTTTCCCCTTCCCTATCTCTTTTCCTCTTCCTTTTCCCACTACACCATTTCTACCCACTCCTCATACTAATCCGCAGCCTATATAGTCAATCATACAAGGCATTGAATGGACCCCAAAACAAATTGTACACCTCTTCCTTGTCTTTCACTCTAAATGAGAACTTTTCAAAATTCGATAAGGTGCGAAAATCAACTAACCAATCTTCAACTGTAGTCTTCTTCCTAGTTTTCCAAACTCGAAGGATCAGTTTTATGGCCACCAGTAAAGCCTTATTTATCCAACCACTATATTTCAAAGAACGCCTACACCTACCTCGATGTAGAAATAAGATAATGTTCCCACCTGATCTCTGTAAAGCTACATCCAAAATTAAATCAATTCTATCAATCACATCAGTCCAGAAAGTCCGAACTCTAGAGCAATCCCATAGCAGATGCATAAGGGTACCAACATCATTTCCACATCCCCAACATAGATTATCAGTTTGTAACCCCAGTTTATACATTTTAACTGGTGTCCAGTACACCTTACCCACCACCTTCTGTCTAATCGGATGCAAGTTCAAATCCATACCCACATTGGCACTTACCCTAAGAATATACTTCCATTCCCTGTCTGTAAAGTACATATTTAGATCACCTGACCACACCATTCTCAATTTATCCCACGCCGCAACATGTTTATCTTCCAATTGCATAAAGGTCATATATGTACGCACAGAATATTCCTGTCCTGTAAGCAATTGACACAGTGCGGGTTTGATTCCCAATGAATTGCCAATCATCCTTTTCCTAAGCTAGATCAGAGAGCTCAGGTCTTCATATTTTTGTCTTTCTCTTTCATGCAACCCATATTTCCTCTGTATGTCCCCAAATGCCAAAAGATCATCACCATCCAATATATCACCTATTGTCAAAACCCCCTTCCGAACCCAATTTTGCCAAATCAAACATCTATCGTCTAATTGTAAAACCTCATTGTGCCAAAGAGAAGCATCTTCACTAAAACCATATGACTGGCTATTCTCTCCAAACCACCCCTGCAAGGTTTGCCTGGTTGCCACTATAGACTTCAACTTTAATCTATTAACCGACATATTGCCCATGGTATAAAGGCTATTTAAACGATACGGATTTGAAACCCCTCTCTCCATGCGTAGCCATATAGCACCTGCAAAGTCAACATTCGTATAATAATAAGTACCCTTCTTGAGCAGGAACACCTTACAGTACTTATATAAGTCAGGATATCCAAAACCTCCTTCATCAGCATAAATCTAGGGATCCGCGGCTTCTTACCCAACCGCCACAAGAACCATTGAAAAATCTTTTCTATTTGCATAATCTGTTTTTTGGAAATCAATAACGGAATTGACTGGATTATATATAAAACTTTTGGTAATAAAATCATCTTTATCGCATTTATCTTTGCCCACAATGATAAATGAAGTCTTTCCCATCGTCTTATTGGATATATAATTTTATCTACTAGTTTATCAATATTATATTGCATAATTTTCCTCAAATCACCAATGATATACACACCAAGATATTTAACATACTCGGGGGACCATTTGCATTTCCATACCTTCAAAATATCTTTACTACACTCATTAGACGACGGGAATATCTCAGTCTTATCCCAGTTTATTTTATGGCCCGAAATCTCACCCACTTCTTCAAACATCCGTTTCAGAACCAATCCACATTGTTCAGGATTAGACAACAGGACCAGCATATCATCTGCATAAGACAATACTTTAACTTCCACACCTCCAACACACAAACCTTTAATTTCTCCACATTACCTAATATAAGCCGCCAAAGGCTCAAGTGCTAAATCAAACAAAAAAGGCAATAAAGGGCACCCTTGCCTCGTGCCCTTGGATAAAGAGAAAGACTCCGATATTAAATCATTTATAGTCACCCTTGCTTTAACCTCATAATGAATACACTTAATCATTGTCATAAAGGTTGGTCCAAATCCCATTTTTAATAAAGTGCATTCCAAAAACCTCCAATTAACCCGATCAAATGCTTTCTCTGCATCAAAAAACCCAATTATCCCTTTCGATTTTTTATTATGATGTATTCCAATGACATCTAAAACAGTCCTGATATTATCATATCCATATCTGCCCGGGATAAAACCCACTTGAGACTCATCCACTAGATCACCCATATTAACCATAAGCCTATACACCCACATTTTTGTAAATATCTTGAAAACTACATTCAACAGCGACATAGGTTTATAATTACTGTACTTCCTGTGATCTCGATCAGGTTTAGGAATGACAGTAATCATTGCATCTGTCATTGAATCGCATACCCTTCCTGACTTTAAAAATTCATTAAAGAGGACAACATAAAATAGGCGCTATTTGCTCAACAAAATTTTTTATAAAATTCCAAAATAATCCCATCCGGCCCTGGCGATTTTCCGTCCTTCAATTGCAATATTGCAGCAGTAACCTCAGCCACATCAATCGCAGACTCTAGAATCAATTTTTTGTCATCTCTAAGTCTTAAAAGGTGAACTTTATTAAAAAAAAGACTGCAAGTCCGTTTCAGAAGGATGTAATTGTTCCTTATACAACTCTTTATAAAACAATCTAAACTCTTCACAAATATCTTCACTCCTATGAAATACCTCACCTCTATCATTTTCAATAGATGGAATACACTTGTCCACCATCAGACCATTAAGTTTATTTGCCAGAAGTCTACAATTTTTATCCCCAAATTCCCAAAAGTGCTGCTTCGTATAAAATATACTCTTCCCTGCTTGTGAATGCAAAAGCATCTTTAACTCCTCTTCCAATTTATTCAATTTATGTTTCATACAAACCTTCCCTACTTGTGCACAATTCCTTTGCAAACCCACAATCTCCTTCTCTAATTTTTCAATCTTTACTTTCTTTTTCTTTTTAGCATGGGAAGTTCTACAAATCAATTCACCCCGTAAAACCGCTTTAAAGCAATCCCACACAATCTTAATGTCAGCAGATCCATTATTTTCCTCAAAGTATTTTTGAATAAATTCATCTAATACCACATTAAGTGAATTAGCTTGCATTCTCCATCTCATATTCTTTTTATGAAAACCATGTAAATTGATTTTCAGATCTATGAGTGCATGATCAGAAATACACCTCTCCCCAATACATGAACTAAACGTCTGACCAACTAATCTATTACTAATTAAACAAAAATCAATCCGAGGGTATGAATTATGGACTGGCAAATAAAACGAATATTCCCTATCTCTTAGATGATGAACCCTCCAAATATCAACCAGATTATACTTAAAAGCAAACTGTTTCAATTCCGCACTTAATTTCCCATTATTATATCTACAATCAGACTTTCTGTCCACATCACTATCTATCACTAAGTTAAAATCTCCACCTAAAATAATCGCCTCTCCCTCCATCTCCCCCCAAAAGATCATCCAATTTCCTGAAAAAACCCATATCCGGGGCACATGGAGCATATACTGTCCCCACAGTAAGTTTCTTCCCATCGTGTAAAATATCAATCAGAAGAATACGACCTTCTTGATCCTTTACTGTTTTCTCAATCTTGACAGACAATCCCCTCCTAAATAAAATACTAACCCCCTAGACTTAGTATCATAATAGTTCGATACCGCCTGTGGGTAATTGCGAGTAGTCAAATAATCCCCAATCTTCTCATTCAAATGAGTCTCCTGAAGAAACACAATATCACCTTTACTCCTCCATATCCGTGCCAAAACCTTCCTTCTTTTAAACACACATCCAATACCCCTGACATTCCATGAAACAAAGATTAAAGGATCAATAACTCACCACTAGAATTATCTGCATTTCACATAATTACCATCCCATCTATTGAGACAGACTTGTCTCACTAAATCTATCCGCGGAAGAGAAATGAAATCCTCCAACCTAAGAACATAAAAAGTCAAAAAGAAAAATGTGTGATAAAAAAAGAAAACCCCAACCCAAAACACACAAAAGACAACAAAAGACACACAAAACACACATATCTACCAGTACCAGAAGCCCAACCACCATCAGGCTTATAATAAGTAAAAATATATACACACCAATACCTATTCAGAACTATACCTACCAGGCATCCTAGGCCAAATTCTACAACCTATGAATAAATATCCTACCCTACTTTAAGCCATAACAAATCAAGTGTACTCCAAAATAATTAAATTAAAGCCGCAGAACCTATCACCATAAAGTGTAAGACCAATCAACTAACAACTTCTTGACCATTGATCCACAAATTCCAAAATACCTCCACCTCAAAAATACAACAGGAAAACCCCCTTCCGCTCCCCATAAATCATATTTATAAACTTAAAATCAGAAACCCCTGCATTGTGACGTATTATCCATCACTACCACACCTATCCTACATAAAACACACTCACAGACTACGCATCCAACTGCACCCAAGTACACAAAATCAAAATCACATCCAACCCATACCTTCCCAACCACCTCCCACCAACTAATTCTAATCCAAGAAATTAACCTTCTGTAATAATCCACCACACAAAAACACACCCATCTCCAGACACGTCAATTAGACATCGGTTGTTCCATATAATTCCTAGAACAATCACAAAATCATATCCCCATGACACATAGCATTCACCAAGACCACCAGGTCAAGGCATGTTACAAAAAGCAAGCATTCCACAAAAACTCCCAACAAGCCACCTTGAATATCACATATGATGATTCCAGCCAACCCATCACACCATTATGAAGCCCAACAAAAACATTATATTATGTTTCTGAGAAACAGTTAGAAACTGCTGAAAAGCACAAATACCTTATCAACCCCAACCACTCAACCATCCCAAACTTAGGTAATCTGCAACAGGATATCAAACATAAAAACTAATTACAACTAATATGCCGTGCAAGACCAATCGTGAGCGCGGCCCACAAACAATCTACAAATTGTAGACAACCAAAGTAATATCCCATATCCAAATCATTTCTTGCAATCCCTCACAGAAACAAAGTGAACCCTCCCCCACACACAACCATCTATCATATATTTGACGATTTAACAAGAATTCAACAACCAATGCAAGGAAGGCAATTGGAGAAAACATACAGTGCATTGTTCTGCTAATAAACATAAATACATCATGACAAAAGTGGACCAGTCTAGAGCTGACCCCCACATGTCAAACCAAACAAAAAAGGGAAGGCAAAAAACCACTAATAATTAATGATGCCCAAACTAAACAATGAATCACTGATCAGAGAATGCATATAATGAACCCAAAGATCAAATGGACGGTTAAATTAGGATATCTATCAAAAGCATGCTGTACCATACAATGACTCAGACAACCAAGTAATTTCCAGTCTATCTGACAAGGGTCAGCCCCAGACCAGTCCACAAGAACGATCAAGCAATCCCGTGAGAAAACAATAGGCCTGTATGAGCCTATTCTTAATTCAGTACAGTCCCAAAGTTCCAAGAATAGTAAAAACAAGTGTAATATGTGCCTGGTTCTCTTGCTGTCTCCCATACATTGTGACCCGTGTTCTCACAGGGAGTCTGGACATAAGGTATACAGGGCAGGACCAATGAATTTCAGGTCATGTAATAGATCTTCTCAAGTCAACAGGAGCTTCCTACACATTAGAATGAGTGGCATGTTACCTACATACACCCTCAACCTCCATTTAATGAGACTTAAATATCAGATATTGAACGTCACATCCATAAGAGTGAGGGAAATAGTAGAAGCCAGGATGAATGACCCCTGATTCAGTAAACCAGCCAATGAAGCGAAACATCTTATCACAGGGTGTTCCCGAATGAAATGAAGGAACATGAATCACCATTGTACTGTCAGTGCTGTAGTCAAGCTGCCTATACTATTAATAAAGCCTGACACCCAGTTGATCTTTGCACCTAGTAGGTGAGCCAATATATATGCATGACCCATCAAACCACCTGACTGTCAATTACTCCATGCATACGTGGACGTGTAAAACAGTTCAGAATTCCAAACCAACAACATGGAGCATATTAAGACTTGTAGGTTCATATGATGTAATGTTCCTTCATCTAAAGCACAGGCAGCAAGTTGAGCACTCTGTATTCATCTTGGACACTGCTATATCGAAGATGGGCCATATCGCAGCTATTCATTGGAACCCTTCACTTACAATCCAGTTCCATTGTATTTCCACGCAGAGTGTAGGCCACATAGTAGTAAGGGTACACAATGACATAAATCAGAAATATATTCAAGTACCAACTGCAGCCTACATAGTCAGTTGTCCACCAATGCAGAAAGTTGACAATGTGGCCCAACCCCCAAAACCTTCCAGATCAATCAACTGTAGATACATATCACGAACCAACTTGCCCAGGTCATCTGGAATCATGCACTGTAATAGCATACCCCAGAAGGGCAACGGGCAACCATGCTGGGTGCATGCTGGTTGTCAAAGAGTGAGTGTCCAATGTTGGCTCGCTGGCAGTCCAAACAGGAGGCGAATAGGAGATCCAAACAGTCCTCCCACTCTTCCATTTACATCCAACTGCATGACGTGGTAGAAGCCCTGCAGAGTCCTAGAAACTGTCCAGACATCAGGATACTTTGCTACATCCATAAAGTGGATAAGCAGTGCCGGCATGAAGAGGGGAGAGCAGGGAATGCTGACACCACACGTAGATTAAGTAATAAACCAGTAAACAGTTATAGAAGCAGAGAGGAGGTATGCAAGCATTCTATGTGTAAATGTTCCAACAGCTTGTCAATCTGCGCACATAGCACACACTGCTCTTTAATCCCCAATTCAGTCTCCTCGCCCCACAGCAGCCATGCTGCAAGCAACAGTTGATACACCTCCACATAATGAGAAACGTGACTGGATGAGCCTTTAGTATCACTGGTACTGTGCACAATGAGAGTTACCTCACAAGCCGCAAGGGGCTCCGGATCGTTGCCCTGTGGATCAGGAAAGACAATAAGACCAACTCAATCCTCCCGTGCTCCGCGGGTAACAAGGCAAAACACGTTGCTATTTTCTTTTTTTGGGGGTTTCAACTGTAAGCCACGCCTCTCCGAGGGTGGGGGCTGCTAGATCCAATTATGCATGGGGAGTGGCAGGCCGCTGTTCCGGGAGTCGCTGCGCCGTCCCCATGGGTGGGGGCCATTCACTCAGCACGAAACGCGGCGAGTGATGCTGCGCCCCCCCAGGGTGGGGGCTAACCACTCTCAACATGCGCGCAAAAAGCGCCGCGGGTGACAGATGTATGGAGATCGATGAGCATACACTGTCCTCACAGAGCCTGCTGCAGAACGTAGAGCACACGCTCACTCAAATTGCCATCAAGAAACGTACTTCCTGACAATCCATGTAGCCATCACGTCATACAAGGTGCTTAACTCCGTAACACAATGAGAGGGAGGAATTCTTATGGATAGTTTAGGCAAGAATTTACCGTATACTTTCAAAGGGAGTCAGAGGTTCTAAAATGTTGTAAATAGCAAAAAAAGCTGGCGGCCATCTTAAAATAGCAGAGTACCCTAAGCAATTTCTAATGAATAATAATAGTAAAATGCTAACTATTTAAAAAAAAAAAAAAGCCAATCTTCAAACAGTGTAGACAGGTCTCCCCTTCTTTTTTCTCATCAGATTAGCAGTTTTAGTATCATGAGAAGTACCTTCCATTGGATCAAGATCCAAATCAGTTAAAAAAGCCCCTGCAGCCTTACAATCACTATAAGCATGTACCTGACCATCAATTACCACCTTCAAGATGGCAGGAAAGACCATGTAGTACTTCAATCCTTTTGCACGAGCTTTAACCTTAGCCTTATCAAACGCCTTCCTCTTTTCCAGACCATCTTTACTGAAATCCACAAGAATCATAATCTTGTTTCCACCCCAAGCAAGATCCTTGAGTTCACTTGCTTTCTTCAATATAAGTTCCTTAACTGGAAACCTCAAGAACTTCACAATGATATGTCTTGGCCTTTAACCCAACGAAGGTCTGGGACCAAGTGCCCGATGTGCCCTTTCAATTTCCAGGTTCACAGCAGCATCCAGTTTCAGTATTTTTGGCACGTTATTGAGCAAAAAATCCATCAGGTTACCCCTTTCAGCATTTTCAGGAAAACCAACCAGACGGAGATTGTTTCTTCGGGAGAAGTTTTCTTGCTCTGACAGTTTAGAGGTTATTTTTTCATTAGCCATTTTCAGATCTATGATTTGATCCATCAGTTTCAAAGTCCTCTCATCCACAATTGTAAGATGTTCTTCAGATGAATCCACTCTCCTGGTGACTGATTCAAATCTCTCCTCTGATTTAACAAGGGCTATTTTTATCTCAGCCATGTCCTGCTTCAAGTCATTAAGCAAATCCAAAAGCTTGTCCTCTCTGCCTTCTCCTTTGTTCTCCTTGTTTTCTTGTGAAGCTCCCTTCTGCCTTTTAGCTGGCTGGGCAGGTTCAGGAGTACCTGGCACAGACATTTTCAAGTAGGGTTGTCAGTTAAGGCCTAGGACAGGAGCACAGCAATCAAGCTGCCATTCCCTGGGCTGACAGTTCTAGAATCCTCGGATGTCATTTATTTAATCAGTTGCACTAGACGTTTGATTTGAAGCCAAATTGACTTTGTTAGCTGTACACATTTAATCTACCGCCAGTCCAGAAAACGGACACGATTGTCCTCCATCTTCGAACTTCCTCCCAAGACCAGTACTGTCATATCCCCCCACCCCTGGCTGCTACCTGCTTACACAATTCTTTTTTGCATTGTTCGATTCCATTTCTCATGGACCTCCATGCATACGGCCAAATGTTTTTACATTAGCAATTTCAGATTAGAACAGATACAACCTCTAATTATAATTGCAGCCTATCAGCATCTGCTTCTTATGACTGGTATTGCACAAGTAGAAATGTTTTCTTTGCATGACATCACATTTCTGTTAAAGTGAGCATTTTACAATTTACAAAGCCGTTCTGTGCCAGAATGTAAATACATTTATTACAGTTTCATAATCTTTGAAATCTTTTAAAAATAACACGTGTTTATCAAATATCTGGTGTGTGATTTTGAATCATCATGTTCTTTGTTCTATATTGTCATTAAACAAATATACATTTTCATAATAAAACGTGTGTTCATGTTTTGACAGGCTTATCTGTAAACAATACAATATCAAAATAAACCATTTAGTAGTCAATCAAAGTCTCTGCCATTAATATAGAAAACATGTATTTTAAATGTAATCCTCTACTGACTCGAAGGTCAGCAACCTCTCATGTCCCCTCCAGTGAACATGCATGATATTTATTAGTGTTCAATGCAATTGAGAGAGTTTAATAATGATTTGTGTATTTTACTTGCTCTGCAAGGAAAGGCTATCAAAGCCGATAGCCATGAATGCAGATATGTGAATATGCATCTCTGTGTTTTACCAGTGTGTGTCAAAGTCAATAGACTAGTTCCAATAGTAAGTGGCTTGCCTTGGATTGAGAGCTGTTCAAATCACAGTTATATTTAGACATTCTACAACACCCCCACCCATGAACACTGTGAGAAAAATCACTATCCTGCACCTCTGAAAACTGAGTGTAGACAGAGAAAAGAGGAAAAGACAACAACTGCATTGTAGTGAAATCTTGGAGATTTTCCACCAGCTACTCGGGTAGCAGTGTCTCTTTTCAGGCCTCCATGCAGGAGTGTGAAGAGGAAAAATGGGAGGGTCCCTTCCCCCAAGCCACGTACAAACTGTGGAAGACGACGTCACGACCAAAGAACCTCCGGCCACACGCGTTCGCACCTCTGCCCACTGCCCCGGATGCCAACGCACACCATGACCATGCTCCACCTGCAAAACCAGGCCGCATCCCGCCCAAGACACGCGGTGGGAACCAAGACGGAGCTGGGACCGATCGCATGGACCAGCTCAACTAAACGCTTCGCAACCTAAGCTGCCATTGTTAGAGATAACATGACGACATAGCCGCGATAGACAGAAACACATGCGCTGCCGCGCATCTGGATCATTCACATACCAATCCAAATGAAGAACACGCCCAGTGCTATGACTTAGCGGACCACGTATACTCACAGACGTGCATTGTTATTATTTTTCACATAGGCCAGCAACCACATCACAGAAACGCAAGACGCCAGAACAGTTTGTGTATATGCTTGCAGAGGCTTCATGCTACTAACCCTGGAGATAAGACCCTATAGATGGACCGATGTACAAGGAACCACACTGCACCCCACACCCACTTGCCCTATGGACCTTATGCCACAACATGCAACCAAGCCAAGCCAAAGTAGGCCTCAGACCAGAGTCGACAGGCCAGGAGCAGCTCATACGGAGCTACAAGGTGCTGAGCATGCAGAACAGCCCCTGGCTGGAGCCACTGCAGCCAAAGTCGTGATGTTGCAATCCACATTCTGCGCTCTCCAAGCCAAGGTGACACCTGCCACTGCTGCAACTACCCGAAGAAAAATCCCTGTGATTCTGCCTCACCCACAGTTTCTCAACACGTGACCAGGCCAACCTGATACAATCCCAATTCCCGAAGACTGAAGGAGCACTGTTGTCCCACATCAGGGACCCCTCTTGCAACAAAGTCATAACAACTCAGACACAGGCGGCGATGGGAAAGGAGCGCTCTAATGGCAGTAGCAGAACCTGTCTATTTTCTTTCACTGACACATAGTCATACATTGTTGCCAGCACCAGGTACATCGCAGGCTGGGAACAATGATGGTCCCAGGCTTGGGGGCTCGCTGATGGACCAATCAGGACATGGGGGCTAACCACGGACGACATTACCACATAACCAATCACTAAGTGTTTCCATGTATCATTTTCAAAGTAACAATTTCTAGGGATGAACCAAGCGTACCACCTGACCTCTAATCCACCAATAACCCCTTTCACTATATGGTCCTATACTGAACTTACCACTCGGGGAACCAACCCGGAGTGGCAATAGGTTCGGGTATGAACTTTCACAGGTGACGCAAAACTGTTTCTCCAGCATGGGGTCTGGCATGGATTCACATGCTCATGAATATTCCCCGTCGTCAGGCTGGGAATCCTCGGTAAAGAAAAAACCAGTATCAGTTTCGTTTCTGATCTGTCTTTCGTAGTAATAACCAATCACTGGTCTCTGCGTCATACTGACCACAGCCAATGACTGCCCTCTACCTAAGCACCGCCTCTGGCAGCCATCTTCAGATTTTTACCGCACGTTCATATGTTGGGATCCTCGTGCTATTGCTCTCGAGCGTTAGTGCTATTTTTTCGCGCTTTTTACAAAAAACTTCGATTCTTTCGGTCAAAAGAGCCTCAAGCTCCACCGATCCTACATCCGATCAACGGGGACCCGTGTCGGATTCATCTGTGCCCCTCAAGGGTGAAGATTTCGTCGAGCTACACTTCGGAGGACTCCAGAAGCTTCTCAGGCCCTGTCTCGGAGATGGCCCAGGAGAAGGGAAGCTCGACGCCCGGAAAGCTGTTCAGGGTCTGCCCTGGATGCCAGCTGCAGAACGTCTTCAAGGAGGACGAACACTCTTTCTGCCTTTACTGCCTTCATGAGGACAAGACGCACGTGGAGAAGGACTGTGCGTTTTGCGGCAACATGTCGGAACGGACCATGAAGGACCGCCATCAACGTCTCGCCAACTGGCTGGAGGGTAAGAGCCCGTCTCGCGAGAAGAAGAAGAAGAAATCCGAGCGGTCTTCTAAGACCTTTGAGGGCGCCCCGGCGACGGGGGCCCAACATAAGGCCAAGCACCGCGAGTCCGCTGGCACCGGGAGCGCCGAACGGTCGGGCTCTACGGGCGGCAGGCAGGGCGCACCCTCCCCGGCACCATCAACCACGAGCCAACGCTCTGGGTCGGGTAAGAGGAAGGCCGAGCACCCGGCGAAGCTCCTGGAGAGGCCCCGGTCGAGCTCTAAGGCAGAGGAGGAGCGTGGCAGTGCCCCCTCCCTCAAGGATAAGGCGGTGAGCGCACCTAAGGTGGTGAAGGCCTTGATCCATCCGACCAAGCCCTCTATCGAAACGGTCGCGGCGGCCCTGGCTCAGCCGGTGGTGGCTGCACCAGTGGTGGCGACCTCAGGGCCCAGAATCTCCCTGCCTCCTCGGAGGGAGTCTTCCTTTGTGCCCATCGATAGGACCCCCGTGAAAACCTCCGTGGGGAAGAAGAAGGGGGGGCAGGGCGTCGTCGTAGAGTCGGCCTCAACCTCAGAAGAGGAGCTGATCGAGGTCTTAAGCCACGGCCTAGGCGTGGAAGAAGGCCAGCCCGTCGGAATGGACCCCGACGCAGGTGACGACGACGACATCGTCGAGGATACCGACGGGGCCCCTGCTCGCCCGTCGGATTCCCCTCTGCCAGCGCCGCAAGACAACTCGGCGGCCATTTTGTTGGCCATACAGTCCTTATGCTCCGAGATAAGGACGAGGCTACCGTTACCGACGGAGGAACCTCTCCCGTCGGGGGATCCAGAACCGGGACCTTCTGGTGTTCCCCCTACCAAGAAAAGAAGGATCCATCCACCACCTCCTTTTCAACCGTCGCGCCCCTTCCAGCCCTCCTCCCCGTCCACCCGAGGGGATGATACGGGGACTGACACGGCAGCGACGGGTACGGACGACGAGGCATACGACGAGGATTTTCCGTCGTCGCCTCCCACCAGGGCCTCTCCGCCCGACGAGATCGGATCTTTCCACTCCATGATCTCCAGGGCTTCCGAGCTTTTCCAACTCTGCCCTGAGGAGAAGAAAAAGGAAGGCTTCCTTTATCAGCGGCGCGAGGCCAAGAGGAAGACGGTCCTCGCAGTGCCTCTGTTGGACGACATTTGGGATGAGGGCCTTTCCCTCCTCAAGAACCCTTCCACGACGCCAGCTAGAAGAGACCGGTACGAGAAAAAGTACCGGGTCCCGGACACGGCCCCCCTATGCCTCCGGGCGCAGCCTACCCCGGACTCCGTCGTCTCCGCGGCAGCCAGGAAGAAAGCGGGGGGGGGGTGCGGCCTCCACATCGACTTCCCCGCCGGACGGCGAGGGAAAGAAATTGGATACTATGGGGCGTAGAGTCATCTCGTCGGCAGCGACGACGATTAAAGCGGCCAACGCCTTGGCTATCGTGGCCCGCTACGACAGGGAGCTCTGGTACAAGATGGCTCCCCTGCTGGATTTTCTGCCGGACGACAAGAGGGCGGAGGCCCTTGAGATCCTGCAGGAAGGTGAGGTGGCCTCGGACCACGCCATCACCGTGGCGACGGACATCGCCGACACTGGATTCCGCCAGCTGGGCAACGGTGTTTGCCTTCGACGTCGTGGATGGCTCAAAGCTACGGACTTCCGGCAGGACGTCCAGACCAGAGTCCTGGACATGCCCTTCGACGGGAACAACCTGTTTGGGAAGACAGTGGACGATTCCCTTCAGGCCATCAAGGCGGATACTGAGACGGCCCGGGCCCTTGGAGTCCTGCAACGACGGACGCCCTTTCGGAGCGGCGGAGGCAAGGGCGCCTCCAAAGGTTCCGGCGGCGGTTTCGCTTCCTACCGTCAAGCGGCCCGCTCGTCGTCGCAAGAGGCCTACAGAGGACGAGGCAAGTCTAGCGGACCCCGCCGTCGTCGCCAAGGAGGTCAAGGCGGCAAGGCCGCGTCCAAGCAGGATTGAACCGGCCTTGGGGTCGGGCCCCCACCGAAGCACCCCGGTGGGAGGCCGGCTGGCGGGCTTCGTCAGCGTGTGGGAGTCCATCTCCACCGACCGTTGGGTGCTGGACGCCCTGGCCCGGGGCCACGCGCTCGAGTTTCAAAGAAGGTGCCCGCGCGTCCCCCCCGTGGCCAGGAAAGAACTTCACGTCCCTCAACTTCTCCTGGAGGTAAAGGCGATGCTCAGAAAGGGCGCCATCGAACTCGTCCTAAAGAGGCTTCGGGGCTCCGGAGTCTACTCGAGATACTTCCTCGTGAAGAAGAAGACGGGAGGATGGCGCCCCATCCTGGACCTGCGACGTCTGAACAAGTTCATCAAGGCGCAGAAGTTCCGGATGGTCACCCTCCAGCACGTCCTCCTCAGATTCGTGGTCCAAGGGCGTCATTACCAGTTCAAAGCCCTTCCCTTCGGACTACGGTCGGCACCCAGGGTATTCACCAAGTGCCTTGCACCGGTGGCGGCGCAGCTGCGCCGCGAGGGGATCCACGTCTACCCCTACCTGGACGACTGGCTCATCCGCGCCAAGACGAGGGAGCTCGCCGTGGTCCACACGGCAAGGACCGTCCAACTCCTCACGGACCTGGGATTCTCCGTGAACTACGCCAAATCCCACCTGGTGCCCGCGCAAGTCGCACTGTTTCTGGGAGCGAGGCTCGACACAGTGTCCCTTCTGGCCTCCCCGTCGGAGGAGAGGACCAGGACCATCTTGGGCAAGGTGCAACGGATGTTGGTGGCCGACGCGGCCAAAGTGAGGTCCATCAAGTCCCTCCTCGGGATGATGTCTTCCTGCATCTACCTCATTCCCATGTGCAGGCTCCGGATGCGCCCGTTGCAAGAATTCCTGGATGCGCGCTGGATCCAGACGACGGGCAGCTTCGAGGAAAGGATCAAGCTCGACGAGAGTTTCCGACGAGCGATACGGTGGTGGGGCACCCGCGCGCATCTGACGGCGGGCATGGACTTCCAGACCCCAGCCCACCAGGAGACTGTGACCACGGATGCCTCCCTGGAAGGGTGGGGAGCGCACACCGAAAATCTGCACGCAAGGGGACTCTGGCTCCCGACGGAGAAGTCCCTACATATCAACGTCCTGGAGCTCCGTGCAGTGTTTTGGGCCCTCAGGTCCTTCCTTCCGTCCCTCAAGGGCAAGGTGGTGAGGATCTTCACCGACAACACCACCACCATGTTTTACATCAGGAAACAGGGCGGAACCAGGTCCCCAGCGCTGTCCAAGGAGGCGCAGGACCTGTGGCATTGGGCCGTCGCCCAAGGGATTTTTCTGGTGCCGTTTCATCTGGCAGGGATAAAAAACACCATCGCCGACTCACTCAGCAGGGAGCTGCGCTCGTGCCACGAGTGGGAACTACGGCAGGATCTGGTGGATCGCCTCTTCCGACGGTGGGGCACACCCCAGATCGACCTGTTCGCGACGGCGACGAACACCAAGTGCCGGAGGTTCGCCAGCAGGTTTCCCCAGACGAGGAGCATGGGCGATGCTTTCTCGTTCCCCTGGGAGGGCCTGTTCCTCTACGCGTTCCCTCCCTTGCCTCTGCTAATCCGGCTCGTCAACCAGCTCAAGAGGTCACGGTGCAGGATGATCCTCGTCGCACCTGCGTGGCCGAGGCAGATATGGTTCCCGGACCTTCTGGACTTGTCAGCGTCCCCGCCGATCAAGCTGCCGGCGGACGGGATCTACTCTCCAGGGAAGGAGGCGCCATCCTCCACCACGACCCGAAGTCGCTGAACTTGCAGGCCTGGCTCCTGCAGCACTAGAGTTTGGAGGATACGACATACCGGCCGATTGCAGAGAGGTTCTTGCAAAGGCCAGGGCGTCCTCGACTCTTAAATGCTACGGACACAAATGGAAGAGGTTCTCTGTCTGGTGCCACGCACAGAAGATTAACCCTCTACGGATTACGGCTCCCCAAGTACTGCCGTACCTGCTGACGCTGGCCAAAGCTGGTCTGGCACATGCGTCCATCAAGATTCATCTTGCTGCGATATCCCGATACACCAGAACCACGGGCCGGACGTCCTTGTGGTCTCATCGTCTGGTGAAAGAGTTCATGAAGGGACTGTTCAGATCGTTCCCGCCGGTGAAGGCTCCGGCCCCGGCGTGGGAGCTCAACGTGGTGCTGACCAAGCTCATGGGACCTCCGTTCGAGCCTCTGCACTCGGCCCCGTTGAAGTTTCTATCGTGGAAAACAGCTTTTCTTGTGGCCATCACCTCCGCACGACGAGTGGGAGAGATCCAGGCCCTTTCCTGCAAGGCCCCGTACTTGACTTTCCACGACACGAGGGTAGTGCTCAGGACGCACCCCTCCTTCATGCCCAAGGTACCGTCGGACTTCCATCTCAACGAACCCTTGGTGTTACCTGTGTTCTTCCCGTCGCCTTCGTCGCCGGCTGAGAGGACTTTGCACTCGCTGGATGTAGCTAGAGCGCTGAAGTTCTACGTGGACCGCACGAAGGGTTTTCGGAAGACGTCACAACTCTTTGTGAACTTTGGACCTGTCAATCAGGGGAAGGCTCTCTCGAAGGCTTCCATCTCCAGATGGCTCTCCGGCTGTATCATGTGCTGTCACCGGTTGGCAAACCGACCGCTGCCTGGCCGTCCGAGAGCCCATTCCACCAGAGCGATCGCAGCTACCACGGCGTTCCTATCTGGTGTGCCCCTGCTGGACATATGCAGGGCTGCTACGTGGAGGTCGACGCACACCTTCACGAAATTCTACTGCGTCGACCGGGATTCCAGGGAGGAGTCCAGGGTCGGCCAAGCAGTGCTGCGCAACCTGTTCGCCTGAGGTGAGCCTGGTGAGGAGGTAAGATGCTTAATGTTGAGTTGATGTGATGCTTAATGTTGAGCCTTTGCCACCTCCCGTGGTTGTGCATGTGTGTACTGCTATGTATTCTTTATTCATGAGCATGTGAATCCATGCCAGACCCCATGCTGGAGAAGGAACAAGTTACTTACCTGTAACTGTTGTTCTCCAGCATGGGTCTGGCATGGATTCACATGCGAACCCTCCCGCCTACCCCTCTGCGGCTCTTCACTTGGTCATACTGCCACTTCACGTGCTTCCAAATCTGAAGATGGCTGCCAGAGGCGGTGCTTAGGTAGAGGGCAGTCATTGGCTGTGGTCAGTATGACGCAGAGACCAGTGATTGGTTATTACTACGAAAGACAGATCAGAAACGAAACTGATACTGGTTTTTTCTTTACCGAGGATTCCCAGCCTGACGACGGGGAATATTCATGAGCATGTGAATCCATGCCAGACCCATGCTGGAGAACAACAGTTACAGGTAAGTAACTTGTTCCTACGTCACTCAGGTACAAAACGAGCCTGCGAGCCCGACTATGATGAGAAGTTACCTGGAACCTACGCTCCATGTATTTGTCCCTCTTGTTTCTTCTATTAAACAGCAGAAACTAATTGCTCTTGTGTGGCCCCTCTACTTCTTTGGGACGCGGAAGGAGTTAGGGCCTCTGAGAGCTTGAGGTCCGCGGACCCCGGGTACGGCTCTGCCGACCACCAGAAATTACCCTAACACGTTGGAAGCCCCAGCGAGATCGTCTGTGATAAGGTGGCCCGGCAACGCGGCCCCCTCCGCCGTTGCCCCCTTGGTGGACTGCAGGACCATCGCGGAACTGCGAGACGACCGGATTGCGCAACCGGTTTGGCTGTCGGGAGCCGGCTTCAAAATGTTCCCGGCCGTGGTTGGCGAGTGTCCAGACGCGGTCCAGACGAGGGGAAGTGGCGAGCTGATTGGGAGGGGTGCCCGCAGCCGAGCGGCACCGGCAGAAGTGAGCCTAATGTGAGTATGGACCACACAACGAGCAATATTGTGTTGTGCGGGTGAGGGGAAGAATTGTAAATAGGGTGGCGGGTGGTTTCACATTGTCGCAAAATTTGGTGTAACTGTGTTGATTAGTACGTGAGTTGTAGTAGGGAACGGAGTGGAGGTTCTCCCTTCTTGCGGTGATGAACATAGTGCGTGGGGTAACATGTTGGATGGAGTGCCGCACTGATTGGTCTGGATAGCGAACACATGTATGGTGTTGTGGTATTTCTATGAGTCGGCGTTGTAGTTCGATGAGTAGATGAGGATTCCTATTAATTGAGTGTTTTAGCTCGGTGAATAGATGACGGATTCCCGCAGGATGTAGCTAGAGTCTCTCTCATATTGTGGAAGATAGTTGGCTGGTTAAGTTCCCATGGTGAGGGAACGTATCACACGTCAGGCGATGCAGCGGGTGCAGACTAACTATATGGAGAAAGGTGATTAATGGATACTCCACTCCAGGTGTAGTGGGAAGACAGCTGTGGGGATTGTGGGGTTTTCTTATGGGGAAAGTGGCATGCATTACATGTCCAAACTGTGTGTACATAGTAGGTTGTGTCAGCAGGTGATGTCACCCATAGAGTATTGCAAAGGATATCGCGTTTTCTTAATGAAGATTGGAGCCGCGGCTAGGACGGGGTGTAGGTGAGCAGGCGGCCGCGCACAGAGAACGCTGGCACGTCCTTGAAGGGGTGGCACGGTACGAGCATACGTAGCGCAGGCTGTGAGGCAATAGAGGAGAGGAGGGGCTCGCACAGTAACATGGGCACGTCGAGCAGCGGCTACCCCGAAAAGGGCGGGGCGGCCCAAGAGCACGCCACGCAGGACGTGGGGTCGCAGGGGACCTCGCACGCCACGAGTTGAAGGGGGCCCTAGAAGCGCAGAGGGGCGTGTTGGAAGATGGCAGCCCAGTGCAAGACAACAGAGAAATAGATACTAAAGTAATTAAGAGGATTTTAACGCACATTCTTTACTTCCTTCTGACAGCAGAGAGTCGGAAGTCCCCAATTAGGGACCAGGTAACGGTGGTATATATTTTAAAATGTCATCGTACTATGGGATAGGGACGCACCATGGATACCACACGTTGACTACACCACTCCAATACATTAATACATTTGTAAAACACTGCCAACATACAGAGATAAGATAGTAAAGTATAGTGTAAAATGGACTAAAGGCACAGATGAAAGAATAGGAATCGCTTAGCCACCTAATGGTAGTTTCTGCAAGGAAACTCAACATTCCCTGCTAGCGTACTTACATAACACATACATATCATCTAGACATTTTTCAGCTCTGGAGGATGTTTCAGGGGTACGGCCCAGGGATGATGAGCATGCAAGAAGTAAAGGAAGAAAAGGAGAGAGGTGCACTCTGCCTCAGGCCCCTCCCAGCGGTGTCGCAGACAACGCTGAGGAGAGCGAGGAAGAGACAGAAGGGCTATATCCGATTAGAGAATTAAAGGAAGCAGCCAAGGCCCGGGAGTTGGCAGTAGCAGTGGGCTATTCAAACCCTACATAGAACCCTCCACCATATGCGTCAGGAGAGCATTACCGAAACAAGTCACTTAAAGAGGGCACGTTAGGTATGGAAGGGACACAGATGAATGATGATGGCATAAGGAAATTACAGCTTGAGTTAGCAGGAATAGAGCCAGACGAATGGATAGCATTACAGGTGCTTTTAAAACTACAGAGGACAACCAAGGGGAAGGAGGGGGCGATCACGGACATAGAAAGAGTGGAAACAGTACAGGCGCAGAGAGAGGAAGAGGTAAGTAGCGGAGAAAAAGGGAACTCAACACAGGAGGAAGAAGCAAGATTGGAAGCGAAGATAGCCGAACTATAGAGAACACGAAGCATACTCAGCAAGCAGCTTGAACTAAAGGAACTAGAGAGGCAGGTGCAGCTGGGGAGGGAAAGAGGAGAGAGGCTGGAACTTGAGCAGCAAGGGAAAGAAGAAAGGGAGCGGGAGGAAACACTCATAAAGGGTATTACAGAAAGAGCAGCGCGTATGGAACAGTGGGGGACTAGGAGAAGGGAAGAAGAAAGGGAAGAGATTGACAGGGAAATGACACTCTTAAAGAAAAAGATCCTATCAGAAAGCGCACGTAAGTACGGAGAGGGCCGAATAATAGACAGCATACTAGCGAGGGGTAGTGGAGAAGAGAGTACGAAGGATAGGGATGTGGAGGCCCTGAGCGATGTGAGTATCGCCATAATGAGGGAACTACGCAGGGTCAGGGCGGACGTGGAAAATCAGGATGAACGGCCAGGTGAACAAGAGCAAAAGGAAAATGACAGAGCTACGAGGTACGAGTCGAGTACACGCGGTAGCGAAGTAGTGACAGCACCCCAGGTAGGGGCGGATGCCGTGGATGCAGATAAGTGCGCGGACATAGGTTTGGAAACGGTAACAGTACGATGCCCACGCACAAAGCATACATTCTCAGGGGGGTTCTGCAGTGATGAGGATGGGGAAGAAGCATGCGGAGGAACGAGCGATGAAAATGGAGAGGGGCTTAGCATACTCTACATGACACGTACAGGCACAGGGTCGTCATGGGAATGCAGAACACGAGAAGGGATAACAGCAGGACAGGAAGGTACAAGTACGCGGAGGGAGGCTACACTACAGACAACAACATGCCACACACGCATATGCCAACGGGCTCAGACCTCCCTGGACGCAGAAGGGAGGGGCCGGTGATGGCGCACAACAAGGGCAATTCATACCATCGTGGGGAACCCAGGGGAACAGGAGACACGCATCATGCACACAACCTCATAGACCTCTTTGATGAATTGCCCGATATGGAGGACGACACAGAAGACATACAGACAACACAGCATAAGCGCACACCGGAGGAAATGGCCGAATACATGCAAATGCCCTTATTGGAAAGGGGTGGGACAAGGCCACAATATGTACCCTGGAAACATGCAGACAAGGAGAACATTAAGTGCAGGCGGCCCTCCTTGAGTGGAGGGGCGGGGAAATGGATATATGAAAAGGAAAAGTTGACAACAGGGCACAGGCTAGCGATTGGTGACATCAAGGGGCTCTTGATTTCAATTTTGGGCGACGCTGCAGATGACATTTGGAAGAGAGTGGGGTTCCCTGGGGTGACAATCAGCAATACATTGCATGACGGGTTGCCATTTGCAAACTGTAGACACGCGGTATGGCAGGCATTAAGGGTACAGTACCCTGACACATCATATATAGGGGCGATTACGTCACGCAAAATGTTAATTGCATCCAAGAAATTCAGGAGAAGTGGCACCTGGAAACGTGGAAGCCGTGGGACAAAACACTAGCTATCTTTTATCATATACTGATACAGGGGCTCCCAGAACCCGTGCAGAGACAACTGAAAAAGTTGGTCTAGATGGAAGCGAAGGCGTGGCCCGAGATACAACTAACTATAGTGCACCATTGTAGACTATGGCAAGAGAAGATGAAACAGAAAGAGGAAGACAGGAAGGCAGATGAGGCAAAATTGGTTCAGAAAAAGCTATCAAAATATGCCCTAGAGGGAGTGCAAATAACAAGCCCCACCCCACCAGCGCAACCACTTGCACAGCAACCACAAGCACCGCCCATGCCCCAACAATTACCACACCGCCCCAACACACAGCGCCACAACAATATGCACAACCCATGGGGGAAGATACATGACAATGGGCAATGGCTACACAAACAACTATAGGGGAAGAGGGGGACTTTAAAAGGGGGAGAGGATTTGGACCACCGGCACACAACCCGGGTGCGTGTTCCGAGGATATTCACAATACGGACAGCAGCGATACATGGATAGCAGAGGGGGATTTCCATGGCAGGTATGGGAGCCGCCCACATGTTGGACATGCGGCGTGGTAGGACATGTAGCATGCACATGTAGGGCAAGACCAGCACAACCAGGATGGGGCGAATAGGGACAACAGGGCTACCAAGGGGGACCAAACAATTATTACCAACCAGAAACCCAGCAGACGGGTCAGGTGCAGATGGGACAGCAATATAACGCTCCACAGCCACAACAGCCACCGCACATCATGGCCAACACACAACAGGTGCCACACCAACCTGCTCAACAACAGGCACAACAGCAAATGATAACAGCACAACAACAACATGTCCACACAGTGCAACAACTAACACAATTACAAGACAAGTCACAACAACCCATGGACACCATGGTACCAATGACGCAAATGGGGGGAGTAATGATCATGGGACACAACCCCTACACAGGTAACGGACAATTATTATACCCCCAATAGGACAGCCCATAGATTTCCTTGTTGTGTCCCATCCTGTCGGTAACACCCAACTCTGAGGCGGAACCACGCACAAAGGTGGCGATAGCTGACACCTTCCTAGTTGACACAGGGTTCACTAGATCCTGCATCAGGGAGGGGAAGTTCAAATTGTCAGGTGATGCCATGCACACTCACGGATTTTCTGGGGATCGAGGGTTGGTTCCATTTACTGATAACATCTCCTTATCTGTCGGAGATCATGACCTATCTCTGCCATTTTTATATTCAAAATATGCACCAGTGAATATACTTGGGCGTGACATCGTGAGCAGATTGAACATGACTATCTCCTTCACTGCCAAAGGCATAATATGCGCCACAACAGGCATGCACATGCTCATGGTGAGACACATACTTCAGGCTTATTGTGGCAAGACAGTCCCAAGAGCGAGCAGAGCCAGTGGACCTCGAGGTCTTCCAATACGGGACAGACATGGCAACAGCATGGCTGCCAGGCATTGCGGGTAAAGTGTGGAGGAGACCAGCCACCTACCTTTTCAGACCGGAGATGGCTGCAGGTGAGGGAGAAGGGGCAATAATATCAGTGGACATTGATGGAATAGTAGCTAGGCAGGACTGGATTGCCGTTCACGCTGTGGATGAGGAGGTTAAGGCATGGAGAGCAGTGATAGCACTGGCGGAAGGGTGTAGGTTAACGCAGGTGTCAGACGAGGAACTGTTCTCAGACGAGGAAGGAGGTGGTGAGATGGTGTTCGAGATGAGCGTCTACGTCTGGTTAAAAGTGACATACAAGGAGGTAGCACAGAAAATGGCAATGGCACTAGAGGCACCCCTCCCAGCACCACCTGACTTTTGGGAGGAAGACTTTGATGTAGGTTGCATAAAAAGCATTGGTGGGGTGAAGATAAAACTAAAAAAGGAAGCAATACTGCCCAGAGTCCGACAATACCCACTGTCAAAAGAAGCTGATTATGGGATTTATGAAACAATAAGCGCCCTAATAGAGGTATATTGGTACCATCAGAATCACCATGCAATACTGCGGTGTACCCTGTGCGCAAGTCCAAGGGAGGGTCTTGGCATTTTATACAAGATTTGAGACACCTCAACCACATTGTAGAGGCAGAGTACCTGGTGGCAGCTAACCCGGCCACAATATTGTGTGGGATACCAGCAGAAGCATCACGGTTCACCGTTATTGACCTCAAGCGTTCTTTTCAATACCACTACCCCAGAATCACAAGATTTGACAAGTTTCACATACCGCAACACAAAATGGAAACACACTAGGTTACCCCAGGGATACTGCGAGTCACCGTCCATTTTCAACAGAGTTATACAGATGACCTGGGCAATGTTGAGCTTGAGAGCACAGTGTTGCAATATGTAGATGACATTGTCATCTGCAGCACCACTGAAGAAGAGTGCAGGAGGAACTCTGTAAGAATGCTCACAGTGTTGGCTGAGAAAGGATACAAGGTTGACAAAGCAAAATTGCAATACTGCCAGGAACAGGTTCTATACATAGGTCAGATCATATCTCAAAAGGGGCAGAATATCGCACCATAAAGAGCACAAACAATAATGAATACACCACAGCCACAAACGGTGCGAGAGTTACAGCAATTTCTAGGCCTGTGCAATTATTATAGAGCATGGCTATTTGACTAAAGCACATACACAGGACCCCTACTGGCAGCCCTCAGGGAAGTGCAAAGAGCGGGGAGAAAGTTGGGGTGGACGAGAGAGATGACTGATGCATTCAATGAATTAAAGGAGGCCACATCAACAGCACCAGTCCTAGGCACTCCCAATTACAAACAAGAGTTCTACATCTTTTCGCATTGCGATGGTGCAGTGATGAAAGCAGTACTCACCCAAAAAACAAGCATGGGACACAAACCTCTTGCATTTTACAGCAGGCACCTAGACCCAATAATGAGGGTCACTTCCCGTGCGAACAGCACATGGCTGATGCAGCGTTCGCAATAGAAAAGTCATCATCCATAACGATGGGATGCTCTACAACACTGGATGTGGAGCACGCCCTCTTTGCAATTCTGCTCAAGCCAAAAAGTATACTCACTACCCAGAGAGCAACGGGATATGAGATAATACTATCAAGAACAGAACTGAAAATAGTGCGATGCAACAATGTTAACCCATCACAGTTCATAGCAGAGGAGGTAACAGAGGGCGAACATGCTCACGATTGCACATATGCTATTGAGTACTACTCATCCACTCGTAAGGTAGAGGAAGACGCTCTAGAAGGAGGTGATATCTTGTACATTGACGGTTCCTCAACCATTGATCAGAGTGATGGCATAAGAACAGGTGCAGCAGTAGTGCGATTAAGGGAGGACTGGACAAGCGAGCCAGTGAAATGCATCAAATTACCCCCACAATATTCAGCACAAGCAGCAGAACTAGTGGCCCTCATACTGGCTTTAGAAGAAACTAATGGCAAAAGAGTAACACTATATTCTGACAGTGCCTATGTCACGTCAACAGTACACTCAGGATTAATAAGCTGGCTACGAAGGGGATTTAGGAGAGCAGATGGTACCCCATTGCAACATGCACTCCTCCTGGTTGAACTAATGGAAGTAATAACATACCCACATGAACTAGCATTGGTGAAATGCAGGTACATACAAATGGTGAAGACCCAATATCTAGAGGTAATGAAGCAGCAGACTCCTATGCAAAGCATGCTGCATATTTTGGCGAGATGTGGGACCTCCAAGAAGAACAAAGAGAGAGAGGGAGGGCAAGACAGATGTTAATGAAAGAAGGCTACACACACCTCCCAGAAACACAGATTACGGAACTCCAGGCGGCAGCCCCAATGGCAGAAAAAGAATTGTGGGTAAAAAGAGGATGCACGATGTCCCCAACAGATGCAATATGGAGACAAAAAACACAGGAAAAGTAGTTATGCCCCTGGCCCTACTAAAAACAGCCCTGGCCCAACTGCACCACCCCACCCATACAGAAAAAGAGGTCATTGCAGCACGAATAAAAGAGTCATGGTTCTGTCCCGAATTAAATGTGCACGTAGCAAACTTCATCAGCAATTGCCTTACCTGCCAACAATTTACGGCCAGTCACACGTTACAAGTGGTCAAAGGTACAATACCACGGCCTGAAAGACCCTTCCTACACCTACACATCGACTACGTCGATATGATCAATGTATGCCAAGGCTACTGGTACATGATTGTGGTAGTGTGCCCCTTCTCAAGGTGGATTGAGGCTGGTCCGTGCTCCCATGCTGCCGCACTTCGGGCAGCAACATTTCTGGTGAGGTAGGTGTTCCCGAGATGGGGGGTTTGCGAGGTACTAAGATCAGACAACGGTCCCCATTTCGCAAATTAATCATTCCAGCACATGACTGTGTTGCTTGGGATAAAACATAAGTTTGCCTGTGCGTACCACCCACAAGCCAACAGCATCTGCGAACGCCTCAACGGCCTCTTAAAAGAACCCATTGCGAAAACACAGCAAGCTTCTAAAAAGAGTTGGCTCTACTGCCTTCCTCTGGCCTTGTTCAAGTTGCGAAACAAGCCTGGCTCGGACCACCACCTCACACCCCACAAGGTGGTAACCGGGCGCCAAATGCACCTCCCATTAACACCACCCACAACGAGCCATGTACGACTGTAAAGGAACCAATCATGTATTTGAAATGTATGACTATATTAATTCTCTGGTTACTAGTGCCTCCTTTATCTCTCAACAGATTCGATGGACACAGGGCAGGTCAGAGAACGATCAACAAGAAACAACTAACAACGAGGACCAAACAGGACAGTGTACAGTGAAAGAGGGGGACAACGTACTACTGAGGAGCTTTAATAGAAAGTGGAACACTCCCAGGTTCACAGGGCCACATGTAGAAAAAGTGCCACCCAGGGCAATAAAAGTAATAGGTAGAGATGTTTGGACGCATATCCATGTCATCAAGCCCTACAAAGCACCAACCTCGCCCCACCACAGCAGTGACAGGGCAAACGCATCAGCAACCGCACCGACAGATGACGGAAAAGACACATCACAAGCATCAGATACCCCTGAGGACACAAACGAGTCACAGCCCTTAGCCCACCCCATGCTTAGGAAATCACAGACACACATTGTCCCCACTCAACAATTAATTGACCTCTGATGCGAAGATGATTGTGGAATAATGCAGAATGCAATAAAATAAGTGATCGACAGTAGTTACTCAACAATAGACATTGACGGGTATCAGCAATACGCACCACTTTGTGTAACACGTGCGTGTTCTCTTCTCCTTTTGTCTCCCACATGCATGCTTGCGCATTGTAATGTTATACGTGAATATATGATAAAAAGCACATTGATCGCTGGCCAGGCTTAAATGTTACCTCCCATCGACCACCCAGAAGCACTGTCACACCAGTTCATACACAGGCTTAGAAAGCCAACCCATTCAAGACCTAGACGGCCACGAGTTTATTATAACGCTTTCATTCAATTCATAGTACGTTCAGACCCACACCTCCACGTGACCCTACCCGCCCTGAGAAACAGGGCAGTTTGGAGGATGTGGGAGGAACTTTTTGCATGGGCATTGAATGATTATTTGATCCGCAGGGCTTAAAAGTAACAAATACTAACAATAATAACGCTACTTTTTAGACAATTTCAGGCGGGCACCTATATCATCTCGACACAATAGCTGCAGGACGGCAGCATATGTAGGACAAACATGCCAGTGGTCGCAATGATTGTGATTAAAATGTTATTGGTATTTTTTACCACTGGACTGATAACTGCTGCTGTCTGGCAGGCCTACTGTGCTTTGCATGTACCCGCAACACCCAATACTAATATTTCCCCTACTGCAGCTGCAAGGAGCACTGTGTCAGGTGGTACAGTTAGTACGGGACAAAAGGTAAGAAGAGGTAAACGTAGTGTTTCCATTGATGTAAACGGTGTTGACACATATCTCCCAGAATCTGCACACGTCTCTAACAACATGTGGTATAAACACATGTTCAAAATTGGTAAAGACACAACAAAGGACGACTGTTACGTTTGCAAGAAGAAAATGACAAGTTCTACAAGGAATGGGCAAAGAGTGCAGGGCTGCTCACGTGGTTGGATAAGGAGGAGGAGCCATTAGAAATAATTCCTTTGGCATCCCCCACGCTATGTTACCAGCGTGATGGAGAGGTTGCCATAGGAGTGAACGAAGGATGTAAAAGAATAGTAAAGCTTCCTGAGGGGGCGCTGGAACAGCAGTACTAATGGACCACTATTGGGCTTGCGGAGCGAAAGCATATCACAGCCTACCACAATCATGGGGAGGAGTATGTACTCTGGTACACGTCAATGTACCCTCCTTTGTGGTGCCACAGAAACACATCAAAATGGGAGTCTTTCCCAAAAAGGATGAAGGAAACAGGAGGAGAAGGTCCCTGGGACAAATTGGCTACACATCCCAGGGTGTCACCCCCACAGGCAAGACACTGACAAGAATAGAAAGATCAGGAGAACCTCTCACCGAAAATTACCTCTGGGGCAAATCAGAAACAGCCCTCAGCGACATCCCAGCACCTCACAGACTGTTCAGTAGAGCGGCCATGTTCTTCTCATCGGTAATACATCCGGGGGTACAAGCATATGCAAATGCGAAATGGCTGCAGATAACCAGGTGGGAGCTGATGATGACAATAAACTCCACGGTGAACGGATTCAACGCCATAAAAGAGGAACTTAGAGCCATACAGATAGTGCGCTTACAGAACAGATACGTGTTGGACCTCCTCACCGCATTGGAAGGAGGGGTTTGCGCAAAGATTGGGAGTTCATGCTGCACATTAATTCCCGCAAATGACAAAGATAATGGCACACTTTCAGAAGCGGTATCACAATTGGCAAAGATGCACGCGAAGATGGAAGAAGAAGCTAAGGGAACAAAAAAGGATGGAAGCTGGTTCTCGTATCTCTGGTCATGGATGCCATCATGGGTAGCAGATGGTCTCAAGGTGTTAGCAGGATGTATAATACTGGGACTGGTGTCGTTGCTGGGAATAAAAGTATGGTTGGCAAGATCAAAACGGACGGCAGAAGAAATGATCGGAATGCATGTTCTCATGCCTGCAGACGAATTACACATGGACGTAATCCTCAAGGAATGTGAAAGGCTACACCAGCAGATAGTGGAAGCAGACATGTACCTACCATCGATAAAAGTTGAAAATCCATGAAATCCGAAGACATATGTTAGGAAGTGGGCTTATTGTAAGCCTGGTGGTGGATGTGTATACATTTATTGGTCGTTTGCAGACCACGTTAACCGTTACGGACATCTGGCAGGAATAACGAAGGTGTGGCACTTACAAGATGATAAAAGAGTGGACATCTCTGTGGGTAGACAAGTCGACGAAAGGGGGGACTGAAGAGGAAAAATGGGAGGGTCCCTTCCCTCAAGCCACGTACAAACTGTGGAAGATGACGTCACGGCCAAAGAACCTCTGGCCACACAAGTTTGCACCTCTGCCTACTGCCTCACATGCCAACGCACACCGTGACCATTCTCCACCTGCGAAACCAGGCCACATCCCGCCCAAGACACGCGGGGGGAACCAAGACGGAGCTGGGACCGATCGCATGGACCAGCTCGACTAAACACTTTGCAACCTAAACTGCCATCGTTAGAGATGACATGACAACGTAGCCGTGATAGACAGAAACACATGTGCTGCTGCACACCTGATCATTCACACACCAATCCACACGAAGAACACGCCCAGTGCTATGACGTAGCAGACCGCGTACACTCACAGACGTGCATCGTTATTATTTTTCACGTAGGCCAGCAACCACATCGCAGAAACGCAAGACGCCAGAAGAGTTTGTGTAGATGCTTGCAGAGGCTTCATGCTACTAACCCTGGAGATAAGACCCTATAGATGGACCGATGTACAAGGAACCACACTGCATACCACACCCCCTTGCCCTATGGACCTTAAGCCACAACATGCAACCAAGCCAAGGTAGGCCTCAGACCAGAGTCGACAGGCCAGGAGCAGCTCATACAGAGCTACAAGGTGCTGAGCCTGCAGAACAGCCCCTGGCTGGAGCCACCACAGCCAAGGTCGCGATGTTGCAATCCACATTCCGCACTGCGACTACCCGAAGCAAAATACAAATCAAATCCCCGTAATTCTGCCTCAGCCACGGTCTCTCAACACGTGACCAGGCCAACCTGATACAATGCCAATTCCTGAAGACTGAAGAAGCACTGGTGTCCCACGTCTGGGACCCCTCTTGCAGCAAAGTCGTAACAACTCAGACACAGGCGGCGATGGGAAAGGAGCGCTCTAATGGCAGTAGCAGAACCTGTCCATTGTCTTTCACTGACACATAGTCATACATTGTTGCCATCACCAGGTACATCGCGGGCTGGGAACTACGATGGTCCCAGTCTTGGGGGCTCGCTGATGGACCAATCAGGACACAGGGGGCTAACCACGGACGACATTACCACATAACCAATCACTAACTCCATGTATCATTTTCGAAGTAACAATTTCTAGGGGCGAACCAAGCGTACCACCTGACCTCTAATCCACCAATAACCCCTTTCACTATATGATCCTATACTGAACCTACCACTCGGGGAACCAACCCGGAGTGACGCAAACTGTTAAGTCACTCAGGTACAAAACGGGTCTGCAAGCCCGACTATGATGAGATGTTGCCTGGAACCTACGCTCCATGTATTTGTCCCTGCTTGTTTCTTCTAATAAACAGCAGTAACTAATTGCTCTTGTGTGGCCCCTCTACTTCTTTGGGACGCGGAAGGAGTTAGGGCCCTCCGAGAGCTGGAGGTCCGCGGACCATGGGTACGGCTCTGCTGACCACCAGAAATTACCCTAACAAGTGTCTCTGTAGAAACCATGCAGGGGTGTCTCTCTTCTTTGTTGTCCCTCCATGAGTGACCTTGTTGGGAATCTTTGCAAATAAATTTGGAAGAAAAAGTACTTGGTTTTAACATGCTGGCGAGTAGAACTCATGATGTGGCCAACACGACATTCTCTTGTTTAGATGATTTTGATGATTGCCTAGTCTCAGACTTCAAGGACATTCAAAATGACCAAGAGATCTCATTCTCAATGACGATAGTGATCCAGGCATAAAGGGCCTTATTATGAGTTTGGCTGTAAATATGGTGGTAATGCCTCCATACAGAGTTACCATTGCCACCACTGTGTCAGTGGAATCTCCTTCATATTACGAGTGTACCAATCGGCCTGGTGGTAACAGTAATTCTGTCTGGATAAATGAGCGCCAGAAACCGCTAACTAATACTAATTCTGCCACACATTGTAGGAGTTACCATTACCACAGGTTGTTTTTGGTGGAATTACAAAACGGTATTTGCTCTAAATATCAGTAGAATTAGCACAAAGCAGAAATAGCGTCATGATGAAAACAGGAAGCTGCATAGCGGACATCTTTAAAAAGCCAATCCATTGGATATGACCCATTTCCAGCTGCCACCCACAGAAGGATACAGGAATCATGTCAGGAGAGAAAAGGAAATCCAAAGTGTCATAAGTGAGACAGCGCAAGCCAAAGTTCAAAGAGGCCAAGCTCACTGTACCCGCAGATAAGGTGGGGGCTCATGCTGATCAGTGGTTTTGGGGTCACAAAAGCACACGCCAGCGGAAGGCTGGCATCTGGGCATAGGTCTGTGACACAGTAATAGCAGTTAGGATGATTCCCAGAGACAAGAGGAGGTAAAAAAGCACTGGAATGTCCTCAACGGCATGGCGCACAGTCTCCTAGAATTGCATCGCAAGGAAACAGCTGCCACAGGAGGAGGCACTGTAGAGCCACCTAACCTGACCCCCTAGAAGGAGATGGTCAGAAGCATCCTCCATATGACAGGCCTGGAGGGTCTCATGGCTGACGAGTGTGAGGCTAGCAGCCAAGCTGACCCTGGTAGTTACATGTTAGTACTTTTGTCAACATAACATCCAGTACAGAATTGCAAGGCCTACACTGCTTGTCATCCTACATACCCGGGGCTGTCAATTAACATGAACTATGGAGTTAAGGAAAAATCATGGCGCCAGGCAGATCACTCCTCGGAATACTTAAGGTGCAATGAGAACACACTCACCTATACCAATCTCATAAAGGGTGTGTCATGTATCCTGAATTACCCACAAAGTCCCAGTCCATAGACTTGCACCATCACTTTTCAATCACACACCAGCATTCCCAAACTTGAAATGTAATGGGCCACATAGATATAAATGACGCACCTGTTGCCTAGCCACACTCGATCTGTGCAGGATGCATTACCCACCAATGAAGGGACACTGAATGAGAAGTAGCACCACATCTCACCACTCTGATCACCACTTGTGCCCACTCCAGTTTCACTATTAGCTCACTGACTATTTACAAGTAGACGACAGGCATTGGCTCTAGTGTCAGCACTACTCAGATGATATGTCCACAAGAACACTTGGCTGTTGAGTGCATTCATTGGAAGACACGCCTTCCTATCACTGAGTGCATGGAACCAGCCAATCTACTTCTAGGTGCTCCATGTCTAACATCCACATCAACTTATTTAGAATTGTGTTCTGTTCTTGCATATATATGCACTGCACATTGTCACAATTTATAGTGATTGAGCATACCCATAAATGTTGGTTGATAACCGAGGGTTTGTTATATTTGTCGCATATTATGTCCTTTTGTGGTGACCCATATTTCTATTAAACTATTATTTGCATATATTCATTCAATGTTGGTTAATTACTGGTTGGGGACTATAACACTAAGGGTGTGATACATACAGGCAATAAGCTCTTTTGTATTTAAAAGTAATCAACTTGATTGTGAAATTGCAATTTTAGTTTTTTCTATTTTTGTCTAAGCTATTGTTCACTTACAGGGACTGTGAGAAACCAACTACAGGGTGTCTCACCCGCTAGTCCTCAGGGACTTGTCATCCAGGTGGCCAGGAAACGGCCATCACTTTTGTATCCAGTTCCTGGGGGTGGACCAGTGTTGGAGGATCACCTGGGTGAGGGGTCTTCAGGGAGTGAGGGAGAGACAGCCAATGGTGAGACGCAGTATTCCCCCCTTTCCCTTACACCTAAGCCATCCTATTTTTTACGATTCACTCATGTCCCAACTCCCCCCCCTTTCTACAAAAATACTGGGCCAAGGAAGAGGGTGACTGAGACTAAAGAGGCTAACCCTTACATATTGCATTGGACATGTCCTGTTAATCGGGTCAGGCAAAGTCAGGCACTTGACTTTAAGTGCATACATCTGATACCAATTAGCTCTCCTCACACACATAAAAGGCGGAACATAGAGACACAATCTGAGCAAGGTGGAACACGAGCAAGAGCAGAAGTTCAGTGGCGAAGGCAAACCTACTGGAGCAGAGCGACGGATCAAGGGACGAGCAACAGGGTCGAGGACCCCAGGAGTTCCCTGCAGAAGGTTGTTACCTCCAACAGGCAGTGAAAGACACATGGAGAAGGCCATACTTCAGACAAGAAGGCTGCATTGTGTTTGAAGGACGCCATTGACCCTCCAGGGTGAACGGCAGAGTTGGGAAGGGGAGGCCAAGCCAGTGGTACTAACCTTGACTCGTGAATTGAAAAACTATAGACACTCATCTTGCCACATATGCTTCATACGATGTTCTCGTCAATTTTCATTATACAATGCTGCTGCTTGCAACCTTGGTTTCCACACAGACCGTCTGGTATCAGTCTCCCCAAATCACCGTGCTGCTTTGTTGTAAGAGCCAAGGACAGTACCACAGCTGCAAACGCCTCTCCCCGCCTTGACTATCGACATACAATGCAGGATTCTTCACCTTTAATTCCAGGTCTTACGTTTCCTATTCTCGGAGGCTCATGAAAGATACAGCCTTTCAGTGAAAAGATCAAGGGCACTTCCCTCTTTGCAATCCACTTTGGTCTGCCATCTTGGAACTGCTGTTTCCTCGTGTGCTTTGCCTTGATCAGAGTGTTCTTTTGTGCTTCGCCTTTTATCTGTGTGGGGAAGTGTGATGGAAGTCAGGTGTGTGTAATCATCAGTAATTGCCTTGTCGTGCCTGGCCATTGTAGTGGGCCATGACAGGTATACGGCTCAGTGTTAGTCTGTTTTTACTCACACTGAGTTGTCCTTGAGAAAGTGTTTGTGTCGGAAAACAGGGTGGGGGTTGGGTCCCAACGTATCCTACCTGGTAGGATGGGGTAAAGGTGTTACAGGGAAGGGAATACTGTGTCTCGCCATCCGGTGTCCCACTTCCACTGCACGAAGACCCCCCATCAGGTGATCCTCCCGCACTGTTCCACCCCCAGGAACTGGATCCAAAAGCGATGGCCATGTCCTGGCCACCTGGATGACAGATCCCCGGGGACTAGCAGGTTTCTCACAGGAGCTACTCCCTCTAGGACTCTAGGACCAGGGAGGTGAGCCTGCTATGCTTAACACCCCCTATGGGACAGGGTAAGCGGGATCCCACAGGAGGTGACCCCCCCCTAAGAGGACAAGGAATCCCCAAGTAAGAGATTTACTCCACATCCCTTTTTTCAGAATCCCAAGTGTTTTTGGTTATATGGGAATTGAACAGGGCAGTAATGCACAGGATGCTTTACAAGAAGATGGCTTGGTTGCTGACCTGTTTTTGTTGCCGCCATTACTTGAAGTGCAGAACCAATGGATTCTCCCATCTCGTTCCAGTGAGGAATATAAAGGTCCCGGGACCCAGACACAGGAGGTGAGAACCAGTCACAGATCGTGAAACCCAGGCCTGCGCAGCAGAGAGAGGGTTTCCTTCACATGAAGTGCCTGGAGGAAGAGCCACGCCAATGGTCTGAATGATGGTGGGCCAAGAAAGCCTGCAGTGCGCTGACACTTCGATGAAGGCATGGAAACCTGAGGAGCTCCGAGCCGCTGCGGAAGAGGGAAGCAAAGCCCTGCAAGTGGTTGCGTGCCGGCGTCCTGCCTTTCCGATGATGAAGTCTTGTCGGTTCAGGACAGAAAGAAGATGCAAGAGACAGAAGTGAAGTCGAGAGCAAGGGTCCACACTGGCCAGAGAGTCCCCTAATGAACACAGCAGCTGGAAAGCAGGTATGGAGCCTCAAGCAAGGAGTGAGTGGAGGGCTGTAAGGCTACAACAGAGCCCACGTCGGGCAGAAAATCCATATACCCACAAGGGTATGAGAGACCGGACAGTCACAGTGGGTCTGAAAAAGCCTGTAGCCCATGCTGTGCTGAGATTCCAAAGACCGCATAAGGGGGTGAGAAAGCTGAGCATTGAAGCAGGGCTAAGAAAGCCCATAGCTCTCACCAGGCTGAGAATCCAGATACCCCATGAGGCGGGGTGAGAAAAGTGACAAGGAAAGCAGGGTGGAGATGGCGCATAGCCTATGCAGGACTGAGAATCCAAATACCCTGCAAGGGATTGATAACACTGATCAACAAAGAGAGGCTTAAGAGCTATGGGCCCAGCTGGGCCAAGCCACAAAATACTCCACAAGGGAATAAGAAGTCCCACAACCCAAGCATGAACAAGGGAATTACCCAAAACGCTACTAGACACACTTTCCCCAACTGGGGTGAGAGATATTTTCAGTTTTATGAACACCAACTAACCCAGATCAGAAGAACCTGTTGCCTCCAACAAGTAGAATGCATCCTGGGAGATGGGATAGACTATTCCCAGTCATTAGGCTGGGAATCCTCGGTAACATAGAGCAGTTTAAACTTAAACTGAAACTTCCAGTCACTTTTTGTGCTCTAGTACAGTCATTTTGGGGTCATACTGCCCACAGCCAATAGGAACATCACCCCCGTGTTGGGAGTCCTCAAATGTTCTCTCTTCAAGTAATCTTCATTAAAAATTGACTTTTAGTACTATTTCAATGAAAATGTTTCACTTTTCGATGACTCATCGACAAACAGCGCTCACAGTGAGGCTGTGGAGTCCGTAGACCATGCCCGCTGCAGGTAATCTTCGTACATCATCTGCGCAGTTTGGGCCTACCTCATGGCTGAGTCCTCGAGGAAGAGCCTGTTTGTGCCCACTCTGGGCTGAAAAATGTCTACGTTGAAGACCATCACAATGACTCTCTCTACTGTCTTCATCCGCATCACCCAATACAGGACTGCGAGATCTGCCAGTACTTTGCCAACAAAACGCTGCATGATCGTTACCAGCATCTCGTTGCGTGGCTCGAGGGTGGCGGCGGGGCCTCTGACTCAGTTTCTGTACGGAGCCATGCCTCTCTACGGCAAGGCAGGACAGCCCAGTGAACCACCTCCAGTAAGAGGTCTAGGTTGCATGAAGTCCACATCAGCTGCAGGGAGAAACACAGGGAAGCTTCCGATGACGGGCCGAGATTGTCGCATAAGTTCGGTGCCTGATGACAGAGGTGACACCGTCAAACAAATCTAATTAAAAGTCTAGTGGTGACTCTTCAACTGTCAGACCTACCACGTTGATGTCGTCTTCGAAGTCAGCACCAAGTAAGTCCTCAAAGCCACCCAAGTCTTCCTCCAGTTTGTCCACACCGAAGCCATCGACATCGTCCACGAGTGCCCTGCCGACAAAACCGTCGACGACGAGCAAACAGGCTACCCCGTCGACGAAGGATTCGTCGAGGACCACTATGTTGACAACTGTGCTACCCCTGTCAACGGCCCCGTCGACAGCAAAAACGGTGTCTTTTCGCATAATGACGACTACTGCACCATCAATGGTGACAACCATTTCTGCCACCCCCACTGACACAGTGTCAGCGCTAGCTGCGCTACCGTGGCAATCATATCCAAACATCAGGGTGGCGGTACTTTCAGAGGGGACCATCATAGTGGAGCCAAGTCTCTCTTCCTCGGAAGAGGCAGAAGAAAGGGATGTGGAGGCTGTAATGTCAACTCTCTCTTACACGCAATGAAGGACACCACCTCCTAAGAAGCAGGCCTAGTTCTCCACGTGGTAAGGAAAGCTACCAGTATTGCCACCCTTTTATGCATCTCCTGCGGGGGACAAATTGCTGCCAGTGAAGGCAGGTCCACCATTGCCTTCTCAGAGTGATAAAATTACCGGCAGCCGGCAATGGGCAATTACCAGGGTATTCCGACCCCAGCAGACCCGGTAATTACCCATTGCCGGGTGCCGGTACTCATTACTCCCCATTCCCATTTGAGCCATATAGGGCACCCTTATATTTAAAACAAGTAAGAATGTCCTAGTTTTTCTTTATGGTGTTCTTGATTTTTAGACTTTGGGCCTCATCACGAGTTTGGCGGTAACCCTTAAATCCGGTGGTAGCGCTGTTACCGCTGGATTTAAGGGTCCGCCAAATCAGGGCTTCAGCAGATTTCTCCCCAGCTCTGAGCTGGGGGTAAATCCGCTGAAAATTCGCGCTCATACCGCCGGCGGGAAATCTGCCGGCGGTATGAGCGCAAAATTTCCCCATTGAGCCCAATGGGGAATGGGGCATTCCCGAATGGGCTCAATGGGGAATGGGGATTTCCAAATCCGCCAAACCCGTGATCCGGCGCTAATAGCGCAGTGGGTTTGGCGGTAGGGCAGATAGAGCCAGCGCTATTAGCGCCGGCGTTACCACCCAACTCGTGATGAGAAGGAACATTTTTAAACATAGACCAAGGCGTCAGAACCCCTAGTCTCTTTGACAGGTGTGTTTAATAGTGTTTCACAGTCTATTGCATTAATTCTCTGTGTGGCTGGCTCTATATCACTAGTGCTATATCCTCGTGCTAGGAATGTTTTGCCCATTTCTGTCTGTTCTTTGTTATAATCTGTTGGATCACTGACAATTCTTCTGACGCGGAGTAACTGGCTATAGGGAAGATTGCGGATAAGACTAGGTTGATGAAAGCTTAGACGATGTAATAGGTTGTTTCTATCTGTTGCTTTGCAAAACAAATTGGTGTTGTAACCATCATTGGTAATTTTGATCTTCACGTCCAGGAAGTTAATTTCTTATTTCTAGACCTCGGTTCTAAATTGAATTCTGTTATCTACATTGATGAGCATCTGGTGTCATCCGCAAAGTTCATGAAAATGACACCCATGGTGTCAAGGGCTGCAAATAACAGCTAAGTGTAGGCATTATAGAGGGTGGGCGAGAGGCATGAACCTTGGACTACCCCTATGGGAACAAATATGGGGTCTGCAGCTTCCTTACCTTTGGCAACTCTTGAGGTGCATTCTGAAAGAAAGGATTTGACCCAGAGGGTGGCTTCATGTGAGAAGTTGAAGTTGTCAGACAAAGTATTGCAAAGTTTGTCATGGTGCGCCAAATCAAAAGCGGCTGACAACTCTTGTAGAGGTAGGATACACAGAACACCAGAGTCACTTATGGTGTCCATTTGGATTTTAAGGTTCAATGAGGCCGTTTCGATGCTATGACTAGGCCGGAAGCCAGATTGCCTAGCTCCTAGGAGGTGGTTCTGCTCAAGATGGTTTTGTATTTGAGAGTAGGCAATTTTCTCGATTATTTTCATCAAAAAAGGAACTGTGGTTATGGGGCGGTAATTTGTGGGTACCATAGGGTCTAGCGATGGTTTTTTGAGAAGTGGGGTAACCCACACTACTTTAATACTAAATGGGACAACATTAGTACAAAGGGAAGCATTAACAAATTTGGTAATGATTGGTGTTAGCGTGGGAGCGCACTGTTTGACTAAATGGGCAGGGAAACAATCTCCTTTACAATTAGATGGTTTTAGCTTGGCTGTGATGTCCAGGACCTGGTCTTGGCTGACCTGTGAGAATTAGAATTGCGTTGCTGTGTTATCATGGTCTGTGTCCAATAGTGGGGGCGGGGGGTGTGCTTTTGTTGTCTAGTAATGTTCTTTTGGCTACGATTTTGTCGGCGAGCATAACTATTTTTGAAGCAAGTGCATTTTGTATAGTGGTGCAGCAGGGTTTGCTAGTATTGATAGGAGTGGTCGACGGGATGGGGTTTTCCAATTCTATGAGAATGGTGAACAGTTCTTTGGAATTCGAGGATGCATTGTTTATACGGGTGTTCAAGGCGTTACCTTTGTGAGCTATGGTAGCGGATTTGTAGAGTGTATTTGCTTCCAAAAAAGGTTTGGCCGATTCGGGAGCGAGGAATTTTTTGTGAATGTGTTCCAGAGATCTTTTGTTGGGCCGTAGCGCTACAAGTTCCTCATTGAACCAGAAGTTAGAGCGTTTAGCCGACTGCAGTGTTTTGGTTGTGAGCGGGGCTAAGGTGTCAATGGTGTGTTTGAGACAGTTGTGATAAATGTCAGCAAGACAGCTGGGGTTGGAGTTAGCGGGCGTCTGGGCTGCAAGGGATCTCCAGCAAAACAGGGGTGAGGTTGTCCATTGTAAGATTGCGAGTGTTTCTTATTTCAGTGGGACTGAATGTGGTTGTGGGGGGAGAGTTTTTCTTGTGTTGTAAGTTTGAAACAGATTAAGTGATGGTCAGACCAGGTAGTTGTTGTGATGGAGTCCATTGATAGGCAGACGTTTAATGTCAGAACCCGGTCTAACGTTGTACCCTTTTAATGTGTGGGTGAGGTCAATAGTTGAGTGAAATTCATATCTGTGACGGATGCATGGAGGGCGCTGGCTTTGTGGTCTTGTGCGTCATTAAACCCTAGATTGATATTGCCTAGAATACTAAATTTAGTGTTAGGCTTAAAGTAGGGTGTAATGAGAAGTCAGATGTCGGATGCCGGGTGGTTGGTATGGTTGGGTGCTCAGTAAATGATAAGCATGTTAGTTGTAGTTTTAGTGTCTGTTGTAAGTTTAATGAGGAGCAGTTTGTAACCTTCCATAGTGTCTAGCGGACAGGATCTAAGTTGAAGGTTGGATTTTGCAATGATAGCAACACCTCCTCCCACTGAGTTAGGACGGTCAGCCCTGAGTATACTAAAGTCAGGGGGAATGGCCAGTGCTAGTAGAGGGCCAGAGGCTTGATGCAACGAGTTTTCGGTAACCACTAGGAAGTCTAGTTGTTGGTCTAAGATAAGGTTGTGTTATGAGTGGGAGCTGCACGAGGATCAACTTCACTTGTTGTTCAGACTTGGGGCACACCAGAGATCAACCTTTATTGCCATCTACAACAACAGTCGGTGCAAGGGTTTCACCAGCCAATTCCCCCACCTGGAGAGCTTGGAGGACGCCTTTGCATTTCCATCGGAGTGGAAGTTCCTGTATGCTCTGATCCCACTGGTTCCTTGGGTCATCCACACGTTCAGACTGTATCAGTGCAAACTGATATTAGTGGCCCCTGCATGGCCGAGGCAGTTTTGGTACTCCGACCTCCTCGCCCTCTCGTCAGCTGACCCTCTCAAGTTGACACTGCACCACGCTCTCCTCTCTTCTGCCCTGAACTACACCTCCCCCTCTATACTCCCTTCCCCCTGCAGTTCGTGTTACTGCACGATCCAAATGACAAAAGGCCTATTAGGACCGTTCTTATTGTTTTCTTCCCTGCCCCCCTTCCTTTTTTTGTCCTGAGGCGCCTTGAAACATGATTTCTGGAATGGATCTACACAGAAGCTAGTAATCCTCTTATGACATTTGCTTCCTTCTTGAAGACTTTGATGTCGACGTCCTCGCTCTCACAAGACATGGTTCAATGCCAGCTATGTCACTGCTTTTGACTCCCTTCTCCCTGATGGCTACAAGATCCTCTGCAGGTCTCTGCCCAACCGATCTGGTGGTGGAGTAGCCCTGATCTTCCCTGGGTAGATCCCTACCTCTCTAATACCCACCCAGCCCTATTCCTCCTTTGAAAGTCTTCTCTGCAAGCTTGGTGTCTCTCTGACTCTGTCTCACCCTTGCCACCATCTACTGCCCCCTTGCCCCGTGTCTGTCTTCCTTTCTGAATGGGCTGACTTTACCTCCTCTCTTCTGACTTCTACCTCCAAACCACTATTTCTTGGTGACTTCAACATCCACCTCGACTCCACTGTTCCTGCCTCTACACTCTTCCGTGATCTCTGTACCTCTCTCTTCTTCACTATTCTGCCTTCTGGCCACAACACTTCTGTTGGGCACACTCTTGATGCCTTCAACCACGCTGATCTCTGCTTCTCGAACCCTCTCACTTCCTCTTCTTCCTGGTCTGACCACTCCCTACTCTCCTCTCACTTTAGACCTCTCAGCCCCTGACCGAGCCTCCACCAGCACTGCTAGCCTTCTTTGCTGTCATCCGACCGATGAAACGACTGTCAGCTGCTGTGTTCGCCTCCACCTTGATCCCTCCTCCTTGCCCTTCTCTTGACTCTCCCACTGACTCTGGCCTTGCCAATCTTCATCTTGCCATCACTAATGCTCTTGTCATTCTTGCCCCTGTCATGCAGATCTGCCTGAAATCTGCCTCCAAGCATAACAGCTGGTATGACTCCGATCTAGCCGTTCCCCATTTCCCTCCTGCATTCTGGCTGCCCTCTATGGGCTCACCTCCCTCTCCTTCCACTGAAGCCAGAAACCTTGGTCATCTTCGACTCCTCTCTTTCCTTTATTTCTTGTATCTTGGACCTTGCCAACAAGGCCCACTTTGAACTTCACGTCCTTAGAGGCATTCTCCCTTTCCTCACCTTCCCCCAGATGTTCAATGTCTCTAGAGCCATGGTCCTCTCTGGGCTGGCTTACTGTAACAGCCTCTTCCTCAACCTGCCTCTTTCCTACCTCTGCCCTCTTCAACTAATCCACAATAGGACTGCAAGACTTATTCTTGGCCTCAAGCCCAGGGACCATATCTCTCCAACTCTAAAATCACTCCACTGGCTCCCAGTTGCTGCAAGGATCAAATTCAAGACCCTTTGCATCATCCACAAGGCTGTCTGGGGCCTGGGATCACACTAGCTGCAGCTCTCTTGCTAAATACTCTCCTTCCAGATCCCTTCGATCCTCTCGCTCCAACTCTCTGCTGGTCAAATGCTACTCCAAGCAGAGATCTTGTGGCTGGTCGCTCTCCTCATCTCGCTCCCTCCTATGGAACAGCCTTCCCCTCTCTCTCCATCTTTAACCACACCACTGCAAGTTCCGCAAACAACTCAAGACCTTTCTCTTCTCCTCCTCCTTCCCTCTACCCCTCCCATGCTAACCATCCCCACTGTCGCAGAGATTGTTGGTCTGGTCCCACAACAGTCCAAACAGGATCCGGCCTTCCCCAATCACCACCAGTACCCCCAGACCCCATGCACTGCCCTCTGGGCCAAAACCTGCCTGTTGGGCAAGGGAGTGCAGGCAGAGAGGTAGGGCTGCAAGGCATGGAGCACAGAGCACTGGAACAGGAGCAGGTTCTGGAAACAGCAGAAATATAAGTATCAAAGCGCAAGGGGCTGGAAGCTAACTCAGTGCAAGAGCCCTGTGCTCCTGCAGGCAGCTGCTTCAATTCTGACCTGCCCTGTGCTGAAGCAGGATCATTATTAGTCCCTGGAGCACCACGCCTGAAGGTAATCTGCCTCCTCCCTATCTGGCCCTCGGAAAGTGAAAGCAGCACTGATCTCTAAGGCTTATGGGGATTGTAGTTCTAGGACTTCTGCATAGGAATAGCCGGGGAATGGGAACTGCCACATGCAGCATTAAGGGATATTTAGTTTGTGAAATTATATAATGACATATCAATGTCTTGAAAACGGAAAGTACAGACAAATATATTAATATGGTTTGTCCGAGGAGGATTATGGTGATGAATGAGTCCCAAAGAGTCCACAATGGGTGCCAATTGGTGTTCCATTGACACAGTCGTGACAAGGAGATACTGGCGACCACACAAGAAGGCTGCCACTGGATGAAGCTAGAGAAAGAAATACTGGTGACCCATCGGGAAGTCTGCTAGCGCAGAGCGTCAAGAAGCGGTCCAACATGAAAAAGCCTGTCCAGCATAGGGGCCTTGCACTATAGACTAGGACTAGCTGTAGTGTTTTCTTTAAGTTAAATAAAGATTGTCTCATTGACTTATGTCTCGTTGTGCATCTCCTCTTTCTGGAACGCCACACTCCCCACTAGCCAGATGCTCAGGATCTCCCACATACGCACCAAGGCGGACAGTCTGGCAGGTTGCCTACACTGGCAGAGGAACTTGGGTGACTTGCAGGCAGAACCTAATGAACAACGTGTGGACTTAATTGTAGACTCAGCAAAATCCTTAGGCTTCACCATTGACAGCAATCTGTCCTTCCAGAAACCCATCGCCAAGAAGGCCCAAATAGCATGGCTCAGAATTTCTACCCTTTGAAAAATCAAACCCTTCATCCCGCCTCAGGACATCCAGACTGTATTGCAGGCCCTTGTGGTTTTGCATAGTGATGGTGGAAATGCTTGCCTTACAGGACTCGCAGCTGCTCACTTGGCTCCCCTAAAAGCAGTCCACCACGCTCCACACGTCTTATTAGGGGAGCACAGAGAATTGACTGAATTACCCCATCCTACCCGAACTGCATTGGCTTCCACCCCAAGCCAGGAGACTGTTCAAGACGGCATGTATCATCTAGAAAGCAGTCACGCGTAGCACACCAGCGTACCTGCCGGCTAAGCTCCACATATCTAGTGGCACATGCTCCTCGCACAGCAAATCGTCCAACCGGCTTGAATCTCAACTCGTCCTCAAAGAGAGGACCTGCAAACAATCCTTCTCTTGTCATGCACCCACCCTCTTGAACTTTATCCCGGTGTTGGCTTGGAATGCCCGCACAATTCTCCAATTTCTCAAACCTCTCAAAGCATGGCTCTTTCAACAACACCTGACTAAGGACTAATTCCAATGGATGCACATACCGACACACAGACATCACAGTACTGCGCTACTGTTCAAAGATGCCAGCCCAAATGCCGGCTACCCGCACTCTGTACAGCGCTCTGCTGCTCTTGAGCAAGATCTGTGCTTTAAACAATAACATTTTTTAAAAAAGAAAATATTTAGCATCACGAACAGGTCAAGGGGACGAGCATTGACATGCAGGCCCTTTCATTGTAATTGCGGCAGCCGACAGGATCCAGTGATAAAACAAGTTGAAGGGCGTGGACTCTGAGGCATCTTTTGTAGAGGAAGGTTAAAAGGTAGCTGCGTCTTATGGTGAGAGCTAGACTCATGCAGAGACACTAGAGAGAAGGTTAACTCTTTTAGTTCTGTTAGTGATCACAGGCAGAGACGTTTTTATGGGAGGGCAAAAGGGGCTCTTGCCCAGGGCCCCCACCTTGGAGGGGGCCCCCACAAGGCTTCCATTGTGCACCAGACGTAAATAGAACATGCCAGGAGACTTTATGGCATGCTGCTGATGTGCTAAATCTATTGTCTGTCTGTTTTGACAAGTACATTCTGCCTTGACCAATTCATCATGTAATGCTTTCTGTGTTCACTGTGGAATACGTTGTTTGTGTGTTCCATACGGCACAACTTCTGTAGCAGTCTTTCATCCCTGTGGGAATTATGTTGATCATTGCAATAGCCAAAGTTGAAATCCATATTGATAAATTGAGTGCCAGAATGATTCAGAAGTTAGCTCAGTGTGTTAATCACTCATTGCAGAGATATGTGTTCATATGAAAGATTAGAAGAGCACATTCCAGCTCGGCTGACTGAACATTTCCTATGTCTGAAGTTTATAGACCTACCTGCATATGTACTTGGTTTTACAGCATAAAAGGTGCTATTATCAGCAATGTTCCTGCACCAGATAGGGGTTGCTATAAAAACGAACCTGTCATTCGTGTGGTGAAGGTCTAGAAATTGGTTTGTTCAGATGGGGCATTCTAAAACCTAGGCAATCCCCTCTAAGAGGTGAATACGTATCCACATTCAAGACTGTGGAACCCAAGTGTTCATGCTTGTATCCTGGCTTTGCCAGCAGACGATACAGTGATCCTGGTCAAATCATGTAATATATCTTGCATTACTGTGCTGTCTTCTGTGAGGTTTGACTTCTTGCATGCTGGTGGCATCGTTTAGCTCATTACCTGATCTTTCTTCTTATGAAGGCCATTTGAGTGGAAGGGGTGGTAGACAGGAGAGAGCGGACCAGATGTTGTAGGCGATGTGCAAGCATCTTTTGAGGTCTGCTCGTTTGACACAAAAAACATTTAGATTTTTGTATAAAAGTCAAAGGTTTTTCTGCACGTTTATGAATGACAATTTCACAAGCCATTGTTTTGGAAGTATTTAAAGCTTAAAAGTACAAAAGACATACCTAGATTAAATCTGCTAAATCACATAGATTTGTATGCTGGTACTTATATACTTCCCTTGATGATGGAGAGAATGAAGCTAGAATCATTCCCATTTTGTGTAACACCCTTCTGTAATATTTTGGTTTTAACAATGGTCAGGTTTGGAAATGTGATTTTTGTAATTTGCAAGTCAGTTTTATAAAATGAGATTGATTGTTTTAGTACATGGTAAGAGCTGGACAAAAAAGTGTTCAAATGCAGAAATTGCAGAGTTGGCACAAATCCCAGCTTCACACCTTAAGCAATATGTGATCCTGGGCATCTCATTTAATAATGTATTGCCTAACCTCTCAGAATTGCCAGTCCCTAATCCTTTGAAAATTGTCAGCCCTTGAGAGTGATTGGCTTCCTTCTCAGGGTATGATCTTCATAAAAGCCTCACTCATGGTTTCACTGGCTATAGGGTTGCTTCCACTATAATAGTGAGCATTGATATACTGCACACCATTGGCACTTGTTCCCTTGATCTCTAATGGCAACACTATTTGAAAACCATATCCCACTTCTAATACCTGTCTGGATAGAGGCACCTTCCTGGCAGCTTCTAATCTGCCTCCCCTGTCCATGCTATGCTATGTGTAGCTTTCTTCTTGCTCTAATCTGCATTCCCTGTCCAGGCTATGCTATGTGTAGCTTTCTTCTTGCTTACAATTGGTCTACTCTATCCATGCTTGAGCACTTTTGCATTCTCTGAGGCAGCTAATGTGAGCTCTCTGCCTATTGTGGGTTACATGTACCTTTTACATACACTCCCGCATTAATACTACAGGCTGCATACCTTTCCGGATTCTATTGATAACAAGTATCCTGTTTCTATACTAGAAGAGAAGTAACCTCTTCGTAGATTGCAAATGTTGGCCTTCAAATGCTACTTGTTTATCATTCTGATTAGAGCAAGTATGGAGAGGGTAAGGGGACTGAAAGGGAGTAAATGTGCTTATTTTGACTGCAGCGAGGCAGCATATCAACTTATAGGTTATGTTCACGTTGGGGGGGGGGTGTGCCACCGGATATTCTTGATCACTTTATTCCTTTGGTTTGGTGGAGGGGGGCCCCAAAGATGTTCATGCCCAGAGCCCCAAAAATGCTTAAGATGGCCCTGGTCACAGGCCTGAGGAATCTATGATCTGTGAAAGAACCAGGCTGATTCCTGACAGCACCCATCCCCACGCCTCAAAGGATTGGGCTTTGCAGGTTAGCAGGAGTGAGGTTGCATGGACGGACAGGAGGGGCAGGTTCACAAGTATTCTTGGAGCCTAAACTCAGTGGTCAAAGTGGGCTGGAGCTAATGGGTAGAACATTCCTTTATTTTTCAGGAAAATCAGCCATTGTTCCCTTACTCGGCAGTGATCTGTCTTCTGCAATTGAACATGGATTGCTGCAGACTAGGTGTCTGTGCAGGTAATGGAGGGGTGGGCGTGTGTGGAAATAGCCATGGGTATGTCTCTCAAGAGGTGCAAATGGTGGGGGATTAAAAGGGGGAGGCTGCATAAGTCTGCATGCTGTGGGGGACAATGACAAACCAGTGGTGGTTATTTAAATGCACTTCCATTCATTCGGTTTTCCTCAGTCTTGATAGTAAAAAACCAGCAGTGTGGGGTGGAGTGGGGGAAAGGAAGGACCCAGGTATGGGGGTTGAATTGTGAGGGGCGGGTGGGGTAGTGAAAGTGCGCGGGGCATTGGAACATAGATCGCCTTCCTTTTTTATTACATTTTGACCCCTGCCTAAACCTTTCCACTGAATTAGGTTTTCGAGCTTCTGCCCTCACATCGCATTGAGTAAAAAATCGAATGTACCACAGAATACGAAACTGTAATATCAGTGTTGGTAGTGCTCTGGTGTACAGAATGAGCCAGACACATGAAACACTGGATGTATCCACCACTGATTATATCATAATTATAATATTTTTTTTTATAACGCGCCTTATACCAGTGAACCAGTTTCTAAGCTCAGTTCCTTTGTTGCTCTGCGTTGTCTTGCTTCCAAGACGAGCGCATTGCCCCTGAGCTATCCTTCCGGCCATTGGGGAGTAGCATTTTGGCAGCCAGCTGGTAAATTGCCGGCACCGCCTTGGCGGAAAGGGGAATTACCGCCCTATTCCAAGGTTGGCAGGGCGGTAATTCCCCCTTCCCCCATTGCCCTTCCCCATTCCCATTTTTGCCCCATAGGGTATAATGGGAATGGGGAAGGTGCTAATTACGGCACCGCAAATTGCGGTACCGTAATTAGCACCCTGGTCCCTTTGCTGGTTGGTTTTTAACGCCTGCCAAAAGCAGGCGTTAAAGTACCAACCCGCAAAGGGACCTCATAATCAGGCGGTAAGGGTTAACGGTCACCGGTACTCTTACCGGTGACCGTTAACCCTTACCACCTACCGTCTAATGAGGCCCAATAGCTTTTCCCTCCGGGGCTATCCTACGTTAGACTTGTTCGTCACAAGCCTAAACACACAATGCCCAGACTTTGCATCCAGGTTTCCTGAACCCGGATCCAGGGGGAACGCTCTGTGGATGAGCTGGTCGGGAAGTTTGCCTACGCTTTTCCCCCCAACACTGCTACTGAGCAGGATAGTGAACAAGATGCACCAGGAACAAGTAACTCTAAACCTGGTTATTCCTATGTGGGTGAGACAACTGTGGGTCCCCCATCTGCACAAACTGGAGATGTGAAAATGGAACAGATTTGTAATATGGTGCCAGTCAAAAAATAAACACCTTATTGAATGCACTCCATCACACATTCTTCATTACATGCTCCACTTACTAGACTCTGGTCTAGTATTCAACTCCATCAAGGTTCACAGAGCGGCTCTATCTGCGTACGCCACTTCTTAAAGCAAGGCGTCCTGGTGGAAAGTTCCTAGTCATTAAGACATTCATGGAATGAGTAAGAAGGCTTTACCCCCCCTATTTCAAACACTCCTCCAGGGTCAGATCTAAATGTGGTTCTCGCAAAGCTCATAGGCCCTCCCTTTGAGCCTATGCATAAATCCAGCCTTAAACACCTAACATATAAAACAGCTTTTCTGGTGGCTATCACCTCCATAAGAAGAGTCAGTGAACTACAAGTTTTGTCAGCGCAAGACCCTTTCTATGTTATCCACAAAGACCAGCTGGTACTAAGAACACATCCTAGGTTTTCACCTAAGTTCATATCCAAGTTCCATGTCAACCAGTCCATTGAACTACCCGCTTTCTTTCAAAACCTTTCAAGCTCAGCTGAGAAAAACCTTTGTACACTAGATGTAAGCAGGGTGATTCTTTCCTATGTACAAACAAAACTGCTACGAAAAACAGACCAACTGTTTGTCTCCATAGCACCTGGCAGGGCAAGGTGTTCACGCTTCAAAAAACACCATCTCCAAATGGATATTGAAATGCATAAAGCTCTGCTACTCTCTATCAAACAAATCTCTGCCTTTCACACTCTACCAAGTATACAGGAGCTACTTTGGCCTTTATTGCAAACGTCCCGCCGTAAGTCATTTGCAAAGCAGCTACATGGAGCTCTATACATACTTTTACTCAGCACTACTTCATTGAAACACATTCTAAAGCAGAGTCACAGGTGCGATAAGCAGTGCTAAAACATCTATTTGCCGCTGTACCTTCTCACAACACAGCACCTTCTCCAGACACTGCTTGCTAATCTATGCATAGCATGTGATCTAAGCAGATCCACAAGCCTCAGAAGGAATACATTACTCACTGTAATTGTATTTCTGATGCTTGTATCTGCTTAGATTCACATGCGCCCACCCTTCCTCCCCTGTGGAGTGGAAGGTGCATAGATGGTTTCTGGCATTATCTACTCTTATCTGCTTTATTACATGTCAGAAATAAATCAATCTGAGGGACTTTGATGCGTGAAAGACCATGGGTACAGTAGACATCACACTAGGGATAGTATTACTGGCATGCCCTGTCGATGCCCCTTTTCGAGTTTTGAAAACAAAAATGTAATACTTTGCGGTTAGCACTAGATTTGGGCCTATGCATAGCATGTGAATCTAAGCATATACAAGCATCTGAAATACGATTACGGTGCATAATGTATCCCATATATATATAACACAGCCTGCGGTAGCCGCCGTGTATCTATGGTTAAGTTGCTCAACCCATGGGAAGAAAACGTTTTGGGTGGCTTATAACTTTGCCACCCCACCCCCCACGGACGAATCCTCACAAAACTTTGCAAAAAATGTATATAGCCCGTCACATTGATTCTGCACAGTTTGGCGAGGTTCCGTGCAGAGGGGGGCAAAGTTATTGCTAGAGTCCCAAAAGGATTTTCACCAAATTTGCGGCAGGAGTGGCGGCTTGGTCCCGAAAGCATGCTTTTGTAAATTTGGCGTAAATCCGTCCAGTTGTTTTTTTTAAAACAGACAAAAAGTAGGTCCAAAATAAATGTGTGATATCTGGGTTCGGTCCACGGACTCACTTCCCTGTTCGGTCCCCAGCCGGGACTCCAATTGGTTCATAGGGCGGCCTGAGGTCCGCGGCTATTGGACGCACCTGCTGATTGGATGGTGAAAAGCATGAGGTGATTCATATTTTTGGGAAATGGCTGGCAAGTTGGATTCGCGGAGAGCACCTGTTGTCCGCGAACATTGTGATAAAAACATATAAAAAACACAACATTGCACTTGTCAAACTAATGAAACCATCTCTGGGGAGGTGAGGGTTAATGAGGATGGGATGCGATATGGCCGTAAGAAGCCATAAAACAGGTGTATTTTCATCCCCGAAGTCCGTGAACAGGCTGGATTTTTGAGAACAGTCCTGTGATGTTCGCGAACATTTCTGATGTTTGGGCACATCCATGCCTATTTTTGAATTACTGGGTTGGTGAAAAGCAGTTTTTGGATGGCCTATAACTTTGGCACCACTCAATGAAACTGCATGAGACTTTACAGTATCATTTTAGACCAGACCCCGAATGGTTCTGCAAAGTTTCCTGTAGAGGGGGTGTCCCAAAACATTTGGTGCCATTTGACAAATCTGCACAAAAGTTTGCAAAATAATTTTAGACCCAGAATTGAATGGATTTTGTCAAGGTGGGGCAACATTAGATGGGGGTCTCAACATGGTTTATGATGTTGTTGCCATTTGACGAATGTGCACACAAGTTTGCAGAAAGATTATAGACTGAACCTTGAATGTCTGTGCAACGTCCAAATGGATTTTGTCAAGTGGGGGCTAAGTTATGACTATTTTATGTGCATACATTTTGACCCTTTCAAAAAATAAAACATGAACGGTTTGCAGCAAACTCGTACAAGGAGCATTGGCGAGGACCTGAACTTATGGTTTTGCAAACGTGTCTGTGTTTTATTTTTTGAAAAGTGTCATAATGTAGGTACAACAAATAGTGATATACCTTTGGTGACCGAGGTATAGCCTGTGGCTATGGGCATTGGCCAGATTGTCCGGGGCAGCCATGATCCGAACAATCTGGCTATGGGCCATGACCACAAGGGACCGGCAATGGGGTTAAAGTGGGTATAGCCACCAAAGAACGGCTGCCTATGTGGTCAATTTTTTCAAAATCGATAAAGGTTTGAATGGGGAAAAAAATTCTGCTGTTGGCTGGATTGCAGTAAACATTTGTGAGAAGTATCAGCAAGGACCTCAAAGCATGTTTTCGCAAATCTGTCCTGTGTTTTATTTTTTCTAATGGGTCAAAATGGACGTACAAAAAATAGTGATATGACTTTTCTGCCATGGGCAAAGGGCCTGGCCCTGAGCAAGGACAAATGTCCTGTGATTTGCCCATTGGGATATGCACTGCTGATAATGATTCACATAAGTATGCATTCCAAAAAATATGTTTGTAAAAGGAGGTTTATAGTTTTTCATAAATGTTAAAAGAGGAACTTATACAGTGATGTAACATTACGAAACATTTTCACGTATAAAAACCTATTCAATTGACAGAAAAAACTCTGTTAAAGGGACGTTATGGTTAAGATGTACCCCACCCTTGGGACTCCTCTGCCTCAGCAGTTAGCTAGTGGCCTCCCACCTTGGGATTCCTCTGCCTCAGCAGTTAGCTAGTGGCCTCCCACCTTGGGATGCTTTGGCACTTCCCTCCTGAGCTCCCATGAGCACTTGTCCATCCATCCTGCCCCTTTTATTTATGCACTTCTGTCACTGCACAATGGATACATGCATTTATAGAAGCACTATGTACAATTTGTTGGTGTACGTATGGGAAATGTAGATTGAAAAGATGTGTGGAACATTGTTAGGTGGCAGTTGGTGGGTGGAAGTTTAATATGTTGATAGGCTATATGTAGAGTTTTTTAAAGTGATTGGTGGATATATGTGTGAATGGTTTAAAGCAGGAAATGAGGGAGTGTTACAAACATAACAGTAAAAAGAGTAGAAGGGCTGTTTTATGTGATGGTGTGCATGTGCAATTCAAGTTTTCTAATAAGGCGTAGGCTACGCAGGAGAATGCGGAGACTGTGGATAGTTATACACGGCAATGGATTATGGTGTTTATTGTATACTACAGAGAAGAATTTCGGACAGAAATTTGTTTCTGTGCTTTTTACTTTTTCTCTAGTATTCAGTTGTCCATTATTTCTATTAGCATAGTAGAAAATGCTAATGGGAATGTTGGAGAATCTTATTGAATCTAACTACTTTTCTGAAAAATGTACAGTAGATGGTGTCTATAAGCTTCTTTTTTTAGTTCTATTTTTTAACTGTGAAAGGTGATTCCTAAAGGAACCTTTTTTTTGCAGCAGAGACCAGAAAGTAAGGTGGGGCTGGAAATGAGTGAGGGGCACCAACCACACATATGGAGGGGCAGGTGGACAGGGGAAGATGTTGCACATGTGTTAAATCTAAGGTAGAGGGCAGTGTTTCTCTTGCTCCTTGATTACAGCTTCAAAAGCACTTTGAAATTGTTCCCCCCCTGCAGAGTGGGGAGTTGCAGTATATACAGAGTACTGTTGTTTTTGAAAGATATGGATCAACAGCCTCTTTTGTTGCTTGCAAGGTAGCTGGTGGGATTTTGTGTCCCAGATATGTAGGTTGTGTGGTTAAAACAGTTCGCTTCACTGTCCCTTTACGGCGACCTACCACAACTCCCGCCACATCTTCCGAGGAGGAAGAGGAAGAGGAGCAAGGGCCAGACAAAGGGAGAAACGCAAACAAGAGGCACACTCGTTCCAGCTCCAAAAACTTGCCAACCAAATCGATACTCCGCACTTAGTCTGTAACTTATCAAGTAAGGTCTTGTCCTCGCTGAACTGTCCCTTCTGAATAAAGGTCTTTCTTTTGTACCGAGTTGTCATTCTGATCTTATTGATTTCTAAATTGATTTATTCAAATTTATCCGCAAGCTTAGACCTAAAAAGTATTTCCATCAACAAGTCGCAATCTACAGGCCACATATTGCCTCTCCATCATTTAGTAGCTTAACCATCTCTGATATAGAAGACACACGACTTCCCATGTCACTTAATGTTGATACTGCAAGCACCTCCAATGTCTTACAACAGGAATTAGGCATTCACCAACATAATTTTGAAATGATGGAGCACAAACTCAAATCCAAATTTGTACCAGCTATTGCTGATGCTACTGTTATAGACACCTTTTATCAGGCAGTTATTCAAGATATTCACAAACAAATAGATCGTTCCCAGTTTCAGTCAATCAAGAGCAATCTCACTTCTTCCGAAAAAACAGCTCTTAAAAATCTTGCTGAGGATACGAGTATTGTCATTAAATAAGCCGATAAAGGTGGTAATATTGTCATTTTAAACACTGCAGATTATATTACTATGGCCAATGAACATCTGAGCACTCCTGGATGTTATCTATTGTTACCTGGCAACCCTACCAAAGAGACGGTATCTGAATTGAAAGTTTTGTTAAATGACTGGCACTCACGTGGGACACTGACAGATGAGGAAAAGGCTTTCCTTTACAGTCCTAATCCAGTCATTCCTACAATGTATTTTCTGCCCAAAATTCACAAAGCATATACACCATTACCCCAGGTACGACCTATTATGAGTGGCTTAGGATGGGCCACTGAGGGACTTTCCCAGTACATTGATTCTGCAATCAAGGATATTGTACCAGCATTACCAGCCTACCTGCGAGATTCCCCTCAAACATTGGAGATCTTACATCAGTTAAAATGGTGCCCCAATTATCTTCTAGCCACGTTTGATGTTAAAGCATTGTACACATCGATACAACATTGATTAGCTCTTCAAACCATTGATTATACTTTTCGCAACCACTCAGCATCACACAGTCAACATGTTTACATGATCAAAGATTTTTTGCATTTCACGTTAGCCCATAACCAGTTTTTGTTTAACAATCAATATTATTTACAGACAAAAGGAGTAGCCATGGGCGCGAAATATGCCCCTTCTTTGGCTAACTTATTCATGTTTTTTTTTTAGGACAAACACATATACACAGACCACCCATATAAACAGAATCTCATAGTTTGGAGACGCTACAAAGATGACGTCCTGGTCATTTGGAATGGGACGTTTTCTGATTTTTCTTAATATCTTAATCGTAATAATTTTGGCATAGAATTTTCTGGACACGTGAGCTCTCAGTCTATGGAATTCCTTGATCTTCAGATTAACATTGTGAACGGTGTACTACAAATTCAAACCTTCCGGAAGCCCACCGCAGTTAATGCTATGTTGCATGCCTCCAGCTGCCATAAAAAATCCGTCATTTCTAACATTCCATTTGGAGAATTCTATTGTGCGAGACATAATTGCAGTACTGACATGGCTTTTCAACATGAGTGTCGCATGATTAGGCGGAGGTTCCATGAACGTGGATACAGTAGTCAATGCATTAAGCAAAGGTTCAACCGTATCAACACATTCACTCAGGATCAGACGTTGGTTACGAATACAGAACCCACCAGACCAAGTCTGGAGTATGTACAGTTCATAACGAAATATTCAGAAGACCATTGCATGCTCTATCGCCTGTTAAGCAAACATTGGCATTTGTTGAGACTTGACCCAGACCTTTTGCCTTATGTCTCGGCTACACCCAAACTCATCTTTACTCGCAACAAAACATTGCGCAACAAACTCTGCCCTTCGTTCTTACAACCAAAGCCTTCTCATGCACAGCCTTTAACTTGGCTTCCACCCAAACCTGTTGGTTTTTTCAAATGTGGTCTATGCAATTTTTGCCAATATGCTCTTATCCAAAATACATTCAGTTGCCACCATGGTTTGTCAATTCACATTTCCGATTTCATCAATTGTAAATCGAAATTTGTGGTGTACGCCATTTTATGCGTTTGCCGCAAAGTATATGTTGGTTCTACTATAAGAGAACTGCGAGTCCGCATTCGAGAACATTTTGCACACCTGAAGAGCCAAGATCCGAAGCTGCCACTTGCCCTGCATTGGCAACAGCATCATCAAATGGATTCAGTAAAAGATCTCAAGTTCATCGGGCTCATTCAAGTGCATTCCCACCCAAGAGGTGGGGACCGTCAATTACTTTTACGTCAGCTTGAGGCACTCACCATCGCCAAACTTCGTTGTACCAGTCTTGGTCTCAACATGGACACGGAACTAAATGTATTTTTGTAATGCTTTATACAAATGCTGGTGCATATTTCCTATACTTGCAGCTATTGCATTTTCACTATTCCTTGTTTGTTTTCATGTATCTACATCTACTCAAATTTAAACAACCAAGACCGTCAGGAATCTTCGCCAGTATCAAATTGCTCATCCGGCCCTCGCCGTCATTAAACATTCCAGAGACTTTTGATTTTTCAATTTTTTCAATTTTAAAATGTTTTATTTTTATTTTTATTTCGCATGCACACTGTCATTACGGCTTATTATGCATTAGACTTTTATTTAAATATTTAATAGTTCTGTTAACACATATAGACATTGTCTAGGGCACAAACAAGATGCAAGCGCTTGCTTTACTTAATACAAGGACTACCATTACCATAATTCCTTGCGCTAAATCTAACCACATGACTGAGTCACGTGACACATTTTTAGGTTCTTTTCTCTAAACACATGGAAGGAATGAACTGCACAACACTGATTTCTTGAGGCGTTTGGACTCTGGCCACAGTGGGGAACCAGCCCCTAAACTTACAGGTATGGGCCTGACAGTACTTTCAGAGAATCTCAATGTTAGACTGATACTTACAAATATTTATGTTATTCGACCTACCTGCGGAATTGGGTTTTGATGCATTGTCTTTTTTTGGCAGTTGCAACGTTTGAACAAACTCCCATGTTCTGGGAATGTACCACACTGTATCAGTAACAGAGACTGCTTCAGGTATCGCTGTCCATTATTTTTACGCATATGGATATTGTTGACAACCAATTTAAGTCATATGTCGATCTCTTGTCAAGACAACTCATGTCTTGGGTTTCTTTGTTTATCTATTTTTCAGTTATTTGCCGTTTATATTCTTGAGGAGAATCAACTACCTTCGAATTGGCCCATATATTTGCCCCTAAGGAGGGCTTGGGTTTTCCAACTCAGTTTGAATAACATACGGTAAAACATTTATTCATTTTAACATTTATATCACACACGGGTGACAATGTAATAATACATTTTACCACCATGAGGTGCATGAGGGATGAGCATTTTGATCCTTGGCACACTAGTCTGTTACCTTTGCACTATGCGTGTACATGGGATTAATAAATTGTTACAATGTATCAGTTGTTTATTCATTTAGGATTCAGGCTTATGGTGTTTTCTCTCTTTTTTACATACTATTTTGTTTTCATTATATGGACATTCACATATGGACACTTCGACCGCGATTTTTGGCTCGACAACATATGGTAACAAATCAAATGTTTTTTATTTACTCCTTATTTACTTGGAATATGTTTCACATTGAAATGGTTGCTTTGCTCTTTGACATGATGTAATGTACATATGGGCTTTTTTCTTTCTTGTTTGCATTTCTCTTCTTTAACCCTGGCCCCCTCTTCTTCCGCTGCTGGTTAATTTTGTTTATATTTCAATTGTTCTTATCCTTATGGCATGATTATATAATATTTTGCTGTATTGGAACGCATATGAATCATACCAACACCACAGTCTTGCCTTGAAAAGGACCCGTTGTTCTGGGTCGAAACACGTGTCGGCAGTCTTGTTTTTGCATCAACTCATAAAATCTGTTTCAACAGTGTTTTTTTGACTGAAGAATCTATTGCTTTGGACTCTTTGTTTCACTGTATTTGTTATCCAGTTACACACTCAATTTGAATAGGACATTCACCATTCGCTTAGGGCTGCGCAATCATTTAGAGGTGACATTTTTCAAGTGTTGGTTACAGTACTGGTTGAGGAAGATGAGGTAGAGCAAGACAGCCTACTATTTCCTAAGAAAGGAACAGCCTTTCTGAGAGCATTGCAGTGGTTGGATTGTGTGTGGCACATGGAGATGGCCTTGTAGGAGTACTGGCCAGGATGTCCGCAACTGAGTACTCAGTGCATTTCTCTTTGTTAGCTTTAGCCTTTGGTACATTTCCAACAGTGATAAAGAACTGCCACACCCATGATTCTCTCTGGGTGTTAGAGGTAGGCACTTCTTCTACCTAATCTTCCTCTTCTTCTTGATTGTCTTTTGAAATATTGTGCTTCTTTCATTGTGTTGGTGCTCCAGCAGATGGTGGCAGTGGCTCTTGGGGAGGAGGGATAGCAATAGCTGATGGCATTTTTTTAGATAAATATCAGTTTTCCTAATATTCTTCCAAGTATGTGCTGTGTGCTAGATTGTTAATGTTTAATAAGTAATAATAGGTGTAGGAGCTGTGCAAGGGGAACTATTGAGTTCAAAGTTCCTAGATCAGTGGAAAATACATTTCCAAACTGTTGGCGATGCACGGACCCGTTCACGAAGTACAAACATGTCATCATGCCGTGCGCGAACCTGTGGTCACCTGACACTGTCTGAAAAGTCAGCGATGACGATAGACATTTGCAAACATCGTTGAACACAAAAAACAGTGGGAAAAATTGCAAAAGTGTATAGAAGTGTTGAAATGATGCTAGAACGTGGGGAATAGCTTTGAGCAGAAACTTTCTAAATTGGAGAAAAGTTTGCTTTTTTGGGGTAAGTATGATATTAGTAAGTTGTAACAAATTAGGGTGCACTGGTAAAAACCCATGAACTTCACTGAAAAGACTTTTTTAAAGGGATGCTATGGTTAAGTTGCACTAATGAAAACCTCTAAAATTCAATGAAAAAATATTGTTAAAGAGACGTTATGGTTGCAAGTAAAACCGAAAAACCTCAGAAATTCACCAGTTATGGTAAGCTAAGCAACCATAACTCGTGCCACCACCGTGCACTGCTAAGACAAACACCCAGTACATGAAAGATGGCATCACAAATGTTATTGATGACATCACTGGTAACATCAGATATATGGGCCACTTGTTTTTGTTCACTGACATGTCTAGCCTAGTTTTTATTTTTACTGAGAATGAGAATTTTAAAAATTGAAAAGGTGCGATATTTATATACATTAACCTTCTTATAAAGTACTTTCCATAGAATTTGATTTGACCTCATATTGCACGTACATGGGGCAATAAGCAGGCCTTAAACACACATTTCATGTGTGTACATGATAATCAACTCTAAAGTTGTTGGGCCTCATTACAACCCTGGCAGTACGGTATGGACGGTGCCGGTATGGCACCTGCACCGTCCATACCGTACCGCCTATTCCGAGTTTCCCTCGCAGGTCCCTGACAGCCCGCCAGGTCTTCCCTAGCGGGCTGTGTGGCAAGTGGCCCATATATCTGATGTTACCAGTGATGTCATCAATGACATTTGTGATGTCATCTTTCATGTACTGGGTGTTTGTCTTAGCAGTGCACAGTGGTGGCGCGAGTTATGGTTGCTTAGCTTACCATAACTGGCAAATTTCTGGGGTTTTTCGGTTTTACTTGTAACCACAATGTCCCTTTAACAGATTTTTCATTGAATATATATATTACACGGTCCGCGGTAGCGGACGTGTAGTTATGGTTAAGTTGCTAAACTCATAGGAAGAGCACTTTTCGGTGGCTTATAACTTCGCACCCCATGGACGAATCTGCACCAATTTTGCAAAATAAGTATATGGGCGGCTTTTCATTTTTTCTCCAAGTTTGCTGAGGTGTAGGGGGGGGTATAGGGGGGTGCCAAATGTTTTTTTTTTGCCATAGAGTGAATGAGGAAAAACTCTGCGCACGGCTACAGGCAGGAGCGGAGGCTTGGGTCAGAAAGCATGATTTTGTGTGTTTGATGGAAATCCGACCAGTACTTTGTTTTGGGAAATTTCTGAAATGTACATTCCAAAAAATGTGTGATAAATGGGTCCCCTCCGCGGACCCATTTCCCTGTTCGCTCCGTGGATCGCAGTGTCATTGGCCTGCAGTACGCCGTGATGTTGGCAAATGTTGGATGCGGCTGGTGGTTGGCTGGAGGGAAGCGCACTCCGCGTCAAAGTTTTTGGGAAACGCCGCCATGGTATATCAGAGGAGAGTGCGGCGCCGGAAGGGTGTGGAGAATGGACCGTACGGAACGGGTCGGGGAGTAAAAAGTGGGTTATGTGAAATATGTGTGTAGGTGGAAGAAGACGGAGGAGTGCCTGTACTGTTGGCGCATACTGCGTGAACCGGCGGGTACCTACACAGGCGAGTACTTTGTGTGGTTATTGGAGGCAGGTGGCGCAAGGGCCCCATACATTGTGCTGCCACTTGTTTGCGCCCACCTATTTCTGATGCGGATGGAATTCAGTAGTTGGCCACATGGTAGTATGCATGGGTTAAGGAACTTGTGTTGGGTTAGTGGAAGGATTACAATATTGGCTGCATGGAGTAAGGACGTAGACCGTAGGGCATGGAGTGAAGAGCGTAGTCCTTTACCATACGTAATGCAGTAACACAGCAAGTGTGGGTGTACATCTGGTGCAGGGTGGTGTTTGCATAGTGCAGTGTGTGGACATTGATTGCAGTAGGCTAGTGTTGCAAACCGAATGTCGGTACTTTGGCAGTGGCACTAGAGTTTAGGAACGGAAGTGGAGACGCCCATAGTATGTGAAGGAGAGAGTGTTTTTTTGTAAATGATGCTAAGTGGTGCAAATTGTTGCTCTGTATGTCCATGGCGGGGCGCAGTTTGGGTAGTAGTGCTGGTGGTACTGCTGTGTATGTGGATAGGCAAAGTTGGTGAAATGGTGAAATGGATGATGCTATTACGTAGCAGTGACATTCTTGAAGGCCTAGACTGTTGGTGCATGGCTGAAGGCCGTAGGCCATGCACTGAAGAGGCTAGGACTTTAGGACACTCACGGTTGATTCTGCAGCAGGCAAGAGGGTTGTGACCTTGGGTGTGGAGCACATTTCAGACGCAATAGAGCAGGACAAGTGAGCTTCCATGACTGCTTGTGTGGTTTTGCTGGTGAGGACACTGTTACAACATGGCAAAGTTTTTGATGTGTACTTGGAGATGGTGCTGTGAAAAGTGATGCAGTGTTGGCACTGGATGCTGGGTTTGCATTCTGTCACTATGGAGTCGCGGTGCCTGTGTTGAAGGTGTAGCCTATTGTGTGTATGGCTGAAGGTGGTAGGTTGTAAGCCATGGATTGAAGAGTGTAGGACTTGGGGAATCCCACGCCACTAATGCAATCTTGACTACCTCCTATACCGGTACCGAGTCCGCCCTCGTTCAATGGGGACTTACCGGTCTATTCCAACCTTTGCGGGACCGGTAAGTCCCCATTGAAAAGGCCATTCCCCATTCCCAATGGGAAGGGGGAAGGCGCTAATAACGGTAGCGCAAGGAAGGGACCCACTAAGGGACCTCAGAATAGGGCGCAAAGGGATTACCAGCACTGATGTCCTTAACGATGCCGGTATCCCTTTGCGCCCACTTCGTAATGAGGCCCACTGTGTTGTCAGGATTGTTGGTTGCATTTCTGTGAAGGACTAACATTTGCAAACACAATTGGTCTGTCCCGTGTAAGTAAATGTTGTCAATAATTGGTGGCAATTGGAATAGAATATTGATTGCTACATTTGCGCAGCAATTTACACCAGTTGTATTTGAAAATTTGAATGGACCTGACAGTTCTGTGTCAAAGTCATTTGTTCGGAGTGTGCGTTGTTTCTTTGAAGAGGTAGTTGAGTTAGTTTGAGCAGTAGATTCTTCTTTGGTTGTGGTCCTTGATGAAGTATTAGCTTCTTTTACTTTCTTTGGAGGAATTGCTGTGAGATCCTGCATAGTTTGAGTCTGAAGTAGTTTTCTTTTACAAAGTTTTGCTTTTTGTGGAACAGGATAGGTTTTTAGATGGGGGTGTAGAGTGAACACAGTCTATCGTATTCTAAAATGCAAGGAATATCAGCATTTACTTTACTTGCATCAAAATTGATTAGAAATAGTCTGTTAAGTGTACGTAAGCGTGATAGTGCTACATAGCTCATGCCTTCTTTAAAGACTGTGCTACCAATATCTATCAATGCTTTATCTAAGGTAAGACCTTGTGATTTGTGAATGGTGACTGCGTATGCTAGAGTTACAGAAAATTGTTCTCTGCGTACATACATGTCTTTGAAAAGAAGGAAGCAGGCTGTTGAGAGTCCTATCCTTTTAACTTCTGATAGTGTGTCAAAGAGAATATTGACAAACTGAATATTGTTGTCACAAGGGTATGTTTGAAAGCCAACAACTATACCAAGTGCTCCATTAACTAGTCCTTGGTCCATGTCAAGGTTACATTTAAGCATTACTCTACAGTTTAAAGATAATTTAAATATTTTCTCCAAACCAGCTGTGTTAGAGATAAGAGTATTTAGCCTTGTTGTGGCTTATTGACACATGGGTAGTGTCATACCATCAACGTCCAGTTTGTCTGTGGAGCAAAATATTGGTTGCAGTTCTTTTTGTAACATTGTTTCATCAAATTTTGAACAGCTTGCAAGATTTGGCATCAAGGACATACAGTTTACATTGTTGTGTGCTAATTGTTTCATGTAATCAGTAGCACATGAGTTATGGCTGTGGAGTGCATGGATGTGCCTGGTGTTTAATACAGATTGTGCTTCTTGAGATAGTACACCAACTCTAATACTTTTTAAAATGTTGGCGTATATGAGGTCTGCAGACTGACGCATGTTTTTAGTTAATTCTCTGTATTGGAAATGTTGCCAAAGGTTGACATTTCCTATGCTGCCCAGAGTTTTACGGCATAGTTTGTGCCCTAAGGTTTTAAAAAAAGGTTCACCTTTAACTGGTGTTAATTGAAGAAGATCTCTGAAAACTATGATGTGTCTTCCTCCAAAGAGCTCTTCATAGTCTGTTTTCAGTACCTCTTGTAATCTGAGGTGAATGAAGGCTAACATTAGATTGGAAACCATGCTTACCTCATCTATTAGCAGCATTTTCATTTGTTTGAAAACTCTGGGTAGTTCCATTGCAGGTTCTGCAGAAAGTTTGTAATAGTCTAATTTGTTTTGGTGTTCTACTAGAAGGAGTAGTAATCGGTGTAAAGTGACACCGCCTTTGTTATAGGCAGTTAAACCTGTGGTGGCAGTTACAACAGCTGACAGTTTGTTGTTTGTCAATTGTTGGTGGAGCTGGCTGATGATTTTGATCAAGAACGTTTTCCCTGAACCAGCTTGACCACTCACATATAGCAGTATAGGTTTGTAGTCTTGGCAGGTACAATTTTTACTTTCATGTTGCACACCATGTTCAGTTTGTTTTGTTACTTCTTGGAAAATGCTACGTTGCTCATTGTTTAGTTGTGATTTTAGTAGAGCAAAGTCTTCTGTAGATTGCTCATACTGACACATGGTGTTTTCTACTTCTGTCATGGCTAATTCTGCCTCATTTGCTATTAGTGGCTGTCCAAGGGGTTCTTGGCTCCCTGTTACAGAAGGTTGACTACTGTCAGGAGTGTCCACATCTAGTTTGGCATGGAGTTCTTCTTCATTTTGATGTTCATTGTGCAACATTGTTTTGTACTGTGTAACGTTTATGTCTGTTATAGTGCTTTCATTTGCTTTGAAAGCGTCTTCATATGAGTCATAGTTATCTAGTAAATCTTCTTCTTTTCTCCATGGTTTAAAAAGTTGTAGCAGGGACATGTAATACAGTTCTTTATGTTGAGGAGTTTTTAATGACAATTTGATATGATTAATGGAACACACAGGGATTTGGCCACCTATATTCGGGAGAAAGCAACTTTTTGGGAAAATTTGAATTAATCTGTTTACAAGAGAGCTGGATAAGAACAATCCCAGTGTGTGAGGGGTATCAGGTCTACATCAACCTGGCGCAGAAAGGACACCTCAGGAGACCACGCGCTGGGCTTGTAACGCTAGTGAAAGATGACTGCCAACTACAAGTCCTGGAACATCTGACTCCGAATCCTCTCGTACAGATAACTAAAATAGTGAAAAATAGAGGATGACATGAAAGTAGATTACTCCTAATTAACACATACTGGAGTGTTAAAGACTCAGAAACCAGAAAATATTTAGCGGATATCATGGAGGCTATTGATGCTTCAATGCTAGAGGACAAGAAGCAACTAATCATCATTTGTGGTGATTTGAACATCAAACTATTGGATAAAAATGGCCTGTTGAAAAGAAGATCCGCCCTGGAAGCCAATGAAAAACGCTGGCTGCTAGAAATGGACACCAGAGAGATGTTGATGTTGAATTGCCAAATAACAGGTGATCTCCCAGGGGCTGAGACCTGGGCCTCGAACTTAACAAGTGCCTGTCTGGATTACTGTTTTGTTGCTAGAAATACTTTAACATGGATCAACTCTCTAAAAGTAATCCCTCAGAAAGCCAGTGATCATGCCTTACTAGAAGTGGAACTTCTTTGGAAGACGGAAGAGCCGAAGTATCGTACTGTCCCCGCAATGGAATTAACATGGGGAAGCAATAGGTTAAAAATGAAAGCACAGGCCATTCCTGAACTAGTAGATCGGTTCACCCATAACCTTAACAACAACCCGAGGCAGTAGAGTATGGATGGCTACTGAAGGAGTTTGAAGTCAAGAGGGGCACAAAGAAAAACAATGAAGTGGAAAGGAAACATGCATATAATAAAGACCTGGTGGAAAAAAGGAGGAAACACTGCGCAGCATCGCGACGCCTGCATACAAGTACCCACCCTAGTAAAGAGGAATACCTAAGGCAATGCAAACAGTCTTACAAGAATTGATTAAAATTCTCAAGGGTCTGGAGAACACAAGCAGACGCCGAAAAAATGCTGGCAGCAATAAGTACATCCAATACAAGATCCTTATGGGAGATAATTAATAAAGGAGAGGACTTCCAGGCAGCCCTAACATCGAGTCATGTCTCAAAGGAGCAATGGGTAAAATTCTATACGAACCTCTTTCAGGAGAAAAATGTAATCGAGCCAAAGCAAAGATCCAGAAACCTGTGGCTCTTTGACATTGATAGGGAAGACATACTATCAAGGATTAAGAACCTGAGATCTTCAAGAGCCACTGGCCTGGATGGCATGTCCAACTCTATGTTGAAGGAAAATGGGGAAGAGTGGGCAGACTTCATTCTAGTATTATTTCAACAGATACTAAAAACAAGATCAATCCCACAATCCTGGAAAGAGGCCCTAATCGTGCCAATCTATAAGAAAGGGGACCGCACAAATCCAAGGAATTACAGACCGATTTCCCTTCTTGATTCCATAGGAAAGTTGTTCTCGTCTATCCTCTTGAGAGAAATCTAAAAAGATGGGCTGGAAGGGCTGGAACTTCAGATAAACGACAAACAGCATTTATGAGTGGTGTCAGCATATCCCTGAACATATTCCTCTTGAACATACTAAAACTTCGGGCACTGGAAACTAAAAGGAATATATACCTTGGTTTTATTGATCTCGAACAGGCCTTCGACGAAATCAGCAGAGAACTGCTCTGGACCAAGTTAAAAAAAAATTGAACTGTCCGGATGATCTGCTTGAGGCCATTCAAGAACTTTGTACTAACACCTCAATTCAAATACTAGTCTCTAAAGGAGGTGATGTACCTAGCAGACATGAAGGAATCCCAGGAACAAGTTCGAGCATTTCCACCTGTGTTCCAGGGCGAAGATCTGTCCTGGATCCTATATGCCGATGATGTTGTATTCGTAGACCAAACCCCTATAGGTCTACAAAGACGTATTGCGGAATTCAAGACCTACTTAAGTAAAAATCAGATGAAGATCAATGTAAAATAATCAATGATCCTAATATTGCAATCAGCTCGAGGGCCTAAGGCCACAAAAAAAAGGCATTTACTTAGTCCTTGGATAACCATCCTCTGGAAATAGTTGATTCAACCTTCTACCTTGGGGTTCGTATTAACAAAAACATTAATGAACAGGCACAACAGAGTTTTATTAGAGAGAGACTCATAAAACTATCAAATCAAGCCTGTGTCCTTTTTTTTGGCGCTATGGAACATTTTCAATGATGCCACTCATTTTATTTTGCAAACAAAAGGTTGTGGCGATCTTGACCTATGGTGTCGAGTCTTTACTAAATCTCCATTGGAAGACTTGGGGGGTGTTTGAGGTGCTTTTCTGGAGAAGGGTTCTTAGGCTTCCAAACTGTCTATCAGTATCAACGATAAGGCACGAACTGAGGTTGCAATCATTGGAATCCAACGTATTGTGGAAGACAATTTCGTTATTTCGGAAGTGTGTCCTGGACAAGCCTCCTATTTCCTTTGAAGTGTTGGCTAATAAAGACGTAAGAAAGGCAGACCCTAACTTCCAGATATGGAAACAGAATTGTTTAGAAATCTTAGGGCCTCATTACGACTTTTGCGGTATCCATGCCACCAAAACCGGTTCCGGGTTCCCTGAATGGGAAATTACTGGGCCATTCCGAGTTTGGAGGGCCGGGTAATTCCTCCTACAGGGAACCCGGGCCCGGACCTTCCCCATTCCCATTTGAGCCCCGATAGGGCTCAATGGGAATGGGTGTGGGAGCTAGCAACGGGCCGATTACGACCAGCCCATTGTTTGCTCCCTGGTACCCTCGCGGGACCCGTTATGGACATCTGGTAAAAACAGACGTCCACATTGGGTCCCACGAGGGAACCTCGTAATCTTGCGGAATGGGTTTAACGGGTCAGCCACCATTAGCGGCGCCCGTTAACCCATTCCGCAAAGGTTATAATGAGGCCCTTAGAGTATTATAACATCAAATTCGACATGTTGAAAGAAAACCCGGATAAAGTAAAGATAATTCTCTGTGAAAAGGATTGGGAGGAAACGGATATCCTAAAGAGGCAGAACAAAAACTGCCACAACGTCATTTGGGAACGAAAGGCCCTGAACGATCCCCCACTATATTTGCGAAGGTTTCCCTCATCTCGACATAGGGATCTTTTGATGAGATGCAGGCTAAACATCTTGCCAACCAGGGAGGTACAATACTTAAGAAAGCAAATCCCAGCTGAAGAAGCAAGATGTCGATTTTGCAACAACCCGGATATGTTAGAATCGGTTAAACATTGGTTGCTATCATGTCCAGTATTGGCAATCCAAAGGAAGCAGTACTTGGGAGAGTGGGTGGCCAATATAAACACATCAACGGAAGAGGATTACTGGGAAAGAATACTGATGGTACAAAAAATCCCCTCACCTTGGTAGCCCTAAGATTCATAGAATCAATCCTCAAGGGATTAACGTAGGGCAAAGAAGAACTCTCAGGGGGGTGTGCAGTCCCACAGGGAGGGGCTGAATGTGAATGAATGAAAATGATACTGACTTAATTGTTAAAGGTTGACGTTTTTGTTTATCCAATAAAACAAAAAATATATGATTTTCCATACAAGGCAGTACCGGTTAAATGGTCTGCAGCTTCATAGCAGCCACATTTTCTATGGGAGAGCATTTTTATGCCTAAGCTGTACAATTTCTGTGATAGTGTTTTGTCAGATGATATGTCATCCCAGAGTCTTGAAGCTCTGTTTTTCCTGCTTTGGTTAAGTAGGCTGTGACATATCGTGCAACTGCAGTGGAATTGTCTGCAATGTACTGCACATCTATATTTGCATTCCATAGGAGGGCAATGATTGCATTGTAATCATTGATGTATTTTGATCCTTCTGTTCTTTTTATGTAATATGTGTTCTTAGGTGATTTACCTTTGACACTATGTCTAACTGAAGACATGAAGTTGTTTACTTGACCTGTTGTTGAAACTGGTCTAGGAAAACCAAAGTGGCATTTGGTGTAGTATTTCCCTTTGTTTTTATATTTGCGACGACAATTCTTCCCACATTTGAAATTGTAAAATTTGTGCATGAAGGTCACTATGTGTCGTTTGTGAAGGGATTTCACAAGTGGCATATTTTTGGATGAACTGCAAAACCGTGGCATCACTGTCCTGACCAAATTTAGGAGCATCTTTAATCCACAAAAGCATGTGGATGTGTGGTGCTCCTCTGGCTTGGTATTCTTTTCTCCAAAAGAACTGTTGCACTTCTCCGAGGAGAGGAACAGTCTTATTACAAATGAAGTGTAGCATAGCAATGAAGCGATGATGGAAATATCTTGATACATTTACAGGATCTAGAGAGCAGAGTTCTCCTAGTGTTTTTATATCTATAATTGTTTTGTTTTTGTTTGCTATGCGTAGGAAATCGTGCAAATCTTCCCATGGATATCCTGCACAACTTAATGTCACACCTAGTGGGTGGGCCAAGGTTTCTTATCATACAGCTTACATCTCTGTGATGTCGGAACCAGTATTCTTTTGTACCACGCATATTTGCTAAAAGATTTGTAATGCGTGACTGTAAAAGCTCATCTTTTTCTTGCACTTTTTGTAGTAATTGCGTAGCTGACATATTTGGAAAATGCGTACCTGATTTCAATGTGTGTGCAACTCCGTAACATAGAGTTGCTAGTTCACTTTCAAAGAGAAGGTGGAATATGTATTCCACGTTTTGTCTGAATATGGGGTCTTCAGAATACATTCGTAAAGAGCGGTATTCTGATGCTGTTATTTGTGTGAGTCTATCATCGTACCTTCCTCCTTTTCCAGTAGGAAAGAGTAGAGGAAAGGCACGTGCTGATTGAAGATCATTTGGCTTGTCACATTTGGTAAGTTACCAGTGCATCATCTATGGTGTCTTTAGAGTGTAATGGGTGAATTGTATAATAGTCTAAAATATTGGATTCTGTAGCAGGATCTAGAAGTTGAAATTGACCAGTTGATGAGTCTTCAATTATTTCAGTGGTTTCCCTCTGGTTTTTTTCAATATTTATTTCTTTGTAGTATTCATTGTTGTCTTTTAGATATTGAAGGGCTTCTCTAAATTTATGTAAGTCCACGAGTTGTTGCCAAACTTTTTTGTCTTTTGTAGATACACCATTTACTAAGATAATTAAAGATTGATCTATTGGAGGTTGCACTCCCAGAGTGTGTACATTTTCTTTGAGAACTAATGGAAATAAACTACTTTTCCACAAATGCCTTTCACTAATTCAGAGGGAGGGAGTTTTGCTGTTTTTGGTTGAAGGCGTATTATTGCTTGAAATGGGTGCACTGTTTGAATTATGATGCTCTCATATAAATTGTTGTAGGGGGTTTTGTAGTGGGAATAATTCCAAGTTATTTGTGATAGCATCTGAAGGTGTTTGGTTGTTGTCATGTTTTGCAGTGCAGTAACTGCAAAGTATTAAAGGGTCCGTGATTTCATATGTGTTTTCTGCTATAAGATAGAGAGCTAATTGGAACCACATGGAATCTTCATTGTCTCCTATTTTGTACATCATGTCTACAGTTTTCGTGCTATTTTTATAAAAACAAGTTCTGCAGCAACACGCACACACACATGGTTTGGTACTTCAGCAGATGTACTTTTAAACTTTAGTATTTCTGTTTTGTATGTGTGTAGTAGAAGGTTGCCATCTGTAAAGTTGTTGCTAGTCTGTTGTAAAGCAATTGCATTTTGTAAGTGGCTTTCACTTCCAAAATATCTTCTCCGGATATGCCCTATTTCTTCGAGTAGTTTTTTGGCTGTACCATGTAGAAGATTGTTATTTAAATTGGCTAGTGCTAAAGCAGGACTTTTGGCATAGTACAGTTTATGAACCAGTTTTCTTATAGTGGAATGGTGTGTTGATATCATTTTGATATGGTGGAAGGTGCTTTTGCATATAGGTCCAGAAATGCAGGCTAATGAATGTCCATGTAGTCCTGTGTATTTGCGCACTGGACAGGAGGCCATATTTTGTAGTAGTTTCTTTTTGAATTTGTCTTTGCCTTTCACATACTGATTGAGGAACTGGTGTAAAAAGATTTGAAAGATTTTTTGGGTATGTTACACATTGATGTGCACAGCCATTTGTAGACTGGACGTATTGGTTCAATGGAATGGAGAGTTGATACTAACAGGCCGATTCATGGAATAAATGTGCGCCGAAAATCCCGGCGCAGAGGGGCCAATACGTGCGCTGCGCCGAAAATTAGCGAAAAGCGCAGGGAAACCAGCGCACGTCGATTCATGGAAGTCCGTGCGCAAGAAAAGCAGAGGACGTGCGCCGAAAAAGCGCGCGGCGCAGGCCGGCGCACAGGTCAACCAACGTCGTGCGCCACGGCCACTGCGCTATCACTCCGAGCGCAGCGCACAGCTCTAAAGTAGGCGGAACACAGGGCGGGACACTCGGAATGGGGAATAAAATGGGGCACAACACTCGGAATGGGGAAGAATGTGGGCGGCACGGGGAAAGTATAGGAGGCAAGTGCGCGGAACGCCCACACGCTCGCATACAACACGTATTCATGGAATAGAATAGGGCAAAAAAGCGCACGCTCAAAGCAGCGCACAGGCACAAACAGGCACAAACACGACCGCCACAAGAAAGCAGGCGGTAGCGTCTCTGCGCCTGCAAGAAATGTGCGCTAAAAGGTGCGCCAACAAATAGCACCTATATACAGACATGATCAATGTCCAATACTGTGGCCCTCCAGGACAAATGACGTACAAAGGGGTACCCACAAACACAGACACGCGCTGAGAGAAAAAATAAACGTGTGCGTGCATACCGGGGTGCGCGGGAAGTTGCACACGCGATATGGCCGGGTACGTGGATTACAGGGGTGCGCGGGAAGTACCACACGCGATTAGTCAGGGTACGTGGATTGCAGGGGTGCGCGGGAAGTTCCACACGCGATATGGCCGGGTACGTGGATTGCAGGGGTGCGCGGGAAGTTCCACACGCGATATGGCCGGGTACGTGGATTTCAGGGGTGCGCGGGAAGTTCCACACGCGATATGGCCGTGTACGTGGATTTCAGGGGTGCGCGGGAAGTTCCACACGCGATATGGCCGGGTACGTGGATTGCAGGGGTGCGCGGGAAGTTCCACACGCGATATGGCCGTGTACGTGGATTTCAGGGGTGCGCGGGAAGTCCCACACGCGATATGGCCGGGTACGTGGATTGCAGGGGTGCGCGGGAAGTTCCACACGCGATATGGCCGGGTACGTGGATTTCAGGGGTGCGCGGGAAGTTCCACACGCGATATGGCCGTGTACGTGGATTTCAGGGGTGCGCGGGAAGTTCCACACGCGATATGGCCGGGTACGTGGATTGCAGGGGTGCGTGGGAAGTTCCACACGCGATTAGTCAGGGTACGTGGATTTCAGGGGTGCGCGGGAAGTACCACACGCGATATGGCCGGGTACGTGGATTGCAGGGGTGCGCGGGAAGTTCCACACGCGATATGGCAGGGTACGTGGATTTCAGGGGTGCGCGGGAAGTACCACACGCGATATGGCAGGGTACGTGGATTTCAGGGGTGCGCGGGAAGTACCACACGCGATATGGCAGGGTACGTGGATTTCAGGGGTGCGCGGGAAGTCCCACACGCGATATGGCCGGGTACGTTGATTTCAGGGGTGCGCGGGAAGTTCCACACGCGATATGGCCGGGTACGTGGATTTCAGGGGTGCGCGGGAAGTTCCACACGCGATATGGCCGTGTACGTGGATTTCAGGGGTGCGCGGGAAGTCCCACACGCGATATGGCCGGGTACGTGGATTTCAGGGGTGCGCGGGAAGTTCCACACGCGATATGGCCGTGTACGTGGATTTCAGGGGTGCGCGGGAAGTTCCACACGCGATATGGCCGGGTACGTGGATTTCAGGGGTGCGCGGGAAGTTCCACACGCGATATGGCCGTGTACGTGGATTTCAGGGGTGCGCGGGAAGTTCCACACGCGATATGGCCGGGTACGTGGATTGCAGGGGTGCGCGGGAAGTTCCACACGCGATTAGTCAGGGTACGTGGATTTCAGGGGTGCGCGGGAAGTACCACACGCGATATGGCCGGGTACGTGGATTGCAGGGGTGCGCGGGAAGTTCCACACGCGATATGGCAGGGTACGTGGATTTCAGGGGTGCGCGGGAAGTACCACACGCGATATGGCAGGGTACGTGGATTTCAGGGGTGCGCGGGAAGTACCACACGCGATATGGCAGGGTACGTGGATTTCAGGGGTGCGCGGGAAGTCCCACACGCGATATGGCCGGGTACGTTGATTTCAGGGGTGCGCGGGAAGTTCCACACGCGATATGGCCGGGTACGTGGATTTCAGGGGTGCGCGGGAAGTTCCACACGTGATATGGCCGTGTACGTGGATTTCAGGGGTGCGCGGGAAGTCCCACACGCGATATGGCCGGGTAAGTGGATTTCAGGGTTGCGCGGGAAGTTCCACACGCGATATGGCCGTGTACGTGGATTTCAGGGGTGCGCGGGAAGTTCCACACGCGATATGGCCGTGTACGTGGATTTCAGGGGTGCGCGGGAAGTTCCACACACGATATGGCCGGGTACGTGGATTGCAGGGGTGCGCGGGAAGTTCCACACGCGATATGGCAGGGTACGTGGATTTCAGGGGTGCGCGGGAAGTACCACACGCGATATGGCAGGGTACGTGGATTTCAGGGGTGCGCGGGAAGTCCCACACGCGATATGGCAGGGTACGTGGATTTCAGGGGTGCGCGGGAAGTACCACACGCGATATGGCAGGGTACGTGGATTTCAGGGGTGCGCGGGAAGTCCCACACGCGATATGGCCGGGTACGTGGATTTCAGGGGTGCGCGGGAAGTCCCACACGCGATATGGCTGTGTGCTCCCAGGCATTACCTGTACACCCTCCACGGCCCCTGCAGGCAGCACACACCACAGGGAACTACCCTGCACACCTGCTCATGTCTCCCACCACCCCCACCCCCCATCCACCAGGGACACCCTCCACCAGGCCCCCACCCATGTCTCCCACCACCCCCACCCCCCATCCACCAGGGACACCCTCCACCAGGCCCCCACCCATGTCTCCCACCACCCCCAGCACTGTGGGGGACCTGCCAGCAGGCCCCCCACCCATGTCCAACCCATGTCTCCCACCACCCCCACCCCCAGCACTGTGGGGAACCTGCCAGCAGGCCCCCACCCATGTCCAACCCATGTCTCCCACCACCCCCACCCCCCATCCACCAGGGACACCCTCCACCAGGCCCCCACCCATGTCTCCCACCACCCCCAGCACTGTGGGGAACCTGCCAGCAGGCCCCCACCCATGTCCAACCCATGTCTCCCACCACCCCCACCCCCCATCCACCAGGGACACCCTCCACCAGGCCCCCACCCATGTCTCCCACCACCCCCAGCACTGTGGGGAACCTGCCAGCAGGCCCCCACCCATGTCCAACCCATGTCTCCCACCACCCCCACCCCCCATCCACCAGCGACACCCTCCACCAGGCCCCCACCCATGTCTCCCACCACCCCCAGCACTGTGGGGAACCTGCCAGCAGGCCCCCACCCATGTCCCCCTGGCCCCAGGTCCTGACGATACACAATCATGGCAGTAATGGCCAGCATACCCAGCACAAACACCCAGGCAAGGATTGCATGCACCCACATAGTGAATGCAATCACATGACACAACCCCAAAGGCAAGTATGCAAAAGAACACATGTCTGTCACACACACATACACAATGGGTGCAAGTGAATGTCAAAACCCATATCATGACATGTAAGAAACCAAAGAGAAAATAACACAAGTGTAAGATAATATAAAAATGTATTAAAAACACAAATCAAGTAAACCAATAAAACATACAACTATGTGGCAAAGTAAATAAAAGGTCCATGTCCGAGAACAAAAATGATAAACCAAAAAACAAAGGATTAAAAAATCAATATAATTTGTCCAAAGCAAAACCATGTAGTAGGAAATCAAAGAAAAACCATTACGTCATGGTGTAAACAATAAAAAAATTAAAAAATGTATCTCCCAAAATATATCAATATATACAGGAATGTTCCAGGGTCCATGAGCCCAACAGCACAAATGAAACCTAATACTAACTAATAAAATAAATATGTACAAAAAAGTGGCCATTGTCCGAGCGGTCCAAAATAATAAAAATAAATAAAGGAAACCTAGCACTAACTAACTAAAAAACTATATACAAAGGCAGCGGGCTAGTCCTGCGGCTCACTTGGTGATGCTGGCCAGGGCATCCTCGAACTCCATGTCAATGTCCTGGAGGCGGGACTCTGTCCTGGCCCCGAGGTCTCGCAGGGACAACCCCATGTGCTCACCAAAATCCCTGCGAGCCTCCTCGAGGCACTCAGCCCGCCTCAATGCCCGATGCATGGAGATCTCCGCCCTGGCCATGGCGAGCCGCTCCTCTTCCGCCCGCTGCCGCTCCGCACCTATCCGCTGGCCAAACTCCTCCCACACGGAACACACCGCCATGCCAGGGTTGCCCTGCCCTCCGGCCGATGCCTGCCCCTCTGATCTTGATGGCCCTGAGCCATGATGCCTCCCACGTCGAGCCCGCTGCTGCCTCCGACGCCACTGCCTCTGCCAGCACGACGGCATCCAGGCTGATGGTAACCACCGACGCCGTCGTGCACGTGCCCTGCCCGATGATGCCGGCACATCTTCCATCTGCTGGGGTCCACTTGCTGTGTCGTCCACCCCTGCTGGACCTCCGACTCCCAACTGTGGCAGGGATGGGATCCCCACCGAGCTGGCTGCATTGGTCGGGGCAGGTCCACAGGGGGCCATGGTGGCATCTGGGCCGGAAGACGGCAAGGAGAACGACCGTTGGATAGCCTGCACAGAGGAGGAGAGGGCCGTCAGATTGGCCAACACATGCAGGAACCCCCCGAACATGGCCGATCCCAATTGGGCCACGTCGGCACGGTGCACTTCGTGATGACGTGCGTGCTCCTCCCGGGAAGCACGCACGTCATCACGAATCACAGCCGTGCGCATCGCGACCCCAATCAGGACCTGCTCCACGCGGCCAGGGGTTCCCACGGCCGCAGGTGGAGGGGAGTCAGTTGACATGGACATCCCCACTACCTGCGGACGGGCCTGGGACGGGGCATCCGTGCTGGTGCATGGTGGTGCACTCACAGGGTCAGGGACAGCGACATGCACAGGCACCTCCACGGTGACCTGTGCTGCCTCCTGCCCCTGGCCCTGGACTGCACCACTTGCACCAGCAGGGATGCTCCCACCAGGCCCCATGTGTGCACCAGTGTCGGCCTCCTCCTCCTCTGTGCAAACCACCAACCTGGATGGCTCCTCACCGTCTCCCGCCGTAGCAGGCCCCTGTGGGGGCTCACCCACCCCTTCCGCTGCAGCCGTGGGGGCATCCCCGCCGCCTTGCTCCACAGCGCCGTCTCCGCCCTCTTCTTCACTAGCCGCTGCGTAGAGGGAGACAAAGGACACAAGCATCAGGCTACTGTAAAATGGTCCCCTAGACAGGAAGCAATAGCAGATGAGCACCCCTGTCAAAGTACACTTCCATCATGTCCCTCCACAACACATGGGTCAGTCCAGGCAAAACACACACAGTAACAGGCATGGTGCATGCCATGCACATTTCCATGCATGTCCAATTGACTCTTGAAACATTCAATGATATGTGACTCACATGCATCATGGCTCATGCATATCACATGCACACACTTCACCTCAGTCACATCCATCTGGCCCCAAACACAACGAACACAGGCGAAACAAGGGTTAGTTGGGTGCGTCACAGAATCTGTGCATTGTCACACACATGTGTCATGCATCCATGGCATGCACAAGTCACAGACACGCAGGTCAGGCACACAGACATGGCTACCATATATGTACCTGGCATCAGCACCCATCCTTCACCCCCATCCATGTCCAGGTACAGAGACTGGCATGCTCTCATGTCCTAAATCTGCATAGGGCTCCCCATGCCACATTTCAACACATGCAACAACCATGTGGGTCACACATCACTGGTCGCACATGCATTACCATGATGTCCCTGCACACATACATGCATACATGGCCCATGGCACACATACAGGCAAGTATCATAGAACCAGCACACCGCAACATGCCCTGTCTCACACAGTAATGCTTGCACACTTACCGCTCAACTCCAGACGGGCCTCCCTCTCAAGGACCTGGGCGTGGAGCGCTGGGCGTACGCGTTCCAGGACCCTCTTCTGGATGGAACTCATGCGGCCCCGGCCCCCCTCCACGAGGCGCCGGGCCTTCACAAGGGTTCTGGACCTCAAGTCCTCCCAGCGCTTCTTGATCTTCTGGACGTTGCGGGTTGCCACCCCCTCCGCGTTGATGGCAACCACACAGTCGGCCCAGATCCTCTCCCGTCCTTCCTTGCTGGCGCGGGACGATCCAAAGAGGGCATCATACTGCCCCAGGACATGCTCCACCAGGACACCAACTTCGGTGGCAGTGAAGCTGGTGCCCCTCTGCCCCTCTGGCCTGGGGTTGCCACTGGTGCCAGATGTCGAAGTGCCCGACATGGCAACCCCAGAGGCAGGTGTGGGTGGGGAACTGGGTCCTGGGGCTGGGCTGTGGAGCGATGTAATCCCAGTTGGGAGTCTTCAGTTCCAGCAGGGGTGGACACAGCAACTGGACCCCTGCAGATGGCTGATGTGCAGGCACCAAATGGCAGGGCACGGTGGCAGCAGGCAGGCAGGCAGGCAGCAGCAGATAACACGTGGGAGGCTGCTCAGGGCACTGGGGGGGCAGTAACTCGGCCTTCTGGGCAGGAGCGTGGTGTTCCGTGTGTTTTCGGGTGGCCAGCTTGATACGGAGTGATTTGGCACGTGAAATTCCTGCACGTCAGCGTGAAATCCGAGGAAAGGGCCTTAGCGCGTAAGTGCATCAGCACGCATACGCGATTCTATTGGACCAGAGTCCCTCACCGCGTAAGCGCGTCTGACGTGATCCGCACGGGCGTTCCCCACTCAGCACGTGATGACGGAGCACACGTGGAAATACTGCACGTCAGAGTGTCATCACGCGATTGGCCAATGTACGTGTATTACATCGCGTGTAATTGGCCAAAAGTGCGCGTACACGCGATTGGCCAATGTACGTGTATTACATCGCGTGTAATTGGCCAAAAGTGCGCGTACACGCCATTGGCCTATGTACGTGTATTACAGGGGTGCGCGGGCACTTACACACGCAAGTACGTCAGCGCACCTGTATGCCTGCTGCGTGGGAATTTCCACACGCTATTGGAGTGGGAACTAGATTCCAGGGGTGCGAGGGTCACACGCTCGCCTAGAACACGCGCAAGGCATTAATTTGCGCACTTATCAATAAACAAGCCAGATGCCAGGATGAACATACCGTTCCTAGCAGCAGTGGCAGTGGGCTACCAAAGGAGGAGGAGGAGGAGAGTCAGGGCCAGAATATTCACACCCAGAACCAGCCTATTCGGGATGCCTGATGACCAGGTGTATGGGAGGTACAGGTTTCCAGCACACATCATACTGGACCTGGTCAGTGAGTGGGAGGATGACCTCACATCACCCAGCCTGTGCTCCCAAGCACTCAGCCCCCTGCAGAAGGTCCTGAATGTACTGCACTTCTTGGCCACTGGATCCTTTCAGCGGACAAGTGCCATAGTGGGTGGTGTGTCACAGGCCACGCAGTCACGCTGCCTACACCAGGTCTTGAACATCATCACTGCACGGCCATTAGTCCGCAGGCACATATATCTCCCCAGGACTCATGCAGAAAGGCGGACGTGCATCCAGGAATTCTATGGTGTGGCTCAATTCCCCAAAGTGCTTGGTGCAATTGACTGCACACATGTGGCTCTACGTCCACCCAGGGCAACAGAGCACATCTATAGAAACCGCAAGCACTGGCATTCCATCAACGTGCAAGTTGTATGCAATGCCAAGGGAATAATCACATCAGTATATGCCAACTATCCCGGGTCCACCCACGACAGCTTCATCTACAGAATGTCTACACTATGCCGGGACCTGGAGGCTGGCCAGCATGGAGATACATGGCTGCTTGGTGAGCATGAATGCCACTGCACATGCATGCATGTCAGATACTGGGTCATGACACAACACCACTAATGATACCCATCACCACCTCCGCAGGGGACAGTGCCTACCCTATCAGCCCCCACATGATGACCCCAATCCGGAACCCCACCACGCCACCCGAGGTAAGGTACAACACAGCCCACATTGCAACACGGGGGATAGTGGAGCGCACATTCGGAGTGCTGAAGTCACGCTTTCGCTCCCTTGACCGTTCTGGCGGGCAGCTGTTATATGCTCCCCGAATAGTGTGCAGGATCATAGTGGCAGCATGTGTCCTGCACAACGTTGCAACACGCCGGGGCCTGCCCGTGGACATGGTGGTGCCCCCACATCCACAACCACATGCACGCCCGCTGCGCATGGGAGGGGAAAGGGCACGGGGGGTGGCAGCCCGTACGCAACTGGTGGCCAACTTCTTCACCTAGGAATCACAGTGCTGGCTAGTGCACACTGCTCTGGCACATACCATCTGACAATCAATGATGACACTACCTGACAATGTCACAAAATTACTCGACAATAAACTGTCAGATACACATCAGCCTGAGATTGTTAACATGGAAGTGTCACTATGTGTGCACCCCTACCTACACATACACCAGCAATGCATCACAACGAGAAGACACAACTCCATCAATCAAATATGCATTGCCACAGGCGATTCACTACATGACAACATTGCCATGTCACCCATTCCCTTCACAGTCCCGCCACTGAGGACACCATGTCATGGTATGTGAGAGCAAACAAACTGGCCATCACAACATGACACCGGTGTCACAAATAGCAGTGCCCCAAATGGAACATAGCCGCACTTGAACAGCTAACCGCGCTGGAGCCACTACTACACACCTGTGTAAGAGTAATTTCAATCAAATTACACACCAACCCACCCTGAAGCCCACCCAAACAAGACACAATGCATGTAATCAATGGTAGTCTCATTACCTGATTCTGCTGGTATGTCCTCACCGTCCAGATGTACAGTGATGGCGCCACGCAAAAGTGTCAGTGCACATCTACCGACATGTAGTCTGACTCCAGAGAGTATGCCCGTGTGAAGAACTGTGTGAAATACCTGCAAAACATGAGCAACATATGTAAGTAGAGGCACATATCAAACCATCATGCATAGTTAGGTGCAACAACAATGTACACTATGAATGTCTACACAGTATTGACTATGGACTGGCCAACAGCTCATGGGAGTCCAATGTCACCGTGTAATTTGCTGTCACTTGGGCACACCCTTTGCAAGCCCATGGAAACGGAAGCAGGAGGGGTGTGGATGTCTGCTACCCAAGCATCTAAACCAAACTCAGGACAAGCCTGCATGTGCCCAGCCACAATACAGTGTATGCCCAGGTACCCACACAAGGCAACACTCTTGGAAAAGAAAAAAGAAAATTGAGAAAAAATGGCCATGAAAGGGCCGGCGGGGGGGGGGGGGCACCTATGAGGTCCGAGGACAGGATGCACGCCACAATCCACCTGTGTGGATCATGGGAAACTAAAACACCCCATAGGCTCGTGGCCCACACGGCTACTCTGTTGTGGGAGATGAGTCGCTATCGCTCTGGCCAGACCCTGCAGCTGACTCAGGAGGTGGGGGAGCTGCCTCAGAAGATGGTGTGACAATGGGAGGCAGCCCACGCAAAGCACGAGTTTGCTCCTCCATGGCTGCAAGCAGGCGGGTCTGGTAGTTCTGGTTCTGGGTTATAATCATGCGGAGGTCCCCATGCAGTAACTCCCGGGATGACCTGACCTCCGCACGAGTTGCCTGCATCTCGGCCGAGAGCGTCCGTGTCAGACGCTCCAGCTGCTCCTCTGTCCTTCTATGGGATGAAGCCTCAAGCTCTAACAGGGTCGACCTGAGGTGACGGAATTCTTCCCTCAGGCCTTCCCTGTGGCGCTGGGACTCCATGGAAAGTGATTCCCGCAGAGTCGGCAGTGCCGCCCGCCTGTCCTTGTTGGACGCCAACATATCCTCCCTGTGTGCCTGGCTGATGGACTCTGTAGCCTGCTCCAGTCGCTCCATCAGCCTTTCTGGGGGGACAATGGAAGTGGCCACCCTATCCATGGCCTGTGCAATCATCTCGGATGATGCTGCCTGTTGGTTGGCCATACCGTAGATGGATTGCTCCCAAGCGGTATTGCCAGGTGGCATACGGCCACCACGTTGACGGGCACCACACCTGCCTGGGGCAAGGCGGACTGCGCCTTGCTGTGCCGGCAAGGCCTCAGGCTGCAGGACTGCATTCCCTCTCTGATCTGCAGCCCCAGGAACAGGATCAGAGATTGTGTGGTGTGGCCCTGCATCCGTAACCACCGGAGGCTGAGCTGCCGACACTGACATCCCCATTGAGGGCAATGGCCCGGCTGCAGGTGGGTCGGACAGAGGAGATTCTCTCCCAAGAACACTCACCTGCGACTGCACATAGGTGTCATCCTCCGAGTCTACACCTGAATACTGCTCGGGGGAGGAACCCCCAGAGACACCCCTCGACAGCACGACCTGCAGCACTTGTGGGTTTTCACCCACAAACACACCACGTCCCTCACTTGTGGAAGGTCGGCCCGGGTTGCCCTCCTGGGACGGCTCAACCACCACATCCCCAGCATCAACAAGTGCTTCGTCCCCTGCAAAGACATGAAAGAGAAAAATGGAAACAGGCATTAGCACCATGGCATGCAACAAGGGCTGATGAACAACAGAGGCAGTAGTTCTACGACACATGTCCCACATGACTGGGAGACCTCCTATGCATTCACCATCACTGGGTCTGTAGGGGAGGCTCAGGGCATACAATGTACAGATTGGAGAGCAACGCCTGCTCACCATGCTGCCTAGCACTGCCATCACACATTGGCCGGTGATTGCCATGTCAAAGGCACATGCCATCACACACATGGCATGTGACATAGCCACCAAGTGAAGAGGGAGAGGAGGGCAACTTTTTTGGATTTCTACCACTCTGGTCCTGACATTGCATCATCACATCAATAAGTTGACATGTTGTACATGGATCTGCTAGTCCAAATTGGCCACGATGCACAGTGCCTTGTCTACATCAACAAAATGCAGTAAACAATGAGATTCCACCTCCCCATCACCTGTAAAGGAATCATATAGCATTCGTGAAGCACCGGTCCAGAAATGTATGAAGGTACAGCGGAGCACTGAGGGGTGGTGGGGCAGTAGGGGATGCCAGTCAACAATCCTACTGGTGCTGGTGTCATTCATGTCACGCAAGTGCAGGGGTGGGTGGCACAATGATGTGCAAGGGGAAGTGGCGGCTGGAAGTGCTGTACAAGGTAAGTAGGACTTAACGTCAAGGGCAGATGGTGTTAGGCGCAGACAAGTGCTGGGGGGGGTGGCCTATAGGGGTACAGAGACAATCATGCAGTGCTGTGGGCTCGGAGGGGACAGGGGAGGTACACACTGCATCTGGCTCGGCAAGGTCCTTGCAGATTTCTATCTGTCCTGCAGAGTTGTCACATGCCGCAGATATGTGCCCTTGGATTGGGGATCTCATCTTGGTGAAAAGGGTGAGGCGCTATTGCCTTTGGAGCATGTGGCAGGCCAGTTTGCCAGAGGATGAGCATGATGCAGGACATTCCCTCTCTGCCACCCGGCACCTGTGGTCTGGGTTCACATGATCCGAGTCATGCCAGGACTCTGCATTGGCATGGGGCTTCAGACAGGTGGTCATGACCGTGGCAAAGACATCCAGTGTACCTGACATAGAGTGGAGCATGGAGTGGGCCCTGTCAGGATGGAAGTGAGCCTAAGGGGGAGCTGGATGGGGGGGAGATTTTGGCAGCATGAGCCTCGACTGACACACACTTCATGGGTTGGAATACCAAGAAGGTGTGTGACAGTGGTGAGGGTGGCTTTGCCTGTGGTGTGGTGAGGGTGAGCTGGGAGGAGAGGAGAATGTGATCACTCCAGGAGAGAGGAGTGCAGAGATGGACGGAGAGGGGAAAGTCAGATGAGATCAGAGCATCAAGAGTGTGCCCTGCAGAATGAGTAGGGACAGACGGGAGTCTAGAGGGTGAGAGGGAGTTGCTGAGGTCACAGAAAGGTCACGTGGGGGGGTCAACAAGCATGCAGGTGGATGCGTACAGCAACAAGGAAGAGGATTTCTGTGTCTGGGGACATGAGTGAGGAGGAGAGGTGAGGACACTCAGAAAAGAAGTAGTACATTTGACCAGTTTTCCCAGACACAGTACGCACAGTTTGTGAATGTCAAGGTGTGGTAGAGAGAGACGTCACACAAGCCATTCCAGAGTGGAGTAGGTCTAAGTAGGAGTGACAGTGGCAGGAATACCCTCAGGGAAGCCAAGGGCACACCCCCCCTGCACAGTAGTGGCGGGCAAAGGAGAGGGTCTCCTGAACATCAGGTAGGAGTGTGTGAAGGATGCAGACAGAGCTGGCCGTCAGACATGTTTCCATGAGACCAAGGATGTCAAGGTGCATAACCTCATGTAAGTGACAGATATCGGAGGAATGCCTGATGCAGCCGCAGTGAAAGGAGTGTAATTGTGGAGGAGGTTGACAGCCTTGGAGGACTTACGGGGAGTGCTAGAGATCAGAGGTGCAGCATGTGTAGGAGTTGGAGTGGGAGGCGGAGAAGGATCATGGGAGGGTGCAGGGAGGCAGTGCAGGATTGATGAGGAGAGAGGAGGGGGGACAGCAGGAGAGGTAAGGAAGTTGATGAGATGTGGCTAGCATTTCTCAAGGAGAATGAGGTTGGCCTGAGGGCCTTGGACTGAGATGCTCCCATTACCATGCACATCAATTGTGGCCTCTGAGGATTGGAAGGAGGCCAGGAGTACACCCCAAAGGGTCCCACCATTGATGGTGGAAGAGGAGCAAGGAGAGAGGACAGGGACCATGTGAAGGGTCTATGGGACAGGCAAAGGCATGTATGAGCAGATGTCAGTGAGAGTTGGCTTTGAGTAGGCTCAGATGCACTTGTCAGCAATAGGGTGGGTCGCATTGGAGGGCAGGGTGCCCTCATTTGACTGTTAGCAAGCAGGTGTCGTGAGTAGGGCACGATGGTCTGAACTGTAGAAGTCAGGGAAGATAGACCATGAAGAGCAGCATGGAGTGTGAGGGAATGGGGCTCGAAACCAGACGGTACCAAAGCACACAGGTAGGAGGTGGATGTCAAGGCAACATCCACAGTATGACAGCATGTTGGTTGGCATTTATATACAGAGGACGCATTAGCATGTGGTATCATTGCATGTCAGGCATGTGAAGATGAAACTTGATTGGCTGGGGGAAAGTATAGGAATGGTATGTAAGACATCAGATGAATAGACAGGGGAGTATGAGCAACAATGTAGTGACAAAATGACAATTCAAGGGCAACTTCCATGGTGTAGGGCCATATGTGCACTGTTGCCAGTTGGGATAGTGCTGTGGGCAGATGGTGTTGCACTGAACATACTGGATGAGGCACATGGGTGCCACTATCTACTCTGCCACACACCCCCTTGACAGGCACCCAACATGAATGCTTCACACACACACCATGCACATGGATAATACACACATGCATGTGCACTCACCGGATGATGCCTCGTAATCAGGGAGATCTCCCACACCTTGGAGTTGTCCCTCGGTGACGTAGGATCCAGCTACGGACTCGTGTGGTGTGAGTTCTATTTCCTGTGCTGGGGACCCACCTCCAGTCACCAAGGTTGCGGCATGACTTGAGGCCAGCTTATCCTTTGCCCTGCGCTTAAGGTCATTCCAGCGCTTCTGGCAATCACTAGCTGTGCGCCTCACTACTCCAAGGGCACTTATTCTGTCAGCAATGGTCTGCCAGTGTGCCTGGCGTCTGGCATGTGTGGTCTTGGACCCTGCAACGATGACCATTTCCCTATCATGATCTGACACATACTGAACAAGTGCATTCAGTTCGGCGTCTGTGAAGCTTGGCTTCCTTGATGGGCCGGACTGTGCAGCCGTGCCTGGGGAATCAGCCTGTGCCGGACGTGCACTCTTCCTCTTGCGCTTGGAAGGGGGTGGGGATCCAGAGTGTCCTACGCCGCTGTGGACACTAGGGGCAGGAGCCGTGGTGGACTCAGTACTGGGTGTGTGGGATTGCACACTCAGCATGGGAGTAGGTGCAGGCATTGGGGGTAGTGGGATGGGGTCAGGCCTGATCTGAGGTGCATGAACTAGGACCGACACAGTCTTGGCAGGGTGTATGAGAGGTGGGGTGGATGGAGCCACACCCTGGATACGGGGGCCAGCAGATGACCTATCTGGCATAGATGCGCGTGCCCTGATGACACCAATGTGCACCGGTGCACGTGCAGTGGACCTGCTGACCTGGATGTCAGCGATGGGATCACCCTCGGACAGGTCTGCTGCCACAATGGGCTGGTCCAACAAGGGCTGATCAGGGTTGGTATCAGCCACATGACCCTCAACTGGGGGGGGGGGCATGGGTGTCCCTGACTGGTCCTCCAGACTGGGGGGGACAGGGGCACCCTGCAAGTCACAACCACGTCCCCTAGTGGATCCTCCACGGCCACCACGTGTGGCTCGGCCACCTTTGCCACCCTTACGGCTTGCACGCCTCCCAACCATGGCACTGATGTTATTGTGCGTATGGGAGTCGGTGTGCACAATTGTCCTGGGCAATTGGGTGTCAAAGGGGTTGGGTACCAGATGGTATTCGTACCCTAGTGCAGTGGCAAGGCTATATGACACCCCTGGGGAAAGATGACGGGTCACGCAACGCACAGGCACCCCAGAAAAGTTAAGGAACGTGCACAATACCCCTCCTAGACCACGTGTGCTGATGGAAAACCCTGCACTACGCTGTGGCATCCAGTAACACAATGAACGTATGCGTGTCACACGCAGCCTAGAATGACCTCTGAAGGGGTAGGCTACACACGGGGCAAGCACAGAAGTTAGATACGTGCGTGACTCACCGTCTGCCAGGTAAAAGAGCGTGAAAAATGAGCGCGTTTGGTTGGCAACACCCCCGCCAAAAGAAGATGTGTACGCTGTCTGAGGAGACAGGACAACAGTAGAAGGGGACACTGTTTGAGGGAACAGGCCCAGGTAAACCAGTACAAGAGGAAAAAGAGAAAAAGCTGTCAGAGGTAACAGGGAGTACGAACTGGAAACGCCGTGAAGTAAATCGCGTGTGAAACGACAAGAAGTACAGAATTCACCCACTCGCTCTCCACGAAAAGCACGTACAAGGAAATGGTGTTCAACACTACCTTATATACAGGCCCACACGTACAGCGTCACTTACGGCGTGTACGTGCTTGGCCCATGTTCACCAATCACACGCTTTGTCACTTCTGCGTGTGGATCCTTTTTCACCAATCACACGCTTTGACACTCCTGCGTGTAGCTCACTTTTCACCAATCACACGCTTTGTCACTCCTGCGTGTAGATCAATTTTCACCAATCACACGCTTTGTCACTCCTGCGTGTAGATCCATTTTCACCAATCACACGCTTTGACACTGCACGTGCAGGTAACTATAGACGCACATATGCTGGTGACGGGTTTTCGCGCGATTCGCTGAGTGTGGGGTTTTCACTTGCAAAATCACTCCCTATCAGGCTGTCCACGCGTCCAAACACGAAAGACCACGCTCCTGGCCAGGAGGCCGAATTACAGTCCCCCAGAGCCCTGAGCACGCTCCCACCTGCCATCTGCTGCTGCCTGACTGCCTGCTGGCCACGTGCCCCACAGTGCTGGTGGGTGGGGGTGGTGGGAGACATGGGTGGGGGCCTGGTGGAGGGTGCCCCTGGTGGATGGGGGGTGGGGGTGGTGGGAGACATGGGTGGGGGCCTGATGGCAGGTGCCCCTGCACTGCTGGGGGGTGGGGGTGGTGGGAGACATGGGTGGGGGCCTGGTGGAGGGTGCCCCTGGTGGATGGGGGTGCAGGGGGACATGATCAGGTGTGCAGGGTAGTCCCCTGTTTTGTGGGCTGCCTGCAGGGGCCGTGGAGGGTGTACAGGGTACACCTGTGAGGGCCCACCCAGCCTATTCGCGTGTGATAATTCCCACGCACCCCTGTGATACACGTACCCTGGCCAATCGCGTGTTGAACTTCCCGCTACCCCTGTAATACACGCACCCTGGCTGTTCGCGTGTGATAATTCCCGCGTACCCCTGTGATACACGTTCCCTGGCCTATCGCGTGTTCTACTTCACGCGTACCCCTGTAATACACGTTCCCTGGCCAATCGCGTGTTGAACTTCCCGCTACCCCTGTAATACACGCACCCTGGCTGTTCGCGTGTGATAATTCCCGCGTACCCCTGTAATACACGTTCCCTGGCCTATCGCGTGTTCTACTTCACGCGTACCCCTGTAATACACGTACCCTGACCAATCGCGTGTTGAACTTCCCGCTACCCCTGTAATACACGCACCCTGGCTGTTCGCGTGTGATGATTCCCGCGTACCCCTGTAATACACGTTCCCTGGCCTATCGCGTGTTCTACTTCACGCGTACCCCTGTAATACACGTTCCCTGGCCTATCGCGTGTTCTACTTCACGCGTACCCCTGTAATACGCGTTCCCTGGCTGTTCGCGTGTGATAATTCCTGCGTACCCCTGTAATTCACGTTCCCTGCCTAGTCGCGTGTAGTACTTCCCGCGTACTCCTGATTTGAAGATTGCCCGCTTTGCTTTCCTTGTTTTCCTGCCCTGTGAAGTGGTCCAGGGTTAGCGCAGCCCTTAGCGATGATTTAGCGATTTTGATGGCTTTTCCTTGCGCGAGGGCGTTCTTGGGGGCGTTACTGGCGCTGCTGCAGGCTCGCTGCGATTCTCTGCGCCACGGCTGGTTTGGGAGCATGAAATCCATGAATACGCTGTGCGCGGAAATCAGTTTTAGCGCACGTGCCTGGCGCAGACTATCGCAGGCGCACGCTGTGCGCCAGCCGCGTGCGCTACTTGTGCGCTGGATTCTATGAATTACCCTGTAAGTTTTCTGAGGATATTTTTGTGAGCAGCGTTTCTTGTTCCATAATAGTATGATTAGGTTTTTCGTACCCTCGTCCACTGCTATGTATGGCAATTGGGTTTATTTGCTTTTGTTTGTATGCTTCTTCATTGAAATATGGTTCTGTGCTCGTGGTGTGACTCCATTCACCTCCACAGATGTTTGTGTAGCTATCTTTGTTGATATTCCGTTTATTGAGAAGTCTTTTTTGGAGTATAGTACTTCGTTTTGTTATTGGTTTCATTCTGTTCAAAACTCAAATAAATAATTTCCTTTTGAGAAGGAATGCACTTTCTATGAGGGCTTCTAGGATTAATTTTCTATAGTAGGTTTTAAGAGTTGTGCGTTATTTCTCTCCTGTTTTTATAAGGTTCTGAAGGACTCTGTGGCGGAACATTTTTTGTAAAATAATTTTTTTGGTAAGCTTACTTTCAGCTACATCAAGATTTATAGGTGCAGTGTTAGCACTAGTGGTAGCTGCAGTCTTGTTAATCACTTTTTGTTTCATTTTACATTTTGAAAGAGGAGGCAAAGCTTCTGTACTGGAAGCTGGTTTTGTTTTGCTTAGTGACTGTATTAGCTGTTTTGTTTGAACTTTTTGTACACATTTTGCTAGAGGTGGATGCTTATTTTGGAGACTTTTATTTTGATTTTGTCTACTTCTGCGTTGCTTTCTATGGAGTTACTTTTTGGTAGGCATTCTTTGGGGTCTGTTGGAGAAAAAAAGAATGTGTGGGTTGGGATGTTGTGCAGTGTATGTGTGTTTTGTGCATGAGTGTCTGAGTATGATGGTAAGGATGTATGTAGAGGTGTGTGACCGTGCAATGGGCTGCTACTTCAGGTTGGGAAGGCTATTCTCGTATTTGTGTGTTACTATACTGGTGTTCAGATGACAATATAAAGTATGGAGCTGCTGAGGGGCAAGCAGTAATACTGAATCTAATGCTGCAGGGTTAATACAATTGTTTGTTTTACAATACTAGAATTCTACAGTGTTTGAGTAACAGAACATTATGGCAGTATTGCACTTACTTTTTTGGATGGAAAGAGTAGGTTTCTTCTGAGTTCTGGTTCGTACTTCAGATGCTGCTGCTTTTCAGGAGTGTGGTCTTCACTACAATTGTGAAAGAAAGAAGTTAGTAAATATATGTGTTAATAGCACTGTTGTTAATGTAGACATGAATTTCTTTGTTTTTGCAGTAGTAGTGCTTTCTGATAACTGTGCATAGCATGTAGATGCACTTTCCTTTGCCTATGTGCATTCTGTATATTTTACTTAGAATCTGTCAGTTGAACGTGCTTTAGAAATTATTACAATAGCAAGCACACAGGGCACACTTGGCTTTTTAAGCGGGTGTTATTGGATGTTAGGAGATAGAAGAAATAACTGTATGCTTTTCTTCCTATTTATACAGGGTAAATGGCAGGAACTGTGGGGAAAAGCATGCAATGTATGCATTTGTGAAGGTGTGGGAAATAAAGCAGAAGGATTTGATGGGTACAGCAGCTTATTACTGTCCAGGATAGTTGTAGGGGAGAAGGTTCAAATAGGAAAACCTGGAGAAGTAGCAAAGGGACAAAGCAAGTTTACCAGACTGCAGGTGATTAGCAAACTAATGGGTGAACCTGTGGTGCCTAGAGATGTGAGTCTGTAATAAAGTAAGGGTTGCAATGAAGGGTCTGGTACTTGCGTTTCAGACTGAAGGGAAGGGGGAGATGTTGTATGTCTTGGTTTACTACACTATTTGTACATAGTTGTACATGATGTGATAGACATGACTGCACCTGTGTATAGTTGAATGCTGTTGTAAATTCTAGAACGGAATGGTCAACTAGCTGGAATGAGAGAGCTGTCTAGTTTGTAAAAACAGTTTTAGAGGCAGTGGTGTTGTTTCAGCTGTGAGCCTTTCAAGTGATATTGGCTATCTGTGTGCATGAATAAAGGTGCATGTATTCATCCTGGCTGTGTGTCACTTTATAACACTCTACAAAGCCTTCTCCCACAATTATACTGTTATTTCTTCCATCTTTTAACATGAAATGACACTTTGTTAGATAGCTGTGTGTGTTGTGTCTCATTACTATTATAATCATTTCTAAAGTAATATGCATAATGTATAGAAAGGAAATTGTATGTACATCCTATGCACTATAATTCATTAAATGCTATTATGGTTGAAATGTGGATAAATAGGTGGCAGTGGTTACACAAATGATAGAATGAATGAAGAAAACAACAGTTTGCACATTACAGTTAGTAATATGGGTAAATAAAAATTTAGAGAGCAGCTTTACAAGTGACACTTGATCATAGCAGATGGGAGAAATAACAGTAAGCTTTTTTACAGGTTATGCAGGGTAAGTGGCAGTTACCCTGTTTATATGCATGTATACAAGAGCTGTACATGTACTGTGCAGAAAATATTCATACCTGTAGTTTGTGTTCATGCATGTGGATGTGCATGAATCTGCAAGTAGAAATCTTGGATAGTTTTATAGTAGTTGTTGGTGTAGGTGCTTTGCAATCACAGCCCAATTGTATTCAGAGTGATCAACAGTACATCTAAATTGCTAAACTGTGATGATGGAGTTAGATGTAGAGTTCTTGCATGTGATTGGTGGATGGTTGTGTGACTGTTTAACAGTATTCACACATCAAAAACACACAGTTTCTTTGTTGAGGGGTACAATTTGCAGAAGAGCAGAAAATCTCTATTTCGGCTTCATAGGCAAATAGGTTATGCACAGTGTCGTGCTAAAAAGCATATTAATCCAATCTAGGTCATATGCTATGCTGCTTATTTAGATGAAAGGAGAAACAAAAACTTTTTATTGGGTTTTCTCTATTAAGCAGGTGCAGGATATTGTAAAAACGGAGAGAAGAAGAAACAAGAGGACTGATAGAGTGTTCTTTAAAAGATTAGTAAAATAAGTATTTCGATGAGTTTTCTCTCTTAATTTTTCGTTAAAAAATTAATTGATTAAATTAGAGGAAAAGGATCCTCAGGGTTGTTTGTAATGAGGATCCAAAAGTCTAAATGCGCGATTCCAGAGCTTAGTATTGTACTCTTAGGTCAGGTCATTTTGTAGCCGACCGGTTTCTGTGGTGTATAGTCATTATACCACATTCATCAGGGCTAAATATATAGGCCAATAGATGGCTGCCTTCTTCATTACTGCTGCAGCTTCAGTCTGCCTTAGTAGGAACCTCTCCCTACAGGAGAGGTTAGTACAGGGAGAGGTTCCTACTAAGGCAGAGAAATGACAAATGTGACTGCGTTCTTCTTCATTTGGTCCACAAATGGAGAAAGCGAGGTTCAATGTCAACAAGGCTGTTTGTGCCTTTTTGAGAGATGTTGGCATGTCCTCTTTTCACAATGAAAACATTTCGTAGTACACACATTTTTTGCAAAGATGGAGTACATCTTACTTATGCTGACAATCAGATTTTTCTGCGAATTTTTCAAAATGCATTGCGACTCTTTTTGGAATTATAGCAATCCATTTTGCAGTAGGTGTTGACCATTTGAAGTTTTCAAAACACAAAAATACACCACAAAAAGGTTTTTTTCAGAGCCACCACTTCCTCCCAGAGAAATGTGCAATGGTTCTAATAGGGCAGCACCCCAAAAAATTAAAATGTCCGCGGACTTCCAAAAATGCACAGGGCCCTGCAGCATTTCATTGACACTTCTATTTTTGAACTGTGAAAGGTGGCTCTGAAAAGAGCCTTTTTTTGGGGTTCTTTGTTGTTTTGTATTTTTTGGGTGGTTTTTCAGACATGACACATAAAGAAAGGAAGGGAAGGGAGGGCTAGGAAGGGGCACCAACCACGGGGATAAGAAAGGGCACATGGAGAGAGGAAGATGTAGGGTGGGCCTTATTCAGGTAGTGGGCAGTCCTTCTCATGCCCCCGGACCACAGCCTTGAAAGCACTTCGAAGGGTCTCCCCCCTGCAGAGTACTGCATCGCAGTACATACACAATACTGTGACCCCCGAAAGGTAAGGGTCAACAGCATCATGTATGGCCTGCGAGGCAGCTGGAGGGATGAGCTGCCCCACAGGAGTGTCTCTTGTGGTGGCAGGAGCGGAAGCGGAGGATGCTGCAGGGGAACTCAACCTACTACGTTTATCACAAGGTACAACCTTACGAATAGCCCCACCGTGGAACGACCTTAGGTGTCGCTTCATTGAGGTAGTACCGCAGCTGTACAAACCCGGTTTGCCACGACTCAGCACCACCTGGCACTGAGTGCAGCGCACCTTGTTTGCACGAGCTTTCGGTAATCCATCAAGAGTGGCAAATAACCTCCACACCCAAGATTCACGGTGAGTGCTAGTAGTAGAGACTTCCACTACCTCATCCTCGTCATCCTCCTCTGCATCCTCCTCTGCATCCTCACGCCTGTTCCCCTCTGCAGGCCCTTTGGGAGGTGGTGTTTGTGGAGAGGGTGTGGGTGGTGCTGAGGCAGAAGTAGCACCAGCAGGAGCAGCAGCAGCCATGGTTGCCATCTTCAATGGTGTCAGGAGGCACAGCAAAGGCAGCAATTAGCAGAATATAAAATTCTGTGTCTGTCCTGGAACTCCAAAAACAGAAAGCAGTTCTGGGGTGTGCCCTTTAATAGGGGTGCTGGGGCATGCTTCGCGGACACCTGCGCTGTATGCGAACACTTCAAAACCAAAAAAGGGTTCAAAAAGTTCCAAAAAGTATGCGGATCGCTAGGGACATGGTCTGGGACATGTGCAAGGGTAAACTTTCACAGGAAAATATCTTGGATTGCTCAAAAAAGCACTTTTTAGGTGTCCGGGGCCCAAGACTGTGTTCGCGAACAAGGACACACGCTCAGCGTGGGTGCGGTCACATGATGATGTCAAAGACCTGTTGGCGAATGGGATTGGTGTCCGTAGGATACCAAATCGGCGGGGTTTGGTGTACGCATGAGTGCGGGTGTTCTACGGACAGTGTTCATGTCCCTAAACTAATTAAAAGTATGACACACGTGCGGCGGACATTTACAGACAGGCGTGAAGTTCATAGAACTCAAGGGTGTGATAAGCATGCATGCAGGTGTTCTACGGACAGCGTTCAGGTCCCCGAACAAATTCAATGTGCGTCACAACTTTACGGACAAGCGGACGGGCTATGTGTTCTACAGACATATTCATTCTGGTTGCGGACAATACGAACAGGGCATATGTTCTTAGGACACCTTATTTTGAATAGTTGTGGGCATGCAGGCGGATTTAGTGTCCTGCGAACACCCCCATTTTGATTGCGGTCAGTGCAAACAGGTATAGTGTCCTTAGGACACACCCATTTTGGGGAATTGCAGACATGAGGACATCTTATGTGTCCTAAGGACACATCCATTTTGATTGTGGACAGTGCAAACAGGTATAGTGTCCTTAGGACACCCCCATTTTGGGGAATTGCGGACATGCGGACATCTTATGTGTCCTAAGGACACATCCATTTTGATTGCGGACAGTGCGAACAGGTATAGTGTCCTTAGGACACCCCCATTTTGGTTAATTACAGACATCCCGGACATCCCGGACACCCCCGACATCCGCGGACACCCTTAATGCCTTTTTTAAAAAAAATAAGACACAGAGGAATACAGTAACAGCACACATAATATTTTATTATTGTATAAAAATATAAAAATTATGAAAGAGAGGGAGAAGCAGAAACTGATACAAATACAGGGGAATTAGGGATTTGTATGGTAGGGGAGGAAGGGATTGAAGTCTCATCATAACGTTTTTCTTGCTGGGAGGTTTTTGGGGATGGTTGGCTGGGACATGGAGAAGGGGTACAGGTACATGTGTGACAGTGATATTAAATGTTTTGCTTTATATGGTCCTCCACAAAGTTTTTTTAAAAAGAATTAAATTGGTCATTAATAGATTCATTTTTTGCTCTACACGCAATCAGTGATGTCATCAATGACATTTGTGATGTCATCTTTGATGTCTTGGGTGTTAGTCTTAGCAGTGCACGGTGGTGGCACGAGTTATGGTTGCTTAGCTTACCATAACTGGCGAATATCTGGGGGTTTTCAGTTTTACTTGTAACCATAACGTCCCTTTAAAAAAGTTTTTTCACTGAATTTCATAGGTTTTTAGTAGCGCAACTTAACCATAATGTGTTACTCACCAGCTGGTTAAACAGGCCGGGGCGTTGCTCAGGACCCCTGATCACCAAATCGGGGGGAGCTGCTCCGGGAATGTTCAGCCCAAGCTGGCAAAAACCTCCCAATACAGGAAGGTGACCAGAACCGGGCCTCCTCAACTAGAGGTCCTCTTTAATGCAATAAACCCCTCTGCTGTGTAGGTAATAACAGAGAGAGGGGTTGATTACCCAAAAGAGCGGGATACCACACCGCTACACCAAGGCTGTAAAGAAACAAGAAACTGATTACAGCTGCAAGGAGACAAGTTTAAACTCAGTATTCCTAATAGCAATAAGGATACTTTAAAGCATTGGGCTGAGGAGCAATGGTACAGGAAACGGTAGTACTGAAGGAGCCAACCCCGAGGGAAATGGATATCTAATTACTCACACACCAGTAATCTAGGATACCCTTTATAAGTGGTTAAGATGGAAAGCTTACCCTGGAGGGAAATGAAGGAGACCTTGGGGATATGGAACAATGACAGTGTAAAATAAAAAATGGGAAGGTTAGTAAGGAGATTTCCCCGGGCGGCACGCGGAGCGCAGCTAGAGCCGGGTTGGTGCAAGGTAACAGGATAGCATCCAGAATTGCACAAAGATGGCCCAACACACACACCACTGATACACAAGTCACTTTGAGGTCCAAAAACAAGGTCCACTAGGTTGGTTCCAGGGGATGGTTCCTGGGTTGCAGCTTAGTCAGCCAAGAGTACTACAGAAAAGGTAGGACTGTAACAAGGAGGGCGCTTACCTAAGTTTATTTCGATATGCTCATAGGAGAGCACAGAAGCCAGGTGAAATGGCAGGACTGGGTCGCGTGCCTGAGGTCAGAAGAGGAGAGCGTGTATGCGATCCCAACCCGGCAATGACCAAAAGGGTGCAATGCACCACGACCAGCGCCAGATGGAACAGTTCGGAACCAGGCAGGCGACGTACTGAAAGGGATTAGAAGAAGGAGTCTGTAGGCAGTCCGAGTCGATCCAGGAGAGACGCGTGGTAACAAGGAATAGACCGATAAAGTAACACTTAATTGGAAGAGCCTTTCAGGACTGAGAGGAACGATTAAATTGGCTCAGCGAGAGGCGGAGCTTGCATGAATGTGCAACACGCTGTAAGTGTGTCATGTGACCGGGATGCAAATTCTGATTTCCGTACACAGTGACGCTTCGTCTCCAGGGCAACCGCCAACGCTGTAGGCATGGAGCAGCGAATCACCTTGCCCTATAGAGAGCTGGATGTCTAATACCCGGGAGCCGTGCAAGCCGCGGGGCCACAGATGTAACATAACGTCCCTTTAACAACGTTTTTTTCACTGAATATATATACATCTTGTTTGTTTGAAATGTGAGGAGGGAAGAAAAAACAAGGAAAAAAGGACATAATCACCCACATTTTAGCACAAAGAAGCAGGTCCTGAAGCTACATATGATCAGAAAACATACCCCACGACCCATGTTTCTTATAAAGAAGACACATAGGAAGTTACGTTATCATGATGAAATCAACCAACCGTAGCAACCGTGATGTACGTGAACTGCTAAAGCTAAAGTAATTTTGTAAATATTTGATGTCTTTGCTACCTCGAAAGAATACAAAGTAATTAATATTGCTTACAGCATATGATAGCAATATAATTGGTGACACTGAGTATTGAGAAGTGTAGTACTAATAACATGTAATAAATAAAAAAATGTAATTCATCATATATAACAGGAAAAATTAAGGCAAAATAACCAATATGTACTCATAATCATATCGGTAATCATACTATTTTCAAATATATACAATAGACATACACATATCTCTCATAAACAATGACAGTCATGCTTATTTCCAGACAACATCATAACATAAGAGAAAAACGTTAAAAATTACAAATATAGACACATGCATTTCAATTCAAACAAAATCTAATCCACCTAAAAATGTATCAACATATAGTAGAAAAATGTATTATTCAAAAACATTTATAGATAATTATTTATGAGCATAATAAGTAAATTTAAAGTTTCAGAAAACAGTCTAAATCATCCAGAAACATTTACTCATTGCTAAAGGGGCATTTTAATTCCCTTCTCTTTTAGGGTGTTGTACCACTTCGAAAACAACCAATTGCGTTTGAGCTATTGTATGACGTAACTCTTAGAAATGTGGCCACTGAAGATTTCGTACTTTGAGACCTGACATTCAATTTGGTTCAGTCCATTAACTTTACTCGAAGACTGGTCCTGTCCACATAGTAAATAACACATGGGCAACACATGGCATAAATGACATTGGAAGTGTCTCAGGTTGCATAATGTCTCCAATAAGGTACGACGTTCATTCGCCGTCTGATTTTTCATCGTTGGGACTTTTCATCGCCACCCATTCATTTGTTTTTTTAATTTTTTAATTGTAAGGGAATCTTTTGCGGGTTGGGGTAAGATTATTTAAGTAGGGGGGGTGTGGGGGGCGGAACCCCCTCCAGAAATAAAAAAAAAAAAAAACACCCAGGGTTTTTTTTAAAAAATGGGTGGCGATGAAAAGTCCCAACGATGAAAAATCAGACGGCGAATGAACATAGAACCCTCCAATAAATGGGCTTGCCAGTATATGGATGGTTCAAACTGCTGCCTTTGAGTACATTGTTATTGTGTTGGCAAGAGAGACGGGGCAAGTTCCCCTGCATTTCACAAATAATAATGTGTTCTCACAGTCAGGCGCTTCGGCCTTCACCAATACATTTTTAATGGAACTGCATTTCATATACTCAATTTAGGATGCAGTAACTGATCTTGGACAAATGTTTGCCAATGTTTGTATATTACGGATTTAATGTCGGCACTGTGATTAGAGAATTAGTTACATGAGCCAACGACAGAGTCAACCTTTTATTTTCAGGTACCAACAAAGCATTTCTTGTCGGTTTAGGAAGATCAATTGATAGGGCTGATAAAGTAGCCTCATCATAGGAACTAACCCTTTCGTTAATCAAATGTTTTGTTGAAAAATTAACTCATTCGGATCAGAGAGTTCATGTTTAATTCTAAGCAACTGACTATAAGGTAAACCACAAAGTGAGGACTTCAGCTTAACGTCCCAAAAAATGTACTCTGTACTATATATGTATGTAAGTAAATGTAATACACTCACTCACTCACTGTTAATGTGGTAAAAAAAGCAATAACTCGATATCAGATCTAGTTCAAACACCACATATATCATAAATATACCTTCAGGGTTGGGATCTCAGAGCGCCAGCCCCTCCCTGGCCACCTGAATAAGGAATTCTCGAGGTCTACTTGGGAGAACTCCCTCAGGTTTCTCACATACCCTTCCCCTATGCTGGGTGGACTGCAGTGTTTCACTGGGATATTCCATTGTGGAACACCCAGGTTTATAACTAGGGCTGTTACTGCTGGGATTCTCAACCCTCTCCTGTTTTTTTAGGATTTGTATCGGAGTTGGTTTTAAAAGTTCTCTCCTCTCTCTTTCCCTCTTCCATTCCCTGTCTTGAATTTCCATAAACTCTTCCTCTAGTTTCTCAGGGCAAACCTTTTGTGGAGTTTACGTAATCGTGTCTCTTGATATTGAGTAAGTATATGTGTTATTTCAAACTGGTGTCTATAAATATGTTAATGTATACAAGTGCCATACTAGAACCCATGGATGCTCCAGAGATTTGTAAATTAACCTGGTTCTGAAATGTGTTATTCTTCAAGGTCAGTAACTTCTGAGAATCAACCTACACTTTCTCTGTAGGGCTGAAACATGGATACCCCCCCCTCTGACACAGTTTCCTCTGAATATTCTTCCTACCCTGTGGCATTATTCATTTCCCTTGTCTTCCTTCTCTTCATTTGACTATCACATAGCCTTTTCTAAAGCCATTCCCCTCCCTTTTCTTAATATCCATCGCCATTCTTGGCCTCTCTCCTCCTTCTGCGATGACCATGATTCCCTTCTTTCCTCTCTTCTCCCCTTTATTTCTTTCTTTCTTTCTTTCTTTCTAGTTACTTCAATCTTCATCTTTAATCCACTCATTCATCTTCTCTAATTCTCCCTCTCACCTATGAGGCTCCTCCCTATATGTAATCTTTTCTTCAATCTGCCACACCTCTTCTGTCTCTCCATTTCGGACATCTTATCATCTCTTACCATTCACTTTCCCCTGTCCCACCCCTCCTAATCCCCCAGCTCATCTTCCTTCTTTACCTGTCGTAATCTTTCTTCATTTAATGCCTCAAACTGTCCCGCTTCTCTTCTAACCGCTCTCCCTACAGTTATCGATTTCTGTCACCTTTCAACAGATGATGCACTATCCTCACTCAACTGTAACCATGTGGCTACCATTGTTTCTCCCTATTCTGCTCAATCTAACCATGTGGCTACCATTGTTTCTCCCTATTCTGCTCACTCTAACCATGTGGCTACCATTGTTTATCTCTATTCTGCTCAGACCGTAGGTCCCTCTCATAAACCCCCCGCCTTCGCTTTCCTCGTCAATCCTCTAATTTTACCTTTTGACACCGTTGACCAGCCCACTCTTCTCTCCAATTTTTTCTGTCTTGGCTTCTCTGGCTGTGTCCTGCAATAGTTCTGTTTCTTTCTTGACAACCATTCCTTTTCATTCTCCTGGGCTGGCAAACACTCCTCTACATTTCCCCTACATTATAGTGTGCCCCCAGGCTTAGTCCCGAGGACCTCTTCCCTGTTCTCTCTGCACCTCTCTGCTATAATTTCTTCTTTGAGCTATACCGTGCAGACTTGCTCTCTAATCTTGACTCGAACCTTCCTTCTGTCCTCATTCTCCTTGATTTATCCTCTGCTTTCTACGGTACAACGTCCTTTCATCGCCAGGCATTTCTACGCCTGCAATTTAAAAGTGTAATAAATAATGAGAAAGTTCATCGATTTTGTTTTGGGGGGGTTGGGAAAGGGCAGATAAGTGGTTGGGGGGGTCGGGTATAGTTAAAAATAGGTGCGGGAGAGGGGTTTGGGAGCCCCCCATAAAACAAAGAATCGATTAACTTTTTTGTTATTTCCTACACGTTTAAATTGCAGGCGTAGAAATGCCTGCCGATGAAATGACATGGAACCTTTTCGACACGGTCAACCACGCTATCCTGCTCAATCACCTTTGTTACAACCTGGGTATCTCTGGGTCAGGCCCTGGCCTGGCTGGCCTCCTTTCTCACTGATCGACCCTCCCAGGTCCAACTTGGGTCTTTCCTCTCTCTTTCTACTTGTGGTGTTCCCCAGGGGTCTAACCTCTCGCCCTGGCTCTTCAACCTCTATCTGGCACCTCTTGCCTACCGCATCTCTACCTTCTTCTCTAATTTTCAGTGTTATGTGGATGACACCCAGCTCTCCTTAAAGCTCCACTCCGTCACTCCTGCTCCTTCTCTCATACCAGACTGTCTGTCCGCAATTCAGGAATGGTGTGCCTCCAACATTCTCTACCTTAATACCAGTAAGACTGAGATCCTCCTCATTGGGACACCTGCTCCCTCCTTTCCTCTATCACTCTGGCTGCCCACCCTGGGCCCCCTACCTGCTCCTTCCTGTGAGGTTATGAACCTTGGGGTCCTCTTCCACTCCACCCTGTCCTTCTCTCCTCACATTTCTGATGTCTCTAAGAAGTCACACCATCAGATGTACCTCCTCAGAGGTATTCTTCCTTTTCTCAATTTCCCCCAGAAGCTAACTGTCTCTAAAGCCCTAGTCTTGTCTAGGCTGGACTACTGTAACAGCCTCTTTCTAAATCTACTTGCCTCTTCTCTTCGCCCTCTGCAACTCATCCAGAACAGGACTGCGAGACTTGTTCTTGGGCCCAATCCCAGGGATTGTGTCTTTGCAGTTCTGAAATCTCTCTGCTGGCTCCCTGTTGCTCCAAGGATCAAGTTCAAGACACTTTGCATCATCCAGAAGGCTTTCTGGGACCAGGGACTGCACTACCTCCAACTTTCTCTTCCTTAAGCATCTTCCTTCTCGAGCCCTCCGCTCATCCACCTCCAACTTTCTGAGGGTCTGACGCTTCTCTAGGCAGAGAGTGGGGGCCTCCCTCTGGAACAGCCTCCCGGCCTCTCTCAAACTTGAGCAGGACCACCTCCAGTTCCGGAAGCAACTCACCCTCCTTGAGCTCTTTACCCTCGCCCTCCTCCAAGGCCAAAAACCTTGGGGTCATCTTCAACTCCACTCTCTCCTTCTCTCCTCACATCACAGCCCTTGCCAAGAAGGTCCACCTTCAGATGCACCTCCTCAGAGGTATTTTACCTATTCTTCACCTTCCCCCAGAAGCTCACTGTCTCCAGAGCTCTGGTTCTCTACAGGCTGGACTACTGCAACAGCCTCTTTCTCAGTCTGCCTAACTCTACTCTTTGCCCCCTTCAACTAATCCAGAACAGGACTGCAAGACTTATCCTTGGCCTCAAGCCCAGGGACCACATCTCTCTAGCCCTGAAATCTCTGCACTGACTGGTAGCTGCATGGATCAATTTCAAGAACCTTTGCATTATCCACAGGGTTTTTTGAGGCTGAGGCCCGTATTATATCCAACTTTCTCTGCCTAAATACCTTCCTTCTAGAGCCCTTCGCTCAGCTACCTCAGACTCTCTGAGAGTCAGATGCTTCTCCAAGCTGAGAGTGGGGGGGGGGGTAGATCTTTCCTCTGCAGGTGCCTCCCTCTGGAACGGCCTCCCTGCCCTCCTCAAACTTCAGCCGGACTACCTGAAGTTCCGTAAGCTACTCAAGACCTTCCTTTTCTCCTCTGCCTTCTCTCTCCCTTTTCCCTGCTTATCTTCCTTTCTGCCTGCCCTGACTGGTCTCTGGGTACCCTCAGAGTCTCACAAGGTACCAGGCCCCCCCATGACCAATCTTCCAGCACTGCCTCCATGCCTACTTGGGGCTGTAACTGTAACTCCTACTGCCTTCCATACACTTCCCAGAGCCATGCTGCCCTCGCTGCACTTACTCAGAGCCTTGGTGCCCTGACTGCACTGCCCCTGCCCTCTCCCCTGCACTTCCCCCTCTCCCTTTCCCCTTGCACTTTTGCTGTCTCACTTGCACAATCCGAATGACACAAGGCCTAATAGGATTGTTTGTCATGTCTTCCCTCTGTCTCCCCCTGTACAGTTCCCCTGCCTATGTGAAGCTCCTGCACCCCCAAGTCGACAACCCTCCCCTCGGTTGTCCCCTGGCTGGGTTTCATGCACATTGTAATTGGTAGGCTGAGTACTATTAAGAGGTATGTTTGAATTCTGTGGCATTTGCCTCTGACTGTAGCACAAATTTACAGTAGGTGGCTTGACACTGTGAATGCCTAACACGGGCCTGTTCATAGGGTCCCTCTATAGATTTAGAGGTTGTGTTCAGCTAGGCTATCGTACTTTTGTTTACCCTTTGTAACTTAGAAGATGCCCGAGTGTGTGCTGTTAAGTTAGACTGTTGATTCATAGCTGACATCTCTGCTGAAGGTATGTCACTGGTAAGAAACTTACAAGTTGGAAGTCGTTGCTGAGATGTGAGGTGAACGGCTTGTAGTTGCCTTTCATTTCGCCATTATGTACAACAATGCATTTAACCACAAGAGAGTTGTGAGAAACCAAAGGGTGTCTCACCCACTAGTCCTCGGGGACTTGTCATCCAGGTGGCCAGGAAATGGCCATCGCTTTTGGATCCAGTTCATGGGGGTGGACCAGTGCGGGAGGATCACCTGGGTCAGGGGGCTTTGGGGAGTGGGGGTGAGACAACCGATAGTGAGACGTGGTATTCCCCCTTGTCCCGTACCCATGACCCATTCTATTTTATAGGATCCTCCAATGCTGCAACTTTCCCCAGCCCCCTTTCTGCACAAACACTGGGCCGAGGAAAAGGGAAACTGAGAGTAAAGAGGCTAACACATATTTCATTGGACATGTCCCGCTAGTCGGGTCAGGCAAAGTCAGGCACTTGACTTTAATTACATACATCTGATACCCATTAGCTCTCCCCACACAAATAAGAGGCGGAACATAGAGACACACTCTGAGCAAGGTGGAACACGAGCAAGAGCAGAACTTCCGGAGTGAAGGCAAACCTACTGGAGCAGAGCAACGGATCATTGGACAAGAGCAAAGGGTTGAGGACCCCAGGAGTTCCCTGCAGAAGGTCCTTGCCTCCAAAGAACCATAAAAGATATGTGGAGAAGGATAAACCCCAGACAACAAGACTGCATTGTGTTTCAAGGGCACCTGTGGTATTAACCTTGACTTGTGAATTGAAACAGAAAAAACAAGAAAGGAATGTACACAGCCAGTGAGTCAGCGAGCGACATGAAAGGCTGATGTGTGTTAAGGAAAGATTGAACGTGCAACAGTATATCTCACAATTGAAGGCTGCACGCGTGTGGATGAGATGTGCTGAAAGGCAGACCTGTGAGGAACTTTGAATTACTGATAACTGTGAAGCCAGTGATACAGAGAAGCAGAGTGGTCCGGCAAAAGGAAGTAGCCCACTCGAAAGTCTCAGCGAAAGGTGAAATGTTTTTGTTATAAAGCAACAAAGGTAATGAATTTTAAAAAGCTTTATGATCAAAACTGACCCCAAGAAAAGGGGAAGTGAAAGGTGAATATTGAACTTGTGTGCTTATGATACCGAACTATCCAGACCAAGAGACACTGAGGCAAAACACACGAGTGCGAGCGAGCTTCTTGTGGGAATAAGAGAGCACACACACACAGGTAGGTCTGTGATTTAAAAGAACTTTATTTCAAACTCTATGCTCAAGTTTTGGTAAAGGATACACGAGGTGAAGATCTCGTTCTGAACTGTACGATCTCTCTTGTGCTGATGAATACCACAGGTTTCTCTTCTGACTGACTTCATTTGGAAAAGGAATCTCTCATCTCATGAAGAAGATGTCATCTTAAACTGAATTGTCTCCCCAGTTATATAGACGCTCCTTCAGACTTGCTAGAGAGTCTCTTAGGCATGTCTTGAAAGTTCTTCTATCTTTTTTCTTGGTTAGCCTTTCAGCCTCCTATATTTCCTCTTGGACTTTTTTATCAGTTAAGAAAAACAGAGTGTGAAACAGACTTTTGAAACTCTCAATGGGCCATTGTAGGTCGCTGTGGCTTTCGCTTGTTTGAGCAAGCCAGTCTTTGGCTGAGCGTATACTTTTTTTCTTCTGTAAACTCATATGGCACGTTTTCTAATAAGGTAGGCAGACACTGTCTACCGTTAATACTAGAATGTCCCAGAGTCTTTCTGCCTGACACGGCGTCCGATTGATATCAGATCTCTGCTGTCTTTCACTTTATAGGTCGTTAGCCCCTCCCCTCTGACCTGTTTAGTATGCGGCTCCTGAGAGGGTTGCGATCGGCTGAGGGAAGGCATGTCAGCGATCGCGCTTTCCCCTTTAAGCCTGATATGGTTAGCCTCCTGCTTGTAGGGGGACGTTCTCCACTTGGCTCCTCCCTGCGTATGCGACGCACCTGATTCGCCATAAAAACCAAGCCTGCTCGTCAACGAAGCTCGTCTGTTGACTTGTCCTTCTCACGGCGGTATTTCGGGGCGGGCCGACGTCTGGCTCACAGATTACCAGCAGGCATCCATCGAACGGCTTCACTCGGCTAACACAGCCTCCTCGAGCCAGAGCGTTTCTCTACGCTTATTTTCAATTCACTTATAAATATTAACTGAGGTAGCGCAATGGCGCAACTTTACTAATAATAACTTTGTTTACACTCGTCCATACTAATACGCAGACTCGTAACGGACGCTTTCCTCCTCCTGGTTCGATCCGGTCTCCTAGTAACCAACAACAAGAAAACAGGATATTACAACTCCCTAGAAAAAAGAGCCTTGCAACAGCTGATACAATAATGAACGGGGCATCTCTATGGCAATATAAGTCCCACCCCTTCGTGTGTCAGCCTTTCTTATTCTGTCCACCTTGATTGCTGTTTTCAGCAGCACTCTCCTCTGACATATTTCCCCCAGGATCTCCAGAATTATCACAGCTTATGATACCGAACTACCCAGACCAAGAGACACTGAGGCAAAACACATGAGTGCGAGCGAGCTGAAGAGAAAGTCGATGTGGTCCTGCGTAGGTCTATAGTAAAAGCCTTGCACATTCGAAAGTCTTTGACATCAGGAAAAGGACTGAGCCAACTGAGGGAGACAGAAGTGTGATAGGTTTGGGGAAGGGAACCCCTAAAGAATGTGAATAAAGCTTGGGGAAGGGAACCCCTGCAAATGCTGTAATTGAAGTGTCCGAGCCTAAGAGAGGGATACCAGCATGCATTTTTTTACTTTTAGAGGTCGAAGCCCGATCGAGGGAGACATGTATGAACTTTTGCTGAACTGTGGAAGAACATTTAGAATGTTAGAAAAGTTACTTTAATTTGGAAGGCCAGGTGGGCCGTGATCCACGTTTTGCCCGAGTGTGTCATCCTGTCTACAGGAACTACCTTACTCTGTGCTGTCCAACGTAGGGAGGAGAGCTGACTCAGCTACTTTGATTCTTTATATTCTAAAACTGATTTTCCTTTGCATACATATTCCCCATTACACACTTTTTGTATAAGAGATAGGGCAGGCATTAGGCCATCTTTGATTTGACAGAGACTGACTAGGACTGTGTTTTCTTTATTATTTGATGGTAGAGACTATTCTCATCATAGCTATAGAGCAAAGCAAGAGGTTTTCCAAACCCTGAGGATTAAATAAAGGTTTTACAGTGTCATACTTATGATACCATGCCTCCCTTACAGAGTGCTTGTGCAGAAGCATTCTAGCAGCTTCAAGTTAGAAATCAAAGCTAAACCCAAGTTCAAATGGTGTTAGGAATATTTAGCCAGTGTCGGCCAGAGCAAAACGAATTGATCGCTAGTTTGACCAAAACGACTAAGATCAAAGCAATAAGGAAAGGTGGAGTGGGGTACACCTTGACAGCCCAAGCCCACAAACCCACAGAGTTCACAGATTCACCAGTTCACAAGTAGCTCCTTAAATAACAGAAAATGAACAGTAAGCAGCAAAGGGCAGTTGACAAAAATGGCTTTCGTGGAGTTACAGGTCGGTGATCATTTGACCAAGTTAAGGATGTATATGAGAAACGCAACACAGCTTTTAGAACGTCTCTTATAAAGCTGCTGAAGGAGTAATGAATGAGTAATAATTTCTCCAAAAGCAACTTCGTGCTACAACGTTTATGGTGCGTGACTGGCCCGATAACAGAGATAGAAAACATCAATGCACCTCAGGCGGCTCAGTTACCATTCTCCTACGAATATGAGTGGCACTCTTGCTGATGAACCTGCTCTGACAGAGACCTTACAGGAAGCTTTCATATGACATTCAGTACTTTGGCAGGGTGAGTTGCATACCAAGGCAGCCAGAAAACAGGGCATGCAAATAAAATCCTGTACTGCGCGAAACGTCACAAACCTCACAACACCAACACCCTCTCTTACTTGTGCCTATTGATGAAACCGCTCCAGAACACAGACTCTTCCAGTCACCTTTAAACACTGGCAAACTGTGGCCAACAGTGGGTGCACCCTTACCGCACAGGCTTTGCTGCGGCCTTCATTGTAAGGGTAGAAATACTAGGCCTCATTACGAGGAAGACGGCCGCGGAATGTACGGTGCCGGTAAGGGACCGGCACTGTACATTCCGGGCCGCCCTATTATGAGGACTGCAGCGGGTCTCGCTCTGGAACGCCTGGTCCGACCAGGCGTCCTTAGCGGGACCCGCTAGCAGACCAGGATACTAACAACAGGCCCGTCATTAACGGGCCCGTTGTTAGCATCTTCCCCATTCCCATTGAGCCCTATGGGGGCTCAAATGGTAATGGGGATGTACCGGGTCCGGATCCTGGGAAAAGGAATTACCGGGCCCTCCAAGGTCAGAATTGCCCAGTAATTCCCTATTCCTGGAACCTGGACCCGGTATGGGGGTAGCCATGCCGCTAAAAGCGAAATGGCTATCTCCATACTTGTGATGAGATCCACTACCTGCTGTCCAAAGGAGGCAGTGGCGGCATCCCCAGGGTCTTGGTGCTAGACTTAGTGCTGATGCCAACAGCGGATGCACCCTAAGCATGGGGTTCACTGTAAGAGTAGAACTACTGTCTGGCATCCAAGTGAGGTGGTGGTGGTGTCCCCAGGGTCCTAGTGCTAGACTCATTGCGACGTCCAATAGCAGCCATTTTAATGGGTGTGGATCACTGCTTATATATGTTTGCTTGCATGACAGTGGCAGTCCTTTGATAAAGTCCATAGTTATGACTCCACCATGGTCTGCCAGGTGCTTCTCATGATTGTAAGAGCCCAGGCTGTCCATTCCTGTACCTAGGCTTCAATGTCTTTCTTCATGTGGTGCCACCAGACCCATAGTTGCACCATCTTCATCATCTTGTTTTGTCCAGGATGGCCACAGAGCCAACGACACTTACAGAGTTTGCGACGAGTCTCTGGCAAGGAAATTTATAGGAAGTCTTGGAGGTAGTATGTGCCTTCAAGATTTGGTTGCAACTCTGGGTGCTGCTTCACGAGCTTGATTACTTCCAGGGCATGAAGCAAAACCGTGAGTTGTTTTTCCAATAACAACATTGCCCGGATGGTGGTAGTTTGAACAGGATGCAGAATGCATAGTGGGTCCACAAGATTCATGGAGCTGGGGCTTGTACGGGACAAAGCATCAGCTTTCACATTCGAGGCCAGTCAGGAGGACAAAGTGTAGTTGAAGTGAGTGAAAAACAGCATCCAACAGCCACGCCAGGTGATAAAGCATCCAGATTCCTACAGGATTGTCAGGTTCATGTGGTCCACAAGCACTTGCATAGGGTGCAATCTCTCCCCAACAGATTACTCCATTGAGAATCCATCCTTGATGGACTGATGTTTGCCATCATAGATAATGTATTTGGGTGAGTTTTCACGAATAGTAGCCCCCTTTCCTATTTGCAATAGCTCAACTCCCATAGCCCAGCTGGAGACATCTGCTTCTAGTACAAGCAGCTGCTGAGCGGCAGGTTGAATCAAAACAGGTCCCAAACAGAAGACGTCATTGAGGTTCGTGGAAGTGTCCTGGGTGTCGTCATTCCAAACAAAGGGAACAGACCTCCTAACCAGTAGATTAAAGAGTTTCACCAGCTGTGCCAAGTCTCAAACCAATTTCTGGTAAAAAGTTGCTAAATCATAAGAATCACTTAAGGTCTGTACGGTTGGTAGTCGTGGTCACCCAAAGATGACTCCATCTTTACCCTTTTGCAGATGGGCAGATAGCCCAAGAACCCCACTCCTTTGTGTGGAGCTGGCACTTTTCCAGTTTTGCGTACAGCTGGTGTTTTCACATTTGGTGTACGGCTTCCTGTGCATGCTGACATGGTCTTGTCTGTTGTGGGAGTGGATGAGTACGCCATCCAGATACACAGATATATAAACTCTGATGTCATGGAGGACATCATTAATGAAGTGTTGAAAGGGGCCAGCATTACAGAAGCCAAAAGGAATGAGTGTGTACAGCAAATGGCCGCACTTGGTGTTGAATACAGCCTCCTTTTCTAATCCATACCCAAATGTACACTTCTGGTAAATCCAGCATAGTGTGCACCTGGAGGCGTTCAGAACTTGCTCAAACATCAGTGGAGATCGGTTCTTCATTGTGATCTGATTCAGCTCACTCTAGTCATTGGGCAGCCAGGATATTAGTTCTTCGACGTGATCTGATTTAACTCACATTAGTCAATGCACAGCCAGGGCTCTCTGAGCCTGAGGCCTGCGGGTGAGGTGGAAGGAACCCTTTCTGCAGGAATTCAACCACATGGAGGAATATAATGTGTCTCTTCCTAAGGCAGGTAGGGTTCTCCATGCTCTATCTTCTGATCCACGATAAGGTCTATTTGGCAATGATGGGTGTGGTTTTGGCAGCAGTTTCTAAGATTCTGTTGGTGTGAATGTATCCACAAATGCTTAACATTCAGGCAGGGTCTTACTCAGCATGGCAGCCATGGGAGGAACTGCCGGGGCTACAATAGGAGCCTTGCTGATAAACGCAGGGGCCCGGCATTGTTGACAGTACTGAGAAAAATTAACTTGTTGCTTGTTGGATTTTGACTGGATTACCAACCAATCCCTGGAATCACTCGTCACCTGGGGCATAAATGAGCTTAAAGTGGTTGAACTCCTGATGATCTTGAATGTCATCTGCAAAGCAGTGGTCAAATGTGTGATGTCCCCAGAGATTGGGGGAACCATCTATGACCAGGTTCTGCAATCTTTTACTACAATTCCTATACACCCTAGCCAGCATAGCCAAAGGTGGAGGATCATGGGAGTGTAGAAGTCCAAAACATCTGGAGAGCCACAGGTTGCAGACCCTATATATCTATGGAATGGTGCCAGCTGATGCATCATGAGCAAGGGCTTCAAGAATTTCAGGGCCAACTGAAGATCGATAGTTACTTGTTGCCCCACAGTCTACAAATGTGGCAACTTTCACAGGGGCTGTAGTTTCTACAAAGTTAATGGATGCGTAGACAAGCAAAGATTGGTTAGTCGATGAAGAGGCACACAGGATCACAGGAGAGAATTAGATACTCAAACAGGAGTTTCCCACTGTCTCAGGGCTTTGTCGTTTACCATATTCTTTAAGGGACCATTATTTCGAAGCATCTCGTATTTCACTCTTCCAAAGAAAGGGGATTGCGGAGTCGACCATTCTCCATCTTCTGCGACTTCAGTCTTATTGCGGATGCAAATGTTGACTACTATAATGTTTTCTTCATTCAGACCGGCGGTCCTGAAGACGTTGATCACTCGAAGCACCATGTCGATAAGATCTTGGCTGGGGCAGGATGATAAGATAATATATTTTATTCATAGCACGCCTATATACAAGTGTTTTAAGGCGCGACGAGGCAAGGGAGGGGAACAAGGGAGGACAAGACACTGATCTTACTAGGCCAAGTGACATTGAGATTGCGCAAGTGCAGGGGAGAGGGAAGGGGAAAAGTGCCAGGTGAAGGGGAGGAGGAGAAGTGCAAGATATAGGATCAAAACATAGAAAAAAAGAGGGCGTCCAACAGGTGGCAGTTCAGGGGTTAAGCGTAGACAACAAGTGTTAGATAAGTGCAAGTAGGGGGACTGTAGTGATGCAGATACAGCCCCGAGTGCAGGGTTGCCAGGAGGCAGTGCAAGTGTGCAACTGGGAGGGGAGGGACCTGGGTCCGTGGTTCAGAGGGTAGCCAGGTAACATGTGCATTATCAGACAGGAGATCAGCAGGGAAGTGGAAGATAGAAGGCAGAAGCAAAGAGGAGTCTTGAGCTGCTTCAGGAAGCAGAAATGGTTTTATTCAAGTTTCAGAGAGGCCGGAAGGCTGTTCCAGAGGGAGGCGCCGGCCGAAGAGAGAGCGTTCTGCCCCCAACTCATTGCTTAGAAAAGCGACTGACCTCAGGGAGTTGGAGGTGTAGGAGCGAAGAGCTTGAGAAGAAAAATACTTCTGAAGAGAAAGCTGGAGGTATTTTATTCCCAGGCCCCAGAAGACCTTGTGGACAATGCAAAGAATCTTGAATTTGATCCTTGCAGCCACTGGGAGCCAATGGAGAGATTTCAGTGCTGGAGAGATACAATCTTGGGGCGTGAGGCCAAGGACAAGTCTCGTACTCCTGTTCTGGATGAGTTGCAGAGGACGGAGCGTAGATTTAAAAAGAGGATGTTACAGTAGTCAAGGCTAGAGAGAACCAGAGCTCTGTAGACAGTGAGCTTCTGGGGGAAGAAAAGGAAGAATACCTCTGAGGAAGTGCAGCTGGTAGTTTGACTTCTTAGAGATGTCGGAAATGTGAGGGGAGAAGGAGAGTGTGGAGTTGAAGATAACCCTGAGGTTCTTAGTCTCACAGGTGGGAGCAGGAAGAGGGCCAAAGAATGGCGGCCAGAGAGTGGCGTGAAAGAGGGGTGCAGGTGTGCATATGAGGAGGATCTCTTTCTTACAGGCATTCAGGCAGAGATCATTAGTGGTGTACCACTCCTGGATTTCAGACGGACAGGGATGAGAGAAGGAGAAGAGGCGGCAGAGGGGAGACTGAAGGCGAGCTCGGTGTTATCCACATAGCGCTTGAAGTTGGAGCAGATAGCAGCAATGCAGTGGGCGAGAGGTGCCAGGTATTGGTTGAACAACCAGGGAGAAAGTTTAGACCCCTGGGGAACACCACAGGTGGAGAGATAGATATAGGAGCCGAAGGACCCTAGTTGGACCTGGTAGGGTCGGTCATAGAGGAAAGAAGTCAGCCAGGCCAGAGCCTGATCTGTGATACCCAGATTGTCATGGAGCCAGGTGAGCAGGATGGCATGGTTGACTGTGTCAAAGCCAGAAGAGAGATCCAGTAGGATGAGGACAGAGGGGAGGTTAGAATCAAGGTTGGAAGCAGGTCTTCACAGATGTTCTGGAGATCGGTTTCCGTGCTTTTGGCTACTCTGAAACCAGACTGATGGTCATGGAGACAATCCACAGATTCAGTGTGAAGATTAAGCTGGAAGATGGCCAGCTTTTCCAGGAGTTTGCCCAGGAAAGGAGTGATAGAGATCGGGCGATAATTAGCCAGAACAGTGAGGGTTTCTTGAGCAGAGGGTGCACAAGAGAGTGCTTAAGGTGGAGGGGAAGGTTCCAGTGACGAAAGAGTGGATGCAGAAGTCAGTCAAGGCTGGAGCGAGGGTGTCAATGTGGTCATTGATGGTTTTGGAAGAACAGGGAAGTACCTGTTTAGATGAGGGTTTCATAAATCAGACTTGTCTAGAAACCTTGTCAGGGGAGAAGAGAGGAAAGGCAGAGAAGGGGGGGGGGTGCTGCAACGGGGCCAGAGAAAGAGGAGAGAGGGGAGCGAGAAGCAGAGAGAGTGGGCAGGATGTCCTCGGTTTTATAGATGAAGTGAGAAGCTAGGGCCATACAGTGGACCAGGGAACTGACCAGGGAGGTAGAGACTGCGACAGGATTGGCCAGTTCCCTGCAGATTTTAAAGAGTTCGGCCGAGTTGTTAGATGCCGCAGAAACGCAGACTTGATTGTGAGCTCTCTTTTTAGTGAGGACAGAGAGTCGGTATTGCCTTTGGAGCAGGCGGCAGGCCAGTTTGTCACAGGATGTACGAGATGCCAACCATTTCCACTCAGCCACCCTGCACTTGCGTTTCAGGGTGATGAGGTCAGAGTTGTACCAGGAGCTGCACTTGATTTTAGGCTTCATGTGGATCCTCGTGACAGGGGCAAGTACATCAAGAGTATCAGAGATAGCAGAGTGGAGCATGGTGAGGGCTATGTCAGGGTGTGTGTCGGCCAGAGGTGCAGGAGGGGGAGAGAAAGATGCGGCGAAAGCCTCGACTGACACACACGTCATGGGCCGCATGACTGAGAAGGTGGAGCAGAGAAGGGAGGGGATGCACATTTACTAGAGCATCCTTAATTTCATCCCAGAGCCCATGTTGTGAAACCACCATCATAAATTTTACATACATTAACCATATTTTCTTTCATTCATTTTCTATGATGAATTCTGCATTACAAGGTAAAAGTGGTTTTTATACTAAGGTCTTCCTAATTCATCTCACAATGTAATGAATTGTATTCGAGGATATGGTAATCATTATGATTTTAAATTATTTTAGAATTTGCCCAGCAATTACATTTTGTTTATTTCAATGCTCTGGATAGAGGAATGCTCAAAAGAGATTAATTTATTATTTATTTATTTTACAGTGTAAACCTATCAATGCTGTCAAAAAAAATATTTTTACGGCTGAATGTATTCGCTTGACAGGGGACAAATGGATTCCCTTAGGATCGCCCCTCATGTTCGAGGGAAATGGGATCAAGACCACACAGCTCTATCCCAGATCCATTAATTTTTCAGCTCTACGGTGACATGAAATAATACCTTGCACATCTGCTTCCTTCAACAGAAAATGGAACCCAAACCAAGAGCCTGCAAATGAACCCCAGAAGATGCACGTACTGTGATAAGAGCTTTATCGAGCACTCCCAACTCATGATACATATGAGGGTCCACATAAAGGGTAAAATATTTACCTGCAGTGTCTGTGGCAGGAGGTTCCATAACAGGACGGGTCTAATTATACACCAGAGAACCCACACAGTTGTGAGACCCTATAAGTGTATGGAGTGTGATAAAAGCTTCACAAAGAGCTCACATTTACACCAGCATCAGAAGCTCCATGCTGGGGAGTGGCCCTACCAGTGTACGGAGTGTTGGAAAGGCTTCACTGTGAAATCACATCTGAGCAGGCATCACATGATCCATTCTGGGCAAAAGCCCTACAAATGCACTGAATGTGGGAAGCGCTTTAACTCTATGTCATATCTGAGGAAACATCGGAATTCTCACACCGGAGAAGGATTGTACCAGTGTACTGATTGTGGCAAAGGTTACACACAAAGCTCACATTTAAGCCAGCATCAGAGGAGCCATACAGGGGAGCGACCTTACCAGTGTACGCAGTGTGAGAAAAGTTTCATTCGGAGCTCAAATCTTTACGAGCACGAGAGGATCCATACTGGGGAACGACCATACCAGTGTACGCAATGTGAGAAAAGTTTCATTCAGAGATCAAATCTGTATGTGCATCAGAAGATCCATACTGGGGAACGACCCTACCAGTGTATGGAGTGTGGAAAAAGCTTCTCTCAGAAGGTACATATGATCCAACATAGCATTATCCATACAGGAGGGAAGCCCTACAAATGCACTGAATGTGGTGAGCAGTATAACTCTATGTCATACCTGAGGCAACATAAGAAATCTCACACCGGAGATGGATTGCCCCAGTTTACAGAAGGTGACAAAAGTTCACATTTAAGCCAGTCCCAGAAGATCAATACTGGACAGAAACCACACCAGTGTACGGAATGTGAGAAAAGTTTCACTATGAATTCATATATGGCCCAACATCTCATGATCCATACTGGGGTGAAGCCTTATGAATGCAGAGTGTGCAAGAAAACATTCAGACACCCGTCTAATCTACGCAGACACCATAGGACCAACACTAGGGAGAAGCCCTATGAATGCACAGAGTGCAAGAAAACATTCAGGCACTCCTCTAGTCTGAGCAGACACCAGAGGATCCACACTGGGGGGATGCCCCATGGATGCACAGAGTGCAAGAAAATCTTCACTCACTCTTCAGCTCTGCGCAGGCATCAGAAGACCCACACAGTGCAAGTGAAGATTCTGTAAATGTTCTCTCATATTCCATCAAAGGGCCATACTTGGGAGAAGGCCCAGGGGTGCAGCTGCTGTGACATCTCAACCGTGAGGAGGTATCAGAGCTGCCATACCTTATTAGCTTACAAAGTGCAAGTTAAGCTTCAGCACTCCTCAATGCTGTGCGGGCATTGAAGGATCCATTCTCTGAAAAAGGTCCTTGTTTGTTTGTTTGTTTGTTTTATTTATTTATATAGCGCTCCAGACCCAGGGGTAAAAGGGCGCTTGAGGAAGCGGTTACATAATACATTATATACATTTACATTTACATTTGTACATACATTTATATAGTTTACAGGTAAAAGCACAAGTATAAGCAGTATCGTCTGGCATAGGAGAGAGCAGATGGTAAATGCTAGTTTTTGTTCAGTAACCAAGCAATAACCTGTTTCCTAAAGGACTGAAAGGACTCGATCGTTTTGATGTTAAGTGGTAGGGTGTTCCAGAGTTGGGAGGCAAGGACCGTGAAGCTGGATCCTCCAGCTTTTTTTAAGGCGAATTTGGGCACTGTTAGGCATAAGGTATTGGAGGATCTGGTGATTCTGGTAGCAGGTTTCATGGTGAATTTGTTAGTGAGATAAGGTGGGGCTAGATGGTTTAAAGCTTTGTATGTGAGACAGCCGGTTTTGAGGTCAATTTTTTGTTGTATAGATAGCCATTTGCACAATTTTCTGGTGGTAGTGATGTGCTCTCGCCTAGGGATGTTTAATGCTGCTCGTAGTGCGTTATTTTGGAGCACCTGTAGTTTTTTAATTATAGATTGGTTTGCGCCTAGGTAAAGACTGTTACAGTAGTCCAGTTTGGACTGTATAAGAGCCCTGGCCAGCGTAAGGCAGCTATTGGAGGACAGGAAGGGTCTGCTGGCCCTGATCAGCTTGCCGGTGTAGGCAGTGGCTGAGGCAGTCATGTTAATTTGTTTGGAAAGGTTAGTGTTGGCATCAAGATAAAAGCAAAGGCTTTTCACACTTTTTACAATGGGAATAGTGTTACCATCGATGATGATACTAGTGTAGTTAGGGCTGAGTTTTGACAGGTTATTGGGTGAACCGACAAGGAGAAGCTCAGTTTTCTCATCATTCAGGCAGAGGCCATGTATGGCCATCCATGCCTGAATGATGGAGTAGATTTTGTTAATCTGGATGACGTCAGCATTATAGTTACCTGAGAGGATGAGGAGTATCTGAGTGTCATCTGCATAGTTGGTGTAGGTGACACCCAGATGGTCCAGTTTGTCAAAGAGTGGCTTTGTAAATATATTGTATACGGTGGGCGAAACACATGAGCCTTGTGGGACACCGCACGTGATAGGGATGGGGTCTGCTGTTGCTATGGGTGAAAAAACCCTCATGGTTCTGTTAGCGAAGAAGGATTGTATCCATATGACAGCAGAAGAGAAGTGAGCTGCGGAAGAAAGGTGGTTGCAGATGATTTTGTGATTGACCAGGTCGAAGGCCACTGAGAGGTCTAAAAGGAGTAAGATGGTGGTGTTACCTTTATCTTTGATTTCATCAATCTGACTTTTGAGGTCAACAAGGGCAGTTTCTGTTCCATGTTGAGGTCTAAAGCCAGATTGACGCATTCCTAACAGTTGGTTAGTCTCCAGGTAGTCCTGAATTTGCAGGTAGGCAACTCTGTCAAGGATTTTTAGCAAGAATGGGACCGTGGTGATGGGTCTATAATTGGTGGGTATGGCTGTGTCTAATGATTGTTTTTTTAAGAGTGGGAGAACGCATGATTCTTTCAGGTTGCTAGGGACTGAATTAGTAGAGAAAGACAGGTTGATTAGTTTAGTGATGAAAGGGGATAAATCTCTTGCTGCGTCTTTGATGATCTGAGCAGGGCAGCTGTCCCCTTTGCAATTTGAGGGTTTTAGAGAGGTGATGATTTTTTGAACTTCCAATGTAGTTACCTTTTTAAATGTGAATCCTACATTGGTGTCAGTGGGCGGGGGTGGGCTTGGGCTGGTAGGCTTGCTACTGGTAAATTGTTGTCGTTTGTCTTCAATTTTAGTTTGGAGACCTGTGATTTTGTTGGCATGGGCATTCTGGATGCTGGTGCACCAGGGGTTGTCTTTCGTGAAAGTATCTGTAGGTGGATTAGGATTCTCTAATTCCTTTAATATGTTAAATAGTTCTTTGGTGCAGGATCCTGCCTGATTATTCCTAACGTTATAGGCTTCTTTTTTGGTGTGAACTATCTCCTTTTTATATAAGGCGGATATATTCGTGAGATTGGATTTATTTTCGGCAGATGGTTCCGTTTTCCATAGTATTTCTAGCTTAGCTTTCTTTTTTCTCAATATTTTGAGTTCTGGGGTGTACCAGGAGTTGAGGTGGGCTCTGGGTTTTCCTTTACGCAATTTCAGAGGGGCAATGGTATCAATGGCTATGGCCATGGAGTTGTTGAAGGTGTTGACCAATAGGTTAAGGTCGGCAGTGGCCGGTATTGCGTTGAGGGACGGGAGGTCCAAGGTTATTAGGGCTTCAGCAGTGATGTTACGTTTGTTTCTGGTCAGACAGGCTGGTGCCGTGGGGCACTTTTTAGGATCTAAGTTATTGATATTGATATCTAGTGGGATGAGGTAGTGGTCAGAGGTTGGTGGTCCTTGCAAGTAATATTGCAGTTGAGAGCCGCTACCCAGTCGATGATTCTGCCTTTCTGATGAGTGGGTTGCAAGCTCAGTTGTGAGAGGACGTGCTCAGCTAGAGCGTTGGCTAAGGAAGAGGCTGGAGAGTCATTGGGGTCATAGTATCCAAAGTTGAAATCTCTGAGGATGATAATTTGTGCTGATAGCTTGGAATTCTCAGCTATTCGTGAAGTGATGTCTTCTTCAAAGGCTCCAGGTTGACCTGGGGATCTATATATTAGGTGAATAGAGATTGTACTTTTGGGAGAGGTTTGCAGCTTGATTGTGAGATGCTCACATGATTTTAGTGTGGATGAGGAGACTGATCTGAAGTCTAAGGATGATTTGAAGATGATCGCTACACCTCCTCCCCGAGCATTAGGTCTGTCAGCTCTGAGGATGGAGTATTTGTCAGGAATAGCTAGCATTAGGTATGGCCCTGAAGCCTCATGTAGCCATGTTTCCGTTAAGGCGAGGAAGTCAAGATCATTGGTTAGGATGATGTCAGCGATTTCTGTCGGATGGGCTGCAAGGGACCTGACATTAAGTAGAGCTCCTTTTAAGGGGAATGATTTGGGCTTGTTAGAAGCTGTATGCTTATTGTTGGTCTTGGTGTGAGGTTTAGCAGAAAGCTTGCTGGTCATAAAGGGGAGTCTGGTGCCTATTCTGCTATTGCGGACTGTAAGGTTGGGGTTGACTGTACGTGAGAATCCTGGAGGTTTAGTTGTAGGGGGCTTGGCACTGGGTTTAGTGAGATTGGGCTTAATAATGGTGCCCCCTGTCAGACATAGAGCACTAGATCTGAGGTGACACAAAGTTCTATCCGAGATAGTGTTGGCTGGGGTGTCAGCTCAGCGGACCCTGTTATTGGAGGTATTGTTAAGGAGGTAGCTAGGTGGGAAGGATGGCATGGTGGGCAGGAAGGGTGTGGGGCAGGGAATAGGGGAGTGTCTAAGGCATCCAAGTTTGGCTAGGCCATTATAGAAGGCTATGAAGTTATTACCGCTACAAGGTACAATATCCTGCATGACACAGAAGGGGAACATGATGAGAGTGAACCAGGTGAGCATGGTCTGTCTACGAGGGAGTTTGGATAGTAGGGCTGGGATGGGCAAATACGACTTAGGCTGAGTGCATACAGATAGGCAGATTCAACTTGAGCCAGAGGCGCACAGATAGGTAGTAGAATCTAAGAGTGGCGTGTACAGATGGAGGGCATAAATTCCGCAGACGCTGGGTTTGCCTAATTTAGAGGCGTTACAGTGTAAACTGACAGTACAGTCTACAGGTGGCTAGATTCACCAATGGGACATCGCCTAAATTTGGGAAGTCACACTCTAGGCTAAAAATGCAGTATGGCATCACCTAAAATCGGGAAATCACACTCTAAGCTAAAAATGCAGTATGGCATCACCTAAAATCGGGAAATCACACTCTAGGCTAAAAATGCAGTATGGCATCACCTAAATTTGAGAATGACACTCCTTCAAACGCCTGGAGTGTGGCAAGTGCTTTAACCCTTTTAGTAGTTGAACCCCGAAAAGCAGCCGACTCGCTCTTACCTAATGAACAGAGCATTATGTTTAGATTTATTGTCCTTTCAATCATGCACAACGCAAAGTGAGTTGCCTCTTAGCACTGGCAAGCAGGATCAGAATGACAATCAGAAGAAAGAGACACACCGGTAGGGTATGTGGGGTCAAATGCCGGGGGCAGGGGGCGAAGGAAGAATAATTACGCAGGGTGTTGTTAAAAGAGGACAAGCCTGATTGCTCTCCTGAATTCCATGAGGGATTTCATCCCAGCAATTCCTAGTTCAGAATTAACGCAAACAGGAACCTATTGAGGTGATGCTATCCCGGGGAGAATCCTAAACATTTAACTAAAAATAAAAGTATTTTTAAATTAGAATTTGTACAGAAAAGATGAGAGGCTGCATGCACATAGTGAAAAGTATAAAAAATGTGCACATAAACGTCTGCTGATTAGTAATTAACGGTGTAATGCTAATGAAAAGAGAAATTGAAATCTAAAAATAAAATGTATACATGACTACACATAATGCTGTGCCAAGGACAGGATTGCTATTTTAATCTAGAGGGTAAAAAACCTTAATATTAAATACCTGTAGATTCTGTCATAGGGCCCATAACACCGGCCTACACCATGGCCCTTAATACAGCCTGGGCGTTTATTTTTGGGCCAGATTACAATTGCCGATCATTTCTGTTAACGCCAGTAAAGGTGTCCACCCAGATTACAGAAATACCAGCTGTACAGTAGTAATGGATGTGAATTTACTGAAATTCAGCTGGCAGTGTTTCACTTAATCTGCATGCATTATGTACATACATGTTTTGGACCATTATCATCCTTCTTGCGATGTACATTATTATGTGCTGTAACAGATCATATGCTACTACAGAATTATTCACACAGTATCTTAAATTTGTATTCACAATTAGAATCCTTGTACTGTGTCTTTTGAAGAGATGCCGGTTCTCCACCCTAGGTTGTTCCCTGCTCTTCTTTGACCTTAAGATTACTATTTGGTCTACTAACACCATTGTTAATTAAAGTCTCATCTGTCGCCAGGCTTCCTGATTGATCGCTAATGCCCAACACTATTAACCCCCATATCTCACTAATTGTGCAAACCATCACATGGAGCCTGGCAAATATCCATTTCCAGTAACGTTTCTCTTTCATATAGTCGTAAAGAATACTGGACAAAGTCCCTTTAGGGCATTATAAGGCAAGCATCCTTCGTCACCTAGTCTTAAAGTGTACAGGGGTATCCAGTTCAAGGACATCCAAATTAATTGCTATGTGCACACTACCCCCTGCACTTCATTGGAGCCGCACACCCACCACATCACTTTGTTCTGGTCTCCCTCTTATAATTCATCAATGCCCAGTACTTTAGATCAGATGTGACACAGTTTTGATAATCAGTGAACCGAATTGCCCCTGATAGGCTTATGTGTGTGGCCAAGCCCAATGTAAGACCCCTTTTAAGAACTTTCAGAAACTCGGCCTGGTCCTAAGAGAGCACCACACAACGCTTCATGTTTATCATGAGGATCCCCTTATCATGATTACCTTAATACCCTGCATGCCGAAGCATAACCTCCACCCCAAAGAAGGTCTAAATGTCCACCGGGGACTGTGGCAGGTTTTGCGGCAGTGAAGTGTGCTATTGCCACCGCAAGGATCTGGAGGGAGATGTATATCTGCACTTAGTGCAAGAAAAACTACTACCCATGAGTACCTGACAGGCGTCCTATTGGACAGCAATATTGTGGGTGCACCTCTAGAGTAGCTAGGAACCAATGCTTTTATATCCTAGTATGCATGATAAATATTCAATGTTATATACATATTTTCCCTGGTATCCGGTCATTTTTTTGAATGCATTTCTTGGAAATGGAATTATGGCGAAAACATTTCGCCCCAAAAAATATTTCGAATGTATTCTTTTTTTATTTAATATGTTTTAATGTTTTTTGGGGTTTTGAAAGATTTAAAAAAATGTAAAAAAAATAACAGGGGGTTTGGGGGGAACCCCCGTTTTAAAAAAAAAAGACATTGAAAATATTTTTTTCCGGCGGAATTTTTTCGACATAATGGCATTCGAAAAAATGTCATTCGAAAAAGTCACTATAAACCATTGTCTCTATACCGTATTCTCACTAAACCAATAACTATTTGCACTTGCAATTAGAGTTTTTTATACTGATAAATAGAAACATTTTAAGAATGGTCTCACTCTCTTGTTTGAAATGTGTTTATACATATTCTCTTGTAGAGATAATGGGCCTCATTACGAGTTCGGCCGGTAGCCGTGCCTGCATTACAGGCACGGCTACCGCCGAACTCGCATCCGGCACCGTCACCCGCGAATGGGCACTTACCGGCCCATTACGAGTTGAATTTGCCGGTAAGTGCCCATTCGCGGGTGACGGTCATGCCGTGCTCCTCATCCCCATTCTGCCCCACAGGGCAGAATGGGGATGAGAGAGGGAGCAAACAATGGGCCATTACGAGATGGCCCGTTGTTTGCTCCCTCTTCCCCTCGCGGGACCCGTGAGCATGCCTGGTTTTCCCAGGCGTGCTTACCGGGTCCCGCGAGGGGACCTCGTAATGTGGCGGAACGGGTTGAACGGCGCCGTCACCTTTTACGGCGCCGTTTAACACGTTCCTGCCAGCGTCGTAATGAGGCCCAATGTGTATTAAAAATGGTATAGTCAAACAATATACTGTTCCAAATATTAGCAATAAAGTAGTTCAGTAGGTGCCCAGCATCCTTCTCTTCTTAACAGTTGTAAAACGTTAAACTACCTACAACCAATCAGCAATATGGATATAGCCATTGTGACCCATTAAAATTTAAAATCATACTCAAAAGCATAGTGCTTTGTGGATTGGCCAACCAGGGGACGGTGAGGGTCTACAGAGGAACCCTGCAATAACTAAATAACCAATTAGATGAGAATGGTTAAAAACTCTGTCAAAGGTCCATGGCTTCTATGGGCAGTTAACTCAGAACAACCTAGAAGCAATCTAGAGCCATGGATACAAAATTACAGGTACAGGATTCCTCTCGTCCTTCCTCTGCTTTGATAGATCCACTTATGCTGGCCAAAGAAAGTCGAGGGACAGCACAGGCTATCTTCATGTGCTGTGCCAAACCTCATACCTCTATAAACTCAGTGTGTGGCCGGCACAGGGAAAGTTGAAAGTCTTACCTAACAAAAACCATCATGGTACTCCCTAATGGTGTAACCATGGAAGAGAATGAAAATATTGTTGCAAAATGGGTAGAAAATTGCTTATTTCAGCCCCCACCATATTAAAATGGAAAAATATTTGACCTTGTTTTAAGCCAATGAAGCGTTTACTGGGTGAAGGCCCCTGAAAGTGGTTTGCTTCTTGTTACCAAGGCAGTTCAGCTCTGTAATTTCATTTTGCCTCCAATTTATTGAAGCAAACATTACAAATCAGAATCTTTGAAAAATTGTCAAAGGGCCAATTCTTGGCTGATAGACCAGAACTATAGTCATGGCCCAGCAATTAAATATGCAGCTTGCTCTATTTTACCAAGGCAGTGAAGTCTTGTGCTATGAGATCAGCTGGCTCGTCCATTTATTTTCATTTTTATTTGTGCTTATATAGCACTTAACGCCAAAGCGCAAACACATAATTAGTAACAATGGTACAAATAAGGTCAAATTAGTGTACAATGATCCATTTAGAAGGAAGAAAGAAAGTGAGTTTTCAACTGTATTCGAAAGAAAGAACATGAGGTAATAGATTGAATAGTCAGAGGGAGTGAATTCCAGAATTTAGGACCCAGAAGGAACAAAAACGAGTTTGAGCACAAGGGTGATGGGGCACAGACAGAAGTAAGAGAGATTGGGATGGCTGGTACCAGGATATAAGAGATGATATAAGAGGGTTTCATGCCATAGAGACGTTTAAAAGCAATACAAAGGAAACATTGAAGGTGGAACTTAAAAGAGAGCCAATGGAGAGAAGCAAGAGCCCGAAGGATGGAATCACGAGAAGAGAGGGAGCAGATAAGATGGACAGAAGAGTGGAAAATAGAACTAAGTGGAGTAAGTTGAGATGCAGGTAAGGCAAGACCTGAAGAGGACCAATAATCGATGCATGAGAGAATAATGCTAGAAACAAGAAACTTAGTTGAACCAGAATTTAGGAATCGTTGGGCCTTACACATGTTAAATAAATGGAATTGGTAAATGCGAGCAGGAGCTAGAATGTGCAAGGAAAAAGACAATGAAGGGTCAAAAGTGATGTCAATCTTATGAAAATAGATTGAAAGAGTTGTGTAAGAAGGAGGAGGGAGTAGGAATAGGGGCGGTGGGGTTTGGCCTGAATAAAAAAAATCGATTTCAGACTTCGATGAAATTAGAGGAGATTCAAGACTGGATGAAAGTTTGGAATGCAGAGACTCTGAAAAAATGAAAAAGAGAAGAAAGTGTGAGTGTCATCTGCATAACGATGATGGGAGAAATTATGGGAAGAAATAATAGCAGAGAATGGAATTTTAAACCAAGAAAAAAGATTAGGACCGAGAAAAAAGCCTTGGGAAACCCTGAACTTTAGAGGAAAGGGGAGATGATGAGTGACAAGCCCACAACACTGAATAGGTGTGATAAACTAAATAAGAACAGAACCACTTGTGAACAGAGCCAGAGGTGCCAAGAGTTAGAAGTCTAGCTGAAAGGATATTGTGATCAATGGAATCAAAAGCAGCGAATAGATCAAGCAGTAAACAGTTACAGAAAGTAAAGCAGTGTCAATAAAATGGAGGGACGGAAACCAGATTGCAGAAAAAGAATTAAAGAATGGTAATTTAAATAGCAAGAGACCTGAGAGTAGAGAACCCCCCCTCTGGCATCTGGAATACCGTGACTTGGGCTGCTCCTTTTCCTTTTTTTTTATTATAGTGTTGTAGCCATATATAAAAAAACACAAATAAAACTGTTAATGACTTTTAACACTTATTGCATACAGATATAATGCAATCAATTCAATCTCATAAAAAAATAATAAGAGCATGAAGAGAGAGACCCCAATACATACTTACATAAACTAAAAAGAGAAAGAAATGAAGAACACTTAAAACAAGATACATCTAAACTGGAAAGCATGCCTTCAGAGCATAATTAATCTATTTAGAGGCACCGTATTGTTATCTGATTTCAGGTCTCTCCCCCCTAAATCTAACTCTTTTAAAACAGCAACTGCTTCAAATGTCAAAAATGGTTCATTACCAGATGATAATCGATCCCAGAATATGTCCGAGTTCAGCCACCTCACATCATGGGCAAATCTCTGAAGTCTAAAGACTCTTAAGGCCCACGTACCAGGACACTTTGAGAGTAAATGATACAGAGACTGGTTTTCCTTGTCATCGCATTTATCACAGATAGCAGTAAGATACTCATCTCTGTTTCTTATGGACAACATTTCCGCGTGGGAGGTAGATTTAATCTAAAAGAAATGGATCTGATGGCTGAGTCAGAAGACCTATTTAGGTATTGCAGCAGAAAGAATCTCAGTTTATTGGTTTGGTTATGTGAAGCTGATAACTTTGCAAGCCTCATTTTGTAAATTGTCCTAATCCAGTCAGCTGGCTGCATGTGGATTTTGACTTTCATAGGGTTATGGACAAGTAATTCCAACGAGCAATCAGAGTCTGCCAATATTTCTTGGCAGCTTGAGTCGAGATTTTTGAGAAAGATGTTCCCTCCTCTTTGTCCTAACAGTGCCACATCTTCATATAATGAGCCTTTGGGAGGATCCAAGCTTCTAGGTGGTATGGTTTGGTGGGCATTCGGGTGTGTGAGTCTGTATAGCTTGTTTTGCGTGTATGTGGTGTGGTGTTAGAGTTGAACGTGTTGTGATTGAGTGCATTTTTGGAGGTGTGCATTGTACTATATGATCTTAGAGGTTGCGGCCCTGGTAGTCATGTGTGCCTGTTGTTTTTGGTAGGTGTGTGGTGTGTTTGCAGCATTATGGAGACTCTGCGCAGCCGCAGTGCAACGTGCTGCACGAGGAGGTGTCGGCTTTTGCGCAGTACAGCGTGCTTCGCTGACATGTCTTGGCTTCTGCGCAGTCGCAGTGTGGCATACGTAGGTAATATCTCAATTTCGGCGCAGCCGCAGTGCTGCGTGCTTCGGCGAGACGTGCCTTGGCTTCTGCGCAATCGCAGTGTGGCATACCTAGGTAATGTCTCGATCTCGGCGCAGCCGCAGTGCAGCGCGGGATCCCCGTGGGCTGCTCACCGGGTGGCCACCCACTGGACAGAGGCCTTCAGTGCAGCGTGGACTGGGCGTATGTTGGCGAGGATCCTGCAGGAGATCCCCAGCGACCGATCCCTACAGGATCACTGGGCAGGAATCCACAGGCTGTCACCCAGGAGCACCGAGACCGGGCAGACATGTGGGGCCGGAGCGCGGAGGAGGTGAGACCCCTCCCCGGTGGCGGTGCAGGCGGGGGAGGAGGAGGAGGCGGCGGGGGCGCGCAGGAGGTGAGACCCCCGGTGCAGGCGGGGGAGGAGGCGGGGGCGCGCAGTGTGCGGGACTGCGGCCGCTGGGAGGGAGTAGGGACAGGTCCCCAGAGTAGATCAGGCTGGACTGGGGCTGCCCCGAGGCCTCGCGCCATGAAGCTTTGCTTGTTCTCTAATGTGACCTGATAAGTGAGCATGCATAGACTGAATCCCCAACATATGTGACTCATTCTGCATGGGACTGCATTCCATTCATGGCGCATGTGCTCTGCATGAGAATTATAGCAGTGCCCTCCGCTGTAGACAGTTGCCTGTTGGGTTTCCACACTGATGTGTACTTGCACCCTTTCCTAAAGCTGGGCCACATAAAATAGTGAGTCCCGCAAAAAGTTCAGTCCAGCCCACACATAGGGCCTCATTACACAGTAGGCGGTAAACCATGGCACTATTAGCGCCATGGTTCATGCCGGTAATTTACCCGTACCGCCTTGGAGGAAAGGGGAATTACCGCCCTATTCCAAGGTTGGGAAGGCGGTAATTCCTCCTTCCTCCATTGCCCTTCCCCATTCCCATTTTTGCCCCATAGGGCGTAATGGGAATGCGGAAGGCGCTAATTACGGTACTGCAAATTGCGGTACCGTAATTAGCTCCCTGGTCCCTTTGCGGGTTGGATTTTTAACGCCTGCAAAAAGCAGGCGTTAAATTCCCCAACCCGCAAAGGGACCTCGTAGTAAGGCGGTAAGGATTTACCGGTACCGGTAAACCCTTACCGCCTACCGTGTAATGAGGCCCATAGTCTCGGACATAGCAATCCGCACCGCACCTCAACACTATTCACGCTTCGGCTTCTACAGCGTCACTTCACTGGCCGTCTCTGCTAGTTAATGAACAGTTGCTTTAATTGCAAGGTACTATTTGCATGCAAAGCAATCTTCCTTTGCTCGTGTCTGTTTAGACTTTGGTCTGCCGAAGGGCCATTCAACCCACAGCACTTCAAAGACCCAACCAATGGCAAGAGGTTCCATCCACCTCCCCGCACCCCAAGTGAGTGGGTCCTGTGCCTTCAATAGGGCTTGGTTTCTTCCTCCTTAATGTGAGCTCTCCTGCAGTGTTCGCAACTATAATTGGCGCTATTGGGTGGGATGACAAACCTGCGGATATTGGAAGGCGCTGGGGGGATTCAATAGTCCCAGAATGTGGCTGTTACGCTTAGGTATTGATTCATGGTCAGATCTGAGTCGTATGGTGCTATAACTTTTTTGCTTTATTATTTCTTATGCAATTCCACAAGTCAATTTAAGAATCATCATAGCGGCGTATAACGCCAGTTGTTGAACATTGGTGAGTGCAAGCAGCCGACGCGCGTTTCGACCTAAGTCTTTTTCAGGGCCAATAAAGTGCTATGGTGTGCTCTGATTAGGTGCTGATTGCTGGTCCTCCCGTGTCCGGGTGCCAGTGGGGCTGATTAGCCTGATCTGAAGCCGCGATCGGCGAAGGGGAGTGAGAGCCTAGTTTCACCGTGACTTAGGTCGAAACGTGCGTCGGCTGCTTGCACTCACCAATGTTCAACAACTGGCGTTATACGCCGCTATGATGATTCTTAAATTGACTTGTAGAATTGCATAAGAAATAATAAAGCAAAAAAGCTATAAGCACCAATATGACTCGGATCTGACCATGAATCAATATCTAAGCGTAACTGCCACATTCTGGGACTATTGAATCCCCCCAGCGCCTTCCAATATCCGCAGGTTTGTCATCCCACCTAATCTGTCATCCATTTGGGAACCATGGAGTTGGTCCCCAGACGAACCAGGAGCAAGGCTGCAGGCTGACCAACCAATTATCCCTTAAGAAGGGTGCGTGGAAGGTAGAGTCCCGACCCAAACAACTCCAACCAACTTTAAACTATAATTGGCGCTAGATTGGAGTTGTCTGTTCCCAGTGTTGGGAAGGGGGTAACCCCATCCCGCCCCCCTAATTGTTTTAGAGTAAGGAGAGCTGCATTCGAAGCACTATGGTGGGCCCGGGGGCAGGGGCATTGGTGGCTGCAACACTCTACTCGCAGGAGCGCCAAATGCAACATTAGACACTCTGAAAGTAGCATGCTGCAGCACGCCTCATCACAGGACTAATACAAGTCTACCACATCACTCCCATTCTCAAGGCGCCACACTAGCTACTCCTTCAAGCACACATCATGTTCAAGACTGCCAGCATCGGGTACAAAACAGTCACAGCTAAAACTTCACTCTACCTGACCCAGAACGTCCCCATCTCCAGAGGCCAGCGAACCACCAGAAGCCACAGCATCGCCAGCTTGGAAACAAAGAACTGGAAGGGGGAGAAATCCAGGAAACAGCTTTTCCTTGCTAAGCACTGTCTCTAAAACAGGTTACCAAAGCAGAGAAGACTGCCCCCTTCATCTTACACTTCAGGAAGGACCTAAAGACCCTACTCTTCAGAGAACATCCCGCCAATTACTGACTGCTACAGTCAACCCCACCTCCTAGCTATAAGGATTTGGTGAGGGAAGACAGTTAAGGGGGAGGGCACATTTATTTGAAACGTATCTTGTGTTTTTAACAAGGTTCCTTTCCTCGTTTGCACATTACTCGTGCAGGTCATTTACCTGTGGTAGTTATCGTAGGTTTTTTATATATATATATATATATATATATATATTTTGTGGGCTAGTGGATTGCAGGGGTGGGGGTGGTGGATGGCAGGATGAAGTGAAAGGGGTGGGTTATATGGGGAGATGAGGGGGCGGGTGGGTAAGCCCCAATTAAAAAAAATCGACTAAACCTACCACGAGGAAAAGTGCACAAGGAATGTACAAACAAGTAGTGACCTTGTTAAAAACATCTACAACTATTTGAAATTAACAGACACTTATTGAATACTGTGCTACACTGAATGAAAAAAGTAAATCATTGATGTTGCATGTTATTTTCCAGGTGAAGGTCGCCTTCAATGCTGCCCCTGCCTGTGGAAGGGTTTAAAGGCATGGCAGATGGAACTTCAATAATTGGTGTAACATTTTCTGTTTCAGGTGAAGGGCACCTTCCATGATGCCTCGTCCTATTTCTCTGAAGAGGAGTGGAACATTTTGAAGGAGTGGCAGCAGGAGCTCTACAGGAATGTGATGAAGGAAATTCACCAAGCCCTGCTCTCTCTGGGTAAAGTTACACTCCTGATCTTTAACAGGTGGCTTTAGAGTCTATGAAAGGGCTGCCTTCTTATTTCAGACTTTCCTAAGGATGCTCTCCGGCTCTGTGCTTGAACATCAGTATAGGATTGTCTAGTCCTCCTGAATGATTTCCTTGTTGCTGTACAAAGTCTGATTGATATCTTGCCCATAACTCGACAGTTGCTTACTGTTAATTAGATGCTAATTGGGTGAAATGCCATGCTTCGGTTGATGTTTAATAAAAGTTGATAATATTGTTGAAAAACAGAAGATATATCGCCAGTAGGCGGGTAGTGAATTCAGAAGCATTTGTGCGTTTCACACCGGTAGCATGGAAGCAATGTTGCAACAATTCTTCACAACTGTGAGAGTTTGTTAATATGAGTCCGAGTTCTATTGCACAGCACCCTGCTTCCCAAATGGACCTGAGCTCCATTTTCCAGTACCATGCTTACCACAGAAGTTTTGACTTCTACATTCCCAGTACCATGCTCGCCACATGGATTTATTTATTTATTTATTTGGATTTGTAAAGCGCGCAACAGCCTGGGGGCATCGTGGTGCTTGTACAGACATATTTCTCAGATACAGAAGATTAGACAGTAGCAGATTACAGTACAGGCATGTGACGGAGAATGGAAAACAATGGATTAGGTGAAGAGAGAGGTTTTAATTTTTTTCGCAAGGCAAGGAGCTCTGATATCTGTGGGTAGTGCATTCCATAATTTGGCGGCAATGTGGGGGAAGCCTAGCCCACCAGCTTTAGCCCTGTAGATGCGTGGGGTGTGAAGTTGGTTCGTGTAGTGTGTCCTAGTAGGTCGTCTTGAGATGGATTTAGCTATAGTCTCTGATAGGTATGACAGCGCTGCGAGAGTGAGGTATTTGTGGGTGAGGGTGAGGATTTTTAAAGTGATGTGCTCTTTAACCGGGAGCCAGTGGGCTGCCGTTCTGGCTTGGGAGTTATGCTCCCTTTTGGTGATGCTTAATGCTGCTCATAGCGCGTTGTTCTGTGTGATTTGGAGACGGTTTACGTTTTTTGCAGATGTTTCTGCTAGAAGGGCATTGCAATAGTCTAATTTGCCCCCAATAGTTGCTCTGGCTATTGATAGGCAGTTAGGCTTGGATAGGTATGGTTTTATGGCATTTATGAGCTTTGTGGTGTGCGGAGATGCGGAGGTGATGGCGCTGACCTGCCTGGTCATGGATAAGTTAGAGTCAATGTATACCCCTAAGGTCTTCACAGATGTAGAGATGGTGATGATTGTGTTATCAATGATGAAGTTAGAATACAGCTTGTCGAGTTTCGCTAGTGTGGTTTTTTAACCTAATATGATGATTTCGGTATTCTCCCCATTGAGGCAGAGGCTGCTGGCCGCCATCCAGGCCTGGATGGTGGTGTAAATTAGGTGTAGTGCTTCAGCGTCTTTGTTGTAAGAGCCGGAGAATGGTAGGAGTACTCGAGTATCGTCAGCGTAGTTAGTATATGCGATACCAAGTGCGTCAAGCTTGTCGAAGAGGGGCTTTGTGAACAAGTTTTAAAGTATGGGTGCTGTGCAGGAGCCCTGTGATACTCTGCAATGGATGGTGGTGGGGGCTGCGTTGGCTATGTTAGAAAATACCTTCATCGCCCAAGAAGGAGGTGACCTAAAGGGCTTTTTATTTGGAGAAGTTAGCTGAGTGGGTGAGGTGTGAAGTGAGGGTTTTGTGGTCCACCAGATCGAAAGCGGCCAAAAGGTCTAGGAGTAACAATAGGGCTGGCTTGCCTTTGTCCATGATTTGGGTGATCTGTTTTTTTAGGTCCACCAAGGCTGTTTCGGTGCCGTGTCCTTTGCGGAAGCCGGATTGCCTGGTTCCGAGGATAGAGTGAGCTTCAAGGAAGTGTTGGATATGGCTATGGGCTGCTTTAGCCAAAATCTTAAGGAGGAAAGGCACAGTGGTTATGGGTTGGTAGTTATTGGGCTGTAAAGGGTCTAGAGTGGGCTTTTTTTAGAAGGGGGCGAACCCAGTCCTCTTTTAGGCTTGCAGGGATAATACCTGTTCTGAAGGAGGCATTAATGAAGGCTGTCAGGAGCAGAGCGAGAAGGTCGGCACAGACCTTGATGAGTTTAGGTGCACACATGTCCCCTTTGCACATAGAAGGTTTTAGGTTTTTGAGCAGATTGATGACTTCTATTTCACTGATACCACTGAAGGAGAAGAAAGGTTTGGTGGTATTAGTTGAGGAAGGAGTGGAGTCTGTTTGCTTGAGCTCTGGGTGATGAGGTAGGGCTTTGCAGTGATCATGATTTTTTTTTTAAGGAGTTCAATTTTATTTAGCATGGCAGATTGAATACTGGCACACCAGGCTTCGTCTTTGACGATCTCGTCTGTGGTGTTAGGAGGAGAGATGAGCTCATTGAAGATGGTGAAGATTTCCTTCGATTGTGAGTTGGCATTAGAGATGCGAACATTGAATGAGTCAGCTTTAGCTTTAGTGATGGCTGCTTTGTATTGGCTGGAGATCACATTAAAACAGTTTTTGGCATTGTCGCTGGGGTCATTTAGCCAATTTTTTAGTGCATCCCTTTTGCTGGCGCGAAGGGACTGCAGTTCCTCAGTGAACCAGGAGTTGGTGTGCAGGGACTTTTTTTCTTTTTTTACATTCAAGTGGCGCTATAGAGTTGATGGCTTTTGTGAGAATTTCTTTGTAAGTGTCTGCTAGTGTGTTAGGATCGTTGGAGAAGGGAGGGGCTAGTGGGGGGGATGTTCAAGTATGGGCAAAGGTTATCCTTGGTGAGTTTCTTAGAGCTTCTTACCTGTGCTGAGGGGGCAGGGGTGAGGGTTTTAGAGCTTGTGGTGATTTGTATGGAGAATTCAATACAGCTATGATCAGTCAATGGCATGGCAGTATTGAAGGTGATATTGGCGAGGCAGTTATTTTCCATCTGATCTGACTTCTGTTTTCCAGCACCATGCTTCCCGCATGGATCTGACTTCTGTTTTCCAGCACCATGCTTCCCGCATGGATCTGACTTCTATTTTCCAGCACCATGCTTCCTGCATGGATCTGAGTTCTGTTTTCCAGTACCATTCTTACCACATGTATCTGACTTCTATTTTCCAGTACCAGGCTTACCACATGGATCTGACTTCTACTTTCCAGTACCAGGCTTACCACATGGATCTGACTTCTATTTTGCAGTACCAGGCTTACCACATGGATCTGAGTTCTAATTTCCAGTACCATGTTCACCACATGGATCTGACTTATATTTTCCAGTACCATGTTCACCACATGGATCTAGGTTCTATTGCCCGTGGCCTTGCCCATGCTTTGCAGTCTTGAATGCCAGATGAATCCGACGCCCATGGCCTTGCTCATGCTTTGCTGCCTTGAATGCCAAGGAATCCGATTACCGTGGCAGTATACATACTTTTCAGTCTTGAATGCCAGATGAATCCTGACGCCCGTGGCCTTGCACATGCTTTGCAGTCTTGAATCCCAGATGAATCTGACACTCGCGGACCTTGCACATGCTTTGCAGTCTTGAATGCCAGGTGAAGCTGATGCCCGTGGCCTTGCACATGCTTTGCTGCCTTGAATGCCAGATGAATCTGATGCCCGTGTCCTTGCACATGCTTTGCTGCCTTGAATGCCAAGGAATCCGATTACCGTGGCAGTATACATACTTTTCAGTCTTGAATGCCAGATGAATCCTGACGCCCGTGGCCTTGCACATGCTTTGCAGTCTTGAATCCCAGATGAATCTGACACTCGCGGACCTTGCACATGCTTTGCAGTCTTGAATGCCAGGTAAAGCTGATGCCCGTGGCCTTGCACATGCTTTGCTGCCTTGAATGCCAGATGAATCTGACGCCCATGGCCTTGCACATGCTTTGCAGTCTTGAATGCCAGATGAATCCGACGCCCGTGGCCTTGCACATGCTTTGCAGTCTTGAATCCCAGATGAATCTGACACTCGCGGACCTTGCACATGCTTTGCAGTCTTGAATGCCAGGTGAAGCTGATGCCCGTGGCCTTGCACATGCTTTGCTGCCTTGAATGCCAGATGAATCTGATGCCCGTGTCCTTGCACATGCTTTGCTGCCTTGAATGCCAGGGAATCTGATGCCCGTGGCCTGGCACATACTTTGCAGTCTTGAATGCCAGATGAATATGCCCTCCGTGGCCCTTATGCATGCTTTTCGGTCTTGAATGCCAGATGCATTTGATGCCCTTGGCTTTGCACATGCTTTGCATTCCTGAATTCCAGATGAATCTGATGCCTTGGCCTTGCACATGCTTTTCAGTCTTGAATCCCAGATGAATCTGACAGTTGCAGCCCTTGCACATGCTTTGCAGTCTTGAATGTCATGTGAAGCTGATCCCCGTGGCCTTGCACATGCTTTACAGTCTTGAATCCCAGATGAATCTGACGCCCGTGGCCTTGCACATGCTTTGCTGCCTTGAATGCCAAGGAATCCGATTACTGTGGCAGTATACATACTTTTCAGTCTTGAATGCCAGATGACTGACACCCGTGGCCTTGCACACGCATTGCAGTCTTGAATCCCAGATGAATCTGACACTTGCAGCCCTTGCACATGCTTTGCAGTCTTGAATGTCATGTGAAGCTGATCCCCGTGGCCTGGCACATACTTTGCAGTCTTGAATGCCAGATGAATATGCCCCCCGTGGCCCTTATGCATGCTTTTCGGTCTTGAATGCCAGATGCATTTGATGCCCTTGGCTTTGCACATGCTTTGCATTCCTGAATTCCAGATGAATCTGATGCCGTGGCCTTGCACATGCTTTTCAGTCTTGAATCCCAGATGAATCTGACAGTTGCAGCCCTTGCACATGCTTTGCAGTCTTGAATGTCATGTGAAGCTGATCCCCGTGGCCTTGCACATGCTTTACAGTCTTGAATCCCAGATGAATCTGACGCCCGTGGCCTTGCACATGCTTTGCTGCCTTGAATGCCAAGGAATCCGATTACTGTGGCAGTATACATACTTTTCAGTCTTGAATGCCAGATGACTGACACCCGTGGCCTTGCACACGCATTGCAGTCTTGAATCCCAGATGAATCTGACACTTGCAGCCCTTGCACATGCTTTGCAGTCTTGAATGTCATGTGAAGCTGATCCCCGTGGCCTTGCACATGCTTTACAGTCTTGAATCCCAGATGAATCTGACGCCCGTGGCCTTGCACATGCTTTACAGTCTTGAATCCCAGATGAATCTGACACTTGCAGCCCTTGCACATGCTTTGCAGTCTTGAATGTCATGTGAAGCTGATCCCCGTGGCCTTGCACATGCTTTACAGTCTTGAATGCCAGATTAATCCTGACGCCCGTGGCCTTGCACATGCTTTGCAGTCTTGAATGCCAGGTGAAGCTGACGCCCGTGGCCTTGCACATGCTTTGCAGTCTTAAATGCCAGATGAATCTGACACTCGCGGCCCTTGCACATGCTTTGCAGTCTTGAATGCCAGGTGAAGCTGATGCCCGTGGCCTTGCACATGCTTTCCAGTCTTGAATGCCAGGTGAAGCTGATGCCCGTGGCCTTGCACATGCTTTACAGTCTTGAATCCCAGATGAATCTGACGCCCGTGGCCTTGCACATGCTTTGCTGCCTTGAATGCCAGGGAATCTGATGCCCGTGGCCTGGCACATACTTTGCAGTCTTGAAAGCCAGATGAATATGCTCCCCGTGGCCCTTACACATGCTTTTTGGTCTTGAATGCCAGATGCATTTGATGCCCTTGGCTTTGCACATGCTTTGCATTCCTGAATTCCAGATGAATCTGATGCCGTGGCCTTGCACATGCTTTTCAGTCTTGAATGCCAGATGCATCTGACAACCGTGCCCTGCCACATACTTTGCAGTCTTGAATGCCAGATGAATCTGATGCCCGTGGCCTTGCACATACTTTGCAATTGTGTGCTGGAAGTTAAACCATTAAAGGACCATTCCCAGGCTCTTCCTACAGCCACGTGGAGGTTCAGAGAGTATGTGGAAGGGAGGCTTGAAATCAATCATTACCACTGGTACTGCTCTGGTCAAACTTCCACTCCATCATTTTCAGCCCATCTCTGCCCAAGGAGGATAAAACATGGCTGAGGTACTTCGTGTTCCCATGCAGAAGGGCTGTGCCTACTATGGCCTGGGACCAAGGTTGGTCTGCATAGGGTTTTTCCTGTTCTGTAATGGCTTGACAGGCTGCAAAATAGTAGTCTGTAAAGTTGCCCAGAACACCGCAGAAGGTTATGATACAGGGTCCGAGCTTGCTGTGCTAAGAGGCTTGAGCTAAACTGCTCCGATGTCAGCCATTGAGGCCAAAAGATGTCAGTCATCACTCTTGGGGTTGGCAAGATTGACCTTGCTTACCAGCAGGGTACACCTGCTGGTTTTCACTCAGTGCTGCTAGGATGGAAGTGTTTCTGGGAAGATTCTTTGCCAACATCTACAGGATTTCAGTGCAGAAGACTCAAGTCCATCAAAGAAGTTCAAAGTCTGGTTTATTTAGCCCATGAGATGTAAGGTTATGGCAGTGCAGCAATCCACACAGTCTCTAGAATGTATAGTATCCCACACTTATTGCTTGTCTCATCCCTGTGTTTTGTTTTGGTTGTGGCCGATGTCCACAACATCTCCTGTTGGTCCTCCTGGATGCTCTTATCAGGTGCCCTTACTTGATAACACGGGGTTCCGTCAGGGGTTTCGGGTGCTGGGCACTGTGCTGCTGGTTGGACCTAAAGGCACTACCAACATTCCCCTCCTTGTTGCTAAGAGTGTCTCTTTCCCAACCTGGCCTCTGCTAGATTCTTCAGACCCTTCTCCAAACATTCAGGAACCTCTATTCCATATTTCACCTCCTCTCTTAGCCTTTACCCCTCCTTCTCCTCTCCTTTCCTCTTTCTCCCCTCTGTTCCCCTTTCTCCCTTCCTGCTTCTTGCATCCTTTCCTTTCTCTTGCTTTCTCCTTTACGCCTGCTCCTCTCAGCCACCTCTTCTATGATCTCTCCACTTCCTCCTTTGCGCCTCTCTACCGCCTCCACTCCCTGTCACCTCCTTGGAGCCACTCTGTATTCTGGCCAAGCTGTATCCTGTATTCTTGCCGCCACCCTGTATTCTGTCCAAGCTGTATCCTGTATTCTTGCCTCCACCCTGTATTCTAGCCAAGCTGTATCCTGTATTCTTGCCGCCACCCTGTATTCTAGCCAAGCTGTATCCTGTATTCTTGCCGCCACCCTGTATTCTAGCCAAGCTGTATCCTGTATTCTTGCCGCCACCCTGTATTCTAGCCAAGCTGTATCCCGTATTCTTGCCGCCACCCTGTATTCTGACCAAGCTGTATCCCGTATTCTTGCCGCCACCATGTATTCTAGCCAAGCTGTATCCCGTATTCTTGCCGCCACCCTGTATTCTGAACAAGCTGTATCCTGCATTCTTGCTGCCTGTTAGGCAGAATCCTGTGCAGTTCCCTTAGGGAGCACTGCAAGAAGATTAAGACTACAGGTGTTGGCAGTAAACCCACTTGGTAGCAGTCTGTACCACACAGATTTACCTGGTAGCTGTGGCTGAGCAGTCAGACTTCTCTCAAGAAGAGTTAGGCAGTATATAGAGTATACACATTAGGTACAAAAATACAGTAGCACAAGCAAACACTGACCAGAGCTTTGGTATAAAAGTATATAATTATTTATTTAAAAACACACTTGTAAAATACACTGGCACTAATATGTCAAGCAAGTTCAAACACAGTCAGTAGAAGTATATACACCCTCCCTGATAAAATTATTCAACAAGTCTAAGTTAAGACACCACTTATTTTCAAGACAGAGGTGAGCGCGTAACATTAGATGGCACTCCAATAATTCAGTTTAAAAAGGGAGAGAAAAGGCAGAATAGGGAAACAACACACTATCAACACTTTTAAGAACCACAGCAAGTCAAGAAAGGCAGGGTCTACTGTTAGAGCAAAAGTTCATAGGCCAGGCCCAATCTTGGAGAGCGCAAGGCGGAATGTGCCCAAGATCACACAGTGGAAATGCACTAAAAGTCTTTGCAGCAAAGTCAAAAGGAGTAGGAATAGTTCAGAAAGGCAAAGTTTAGCAGGTCTGGGGCCAACCCAGGATAGAGGTCAAGGATTTAGGGGACACCTTGAGCACTCTGTAGCAAGGGAGGCCAGGCAGGACACAGTACCTTAAATGGGAAGGAAGCTCCAGCGGAGGCGGTTGTTCCTGGCAATGGTTGCAGCTTGGTGTTCCAGTCAGAGGAAGAGAGGATCTCGTCGTAGAGGAAGTTTGGAGTCGTTGCACTGCCCAGGGATGAACCTGCCGCAGAGTTCCCGATTAAAAGGTGCAGTCCTTTTATTCGCGGTGGAAAGTGGTGCGCTTGGCTATCCGGCTGCCGGGGTGCTTGGCACAGGCGATTCGACCAGGGACCACTTCTGGAAGCGAAAGAAGGTGAACTGGTTGTTCCTACCAGCTCAAAGGGGGACAGACTCTTCAGATGAAGATCTTCCCTGTCGTTGGAAAGTGGTGAGTTTGTTGCAGCAGGGCTTCACCGATGGTGTTGTCGGGTTGCAGATGGTTCAGCTTCTTCCTCGTCGGATTCTTAGGTCCTGTGGCGACTTCTGAAGTTCCAGTCCCAAAGGCCCTGCTTTTATGCAGAAAACCCCCATTCATTCAGCCTAGCTGTCAATCATACATGCCACCACTGGGCCAATCAGGGAAGAGTGCGACTTGGGTTGCTGAGGCAACGCAGTCCAGGGTGCCTAAACCCCCCTCCAACCCTCCTATGGAACACAGACAGAGTGGCACCGCTTTGGAGGGTTCTGTGCAGAAGCCCGCCAAAATAGTGGAACAAAGGGCTCGACCTTTGTTGGAGCTACCGAGGTGAACACAAATGCCATTTTAAAACCGAGTTCTGGCAAAAAGACCCAACCGGGGAATCAATATTAAATAAATAACCCGGCAAATCTTTAACATTGCACCAAAAAGTGGTGCGTTTAAAATCAATGGGAAAACCCCATAGAGAATATTCCGAAGGAATATTTCGCGTGGTAACCACTGCCACCAGCCAGAAACTCGACTGGACAGTGCCCCCTTGAAAACAGACCCAGGGGCAATCGAAGTGCCCCTACCCAGTACTTCCACAATATGATGGTTTGTACTGGTTCTGCTCACAGATTTGGACTAGTAAAGCCAATGGTGACTTTACATGCCCTGGGAGACAGTAGTCCGTCCCAGGGTATGGAGTCTATGTTTGGGGGTTACTATGACACCCCTGTGTTACTGCACTTAGGGTGCTGTGTAACACACATAGGAAAACAGTTGATGCCCTATGGAGTAAAAAGAGGTTACCCCATTGCCCATGAAGACATACAAAATCAAAGGTACATCTCCAATCATGCCTAAGAGTGGGAGGAAAAGAGTCTCACTCTTAGCAGGAGAAAAAAACAAACCCCAAAACTCCAGCAAAGCTGCTGGGGCACTCACTAGGTTTGGGAAATTAGCCATAACAGAGAATTCTCCCTAACACTGCCACCCTGTATTCTGGCCAAGCTGCATCCTGCATTCTTGCCGCCACTCTGTATTCTAGCCAAGCTGCATCCTGCATTCTTGCCGCCACTCTGTATTCTAGCCAAGCTGTAGCCTGTATTCTTGCCGCCACCCTGTATTCATATCAAGCTGTATCCTGTATTCTTGCCACCACTCTGTATTCTGGCCAAGCTGTATCCTGTATTCTTGCCACCACCCTGTATTCTGGCCAAGCTGTATCCTGTATTCTTGCCGCCCCCCCTGTATTCTGGCCAAGCTGTCACCTGTATTCTTGCCGCCACCCTGTATTCTGACCAAGCTGTATCCTGTATTCTTGCCGCCACCCTGTATTCTAGCCAAGCTGTATCCTGTATTCTTGCCGCCACCCTGTATTCTGGCCAAGCTGTATCCTGTATTCTTGCTGCCACTCTGTATTCTGGCCAAGCTGTATCCTGTATTCTTGCCGCCACCCTGTATTCTGGCCAAGCTGTATCCTGTATTCTTGCCGCCACCCTGTATTCTGGCCAAGCTGTATCCTGTATTCTTGCCGCCACCCTGTATTCTGGCCAAGCTGTATCCTGTATTCTTGCCGCCCCCACTGTATTCTGGCCAAACTGTATCCTGTATTCTTGCCGCCACCCTGTATTCTGGCCAAGCGCTATCCTGTATTCTTGCCACCACTCTGTATTCTGGCCAAGCTGTATCCTGTATTCTTGCTGCCACTCTGTATTCTGGCCAAGCTGTCACCTGTAATCTTGCCGCCACCCTGTATTCTGACCAAGCTGTATCCTGTATTCTTGCCGCCACCCTGTATTCTAGCCAAGCTGTATCCTGTATTCTTGCCGCCACCCTGTATTCTGGCCAAGCAGTATCCTGTATTCTTGCCGCCACCCTGTATTCTGACCAAGCTGTATCCTGTATTCTTGCCGCCACCCTGTATTCTAGCCAAGCTGTATCCTGTATTCTTGCCGCCACCCTGTATTCTGGCCAAGCTGTATCCTGTATTCTTGCCGCCACCCTGTATTCTGGCTAAGCTGTATCCTGTATTCTTGCCGCCACTCTGTATTCTGACCAAGCTGTATCCTGTATTCTTGCCGCCACCCTGTATTCTGGCCAAGCTGTATCCTGTATTCTTGCCGCCACCCTGTATTCTGGCCAAGCTGTATCCTGTATTCTTGCCACCACCCTGTATTCTGACCAAGCTGTATCCTGTATTCTTGCCGCCACCCTGTATTCTGGCCAAGCTGTATCCTGTATTCTTGCCACCACCCTGTATTCTGACCAAGCTGTATCCTGTATACTTGCCGCCACTCTGTATTCTGACCAAGCTGTATCCTGTATTCTTCCAGCCGCCTTGTATTATGCTCCTGCACCTCTGCACTTTGTCTCCTAACTCCTACCCTGCTCTTCTGGCGGCTTCTGCCTAAATAGCTCTGTAGGGCAGAGGCAAGGCCATGTAGTGGTATGCTCTGGCTCAGGTTTGTGGGAGGTGTGAAAGTGTCTGCAGTTTGGTTCACACCAGCTCATACTACCAATTCCCCAATGCAATTTGTGTTGGGCAGAGGACTTCCCAATGGCGTGCATCCCGAGGTTACAAGGTGTATGCCTGTCTTCTTTGAAACAGTCTTGCCAGCTGACCTTGCTCAGACAACCCTCCCAAAAGCCCACAGACTTTCCCTTAGGAATCTCTGCGTGGTATAATTCGATTCCACCTGATAATAGGGGTACCCTGTGAATGGGTATGGGCGGCTGGGCCCATGGCATGCCCTTGAAGCGGCACTCGCTACTCCTCTCTTTCGGCATTCCCTTTATGGTTTCCAGACATTTCTGTGGCTCTCATGGCAGGGGACTTCCTGTTCACACAAGGTTATGGATGGGATGGTGGTTGTGAGGGATGACCGTATACCACCTGTGGGCCTGCATCATAGAGTGGACCAGTGTTTGTAATAATCTTGCTGTGGTGGAGATACGTTTATTGAGTGTATTAAATAACTCACATATACCTCTGGGGGGGGGGGAATGGTAATCCACTATGTGTGAAAGGCAGAGAGGGATGAAAGGGAAGATCATTCCCGTTTTTAGCCACTTGCCCCCAGCTGCTGCCCGATTAAAGGAAGGGGATGCAGGGAAGGAGGTGGCTAGCACTGCTAAGCAATCTCTGGGGATGCAGGGAAGGAGCTGACTAGCACTGCTAAGGATTCTCTGGGGATGCAGGGAAGGAGCTGGCTAGCACGCTAAGCAATCTCTGGGGATGCAGGGAAGGAGCTGACTAGCACCGCTAAGCAATTTCTGGGGATGCAGGGAAGGAGCTGGCTAGCACGCTAAGCAATCTCTGGGGATGCAGGGAAGGAGCTGGCTAGCACTGCTAAGCAATCTCTGGGGATGCAGGGAAGGAAGTGGCTAGCACTGCTGAGCAATCTCTGGGGATGCAGGGGAAGAGATGGCTAGCACTGCTAAGCAATCTCTGAGAATGCTGGGGAGGAGCTGGCTAGCACTACTAAGCAATCTGAGGTTGCTTTAATTAACATCTGGCCGTGGGTTATTTGGGAGCCAAATTATTCTGGCACTTAAATGCCAGACTCGCTACTTTGAAAATAATGTGTGTTATTCAGCCATTGTCAGATTCTGGCATCCAGCATATACCAGCTGGCAAAAAACAGATTGTTCTCTTTCTTATACAAGCGTCATGAGATTAATAATTGTGTGTTCTCTTTTATAAACCAGGTCCACTTATTGTCACGACCGTCTTTTCATTAAGAAACCAAGACGAGGAAGACCCAAGTCACACGGAGAGCCAGGAGGCGGCGGACAGAGTTCATGGTATTACTTTCTTGAAATTCTCTGCATTTGGCAAGAGAAGCGGTGAGGGAGGAAAGGGTGAGGGTGATGTGATCACTTTTCCTGCGGGCAAGTAAAAGGCGGGCAGTTGCATTTTGGACGTGTTGTATTCGAGGGGTCGGTTTGGGCAAGAGGCTGAGGGAAGCAGTCTTTCCATTATTGAGTCGCCAGGATACCAGCAAATGTGTATCCTGTTTCCGGCACCCGGTCCGGCGGCTTTGCTGCCGGATTACAGGTGCCGGTGGAGCGTTGTTGATCCCCCTTCATGGAGTCCCATAGGACTGCATGGAGGGATTTGCCATTGTTGGTCGGTAGGGCACCTGGCTTACGTCCAGCATTTAGCTGGAGGTAAGCCAGGTGCCCCACCGGCACTCCCGTAGTCCGGCGGTCTGGTAAAGTGCTGGTATTCTCGGATACTGGCACTTTTGTACCGGACCGCCCGACTTGGAATGAGCCCCAATGTCTTTTTTGTTTTGTTTTCATAGTGGTAGGGCGGATGTTTGGATAGCATAGGTTTTGATGGAGGGCTGAGTTTTCTTCAAACGACGTCTTGACAAACACACCTTTGCTGTTTTTTTAAAGTAGGAAATCCATCTTGGAAGTAGGGATTTGAGGAGGCATTATTTATTGTAAAATATCCTGTTCAAACACGCCCCTTTGTCCATTTCCTATGACTGATTTACCACAAGAGGCAGAGAAAGGAAAAGGGATAAAGAAAAGAGGGAAGGATGGAGAGAGACAGGAGGAGTCAGTGAGGGAGTCAAGGTGGTGAGAGCAAGAGAAACAAAGTGACCGATAACAGCCAGCAGCGGGAGAAAAAACTCCAGAGAACCGGGGAGAGAGCGGGATCAGTGGAGGAGATGTTTAGAGATACAGTGATGGATGACGTGTGATTAGGTTGAGCTTTACAGGTTGAAATATCAGTTTATAAAGATTGCAGGAGAGGGGAATGGGTGAATATATTTCTCTGCAGTGTTCAGCTCAGCCCTCTCTTTACTTGTGTTAACATTGCAAGTATTCAGCCAGAACAGCAAGTATTCAGCCAGAACAGCAAGTATTCAGCCAGAACAGCAAGTATTCAGCCAGAACAGCAAGTATTCAGCCAGAACAGCAGAGGAAGTGGGACTAATGATGAACTGCGGCATGAGTCTAAATTCAGAAGTGTATTCCCATCAATAGGGTGGAACTCATGGAGGTTTACTTTCTACAACAGGTGACATGATTATCGATCCCGAAGAGTCATTCAGTGTAAAAACAGAGGAAAACGTACACCTGGCCCACCCTCCAGACACAGAAGCCTGCGGAAGAAAGCGAGACTTCCCCAGCCCAGCTGAAGTAGGAGGTATGTGTCTGTGCTGTCCAAATTCAAAATAGATCCCATGTGTCACCCCTCCACCCCCACCTGGGGGGGGGGGGACATTCATGAGCCTGTGCAAGATGGCAGCGCGTAGATGAACTACACTTAGTCGCAGGTAGAACCCTTCTTGATCTTGTGGCAAAACATGTTTATGGCCTCAGACCTTGGGCCCTGAGGTTTGGAGGAGCCCGAGGTGATTTGCTTAAAGACTGGCTGCCCCAGTGAACTGTGGCACAGGAGTGAATGCCTGGTGCATTTATGTCTGAGTGATGCTGGTGTGGCTTTCTGCACAGACTGGTGGACTGTGGAGCTACTGTGGATAAGCACAAGGGGTGTGAGTGGACCCAGCCTGCCAGGGTCGTTACCTGCGATCATCCTTCTTAATGTGCCACTGCCTGAGGCATGGTGTAGCGTGCCCACATCACAGAGGAAGCCACACACCTCTCGTGGGGCGTGTTCTTGATTGGGGGGGGGGGGCACTCATGTGCCTGCAGCATTTTGCTATCAGCTGTAAGGTGACGTATGGCTCCCATTCTGATCTCCAACCAGTGTGGTGGCTACATTGCTTGGTGGGGTGCAGTGCCCTAGAGCCCCTGCACTTATTTAGATGTTTTTGGTAACCTGATGAGCCCAGCTCTGGTAGTGTGCCACTGTATCCTTTCTTTGGTTGAAAGGCACTCTTTGGTATAGGTTAGTGGTAGAGCTTCCCCCGTGACCACCTCTCACAGTGCTGTGCCTGCTCTATTTGTGAGCTTCCTGTCATGGTCCCACTTCCTCTGGTGTACGTGGGGAAGCCAGGAACATATCAGGCAAGTTGAGGTTTCAGTGGGAAAGAAGAGGAAACAATTCCGACCTCATCAACATCGGCCATGGCTGCACAGGGTCTGGAGGCAGATGTGCGATCTGTGTTGCTGGACCTGAAGGAAGGCGTTAATACACTGTGTATCCTGATTTCTTTCCCCTCAGCTGCAGAGTAGAAGACCTGCAGCGTAGGCTGGATTGCCATGATAATACCCTGGATGACGCTGAACAGAGCATCTCTGCGTCTGAGGCCTCATCCTTGCAGCAGGTGAAAGACCTCAAGAAGATGCAGGCCATCCTTCAAGTCATTGTGGCCAAAAGTGAGGACTGGGAGAGCCGCTCAAGCAGGAGCAATGTCCACATTGCCGGCCTAGAAGTACTTTTTAGAGATGTGCTTGATTCCTCACAGCTGTCTGGGGCATAGATCATTGACCACCAGGCTGCCTCCAAGGGCACCCCCACGTCCCATCAGTGCACGGCTCTGAATGCTGGTGCAGCTAAACCCTGCATCCTTTCCAGATTGGTAAAATGAGTATCATTGGGTGGGCAAAGAGTAACTGAGCCAGGGCGAGGTGCAGAGAAGAGGGATCGTGCAAGGAAAAGGTCATCACACATAATTCCACTACCCCTCCGAAACATAGCGTACCTTTGTAAAGGGCGCATCACTGAGCGAGCTGGGTGGCTGGAGGCACCCGCTTCTCTTGCTGCGGCCTGGCAGTGCTTCGTCCTTGCTGTGGAGACTGTGATGGGGCTTTCTGCTGATGTGACCCCCTGGCCTCCAGTGGCAGCTGTCTTGTGGCCTGTGCTTTGCACGCCCAGCATCGTGGCTGTGGATCTGGCTGGGCCTCTGCTGCTTCTGGCTGGCTGTGCATTGGGGTCCCAGGGTGCTGTAGGTGCCGAGGACCAAGTGGTGGTAGTGCATCTTCCTTTTTTGAGAAGCTGTGTTTCTACAGAATGATCCTCATGCCCAGGACATCCACTGTTGCTCACTGTGCGTTTGAACGTGAGGTTTATGTTCTCTGCATACACTAATCATCTGAGCCATACTATCATCTGGAGCAGTTTCCTGGGCTTGTGATGGCCATGTTAGATTTATTTTTTTGTGTATATCTTTTTATTATTTATAATAACAAGTGAGTAATAAACAATAACAGCTGTTTGGAAAATCGAACCATCAGAGCAAAACGTTCTGGTGTGCATACTATTACAGACAGAATCGTCAAATAAAGTACTCCTTTGTCGCCTCACAATAGAATGTGATAACAAAACCATGTTGGTAGATTACCAAGATTGCTGGGGTCACTTGGCGCACCCCCCATTTATCCCAGGTCTTATCAAATGCGTTTGGGCAGCCCCATGATATATATATCTGTTCTTCCACCATGCAGTTATCCATGTCCAGCACCCACTTAGACAACCTGGCACCTCCCGCGCCCCCGATGCATGGCAATATTCCTCTTGGCCACTATCGAATCGTTGGATATAAAAAATGTTGCCGTCTCGCCCCCTATTCCCACTAGTATCAACTTCGGATATTTTGGGATCGGCTGAGACACCACTGCGGACCCCTGCATAGGCTCTTAAGCCAGAATTTCTGGATTTTCGGGCATATCCATATTGTGTGATAAAATGTCCCCAATGCAGTGTGACACCGTAAACAGTTTGAAACTGCCACCAGCCACATCTGAACAGTAGATCCCAGGTGTAATATGTTATATACTAGATTTTCAATTTGATAAGTCTAAAACGGTCCGGAATAGCTATCATTTAGGTACCATTAAGGCCTCTTGACATGCTTTAGCCTCAAATGGTCCCATGTCCATTTCCTATTTTTGTTGTAGATTCGTCACAGAGTGCATTGTAAAACTACCTAGGATCTGGTACAAAGTCAAAATTGTCTTCTTAACAAGGAGTTCTGTATGCGTATTAGCTTCCACTGGTATCTGTTCCGCGTAGTCCTATTTCCCTCGAAACTGCAAGCACATTACGTGCCGGAATTGGCTACATTGATAATTGTCCAACACTGACAATTGTGATAATTGTCCAACACTGACAATTGTGAACTCTGCTGCAGATCCTGGAATGACCGTAAATGACCCTCTGACAGCACATCACCCGCAACATTTACGTTTTTGGTGTGCCATTAAGTCCAAAGATCATCTTCCGCAGCGCAGCCATGTCGCGAGTGTTACATAACGGGGCCTTCCGGGTCACTGTTGCTTCCGATCCAGTCTCCTTCATGACTTTCTTACAGACACTCACTACCTGTTGTGAAATGTAAGGCAGTCCAACCACATTCGCCCTCCCATGTAATGTTTGAAGCGGATCCCTACGGCCCAACCTGGCCAGCTCAAGTCAAATATGTGGACGGGACGGGTCCCCCAGCAACTACTCATTTGCCACTGCAACATATTTGTGACTATCTGGAAGAGCAATCCCGCCGTCCCACACCGAACCGTACAGGGACTGCTGGGCTGAGAATCTCGCCAAAGCAATCTCCTCAGAGCCCTTTCAGGAGTCTGGAATTTCTGAACCAGGATCCTGACTGGAGTATTATGTAGGATATACAAAAACTTGGGTAGTGTCCTCATTTTAAATAATGCTGCACTCCCCATCAGGGACAAGGGCAAAGCCAACCAGAATTTAGTGCCTGCAATAAACCAATCGGGCATGGGCGTCAAATTGCACCCAATGATGGTTTACAGACTCCCAACAGACCTGAATGGCCAGGTATTTAAATGAGACGACTGCTACTCTGGAGGTACTGTCATCTGGGATTGCCTGGGACCCCCCTTGCACCGGAAATAGGAACGACTTGCCCCAGTTGAATCAGACACCACTATGTCATCCATACCTTTTTAATATCCTCATTATCCTGGGGATCGACCTTTGAGGAGAGAGAGGGCAGCCCTGACGCATACCTCTCTCCAGCGGGAACTGCTGAGATGTCATCCAGTTGTCTCAGACCTGTGTCATGGAGTGCTCGTACAATAGTCTAATCCATTGCAGGATATTCTGGCAGAAACCCATACCCGACAACACCACCCAAACAAGTTCCCAATATAAGGAGTCAAACGCCTTTTTGAAATTGAAGGGCACTATTGCCAGTGACTCCGAAACGCTGCTAACCTTATCCAGGGCCACATGAAGTCTCTGCATTGTGAAGAATCAGAGTTTCTGTGGAGTCTCTGGGGATGCAGGTGCGCCTGCATCTCATTAGCTTTGTTTGTTTTAACTTAAGTGTGGCTTCTGAGACCATCCTGGATTAGGGTCTTGGTTGGTTCTGGGAGTACGGCAACGCAACCAAACATCTTTGTGGCTGTGGCCACCTGGTTTAGAGTAGTTATGAGGGCTCGGGTGTCTGGCCAACACGTTGAGGCTGAGTTTGGCGGTTTGGTTGACTGGTGTGCCAGCTGGTTGCCTTTAGTGTGAGTGTTGGGAATGAGTGTTCGGAATGGGTCGGGTAAGTGTGTTAGATTTATTTTGTATGCAGCTGATTCATTAGTTGCCTTGATGGTATGGTCTTGTATAGTAAGTTAAACATGTTTCTTGTAGGTGGTGTAGTGGGCCTTGTGCCAGCCCGTATAGGTGGCCGTTTTTTGCTCAGGAGTGGCAGTCCTGTGGTTCGCCAGTGGCAGTGGTGGTTGGGGAGGTGTTTAGTTTTCCTCAGATCGTAATTTGATTGACTGTGCGCCCGAACCTCCTAAGACAAACACAGACTTCCTGCTCACGTAGGAACCACGTTACCAGTGCTTTCCTCAAAACCCATTGTTGCTCAAACTGAGGCATCACTGGACAGCCGTGGATCATCAAAACATTGCGGCGGCAACATTCTTAATGGTCGCCAACTCCCACAGCACACTCTGTGACGTCACCATTCGGGAGCCAGCCACCAACCAGCTTTAAACCAGATGGCCACAGCCACAAAGATGTTGGGTTGCTGTCCCAAAAATACCTTACAGAGACTGGCAGTTCTAGCCAGAATCCAGTCCGCTCCACAAAGTCTCACTTTGGACCTCCAAACGGCTGCTCCTTGATCGCCACACTAGCCGGCCCGTTCCTCGTTGGATGGCGTCCGGTCACAACACCCAGCCAACCTCCAGTCTGGAACGCCAGACCGCTACCACAGGCCACCCCACTGACAGCGGCCACCTCAGCCTACTGTCAGCCCGCCTGGAACCACGAACTTCCGCTGCACAGACAGCTGTTCTTCCTGCCCAACCCCACCCCGCATGACAGACGTATGGATCACTCAACCTTGTGATCCTTCCCCCTTCATCAGGGCCCCCTTCCTGGACCCTGATAGCGCACCTCTGCTGCTCCTGCAACCGCCCGGCTTGCAGGATCCGCCGAGCCATCTCCTTCAGGCCGTCCGGATCTGGTAAAGGTGAAATGGATGTCACCTCTGGAAGGCGGTACTCCCAGCAGCAGTATCTCCTCACTCCTTTCCCTGAAGAACAACACAAGTACCTGCCCATTCCAGGATCCATCCAGGTCCTCCTCAAGACCAGACCTCATCGCCAAAATCTTATGACACGTTGTTTAGGTTTATATTTCAAAAAGGATACCCTGTCAATTTGATAGTAGTAGTCTTCAGTTGCTTTATTCAGGTACCTAGGTTCACCAGTTGTAATTGGGCTCATCAGGAGATTAGGAAGTACAAGACAGGAACCCACTGGCTCCCACCACCCAGGCTCACTTATCTCAACTGCCTGGGGTGGGACCCATTCATACCCAAACATTCCATTCTTACAGCAAACATTCCACAAGGGACATCACTCCATACATACCTCATCGAGGCAGGAAGAATACACAGGAAGAAAGACCAGTCACAACAGTCCCCTATTCGCTATTCACGTAGACGGCAAAAGCACCATCAATAAAGTGTATGAACGTGTGCAAACGTCGGAAATCGTTTAGCGCTTAGTAAAGAAAAAACTGAATTGATGGTGGTAGGCACAGATAATAAAATAAGGAGGTTGGGCATAGATTATAACCATTTGATAGTGGCAGGGTGTGACATTGAGACCCACAAAATGAAAACTCTGGGATCTTTTTGCATCAAAATTTGAACATGCAGGCTCAAGTGAGCAGCTTGGTCTCCTCTACTACTAGAACTGAATAAACCTTCATAGACTCTGCTCTGTCTACTACGTACCTCAGCCCTTGGTCAATGGACCCTCAGTCTCCCCTTGACTCTGAGGCTCACCCAGTATATATAGGGTGGCACTTTTAAAGATTGGTTAAGCAGGGGTTGACTGAAGTTGCAAGAGTTGATCTAATGTTTGCTATTAAGTATTAGTAGTTTCTCTCACTTTGTGTTGCTTTACATTTGATTTAAGGTGTGCTACCTTTTATTCTACTGTGATAATATTGTGTTAATAGTACTTAATTTACTGCTACAGTTTTAGTGTATATAAAATAGCTATAACTGCTAGTGTCAGTGTTTCCTTGACTAAGTGTATGCTGTGGGCCTCTTTACAGCCCTTCTCCCTCCTTAGATTAAGCCTGGCTGCACAGCCATAACTACCAAACCTTTGGGTACTACAGGCCTAAACTAAGAGGTGTAACCCTGTCACCTAAGGTGGGCTTTTCCAAGTTCTGTCCCTAGCAAGTCTATGTGGACATCCTGGACACCCTGAAAGCTCTTGTATTTGAGTTTCAGCTCTTGTATTTGAGTTTCAGTACACCCACAATCCAACCACGCCAGGAGGTCGGGGTCCCTCAACCAAGTGCAGTGGTTTTCTAGCTGCCCCTCCTCTCAAAAGATGAACAGCGTTTCCAAAGACTTTAACAGTTAGCAGGCATAGACACAGATTCTGATCACAACCCGGATGACCAGCAGCAATCCATCCACACCACAGACATGTCCGACAAATTCGATTATATAATCCCAGCAGATGGCGCACTGGAGGAAGTCCCCATCAGGGACACTCCTCTTCCCCCCCGCAGACCCCCCAAACGAAATGTAATCTTTCCACGCTTTAATGGGTAGAGCCACCAAAAAGTGCGGTCTAATCCGGGAGAAGCAGAAAAAAGTTAGAACAGCACAGGAAGTACCCCCTTCTAGACGACATATAGGAGGATGGTCTACTTACCATGACCAACCCTTTGTCAGCACCTCCCAAAAGGAGAGGTTTGATTTTAAAAAGTATTGAGTCCCAGACTCAGTGCCTACCCGCCTGCAATCACAGCCAAGACCAAGACTATGTGGTCTCTGCGGCGGTGCGCAAGCAATCCACTATTCCTTTCTCTTCCTGCCTAACAAGGAGAGTAAGCACCTTGACCTTCGGAAAAATTCATCACCACAACCACCACTACCATCAAGGCGCAAATGCCATGGGCATTCTAGCCAGGTATTACCACCGAGAATTATGGTTTACTCTGGGACCCATTCTCGAGTTCTTTCCGTAAGATAAAAGGCAAGAGGCATTGGATATCCTCCACAAAGGTGAAGCAGCATCTGGCCACGCCATCTCCATGGATATTGCAGACACAGGATTTTGGCAACTGGGAAATGGGGCTGTCCTACGTCGACAGGGATGGTTAAAGGCAACCAACTTCCACCCCGATGTCCAAACCACAGTTGTCAACATGCCATTCAACAGAGTAGATCTGTTGGGGAAGAAAGTAGACTAAACTCTACAGACCATCAAGATGGATACTGGCACGGCATGCTCCCTGGGGAACTTTCAACAAAAGTGCCAGTCTTTACGTGCAGGGAAATCTCGCTTCTCAAGGACTTTGCAGGAATTTCGCCTCTCCTACTAGTCACCATCTCACAAGGCTCCTGCCTACGCCTAATCGAATATAGAAAATACCGACTGGTTAGTGAGGGAAACATCATACGCAAAGGCTGCTCACAGCACCTACTACCCATTGGGGTTTTCTATAAACTACCCAAAATCCAACCTTGGTCCCTCGCAGCAGGCGCTGTATGGAGGGGCAAATCTAGACTCTATATCTTGCAAAGTGACCCCATCAAAAGAAAGGGTAAACATCCTCCTGGCAAAGGTGCAACACCTCTCGGTCCTTGGTAGGCATGATGTCCTCCTGCATCCCGATGATACCACACTGCAGGATCCTCATGCAGCCCGCAAGGAGTTCCTGGACGCCCACTGGAAACAAATCTAGGGATCATGGCAGCACCAAGTCAAGCTGAACCACCAATTCAGAGAGCCCCTACACCGGTGGTCCGTAAAGGCTCATCCACTTCAGGGCACCCCCTTTTGGTTCCTTCTTCACCAAGTTACGGTCCCACGGATGCTTCTCTAGAGGGCTGGGGCATACACTCTGACAACCGGAATGCCAGGGGTCTTCTGGACAAAAGAGAACGCTCTACTAATGGATCTCCTGGAGCTGTGTGCCATCTTTTGGGTGCTCAAGTCTATCCTTCCAAGAGTCACTGGGAAAGTGGTGGCGATCTTTACGGGCAACAGCACTATGATGTTCAACATCTGCAAGCAAGCGGTACACACATCTTCTTCCCTGTCATTAGAGGCACAGTCCCTAGGGAACAGGGTGCTAAAACAGCATATGTTCCTCATTCCTCTCACCTCCCAGGACTGCAGAATACGATGGAGGATTCCCTCAGCAGGGAGCTTCGGTCTTGTCACGAATGTGAGCTGCTGGAAAATTGTCTCCAGCAAGTTTTTTGTTTGTGGGGAACCCCGGACATAGACCTATATGCCATGTACCAGAACAAAGTGTGCACAGCTTTCGCAAGCAGGTTTCCCCACCATGAGAGCCTGGGGGATGCTTTCTCGTTCCAGTGGGCGGGGAAATCCCTCTATGCTATCGCTCCATTTCCACTACTAGCTCGGGTCCCAAGTGTCTTCAGACCACATCAGTGCAAACTGATCTTAGTGACCCCAGCATGGCGGAGGCAGTTCTGGTACTCCAACCTCCTAGAACTCTCCTCAGCCACCCCAATGAACCTTTACCCTCCCCGTGATCTGCTGTCCAGGAACACAGGAGACATTCTCCACCACGACCCAGCCTCCCTCAACCTGATGGCCTGGCCCCTGTGTTCCTAGAATTCAGCGCTATCCCACTACCGCAAGACTGCAGAGATGTTCTAGCGCGGGCCCGCGCTCCCTCTACACTTGCTTGTTACAGCAGCAAATGGTGAAGGTTTAAAATATGGTGCAAAGCCAAATCCTTTCGCCAATCAACCAGTGGCCCTACGGCCTTACTTGTCCATGGCAGTGTCAAGATTGGCGCATACATCCATTAAGGTGCATTTAGCACCTATCTCAAGGTATACCGGTTCTCCAGCTTCACTTTCACTGTGGTCCCAAAGATTGATCAAGGGGTTGCTCAAAGGCCTATTTCGTTTGTTCCCACCAATCAAGTGACCAGCGCCAGCATGGAAACTAAACATAGTCCTCTTCATGCTTCACCGTTTGAGCCTATGCACAAGGCCCCAATAAAATTCCTGTCTTGGGAAGACCGCTTCCCTGGTGGCCATCCCCTTTGCTCGCCGTATAAGCGAAATACAGGCATTTTCCTGCAAGGCAGTATACCCGACGTTTCACAAATCCAAGGTGGTTCTATGTATGAATCACTCAATTGTGCCCAAGGTGCCATTCACATTTCATCTCAATGAGCCTGTGGTGGTGCCAGCGTTGGTTCAATCTCTGGGTTCACAATATGATGGTGAACTCACCGGGTTTGGCATGCACAGCCGTGTACCTCGCTGCTCCCAGCTCGTCTGCTTCAGTTCTGCTACCTGTCTCAGCAACTTCTCCTGCTCGGTTTCCCACGTCTCGCGTCTGCTACTTCCGGAACCCTCTTGACTCCCCCAGCAATCCAGTGCTCGCCTGCCACCGCTGAACGCTTCACAGTGGGGAAAGTCACTAAATTGTGCGCTTTCTACTGTGCTACCTCTCAAGCTGAAATCCCGAGCCATACGGCCCTCTGGCTCTTCCACGAATTCTTCCTCTGTTGCTTCGTGGAGGTTCCAAAACTCCTCCACAAACTACCACCACCACTACTACTACTCACCTGCTGCTACTGCTTCTGCATTGGCTGCCCCGCCATCTTCCACATTGGTAGCTTAGCCTGCAACTGAGGGGGCCTTTTAGCCTCTCAACCATCCTCCTGTGTGGATCATTAACCTTAATGGACTGCACTCTGCAATCTTGTGCCTCTGAAGCCCTCTTCTTCGTCCCAGTACTCTGTGAATTCTGGGACTTGAAGTCCCAAGCACAGAAGTCAGTTTTCTCAATAATTTCCCCACCAAGTTCCTTTTTCTCCTTAAGCATATTCAGCATATTCCTCAAAGGACAAAAAGATACATTCAGTTTTACAGAGGATTGAGGTTTTTGCAGTTTCAGACTGGTAATTTTAGAAGACCTTTCTGCATGTTTTTCCTGGGACTCATTGGATTTCCTATTTCTGGGAGTGTTCTACTTTTTGCAAGAGCTTTTCTCACCCTTAATACATGACTGGTTATAATTGTGTTCACTCGCATTGTTCCAATTAACTGTACTGGCATTAATGACATTCCCTTCCTTGAGGTAGACAAGTACTGCGTCCCATCCCATGAAGTCCTCCAGTTTCCCTGCGGCCCTTCTCCTCCCAAGTGATCCTCCCGGCTATCACCGCCCCCAGGGTCAGGATCAGGAAGCATCTGCCGTTCCCTGGCCACCTGAGAGGAGACTTCAGGTAGGGTTTCCGTGAGGACCCCATAGGATTCATCACAGCCGTGGGCCAAGCCCTCATAAGAGCCATCCGCCATCTTGCTTGTCCAATCTCTGTTGCGCCTGCTTCCACCCATTCTCTGGGTAGCTGCTGATAATCCATTGCCCAATGTCTCTTCATGCCGGCAAGCCCGAGTTCTCCCAGCTCACGGGCCCACGTAGTGAAGTTGGTACTTGCCTTCAAGCCTTTCACTTTTAGACCTGACCTGGGGGATATCCATCGGTTCTCTCAGGGAAGGCAACGCTGAGACCTGTGGAGATTAGGGCCAGGCCCTTCCAGGGAAATACTGTCCTCTCTACTAGAGAGGTCTAGGCCTGCTGAGGCAAGGGTTGCTCTCGGAGCCCATCTTTGTGTCACAGTATTTAGAGACTGGGTCTCTCCTGGAACAGCCCTTGTGTATCCCACTTGTAAGGGTGTAGGAGAGAGAGGCCGACACAGGGGATGACAATGTTTCACAAATATTTATTGTGATGTTAAAGAAAAACCTATCTGGCCCTATCACTATGAGAGGGGTACCCCGCCTCAACCAAAACTAAAGGGACTGTCAGAATGTCAATCAAACAAATGTTCACCATCCTGTGTCCAAACCCATCTCTAGCCCTTACACTCTACAAGTAAGGATATCTATTAACACAAAAGTTCTCCCACCAGGGGAATGACTCCCTTCTCCATGTGGATGCCGAGAGTTGAATGACACTGTGACTGCTTGAAGTCTGAGGAGGGGGCCGTGAGGACTGAGGGGGTGAAGTCTGAGGTGGAGACCAAGGAAAGAAGTGAACACACATGGTGGGGTGCCGACTTGAGCTTGGATAAAGCCATTGTTTTACTTAACCCTAACACAAGCAACTTGCACGCTACACAATTCGAAACGGAGCCGGCCGTGGGTAATTGCTCACACATAGCAGCATATGATGCATTGAGTGCAGCTATTTGTAGTTTTATTCTTTCTGTCAACCCAGACTACTATCAACTGGCGTTTTGTAGCAATGTTTGCTTTTGCTGGTTTTCAATTCCTGTTACATTTTATTTTATTGGCTTTTGTTTAGCACTCCCCCCAACCTTGGTGGTTCGATGCGCACACCATTACATGTTAACAAACTAAGAAAACAAGTACAGGAGATTGAAACTACAGGGCGCTAGATGGGGGAGAAAGAAAGAAACCAAATGAAGGAGGGAGTGATGGGGAAAGGCAGAAAGAGAAATCATTAAGAGAAAGGTATTAGGGGACAGTTGCTTGTTCTAACATCTAGAGGGAAGTGCGACACAGTGAGGATCAGATGGTGCATGGCTCTAAAGTCAGGAGTATATTTATATTCAGAAGGTGAGAATCATGGATATTTACTTTATATCACAGATGACATGAAGACCAATCCCGAAGAGTTCATAATTGTTAAGATTGAGGAAAATCTGCACTTGATCCACCCTCCGGAGACAGAAGAAAGAGGGAGAAAGGAGGTCTGTCTCAGCCCTGGTGGATGCAAAGGTGCAGTATGTGTACTATTCAAACTCAAAATACATCACACGCCTCTGCGTTACAATTCCCAAAGCATATTACAGGTCTGCCTGCTGAAGCTGCCGTGCCCGACAGGTCTGACCCTGCCGGGCACAGCGGCCCCGGTTGGCAAACCAGTCACGGAAGCACCGGCACTGTTAACAACGGTGCCGGTGCTTCTGTGTCCCCATCCCCATAGAGTCCTACTGCACTCTATGGGAATGGGGAACAGCATTTTACCAGCGCCTGACTTTCTGGGCAGCCGGGGTTGTAATCCTCTGGAGGCAACGGGAAGTCAGGCACCTGTAAATATTTACTGGTCCGGTGGCACCCGCCGGTAGCACCGGCGCGGTTACCACCAGACCCGTAATGAGCCCCAATGTGAGGATGGTACACACCTCAGAATTATGCCAGGAGAGTTTTTATCATGTTAACTTAATATTTTGTGCTGTTTAACCTCATGAAAAAATCTCCTACAGGCCTTGGTTGAAACCTCATGTTTCAAACAATAACTTTTATTTCTGCAACACTTTTACTACGTAATCATAGACACCTCTCAACCGGGGGTGGAAAGCCTAACGGGGAGGAATCCAGAGCCATTCCTACCCCTGAGGTGGATGGTGAGAGCAGGGAGGCCCCAGTTCCTTTCCTCACCCCCATTGTGCCACCATGTTTGTTTGCAGACCCTTCTCTCCCACCTTGCCTCATGTCTTAGACACTCGCTAGTTTCCCTTTTCATTTTCAGAGATCAAAAACCTGGTTCAGAAAGTCGAAAATGGAGAGCGAGCAAGAAAAGCAACATAAACAACCCCTACGCCAAACAGAAGAACAGAGACCTGATAAGACAGCAGAGGAGAAAAGCTGCACAGAGAATCCACCGGCCTGCAAACACCTGACTGCAGCAGCTCCTGCTACAGCCACGCATGGACACAGCACAAAGCTCAGCGCTGCAGGGCCTTCAGAGCCTACTGGCACACACGCACAGAAAACCACCGGTCCCTTAGGCCACCAGGGACAAAAAGGGGAAGGAGAATTGTCCTTTACCAACAAACGTACCGAAATAAACCCAGGGAGGGGCGTGGAACACGAATTGGAGTATTTAACTTCCTCAGTCAGCATCTTTGGTGCTCGGCGAGCATGTGCAGCGAGTGGGCGAGGCTTAGCCCCTTCTTACGAGTTTTCCTCACACAAATATGCCATGGGCGGGGAAGAACAATGAGATTGGCCAGAGAACGTTATCCAAAGCTCGCAGGGGACAAGAAGCAGGAAGTGTGGTTTTTTTTGTTTTTGTTTTTTTGTTTTCCTGGTACGGTCAGGGGTGGAAGACGAGAAAGAGACCAGCAGGAAGAGGGAGGGCAAGAGTGGCGGATTGTGGAAGGGAAGAGCTTCATGGAGCAGGTGAGGTACAGGCTTAGGAGTGAAGTGGTTCTGCAATGTGAGTGTGCGTGGTTGTGTGGCAACTGATTAGATATTAGAACATGGAGTGGTTGTGAAGTGAAAGGTACTGAGTAAAAGAAAGGGGGGGGCTTGATGTTTAGCAGTGTAGGTTGAGTGGTAGTGTGTGGAGGTCAATGTGGGCGAGGCAGTAGTAGTGGGACTGTGGACAAGGGAGTAGTAGTGGTAGTGTGGAGGAGGGAGTAGTAGTAGTGTGGATGAGGGAGTAGTAGTGTGGATGAGGGAGTAGTAGTAGTAGTGTGGATGAGGGAGTAGTAGTGGTAGTGTGGAGGAGGGAGTAGTAGTAGTAGTGTGGATGAGGGAGTAGTAGTAGTAGTGTGGATGAGGGAGTAGTAGTAGTAGTGTGGATGAGGGAGTAGTAGTAGTAGTGTGGATGAGGGAGTAGTAGTGGTAGTGTGGAGGAGGGAGTAGTAGTAGTAGTGTGGATGAGGGAGTAGTAGTAGTAGTGTGGATGAGGGAGTAGTAGTGGTAGTGTGGAGGAGGGAGTAGTAGTAGTAGTGTGGATGAGGGAGTAGTAGTAGTAGTGTGGATGAGGGAGTAGTAGTAGTAGTGTGGATGAGGGAGTAGTAGTAGTAGTGTGGATGAGGGAGTAGTAGTGGTAGTGTGGAGGAGGGAGTAGTAGTAGTAGTGTGGATGAGGGAGTAGTAGTAGTAGTAGTGTGGATGAGGGAGTAGTAGTAGTAGTGTGGATGAGGGAGTAGTAGTGGTAGTGTGGAGGAGGGAGTAGTAGTAGTAGTGTGGATGAGGGAGTAGTAGTAGTAGTGTGGATGAGGGAGTAGTAGTTTGGAGGAGGGAGTATTAGTAATAGTAATGGGTTATTCATAACGCGCTTAATACCCAGAGGTTTCGAAGAAGTGCAGACCCCGGGGATCGAACCTGTGTTGCTCCCCATGGTCTTGCTTACAAGACAAGCGCATTGCACTTGAGCTAGCCTCCCGAGACAGTAGTAATGTGGAGGAGGGAGTAGTAGTAGTAAGAAAAAGGGAGACTATTAATAGTAGTATGGGGAGGGAATAGTAGTAGTGTGGAGGAGGGAGTGGTAGTAGTATGGAGGAGGGAGTAGTAGTAGTGTGGAGGAGGGAATAGTAGTAGTGTGGAGGAGGGGGGAGTAGTAGTGTGGAGGAGGGAGGAGGGAGTAGTAGTAGTGTGGCGGAGGGAGTAGTAGTAGTGTGGAGGAGGGAGTAGTAGTAGTAGTGTGGCGGAGGGAGTAGTAGTAGTGTGGCGGAGGGAGTAGTAGTAGTGTGGCGGAGGGAGTAGTAGTGGTAGTGTGGAGGAGGGAGTAGTAGTAGTAGTGTGGATGAGGGAGTAGTAGTAGTAGTGTGGATGAGGGAGTAGTAGTTTGGAGGAGGGAGTATTAGTAATAGTAATGGGTTATTCATAACGCGCTTAATACCCAGAGGTTTCGAAGAAGTGCAGACCCCGGGGATCGAACCTGTGTTGCTCCCCATGGTCTTGCTTACAAGACAAGCGCATTGCACTTGAGCTAGCCTCCCGAGACAGTAGTAATGTGGAGGAGGGAGTAGTAGTAGTAAGAAAAAGGGAGACTATTAATAGTAGTATGGGGAGGGAATAGTAGTAGTGTGGAGGAGGGAGTGGTAGTAGTATGGAGGAGGGAGTAGTAGTAGTGTGGAGGAGGGAATAGTAGTAGTGTGGAGGAGGGGGGAGTAGTAGTGGGGAGGAGGGAGGAGGGAGTAGTAGTAGTGTGGCGGAGGGAGTAGTAGTAGTGTGGAGGAGGGAGTAGTAGTTGTAGTGTGGCGGAGGGAGTAGTAGTAGTGTGGCGGAGGGAGTAGTAGTAGTGTGGCGGAGGGAGTAGTAGTAGTGTGGCGGAGGGAGTAGTAGTAGTGTGGAGGAGGAGTAGTAGTGTGGAGGAGGGAGTGGTAGTAGTGTGGAGGAGGGAGTGGTAGTAGTGTGGAGGAGGGAGTGGTAGTAGTGTGGAGGAGGGAGTGGTAGTAGTGTGGAGGAGAGATTAAGCAGTAACGTGTAAGGATGGAGGTAAGTATCAGGCGGGGCGAGTGATATCTGAGGGAGAGAAGAGTGTGAGGAGCAAGGTGAGTGGAGATTGCGGAGGAGAGTAGTAAGGAGAGCGTGAGCGTGACCGATCACTACTGAGCATCTGCAAGGCACCTTCCCACTCCCGATAGACCACTAACAACTAGTCAGAGTAGGGAGAGCTAGGAAGTCCTGGGGGTGTCTAGTTAGAAAAGGCAAACGGCCTTTAGGCCATGACACATAGAATAAGTTGGCTTTTAGACTGTAGCGGTCAACATTTGGTAGCACTTACCTGGGGTTACGGACACCGGTGTTAGGGAGGAGGGTCGTGGCAAGGCGAGAGAGAGGGATTACCGTAGGCCCCACAATGAAAATAAAAACCCTTTAACTGTCACCAAGACTCAGAGGGATTTCTGTGCCACTCGTGACAACTGTGGTGGTTTTGTAGATTGTGTTTCAAAGTCATACAATCCCTTGAGTGGATGTTACCAAAGATTATGCCCATGATAACGTCCCCCGAGAACTAGTGCGCCTCTGGAACAGAACGTACAATTTCACAAAAGTAGTGATGATCTATCTCAAACGAAGAAACCAACTGCTCTTGAATGTTAAAGCTTTTTCATTAATAGTCCAATGTCCAAATGCTGTGTATTTCATAGGGTTCAACCCACGGCGTTTACACTTGTAACGTTAAAGTCACTCAAATCATACTTTTTAATATGTCGACCATCGCCTGGAAAGGATTATGTTGGTAGAAAGTGCTCTTTGTCATTGTTTAAACTACTAATCTTTACTTTTTGAAACTCTGTACACCTTAATAACTTGTTCTTCATCATTTCTTATTTCTTTGAGGAAAGATGAAAACATGGCTTTGGTTCCCATTGCGCACCGTGAAGAGGAAGTGGGAGGAAGCAGCACAGACCCAAAGTCGGGTGAGTTTCCTATGTTTGGATTAAGTTGGGAAGGACCTGTAAGGAGGAAGTCAACCCAAAACCTGAGCGGTAAAAATAATCCGTAAGGCCAAATAATCACTGAACCTCTTTGCAAGCGAAAACAAGGTTTATTACATGCAAAAAGGCCTAACCGACAATGAGCTCGTCACTTCCCAAGACATTACAGCTTATATAACAGTAAACTGCAAATTATGAATACATAGGTTAGAATATCATCCCTCCACCCTCATTGGTTACCACCTATAGAACAGGCTAATATCCCCCTATAGTCCCTGGACCGATTGACCACACCTTATCTAAACCTATTCCCCTAAACACCTTTACTACATCGTCCCTATTGAATCCAGGTATGGGATTGATTGTTCAAACATATTGACAAATTAATAAATCGTGACAGTCACATGATGTGTACCCCTTGCATCCAGGCACGATTAAAGGAAACTGACAAGGCCTTCTCATTATACCAGGCGCCGCAGCACACATAAGCTTCCTCCCTGACCTTGTACTGAATGTGTTGGCATCAGCTGTGCTGCTCCTGTCCCAAATGACAGAACGTTCCCAACACAGCTCCCTCCTTATCTCCTTCTAAACCCCAGGTGCCCAGTTATGACATGACTGGGCACCGCTCTTGAGTCTGAATTTCAGGGAATTATTTGTTTTTAGTTATGCGTGTGCTTTTAATTAAAATGGAATGACTGCTCTTGGGTGAGGGCAGTAGTGCTCTAAATGTTTGCCTTGTCCATTGGCATCACAAAACCTTATGCCTTATTTTAAAAATGTGTCTTTCAAAGTGTGCATCTCTTTCTGCTTCTCCCTACCCTAACATTCCATTCCCACCACGTTCAGGCCCTGCAGCTGGATATAATTAATGATTATCTGTGAACTGCCTCTGACCTCTGCTTCTCTCCTGGGGAACGGGATAGGGATTTTGTTTTTAGAACCAAGCTAAACAGAGCAGCAGCTCCACATCGGGGCCTGCTTTCTGTTCTGTTCATCGTGTACCAGGCCCTGAAATCCAATATGGCAACACTTCTGCCATGTTAATACATTGACCTTGCTTCGACCACAGAACCGTTCTGACTCCATCTTCCCCCTGTTTCAGCTCTTTCCGTACCCCTCACTGAAAAACCTAACTTCGAATACAATATCTAAATACTGTGCCTATAATACTGCCCTGTCTATAACCTCTGCAACCGCAACATTGATACATGTGTTGCTATATGTATGTTTCTAATATGTGTCAAAGCCAACTACAACCAATATATGCGCCTTCTGCCTTCTGATTACACCACACATAATAACAAGATAAAATCGGGAGAGAACTAAAATATCCTTTAAAACTCTCCTCACGGTGTTCCGACAGAGATTGACAGTCAACAAATAGATGTTTCATAGTTTCAACTCCCAACCTGCAACAGCAGCATACACAGTCAGCTTGTGGAAACTCAGAACTCTCTATCACATCGTTAGTTAAGCAGAGGTTCAGTTTAATTTGTAACCAAAACTGTCTTAGAAAAGGTGAGGGATATCTAATCAAACATCGCTAAAGCGCATTATACAGTTTAATATCTGTTATAAAATGTTCAAATATCTTGTAGCCCATCGGTTTCACCCTGTTTTTGATCCAATCACCTTCCAAATGCACCTTCTTTACCTTATTTGGGTTGAACTCCAGCTTTTCAATCGGTTTGCTAACCAGAAGCAGGAAAACAGAGTTCCCCCGCTGCTCAAAAACAACACACTCTCCCTTTATAAGCAAATGGTTAAGAGCCATGCAGGGGGGGAACAGTGCAGAGTGCAGGAGCTGAATTATTTTCCATTCTATCTTTGAACTTGGAGAAGAAAAGCCCAGAATGTGCCTTATTGCAGCAAGCGGGGTACCACCTGCGAGTCTAAACATGTGTTTCCAAAGGAACGCCTCCTCTTTATTCCAGTCTATTTTTGCTTCTTTAACTTCGACCCCATAAGTCCATCTTGGGGAAAATCACTTGATTATATAGTTTGAGGACAGGAATCAAAGAGAAGCACCCATACTTCCTGTCCAATATGCGCATTTGGTTTACTGTTGTGGTCGTGTTAAATCTCAGTGCATTTGACTCCGACAGCTTAGACCGTTCGGAGCAAATCATAACTCCCACATATTTAAACTCTGAGACAACCTGTAGCCTAACCCCCTGTATGTGCCATATTAAATTAACTCTCCCAGACACACTTTTTTATGGTTCAGAATAAGAATTCTTGATTTTGGGACTCTGATTTCCAAACCCAATTCCATAAAATATGTATGGGCTTGCAGCAATGACCTCTGGGGTTCTATGGGGGTCTAATCAACTGAGACCAGATCGTCTGCATAAAGAAGGTATTGTATGACAATATGGCCCAGTCTCGGGGGATTTACCCCTGAACCTTCTAGTGCAGCCGTAATTCCAAAAATATGCAAATGAAAAAGAAACTGGGCAAGGACACAGCCTTTTCTTAAACCATGTGCCACAGGGATCCAGTCTGAATAATCGCTCCGATTGTCAAGTCTGACCTTTGTCCTAAGATCCTGATGTAAAAATTCCGACATCAGTATGCGATTCTTCGGGCATCCCGACATCCAAAGCATTTGCCATAACTTGTTGCGATCAACGCAGTCAAAGGCTGAGAGGCAAGATTGATGGATCATTTTAGTCTGGAACGCCTGATTGTTTAACAATTGAAGAATGAAGCCATCAAGGACTGTATTAGTGCCGTTACAGAAACCGGACTGCTCACAGTCCAGCATGTTTGCAAAACTTACCCATTTCCCCAATGCACGCAGTAAAAACCCTGAAAGGTTCTATATGGAGAGTTCAGGAGAGAAATTGTATGGTAATTGCCTGGATTATACCTATCCCCCTTTTCATAAATAACAACAATCGTGGCTTCTTGCCACGTCACTGGGCACACATGCCGTTGTACCACTTTGAGATACAACTAGAACAAGACAGCTGCCCATAGTAGGGGTTCAGATTTAAGAGTTACATTACTAGTTCCATCGGGGCAAGGAGCACTCGATGACTTTCTTTAATGGCCAAGAGGATACCCTCTGCGTCGATATCCAACAGGGCCCATGGGCCAGGTCCCCAATGGTTAAGACATTTCCCAATCACCCCCCCCCCCGCTCCCTCTCGAGACCGTCTAAGGCACAGAGTTCAGTATAAAAAACTCCTCCCAAATAGGACCAGAGATAGAATGATGCTGCAACGAGACTTGCTGAGCACCCCCTCGAATTAACCTCCAAAAGTTAGCCGATTGAGAGGGTGTCAAAGAATTCTGCTTCAGCATCTAACTGTAGCGAAAGCACACAGTGTCCCCTTATCCAATTTTTGTACGTTTACATCTAGCAATCTTACGTTGAACGTTAAATCTTCACATCTCTGCTGTTGTGTACCTCAGGCTTCTGCTTTGTCCCCAATTCTTTTTAACATCTACATCTTTCTGCTGATTTTCCTCGTCCGCTCTTACGGGATCAGGTGCTATTCGTATGCGGACGACACCCAGTTTCTGATCCGCTTAGATCTGGATCAGGCTGAGGTGTCGGCTCGCCTGCATAAGTGCCTGACCGCCGTAGGACAATGGATGGGGCAAAAGTGGCTGAAACTGAATGGGGATAAAACCGAGGTGCTGGGTCCCCACTCCAATCACTCACTATGGATTTCTTCCTTCTGGCCTTGATCCCTGGGCCCACTCCCGGCTCCGTCCACTAAGGTAAAAATTATTGGTATTATTATGTGAGCCAACTTGTCTCTGGGCCCCCAAGTCTCCTTGGTATGTCAGCAGGGGCATTTCCAGTTGAAAATTCTTAGGAAAGTGCTTCACTTGATCCCTCCCCTGCTGCGTCCACCTGTAGTAGCAGCAATGATTCTCAGCAGGTTGGACTACTGTTCTTTGTACCTCGCGCAGCCTAAAGGGCTGATTGGCAGATTACAGCGCCTCCAGAATCTGGCAGCCAGGCTGGCTACGGGTACTCCTTATGGGCCCCACATATCCCCTATACTCCGTTCTCTCCATTGGCTCCCGGTGGCACACAGCGAGTTCAATTCAAGGCATTGTGCATTGTTCACCGGGCTTTGCATGGCCATGGGGCCGAGTATATTTGTGTTAAATTTGAGCGGTACGTTCTTAACCGCTCGCTGCGCTCAGCCTCAGCCAGTCTACTCATGGTGCCCTCCTTTCGTCCTGTGCGACTGGGAGGACATGCTTTCTCTGTTGCAGCGACTCAACTGTGGAACAGTCTTCCACTGACCCTGAAATCACTGTTTAATCACTTTGCCTTTCGGAAGGCTCTTAAGACCAATCTTTTTTGACTCTGATGTTTCCCTAAGCCTCTCCGTGCCCTCATGCTTGTAGCTCTTTCCTCCTCCCAGCGCCAAGATGCCTTCGGGTGAACGCACGCTCTATAAATGAACATAACATAACATAACATTGATACCGGTTCTAATAATTACCCTAATTTTGCCACACAACTCGCTCTCTTTTTATCCCGCACCTCTATAATAAACCTGTGTCTAAAGACTCTCTGCAACTACCAGTACAGAGCTTAGAATCTTTTATCAGCCCGATTAATTTGGACTGAAGATAATGAGAAAATGAACGAGGGCACATATCAGCAAAAAAGTTCTGCGCCAAGTCCTGTTCAACAGAGGCATTAAATCTAAGGGCATATTTAGGAACCCACCTGACTGCTTGGTTCCGTGGATTAATCGTTAAAGTATCAGACAGCAGGTCCCGCCCTGATCTGCCAATGGCCCCAAAGCTAAAATTAAGCCGAGCATGGTCACTGCCTACATCAGGTTCACCACAAAAACTATCAACAAGAGAAAGGAAAGAGGATACAAATACAAAATATAGTATAACTGTGCAGGATATCCATCCCAGAATTACCATTGAGTGGAACTACATCAAAAACCTCAAAACATTCTTTGATCCGTTGTCCTCGAAGTCTAGCAGGTTGGGAAAAACGTCTAAGGAAACCAATGTCGTACCATCTTGTGTCTAAACATTTGGAGTTAAAATCGCACAATACAATAAAACAAACGTTAGACAGAAAAGCATATTCTTCAAATACATTGGCAATTATTGCAAGAAAATCAGTTAAAACAACTGTTTGTGGGTTAAAATAGACATTTCAAAGAATTAATGTTCGAATTTCATGCAACACAAGATCGGACCATGTTATTTTACAACCCAAAATGTCTGCACGGGCAACTTGTATGTCCACAATATTGGTATTTGAGGAAACATGCCAAGCACAGATTAACTCTCCAAATGGATGACCCTTTGTGCCTTTGCTCACTCGCTCATGTACAACCATAAACCCATCAAGCAACAGAACATCAGAGATTCCTGAACACAAATTGTCTGCTTGGGTACTAAGTATCAGATTTGTGCTCAAATGAGTGAACCCACATGGGTTCCATGATGGAAGTCTTATCGGGGAAGTTCAGTAAGGGGGGCTTTTTGTTGGATTCTGTTGATGTAGCGAGTTCATAATATGGGACCAATCATTGTTTTGTTGTTATTGTGAAGTACGTGCAGAGTGTGGTGCTGTAGAGGTCTGGTTGCATTAAGTACAGAGTTTGGGAGATGTATGCAGAGGAGTGAGTTTATTAGTACGATTGTTGGTGAAAATACTGGAAATCCACACCAATCCCCCAAACCCCCTGAAAATACACCCAAGTGCACTTCTCGCCCAGCCCAGGAATCAATCCAAGTGTGTGACACCTCCCCTTACTGAAAAACCATCTAAGTTCACCCACATCTCCCATCCAACCGCACCACAACTCCCTCCCCCCGAAATCCATCCAAGCCCGTCACACCTCCCACTCTAGGAATCCATCTGAGTGTGGGGGGTTTCCCGGTTTAAGGTCTCTTCCAAGTCCTGTCCCTACTTTTCCTTTTTCAGTACTTGGCCGGTTACAAGGTGTGCGGCCGCTGTTCGGTCGGTTTCATTGTGTACGGAGCTGAAAAGCCAGGTTTTAAGAAGTTTTCTGAATTTGTGCGGTCCTCCACAGTTAGTATTTCCCTGGGGAGGGGGTACCCTAGTTTCCCGGCTAAGCATGAGAATGCTGATTCACCCAGCTTTTTCTTTCTGTATTGTTTGGGCTCTAGGCGTATATCGTTGCATGATCTTAGGGTTCTGGTGGGTTTGTAGAGGTAGAGTTTCTTTTGAATAAATTCCACTCCCTGGCCGTGTATCGCTCTGTGCATTATGCACATTGTTTTGAAAGGGATTTTTTTTGTCCGGGAGTCAATCTAACATCCTAAGAGCCGCTGTGATGTGATCTCTTCTGTTGAGTTTAAGTAGCAGTCTGACTGCTGCGTTTTGTATTCATTGCAGTTTCTTTAGTAGGTAGTCTGGCATTCCAAGGTATATGCTGTTAGCATAATCTATCCTGGACATGATGAGGGATATGATGGCCAGTGTTTTGTGCGTGAATGAGAGGAATGGTAGAATTTTTTCTTTTTATCGTTTGTAGGTGGAACAAGCACTTTTGGATTATCGTATCGTGGTTCTAGTGTTAACTCTGTCCATGATGATTCTTGCGCCTAGAACCTAGAATGTTTTAATTACTGCTGCAGATGGTGTCGGCAGGTTTCCGGTTCTATTGGCCATGGGATGCGCTCATTAGTCCTCTGTCAGGATTCCATGATTTCGTTTTAAAGTTTCAAAAGCACATACTTACAAAAGCATCCCATGGCACATTTCTAGAGTTCCAAAAGCATATACTTACAGAAATCACTCCCTTAAAAGGTTCATGTAAATATTCATTTTTAGGTTTATCAATTAAACATTTTAAATGAAGATTTTAGCAAAGTGATCTTTGGGGTATGTTTTGGATAAGATTGAGACTATGTACATTTTCCTTAATGAAACTTGCAGGAGTTTCTATAGCTCTGTAAATAAGTTCATAAAGTAACCCAATAATCATAGAACCAGAGGAAACCCTAATGAAAAGACAACGTGCCTCATTCCGAGATTGGTGGTAGTCATGGCGCTATTTGTGCCATGACTGCCACCAATAACGGGTCCGGCACCGGTGTAGTTCAATGGGGACTTACCGGTCTAGTCCGACCCTGGCGGGACCGGTAAGTCCCCATTGAACATGCCATTCCCCATTCCCATTTTAGCCCCCATAGGGCTCAATGCGAATGTGGAGGGCGCTAATAACGGGCTTGCGATGTGCAAGCCGGTTATTAGCACCCTGGTCCCTTAGCGGGACCCGTAAGGGACGTGTGGTCTGACCACACGTTCCTTACGGTCCCCGCCAAGGGACCTCGGAATAGGGCGGTAGGGGATTACTGGCACTGGTCTCCTTACCGGTGCCCGGTATCCCTTACCGCTCTACTCGGAATGAGGCCCACTCGCAGAAGATTCCAGTGACACTTGGGTCATATTGTGAAGCTGAAGAAAGATTACAGATGATGCAAGCTAAGTTTCTTTTAACTGAACTTTAACGTACTAGTCCTAAATTGTTGTAAAATAGTTTGAACTTTTTTTAAAGAAAATTTCTAAAGGAAAAGACTTTAAGTGCAAGATTCATTTATTGAGAAGTACTATGTGAGCAATTTCTAAATCAGCAAGTGTGCGCGCGTGTATATGTAACTGAAATCGTAGTGCTGAGTGCACATGTTAATGAATTAACAAATGCGCGAGTAAACATATTAACAGGCGCGCAAGTAATGTATAACAGTCGCGTGGCTGCGATCGCTCGTGTTAAATTCAATTTCATTTAACAGTAACCCAATTAATAGTTTTATATCAGTTCGTAGCGAGCGTATGTTATTTTCTTTTGGTCCCGCGTATTCCTCGTTCGCGCACGGGCAACACTTCCCTAGGTATTGGACAAGGGGACTACTGAGAAACTTGTAACATTACTCTGCGCTGGTCACGGTCTATGTCTGTTTCTACAGTTTGTACCACGCCTCTATTGATTCAGGCCCTGTACGTGCCAAACTGGAGACAAATGACCATATACAATCAAGTATATTGAAAAAATAATAATTTTATATGGAACAGGTGTGTGGTGAAATACTGACAAATTCACAGTGACACAAATATACAGTGTGCAACAAGAATCAAAACCAAATATACCCATGTTTCACTTTACATATTCAGTGGCAAAATTTGGTATACAGAGTAGAGAGAAGCATACATTCAGCTTTAGTGGTTCTTAAAAAACATATTCCTCGTGACATACAATCACACTAAACAATTATAGAGCATATCCGGGATGTTAAAGGTGCTGTGAGGAACCGTTTCCTCTAGGGATAGTCATTTGAGAGGGATTTTGTTGACAGGTCTCTCATTTCAAATGCTCAGAATAATAATTTTTTGAAAAAAGGTCTAGGTCTTTGGACTTTAGGGATATCTCGAATTTTGGCCAACGTGTTCAAAAAACATTTGTTACACACACTGAGTGAGAGAAGAATTGTTGTCTATTCTGTCCATAATCTTCTTCAGTATGCTGCGTAGTGTGTACACGTTTCGGTGCTTCTTTTATACTTGGAAAGTATAAGGCACCGTCTTCAGGGCGTCCAGTGGGTAGACCCTGTGTGAAGACCAGATAGCAAAGAGAGATGTGTGAATTCCTCAGGTTTATGGAGCTTTTAGTGCAGCCTTGTATTTAGTGATTTAACAGGGTAGCTCTGGTTACCGGCTATACATGAAGCTGTGCCGGTATCAAGATCCCAAGTTTCTTGGAGGATCCGGGTTGGACGGGGCACTCACAAAGGACCGAGGGCAGGCGGCTTCTAGTGCAGACTGTGGAGGGCTTCCGTGTGTGGTCGGAAGTACCTCTGTGGAGAGGGAGAAGGGAAAGAAAGGGGGGAGGGGGGATTGGGGTGGTGAGAGAAAAGAAACAGGAGTCAGCATCTATCAGAGACCTGGTGTGAATAGGAGAGAGGAACAGTGTGTATCCGGTTGATGATATCTAATTACCTTCTTGGTGGTCTCTTTATGTAGACCTATTCGTCCAGGTAGCCGGAATACCATGCGGTGGTAGTGGAGGTAGGATCTGGAGGGAGAGTGGAAAGCCACTTCTCTGCGGCGCTTGCCTCTGGGGAGTAGGAGTGTCTGTCTGCGTAAAGCAAGCATAGTCCAGTGTGAGCTGACATGGTCCTAGTCCACTTGTAATGTGTTGTCGTGGATTAGGGATAGGTATCAGGTGCAGCCGGGTGACTTACTGGTGCAGGTGGCTGACAGGGCCTCTATGTGGGCCAGTGTGTCCCGGGTGCGGAATCATGCCTGTGTCTTATAGTAAAAAGAGCCCACTCGGTGGGGTGGGTCTGACCCGGGGGGGTCAGATGGAAGGGGGTAGTGCAGTGGTGCTATGCATGCCTCCCTCCCTTTATCCCGTGCCCGGGGGTGGAGAGGTTCTTAAATGTGAGATTCCTCTGTATTGGTATTGGTCTGGGCCACGAGGGCCAGAGCGCTGGGGGCAAGGTGCTGGCGCTGCGCGTGCCTCTCACCCTTAATCCCGTGCATTGGGGTGGGGAAGATCCCACTGTATCTCTGGCTCTCACCTAGTACGGGGGGCTCCTGTGCGTCCCTCTCGTGGTCCGTGTCTGCAGCTCCGGTTTCTGCTACCGAGTGCCGCGCATCCGCCTTGCCGAAGCGGACGCCAGCGGGTAGTTATGGCGACCTCTAGAGCAAGCTGTGCATGGATTGGTGTAGCGTGGGGCGTCGTGGGGCTTGTTGCTCAGCGTGCTTCCTGATTCGCTGCCCTGTGTTGTCTGGGTAACGAACGACGCCTGAGCTGAGGGCTCACGGTGTGTGGCGGCTTGAGCAATGCCGTGGGCTCTGGCGCTGAGGCAGAAGATGGGATGCGTGGAAGGTATGTGGCATGCAAGGCAGTCATTAGTCCTATGGTGAGGGGCATCAAGTATATAGACAGGGGAATGGAGTGTGTGAGGCTGCATCATGTGGCGTTGGCCATTCCCTGCCTCAGTCTGTGAGGACCAACGCATGCCTGTATGTTTTGTATTGTCGTGCGTGGCCGGTCAGTCATGTCATAAGAAGAGGCCCGTGGGGGTCGTAGTGCGGAGGTGCCCCATGTCGTGGGGGACCTAACTCCTGTGTGTGTGGGGGTGGAGGGGAGGATAAAACAGAAAAGGTATGCTGGGTAGTCTGCCTGTCTGGGCGCACTAAACCCAACAGAATTGCACAGGGTGTGTGGCAGACTACAGCCTGTGAGTGTGGAGTTCAAGGTGTTATTAAGCAGGGGGGGGTTGGGTTAAGGATGAGCATCTCTGGAGTGACATTACCACTCTGATCATGTGTGGGGTGTATGTGCCTGTAAACGCCAGAATCAAAAAAGGCTGGGTTGAAAAGACTCGTTCAGGCCATGATGGTATGTATCTAACCGGTGTATCCATCTCGACTCCCGATGTATAAGGCTTTTCAAGATGTCTGGGCCTCCTTTGATCTTCTCCAGTACCCACCAGATACGGTCGTTCGGTGTGTGCCTGGCTGCTACGTAATGGGAGACCAGTGTAGCGGTTAAGTTCTTATACCTGATCCGTGAGCGGTGTTCCGATATTCGTAGGTTAACTGCCCTTGTGGTCTGGCCCACGTACTTGAGTCCACGTGGGCATTGGATACAGTAAACCACACATTCAGTTTTGCAGTTCGTAAGGTCACGGAGGTGCCATTCGCGCTGACCTATTTTAAAGGATTTGAGTTTGTTCATGAATTTACATGCCGTACAGTTTCCACATGGGTGGTATCCTTGTAGTGGTCGAAGAACTCTTTGTGATTGGTGTCTTAGATCAGGTTGAAAAAGGGAGTGTACCAATGATTCCTTTCATCGAGGGGGAGAGCATGGAGCCCGGGGCTCGTAAGGGAGGAATAAAAGGTGCCGACGTGGTGCAATGGTTGTGCTCATTGCGTGGTAATCAAGAGGGTGGGCAGTGGAGCAGGCGTCGTTATTTGCCTCCTGGGGGCTGGCAATGCCTGTGAGGGGAAGGTAAGGTGTAGCAGCTGGCCGCCTGGGTATGTTAGTGGTGGGGGAGCAGGTGCAGGGGTGTGCAGCTGGTCTCGGAAGGAGGGTTAGGAAGTACATAGGTTTCGGCAATGGGCCATTAATAGCCGAACGAAAGCTTGGGGCTCGTATGTGCCCAGGGTGATCACGGGCGACTGAATTAACAGGGGGTAGCACCAAGTTGGTCACTTGCAAGGCTGGAGGGCAATTAGCTGTGGGTGGCAGCCTATCAGCAGGCTGGATGTTGTCTTGTGGTTCTTCGATGCTCCAGAAAGATAGTATTTGAGCCTGGGACGGCGGCAGCGGCCATCTTTACAGTGGATTCAGATCCACGTAGAGTATATGCTGCAAGTGCAGGAGCCAGTGCCTGGATGTTGGAAGGCACCGGCTCACACTGCACTATCGAGGGAGCTGGATAATAACACGACTACAGTTCAACTATTTCATACTTTTTCAAAGATGCAAGAGAGAGAAAGAAATGGTTGTTTAAGTGAGTTGTGTTGAAACTTGCAGTCACAGTTGGAGTTTCACACTGCTAAAGCTTCTCCTACATTTTTTTAAAGAGATCAGTCAAAAGCTTATTGAGAAACTGACAGGGAGACAGGTATGATAAAATTGGCGACAATAAAACTGTGGTCATTTTATCCAATATATGTTGAGACGAGATAAACTACCCAGATATATTGATGCTCTCCCCACTAGCCACACAGTGCCACAATACTTCAAGATTACATGTTGTATAGAGGGTGCCAAGGTGCAGGTTCCAGTTTCTGTAGGTTCTGTGGTTATGATAGTGTAGAAGCCATTGCACATCTGTTGTTTAGATGCGCACGTTTGGAGCATCCGCGTGATAGGTACTACTAAAAAGCCTATAGTAATACAAGGACTTATATCCATTAGATATACAAAATTACATTATTAAGCATCACTGGAGGCAGGTATGGAAGATGGGGAGAGGGCAGGGGTAGTAAGTGATGTTTAAACAGAGCCTTGATCAGATTCACAGTTGTGCTGCCTTTGATTGTTTTGGGCAGTGGGTTCCAGTGGAGAGGGGCAAGTAGACAGACAGAGCGGAAGTGAGAGGAGGCAAAGGTGGGTATGGGATGGTGGGGTTGAGTGTACAGGAGGATCGGAGGGTGCCGGATTGTGAGTAAACAATCAGACGGATACAGAGGTGCAAGATCATTTATAGCTCTAAAGACAGAGAGAAGGAACTTGAAAAGAGAGCAGTTGTGCATATAAAGACAGCTGGCATTTTGTTGGTAGGTAGAAGTGGGGTAGGATCTGGGTAGATTGTACAGAGTGCGGGTAGCAAGGGTAAGGACTTTATCTAGTGGTAGGACGGAGTAGAGAGGAAACACATTTTCCGTATGTTCAGGGAGTTAATATGAGCAGTAGAGGCAGTGGTAGTGATGGATTGTTGCAGTCGTAGGTAGCTATCAAAGAGACCCCCAAGGAAGCAAGAAGGTCCGGATGGGAGGAGATCAGAGAGGGGTGGGATGGCATTGGAAGCTGCGAGAAAGAAGACTTCCATTTTTGAAGAGTACAGCATGAGGCAGTGGAGAGCCATTCAGTGATGAATTTGAGTGAGATGGTTCAATATCTGTCCCGAGATGGCTGGCGTGAAGGAGGGGAAAGGAGAGAAATATCTGAGTATCTGCAGAAAAATGGTGATGGTGAAAGCCAAAGGATGAGGAGTCTTCCCAGGGCAGAAGTATAGAAGGTGAAGAGCTGAGGACTCATCCTTGGACCCGCCGACAGGGTAAGGATGGGGGTCAGAGGTTTGCGAGTTCCATGAGATTCTAAAGGATCGTCCCTCTAGGTAGAGGCGATCCAGGCAAGAGCAGATTTGTGAACCTAAGGTCCTGGAGAGTGAGGAGTGGTCGACTGTGTCAAAAGCGGTTGAAAGCTGAAAAGGGATGAATATAAAAGAGTGTATGGAGTGGTGAGCATTAAAGAGAAATTAGTGCAGTCTCTCTGGAGTCTCTTTTACGGAAGCCAGATTTAAGTGAATCTCCAAGGCCATTATCCTCCAGTTTCTCAGTGATCTGGTCGAAGACCAACCTCTCAAGGACTTTTGAATAACTGGGAAGGAGAGAAGCTGGCCAATAGTTTCCTGGTGAGTTAAACAAGAGCTCTAATGTCCTCTTTTTTGGGGGGGGGGCTGTGTAGCAAAGGACAAAATATAAGTAACAACAGAAGTACCACAGAACAGCTACCCTTCCTAACACGCAGGGACGTCGGAAAACCACAGTCAAAATACTTATATGTCTGTCAAAACCAATTTAGACAGGGGTACCAGAAAATATTTTTAAAAATGTACATATTTTAATATTCAAATACTAATTCATGCACAATCATAAAACACTTCAAAACCAACCAGGAAATAAATCAGTCATGGACTTGTTTAAACATTGCTTTTCTTGTCATTAGCATGTTTCAAATGCTTTTGAAACACAGATGTCGTGTCGACCATTTGATGTGTTTCTGGGTCCAATTATTACACAAACACGTGTATGGATGGATCTGGTTAGCGTGTCTTTATTTGAAACATGCTAATGACAAGAAAAGCAATGTTTAAACAAGTCCATGATTGATAGGCACTTGTAATGACTCACATTGAAGTACTATCCTCACATTTATCTGTCAAAATTAAACTTTGATAGTGAGACATCTCTCTTTTTGTTCCTATTTTTGGACTTAGACTGATTTATTTCATGGTTTTTAAGTGTTTTATGTTTGTGTATGAATTTGTATTTCAATAGTTTCCTGGGACATTTGGGTCAACAGAGGGTTTCTTCAGTAGGGGCAGGACAGTTGCAGATTTGAAGGAGAGTCTAGCTGAGAGAGGTAGTTAAAGAGCTCCGAGAGCTTAAAGAGCTCAGAGAGATAAGGGCAAGTGATTGAGATTTACAGCCTCATCACGAGTTGGGTGGTCGCCCTTAAATCCAGCCGTAACGGTATTAGCGCCGGCAATACCGCTCCACCAGATCACGACTGCAATCCAGCTAGCCGGAAAACTGGCACTAATACCACTGAAAAAACCCCCGGCCAAATGCTGGAGGTAAAAGAACACATGTGATCGTAACAATGCGCACAAGAGGCCTACAGAAGACCCACCCATGCCCCACACACACTTCCCACCACCATGTTGCAATTAGGAGCAGGAAGGAGACCGCAGTAAAGCCCCAGGTGGAAACAATGCACACAAGAGGCCTACAGAAGACCCACCCATACCCCATGCCCCACACACCCTTCCCACCACCATGTTGCCATTTGGAGCCGGGAGCCTTGATGTGGAACCCTACATGCTGCACCAGGAGCTACAGACGCCTGACAACCAGCCCAGGGAGCATGGGGTGGGAGGAGACCAGCCCCAGCAAGGCGGCCAGCCATCTCCAGGGTCAGGCCAACACCCTGGGCCCTGACTGATGGTCAGTTGGTGTCTAGTACAGGCTGGACAGGGCAACCATCACCCAGTTGCTGAACCCAATCCAAGGTGACATAGCTAGCCGGATTGCCATCAGCACCACTGTGCCCCCACTCGTGAAGCTTGCGTCCGTCCTACACACAGTTACCATGATGCATGGTATGGCCCAGTCTACATTCATTGCCGTTCTGGGACAGGTGCTGGATGCACTGCTGCGCCATGTGAATGAACACCTATCATTGCCCGCCACCCAGACACAGGTTAACGAAGTCAAGGCACAGTTCTATGCCATTGCCCAAGTCCCGAGCGTGATTGCCGCCCTAGACTGCACAAATGTTGCACTGGTAGTACTCCGGGACCATGAGGCAGCCTACAGGAATCGGAAGCATTTCCATTCTCTCAATGTGCAGATGACCTGTAGCCCAGACCTGACTATCACCCACTGCTGCGCCCGCTACCCAGAATCCACTCACGAATCCATGGTGCTGTGCAACAGCACACTGCCAGCCTACATGGAGAGTCTCCAAGGACAACGCACATAGATGGTGGGTGAGTACAAATCCTGCCTGAAATGCATGCACCAAATGTAGGGGAGGGGGCAGACACACAGGAATCCTTGCATGCCACCAGGAGACACAGCCTGCACCAGTTCCATGCATGTGTGGCACACAATGACACCTGTACATGTCCCCCACACCAGAACCTACAGAAGGTGGTGGGCGGGCAGACACTCAGTCATTCCAAGAATTCAGAAGTCTTGTCATCTCATGGCTACTTAACAGAAACTAACCCTATACCTCAACTTTGTGTCCCCAGTAGATCACTTGCATCATGTACTGATCATTTGCATGTTGTACATACCTATGTTTCCTGTTTCTCTGTATATCTGTACATATTTGTATTATGTATCTTCTGCTCACGTGTAATCTTACTTTAATTCGCCCAGATAACCCTGGGTCAGGCGCACTATATAAATAAAATAAACAACCACTTGTGAATTCACCATTACATGTGGAAACACAACAACCACAATGCACCTTGTCTGTGTTGCAGTGCTGCTTCTCACCCTGACACCCAAGAGCAACCTCACCCAGGGCACCACACAGGAATGCTAAGTGAGATCAATGCAATTCCCCTCCACAAAACCACTGTAGATGAGCAGGAAAATGCACGACCATGAACATCCCAGTGAGAGTAACCCCTGAATGCCCATTTTCATGCATGCAAAGATCAAAATAATCTGCCATGTAGCAAACACCACACCAGCCACAGAGACAGCCACAACCCATTACTAATAAACATTGTCCGTGAACAGGCAGGCATGACGAGAGCCTCATCCTGACGTAAGGGATGCACCACTGTGCCAATCAAACCCAGGGGGTGGAGCATGCTGAAAGTTGTCCACTCGGGGCACATGAAGACGCCATAATCAAAGGACAAGTGGAAACATGACGTTACTTGTTGAGCATGAGTGTTACACACATATCTATACACATATTCCATCATACACTGCTGCAAGTCCATTAACACCAAGTGCATGCAAATGTAACCTGTCACAGAATGCCTTGCTCACGGACACAGGCTGCATGTAGGGATCAGATCATGCATGTCCCTAAAGGTGGTGTATACCAATATGCCAAGGACTTAGCATGTACCCGTTGCACACATAGATGACCATAGTGCATATGATATGATAGTTTATTTATATAGCGCCTATACACATTGGCCCTCATTACGAGTTTGGCGATAGCCATGCCGCTATTGGCGGCATGGCTGCCACCGAAATCGCGTCGGGTCCGGGTCCTCGGAATGAGGATTTACCGGGCCATTCCGAGTTCGGAAGGCCCGGTAATTCCTCCTTCCAAGTACCGGGACACGGTCCTTCCCCATTCCCATTTCAGCCCCCATAGGGCTGAATGGGAGAGGAAGCAAACAACGGGCCATTACGAGATGGCCCGTTGTTTGCTCCCTCTTCCCCTCGCGGGACACGCTAAGCACGCCTGGTTTTCCCAGGCGTTGCTTCCTGGGTCCCGCGAGGGGACCTCGTAATGCGGCGGTACGGAGTGAACGGCGCCGGCACCTTTTACGGCGCCGTTCACTCCGTACTTCCAGGGTCGTAATGAGGCCCAATGTGTTTCAAAGCACTTCAAGGCAAGGGAGGGAACAAGGGAAAATACAATGACAGTCTTACAGGCCATGAACAGTAAGGATGTGAAATTAACTATCATACTCTGCCTGACGACATTTCAGATAGTTCTGGGCGGGGGGGGGAGGACAAGTAAGGTGCGGGGGGAGGAGACAGACGAGGTTGTTATCCTACTAGGTCCAGGGTCAATTCTGATACAGTAAGTGCATAGAAGAAAGTAAGGGGAGGAGATGGGGAAAGGGAGAAAGGGAGAAGAGGAGAGAACAGAGAGTAAGCAGTCAAAAAGAGTGGAGAAGCAAGAGGGGAGAGTGAATACAATTGCAGAAGTCAGTAGTAACACATTTAAAAAAAAAAAAAAGAAAAATTTGTTTAAAAGGAAATGAGCAGGCCATTACCACATGAATCTTTAACATTATTACATCATCATAAAATTAAATAACTTCTTCAACAGAAGATATATGAAACATTTTCCTTATTTCTTTTCATTCTGTTCCATCTTCATCTTTAAAACTCTTTCAATCAATTTCAGTACCGCAATTAGTAGACTCGTCTTTTCTCCCATAATAACCCAGGCCCACCAATCATTTGGACTCAGAGTACTTTCATCCATACCTTAGTAACATATATGTTGCAAGCCAGGATACCAGATGAAGATGGGAACAGCATGATTCAGGGCCACCATGAGTACAAGATGCAAAGGAAGTCAAGCATGAGAGTTGAGAAAGGGTGACTCACAGTGAATCAATGAAGTCCATAAAAGTCAAATCCAGCATTGGCCACAAGACGGTGGTGGTGAAACCAGAATGTATCGGGACAGACTCCTGCAGAAGTAGGCAACACCTGTGTGCGAGAAGAGGGGGGGGCACAAGGGAACATCAAGGGGGGACCAAAGGTGGTGGGGATGGCCTGTGGGGGCATAGTGAACTGATGCGTATCCCTTGCACACCAAGTGAAGCAACCATCCCCTGCAGGTGATTCCGGATACCCGCAGTTCACATGGCTGTTGACCCCTGTGCAGAATCCACAAACTCCTGCAGAGCTGGCATGTAACAATGCCCACACATGTAGCCGCATATGTGTGGAAAGGACATTTGGTTTGTTGAAGGCACGTTTCCGGTGCCTAGACCTTACAGGAGGGGCACAGATGTATGCGCCAGATAAAGTTGGAAAAACTGTACTCACCTGTGCAACGCTGCACAACATCTGCTGCCGTAGACATGTGCCACTACCCCCTGACGCTGATGCGCAACAGGCAGGGGATGGGAGTGACGATGACCAGGTGCCTGTTGTCGGTGCCAATGCACACAAGGATGGGGTGAGGGAGGGTAGGTTGGCCAGAAAGGCATTGATTGACAATTTCTTTTGATTTGGTAGATGGCATGTCACGAAGATCACTTGTGAAATAAACAGCACTTGAACAAAATCATGAATGGCCAAGCTTTCTGTCAAATATCAACAGGATTAAATTAGTGTGGGACAAACCCCCCGCCCCCACCAACTCCCCAGCACACATTCCCCCTTACCCCCACCAACTCCCCAGCACACATTCCTCCCCCTCCCCCACCAACTCCCCAGCACACATTCATGCGGTGGATGGAGGGCCTGCCAGCAGGTGGCCCATATGAGGATGTGTCCTCATCCGCCACTGGTGTGTGTGCGCGATGGCGGCTTGCACTGACATTGGGACTGTGGCTTGTTCTCAGCACATGCTCCGGGGTCCCTTGGGGTGTGGCCATTTGGTGCTCCAGACTGTGAAGTGGTGTCAACACAGGTACACCATGCTGCTCCTCACAGGATGAGTTGCCGTCCTCTGGGGTGGTTGCACTGATGGCAACCTCTACATCCTTTTAGCCCCTGGTGGTTTGGAGCCATTGAGCCCCTGGTGGCTTAGGGCTGTTGAGCTGGTGAGCTCCTCCTGTGGTGGGGTGGGGTGTGTCCTCTGCCTTGGCATATCATGCCGGGCCCTTCGCGTGGTGGTGGTGGTGCTGTTGGAGGCGCGTCTGGGCAGACGTCGGAATGGGCCTGCCTCCTCTTCATCCACGTTGCCCTCCGATGATGCCTGCGTACCTTTAGGGTACTTAGGGTATGGTATGAGGACAGGGCACCTACAATTAGACTCATGCATTTCATGGTTTAGAGGGGGGAGAGGTCAGTTTCAATCTTGCTTGGGCATAACCTGTTCAGTATTCACAATGTTGGTATTGCTGGGGCATAGTACGTGGGGGTGGCGGGGCACAGTTCTGACTTGTTGGGATGGCATTTTCATGTGTCTGATGTGAATGCACAGCTGGCATGCCGATGTCAGTGAGGGGTGGTTACTAATGCACACCTGACGTTGCTGTACCCACACCATGGATGTGTGTGCCATGGTGCTCACATTTGTACATTGGGTGCACTACTGACTAGTCTCTGGATACCTGGGGTTGCTTGGATGCACTGGTACAAGGGCCCAGTCGTGGGTGGCTGTGGTACGTCACATGCACTGCACCCACTCACAGTGCCCGGATGTCAGACATTCACACTGGGAATGGTCTGCCGGACCAGTCACAATGCTATTTACAAGGGGGGTGGGGTGACTCACCTGCAACCTCCTGGGTGCTAGTGCCTGCCTCCGCTCTTCCCCCTCCCTCAATGGACGTTATGTAAATGAGGGTGGTGCACTGCTCCTCCCATGAAGTCAGCTCCGGTCGTGGTGGTGGTGGCCCTCTGCCAGTCGCCATGGACTCACTCCTGTGCTGGGCCAGGAGGCCTCGGACACGGAACCACAGGTCATTGAAGCGCTTTCAGCAGTCCTCTCCATCCCTGGGACATAGCCCGCCGCTGTCACCTTCTGGCTGATGGATGTCCAGATCTGGGTGCGCCTCTGTGAGCCCGCCTCTGTGAGCCTGTCTTTTTCTGTTGTGGGCCATAGAGCTTATCCTGGTGGGAAATTACCTCCTCCACCAGTATTGCCAGTTCTTGGGTTTCTGCACCCTGTCCAAGGCAGACTTGCTCTTGACACGCTCCTGATACATTTTCCTGGGTTTTCGGGTGTGGATGACTTCCAGGGGCTCAGATTTTTGGCAGATTGTGATTTCCAAAAAGGCAGCCGCTTCTTTTCCCGTTCCGGCAGTGAATCATTTCCTGCGGTGCTATTAGTGCGTGCCGTGAGCCCGTGCTAATAGCACAGGATGCCGACGGTAATGCAATGTATGCTGAGTTTTTGTGTTCGCAGACACTGTTACTGCCAGATGCTATTTTCGTTAATGCCAGGTCCGTGTGCGCGTGCCTGTGAACTCGTGATGGGGCGTTGTTTGCGCCACAACTCAAGGCGTTAACGCAAATACCACTCTGCGGTATATGCACGCGGATACCACCAAACTCGTGATGAGGTCCTAGTCTTTGACTATTTGAGGAGCAAAAGGGTTGACCAGAGCGCAAGATGGGATGACACTGAAAAGGATGGCTGCTAATTCAGCAGGAGAGTTAGGGGAGAAGAAGTCTAGCGTAGAAGAGGTAGGGGAAGGGGTGGTGAACGGGAGAGCTGGGGAGGGAGAGAGAGGAGGGCTGTGAGAGTGTCAAGAATTTTTGAGGAAACATATTGAGCAAAGTCATTAGCAGAAAGGGAGGAGTCCATGGATATTGGCTTGGAAGATTGGACGGTAGCTGAAAGTTTGCAGCAGTGATTGCAAGGAGAGATTAGGTTTATGAAGTAGGGGGATTTGGCAGAGTCTGGTGCAGAGGTTAGGGTAGTGAGGGATTTTCTTTTAAGGTTAATTAAGCTTTGGGAAGGTGTCCATAACCTGCGACAGGCTCGTAGGTCATGGTGCATGTTTTATTTTGAGGGTCTGAATTTCAGAGGTGGTCCCAGGCAGAATAGCGTCAGTCAAATGGAGTCATAAGTTCATATTGAAAGTCTAAGAAAGCACAGGTAACGGAAGAGGCATGAACAGGGGAAAGAGACAGGAGAGCGGTCCTCACATCATCACGATAAGGGGCAAGAGAGTCCTGCCAGAATTTCCACTTGGTCATTGAAGGGGGAGATGAGGTGGATGAGGTGTTGAAAGTGAAGGCCCTGAGATCTTTAAGTGAAGAATGTAGTGATCAAAGAGAGGGTGCTCAGTGTAGAGGTGTTGAGAAGGGAAGGGGGTGATCGTACCATGCCCCCCACTGTTTTCGGATGAGGCAGAGGCCTGAAAGTGTGCAGTAGGGACTCTGGGAGAGGACAGGGGGCAGGGTGGGTGGTGGTGGCAAGGTCCATAGTGCAGGGAGGATGGTGGATGGTTCTGTTCTAGCGTACATGCGAAATCAAACACCATTTGCTTTATAGTAGTGGCCATATTGGAATTGAGGCCTAGGCTTGCGCTGCAGCCAGGGCCTCAGGCCAGTGTCACACACATAAAAATAAGTATATGCATGCAAGAAGAGGTTGGCTGGGCGCCGGTGAGACCGGCCAGAGCTGCAGAGATTCATATACCCTTCATTGTTTCATGTTGCCAACATTTCGTATACCAGAAGGAATGTGCCCTGCAAGGCCACAAGGGGTTTCAGAGCTCTCTGTGAAACGTGATCCCATGAGAAGGAGGGCACAAGCCTGCAACCTTCCCTGTTCCAGCTCCAAGTAATAGCACCTAAAAGCCTCTGTCCCAAGACCCTCCAGCATTCCAAGGTACCAGTCAGTACCAGACCACCAACCTTAAAACTGCTAGACCCCCAATCTATCAGGAAAGATCAGAAAGCAGGGACCAGTTGCCTTCACCATAGATCACGCAATTTGTGCTGCAAGGTGCCAGGAGGAGTAAAACAACATAGCTAAAATGAGGGTGGGGAGCATTGGATGGGCGCTGACGTTTCTGTATATGAGTTATTGGGCCTCATTACACGGTAGGCGGTAGCCATGGTGCTATTAGCGCCATGGCTACCCCCTTACCGCATTCTGGGTCCGTGTTCCCGGAATAGGGACTTAACGGGTCATTCCGACTTTGGAGGAACCGGTAAGTCCCCATTCCGGGAACCATTCCCCATTCCCATTTGAGCCCCCATAGGTCTCAATGGGAATGGGGAAGGAGCTAATAACGGTACCGCAATTTGCGGTACCGTTATTAGCTCTGAAGTCCCTTAGCGGGTCCCTTCCATAACACCTGGTAAAACCAGGCATTAGGGGAGGGACCCGCTAAGGGACCTCGTAGTAGGGCAGTAAGGGATTACCGCCTACCGTGTAATGAGGCCCATTGTGTGCGATACAATGATCTTGAAGTATCCTCTTAGCCCTTGTCTGCAGCACCAGGTGCACATTAGGTTAGAGATGGAGCCTGCATTGTGATGACGTGCAAGGGGTAGCCCATGTGGAAGAAGATGTACAGAACGGGCTAGGACCAATGGCCTGGCATCCCATATGGAGCAGGTAGCCAATGTATAGAGTCGCACCAACCAGCATTTCGATTTGTACATTTTGTAATTTACGTCACTGATGACACTGAATGCCTTCATAAAGTGTTGCTCATACTCATTTGGCCAGAACGTTCCGTGGCAGTAGAGTACAGCTCTCTGACTACTAGACTGCACATTGTTAGTTCTAGAGTCTTTTGTCTCTTTTTGTTGCCTCTTCCTCATCCCTGTACCAAAGTGGTGTGTGTAAGAGTGAGTGCCAATGGGCAAATAAGGGTCTGACCTACAGCAGCCCACAAAGGTCTGGGGGATTGAGGGGACATTTGAAGAGGGAAAATGGAGATACCGTGTATCATCTAAGGAGACCTCATCTCCTATCCACAAGTCTCCTCCACCCAGGTAGGACTCCCTTGCATATCCACCCCCCAGGGACAGAATCCAATAGCATCAGCCTTTCCCTGGCCCCCTGGGAGGAGGATATTCAGAGAAAAGAAGTGAGGATGCCTTCAGATACTTCACAGTGGTCAAAGACGAAGCCAAACGGGCATACTGGGAAATGAAAGCCAGAGCATGAGAGTCGGGAGACAAGGCAGTGAAAATGCTGGTGTGGATGGAAAGGAGAGAGGAGGGGAATCGAGGTGGGTTAAAGGCATCATAGCAGGAAATGGCGAATACTGTACACAGGGCGAACAAATAGCCAAGCTTTTTAGCCAATGCTGCCAAGACCTATATAAGGAAATGGACGGGCCAAACGAAGGGGGATGTATGTTAAACAGGATAAACATCCCTAACGTTGGGGAGCAAGCCAGAGCATAAGAAGAAAAGGAAATTACCATAGAGCTGCAGGAAGCAAAGGGACAACTGCAATTCAGCAAAACCCCAGCCCCTAATGGGTTCCCAATTGAGTCCTGGAAGAGAATAGGTGGAAAATGGCAACATCCAATGCTAAAAAACTAATTGGACGAGCTTGGATAACGGGGCATTGCCAAGAGACCTCAAGGTGGCAACACTTGTCATTATAAATAAGAAGGGGAAATCGCCAGAGTTGTGCTCCTGATGTCATCCCAGATAGCTCCTGAATTGTGAAACGAAAATCCTTGCAAAGCATTGTTATTTTATTATAATTTATTTAATTTGTATTTATTTATGTTTTGCATTTTTATGGCGCTCGCACAGGCCGGGGGCATCGAGGTGCTGTTACAGGAATATGTCTTAGTTGCGTATTTATAACGCGCTTAATACCCAGAGGTTTCTAAGCGTGGACCCGGGGATTGAACCTGTGCTGCTTCATGTCGTCTTGTTTTCAAGGCGTGCACGTTGCCGCTGAGCTATCTTCCCGGATATTTGGCAAACAGGCTGCTTAGAACAATAACCCATCTAATAAACCCAGACCAATGCGGTTTTGTCCCCAGCAGAGCCACGAGGATGAATCTAAGAAGGGTATATAAGCCCTGGCAAAAGCTCATACGCTGGAGGGGCCTCACGCAACAATGTCGTTAGATTCAGAGATGGTCTTTGACTCATTGCGGTGGGACTTCCTCTGGGCTGTGATGAAGAAAGAGGGAATAGATGGGCATTATATGTCCTTGCTGAGGCTGTTGTATGCAAACCCAGTACACAAGGTGATGGTGAATGGCTTTACCTCCGACAGTTTCCCGCTCCAGAGGGGCACTAGACAGGGGTACCTGCTCTTGCCACTACTGTTCCGTCTGGCCGTCGAACCTCTGGCCAAATTAATTAGGTCAGATCCAATACTTTATGGATTAAGGTGGCCAGGAGGATGAGAAGGTCGGATATCACTGTCCATAGACAACCTATTAATCTACCTGGGGGATCTTGGAAGGCCCGGTCCGAGAGTGATGGACTTGATCAGGGAATTTGGTTGATTTAGTGGGAGGAGTATCAACTGGAGCAAATTGGTCATGGTACCAATAAATGGGGGGCCCCGAGATAATACCAGAAGACTGCCCCTTACAGGTCTCCATGGGTCTATTGAAGTACTTGGGTATCAACGTTCCCACAAGTGAGTCAGAGTTCCTCAAATATAAACTAGACCCATTAATAAAACTACAAGAGGAATGCGACCACTGGCTATGATGACCTCTATTCAAGATAATAGCCTTACCCAAGCTATTGTACATAAAATGCCCTTGCTACAATCCCCAAAAACACCATCAAACAAATTGAAGCAGTGGTAAGAACTATTCTCTGGGGACAAGGTACTGCATGCATAGCATTAAAGACCCTGATGAGGTCTGTATCGGAAGGGGCATTGGGAGTACCAAACATACAAAAATACTATTGGACATCACAGCTTGTGGTGGAGAACCAATGAGTATTTGGTGGGGCAACTAAAGCTGACACGAGATTGGAATTAACGATGATGAAGGGAAAATCCCCATTACAAATACTATTTGGAAGTCCAGGGGATGAGGGGGACTTGCCAGCGGCCAGACAGAGAGTCATAGAAGCAAGGGGAAGGCAATGTTGCCTTCACCTTGCTTCTGATGATCAGGCCATATCGAGTTTTGCCTCCTCACTCTTAACTAACTTTAGGAGGTGGGAGGCAGATTTGGGAATACTGGAAGAGACATAGTTTGCATGCAATTGCGAACACCACCAACCTTACAAGCAGCCTGTCCTCCCTCAAGACTGATTACAATGGGAGGAGCTTTGCCCACCTTTGATAAAGCAGGAGGAGATGGAGCGGGAGGCATTTCCTCACCCAAATCCACCCGGCTGCTCAGCGGAGCGAACCTGTTAGAACCGGACATATTGCACACAAGGGGACCTCCCTCGTTCGCTGAAATGAACTCTGTGTTTTATTGCCCATGTCGGCAGTGCTAAGATAGGACCAGAAATGTGCTGTAATACTACAGTGATGTTATCCCTACCACCTTCCTGCTCTTTACTTGAGATTTCAAATTCAACAAGCGAGTCGTCCTGTTTCTTCTTCTTAGTATTTGTGGGGGTGCTGGCTTGCCACTAGAGAAAATGGCAAAACCTTCCCCTTTGTTATTGCTAGACCTCACAAACCCAGCCTGGTACACAGGTCTGTCTTCTACTACTAGGATGTCTTTGCTGATGCAATTATTATCCTTAAGGCTTGTGGGCAGTGGCCCTCCATGCTCAAGAGAGTCATTGGTCTTATCTGGACCATTGAGGGAGTACAGAAGGAGTTCAACTTGATACATTCATTTATTTGCTTCCCTCACTGGTTTTGTGATATGCTGGTATTTTCTTTGCTGAGATTAAAATTATTATAATTGTTCTTTTTATAACACGCTTAATGCGAGAGATTGGTTTCTAAGCACGGGATCGGGATTCGAACCTGTTGCGCGCATTGTCTTGCTTCAAAGACAAACTCGTTACCCCTGAGCTATCCCCCCACAACTATGTGAGGCAAAAGGTCTGTAGTTGCCTTTCTTTTCACCATAATGTACAGCAATGCATTTAACTACAAGAGAGTGCTTTTGCAGTAGCGTACTCGCAGCTTCAAGTCACCAATCTCAGCTAAACCCAAGATCAAGTGGTGTTAAGAATATTTAGATAGTGCTTGCACTGGGGTGCGGTGGTGCAAACCATGACAGCTGTGACGGATCAGAAGGACACTGCCTCTCAGAGGACATTTGCAAGGTGTATTTATTAAATAACATGAAGACCTAACTAACAATTTTTTCGACCATTTGGCATTCGATCAAATGGCATTCGATCATTTGGTTTTCGACCAAATGACTGGCAACCCCTATCGCTATGGGATATTCCCTACTTATATGAATAACTAAGGTGCTTGTCAGTCTGTGAATGTCCAAAAGGAATATGTCAGCTGTCCAAAAACTAAGGCTGACTGACCCTACCACTAACTTAACAAACGCACTTCTCTCCTTACACTTTAGTCTTCTTGTTAACATGCAATTTTTAAATAGTCTTTCGTGACTTTTCTTATCAGGTTGTGTAGCTTCACTCATGAGATTATGGACTTTACTTTCCTCTTTAGAAATGGCTTTCCTTGACTCTTGTCAAACACTTGGGTCAATTTTGATGGGGTTTGCATGAGCTGGCAAGTAAAGTTTCTGGTATGATTCTTGTTTCCTTGATGCTTAAAGTTCTTTTTTTCATGGCCGGGTCTCTCCTGTGGCTTATTCATCATAGAGGCTTCTTTGACCTTCAGCTCATCATATTCTTTCTCTTGGACTCTTGACCTGGGGTTAACCTTCCCTTTTCCCAGGGTAGGGTATCCTCGTCTTATTTATTTCCCTCTCCTGATATTCCAGTTCTATTGATCGCCCTCTCAGGTATGTGTATTCTTATCTTTCTTTCATTCAGGCAGTTCAAATTTCTTAAACCTGGTTCCCAGCTTTTCTCATTTCTAGTGGGACGAGTTTCTTGGAGCATATCATTATTTGCTCATGGCCTCCCGTGTTGCCTGTTACCTTCTGTACTGTTTGTGAACGTCTGTGAGGTTTTTACGGCCTGAAATCTTCCCCTGTTCTCTGTCTCACATTCAACTCATTGTTGGGACCTTGCCGTACATCTCTTTCTCTTCCTCCCGGATTCTCAGTATTGCGACGGGCAGCTGTGCAGTTTGCTGTGGCTTCCCCAGGGTGGTGTCTGCATCATTGCCCGGGCAGCCTGCCCACCACAACGATCTCGTGGTCACATCACCACTGAATCTCCAACTCCAGTCATCTGTTTTCCGTCTGGCTTCCAGCGTTTGCTTTGCTAGTCCCAGGCAACTCTGAATTTTGCGGGCTTCGCATTCTCCGGTGGCTCCGCCTCCTGCTAGTGTTATGCTTCCAGGGGACCTCCGCTACTTCAATATGCATTCCTCTCTCTTCTCTCTCTCGTTTGATGAGTACTCTTTAACGTACATGTTGCAGTGGATTGGTGATTTCTATTTAAAGAGACAACTTCTCTTGCTTCCTGATGTTGGCACATTTGAACTTTCTCTGCAGTCAAGTCTCTGTACTTGGAAATATTTGTAACATAGTCCCATGTGTGCTATTAAGTGAATTGGTTTAGGGACTTCCACACAGTTTGTAAGAGCCCACGGGGTGATTGTCAGATTTCTTTCTGTTGTTCACAGACTGTGTACACCAGAATCATAGTTGCACGGTTTTGTTTTGTGCAGGACGGCCACAGAGCTTGGAATCATGCCACCGCATGTGTATTTTGCGACAAGTCTCTGGCAAGAGAACATACCTCTGATAATGTCATGGAGCACATCATTGATAGTGTTGAAAGGCGGCAGCATTACAGAAGCCAAAAGGCATGAGAGTGTCCTGAAAATGGCAGCACTTGGTGTTGAATGCAGTCTTCCACTCGCCGCCTCTTCTAATCCGTACCCAATTGTACACTTCTGGTAAATCCAGCTTAGTGTGCACCTGGAGGCGTTCAGAACTTGCCCAGACATCAGTGGAGATCGGTTCTTCATCGTGATCTGATGTAACTCACTCTAGTCATTGGGCAGCCAGGAGATCGGTTCTTTATCGTGATCTGATGTAACTCACTCTAGTCAATGCAAAGCCAGAGCTCTCTGAGCCTGAGGCCAGCGGGTGAGGTGGAAAGAACCCTTTCTGCAGGGTTTCATCCACATGGAGGAATCGAATGTGTCTCTCTTCCTCAGACAGGTCGAGTTTTCCATGCAGCATCTTCTGATCCACAATAGGATCTATTTGACAACGATGGGTGTGATATTGCAGCAGTTTCTCAGCTTCCGTTGGTGAGAATGCATCCGCAAATGCTTAATATTCAGGCAGGATCTTACTCAGAGTGGCAAACATGGGAGGAACTGCCGGGGCTACAATGGGAGCCTTGCTGCTAAACGCAGGGGCTTGGCATTGTTGACAGTACTGAGAAAAATTCACTTGTTGCTTGTTGGGTTCGTGACCGGATTACCAACCCATCCCCGGAATCACTTGTCACCTGGGGGCATAAATGAGCTTATAGTGGTAGAACTCCTGATCTTAAATGATATGATGATATGATAGATTATTTATAACGCGCTTAATGCCCAAAGGTTTCTAAGCGCGGACCCAGGGTTCGAACGGTTCCATGTATTAATATCCCCGCAAAAATATTGCCATACAAAAATATTGCCATATTTTTCCGGCGATATTAAGACTTGGAACCTGCGGTAGACACCCTTGCAACCCCAGCTCACAAAAAACCCAAAATAATCCCCCCAAAAATATCGTCTATGGCCGTTCCAAACTACCATATATACGGCAATATTTTTTGTGGGGATAGATAATATGTAGTGATACTGATTGAACATCTGTTGCTCCACGTCGTCTTGCTTCCAAGATGAGCATGTTGCCCCTGAGCTATCCTCCCGAGACAAATGGCATTTGCAAAGCAGTGGTCATATGTGTGATGTCCCCAGAGGTTGGGGGGGCCCATCTATGGCAAGGGTCTGTAATCTTGGTCTAGGTAGAAATGACTGAAAAAAAAGACCACCAAAGTATCGAATCCCAAAAGTTCGATCTTTTGGTGGTAGCATTAAAAAAAAAAAAATTAAAAAAAAAAAAATGTTTAAGCATTGCCCCGCTTACCATACTTTATGGTATAGTGAGCGGGGGCAGCGGTGGACACCCCTGCAGCCGTCAGTGAAAAAAAATAAAAATAAAAGCAGGAACCAGCGTGAAGATAAAGGTAAGTGGGGTTTGTGTATGATGGGGGTGTGGGTGGGGAGTGTTATGGGTGTTGTGTGTGTGTGTGTGTGTGTGAGAATGTGTATTTTGGGAAATTATCGGGGCTGAAATGCCCAAAAACAAAGTGTTCCAACTTTTAGTAATTCGAACACTTTGTTTTCGGGAATTTCAGCCTCGGTAATTTCGTTTTCGGCCAAATCACTGGGATTCGTAATCTTTGGCTCTCCAGATGTTTGAGACTACAACGTCTTTCTACCATAGCCAGCATAGTCAATGGTGGAGGATCATAGGAGTAGTAGTCCAAAACATCTATACAGCTACAGGTTGCAGTCCCCTGATCTATGACATGGTTTGGTACCAGGTGATGATTCACGGGCAACAATATCAAGTGTTTCCTGGCTAAATGTAGATCGGTATAGTTACTTGTTGCCCCACAGTCAATAAATGCAACAACTTTTCCTACAAATTCAATGGATGTGTAGACTTGTAGTGATTGGGTCGTAGATGAAGAGGCTTACCGGAGAGAATTGGATGCACTCAAACAGTAGTTTACCACTATCTGTGAGCTTTGGCGTTTTCCTGAACTCTTTAAGGGACAGTATCCCACAATGGGGCCATTGTTTCCAAGCATCTGTTATTCTGTTTTTCAAAAGAAAAGGGATTGCAGAGTCGACCAATCTCCATAGTGGTAAGTTCTTCTGTGACTTCTTCGTCCAGAGCGGCGGTCTTGAAGACGATCATCAATTCGAAGCACCAAATGGATAGGATCTTGCTAGTGGCTGAGCCAGGCTGCACAGTTGCTAGGGCATCCTGAATTTCATCCTGGAGCCCGGGTTGCAAAACCACCATCATACATTTTACAATATTAATCATATTTTCTTTAATTTTCCATGATTATTTCTGCATTATATGGTAAAAGTGGGATTTATACTATTGTCTTCCCAATTTATCCCACAATGCAATAAATTGTATATCAGGACATGGTGATTATTGTGATTTTAAATTATTGCATCATTTGCTCAGCAATTATATTTTGTTTATTTCAATGCTCTGGACAAAAGAATGCTAAAAAGAGATTATTTTATTAGTTTTTGTTTTAGAGTGTACATTTATAAATGCTGTTCAGGTGTCAAAATAGTTTTTCTTTGGCTGAATATAATCTGGTGGATACAAGACAAATGGATTCTCTTAGAGAATATCCCCTCATGTTTGAGGGAAATAGGATAAGAACTCACAGCTCTATCCCAGATCGATTCATTTTTAGGCTGTACGAGATGACATGAAATAATACCTTGCACATCTGCTTCCCTCAACAGAAAATGGAGCCAAAACCAAGAGCCTGCAAATGAACCCCAGAGGATGCACGTACTGTGATAAGAGCTTTATCGAGGACTCCCAACTCATGATACATATGAGGGGCCATATGAAGGGTAAAGCATTTACTTGCCATGTCTGTGGGAGAAGGTTCCATAACAGGACAGGTCTAATTACACACAAGAGATCCCACACAATTGAGAGACCCTATAAGTGTGCGCAGTATCATAAAAGCTACACAAAGCCCTCACATTTATACCAGCATCAGACGAGCCATACAGGTGAGCGACCATATAAGTATATGCAGTGCGACAAAAGCTTCACTAAGAACTCAAATCTGTATGAGCACCAGAGGATCCATACTGGGGAGAGACCCTACCAGTGTATGGAGTGTGGGAAAAGCTTCGCTCACAAGAGAAATATGATCCGACATTGCACTACCCATACTGTGGAAATGCCCCACAAATGCACTGAATGTGGTAAGCTCTTTAATTCTGTGCCTAACCTGATGCAGCATCAGAAATCTCACATAGGAGATAGCTCATACCAGTGTTCAGAAGGTGACAAAAGCTTTACACAAAGTGCAAATGTATGCCCACATCTTAACATCCATACTGGGGAGAGACCACAGCAGTGTACGGAATGTGAGAAAAGCTTCACTCAGAGCTCAGCACCGTACGGCCCCCAGAGTATCCATACTGGGGCACAACCCTACCAGTGTTCCGCAGGTGACAAAAGCTTCACACAAAGTGAAAATGTATGCCCACATCTTAACATCCATACTGGGGAGAGACCACAGCAGTGTACGGAATGTGAGAAAAGCTTCACTCAGAGCTCAGCACTGTACGGGCCCCAGAAGATCCATACAGGGGAACAACCCTACCAATGTACGGAAGGTGACAAAAGCTTCACACAAAGTGCAAATGTATGCCCTCATCTTAACATCCATACTGGGGAGAGACCACAGCAGTGTACGGAATGTGAGAAAAGCTTCACTCAGAACTCAGCACTGTACGGGCCCCAGGAGATCCATACAATCCATACAGGGGAACAACCCTACCAATGTACGGAATGTGGGAAAAGCTTCACTCAGAGGTCCATTCTGAACCGCCATCAGAAGATCCATACTGGGGAGCGACCATACCAGTGCATGGAATGTGGGAAAAGCTTCAATCAGAGATCACGTCTGTACCGCCATCAGAAGATCCATACTGGGGCTCGACCATGCCAGTGTACTGAGTGTGGGAAAAGCTTCACTAACAACTCAAACCTGCAAGACCATCAGAAGATCCATACTGGGGAACGACCCTATCAGTGTACGGAATGTGGCAAAAGCTTCTCTCTGAGAACACGTCTGTACCGCCATCAGAAGATCCACACTGGAGAGCGACCATACCAGTGTACGGAATGTGGGAAAAGCTTCACTAACAACTCAAACCTGCAAAACCATCAGAAGATCCATACTGGGGACCGACCCTATCAGTGTACGGAATGTGGCAAAAGCTTCTCTCTGAGAACACATCTGTACCGCCATCAGAAGATCCACACTGGAGAGCGACCATACCAGTGTACGGAATGTGGGAAAAGCTTCATTCAAAAGTCACATCTATACCTGCATCAAAAGATCCATACTGGGGAGCGACCATACCTGTGTACGGACTGTGGGAAAAGCTTCACTCAGAAATCCATTCTGAACCGCCATCAGAAGATCCATACTGGGGAGCGACCATACCAGTGTATGGAGTGTGGCAATAGCTTCAATCGGAGATCAATTCTGTACAGCCATCAGAAGATTCATACTGGGGAGTGACCATACCAGTGTACTGAATGTGGGAAAAGCTTCACTCTGAAATCACATCTGACCAAACATTGCATGGTCCATACTGGGGAAGCCCTATGAATGCACACTGTGGAAGAAAAAAATCAGGCCCTCCTCTACTCTGAGCAGGCATTAGAGGACCCACACAGTGCAAGTGAAGACTCTGTAAATCCTCTCATATTCCATCAAAGAGCCATACTTGGGAGATGGCCCAGGGGTGCAGAGTACAAAAAAGCTGCCAGAAATCTCAGCTCATATCTATGAGCGTACAAAGTACAAGTTAAGCTTTACACACTCCTCAGTGCTGAACAGGCATCAGAGGACCCATTCTCTGAAAAAGGTCCTTCAAACGCCTGGAGTGTGGCAATTGCTTTAACCCTTTGAGTATTTGTATCCTGAGAAGCAGCAGATTCGCGCTTTCATAATGTACAGAACATTATTTTCAGTTTTATTGTCATTTGAATCATGCACACGGCAAAGAGAAACACCAGGAGGGGTAATAATAATAATTTGGCATTTATATAGCGCTACGAACCCTCGGGTATCTGAGCGCTGCTTATTATTACCCACGGTGTGTGGTGCTCATTTATCGACCTCGGAAGGATGAAAGGCTGAGTTTGGCACTGCCGGGATTCGAACCTGCGTTAGCAGGCTCTGCACAAATGTCAAAGCAAGCGCTCTACTCACTGTGCCACTTGACCAGCTAGGGTAGATGGGGATACATGCCTGGATGGGGAGGTATGTGGAATGGGAGGATTCGAGACCGGTGTTAAGCAGAAAAGCCTGATTGCTCTCCGGCACTGCATGAGGGATTTCAACCCAGCAATTCCTGGCTCAGAATTAATGCAGGTGATGCTACCCTGGGGGAAGAAAAACACATTTAACTAAAACATGAATATGTTTTAAATTAAATTAGAATTACTACAGAAAAGACGATGAGAGGCAGAATATGCATAGTGAAAAGTACAAAAAATGTACACCTAAACGGCTGCTGATTTGTAATTAACAGTGGAATGCGAATGTGTTGGGGGATTACACCCCAAGAATTTCCCCAAGTTCTCTTAAACTTGTATTCACACTTACGATCCTTGTGCTGGATCTTTTCAAGGGATGCAAGTCCTCCACCCTGGGTGTCACCCTGCTTGTTGTTCTCCTTAAGGTTACTATCTTACCTACTGATGCCTGTGTTATTTAAAATGGTCTCTGCCGCAGGCTTCCTGATTGATCGCCAATGCCCAACTCTACTAACTCTCATATGTCACTCATTGGGCAATCCATAATCACATGGAACCTGGCAAATATCCCATTACAGTAATGCTTCCCTTTCATACAGTCATAAAGACTATGGGGCAAGGCCCCCCCTTGGGCGTTATAAGACAATCCTTCTTCTTCGCCTACCAGCCCAAGTCTAAACGTGTACAAGGGTATCCAGTTCGAGGACATCAAATTTCTCTGCCAGGGGTACACTACCCCGTGCACTTCATTGGAGCCGAACACCCACCCCATCGCTCTGTTCTGGTCTCCCTCCTATAATTCAAGGTCCAGTTCTTCAGTTCAGATATGACACTGTTTTGAAAATCATTGAACCGAATTGCCCTTGATAGGATTATGTTTGTGGCCAAGCCCGATGTAAGACCCCTTTTGAGAACTTGAATAAACTCAGCCTGTTCCTTATATAGCACCACACCGCACTTCATGTTTGTCGTGAGGATCCCCTTGTTATGATTTTCTCAATGCATTGTATGACAAAGCCTAACCTCCACCACAAAGAATGTCTAAATGTCCACCTGGGACTGTGACAGGTTTTGCGGCAGTGAAGAGTGCTATTCCCACCGCAGGGATCGGGAGAGAGTTGGATGTCTGCACTTGGTCCAAGAGAAACTACGACACATGAGCACCTGACTAGCTTAGATACTATTGTTATGTAAAGCAGTTCTTTGAAGTGAAGCAATGATTAGAATGTAGGGGTGCTATGATGTAGATTAGTTCTAGGACAGGAATGTTATGGTGTTTATTCTTGAAAGGGAGCAGTTGGCTCGGGAAATCAGGAAAGAGAGATGGGGGGTCTATTGTGTACTGCTTTAAACTCACAATAAAGCCTGCTGTACCTTTGATTTGGTGTGGTGCCCATCCTTTCATTAGCGACGAGGATGTCAAGACCCCCACCTCTCAGGCTGGATTGGGTTCGGAGCAGGGTTTGCTGTCCCCACCTGCAGTACTGACTGTGAGCGGGCCGTCTGCTGAGCCCCCTGCGCCTGTTGTGCTGCAGCGAGACAGTTGCTGGGCCGTGAGGAGGAGGACTCATCCGGTGCGCCCCTGGCTACGAGGGCTGAAGTGCACCAGTGTCCGCAAGGAAAGTGCAGGCGCAGCGACTTCCCAAGCCTCTCAGCCCCGTCGGCAACCGTTTTTTCAGGATCCACACCTAAGAGGACCTGACGGCCTCGCCCGTCCCTCCTGTGGATGACCGCCGCGGTTACTTTTGGAACGCGGGCTGCAGTGGCTGAGCTGAGGACCGCTGGGCCCATAATATTGGAGGAAAGGACCTAAAACCGGTCCCCGATCACGTGACCCTGCTTCCCTACACTGTGTGGAAGAGGGCTAATAGTGGAAGTTAATCAGTGGAAAGCAAAACGCCCAACGGATTACGCGCTCTGTAACTGCTTTAAGCCATTACGACCCAATACTCGTTTGTTAAGGCATACTTCGCCCATTTGGGAGGTGACAATTTCTTCAAAGCAAGATATCGCCCAGGGCCCTCCAGGGAAGGCGATCAGACAGGCAAGCTCAGTATATTCGCCACGTTATATCATATATAACTATATCACTCTTCAATATATTGTATAGAGTACATTGTTTTATCTTCAACAGTGAGTAGGATTAACTTGTCAGCATATCACTTACCTGGTGTATAACTCATTATGGCAATGGCGGGGGTCCCAGGGCCCCAGATGTTTATGCCTACACCGGGACAACCTAAGATAAAGTGGAGCCCATGGAAGAAGGGTTTCCTACACTATATGAAGGCGGCATGTGGGAATGGAATGTCTACAGAACGTAAAGTATCAATGCTAATGCACTTCATAGGGTACGAAGGTCAGAGGATATATGAGACGCTACCTGATATTCCGGAGCTGGATGTGAAAAGTAGTGGAAACGATTTTGACTTTGTTAAAGATGGATAAGCATTTTGAGACCAAAATTAGTACTGTCTCAGAACTGTACCTTTTTGGTATGAGGGTACAACTGGAGGGGGAAAATGTAGAAGAATTTATAACTGCTTTGAGACATCTGTCTTTAAATTGCAGATTTGGTGTGAAATTGGATGAACACATTAGGGATCAATTGATGCTGCATTGCTCGAATGATAGGATTCGTGAGGAAATATGGTTGAAAGATGACCCAGATCTCAAAGAGGTCATAGGGATAGCGAAGAGGGTGGAACACACCCTGCAGTGTGTTGCTAAATTAGCGAGCAAGGAAGTGAAACCTCATGTAGGTGAGATTTTAAGGGTGGTAGAGCAAAAAAGGGATTTTCGCAAAGGTAAGAAGAAGCCTAAGGAAAAAGGTGTAAAAGAAAGAGAAGTTACACATGAGAGCAGAGGAAATAAAGTAATACCAAGAGAAGCCATGGAGAAAGGGGGAAAAAAAGAGGGAGGAAACATTATGTTTCCGATGTGGTAGTGCAAGGCACTTATCAACTTCTCCTATATGCCCTGGGAGAAGAACAATTTGTGGGAAATGTAAAAAGTGGGGACACTTAGAAAATTGCTGTAAAAACTATGCAATAGGTGATGGTAGAAAAGTGATGTATTTTGAGGAAAGTAACAAAGTCTTGTCTGATGACGAGGATGATAGAGAAGTAGAGGTAGTTACAGTCCACATGGTGAAGTGCAAGTGAGAGGATGATTGTGAACATCCCATCGCGTGGGTCTGTGTGAATGGTAGATCAGTAAGGATGATGGCAGACTCATATTCCAAAATTACACTCATGTCGCAAGATGTGTATGAGAATGTAGTGGGTGGAAGGGTTAAAGACCTGTCTCCGTCAGACAAAAATCCTGGCGGGTACAATGACAGCAAGATTGAGGTGATTGGGTATTGCGTAGCTAGTTTCGAGTTTAAGGGTCGAGTGACTCAAGGGAAAATATATGTTACGAGGAGAGGCAAAACACTATTGGGATGGACAGAGCAGAAAGGTTTGGGCATAAGGTTGGATCCCAATAAGGAGGAACAAGTTCTTCATGTGCAGAATGAAACGGTATTGATTGAGAAATACCCTGAAGTATTTACGAGCAAGGTGGGTTGCCTAAAAGGAATGGTGCACAAGATTGTACTGAGAAGTGACAGTGTGCCGGTGTGTTCCAAATAGAGGTCAGTTCCAATGTCTATGCGTAATGCTGTATATGAAGAACTGGAAAAGTTGAAAAATTCAGGAATTTTTGAGCCAGCCAAGGCGGTGGAATGGGTTTTGCTTTTGGTGGTGGTAAAGAAACCCAGTGGTGAGTTAAGGGTCTGTATAGATCTAAGGGAATTGAATAAGTGTGTTATAGCTGATCGCCATCCTTTGCCCAATATGGGAGAATTGTTGAGTCGCATAGGAGATGCAAAGTTTTTTACCAAATTGGACATGGCAAGTGCATATCATCAGGTGGATTTGGACCAAGAATCTAGAAAACTCACAGCATTTATTACCTAGGACGGTATTTTCCAATTTCGCGCATGTCTTTTGGTCTAATTTCTGCCTCATCAGTATTCCAGAAGGTAATGGATAAAATACTGAAAGGAATGAATAAGGTTTAATGTTTCCAGGATGATGTGTTAATATGTGGTGAGAGTGAGGATGAGCTTGAGAAGAATGTTGAAAAAGTGTTGAGGGTTTTCAAATAACGTGGGATAACTCTCAGGGCTGAGAAATGTGTGTTTGCTACCAAGGTGGTGGACTATTTGGGCCACAAAATATCTGAGGAAGGATTGAAACCTAAAAGAGATTTGGTTGAAGGTATCAAGAGAATTCAATCTCCGAGAGATAAAGGTGAATTGAGATAATTTCTCGGAACAATAGAATTTTATCATAGATTATGTTGATGGAGTAAAGCAATTGAGGTCTCTATTGAAGAAAGGTGTGGATTTCAAATGGGATGGGGAGTGTGAGAAGGAATTCTGTGAGATAAAGAGAAAAATAGACATGTCAAAGACATTAGCTATGTTTGATACAAGCAAGGAAACTATTCTGTCGGTGGATGCAAGTGATTCAGGCATAGGGGTCGTGTTGTCTCAGGTTGATGCCTGCGGAAATTAAGTTGTGGTAACTCATGCCTCAAGGATGTTGAGGGGAGCTGAACAAAATTATTCAGTTCTTGAAAAAGAGGCTCTAGCGTGTCATTGGGGTATTGAGAAATTGAGAAATTTTGTGTGGGGCAAGGAGTTTGTTTTGCGGACGGACCACAAACCACTCAAAGGTATCTTTGAAAGTAAGGGTTTGGACAAGGTATCGGGAAGAGTCACTTGCTGGGTGACCAGGCTGCAATGCCATAAGTTTAGGATTGAAGTTATGCCTGGTAAAGAAAATGTTCAGGCTAATCATGTTTTCGAGACTAAGGGCAAATGAAAGAGCCAAAGGTATGGATGACGTGAATGATGATGTGTCTGATATGGTTTTTGTCACCAATGAGGGAGTTATACCCAAGCACAAATGGGTAAGGGCACTGGAAAGAGATGAAATGTGGAGGAGAATGGTTGGATTTGTACGAGATGGATGGCCAGAGAAAAGATTGTTGAGTGGTGAGGAGAGGGCACTGTGGGAGCTGAGATTGGAATTGAGTTTGAAGGAAGGATTAGTTTATAGGTGGGATCGGTTGGTGGTGCCGATTGAATTGAGGAATAGGTTGATAGAAATAGGTAATCAAGGTCATATTGGTATTTATAAAACCAAGGAAGCCATAAAGGTAGTTTATTGGTGGCCAGGATTTGATCGAGATGTGGAAAGAAGTGTTGGAAGATGTGAAGAATGCACCAAATCGGGGAAAAATGTACAGGCTACAGTGCAACCGATGAATAAAGTAGAGGTACCTGGAGGTGTCTGGCAGAATCTATCCATGGATATCCTTGGACCTGTGGATTTGGGATATGGACGTGGGAGATTTGTTATTGTGTTGATGGATATGTTTTCGCATTGGAGCGAATTCAAGGTGGTGAGAGATGTGATGGGGCAAAGCATGGTAGTGCGTTTGAACTGATGAGAGGTAGGAGATCCAATACTATTTTGTCACTGGCATGGTTAGGAAGGGCAAGGGAAACTGATGGCATTGTGGAAGAGATTAGAAAAAGAATTGATGATCAAATGGTACGGTGAGTGAGAAAAACCAATGAAAGGTTTTCAAGAAGAGCAAATGTTGTGGAGATTGGTGATATGGTACGGGTGAAAAAGGGTGTGGTATTGAGAAAAGGAGGTCCATTATATTCTGATCCTGGGAGGGTGGTGCAAGTACTCAAAGGCGCTGTCAGATTGGAAAGTGGACAAGTTTGGAACATGTCGAGGATTGCCAAGATAAAAAAAGTGAATGACAGTAATGGAGAGATAGTGTGTTGCATGTTTTGCCTGAAGAAAAATGCCGCGAAATGTAACTGGATGTGTTATTGAGATGACACATATATACATTCATATTTTTTTTCACCAAAATAAATATAGTTTATCAACATCAAAAATGTGATAGTGTATTGTGTATATGCAATTTATTGTATATAAGGGAAGGGGATGTGTTATGTAAAGGAGTTTTTTGAAGTGAAGCAATGATTAGCATGTAGGGGTGCTATGATGTAGATTAGGTCTAGGACAGGAATGTTATGGTGTTTATTCTTGAAAGGGAGCAGTTGGCTTGGGAGATCAGGAGAGAGAGATGGGGGTCTATTGTGTACTTCTTTAAACCCACAATAAAGCCTGCTGTACCTCTGATTTGGTGTGGTGCCCATCCATTCAACTATCAGTGAACGCAATAGTGGGAACGGGGCCCCTTTGGGAATAAGATTTGCACTAAACAATTGAATTTCAGATGTGATTTCATGGAGACGAATCATGTCCCCGAAGAAGGACATTTTTTAGTCCAAAATGCATTGGATTTTGTTTCACTTGTTTGATTAGTCTCCACATTAAAATGCATTTTTAATTCCTACATGTATTCTCACATGTGGTGCCTAACTATAAAACAAAATTGTGAACAATGTTTTGCTAAATTGTGTTTGAATAGAACGGCGAGATGAGCGTAACAGACTAATAGCGCTGGGGGATGGTGTCCCTGGTCACATGTCGGTACACCTGACTAGCTTACTATTGCACAGCAGTATTGTATTGTCGTGGGTCTACCTCTTGAGTATCTAGGAACCAATGCTTCTTACCCTTGTGTGTATGATAAACATACAATGTTCTCAATATATCGTCCATGTATAATATATCACCAAACAAAGAACTATTTGCACTTGCAATTTAGTGTTTTTTATACTGATAAGTGGAAACATATTAAGAATGTTCTTACTCTCTTGTTTAACATGTGTGTATATGTATTCTCATGTAGCAATAATGAGTAATGCAAACAATAGTCAAATAATATACAGTTCCAAATGTTAGCAATAAAGTAGTTGAGTAGATACCGAGCATCCTACTCTTCACTTCATATGAGCAATATGGGTGTGGCCATTGTGGCCCATCAAAATGTAAAATCATACTCTAAAGCATGGCGCTGTGTGGATGGGTGAACCAGGGGACAGTGAGGACATGCAGAGCAACGCCAAAATAATAACCAGAAATGTTAAGAACTCTGCCAAAGGTCCATGGCTTCCAGGAGCAGCTAACTAAGAGCAACCTAGAAGCAATCTGGAGCCATAGATTAGAATATTACAGGCGAAGCATTCAAAATTCCCCTGCAAAGGATTAATCTCTTCCATACTCCGTGCTTTGATAGATCCACTTATTCTGCCCAATGAAGATTGGGGGCAGCACAGGACATGTTTGTGCTGTGCCAAAACTAATTACGATAAACTCAGTGTGTCACCGGGACAGGGAAAGTTGAAAGGTTTACCTAACAAAAATCGCAGTGTCTATTAAATGTGTAACCATTGAAAAGAATAAATGTTGAAAAATAGGTAAGAATCACTTATTTCAGCTACCAAAATATTAAAACAGACACATTTTAGATCTTGGAAAAGGGATAGGCTTAGGCTCATGAAGCATTTTCTGCCTCAGGGTGAAAGCCATTTTCTGAAAGCCGTTTTCTTCTTGTTGTCAAGGCAGTTAAACTCTATAATCTAATTTTGCTTCAAATTAGGGCCAGGAGGATAGTTCACCGGCAAAGCAAAACAACACAGGTTTGAATCCTGCTCTCGTGCTTAGAGACTGGTCTCCGGTATTAAGCGTGTTATAAAAGATTAATAAAATGTATTGAAGCAAGCATTAAAATTCAGAATTTTTTTAAAAAATTGGTAAAGTGCCAATTCTTGGCTCATAGACTAGAAGCTGCTTTCTCTATTTTACCCAGGAACCCAGGAAGTCAAGTCACGTGGGATTAACTGGGTCCACCATTTTTCAGATCTTAATTTTGCTTAGATAGCACTTATCACCAAAGTGCTGAATAATAATTAGTAAGGTAAAATTTTGTTTACAATGATCGATTTATGAGGAAGAAAGAAAGTTAGTTTTTAACTATTTGAAAGGAAGAACATGAGGTAAAAAATGGATTAGCCAGTGGGAGATAATTCCAGAATTGAGGAACCAGAAGAGAGAAGGAATGAAAACGGCATTGAGCACAAGGGGTACAAGGAACAGACCGAAGGAAGAAAGATTGAGAGCATAGGGGGTGGAATGTTTGATACCAGGATATGACAAATGGTTGATGATATAAGAGAGCTGAGATAAGAGGGTGCCATGCCATAGAGACATTTAAAAACAATAAAAAGGAAATTATATTGAAGGTGGAACTGAAAAGATATCCATTGGAGAAAAGCAAGAGCCAGAGTCATGGAATCATGAGAAGAGAGAGCAGATCAGATGGACGAAGAGTGGAAAATAGAACAAAATGCAGCAAGTTGAGAAGCCGGTAAGTCAAGAACTAAAGAGAAACAATATTTGAAGCATGAGAGTATAATGCTAGGAACAAGAAGCTTAGCTGCACCGAAAGTTAGAAAAGGGTGGAGCTTGCATATGTTAAATAGTTAGAATTAACACCTTTATGACTGAAGTGTTGACAAAGAATATCTGACTAGTAAATATTGAACTTATCTCTGCCTGCTTTACAGTAGGATAAATTACACCTGGTAAAGTACATTTTGGGTTCAAAGAACCACATTAATACTATTATTGACCAATTGTTTGCCTTTGGCAATAATTTGTGTGTGCAGGGGACGCGAGTGATCCACAGCCTGTGGACACTTTTTGTCTTTTTTGTATACCATTACCTAGTGTCAGGGTAGTGTTTCTCTCCTCTGCACCACACTACCTCTGTATAAACCACCATCAATTTTTATTCACCATCTGGTGTGCATCAGTGCTTAGATTCTTTACTTCTGGACCGGAGTGGCCTCTGACTGCTTCTGTGAAGTCTGCTCCCACTGCATTGTACAGCTGGTTTATAAAGGCTTATGACCTTCCCCGTTAGCCCATCCTAACAAGTTGGGGGTCATTCATTTATTCAGTTGCACTGCACGCCCTGGTAAATTCCCAATGAAATGAAGCCAATTTGACTTAGCCCAGCCCAGAAAACTGGACATGACTGTCCTCAATCTTGGACACTCCTCCTAAGTCCAGTGCTGCATCATCTCTGGGTGCTACCAGCTTACTCAAAAACTATCTGCATTGGTCGGCTTCATTTCTCCTTGACTACCATGTATTCTGCCAAAAACCTTTACATAAGCAACTTCAGATTTGCCCATATACAACCTCTAATTATAATTTCAGCCTGTCATCTGCTATTGCACGGGTACAGATTCCTTCTTGGCGTGATGTCACATTTCAAGATTGTGAATTTCTCTGATTTTCTGTAACATGGATCTCTTAAAGTAATAATTCTTTAAACTGATTTTACTATTTACAAAGCCGTTCTAGGTGCAAGAATGTAAATCTGTTCATTATAGTTAAGTAATTCATCCTTACAAAATAACATGTGTTTAACAAAGAGCTATACTGTGGTTTTGAATGATCGTGTTCTTTGTTTTCATAATAAAGCGAGAGAAATAACATATAATACACTGTGTGCTCATGCTTTGACAGAATAATCTATAAACAATACAAGATAGAAATGAACCCTTGTAGCTAATCAATGTCTGTGCTCTTCATATGCAAAAGGAAGGTAACAAAAGGGACAGCCCTGGACAGCCCTGGAGCGGGGAGAACAATGGGTTGAACGAACATTGGAACAGGGGGGGTGTCCTACCCTCTGGTATTTCAATCTTTGCAATTATTTAATGCAGAAACACTTATACCCATGTTTCTGCTTTAAATAATTGCAAAGATTGAAATACCGGAGGGTAGGAGACCTCCCTGTTCCAACACTTCATATGCAAAACAATGATTTTAAATGTACAGTCCTTCTGGTTCTAAGTCATTACTGTCTCATGTCAGCTTCAGTGAGCGTGTGTCATCATTATTAGTGTTGAATGCAATTGAGAGAGTTTAATAATGGTTTGCGTCTTTTACTTGCACTGAAAGGAAAGACTGTCAAAGCTGATAGCCTGAATGCACATATGTGAATATGCATCTCTGTATTTTACCAGTGTATGTCAGTCAATAGACAGGTTCCAATCATATGTGGTTTGCCTTGGATTGAGAAATGTTCAAATCACAGGTATATGTAGACAGTTTAAAACATCCCACTATGAACACCGTGTGGAAAGTATGTCCTGCACCTATGAAGATTGAGAGTCAAGGGAGAAAAGTGGAAAAGAAAACTGCTTTGTAGGGAATGCTTGAGATTTTTCACCAGCTACTCATGCAGCAGTGTCTCTGTTCAGACCTCCTTGCCTTGCAGGAGTGTCTCTGTAGAAACCATGCAGGGGTATCTCTCTTCTTTGTTGTCCTTGCACAATTGTCCTTGTTTGGAATCCTTGCAAATGAATTTGACCATAAAAAGTACTTGGTTCTAACATGGTGGCGAGTAGAACTCCTGATGTGGCCAACACGACATTCTCTTATTTAGATGATTCTGATGATTGCCTAGTCTCAGACTTCAAGGACATTCAACACGACCAAGAGATCGCATTCTCAATGATGATAGTGATCCAGGCAGAAAGGGCCTTATTATGAGTTTGGCTGTAAATATGGTGGTAATGCCTCCATACAGAGTGACCATTACCACCACTGTGTACAGTGGAGTTACCGTCATAGTACGAGTGTACCAATCTGCCTGGCAGTAATGGTCATTTCCGTCTGTAGGAATTGGCGCCAAAAACCGCTAACTAATACTACTTTTGCCAAATATTGCAGAAATTACCATTACCGCTGGTAGTATTTGGAGTATTCATTGTTTTACCTTTATACACCATTCTCACATGGGGAGGCTCTTTTTTTTTTTTTTTTTTTCTTTTTTATTTAAAAGTTGTTTTAATCAAGTATATCTTGATTTTTCAACATACAAAATTAACATAACGTATTTAAAATTAAAAGAGAACATATTATGAAAAATAAAATTGATATTAACAAGAATTACGTCCATATACAGATTTACATAGTTAATAACAACAAACTAATTAGATACAGATGTATACCTAATCACTTTAGACAAAATAAGAGCATTCAAAAAAAAAAAAACAAGTAATAAGATAAATCCTGTAACTAAAACCTGATTAGTGAACTTCCTTCAGTGTGACTTTGCACACTAACTTTGCCTTTAAGTCCCAAACTATACAAAAAACTCAATATTGCATATCTAACAACTTTCAACTGACTATTAAATAGGAGAGACCAGCAACGTGTTTGAGACATGGTCATGTACCCAGTAAATAAATGTTCAAAATGCACAATTCTTTTTGCTTGCAAACTTTGGCATTCAACACATAAGTGTTGCATTGTTTCAATGGCTAATTGACAAAACCGACACAAAGCATCGTCTTTTCTGATAATTCTGCGATGGCACAGAATTTCTTTTACGGGCCAGATATTTAATCGAAATCTTAAATAATCATCCCGCTGTCGGGAATGTGGGAACATCATTAGGTAACTTTCTGTTTCCCCATAGCGCTTTAAGGCAAATGGGTTTTTCTTAAACTTTTTGTATAGGAGACATGCAGATCTTGTTTTTATCCAGTCATCCTCCCATATCCGTTTTTTTGCCTTAGTGGGATTGCCTAGCAATAGTGCCATTGAAAATCCAATATTAATAATGATTTTTTCTGCTTGATTTCTCCAAGACACTGCAAATGGATCATCAGATCTTAAAAGGTAAATAGCAATCATTCCTAACAACCCAGGCTGATTAACACTCAATATGCATTTGCGATACAACGAGCATAGCCTCCACTTATAGATGGCATATAAAGACAGGAGTCCTAGCTCGTGTCGCAGGATGCAAATGGGTTCTGACAATGGGAGGTTAAGAGCACGCTTCCAATAGCATCCTTCCATAATGGCCCAGTATTGATATGATTTTCCCAAGACAGCCTCTGAACCATAAAGGATTACCGGAATAAATTTTTGTCTATAATAAACCAATAATGGTACTATTGAAAACTTACAATATTTACTCCTTATTAGTCTGCTTTGTGATATAGCCGTCGTTAGACGCTGTTTTAGATGTTGATGATTCGCATTCTTATCTGGTGAGTTACTTATGAAGACCCCCAAATAGATGTAAGAGGAAACTGAAGACAGGTTGACATTTTGTAAAGGCCATCTGTAGGTGGCTTTCCTTTGCATGCTTTTGCCAAACTGCATAACCTTTGTTTTACTTAAATTAAAGGAAATACAGTTCTTTTTAGTGTAGGTATCCAACGCACACAAAAGTGCCCGTAATCCTTTGGGAGTCTTTGAGAATAACACCATGTCATCAGCATAGAGTAGGTATGTAACATTAACCCCATTAATTTTGGGTGGATCTGCCACAGTTTCACTGAGGTCTACACCAATGCCTGAGATAAAAAAAGTAAATAAAGCAGAAGCTAGCAAACAACCTTGTTTCAACCCACATGCAGTCTTAATTGGGTCAGACAATAGTCCCTCACTAGAAAGTTTGATTTGTATCGAGGTATCTGTATGTAAGTCAATTATCCACTTGACAATTGACCAGGGACATTTTTTATCCATAAGTTTTTTAAAAAGAAGTTCACGAGGAACAGCGTCAAACGCCATTTTAAAATCTATAAATGCTGCATAGAGTGGCTGGTGTTGGTGGGAAGCCTTCTGAATAATACTTGTAAGGGTAATAACATTTATAGTCGTCCCATTTCCAGGCAAAAATCCTGTTTGGAAGATGTCTCGATAGTTATTTTCTTCCAACCAAATGTTAAATCTATTCAGGATTAGTCGGGCGAAAATTTTCCCAGGACAATCCAAGAGTGCTATGGGGCGGTAAGCAGCTGGGTCATCACGCTCCCCTTTCTTAAATATGGGCAGAATGATGGACTTCTGCCAAGATTTAGGAATGACCCCTGTCGAGATGACTTTGCTAAAGATCTGATGGAGGATCATTGCCCATTCTTGTGGGTGATCTTTAAGTGTGCTATTATGGAGACCATCCGGGCCTATTGCCCTCGAGCGACTCAAGTTTTTAATACATATCAGTATATCATTGACGGTGATGGTAAAGAAATGGGACCAGCCTAGGGAGTATGTCTTTGGAATCAAGTTCGAGAAGGACGATGCATAAAGCTTTTCACAGTAAGTTTTCCAGATTGCATTTGGAATAGCATTTATTTGAACAGCATCCTGTGTTCTATGCGTGGCCTCATTTAGACAAGCCCATATACCACTAGTGGATTTCTTAATAATCTGGGACATCATGGTTTCCCCATTTTGCTGATAGCGCACAGCTCTCTGACCCTTTAGCCATGTTCTATAGGATGCTTTTAATTTTGTTTTCAAAAGCAAACGATGGATTATAGGGACAAATTTTAAATTACGTAGGTCTCTTCGCAATTCAGCTTTCTTAGACTGTACTATTGGGTCAAAGGGATGACAATGTTTATGGCGAACACTCAGGTCTGGCAGTTTTACCTGCTTAAACAAATGCATTACTGTAACATAGCAGTCCGTTGACCCAGAAGACCCAAGCAGGGCCTCATGCAACTGTTTTAGTCGATTTCTATTCCATCTCACTCGCGTACCGCTGTTATTTACAAAATTTGGATAGGGGTGGGTCTCAACCATAGGCGAAATTACAGATGATGACCTTGAATATCGCATAGTTAGCTTATTATGATCACTATGGTCGGTTGCAACCACTTGCATAGATTGTACATAATTTAAAAATGTCTTATGGACAAAAACATAGTCAAGTATTGCCCGTTGTGACCCTCTACTCCATGTATACTCAGCAGGGATATCCCCTACGATGGCACCATTCAACATTACAAATCCTCTCTCGTGCATCATATTTGTCCAAGTTAATTCATCATCATTATGTTCAGTATAAGTTTGTGATAACAAATGGAGATTTAAATCCCCTACTATGATGGTTTGACAAATATGACCTTCAAAAGTCAGGCGATCGAGAATCGAATTTAGTGACCCAAAAAAAGATTCTGCGGTCATATTACCTCTGCTCCAATAAATGTTGACAATAACCAAAAGCTCACCACCTCTCTGGAGTCTAACAATTTGAAAATATGAGGATGGAGAGACTAATTTTTCACTTACAAAACCTTTAGCTTTCTTGACTGCAAGCAATAGACCACCACTTGGGCGACCTCTGTGATGTTGAATGGCCGGAGTTATAATTACATCATAGGACGTCCAGATGGGGCAGTCAACAAGCCAGGTTTCCTGTAAGGCTACCAGATCATAAGTTGCCAAATCTCTACTAGCAAGGTCAAATAAATGCTTATGGCCTCTCGTATTCCACGAGAGTAGGCTACCTGTACCGGCATTATATTATGATCTAGCAAAGTAGTCCTGAAATGCCACCATTCATGGAGCAGAGTTTACAATCTGATTCGATTCTCTATTCTTGATAGACTGATATGTCCTGATTTGAGCTTTGTCCATCACATTATTTGTTATAAAAGGGTCTTGATACAAATTAAAACCCAATTCATATAGGACTGTTTTAGATTGCCACAATATATTCATTACAATTGTCGATTGAAGATGGATTCTTGCTTCAGAAGGGTCCTTTGTATTAATAAATTCAACCAAGGTTATATCTGTTGATGATATATCAGACAGGGACGGGATTTCACTGCATATGTTCAAAATGCTAGCCCGATTTAATACATATTTGGGATAAGGGTCTTCGCGACATCTAATCACTAGGCAATTAGACTTGGACTTGACTTGTGGTTTATTACCATCCTTGAAATTCATATTGTGGGCTTGAGAATTTGTCTGGAGACAAAGGCTTGATGGCATATCATTTCCTTGCGCTATTCGATTGCCCAACTGCGCCGGACCCTTTAATAACTGGCTCACGTCAGGATAACGCAATGACTGCGTACCTCCAGCCCCTTGGCAACTTTGGCTGGCTTCGCCGATATAAGCTGCAATCGAAGATTTTATGATATCTCGAATGTCCTGGGTCTGAATGGCAGCTTCAGGCCGCGACATCTGTTCATGTATTTGCGAGATGCCATGTTGTTGGGGCAAGGAAACACCCGAGACATCTACTGATTGACGGGGCAGAGCTGAAAGCTCGGTTCGGCCAGAAGAGTCAACTTGCAATGGAAGAAAGGGGCCTAATTTTGTATTCACATCATTTTGTAGGTGGGTTTGACTAGTTATTACTGTTTTTGGATTTTCCACTAAAGCAGAGGTCTTCTCCACATTAAAACCCTTAGTTACCATGGAACTTACACTGTTCAAAGGTTCGGTAGAAGCCCCGGGTATGTCTGACATGCATGATTTGATGGATGTTCTAATTTCCTCTCTGAGTACCGCTAAATTCACTTGACTCAGAAGCCCATCACTCCCACCCGTGGGTGGCCTGGTCTGTATGTCAACTTGTCCCACATTACATGGTCCTACACCATCGAAGTTATTATCACTGGGGTCAGTATTATTTAATGTTTTTGAAGAATTAGTGCACCGTGCCGAGTCTTGGGCACCCATGCCAGCTGAAATAGTGACCAAATCGAAGGTTTGAATAGCTTCTTTGGGGCCTGATTTTACCAAATTGACTTTTCCAAGTTTTGCAGTTTGTTCACGTCTAGAAAGGGCTTTGATGAACTTACGGCCTGCAACCTGGGAACTGGCACCTCTGCCTTTCGTAAATAGTTTTCTGGAGGCAGTGGGCAGCGGGTCAGTAACTACCGCCGATGTTTTAGTTAGATTCATCGTAATAGGTTTAGATGAAAAGAATGTATTGTTTGGCAATACTGTGGTAGGTAAGGTCTCTTTCTCCTTGATCTGGCCATCAGGGTCATGGGTAACTATGCTATCAATACATTTGCTGAGATTGTTTTGTACTGTATCTCTATTGGATATAGATGGATCAGATTCGGCAACCATTTGCTCGGCTGGTCGATTACAACCATTGGGATCTACCTCACACAGACTTCGGTTATTTTCTGTTTCAGACAGCACACACACTTGTATACAATCAGCATTCATTATGCTACATGAATCAGGCCGATAGCCTTGAACAGTCTCAACATTGGACCGCAAGGTCACTTGCTCGACAGGCGGTTTTTGTGAAAGCACCGCTATACCATTACTGCATTGCTCTAGTAGGATGGTTTGATGATTGAGCTTACCATCTAGTACTTCGTAAAGTTTCGCTAATGCAAGCAACGCAGTATTCATGGCGCTAAGAGTATTATTAAGCGCCGGGGCTTCTGGAAAAGAAAACCGCTTGGAGCAGTTCTTATTAATGAAAAAGTCAGACTCTCGATGGGGTTCCTCAAACCTTGTCCTTCGAGGAGTCGGAGCAATGAAAGAGGGCGATTCATTAATACAATTGGAGTTAGACATTTGATTATTGTCTGGGGGGGTTTGGTGACAATTTTCAGTAGGCTTCACCCCTCCTCCAGAATTGCTTACCTGGTTTTCTGGCCCCATTGTATTATCTGGCTGTAATTGAATTAGATCCCCAGTATTTGAACAAATGTACATAACATCAGCTAAGGGAGAGCTCGGTCCTCCCGAAGTGTTCACAAATTCCATGACTTCCATGACTTCCTCATCAATTTCCCCTGGTCGAACAAGCTCCTCATGGACAGCACACAAACAATGTTGGGCTGCCACTAAGCAACAAAAGGGCTCCAACATTGGCTGCGTGCACACATCAACCTGGGGCCGGGACTCTCCACCACCCTGAGGATCATCCAGAGTACAGGCTGTCACAAGAGTCAAATCAGTCACTTCGCTTGAAAGATTGGGGGTTACATGCACATCAGCAACAATCAATGTACTAGGGATTTCATTCATATTTTCGACTTCAACAACACCAATGGATTTTACATGTGTGCTAGTAATGGACAAAGGTCCAGAACTATCACTCACACTGGCCTCAGCCAACCCGCTCTCTAACCCAGTCTCCGAACATAATGATTGTATTGGGGTCAAAGGTGGCGGAGGACTGGTTAACACACGCACATTAGACCCACTCTCTAGGCTGGACAGGGTGTCTTGGGAATAATACAAACGAATGTCAGATGAAAGTGATATTGAGCGCTGGAGATTATGCTTTTTGCGGTTTAGTCTAGTATTAATTTTGTTCGCTGCCATTTCTAAATTAAATAATTGGCCAGGATTAATTACAGGCATGCCTGATGTTAATTTAAATTTTTTACTGACCGTAGTTGACATAATATGTTGGTGATCAACTAATTAGGCAGAGCGAGAGAACAGCCACAGCACGCTTGCACGCGAGACAGCAAGACAGCCCACTCAGCAACCACTCTTGCTAAACGCGCGCGCTAAACACGCAGCGTTGATGGTTTTGAAGAGGTTGCTGGGAAAGGGGCAGTCAGGAAGTCGAGAAATGACCCAAAAATCGCCAATGACATGGACTGGTTACACAATGTACTATGGAAAAACAGAAAAAATAAGAAAAATGAGCCACTATTCACTGAATAAAGTCAATCAATTCCTTAGTAGACCCTTTTAAAAACAATTTGTACCAAAGTTCCAGTTCCACAGAAGCAAACAAAGTCCAATCCAAAATCGATCTTTGCACAGGACACAGGACACAGGAACAGCGTGGGAGACAGCAAGACAGCCCACTCAGCAACCACTCTTGCTAAACGCGTGCGCTAAACGCGCAGCGTTGATGGTTTTGAAGAGGTTGCTGGGAAAGGGGCAGGCAGGAAGTCGAGAAATGACCCAAAAATTGCCAATGACATGGACTGGTTACACAATGTACAAAGTTCCAGTTCCACAGAAGCAAACAAAGTCCAATCCAAAATCGATCTTTGCACAGGACACAGGAACAGCGTGGGAGACAGCAAGACAGCCCACTCAGCAACCACTCTTGCTAAATGGGGAGGCTCTGCTGTAAATTCAGGAGGTAAATGTAAAAATTGATCTGCACAATCTTTCCAGTGGCTCTTGTTAATCCACTGCACAGGGATAGTTCTGTAAAATAAAAATGTCTCAAAGTACCTAACAAAACAGCCATGATCAGCAATGTTCTGCAATGCGTCAATGCCGTCTTCAAGAATGAACAGAGATCCTTGGTTTACATTCTCAGCTCTAGGCCTTAATATGTCCCTAGATGTTATGATGTTATGATTATGTCTATATTGTATTACTTTAAAATGATAAAGTGATTAAAAATGAAAATGTGTTGGACTGATGAGGACGATGCGTGTTATAATAACCTGAAACAAACCTTATGCCAAAACCCATACTAAAAGTGGTGGACTTCTGAAAGGAATTTGTATTACAGACTGATGCCTCCCTCACAGGGTTAGGAGCAGTATTGTCGAAAATATACGATGGATTAGAACACCCCATCCTATTCACTAGTTGTAAACTCTTCCCACGTGAGAAAAACGACTCTGTACTGTAATTAGATGCCCTATTATTCATCTGAGGTACTACTGTCGGGGAAGAAAGTTCACACTTGTTACTGACCACTCACCTTTGGTTTGGATAAGTCAACGAAAGGACTCTAATCCTCGAGTCATGCGATGGTTCTTAGACCTGCAACGCTACTTTTTCGCTGTGGAACACCGAAAAGGAAAGTAACTTGGGAACGTCAATTTCCTTTCCCGGTTTCCCTGTGAAACGGATGCGGCTACATCGCATAGGCGAAGGATATGTGAGAAACCAAAGGGTGTCTCACCTGCCAGTCACCGGGGATCTCTCTCTCAGGTGGCCAGGGCACGGCCGCCATCTTTGGATCCACATCCTGGGGGTGGACCAGTGCAGTATGATCACCTGGAAGAGGGGTCTTCGGGCAGTGGAGGTGAGGCAGCAGGTGGCTAGACACAGTATTCCTCCCTTTCCTGTACCCATGATCCCTCCTATTTCTTAGGATTCTCAGTGTCCCAACTCACCACCCCTTTCCACACAAACACTGGGCTGAGGAAGAGGGCGAATGAGGGTGATAAAGCTTACTCTTATACATCGCATTGGACATGTCCCGCTAATTGGGTCAGGCAAAGTCAGGCACTTTACTCTAAGTGCATACATCAGGTGCCAATTAGTTCTCCTCACACGGATAAAAGGCGGAACATAGAGACACACTCTGAGCAAGGTGGAACACGAGTAAGAGCAGACCTGGAGGTCATCTTCAACTCCACACTCTCCTTCTCTCCTCACATCTCTGACGTCTCTAAGAAGTCACACTACCAGCTGCACCTCCTCAGAGGTATTCTTCCTTTCCTCTCCTTCCCACAGAAGCTCACTGTCTCCAGAGCTCTGGTTCTCTCTAGGCTGGACTATTGCAATAGCCTCTTTCTAAATCTGCCTGCTTCTACACTCCGCCCTCTGCAACTCATCCAGAACAGGACTGCGAGACTTATCCTTGTCCTCAAGACCAGGGATCGTATCTCTCCAGGACTGAAATCTCTGCACTGGCTCCCACTCAAAGACCTCTTCAATGTCCACAAGGCCTTCTGGGGCCTCAGAACCTTCAACTCTCTCTTCCTAAGTATCTACCTTCTCAAGCTCTTCGCTCATCCGCCTCCAACTCCCACAGGGTCAGTCGCTTCTCCAAACAATGAGTTGGTGGTAGATCTCTTTCTTTGGCTGGGGCCTCCCTCTGGAACAGCCTCCCTGCCTCCCTGAAACTTGAGGAGAACCATCTCCGGTTCCGGAAGCACCTCAAAACCTTCCTCTTTGCTTCTGCTTTCTCTCCCCCTCGCCCCTGCTGAATTTGTGGCTGAAACTAAAACTGCACTGGCCACCTGCCCACCTTCTGATCTCGGGCCCAGGTCACATCCCCCGCCAGTTGCACACCCGCACTGCCTCCCTGGCAACCCCCACACTTGTGGACTGTTTTCTGTATCCCTACAGTCCCCCTACCAGCACTTGACACCTGATGTCTGCACTTACCCTTGCACTTGCCACCAGCTGGCCGTATTTTTTATTATTGCTTCATTTATTTCTGAGGTCAGAAGCAAACCACCTTGTATTTAGGAAACGGATGAAGACACTCCTCTTCAGATAAGATCTCTAACGCTAGTGGCTGTCAGGTCTTCCATGCCAACTGTTTTGCGTCTCTTTATGCCTGCTTTCTTCTCTTCTATGTTGTAATGTTCAAGCGCCCTGATGCCCTCGGGCTACCGGCGCTTTATAAAAATATATACATACATACATACATACATACATGTATCCCATGTACTGCACTGTCCCATCCCCTTTCCCCCCGCACTTTACCCCTTCCCATGCACTTGCACGATCTGAATGACACCTGTACTAGTAAGAACGTTTTCTCTGTCTTCCCTCTGTTCTCCCTCCCTTGCCTCGTCGCGCCTTGAAACACTTGTGTACAGGCACATTATAAATACCTTATCATATCATATCGTGTTGACCATGGTCAATTTGGCCACAAAGCCAATTTTGCTGTGGCCAAATCCAGAGAAACTGAATCCCCCACCTGCCCCCATACACTCCCCCACCTACCCCAACTAACCTTTTCGGCGTCTGCTCACCTTCTGACCCTGTAGTGTCAGATCCGTCCCTCCTAAGCGGGTTGGATCTGAGGCCGCAGGGTCCGCTTTTCTTTTTATTTCTTCCCGCCCCCACCTCCAAACCTCCAGAAGTGATCACCCAAATTGATTGTTTCCCAACGATCGAATGGTACTGGCCGAATTCTGACAGATTTACCATACAGTCAATTGGAAACAATCAATTTAGGTACTACCAACCAGTAGGGACTCCTGTATTAGAAGAGGCGGCCGAGGTGGGTCCTGCAAGAGAGCCAGGATGCCGGCAGAGGACCCCAAGGAACTGTGAAGCCCAGGGCCAGGCGGGCCGCAAGAAGGCCACAGGTGGGGGAGCCTCAATGGTCGGAAGTATGCAGCCGGAGTTACGAACACAGACGAAAGAAGCAAAGTGACCGACAGAGTCAGTGGAGAGAAAGCGGAGCTGCCGTGGGATACCGAGAGAAACTGAAGTGCAAGTGGGGCTCGCAGTCAAAGGAAAATGTGCAGGCAGAGGTGAAACCGAAAGCACAGCTGCCCGCAGGAGTCGCCAGGGGCCGGTGAGTGTAGAGGGAAAATTACTCAAGGCAGGGTGCTCCTGGGGGCAGTAGGGAAACCGAAATGAATGCCGAATGGATGAAAAAGTGCATGTGAAATGTGCAATTGGTAACAAGTAGGGGACCGATGTATGTGAAGGCGTCAAGGGTGTGAACACATGGAAAGTAAGATTGTTGGAGTGGTATGGATGTGGTTTGTTTTATTTTTTGGTATTATTAACTTTTTAAGGAGAATATTAAGGAAAGGAAAATGGAATGGTAGGGATCCTCCCTGAGTGAGGGGAAGAAGGTGGTACATAGGCATTGTATAATGGAGGAAAAAAAGAAACAAATCGGAGCCCCAAATAAATAGTGGGCTCAGAAGTAGTAGTTGTTCTTATTTTAGCTTGTTTTGTTTGCGTTTATATTGTGTAGAGTGAAGGCCCGAGGAGGGGCACTGTGTAATTAGTGGTATGGTTTGAGTGTGTGGAGGGTGTAAGTGAGAGTGTGGGAAGAAAAAGGAGGTGAGAAAAAGGTATTTTTGATTTTCATGGGAATAAGGGATGAGGGATGGATTTGACTTATTGGCAGCGGCAGCACCGTACGTGGCGCGATAGCAAGGCGTAGAGGCAGTGAGGCGCAAGAACCATTATAATGGGAGGAGAAAAAACCCATAGAGTATACGTATAAGGCCCTGCCACTATATCGTGACAAAATTGAGAAATATCATAAGCAATGGGTGGTGGAGACAAGAGGAGGGGGAAATCCCTGCTCGTGGCCAGAGCAGGGCTCCCATAGTAAGAGTATTCTGGAACATATGTCCATATTCCTAACAGCTAAAACAATTGCAGAAAAGGAAAGAAATACTAGCTATTATGAAGATATTTGAAGACACAGAGGATTGTGAGGGGAATGAGGGGCAAAGAGACAGTAGGGGTGACTGCCAAATGAGGCAGAGCGAGGCACCAGCGGAATCCGGGAGATATACCCATTAACAGCCCGCCTCGCAGTGGGTTATACTAACCGACGTTTGTATCAACAGCAGCAACAGTCCCACCACACCCATTTGCGTCCCCTCTGGAAGTCCCAGCACATGCCAATGTCAATAAAAGAGATTTAGAGTGGCACTGGCAGTGGCAAGAACAGAGTTGACAAGGCTACAGACTGTGCAAAGAAGAAAAAGAGAAAACTGATAAGCCAGTAGAGCAAGGATCAGAGGCGTGGAAAGCTGGAGACTTCCTATTCAGGATAGATAGCACAGCCATAAAGAACGTGCATACAGAGAAAGAAGGTGAAGGGAGCGAGAGGGCGGACAGCCTAGGATACCAGAACTTCGGATCTCGTTGAGGGAAGGTAGATGGGTTGAGTACATTTGATGAGTTCGAGGATGATGGGGATGAGGCAGAGCAAGCGCCTGCACAAACTCCTCCAGTGGAGAGCTTGTTTGAGGGCAGGTTAAGGAGCAGGTTTGGCCGGATGGCAATGTGAGGAAGAGGGGAAGTGCAAAAAGGACTTATGGGAAAAGGATGAAAATGCAGATGCCCCTCATATATGAGGGTGCTGGTAGGCCGCATTATGTACCGTGGGCGCAGATGGACAAAATCAATTTGATAAAATCATTCCCGCTCCTTTGCATCGGATGTGGGAAAATGGATTTACGCATTTGAAAAACAGACTGCCGGAGTACCCTTGGCAGTCAGTGACATAAAAAGTTTATTGGTAGCAACTATTGGAGACCAAGCTGGGGATGTGTGGGTGAAAGCAGGATACCCGGGAGTAACTTTGGGGAGCAATACACACGATTGAGCATCGTTCAATAAGATTCCGGCAAAGGTATGAGATGCACTGCAGCGAGCGTTCCCTGACACACCAGACCTACGGTTAATAATGCAATGCACTATGTGTGATGACAAAGACCCCTCTCAGTTTATTCTTAGGATTCAGGAGATGTGGAGAGCGGAAACCGGTAACCCGTGGGACCTATCAATACCCTTTTTTCTACTTTATCGTTGAAAAGGGTCTGCCCAAAAAAGTGCAAAAGGCACCAGATAAGATCATAGGCATTGAGGCAAAAGGGTGGGCTGAAATACAGAGCATCATAATACATCATTGCAAAAGAATAAAAGAGCGTGATAAGGAAATGGCACAGAGGCGGCAAACGGAGGAAGCAAAACTAGTACAAAACAAATTAGCCAATGCTATTGTGCAAGTGTCAGTATCGACACCGGCACAGACAGAGACGGCCATAACCCTCCAAGACTTTGCCAATGCCAGAATACCCGCAATGTGGTCAGAAGGAGGGCAAGGACAGAGGGCAGAGGTCCACAATACCCCAACCCACAGTGGCAACAAGGAGGACAGCAACGAGGGAGAGGTGGGTTTTGAGGAGGAAGGGGAGGAGGTTTTAAGGAAATGCGGCACCGAGAAAGGGGGATGGGGTCTTTACAATGTTGGAACTGCAGTAAATGGGGGCACTTTTCAAGAGAGTGTAGAAGCAGACAAGGGGCATGATCATGAGTTGGGCGGTATCCCAGCTGGGATACCACCCAACTTTATTAGTGTTAGCGCCCACCTGTCTGACTGCTGGATCACGGGTTGGACGTTAACTGTTAGTCCCCATTCCCCATCGGGTCCATTGGGCACTAATTGCACCAGAAATGGGCATTTTTCCAGCGTGGTTGCCCCCAGCTCTGAGCTGGCGGTAAACACGCCAGACTTGAGATTGGGCGGACCCTTAGATTCAGCTGTAATTCCGTTACTGCTGTATTAAAGGGCTACCGCCCAACTCGTGGTGAGGCCCAAGGAACAGGGTACAACTATGGCCCACCACCTCAGGGGCCCCCACAAGGGCAGGTGCCTAGAATGACTTCTATACCTTTTGAGATACACCAAACCTACGCACAGTTACACCTGCAGATACCTGGTCCATCTTCTCAGCAGCAGCAGGCAATACAACAATATATACCCCAGCATACACAGCAGCAAGCAATACAGCAACACAGGGGCCAAACACCATTCAATGGATCACCAAATGGTACGTCCGTCCCTTTCCGAGGTGCAGCCGTGGTAGGGGGAAACCCCTATTCATCTCCTGGAACAAATACATATCCCGACTAGAACAGCCCACAGAAAACTCTTGCATGTCTGGTCCTTTCTATGACCCTCAGCCCTGACAAGAAATCCTTGGTGGGGGCAGAGATAGGAAACAAACAATTCATCTTCATGGTTGACTCAGGTGCTGCAAAATCATGCATCAATGAGGGGAACTTCCCACTATCCGGCAAAAGTCTTGACACGCAGGGCTTCTCTGCGCTTATTTCCATGTTTCCGTATACAAAAGATTTTAATGTAAAAGTGGGAGGAAAGATGGTGCGCACTCCCTTATTGTATTCAGAGACTTCTCCTGTCAACCTGCTGGGCAGAGATTTGCTCAGTAAGTTGAACTTGACAATCTTATTCACTGATCATGACATTGGGGGTCATTACAAGGTAGGAGGTAACCATGCAGCTATTAGCGGCATTGCTACCCCCTTACCGTGTGCCGGGTCCGGGTTCCTTGAATGAGGAACTACCGGGCCATTCTGACCTTGGAGGGCCCGGTAATTCCTCATTCAAGGAAGCCATCCCTATTCCCATTCGAGGCCCCATAGGGCTCAATGGGAATGGGGAGGGTGCTAACAATGGGCCTGTTAATAACGGGCCCGTTGTAATCACCCTGGTCTGCTCGCGGAACCTGCTAAGGGTGCCTGGTAAAACCAGGTGTCCTTAGCGGGTTGCCGGGAGCAGACTCGTAATGAGGCGGTAAGGGGTTGACGGCTCCGGCACCATTGCCGGCGCCGTTAACCCCTTACCGCCTCACTCGGAATGACCCCTATTGTCTGCACCAGGTATGTGCCCAATAAGAGCAATGGTAATAATACATGCAATGGTGGGGGAGATAGTTGTCTGAGGAATAACAGAGGGCCCAGATATGTTTGTCTATGGAATAACAGTACTTGTGGCGGTAGTGCCACAAATTACCAAAGGCTGCTGGAGAGTGATGACAGATTTTATCTTTTGCCCTGTGGTGTCCCCAGAATTGGTGGTAGGTACGATTCTGTCCCTAGACTTGCAGGGGTTGTTGGTGTCGGCAAAGAGAGTAGTTGTACTAGGAACAGACAGACATGGATGTGAATGGTATACAGTGCTTTGCATCAACCCCACTGTACCCCTTAAGGAGGTGACTGATGCAGAACTATTTGAAAATAATGACAATGGGCCTCATTACGAGTATGGAGGTAACCATGCCCTTAATAAGGGCATGGCTGCCTCCATACCGGGTTCCAGTACCGGGTTCCTTCAATGAGGAATTACCGGGTCATTCCAACCTTGGAGGACCCGGTGATTCCTCATTGAAAAAACCCATCCCCATTCGAGCCCCCATAGGGCTCAATGGGAATGGGGAGGGAGCTAATAACGAGCCCGTTATTAGCTCCCTGATCCCCTTGCACGACCCGCTAAGGACGCCTGGTTTTACCATGTGTCCTTACCGGGTCCCGCAAAGGGAACCTCATAATAGGGCGTCCCGTAATAAACCATGCCGGTCCCGTACCGGCACCCTTCATTACGGGAGCGCCAGGGTCGTAATGAGGCCCAATGACAGAGAAATAATTTTAGAGATTAGTATCCCTTGTGAAATTATGGTACAATACCAGAGTGTGCAGTGTCCCCTGATGGCTGTTGTGTCGTTGCCCAACTTCATTGAAGCAGACTTAGGGCCTCATTCCGAGGTGGGCGCAAAGGGATACCGGGCAGCGTTAAGGACACTGGTGCCGGTAATCCCTTTGTATCCTATTACGAGGTCCCTTAGCGGGTCCCGTCCTTAACACCTGGTTTTACCAGGCGTTATGGACAGGCCCGTTAAGGGACTTCAGAGTTAATAACGGTACCGCAATTTGTGGTACCGTTATTAGCGCCTTCCCTCTTCCCATTGAGCCCTATGGGGGCTGAAATGGGAAAGGGGAATGGCTTTTTCAATAGGGACTTACCGGTCCCGCAAAGGTCGGAATAGACCGGTAAGTCCCCATCGAACGAGGGCGGACTCGGTACCGGTATTGGAGGTAGTCATGGCACTAATAGCGCCATGATTACTTCCAAACTCGGAATGAGGCCCTTACAGTATGTACCCAAGCAATTGTGGACCACCAACCCACATGTTGTTGTCCTTTTAAAGGCATTAATCCCAGTACACATAGCACTAAAACCAGGTGCAGTGCACCTCCCGGGTGAAACAGTACCCACTATCAAGAGAAGCAGTGGAGGGAATAAGAGACACAATACGGGCCCTGCTCAATCAAGGCATAATAGTGGCATCCACATCACTGTGTAACACATCAATCTAACCTGTTAGAAAGGCCACAGGGAGCAATTGAAGGATGATCCAGGACTTATGCCCCCTTAATGATGTCGAATAAAAAGAATTTACTGTGCTTCCTAACCCCGCCACCATTCTATGCAGTATTCCCAAAGAGGTGACTCACTTCACAGTTGTAGATTTCAAAAACGCCTTCTTCTTGATACCTTTGCACCCTGAACCACAGTACCTCACAGCATTTACCCATGGCGGAAAGCACTACAAACACATTTGTTTGCCCCAAGGGTACTGCAAAAGCTCAAGTATCTTTAACAGAATATTACACACTGACCTAGGAAACATTCACGTGCCCAGTACAATCATTCAGTATGTAGACGACTTGCTTGTGTGCAGTGACAATGAGCAAAACTGCCGAAAAGACTCTATCACGCTCCTACAACTCCTGGCCCACAAGGGATACACCTTTGACAAGGCCAAACTCCAGTACTGTACACAGGAAGTACTGTATTAAACCAGCTAATATCAGCTAATGGTAAAAGAATAATACCAGACAGAGCGTCACCTGTGCGCGCCACCGCCAAACCTGTAACAGTGAAAGACATGCAAAAGTTCTTAGGGATATATAACTACTACAGAGCATGGATTATAGATTATGCAGCATACACCAGGCTGCTCCTTTAAACACTTAAGGATGCACAAAAAAGCAATCACAAACTCGATTGGACAGCAGAGATGATCAAAGATGTCAATGACTTAAAGGAATTGATATGCACAGCCCCAGTGCTTGCCACCTCAGACTATTTGCAAGAATTCTAGATATTCTCACATTCTAACGACAAATTTATGACCGACATGCTGACCCAAAAGAGTATGATGGGCCACAAGCCATAGGCCTTTTACAGTGGCACACTGGATTCAGTTATGCAGGGACAGTTTGCATGTGAACAAGCACTTGCTGCAGCTGCATTTGCAATAGAAAAAGCTTTGCTATTGTAATGGGCTGTTCCGTCACTTTGCACACTGAACATCTCTTCTTTTGGAGTGTCGCATCACTTCTATGCTGATGACACCCAGCTCTTTCTTTCTTTTTCATCCTTCACACCTGACATCCATGCCACTCTCTCTTCCTGTGTTACTGCCATCAAGTCATGGAGGACTTCTCATTTTCTTACCTTAAATACTGCAAAAACTGAAGTTCTTTTCTTTCCTGCTACTTCTCTTCCTCCCTCTATTCTTTTTCTGCCCTCTACTCTCTCGATCTCTCCTACTGCCCGTAATCTTGATCTCTATCTGGGCTCTAACTTCTCCTTTAGTGATCACATTTCACTTACCTCTCGTGCTTGTCATTATCACCTTTTCAATATTCGTAAAATTCGTCCCTTTCTCACGTTTCATGCCACTAAGCTCTTAGTCTCTTCCTTAATCTTCTCTCAACTTTTCTACTGTTCTGTTCTACTCTTTGGCCTCCCTCGCTCTTGGCTAGCGCCACTCAAATCAATCTATTATTCCTCTATCCGCTTGCTTTGCTTACTATCCTATCATGACTCTATCTCCTCTTCTCTTGACTCCTTTCGATGGTTTTCCTTTCATTCTCAGTTGAGATTCTTTTTCTTTTGTCTAGTATTCAAATCTTTATATGGTCTTGCTACTGATTATCTTGCCTCTCTTCTTTTATTTTATTCTCCATCTTGTTCTCTTCATTCTGTTGGACTCTTCCTACTCACTGTTCCACGTACCCCTGTGCACAATCTCGTTTTCGATCTTGTTGGCCCCTCTGCACTAGAACCTTCTTCCTCTATCCCTCCAATCCACCACCTCTCAGTCACTGTTTCGCTCCTCCCTAAAATCATACCTACTACACTCTCCTGTCTGACTCCTATTGGCTAATCGTGAACACAATTGACAATACTGATTTTTATGTACTGTTGATGTTCTTTTTGTGAAGCGCTTTGGAATTAAACTCTGACAAACTATGTAATATTCTTAATAGAATCGAAGGCCGTATTTGGAGGAGAATATTGGGGGTCCCAAATGCGGTTCCCATCTCGGCAATTCGTTTTGTAATGGGGACAGTCTCTTTGTCGGCAAGGGTGCAATGGGCTTATCTTTCCCTTTATTCCAAAAGTATGGCTCCAATTGTGAATACCCTGTATCATTTAATGGGAAGAAATCTGAATTTCTCTCGAACGCTTATTTCCCTAAGAGATAGATCAGAACGGGTCCTTGATGAGATTGGTTCAACTTTGGAGACCCTGATTGCGAATCCTATGAAGGCTAAAAGAGCCCTATTTGATTGGGATTGGATCCAAACTACTGATGCTTTTCGTTCTTACCCCTCTTTAAGCCATTTGAAACATGAGCACAGACATAGAGATTCTCTCACGAAGATCCTGCTCCAATTCCCAAATACATTTTATAGAGGCACTCTCTTAAGGGCACGGTGTAATGTGTTACCGACTAGGGAAATAATAGTGAGGAGGTCATTAATCCCGGTGGATCAAGCCAGTTGTAGGTTCTGTAACAAGAAGCTTGAGACCTTAAAGCACCTGGTCATTGAGTGTGTGGAATTAGCGAGCCTGAGAGCAAAATTCCTTGAGCCTTTGAATGTGAGCTCTCCTATATACAGTGATGACTGGGTATGGAAGCAATGTCTCTACATCCTAACTATTCATGAGGGATTAGCCCTACCAGGCTTTATTAAAAGTTTGAATTTGCAGGTATGAATTATTAAAATGTGGATGTCCACTGTTCTCAGTAGCTAGGAGTTATGACTCATGACTCATTGACAAGCTTCATTCTTAGACTTTAGATTATGATTTTTCTCTCTTCTTTTATACAATAATTTGTTGGATATGTTTTAGTATTTCATATTTTGTACCTTGTTTCTATTAGCTAATTTCTTTTTACTTTGTCTTTTTTTTCCTTAATTCTGAATGTAAATAATTCTGATTTTAATGATTATGGTATTTTTTTTTAACATCAGTCTTTCGGCTTGTATTTGTTCTGAATTAACTTTGTCTTTTTTTTGTAAAGGTTTATTTAAAAAAGCGCTATATGAATATCAATAAAATACAAATACAAAATACACTCAGTATTTGCTATCCTAGAAAGGTTGAAATCCACCCTGACCACACAGAGAGCATCTGCATATGCAATTATTCTTTCAAATCCAAATATCCATTTTGAACAGTACAAAACAGTGAACCCTGCTACCTTCCTGGCAGAAATGCATACAGAGGAAGACTTACAAACACATGACTGTGTTACATATGATGGAGAGGAGGATGACATCCCCAAGGCAAGAGATGGCCTACTAGAGGAAGGGGAGGTTCTCTTCGTTGACGGGTCAGTATCTATTTACCAGGAGACAGGCCAGAGAAATACGGGTGCCGCGGTAGAGTGCCACGAGGCAGGCGAATATGAAACATTAATTATGAAAAGATTGCCAATGCACTATTCCGCCCAGGCAGCGGAACTCATATCACTCATTGAAGCACTGCAAGCATCACAAGGTTGCCACGTGACCATTTATTCTGACCCGGCATACGTCACCACAACAGTGCATGCTTGTCTGTCACGATGGAAAAGGAGGGGTGTCTGCAGAGCAGATGGTTCCCCGGTGCAACATGCTGCTCTGCTAGACTTATTGATTTCATCATTGTCCCAACTCTCTGTAGTGGGGTCATCAAATGCGCCGCCCACACCAATAACACTGATGAAATTTCACTAGGAAAAGCTACTGCTGATGCTGCGGCCAAGATGATCGGCCTATCTCCGGGTCCCCACAATTTCTGACTATGTCCTCACTATACCAACGCACGATCATCAAACTGCCCCATATACAGCCTTGCCTATTGCGCAGCTTATTGAACTCCAAAGCAGAGCGCCAATTGCAGAAAAGGAATTGTGGTGTAAGAGGGGGTGCAAACAGTCCCCGACCGATTTGTTATGGCACCAAGAATGCACTGGCAAAGCAGTAATGCGATATGAACTACTGACAATAGCTTTTGACCAACTCCTCCTCCCCGCTCACAGTTCAAAGCAACATACTGCAGAAGACATACAAGAAGATTTGTTTGTACCCAATCTTCAAGAACACCTCACAAATATGGTCATACACTGCACCACATGCCAAACGTTCAGCACAGGCATGACTCTCTGAACACTACGAGCAATTTTGGGTGAAGAGTTCAAATATTATTTAACAACCCTAACATGTGCTATTAAATGCATCTCCCGATAGATTGCCCCACCCAGACTAGAGGACACATCAGACACTGCAAACACACCTGCAACAAGTTCCCAACTCACCCAACCACTACTGCCTGGTGACCTCATTTACGTCAGATGTTTTGTCAGGTAGTGGAACAACCCCAGGCTCCATGGCCCCTTTGAAGTGGTGTATTCCACACCCCTTGCTGTAAAAGTAAAAGGACTTTGTTATCGGATACACCTCGCAAAGGTCCACAAGGCACCCACAGACGGATGCTACACAATCACATTAAAATTCAATAGACATTGTCTACCTACTTCAGTATTGTTGATTAAAAATGCTTCAAACATGTTTTATAAAATATCTCTTTCTCCTTCGCTTTCTCTGTCTCTCTCTCTGTCTTTCTCTCTCTCTCTCTCTCTCTCTCTCTCTCTCTCTCTCTCTCTCTCTCTCTCTCTCTCTCTCTCTCTTTCTCTCTCGCTTTCTCTCCTCCCCCACCCTGCATTTTATGTGCATTTTCTTTTTTCCTCAGATATCAAGAAGATGGATCCTAGTGGACCACGAATTGTTGGTCAGAGCTCTCCGAGACAACGTAGGCTACTCGGACCTGGCTTTGAAGTGGCTTGTATCTTTTCTTACCAACCGCCAAGCCAGAGTTCACTGGGGTGACAACTTCTCAGACCCCACCCAAATTATTATTGGTGTGCCACAGGGCGCAAGTCTTTCACCCATGCTCTTTAACCTATACATGTGGGCACTGTGTGACCTACTGACAGAACTTGGAGTCTTCTTCTCCAATTATGCAGACGATATGCAGCTTATAATAGAGGTAGAGGGATCACATCAGAAAGACAGCGAGAAATTAGGCGTAATATACAGTAAAATTGATGAATGGATGCAATCCAACTGGATGTGCCTCAATGACTCAAAAACGGAATTGATGCTTTTGGCTCCAGTCGTCAACTGGTCAAATTGTACGGGAAATATAAAACATTCCAGATCAAAAAGGTCATCATAACAGTTTCCAGCCAAGTGAAGACGCTGGGCATGATGATGAACTCCTCGGTTAACTCTGAGGCTCAGGCCAATTTCTTACGTAAGAATACTGCCTATTGCCTGCGGTTGATGAGGGCCATCAGACCTTTTTTGAATGACAATAATATGGCCACCATTGCCAGGGCAGTAGTGCTATTAAGGCTAGATTATGGCAATGCCCTATTGTTAGGGGGAAGTACCAAAGACTTACATACTTGCCAAGTCATACAAAATGACGCTGTCAGGATCGTAAAACAACTGGTTAGAAGAGACCATGTTAACACAGCAAGAGAATCTCTCCACTGGCTTAGAGTCAAAGACAGGATCGAATTTAAAGCTCTCACCCTGGTGCACAAATGCCTTTTCGGCAAAGCGCCCTATTATTTGAAGAAAAATATCGAATTCTACTCACCTAAGCGACAGCTTCGCTCAGCTGGAAAAAATCTACTAGTGGAACAGAAACATAGGCTCAAATCTGGTATGGGCAGATCATTCCCAGTAAAGGCGGCTCAGATGTGGAACGCCCTTCCGCTTGCACTGAGAAGCCAAGAAAACCACCTTCAATTTCGAAAACTCTTGAAAACTCATCTTTTCAAATAGTCTCCCTTGACACCCAGTTGGGCCAGAGAGCAGGTTGTCTAATTAAATATGTATGTATTTTGTGTTACAGCGCCCTGATGCCTGCGGGCTTTCAGCGCTATAGAAGCATATAAATAAATAAAAGATGGAACCAGCGACTTCAAATTATGTTAAAAAAAAAGAAACTGGTAATGGTATTGGCCCTAGATGTTCATATTCTTATATGTGCGAAATGCATTTTAGTGCAATATTATTTGCGATTTTAATGGTTAGTTTAGGCATTTATTGGGGAGCTTCTGTTATATTCAGAGCTTATATAACAGAGGGGGAGGAGTGGGTGCACTCACAAATATAACCAACAGTACTAGAAATATGCATATTGTTAGTAATGAACCTATATGTAATTCAACCATCCATGATGATGCCGGCACCATAAGTGTGGGAAGCAGACCGACTAAATGAAACAAAAGAATAAAACAACAAGCACGAAGGATGAAATTTGATGCCTATCACAGGCTTTGCCTTGACGCCATTGAGAATGTAAGACATCCTGAAATTAAAATAGCTGATATACTGATATACTGACATGAGTACGGTAGGTAGACAAACAGCAAATGGTAGCTGTTATGTCTGCTTTCTGATCCTGCACGCGTCAGGGGCACTCAAGGTATACCCAAGAAGTACCAGTTATATAAGCACATTGCTTGGTTCATCTTGCGCTATGTAGGGTTAAAGGCACCTTCCTGGCACACACAGAGCGTCTCAAGCTCATTGACCTAGATCCTCTCCAATGCAACAACAATCCGAGAGACATTAAGTGCTTGCAACAACCATATCTGGTCATCCAGGGATTCAAGTATATCAATAGCAAATGGCAAGATACCACACTGAGCTGTTTGGCAGAAGGCCTACTGGGGTATGAAGAGGAACTCCTAGCTCGAGTGGAAGCAACCTGTGCACAAATATTGACAGAGCACATCACAAAGCTGACATGGATTCCATGAATGGAAAAACCAGTGAACGTGCACCGAGAAGAAACATATGAACTTTTCTTACACAATGAAGGAACTAGGTGTAACGGAACCCTCCTGATTGCAGACCTGAAGAAGGGCACGGCAGCTGGGATGGATTACTATTGGGTCTGTGGCCGACTAGTGTACTTGCACCTCCCACCATCATGGAGGGGCTACTGTTTGCTGGCCACGTTGCACTCAGCCTACTAGTAATCCCAGAAGAACATTTAGAAGGGGGGCCAATCCCTGATACGGCCCAACCGTTTCTCCAGCATTTGAGGAACAGAACCCATTACCATCGCCTGAATTTCACATCCTGCCCGGAAGAGGGCAATATGAAAAATTGTGAGGAAGACAAGATCTCCCAACTATCTATCCAGAGACTCAGCTGCATTACTGGGGGAGATTCCCGATGAATATCGGTTGTTCAGTTTGGCTGAAACATTCTTCACCTCGCTTTTGCTACCCAGCGTACAGACTGCAGCCAATGCAAAACGGATGCAGATAGTACATTGGGAACTGGTCCAGCTGGCAAACGACACAAAGCATGGGTTCAATATCATAAAGGTTGAGCTGCGTGCCCTAAGGCTGATGATGCAGAACAGGTACATCCTGGATATGCTAACAGAGATGGAAGGAGGTGTGTGCCACAAGATCGGAGATTCTTGCTGCACATTCATACCTCCCAAAGATGCAGAGAATGGATTGCTGTCTCATATCATCGCAGCCGTACACGATCTGGGAGTTTGCAAGAAAAAAGAAGCTGGAATCCAAGGGAATTATTGGTTCAACATTGCATTTGATTGGGCCCCATCCTGGGTAGGAACCATCGTGAAGATGCTGGCACCTGTCATCATGTTCATCTTTGTCATCTTCTGCACCTGCCAAATCGGCCTCCAGTGTTGTGCCAAAGCAGCACCTAGTAGCGCAATGATGATGGTATCAATTGGGGTTTCAAAGGTACCTCACAATACAAATGAGAGTGCAATACAAACTGGTCACCCCATCCCTTATAGAGATAAAATGGACCGGTTGTACCACACCATTTTTGTCCCACCCCCTGACCCAAAAAATTATGAGGAGGTATGGGTTGATCTACCAGGAGATGGGGGATGTATTTATATGACATGCACACCTGAAGAGTATGCACAATCAGGAGTAAGTTTGCAAGCAGTATGCAAGGCCTGGATACCAATAAAGGGAACCCCACCATACGAAGACGCTGTAAGGAGGGAATATGAGTGCATGCTTGCGGGGGAGTTTTTTACTGTAGAAGTAACGAAAGGGGGAATGTTGGGAAGGGAATGACCCCATCCAACCACCCTAGGCACTTAAGTTGGAGGCGAATCCCATTGGAAGACCTGTGACATGCCAGCGGCTAGGGGAGTTTCCCAAAGGACTCTACACAATTATAATGTTATATGTAATTTAGACGTAGGGTGTGCATATAAGTAGACGCCATTTTGTAGTCATGGTCCCTTTCTTCTGATGCTGGATGGGTTCCTCTGCCATCCTGTGGCCTGGAGGCCTATGGACCCCCCCTGCCACCAACTCTGAAGGTAAGCCCTCTGGGCTATTATGGGGTGAGATCGTGAAGCGCATTGGGCGCCATCACGAAATTCTTTTGTGCGCTCATCATCCTTTTCAATTAAGAACATTTTGTACTGCATTTGCTTACTACAGCGACCTGCTGCATTGTGTGCCTGGTGTGCATAACACCATGTTCTAGACCTACACCAGGCCTCTTCCAACATGGCTGATGCCTTTGTCCAGCAGAGCTGGTTCACCTTGCCCTTTGCCTGCTCATCTGGGATTGGTCCATTCTGCATTCGTCTTGACCAATCAGGCGAGCTGGCAGGCGAATTCCAGCCCGCCTCCAAGGCCCTCGATCTAGGCCCTCTGTGTCTGCCTTTCCACCTACCTTGCCTTTCATCTGATGCTGGATGGGCTCCTGTGCCATCCCATGGGCTGGAGGCCTATGGACAACTCCCCTCTGCCACCAACTCTGAAGGTAAGCCCTCTGGGCTAATATGGGGTGAGATTGCGATGTGCATTGGGAGCCTTCATACCATGCTTTTGTGCGCTCATCATCCATTGCAATTATGAATATTTCAAACTGCATTTGCTTACTACAGCAACCTGCTGTATTGTGTGTCTGGTGTGCATAATAATATGTTCTTGACCTACACCAGGCCTCTTCCAAAATGGTTGATGCCTTATTGGCCCCTTCCATATTCATCTTGACAATCAGGCGAGCCGGCAGGCGAATGCCAGCCTGCCTCCAAGGCCCTCGATCGAAGGCCCCTGTCTGTGCCTGTCCGGCATTGCCAGTCTGGATGGGCCCCCACTTTTTCTCTCTCCCTACCCCAGTACGTCCCTGCTATACCCTTTGTCTTGGAGTTGTTGGAGACCACCCTCGCCCAGCCAGGATTCATGGCTCACCTGCAGTCATCCTTGTGAGTAGCCAACACATCTCTCCTTGTGTCTCCGAGACTCTGATCTGTAGCCACTGTTGACTTATGTGATTTTGAGTGTGTCCCCTAAAATCGAATCTAGGTGTTTTTAATCATCATGGCCACTGGTGCCACTTTGACTCATGTGAGTTTTGGTGTGCTCCCCTGAAATCAGATCTAAGTGTTTTCCGGCAGACATTCTCTGTGCCTGGTTGTGTAGAGTTTTCCCTCCACCCCCCACCTCCACACCCCTCCTCTCTCCTTACTTTTGTCGTTTGCACTTATTTTGTGTTGTTGTGCATCTTACACCATACTTCCCCCCTCCCATCACTCCTTCATGTTTAGCTCCGGCATTTTGTAACGACGGTCAGGCACGTGCAATATTCCTGTCATATGTTATAACAGTTCTGTATTCCTCTTGTATTATGGTGTACCTCTAAATGCAGTGCACTTGTCCTTTCTGAATGTACCAATGCTTAGTAAGAATGTTAATCCTTGTAGCCGTCATCCACCCTGCATTGGAGCTCTCTGAAACGCTTGTTTAAGTGTATGGCCGCTATATAAATGACCAATAAATAAATATAGGGCCTGCATGGCCAAATGGTATTCAGTGTGTTAAACACAGGTTGCAAGCCTGAAGAGAGAATCTGAATAGGCCCAAGAGATGATGAGAGAGGTCAGCGCAGCTGCTAACTTTCACAGAAACACCCCTTTGTTCTCAAAGTGTTGCCAATATGTTGCTCTAAGAAAGAATGTGCCCCACAAGGCCACGAGACAGTGCTGAGTGCCTTGGTGTACGTGCTATCACAGACAGGCCGAAGCAGGCCTCCTACCCCCAACCAGTGGTAACTGAAGGGACAGCCCTAAGACTGGCAGGACTGTGGGCTAAAAATGAACTGGAACAGAGGGCGTCCTACCATCAATATTTAGATTTTTTCAACAACTTTTATGCAATCATATTCTCCTTTATCGTGTATCACGGAGAAAAGTGCATCTTTGTCTCACTAATAACCTGGGCGTAACATAGAAACACACATTTGAGCTAATCAGTGTTCCGACAGCTTTTATTGGTCAGCTGCTGGTATTTTTTACTTTTTATATACATGTTCTATTAGTAAGGACTTTTTTGTGTCCAGAGAAAGATACTCTGTGGGCCTCATTACAAGTCGGGACGGAACGGGTTAAACGGCGCCGTAAATGGTTGCGGCGCCGTTCAACCCGTTCCGTCCGAATACGAGTTCCCCTCGCGGGACCCGTTCTGCACATCTGGTTTTACCAGACATGCAGAGCGGGTCCCGCGAGGGGAAGAGGGAGCAAACAACGGGCCATCTCGTGATGGCCCGTTGTTTGCTCCCTCCCCCATTCCCATTCAGCCCTATGGGGGCTGAAATGGGAATGGGGATGACCCGTGTCCGTGTCCTCGAGTGGGGAAATACCGGACCATCCGAACTCAGAATGGTCCGGTAAGTCCTCATTCCGAGGACACGGACACGGATGAGGAAATGCCGGCAGCCATGGCGCAAATAGCGTCATGGCTACCGGCATTCCTCGTAATGAGGCCCTGTGACTCTTTCCACATAATACCATGTGTAGACAAAAGAGCAATGATACACAAAACAAGTGCAATGGATAGCGTGTACAACAGAGGAAAATTAATAGCTCAACACTGCACATAAACTGCCTGATTCATGAAATTATTAGCCCCGAAATCGCAGATTTGCGCACCTTCCTGCCCGAAAATCCCCATACTTTAAACAGGGATTTTCGGGCAGAAAGGTGCGCAAATCTGCGATTTCGGCGATAATAATTCCATGAATCAGGCACAAAATGATTTCACATGTTGAAAGCGGTTGTATACGAATTGATCGTATTACAACTGTTCGAATGACAATTGACCTTTTCACAATTGACCGAATTGTGAAGTTCAATTGTAACATATATGCGGGGGAAACCTCCCGCAACCCCCCACCCAACCCAAACCCCCCAAACCCCATATATATATATATATGTGCGGTCAATTGTGAAAAGGTCAATTGTGACCCTTTAAATTCAGTCAATTGTTCATTCGAACAATTGTAAACGACCAATTTGGGTAATACCGTTGAAAGCTTCTCCATTGTTAAACATACAGTAATTGTGCAGTGCAGACACAATCTTAAAAGTGGGACTGGGCTAGGCTTGGAAGAAGGTTAAAACCTAGAAGTGCAACAAAATTGCATGCGTATCAATAGTCCCAAGGGGTGTGTCGGGTGTCACACTCCTTTATGATACCAGGCAAAAGGGTGACCTAGTGGCAGGTCGATGTCAGGATAATAAATCAAAGGCTTATGTTCTTGGTAAGGACTTTGAGGGCACGCAGAGTTCGACGTCCAATGATGTTTCGCGTTGTTGGGGTAGTAGACCTTCTTCTGGAGCCAGGACAAGGTCTCCCTATATAAGGGACATGTAAAAGGTGGCGAATTAGTGAAAAATACTATGAAACGCTGGGGTACATAGTTGTGAAAACATTTGGGCTCAAGACAAAGGCTAAAACCATATAAAATTACGTGTGGCTTGCTAACATTCCTGTTGTGCACTGACCTTGAAAGAGTTCTTTGGGATATGCTCACAATGGTGGGAGATGGTGGTAAGAATAGACCGGTGACCATATATAGGGGTCAATGCAGTGTCCCAAACAATGTAGGAGGTGGAAGGAACTGCTGGACAAGAGAGACAGGAAGTGTAAGAGCATGAATCTGCCGAACATGCTGTCTCAATTGTCACTAAATACGGTCTTAAGTAGAATTAGAATAAGAGAGCAAGGTGCAGAATACCTGCTCACGTATAGGGCCAGATGAATCAGAGTAGTTGGAGCAGCCGTGAACATCAAAATGGTAAGAAACGAGTGAAGCGTCTACCTGCAAGCGAAAGAATAGCCATGTTTAGACTACGGCTTGCGGTCGATAAATGAGAGAGAAGTGCGTGTATGTGCACCCTCGTGAGGTGACCGTATGTGTTACGCTCACCTGGTCTCTGCAGAGGCGTTGGGGCACGGTTGCAGCCCTGCCAGGGGTGATGTCGCTCGCCCCGACTTCGCCCTCTGCGCTTATGTGGTGACTGGTGGTAATAGGTGATGCTGCTCAGGACTGCTCCTGCATGGAGAATAGGAGGTGTGAGTATGCCAGCTTGTGCGCCTGATCCCCTCCAAGACCCCTTCTTCCAAACTGTGGTACCCATGGGATGCGCTGTCCCTGGAAAGCTCACCTGTTGATTAGTTTTGGCGAGCACTCCATCCTGCGGCTTCTGGCAGGGGGGCTTGTATGATCTGGACCGAGTTCCTTCACTGGTCCCTTGCACATGGTAGTCCAGTCCTGCTGCGACTGAGCCACTATACTTGTCTTTCTTCTTCTTCACAGGGTCCGAGTTCGTGGATGCAGAGTGCGGTGCTGCAGCCTCAGGATCAAGATCACTGGATGTCAGGAGATGAGTCTGCAGATGATCGATGAAGCACCGGTTTCCTGGAGGTGAGTATGCAGGAGAATGCCTGGTTTCAAAGGTAAGTAAACTGGTCCAAGTGCTGTGAGCGTCACGTTGCACACAAGTGCACAGTAACGCGAAGCATCAGCCTTAAGGATGGAGCACCTTAAATAGCTGAGCTTCTGAAGCCATGCCCACGAGGTTCAGCCTGCCTGCCACACCCTGCCACACCCGATGAGTCAGCACATGAAGACCAGGCCAAGGGAGCCACACCTGATGAGTCAGCACATGAGGATGTTCTCTGGAATAAAGGTTTTCAGCTCCTGGAAAGTTCTTGTAAAATAAAAGCATGCCTGCACTGAAAAAAAGTAAAAGCACTCCTGCACTGAAATAAAGTGTTCCTGCTCATATCTCTATATGAGCCTAGCGGTGCCAGGACTGAGTCCAGCCAGGGCCCCTGTGTTTATGGGTCCCAAAGGGACATACGTGAGTCAAGTGACCCACTGCCCCCATCACTAGATGGTGTGGTTTTTGTGTTCTGGAGCCTGTGGCCATAACAGCACTCCTCCTCAAGGCCCCTCTCATGGGTGGTTCCCCACTGGCGCTGGTTTAGTGGGGTTATTGCGGTGGACCTGCCTGATTAATTGTGGAGTGTGGACATGCTCACTTGTTTCCCAGGTCCGATCTTAGGGTCCATAGCCTTTCCAGTCTATAAGGTAATATAACTTGGCCACGGGGTCTGGTCTAGTGAATGCCTCTTCTCCCTCACTCATGCGAGACAGGGTGTCCGCTTTTCCATTGCGTACTCCGGGTCTATAGGTGATTACGAAGTTGTATTCCGCAAAGAAGAGAGCCCGGTGGAGTTGGTGTGATGATTGCGCTTTAGCGGTCTTCAGATATTGTAGATTGCGATGATCCGTGACGACAGTGGCTGTATGCCTAGCTCCAAGAAGATAATGGGCCTCATTCCGAGATTGATGGTAGTCATGGCTAAATAAAAACCTGGACAGGCCATAGACATAGACGCAGGACTAACATAAATAAAAATAAAAATGTAGTCCTAATTCTATGTCGCTGGCCTGTTGCGGGGGGATGGGGCGTAATGTCTTACTATTACTATAATGATTGCTATTTGTATTATTATAGAAGCTAGCCTGAGGGCAGTGTAATTAATAGAATGAATATTGCTCATATACCACCCCCTACTCCTAATAGCAATAATGAAAAGTAAAACAAATGATAACAGAAGTAATCTCACTTGCAAATGTACATTTGCTTTTATATTTAGGTGTCATACATGCCACACTATTCCCCCCAGGTGCTGATTTAAGGCGTGTTGACGTAGTGCAAACATACAGAAATGCAAAAGCAAAAACAGATTTGAGAAAATGCAGCCAATTGTGCAGTGAGAATTATGCATCAAATGATGCACGCCGCTCATAAACTGATGGCGTGCATTCCACAATACTCACATTGGAGGAGAGTGGCAGGGGAGGGGAAGGAGGGAAATGGGGGCCTGAAAAGTGAAATGCTTTTTGCTGACCCATTCGCGCAGTTAGAGATGCGCCGGCACCCGATTTCTGGATTTCGAAATCGGGTCCCGGCAAAAACGGACCGTGGGCTGCAGGCACCCACCATTGCAACCCCCAGACGGGGTTTACAAAATGAAAAAACTCCCGGGACCCTGGGACCAATGGCGATTTCCCCAGACTGTCCCGGGAAAACCGGGACGTCTGGTCACCCTAGTCATGGCGCTATTTGCGCCATGACTGCCACCAATAACGGGTCCGGCACTGGTGTAGTTCAATGGGGACTTGCCAGTGTAGTGCGACCCTGGCGGGACCGGTAAGTCCTCATTGAACATGCCATTCCCCATTCCCATTTGAGCCCCCATAGGGCTCAATGGGAATGGGGAAGGCGCTATTTACGGGCCTGCTAATGGCAGGCCCGTAATTAGCAGCCTGTCCCCTAACGGGACCCGTAAGGTACGTTTGGTCCGACTAAAAATACCTTACGGGTCCCGTTTGGGGACCTCGGAATCGGGCGGTAGGGGATTACCGGCACCAGTCTCTTTACCGGTGCCCGGTATCCCCTACTGCCCGACTTGGAGTGACCCCAAATGTCTCCAGGCTTTGAACGCTGCCTTAATTGCTAGCAGTTCTATATCAGTGATTGCATAATTCAATTCAGGGGCGGAAAACGTGCGAGACCAGAATGCCACGGGATGCAACTGACCTGTTTCGGGGTCTCGTTGTGACAGGACTGCTCCCATTGCTATGTTGGAAGCATCAGTTTCAACCACGTATGGTAGTTCTGGTCGAGGATGCCGTAGAATTGGTGCTGTGGTAAATGCTTGTTTTAGCTCCTGGAAGGCTTTCTCTGCCTATGCGGACCAATTAAATTGTTTATTTTTCCGTAGTAAAGAGGTGATTGGGTGGACGATCTGGGAGAACCTGGGAATGAACCGGCGATAAAAGTTGGCGAAGCCGAGTACACTCTGTACTCCCTTTAAAGATGTCAGTGAGGACCAGTTAAGGATAGCGTCTAACTTGCGTGTGTCCATGCGTACGCCCCATGGTGTGAGAATAAAGCCAAGGAATTCTACCTCTGTCACTTGAAAGAAGCATTTCTCCAATTTGGCATATAGCCGGTGTTGCCGCAGTTTCTCCAAAACTGCCCGTACATGGTTGACGTGGTCCTCTTTGGTGGTCGAATAGATAAGAATGTCATCAATGTAGACAAGAGCGCAGACGTCCAACAGTTTGCAGAGCACTTCATTCATGAAAAATTGGAACACCGCCGGGGCATTACATAGGGAGTCATTCCGAGTCGGGCGGTAGGGGATACCGGATACCGAGCACCGCTAAGGAGACCGGTGCCGGTAATCCCCTACTGCCCGATTCCGAGGTCCACTAATGGGAACCATAAGGGACGTTTGGTCGTACCAAACATACCTTGCGGGTCCCGTTAGGGGACCAGGGCGCAAATAACGGGCTTGCCATTAGCGAGCCCGTTATTTGCACCCTCCCCATTCCCATTGAGCCCTATGGGGGCTCAAATGGGAATGGGGAATGGTTTGGTCAATGGGGATTTACCGGTCCCTCCAGGGTTGGAATGGACTGGTAAGTCCCCATTGTACCAAACCGGAGTCGGTACCAGTATGGGAGGCAGCCATGGAGCTAATTGCTCCATGGCTACCACCATACTCGGAATGACCCCCATAGTCCAAAGGGCATAACCTGATATTCATAAAGGCCATATTTTGTGCGAAAGGCTGTCTTCCACTCGTCTCCTTTTTTTACTCTTACTAGATGGTAGGCCCCTTGTAAGTCTAGTTTTGGATATATCTGAGCGTTTTTGACTTGCTCCAAGAGCTCGGGGATAAGTGGTAACGGGTACCGTTTTTCTACCGTGATCTGGTTAAGTGCTCTGTAGTCAATGCAAGTTCTCAGGTCTCCCTCCTTTTTAGGCACAAAAAAGAGTAGCGAGGATGCAGGGGACTTGGACCGATGAATGAAGCCATTTGCCAGATACTGATCGAGGTAGGTTTTTAGATGCTGGTTTTCCTGTTCTGTTAGGCTGTAAATCCGGCTGCAGGGAACTTGAGCTCCAGGTACCAGATCAATTTGGCAGTCATACAGTCTGTGCGGAGGTAGGGTGTTTGCTTGCTCTTTTTGAAAGATATCTTGGTAATCCAGGTATTCAGGTGGTAGTGAACTGGTGAGGCCCAGTATGGTTTCTTTCTTTGACGAACCTGGGTTGGTAAGACCTTTTAATGAGAATCCCTTGCTATAAAAGGTGTCGGCACAGTCTTGGGGAAAGGTCAGAACTCGTTTACGCCTGTCAATCCTGGGATTGTGTATCTCCAGCCAGGAAATTCCCAATATCATCTGGAACTGAGGAGCACCGATGAGATCGAAGGTGATGTCCTCTTGGTGACCATCCTGACACAGAAGCGTGACCTTCTCGGCGTAATGCATCACTGGGCCGGATGATAGCTGAGATCTATCAACTGCTGTGATGTTTTTTCCAAAACCTGCTTCTGTCGGAGAAGAAGGCCTATCCGGGTAGCCAGATCTTGGTCCATGTAATTTCCTACAGCCCCACTGTCAATGTATGCCTCCAAGGCATGTATTTTCAACAGTTGCTTGTGGTTTACCAGGAGCACAGGGATGACTAGATGTGAGGTCTGTATAGGTTCCTTTTCACCGCTCGATAAGTGGACGCCTACGCTTGCCGGGCGTTGGAGTTTCCCGAGTCCTGTTCTTCTTCTTCACCCTTGTCAGTTGCTCCAACTGCCTTCCTGGGTGGTTTCACCGGGCATTCTCAGAGATAGTGACCTGCGTTACCACAGTACAAGCTGTCTCCTTTTCTCCCTTTCTGCCTTCGTGAGTGGGCTCCACAAGCCTCCAATTTGCTTTGGCTCAGACTGATCGTGTGATTTGGTTTGATTCTCACGGGGTTGAACGTAGACCGACCGCCTCTCGGCCTTGGCCCGATCCATCTTCCGATCCTGCAATCTGTGATGGAGCTGCACTGTCAGGTCGATATAGTCAGCACATCTTTCCGGGGCATTTACTATTTGGGCTAATACGTCCTTAAATTCCCCTTGCAAGCTTCGGTAACAGAGCGTAGTTCTTTTCTCCTCTGGCCAGTTGGTTTGTGCTATCAGACGATTGAAGGAAGTGATATATGTAAGTCTTGATTACCCTGCCGTAGTGATAGCAGTTCATTGTCCAGAGCCCACCCTTGAGCATGCCGTGCAAATAGTTTCTCCATTTCACGCTGGAAACCTCTGAAGTCTCGAAGCAAAGGATCATCCTGGTTTACCAAGGGTATTGACCAGTCCGCTGCACTAACTCCCAAATATGAGAGTACAAATGCCACTCTCGCAAGATCGTTGGGGAATACCCCACATCTGCACTAGAAATGTAGGCGACATTGTTTCATAAAGATGGCGCACTTATTCGGATCGTCTGTGAAGCGTTCTGGTGGGGCCAGGGGAACCCCCCCATGGAAGAACCACCTGTACTGGCGTGGGCTGTGGAGGCGTGGCAGGAGGGCCATACCCCGGCAGTGTGACCTGGTCTGCCTGTGCCTGGAGGATTTGCTTTGCTAGTTCATCTGTATGCTCCCGGTTCACAATTAGATCCCTCCTTAGGGCATTGGTTTCCTGTCTTGAGACATGAACTTCAGCCTGTAACTCTCCCAGTAATCGGGCCAACTGGTCAGTTTCAGAAGTTTCCATAGCGCCCAGGCAGAGATTCGAAGAGGCTTCGCGTTCTGTTATGCTCACCTGGTCTCTGCGGAGGCGGTGGGGCATGGTTGCAGCAATCCCGGGGGTGAGGTCGCTTGGGTCCGACTTCACCCTCTGCGCTTATGTGGTGACCGGTGGTAATAGGTGATGCTGCTAGGGACTACTCCTGTGTGGAGAATAGGGGGTGTGAGTATGCCAGCTTGTACGCCTGATCCCCTTCCAGACCCCTTCTCCCAAACCGTGGTACCTGTGGGAGCAGTGTTCTCGGGTTGTGCGCATGCGCAATGGTAGTCGTGTACCGAAGTCATGGATACGCTTCACTCGTTTCTTACCATTTTGATGTTCACGGCTGCTCCAACTACTGATTCATCTAGCCCTACACATGGTAGTATGTGGAAAGCGTCACAGAGTATAATTCTCTGGACAAAAAAAAGTCCTTACTAATAGAATATGTATATAAAAAAGTATAAAATACCAGCAGATAATCAATAAAAGCTGTCGGAACACTGATTAGCTCAAATGTGTGTTTCTATGTTACGCCCAGGTTATTAGTAAGACAAAGATGCACTTGTCTCAGTGATACACGATAAAGGAGAATAAGATTGCATAAAAGCTGTTGCAAATATCTAAATATTGATGGTAGGATGCCCCCTGTTCCAACTCCGATGCCCACCCAGTCAACCACGATTATGGGCCCTGCCAATGCCCCAATCCTAAGACCCCTGAATTCCAAGATACTTGTCGGCCCCAGACTACCGATTGTAAACCCATCAACCATAAAACATCCAAGAACACGAGCGTCTCACTTTTATCCTACAATGGCATGATTTATAATGCGAGGAACAGGGAGGGATACATTATAGTTCAAAAGTGAGGGTGGAAGGCTTGGAAGCCGAGAGACACTATCAGGATGAGTGAAAGGTGTGTGTGTGGATTAGCATGACCTAGAAACTCCCCCTGTGCTCCTCTTTGAGCCTGCCAGTGCACTGTGTAGCGATAAAGTTGCTCTATTCGTCAAATGTGGCTAATTGCCTCTTCAACCTTGGTTCCCTGGAGACGATGAGCCTGCCAGACCCCACGTGATGGAAGATGGAGGGACTGGGATGGGGCCAATGGCGTGGCATCCCCTATGGATTAGGCCGACCATGTGTAGGGTCGCACCAACCATCAGCGTGGGTTTTTACTGTATATGAATGATGCTGTAACCCCTTTTAAGACTCTGCTCATACCCTCTTTCCTCAGAACTTTCTCGGCAGCAGAGTTCTTTGCTGGGGCACCTACTTTTTGTAAAAATAAAACTTGTTATCCTTGCAAGAGTTTCTTGGGCCTTTTTCCCTGGTGGGTTGTATTTTATTTGGAGTGAGCATTTAGGATGTGTACTTTGACTGATATCCCTACCCATTATGTATCTCTAGATGTGAGGGCAAGCATAGGTTTTGGACACAGACAGACTTTTAAGTTGAACTCAAAGACACAGACAATCATTAGTTCATCGTCTTCTCGCAGGCAGTATTCACCCCACTACGATCGGCCCTGTGGCCTTGAAAAACATAGAGAATCATGTAAGAGGCTTTATGTGGACTGGCTGATGCCTCTCATCTATCCAAGTGAAAGCATGTACATGGTCATTCCACGCTGCGCGACAACCATCATTTATCTTTCTTGCCACATCCTCCTCAAATCCCACCATTCCCTCTGTGTGGCACTGTACCATCCCCCCTTCCCATTTTCCATCGTAAAATACTGAACCCTGTATTCTCATCAGGGGTCTGGTGTGGCACCACGGGATATCATGTCCCATCAAATGTTTACAGTATATTCTGTGGTGGGTCGTGAACAACTGCTCTCCCCTCCTTGCCCCATCTCTTACACATTCCAGTATAATGAGATTGGTGTCTTCATTTTTGGACATGCTCTCCAGTTTTTTGTAATTATCCATGTATACTTCTTCTGCTTTATCGATCCAATGAACTGCTACCGCTCTCCCCTGAAACAATCCATGAGTCTTACATAGAGGCAGGTGCATTATGCATCCCTCTTCCCTTGTTGCTACCTCCCGGGGCAGAACTAACCTTGGTGTCCCCGTCGTGTGTGGGATTAGAGAGCACACAAAGTAGGTGTCATTAGCCCTCTCTCGCCCCACACGTTTCATTTCCTCATACCACATGTTCCCAGATGCCATGTCCTCCCTCCCTCCCCCCGATCGTCTCATGAAATTTGCTAACGCTAAATACACTGCCTTTGGTTTGTGAACTCTTTTCATTTTTCATTTTCTTTAAGCATGTTGCCAGACTCTTTATGCAATAGAAAGCATAAGAGAAAGGGAAACAGCAAAAAAATGCAAAACAAGCCTACCCCTATCCATGGCATATCTGGAGTGACGCTTCGTGGCCCAGATTAATGGAAAGTGCTGAATCTTTGAGCAACACAGCAATTATTCTTCACTACAATCCAAACAATATTGCTGGTTGTAATAACCACATTAAGCCTCCCACTCTAATATAGAATATAAAAGGTTTTTGCCTTTATATACTATTTCTTTGTTCTTTTGGGTACTTAAAATAATTCCTACCAGAAGAAAACAGACTGAATGACTAAGGAATAGGGAATACATTATTAAAAGGAACCATTATTCAAAGAGTAAATACCTCACCAAAAGGACTAAGTCTTTCTTGGGTGAGTAGTCAACCATTTCAGGCAATCAATAATGTCTGTGACTCAGTGACTTAATATGTACCTAAGTTGCAGCTGTTATTATTTGATATTATTAGATTTTTTGATATTTGTATTTTTAGACATCTCTCCTAATGAGCCAATGCAAAAGTTGTGGAAACACGTGTTGAGATAGTAATGTATTTGAACATTTTGGAAACAAAGAGACAGTGATGTATAAGGATCTTTTTGAACCAAAATAAGGATATTTGTGACACCAGTGTGGTGGAAAAAGAAGATTAAAACTACCTGAAACAAAACTTTGACAAGTATTATATTTTTTTAGGACACAGGTCAAGAACTCTTTACCAGTTGGCACATTTGGACATAACCCCCCCCCCCCTTATTTGAAAACTCCTCATTATCTAGTTTAAACTTTATCCTCCCGAATGTCCTCCCTTGCCCTTCCCCCGTGTCCACCCTTTCTCTTTCCGTTCTCCACGCATCATTTTCAATGACTCTCTCTGCTTCATTGAACAAAGCGTCCACCTGTTGTTGTGTGCTCCTTTCTATGTTCACCAAGTACTTCTTGTCTCCCCTGTCATGTCTGTCCCCCCCATCTCGTCTCCCTGCTTGACTTTTTCCACTTCCCCTCTGTCTGTGGAGACCCGCCACAGGTTTGTATACCCTGCTGCAGGCCTTAATGCAAGGTAGGCTCCATACAATGGAGGCAGGGCACTGGGCTGTTCTGTCACAATTGTCTGTTTTAGTGCCCTTTTTACGGGCACGTTATAAATGATTTATCATATCATATAATAGAGCTTCCACAGCCCTAGAATGTCAGTCAATTGTTAAACTTAGAACCTTTGTACTGTGAGGAATATGAGGACGTACTCACCTCTTCCCCAATATATCCTCCCCCTAGGTGGCCAGGGAAAGGCCGTCGCTATCGGGTCCTGACTCTGGGGGTGGATATGCGAAGGAGGGTCACCTGGGTGGAGGAGACTTGGGGACGGGGGACAAGATACCCTTGGGTGAGACCCAGTATCCCCCATTCCCCTTTCACAATGAGTCCACCATTCCCATGGCCTTTATAGACTGTTGGCAACCCCTTCCCTATTTCTCCTGAGAATCTTTCACCAATAGACACTACTCTGGTACTGGGATGAGGAAGAGGGATGCCGAGTACCAAGATCATTCTGTAATGAATGAACATTTCCTCTGCCTGAAGCCATGGCACGGTATAAATGGCCTGCTCAGGTGAGGCCAATAGAATCGTATGTGGAACGCTGGCTGGAGAAGCTCGAGGTGAAGCCAATGAGACGTGTGCCCAAATTGCCTACGAGCTGCAGAGTCATTGCAGCGTAAGCTGATTGCGGTGGCAGCAGTTGAAAGGTCTGTCGTAGCAGAGCTGGCCTGCATGCATCCGGGAGTCAGAATGAGGCGGCGAAGACCCTGAAGGAGAGGCACGTCGAGCCGTGAGAAGCGACAGCCACAGCGAGCCTGCTGTCGCGGAGAGGATCACCTGGAGACAGCATACCGAGTGAGTGAGAGAAGCCTGAGTGACTCCAGGACGCTGAGGTATAGACCGTGTAGTTGCTGTAGGTCGGGTCGCTCCCGAGTGAGCTAGAGACCGTTTGAGCGATATGAATGCCAGGCAAGTTTGAACTCAGTCAAATTGCTAAATACTTTTGATAATAATGACATGAAACTGCTAAGAAAACCGTGTGAAAGGTTTTGTGACTACCGAACTGTAAAGCAAGCATTGTCAATTGCCAAGAGGAGGTTGTAAGCCTCGCCAATAGTTAAGAAATGACAAGCAAGAAAGCAAGAAAATAACTGGCTTTTGGCTTTTCTCTGTTTCCTAGTCTTGGGTGGCCTTGGGACTCGTCTTTTCCCCGTTTGCACCTGAAGTAATTTGAATCTGTTATATGTTTCATTGTAAGAAGTCCCAAAACTTCCATGAACACATAGTGCCCCCCTATTTTCCCTTTTCTTGGTCCAACAACTGCGCCTAGACTGAGGACACCTACCTATGGGAAAGCCAATTAGAATACATGCAAAGAAGATCCTAATTGAATATAAAGGAAACTTGGTGTCAACTGAAATTAAGGAACTGTACTTTGTGAAATTGGTGAAAGTGAACTAAACCAGTAGAGCTGGAAAGAATCACAAGGAACTGTGTTTTGGAAAACCTGAAAGACTTGAAAGCTTGGGGAAAGGAAGGAGCCGGAAGAAGCTCTGAACTTTGATTTGAACACTTCTTATTTTGACGCTGACCTCCATACAAATTATATACAAATAGCTGTGAGGGCAAGCTTAGGTTTTGGACACAGACTTTTACTTTGAACTTGATGACGCAGACTTTCCTTAGTTTATTTAGGTAGTGAAATCCCACCTTAGTATAGAGCAAGTTAGACCTTTTCCCAACCTGCTTTGTGTTGAATAAAAGTGTATAGCCCAAAACACTATTTCATTTGTCTGTGTCTACTTCATGATGCCTTCACAGTACTTTGTTAATAGGTACAAGAACATGTGCTCTATTATCTTGCATCAATCGTTCCCTCCCCTGGCCATTCATGGAGGCACTGTCATACAGTGTCCTGAACCCATTGATAATAATATTTTTCTATTTTATGGCGATATTGTTTTGTTATCCATTTTGTATCAAAGTACAGCACAACTGACACCAAAAAGCAACCTGGCGCTAAAAAGACTGAGAAGGCACCAAGGCTGAGCAGGCAATTCAGAAAAGCAAGATTTTTAAAGCACGTCTGAATTGCAAGTGGGCGACCGTAGAACGAAGTTAAATGGGCAGGGCATTCCACAACTTAGCAGCTTTCACAGAAAAAGAGCGGCCGCCAATTTGGACAAGGCAAAATCTAGGCACAGAGATGAGAAATCGATCCCTTGAAAGCAGCAGTCAGCCAGGAACGTAAGGCCGAAACTTAAACTGCAAGTACTCCGGCCTCACAGAATGAAAAGCCATGTGAACAAGACACAGGGCCTCATTACAAGTTCGGCAGTAGCCATGCAGCTACTGGCGGCATGGCTGCCGCCGTAATCGCGTCCGGGTCCGGGTCCTCAGAATGAGGAATTACCGGGCCCTACCGAGTTCGGAAGGCCCGCTAATTCCTCCCTCCTAGGACCCAGACACGGTCCTTCCCCATTCCCATTTCAGCCCCCATAGGGCTGAATGGGAATGGGAGAGGGAGCAAACAACGGGCCATTACGAGTTGGCCCGATGTTTGCTCCCTCTTCCCCTCGCGGGACCCGGTAAGCACGCCTGGTTTGACCAGGCGTTACTTACCGTGTCCCGCGAGGGGAACTTGTAATGCGGCGGTATGGGGTTGTCGGCGCTGGCACCTTTTATGGCGCGTTAACCCCGTACTGCCAGGGTCGTAATGAGGCCCACAGAGACTTAAAGTGCATACGCTTGACCACAGGCAGCGGGTACAGAGCACTCAGAACCGGGGAGATGTGATTCCTGAAAGAGGAGCCGGTAGCAAGCCGGGCAGCCGAGTTCTGTAAGATTTGAAGGCGGTGTACCGGATAGTCAGGTTGCACAAGATATTGTGCCTCATTACGACTTTGGAGGCAGCCATGCCCTTAATAAGGGCATGGCTGCCTCCAAAATCGGGTCCGCGTCCGGGTTCCCTGAAAGGGGAAATACCAGGCCATTCCGAGTATGGAGGGCCCGGTATTTCCTCCTTCAGGGAACCCGGGCCCGGTCCTTCCCCATTCCCATGTGAGCCCTCATATGGCTCAATGGGAATGGGCAGGGAGCTAACAACGGGCCCATTACGAACAGGCCCGTTGTTAGCTCCCTGGTCCCCTCACAGGACCCGCTATGGATGTCTGGAAAAACCAGACGTCCAGAGCGGGTCCGGCGAGGGGACCTCGTAATAGTGTGGAGTGGGTTTAACAGCGCCGGCATCATTACCGGCGCCGTTAAACCCATTCCGCACTTCTCGTAATGAGGCCCATAGAGTGTTGCATTAATCAATCTGGCTAAGGACTAAAGCTGCAACCAGAGACCGAAGATGATAGGGAATAAACTGCAGCACCTCTTAAGAATCTTCAGCTGAAAATGACCCACCTGCCGGACTGAACTGGTCTGATAAGACATAGAAAGGGAGGCAGATAGTTTAACACCAAGATCCTTTACAACAGGCACAGCGACAGAAATAAAGCCAAAGGAAGAGGGGCAAAAAGACAGAGTCCAAAGAGAGGTTGCAGAGACAGAGCAAAAGACCAAGACCTCAGCCTTGCCCCCATCAATTTAAGCCAGTTGTCGCTCATCCAGCTCCCAACGGCCTGCAGGCACTCTCTTATCTGAGTGGTATGGATAAGATGGAGAAGGTCCAGCCAAACTAAGATCTGAGTATTTTCAGACTAAGAGTAGCATCTGAAGCCATAGGAGCGGATGAGAGCAATAAGAGGGTGGATGTAAATATTGTACAGGGTGGGAGAGAGGGCTGAGCCCTGAGGAACCCCACACACCAGGGCAGAGACAGCAGAGAGAAAGGGCTGCAGAGATCGCAACTGCAAACGATCGGCAAGGAAAGAGTGAAACCACGAAAGAATTGCACCAGAGATCCCAGTGGCAGAGAGGCCGACAGTATCAAACGCAGCCAAAAAATCCCGCAGAATCAGTGCCGCCACTCCACCCTGATCCGAAACCAACATCAGATCATCCAGCACAGAGACAAAAACAGTTTCGGTACCCTGATATTGGGGCAGCTTTTCACACATGTGACCGAAAGGGCTATCCCAAAAGGCCATTATCCAGACCTCTATCCTCTATTCCCTGCTGTCCCCTGTGCCCCCTCACATTTACCCTCGTCCTCCTTTTGCCTCTTTTTTCCATTCACAACCTCACTCTCATTCATCTCACATGTATATACTTTCCTCTCCTCCTCCTCCTTAGGCCCTATTTACAGTCTCTGGCCCTCTCCACAGGCCTGCCCCCACACACCCACCATGCCTTCCGGCCCTCTCTACAGGCCCACCTTTATCTATGTTAGTGTGGGCAGACGCCAAACCACACCCTTCCGCCAAGCTAGTGCCCACCGCTATTATGCCAAGCACAATATTGTACACCCACTACTGTACGCACCAAAGCTTCCACCTCAGTCAATGCCTCAAAAGAAAAAATATGAATGAATGCTATTTGCCGACTACCAATTCTCTAATAGGTGCCGACATATAACACTCCGTGGCGCTCTTCCTTCAACAAGACAAATAAAAACAACACACGTTTCCCATCAATAACGCAACTATGCAATTGCCTGCACTACGTGCAACTCCTGTCTAACAGGGTCTGCCACTTTCTACACACCTTTCTACTCTAATGCAGATGTACCCGCCGCACATCTACTCCCTATGGGGTGGATTGTACTAAAAACTACTACTACTTCTCCGGCCAATCATCCTCCCTCCTTGAGATGCGTCCTAGACACTGAAAAAAAAACACTCCATGGGCCTGCAACCATGGCACAGCGCATTCATGCACGGGTACACTCACGTGTCCTAGAGATCCTCCTGCCCTCTCAGCACTGTGCCTTTCTTGCTGGCTCGCTTCTCCTCCTAAGTGCGGGTGGCGCTCAGGATGATGCAGACCTTTGTGAACTCTGCATCTTCAAAACCTCCTGTGTGGTGGGCGGACATCCAGTCTGCGGTCACCAGACTTGGGACGCCCACAGGGCAGCCGGAATACCCTCAGTCAGCCGAGGCAACTGAGGATTTCGTGGGGCCTCCAAAATGTATCAGGAGTCCTCCACGAGAACGTAGTCAGTAGGACATCAGAAGTAACCCGAAAAGAAGCGTAAACCAGGCAAGAACTAACGTTGTTCATTACAGCTGGGTAAGCACAAACCAAACAGCACAGTAGAACAGAACTGGTTGATAGGAGCTGACAACACCGTCCACTGCGTTCAAACGTTTTATACATTTAGAGGTTATTTGCATAGTGGGAAACAGTTCCGATTAATGTTGCAAAATATTAGACATCCTACGAGGCTGATTGGTGGGACTACGTCAGTCCCTTATCGCTATACATAAGTTATTCAACAATGAATCGAGCAAACACTCTTAACCCCGCTGTCCATCACCTCCCGTGTGGCGCCACATTTCATCCCACTTTCGCACTGGCAATTACTTGTTTCTTTATTTGTGCCACGCCATCGTGCTGATCTCTGGAACTTTATTATTCTGCCGTTGGTCAGCACACATAGAAAAATACGAGACATCCTAAACTTTTGGGAAGGGAGACATTCACAGGGCAACCGATCAAACATGCACCTCGCGGACATCAGCAAGTGCACAATATCCTTGTTAACTTTCAGGGACACCAACACTCGCCTTTCGATTGGCTCCTTCCCGTATAAACCCCTCGTCCCACATTCTTCGTCCCAGGCCCATCCGCCAAGGGGCAATTTCAAACCGCTGAACACACTGTGGATGTGCCTCCCTGAACATGTTTTTATGAATTACATTTTCCCCGGTACCAGTGAGCGCCCAAGAGCCTTGCTCGACGACCTTGTATGTATCTGCTGGTACCTATTATCAGCGACTACTGTCTCCAGGAACAAGTTAGCTGGCATCAATCCTTCTGCATCCCGTTACATCGGAGTCCCCATGCAATTGTTATGTTTGCCGACCATGCAGGGCCTGTCAGTGGGAATCCCATGTAATTTACTTACCTGTGGCTCTCGCCTCATAATGGTGGCTAGGTAATTTTCCCTCACAATAGTTACCCTACTTATCTCGTTCTCATACCCCACATTCCTGAAGCCCCCTCATGTCCTCCCTTGAGCACCCCTATTCCAACCTTGTCCCTGAATTTCTGGAGCTGAACGTGTTCCTTAGTCACCTTTATTACAGCTGTCAATGATATCCTGTCCCACCTAAAAGGGCCCTGTCCCGCTCTCATCATTCCCGCAACTGGTAGGTACTCCCCCCTAGGCAGCGCTGAATCAGCACCTTCACTGCATTAGACAGTGGAGTGATGAACATTCCTCCTTCACCCCCCATGCAATTGTTATGTTTGCCGACCATGCGGGGCCTGTCAGTGGGAATCCCACGTAATTTACTTACCTGTGGCTCTCGCCTCATAATGGTGGCTAGGTAATTTTCCCTCACAATAGTTACCCTAGTTATCTCGTTCTCATACCCCACATTCCTGAAGCCCCCTCATGTCCTCCCTTGAGCACCCCTAGTCCAACCTTGTCCCTGAATTTCTCGAGCTGAACGTGTTCCTTAGTCACCTTTATTACAGCTGTCAATGATATCCTGTCCCACCTAAAAGGGCCCTGTCCCGCTCTCATCATTCCCGCAACTGGTAGGTACTCCCCCCTAGGCAGCGCTGAATCAGCACCTTCACTGCATTAGACAGTGGAGTGATGAACATTCCTCCTTCACTCTTCTTCTTCACAGTACCAATACCATTTATTTCTTTGGGTTGATTCATAAAACGTACGTCACAATAACAAGCAGTGGTTTGATCTTCTTGGCTTTTTCTGAAGCCTTGAGACTGTTGATGGTCCCAGAGTGAGTAACTCAGGGAGTTCCTTGCCGGAGCGGGAGTCCTTGGGCCTCATTACGAGGTAGGTGGTAAGGGATTACTGGCACCGGTAAGGACACCGGTGCTGGTAATCCCATATCACCCTATTCCGAGGTCCCTTAGCGGGTCCCTTCCTTAACGCCTAGATTTACCAGGCGTTATGGAAGGGACCCGTTAAGGGACTTCAGAGCTAATAACGGTACCGCAAATTGCGGTACCATTATTAGCTCCATCCCCATTCCCATTGAGCCCTATGGGGGCTTGAATGGGAATGGGGAATGGTTACCGGAATGGGGACTTACCGGGTCCTCCAAGGTTGGAATGACCCGGTAAGTCCCTATTTCGGGAACCCGGACCCGGAATGCGGTAAGGAGGTAGCCGTGGTGCTAATAGCCCCTTGGCTACCTCCTACCTCCTACCTTGTCCCCAAGGGGGGAGTTTCTCCCGTTGAGGTCTCGCCTGCCTCTACTCCTAGAGAGAGCATTGCGTAGCAGCCTGACCTTCCTAGCCTCACAGGGAAAGGCTCCCCCCTTTGGAGAAGTGACTGAATCTCGCGATTCATCACAATCCCTTCTGTGCAATCAACATCCAGTTGGGTTGCCACACCACTGCCAGAACTGCTCCGAGTCCCTGCTCCCAACTAGTTAGCCCCAACATCTCACCCCTATATGCAAAGTGGCTGGGATTGTTGTGCATGCGTGGTCCCATTTAAAATGCTCCTGCTCTAAGGGTAACACACCAGGAGAGCTCAACAAAGCTTAACTTTATGAAGGTCATTGGAGCCACTGGTCCTAGTCTTTCACATGGCCATTGGCAACAAGAGGCAATCAAAATTGTCCTTTGCAAATAAAGACCTCCCTTCTGCACCCAGAGAGAAGGCTCACACCTCCAGGATGACTTCAGCAAGAGAATATAACTGATCAGTGGTGACCTTGGAATCCTCGATGTCTGAGGCTCCGGCCGATGGACAGCAGGAGGACCAGTCCAAACTGTCCATTATCCTTAGCCAAATGAAATTGGGCTTGACTCAGTTAACAGCAAATTAGACAATCTTGTCTTCAAGGTCAACAGGACAGAGAAGGAAAGCGGATGTATATCTGAGGTGGAGCATCGAGTAGGGATCCTGAAAGACACCAGTTCAGAAGTGAGCCACATGATATGAGCACTGCAAAAGGAGGTGAATGGGATCCAAGCCAAGAATGAAGATCTTAAGGTGAGGTCAAGAAGGAATGATGTACAGGTGGTCAGTATACCTAAATCTTCTGTGACCCCAACCCCCCACTATCTACACAGTTCTTGGTAGAGAGGGCACACTGAGTAGCCGGTCAAAATCCTCCACCTGGTCAAAACTCCCGCCCAGTGACTGTCAGACATTGTGATCTGATTCTGCGCGAGTCCACAAATTAGACAAACTAAAATATCAAGAAGCTAGAATCTCCTTTTACCCAGACTTTACATCATCTATCCAAAAGGCCCAATTATCATTCACCTTTGTAACTCTCAAATTGAGGGACAAAGGGCCTCATTACGAGGCTAGTGGTAAGGGGTTAACAGCACCGGTAAGGATGCCGGTGCCGTTAACCCCTTACCGCCGCATTCCAAGGTCCCTTAGCAGGTCCCATTAAGGCTGGCTGGTTTTACCAGCCGCCCTTAGCGGGAGCCGCAAAGGGACCAGGGAGCTAATAATGGGTCCGCTATTTGCGGGCTCGTTATTCGCTCCTTCCCCATTCCCATTGAGTCCTATGGGGGCTCGAATGGGAATGGGGAATGGTTTTCAGAATGGGGACTTACCGGGTCCTCCAAGGTTGGAATGACCCGGTAAGTACCCATTCCGAGAACCCAGACCCGGTATGCGGTAAGGGGATAGCCATGGTGCTAATTGCACCATGGCTACCTCAAACCTTGTAATGAGGCCCAAAGGCTTGAAATATGCAATATTGGACTTGTTCAAGCTTTGTATCATTCACAAAAATAAAACACACTTTTTTACTGACCCAAAAGGAAGCACTCTCTTTTCTGGACTCCCTCCCAGTCTATTAAAATTCCAGGCCCCATGGGTTGAGCAGGTTCTGGGAGTAGAATATGGGAAGGCGCCCTTGACACCTTGATGGAGGGGTATAATTGAATGATGTAAGTCGAATAAACAGTGTCTCCGATGTCCACATGATATAATGGTTGAACTCTTCTCTCTCATCGCACCTTTGACTCTATCACAAGGGTGCCTAATGGGGTATTGCCCCCAGCATATGCTTAAGGATGTAACACCTAAGTCCATTTTTGTCAAACATTGATGTATCTAGAGGGCCGTTATGTGATAGTTATGGGCACACTTGAGCAAGATCCGGAGGGCCGTTACGTGATAGTTATGGGCACACTTGAGCAAGATCCGGAGGGCCGTTACGTGCTAGTTATGGGCACACTTGAGCAAGATCCGGAGGGCCGTTATGTGATAGCTACAGGCACGCTTGCCCACACTAACTTGACCATTGTCAATAGATACACCCTGAATATTGATTACCCTACATTTCATAATCTCCTGCTTGGTAAATGTGTTACATATCTTCATACCTAGTTTGTATCGGCCGGAGATTGCAACACCATTTTAAGCACCTCCCTAGTAGACCCAGCAGGGCTCCTAGAGCTCGTTCATTGGCTGCACAGGAAATTCACAAGGGCATGGAAGATTTTGAGCTTTTAGACCTGCGGAGGACACTCCATCCAAGTGATGGGGCTTATTCATATTACTCTTCAGTCCATGATATGCCGTCATGGATTGAATGGGCCTCATTACGGTTTATTGTCCTTTGAATCATGCACAACACAAAGTGAGTTGCCTCTTAGCACTGGCAAGCAAGATCAGAATAGCAACGTGGGGGTAAATGTGTGAGGGGAGTGGAGGAGGAAGAATTAGACAGGAGGCCTCATTACGACCCTGGCGGTAAGTTACCGCCAGGGCTGTGACTTTACCGCCATGGTGCTAACTACGTTAACGCCATGGCGGTAAGGGGATTTACCGCCCCATTCCGACCTTGGCGGGGCGGTAAATCCCCAATCCCCATTTACCCTTCCCCATTCCCATTTTTGCCCCATAGGGCATAATGGGAGTGGGGAAGGCGTTAATTACGCCACCGTAAATTACGGTGGCGTAATTAACACCAAGTTCCCTTACCGCCATGGTTTTTTACACCCGCTAAAAGCAGGTGTAAAAACCGCCATGGCGGAAAGGGAACTCGTAATTGGCGGTAAGGGGTCGGCGCAGCTAACGCTGGCGCTAACCCCTTACCGCCAGGGTCGTAATGAGGCCCAGGGTGTTAAAAGAGGACAAGTCGGATTGCTCTCCTGAATTTGTACAGAAAAGATGAGAGGCTGCATGTACATAGTGAAAAGTAAAAAAAATGTGCACATAAACGTCTGCTGATTAGTAATTAACAGTGTAATGCTAATGAAAAGAGAAACTGAAACTTAAAAATAAAATTATACATGACTACACACAATGCTGGGCCAAGGACATAATTGCTATTGTAATCTAGAGGATAAAAAAACCTTTATTCAAAAACCTGCAGATTCTGTCGTAGGGCCCATGACACCGGCCTTCACCGTGGCCCTTAGTACCACCTGGGCATTTATTCTTGGCCCAGATTACCACTGGAGATCATTTCTGTTAACGCCAGTAAAGGTGTCATCCCAGGTTACAGAAATACCAGCTGTACAGTAGTAATGGATGTGGATTTACTGAAATTCTGCTGCCAGTGTTTCACTAAATCTGCATGCATTATGTAAATACATGTTTTGGCCCATTATTATCCTTCTTGAGATGTGCATGATTGTGTGCTGTAACAGATCATAAGCTACTACAGACTTATTCACACAGTCTCTTAGATTTGTATTCACAATCAGAATCCTTGTACTGGGTCTTTTGAAGAGATGCCAGTTCTCCACACTGGGTTGTTCCCTCCTCTTCTTTGACCTTAAGATTACTATTTGGTCCACTAACACCATTGTTAACTAAAATCTCATCTGTCGCCAGGCTTCCTGATTGATCGCTAATGCCCAACACCACTAACCCACATGTCTCACTAATTGTGAAATCCATCACATGGAGCCTGGCAAATATTCATTTCCGGTACCGTTTCCCTTTTGTACAGTCGTAAAGAATATCGGACAAAGTCCCCTTAGGGGCATTATAAGGCAAGCATCCTTCGTCACCTGGTCTTAAAGTGTACAAGGATATCCAGTTCAAGGACATTCAAATTCACTGCTAGGTGTACACTACCCCCTGCACTTCATTGGAGCCGAACACCCATCCCATCGCTTTGTTCTGGTCTCCCTCTTATAATTCATCAATTCCCAGTTCTTTGGATCAGATGTGACACAGTTTTGATAATCAGTGAACCCCGAATTGCCCCTGATAGGCTTATGTGTGTGGCCAAGCCCAATGTAAGACCCCTTTTAAGAGCTCAGAAACTCGGCCTGGTGCTTAGAGAGCACCACACAACGCTTCACGTTTGTCATGAGGATCCCTTTATCATGATTACCTTAATACCCTGCATGCCAAAGCATAACCTCCACCCCCAAAGAAGGTCTAAATGTCCACCTGGGACTGTGGCAGGTTTTTGCGGCAGTGAAGAGTGCTATTGCCACCGCAAGGATCTGGAGGGAGATGTATATCTGCACTTAGTGCAAGAAAAACTACTACCCATGCATACCTGACAGGCGTCCTATTGGACAGCAATATTGTAGATGTACCTCTAGAGTAGCTAGGAACCAATGCTTTTATATCCTAGTATGCAGAATAAATATTCAATGTTATATACATATTTTCCCTATACAGCATTCTCATAAACCAATAACTATTTGCAGTTGCAATTAGAGTTTTATTTATACTGATGAACAGAAACATATTAGGAATACTCTCACTCCCTCGCTTGTTTGAAATGTGTTAAATGGGGTATAGTCAAACAATATACTGTTCCGAATATTCGCAATAAAGTAGTTCAGTAGGTGCCCAGCATCCTTCTCTTCTTAACAGTTGTAAAACGTTAAACTACCTACAACCAATCAGCAATATGGATATAGCCATTGTGACCCATTAACATTTTAAATCATACTCAAAAGCATAGTGCTTTGTGGATTGGCCAACCAGGGGACGGTGAGGGTCTACAGAGGAACCCTGCAATAACTAAATAACCAATTAGATGAGAATGGTTAAAAACCCATGGCTTCTATTGGCAGTTAACTCAGAACATCCTAGAAGCAATCTAGAGCCATGGATACAAAATTACAGGTACAGGATTCCTCTCGTCCTTCCTCTGTGCTTTGATAGATCCACTTATGCTGGCCAAAGAAAGACGAGGGACAGCACAGGCTATCTTCATGTGCTGTTCCAAACCTCATACCTCTATAAACTCAGTGTGTGGCCGGCACAGGGAAAGTTGAAAGTCTTGCCTAACAAAAACCATCATGCTGCTCCTTAATGGTGTAACCATGGAAAAGAAAGAAATATTGTGGCAAAAATGGGTAAAAAATTGCTTATTTGAGCCCCCACCATATTAAAACGGACAAAGAATTTGACCTTGATAAAATTGGAAAATGGATATGATTTGGGCAAATGAAGAGACTGGGTGAAGGCCGCTGAAAGTGGTTTGCTTCTTGTTACCAAGGCAGTTCAGCTCTGTAATTTCATTTTGCCTCCAATTTATTGAAGCAAACATTACAAATGAGAATTTTTGGAAAATTGTCAAACGGCCAATTCTTGGCTGATAGACCAGAACTATAGTCATGGCCCAGCAATTAAATATGCTGCTTGCTCTACTTTACCCAGGCAGTGAAGTCCTGTGCTTTGAGATCACCTGGTTCCATCATTTATTTGTATTTTTATTTGTGTTTATATAGCACTTATCGCCAAAGCGCAAAAAAATAATTAGTAACAACAGTAGAAACAACTGAAAAAGTTGGTGGGGATGGAAGCGATGGCGTGGCCAGAGATACAACTAACTATAGTGCACCATTGTAGACTATGGCAAGAGAAGATGAAACAGAAAGAGGAATACAGGAAGGCAGATGAAGCAAAATTGGTTCAGAAAAAGCTATCAAAATATGCCTTAGAGGGAGCGCTCATAACGAGCCCCGGCCCACCAGCGCAACCACTTGCACAGCAACAACCAACTGTACAGCAACCACAAGCACCGCCCATGTCCCAACAATTACCACCCCCGCCCCAACACACAGCACCACAACAATATGCACAACCCAAGGGGGAGGATACATGACAATGGCAATGGCTACACGAACAACTATAGGGGGAGAGGGGACTTTAACAGGAGGAGAGGATTTGGACCACCGGCACACTACCCGGGGGCAGGTTCCGAGGATGTTCACAATACGGACAGCAGCGATACATGGATAGCACAGGGATTTCCATGGCAGGCACGGGAGCCGCCCACATGTTGGACATGCAGCGTGGTAGGACATGTAGCATGCACATGTACGTTCAAGACCAGCACAACCAGGATGGGGCGAACAGGGACAACAGGGCTACCAAGGGGGACCAAACAATTATTACCAACCAGAAACCCAGCAGACGGGTTAGGTGCAGATGGGACAGCAATATAACGCTCCACAGCCACAACAACCACCGCACATCATGGCCAACACACAACAGGTGCCACACCAACCTGCTCAACAACAGGCACAACAGAAAATGATAACAGCACAACAACAACATGTCCACACAGTGCAACAACTACCACAATTGCAAGACAAGTCACAACAACCCATGAACGCCACGGTACCAATGACGCGAATGGGGGGAGTAACGATCATGGGACACAACCCCTACACAGATAACGGACAATCATTATACCCCCAATAGGACAGCCCATAGACTTCCTTGTTGTGTCCCATCCTGTCGGTAAAACACCTAACTCTGCGGAGGAACCACGCACAAAGGTTGCGATAGCTGAACAGACATTCTCCTTCCTAGTTGACACAGGGGCCACTAGATCCTGCATCAGGGAGGGGAAGTTCAAATTGTCAGGCGATGCCATGCACACTCATGGATTTTTTGGGGATCGAGGGGTGGTTCCATTTACTGATAACATCTCCTTATCTGTCGGAGAGCATGACCTATCTCTGCCATTGTTGTATTCAAAACAAGCACCAGCGAATATACTTGGGCGTGACATCATGAGCAGATTGAACATGACTATCTCCTTCACTGACAAAAGCATAATATGCTCCACACCAGGCATGCACATGCTCATGGTGAGACACATACTTCAGGCTTATTGTGGCAAGACAGTCCCAAGAGCGAGCAGAGCCAGTGGACCCCGAGATCTTCCAATACGGGACAGATATGGCAATAGCATGGCTGCCAGGCATTGCGGGTAAAATGTGGAGGAGACCAGCCGCCTACCTTTTCAGACCAGAGACGGCTGCAGGTTCGGGAGAAGAGGCAATAATATCAATGGACATCGAAGGAATAGTAACTAGGCAGGACTGGATTGCCGTTCACTCTGTGGATGAGGAGGTTAAGGCATGGAGAGCAGTGATAGCACTGGCGGAAGGATGTAGGTTAACGCAGGTGTCAGACGACGAACTGTTCTCAGACGAGGAAGGAGATGGCGAGATGGTGTTCGAGATGAGCGTCTACGTCTGGTTAATAGCGACATACAAGGAGGTAGCACAGAAAATGGCAATGGCACTAGAGGCACCACTCCCAGCACCACCTGATTTTTGGGAGGAAGACTTGGCTACTGTACCTGCCTCACTATGGACTACTAGTCCCTTAGATGTAGGTTGCATAAAAAGCATTGGTGGGGTGAAGATAAAACTAAAAAAGGGAGCAATACTGTCCAGAGTCCGACAATACCCACTGTCAAAAGAAGCTTATGAAGGGATTTATGAAACAATAAGTGCCCTAATAGAGAGAGTTATAGTGGTACCATCAGAATCACCATGCAATACTGCGGTGTACCCTGTGCGCAAGTCCAAGGGAGGGTCTTGGCGTTTTATACAAGATTTGAGACCACTCAACCACATTGTAGAGGCAGAGTACCTGGTGGCAGCTAACCTGGCCACAATATTGTGTGGGATACCTGCAGAAGGATCACAGTTCACCGTTATTGACCTCAAGAATGCGTTCTTTTCAATACCACTACACCCAGTATCACAAGATTGAAGTTTCTCATACCGCAACACAAAATGGAAACACACTAGGTTACCCCAGGGATACTGCGAGTCACCGTCCATTTTCAACAGAGTTATACAGATGGACCTGGGGAATATCGAGCTTGAGAGCACAGTGTTGCAATATGCAGCACTACTGAAGAAGAGTGCAGGAGGGACTCTGTGAGAATGCTCACAGTGTTGGCTGAGAAAGGATACAAGGTTGACAAAGCAAAATTGCAATACTGCCAAGAACAGGTTCTATACATAGGTCAGATCATATCTCAAAAGGGGCGGAATAGCACACCACAAAGAGCACAAACAATAATGAATACACCACAGCCACAAACGATGCGAAAGTTACAGCAATTTCTATGCCTGTGCAATTATTGCAGAGGATGGGTATTTGACTACAGCACATACACAGGACCCCTACTGGCAGCCCTCAGGGAAGTGCAGAGAGGGGGGAGAACATTGGGGTGGACGAGAGAGGTGACTGATGCATTCAATGAATTGAAGGAGGCCATATCAACAGCACCAGACCTAGGCACTCCCAATCACTAACGAGAGTTCTACATCTTTTCGCATTGTGATGGTGCAGTGATGAAAGCAGTACTCACCCAAAAAACAAGCATGGGACACAAACCTCTTGCATTTTACAGCGGGCACCTAGACCCAGTAATGATGGGTCACTTCCTGTGCGAACAGCACCTGGCTGCTGCAGCGTTCGCAGTAGAAAAGTAATCATCCATAACAATGGGATGCTCTACAACACTGTATGTGGCGCACGCCCTCTTTGCGCAAGCCAAAAAGTATACTCACTACCCAGAGAGCAATGGGATATGAGATAATACTATCAAGACCAGAACTGAAAATAGTGAGATGCAACAATGTTGACCCAGCACAGTTCATAGCAGAGGAGGTAACAGAGGGCAAACATGCTCACGATTGCACATATGCTATTGAGTACTACTCATCCACTCGTAAGGTAGAGGAAGACTCTCTAGAAGGAGGTGATGTCTTGTACATTGACGGTTCCTCAACCATTGATCAGACTGATGGGATAAGAACAACAGTTGCAGCAGTAGTGCGATTAAGGGAGGACTGGACAAGTGAAATGCGTCAAATTACCCCTACAATATTCAGCACAAGCAGCAGAACTAGTGGCCCTCATACTGGCTTTAGAAGAAAATAATGGCAAAAGAGTAACACTATATTCTGACGGTGCCTATGTCACGTCAACAGTACACTCAGGATTAATAAGATGGCTACGAAGGGGATTTAGGAGATCAGATCGTACCCCGGTGCAACATGCACTCCTCCTGGGTGAACTAATGGAAGTAATAACATACCCACATGAACTAGCATTGGTGAAATGTCAGGTACATACAAATGGTGAAGACCCAAAATCTAGAGGTAATGAAGCAGCAGACTCCTATGCAAAGCATGCTGCATATTTTGGTGAGATGTGAGACCTCCAAGAAAAACAAAAAGAGAGAGGGAGGGCAAGACAGATGTTAATGAAAGAAGGCTACACACACCTCGCAGAAACACAGATTATGGAACTCCAAGCGGCAGCCCCAATGGCAGAAAAATAATTGTGGGTAAAAAGAGGATGCACGATGTCCCCAACAGATGCACTTTGAAGACAAAAACAACACAGGAAAAGTAGATATGCCCCTGGCCCTACTAAAAACAGCCCTGGCCCAACTACACCACCCCACCCAGACAGGAAAAGAGGTCTTTGCAGCACGAATAAAAGAGTCATGGTTCTGCCCCGAATTAAATGCGCACGTAGCAAACTTCATCAGCAATTGCCTTACCTGCCAACAATTTACGGCCGGTCACACGTTACAAGTGGTCAAAGGTACAATACCACGGCCTGAAGGACCCTTCCTACACCTACACATCGACTACGTCAATATGATCAATGTATGCCAAGGTTACTGGTACATGATTGTGGTAGTGTGCCCTGTCTCAAGGTGGATTGAGGCTGGCCCGTGCTCCCATGCCGCCGCACTTCGGGCAGCAACATTTCTGGTGAGGGAGGTGTTCCCGAGATGGGGGGTTTGCGAGGTACTAAGATCAGACAACGGTCCCCATTTCGCAAATGAATTATTCCAGCACATCACTGCGTTGCTTGGGATAAAACATAAGTTTGCCTGTGCGTTCCACCCACAAGCCAACAGCATCTGCAAACGCCTCAACGGCCTCTTAAAATAATCCATTGCGAAAACACAGCAGGCTACTAAAAAGAGTTGGCTCTACTGCCTTCCTCTGGCCTTGTTCGAGTTGCGAAACAAGCCTGGCTCGGACCACCACCTCACGCCCCAAGAAATGGTGACCGGGCGCCAAATGCCCCTCCCATTAACAACACCCACAAGAGCCATGTACGACTGTGAAGGAACCAATGATGTATTTGGACTAGAAATGTATGACTATATCACTTCTCTGGTTACTAGTGCCTCCTTTATCTCTCAATAGATTCTACGGACATAGGGCAGGTCAGAGAACGATCAACAAGAAACAACGAACAACGAGGGCCAAACAGGACAGTGTACAGTGAAAGAGGGGGACAACGTACTACTGAGGAGGTTTAATAGAAAGTGGAACACTCCCAGGTTCACAGGGCCACATGTAGAAAAAGTGGCACCCAAGGCAATAAAAGTAATAGGTAAAGATGTTTGGACGCATATCCATGTCATCAAGCCCTACAAAGCACCGACCTCGCCCCACCACAGCAGTGACAGGGCCAACGCATCAGCAACCGCACCGACAGATGACGGAAAAGACACATCACAAGCATGAGATACTCCTGAGGACACAAACGAGTCACAGCCCGTAGCTGTCATGATCTCTGCTTCCAAAAGGTCAGGGTTTTCCCAACTCCCTTGGAAGCAGATCCATAACCCAGGTTCCGAGTGCCAACCAGTCCCAATTGGGACCTTTTGGACCCAGTCCTGGCGCCAGTGGCACCAGGCTCATAAATATGCCCAGTCCCAGCGCTGGAAGCGCCGGGCTCATAATGCTTGGGTGGACTTACCTGCAGCAGACCATGCTGCTTACTTGCCTGCCAGTTGAGCCTCTGATCCTCTTCTGTTTGGAACTACTTTTCCTGTTGGGTGGGGCAGGAGCCACTCCCTAGATTCAGAACACTGGAACTCTTCTGGAAAGCAGGAACTCTTTTCTTACCTAGGCGTGGCTGTGGAAGGAGACACCTAAGCACTACAGGAGGCTATTTAAACCACACCCGATGGATGAATCTTGCTTTGCGTTATTCTGCATCCTCTGCAGCAGAACGCTCATCGTGTCTTCTGCATCTGATCCTGGGCCTAAGGAAAAAGGCTTACCATCCTGAATCCAGTCTTCAGCAACACCTATAAAGACAAGAAAGAACAGGTTAGCATTACGGTCTTCAGTGACAGCTCTTCACTTACCTGGTCCATCGGCTGTCACCAACGCCTCGCGCTGCATTCCGGCATCTGAAAGACAAAGGCTTACCTACTCTTCGTGCGCTCCGGAGGTCTTCACACTGCATTCCGGCATCTGAAAGACAAAAGCTTACCAACTCTTCGCACGCTCCGGAGGCCTTCGGCGCTGCATCCCACATCTGAAAGACAAAACAAGGTGCGTTTAAAGACATTGGGGAACTTTAATACTCACGTGCCATTACTCCTTTCCACATCTAACCCAGTGGGTATTCCGGCACCCTGCAGCCGCTCCGAACTTGTACCTGCAAAATAAAAAGACAGTTAGAGCGCATCGTGAAGCAGGCAACTAGCGCTTACTTACGTGCTTCCAGGCGCTTCTATTCATCACACGGGCTCCATCTTCAACTCACTTCAGCCCGTCATCCGCCATCGCCGGAACCCTGCAAAACAAGAAACATCATTACTAAAGACTTTAAAGACATTAGAATTACTCGAAACTTACCGTTCGTGCAGTAAACGACGGACAGCAGTCCTCTGAAGTCAAGAGGCCTGCTCCCCTTATCCAGTGAAGAAACTGGTTACAGCACCCTGCCCCGAGGCAGATGGAGAGCACGGCGTTCACTTACCTAAGGTGAGAGCGTTAACCTTTGGGGTTCTACAGGAGAAGAGAAAGGGAAGAAGAGGGAGACATTCAATAACCCAGTTCCTTAATCCCATATTTTCTATCTGCAGACATCTTACCCTTCGAGTCAAACATAAAGTGCACAGAGGTCCAGCCCAAAGAGCCAGCCGTGTGTTACACATCACCTTTGAAGATACGGTATACGCCCAGTCAAGACCGGCGCCTCTACGGGAATCAGGTGAGCGTTACAGAACGCAAAGCCTACCACAAAACTCCCGTCCAGGCGCTATGGAAACCTCGGATACCGACCAGCTAGCCCAGTTACTTGGGGAACTAAGGGCAGAAGTGCATGCAGCCCGTCAGGAAACGAAAGCTCTAAGAAGGGAACTGATTATTTCCAAGGAGCGAACAGATGATCTCGCTAGACAATTGCTACAGTCACAAGCCGGACAGACCCCGTTACCCGCATCTGGGGGAAATCTTCCTTCTACATCCTCTATGAATCCAGTGCAGATCAACCTACCTGGGAATGTACCTCTGGCTCCGCCCGAACGATTTTCTGGTGACCCAAAGAGGTTTGCAGTATTTATCAATCAGTGCCGGTTGCATTTCTTATGCCGGCCAGCAGCCTTTCCAACTGATCAAGCTAAAGTAGCTTTCATGCTTTCGTACCTTAGTGGCAATGCGGCAGACTGGTCGATCCCTCTAGTAAATCAAGATGATCCGGTCCTCCATGATTTTCAAGCTTTTCAGCTCAGTATGGAAAAACTGTTCGCAAGACATTCACAGGGGCAGGCCTTGGACAATGAGCTTCTTTCGTTGCGACAAGGTAATCAAGACCTTTTGGCTTATATTGCGTCTTTCAACAGACTGATAGTGGAAACTCAATGGCCTGAGGACAAAAGGATTACACTGTTTTATATAGGTCTACATGGAGAGCTCAAAGATGTGTAGCCCAAGTAGTGAATCCCCCACAAGATTGTTCGGAGTCCATATAGACTTAGTCGTTCAAATAGATCACAGACTGCAGAACAGGAAGGCCGATCGTTCCAAGTTTGATGCTTGAGTATTTTCAAAACCGCCAACTCCTTCCAAAGGAGTAGACTCCGGGGAACCCATGCAAATAGGGGGTCTGAAAGGTCCTCTAACACAAAAGGAGCGGGAAAGGAGAAAACAGTTGCAATTATGCCTCTATTACGGAAACTCAGGGCACTTTCTTCGAGACTGTCCGGTGAAACCTGCCAAGAAGGCAGTAGGAGCTGCAGTTACCAAAGTTACAAACTCTGAGCAGGGAAACGACCTCGCCCGACAAGAATAGAGGTCCTCTTGCCGAGCGTGAAAACCAGTTCCGTGACCTCGCATTTCGTGATACCTATGGTCCTCATTAGCCCTGATAATCCGGATCGATTACATGCAATTGAAGCTTACGTCGACAGCGGTGCCATGGGCAATTATGTGGATCATGAAATGGTTTTGAGGATGAATCTAACTCTTTGTCCCAAGGCTGTAAAGGACGTCATTACTACGGTGGATGGTACGGAGATAGCCTCCGGGCCAGTAACGCATACCACTCAAGAGGTGACGCTAGTAAGTCAAGATGGACACCATGAGAAGATCGTGTTCGATGTGATCAAGGCCCCTCAGTTTCAGATTATTCTAGGAATACCTTGGTTAGAGAAACACAATCCTCTGATCGATTGGTGAGCAAGAACGGTCCAGTTTCCAGAATGTGTCTCTACTTGTCACCCTCCACCTGGTGTTGCACTGGCAGCAATTTCTTCAGAGACTCTCCAGTTACCTCCCGAATACCTAGAATGCCAAGATGTTTTCCGGAAGGATCAGGCTAACTCTCTACCTCCTCATAGGTCTTATGACTGCCAGATAGACCTGATACCTGGATCTACTCCTCCTTGTAGTAGAATTTATGCCCTCACCGAGCCTGAGAACCTTCACCTTCGACAATACCTGGATCAATACCTGGCAAATGGGTTTATTCGTCCTTCCAAGACCCTGCTTCTTCAGCTTTGTTCTTCGTTCCAAAAAAGGAAGGAGACCTTAGAACTTGTATAGATTATCGCTCCCTGAACCAGATCACCGTTAAGAATAGATATCCGTTACCTTTGATCCCTGAACTCCTGGACCAAGTCAGAAAAGCATGCATATATACAAAGCTGGATCTTAGAGGAGCTTACCACTTGGTACGAGTAAAAGAGGGCGATGAATGGAAGACGGCCTTCCGCACCAAGTATGGGCTATTTGAATATCAGGTCATGCCCTTCGGACTTTGCAATGCCCCGGCCGCCTTTCAATATTTTATGAACAATGTCCTCAGAGAGCTCATAGATGTGTGTGTTGTTGTTTACATTGACGACATCCTCGTTTATTCTTCATCGGAATCTGAACATCGGAAACACGTGAAAATGGTCCTCGAAAGATTGCGTCAACACAAACTTTTCGCTAAGTTGGAAAAATGTGTTTTCAACGTGACTGAAGTTGAATTCTTGGGATTCATATTATCACCTGGCGGAGTGCGTATGGATTCAAAGAAGGTCGATGCAGTTCTCAAATGGCCATCACCATCCTCCGTAAAAGGTGTGCAAAGCATGTTAGGCTTCGCTAACTTTTACCGCAGGTTTATCCCCGAATTCTCTCGAATAGTCCAGCCCATCACTGCCTTGTTAAAGAAAAACAAACGTTTTGAATGGTCTACCGAGGCGGAACAAGCTTTCCAGGATTTGAAGACTAAATTTATCTCTGCACCAATCTTAAAACACCCTCGCCCCGAACTCCCCTACATCGTGGAAACTGATGCTTCAAGCCTTGCCATGGGGGCAGTTCTATCACAAAAGGACCCGGTAACCAATCAGTTGCATCCCGTGGCATTTTGGTCCCGCAAATTCTCGCCTCCTGAAATCAATTACACGATTACTGACAAGGAACTTCTGGCTATCAAGTCTGCCTTTAAGGCTTGGCGGCATTATCTGCTGGGGGCCCGACACACCGTTACTGTGATTACGGATCACTGAAACCTGCAATATTTGAAAACCGCAAAAGCCCAATCCTCTAGACAACTCCGTTGGGCATTATTCTTTGCCGAGTTTGACTTCATAATTACCTATCGACCTGGTACAAAGAACGGTAAAGCTGATGCCCTTTCTCGGATGGGAGTGGAAGAACACTTGATCAACCCTACACCTGTACCAATCATTCCCGAACAAAGAATTCTGGGTGTAATCGCCACAGAATCCATAGAGGAAGTTAAGGATAAAGCCAGGCAACTTGTAACTCCAGCAGACATACAGAATTGGCATCTGCAGGGAAAGGACTTTGCAGTAAAGGACAACTTATTGTATTTCCAAGAACGATTATACCTACCCAGCACAGATTTACAGAAAAAAGTAATCTCTTGTTATCACGATTCTTTAATGGAAGGGCATCCCGGTATGGCCAAGACCTCAGAAAAGATCAAGCGCTACTTCTGGTGGCCGTCTTGGAAAAAAGATATCAGAGACTTTATAATGTCCTGTGGAGTATGCGCCCAAAACAAGAGTCAAAAGGAAAGACCAGCAGGCCTCTTACGCCCTATTGACATCCCACCTCGCCCTTGGCATACGCTTTCTATGGACTTCATCACCGATCTACCTCCATGCTCCGGATACAATACGATTCTAGTAATCGTGGACTTATTCTCCAAGATGGCGCATTTCATTCCGCTCAAAGACTTGCCCCCGCACATGAAGATACATCCGGTCTTCCACGTCTCTCTATTAAAACCCGTGCAACCTCAAACCCGACTAACTAAATCTCCAAAACCTATCCTAGTCGATGGAGAACTCGAGTTTGAAGTCAAAAGCATTCTGGACTCCAAGATCTCCAAATCTAAACTATTTTACCTAATTGACTGGAAAGGCTACGGCCCCCAAGAGAGATCCTGGGAACCTGCTGAATATGTCCACGCTCCTCGCCTAATCAAAAGATTTCACCGAACATTTCCTGACAAGCCAAAACCCCCGTAAAAAGCCCGGTTTGGGAGGGGCCTTGAGGGGGGGTACTGTCATGATCTCTGCTTCCAAAAGGTCAGGGTTTTCCCAACTCCCTTGGAAGCAGATCCATAACCCAGGTTCCGAGTGCCAACCAGTCCCAATTGGGAACTTTTGGACCCAGTCCTGGCGCCAGTGGCACCAGGCTCATAAATATGCCCAGTCCCAGCGCTGGAAGCGCCGGGCTCATAATGCTTGGGTGGACCTACCTGCAGCAGACCATGCTGCTTACTTGCCTGCCAGTTGAGCCTCTGATCCTCTTCTGTTTGGAACTACTTTTCCTGTTGGGTGGGGCAGGAGCCACTCCCTAGATTCAGAACACTGGAACTCTTCTGGAAAGCAGGAACTCTTTTCTTACCTAGGCGTGGCTGTTGAAGGAGACACATAAGCACTACAGGAGGCTATTTAAACCACACCCGATGGATGAATCTTGCTTTGCGTTATTCTGCATCCTCTGCAGCAGAACGCTCATCGTGTCTTCTGCATCTGATCCTGGGCCTAAGGAAAAAGGCTTACCATCCTGAATCCAGTCTTCAGCAACACCTATAAAGACAAGAAAGAACAGGTTAGCATTACGGTCTTCAGTGACAGCTCTTCACTTACCTGGTCCATCGGCTGTCACCAACGCCTCGCGCTGCATTCCGGCATCTGAAAGACAAAGGCTTAGCTACTCTTCGTGCGCTCCGGAGGTCTTCACACTGCATTCCGGCATCTGAAAGACAAAAGCTTACCAACTCTTCGCACGCTCCGGAGGCCTTCGGCCCTGCATCTCACATCTGAAAGACAAAACAAGGCGCGTTTAAAGACATTGGGGAACTTTAATACTCACGTGCCATTACTCCTTTCCACATCTAACCCAGTGGGTATTCCGGCACCCTGCAGCCGCTCCGAACTTGTACCTGCAAAATAAAAAGACAGTTAGAGCGCATCGTGAAGCAGGCAACTAGCGCTTACTTACGTGCTTCCAGGCGCTTCTATTCATCACACGGGCTCCATCTTCAACTCACTTCAGCCCGTCATCCGCCATCGCCGGAACCCTGCAAAACAAGAAACATCATTACTAAAGACTTTAAAGACATTAGAATTACTCGAAACTTACCGTTCGTGCAGTAAACGACGGACAGCAGTCCTCTGAAGTCAAGAGGCCTGCTCCCCTTATCCAGTGAAGAAACTGGTTACAACACCCTGCCCCGAGGCAGATGGAGAGCACGGCGTTCACTTACCTAAGGTGAGAGCGTTAACCTTTGGGGTTCTACAGGAGAAGAGAAAGGGAAGAAGAGGGAGACATTCAATAACCCAGTTCCTTAATCCCATATTTTCTATCTGCAGACATCTTACCCTTCGAGTCAAACATACAGTGCACAGAGGTCCAGCCCAAAGAGCCAGCCGTGTGTTACACATCACCTTTGAAGATACGGTATACGCCCAGTCAAGACCGGCACCTCTACGGGAATCAGGTGAGCGTTACAGTAGCCCACCCCATGCTTAGGAAATCACAGACACAAATTGTCCCCACTCAACAATTAATTGAACTTTGATGCAAAGATGATTGTGGAGTAATGCAGAATGCAATAAAATAACTGAACGACAGTAGTTACTAAACAATAGACATTGACAGGGGTATCAGCAATACGCACCACTTTGTGTAACACATGCATGTCCTCTTCTCCTTTTGTCTAGCACATGCAGGTCTTACGCATTGTAATGTTATACGTGAATATATGATAAAAGCACATTGATCACTGCCCAGGCTTAAATGTTGCCTCCCATCGACCACCCAGAAGCACTGTCACACCAGTTCATACACGGGCTTAAAAGGCCAACCCATTCAAGACCTAGACGGCCACGAGTTTATTATAACGCTTTCATTCAATTCATAGTAAGGTCAGACCCACACCTCCACGTGGCCCTACCCACCCTGAGAAACAGGGCAGTTAGGAGGATGTGGGAGGAACTTTTTGCATGGGCATTGAATGATTATTTGATCCGCAGGGCTTAAAAGTAACAAATACTAACAATAATAACGCTACTTTTTAGACAATTTCAGGCGGGCACCTATATCATCTCGACACAATAGCTGCAGGACGGCAGCATATGTAAGACAAACATGCCAGTGGTCGCAATGATTGTGATTAAAATGTTATTGGTATTTTTTACCACTGGACTGATAACTGCTGCTGTCTGGCAGGCCTACTGTGCTTTGCATGTACCCGCAACACCCAATACTAATATTTCCCCTACTGCAGCTGCAAGGAGCACTGTGTCAGGTGGTACAGTTAGTACGGGACAAAAGGTAAGAAGAGGTAAACGTAGTGTTTCCATTGATGTAAACGGGGTCGACACATATCTCACAGAATCTGCACACATCTCTAACAACATGTGGTATAAACACATGTTCAAAATTGGTAAAGACACAACAAAGGACGACTGTTATGTTTGCTCATTGATCCCGTATGCCATGAGTGCCTCCCAAACATTTATTGCCACAGAAGTACCAGCGCCCAAAGCACAGTGCCTCCTGTATTTAGCACTGTTTCAGACACGAGGACGGTTCCAAGGTAAAACAGCAACGCTTAGATGGAAATCAAGGTCAACATACGCATACGAAGATAACTTTATGAAAACACTACCTATGTTTGACAACTATTGGCAGCTCACAGAAGGACTGCAGTACATAACAGACGGGCCAGACAAAGGAGAAACAAGGGAAGTGACACTAGACTATCTGCCATGCAAATGGAGCGCTAGGAGGTGAACCTGGGTGCTGGAAAAGACAGCTGATACTGATCTTTGGCAAGGTGTACACGAAGAATGGATGGGTGGATGGAGTAGTGGGAAGCAACATACTGACGTTGGCGAAAGCCCCCGTAGTGACGGTGCAAGAAGAAAATGACAAGTTCTACAAGGAATGGGCAAATAGTGCAGGGCTGCTCACATGGTTGGATAAGGAGGAGGAGCCATTACAAATAATTCCTTTGGCATCCCCCACGCTATGTTACCAGCATGATGGAGAGGTTGCCATAGGAGTGTATGAAGGATGTAAAAGAATAGTAAAGCTTCCTGAGGGGGGCGCTGGAACAGCAGTACTAATGGATCACTATTGGGCCTGCGGAGCGAAAGCATATCACAGCCTACCACAATCATGAGGAGGAGTATGTACTCTGGTACACGTCAATGTACCCTCCCTAGTGGTGGCACACAAACACATCAAAATGGGAGACTTTCCCAATAAGGATGAAGGAAACAGGAGGAGAAGGTCACTGGGACAAATTGGCTGCACATCCCAGGGTGTCACCCCCACAGGCAAGACACTGACAAGAATAGAAAGATAAGGAGAACCTCTCACCGGAAATTACCTCTAGGGCCAATCAGAAACAGCCCTCAGCGACATCCCAGCTCCTCACAGACTGTTCAGTAGAGCGGCCATGTTCTTCTCATCGGTAATACATCCGGGGGTACAAGCATATGCAAATGTGAAATGGCTGCAGATAACCAGGTGGGAGCTGATGATGACAATAAACTCCACGGGGAACGTATTCAACGCCATAAAAGAGGAACTTAGAGCCATACGGATGGTGGCCTTACAGAACAGATACCTGTTGGACCACCTCACTGCAATGGAAGGAGGGGTTTGCGCAAAGATTGGGAGTTCATGCTGCACATTAATTCCCGCAAATGACAAAGATAATGGCACACTATCAGAAGCGGTATCACAATTGGTGAAGATGCATGCGAAGATGGAAGCAGCTAAGGGAACAAAAAAAGATGGAAGCTGGTTCTCGTATCTCTGGTCATGGATGCCATCATGGCTAGCAGATGGTCTCAAGGTGTTAGCAGGATGTATAATACTGGGACTGGTGTCGTTGCTGGGAATAAGAGTATGGTTGGCAAGATCAAAACGGACGGCAGAAGAAATGATCGGAATGCATGTCCTCATGCCTGCAGACGACGAATTACACACGGACGTAATCCTCAAGGAATGTGAAAGGCTACGCCAGCAAATAGTGGAAGCAGACTTGTACCCACCATCGATAAAAGTTGAAAATCCACGAAATCCGAAGACATATGTTGGGAAGTGGGCTTATTGTAAGCCTGGTGGTGGATGTGTATATATGTATTGGTCATTTGAAGACCACGTTAACCGCTATGGACATCTGGCAGGAATAACGAAGGTGTGGCGCTTACGAGACGATAAAAGAGTGAACAACTCTGTGGTCGACAAGTCGTCCGGAGGGGGGACTGAAGAGGAAAAATGGGAGGGTCCCTTCCCTCAAGCCACGTACAAACTGTGGAAGATGACGTCACGGACAAAGAACCTCTGGCCACACAAGTTCGCACCTCTGCCTACTGCCCCGGATGCCAACGCACACCGTGACCATGCTCCACCTGCGAAACCAGGCCTCATCCCGCCCAAGACAAGCAGCGGGAACCAAGCCGAAGCTGGGACCGATCGCATGGACCAGCTCGACTAAACGTTTTGCAACCTAAACTGCCATCGTTAGAGATGACATGACGACGTAGCCGCGATAGACAGAAACACATGTGCTGCCACACACCTGGAACATTCACACACCGATCCACACGAAGAACATTCCCAGTGCTATGACTTAGCGGACTGCGTACACTCACAGACGTGCATCGTTATTATTTTTCACGTAGGCCAGCAACCGCATCGCAGAAATGCAAGACGCCGGAAGAGTTTGTATATATGCTTGCAGAGGCTTCATGCTACTAACCCTGGAGATAAGACCCTATAGATGGACCGATGTACAAGGAACCACACTGCACCCCACACCCCCTTGCCCTATGGACCTAATGCCACAGCATGCAACCAAGCCAAAGTAGGCCTCAGACCGGAGTCGACCGGCCAGGAGCAGCTCATACGGAGCTACAAGGTGCTGCACCCACCACAGCCAAGATCGCGATGTTGCAATCCACATTCCGTGCTGCGACTACCCGAAGCAAAATACAAATCAAATCCCTATAATTCTGCCTCAGCCACGGTCTCTCAACACATGACCAGGCCAACCTGATACAATGCCAATTCCCAAAGACTGAAGAAGCACTGGTGTCCCATGTCTGGGAACCCTCTTGCAACAAAGTCGTAACAACTCAGACACAGGCAGCGATGGGAAAGGAGCGCTCTAATGGCAGTAGCAGAACCTGTCCATTGTCTTTCACTGATACATAGTCATACATTGTTGCCAGCACCAGGTACATCGCGGGCTGGGAACGATGATGGTCCCAGGCTTGGGGGCTTGCTGATGGACCAATCAGGACACAGGGGGCTAACCACGGACGACATTACCACATAACCAATCACTAACTCTCTCCATGTATCATTTTTGAAGTAACAATTTCTAGGGACGAACCAAGCGTACCACCAGACCTCTAATCCACCAATAACCCCTTTCACTATATGGTCCTATACTGAACCTACCACTCAGGGAACCAACCCGGAGTGACGCAAACTGTTACGTCACTCAGGTACAAAACAGGTCTGCGAGCCCGACTATGATGAGATGTTGCCTGGAACCTCCGCTCCATGTATTTGTCCCTGCTTGTTTCTTCTAATAAACAGCAGTAACTAATTGCTCTTGTGTGGCCCCTCTACTTCTTTGGGACGTGGAAGGAGTTAGGGCCTTCCGAGATGGTCTGTGGACCACGGGTACGGCTCTGCCGACCACCAGAAATTACCCTAACAAGTGTCTCTGTAGAAACCATGCAGGGGTGTCTCTCTTCTTTGTTGTCCTTCCATGAGTGACCTTGTTGGGAATCCTTGCAAATTTATTTGACAGAAAAAGTACTTGGTTTTAACATGCTGGCGAGTAGAACTCATGATGTGGCCAACACGACATTCTCTTGTTTAGATGATTGTGATGATTGCCTAGTCTCAGACTTCAAGGACATTCAAAATGACCAAGAGATCTCATTCTCAATGACGATAGTGATCCAGGCACAGAGGGCCTTATTATGAGTTTGGGTGTAAATACCTTCATATTACGAGTGTACCAATCGGCCTAGTGGTAACAGTAATTCTGTCTGGATAAATGAGCGCCAGAAACCGCTAACTAATACTAATTCTGCCACACATTGTAGGAGTTACCATTACCACAGGTCGTTTTTGGTGGAATTACAAAACGGTATTTGCTCGAAATATCAGTAGAATTAGCACAAGGCAGAAATAGCGTCATGATGAAAACAGGAAGCTGCATAGCGGACATCTTTAAAAAGCCAATCCATTGGATGTGACCCATTTCCAGCTGCCACCCACAGAAGGATACAGGAATCGTGTCAGGAGAGAAAAGTAAATCCAAAGTGTCAGAAGTGAGACCGCGCAAGCCAAAGTTCAGAGGCAGAGCTCACCGTACCCGCAGATAAGGTGGGGGCACATGCTGATCAGCTGTATTGGGGTCACAAAAGCACACGCCAACGGAAGGCTGGCATCTGGGCACAGGTCTGTGACACAGTAATAGCAGTTAGGATGATTCCCAGAGACAAGAGGAGGTAAACAAGTACTGGAATGTCCTCAAAGGGTGTGTCATGTATCCTGAATTACCCACAATGTCCCAGTCCATAGACTTGCACCATCACTTTTCACTCACACACCAGCATCCCCAACCCTGAAATGTAATGGGCCACACAGATATATATGACGCACCTGTGGCCTATCCACACTCCACCTGTGCAGGATGCATTACCCACCAGTGATGGGGCACTCAATGAGAAGTAGCACCAAATCTCACCACTCTGATCACCACTTGTGCCCCTCCAGTTTCACTATTAGCTCACCGATTGTATGCAAGTAGACGACAGGCATTGGCTCTAGTGTCAGCACTACTGAGAGGATATGTCCACAGGAACACTTGGCTGTCAAGTGCATTCATTGGAAGACAGGCCTTCCTATCACTGAGTACATGGAACCAGCCAATCTACTTCTAGGTGCTCCATGTGTAACATCCACATCAAATTATTTAGAATTGTGTTCTGTTCTTGAATATATATGCACTGCACATTGTAACACTTTATAGTGATTGAGCATACCCATAAATGTTGGTTGATAACCAAGGGTTTTTTATATTTATCGCATATTATGTCCTTTTGTGGCGACCCATTTTTCTATTAAACTATTATTTGCATATATTCATTCAATGTTGGTTAATTACTTGTTGGGGACTATAACACTAAGGGTGCAATACATACAGGCAATAAGCTCTCTTCTTCTATTTCAAAGTAATCAACTTGATTGGGAAATTGCAATTTTTGTTTTTTCTATTTTTGTCCAAGCTATCGTTCACTTACAGGGACTGTGAGAAACCAACGGGTATCTCACCCGCTAGTCCTCAGGGACTTGTCATCCAGGTGGCCAGGAAACGGCCATCACTTTTGTATCCAGTTCCTGGGGGTGGACCAGTGTTGGAGGATCACCTGGGTGAGGGGTCTTCAAGGAGTGAGGGAGAGACAGCCAATGGTGAGACGCAGTATTCCCCCCTTTCCCTTACACCTAAGCCATCCTATTTTTTATGATTCACTCATGTCCCAACTCCCCCCCTTTCTACAAAAATACTGGGCCAAGGAAGAGGGTGACTGAGACTAAAGAGGCTAACCCTTACATATTGCATTGGACATGTCCTGGTAATCGGGTCAGGCAAAGTCAGGCACTTGACTTTAAGTGCATACATCTGATACCAATTAGCTCTCCTCACACGCATAAAAGGCGGAACATAGAGACACAATCTGAGCAAGGTGGAACACGAGCAAGAGCAGAAGTTCAGTGGCGAAGGCAAACCTACTGGAGCAGAGCGACGGATCAAGGGACAAGAGCAACAGGGTTGAGGACCCCAGGAGTTCCCTGCAGAAGGTTGTTAGCCTCCAACAGGCAGTGAAAGACACATGGAGAATGCCATACTCCAGACAAGAAGGCTGCATTGTGTTTGAAGGACGCCATTGACCCTCCAGGGTGAACGGTAGAGTAGGGGAGCGGAGGCCAAGCCAGTGGTACTAACCTTGACTCGTGAATTGAAAAACTATAAAGACACTCATCTTGCCACATATGCTTCATACGCTGTTCTCGTCATTTTTCATTATACAATGCTGCTGCTTGCAACCTTGGTTTCCACACAGACCGTCTGGTATCAGTCTCCCCAACTCACCGGAGCTGCTTTGTTGTAAAAGCCAAGGACAGTACCACAGCAGCAAACGCCTCTCCCCGCCTTGACTATCGACACACAATGTAGGATTCTTCACCTTTAATTCCAGGTCTTACGTTTCCTATTCTCGAAGGCTCATGAAAGATACAGCCTTTCAGTGAAAAGATCAAGGGCACTTCCCTCCTTGCAATCCACTTCAGTCTGCCATCTTGAAACTGTTGTTTCCTCGTGTGCTTTGCCTTGATCAGAGTGTGCTTTTGTGCTTCGCCTTTTATCTGTGTGGGGAAGTGTGATGGAAGTCAGGTGTGTGTAATCATCAGTAATTGCCTCGTCCTGCCTGGCCATTGTAGTGGAACATTTCAGGTATACGGCTCAGTGTTAGTCTGTTTTTGCTCACAATGAGTTGTCCTTGAGAAAGTGTTTGTGTCGGAAAACGGGGCGGGGGTTGCGTCCCAACGTATCCTACCTGGTAGGATGGGGTAAAGGTGTTACAGGGAAGGGAATACTGTGGCTCGCCATCCGGTGTCCCACTTCCACTGCACGAAGACCCCCCATCCAGGTGATCCTCCCGCACTGTTCCACCCCCAGGAACTGGATCCAAAAGCGAAGGCCATGTCCTGGCCACCTGGATGACAGATCCCCGGGGACTAGCAGGTGAGACACCTTCAGGTTTCTCACAGGAGCTACTCCCTCTAGGACTCTAGGACCAGGGAGGTGAGCCTGCTATGCTTAACACCCCCTATGGGACAGGGTAAGCGGGATCCCACAGGAGGTGACCCCCCCCTAAGAGGACAAGGAATCCCCAAGTAAGAGATTTACTCCACATCCCTTTTTTCAGAATCCCAAGTGTTTTTGGTTATATGGGAATTGAACAGGGCAGTAATGTACAGGATGCTTTACAAGAAGATGGCTTGGTTGCTGACCTGTTTTTGTTGTCGCCCTTGCTTGAAGTGCAGAACCAATGGATTCTCCCATCTCGTTCCAGTGAGGAATATAAAGGTCCCGGGACCCAGACACAGGAGGTGAGAACCAGTCACAGATCGTGAAACCCAGGCTTGCGCAGCGGAGAGAGGGTTTCCTTCACATGAAGTGCCTGGAGGAAGAGCCACGCCGATGGTCTGAATGATGGTGGGCCAAGAAAGCCTGCAGTGCGCTGGCACTTCGATGAAGGCATGGAAACCTGAGGAGCTCTGAGCCACTGAGGAAGAGGGAAGCAAAGCCCTGCAAGTGGCTGCGTGCTGGCATCCTGCCTTTCCGATGATGAAGTCTTGTCGGTTCAGGACAGGAAGAAGGTGCAAGAGACTGGAGTGAAGTCGAGAGCAAGGGTCCACACTGGCCAGAGTCCCCTAATGAACATAGCAGCTGGAAAGCAGGTATGGAGCCCCATGCAAGGAGTGAGTGGAGGGCTGTAAGGCTAGAACAGAGCCCACGTCGGGCAGAAAATCCATATACCCACAAGGGGATGAGAGACCGGACAGTCACAGCGGGTCTGAAAAAGCCTGTAGCCCATGCTGGGCTGAGATTCCGAAGAACGCACGAGGGCGTGAGAAAGCTGAGCAGCGAAGCAGGGCTAAGAAAGCACATAGCCCTCACCAGGCTGAGAATCCAGATACCCCATGACGTGGGTGAGAAAAGTGACAAGGAAAGCAGGGTTGAGATGGTGCATAGCCTATGCAGGGCTGAGAATCCAAATACCCTGCAAGGGATTGATAACACTGATCAACAAAGAGAGGCTTAAAAGCTGAGGCCCCGGCTGGGCTAAGACACGCAATACTCCACAAGGGAATAAGAAGTCCCACAACCCAAGCAAGGATGAACAAGGGAATTACCCAAAACACTACTAGACACACTTTCCCCAACTGGGGTGAGAGATATTTTCAGTTTTATGAACACCAACTAACCCAGATCAGAAGAACTTGTTGTCTCCAGCAAGTAGAATGCATCCTGGGAGACGGGATAGACTATTCCCAGTCATTAGGCTGGGAATCTTCAGTAACAAAGAGCAGTTTAAACTTAAACTGAAACTGCCAGTCACTTTTGTGCTCTAGTATAGTCATTTTGGGGTCATACTGCCCACAGCCCATAGGAACATCACCCTTAACTCCTCCACTGTTGGCCATCTTTGGATTGTTTACCGCATGTCCGTGTTGGGAGTCCTCAAATGTTCTCTCTTCAAGTAATCTTCATTAAAAATTGACTTTTAGTACTATTTCAATGAAAATGTTTCACTTTTCGATGACTCATCGACAAACCGCGCTCACAGTGAGGCTGTGGAGTCCGTAGACCATGCCCGCTGCAGGTAATCTTCGTTCATCATCTGCGCAGTTTGGGCCTACCTCATGGCTGAGTCCTCCAGGAAGAGCCTGTGTGTGCCCGCTCTGGGCTGAAAAATGTCAACGTTGAAGACCATCACAATGACTCTCTCTACTGTCTTCACCCGCGTCACCCAATACAGGACTGCGAGATCTGACAATACTTTGCCAACAAAACGCTGCGTGATCGTTATCAGCATCTCGTTGCGTGGCTCGAGGGTGCCGGTGGGGCCTCTGACTCAGTCTCTGTATGGAGCCATGCCTCTCTACAGCAAGCCAGGACAGCCTAGTGAGCCACCTCCAGTAAGAGGTCTAGGTTACATGAAGTCCACATCAGCTGCAGGGAGAAACACAGGGAAGCTTCTGATGACAGGCCGAGATCGTCGCATATGTTCGTTGCCCGGCAGAGGTGACCCCATCAAACAAATCTAATTAGAAGTCTAGTGGTGACTCTTCAACTGTCAGACCTACCATGTTGATGTCGTCTTCAAAGTCAGCACCAAGTAAGTCCTCAACGACACCCAAGTCTTCCTCCAGTTTGTCCACACCGAAGCCATCGGCATCGTCCACGAGTGCCCTGCCGACGAAACAGTCGACGACGAGCAAACAGGCTACCTCGTCGACAAAGGATTCGTCGAGGATCACTATGTTGACAACTGTGCTACCCACGTCAACGGCCCCGTCGACAGCAAAAACTGTGTCTTTTCGCATAATGATGACTACTGCACCATCACTGACACAGTGTCAGCGCTAGCTGCGCTACCGTAGCAATCATATCCAAACATCAGGGTGGCGGTACTATCAGAGGGGACCATCGTAGTAGAGCCAAGTCTCTCTTCATTGGAAGAGGCAGAAGAAAGGGATGTGGAGGCTGTAATGCCAACTCTCTCTTCCCCGCAATGCAGGACACCACCTACTAAGAAGCAGGCCTAGTTCTCCACGTGGTAAGGCAAGCTACCAGTATTGCCACCCTTGCATGCATCTCCTGCGGGGACAAAATGCTGCCAGTGCAGCCAGGACCACCACTGCCTTCTCAGAGTCATGAAATTACCGGCAGCCGGCAGTGGGCAATTACTGGGGTATTCTGACCCCTGCAGACCCGGTAATTACCCATTGCCGGGTGCCAGTACTCATTACTCCCCTTTCCCATTTCAGCCCCATGGGGCACCCTTATATTTAAAACAAGTAAGAATGTCCCAGTTTTTCTTTATGGCGTTGTTGATTTTTTGACTTTGTAAGGAACATTTTTAAACATAGACCAAGGCGTCAGAACCCCTAGTCTCTTTGACAGGTGTGTTTAATAGTGTTTCACAGTCTATTGCATTAATTCTCTGTGTGGCTGGCTCTATATCACTAGTGCTATATCCTCGTGCTAGGAATGTTTTGCCCATTTCTGTCTGTTCTTTGTTATAATCTGTTGGATCACTGACAATTCTTCTGACGCGGAGTAACTGGCTATAGGGAAGATTGCGGATAAAACTAGGTTGATGAAAGCTTAGACGATGTAATAGGTTGTTTCTATCTGTTGCTTTGCGAAACAAATTGGTGTTGTAACCATCATTGGTAGTTTTGATCTTCACGTCCAGAAGTTAATTTCTTATTTCGAGACCTCGGTTGTAAATTGAATTCTGTTATCTACATTGATGAGCATCTGGTGTCATCTGCAAAGTTCATGAAAATGACACTCATGGCGTCAAGGGCTGCAAATAACAGCTTAGTGCATGCATTATAGAGGGTGGGCGAGAGGCATGAACCCTGGGCTACCCCTATGGGAACAAATATGGGGTCCGCAGCTTCCTTACCTATGGCAATTCTTGAGGTGCGTTCTGAAAGAAAGGACTTGACCCAGAGGGTGGCTTCATGTGAGAATTTGAAGTTGTCAGACAAAGTATTGCAAGGTTTGTCATGGTGCACCAAATCAAAAGCGGCTGACAAATCTAGTAGAGGTAGGATAAACAGAACACCAGAGTCTCTTATGGTATCCATTTGGATTTTAAGGTCCAATGAGGCCGTTTCGATGCTATGACTAAGCCAGAAGCCAGATTGCCTAGCTCCTAGGAGGTGGTTCTGTTCAAGATGGTTTTGTATTTGAGAGTAGGCAATTTTATCAATTATTTTCATCAAAAAAGGAACTGTGGTTATGGGGGGGTACCATAGGGTCTAGCAATGGTTTTTTGAGAAGTGGGGTAACCCATGCTTCTTTAATACTGAATGGGACAATAATAGTACAAAAGGAAGCATTAACAAGTTTGGTAGTGATTGGTGTTAGCGTGGGAGTGCAACGTTTAAGTAAATGGGCGGGGAAACAATCTCCTTTACAATTAGATGGTTTTAGCTTGGCTATGATGTCCAGTACCTGGTCTTGGCTGACCTGTGAGAATTAGAATTGCGTTGCTGTGTTATCATGGTCTGTGTCCAATAGTGGGGGTGGGGGTGAGCTTTTGCTGTCTACTAATGTTCTTTTGGCTACGTTTTTGTCTTGGAGCATAACTATTTTTGAAGCAAGTGCATTTTGTATAGTGGTGCACCAGGCTTTGCTAGTATTGATAGGAGTGGTCGACGGGGTGGGGTTTTCCAATTCTTTGAGAATGGTGAAGAGTTCTTTGGATTTCGAGGATGCATTGTTTATATGGGTGTTCAAGGCCTTAAAGAGGGGAGTCCCGGCAGCAGATATTTATGCAGCTGCAACCTGGAAAACAATGCATACTTTTGTTAAACATTATTGTTTGGACACTGCCTCCTCTAACGAGGGTTTATTTGCAAAGGCAGTTCTGCATTCTGTCCACGAAAACTGAAATTAGTACTCCCACCTCCAAAAATTGATACTGCTATGGGAGCCTATCACAAGATGAGGAATACGTGGGAGGACACAATCCATTCGAAGAACAAGTTACTTACCAACTGTAACGTTCTTTCGACTGGATGTTCCTCCCACGTATTCCTCATCGACCCTCCCCTTACGTTTTCTTACACTTTCCTCTCACGAAGAATGTATCGGTCATGGGACACGCCTGGGTGTTCCTCCTATATATATATATATATTTCATCGAAAAAACAGAACTGAAGCAACGGGCGCGGCTTGAGCTATTTATACCATCGGTGACGTCGACAGAGTACGTCGAGGGACAATCGACGCCACGACCTCGAGCACAGCGCCCTCTGCCGAGAATTTTTTTTTCCGAAGCAGCGAAGCTGGAGATAAAGATTTATCATGAGATGAGGAATATGTGGGAGGACACAATCCATTCGAATAATAAATTTAGTGTTAGGCTTAAGGTAGGGTGTAATGAGAAGTGGGATGTCAGATTCCGGGTGGTTGGTATGGTTGGGCGCTTAGTAAATGATAAGCATGTTAGTTGTAGTTTTAGTGTCTGTTGTAAGTTTAATGAGGAGCAGTTCATAACCTTCCATAGTGTCTAGCGGACAGGATCTAAGTTGAAGGTTGGATTGTGCAATGATGGCAACACCTCCTCCCACTGAGTTAGGATGGTAAACCCTGAGTATACTAAAGTCAGGGGGAATGGCCAGTGCTAGTAGAGGGCCAGAGGCTTGGTGCAAATCTAGTTGTTGGTCTAAGATAAGGTTGTGTTATGAGTAGGAGCTGCACGAGGATCAACTTCACTTGTTGTTCAGACTTGGGGCACACCGGAGATCAACCTTTATTGTCGCCTACAACAACAGTTGGTGCAAGGGTTTCACCAGCCATTTCCCCCACCCGGAGAGCTTGGAGGACGCCTTTGCATTTCCATCGGAGTGGAAGTTCCTGTATGCTCCTAACCCGCTGGTTCCTTGGGTCAACCAGACGTTCAGACTGTATCATTGCAAACTGATATTAGTGCCCCCTGCGTGGCCGAGGCAGTTTTGGTACTCCGACCTCCTCGCCCTCTCATCAGCTGCCCCTCTCAAGTTGACACTGCATAACGCTCTCCTCTCTTCTTCCCTGACCTACACCTCCCCCTCTTCACTCCCTCCCCCCTGCAGTTCATGTTACTGCACTATCCAAATGACACAAGGCCTAGTAGGACTGTTATTATTGTTTTCTTCCCTGCCCCCCTTCCTTTTTTTGTCTTGATGCACCTTGAAACATGATTTCTGGAATAGATCTACACAGAAGCTAGTAATCCTCTTATGACATTTGCTTCCTTCTGGAAGACTTTGATGTCGATGTCTTCGCTCTCACGAGACGTGGTTCAATGCCAGCTATGTCACTGATTTTGACTCCCTTCTCCCTGATGGCTACAAGATCCCCTGCAGGCCTCTGCCCAAGCTATCTGGTGGTGGAGTAGCCCTGATCTTCCCTGAGTAGATCCCTACGTCTCTCATACCCACCCAGCCCTATTCCTCATTTAAAAGTCTTGTCTGCAAGCTTGGTGTCTCTCTGACTCTCTGTCTCACCCTTGCCACCATCTACCGCCCCCCTTCCCCCGTGTCTGTCTTCCTTTCTGAATGGGCTGACTTGACCTCCTCTCTTCTGACTTCTACCTCCAAACCACTATTTCTTGGTGACTTCAACATCCACCTCGACTCCACTGTTCCTGCTTCTACACTCTTCCGTGATCTCTGTACCTTTCTCTTCTTTACTATTCTCCCTCCCGGCCACACCACTTCTGTTGGACACACTCTTGATGCCTTCAACCACGCTGGTCTCTGCTTCTCGAACCCTCTCACTTCCTCTTTTTCCTGGTCTGACCACTCCCTACTCTCCTCTCACCTTAGACCTCTCAGCCCCTGACCGAGCCTCCACCAGCACTGCTAGCCTTCTTTGTTGTCATCCGACCGATGAAACGACTATCTTGCCCCTGTCTTGCGGATCTGCCTGAAATCTGCCTCCAAGCATAACAGCTGGTATGACTCCGATCTAGCCGCTCCCCATTTCCCTCCTGCATTCTGGCCGCCCTCTATGGGCTCACCTCCATTTCCTTCCACTGAAGCCAGAAACCTTAGTCATCTTCGACTCCTCTCTTTCCTTTATTCCTTGTATCTTGGACCTTGCCAACAAGGCCCACTTTGAACTTCACGTCCTAAGAGGCATTCTCCCTTTCCTCACCTTCCCCCAGATGCTCAATGTCACTAGAGCCATGGTCCTTTCCAGGTTGGATAACTGTAACAGCCTCTTCCTCAACCTGCCTCTTTCCTCCCTCTGCCCTCTTCAACTAATCCACAATAGGACTGCAAGACTTATTCTTGGCCTCAAGCCCAGGGACCATATCTCTCCAACTCTAAAATCTCTCCACTTGTTCCCAGTTGCTACAAGGATCAAATTCAAGACCCTCTGCATCATCCACAAGGCTGTCCGGGGCCTGGGATCACACTAGCTGCAGCTCTCTTACTAAATACTCTCCTTCCAGAACCCTGCAATCCTCTCGCTCCAACTCTCTGCTGGTCAAACGCTACTCCAAGCAGAGAGCTTTGGGCTGGTCACTCTCAGCTGGCTCCCTCCTATGGAACAGCCTCCCCCTCTCTCTCCGTCATTTACTGCACCACCGCAAGTTCTGCAAAAAACTCAAGACCTTTCTCTTCTCCTCGTTCCCTCTGCCCCTCCCATGCTAATCATCCCCTCTGTTGCTGAGATTGTTGGTCTGGTCCCACAACAGTCCAAACAGGATCCCGCCAATCACCACCAGTACCCCACCCCCCATGCACTGCCCTCTAAAGCCCACACCTGCCTGTCCGGCAAGGGAGTGCAGGCAGAGAGGTAGGGCTGCAAGGCAGGGCACTGGAACAGGAGCAGGTTCTGGAAACAGCAGAAATATAAGTATCAAAGCGCAAGGGGCTGGAAGCTAACTCAGTGCAAGAGCCCTGTGCTCCTGCAGGCAGCTGCTTCAATTCTGACCTGCCCTGTGCTGAAGCAGGATAATTATTAGTCCCTGGAGCACCACACCTAAAGGTAATCTGCCTCCTCCCTATCCGGCCCTTGGAAAGTGAAAGCAGCACTGATCTCTAAGGCTTATGGGGATTGTAGTTCTAGGACTGCTGCATATGAATAGCCGGGGAATGGGAACTGCCACATGCAGCATTAAGGAATATTTAGTTTGTGAAATTATATAATGACATATCAATGTCTTGAAAACGGAAAGTACAGACAAATATATTAATATGGTTTGTCCGAGGAGGATTATGGTGATGAATGAGTCCCAAATAGTCCACAATGGGTGCCAATTGGTGTTCCAGTGGCACAGCCGTGACAAGGAGATACTGGCGAGCACACAAAAAGGCTGCCACTGGATGAAGCTACAGAAAGAAATACTGGTGAACCACCGGTAAGGCTGCCAGTGGAGATTGTCAAGCAGCGGTCCAACATGAAAAAGCCGTCGAGCATAGGGGCCTTGCACTATAGACTAGGACTAGCTGTAGTGTTTTCTTTAAGTTAAATAAAGATGGTCTCATTGACTTATGTCTCGTTGTGCATCTCCTCTTTCTGGAACGCCACACTCCCCACTAGCCAGATGCTCAGGATCTCCCACATACTCTCCAAGGCGGGCGGTCTGGCAGGTAGCCTACACCGGCAGAGGAACTTGGGTGACTTGCAGGCAGAACCTAATGAACAACGTGTGGATTTAATTGTAGACTCAGCAAAATCCTTAGGCTTCACCATTGACAGCAATCTGTCCTTCCAGAAACCCATCGCCAAGAAGGCCCAAATAGCATGGCTCAGAATTTCTCCCCTTTGAAAAATCAAACCCTTCATCCCGCCTCAGGACAACCAGACTGTATTGCAGGCCCTTGTGGTTTTGCATAGTGATGGTGGAAATGCTTGCCTTACAAGACTCGCAGCTGCTCACTTGGCTCCCCTAAAAGCAGTCCACCACGCTCCACACGTCTTACTAGGGGAGCACAGAGAATTGACTAAATTACCCCATCCTACCCGAACTGCATTGGCTTCCACCCCAAGCCAGGAGACTGTTCAAGACGGCATGTATCATCTAGAAAGCAGTCACGCGTAGCACACCAGCGTACCTGCCGGCTAAGCTCCACATATCTGGTGGCACATGCTCCTCGCACAGCAAATCGTCCAACCGGCTTGAATCTCAACTCGTCCTCGAAGAGAGGACCTGCAAACAATCCTTCTCTTGTCATGCACCCACCCTCTTGAACTTTATCCCGGTGTTGGCTTGGAATGCCCGCACAATTCTCCAATTTCTCAAACCTCTCAAAGCATGGCTCTTTCAACAACACCTGACTAAGGACTAATTCCAATGGATGCACATACCAATGCACAGACATCACAGTACTGCGCTACTGTTCAAAGATGCCAGCCCAAATGCCGGCTACACGCACTCTGCACAGCGCTCTGCTGCTCTTGAGCAAGATCTGTGCTTTAAACAATAACATTTTTTTAAAAAGAAAATATTTAGCATCACGAACAGGTCAAGGGGACGAGCATTGACATGCAGGCCCTTTCATTGTAATTGCGGCAGCCGACAGGATCCAGTGATAAAACAAGTTGAAGGGCGTGGACTCTGAGGCATCTTTTGTAGAGGAAGGTTAAAAGGTAGCTGCGTCTTATGGTGAGAGCTAGACTCATGCAGAGACACTAGAGAGAAGGTTAACTCTTTTAGTTCTGTTAGTGATCACAGGCAGATATGTTTTTATGGGAGGGCAAAAGGGGCTCTTGCCCAGGGCCCCCACCTTGGAGGGGGCCCCCACAAGGCTGCCTGATCTAAAGTAAGATTCCATTGTACACCAGATGTAAATAGAACATGCCGGGAGATTTTATGGCATGCTGCTGATGCGCTAAATCTATTGTCTATCTGTTTTGACAAGTACATTCTGCCTTGATCAATTAATCATGTAATGCTTTCTGTGTTCACTGTAGAATACATTTGTTTGTGTGTTCCATACAGCACAACTTCTGTAGCAGTCTTTCCTCCCTGTGGGAATTATGTTGATCATTGCAATAGCCAAAGTTGAAATCCATATTGATAAATTGAGTGCCACAATGATTCAGAAGTTAGCTCAGTGTGTTAATCACTCATTGCAGAGATATGTGTTCATATGAAAGATTAGAAGAGCACATTCCAGCAAGGCTGACTGAACATTTCCTATGTCTGAAGTTTATAGACCTACCTGCATATGTACTTGGTTTTACAGCATAAAAGGTGCTATTATCAGCAATGTTCCTGCACCAGATAGGGGTTGCTATAAAAACGAACCTGTCATTCGTGTGGTGAAGGTCTAGAAATTGGTTTGTTCAGATGGGGCATTCCAAAAACCTAGGCAATCCCCTCTAAGAGGTGAATACGTATCCACATTCAAGACTGTGGAACCAAAGGGTTCATGCTTGTATCCTGGCTTTGCCAGCAGACGATACAGTGATCCTGTTCAAATCATGTAATATATCTTGCATTACTGTGCTGTCTTCTGTGAGGTTTGACTTCTTGCATGCTGGTGGCATCGTTTAGCTCATTACCTGATCTTTCTTCTTATGAAGGCCATTTGAGTGGAAGGGGTGGTAGACAGGAGAGAGCGGACCAGATGTTGTAGGCGATGTGCAAGCATCTTTTGAGGTCTGCTCGTTTGACACAAAATACATTTTGCTTTTTGTATAAAAGTCAAAGGTTTTTCTGCACGTTTATGAATGACAATTTCACAAGCCATTGTTTTGGAAGTATTTAAAGCTTAAAAGTACAAAAGACATACCTAGATTAAATCTGCAAAATCACATAGATTTGTATGCTGGTACTTATATACTTCCCTTGATGATGGAGAGAATGTAGCTAGAATCATTCCCATTTTGCCTAACACCCTTCTGTAATATTTTGGTTTTAAAAATGGTCAGGTTATGCAATGTGATTTGTGTAATTTGCAAGTCAGTTTTATAAAATGAGATTATTTTAGTAAATGGTAAGAGCTGGAAAAGAAAGTGTTCAAATGCAGAAATTGCAGAGTTGGCACAAATCCCAGCTTCACGCCTTAAGCAATATGTGATCCTGAGCATCTCATGTAATAATGTATTGCCTAACCTCTCAGAATTTCCAGTCCCTAATCCTTTCAAAATTGTCAGCCCTTCAGAGTGATTGACTTCCTTCTCAGGGTATGATCTTCATAAAAGCCTCACTCATGGTTTCACTGGCTATAGGGTTGCTTCCACTATAATAGTGAGCATTGATATACTGCACACCATTGGCACTTGTTACCTTGATCTCTAATGGCAACGCTATTTGAAAACCATGTCCCACTTCTAATCTTAGTCTGTCTGGATAGAGGCACCTTCCTGGCAGCTTCTAATTTGCATTCCCTGTCCAGGCTATGCTATGTGTAGCTTTCTTCTTGCTCTAATCTGCATTCCCTGTACAGGCTATGCTATGTGTAGCTTTCTTCTTGCTTATAATTGGTCTACTCTATCCATGCACGAGCACTTCTCTGAGGCAGCTAATGTGAGCTCTCTGCCTATTGTGGGTTACATGTACCTTTTACATACACTCCCGCATTAATACTACAGGCTGCATACCTTCCCGGATGCTATTGATAACAAGTATCCTGTTTCTATACTAGAAGAGAAGTAACCTCTTCGTAGATTGCAAATGTTGTCCTTCAGATGCTACTTGTTTATCATTCTGATTAGAGCAAGTATGGAGAGGGTAAGGGGACTGAAAGGGAGTAAACATGCTTATTTTGACTGCTGCGAGGCAGCATATCAATTTATAGGTTATGATCACGTTGGGGGGGGGGGTGCCACCGGATATTCTTGATCACTTTATTCCTTTGGTTTGGTGGAGGGGGGCCCCAAAGATGTTCATGCCCAGAGCCCCAAAAATACTTAAGATGGCCCTGGTCACAGGCCTTTGGAATCTGTGATCTGTGAAAGAACCAGGCTGATTCCTGACAGCACCCATCCCCACCCCTCAAAGGATTGGGCTTTGCAGGTTAGCAGGAGTGAGGTTGCATGGACGGACAGGAGGGGCAGGTTCACAAGTATTCTTGGAGCCTAAACACAGTGGTCAATGTGGGCTGGAGCTAAAGGGTAGAGCATTCCTTTATTTTTCAGGAAAATCAGATATTGTTCCCTTACTTTATGCGAGCCGGAGCATGGATTCCCGGGTGGGGTGGTGGAAGTGGGCGGGGCATTGGAACATAGATCCTCTTCCTTTTTTATTACATTATGAGCCCTGCCAAAACCTCTCCACTGAATCAGGTTTTCAAGCTTCTGCCCTCACATCACATTGAGTAAAAAATCACATGCACCACAGAATCCGAAACTGTAATATCAGCGTTGGTAGTGCTCGGGTGTACAGGATGAGCCAGATACATGAAACACTGGATGTATCCACCACTCATTATATCATAATTATAATATTTTTTTATAATGCGCCTTATACCAGTGAACCAGTTTCTAAGCTCAGTTCCTGGTTTTGAACCTATGTTGCTCTGCGTTGTCTTGCTTCCAAGACGAGCGCATTGCCCCAGAGCTATCCTCCCAGCCATTGGGGAGTAGCATTTTAGCAGCCAGCTGGGAAATGGGTTTCAGGATCCTGCAGGGACCAAGGAAGTGGGGCTTGACCTTGCACACTTGAGAACTGTGTAGGAGGAGCTGGCCATTGTTTGTGATTGTTTGAGGCCCAGTCCACCGTTGGGCAGGCAAAAGCCTCAAGTCTTTCCAACGGACAAAGAATTTTTAAAAATATTTTATTAATTTATGTAAGAGATTTGTTGGCCTAATCATTTCAAATCATTTCAAATGTAGCTTTATTTTGCAATAAATATATAATTGTTCATAGTTTTGAAAAGACAGATACATGAATGTTCTCAAATAACGTTTGAATTGTTAGACAAATAATCCATAATACACAAGAGAAAATAAATATATGCTCTCCCAGCTAAAGTAAATGATCCATATGTGTTACTATTAACAGTGTCAAAGGCAAAAAATATCAAATTACAATTTTTTTTTATTTTATTTTTTTATTTTTATACGGTTTATTCAACCTTTAAAAAATTTTTGACAGACATTCGAAATTCCCTTAAAAACTCTATAAGTGGGAGGCCACCAGGGGGCGCAGGCAACATGGCCGCCTGAGCTGAGAGCTCCGTACCCAGCCCCGGGTAATTGTTGGCAGCAAAGAAGTGTGGGGGCCCCATCCTCCTCGGCCCCCAGCTGGGTCCAACTCCGACCCTCGACCGTTAAGGCTTCGCCGAGTTCGGCCGCCCGAGGGATCCGCCGGCCGCTCCCCCCACACCCTGGAGTGGAGCTCGGCCGTAGGCCACGCCGGCCACGCCAGACCCGGAGAAGGAGGGACCAGACGCGACGCGGAGAGTGCGGAGGCCAAGGCGGAGATTGGACGCGGGACCTGCGGCCGAGCGAGGACACAACCTGAAGCCCGGACCCGCAGTGCAGCGCGTCGGCCCGGCGCGAGAGGTGAGATCGCCCCCGGCACACCCACGGATCCAGTGGGGCGACACAGGAGCGCGCCCCCCCGGCTTCAACCTCCTTACCTGAGGACGCATGGGGCTCGACGTGGGACAGCGACCCCAGACACCCCCACGAACCCGGCTTAGCCGACGCGGGTGCGCGGCCCCCGTCCCCCTTTTCTAGCCTTGTCCCCCCCCCTCTTGGGGGACGAACGGGGCCCGAAGCGGGTCTGTGGCGGCCCTAGCCCCTACTGCACCAGTGAATCCCAGGGGGCCGACGCGGGAGCGCGCCCCCCCACTCCCCCCAATCTTGACTCTCCCCATCTGGGACAAGCGGGGCTTGAGGTGGGACTGCAGCGGCCCCAGCCCCAAATACACCAACGGATCGGGGGGCCGACGCGGGAGCGCGCCCCCCCGCCCCCCTCTCTCTCACCCCGGCTTTGGCTCTCCCCCCCTCCCCCGATGACAAAGAGAGCGCAGAAAAGGGAAGTGAACCCAGAGTGACTGTCAAGGTGGGACCCCGAGAGGTGAGACCTACGACAAAGAGAGGCCGATACAAGGAGGAATACAAGGGACCATGGACTATTGGCGAGAGGTCAATCAGACCATTCCTCTCACGACCACCCCACCAGAACACGACCCCACGAGCACACTGTGGAAGGAGAGGGCACCGGAGGCACACCAGAGGACCCCATCGACACCGGACCCCCACTTTCTCGACTGGGCCAAGTTCCACACACGAAACCTTCGGCCTGGCTGCCCCCACCGCTCGGGATCGTCATCGGGGGGGCATTCGTCCACCAGGTGCCTGCCCGTCCCGCCTCCGGGGTTGTCAACTACACACTGCATCCTCCCACGATCAAAATTGTGGGTTGGATAGGTCACACCAACTACAGCCCACCGGAGTGCTCTTCCCATGAGCTGGAGGGAGAACCTCGCCAAATACCAATTTGTGGCTTCTGAGGGCGAAATGGCGGCAGGGGGCACCTCTACCCCTCCCCCCGACCTGGGGGCTATACAAAACAATATCCAATACGCGGGATGAGAACGGACATGGGGGCCAAATTGGCGGACCTTACCACCAAAGTCACCACCCTCGAGGACCGGATGGAGGGGGTTGAAAATAACCAGCTCTCCACGGCACTTCTCAAGACCCAAATGGAGGTCAGATTCCAGGATATGCAACGGCGGGAGGAGGAACTTCGGTTCAAAGTGGACGACATGGAAAATAGAGAAAGGAGGAACAACCTACGCATTTTTGGGCTGGTGGAATCCGAGGGCGAGACCACACAAGGTCTGGAGGGCAAAGTACTGGACATCATAAGGATTGCCCTGGGTGAGAGTGCTGGAGGCGAGATCAAATTTGATTGGGTCCACCGGGCGGGCGGAGGGGGCAGGGGCCCGCGCTCGGTGCTGGCTCGATTGCATCACTACAAAGACAAAGCCAAGATCCTAGAGAAGGCGAAGAACCTAGGCAACATCCAATACGGGGACTCTAGGGTGTCCATATTTCAGGACCTCTCAGCCCTCACCCTACTAATGAGGAAGAAATGTGGCACCCTCACAAGATGGCTACAGGGGAAGGGAGTCAGATACCGCTGGGGCCACCCCTTTTATCTATCGTTTGAATGGCAGGGAGAGAAGTACCATCTGATCTCGGAGGAGGACATCCAGAGGGCCACAGACGACCTACTTGGCGACATGCCCGCTCCCTTTGGAGGCAGAGTGGGTGGCACCCAAGATCTCCCTAGGGGCCCGGTCGGTCCGGGAAAGCTCAGCGGCAAGTCTAAGGTCAAGGGTACTCGCAAATTCCAGAAAACAAGACACCCATCAACGGCCTCCGAGGACCGCCCGAACTCATGACTATACCACTCTCTCGGGGGTTGAGGATCCCTACTGATGCTCCTGTATTCTAAGCTTTGGCAGAGCTGGAAATTGGGGCCTGGCCTCATGAGGCCAAGGCCGGGCGCCACGTTGGCGCGAGTTTTAACCCGCCAGGTTGAAGGGCGGGAAGCAGTTTGATGCAATGTTAATGGTTTGGTTGTGGTTTTCCCGGTGTGGGGCTGAGTTTGAACCTTGGGGTGGGTGTGGGGGCCGGGGGGCTCTTTGGCTCCTGTGCTGACTACCCCCACCGAGGTAATGGTTGGGGTCGATATAGACGGAAAAAACAAGAGATGGGGATCCCTAATATAAGAAATACCCGGGGCTGGGGTAAGAGTCCTTGGTGGTTCGTTGACCAACCCCGACACCAGTTGGGGGGCGTGGACGGACGCCTTACAATGAAAGGGAAAAGGGAATGGGGGGAGGGGGTGGGAGGGGAGGACTGGGTGGGGGAGGGTGGGTGTGGAACACAGGGGAAGGGAGGGGGGAATAGCCAAATCAAACTAGGGCTCACAATGCGGAAACAGACTACAGGGCAACACTGCGACACAGGACAAACAGAGGGGGCCTCCCCATACGACAATGGTTGAGGGCAAGATAGGCACACTTAATGTCAAGGGCCTTAACTCCCAGAACAAGAGATCCCTGACGAGTAACATGTTTCGCAAACAACAACTAATGGTACTCTTCCTCCAAGAAACTCACTATAGACAGGGCAAGGAATCACCCATAAGGGGAAGGGACATTGGATCCAATTACTGGGCATCCCACAGAAGCTCAAAGAAGGAGGGGGTAGGGATCCTCCTGAATAAAACGTTCCATCTCTCCAATATTGAAACCAATAGGGGCTTTGGGGGCGGTTCCTGGCAATCAAGGGCACTCATGAGGGCGAACGCATCACTCTGGCCACCCTCTATGCACCCAACTCTGGCCAGATTAGGTTCCTAACCCAAATTATGGGGGTAATCGATGAATGGGCGGAAGGGGCCATGATCCTTGGGGGCGACTTCAATCTTGTACTGGACCCCAAACTAGACTGGTGGACTGCCCGAGGGGTTGAACCCAAGGCGACATCTAAAGACAATATCTCATTCCAGACTCTCCTGAGGGAACACTATTGGGAGGATGTTTGGCAGGCGACACACCCAGAACCGGGAGGCTATACATTTTTCTCCCCTCCACACTATACATACACCAGAATTGACCTGCTCCTGACCTCTAAGGAGGGAGGCGGGGTGGCCACGGATCCACGAGTCGAGGCAATAACCTGGTCCGATCACGAGCTCCTAGTGGCGAGCTGGTTTCTCCCCGTCTCCCCTCGATCAACCCACTGGAGGTGCAATGATGTGCTTCTCAGAGACCCAGTCTTTAGGGACTTCCTGAGAGGCGAAATGGCGGCATACTTCGAAACAAATGATAATGGGGAAACAGACATGCCGACGGTGTGGGAGGCAGCAAAGGCCACCTTTCGCGGCCTCCTCATAGCGGAGGGAGCCAGACGTAAACGGGAAAGAGGGCTCATCGAAGCCAGGATACGGGCGGACCTTGGAATCTTGCGGGGTAGGCTCAACCAGGGGGGGACGGACAGGGAATCCATCTTAATGGAAATGAGCGAGAAACGACAGGCCCTACACACGGTTCTCATAGGAGAGGTGGTTAAGAAGCTGAGATACACACGACAGAGGTACTACGAGAGGGGAGACGGGGTGGGAACGCTGCTGGCTCGCAGAGCCAGGGGATGTCGACTGGAGAGAAGGGTTGGCCCCATCAGAGGCCGGGAGGGCTCCATGCTTAATAACAAGGCAGAGGTTGTGGGCTCCTTCGCAGATTACTATAAGGAACTGTATACAAAACAGGGGGGAACATCAACAGAGGAGATGCGGGCATACTTGGAGGAATACCCCCCGCCCCGCTTGACGGAGGCGGAACTACAAGAACTAGAGTCAGACATAACTGTTGACGAGGTTGAGGCGGCCATCAAGAGGCTGAGGGTGGGCAAGGCCCCGGGGGGAGACGGCTACATAGCCGATTTTTACAAGCAGTTCTCACCTTCGCTGGTGGAGCCCCTAGCCAAGCTCTTTAACCAAATCCGAAACGAGGAGACGCTCCCACCCTCCTTCCTCCAGGCCCTCATCACGGTTATCCCGAAGCCGGGAAGGGACCTGAGGGAATGTGGCTCCTACAGACCCATCTCCCTCTTAAATCTTGACGCCAAGATATTCACTAGAATTCTGGCATCTCGCCTAGAAAAGAGCCTTCCACGACTGGTTCACCCTGACCAGGCGGGTTTCATACTTAATAGACAAGCCTCGGACAGCATGCGTAAAACTCTCCATGTGCTGTACTCAAGGGAGATCCGGGACGAGGGAGCTCTGCTCCTGTCCCTAGACGCAGAGAAGGCCTTCGATAGGGTGAGCTGGGAATTCATGGAGAGGTCTTGTCTGCGGTGGGGATGGGCCGGAGGTGGTTGGGCTGGATGGCGGCACTGTACTCCTCCCCAACAGCCAGGGTGGTGGCCAACGGGACGAAGTCAGAGTCTTTCCCCCTGGGGCGAGGTACAAGACAAGGATGCCCACTATCCCCCCTGATATACGCCCTAGTTATGGAACCCTGGGCAGTTTCGGTACGCAACAATGAAACCATCACAGGGGTCCGGTTGGGCGACTCCCATTGCAAGATTAGTCTGTTCGCAGATGACGTCCTCCTGTACGTTACCAAGCCATTGCAGACGATCCCTCATGTACTGCAGGCCCTGACGCGCTATGGTAACCTCTCTGGGTACAAGGTCAACTTAGACAAGTCTGTGGCTTTCGTGGGGGGTCAGTTGCCAGAATCGGAGGTACAATATGTAGAAAGTCTCTCCTTCCAACTGCAGAGGGAGGGGTTCCGATACCTGGGAATCCAAATCCCATCCACTCCGGGCGACCTCTTCGCGCGCAATTTTACCCCACTATGGACAGCTGTCAAGAGAGATATTGAGAGGTGGGCGGCGGCGGGGTTTTCATGGATGGCACGGCTCAACCTGATTAAGATGGTAATACTCCCTAAGTTCCTATTTCTCTTCCAGATGCTCCCCACCCAAGTGCCGAAGCCCTTCTTCGACTCAATGAAGCGGGTATTGCTTGGATTCCTCTGGGCGGGAAAGAAACACAGAATCTCCTACGATGTCTTGACAAGACCGAAGGAGGATGGAGGGGTGGGGTTTCCCGATTTCGATGCATACTACAGGGCATCCCAGCTAAGGATTCTGGTTGACCATTTTAATCCTGGGACAGAGAAGCAGTGGGTGGCCCTGGACAATAGACTTCTCGCCCCAGTCATGATCGACGAGCAGTTATGGGTCCCAAGAACACGCATTCCCAGGAGGGTACACGAACACCCAGTTTTGGGGGTTCTCTGGTCGATCTGGAAGGAGGGGAGCTACTTCAGGTGGCTCACGACCTGGCCCTCCCCGCTGAGTTGCATCTGGGCGCCACCATTCCTGGCCAAAATAGCAGAACCAGCAGCAAACCAGAGTTGGTACGAGGCGGGCCTAGTTAGGGCCGGCCATCTATGGGTGGGGGGATCCTTCATGCCCCTTCCTGACCTCGAGGAGGCTCTGGGTCTGGGTGGGCTGTCGCCATTCCGCTACCTTCAGCTTAAGGGAGTTCTTTGGGAACCCTCATGGGGGGACACTCTTAGGAGGGACCTTACAGATTTTGAGAAAATGATTATCTCCACCCGGGGCTCCAAAGGGGTGATAGCTCGGTTGTACAGACTCCTCTTGTTTTCAATACCAAGGGACCCCCCCCCCAGCACGAACGCAATGGGAAAGAGACCTTGGCGTGGCAATAGATGATAGGAGATGGACCAAGATGTGTATCCGAGCCCATCGCTCAACTACGTCCCTCCAATACAGACACCAGGCATTAAAGGTCCTACATAGGTGGCACTATCCCCCCCAGAGAATATCCAGAATGCTCCCAGGCTATGACCCACACTGCTGGAAATGTCGAAACACCACTGGAGACTACATACATATGTGGTGGTCATGCCCCAGGGTACAGATGTATTGGGGTGAGGTCCTATCCTGGATCAGGGGAGTTGATGGGATAGACAGACCCCTTTGCCCCTGGTTACTCCTCTTTGGGATTGAGGTTGGGGACGACCAGGAGGACACTCAAGGCCACATGCTCCAGGTCATACTCGTGGCGGCCAGGTGTTGCCTGGCCCAAAAATGGAAAAACCCAAACATGCCACAGGAAAAGGAATGGGTCACCAAGGTCCGAGCGATTTATGACATGGAGTTCCTTACGCACGTTCTTGATGAGTCTAAAACCAACATCGGAGAACTCTGGCTTCCATTTTTTGAAAGATACGAGCGCAGTGCATAAGGGGCCCAGTCCTCACGGTGGACCTGGTTCTGTCCTTTGGACATTCTGAAACTGTAAAGCCGGGGACTCCAAAGGCACCCATTAACTGGGACATGTTTTCTCCCCCCCACAAGGGGGTCCTAATAGGTTGAGCCCAAGGACAAGTGTGCAAAATGTGCCCATCACCTGTGCTTTGGGACTGTGCAGTGTGTTCCAAAGTGTTCAATCAAGAGTCTACTTTGATTAAACGGCTGGGGGGGTGGGGGGGGGGATAAAAGGGTTATTGGTGGGTACGCTTTCTATAAATGTAATTTTGTTTTTTGGTGCAATGTCTGCAATAATAACCTACAAAATGTCAATAAAAACATATTTTCAAAAAAAAAACTCTATAAGTATCGTTTCTATGAAGTTAAAGGGTAAATGAAACTACTGACTTTGTCAATCCCAAGGTTCTGTTATTGACCCCTTAACTGCCATGTGTTTTCACCCGCAGTGCCAAGTCCTTTTTTGGTGATTTTGCTATGTCGCCATTCAATCCCTTGTAACTTTTTTGTTACATGAGATATCTCGGCCCCTTTTTTCCCACATGTAGGCGGTCGTAACGCCACCCAGGAATTCTAGGTTGCTTTAGGAGGGTGATAGAAAATAACCAAAAAGGGAGAAAGGTTTGGGTTTTTTCAGAAAATGCCAATAAAATGATGTACAAAGAAGCCTGTGCTTTTTTCCTTGTAAGAGCTAGGATAAAATGTTTTGCTGTGCTGAATTCCCCATTTTCCTGGCTTTCAGGAACAGGTTATCAACCATTTTGTGAGCGGTAGGCGAGTGTGGCCTTTTTTTCCAAAAGGACATGCGTGGACGGAATGGAAGAAAAGAGTAGGAAAGCTGAATGGGAGGACAGAAAGGCATACATTTCTGAAAATTAGACAAAATTCCTCATTTAGAAAGGGGTGATTTGCGCAGGTCAAGCAACAACTATGTAGGGAAAAATCCCATAGTTTGGGGATAAATTGGGAAAATGACAAAACAAAAGGTATGTGGTGGACATGGTTGGCTTGGTACGGCAATGGCTTGTATGAATTTTGAGAAAAACAATGCTCCGCTACATTCCCCCGACTCTTGCAGTTAGGAAATCACACATTTTTTGTAATGTTTCACAAACCAAGCAATACCACAAGCCAAAAAACAGACCATGGTACACAGGTGTTTTATGCTTACGACCTGAACAGAAATAATTAGCATGTGTAAATAAGGAAAACAAATGTGGTGAGGAAGGGCAAGCATACATTTTTTGAAAGAGCACAGGCAGACCTTTTGAAGGGTAGGTGACTTCTGCAGGTTACAAAAGTGTATAGGGCCTAAAGCAGCGACTAAATGTAGGTCTAAATGGAGGTTCCATTTGGGAAATGAAAGGGTTGTGTGACAAAAGGCAGCAGCAAATGGGTCGAAATGTTATGAAACCACGGAAATACAACAAATGTTGTACCTTCCCACATTCCTGCAGGTATCCTGATGAAAAAGGGTACCTCACATGTGTGGGTGCACCTATCTGGGTGCAAAGGGGAAAGCCTACAACACAGGTAACCCCAAGTCTTTTCTCACAGCAGAATTTCAGGATTTTGCTCATGCGCACACCCTACAGATTTGGGCCTAGGGTATCAAAGCCACCAAGGAAAACTGGGAACCCCATGCATTTCTGAAAAGAGGACACCCGTGGGAATCCACAGAGGTCTGACCTTAAGTCGGCCCAGACATTATTACCCAGAACCCCTGGCAAAGTCCAAATCTGGGGGGAAAAAACACAATTTCCGCACATTTCGCTCTGGCCACTCACCGAAACACGCTGCCAACAACACATGGCCTACCGTCCCACGTTCCCACAGATGTCCCGATGAAAACGGTACCTCAGGTGTGGGTGCCACATACAGGAAACTAAAGTAAAGAAGAAAGAAACAGCACCAAAAAACGACAATAACTTTAGAGTTGATTATTATGTGCACACATGAAATGTGTGTTTAAGGCCTGGTTATTGCCCCATGTACGTGCACTATGAGGTCAAATCAAATTCTATGCAAAGTACTTTAACAAGATATAAGAAGGTTAATGTATATGAATTTCGCACCTTTTCAATTTAAAAATTTCTCATCGTGAGTAAAAATAAAAACTAGGCTAGACATGTCAGTGAACAAAAAAAGTGGCCCATATATCTGATTTTATCAGTGATGTCATCAATTACATTTGTGATGTCATTTTTCATGTACTGGGTGTTTGTCTTAGCAGTGCACGGTGGTGGTGCGAGTTATATTTGCTTAGTTTACCATAACTGGTGAATTTCTGGGGGTTTTCGGTTTAATTGTAACCATAACGTCCCTTTAACACAGTTTGTTCATTGAATATATATATATATATATATATATATATATATATATATATATATATATATATCTTGTTTGTCCCACATTGTAGCGCAACAGAGCAGATGCTGAAGTTAGATATGATCAGAAAACGTACACGAACCATCTTTCTTATAAAGAAGACACATAGGAAGTTACGTTACCATGATGAATTCAACCAACCGTAGTGACCGTGATGTACATGAACCGCTAAAGCTGAAGTAATTTTGTAAATATTTGATGTCTCTGCTACCTCGGAAGAATACAAAGTAATTAATATTGCTTACAGGATATGATAGCAATATAATTGGTTACACTGGGTATTGAGAAGTTTAGTACTAATAACATGCAATAAATAAAAAAACGTAATTCATCATATATAACAGAAAAAATTAAGGCAAAATAACCAATATGTACTAATCATACTACTTTCAAACATATACAATAGACATACAAATGTCTCTCGTAAACAATGACAGTCATGGTTATTTCCAGACAACATAAGAGAAAAACGACGTAAAAAATTACAAATATAGAAGCATGAATTTCAATTGAAACAAAATCTAATCCACCTAAAAATGTACCAACATATAGTAGAAAAATGTATTATTGAAAAACATTTATAGATAATTATTTATGAGTATAATAAGTGCATTTTTTCAGAAAACAGTCTAAATCATCCAGAAACATTCTCTCATTGCTAAAGGGGCACTTTAATGCCTTCTCTTTTAGGGTGTTGTACCACTTCGAAAACAACCAATTGCGTTTGAGCTATTGTATGACGTAACTCTAAAAAATGTGGCCACTGAAGATTTCGTATTTTGAGACCGGACATTCAGTTTGGTTCAGTCCATTAACTTTACTCGAAGACTGGTCCTGTCCATATAGTAAATACCACATGGGCAACGAATGGCATAAATGACATTGGAAGTGTCTCAGGTAGCATAATGTCTCCAATAAATGGCCTGGCCAGTATATGGATGGTTCAAACTGCTGCCTTTGAGTACATTGTTATTGTGTTGGCAAGAGAGACGGGGCAAGTTCCCCTGCATTTCACAAATAATAATGTGTTTTCACAGTCAGGCGCTTCGGCCTTCACCAATACATTTTTAATGGAACTGCATTTCATATACTCAATTTAGGATGCAGTAACTGATCTTGGACAAACGTTTGCCAATGTTTGTATATTACTGATTTAATGTCGGCACTGTTATTATTAGTTACATGAGCCAGCGACAGAGTCAACCTTTTATTTCCGGGTACCAACAAAGCATTTCTTGTCGGTTTAGGAAGATCAATTGATAGGACTGGTAAAGTAGCCTCAGGATAGTAAAAAGATGTAGAGAAGTACACCTTCAGTCAACATATGCATTTACATTCAAGGCTAGTACTGAATTAAATAAACTAACCAGTGTTATTTAGGTGCCACAGAGCCAAATCCTGTGCTAAAGGATCAACTTTAGTAGAATAATATACAGGGTCACTTTAAACCAAAAATGACCAACGCTCCGTGCACGCTTTTGGGCATCCAACGATGCAAAATAATACTTTTTCAAAGTAACATTTTAGCATGAGCTGTTTAATCTGAATTACATAAAATAAAAAATAAGCATCAATACTATTTGCATGTGATTGTTAATAAGCAGTGCATAAACATAACATTACAGAGTTTAAACCATTTCTAATACTTCTTAGTTTATGTTTATGTTTGTGTTTAATCATTTGCATAGCGCACCGCGGTACCCGAAGGCTTAGGGGCGCTCACATAACAATTATAACAATTATAACAAACAAAATAGGACTTGACACAGACGAAAAAATACAAGTGTAAAAATGAAACAATAAAAGAAAAGAAAAGCCATGCTTAGGATAAAATACAAAGGCATAACGGTAACTTATGCATAACTTAGAAACCTCAGAGAATTAAATTACAACTAGAAGACCCTCTAGGCAGGTATCGACATTGTCTTAAAAAGGCAGGTAATGTGCTAGTGCCGCTTCCCACTAGGACACAGTCATTATTAGGAAGCGTACACCAGTCTTTAAGGTCAATCCTGCAGACAATCTTCAGATCTGAGAGTCTGACCACCCCCGGCCCAGTTCTTTGTCTAAGCCAGGCTAGGACCTTGAACCGCAAGGCTTCTTTGGGTTCTTTAAAGTTGACCTTAGAAATATTTGTGATGACAAAGTTTCTCTGGTCCCACACAAAGTCATGAATACTCATGTCCTCAATTTTGGGCATTCAACGTTTTGTTGAGCATATGTTCAGTGAGGATCCTGATTTAGGAATGCTGATCATCGCTGTGGAATAATTAATCTTCCCGTGGACTGGTTTCTGGGCCAGTTCCGGAGTGGAAGCGCATAATTCTACTACCGGGACAATAGTGTCCACATTAGGGGTTTGGGTGTTTTTAGAGCTGGTCATAATAGCTCGTGTAGGCTTCAGGGTTTCATCACTCTGGGGGTTTGTTTGTGTAGCCTGATTAAATTGCTGATTAAATTGCTCCTTATACGAGCTAGTTTGAACAGCCTTATCCGATTTGGCTACCTCGATCACATCGATATGCTTACAGGATTCATTTATTAGGGGGTCAACATTCTCCCTTGAAGAGAGTAAGTCCACTCCCCAATTCTTAAGAGAATCTGCCAGTAGATTCAGATCAAAAGGGCTTGAGGATAAAAGCAGTTCCTTAGCTATGCTGGCCATTAGATCAGGCCAATGAGCATGGTCGGGTGATTCTGTTTGCGGAGAGGTGCATCTGACTCCCACTTGCGGGAGGGTGTTGCGGAGTGTACATGATCAGTGTTGTCACCTGGATGATTCTTGGAACCTTCCAGGGCCCCTAGGGCCACGGGGATGAGGTCATGCTTCGTGCAGTTATGGATATATCTGTTATCAGCTGTAAGGGTGCACTGTGGGAGTATAAGGGCTGTGCAGTTAGGAATTACTGAAAGTTTGTCGGGCACTTGATGTGAAGGCTCTAGGGCTGGATTTTTAGAGAGAGAGCCAGACTCCTCAGCTTTAAGCATAGGCAGATTGCTCTGCAGTCTTTGTCTTCTGCGGGAGCTAAGGGACAAAACCTCTGAGACCCAATCTCTAATGGGAGAGGGAGAGGGCTGGGGGATAGCTAGGCCAACTGCTGGACCAATTCATCCCGTTTCTGCCACTCCCATAATGGGCTTACCCCGAGACCGTGAGGAGTAAAATTTATAATCCGTATCTTTTGGGCACAAACCAGAGACCCCAACTTTTCTATTGGTGGCCATGGTATCGCCCCCCCCCCAGAGACAGAGCACGTACTATCTATAGCTGGACCCGAAGTAGAAGAGACTGAATGTCCAGACAGCACCATTCTCCAGGCAGGCGAGCTGCTAGACTCTCTGCTAGGGCAGGCTACTGCTGGATGAGTGAGCAGTACAACTGACAAGAGAACTGGCAGGAGAGACGGGCCAGGAAACAAGCAGGATAAGCAATCAGAATAGGCAGTCCCACTCTCTGAAGTGGGCTGTCCTCAAAATCTCATCCTATATGGACAGAGAAAAAAGCACAGCTCTTACCGCTCATGCAGAGTTTTGCCGCTCCAAAGGAAGCCACCCAAGAAGGGTCCAAAGGTAGCTTAGAGGCTCCTGGACTCAGGGTCTTCCGACTCCAATCTCCATGTGTCCACAGACCATGGGGAGCCGTGCGGGCCGAAAGCGCCACGGGCGCCGCGGGAGCCGAGGGCCTGGATCCAGTCACAGGCAGCGTTCACACGCTGGCACGACAAAACGGTTAGAGGAAGGGACCTAGAAACTAGGTTCGGAAGTTAGAACTAAGCGTCAAGCTGCACGGCAACGCATAGGACATTATCGCTGCTTCCGACACTCGACACAACGGTATTGGATTGTGTTGTGTTGTGCCTTTGTATCCAAAACAGTGACTGTTTTGGATACAAAGGCACATGTGATAAGAGTCTCTTGATATTCTTAGGTAGATTTGTTTCCTTATTTTTCTCTTTGCTACTACACTAATCAATTTTTACAAGATTCATTGTATAGTTCCTAACAGATGATCTTCTTGTTGTTGTGAGTCTTGTATTCAGGACACATTTTGGGCTAATCCCGCCCTTCTTCAGGTGTGGACTAGAGTCTTTTCCAATAAAAGTTTTCTGCAAGTTAAATCGTAGTGATATTCCTATTAGTTTTGCTACAAATCTTCTTTTTTTCTTAAAGTCAATGTCTTCATTTTTCAAAAAATAATGATCTAGTCCTCTGACCTGTAAACCTCTGACTGGTAGAGTACCCCGCTTTTTCCTGTGATACTACTTTTGTTGAGTATTCATGTAGGCCCTTAGCCTATTTCTTTACTTCCAATGGAGCAACGAATTGGCCAAATCTGAAAGGGAATTGAAGGTAAATTAAATTCTTGCCAATGTGACAAGGCGGTTTTTGTACCAGGACCAGTCGCTACAATGATAGTGCTGTGCCCCAGTACAAAAACCTAGATTTTCTTCATAATTCCCTCCTATTATGTGTGATTCGACATTTATTAAATCTCCTCACCTCTGCTGGTGAGCTGATGTGGATTCTGAGCGCCGCTTGTTGGCGTGCAGCTGTTCGATATTGTCTTTGAAGCTCTTGTCTGCAAATAACTGCCTCACAGGTCTTTGCGTTCCTGCAAAGTGATCATCATTGTAAAGTCTGCATTGCTAGAGTGTTCATTTGCCAAGAAGGAGGCTCCTATTAGATATAAGTTGCTAAAAAAATACCTTTCAAGTCTTTTTAGACGCTTTTCTTGCTTCACGTCTCTTACGCAGTGTTCTGTACTATTCCTCGCATGTGTGCGATCCGTTGTCCCCACTCGTTTGGCATTCAATTTTTTACAGCGCATCCCCTGTTTGATACAAATATGGGACATTCTTCTAAGCTGTCTTTGTATGAGCGCTAATCTGCTATTATTTTTGGTGCAGCGTAGATCTCCTCACCTTGTTCGTAGTTCGGATCTGCTTGGTGCCGTCTTTCTCTCCAGTTCTCGTAGCTATGGGAACCAGCTTTCATTTCCTGGTTTGTATAACCATTGTTTAGAGGAGGTGACTAACACATGTTTTCACAGGTGCCATCTTGGAGAGTACTCCTTTGTACGGTATTACCGATGTTTACTCTTGGAATTTGAATGATTTATTGATTTGTGATGTTGTTCTGCATTGGTTTTGCCTTTTGTCTCTGAACTTCTACAATTATCTCGTAATGATTGCTCATGATGGATCTCCTAGGTCAGGTATTCGGACTATATTTCACAAAAAACAACTTAGGTCCCAATCTACATTCATTCCGTTCGGCTACATCGAGTGCAATTTTTCTATCCAGTATGTCTCTTTTAGGAGTAGCATTTTGGTTAGGTTTCCACCGCTACTTGATGGCTTTACTTGTTCCAATATGATGAATCTGATTTGTGCAATATTGTGTCTCTCTTTCTTAAAGTGTTGTGCCACTGGCGATTTTGCCGAACCCATCCTGAGGAACGAACCCCGAACCCTTGAGTTAATTAAATGTCTTGTTGAAAAATTAACTCATTCGGATCAGAGAGTTCATGTTTAATTCTAGCCAACTGACTATAAGGTAAACCACAAAGTGAGGACTTCAGGTGAAAACTCTGTGCATGAAGAAAGGTGTTCTGTTGGTTTGGTAAATATTGTAGTAAAAATACCACGGTAAGAGTAAGCTTAACGTCTCAAAATATTTATTCTCTACTATATATGTAAGTAAATGTAATACACTCACTCACACTGCTAATGTGGTAAACAAAAAAGCAATAACTCAATTTCAGGTCCGGTTGAAACACCAGATATATCAACAATAGGCCTCCAGGGTTGGGATCTGAGAGCGCCAGCCCCTCCCTGGCCACCTGAATAAGGGATTCTCGAGGTCTACTTAGGAGAATACCCTCAGGTTTCTGACATACCCTTCTCCTATGCTGGTTGGACTGCAGTGTTTCACTGGGATATTCCATTGTGGAACACCCAGGCTGCACGTCCAAGCATTCCAGCATATAACTAGGGCTGTTACTGCTGGCATTCTCAACCCTCTCCTGGTTTTTTAGGACTTGCGTCGGAGTTGGTTTTAAAAGTTCCCTCCTCTCTCTTTCCCTCTTCCATTCCCTGTCTTGAATTTCCATAAACTCTTCCTCTAGTTTCTCAGGGCAAACCTTTTGTGGAGTTTACATGATCGTGTCCCTCGATCTTGAGTAAGTATATGTGTTATTTCAAAGTGGTGTGTATAAATATGTTAACGTGTGCAAGTGCCATACTCGAGCCCATGGATGCTCCTCAGATTTGTAAATTAACCTGGTTCTGAAATGAGTTATCCAGCGAAAGGAAGTAGTCTACTCAAAAGTCTCTAAAGAATGTGAATAAAGCTTGGGGAAGGAAATCCCTGCAAGTGCTGTGATTGAAGGGTCTGAGCCTGACAGAGGTAGACCAGCGTGCATGTATTACTTTTAGAGGTCCAAGCCCAATCGAGGAAGACATGCATGAACTTTTGCTGAACTGTGGAAGAACATTTGGAATGCTAGAAAAGTTAATTTAATTTAGAAGGCCAAGCGGGCCATGATCCACGTTTTGAACTGCCTTTGATTTGAGAACCTGAGCCAGTCTGTCATCCTGTCTACGGGAACCACCTTCAAAGGTTCCCAGGTCCCCTGGGAACCTTTGAAGACGACCTTACTACCCTCATAGCGAACAATACCCAAAATCACTCGCAAACGCTGCTGATGGGCGACTTTAACATCGGCTTCAATGAGCCAGGCAATAAAAATGCCCTCTCTATAACAGCTATCCTAAATGACCAAGGCCTTACCCAAAAAGTTCTCTCTCCCACACATGTTAAAGGCAGAACCCTTGACTGGGTTTCAGAACTCAACTGCAACATAGTCATCATTGCCATCACCCCCCAACTATGGACCGACCACTTTCTAATAAATTTCACTGCCACACTTGACCTCCCCAGCCCTAAAACTATCAAAATGATACCACCACTCCCTACCAGAAGTAAAAAAGATATTACTACAGAGAAACTCATCCCCCTCCTCCTGCCCACTATTAACGGTCTGAAGGAAAACACTGACCCAGACACACTAGTAGATACCTTCAACAAAGCTATGTCTCACGCACTAGACACCATTGCACCCGCAAAACTACGTAAAGCTAAGCAAGAAGCCCACCTTAATGCCTGGTTCACCTCCCAGCTTAAGGACCTTAGAAAGCAGAAACGAAAACTCCAAACCATCTGGCGTAATTCGCCCACCAACGACAACAAAGCCAAGCTAACCCAAGCTACAAAACATTACAAGTCAGAAATTATCAACACTAAAAAAACGTATTCAATGACAGAATCACCAATGCCAAATCGAATACCAAGGAACTTTTTGCCATCCTCCGGGAAATGGAATCCCCTATCCAACCAACTGACACGATCCCAAAGGACAAGATATGGTGCACTAATATACAGAATGCCCTATCAAACAAAATCTCCACCCTCCAACTTAAAATAATGAATAAAAAAGACACCCTCTCTCTTACTGATCAACAAGCGCCTCTAGTAACTGAACATACTACTATCCCCCCTTTTAGCTTCAAAGCCATCTCCATCATAGACACTGAAAAGGCTATCCTCTCACTGAAGCCCTCTAATTGTAAGGGCGACAGCTGCCCAGCTCAAATAATAAAGGACGCTGCCAGAGACTTAGCCCCTTTCATCTTGAAGCTTATCAACTCATCCTTCAAATCCAACACAGTGCCAGCCAACTTAAAAGAATCCTGGGTCCTCCCCCTTGTCAAAAAACAAACCCTCGATCCATCCATCCCGACTAACTATAGGCCTATCACCATGGTACCCTTCCTACTAAAAATTATCGACAGAGTAGCCTATCTCCAAATTCAAGAGTACCTAGAAGCTAATCATCTACTAGGCTCGCGCCAATCGGGCTTCCGCCCTCTCCATGGCACGGAAACAGCCCTGATAGATCTTAAAACTAAAATGGAGGAATTTAAGGATAATGGGAAAACAGCGCTGCTACTTTTACTGGACTTGTCAGCAGCTTTTGATCTGGTGGACCATGCAGTCTTATGCAACCACCTCAAGCTGGCTGCCAACTTCACAGGAGATGCTATAGCATGGGTCCAATCCTTTCTAGCCAACCGGACCACGAGAGTGTTCTCCTCATCCACCTGTGCTGATCCCATCCAAATCACATGTGGAGTCCCACAGGGCTCCTGTGTCTCACCCACTATGTACAATATCTTCACCAAGCCATTGTTCGACAAGTTGGACAGACTGGGCGTCACCTACACTAATTACGTAGATGACACCCAGATCCTCATACCCCTTTCGGGCAACTACGAAGTGGACTTGGCTCTGGTGAATAAAATTTACATCCTCATTCAAGCATGGATGGCCACACATGGCCTCTGCCTGAACGACGATAAAACTGAAATCCTGCTCCTCGGCTCAGACCACAACTTATCCAAACTCACCCCGGACTATGCCTCATTTAACATTGATAACAATACTATTAAGGTTATGTGCGAGGTCAAAACGCTGGGTTTTTACCTCGACTCAGCTCTCACCCTCAAAAAGCAAGTGAACTCCCTTGCCTCCTCAACCACCTATACGTGTAAACTCATCCGCGCCGCCAGACCCTTCCTGTCCAGTGCCAACTGCCTCACCTTGGCCAATGCCCTTGTCATGTCCAGACTGGACTATTGCAATGCCTTATACTCAGGTGCTAACAAGTCGGTCACTGACAAACTCCAGAGATTACAAAATAACGCTCTTAGAGCAGCTCTGAACATCCCACGCAGAGAACATATCTCCAAACACCGGACAGAAGCCCATTGGCTAAAGATAAAGGACAGAACCCTACTTAAAACTATTTCCCTCACCTCTAAATGCCTCAACAATCAAGCACCCCCCTACCTAGCGGAAAGAATCAATTGGAGACCCTCTCACCGACTGACGAGATCTGCCAACACCTTCCTACTGGAAGTCCCTAGATTCAAACTTACCACAGCGGGTGGTGCGAGCTTCCCAGTTAGAGCTGCACAATCATGGAACACACTCCCATCCGACCTTAGATGCCCTTTACCTTACACAAGTTTCAGATCCTACGCTCTCAAATGGCTGCACAGCAACGACATGCAACGATCCTCACCCTAGCGGAAACGGCACAACCTGTTAAAATGTTATTCTTATGCGCTTAACCCTTGTTATTCTATATGCATTGTATCACCTATTGTAAGTGACCACTGTTTTTCTGTAATTAGCCTGTGTCAGGCATTGCAACTAAGTTTCGAGTCCTCTTGTACTGCTGCGCCCATATGCCCACAGGCTCGGAGCGCATTACCAAATAAATAAACAAACAAACAACAAACAAACAAACAAACTCCGTGCTGTCCAACGTGGGGAGGAGAGCTCACTCAGCCACTTTGATTCTTTATATTCTAACACTGATTATCCTTTGTATACGTATTCCCCATTACACACTTTTTGTATAAGAGATAGGGCAGGCATTAGGCCATCTTTGATTTGACAGAGACCGACTAGCACTGTGTTTTCTTTATTATTTGATGGTAGAGACTATTCCCATCATAGCTATAGAGCAAAGCAGGAGTTTTTCCAAACCCCGAGAATTAAATAAAGGTTTTACAGTGTCATACTTGTGATACCATGCCTCCCTCATGGAGTGCTTGTGCAGAAGTGTTCTAGCAGCTTCAAGTCAGAAATCAAAGCTAAACCCAAGTTCAAATGGTGTTAAGAATATTTAGCCCATGTTGCCCAGAGCAAAACATATTGATCGCAAGTTTGACAAAAAAGACTAAGATCAAAGCAATAGAGAAAGGTGGAGTGAGGTACACCTTGACAGCTTAAGAAGCTGCCAGAGTAAAATTTCTCTCCCCCCCGACCCCCTAAGCCCGCAAACCCACCATAGTTCACAGATTCACCAGTTGACAAGTAGCTCCTTAAACAACAGAAAATGAGCACCAAGCAACAAAGGGCAGTTGCCAAAAATGGCTTTCGTGGAGTTACAGGTCGATGATCTTTTGACCAAGTTAAGGATGTATATGAGAAACGCAACACAGCTTTTAGAACGTCTCTTATAAAGCTGCTGAAGGAGTAATGAATGAGTAATAATTTCTCCAAAAGCAACTGCGTGCTACAACGTTTATGGTGCGTGACTGGCCCGATAACAGAGATAGAAAACATCAATGCACCTCAGGCGGCTCAGTTACCATTCTCCTAGGAATATGAGTGGCACTCTTGCTGATGAACCTGCGCTGACAGAGACCTTACAGGAAGCTTTCATATGCCATTCAGTACTTTGGCTGGGTGAGTTGCATACCAAGGCAGCCAGAAAACAGTGCATGCAAATAAAATCCTGTACTGCGCGAAATATCACAAGCCTCACAACACCAACACCCTCTCTTATTTGTGCCTATTGATGAAATCGCTCCAGAACACAAACTCTTCCAGTCACCTTTAAACACTGGCAAGGTGTGACCAACAGCAGAGGGGACACTCATAGCGCACAGGGTTTGCTGCAGCTTCATTGTAAGGGTAGAAATACTGCCTGGTGTCCAAATGAGGCGGTGGCGGCATCCCCAGGATCCTGGTTCTAGACTTAGTGCTGCTGTCAACAGCGGATTCACCCTTAGCATGGGGTTCTCTGTAAGATTAGAACTACTGTCTGGCATCCAAGTGAGGTAGTGGTAGTGTCCCCAGGGTCTTAGTGCTAGACTCAATGCGACGTCCAATAGCTGCCCTTTAATGGGTGTGGATCACTGCTTATATAAGTGTGCTTGCAGGACAGTGGCAGTTCTTTGATAAAGTCCATAGTTAGGACTCCACCATGGTCTGCCAGGTGCTTCTCATGATTGTAGAGCCCAGGCTGTCCATTCCTGTACCTAGGCTTGAGTGTCTTTCTTCATGTGGTGCCACCAGAACCATAGATGTACCATCTCCATCGTCTTGTTTTGTCCAGGATGGCCACAGAGCCGACGCCATTTACGGAGTTTGTGACAAGTCTCTGGCACGAAACGTATTGGAAATCTTGCAAGTAGTATGTGCCTTCAAGAGTTGGCTGCAACTCTGGGTACTGCTTTGTGAGCTTGATTACTTCCAGGGCATGAAGCAAAACCTTGAGTTGTTTTTCCAATACCGACATTTCCCCGATGGTGGCAGTTTGCACAGGATGCAGCATGCATAATGGGTCCACTAGAGTCATGGAGCTGGGGCTAATACGAGACAAAGCATCAGCTTTCACGTGTCGAGTCTGGTCAGTAGGACAAAGTGTAGTTGAAGTGAGTGAAAAACAGCATCCAACAGCCACGCCAGGTGATAAAGCATCCGGATTCCTACAGGATTGTCAGGTTCATGTGGTCCACAAGCACTTGCATAGGGTGCAATCTCTCCCCAACAGATGACTCCATTGTGAATCCATCCTTGAATGACTGAAGTTTACCATCATAGATAGTGTATTTGCACTCTGCTGGGGTGAGTTTTCATGAATAGTAGTCCCCTTTCCTATTTGCAACAGCTCAACTCCCATAGCCCAGGTGGAGACATCTGCTTCTAGGTCCCAAAAAGAAGACCTCATTGAGGTTCGTGGAAGTGTCCTGTGTGTCGTCATTCCAAACAAAGGGAACAGACCTCCAAACCAGTAGATTAAAGAGTTTCACCAGCTGTGCCAAGTCTCAAACCAATTTCTGGTAAAAAGTTGCCAAATCATAAGAATCACTTGAGTTCTGTAGGGTTCGTAGTCATGGTCACCCAAAGATAACTCCATCTTTACCCTTTTGCAGATGGCCAGATAGCCCAAGAACCCCACTCCTTTGTGTGGAGCTGGCACTTTTCTAGTTTTGCGTACAGCTGGTGTTTTCACATTTGGTGTAGGGCTTCCTGTGCGTGCTGACATGGTCTTGTCTGTTGTGTCGACCATTCCACTTGAGTATGCCATCCAGATAAACAGCTACAAAAACTCTTATAATGTCATGGAGCACATCATCGATGAAGTGTTGAAAGGCGGCAGCATTACAGAAGCCAAAAGGCATGAGAGTGTCCTGGAAATGGCCGCACTTGGTGTTGAATGCAGTCTTCCACTCGCCTCCTTTTCTAATCCATACCCAATCTTACACTTCTGGTAAATCCAGCTTCGTGTGCACCTGGAGGCGTCCAGAACTTGCTCAAACATCAGTGGAGATTGGTTCTTCATCGTGATCTGATTCAGCTCACTCTAGTCATTGGGCAGCCAGGAGCTCGGTTCTTCATCGTGATCTGATGTAACTCACTCTAGTCATTGGGCAGCCAGGAGCTCGGTTCTTCATCGTGATCTGATGTAACTCACTCTAGTCATTGGGCAGCCAGGAGCTCGGTTCTTCATCGTGATCTGATGTAACTCACTCTAGTCAATTGGGCAGCCAGGAGCTCGGTTCTTCATCATGATCTGATGTAACTCACTCTAGTCATTGGGCAGCCAGGAGCTCGGTTCTTCACCGTGATCTGATGTAACTCACTCTAGTCATTGGGCAGCCAGGAGCTCGGTTCTTCGTCGTGATCTGATGTAACTCACTCTAGTCATTGGGCAGCCAGGAGCTCGGTTCTTCACCGTGATCTGATGTAACTCACTCTAGTCAATGCACAGCCAGAGCTCTCTGACCCTGAGGCCAGCGGGCGAGACGGAACGAACCCTTTCTCCAGGAATTCAACCACATGGAGAAATATAATGTGTCTCTCTTCGTCAGGCAGGTAGATTTCTCCAGACAGAATCTTCTGATCCACAATAAGCTCTATTTGGCAATGATGGGTGTGGTTTTGGCAGCAGTTTCTCAGCTTCCATTGCCGAGAATACATCCACAAATGCTTAACATTCAGGCAGGGCCTTACTCAGCATGGCAGCCATAGGAGGAACTGCGAGGCTACTATGGGAGCCTTGCTGATAAACGCAGGGGCCCGGCATTGTTGACAGTACTGAGAAAAATTAACTTGTTGCTTGTTGGATTTTGACTGGATTACCAACCCATCCCTGGAATCACTCGTCACCTGGGGCATAAATGAGCTTAAAGTGGTTGAACTCCTGATGATCTTGAATGTCATCTGCAAAGCAGTGGTCAAATGTGTGATGTCCCCAGAGATTGGGGGAACCATCTATGACCAGGTTCTGCAATCTTTTACTACAATTCCTATACACCCTAGCCAGCATAGCCAAAGGTGGAGGATCATGGGAGTGTAGAAGTCCAAAACATCTGGAGAGCCACAGGTTGCAGACCCTATATATCTATGGAATGGTGCCAGCTGATGCATCATGAGCAAGGGCTTCAAGAATTTCAGGGCCAACTGAAGATCGATAGTTACTTGTTGCCCCACAGTCTACAAATGTGGCAACTTTCACAGGGACTGTAGTTTCTACAACGTTAATGGATGCGTAGACAAGCATAGATTGGGTAGTTGATGAAGAGGCACACAGGATCACAGGAGAGAATTAGATACTCAAACAGGAGTTTCCCACTGTCTCAGGGCTTTGGCGTTTCCCATACTCTTTAAGGGACCATTATTTCGCAGCATCTCGTATTCCACTCTTCCAAAGAAAGGGGATTGCAGAGTCGACCATTCTCCCTCTTCTGCGACTTCAGTCTCAAAGCGGATGCAAATGTTGACTACTATAATGTTTTCTTCATTCAGACCGGCAATCCTGAAGAAGGTTGATCAACTCGAAGCGCCATGTCCATAAGATCTTGGCTGGGGCGTGATGATAAGATAATATATTTTATTTATAGCACGCCTATACACAAGTGTTTCAAGGTGCGACCAGGCAAGGGAGGGGAACAAGGGGGGGACAAGACACCGATCTTACTAGGCCAAGTGACATTGAAATTGCACAGGTGTGGGGGAGAGGGAAGTGCAAAAGTGCCAGGGGAAGGGGAGGAGGAGAAGTGCGAGATATAGGATCAAAACATAGAAAAAAGAGTGCGTCCAACAGGTGGCAGTTCAGGGGTTAAGTGCAGACAACAAGTGTTAGATAAGTGCAAGTAGGGGGACTGTAGGGATGCAGATACAGCCCCAAGTGCAAGGTTGCCAGGAGGCAGTGCAAGTGTGCAACTGAGAGGGCGGGGACTTGGGTCCGTGGTTCAGAGGGTAGCCAGGTAACACGTGCATTATCAGACAGGAGATCAGCAGGGAAGTGGAAGAGAGAAGGCAGAAGCAAAGAGGAAAGTGTTGAGCTGCTTCCGGAACCAGAGATGGTTCTACTCAAGTTTCAGAGAGGCCGGAAGGCTGTTCCAGAGGGAGGCGCCGGCCGAAGAGAGAGCGATCTGCCCCCAACTCGTTGCTTAGAGAAGCGGCTGACCTCAGGGAGTTGGAGGTGGAGGAGCGAAGAGCTTGAGAAGGAAGATGCTTCTGAAGAGAAAGCTGGAGGTATTTTGCTCCCAGGCCCCAGAAGGCCTTGTGGACAATGCAAAGAGTCTTGAATTTGATCCTTGCAGCCAGTGGGACCCAATGGAGAGATTTCAGTGCTGGAGAGATACAATCTCGGGGCGTGAGGCCAAGGACAAGTCTCGTACTCCTGTTCTGGATGAGTTGCAGAGGACGGAGAGTAGAGGCGGGTAGATTTAAAAAGAGGATGTTACAGTAGTCAAGGCTAGAGAGAATCAGAGCTCTGGAGACAGTGAGCTTCTGGGGGAAGAAAAGGAAGAATACCTCTGAGGAAGTGCAGTTGGTAGTTTGACTTCTTAGAGATGTCAGAAATGTGAGGGGAGAAGGAGAGTATGGAGTTGAAGATAACCCTGAGGTTCTTAGTCTCACAGGTGGGAGCAGGAAGAGGGCCAAGGAATGCCAGCCAGAGAGTGGCGGGAAAGAGGGGTGCAGGTGTGCATATGAGGAGGATCTCTTTCTTACAGGCATTCAGGCAGAGATCATTGGTGGCGTACCACTCCTGGATTGCAGACGGACAGGAATGAGAGAAGGAGAAGAGGCGGCAGAGGGGAGACTGAAGGCGAGTTGGGTGTTATCCACATAGCGCTTGAAGTTGGAGCAGAGAGCAGCAATGCAGTGGGCGAGAGGTGCCAGGTATTGGTTGAACAACCAGGGAGAAAGGTTAGACCCCTAGGGAACACCACAGGTGGAGAGAGAGATAGAGGAGCCGAAGGACCCTGGTTGGACCTGGTAGGGTCAGTCATAGAGGAAAGAAGTCAGCCAGGCCAGAGCCTGATATGTGATACCTACATTGTCACAGAGCCAGGTGAGCAGGATGGCATGGTTGACTGTGTCAAAGCCAGAAGAGAGATCCAGTAGGATGAGGACAGAGGGGAGGTTAGAATCAAGGTTGGAAGCACTTCTTCACAGATGTTCTGGAGATCTGTTTCCGTGCTTTTGGCTGCTCTGAAGCCAGACTGATGGTTATGCAGAGAATCCACGGATTCAGTGTGAAGATTAAGCTGGAAGATGGCCAGCTTTTCCAGGAGTTTGCCCAGGAAAGGAGTGATAGAGATCGGGCGATAATTAGCCAGAACGTGAGGGTTTCTTGAGCAGAGGGTGCACACGAGAGTGCTTAAGGGGGAGGGGAAGGTTCCAGAGGCAAATGAGTGGTTGAAGAAGTCAGTCAAGGCTGGAGCGAGGGTGTCAATGTGGTCCTTGATGGTTTTGGAAGAACAGGGAAGTACCTGTTTAGATGAGGGTTTCATAGATCAGACTTGTCTAGAAACCTTGTCAGGGGAGAAGAGAGGAAAGGCAGAGAAGGGGGGGGGTGCTGCAACGGGGCCAGAGGAAGAGGAGAGAGGGAGGGAGAAGCAGAGAGGGTGGACAGGATGTCCTGGGTTTTAGAGATGAAGTGAGAAGCCAGGGCCATACAGAGGGCCTGGGAACTGACAGGGGAGGTAGAGTTGTTGGATGCCGCAGATTTGGATGTGAGCTCTCTTCTTAGTGAGGACAGAGAGTCGGTATTGCCTTTGGAGCAGGCGGCAGGCCAGTTTGTCAGAGGATGTACGAGATGCCAACCATTTCCACTCAGCCACCCTGCACTTGCGTTTCAGGGTGATGAGGTCAGAGTTGTACCAGGAGCTGCACTAGATTTTAGGCTTCATGTGGATCCTCGTGACAGGGGCAAGTGCATCAAGAGTATCAGAGATAGCAGAGTGGAGCATGGTGAGGGCTATGTCAGGGTGTGAGTCGGCCAGAGGTGCAGGAGGGGGAGAGAAAGATGCGGCGAAAGCCTAGACTGACACACACGTCATGGGCCGCATGACTGAGAAGGTGGAGCAGAGACGGGAGGGGATGCACATTTACTAGAGCAGCCTAAATTTCATCCCAGAGCCCATGTTGTGAAACCACCATCATATATTTTACATCTATTAACCGTATTTTCTTTCATTCATTTTTTATGATGAATTCTGCATTACAAGGTAAAAGTGGTTTTTATACTAAGGTCTTCCTAATTCATCTCACAATGTAATGAATTGTATTCGAGGATATGGTAATCATTATGATTTGAAATTATTTTAGAATTTGCCCAGCAATTACATTTTGTTTATTTCAATGCTCTGGATAGAGGAATGCTCAAAAGAGATTAATTTATTATTTATTTATTTTACAGTGTAAACCTATCAATGCTGTAAAAAAAATGTATTTTTACGGCTGAATGTAATCTGCTGACAGGGGACAAATGGATTCCCTTAGGATCGCCCCTCATGTTCGAGGGAAATGGGATCAAGACCACACAGCTCTATCCCAGATCCATTAATTTTTCAGCTCTACGGTGACATGAAATAATACCTTGCACATCTGCTTCCTTCAACAGAAAATGGAACCCAAACCAAGAGCCTGCAAATGAACCCCAGAAGATGCACGTACTGTGATAAGAGCTTTATCGAGCACTCCCAACTCATGATACATATGAGGGTCCGCATAAAGGGTAAAATATTTACCTGCACTATCTGTGCCAGGATGTTCCATAACAGGACGGGTCTAATTATACACCAGAGAACCCACACAGTTGTGAGACCCTATAAGTGTATGGAGTGTGATAAAAGCTTCACAAAGAGCTCACATTTACACCAGCATCAGAAGCTCCATGCTGGGGAGTGGCCCTACCAGTGTACGGAGTGTTGGAAAGGCTTCACTGTGAAATCACATCTGAGCAGGCATCACATGATCCATTCTGGGCAAAAGCCCTACAAATGCACTGAATGTGGCAAGTGCTTTAACTCTATGTCATATCTGAGGAAACATCGGAATTCTCACACCGGAGAAGGATTGTACCAGTGTACTGATTGTGGCAAAAGTTACACACAAAGCTCACATTTAAGCCAGCATCAGAGGAGCCATACAGGGGAGCGACCTTACCAGTGTACGCAGTGTGAGAAAAGTTTCATTCGGAGCTCAAATCTTTACGAGCACGAGAGGATCCATACTGGGGAACGACCATACCAGTGTACGCAATGTGAGAAAAGTTTCATTCAGAGATCAAATCTGTATGTGCATCAGAAGATCCATACTGGGGTCCGACCCTACCAGTGTATGGAGTGTGGAAAAAGCTTCTCTCAGAAGGTACATATGATCCAACATAGCATTATCCATACAGGAGGGAAGCCCTACAAATGCACTGAATGTGGTAAGCAGTATAACTCTATGTCATACCTGAGGCAACATAAGAAATCTCACACCGGAGATGGATTGCCCCAGTTTACAGAAGGTGACAAAAGTTCACATTTAAGCCAGTCCCAGAAGATCAATACTGGACAGAAACCACACCAGTGTACGGAATGTGAGAAAAGTTTCACTATGAATTCATATATGGCCCAACATCTCATGATCCATACTGGGGAGAAGCCTTATGAATGCAGAGTGTGCAAGAAAACATTCAGACACCCGTCTAATCTACGCAGACACCATAGGACCAACACTAGGGAGAAGCCCTATGAATGCACAGAGTGCAAGAAAACATTCAGGCACTCCTCTAGTCTGAGCAGACACCAGAGGATCCACACTGGGGGGAAGCCCCATGGATGCACAGAGTGCAAGAAAATCTTCACTCACTCTTCAGCTCTGCGCAGGCATCAGAAGACCCACACAGTGCAAGTGAAGATTCTGTAAATGTTCTCTCATATTCCATCAAAGGGCCATACTTGGGAGAAGGCCCAGGGGTGCAGCTGCTGTGACATCTCAACCGTGAGGAGGTATCAGAGCTGCCATACCTTATTAGCTTACAAAGTGCAAGTTAAGCTTCAGCACTCCTCAATGCTGTGCGGGCATTGAAGGATCCATTCTCTGAAAAAGGTCCTTGTTTGTTTGTTTGTTTGTTTTATTTATTTATATAGCGCTCCAGACCCAGGGGTAAAAGGGCGCTTGAGGAAGCGGTTACATAATACATTATATACATTTACATTTACATTTGTACATACATTTATATAGTTTACAGGTAAAAGCACAAGTATAAGCAGTATCGTCTGGCATAGGAGAGAGCAGATGGTAACTGCTAGTTTTTGTTCAGTAACCAAGCAATAACCTGTTTCCTAAAGGACTGAAAGGACTCGATAGATTTGATGTTGAGTGGTAGGGTGTTCCAGAGTTGGGAGGCAAGGACCATGACGCTTGATCCTCCAGCTCTTTTTTAAGATGAATCTAGGCACTGTTAGGCATAAGGTATTGGAGGATCTGGTGATTCTGGTAGCAGGTTTCATGGTGAATTTGTTGGTGAGATAAGGTGGGGCTAGATGGTTTAAAGCTTTGTATGTGAGACAGATGGTTTTGAGGTAAATTTTTGTTGTATAGGGAGCCATTTGCACAATTTTCTGGTGGTAATGATGTGCTCTCGCCTAGGGATGTTTAATGCTGCTCGTAGTGCGTTATTTTGGAGCACCTGTAGTTTGTTAATTATGGATTGCTTTGCGCCTAGGTATAGACTGTTACAGTAGTCCAGTTTGGACTGTATAAGAGCCCTGGCCAGCGTAAGGCAGCTATTGGAGGACAGGAAGGGTCTGCTGGCCCTGATTAGCTTGCCGGTGTAGGCAGTGGCTGAGGCAGTCATGTTAATTTGTTTGGAAAGGTTAGTGTTGGCATCAAGATAAAAGCCAAGGGTTTTCACACTTTTTACAATGGGAATAGTGTTACCATCGATGATGATACTATTGTAGTTAGGGATGAGTTTCAACAGGTTATTGGGTGAACCGACAAGGACGAGCTCAGTTTTCTCATCATTCAGGCAGAGGCCATGTATGGCCATCCATGCCTGAATGATGGAGAAGATTTTGTTAATCCGGATGACATCCGCATTATAGTTACCTGAGAGGATGAGGAGTATCTGAGTGTCATCTGCATAGTTGGTGTAGGTGACACCCAGATTGTCCAGTTTGTCAAAGAGTGGCTTTGTAAATATATTGTACAAAGTGGGCGAAACACATGAGCCTTGTAGGACACCACAGGTGATAGGGATGGGGTCTGCTGCGGCTGCTGGTGAGAAAACCCTCATGGTTCTGTTAGCGAAGAAGGATTGTATCCACATGACAGCAGAGGAGGAGAAGAAAGGTGGTTGCAGAGGATTTTGTGATCGACCAGGTCAAAGGCCGCTGAGAGATCTAAAAGGAGTAAGATGGCGGTGTTACCTTTATCTTTGATTTCATCAATCTGACTTTTGAGGTCAACAAGGGCAGTTTCTGTTCCATATTGAGGTCTAAAGCCAGATTGACGCATTCCTAACAGTTGGTTAGTCTCCAGGTAGTCCTGAATTTGCAGATAGGCAACTCTGTCAAGGATTTTTTGCAAGAATGGGACTGTGGTGATGGGTCTATAATTGGTGGGTATGGCTGGGTCTAATGATTGTTTTTTTAAGAGTGGGAGAACACATGATTGTTTCAGGTTGCTAGGGACTGAATTAGTAGAGAAAGACAGGTTGATTAGTTTAGTGATGAAGGGGGGATAAATCTCTGGCTGCGCCGTTGATGATCTGGGCAAGGCAGCTGTCCCCTGTGCAATTTGAGGGTTTTAGAGAGGTGATGATTTTTTGAACTTCCAATGTAGTTACCTTTTTAAATGTGAATCCTACATTGGTGTCAGTGGGCGGGAGTGGGCTTGGGCTGGTAGGCTTGCTACTGGTAAGTTGTTGTCGTTTGTCATCAATTTTAGTTTGGAGCCCTGTGATTTTGTTGGCGAGGGCATTCTGGATGCTGGTGCACCAGGGTTTGTCTTTCGTGAAAGTATCTGTAGGTGGATTAGGATTCTCTAATTCCTTTAATATGTTAAATAGTTCTTTGGTGCAGGATCCTGCCTGATTAATCCTAACGTTATAGGCTTCTTTTTTGGTGTGAACTATCTCCTTTTTATATTTTAATATTCGTGAGATTGGATTTATTTTCAGCAGATGGTTCCATTTCCCATAGTATTTCTAGCTTAGCTTTCTTTTTTCTCAATATTTTGACTTCTGTGTTGTACCAGGAGTTCAGGTGGGCTCTTGGTTTTCCTTTAGGCAATTTCAGAGGTGCAATGGTATCAATGGCTATGGCCATGGAGTCGTTGAAGGTGTTGACCAATAGGTTAAGGTCAGCAGTGGCCGGTATTGCGTTGAGGGAGGGGAGGACCAAGGGTATTAGTGCTTCAGCAGTGATGTTACGTTTGTTTCTGGTCGGACAGGCTGGTGCCGTGGGGCACTTTTTAGGATCTAAGTTATTGATATTGATATCCAGTGGGATGAGGTAGTGGTCAGAGGTTGGGGGTCCTGGCAAGTAATATTGCAGTTGAGAGCCGCTACCCAGTCGATGATTCTGGCTTTCTGATGAGTGGGTTGCAAGCTCAGTTGTGAGAGGCCGTGCTCAGCTAGAGCGTTGGCTAAGGAAGAGGCTGGAGAGTCATTGGGGTCATATAGTATCCAAGGTTGAAATCTCTGAGGATGATAATTTGTGCTGATGGCTTGGAATTCTCAGCTATTAGTGAAGTGATGTCTTCTTCAGAAGCTTCAGGTTGACCTGGGGGGTTTATATATTAGGTGAATAGAGATCGTACTTTTGGGAGAGGTTTGCAGCTTGATTGTGAGATGCTCACATGATTTTAGTGTGGATGAGGAGACTGATCTGAAGTCTAAGGATGATTTGAAGATGATCGCTACACCTCCTCCCCGAGCATTAGGTCTGTCAGCTCTGAGGATAGAGTATTTGTCAGGAATAGCTAGCATTAGGTATGGTCCTGATGCCTCATGTAGCCATGTTTCCGTTAAGGCGAGGAAGTCAAGATCATTGGTTAGGATGATGTCAGCGTTTCTGTCGGATGGGCGGCAAGGAACCTGACATTAAGTAGAGCTCCTTTTAAGGGGAGTGATTTGGGCTTGTTAGAAGCTGTATGCTTATTGTTGGTCTTAGTGTGAGGTTTAGCAGAAAGCTTGCTGGTCATAAAGGGGAGTCTGGTGCCTAGTCTGCTATTGCGGACTGTAAGGTTGGGGTTGACTGTACGTGAGAATCCTGGAGGTTTAGTTGTAGGGGGCTTGGTACTGGGTTTAGTGAGATTGGGCTTAATAATGGCGCCCCCTGTCAGACATAGAGCACTAGATCTGAGGTGACACAAAGTTCTATCCGGAATAGTGTTGGCTGGGGTGGCAGCTGAGGAGCAGACACTGTTATTGGAGGTATGGTTAAGGAGGTAGCTAGGTGGGAAGGGTGGCATGGTGCGTAGGAAGGGTGTGGGGCAGGGGAAAGGGGAGTGTCTAAGGCATCCAAGTTTGGCTAGGCCGTTATTGAAGGCTATGAAGTTATTACTGCTACAAGGTACAATATCCTGGTTCAGAATTAATGCAAACAGGAACCTATTGAGGTGATGCTATCCCGGGGAGAATCCTAAACATTTAACTAAAAAAATAGTATTTTTAAATTAGAATTTGTACAGAAAAGATGAGAGGCTGCATATACATAGTGAAAAGTACAAAAAATGTGCACATAAACGTCTGCTGATTAGTAATTGACAGTGGAATGCTAATGGAAAGAGAAACTAAAACCTAATGATATAACTATACATGACTACACACAATGCTGTGCCAAGGACATAATTGCTATTGTAATCTGGAGGATAGAAAAGCCTTAATATCAAATACCTGCAGATTCTGTCATAGGGCCCATGACACCGGCCTTCACCGTGGCCCTTAGTACCGCCTGGGTGTTTATTCTTGGCCCAGATTACCACTGGCGATCATTTCTGTTAACGCCAGTAAAGGTGTCATCCCAGGTTACAGAAATACCAGCTGTACAGTAGTAATGGATGTGGATTTACTGAAATTCTGCTGCCAGTGTTTCACTAAATCTGCATGCATTATGTAAATACATGTTTTGCACCATTTGCATCCTTCTTGAGATGTGCATGATTGTGTGCTGTAACAGATCATAAGCTACTACAGACTTATTCACACAGTCTCTTAGATTTGTATTCACAATCAGAATCCTTGTACTGGGTCTTTTGAAGAGATGCCAGTTCTCCACACTGGGTTGTTCCCTCCTCTTCTTTGACCTTAAGATTACTATTTGGTCTACTAACACCATTGTTAACTAAAATCTCATCTGTCGCCAGGCTTCCTGATTGATCGCTAATGCCCAACACCACTAACCCCCATGTCTCACTAATTGTGAAATCCATCACATGGAGCCTGGCAAATATTCATTTCCGGTACCGTTTCCCTTTTGTACAGTCGTAAAGAATATCGGACAAAGTCCCCTTAGGGGCATTATAAGGCAAGCATCCTTCGTCACCTGGTCTTAAAGTGTACAAGGATATCCAGTTCAAGGACATTCAAATTCACTGCTAGGTGTACACTACCCCCTGCACTTCATTGGAGCCGAACACCCATCCCATCGCTTTGTTCTGGTCTCCCTCTTATAATTCATCAATGCCCAGTTCTTTGGATCAGATGTGACACAGTTTTGATAATCAGTGAACCCCGAATTGCCCCTGATAGGCTTATGTGTGTGGCCAAGCCCAATGTAAGACCCCTTTTAAGAGCTCAGAAACTCGGCCTGGTGCTTAGAGAGCACCACACAACGCTTCACGTTTGTCATGAGGATCCCTTTATCATGATTACCTTAATACCCTGCATGCCATAGCATAACCTCCACCCCCAAAGAAGGTCTAAATGTCCACCTGGGACTGTGGCAGGTTTTTCGGAAGTGAAGAGTGCTATTGCCACCGCAAGGATCTGGTGGGAGATATTTATCTGCACTTAGTGCAAGAAAAACTACTACCCATGTGTACCTGACAGGCGTCCTATTGGACAGCAATATTGTAGGTGTACCTCTAGAGTAGCTAGGAACCAATGCTTTTATATCCTAGTATGCAGAATAAATATTCAATGTTATATACATATTTTCCCTATACAGCATTCTCATAAACCAATAACTATTTGCAGTTGCAATTAAAGTTTTATTTATACTGATAAATAGAAACATATTAAGGATACTCTCACTCACTCGCCTGTTTGAAATGTGTTTATACATTTTCTCTTGTAGAGATAATGAGCGTTAAAAATGGTATAGTCAAACAATATACTGTTCCGAATATTCGCAATAAAGTAGTTCAGTAGGTGCCCAGCATCCTACTCTTCTTAACGGTTGTAAAACGTTAAACTACCTACAACCAATCCGCAATATGGATATAGCCATTGTGACCCATTAACATTTTAAATCATACTCAAAAGCATAGTGCTTTGTGGATTGGCCAACCAGGGGACGGTGAGGGTCTACAGAGGAACCCTGCAATAACTAAATAACCAATTAGATGAGAATGGTTAAAAACTCTGTCAAAGGCCCATGGCTTCTATGGGCAGGTAACTCAGAACATCCTAGAAGCAATCTAGAGCCATGGATACAAAATTACAGGTACAGGATTCCTCTCGTCCTTCCTCTGTGCTTTGATAGATCCACTTATGCTGGCCAAAGAAAGACGAGGGACAGCACAGGCTATCTTCATGTGCTGTGCCAAACCTCATACCTCTATAAACTCAGTGTGTGGCCGGCACAGGGAAAGTTGAAAGTCTTACCTAACAAAAACCAGCATGGTGCTCCTTAATGGTGTAACCATGGAAAAGAAAGAAATATTGTTGCAAAAATGGGTAAAAAATTGCTTATTTCAGCCCCCACCATATTAAAATGGACAAAATATTTAACCTTGGAAAGTGGGTATGTTTTAAGCCAATGAAGCGTTTACTGGGTGAAGGCCCCTGAAAGTGGTTTGCTTCTTGTTACCAAGGCAGTTCAGCTCTGTAATTTCATTTTGCCTCCAATTTATTGAAGCAAACATTACAAATCAGAATCTTTGAAAAATTGTCAAAGGGCCAATTCTTGGCTGATAGACCAGAACTATAGTCATGGCCCAGCAATTAAATATGCAGCTTGCTCTATTTTACCAAGGCAGTGAAGTCTTGTGCTATGAGATCAGCTGGTTCGTCCATTTATTTTCATTTTTATTTGTGCTTATATAGCACTTAACGCCAAAGCGCAAACACATAATTAGTAACAATGGTACAAATAAGGTCAAATTAGTGTACAATGATCCATTTAGAAGGAAGAAAGAAAGTGAGTTTTCAACTGTATTCGAAAGAAAGAACATGAGGTAATAGATTGAATAGTCAGAGGGAGTGAATTCCAGAATTTAGGACCCAGGAGAAGGAACAAAAACGAGTTTGAGCACAAGGGTGATGGGGCACAGACAGACGTAAGAGAGATTGGGATGGCTGGTACCATGATATAAGAGATGTTATAAGAGGGTTTCATGCCATAGAGACGTTTAAAAGCAATACAAAGGAAACATTGAAGGTGGAACTTAAAAGAGAGCCAATGGAGAGAAGCAAGAGCCCGAAGGATGGAATCACGAGAAGAGAGGGAGCAGATACGATGGACAGAAGAGTGGAAAATAGAACTAAGTGGAGTACGTTGAGACGCAGGCACGGCAAGACCTGAAGAGGCCCAATAATCGATGCATGAGAGAATAATGCTAGAAACAAGAAACTTAGTTGAACCAGAATTTAGGAATCGTTGGGCCTTACACATGTTAAATAAATGGAATTGGCAAATGCTAGCAGGAGCTAGAATGTGCAAGGAAAAGGACAATGAAGGGTCCAAAGTGATGTCAATCTTATGAGAATAGATAGAAAGGGTTGGGTAAGAAGAAGGAAACAGAATGGACGGAGTAGGAATAGGGGTGCTGGGGTTTGGCCTGACTACAAAAAATCGATTTCAGACTTCGATGAAATTAGAGGAGATTCAAGACTGGATAAAAGTTTGGAATGCAGAGACTCCGAAAAAATGAAAAAGAGAAGAAAGTGTGAGTGTCATCTGCATAACGATGATGGGAGAAATTATGGGAAGAAATAATAGCAGAGAATGGAATTTTAAACCAAGAAAAAAGATTAGGACCGAGAGAAAAGCCTTGGGTACCCTGAACTGTAGTGGAAAGTGGAGATGATGAGTGACAAGCCTACAACACTGAATAGGTGTGGTAAACGAAATAAGAACAGAACCACTTGTGAATAGAGCCAGAGGTGCCAAGAGTTAGACGTCTAGCTGAAAGGATATTGTGATCAACGGTATCAAAAGCAGCGGATAGATCAAGCAGTAAACAGTTACAGAAAGTAAAGAGGTTTCAATAAAATGGAGGGACGGAAACCAGATTGCAGAAAAAGAATTAAAGAATGGTAATTTAAATAGGAAGAGACCTGAGAGTAGACAAACCCCCCTCTGGCATCTGGAACACCGTGACTGGGACTGCTTCTTTTCCTTTTTTTTTTATTAAAGTGTTGTAGCCATATATACAAAAAAACAAATAAAACTGTTAATGGCTTTTAACACTTATTGCATACAGATATAATACAATTAATTCAATCTCATAAAAAATAATAAGAGCACGAAGAGAGAGACCCCAATACATTCTTACATAAACTAAAAAAGAGAAAGAAATGAAGAACACTTAAAACAAGAAACATCTAAACTGGAAAGCATGCCTTCAGAGCATAATTAATCCATTGAGAGGCACTGTATTGTTATCTGATTTCAGGTCTCTCCCCCCTAAATCTAACTCTTTTAAAACAGCAACTGCTTCAAATGTCAAAAATGTTTCATTACCAGATGATAATCGATCCCAGAATATGTCTGAGTTCAGCCACCTCACATCATGGGCAAATCTCTGAAGTCTAAAGACTCTTAAGGCCCACGTACCAGGACACTTTGAGAGTAAACGATACAGAGACTGGTTTTCCTTGTCATCGCATTTATCACAGATAGCAGTAAAATGCTCCTCTCTGTTTCTTATTGACAACATTTCCCGCGTGGGAAGTAGATTTCATCTAAATCTCAAAAAATGGATCTGATGGCTGAGTCAGAAGACCTATTTAGGTATTGCGGGAGAAAGGATCTCAGTTTATTGGTTTGGTTATGTGAAGCTGATAACTTTGCGAGCCTCATTTTGTCGATTGTCCTAATCCAGTCAGATGGCTGCATGTGGATTTTGACTTTCATAGGATTATGGACAAGTAATTCCAACGAGCATTCAGAGTCTGCCAATATTTCTTGGCACCTTGAGTCGAGATTGTTGAGAAAGATGTTCCCTCCTCTTTGTCCTAACAGTGCCACATCTTCATATAATGAGCCTTTAGGCAGATCCAAGATTAACCTCAGCATTGAGACCCATTGCCACTCCATCATCGCTCTAAGCGAGGTCAAACCTAGTTCATACCTTAGACGTTCAATGGGCACACAATTGGTCAGGTTTAACGGCTTCTTCAACAGTTTGGCCTCGATTTTATCCCAATCTATATTGAGAGATAGGGGGTTGGAGTCCAGGCCGAAGAGTATGATCGGAACTACTTTGCCTATATAAAACCTCACCAAAGGCTGGATAGAGAACTTGCAAAATTTATGATAGATTTTTTTCATCTGTGCCCCCGTATTGAGCACCTTAAGATAAATTGTTGCAAGAACATGGCCCATAGTCGGGAAGGATTCAATACTAGCCCCAGGTAGGTGATCTCAGTAACTACCTCTATGGGACGATTCTCCAACTCCCAAATGTACGACTTAAGTAACTTTTTTGGATGTTTGAAAAGCATGATTTTGGATTTATTCGGGTGGATTTTTAGATCATTGCATTTAGCGTAATCTGCTAATGCCGAGAGTAGTAGTTGAAGACCCACTTGTGTTTGGTCTAAAACCACCACGTCATTGGCATAGGCCAACCAATTGGTTTTCAGGTCTCCTATTTTTGGAGTAACTAGGCCTTTATCTTGCAGCCATATACTTAGATCAGACATAAAGAGAATAAAGAGAAGGGGGGGCTATCAGGCACCCCTGACAGACTCCTCGTTTGATCTTAATTAAATCTGACTGAGCACCTGCTCTGGACAACCTGACTCGCATAGATGTATTGTGAGTTCTATGAGAATAGAGAGGACGTTGGGCGGAGCCCTCCAGCCGTTCAGTTTTTCCAGAGAAGATTTCTCTTGATGGTGTTGAACGCCTGTGAGAGGTCAATCCATGCTCCAAAAGGGGGAGTGCCTCCTTTCCCCAAGCCCCTGGCGCTAAAATACCTTACAACTAGCCCATTAGGGTATGTCAACAAACCCCTTCTAAACCCAGTTTGTTGTTTGGGAATGATGCCATTCAATTTGGCCCAGCTCTCCATCTCTACCAAAATCAAACCCACAAAGATTTTACCATCTGCATCTAAAAGGGATATGGGACGGTAGTTCAAGGCTGCTAAACAGTCCCCCTTTTCATAAATTGGAATAACCACAGACGAACTCCAAGATTCTGGGAATTCTTTTGACCGCAGAATATTCTCAAATAGGCATTTTAGGAGCCATGCCCAAAGGGCAGGGTTCCTTTTTAGAATAGAGTTACTAAGCCCATTTGGGCCAGCCGCTCTGGAAGTCAATGACTTTTTAATCAGATTTTCAATGGACTCACAGGAAAAAGATAAGGACCAGGCCCCTTTCAACTCCGTCTTTGAAATTGGAATGTCTGAGTATCCATAGACCTCAGTAAAGTGTCTGACCCAACCCGGTTCCTGGAGTATCATTTCCTGACTATCTGCAGTTTGGTTATTCAGAGAGCCTACTAAAGCCCAAAGGTTTCTAGAATTTCTTAGAGCTAATGCCCTCAACATCTTTTCCCCATCTTCCTGGTACATTAAATGCCTATGTGAATGGTCCCAGTTCCTATATAGATTGTTCAGAGCCCTAAGATGTTCTTCAAAGAGCTCTTTATCCAGGCCCCTTTTCTTCAACGTTTCCCTATGGAACCTTTTCAGCCTATTTTGTTCATGGATGTGAATATCATACGAGTGCTTATGGGACACCTGTTTTTATACCATAGACAATTTGGGGACTTAACTTCAACAACAAAAAACTGGAAATTAGCAGGATCACAACAGAGAGAGATCTGACATTCCGATAGCTGCTTTACTCGTTCTGGTAGGTTATTTATTAGAGTCAAACCCCCTCTATCAAATTTTCTTAGTCGGTTTCCTGCAGAATTTGCTGAGACCTCACGATAGACTGATTGTACATTCACCCTCTCTCGGGACAATGTAGCCAACAACATGTCATGATCATCTCTATTCCCTCTAGAAACTACAAATTTCAGACAATTATCAAAGATCCTTCTGGTTACAAAAAAGTAATCTAGGGTAGAAAAGGAGCCTCCCTTGTGCCAAGTGGGTTCGTTCAAAAGGTCCCCCACCACATTCCCATTGAGCAACCAAAGATCCCATTCCCTATACATTTTAACCAGATTTTTCCATTCCTTGTACTCTGTTTACTTTTGCCGGATAACCTATCCTTGACATCAACACATTGAGAATTCAAATCTCCCGCTATTATGATTCGATCAGACGGGAATGAAGAGGCAAATTTAACAAGATAGTCAGACAGGTCTTGTAGAAACTCAAATAAATTGGAGGCTTGAGGGTTCCAGTACAAGTTAACCACCATCCAGCCCCCATCTGGCTTACCACCAGACAAACCCACTCTAACAATCAAGTTGCCCTGTCTCTCTATGGATAACAGTTCAGCAAAGACAAAGACATTGTTTTTGCACGCAGTGAGGAGACCCCTGCTGGCCTCCCCCCTCATAATTGAAGGGCCAGCTGTTGGAATGTTGAAAAGCCATCAATTCCCACTGCATAAGTCAAGCACATTTCCGGAAGAAGAATCAGGTCCGAGTTCTGAATGGTCAGAAGTCTCTCATAATCTGAGTTGAGGGAATTGGGCTGCTTCTGTGAAGTCTGCTCCTGCTGTCTTGTACAGCTGGTTTATTTAGGCTTAATACCTCCCCTGTTTCCCTTTTAGCCAATCCTACCAAGTGGATGTCATTTAATCAGTTGAACTAGACTTTTGACTTGTAGCCAAATTGACTTTGTTAGCTGTACACATTTAATCTCCCGCCCGGCTAGAAAACGGACATGATTGTCCTCCATCTTCGAACCTCCTCCCAAGACCAGTACTGTCATTTCCCCCTCCCCCAGCCCCAGCTGCTACCTGCTTACAATTTCTTTTTTACGGCCAAATGTTTTTACATTAGCAACTTCAGATTAGAACATGTACAACCTCTAATTATAATTGCAGCCTATCAGCATCTGCTTCTTATGACTGGTATTGCACAAGCAGGAATGTTTTCTTTGCATGACATCACATTTCTGTTAAAGTGAGCATTTTCTAAACTGACCATTTTAGAATTTACGCAGCTGTTCTGTGCAAGAATGTAAATCCATTCATTACAGTTTCATAATCTTTTAAATCTTTTAAAAATAACGTGTTTATCAAATAGCTGTGGTGGGATTTCGAATCATCATGTTGTATGTTCTATATTTTCATTAAAAAAATATACATTTTCATAATAAAGTGAGAGAAATAACTAAGAATACTGTGTGTGTTCATGTTTTGACAGGCTAATCTGTAAACAATACAATATCAAAATAAACCCTTTAGTAGTTAATCAATGTCTCTGACACTAATATAGAAAAAATGTATTTTAAATGTAGTCCTCTACTGACTCTCATGTCTCCTCCAGTGATCATGTGTCATCTTTATAAGTGTTGAATGCAATTGAGAGAGTTCAATAATGGTTTGTGTATTTTACTTGCTGTGAAAGGAAAGGCTATCAAAGCCGATAGTCCTGAATGCACATATGTGAATATGCATCTCTGTGTTTTACCAGTACGTGTCAAAGTCAATAGACAGGTTCCAATCATATTTGGTTTGCCTTGGATTGAGAGGTGTTCAAATCACAGCTATATTTAGACATTTTACAACATTCCCCCTCCCCATGAACGCTGCGAGAAAAATCTCTATCCTGCACCTCTGAAAACTGAGTGTAGACAGAGAAAAGAGGAAAAGAAAACAACTGTATTGTAGTGAATTCTTGGAGATTTTCCACCAGCTACTCAGGCAGCAGTGTCTCTTTTAAGGCCTACATGCAGGAGTGTCTCTGTAGAAACCATGCAGGGGTGTCTCTCCTCTTTGTTGTCCTTCCATGAGTGACTTTGTTGGGAATCCTTACAAATTAATTTGACAGAAAAAGTACTTGGTTTTAACATGCTGGCAAGTAGAACTCATGATGTGGCCAACACAACATTCTCTTGTTTAGATGATTCTCATGATTGCCTAGTTTCAGACTTCAAGGGCACTCAAAATGACTAAGAGATCTCATTCTCAACAATGATAGTGATCCAGGCACAAAGGGCCTTATTATGAGTTTGCCTGTAAATATGGTGGTAATGCCTCCATTCAGAGTTAACATTACCACCACTCTGTCCAGCGGAAATACCTTCATATTACGATTGTACCAATCGGTCTGGTGGTAACAGTAATTCTGTCTGGATAAATGAGCGCCAAAAACCGCAAACTCGTACTAATTCTGTCACACATTGCAGGAATTACCATTACCACAGGTCGTTTTTGGAGGAATTCTGACACAGTAATTGCTCTAAATATCCGCAGAAATAGTGTCATGATAAAAACAGGAAGCTGCATAGCGGACATCTTTAAAAAGCCAATCCATTGGATGTGACCCATTTCCAGCTGCCGCCCACAGAAGGATACAGGAATCGTGTCAGGAGAGAAAAGTAAATCCAAAGTGTCAGAAGTGAGACCGCGCAAGCCAAAGTTCAGAGGCAGAGCTCACCGTACCCGCAGATAAGGTGGGGGCACATGCTGATCAGCTGTATTGGGGTCACAAAAGCACACGCCAACGGAAGGCTGGCATCTGGGCACAGGTCTGTGGCACAGTAATAGCAGTTAAGATGATCCCCTAAAACGAAGAGGTAAAAAAAAGCACTGGAACGACCTCAACTACATGGCGCACAGTCTTCTAGAATTGCATCGCAAGGAGACAGCTGCCACAGGAGGAGGCACTGTAAAGCCACCTAACCTGACCCCCTAGAAGGAGACGGTCAGAAGCATCCTCCATATAGCAGGCCTGGAGGGTCTCGGAGCTGACGAGGGTGAGGCTAGAAACCAAGCTGAGCCTGGTAATTACATGGCAGTCCTTTTGCCAACATAACATCCAGTACAGAATTGCAAGGCCTACACTGCTTGTCATCCTACAGACCGGGGGCTGTCCATTGACATGAACTATGCAGTTAAGCAACAATTAGGGCACCGGGCAGGTGACATCTCAGAACACTTGACATACAATGAGAACACACTCTATTATACCAGTCTCATAAAGGGTGTGACATGTATCCTAAATTACCCACAAATTCACAGTCCCTAGACTTGCACCATAACTCTTCACTCTCTCACACCAGCATCCCCAACCCTGAAATGTAATGGGCCACACAGATGTATATGGCACACCTGTCATCTATCCACACTCCACCTGTGTAGGATGCATTTCCCACCAGTGAAGGGGCACGGCATGAGAAGTCACACACCATCTGACCCCTCTGATCACAACTTGTACCCATTAACATTATTAGCTCACCCACTGAATGCAGGTAGGCGACAGGCATTGGCTCTAGTGTCAGCACTACTGAGAGGATATGACCGCAGGAACACTTGGCTGCCGAGGGCATTCACTATAAAACATGCCTTCCTATCACCGAGTGCATGTAACCAGCCCCTCTACTCCTAGGGGCCTCATTACACGGATGGCGGTGAACCATGGCGCTATTAGCGCCATGATTCATGCCGGTAAAATACCGGCACCGCCTTGGTGGAAAGGGGAATTACCGCCCCATTCCAAGGTTGGCAAATTGCGGTACCGTAATTAGCTCCCTGGGTCCCTTTGCGGGTTGGTTTTTAACGCCTGCAAAAAGCAGGCGTTAAATTCCCCAACCCGCAAAGGGACCTCGTAGTAAGGCGGTAAGGATTTACCGGTACCGGTAAAATACCGGTACCGGTAAACCCCTACCGCCATCCGTGTAATGAGGCCCTAGGTGCTCCATGTGTAACAACTACACCAAATTATTTAGAATTTTGTTCTGTTCTTGCAGATATATGCACTGCACATTGTCACACTTCATAGTGATTGAGCATACATATAAATGTTGATTGTTAACCCAGGGTATGTTGTATTTATCGTATGTTTGTTGTGTCCTTTTGTGGTGACACATTTTTCTATTAAACTATTATTTGCATATATTCGTTCAATGCTGATTCCTTATTTGTTAGAGACCATAACACTAAGGGTGTGATACAGAGAGGCAATAAGCTCTCTTCTATTTCAAAGTAATCAACTTGATTGGGAAATAGCCATTTTTGTTTTTTCTATTTTTGTCCTAGCTATTGTTCACTTACAGGGACACACCCTCTTGTTTATATGTACAAGAACAAATAGGACACTCTCAGGCAATGCGTGATGCTATTCAGGGGGCATCATGGTGGGTGGCATCCGCTGTTAGGGTGCTAGGGAGAGCAGGGGAGTAGCAGATGCCACTGCTACTGTGATGGTAGTGGCATGCTGAAGCCATTACATTCACCCTACAGTATATTCAGGAGAGAGGGAATGACACAGCCGGCTCCATCTCGACCACACTCACAGTGAGATCTGTCCCAAGCACCCCATTGAGGTCCTTTAGCCGGAGAATACCCCCCTCACCACCAGCAATGCATGGATGTGTTTGACCTGATGGAAGTAGGGGATGCCATGCCACTTACATATTTTATTGGATGAGGAAGGTGGATGGACATGGGTGTTGGGGATGAGGTAGGTGGGTGGACATGTGTGCTGGGGATGAGGTAGGTGGGTGGGCATGGATGCTGGGGTTGCAGAGGTGGGTGGGCATGTGTGCTGGGGATGAGGTAGGTGGGTGGGCATGGGCATGGGTGTTGGGGATGAGGTAGGTGGGTGGGCATGGGCATGGGTGTTGGGGATGAGGTAGGTGGGTGGGCATGGATGCTGGGGGTGATAGAGGTGGGTGGGCATGTGTGCTGGGGATGAGGTAGTTGGGTGGGCATGTGTGCTGGGGATGAGGTAGGTGGATGGGCATGGGCATGGGTGTTGGGGATGAGGTAGGTGGGTGGGCATGGATGCTGGGGTTGCAGAGGTGGGTGGGCATGTGTGCTGGGGATGAGGTAGGTGGGTGGGCATGTGTGCTGGGGATGAGGTAGGTGGGTGGGCATGGATGCTGGGGTTGCAGAGGTGGGTGGGCATGTGTGCTGGGGATGAGGTAGGTGGGTGGGCATGGGCATGGGTGTTGGGGATGAGGTAGGTGGGTGGGCATGGGCATGGGTGTTGGGGATGAGGTAGGTGGGTGGGCATGGATGCTGGGGGTGATAGAGGTGGGTGGGCATGTGTGCTGGGGATGAGGTAGTTGGGTGGGCATGTGTGCTGGGGATGAGGTAGGTGGATGGGCATGGGCATGGGTGTTGGGGATGAGGTAGGTGGGTGGGCATGGATGCTGGGGTTGCAGAGGTGGGTTGGCATGTGTGCTGGGGATGAGGTAGGTGGATGGGCATGGGCATGGGTGTTGGGGATGAGGTAGGTGGGTGGGCATAGATGCTGGGGTTGCAGAGGTGGGTGGGCATGTGTGCTGGGGATGAGGTAGGTGGATGGGCATGGGCATGGGTGTTGGGGATGAGGTAGGTGGGTGGGCATGGGCCTGGGTGTTTGGGATGAGGTAGGTGGGTGGGCATGGATGCTGGTGGTGATAGAGGTGGGTGGGCATGTGTGCTGGGGATGAGGTAGTTGGGTGGGCATGTGTGCTGGGGATGAGGTAGGTGGATGGGCATGGGCATGGGCATGGGTGTTTGGGATGAGGTAGGTGGGTGGGCATGGATGCTGGGGTTGCAGAGGTGGGTGGGCATGTGTGCTGGGGATGAGGTAGGTGGATGGGCATGGGCATGGGTGTTGGGGATGAGGTAGGTGGGTGGGCATAGATGCTGGGGGTGATAGAGGTGGGTGGGCATGTGTGCTGGGGATGAGGTAGTTGGGTGGGCATGTGTGCTGGGGATGAGGTAGGTGGATGGGCATGGGCATGGGTGTTGGGGATGAGGTAGGTGGGTGGGCATGGATGCTGGGGGTGATAGAGGTGGGTGGGCATGTGTGCTGGGGATGAGGTAGGTGGATGGGCATGGGCATGGGTGTTGGGGATGAGGTAGGTGGGTGGGCATGGGCATGGGTGTTGGGGATGAGGTAGGTGGGTGGGCATGGATGCTGGGGTTGCAGAGGTGGGTGGTGTAACAAATACAGGGAATTCATCTCTTCTCCTAGAGGGTGAGCCACCCCTTTTAGGACCAGGGAGGAGAGCCTGCTATGCTTAACACCCCCTACGGGACAGGGTAAGCGGGATCCCACAGGAGGTGACCCCACCCTTAGAGGACAAGGAATCCCCAAGTAAGAGATTTACTCCACATCCCTTTATTTCAGAATCCCAAGTATTTGTTGATTAGATTTCAATTTAGGCCTCCACGACCCCAAGGACACCGCTGCTTCGTCTATTGACAACATCCTCACTAATGCTGGATTCACTCAGTTCCTAAACCAACCTACCCACAACAAGGGCAGAACCCTTGACTGGCTAGCCGCCCTCAACTGTCCCATCAACATCACCTCTAACCAACAGTGCGCCTGGACAGACCACAACTTAATTACATTCAATATTGAGTCCAAACCTATCAGCCTCCCTCACAACATTGCCCCGGCTATGGCCACCCGTAACAAACGCAACATTACCTGCGATAGACTCCTCCCCCTCCTCCTTCCAGCTCTTAATGTTCGGGATCCATCATGCTCTGACCCTACGGCCCTGGTTGACACTTTCAACCGGGCCATGCTTACAGCCTTAGACACCATTGCACCCTCGAAACTGAGAAAATCTAAACCTCGAGCCCACCTAAACTCCTGGTTTACACCCCATCTCAGAGCACTACGCAAAGAAAAACGAATTGCAGAATCCCACTGGAGAAGCAATCACTCTCTAGCTAACAAATCACGCGTACTCCTGGCCACCCTTAACTACAAGGAAGCTATATTCCAGGCAAAAAAAGACACATATAACAAACGCATCGAGCAAGCCAAATCTAACACCAAAGAATTGTTTAAAATCCTAAAAGAACTTGAAACTCCTGTTACCCCACCTGACACATGTACCAAAGATAGCACCTGGTGCTCCAAAATCCAAGAAGCTCTCCTAGGTAAGATTGCCACTCTCCAAATTAAAATCAACAACAAACAATCCAGCCTTCAATCCAACCCTCTACAGATCCCTATACCTACCATAAACCCCTCTATCACAGACTCTCTGACTCCTTTTAGCTTCTCTCCACTCTCCATTCTCGAAGTGGAAAAGATTATCACTAGCCTTAAACCGTCCAATTGTCAGGGTGACCTTTGTCCTGCACCTATTATTAAGGAAGCTGCTCACGACCTAGCACCTTTCATCACTACGCTCATCAACTCCTCCTTTAGCTCTGGGATTGTACCGGACAATCTTAAGGATGCATGGGTCATCCCGCTTCTGAAAAAACCTACCCTCGATCCCAGTATACCCACAAACTACAGACCAATTACCACTGTACCTTTTTCACTAAAAATCCTTGACCGCGCGGCCTACCTACAAATTCAGGAATACCTTGAATCAAATAAACTTCTGGGACTTAGGCAATCAGGCTTCCGGCCTCGCCATGGCACTGAGACCGCCCTTATTGACTTAAAAACGCAGATCGAAGATCTCAAAGACAAAGGCAAACTGGCGTTATTACTTCTCCTGGACCTCTCTGCTGCTTTTGATCTTGTCAATCACAAAATTCTCTGCCATCACCTCAAATCAGCCGCACACTTCTCAGAAAATGCCGCCACTTGGATCAGATCCTTCCTGGATAATAGATCTATGCGTGTGTTCTCCCCACTTGCGGCCGCACCACCCGCTCCGGTCTCTTGTGGTGTGCCTCAAGGGTCCTGTGTCTCGCCCACGTTATATAACGTGTTTACCAAACCCCTTTTTGATATTTTGGACCATTTGGGCGTCACGTATACCAATTACGCTGACGACACACAGATACTAATCCCCATCACTGGAGACTACACAACTGACTCCCTTGCCATCAACGCCATCTACCAGGTCATCCAAGCGTGGATGGCCCAGCACGGCCTCTGCCTAAATGATGAAAAGACAGAGCTCCTCATTCTTGGTTCACCACAAAAACTCACTAAACTTGACCCTGCCTTCAAGTCTTTCACCATTGATGGGAACACCATCCCGATTGCTAAGGACACGAAAACCCTAGGGATTTACATCGACTCAACCCTATCCTTGACTAGACAATCCAACGCAGTCTCATCTGCAGCAGCGCATACTTGCAAGCTCATCACCGCCTGTCGCCCGTTCCTAACCACTGCCAACTGCGTAACCTTGGCCAGGACCCTTGTACTATCCAAGGTTGACTACTGTAATGCCCTCTATCTAGGTACTAATCTCCGCAACTTAAACAAGCTACAAATTGTCCAAAACAATGCGATCAGAGCGGCCCTTAACATTCCTAGGCGCCAGCATATATCTGACACCAGGCGCAACCTGCACTGGCTCTCTATCCCACAGCGCATCTCCTTGAAGTCCTTGGCTCTCACACACAAATGTCTCCACAACCAAGCCCCTCGCTACCTGGCAAACAGATTCTCTTTCCACAATTCCACCAGACCTCGCAGAGCGGCCCAAGCCAACTGCCTTGACATCCCGCGTTTTAATCTCCAAAGATCTGGTGGAACCAGCTTCCCCATCCTGGCAGCCAAACTCTGGAACTCACTCCCCAATGACCTTAGAGCAGAACCTTCCTTCCTGAAATTCAAATACCTTACCAAAGCATGGCTATCCGCCCAAGACTGCTAACACCAGCTTACTGCCCTACTTGCACTTTGACCTACTCTGCATCCCTTATTAACTATCCTGTAAATCACTGCCTTATCGATATTCATTTGAATGTATATTTTGTAAATTTTGTAAATCTTCCTGTAATAATCTTGTAATACTCTGTCACATTGCCTTGTCATGCTTTCATCTTGTTGTAACTAAGTTAAGCGCCCGGTTGCCCCTGGGCCTGGTGCGCTATAGAAATAAATAAAATACTAAAAAAATACTAAAATATTATATTGGAATTGAACAGGGCAGTAATGCACAGGATGCTTTACAAGAAGATGGCCTGGTTTCTGGCCTGTATTTGTTGCCGCCCTTGCTTGAAGTGCAGAACCAATGGATTCTCCCAACTCGTTCCAGGGAGGAATATAAAGGTCCCGGGACACAGACACAGGAGGTGAGAACCAGCCAGGTCTGCACAGCCATGCAGAGGAGAGAGGGTATCCTTCACATGAGGTGGCTGGGGGAAGAGCCTCGCAGATGGTCAGATTGGTGATGGGCCAAGAAAGCCTGCAGTACGCTGACGCTTCGACGAAGGCAGGGAAACCCGAGGAGCTCAGCCACCGCGGAAGAGGAAGCAAAGCCATGCAAGAGGTGGCATGCCGGCATCCTGCCTATCCGATGCCGAAGTCTTGTCAATGCAGGACAGGAGGAATCGACGCAAGACACCCGACAGTGCAGACCGGAGTGAAGTCGAGAGCATGGGTCCACACTGGCCAGAGGGTCAGTGTCCCATAATGAACACCGCCACTGGAAAGCAGGTATGCAGCCTCATACAAGGAGTGGGTGAGAAGAGTGAACCTGGCAGAGGGATGTCCACAATTAACTGTTCAAAAAGACATTAAGATTTGTGAATGTCACAGACGACATTGGGCCTCATTCCGAGTATGGCGGTAAGGGATAGCGGCCACCGGTAACGAGACCGGTGGCGGTAATCCCTTACCGCCATACTCCGAGTTCCCTCTGCGCCCTCGCCCTTAACGCCTGCTTTGAGCAGGTGTTAAAGTCGAGGGCGCAAAGGGTCCTCCAAGCCAATAACGGTGACCGTAATGAACGGTCACCGTTATTTGCATCTTCCCCATTCCCATTGAGCCCTATGGGGGCTCATTTGGGAATGGGGAAGAGCCTTGGTGAATGGGGAATTACTGCCCCGCCAACCTTGGAATGGGGCGGTGATTCCGCCATCCACCAAGGCGCTGCCGGTCCGGGTACGGCGTCAACCAAGGCGTTAATAGCGCCATTGGTTAGCGCCGTACTCGGAATGAGGCCCATTGTGTTGAAAGCCGTAATTAACCCGGCTGAGTGAGGCTAACATTCAAGAGGGGTTTGAGCCCCGAAGAGGGGGATCCAGGGGTGAAAAAGCATCATCCAACGTACAAGCAGAAAGAAACTTTTTGTTTATTATTTTGGATACATCAGGTCCACGGAGGAAAAATAGTTTTTTTGTAGAAAAGAGCTTAAGGCACAGCTCTCAACCTTTTGTGTTGCAACGGCGGGTGAAATCACCTGATTTTGTTTTTGGCGGGTGAGACACCCATTGGAATGAATGGGCGTGCAGGAGGCTTGGCAGGTGAGTCAGTCCTTTACAAGGCGGGTAACACCCGCCAAAAGCGTGTGGGTTGAGAGCTATGCCCGCAGGCCCTGATACCTGAAAGTAGAATTGTTGGCTAGTGCTGGGAAAGCTTGAGCGTGTACTGTGCTCCGGAATCCTACCTTGTCCCGTGCTTAAAACGTGGGGAAGGGAGACCCCGACCACTGCATCTTGATTTATTACTTGTGAACACTTCCTTCTTTCTTAAGAACATTATCCCACACTTCTTTTGTATTTAGCGTAAGGATTGGAAATAGGTTTTTCTTAGTATAGACCCTTTTTATTTGACAAGACGCCACTAAGACTGCCTTATTATTATTTGATGGTCGAAGGTTGCTCCCAGGTTTAGATTAGGCATTTTTTCAACCTACCTTTACAGTTTAATTAACACCCTTGAACTGTGATCACTTGTGTCTGTCTGTAATGTTGCCACCATGAATCCCCTACATATGGTATCAAGGTGGGGATGAGGGGCACAACAGTGTAAATAGTGTGTTGTAAGAGTATCGTATGTTTAGACAGCAAGAGCTCTTAATGATTTGTGGATTGTTAAAGGTTATTTCAAGTGCAGAAGAGTGAAGTCTCAAGGCCACCCGACACTTAGAGAGAACATATACATATATATACACAAGACCTGTTGTTGCCGCCCGGTAACCCTTATGTGCACTCCTGCGGGCCAAACAATCCCAAGGTTGTTCAAGAACATTCCCAAGTGATGTCCCAAGAGTCGGGCATCACGAGACTTGTCTTCATAGAAACAGAGGGGAATTTGTAAGGTAAATACCCACATTCTTAAGTAGCACATTCAATCATATGAAAACAATGAATCAGATGTTGTCCTATAAAGAATACCATCGGACAGCTTTGTGTTTCAAAACACGGTCATATTAAAATAACAGTATTGGCTCATACTTATGTTCATAAGAAGCAAGAAGTTTTACAAAAGCACAGGTAGTCGGTACATGTATACCTCTATATGGTATAAATGTGCCATTTTTGACAGTGAGTCCACGGTGACCATAATGCAGAAACATCCTTGTGAAATAGGTAATTCCACTATGAAATCCGTGGAGTTATGGCTCCATGGACGGTCAGGAATCGGACTCTGTTCTAACAAACCCACAGGTCTTGAGGTGCTGTATTTGCTCCGGTTGCATATACCGCAAGCTCTTATGTGTTGTTGTACGTCAGCTGATAGACCAGGCCAGTACAAAGCCCTTAGTACTAGCTCTAAAGTACCCTTCTGGCCCCTTTGCCCATGACATGGCCTTTTCGCGGAGCGCCGTGGAAGGCAAAAACAAACGGTGTTTGTGAAAAAATAGTCCATCTACCTTGGTTAACTCTCTATCATGTGGTAGAGTACTGTGGTTGGCTACGGCTTCTTTCACTTGTTGTAAAAGGATGTGATGCTGCCAATAATCTTGTTCCTGGGAAAACACCTTTCTGGAGGGATGGAGCGAGGATCTGCGCTGTCTGATTTTCTGGAGAGAGCATCTACTAGTGTGTTTTGACTTCCAGGGATGTAAGTAATTAGAAAATCGTACTGGGCAACGAAATGTGCCCAACAGGCTTGCCGTGAATTGATGCAAACAAGTACGCAATAGGATGTTCTTCGGCGTTGTGTTCTTGCAGAAGGACTGCGCCTATAGCTACAGCTGAGGCATCTGTTTCCAGAATGAATTGTTTCTTTTGGTCTGGATGTCGCAGGATGGGGGCACTGCAGAAAAGGTGCTTAAGTAACTGAAAACTTTTGTCTGCCTCAGGGCTCCATTGTCAGGAATGGCACTCTGTCAAGAGTGACACAGGGCACCCTGGTAGGTTTTGGGTGGCTGTGCTGAAGGAAGGTAGCAGATAAGCACACACAGCAGGAAGTTCAACAAGAAGGAAGAGTAGGAAACTGTAGCTGTGAGCCAAAAGGGGCAAAAGATACAAAGGTACACACAAACTGGATTCCCTCTTGGGGTGTATGCTGAAATGGGAAAGAGTGTTCCACGAACCTTAGGAAACTCCAGCCTTCTGCACAGATTGCTGTAACAGAGGCCCACGCTGTATGCTCATGGCTGGGAACAACAGCAGTGGGTGTCTGTAACACTGAAAACGCAACAAGGGAAGGGGCAGAGGTTGCCTGCCGGAAACCAACGGGCAAGCTCTGTACCAAGGGATTACATAAGACACATGAGAAGACAAGAACAGAAATATCCAGCGAAAAGGAAGTCAATGAGCAATCTAGCAGAAGGAAATGAAGGAAAGGCCGTTAGACTGAAGTAGATAACCTAAGGTGGAGTACAGAGGACTCAAGGAAGAGAACTAGGGAGCAGCAGTCAGGAAAACAGAAGGGCTGCAAAGTAGGAAGCAGGTCTGCAGTCAAGAGTGGCACTAGGTGCAGGCAAACTGTAGTGGACTGCGGAGGACTGTAGTAGGCTGCTAGGCAGGGAGTCAAGAGGAACAGGACAGAGAGAGATTAGTAGTAGGTGACAGACAGAGAGCCCAAAAGAATAGGGCCGCGAGGTAGGGACCCCAGAGGAGCAGGGCTGTAGGCAGCTAAGTGTAAAACAGGCTGTAAGGCAGAGGAGTGTAGCAAGCCGCAAGGCAGGGAGCCCAGAGGACAAGACTGTAGGCAGCAGAGGGAGACAGGCTGCAAGGAAGGAGCCCAGAGGACAAGGGCTGTAGGCAGCAAAGAGGTGCAGGCTGCAAGGTAGGGAGCCCAGAGGACACGGGCTGTAGGCAGCGGAGGGAGCAGGCTGCAAGGAAGGAGCCCAGAGGACAAGGGCTGTAGGCAGCGAAGAGGTGCAGGCTGCAAGGTAGGGAGCCCAGAGGACAAGGGCTTGGAGACAGCAGAGGGTTGCAAGCTGCAAGGTAGGGAGCCCAGAGGACAAGGGCTGTAGGCAGCGGAGGGAGCAGGCTGCAAGGCAGGGAGCCCAGAGGACAAGGACTGTAGGCAGTCGGGGTGAGGCAGGCTGCAGGGCAGGGAGCCCAGAGGACAAGGGCTGTAGGCAGCTGGAGTGAGGCGGGCTGCAAGGCAAGGAGCCCAGAAGACAAGGACTGTAGGCAGCCGGAGTGAGGCAGGCTGCAAGGCAGGCAGCCCAGAGGATAAGGACTGTAGGCAGTCGGAGTGAGGCAGGCTGCAGGGCAGGGAGCCCAGAAGACAAGGACTGTAGGCAGCCGGAGTGAGGCAGGGTGCAGGGCAGGGAGCCCAGAGGACAAGGACTGTAGGCAGCCGGAGTGAGGCAGGCTGCAAGGCAGGGAGCCCAGAGGACAAGGACTGTAGGCAGCCGGAGTGAGGCAGGCTGCAGGGTAGGGAGCCCAGAGGACAAAGACTGTAGGCAGCCGGAGTGAGGCAGGCTGCAAGGCAGGGAGCCCAGAGGGGGGCACTGGATCAAAGCAGGATAATGCAGTAACAGGAACAGCATACAAAGTAGAGGGTCCAGGCAAACAGGAGCAGGGAGATCTCAAGATGAAAGACACTGTGCTCCTGCAGGCAGCTGCTTATATACAGCCCTGCCCTGTTCTGAGGCAGGCTAATTGACAGCACCTGGAGCAGCACGCCTGAAGACAATCTGCCTCCTCCCTCTCTGGTCCTGAGCAGGTGGAAGCAACACTGGCCGCTAGGGCTTCTGGGGATTGTGGTCCCAATAACGATGAATGAGAATAGCCAGGAATTTAGGACTGTAGCAAGGTGCATTATGGTAAATGTAGTTAGTTCAATAAAATAAGAAAGAAGCAAAGTTGAGCAAATGGAAATTAAAGACCACGGCGTGAATAGGAGTTGTTCAAAGAGTATTAGGAGGATAAATGAGTATCAAGTAGTCCATGATGGTTGCCAATGCGTGCGTGCGCCAGCGGCGCGGGCATGACATCGATTGAAAAGGACCAGATGACTTTTTCAACAGATTAGTGATAGGTAGAACTGTTTCGGAGAACCCAGCAATAAAACGCTGATAAAACTTTGCTAAGCTCAAAAATCTCTGAACCTCTTGGACTGAGGTTGGGACTGGCCATCGTACAAAAGCTTCTGACTTCTTTGAGTCCATCTGTACCCCTTGCAGAGACAAAATAAACCCCAGGTAGGGAACTGAGTTGACACCAAAAACACATTTCTCCTTTTTGGCTAGGAGTCGATTTTTCTTGAGACGTTCCAAGACTTCCGAGAGATGTGCGATATGTTCTTGCCAATTCCGAGAAAACACTAAAATATCATCCAGATATACCATGACTGTAATAAACATGAGGTCAGACAAAATGCGGTCCATGAATCGCTGAAATATGGCTGGTGCATTGACCAGCCCAAAAGGCATCACATGATACTCTTATAGACCGAAAGGGGTCCGGAACGCAGTCTTCCACTCGTCGCCGGACTGTATTCTTAGTAAGTGATAGGCACTGCGTAAATCAAGTTTGGTGAAGACTGAGGCACCTTTTACAGCTTCCAATACATCTGGAATGAGGGGCATGGGATAGCGATCCCTCACTGTCACCTTATTTAAGCCCCGAAAGTCAATACATGGCCAGAGATCTGTAGAATCCCGTTTGGGTATGAAAAATAGTGGGGCTCCTGCTGGAGATTTAGAAGGTCTAATTAGTCTGTTGTGTAGATTGTCATCCAGATACTTTCTGAGTGCTTCTTTCTCCTTTTGTGATAATCCAAACATTCTTCCAAAAGGCACCAATGCATTTGGTATCAGGTCTATGTTGCAGTCTTGTGGCCTATGAGGTGGTAATGCCAATGGAGTTGTTTCGGCAAACACTGTTTCATATCTTTCCAAGAGTCCTGAGATGGAATGAATTCCTACCGCTGTGTTTAAGGTGCTTGGCAATGTCTTTGCTTCTTGGTATTGTACGGCTTGCAGGCAGTTCTTTAGGCAATAAGTAGAGTCAAAGCCCAATTGATTGGATGACCAATTGATATGTGGGTTGTGTTGGCACAACCACGTGATTACCAAAATGAAAGGGAAATGGGCTGGGCGAATGTGTCAAATCTAATCTGTTGCGTATACTGTTGGATGGTAAGTTGTACCAACTTCCCTCCTCCTCCTCACCTCATAGGCTGTAGTCCGGGTCCACAGGACTGAGTGGTCTTCTTGCTCTATAATCCTTCTCCTTTTTAAACTGAGGTTTAGATCTCACTCGAGGGGAAGCCACAGTGAAGGCTTACCAGAGAGCCCACACGGTGACCCCTTCCCGAGAGGGACAAAATGGGGAAAAAGCCAGGAGTGGCTGAAAAAACCCCAAGGATGCGTCTTTCCGGAAGGCTTCCGGTTGGTAAGTGGGCACCGTTGATGTCATGACGAAGAAATTACAATAATGCAAACTGTAATCCGGAAGCAAGAAAGCAGCTTGCAGCAGCGACCAGAAGGATCTAAGAAGTAAAGGTAAGAAGAAAGATAAGGGAGAAGACTGGAGAGGGAGAGGAAAGGTGAGCGAGGAAAGCTCAGAACAAAAAGGGGAGGAGCAGGAGAGCCATGGGGAGGAGTCAGCTCGGTAAGATGAGCCGTGCAGAGTAGTCCGCTCAGTATCGGAAAGCAGAGCAGAATTCACACAGAGAGTGGAAAAAATACAAGAGAAAAGGCCGAACCAGGCGGCGCGGGTAAAAAGTGCTAAGAAATGTAAGCGTATAGCAACATAGGAGAGCGCAAGAGAGTAGCTGACCAAGCGGGTTGCAACGCAACGCGAATCAGAGTGGGCGTGGCTTAAAAGCACTACGTCCGTGAGCGGCATAAGAACTAGACCGCTAGGAATGGAAAAGAACGTGGTGGATTCTTAGCGTCCCCCGAGGCGGAAACGGGGCCATATGCGTCAGGTCCTACAACAGCGCATGGCACAATCCCAGGAGAAGACTTGGGGAAGGGAAGTGCATATTTCTTCTTAAAACGATTGTTTTATATAAGAGAGACATCCACGGAAGGCCTAGTAAAAACACAATTGGTAATACCCAAGAGCCACTGAAAGGTTGTACTAGATATTGTCCTAAATTCCCCTCAGTAAGGTGGGAACGCGCAATCTAAAACCCAGGTGCATATTAGTGGGAAATTTACTGGCCAGGTATCTACGCTGATATCAAAACATTCATACAGACATGCAAAATCTGTCAAAAGACCAACCCACACATCCCATTACCTGCCCCTCTGAACCCATTGCCAATTATAGAAATCCCTTTTTCAAGAATCATAATTGGTCCTCTAGAGAAATCCAGATTAGGCAATAAATATGCCCTGGTGATTTTGGATTACACAACCATATATCCCGAGTTGGTTTTTCACTTTTCAGTGTGAGAAAACCTTCCCCAGTCCTTTTGCTTTCCCAGAAATCTGGAGCTTGTAGTTTTCTCATTTTCATTCTATATTTAGGATTACAAATCCCACACTTGTTCAGAAAAAAAAATAGAACTTAATGGCTATCTTACAAATGGAATTGGTCAACCTGAGCGCTCTGCTTATAAGTGAGCCTGATACTATGTAACAGGTTATAGCAACATGGAAAGCAAAACAATTATGGTTCTCCATTAGAGGAGAAATTAGCACAACAGAACATATACATTTGTCAACCACATGAATAATTAATACTAATGAATATATATGTTCAAAAGATAATGCAGAAAAACTGGTGGATTAAAGAAACACATCCTTGTTATTCTACAAAGTGGAACGTTAAATGCTAGTGATGTTCGCTGCCATTTTGTCGTGGACTCCTGGCGCTCTGGCGGATCTGAAAAGAAAGATGGGGAGGAGTGGGTTGGTCAGTGGGAGGAGAGTTAGTCCCTCTGTGCTGGGTTTGCTTCTAGGTGGTATGGTTTGGTGGGCATTCGGGTGTGTGAGTCTGTATAGCTTGTTTTACGTGTATGTGGTGTGGTGTTAGAGTTGAACGTGTTGTGATTGAGTGCATTTTTGGAGGTGTGCATTGTCCTATATGATCTTAGAGGTTGCGGCCCTGGTAGTCATGTGTGGCTGTTGTTTTTGGTAGGTGTGTGGTGTGTTTGCAGCAATATGGAGACTCTGCGCAGCCGCAGTGCAACGTGCTGCACGAGGAGGTGTCGGCTTCTGCGCAGTACAGCGTGCTTCGGTGAGACGTGCCTTGGCTTCTGCGCAATCGCAGTGTGGCATACCTAGGGATGTCTCCATTTCGGCGCAGCCGCAGTGCTGCGTGCTTTGGCGAGGACGTGTCTGGGCTTCTGCGCAGTGCTGCGTGCTTCGGCAAGACGTGCCTTGGCTTCTGCGCAATCGCAGTATGGCATACCTAGGTAATGTCTCGATCTCGGCGCAGCCGCAGTGCAGCGCGGGATCCCCGTGGGCTGCTCACTGGGTGGCCACCCACTGGACAGAGGCCTTCAGTGCAGCGTGGACTGGGCGTATGTTGGCGAGGATCCTGCAGGAGATCCCCAGCGACCGATCCCTACAGGATCACTGGGCAGGAATCCACAGGCCATCTATCACCCAGGAGCACCGAGGCCGGGCAGACATGTGGGGCCGGAGCGCGGAGGAGGTGAGACCCCTCCCCGGTGGCGGTGCAGGCGGGGGAGGAGGAGGAGGCGGCGGGGGCGCGCAGGAGGTGAGACCCCCGGTGCAGGCGAGGGAGGAGGCGGCGAGGGCGCGCAATGTGCGGGACTGCGGCCGCTGGGAGGGAGTAGGGACAGGTCCCCAGAGTAGATCAGGCTGGACTGGGGCTGCCCCGAGGCCTCGCGCCATGAACCTTTGCTTGTTCTCTAATGTGACCTGATAAGTGAACATGCATAGACTGAATCCCCAACATATGTGACTCATTCTGCATGGGACTGCATTCCATTCATGGCGCATGTGCTCTGCATGAGAATTATAGCAGTGCCCTCCGCTGTAGACAGTTGCCTGTTGGGTTTCCACACTGCTGTGTACTTGCACCCTTTCCTAAAGCTGGGCCACATAAAATAGGAATGAGTCCCACAAAAAGTTCAGTCCAGCCCACACATAGGGCCTCTTTACACGGTAGGCGGTAAACCATGGCACTATTAGCGCCATGGTTCATGCCGGTAATTTACCGGTACCGCCTTGGAGGAAAGGGGAATTACCGCCCTATTCCAAGGTTGGGAAGGCGGTAATTCCTCCTTCCTCCATTGCCCTTCCCCATTCCCATTTTTGCCCCATAGGGCGTAATGGGAATGCGGAAGGCGCTAATTACGGTACCGCAAATTGCGGTACCATAATTAGCTCCCTGGTCCCTTTGCGGGTTGGATTTTTAACGCCTGCAAAAAGCAGGCGTTAAATTCCCCAACCCGCAAAGGGACCTCGTAGTAAGGCGGTAAGGATTTACCGGTACCGGTAAACCCTTACCGCCTACCGTGTAATGAGGCCCATAGTCTCGGACATAGCAATCCGCACCGCACCTCAACACTATTCACGCTTCGGCTTCTACAGCGTCACTTCACTGGCCGTCTCTGCTAGTTAATGAGCAGTTGCTTTAATTGCAAGGTACTATTTGCATGCAGAGCAATCTTCCTTTGCTCATGTCTGTTTAGACTTTGGTCTGCCGAAGGGCCATTCAACCCACAGCACTTCAAAGACCCAACCAATGGCAAGAGGTTCCATCCACCTCCCCGCACCACAAGTGAGTGGGTCCTGTGCCTTCAATAGGGCTTGGTTTCTTCCTCCTTAATTTGAGCTCTTCTGCAGTGTTTGCAACTATAATTGGGGCTAGATTGGAGTTGTCTGTTCCCAGTGTTGGGAAGGGGGCATCCCATCCTGCCCCCCCTAATTGTTTTAGAGTAAGGTGAGCTGCATTCGAAGCACTATGATGGGCCGGGGTAGGGGGCCTGGATGGCTGCAACACTCTACTCGCAGGAGTGCCGAATGCAACATGAGACCCTCTGATAGCTGCGTGCTGCAGCACGCCTCATCACAGGACTAAGACAAGTCTACCACATCGCTCCCACTCTCAAGGCACCACACTAGCTACTCCTCCAAGCACACATCATGTTCAAGACTGCCAGCATCGGGTGCAAAGCAGTCACAGCTAAAAGACCACTCTACTGGATCCAGAACGTCCTCATCTCCAGAGGCCAGTGAACCTCCAGAAGCCACAGCATCGCCAGCTTGGAAACAAAGAACTGGAAGGGGGAGAAAACCAGGAAACAGCCTTTGCTTGCTAAGCACTGTCTCTAAAACAGGTTACCAAAGCAGAGAAGACTGCCCCCTTCATCTTACACTTCAGGAAGGACCTAAAGACCCTACTCTTCAGAGAACATCCCGCCAATTACTGACTGGTACACTCAACCCCACCCCCCCAGCTATAAGGATTTGGTGAGGGAAGACAGTTAAGGGGGAGGGCACATTTATTTGAAACGTATCTTGTGTTTTTAACAAAGTCCCTTGCCTCGTTTGCACATTACTCGTGTGTGGTAGTTATCGTAGGTTTTTAAAAATATATATATATTTTGTGTTTGTGGGCTAGTGATTGTGGGGGTGGTGGGTGGCAGGATGAAGTGAAGGGTGGGTTAGATGGGGAGATGAGGGGGCGGGTGGGTAAGCCCCAATTAAAAAAAATCGACTAAACCTACCACGAGGAAAGGTGCACAAGGAATGTACAAACGAGTAGTGACCTTGTTAAAAACACCTACAACTATTTGAAATTAACAGACACTTATTGAATACTGTGCTACACTGAATGAAAAAAGTAAATCATTGATGTCGCGTGTTATTTTCCAGGTGAAGGTCGCCTTCAATGATGCCCCTGCCTGTGGAAGGGTTTAAAGGCATGGCAGAAGGAACTTCAATAATTGGTGTAACATTTTCTGTTTCAGGTGAAGGGCACCTTCCATGATGCCTCGTCCTATTTCTCTGAAGAGGAGTGGAACATTTTGAAGGAGTGGCAGAAGGAGCTCTACAGGAATGTGATGAAGGAAATTCACCAAGCCCTGCTCTCTCTGGGTAAAGTTACACTCCTGATCTTTAACAGGTGGCTTTAGAGTCTATGAAAGGGCTGCCTTCTTATTTCAGACTTTCCTAAGGATGCTCTCCGGCTCTGTGCTTGAACATCAGTATAGGATTGTCTAGTCCTCCTGAATGATTTCCTTGTTGCTGTACAAAGTCTGATTGATATCTTGCCCATAACGAGACAGTTGCTTACTGTTAATTAGATGCTAATTGGGGGAAATGCCATGCTTCGGTTGATGTTTAATAAAAGTTGATAATATTGTTGAAAAACAGAAGATATATCGCCAGTAGGCGGGTAGTGAATTCAGAAGCATTTGTGCGTTTCACACCGGTAGCATGGAAGCAATGTTGCAACAATTCTTCACAACTGTGAGATTTTGTTAAAATGAGTCCGAGTTCTATTGCACAGCACCCTGCTTCCCAAATGGACCTGAGCTCAATTTTCCAGTACCATGCTTACCATATGGATCTGAGTTCTATTTTCCAGTACCAGGCTTACCAAAGAAGTTTTGACTTCTACTTTCCCAGTACCATGCTCGCCACATGAATTTATTTATTTATTTATTCAGATTTGTAAAGCGTGCAACAGCCTGGGGGCATCGTGGCGCTTGTTACAGAGATATTTCTCAGATACAGAAGATTAGACAGTAGCAGATTACAGTACAGGCATGTGGCGGAGAATGGAAAACAATGGATTAGGTGAAGAGAGGTTTTAATTTTTTTCGCAAGGCAAGGAGCTCTGATATCTGTGGGTAGTGCATTCAATAATATGGCGGCAATGTGGGGGAAGCCTAGCCCACCAGCTTTAGCCCTGTAGATGCGTGGGGTGTGAAGTTGGTTCGTGTAGTTAGTCCTAGTAGGCCGTGTTGAGATGGATTTAGCTATAGTCTCTGATAGGTATGAAGGGGCTGCGAGAGTGAGGCATTTGAGGGTGAGGATTTTGAAAGTGATGTGCTCTTTAACCGGGAGCCAGTGGGCTGCCGTTCTGGCCTGGGAGTTATGCTCCCTTTTGGTGATGCTTAATGCTGCTCATAGCACGTTGTTCTGTGTGATTTGGAGTCAATTTAAGTTTTATTCAGATGTACCTGCTAGAAGGGCATTGCAATAGTCTAATTTGGCCCCAATAGTTGCTATGGCTATTGATAGGCAGTTAGGCTTGGATAGGTATGGTTTTATGGCATTTATGAGCTTTGTGGTGTGCAGAGATGCAGAGGTGATGGCGCTGACCTGCCTGGTCATGGATAGGGTAGAATCAATGTATACCCCTAAGGTCTTCACAGATATAGAGACGGGGATGATTGTGTTATCAATGATGAAGTTAGAATACAGCTTGTCGAGTTTCGCTAGTGTGGTTTTTTGACCTAATATGATGATTTCGGTATTCTCCCCATTGAGGCAGAGGCTGTTGGCCGCCATCCAGGCCTAGATGGTGGTGTAAATTAGGTGTAGTGCTTCAGCGTCTTTGTTGTAAGAGCCGGAGAGTGGTAGGAGTACTCGAGTATCGTCAGCGTAGTTAGTATATGCGATACCAAGTGCGTCAAGCTGTCGAAGAGGGGCTTCGTGAACAAGTTGTAAAGTGTGGGTGCTGTGCAGGAGCCCTGTGGTACTCCGCAGTGGATGGTGGTGGGGGCTGCGTTGGCTATGTTAGAAAATACCTTCATCGCCCAAGAAGGAGGTGACCTAAAGGGCTTCTTATTTGGAGAAGTTAGCTGAGTGGATGAGGTGTGAAGTGAGGGTTTTGTGGTCCACCGGATCGAAAGCGGCCAAAAGGTCTAGGAGTAACAATAGGGCTGGCTTGCCTTTGTCCATGATTTGGGTGATCTGTTTTTTTAGGTCCACCAAGGCTGTTTCGGTGCCGTGTCCTTTGCGGAAGCCAGATTGCCTGGTTCCGAGGATAGAGTGAGCTTCAAGGAAGTGTTGGATCTGGCTATGGGCTGCTTTAGCCAAAATCTTAAAGAGGAAAGGCACAGTGGTTATGGGTCGGTAGTTATTGGGCTGTAAAGGGTCTAGAGGGGGCTTTTTTAGAAGGGCACGAACCCAGGCCTCTTTTAGGCTTGCAGGGATAATACCTGTTCTGAAGGAGGCATTAATGAAGGCTGTCAGGAGCAGAGCGAGAAGGTCGGCACAGACCTTGATGATCTTAGGTGCACATATGTCCCCTTTGCACATAGAAGGTTTTAGGTTTTTGAGGAGATTGATTACTTCTATTTCAGTGATACCACTGAAGGAGAAGAAAGGTTTGGTGGTATTAGTTGAGGAGGGAGTGGAGTCTGGTAGCTTGAGCTTTGGGTGATGAGGTGGGGCTTTGCAGTGATCATGATTTTTTTTTTTTAAGGAGTTCAATTTTATTTAGCATGGCAGATTGAATACTGGCACACCAGGCTTCGTCTTTGACGATCTCGTCTGTGGTGTTAGGAGGAGAGATGAGCTCATTGAAGATGGTGAAGATTTCCTTCGATTGTGAGTTGGCATTAGAGATGCGAACATTGAATGAGTCAGCTTTAGTGATGGCTGCTTTGTATTGGCTGGAGATCACATTAAAACAGTTTTTGGCATTGTCGCTGGGGTCATTTAGCCAATTTTTTAGTGCATCCCTTTTGCTGGCGCGAAGGGACTGCAGTTCCTCAGTGAACCAGGAGTTGGTGTGCAGGGACTTTTTTTCTTTTTTTACATTCAAGTGGCGCTATAGAGTTGATGGCTTTTGTGAGAATTTCTTTGTAAGTGTCTGCTAGTGTGTTAGGATCGTTGGAGAAGGGAGGGGCTAGTGGGGCGATGTTCAAGTATGGGCACAGGTTATCCTTGGTGAGTTTCTTAGAGCTTCTTACCTGTGCTGAGGGGGAAGGGGTGAGGGTTTTAGAGCTTGTGGTGATTTGTATGGAGAATTCAATACAGCTATGATCAGTCCATGGCATGGCAGCATTGGAGGTGATATTGGTGAGGCAGTTATTTTCCATCTGATCTGACTTCTGTTTTCCAGCACCATGCTTCCCACATGGATCTGACTTCTATTTTCCAGCACCATGCTTCCTGCATGGATCTGAGTTCTGTTTTCTAGTACCATGCTTACCACATGGATCTGACTTCTATTTTCCAGTACCAGGCTTACCACATGGATCTGAGTTCTATTTTCCAGTACCATGTTCACCACATGAATCTGACTTCTATTTTCCAGTACCATGCTCCCCACATGGATCTAGGTTCTATTGCCTGTGGCCTTGCCCATGCTTTGCTGCCTTGAATGCCAAGGAATCCGATTACTGTGGCAGTATACATACATTTCAGTCTTGAATGCCAGATGACTGACACCCGGCTTACCACATGGATCTGAGTTCTATTTTCCAGTACCATGTTCACCACATGGATCTGACTTCTATTTTCCAGTACCATGCTCCCCTCATGGATCTAGGTTCTATTGCCTGTGGCAGTCTTGAATACCAGATGAATCCGATGCCCATGGCCTTGCACATGCTTTGCTGCCTTGAATGCCAAGGAATCGGATTACAGTGGCAGTATACATACTTTTCAGTCTTGAATGCCAGTTGACTGACACCCGTGGCTTTGCACACGCATTGCAGTCTTGAATCCCAGATGAATCTGACACTTGCAGCCCTTGCACATGCTTTGCAGTCTTGAATGCCAGGTGAAGCTGGTGCCCGTGGCCTTGTACATGCTTTACAGTCTTGAATCCCAGATGAATCTGACACCCGTGGCCTTGCACATGCTTTTCTGCTTTGAATGCTAGGGAATCTGATGCCCGTGGCCTGGCACATACTTTGCAATTGTGTGCTGGAAGTTAAACCATTAAAGGACCATTCCCAGGCTCTTCCTACAGCCACGTGGAGGGTCAGAGAGTATGTGGAAGGGAGGCTTGAAATCAATCATTACCACTGGTACTGCTCTGGTCAAACTTCCACTCCATCATTTTCAGCCCATCTCTGCCCAAGGAGGATAAAACATGGCTGAGGTACTTTGTGTTCCCATGCAGAAGGGCTGTGCCTACTATGGCCTGGGACCAAGGTTGGTCTGCATAGGGTTTTTCCTGTTCTGTAATGGCTTGACAGGCTGCAAAATAGTAGTCTGTAAAGTTGCCTAGAATACCGCAGGAGGTTATGATACAGGGTCCGAGCTTGCTGTGCTAAGAGGCTTGAGCTAAACCGCTCCGATGTCAGCCATTGAGGCCAAAAGATGTCAGCCATCACTCTTGGGGTTGGCAAGATTGACCTTGCTTACCAGCAGGGTACACCTGCTGGTTTTCACTCAGTGCTGCTAGGATGGAAGTGTTTCTGGGAAGATTCTTTGCCAACATCTACAGGATTTCAGTGCAGAAGACTCAAGTCCATCAAAGAAGTTCACAGCCTGGTTTATTTAGCCCATGAGATGTAGGGTTATGGCAGTGCAGCAATCCACACAGTCTCTAGAATGTATAGTATCCCACACTTATTGCTTGTCTCATCCCTGTGTTTTGTTTGGGTTGTGGCTGATGTCCACAACATCTCCTGTTGGTCCTCCTGGATGCTCTTATCAGGTGCCCTTGCTTGATAACGAAGGGTTCCGTCAGGGGTTTCGGGTGCTGGGCACTGTGCTACTAGTTGGACCTAAAGGCACTACCAACATTCCCCTCCTTGTTGCTAAGAGTGTCTCTTTCCCAACCTGGCCTCTGCTAGATTCTTTGGACCCCTCTCCAAACATTCAGGAATCTCTATTCCATATTTCACCTCCTCTCTTAGGCTTTACCCCCTCCTTCTCCTCTCCCTTCGTCTTTCTCCCCTCTGTTCCCCTTTCTGCTTCTTGCATCCTTTCCTTTCTCTTGTTTTCTCCTTTAGACCTCCTCTCTGCTCTTACGCCTGCTCCTCTCAGCCACCTCCTCTATGATCTCTCTCCACTTCCTCCTTTGCGCCTCTCTACCGCCTCCACTCCCTGTCACCTCCTTGGAGCCACCCTGTATTCTGACCAAGCTGTATCCTGTATTCTTGCCGCCACCCTGTATTCTGGCCACGCTGTATCCTGTATTCTTGCCGCCACCCTGTATTCTAACCAAGCCGTCACCTGTATTCTTGCCGCCACCCTGTATTCTGGCCAAGCTGTATCCTGCATTCTTGCCGCCACCCTGTATTCTGACCATGCTGTATCCTGTATTCTTGCTGCCACCCTGTATTCTGGCCAAGCTGTATCCTGTATTCTTGCCGCCACCCTGTATTCTAGCCAAGCTGTATCCTGTATTCTTGCCGCCACTCTGTATTCGGGCCAAGCTGTATCCTGCATTCTTGCCGCCACCCTGTATTCTGACCATGCTGTATCCTGTATTCTTGCTGCCACCCTGTATTCTGGCCAAGCTGTATCCTGTATTCTTGCTGCCACCCTGTATTCTGGCCAAGCTGTATCCTGTATTCTTGCCGCCACCCTGTATTCTAGCCAAGCTGTATCCTGTATTCTTGCCGCCACTCTGTATTCGGGCCAAGCTGTCACCTGTATTCTTGCCGCCACTCTGTATTCTGGCCAAGCTGTAGCCTGTAATCTTTCCGTCCCCCCCTGTATTCTGGCCAAGCTGTAGCCTGTATTCTTGCCACCACTCTGTATTCTGGCCAAGCTGTATCCTTTATTTCTGCAGGCACCTTGTATTCTGGCCAAGCTGTATCCTGTATTCTTGCAGCCGCCTTGTATTATGCTCCTGCACCTCTGCACTTTGTCTCCTAACTCCTACCCTGCTCTTCTGACTGCTTCTGCCTAAATTGCTCTGTAGGGCAGAGGCAAGGCCATGTAGTGGTATGCTCTGGCTCAAGTTTGTAGGAGGTGTGAAAGTGTCTGCAGTTTGGTTCACACCGGCTCATACTACCAATTCCCCAATGCAATTTGTGTTGGGCGGAGGACTTCCCAATGGCGTGCATCCCGAGGTTACAAGGTGTATGTCTGTCTTCTTTGAAACAGTCTTGCCAGCTGACCTTGCTCAGACAACCCTCCCAAAAGCCCACAGACTTTCCCTTAGGAATCTCTGCATGGTATAATTCAATTCCACCTGATAATAGGGGTATCCTGTGAATGGGTATGGGCGGCTGGGCCCATGGCATGCCCTGGAAGCGGCACTCGCTACTCCTCTCTTTCGGCATTCCCTTTATGGTTTCCAGACATTTCTGTGGCTCTCATGGCAGGGGACTTCCTGTTTACACAAGGTTATGGATGGGATGGTGGTTGTGAGGGATGACCGTATACCACCTGTGGGCCTGCATCATAGAGTGGACCATGGACCTAGGTCCTCAGGCTTATTCCAAGCCCGCCCCGTAGCCTCCGGCTTGTGACTTTGTCATAACGGGCAGGAGACATTTGTTTGTAATAATCTTGCTGTGGTGGAGATACGTTTATTGAGTGTATTAAATAACTCACATATACCTCTTGGGGGGGGGGGGGGGAATGGTAATCCACTATGTGTGAAAGGCAGAGAGGGATGAAAGGGAAGATCATTCCCGTTTTTAGCCACTTGCCCCAGCTGCTGCTTGATAAAGGAAGGGGATGCAGGGAAGGAGCTGGCTAGCACTACTAAGCAATCTCTGGGGATACAGGGGAGGAGCTGGCTAACACTGCTAAGCAATCTCTGGGGATACAGGGGAGGAGGTGGCTAGCACTACTAAGCAATCTCTGGGGATACAGGGGAGGAGCTGGCTAGCACTGCTAAGCAATCTCTGGAAATGCAGGGGAGGAGCTGGCTAGCACTGCTAAGCAATCTCTGGGGATGCAGGGGAGGAGCTGGCTAGCACTGCTAAGCAATCTCTGGGGATACAGGGGAGGAGGTGGCTAGCACTGCTGAGCAATCTCTGAGGATGCTGGGGAGGAGCTGGCTAGCACGCTAAGCAATCTCTGGGGATGCAGGGGAGGAGCTGGCTAGCACTACTAAGCAATCTCTGGGGATACAGGGGAGGAGCTGGCTAGCACTGCTAAGCAATCTCTGGGGATACAGGGGAGGAGGTGGCTAGCACTACTAAGCAATCTCTGGGGATACAGGGGAGGAGCTGGCTAGCACTGCTAAGCAATCTCTGGGGATGCAGGGGAGGAGATGGCTAGCACTGCTAAGCAATCTCTGAGGATACTGGGGAGGAGCTGGCTAGCACTGCTAAGCAATCTGAGGTTGCTTTATTTAACATCTGGCCGTGGGTTATTTGGGAGCCAAATTATTCTGGCACTTAAATGCCAGACTCGCTACTTTGAAAATAATGTGTGTTATTCAGCCATTGTCAGATTCTGGCATCCAGCATATACCAGCTGGCAAAAAACAGATTGTTCTCTTTCTTATACAAGCGTCATGAGATTAATAATTAACATGTGTGTTTTCTTTTATAAACCAGGTCCACTTATTGTCACGACCGTCTTTTCATTAAGAAACCAAGACGAGGAAGACCCAAGTCACACGGAGAGCCAGGAGGCGACGGACAGAATTCATGGTATTACTTTCTTGAAATTCTCTGCATTTGGCAAGAGAAGCGGTGAGGGAGGAAAGGGCGAGGGTGATGTGATCACTTTTCCTGCGGGCAAGTAAAAGGCAGGCGGTTGCATTTTGGATGTGTTGTATTCGAGGGGGCGGTTTGGGCAAGAGGCTGAGGGAAGCAGTCTTTCCATTATTGAGTCGCCAGGATACCAGCAAATGTGGATTCTGTTTCCAGCACCCGATCCGACAGCATTGCTTCAGGATTACGGGTGCCGGAGGACTCCATGAGGGGATTTGCCATTGTTGACATTTAGCTGGAGGTAAGCCAGATGCCCCACCGGCACTCCCGTAGTCGGGCGGTCTGGTAAAGTGCTGGTATCCTCGGATACTGGCACTTTTGTACCGGACCGCCCGACTCGGAATGAGCCCCAATGTCTTTTTTTCTTTTGTTTTCATAGTGGTAGGGCGGATGTTTGGATAGCATAGGTTTTGATGGAGGACTGAGTTTTCTTCAAACAACGTCTTGACAAACACACCTTTGCTGTTTTTTAGAGTAGGAAATCCATCTTAGAAGTAGGGATTTGCGGAGGTATTATTTCTTGTAAAATATCCTGTTCTAACATGCCCCTTTGTCCAATTCCTATGGCTGACTTACCACAAGAGGCAGAGAAAGGAAAAGGGATAAAGAAAGAGGGAATGAGTGAGAGAGATGGGAGGTGGCAGCGAGGGAGTCAAGGTGGTGATAGCAAGAGGCAACAGAGGGAGAATAAACTCCAGAGAACCGGGGAGAGAGTGGGATCAATGGAGGAGTTGTTTAGAGCTACAGTGATGGATGACGTGTGATTAGGTTGAGCTTTACTGGTTGAAATATCAGTTCATAAAGATTGCAGGAGAGGGGAATTGGTGAATATATTTCTCTGCAGTGTTTAGCTCCGCCCAGTCTATACTTGTGTTAACATTGCAAGTATTCAGCCAGAACAGCAGAGGAAGTGGGACTGATGATTAACTGCGGCATGAGTCTAAATTCAGAAGTGTATTCCCATCAATAGGGTGGAACTCATGGAGGTTTACTTTCTACAACAGGTGACATGATTATCGATCATGAAGAGTCATTCAGCGTAAAAACAGAGGAAAATGTACACCTGACCCACCCTCCAGACACAGAATCCTGCGGAAGAAAGCGGGACTTCCCCAGCCCAATGAAAGTAGAAGGTATGGTGTCTGTGCTGTTCAAATTCAAAATAGATCCCATGTGTCACCCCTCCACCCCCACCTGGGGAGGGGGGGACATTCATGAGCCTGGGCAAGATGGCAGCGCGTACATGAACTACACTTAGTCGCAGGTAGAACCCTTCCTGATCCTGTGGCAAAACATGTTTATGGCCCCAAATCTTGGGCCCTGAGGTTTGGAGGTGCCCGAGGTGATTTGCTTAAAGACTGGCTGCTCCAGTGAACTGTGGCACAGGAGTGAATGCCTGGCGCATTTATGTCTGAGTGATGCTGGTGTGGCTTTCTGCACAGACTGGTGGACTGTGGAGCTACTGTGGATAAGCACAAGGGGTGTGAGTGGACCCAGCCTGCCAGGGTCGTTACCTGCGATCATCCTTCTCAATGTGCCACTGCCTGAGGCATGGTGTAGCATGCCCACATCACAGAGGAAGCCGCACACCTCTATAATCGGGCGTGTTCTTGATTGGGGGGGAGGGGGCTCTCCTATGCCTGCAGCATTTTGCTATCAGCTGTAAGGTGACGTATGGCTCCCATTCTGATCTCCAACCAGTGTGGTGGCTGCATTGCTTGGTGGGGTGCAGTGCCCTAGAGCCCCTGCACTTATTTAGATGTTTTTGGTAACCAGATGAGCCCAACTCTGGTAGTGTGCCACTGTGTCCTTTCTTTGGTTGAAAGGCACTCTTTGGTATAGGTTAGTGGTAGCGCTTCCCCCGTGACCACCTCTCACAGTGCTGTGCCTGCTCTATTTGTGAGCTTCCTGTCATGGTCCCACTTCCTCTGGTGTACGTGGGGAAGCCAGGGACATATCAGGCAAGTTGAGGTTTCAGTGGGAAAGAAGAGGAAACCATTCTGACCTCATCAGCATGGGCCATGGCTGCACAGGGTCTGGAGGCAGATGTGCGATCTGTGTTGCTGGACCTGAAGGAAGGCGTTAATACACTGTGTATCCTGATTTCTTTCCCCTCATCTTCAGAGTAGAAGACCTGCAGCGAAGGCTGGATTGCCATGATAATACCCTGGATGACGCTGAACAGAGCATCTCTGCGTCTGAGGCCTCATCCTTGCAGCAGGTGAAAGACCTCAAGAAGATGCAGGCCATCCTTCAAGTCATTGTGGCCAAAAGTGATGACTGGGAGAGCCTCTTAAGAAAGAGCAATATCCACATTTTTGGTGTGGAAGAACATTTTAGAGATCAGCTTGATTCCTTCCAGTTCTCTGGGGCATAGATCTTCACTTCCTTGATCGGGAACCGGCGTTGCAGGGTCCTTTCCTTTTAATTTTGTAAACATGTTTTTGGTACCGGGTGCAGCGGGCTCCCCCACAACCCTCACTCACAATATAGTGAGCAAGGGTGTGGGGGACATCCCCGCAGCCCCTTCCACCGAATGGGGGATTTGGTAAAACTTTTCAGCCGTTTGGTATTTTTGGGCGGGTGAAATGCATCCAAATCACCCATTCTGTCTTTTGAACTCAGTCTTTTTGGCTGATTTCAATCAAATTGGATTCCAGGCTGCCTCCAAGGGCCCCACCATGTCCCATCAGTGCACAGCTCTGAATGCTGGTGCAGCTAAGCCCTGCATCCTTTCCAGATTGGTAAAATGAGTATCATTGGGTGGGCAAAGAGTAACTGAGCCAGGGCGAGGTGCAGAGAAGAGGGATCGTGCAAGGAAAAGGTCATCACATATCATTCCACTACCCCTCCGAAACATAGCAGACCTTTGTAAAGGACACATCTCTGAGCAAAAGAGCTGGGTGGCTGGAGGCACCCGCTGCTCTTGCTGCGGCCTGGCAGTGCTTCGTCCTTGCTGTGGAGACTGTGATGGGGCTTTCTGCTGATGTGACCCCCTGGCCTCCAGTGGCAGCTGTCTTGTGGCCTGTGCTTTGCACGCCCAGCATCGTGGCTGTGGAGCTGGCTGGGCCTCTGCTGCTTCTGGCTGGCTGTGCATTGGGGTCACAGGGTGCTGTAGTTGCCGAGGACCAAGTGGTGGTAGTGCATCTTCCTTTTTTGAGAAGCTGTGTTTCTAGAGAGTGATCCTCATGCCCAGGACATCCACCGTTGCTCACTGTGCGTTTCAACGCGAGGTTTATGTTCTCTGCATACACTAATCATCTGAGCCATACTATCATCTGGAGCAGTTTCCTGGGCTTGTGATGGCCATGTTAGATTTATTTTGTTGTGCCTATCTTTTTATTATTTATAATAACAAGTGAGTAATAAACAATAACAGCACAGCTGTTTGGAAAATCGAACCATCAAGGCAAAACGTTCTGGTGTGCGTACTATTACAGACAGAATCGTCAAATAAAGTACTCCTTTGTCGCCTCACAATAGAATGTGATAACAAAACCATGTTGGTAGATTACCAAGATTGCTGGGGTCACTTGGTATCAAATGCGTTTGGGCAGCCCCATGATATATATATCTGTTCTTCCACCATGCAGTTATCCATGTCCAACACCCACTTAGACAACCTGGCACCTCCCGCGCCCCCGATGCATGGCAATATTCCTCTTGGCCACTATCGAATCGTTGGATATAAAAATGTTGCCGTCTCGCCCCATATTCCCACTAGTATCAACTTCGGATCTGTCGAGACCGGCTGAGACACCACTGCGGGCACCCTGCATAGGCTCTTAAGCCAGAATTTCTGGATTTTCGGGCATATCCATATTGTGTGATAAAATGTCCCCACTGCAGTGTGACACCGTAAACAGTTTGAAACTGCCACCAGCCACATCTGAACAGTAGATCCCAGGTGTAATATGTTATATACTAGATTTTCAATTTGATAAGTCTAAAACGGTCCGGAATAGCTATCATTTAGGTACCATTAAGGCCTCTTGCCATGCTTTAGCCTCAAATGGTCCCATGTCCATTTCCTATTTTTGTTGTAGATTCGTCACAGAGCGCATTGTAAAACTACCTAAGATCTGGTACAAAGTCAAAATTGTCTTCTTAACAAGGAGTTCTGTATGCGTATTAGCTTCCACTGGTATCTGTTACGCGTAGTCCTATTTCCCTCGAAACTGCAACCACATTACGTGCCGGAATTGGCTACATTGATAATTGTCCAACACTGACAATTGTTAACTCTGCTGCAGATCCTGGAATGACCGTAAATGGCCCTCTGACAGCACATCACTCACAACATTTACGTTTTTGGTGTGCCATTAAGTCCAAAGATCATCTTACGCAGCGCAGCCATGTCGCGAGTGTTACATAACGGGGCCTTCAGGGTCACTGTTCCTTCCGGTCCGGTCTCCTTCATGACTTTCTTACAGACACTCACTACCTGTTGTGAAATGTAAGACAGTCCAACCACATTCGCCCTCCCATGTAATGTTTGAAGCGGATCCCTACGGCCCAACCTGGCCAGCTCAAGTCAAATATGTGGACGGGACAGGTCACCCAGAAACTACTCATTTGCCACTGCCATCTGCAAAGCCCAGTAATAGTTGTGACTATCTGGGAGACCAATCCCGCCGTCCCACACCGAACCGTACAGGGACTGCTGTGCTATCATGGGCTGAGAATCTCGCCAAAGCAATCTCCTCAGAGCCCTTTCAGGAGTCTGGAATTTCTGAACCAGGATCCTGACTGGAGTATTATGTAGGATATACAAAAACTTGGGTAGTGTCCTCATTTTAAATAATGCTGCACTCCCCAACAGGGACAAGGGCAGAGCCAACCAGAATTTAGTGCCTGCAATAAACCAATCGGGGATGGGCGTCAAATTGCAACCAAGGATGGTTGCAGACTCCCAGCAGACCTGAATGGCCAGGTATTTAAATGAGATGACTGCTACTCTGAAGGTACTGTCATCTGGGATTGTCTGGGACCCCCCTTGGGCCGGAAATAGGAACGACTTGCCCCAGTTGAATCGGACACCACTATGTCATCCATACCTTTTTAATATCCTCATTATCCTGGGGATCGACCTCTGAGGACAGAGAGGGCAGCCCTGACGCATACATCTCTCCAGCGGGAACTGCTGAGATGTCATCCAGTTGACTCAGACCTGTGTCATGGGGTGCTCGTACAATAGTCTAATCCATTGCAGGATATTCTGCCAGGAACCCATACCCGACAACACCACCCAAACAAATTCCCAATATAAGGAGTCAAACGCCTTTGTGAAATTGAAGGGCACTATTGCCAGTGACTCTGAAACGCTGCTAACCTTATCCAGGGCCACATGAAGTCTCTGCATTGTGAGGAATCAGAGTTTCTGTGGAGTCTCTGGGGATGCAGGTGCGCCTGCATCTCATTAGCTTTGTTTGTTTTAACTTAAATGTGGCTTCTGAGACCATCCTGGATTAGGGTCTTGGTTGGTTCTGGGAGTACGGCAACGCAACCCAACATCTTTGTGGCTGTGGCCACCTGGTTTAGTTAGAGTAGTTATGAGGGCTTGGGTGTCTGGCCAACACTTTGAGGCTGAGTTTGGTGGTTTGGTTGACTGGTGTGCCAGCTGGTTGCCTTAGTGTGAGTGTTGGGAATGAGTGTTCGGAGTGGGTCGGGTAAGTGTGCTAGATTTGTTTTGTATGCAGCTGATTCATTAGTTGCCTTGATGGTATAGTAAGTTAGACATGTTTATTGTAGGTGTTGTAGCGGGCCTTGCGCCAGCCCGTATAGGTGGCCGTTTGTGCTCAGGAGTGGCAGTCCTGTGGTTCGCCAGTGGCAGTGGTGGATGGGAGGTGTTTAGTTTTCCTCAGATCGTAATCTGACTGACTACGCACCCGAACCTCTTAAGACAAACACAGACTTCCTGCTCACGTAGGAACCACGTTACTAGTGCTTTCCTCAAAAGCCATTGTTGCTCAAACTGAGGCATCACTGGACAGCCGTGGATCATCAAAACATTGTGGCGCCAACATTCTTAATGGTTGCCAACTCCAACAGCACACTCTGTGACGTCACCATTCGGGAGCCAGCCACCAACCAGCTTTAAACCAGATGGCCACAGCCACAAAGATGTTGGGTTGCTGTCGCAAAAATACCTTACAGAGGCTGGCAGTTCTAGCCAGAATCCAGTCTGCTCCACAAAGTCTCACTTTGGACCTCCAAACGGCTGCTCCTTGATCGCCGCGGCCCACACTAGCCGGCCCGTTCTTCGTCGGCTGGCGTCCGGTCACAACACCCAGCCAACCTCCAGCCTGGAACGCCAGACCGCTTCCACAGGCCACCCCACTGACAGCAGCCACCTCAGCCTACTGTCAGCCCACCTGGAACCACGAACTTCTGCCGCACAGACAGCTGTTCTTCCTGGCCAACCCCACCCCGCATGACAGACGTATGGATCACTCAACCTTGTGATCCTTCCCCCTTCATCAGGGCTCCCTTCCTGAACCCTGATAGCGCACCTCTGCTGCTCCTGCAACCGCCTGGCTTGCAGGATCCGCCGAGCCCACTCCTTCAGGCCGTCCAGATCTGGCAAAGGTGAAATGGATGTCACCTCTGGAAGGCGGTACTCCCAGCAGCAGTATCTCCTCACTCCTTTCCCTGAACAACAACACAGGTACCTGCCCATTCCAGGATCCATCCAGGTCCTCCTCAAGACCAGACCTCATCGCCAAAATGTTATGACAGATTGTTTAGGTTTATATTTCAAAAAGGATACCCTGTCAAGTTGATAGTAGTAGTCTTCAGTTGCTTTATTCAGGTACATAGGCTCATCAGTTGTAATAGGGCTCATCAGGAGATTAGGAAGTACAAGACAGGAACCCACTGGCTCCCACCACCCAGGCTCACTTATCTCAACTGCCTGGGGCGGAACCCATTCATACCCAAACATTCCATTCTTACAGCCAACATTCCACAAGTGACATCACTCCATACATACCTCATCGAGGCAGGAAGAATACACAGGAAGAAAGACCAGTCACAACAGTCCCCTATTCGCTATTCATGTAGACGGCAAAAGCACCATCCATAAAGTGTATGAACGTGTGCAAACGTCGGAAATCGTTTAGTGCTTAGTAAAGAAAAAACTGAATTGATGGTTGTAGGCACAGATAATAAAATAAGGAGGTTGGGCATAGATTATAACCATTTGGTAGTGGCAGGGTGTGACTTTGAGACCCAAAAAGTGTAAACTCTTGGGATCTTTTTGGATCAGAATTTGAACATGCAGGCTCAAGTGAGCAGCTTGGTCTCCTCTACTACTAGAACTGAATAAACCTTCATAGACTCTGCTCTGTCTACTACGTACCTCAGCCCTTGGTCAATGGACCCTCGGTCCCCCCTTGACTCTGAGGCTCACCCAGTATATATAGGGTGGCACTTTTAAAGATTGGTTAAGCAGGGGTTGACTAAAGTTGCAAGAGTTGATCTAATGTTTGCTATTAAGTATTAGTAGTTTCTCTCACTTTGTGTTGCTTTACATTTGATTTAAGGTGTGCTACCTTTTATTCTACTGTGATAATATTGTGTTAATAGTACTTAATTTACTGCTACAGTTTTAGTGTATATAAAAAAGCTATTTTTATATAACTGCTAGTGTCAGTGTTTCCTTGACTAAGTGTATGCTGTAAGTACTGTGTGCCTCTTTACATCCCTTCTCCCTCCTTAGATCAAGCCTGGCTGCACAGCCATAACTACCTTACCTTTGGGTAGTACAAGCCTAAACTAAGAGGTGTAACCCTGTCACCTAAGGTGGGCTTTTCCAAGTTCTGTCCCTAGCACGTCTATGTGAACACCCTGAATGCTCTTGTATTTGAGTTTCAGCACAGGTTACCAGCTACACCCACAATCCAACCACGCCAGGAGGTCGGGGTCCCTCAACCAGGTGCAGTGGTTTTCTAGCTAACCCTCCTCTCAAAAGATGAACAGCGTTTACAAAGACTGCTACAGTTAGCAGGCATAGACACAGATTCCGATCACAACCCGGATGACCAGCAGCAATCCATCCACACCACAGACATGTCCCGCAAATTCGATTATATAATCCCAGCAGATGGCGCACTGGAGGAAGTCCCCATCAAGGACACTCCCTGCCCCCTCCCAACCCCCCAAACTAAATTTAATCTTTCCACACTTTAATGGGTAGAGCCACCAAAATGTGCAGTCTAATGCCAGAGAAGCAGAAAAAAGTTAGAACAGCACAGGAAGTACCCCTTCTAGACGACATATAGGAGGATGGTCTACTCACCATGACCAACCCTTTGTCAGCACCTCCCAAGAAGGAGAGGTTTGATTTAAAAAGTATTGAGTCCCAGACTCAGTGCATACCTGCCTGCAATTGCAGCCAAGTCCAGACTCTGTGGTCTCTGCGGCGGTGCGCAAGCGATCCACTATTCCTTCCTCTTCCTGCCTAACAAGGAGAGTAAGCACCTGGACCGTCGGGAATAGTCAACACCACAACCACCACTACCATCAAGGCGTAAATGCCATGGGCATTCTAGCCAGGTATCACCACCGAGAATTATGGTTTACTCTGGGACCCATTCTCGAGTTATTTCTGTAAGATAAAAGGCAAGAGGCCTTGGATATCCTCCACAAAGGTGAAGCAGCATCTGGCCACGCCATCTCCATGGATATTGCAGACACAGGGTTTTGTCAATTTGGAAATGGGGCTGTCCTACGTCGACAGGGGTGGTTAAAGGCAACCAACTTCCACCCCGATGTCCAAACCACAGTTGTCAACATGCCATTCAACAGAGTAGATCTGTTGGGAAAGAAAGTAGACTAAACTCTACAAACCATCAAGATGGATACTGGCACGGCATGCTCCTTGGGGAACTTGCAACAAAAGTGCCAGTCCTTTTGTGCAGGGAAATCTCGCTTCTCAAGGACTTTGCAGGAATTTCGCCTCACCTACTAGTCACCATCTGACAAAGCTCCTGCCTACGCCTAATTGGATACAGAAAAATTCCAATCATACATGGGAAATCCGCACAGACAAGACTCCTTTCAGTTCAGGGGCCAGTTGTCAAGGCAGCCCTGACATGCCGATACTGTCCCCTCCCACTTCAGCACCCCACTGGGAGGACGACCGTCGGAATTCATCCACCAATGAAGAAACAATACCACTGACGAATGGGTGCTAACCCCCATCCAGCCGGGCCATATTATGGAATTTGTCAAAACGACACTGACCATCCCCCCTCTCTCTCAAGAAGGCAGGAAAATGACATCATCTGCTTCTGAAAGAGGTCTGGTCTTTGCTTGCCAAAGGAGCCATACAAAGGGCCCCTCCCTCACAGCAAGGTTGAGGATTTTACTCCAGATATTTCCTGGTAAGAATGAAGACTGGGGGTTCGAGCCCTATTTTACTCGGATCGCTGAACAAATACCTAAAAGCTTAGATGTTTCGTCTGGTCACTTAAGAGCAGGTTCTGTCACAACTGCAGCACACAGATTTCCTGGCTTCTCTCTAGATTTAGAGGACGCCTAATTCTACATACCTATTCATCAGACACACTGCTGCTAACTGCGTTTTTTAGTAGCAGGCCAACATTACCAGTTCAAAGCCCTAACTTTAAGACTGCGGTCAACACCACAAGTATTCACCAAATGCCTCAAGCCAGAGGTGCCGCACACCCCTGTCAGGAGGGCACACAAGTGTACCCTAACTCACCGACTAGTTAGTGAGGAAAACATCATACGCGAAGGCTGCTCACAGTACACACTACCCACTGGGGTTTTCCATAAACTACCCAAAATCCCACCTTGGCCCCTCGCAGCAGGCGCTGTATGCAGGGGCAAATCTAGACTCTATATCTTGCAAAGCAAAGGGTAAACATCCTCCTGGCAAAGGTGCAACACCTCTCTGACCTTGCTAGCCATGATGTCCTCCTGCATCTCGATGATACCACACTGCAGGATCCTCATGCAGCCCCTCAAGGAGTTCCTGGACACCCACTGGAAACAAATCTAGGGATCATGGCAGCACTAAGTCAAGCTGAACCACCAATTCAGAGAGCCCCTACACTGATGGGCCGTAAAGGCTCATCTACTTCAGGCCACCCCCTTTTGGTTCCTTCTTCTCCAAGTTACGGTCACCACGGATGCTTCTATAGAGGGCTGGGGCGCACACTCTGACAACCGGAATGCCAGGGGTCTTCTGGACAAAAGAGAGCGCTCTACAAATGAATCTCCTGGAGCTGTGTGCCATCTTTTGGGTGCTCAAGTCTATCCAGCATGGCCGAGGCAGTTCTGGTACTCCAACCTCCTACAACTCTTCAGCCACCCCAATGAACCTTTACCCTCCCCGTGATCTGCTGTCATGGAACACAGGAGACATTCTCCACCACGATCCAGCCTCCCTCAACCTAATGGCTTGGCCACTGTGTTCCTAGAATTCAGCGCTATCCTGCTACCTCAAGACTGCAGAGGTGTTCTAGCGCTGGCCCGCGCTCTCTCTTTACTTACTTGTTACAGAAGCAAATGGTGAAGGGTTAAAATATGGTGCAAAGCCAAACCCTTTCACCATTCAACCAGTGGCCCCACAACCTTACTTGTCCATGGCATTGTCAAGATTGGCGCAGTCATCCATTAAGGTGCATTTAGCAGCTTTCTCAAGGTATACGGGTCTCCAGCTTCACTTTCACTGTGGTCACAAAGATTGATCAAGGGGTTTGTCCAATTCCTCTTTCGTTTGTTCTCACCAATCAAGTGACCAGCGCCAGCATGGAAACTAAACATAGTCCTCTTCATGCTTCACCGTTTGAGCCTATGCACAAGGCCCCAATAAAATTCCTGTCTTGGAAGACCGCTTTCCTGTTGGCCATCACCTTTGCTCGACGTATAAGCAAAATACAGGCATTTTCCTGCAAGGCACTATACCCGATGTTCCACAAATCCAAGGTGGTTCTATGTATGAATCCCTCATTTGTGCCCAAGGTGCCAACCACATTTCATCTCAATGAGCCTGTGGTGGTGCCAGCGTTCGTTCAATCACTGGGTTCACAATATGATGGTGAACTCACTGGGTTTGGCATGCACAGCCGTGTACCTCGCTGCTCCCAGCTCGTATGCTTCAGTTCTGCTACGTGTCCCGGCAACTTCTCCTGCTCGGTTTCCCGCGTCTTTCGTCTGCTATTTCCAGAACCCTCACGGCTCCCCCAGCGATCCGTTGCTCACCTGCCACCGCCGAGCGCTTCACCATGGGGAAAGTCACAGAAAGGTTCACTTTCCACTGCGTGACCTCTGCAGCTGAAATCACTCCAGCAATCCAGTGCTCGCCTGCCACCGCTGAACGCTTCACAGTGGGGAAAGTCACAAAATTGTGCGCTTTCTGCTGTGCTTCCTCTGAAGCTGAAATCTCGAGCCATACGGCCCTCTGGCTCTTCCACGATTTCTTCCTCTGCTGCTTCGTGGAGGTTCCAAAACTCCTCCACAAACTATCAACCACTACTACTACTCACCTGCTGCTACTGCTTCTGCTTTGGCTGCCTCGCCATCTTCCACATTGGTAGCTTGACCTGCAACTGAGGGGGCCTTTTAGCCTCTCAGCCATCCTTCTGTGTGGATCATTAACCTTACTGGACTGCACTCTGCAACCTTGTGCCTCAGAAGCCCTCTTCTTCGTCCCAATACTCTGGGAATTCTGGGACTTGAAGTCCCAAGAACAAAAGTCAGTTTTCGCAATAATTTCCCCACCACGTTCCTTTTTCCCCATAAGCATATTCAGCATATTCCTCAAAGGACACAAAGATACATTCGATTTTACAGAGGATTGAGGTTTTTACAGTTTCAGACTGGTAATTTTAAAAGGCTTTTCCTGGGACTTGTAGGATTTCCTATTTCTAGGAGTGTTATACTTTTTGCAAGAGCTTTTCTCACCCTTAATACATGACTGCTTATAATTGTCTTCACTCACATTGTTACAATTAACTTTAGAAAGTACCCGTTCTCTTTGACAACATGCCATTACATGTACTGGCATTCATGACATTCCCTTCCTTGAGGTAGACAAGTACTGCGTCCCATCCCATGAAGTCCTCCAGTTTCCCTGCGGCCCTTCTCCTCCCAAGTGATCCTCCCGGCTATCACCGCCCCCAGGGTCAGGATCAGGAAGAGTCTGCCATTCCCTGGCCACCTGAGAGGAGACTTCAGGTAGGGTTTCCGTGAGGACCCCATAGGATTCATCACAGCCGTGGGCCAAGACCTCATAAGAGGCATCTGCCATCTTGCTTGTCCAATCTCTGTTGCGCCTGCTTCCACCCGTTCTCTGGGTAGCTGCTGATAATCCATTGCCCAATGTCTCTTCATGCCGGCAAGCCCGAGTTCTCCCAGCTCACGGGCCCACGTAGTGAAGTTGGTACTTGCCTTCAAGCCTTTCACTTTTAGACCTGACCTGGGGGATATCCATCGGTCTCTCAGGAAAGGCAACACTGAGACCTGTGGAGATTAGGGCCAGGCCCTTCCAGGGAAATACTGTCCTCTCTACTAGAGAGGTCTAGGCCTGCTGAGGCAAGGGTTGCTCTCGGAGCCCATCTTTGTGTCACAATATTTAGAGACTGGGTCTCTCCTGGAACAGCCCTTGTGTATCCCACTTGTAAGGGTGTAGGAGAGAGAGGCCGACACAGGGGATGACAATGTTTCACAAATATTTATTGTGATGTTAAAGAAAAACCTATCTGGCCCTATCACTATGAGAGGGGTACCCCGCCTCAACCAAAACTAAAGGGACTGTCAGAATGTCAATCAAACAAATGTTCACCATCCTGTGTCCAAACCCATCTCTAGCCCTTACACTCTACAAGTAAGGATATCTATTAACACAAAAGTTCTCCCACCAGGGGAATGACTCCCTTCTCCATGTGGATACCGAGAGTTGAATGACACATCTCACACTTTAAACTGCAGGAGACAGAAGAGAGCAGTGAGGAAGTGATAGATGCTTTGAAGGAGAAATAGTGAGAGCTCGAGGAAGGATAAATATTGGCAGTTGCTTGTTTTACATCGAGAGGGAAGTGCGACACAGATAGGATCGGGTGATGCATGGTTGTAAAGTCAGAAGTATATTTATATTCTGAAGGTGGGAATCATGGATATTTGCTTTATATCACAGGTGACGTGATGACCAATCCCGAAGCGTTCATTACTGTGAAGAAAGAGGAAGATCTACACCTGATCCACCCCCCGGACGCAGACGGGAGAGAGAGAAAGGAGGTCTGTCTCAGCCCCGGTGGATGCAAAGGTACAGTATGTGTACTATTCAAACTCGCAATACGCCACAAGACCCAAACAGCCTCCTCGATTCAATTCTCAATGCAGAACTACATTGAGGAATCGTTGCAAACAGTGTGAGGATGAATGTCTCTCCTCTAGTAAAAATCACAGCAACCCCCGAACCCGTCAAGAAATCCATCTTTATTCTCTGGGGCTGTTGCTGTCGACTACAGCTGTGGCGGCTCTAGCAGACACACACGTGACAACATGACTCGTTCTCACAGAGCCAAAGAGAGTGCAGAGAGCGAGGGTGAGAGACAGACATTGAGCGATACCGAGAGAGACTGGGAGCAAGAGAAACAAGAGAAAGACAGAGTGCTAGGTCGGCATATGATGCATTGAGTGCAGATATTTGTAGTTTTATTCTTTCTGTTAACCCAGGCTACTTCAACTGGCGTTTTGTTTCAATGTTTGCTTTTGCTGGTTTTCAGTTCATGTTACATTTTACTTTATTGGCTTTTGTTAAGCACTCCTCTAACCTTGGTGGTTCGATATACACACCGTTACATGTTAAAAAACAAAGAAAATAGATTGGAACTACAGGCAATAGAAACGAGCAGAGAAGAAGTGAGAGTTGCTGTGAAGGAGAAATAAAGGGAGCTAGATGGGGGAGAAAGAAAGAAACCAAATGAAGGAGGGAGTGATGGGGGGGAAAGGCAGAAAGAGAAATCATTAAGAGAAGGGTATTAGGGGAAAGTTGCTTGTTCTAACATCTAGAGGGAAGTGCGACACAGATAGGATCAGATGGTGCATGGCTCCAAAGTCTGAAGTATATTTATATTCAGAAGGTGGAAATCCTGGATATTTACTTTAAATCACAGGTGACGTGATGACCAATCCCGAAGAGTTGATGATTGTGAAGATGGAGGAAAATCTGCACTTGATCCACCCTCTGGACTCAGAAGAGAGAGAGAGGAAGGAGGTCTGTGTTAGCCCCGGTGGATGCAAAGGTACAGTATGTGTACTATTTGTGACGAATCAGAGACGATTCCGAAGAAAACACCTTTTGTAACTTCCCCGAGACTGAGCTTTAGCTCATTGCTATGGGGAAACTGACACGTGCTTCAGGCTGTCAGTAATGTGAAACTTTGTTTCTCGTAGTCTTTTGACTTTGTTGCCACTGGTTGGTAACTTTTTATCATTGCGCAAAGTACCTTAAACTACCGCGCAGTGGGGGTCATTGTGTTTTATGCCTCTAGACACCCTCTAAGGAATTTTAGGTGATTGTACAATGTGCCTTGGAACAGACTCGCGGCAGCAGTAGGTTTTTGTTATATTCTATGATATGATGTGGCATTTATAACATGCCTGTACACAAGTGTTTCTAGGCGCGACAAAACAAGGAGGGGGAAACAAGGGAGGACAAAATAACAATCTTACTAGGCCTTGTCATTCAGATTGCACCAATGCAGGAGAGAGGCGAAGTGCTGTGAACTCACACGTGCAGCCAGCGGGTGGCTCGTAAGTGCAGAGAGAAGGGACCGTAGCCGTAGGGTTGCAGATACAGACCCTTAAGTGTTGGGGAGCCCGGAGGCACTGCCAGGGCAACTGGACATGCAGGAGCCTGGGCCCGAGTTCAGAGGGTGACCAGGTGACTAGTATGCAGAGCTATCAGGGACATTAGAAGGGGCTGGGAAGAGAGAAAGCAGAAGTGAAAAGGAAGGTCTTGAGTTGCTTCCAGATCCAGAGGTGGTTCTGCTCAGGTTTGAGAGCAACTTTTTACCGAGCCTTACTGTGTTTATTGCCTGTGACTCATGACTGTGGCTAGTGTCCAACATGGCCGTGCCACAAGGTCGTTTGTCTGCCCCTTTGAACATTTTGTCCCATGGCCTTCCCCCTGCCCTCCAAGGGACAAGATTTTCTTATTTTGGCATGCAATTGCAGGTCCCTGCAGGTAACGTGTGTAGGTACCCAGGAAGTGGGCTGGGACTGTCGGGTCCAATCCACACTACTGGTGCCAGGGTGTCTGCTGTGCACGAGATCATGAGGCCACCAGTGGTCCCTGATTGGACCGCTGCTGGCGTGCATGCATGGGGCAGATCGTCTCATTGGTGGGCTGGGTGCAAGCACTTGTCTGACTCTGGATGAGAGATGGGGTACTGCATTTATTGCAGCAGATCAGCAACAGATCAGAACCGATCTGAAGAAGGAGCCAAGTATCCTGATGAGCCGCCGAGCAGAACAAAGGGTGATCCTGAGACGCACTTGAAGAGGGCTGGCACCCAAATCCTGCTGTTGTCCCGGTTGACCCCTGCTTTGCTCTTGTTCTCAGAAGACCTGTGAAGGTGCTTTGAAACCTTGGAGTGGTGGAAACAATCACTCTCGACGTCTCCTGATAATCCTGCAAGTGAGCCTGTTCGGAAGTGGTCCCTGGCCCATCCAGTGGGCTGTCCAGCTCAATCCTTGGTTGCTGTGCAGGAGCGTTGCCATTTTGACTGGGGATCCCAGGTTAACTTACAAAGCACCCTGCTGCCGAATTTCATCATCCTAGCACCTCTGGGCTGTGAGATCGTAGGCTGCGTCATATGCGAGAGCTGGGTGCCCCTGCATCACTGTGCGACAGAGATTTCTTTTTTCAAATTCCTTCCAGTGCGCTGAGGCCTGCTGCATCGGTGTCTTCTTTGTTCTTCATCCAAATCAAGAGTTACAGCTCCTGTCCCAGACCAGACCTGCAGCACCTGTGCATCTGCAAACCGAACCGAGGGTGGGAAATCAAACCTCTGATGACCACCTCGAGACCTGCCAAGTCTGGACCAAAACCGAGCTAAGGGCGGTGAGTAGTGAAGTCCCTTACCAGTGGCCCTTTCTTCATCCAAATGCATTAACGCATTGATGGTTCTTTTTGACCTTCCTGTTGCCTTGATTAGTATTTGCTTCCTAAAGCCCTTCGAAAGTCAAGGACAGCTGTGTTCATCGTAGCAGATCCGCTCCTGACTCTTGGACCCCGCTTCACCCCTTTCTTCCCCTAACTTTTTCCTGCTCTCTAAGGAGTACTTTGTGAACTTTACGCACGACCATGCACTTTTACCACACATTGAACATTGAGCACAAGGCTCCGTTCATCGTAGGGCTGGACTTATAAATCCAGGGTTGCCACCTCTGAAGACTGTTGGTGCTACTAAAGTTAATCACCCTTTTCCTTTGCAGATATTGGTGGAGTTGTTAACTTTCTTGCACTGACTGCAATGACTATATCTATATCTTAGTGTGTTGCTTGTGTGGTGTTTTACTAGTGCATTTCATGATTCATTTGTGTTTTTATTGGGCCTATAATAATAGTTTATTTTCTATTCTACTCTCTAATTGTAATTCTTGGTGTTTCACTGTGTGTGCTCATTGGGGACCCCTGATCACCCTCACACCTCCTGAGATGTAGCCATGACTGCTCTCCTAGCTACCGTGAATTCATCTGGCTCTCTTCCCAGAAGTGTCCCCATTCATCTAACAAGGGCGGCCTCCTAAATATCTGTCCTCCAGGCCAGACTTTAGAAATCCATTCTAACAGCAGTGACTTGTAACGCTCCCACTGGGAGTTCCTAATCAGGGTGTACAGGAGATTGAAACTATAGGCAATAGGGCAGCGCAGGGAGGAAGTGACGGATGCTGTGATGTAGAGACCATGGGACCTCGAGAAGTGAGAGAGAAACCAAAGGAAGGCGGGTGTGGTGGGGAAAGACCAAGCGAGAAATCATTAGCAGGGTGGTAGGGGGACTACTATATGGCTGGGCTATATTCAGCAAAGCCCTGTGTTTATTTTGTCAACACAAAATCACACTTGCAGATGATAAGTAAAAATGATAGTTGCTTGTTCTAACATCTAGAGGGAGGTGCGACACAGTGGGGATCAGATGGTGTGTTAGGCAGAAACCTGTGCAGTTCCCTTGGGGAACACTGCAAAAGATTTAAGACTACAGGTATAGCAGTAAACCCACTTGGTAGCAGTCCGCACCACCCAGATTTACCTGGTAGCTGTGGCTGAGCAGTCAGACTTCCCTCAAGAAGAGTTAGGCAGTATGCAAAGTATACACAATATGTACTCAGACACAATAGCACAAGCAAACACTGACCAGAGCTTGGTTTCAAAAGTATATAGTTATTTATTTATAAAACACACATAAGTTGAAATCACTCTAGCAAAATATAGTAAAAACACTTCAAACACAGTTATAATGAAAGCAGTTCCAACCCTTACTCCTATCTAGACAACTCTAAGTTAACACCACATAATTAAAACAGGGGTGAGCGCTTAACGTTAGATGACACTCTAGTAGGTTCAAGAAAGGGGTAAAAAGAAACAGGAATGGGTTAAACACACCACTCTAAGGTCCAGAACACTTGCAATAGACTCACAGAAACACAAAGTCACAGGTGAGCAAAAGTCACTAGGCAGGGCCCACTCTTAGAGTAGCCGGAGCGAAAATGTGCCCAAGATCACACTGTTGTTAAGGATTCAAAGTCTTGCAAAGAGTTAGAAAGAGTTTTAGAGTGGCTTAGAAAGTTTAGCCAGGGTGTCCCAGGCACTCCCAGGTTCGAAAGCCGGGGGCTAAATCTACCCCGTACAGTCGGTGGCAAGGGAAGCCAGGCGGAACACGGTACCTTAAGTGGAAAGGATCCTCCAGCGGTGGCAGTTGTTCCAGGCAGTGGCAGCAAGGCTCGACGTCGGTCAGGGGAGAAGAAGTTCTCGCTGAAGAGCAGAAGAAGAAGGTCGTTGCACTGCCCGGGAAGAAACCAACCGCGGAGTCCTCCGGTTAAAGGGTTGTACCGACTTTCGTGGTTGGGGTAAAAGGTGGTGGGGTTCCGGTTGCCGGGGTGCTTGGCACTGGCAAGGCGGCCACGAGATACCTCGAGAAGCGAAAAGAAGGCGAAAACTGGTTGTCCCCACCAGTCAAGGGAAGGAGCCACTCCGTTAAGAGTTCTCCTCGGTCGTCGGGAAAAGTGGTGAGACGGTTCAGCAGGGCTCCACCGGGTGGTGTCGTCGAAGCAGGTCGGCTCAGCTCTTCCCTCGTCGGATTCTTGGTCCTGTGGCGACTTCTGAAGTTCCAGTCCCCAAAGCCCTGCTTTTATGCAGCAAACCCCCATTCACCCAGCCTAGCTGTCACTCAAACATGCTAAGTGGTGAGCCGGCCGGCTCACCACTTGGGCCAATCAGGACGGAGTGCGACTTGAGTTACCAAGGTAACTCAGTCCAGGGTGCCTAAATCCCCCTCCACCCCTCCTAAGTACCCCAGACAGAGTGGCACCACTTTGGAGGGCTTCTGTGGAGAAGCCCGCCAAAAGTGGAACAAAGGGCTCCACTTTGGGTCAGAGTTACAGAGGCGAACGCCAACGCCATTTTAGAATCAAGTTTTGGCAAAAAGTCCCAACCGGAGTTATAATAATAAATATATAAACCGGCGGTATGTTTAAGGCTACCGTAAATAAATAATTAAATGTGTTAGCCTAAAACAATGGGAAATCCCATAGGGAAATATTCGCGGTCGAATATAAAAAGTAGTTTCCACTGCCACCAGCCAAAACTCGATCAGGGGGGACGGAGACGTGCCCCCTCGACTAACAGACCCTGGGGCAATCGAATTGCCCCAGCCAGTACGTCCACAATATGATGGTTTGTACTGGTTCTGTTCAGGATTCAAGACTAGCAAAGTCTTTGGTGACTTTACATGCCCTGGGAGACAGTAGTCAGTCCCAGGGTATGGAGTCTATGTTGGGGAGTCCCTAGGACACCCCTGGGTCACGGCACAGAGGGTGCTGTGTAACCCACATCACAAAAATACATGAGGCCCTATGGAGTAAAAGACCCCATAGCCCATTCAACACAAGGTTTAACCAAGAAAACACACTTCAATATGTCCAAGAGTGAGGGTAAAAGAGTCTCACTCTTGGCAGGAGAAAAAAAGAAACCCCAGAAATCCAGCAAAGCTGCTGGGGGACTCACTAGGTAGGGAAATTCAGCCTAAACAGAGAATTCTCCCTAACACTCGCCCCCCCCCAGACTAAGGGACAGGAGGATTTAATCCACTCCTGGATGAACCTCATACCTCTAGTCGATGATATACATCCTAGAGAGTCCATCAGCATTTTGATGGTGACACCCTGACCTGTGCTCAATGGTGAAATCAAACCCTTGCAGGCAGATTGACCATCTCAATAGTTTTGGATTTTCCCCTTTCATTTGCATTAACCATCTCAAGGGTTGGTGGTCAGTCTGAATAACAAAAGTAGAACCATACAAGTATGGCCTAAACTTCTTCAGTGCCCACACAATAGCAAAGCATTCTCTTTCGATAGTTGCCCACCTTGTCTCAGGATCCTTCAGTTTTCTACTGATGAAGCAAATGGGGTGCTCCCTACCCTTCTCATCCAGTTGGCTTAGGACTGCACCTATACCTACATTGGAAGCATCAGTTTGTACAATGAAAGGTTGGTGGTAGTCAGGAGCTCTCAAGACTGGAGCTTGGCAAAGAGCTCTCTTCAGTTTTTCAAAGGCCTGATTGCACTCCTCATTCCATTTTACCTTTTTAGGGAATTTGGGAGAGGAGATTACATTCAGTGGAGAAGCTATGGTCCCATAGTTCTCAATGAAATTCCTGTAATATCCAGTGAGGCCTAGAAAAGCTCTCACTTGGGTTTGAGTAGTCGGTGTTGTCCAATTTTGCACAGCTTCAATCTTGCTGGGCAAAGGCCTTATTTCTCCACCTCCTACCTCATGTCCAAGGTAGACCACTTTACTTTGACCAATCTGGCACTTACTGGCTTTGATTGTCAAATGGGCCTGTTCCAGAGCCTGCAACACATCTCCTAGGTGGGTCACATGTTCTTCCCAGGAGTGGCTGAAGACTGCAATGTCATCCAAGTATGCCATGCAGAAGTCTTCCATCCCAGCCAGAACCTGGTTCACCATCCTTTGGAATGTGGCAGGTGCATTTTTTAGTCCAAAAGGCATGACCTTAAACTGGTACAAGCCAACTGGGGTTGAAAATGCAGTTTTCTCCTTGGCATGGTCTGTCAGGGCTATTTGCCAATAGCCTGACGTCAGGTCAAATGTGCTGAGGTACTTGGCTGCACCAAATTTATCCACCAGCTCATCTGTCCTGGGCAAAGGGTGGGCATCAGTCTTGGTGACCGCATTTAGAGCTCTATAGTCCACACAGAATCTCAAGTCTTTGGATCCTGCCTTTGGTACTAACACAACTGGGCTAGACCATGGACTAGTAGAGGGCTCTATTACCCCGAGATCAAGCATCTTCTTGACCTCTCCTTTGATGTGGGTTCTGACATGTTCTGACATTCTGTATCCTCTGCTTTTGACTGGCAGACAGTCACCAGTGAGTATCTCATGCTGACCCCAAGGGGTCAAGCCTGGTGATAGTGAGAACAGGGAGGCAAACTGATTTAACATAGATTTGCACTCCTCTTGTTGCTCAGGTGTCAGGTCTGAAGAGAGATTGACTCCTTCAACTTTTTCATCTAAAGGCACACCTCGGAGGAGATCAGGGAGAGATTCACTCTCTTCTTCCTCTGCAGCTGAAGCTAGAAGCAAGGCTCCTACATCAGGTCTGGAGATGTATGCTTTTAGTCGGTTGGTGTGGAAGACTCTAGGAGCTTCCCTGGGTCTGCCCAGATCCACCAGATAGTTGACCTCTCCAAGTTTGCCCACAATCTTGAAGGGTCCCATCCATTTGTCTTGCAAGGCCCTCTGCCTTGTTGGGAGCATAACTAGAACTAGCTGGTCTTGAGTAAACTCAACCATGTTAGCCTTCTGGTCGTGCCAATGCTTGACCAGAGCTTGACCAGCTTTCAAGTTGTCACTTGCTTCTGCCATCATGTGTGACATTCTCCTCCGGAGACCTATCACATAGTCAGTCACTCTGACTGGCTTGAGGGGAGGAGCACCTTCCAATCCCTCCTTAATCAGGGCCAATGGGCCTCTGACTGGATGGCCATAGAGAAGCTCAAAGGGAGAATAACCTACTCCCTCCTGAGGGACTTCTCTATAAGCAAAGAGAAGGCATGGCAGTAGAAGGTCCCACTTTTTCTTAAGGGGTTCTTCTAAAGCACCTATCATGCTCTTCATGGTTCTGTTAAACCTTTCAACCAACCCGTTTGTCTGAGGGTGGTAAGCGGTTGAGAACTTGTAGGTAACTCCACAGGTTTTCCACATGGCTTTCATGTAGTGGGACATAAAGTTTGACCCCCTGTCAGAGATTACCTCCTTAGGAAACCCAACCCTGGTAAAAATACCGAGGAGGGCCTTAGCCACAGCCGGAGCTGTAACAGTCCTCATAGGAATTGCCTCAGGGTACCTAGTAGCATGGTCTACTACAACAAGGATAAACCTGTTGCCTGAGGAGGTTGGAGGATCAAGGGGACCAACAATGTCAATCCCTACCCTCTCAAATGGGACTCCCACAACTGGGAGAGGCACTAAAGGTGCCACATTCTTGGAACCAACCTTACCAGAAGTCTGGCAGGTATGGCAGCTCTTACAATATCTATCTACTTCAGCCCCCATCTTTGGCCAATAAAAGTAGAGTGAGAGCCTTTCCTTGGTCTTCTTGAAACTCAAGTGACCAGCCAAAGGTATCTCATGGGCTAGTTGTAAGAACTGTTGTCTGTTCTCTTGTGGGACTACAAGGCGTTTGTAGTCTCCAGGTTCAGACTCAGTGGGTTCACTGTAGAAGAGGCCATCTTCCCAGTGTAACCTATACTTCCCAGGCTCTTGCCCATCAGCTTGAGAAGCTGCCTGGTGGCGGAGACCTTCCAGAGTTGGACATTCTCTTTGCCCCTTACGAAAAGCTGCCCTGCTAGGCCCACCTTCTGCCAGTAAAGACTGCAGCTCAGGATGGTCCTCAGGGTCCAAATCTCCAATAAGGTTGGGGCCTCCTTCTAGCTCTTCCTCAGAGTCTAGCTCAACCACACAGGGTTGTACCTCCCTCTCAGCCTCAGCTGGAGGTGGAGTTACAGGTGTAACTTTGGACAACCTAGGGGAAGTCCTTGTTGGAAGCACTGGGGTGCTTGCTGCTGGCTTTTTCCTAGGAGTCTTGGGTTGCCCCTTTGCTCCTGATCTGGTAGTTACTGCAGTAAGTTGCTCCAGTGGGAGAGGAGTGATTTCTGTCATCATCTCCTGAGATAACCCTCTCAGGGTTTTCTCTCTTGCAGGTTTTGTGAGTTCCTGTAACCTTTTGCTAGGTGGTCTGGGGGTATGAGATACAACTCCAAGAGCTTTGAGGTCATTACCCAACAGAACCCTACCTGGCACTTCACATTGTACACTGACAGGTATTTTTACAGCCATATCATTACATTGGATGAGAACTGGTAACTGGGGACACATCTGCACAGGCCCACCAGCTAACTTGGTGAGGCATTTGGGTGCCTTAGCAACATCCTCTGCCTTGAAAAATGATTCATCCACCACAGTTATGCTGGCTCCAGTATCCCTAATGGCAGGAGTCTCCTGACCATTCACCTGGACACTGTCCTTATAATACTCTTTAGTATTATCTGGGATAGAGTTATAGACATCTAAATTCTGTTGTTCCCACAACCCCAGAGAGACTAAAGAAACACTAGCTGAGACTCCAGTGGGTTCATCAGCTAGTAATAGAAAGTTTCCACTTGCCATATGTACTTCCTCTTCTGGAGCGAAGGCTAAGGAGGCAAGCTGGACCCCTGAAGGTTTACCCTTACATCTGGGATCTCCTTTCACATGGTCAGTAGCCTTACAAACAAAGCATGAGCCAAAGGCTCGCTGGAATGGAGGCTTGTTCTGACCTCCTTCTGGTCTGGGACCAGGAGGTATACTAGCCTGATTTGGTTTCCCTGGTGGCTTACCCTTATAGTTTTGTTTGGGGCCCTCTTTGGAATTTGTAGTATTAGAATTCTCTTTGGAGTCCTTTTTAGGCTGTTTCTCCCCATCCTTCTTTTGAGTGACCCCAGAATCCTTGTGAGTGGCCCTGTTGGCAACCCACAAGTCAGCAGCCTTAGCTAGTTTCCGGGAATCTAATTCCCTGGAGTCAGCCAAGTGTTGTCTGAGCTCAGGAGAGCAGGCATCATAAATAGTCTCCAACATAAACAAATTCTTCATACCTTCATAAGTGTTCACCTTGTAACCCTTAATCCATCCCTCTAAGTTTTTCAAACATTCATTCACCCAGGTAGCCCAAGGGGTACCATCATGCTTTTTGAGGCTCCTAAACCTCTTAAGATACTGGGAAGGGGTCTTCCCAAACCTAGCTATCAAAGCTAGTTTCACACATTCATAGTCCTTCCTATCCTCCTCCCCCATCTCCATTACCACATCAGTTGCAACAGGGGGAAGCCTAGAGAACAACCAGGTGAGTAAGTCATTTCCTGTGATGTTCTGGAGCCCATGATTATATTCAAACAGAGACAACCAATCCAACACATCCAATTTAGGCTCATACATACCAACCAATTCTTTAGGCATCCGGGGTCTTTTAGGACTGGAACTTCTAGAGGAGCCAGAGAGAGAAGCATTCTCAACAGATAATTTCTTCATTTCTAAGTCATACTTGAGCTCCATTTCCCTTAGCCTTAGTTCTTTGTCAGTTTGAGCATTAAGTTTCTTATACTCCAATTCTAGTTTCATTTTCTCCAGTTCAAAGTATTGAGGACTAAATGGGGGACCTGGTAAAGGTCCAGTAGGTACAGCAGGTAGAGCAGGCAGAGGCCTAGGGGGGACAGTCACAACAGCCTCACCCTCCTCTTCTGACTCTTCCTCAGAATCATCAACATTTTGCTCCATGTTAATTTCAGTACTGTCATTACAGTTACTGGAGTGGTAGGTTCCTCTGAACCATCACCCAGACTTTGGTTAGCTAACAATCTTTCAATCAGCTCCATTTTCTTGCCCTTAGTCAGGAGATCCTTATGTTTACAGAGCACTCTTAAACAATCAGCAGTTTTGGCTGCAAGGGACTCTTGACTATAGCTTTCTATAACTGACATGTTAGAGGATTACTTTTACAGTGCTAAGCTTTGTGGTTAGTTGCACTAAGGTATCTAAAGCACAATAAAATGTATACTCAATACAAATCCCACCGCTGTACACCAGTGTTAGGCAGAAACCTGTGCAGTTCCCTTGGGGAACACTGCAAAAGATTTAAGACTACAGGTATAGCAGTAAACCCACTTGGTAGCAGTCCGCACCACCCAGATTTACCTGGTAGCTGTGGCTGAGCAGTCAGACTTCCCTCAAGAAGAGTTAGGCAGTATGCAAAGTATACACAATATGTACTCAGACACAATAGCACAAGCAAACACTGACCAGAGCTTGGTTTCAAAAGTATATAGTTATTTATTTATAAAACACACATAAGTTGAAATCACTCTAGCAAAATATAGTAAAAACACTTCAAACACAGTTATAATGAAAGCAGTTCCAACCCTTACTCCTATCTAGACAACTCTAAGTTAACACCACATAATTAAAACAGGGGTGAGCGCTTAACGTTAGATGACACTCTAGTAGGTTCAAGAAAGGGGTAAAAAGAAACAGGAATGGGTTAAACACACCACTCTAAGGTCCAGAACACTTGCAATAGACTCACAGAAACACAAAGTCACAGGTGAGCAAAAGTCACTAGGCAGGGCCCACTCTTAGAGTAGCCGGAGCGAAAATGTGCCCAAGATCACACTGTTGTTAAGGATTCAAAGTCTTGCAAAGAGTTAGAAAGAGTTTTAGAGTGGCTTAGAAAGTTTAGCCAGGGTGTCCCAGGCACTCCCAGGTTCGAAAGCCGGGGGCTAAATCTACCCCGTACAGTCGGTGGCAAGGGAAGCCAGGTGGAACACGGTACCTTAAGTGGAAAGGATCCTCCAGCGGTGGCAGTTGTTCCAGGCAGTGGCAGCAAGGCTCGACGTCGGTCAGGGGAGAAGAAGTTCTCGCTGAAGAGCAGAAGAAGAAGGTCGTTGCACTGCCCGGGAAGAAACCAACCGCGGAGTCCTCCGGTTAAAGGGTTGTACCGACTTTCGTGGTTGGGGTAAAAGGTGGTGGGGTTCCGGTTGCCGGGGTGCTTGGCACTGGCAAGGCGGCCACGAGATACCTCGAGAAGCGAAAAGAAGGCGAAAACTGGTTGTCCCCACCAGTCAAGGGAAGGAGCCACTCCGTTAAGAGTTCTCCTCGGTCGTCGGGAAAAGTGGTGAGACGGTTCAGCAGGGCTCCACCGGGTGGTGTCGTCGAAGCAGGTCGGCTCAGCTCTTCCCTCGTCGGATTCTTGGTCCTGTGGCGACTTCTGAAGTTCCAGTCCCCAAAGCCCTGCTTTTATGCAGCAAACCCCCATTCACCCAGCCTAGCTGTCACTCAAACATGCTAAGTGGTGAGCCGGCCGGCTCACCACTTGGGCCAATCAGGACGGAGTGCGACTTGAGTTACCAAGGTAACTCAGTCCAGGGTGCCTAAATCCCCCTCCACCCCTCCTAAGTACCCCAGACAGAGTGGCACCACTTTGGAGGGCTTCTGTGGAGAAGCCCGCCAAAAGTGGAACAAAGGGCTCCACTTTGGGTCAGAGTTACAGAGGCGAACGCCAACGCCATTTTAGAATCAAGTTTTGGCAAAAAGTCCCAACCGGAGTTATAATAATAAATATATAAACCGGCGGTATGTTTAAGGCTACCGTAAATAAATAATTAAATGTGTTAGCCTAAAACAATGGGAAATCCCATAGGGAAATATTCGCGGTCGAATATAAAAAGTAGTTTCCACTGCCACCAGCCAAAACTCGATCAGGGGGGACGGAGACGTGCCCCCTCGACTAACAGACCCTGGGGCAATCGAATTGCCCCAGCCAGTACGTCCACAATATGATGGTTTGTACTGGTTCTGTTCAGGATTCAAGACTAGCAAAGTCTTTGGTGACTTTACATGCCCTGGGAGACAGTAGTCAGTCCCAGGGTATGGAGTCTATGTTGGGGAGTCCCTAGGACACCCCTGGGTCACGGCACAGAGGGTGCTGTGTAACCCACATCACAAAAATACATGAGGCCCTATGGAGTAAAAGACCCCATAGCCCATTCAACACAAGGTTTAACCAAGAAAACACACTTCAATATGTCCAAGAGTGAGGGTAAAAGAGTCTCACTCTTGGCAGGAGAAAAAAAGAAACCCCAGAAATCCAGCAAAGCTGCTGGGGGACTCACTAGGTAGGGAAATTCAGCCTAAACAGAGAATTCTCCCTAACATGGTGCATGGCTCTAAAGTCAGGAGTATATTTATATTCTGAAGGTGGGAATCATGGATATTTACTTTATATCACAGGTGACATGATGACCAATCCCGAAGAGTTCATAATTGTGAAGATGCAGGAAAATCTGCACTTGATCCACCCTCCGGACTCAGAAGGAAGGGAGAGAAAGGAGGTCTGTCTCAGCCCTGGTGGATGCAAAGGTGCAGTATGTGTACTATTCAAACTCAAAATACATCACAAGCCTCTGCGTTACAATTCCCAAAGCATATTACAGGTCTGCCTGCTGAAGCTGCCGTGCCCGACAGGTCTGACCCTGCCGGGCACAGCGGCCCCGGTTGGCAGACCAGTCACGGAAACGCCAGCACTGTTAACAACGGTGCCGGTGCTTCTGTGTCCCCATCCCCATAGAGTCCTACTGCACTCTATGGGAATGGGGAACAACATTTTACCAGTGCCTTACTTTCTGGGCCGTCGGGGTTGTAATGCTCTGGAGGCACCGGGAAGTCGGGCGCCGGTAAATATTTACAGGTCCGGCGGCAACCCGCTGATAGCACCAGCACGGTTACCACCAGACCCGTAATGAGCCCCAATGTGAGGATGGTACACCCCTCAGAATTATGCCAGGAGAGTTTTTATCATGTTAACTTATTATTTTGTGCTGTTTAACTTCATGAAAATATCTGCTAAAGGCCTTGGTTGTAACCTCATGTTTCAAGCAATAACTTTTTTTTCTGCAACCCTTTTACTGCGTAATCATAGAAAGGACTATTTGAAAGGGCGGGTAACCTGGTCTTGTAAAAAGGTAATGGGGACCCCCTCTCAGCCGGGGGTGGAAAGCCTAACCGGGAGGAATCCAGAGCCAATCCTACCCCTGAGGTGGATGGTGAGAGCAGGGAGGCCCCATTTCCTTTCCTCACCCCCATTGTGCCACCATGTTTGTTTGCAGACCCTTCTCTCCATCCTCACCTCATGTCTTAGACACTCGCTAGTTTCCCTTTTCATTTTCAGAGATTAAAAACCTGGTGCAGAAAGTCAAAAGTGGAGAGTGAGCAAGAAAACTATTATCAACAACCCCTACGCCAAACAGAAGAACAGAGACCTGAAAAGACAGCAGAGGAGAAAAGCCGCACAGAGAATCCACAGCCCTGCAAAGACCTGACAGCAGCAGCTCCCACTACAGCCACGCATGGACGCAGCACAAAGCTCAGTGTTCCAGGGTCTTCAGAACCTACTAGCACAAACGCACACAAACCACAGGTCCCCTAGACCACGAGGGACAAAAAGGGGAAGGAGAAAAGTGTCCTTTACCAACAAACGTACCGAAATAAACCCCAGGGATACACCTGGAACACAAACTGGAATATTTAACTTCCTCAGTCAGCATCTTTGGCGCCCAGCGAGCACGTGCAGAGAAGGTTGGCGGTGCTTAGCCCCTTCTTACGAGTTTTCCTTGCACACATATGCCCTAGGCGGGGAAGAACAGTGAGATTGGCCAGGGAAAGTTATCCAAAGCTCACAGGGGCGGGTGATTTAAGCAGGGCACAAGAAGTAGGAAGTCTGTTTTTTTGTTTTTTGTTTTCCTGGTACGGTCAGGGGTGGAAGATGACAGAGACCAGCAGGAAGAGGGAGGGCAAGAGTGGCGGATTGTGGAAGGGAAGAGCTCCACGGAGCAGGTGAGGTACAGGCTTAGGAGTGAAGTGATTCTGCAATGTGAGTGTGTGTGGTTGTGTGGCAACTGATTAGAGATTAGAACATGGAGTGGTTGTGAAGTGAAAGATACTGAGTTAAAGGAAGGGGGGTTTGATGTTTAGCAGTGTAGGTTCAGTGGTAGTGTGAGGGGTAGTAGTGTGGAGGGCAATGTGGGGGAGGGACTAGTAGTGGGACTGTGGACGAGGGCGTAGTAGTGAGAAGGAGGGATATTAGTGGTGGTAGTGTGGAGGAGGGAGTAATAGTGTGGGGGAGGGAGTAGTAATGGTAGTGAAAAGGAGGGAGTAGTAGTGGTGGAAGTTTGGGGGAGGGAGTACTAGTAATAGTAGTGTGGAGGAGGGAGTAGTAGTGGTGGAAGTTTGGGGGAGGGAATACTAGTAATAGTAGTGTGGAGGAGGGAGTAGTAATAGTGGTCTGGAGGAGGGAGTAGTAGTAATAGTAGTAGTGTGGAGGAGGGAGTAGTAGTTTGGAGGAGGGAGTATTAGTAATTGTAATGGGTTATTTATAACATGCTTAATACCCAGAGGTTTCAAAGAAGTGCAGACCCAGGGATCGAACCTGTGTTGCTCCCCATGGTCTTGCTTACAAGACAAGTGAGTTGCACCTGAGCTATCCTCCCGAGACAGTAGTAATGTGGAGGAGGTAGGAGGGAGTAGTAGTAGTGTGGAGGAGACGGTATTAGGAAGGAGAGAGTAAGTAGTGCCAGGTAAGGATGGAGGTAAGTATCAGGAGGGGCAAGTGATATCTGAGGGAGAGAAGAGTAGAGTGTGAAGAGCAAGGTGAGTGAAGATTGCGGAGGAGAGGGGAAGGAGAGACGGAGCGCAACCAATTACTAACGGGCGTCGGAAAGGCACCTTCCCACTCTCAATAGAACACTAACAACTAGTCAAAGTAGGGAGAGCTAGGAAGTCCTGGGGGAGTCTAGTTAGAAAAGGCAAACAGCCTTTACGCCATCACACATAGAATAAGTTGGCTTTTAAACTGTAGGGGTCAACATATCGTAGCACTTACCTGGGGTTACGGACGCCGGTGTTAGGGAGGAGGGTCGTGGCAAGGCGAGAGAGAGGGACGGCCATAGGCCCCACAATGAAAATAAAAACCCTTGAACTGTCACAAAGACTCCGAGGGATTTATGTGCCACTCGTGACAACTGTGGTGGTTTTGTAGATTGTGTTTCAAAGTCATACAATCCCTTGAGTGGATGCTACCAAAGATTATGCCTGTGATAACGTCCCCCGAGAACTAGTGCGCCTCTGGAACAGAAGGTACAATATCACAAAAGTAGTGATGACATACCTCAAACGAACAAACCAATTCTGAAGAGCGTTCTGCTCTTGAACTTTAAAGCTTTTTTATTCATAGTCCAATGTTCAAATGCTGTGTATTTCATAGGGTTCAACCCACAGCCTTTACACTTGTAACGTTAAAGTCACTCAAATCATGCTTTTTAATATGTCGACCATCGCTTGGGAAGGACTGTGTTGGTAGAAAGTGCTCTTTGTCATTGGTTTAAGCTCCCAATCTTTACCTTTTGAAACTCTGTACACCTTAATAACTTGTTCTTCATCATTTCTTTGAGGAAAGATGAAGTCCTGGCTTTGGTTCCTATTGCACGCTGTGAAGAGGAAGTGGGAGGAAGCAGCACAGACCCAAAATCGGGTTAGTTTCATATGTTTGGATTAAGTTGGGAAGGACCTGTAAAGAGGAAGTCAACCCAAAAACCTGCGCAGTAAAATTAATCCAAAAGGCCAAATAACCACTGAACTTCTTTGCAAGCAAAACAAGGTTTATTACATGCAAAAAGGTCTCAGACGGTCCCGTAGAGCCGAACCACCACAGAGCTCGTCACTTCCCAAGACATTGGGCCTCATTGCGACCCAGGCGGTCTGGAAATAACGGTGGCGGTAAACCCGCCGCCACCGTTGTTTCCGGACCGCCTGAGTCCGACCCCTGCAGGCGGGAGGTGATGTTCCCGCCAGGTCTGACCTGGCGGGTTTAACACCTCCCGCATGCAGGCAGACGAGAAAACACCGGCAGCATTACGAGATGCTGCCGGTGTTTCCATGATCCCCATTTCCATCGAGTCCCATAGGACTCAATGGGAATGGGGATTTACACCATTCCGCCTCAGTGATTCCCGGAAAACCGGGGTTGTAATGCCCCGGTAATTCCGGGAATCACGGAGGCGGAATGGTAATACGAGTCCGGCGTTAACCAGGCGGTGTTACCACCTCGGTTAACGCCAGACTCGTAATGAGGCCCATTACACCTTATATAACTCTAGACCGCAAAATATGAATACATAGGTTGCATTATCCCTCCACCCTCATTAGCTACCACCTATAGAACATGCTGATATCCTCCTATAGTCCCAGGACAGATTGACCACACCTTATCTAAACCCATTCCCCTAAACACCTTTACTACATCGTCCCTATTGAATCCAGGTATGGGATTGGTTGTTCGAACATATTGACAAATTAATAAATCGTGACAGTCATGTGATGTGTACCCCTCGGATCCAGGCACGATTAAAGGAAACTGACGAGGCCTTCTCATTATACCAGAAGCCACAGCACACATAAGCTTCCTCCCTGACCTTGTACTAAATGTGTTTGCATCACCTGTGCTGCTCCTGTCCCAAATGACAGAACGTTCCCAACACGGCTCCCTCCTTATCGCCTTCAAAACCCAGGTGCCAAGTTATGACACGTCTGGGACACCGCTCTTGAGTCCGAATTTCAGGGATTTATTTGTTTTTAGTTATGTGTGTGCTTTTAATTCAAATGGAATGACTAATCGTGGGTGAGGGCATTAGTGCTCTAAATGTTTGCCTTGTCCATTGGCATCACAAATCCTTATGCCCTATTCTGCTGAATTTGTCTTTCAAAGGGTGCATCCCTTCCTGCTTCTCCCTACCCTAACATTCCGTCACCACCACGTTCATGCCCTGCAGCTGGATATAATTAATGATTATCTGTGAACTGTGGGTGCCTCTGACCTCTGCTTCTCTCCTGGGGCATGGGAGAGGGATTTTGTTTTTTAGAACTGAGCTAAACGAAGCCGCAGCTCCACATCGGGGCCTGCTTTCTGTTCTGTTCTGTTCATCGTGTATAAGGCCCTAAAATCCAATATGGCAACACTTCTGCCATGTTAATACATTGACCTTGCTTCGACCATAGAACCGTTCTGACTCCATCTTCCCCCTGTTTCAGCTCTTTCCGTACCCCTCACTGAAAAACCTAACTTCGAATACAATATCTAAATACTGTGCCTATAATACTGCCCTGTCTATAACCTCTGCAACTGCAACATTGATACATGTGTTGCTATATGTATGTTTCTAATATGTGTCAAAGCCAACTACAACCAATATATGCGCCTTCTGCCTTCTGATTACACCACACATAATAACAAGGTAGCAACGGTCACGGTTCTCCGACAGAGTTTGACAGTCAACAAACAGATGTGTCATAGTTTGAACTCCTAACCTGCAACAACAGCATACACGGGCAGCTTGTGGCAACTCAGAACAACTCCCTATCACATTGTTAGTTAAGCAGAGGTTCAGTTTAATTTGTAACCAAAACTGTCTAAGAAAAGGTGTGGGATATCTAACCAAACATCGCTAAAGCGCACTATACAGTTTAATATCCATTATAAAATGTTTGAATATCTTGTAGCCCACTGGCTTCACCCTGTTTATGATCCAATCTCCCTCTAAATGCACCTTCTTTACCTTATTTGGGTTAAACTCCAGCTCTTCAATCGGTTTGCTAACCAGAAGCAGGAAAACAGAGTTCCCCCACTGCTCAAAAACAACACACTTTCCTTCTATAAGCAAATGGTTAAGAGCCATGCAGGGGGAACAGTACAGAGCGCAGGAGCTCAATTCTTTTCCATTCTATCTTTGAACTTTGAGAATGTGCCTTATTGTAGCAAGCGGGGTACCACCTGCGAGCCTCAACATGCGTTTCCAAAGGAACGCCTCCTCTTTATCCCAGTCTATTTTTGGCTCTTTAACTTCGACCCCATAAGTCCATCTTGAGACAATCACTTGATTATATAGATTGAGGACAGGAATCAAAGAGAAGCGCCCATACTTCCTGTCCAATATGCGCATTTGGTTTACTGTTGTGGTCGTGTTCAATCTCAGTACATTTGACTCCCAACAGCTTAGACCGTTCGAAGCAAATCATAACTTCCAGATATTTAAACTCTGAGTCAACCTTTAGCCTAACCCCCTGTATGTGCCATATAAAATTAACTCTCCCAGACACACTTTTTTACGGTTCAGAATAAGAATTCTTGATTTTGGGACACTGATTTCCAAACCCAATTCCATAAAAATGTATGGGCTTGCAGCAATGACCTCTGGGGTTCTATGGGGGTCTAATCAACTAAGACTAGATCGTCTGCATAACAAAGGTATTGTATCACAATATGGCCCAGTCTTGGGGGATTTACCCCTGAACCTTCTAGTGCAGCCCTAATTCCAAAAATATGCAAATTGAAAAGAAAAGGGGCAAGGACACATCCTTATCTTAAACCACATGCCACAGGGATCCAGTCTGAATAACCACTCCGATGTCACAGGGATCCAGTCTGAATAACCACTCTGATTGTCAATTCTGACCTTTTCCTAAGATCCTGATGTAAACATTCCAACATCAGTATGAGGTTCTCCGGGTATCCCCAAATGCTAAGCATTTGCCATAACTTGTTGTGATCAACGCAGTCAAAGAGCCTCATTATAACTAGTGCGGAATGGGTTTAACGGCGCCGGTAATGGTGCTGGCGCCGTTAAATCCACTCCGCACTATTACGAGGTCCACTCGCGGGACCAGCTCTGGACGTCTGGTTTTTCCAGACGTCCATAGCGAGTCCCGCGAGGGGACCAGGGAGCTAACAACGGGTCCATTTGTAATGGGCCCGTTGTTAGCTCCCTCCCCATTCCCATTGAGCCCTATGGAGGCTCAAATGGGAATGGGAGAAGGACCGTGCCCGGGTTCCCTGAAGGAGGAAATACCGGGCCCTCCATACTCGGAATGGCCCCGTATTTCCCCATTCAGGGAACCTGGGCCCGGACCTTCTCCCATTATTAATGGCATGGCTCCTCCAAAGTCGTGATGAGGCCCGAAGGCTTTTTTAATATCAAGAGAGGCAAGATTGATGGTGTGTTTAGTGTGGAATGCCTGATTTTTATTTTAACAATTGAAGAATTAACCCATTAAGGGCTGTGTTAGTGCCGTTACGGAAATCCACTGGTCACAGTCCAGCATGTTTGCAAAACTCGCCCATTTCTCCAATGCACGCAGTAAAACCCCTTGAAAGATTTTATATGAAGAGTCCAGGAGAGAAATTGGACGGTAATTGCTTGGATTATTCCTATCCCCCTTTTTATAAATAACAACAATTGTGGCTTCTTGTCACGTCACAGGGCATACATGCCGTTGTACCATGTTGCTATACAACTAGAGCAAGAAAGCTGCCTATAGTAGGGGTTCAGATTTAAGAGTTAGATTACTAGTTCCATCGAGGCCAGGAGCATTCAATGACTTTTTTTTAATGGCCAAGAGGATACCCTCTGCGTCGATATCCAACAAGGCCCATAGCCCAGGTCCCCAATGGTTAAGACATTTCCCAATGGCCCCCCCCCCGCTCCCTCTCGAGACCCGTCTAAGGCATAAAGTTCAGTAAAAAAAAACCCACCCAATTAGGACCAGAGATAGAATGATGCTGCAACGAGACTTGCTGAGCCCCCCCTCGACTTAAGCTCCAAAAGTGAGCTGACTGAGAGGATGTCAAAGAATTCCGCTTCAGCATCTAACTGTGGTGAAAGCGCACAGTGTCCCCTTTATCCAATTTTTGTACGTTTACATCTTGCAATCTTACGTTGAACGTTAAATCTTCACATCTCTGCTGTTGTGTACCTCAGGCTTCTGCTTTGTCCCCAATTCTTTTTAACATCTACATCTTTCTGCTGATTTTCCTCGTCCGCTCTTATGGGATCAGGTGGTATTCGTGTGCGGACGACACCCAGCTTCTGATCCGCTTAGATCTAGATCAGGCTGAGGTGTCGGCTCGCCTGCATGAGTGCCTGACCGCCGTAGGACAATGGATGGGGCAAAACTGGCTGAAACTGAATGGGGATAAAACCGAGGTGCTGGTGGTGGGTTCCCACCCCAATCCCTCACTATGGATTTCTTCCTTCTGGCCCTCATCCCTGGGACCACTCCAGGCTCCGTCCACTCAGGTAAAAATTCTTGGTGTTAGCCAACTTGTTTCTGGCGCCCCAAGTCTCCCTGGTATGTCAGCAGGGGCATTTCCAGTTGAAAATTCTCAGGAAAGTGCTCCACTTGATCCCTCCCCTGCTGCGTCCACCTGTAGTAGCAGCAATGATTCTTAGCAGGTTGTACTACTGTAATTCTTTGTACCTCGCGCAGCCTAAAGGGCTGATTGGCAGATTACAGCGCCTCCAGAATCTGGCAGCCAGGCTGGCTACGTGTACTCCTTATGGGTCCCACATATCCCCTGTACTTCGTTCTCTCCATTGTCTCCCGGTGGCACAGCGAGTTCAATTGAAGGCGCTGTGCATTGTCCACAGGGCTCTGCATGGCCAAGGTGCCGAGCATCTTTGTGTTAAATTTGAGCGGTACGTTCCTAACCGCTCGCTGCGCTCAGCTTCAGCTGGTCTGCTCATGGTGCCCAAATTTCGTCGTGCGTGACTGGGAGTACGTGCTTTCTCTGTTGCAGCGACTCAACTGTGGAAAAGTCTTCCACTGACCAGTATGCAGTGATAAAATCGTGGCAAAAATGCCATGGTTTAACCCGGTAAAGTTGTGCCCCATTATACCATTTAAGGGGAGCAGGGGTTGTGGGGGTGTTCCCCACATCCTTTACATGGATTGCGGCGCAAAAACCACAGCATTTTTACCACAATATTTTGTAACCACAGCAATTTTTGCCGCGATTTTATCACATGGAACCCACTGACCCTGAAGTCACTGTCTAATCACTTTGCCTTTCTGAAGGCTCTTAAGACATATCTTTTATTACTCTGATGTTTCCCTAAGCCTCTCCGTGCCCTCATGCTTGTAGCTCTTTCCTCTTCCCAGCGCCAAGATTCCTTTGGGTGAACGCACACTCTATAAATGAACATAACATAACATTGATACATGTTCTAATAATTGCCCTAATGTTACCACACAGCCCTCTCTCTTTTTATCCCGCACCTCCTATAATAAACCTGTGTCTAAAGACTCTCGGCAACTACCAGTAGAGAGCTTCAAAGCTTTTATCAGCCCGATTAATTTGGACAGAAGAGAATGAGAAAATTATTGAGGGCACATATCAGCAAAAAAGTTCTGTGCCAAGTCCTGTTCAACAGAGGCATTAAATCTAAGGGCATATTTACGAACCCACCTGACTGCATGGTTCTGTGGATTAATCGTTAAAGTATCAGACAGCAGGACCCGCCCTGATCTGCCAATGGCCCCAAAGCTAAGAGTAAGCCGAGCATGGTCACTGGCTACATCAGGCTCACCACAAAAACTATCAACGAGAAAGGAAAGAAGAGGATACAAATACAAAATCAAGGGTAGATCTAAGCCGACCACTTGCCCAAGTATAACTGGGCAGGATGTCCATCCCAGAATTACCATTGAGGGGAACTACATCAAAACCTCAAAACATTCTCTGATCTGTTGTCCTCGAAGTCTAGCAGGTTGGGAAAAACATCTAAGGAAACCCAAGTCGTACCATCTTGCATCTAAACAGTGAGTTAAAATCACCCAATACAATAAAACAAACGTTAGACAGAAAAGCGTATTCTTCGAAGGCATTGGCAATTATTGCAAGAAAATCAGTTAAAACAACTGTTTGTGGGTTAAAATAGACATTTAAAAGAATTAATGTTCGAATTTCATGCAACACAAGATCAGACCATGTTGATTTACAACCCAAAATGTCTGCACGGGCAACTTGTATGTCCACAATATTGGTATTTGAGGAAACATGCCAAGCACAGATTAAGCCTCCATATGGATGACCCTTTGTGCCTTTCCTCGCTCTCTCATGTACAACCGTAAAACCCATCAAGCAACGGAACATCAGAGATTCCTGAATACAAATTAAGTCTGCTTGGGTACTAAGTATCAGATTTGTGCTTAAATTAGTGAATCCACATGGGTTCCACGATGGAAGTCTTATCGGGGAAGTTCAGCAAGGGGGAAGTTTTGTTGGATTGTGTTGATGTAGCGAGTTCATAATATGGGACCAATCATTGTTTTGTTGTTGTTGTGAAGTATGTGCAGAGTGTGGTGCTGTAGAGGTCTGGTTGCGTTAAGTCTAGAGTTTGGGAGATGTATGCAGAGGAGTGTGTTTATTAGTACAATTGTTGGTGAAAATACTGGAAATCCAAACCATTCCCACAAACCACCCTGAAAATACACCCAAGTGCACTTCTCGCCCAGCCCAGGAATTAATCCAATTGATTATATATTTGTCAATCCAGCTATCCTGGCCTTAGTAAAAGATATGGCAATATTAAGTAGAGAGGAGAGTGACTACCTACCATGTGCACTGAGGAATGTTGTGTCCGACAGGGAATGTAATGACAAGAGCGTTGATATTGACACCACCAGCGGAAATAATCGAATATGTTGGGATCCAGGTAGTCTATAAAAAGCAAGTCCTGTGACTGAAAAAGCACTGATGCTCTCGATTGTGAATCTGGTGTGTAGTGCTCCTAGTGATGAGCTAGCACTAATTGGAACATTTCAATCCATGGTAAAGACCATAAACTAGGGGACCCTGGGGCGGAGAAATGACAGAGTTGTGATGAGAGATGGCATGTCGAGGTAAAAAGGAAAGGTAGTTGCGTCGGCAGTGTACAAGGAGCCGAAAGACAATTGTGGCATGCTATTAAAAGCATACTGCAAGCCTCCCATGACCTACTGGGTTATGTGTGGATAACCCAGGAGATAATAAGGGTGAAAAAAGATTATCGTTGAGAGCTAAGAACATATTTTAATGAGCGAGAAAATGAAAAACTGAATCAGTTGGAGTTTTATGCTAGACAGAATATAAGGCGAATATGGCCAGTAATTAATGGCTCTAAAGTGAGGGCTTTGCCATTCAATAGTGTGCCTGATGGAGATTCGAGGACGTTTATTGAGAATGCATTTGGTGCTGCTAGTCAAGAAGATGTATATACTTTACATCCAGTGGAAAATTGGACTTGCAAGAAAAGTGTAGGGGGCATAGTAAAGCTAACAGTACATTTGAATTAATCATGGGTGGGTGGCCCAGATGGACCTACAACTCTTTCATTAAACAGAACCCTGTGGATGTATTTTGTATTTGTATTTTATTGATTTATAAAGCGCCTTACGCCAAAGCGCTGTACAAGGAACAACATAATACATAAAAACATGAACGATAAACTGTGGAAGCATAACAATATGAATCAATCAAACAACAAAACAATGGAAAGAGCAATTAGCTGAAAGGGGAGGGGGGAAAGGGAGAAGGGACAGGTTGGGGGTGGAGTGAAGGAGGAGGAGGGCAAGAGGGGGAAAGGGAGGAAAAGGGGGGTAGAGGAGGGGAGGGAGAGAGTCAGGGAAAGAGAGAAGAAGGGGGAAGTAGAAGGGGTAGGGGATTCAAGGAGGAGGATGGAGAAGAAGAGATTTCAGGGAAATGCGGAATGAAGGGAAGGTGGGGGAAGAACGGATGCCAAGATGAAGAATGGATGGCAAGAGGAAGGGAATTCCAGTGTAAAGGAGCTAAGAGCTGGAAGGAGCGAAAACGGGAGGAGGCACAGGGAGGAGGAGGTGAAGTGAGAAGAAAATGGCCAGCTGATTGGAGGGAACGGGAGGGAGAGTAGAAGGAGAGAAGGGAGGAGAGATAGGGGGGGGCAAGACCATGAAGAGATTTGAAGACAAGACAGAGAAATTGAAATTCAAGTTGTGAGTGAAAAGGAAGCCAGCCAAGGTAGGAGAGAGAGGAAGAGATGGAGTCACGGGAGGTAAGGAGACAAAGGGTGCGTGCAGCAGAGTGGTACATAGATTTAAGAGGGGCAAGGTGAGAATTAGGGAGTCCAAAGAGTAAGGAAGAGCAGTAGAAGAGGTGGGAGAAGATAAGGGAGGAGATTAAGAGTTTAGTAGCGTGGAAAGTGAGAGAGGGGCGGATTTGCGAATATTAAAGAGGTGGAAGCGGCAGGAGCGAGAAGTGAGGGAGATGTGTTGGGAGAAGGAAAGAGAGGAGTCGAAGAGAACGCCTAGGTTGCGAGCCTGAGAAGAGATAGGGAGATTGGAGGGAGGGAAGTGAATGAAAGGGGGAGGAGAGGAAGGGGGAAGAGAGTTAGAGGGAAAAAATAAGACTTCTGTTTTGTCGGTGTTAAGAGAGAGAAATCGGGAAGACATCCAGTTCCTGATGGCAGTGAGGCAGGAAGAGAGCTGTAGGTGGAGGTCAGTTGAGAAGGAGAGGAAGAGTTGAGTGTCGTCTGCATAGAAGTGGTGAGAGATGCCAAACGAGGAGATTACAGGGGCAATGAGGGAGGTGTATAGAGAGAAGAGAAAAGGGCCAAGAACAGAGCCTTGGGGTACGCCATACTCAAGAGGGTAGTTAGGAGAGGACCGACCACCCCAGGAGACTGTAAAGGAGCGGGAGGAGAGGTAAGAGGATAACTAGTTGAGGACGTAGCCTTTGAAGCCAAAGGAGGAGAGAGTGTGAAGTAGGAGGGGGTGATCAACAGTGTCAAAGGCTGCAGAGAGATCAAGAAGAATAAGGATAGAGGATTGTTTAGCATGACGGGCAGTAAGAAGGGAGTTCAGAATAGAGGTGAGAGCAGTTTCCGTGGAGTGTTTAGGACGAAAGCCTGATTGGGAGGGTGGTAGGATAGAGAAATTAGTGGTGAAGGATGACAGTTGAGAGTATGCAAGGCGTTCGAGAAGCTTGGAAAGGAAAGGATGAAGAGAGATAGGTCTGCAATTCGAGGTGAGGCCTGGGTCAGCAGAAGGTTTCTTTAGTATGGGGATGACCGTGGCATGTTTAAAGGCAGAGGAAAAGGTAGCGGAGGAGAGACAAATGTTGAAGAAGGAGGTGAGGTAGGGGAAAAGAAGAGGGTAAATCTTAGGGATGAGAAGGGAAGGGAGAGAGTCAGTAGGGGCAGACGTGGGATGGGCTTTGGATAGGAGGGTGGAGACTTCAGAGGGGGAGACAGGTGAGAAGGAGGACATACATGAAGGGGGAGGGGGTGAAGAAGCAGGGAAGTCAGAGGTGGAGGTGAGAATTTTTTGCCGAAGGGAGACAATCTTAGAAGAGAAGAAGTTAGCAAAGTCAGAAGGAGAGAGTGAGGAATTAAAGGAGGGATCAGGAGTGGGGGGAGAGTGGAGTCGAGAGAGAGTTTGGAAGATGCGGCGAGGGTGAGTTGCTTGAGATTGGAGTAGGTTAGAGAAATAAGAGGATTTAGCTGAGGCCAGACAAGAGTCGTAGATGGAGTGATAAGAGAAGTAAGAGGTTTGGTTAGATAGCGAGGGGGTTTTGAGCCAGAGTCTCTCGAGACGTCTGGGAAGGCGTCTCATAGATAGGAGGTGAGGGGTGAGCCAAGGTTGAGAGGGTATCCGGGTTGGGCGGAAGGACGAAAGAGGAGAGAGATAATCAAGGGAGGATGAAATAGCAGATGAAAGGGAGGAAAGAGCATCATTCGCTGATAATAAGGAGTAGTTATGGATAGGTGGGAGAAGAGAAGTGCAGGTGTCGGCGAAGAGAGAGGGGTCAAAGTTGTGGAAGTCGCGTCGTGAGTAGACTGGAGCGGAAGGCTCAGGTGAGGGAGAGGAGAAAGGGAAAATGAGAGTAGTGCATGGTCAGAGAGATAGACAGGAAGGGTAAAGACAGGTGAAGAAGGGTAGGAAGAATTAAAGATAAGGTCAAGGGTGGAGCCGGAGGAGTGTGTGGGGGAGGAGGGGAGATGGGAAAGGAGGTAGGAATCAAGGATAGAGGGGAGGGGAGAGGATTGAGGGGGGGTGGGGAGATGAAGATTAAAGTCACCAAGTACTGACAGAGGAGAGGGGGAGGGAGAAATTAGCGAGAGGAGGTGATCCAGGTCTTCATAGAAGGAAGAAAGTGGGCCTGGGGGTCGATCGATAATCAGGAGAGAAATAGGGTGGGGAGAGGAAAAGGATTTGTAAAGGAATTCAAAGGAAGGGAAGGAAGGGAGGGCTGGAGAGGTGGGAGAGGAGATAAACTTAGGGTGGTAGAGGAGGCCAACACCTCCACCACGGCTGGTAGCACGAGGGGTATGAGAGAAGGAGGAGAAGGAGGAGGAGGAGGTGGGACAGAAGTTTTATGGGGGGGATCCAGGTTTCAGTTAAGCAAAGAAAGTGAGGTTGAGGCGAAAGAATAAGTCAAGAGTTGCTGCGGTTTTATTGCAGATGGATCTGGCGTTCCAGAGTGCCATGATCATGTGACAGGAATGGTGGGCGGGAGGGGAGTAAAGAAGATTAGGGCAGTGAGTGAGAGAAGGTGAGGTTCGGGAGGGGTAATGGGGGGATAGGGGAGAGGATGGGGCATAAGGAGGAGGGAAAAGGAGGGAGAAGAGAAAGTGAGAGTGGAGGAAGGCGGGGGGAGGGGAGAAAGGAGGGCGAGGAGAAGATTTGGAGTATTGCATAACAAGGGCTCAAAAATAATGCAAGTCAGGAGGGCCGTAGCAGTAGGTAATAGTTAAGGCGAGGATAGGAAGCAGTGTGGAAATATCGAGATGGGCCAGAACCGGGGATTGGGTAGAGGAATCAGGGGCAGTGTAGGGGCCACAGATGAGGGACTAGGGTAGTAAATGGGGGAGTGGGCAGGTACTGAGATCTTGACCAGTTGCTCTTTCTACTGAGAGGGAAAGATGTAAGGAGGTGAGGCAGAAGTGGTGTGGAGGCACCAGTAGTATACACACAGTACAGGTTGTAGTTGGGACCTTGACCCCTACGTAGGTGCAGCCCTACGGCAAGACAGAGGAGGAGACGGGTAGACTCAGGCGGGCGATGTCAGCTGGGGGTGACTGAAGGCGGCTGATTCCAGGGTGGTAGACCCTCACGTAGGTGCGGCACATGGCAAAATAGGTGCCAAGGCGATGTTCAGGTGCCAGGACAATCCCAACAAGTCAATGGAGCACAAGAGGGATCAGGCAGGTGCCAGCGGGTGGGAGCAGCACAGTCCCCCACTGGTTCGCAGAGTGTCGGAGGGACCAGTCAGGTATCGACGGGTGGAAGCAGGACAGACAACATAGGTCCAATGAGTGCTGGAGGGACAAGGCAAGTGCTGGCGGGGGAAGCAGTACAATCACTTACAAGTCTGCTGAGCGCTGGATGAAAACAGAAAGTTGCCAGCGGGAGGGAACAGCACAAATCCCACAGGACTACAGAGCGCCAGAGGGACCAGACAGGCGTCGGCGGGCGGAGGCAGGACAGTCCGCCAAAGGTCCAAAAAGCGCTGGAGGAACCAGCCAAGTGCCGGCGGGGGAAGCAGCACAACCACCCACAGGTCCGCAGAGCGCCGGACGAGAGAGGCAGCCGCCGGCAGGAGGGAGCAGCACAAATCTCCACAGGATCACAGAGCGCCGGAGGGACCAGTCAGCGCCGGCGGGAGGAAGCAGAATAGTCCACCAAAGGTCCACAGAGTGCTGGATGGACCAGTCAATCAGCACAACCACCCAACGGTCCACAGAGTGCTGGATGAAACAGAAAGCAGCCGGCGGGAGGGAGCAGAACAAATTCGGAGGGACCAGCGAGGAGCCAGCAGGAGAAAGCCGTAGAATCACCCACGGGTCTGTGGAGGCTAGCAGAGTGCTGGAGGAACCCGTCAGATGTCAGCGAGTCCCAATCCAGACGGGACCCGAGGTCCGCAATGGAGGCGGCCCGTGAACCACGGGAGGGATCCAGGCGGCGGACAGTCACAGCCCAGGCGGGACCCCGGAGATGTCAGGAGGGGTCCGTGGAGGCCAACAGAGTGGTGGAGGAGCCCGATCGATGTCAACGAGTCCCAGTCCAAACGGGACCCGAGGTCTGCCGATGGTATACACTGCAGCAGGGATCCCACGCAGATGAAATGGACCGCCAGGGACAGAGGGAACCAAGATGGCGGCGGACAGACATAATCCAGACGGGACCCCAGAGATGTCAGGAGGGGTCCGGGCGGTCGTGAGTCAGATGAGACTCGGGGTGGTCGACTCTGCAGCAGGCTCGTGCTGGTGACTCCCAGAGGCAGACAGCGCAGAGCACTGTCCCAGCCGACCACAGCGCGGGACAGGATCACTGCGAGAGCCGGGTAGATGGCGGAGCAGAAGGAGGCCTCACCCGGAGCCGTTGCAGTAGCGGCCGAAAGCTGGTCCGATTCTGGCAGAGGTTGGAGTCGGAGGGACCTCAGGAGCATGGCAGCAGGAACGGACAAAGGTGAGTGACAGAATTACTGTTTGAATTGTTTTATTGTTTGACTATATTGGTAAAACTGTGGTTGTGCCTTCATCATGGAAGGATACTAGTATCCTGCCGGTTTATAAAAAGGGCTGCTGGAAGAGCCCTGAAAACTATCGCCAGCTTGCCATGTTAGATATTCCGGCCACGCTGTTAGCTAGGCTATTACTAGATGAATTGAGGCATTTGAAGAGCCCTGGAAACTATTGCCTGCTTGCCATGTTAGATATACCGGCCACACTGTTAGCTAGGGTATTACTAGATGAATTGAGGCATTGGAAGAGCCCTGGAAACTATTGCCTGCTTGCGATGTTAGCTATACCAGCCACACTGTTAGCTAGGGTATTACTAGATGAATTGAGGCATTGGAAGAGCCCTGGAAACTATCGCCTGCTTGCCATGTTAGATATACCGGCCACACTGTTAGCTAGGGTATTACTAGATGAATTGAGGCATTGGAAGAGCCCTGGAAACTATCGCCTGCTTGCCATGTTAGCTATACCGGCCACACTATTAGCTAGCGTATTACTAGATGAATTGAGACATTGGAAGAGCCCTGGAAACTATTGCCTGCTTGCGATGTTAGCTATACCAGCCACACTGTTAGCTAGGGTATTACTAGATGAATTGAGGCATTGGAAGAGCCCTGGAAACTATCGCCTGCTTGCGATGTTAGCTATATTGGCCAAACTTCGCTAGGGTATTACTAGATGAATTGAGGCATTGGAAGAGCCCTGGCAACTATCGCCTGCTTGCGATGTTAGCTATATTGGCCAAACTTCGCTAGGGTATTACTAGATGAATTGAGGCATTGGAAGAGCACTGGCAACTATCGCCTGCTTGCGATGTTAGCTATATTGGCCATACTTCGCTAGGGTATAACTAGATGAATTGAGGCATTGGATTGATGATAACATCTTGCCCCACAATCAAACGGGGTTTCGGAAGCAAACTACCACGATACTTAATCTGATCACCTTGGTGGCCTTGGTTGAACATTCTTGGGGGAAAACCACAAATTGCTGGTTTATTGCACTTTCATTGACTTCAGCGCCACTTTTCATACCATTATTAGAAATCGACAGGCGGAAATTGGTATCGTGGAATAGTCCTACCGGCCTGTTTTCAATGATTATGCAGTTGTGTTCTGACACCAAGTTGAGAAATGTGTCTGAATGGGCGGGGACGAGTTACAAAATGGTTATCAACCAACAGAGGTGTGAAGCAGGGATGTATACTGGCCCGACCATTTCACTCTCGATTTGGTTGACCTTAATGAGGCTTTCCGAACTCCGCCGGCATGTCCATTTAAATATGGAGGTTTAAAAGTCAGTTGGCTGGGATATGCTGATTGGTTCCTACCCCAAATGATTGCAAACCCAACTTAACACACCAGGTCAGTACGCCCTAGAGAATGGTTTAAATATAAATATTAGTAAGACCAAAACGATGATTTTTGCGCCAAATTGTAAACCATTACAAACGTTTATAAGGACATTTTAAAAACCAATAGAGCAAGTAGTATTTTACAAGTACCTAGGGGTGCTGGGAGATGTTAAGCTCAATTGGGCTAAGCTTTGGGAAAGTGTACAGACAAAGACTATGCAGCAAACCCAAGCCATATGTATGTTTATTGGGAAGCCGGAAACCTACTCTCTTAAGACGATTGTACTATTACATAACATTTGCCAGGCAGGCTCTATGGTGCGGAAGTGTGGGCCAGAAAGTACTTCAGCCATTGGAAGTCTTGGAAGGAAAAGTCTTATAGCCATTGTTAAGACTCCCTTAATCATTATCCTTTTGGTTTGATTCGTTTGGAATTTGACCTTATGGTTATACCCGTTGAAGTAGTTTATAAAAGATTAATGTGTTATGTGATGCTCATTTATTTATTTATTGCATATATAAGCAGCACCCAAGACCCGAAGGTATCACAGCGCTAAGAAAACGGTACTAAGTAGACATTTCAAGACAGGCATGTTACAGTTCTGGCATGTGTTACACATATTTGTAAAACAGGGTTGTTTTTACTTTCTTTCATCTTGGATATGCTGGGGGAGGGCATTCCAGAGGGCGTGTCTGATGGTGGTGAAGCAAGAGGCCCCAGCTCTCTTTATGGCTGTGAACAAGGCCGATGAGGAGGAGCGGACATTCCGAGTGGTGCGCTTCTTTGAGATGAGGTTAGTGAGGTAGGGGGTGGTGTTGTGTAAACAGTGGTAGGTGATGGTAAGGAATTTGAATTCGATACATGCGTTGATTGGAAGCCAGTGTACCTCCCGTCAGATTTGTGAGATATGATAGGAGCGTTTCAGGCCCCAGACTGCTCTGATTGCATTATTTTGTAACATTTGGAGTTTGTTAAGGTTTTTGTTTGAAGTACCTGCTAGGATGGCGTTGCACTAATCCAGTTTACTACCTATGATGACCTTAGCTAGAGTGAGGCAGTTAAAGTTTAGTGGAGTAAGCAGCAGAGGAGGTGATTGCTTTAGCATGTTTCTGCATGAAGGTAAACACCTAACGTTTTGACATGGACAGATACTGGGATAATGTTTCCATCGATGCAGAAGGAGGTGAAAGCAGGACTGAGGTGTTTGAGGTGGTGCAGAGAGCCCACGATAAGGAGCTCTGTGTTATCGTCACTCAGGCAAAGATGGTGGGTGGCCATCCATGCCTGGATGATGTTGAAGATACGGTTAATGTTGGTAGAGTCAAACTCATGGTTGCCAGTCATTTCGAGAATGACCTGCGTACCATCGGCAAAGTTGGTGTACGGTATGTTGAAGCTATCCATATGGTCAGAGAGATTTGGTGTACATATTATACTAGGTGGGGGACAGGCAGGAGCCTTGGGTGATGCCGTGGGAGACAGGGATAGGGTCAGCTGCTTTGGAGCCCACAATGACCCTAGTGGATCTGGCAGATAGGAAGGATTTGATCCATAAGGTTGCTTCAGGTAGAGGATGAAGGTTATGGTGAGGTGTTGGTAGAGGATTGCATGATCCACCAAATCAAAGCCTGCTGAGAGGTGTAATAAGAGGAGGATGGCAAGCTCCCGTCGTCTCTGATGTGGTCAAGCTGGATCTTTAGATCAAGGAGGGCAGATTCGTTGGTGTGTCTGGGTCTGAAGCCTGATTGGCGGGTGCCTAATAGGTTATGGTTTTCAAGGTATAGTTAGAGTTGCGAGTAAGCTGTGCGGCCCATAGTTTTGAGGAGATATGGTACTGTACTGATCGGGTGGTAGTTAGTGGCGATGGTGGGGTCTAGGGTGGGTTTCATCAGAAGTGGCGTGACCCAGGCTTCTTTGATGGAATTGGGAATTGAATTGGATTTGAATGATGCGTTAATGAAGCTGTCTATGGTCGTAGCCAGGAGTTCTGCACACATTTTAACAATGTGAGTTGGGCATGTCTCCAGAACAGTTAAAGGCTTTCAGATGCTGGATGGTGGTGAAGACTTCAGATGGAGTGACAGCAGAGAACTGGAACTGCAGAGAGTTGTTGGCGGTATGGGCGGTGCTTTCCCAGGGGACGAGTGGTGCGGGTGATAGGTGGGACTTTTTGAGGATGGCTTTGTCCCTTAGATTCTGTGTTTTGGTGTCAAGGGCTGATTGGATGAGCAAACACCATACTTTGTTTTTGGGGGAATTATCGGTTGCGGCAGTCTGGGTTTCGAGCTCTCTAAGGTTTTTGAAAAGCTCTTTTACGTTGGAGCTTGCTTCAGTGATTCTAGTGTTGTAGATATTGGCTTTGGTGGCAGTGATGGTTGTTTTGTAGGTGCCGGCTGAGCAATGGAAGGCAGTTTTGTTGATTTAGGTGGGTTTTCTTTCTCCAAAGATGTTCAAGAGTGTGTTTTTGTTTGCGGAGGGAGGCTAGTTCGTCAGTGTACCAGTTCTGGGGGTTTATTTTTTTGCGGGGTGTAGATTGAGGGGGAGCATGTTCGTCGAATGCAGTGAGCAGTGCGGTGGTGTACGCTGCTCTGATGACTGCGGGTTTGGCGTTGTCTGTTGCTGATTAAAGGGAGGCTAGAATAGAAGGGGCTACTTGCTCGGCTGCGAGTTTGTTGGTGTGTCTGTCAGTGATACGGGGGTCCCCAATTGTGGGTGTGGTTTTGGTGGAGGTGGTAACTGTGAAGCAGATCAGTGAGTGATCTGACCAGGGAAGGGGGTCAATGGATGTAGCTTGGAGGAGTGTGTTGCAGGAGAGTATCCAGTTAAGGATTCTTCCTTTTTCATGGGTGTGAGGACCAATTGGGTGAAGTTCATCTCTTCGAGGGTTGCTGTGAGAGTGGTGGCCTTTTGGTAAGTGGGGCCTTTGAAGCCTAAATTGAAATCTCCTAGGCATATGATTTTGGTATTCGGCTTGAGGAGGGGGGCACTGAGTAGGGGGATGTCGGTGTCAGGAGCGCCAGTGTGGGAGGGTTGGTGGTAGAAGAGTAGAATATTGATGGTAGTTTGAGGGAAGATTCCATCTTGCCCAGTAGGCATTCGTAACCTGGGAGACTCTGGAGGGGGGAGGCTCTGATGGGCAGGGTAGATTTGAAGATGATTGAAACTCCTCCTCATAGGCCGTCTTGTCGGTCAACATGTAGGATGAAGTAGCCGGTGGCTAGAGCAAGTGATAGGAGGAGTCCTGCTGCTTCATGTAGCCAAGTTTCAGATATGGCTAGTAGAACCAAGTTGTTGGCTAGTAGGAGGTAATGGATGTCAGAAGTGTGAGAGCAGATGAAGTGAGCATTGGCCAGTGCGCAGGCAAGGGATTTCGGTGAAATGGGGGTAGGGTGTGTTGGGAATGAGAGTTATGGTGGTAGTTGCAATGGGAGGAGAGGGTGTAACGTGGGGGTTGGGATTCTCAGGGCAGTTGTGTTTGGTCTCTTGGAAGTAGGGGGGGGCTCTGCAGTCTGGAGCAGAGTCTGTGTAGAGGGGCTGAGCCTAGGCAGGGTGCCAGATGCTCCTCTGGGGGCAATGGAGGTAGCTAAGAGTTTGGTCTCTGGATGGGAGTGGGAGTGGGGGCTCTGTGATATGGAGCATAATCTGTGTAGCCGGGCTGGGCCCAGGCAAGGTACGAAGTGCTTGTTGTGTGGGAGTGTGGGGTCTGGGTTTGGTGGGTGATGCAGACTGTTTGGAGGAGATCCTTTGGCTACTGTGTGGCATTGGATAACCAATCCAGGATAGGGTAGGCAGCCAAGGGAAGGGTGCAGGGGTTGGGGGGATAGTGTAATGGCCGTGGGGCTGTGACGCTGGGGCGGGGTTGCGGTCGCCAGTTTAGTGGGAGGATGGGCAGGGGGAACAGGTGTTGTGGCAAACACAGTATGTTTGGAAGATTGACTGGCATGAGGAATATGTCGAGAAGAAACGTGTTCAATAGTACATTGGTCAACAGTGGTATAGCGGAAGACAACAACAGTTGCATTAAACATAGGATATGTAGTAGACTTGAACATACAAACAGTATTAGCATTGGTATTGCAGCAGTGGTAGTCATTATGCTTATAAGGGCGACCTGGTTGGCTAGATATACAATTATTAGGGAGTTGCAAGACCGAGGAGGCAGGCAAGGGGGATGTGCAGACAGCATTTTGGTAAATTAAGAACACTGATGCATTAGGATTGGTGGTACGCGAGATGTGGAGGGTGGGGCCGGGTTGTAACAGGATAGTGTTCGGTTGCAGTAGGTGAAAGAGAGCTGTGGGAGATCTGTGGAGTTCCAGCATGTAGCACAGTTCCTGGAGATTGCTGTTGTTGAGGGGGTGAGCATGGAGCCCGGGCTCATAAGGGAGGCATAGCAGATGCTGACATGGTGCAACGGTTGTGCTCATTGCGTGGTAATCAAGAGGAGGGGCAGTGGAGCAGGCAGCGTTATTTTCCTCCTGGGGGCTGGCAATGCCTGTGAAGGGAAGGTAGGGTGTGGCGGCTGGCCGCCTGGGTATGTTAGTGGTGGGGGAGCAGATGCAGGGGTGTGCCGCTGGTATCGGAAGGAGGGGTAGGAAGTAAGTAGGTTTCGGCAAAGGGGCATTAATAGCCGAACGAAAGCTTGGAGCTCATATGTGCCCAGGGTGATCACGGGTGACTGAATTAACAGGGGGTAGCACCAAGTTGGTCACTTGCAAGGTGGGAGGGCAATTAGTTGTGGGTGGCAGCCTATCAGCTGGCTGGATGTTGTCTTGTGATGCCTCGATGCTCCAAAAGGTAGTATTTGAGCCCGTGGTGGCGGCGGCAGCGGCCATCTTTACAGTGGATTCAGATCCACGTAGAGTATATGCTGCAAGTGCAGGATCCAGTGCCTGGATGTTGAAAGGCACCTGCTCACTGCACTGGCCAGGGAGCTGGATAATAATACGACTACAGTTCAACTATTTCATACTTTTCCAAAGATGCAAGAGAGAGAAAGAAATGGTTGTTTAAGTGAGTTGTGTTGAACCTGGCAGTCACAGTTGGAGTTTCACACTGCTAAAGCTTCTAGTACATTTTTTTAAAGAGATCAGTCATAAGCTTATTAAGAAACTGACAGGGAGACTGGTATGATAAATTCTGCAACAAATAAAACTGTGGTAATTTTATCCAATCTATGTTGAGATGAGATAAACTACCCAGATATAGTGATGCTTTCCCCACTAGGCACACAGTGCCACAGTACTTCAAGATAACATGTTGTATAGAGGGTGCCAAGTTGCAGGTTCCACTGAATGAGCATTTCTGTAGGTTCTGTGGTTATGATAGTGTAGAAGCCATTGAAGATCTGTTGTTTAGATGCGCACGTTTGGAGCATCCGCGTGATAGGTACTATTATAAAGCCTATAGTAATACAAGGACTTATATCCATTAGATATACAAAATTACATTATTAAGCATCACTGGAGGCAGGTATGGAAGATGGGGAGAGGGCAGGGGTAGTAAGTGATGTTTAAACAGAGCCTTGATCAGATTCACAGTTGGTCTGCCTTTGATTGTTTTGGGCAGTGGGTTCCAGTGGCGAGGGGAAAGTAGGCAGACAGAGCGGATGTGAGAGGTGGCAAAGGGAGGGTATGTCCTTTTTTCAGTTGGGAAAGAAATCCAAGACTAACTGCAAACACCAAAAATGATGTGGCTCCTCACATGCTGGAAAGAAATTCAAGGTCAGTTAGGTGGTATTCCACACTAAAAACTTAGTGAGAAAAACAGGGCACTTTTGAAACAACTGACATTATATTTGTATGTTTGGGTTTTGAAGTGCCATGAAAATTGAAAGTCTCATCAATTTATATGGTGAACAAAAGGAGAAACAGGAAGTGTCCTGAAGACAGGTCCAATAAGACACGCTAACCAGATCCATCCATACACGTGTTTGTGTAATAGTTGGACCCAGAAACACATCAAATGGTCGACACGACATCTGTGTTTCAAAAGCATTTGAAACATGCTAATGACAAGAAAAGCAATGTTTAAACAAGTCCATGATTGATAGGCACTTGTAATGACTCACGTTGAAGTACTAACCTCACATTTATCTGTCAAAATGGAACTTTGATAGTGAGACATCTCTCTTTTTGTTCCTATTTTCTGACTTAGACTGATTTATTTCCTGGTTTTTAAGTGTTTCATTTTTGTGTATGAAATTGTATTTCAATAGTTTCCTGGGACATTTGGGTCAGTAGAGGGTTTCTTCAGTAGGGGCAGGACAGTTGCAGATTTGAAGGAGGCAGGGAAGAGTCTAGCAGAGAGAGGTAGTTAAAGAGCTCCGAGAGGTTAAAGAGCTCAGAGAGATTAGGGCAAGTGATTGAGATTTACAGCCTCATCATGAGTTGGGTGGTCGTCCTTAAATCCAGCGGTAACGGTATTAGCGCCGGCAATACCGCTCCACCAGATCACGACTGCAATCCAGCTAGCCGGAAAACTGGCACTAATACCACTGAAAATACCGCCGGCCAAATGCTGGAGGTAAAAGAACACATGTGATCGTAACAATGTACACAAGAGGCCTACAGAAGACCCACCCATGCCCCCACACACCCTTCCCACCAACATGTTGCAATTAGGAGCAGGAAGGAGACAGCAGTAAAGCCCCAGGTGGAAACAATGCACACAAGAGGCCTACAGAAGACCCACCCATACCCCATACCCCACACACCCTTCCCACCACCATGTTGCCATTTGGAGCTGGGAGCCTTGATGTGGAACCCTACATGCTGCACCAGGAGCTACAGACGCCTGACAACCAGCCCAGGGAGCATGGGGTAGGAGGAGACCTGCCCCAGCAAGGCGGCCAGCCATCTCCAGGGTCAGGCCAACACCCTGGGCCCTGACTGATGGTCAGTTGGTGTCTGAGTACAGGCTGGACAGGGCAACCATCACCCAGTTGCTGAACACAATCCAAGGTGACATAGCTAGCCGGATTGCCATCAGCACCACTGTGCCCCCACTCGTGAAGCTTGTGTCAGTCCTACACACAGTTGCCATGATGCATGGTATGGCCCAGTCTACATTCAGTGCCGTTCTGGGACAGGTGCTGGATGCACTGCTGCACCATGTGAATGAACACCTATCATTGGCCGCCACCCAGACACAGGTCAGTGAAGTCAAGGCACTGTTCTATGCCATTGCCCAAGTCCCGAGCGTGATTGACGCCCTAGACTGCACACATGTTGCACTGGTAATATTCCGGGACCATGAGGCAGCCTGCAGGAATCGGAAGCATTTCCATTCTCTCAATGTGCAGATGACCTGTAGCCCAGACCTGACTATCACCCACTGCTGCGCCCGCTAACCAGGATCCACTCACGAATCCATGGTGCTGTGCAACAGCACACTGCCAGCCTACATGGAGAGTCTCCAAGGACAACGCACATAGATAGTGGGTGAGTACAAATCCTGCCTGAAATGCATGCACCAAATGTAGGGGGGGTCAGGGGGGGGGCAGACACACAGGAATCCTTGCATGCCACCAGGAGACACAGCCTGCACCAGTTCCATGCATGTGTGGCACACAATGACACCTGTACATGTCCCCCACACCAGAACCTACAGAAGGTGGTGGGCGGGCAGACACTCAATCATTCGAAGAATTCAGAAGTCTTGTCATCTCATGGCTACTTAACAGAAACTAACCCTATACCTCAACTTTGTGTCCCCAGTAGATCACTTGCATCGTGTACTGATCATTTGCATGTTGTACATACCTATGTTTCCTGTTTCTCTGTATATCTGTACATATTTGTATTATGTATCTTCTGCTCACCTGTAACCTTACTTTAATTCGCCCAGATAACCCTGGGTCAGGCGCACTATATAAATAAAATAAACAACCACTTGTGAATTCACCATTACATGTGGAAACACAACAACCACAATGCACCTTGTCTGTGTTGCAGTGCTGCTTCTCACCCTGACACCCAAGAGCAACCTCACCCAGGGCACCACACAGGAATGCTAAGTGAGATCAATGCAATTCCCCACCACAAAACCACTGTAGATGAGCAGGAAAATGCACGACCATGAACATCCCAGTGAGAGTGACCCCTGAATGCCCATTTTCATGCATGCAAAGATCAAAATAATCTGCCATGTAGCAAACACCACACCAGCCACAGAGACAGCCACAACCCATTACTAATAAACATTGTCCGTGAACAGGCAGGCATGACGAGAGCCTCATCCTGACGTAACGGATGCACCACTCTGCCAATCAAACCCAGGGGGTGCAGCATGCTGAAAGTTGTCCACTCGGGGCACATGAAGACGCCATAATCAAAGGACAAGTGGAAACATGACGTTACTTGTTGAGCATGAGTGTTACACACATATCCATACACATATTCCATCATACACTGCTGCAAGTCCATTAACACCAAGTGCATGCAAGTGTAACCTGTCACAGAATACCTTGCTCACGGACACAGGCTGCATGTAGGGGTCAGAGCATGCATGTCCCTAAAGGTGGTGTATACCAATATGCCAAGGACTTAGCATGTACCCGTTGCACACATAGATGACCATAGTGCATATGATATGATAGTTTATTTATATAGCGCCTATACACAATGGCCATCATTACGAGTTCGGCGGTAACCATGCCGCTATTGGCGTCGGGTCCGGGTCCTCGGAATGAGGATTTACCGGGCCATTCCGAGTTCGGAAGGCCCGGTAATTCCTCCTTCCAAGGACCGGGACACGGTCCTTCCCCATTCCAATTTCAGCCCCCATAGGGCTAAATGGGAATGGGAGAGGGAGCAAACAACGGGCCATTACGAGATGGCCCGTTGTTTGCTCCCTCTTCCCCTCGCGGGACCCGCTAAGCACGCCTGGTTTTCCCAGGCGTTGCTTCCTGGGTCCCGCGAGGGGACCTCGTAATGCGGCGGTACGGAGTGAACGGCGCCGGCACCTTTTACGGCGCCGTTCACTCCGTACTGCCAGGGTCGTAATGAGGCCCAATGTGTTTCAAAGCACTTCAAGGCAAGGGAGGGAACAAGGGAAAATACAATGACAGTCTTACAGGCCATGAACAGTAAGGATGTGAAATTAACTATCGTACTCTGCCTGACGATATTTCAGATAGTTCTGGGCAGGGGGGGGGACAAGTAAGGTGAGGGGGGAGGAAACAGACAAGGTTGCTATCCTACTAGGTACAGGGACAATTCTGATACAGTAAGTGCATAGAAGAAAGTAAGGGGAGGAGATTGGGAAAGGGATAAAGGGAGAAGAGGAGAGAACAGAGAGTAAGCAGTCAAAAGAGTGGAGAAGCAAGAGGGGAGAGTGAATACAATTGCAGAAGTCAGTAGTAACACATTTTTTTTAAAAAAGAAACATTCGTTTAGAATAAAAAGGAAATGAGCAGGCCATTACCACATGAACCTTTAACATTATTACATCATCATAACATTAAATAACTTCTTCAACAGAAGATATATTAAACATTTTCCTTATTTCTTTTCATTCTTGTTAGGGAGAAATCTCTGTTTAGGCTGAATTTCCTAACCTAGTGAGTCCCCCAGCAGCTTTGCTGGATTTTTGGGGTTTATTTTTTTCTCCTGCCAAGAGTGAGACTCTTTTACCCTCACTCTTGGGCATGATTTGAGTGTGTTTCTTTGAATCTAGATGTGTTTAATGGGCTATGGGGTCTTTTACTCCATAGGGCTTCATGTGTTTTTGTGATGTGTGTTACACAGCACCCTCAGCGCAGTGACACAGGGGTGTCATAGTGACCCCCCAGTATAGACTCCATACCCTGAGACTGACTACTGTCTCCCAGGGCATGTAAAGTCACCATTGACTTTACTAGTCTTAAATTCTGAACAGAACCAGTACCAACCATCATATTGTGGACGTACTGGCTGGGTAAATTCGATTGCCCCAGGGTCTGTTAGTGGAGGGGGCACGTCTCCGTCCCCCATGATCGAGTTTTGGCTGGTGGCATTGGATACTACTTTTTATATTCAACCGCGAATATTTTCCTATGGGATTTCCCATTGTTTTAGGCTACTATCTTTATTTAATTATTTACGGTAGCCTCGAACATACCGCCGGTTTATTTAATTAATATTAGTTCTCCGGTTGGTAATTTTTGCCAAAACTTGATTCTAAAATGGCGTTTGTGTTCTCGTCTGTGACTCCAACCCAAGTCGAGCCCTTTGTTCCACTTTTTGGCGGGCTTCTCCACAGAAGCCCTCCAAAGTCGTGCCACTGTGTCTGGGGTACTTAGGAGGGGTGGAGGGGAATTTAGGCACCCTGGACTGAGTTGCCTAGGCAACTCAAGTCGCACTCCGTCCTGATTGACCTAAGTGGTGAGCCGGGCGGCTCACCACTTAGCATGTTTGAGTGACAGCTAGGCTGAGTGAATGGGGGTTTGCTGCATAAAAGCAGGGCTTTGGGGACTGGAACTTCAGAAGTCGCCACAGGACCTAAGAATCCGACGAGGGAGAAGCTGAGCCGACCTGCCATGACACCACCACCAGTGGTGCCCTGCTGGACTGCCTCACCACTTTTCCCAACAACAGAGGAGATCTCCCGCCGGAGAGTCTTCTTCCTTTGACTGGAGGGGATAAGCAGTTTCACTGTCTTTTCGCTTTCCCGACGTATCTCGTGGCCGCCTGGCCCGTGCCAAGCACCCCGGCAACCGGGATACCACGTTTTACCGCGAGACAACGGTACCACCTTTAAGCGGAAAACTCAGCGGCTGGTTTCTGCCCTGGTAGTGCAAAGACCTTCATCTTTCCTCCAAGTCGAGATCTTCTCTTCCCCTGGACGACGAGGCAACTTGCACCCACTACCAGGAACAACTGCCACCGCTGGAGGATCCTTCCCAATTAAGGTACCGTGTCCCGCCTGACTTCCGTTGCTACTGACTGTACGGGGTAGATTTAGCCCCCGGCTTTGGAACCGGGGTTAGCCTGGGACACCTTGGCTAAACTTTTCTAAGCCTCCCTAAACGCTTTTCTGAACCCTCTGCAAGACTTTCTAAGCCTAGTGTAACTGTGTGATCTTGGGCGCATTTGTGCTCTGCTCTCTCTAAGAGTGGGCCCAGCCTTTGGACTTTGGCTCACCAGTGACTTTTTGCTCCCTGCCTTGCTAAACGTGTTTTGGAATCGTAGAGTGGTGTACCTCTTCATATTCTGTCTTTTTCCCTCCCTTTTTCACAAACTTATTAGAATGCAATCTAGTTAAGCGCTCACCTCTGTATGAAAATAAGTGGTGTTTTACTGTGATTTTCTAAATAGGGAAAAAGGGGTGTATATATCATAATAGTAACTGTGTTTAGAATATTTTACAATAAGAGTGCTGGAGTGTTTCAACTGTGTGTTTATCAAATAAATAATTATATACTTTGATACCAAAGCTCTGGTCAGTGTTTGCTTGTATTATTGTATCTGAGTGCCTATTGAGTATACTTTGCATACTGCCTAACTCTTCTTGAGGGAAGTCTGACTGCTCAGCCACAGCTACCAGGTAATTCTGGGTGGTACAGACTGCTACCAAGTGGGTTTACTGCCAACACCTGTAGTCTTAAATCTTTTGCAGTGGCCCCTAAGGGAACTGCACAGGTTTCTACCTAACACTGGTGGCAGTGGTGGGATTTGTATTGAGTATACACTTTAGAGTGCTTAAGGATACCTTAGTACAACTAACCACAACGCTTAGCACTGAAAAAGTAATCTTTCTAACATATCAACTATGGAAACTTATAGTCAAGAGTCCCTTGCTACAAAAACTGCTGATTGATTAAGAGTATTGTGTAAGCATAAGAACCTCCTGACTAAAGGTAAGAAAATGGAGTTAATAGAAAGGTTGTTAGCTAACCAAAGTCTGGATGATGGGTCTGAGGAACCTACCATGCCAGAAAATGTAGATAACAGTATAGAAATTGATATTGATCCAAATGTTCATAATCTTGAGGAAGAGTCAGAAGAGGAGGGTGAGGCTGCTGTGACTCTCCCCCCTAGGCCTCTGTCTGCTCTACCTGCTGTACCTAGAGGGCCTTTGCCAAGTCCCACACTAAGTCCTCAATATCTCGAATTAGAGAAAATGAAACTTGAACTAGTGTTCAAGAGACTGAATACTCTGGCTGAACAGAGACATCAGGAAATGAATCAAGAACTAAGGCTAAGGGAAATGGAGCTCAAGCATGAGCCAGAAATGAAGAAATTATCTGTCGAAAATGCTTCTCTCTCTGGCTCCTCTAGAAGTTCCAGTCCTAAAAGACCCCGGATGCCTAAAGAATTGGTTGGTATGTATGAGCATAAGTTGGATGTGTTGGATTGGTTGTCTCTGTTTGGATATAATCATGGGCTCCAGAACATCACAGGAAATTACTTACTCACCTGGTTGTTCTCTAGGCTTCCCCCTGTTGCAACTGATGTGGTAATGGAGTTGGGGGAGGAGGATAGGAAAGAGTATGAATGTGTGAAACTAGCTTTGATAGCTAGGTTTGGGAAGACCTCTTCCCAGTATCTTAAGAGGTTTAGAACCCTCAAAAAGCATGACGGTACCCCTTGGGCTACCTGGGTGAGTGAAGGGTTGAAAAACCTAGAGGGATGGATTAAGGGTTACAAAGTGAACACTTATGAAGGTATGAAGAATCTTTTTATGTTGGAGTCAATTTATGATGCCTGCTCTCCTGAGCTCAGACAGCACTTGGCTGATTCAAAGGAATTGGATTCCCGAAAACTAGCTAAGGCTGCTGACTTGTGGGTTGCCAACAGGGCCACTCACAAGGATTCTGGGGTAACTCAGAAAAAGGATGAGGGGAAACAGCCTAAAAAGGACTCCAAAGAGAATTCTAATACTGCAAATTCCAAAGAGGGCCCCAAACAAAACCAGAAAGGTAAGCCACCAGGGAAACCACAGCAGAATAGTGTCTCCTCTGGTGCTAAACCAGAGGGAGGTCAGAACAAGCCTCCATTCCAGAAGGCATTTGGGAAATGCTTTGTTTGTGGCTCTACTGACCATGTGAAAGGAGATCCCAGATGCAAGGGTAAACCTTCAGGGATCCAACTTGCCTCCTTAGCCTTCGCTCCAGAAGAGGAAGTCCCAATGGCAAGTGGACACTTTCTACTGCTGGCTGATGAACCCATTGGAGTCTCAGCCAGTGTTTCTTTAGTCTCTCTGGGGTTGTGGGAACAACAGAATTTAGATGTGTATAATTATATCCCAGATAATACTAAAGAGTATTATAAAGACAGTGTCCAGGTAAATGGTCAGGAGACTCCTGCCATTAGAGACACTGGGGCCAGCATAACTGTAGTGGATGAATCTTTTTTCAAGGCAGAGGATGTTGCTAAGGCACCCAAATGCCTCACCAAGTTAGCTGGAGGGCCTGTGCAGATGTGTCCCCAGTTACCAGTTCTCATCCAGTGTAATGACATGGCTGTAAAAATACCTGTCAGTGTACAATGTGAAGTGCCAGGTAGGGTTTTGTTGGGTAATGACCTGAAAGCTCTTGGAGTTGTGTCACATACCCCCAGTCCACCTAGTAAAAGGTTACAGGAGCTCACAAAACCTGCAAGAGAGAAAACCCTGCGAGGGTTATCTCAGGAGATGATGACAGAGATCACTACTTTACCACTGGAGCAACTCACTGCAGTAACCACCAGATCAGGAGCAAAGGGGCAACCCAAGACTCCTAGGAAAAAGTCTGCAGCAAGCAATCCAGTGCTTCCAACAGTTACACCTGTAACTCCACCTCCAGCTGAGGCTGAGAGGGAGGTACAACCCTGTATGGTTGAACTAGACTCTGAAGAAGAGCTAGTTGGAGGCCAGGAACTTATTGGAGACCTAGACCCTGAGGACCATCCTGAGCTGCAGTCTTTACTGGCAGAAGGTGGACCCAGCAGGGCAGCTTTCCGTAAGGGACAAAGAGAATGTCCAACTCTGGAGGGTCTCCGCCAACAGGCAGCTGCTCAGGCTGATGGGCAAGAGCCTGGGAAGTATAGGTTGCACTGGAAAGATGGCCTCTTCTACAGTGAACCAACTGAGTCTGAACCTGGAGACTACAAACGCCTTGTAGTGCCTCAAGAAAACAGACAACAGTTCTTGCACTTAGCCCACGAGATTCCTTTGGCTGGTCACTTGAGTTTCAAGAAGACCAAGGAAAGGCTCTCACTCTACTTCTACTGGCCAAAAATGGGGGCCGAAGTAGATAAGTTCTGCAAGAGCTGCTACACCTGCCAAACTTCTGGTAAGGTTGGCGCCAAGAATGTGGCACCATTAGTGCCTCTCCCAGTTGTGGGAGTCCCATTTGAGAGGGTAGGGATTGACATTGTTGGTCCCCTTGATCCCCCTACCTCCTCAGGCAACAGGTTTATCCTTGTTGTAGTAGACCATGCTACTAGATACCCTGAGGCAATCCCTATGAGAACTGTTACAGCTCCGGCTGTGGCTAAGGCCCTCCTTGGTATTTTTACCAGGGTTGGGTTTCCTAAGGAAGTAATATCCGACAGGGGATCACAATTTATGTCCCACTACATGAAAGCCATGTGGAAAACCTGTGGAGTTACTTACAAGTTCTCAACCGCCTACCACCCCCAAACCAATGGGCTGGTAGAAAGATTTAACAGAACCATGAAGAGCATGATAGGTGCTTTAGAGGAACCCCTGAAAAGAAAGTGGGACCTTCTACTGCCATGTCTTCTCTTTGCTTATAGAGAAGTCCCTCAGGGGGCCTTAGCACTATTAGCACCATGGCTACCCCCTTACCACATTCTGGGTCCTTGTTGCCGGAACAGGGACTTACCGGGTCATTCCGACCTTGGAGGACCTGGTAAATCCCCATTCCCGGAACCATTCCCCATTCCCATTTGAGCCCCCATAGGGCTCAATGGGAATGGGGAAGGAGCTAATAATGGTACCGCAATTTGCGGTACCGTTATTAGCTCTGAAGTCCCTTAGCGGGTCCCTCCCCTAACGCCTGGTAGAACCAGGCATTAGGGGAGGGACCCGCTAAGGGACCTCGTAGTAGGGCGGTAAGGGATTACCGGCACCGGTTCCCTTACCGGTGCCGGTAATCCCTTACCGCCTACCGTGTAATGAGGCCCATTGTGTGCGATACAATGATCTTGAAGTATCCTCTTAGCCCTTGTCTGTAGTACCAGGTGCACATTAGGTTAGAGATGGAGCCTGCATTGTGATGACGTGCAAGGAGTAGCCCACGTGGAAGAAGATGTACAGAACGGGCTAGGACCAATGGCCTGGCATCCCATATGGAGCAGGTAGCCAATGTATAGAGTCGCACCAACCAGCATTTCGATTTGGACATTATGTAATTTACGTCACTGATGACACTGTATGCCTTCATAAAGTATTGCTCATACTCATTTGGCCAGAACGTTCCGTGGCAGTAGAGTACAGCTCTCTGACTACTAGACTGCACATTGTTGGTTCTAGAGTCTTTTGTCTCTTTTTGTTGCCTCTTCCTCATCCCTGTACCAAAGTGGTGTGTGTAAGAGTGAATGCCAATGGGCAAATAAGGGTCTGACCTACAGCAGCCCAGGGGATTGAGGGGACATTTTAAGAGGGAAAAGGGGATACCACGTCTCATTTAAGGGTATCTCATCTCCTCTCCACAAGTCTCCTCCACCCAAGTAGTCCTCCTTCACATATCCACCCCCCCCCCCCCCAGGGTCAGGATCCGATAGCGACAGCCTTTCCCTGGCCCCTTGGGAGGAGGATATCTGGGGGAAAAGAAGTGAGGATGCCTTCAGATACTTTAGAGTGGTCAAAAACGAAGCCAAACAGGCATACTGGGAAATGAAAGCCAGAGCATGAGAGTCGGGAGACAAGGCAGTGAAAATGCTGGTGTGGATGGAAAGGAGAGAGGAGGGGAATCAAGGTGGGTTAAAGGCATCATAGCAGGAAATGGCGAATACTGTATACAGGGTGAACAAATAGCCAAGCTTTTTAGCCAATGCTGCCAAGACCTATATAAGGAAATGGACGGGCCAAACGAAGGGGGATGTATGTTAAACAGGATAAACATCCCTAACGTTGGGGAGCAAGCCAGAGCTTAAGAAGAAAAGGAAATTACCATAGAGCTGCAGGAAGCAATGGGACAACTGCAATTCAGCAAAACCCTGGCCCCTAATGGGTTCCCAATTGAGTCCTGGAAGTGAATGGGTGGGAAATTGCTACAGCCAATGCTAAAGAATGTTCAGGAACGCCGAGATAAAGGAGCATTGCCAAGAGACCTCAAGGTCCCCTAGTCATTCTAAATAGGAAGGGGAAATCGCCAGAGTTGTGCTCCTAATGCCATCCCATTTCGCTCCTGAATTGTGAAACGAAAATCCTTGCAAAGCATTATTTTATTTTAATTAATTTATTTTTTGCATTTTTATGGCGCTCGCACAGCCCGGGGGCATTGAGGCGCTGCTACGGGAATATGTGTTAGTTGCGTATTTATAACACACTTAATACCCAGAGGTTTCTAAGCGCGGACCCAGGGATTGAACCTGTGCTGCTTCATGTCGTCTTGTTTTCAAGGCGTGCACGTTGCCGCTGAGCTATCCTCCCGGATATCTGGCAAACAGGCTGCTTAGAACAATAACCCATCTAATAAACCCAGACCAATGCGGTTTTGTTCCCAGCAGAGCCACGAGGATGAATCTAAGAAGGGTATATAAGCCCTGGCAAAAGCTCATACGCTGGAGGGGCCTCACGAAACAATGTCGTTAGATTCAGAGATGGTCTTTGACTCAGTGCGGTGGGACTTCCTCTGGGCTGTGATGAAGAAAGAGGGAATAGATGGGCATTATATGTCCTTGCTGAGGCTGTTGTATGAAAACCCAGTAGACAAGGTGATGGTGAATGGCTTTACCTCCGACAGTTTTCCGCTCCAGAGGGGCACTAGACAGGGGTACCTGCTCTTGCCACTACTGTTCCGTCCGGCCGTCGAACCTCTGGCTGAATTAATTAGGTCAGATCCAATATTTTATAGATTTAGGTGGCCAAGAGGATGAGAAGGTCGGATATCACTGTCCATAGACAACCTATTAATCTACCTGGGGGCTCTTGGAAGGCCCGGTCCGAGAGTGATGGATTTGATCAGGGAATTTGGTCGATTTAGTGGGCGGAGTATCAACTGGAGCAAATTGGTCATGGTACCAATAAGTGGGGGACCCCGAGATAATACCAGAAGACTGCCCCTTACAGGTCTCCATGGGTCCATTGAAGTACTTGGGTATCAACGTTCCCACAAGTGAGTCAGAGTTCCTCAAATATAAACTAGACCCATTAATAAAACTACAAGAGGAATGTGAACACTGGCTATGATGGCCTCTATTCAAGATAATAGCCTTACCCAAGCTATTGTACATAAAATGCCCTGGCTACAATCCCCAAAACACCATCAAACAAATTGAAGCAGTGGTACGAACTATTCTCTGGGGACAAGGTACTGCATGCATAGCACTAAAGACCCTGACGAGGTCTGTATGGGAAGGGGCATTGGGAGTACCAAACATACAAAAATACTATTGGACATCACAGCTTGTGGTGGAGAACCAATGAGTATGTGGTTCGGCAACTAAAGCTGACACGAGATTGGAATTAACGATGATGAAGGGAAAATCCCCATTACAAATACTATTTGGAAGTCCAGGGGATGAGGGGGACTGGCCAGCGGCCAGAGAGTCATAGAAGCAAGGGGAAGGCAATCTTGCCTTCCCCTTGCTTCTATGACTGTCTGACGATCAGGCCATATCGAGTTTTGCCTCCTCAATCTTAACTAACTTTAGGAGGTGGGAGGCAGATTTGGGAATACTGGAAGAGCCATAGTTTGCATGCAATTGCGAACATCACCAACCTTAGAAGCAGCCTGTCCTCCCTCAAGACTGATTACAATGGGAGGAGCTTTGCCGACCTTTGATAAAGCAGGAGGAGTTGGAGCGGGAGGCATTTCCTCACCCAAAGCCACCTGGCTGCTTTGCGGGTTGGGGGATTTAACGCCTGCTTTTTGCAGGCGTTAAAAACCAACCCGCAAAGGGACCCAGGGAGCTAATTAGCGCCTTCCCCATTCTCATTGAGCCCTATGGGGCAAAAATGGGAATGGGGAAGGGCAATGGTGGAAGGGGGAATTACCGCCCCGCCAACCTTGGAATGGGGCGGTAATTCCCCTTTCCGCCAAGGCGGTGCCGGTATTTTACCGGCATGAACCATGGCGCTAATAGCGCCATGGTCCTCCGCCATCCCTGTAATGAGGCCCAAAGGGTCTCTCTTCCTCAGACAGGTCGAGTTTTCCATGCAGCATCTTCTGATCCACAATAGGATCTATTTGACAACGATGGGTGTGGTATTGCAGCAGTTTCTCAGCTTCCGTTGGTGAGAATGCATCCGCAAATGCTTAATATTCAGGCAGGATCTTACTCAGAGTGGCAAACATGTGAGGAACTGCCGGGGCTACAATGGGAGCCTTGCTGCTAAACGCAGGGGCTCGGCATTGTTGACAGTACTGAGAAAAATGCACTTGTTGCTTGTTGGGCTTGACGGATCACGACTGGATTACCAACCCATCCCTGGAATCACTTGTCACCTGGGGGCATAAATGAGCTTAAAGTGGTAGAACTCATGATGATATGATATGATATGATATGGTATTTGTAACGCGCCTATACACAAGTGTTTCAAGGCGCGACGAGGCAGGGAGGGAGGGAAACAAGGGGAAGACGGACAAGCGATCCTACTAGGCCAGGTGTCATTCAGATCGCGCAAGTGCAGAGGTAAGGGGAAAAAGGAGAAAGTGCAGGGGGAGGAGGTGGGGGGAGAAGTGCAGTACAAGGTAAGTGGCGTAATGAAATAATAAATGATAAATAAAAAGGGCCAGCTGGTGGCAAGTGCGAGGTAAGTGCAGAGCAAGTGCTGGGCAGGGGGCTGTAGGGATACAGTGACAGTCCCACAGTGCAGGGGGAGCCAGGGGGTCAGTGCAAGTGGAGAGTGGCTGGGCCCTGGACCGAGGTCGCTGAGAGTGGCCCAGATGCAGGTTAAGTGCAGAATTCAGTGGGGAGTTAAGCAGGTTTAGCAGGGGAGAGGGAGAGAGAAGGCAGAAGCGAAGAGGAAGGTTTTGAGGTGCTTCCGGAACCGGAGATGGTTCTCCTCAAGTTTCAGGGAGGCAGGCAGGCTGTTCCAGAGGGAGGCCCCTGCTGCGGAGAGAGATCTACCCCCAGCACGTTGCTTCGAGAAGCGGCTGACCATGAGGGAGTTAGAGATGGATGAGCGAAGGGCTCGTGAAGGGAGATATTTAGGAAGAGAGAGTTGAAGGTATTTAGGCCCCAAGCCCCAGAAGGCCTTGTGGACAATGCAGAGGGTTTTGAACTTAATCCTCGCAGCCACTGGGAGCCAGTGAAGAGATTTCAGTCCTGGAGAGATACGGTCCCTGGGCTTGAGGCCAAGGACAAGTCTCGCAGTTCTGTTCTGGATAAGTTGCAGAGGGCGGAGAGTGGAGGCAGGGAGATTAAGATAGAGGCTGTTACAGTAGTCCAGCCTTGAGAGAACCAGGGCTCGGGAGACAGTGAGCTTCTGGGGGAAGGAGAGGAAGGGAAGAATACCTCTGAGGAGGTGCAGCTGGTAGTGTGATTTCTTAGAGACATCAGATATATGAGGAGAGAAGGAGAGTGTGGAGTCGAAGATGACCCCGAGGTTTTTAGCCTTGCATGTAGGGGCAGGAAGGGGGCCAAGGGAGGCCGGCCAGAGAGCTGCAGGGAAGGAGGGAGTGGGTGCGCCGATGAGTAGAATCTCAGTCTTACTGGCGTTAAGGCAGAGGTCATTGGCGGCACACCATTCCTGGATAGCAGACAGACAGTCGGAGATGAGGGAAGGAGAGGAGGAGGCCGAGGGTAGCCTGAAAATGAGCTGGGTATCGTCCGCATAGCACTGGAAGTGGGGGCAGAGGGCGGCGATGCGGTGGGCAAGGAGTGCCAGATACTGGTTGAAAAGCCAGGGAGAGAGGTTGGATCCCTGGGGGATCTTAAATGATATGATGATATGATAGATTGTTGATAACGTGCTTAATGCCCAAAGGTTTCTAAGCGTGGACCCGGGGATCGAATGGTTCCATGTGTTAATATCCCCGCAAAAATATCGCCATACAAAAATATTGCCATATTTTTCCGGTGATATTAAGGCATGGAACCTGCGGTAGACACCCTTGCAACCCCAGCTCACAAAAAACCCAAAATTATCCCCACAAAATATCGTCTATGGCCGTTCCAAACTACCATATATACGGCGATATTTTTGGTGGGGATAGATAATATGTAGTGATACTGATTGAACCTGTGTTGCTCCGCGTCGTCTTGCTTCCAAGATGAGCATGTTGCCCCTGAGCTATCCTCCCGAGACAAATGGCATTTGCAAAGCAGTGGTCATATGTGTGATTTCCCCAGAGGCCCGGGGGGACCCATCTATGGCAAGGGTCTGTAATCTTTGGCTCTCCAGATGTTTAGGACTACAATGTCTTTCCGCCCTAGCTAGCATAGTCAATGGTGGAGGATCATAGGATTAGTAGTCCAAAACATCTATACAGCTACATAGTTTTGGTTTGGTACCAGGTGATGATTCACGGGCAAGAATATAAAGTGTTTCCTGGCTAAATGTAGATCGGCATAGTTACTTGTTGCCCCACAGTCAATAAATGCAACAACTTTTCCTACATATTCATTGGAGGTGTAGACCTGTAGCGATTGGGTCGTAGACGAAGAGGCTTACCGGAGAGAATTGGATGCACTCAAACAGTAGTTTACCACTAACTCTGAGCTTTGGCGTTTTCCTGAACTCTTTAAGGGACAGTATCCCACAAAGTGGCCATTGTTTCCAAGCATCTGTTATTCTGTTTTTCAAAAGAAAAGGGATTTCAGAGTTGACCAATCTCCATAGTAGTAAGTTCTTCTGTGACTACTTCGTCCAGAGGAGCGGTCTTGAAGACGATCATCAATTCAATGCACTGCATGGATAGGATCTTGCTAGTGGCTGAGCCAGGCTGCACAGTTGCTAGGGCATCCTGAATTTCATCCTGGAGCCCGGGTTGCAAAACCGCCATCATGCATTTTACTTTTTTAACTGTATTTTCTTTAATTTTCTGAGATTATATGGTAAAAGTGAGATGTATACTAAGGTCTTCCCAATTAATCCCACAATGCAATAAATTGTATATCAGGACATGGTGATTATTGTGATTTTAAATTATTGCATCATTCGCTCAGAAATTATATTTTATTTCAATGCTCTGGACAAAAGAATGCTCAACAGAATATATTGTATTAGTATTTGTTTTAGAGTATACCTTTAGAAATGCTTTTTAGGTATCAAAATAGTTTTTCTTTGGCTGAATATAATCTGGTGGATACAAGACAAATGGATTCTCTTAGAGAATATCCCCTCATGTTTGAGGGAAATAGGATAAGAGCTCACAGCTCTATCCCAGATCAATTCATTTTTAGGCTGTACGATGACATGAAATAATACCTTGCACATCTGCTTCCCTCAACAGAAAATGGAGCCAAAACCAAGAGCCTGCAAATGAACCCCAGAGGATGCACGTACTGTGATAAGAGCTTTATCGAGGACTCCCAACTCATGATACATATGAGGGGCCATATGAAGGGTAAAGCATTTACTTGCCGTGTCTGTGGGAGAAGGTTCCATAACAGGACAGGTCTAATTACACACAAGAGATCCCACACAATTGAGAGACCCTATAAGTGTGTGCAGTGTCATAAAAGCTACACAAAGCCCTCACATTTATACCAGCATCAGACGAGCCATACAGGTGAGCGACCATATAAGTGTATGCAGTGCGACAAAAGCTTCACTAAGAACTCAAATCTGTATGAGCACCAGAGGATCCATACCGGGGAGAGACCCTACCAGTGTATGGAGTGTGGGAAAAGCTTCGCTCACAAGACAAATATGATCCGACATCACACTACCCATACTGTGGAAATGCCCCACAAATGCACTGAATGTGGTAAGCTCTTTAATTCTGTGGCTAACCTGATGCAGCATCAGAAATCTCACATAGGAGATAGCTCATACCAGTGTTCCGAAGGTGACAAAACTCAGAACTCCGCACCGTACGGCCCCCAGAATATCCATACGGGGGAACGACCCTACCAGTGTTCCGCAGATGACAAAAGCTTCACACAAAGTGCAAATGTATGCCCACATCTTAACATCCATACTGGGGAGAGACCACAGCAGTGTACGGAATGTGAGAAAAGCTTCACTCAGAACTCAGCACCGTACGGGCCCCAGGAGATCCATACAGGGGGGCCACAGGAGATCCATACAGGGGAACAACCCTACCAATGTACGGAATGTGGGAAAAGCTTCAACCAGAGGTCCATTCTGAACCGCCATCAGAAGATCCATACTGGGGAGCGACCATACCAGTGTATGGAATGTGGGAAAAGCTTCAATCAGAGATCACGTCTGTACCGCCATCAGAAGATCCATACTGGGGAGCGACCATGCCAGTGTACTGAGTGTGGGAAAAGCTTCACTAACAACTCAAACCTGCAAGACCATCAGAAGATCCATACTGGGGAACGACCCTATCAGTGTACGGAATGTGGCAAAAGCTTCTCTCTGAGAACACGTCTGTACCGCCATCAGAAGATCCACACTGGAGAGCGACCATACCAGTGTACGGAATGTGGGAAAAGCTTCATTCAAAAGTCTCATCTATACCTGCATCAAAAGATCCATACTGGGGAGCGACCATACCTGTGTACGGACTGTGGGAAAAGCTTCACTCAGAAATCCATTCTGAACCGCCATCAGAAGATCCATACTGGGGAGCGACCATACCAGTGTATGGAGTGTGGCAATAGCTTCAATCAGAGATCAATTCTGTACAGCCATCAGAAGATTCATACTGGGGAGCGACCATACCAGTGTACTGAATGTGGGAAAAGCTTCACTCTGAAATCACATCTGACCAAACATTGCATGATCCATACTGGGGGAGAAGCCCTATGAATGCACACTGTGGAAGAAAAAAATCAGGCCCTCCTCTACTCTGAGCAGGCATTAGAGGACCCACACAGTGCAAGTGAAGACTCTGTAAATCCTCTCATATTCCATCAAAGAGCCATACTTGGGAGATGGCCCAGGGGTGCAGAGTACAAAAAAGCTGCCAGAAATCTCAGCCATGAGGAGGAATCGGAGCTGCCATATCTATGAGCGTACAAAGTACAAGTTAAGCTTTACACACTCCTCAGTGCTGAACAGGCATCAGAGGACCCATTCTGTGAAAAAGGTCCTTCACACGCCTAGAGTGTGGCAATTGCTTTAACCCTTTGAGTATTTGTATCCTGAGAAGCAGCAGATAAGCGCTTTCATAATGCACATTATTTTCAGTTATATTGTCATTTGAATCATGCACACGGCAAAGAGAAACACCAGGAGGGTAATAATAATAATTTGGCATTTGTATAGCGCTACGAACCCTCGGGTATCTGAGCGCTGCTTATTATTACCCACGGTGTGTGGTGCTCATTTATCAACCTCGGAAGGATGAAAGGCCGAGTTAGGCCCTGCCGGGATTCGAACCTGCGTTAGCAAGCTCTGCACGGATGTCAGAGTGAGCGCTCTACTCACTGTGCCACTTGACCAGCTAGGGTAGATGGGGGATACATGCCTGGATGGGGAGGCATGTGGAATGGGAGGATTCGAGGCAGAGGTGTTAAGCAGAAAAGCCTGATTGCTCTCCTGCACTGCATGAGGGATTTCAACCCAGCAATTCCTAGCTCAGAATTAATGCAGGTGATGCTACCCTGGGGGAAGAAAAACCCATTTAACTAAAACATGAATTGTTTTAAATTAAATTATAATTACTACAGAAAAGACGATGAGAGGCAGAATATGCATAGTGAAAAGTACAAAAAATGTACACCTAAACGGCTGCTGATTTGTAATTAACAGTGGAATGCAAATGTGTTGGGGGATTACACCCCAAGAATTTCCCAAGTTCTCTTGTACTTGTATTCACACTTACGATCCTTGTGTTGGATCTTTTCAAGGGATGCAAGTCCTCCACCCTGGGTGCCACCCTGCTTGTTGTTCATCTTAAGGTTACTATCTTACCTACTGACGCCTGTGTTATTTAAAACGTTCTCTGCCCCAGGCTTCCTGATTGATCGCCAATGCCCAGCTCTACTAACTCTCATATGTCACTCATTGGGCAATCCATAATCACATGGAACCTGGCAAATATCCCATTACAGTAATGCTTCCCTTTCATACAGTAATAAAGACTATGGGGCAAGCCCCCCCCCCGGGGCGTTATAAGACAATCCTTCTTCTTCGCCTACCAGCCCAAGTCTAAACGTGTACAAGGGTATCCAGTTCGAAGACATCAAATTTCTCTGCCAGGTGTACACTACCCCCTGCACTGCATTGGAGCCGAACACCCACCCCATCGCTCTGTTCTGGTCTCCCTCCTATAATTCAATGCCCAGTTTTTCAGTTCAGTTGTGACACAGTTTTGAAAATCATTGAACCGAATTGCCCTTGATAGGATTATGTATGACTCAGCCTGTTCCTTATATAGCATAATACTCAGCCTGCTCCTTATATAGCACCCCACAGCACTTCATGTTTGTTGTGAGGATCCCCTTGTTATGATTTTCTCAATGCATTGTATGACAAAGCCTAAACTCCACCACAAAGAATGTCTAAATGTCCACCTGGGACTGTGACAGGTTTTGCGTCAGTGAAGAGTGCCATTCCCACTGCAGGGATCGGGAGAGAGTTGGATGTCTGCACTTGGTCCAAGAGAAACTACGACACATGAGCACCTGACTAGCTTAGATACTATTGCTATGTAAAGCAGTTCTTTGAAGTGAAGCAATGATTAGAATGTAGGGGTGCTATTATGTAGATTAGTTCTAGGACTGGAATGTTAAGGTGTTTATTCTTGACAGGGAGCAGTTGGCTTGGGAGGAAAGAGAGATGGGGGGTCTATTGTGTACTGCTTTAAACTCACAATAAAGCCTGCTGTACCTTTGATTTGGTGTGGTGCCCATCCTTTCATTGGCGATGAGGATGTCAAGACCCCCACCTCTCATGCTGGATTGGGTTCGGAGCGGGGGTTTGCTGTCCCCACCTGCGGCACTGACTGTGAGCGGGCCATCTGCTGAGCCCCCTGCACCCGTTGTGCTGCAGCGAGACCGTTGCTGGGCCGTGAGGAGGAGGACCCATCCGGTGCGCCCCTGACTACAAGGGCTGAAGTGCACCAGTGTCCGCAAGGAAAGTGCAGGCGCAGCGACTTCCCAAGTCTCCCAGCCCCGTCGGCAACTGTTTTTTCAGGATCCAATGCTGAGAGGACCTGACAGCCTCGCCCGCCCCTCCTGTGGGTGACCGCTGCGGTTACTTTTGGAACGCGGGCTGCAGTGGCTGAGCTGAGGACCGCTGGGCCCATAATATTGGAGGAAAGGACATAAAACCGGTCCCTGGTCACGTGACCCTGCTTCCCTACGCTGTGCGGAAGAGGGCTAATAGTGGAAGTTAATCCGTGGAAAGCAAAACGCCCAAAGGATTACGCGCTGTGTAACTGCTTTAAGCCATTATGACCCAATACTCGTTTGTTAAGTCATACCTCGCCCATTTGGGAGGTGACAATTTCTTCAAAGCAAGATATCGCCCAGGGCCCTCCGGGAAGGCGATCAGACAGGCAAGCTCAGTATATTTGCCACGTTATATCATATATAACTATATCACTCTTCAATATATTGTATAGAGTACATTGTTTTATCTTCAACAGTGAGTAGGATTAGCTTGTCAGCATATCACTTACCTGGTGTATAACTCCTCATTATGGGCCCCAGATGTGTATGCCTGCACCGGGATGACCGAAGATAAAGTGGGGCCCATGGAAGAAGGGTTTCCTACACTATATGAAGGCGACATGTGGGAATGGAATGTCTACAGAACGTAAAGTATCAATGCTAATGCACTTCATAGGGTACGAAGGTCAGAGGATATATGAGACGCTACCTGATATTCCGGAACTGGATGTGAAAAGTAGTGGAAACTGTTAAAAAGCAGGTTCCAGGCTCTTTAAAATTTCTTCAGGTAAGTTTATTACCAAGTTCTTAGTTACATATCCACATGAAGACATAAAGGACATAAGCTGTGACAACACCGGCTCCCATCACCCAGGGCCAGCCAGCTGTAACCGCCTCTACACAGAACACTCACTCAGAATATTCCATCATCCACACATAAACATTCCACATGACATCTCAAGCTACCTCACCTCAGACAGGCACAATACAACAGAAATGATTTTGACTTGGCTTTGTTAAAGATGGATAAGCATTTTGAGACCAAAATTAGTACTGTCTTAGAACGGTACCTTTTTGGTGTGAGGGTACAACTGGAGGGTGAAAATGTAGAAGAATTTATAACTGCTTTGAGACATCTGTCTTTAAATTGCAGATTTGGTATGAAATTGGATGAACACATTAGGGATCAATTGATGCTGCATTGCTCGAATGATAGGATTAGTGAGGAAATATAGTTGAAAAATGACCCAGATCTCAAAGAGGTCATAGGGATAGCGAAGAGGCTGGAACACACCCTGCAGTGTGTTGCTAAGTTAGCGAGCAAGGAAGTGAAACCTCATGTAGGCTAGATTTTAAGGGTGGTAGAGCAAAAAAAGGATTTTCGCAAAGGTAAGAAGAAGCCTGAGGAAAATGGTGTAAAAGAAAGAGAAGTTACACATGAGAGGGGAGGAAATAAAGTAATACCAAGGGAAGCCATGGAGAAAGGGGGGAAAAAAGTGGGAGGAAACATGTTTCCGATGTGGTAGTGCAAGGCACTTATCAACTTCTCCTATATGCCCAGGGAGAAGAACCATTTTTGTGGGAAATGTAAAAATTGGGGACATTTTGAAAATTGCTGTAAAAACTGTGCAATAGGTGATGGTAGAAAAGTGATGTATGTTGAGGAAAGTAACAAAGTCTCGTCTGATGACGAGGATGATAGAGAAGTAGAGGTAGTTACAGTCCACATGGTGAAGTGCAAGCGAGAGGATGATTGTGAACTTCCCATCACGTGGGTCTGTGTGAATGGTAGATCAGTAAGGATGATTGCAGACTCATATTCCAAAATTACACTTATGTCCCAAGATGAGTATGAGAATGTAGTGGGTGGAAGGGTTAAAGACCTGTCTCCGTCAGACAAAAATCCTGGCGGGTACAATGGCAGCAAGATTGAGGTGATTGGGTATTGCGTATCTAGTTTCGAGTTTAAGGGTCGAGTGACTCAAGGGAAAATATATGTTACGAGGAGAGGCAAAACACTATTGGGATGGATGGAGCAGAAAGGTTTGGGCATAAGGTTGGATCCCAATAAGGAGGAACAAGTTCTTCATGTGCAGAATGAAACAGGGTTGATTGAGAAATAACCTGAAGTATTTACGAGCAAGGTGGGTTGCCTAAAAGGAATGGTGCACAAGATTGTACTGAGAAGTGACAGTGTGCTGGTGTTTTCCAAATTGAGGTCAGTTCCAATGTCTATGCGTAATGCTGTACATGAAGAACTGGAAAAGTTGAAACATTCAGGAATGATTGAGCCAGTCAAGGCGGTGGAATAGGTTTCGCTTTTGGTGGTGGTAAAGAAACCCAGTGGTGACTTAAGGGTCTGTATAGATCTAAGGGAATTTAATAAGTGTGTTATAGCTGATCGCCATCCTTTGCACAATATGGGAGAATTGTTGAGTCGCATAGGAGATGCTAAGTTCTTTACCAAATTGGACATTGCAAGTGCATATCATCAGGTGGATTTGGACCAAGAATCTAGAAAACTCACAGCATTTATTACCTTGGATGGTATTTTCCAATTTAGGCGCATGCCTTTTGGTCTAATTTCTGCCTCATCAGTATTCCAGAAGGTAATGGATAAAATACTGAAGGGATTGAATAAGGTTTAATGTTTCCAGGATGATGTGTTAATATGTGGTGAGAGTGAGGATGAGCTTGAGAAGAATGTTGAAAAAGTGTTGAGGGTTTTCAAAAAACGTGGGATAACTCTCAGGGCTGAGAAATGTGTGTTTGCTACCAAGGTGGTGGACAATTTGGACCACGAAATATCTGAGGAAGGATTGAAACCTAATAGAGATTTGGTTGAAGGTATCAAGAGAATTCAATCTCCAAGAAATAAAGGTGAATTGAGATCATTTCTCGGAACAATAGAATTTTATCATAGATTTGTAGAAAACTATGTTGATGGAGTAAAGAAATTGAGGTCTCTATTGAAGAAAGGTGTGGATTTAGAATGGGTTGGGGAGTGTGAGAAGGAATTCTGTGAGATAAAGAGAAAAATAGACATGTCAAAGGCATTAGCTATGTTTGATACAAGCAAGGAAACTATTCTGTCGGTGGATGCAAGTGATTCAGGCATAGGGGTTGTGTTGTCTCAGGTTGATGACTGCGGAAATTAAGTTGTGGTAACTCATGCCTCAAGGATGTTGAGGGGAGCTGAACAAAATTATTCGGTTCTTGAAAAAGAGGCTCTAGCGTGTCATTGGGGTATTGAGAAATTGAGAAATTTTGTGTGGGGCAAGAAGTTTGTTTTGCGGACAGACCACAAACTCAAAGGTATCTTTAAAAGTAAGGGTTTGGACAAGGTATTGAGGAGAGTCGCTTGCTGGGTGACTAGGCTGCAATTTCATAAGTTTAGGATTGAAGTTATACCTGGTAAAGAAAATGTTCAAGCTAATCATGTTTCGAGACTAAGAGCAAATGAAAGAGCCAAAGGTATGGATAACGTGAATGATGATGTTTCTGATAAGGTTTTTGTCACCAATGAGGGAGTTATACCCAAGGAAGAATGGGTAAGGGCACTGGAAAGAGATGAAATGTGGAGGAGAATGGTTGGATTTGTGCGAGATGGATAGCCAGAGAAAAGATTGTTGAGTGGTGAGGAGAGGGCACTGTGGGAGCTGAGATTGGAATTGAGTTTGAAGGAAGGATTGGTTCATAGGTGGGATCGGTTGGTGGTGCCGATTGAATTGAGGAATAGGTTGATAGAAATAGGTAATCAAGGTCATATTGGTATTTATAAAAACAATGAAGCCATAAAGGTAGTTTATTGGTGGTCCCGAATTGATCGAGAGGTGGAAAGAAGTGTTGGAAGATGTGAAGAATGCACCAAATCGGGGAAAAATGTACAGGCTACAGTGCAACCGATGAATAAAGTAGAGGTACCTGGAGGTGTCTGGCAGAATCGGGCCATGGATATCCTTGGACCTGTGGATTTGGGATATGGACGTGGGAGATTTGTTATTGTGTTGATGGATATGTTTTCGCGTTGGAGCGAGTTCAAGGTGGCGAGAGATGTGACGGGGCAAAGCATGGTAGTGCGTTTGAAATGATGAGAGGTAAAAGATCCAATACCATTTTGTCACCGGCATGGTTAGGAAGGGCAAGGGAAACTGATGGCATTGTGGAAGAGATTAGAAAAAGAATTGATGAGCAAAAGGAACGGTGGGTGAGAAAAACCAATGAAAGGTTTTCAAGAAGAGCAAATGTTGTGGAGATTGATGATATGGGATGGGTGAAAAAGGGTGTGGTATCGAGAAAAGGAGATCCATTATATTCTGATCCTGTGAGGGTGGTGCAAGTACTCAAAGGCGCTGTCAGGTTGGAAAGTGGACAAGTTTGGAACATGCCGAGGATTGCCAAGATAAAAAAGTGAATGACAGTAATGGAGAGATAGTGTGTTGGATGTTTTGCCTGAAGAAAAATGCCACGAAATGTAACTGGATGTGTTATTGAGATGACACATATATACATTCATATTTTTTTTTCACCAATGTAAATATAGTTTATCAACATCAAAAATGTAATAGTTTATTTTGTATATAAGGGAGGGGGATGTGTTATGTAAAGCAATTCTTTGAAGTGAAGCAATGATTAGAATGGAGGGGTGCTATGTTGTAGATTAGTTCTAGGACAGGAATGTTATGGTGTTTATTCTTGAAAGGGAGCAGTTAGCTTGGGAGATCAGGAGGGAGAGATGGGGGTCTATTGTGTACTGCTTTAAACCCACAATAAAGCCTGCTGTACCTTTTATTTGGTGTGGTGCCCATCCATTCGATTATCAGTGAACGCAATAGTGGGAACGTGTCCACCAAGTAGCAGAGTACATGAAATGTACACTGTTCTCAAGGGGCCCCTTTGGGAATAAGATTTGCACTAAACAATTGAATTTCAGATGGGATTTCATGGAGACGAATCATGTCCCTGAAGAAGGACATTTTTTAGTCCAAAATGCATTGGATTTTGTTTCACTTGTTTGATTTGTCTCCACATTAAAATGCATTTTTAATTCCTACATGTATTCTCACATGTGGTGTCTAACTATAAAACAAAATTGTGAACAAAGTTTTGCTAAATTGTGTTTGAATAGAACGGCGAGATGAGCGTAACAGACTAATAGCGCTGGGGGATGGTGTCCCTGGTCACATGTCGGTACACCTGACTAGCTTGCTATTGCACAGCAGTATTGTATTGTCGTGGGTCTACCTCTTGAGTATCTAGGAACCAATGCTTCTTACCCTTGTGTGTATGATAAACATATGATGTTCTCAATATATCGTCCATGTATAATATATCACCAAACAAAGAACTATTTGCACTTGCAATTTAGTGTTTTTTATACTGATAAGTGGAAACATATTAAGAATGCTCTTACTCTCTTGTTTAACATGTGTGTATATGTATTCTCATGTAGCAATAATGAGTAATGCAAATAATAGTCAAATAATATACAGTTCCAAATGTTAGCAATAAAGTAGTTGAGTAGATACCGAGCATCCTACTCTTCACTTCATATCAGCAATATGGGTGTGGCTATTGTGGCCCATCAAAATGTAAAATCATACTCTAAAGCATGGCGCTGTGTGGATGGGTGAACCAGGGGACAGTGAGGACATGCAGAGCAACGCCAAAATAATAACCAGAAATGTTAAAAACTCTGCCAAAGGTCCATGGCTTCCAGGGGCAGCTAACTAAGAGCAACCTAGAAGCAATCTTGAGCCATAGATTAGAATATTACAGGCGAAGTATTCAAAATTCCCCTGCAAAGGATTAATCTCTTCAATACTCCGTGCTTTGATAGATCCACTTATTCTGGCCAATGAAGATTGGGGGCAGCACAGGATATCTTTGTGCTGTGCCAAAACTCATTACGATAAACACAGTGTGTCACCAGGACAGGCAAAGTTGAAATGATTACCTAACAAAAATCGCAGTGTCTATTAAATGTGTAACCATTGAAAAGAATAAATGTAGAAAAATTGGTAAAAATCACTTATTTAAGCTATCAAAATATTAAAACAGACACATTTTAGATATTTGAAAAGGGATAGGCTTAGGCTCATGAAGCATTTTCTGCCTCAGGGTGAAAGCCATTTTCTGAAAGCCGTTTTCTTCTTGTTGTCAAGGCAGTTAAACTCTATAATCTAGTTTTGCTTCAAATTAGGGCCAGGAGGATAGTTCACCGGCAAAGCAAAACAACACAGGTTTGAATCCTGCTCCCGTGCTTAGAGACTGGTCTTCGGTATTAAGCGTGTTATAAAAGATTAATACAATGTATTGAAGCAAGCCTTAAAATTCAGAATTTGTTTTAAAAATTGGTAAAGTGCCAATTCTTGGCTCATAGACTAGACGCTGCTTTCTCTATTTTACCCAGGAACCCAGGAAGTTAAGTCACGTGGGATTAACTGGGTCCACCATTTTTCAGATCTTAATTTTGCTTAGATAGCACTTATCGCCAAAGTGCTGAATAATAATTAGTAAGGTAAAATTTAGTTTACAATGATCGATTTATGAGGAAGAAAGAAAGTGAGTTTTTAACTATTTGAAAGGAAGAACATGAGGTAAGAAATTAATTAGCCAGTGGGAGATAATTCCAGAATTGAGGAACCAGAAGAGAGAAGGAAATGAAAACAAGGGGTACAAGGAACAGACCGAAGGAAGAAAGATTGAGAGCATAGGGGGCGTAATGTTTGATACCAGGATATGACAAATGGTTGATTCCAGGATATAAGAGAGCTGAGATAAGAGGGTGCCATGCCATAGAGACATTTAAAAACAATAAAAAGGAAATTATATTGAAGGTGGAACTGAAAATATATCCATTGGAGAGAAGCAAGAGCCAGAGTCATGGAATCATGAGATGAGAGAGCAGATCAGATGGACGAAGAGTGGAAAATAGAACAAAAGGCAGCAAATTGAGAAGCCGATAAGCCAAGAACTAAAGAGGAACTATATTTGAAGCATGAGAGTATAATGCTAGGAACAAGAAGCTTAGCTGCACCGAAAGTTAGAAAAGGGTGGACCTTGCATATGTTAAATAGTTAGAATCTGCAAAAGCGAGCAGTAGCTAGAATGTGCAAGGAAAAAGACAATAAAGAGCAAAAAGTGATGCTAAGGTTACGAGCAGAGATAACGAGTTGGGTCAGAAGGAGGAAAGAGTATGGAGGGAGAAGGAATTGGAGAGGGAATTGCGCCGGATGGGAAAAATAAGATTTCTGTTTTTGATTAATTAAGGTGAAGGAAATTAGAGGATATTCAAGACTGGATGGAGCGAAGATAGGCAGAAAGTTTGGAATCCAGAGACCCAGAAAAAGATGAAAAAGAGAAGAAAATGTGAGTGCCATTTGCATAAAGATGATATGAGATATTAGGGGAAGAAATAATAGCAGAGAGTGTAATTGTATACAAAGAAAAAAGAATAGGCTCGAGAACAGTGCCTTGGGCAACCACAAACTGTAGGGAAAAGGGAGAGTACAAGTGACAATCCCACCAAACGGAAAATGTGTGCTTAGCTAAATATGAACAGAATCACTTGTGAACAGAAGCAGCAAATCCAAGAGATAGAAATATAGATGAAAGCATATTGTGATCCATGGTATGAAAAGCAGCATATAGATGAAGCAGAAATGAGCCCAGAAGAGTGCTTAGTGTATCGGGCAGATAGCTGAGAATCGGTTATCGAATGTAAAGCAGTTTCAATAGAATGGAAGGGTCAAAAACTAGATTGCAGATGGGGAAGACAGGAATGGTGATTTAAATAGGAAGCAACCTGAGAGTGGACAAAGCCCCCCTTCCCTGGCTTCTTGTCCTTTTTCTATACCAATACCTAGTGTCAGGGTAGTGTTTCTCTCCTCTGCACCACACTACCTCTGTATAAACTACCATCAATATTTATTCACCATCTGGTGTGCATCAGTGCTTAGATTCTTTACTTCTTGACCGGAGTGGCCTCTGACTGCTTCTGTGAAGTCTGCTCCCACTGCATTGTACAGCTGGTTTATTAAGGCTCATGACTTTCCCCGTTAGCACATCCTAACAAGTTGGGGGTCATTCATTTATTCAGTTACACTGCACGCCCTGGTAAATTCCCAATGAAATGAAGCCAATTTGACTTAGCCCAGCCCAGAAAACTGGACATGACTGTCCTCAATCTTGGACACTCCCCCTAAGTCCAGTGCTGCATCATCCCTGGGTGCTACCAGCTTACTCAAAAACTATCTGCATTGGACGGCTCCATTTCTCCTTGACCACCATGTATTCTGTCACATTTCAAGATTGTGAATTTCTCCGATTTTCTGTAACATGGATCTCTTAAAGTAATAATTCTTTAAACTGATTTTACTATTTACAAAGCCGTTCTAGGTGCAAGAATGTACATCTGTTCATTATAGTTAAGTAATTCATCTTTACAAAATAACATGTGTTTAACAAATAGCTATACTGTGGTTTTGAATGATCGTGTTCTTTGTTTTCATAATAAAGCGAGAGAAATAACATATAATACACTGTGTGCTCATACTTTGACAGAATAATCTGTAAACAATACAAGATAGAAATGAACCCTTGTAGCTAATCAATGTCTGTGCTCCTCATATGCAAAAGGAAGGTAACAAAAGCGACAGCCCTGGAGCGGGGAGAACAATGGGCTGAACGAACATTGGAACAGGGGGAGGTGTCCTACCCTCTGGTATTTCAATATTTGCAATTATTTAATGCAGAAACATTTATACCCATGTTTCTGCATTAAATAATTGCAAAGATTGAAATACCTGAGGGTAGGGGACCTCCCTGTTCCAACACTTCATATGCAAAAGAATGATTTTAAATGTACAGTCCTTCTGGTTCTAAGCCATTACTGTCTCATGTCAGCTTCAGTGAGCGTGTGTCATCATTATTAGTGTTGAATGCAATTGAGAGAGTTTAATAATGGTTTGCGTGTTTTACTTGCGCTGAAAGCAAAGACTGTCAAAGCTGATAGCCTGAATGCACATATGTGAATATGCATCTCTGTATTTTACCATTGTGTGTCAGTCAATAGACAGGTTCCAATCATATGTGGTTTGCCTTGGATTGAGAAATGTTCAAATCACAGGTATATGTAGACAGTTTTAAAACATCCCACTATGAACACTGTGTGGAAAGTATGTCCTGCACCTATGAAGATTGAGAGTCGAGGGAGAAAAGAGGAAAAGAAAACTGCTTTGTAGGGAATGCTTGAGATTTTTCACCAGCTACTCATGCAGCAGTGTCTCTGTTCAGACCTCCTTGCCTTGCAGGAGTGTCTCTGTAGAAACCATGCAGGGGTGTCTCTTTTCTTTGTTGTCCTTGCACAATTGTCCTTGTTTGGAATCCTTGCAAATTAATTTGACCATAAAAAGTACTTGGTTCTAACATGCTGGCGAGTAGAACTCCTGATGTGGCCAACACGACATTCTCTTATTTAGATGATTCTGATGATTGCCTAGTCTCAGACTTCAAGGACATTCAACACGACCAAGAGATCTCATTCTCAATGATGATAGTGATCCAGGCACAAAGGGCCTTATTATGTGTTTGGCTGTAAATATGGTGGTAATGCCTCCATACAGAGTGACCATTACCACCACTGTGTACAGCAGAGTTACCGTCATAGTACGAGTGTACCAATCTGCCTGGCAGTAATGGTCATTTCCGTCTGTAGGAATTGGCGCCAAAAACCGCTAACTAATACTACTTTTGCCAAATATTGCAGAAATTACCATTACCGCTGGTAGTATTTGGAGTATTTTATTAATTGTTTTACCGTTTATACACCATTCTCACATGGGGAGGCTCTGCTGTAAATTCAGTAGGTAAATCAAAAAATTGATCTGCTCAATCTTTCAGTGGCTCTTGTTAATCCACTGCACTGGGATAGTTCTGCAAAATAAAAATGTGTCAAAGTATCTAACAAAACAGCCATGATCAGAAACGTCCTGCAATGTGTCAATGCCATCTTCAAGAATGAACAGAGCTCCTTGGGTTACATTCTCAGCTCTAGGCCTTAATATGTCCCTAGATGTTATGATGTTATGATTATGTCTGTATTGTATTACTTTAAAATGATAAAGTGATTAAAAAAGAAAATGTGTTGGACTGATGAGGACGATGCGTGTTATAATAACCTGAAACAAACCTTATGCCAAAACCCATACTAAAAGTGGTGGACTTCTGAAAGGAATTTGTATTACAGACTGATGCCTCCCTCACAGGGTTAGGAGCAGTATTGTCGAAAATATACGATGGATTAGAACACCCCATCCTATTCACTAGTTGTAAACTCTTCCCACGTGAGAAAAACGACTCTGTACTGTAATTAGATGCCCTATTATTCATCTGAGGTACTACTGTCGAGGAAGAAAGTTCACACTTGTTTCTGACCATTCACCTTTGGTTTGGATAAGTTCACGAAAGGACTCTAACCCTCGAGTCATGCAATGGTTCTTAGACCTGCAACCCTACGTTTTCACTGTGGAACACCGAAAAGGAAAGTAACTTGGGAACATCAATTTCCTTTCCCGGTTTCCCTGTGAAACAGATGCGTTTGCATCGCATCAGGGAAGGTATGTGAGAAACCCAAGGGTGTCTCACCTGCCAGTCTCCGGGGATCACTCTCTCTCAGGTGGTCAGGGCACGGCCGTCGTCTTTGGATCCACATCCTGGGGGTGGACCAGTGCAGGATGATCACCTGGATGAGGGGTCTTCGGGCAGTGGGGGTGAGGCAGCCGGTGGCTAGACACAGTATTCCTCCCTTTCCTGTACCCATGATTCCTCCTATTTCTTAGGATTCTCAGTGTCCCATCTCACCACCCCTTTCCACGCAAACACTTGGCTGAGGAAGAGGGCGAATGAGGGTGATAATGCTTACTCTTATACATCGCATTGGACATGTCCCGCTAATTGGGTCAGGCAAAGTCAGGCACTTGACTCTAAGTGCATATATCAGGTGCCAATTAGCTCTCCTCAAACAGATAAAAGGCGGAGCATGGAGACACACTCTGAGCAAGGTGGAACACGAGCAAGAGCAGAACTTCCAGGGTGAAGGTGTACCTACTGAAGCAGAGCAACGGAACGAGGGGTGAGAGCCACGGGTGGAGAACCCCATGAGTTCCCTACAGGAGGTTGTTGCCTCCAAAAGGGTGTGAAAGACACATGGAGAAGGGCGATTCCGAAACTAGAACGTTACAGAATGGGCCTCATTACACGGACGGCGGTAAGGGTTAACGGTCACCGTTAATGGTACCGGTGACCGTTAACCCTTACCGCCTTACTACGAGGTCCCTTTGCGGGTTGGAGACTTTAACGCCTGCTTTTTGCAGGCGTTAAAAACCAACCCGCAAAGGGACCAGGGAGCTAATTACGGTACCGCAATTTGCGGTGCCGTAATTAGCACCTTCCCCATTCCCATTATGCCCTATGGGGCAAAAATGGGAATGGGGAAGGGCAATGGGGGAAGGGGGAATTACCGCCCCACCAACCTTGGAATAGGGCGGTAATTCCCCTTTCCACCAAGGCGGTGCCGGTATTTTACCGGCATGGACCAAGGTGCTAATAGCACCTTGGTCCACCTCCGTCCGTGTAATGAGGCCCTATGTTTCAAGGACGCCAGCGACCCTCCAGGGTAAACGGCAGTGTTGGGGAGGCGAGGCCAAGCCTGTGGTACTGACCTTGACTCTTAAACTGGAAGACCGTAAAAAGAAGGAAGAAATGCACACAGCCGGTGATTTGGCAAGTGACGTGAGAGACTGGTGTGTTCCAAAGAAAGATTGGCAACCTAATATTGCACAATTGAAGGCTGCACGCATGTGGATGAGATGCAAAGAAAGGCAGACCTGTGAATGAACTTTGAAATAACGATAGCTCTAAAATCAGCGATACTGAGTAACGGAGTGGTTCGGAGAAAGGAAGTGGCCCACTCGAAGGTCTCTGTGAAAGTTTGTAGCGATAAAGTGAATAAACTGTAAAAGCGAGGTGATTGAAATCGACCCAGAGAAAAGGGGAGATGAATGTTGAACTTTGGTGCATTATATAATGAACTACCCATACCAGGAAGCACTGTGATAAATAACAGAGAGTGTGAAATAAACGTGGAAAGTCAAAGTGGTCCTGCAGGGGTCTATACAAAAAAGCAATGCTCACTCTAAAGTCTTCGACATCAGGAAACGTTCTGAGCCCGACTGAGGGGGACCGATGTGAACTTTTGCTTTAAGAGGTCTGAGCCCGACGTGAACATTTTGATGAACTGTGTTTTGGGAAATTGGAAAGTAATACTTTAACGTGGAAGGCCAGACAGACCTCGATCCACATCTTGAACTGCCTTTGTGTTAAGAGCCTGAGCCAGAGTGTGTCATCTTTCTTGCAGGGACTGCCATACTCTGTGCTGTCCAACGTGAGGAGGAGTGCTGACTCAGCTACATTTATTCTTTATATTTTAGCACTTTCCTTTGCATACATATTTTCCTTTACACACTTTTTGTACAAGATATAGAGCAGGCATTAGGTTTTTGTTGGTATGGGCCAATATGATTTGACAGCCTCAACTAGGACTGTTTTATTTATTATTTGATGGTTGAGACTACTCCCATTTTAGCTATAGCGCAAAGTAGGAGTTTCTCCAACCCCATTGAAACTTCAATAAAGTTTTGTGTGTCAGTGTCATACTTGTGATACCATACCTCCCTTACATATGGTGTCAGGTGTGGGATACGGCTCAATTGAGACAAATTGGGGGACCCTAAAATTCCAGAAACCTAGTCACAGGGCTTCAGACCCATCTACCGCCACAAAAGAATCCATAGGCTTTGATATTTGTAGCAGCAGAGAAGCCACTATCTCTCCCGGGAAAAGAGGGATGATTCCCACGGACTTATTTCTAATCCCCCCTGTGGGTTGTTATATAAGATTGCCCCCAAAATCCTGCCTGGCCTGGAAGTTTGGTCTAGGTATCCTACCAGGCATTATAGACCCAGACTTTCAGGAGACATGTTAATGTTAAAGATATTTGTACCACGTGCCGTCAACAACATAATTGGTCCTGAAAATTGGATCTGAAAACAAGAGGGTGGGAATGGGTTAGTCAGGTGAAGAGGGAGTAGGAAAGTGAGAAAGTGGTGTGCTGTTGACAGCTTCAGTTTGGTTTTCACTGTGCGCTGAGCTTTGGTAAGAATATTGGACCGATGTGAGATCTTGTGTGCTGTTGGTACGTTTATGTGTTGTTTGTTTGTTGTTGCGGTGTGGTGAAGTGCGTGTGGTTTGCTGAGCGAGAAGATGTTTGTGTGGATGTTTGTGTGATTTAGGTATGCAGAGATTTGAACATAGGGTTAGTGGGTTATATGTCTCTTAGTCCTTAATATTCGTGTTCTATATATCCAGTTGTCCTGTAGGTAGGCATATTTTTCACTTTTCTTTCCTGTCCATCTAATTGTTAAGAGTGATGGTGTGGCACATTTCCAGCTGTGCTGTTTGAACTTAGTGTAATAGGTGGGTGTGTGTCTTGTCACTCTGGTACTGGTACTGTAATTTGCAATCACCCACTCCCTTGTTATCTATTTTCTGTTGGTGGTCCATTGTTGCCTGTGTGTAGTTTGTAGTCCAACGTGTTTTTGATATAACATCCTTGCCCTTCCATCCTGACCTATCTTTGATCTTTCTTTGGTATTGTTCTAACATATCTATCCCTCAGTTGGTAAGTTAATATGCCTTAGGTTGTTCTTCCTTAAATCCTGTTTATGCACAGTAAATTAGGAGGATTGGGGGGATCAATTTCTTCTCTCAGCGTTGTTTCAGCTGTGTATATGCCCCCATAGGAGTTCTTCTAGTTATGGGATGAAGAGCCAGGATTTGAGGAGTTTTCTGAATAGGAGGTGATTTATTGTGTTACGTATGCTCTTTGGTAGATCGTTCCAAGTTTTAGGGGTGAGGTGAGAGAAAGAAGAACCTCTGAATTTTCTTTTGTTGTAGGGTTTTGGTTCCAAACAAATGTCGCTGCTCGATCTGAGCATCCCGGTAGGGCTGTGTGGGCTTAATTTGTCTCTTAGGAACTCTGCACCTTGGTCGTGGATTGCTCTGTGCGTAATGCACATTGATTTGAACTTGATTTGCTGTTTTGTTGGTAGCCAGTGTAATGATTTCAACGCTGGTGGGCCATAAAGGGTCTCCTACAGAACCATGGTGAAACTCAATTTGAAATATGCCCTGAGTGCAGAATTGCACAAATAATTCTTGAGAAGGCTTTATTTCCCCGTATTGAGCAAAAAGTGAACCAGAGGAAACTAAGACCGTATCACTGATGCAAAAAGGGAAGAGGAACCTACCATCCTTCCCGATCTAGCCTTTTCCCAGCAAAATGATCCAGTACTAGCAGAGGCTTGCTTACAAGTGATTCCGGCGGGAGAAGGACAAGAGAAGGGAATCCCCTTTTTCTTCCTGGAGCAGGGATTACTATATAGAAGGGAGCCTCCAGGGAAGGCCTAAGTAAAACTCAGTGAGTAATACCCAAAACCCATTGCAAGATTGTGCTACAGATCGCACACTCTCATTTGACACGGGGACACTTGGGACAATCTAGAACCCGAGCTTTCATCAGTGAAAATGTCTATTTGCCGGGTATCCATGCGAACATAAAGAACTTCTCTGAGACATGTGAGATAAGCCAATAAACCAGCTCACATATTCCCTTACCTGCCCCTCAAAACCCATTATAGATAATAGAAATTCCTTTCTCCCGAATTGGGATGGATATCATTGGACCGTTGGAAACTTCTAGACTGGGTAATAAATATGTTCTTGTAATTGTTGATTATGCTACCCGGTACCCAGAAGCTTTCCCCATGCGGAACAATAACACTCAGCAAAAGTAATGTTAAGAAGCAGAAGTGGTGAATTGGATATAATTTTGCATATCAATACAATGGGCCTCATTAGGAGTTTGCCGGTCAGGTTATTGCTATTGAAGTTGTTGAAAGTCAAAGGACTTTGCAAATCTGTTGATAAATGAACTTTACCATAGAAGTACTTGTGGAGTTAGAAGCTTTTAGTCCGGTTATACCAGGACAACAGACCTTGGGCATCATTACAACCCAGGCGTTAAGGGGTTAACGGCGCCGTAAAAGGTGTCGGCGCTGTTAAACCCTTAACGCCTGATTACGAGGTCCCTTTGCGGGTTGCACTTTAACGCCTGCTTTTAGCAGGCGTTAAAAAACCAACCCGTAAAAGGACCTAGGAGCTAATTATGGCACCGTAATTTACGGTGCCGTAATTAGCGCCTTCCCCATTCCCATTGAGCCCTATGGGCCAAAAATGGGAATGGGGAAGGGGCCATGGTGAATGGGGAATTACCGCCCCGCCAACCTTGGAATGGGGCGGTAATTCCGCCATTCACCATGGCGGAGTTGGTAATTTACCGGCGTCAACCATGGCGCTAATAGCGCCATGGTTAACGCCAGGGTCGTAATGAGGCCCCTTGTAGTGTTAGACCTGGCAGGCGACTGGACCAGGTAGAAGATATTGAAGTATTGTATTGTGGTTAAAGACTGTGAGGACTAAGAAGTGGCAAGGCCACTACCATATGGTGTGAAATCATTGTGTAATCATCCTGACAAACTATTTCTATTGCCATTTAGGAACTGTGAAAGTGCTCTTGGTTCTGAAAAAGATGGTTTGTTGAACTTTTGTTACTAGTGGAGAAACACAGATTTGTTATTTTCTGTTTGAACTCTGGGGAAGTCCCCTTGAGAGACTTGTTTGGGCAAGAAGAACATTGCTTTCCAGAACTGTGTAGTAGAATGTAACTTTCCTATTTTGAACTGTGGATACAAATTTCCTGATTTGAATCTGGGGAAGGGAACATTACCGAGCTCGCAAGGAGAAACAGTTATTAAGTTCACGTTTGACAAAACTGTGATTTTGTTATATCTTGAATTGCCATGTATTCCCTTCATATGTTTATTGTATGTATAATTGTGAGGGGCAGATTCCTTTTGTTAGAGTGTTTCCTTTAGTTATTTTGATAGCCAGGGAAATCCTCTTTAGGGTAGGGATAGTGAGGCGTTTATCAAACCCTTTTAAAATGGCATCTTATGAAAAACCTTCACAAAGTTGTCCGCCTCACATTTCTGACAAGTCCCCCTCAAAACAATTGTGCACATTGTGAGTTTTCTTTGAAAATATGCAAGGCACATGAATTCCATTTTGGAAAATGCTTGGGGCTTTACAGTTACGCTGATACGGTGGGAAAAGTAAGGCGAACTCTGAGCATTTTTAAACATTTCATAAACTGGAACTTTTCATTAAAATAGGAGCCTTCCACTGTGCGTATTTACAAGCTTGTATTACCAGTGTAAGGTGTTAATTGAAAGCTTTTGCTCAGAATCACAGGTGCTTTTATCTAATACCACAATGAGGCACAGTTCAGTGCTCAGCTGTTTCAAGTCCGAGTCTTAGGAAGCGTTCCATGAACTGTAACTTTGGCCTTATGAAGCGTTCCATAAACTGGAACTGTTCATCAAAATACGAAGCTGCCAATGCTGCGTGTTTTGAAGCTTTTATTTCTAGTGCAAGCCATTGCGAGTCTTAGGAAACGTTTCATAAACTGTAACTTGTCATTACAATACAAGGCTGTAGGGAGTGCCTGCAAGCTCCCGTCCAAGATGGCTGCTTAACTCTTGGCTCTGAATGAGGGGGTGGAAGGATGGAGCTGATTGGTGCAAGCTACTGAATCCCGATTACTCATAAGCGGAGGAACTGCTGGGACGGCCCAGGAAGATTCCCCTGATTCCATTTGTGGGGCAGACATGGACCCAGAAACCTGAAACTACGTGGCATACACCATAGACCCGATCATTACCCTGGAATTGTCAGTGAGCCTGCTAAGGTTGTGGATGGTGACTTGATCCCACTATTCTGCCCTGACCAACATCATTCCTGCTCTTACATGCTGTGGCCGCTGGGGGGTTTGGCCGCACCATAGATATTGGTGGGAGAAACACAGGACTGTGCTGGGAGGCCCACCTGTCACCCGAGGCTACAAATGCAGGAACACTTTCCCCCACCTTGGAGACCACGCAAGAGTACACCAGAGGCCCTGGTCATCCCCTAATATGAGGCCAGTGAGCCTGGTGGGTCTACTTGAAGATATGTACTCTTCTTCATCGGCACCCTGCTATCCACGAGGAGCACAGACCACATGAGGCCTTTTCTCTAGGAGACCCTGGATGCCATGGGTCATATCTGCGTGGAAACCACAGGGCCATGCCTGGTGACACAACTCTCCCCTACAAGCGGCTGCCGAGCTGAGGGTGGCTATGACATAGTGGTTACCCTCAGTAGTACCGCTCCACTCCGATTATTTCTTGGAAGTTGAGACCCATGAAGAGGTTCCTCTGGGAACACATGGGGCCTCATAAGTTTGCCGGTCCGTTAACAACCGTACCGGTAAGCTTGCCGCTACCATTACTGGACCAGAAAACTACGAGTTCTGCTTGCGGGTGCCTTCCTACCCGCCAGGCCTGACCTGGCAGGCATACCGGCACCGGCGAGCAGAGCATGGCAGATGCAGCGGCACCTTTCAGAATGGTGGCGGTGCATCCGACCTCCCCATTCCCATGGAGCCCTATGGGGGTCAAATGGGAATGGCGAGCATTTTATTCTTGGGCCCGTGAATGGGCAATTACCGGGTCCGGCAGGCCCTTATGACCCGGTAATTGCCCATTCGTGGGCGCCGGAAAAAAAATTATACCGGCGGCAGCTGTGCCGGTTTTACCAGCACAGCTACCGCCGGTCTTATAATGAGGCCCATGGTCATGCAGGTGGGATTCAGGAGAGAAGGACAGCGGACAGTATTTAATAGTTATGCTGGATATGGTTCTAAACTCGTAGGTGAATCTCTGTTTTGTTTCCTTTGAGGATCCCGTGTCGAATCAGACGATGGATAGAGACTTAATTGAGGCATTTTAATGACTTTCATTTAAATTAAAAGGAAACTAAAATAACTCCTTGCTATGCCCTAAGGTAGGTGTTATCACTACCTAACAGAACCTAATTTGGGTGTTCATCTGTCGTTGTTGAGTCTCCATAAATAATCACTGTCCTCTGTCCAACTCTGATCTGATCTGTCCCTACCACTATTCCAAAACGACAAGGGTACAGGAGAATGACTTCCTTTAATCCTGTACTATGCTCTTAGCAAATGTCACTTCAATAGTTAATCGTTAAGTAGTTTCTCATCACTACTTTGATCAGTTCATAAAGTTTGACTTTAACACTGACTTTAGCTCTGGGCTTTACTTTCCTGAAATGCCTTTCCTCTCATATTCTTTATGCCCTGTGGATATAGTGACCAATTCCTTTCCTGGCTCAGCCAGCCAACAACACTCGTGTCCACCTTCTCAGTATCTTGCCACTCTCTCTTATCACAGAGTCTGTTTCTTGCAACACATGTAATCACTTTATTCTTCCCGCTGTCACTGGGACGAGTATGATTATGTCAATGATGATTCTTACTCAATTCTTTTCCTCGTCCTTTTTGCATAGGCTTGCATAATAGCCTGGCAGTTAAGGGGTTACGTTTACTGGACGAGCGTGCATTACTGGGATGAGTATGGTTCTGCCAGTAATGAACCACACCTTGACCTTCTCACATCACTATTGGTTGTGAGAAGGATGCACCAGTACTGATCCACACTTGGTCTTCTCACATCAATATTACTGGGATGAATTTGATTCTGCACTCATCATCTTCGAAAAATCCCTCCTGGCTCTCCCACCATCCCTGTTACCTTCTCTCCCGGGGTTTGGCATCACCAGGCCTGCTCGCAGGACGGAACTCCTCTTCTTCTGGCCAGGACGGCTTCCCTGGTCTCTTCGACTCTCGGTTCCTCAGCATCCGCTGTGCGGTAGCCAAGTGGTAGCAGTCTCTGCGCAGTTAACAGACTGCACTGTCCACCCTTCCAGGGTCACGCCACCACTCACAACTAGCTCTCTTCATTGGGGTTTCTGTCCTGTAGTTTCTCATGCTCACGGGTATCCCAGTGCTTCCCTCGAACGCCAGCTGGTAGCCTTTACGGGACACAGTACCTCCTGGATTTGATCAGCTGTGACTGCAAGGCAGGTTTGAAGCTCCTGTGTTTCTCCTTCCCAGCGATAATTCTCCATTAGAAGTCTTTCTTCCATTTTTATGTCACTTGTATGGGCCCTCCCCAGCGGAGGATTATAGTCCTCTTTCTCGTACCACAAGTTATCTGCATCAATCGTGCATTCTTCCTCTTCACAGTATTGTCTATTCTGGTGTATCAGGAGTCTATCGGAAGTAATCCAAAAAGAAGCATAGACCAGGTAAGAGGTAAAGTTGTTTATTACAGATGGCTAAGCACAAATTAAACAGCACAGTGGAACAGAACTGGTTGAAAGGAGCTGACAACACCACAGACGGTGGTTGAATGTTTTATACAGTCAGAGGTTATTTGCATAGTGGGAAACAGCTGCGATTAATATTGCAAAATATTAGACAGCCTATGAGGCTGATTGGTGGGACTACATCAGTCCCCTATAGCTAGACATATATATGTCAATCAGCAATGATTGGAACAAACACTCTTGACCCCTCTGTCCATCACCTCCCCTGTGGCGCCACATTTCTTCGCACTGCGCCCTGATAATTACTTGTTTCTTTATTTTTTCTACGCGATTGTGTTGACCTCCAGGACTTTATTATTCTGCCGTTCGTCAGCACACATATAAAAACACGAGACATGCTAAGCTTGTGGGAAGGGAGACATTCACAAGGCATCCAACCAAACAGGCACCTTGCGGACATCAGCAAATGCACAATATCCTTGTTACCTTTTAGGGACACCAAAACTCACCTTCCGATTTGCTCCTTCCAGTATCAACCTCTCGTTCTGCATCCTTCTTCCCAGATCCATCTGCCAAGGGGCAATTTGAAACCTCTGACCACACTGTGACTGTGCCTCACTGAACATGTTTCTATGTATTTTATTTTCCCGGTCCCAGTGAGCGCCCAAGAGCCTTGCTCGCCGACCTTGTATCTGCTGGTTCCTGTTCCCAGCGACTTCTGTCTCCTATGAACAGTTAGCTGGCATTAATCCTCAGGGTCGGACTTGGACAAGAAATAGGCCCGGACACGCAAAAATAAGTGGCCCACCTCTCGCCTCAAAAAAGTGGCCCACCTCTCGCCTCACGACCCTTGACATCTGATGACATCAACGGACGTGATGTCATTTGAGCCCACCCAAAAGTGACATCCCGGGAAGTGATGAAACACAACCTTCCCCCCCTTGACAAAACAGGAAGTGGCATCAAATAGCATTGTTCCTAAGTACAGTACGAAAAATATGGAAAAATATGGTTTTGCAAAAGAAAACATTTTTTCCAATTTATTTATTTATTTATTTATTTTAAAACGGCCCAGGCATGGTCAGAAACCGACCCCACTCCCCAGGGACGATTTTGGCCCGTCCACGGGCCGAAAGGCTGAGGGGCCAATCCGACCCTGTTAATCCTCCATGTGAGAAACCTGAGGGTATCCTCACACGCACTCCCCTTGGATCCTCTTCTTAGGTGGCCAGGGAAAGGCCATTGCTTTTGAATCCTGACCTTGGGGGTGGAGAAGCGAGAGAGGATCAACTGGGTGGAGGGTCCATGGGGAACTGGGAAGAGGGTATCCACAGGCAAGACATGTTATCCCCTTTCCCTTATGAGAACCATGCTAACCCTCACCCAGCCTTTATGAGCTATTGCGAAACATCTCCCCTCATTCAACCTACTATAGTACTGGGATGGGGAAGAGGTGACTAGTAGTCAAGGCTAGTAAGTCATTTCACAACTCTAGTACTGAGATGAGGAAGAGGCCTGCAGAGTATTATAAAGGTCAGGGATGTCCCAAGTGCTCCACTAATTGCAACCAGCCCATTACAATTTGAAACTCACACCTGCAACCTGTCGAGTGGTTGCAGGTGTATAAGAAGGGAGTAGACCAGCAGGATGTATATGATTTGGCCGTGGAAAAATTGTTTGTGGCTGAATTGGCAACCTTCTCCATATTGCCACTCCTAACTCTTGCTCAGCTGTCAAACACTCCTCTGACATCTGCCGCCTCCTGGAGGAACTTAACCTCAATGTCCTCGGTCTCACTGAGACATGGTTCACGGCCAGCACTGTCACAAGTTTTGACACTCTCCTCCCTGACAGCTACAAGATCCTCTCTGTGCCCAGGTCCAACCGTTCTGGAGGGGGTGTAACCCTGATCTTCCCCGAGTGGATTCCTGCCTCTGTCATTCCTACGCAGGTATACTCCTCTTTTGAATGCTTGTCTGCAGGCTCTCTCTCTCTCCTAGCCATTCACTTACTGTGACTACTATCTATCGACCACCTGGTCAGATCTCCTCCTTCCTCTCTGAATGGGCAGACCTCTCCTCTTCCCTCCTGGTCTCGACCACTCAACTCCTCCTTCTTGGAGACTTTAACATACACCTGGATGCTTCTTGTCCTTCCTCTGGACTCTTTTGTGACCTTTGCGACTCTCTCTCACTCTCTATTCTCCCCTCGGCCCCACTCACTCTGCAGGGCACACTCTGGATGTTCTGATCTCCTCAGACCTTCCACTTTCCATCCCTCTCACCACTCCTCTCTCCTGGAGTGATCACTTTCTCCTTTCCTCCCAGCTTACCTTCTCCACCCCTCAGGCCAAGCCAACTCCAGCACTGCCACCCACCTTCTCGGTCATCCGACCCATGAAACGCGTGTCAGTTAAGGCTTTGGCCGCCACTTTCTCACCCTCACCCGCTTAGGCTGAGTGAGACACGCTAACACAGCCCTTTCCATGCTCCACTGTGCTATATCTGAATATCTGATCTTCTAGATGTCCTTGCCCCTGTCATGAGGATCCGCTTGAAGCCCAAAGCCAAGTGCAACTCCTGGTACGACTTAGACTCATTACATTCAAACGCAAGTGCAGGATGGCTGAGAGGAAATTGCTTGCTTCGGGTACATCCTATGACAAACTGGCATGCCGCCTACTCCAAAGGTAATACCGGCTCTCTGTCCGCACCAAGAAGAGTGCTCACATCCAAGCCTGCGTCTCTGCGGCATCTAACAACTCGGCCAAACTCTTTAAAATCTGCAAGGAACTGGACAATCCTGCTGCAGTCTCTACCTCTCCTGTCCCTTCCCAGGCCCTCTGCACAGCTTTGGCTTCTCATTTCATCTCTAAAACTCAGGACATCCTGTCCTCTCTCTCTTCCTCTCCCCCTCCTCCATCTACTCCCTGCTCTTCCTCTGGCTCTTCTTCTGCCACCTCTCCTCCCTCCTTCTCTGCCTTTCCCCTGTTCTCCCCATACAAGGTTTCTAGACAAGTCTGATCTATGAAAGTTTCGTCAAAACAGGCTCATCCCTATTCCTCCAAAACCATCAAGGACCACATTGACTCCCTGACTCCTGCTCTGGCCGACTTCTGCAACCACTCCTTCGCCCCTGAAGTCTTCGCATCCACCCTGAAGCACTCCCTTGTGCACCCTCTTCTTAAAAAACCATCTGCCGAACCATTCTGCCAAGCTAACTATTGCCCAATCTCCATCACTCCTTTCCTGGGAAAACGCCTGGAAATGCTGGCCATCTCCCAGCTCAATCTACACACTGAATCTGTTGGTTGTCTTCATGACCATCATTCTGGCTTCAGAGCTGCCAGAAGCACAGAAATGCTCTCCTGAACATCCATGAAGACCTGCTCTCCAACCTTGATTCCAAAACCACCTATGTCCTCATCTTACTTGATCTTTCTTCTGCCTTTGACACGGTCCACCATGCCATCCTGCTCAACCGTCTCCTTGATAACCTTGGTATCACCGGTCAGGCCTCGGCGTGGCTGACTTCTTTCTTCTCTGATTGACCCTCCCAGGTCCAACTTGGGGCCTTTCTCTCCTATATCTCTATCTCTACCTGTGGTGTTCCCCAGAGGTCTAACCTCTCTCCCTGGCTGTTCAGCCAATACCTGGCACTTCTTGCCCACCGCGTTGCTACTCTCTGCCCTAACTTCCAGTGCTATGCGGATGACACTCAGCTCATTTTCAGGCTACTCTCAGCCACCTCTTCTCCTTCACTCATCTCTGACTGTCTGTCTGCTATCCAGGAGTGGTGTGCCGCCAATGATCTCTGCCTTAATGCTAGTATGACTGAGATTCTCCTCATCGGCGCACCCTCTCCCTCCTTTCCTATCACTCTCTGGCCGGCCTCTCTTGGCCCTCTTCCTGCTCCCACCTTCAAGGCTAAAAACCTTGGGGTCATCTTCGACTCCGCACTCTCCTTCTCTCCTCACATCTCTGACGTCTCTAAGAAGTCATACTATCAGCTGCACCTCCTCAGAGGTATTCTTCCTTTCCTCTCCTTCCCACAGAAGCTCACTGTCTCCAGAGCTCTGGTTCTCTCTAGGCTGGACTATTGCAACAGCCTCTTTCTAAATCTGCCTGCTTCTACTCTCTGCCCTCAGCAACTCATCCAGAGCAGGACTCCAGACTTGTCCTTGGCCTCAAGACCAGGGATCGTATCTCTCCAGGACTGAAATCTCTGCACTGGCTCCCAGTCAAAACCCTCTGCATCGTCCACAAGGCCTTCTGGGGCCTCAATGCCTTCAACTCTCTCTTCCTAAGTATCTTCCTTCTCAAGCTCTTTGCTCATCCGCCTGCAACTCCCTCAGGGTCAGTCGCTTCTCCAAACAATGAGTTGGTGGTAGATCTCTTTCTTTTACTGGGGCCTCCCTCTGGAACAGCCTCCCTGCCTCCCTGAAACTTGAGGAGAACCATCTCCGGTTCCGGAAACTCCTCAAAACCTTCCTCTTTGCTTTTGCTTTCTCTCCCCCTCTCCCCTGCTGAATATCTGGCTGAAACTGAAACTGCACTGGTCACCTGGCCACCTTCTGATATGGGGACCACGTCACATCCCCCACCAGTTGCACACCTGCACTGTCTCCCTGGCAACCCCCACACTTGTGGACTGTTTTCTGTATCCCTACAGTCCCCCTAACAGCACTTGGCACCTGATGTCTGCACTTGCCACCAGCTGGCCGTATTTTTTATTATTGCTTAATTTATTTCTATGTATCCTATGTACCGCACTGTCCCATCCCCTTTTCCCCTGCACTTTTCCCCTTCCCATGCACTTCCACGATCTGAATGACACCTGGCCTAGTAAGAACGTTGTCTCTGTCTTCCCTCTGTTCTCCCTCCCTTGCCTCGTCGCGCCTTGAAACACTTGTGTACAGGCGCATTATAAATACCACATCATGTTGACCATGGTCAATTCGGCCACAAAGCCAATTTTGCTGTGGCCAAATCCAGTGAAACTGAAACCCCCACCCACCCCCATACACTCTCCACCCACCCCTACTAACCTTTTCGGCATCCGCTCACCTTCTGACCCTGTAGCGTCAGATCCATCCCTCCTAAGCGGGTTGGATCCGATGCCGCAGGGTCCACTTTTCTTTTTTTTTTCTTCCCACCCCCGCCTCCAAACCTCCAGAAGTGATCACCAAATTGATTGTTTCCAAACGATCGAATGGTACTGGCCAAATTTGGACTGATTTACCATACAGTCAATTGGAAACAATCAATGTTGGTACTACCGACCAGCAGGGACTCCTGTATTAGAGGAGGCAGCCGAGGTGGGTCCTGTAGGAGAGCCAGGATGCCGGCAGAGGACACCAAGGAACTGTGGAGCCCAGGGCCAGGCGGGCCGCAAGAAGGCCACAGGTGGGGGAGCCTCAATGGTTGGAAGTACGCAGCCAGAGTTACGAACACAGACAAAAGAAGCAAAGTGACCGACAGAGTCAATGGAGAGAAAGCGGAGCTGCCGTGGGATACAGAGAGAAACTGAAGTGCAAGTGGGGCTCGCAGTCAAAGGAAAATGTGCAGGCAGAGGTGAAACCGAAAACACAGCTGCCCGCAGGAGTCGCCAGGGACTGGTGAGTGCAGAGGGAAAATTACTCAAGCCAGGGCACTCCTGGGGGCTGTGGGGAAACCGAAATGAATGCCGAATGGATGAAAAAGCACACGTGAAATGTGCAAGTGGTAACAAGTAGGGGACCGATGTATGGCAAGGTGTCAAGGGTGTGAACACATGGAAAGTAAGATTGTTGGAATGGTATGGATGTGGTTTGTTTCATTTTTTGGTATTATTAACTTTTTAAGGAGAAGATTAAGGAAAGGAAAATGGAATGGTCGGGAGCCTCCCTGAGTGAGGGGAGAAGATGGTACATAAGCATTTTATAATGGAGGGAAAAAAGGAAACAAATCAGAGCCCCAAATAATTAGTGGGTTCAGAAGTAGTAGTTGTTCTTATTTTAGCTTGTTTTGTTTGCGTTTATATTGTGTAGAGTGAAGGCCTGAGGAGGGGCACTGTGTAATTAGTGGTATGGTTTGAGTGTGTAGAGGGTGTAGGTGAGAGTGTGGGAAGAGAAAGGAGGTGAGGAAAAGGTATTTTTGATTTTTAATGGGAATAAGGGATGAGGGATTGTTTTGACTTATTGGCAGCAGCAGCAGTGTACATGGCGCGATAGCAAGGCGTAGAGGCAGTGAGGCGCAAGAACCATTATAATGGGAGGAAAAAAAACCCATAGAGTATATGTATAAGGCCCTGCCACTATATCATGACAAAATTGAGAAATATCATAAGCAATGGGTGGTGGAGACAAGAGGAGGGGGAAATCCCCGCTCGTGGCCAGAGCAGGGCTCCCATAGTAAGAGTATTTTGGAACATATGTCCATATTCCAAACAGCTAAATATAATGGAAAACAATTGCAGAAAAGGAAAGAAACACTAGCTATTTTGAAGATTTTTGAAGACACAGAGGATTGTGAGGGGAATGAAGGGCAAAGAGACAGCAGCGGTGACTGCCAAATGAGGCAGGGCGAGGCACCAGCGGAATGCAGGAGATATACCCATTAACAGCCTGCCTCGCAGTGGGTTATACTAACCCGACGTGTGTATCAACAGCAGCAACAGTCCCGCCACCCCCATGTGCATTGCCTCCGGAAGTCCCAGCATGTGCCAATGTCAATAAAAGAAATTTAGAAGTGGCACTGGCAGCGGCAAGAACAGTGTTGACAAGGCTACAGACTTTGCAAAGCAAAGAGAAAACTGATAAGCCAGTAGAGCAAGGATCAAAGGGGTGGAAAGCTGGAGACTTCCTATTCAGGATAGATAGCACAGCCATAAAGAATGTGCATACAGAGAAAGAAGGTGAAGGGAGCGAGAGGGCAGACAGCCTAGGATACCAGAAATTCGGATCTCATTGAGGGGAGGTAGATGGGTTGATGAGTACATTTGATGAGTTTGAGGATGATGGGGATGAGGCAGAGCAAGCGCCTGCACAAACTCCTCCAGTGGAGAGCTTGTTTGAGAGCAGCTTAAGGAGCAGGTTTGGCCGGATGGCAATGTGAGGAAAAGGGGAAGTACAAAAAGGACTTATGGGAAAAGGATGAAAATCTAGATGCCCCTCATACATAAGGGTGCTTTTAGGCCGAATGATGTACCACGGGCACAGATGGACAAAAACAATTTGATAAAGACACTCCCGCTCCTTGCGTCGGGTGCGGGAAAATGGATTTATGCATGTGAAAAACAGACTGCCTGAGTACCCTTGGCAGTCAGTGAAATAAAAAGTTTATTGGTAGCAACTATTGGAGACCAAGCCGGGGATGTGTGGGTGAAAGCAGGATACCCGGGAGTACACACGATGGAGCATCGTTCAATAAGATTCCGGCAAAGGTATGAGATGCACCGCAGCGAGCGTTCCCTGACACACCAGACCTACAGTTAATAATGCAATGCACTATGGGTGATGTCAAAGACCCCTCTCAGTTTATTCTTAGGATTCAGGAGATGTGGAGAGTGGAAACCGGTAACCCCTGGGACCAATCAACACCATTTTTTCTACTTTATCATTGAAAAGGGTCTGCCCAAAAAAGTGCAAAAGGCACCAGATAAGATCATAGGCATTGAGGCAAAATGGTGGGCTGAAATACAGAGCATCATAATACATCATTGCAAAAGAATAAAAGAGTGTGATAAGGAAATGGCACAGAGGCGGCAAACAGAGGAAGCAAAACTAGTACAAAACAAATTAGCCAATGCTACTGTGCAAGTGTCAGTATCGACACCGGCACAGACAGAGACGGCCATAACCCTCCAAGACTTTGCCAATGCCAGAATAGCCGCAATGTGGTCAGAAGGAAGGCAAGGACAGAGGGCAGAGGTCCACAATACTCCAACCCACAGTGGCAACAAGGAGGACAACAACAAGGGAGAGGTGGGTTTCGAGGAGGAAGTGGAGGGGGTTTTGGGGGAATGGGGCCCCGAGGAGAGGGTATGGGGTCTTTACAATGTTGAAACTGCAGTAAATGGGGGCACTTTTCAAGAGAGTGTACAAGCAGACAAGGGGCCTGATCATGAGTTGGGCGGTATCCCAGCTGGGATACCACACAACTTTATTAGTGTTAGCGCCCACCCGTCTGACTGCCGGATCACGGGTTGGGCGTTAACTGTTAGTCCCCATTCCTCATCGGGTCCATTGGGTGCTAATTGCACCAGAACTTGGCATTTTTCCAGCGTGGTTACCCCCAGCTCTGAGCTGGCGGTAAACACGCCAGTCTCGAGATTGGGTGAACCCTTAAATTCAGCGGTAATTCCATTACCGCCCAACTCGTGCTGAGGCCCAAGGAACAGGGTACAGCTATGGCCCACCACCTCAGGGGCCCTCACAAGGGCAGGTGCCTAGAATGACTTCTATACCTTTTGAGAGACACCAAGCTTACGCACAGTTACACCTACAGATATCTGGTCCATCTGCTGAGCAGCAGCAGGCAATACAACAATACACACCCCAGCATACACAGCAGCAAGCAACACAGCAACACAGTGGTCAAACACCATTCAATGGATCACCAAATGGTACGTCCGTCCCTTTCCGAGGTGCAGCCGTGGTAGGGGGAAACCCCTATTCATCACCTGGAACAAATACATATCCTGACTAGAACAGCCCACAGAGAACTCTTGCATGTCTGGTCCTGCTATGACCCTCAGCCCTGAGGAGGAACCCTTGGTGGGGGCAGAGATAGGAAACAAACAATTCATCTTCATGGTTGACTCAGGTGCTGCAAAATCATGCATCAATGAGGGGAACTTCCCACGATCCGGCAAAAGTCTTGACACGCAGGGCTTCTCTGCGGGTATTTCCATGTTTCCGTATACAAAGATTTTAATGTAAAAGTGGGAGGAAAGTTGGTGCGCACTCCCTTATTGTATTCAGAGACTTCTCCTGTCAACCTGCTGGGCAGAGATTTGGTCAGTAAGTTGAACATGACAATCTCATTCACTGATCATGACATTGGGGGTCATTACAAGGTAGGAGGTAACCATGCCGCTATTACCGTGTACCGAGTCCGGGTTCCTTGAATGAGGAATTACCGGGCCATTCCGACCTTGGAGGGCCCGGTAATTCCTCATTCAAGGATGCCATCCCCATTCCCATTCGAACCCCCATATGGCTCAATGGGAATGGGGAGGGTGATAACAACGGGCCCATTAATAACGGGCCCGTTGTAAGCACCCTGGTCTGCTCCCGGGACCTGCTAAGGGCACCTGGTAAAACCAGGCTTCCTTAGCGGGTTCCCGGGAGCAGACTCGTAATGAGGCGGTAAGGGGTTGACGGCTCCAGCACCATTACCGGTGCCGTTAACCCCTTACCGCCTCACTCGGAATGACCCCCATTGTCTGCACCAGGTATGTGCCCAATAAGAGCAATGGTAATAATACATGCAATGGTGGGGGAGATAGCTGTCTGAGGAATAACAGAGGGCCCAGATATGTTCGTCTATGGAATAACAGTGCTTGTGGTGATAGTGCCACAAATTACCAAAGGCTGCTGGAGAGGGATACAGTTATAAGAAAAAATGGATCAGTAGAACGGGATGACGTTGGTTAAATTTAATACATAGCAAATTGTATTCAAAAATACTCATCACATGAAAAAATTGATGTTAATATCATAAAATCTCATAAAAAGACAGTAGCCCTCATTACAACCTTGGCAGAGGACCATGGTGCTATTAGCACCATGGTCAATGCCGCTAAGGTTACGATTCCGCCATGGTGGATGGCAGAATTACCGCCCCATTCCAAGGTGAGTGGGGCGGTAATTCCCCATTCACCATTTGCCCTTCCCCATTCCCATTTTTGCCCCCATAGGGCATAGGGCATAGGGCATAATGGGAATGGGGAAGGCGCTAATTACGGTGCCGTAATTAGCTCCAAAGTCCCTTTGCGGGTTGGATTTTTAACGCCTGAGTTGTAATGAGGGCCAGTCACTTAATACCATCATGCGTATCCACACACAAGACTCATTCAAACATTCAAAAATAAATAAAACACCCTAGTGTTTACTACATCAAATATTATTACACCGCATATTTTCAGTTGTCGTGTTCAATAGTGACCCAGTCCATAGTATCAGGTGTCGTTGTATAGCTGGTATTGAGTTTCACCAGATATCTCTCATAGAAAAAACGTCGACACGTGTTTCGGTCAGAGACCTTCTTCAGGACGTCGGGCTAGGAGCGGGTACTCCGCCCTGTTCTCAACGTATATGGGCCAGTAGTAAATCTAAAAAAACATAATAAATAAAAAAAACATAATGTCATCCCTATTTCTTAAAGTCAGTGACAAATAATGTCACAATGTGCTAAACTTCAGTAAACACATACGCCCTACTCACCCCCAAGTTCCAACTCTCGGGATGATAAGCAGGACAGCGGAAATTAATCCTCCACTGGCATCAGTGTATATGTTGAGCCTGTGGGACCAACAGAAACACCACTCAATATACTTGACAAAACCAAGCACATGATGTGCATACATATAGCCATACAAAATACGAGATTAGAAATAAAAAATAAAAAAAAAAGAAAGAACACTTACAAGCACCTTGGTGCCGTTGGGAGCTCTTCTATCAGAATAGGACCACCAAAGGATCCCACCTAGGACCCGCGTAAAGTATTAGCAAGATAATTTCTAGTGTGCATAAATCACAAGACCCTCCGTAAAACTGCAGAAAGAGAACACATAATGACAGTGCATCAGTGGAGAATTTCTCACTTTCTTGTACATCATTATAAAGGATGTGTCACACCTCATAAAAAAGGTGATCCTACTTATTAATGTCATTCTACATATTCAAAAATACTAAAATTGCTAAAAAAACTAAACAATTGTAGGCGGCAATTAATGAGCTCATCAAAGCCGCTTACAACACAATATCCACGATTTGTGCACTGTATATATCTGGGGCACCGTCCACATGATACTCAAAACATAGCCTGCTGAAAGGGCTATTGGTAGTGACCTATATAGCCTCAAAGCATGCCAGATGTCATAAGCACATGCAAATGTTAGAATAATAGACAAACAAAAAGAAAAGCCAGAATAAAAGCTGCCGTATTATGTGCGTGGCTCCTCGTTACGAACATTGTGTGCCACACGCCTCGTGTCTAGAAACAATCAGTAGGCTATACTGTACATACCATCACCCATATCTAGCTGCCTAGTTCTTCAGTTACCTTAAAACGGAACGCGCTGCCCTCTCAATGGGGAGATTGCACAACCAGCGCCTCCTTCATACGTTCAACGCCAGACTCCAACATTGCAACAAATTCCATGCAGACTAGACATAGTCAAAGGACTACACTTTATAAGATGCAGCGGACACTAAAAAAGGACTACTAACAACAAAGTACATACACGCTAAACATAGTCAACGGACTGTCCATTATTAGTTCCTGTGGACGCCACAGAAGACCTGCTACTAAAAAACTGTCATTATCTCAACTGTCACGTGTAACCTAAGGAACAAATACTCTGTGTTTTACCAACAACGCGGCAGAAGCGCTCACGTGTAGAACTAATCTCGATTTCACTGTACCCGAAAAATCCAGGCATGAGTTTGTCTATTCAAAAAAGCCCATATAAGAGTATGGGCAAGCCCCATATGAGTGCCTTAAACTTACACCTACCACACCGCACACCCTGATTTCAGGAACTGAGTCCTATGTAAACTATGACCATACAGATAAATCCAGTGTTTGGCTATATACATGTTCATGAATTCAAATACACTTTTATCCATGAAAAATTCGCTATTTTTCAGGTGTTATACACAGTGTAAGGAAAAGAGAATCACATGCTCTATACAGTATGACGAGACCAAATCAGTCACCATATGCATCAGGTAGAGACATGAACAACAATTTAGAACAATAGATCTTCAAACGCCCCTCAGTTGTACTTGAATAGACACATCTCAACCCAACATAGTTGTATATGTGTTTACTGGCACAATTATATGTTATTTAGCACAGAATGCAACAGTGTGTTATCTTCAAACTCATGTTGGTAATTCAATTACTTATAAGTGAAGATAGTGCGATAATGTTGCCCATCAATTTTTAGTGACCAAATTGTTCCATTCCACTGAAACATTCAGTCCCTTATGGACTGTATTAAGAGTATGAATCCATTTTTGCTCAGTGCGGTGTAATTTTGTACCAATATCGCCCCCTCTCATATTGCTCTTGATATGTTGGAGTACGAACCACCTCATGTCTGTATCTTTGTGTTGCATTTTAATAAAATGTTCAACCAACGGTTTATCTGCCACTTTATTTCGTATACAGCTCCTGTGTTCTGATATGCGTTGTCTAACCTCACGTGTGGTCTTCCCCACATATTAGAGTTGGCATGGACAGCTGATGATAATTATTACATTTTCCCAGTGTTTATTAATGATTCTCTTTACATCAAAACTCACAGGATTAAAGGCATAGTCCAGTAAAAAATGTTATTGTCCCTACGGGTCGGCCATGTTTTTTTAAGCCTAAGTGGCTTGATTTTAGAAAACTTTCCTATGGACCTTACCCGAGTTTTCGTCCATTAAACGCACGTGAAAACAGGCACCAGGGAGCTGCCATTTTGTGATAATCCTATCACTTGCCGCATCGCCCTGGCTGACCTGCTTCTGCGGCACTAAATCAATTCCCCCGCCCCTGAGCCTGACATTATCAAAACATTCATATTCCCCGCCTCTCTCCGTGACGTTTATGTGCTGCGTAGGCAAACGCGCCCAGTTGTCTTCTACGCGACTCCACACAGAACCCGGAAACCAACACAGACCATCTCACAACACAGCGCGCCACAATTCGGAATATGAAACTGTACTTTAAAATCAAACAGCAACACGGTACATTTGGTAAAGTACATTTAGTTGACATAAACAGGCCGATTCATGGAAATACAGTCAAAAGTATCGCACGCGGCTGGCGCAGAGTGTTCCTGTGCGAATGTCTGTGCCAGCCGCGTGCGATAAAATCCATTTCAGCGCACATCGTATTCATGGATTAATCCTCCAAAACAAGCCATGGCGCAGAGTATCGCAGCGACCCTGCAGCAGCGCCAGTTACGCCCCCAAGAACGCCCTCGCGCAAGGAAAAGCCATCAAGATCGCAAAACCATCGCAAAGGGCTGCGCCAACCCTGTACCAGTGCGAGAAGTAACACACGCGACCTGGGGGAGCGTGTGCGTGTAATTCAGGGGTGCGCGAGAAGTTCCACACGCGATTGGCCTGGGCGCGTGTATTTCAGGGGCTCGCGGGTGGTTTCACACGCGATCGGGCCTGGGGGAGCGTGTGCGTGTATTTCAGGGGTACGCGAGAAGTTCCACACGCGATTGGCCTGGGCGCGTGTATTTCAGGGGCTCGCGGAGGGTTTCCACACGCGATTGGCCTGAGCGCGTGTATTTCAGGGGCTCGCGGGTGGTTTCACACGCGATTGGCCTGGGCACGTGTATTTCAGGGGTGCGCGAGAAGTTCCACACGCGATTGGCCTGGGCGCGTGTATTTCAGAGGTGCGCGAGAAGTTCCACACGCGATTGGCCTGGGCGCGTGTATTTCAGGAGCTCGCGGGTGGTTTCACACGCGATCAGGCCTGGGGGAGCGTGTGCGTGTATTTCAGGTGTGCGCGAGAAGTTCCACACGCGATTGGGCTGCGTGCGTGTATTTCAGGGGTACGCGGGAAGATCCACACGCGATTGGGCTGCGTGCGTGTATTTCAGGGGTGCGCGGGAAGTTCCACACGCGATTGGGCTGGGCACGTGTATTTCAGGGGCTCGCGGGTGGTTTCACACGCGATTGGGCTGCGTGCGTGTATATCAGGGGTGAGCGAGAAGTTCCACACGCGATTGGCCTGGGCGCGTGTATTTCAGGGGCTCGCGGGTGTTTTCACACGCGATTGGGCTGCGTGCGTTTATTTCAGGGGTGCGCGAGAAGTTCCACACGCGATTGGCCTGGGCGCGTGTATTTCAGGGGCTCGCGGGTGGTTTCACACGCGATTGGCCTGGGCGCGTGTATATCAGAGGTGCGCGAGAAGTTCCACACGCGATTGGCCTGGGCGCGTGTATTTCAGGGGCTCGCGGGTGGTTTCACACGCGATCGGGCCTGGGGGAGCGTGAGCGTGTATTTCAGGTGTGCGCGAGAAGTTCCACACGCGATTGGGCTGCGTGCGTGTATTTCAGGGGTGCGCGGGAAGTTCCACACGCGATTGGGCTGCGTGCGTGTATTTCAGGGGTGCGCGGGAAGTTCCACACACGATTGGCCTGGGCGCGTGTATTTCAGGGGCTCGCGGGTGGTTTCACACGCGATTGGCCTGGGCGCGTGTATATCAGAGGTGCGCGAGAAGTTCCACACGCGATTGGCCTGGGCGCGTGTATTTCAGGGGCTCGCGGGTGGTTACACATGCGATCAGGCCTGGGGGAGCGTGTGCGTGTAATTCAGGGGTGCGCGAGAAGTTCCACACGCGATTGGCCTGGGCGCGTGTATTTCAGGGGCTTGCGGGTGGTTTCACACGCGATTGGCCTGGGCGCGTGTATTTCAGGGGTGCGCGAGAAGTTCCACACGCGATTGGCCTGGGCGCGTGTATTTCAGAGGTGCGCGAGAAGTTCCACACGCGATTGGCCTGGGCGCGTGTATTTCAGGAGCTCGCGGGTGGTTTCACACGCGATCGGGCCTGGGGGAGCGTGTGCGTGTATTTCAGGTGTGCGCGAGAAGTTCCACACGCGATTGGGCTGCGTGCGTGTATTTCAGGGGTACGCGGGAAGATCCACACGCGATTGGGCTGCGTGCGTGTATTTCAGGGGTGCGCGGGAAGTTCCACACGCGATTGGGCTGGGCACGTGTATTTCAGGGGCTCGCAGGTGGTTTCACACGCGATTGGGCTGCGTGCGTGTATATCAGGGGTGAGCGAGAAGTTCCACACGCGATTGGCCTGGGCGTGTGTATTTCAGGGGCTCGCGGGTGTTTTCACACGCGATTGGGCTGCGTGCGTGTATTTCAGGGGTGCGCGAGAAGTTCCACACGCGATTGGCCTGGGCGCGTGTATTTCAGGGGCTCGCGGGTGGTTTCACACGCGATTGGCCTGGGCGCGTGTATATCAGAGGTGCGCGAGAAGTTCCACACGCGATTGGCCTGGGCGCGTGTATTTCAGGGGCTCGCGGGTGGTTTCACACGCGATCGGGCCTGGGGGAGCGTGAGCGTGTATTTCAGGTGTGCGCGAGAAGTTCCACACGCGATTGGGCTGCGTGCGTGTATTTCAGGGGTGCGCGGGAAGTTCCACACGCGATTGGGCTGCGTGCGTGTATTTCAGGGGTGCGCGGGAAGTTCCACACGCGATTGGGCTGCGTGCGTGTATTACAGGGGCTGGCGGGTGGTTTCACACGCGATCGGGCCTGGGGGAGCGTGTGCGTGTAATTCAGGGGTGCGCGAGAAGTTCCACACGCGATTGGCCTGGGCGCGTGTATTTCAGGGGCTCGCGGGTGGTTTCACACGCGATTGGCCTGGGCGCGTGTATATCAGAGGTGCGCGAGAAGTTCCACACGCGATTGGCCTGGGCGCGTGTATTTCAGGGGCTCGCGGGTGGTTACACATGCGATCGGGCCTGGGGGAGCGTGTGCGTGTAATTCAGGGGTGCGCGAGAAGTTCCACACGCGATTGGCCTGGGCGCGTGTATTTCAGGGGCTTGCGGGTGGTTTCACACGCGATTGGCCTGGGCGCGTGTATTTCAGGGGTGCGCGAGAAGTTCCACACGCGATTGGCCTGGGCGCGTGTATTTCAGAGGTGCGCAAGAAGTTCCACACGCGATTGGCCTGGGCGCATGTATTTCAGGGGCTTGCGGGTGGTTTCACACGCGATCGGGCCTGGGGGAGCGTGTGCGTGTATTTCAGGTGTGCGCGAGAAGTTCCACACGCGATTGGGCTGCGTGCGTGTATTTCAGGGGTACGCGGGAATATCCACACGCGATTGGGCTGCGTGCGTGTATTTCAGGGGTGCGCGGGAAGTTCCACACGCGATTGGGCTGGGCGCGTGTATTTCAGGGGCTCGCGGGTGGTTTCACACGCGATTGGGCTGCGTGCGTGTATATCAGGGGTGCGCGAGAAGTTCCACACGCGATTGGCCTGGGCGCGTGTATTTCAGGGGCTCGCGGGTGGTTTCACACACGATTGGGCTGCGTGCGTGTATTTCAGGGGTGCGCGAGAAGTTCCACACGCGATTGGCCTGGGCGCGTGTATTTCAGGGGCTCGCGGGTGGTTTCACACGTGATTGGCCTGGGCGCGTGTATATCAGAGGTGCGCGAGAAGTTCCACACGCGATTGGCCTGGGCGCGTGTATTTCAGGGGCTCGCGGGTGGTTTCACACGCGATCGGGCCTGGGGGAGCGTGTGCGTGTATTTCAGGTGTGTGCGAGAAGTTCCACACGCGATTGGGCTGCGTGCGTGTATTTCAGGGGTGCGCGGGAAGTTCCACACGCGATTGGGCTGCGTGCGTGTATTTCAGGGGTGCGCGGGAAGTTCCACACACGATTGGCCTGGGCGCGTGTATTTCAGGGGCTCGCGGGTGGTTACACACGCGATCGGGCCTGGGGGAGCGTGTGCGTGTAATTCAGGGGTGCGCGAGAAGTTCCACACGCGATTGGCCTGAGCGCGTGTATTTCAGGGGCTCGCGGGTGGTTTCACACGCGATTGGCCTGGGCGCGTGTATTTCAGGGGTACGCAAGAAGTTCCACACGCGATTGGCCTGGGCGCGTGTATTTCAGAGGTGCGCGAGAAGTTCCACACGCGATCGGGCCTGGGGGAGCGTGTGCGTGTATTTCAGGTGTGCGCGAGAAGTTCCACACGCGATTGGGCTGCGTGCGTGTATTTCAGGGGTGCGCGGGAAGTTCCACACGCGATTGGGCTGCGTGCGTGTATTTCAGGGGTGCGCGGGAAGTTCCACACGCGATTGGGCTGCGTGCGTGTATTACAGGGGCTGGCGGGTGGTTTCACACGCGATCAGGCCTGGGGGAGCGTGTGCGTGTAATTCAGGGGTGCGCAAGAAGTTCCACACGCGATTGGCCTGGGCGCGTGTATTTCAGGGGCTCGCGGGTGGTTTCACACGCGATTGGCCTGGGCGCGTGTATATCAGAGGTGCGCGAGAAGTTCCACATGCGATTGGCCTGGGCGCGTGTATTTCAGGGGCTCGCGGGTGGTTTCACACGCGATCGGGCCTAGGGGAGCGTGTGCGTGTATTTCAGGTGTGCGCGAGAAGTTCCACACGCGATTGGGCTGCGTGCGTGTATTTCAGGGGTGCGCGGGAAGTTCCACACGCGATTGGGCTGCGTGCGTGTATTTCAGGGGTGCGCGGGAAGTTCCACACGCGATTGGGCTGCGTGCGTGTATTACAGGGGCTCGCGGGTGGTTTCACACGCGATCAGGCCTGGGGGAGCGTGTGCGTGTAATTCAGGGGTGCGCGAGAAGTTCCACACGCGATTGGCCTGGGCTCGTGTATTTCAGGGGCTCGCGGGTGGTTTTACACCCGATCTGGCCTGGGGGAGCGTGTGCGTGTATACCAGGGGTGCGCAGAATGTTTTACACGCAATTTCAGCAGGGTACATGTATTGCAGGGGTGCCGGGGAGTCCTACATGTGATTTGCCAGTGTGGGTCCTCCCAGGTGTTCCCTGTACACCCTCCACGGCCCCTGCAGGCAGCCCACACCACAGGGGACTAACCTGCATCCCTGGTCATGTCCCGCAGGCAGCCCACCCAACATGGGCATGCCCCCCAGCAAAGGCACATGTCTCCTTGCACAAATAATCACCAACTCATGTTCCCCACCACCCCCACCCCCCAGCACTGTGGGGCACCTGCCAGCAGGCCCCCACCCATGTCCAACTCATGTTCCCTACCACCCCCACCCCCCAGCAGTGCAGGGGCACCCTCCACCAGGCCCCCACCCATGTCTCCCACCACCCCCACCCCCAGCACTGTGGGGCACCTGCCAGCAGGCCCCCACCCATGTCCAACTCATGTTCCCCACCACCCCCACCCCCCAGCACTGTGGGGCACCTGCCAGCAGGCCCCCACCCATGTCCAACTCATGTTCCCCACCACCCCCACCCCCAGCACTGTGGGGCACCTGCCAGCAGGCCCCCACCCATGTCCAACTCATGTTCCCCACCACCCCTACCCCCCAGCACTGTGGGGCACCTGCCAGCAGCCCCCACCCATGTCCAACTCATGTTCCCCACCACCCCCACCCCCCAGCACTGTGGGGCACCTGCCAGCAGGCCCCCACCCATGTCCAACTCATGTTCCCCACCATCTGACTAACTAAAAACTGAACTATATACAAAAAAGTGGCGCATTGTCCAATCACAACCAAATAAAAGAAAATTAAAGGAAACCTAACACTAACTATATAACTATATACAAAGGCAGCGGGCTAGTCCGACGGCTCACTGGTTGTTGTCATGGGCCAGGGCGTCATCGAACTCCTGTTCAATGGCTTGGAGGCGGGCATGTTCCCTGTCCCCGAGGTCCCGCAGGGATAATGCAGTGTCCAGCTCAAACTCCCTGCGAAGACCCTCGAGGCACTCAGCCCTCCTCAGCGCCCTCCGCATGGAGTTCTCCGCCCTGACCATTGTGAGCCGTTCCTCCTCTGCCCGCTGCCGCTCCGCACCTATCTGCTGGCACAACCGCTCCCACACGGAAGCCACTCCCATTCCAGGGTTCTCCTGCCCTCCGGCCGATGCCTGCACCCCTGATGTTGTTGGCCCCGAGCCATGATGCCTCCCACATTGAGCCTGCTGCTGCCTCCGACGCAACTGCCTGTGCCAGCACGACGGCATCCAGGCTGATGGAAACCACCGACGCCGTCGTGCACGTGCCCTGCCCGATGATGCTGTCACATCCTCCATCTGCTGGGGTCCAGTTGCTGTGGTGTCCACCCCTGCTGGGCCTCTGACTCCCGACTGTGGCAGGGATGGGATCCCCACCGAGCTGGCTGCATTGCTCAGGGCAGGTCCACAGGGGGCCCTGGTGGCATCTGGGCCGGAAGACGGCAAGGAGAACGACTGGCGTATAGTCTCCACAGAGGAGGAGAGGGCCGCCAGATTGGCCGACACATGCAGGAAACCCCCGAACATGGACGATTGGGCCACGTCGGCACGGTGCTCTTCGTGATGACGTGCATGCTCCTCCTGGGAAGCACGCACAGCATCACGAATCACAGCCGTGCGACCCCAATCAGGACCTTCTCCATATGGCCAGGGGTCCCCTCGTCCGCAGGTGGAGGGGAGTAAGATGACATGGACATCCCCTCTACCTGCGGACGGGCCTGGGACGGGGCATCCCTGCTGGTGCATGGTGGTGCACCCACAGGGTCAGGGGCAGCGACATGCACAGGCCTCTCCACGGTGACCTGTGCTGCCTCCTGCCCCTGCCCCTGGACTGCATCACTTGCACCAGCAGGGATGCCCCCACCAGGTCCCATGTGCGCCTCAGTGGCGGCCTCCTCCTCCTCTGTGGAAACCACCAACCTGGATGGCTCCTCGCCGTCTACCGCCGTAGCAGGCCCCTGTGGGGGCTCACCCACCCCTTCCGCTGCAGCCATGGGGGCATCCCCGCCGCCTTGCTCCACAGCGCCGTCTCCGCCCTCTTCTTCACTAGCCGCTGCGTAGAGGGAGACATGAAACACAAGCATCAGGGTACTGTACTGTCATGATCCCTGCTTCCAAGGGGTCAGGACTTGCCCCACGACCTTGGAAGCAGGCCCATAACTCTGATCCCAGGAACCAGCCAGTCCCTATTGGGACCTTTTGGACCTTGTCCTGGCGCCAGTGGCGCCAGGCTCATGATGGTGACTGGTCCCGGCACAGGAAGCGCCGGGCACATATTAGATAAGAGTGCTTGGTGGACCTACCTGTAGCAGACCATGCTGCTTACTTACCAGCTAACTGGTCTCCTGATCCTTCTCTGCCTGGAACTACTTTTTCTGTCTGGGTGGAGCAGGAGCCACTCCCTGGAAGCAGAACACAGGAACTCTTCTAGAAATCTGGAACTCTTTTCTTACCTGGGTGAGGCCATGGAAGGAGACGCCTAAGCACTACAGAAGGCTATTTAAACCACACCCGATTGGTTTCACGTGCTTCGCGTTATTCTGCATCTGCAGCAGGACGCTCACCGTGTCAGCTCCAGGAAACCTCCAGCTCCAGATCCTGTGAATACGAAATAACCTGCTGGAATCCAACCTTCAGTCTTCTTCAGTCTTCTGCAGCTCCTGCAAAACAAAGGCACAGGTTAGGCTAAAGTAAAGGCAGTGAATCTACTTACCTAATCCAACGGCAGCATCCAAGGCGCCTTTTTCTGCCTTTCTCTTCCGGCATCCGACATCTGCAAAGAGAGAGAACATCAGTCAGTAATATTCAACTACAAAGTTCTGCTTACCTGTGTTACGCCCGTTCCAACTCAGCTCGCGCTGCATTCCGGCACCTGCAAGGCAAGATACATCGGTTAGTAACGCTTAGTTACAAGACTGCTTACCTGTGTTACGTTCGCTTTCAATCTGTTCGCGCTGCACCTCAGCACCTGCAAAGACAAAAGAGACATTACGGAGCATTCTCCAGCGCTAGTGCAATCTTTCTACTTACGTACCATTAGAAGGATAATCTTCATCGTCACAGCATCTGAAAAGGGAAAGACATAGACTTTAAAGACTTAAGACTTTTGAAAGAGAAGAGAACAATGCAAAATGAACTTTAATACTTACAAGGCACGCTCGTGCAATAACGGCGTCCCCGCTCTCAGCTAACCCTCTGCTATCAAGAGGCAGAGCTCGTATCCAGTGAAGCAACTGGACCCAGCGCCCCTGCACAAGACGCAGGATGGAGAGCCCGGCATTTACCTATCTAAGGTAAGCGCAATTATCAACCCAGTTCCACGGGGAAAGAAAGGGCGAGAGGGGCTAGGAACTTTACCAACCTTCCAATCACTAATACCTTGGTTTACCCTTGCAGACATCTCACTCTTCAGCTGAAACTCTCGGTGGGAAGGGGGCCCAGTCCGGAAGCAAAACGAACCCTGCGCCTAACACTGAAGACGGTATCCCCGCCAGATCAAGGCCTGCGCCTCCGAGGGAACCAGGTGAGCGTTACAGAACGCGAAGACTTACCACATAATTCCCGCCCAGGCGCAATGGAAACCTCTGACACTGACCAGTTGGCCCATTTACTCGGGGAGTTGAGGGCAGAAGTACACGCCGCACGTCAGGAAACAAATGCCCTACGGAGGGAGTTAGTGGTCTCCAAGGAGTGAACAGACGATTTAGCTAGGCAATTGCTGCAAGCCCAAGCTGGACAAACTCCTCTACCTACCCCAAGTGGGGGCCACGCTCCTACAGCTTCCTCAAATCCGGTGCAAATCAATCTACCAGGAAATATACCTTTGGCTCCGCCCGAACACTTTTCAGGTGATCCGAAAAGGTTTGCTGTGTTCATCAATGAATGTCGCTTGCACTTTTTGTGCAGACCCGCCGCTTTTCCAACTGACCAGGCTAAAGTGGCCTTCGTGCTCTCTTATCTCAGTGGCAGTGCCGCAGATTGGTCGGTTCCTTTAGTGTCTCAAGATGACCCCATTCTCTATAACTTCCAGGACTTCCAAGCCAGTATGGAGAAACTGTTCGCAAGGCACTATCAGGGACAGGCCTTGGACAATGAACTTCTTTCACTACGACAGGGCAATCAAGATCTTCTGACTTATATTGCATCATTTAACAGACTAGTGGTGGAAACCGGATGGCCGGAGGATAAGAGGATTACACTGTTTTACAGAGGTCTGCGTGGGGAATTAAAAGACGTTCTGGCTCAAGTGGTGAATCCTCCACAAGACTGTTCCGAATATATCGATCTGGTAGTGCAATTGGATCATCGACTACAGAATCGGAAAGCCGATCGATCCAGATTTGAAACCCGACTTTTCCCAAGGCCACAAAGTTCCACGAAAGGAACTGATTCTGTGGAACCCATGCAAATAGGGGTTGTTAAAGGACCTTTAACCCAAAAGGAGAGAGAAAGGAGGAGACAACTGCAATTATGCCTCTATTGCGGAAACTCAGGGCACTTTCTTCGAGATTGTCCAGTGAAGCCCAAGAAGAAGATAGTAGGGACGTCTGATAAAGGTACCGAGAATTCTGAGCCGGGAAACGACCTCGCCCGGCTAGTGTAGAGGTCCGCTTGCCGAGCGTTAAAACCAGTTCTTTGACCTCGCATTTCATCATGCCCATGGTCCTCGTGAGTCCTGAGCAGTCTAATCGTATGCATGCCATTAAAGCATACATTGATAGTGGCACAATCGGGAATTACTTGGACTGTGAACTGGCCGCCAGGATGAATCTATCTCTTTGTCCAAAGACGGTGAAAGACGTCATCACCACCGTGGATGGGACGGAAATAGCTTCCGGACCCGTAACTCACACCACCATGGAAGTAACGTTAGTAAGCCAAGACGGGCATCAAGAGAAGATCGTGTTTGATGTGATCAAGGCCCCGCAGTTTCAAGTAATCTTGGGAGTTCCTTGGTTGGAGAAACACAATCCTCAAATTGATTGGCGAGCAAAGACAATCTGGTTTCCAGAATGCGCTTCTACCTGTTACCCTCAGCCCTCCACCAAACTAGCTGCAACTGTTTCTGAGAGCCCACAACTGCCTCCTGAATACCAGGAATTCCAAGATGTCTTTCAGAAAGACCAAGCTAATTCTCTGCCTCCCCACAGATCATACGACTGTCAGATAGACCTGATTCCCGGATCCACTCCTCCGTGCAGTCGGATTTATGCCCTCACTGAACCTGAAAATCTCCACCTAAGGCAATATTTGGACCAGTACCTGGCTAATGGATTCATCCGTCCTTCGAAGTCCCCGGCCTCCTCAGCTCTGTTCTTCGTGCCAAAAAAGGAGGGAGACTTAAGAACGTGTATAGACTACCGTGCCCTGAACCAGATTACAATTAAGAACAGGTATCCATTGCCATTGATCCCAGAACTACTTGACCAAGTCAAAAACGCCTGTATCTACACTAAGTTGGACCTCAGAGGAGCCTACCATTTGGTACGAATAAAGGAGGGCGATGAATGGAAGACGGCCTTTCGTACCAAGTATGGACTGTTCGAGTATCAAGTGATGCCCTTCGGGTTGTGTAACGCACCGGCCGCATTCCAGTTCTTTATGAATGACGTGCTCCGTGAACTCATTGATGTATGTGTAGTTGTATATATTGACGATATTCTGGTTTATTCGTCCTCTGAGGCAGAACACCAAAAACACGTCACCACAGTACTGGAGAGGCTCCGCAAACACAAACTTTTTGCAAAATTAGAGAAGTGCGTCTTTCATGTCACTGAGGTCGAATTTTTGGGATTTATTTTGTCACCTAACGGAGTGCACATGGACTCGAGGAAAGTAGACGCAATCATCAAGTGGCCCTCACCAACATCTGTAAAAGGGGTTCAAAGTATGTTGGGCTTCGCCAACTTCTATCGCAGGTTTATTCCAGACTTCTCTCGGGTAGTCCAACCCATTACAGCTCTCCTCAGAAAAAACAAACGTTTTGAATGGTCTATCGAGGCAGAACAAGCCTTTCAGGAGCTAAAGACTAAATTTACCTCAGCCCCGATTTTAAAACATCCCCGCCCGGAACTACCTTACATCGTCGAGACCGATGCCTCCAGCCTCGCTATGGGAGCAGTACTTTCACAAAGAGATCCAGAAACCAACCAGTTACACCCCGTGGCGTTTTGGTCTCGCAAATTATCGGCCCCAGAAATCAACTACACCATTACCGATAAGGAACTTTTGGCTATTAAGTCCGCCTTTAAGGCCTGGCGGCATTATCTCCTAGGAGCCCGACACACTGTCACCGTCATTACTGACCATCGTAATTTACAGTATCTTAAATCAGCCAAAGCCCAATCCTCCAGACAACTTCGCTGGGCATTATTTTTCGCCGAATTTGATTTTATAATCACCTACCGACCAGGCAATAAGAATGGTAAAGCGGATGCCCTCTCTCGAATTGGAGTAGATGAACACATGATTAACCCTGAGCTCGTACCTATTATTCCTGAACAAAGAATCCTGGGTCTGATCGGCATGCAATCCATTGAAGAAATTGAAGCCCAGGTTAAACAACTTGTAACTCCAACAGCCATACAAGAATGGCATCTTCGGGGGGAAGACTTCACAGTAAAGAACAACTTATTGTACTTCAAGGAACGACTTTATCTACCCTGTACCAGCTTACAAAATCAAGTCATCTCTTGTTATCACGACTCCTTAATGGAAGGACACCCGGGTATGGCCAAGACCTCGGAAAAGGTCAAGCGTCACTTCTGGTGGCCATCTTGGAGAAAGGACATTAGGAAGTGCAGTGTGCGCCCAAAACAAGAGTCCTAAGGAGAAACCAGCAGGCCTCTTACGACCAATTGACATCCCACCTCGTCCCTGGCATACCCTTTCCATGGACTTTATCACCGATTTACCTCCCTGTTCCGGATACAATACAATCCTGGTAATTGTAGACTTATTCTCTAAAATGGCACATTTCATCCCACTAAAGGGGTTACCATCAGCAGCAATCCTGGCTCAAGAATTTCTTGAAAACATTGTTCGGTTGCACGGCTTTCCTTCAGTTTTAATCTCAGACAGAGGAAGTCAATTCATTTCCCACTTCTGGCGGAGTTGCTGTCAGATGGCTCAAATTGATGTGAGACTTTCCACCAGTCACCACCCACAAACCGACGGTCTGACCGAAAGGACCAATCAGACTTTGGAACAGTACCTACGCTGCATGCTGCAACAGACAGGAGGAACTTGGAAGGACATCATTTGGATAGCCGAGTACGCTTACAATAACTCAGTCCACTCTGGAACCGGAAAGACCCCGTTTTTTCTTTTGTATGGTAACCATCCTCGAACCTCTAACCTGGATCCACCTCAGGATCTTGGAACACCAGCAGTTGACCACCTACATTCAACCATCACCCAAGCCTTCAAGGAAGCTACTATCCACCTTCAAAGGGCCAAGGAACAATACAAGAAAGGAGCAGATCAACATCGGAAGGAAGCCCCTCAATACCAAATAGGAGATCAAGTCTGGTTATCCACCAAACATTTACCCCTAAAGGGACCACGCACCTTTAACCCAAGATACCTGGGACCCTACTCTATCACTGCCATAATAAATCCAGTAGCGGTCAAGTTGGATTTACCCCCTCGCATGAAAATGCACCCAGTCTTCCATGTTTCACTACAGAAACCTGTTCAACCAGAAACCCGATTGACTAAATCTCCTGAACCTATCCTAGTGGACGGAGAACTTGAGTTTGAAATCAAAAATATCCTGGATTCCAAGATCTCTAAATCAAAACTACACTACCTGATCGACTGGAAAGGCTACGGCCCCCAGGAAAGATCTTGGGAACCTGCAGAACATGTACACGCACCTCGACTAATCAAGAAATTTCATCGGACATTTCCTAACAAACCAAGACCTCCGGAGAAGTCCACCTTGGGAGGGGCCTTGAGGGGGGGTGCTGTCATGATCCCTGCTTCCAAGGGGTCAGGACTTGCCCCACGACCTTGGAAGCAGGCCCATAACTCTGATCCCAGGAACCAGCCAGTCCCTATTGGGACCTTTTGGACCTTGCCCTGGTGCCAGTGGCGCCAGGCTCATGATGGTGACTGGTCCCGGCACAGGAAGCGCCGGGCTCATATTAGATAAGAGTGCTTGGTGGACCTACCTGTAGCAGACCATGCTGCTTACTTACCAGCTAACTGGTCTCCTGATCCTTCTCTGCCTGGAACTACTTTTTCTGTCTGGGTGGAGCAGGAGCCACTCCCTGGAAGCAGAACACAGAAACTCTTCTAGAAATCTGGAACTCTTTTCTTACCTGGGTGAGGCCGTGGAAGGAGACACCTAAGCACTACAGAAGGCTATTTAAACCACACCCGATTGGTTTCACGTGCTTCGCGTTATTCTGCATCTGCAGCAGGACGCTCACCGTGTCAGCTCCAGGAAACCTCCAGCTCCAGATCCTGTGAATACGAAATAACCTGCTGGAATCCAACCTTCAGTCTTCTTCAGTCTTCTGCAGCTCCTGCAAAACAAAGGCACAGGTTAGGCTAAAGTAAAGGAAGTGAATCTACTTACCTAATCCAACGGCAGCATCCAAGGCGCCTTTTTCTGCCTTTCTCTTCCGGCATCCGACATCTGCAAAGAGAGAGAACATCAGTCAGTAATATTCAACTACAAAGTTCTGCTTACCTGTGTTACGCCCGTTCCAACTCAGCTCGCGCTGCATTCCGGCACCTGCAAGGCAAGATACATCGGTTAGTAACGCTTAGTTACAAGACTGCTTACCTGTGTTACGTTCGCTTTCAATCTGTTCGCGCTGCACCTCAGCACCTGCAAAGACAAAAGAGACATTACGGAGCATTCTCCAGCGCTAGTGCAATCTTTCTACTTACGTACCATTAGAAGGATAATCTTCATCGTCACAGCATCTGAAAAGGGAAAGACATAGACTTTAAAGACTTAAGACTTTTGAAAGAGAAGAGAACAATGCAAAAGGAACTTTAATACTTACAAGGCACGCTTGTGCAATAACGGCGTCCCCGCTCTCAGCTAACCCTCTGCTATCAAGAGGCAGAGCTCGTATCCAGTGAAGCAACTGGCCCCAGCGCCCCTGCACAAGACGCAGGATGGAGAGCCCGGCATTTACCTATCTAAGGTAAGCGCAATTATCAACCCAGTTCCACGGGGAAAGAAAGGGCGAGAGGGGCTAGGAACTTTACCAACCTTCCAATCACTAATACCTTGGTTTACCCTTGCAGACATCTCACTCTTCAGCTGAAACTCTCGGTGGGAAGGGGGCCCAGTCCGGAAGCAAAACGAACCCTGCGCCTAACACTGAAGACGGTATCCCCGCCAGATCAAGGCCTGCGCCTCCGAGGGAACCAGGTGAGCGTTACATGTACAATGGTCCCCTAGACAGGAAGCAATAGCAGATGAGTACCACTGTCAAAGTACACTTCCATCATGTCCCTCCACAACACATGTGTCAGTCCAGGCAAAACACACACAGTGACAGGCATGGTGCATGCCATGGACATTTCCATACATGTCCAATGGACTCTCGAATCAGACAATGTAATGGTACTCACATGCATCATGGGTCATGCCTATCACATGCACACACTTCACCTCAGTCACATCCATCTGGCCCCGTACACCCCAATCACAGTGCATACAAGGATGACTAGGCTGCATCAGTGAATTTGTAAATTGTCACAGACATGTGTCATGCATCCATGGCATTCACAAGTCATAGATACGCAGGTCAGGCACACAGACATGGATACCATATATGTACCTGGCATCAGCACCCATCCCTCACCCCCACCCATGTCCAGGAACAGAGACTGCCATGCTCTCATGTGTGCAATCTGCACAGGGCTCCCCATGTCGCATTTCGACACATGCAACAACCGTGCGGTTCACACATTACTGGTCGCACATGCATTACCATGATGTCCCTGCACACATACATGCGTACATGGCCTATGTCACACATGCAGGCAAGTATCAGGCAACCAGCACACTGCAACATGCCCTGTCTCACACAGCAATGCTTGGCCACTTACCGCTCAACTCCAGACGGGTCTCCCTCTCAAGGACCTGGGCGTGGAGCGCTGGGTGTACGCGTTCCAGGACCCCCATCTGGATGGAACTCATGTGGCCCCGGCCCCCCTCCACGAGGCGACGGGCCTTTATGAGGGTCCTGGACCTCAAGTCCTCCCAGCGCTTCTTGACCTTCTGGATGGTGCGGGTTGCCACCCCCTCCGCGTTGATGGCAACCACACAGTCGGCCCAGATCCTCTCCCATCCTTCCCTGTTGGTGCGGGACGATCCGAAGAGGGCATCATACTGCCCCAGGACTTGCTCCACCAGGACACCAACTTCGGTGGCAGTGAAGCTGGTGCCCCTCTGCCCCTCTGGCCGGGGGTTGCCACTGGTGTCAGATGTTGATGTGCCCGACATGGCAACCCCAGGGGCAGGAGTGGGTGGGCAACTGGGTCCTGGGGCTGGGCTGTGGAGCGATGTTATCTGAGTCGGGAGTCTTCTGTTCCAGCAGGGGTGGACACAGCAACTGGACCCCTGCAGATGGCTGATGTGCAGGCACCAAATGGCAGGGCACGGTGGCAGCAGGCAGGCAGGCAGGCAGCAGAAGATGGCACGTGGGAGGCTGCTTGGGGCACTGGGGGGCAGTGATTCGGCCTTCTGGGCAGGAGCGTGGTCTTCCGTGTGTTTTCGCGTGGCCAGCTTGATACGGAGTGATTTGGCACGTGAAAATCCTGCACGTCAGCGTGAAATTCGAGGAAAGGGCCTTAGCGCGTAAGCGCGTCAGCACGCGTATGCGATTTCATTGGACCAAAGGCCCTTACAGCGTAAGCGCGTCTGTGCAGTTTCGCGCACGGGCGTTGCCCTGGCAGGGCTTCTCTGTACGTGCTTTTCGTGCGGTGCGTGTGTTTTCCATCCGTTGGGGTTCACTCGCTATTACTTCACAGCGGGTGTTGGCTACGCATTCTTCTACATGCAAGGCAGACGGTGAGTGGTACCCCGCTCCCCCCCAGGCCCGATCGCGTGAAACACTTCACGCGCACCCCTGGAATACACGCACACGCTCCCCCAGGCCCGATCGCGTGTAAGAACACCCGCGAGCCCCTGGAATACACGTACCCCGCTCCCCCAGGCCCGATCGCGTGTAAGAACACCCGCGAGCCCCTGGAATAGACGTACCCCGCTCCCCCAGGCCCGATCGCGTGTAAAAACACCCGCGAGCCCCTGGAATACACGTACCCCGCTCCCCCAGGCCCGATCGCGTGTATAAACACCCGCAAGCCCCTGGAATACACGTACCCCGCTCCCCCAGGCCCGATCGCGTGTAGAAACACCCACGAGCCCCTGGAATACACGTACCCCGCACCCCCAGGCCCGATCGCGTGTAAAACTTCGCGCGCACCCCTGAAATACCCGCACGCAGCACAATCGCATGTAAAACTTCTCGCGCACCCCTGATATACACGCACCCAGCCAAAACGCGTGTGAAACTTCTCGCGCACCCCTGATATACACGCACCCAGCCAAAACGCGTGTGAAACTTCTTGCGCACCCCTGACATACACGCACCCAGCCCTCACGCGTGTGAAACTTCTCGCGCACCCCTGATGTACACGCACCCAGCCAAAACGCGTGTGAAACTTATCGCGCACCCCTGATATACACGCACCCAGCCAAAACGCGTGTGAAACTTCTTGCGCACCCCTGATGTACACGCACCCAGCCAAAACGCGTGTGAAACTTCTCGCGCACCCCTGATATACACGCACCCAGCCAAAACGCGTGTGAAACTTCTTGCGCTCCCCTGATATACACGCACCCAGCCAAAACGCGTGTGAAACTTCTTGCGCACCCCTGATATACACGCACCCAGACCTCACGCGTGTGAAACTTCTCGCGCACCCCTGATGTACACGCACCCAGCCAAAACGCGTGTGAAACTTATCGCGCACCCCTGATATACACGCACCCAGCCAAAACGCGTGTGAAACTTCTTGCGCACCCCTGATGTACACGCACCCAGCCAAAACGCGTGTAAAACTTCTCGCGCACCCCTGATATACACGCACCCAGCCAAAACGCGTGTGAAACTTCTTGCGCACCCCTGATGTACACGCACCCAGCCAAAACGCATGTGAAACTTCTCGCGCACCCCTTATATACACGCACCCAGCCAAAACGCGTGTGAAACTTCTCGCGCACCCCTGATATACACGCACCCAGCCAAAACGCATGTGAAACTTCTTGCACACCCCTGATATACACGCACCCAGCCAAAACGCGTGTATGACTTCGCGCGCACCCCTGAAATGCACGCACACGCTCCCCCAGGCACAATCGCTGAGCTGTGTATACAGTATTTTTTAAGCGCACATTTTGGCGCACATGTATTGGGACGCTACCGCCTGCTTTCTGTGGCGTACGGGTATTGGGCCTGTGCGCGTCTTTGGCCGTGCGCTGTTTTACCCGATTCGATTCCATGAATGCCTGTTGTAGGCGAGCGTCTGGGCGTTCCGCGCACTTGCCTCCTGGACCTCCCCTGTGACGCCCACATTTTCACGAGTTGTTCCCCATTCCGCGTGTCACGCCCCGTTTTCCGCCTACTTTTGGGATGTGCGCCGCGCTATGTGCGAATTCGCTGTGGCTTTATCGCACAGCGTTAGATGACCTGTGCGCTAGCATGCGGCGCGCACTTTTTCAGCGCACATCCCACATTTTGCTCGTGCCCGTGCTTCCATGAATGGATGTGCGCTGTTTTCTGTGCGATTTTCTGTGATTTTTTCTGTGGCACTGCGAATCGCACGTTTTCGCCGGTTTTTCCGCGCACATTATTTCCATGAATCAGTCTGAAAATGTTTAGAGAATATTCAGCAATTGCCATATGAACTCCGAAAGCCATTTATTTTCTTTTATCTGTATCCGCAATGGTGCACAGGGTGTTGCTTTTCGTTAAAAGAAGCACTTTGAAAGCACTGTGAACCGCAAGGCTGTTCCATCAACTAGGCACTAGTCCATCGTAAAGGTTGATATGTTGCTTCTAGCCACTAGTTCAGCGTAAGGGCATGTGGGCCCTTGGCGATCGTCCCATAAAATTGTCAGTGTGCTCCAGTTGTTCACACGAAGCTGCAGGTGTCTGACGAAAAAACCATCTGCCGGTGTCTCAAACCGATGACAGTAGCAGAAGGGGAGCAAATACCTGTTATGAAAACAAAAAAATTATAATTAGTCTCGCCAGCCAATTTTCATTAATATTACTCATTTTATTTATTACGGCCGATCAGAAACTATTTGCTTGCAAGGATAGTTCAATGGAGTATGTTCGGCTCTAAAATCAATGCGAAAGGTAACAAAATAAATCGAGGCTAGCACACAATGAGAAATGACAGTTAGTCTACATGCGTGTGGAATGATATGATATATGATATGGCATTTGTAACGCGCCTATACACAAGTGTTTCAAGGCGCGACGAGGCAGGGGGGAACAAGGGCAGACAGACAACGATCCTACTAGGCCAGGTGTCTTTCAGATCGCGCATGGGGAAGGGGAGAGGGGGGTAAAAGTGCTGTACATGGTTAGTAGGATACAAGATAAATAATAGGGCCAGCTGGTGGCAAGTGCAAGGTAAATGCCGGGAGAAGGGGCTGAAGGATACAGAGACAGTCCCCTAGTGCAGGTAGGCAGTGCAGGGAAAAGTGGCTGGGCCAAGGACCGAGATCGGTGAGACCAGTGGACCTGCATGCCCATGTGCCCACTACGAACACGTTTTCCTTGCTTTTCCTAGCTCTTCATTCATTCATTTATTCATGCATCCATTCATTAATTCTTCATTCTGGTATAAAAGCGTCTAAAGATTTATTCACATTACATTTGAAATTTCCATTGTGTCTCTGCGTATGCAGTCTGTAAAATGGACCGTGCTCTTGACAACGATTTTTCGTATACTGAACTAAAATGAAACTCGGTCTAGTTTCTGAATTTTCTGCCTTATCGTCTCTTACGTTAGTGCGCACCCCCTTCAAATGAAGTTCTTTCGGCATGGTCCCTGTCTCAAGGTCAAAAAACAATAGACCCTTATACTTCCATTGCGACTTGTGGGCCTCTTCTGGGCGCAAGCTGAAAATCAAAGCCGCTGTCCTTCTCATTCTTTATTTGCAACATCCCGTAGTAAAGGCATCTGTGAGAACTTGCAGTTTAGAATCCCTCTATGTAGTGCGCCACAATGTGCAAATGCGAACTGGCTTCTCTCCCAAATGCCACGGCCTGCTTGGCGCGTTCTAAGGCCCCCAATTTTGTCCCCGTTGTCTGCGAGCTTTGCAGCCCAAATGGAGACATTTAATTTTTGGGGGAAGGTCAGGGAAAGTATAAAGTACCACAGGAGTTGAGTTAAAAGTGAGATTTATTGTTTGTTTGTTTGTTTTATTATTTGCAATACGCAAGCCTCCACTCCGTTAACAGTGCGCAACAGTGCGCAGCATTTACATTTACATGAGATGAGACATGAGAAAAATATATACATACACATATATGAGGTGAATAGAGAGAATTCAAAGATGACACCCAGCTTGTTCGCCACCCATGATGGTGAAGGTAGGGGTTAGGGTTACAGGTACACTGTACAATAACATTTATTTACAAAAAGACAATCGTACTGCAATTATTTAAACCGGGATTTGTACTTCACAATCAGCTGTGCTTCGGGTGGGCATGGCACAGTCGCAATGTTCGTTGGTAATGGATCACTGCTCTGCACAGAAACGTCCAAAATTCCATGTCTGTGCTTCTCTAACACAGCAGCAATAAGGCCTTTCACAAAGTCGAACTGCATTTCATCATAGACTGGTTTGATCACCCATTGCTTACTTTATTTTGAAAACACCTTAGTGTAGCGAGGCATCCTTACTTTACCCCTAGTCCTAGATTGTTCACGTCCGACATTGCTGTTATGGGCCAAGACCGCTAGTAGAGTGTGATGTTTCATGCCCCGAAAGCTAAAATGCAAGCGCTTTGGCCTGTACTTTAGGCACATATTGTGGAACACCTCCAAATCTCCTGTGTGACAGAATTCTGTCAGTCCTCTCAAATCTCTTGATAGAGTTTTGTCGAAAACAATCTTCTCAATGGCTTTGTGTGTCGGTGAAGATGGAATCAACCACTTCTTCTTCCGTGCCTCCTCTGGGGACAAAGGGCCATGTTCACATTGGTGGAAATGTTCATTTGCTGTCCAGCGGTGAACGTTGGTACAGTGGTGCATCAGTGACCGCCATTTTTCAAGTAGTATTTCCACTGACCCTTCACAAGTTTTTGAGCTCCACCAAAGATGGTTGGTGATAGACTGGGACTACTGCAAAATACTTTCAAAACCTTTTTTTTTTCCTGCAGCCGAGATTTTCTTACTGATTGATTTAGCAAGATGCCATACGTCAAATTGATGATTAATAAGCGGGAACTGCTCTCTCATTGTCTTGGCAATTGAAACGTGTCTATCCGTGGCTATGAGGTCGATGTGCATTCCCCTTGATTGTAGATATTCCACTGATTTTATAAATCCTAGTTTCTCCATGGCCACTGAGGATGTACATTGTGTTACCTGCACGACCACCGAACTCACAATTTTCTTACTATCCATGTCCTGAAAGTGGTAGGTGCAGTACTTGGCAGAAAATCCATGGCTGTCGCACTGTCCATCGCCGGCTAGCCTGAAACGTTTCCCTTCGAATGTACTTACTAGAGACAATTGTTCAATTTTCCAAGCATCACTAATGGCCGGAAACAGATAATCACATTGGTATATGTAGTACAGCGATTTAGAAATGAAATGGAGTCCCACAAACTGAAAGAAAGCCTCTAACTTTCTAAAACTGGAGCCACTAAAAAGTGATGCAGCTGCACACAGTAGATTGCCTGCTGGCATTTTCCCCAGCATCCTTTGTGCAGACCATGAGAACCTATGATTTAATCTACAGGCGGTATTTATTTTGATGTTACTGCCTTTTATTTGACGAGTCACATTAATCAATGGCTTCCCACCTATTTTCCCCCTAACGGAATGTACACATTTCAGCATACTTATAATATCCATCAAACAACTGTCGAATACAATGTATTTGCTCTCTTTCATTAGACTGTCATCCTGCGTCAACGTTGTTTCGGCCTGTGACGTTGGGAGATTTCAACACATTGGAAAGTAATATCGCTGATATCAAGTTCTGATGCATCTATGGATGCTGCGGCTGGTTCATTCTCTGTCATTTCGACATCTATTACTTCAACATTGATGGGAGAACATAACAATGTCGACAGATTTTTGGGTGGCAAATTTTTGGCGGGTGTAGATTGTGTGAATTGATCTGCAACTACTTCAGAGCTATCTTCAATACATTCAATATCATCTTCTTGTGGTGGTGCGGTCGCACTGTAGCTATGGTCCAATGCAACTTTGCTGTATTCTCCAAACACAGTTAATTCATGTTCTGGCCATTGGACATGAGCATCTCGAGCCTGAACACGCCTCGCCTCAATTAATAGTTCCTCCATAGTGTACATGGTCTGGCAAGCAACATCTCTCATTCGCTTCACTGTCTGTGTATGTATAGTTCTGACACCCACGGGTAACTAGAGGAGAGATTGGAAAAGGGATGTTTAGTTTTAACACAAGATAAAGTGTAGTCCAATTGACTGGAAAAAAAACATAAAATAGTCCCCAGCACAAACATTTTTTTAAAGTTATGAACTGTTTGTAACTAACCTTTTTTTGGTTTTTTTTCTTTGCAACTTTTTTGACTCGACCTTCAACATCTGCACGCTGTAGCTCCGATTCGTTTCCGCATGTCCTCCCTTCCTCTTGCGCTGCAACGACTATATTTTCTGTATCCGCATAGACAGCACGGAATGAGGCTCCATCGTCTCCCTGAAACATAGTACTTTCATTACTATGTATCAAAATATTGTTAGCATAAAACACACATGAGGACGAACACACAGGTACATCTCAATAACCAAACATGATTTAAACATTGTGTGCAACAATCAAACAACAAGAATTTGACCTGGGATGATCTATTTCGATGGAACTGTCAGTATCCATACCTCTGGCTCTGCATGGACTGCCATGAATGGTTGTATTGGAGAGGAGGCATCAGCATCTCCCTGAAACACAGTACTTGCATTAGTATGGTTTTCAATATTGGAATCATAACACACACTTGGGGTCGACGGCACAGGTACATATAAAGAGATAACCACAAATGATGCATTGTCTAAAACAAATAAGTCGATTTCATCGACTTATTTCTCCGATCCCTTTACATCTGCATCATCAAAATGGGATGTTGTGATTGTAGTGGAAGCTCCGTCGTCTCCCTGAAACACAGTACTTGCATTAGTATGGTTTTCAATATTGGAAACATAACACACACTTGGGGTCGAACGCACAGGTACATATAAAGAGATAACCACAAATGATGCATTGTCTAAAAGAATCAAGGAAAATCTAAATATGATCACATTTCATCGACTTATTTCTCCGATTTATTTACATCTGCATCATCTAAATGGGATGTTGTGATTGTAGTGGAAGCTCTGTCGTCTCCCTGAAACACAGCACTTGCATTAATAGGGAAGAAAGTAAAGCAAATGGAATCACGTTATATGATCACGCATGATGGAGCTGTCAGTATCCATACCTCGTGCTGCTGAAGAATATCTATGGATGTTGCAAATGTAGTGCGCACTTCCGAAAGCTGTTGCGCCGATTCGTATACTCATGGTCCTGCTTCCACTTCCCCTGGAATTACTTGAATGTCAGGCTCTGCATCAAGTGCAGGGGTTGACGCCCCATCAACTGCCTGAAACATAGTACTTGCATTAGTGAGGATTACAATAGTGAAAACATAACACACACCTGGGGTCGACAGCACAGGTACATATCAACGGTTAACCACGAATGAAACATTGTGTAGAACAATCAAACGACAAGAATTCCAGCTCTGATGATGACGCTCGATGGAGCTGTCAGTATCCATACCTCCTGCTGGTGAAGAACATCTAGAAATGTTGTAGATGTGGCGGACGCTTCAGAATCTCCCTGAAAGACAGTACTTGCATTAGTATGGATAACACTAATTATAACTGAAAACAAACACCAGTGGACGATAACTAAGGTGTATATCAATTGGAAAGCACTAACCAAACATTTGGTAAAATAATTACACGATAGAATAAAACTATTACTTGACATGCATAAAACAAGTCTGTAGTGGATTAGCCTAGTAAGATTACCTGATACGCGCTAGAAGTGGTTGATAACTGCGACCACGTCAAGGATGTAGAATGTTCTTGCTTCAGATTCAAGGGATAGTCAAGAAGTTGTAAAGGTAAATTAATGATTGATAATGAAATGCCAATATTAAAAATAGCCATGGAAAGCGACAGAATACTTGAAAAATGCTCAATACAGCACAGTTCCCTGTTCCCATATATATACATTTCGTTTGTTGGTTATGAAATCGAAAAAAGAATATATTGATAAATGTCATTATCCAAAAAGCTATACACTCATATCAATATCGAAATTATTACAAGGGATAGAACACCTACAATATCAATTAATCCATTCGGCTACCTACACACTACCGCAAGGCCTAAAGCTAAATCCGGACACTTGACTCACCGGTGGCGGAATGTGGACGAATAGAGTGGGAATAGCGTTTTCGAGCAATTTCCGTGTCGTTCGCCGTTTATTCTTCTTTGTTACCCAAGATGTTGTGTACATGTCCAAGGAAAAGGGCCGGCTGCAGATGCGGTATCGATCACCCCTTTTGTCCTGTAAGACTTGTTGGACTCTCCTTTCCAGCTCATCCAGTGGATATCTGCAATGTCTGACCCATTCTCTTATTCGATCAACAGTTTTCGGGAATACATGCATTGTAGTGCCTTCAGATTTCGCATGGGTCTTCTAAGGGCAACCGCTAATCGAACAGGCAGGCATTGTTGATAAATCTGAAAAGTGAATATCGACATTATTATACAATCTTCATGAATAAAGATTTGATACAAAAGTAAATGAATCATACAATGATCAATGCAAGGTTTGTTTTGGTCGCAGGAACTATACCAGTTCATTATGTGTGGCTTAGTATTTGCATAAGTTGCAGAAATGTATAAATGATGTGACTAAAATCTGAACATGTGACTCGTCCCTTGGATGTTCTGTCTTGCACGAGAAGGAAACATGCTTACATTATAGACTGGACCCCCGAAGGATGCAATTCGATGACAATAGACACAGATGAAAATAAATAGATCTATTGATAGCATAGCAATGGAAACTCAAGTCAATAGCAATGAGACCAATGAACATAGCACTATTGTGTACTCTACTCGCAAATAGATAGAAATTTAAAAATCTGCGAAATATGACTAGCATACATGGCCTTACCTTGACCAACAAACAGTTGGATTCAGCAAGCAGAGCAGTATGTTGCAGGAGAATAGGTGGGTGGCCACAGGTAGCACACTGATGGGTTTGCTCTAAGCGGTCACAGAAGTTCACGGATAGCACGACGACGAGCAGATTAGCGTAGATCTCAGTGGTTGCCAGGTAGCACGTTCAGGAGTTGACTTGCAAAGCACAAAGATGTTCTCATGAGACATATCAAGTGGTTTATAACGTATTAGAAACAGGGGTGAGTTTGTGAATGAATGACGTATGTATGTTGTGGTATTAGGGGGGCGGCCTGCTTGAATGGGAGGCCTGGCTGGAGACACAGGGTCTGAGGAGGCCATGTGACCGATGGCCCCTTGGCGTGGGATACCTTTTGAAGTGTACATGTAGTTTGGCACCTTGGCCTTTCGCACCCCTGGCAGCTCGCATCCACTGGCGCGAACCGCCTTTGATAGAGGGTGGGTGGGATGGAGGGGCCTGGGGCGTGCAGATAAGGCACAGGAAGACTGCTGAATGGAGACACACTTATGTGGATGGCAGGGGGGCGACCTGCTTAAAGGGGAGGCCTGGCTGGAGACACGGGGTCTGAGGAGGCCATGTGACCGATGGCCCCTTGGCGTGGGATACCTTTTGAAGTGTACATGTAGTTTGGCACCTTGGCCTTTCGCGCCCGTGACAGCGCGCATCCACTGGCGCGAACCGCCTTTGATAGAGGGTGGGTGGGATGGATGGGCCTGGGGCGTGCAGATAAGGCACAGGAAGACTGCTGAATGGAGACACACTTATGTGGATTGCAGGGGGGTGGCCTGCTTCAAGGGGAGGCCTGGCTGGAGACACGGGGTCTGAGGAGGCCATGTGACCGATGGCCCCTGGGCGTGGGATACCTTTTGAAGTGTACATGCAGTTTTGCACCTTGGCCTTTTGCGCCCGTGACAGCCCCCCATGCCAGCGCTCATCCCCTGGCACGAACCGCCTTTGATAGTATATTGTTGCTTATCAATAACAAATGCCACATACCGGAGATTCTTGTGAGCACAGACCCACACTTCAACCGGTGTATTATAGTGGTCAAGACCCTAAGGCCTGTATAATCCAATGGTAATTGTTAGTATAGATATATGTGTGACTTTTATAGAGACATAACCTACTGAAAGACTTTGAACAAGTGTTATTTAGTGCATGCATTATCGAGAATATGTTATGTTAGCTTAGATAGATAGTGACCACCCTGCTTCACAGCGACCAGACCTTCACCCATTCGGAGCACAGATGTCTGACGTCCATCCGTGAATGGAGACACACTTGATTCATTTAAAAAATCGAAACAACCGTTGTTAAAATATATGTGGTGTTTTATTTTGTATCTTATTTTCACGACACAAAAATACAAGACTTTAAAGATTATACAGGTCAGGTTGCAGCACAGCGAGAGAAAATCCCCTGTACTGACCGCTGTCACTCGGGAACGTTTCTCTTATGGCACGAACGGCACAGGCGGGTATCACTCTTCGAACGCGGTGTCCAAGCATCTATTGTGGAGCCACCATGTAAAGGAACGATAGGACTCCAGCCTGTACCACCTGTGAAAAGGAATGAAACAAACTGTTTTTAAATGACCAAGATAAGTTTAATAAACGTTTGTTGTCAATGACAATTCTTGTAACTAATGGCATTCTGCACGGACAAATGCTATCTAGACAATGCACACTATTGAACGACTTTCATGCGTTACTATGATATGAATATATAATTTTGGATATAGTAGAAGAACATGAAATAGGAGTGGCATGACAAGCAGAGTATACTTACTCGTTACTCGGATTACGAGGACGAACAGTTGCGTGAAGTTCATGCATAAGCACCATCATTATTCTCAACACAGCCCGTGTGAGGCAGGCTGCCCTGAAGTCTGGCAGCTCGGTGATGCATTGCGGTCGTGGCTCGCCTTCCGAAATGTAGGCCAGGCATCCCGAGTTTTCTCGGCAGCAGCAGTTCTCCTCCTCGGTAGGCATTAGCTCGCACCGATTGCATGTGCACCAGGTGGAGAAGCCGTCCATGCGACTAGGCCCAGGCTCTTCATCTGTTGATTCGTCCTGCCAACTGCCGTCCGAATCCCCATCGTTTTCACGTGCTTCCCTTTCCAGTAGTTCCTCCTCGGTGTACTCGGGCTCGTACATGTAGGGCATTATTGTAGCCATTGTGTGGTAAACAAAGTAAAATAATTTACCGAGATATTACAGGTGTTCACACGGGCTACAAGCGACGAAAGTAGCTGACCAGAGCACAGAAACGAGTCACAAAATACTCTAAGTAACACAGAGAGAGGAATGGAATCGAAAATCTGCTGCTGTGTATTGTGAAACGGTCTGTTTATACTTATTGAGGAAAGAGGCGTCCTGCCATTTGCATGGCGACACGTCATTAGCTGAGGCGCAGCGATTGTTGACACGAGACGTGCTTTGGCGTTGGGAAATGGGCGGTACGAGTCTGCTGATGACAGGCTCAGGGGCGGGGGAATTGATTTAGTGCCGCAGAAGCAGGTCAGCCAGGGCGATGCGGCAAGTGATAGGATTATCACAAAATGGCGGCTCCCTGCTGCCTGTTTTCGCGTGCGTTTAATGGACGAAAACTCGGGTAAGGTCCATAGGAAAGTTTTCTAAAATCGAGCCACTTAGGCTTAAAAAAAATGGCCGACCCGTAGGGACAATAACATTTTTTACTGGACTATGCCTTTAAAAGTAGTTACACATACAAGACGTTCATTCTTGTGTCTTTCCCGTGTAGTCAAGCAAATCTCACGAAAAGAGAATCATTAATAAACACTGGAATCTAGTCAAACATCCAGGACCATTATTGAAAAAAACAATGTTTGCGTTTAAACGCAATCAAAATCTCAGACAGAGATTGGTTCATACCTATAGAGAGCCAGCAAGAGAACCTACTATTACTGATCAGTGGGGGCTACCGCCTATTGTCGGACATTATAAATGTGCCAAATGTGTTGCGTGCCCTTTTACTGAAACCAAAAAAGAATTTCATTATGACCAAAGAATCTGGAAGATGAATTGTCATACTAATTGTCTGACCAAAAATGTAATATATCATCAGCTGTCCATGCCAACTCTTATATGTGGGGAAGACCACACGTGAGGTTAGACAACACATATCAGAACACAAGAGCTGTATACGACATAAAGTGGCAGATAAGCCATTGGTTGACATTTTATTAAAATGCAACACAAAGATACAGACATGAGGTGGTTCGTACTCCAACATATCAAGAGCAACATGAGAGGGGGTACAATATTACACCGCACTGAGCAAAATTGGATTCATACTCTTAATACAGTCCAGAAGGAACTGAATGTTTCAGTGGAATGGAACAATTTGGTCACTAAAAATTGATGGCCAACATTAGAGCACTATGTTCACTTATAAATAAGTAATTGATTTACCAACATGAGTTTGAAGATAACACACTGTTGCATTCTGTGCTAAATAACATATAATTATGCCAGTAAACACATATACAACTATGTTGGGTTGAGATGTGTCTATTCGAGTACAACTGAGGGGTGTTTGAAGATCTATTGTTCTAAATTGTTGTTTACGTGTCTACCTGATGCATATGGTGACTGATTTGGTCTCGTCATACTGTATAGAGCATGCGATTCTCTTTTCCTTACACTGTGTATAACACCTGAGAAATAGCAAATTTCTCGCAGATAAAAGTGTATTTGAATTCATGAATATGTATATAGCCAAACACTGGATTTATCTGTATGGTCATAGTTTACATAGGACTCAGTTCCTGAAATCAGGGTGTGCGGTGTGGTAGGTGTAAGCTTAAGGCCCTCATATGGGGCTTGCCCATACTCTTATATGGGCTTTTTTTTTAATAGACAATCTCATGTCTGGATTTTTCGGGTACAGTGAAATCGGGATTAGTTCTACACGTGAGCGCTTCTGCCGCATTGGTGGTAAAACACAGAGTATTTGTTCCTTAGGTTACACGTGACAGTTAAGGTAATGACAGTTTTTTGGTAGCAGGTCTTCTGTGGCGTCCACAGGAACTAATAATGGACTAGTCCATTGACTATGTTTAGCGTATATGTACTTTGTTGTTAGTAGTCCTTTTTTAGTGTCCACTGCATCTTATAAAGGGTAGTCCTTTGACTATGTCTAGCCTACATGGACTTTGTTGCAATGTTGGAGTCTGGCGGTGAACGTATGAAGGAGGCGCTGGTTGTGCAATCTCCCCATTGAGAGGGCTGCGCGTTCCGTTTTAAGGTAACTGAAGAACTAGGCAGCTAGATATGGGTGATGGTATGTACAGTATAGCCTACTGATTGTTTCTAGACACGAGGCGTGTGGTACGCAATGTTCGTAATGAGGAGCCACGCACATAATACGGCAGCTTTTCTTTTGGCTTTTCTTTTTGTTTGGCTATTATTCTAACATTTGCATGTGCTTATGACATCTGGCATGCTTTGAGGCTATATAGGTCACTACCAATAGCCCTTTCAGCAGGCTATGTTTTGAGTATCATGTGGGCGGTGCCCCAGATATATACAGTGCACAAATCGTGGATATTGTGTTGGAAGCGGCTTTGATGAGCTCATTAATTGCCGCCTACAATTGTTTAGTTTTTTTAGCAATTGTAGTATTTTTGAATATGTAGAATGACATTAATAAGTAGGATCACCTTTTTTATGAGGTGTGACACGAAGTGACAAATCCTCTATAATGATGTACAAGAAAGTGAGAAATTCTCCACTGATGCACTGTCATTATGTGTTCTCTTTCTGCAGTTTCACGGAGGATCTTGTGATTTATGCACACTAGAAATTGTCTTGCTAATACTTTACGCGGGTCCTAGGTGGGATCCTTTGGTGGTCCTATTCTGCTAGAAGAGCTCCCAACTGCACCAAGGTGCTTGTAAGTGTTCTTTCTTTTTTTTAAAAAAATAAAAGAAATTCTAATCTCGTATTTTGTATGGCTACAGGTATGCACATCATGTGCTTGGTTTTGTCAAGTATATTGAGTGGTGTTTCTGTGGGTCCCACAGGCTCAACTTATACACTGATGCCAGTGGAGGATTAATTTCCGCTGTCCTGCTTATCGTCCCGAGAGTTGGAACTTGGGGGTGAGTAGGGCGTATGTGTTTACTGAAGTTTAGCACATTGGAACATTATTTGTCACTGACTTCAAGAAATAGGGATGACATTATGGTTTTTTTATTTATTATGTTTTTTTAGATTTACTACTGGCCCATATAGGTTGAGAACAGAACGGAGTACCCGCTCCTAGCCCGACGTCCTGAAGAAGGTCTCTGACCGAAACACGTGTCAACGTTTTTTCTATGAGAATATGAGAAACTCAATACCAGCTATACAACGACACCTGATACTATGGACTGGGTCACTATTGAACACGACAACTGAAAATATGTTGTGTAATAATATTTGATGTAGTAAACACTAGGGTGTTTTATTTATTTTTTGAATGTTTGAATGAGTCTTGTATGTGGATACACATGACGGTATGAAGTGACTGTCTTTTTATGAGACTTTGTGATATTAAGATGAATTTTTTCATGTGATGAGTATTTTTTAATAAAATTTGCTATGTATTAAATTTAACCAACGTCATCCAGTTCTACTGATCCATTTTTTCTTATAACTGTATACTATACCTGAAGGATCAGGGACTTTTTGAGTGCAGGTCTACCCCTTTATTTATCCTATGCTGGAGAGTGATGACAGATTTTATCTTTTGCCCTTTGGTGTCCCCATAATTGGTCGTAAGTACGATTCTGTCCCTAGACTTGCAGGGGTTGTTGGTGTCGGCAAAGAGAGTAGTTGTTCTAGGAACAGACAGACATGGATGTGAATGGTATACAGTGCTTTGCATCGACCCCACTGTACCTCATAAGGAGTTGACTGATGCAGAACTATTTGAAAATAATGACAGAGAAATAATTTTAGAGATTAGTATCCCTTGTGAAATTATGGGACAATACCAGAGTGTGCAGTGTCCCCTGATGGCCGTTGTGGCGTTGCCCAACTTCATTGAAGCAGACTTACAGTATGTACCCAAGCAATTGTGGACCACCAACCCACATGATGTTGTCCTTTTAAAGGCATTAATCTCAGTTCACATATCACTAAAACCAGGTGCAGTGCACCTCCCGGGTGAAACAGTACCCACTATCAAGAGAAGCAGTGGAGGGATGTAACGCTCACCTGATTCCCACGGAAGCGCTGATCCCGGCTGGGCTGCTATCGTTTCTTCAATTGAGAAGCGTAGAGCTCGGACGACTCTCAGGACTGGGCTTCCTCTTATCGAATGTCTGACTTGCAGGGTAGGTTTTCTGCAGGTGGAAGAAAAAAGGTTAATCACCGTTTAATGGGATTCCTTCTCCCACCAATCGCCAGTTTCTCCCACAGCCTAGCTTTCTACTTGTCTCGGCGAGCTCTCACCTTAGGCGTATAAATGCTGAGCTCTCCATCCTGCGTCTGGTGCAAGGGTGCGTGGATTCCAGTTACGTCACTGGATGAGTTCAGTGTTGAGGCTCAAGTCTTTTGCGGCCTTAGTTGTGGCACTGGTGCTGGGATGCCGAAGAGCGATGCCGCCGTTACTGCACGAGCGGATGCCTGTAAGTATACTGTAGTCTTTAGGCTTTAAAAGATGGGCACCTCAATAATGTCCCTTTTCCTTTGTTTCAGGCCTCGGGATGTTGTGGGCGTAGTTTTCCGTTGCCACTGCACGTGCCGATGCGCGAAAGTATAATGTTCGTTGGCCGCTTTTAATGGCACCTCTAATAATGTCCTTTTTCTAGTTTTCAGGTGCCGGGATGCTGCGGTTGATGCGGCCGCTTCTGCACGTGCAAAAACTGGTAAGTTAAGATGAATGCGACTGCCTTCACCCGAACCCCTTTTTAATTATGTCCTTTGCCTTTCAGGGGCAGAGAAGCTGCCGAAGAGAAGGCCGCGGTTAGCTCCGTTGCAATCACGGATGGATCAGGTAAGCGGGCGCGGCTGCGAGCGAGTTGCACTTTTCTAACCTTATGTTTATTCTTTGCAGGTTTTGCCGGTGACTGGATTCCGGGATCTGGTAAGTATTGTTCTGTATCTTTCTTCATCCACAGGTTGCTGCGCGGAAGCTGAAGATGACTCTGGACCTGGAATGCAGGAGCCGACTCGGTGAGCGTCCTGCTGCTGCTGCAGAATAACGCGAAGCACGTGTTTTCCATCGGGCGTGGTTTAAATAGCAGAGAAGTGCTTCCAGTGTGTGTTCTTCCACCGGTTCCACCCAGGTAAGAAAAGAGTTCCTGAATGGAGGGAATAGTTCCTCCCAGCCCTGATGGCTGGGGACTTCAACCAGACTGGTTTGTTCTGGGTAAATATGCAGCATGGTCTGCCTCAGGTAAGTCCACCCAAGCATTATTACACTGTTTATCAATATGAGCCCGGCGCCTATGGCGCCAAGACTGAAACCCTTCATGAGCCTGGCGCCAAAGGCGCCAGGACACGGTCCAAAGGGCCCCTGTAGGGGTCTGCTGGGTCCGGAGTAGTGGATGACGGGTCTGCTTCCGAGGGCGCTGGGCCAGTCCTGGCCCCTCGGGAGTAGCGCCCATGACAGCACCCCCCCTCAAGGCCCCTCCCAAACTTGTCCTCCCCGGGGGTTTTGGTTTATCGGGAAAGGTTTGGTGAAATTTCTGGACTAGACGAGGAGCATGGACGTGGTCATAGGGTTCCCATGACCTTTCCTGAGGTCCGTAGTCTTTCCAGTCGATTAGGTAGAATAGCTTCGATCTGATGATTTTAGAGTCCAAAATGTCTTTTACTTCAAATTCGGGCTCCCCATTCACTTGAATGGGCTCTGGAGGATTGGTCAATCTGATTCCAGGTTGCATGGGTTTCAAAAGAGATACGTGAAATACAGGATGTATTCTCATATGGGTTGGCAATTCTAATTTAACGGCCACTGGATTAATTATGGCCGTAATTGGATATGGTCCCAGGTATTTGGGGTTGAAGGTGCGAGGCCCTTTAAGCGATAAATGTTTGGTGGACAGCCAGACTTGATCCCCAACCTGGTATCGAGGGGCATTGCTTCGGTGTTGATCTGCTCCTTTTTTGTACCTCTCTTTAGCTTGTTGTAGATGTGCAGTCGCTTCCTTAAAAGCTTGGGTAATAACAGTGTGCAATTGATCCACGGCGGGTGTTCCAAGATCTTGAGGTGGATCAAGGTTGGAGGTTCGAGGATGAATCCCATACAAGATGTAGAAGGGACTCTTCCTGGTACCCGAATGAACTGAATTGTTGTAAGCATATTCAGCTATCCAAAGGATGTCCTTCCAGTTACTCTCCGACTGTTGTAGCATGCATCGTAAATATTGCTCGAGAGTCTGGTTTGTTCTCTCGGTTTGCCCGTCGGTCTGGGGATGATGGCTGGTCGAAAGTCTTACATCGATTTGAGCTTATCGACAACAGCTACGCCAAAAGTGGGAAATAAACTGGCTCCCCCTATCTGAGATTAGTACTGACGGGAAGCCGTGTAGCCGGACGATGTCTTCAAGAAATACTTTGGCTAGGACTGATGCTGAAGGTAAGCCTTTTAGTGGAATGAAGTGGGCCATTTTAGAAAACAGGTCCACAATAACAAGAATGGTGTTGTACCTGGAACAGGAGGGTAAGTCTGTGATGAAGTCCATGGAAAGGGTATGCCAGGGACACAGTGGGATGTCTAATGGTTGCAGAAGACCAGCCGGCCTCTTCTTCTGACCCTTGTTTTGAGCGCACACACCGCAGGACATCACAAATTCCTTTATGTCTTTTCTCCATGAAGGCCACCAGAAGTGTCTCTTCACCTTTTCTGTGGTTTTGGCAATGCCAGGGTGACCCTCAATTAATGAATCATGATAGCAGGAGATTACCTGTCTTTGTAAATCGGCGTGTGGTAGGAACAATCGTCCTTGGAAATAAGGCAAGTCATTGCTTACGGTGAAATCTTTTCCTTTTTGTAACCAGTTCAGTAAGTCTGGTGAGGTTACAAGTTGTTTAGTTTTTTCTTCAATATCCTCAATGGATTGTGAAGAAATCAGACCCACGATCCTTTGTTCAGGAATTATTGGTACAGGTTCTGGATTGGCAACGTTATCTCCCATTCCAATTCGGGAAAGAGCATCCGCTTTGCCGTTCTTGTTGCCGGGGCGATAAGTGATCACGAAGTCAAATTCAGCAAAGAATAGAGCCCAGCGAAGCTGTCTGGAGGATTGAGCCTTGGCGGTTTTCAGATACTGCAGATTTCGATGATCGGTGATCACTGTGATGGTGTGTCTGGCCCTGAGGAGATAATACCGCCATGCCTTAAAGGCTGATTTAATCGCTAGAAGCTCTTTGTCTGTGATGGTGTAGTTGATCTCAGGCGCCGAGAACTTCAGAGACCAGAATGCCACAGTTGGTTAGTCTCTGGATCTCTTTGTGATAGGACTGCTCCCATTGCTAAGCTGGAGGCGTCGGTTTCAACGATGTAAGGGAGGTCCGGGCGTGGGTGTTTCAGTATTGGCGCCAAGGTGAATTTAGCCTTTAGCTCTTGAAAGGCTTGTTCTGCTTCTGCGGACCATTCAAAGCGTTTATTTTTTTCTTAAGAGGGCGGTGATGGGTTGTACCACTCGTGAAAACTCTGGAATAAATCTACGGTAAAAATTGGCAAAGCCTAGCATGCTTTGAACTCCTTTCACGGAAGTAGGAGACGGCCATTTGAGGATAGCGTCTACTTTTCTCGAGTCCATGTGGACTCCTTTGGGTGTCAGAATAAATCCCAAAAATTCGACCTCAGTGACATGAAAAACACCTTTTTTCGAGCTTGGCAAAAAGTTTATGTTGCCGAAGTTTTTCAAGGACCGCCCTAACATGATTTCGATGGTCAGCTTCTGAAGATGAGTACACAAGAATGTCATCTATGTAGACGACTACGCAGACATCAATGAGCTCTCTGAGGACATCATTCATAAAATATTGGAAGGCGGCCGGTGCATTGCATAGTCCAAAGGGCATCACTTGGTATTCAAATAGCCCATACTTAGTGCGAAAGGCCGTCTTCCATTCATCTCCTTCCTTGACCCGTACCAAGTGATAAACTCCCTGGAGATCAAGCTTAGTATAAATACAGGCGTTTTTTACCTGGTCAAGGAGTTCCGGGATCAGAGGTAAGGGGTACCGGTTTTTTACTGTTATCTGGTTCAGAGCATGATAATCTATACAGGTTCTGAGGTCACCTTCTTTTTTTGGTACGAAGAACAGAGCCGAGGATGCAGGGGACTTCGACGGACGGATAAAGCCATTGGCCAGGTACTGGTCTAAATACTGTCGCAGATGAAGGTTCTCAGGCTCGGTAAGGGCGTAAATCCTACTGCAAGGGGGAGTTGCACCGGGTAGCAAATCTATCTGACAATCGTATGATCTGTGGGGTGGCAAGGTGTTAGCCTGTTCCTTTTGAAAAACATCTTGGAACTCTCGATACTCTAGAGGTAATTGTGGACCGTCAGCCGTTACTGACGCTAGGCCAATGTTGGGTTGTGGAAAACAAGTTGGTGTGCACTCTGGGAACTTTATCGTCTTTGCTCGCCAATCAATCTGAGGATTGTGTTTCTCCAACCAAGGAATCCCTAGAATTACTTGGAATTGAGGAGCCTTGATTACGTCGAACACAATTACCTCCTGATGCCCGTCTTGGCCTAGTATCGTCACTTCAGTAGTGGTATGGGTCACTGGTCCGGAGGCGATTTCCGTCCCATCCACCGTGGTAATGACGTCTTTAACCACCTTTGGACAAAGAGGTAAGTTCATCCTGGAAGCCAATTCGCGGTCCACATAATTTCCAACTGCTCCGCTATCAATGTATGCCTTAATTGCATGCAAACGATCCGGTTGCTCTGGGTTTACGAGGACCATTGGCATTATGAAGTGCGAGGTCAAAGAACTGTTTTTTACGCTCGGCAAGCGGACCTCTACACTTGTCGGGCGAGGTCGTTTCCCGGCTCAGGCTTTTCAGAACTCTTATCAGAAGCTCCCACTGTCTTCTTAGGTGGTTTCACCGGGCAATCTCGAAGAAAATGTCCTGAATTTCCACAATAGAGACATAGTTGCATTTGTCGTCTCCTGTCGCGTTCTTTCTGGGTTAGGGGACCCTTTACAACCCCAATTTGCATAGGTTCGACGGCTTCAACTCCTTTGGTGTGACTTTGAGGCTTAGGGAACACTCGTGTTTCAAACCTGGATCGATCCGCCTTTCTGTTTTGTAGTCTGTGATCCAATTGGACCACCAAATCAATGTACTCTGAACAATCCTGAGGAGGATTCACTACCTGGGCAAGGACGTCTTTGAGTTCGCCACGCAAACCCCTGTGAAAAAGCGTGATTCTTTTGTCCTCAGGCCATCTGGTTTCCACGATTAGCCTATTGAATGATGCAATGTAGGCCAAAAGATCTTGATTGCCCTGTCGTAGGGAAAGGAGTTCGTTGTCCAGGGCCTGCCCCTGGGAATGCCTTGCAAAAAGTCTTTCCATATTTGCCTGGAAGGTCGGGAAATCACGAAGGATCGGGTCATCCTGTGTAACCAGAGGGATCGACCAATCAGCGGCACTGCCGCTAAGATACGAAAGCACAAAGGCTACCTTAGTCTGGTCAGTCGGAAAGGCTGCAGGTCTACAAAGAAAGTGCAATCGGCATTGATTTATAAACACCGCAAACCTTTTAGGGTCACCAGAGAAGCGTTCAGGCGGTGCCAATGGCACATTTCCGGGTAGGTTGATTTGAACAGGATTGGCTGAAGCCGCTGGGATATAGCTCCCTCCTGAATTAGGTAGCGGGGTTTGCCCCGCTTGTGTCTGTAATAACTATCTGGCGAGATCATCAGTTCGTTCTTTTGATATTATCAATTCCCTCCTAAGGGCATTCGTTTCCTGGCGGGCAGCATGAACTTCAGCTCTTAATTCCCCTAATAACTGGGCCAGTTGGTCTGTGTCGGAAGTTTCCATAGCGCCTGGGTAGGAGGTTATTGGTGGGCTTCGCGTTCTGTAACGCTCACCTGATTCCCACGGAGGCGCTGATCCCGGCTGGGCTGCTATCGTTTCTTCAATTGAGAAGCGTAGAGCTCGGACGACTCTCAGGACTGGGCTTCCTCTTATCGAATGTCTGACTTGCAGGGTAAGTTTTCTGCAGGTGGAAGAAAAAGGGTTAATCACCGTTTGATGGGATTCCTTCTCCCACCAATCGCCAGTTTCTCCCACAGCCTAGCTTTCTACTTGTCTCGGCGAGCTCTCACCTTAGGCGTATAAATGCTGAGCTCTCCATCCTGCGTCTGGTGCAGGGGTGCGTGGATTCCAGTTACGTCACTGGATGAGTTCAGTGTTGAGGCTCAAGTCTTTTGCGGCCTTAGTTGTGGCACTGGTGCTGGGGTGCCGAAGAGCGATGCCGCCGTTACTGCACGAGCGGATGCCTGTAACTATACTGTAGTCTTTAGGCTTTAAAAGATGGGCACCTCAATAATGTCCCTTTTCCTTTGTTTCAGGCCTCGGGATGTTGTGGGCGTAGTTTTCCGTTGCCACTGCACGTGCCGATGCGCGAAAGTATAATGTTCGTTGGCCGCTTTTAATGGCACCTCTAATAATGTCCTTTTTCTAGTTTTCAGGTGCCGGGATGCTGCGGTTGATGCGGCCGCTTCTGCACGTGCAAAAACTGGTAAGTTAAGATGAATGCGACTGCCTTCACCCGAACCCCTTTTTAATTATGTCCTTTGCCTTTCAGGGGCAGAGAAGCTGCCGAAGAGAAGGCCGCGGTTAGCTCCGTTGCAATCACGGATGGATCAGGTAAGCGGGCGTGGCTGCGAGCGAGTTGCACTTTTCTAACCTTATGTTTATTCTTTGCAGGTTTTGCCGGTGACTGGATTCCGGGATCTGGTAAGTATTGTTCTGTGTCTTTCTTCATCCACAGGTTGCTGCGCGGAAGCTGAAGATGACTCTGGACCTGGAATGCAGGAGCCGACTCGGTGAGCGTCCTGCTGCTGCTGCAGAATAACGCGAAGCACGTGTTTTCCATCGGGTGTGGTTTAAATAGCAGAGAAGTGCTTCCAGTGTGTGTTCTTCCACCGGTTCCACCCAGGTAAGAAAAGAGTTCCTGAATGGAGGGAATAGTTCCTCCCAGCCCTGATGGCTGGGGACTTCAACCAGACTGGTTTGTTCTGGGTAAATATGCAGCATGGTCTGCCTCAGGTAAATCCACCCAAGCATTATTACACTGTTTATCAATATGAGCCCGGCGCCTATGGCGCCGGGACTGAAACCCTTCATGAGCCTGGCGCCAAAGGTGCCAGAACACGGTCCAAAGGGCCCCTGTAGGGGTCTGCTGGGTCCAGAGTAGTGGAAGACGGGTCTGCTTCCGAGGGCGCTGGGCCAGTCCTGGCCCCTCGGGAGTAGCGCCCATGACAAGGGAATAAGAGACACAATACAGGCCCTGCTCAATCAAGGCATAATAGTGGCATCCACATCACTGTGTAACACATCAATCTAACCTGTGAGAAAGGCCACAGGGAGCAATTGAAGGATGATCCAGGACTTATGCCCCCTTAATGATGTCGAACAAAAAGAATTTACTGTGCTTCCTAACCCCGCCACCATTCTATGCAGTATTCACAAAGAGGTGACTCACTTCACAGTTGTAGATTTCAAAAACGCCTTCTTCTTGATATCTTTGCACCCTGAACCACAGTACCTCACAGCATTTACCCATGGCGGAAAGCACTACAAACACACTTGTTTGCCCCAAGGGTACTGCAAAAGCCCAAGTATCTTTAACAGAATATTACACACTGACCTAGGAAACATTCACGTGCCCAGTACAATCATTCAGTATGTAGACAACTTGCTTTTGTGCAGTGATAATGAGCAAAACTGCTGAAAAGACTCTATCACACTGCTACAACCCCTGGGCAACAAGGGATACAACTTTGACAAGGCCAATCTCCAGTGCTGCCAACATGAACTACTGTATTTAAGCCAGCTAATATCAGCTAATGGTAAAAGAATAATAGCAGACAGAGTGGCACCTGTGCGCACCACCGCCAAACCTGTAACAGTGAAAGACATGCAAAAATTCTTAGGGCTATGTAACTACTACAGAGCATGGATTATAGATTATGCAGGATACACCAGGCCGCTGCTTTAAACAATTAAGGAGGCACAGAAAAGCTATCACAAACTCGATTGGACAGCAGAGATGATCAAAGATGTCAATGACTTAAAGGAATTGATATCTACAGCCCTGGTGCTCGCCACCTCAGATTATTCGCAAGAATTCTAGATATTCTCACATTCTAAAGACAAATTTATGACCGATATGCTGACCCAAAAGAGTACGATGAGCCACAAGCCATAGGCCTTTTACAGTGGCACACTGGATTCAGTTATGCAGGGACAGTTCGCATGTGAACAAGCACTTGCTGCAGCTACATTTGCAATAGAAAAAGCTTTGACTATTGTAATGGGCTGTTCCGTCACTTTACACGCTGAACATCTCTTCTTTCGGAGTGTTGCATCACTTCTATGCTGATGACACACAGCTTTCTTTCTTTTTCATCTTTCACACCTGACATCCATGCCACTCTCTCTTCCTGTCTTAATGCCATCAAGTCATGGATGACTTCTCATTTTCTTACCTTACATACTGGAAAAACTGAAGTTCTTTTCTTTCCTGCTACTTCTCTTCCTCCTCCTTCTCCTCCTCCCTCTATTCTTTTTCCACCCTCTACTCTCTCGATTTTTCCTACTGCCCGTAATCTTGGTCTCTATCTGGGCTCTAACTTCTCCTTTAGTGATCATAGTGATCTCGTACCTCTCGTGCTTATCGTTATCACCTTTTCAATATTCATAAAATTCGTCCCTTTCTCACGTTTCATGCCGCTAAACTCTTAGTCTCTTCCTTAAACTTCTCTCGACTTTTCTAGTGTTCTGTTTTACTCTTTGGCCTCCCACGCTCTCGGCTAGCGCCACTCAAATCAATCTATTATTCCTCTATCCACTTGCTTTGCTTACTATCCTATCATGACTCTATCTCCTCTTCACTTGACTCCCTTGGATGGTTTTCCTTTCATTCTCAGTTGAAATTCTATTTCTTTTGTCTAGTATTCAAATCTTTATATGGTCTTGCTCCTGATTATCTTGCCTCTCTTCTTTCATTTTATTCTCCATCTCGTTCTCTTCATTCTGCTGGACTCTTCCTACTCACTGTTCCAGGTGCCCCCTGTGCACAATCTTGTTTTCGATCTTTTCAGCTGTTGGCCCCTCTGCACTGGAACCTTCTTCCTCTATCCCTCCAATCCATCACGTCTTACTCACTGTTTCGCTCCTCCCTAAAATCATACCTACTACAGTCTCCTGTCCTACTCCTATTGGCTAACCGTGAACAAAATTCACCATACTGATTTGTATGTACCGTTGATGTTGTTTTTGTGAAGTGCTTTGGAATTAAACTGTGACAAAGTATGTAATATTCTTAATAGAATCGAAAGCCGTATTTGGAGGAGAATATTTGGGGTCCCGAATGTGGTTCCCATCTCAGCAATTCGTTTTGAAATGGGGACAGTCTCTTTGTGGGCATGGGTGCAATGGGCTCGTCTTTCCCTTTATTCAAAAATTAGGGCTCCAACTGCGAATACCTTGTATCATTTAATGGGAAGAAATCTGAATTTCTCTCAAACGCGTATTTCCCTAAGAGATAGATCAGAAGGGGTCCTTGATGAGATTGGTTCAACTTTGGAGACCCTGATTGCGAATCCTATGAAGGCTAAAAGAGCCCTATTTAATTGGGATTGGATCCAAACTACTGATGCTTTTTGTTCTTACCTCTCTTTAAGCCATTTGAAACATGAGCACAGACGTAGAGGTTCTCTCACGAAGATCCTGCTCCAATTCCCAAATACATTTTATAGAGGCACTCTCTTAAGGGCACAGTGTAATGTGTTACCGACTAGGGAAATTCTAGTGAGGAGGTCATTAATCCCAGTGGATAAAGCCAGTTGTAGGTTCTGTAACAAGAAGCTTCACACCTTAAAGCACCTGGTCATTGAGTGTGTGGAATTAGCGAGCTTGAGAGCAAAATTCCTTGAGCCTTTGAATGTGAGCTCTCCTATGTACAATGATGACTGGGTATGGAAGCAATCATCCTAACTATTCATGAGGGATTAGCCCTAGCAGGCTTTATTAAAAGTTTGAATTTGCAGGGATGAATTATTAAAATGTGGATGTCCACTGTTCTCAGTAGCTAGGAGTTATGACTCATGACTCATTCATGAGCTTCATTCTTAGACTTTAGATTGTGATTTTTCTCTCTTCTTTAATACAATAATTTGTTGGATCTCTTTTAGTAATTTATATTTTGTACCTTGTTTCTATTAGCTAATTTCTTTTTACTTAGTCTTTTTTTGCTCTATTTTTTCTTAATTTTGAATGTAAATAATTCTGATTTGAATGATTATGGTATTTTTTTTAACATCAGACTTTCGGCTTGTATTTGTTCTGAATTAGCTTTGTCTTTTTTTGTAAAGGTTTATTTAAAAAAGCGCTATATAAATATCAATAAAATACAAATACAAAATACACTCAGTATTTGCTATCCTAGAAAGGTTCAAATCCACCCTGACCACTCAGAGAGCATCTGCATATGAAATTATTCTTTCAAATCCAAATATCCATTTTGTACAGTACAAAACAGTGAACCCTGCTACCTTCCTGGCAGAAATGTGTACAGAGGAAGACTTACAAACACACGACTGTGTTACATATGAGGGAGAGGAGGATGACATCCCCAAGGCAAGAGATGGCCTACTAGAGGTAGGCGAGGTTCTATTCGTTGACGGGTCAGTAGCTATTTACCAGGAGACAGGCCAGAGAAATACGGGTGCCGTGGTAGAGTGCCACGAGGCAGGCGAATATGAAACATTGATTATGAAAAGATTGCCAATGCACTATTCCGCTCAGGCAGCGGAACTCATATCGCTCATTGAAGCACTGCAAGCGTCACAAGGTTGCCATGTGACCATTTATTCTGACTCGGCATACGTCACCACAACAGTGCATGGCGTTCTGTCAAAATGGAAAAGGAGGGGCGTCTGCAGAGCAGACGGTTCCTCGGTCCAACATGCTGCTCTGCTAGACTTATTGATTTCATCATTGTCCCAACTCTCTGGTGGGGTCATTGAATGCACCGCCCACACCAATAACACTGATGATATTTCACTAGGAAAAGCTACTGCTGCAGCCAAGATGATCAGCCTATCTCCCGGTCCCCTCAATTTCTGATTATCTCCTCACTACACCAACGCATGATCATCAAACTGCCCCGTATACAGCCTTGCCTATTGCGCAGCTTGTTGAACTGCAAAGCAGAGCGCCAATTGCAGAAAAGGAATTGTGGTCTAAGAGGGGGCGCAAACAGTCCCCAACCGATTTGTTATGGCACCAAGAATGCACTGGCAAAGCAGTAATGCCATATGAACTACTGACAATAGCTTTTGACCAACTCCTCCACCCCGCTCACAGTTCAAAGGAACATACTGCAAAAGACATACAAGAAGATTTGTTTGTACCCAATTTTCAAGAACACCTCACAAATATGGTCATACACTGCACCACATGCCAAACATTCAGCACAGGCATGACTCTCTGAACACTACGAGGCACCTTTCCCCGCCCTATTAGGACGTTCCGTGAGCTACACATAGACTACACAGACATGGGAGAATGATGCAATGGATCATGATATTGAATTGTCGTGGTCTGCCCCTTTTCAAGATGGGTTGAGGCAGCACCTTGTGCGAATCCGGAGGCCAAATGTGCAGTTAGAATTTTAGCGCGTGAGGTTTTCCCCTGAAGGGGCATATGCTATGTGTTAAAGTCAGATAATGGTATACATTTTTCAACGAGCTCTTCAATGAGATCACAGCACTACTTGGCATCAAACACCGGATGTGCTCAATTTATCATCCGCAGGCCAACAGGCATGTGAAAAGGATCAACAGCCTCCTTAAGAGCAAATTATCTAAGTTTTGCACCACGCTCAAAAATAATTTGGTACATTGCTTGCCCTTGGCCCTCTTCAGTTTACGCACACAACCCAGCAAGGAGCAGCATTTATCACCCCACGAGGTAGGGACTGGCCATCGCATAAACACGCCCATATCCCCTGTCAGGAGGGCATCGGATGCCCATAGGGCAGCAGCAATTTTGGGTGAAGAGTTCAAATATTATTTAACAACCCTAACATGTGCTATTAAATGCATCTCCCGATAGATTGCCCCATCCAGAGTAGAGGACACATCAGACACTACAAACACACCTGCAACAAGTTCCCAACTCACCCAACCACTAATGCCTGGTGACCTCATTTAAGTCAGATGTTTTGTCAGGTAGTGGAACAACCCCAGGTTCCACGGCCACTTTGAAGTGGTGTATTCCACACCCCTTGCTGTAAAAGTAAAAGGGATTTGTTATTGGATACACCTCGCAAAGGTCCACAAGGCACCCACCGCTGGACGCTACACCATCACATTAAAATTTAATAGACATTGGGCCTCATTACGAGGCTGGTGCTCCCGTAATGAAAGGTGCCGGTACGGGACCAGCACCCTTCATTACGGGACGCCCTATTACAAGGTTCCCTTTGCAGGACCCCATAAGGACGCCTGGTAAAACGCCAGGGAGCTAATAACGGGCCCGTTATTAATGGGCCCATTATTACCTCCCTCCCCATTCCCATTGAGCCCTATGGGGGCTCGAATGGGGATGGGTTTTTCTAATGAGGATTTACCGGGTCATGCAATGTTGGAATAGCCCGGTAAGTCCTCATTGGAGGAATCCGGTACTGGAACCCGGTAATGAGGCCCATTGTCTACCTACCTCAGTATTGTTGATTAAAAATGCTGCTTCAAACATGTTTTTATAAAATATCTCTTTCTCCCTCTCTTTCTCTTTCTCTCTCTCTTGCTGTCTCTCTCTCTCTCTCTCTCTCTCTCTCTCTCTCTTTCACTCTCTATCTCTCTCTCTCTCTCTCGCTCCTTCTTTCTCTCTCTCTCGCTTTCTCTCCTCCCCCACCCTGCATTTTGTGTGCATTTTCTTTTTTCCTCAGTTATAAAGATGGAACCAGCGACTTCAAATTATATAAAAAAAGAAACTGGTAATGGTATTGGCCCTAGATGTTCATATTCTTATATGTACGAAATGCATTTTAGTGCAATACTATTTGCAATTTTAATGGTTAGTTTAGGCATTTATTGGGGAGCTTCTGTTATATTCAGAGTTTATATAACAGAGGGGAGGGGTGGGTGCACTCACAAATATAACCAACAGTATTAGAAATATGCATATTGTTAGTAATGAACCTATTAAAAATGTTAATAAATCAACAAGTACCCCTGTCTGACAGTAGCATGATATTGGAACATGTGTTTCCCTCTGTTTTTAAAAATATTTATTGTAATTCAACCATCCATGATGACACCGGCACCATAAGTGTGGGAAGCAGACCGACTAAACGAAACAAACGAAACGAAACAAAAGAATAAAACAACAAGCACGAAGGATGAAATATGATGCTTATCAAAGGCTTTGCCTTGCGCCATTGAGGATGTATGACATCCTGAAATTAAAATAGCTGGTATACTGACATCAGTACGGTAGGTAGACAAACAGCAAATGGTAGCTGTTATGTCTGCTTACTGATCCTGTATGCCTCAGGGACACTCAAGGTATACCCAAGAAGCACCAGTTATAGAAGCACAGTGCCTTGTTCATCTTGCGCTATGTAGGGTACCTTCCTGGCACACACAGAGCGTCTCAAGCACATTGACCTAGATCCTCTGCAATGTAACAACAATCCGAGAGACATTAAGTGCTTGCAACAACCATATCTGGTCATCCAGGGATTCAAGTATATCAATAGCAAATGGCAAGATACAACACTCAGCTGTTTGGCAGAAGGCCTATTGGGGTATGAAGAGGAGCTCCTAGCTCGAGTGGAATCAACATGCGCACAAATATTGACAGAGCACATCACAAAGCTGACATGGATTGCAACAATGGAAAAACCAGTGAACGTGCACCGAGAGAAGAAACATATGAACTTTGCTTCCACAGTGAAGGAACTATCTTTATTGGTTCCAATGAAAGGTGTAACAGAGCGCTCCTGATTGCAGTCCTGAAGAAGGGCACGGCAGCTGTGCTGGATTACTATTGGGTCTGTGACCGACTAGTGTACTTGCACCTCCCACCATTATGGAGGGGCTACTGTTGGCTGGCCATGTTGCACTCAGTGCTACTAGTAATCCCAGAAGAACATTTAGAAGGGGGGCCAATCCCTGATACGGCCCAACCGTTTCTATAGGATTTGAGGAACAGAACCCGTTACCATCGCCTGACTTTCACATCCTGCCCGGAAGAGGGCAATATGAAAAATTGTGAGGAAGAAAAGCTCTTCGAACTATCTATCCAGAGACTCAGCTGCATTACTGAGGGAGATTTTCAATGAATATCGGTTATTCAGTTTGGCTGAAACATTCTTCCCCTTGCTTTTGCTACCCAGCGTACAGACTGCAGCCAATGCAAAATGGCTGCAGATAGTACATTGGGAACTGGTCCAGCTGGCAAATGACACAGAGCATGGGTTCAATATCATAAAGGGTGAGCTGCGTGCCCTAAGGCTGATGATGATGCAGAACAGGTACGTCCTGGATATGCTAAGAGAGATGGAAGGATGTGTGTGCCGCAAGATCAGGGATCCTTGCTGCACATTCATACCTCCCAAAGATGCGGAGAATGGATTGCTGTCTCATATCATTGCAGCTGTACGCAATCTGGGATTTCGCATGAAAAAAAGAAGCTGGAATCCAAGGGAATTATTGGTTTGACATTGCATTTGATTGGGCCCCATCCTGGGTAGGAACCATCATGAAGATGCTGGCACCTATCATCATGTTCATCTTTGTCATCTTCTGCACCTGCCAAATCGTCCTCCAGTGTTGTGCCAAAGCAGCACCTAGTAGCGCAATGATGATGGTATCAATTGGGGTTTCAAAGGTACCTCACAATACAAATGAGAGTGCAATACAAACTGGTCACCCCATCCCTCATATGGTCCCCATCCCTTATGGAGAAGAAATGGACCGGTTGTACCACACCATTATTGTCCCACCCCCTGACCCAGAACATTATGAGGAGGCATGGGTTGATCTAGCAGTAGATGGGGGATGTATTTATATGACATGCACACCTGAAGAGCATGCACAATCAGGAGTAAGTTTGCAAGCAGTATCCAGGGCCTGGATACCAATAAAGGGAACCCCACCATACAAAGACGCTGTAAGGAGGGAAACATTATATGTAATTTAGACATAGGTCACATAAAAGCTGTCGGAACACTGATTAGCTCAAACGTGTCTTTCTATGTTACGTTATTAGTGAGGCAAAGATGCACTTGTCTCAGTGATACACGATAAGGGAGAATATGATTGCATAAAAGTTGTTGCAAATATCTAAATATTGATGGTAGGACGCCCCCTGTTCCAACTCCGATGCCCACCCAGCCAACCATGATTATGGGTCCTGCCAATGCCCCAATCCTAAGACCCCTGAATTCCAAAATCCTTGTCAGCTCCAGACCACCGATCGTAAACCCATCAACCATAAAACATCCAAGAACACAAGCGTCTCACTTTTATCCTACAATGGCATGATTTATAATGCGAGGTACAGAGAGGGATACATTATAGTTCAAAAGTGATGGTGGAAGGCTTGGAAGCCGAGAGACGCTATCAGGATGAGTGAAAGGTGTGTGTGTGGATTAGCGTGACCTAGAAACTCCCCCTGTGCTCCTCTTTGAGCCTGCCAGATGCACTGTGTCACGATAAAGTTGCTCTATTCCTCAAATGTGGCTAATTACCTCTTCAACCTTGGTTCCCTAGAGACGATGAGCCTGGCAGACCCCACATGATGGAAGATGGACGGACTGGGCTGGGGCCAATGGCGTGGCATCCCCTATGGATTAGGCCGACCATGTATAGGGTCGCACCAACCATCCGTGTGGGTTTTTACTGTATATGAATGATGCTGTGCCCCATTTTAAGACTCTGCTCGTACCCTCTTTCCTCAGAACTTTCTTGGCAGCAGAGTTCTTTGCTGGGGTACCTACTTTTTGTAAAAATAAAACGTGTTATCCTTGCAAGAGTTTCTTAGGCCTTTTTGTATTTTTTGTGGAGTGAGCATTTAGGATGTGTACCTTGACTGATATCCCTACACATTATGTATCTCTAGATGTGAGGGCAAGCATAGGTTTTGGACACAGACAGACTTTTAAGTTGAACTCAAGGACACAGACAATCGTTAGTTCATCGTCTTCTCGCAGGCAGTATTCACCCCACTACGATCAGCCCTGTGGCCTTGAAAAACATAGAGAATCATGTAAGAGGCTTTATGTGGACTGGCTGATGCCTCTCATCTATCCAAGTGAAAGCATGTACATGGTCATTCCACACTGCGCGACAACCATCATTTATCTTTCTTGCCACATCCTCCTCAAATCCCACCATTCCCTCTGTGTGGCACTGTACCATCCCCCCTTCCCATTTTCCATTGTAAAACACTGAACCCTGTATTCTCATCAGGGGTCTGATGTGGCACCATGGGATATCATGTCCCAACATTTGTTTACAGTATATTCTGTGGTGGGTCGTGAACAACTGCTCTCCCTCCTTGCCCCATCTCTTACACATTCCAGTATAATGTGCTTGGTGGCTTCATTTTTGGACGAGCTCTCCAGTTTTATGTAAATATCCATGTATACTTCTTCTGCTTTATCGATCCAATGAACTGCTACCGCTCTCCCCTGCAACAATCCATGAGTCTTACATAAAGACAGGTGCATTATGCATCTCTCTCCCTTTGTTGCTACCTCCCGGGGCAGAACTAACCTGGGTGTCCCCGTCATGTGTGGGATTAGAGAGCACACATAGCAGGTGTCATTAGCCCTCTCTCGCCCCACACGTTTCATTTCCTCATACCACATGTTCCCAGATGCCATGTCCTGTCCCCCGACCCCCGATCATCTCATGAAATTTGCTTACGCTAAATCCACTTCCTTTGATTTGTGCACTGTTTTCATTTTCTTTAAGCTTGTTGCCAGACTCTTTATGCAATACAAAGCATAAGAGAAAAGGAAACAGCAAAAAATGCAAAACAATCCTACCCCTAGCCATGGCATATCTGGAGTGGCGCATCGCGGCCCAGATTAATCGTAAGTACTGAATCTTTGAGCAACCCAGCAATTATTCTTCATTACAATTCAAACAATATTGTTGGTTGTAATAACCGGTGTCTAGTCAAATGGTCGACACAATTTTGTCCACAGGACAAATGATCGAATTTTTTTAAAATTTATATATATATTTTTTAGGTTTTCGTTTAGGGAAGAAAGGGTTTTTTTAGCAAACAAAAGGGGTTTGGATGGACCCCCCCACCAAAAAAGAAATATGTGAAAAAACAACAACAACAAAAAAATTTCAATCATTTGACCTGTCCACCTTTTGGTGTCGACCATTTGTCCTGTCGACCATTTATATTCGACCAATTGACCTACAACCGTGATAACCACATTAGGCCTCCCACTCTAATTAAGCAATATTCTCAGAGCGGCGGGGGCATTACCGAGCAGGGAAATCAGAAAAGCAAAGTTTTTAAAGCACGTCTGAATTGCAAGTGGGCGACCGTAGAATGAAGTTAAATGGGCAGGGCATTCCACAACTTAGCAGCCCTCACAGAAAAAGAGCGGCCGCCAATTTGGACAAGGCAAAATCTAGGCACAGAGATGAGAAATTGGTTCCTTGAATGTAGCAGTCAGCCAGGAACGTAAGGCCGAAACTTAAGCTGCAAGTACTCCGGCCTCACAGAATGAACGGCCTTGTGAACAAGACACAGAGGGCCTCATTACACGGTAGGAGGTAACCGCACCATGGCTACCCCCTACCGCCTTCTCGGTCCGGGTAGGCGGTATGGGGACTTACTGGGTCATTCCGACCCTGGAGGTCCCGGTAAGTCCCCATGCCAATTACCATTCCCCATTCCCATTCGGGCCCCCATAGGGCTCAATGGGAATGGGGAAGGAGCTAATAACGGTACAGCTATTAGCGGTACCGTTATTAGCTCTGAAGTCCCTCAGCGGGTCCCTTCCTTAACGTGTGTTCTGACTACACTTTATGGACGGGACCCACTGAGGGACCTCGTAGTAGGGCGGTAAGGGATTACCGGCACCGGTGCCTTTACCGGTGCCGGTAATCCCTTACCGCCTTCCGTGTAGTGAGGCCCAGAGACTTAAGTGCATACGCTTGACCACAGGCAGCCAGTGCAGAACACTCAGAACCGGGGAGATGTGATTCCTGAAAGAGGAGCTGGTAGCAAGCCGGGCAGCCGAGTTCTGTAAGATTTGAAGGCCTTGTACCAGATAGTCAGGTTGCACAAGATATAGAGTGTTGCATTAATCAATCTTGCTCAGGACTAAAGCTGCAATCAGAGAGCGAAGAAGATATGGAATAAACTGCAGCACCTCTTAAGAATCTTCAGCTGAAAATCACCCACCTGCCGGACTGAACTGGTCTGATAAGACATAAAAAGGTAGGCAGATAGTTTAACACCAAGATTCTTTACAACAGGCACTGCTACAAAAAAAAAGCCAAAGGGAGAGGTCCAAAAATACAGAGTCCAAAGAGAGGTGGCAGAGGCAGAGCCAACGACCAAGACCTCAGACTTGCCCCCATTCAATTGAAGCCAGTTGTCGCTCAACCAGATCCCAACGGCCTGCAGGCGCTCTTTTATCTGAGTGGTATGGATAAAATGGAGAAGGTCCAGCTAAACTAAGATCTGAATATCGTCAGCGTAAGAGTAGCATCTGAAGCCATAGGAGTAGATGAGAGCAATAAGAGGGTGGATGTAAATATTGAACAGGGTGGGAGAGAGGGCTGAGCCCAGATGAACCCCACACACCAGAGCAGAGCCAGTAGAGAGATAGGGCTGCAGAGATAGCGACTGCAAACGATCGGCAAGGAAAGAGTGAAACCATGAAAGAATTGCACCAGAGATCCTAGTGGCAGAGAGGCCGACAGTATCAAACGCAGCCAAAAGATCCCGCAGAATCAGTGCCGCCACTCCACCCTGATCCGAAATCAACATCAGATCATCCAGCAAAGAGACCAAAACAGTTTTGGTACCCTAATATTGGGGCAGCTTTTCACACATGTGACCGAGAGGGCTATCCCAAAAGGCCATTATCCAGACCTCTGTCCCTTGCTGTCCTCTGTGCCCTCATCCATTTACCCTCGTCCTCCTTTTGCCTCTTTTTTCCATTCACAACCTCACTCTCATTCATCTCACACGTATATACTTTCCTCTCCTCCTCCTCCTTAAGCCCTATTTACAGTCTCTGGCCCTCTCCACAGGCCTGCCCCCACACACCCACCATGCCTTCCGGCCCTCTCTACACGCCCACCTTTATCTATGTTAGTGTGGGCAGACGCCAAACCACACCCTTCCGCCAAGCTAGTGCCCACCGCTATTATGCCAAGCGCAATATTGTACACCCACTACTGTAGGCACCAACGCTTCCACCTCAGTCAAAGCCTCAAAAGAAAAAATATGAATGAATGCTATTTGCCGACTACCAATTCTCTAATACGTGCCGACATATAACACTCTGTGGCGCTCTTCCTTCAACAAGACAAATAAAAACAACACACCTTTCCCCTCAATAACGCAACTATGCAATTGCCTGCACTACGTGCAACTCCTGTCTAACAGGGTCTGGCACTTTCGACACACCTTTCTACTCTAATGCAGATGTACCCGCCACACATCTACTCCCTATGGGGTGGATTGTACTAAAAACTACTACTACTTCTCCGCCAATCATCCTCCCTCCTTGAGATGCGTCCTAGACACTGAAAAAAAAACACTCCATGGGCCTGCAACCATGGCACAGCGCATTCATGCACGGGTACACTCACGTGTCCTAGAGATCCTCCTGCCCTCTCAGCACTGTGCCTTTCTTGCTGGCTTGCTCTTCCTCCTAAGTGCGAGTGGCGCTCAGGATGATGCAGACCTTTGTGAACTCTGCATCTTCAAAACCTCCTGTGTGATGGGCGCAGATCCAGCCTGAATACCCTCAGTCAGCCGAGGCAACTGAGGATTTCATGTGGCCTCCAAAATGTATCAGGGGTCCTCCACGAGAACGTAGTCAATAGGCTATCAGAAGTAACCCAAAAAGGAGCGTGCACCAGGCAAGAACTAGGGTTGTTCATTACAGCTGGGTAAGCACAAATCAAACTGCACATTAGAACAGAACTGGTTGATAGGAGCTGACAACAACGCCCACTGCGGTTAAACGTTTTATACATGCAGAGGTTATTTGCATAGTTGCAGTATAGAAACAGTTGCTATTAATGTTGCAAAATATTAGACATCCTACAAGGCTGATTGGTGGGACTACGTCAGTCCCTATCGCTATACATAAGTTATTCAACAATTAATCGAGCAAACACTGTTAACCCCGCTGTCCATCACCTCCCGTGTGGCGCCACATTTCTTCCCACTTTCACACTGGCAATTACTGGTTCTTTATTTGTACTACGCCATCGTGCTGACCTCTGGAACTTTATTATTCTGCCGTTGGTTAGCACACATAGAAAAACACGAGACATCCTAAGCTTGTGGGAAGGGAGACATTCACAAGGCATCCAATCAGTGAGGTGCCTCGCGGACATCAGCAACAGCACAATATCCTTGTTACCTTTCAGGGACACCAACACTTGCCTTTCGATTGGCTCCTTCTCGTATCAACCCCTCATCCCACATTCTTCTTCCCAGGCCCATCTCCCAAGGGGCAACTTCAAACCGCTGAAAACACACTATGGCTGTGCCTCCCTGAACATGTTTTTATTAATTACATTTTCCCCGGTCACAGTGAGCGCCCAAGAGCCTTGCTCCAGGGAACAGTTAGCTGGCATCAATCCTCCTGCATCCCGTTACAGCGGAGTGCCCATGCAATTGTTATGTTTGCCAACATAAAGGGCCTGTCAGTGGTGATCCAACGTAATTTACTTACCTGTGGCATTCGCCTCATAACGGTGGCTAGGTAATGTTCTCTCTCAATAGTTACCCTAGTTATCTTGTTCTCATACCCCACATTCATGAAGCCCCCTCATGTCCTCCCTTGTGCACCCCTATTCCAACCTTATCCCTGAACTTCTCGAGCTGAACGTGTTCCTTAGTCACCTTTATTACAGCTGTCAATGATATCCTGTCCCGCCTAAGAGTGGCCTGTTCCACTCTCATCATTCCCGCAGCTGGTAGGTACGCCCCCATAGGCAGCGCTGAATCAGAACTTCACTGCATTAGACAGTGGAGTGATCAGCATCCCCCACTCATTCTTCCAGCTTCACAGTACCAATACCATTTATTTCTTACGGTTGATTCATAAACCTTACGTCACAATAACAAGCAGTGATTTGATCTTCTTGGCCTTTTCTCAAGCCTTGAGACTGTTGATGGTCCCAGAGTGAGTAACTCAGGGAAGTTCCTTGCCAGAGCGGGAGTCCTTGTCCCCAAGGGGGGAGTCTCTCCCGTTGAGGTTTCGCCTGCCTCTACTCTTAGAGAGAGCATCGCGTAGCAGCCTCACCTTCCTAGCCTTACAGGGAAAGGCTCCCCCCTTTGGAGAAGTGACTGAATCTCGCGATTCATCACAATCCCTTCTGTGCAATCAACATCAAGTTTGGTTGCCACACCATGACCAGAACTGCTCCGAGCCTATGTTCCCAACTGGTTAGCCCCAACATCTCACCCCTATATGCAAAGTGGCTGTGATTGTTGTGCATGCGTGGTCCCATTTAAAACGCTCCTGCTCTAAGGGTAACACACCGGGAGAGCTCAACAAAGCTTAACCTTATGAAGGTCATTGGAGCCACTGGTCCTAGTCTTTCACATGGCCATTGGCAACAAGAGACAATCGAAATTGTCCTTTGCAAATAAAGACCTCACTGCTGAACCCAGACAGAAGGCTCATACCTCCAGGATGACTTCAGCAAGAGAATATAACTGATCAGTGGTGGCCTTGGAATCTTCGATGTCTGAGGCTCCACCCGATGGACAGCAGGAGGCACAGTCCGAACTGTCGATCATCCTTACCCAAATGAAATTGGGCTTTACTTAGTTATCAGCAAATTAGACAATCATGCCTTCAAGGTCAACAGGATTGAGAAGGAAAGCGGACGTATAGCTGAGGTGGAGCATCGAGTAGGGATCTTGAAAGACACCCGGTCAGAAGTGAGCCACATGATATGAGCACTGCAAAAGGAGGTGAATGGGATCCAAGCCAAGAATGAAGATCTTGAGGTCAGGTCAAGAAGGAATAATGTACAGGTGGTCAGTATACCCAAATTTATTCCCGTGAGTAACATGGAAATCTTTATGGAGACGTTCATTAGGGAAGTGCTCTGTGACCTCCCATACTATCTACACAGTTTTTGGTAGAGAGGGCACACTGAGTAGCCGGTCCAAATCCTCGACCTGATCAAAATTCCTACCCAGTGACTGTCAGACATTGTGATCTGATTCTACGCGAGTCCGCGAATTAGGTGAACTAAAATATGAAGAAGCTAGAATTTCCTTTTACCCAGACTTTACGGTATCAGGTAATAAAATTGCGGCAAAAATGTCACAGTAAAAACAATCGCGGCAGAAATGCTGTGGTTTGACCCAGTAAAGGTCTGCCCGATTATACCATTTAAGTGGAGCGGGGGTTCCGGGGGTGTCCCCACCCCCCTTAAATGGTACAATGGATCTGGGGGTTGTGGGGGTGTCCCCCGCATCCTTTACATGGATTGCGGTGCAAAAACCACAGCATTTTTGCCGCAATATTTTGTAATCACAGCAATTTTTGCCGCAATTCTATCACATGGAACCGACTTTACCTCATCTATCCAAAAGGGCCGACTATCATTCACCTCTGTAAATCTCAAATTGAGAGACAAAGGCTTGAAATATGCAATATTGGACTTGTTCAAGCTTCGTATCATTCACAACAATAAAACACACTTATTTACTGACCCAAAAGGAAGCACTCTCTTTTCTGGACTCTCTCCCAGCCTATTAAAATTCCAGGCCCCATGGGTTGTGCAGGATCTGGGAGTAGAATATGGGAAGGTGCCCTTGACACCTCGACGAAAGGGAATAATTGAATGATGTAAGTCGAATAAACAGTGTCTCCGATGTACACACGATATAATGGTTGAACTCTTCTCTTTCATTGTACCTTTAACTCAATCACAAAAATGCCTAATGGGGTTTTGCTCCCAGCATATGCTTATGGATATAACGCCTAAGTCAATGTTTGTCAAAAATGGGCGTATCTAGAGCTTACCCCCGCACCTCCAACGAGGTTTGATGTTTGGGTTTGTTTGATGGCATGGGTTGGTATTATTACTGTCTGTAGTGGCCTGGCAATGGGGTAGGTGGAGGCAGGGGCTCGGCTCCTGGAGAGCAAATCGAAACTTAAAATTACTTCATATCACAGCACAGGGTTATCCAGAACTTGCAGCCTCATCAGTGCAACTTCACACCGTGGCCCTTGCTAAACCACCTCTAATGAGATACCCTAATTCCCCCCTTCCGGGATGAATGTATGTTATTAAGATGGAATGTTAGGGGTCTCACTAAGCCTATAAAGGTCCACAAGGTACAATTCTACTGTGAATGGCACAGGACGAACATAAACCCCCTGCAATAAACGCAGCTCCCAGGCCAGGACACTGAGTCCTTTGCTAAGCTCTAGGGCGCCTCCAGATTTTATACATACTTTTCTTCTAATTCACGTGGAGTCCTCACCTTAATTCATAAGTCCCTTAGATTCAAAGTACATAGTCATGAGCATGATCTGGAGGGCCGTTATGTGATAGTTACAGGCACACTTGAGCACGATCCGGAGGGCCGTTATGTGATAGTTACAGGCACACTTGCCCACACTAACTTGACCATTGTCAATAGATACACCCTGAATATTGATGGCCCTATATTTCATAATCCTCTGTTTGGTAAATGTGTTAAGCATCTTCATACCCAGTTTATATGGGCTGGAGATTGAACACCATGTTAAGCACCTCCCTAGGTAGACCCAGCAGGGCTCCTAGAGCTCGTTCATTGTCTGCACAGGAAACTCACAAGGGCATGGAAGGTTTTGAGCTTTTAGACCTGCGGAGGACACTCCATCCAAGTGATGGGGCTTATTCATATTACTCTTCAGTCCATGATATGCAGTCACGGATTGAATGTATCTTAATCGGACGGGACTGTTTCATAGGTCTCGGAAGTGTACTCGCCTCGCTAGGACTCTATCAGGACCCCCACACCCTATTATTGTGGACATTTCTGCTTGAGGAGAATGAGATTGAACAACTTCTCTGGCGTTTTAAATCGCATGCACTGTCGGATGTAGAATAAGTGTGAGGAGTGGGGTAAAAGTAGGTCTGTATATTACAGTTTGTAAAATGACATAGGTGAGTTGGCTGCCGTCCCCCAACTAAGACCGATTTCCCAATATCATTCAGGGTAAGGATCAGAAAGTTGTGTAGTTGGTTTCTGTGCCAAGGCTAATGAAATTGTTGGTCAGAAAATTCAAAATTCAAAAATGTGGTTGTCCTATTTGGGGGGAGGTAATTACCTTATTGGTGGTGTGTAGGTGACCTGTGCATTTAAGGAATGTGCCATGGTGAGGATACATTCAAGTTATCTCTTCTCCTGGTTGGAAAATGAAAGTAGTCAATTTGTCTCATAGGTTTTAGTATGGGGTTGTACATAAAGTGCAGCGGTGGGAATTGGGCGTGTTTGGGCAGGACCTTACCTTATTAAGAGGTTTGTAGCTCTGTGCGCTGGATTATGGATGGCAGTGCTCCACTGATCACTGTGAGCACCGCCATCTAGGCAGCGGCTTTTAACGTGTCTCCACAATGATGTCACGCATTTGTAAGCATGATGACGTCATTGTGATGGGCCACGATCGTGGAAAAAAACAAACAATTCAGAAGTGCAAGTTTGTAAAGATCTAGTTTGAGAGGTTGGATGTCCTAGGGGCAATAGTAAGGATAAGAGGGAGGTCCCTATGGTTGTGGGCTTTATGGTGATTGATATCAGGGCCTCATGCTGGTGTTTGGGACCATAATATATAAACAGGTGAGTTAGTTCAGTGTTGTCCAGTTGGTCAGTGTCGTCCAATTCCACCTACATTGCTGAGCGAGGTACTCAGTCTTGATTTGAGATGGATTTTGGAGATTTGATGCTTGTGAGCATGCAGTGTGTGTTCTCTAGTACATCCAATGGAGAGGAGGGTGTTTCAAGGTGATTACTCAAAGAGTTCCATTGTAGTGTTGTGTGTGTCTCGTGCTTCATTCTTTTTCTTTTGGGTGACTGGCATTCATATATAGATATTCCCTCATATGTCCCGTATGTTAAACATGTTATTGATTTCCGTGTGGATATACATTGTGGTTAACTTTCATAAGGTTGGATGGTGCTGTTTCTCATAGGAAGTGATGCACATCAGTGTTTGCGTTGAGCCCTTCCTTGATAGTTCTTAAACTGTCGATAGTCCTGGCTTCCTCTCTCCAGAGCCTTTTCTTTCACCCCCCCAGTCTAGGGTTCGCTTTGATGTTGTCACGCTCACCTGGATCTCTGCGGGAGCGATGAAGCCTTCCGGACCTTTCCCTGCTTCTCCGGGACCTCTTTTCCTGCTTACTCAGGATCTCAAGTGTTGGACCATAAAGCTACCTGCCAAATGGAAAGTTAAAGATGCTCAGCCTGTCAAGCTCTAGACTCTGAGCCCCCCCTTTTCCCTCCCCCTGTAGTGTGCAGTGGTGCTGTTGGGTAAGCGGTTTGGCTCACCTTGAGGATTAATTGCGTGAACTCTCCATCCTGAACGAGGCAGGGGCGCTATGTCTCTGGAGCCCACGGACCTGTTGCTCCACTTGATCCTGGGTCTGGTATGTGAGTTGTTCAGCTCCACTGAGTTCCTTCACCCAGCGGGATTTCAGTTGTGCTGTTGCTGGTAAGTTCGGGAATCCAGTTGCTTTACTGGATCTGGTGCTGTTTTCAGTTCGTAGGTAAGTATCTGAAGGTATGTATTCAAAGCAGCGCTGAACGGCCGTGGTGTAGCCTTGGGTTATGGCGAGTTCCGTATGCTGGGCTCGCGTTGCAGATGGAAAGTAAGACTTACCCTTGACCTCTTTTCACAGGTATCTTGAAAGATTTCGCTGAGGAAGGGAAGTACACAAAGACACACCGTGCAGCCCCGGATCGCCAAGGAGTTCGGCTAAGTTATGCTGCAACTTGTGAGCGCGCTTGCGAGGGCAAGCCAGGAGAAGGACCAACGCGCAAGCACTCAAATGTATTGTCTTTCCTTTCCTCTTAGGTGCAGAGTTCCAGGAGCGTGCGTGCGTTGTGCTGTTCCAAAGCAGAAGGCGGTTCAAGGTAAGCTGAAGTTCTTCAAGGTTTCTCACTCTGGGACTGGAATGAGCAGGATCATGGTGAGCGTGTTGCTTGAAGCTACAGATGCAACATGAAGCACAGAGCTACCTTTGGTCGTGGCTTATAAAGCCAACCACGCCCAGAGACTAGAGCGTGCTGCAAGGTTCAATGAAGGGCTGCCAGGGCCCATGTTGGGTGTACAGGAAGTGTGGCTGAACAATCAGGTTCATCAAAGGGGCCAGTTGTAAAGTGAGCCCTATTGAGTGAGTGGATAGGTGGGAGCAGTGGATGTCTGCAAGGCGTGTTTAGTTTGCAAGGCCCTAACCCATCTTGCCCCTGCCTGTTCCCCAGTGTATATGACAGATGTGTCGTATCCCGAAGAATTTGATTCTGTCTTTCTTCTCTGACTGGTGTTGCATGAACCAATGCTCGGCCAATGGTGTTTTCCGCTCAATTGATGTTAGGCTGTGCAGGTGTTCTCTTATTCTAGTTCTTAGTCTGCGTATGGCACTCCCAACATACAGTTTATTGCAAATGCATGTAATAATATAAATGGCACATGTCGTCTTGCAGTTGATAAATTCATTCATTCTTATCACTTTGCTATAGTTTGTTTATCGAACCAGAAAACTAACACCTACCCAATGTGAGTAAAGTAGGAATTGCCCTTTTGCACTTTTAGAACACTGATCCTATCAAGGTAATTGGACCCTAAGGTTTCATACAGTCTGATCACGTAACGGCACCAATTAAGGATGGCCACTGCACGTATAACACTGGCCGGGGTTGAAACCAGTACGCATCCCCAATACCAAGGTAAACTCCTCTGATACATACTCACAGGGGCACGCCAAAACATTCAGCAAAGTAATTAACCTGAATAACACAGGATCAAATCATCAAGTGAATGATCATAATGTACTGGGCACTGCATGAACGGGTGATATAGGGTCACACTCAGACTATTGCAAAACTCTCTTAATTTCAACTTGTAAAACTCCTCTTCATTCCTTTCTACATCCATCCCTGCTTTCTTCCCTACAGGAAACTCTTCTAAGGGCAACAGCTCAACTGTAAATACATATGTAACTTGTAATCAACTTTACAAAGCTATGCTAGAGTGAAAGAGTATATTAAACTTGCATATAAAGTTTGAAATTTGACTGAACAAATGCATGTGATAAATTGGATATAATAACACACTGGGCCTCATTATATGTATTGCAGAATGGGTTAACAGGTGACGCTAATGGAGGCGGACCCGTTAACACCATTCCGCAATATTACGAGCTTCCCTCGCGGGACCCGATGTGGACGTCTGGTATTACCAGATGTCCATAGCGGGTCCCGCGAGGGGGCCAGGGAGCTAACAGCGGGCCGGTCGTAATCAGCCTGTTGTTAGCTCCCGCAGGAACCCGGGTTCCCAGTAGGAAGAATTACCGGGCCATCCAAACTCGGAATGGCCCGGTAATTCTCCATTTAGGGAACCCGGCTGATCCGATTTTGGAGTCAGCCATGGCTCCAATAGGGCCATGGATACCTCCAAAGTCGTAATGAGGCCCACTGTATGTTACTAAACCACCACTACCTATGATTACGAATGGCGAGCTTTAGAAATACAAGACAATGGGCCTCCAAACCGTGCTCCATTACCGGGTTCCTGCAATGGGGACTTACGGGGTCATTCCGACATAGGAGGACCCGGTAAGTTCTCCTTGCAGGAACCATTCCCCATTCCGATTTGAGCCCCCATAGGAGAATGCCCTAAATGGTGACTAGGAGATAAGGGTTGGCAGAGGCAGATTTAGAGTCTGGCTTTTGTTTGGCTGAACTGTCTTTTGTCTTAGTCATCTGCAGTTAAAAGGTTTTGCATTATGCATCATTCATATTAGCAAACGTGTTTTAGGATCAGACAGCAGGAAACTATTGCCAAACACAGTCGTCCATTTCTGACTTTCGCCAGCGTCCAAACCAACCACAGTTGCCTATCCCCAAGCCAATCATTGCCAACCATGGCCCAGCATCCCCAATCATAGCCAACCATTGTCAAGCATCGCCAATCATGGTCAAGTCTTGCCGATCATAGTCTGCCTTGGACCTGAGAGGAGTCCTGCATGACAGAAGCAGTTCACTTTAGAATATGGTTGGACTTTTCCAATGCTCGTTTAAGTTTTCCTCCTTTTATGCCACGCAGCTCTGTGAAAGGTTTATTGGTTGCTTGTGCTTCTTTGGCCACACACCCAACACTTCTTGTGATTCATTAGGACCACCCTTTGCTTTCTAATGGCACTTACAGCTCTAGTATTTATTTACCAGAGACACTTTCACATCTTTGTAACCAGTGCTTTATTCCCTATAAAAAGCCAGTGCTGAGCCAGTAAGGTTGCTCCCTGGGTAGAGGCCCCACCACAGAGATCACAGCATCACCTCTAGACTGAGCCTTATATACTTCAAAGTCCATGAAAGACCTTGAAATGATATGAGGTTAATGGTCAAGGTGTATTATCGAAGTGGCAAGAGTAAATCCCCACCTCTGGAACACCACCAATCACTGGGGCACCCTTGAACAGCATTAATATGCAGTCCAATGAGGGACAAACATATGTCATAAGTATAATCCCCACCTCTGGAACACCGCCAATCTCTGGGGCACCCTTGAACGTCATTAATATGCAGTCCAATGAGGGACAAACATATGTCATAAGTATAATCCCCACCTCTGGAACACCGCCAATCACTGTTGCACCCTTGAACGGCATTAATATGCAGTCCACTGAGGGACAAACATATGTCATAAGTATAATCCCCACCATTGGAGCACCACCAATCACTGGGGCACCCTTGAACGACATTAATATGCAGACCAATGAGGGACAAACACATGTCATAAGTATAATCCCCACCACTGGAGCACCACCAATCACTGGGGCACCCTTGAACGACATTAATATGCAGATCAATGAGGGACAAACACATGTCATAAGTATAATCACCACCTCAGGAACACCACCAATCACTGGGGCAACCTTGAACGGCATTAGTATGCAGTCCAATGAGGGACAAACATATGTCATAAGTATAATCCCCACCTCTGGAACACCGCCAATCACTGGGGCACCCTTGAACGACATTAATATGCAGACCAATGAGGGACAAACACATGTCATAAGTATAATCCCCACCACTGGAGCACCGCCAATCACTGGGGCACCCTTGAACGACATTAATATACAGACCAATGAGGGACAAACACATGTCATAAGTATAATCCACACCTCTGGAACACTGCCAATCACTGGGGCACCCTTGAACGGCATTAATATGCAGTCCAATGAGGGACAAACATATGTCATAAGTATAATCCACACCTCTGGAGCACCACCAATCACTGGGGCACCCTTGAACAACATTAATATGCAGACCAATGAGGGACAAACACATGTCATAAGTATAATCCCCATCACTGGAGCACCACCAATCACTGGGGCACCCTTGAACGACATTAATATTCAGACCAATGAGGGACAAACACATGTCATAAGTATAATCCCCACCACTGGAGCACCACCAATCACTGGGGCACCCTTGAACGACATTAATAAGCAGACCAATGAGGGACAAACACATATCATAAGTATAATCACCACCTCAGGAACACCACCAATCACTGGGGCACCCTTGAACTGCATTAATATGCAGTCCAATGAGGGACAAACATATGTCATAAGTATAATCCCCACCACTGGAGCACCACCAATCTCTGGGGCACCCTTGAACGACATTAATATGCAGACCAATGAGGGACAAACATATGTCATAAGTATAATCACCACCTCAGGAACACCACCAATCACTGGGGCACCCTTGAACGGCATTAATATGCAGACCAATGAGGGACAAACACATGTCATAAGTATAATCCCCACCACTGGAGCACCAGCAATCACTGGGGCACCCTTGAACGACATTAATATGCAGACCAATGAGGGACAAACACATGTCATAAGTATAATCACCACCTCAGGAACACCACCAATCACTGGGGCAACCTTGAACGGCATTAGTATGCAGTCCAATGAGGGACAAACATATGTCATAAGTATAATCACCACCTCAGGAACACCGCCAATCACTGGGGCACCCTTGAACGACATTAATATGCAGACCAATGAGGGACAAACACATGTCATAAGTATAATCCCCACCACAGGAGCACCGCCAATCACTGGGGCACCCTTGAACGACATTAATATGCAGACCAATGAGGGACAAACACATGTCATAAGTATAATCCACACCTCTGGAACACCGCCAATCACTGGGGCACCCTTGAACGGCATTAATATGTAGTCCAATGAGGGACAAACATATGTCATAAGTATAATCCCCACCTCTGGAACACCACCAATCACTGGGGCACCCTTGAACGGCATTAATATGCAGTCCAATGAGGGACAAACATATGTCATAAGTATAATCCCCACCTCTGGAACACCGCGAATCACTGGGGCACCCTTGAACGGCATTAATATGCAGTCCAATGAGGGACAAACACATGTCATAAGTATGATCCCCACAACTGGAGCACCACCAATCACTGGGGCACCCTTGAACGACATTAAGATGCAGACCAATGAGGGACAAACACATGTCATAAGTATAATCCCCACCACTGGAGCACCACCAATCACTGGGGCACCCTTGAACGACATTAATAGGCAGACCAATGAGGGACAAACACATGTCATAAGTATAATCACCACCTCAGGAACACCACCAATCACTGGGGCAACCTTGAACGGCATTAGTATGCAGTCCAATGAGGGACAAACATATGTCATAAGTATAATCCCCACCTCTGGAACACCGCCAATCACTGGGGCACCCTTGAACGACATTAATATGCAGACCAATGAGGGACAAACACATGTCATACGTATAATCCACACCTCTGGAACACCGCCAATCACTGGGGCACCCTTGAACGGCATTAATATGCAGTCCAATGAGGGACAAACATATGTCATAAGTATAATCCACACCTCTGGAGCACCACCAATCACTGGGGTACCCTTGAACGACATTAATATGCACACCAATGAGGGACAAACACATGTCATAAGTATAATCCCCATCACTGGAGCACCACCAATCACTGGGGCACCCTTGAACGACATTAATATGCAGACCAATGAGGGACAAACACATATCATAAGTATAATCACCACCTCAGGAACACCACCAATCACTGGGGCACCCTTGAATGGCATTAATATGCAGTCCAATGAGGGACAAACATATGTCATAAGTATAATCCCCACCACTGGAGCACCACCAATCTCTGGGGCACCCTTGAACGACATTAATATGCAGACCAATGAGGGACAAACACATGTCATAAGTATAATCACCACCTCAGGAACACCGCCAATCACTGGGGCACCCTTGAACGACATTAATATGTAGACCAATGAGGGACAAACACATGTCATAAGTATAATCCACACCTCTGGAACACCGCCAATCACTGGGGCACCCTTGAACGGCATTAATATGTAGTCCAATGAGGGACAAACATATGTCATAAGTATAATCCCCACCTCTGGAACACCACCAATCACTGGGGCACCCTTGAACGGCATTAATATGCAGTCCAATGAGGGACAAACATATGTCATAAGTATAATCCCCACCTCTGGAACACCGCGAATCACTGGGGCACCCTTGAACGGCATTAATATGCAGTCCAATGAGGGACAAACATATGTCATAAGTATGATCCCCACCACTGGAGCACCACCAATCACTGGGGCACCCTTGAAAGACATTAATATGCAGACCAATGAGGGACAAACACATGTCATAAGTATGATCCCCACAACTGGAGCACCGCCAATCACTGGGGCACCCTTGAACGACATTAAGATGCAGACCAATGAGGGACAAACACATGTCATAAGTATAATCCCCACATCTGGAACACTGCCAATCACTGGGGCACCCTTGAACGGCATTAGTATGCAGGCCAAAGAGGGACAAACATATGTCATAAGTATAATCACCACCTCAGGAACACCACCAATCACTGGGGCACCCTTGAATGGCATTAATATGCAGTCCAATGAGGGACAGACATATGTCATAAGTATAATCACCACCTCAGGAACACTGCCAATCACTGGGGCAACCTTGAACGGCATTAATATGCAGGCCAATGAGGGACAAACACATGTCATAAGTATAATCCCCACCTCTGGAACACTGCCAATCACTGGGGCACCCTTGAACGGCATTAGTATGCATGACAATTAATCTGTTTTTACATACTGTCTGCGCATGCTGCATGCATCCCCTTCTTAATGAATGTATGATATACACAGCCTATAAGATAGCTAGACTGGTAATATTGCTGTGGGGAGGATTAATACGCTTTCTGTAGTGATCTGGATCTGAGCAGGAGTAGGTAATATTTTCATTTTATTTATTTCAAATATTTTCATGGTGAAACATTCTAAGGCCTTACAGCGGTGAAAACATTAACAGCTTCCATGGTCGCGAGGTTGATAAATTAGGAACTGTTCCGTGTTCTAGCATCATCTGGTATGGCAGACTTTGTTACACCAGGGGCTTAAACCAAGTAAAATAATGTAGCATTTTTATGTATGTGACACTTGTGGTCTTGTATACTAATCACTGCGCTAGAAGCAGCTAACATGCTTTAACAGGCTTGTGGCAGTGGTGCTTCAAAGGGAAGGCTGTATCACTCCTACTCACTGACAATAATCCGTCAGGGCTTCTGTATTGAGCTGTACAGAAGAGGAATACATCAATACAGTACTCCACTCATTTCTCCCTCTCTGTACTCTAATGCAATAATGTTGGCATATAATAACCTAAACTAAAAAGGGCAGTCCCATTTTAAGCAGAGGTGGTAAATAGAGCTGGGGCGGAGGTACAGTTTTACACAGGCATATGAGGCATGTATCTACATTATGACAGTACCTAGGCATGTGAAGCTTTCACTGGCATGTGAACCAGTACCAGGCACATGATTGCAAAGCCTGAGCGTGTCATGCTGTAACAGGGCATATGGCTGTAGTACCTCTGCTTACTTATGTAACCATGGGCTACACTTGTACATTGGATGGGAACATCCAACCTTATTTTGCCCAAAAATATCCTCCGTTAACCATGCAGGTATTTTATGATTACATCAAAATGTAAGGAGTGATGGACTAGAGGAGCAACTCATGAGGGAACCAGTGACCAGAGGGGTGATGGACCATATGAACCAAGGACCAGAGGAGAGTGATCAACCAGGTTGCCCAAGACCAGAAGGGCGACTGGCTAGAGGAGAGTGACTCACAAGGGAGTCAAGGACCAGAGGAGCGACAGAAAAGAGGAGCAACTCTCAAGTGCATTGCTGCCAAGTGGGGGGCCCATGTAATGCGTGACGCCATGAACCAGTCCTGGATTTCACTTTGCATGGTGGTCCTTGTAGCATACATCACAACCCACCCGATTTAAGTGGGGGACTCACAATTTTGGTAGCAAAATGTTACTCTTTTTTACTACCTCCCTCCTAAAACAGTTCTAACCCCAATGCATTCTAATGGGGAAATTCAACCCTCCCGATTGCTCGGAGAGTATCTCCCTCCCAGCTACTGCAAAATGTTGGCATGTATGTTTGTAGGCCCATATTTATAATGGGAAGAACACAAATATCAGTCCTAGCATTTAACAGGAAACGCCTGTGCTGGCTCAGTGTCACAAAGGAAATCGGGCTACCTGGTAGGTATGCCAGGGAGCCAAGGACCAGAGGATAGCGGCAAATCAAGGACCAGTCGGATGATGGACCAGAGAAGCCAAGGATCAAAAAGCCAATGATGTGCTTTTATAAGTCACACACATTCAAAAAATTAAAATAGGCACTCGTTGTCAGAAAAATAAAATGCAATTTTAATAAATGCTTTTTGTTCTAAAATATTATGTTTGTGTTCTCTCTATGTATATTGGCGTCATTGTTATTTTCCTTACTTTTGAGACCTAACCAAACCTAGCCAAACAAACAAACAAACAAACAAACAAACAGTGTTTTAGATGTGCACTTGTTGTTTTCAGCTTATTTGGTTGGGAGTCAGCTTGTTTTGGGCTTGTTTTGAGGGGGCATTTAGCTGATTTTTTCCTTCTGACCTGGCAACACTGATACCAAACAGTGTTGCCATGTCCGCTTATTATGAGCGACTTTGGCCTTGTTTTTGGCCAAAGTCGCATATAATATTTGCAGGTCGCTTGTTGTGGTTTTTGTCCCCGTTTTCCCTTAACTGTGTGCTTATTGTTCCGCTTGTTTGCCAGTCCATCTCCGACTTGGCCCAATTTACAAAAAAGAAAAAAAAAGCATATGAAAGGCGAACATCCCGTCCTCCCATAAGCAGTTAGGCACACGCTGTGAGGCTCGGGCTGATTGCCATTCTAATGCGAAGCCACACGCAGCGTCCTAGACAGTGCTGTCTGCAGCCCCTTGACGACCTATAAGTATTCCTTTCTTTTATTACCAGCTCTCCCATTGTAGGTTGTGTGGAGGCATCTTGCATTGATGGGCTCTTTCAATATGAGAGACCCTTTGAAGATGCATTACCTAGCAAAGAGGTAAACACAGGGTGTTTACGGCAACACTTAGTTTAGCCATGATGGGAACAAGCATTGGCAATGCCAATAGTTTGGGGGTTTTATGTAGGCATGGAAAGGCCCTTGGTAGGCACTGCTGTCTTTAGTGGTATGAATGGTAGCAGGTGCAAAATGATGCAAGTACCTGGGCATCTATTCGCATTGCCTGGCAAATGCCTGATCTGTTTACAAAAGCCAAAAACTGTTAACAGGACTTCACTGAAGGACACGCACAGTGCTTATAACTTTATTGGCTGAAGGCAGACCAGGTTAAGACATTTGTATTACACCAGTAGCATTTACAGCTAAAATTAAGTTATCGTCGAGTGAAAAGTTTGATGTTAATGCTTGATTAAAGAGAGGTCAAAGAGTTCCCATGAGAAGGTGTTTTGGGTGGGAGGGGCAAGAACAGAACAGCGTTGGAGATTAGCATGGCAATGGGCAGCCAATGGGTGGGCCACCTACAAACTGCGTGCCCCTCATATGCGATTTCTCCCTATCTGTACTCTAATGCAATAGTTTTGATTTATAATAAACTCAACTAAAAAGGACAGTCACCTTTTAAGCAGAGGAGGCTAAATGGGCGTGGAGGGGTTAAAGCTTTACATAGGCATATGAGGATGGCAAAGCCTGGGTGTGTGACACTGTAACAGGGGATATGGCAGTAGTACCTGTGCTTACTTATGTAACCATGGGCTTCACTTGGACATTGGATGGGAACATCAGACCATACAACAGCCATATAATAGCTTAATAGCTGTACCTCTTCATGTAATGGCTGTGGCTGGACATTTGACAGTGTGCTGGGTGAGAGGACTATAACCCCAGGTCTTTAGGTTGTAGCCCAGATAGAAGCTTAGGAGCTACAACCAAAAGACTAGCTTGCCCCAAGTCTCGACAGTCCCAACATTAGTGTAGCCCCGGATCCATTAAGATGCCAGTATATGGTACAAAAAGCCAATATCTGGCATAGGTTGCCGAAGCATACAAGTCAACATACAGCATATTATAAAAACAGGACTATTGCATTTGAACATTCTTGTTCTACTGGTTGGGTATGATTCTTATCTTCCCTCTTGTGCTTTTGTTCATATATTATTTTTCCTGTAGGTTTAATTTTCCTTCTTGCTCAGTGCATTGACAGGCCAACTCTAGCGTGAACCGGGAGAGTTAATTCACCAGTATTGCCATAGCACCTGGCTAGTTCACTTGGGGAGTACAAGTCGTCACTTAGTAAATGGCTATTCTTTTTCTCATTATGGCAACAATTATCCTCTGTAACAACCTGTTTATTTTATCATGACATCAAAATGTAAGGAGTGATGGACTAGAGGAGCAACTCATGAGGGAGCCAAAGACCAAGGGAGTAATGGACCATATGAACCAAGGGCCAGAGGAGAGCGATCAACCAGGTTGCCCAATACCAGAAGGAACAGAAGGACGACAGCATGGGGGGGTGGGGAGGCCACATCACGCATGTCGTCATGAGCCAGTCCTGGATTTTCCCTTTGCATACTGGTTCTTGTAGGCCCGTACTGTCAGGAATCGAGGGTGGAAGATTTGGAATCAATCGAGGAACTAGCTGGCAACACTGACACGCTCTAGTCCTCATTCAACATGGTGGATTCTACTATAAAGCCTGGCTCTGCCGCCTAGCTCAGTGCGTTGTATCTGTGTTTACTTTCACTCTGACGCTCCGTTATTCCTCTGCTGTTCTAGCATCCTCCTCTCAGGGGTTAATACCGTGTGTTTATTTCTTCCCCTTGTCTGACCCTTGCTAGTCTGTTCCGTCCTTGTTGATATCTGTATTGTTCGCCTGTGTAAGTTTGCCTTTTCTTTCGTTTCTTTCTCTTTAGCGTCCTTGCCATTCTCTGCGTCCGCCGGCGGCCGTTTGGACTGCCTTCCGCGGTGCACCCTTTTTCTTCCCCTTCCTTCTTACCTTCCGCTTAGGCCTCCTGGCCGTTCTTATTACTGCCGTGGTCGCGGGACTGCGTTCCTCTCAGCTCTGTCGCCTTTCTTCCTTCTTTCTTACCTTATTTCTCGGCGTCCCTCGCTGACCTAGTATTCTGCCGTCTGCGGCCGATTGATTACAGGCGGCTTGGTATTTCTTTTCTTTCCATTTCTTTTTCTATATTTCTCTTCTTTTTCACTTACCTTACGCTCCGGCTCTTCCTCTCCTTCGTGGCTCTCCTGTCCTCTGTATTTTCAGTTTACTTACCGACTTCCAGATTTCCTTCTGGCTTGGGATTTTCCGGGCACTTCCTCTTCTTTTTGAAGCAGTCTTCATCCCAGTATTCATCTGCCTCCACAGAGCAATCTTTGCACAACTCTCTTCCACAGAACTTTCCTTGGACTATCTCAGAGCATATTTAGGCAACTGCGTGTTTTTGGAAGAACTGCCTTCAACGCTCCTTTGTTTTTTGGAATACTACTAACCACTCCTCCTGCAAAACATTTTCCCAGGGTTTTTCCTGCCTTCCGGCTTTTTCCCTGGAGCTGAGGCTGGCCACCTGGGAGCCCCCAAAGGCAGGTTCAGATCACTGTCAAGGTGGCCTCCGGAGGGGCCAGACCTTATTTACACAAAAAGAAGGTTCGTACTCAAAAGGACCAGACTTCATCCAAGAAGAAGGATTGTGTACGGGCCAAGGCAGCTTCTAAGGTTCAAACATCCAAGGATTCAGGTGAGGAGAAGGGGGAGGTGGAGCCGAAGCTTGACAGCATACAACGCCCATCTTTAACCATGGCATCCTTGGAGCAATATCAAGAACTAGTAGCTGCAATGCAGAACCTTACTGCAGAAGTCCAAGCCTTGAGAACGGAAAACATTGTCCTTCGCCAACAAGTGGTATTACGTCGAGACGACCATGGAGACTTACCTACTATCCCTCTCTCGTTTGGCAAATATGATGGTCATCCAGGAGGACTCAAGGATTTCCTTGACGCCTGTAAGGTATACTTTACTTTCAGACCCTATGCTTATGAGACTAGCCGATCCAAGGTTGGGTTTATTATTGCTAATCTCACAGGAAATGCCTTGTCCTGGGCGACGCCGCTGGTCTCTAATGATGACCCTTCCTTAAACAACTATGACCAATTTGTAGTATCCTTTAAGGACCGGTTTGACAGACCAGAAGGGTTGTACTCCTTTTTCGAGGCTATATTGGATGTTCACCAGGGAAATACGGATGTCCAAACCTATATTTCCCGCTTTCTCAGGCTAGCCGCCAAAGCAGACTGGCCTGATTCTGCTCAGCAGACAATCTTCAGAAGAGGTCTCCAAGATGAGATCAAGGATGAGCTTGATCGGGTAGCCAGACCCACTTCTTTCCAGGATCTGATGACTTTGTCTCTCCAGATCGAATTTAGGTTGCAAGAACGTCGACAAGAGAGAAGGCGTATATGTGGAACCTCACAGTTAATCGGTCTACCCTCCCAGACTCCTGCTCAGAGACTGACTCCCTCTACAGATGAGCCCATTCAGATTGGTGCCACTCGTGGACCCCTCACTCTTGAAGAAAGAAGACGTTGTCGAGATGCAGGGTTGTGCATGTACTGTGGTTCCTCAAAACATCTATTAAGAAACTGTCCAGGGGTTCCTCCTAGGAGGAAGGAAAACTCCCACCCCCGATCTGCTGCAAGGGAAGTTTCGGGGGATCTGCCAGTCACCCTTGCTACAACTCAAGAACCTTAGAAGAGACAGAAGAGAACAGTTTGATGGTTTTTAAGGTCCTCTTGTGGTTATCCGATTCAGCTCTCACAGAAGTATTGGCAATGTTAGACTGCGGTGCAGCTGGCAATTTCATGGACCTTAACTGGGCCCAGGAGAACCTTGTCCCCACAATACCCAAGTCAAGACCCATTCCGGTGGAGGGAGTTGATGGTGAGCCCCTATCCTCGGGACCCATCCTGAGGGAGACAATTCCGCTGCAGATGAGAGTGGGAAGCCACCAAGAATTTCTGGTATTTGACCAGATTCGTGCTGCGCATTTTCCTTTGGTGATTGGGATACCGTGGTTAAGGAGGCATAACCCTATCATTGATTGGTCTGCCAATAGGGTGTGCTTCAACTTGCTGTTTTGCAAGACAAACTGTATGAACTCTTCTACATCCAAGGTCGTTACCAAGGAAGGAACCCATACCATCGGACCAGTAATAATATCCGCAGTTCCACTCCAGTATCAGGAATTTACTGAAGTATTCCTGGATACCATTGCCAAGCAACTACCACCGCACAGAGCAGAAGACTGCAGTATTGACCTGATACCGGACTCAACGGTGCCTTTCGGAAGGATGTATCCTTTGTCTCTCCTAGAACGGAGAGCACTCCGAGAATATCTTGATGCCAATCTCGATAATGGGATTATTCAGGAATCAAAATCTTCCTGTGGTGCCTCATTATTCTTTATACCTAAGAAGGGCTCGGATGAGTTACGCCCATGCATTGACTTCAGAGGACTCAACAAGATAACAATCCGAGACCGATATCCCATGCCCCTGATACGAGACATTTTAGAAGCTGTTCAAGGTGCCGTGTACTTTACCAAGCTTGATCTAAGAGGTGCTTACCACCTCCTGAGAATAAGACAGGGAGACGAATGGAAGATGGCTTTTCGCACTCCCTTCGGCCTATATGAATACAGGGTCATGCTGTTCGGTCTTGTGAACGCGCCAGCTGTTTTCCAGAGGTACATGGAAAAGGTATTTGCAGATATGTTGTTCCTGTCAGTGGTGGTCTACTTAGACGACATCCTGGTCTATTCAAAGACGCTCGCCGAACATAGGCAACAGGTCCAGAACGTGTTGGGGCGTCTGCTAACCCACCAGCTGTTGGTCAAGCTGGAAAAGTGTCAGTTTGAGGCAACTTCAGTGTCTTACCTTGGCTTCATCTTATCCCAGGAAGGAATCGAAATGGATCCAAAGAAGGTCAAGGCTATCCAAGAATGGAGAGAACCGGTTAACATAAAGGAGCTACTGTCAAGACCCTTGCCTAAAACCCCCTCTGGCAAACCCGTTGGACAGGTGGAGTCAGGACAAAGGCCTCTAGAGCCTGGCATCCTCTTCAAAAGCCCTCATGAAGCCAGTACTGGCGCCTATGGCGCAGGGCTCATACACCATGAACAACAATGTGCTTGGGAACTACGAACCAAGCTATGCGGTCTAGTGTTTTGGGTGTGGCAGGCCTGGAACTACTTTACCTGGGCTATATAAACCACACCTTGACTGCAGAACATGCTTCATGTTCATTTGCAGCTTGCAACGTGACGCTCTCCGTGTCCAGCTATTCGCTCGAACCTCGGAGAAGCAGAACCTGCAAGGAGACAAAAGGAACATCATTAGCAGCAGCATCTTACCTGCAATCTTCATCTTTAAACACTCGCAGCTACTGAGAACAAATTTCTCGAATCTGCACGCCTCCCGGACAGAACGACCTGAAAGAGGAAGATAGAGGCAAGAGACATTTACAAATTACGAACTGCTCAAAAGGCTTACCTGGCTGGTCGCCTCTCGGCTGGCACCACTCCGGACAGTCCACACGCGCTGAACAACACCGCGACCTACAAGGAAGGAAAACAGGAAGGTTAGCAAAGGCAAGACTTTGCAGTGCTGCGCATAGCGCTTACTTACCGCATCATAGCACTCTTAGTGCGCCATCATTTACCAGCGGGGCTCAACCAAGCCAGTTCGCCGTGCTGAAGCTCTGCATACCTAAGGGAGAAAAAAGAGACATTTTAAACAAAGAAAGGCATGCAGGATAGCAACAAAACTAAAGAACAGCAATACGACCTACCTGAACAATATCAAACGGGCCGGCGTCAGTGAAGTAACTGGACCGCACTTGCCCATGAAAGACAACGCGCCCCTGCAAAGAAGGCAGGACAGAGAGCACGCCTAATTCTACCACAAGGTGAGGAGAGGGCGCCAGAGGGACTGAAAGCATACAGAGGTGGAGGGAGGATGCTTACCCAAGTCAGTCTTGAACACAACCTGTATTTTCAGGCAGAACCTTCCGCACAGACCACATCAGGGCAAAGCTGAGAAGCATACCAGTGAGTAACCCAGCTGGGTGGCGTCTCTGTGGATACCAGGTGAGCATAACAACTACAGAGTTTCCTGGGTCTAGCCAACTTTTACAGGCGGTTCATTCCCAATTTCTCGCAGACGGTACTACCCCTTACCTCACTACTCAAGAAGGGTGTAAGATATACATTTGATGGCAAACCTAAGAAAGCTTTCCTTACCCTAAAGGAATGATTCTCCACAGCTCCCATTTTGATCCAACCAGATCAGACCAAACAGTTCATTCTGGAAACCAATGCCTCAATCGGAGCAGTAGGCGTTATTCTACTTCAAGAATCAGAAGACGGCTATGAACATCCAGTGGCTTACTTTTCCAAAACTTTAACCTGCAGTGAACATAACTATTCTGTTCTGGAAAGAGAGTTATTGGCAATTAAATTGGCTTGCCAGGAATGGCGCCATCTCCTACAAGGAGCTGCACATTGCTTTGTGATTTGCACTGACCACCGGAATCTTAAGGTGTTACAGCAAATTGAATGTACTAATGCACGCCATGCCCGATGGGCCTATTTTTTCCTACAGTATGACTTTGTTATAACGTATATTCCTGGAACAGAAAATAAGAAGGCCGATGCCTTGTCACGAAGCAATGGGGAAAGCTTAGGGTCCTATCAGGAACATGACTTGGTGTTTCCTGAGCTTAAAATTCTAGCCTCTACTACCACATTTCTTAAAGAGCTAATACTGCAGTATCAGACCTGCACGGATCTTCCTTCATCAATAGTACAAGGAAATGATGGGTTGTACTACTATGAAAAGGCTATCTTTGTTCCCACCAAAGGACTCCAAAGGATGGTTCTTTCCTGGTGCCATGAAACGCCCTTGACCGGACATCCACGTATAAGAAAGACCTATGACTTATTACGTCGGGATTTTTGGTGGCCTACCCTCAGAAATGACGTGCACCAGTACGTCTCTACATGTTCTGTATGTGCCTCCAACAAAAACCAGACGGGAAAACCTCTAGGATTGCTGCAGCAACCTTCTCTACCTGAACGCCCATGGGAACAGATATCCATGGACTTTATAGTCGATCTTCCTCAGTCGTCTGGTATGACTGTAATCATGGTCACGGTTGATTCTTACAGCAAACTGGCGCATTTCTCAGCCTTCCAACAACTGCCTTCTGCCTCGGATACCGCAGCAGTCTTCCTCCAAGACATAGTCTGTCTGCATGGCCTGCCGAGGACAATAGTTTCAGATTGAGGATCCCAATTCACCTCCAGATTCTGGGCCACTCTCTGTCACATCCTGTGTCATGATGCCTACCCCCAAGCATCTGGACCAAGCCCATCCGCCCCGGAAGCAGGCATCCAGACATTAATAAAACCTCAGAAGCCCCGGCTAGGGGCTATCTGGGTCCAGTCCTGGCGCCTTAGGCGGCAGGCTCATAGTAAGAATCAGTCCTGGCGCCTAAGGCGCCAGGCTCATAGTCATTACCTACCTCAGGCAGACCATGCTGCACATGCATCCAGGCCAACGTGAGACCTGGAAGGGACTATTTTTCTGCAAGGACTATTTTTTTACTCGGGTGTGGTTCTAGGGACTTCTTACCTGGGACTAAATTTGAGGCTATTTAAACCACGCCCGATCTACAACACACGCTTCGCGTTATTCTGCATTCAGCAGCGTAACGCTCACCGTGCCTGCGAACCTGCATTCAGTCTTCTGCCACGCCCACCTCGGATCCGGCGCTCCTAGAAGAAAAGGGAAAACAGGAGAAGAGGTTAGGTTACAGACATTAATCTAATTACTTACCTGATTCAGGATCTTGCACCATTCCGAGCCTGAAAAGACATCACCTCGACACGCGTCGCTTCGCAGCTGACGCCGCTCCGTTTTCACCAGTCCACTGCATCTCCGACTCGGCGCTGCCTCCATCATTTTCTACGGTGATCTTCAATACCTGGGGGAAAAAACAAAGGAATAGCGAGGTGAGCCTAGAGAGACTACAAATACCATAATTTTACCACCAGGCTTACCTGATTTACCGCTGGAGGCATTATCCTCCAATACACCGCATCTTCTTACGCCGCATCTATGAAGGGAGGAAAAAACAACAAGTTAAACTCACGCAACTTTACTGGATAGTGTTGGGTAATACAGACTCTTACCTGAACGCCACCAGCAACCTTCAAACAGTATTTGTTGCCGCAAAATCACCAAGGGGTGCAAGAGTGAACTTTGGACATATTGAAGTCTGTAAACTTGGTAACTTCGGAGTCATATCTTCCTGAACTCCAATACCCCAAACCAGTGAAGTAACTGGTATCTACGCGCCCCTGCAAGCCACGCAGGATGGAGAGCTCATCAATTAAAAACATAAGGTGAGGACACTAATTGGGAATATCGGAGGTGGCCTGCGGGGAGAGCGGGAGCAGTGGGGAGGGGTCAGCACTCAAATCCACGGGGCTAAATCCCTTTCTCCATCTACAGGAGAATATTCCTACGAGTCAAGCACACAAGACTGGGCGGGTCCGTTCAGACAGCCATCTTTGCCCTACGCTTCACATTGGTGGAGGCTGCTGCAGTCTGGGTTCGATCGACGCCTCTGTGGGAACCAGGTGAGCGTAACAGAACGCAAAGCCTCCCTACAAATTCCCACCCGGGCGTTATGGAGACCTCAGAAACTGACCAACTGGCCCAATTATTAGGGGAACTTAGGGCAGAAGTACATTCCGCCCGTCAAGAAACTAATGCTCTGAGGAGAGAACTGATTGTGTCTAAGGAACGCACTGATGATCTTGCTAGACAACTGCTGCAAAACCAAGCTGGGCAAACACCCTTACCTGGACTCGGGGGGACCCCAACTCCTGCTCCATCAAGCAACCCTGTGCAAATAGTGTTACCTGGAAATATTCCTTTAGCACCACCCAAACACTTTGCCGGAGACCCAAAAAGGTTCGCCATATTTATGAACCAGTGCCGCTTGCACTTTTTATGTAGACCTGGAGTCTTTCCGAACGACCAAGCCAAAGTAGCCTTTGTACTATCATACCTTAGTGGCAGCGCAGCAGATTGGTCAATCCCGCTGGTCAACCAGGATGACCCTCTTCTTTGGGATTTTCAAGGTTTTCAATTGAGCATGGAAAAACTATTCGCCAGGCATTCACAGGGTCAGGCCCTGGATAATGAACTTTTATCCCTGCGACAAGGCACTCAGGATCTGCTAACCTATATCACAACCTTCAATAGGTTAGTGGTGGAAACCGGCTAGCCAGAGGAAAAATGAATTACATTATTTCATTGTGGGCTTCGGGGTGAACTCAAAGATGTTTTGGCCCAGGTTGTGAACCCACCCCAGGATTGCATAGATTATATAGACTTAGTGGTGCAGTTAGACCACAGACTTCAGAATAGAAAGGCTGATCGAGCTAAATTTGAGAGTCGAGTATTGGTTAAACCAAATGTTATCTCCAAAGGAACAGACGCATCAGAACCTATGCAGATCGTGGGGGGTTAAGGGACCCCTAACGCAAAAGGAAAGAGAAAGAGGATGACAGATGCAATTGTGTCTTTATTGGGGGCTTCAGGACATTTTCTACGGGATTGACCTATAAAACCATCCAAGAAAGTGGCCGTAGTAGCTGTTAAAAATCAAACAGAGCCTGAATCGGGAAACGACCACGCCCGACAAGCGTAGAGGTCCGCTTGCCGAGCTTGAAGAAGGAGACTCAGACCTTGCATTTAATCATACCGATGGTCCTTTATGATCCAAGGCTCCCATCACGTATGCACGCAGCAAGGGCATACATCGATAGCGGGGCCGTAGGAAACTATATGGACCATAAATTGGCTTCTAGGATGGATCTATCTCTCTGCAAAAAGACCACTTCGGATGTCATCACCACTGTCGATGGAACTGAAATTGTCTCCGGGCCTGTAACTCATTCCACTACAGAGTTGACATTGCTGGGTCAGGATGGGCATCGAGTGACTATTGTGTTTGATTTAATCAAAGCCCCGCAGTTCCAAATAATACTGGGGATACCTTGGTTGGAAACACATAATCCCTGTATTGATTGGCGAGAGAAGAGAATAACCTTCCCGGAGTTTGCACGCACCTGTTACCTGTAAACGACCTTGAACAAAGGCCTGGCCACAGTCACTAACCCATTGGCCAGGTGGAGTCAGGACACGGAAACGACCTTGAACAAAGGCCTGGCCACAGTCACTAACCCATTGGCCAGGTGGAGTCAGGACACGGGCCTCTAGAGCCTGGCATCCTCTTCAAAAGCCCTCATGGAGCCAGTCCTGGCACCTATGGCACCAGGCTCATACACCATGAACAACAATGTGCTTGGGAACTACTTTATTGTATTCTCAGCCAACATGGAGGCATCCACATAGCTTGGTTCCTAAGAACCAAGCTATGAGGTCTAGTGTTTTGAGTGTGGCAGGCCTGGAACTACTTTCCCTGGTACTACTTTACCTGGGCTATATAAACCACACCCTGACTGCAGAACATGCTTCGTGTTAATTTGCAGCTTGCAAGGTGACGCTCACCGTGTCCAGCTATTCGCTCGAACCTCGGAGAAGCAGAACCTGCAAGGAGACAAAAGGAACACCATTAGCAGCAGCATCTGAGGTACAGTTACCTCAGGAATATCAAGAATTCCAGGACATTTTCCAAAAAGAACAGGCAAACACCTTACCGCCACACAGATCATACGATTGTCAAATCGACCTCATACCCAGTGCACAACCTCCATGCAGCAGGATCTACGCCCTTACGGAACCGGAAATCAGCACCTATGACAATAATTAGACCAATACCTTGCTAATGGCTTCATCCGTCGATCCAAGTCTCCTGTTTCCTCAGCTTTGTTCTTCGTACCTAAAAAGGAAGGTGACCTTAGAACATGTATAGACTACCGTGCATTAAATCAGATTACTGTGAAGAACCGATACCCATTGCCTTTGATTCCCGAGTTGCTAGACCAAGTAAAGGATGCTTGCATCTACATTAAATTAGATCTCAGAGGGGAGTATCATCTGGTACGTGTCAAAAAAGGCGACGAATGGAAGACTGCCTTTCGTACCAAATACAGATTGTTTGAATATCAGGTGATGCCCTTCGGGTTGTGCAATGCACCAGCAGCCTTCCAGTATTTTATGAACGATGTCCTTCGTGAACTCATTGACGTCTGTGTCATTGTATACATCGTCGATATTCTAGTGTACTCTTCCTCAGAATCAGACCATGTTAAGCACGTTCGTGCAGTGCTTCAGAAACTACGTCAGCACAAGTTATATGCGAAATTGGAAAAATGTGTTTTCATACTACTGAAGTTGAATTCCTGGGATTTATCCTGACTCCAAAAGGAGTCAGAATGGACTCTCGAAAAGTAGATGCAATTTTCAAATGGCCATCACCCACTTCAGTTAAAGGAGTACAAAGCAAGCTCGGATTTGCTAATTTCTACCGTTGATTTATTCCAGACTTCTCACAGGTCGTACACCCCATCACCGCACTTTTGCGAAAAAACAACTGCTTCTTCTGGACCGAAGAGGCCGAAAAGGCCTTCCAAGAGCTGAAGTTGAAATTCACGTCGGCACCTGTCCTGAAGCATCCACGCCCCGAGCTCCCATACATAGTCGAAACCGATGCATCCAGTTTAGCCATGGGAGCTGTCTTGTCCCAGAAGGATCCCGAAACCGGTCAACTTCATCCTGTAGCCTTTTGGTCCAGAAAGTTTTCGACCCCCGAATTAAACTATGTGGTTACCGACAAAGAGTTGTTAGCCATCAAATCCGCCTTCAAGGATTGGCGACATTATCTTCTCGGTGCTATGCACACCATTACTGTAATCACCGATCACAGGAACCTGCAGTATTTAAAAACAGCCAAGGCCCAATCATCCCATCAACTTCGATGGGCATTATTCTTCGCCAAATTCGATTTCGTGATTACTTATCGACCAGGTTGCAAGAATGGTAAGGCAGATGCCTTATCCCGAATAGGGATGGCAGAAGCCTTTTCGAACCCAGAACCAGTGCCTATAATTCCAGGACAAAGAATCCTTGGCATAACTACTCTACAGACTTTGGAAGATATTCATTTAAAGATCCAACAGCTTTTCAATCCAGCAGCCCTGCAGGACTGGGTAAAAAATGGCCCAGATTATTCAGTCATCAACGAGTTACCCTACTATCAAGGGCGTCTATTTCTACCACACAAAGAACTACAAGAACTAGTAATATCCAATTACCATGATGCTCTGATGGAAGGACACCCAGGTATTGACGAGAAAGACTGAAGCTAAAATTAAAAGACAATTCTGGTGGCCCACCTGGCGAAAAGACGTAAAGTCATTTGTGCTGTCTTGTGGTATTTGCACCCAAAACAAAAGTCAGAAGAAAAAAACAGCCGGCCTTTTACAACCTTTGGATGTTCCACCTACACCATGGCACACTTTGTCCCTAGACTTTATTACCAACCTACCTCCATGTAATGGGTTTAACGGCATCCTAGTTATTGTTGACCTTTTTTCCAAGATGTCTCACTTTATTCGTTTAAAGGGATTACCTTCCGCTTCAATTTTGGCCAAGGAATTTCTTGAAAACATTGTTCGAATACATGGATTTCCTTCTGTATTGGTTTCCGATCAAGGTAGTCAATTAATTTCGCAATTCTGGAAGAAATGTTGTCAACTAGTGCAAATCAATGTGAGGTTATCTACTAGTCACCATCCCCAGACCGATGGTCAGACGGAGAGGACCAACCAGACTCTCGAACAATACCTACGTTGCATGTTACACCAGACCGAAGGCAATTGAAAGGATATATTATGGATTGCTGAATACGCATACAATAACTCAGTACATTCAGGAACCGGACAAAGCCCCTTTTATACCATATATGGTCATCATCCTCGAACCTCAGAACTAGATTCACCTCAGCACTTGGAAATGCCGGCAGTGACTCATCTGCACTCTACTATTACTCAAGCCTTTAAGGAAGCAACTGAACATTTGAAGCAAGCAAAAGAGAAATACAAGAAGAATGCAGATCAGCATAGGAGTGACACTCCCCAATACCAGATTGGAGATCAAGTGTGGCTGGCTACCAAACACATACCTCTAAAAGGGACTCAAACTTTTAATCCTAGATATTTGGGACCTTATACCATTAAAAACATTATCAACCCGGTAGCAATTAAATTAGAATTACCCTCTAATATGCGGATCCATCCTGTCTTCCATGTTTCACTTCTAAATCCAGTTCAACCCGGAACAAGATTAACCAAACCACCTGACCCCGTCCTGATAGATGGAGAACCTGAATTCGAGGTAAAGAGTATCCTAGACTCTAAAATGGTTAAATTTTACTTTTTTATTTAATCGATTGGAAAGGCTACGGACCGCAGGAAAGATCATGGGAACCCAGTGAACACGTCCATGCATCCCGGTTAGTGAAGAAATTCCGTCAGAACTTCCCAGACAAACCAGGGCCCAGAGGAAGAACGACCTTAGGAGGGGCCTTGGAGGGGAGTGCTGTCATGATGCCTACCCCCGAGCATCTGGTCCAAGCCCATCCGCCCCGGAAGCAGGCATCCGAACATAATTATTATTATTATTATTATTATATATTATTATTATTTAATAAAACCTCAGAAGCCCCAGCTAGGGTCTATCTGGGTCCAGTCCTGGCGCCTTAGGTGCCAGGCTCATAGTAAGAATCAGCTCATAGTCATTACCTACCTCAGGCAGACCATGCTGCACATGCATCCAGGCCAACGTGAGACCTGGAAGGGACTTTTTTTCTGCAAGGACTATTTTTTTACTCGGGTGTGGTTCTAGGGACTTCTTACCTGGGACTACTTTTGAGGCTATTTAAACCACACCAGACCAGCAACACACGCTTCACGTTATTCTGCATTCAGCAGCGTAACGCTCACTGTGCCTGCAAACCTGCATTCAGTCTTCTGCCACGCCCGCCTCAGATCCGGCGCTCCTAGTAGAAAAGGGAAAACAGGAGAAGAGGTTAGGTTACAGACATTAATCTAATTACTTACCTGATTCAGGATCTTGCACCATTCCGAGCCTGAAAGCACATTACCTCGATACGCGTCGCTTCGCAGCTGCAGCGCCGCTCCATTTTCACCAGTCCACTGCATCTCCGACTCAGCGCTGCCTCCATCATTTTCTATGGCGATCTTCAATACCTGGGGGAAAAAACAAAGGAATAGTGAGGTGAGCCTAGAGAGACTACTAATACCATCATTTTACCACAAGGCTTACCTGATTTACTTGAATCGCTTGTTTTGGACTTGTTTTGAAGGGGCATTCATGTAACGCTCACCTGATTCTCGCAGAGGCGCCGGTCTTGACTGGGCGACTACCGTATCTTCAAAGGTGATGTGTAGCACCCGGTTGGCTCTTTGGGCTGGACCTCTGTGCACTGTATGCCTGACTCGAAGAGTAAGATGTCTGCAGATAGAAAATATGGGATTAATGAACTGGGGTTATTGGGTGTCCCTCTCTCCTTCCTTTTCTCCTCTCCTGTAGAACCCCAAAGGTTAACGCTCTCACCTTAGGTAAGTGAACGCCGAGCTCTCCATCTGCCTCGGGGCAGGGTGCTGTAACCAGTTTCTTCACTGGATAGGTAGCGCAGGCCTCTTGACTTCAGAGGACTGCTGTCCGTCGTTTACTTCACGAACGATGAGTTCCGAGTATTTCCAATGTCTTTAAAAGTCTTTTGTAATGCTGTCTCTTATTTTGCAGGGTTCCGGCGATGGCGGTTGACAGGCTGAAGTGAGTTGAGGATGGACCCATATGCGGAATAGAAGCGCCTGGAAGCGCGTAAGTAAGCGCTTGTTGCTTGCTTCACGATGCGTACTAACTGTCCTTTTATTTTGCAGGTACCAGTTCGGAGCTGCTGGAGGATGCCGGAATACCCACTGAGTTTGGCGTGGATGGAGTAATGGCACGTGAGTATTTAACGTTACCCAATGTCTTTAAACGCACCTTCTTTTGTCTTACAGATGCGGGATGCAGCGCCGAAGGCCTCCGGAGCGTGCGAAGAGTTGGTGAGCTTTTGTCTTTCAGATGCCGGAATGCAGTGCGATGACCTCCGGAGCGCGTGAAGAGTAGGTAAGCCTTTGTCTTTCAGATGCCGGAATGCTGCGCTAGGCGTTGATGACAGCCGATGGACCAGGTAAGAGATGCGCTGTCACTGAAGACCGTAGTGCTAACCTGTTCTTTCTTGTCTTTATAGGTGTTGCTGAAGACTGGATTCAGGATGGTAAGCCTTTTTCCTTTAGGCCCAGGACCAGATGCAGAAGACACGATGAGCGTTCTGCTGCAGAGGATGCAGAATAACGCAAAGCAAGATTCATCCATCGGGTGTGGTTTAAATAGCCTCCTGTAGTGCTTAGGTGTCTTCTTCCACAGCCACGCCTAGGTAAGAAAAGAGTTCCTGCCTTCCAGAAGAGTTCCAGTGTTCTGAACCTAGGGAGTGGCTCCTGCCCCACCCAACAGGAAAAGTACTCCCAAACAGAAGAGGATCAGAGGCTCATACTGGCAGGTCAGTAAGCAGCATGGTCTGCTGCAGGTAAGTCCACCCAAGCATTATGAGCCCGGCGCTTGCTGCGCTGGGACTGGGCATATTTATGAGCCTGGCGCCACTGGCGCCAGGACAGGGTCCAAAAGGTCCCAATTGGGACTGATTGGCACTCGGAACCTGGGTTATGGGCCTGCTTCCAAGGGAGTTGGGTAAGTCCTGGCCTTTTGGAAGCAGAGATCATGACAATTCAGCTGAGTTTTTCCTTCTTTTTTTGAAGGGGCATTCAGCAGATTGTTTCCTTCTGATCTGGCAACACTGATACCAAATATCACATAACACCGGCACCACCACCCAGGGTAGTCTTCACCCTCTTGCTCTCCTCGCACTATCACCAATAAGACCAGTGCTGCCAGGTCAGAAGGAAAACCTAAGCTGAATGTCCCTCTAAAACATGCCCAAAACAATCTGACTCCCATCCAAATAAGCTTCTAAAACACTGGATAGGCCTCAAAGAACAAATACAGTAACGCAAACATACATAAAGATAACACAGATATGCTAGAACAAAACACATTTATTAAAATTGAATTTTATTTTCAGGAAAATGTGTGTACTTTAATTTCTCATCTGAATGGGGCTTCTAAAAGCACATCTTTGGCAATCACAAAATTTATGTTAGTAACCTGGAGGGCACATCAACAGGGCATAGCAAAGAATTTCACACATTCTTCTGTGGGGCAGTACTCTGGATGGGGCAGAACCACATATTCTTCCTGTGGAGTGCATTTGGACTCGCTCTGTAGCAATACACAGCTCTGGTTCTGCTCGATTTTCTCTGTCCAAGTGGCCTTGTGACGTATGCCCGCCTGCAGCTGAAATGTATACTACATTGTTCTTTAATCATTGCTGTTATACATTTTCCTGAAACTTATTTTCCTAAAGGTTGATTATTACTCAACTGTTCTGTGCACCCCTATACCCCATCAGTACTCTGGATGGCCCATGCAACTCGTGAATGGGATAGGCGTGAAAATGAATGTTGGCCCTGCTAAGGTGAGTCCTCTATACTTGCCCAGGATCACAAACCTAGAGAAAGAAAAATGTAAAGTCGTGCCCCCTGCCCTTATCATCGAGGTCACTGGAAGGGATGAAGGAAACAGAACTTAACAGAGACCACCTACCCATGGTCAGAGGCGGTTGCTGGGAGTAGGTAACATGCCAAAAGGCGAATTGCCCATAATCTTTAACACGTGCCTTTCAAAATATTGAGTCTTAAAGAAGAATGAAAGCAGCACATTGTAATGTGATTATGGTAAAGTCAAATAGGTCTGGACAAATAGCCTCTCTGCCCGATTCAAATAAAGGTGAGTAGAGAGATTTCTTTATTTGGTGTAAGGGTTGGGGCAAAAGCTTCACATCGCAAGTTGAATTACAGAAGGATGGGGAGTTGCGTATCGGCATAGGTCCTAACCTCTCATGATCAAAATGTTGGACACTATTGATGAAATTTACACCAGGTTGCTCACCATCTTATTCCCTAACATCATTAGATTGTACTTTTATTTTTAATTTTCATTGCTACTGGCTTGTTTTCTAGTATTCTGGGTCACCCTACTTCATTCCAAGATCTCCGATTCTTGAGAGTATCTGCTTGTCCTTTCTTTCTCTTGTTTCCTCTGTTGCACCTCTGCTATCACCCTTCTTCCTCACCTGTCCAGCTCCATTCTTCACTCTCACCTTTCATCCACCTATCCTTTTGTACTCTATTCAGGGACGTCATTTAGGGGTCGAAAACAACCCCTCAAGTCTCCCTTGTTACCAGGGTGGTCTCCCTTGCTACCACTAAAAAAAAAATGTTTCATTGTGGCTCCTGGGCTGTGGCCAGCAGCATTTGGCTCTTTGTTTCTGGAGTGGCTGGTTTTCTGGTAGCTATAACCGGTAAGATAGCTCTGTGGGTAGAGTGCTTGCTACTGCAATTTGTGTGTGATCTGCAGGTTGCAGGTTCGACTCCCGGCAAGGTTAACTCAGCCTTTCATCCTTCTGATGTTGATAAATGAGTACCAACACAGGATGGGTGATAGTGTATGTATATGTTTTCTATATGAAGTGCTTAAGCCTAAATGCTACATAATAAATCTCCCTCTCATGCTCACTCTTCCGCCTTTATCCTCTCACAGCCTTCTCTCCATTCATTTTGTTTTACCCTTTGTTCTTACTCTTGCTTTCCCTTCTCATTTTCCCATTACTCTGTGCCTCGCACACTCCGTTTACCCTGTTATATCTCATATCTTATTTTTATCCAGTTCTGTCACACTATCTTGCGTGTCTGTCTCACTCTGTGACCACCTTTTTTCTTTGTATCCTTGTGTCTTTCATAAGGAACCTATAGTATGGTAAGGAAGTTTTGAAATTCCATAGGTGGAATTAATGTGCAGAAATTAGATTCAAATTGCTTTATTTGACATAAATGTTGACTTTTACTGAAAAAGGTGTTTTAAAAAGATTTGAAAATATGTTTCCCTTTCGGCAAGCTTCTCTGCTCCATTGTTTCTAGTCTGGCAGCCACAACTGTCCCAGTCTTTTTAATGCAGGCAGAAGCCTGAGCTCCCGTTTATGGATTGAATGCTTCCGAAAACAAGCAAAAAAGGAAACACACCGTGGATGCACCTCCAGGCTGTTTACTTTATACATCTTTCAACGCATCCCCTCCTCCCATTACAACGACCATGCCACAAGGCAAACAGAACAGCTCCACCGTAGGAGCCAGGCATTAAATGTAGGTGGAGAGCTTTTGCTATGCTGCTGAGCCCTGGGGTGGGGGCCTTGAGACCATGGGCGGGGGGGGGCACTGCGGATAATAGAAAGCAATGGTAGCAGGTCCTGAAAAGGCTGCAGGCAGCATTACAACAGAAAGCTGTGAAAGGACAGGCAACACTGAATAAGACCCTGTGGCGACACCACGCTACACAGGCAGCGTCACGGAAGTAGTCACGTTCCATGCTCTGGCGAGTAATGGCTCATCATCAAGTGCCTCGGGAAATGTCTCAGCATCTGCGCATGCGTAATGCAGCATGCCTCGAAAAGATACCCGCTGCGGTGAAGTGTTTCGACCTGTACGCAGCCGCAGTACAGCATGCCTAGGAAAAGTGTCTCGGCTTTTGCGCACGCGCAGTATTCCTCGGCGAGCAGTCTTGCCTTCGGCGCAGCCGCAGTGCAGCGTGCCTCTGCAAAGTGTCTCGTCTTCTGCGCAGTCGCGGTGGAGCGCTGAAAGGCCGCATTGTGTGGAGACTCTCTGGAGAGGCCCTCAATTAAGCCGGTGCTGCCGAGGATCCTGCAAGGGATTATTAGCGAGTAGTCCTCACGGGACTACAGGGAGGAATCTATTCCACATCCCTGGAGAGAAACCCACCGAGGACTGGGGAGACATGTCCGGCCAGGGCGCGGATGAGGTGAGTTCTCCCTCCTGTATATTTTTGGGGGTCCGCCGCCGGCCCTGTCCCCATCAGTCTCTTATTTAGGCCACCGTGCTTTGCATTCTGGGAGATGTAGTTTCACTTTGTCCTATTAGTCACGTGCCATGCAGAGGGCCTTCAGTTTCAAAGCCAGGACTGGATTGAAGGTGACATCAGGACCTGGAGTTAACAGCAATTGAGCACTTGACTCTGAGAGAGGGTCATTGCCGGGGTGACCCTCCATGTTCCCACATTCCATCCTCAGGCAGTAGCCCTCTTCCTCCCCCGTGTCCTCAGGCAGCGGTGGCAGCAGAGTAGCCCTCTCGTGGCAGCAGAGTAGCCTCTTCCTCCCCTGTGTCCTCAGGCAGTAGCCTCTTCCTCCCCCGTGTCCTCAGGCAGAGGTGGCAGCAGAGTAGCCCTCTTCCTCCCCCGTGTCCTCAGGCAGCGGTGGCAGCAGAGTAGCCCTCTTCCTCCCCCGTGTCCTCAGGCAGCGGTGGCAGCAGAGTAGCCCTCTTCCTCCCCCGTGTCCTCAGGCAGCGGTGGCAGCAGAGTAGCCCTCTCGTGGCAGCAGAGTAGCCTCTTCCTCCCCTGTGTCCTCAGGCAGTAGCCTCTTCCTCCCCCGTGTCCTCAGGCAGAGGTGGCAGCAGAGTAGCCCTCTTTCTCCCCCGTGTCCTCAGGCAGCGGTGGCAGCAGAGTAGCCCTCTTCCTCCCCCGTGTCCTCAGGCAGCGGTGGCAGCAGAGTAGCCCTCTTCCTCCCCCGTGTCCTCAGGCAGCGGTGGCAGCAGAGTAGCCCTCTCGTGGCAGCAGAGTAGCCTCTTCCTCCCCTGTGTCCTCGGGCAGTAGCCTCTTCCTCCCCCGTGTCCTCAGGCAGAGGTGGCAGCAGAGTAGCCCTCTTCCTCCCCCGTGTCCTCAGGCAGCGGTGGCAGCAGAGTAGCCCTCTTCCTCCCCCGTGTCCTCAGGCAGCGGTGGCAGCAGAGTAGCCCTCTCGTGGCAGCAGAGTAGCCTCTTCCTCCCCTGTGTCCTCAGGCAGTAGCCTCTTCCTCCCCCGTGTCCTCAGGCAGAGGTGGCAGCAGAGTAGCCCTCTTCCTCCCCCGTGTCCTCAGGCAGCGGTGGCAGCAGAGTAGCCCTCTTCCTCCCCCGTGTCCTCAGGCAGCGGTGGCAGCAGAGTAGCCCTCTTCCTCCCCCGTGTCCTCAGGCAGCGGTGGCAGCAGAGTAGCCCTCTCGTGGCAGCAGAGTAGCCTCTTCCTCCCCTGTGTCCTCGGGCAGTAGCCTCTTCCTCCCCCGTGTCCTCAGGCAGCGGTGGCAGCAGAGTAGCCCTCTTCCTCCCCTCGTGGCAGCAGAGTAGCCCTCTTCCTCCCCCGTGTCCTCAGGCAGAGGTGGCAGCAGAGTAGCCCTCTTCCTCCCCCGTGTCCTCAGGCAGCGGTGGCAGCAGAGTAGCCCTCTTCCTCCCCCGTGTCCTCAGGCAGCGGTGGCAGCAGAGTAGCCCTCTTCCTCCCCCGTGTCCTCAGGCAGCGGTGGCAGCAGAGTAGCCCTCTCGTGGCAGCAGAGTAGCCTCTTCCTCCCCTGTGTCCTCGGGCAGTAGCCTCTTCCTCCCCCGTGTCCTCAGGCAGCGGTGGCAGCAGAGTAGCCCTCTTCCTCCCCTCGTGGCAGCAGAGTAGCCCTCTTCTTCCCCCGTGTCCTCAGGCAGAGGTGGCAGCAGAGAAGCCCTCTTCTTCCCCCGTGTCCTCAGGCAGCGGTGGCAGCAGAGTAGCCCTCTTCCTCCCCCGTGTCCTCAGGCAGCGGTGGCAGCAGAGTAGCCCTCTTCCTCCCCTCGTGGCAGCAGAGTAGCCTCTTCCTCCCCCGTGTCCTCAGGCAGCGGTGGCAGCAGAGTAGCCCTCTTCCTCCCCCGTGTCCTCAGGCAGCGGTGGCAGCAGAGTAGCCCTCTCGTGGCAGCAGAGTAGCCTCTTCCTCCCCTGTGTCCTCAGGCAGTAGCCTCTTCCTCCCCCGTGTCCTCAGGCAGAGGTGGCAGCAGAGTAGCCCTCTTCTTCCCCCATGTCCTCAGGCAGAGGTGGCAGCAGAGTAGCCCTCTTCCTCCCCCGTGTCCTCAGGCAGCGGTGGCAGCAGAGTAGCCCTCTTCCTCCCCCGTGTCCTCAGGCAGCGGTGGCAGCAGAGTAGCCCTCTTCCTCCCCCGTGTCCTCAGGCAGCGGTGGCAGCAGAGTAGCCCTCTCGTGGCAGCAGAGTAGCCTCTTCCTCCCCTGTGTCCTCGGGCAGTAGCCTCTTCCTCCCCCGTGTCCTCAGGCAGCGGTGGCAGCAGAGTAGCCCTCTTCCTCCCCTCGTGGCAGCAGAGTAGCCCTCTTCCTCCCCTCGTGGCAGCAGAGTAGCCCTCTTCCTCCCCCGTGTCCTCAGGCAGCGGTGGCAGCAGAGTAGCCCTCTTCTTCCCCCGTGTCCTCAGGCAGAGGTGGCAGCAGAGTAGCCCTCTTCCTCCCCCGTGTCCTCAGGCAGCGGTGGCAGCAGAGTAGCCCTCTTCCTCCCCCGTGTCCTCAGGCAGCGGTGGCAGCAGAGTAGCCCTCTCGTGGCAGCAGAGTAGCCTCTTCCTCCCCTGTGTCCTCGGGCAGTAGCCTCTTCCTCCCCCGTGTCCTCAGGCAGCGGTGGCAGCAGAGTAGCCCTCTTCCTCCCCTCGTGGCAGTAGAGTAGCCCTCTTCTTCCCCCGTGTCCTCAGGCAGAGGTGGCAGCAGAGAAGCCCTCTTCTTCCCCTGTGTCCTCAGGCAGCGGTGGCAGCAGAGTAGCCCTCTTCCTCCCCCGTGTCCTCAGGCAGCGGTGGCAGCAGAGTAGCCCTCTTCCTCCCCTCGTGGCAGCAGAGTAGCCTCTTCCTCCCCCGTGTCCTCAGGCAGCGGTGGCAGCAGAGTAGCCCTCTTCCTCCCCCGTGTCCTCAGGCAGCGGTGGCAGCAGAGTAGCCCTCTTCCTCCCCGTGTCCACAGGCAGCGGTGGCAGCAGAGTAGCCCTCTTCCTCCCCGTGTCCACAGGCAGCGTTGGCAGCTGAGTAGTCCTCTTCCTCCCCTGTGTCCACAGTAAGGCACCTCTGAGAGCAGCATGCAGTGCTTCACCTCTGGGCCAGTCCAAAGTAGTTTCTAGGGGCTTCGTCATGGCACATATCCAGGCAACTGAGGTGACACACAAAGGTGATATGATATATGATATGGTATTTATAACGCGCCTATACACAAGTGTTTCAAGGCGCAACGAGGCAAGGGAGGGGGAACACAGGGAAGACCGACAACGATCCTACTAGGCCAGGTGCCATTCAGATCGCGCAAGTGCATGGGAAGGGGGAAGGGGAACAGTGCGGAGTGGAAGGTGGGTGGGGACAGTGCAGTACATGGGGTAAAATGGTTCTGCTCTTGGAAGAGTTTAGAATAGTTCAAGACTTCTGTGAATAGAAAACAACAGTACAAAGAGAGTAGACAGCTTCTCTCTTCATACGGTTATTTCAAAACAAAATCAAACCTATTCAGATATATCATATAAGGCAGTAACACCAAACTTCATTTAAAAATCGAAGCACAGGAAATCCAGTTGAATGCTTAGAGCGTCCAGGAGAGTCCTCTTTGGATACACATTCCGAGGCCTTCATGGATGGCTAAATACGAGTTCTGATTCCAACCCAGCCTGGGTTTCTATTGCGCCTGATGCTGTAGCTCCCATTCCTATGGACTGGACTGCTTGTTCACATCGGATGAATAGATTAATGCCACCACCGCTTCATCCTACTCTAGAAACCTGGCAACATGTCCATAACGAAAATCATTTTAAAACCCTGCTGTCAGTTGAAACAAGTCTCTGGTACAACCCAGCTGTTACCTGGGGGAATTTGTTGATACATTGCCGCTTCTGATTTGATTTGATTTTATATTTCTTACGGGTCATAATTATCTGCATTCGGGCGCAGGTGACAACGATCTCAGAAAATAAAGATCACCTGAATCACAGCAGGGAAATGCACTAGTAGCTTATTTAAATAAAAAGGTTTTTAGCCTCTTCCTGAAGAGTGCCATGGATGAGGAGATTCAGATATCCAGTGGTAGCTGCTGGTTCCAAGCTCTCGGGCCGAACACTGCAAATCTCCTATCTCCCTTTCTATCCTAGTGTAGATCGGGGTATCTGCATCAGCAGTTTATCCCCTGATAACAGATCTCTAGTAGGGAGATATGCGCACACTTGAGCTGCAAGATACCCATGTGCAAGGCCATTAATGCATCTAAACATTAGACATGCCACCTTAAATTGAATACAGTCCTCGACCGTAAGCCAGTGCAGTGATCTACGTAGGGCAGAGACATGGTCCCACTTCCTTAGATGCCGAATATGCCTAACTACTGCATTCTGGGCCTTCTGTAATCTGTTTATCTGATTACATGCCAATCCTGCCAGTAGGCTGTTGCAGTAATCTATTCGGGACAAATGGGAGCACATTTCTCAAAACCTGCAATGAGTGGTATACTGCTTTCCCCTTGGCACCCACTTGTGCTTCTCCACCCAGGTTTTCCTGCCACAGACACCCAAGGTTTTTTTTACTTTCTTTGAATATTGCAGCTCTTCCCCTAATATTCGAGGGGAGGGCTGTTGTTTCTCCTGCATCATTTTACCTTCCGGTCCAAACAATATAAGTTCGATTTTCGATGCATTCAACTGCAATTGATTACTTGTAATCCAGCTCTTAATTTCCCTCATACATTGCTCAATCTTTTCAAATACATCCTCAAAGTCATCTATCTCAATGTAAATGTGGGTGTCGTCTGCGTAGGAATTGAATTGCAGACCATGAGGGTCATTATGAGTTGGGCGGTAAGGGATTACTGCCACCAGTAAGGAGACCGGTGCCGGTAATCCCCTACAGCCCAATTTAGTGGTCCCTTAGCGGGAACCGTAAGGGACTTGTGGTCGGACCACACGTCTTTTACGGGTCCCGCTAAGGGACCAGGGTGCTAATAACGGGCTTGCCATTCACAAGCCCGTTATTAGCGCCCTCCCCATTTCCATTGAGCCCTATGGGGAATGGTTTGTTCAATGGGGATTTACCGGTCCATTCCGACCCTGGAGGGAGCGGTAAGTCCCCATTGAACGAGACCGGTGCCGGACCTGGTATTGGAGGCAGCCATGGCACAAATAGCACCATGGCTACCTCCAATCTTGGAATGAGGCCCCATGTCTCCTTAAGATATCAAATACCAGACGAAACTATAAGTTAAAAATCAAGGGGGACAGTGAAGATCCCTGAGAGACTCCACATTATTTCTGGGAGAAACCGTCTCAGGGAAACCTGTTGTGTCCTATCCTTAAGGAAGGAGCTGAACCACTGTGTCACCTGATCGGATGCTCTCTCTACTTTACTTATACATTGGAGTGCAATCCGTGATCCACCATGTCGACGGCTGTGGACAGGTCCAGCATTAATAATGCTGTAGATTTCCCTCTGATCGCGGCCTCCAACAGATCATCCTGGACGTTCAGCAGCGCTGTCTCCGTCCCATACTTGGGACAGAAACCCGATTGCAGATCATCCAGGAGACCTTCACTATTAACAAACGCCTGGAACTGGCCACAAACCACATTCTCCAGTATTTTAGTAGGCCAACATAAACGTGCTTCTGGCAGAGAGTTGTCATTTGGAAGCTTAAAGCTGTCTTGATTGGAGATGGATTAGCAGATTTTGGCTTTTTACGCTTCAAATATAGTCTAGGTGCACCAGAGGTACAGAAGTATCAATTATTATCAACATTCTTGGGTCTATTTTTTCCACGCTGAATGCAACGTTTTATAATGAACAAGAGTTGAGCTATCTTCTGAGGGTGCACTCCATGTCTGCTCAATGTTCTATCGTCTACTGTTTCCAACTTCCTGCATTCCTGACTCGAAGCGCTTAATCTGGGAGAACGAACTTCAAGTTGCTATATCAGACGTTGTTTGGTCGGGCAGATGTAGCAACATCTTGCGGATGAAGGTGGATCGGGATCTGAGATGCACCCAGCAGAGAATTGTTCACTTTTTGTATTGGACCCCATTGAAGAAGCAAGACTCTAAACTGTTAGCAACAAACTTATGCTGGTCATGTGTTAGGGAGAATTCTCTGTAAGGCTAATTTCCCAAACCTAGTGAGTCCCCCAGCAGCTTTGCTGAATTTTTTGGGGTTTATTTTTTTCTCTCCTGCTAAGAGTGAGATTCTTTTGCTCCCACTCTTAGACATGATTTGAGGTGTTCCTTTCACTTTCCATGTGTTTTATGGGCTATGGGGTCTTTTACTCCATAGGGTCTCATGTGTTTTTTATGTGGGTTACACAGCACCCTCCGTGCCGTAACCCAGGGGTGTCGTAGCGACCCCCCCAACATAGACTCCATACCCTGGGAGTGACTACTGTCTCCCAGGGCATGTAAAGTCATCATTGGCTTTGCTAGTCCCAAATTATGAACAGAAACCAGTACAAACCATCATATTGTGGACGTACTGGTCTGATCAATTCGATTGCCCCGGGGTCTGTTATTCGAGGGGGCACGTCTCCGTCCCCCCTGATCGAGTTTTGGCTGGTGGCAATGGATACTACTTTTTATATTCGACCGCAAATATATCTCTATGGGATTTTCCCATTGTTCGAGGCTACCCACTTTAATTATTTAATTCTTATAGCCTCGAACATACCGCCGGTTTATTTATTTAATATTAATTCACCGGTTGTTATTTTTTGCCAGAACTCGATTCTAAAATGGCGTTTGTGTTCTCTTCTGTGACTCCAACCCAAGTCGATCCCTTTGTTCCACTTTTTGGCGGGCTTCTCCAAAGAAGCCTCCAAAAGTGGTGCCCCTCTGTCTGGGTACCACAGAGAGTGTGGGAGGGGGTTTAGGCACCCTGGACTGAGTTACCTTGATAACTCAAGTCTCACTCTTGTGTGATTGGCCCAAATGGTGAGCCGGCCGGCTCACCACTTAGCATGTTTGATTGACAGCTAGGCTGAGTGAATGGGGGTGTGCTGCATAAAAGCAGGGCTTTGGGGACTGGAATTCAGAAGTCGCCACAGGACCTAAGAATCCGAGGAGGGAGAAGCTGAGCCGAACTGCAACGACGACACCACTGGTGGAGCCCTGCTGAACCGTCTCACCACTTTTGCCGACGACAGAGGAGATCTCCAGTCCGGAGAGTCTTCTTCCTTTGACTGGTGGGGATAACCAGTTTTGCCTTCTTTTCACCTTCCTGGAGCATCTTGTGGCTGCCTTGCCCGTGCCAAGCACCCCGGCAACCGGAATACCGCGGTTTACCACTACCGCGAAGAGAAGGGTAGTACCTTTTAACCGGAGGACTCAGCGGCTGGTTTCTTCCCTGGCAGTGCAACGACCTTCATCTTTCCTCCACGGCGAGACCTCTTCTTCCTCTGGATGAAACACCGACTTGCGCCTGCTGCCAGGAACAACTGCCCCCGCTGGAGTTCCCTACCCACTTAAGGTATGGTTTCCCGCCTGGCTTCCCTTGCGACAGATCGTTCGGGGTGACAGTAAAGCCTCGACTTTCTAATCTGGGCTAGCCTGGTACAACCTAGCTAACTTTTCCTGACTTGAATTTCATCCTTTTTGTGCGAACTATCTACAAGACTCTTTGGGCATAACCCCACTGCGTGAACCTGGACCCCTTCTGCTTGCTCTCTCCAAGAGTGGGCCTGGCAATTGACTTCCCTGCTCTCCAGTAGAACTCTGCCTATCCTGCCTTGCTGTTGGTCTTTGAGAAAGTATTGAAACTTGTGTGCTTCTTTAAGTCTGCCTTTTTCCCTCCCTTTCTTTACAACTTATTAGTGTCATCTTATGTTAAGCGCTCACCTCTGTCTGAAAATAAGTGGTGTTTCTCACTAAGACTTGTCTAATAAGTGAATAGGGTTGGATATATATGATAGTGACTGTGTGTTGAATTTACTTACCTCGTTTTTGCTAGTGTAAACTACAAGTGTGTTTTTAAATAAATAATTATATAGTTTTACACCAAAGCTCTGGTCAGTGTTTGTTTGTACTACTGTGTCTCTGTACCTATTGTGTATACTCTGCATACTGCCTAACTCTTCTTGAGGGAAGTCTGACTGCTCAGCCACAGCTACCAAGTGAATCTGTATGGTACAGACTGCTACCAAGTGGCTTTACTGCCAAATACCTGTAGTCTTAAATCTTTTGCAGTGGTCCCAGAGGGAACTGCACAGGTTTCTGCCTAACACATGTAACGCTGCGTGGGGCAGAAACCTGCGTATGCCGTGGGAATGTTGCAAGGTTTGGGATTATTGGGATGATGTTATCAGTAGAATGGAGATAGTGACACATTGTAATTTTCCCAGGTTGCCAATGCTAACTGTTCTGGGTCATTTGTCATTGATTCTTATGGTTGTACAGAGCTTTAATAATGTTCAGTCCAGATAAGCCACTGCAGGAGGAATGGACGCATGGCATGGTGTTATTGTCAGCAAAGGAAACTGTATCTTTCATATGGAAAAGATCTCTATCTGACTATAATGCAATATGGGGTCCATTTCATGATGTATATGTAGGGAAAGTTTTTTTATAATCTGTGTATCTTTTGTTCTAGTTTGGATCACCGTTTACCTTTATCCCTCCCCTTATTCCCTTCCACTTTGCTTTCTTTTTCTCCCGATTGTCTATAACTCTTCTTTCTGCTATAGATGTGCTGAATTTAATATGCTTTTTTATGTTTGTATCTATTGCATCTCTAGTTCTTGTTCTTATGAGACTTTGTAATTGAAAATCTGTTAAAATATTGTTTTTAATTCAATAAAATGCATAGAAATACAGGCATCATCGTATATGGGCAAGTGTACAGTGCATACATAGACCAGCAGTAACTTCATGTAAAAATGGAAGCACAGGAATTCCAGTTGAAAGCTTCTAGCGACCATGAGAGCCCTCTTTGGATACACAATTCAGTACACTACTCCCCACAAGGCATCTTAACACCCTGCACTGTCATCCCAGCATGATACAGTAGAACTCCTATCACTCTAAATGCTCAGTATAAGCACTTTGCCACCATGCAAACCATAGCTCCATTGTCCATCCCATAGTAAAGGTCCTTGGCTTGCACTGTATTGCTAATCCCAGGGGTTGAGGAATATCGGTTTTAGATATTATACAGAGCCTCCTAAAACTCACCTGCAGAGGGAAAATGAACACAAAATTAGCAGCGTTTTCCACGGTTGTCTTACAGTATCCACATCTCTCAGAAACCTTGGGATTCTACTGGATCAAGATTTGACATAATGGAAGTTTTCAAAATTACACATACAACGATTTTAAGAATTTGGGGGTTCAGTATGTCCATGTACTACTCATAGCCCAGCAGTGACTTTCTATTCCGATATGTACGGAGGGTAGTCAAGTCAAACGTATGTACAGAGGGTAGTCAAGTCCTAGATCAGATCTTGCAAACCAGTACAATTTCTTCCTACAACTGATCTTCTGTCTTGATGACATTCCTAGTCAACGGATTGATTGCATCTGAGTTATCCTAGGCTGCACTTGGACTAATCGGTCTCAAAGATTCCCTGATGTGTACACACCAGGGAATTGTGAGAACTTTCAAAAGTTATCAACTTTGAAGAGCAGCTGCCGAGGAGGCCATCTGTGGGTTGAAATCGAACGGACCCCACCAGAGGAGAACCAAAAGATTTGACAACGAGGTTACTCAGGAAGGAAGGTTCCGGTGGGGAATGGAGATCCTGTGGCAGGCGAGCTTCAAGTCCAGTGCCCAGGAATCCAGTCTGCAGGCTGAACCCCCCCCCCCCCCGCCCCCCAAAGCACAGAAGAGTGGCACCAATGATGTGGTGCGAGTTGGATGGCCCCCAGGATGTGGAAAATGTGACTGTAGAATGGGCCACAGAAGCTCAAGAGATGAGTGTGCATAGACAAAGGTGTGGCCTCCGCATGGGTCGTGGTTATGCAGTGTCTGCACATAAAGCCCTGGTGATGGAGGAATGGGACGAACAGGGCGACATTCACTGCTACACAATCATGAACCTTTCTGTGATTCTAGCAGGGCAGTCCTGCTGTCTTGTGAGGTTTGCCTTTAACAAAACTCAGGTTGTTAAATCTTGCTATTGTGAAAACATGCAGTTATAAGGATTTGGTGAGGGAAGGCAGTGAATGGGGAGGGGGTGTTTATTTGAAACGTATGCCTTGTTTTTAACAAGGTCACTTTCCTCGTGCATTGCTGTTGTTTTTGTCAATTTAAAATATATGTTTATTTTGTGTTTGTGGTACAGATTTGGGGCAGGGGTGGTGGATGTGAGGGTGAGATGGTGGGGTTGGGTTCTAATTATAATTGTTATTTTATAACTCGCTTAATACCAGAGACCTGGTGTCTAAGTGGGAGACCGGGATTCGAACCTGTGTCACTATGCGTTGTCTTGCTTCCCGTTGTCCCCTTTGCTGTCCTCCCTCCAGGGTTAGATAGGGAGCTGGGGACGGGGGCATTAAAAAAAGAAAAAATTGACAAACTGCCACAGGGAAAAGTGCACGAGTAATGGGCAAACAAGGAAAGTTACCTCGTTAAAAATGCCTGGGGAGGAAACAAAATTATGGTTTTTGTGGATTTCAGCAAAGATGTTCTATAAAGAAGGAAAACATTTGATAAGGTGAAAGTGAAGGCACGGGAAAAAGGCTTAAAATATGATGTGGTCTATCCTGCAATTTTTAAAGTTGTGGTTGAGGGGCAGCTGCATTCATTCGGTGAATGTAAGTCAGCAGAAGCATTTTTGACGGATTTAGATCTGGATCCAATGGAGGGCACTTCATCTGATTTTAAACCTGCAAATACAAATACGAGGAAGGAAGGTCTGAGTTACATTGACTATGGTTTGGGAATCAGACTGTTTTTTTTTTCTCCTTTTGACTGTTAAGGTTTGCATTTATTTATTTCAACCACAATATCTAATTAGTTTAATATCTTTTTTGATGATTAAGATGGCTGCCACCTTTTAGCCGTTGCTTTAACTTTTTGGATTTTTTCTTTCGTAACGGAGAGGATGCGGCTTTGTATATGCATTAATTGATCTTCTAGCTTTAGAACGGAACGATTTGAAGAAAGAACCTCCCTCCTGCAACGTGTGCATCTGAACGTAATGTGGGATATGTGATCATTGCTGCTTGCTACGTTGTGGGGTGTGCAGCGATCCATGGAATCGGTGAGATGAATATGCCTGGAGGCTGCTTGCGGTCTGTTACTGAAGTGTGCCGCGGAGGTACCCCTGAAGACCTGGAGTAAGTCTGCTTACTAACGTGGTGATGGTGCGTACCTTTCGTATTGAAGTTAAAGACGCTTCAACGTCAACATCGCTACTGATGTTTACATATTGGGCCTCATTCCGAGTACGGCGCTAACCAATGGCGCTATTAACGCCTTGGTTGACGCCATACCCGGACCGGCAGCGCCTTGGTGGATGGCGGAATTACCGCCCCATTCCAAGGTTGGCGGGGCGGTAATTCCCCATTCACCAAGGCTCTTCCCCATTCCCAAATGAGCCCCCATAGGGCTCAATGGGAATGGGGAAGATGCAAATAACGGTGACCGTTCATTACGGTCACCGTTATTGGCTTGGAGGCCCCTTTGCGCCCTCGACTTTAACACCTGCTCAAAGCAGGCGTTAAGGGCGAGGGCGCAAAGGGAACTCGGAGTATGGCGGTAAGGGATTACCGCCACCGGTCTCGTTACCGGTGGCCGCTATCCCTTACCGCCATACTCGGAATGAGGCCCATTGTCTTGGAAATGATTAGACCTTGCAGTGCCGGGTTTGTATCGGGGGAAGATTCGAAAGGACAGTCATGCAGCAGGATTCAGGGTGACATACGGGTTCTCTCCGAGTCCCGCAGATGTGTCTCCTACGGAATACTAAATGTAAAACTTCTTTCATAACTTTGGGTACTGTCCAGTAATCTGACACTGCTGGGGGGGCAGCTTTTTTAGCGTAATCCAGCCCTTGGAGAGGAGAGAAACTAAAGAACGCTGCACTGTTTTTGTTAAGTGACGCCATCTAGGAGGTGGAATGCCACGGTACTATTACTACTGTGATGTGGGTGGAGGGAGAGGGGCACAGGGTCCGGCTTTATTATTTTGCAGTGTGTTGATGGACACCTACCTATGCCATAACTGAGAAGGATGATTCTCTTGGATACATCCACAGTTATTGGTTCTGTTAAAATTGACTGTAATTTCTTATTGCATGAGTATGTACTGGGGTATAGTGAAAAGGTGCACACTCTGGTAGCTAGCCCTGTCCATTTTTTGTGTGTGGTGGCACTTGGGGGCAGAATCCCATTGGCATGGTTTTAACCGGCAATGTATGGCCTCTGATACAAAAATGTTACGGTGGTAATACGGCTAAATATTTTTCATTTATTATGTGTTTGAGGGGAATCTATGGAAGAGTTGTTTGCAAACATCGGAATGCAATGAGCTGACAGCAAAGTAGTTAAAAGGGGAGTTCCTGGTGATTTGAGAGTAACCAAGAGTAGTCTCATGCTGGTGGAAGGCACTTACCATTCCATGCTCCATATGGAAAGGATATAGTGATGGCAATTAGCAAAGGCAAATGTGGACCTGAAACTGGATGGGATGCCATTGTCAATGCCATTTATGAGTTTGGCATATGAGATGCAATGACGTGCATGTGTTTAGATCGCTTGATATTGGAGAGTGGCTTTAGAACTTGAATTGTCCATTTATTTATTCTACTTGATGTTGGGGTAGAGATGTAATTCTAAACGATGCTGAACGTGATGACTCATTGGGATGTTCCCATTTAACAATTTGTTAGCAATCAATCTGTTTCATATTAGCCTTGCTAGGTTTACTTTCTCAAGTGCATGCAGCATCTGTTTTATATTTTGGTTAGGAAGTATACTTTGTTGAGTCTATATTGCAGACAAAGAATTAAAACATTAAAGTGATGATGTTTGGAATGGTACATCAGAGAAGATTCGATATGAGTGTGACTTACTGTGATTGACTGTATGTGTTGTAATTCTTGAAGGTTTATATGGAGCCCATACGAGGCAAGAAGGGCAAAATATGCTTCTATTCATACTAATTTGGATTTGCATGTCAGTGTTTTTGGCAGTGAATGTGTATACTCCCCTTATATATATTGGCGGGAGTGAACAATCTTTTATTTTGAAGGGATTGAAACTGCAAAGGTTGTAACACATATTAATGATAGTTTGGGATTTGAGTGACTTTAGGAAATATCCTGTGTGTAATAAGTGTGGGAAGAGGTTATTGATTAGAAACATGGATGAAATGGGGATTTTATAAGTGAGTGGCTACAGTTGCTGTGGATGGTTTGGTAGTTGGGAGGTTCTTGCATACACGTGGACTAGTTAGCGTGCAAGGATAGCTATCGGACATTCTTTTGATGCATATATTAATGTGCAAGAGTTCTGTACGAGGTGGTCTTGGGGAACGGTTGACATTGATAAAAGGCAGAGTTTTCCCTGGGGAAAAGGGGAAGTATCGTTTTTTGGATTCCTATGCAATATCACCATGTCTCATGCAAATGGATATGGGAAGTGTGATTTAATCTACTGGCAGCAATGATAGAGTATGGGTATGTGTTTGTGTGGGTGGTTTTTGCGATCGGCAGTAAGATATGGTCTATTGATGGATTGTATCGAACTATAACAATGGTTAATAAGAGTTTTTTTTATTTTTGGGGGGGGGGGGGTTAAATACTTAAATAGGGGTAGTTTTAAGGTATTTCTTGTTTGAAGTATGGAAAGGACTTGAAATATGATGTGTTAAATATGGTCTGGTGTGACTGGTGAGGATAGTTCGGAGTGAGGGTTTGGGTGTGCATAAATCTGCTTACTACAAGTCTGATGGTTGTTGGACTTTTGGATTGGATAAATCCTTTTATATGTTTGTTGTTTTTATGTGTGTGGTGTAATGTTTTTCGTTTTGTTTTTCTCTTATTTTTCTTTTTCTTTTCACATTACTTTCAAATCCTACTCCTGGTTGAACACTATTAACTTTGCTTCTATCTCACAATGGTTTCTGGGGATGTTTGCACACGGAGTAGGACGATTTGGCGCGGCCATTTCGACGCAGGCCGATTTGGCGCGGCTGATTGGCCGCAGAGCCTGTTTTGGCGCGCCCATTTCGGCACGGCCAGTTCGAATGAAAAGGGCGACCCTGGGAATGCAGCAAGCATCACGGGGTATCTATCCCCTGGCAACGTGCCGCCCCAGTTGGAGGTTCCCTGCGATTCCTGCACTGGCATTACTTGGAGCGCCGTGACCCGAGAGCATGATGACAACCCCCCCTCCCCCCTGCAAACCCCCTCCCCCTAGCACCTTCTCGTTGACAGCGTCACGACATGTCCAGATATTATGATGTACAGGGATGCTTAGCTCAGCTCTTTGTCCAGACCCTGCATGTCTCTGCATTCACCCCGAACAGTTCAATCTTCCCTCTGCGCCCCCTTATCCGCCCACCCTTGTCCCGCAAATTGGTCGAAAGGTGTCAACTTCTAAAGGCTGAGCATCAAAACACTCAAAGTGCCTACATTTCTCCTGCGAACTCCAAGAGGGTCAGGAGTCTAAGTTTCTATAAAAGAGATGTTTCCGGGGTGGGAGTGGGAGTGTATTCCCCCGTGCCAGAAGCAACTCCATATTCATTAAACCACAAGTGAGGATTGCCTCAATAGAAGATTATAACAACATGAAAACAGGAACTATGCACTGAATCCTAATAGGACTCCAGAAACGACACATGGAGATGTATTAATGTTTACATTTGTAAAGCATTCTTAACCTGAGGGCATCAAGGCGCTAATTATATTACATGATTTTCCCAGGATCGTATCCTTTGCTTAGGGATTGCCCCCGTGGAGACTCTAGCAGTACAAACGCAGAGGCATCACCGCTGGCACTCCTATAGCCCCGATCCTCCGGTAAGCGCAGAGAGGAGAGGAAGCGCTATGCCAGTTCACTAGCTCACTCATTCAAACAGCCCCACATTTCTCGTTCTGTGACTTTGTGAGGGTGCCCTGTAGCAGCCTTCCACACTACACATGCGGAGGGACTCACATAGCTGATACCCCAGAAGCGCCCAGAGTAGATTCAGCGTTGTGTGCGGTCATTCATTCATTCATTCATTCATTCATTCATTCACACAACCCCACTGCCCCCAGCCCTGCTACTCACATAGATACAGAGGACCCTTAAAAGACAGCAGCAGATCAGGAACGCCTCATAGAACCCCCCCAGGATGTGGGCAGGCTAGTGGGGTGCCAGTCCCAGGGGTGCTGCCACGGTCACACAAGGTCTAGTCAGCATTGCCCTTGGCATTCAGAGTCCTCCCATGCAGGGAAGTGTGGACTGAGCAGCCACTCCCCCAACTGTGCTCACTCTGCGGGCTGCCCCCCACTGTGCAGCAGGAGAGACTCTTGTGTCACAAGCTGTGTGATCCTGGTGCGCTTCCCGCTGTGTCTCAAGCAGCGCACCGCCGGGGCAGGGTGGGGGGTTGGGGCTGGTGTGCTGGCTCTCGCAGCAGTTGTTCAGGTAGGCTCTGCTCCGGTCCAGTCCCACACCTACATTTTTTTTCAAATGCAACACGGTAACATTACCTGCCAACGTACTGCATTTGAAAATAATTATTCTTTTGAATTTGGCGTGAGGGAGTTTAGACGGGGCTGCAAGGTCATCCACGTCCAAACGTCCCTCGTGCCAAATCGACAGCGCCAGAAAGGCTTCTGCGCCAAAATGGGCACGCCGATCTGGCCGCCGCGCCAAAGTTTGCGCATATTAAAGATCATTTACTTTGACAGGTAAACATTGCAGTACTTCTATAGTGGGATATTAGTCCGTTAAACTTTGTTTCTTGGAATGTGAAGGGCATTGGATGTGTGATCAAACGGCGGAAAGATTTGGCCCGAATTTGGAGGAGTGGAAGAAAAATGTCTTACTCTATACGAAGATGGAGGGAGAAGATATAATTTTGGGCGGTGATTTTAATTTAGTAATGGATAGTAATCTGGACAGGGGATCAGACTGCAGGTACAATGGTGAGAGATTTAGTGCAGAATTGAGACGGTTTGCGCCGAAGTACCATCTTGTAGACATCTGGAGGGTGCTACATCAATCAGATAGAGAATACTCCTTTTACTCATTGGTTCATAATTCATATTCACGTATAGATTCTTTCTTAATAAGTGACAAATTGGTTGATCAGACACACTGCTGTAGTATTAAGGAGAGGATTATCTCAGACCATGCGTTAATAGACCTGAACATTAGTTTGGCTAATATGGGTAGGAAAAATAACAGGTGGAGAATGCAAGTGAATGCCCTTAAAGATTCAATAATAGGTAAGGATTTAGATGATTTCATTAAGAGACATTGGGCCTCATTACACGGAATGCGGTAAGGGCACCGGTAAACCCTTACCGCCTTCCTACGGGGTCCCTTTGTAGGACCCGACCTCAATGGCTGGTTTTACCAGCCGTTAAGGAACGGGCCCGCAAAGGGACCTTGGTGCTAATTACGGTACCGCAATTAGCTCCTTCCCCATCCCCATTGAGCCCTATGGGGGCAAAAATGGGAATGGGGAAGTGCCTTGGTGAATGGGGAATTACCGCCACCGCTCACCTTGGAGTAGGGCGGTAATTCCGCCATCCACCAAGGCGGACACAGTAAAATACCGGCGGCAACCATGGCACTAATAGCGCCATGGTTACCGCATACCATGTGATGAGGCCCATTTAATGGAAAATGTTGGCACGTCAAATGTCAAGATAGTATGGGATTGTTTTAAGGCAGTGTTGAGGGGTGAAATGATTTGTAGAGCCTCGCATGGAAAAAAAAGGAAAAAAGAAAGAGTTGAGCAACTAGAAAAAGAGGTGATCGAACTACAAAAATGTTGTGCACGTACTGAATCGGAGTTCAAACAATTAAAACTGAAAACACTAGAGGAAGAGCTGAAAAATTTAGAGCAGACACGTGCAGGGAAAGGGATATTTTTTACAAAGCAATTGTTTAGGGAGTTTGGTGACAAATGGTAAGATATTGGCAAATAAGCTTAAAAGTCTAGTGACTGATGCGTGTATCTCTACCATTGAAAATGATGAAGGGGAGTCGTTTCATTGGAGTGCGGATATTTGTAAAACGTTCAGATCATATTATGAGAAGTTATATAAAGAGGACTCGCATCCTGATGATACGGATCTGCAGACTTTTTTTGATAAAGTTCATCTTACTAAATTGAGTGGGGATACAAATGCGTTACTTGAATCTATGATAGATGTGGCAGAAGTTAATGCTGCTATCCTACTGTTGAAAGATGGGAAATCGCCGGGGCCTGATGGGATCATTTCAGAATTTGATAAGAAATTTGCTGGTCAGCTGTCGCCTTTTCTATGCACGCTTTTTAATGATTTTTTAATGACTGGTACCATATGTGCAGCTATAATTATTGTTCTTCCAAAATCTGGTAAGGATCACAAAAAATGTGGGAGCTATAGACCAATTTCATTACTAAATGTGGACTTTAAGATATTTACAAGAATATGGGCAAATAGGCTTATGGTAATTATGAAGGATTTGGTGGATGAATCCCAAGTGGGATTCATCCCAGGGAGATATGGATATAACGTCAGGACGGTATTGAATGTTATTTGGAAACATTATAATAAGGATTCAAAAGGAATCATAGGGTTTTTTTGACACAAACAAAGCGTTTTATAGGGTCAATTGGCGATTTTTGGAGTATGCCTTGGTGAGGATGGGTTTTGGGCCAACGGTTATGAGCATGATTAGATGTATTCATCATGAGGTCAAGGCAAGAGTGTCTGTGAATGGTTTGCTTTTGGAGTCTCACTAAAGGAACGAGACAAGGATGCCATCTATCTCTGTTTTTATTTGATCTGGCACTTGAAGCATTAGCTGCTTATATTAGGCAATGTGAAAGAATTTAGGGATTGTGTGTTGGGAAACTTGAGGTTAAAATCTTATCCTATGCAGATGGTCCTGTTGTCCAACCCAGATGTTTTTGGGTTATTAATGAAACAGATGTTTCAGGAAGTAGGTAGGCTATCTGGACATAAAGTGAATTGGGACAAGACTGAGATTTTCCCGCTATCAAAAATACATAATAGGGAAATTCTGAATGTGTGGAATTGTAAATGGTCCCCTGAGGGCAGCCCTACAGATAAGGTGCGTATTGTTCCATTTTACGCATGCAATTCTATCCCTTGCGGAGCATTTCATTTTCTACTGTGTACTGTTTACGCTGCCTTTATTTTCATAAAAAATAATATGTTTTTTTCCACTAGATGGCACTGTAGTGCAAGCATATCAATCTTTTAACCCTCAACACTTAAGATTTCCCTAACTCAAGTAAGCTAAGAATCTGTTTGCCATTTTTTGGAGCAGTGTTCATTGTTTCTCCAGAATGACTGCTAGAGGAAGCTGCGTGTTTGTGTTATGAATGCTGACTATGAGTATTGATTTTGGGTGTTATTTTCACTTTTTAACCGACTTGCAATGATACTTCGAAGATCTGAGGAACTTGCAACTCTTGGATGTTTTCATAAATCATCCCCAGCATTGTGTCCTAGTTGGGATGATGAATGGCCAACACTGTGGGGCTCCCGAGGGCAACGATGTGTCGGGTGGCCTTGACCATTTCCTCTTTTGCTTACCCTTGTACAGTGGAGGAGTTTCCAGTCTGCTGACTCCTCGTTGGGGACTTTGCATGTGGTCATGTTGCGTTATTATGCAATTTGTTTTTTGTAAGTGAACTCTATAAGATGGCATTACTGTCTGTAGGCCTTGAAATCCAATCTATTTGTACTGAGTAAATCCTGGAAGGTATGTGGTCAAATTTGCAGAGTGGATTAAAATCCCTGCTTCACTGTTCAGCCAAGGTTTGTGATCCTGGTCCCCTGCTCCCCCCACAGTCCTCCCTACCCCCACAGTCCCCCCTCCCCCATCTGTCCCGCCATCCCACTCCCACCTTTTTGGATGCATCCAGAGTACCACTAGTTCCTTTTTTTCCACTTCTTCCACTGCTTTCACCCCCCCTGATGTGATTATTGATTATGGGCTGAATTGGCTGTGATGCGTCGTGTTATGCCAGAGATGCAGATTCTTGACTGCCTAGGAAGAAACCTATCGGGCAATCAAGACTGCTCACCTGGGATTCCTAAATGAGCAGTAATGTAAGCAAGTTCTGTACTGCTAACACTTGCGTACTCACTCTCTCTCTGCAGGCAATACATTAGTCTCAATCTATAGTAGTTTCTAGGCTCCAGAATTTTGAAAATGAAGCTGTATATGTAGCATGTACTTACAAGTTATTTTATGGCGGAATAATTTCCACAAGTGTAATAAAATGGTTAAAGGCAAGCCAGACACCTTTTGATCTACAACTCCTTTGGTCTACGGGTCGGATTTTACGTATGTATTGGGTCTATGTTGGATATGTTTTACTCTCTTGCAGAGCAGAAAACAAATTTTTACTCTCTTGGAATTGCATTTACTCTCTAATTTGAAAAATCATGCATAAAATACTCCAACCTCAAAATCTTATCTTGAGCACTGCCTGAGGGTGTTAAATATCTTGGTATTTATGTTATTGGTGAGCTAAACAAAATTGTGCAGAACAACATTAATGGGGTATTAGACAAAATGTCTTACTTTATACGAAGAAGGGAAAGATATAAACTTTCTTCATGGGCGAAAATCAACGCCATTAAGATGGACTTATTACCAAACGTACTGTATATTATTCAGTCGATTCCATTTTTGATAAGTAAAAAGTAGATTATGCGGGTTGATAAGGTTTCTCAAAGTTTTTTGTGTGGTTTGGATAAAAGACCACGAATCCCATGGTATATTTTGATGCAGAAGGTTGATGAGGGGGGGATTTGGTTATCCAGACTTACATAAATACTGTAAGGCGTTTTTGCTTAAAGGCTCTTATTATTGTAGAGATGATGATGATTTTAATGGACCTCTTTGGTTGCGTATGGAAAAAGATATCTGCAGTTAGTATCATTTAAAAAGCCTCTATACTATGGGGAAAAGGAGCGGACTTAAATCTACCTATGATCAGACAGAAGATAATAGGTAGAGCATACTGGACGCCAGTTCAGATGTATAAATTGAATTTACAGACGGATGATTTATGCTGGGTGTGTGGGACAGACAGGGGTACCTTGTTATACCTTTTTTGGAGTTGTTCGAGAGTTCGTAACTTTTTGGAATGAAGTGATTGATAGAGTTGAATTGACGCTAAAAGTAATTTTACAGAGAACAGCAGTTAATATAATCCTTCTTCTACATAGGGGTAGGTGTACAGATTCTATGAAATATAACAATTGGATTGATAAAGCTCTGTTAGTTGCGATGAGACTGATTCTTCGGGTTTGGAAAACCAGGAAGAAGCCCTCAGTGGAGGACTGGTTAATGGAGTTGCAGACCCTGTCCACTTATGAAAAAATGTCATTCGAGGCGAGGGAGAAGGAGGAGGAATACATTTCGATGTGGGGGCCATTCAATGCCTTATATGGCTGAATATCTAAGGTGTGGTTAATATTGAGGTGTGGGATTTTTTTTTAAAAAAAGTTATCTTTTTCTCTCTTCTCTTCCCTCTTTCTCTTTTCTTTCTACTTTTTTTATATCTTTCTTCTTTGCTCCCTTTCTTAGTGTATTGGTTTGGTGTTGGTCTATGTGGAGTCTTGTGTCTCTGTATAACTTCTGATAGGAGGGGTGGTTATATTTGTTTTGAAAATGTTGTTTACATACACTGAAAGTGATTTAGTGTGTCTAACGGGGGTGTGTTGGATTGTAATATTTGCTTTGAATTATATACTTATTGAAATGTAGTTAAACAAAGTGTTTATGCTTCTACTAAAAACCTGTGTATCATATCGATATGAATTGTATTTGTTGACATGCTAATAAATGGATGTTTAAAAAAAATACATACAACCATTTGAAATTAACAGACATTCATTGAATACTGTATCACACTGAATGGAATTAGTAAATAATTGATGTCACATGTTCTGTTCCAGGGGCAGGTCACCTTCCATGACACTCCTGCCTGTTTTGCTGGAGAGGAGTGGAAGAGGTTGAAGGAGTGGCAGAAGGAACTGTACAGGAATGTGATGAAGGAAATCCACCAAGCTCTGCTCTCACTGGGTAAAGTTACACCCCTGATCTTTAACAGGTGGCTTTAGAGTCAATGAAAGGGGTGCCTTCTTATCTCAGACTCTCCTAAGGATGCTCTCCTGTTGTTCTGTGTTTTGATCAATGTATTTTACATCATTCTAGGTTTGCCTAATCCTCCTGAATTGTATTGTATTGTATTTATTTATATAGCGCCCCAAGCCCTTGGGCCCCTGGGCACATTTCTTAAATAGTTACATAGGCATCATACATTTTGCATGAAACAGTTACAATATATACTATACTATAGATTTTATAGATTGTCTGAGGGGTCTTTTGGCTTTATTTATTTCCCAATCATAAGTATTGTGCTTTCCATGCGACATATTCCATCTTTCACTGTTGCTGCAATACTTCTGTTTACGGGTACAGACTTCTTTAATTTTATCCACCAGATTTTCAAATTTACCAATTGTTTCATTTGCGCCTTCATCTAAATTGTTCTCCAATTGGTCTGCAAATGCTTTCAATTCCTTTACTGCAATAACATTGGCTTTTTCTAATTTGTGGGGGTTCCAGATTATCTGATTAGCAGCATTATCTACCTCAATATTGACGCCCAGGTGATTGTTGTCTCTCCCTTAGGATATTCCAGCATCACATATAGTGGTAGATGGTCACTTTCCTCTCGGCATCCAATCTCCATATCAAGAACCAATTGATTAGCCTTTTAATTCACTATAATGTAATCTATCGTGGATAGGCTGCCTCCCCCCACCCGGGTCGCACTCTGTTTGGCATCCCCTTTGGTTAATTAAATGATGTTTCAAAATCAAGTTTGCCCATGGTCTCCCATATCTATTGGGGAAACCATTTTCTATAGGCCCTGAACCTCTCTTGGGGTCCATTGTCTTCAGGAAGAATAATCCTAGCATTAAAGTCTGCGGCTATTATAACAGGTACCTCAGGCTCACATTCTTTTAATATTTTTTATATTCTAGCCAGGTTGGCTTTATTATTTGTTCCATTGGGCGGGTTTTATATGTTTATCACCATTATACGCGGGAATTGAGGAAGGGTGGGGTTACCCATCACAGCTAACGCCATGGGGGTCATTACAAGTTAGGAGGTAACCAATGCCGGCATTAGCGGGATGGCTACCCCTTTACCGGGTACCGGGTCCGGGTTCCTTGAATGAGGAATTACTGGGCCATTCCGACCTTGGAGGGCCCAGTAATTCCTCATTCAAAGAACCCATCCCCATTCCCATTCGAGCCCCCATAGGGCTCAATGGGAATGGGGAGGGTGCTAACAACGGGCCTGTTAATAACGGGCCCGTTGTTAGCACCTTGGTCTGCTAACAGGACCCGCTAAGGGCACCTGGTAAAACCAGGCATCCTTATCGGGTTCCCGCGAGCAGACTCATAATGGGGCGGTAAGGGGTTGACGTCTCCAGCACCTTTACCAGCGCTGTCAACCCCTTACCGCCAAACTCGTAATGACCCCCCCCATGTCTGTTGACCAGCTGGATTTGTCTCCAGACCATGGATGTTTCATGGCTGTTAATAAACCACCTTTGGGCGTCCTCGCTTACCTTTCACTGCTAAACTCTGTAGGCAGCCCCTCCATCTATATCACATTGTTCCTATAGCCATGTTTCCTGTAGTGCTAAGATGCAATAGCTATGTAGATTAGCCAACAACCTGTCCCCACTTTCATAATGCCGTTTGCCACGGGTGTTCCAGGCAATTATCATGTTCAATTCATCAGGGACGTTAGTCAAATTGGATTTAAATTCCAATGGTAGCCACTCAATCTTGTCTTAGTTTCAAAAAAATGTTTTAAACCACTTTTCCTATTATTGAATTGTAAAAGGAGCACAGCATAGTTAACTTGACTGCTAGAAAACGCCTAATTCGAGAAGATGTTTGCACTTAAAGCTGCTATTTGGTCCTTGCTAATCCGTAATCTGTTTGCTCCTTGGTTGATTGCTTAGTTCTCTGAATAACTGATTAGTGATTGACTGGTTTTCATGTGCCAGGTTAACTTCAGCGTGTTATGATCACTACTGGTTAGTTTTATTGGTGATAACTGGACCATTCTGCACAGCAGGTTTCGTGAGGACCAAATATAGTCTAAGGTTTTGTGACTGTGCTTCCGATGCCATGTATGGGCAGCAGGAATATCGCCCCTAGTGGTGCCGTTTAACATTGCACAATTCCTGCTTTTTGTCCACCGTTGCCCCTGGTCTGACTTGATTGGGCTGATTTGCCTTAGTAGTTCTTAATTGCCTATTGACAAACCAGGAGTAATTCAGGTCACCACCGATGATAATTGTGGGATCGCTATATTCAAGCATACATTCGTCTACTACGGTGGTCACCGAATTGATACACTTCCTAGAAGATATCATCACTGGATTCCAGTAGGTGTTTACTATGAGTATCTGATGACTCATGATTGCATTTGGATCCATGCTTTGCAGCATTGTGGCTTGCACGAACACATTTGGATTTTCAGATTTAACCACTTTCCAGCTATTATTGTTCTTTAACATAGTCACTAAGCCGGAAAAAACTCACTGCATCAAAATACCCAGGTTCAATCTACAAAGGGCAGGAGGCAATATCTGTCCAGTCTTAGCTGCCAAAAGCTGGAACGCTCTCCCCATGTCACTAAGATGTGAACCCTTCTATCACTGGTTCAGAAAAAAATGCAAAGCTATGGCTACAGGATCAAGAAAGTAGCCCCCCATGACTCTGCATTGGAACTACTCTACGTTGGCACTGTAATTATTGTATATAACCTTCTATTATGTATTTCGTGCAAATATGCAAAGCCACTGTATGCAACCTCACTGCTAGTATGCACCCTTTGTAAAAAGAATCATAAATGTATGTAATTTTGTAACTTGTAAGACAAGTTCCCAGATGCCCCAGGGCTTGGTGCGCTCTACAGATAAACAAACTAAACTAAACTTCCTCCTTTGTGACTCTCTATTCTGCCCCTCATCCTCTCCTCTTCACCTCTTTCTCTCTGCTCTCACTCCTCTCCACCACCTCTTCTATGATCTTGCCCCACTTCCTCCTTTGTGACTCTCTATTCTGCCCCTCATCCTCTCCTCTTCACCTCTTTCTCTCTGCTCTCACTCCTCTCCACCACCTCTTCTATGATCTTGCCCCACTTCCTCCTTTGTGACTCTCTATTCTGCCCCTCATCCTCTCCTCTTCACCTCTTTCTCTCTGCTCTCACTCCTCTCCACCACCTCTTCTATGATCTTGCCCCACTTCCTCCTTTGCGAATCTCTATTCTGCCCCTCATCCTCTCCTCTCCACCTCTTTCTCTCTGCTCTCACTCCTCTCCACCACCTCTTCTATGATCTTGCCCCACTTCCTCCTTTGTGACTCTCTATTCTGCCCCTCATCCTCTCCTCTCCACCTCTTTCTCTCTGCTCTCACTCCTCTCCACCACCTCTTCTATGATCTTGCCCCACTTCCTCCTTTGTGACTCTCTATTCTGCCCCTCATCCTCTCCTCTCCACCCCTTTCTCTCTGCTCTCACTCCTCTCCACCACCTCTTCTATGATCTTGCCCCACTTCCTCCTTTGTGACTCTCTATTCTGCCCCTCATCCTCTCCTCTTCACCTCTTTCTCTCTGCTCTCACTCCTCTCCACCACCTCTTCTATGATCTTGCCCCACTTCCTCCTTTGTGACTCTCTATTCTGCCCCTCATCCTCTCCTCTTCACCTCTTTCTCTCTGCTCTCACTCCTCTCCACCACCTCTTCTATGATCTTGCCCCACGTCCTCCTTTGTGACTCTCTATTCTGCCCCTCATCCTCTCCTCTTCACCTCTTTCTCTCTGCTCTCACTCCTCTCCACCACCTCTTCTATGATCTTGCCCCACTTCCTCCTTTGTGACTCTCTATTCTGCCCCTCATCCTCTCCTCTTCACCTCTTTCTCTCTGCTCTCACTCCTCTCCACCACCTCTTCTATGATCTTGCCCCACTTCCTCCTTTGTGACTCTCTATTCTGCCCCTCATCCTCTCCTCTTCACCTCTTTCTCTCTGCTCTCACTCCTCTCCACCACCTCTTCTATGATCTTGCCCCACTTCCTCCTTTGTGACTCTCTATTCTGCCCCTCATCCTCTCCTCTTCACCTCTTTCTCTCTGCTCTCACTCCTCTCCACCACCTCTTCTATGATCTTGCCCCACTTCCTCCTTTGTGACTCTCTATTCTGCCCCTCATCCTCTCCTCTTCACCTCTTTCTCTCTGCTCTCACTCCTCTCCACCACCTCTTCTATGATCTTGCCCCACTTCCTCCTTTGTGACTCTCTATTCTGCCCCTCATCCTCTCCTCTTCACCTCTTTCTCTCTGCTCTCACTCCTCTCCACCACCTCTTCTATGATCTTGCCCCACTTCCTCCTTTGTGACTCTCTATTCTGCCCCTCATCCTCTCCTCTTCACCTCTTTCTCTCTGCTCTCACTCCTCTCCACCACCTCTTCTATGATCTTGCCCCACTTCCTCCTTTGCGACTCTCTATTCTGCCCCTCATCCTCTCCTCTTCACCTCTTTCTCTCTGCTCTCACTCTTCTCCACCACCTCTTCTATGATCTTGCCCCACTTCCTCCTTTGCGACTCTCTATTCTGCCCCTCATCCTCTCCTCTCCACCTCTTTCTCTCTGCTCTCACTCCTCTCCACCACCTCTTCTATGATCTTGCTCCACTTCCTCCTGGAGATGTCTTCTTGGTCCATAGGAAAGACTCCCTTCCCTTGGACAAAAGTCAGTTCTTGTCTCAGTAAGACTTTCCCATTGTGGTTTCAGCCTCTCCTTTGCTGCTTGGGAAGTGTCTCGCTTTCCCATGCCTTTCTCATGCTTACAGCATAGTTCATTAGGGACCCAGACCATGTTCGGAAGCTTTGGCTGCCTCTTGCCAGGTACTGCACAGAAGAACAGTAGCCTGGATGCACTCCCCAAGCTGTAGTGGGTCCCTGACCCTGGTGTTCGGACCTGGTTGCCTCTCGCCAGGTACTGCACAGAAGAACAGTAGCCTGGATGCACTCCCCAAGCTGTAGTGTGTCTCTGATTCTGGTGTGCCGACCTGGTTCCCTCTCGCCAGGTACTGCGCAGAAGAAGAGTAGCCTGGATGCACTCCCCAAGCTGTAGTGGGTCCCTGACCCTGGTGTTCGGACCTGGTTGCCTCTCGCCAGGTACTCTGCTGAATAACAGTAGCCTGGATGCACTCCCCAAGCTGTAGTGGGTCTCTGATTCTGGTGTTCAGACCTGGTTGCCTCTCACCAGGTACTGTGCTGAATAACAGTAGCCTGGATGCACTCCCCAAGCTGTAGTGGGTCCCTGACTCTGGTGTGCAGACCTGGTTCCCTCTCGCCAAGTACTGCGCAGAAGAAGAGTAGCCTGGGTGCACTCCCCAAGCTGTAGTGGGTCCCTGACCCTGGTGTTCGGACCTGGTTGCCTCTCGCCAGGTACTGTGCTGAATAACAGTAGCCTGGATGCACTCCCCAAGCTGTAGTGGGTCTCCGATTCTGGTGTTCAGACCTGGTTCCCTCTCGCCAGGTACTGTGCTGAATAACAGTAGCCTGGATGCACTCCCCAAGCTGTAGTGGGTCCCTGACTCTGGTGGGCAGACCTGGTTGCCTCTCGCCAGGTACTGCAACGCAGACGAGTAGCCTGGATGCACTTCCCAAGTTGTAGTGGGTCTCTGATTCTGGTGTGCAGACCTGGTTGCCTCTCGCCAGGTGCTGCAATGCAGAACAGTAGCCTGGATGCACTCCCCAAGCTGTAGTGGGTCCCTGACTCTGGTGTGCAGACCTGGTTGCCTCTCGCCAGGTACTGCAACGCAGAAGAGTAGCCTGGATGCACTCCCCAAGCTGTAGTGGGTCCCTGATTCTGGTGTGCAGACCTGGTTCCCTCTCGCCAGGTACTGCAATGAATAACAGTAGCCTGGATGCACTCCCCTAGCTGTAGTGGGTACCTGACTCTGGTGTGCAGACCTGGTTCCCTCTCGCCAGGTACTGCAATGAATAACAGTAGCCTGGATGCACTCCCCAAGCTGTAGTGTGTCTCTGACTCTGGTGTGCAGACCTGGTTCCCTCTCGCCAGGTACTGCAATGAATAACAGTAGCCTGGATGCACTCCCCAAGCTGTAGTGGGTACCTGACTCTGGTGTTCAGACCTGGTTGCCTCTCGCCAGGTACTGCGCTGAATAACAGTAGCCTGGATGCACTCCCCAAGCTGTAGTGGGTCCCTCACTCTGGTGTTCAGACCTGGTTGCCTTTCACCAGGTACTGCGCTGATGAACAGTAGCCTGATGCACACCCCAAGCTGTAGTGGATCCCTGACTCTGGTGTGCAGACCTGGGCCCCTCTCACCAGCTACTGCAATGCAGAAGAGTGGCCTGGATGCACTTCCCAGGTTGTAGTGGGGGTCATGCAGACTTGGGTCTCTAACCTGCCAAGTATTGCATAAACTGTCCCTTAACTTCCAAATCTCTTCATTTAGGTGCGGGTCCCAGACTTGCAATTCCAGCTTTAGTTTTCCATTCTGTGGGCTAGGTTCACTCTCCTACCAAGCCTTGGCACAAGTCCATGTACGTCTTTGCTTTTCTCCCACTGCCTTAGTCTTCCAGACCCTATTTTCCTAGCCATCCGATCTGTGTGACCACCTCTTCAGCCTACATCGCCTTCTCGGCTAGCCATGTAACCTGTGGTGTGGTTTGCACAAGTGTCGGGTCCCTTGAGGTAGTTGGGCTTGTTTGCTGGGTTCCGGTAACTTTCTGGAGCTTCCCTTGCTCTGTGGCAGCTCCAGTCTTCTTTCCTTCTTGAACAGCGTGATCTTGCGCAATCACACTTCCTGGGTCTCTGGGCCAGCCCAGAATCTTAGTCTGCCTGCGGGCGTGTGGTCCTCACGTCCTGGACCGTCCACAGACTCTCTCTCCCTTATCTAGACATCCGCAAGCACCCACATGCACGTTTGGATCACCCTGGTGCTCGCGCTTCCTCCAAGGAGGGCTTGACAACGTGTAAAATTCCTTTCCAGTTTTTATCCTGTTTCTTTCAATCAATTGACGCGAACCACTAGACTGTGAAAGTGGTTTGAATGCTTAATCGGTATTGCTCTGCACTTGCTACTCGCCTCAGTATTAAGTAAATGTTGATGTGGTAACTCAGTAAGAATCTTCCTCGTATCAGTACTCTCTACTTGGACTGCTTTAAAAAAGGAGATAAGATATGAAATAGGAAATGAAGGTAGGATTGAAGAGGAAGGAGGTGAAAGAAAGGTGGGGTACGTGTGGGAAGGGATTCGGTTATATGTGATCTTCCCGACCACAATTACAGAGTGGTCAATTTCATTGCGGACAAAACACAGAAAAACAAAGATTTAATTTTTTATTTTTTTATTTGGGGTTGGGGAGCCCAAACCGCTCTCTTCTTTTTTTTCTTTACCTTTTAACACCACCCCAACCACATCCCGACCCATTTTAGCCCCTTATCCCACTACCCTTTATTTATTTAATTTGCCCTGTTTTTCGGTGTTATTGTCCGTTCTGAAATTTACCTCTCTGTTTTGATGCTATAAAATGACTGTATACCAATTGATTCTAGGGTCCTGTGATTGGTGGGAATACTACATTCTCTTGATGTGGCCATCACTGGTCCCAAAGGGTTTTCCCCCTCCCATGAGATCGACCCACTGAGTACCACTGCCAGGGGGACTACTGGGTAGCGGCCTCACCACCCCGGCCTCTTGGGAAGAAGGGCCCCCCCTTCGGTTGCAGTGACGACATCCTGTGATTCGTCACACCATCATTACATGTTGTGCTCAGGGTCAGGTTTGTCAGGGGTGTGAAAGTCTGCAGTTTAGTTCAGACCTGCGTGTACTACCAATTCCCCATGTGATTTGTGTTGGACGAGGACCGTCCCATAGCGCCGCTTCCTGAGGTTACAAAGTGTATGTCCGCCATCTTTGAAGCAGTCTGACAGCTGACCTTATTCAGACAACCATCCCAAAAGCCCAACTGATGTTCCTTTAGGAATCTCTGCATGGTATCATTCAAATCGCCTGGTAATTGGGGTACCCTATGAATGGGTATATGCGGCTGGGCCCATGGCATGCTATGGAAGTGGTACCTGCTACTCCTCTCTTTCCGTTTTATGCTTTTTCCAAGCATTTGTGTGGCTCTTGTGTCAGGGACTTCCTGTACACACAAGGTTATGGATGGGATGGTGGATGTGAACGTGGACCTAGGTTCCGAAGCTTACCCCAATCCCATCCCCTAGCCTCAGGCATGTGACTTGCTCATAAAGGGCAGGAGACGTTTCTTTTAAACAATCGCGCTGTGGTTGAGTTAAGTTAATTGATTTATTAAATGTACTAAATAACGCACATATACCTCTAGTGGGGGGGGGGGCACTAGTAATCAGCTATGTGTGAAAGGTAGAGAGGGATGAACGGGAAGATTATTCCAGTTTTAGCCGCTTGACCGTCAATCGTCTGTTCCCAGCTGCTGCAAGATGAATCCAGTGGATGCAGGGTAGGAGCTGGCTGCTGCTCCTTAGCCATCTCTGAGGATGCAGGGTAGGAGCTGGCTACCGCTCCTTAGCCATCTCTGGGGATGCAGGGGAGGAGCTGGCTACCGCTCCTTAGCCATCTCTGGGGATGCAGGGGAGGAGCTGGCTACCGCTCCTTAGCCATCTCTGAGGTTGGTTTCTTGAACATGTGGCCATGGGATATTTGGGAGCCAAATTATTCTGGCACTTAAAAATCATTTGTGCTTGGACATTCAGCCAATGGGAGGTTCTGGTGTCCAGCTTATACCAGCTGGTAAATAACAGATTGTTCTCTTTTCTTATGCAGGGGTCATGAGATTAATAATTAACATGTGTGTTTTCTTTTATAAACCAGGTCCACTTATTGTCACTACTGTCTTTTCATTAAGAAACCAAGAGGAGGAAGACCTGAGCCACACGGACAGCCAGGAGGTGGCGAACAGAATTCATGGTATTAATCTCTTTATTTAAAGATTTAAAGTCTATGCACGCATTTGGCAAGGGGAGCGGTGAAGGAGGAGAGGGTGAGGGTGATGCAATACCTTTCCTGTGGGCAAGTAAAAGGCGGGAGGTTGCATTTTGGAAGTGTTGCATTTGAAGGGTCAGTTTGGTCAAGAGGCTGAGGGAAGCAGTTTTTCCATTATTGAGTCAAGTGGAAATGAAAGCACAGATGATGGACACCTTGTTCTGGAAAAAGAGGGGTTGAAGGATGTTCTTGACGGTGCTTAGGAAGAAGAAACCGGGGTGGATCACAGCTTTGACTAGGCGTACAACAGATGATACCCCAACTTTTGACTGAATATGATGGGGAAGAGCAGGTCGAGGAGATGGAGGGCCAGAGTTAGAGGTGGGCTGGTGGGAGTTTTGATATCCAGAACATCTGTCATGTCCTTGTTGAATTTAAGTCTGGATCTTGCATACAGTCATGGAGAGCTGGCATGCAACAAAAGAGTCATTTCTCTGGAGCTAATCCATTCTGAGAAAGTTTTGGGTGTCCTCAGTATAAAACCAGAACGTAGTGCCAAAGTAATGAACCAGAGACGCCATGAAACAAGCATGGGCACTGAAGAGGAGAGGAAGGAGAGACCCCTTGGGAACTTCACAGGTGGGGGTGGAGCAGGTGAGGCCTGGATTTGTTAAGTGGGGTGGGCAATGATCGAGAATCTGTCCCAGAGGAAAGATTCAATCCAGGAGAGTGCAAGGCTTTGGAGCACAGTCTAGAAATGAGGATGGCATTATCAGCCGTGCTGAACGCCACTCTGAATAAAACAAAATGAAGGCACTGGCATCTGCAATGCGACTCATGTTATGCAAGACCGAAGAGATAACAAACTCTGTTCTACAGTTGGAGAAGAGGCTGGACTAGTTGTTGTTGTTGTTGTTTTTGTAGACGTGGTTAGCTTCAAAGAATGATTCAAGTTAATGGGTAATGTTCCTCTATAGGACATTTGCCAGGTAGTGGAAGTTGGAGATTAGCCCATTTTTTTGCGGGGGTTAAAACCTAGATGTGGGGTCGGGGGGGAGGAGCAGTTCTACAATTCCAGGTGCATCAATTGTACATGTCTTCAATCGCGCAGTCCTAGGGGTGCATCGCCATGTTCTTCCTTCCTCCTGCTCATCCGCGGGTATGATGAGTTGAGCAGGAGGCATCCGTGTTGCGGGCCAGTAAGGGCAGCCATTTAGAAGATGGAAGGAGAGGCAATCATCAAGCGTAGTGTGGTGAATATGAGGATGTCATCACTCCTTTCCCAGAGGTGGCCTCTCCCTATGTGACCAGGGGACGGCAGCCGCTACCTGACCCTGACCCGGGGGGCGGCTATATGAGGGAGGCACACCTGGGGGGAGCTGAACCTCTGGGAGATTACAAGACACCGTTGGAGGAAATCCCATTCCTCTATTCCACATGCCCTAATGGCCTACAGTGACCCACTCCCTCAACCTCTTATTAGATCTACTTTTAGTGCTCCCCAACATCCCACACATAATATGCTAACATCTGGGACGAGAAAGGAGTAGCAAGGCTAACTCCCAATGAGGATCAGTATTTGCCACCTCAACGTCATTCAAGGAACAGTCTTGTAACAACTGAGATGGGAAAGAGCATTGGAGCAATGAGCAAGACCATGACCAGTAAACCAACGCAATAGTCTAGTCTTTAGAAACTATGCAATCATGCTGGGAAGTTTACAGCAGCATAAGCTGCAGCTGACGGTGAGAAGGAGAGGAGAGAACTGCACACGCTGGGCTGCACTGTGACCTGGGCCGACGGTAAGACCCACACTGAAGGGAATCATGCCGTAGGAGATGGTGTGGAAGCGAGCCCAAACATGGTAGAGAAAAGCCCGAGTGCAGACGGTTCACCTCCCGAGTATAGAAGGCAGCGCCAACTGCGCACTGTAAAAAGCAAAACAGCAAGCATGCAGCAGCTGTCAGGTCTCATGACTAATGAGCAACTTGAGAACACCCAGAGTGATGGACCGGAACTCGATAAGCAAACAGTAAGCCCAGGGAAGACAGACTAGTTACCTTGTTGCCTGCAAGTGTATATCGCTCCGTAAGAATAACGCAGAAGGACGGGAACCAAATTGAGGGCTCAAAGAGAGCAACCGGTAAGCCCGGGGAAGACAACCTAGTTACCGGGTTGCCTGCAAGTGAATACCACTCCGTAAGAATAACGCAGAAGGACGGGAACCACAGCGAGGGATCACAGTGAGCAACCGGTAAGCCCAGGGAATACAGATAGGTTACTGGGTTGCCTAACAGAATGTACTGTGTGTAGCCGGTCAGATAGCACAGCAAATGTCAGGAGAGCGCCCGCTTTGACATCCGTGCAGAGCCTGCCGACGCAGGTTCGAATCCCGGCAAGGCCAAACTCAGCCTTTCATCCTTCCGAGGTCAATAAATGATCACCATACACCGTGGGCAATAATGTGCAGCGCTCAGATGCCTGAGGGTTCGTAACGAATTGCGAATTATTATTATTATTATTATTATTATTATTACCACTTCATACGAATGAAGAAGTTAACGTGTTTGTGAAGCAAACTATGAGCGGGGTATTAAACCCATATCTCAAGGACCATGTCAAAGGGGCTTGTGGTTAGAGACGTGCCCACAAAGCCAAAGGGAGAAAAGTATACAAGAAGCAGGAGTACAAGGAGTCCTGCAACAAGGATAGGCAACAGAGGCCGTGAACAGAAAGGGGCAGGGAGTACAAGTAAAACATACACGTTAGGTTCCCTCTTGGCGTGTACACAGAATGGGGGAAGAGTTTCCCACAGAACCAGAGAAACTCTAGCCTTCTAAGCTGGTTACTATTACAGGGCCCCACTCTGAATGCTCATGTTAAGGAGTAGCAGTAGTGAGTGAATGTGTCTGGACCCTAAAGCACGAACAAGGTAACCATACTCACAAGACGGAAGCCTGCACGGGTCCAGCAGGAACTGAACAATGCCTGCCTCCTGAAACAGGAACCAGCACACCGTTTACAATGGCACAAGGTACAATACTGAAACGCGACAAAGGAAAGGGGCAGAGATTGCCTGCTGGAAACCCAGCTGCCAAACTCTGAACAAAGGAATTACACAAGCAAGTGAGGACAAGAACAGTAACAGAAATATCCATGGGAAAAAAAGGAAGTCCAAGCGGGCAAGGTTCAGGACAGAGAACCGGAAGAAAGAAGAAAAGCAAGAACACTAGAATGTAAGTGCAGGGGTGAGGAGACTGGAAACTGCAGACTGGTAACAAGGAACAGTAACTCTGGACTGGAAAAACAATGGTAGGACTGCAGAGGGAAAACAAGGAACTGTAACTCTGGAGTGGGATAACAATGGTAGGACTGCAGATTGATGGTATGGGCAATGGGCACAGAAAAAGTAACCAAGATAATTAGTGTTAGGGAGCAAGGGGCTGTAGACAGGGAACATAGGACTGCAAGCAGGGGAGCAGGGCTGCAGTATAGGAAGCACAGAGGTGCAGTGGTGTGAAGGCAGAGTAGCAGGGCTGCAAGGCAGGGAGCACAGGGCTCTGGAACAGGAGCAGGTTCAGGAAACCACAGGACACAGCAGAAATCCAAGGATCAAAACAACAAAGGGCTGGTAAAAAGCTCAATGCAAGAGCCCTGTGCTCCTGCAGGCAGCTGCTTAAATACTGAGCCGCCCTGTGCTGAAGCATGCTAATTAGCAGCACCTGGAGCAGCACACCTGAAGGTAATTGGCCTCCTCCCGCTCTGGTCCTGGGGAAGTGAAAGTCACAATGATCTCTAAGGCTTCTCGGGATTGTAGTTCTAAGACTGCTGCATAGGAATAACCAGGGAATGGAAACTGCCACAAGGTGCATTATGGGACATATAGTTTGTGAAATGAAATAAGGAAGTTCCAAAGTCTTGCAAACGGAAAGTTAAGACAAAAGTATGAATGGGTATTGTCCAGGGAGGATTATAGAGATGAATGAGTCCCAGATAGTCCACAATGGGTGCCAATTGGTGCACCAGTTGCACAGTCGTGAAAGACAAGACCGAAGTAAGAGAGAATCCTCTTAGAAAAGGGCAAAGAAACCTTTGATGAAAGAGGAAGAGAATATTCAAAAGAACTGTGCCAGACCAGATTGGATAAGCCAAAAGTGGGCTAATGTTGTTTCATGGATTATAAGGAAAAGTCATAGCATAAAAGTCCTGGCAGGAGAGTATACCAGGGGAAGCTGAATGTTTGTTTAATACATTTCTGGCAGGGGGGTGCTATTGCGCATGGCTGAAAATGGCTGCCTGATTTGGAAGCTCCACAGCTCGGGAACGTCAACACCACATGAGCCCATCCTAGTGGGTGTGAATCACCAGCCTTCGGGCGATATATATTTTTTTTAAAAAAAAAGGTTTTTATTATTTTTAAAACAAACAAACAATACAAACCAAACTGGCAGCGTTATTTGCAACAAAACACATGAACATCAATTAGTCAAGACCACTGCTCCACCAATCCCCCCCCCCCCTCAAGAGCTTGTTTGTTCTTCTCATTCCGTATTTGCTGCGTGTGGCAGGGTATCGCCTTCTTCTGAGACTGCAGAATCCGTTATTGTTCCAAACAGTCCCGCTATTAATACTCTCCATGCTAGCAGGGTACTCACTAGTTCTTCCCCACACTTGCTGCATGCCTCCTGCCATACCACCGTTTCAGCCTCCGCCCATTTTTGCAAATCCCGCCACCATACCTCCACCCATGGTTTATGGCACTGCTTCCAGCCCATGGCAATCCTTCGTTTTGCGAGCACATATGCCAAGTCCTTCATTTTCCCAACATGTTTAAGTTTCCGTGGTCTGGGAAACCCTCCCAACAGGCAGGCCCAGGCCGTATCTATAGTGAGTGTGACCCCTTTGTCTGCTAGTTTTTGCGCCGCTTCTCCCCAGAAACTCTCAATCACTGGGCAAGACCAAACATGTGTGTCATATCAGCATCTTCCTTATCGCATTTTGGGCACGCTTGTCGTCCCGCATTTACAAACTTCGATATTCTCATCTGGGTCATGTAAGCTCTGTGTGTTATGCACAACTGTATTTGTTGTAATCTGGCATTTCTGGACACCTTCTTGTGGTATCCCATAGCACGCTCCCACATCCCATCGGTCATCTGTGCTCCCACCTCTGTTTCCCAATCTAGCCTCAAATGCGTCAATTCCTTCCCTACCCGGGCCATCACCATCTCATACAGTCTAGAGATCTCATGCCCTCCTTCTGATATGTCATATATTGTCCCCATAGTGGCGTCTGGCTCCTCCGCCAATACAGTCTCAGGCCAGATTTTACGAATATTCTGCACCAGCCTTAGATACGTGACATACTGGCCCCTATGCTAGCCCGCCTCTTCTCCTAGTCCTTCAAAATCCTTAATGGACCCCTCTTGCCAGACATCCCCCAATGTAACCAGCCTGACCGACTCCCAATAGGTCCTGATTATCATCCTTAGTTGTTTGTCTTCCCCTGCCAAGACCACCAGCGGCACCTGCGGGGAACACGGGTACACGTCCTCCATCATTCGACATACTCTACGCCACATCTTCCACCCATGCAACATCATACCCGGGCGCTCCTTCATTTCTGACCTGGGCAACCAAATAATTTCCTTCAGGTAAAACGGAGTGCAGTCCTGTCCAAACAGCCTAAATTCGGGAGTTACCTCATCAGAGAGTCATTTGACCACATATTGCAACTGGCCAGCTACATAATAGGCCTCAAAATTAGGCAGCTTAATACCCCCCCCTCTCATAGAAATTCTGCAACTTACATAGCACCACTCTATTCCGAGTGCCATGTCATAGGAAGTCTCTGCACATAATATTCAGCATGGCAAAAAAACTTCTTAGGTATCATGTACAGAATATTGCTGAAAAAATGTAAGAGCCTGGGCAGGACCACCATTTTGAGCATCGCCCCCCGTCCCATCATCGCCAACGGCAACTTCTCCCAAAACTTCATACTTATACGGATTTTTTGCCACAGCCACCTCAGTGTTATGCAAATGTTCCTCCTCTACCGTGTGATACACATCTATTCCGAGGTAGCAGAAGGAGCCAACCGCCCATGGTATCGACAAAACTGGCAACCGCTCCGGAGGGGTTCCTCTGTAGCTACCCATTGGGAACATGCTCGATTTTTGGGGGTTCATCGCTATGCCCGACAGTTCTGCATACCTTTCCATTACCTCCAGAATATATTGAAGATTTTCCTCTGGATATTTCAGATATAATAGCAAATCGTCAGCATATAAGGATATTAGGTGTTTCTCTCCCCCCCACCTCAATGCCTATCATGTCATATTGTTGTCTAAGGTACACTGCCAGGGGCTCCAGGGCCAGAATATATAACATCGGGGACCAGGGGCACCCTTGTCTGGTGCCTCTGCTAAGTTGCCACCTCTCGGATATCACCGCTCCTGTACGTACCCTTGCCAGCGGCTCACTGTACAGCAACTTCACCCACCTGACATAGCCCGGCCCCATCCCGTATTCCCTCAGGGCCTCCAGCAACCACGGCCACCTCACTGAGTCGAAAGCTTTGACTGCATCTAAGGACACAACCGCCATTTCACCCTCGCTCTTGCTCCCCCCTTCAATCACCCGGTGGAGTCGTCTATGGTTGTGGGTTATATTTCTGTTGGGGACATAACCTGTCTGGTCCGGATGTATCAATTTACTAATAACTCTCCGCAACCTATTGGCCAGGACCGCCGTCAATATCTTGCCGTCCTGGTTCTGCATTGACAAGGGCCTATAGGAGCCGCAGCTATGCCCTGGTTTGTTGGGTTTAGGGAGCGGTATTATTATCGCTTCTCTAAGCAATTCCGGCAGCCGGCCCACCTCAAACGATTCATTGAGCATTTCTAGCATGGGGGTGGTGGGGGGGGGGGGGAGTACCTCCTCTCTATATGCTTTATAAAATTCGCTAGGGAGTCCGTCCGCACCTGGGGTCTTACTGGTGGGCAGCTGCTTCACCACCTCCTCCAATTCCTCTAAAGTAATCGGTGCATCCAGCTCCTCCCTTTCTTCGGCACTAATCTTAGGTAATACCATATCTATTAAAGTTTCTCTTATCTCCTCTCGGTTGCCCCCCCTTTGTCCTTATATAGTGCCCTGTAATAGTCTAAGAATGCCTCATTGACTCCTTCTTGGGTGTCCGCTACCTCTCCATCCTCTCTGGTTATCGTCCTAATCGGGGGCCTAGGGGTTTCGCTCTTGTATAACCACGCCAAGAGACGGCCCGTTTTATCCCCACCTGCATGCTGTCTCTCAACATACTTCTTATAGTTAAGGTTGCAGAGCCTTTCCCAAAGTTCCGCACACCGCTGCTGTAGTTTAAGTACTAGCTCCGCACCCCCCCATCCCCTATTGAGTTCCCGTTCCAGTACATCCTCAGCTTCCCCTAACTCCATTAGGACCCCACCCTGCAGGCCCTTTGATTTAGCAATGGCAGCACCCCACAATACCACCTTAAAGGCTTCCCAGAGCGTGCCCACCGAATCCACACTGCCAGCGTTCTCCTCAAAATAATGTGTGATCTCATCCCTGATATCCTCTCTAAAGACCGGATCCTTGAGCGCCTCAGCCCGGAGGCGCCACGTCGGTATCCGCGCTCTGGGGCGGCAGTACTGCCAACCCAGGACCAGAGGCGAGTGGTCCGACAGGACCCTAGCTTTGTAGTCTATTTGGGTGGTCTCTATCACCACATCTGGCGTGGCAAAAAAATAATCAAGTCTCGTATGCAGTTGTTGCGGGGCTGAGTAATGCGAGTACTGTTCCTCATTAGGATGTTTCAGCCTCCAAACATCTGCCAGCCCGAAGTCGTCGAGCAGTGTCTGCAATGCCCTGGCCGCTGGGGTGGGCCTATCAATCTTATCATCAGATCTGTCTACCCTGGGGTTCAGCACGCAATTAAAATCCCCTCCCCAAATAACCGCCCCACCCACACACGCACCCAGGTTGGTACACAGAGTCCTAAAATATGCCGCCGTATTTTGATTTGGGGCATACGTATTTACAATGCACACCGCCCTATTCTCCACCAGTGCCTTCAATATGACCATCCTCCCCTCCGTATCCACCACCTCTTGCGTAAGTTGGAGCGGAACGTACGGTGGCACCCAGACCAACACTCCCCTAGCGTAGGCAGAATACGGAGAGCCCACTACAGTACCTCTCCACTTCTTCCCCACCAGTTCCAACTTTTGCTGAGTCAGATGCGTCTCTTGCAACAGTGCAATATCAATCTTCTGTCTTTTCAAATACATCATGACCTTGTTCCTCTTTAGGTAACTATTGAGTCCCCTGACATGCCACGTTACGATCTTAAGATCTCCCATAGCTCATGAGTACCCTCCCCCCTTCCGTGCAGAAAATCCCACCTGCCCACGCGATACAGATACAGCCCTCTGGCTTTTTCTTGTAGCCTCTTGTACAAACTTAAACTGCCCATAACTATACACACCCCAAACTCCCCACTTCCCTCCCCACCCTCTACCCATCCCTTCCCCAACACCACACACCCCAACTGCTGCCCAGCTCCATCCTCGCAATGCCCAGAGCTCAGTAGGGTGAAGTCGCCCTAATGGCCACTTAACTAAAGTTACTAAGTGGGATAAAGAGATCCGCTCTGCAAGGCTCCCCTAAATACAGCAATAGTCACAGTGCTCATAATATCTTGTGCAACAGTCTGACCTTCTCTGCCTAAAGCCGCGCAAATGACTATAATCAAGTCCCAGAGATCTATTCCGCGCCATCTTGTAGCACCCTCCTCGTGCACTACTTATCTCCTCCATCTCCTCTTCCCGTCCGAACGTCAGGCTCCTGGGGACATCCCTGCGCGTGGAGCCATCCCATGGCATCCTCCGGAGTCTCAAAACACAAAGTTTTGTGTTTATGAAAAACTTTCAATTTCGCCGGATACAGCAACATGTATTTATGGCCTGCCTCTCTCAATCTCCGCTTTACCGTCCCAAAGTTCATGCGGCTACGCTGCACAGTCAGGGTATAGTCCGGGTAGGCCGTTATGTGTGCCGCTCCTCGTGTAATCGTTCCTCCCTTGCGGAAGTGTTCTAGTATCCTCTCCCGGTCCCGGTAATTAAGGATTTTGGCAATTACTGGCCTAGGCGGGTTTCCCGGCGGCGGCCTCCTTGTTAGAGCTCTATGCGCACGTTCCACCGCAAATCCTTGAGATAAGGCTCCTCCAGGTATCTCCTGCAACAGCATAGATTCAATGAACTCCGTAGGATCGTGGCCCTCCGATCCTTCTGGCAGGCCCACGATGCGAATGTTCCGTCGGGTGCATCCTTCTGCCTCCTCCGCCATGCTCTCCAAGTTGCCCACTCTCTGCACCAGGGCATGCAATTCGGCCTTATGGGAGGCACAATCTGCAGTGTTCGGGCTCACCTCTTTCTCGAGGGTCTCAGTGCGCTCCGGCAAGGACCTGACGTCCTGCCGGAGTAAATTCACCTCCTCCTGCACCTCACCGACCTCAAGGTCCAATGCCGTTTTCAGCTCAGTTACGGCCAGTTCAAGCTTAGCTTCCCAGGTCGCCTTCAAGTCCGCAATCGCATCCAGGACCTCTTGGTTAGTAACCGCCGCAGGCATGCCGCCTGTAGGCGACTTATCCTTCCTTACTCTTGGAATTTTCCGGACCAGGGGACGTCTTGGCGAAGTCGTCCAAGGTGGGCTGCTTCGCCTTCGGTCTCACTGTTCTATTAGACATGACCCAGAGGACCTGCATTCTGCACAAATTACAAATGCGCACACAGTTCGCTTCTATCGCCCGACCACCGTGCGGCCTGCTCCTTCCTTTGTTCCGGTCGTTGATCGGCCATTTTGTTTCGTCTTTCGTTTCTGGCGCTCCTTATCTTTTTCGCACAAAACTCCACCACCGTTCCTCCCACGCCTTCCAAAAGTTCACCAAGCGCAGTCAGACCGTTCACACACCGGCATGTGTGCTTTCAGCAGTCATAGGCACGTTGTTATGCACTATTTCGCCAGGATCATTTCAGGATCTCGGGAGCTCCTCCAGTTCGCGTCCTCCTACATGGCCCTCGTAGCCACGCCCCCGCCCTCGGGCGATATTTCTGTCAGAACCTTTTTGTCTGTTGAGCACGCCTGAAACGGAACACTTACTCCGAAGCACAGCTACACAATCAAGGCTACATAGTCCAGACAGGTTGCGTTGTTCTGGAGGCTTTGGCGGCGTGCCGCCACTTCAGAATGCAGTGAGCCCGGCCGGCGGGGAAGTCATTGGGGTGCTATGACACGGCGCATTGTCGAGGCTGAAAGGAGCACGATTGACAGAGACAGCCTGGGCCACCATGGATGCTTTGTGCGCCGTACTGCACTAGAAGAGCTTGTTGACCTCTGCTCACTCCCACCTCCTGTGGAATCTGCCAACCAATGGACTTCTCTTCTTCATTCCAAGAAGAAACTTTAAATTAAAGATCAAAAAAGACCAAACCAGGGAGAGAACATCCAGCAGAAAATTGGGAGCAGCAACCCACGCAGAAACACTGAAGATGGAGGCGGTGCCTCCGACCGAGGAATGAGATCCACATAGGGGACATGGTATTCAGAGAATAAAGGTTCCACTAGTACAGCAGTTGTTTCAACGAGGGGTGGAACCCAGTCAGTCCAGAACCGCTGAAGCAGGAAGCATGATGCAGCGCAATCAAAGGTACCAGCGTACCGAAGCACGAATGCAGAAGTACAGACAGGCATGAAGAGAAGCAGGAGAAGCAACCATGCAGACCAGCGCAAAGTTGTGGGATCGCCAGTGCCAGAAATTGCGACACCGACTACGACCACAGCCGCAAGAGAGAAGGTACTTGACTAAAAAGGGGAAATGGTTAGATGGCGGTGCAGCCAATGATGGATTGGGCTGAGAAAGCCTGGAGCCCAGTGGGGGGGGGGGGTCTGATAAAAGCAAGACCCTGTGAGTGGATAGAAGAAATCCACTAACACGGGTGGAGAAAACCCAGATCCCACTGGAGACTGAGAAATGCAAGACCCTGGAAGAGGGTAGCAGAAGAACCAGGGGTGAACAAACTGGCCCACTGGTGGCTAAGGCAGGAAAGCCCCAGCAAGGGGGTGGAAGAAGCAAGCTAATCCAGGCTACCAGAGCCCATAGCCCACTTGAGGCTGAGGGAATCGAGAACCCAGAAGGTGACAAAAAGGGAACAGAGTATCACCGGGCTGAGCAGGCCCTAAGTCTATCTGAAACTACATTTCAGACCAGTGTCCAGGTCCTAGAGATTGAACTTTACTGCTCTTCCTTGACAGTCTTACCTATACAGGTCAAGAAACAACATCCCTGGTGAAGGAATAAACTAGATATGTGCTGTACCATGTGACCAGAACACTAGTTTGGCTAAAACTCAAGGAAACTATGACCCTCGAGATGGTATAAGTTAGATAAACTAGATACAAGCTGTACCATGTTACCAGAGCACTAGGGTGGCTAAAACTCAAGGAAACTACATCATCGGAGAAGGGATAATCTAGATACATGCTGGACTATGTGACCAGAACACAAGGGTGGCTAAAACCCAAGGAAACTACATCATCGGAGAAGGGATAATCTAGATACATGCTGGACTATGTGACCAGAACACAAGGGTGGCTAAAACCCAAGGAAACTACATCATCGGAGAAGGGATAATCTAGATACATGCTGGACTATGTGACCAGAACACTAGGGTAGCTAAAACCCAAGGAAACTACATCATCGGAGAAGGGATAATCTAGATACATGCTGGACTATGTGACCAGAACACAAGGGTGGCTAAAACCCAAGGAAACTACATCATCGGAGAAGGGATAATCTAGATACATGCTGGACTATGTGACCAGAACACTAGGGTAGCTAAAACCCAAGGAAACTACATCATCGGAGAAGGGATAATCTAGATACATGCTGGACTATGAGACCAGAACACAAGGGTGGCTAAAACCCAAGGAAACTACATCATCGGAGAAGGGATAAGCTAGATACACGATGGACTATGTGACCAGAACACTAGGGTGGCTAAAACCCAAGGAAACTACATCATCGGAGAAGGGATAAGCTAGATACACGATGGACTATGTGACCAGAACACTAGGGTGGCTAAAACCCAAGGAAACTACATCATCGGAGAAGGGATAATCTAGATACATGCTGGACTATGTGACCAGAACACTAGGGTGGCTAAAACCCAAGGAAACTACATCATCGGAGAAGGGATAAGCTAGATACACGATGGACTATGTGACCAGAACACTAGGGTGGCTAAAACCCAAGGAAACTACATCATCGGAGAAGGGATAATCTAGATACATGCTGGACTATGTGACCAGAACACTAGGGTGGCTAAAACCCAAGGAAACTACATCATCGGAGAAGGGATAAGCTAGATACACGATGGATTATGTTAACAGAACACTAGAGTGTCTAAAACCACAGGACCATTATTCTTTTGTAGTTATTTTGGATTGCTTTTTATTTGTATATATATTTTTCATTTTTTAGTTACTATTGGAAGAGACTGTGAGAACATTGTGGGGTTGGAGGGTCAGCAACCCAGCCACCACCAAGGCACTGAGGTTCAAAAGAGGGAATTACCCTTACACCAAGATTAGACTTAGGGCCTCATTACACGGATGGCGGTAAGGGTTTACCGGTACCGGTACCGGTAAATCCTTACCGCCTTACTACGAGGTCCCTTTGCGGGTTGGGGAATTTAACGCCTGCTTTTTGCAGGCGGTAAAAACCAACCCGCAAAGGGACCTTGGTGCTAATTACGGTACCGCAATTTGCGGTACCGTAATTAGCACCTTCCCCATTCCCATAGAGCCCTATGGGGCAAAAATGGGAATGTGGAAGGGCAATGGTGGAAGGGGGAATTACCGCCCGCCAGCCTTGGAATGGGGCGGTAATTCCCCTTTCCACCAAGGCGGTGCCGGTATTTTACTGGCATGAACCATGGCGCTAATAGCGCCATGGTTCACTGCCATCCGTGTAATGAGGCCCTTAGTCTTTCTTTTCTTGTAGTGGCAGTTTGAAAATAGGCTAGCATAGAGTTTCAGAGGACAGACATTATGTTTTGTAAGACATCCTGATGAGCACCTGTTTATTGTTTTGTATATTAGGTAAATTTAGGAAAAATTAGGAAATAGGGATTAGACTAGGTTTCTTTCATTTTAAATGAAACATTGTCTATAACCATATCCCTTTGTCCCTCTCCTATGTCTGACATACTACAGGGCACTGGGGGAGCACCATGTAATGCCTCCAGGGTTTGCGGACCCCAAAGGTCTACAGGCTTCCTCTTTGGGTGACCTATAGGTGACTTTGTCATAATAGGCAAAGAGCGAGCCAGGACAGTCTGCAGCTGCACAATACTTCTTCAGTGTCCTGCCGGGGGCGAGCGGCTGCTTCTAGACCTGTTATCTGTATGTGAAATCCTAAAACTCTTATGATTGAGCTTCTCCACCATATTATTGGTAATCTCTTTTACCGACTGACTTATCAATTCTTTTTTATTTTCATCCCTTTATTTTTTATTCTTGTTATTTCTTATGCTGCTATGGGCTTTCTTCACCTTGTTTCGTTTTGATTTTGATTTTAGCTTCTTTTCAGCGTAATTCAGATTACATTTTTACTGGCTTTTATTCTACGCTAACAACCTCTTAGTGTTAGATGTGAACTTTATCACGCATGTAAAGAAAGAAAAGTAGAGAGACCTAGAGGAGACAGGTGAGCTCAGTGGGGAGAGAGACAGACAGTTGGGGGATAGGATGGGGGGGGGGGTGTAGCGAGTGTGAGGAATCCAGGGTATTCCTCCCTTCTCCCCAAAAGGTTTGGGGGGGCACCTACCCTTGACTAGGGAGGTGAGCATGCCATGCAATATTCTCCCTAGGGGGACAGGGCAAGCGGGATCCCACTTCTGGGGCAAGGAATCTCGAAGGGCCTCATTACACGGTAGGCGGAGAACCATGCCGCTATTAGCGCCATGGTTCATGCCGTTAAAATACTGGCACCGCCTTGGTGGAAAGGGGAATTACCGACCCATTCCAAGGTTGGCAGGGCAGTAATTCCCCCTTCCACTATTGCCCTTCCCCATTCCCATTTGTGCCCCATAGGGCATAATGGGAATGGGGAAGGTGCTAATTACGGCATCGCAAATTGCGGTACCGTAATTAGCTCCCTGGTCCCTTTGCGGGTTGGTTTTTAACGCCTGCAAAAATCAGGCGTTAAATTCTCCAACCCACAAAGGGACCATGTAGTAAGGCGGTAAGGATTTACCGGTACCGGCAAAATACCGGTACCGGTAAACCCTTACCGCCTACCGTGTAATGAGGCCCTTTGTTTGGTTATATGGGAACTCAACAGAGCAATCATGTCCCGGACCCTTTTAAAGTGGATGGCTTGATTTCTGACCTGTCTTTGTTGCTGCCCTTCTGTGAAGCCTGGACCCAATGGAGTCTTCCCTTCCCTGGAGGCACAAAGACACCTGGACACCAAGAGAAAGAGAATCGGCCATAGAGCGAGAAATGCCGGCCTCTCCCTTGCAGGAGGAGCTGAGACGAAGGACCACACAGTTGGAGTGGTGAGTGGGGACCCAGGGCAGCCCGCGGAAAACTGCCTCTTCGTCGAAGGCGGGGATCCTGACAAACTCTGGGCCGCCGAGGAAGGAAGCAAACCCAAACCAGGAAATCCTTAACAGTTTCCTGCCTTTATGATGCCCAAGTTCCAGAAGGAACACCAGAAAGATGACAGTGCAGACCAGAGCCAGGTCTCGAGAGCGTAGATCCATGCTGGCCAGAAAGACCGCCTTCCCTAACGAGCACTGATGCTGGACAGAAGGTACGCTGCATTATAAGGAATGGGCGAGGTCACAAAACCGCCCACGTTAGGCTGAGAATGTGCACACTGCTTGGATCTGGAAAATAACTGATAAACCATGCAGGGCTGAGCAGGCCCATAGCCAACGCCGGGCTGAGAATCTGTGTACCCCATGAGGGGGATGAGGGAAACGACAACCACAGATGGGCTGACTAGGCCCGTAGCCCAAACAAAGCTTAAATACAAATACACCACAAGGGGGAAGAGAACGTTTTGTTTTTGTGAATACGGACCCACCAATGTGAGGAGAACCTGTTCCTTCTAAGAAGCAGAATACATCCTAGAAGACTGAATAAAGTAAGAACTGTTCGGACAAGCTGATGAGGTCATTGTTTTAGCTAACGGACTTTTTTAATTGGGATTACTGTAAAAGCCTGAAGGCTGGGCAAGACTTTGAACACTCTTTGGGGGGGTCGGGGGGTGGGTCAGAAAACCAACCACCACTAATTGACCTTATGGTATGGTGTCTTAATGTTTATTTGTAAAGCACCTATACACAAGGCAAGTGTTTCAAAGCGCTTAAGGAGGGAGGGAACAATGGGAAAAACACTAATTCAGAGCCATAGAATTTCTGAACGATACAGATCTGCACAGGCAGAGTAAGTGCATATAATACAATTAACAGTGTAGATAAAAGCAAATAGGTCTGATGACGATTCCGCAGTTTTTCCAAGTGCGTTGAGGCGCCACCATGCAAGGAGGGGGAGACAAGGAAGATAGATAGACTAACCTCATAGCATGGTACGATCGTGGAAGTGCACAGACGGTACAAGAGAGGGGAGGGGAGGGGAGGGGTGAGTAACCCTGATGTAAGCTAAAACTTATGTTGTCTTTATCTTTTCTTTTCATAATGGTAGGGCCGATGTTTAAAACGCCTAGACGAGCACTTGTTTGCTGTGTGTTAGAGTTTGGAACCCATCTTAGAAGTAGGGCTTCAGGGAGACATTTTAATAAAATATCCTGTTCAAATATGCCCCCTTATCCATGTCCTATGACTGACTTACCACAAGAGGCAGAGAAAGAAAAAGGGGATAAAGAAAAGAGGGAATGAGGGATAGAGATGGGAGGTGACAGCAAGGGAGTCAAGGTGGTAAGAGCAATTGAAAGAAATAGTGAGAGATAACAGGCAACAGAGAGAGAGAAAACTCCAGAGAAATGGGGAGAGAGTGGGATCAGTGGCGGAGCTGTTTAGAGATGCATGACAGGGGACGTATATTTAGGTTGAAGTTTACTGGTCGAAATATCAGTTCATAAACTTTGCAGGAGAGGGATATGGGCGAATATATTTCTCTGCAGTGTTCAGCTCAGCCCAGTCTATACTTTAGTTAACATTGCAAGTATTCAGCCAGAACAGCAGCGAAAGTAGGACTAATGAAGTAACTGCTGCGTGAGTCTAAATTCAGAAGTTAATTCCCATCAAGAGGGTGGAACTCATGGATGTTTACTTTCTACATCAGATTGCAAGATTACCGAACCCGAAAACTCATTTAGCGTAAAGACTGAGGAAACCCTACACCTGATCCACCCACTAAACACAGAAGCCTGCAGAAGAAAGCAAGACTTCCACAGCCCAGCTGAAGTAGGAGGTATGGTTTCTGTGCTGTACAAATTCTAAATGGTTCACAAGTATCACCCCTCCATCCCCCACCTGGGGGGCATTCATGAGCCCGAGCAAGATGGCAGCGCCTTGATGAACTACACACAGTGGCAGGTAGAACCCTTCATAATCCTGTGGCAAAACATGTTTATGGCCCCAGACCTTAGGATCCTGAGCTTTGGGTGTGCCCTGGGGTGATTTGCTTAATCCCTTAAGTGCCAGGCTAGTATGCAAGTCTATGTAAAAAGGATGAGCATACTCATCCTTGGCACTTAAGACTTGTTGCTCCAGTGAATTTGGCGCAGGAGCGAAAGTCTGGTGCATTCATGTCTGGGTGACGCTGGTGTGGCTTACCGCACCGACTGGTGCACTGTGGAGCTGCTGTGAATCGACACAATGGGGCGCGGTGGTCCCAGCCTGCCAGGGTTGTTAACGCTGATCGTCCTTCCCAGAGGAAGCCACACACCTCTGGTGCAGCGTGAGGGCTTCCTCCGTGCCTGGGGCATTTCGGTATCAGCTGGAAAGTGACACATGGATCCCATTCTGATCTCCAACCAGTGCAGTGGGTACATTGCTTTGTGAGGGAGAGGTGCCCTTAAGACCCTGCACTTAGATGGATTCTTTTTTGTTGTTGACCTGATGAGCCCAGCTCTAGACGTGTGCCACTGTGTCCTTTATTTGTTCATTTTATTTCTTATTACGTGCCACACGTCCTTAGGTCTCGGGGCGCACACATAACGGGGACAAGACAAAAAACACAGAGCCAAGGTCAAGAATACAGGAAGCCTAATCAGTGCAGATCAAATGCATGTACCCAGTTACCACTTAAATAAATATGTTTTTTGCCCTCTTGAAAACGGAAAGGGAGGTGGTAGCTCTCATTGCTATTGGCACCCATTCCATTCTCTGGGGGCATGTGAAGGCACACCCTAAATGCTCACACCAGAGGAAATACAACCCGCTAGGGAAAAAGGGCCCAAGAATCTCTTGCAAGGATAACAAGTTTTATTTCTACAAAAATAAGTGTGCCAGCAAAAAACTCTGCTGCCAACGAACGCTCTAACCAAAAAGAGTACATGCAGAGGCTTTAAAAGAGAACCAGCGTCCCATGTGACATCATTACATATAGTAATGACCCACGCGGCTGGTTGCCGCCACCCTATACATGGGCAGTCTGCTCCATAGGGGATGCCAGGCCATTGGCCCCAGCCCAGTCCGTCCATCTTCCATCACGTGTGGTCTGCTCAGCCCATCGTCTCCAGGGAACCAAGGCCAAAGAAGCAATTAGTTACATTTGCAGATAGTGCTATTCTATCATTATACAGTGCAACTGGCAGGCTCGAGGACTGGCACACAGGGGGAGTGTCGACGTCACAAAAACCCACACACACGTTTCACTCCTGATCGCGGTTTCAGCTCCCAAGGCTTCCACCCTCGCTTTTGAACTATAATTTATCCCTCCCTGTACCTCGCATTACAAATCATGTCAATATGAAATAAAGGTGGGACGACCACGCTCTTAGATATTTTGGGGTTGATTGGTTTATTGTCAATGGTCTGGGGTCGACTGGTATCTTCAGGGGTCTTAGGACTGGGGCAGACACAGGGGCTATAACTCATGGTTGGCTGGGTGGGTGTCAGAGGCCTGCTTTGGGCTGTGGGTGATAACACTTACACCAAGGCTCCCAGTGCTGTCTCGTGGCCTTGTAGGCACATTCTTTCTTAGAACAAACATTTTGGCAACAATTTCAGAACAAAGGAGTGTTTCTGAGGAAGTTACCGAGAGCGTGAGCCTCTCTCATCAGTGCTTGGGCCTATTCAGATTTCCTATTCAGGCTTACGGCCTGTGTCTAACACCCTATGCTACAACATTGCATCTACTTATATGTGCACACTATGTCTCAATCAGCTAGATGACGTATGATGATATGATCGTGTGGGGATCTTTGGGATCCACCCCTCTCCCCTGGGCTATTAGAGATCTCCCAATGGGGCTTGTCTCACCCTAAAGCGCCTAGGGGGGTGGGATAGGTTTGCTCCCTTCCCAATATTCCCCACTTTCGTAACAAACTCCCTGCACGCATGCGCACATTCTCCCTTCTCACCACTGCCTCATATGGTGGGTCCATGCCCTGCACACGGACCGAAAGCTTACCCCTGATCGCGCATACTCCTCAGGAGTACATGTCATATAAATGCATCCCCCATCGCCTGCTGGATCTACCCATACTTCCTGATATTTTTCAGGGTCAGGGGGTGGGACAATGGTGGTGTGATATAGGCGGTTTACTTTGTCTCAATAGGGGATGGGGACCACATGAGGGATAGGGTGGTCAGTTTGTATTGCGCTATTCTTTGGATTGCCAGGTACCTTTGAAACTCCAATTGACACCTTCATCATTGCGCTACTAGACACTGCTTTGGCAAAGCACCGGAGGCCCATTTGGCACGTACAGAAGATGTCCAAGATGGACACAATGACGGGTACCAGCATCTTCACCATGGCCCCCACAACATAGAACCAGTTGTTTCCTTGGATTCCGCCTTCTTTTTTCATTCAAACTTCTAGACCCATGTACGGCTGCAATTATGTGGGATAATGTCCCGTAATCTGAATCTTCGGGAGGCACCAATGTGCAGCAGAAATCCCAGATTTGTCAGCACACACCTTCTGTCGTCGTCAGCATATCGAGGACGCACCTGTTCTGCATCGTCATCAGCCTTGGGGCACGCTGCTCGACCTTTATGTTGAACCTGTGCTCAGTGTCATTTACCAACTGGACCAGTTCCCAGCGTACAAACTGCCGCCATTTTGCATTAGCTGCTGGGTAGTAAAAGTGAGGGAATGAAGGTTTCTGCCAAGCGAAACATTCTATATTCATCAGGAATTTCCCCAAGCAATACAGCGGAGTCTCTGAATAGATAGTTTGATGATCTCTTTTTCCTCTGCAACTTCTCGTATTGCCCTATTCTGGGCACAATGTGAAATTCTGGTGGCAGTTATGGATTCTGTTCTTTGAACGCGTGAGAAGCGGTTGGGGCTGTGTTGGGTATTGGCCCTCCTTGCAGGTGTTCTTCTGGGGATACTAATAGTGCTGAGTGCATCGTGGCCAGCACACAATAGCCCCTCCATGATGATGGGAGGTGCAACTACGCTTGTTTTCTACAGACCAGTAGAAATCTGTCACAGAGGCCGTGCCCTTCAGGTCTGGAATCTGGAGGGTTCTGTTGCATTTTTCATTAGATCTGATAGAAATAGTTCCTTCACTGTGGAAGCAAAGTTCATATGTTTGCTCACAGTGCCCCTTTACTGGTTTTTCTATTGCTGCAATCCCTGTCAACTTTGTGATTTGCTCTGTACATATTTGTGTGCAGGTTGCTTCCACTCGAGCCAGGAGTTCTTCCTCATAGCCCAGGAGGCCCTCTGCCAAACAGCTAAGTGTGGTCTCTTGCCATCTATTGTTTATGTATTTCAGTCCTTGGATCACCAGATATGGTTGCTGCAGACATTTAGTGTCTGTCGGACTATCGATACATTGCAGGAGATCTGGATCGATGAGCTTGAGTCGTACTCTGTGTGTCTGGAAGGTGCCTTTAACCCTACATAGCTCAAGATGAACCAGACTCTCTGCCTCTATAATTGGTACTTCTTGCAGTACTAATACCTTAGGTGCCCCTGATGCGTACAGGATTAGTGAACAGACGTCCATTTGCTGCTTGTCTCCCTACCTCACTCCTATCTGTGTACCAGCTATTTGTCATTTTAGGGTGTAATACATCTTCTCCAGCTTGGGGTCTGGCATGGATCCACATGTTCATGAATATTTCCTGTCGTCAGGCTGGGAATCCTCAGTAAAGGAAAAAAATCAGTTTCACTTTCATTTCTGAACTGTCTTTCTCCTAACAACCAATCACTGAGCTCTGGGTCATACTGCCCCAGCCAATGACTGCCCCCTACCTAAGCCCCTCCTCTGGCAGCCATCTTTAGACTTTTACTGCATCTTCATGTGTTGGGAGTTTTACTCTATTTTTCGCGGTCAATCGGGCCTTGTGCTCCATCGATCATCCTTCTCAGATATAAAGATCTGTGCTCATTTGTATGTTCCCAAAATGCTCCTTGATTCCTTTTGAAATGAACCAGGAAACCTCATTGTGCTACTTCTCCTGTCCCCTTTCTTATAGGGTGTTAGGCAGAAACCTGTGCAGTTGCCTCTGGGACCACTGCAAAAGATTTAAGACTACAGGTGTTTGACAGTAAACCCACTTGGTAGCAGTCTGTACCACACAGATTCACTTGGTAGCTGTGGCTGAGCAGTCAGACTTCCCTCAAGAAGAGTTAGGCAGTATACAGAGTATAGGCAGTTAGGCAGTATAGAGAGTATACACAATAGGTCAAAAGAACACAGTAGAACAAGCAAACACTGACCAGAGCTTGGTGTAAAAGAGATAGAATTCTTTATTTAAAACCACATCTAATAAAACACACTGGCACTAATATCAAGCAGTTCAAAAACACGGTCACTAAAAGATATACACTCCCTTCAACGATTAGTTAGACAAGTCTTAAGTAATGAAACACTTATTTTCAGACAGCGGTGAGCGCTTAACGAAGATGGCACTCTAATCAATCGGTTTAAAAGGGGGAGAAAGGCAGAGCAAAGATTGAAACAGATCCCAACACTTTCGGAAGAACACAGTAGGAGAAAAAGGTAGGTTAAAACCGTAAAGTCAAAGTTAACAAGGCCGGAACCACTTTAAGAGGCTCCGGTCGAAATGTGTCCAAGGTCACACGGTTCAAAGTGCCCAAAAGTCTTGAAATCAGTTCAGAAAGAGTTGGACCAAAAGAAAGGGACCAGTTAGATGGTCAAGGCGGCCAGCCCAGTCCAGAAGGTTAAGGGGTTATTATTACCTTGTAGCAATCTTTAGAAAGGGAGGCCTGGCGGACACGGTACCTTAAAGTGGTGAGAATACTCCAGAGGGGGCAGTTGTTCCTGGCAGCGGATGCAAGTCGGTGCTTCGTCCGGGGGAAGAGAGGATCTCGTCGGGGAGGAAGACAGGAGTCCGTTGCACTGCCAGGGAAGAAAGGAGCGGTCCTTTTATTCGCGGTCCAGTGGTAAGTGGCTATCCGGTTGCCGGGGTGCTTGGCATGGGCAATTCGACCACAAGACGTCCTGGGATGCGAGAAAAAGAAGGTAAACTGGTTGTGCCCACCAGTCAGGGGAAGAAGACTCTCCAGCCGGGAGATCTTCTCTGTCGTTGGGAAGTGGTGAGTCGGTTCCGCAGGGCTCCACCGGTGGTGTCGTCGAAGCAGGTCGGCTCAGCTTCTCCCTCGTCGGATTTTCAGGTCCTGTGGCGACTTCTGACATTCCAGTCCCAAAAGCCCTGCTTTTATGCAGCCCACCTCCATTCACTCAGCCTAGCTGTCAATCAAACATGCTAAGTGGTGAGCCGGCCGGCTCACCACTTGGGCCAATCACACAAGAGTGCGACTTGAGTTACCAAGGTAACTCGGTCCAGGGTGCCTAAACCCCCTCCCACGCCCCCTGTGGTACCCAGACAGAGTGGCACCACTTTTGGAGGCTTCTGTGGAGAAGCCCGCCAAAAAGTGGAACAAAGGGCTCGACTTGGGTTGGAGTCACAGAAGAGAACACAAACGCCATTTTAGAATCGAGTTCTGGCAAAAAATACCAACCAGCGAATTAATATTAAATAAATAAACCGGCGGTATGTTCGAGGCTATGAGAATTAAATAATTAAAGTTGGTAGCCTCGAACAATGGGGAAAATCCCATAGAGATATAGTTGCGGTTGAATATAAAAAGTAGTATCCACTGCCACCAGCCAACACTCGATCAGGGGGGACGGAGACGTGCCCCCTTGAATAACAGACCCCGGGGCAATCAAATTGCCCCGACCAGTATGTCCACAATATGATGGTTTGTACTGGTTTCTGTTCATAATTTGAGACTAGTAAAGCCAATGGTGACTTTACATGCCCTGGGAGAGACAGTAGTCAGTCCCAGGGTATGGAGTCTATGGTGGGGTGTCACTATGACACCCCGGTGTTACTGCACAGAGGGTGCTGGGTAACACACATGGTAAAAACACATGAGACCCTATGGAGTAAAAGACCCCATAGCCCATAAAACACATTAACAGTCAAAGAAACCCCTCAAATCATGTCCAAGAGTGTGAGGAAAAGAGACTCACTCTTGGCAGGAAAAAAAAAAACAAACTCCAGAAATCCAGCAAAGCTGCTGGGGGACTCACTAGGTTAGGAAATTCAGCCTAAACAGAGAATTCTCCCTAACATAGGGTATTCGAAAGATTAGAACAGGGTGTTCCAGACTGACCATCTTGAAATGATTACCTTCTCTCAGAAAATAATTTGTATTTAAATTCTAGATTTTGGTCATGTGTATTGCTCAGTAAGACACGTGTAACTTTTTCATTATGAATTATGACTACAGTATATACTGGAATATACATTTTATTCTTTTTGTCAACCCAGGCTACTTCCAACTGGCCTTTTGTTTCAATGTTTGCTTTTGCTGGTTTTCAAATCATGTTGCATTTTATTGTATTACCTTTGTTTATCACTCCCCTATCCTCGGTGGTTAGATGTGCACAACGTCCATCTATATCTAAATGTAAAACATTTTTTGCAGCGGGATTTGTGGTAAAGCGTTGTTCCTTGTACAATTCGATACTGTTTCACCAACCTGCAACACATTGGGGACAGTTGCCTGTTAGGATCATCCAGACATTACTGGCTACATGACATTTGGACACCCTTCCCCTTTCCCCGGATTTCAGCACCTTCACACATCAGCCGGTGGCCTGAAATCGGATAAACATCAATGTGGTCGTAGAAGGACCAGTCCTGACACGAGGAACAAAGATATTTGCACTGCAACTAACCTCTCCATGCCAGGGTGAGACCACAGTAGGCCCCAGTATGCAGCAGTGCACCAACTCTTGCCTTCCCCCCAATATCTGGTCCGGGGTATGTCAGCCAGCCACACGCACCCATTCTCAGTGCAGTTTACTTCAGGGTGCAAAGCACATCAATCAATAAGCGAATTGGTACAGCAACCTACAGGATCAGTGTTATCATGTCTGTCTTGTAAGGAAGGCATGGTATCACAAGTATGATAGACATAAATGATGTAGTTCAAGGGTGTTTATTGAACTGTTATTGGGTTGGAAAAACACTCATCTAAACCTAAGTTCTAACGATTGGAGCAAGCTACGACCATCAAAACAAATGAAAACACTGTCCTAGTCATGTCTTGTGAATTAAAAAGGGCCTATACTAAAAAAAACGATTGCCAAACCTTACTCCAAAGAACAAAAGAGTGTGGGGTGTTGCAATGTAAAACGAAAAACGGTGTTAGATAAATAAAAGGTCCATGTGGTATGGGAGTTCAGGATTTCTGAACTATAGCTCGGCACGGGGCAAGGCGGAACAATATGGCATTTGGAGCACACTGACTTCCCTGGCAGAAGGGAGTCTTAAGGATACATCAGTCTTTCAGCATAGCGTCTCTATATACTTTATCAAGTCTCTTTCTTCCACAGTGCATGGATCAACACAACCAAAATAATAAAACTCAGAGTTCACTTCTTTCGGCCCCCCCCCCAGCCGAGCTTGGACCGTTTCTTCCCTTTCTGTTTCACGATGGAATCTCCCTCAGCCGGGCTTGGATTTTCTTACTTTTTCATCACGTTAGGTCCCCCTCATTCGGGCTCAGACCTGACACTTTAACAACTTCCTTCTTTCAATATAACAGAACTGAAGACTTTTTTTGACTGAGCAAGGGATTTGACTGTTACCCTTGCATGATCACTTTGTTCCTTTTCATCCGATCTCAAAAGTTCAATCATATCACGAAGTTCAATCCAATCTCAAAGGTTCAGTTTGTAAGATACTTTCTGTCAGACATCTTTCGACTGGGCACCCACGTGGTGCCGGACCACTCTGCTACTTAGTATCGAGCATTCACTTCTTAGAGGTTCAAAGAAAACATTTATAGGCTTTCTCCTTTTACTCGCGTCTTTTATGAAATGCCTTATGTGACACTTTGTTGCTGCCGGCAACCTTCGCTCATACGCAGCCCGATTCAAACAGTTGCCTTCAACTCACTGGCTGTATGCAAGGTTCGGCGTGCGGCTTTGATCATGAAGTTGAGGGCGATGCCACAGCAGCTGCACTTCGCCCCCGGCTCGTCCAGTCAGGAAGTAGGGCTTCTGGTATCTCGGAGGCACCTTACAGGATCTTGAGGCCTTTCTTTTTCGCCTCACACGTGCTGTGTCCGAGTCTTCAACAGCTCAGCGATCAGTTGTCAAACAGTTCAAGGGTAATTCTTTCCTTGGTTTCTCCCTGCAACTTTTCGTCTGGCTTCCTCGATTGAGCTGCAGCCTCGAGTAGCTTTCTCCTTCTCTGGCTCTACTTCGATCCTCATGAAAGGAAAAAGAGGATCCAAAGTAGGAACCCTCCCGTCCCTTGCACCCTGTCTATAATCCACCAAATAGATGGTAATTAGTCATGAGTATTGTTTCATAAAAGTTGTATATCTGAATTCTCTGAGAATAATTGCAGGAAAATGCATTCACAAAGATGTTCTAGAAACACAGACTGTGTAAAAATAACAAGTATTTTAATCACATATAAAGCAAATGTGATAGCGAGCAGAAACACATTTCTCAAGTCCAATACAATGTGGCTTTACACGTTTCAAGGAAAGTTCCTATTCATCAGAAGCCTATATTGAACTGTTGGTAGTTGATAGTAGGAAGCAGTGAAAAAGAAAAAAGAACAAACGAACACAAAGTTATAGATTAACAGGGAAGATCTACTAGAGTCACTCCTAAACAGTTCATTCCATGTAGGTGTATTCAATGTTCAGACATAACCAATCTGCGTTCAACTGAAGAATTGTAATTAGACACAGTCCCAAAGCTGTGCCCACATGCTAGTTTGAATAATTCAAAATGTTATGGGGCGTCATTACACACTGTTCAAACCAGACATATATACAAGTAGATCCAAAGAATATACATTTAGCCATTTCTAGTGAATCTAACGGAAGAGTAGATCAAAACACTTCAACACTTCGAACAAAGACAATGCCTAAACTGTTCACTTTCAAATTGGGGCTAGATCTGGTATAATGTATAAGAGGTATGTCACTAAATGGCCTAGAAGCTTAGGGGAGATCCCCAGATATTCTTATTCTGTTCCATCTGAACCTCGTTACCAATTTCTTCGACTCCATTTAAAAAGGAGACTTGAGATACTAATGTATAACTGTTTTGTGCGGTAGAACCAGGACAAGAATTACACGCGAGGCCCATAGAGTAAGCCAGGGTCAGATATATAATGCATATTAAAAATGGTATTCAAGGTCACTCACCTCTATCTGCAATAATACTTGTGTTATTTAAAACGGACCAAAGTTGGAACATGTGGTCTCACAACATGCCGGTGCGGGCTGTAGAACCCTATTGGGAAAGAGGAAGGGAAGATATAGCCAAGAGCGTGTAATTTGTATATCTTTCCAAATACTTCCATATGATATCCTCAACTTTACCTTAGTTTAAAGCAGCTTCTAATGGATGGCTTTGAGTGCCCACAATAGTGGCCTAAGACAAATCAATATTCGCAGTGGCGTGCGTAGTTATACAGGTGCTGACTATGACCTGCTGCTCATAGTGTGCTCTCATGCTCTGCCTTTTATCTGTGCGGGGAAGGGTAACGGGAATCAGGTGTGAGTTGTTAAGGTTAATTGCCTGACTCTGATATTGGGACATGCTGCACAGAAGGGAGGGGTGTAAGTCTTTCTTCTCTCAAAGCACTTAGTCCCTATAGTCATGTTCGTGTAGAAAAGGGCTGGGGTAAAGTCAAATAACAAATCATATGAGACCGGGTGAAGGGATAATCGGGAAGGGGATAATGCATCTCTCCATCGGGTGTACAACTCCCACGGGGACCTCATCCAGGTGATCCTCCCTCACTGGTCCACCCCCAGGAACTGGATCCAGTAGCGATGGCCCGGTCCTGGCCCCTGGAAGACAGATCCCAAGGGATTAGTCCGTGAGACACCCTTTGGTTTCTCACAGTCTACAGAACCCGTTCGGAGAACGGGGACTTCTGCTAGTTACATGTTAAAACCAAAAATAAGTACAGGAGATTGAAACTGCAGGAGACAGAAGAGAGCAGAGAGGATGTGACAGATGCTGTGAAGGAGAGACCATGGGAGTTTGAGGGGGGTGGAGGCAGAAATAAACCAAAGGAAGGAAGGACTGATGGGGAAAGGTAGAGTGAGAAATCATTAGGAGAGGGGTAGGGGCTACTATATTGTTGGGCTTTGTTTAGCAAAGCCCCGTCTGTTCTTTGTCCACACAAGATGCTTGTGGACATTAAATAACAATGACAGTTACTTGTTTTACATCTGGAGGGAAGTACGACACAGATAGGATTACAGTTTTCATGCTCTAAAGTTATAATCATATTTATATTCTGAATGTGGGACTCATGGATATTTACTTTATATCACAGGTGACGTGATGACCAATCCCGAAGAGTTCATAATTGTGAAGATGGAGGAAGATCTGCACCTGATCCATCCTCCGGACTCAGAAGGAAGAGAGAGAAAGGAGGTCTGTGGATACAAAGGTACAGTATGTGTACTATTCATACTCCCAATACATCACAAGTATCCACCATCCTCCTCGATTCAATTCCCAAAGCAAGACTGCATAGAGTAAGCATCCCAAACAATGTGACACACCTAAGAATTATGCCAGGAAAGTGTTTATCATTTACTTAATATGTTGTGCTGTTTAACTTCATGAACAAATCTACTACAAGGCTTGGTTGTAGCCTCATGTTTCAAGCATCGACTTTTTTTTGCTGCAACACTTGTAATCTGTGTAATCATAGAAAGGACTATGTGACAGGGCCAGTAACCTGGTCTTGTAAAAAGGTAATGGGGACCCCTCTAGGCCGGGGGTGGAAAGCCTAACCGGGAGGAATCCAGAGCCAATCCTACCCCAGAGGTGGATGGTGAGAGCAGGGAGGCCCCAGTTCCTTTCCTCACCCCCATTGTGCCATCATGTTTGTTTGCAGACCCTTCTTTCCTGCCTTGCCTCATATCTTAGACACTCGCTAGTTTCCCTTTTCATTTTCAGAGAACAAAAACATGGGGCAGAAAGTCGAAAGCGGAGAGCGAGCAAGAAAAGCAACATCAACAACCCCTACGGCAAACACAAGAACGGAGACCTGAAAAGACAGCAGAGGAGAAAAGCCGCACAGAGAATCCACACCCCTGCAAAGACCCGACAGCAGCAGCTCCCACTCCAGCAACTCATGGACATAGCACAAAGCTCAGCGCTGCAGGGTCTTCAGAACCCACTAGCACAAATGCACACAAACCACAGGTCCCCTAGACCACGAGGGACAAAAAGGGGAAGGAGAAGTGTCCTTTACCAACAAACGTACCGAAATAAACCCCAGGGATACACCTGGAACACAAACTGGAATATTTAACTTCTTCAGTCAGCATCTTTGGTGCCTGGCGAGCATGTGCAGAGAAAGTGGCTTATCCCCCTTCTTGAGTGTTTTATTCTTGCACACACATGCCCTGGACAGTGTGACTATTCGCTAGGTATCATCACTTCTCCCCATGATGCTAGGGAGGTGCAGCCACTACCCAAAAGTCACCCTAGGGGTGGTGTAATGAGGGAGGACCTCATAGGGGTGGACCCCCAGCCTGGGGGTAAGGACGATCTCCTGGGGTACAACACGTTACATCACTCCCTGACATGCCTTAGACCCCGCTCAATTATCAATCACTATATTGATAGCAAACCAATGTATTTCTGTCGTTCCAGTAAAAAAACTAAGTTAGAAAGTAATAGGACAAAGAAGAACATAGAAAGCATAAGGATTACTGACTTTCTAGTACTGACTTTCTTGGTACTGGTACTGAGACAAATTGGATCACGGGAGGCATGAGGAATACCAAGGCATGAGGAATACATTTGACAACAGGTAGTGTTATGTATGCAAGCCCCATAAGAAGGAAAGTGAAGAAGGACTCAAGGTCTTCACCTTCCTCATTGGGAACCCGGGAGTTCGTACATGGTGGACCCGATGGAAGCTGAGAGAGTCTGTGACGGGTCCTGCGTCGGTAGGACCGAGCTCAGTTGCAAATGGAAGAGGCAGTGCCATGACCTACAGGAGGTGGACTGCTCGGTCCCCGAACGGTGCTGAGACTACAAGAAGCCTCAACATGTGGAGCTACCACTGAAGCTGAGAAGATGCTGATGGCTGCAGGAAACTGGAAGGAGACCGACTCTCAGTCCCTCGAGGGACCGGTGCTGTGTGAGCAAGTCCCAGGAGGTAACTGGAAGCATGGACGGACTGGAAGTTATGGGGATTCAAGAGGTCTCAGCTTCAGGCCACGGCAAGTGCTCCAAGGGTCTGGGACCTGAACAAAAGCAAAGAGTGCATCTGAGGGAATCTTCCTCTTATCAGTGGTGGGGATAAGACCACTGACCACCAGAGAAGGATCTGGGACCCTGAGATAAGTACACATTTTATTATTTCTGTGAAAAAGTGGCAAGGCGCGAAACCCAAGTGAGAAAAGAACTCTCAAACACCAGGAGAAGGCAGTTATTCTCCTGGTGGGAAAATCAAAGCCAGTCAAGTATGCTGAGGAGGCGCCAGGGGAAGGGAGCCATTCTCATGGTATACCAAATTTACTGTACAAAGTGCTGGAGTTACCAGCCAGGGGGGGGAGGGAGTCATTTCCCCTGGCATTTGTGTTCAAGAGGACATTTTTGGGAACATCATAAATACACCAGGAGAAGGGAGCCATTCTCCTCGGGACAGAACGTTCTTTTAGATTGCTGCAGGCCAGTGTAAGGGAGTCATTCCCCCCAGGCATTGTCTTTGCAAGAAAACATTGAGGGAACACTATCCCTATGCCAGGAGAAGGGAGTCATTCTCCTGGACGATGAATTTTCTGTTGAACAATATTAGTTTTAGTTGTAGTCTAAGGGTTAGAAATAGGTTCTGACAAAGGGCGGTGGATTTTCATTTGGACGGACATTCTGACAGAGATTTAGTTAGAGGCAAGGAAACCTCTCTTAGAGATGGGGAAATTGAGGGTTTCTTTTATGGTAGTATTTAACCACAAACATGCCACTTTTGTGTCGGCTTCCTTCTTCGACGACATATGGTGTCAGATGTGGGATCTGACTCAAGTGATACAAATTGAGGAACTCCGAATTATTCAAAACTGAGCAGCCAGGCCACTGGTCCCAGTGTAGCTACTAGTGAATCTATAGATTTCGACCTACACAGTATTCCCGATGTATCGATAGCGGTAGGAGAGTGCCAGTTGATCCCAACTTGCCTCATTTTATCACCACCAAAGGTCACCACATCTGCCTAGTATCCAAGTCTGGTTAAGCTTGAAGGTACAGCTTGGACGTAATGGCTGGACTAATAGACCCATACTATAGGGGTGATGTAAAAGTCCTGATTCAGAATAATGCGAAACAAGCATACCATGTGAAAACTGTGGAGAATATCGCTGAGGGAATCTTAGAAGGGCCCCTCTTTCCAAAACCCGTAGAAGTGCAAGCACACGATCTCACAGAGAGCTACTAAGGGTTTTGGACAGGCTGATGAAGAACCCCATCTAATGAGACTCTAGTAACACTGAGAGCTACTGGTGAAGAGACCAAGATAATTCCTGTCCTAGCTTTCGATCAGCTAAATGATCCTATCCTGTCGGAAGGCTTCCTAAAGATAGTTCCTGAAGACGAAAGGTCTAAGGATAGCCCATTTTATTTTTTGAAATAAGTTCTTCTCTATCGAAGAGATCTTACACCAGAAGGGATAAATGGAACCCAGATTCTCGCCCCTAGAAGCCATAGGAGGATTGTCCTGGAGATAGCTCATGCCCATTTGACTTTGGAGCTCCTATGAATGGCAAAAACAGATTATCAACAAGTTATATTGGCCCTCGGTTTATGCAGATATTAAGAACTTCATAGCCATATGCTACTTTCTCCAGAAAACAGCTCCACACTCCCCTTCACTAGCCCGGTTACCTCTCCCTAAAATAGAGGTACCCTTCTCTAGAATTGGCATGGACATAGTGGGACCACTAGAAAAGTCCAAACTAGGGAATAAGTATATTCTAGATTATGCAACTCAGTATCCAGAGGACTTCCCGATGAAAAATAATACATCAAAGCAGATAATCCATGTTCTATCATGGGTGCGCTTTCCAAGAGAAATATTGTTCGGTCGAGGAAGTATTTTTATGTCAAAACGGATGGCAGAAGTGAATGAATCTTAAAGATCAAAACCCTATGCACCTCTGTTTACCACCCTCAAACAGACTGTTTAGTAAAACATTTTAATCAAACCCTGAAAAACGTTCTGAAATAATTAGTGGAAGCAGATGGACACAATTGGGTCACAATGACCCCATGGGCCCTTTTTGTCAACAGAAAAGGTCCCCAGGCTTCCCTATGCTTTATCCCTTTTAAGCTCCTTTACGGACGCGACACCGGAGGCATAATGGATATGCTCCGGGAGACGTGAGAAGAAAAGGAAGAGGCAGTGTTAACTGTGTCCCAAAATGCGCAAAGACTTAAAGAGCCCATGACTATTGTGCGGGACCTTGTCCAAAAACATCTAGTGCAGGCTCAAGAAAGCCAAAAGACCCATTATGATAAAGCAGTATCACAGTCCTTTTCCATCAGACAATAATTGTTAGTCCCCTTGTCCACCTCAGAGCACAAAATGCTTTCACGATGGTACAGACTTATGAAATATTAGAGAGGATAGGTCCCTTTAACTATAAGGTCGCCCAGCCAGACATAAGGCTCAAAACCCAAATATATCACATAAGCCTGCTAAAGGAGTGGACGGAGGACCCAGTGGAACCCTCTACTGTCCTAATGGCCACCTAATTAACCGAGGAAAAATCGGAATATAGTCTGGTCTCCTCTGATTTACCAAAGCAACAACAACAGGGGATCCAGGCTCTCATAGACCCATTCCCAGATGTGTTTAATAGTGAACCTGGAAGAGTTAAAGGGATTAAACATTACATGTGCACACCCCCAGGTAAAGTGACTAACTTGAGGCTTTACTGAATTCCGGAGACAAGGAAGGAGATGGTCCTCCAGGAGATGGAGAAAATGCTAGCCGCAGGTATAATTGAACCTTCACAGAGTTCGTGGTCATCACCAATGGTGCTTGTGGCCAAACCATTTGACCACTGTATCCCAGTTTGATAACTATTTTATGCCTTAGATTGTCGACCTCATCGACAGACTGGGATCAGCTGTCTATATCTCCACGATTGATCTAACCAAGGGCTATTGGCTGGTGCCACTGATCTCCTCTGATAAAGAAAAGACAGGTTTCTCCAGATGGCTATTTAATTTTAAAGTCCTTCTCTTCGGACTTCACGGGCTCCTGCGAACTTACATCAGCTGATGGATCAGATAACGTGACCCTTTTCCTATTTCTGTGGCGTGTATTTGGACCACATCGTAGTCCACAGCAAAACCTGGGAGGAACACCTGTTTCATTTATATGAAGTCACCCGTACTTTGAGGCAAGCCAGCCTTACCACTAAAGCCAAAAGTGTCCGCTAGTGCCGTTGCCAGCCAAATATCTGTTTGTCCTAGTCCAACCCCAGGTGGGAAAAGTCAGGGCTATACAGGAAACCCCTCCTCTCAAGACCAAAAGAGACCTGAGAGCCATTTTAGGGGTTACCTGTTATTAGCAGCGGTTTATTCCCAATTATTTGGCCATAACATCTTGCCTCAAGGATAAACTGAGAAATGCTGAACCACAAACACTTTGCTGGCAAAAGGAAGGTCAAGCTGGCTTTGATACCCTGTAGCATATCTTAAGCCCATCTTGAATCTTCACAATTTTAATAAAGAATTCAGCCTTCAGACGACTGCTTTTTAGTTGGGGAATAGGAGCTGTTTTTTCCTAAGAATATGGCCTCCGCAGATGCACGCAGATGCAGAGAAAAAGGTGATGGAATCTTCCTTGTACCAGTGGCTGGGATAGGACCAACTACCGCCAGTGATGGGTTTGGGATTAGAACAAAAGTAAAGAATACATCCAAGGACATGCTCCTCGTATTAGTGGCAGAGGTAAGCCCACTGACCACCAGAGAAGGGTCTGGGACCCTGAGATAAGTAAGAACTTTATTGATTCTGTGAAAAAGTGCCAAGGCAAAACCCAAGTGAGAAAATAACTCACACACACCAGGAGAAGCAGTCATTCTCCTGGTGGGAAAATAAAATCCAGTCAAGTATGCTGAAGAGGCGCCATGAGAAGGGAGTCATTCCCCCTCACATTGGAGCGTACTGAGCGATACCAGGAGAACAGAGCCATTCTCCTGGTATGCAAATATTACTGTAAAAAGTGCTGGATTTACCAGCAAAGCGAAGGGAGTCATTCCCCCTGGAATTTGTGTTCAAGAGGATACTTCTGGGAACATCATATATACCCCAGGCGAAGGGAGTCCTTCTCCTGGGGAGAGAACGTTCTGTGAGATTGCTTCAGGCCAGGCAAAGGGAGTCATTCTCCCTGGCATTGTCTTTGCAAGAGAGCTTTGAGGGCACGCTACCCATATACCAGGTGAAGGGAGTCCTTCTCCTGGAGAAAGAACTTTCTGTTGGACAATATTAGTTTTAGTTGTAGTGTAAGGGTTCGAAGTAGTTTCTGACACAGGGCATTGGATTTTCATTTGGACGGACATTCTGACAGTTCCTTGAGATTTGTTTGAGGCAGGGAAATTCCCCTTAGAGAGGGGGGTGTTGAAGGTTTTTTTAAATGTTAATAAAAATCTTTAACCACAGACATGGCAACTTTGTGTGAGCTTCCTTCTTCGACACCCTTACAGCAGGGAAGTATGGGTGAGATTGGCCAGGGAAAGTTATCCAAAGCTCGCAGGGGCGGCGATTTAAACCGGGGACAAGAAGCAGGAAGTCTGTGTTTTCGGGTGAGGTCGGAGGTGAAGGTGGAGAACGATCAAGGGACCGGCAGGATGAAGGAGGGAGCAGCGGCTTGTGGAAGGGATTTGTGGAGCAGACGAGGTACTGGCTTAGCGGTGAGAGTGGTTTTGCAATGTGTGTGTTAATGTGGCAACTGATTAGTGTGATTAGAGTAAGGAGTGGTTGTGAAGTGTATGATACTGAGTAAAAGGAAAGGGTACAATTTATAGGCATGTCAGTGGAGTGGTAGTGTGAGAGGAATAGTGGAAGTGTGGAGGAGGAAGTAGTAGTAAAGGGAGTAGTACCGAGAAGAGAGTAAGTAGTGACAGGTAAGGATGGAGGTATCAGGAGGGGCGAGTGTACTTGTGTACGCGTGCAATATAAATAAAATAACATTTCATCTCATCTGAGGGAGAGTGAGGAACAAGGTGAGCGGAGATTTTGGAGGAGATTGGTATGGAGATGGGAAGGAGAGACTGAGCATGACCAATCTCTACTGGGCCTCTGCAAGACACCTTCCCTGTCCTAATAGAACACTAACAACTAGTCAGAGAAGGGAGAGCTAGGAAGTCCCTGAGTTCGACAAGGCAAACAGCCTTTAGGTTATCGCATATAGACACGGCTTTTAGACAGGAGGGGTCAACGTTTGGTAGCACTTACCTGGGGTTCCGGATGCCTGTGTTAGGGAGGAAGGGTGTGTCAGGACGAGAGGGAGGGAGAGAGAGACAGCTTTTGGCCCTGCAAACAAAATAAAAACTCTTGAAGTGTCACAAAGACTCAGATTGATTTCAATGCCACCTGTGACAACTAGGGTAGTTTTGTAGATTATCTTTCAGTGTCACAAGATCCCGTGCAGGGATGTGGCCAAAGATTATGCCTGCGATGGTGTCCCCCAAGAAGCAGTGCGCCTCTGGAACAGAAGGTACAATATCATAAATGTTATGATGACATGATGACGTCCCTCGTAAAGCAGTGCGCCTCTGGAACAGAAGGTACAATATCATAAATGTTATGATGACATGATGACGTCCCTCGAGAACCGTGCGCCTCTGGAACAGAAGGTACAATATCATAAATGTTATGATGACATGATGATGTCCCTCGAGAACCGTGCGCCTCTGGAACAGAAGGCACAATATCATAAATGTTATGATGACATGAGGACGTCCCCGAGAACCAGTGCGCCTCTGGAAGAGAAGGCACAATATCATAAATGTTATGATGACATGATGACGTCCCTCGAGAACCGTGCGCCTCTGGAACAGAAGGTACAATATCATAAATGTTATGATGACATGATGACGTCCCTCGAGAACCGTGCGCCTCTGGAACAGAAGGTACAATATCATAAATGTTATGATGACATGATGACGTCCCTCGAGAACCGTGCGCCTCTGGAACAGAAGGTACAATATCATAAATGTTATGATGACATGATGACGTCCCTCGAGGAGCAGTGCGCCTCTGGAACAGAAGGCACAATATCATAAATGTTATGATGACATGAGGACGTCCCCGAGAAGCAGTGCGCCTCTGGAACAGAAGGCACAATATCATAAATGTTCTTATGACATGATGCCGTCCCCGAGAACCAGTGTGCCTCTGGAACAGAAGGCACAATATCATAAATGTTATGATGACATGATGACGTCCCCGAGAACCATTGCGCCTCTGGAACAGAAGGCACAATATCATAAATGTTCTTATGACATGATGCCGTCCCCGAGAACCATTGCGCCTCTGGAACAGAAGGCACAATATCATAAATGTTATGATGACATGATGACGTCCCACCAGAAGCAGTGCGCCTCTGGAACAGAAGGCACAATATTATAAATGTTATGACATGATGACGTCCCTCGAGAACCAGTGCGCCTCCGGAACAGAAGGCACAATATCATAAATGTTATGATGGTTTGATGATATATCACAAATGAAGAAACCAACTCTGAAGAGCGTTCTGCTCTTGAACTTTAAAGCTTTTTCATTCATGCACCAATGTTCAAATGCTCTGTATTTCATACGGTTCAACCCACAACCTTTACCCTTGCAATGTTTATAAAGTCAAAATCAAACTTTTAAATATTTTAATATGTGCCCCATTGCTTGGGAATGATTGTGTTGGTATAAAGTGCTCTTTGTCATTGGTTTAAACTCCCAATATTTACTTCCTGAAACTCTGAATAACTTGTTGTTCATTATTTATTTGAGGAAAGATGAAGACCCGGCTTTAGTCCCCGTTGCATATTGTGAAGAAGAAGCGGGAGGAAGCAGTGCAGACCCAGAGGCAGGTGAGTTTCCAATGTTTGGATTTACTGGCTCCAAGGGTCGTAGTTAAATCAAATCTTCATTGAGGGTAACATACAGATAAGGTTCACATGTGTTTTTTATTTTTTCACCCTTCCAAGCTTATCCAGGCCTTCTCTTGAGATTGGTGGTGGAGTAACGGTTTCTTTGTTTCTTTTTTCTAATCTGAATAGACCCACCACTCCTCTGTTCTCTCGACAGGCTGTCTGACATCCTGCAAGGCAAATGCTGCTACACTGTATCGATCCTTCTTTTATATCGTGTCCCTTGTTTCCCACCAATTGTTTCCCACGCTACTCCTCTTGAACATTATACTGTATTATGCCAGGCTTTCTTCCCTCAATCGTCAAGACTCCCTTAATTTAACTAACAGCACCATGACTAACATACTCATGCCCTCCCACACCACTTGTGACACTACACATGCACTTACTCACACACCCAATTGCTACTTCAGACTCTCCAGACTCAGAACACGCACTCTAACTATGCATAACACCGCCATTCCCACGCCCGCAACGCGCAGAAACCTAAGACTAGGAACGCGCACCTCAGTGAGATGCACCACTCGCCCCTCTGGCTGGCATATCCCTAATTCCAGTACTACACGGCCACTTAGCACAAGGCCACCTCTCAACCCTAATAAGCCATATAACGCTACACTTAAGGCAGCTAAACCACTGCGACTTGACAGAAACGATCAACCACTGCATTACAAATGCGCCCTGCTCAATGTTCGCTCTCTTACCGCCATGATCTCGAAGTAAATGACCTCATACTTAGTCTAGACCTAGATATATTAGCCATCACTGAAACATGGCTACATGAGGCATCTTGCCCGGCCATCACACTAGCCCTGCCCGCAGCTTACTCTATCCTCAGACAGGATAGACCATCTAAAATAGGATGGGGGGGGGGGGTAGCACTGAACTTCAAAGACTCATTATCCTTCAGGCTCTCCTCTCACCCATGGGAGGGTAACGTAGACAGCCTATCGGCCAAACTGTCACTAACACCTAAAAACACCATCAATATTCATGTAATTTATCGGCCTCCCGGACACCTGGAAATATAAAAAAATCCACCAAAACGCTACTCCTAGCCAACCTTAACCTAGGATTCAATGACCCCAATGATAAAGCCGCGACCTCACTCACCAAGGACCTCACTGATCTGTGATTCTACCCTAAAAATTCTGAGCTCTACCTATACCAAAGGCTACATCCTTGAGTGGGTGGTTGACCACAATTGTGCCTCCTCCATCACCTCTAACGTTGCTTACCCATGGACAGACCATAACTGCATACAATTCCCCGTTACCACAGTCTCCAGCACCAAAACTACCACACCTACCCCTGCCACACTAGCTAGAAGCGCTAAAAAGCTAACTGCGGATAACCTCTGACCCTATCTTGACCTCCCTTGCTTAGCACCTCCTTTCTCGCAAGACCCCAATGTCTTAGCTGTTATATTCAAGGACACCCTAACTAACGAAGTAAACTCCGTAGTCCCACATGAAAGCAAGAAAGAAAAAAAGTTGTTCCATGCAAACTCCTGGTTCACAGAAGAGCTCCAAACCTTGCGTGCTAACAAACGCCAGGCTCTCAAAATCTGGCAGGCAAACATCTGTGACGCCTCTAAAGAAAACTTCAAAGCAGCTGCCCTAAAGTACAAAGATGCCAAATCCGAAGCGTATAATCGCTAAAATCTGATGCCAACTCTCAATCCAGAACTTTTCACCATCTTTAATGAACTCACTTCTCCTCCTACCAGCACCGACGGGACGGGATCGATAAAGATGAAGCCTGGTGCACAAGCCCCTATGCTAAAAAAAAAATAGACCTCCTACAAAACAAAATTCAAGATCATTATGAAGCCCTATTGAACCAGAACCAACCTACACAGACCTTGCCCAACCGCAAAACCATCAACTTCCCCAAATTTGCATGTAAAAACATCTCAGAATCTCAAGTTAAAGACATTCTTAAACACCTTAAACCGTCGCAATGCAAGGGCAATGTATGCCCCCCCCTCCGCCAAGTTCATTAAGGAGTGTGCCGAGCCCCTTGCTCCACTCGTGACTGCCTTCATCAACTCCTCATTTAAATCGGGCATCGTCCCAGACCGTGTCAAAGAAGCCTGGGTGTGCCCCCTCTTGAATAAGCCTACGCTAGATCCTTCCCAGCCTAATAACTACCGGCCCATAACCACTGTCCCGTTTCTTCTCAAAATATTAGACAAGGCCGCTCAGAGTCAGATCCAATTTTAGCTGGAAACTAACACTATCCTAGGAAAAAGTCTGGATTCCGCAAAGGGAACGGCGCAGAAACTGCCCTGCTAGACTTAAAAAATCAAATCACCCAAATCTTGGACAAAGTCAAGCCCGCACTACTCCTCCTCCTAGACCTCTCAGCGGCTTTCGAGACCACAAAACCCTCGCCGCACACCTTACACAAGCAGCGTACGCCTCCGACCAAGCAGCTTCCTGGATCACCTCCTTCCTAGAAGGTAGAGCAATGAAAGTCTTCTCAAACACAGCAAATGCAGCTCCCACTATCATTTACTGCGGAGTTCCACAGGGATCCTGTACGGCCCCCAACTCTATACAATCTCTTTACTAAGCCTCTTTATGATAAACTCGCTGCATTTGGGATCGCATACACAAATTATGCTGACGATACCCAGGTGCTCCTTCCTCTAACAGGCACCTATGACCAAGATGCTACAGCGATATGTCAAATCTATTCCACCATTCAAGCATGGATGGCCACAAATGGTTTATGCCTCAATGGAGACAAGACAGAAATTCTTATTCTGGGCTAAAAGAGCACACTAGCTAAGCTAGATCATCTCTACTCCAATTTCAGCATTGACAAATGCATCATCCCAGTCCTATCTTCTGTAAGACATTAGGGGTTCACATTGATGCCACATTATCCATGAACAAGCAAGTCAGCACTGTCGTCTCTGCCTCCGCCTTTAGCACCAAACTCATTAACGCCATAAAACCCTTTCGAACCAAGGATAACACTCTCTCAATAGCCAGAGCCACCATAGGTGCTAAGCTTGACTATTGCAACGCTCTCCTAGCAGGCACCTCTATAAAAAAACATAAACAGACTCCAAACACCCAAAATAACTCGTTAAGAGCAGCTTTAAGTATCCCAAGAAGAGACCACATCTCACATGTTAGGCAGACCGTTCACTGGCTCCCAGTCAAAGACCTCATCACCTTTAAAATCCTCACTACCACACACAAATGCCTTAACCTTACCGCACCCTCCTACCATTCAGACACATCCAGATCTATCTCAACCAGGCCCACCAGAACATGCTACACCAATCAACTCACCGTTCAGAGCATCAACAGGGCTAAAGCAGGAGGGATAGGCCTCCCATACTTAGCCCAAAAAACTCTGGAATGCACTCCCCACTGCCCTCGGAGCAGAAACCTCTCTCCCTGCCTTTCGTAAAAACCTGAAAACTTCCCTCTTTAACTAACAACTCTTCTATGAACACTCCTCACATCACCTTCTTAGCCTCCACCTCACTCTATGTCCTATGTATATTATCTTATGCAAAATGTGAAATAAGTATTACTGATTGTACATGTAACTAAGCTCTGTTCACTCACTGTAACAAATGCCACGATGCCCTCGGGCTGTTGCACGCTTTACAAATATGAATAAATAAAATAAAATAAATGAAAATAAATCGGAGCCCTTGTATGGAAAATCCTTTCCCCTATTGATTGTGTAAGCCCCGCCCATCCTGGAATCCTGGAGCCATGGAGTGCTTGTTCCATTGGGCGTCTGATGTTAGTTAGGCTCGCAAAACCGCATAGGTAATGTTTGTGCTTTCTTTGATGCCGGCGAAGTGGGCTGGTCCTGCTGCTTTGGTCCACTGTGCTTGAAGGAGGAGGACCCTTACTGTTTCCCCCCCTGCTGCTGCATATAATCACTACATTAGCGAAGCAGGCAGTGAGGCGGGCTGTTCCTACTGTTCTTGCGAGTCTTGGATAACGACCAGTGTGCACCAATTACATCCGTCCACCTAACAGCCACCTACCGTTTATTTGTGTCATTGCTCCCACTTGCTTGACGAGACCCAAAAGATCTGAAAGAGATCCCCCACATTAATTTAGCTGGCAGTGGAAAGAACTTTTTTCTTTTTTCTCAAAATCAATCCTGCCCTTCCCCGCCCCTGCTGAGTAGCCCGAGAAGTTTGTGAAACTCTTTTGCATCTGTTTTACTATATCCTGGATCCATAGGCTGCTGGATTTTTGTGTATCTCGTTTATATTGCGTACTGTTGGGAAGAGAACAAACCTATCCCACCCGCTAGGCGCTTTAGGGTGAAGCAAGCCCCATTGGAAGACCTCTACTAGCCTAGGGGGCAGGGGTCGTGGGGGGGTTTTATCTAACAGTCCCCACACAATCATAGTATTCTATGTTATTTAGACAACCAAGACATAGAGTGCACATAGAAGTTGATGCCATTTCGCTGAAATTAAGAAGCATAAGGCCTGCATGTCCAAGCAGTATTTACTGTGTTAAACACAGGCCGCGAGCCTGAAGGAGAACAGGCACCATGTGCTGAGGAGAGGCCCACGCCGTACACTTCCACAGAAACCCTTCTTTGTTCTAAAGTTGTTGCCAATATGTTTGTTCTAAGAGAGAATGTGCCCTGAAAGGCCACGAGATGGCACTGAGTGCCTTGGTGTACGTGGTATCACAAACAGGCCGAAGCAGGCCTCCGACTCCCACCCAGCCAACTACAAGTTAAAGCCCCTGCCTCTATCAGCCCAGAGCCTCTGAATTCCAAGATACCAGTTGACCCCAGACAACCGACCATAAACCAAGCAACAATAAAAGATCTAAGAGCATGGTCGGCCCACCTTTTTTTCATAAGGACATGATTTGTGATGCAAGGTACAGCGAGGGATAAATTATAGTTCAAAAGTGAGGGTGGAAGCCTTGGAGGGCGAGAGACGCGATCGGGATGAGTGAAATATTTGTGTGGGTTAGTGAGACCTCCAGACTCCCCCTGTGCCTGTTTTCAAAGCATGCCATGTGCACTGTATAATGATAGAGTAGCACTATTCACAAATGTAACTAATTGCTTCTTTGGCCTTCGTTCCCTGGAGACAATCGGCCCATGCAGATCCCACATGACGGAAGACGGACGGGCTGGGACAAATGGCCTGGCATCCCCTATGAAAGAGGCCAACCATGTATAGGGTCGCACCAGCCACGCAGGTTTTACTATATGTAATGATATCACCCATGACATTGGGGCTCCTTTTAAGCTCCTGCTTGTACCCTTTTTCCTCTGAACGTTCCTTAGCAGCCGAGTTCTTTGCTGGCACACCTATTTTTGTAGAAATAAAATGTGCTATACTTGAAAGATTTGCTTGGGCCTTTTTTCCCTAGCGGATTGTATTTTTTTTGTAGTGTGAGCGTTTAATGGTGTGCCTTTTTTTGGTGACTCTGAGACAGAGGAGGTGCCCAGGCCGCTTCTCCGGAGGGGCTACCCACCTACAGCGACCAGTCCCGAAAAACGCATGTTCCTGAGGGGTTTTACAGCAGCCATCTTTGCAGAATTCCTGTCTGGTCTTTGGAGCGGGGCGCAGCTCCAAGGAGAGTGCAGGCTGGTGTGTTTGGAACCCCATGACGGAGGAGTTTGGGTGAACACGCGCATTTGAGTATGCACTTGCAAGTGATAACAAGTTGAGGAAGGGTATATGGGCAGGTGTGAAAAGTGGGAGCACATGCAGAGTGAGATGATTGGAGTGGTATGGATGTTGTTTTTTTTATTTTTTTGTATTATTAATTTTGTAAGGAGAATATTAAGGAAAGGAAAGTGGAATGATAGGGAGTCTTCCCGAGTGAGGGGAGAAGGTGGTACCACATATATTGTGTAATGGAGGGAAAAGGAAATAAGTATGAGCCTCGCGTAATTAGTAGGCTCAGGAATAGTAGTTATTCTAATTTTAGCTTGTTACTTTAGCTTGTTTTGTTGGCAGGTTTATTGTGCAGGGTGGAGGCCCGCGGAGGGGCATTTTGTAATTGGAGGTATGTGTTGAGTGTGTGAAGTGTGAGAGTGAGGGTGGGGAAAGGTATTTTGTTTTTTTGACGGGAAGGACGGGATGAAGTATTGACTTTTTTTGACTGGCAGCGTGCGTGGCACACTAGCAAAGGCGTAAGGGTAGGGAGGCATAGGGACCATTATAATGGGAGGGGAAACACCCATAGAATATGTGTAAGCCTTGAGGCTATCCCTATCCGCAGGCGCGACGGCTGTCCACAGCGCGGAGCAAAGTGGATGGAAGCGACATTATTTGTATATATAATTATACAATTTGACCCACCCCAGTGAAGCGCTGCATTTCCTCCATTGCCACTGTCTTAACCTGCGCTACCATAAGGACCCACGAGGCAGACCACCTCCCAAGATGGCCGCCTCCTTCACCAGGATGTGTGTCCCTGCCTGAGAACACCATCCAACAGCACCCGAAGCACAGATTGGCTGCCAGTGCACATTTAGGCACCAATCACACGCCGTCCAGGCGCACGCCATCACAGTGCACCAGAGAATGTCCAGAGGCCAAGACCGGTCCCCCTGCTGAAATCCTTCTTGGAGACTTGGTAAGCGCTATAACCATACTCCATATACCTTTGATGCATGCCCCCTCCTGCTTTAGCCCTACGCTTCGTGAATTAACATTACCACCATAGAGTGACGCCCACTGCTACAGACATTAACCGGCAACAGATAACAGGCGCCAACAGTATCAGTCATCATGGTCACCCCACACCCAAGTGCCTCCTCTTACTGTGCCTGCAAATGGAGCTAGAAACGAAGTCAACCTACACGGCTGGCCTCCTTTACACTGTATTCTTAGCCGCCATTGTGAACTGCCTATACTACCTTCACTCCTATACTGCCGACTCGCTTCCTGCCCAAATGGTGCCTATTGCACTTCAGTCAATTGCTTTTATATTGAATCTAGGTGTTACCCCATTGCATTTGAGTCATTTACTTTATCTTGAACCTAGGTGTTACCCCATTGCATTTGAGTCATTTGCTTTTAAACATATGCCTGCCATATGTGCTCTGTGCAAATATTTGAACCTGCCTTACTCGTTTTGCACTACTCCTACGTCCTCCGTGGCAAACATATTGATTGCCCCAGTAGCTTGGTTGTCAACACCTTTAATATGATTGAAAATATTGCTCTGTGTCTGGCCTAGCGCGTTGCCTATGTCCCCATATTTTACCCTGTGCCTTGCCTAATGCTGCCCAGCACGGCCCATGATTGTATTTACTGAATGTATATACTGTCCTGTGCCTCTGCCTAATGCTGCCCAGCACGGCCCATGATTGTATTTACTGATTGTATATACTGTCCTGTGCCTCTGCCTAATGCTGCCCAGCATGGCCCATGATTGTATTTACTGATTGTATATACTGTCCTGTGCCTCTGCCTAATGCTGCCCAGTACAGCTCATGATTGTATTTACTGATTGTATATACTGTCCTGTGCCTCTGCCTAATGCTGCCCAGTACAGCCCATGATTGTATGTACTGATTGTATATACTGTCCTGTGCCTCTGCCTAATGCTGCCCAGTACAGCCCATGATTGTATTTACTGATTGTATATACTGTCCTGTGCCTCTGCCTAATGCTGCCCAGCACGGCCCATGATTGTATCTACTGATTGTATATACTGTCCTGTGCCTCTGCCTAATGCTGCCCAGCACGGCCCATGATTGTATTTACTGATTGTATATACTGTCCTGTGCCTCTGCCTAATGCTGCCCAGCACGGCCCATGATTGTATTTACTGATTGTATATACTGTCCTGTGCCTTGCCTAATGCTGCCCAGCACGGCCCATGATTGTATTTACTGATTGTATATACTGTCCTGTGCCTCTGCCTAATGCTGCCCAGTACAGCCCATGATTGTATTTACTGATTGTATATACTGTCCTGTGCCTCTGCCTAATGCTGCCCAGTACAGCCCATGATTGTATTTACTGATTGTATATACTGTCCTGTGCCTCTGCCTAATGCTGCCCAGTACAGCCCATGATTGTATTTACTTATTGTATATACTGTCCTGTGCCTCTGCCTAATGCTGCCCAGTACAGCCCATGATTGTATTTACTGATTGTATATACTACCCTGTGCCTCTGCCTAATGCTGCCCAGTACAGCCCATGATTTTATTTACTGATTGTATTTACTGCCATGTGCCTCTGCCTAATTCTGCCCAGTACAGCCCATGATTGTATTTACTGATTGTATATACTGCCCTGTGTCTCTGCCTAATGCTGCCCAGTACAGCCCATGATTTTATTTACTGATTGTATATACTGCCCTGTGCCTCTGCCTAATGCTGCCCAGTACAGCCCATGATTTTATTTACTGATTGTATATACTACCCTGTGCCTCTGCCTAATGCTGCCCAGTACAGCCCATGATTGTATGTACTGATTGTATATACTACCCTGTGCCTCTGCCCAATGCTGCCCAGTACAGCCCATGATTGTATTTACTGATTGTATATACTGCCCTGTGCCTCTGCCTAATGCTGCCCAGTACAGCCCATGATTTTATTTACTGATTGTATATACTGCCCTGTGCCTCTGCCTAATGCTGCCCAGTACAGCCCATGATTTTATTTACTGATTGTATATACTACCCTGTGCCTCTACAGCCCATGATTGTATTTACTACCCTATGCCTCTGCCTAGCGCTGCAGAAGCACCACACCTCCCCACAGCCGAGATCCACCTATTTATTAACCCTACACGGATACTACCTGCAAGCTATCCACTCGCCAGCCCCTATGCCGCCACCCTCTGCCACTACTTCTGAGTCCTACCTCCTATGATGGCCACGCTAAGAGGAGCCACATTGACTATGGCAACACTTCTCCCCTTACTCCACAATATCACACCACAGAAATGCACCATCACGAACACCCCACTCTACCCAGAACATCTATCCCCAGTGGAATGGATAAATAGATTTGCTTGCTCGCCTACACCTCTCATACCTTTCCCTACCCCTCTAAGAAATTCACGACTAGGCTCTCCCTTCACTCTACCAACTACTACCACCAACCAGAGTGTAGCCCCACCCATCAAACTCAGAAACGATAGACTGAGCCAGCGCACTAGCCTGAGCTACAAACCCGCTAGAGCAGTCCCCATCCAGACTAGGAATCTCAGGCAACAGACACCGCATATCGACCTCTTAATCAGCCAAAACTGCACCACGCCCTACACACCACCACAGCCGAAAGCTAACCCTACTCACATTCCCATCAAGGGTGCCCTCATCAATGCCCGCTCCTTGGTAGCCCACGCTACCGATGTGGCTGGAATTATCTCCTCTAACCACCTTGACTTCATCGCCATCACGGAGACGTGGCTCCACCCAGCTACTGGTCCCACCTTAGCATTAGCCATCCCTGATAACTATAACATCTTCCGTGCTGATAGGAAAAATGGAATAGAAGGAGGCGTGGCGATCATTGCTAAATCTGACCTAAACATCAGAGAAGCATCTAACACAACCCTCCCTTCAGCCGAACTCCTTTCCATCAAACTTCCATTATCGAACACCCAAACCATTCTCCTACACATTATATACAGACCACCAGGTTCCCTATCCACCTTTGAAGGATATCTCTCTCCTGCTCTCCACTAACACCAAACCCAATTCACAAATTATCATCATGGGTGATTTCAACTTGGGACTTAATGACCCCAACGACAATCACGCTACCTCTCTCAACGACACCATTACTCACCTAGGCCTCACTCAACACATTAACAAGCCAACACACACAAAAGGAAGTTCCCTAGACTGGCTAGCAGATGCTAACTGTAACCTCTCACTGACACACATCACACCATGTGCATGGACCTTATCACCACCCAGAACTGTTCCCAAAACGACACCACCCTCCAGGACACCACAAATATTCTCCAGAAACAATCGCAACATCACCATAGACAACCTTAGACCACTCCCTACGCCCATCACCAAAGCCAACCTCCCCACTCAGAATGTCAACCCTGCTACCTTGGTAGACCTTTACAACAACACGATGGAACTAGCCCTCAACCAGATAGCTCCACTCAAACAACATAAAGCCAAACCCACGGCCCATACCAACAAATGGTTCTCAGCAGAACTAAAGGCTCTCCGCAACACCAAAAGAACTGCAGAATCTAGCTGGAGAAAAGCTCCCTCTCCCTCCACAAAAGAACATTTCTCTACAGTTGCCTCCACCTACAAATCTGCTATCCTAAACACCAAAAAAGAGATTTACAGTACGAGAATACTCTATGCTAAATCTGGCACAAAAGAACTATTCTCTATACTAAGAGAACGTGAATCACCATTACCACCCGTAGAGGACTGTGCTAAAGGCAAAGCCTGGTGTAATAATATCCAGCTAGAGCCTTGCCGTTAAAGACAACCCCAATAGTCAAAAATACCTCACATTTCCCAACTGCCCTCCTTTTCACTTCTCCCCAGTCACTGAGGAAGAAGTAATTAAGATAATCGCCAGCCTTAAACCATCTAATTGTAAAGGTGACCTATGCCCTGCTTCTGTCATCAAGGACGGAGCCAAGGACCTAGCTCCTCTCATCACCTCATTGATTGATTCTTCCTTTAAGAATTCAGTGGTCCCTAACAACCTCAAAGAAGTGTGGGTCCTCCCCCTTCTCAAAAAACCCAACCTAGACCCTAACAGCCCCACAAATTATAGACCTATCACAACAGTCCCTTTTCTTCTCAAAATATTAGACAGAGTAGCCTACCTCCAAATACAACAACATTTGGAAGAAAATAACCTCTTAGGCCTGCGACAATCTGGCTTTAGACCTAGGCACGGGACAGAAACCTCCCTCCTGGATCTAAAAATCCAAATGGATGAAGCCAAAGACAAGGGCAATCTGGCCATTCTGCTCCTGTTGAATGTCTCCGCTGCCTTTGATCTGGTTGACCACCAGATCCTTACTCAACAGCTCTCTTCGGCTGCCGCATTCTCCCAGCATGCCACCAATTGGATTCAGTCATTTTCGTCTGACAGGTCGACTAGTGTCTTCGTCCCCTCAGCGGCTGCTGACCCTATCCCAATCCATTGTGGAGTTCCCCAAGGCGCCTGCATCTCTCCTACACTTTACAACATCTTCCCTAAGCTTCTTTTTGACCGCCTTGACGATCTGGGTGTCAGCTACACCAATTACGCTGATGACCCACAGGTCCTCATCACACTCACTGGTTGCTATGAAAAAGATGTTGCAAAGCTTAACGAAATCTACCTAGAAATTCAAGCCTGGATGGCCACACATAGTCTTTGCCTCAATGACGATAAGACAGAACTACTTATCGTAGGATCCCAGGCCCGCCTCAATAAATTGGATTCCAGGTACCAATCCTTCACCATTGATGGCAACATTATAAAAGTATCCAAAGAGGTTAAAACTTTAGGTGTGTATCTCGACCCCACTCTATCACTGAAAAAACAAATAAATGCCACCATCTCATCTACCACCTACACTAATAAACGTATCAATGCCTGCAGACCATTTTTATCCTCCTCCAGTTGTCTCACCTTAGCTAGAGCGCTGATATTGTCTAAATTAGACTATTGTAACGCACTTTTACTGGGCTGCACGACAAAAAATCTGAACAGACTCCAGATTCTACAAAATAACGCCTTAAGAGGCGCTCTTAACCTCCCGCATAAGCCTCGCATCTCCACGGCCAGCAAACAAACCCATCCGCGACAGAATTAAGTTAAGAACCCTTTACACACAAGTGCCTGTCACTGACTGCCCCACGCTACCTATCTGACAAATTCTCTAGACACAGCACCTCCAGACCTACCAGAACTCCCTATCTGTACCAACTAAAGATCCCCAAATTCAATCTAAAAACAGCAGGAGGCTCCAGCTTCCCTGTTCTTGCAGCTCAATGCTGGAATACACTCCCTCTCACCATCAGATCGGAAGCTTCCTTCTGGCCATTCAGAGCCATGGTGAAATCCTGGCTCTCTACCTAACACGTTGCTACTCTTCTACGCACTTGCCTGTCTCCACCAATTCCTACCGTAAGACTTAACCTCATCCTGAAACGGACCATAATGTAACCAGGTCCTTACAATCTACTGTATTTGCTACTCTCACTGTACCCTTCTGTGTAACATTGAATGTATGTACCCATTTTCTTTTTGGTTTCACGCAACGATATCTAACTGTTGTCTTCATGATTATGCGCCCAGCTACCCGAGGGTTCGGCCGCGCTCTATTAACAAACTAAAGTAAACTAAGGTCCTTCCACTATACAGAGACAGAATTGAGAAATATCACAATTAATCAGTGACTGAGACAAGGGGAGGGGTGATGCTCCGCTCGTGGCCAGAGCAGGGCTCCCTTAATAAGAATATATTGGATCATGTGTCTACATTTTTGACAGCTAGATATAAGGGGAAACAGTTAGAAAAGCAGAACAAAATATTAGACCTTTGGAAAATGTTCAGAGACACAGAAGATTGTGAGGGAAGGGGAGCAAAATGATAAGAGGCAGCTGTTCAGGGAAAGAGGGCTGGGCACCAATGGAGCACGGAGGATTATAGTCATTGACAGCTCGCCCTGCAGTAGGTTCTACTAACCCAACCTATGTGTCCACTATGGCAACAGCCCCCCCTACCCCCCCACCCCTCATGCATCCCCTCTGGATGTCCCAGCACATGCCGATGTTAATAAGAGACCTAGAAGTGGCATTGGCAGCTGCGGGAAAAAAATTGAATCGAGTGCGAGCAGCACACGCCGATGTTAATAAGAGACCTGGAGGTGGCACTGGCAGCTGCGGGAAAAGAATTGAATCGATTGCGAGCAGCACATGCCGATGTTAATAAGAGACCTGGAAGTGGCACTAGCAGCTGTGGGAAAAGAATTGAATAGATTGCGAGCAGCACATGCCGAAGTTAATAAGAGACCTAGAAGTGGCATTGGCAGCTGCGGGAAAAAATTGAATAGATTGCGAGCAGCACAGACCGATGTTAATAAGAGACCTGGAAGTGGCACTAGCAGCTGTGGGAAAAGAATTGAATAGATTGCGAGCAGCACATGCCGAAGTTAATAAGAGACCTAGAAGTGGCATTGGCAGCTGCGGGAAAACAATTGAATAGATTGCGAGCAGCACAGGCTGAAGTAAAGCCTGACAAACCAGGCGAACAAGGGTCCAATGGGTGGAAGCAGGAGACTTTTTATTCAAGATAGACGGCGCAGCGCAAAAAAAACGTGCATATAGGGAAGGAAGGAGAAGGGGACGTGAGGACGGGCAGCCTAGGGTACAAGAATTTTGGAGGAGAGGAGAGGACGACGGGTGGAGGCAGAGCAAGCACCTGAATAAACTCCTTGGGTGGAGAATCTGGGCATCGAGTCGTCCGACGTCTCTGTGGTGTTTGGGTGGCGGGAAACCCACCAGAGGGTGCTCCTCGGCGCGTCAACAGCCAGAACTTTTTCCGGTGGGACAAAGAGGTCAGCGCGGACAAGAGCGTCCTTGGATTCAAATGTCTTAATCAGGTGGAGCATTATAGCTCCGGTCGTCGGCTGCACAGCGTCAAGTGGATCCCACTTCTGGGCAACACAGCTTCGACGGTCGTCCAGTGGTTATAGCAAACCTGCGAACCCTGGTCGACGACGGTGGACGGAATGTCCGGTACTTCTCTTCATTCTCCTCTGTGGTCCCCGTCTCCAGTCGGCAGCCTTTCGAGGGTCTGACTTCCAGGGAACTTCTGCAAAGGTTAGCGGTGCACGATGGTCCCTCGTAACTCAGGAGAGGTCTCCTAGCCAGGTCCTCTTGGATCAGTTCCTTGAAGGCACAGCAGCTTTCAGATTAGCGAAGGACAGCAGCAGCAGTTCTTCTTCTTCCAGTGGGCTTCAAAGTTAAGCATCAGTTCCAATGTCAGTTTCAACTTCAGCTTCTGAACGATTTCTAGCAGTGAGAGGCCCCCAGATATACCAGTTAATCTCCCATTCATTCTGCTGGGTCACTCTCAGGCAACCAATCACTCAGAAGGGCATTCAGGCAGTCAGGCAGCCAATCAGGCGCCCGGTGCATTCAGGCCTTTCTTCTCCATCCAGACACTCACAACACAGGATGTGGATTCGGACAAGCACCCAGCCATTCAGCACGCCACACTGCACTCATACCAGTTTCAGGTAGGGCTGTCTCAGTTATTGTGTCAAACACCAGATACTAGACACACAGAATGCATATTTGTCACACACTCCATTCACCCAGGTCCCACCCCACGGGCGTACCCACAACATACAGTCAATGGAAAGGCTCCAGCCAGTCTGGTCAGCACTTCCCCACACAACCATATATGGAACTTCCACCCAACAGTCAGTAAGGGGGAAGGGACAGAGACAAGGCTTCCCGGGACTTCAGGAAATTAGGTAACAGTCGACAGAAGGCAAGAGGCCACAGGGGCCATCTTGTCTCCGTCAGGAATTCACTGATTCCAATGACCGGGCCTGGGCATCCCAAAATGGAGGACGCTCAGGGCACCTGTCAATTCAGCATGGAGCTGCCACCAGCCAGTACCCTGCTCTGTGGGCCACACACAGGTGCCCAAAAACATACACTAGGGGCCCAGGTTTGTACCCCCACCCATGGGTGCTATAATGGTATCCCAAAGATCTATTCACCAAACCAAAAGAGAGAGCCGCACCGCCAGGAGCCCTACATGAACTCCTGCGCGGAAAACATGTCAGAACACACATGATAAAGCAATAAAGGACAAGGATAAGGAGACCCTGTCCCTCCGACGCATTTCCAGCATCACAGTCCCCCCCCCAACCCCTCCAGACTGAGGTTAGGGCGTCTAATCTCCCACGAGATTGAGGCTCTCATCCAGATGGTCAACATACCTTCTGGAAAGGCCATCTGCATTATAATGGCTCTTCCCTGGTCTATGCTCTATGGTGAAGCCTGGCCCTTGCAGGCTAATGGAGCACCGGAGTAGTTTCGGGTTTTCACCCTTCATCTGCATAAGCCACTTTAGGGGCTTATGATCTGTTTGGACCTTGAAGGTAGACCCTGTAAGGTAGGGCCTAAAATGCCTAAGGCTCCAAACTATGCTAAATTATTCCTTTTCAACTGTAGCCCACCTAAGTTCTCTACCCTTGAGTTGTCTACTAATGAATATGATCAGATGTTCCCTCCCTTTGTCATCTAACTGGGGCAAGACTGCTTCAATTCCGGTGTCGCAAGCATCCGTCTGGACAATAAAAGATTTGCTGTATTCAGGCGCACACAACACAGGTGCCCTACACAGACTTTCTTTCAAGCCAACAAAGGCCCTCTGACAGTCTTCTGTCCAATTAACCTTCCTTAGTTGTTTGGGCGACATCAGAGCTGTCAGAGGGGCAGCTATGGTTCCATAGTCTGCCATGAAATTGCAATAATACTCAGCGAGGCCCAAAAAGGCTCTTATCTGGGTTTGAGTAGTGGGAGTCTTCGAGTCAAGTACATCCTGTACCTTACTGGGGAGAGGTTGGATTTGACCCCCTCCTATCTCATGACCAAGATAGGTGACTTTCTCCATAGCTATCTGGCACTTGGTGGCCTTGATAGCGAAGTTAGCCCTTTTCAAGGCCTGCAACACCTTATCAAGATGTGTCACCTGCTCTTCGCAGGTGGAAGTGATGTTTCGTTATGCCACACAAAATGATCATGCAGATGTATCTTACAGAGAGTTAATGACTAGGGTCACTGATTTCAGACAGATTTTGACCAACTGGCTAAAAGAAAATGACAAATAAACTCGGACTAACACCCTCTCGACGTTCTGCTTCCTATCCTCTGCCTATGGAGTCACCTATTTTGCACCAAGTCCACCTGGACAACTCTCCTAATGTACTGCGTCCACCTTACTCTACGCCACCTAACCATGCAACCTACATTGTATATATTGATATGCCACTGTCTATTTTGTCCTGTATTTCCTGTACCCATGTAATCTCAGTGCATTCTCTTGTGATTATGTAATTTACTCTGTATATACTGATGTGTTATTATATATGTCGGCCTGTTGGCCATGTAACTAAGTTTAACATATCCTTACTGCTGCGCCCTGTTGCTCCTGGGTCTGGTGCGCATTATAAATATTAAACTAAACTAAACTAAACTTTATGGGATGGAGCGGGACTGCTCTCCTGTTCGAACAGGATGACCTCACAGATATCCTGGACAAAGGGATCCAATCCCACCTTTTCATGTCGCTCTACAAAAGAGAGTATGTGCAAATTAGAATGCACTAGAATGAAGTCCGGCAGTCAATCAAAATCTTACAAAAAAATATAGGCTGTCAATTAGTGACCCCAGCTACTTGTCTAAACATCCTACCCCAGAAAGCCTGGTGGTGCAAGCAGCAAATCGCTACCTCCAAGCAGGCTGCCTATCCCACCAGATCGGGATGATAAGCGTATAGACTATTGTTAAGGAAAGTCTTTTCTGCTGGGAGCATGGCTCTCAAATCAGCCAACTCTACATGTGCCCTCGCGAAATTCACCTACTCCCTATGGGACTGTGCATCCATGGCGGCTGAACATATTCCCGAAGGGGAAGAAAGAGACGGCTTCTTGGCTATAGTAAAAGATGGCAAAGAGGCCATGTGTGAGTCTCTTCAGTCGGGTTTGGATTCTGCTAACAGTATCAGCAGAGCCATGGCGGCAAGCACTGTGATACGCATGTTTGCGTGGTTAAGGAAGTCTGGATTTGAACCGAATGTGCAGTCTAGACTCCTTAATATGCCTTTTGTCAGGTTTCATCTTTTTGGCAGCAAAGTTGATGAAAGCCTTGAGAAGCTTCAGACCTCAAAGTCATCAGCCAAGTCTCTAGGTGCCGCCATCAGGCAGCCTCGGCCTTTTCACCCCAGTGGACCGTCTTAGAGGGGTAGATACTTTCACTACAACTCCTCAGTTAGATGAACGAGAGGAATACCTGGTCAAAGAGGACAAAGAAAATTCCCTCGTGGTGGACGATGGAGAGGTGCAAAGCCCAAGCAGCAGCATCTTTACCATCAGCCACTGCTTCAACCGCCTCAAAACCTCTCTGATGTCCTAACTCACGACACCCCAGTGGGAGGCAGACTGTCTCAGCCTCTGAAAGAATGTCAGTGTAATACTTAAGATACTTGGGCATTAGAAACCGTAGCCCAAGATTACTGCCTCCCCTTCAGTCAGAGGCCTCAGAATCAACCACCGGGAAACCATTCATTAAAGGTTCCAGATCTGTTGCTTGTGCAGGAAATTTTGACAATGCTACAGAAATGTGGAATAGAGCCAGTACCTGTAACGGAGAGCAATAAAGGATGGTATTCTCCATATTTACTGATCCCCAATAAGGACGGAGGACTGAGACCCATCTTGGACTTGATGCATACTTTAACAAGTTCAAGATGGTCACACTTTCTCAGTTCCTTCAGGCCCCCCAGGTTCAGGATTAGGTGTCATTGGACCTTCAGGATGCTTATTTTCATGTGCCAATCCATCTCAAGCATCAAAAGTACCTGAGGTTTGCTGTTGGTGGTTCTAATTATCAATTTCGAGTTCTGCCTTTCGGGCTGACCTCCGCCCCAAGGATTTTCACCAAAGTGATGGCGGTTGTGGCAGCGAGTCTCAGGATAGGGGGGGGCTTCACGTCTTCCCCTACCTGGACGATTGGCTGATCAGGGCGCATTCTCTGGAACAAGTCCTGGATCATCTCAGCGTGACCTGCCACTCTCTCCACAGACTGGGCTTCTCCCTGAATTACAGGAAGTCCCAAGTGATACCACCTCAAAACCTCCAGTTCATCGGGCTGTACTGGATAGATCCTTGAGAAAGACCTTGCCACCCGAGGTGAGGGCTCAATACATTCTGTAGATGGTCACCAAATTCCAAAGTGCCCAGCGTCTCCGGGCCTTGGACTTCTTGCTCGGCCTCATGGCATACTGCATTTTCCTGGTATCAGAGGTGCGTCTGAGAACGAGATCCCTTCAATGGGCTCTCAGGACACAATGCTCTCAATTCTCGGACAACATGTTGGACCTACTTCAGGTTCCAACTAGGGTCAAACAGGATCTCCTGTGGTTGGCCTGCGAGGACAACATTCTGAAGGGAGAACCTTTTTGGCAACCATGACTTGGGATAACAGTAGTTACGGGTGTTTCTGACGACCTGAGAAATCAGCATTCGTTGGTCTCCATCAGAGTCCAAACTATACATCAATCTTTTGGAGCTGAGAGCAATCAGACTTCCGCTGAAGGCTTTTCTTCCCTCTGTACAGGGAAAGAATGTCCTGATATTGACAGACATCACAGTGACCATGTACTCCCTCAACAAGACAGGTGGTGTAGGGTCACTACCCCTGTGAAGAGAGGCAATGCAGCTCTCGTTCTGGGCAATTCAAGCAGGAATCTCATTATCGGCAGTTCACCTAGCCGGAGAGGAGAACACGGCAGCAGACGCTCTGAGCAGGCAGAGCACAGTCTCCCACGAGTGGGAACTAACTCAGGAAGTCCTTCAAGAGATCTTCACCCTTTGGGGAACCCTTCAAGTGGATCTGTTCATGACCAGTGCCAACCGGAAGTGCAAACTGTTATGCTCCATGGAGTTTCTCAGAAGAGGAGCTCTACGAGACGTGTTTGTAGTGGACTGGGATTTTCCACTTCTGTACGTGTTTCCTCCAGTCCCTACCATTCCTCAGGTGCTCAGGAGGTTGAGAAAGTTTGGGAAATCCATGATCCCAATTGCCCCAGATTGGACCGGGAAGACGTGGTACCCGGACCTTCTGGACAGGTCCATTTGCCCACCAATACATCTTCCACAAAGAGAGGACCTTCTTTCCTGAGAGGAAGGTCGGGTTCTTCCTCCAGAGGTCAAGACACTCAGCCTTCATGCATGGTTTCTGAGAGGCTGAGGTATAAGGATTGGGACCTCCCAGATGACGTAATGGAGATTTTACTTTCAGCCTGAAGGCCAGCAACAAAGTGTTTGTACTGCTGCCGTTGGAATAAATTCTTCAGCTGGTGCAGGGATAAGAATGTGGATTCTTTTCTATGCAAAACACCAGAGGGGTCATCTTTTCTGCTTTATTTGGCCAATCTGGGGATCCAGGTTGGAACCATTAAATGTTATTTAATGGCGCTTTCCATCTTCAAGCGCTCGTCAGAGAAAACGTCATATTTTTAAATTCCTTTGTTGATACAATTTCTGAAGGGACTCACTAATGTGTTCCCGTTTGCAACCTTAATCTTGTTTTGAAATTTCTCATGTGTGCACCATTTAGACCACTCCATTCATGTCCTTTAGTACTAATAACATTCAAATCCATCTTGTTAGTAGCGTTAACATCAGCCCGTAGGGTGAGTGAGTTGCAGGCACTGTCTTCTAAACCACCTTTTATGTTTTTTATAAGGACAAGATCGTCCTTAAGGTCAGACCTTTATTCCTACCTAAGATTATATCAGATGTTCATTTGGAACGAAAGATAGTATTACCTACTTTTTACCCTCCATCTCATCCTTTCAAGGAAGAGGAGAGGCTACACAGAATTGACCCACGAAGGATGTCAAATTTTCGTTTAGATGACCAACTGTTTATAGGATACACAGGTCATAGATAGGACAGGCTGTAACTAAACAAACATTGTCCAGATGGATTATTTTGGCTGTTACTGAATGCTATAGGCTGGCCGGGAAAGATCCCCCAGAAGGCTTGAGAGCCCATTCCACTTGAGTCATGGCTACTACTTCTGCTATGCAAAGAGGTGTTCCAATAAAAGAACATTTGTGAGGCAGCCACTTGGTCTACCATTCACACTTTTACAAAGCAGTACTGCCCTGATTCCTTCTTAAGCCAGGATGGAAGCTTTGGGGAAGCAGGCCTTCATTCAGTTCACAACAACCCTTGATGACAACATTCATACTCCCTCACCAAATCTAATACTGCTTTGGGAGTTTATCAAAGATGAGGAATATGTGAGAGGACACAATCCATTCGAAGAACAAGTTACTTAGCCCTGGTAACGTTCTTTCGACTGGATGTTCCTCTCACATATTCCTCATTACCCCTTCCAGCATACCCTGAAGTTGAATGTCCATGTTATTGCAGCTTTACGCTCCTTCAGAGTCTAGTATGGTCTAAATCATTTTAATGCTGTTAGTTGTACTGTAAGAATGACACAAAGAAAAACAGAACTGAAGCCAACAGGCGCTGCCAGTGCTATATATACTTTCGGTGACATCATCCTCGAGGCAGGGGACATCGAGTCGACCTCTGCCAAAATGTCTTTCCGAAGCAGCTGAGGCTGGATGTTGGAGATATCAAAGATGAGGAATACGTGGCAGGAGCATTGAGGTGAACGTTACCAGGGGTAAGTAACTTGTTCTTCTAACGGCAAACTCATGACCACTGTACTGACCCAAAAGAGTACAATGGCCACAAGCCATTAGCCTATTACAGTGGTATGCTCAACTAAGTTATGCAGGGTCTGTCATGGTGCGAAAGGGGGACTTTCCAGAGACCGGATGGTTCCTCAGTACAATATGCTGCGCTGCTAGACATATTGTTTTCCACATTGTCGCAACCCTCTAGTGGCAGTTGTTACGTGTGCCGCCCATACCAATAACAGACACATTTTCACTGGGAAACACTGCTGCAGATGCTGTGGCCAAATGGCAGCTCATCTCCTGGTACCCACACTTGCTGAGTATGTTGTAACCATGTCCTTAACTAATCAACAAAACACCCCATATACAGCAGTGCCTATTGCTCAGCTGTCAAGGATGGCACTCTATTAAGAGTGGCACAGGACACCCAGAAAGGGTATGGGTGGTTGTGCCAAAATAAAGTGGACAGATAAGTACACACACAGCGGAAAGGAAAGAGAACGAAGAGTAGGCAAGAGTAGCAAGGAAAAAGGTACATAATGAATTCCCTCTTGGGGTGTATGCAAATATAGGAAAAGAGTATTCCACGAACCTTAGGAAATACTCTAGCCTTCTGCACAGTTTGCTATAACAGAGGCCCACGTGGTTTGCTCATGGCTTGGAACAGAAGCTATGGGTGTCTGTAATGTAGAAACGAGACAAGGGAAGGGGCAGAGGTTGACTGATGGGAACCAATAGACAAGCTCTGTACAAAAGGGTAAGGAACAAGGTTGAGAGCTCAGAGGAGCAGGAAAGCAATGAGCAAGCCCACAGGAGCAGGGCTGTAAGGTAGAGAGCCCAGAGGGAAAGGGCTTAGGGCAGCAGAGTAAAGCAAGCTGCACGGCAAGGAACCCAGAAGGGCCGGGCAGCAAGGAGTGAGCCCTGAGGGGCAGGGCCGCTGACCGTAGAAGGTTGCAGAGGACTGTAGAGGGCTGCTAGGCCGAGAACCCAGCGGAAAAAGGTAGGTAGTAGGCAGCGGAGCGTGATAAGCTGCAAAGTAGGAAGCCCAGAGGACAAGGGCTGTAGGCAGCCGGAGTGAGGCAGGCTGCAGAGCAGGGAGCCCAGAGGACAAGGGCTGTAGGCAGCCGGAGTGAGGCAGGCTGCAGAGCAGGGAGCCCAGAGGACAAGGGCTGTAGGCAGCCAGAGTGAGGCAGGCTGCAGAGCAGGGAGCCCAGAGGACAAGGGCTGAGGTTGGAAAGCAGCAGAGCGTGATCAGCTGCAATGTAGAGAGCCCGGCAGGGCAAGGGCGGAGGCTGGAAGGCAGCAGAGCGTGATCGGCTGCAATGTGGAGAGCCCGGCAGGGCAAGGGCGGAGGATGGAAGGTAGCAGAGTGTGATCAGCTGCAAGGCAGGAGCCTGGAAGAGCAGGGCTGAGGCAGGGAGCCCAAAAGGCTAGGGCTGTAGGCAGCAGGGTGTAGCAGGCTGCAAGGCAGGACGCCCAGAGGAGCAGGGCTGAGGCAGGGAGCCCAAAAGGCTAGGGCTGTAGGCAGCAGGGTGTAGCAGGCTGCAAGGCAGGAGCCCACCAGGGCACTGGAACAAAGAGCAGGTGAAATCAGGAAACAGCATACAAAGTTTGTAGCTCGAAGCAATAAGGTGCCGGAAGGACTCTCAATGCAAGAGACTGAGCTCTCGCAGGAAGCAGCCTTTATACTGCCCAGCCCAGCACAGAGGCAGGCTAATTGGTTGCACCTGGCTCGGCACACCTGCAGACAATCGGCCACCTCCCTCTCTGTTCCTGAGCTGGTGGAAGCAGAGCAAATCCCTAGGGCTTCTGGGGATTGTAGTTCTGATGAAGAAAAATAGGAATAGCCAGTAATAGATGGTTATAGCCAAGTGCATTATGGTAAGTGTAGTTTTCTGGAAAAAATAAAAAAGCACCAAAGTCTTGCAAATGAGAAATAAAGTCCAAATAGTGAATAGCGGTTGATCCAAGAGTTTTCTGTAGATAAATGAATAACAATTTGTCCATATTGATCGCCAATGTATGCGCCCATGGCGCAGGCATGACATCAGCTTATTGAACTGCAAGGCAAGGCGCCAGATGAGGAAAAACAACTATGGACAAACAGAGGGTGCAAACAGCCACCAACCGATTTTGTTGTGGAGACAAGAATGCACTGGTAAAGCAGTCGTGCCTCAGGAGCTATTAGCAGTGGCTTTTGACCAACTTCACAGGTCAAAGCAACACGTTGCAGCGGACATACAGGAAGATTGGTTTGTACCCAAACTTCAGGAACACCTCACAAACATGATCTTGCGCTGCTCCACATGTCAAACATTCAGCACAGGAATGATGCTCCGAACATTACAGGGTACGTTGCCCAGCCCTGTTGGGCTGTTCCGCAAGCTACACATAGACTAGGCCGACATGGGAGATAGATGCAATGGGTCCTTATATTTGATTGTAGTGATCTGCCTTTTCTCACGGTGGGTTGGGGCATGACCTTGTGCATGCCAAGTGTGCTGCAAAATATTTTGTCTGTGAGGTCTTCCCCCAATGAGGTGTGTGTGCTGTCCTAAGATCTGATAATGTCACTCAACAGCATTGTGTAGAGGATCAAAGGCCTTCTCAAGAGCAAACTATCTAAACTTTGCACCACGTTGAAAAAGAACTGGGTGCATTACTTACCCTTGGCCCTCGTCAGTTTACGCACACAACCCAGCAATGACCATCACCTATCACACCACGAAGTAGTCATTGGTCGGCGCATGAGTATGCCCATATCCCCTATCAGGAGTGCATTATCGGTCTTAAGTAACAAATTTAAAAATTACCCGACAACACTAACACGTGCAATTAAATGTGTCTCCCGGCAGATTGCACCACCCTGAAAAGAGGATAACCGGGACACTACAAACACTACAGCAACAGACTCCCCATCTGCCCAACCACAGCTGCCTGGAGAACTTATTTACGTAAGAGGTTTTGTCAGGAAGTGGAATAATCTCAGATTCCATGGTCCCTATGAAGTGGTGTTCTCCATGCCCTTTGCTGTAAAAGTGAAAGAAGGGCTTTGTTATTGGATGCACCTTTCAGATGTTTGCAGAGCTCCCCAAAACACTACACAACCACCTTAAAGAGCACTCTCTATTGTCCATACACCTCAGCACTAAATCGAATGTCCAGAGGAGAAGTGAGTGGAAAATAAACCACTTGAACCAGATACACATTACCACAGAGCTGCCATTGGGGCCAACTCTGAAGTATGGATCACAAACCTTAATGAAGGATCCCATTTTTTTAATGTTTTGTTCTCTATGCCAAACCAGGGAAAAAGAATAAAGAAGTACATCTTTTCACCTGCATGGCCCTTAATTTACAGCTGGGTTCAGAGTTGATAGAGACATCAAGGGTGGTGTATGTTATAGGAATTGAACACTGTAGTTTATTGCCTGAAATAGTTAGGGCAAGCCTCTTCGTATCTATCCCCTAACCCTAGATAAGCGGCCCACCAGCGCTCTCTAGGGCCAGGCACCACACAAGGGTTTAGATAGCTTGGTTGGAGGTCAAGCAGCTTTAAGTCATTAAAAAAGATAAAGGAATACAATCACTACTTGTCTTATGTGTAGTTGTGTGTTCCACTCCAGGGATGTGTGTAGCTCGAGCAAAGGAATCGGTAGTCCGTAGGGTTCCTGTGGGCCCGCACATATTTGTCTATGGCATCAAGATACTAGCAAAAGCAGTGCCTCAAATTGCGACAAAATGTTGTGAAGTGCCCTCAGATTTTATTTTCTGACCCATGGTGCCACCCGAGATGGTAGTCGGGACAATATTGTCGTTAGATTTGCCAGGACTAGTAGTGTCAGACAAGAGTAGTCCTGATCGGAACAGATCAGGATGGCTGCGAGTGGCACACAGTACTGTGTAGACCCGACGGTACAATTGAAGGAAATGACTGATTAGGAGTTACTTGAGGAGAGTGAGCAAAATGGGAGATAATTGTGGAAATATGCATCCCCTGTGATCTCCTGCTGCAGTATAGGAAGTTACAGTGACCCCTGGTGGCATTAGTGACCCTGTCTTTTTTTTTGTTGTTGTTGAGGAAGACATGTGATATGTGCCAGCACACTTATGGACTGTTAATCCACATGATGTTGAGTTACTGAGAGATGTGACCCCAGTACAGATTATGCTGAAGTCAGGAGCAGTACACCAGAGGGTGTGTCAGTACCCATTGTCAAGGGAAGCAGAGGAACAGATAAAACTCACCATTCAGGCTCTATTAGAGCAAGAGATCGTTGTGCCATCCACGTCCCCATGTAATACGGCCATATACCCAGTATAGAAAGCAACAGGGGGTAGTTGGAGGATGATCCAGGATCTACGTCCTCTTAATGACGTGGTGCAGAAGGAGTTTCTGGTCGTTCCAAATCCGGCAACAATCCTATGTAGCATTCCCAAGATGGAGACAGTACTAGGAGCGGAATTTAGGAAACATTTAACAGCACTAACACGTGCTATCAAATATATCCCTCAACAGATTGCACCACCGAGGAGTGAAGGACAGGACACACCGGAAGGGACAGCAACTGCAATCATATCTGCCACAACTGGACCATTATTACCTGGGGAACTGATCTACGTAAAAAACTTTGTACGTCAATGAAACAGTCCCAGGTTTCAAGGTCCATATGAGGTGGTGTTCTGTACGCCTCTCGCCGTCCACGTGAAGGAGTTGCGATATTGGGTGCATCTCTCCGAAGAGCACCTAAGACAAGGGACATTGCAAAGCTCAATTGACAGAGTAAGGACCTAATTTATGAAGAAAACGTTTAGTAAAGGATCCATGCCAGGGTGATGTGAAGTGGCACACACTTGAATTTTCTTTTTCTTTTCTGTTTTCATTTTTTATTGTTCTTTTATTTTTTATCTTTTTTTTATTCTTGAAGTTCTAGAACCCAGTCGGCTCTTGTGGGAAAAGGGTCTTTCTCTCTCTCTCTCTCTCTCTCTCTCTCTCTCTCTCTCTCTCTCTCTCTCTCTCTCTCTCTCTCTCTCTCTCTCTCTCTCTCTCTCTCTCTCTGTCTCTCTCTCTCTCTCTCTCTCTCTTTTCCTCTCTCTTTTCCTCTCTCTTTTCCTCTCTCTTCCTCTCTCTTTTCCTCTCTCTTCCTCTCTCTCTCTCTCTCTCTCTTTTCCTCTCCCTCTTTCTCTCTCTCTCTCTCTCTCTCTCTCTCTCTCTCTCTCTCTCTCTCTCTCTCTCTCTCTCTCTCTTTTCCTCTCTCTTTTTCTCTCTCTTCCTCTCTCTCTTCCTCTCTCTCTTCCTCTTTCTCTCTTTCTTGATGACCTTTTTTCTCCTCTCCAGGGATAAGCAAGGATGCCCGACTGACGTTTTCAAACCTCTCTGTTATGTAGGGATTATGTTACAATGAATGTAATCTGTTCTAGGAATTATGCGTTGTGCTTTTTTGGTATTATATTGTTTTGTATGATGCTGGTCGTGGCTGTTGGAGTATATGAAGGTATGTCTGTTATATGGGGCGGCCTTATTAAGGGGAGGGGGGGTGGACAGTTACATATAAAGGATAATGTTAGTATAAATATGTCTATGATAAAAAAGAATCAAACAATGTCTCACTTTTTGCAAGCCACCCTTACATGTTTTCTTAGACAAATAACATGGGAGGTACGAATGACGTATGATTTATATAAGGGGATGGGCTTTGACGCCGCTTCTGACATTCAGAATCATCCAACATCTGGGACTCCGATATGTGTACTCCGAGAAGAAATGTGATCAATGAAAGTGGTTATGTATGTGCACTTATCCTGCATGCGTCAGGGGCTCCTAAGGTTTTAGTTCCACATCCAGTCCCAATTACAGAGGCACAATGCCTGGTACATCTTGCACTAGGTAGGATAAAGGACACATTCCAGGCACACAGCGTGCAGTTGAGGAGCATTGCTCTAGACCCTGCGCTATGCAATGGCAGTATGAAATACAGCAAGTGTTTCCATGGATCATATTTTTCTTTGGGAGGTCACTTACATGTCAACAACAAATAGCAGGGCACCAAAGTGACGTGCCCGGCAGATGGACTGATCGAGTACAGCAAAGAAATACTAGCCCAAATAGAGACTGTGTGCGCAAATATGGTCCCAATACATCACAAAGCTGACATGGATTGCAATGATGGAGAAACTAGTGCGAATACATAGAGACATGGACTATAAACTTTATTTGAGCAATGAAGGAACAGTTCCTGTTGGTGCAAACACACAGTGCAACCATACTCTTGTGATCACTGTTATGACGAAAGGTACGGCAGCGGTGATGGATTACCACTGGGTTTGTGGCCGACAAGCCTACTTGCACCTGCCATCATCCTGGAGGGGCAAGTGTTCACTGGGCACCCTGCACTCGGTGCTACTAGTAACCCCGGAAGAATACCTGAAGGGAAAAGAAATGCCTGTCAAGGTGCCAACAGCCACTCCAGCACCTAAAGAAGCAGAAAGGGACTTGCAGATCACACATGAATTTGGTATGCTGCCAGAAAAAGAACGATTTCAACAGCTGAGAAGAAACAACAGATTGAACTATGTCTCAAAAGACTCTTCCGCACTGCTCAGAGGAATACCTGACGAGTATCGACAGTTTAGCTCAGCAGAGACCTTCTTTTCATCTTTTTTGGCTCCTGGGGTACAAGCAACTGCTAAGGCCAAGTGGGTTCAGATCATCCTATGGGAGCTAGTCCAGCTGTCCAATGACATGGAGAATGGGTTCAACGCCATCAAAGTAGAGGTCTGTGCGTTGAGACTCATGATGATGCAGAACCGCGAAATGCTGGATCTGTTAACAGCCATAGAAGGAGGAGTGTGTAAAAAGATGTGAAGCAGCTGCTGCACTTTTGTACCCCCGGAGGATGCTGAGAATGGGTCACTATCCCATGTCATCAAGGTGGTGCACATAACGAAATAAGGTGAACACGGATTGGCTATCACTTTCCTTTAATTGGGTCCCGTCATGGCTGGGGGCAGGAGTAAAAATACTGGTACCTGTTATTGTATTCTTCTTGGTCCTCTTCGGCTCGTGTCAATTAGGTCTCTGATGTTGTGTCATTGTAGTTCCTAGTAGTGCAAAGATGATGGTATCAATTGGGGTTTCTAAAACACCTTGCCCTATAATAAACAGCAAAACTCAAACTGATATTTTTGGGGTTGTATATATGTTGGGTGGGGATGAATTTGCTACTGTAGAAGTAACGAATTGGGTAGGGGAATTTGGGAAGGAACTTGGTTAATCCTGCACCCCAAAGCGCTTTAGAATTAGGCTAGACTTCTTTTAGGCGCTATAATGGACTAGGGGGCAGGAGGGGCACTGGGAAGGCTCTCATTATAATCACATACGCAGACATAGGCAGGCACTGAAGAAAGCAGTTGGTGTTTAAATATAAGGCGCAATTAACTGGATAGATTTGTAATGTCAGATCCTAGGCATTCTAAAATGTTAGTGCGGTAGATACAAACTCCCCCTCTTTCCCAGAAAGAATGAAGCCTGTGCTAAAAATGGACTAAAGGCACTTCCACTGTGTTTTGTCCCAAAAGCTAGCACTGGCAGCACACGAAGTGACTCACCGGCTGTCTGTCAGTCAAGGGCCCATGTAGGCTAAAAATGGGATTTACATGCTCTGTACGACAAAATGCAGAATGGGACAGATTATGAAAATAAGGTGTGAATGAGACTACAGGGCCCAGATAACATTAGCAGGAGTAGTGAAATATGGACAGAATGAATTAAAATGTATTATAAAAATGATTAGTTTTTCCCTTGGGCTAGGCCTCAAGGTTTGTAAAAGTCTGGAGGGCTGCAGTATGTTTCTGAATAAGGTAGTAAAATGTAGAGGAGCATGTTCTGACAAAAAACCACTGACAATGAAGAAAAGAAGGCTTTGGAGCATCCCTGTTATGGAAGAAGGACGGTTTTGGATGAAGCTATGATCCATATCCAATGATGCCACTACAGCAAGACAGGACTATATAAACAACCTGCCTGGCACCCCGTGGCAGGAAGGAACGGAAGAGGGACAGGAGAAGACCATTCAGGCAGCACAGTCCTTTGCCACCATCCTAATTTTTGTAAGATTAAACTTGTCATCCTTTCAAGATAGACTTTTGGCCTTATTCCCTTAGAGGGGTGTATTACTTCTGGTGGGAGCGTAATTGGGGACACCCTTACAAATGTCTTCTTCTACTACTAGAAAATAGGACGGAACCTTCTCCCTTGTTATTGCTAGACCCCACAATCCATGCATGCTGAACAGGCCTGTCTTCTTCTGCTACTAGGATGTCTTTGCTGATGCTATTTTTATCCTTGAGGCTTGCGGGCAGTTGACCTCCCGGCTCAACAGAGCCATTGGTCTTGTGTGCAACAGTGAGGGAGTACCGAAGGAGTTCAATTTCATTCATTCATTTATTTGCTTTCCTCACTGGTTTTGTGATGCTTTGCAATTTATTTTCTCTGCTGAGATGTGAGGTAAAAGACTTGTAGTTGCCTTTCTTTTCGCCATGATGTACAACAATGTGTTTAACAATGAGATAGTGCTATTGCAGAAGCACTAGCAGCTTCAAGTCAACAATCACAGCTAAACCCAAGATCAAATGGTGTTAAGAATATTTAGCCAGTGCTTGCACTGGGGTGGGATGGTGCACGCCTTGACAGCCGTGACGGATCAGAAGGACGGGGAGTCTCGGAGGACATTTACAAGGCGTATTAATTAAATAATAACATGAAGGCCTCACGATCCCTATCACTATGGGGGATTCCCTACTAACTGATCCTACCACTAACTTAACAACCTAGGGTCAGGAGAATGACTCCCTTCTTCTAATGTGTGCTTCACGCACCTCTCTTCTTAGACTTTAGTCTTCTCTTTAACATGCAATTTTAAAATGGTCTTTCGTGGCTTGGCTCATCAGGTTATGTAGCTCACTTATGAAATAATGGACTTTACTTGGCTCTTGTTGAATCATTGGGTCAATATTAATGGGCTTTGCATGAGCTGGCTAAGTAAAGTTCCTTGCATGATTCTCGTTTCCTTGACACGCATTGTTCATATTTTCATGGCCTGGTCTCTGCTGTGGTTTATTTATCATAGAGGCTTCTTTGATCTTCAGCTCATCATATTGTTTCTCGGACTCTTGATCTGGGGTTAACCTTTCCTTCTTCCCAGGGTAGGGTATCCTCGTTTTATTTATTTCCCTCTGCGGGATGTCCAATTCTATTGATCGCCCGTTCAAGTTTCTTAACCTTGGTTCCCTGCTTTTCTCACTTGTATAGGGACGAGTTTCTTGGAGCATATAATGAGGGCCTTTTGGCCTCCCATTCCTCCTGGGTTTCCTGTTACCTTATGTACTGTTTTGGTACATCTGTGGGATTCTTGCGTGCCGGGAATCTTCTCCTATTCTCTGTCTAATGCTCGGCTCATTCTGGTCTGTTCTTTCTTCCGGTTTCTCCGTATCTTGCCAGGGAGCCATGCAGTTTGCTGCGGCTTCCCTAGGGTGGTGTCAGTGTCGTTGCACAGTCAGCCTGCCCATCACGACGATCTTGCGGTCACACCACCACTGAATCTTCAACTCCAGCCATCTCTGCTTTCTGTCTCTCTTGCATGCTGGGCTTCCAACGTTTGCTTTGCTGGGCCTAGGCAGCGCTGAATTTCTCAGGCTCTGCGTTCTCCTGTGGCTCTGCCTCCAGCTAGTGTTGCGCTATCAGGGGACCTCCCCTGCTTCAATATGCGTTCCTCTCTCTTCTATTGTTTGACAAGTATTCCTTTAACGCACTCATCGCAGAGAATGGGGATTTCTATTTAAAGAGACCACTCTTTCTTCCTGATGATAGCAGATTTTATGGTTCTCTTCAGTGAAGCCTCTGTACTTGGAAGTGTTTGATATGTTAGATAGTTCCATGTATGCCATCAAGTGAATTGGCTTAGGGAGTTGCTTACAGAACAGTTTGTACGAGCCCAGGGGGTGGTTGTCAAATTTCTGTCTTTTCTACACAGACTGAGTACACCAGAACCATAATTGCACCATCTTGTTTTGTCCTAGATGGCTACAGAGCCTGGAATCGTGACACCACTTACAGAGTTTGTGACGAGCCTCTGGCTAGGGAATGTATATATAATCTTGCATGTAATATGTGCCTTCAAGAGTTGGTTGCAACTCTGGATGCTGCTTGGCAAGCTTGATTACTTCCAGGACGTGAAGCGAAACTGTGAGTTGTTACTCCAATTGTGACAGAGCCCAGATGGCGGTAGTTTGCACAGGATGCAGAATGCATAGTGGGTCCACCAGATTCATGGAGCTGGGGCTAATATGGGACAAAGCATCTGCTTTCACGTGTCGAGCCAGGTCAGTAGGACAAAGTGTAGTTGAAGCAAGTGGAAAAACAGCATTCACCGCCATGCCGGAAGCTAAAGCATCTGGATTACTTTATGATTGCCTGGTTCATGTTGTCCACAAGCAATTGCATTGGGTGCAATCCCCCCCCCCCAACAGATGACTCCATTGTGAATCCACCCTCATAAGAATCACTTTAGTTGGTTCCATGTGTTAAAATTGCGGCAAAAATGGCTGTTTACACCAAAAATTGCAGCAAAAAGGCTGTGGTTTTGCCGCCACAATCCATGTAAAGGATGCAGGGGGACACCCCTGTAACCCCCAGACCCATTATACCATTTAAGGGGGGTGGGGACGCCCCTGCAGCCCCTGCTCCCCTTAAATGGTATAATGGGGTACACCTTTACTAGGTCAAACCACAGCATTTATGCCGCAATTTTTTTGTAAAGGCGATATTCTTGCTGTGCTTTTATTACTGCATACCCTTTAGTTCTGTAAAGTTGGTAGCTGTGGTCACCCAAAGACGACTCCATCTTTACCCTTTTGCAGATGGGCAGATAGCCCAAGAACCCCACTCCTTTGTGTGGAGCTGGCACTTTTCCAGTTTTGCGTACAGCTGGTGTTTTCACATTTGGTGTAGGGCTTCCTGTGTGTGCAGACATGGTCTTGTCTGTTGTGGGAGAGGATGAGTACGCCATCCAGATACAAAGCTACATAAACTCTGATAATGTCATGGAGCACACCATTGATGAAGTGTTGAAAGGCGCCAACATTACAGAAGCCAAAAGGCATGAGTGTGTACTGGAAATGGCCGCACTTGGTGTTGAATACAGTCTTCCACTTGCCTCCTTTTCTAATCCATACCCAATTGTACACTTCTGGTATATCCAGCCTCGTGTGCACCTGGAGGCGTTCAGAACTTGCTCAAACATCAGTGGAGATCGGTTCTTCATCTTTATCTGAATTGACTCACTCTAGTCAATGCAAAGCCAGAGCTCTCTGAGCCTGAGGCCAGCGGGCGAGATGGAAGGAACCCCTTCTGCAGGAATTCATCCACATGGAGGAATAGAATGTGTCTCTCTTCCTCAGATGGGTAGAGTTTTCCATGCAGAATCTTCTGATCCCCAATAAGGTCTATTTAGCAACCAAGGGTGTGGTTTTGGCAGCAGTTTCTCAGCTTCCGTTGGCGAGAATACATCCACAAATGCTTAACATTCGGGCAGGGTCTTAGTCAGCATGGCAGCCATGGGAGGAACTGCAGAGGCTACTATGGGAGATTTTCTGATAAACGCAGGAGCCCAGCATTGTTGAGTACTGAGAAAAATTCACTTGTTGCTTGTTGGGCTGTAGGATTGTGACTGTATTACCAACTCATCCCCAGAATCACTTGTCACTTGTGGGCATAACTGAGCTTAAAGTGGTTGAACTCATCATGTTCTTGAATGGCATTGGCAAAGCAGTGGTCATATGCATGATGCCACTGAGGTCAGGGGGGGGCATCTATGGCATTGGTCTGCAATCTTTGGCTCTCCAGATGTTTGGGACTACAACGCCTGTCTGCCCTAGACAGCATATTCTGTGATATATGGTGTGGCATTTATAACGTGCCTGTACACAAGTGTTTTGAGGCATGACAAGACAAGGAAGGGAAGACATACGGAGGACAAAATTACAATCTTACTAGGCCTTGTCATTCAGATCGCGCAAGTGTGGGGAAGAGGGAAGGAGAGAAGTGCCAGGGGGAGGAAAAGGGGGAAATGGTGGAGGATGATGCGAGTAGTAGTCTAAAACCTCTCTAGAGCCACAGGTTGCAGACCCCTGATCTATGAAATGGTTTAGTGCCACCCGAGGCTTCGTGGCCAAGGATATCAAGTGTTTTATGGCTAACTATAGGTCGATATAGTAACTTGTTGCCCCAAAATTTATGAATCCAGCAACTTTTCATACAAACTTGGTGTATGTGTAGACCTGCAAAGATTGGGTAGTCGATGAAGAGGCTCACAGGAGAAAATTAGATGCACTCAAACAGGATTTTCCCACTTTCTCCAGCATGGGGTCTGGCATGGATTCAAATGCTCATGAATATTCCCTGTCATCAGGCTTGGAATCCTCGGTAAAAGAAAAAACAGTTTCACTTTCACTTACAAACTGTCTTTCTCTTCTAAACCAATCACTGAGCTCTGGATTTTACTGCCCTCAGCCAATGACTGTCCTCTCCCTACGCCCCTCCTCTGGCAACCATCTTCACATTTTTACTGCATGTTCAAGTGTTAGGAGTCCTCATGTTTCGCTCTTAGAGCTTTCAGGGTTTTTTAACGCTTTTTTTGGCTAGGAAACCCTATCTTGTTCAATCGAGCCCGTGTGCTCCATCGTTTGTTCTTCCAATTAATGGGGTTCCTTTTTTCAAGACCTTTCATCGCCCCTCAAGGACAAAATCGTTGAGTGTTTCTTCTTAGAATTTTCCAGAAGGCCGTCGGGCCTACACCACACTGGATCATGTCAGAGGAGAAGGACGGAGCTTCCCTCTTTAAGCTGTGCACCAGCTGTGGCCTACGGAATGTTTTCACGGACGACAAGCATTCCCAGTGCCTGTATTGTCTTCACCCGACGCACAAGGAGGAAGATTGCGAGATTTGCTGTGGCTTCTCCAAGCGCATGATGAAGGATCGACACATCTGGCTGGCTACGTGGCTCAAGGCAAAGTCCTCTACCCCGGGTGGTTCACAGGGGCATGCCTCATCCGGATCCAGACAGCCAGAGTGGGCTTCTAAGTCCTTTGAGGGCGCTCCATCCACGGTCGCCCAAGACAAGGCCAAGCACTGCAAGTCCGCTTCCGCCGGGGTCCCCATGCATACGAGTCGTGCGACGGTCAGGGTGCGTTCATCCTCTCCATCAGCAGCCATCGCTCAAGCTCTTCATCAAAGAGGAAGCCGGCTACCCCGGGGAAGCTGAGAGAAAAACCAGAGACAGCCAAGCTGGACAAGTTGTCCAGCCTGCTGGTTAAGGCCCAGGTGGCCCAGGCCAGATCGTCCTCTTCTATTGAACTGGTGGCTGTCAACCTCTCAAAGGTGAAAGGGGCTGACCCGGTCCAGGGTACCTCGGTGGCGGCCAGGGGGGCCCTTCCTCTCAGGTGGGAGGCTTCGGCCAAGCCAATGGAGAAAACTCTGTAAAAGAGGATGCTGGACATCAGCCTGATGCCGAACCAACAGGCCCCAGGGAAAGGGGGGGCCTGGAGGAACTCCAGGGCACAGATATTTCTTCATCTGATGATGAAGAGATAGTCTCCGTCCACACCAGCCCAGGGGGAGGTGGTGGTGGTGACGATGGCGACGACGATGGCGACGACGATGAGAACGTCGAGGAGATGCCTGCCGGAGGCAGCGACTGCGACGTGACAGTGCCGGTGGGAACGACGACATAGGTGCCAGGCCTAGCATCCCTGTTCCCCAGGCACCTCCTATATACGTGTCGCAGGATATTCTCTCAACCCTCCATGCATTGGTGTCAAGATTCAGAAGAGGATGCCGACTGCACCACCAGCGACACTGCCGGCGACACTGCCGGCGACACCACGAGCGACAACCCTGTTGACACTGGGACCACCACCGCCGAAGAAAAGAATATGCCCTACACCTCCACTCCAACCATCCCTGCCCTCTTCCCCCCCGCCAGTTACGGACACGGTGACGACAGACACAGATGATGACAGGATCTTTCCACCACCAAAGGCGTCCCTGCCGGACGAAGTGAGATCCTTTCACTCCATGATCGGCCGTGTGTCGGAACTCTTCCAGCTCACCCCGGAGGAGAAGGAGTGCTTCCTTTATCAGTACCGGGAGGTGAAAAGGAAGAACATTCTGTCGTTACTGCTCCTGTGCGATGTCTGGGATGAGGGGTTGGCGCTGCTGAAGAACCCCCTCCTCAGCCCCAGCGAAGAGGGACCAGCTAGAAAAGAAATACTGGGTGGCGGAATCTTCACCCAAATGTCTGCGGTCACAACCATTGCTGGAGTTGGTGGTCTCAGCCGCAGTGAGGAAGAAGTCATCCAACCTGTCGTTAACCTCTGTCCCCCTGGATGGCAAGGGGAAGAAATTGGACACTGTAGGACAGAAAGTCATCTGCTCAGCAGCAATGACGGTCAAGGTGGCCAATGCCTTAGCGGTCTTGGCCAGGTACGACCGGGAGCTATGGTACAAGATGGCTCTGATTCTGGACTTCCTCCCCGAGGACAAGCGGATAGCGGCAATGGAGATCCTTCAGGAAGGTGCGGTGGCGTCGGACCATGCAATTTCCTGTGGCCCTGGACATTGCGGACACCGGATTCTGCCAGATGGGGAAACAGGGTTTGCCTCTGTCGCCGTTGCTGGCTGAAAGCCACCAACTTCTGACAGGAAGTCCAGACGAGTGTCCAGGACCTGCCGTTCGACAGAGACAACCTTTTTGGAAAGGCCATCAATGAATCTCTTCAGGCCATGAAGATCGACATGGAGATGGCCCGTGTCCTGGGCACGCTGCAACAGCACCATCTGTCCTTTCGTCCCTCAGGAGGAAAGCCGGGGAGATCTATGACGAGTTTTGGTGGGGGATCGTCCTCTTACCGCCAGCCTCCACCCCTGCACCATGGTGGGAGGCCACCTGGCAAACTTCGTTAGTGTGTGGGAAAACCTCTCCACCGATCGATGGGTGCTGGATGCTCTCACCCACGGACCCACATTGGAGTTTCAGCAAAAGTGTCCACAAATACCACCGGTGGCCCGGCAGGAACAACACATCCCACAGCTGCTGCTGGAGGTATGGGCCATGTTAAGAAAAAGGGCAACCTAGCTGGTTCCGAAGCAACTCCGGGGCCCTGTGGTTTACTCAAGATACTTTCTAGTAAGAAACAAGACCGGGGGCTGGAGGCCCATTCTCGACCTACGACGACTCAACAAGTACATCAAGTCCCAGAAATTCAGGATGGTCATGTTGCAGCACATGCTCGGCCAACTGGAGGAGGGAGTGTTTCTGTCGTCGGATCTAGAGGACACGTCCTCATTCAGGTCAAACATTGCAAGTTCCTGCGCTTTGTCGTACAAGGGAAGCATTACCAGTTAATGGCTCTCCCGCGTCTTTATGAAGTGTCTGGCACCAGTGGCGGCCCACCTAGGACTACAGGCAATTCCTGTGTACCCTTCCCTTGATGACTGGCTCATCCGGGCCAAGTCGAAGGACGTCGCCGTCGATCACACGGAGAGGGCCATGTGATCGCTGAGGGATCTGGGGTTCTCGGTGAACTATGCAAAATCGTGCTTGATTCCATTGCAGAAGGCTCTGCTCCTGGGGTCCAGGCTTACCACAGTATCCTGCCTAGTGGATAGCGGCCATTTTGGGCATGGTGCAATGACTTTTGGCACTAAAGATTGCCACCGTAAGGGCCATTAAGCCACTGTTCGGCATGATGTCGTCATGTATCTACCTGGTCCAACTCAACAGGCTGCGGATGCGTCCATGTGTCCGGAAGTTTCAAGGACAGGATCGTGCTCGACGAGAGTTCCGTTGAGCGACAACATAGTCGGAGGCATAGACTTCCAGAGCCCCGCTTACCAGGAGACGGTCACTACGGACGCTTTCCTGGAGGGGTGGGGAGCACACTGGACGTCTCCACGCCAGAGGCCTGTGGCTTCCGGTGGAGAAGGAGCTACACATCAACGTCCTGGAACTACGGGCTGTATTTTGGGCTCTCTAGTCATTTTTGCCATCCCTCAAGGGCAAGATGGTAAGAGTCTTCACGAACAATACCACCACAATGTTTTACATCTGGAAGCAGGGGGGCACCAGGTCCCCAGCGCTCGCCAGAGAGGCGCAGGAGTTGTGGCACTGGGCCATCGCCCCGGGGATTTTCCTCATTCCTTTTCACCTGACAGGAGGCAAAAAAACTGTCACCAACTCCCTCAGCAGGGAGCTGTGCTCTTGCCACGAATGGGAGCTTTGGCAGGATCAAGTGGACAACCTCTTCCTCAGTTGAGGCTGTCCCCAGATCGATCTCTTTGCGATGGCAACAAACACCAAGTGCCAGAGTTTCACCAGCAGGTTCCCCCAGCCAGGGAGCATGGAGGAACGCATTGTCCTTCCCTTGGGAAGGCCTGTTCCTGTACACGTTCCCTCCGTTGCCGCTGCTACTATGAGTCATCAGTCAACTCAGACAGTGCTGGTGTAGGATGATCCTTGCCGCGCCTGCGTGGCCGAGACAAATCTGGTACCCGGACCTTTTCAGCCTGTCAGCGTCCCCTCCAGTCACACTACCAGTGGTCGTGGATCTTCTTGCCAGGGAAGGAGGTTCAATCCTCCACACACACCAGGATCGCTGAACCTGAAGGCCTGGCTCCTGCAACATTGACATTTGGTGGGTACGAGCTGCCTGCGGACTGCAGGGAGGTCTTTGCCAAGGCCAGGGCGTCATCGACTCTGAAGTGTTACAGACACCAATGGAAGCTTTTCGCGACTTGGTGCCGGTCGCAGAAGATTAGCCCTCCAAGGGTCTCTGCCCCCCAAGTCCTTCCGTACATGTCATTGGCTAAATCAGGGCTGGTGCACGCTGCCATCATGGTACATCTAGCAGCCATCTCCTGCTACACCAGGTCTCTGGGACGGTCTTCTCTTTGGTCGCTCCGTCTAGTGAAGAAGTTCATCAGAAGACTGTTTCATTCCTTCCCATCGGTGAAGGCGCCTACCCCGGCGTGGGAACTCAATGTGGTACTGACTAGGCTCATGGGTGCCCCATTAGAGCCGATGCAGCAAGCTCTGCTTAAGTTCCAGTATTGGAAGACAGCTTTCCTCTTGGCCATCACCTCTGCCAGGAGAGTAGGTGAGATGCAGGTCCTGTCCTGCAAGCAGCCTTACTTCACTTTCCACAAGATGAGGGTGGTGCTGCAGACACACCTCTCTTTCATGCCCAAGGTTCCATCGGAATTTCATCTCACCGAGCCCTTGGTGTTCTGTGTTTTTTCCAACGCCTTCATTGCCGGCTGAAAGGACTTTGCACTCGCTGGATGTGGCTTGAGCGCGGAAGTTTTATGTAGCCCGCACAAAGAAGTTTCCGGGAGACTTCTCAGCTTTTTGTGAACTTTGGTCCTGTGAACAATGGGAAGACCTTGTCCAAGGCTTCCATCTCCAGGTGGCTCTCCGGCTGCATCACTCAATGTCACCGGTTGGCAAATCGACTGCTGCCTGGCCGTCCAAGAGCACGTTCTACCAGAGAGATCGCTGCAACGACGGCGTTCCTGTCTGGTGTGCCCCTGCTAGACATCTGCAGGGCTGCTACGTGGAGGTCTATGCACGCCTTCCTGAAATTCTACTGCATCAACAGGGATTCCAGGGAGGATTCCAGAGTCAGCCAAGCAGTGCTATGCAACCTGTTCGCTTGAAGGTGGGCCTGGTGAGGAGGTAAGAGTAATTGCTTCTGTTGTGCCTTGCCACCTCCCATGGTTGTTTATGTATGTACTGCTGTGTATTGTTTATTCATGAGTATGTGAATCCCTGCCAGACCCCATGCTGGAGAAGGAACAAGTTACTTACCTGTAACTGTTGTTCTCCAGCATGGGTCTGGCATGGATTCACATCCACACCCTCCCTCCTGCCCCTCACTGTCTCTTCTTGGTCATACTGCCATTTTAGGTGCTACCAAATCTAAAGATGGCTGCCAGAGGAGGGGCTTAGGGAGAGGACAGTCATTGGTTGGGGGCCGTATGACCCAGAGCTCAGTGATTGGTTTAGAGGAGAAAGACAGTTTATAAACGAAAGTGAAATTGTTTTTTCTTTTTCTGAGGATTCCCAGCCGGATGACAGGGCATATTCATGTGCGTGTGAATCCATGCCAGACCCATGCTGCAGAACAACAGTTACAGGTAAGTAACTTGTTCCGTCTCCGAGCTGTGTCGTTTTCCTGAACTCTTTAAGGGACAGTGTCACACAAAGTAGCTATTGTTTCCAAGCATGTGTTATTCGACCATTCTCCATAGGGGTAAGTTCTTCTGTGACTTCAGTGTATTGGTTTCCTTTGTCCAGAGCGGCGGTCTGGAAGACGCTCATCAATTCGATGCACTGCATGGATAGGATCTTGCTAGTGGCTGAGCCAGGCTGCACAGTTGCTAGGGCATCCTGAATTTCATCCTGGATCAAACCGCCATCATGCATTTTACTTTTTTAACTGTATTTTCTTTAATTTTCTGAGATTATATGGTAAAAGTGAGATGTATATTAAGGTCTTCCCAATTTATCCTACAGTGCAATTAATTTCATATCAGGATATGGTGATTATTATGATTTAAAATTATTTCAGAATTTGCCTACCAATTATATTTTGTTTATTTCAATGCCCTGGACAGAGGAATACTCAACAGCATATATTTTATTAGTATTTGTTTTAGAGTATACCTTTAGAAATGCTGTTTAGGTATCAAAATAGTTTTTCTTGGGCTAAAAGTTATCTGGTGGACAGGGGATAAATGGATTCTGTAAGAGATTATCCCCTCATGTTTGAGGGAAGTAGGAAGAACTCACAGCTCTATCCCAGATCTATACATTTTTCAGCTGTACGATGACATGAAATAACACCTTGCACATCTGCTTCCTTCAACAGAAAATGGAACCCAAACAAAGAACACGCAAATGAACCCCAGAGGATGCACGTACTGTGATCAGAGCTTTATCGAGCACTCCCAACTCATGATACATATGAGGGTCCACCTAAAGGGTAAAGCATTTACTTGCCGTGTCTGTGGGAAGAGGTTCCATAACAGGACGGATCTAATTACACACAAGAGATCCCACAAAATTGAGAGACCCTATAAGTGTACAGAGTGTGATAAAAGCTACACAAAGCCCTCACATTTATCCCAGCATCAGAGGAGCCATACAGGTGAGCGGCCATTTAAGTGTACGCAATGTGAGAAAAGCTTCACTAAGAACTCAAATCTGTCCGTGCATCAGAAGATCCATACTGGGGAACGACCCTATCAGTGTATGGAGTGTGGGAGAAGCTTCGCTCACAAGACAAATATGATCCGACATCGCACTACCCATACTGTGGAAATGCCCCACAAATGCACTGAATGTGGTAAGCTCTTTAATTCTGTGGCTAACCTGATGCAGCATCAGAAATCTCACATAGGAGATGGATCAGACCAGTGTTCCGAAGGTGACAAAACTCCGAACTCCGCATCGTACGGCCCCCAGAATATCCATACGGGGGAACGACCCTACCAGTGTTCTGAAGATGACAAAAGCTTTACACAAAGTGCAAATGTATGCCCACATCTTAACACCCATACTGGGGAGAGACCACAGCAGTGTACGGAATGTGAGAAAAGCTTCACTCAGAGCTCAGCACTGTACGGGCCCCAGAAGATCCATACAGGGGAACAACCCTACCAATGTACGGAAGGTGACAAAAGCTTTAAACAAAGTGCAAATGTATGCCCACATCTTAACACCCATACTGGGGAGAGACCACAGCAGTGTACGGAATGTGAGAAAAGCTTCACTCAGAGCTCAGCACTGTACGGGCCCCAGAAGATCCATACAGGGGAACAACCCTACCAATGTACGGAAGGTGACAAAAGCTTTAAACAAAGTGCAAATGTATGCCCACATCTTAACACCCATACTGGGGAGAGACCACAGCAGTGTACGGAATGTGAGAAAAGCTTCACTCAGAGCTCAGCACCGTACGGGCCCCAGAAGGTCTATACAGGGGAACAACCCTACCAATGTGTGGAAGGTGACAAAAGCTTCACACAAAGCTCAAATGTATGCCCACATCTTAACATCCATACTGGGGAGAGACCACAGCAGTGTACGGAATATGAGAAAAGCTTCACTCGGAGCTCGGCACCATACGGACCCCAGAAGATCCATACAGGAGATCAACCCTACCAATGTACAGAAGGTGACAAAAGCTTTACACAAAGTGCAAATGTATGCCCACATCTTGACATCCATACTGAAGAGGGACCACAGCAGTGTACAGAATGTGAGAAAAGCTTCACTCCAAGCTCAGCATTGTACAAGCCCCAGAAGATCCTTACAGAGGAACAGCCCTACCAATGTATGGAATGTGGGAAAAGCTTCACTCACAGATCCTTTCTGAACCGCCATCAGATGACCCATACTGGGGAGCGACCCTACCAGTGTACGGAATGTGGGAAAAGCTTCACTCACAGATCCTTTCTGAACCGCCATCAGATGATCCATACTGGGGAGCGACCATACCAGTGTACAGAATGTGGGAAAAGCTTCAGTCAGAGATCACGTCTGTACCGCCATCAGAAGATCCATACTGGGGAGCGACCATACCAGTGTACTGAGTGTGGGAAAAGCTTCACTCAGAGCTCAAATCTGCAAGACCATCAGAAGATACATACTGGGGAACGACCCTATCAGTGTACGGAATGTGGCAAAAGCTTCTCTCTGAGAACACGTCTGTACCGCCATCATAAGATCCACACTGGGGACCGACCATACCAGTGTACGGAATGTGGGAAAAGCTTCATTCAAAAGTCACATCTATACCTGCATCAAAAGATCCATACTGGAGAGCGACCATATCAGTGTACTGAGTGTGGGAAAAGCTTTATTAACAACTCACATCTGCAAGACCATCAGAAGATCCATACCGGGGAACGGTCCTATCAGTGTACGGAATGTGGGAAAAGCTTCATTCAAAAGTCGCATCTGGCCCTGCATCAGACGATCCATACTCGGTAGCAACCATATCAGTGTACACAATGTAGGAAAAGCTTCACTCGCAGATCCTTTCTGAACCGCCATCAGATGATCCTTACTGGGGTGCAACCATACCAGTGTACAGAATGCGGGAAAAGCTTCAGTCAGAGATCATGTCTGTACAGCGATGAGAAGATCCATAATGGGGGCGACCGTACCAGTGTGCTGAGTGTGGGAAAAGCTTCACACTCAGGTCAAATCTGCAAGACCATCAGAAGATCCATACTGGGAAAGGACCCTATCAGTTTACGGAATGTGGCAAACGCTTTTCTCTGAGAACACGTCTGCACTGCCATCAGAAGATCCACACTGGGGTGGGACTATACCAGTGTACTGAATGTAGAAAAAGCTCCCTTCAAAAGTCACATCTATACCTGCATCAAAAGATCCATACTGGGGAACGACCCTATCAGTGTACTGAGTGTTGGAAAAGCTTCACTAACAACTCACATCTGGACCAGCATCAGAAGAGCCACACTGGGGACGGACCGTATCGGTGTACGGAGTGTAGCAAAAGTTTCTTTCTGAGAACACGTCTGTACCGCCATCATAAGATGCACACTGGGGACCGACCATGCCAGTGTACAGAGTGTGGGAAAAGCTTCACTAACAACTCACATCTGCGTTAGCATCAGAAGAGCCATACTGGGGACCGACCCTATCAGTGTACGGAATGTGGGAAGAGGTTAATTCAAAAGTCACATCTGGCCCTGCATCAGACGATCCATACTCAGTGGCAACCATATCAGTGTACGGAATGTGGGAAAAGCTTCACTCTAAAATCACAGATGACCAAATATTGCACGATCCATACTGGGGGGAGAAGCCCTTTGAATGCACACAGTGGAAGAAAAAAATCAGGCCCCCCTCTACTGTGAGCTGGCATTAGAGGACCCACACAGTTGAAGTGAAGATTCTGTAAATCCACTCTCATATTCCATCCAAGGGCCATTCTTGGGAGAAGACCCAATGGTGCAGAGTACAAAAAAGCTCATCCATGGGGAGGCATCAGAGCTGCCATATCGGGGAGAAGCTCTAAGAGCGTACAGAGTGCAAGTTAAGCTTTACACACTCCCCAGTGCTGAGTAGGCATCAGAGGACCCATTCTGTGAAAAGGTCCTTCAAACGCCTGGAGTGTGGCAAGTGCTTTAACCCTTTGAGTATTTGTACCCTGAAAAGCAACTGACCCGCTCTTTCATAACGTAAAGAATATTATGTTCAAGTTTATTGTCATTTGAATCATGTACACGGCAAAGAAAAACACCAGAAGGGTAGGTGGGGATACATGCCAGAATGGGGAGGGATGTAGAATGGGAGGATTAGATGGAGGTGTTGAGCAGAAAAGTCTGATTTCTCTCCTGCACTGCGTGAGGGACTTGAACCCAGCAATTCCTGACTCAGAATTAATGCAGATGATGCTATCTTGGGAATAAACCTAAAAATTCTACTAAACAATGCGCATTTTTAAAATTAAATTAGAGTTGGTACAGAAAAGATGATGAGAGGGGTCACATGCACAGTGAAAAAAAGTACAACAAATAAGCACATGAACGGCTGCTGATTAGTATTTAACCGTGGAATGCTAATGTGTTTGGGGTTATACCCCAAGAATTTACCCCATGTTTTTTTACACTTGTATTCACACTTATGATCCTTGTGCTGGATCTTTTCACTAGATGCCAGTCCTCCACCCCTGGTGTCATCCTGCTTGTCGTTGACCTTAAGATTACCATCTTGCCTACTAACACCAGGGATATTTCAAATGTCATCTTTCCCCAGGCTTCCTGATTGATCGTGAATGGCCCAACCCGACTAACTCTCAAATATCACTCATTGGGCAATCCATAATCACATGGAACCTGGCAAACATCCCATTCCAGTAATGCTTCCCTTTCATACAGTCATAAAGACTATGGGGCAAGGCCCCCCCTTGGGCATTAAAAGGCCATCATTCTTCTTCGTCTACCAGCCCAAGTCTAAATGTGTACAAGGGTATCCAGTTCGAGGACATCCAAATTCTCTGCTAGGGGTACATTATCCCCCTGCACTACATTTGAGCCGAACACCCGCCCCATCGCTCTGTTCTGGTCTCCCTCCTATAATTCAAGGCCCAGTTCTTCAGATCCGATGTGGCACAGTTTTGAAAATCATTGAACCAAATTGCCCTTGATAGGATTATGTGTGTGGCCAAGCCCGATGTAAGACCCCTTTTGAGAACTTTAATAAACTCAGACTGTTCCTTAGACAGCACCACACAACAATTAATGTCTACCGTGACGATCCCCTTGTCATGATTTTCTTAATACCCTACATGCCAAAGCTTAACCTCCACCCCAAAAAAGAGCAAAATCTCAACCTGGAACTGATGCAGGGCTCTGGAGAGAGTTGAATCTCTGCACTTGGTGCAAGAGAAACTACAACACATAAGCACCTGACTAGCTTACATACATGAGCGTGTTCATTAAGTGGGCGTGTACATGACATTTACACTGTTCTCAAGGGGCTCCTTTGGAAATACGATTTGTGCTGAACAATTGAACTTCAGGTGGGATTTTAACAGACACGTTATCATGTCCCTAAAGAAGGACGTTTCTAGTCTGAAATGCATTGGACTTTGTTTCACTTGTTTGATTTGTCTTCACATTAAAATAACTTTGGAATTCCTACATGTATTCGCACATGTGTTGCCTAACTATAAAATAAAATTGTGAACAATGTTTTGCTAAATTGTCTTCGAATAGAATAGCGAGATTATTGCTAAGGTGCTAATCGCACTGGCAATGGCCTCCCTGGTCACATGTCGGTATATTGGACAGCGGTGTCCGGACATTTGGTCGAAAGACAAATGGTCGACGGAATTTGGTCGAAAACCAAATGGTCGATTTTTTTTTTTATTTATATATATATTTTTTAGGTTTTCGTTTAGGGAAAAAAGGGTTTTTTAGAAAAAAAAGGGGGTTGGAGGGGGGGACCCCCCCAAAAACAAAAAAAAGTAAAAATAAAAAAAAATTCGACCATTTTTTTCGACCAAATGTCTGGTAACCTTGGACAGCAATGTTGTTGTGGGTGCATCTCTAGAGTATCTAGGAACCAATGCTTCGTACCCTTGTGTGTATGAGAAACAGCAGATGTTATCACTATATCTTCCATATGTTATTATCACCTAACAAATAACAATTTGCCCTTGCAATTTAGTGTTTTTTTTTTCTGATAAATGGAAACATATTACGAATGCTCTTACTCTCTTGTTTAACATTTGTGCATATGTATTTTCATGTAGCGATAATGAGTATTAGAAATGATAGTCAAGCAGTATGCAGTCACGATTATTATCAATAAAGTAGTTGAGTAGATACCCAGCATCCTTCTCTTCGATTCACTTGTCAACAATTACGATTAGCTTTAACCAATCAGCAATATTGGTGTGGCCATTGTGGCCCATTAAAATGTACAATCATACTCGAAAGCATGGTGCTGTGTGGATTGGTAAGCCTGGAAACAATGAGTGCATACAGAGCAACCCCAAAATAATAACCAATTAGATAGAAATGGTTAAAAACTCTGTCAAATGTCCACGGCTTCTAAGGGCAGTTAACTAAGAGCAACCTAGAAGCAATCTTGGTGGTTCTCCTTCAGGTGAGACCCTGCCTCCAGCAATTGGCAGGTCATCTTGGTATCAAGAAGGCTAAGGAGAGGTTGAGCGTGCACTTCTACTGGCCTAAAATGGGTGCATAAGTAGGAAGCCACTGTAGGAGTGCTACTTGTCACATTTATGGCAAATGTGGTTCATAAATCCAGGCTCCATTGGTACCCCTACCTTTAGTGGGTATACCATTTGAGTGGGTAGGGATAGACTTTGGTTGCCTTGTCCCTCCAACATCCTATGGCATTAGGTTTAACTTAGTGGTAGTTGATCATGCCACCAGATATGCTGAAGACAGTGACTGCTCGGTCAGCTGCTACAGCATTACTGGGCATCTTTGCTAGGGTTGGCTTCCCTAAAGAAGTTGTGTCTGACAGAGGCAGCAACTTAATGTCCAAGTACATGCAGACCATGTGGACGGAATTGGGGGTGGGGGGGGGGGTATCGTGCACGTTTTCATCTGCATGTCCACAGGCTAATGGCCTATAAGAGAGATTCAATATAACTCTCAAAAGAATCATTGGAGATCTTAAAGAGCCCAAGAGGATGAAGTTAGATCTCCGATGTCATGCTTGTTTGCCTAAAGAGAGGTACCTCAAGAAGGGTTTTGCTTTAGCTCGTTTGAACTTCTATTTGGTCACCCTATCAGGGGACCCCTTACTAAACTCAAGGAAGGATGCAAGATACTCACTCCTCCAGTCACTACAAATGTAGTGGACTTTGTGCAAGGCTTGCGGAAGAGGATGTCCTTACTGATGGCTCAGGCCAATGATAAGCCAAAGGCTGGTGAGGCTTTGGTAAAACACTGCTATGACCAGAAGGCATTACTTGTTCATTTTACTCCAGTCTAAGACATCCTAATCATGAATCCTCTAAGGCCTAGAGCTTTATGGGAGAAATGGTCAGGTCCTTAACGTATTGTGGAGCAACTAGGTGAGGTGAACCATTTAGTGAACCTTGGGAGACCTGGAGAGGCTACTAAAGTGTTTCATGTAAATAGACTGAATACATTAATCCCTGGGGTTGAAATGGGAGTCCTGCTTCTATCTTCAGACAGCGAGGAAGAGGAATCTGAACCTCGCCCTGCCTCTGACTCCTCAGTAACAAAGTGACTTGGGAGGAAGAGGAATCTGAACCTCGCCCCGCCTCTGACTCCTCAGCAACAAAGTGAGGTGGGAGGAAGAGGAATCTGAACCTCGCCCCGCCTCTGACTCCTCAGCAACAAAGTGAGGTGGGAGGAAGAGGAATCTGAACCTCGCCCTGCCTCTGACTCCTCAGCAACAAAGGGAGGTGGGAGGAAGAGGAATCTGAACCTCGCCCTGCCTCCGACTCCTCAGCAACAAAGGGAGGTGGGAGGAAGAGGAATCTGAACCTCGCCCTGCCTCCGACTCCTCATCAACAAAGTGAGGTGGGAGGAAGAGGAATCTGAACCTCGCCCTGCCTCCGACTCCTCAGCAACAAAGTGAGGTGGGAGGAAGAGGAATCTGAACCTCGCCCTGCCTCTGACTCCTCAGCAACAAAGTGAGGTGGGAGGAAGAGGAATCTGAACCTCGCCCCGCCTCTGACTCCTCAGCAACAAAGTGAGGTGGGAGGAAGAGGAATCTGAACCTCGCCCCGCCTCTGACTCCTCAGCAACAAAGTGAGGTGGGAGGAAGAGGAATCTGAACCTCGCCCTGCCTCTGACTCCTCAGCAACAAAGGGAGGTGGGAGGAAGAGGAATCTGAACCTCGCCCTGCCTCCGACTCCTCAGCAACAAAGGGAGGTGGGAGGAAGAGGAATCTGAACCTCGCCCTGCCTCCGACTCCTCATCAACAAAGTGAGGTGGGAGGAAGAGGAATCTGAACCTCGCCCTGCCTCCGACTCCTCAGCAACAAAGTGAGGTGGGAGGAAGAGGAATCTGAACCTCGCCCTGCCTCTGACTCCTCAGCAACAAAGTGAGGTGGGAGGAAGAGGAATCTGAATCTCGCCCTGCCTCCGACTCCTCAGCAACAAAGTGAGGTGGGAGAAAGAGGAATCTGAACCTCGCCCTGCCTCCGACTCCTCAGCAACAAAGTGAGGTGGGAGGAAGAGGAATCTGAACCTCGCCCTGCCTCCGACTCCTCAGGAACAAAGTGAGGTGGGAGGAAGAGGAATCTGAACCTCGCCCTGCCTCCGACTCCTCAGCAACAAAGTGAGGTGGGAGGAAGAGGAATCTGAACCTCGCCCTGCCTCTGACTCCTCAGCAACAAAGTGAGGTGGGAGGAAGAGGAATCGGAACCTCGCCCTCCTCAGGAACAAAGTGAGGTGGGAGGAAGAGGAATCTGAACCTCGCCCTGCCTCTGACTCCTCAGCAACAAAGTGAGGTGAAGACTTTGCTTAAGCAGTTTCCCCCTTGTCACAATCACTCCAGGCTTGACAACTTTGTGCAAGCATGGCATTGATACTGGAGACTGTGTGCTTAACAAATGTAGGAGCTATACGATGTCAGATAAAGTGAGGTCAACAGAATGTCAGATCTAGGGGTGATAGATGCCTCTAGTTGACATGGTCCAGTCCTGTGGTTCTGGTTCCAAAAGCAGGTGCATCAGATTTGAGATTCTGCATGGACTATGGAGCTCTGAATGCTGTCACCAAGACAGATGCTCACCCCCTTCCACAAACCGATGAGTTGGTGGACAAGCTAGTTGCTGCCAAGTACCTTAGCACATTTGACCACACTGCAGGGTATTGACAAATATCCCTGACAGAGAATGCCATGGGAAAGACGGCACGTTCAACACCTGAGAGACTTAACCAATTCAGGGTATTACCCTATGGGTTGAAGAATGCACCTGCCACTTCCCAAAGACTGGTAAACAATGTTCTGAATGGGTTGGATGAATTCTGCATGGAATGACATAGCAGTATTCAGTCCCACTTGGGAGGAACATGTTAGACACCTGGAGATTGTGTTACGGGCTTTTCAGAAGGCTGACATGACCATAAAGGGTACCAAGTGCTAGAATGGTATGGGTTCAGTGACCTACCTTGGGCATGAGGTTGGTGGGGGCATGAATCAGGCTCTTGCCAAGTACATGCTGTACAAGGCAACCCCCCACGACCCAAAACCAAGTGAGAACTTGTCTAGGCCTCACGGGGACTACTGGGTGCTACAGAAACTTTATGGCACCATAGCTGCCCCTCTGACTGCACACACTACTCCAAAGAAACCTAAGAGAGATTCTTGGTCAGAAGAGTGTGAGATGCCCTTCCAAAGCCTGAAGAATTCCCTTTGTCAGGCCCCTGTTCTCAGGGCACCGGATGACCTGAGACCTTTCCTTGTGCAGCCAGATGTCTCTGACACTGGGATAAGTGCTGTCCTTGCACAGTTAGATGACAAAGGTAGGGACCATATCCTATATGTTGTATTAGCCGCAGGCCTATGGACAGAGAGCTCAGGTAGGCAACTGTGGAAAAGGAGTTTTTTCCCATAGATTGGAGTCTACTGAAGTGGAGATCCTACCTCTATAGGACTCACTTCACTGTCCAAACAGACCATAAACCCTTAACGTGGATGATGAACATGTATGGAGAGAACCCTAAATTGCTCAGGTGGTCCATATGTTTTCAAGGCTTTGACTTCACCATTGAGCGTAAACCATGTGTGCAGCATAGCAATGCTGATGGCCTGTCCAGAATGTATAACCCGACTGGAACAGGAAACCCATCCGGGGTGGACTAGATCCCTCTGTCTGTAGTCTGAGGGTCGAAGGTTGAATGTTGGGTAAGATGTTTTTTAGGCGACTTTCCCTCCATATTCTATGGACCCCTGAACGTTTTGCTTTTGTTTTTAACCTGTCCTGATTTTTTACAGAGAAGTCAAGCCTTTCCTTGGCCTGTTTGCGCATTTTGTCATTGGGAGACTGATTAGCCCTTCAGACTGTCGGTACTGGGAAACTGTTTCCCTTTTAGTCTTTTACTTTTTACCTGCTTGGGTAACTTTTCAACAATACACACAGCATTTTACAATGCTGTGCGCTGGGGATATTTTTGTATCAGCCTAGACTTTTACCAAGGGGATTTTTGGTTATTTCTATGTGGCTAAAGAAAGGCTGGTGGCAGCAGACACATTTTTACAATTTTTGCTATATTTTCATTGTGCACATTCGCGTTTAATGCGTCTGGCTACTAAACGTGGCTAGTGTCCTAAAATGACCATCCCATGAGATGTTTTGCTTGTTCATTGGACATTCTGTTTTCTGGTCTTCTTCCTACCTAATCAAGTCATGAAATCCCTAATATGTTGATGCATTCACCCGGTGAAGCTGTTGTTTTTGCGGGCTAGTGCATTCTATTTCTAGCCAAATTGCGTGGAAACTCAGCGCGTACCCCGTCTGCACAGCAGCCAAATCACCTGGATACTCAGCGTGTAACCCGTCCGCACCCCAGCTAAATCGCGTGGAAACTCTGCGTGTACCCCAGATCCCAGCCAAATCGTGTGGAAACTCAGCGCGTACCCCGTCCCCACCCCAGCCAAATCGCATGGCAACTCGGCGCGTACCCAGAAGTATGCCATTCACTCCAACACAACACGCGAAACCCGCACAAATCCACTGTATGCAGACCCCTCCTGACGGGACACACACACCCCATCACCCGAGCCCGCAGGCACCCCCTGCCACATGAAACACCCCAGCCCCCATCACCACAGGCCACAGGCATACCCTGCCACATGGGACACCCCTAGCCCCCCATCACTCAAGCACGCAGGCATCCCCTGCCACATGAGATGCCCTCAGCCCCCCTCACCACAGGCCGCAAGCATCTCCTGCCACATGGGACACCACTAGCCCCCATCACCCGAGCCCGCAGGCATCTCCCCCCACATGCATGCAGGCCCGCCTCATGGGACACATCCAACACCTGTGACAGCAACCTGCAGGCAAGCCCCCCCATTCTGGACACCACCTGCATGATGGATGCTGACATAGTGACACAGGTTCACTCCAACGATGGTGTGTTCAGGAACTTGCTTGCTGTGTAGTGACCCCACCCGTAACCTCCTCCTCAGCAAATATACAGCAAACGCGAAAAGAATCACACATGTGGCCCACAAGCTTCTGTGTTCCAGCTGATCACACGCAATTGCTTACTACAACCATATCCCAACATACACATCACAAAAGTGTATGTCAAAGTGAGGCCCAGCAGCCCATGTGACAAAGTAATGTCAAGAATGCACATGTACAAATACTCGCACTGTGACAGAACGCAAAGCACCCTAGATATGTGTCACAGAAACAGACATTGCAATGGCGTGTCAAGGCATGGGCCTCAATGAGAACACATCACCTAAACCAACAACCCCCTCAACACACGAGTGACCCTCCCATGAGTGAAGGGACGTCACAATACATACAATCAAATGACATGTCATCGAGATTGCACATGTACACAAGTGTGCAAAGCTGGTCAAGTGGCACAGTGAGTAGAGCGCTCGCTTTGACATCAGTGCAGATCCTGCTAACGCAGGTTTGAATCCCGGCAGGGCCAAACTCAGCCTTTCATCCTTCCAAGGTCGATAAATGAGCACCACACACTGTGGGTAATAATAAGCAGCGCTCAGATGCCTGAGGGTTCGTAGCGCTATATAAATGCGAAATTATTATTATTATTAAAGGGCCAAAGAGTCCCGTGAGGGGGAACAGAGTGAAGACGAACACAACAAACTGGTCAGGGCGGGTGACAATGAGACAGTTGCCGTGCGTGTGAATTGGCGATTGTTCAAATGTGGTTCCGGAGGTGCCACTTCTGCACATGTGAAGGACATCTTGACAGAAACACCCAAAAGGACAACAAATGAAATGTGGCCAGCAGGTGTCAATTCCAAGCCTAAGTCCAGTCAGGAGTAGTAAACTGTTGGTGGGTGTCTTTTTAGCATACATCAAAACAGTCCAAAGATTGTGCCTGCCTGTGAGCCAGTGCAGGTGTGTGAGTGGCGTGCAAGGGGACCTTATGACAAGTACACAGGGTAAGCAGCTGACCATAGCAAATTTCCACAGGACCTCATCAGGGCACAGGAGACCCAAAAGCACAAGCACAGAGCAATGACTCAAGTCATGAATGTGTACATGGCAACCATACCATTCACTAACCACAAATACATCATCATTGGTCTGTCCATGTGTAAACCCATACCAATTTAAAAATAATGAATTGCAAAGCTAGATACCCAATTACACGAAACACAATTAAATTAGCACAAACACATGCTGGTGAAGCTCAAAGGCAATATGTGCCTTACACTGCATCAAACGATTTTGGGGGAAAAAATAGTAAACATATCAAACTCACATCACTCACCCAACCCACCACCCTCACAAACACACAGAGGACTAATACACATTCATGCTGCACATGTGAAATGAAATGCCACCGTATGGTGCACACTCGAACTACTCCCAACTACCCATACACTGCTTAGGCACCCCAGACCATGCCCCATGCAAATTAATGTCAAACATGACACATGCTGGCATGTGTGCACACGTGAACAGCATAGGTCATCATAATGGACACAGAACAGAGTAATGAAGAGTAATGAAGCGTCAAACGTGGCCAAAAATGGGCAACCAAACAGCACTTGGTTAAAAGTTCAGAAAATATATTAAAAACCAGCATTGAAATCCTACTCACCTCCATGAAATAAATAAATTGAGCTTGAAAATAAACAAAAAGTAAGTTTCTTCAAATGAAAAAAAAGTCAAAATCCAAAATGAGGTCCATGTCCTAAATGAATATCCAAATGAAAATCGAAAATAAAAAGATATCCATTACATCATGGGTAACACAAACGGAACCAAAAAAAATGCGTACTCTGTACAATTATTATAGGTCCATTGTCCCAAATGCATTCCAAAACATTTTAAAAAGACTCCACAAAATGGCACCACAAAAACTAACTATATAGAGAAAGTGGAGCACAGTCAAACTAAAAAAAAAAGGGAAAAATAAATCAAACACCTAAATAACTATATACAATGGCAGCAGACTAGTCCTTCTCCTCACCATGCTCCCTCATAGTCTCGGCCAGGGCATCATCGAACACTGCTCCCACAGCGTCCACTTCCCCCAGGCGGGCCTCCGCTTCTCCCTCGAAGGCTTGCAGGGACTCCAACATGCTCCTCTCAAACTCCCTGCAAGTCTCCTCGAGGACCTCAGCCCGCCTCTCTGCCCGACACAGTGAATTCTCCAGCCTGGCCATGGTCTTGCCTCCCGTGCCTGCTGCCACTCTGCCCCGATCTGCTGCCCCAAATGCTCCAACACGGAAGACATCCTTTGGGTAAGGTCCACGTTTGCCTCATGCATGATGGCCGATACCTGCTTCTCTGCCATTGAAAGCCCCGAGTCCTGTAGCCTCCTACTCCGAACCTGCTGCTGCCAAATAGCCCGGTGCCTGCGCCTCAAGGACAGCCTCCAGGATGATGACAACCCCCAGGGCTATCGTGCACGTGCCCTGCTCCTTGGTGCCTGCTCTTCCTCCATTGCCACAGCTCCTGTCGCCAGCTGGATCTGCGTGGTGCCACCTCGGCTGATCCAACTTCGACTCCTGACTCTGGCAGGGATGGGATCTCCACCAGACTGTCCGCCGGGGTTGGGACAGTTACACAGGGGGCCCTGGTGGTATCTGGGCCGGGAGACGGCAGAGAGGACGACAGGGGCACAGAGGAGGAAGACAAGGAGGGGGTCAGTTAAGTGGCCAGCCCACGCACCCATTGTGAGACCAGGAAATGTGCTAGCCAGTTCAAGAGACGTCGGACCTCATCGTGATGACATGCAAGCTGCACATCATCATGAATGGTGCCTGTCCGACCTCATGACACTGGCTAGCACAGGTTCCACCCTGTCCCGAATGGCGACATCCGCAGGTATTAGTATTTGCGTGGAAACATCCGCCACCTGTGGATGGGTCCGGCCTGAGGCATGCCCGCAGGTGCGTGCATACTGATGCAGTCGCAGTCTCAGGGGCAGGAATAGGCACAGGCACCTCCACGGCAACCTGCACTGCCTCTGGCCCCTGAGTCTGGACTGCACCAGTCACACCCATGTCATCAACCCCGCCGGGCCTCATGGGCTGGGATGATGTGGCCTCCTCCTACCCCGCCAAACTGGATGCCTCCCCACATCTTCCGCAGTGTCTTGCCCCTGTGCGGGCTCACCTGTCCCTCCCACTGCCGAGGAGTCCACGACTACCTTCACCCTCTTGAACCTACCCTCAGCAGCTGCGGCCGTTGTCTCGGACGTGGCACCAGTCTTCTCGCTCCCTGAAGATGTAATTACCTGGGAGCGTGACTTGGCCTTGCGTCTGTGCCTGGTGGAGGCATCCCTGCTGCCTTGCTCCACCGCACCTTCTCCGCCCTCTTCTTCCATCGTCGCTGTGGATAGGGAGACATTGAACACAAGCACCAGGGTACTGAACATATGTCTGTTTGTGACAAAGCAAATGTACATGAGTGGCACTGTTAAAGGTCACAACCATCATCACCCTTCATGACACAAAGGTTAGTACAATTTACACACATGCACAATCACATCTTTTATTCAAAACAGACTATCACATCCTTGCACAAGGCACTGTCAGCACCTCAAAATTGTGCATTCACCTCACATGCCTCATGGGACATACACATCTCATTCACACACATCAGCTGACAGTCATGAAGCAGGCCATGGAGCTAGCATGTTAGAGTGCACTAGAGGTCAATTTGACTACATGAGTTAATCACACAATCTAATGCTCAAGTGACATTCATCCCGGAGTGTTGGCCAGTCACACACTCACTCTTCATCCACATATACACCATGCATGGCCATGATGTTGCCAAAACCACACGTGTGACACCTCTCACATGGCCAAGTCCAGACACATGAAAGCAGCCATATGCATGTCGTAACATGCTGATGCGCATCACACATTGCTACACAAACACTGTTGATGTGACACATGCTTGAATGGACTCACATGCAGCACTGTCTGGGACATGCACACAGACATCAATACAAGAGTTAAGGAGGAGTGTTTCCAGTCTCACTGCGCCAACACATACAAATTTAAGACACTGCTTGGTTTGCAGTTTTATTAGGTGAGTACCATACTCACCTAATAAAACTGCAAACCAAGCAGTGTCTTAAATTTACCTCACAGTGGTGTATATGGGCAATATACCCACACAACCCAGTCACCTGCTGCCCTCCATCTAACACTAACCAAGACTGCAAGCGCAGTGTCCCACTTGGCCTTTTTTTTTGCCCAACCTTCTTGTTCTGATCAATACAAGAGGCATACCAGACATAAGGTCAAGGTGCACACTCCAACCATACATCAACATGCACATGCACTATGGTGGACAAGTACACTTGGACACTTACCAGTCGACTCCAGATGGAGATCCAAATCCATGACCTGGGCGTACAGCGCTGGGTAGAACCGCTCCAGGACCCGATAGTTGTCGGTGTTCAACCGGCCCCATTGTCCCCCTTGGTTCTCACCAGCCTGGAGGAGGTGCCGGGCCTTGTTGTGGGTCCTGGTTTTGAAGTACTCCCAGCACTTGTGGACATGTTGGTAGTCGCGGGGTGCCATCCCCTCCACGTTGATGGCACCCACGATGTCCGCCCAGATCTTCCTCCGTCCTTCCTTGCCGACTTGCGAGGGTCCGGGGAAGAGGACATCATGATGCACCAGGACTTGCTCCACCAGGATGTCAACTTCCCTGGCTGAGAAGCTGACAGCCCTCTGCCTCGCTGCCGTGGGGTTGCCACTTGCCTCCGATGATGTTGCTTCAGAAATGGCAACCCCCCGAGGCAGGTGTGGGTGGGCAAGGTGGTCCTGGTGATGGGCTGTGGAGTGGTGGTCTGGCACGTCAGAAGTTTTTTGGATCAGCAGAGGTGGTCACAGGTTCGACGACAGGTGCACTGGCAATGGCTGTACAGCAGGCACCAAAACTGCTGGGCACGTGGACAGCAGGCACACACAGTGGGCAGGCAGCAGCAGCTGGCTTGTAGGAGGCAGCTCGGGGCATTTGGAGGCAGGTAAATTGGCTGGTAGGCAGGAGCATGGGTCTTCTGTGTTATGCAGGCGGAAACAGAGTGACTCTGCAAGTGCGAAAACAGCGTGTTAGCATGGATTTAGAGGAAAGGGCCTATGCGTGTAAGTTATGTGACACGCACTGAACGTTGGGTGTTGGCGTTCTGTATCGGAATAAAGGTGTGCATATGACAACATTGCAATGTACATGTAATTCGTAGCAGACGGACGCGTGGACTTCAGAGTATTTTGGGGTGCCACGCAAATTGCTCACTACTGTGACAGTCTTGTTTTGGCGGGGAAGTTGCCTCTGCGCACACGCACGTGTATTTCTTTTTCCTACAGAGGCTAACAGTGAGAGGCATACACATTTTGCATACTGTGGGTGCCCCTGTGTAACGCGTACCCCCGTTCTTGACATCACTGTACCTTGCGTGTAATCCGCGTATGCATTTTTTGTGTTGCTGGGTGCCACAGCGTACTGCGTAACAGTTTTCCTTTACATGTGGGCCACCAAGCGGTTGCGTACACATTTATTTTTTATTTGGGGTGCCTGTGCGTTGTGCGGCCTGTTTATTTTTCACCAGGGGTTACATTGAGCCTTACTGGAGCACACTGGTACGTTTAACATCACGTACCCTGCCCCCTCACTCAAATTGCCTAGGCCAATTGATAGCTGCACCTCCCATTGTGCTAATCCATCAGTGCCATGACTGGGAGGGCAACAAGTGAGAAGGGAGGCAAAGGTGGCCGAGGGGGCTGAGCTGGCGGAGGTGCCTAGGTCCATGCAGGGAGAGACATGCCCCCCACCCAACAGGGTCAGGGAGATGCAGCTGATGCTGACGTCCCCAGCACCCTGGGTCCAGGAGCAGAAGTGTCATCTGCTGGGCAGACCTTCCAGGGTCAGGAAGCTGCAGGAGCAGCTGCAGCATTCACCACCCAGGCTCAGGTTCCCCCAACCAGGCCTGTGGTGGTCCCAGCCCAGGGCCAGAGAGACCAAGGAGCAGATGTCCATGTCCCTAAGGGCAAGAGACGTCTGGTGCAAGGACCTGGCACCAGGGGACCAGGATCAGCAGTGTTATCTGCTGGCCAGCTCAGCCAGGGTCAGGAAGCTGCAGGGGCAGCTGCAGCACCCACCACCCAGGCTTAGGGTCCCCCAGCCAGGCCTGTAGTGGTCCCAGCCCAGGGCCAGAGAGACCTATGAGCAGATGTCCATGTCCCTACGGGCAAGAGACTTGTGGTGCAAGGACCTGGCACCAGCACCAGGGGACCAGGATCAGCTCTGCTGGCCAGCCCAGCCAGGGTCAGAAAGCTGCAGGGGCAACTGCAGCACCCACCACCCAGGCTTAGGATCCCCCAGCCAAGCCTGTAATGGTCGCAGCCCAGGGCCAGAGAGACCCAGGGGTGGATGTCCGTGTCTCCAAGGCCAAGAGATGTGTGGGCAAAGGTCCAGCCACCAGCACCCAGGTACAGATGCCTGCAAGGCTACTTCCAGTCACAGCATCCGTGGGTGATGCCTCAGCCTAGTCCACCAGTGCTCCAGCCCCTACTGACCTAAGTGGTCTCAGCCGCTCAGGTTCTGCACATCCTTGCAAGAAGGGAAAGCATGCAGTAGGGAAATCGGCTCAGTCCCGAGGCACGGCACAGGAGACCCACAAATCGAGGAAGAGGAGCTTTAGTGATGAAGAACTCCGGATCCTCATGGACTAGGTGCGGGAACATGAACATGACATGATTGTGCAGGCAGGAAGTACATGTATGCCTGCCCAGCGAATGGCCCACTGGCAGTGTGTCGCTGATCGTATGAGCGCCTTGGGCATTGAGAGGCGAACAGCTTCTGAGGCAGTGAAGCGTTGGAATGACCTCCGGCGCCGAGCCAAAGATAAGCTGGGTGCCAACTACGCCTCTACTCTGGTGACTGGATGTGGGCCACTGCAAGAGGACGAAGAACTCACTCCACATGAAGAGATCATTAGAGATATGATTGATGTGGAGCAGATCCACGGCATGGGAGACCTGTCAATTTATCAGGAAATGGCTGGTGAGTGGTGATGTGTATGTGCATCCAGGTCATGTGTATGGTGCTTGGATGAAGTGTATTGATTGGCTGGCAGTTTGGCCTGCATTGACATGACTGCCATGGGTGAACCATGTCATGGTGGACTAACACGTGCTTGTTGTCCTGCAGCCTGCATACGCACGATCTGCTGCACACCATGACAAACCCCATCACCACACCGGACAACTCCTTCCATGTCACTCTCTGTCCGGCCTCTTTTGGCCCTCTTCCTGCTCCAACCCGCGATGGCGGATATCCTGTGACAATCTGCTACTCCACACTTCTGCCAGCTGAACCTCCTCAGGGGTCATCTACCTTTCCTCTCCTTCCCCCAGCATCTCAGGGTCTCCAGATGATTGGTCATACCTATGGTGGGGTACTGCAATCACTTCTACCAAGATGTCTGTGCTTCTACTCTCTTCCCTCTGCAACTCCTTCATACCTAGACTGTGGGAATTCTCCTTTTGTCTTGGGGCCAGATATTGTATCAGCCTAGGACTTTGATGATGGCACTGGCTCCCATTGGCTACGACTGTTCATTTCCAATCCCTGTGCATTGTGCACAGGGCCTTATGGGTCCTGGGGCTGCAGTTCCTTCAACTCCATCTTCCAAATTTGCTTCCTTCTCATGGTCTTTGATCATTCCTTTCCTACTCCCTCAGGGTCAGTTACTTCTCACATAGCAATGAGTTGGAGGTTAATGTTTATCTTTGGCTGGGGCCTCCCTCTGGTACAGCCTCTGTGTCTCAATGGAACTGGAGGCGAACCTGGTTTTGTGCTTTCTCTCCTCTCCCCTGCTGGAGTCCTGGATGACTGAGAATGCACTAGTCACCTGTCCACAATCTGATCTGCGACGCGGGCCACTGAGCCACCAGCTGAACCCATGCACTGCCTCTCCGCCATCCCTCACACTCAGTGGCTGTTTACTGTATCCCTAAAACCCTCTTCCAGCAATTGACACCTGATGTCTGCACTTACACTTCCGCCAGCCCGCCACATTTTCATAGATGATCATGATGTATTTCATTTGTATGCTGTTCACATGTACTGCACTGGCCACTCCCACCTACAACCACAGGAATCACCTTCACTGTGCATATTCACTTGCGTGATGTCAATGTGACATGGCCTCATGGGATGTGGGTGTCTGGCTTCACAACTTGTTCCGTTGATTGAGCGCTTTGTGGCAGTGGTGTTATGGCCAACTATTTCTCAGTTTGGGAATTGCAATCCATGACATGTGTGAACCAGGTGACATGAAGTGTTGGAGGGTTTAGGTGAAATACCAGCATTTACATATGTACTTTGGCATGGTGTTAGTGGAATACTCCATCTTCCATGTGTTCCTTTTGTGCACACCAGATTGAGTTACTTTTAGTACTAAGGGATGCACACAATGTAGCACTTCCAAGGACAGATTCTCAGGGTGGTAAGGTTGGGACAGATGATTGTTCCTTTGTCATCATTGATGGTCACCTGGAATGTGCCAGGGCTGTGTGCACTCCGCAGGGGTTGGACTTTAGGTGGAAAATGGCACCACAAGCTGGGTACAGGCAGCCTCGCCACGTGCCCTTTCCCCTCCCATGCACAGCCGCCGTGCATGTGGTTGGGGCTGTGGGGGCACCACCATGTCCAACTGTACATCACGCCGTGTTGCAACGTTGTGCAGGACACATGCTTCCACAATGATCCTGCACACTACTAGAGGTGCATATAGTAGCTCACCACAAGAGTGGTCAGGGGAGCGGAAGCATGACTTCAGCACTCCGAATGTGCGCTCCACTATGGCCCTAGTTGCAATATGGGCTGCGTTGTATCTTACCTGGGGTGGTGTGGTGGGGTTGTGTATTGGATTCATCATGCAGGTGCTCAGAGGGTAGGCGCTGTCCCCTGTGGAGGTGAGATGGGTTGTCAGTGGTGTGGTTTTTGTCTGTGTGAGTCATGCATGCATTTGCAGGACTATTTGTACTCACCAATGAGCCATGTGTTGCCATGCCTCCCAGCTTCCAGCTCCCAGTGTAGGGGTGACATTCTGAATATGAAACTATCATGGGTGGACTCTGGATAGTTGGCATATACAAAGGTGATGATTCCCTTGGCATCACATAAGACCTGGATGTTGATGGAATGCCAGTGCTTTCGATTGCGATAGATGTGCTTTGTGGCCCTAGATGGACGCAATACAGGCCCTACTTGATCAAGGCATAATAGTGCCACCCACATCTCAGTGCAACATGGCTATATACCCTGTGAAAAAGGCAACAGGGGGCAATTGAAGGATGATCCAGGATCTATGCCCTCCCTTAACGATGTAGTACAGAAAGAGTTTCCTGTGGTTCCTAAACCCGGCACCATTTTGTGCAGTATCACCAAGGAAGCAACCCACTTTACTGTAGTTGACGTGAAAAATGCCTTCTCAATATTCTTGCACCCCGACTACCAATTCCTTACAGCCTTTACCCATGGAGGAAAGCACTACGAACACACTTGTTTGCCCCAGGGTCACTGCAAGAGCTCAAGCATTTTTAACAGGATACTACACGCCAACTTAGGAAACATCCAAGTACCCAGCATGGTCATCCAGTACGTGGATGATTTGCTTGTATGCAGCAACAGTGAGCAGCACTGCAGAAGGGATTCCATCACATTATTGCAACTATTGGCACGAAAGGGGTACAAGGTTGACAATGCCAAATTGCAATATTGCCAGCAATAAGTGCTTGCTATATCTGGGCCAGTTAATTTCAGCAAATGCAAAATGATTATAGCAGACAGAGCAGCATCTGGGCGTGCCACCCTCCGGCCCATCACGTTGAAAGACATGCAAATATTCGTAAGTCTGTGTAACTACTGCAGAACATGGATCCTAGACTACGCAGCATACACTAGGCCACTCCTTTAAGCCCCCAAAGAGGCACAAAAAGACAACTGCATCCTCGAAGGGACAGCTGACATGATAAAATGGTTCAACAATTTGAAGGAAGTAATATCCACCGCCCCAGTATTTGCAACCCCATATTATACTCATTAATTCTATGTAGTCTCCCTTTCTAATGGGCAACTTATGAAGTACCATGGGCCACAAGCCACTGGTCTACTAAAGCGTCACACTAGACTCTGTAATGCAAGGACAATTTGCATGCGAACAAGCACTTGCTGCAGCTGTGTTCGCAATAGAAAAAGTTCCACTATTGTCCTGGGTTGTTCTGTCAGTTTTTACGTTGAACATTCAGTATTCAGTATTTGCCATTCTTGAAAGATCGAAATCTTCCCTGGCCATACAATGAGCATCAGCATATGAGATCATCCTCTCCAGCCCAAACATTCACATCTTAAGCTGCAAAACAGTGAACCCTGCTACCTTCCTAAGAGAAATGTGCACACACAAAGACTTAGCAAGTCATGACTGCGTCACTTATGAAGGGGAAGAAGATGACATCCCCAAGGCAAGAGACAGCCGTTAGAGGGAGGTGAGAATCTCTTTGTTGATGGTTCAGTTTCTATTGACCAAGAGACAGGCCAAAGACAGACAGGCGCTGCAGTGGTGCACCTCGAGGCAGGCGAATATGAAACATGGATCATGAAACAATAGCCAATGCACTATTCTGCCCAAGCAGCAGAACTCATAGTGCTCATTGAAGCGCTGCAAGTGTCACAAGGTTGCCCCACGTGACTATCTATTCTGATTCGGCGTATGTCACTACAACAGTGCATGCCGGTCTGTCACAATGGAAAATGAGGGGCTGCCGCAGAGCAGACGGTTTGCCTGTGCAACATGCTGCTCTTATAGACTTATTGATTTCAGAATTGTCCCAAACTTCTGCATTGGTGGTCGTCAAATGTTCTGCCCACACCAACAACACAGATGAAATTTCACTAGGAAATCCTGCCACGCACACTGCAGCCAAAATGATGCCCTACCTGTCATGATCACCAGAAGATCCCCTCATCGCCCAGTGTATGGGCATGTTCCCTCCAAGATGGCCACCCTGGATGCCCATTATGATACACCACCAATATGGCCGACGGTAGGCCCACAAACCTTCTTGCAGGTCTGCAGACTAGTGCGCGTGGGTGGGGTAACTATAAGAGCCACACCCCATGCTTTCCTCCTTGCTTTGTGTTTCTCTGCTACTAAGCAGTGCAATGCTTACCGCAGGCTCCAAGTACCCTCTCACAGCTTCCAGCAGCTCTGGTCCGATTCCGTTGCTAAAAGAAAGAAGGCAAGGTAAAGCGGATACAAAGCAACACCACTGCAGAGGCAAATATTTACTCACCAAGCCGCACCTCCATCACTCTGGCGTTCCAGGCTCAGCAACCCAGGCTCCCTCCCTTCTTGGTACTGCGGCCCCGGCATCTACAAGGAGACAGTGGGCCTCATTCCAAGTTTGGCGGTACGGTAACAGCAGTACTGGTAAGTTTGCTGGTACCGTTGTTACCGTACTGGCAAGCTACGAGTTCTGTTCATGGGTGCCTTACTGCCCTCCAGGTCTGACCCGCGAGCAGACCGGCCTCCCCATTCCCATTGAGCCCTATAGGCTCAATGGGAATGGGGAGCATTTTTTTACCGGTGCCTGGGAATGGGCAATTACCGGGTCCGGCAGAGCCGTAATGGCCCAGTAATTGCCCATTCCCGGGCGGCAGTAATAAACCGACTCTGGCGGCACGGCTACTACCGTAGTCGTAATGAAGCCCAATGTAATAGCATGAAAAGCGCACTAGCAAGCACTTAGGTTGGTGGCAATGTAAAGCAGCAACCAAGGGCACGCACTAATCAGCAGCGCATGTAAAGCAGCAACCAAGGGCATGCACACGAGAAGCAGCAGCGCATGCAAGTTAGAAAGCACAGAGAAAGGAATAGCGCTCAGCCACAAGAGCTAAGGGGCTCGAACAGTGCAGAGACATTGAAGACAAAGACTCTAAGCACTAGGCAGCATTAAGACAAGCGAGCACAAAGGCAAGAGATAAGGAAGCAAAGCAGACATTAAAGACATTAAGCAACCCCATCCGACAAGCCACAGCCGGTCTGGGCAGCGCCAGTGAAGCAACTGGCATGGATGAAAACGAGGCACCACACGCTCCTGTGACAATTAAACAGGTGAGTATGGCCTTTGCATGAGTAAAACAGGGTTCATTAAACAGGAATGACACGTGTTTTGGTTTTAGGAACCCATCCTACACTAAACTGGCTATCCTTGGGTTGTAGTATGCTACAGAAGTCTCCTGCTCCTACCATCTCACACCCGGATGGTGTACATCTTAGCGCTACACAGGTGTGGGGCGGCGAGTGGCATGGAACTAACTTCAGAGAGTCCAGACGCTCCTGCAGAGTCCAAGGTAAGCATTACAGAACACAAAGCCCATGTGACAACTCTGCCTGAGTGCAATGGACTCCTCTGAAATGGACCAGTTAGCACAACTTCTAGGCAAACTCAGGGCTGAAGTCCACGCAGCCCTGTCAGGGACAAATGCACTACGGTGGGACCTGGTGGTTAATAGGGACCACACAGAGGAGTTTGAAAGACAACTGTTACAAGCACAAGCAGGACAAGCCCCATTACCTGAGCCGGCTCTCCGTGCCAACCCTGCAGCCCCGGTCCAAGTGGTAGTCCCAGGTACTGTCCCTTTAGCTCCTCCAGAGCGGTTTACTGGGGACCCCCACACATTTGCTGTGTTTATGAATCAATGTAGGCTCCATTTCCTTTGTAGGTTGGATGCTTTTCCCACTTTTCCCACTGATCAAGTTTAGTTGGCATTTGTCCTATCATACCTGAGGGACCCGCTGCAAACTGGTCAATCCCATTGGTAATCAGGACCTCCTAGGTAATGTGGCAACGTTCAACTGACGGGTAGCTGAATCCAACTGGCCGGACGAAAAGCGAACCACGTTGTCTTGGCCCTGGTAGTCAACCCACCTGAGGGCTGTGCATAATATGTAGACCTGGTCCTACAGCTGGACCACCGGTTGCATGACCGAAGAGCTGATCGTGTCAGTTCGGAAGGGTGATCATTGTACATCCGCCCAAAGGAAAGTGCCAGTGCTTTACACAGAGAACCATCATCATGAGCCCATGCAGTTGGGAGGTATCCGAGGCCCGCTCACCAGGGATGAGAGGGAGAAGAGGCGGCAGCAACAACTGTGTTTATATTGTGCCAAGCGGGCCACTTTGAGATTGTCTGGTGAAACCACTCAGGAAGACAGTGGGGGCAATGGACAAGGGCGATACTCAACACCTTCCAGAAAACTCCACTGCCTGGCTAGAGTAGAAGGCTGCTTGTTGAGCAAGGGAAAGGCTTATATGGCCTCACATCTGGTTTTACCCATGGTGCTCATTTGCCACCAGAAACCTACATGGATGCATGCCTTGGAGACATACATGGATTGCAGGGCAGTGGGCACTTATATGGATCACTACATGGCCCCCAGAATTGGGATTCCTTCACAGCGGAAGCTCGCAGACGATAACATCACTGCTGTGGACGGAACCCAAATATAGTCTGGCCCAGTGAGCCAATGCACAGAGGATGTTGTGCTACTTTGTCTGAAGGGACATCGTGAAAGCATCTCTTTTGATCTTATTAGTGCTCCGCAGTTCCATATCATTTTGGGGATGCCCTGGCTGGAGTCCCACAACCCCAGCATTGACTGGTGTGCCAGGACTTTGACCTTTTCCGAGAAGTGTGGGCATACGTGTTAGTATGAAGGCACAACTATCACCATTGAATCATCTGTCTAGTGGTGTCTACAGGAAACAAGACAAGTTCAACCCTAGGCATCGTGGGAGTGTTACCACTGGAATACTCAGAGTATCATAAAGTGTTTCATAAAGAACAGTTGAAAACGCTTCCTCCTAACCAGTGTTACGATTGTCAGATAGACCTCACCTCTGGTTCACAAGTACCCTGCAGTCACATTTATGCCTTGATGGAACAAGAAAACGCCCATCTCAAGACCTACCTGGACCAGTACTTGGCCAACAGGTTCATTCGTCCATCCAACTCTCCGGCAGCATCTCCCCTCTTCTTCGTTCCCAAGAAGGAAGGGGACCTAAGAACCTGCATCGACTACCGGTACCTGAACCAAATCGCGGTGAAGAACCGGTACCTACTACCACTCAAACCAGACTCCTGGATCAAGTGAAAGGCTCCTGTATTTACTCCAAATTGGACCTGAAAGCGGCTTATCACTTGTTTGCGTCAAAAGCAGGGTTGAATGGAAAACAAGCTTCTGCACCAAATTCGTATACCAGGTGATGGCATTTGGGCTATGCAGCGCACCAGCGCCGTTTCAATATTTTATGAATGATGTCCTACATGAACATTTGGACGTGTGCACAATTGTATACATCGATGATATCCTAATCTATTCCACCTCACCTCAAGACAATGTACAACACGTGCAAACAGTGCTAGAGAAACTATGCCAGCATAAACTGTATGCCAAGCTGAAAAAGTGCGCCTTTTTGTGTCTCTGAATTTGAATTTTTGGGTTTCATATTGACGCCGCAAGGCATCCATATGGATAATCACAAGGTCAATGCAATTCTCAATTGGTCTTCTCCCACTTCAGTAAATGCCGTCCAAAGTTTTCTGGGATTCACAAACTTTTATCGCCGATTTATTCCTGTTTTTTTTTCACCTTGTACATCCCATCACCACATTGCTCCATAAAAAGAAAGCATTTAACTGGGCCATTGTTGGGGAGAATTCTCTTATAAGGCTAATTTCCCAAACCTAGTGAGTCCCCCAGCAGCTTTGCTGGATTTTTGGGGTTTGTTTTTTTTCTCCTGCTAAGAGTGAGACGCTTTTCTTCCCACTCTTAGGCATGATTTGAGGTATGTCTTTGACTTAGTATGTGTTCATGGGCTATGGGGTAGCCTTTTTACTCCATAGGGTATCATCTGTTTTGTATGTGTGTTACACAGCACCCTCAGTGCAGTAACACAGGGGTGTCATAGTGACCCCCAAACATAGACTCCATACCCTGGGACTGACTACTGTCTCCCAGGGCATGTAAAGTCACTGTTGGCTTTACTAGTCCAAAGTTGTGAACAGAACCAGTACAAACCATGATATTGTAGAAGTACTGGACAGGGGTAATTCGATTGCCCCTGGGTCTGTTTTCAAGGGGGCACTGCCCAGTCCCCCCTTGTCCAGGTTCTGGCTGGTGGCAGTGGTTACCACGCTAAATATTCCACCGGAATATTCTTTATGGGATTTTCCTATTGATTTTAAACGCACCACTTTTTGGTGCAATGTTAAAGATACCGCCAGTTCATTTATTTAATATTAAATCCCCGGTTGGGTCTTTTTGCCAGAACTCTTTTCTAAAAAAGCGTTTGTGTCCGTCTCTGTGACTCTGACCAAGATCGAGCCCTTTGTTCCACTATTTGGGCGGGCTTCTCCACAGAAGCCCTCCAACCGGTGCCACTCTGGGTTCCACAGGAGGGGTGGAGGGGGAATAGGCACCCTGGACTGCGTTGCCTCGGCAACCCAAGTCGCACTCTACTCTGATTGGCCCAGTGGTGAGCTGCCCGGCTCACCACTTAGCATGTGTGATTGACAGCTAGGCTGATGAATGGGGGTTTTTCTGCATAAAAGCAGGGCCTTTGGGACTGGAACTTCAGAAGTCGCCACAGGACCGAAGAATCCGAAGAGGGAAGAAGCTGAGCCACCTGCAACCGACGACACCACCGGTAAAGCCCTGCTGCAACAAACTCATCACTTTTCCAACGACAAGATAAGATCTTCTGCTGGAGAGTCTTCTTCCTTTGAGCTGGTAGGACCAACCAGTTCGCCCTTTTTTGCTTCCAAAGACGTCTTTTGGTCGAATCGCCCGTGCCAAGCACCCCAGCGGCCGGATAGCCAAGCTTCACCACTTTGACAGCAAATAAAAGGACTGCACCTCTTAATCGGGAACTCTGTGGCTGGTTTCATCCCTGTGCAGTGCAACGACTCCAAGTGTCCTCCTCTACGAGATCTTCTCTTCCCCTGGTCGGAACCACGAACTTCAACCACTGCCAGGAACAACTGCCCCCGTTGGAACTTCCTCTCTCTTTAAGGTACTGTGTCCTGCCTGGCCTCCCTTTGTACAGATTGCTAAAGGTGACACTTAAATCCTTGGCTTTTATACTGGGTTGGCTCCAGACCTCTAACTATACCTTTTGATCACACCAAACTCTTTTGAACATTTTGCAAAGACTTTTAGTGCAACCTAAACTGTGTGATCTTGGGCACATTTTGCCTTGCTCCATTTAAAGTGGGCCTGGCCTATGGACTTTGGCTCCACAGTGTAAACTGCCTTTATTCCCTTTATCTAAACTTCTAAAAGTGTTGGGAACTGTTTTATTTCATGCTCTGCCTTTTCTCTCTCTGTAAACTTAACTATTGGAGTGCCATCTACTCTAAGCGCTCACATCTATCTTAACAAATAGTAGTGCTTTCACCCTGACTTGTCTGATAGTTATCAAGGGAGGTGTTTATACTTCCCCAACTGTGTTTTAACTTGCTTTTGATTGAGAGTGCTAGCGTATTGCTTAAAGTGTGTTTTAAATAAATAAGTGTACACTTTTGATACAAAGCTCTGGTCAGCGTTTGTTTACTATACTGTGTTTTTAGCCCTATTGTGTATACTCTATATACTGCCTGACTCTTCTTGAGAGAAGTCTGACTGCTCAGCCACAGCTACCAGGTAAATCTGGGTGGTGCAGACTGCTACCAATTGGGTTTACTGCTTACTCCTGTAGTCTTAATCTTTTTGCAGTGGTCCCTAAAGGAACTGCACAGGATTCTGCCTAACACTGGTGTACAGCGGTGGGATTTGTATTGAGTATACATTTTAGAGTGCTTATAAATACTTTAGTGTAACTAACCACAAAGCTTAGCACTGTAAAAGCTATTTTCTAACAAGTCAACTATGGAAAGTTACAGCCAGGAATCCTTGTCTGCCAAAACTGCTGATTGTTTAAGAGTTCTTTGTAGGCATAAGGATCTTCCTGTTAAAGGCAAGAAAATGGAACTTATTGAAAGATTGTTAGAAAACCAAAGTCTGGGTAGTGGTTCAGAGGAACCTACCGCCCCAGCAAATGTACCAAACAGTCATGAGGATGATATGAACCAAAGTATTGCTAGTATTGTTGTGGAGTCAGAAGAGGAAGGTGAAACTAATATAATTGTTCCCCCTGTCCCTCTGCCTGCTATAGTTTAGTTTAGTTTATTATTTGTATTGCGCTCCAGACCCGAGGGTATTCAGGCGCAAGGCATAAGGATATTCAAAGCTTGGTTACAGCATGAAAATACATTTGTGTGCAAGTGCCGTTTGGTTACATGTTGGCACAATCAGGTTGTGATATCTAAAGGCAGGTACATTACCTGCATAGATTTACAGGTAGTTGGTTAGTGCTGCTGGTGCCTGGACTGTGTAGAGGGTAGCGGGCAAAGTCTCTACCTCCTCAGGCTGTGTCTACTGGACCTGTGCAAGGTCCCACACTAAGTCCTGAATTCATTGAACTAGAAAAAATGACACTTGAACTAGAATTCAAAAGAATTAGTGCTCCATCTGAACAAAAGCACCAAGAACTAAGGCTCAGAGAAATGGAGCTCCAGCATGAGCTAGAGATGAAGAAATTGTCTGTTGAAAATTCTTCTCTCCCCGGATCCTCTAGAAGTTCCAGTCCCAAAAGACCCCGGATGCCTAAAGAGATTGTGGGTATGTATGAACCTAAATTGGATGTGTTAGATTGGTTGGCTATGTTTGAATATAATCATGGGCTCCAGGACATCACAGGGAATCAGTTGCTTCCTTGGTTGTTCTCTAGGCTCCCCTCTGTTGCATCTGATGTGGTAATGGAATTGGGGAGGTGGATAGGATGGACTATGAATGTGTGAAGATAGCTTTAATAGCTAGATTTGGGAAGACCCCTTCCCAGTACCTTAAGAGGTTTAGGACCCTCAAAAAGAATGATGGTACCCCTTGGGCTAACTGGGTGAATGAAAGTTTGAAGAACGTAGAGGGATGGATTAAGGGTTACAGAGTGAACACTTATGAGGGAATGAGAAATCTTGATATGTTGGAGCCAATTTATGATGCCTGCTCTCTTGAGCTCAGACAGCACTTAGCTGATTCAAAGGAAATAGATCCTAGAAGGCTAGCTAAGGCTACTGACTTGTGGGTGGCCAACAGGGCTACTCACAAGGATTCAGGAGTCACTCAGAAAAAGGATGAGGGAAAGCAGCCACCAAAAGGGAACCAAGAGATTTCTAATACCTCCCATACCAAAGAGGGCCACAAACAACAAAATAACCAGGGTAATCCACCAGGGAAACCCCATCAGGCTAGTGTACCTTCTGGGCTCAAACCAGAAAGAGGTCAGAACAAGCCACCATTCCAGAGAGCATTTGAAACATGCTATGTCTGTGGGGCAACTGACCATATCAAAGGAGATCCCAGGTGCAAGGGTAAACCTGCAGGGATCAGCATAGTCTCCTTGGCCTTCAACCCTGAGGAAGAAGTCCAAATGTATAGTGCTCACTTTGAAGTCTTTGCTGAAGAACCCTTGAGTCTCCAAGCAACTGTATCCTTAGAGTCCATGGATCTGGTTAGCTCTCAGAATAGGGGTGTGTATGACTCCCTACCAGTAAACTCTAAGGTATATTACATGGACAGTGTTCTTGTCAATGGCGAGGATATTCCTGTCAGGTGAGACACTGGGGCCAGCAGAACAATAGTGGATGAAAGCTTCTTTCAACCTGAGGATGTAGCAAAGGCACCCAAAGGTCCCACTAAAATGTTTGGAGGTCCTGTCTAGATGGTTCCTATTCTACCAGCCCTCATTCAGTGTAACAACATGACAGTGAGGATCCCTGTCAGTGTTCAGACTGAGGTGCCTGGGAGAGTCCTGTTGGGAAATGACCTGAGAACTCTTGGAGTAGTGTCACATACCCCCAGGCCTCCCAGTATGGAGAAGCAGAACCTAACCAAATTGGCTAGAGAGGCCACCTTAAGGGGGCACTCTAAGCCTGTGGGAACCTCTACAGAGAACCCCACTACAAGCCCTGGTGTTAGTAAGTTGAACTCTAACCCAGGCACATTTCAGGCTAGTATGTTAGGGAAATGGGAGCCTAAACCAAGCTCCAGTTTTAGAGTCTTTGACTGCCCCTGCTTCCGAGGAAGAGGTGGATAGACCAACTGGACCCCTCTCTAGGCCTAAGAGAACTGGTAATTCTCAGTGCTGGTCGAAAACCAGAAAAGAAAAGTCTAAGGCCAAAAACCTTCAGACTGTTGGACCTTCTACTGAAGACTCCAGCTCAAATCCTAGTATTGGGAGTGAAGCTCCTAAATTAGGTGAGGTAAGAACTAAGAGGAATGGGAAGCAGGTAGATTGCCTAACCCCAACCCCTCCAACCACGAGGCCTGAGATCCAACCTGCTCCCAACAGAGAGGTGGTGAGGAACCTTGGAGGCCCCTCTAGATCTAAGGGAATCCTTTATAAGGACCCCTTGAAAAAGCCTAACACAGGTTCAGAAGTTGTACCAACTTCTGAAGGACTGGTAAACCAGATCCCCTATAACTTTTAAAAGGAAGATGTTCCTCAAAGGATTTGTAGGTCATATAGCTTACAAAGGAAAACCTTTGATTTTCACCTTAAGCACAGGTCAAGGTGTCACCACCAAAATGCTGATGGTCTCTCTAGGATGTTTATAACCGACTAGAGGTATTTGTTTATTTATATGACGCACCGGACCAGAAGGTATGAGGGCGCAGGCATTACAAGTATATTCACAGCTTAGTTACAGTACTGTACATTATTTTACATTGTTAGCATTGGTATTGCGATTGCGAAGGACACAGTGAGGTAATGCAGTTACAGGCAGACGGTCAAAGTACAAATACGAGAGACAGATCAAGAGAGTTACAAGTTGATCATTTTTGCACTAGTTACAATAATGGTGTCGGTTACTGGTCATTGTTCTTTAGCCACTGGATGTAGCTGCGTCTAAATTGGTGGTAGGTTTGTGGTGCTCTAACGGAGGGTGGAAGTGTGTTCCAGTGTTGGGCTGCTTTCACCTGGAAGCTATTACCGCCCATTTTCGTTGGTTTGAAAATGGGAACAGCGAGCAGGTTAGCGTTGCTATTTCTGGTGTGTCTGTTGGCCGTGTATCTAGTTATTCTGTCGGCTTGGTAACGGGGAGCTGCATTGTTAAGGCATTTGTGAGTGATGGAGGCTACCTTAAGCAGGATTCTGTCCACGGTGGTGAGCCAGTTGTGGGTTCTCCTAATATTCGAGATGTGTTGTCTTTTCGGGAAGCTAAGCGCTGCTCTGAGAGCATTGTTCTGTAGGATCTGGATTTTGTTGATAACCTGTTTGTTAGCACCTACGTAAAGGGAGTTACAATAGTCCAGTTTGGATAGTATGAGGGCTCTGGCTAGGGTGATGCAACTTTGGGTGGAGAGGAAGGGTTTAGCCGAGCGTATAAGCTTACATGTGTAGGCTGTGGTGGAGGCCATGGAGCTGACCTGTTTATGGAAGGAGAGGGTGGAGTCTAGGTAGATGCCAAGGGTTTTCACTTCCTTGGCAACCTTTATAGAGTTGCCGTCTATGGTGAAGCTGGAGTAGTTGGGGTCCAATTTGTTTAGGTTCGTGGTTGATCCCAGGATGATGAGTTCGGTCTTGTCATCATTCAGGCATAGACTGTGGGAGGCCATGCATGCCTGGATGATGAGGTATACCTTGTTCACCAAGCCCAAGTCCGTGTTGTAATCTCCCATCAGCGGGATGAGGATCTGGGTATCATCGGCATAGTTAGTGTAGGTGATACCCAGACCGTCGAGATCATCAAACAGGGGCTTAGTGAACACGTTGTAAAGTGTAGGGGAGACACATGACCACTGAGGGACTCTGCAAGTGATGGGGATGGGGTCCGCGGAGGCTGTGGTGGAGAAGACACGCATGTATCTATTGCTCAGGAATGACCTGATCTAGCCAATAGCTGCTTGGGAAAAATGGGCCGCCGAATCTAAGTGGCTGCATAAGATTTTATGATCAACAAGATCAAATGCTGCGGAGAGGTGTAGGAGAAGCAGTAAGGCAGTTTTCCCATTGTCTCTGAGTGTCGATTTGGGCCTTGAGGTCGATGAGAGCGGTTTCTGTGCCGTGTTGGGGTCTAAATCCTGATTGCCGGATTCCTAGGAGATGGTTTTGTTCAAGACATTTTTGAATTTGTTAATAGGCTGTCTTGTCAAGGATTTTAAATAAGAAGGGGACAGTGGTGATGGGTCGGTAGTTAGTGGGTACTGCAGGGTCTAGTAAGGGTTTTTTTAATAGGGGGAGGACCCAGGATTCTTTGAGGTTATTGGGGATGGTACCTGATGAGAAGGAGGCGTTGATAAGTTTGGTAATGAATGGGGATAGGTCTCTAGCTGTGTCTTTGATGATTTGAGGTGGGCATAGGTCACCTTGGCAGTTGGAGGGTTTGAGGCTGAGTATGATTTTTTACACTTCTAGCGTGGAAACTTTGGAGAAGCTGAAGCAGGCAAGGGGGTTGGGGGGAAGGTATTGAGGACAGGTGCGCGCGGGGGTGTTGTTAGGTTTGGGCGAATTGGATAAAGCTTTTTTCTTGTTGTTAATTTTGATTTGGAGGCCTGCAACTTTGTTGGACAGGGCATTCTGGATGTTGGTACACCATTGTTTATCTTTCTTGCAGGTGTCTGGGGCAGGGATGGGTGTTTTTTAGCTCTTTTAGTATGGTGAACAGTTCTTTAGTTCTAGATTTGGCCTGAGGTATTCTCAGGTTGTATGATTCTTGTTTGGCCCGGAAGATTTCTTTTTTGTAGGTAGAAACTATTTTGTTGAGAATTAGCTTATTGCTGTCTTTGGGAGCTTGTCTCCATAATTGTTCTTTTTTGCGATCCTCTATTCTAAGGGCTTTTAGGTGGGCTGTGAACCAGGTGTTCAGGTGTTTTATCGGCTTGCATTTTCTCAGCTTTAGAGGAGCGATGGCGTCTAGGGCTGAGCGCATGCTGTTGTTGTAGCTTTCAACAAGGTGGTGGGGTTAGAGTTGTCTGGTAGTTGGGTCAAGGTTGGTAGAATGAGAGGGATGAGTTTTTCCACAGTTATGTTTTTCTTGCTTCTAGTCGGGATGGCTGAGGCTAGAGAGGTGTTAGAGATTGGGCTAGACGCTTCAAGTATGAAGGAGAGAAGGTGGTGGTCAGATCATGGTTGCGGGGTGATGGCAGTGATAGAGATCACACAGTTGTGATCTGCTATCCAGTCAAGGGTTCTCCCTTTGTTATGAGTGGGGGTAGACACTCTTTGTGTGTAGCCTAGTTCTGACAGTGTGTTGTTAATGACGGTCGCTTGAGGGTCTTTAGAGTCATTGTAGCCAAGGTTAAAGTCTCCTAAGAGAAGGCTTTGGGAGGTATTTTTTAAGTTGTTGGAGAGGATGGAGTTGAGGTCTTCCTCAAAGGAACCTAGGGGTCCCGGGGATCTGTATAATAGGTGGAGGATGATGGTTTGGGAGTTAGCGGTGGGGAGCTTGGCAGTGAGAAGTTCACATGATGAGTAGTGGTCGGTGGTGTCAGGTTTAAGGTTAAGGTGGGTTTTGGCGATTATAGCAAGGCCACCGCCTCTGGAATCTGTTCTGTCTACTTGGAGGATGGAGAAGTTCTCAGGGATGGCTAATGTAAGGGAGGGGCCAGCGGCTGCATGAAGCCAGGTCTCCGTAATGGCTAAAAAGTCTAGTTCTTCCGTTAGGATGAGGTCTACTATGTCAGTTGCGTGAGCTACTGCAGATCTCGCATTGATTAGAGCACCTCTTATGGGTGTAGTGGCTGGTTTACTAGCCGTAGGTGAGGCGGTATGAGATTCATCCAGGAGTGGATTCAATCCTCCTGTCCCTTAGTCTGGGGGGGGGGCGAGTGTTAGGGAGAAGTCTCTTATAAGGCTAATTTCCCAAACCTAGTGAGTCCCCAGCAGCTTTGCTGGATTTTTGGGGTTTGTTTTTTTCTCCTGCTAAGTGTGAGACTCTTTTCTTCCCACTCTTAGGCATGATTTGAGGTATGTCTTTGACTTAGTATGTGTTCATGCGCTATGGGGTAGCCTTTTTACTCCATAGGGTATCATCTGTTTTGTATGTGTGTTACACAGCACCCTCAGTGCAGTAACACAGGGGTGTCATAGTGACCCCAAACATAGACTCCATACCCTGGGACTGACTACTGTCTCGCATGGCATGTAAAGTCACCATTGGCTTTACTAGTCCAAAATTGTGAACAGAACCAGTTTGCCCCTGGGTCTTTTTTCAAGGGGGCACTGTCCAGTCCCCCCTTGTCGAGTTTCTGGCTGGTGGCAGTGGTTACCACGTGAAATATTCCACCGGAATATTCTCTATGGGATTTTCCCATTGATTTTAAACGCACCACTTTTTGGTGCAATGTTAAAGATACCGCCAGTTTATTTATTTAATATTAAATCCCTGGTTGGGTCTTTTTGCCAGAATTCTTTTCTAAAATGGTGTTTGTGTCCGTCTCTGTGACTCTGACCAAGGTCGAGCCCTTTGTTCCACTATTTTCGTGGGCTTCTCCACAGAAGCCCTCCAACTGTTGCCACTGTGTCTGGGTTCCACAGGAGGGGTGGAGGGGGGAATAGGCACCCTGGACTGCGTTGCCTCGGCAACCCAAGTCGCACTCTACTCTGATTGGCCCAATGGTGAGCCGCCCGGCTCACCACTTAGCATGTGTGATTGACAGCTAGGCTGATGAATGGGCGTTTTTCTGCATAAAAGCAGGGCCTTTGGGACTGGAACTTCAGAAGTCGCCACAGGACCTAAGAATCTGAAGAGGGAAGAAGCTGAGCCACCTGCAATCGATGACACCACCGGTGGAGCCCTGCTGCAACAAACTCACCACTTTCCCAACAACAAGAGAAGATCTTCTGCTGGAGAGTCTTCTTCCTTTGAGCTGGTAGGACCAACCAGTTTGCCCTTTTTCACTTCCAAAGACGTCTCTTGGTCGAATCGCCCGTGCCAAGCGCCCCGGCGGCCGGATAGCCACGCTTCACCACTTTGACCGGGAATAAAACGACCGCACCTTTTAATCGGGAACTCTGCGGCTGGTTTCATACCTGTGCAGTGCAACGACTCCAAGTTTCCTCCTCTACGAGATCTTTTCTACCCCTGGTCGGAAACACGAACTTCAACCACTGCCAGCAACAATTGCCCCCGCTGGATCTTCCTCTCTCTTTAAGCTACTGTATCCTGCCTGGCCTCCCTTTCTACAGATTGCTAAAGGTGACCCTTAAATCCTTGGCTTCTATACTGGCTTCTATACTCCAACCTCTTTTGAACATTTTGCAAAGACTTTTAGTGCAACCTAAACTGTGTGATCTTGGGCACATTTTGCCTTTCTCCATTTAAAGTGGGCCTGGCCTATGGACTTTAGCTCTACAGTGTAAACTGCCTTTATTCCCTTTCTCTAAACTTCTAAAAGTGTTGGGAACTGTTTTATAGTATGCTCTGCCTTTTCTCTCCCTGTAAACCTAACTATTGGAGTGCCATCTAGGCTAAGCGCTCACATCTGTCTTAACAAATAGTAGTGCTTTCACACTGACTTGTCTGATAGTTATCAAGGGAGGTGTTTATACTTACCTGACTGTGTTTTAACTTGCTTTTGATTGAGAGTGCTAGTGTATTGCTTAAAGTGTGTTTTAAATAAATAAGTATATACTTTTGATACAAAGCTCTGGTCAGTGTTGTTTACTCTACTGTGTTTTTAGCTCTATTGTGTATACTCTATATACTGCCTGACTCTTCTTGGGAGAAGTATGACTGCTCAGCCACAGCTACTAGGTAAATCTGGGTGGTGCAGACTGCTACCAATTGGGTTTACTGCTTAATCCTGTAGTCTTACTCTTTTTGCAGTGGTCCCTAAGGGAACTGCACATGATTCTGCCTAACAGCCATAGAAGCAGAACAAGCCTTTCTTGCATTGAAGCAAAGTTTCACCAGACCACCCATTCTGCAGCACCCAAAACCAGATCTCCCATATGTAGTGGAGACCGATGCTTCGAATGTGGCCATGGGGGCCGTCTGGTCCCAGAAAAACCCAACTACAGGACTATTACATCCAGTGGCCTTCTGGTCTAAGAAATTCTCGCCTGTGGAGTTGAATTACACAGACATGGACAAAGAACGGCTGGCAATCAAACTAGAGCAAGTGCCCATTTAGGAAAACTAGAGCAGAGTGCCCATTTAAGACAACTAGAGCCAGTGCCCATTTAAGACAACTAGACCAGAGTACCCATTTAGGACAACTAGACCAGAGTGCCCATTTAAGACAACTAGAGCCAGTGCCCATTTAGGAAAACTAGAGCAGAGTGCCCATTTAAGAAAACTAGAGCAGAGTGCCCATTTAAGACAACTAGAGCCAGTGCCCATTTAAGACAACTAGACCAGAGTGCCCATTTAGGACAACCAGAGCAGAGTGCCCATTTAAGACAACTAGAGCCAGTGCCCATTTAAGACAACTAGAGCCAGTGCCCATTTAAGACAACTAGAGCAAGTGCCCATTTAGGACAACTAGAGCAAGTGCCCATTTAGGACAACTAGAGCAAGTGCCCATTTAAGACAACTAGACCAGAGTGCCCATTTATGACAACTAGAGCCAGTGCCATTTAAGACAACTAGAGACAGTGCCCGTTTAAGACAACTAGAGCAAGTGCCCATTTAAGACAACTAGACTAAGTGCCCATTTAAGACAACTAGAGCCGGAGTCGTACAAAAATGTCGACCTGGGAACTGCGACGGCCGAAAATGCGGACTTTTTTTTTCTTCTTTTTAACCCCTCCTTTACACTATATATATATATATGTGTGGGGGTTTAGAGTATTATATTACTATGGGGGGCTGCGGGGGGTCTCCCCCCCGCATATATATGTGGTGTAAACAAGTCGGCATTTTCGGCCGTCACAGTGATCACATAGATCCCTAGAGCCAGTGCCCATTGAAGACAACTAGAGAAGAGTGCCCATTGAAGACAACTAGAGCAGAGTGCCCATATAAGACAACTAGAGCAAGTGCCATTTACAAGAACTAGAGCAAGTGCCCGTTTAAGACAACAAAAGCAGAGTGCCCACTTAAGACAACGAGAGCAGAGTACCCATTTAGGACAACTAGAGCAGAGTGCCCATTTAAGACAATGAGAGAGAGTGCCCATTTAAGACAACTACACCAAGTGCCCATTTACAACAACTAGAGCAAGTGCCCATTTAAGGCAACTAGAGCCAGTGCCCCTTTAAGACAACTAGAGCCAGTGCCCCTTTAAGACAACTAGAGCCAGTGCCCATTTAGGACAACTAGAGCCAGTGTCCCTTTAAGACAACTAGAGCAGAGTGCCCATTTAAGACAACTAGAGCCAGTGTCCCTTTAAGACAACTAGAGCCAGTGCCCATTTAAGAGAACTAGAGCCAGTGCCCCTTTAAGACAACTAGAGCCAGTGCCCATTTAGGACAACTAGAGCCAGTGTCCCTTTAAGACAACTAGAGCAGAGTGCCCATTTAGGACAACTAGAGCCAGTACCCATTTATACAACTAGAGCAAGTGCCCATTTAAGACAACGAGAGCAGAGTGCCCATTTAAGACAACTAGAGCAGAGTGCCCCTTTAAGACAACTAGAGCCAGTGCCCATTTAAGACAACTAGACCAGAGTGCCCATTTAAGACATCTAGAGCAAGTGCCCATTTAAGACAACTAGAGCCAGTGCCCATTTAAGACAACTAGACCAGAGTGCCCATTTAAGACAACTAGACCAGAGTGCCCATTTAAGACAACTAAAGCAAGTGCCCATTGAAGACATCTAGAGAAAATGCCCATTTAAGACAACTAGAGCCAGTGCCCATTTAAGACAACTAGACCAGAATGCCCATTTAAGACAACTAGAGCGAGTGCCCATTTAAGACAACGAGAGCAGAGTGCCCATTTAAGAAAACTAGAGCCAGTGCCCCTTTAAGGCAACTAGAGCAAGTGCCCATTTAAAACAACGAGAGCAGAGTGCCCATTTAAGACCACTAGAGCCAGTGCCCATTTAATACAACTAGAGCAAGTGCCCATTAAAGACAATGAGAGCAGAGTGCCCATTTAAGACAACTAGAGCCAGTGCCCATTTAAGACAACTAAAGCAAGTGCCCATTTAAGACAGCTAGGGCCAGTGCCCATTTAAGACAACGAGAGAAAGTGCCAATTTAAGACAACTAGACCAGAATGCCCATTTAAGACAACTAGAGCCAGTGCCCATTTAAGACAACGAGAGCAGAGTGCCCATTTAAGACAACTAGAGCCAGTGCCCCTTTAAGACAACGAAAGCAAGTGCCCATTTAAGACAATGAGAGCAGAGTGCCCATTTAAGACAACTAGAACAAGTGCCCATTTAATACAACTAGAGCAAGTGCCCATTTAAGACAACGAGAGCAGAGTGCCTTTTTAAGACAACTAGAGCCAGTGCCCCTTTAAGACAACGAGAGCAGAGTACCCATTTAAGACAACTAGAGCAGTGCCCATTTAAGACAACGAGAGCAGAGTGCCCATTTAATACAACTTGAGCAAGTGCCCATTTAAGACAACTAAAGCAAGTGCCCGTTTAAGACAACTAGAGCCAGTGCCCATTTAAGACAACCAGAGCCAGTGCCCATTGAAGACAACTAGAGCAAGTGCCCATTTAGGACTACTAGAGCAAGTGCCCATTTAGAACAACTAGAGCAAGTGCCTATTTAAGACAACGAGAGCAGAGTGCCCATTTAAGACAACGAGAGCAAGTGCCCATTTAAGACAACGAGAGCAAGTGCCCATTAAAGACAACTAGAGCCAGTGCCCATTGAATACATCTAGAGCAAGTGCCCATTGAAGACATCTAGAGCCAGTGCCCATTTAAGAATACTAGAGCAAGTGCCCATTTAAGACAACGAGAGCAGAGTGCCCATTTAAGACAACAAGAGCAAGTGCCCATTTAAGACAACTAGAGCAAGTGCCCATTTAAGACAACAAAAGCAGAGTGCCCATTTAGGACAACTAGAGCAAGTGCCCATTTAAGGCAACGAGAGCAGAGTGCCCATTTAAGACAACTAGAGCCAGTGGCCCTTTAAGACAACTAGAGCAAGTGCCCATTTAGGACAACTAGAGCCAGTGCCCATTTAATACAACTAAAGCAGAGTGCCCATTTAATACAACTAGAGCAAGTACCCATTTAAGACAACGAGAGCAGAGTGCCCATTTAGGACAACTAGAGCAAGTACCCATTTAAGACAACGAAAGCAGAGTGCCCATTTAGGACAACTAGAGCAAGTGCCCATTTAAGACAACTAGAGCCAATGCCCATTTAGGACAACTAGAGCCAGTGCCCATTTAAGACAACGAGAGCAGAGTGCCCATTTAAGACAACTAGAGCAAGTGCCCATTTAAGACAACGAGAGCAGAGTGCCCATTTAGGACAACTAAAGCAAGTGCCCATTGAAGACATCTAGAGCAAGTGCCCATTTAAGACAACTAGAGCAAGTGCCTATTTACAACAACTAGAGCAAGTGCCACTTTAAGACAACGAGAGCAGAGTGCCCATTTAAGACAACTAGAGCCAGTGCCCATTTAGGACAACTAGAGCCAGTGCCCCGTTAAGACAACTAGAGCAGAGTGCCCATTTAGGACAACTAGAGCCAGTGCCCATTTAATACAACTAGAGTAAGTGCCCATTTAATACAACTAGAGAAAGGGCCCATTTAATACAACTAGAGCAAGTGCCCATTTAAGACAACGAGAGCAGAGTGCCCATTTAGGACAACTAAAGCAAGTGCCCATTGAAGACAACTAGAGCAAGTGCCCATTTACAACAACTAAAGCAAGTGCCCCTTTAAGACAACGAGAGCAGAGTGCCCATTTAAGACAACTAGAGCCAGTGCACATTTAATACAACTAGAGCAATTGCCCATTTAAGACAACGAGAGCAAGTGCCCATTTAAGACGAGAGCAGAGTGCCCATTTAAGACAACTAGAGCAAGTGCCCCTTTAAGACAACGAGAGCAGAGTGCCCATTTAAGACAACTAGAGCAGAGTGCCCATTTAGGACAACTAGAGCCAGTGCCCATTTAATACAACTAGAGTAAGTGCCCATTTAATACAACTAGGGCAAGTGCCCATTTACAACAACTAGAGCAAGTGCCTATTTAAGACGAGAGCAGAGTGCCCATTTAAGACAACGAGAGCAAGTGCCCATTTAAGACAACGAGAGCAAGTGCCCATTAAAGACAACTAGAGCCAGTGCCCATTGAATACATCTAGAGCAAGTGCCCATTGAAGACATCTAGAGCCAGTGCCCATTTAAGAATACTGGAGCAAGTGCCCATTTAAGACAACGGGAGCAGAGTGCCCATTTAAGACAACAAGAGCAAGTGACCATTTAAGACATCTAGAGCAAGTGCCCATTTAAGACAACTAGAGCAAGTGCCTATTTACAACAACTAGAGCAAGTGCCACTTTAAGACAACGAGAGCAGAGTGCCCATTTAAGACAACTAGAGCCAGTGCCCATTTAGGACAACTAGAGCCAGTGCCCCGTTAAGACAACTAGAGCAGAGTGCCCATTTAGGACAACTAGAGCCAGTGCCCATTTAATACAACTAGAGTAAGTGCCCATTTAATACAACTAGAGAAAGGGCCCATTTAATACAACTAGAGCAAGTGCCCACTTAAGACAACGAGAGCAGAGTGCCCATTTAGGACAACTAGAGCAAGTGCCCACTTAAGACAACGAGAGCAGAGTGCCCATTTAGGACAACTAGAGCAAGTGCCCATTTAAGGCAACGAGAGCAGAGTGCCCATTTAAGACAACTAGAGCCAGTGGCCCTTTAAGACAACTAGAGCAAGTGCCCATTTAGGACAACTAGAGCCAGTGCCCATTTAATACAACTAAAGCAGAGTGCCCATTTAATACAACTAGAGCAAGTACCCATTTAAGACAACGAGAGCAGAGTGCCCATTTAGGACAACTAGAGCAAGTACCCATTTAAGACAACGAAAGCAGAGTGCCCATTTAGGACAACTAGAGCAAGTGCCCATTTAAGACAACTAGAGCCAATGCCCATTTAGGACAACTAGAGCCAGTGCCCATTTAAGACAACGAGAGCAGAGTGCCCATTTAAGACAACTAGAGCAAGTGCCCATTTAAGACAACGAGAGCAGAGTGCCCATTTAGGACAACTAAAGCAAGTGCCCATTGAAGACATCTAGAGCAAGTGCCCATTTAAGACAACTAGAGCAAGTGCCCATTTACAACAACTAGAGCAAGTGCCACTTTAAGACAACGAGAGCAGAGTGCCCATTTAAGACAACTAGAGCCAATGCCCATTTAGGACAACTAGAGCCAGTGCCCTGTTAAGACAACTAGAGCAGAGTGCCCATTTAGGACAACTAGAGCCAGTGCCCATTTAATACAACTAGAGTAAGTGCCCATTTAATACAACTAGAGAAAGGGCCCATTTAATACAACTAGAGCAAGTGCCCATTTAAGACAACGAGAGCAGAGTGCCCATTTAGGACAACTAAAGCAAGTGCCCATTGAAGACAACTAGAGCAAGTGCCCATTTACAACAACTAAAGCAAGTGCCCCTTTAAGACAACGAGAGCAGAGTGCCCATTTAAGACAACTAGAGCCAGTGCACATTTAATACAACTAGAGCCAGTGCACATTTAATACAACTAGAGCAAGTGCCCATTTAAGACAACGAGAGCAAGTGCCCATTTAAGACAACTAGAGCAAGTGCCCCTTTAAGACAACGAGAGCAGAGTGCCCATTTAAGACAACTAGAGCAGAGTGCCCATTTAGGACAACTAGAGCCAGTGCCCATTTAATACAACTAGAGTAAGTGCCCATTTAATACAACTAGGGCAAGTGCCCATTTACAACAACTAGAGCAAGTGCCCATTTAAGACAACGAGAGTAGAGTGCCATTTAAGACAACGAGAGCAGAGGGCCCATTTAGGACAACTAGAGCAAGTGCCCATTTAATACAACTAGAGCAAGTACCCATTTAAGACAACGAGAGCAGAGTGCCCATTGAAGACATCTAGAGCAAGTGCCCATTGAAGACATCTAGAGCAAGTGCCCATTTAAGACAACTAGAGCAAGTGCTCATTTACAACAACTAGAGCAAGTGTCCATTTTAAGACAACGAGAGCAGAGTGCCCATTTAAGACAACTAGAGCAAGTGCTAGGGCAGAGTGCCCATTTAAGACAACGAGAGCAGAGTGCCCATTTAGGACAACTAGAGCAGAGTGCCCATTTAAGACCGCGAGAGCAGAGTGCCCATTTAGGACAACTAGAGCAAGTGTCCATTTAAGACAACTAGAGCAGAGTGCCCATTTAATACAACTAGAGCAAGTGCCCATTTAAGACAACAAGAGCAGAGTGCCCATTTAATACAACTAGAGCAAGTGCCCATTTAAGACAACTAAAGCAAGTGCCCATTTAAGACAACTAGAGCCAGTGCCCATTTAAGACAATGAGAGCAAGTGCCCATTTAAGACAACTAGACCAGAATGCCCATTTAAGACAACTAGAGCCAGTGCCCATTTAAGACAACGAGAGCAAGTGCCCATTTAAGACAACGAGAGCAGAGTGCCCATTTACGACAACTAGAGCAAGTGCCCATTTAAGACAACTAGAGCAAGTGCCCATTTAATACAACTAGAGCAGTTGCCCATTTAAGACAACGAGAGCAAGTGCCCATTTAAGACAACGAGAGCAGAGTGCCCATTTAGGACAACTAGAGCAAGTGTCCATTTAAGAAAACTAGAGCAAGTGCCCATTTAATACAACTAGAGCAAGTGCCCATTTAAGACGAGAGCAGAGTGCCCATTTAGGACAACTAGAGCAAGTGCCCATTTAAGACAACGAGAGCAGAGTGCCCATTTAGGACAACTAGAGCAAGTGCCTATTTAATACAACTAGAGCAAGTGCCCATTTAAGACGAGAGCAGAGTGCCCATTTAGGACAACTAGAGCAAGTGTCCATTTAAGACAACTAGAGCAGAGTGCCCATTTAATACAACTAGAGCAAGTGCCCATTTAAGACAACGCGAGCAGAGTGCCCATTTAAGACAACTAGAGCCAGTGCCCATTTAAGACAATGAGAGCAAGTGCCCATTTAAGACAACTAGACCAGAATGCCCATTTAAGACAACTAGAGCCAGTGCCCATTTAAGACAACGAGAGCAGAGTGCCCATTTAAGACAACTAGAGCCAGTGCACCTTTAAGACAACGAGAGCAAGTGCCCATTTAAGACAATGAGAGCAGAGTGCCCATTTAAGACAATGAGAGCAGAGTGCCCATTTAAGACAACTAAAGCAAGTGCCCATTTAAGACAACTAGAGCCAGTGCCCATTTAGGACAACTAGAGCAAGTGTCCATTTAAGACAACTAGAGCAGAGTGCCCATTTAATACAACTAGAGCAAGTGCCCATTTAAGACAACGAGAGCAGAGTGCCCATTTAGGACAACGAGAGCAAGTGCCCATTTAAGAAAACGAGAGCAGAGTGCTCATTTACGACAACTAGAGCAAGTGCCCATTTAAGACAACTAGAGCAAGTGCCCATTTAATACAACTAGAGCAGTTGCCCATATAAGACAACGAGAGCAAGTGCCCATTTAAGACAACGAGAGCAGAGTGCCCATTTAGGACAACTAGAGCAAGTGTCCATTTAAGACAACTAGAGCAAGTGCCCATTTAATACAACTAGAGCAAGTGCCCATTTAAGACGAGAGCAGAGTGCCCATTTAAGACAACTAGAGCAAGTGCCCATTTAAGACAACGAGAGCAGAGTGCCCATTTAGGACAACTAGAGCAAGTGCCCATTTAATACAACTAGAGCAAGTGCCCATTTAAGACGAGAGCAGAGTGCCCATTTAGGACAACTAGAGCAAGTGTCCATTTAAGACAACTAGAGCAGAGTGTCCATTTAATACAACTAGAGCAAGTGCCCATTTAAGACAACGAGAGCAGAGTGCCCATTTAATACAACTAGAGCAAGTGCCCATTTAAGACAACTAAAGCAAGTGCCCATTTAAGACAACTAGAGACAGTGCCCATTTAAGACAATGAGAGCCAGTGCCCATTTAATACAACTAGAGCAAGTGCCCATTTAAGACAATGAGAGCAGAGTGCCCATTTAAGACCACTAGAACAGAGTGCCCATTTAATACAACTAGAGCAAGTGCCCATTTAAGACAACAAGAGCAGAGTGCCCATTTAAGACAACTAGAGCCAGTGCCCCTTTAAGACAACGAGAGCAGAGTGCCCATTTAAGACAACTAGAGCAAGTGCCCATTTAAGACAACTAGAGCCAGTGCCCATTTAAGACAACGAGAGCCAGTGCCCATTTAATACAACTAGAGCAAGTGCCCATTTAAGACAATGAGAGCAGAGTGCCCATTTAAGACAACTAGAACAGAGTGCCCATTTAATACAACTAGAGCAAGTGCCCATTTAAGACAACGAGAGCAGAGTGCCCATTTAAGACAACTAGAGCCAGTGCCCCTTTAAGACAATGAGAGCAGAGTGCCCATTTAAGACAACTAGAGCCAGTGCCCATTTAAGACGAGAGCAGAGTGCCCATTTAATACAACTAGAGCAAGTGCCCGTTTAAGACAACCAGAGCCAGTGCCCATTTAAAACAACTAGAGCCAGTGCCCATTTAAGGCAACGGGAACAAGTGCCCATTTAAGACAACTAGAGCCAGTGCCCATTGAAGACAACTAGAGCAAGTGCCCATTAAAGACAACAAGAGCAAGTGCCCATTTAAGACAACTAGAGCCAGTGCCCATTTAAGACAACGAGAGCCAGTGCCCATTTAAGACAACGAGAGCCAGTGCCCATTTAAGACATCTAGAGCCAGTGCCCATTAAAGACATCTAGAGCAAGTGCCCGTTGAAGACATCTAGAGCCAGTGCCCATTTAAGAATACTAGAGCAAGTGCCCATTTAAGACAACGAGAGCAGAGTGCCCATTTAAGACAACGAGAGCAAGTGTCCATTTACAACAACTAGAGCAAGTGCCCATTTAAGACAATAAAAGCAGAGTGCCCATTTAGGGCAACTAGAGCAGAGTGCCCATTTAAGACAATGAGAGAGAGTGCCCATTTAAGACAACTACAGCAAGTGCCCATTTAAGGCAACGAGAGCAGAGTGCCCATTTAAGACAACTAGAGCAAGTGCCCATTTAGGACAACTAGAGCCAGTGCCCATTTAATACAACTAAAGCAGAGTGCCCATTTAATACAACTAGAGTAAGTGCCCATTTAAGACAACGAAAGCAAGTGCCCAATTAAGACAACGAGAGCAGAGTGCCCATTTAAGACAACTAGAGCCAGTACCCATTTAAGACAACAAGAGCAGAGTGCCCATTTAGGACAACTAGAGCAAGTGCCCATTTAAGACAACTAGAGACAGTGCCCATTTAGGACAACTAGAGCCAGTGCCCATTTAATACAACTAGAGCAAGTGCCCATTTAGGACAACGAGAGCACAGTGCCCATTTAAGACAACTAGAGCAAGTGCCCATTTAATACAACTAGAGCAAGTGCCCATTTAAGACAACTAGAGCAGAGTGCCCATTTAGGACAACTAAAGCAAGTGCCCATTGAAGACATCTAGAGCAAGTGCCCATTTAAGACAACTAGAGCAAGTGCCCATTTACAACAACTAAAACAAGTGCCCCTTTAAGACAACGAGAGCAGAGTGCCCATTTAAGACAACTAGAGCCAGTGCCCATTTAATACAACTAGAGCAAGTGCCCATTTAAGACAACGAGAGCAAGTGCCCATTTACAACAACTAGAGCAAGTGCCCCTTTAAGACAACGAGAGCAGAGTGCCCATTTAGGACAACTAGAGCAGAGTGCCCATTTAAGACAACGAGAGCAGAGTGCCCATTTAGGACAACTAGAGCAAGTGTCCATTTAAGACAACTAGAGCAAGTGCCCATTTAAGACAACGAGAGCAGAGTGCCCATTTAAGACAATGAGAGCAGAGTGCCCATTTAGGACAACTAGAGCAAGTGCCCATTTAATACAACTAGAGCAAGTGCCCATTTAAGACGAGAGCAGAGTACCCATTTAAGACAACTAGAGCAAGTGCCCATTTAAGACAACAAGAGCAGAGTGCCCATTTACGACAACTAGAGCAAGTGCCCATTTAGGACAACTAGAGCAAGTGCCCATTTAATACAACTAGAGCAAGTGCCCATTTAGGACAACTAGAACAAGTGCCCATTTAATACAACTAGAGCAAGTGCCCATTTAAGACAACGAGAGCAGAGTGCCCATTTAGGACAACTAAAGCAAGTGCCCATTGAAGACATCTAGAGCAAGTGCCCATTTAAGACAACGAGAGCAAGTGCTAGGGCAGAGTGCCCATTTAAGACAACGAGAGCAGAGTGCCCATTTAGGACAACTAGAGCCAGTGCCCATTTAAGACAACGAGAGCAAGTGCCCATTTAAGACAACGAGAGCAGAGTGCCCATTTAGGACAACTAGAGCCAGTGCCCATTTAAGAATACTAGAGCAAGTGCACTTTTAAGACAACGAGAGCAGAGTGCCCATTTAAGACAACAAGAGCAAGTGTCCACTTAAGACAACTAGAGCAAGTGCCCATTTACAACAACTAGAGCAAGTGCCCATTTAAGACAATAAAAGCAGAGTGCCCATTTAGGGCAACTAGAGCAGAGTGCCCATTTAAGACAATGAGAGAGAGTGCCCATTTAAGACAACTACAGCAAGTGCCCATTTAAGGCAACGAGAGCAGAGTGCCCATTTAAGACAACTAGAGCCAGTGCCCCTTTAAGACAACTAGAGCAAGTGCCCATTTAGGACAACTAGAGCCAGTGCCCATTTAATACAACTAAAGCAGAGTGCCCATTTAATACAACTAGAGTAAGTGCCCATTTAAGACAACGAGAGCAAGTGCCCAATTAAGACAACGAGAGCAGAGTGCCCATTTAAGACAACTAGAGCAAGTACCCATTTAAGACAACAAGAGCAGAGTGCCCATTTAGGACAACTAGAGCAAGTGCCCATTTAAGACAACTAGAGACAGTGCCCATTTAGGACAACTAGAGCCAGTGCCCATTTAATACAACTAGAGCAAGTGCCCATTTAGGACAATGAGAGCACAGTGCCCATTTAAGACAACTAGAGCAAGTGCCCATTTAATACAACTAGAGCAAGTGCCCATTTAAGACAACTAGAGCAGAGTGCCCATTTAGGACAACTAAAGCAAGTGCCCATTGAAGACATCTAGAGCAAGTGCCCATTTAAGACAACTAGAGCAAGTGCCCATTTACAACAACTAAAACAAGTGCCCCTTTAAGACAACGAGAGCAGAGTGCCCATTTAAGACAACTAGAGCCAGTGCCCATTTAATACAACTAGAGCAAGTGCCCATTTAAGACAACGAGAGCAAGTGCCCATTTACAACAACTAGAGCAAGTGCCCCTTTAAGACAATGAGAGCAGAGTGACCATTTAGGACAACTAGAGCAGAGTGCCCATTTAGGACAACGAGAGCAGAGTGCCCATTTAGGACAACGAGAGCAAGTGCCCATTTAAGACAACTAGAGCAAGTGCCCATTTAAGACAACGAGAGCAGAGTGCCCATTTAAGACAATGAGAGCAGAGTGCCCATTTAGGACAACTGGAGCAAGTGCCCATTTAATACAACTAGAGCAAGTGCCCATTTAAGACGAGAGCAGAGTACCCATTTAAGACAACTAGAGCAAGTGCCCATTTAAGACAACAAGAGCAGAGTGCCCATTTACGACAACTAGAGCAAGTGCCCATTTAGGACAACTAGAGCAAGTGCCCATTTAATACAACTAGAGCAAGTGCCCATTTAGGACAACTAGAGCAAGTGCCCATTTAATTCAACTAGAGCAAGTGCCCATTTAAGACAACGAGAGCAGAGTGCCCATTGAAGACATCTAGAGCAAGTGCCCATTTAAGACAACGAGAGTAAGTGCTAGGGCAGAGTGCCCATTTAAGACAACGAGAGCAGAGTGCCCATTTAGGACAACTAGAGCCAGTGCCCATTTAAGACAACGAGAGCAAGTGCCCATTTAAGACAACTAGAGCAAGTGCCCATTTAAGACAACTAGAGCCAGTGCCCATTGAAGACATCTAGAGAAAGTGCCCATTGAAGACATCTAGAGCCAGTACCCATTTAAGAATACTAGAGCAAGTGCCCAATTAAGACAACGAGAGCAGAGTGCCCATTTAAGACAACTAGAGCAAGTACCCATTTAAGACAACAAGAGCAGAGTGCCCATTTAGGACAACTAGAGCAAGTGCCCATTTAAGACAACTAGAGACAGTGCCCATTTAGGACAACTAGAGCCAGTGCCCATTTAATACAACTAGAGCAAGTGCCCATTTAGGACAACGAGAGCACAGTGCCCATTTAAGACAACTAGAGCAAGTGCCCATTTAATACAACTAGAGCAAGTGCCCATTTAAGACAACTAGAGCAGAGTGCCCATTTAGGACAACTAAAGCAAGTACCCATTGAAGACATCTAGAGCAAGTGCCCATTTAAGACAACTAGAGCAAGTGCCCATTTACAACAACTAAAGCAAGTGCCCCTTTAAGACAACGAGAGCAGAGTGCCCATTTAAGACAACTAGAGCCAGTGCCCATTTAATACAACTAGAGCAAGTGCCCATTTAAGACAACGAGAGCAAGTGCCCATTTACAACAACTAGAGCAAGTGCCCCTTTAAGACAACGAGAGCAGAGTGCCCATTTGGGACTACTAGAGCAAGTGCCCATTTAGGACAACTAGAGCAAGTGCCCATTTAAGACGATAGCAGAGTGCCCAGTTAAGACAACTAGAGGAAGTGCTAGGGCAGAGTGCCCATTTAAGACAACGAGAGCAGAGTACCCATTTAGGACAACTAGAGCAGAGTGCCCATTTAAGACAACGAGAGCAGAGTGCCCATTTAGGACAACTAGAGCAAGTGTCCATTTAAGACAACTAGAGCAAGTGCCCATTTAAGACAACTAGAGCAAGTGCCCATTTAAGACAACGAGAGCAGAGTGCCCATTTAAGACAATGAGAGCAGAGTGCCCATTTAGGACAACTAGAGCAAGTGCCCATTTAATACAACTAGAGCAAGTGCCCATTTAAGACGAGAGCAGAGTACCCATTTAAGACAACTAGAGCAAGTGCCCATTTAAGACAACAAGAGCAGAGTGCCCATTTACGACAACTAGAGCAAGTGCCCATTTAGGACAACTAGAGCAAGTGCCCATTTAATACAACTAGAGCAAGTGCCCATTTAAGACAATGAGAGCAGAGTGCCCATTTAGGACAACTAAAGCAAGTGCCCATTGAAGACATCTAGAGCAAGTGCCCATTTAAGACAACGAGAGCAAGTGCTAGGGCAGAGTGCCCATTTAAGACAACGAGAGCAGAGTGCCCATTTAGGACAACTAGAGCCAGTGCCCATTTAAGACAACGAGAGCAAGTGCCCATTTAAGACAACTAGAGCCAGTGCCCATGGAAGACATCTAGAGAAAGTGCCCATTGAAGACATCTAGAGCCAGTGCCCATTTAAGAATACTAGAGCAAGTGCCCATTTAAGACAACGAGAGCAGAGTGCCCATTTAAGACAACTAGAGCAAGTGCCCATTTACAACAACTAGAGCAAGTGCCCATTTAAGACAACAAAAGCAGATTGCCCACTTAAGACAACGAGAGCAGAGTGCCCATTTAGGACAACTAGAGCAAGTGCCCATTTAGGACAATGAGAGAGAGTGCCCATTTAAGACAACTACAGCAAGTGCCCTTTTACAACAACTAGAGCAAGTGCCCATTTAGGGCAACGAGAGCAGAGTGCCCACTTAAGACAACTAGAGCCAGTGCCCCTTTAAGACAACTAGAGCAAGTGCCCATTTAGGACAACTAGAGCCAGTGCCCATTTAATACAACTAAAGCAGAGTGCCCATTTAATACAACTAGAGTAAGTGCCCATTTAAGAAGACAACGAGAGCAAGTGCCCAATTAAGACAACGAGAGCAGAGTGCCCATTTAGGACAACTAGAGCAAGTGCCCATTTAAGACAACTAGAGACAGTGCCCATTTAGGACAACTAGAGCCAGTGCCCATTTAATACAACGAGAGCACAGTGCCCATTTAAGACAACTACAGCAAGTGCCCATTTAATACAACTAGAGCAAGTGCCCATTTAAGACAACGAGAGCAGAGTGCCCATTTAGGACAACTAAAGCAAGTGCCCATTTACGACAACTAGAGCAAGTGCCCATTTAGGACAACTAGAGCAAGTGCCCATTTAATACAACTAGAGCAAGTGCCCATTTAAGACAATGAGAGCAGAGTGCCCATTTAGGACAACTAAAGCAAGTGCCCATTGAAGACATCTAGAGCAAGTGCCCATTTAAGACAACGAGAGCAAGTGCTAGGGCAGAGTGCCCATTTAAGACAACGAGAGCAGAGTGCCCATTTAGGACAACTAGAGCCAGTGCCCATTTAAGACAACGAGAGCAAGTGCCCATTTAAGACAACTAGAGCCAGTGCCCATGGAAGACATCTAGAGAAAGTGCCCATTGAAGACATCTAGAGCCAGTGCCCATTTAAGAATACTAGAGCAAGTGCCCATTTAAGACAACGAGAGCAGAGTGCCCATTTAAGACAACTAGAGCAAGTGCCCATTTACAACAACTAGAGCAAGTGCCCATTTAAGACAATAAAAGCAGATTGCCCACTTAAGACAACGAGAGCAGAGTGCCCATTTAGGACAACAAAAGCAAGTGCCCATTTAGGACAATGAGAGAGAGTGCCCATTTAAGACAACTACAGCAAGTGCCCTTTTACAACAACTAGAGCAAGTGCCCATTTAGGGCAACGAGAGCAGAGTGCCCACTTAAGACAACTAGAGCCAGTGCCCCTTTAAGACAACTAGAGCAAGTGCCCATTTAGGACAACTAGAGCCAGTACCCATTTAATACAACTAAAGCAGAGTGCCCATTTAATACAACTAGAGTAAGTGCCCATTTAAGAAGACAACGAGAGCAAGTGCCCAATTAAGACAACGAGAGCAGAGTGCCCATTTAGGACAACTAGAGCAAGTGCCCATTTAAGACAACTAGAGACAGTGCCCATTTAGGACAACTAGAGCCAGTGCCCATTTAATACAACGAGAGCACAGTGCCCATTTAAGACAACTACAGCAAGTGCCCATTTAATACAACTAGAGCAAGTGCCCATTTAAGACAACGAGAGCAGAGTGCCCATTTAGGACAACTAAAGCAAGTGCCCATTGAAGACATCTAGAGCAAGTGTCCATTTAAGACAACTAGAGCCAGTGCCCATTTAATACAACTAGAGCAAGTGCCCATTTAAGACAACGAGAGCAAGTGCCCATTTCCAACAACTAGAGCAAGTGCCCCTTTAAGACAACTAGAGCCAGTGCCCATTTAATACAACTAGAGCAAGTGCCCATTTAATACAACTAGAGCAAGTGCCCATTTAAGACAACGAGAGCAGAGTGCCCATTTAGGACAACTAAAGCAAGTGCCCATTGAAGACATCTAGAGTAGGTTCCCATTTAAGACAACTAGAGCAAGTGCCCATTTACAACAACTAGAGCAAGTGCCCATTTAAGACAACGAGAGCAGAGTACTCATTTAGGACTACTAGAGCAAGTGCCCATTTAGGACAACTAGAGCAAGTGCCTATTTAAGACAACGAGAGCAGAGTGCCCATTTAAGACAACTAGAGCAAGTGCTAGGGCAGAGTGCCCATTTAAGACAACGAGAGCAGAGTGCCCATTTAAGACAACTAGAGCAAGTGCTAGGGCAAAGTGCCCATTTAAGACAACGAGAGCAGAGTGCCCATTTAGGACAACTAGAGCAGAGTGCCCATTTAAGACAACGAGAGCAGAGTGCCCATTTAGGACAACTAGAGCAAGTGTCCATTTAAGACAACTAGAGCAAGTGCCCATTTAAGACAACTAGAGCAAGTGCCCGTTTAAGACGAGAGCAGAGTGCCCATTTAAGACAACTAGAGCAAGTGCCCATTTAAGACAACGAGAGCAGAGTGCCCATTTAAGACAACGAGAGCAGAGTGCCCATTTAGGACAACTAGAGCCCGTGCCCATTTAATACAACTAGAGCAAGTGCCCATTTAAGACAACGAGAGCAGAGTGCCCATTTAAGACAACTAGAGCCAGTGCCCCTTTAAGACAACGAGAGCAGAGTGCCCATTTAAGACAACTAGAGCCAGTGCCCATTTAAGACAACTAAAGCAAGTGCCCATTTAAGACAGCTAGGGCCAGTGCCCATTTAAGACAACGAGAGAAAGTGCCAATTTAAGACAACTAGACCAGAATGCCCATTTAAGACAACTAGAGCCAGTGCCCATTTAAGACGAGAGCAGAGTGCCCATTTAAGACAACTAGAGCCAGTGCCCCTTTAAGACAACGAAAGCAAGTGCCCATTTAAGACAATGAGAGCAGAGTGCCCATTTAAGACAACTAGAACAAGTGCCCATTTAATACAACTAGAGCAAGTGCCCATTTAAGACAACGAGAGCAGAGTGCCCATTTAATACAACTTGAGCAAGTGCCCATTTAAGACAACTAAAGCAAGTGCCCGTTTAAGACAACTAGAGCCAGTGCCCATTTAAGACAACCAGAGCCAGTGCCCATTGAAGACAACTAGAGCAAGTGCCCATTTAGGACTACTAGAGCAAGTGCCCATTTACGACAACTAGAGCAAGTGCCTATTTAAGACAACGAGAGCAGAGTGCCCATTTAAGACAACGAGAGCAAGTGCCCATTTAAGACAACAAGAGCAAGTGCCCATTAAAGACAACTAGAGCCAGTGCCCATTGAATACATCTAGAGCAAGTGCCCATTTAGGACTACTAGAGCAAGTGCCCATTTAAGAATACTAGAGCAAGTGCCCATTTAAGACAACGAGAGCAGAGTGCCCATTTAAGACAACAAGAGCAAGTGCCCATTTAAGACAACTAGAGCAAGTGCCCATTTAAGACAACAAAAGCAGAGTGCCCACTTAAGACAACGAGAGCAGAGTGCCCATTTAGGACAACTAGAGCAAGTGCCCATTTAAGGCAACGAGAGCAGAGTGCCCATTTAAGACAACTAGAGCCAGTGGCCCTTTAAGACAACTAGAGCAAGTGCCCATTTAGGACAACTAGAGCCAGTGCCCATTTAATACAACTAAAGCAGAGTGCCCATTTAATACAACTAGAGCAAGTACCCATTTAAGACAACGAGAGCAGAGTGCCCATTTAGGACAACTAGAGCAAGTACCCATTTAAGACAACGAAAGCAGAGTGCCCATTTAGGACAACTAGAGCAAGTGCCCATTTAAGACAACTAGAGCCAATGCCCATTTAGGACAACTAGAGCCAGTGCCCATTTAAGACAACGAGAGCAGAGTGCCCATTTAAGACAACTAGAGCAAGTGCCCATTTAAGACAACGAGAGCAGAGTGCCCATTTAGGACAACTAAAGCAAGTGCCCATTGAAGACATCTAGAGCAAGTGCCCATTTAAGACAACTAGAGCAAGTGCCCATTTACAACAACTCGAGCAAGTGCCACTTTAAGACAACGAGAGCAGAGTGCCCATTTAAGACAACTAGAGCCAGTGCCCATTTAGGACAACTAGAGCCAGTGCCCCGTTAAGACAACTAGAGCAGAGTGCCCATTTAGGACAACTAGAGCCAGTGCCCATTTAATACAACTAGAGTAAGTGCCCATTTAATACAACTAGAGAAAGGGCCCATTTAATACAACTAGAGCAAGTGCCCATTTAAGACAACGAGAGCAGAGTGCCCATTTAGGACAACTAAAGCAAGTGCCCATTGAAGACAACTAGAGCAAGTGCCCATTTACAACAACTAAAGCAAGTGCCCCTTTAAGACAACGAGAGCAGAGTGCCCATTTAAGACAACTAGAGCCAGTGCCCATTTAATACAACTAGAGCAAGTGCCCATTTAAGACAACGAGAGCAAGTGCCCATTTAAGACGAGAGCAGAGTGCCCATTTAAGACAACTAGAGCAAGTGCCCCTTTAAGACAACGAGAGCAGAGTGCCCATTTAAGACAACTAGAGCAGAGTGCCCATTTAGGACAACTAGAGCCAGTGCCCATTTAATACAACTAGAGTAAGTGCCCATTTAATACAACTAGGGCAAGTGCCCATTTACAACAACTAGAGCAAGTGCCCATTTAAGACAACGAGAGTAGAGTGCCATTTAAGACAACTAGAGCAAGTGCTAGGGCAGAGTGCCCATTTAAGACAACGAGAGCAGAGGGCCCATTTAGGACAACTAGAGCAAGTGCCCATTTAATACAACTAGAGCAAGTACCCATTTAAGACAATGAGAGCAGAGTGCCCATTTAGGACAACTAAAGCAAGTGCCCATTGAAGACATCTAGAGCAAGTGCCCATTTAAGACAACTAGAGCAAGTGCTCATTTACAACAACTAGAGCAAGTGTCCATTTTAAGACAACGAGAGCAGAGTGCCCATTTAAGACAACGAGAGCAAGTGCTAGGGCAGAGTGCCCATTTAAGACAACGAGAGCAGAGTGCCCATTTAGGACAACTAGAGCAGAGTGCCCATTTAAGACCGCGAGAGCAAGTGCCCATTTAAGACAACAAGAGCAGAGTGCCCATTTAATACAACTAGAGCAAGTGCCCATTTAAGACAACTAAAGCAAGTGCCCATTTAAGACAACTAGAGCCAGTGCCCATTTAAGACAATGAGAGCAAGTGCCCATTTAAGACAACTAGACCAGAATGCCCATTTAAGACAACTAGAGCCAGTGCCCATTTAAGACAACGAGAGCAAGTGCCCATTTAAGACAACGAGAGCAGAGTGCCCATTTACGACAACTAGAGCAAGTGCCCATTTACGACAACTAGAGCAAGTGCCCATTTAAGACAACTAGAGCAAGTGCCCATTTAATACAGCTAGAGCAGTTGCCCATTTAAGACAACGAGAGCAAGTGCCCATTTAAGACAACGAGAGCAGAGTGCCCATTTAGGACAACTAGAGCAAGTGTCCATTTAAGAAAACTAGAGCAAGTGCCCATTTAATACAACTAGAGCAAGTGCCCATTTAAGACGAGAGCAGAGTGCCCATTTAGGACAACTAGAGCAAGTGCCCATTTAAGACAACGAAAGCAGAGTGCCCATTTAGGACAACTAGAGCAAGTGCCTATTTAATACAACTAGAGCAAGTGCCCATTTAAGACGAGAGCAGAGTGCCCATTTAGGACAACTAGAGCAAGTGTCCATTTAAGACAACTAGAGCAGAGTGCCCATTTAATACAACTAGAGCAAGTGCCCATTTAAGACAATGCGAGCAGAGTGCCCATTTAAGACAACTAGAGCCAGTGCCCATTTAAGACAATGAGAGCAAGTGCCCATTTAAGACAACTAGACCAGAATGCCCATTTAAGACAACTAGAGCCAGTGCCCATTTAAGACAACGAGAGCAGAGTGCCCATTTAAGACAACTAGAGCCAGTGCACCTTTAAGACAACGAGAGCAAGTGCCCATTTAAGACAATGAGAGCAGAGTGCCCATTTAAGACAATGAGAGCAGCGTGCCCATTTAAGACAACTAAAGCAAGTGCCCATTTAAGACAACTAGAGCCAGTGCCCATTTAGGACAACTAGAGCAAGTGTCCATTTAAGACAACTAGAGCAGAGTGCCCATTTAATACAACTAGAGCAAGTGCCCATTTAAGACAACGAGAGCAGAGTGCCCATTTAGGACAACGAGAGCAAGTGCCCATTTAAGAAAACGAGAGCAGAGTGCTCATTTACGACAACTAGAGCAAGTGCCCATTTAAGACAACCAGAGCAAGTGCCCATTTAATACAACTAGAGCAGTTGCCCATTTAAGACAACGAGAGCAAGTGCCCATTTAAGACAACGAGAGCAGAGTGCCCATTTAGGACAACTAGAGCAAGTGTCCATTTAAGACAACTAGAGCAAGTGCCCATTTAATACAACTAGAGCAAGTGCCCATTTAAGACGAGAGCAGAGTGCCCATTTAAGACAACTAGAGCAAGTGCCCATTTAAGACAACGAGAGCAGAGTGCCCATTTAGGACAACTAGAGCAAGTGCCCATTTAATACAACTAGAGCAAGTGCCCATTTAAGACGAGAGCAGAGTGCCCATTTAGGACAACTAGAGCAAGTGTCCATTTAAGACAACTAGAGCAGAGTGTCCATTTAATACAACTAGAGCAAGTGCCCATTTAAGACAACGAGAGCAGAGTGCCCATTTAATACAACTAGAGCAAGTGCCCATTTAAGACAACTAAAGCAAGTGCCCATTTAAGACAACTAGAGACAGTGCCCATTTAAGACAATGAGAGCCAGTGCCCATTTAATACAACTAGAGAAAGTGCCCATTTAAGACAACGAGAGCAAGTGCCCATTTACAACAACTAGAGCAAGTGCCCCTTTAAGACAACGAGAGCAGAGTGCCCATTTGGGACTACTAGAGCAAGTGCCCATTTAGGACAACTAGAGCAAGTGCCCATTTAAGACGATAGCAGAGTGCCCAGTTAAGACAACTAGAGGAAGTGCTAGGGCAGAGTGCCCATTTAAGACAACGAGAGCAGAGTACCCATTTAGGACAACTAGAGCAGAGTGCCCATTTAAGACAACGAGAGCAGAGTGCCCATTTAGGACAACTAGAGCAAGTGTCCATTTAAGACAACTAGAGCAAGTGCCCATTTAAGACAACTAGAGCAAGTGCCCATTTAAGACAACGAGAGCAGAGTGCCCATTTAAGACAATGAGAGCAGAGTGCCCATTTAGGACAACTAGAGCAAGTGCCCATTTAATACAACTAGAGCAAGTGCCCATTTAAGACGAGAGCAGAGTACCCATTTAAGACAACTAGAGCAAGTGCCCATTTAAGACAACAAGAGCAGAGTGCCCATTTACGACAACTAGAGCAAGTGCCCATTTAGGACAACTAGAGCAAGTGCCCATTTAATACAACTAGAGCAAGTGCCCATTTAAGACAATGAGAGCAGAGTGCCCATTTAGGACAACTAAAGCAAGTGCCCATTGAAGACATCTAGAGCAAGTGCCCATTTAAGACAACGAGAGCAAGTGCTAGGGCAGAGTGCCCATTTAAGACAACGAGAGCAGAGTGCCCATTTAGGACAACTAGAGCCAGTGCCCATTTAAGACAACGAGAGCAAGTGCCCATTTAAGACAACTAGAGCCAGTGCCCATGGAAGACATCTAGAGAAAGTGCCCATTGAAGACATCTAGAGCCAGTGCCCATTTAAGAATACTAGAGCAAGTGCCCATTTAAGACAACGAGAGCAGAGTGCCCATTTAAGACAACTAGAGCAAGTGCCCATTTACAACAACTAGAGCAAGTGCCCATTTAAGACAACAAAAGCAGATTGCCCACTTAAGACAACGAGAGCAGAGTGCCCATTTAGGACAACTAGAGCAAGTGCCCATTTAGGACAATGAGAGAGAGTGCCCATTTAAGACAACTACAGCAAGTGCCCTTTTACAACAACTAGAGCAAGTGCCCATTTAGGGCAACGAGAGCAGAGTGCCCACTTAAGACAACTAGAGCCAGTGCCCCTTTAAGACAACTAGAGCAAGTGCCCATTTAGGACAACTAGAGCCAGTGCCCATTTAATACAACTAAAGCAGAGTGCCCATTTAATACAACTAGAGTAAGTGCCCATTTAAGAAGACAACGAGAGCAAGTGCCCAATTAAGACAACGAGAGCAGAGTGCCCATTTAGGACAACTAGAGCAAGTGCCCATTTAAGACAACTAGAGACAGTGCCCATTTAGGACAACTAGAGCCAGTGCCCATTTAATACAACTAGAGCCAGTGCCCATTTAATACAACGAGAGCACAGTGCCCATTTAAGACAACTACAGCAAGTGCCCATTTAATACAACTAGAGCAAGTGCCCATTTAAGACAACGAGAGCAGAGTGCCCATTTAGGACAACTAAAGCAAGTGCCCATTTACGACAACTAGAGCAAGTGCCCATTTAGGACAACTAGAGCAAGTGCCCATTTAATACAACTAGAGCAAGTGCCCATTTAAGACAATGAGAGCAGAGTGCCCATTTAGGACAACTAAAGCAAGTGCCCATTGAAGACATCTAGAGCAAGTGCCCATTTAAGACAACGAGAGCAAGTGCTAGGGCAGAGTGCCCATTTAAGACAACGAGAGCAGAGTGCCCATTTAGGACAACTAGAGCCAGTGCCCATTTAAGACAACGAGAGCAAGTGCCCATTTAAGACAACTAGAGCCAGTGCCCATGGAAGACATCTAGAGAAAGTGCCCATTGAAGACATCTAGAGCCAGTGCCCATTTAAGAATACTAGAGCAAGTGCCCATTTAAGACAACGAGAGCAGAGTGCCCATTTAAGACAACTAGAGCAAGTGCCCATTTACAACAACTAGAGCAAGTGCCCATTTAAGACAATAAAAGCAGATTGCCCACTTAAGACAACGAGAGCAGAGTGCCCATTTAGGACAACAAGAGCAAGTGCCCATTTAGGACAATGAGAGAGAGTGCCCATTTAAGACAACTACAGCAAGTGCCCTTTTACAACAACTAGAGCAAGTGCCCATTTAGGGCAACGAGAGCAGAGTGCCCACTTAAGACAACTAGAGCCAGTGCCCCTTTAAGACAACTAGAGCAAGTGCCCATTTAGGACAACTAGAGCCAGTGCCCATTTAATACAACTAAAGCAGAGTGCCCATTTAATACAACTAGAGTAAGTGCCCATTTAAGAAGACAACGAGAGCAAGTGCCCAATTAAGACAACGAGAGCAGAGTGCCCATTTAGGACAACTAGAGCAAGTGCCCATTTAAGACAACTAGAGACAGTGCCCATTTAGGACAACTAGAGCCAGTGCCCATTTAATACAACGAGAGCACAGTGCCCATTTAAGACAACTACAGCAAGTGCCCATTTAATACAACTAGAGCAAGTGCCCATTTAAGACAACGAGAGCAGAGTGCCCATTTAGGACAACTAAAGCAAGTGCCCATTGAAGACATCTAGAGCAAGTGTCCATTTAAGACAACTAGAGCCAGTGCCCATTTAATACAACTAGAGCAAGTGCCCATTTAAGACAACGAGAGCAAGTGCCCATTTCCAACAACTAGAGCAAGTGCCCCTTTAAGACAACTAGAGCCAGTGCCCATTTAATACAACTAGAGCAAGTGCCCATTTAATACAACTAGAGCAAGTGCCCATTTAAGACAACGAGAGCAGAGTGCCCATTTAGGACAACTAAAGCAAGTGCCCATTGAAGACATCTAGAGTAGGTGCCCATTTAAGACAACTAGAGCAAGTGCCCATTTACAACAACTAGAGCAAGTGCCCATTTAAGACAACGAGAGCAGAGTACTCATTTAGGACTACTAGAGCAAGTGCCCATTTAGGACAACTAGAGCAAGTGCCTATTTAAGACAACGAGAGCAGAGTGCCCATTTAAGACAACTAGAGCAAGTGCTAGGGCAGAGTGCCCATTTAAGACAACGAGAGCAGAGTGCCCATTTAAGACAACTAGAGCAAGTGCTAGGGCAAAGTGCCCATTTAAGACAACGAGAGCAGAGTGCCCATTTAGGACAACTAGAGCAGAGTGCCCATTTAAGACAACGAGAGCAGAGTGCCCATTTAGGACAACTAGAGCAAGTGTCCATTTAAGACAACTAGAGCAAGTGCCCATTTAAGACAACTAGAGCAAGTGCCCGTTTAAGACGAGAGCAGAGTGCCCATTTAAGACAACTAGAGCAAGTGCCCATTTAAGACAACGAGAGCAGAGTGCCCATTTAAGACAATGAGAGCAGAGTGCCCATTTAGGACAACTAGAGCCCGTGCCCATTTAATACAACTAGAGCAAGTGCCCATTTAAGACAACGAGAGCAGAGTGCCCATTTAAGACAACTAGAGCCAGTGCCCCTTTAAGACAACGAGAGCAGAGTGCCCATTTAAGACAACTAGAGCCAGTGCCCATTTAAGACAACTAAAGCAAGTGCCCATTTAAGACAGCTAGGGCCAGTGCCCATTTAAGACAACGAGAGAAAGTGCCAATTTAAGACAACTAGACCAGAATGCCCATTTAAGACAACTAGAGCCAGTGCCCATTTAAGACGAGAGCAGAGTGCCCATTTAAGACAACTAGAGCCAGTGCCCCTTTAAGACAACGAAAGCAAGTGCCCATTTAAGACAATGAGAGCAGAGTGCCCATTTAAGACAACTAGAACAAGTGCCCATTTAATACAACTAGAGCAAGTGCCCATTTAAGACAACGAGAGCAGAGTGCCTTTTTAAGACAACTAGACCCAGTGCCCCTTTAAGACAACGAGAGCAGAGTGCCCATTTAAGACAACTAGAGCAGTGCCCATTTAAGACAACGAGAGCAGAGTGCCCATTTAATACAACTTGAGCAAGTGCCCATTTAAGACAACTAAAGCAAGTGCCCGTTTAAGACAACTAGAGCCAGTGCCCATTTAAGACAACCAGAGCCAGTGCCCATTGAAGACAACTAGAGCAAGTGCCCATTTAGGACTACTAGAGCAAGTGCCCATTTACGACAACTAGAGCAAGTGCCTATTTAAGACAACGAGAGCAGAGTGCCCATTTAAGACAACGAGAGCAAGTGCCCATTTAAGACAACAAGAGCAAGTGCCCATTAAAGACAACTAGAGCCAGTGCCCATTGAATACATCTAGAGCAAGTGCCCATTTAGGACTACTAGAGCAAGTGCCCATTTAAGAATACTAGAGCAAGTGCCCATTTAAGACAACGAGAGCAGAGTGCCCATTTAAGACAACAAGAGCAAGTGCCCATTTAAGACAACTAGAGCAAGTGCCCATTTAAGACAACAAAAGCAGAGTGCCCACTTAAGACAACGAGAGCAGAGTGCCCATTTAGGACAACTAGAGCAAGTGCCCATTTAAGGCAACGAGAGCAGAGTGCCCATTTAAGACAACTAGAGCCAGTGGCCCTTTAAGACAACTAGAGCAAGTGCCCATTTAGGACAACTAGAGCCAGTGCCCATTTAATACAACTAAAGCAGAGTGCCCATTTAATACAACTAGAGCAAGTACCCATTTAAGACAACGAGAGCAGAGTGCCCATTTAGGACAACTAGAGCAAGTACCCATTTAAGACAACGAGAGCAGAGTGCCCATTTAGGACAACTAGAGCAAGTGCCCATTTAAGACAACTAGAGCCAATGCCCATTTAGGACAACTAGAGCCAGTGCCCATTTAAGACAACGAGAGCAGAGTGCCCATTTAAGACAACTAGAGCAAGTGCCCATTTAAGACAACGAGAGCAGAGTGCCCATTTAGGACAACTAAAGCAAGTGCCCATTGAAGACATCTAGAGCAAGTGCCCATTTAAGACAACTAGAGCAAGTGCCCATTTACAACAACTCGAGCAAGTGCCACTTTAAGACAACGAGAGCAGAGTGCCCATTTAAGACAACTAGAGCCAGTGCCCATTTAGGACAACTAGAGCCAGTGCCCCGTTAAGACAACTAGAGCAGAGTGCCCATTTAGGACAACTAGAGCCAGTGCCCATTTAATACAACTAGAGTAAGTGCCCATTTAATACAACTAGAGAAAGGGCCCATTTAATACAACTAGAGCAAGTGCCCATTTAAGACAACGAGAGCAGAGTGCCCATTTCGGACAACAAAAGCAAGTGCCCATTGAAGACAACTAGAGCAAGTGCCCATTTACAACAACTAAAGCAAGTGCCCCTTTAAGACAACGAGAGCAGAGTGCCCATTTAAGACAACTAGAGCCAGTGCCCATTTAATACAACTAGAGCAAGTGCCCATTTAAGACAACGAGAGCAAGTGCCCATTTAAGACGAGAGCAGAGTGCCCATTTAAGACAACTAGAGCAAGTGCCCCTTTAAGACAACGAGAGCAGAGTGCCCATTTAAGACAACTAGAGCAGAGTGCCCATTTAGGACAACTAGAGCCAGTGCCCATTTAATACAACTAGAGTAAGTGCCCATTTAATACAACTAGGGCAAGTGCCCATTTACAACAACTAGAGCAAGTGCCCATTTAAGACAACGAGAGTAGAGTGCCATTTAAGACAACTAGAGCAAGTGCTAGGGCAGAGTGCCCATTTAAGACAACGAGAGCAGAGGGCCCATTTAGGACAACTAGAGCAAGTGCCCATTTAATACAACTAGAGCAAGTACCCATTTAAGACAACGAGAGCAGAGTGCCCATTTAGGACAACTAAAGCAAGTGCCCATTGAAGACATCTAGAGCAAGTGCCCATTTAAGACAACTAGAGCAAGTGCTCATTTACAACAACTAGAGCAAGTGTCCATTTTAAGACAACGAGAGCAGAGTGCCCATTTAAGACAACGAGAGCAAGTGCTAGGGCAGAGTGCCCATTTAAGACAACGAGAGCAGAGTGCCCATTTAGGACAACTAGAGCAGAGTGCCCATTTAAGACCGCGAGAGCAAGTGCCCATTTAAGACAACAAGAGCAGAGTGCCCATTTAATACAACTAGAGCAAGTGCCCATTTAAGACAACTAAAGCAAGTGCCCATTTAAGACAACTAGAGCCAGTGCCCATTTAAGACAATGAGAGCAAGTGCCCATTTAAGACAACTAGACCAGAATGCCCATTTAAGACAACTAGAGCCAGTGCCCATTTAAGACAACGAGAGCAAGTGCCCATTTAAGACAACGAGAGCAGAGTGCCCATTTACGACAACTAGAGCAAGTGCCCATTTACGACAACTAGAGCAAGTGCCCATTTAAGACAACTAGAGCAAGTGCCCATTTAATACAGCTAGAGCAGTTGCCCATTTAAGACAACGAGAGCAAGTGCCCATTTAAGACAACGAGAGCAGAGTGCCCATTTAGGACAACTAGAGCAAGTGTCCATTTAAGAAAACTAGAGCAAGTGCCCATTTAATACAACTAGAGCAAGTGCCCATTTAAGACGAGAGCAGAGTGCCCATTTAGGACAACTAGAGCAAGTGCCCATTTAAGACAACGAAAGCAGAGTGCCCATTTAGGACAACTAGAGCAAGTGCCTATTTAATACAACTAGAGCAAGTGCCCATTTAAGACGAGAGCAGAGTGCCCATTTAGGACAACTAGAGCAAGTGTCCATTTAAGACAACTAGAGCAGAGTGCCCGTTTAATACAACTAGAGCAAGTGCCCATTTAAGACAATGCGAGCAGAGTGCCCATTTAAGACAACTAGAGCCAGTGCCCATTTAAGACAATGAGAGCAAGTGCCCATTTAAGACAACTAGACCAGAATGCCCATTTAAGACAACTAGAGCCAGTGCCCATTTAAGACAACGAGAGCAGAGTGCCCATTTAAGACAACTAGAGCCAGTGCACCTTTAAGACAACGAGAGCAAGTGCCCATTTAAGACAATGAGAGCAGAGTGCCCATTTAAGACAATGAGAGCAGCGTGCCCATTTAAGACAACTAAAGCAAGTGCCCATTTAAGACAACTAGAGCCAGTGCCCATTTAGGACAACTAGAGCAAGTGTCCATTTAAGACAACTAGAGCAGAGTGCCCATTTAATACAACTAGAGCAAGTGCCCATTTAAGACAACGAGAGCAGAGTGCCCATTTAGGACAACGAGAGCAAGTGCCCATTTAAGAAAACGAGAGCAGAGTGCTCATTTACGACAACTAGAGCAAGTGCCCATTTAAGACAACTAGAGCAAGTGCCCATTTAATACAACTAGAGCAGTTGCCCATTTAAGACAACGAGAGCAAGTGCCCATTTAAGACAACGAGAGCAGAGTGCCCATTTAGGACAACTAGAGCAAGTGTCCATTTAAGACAACTAGAGCAAGTGCCCATTTAATACAACTAGAGCAAGTGCCCATTTAAGACGAGAGCAGAGTGCCCATTTAAGACAACTAGAGCAAGTGCCCATTTAAGACAACGAGAGCAGAGTGCCCATTTAGGACAACTAGAGCAAGTGCCCATTTAATACAACTAGAGCAAGTGCCCATTTAAGACGAGAGCAGAGTGCCCATTTAGGACAACTAGAGCAAGTGTCCATTTAAGACAACTAGAGCAGTGTGTCCATTTAATACAACTAGAGCAAGTGCCCATTTAAGACAACGAGAGCAGAGTGACCATTTAATACAACTAGAGCAAGTGCCCATTTAAGACAACTAAAGCAAGTGCCCATTTAAGACAACTAGAGACAGTGCCCATTTAAGACAATGAGAGCCAGTGCCCATTTAATACAACTAGAGAAAGTGCCCATTTAAGACAATGAGAGCAGAGTGCCCATTTAAGGCCACTAGAACAGAGTGCCCATTTAATACAACTAGAGCAAGTGCCCATTTAAGACAACGAGAGCAGAGTGCCCATTTAAGACAACTAGAGCCAGTGCCCCTTTAAGACAACGAGAGCAGAGTGCCCATTTAAGACAACTAGAGCCAGTGCCCATTTAAGACAACGAGAGCCAGTGCCCATTTAATACAACTAGAGCAAGTGCCCATTTAAGACAATGAGAGCAGAGTGCCCATTTAAGACAACTAGAACAAAGTGCCCATTTAAAACAACTAGAGCAAGTGCCCATTTAAGACAACGAGAGCAGAGTGCCCATTTAAGACAACTAGAGCCAGTGCCCCTTTAAGACAATGAGAGCAGAGTGCCCATTTAAGACAACTAGAGCCAGTGCCCATTTAAGACGAGAGCAGAGTGCCCATTTAATACAACTAGAGCAAGTGCCCGTTTAAGACAACCAGAGCCAGTGCCCATTTAAAACAACTAGAGCCAGTGCCCATTTAAGGCAACGGGAACAAGTGCCCATTTAAGACAACTAGAGCCAGTGCCCATTGAAGACAACTAGAGCAAGTGCCCATTAAAGACAACAAGAGCAAGTGCCCATTTAAGACAACTAGAGCCAGTGCCCATTTAAGACAACGAGAGCCAGTGCCCATTTAAGACAACTAGAGCAAGTGCCCATTTAAGACAACTAGAGCCAGTGTCCATTGAAGACATCTAGAGCAAGTGCCCATTGAAGACATCTAGAGCCAGTGCCCATTTAAGAATACTAGAGCAAGTGCCCATTTAAGACAACGAGAGCAGAGTGCCCATTTAAGACAACGAGAGCAAGTGTCCACTTAAGACAACTAGAGCAAGTGCCCATTTACAACAACTAGAGCAAGTGCCCATTTAAGACAATAAAAGCAGAGTGCCCATTTAGGGCAACTAGAGCAGAGTGCCCATTTAAGACAATGAGAGAGAGTGCCCATTTAAGACAACTACAGCAAGTGCCCATTTAAGGCAACGAGAGCAGAGTGCCCATTTAAGGCAACTAGAGCCAGTGCCCCTTTAAGGCAACTAGAGCAGTGCCCCTTTAAGACAACGAGAGCAGAGTGCCCATTTAATACAACTTGAGCAAGTGCCCATTTAAGACAACTAAAGCAAGTGCCCGTTTAAGACAACTAGACCCAGTGCCCATTGAAGACAACCAGAGCCAGTGCCCATTGAAGACAACTAGAGCAAGTGCCCATTTAGGACTACTAGAGCAAGTGCCCATTTAGGACAACTAGAGCAAGTGCCTATTTAAGACAACGAGAGCAGAGTGCCCATTTAAGACAACGAGAGCAAGTGCCCATTAAAGACAACTAGAGCCAGTGCCCATTGAATACATCTAGAGCAAGTGCCCATTGAAGACATCTAGAGCCAGTGCCCATTTAAGAATACTAGAGCAAGTGCCCATTTAAGACAACGAGAGCAGAGTGCCCATTTAAGACAACAAGAGCAAGTGCCCATTTAAGACAACTAGAGCAAGTGCCCATTTAAGACAACAAAAGCAGAGTGCCCACTTAAGACAACGAGAGCAGAGTGCCCATTTAGGACAACTAGAGCCAGTGGCCCTTTAAGACAACTAGAGCAAGTGCCCATTTAGGACAACTAGAGCCAGTGCCCATTTAATACAACTAAAGCAGAGTGCCCATTTAATACAACTAGAGCAAGTACCCATTTAAGACAACGAGAGCAGAGTGCCCATTTAGGACAACTAGAGCAAGTACCCATTTAAGACAACTAGAGCCAGTGCCCATTTAAGACAACGAGAGCAGAGTGCCCATTTAAGACAACTAGAGCAAGTGCCCATTTAAGACAACGAGAGCAGAGTGCCCATTTAGGACAACTAAAGCAAGTGCCCATTGAAGACATCTAGAGCAAGTGCCTATTTAAGACAACTAGAGCAAGTGCCCATTTACAACAACTAGAGCAAGTGCCACTTTAAGACAACGAGAGCAGAGTGCCCATTTAAGACAACTAGAGCCAGTGCCCATTTAGGACAACTAGAGCCAGTGCCCCGTTAAGACAACTAGAGCAGAGTGCCCATTTAGGACAACTAGAGCCAGTGCCCATTTAATACAACTAGAGTAAGTGCCCATTTAATACAACTAGAGAAAGGGCCCATTTAATACAACTAGAGCAAGTGCCCATTTAAGACAACGAGAGCAGAGTGCCCATTTAGGACAACTAAAGCAAGTGCCCATTGAAGACAACTAGAGCAAGTGCCCATTTACAACAACTAAAGCAAGTGCCCCTTTAAGACAACGAGAGCAGAGTGCCCATTTAAGACAACTAGAGCCAGTGCCCATTTAATACAACTAGAGCAAGTGCCCATTTAAGACAACGAGAGCAAGTGCCAATTTAAGACGAGAGCAGAGTGCCCATTTAAGACAACTAGAGCAAGTGCCCCTTTAAGACAACGAGAGCAGAGTGCCCATTTAAGACAACTAGAGCAGAGTGCCCATTTAGGACAACTAGAGCCAGTGCCCATTTAATACAACTAGAGTAAGTGCCCATTTAATACAACTAGGGCAAGTGCCCATTTACAACAACTAGAGCAAGTGCCCATTTAAGACAACGAGAGTAGAGTGCCATTTAAGACAACTAGAGCAAGTGCTAGGGCAGAGTGCCCATTTAAGACCGCGAGAGCAGAGTGCCCATTTAGGACAACTAGAGCAAGTGTCCATTTAAGACAACTAGAGCAGAGTGCCCATTTAATACAACTAGAGCAAGTGCCAATTTAAGACGAGAGCAGAGTGCCCATTTAAGACAACTAGAGCAAGTGCCCCTTTAAGACAACGAGAGCAGAGTGCCCATTTAAGACAACTAGAGCAGAGTGCCCATTTAGGACAACTAGAGCCAGTGCCCATTTAATACAACTAGAGTAAGTGCCCATTTAATACAACTAGGGCAAGTGCCCATTTACAACAACTAGAGCAAGTGCCCATTTAAGACAACGAGAGTAGAGTGCCATTTAAGACAACTAGAGCAAGTGCTAGGGCAGAGTGCCCATTTAAGACAACGAGAGCAGAGGGCCCATTTAGGACAACTAGAGCAAGTGCCCATTTAATACAACTAGAGCAAGTACCCATTTAAGACAACGAGAGCAGAGTGCCCATTTAGGACAACTAAAGCAAGTGCCCATTGAAGACATCTAGAGCAAGTGCCCATTTAAGACAACTAGAGCAAGTGCTCATTTACAACAACTAGAGCAAGTGTCCATTTTAAGACAACGAGAGCAGAGTGCCCATTTAAGACAATGAGAGCAAGTGCTAGGGCAGAGTGCCCATTTAAGACAACGAGAGCAGAGTGCCCATTTAGGACAACTAGAGCAGAGTGCCCATTTAAGACCGCGAGAGCAGAGTGCCCATTTAGGACAACTAGAGCAAGTGTCCATTTAAGACAACTAGAGCAGAGTGCCCATTTAATACAACTAGAGCAAGTACCCATTTAAGACAATGAGAGCAGAGTGCCCATTTAGGACAACTAGAGCAAGTACCCATTTAAGACAACGAAAGCAGAGTGCCTATTTAGGACAACTAGAGCAAGTGCCCATTTAAGACAACTAGAGCCAATGCCCATTTAGGACAACTAGAGCCAGTGCCCATTTAAGACAACGAGAGCAGAGTGCCCATTTAAGACAACTAGAGCAAGTGCCCATTTAAGACAACGAGAGCAGAGTGCCCATTTAGGACAACTAAAGCAAGTGCCCATTGAAGACATCTAGAGCAAGTGCCCATTTAAGACAACTAGAGCCAATGCCCATTTAAGACAACGAGAGCAGAGTGCCCATTTAAGACAACTAGAGCAAGTGCCCATTTAAGACAACGAGAGCAGAGTGCCCATTTAGGACAACTAAAGCAAGTGCCCATTGAAGACATCTAGAGCAAGTGCCCATTTAAGACAACTAGAGCCAGTGCCCATTTAAGACAATGAGAGCAAGTGCCAATTTAAGACAACTAGACCAGAATGCCCATTTAAGACAACTAGAGCCAGTGCCCATTTAAGACAATGAGAGCAAGTGCCCATTTAAGACAACGAGAGCAGAGTGCCCATTTACGACAACTAGAGCAAGTGCCCATTTAAGACAACTAGAGCAAGTGCCCATTTAATACAACTAGAGCAGTTGCCCATTTAAGACAACGAGAGCAAGTGCCCATTTAAGACAACAAGAGCAGAGTGCCCATTTAGGATAACTAGAGCAAGTGTCCATTTAAGAAAACTAGAGCAAGTGCCCATTTAATACAACTAGAGCAAGTGCCCATTTAAGACGAGAGCAGAGTGCCCATTTAGGACAACTAGAGCAAGTGCCCATTTAAGACAACGAAAGCAGAGTGCCCATTTAGGACAACTAGAGCAAGTGCCTATTTAATACAACTAGAGCAAGTGCCCATTTAAGACGAGAGCAAAGTGCCCATTTAGGACAACTAGAGCAAGTGTCCATTTAAGACAACTAGAGCAGAGTGCCCATTTAATACAACTAGAGCAAGTGCCCATTTAAGACAACGCGAGCAGAGTGCCCATTTAAGACAACTAGAGCCAGTGCCCATTTAAGACAATGAGAGCAAGTGCCCATTTAAGACAACTAGACCAGAATGCCCATTTAAGACAACTAGAGCCAGTGCCCATTTAAGACAACGAGAGCAGAGTGCCCATTTAAGACAACTAGAGCCAGTGCACCTTTAAGACAACGAGAGCAAGTGCCCATTTAAGACAATGAGAGCAGAGTGCCCATTTAAGACAATGAGAGCAGCGTGCCCATTTAAGACAACTAAAGCAAGTGCCCATTTAAGACAACTAGAGCCAGTGCCCATTTAGGACAACTAGAGCAAGTGTCCATTTAAGACAACTAGAGCAGAGTGCCCATTTAATACAACTAGAGCAAGTGCCCATTTAAGACAACGAGAGCAGAGTGCCCATTTAGGACAACGAGAGCAAGTGCCCATTTAAGAAAACGAGAGCAGAGTGCTCATTTACGACAACTAGAGCAAGTGCCCATTTAAGACAACTAGAGCAAGTGCCCATTTAATACAACTAGAGCAGTTGCCCATTTAAGACAACGAGATCAAGTGCCCATTTAAGACAACGAGAGCAGAGTGCCCATTTAGGACAACTAGAGCAAGTGTCCATTTAAGACAACTAGAGCAAGTGCCCATTTAATACAACTAGAGCAAGTGCCCATTTAAGACGAGAGCAGAGTGCCCATTTAAGACAACTAGAGCAAGTGCCCATTTAAGACAACGAGAGCAGAGTGCCCATTTAGGACAACTAGAGCAAGTGCCCATTTAATACAACTAGAGCAAGTGCCCATTTAAGACGAGAGCAGAGTGCCCATTTAGGACAACTAGAGCAAGTGTCCATTTAAGACAACTAGAGCAGAGTGTCCATTTAATACAACTAGAGCAAGTGCCCATTTAAGACAACGAGAGCAGAGTGCCCATTTAATACAACTAGAGCAAGTGCCCATTTAAGACAACTAAAGCAAGTGCCCATTTAAGACAACTAGAGACAGTGCCCATTTAAGACAATGAGAGCCAGTGCCAATTTAATACAACTAGAGCAAGTGCCCATTTAAGACAATGAGAGCAGAGTGCCCATTTAAGACCACTAGAACAGAGTGCCCATTTAATACAACTAGAGCAAGTGCCCATTTAAGACAACGAGAGCAGAGTGCCCATTTAAGACAACTAGAGCCAGTGCCCCTTTAAGACAACGAGAGCAGAGTGCCCATTTAAGACAACGAGAGCCAGTGCCCATTTAAGACAACGAGAGCCAGTGCCCATTTAATACAACTAGAGCAAGTGCCCATTTAAGACAATGAGAGCAGAGTGCCCATTTAAGACAACTAGAACAAAGTGCCCATTTAAAACAACTAGAGCAAGTGCCCATTTAAGACAACGAGAGCAGAGTGCCCATTTAAGACAACTAGAGCCAGTGCCCCTTTAAGACAATGAGAGCAGAGTGCCCATTTAAGACAACTAGAGCCAGTGCCCATTTAAGACGAGAGCAGAGTGCCCATTTAATACAACTAGAGCAAGTGCCCGTTTAAGACAACCAGAGCCAGTGCCCATTTAAAACAACTAGAGCCAGTGCCCATTTAAGGCAACGGGAACAAGTGCCCATTTAAGACAACTAGAGCCAGTGCCCATTGAAGACAACTAGAGCCAGTGCCCATTGAAGACAACTAGAGCAAGTGCCCATTAAAGACAACAAGAGCAAGTGCCCATTTAAGACAACTAGAGCCAGTGCCCATTTAAGACAACTAGAGCAAGTGCCCATTTAAGACAACTAGAGCCAGTGTCCATTTAAGACATCTAGAGCAAGTGCCCATTGAAGACATCTAGAGCCAGTGCCCATTTAAGAATACTAGAGCAAGTGCCCATTTAAGACAACGAGAGCAGAGTGCCCATTTAAGACAACGAGAGCAAGTGTCCACTTAAGACAACTAGAGCAAGTGCCCATTTACAACAACTAGAGCAAGTGCCCATTTAAGACAATAAAAGCAGAGTGCCCATTTAGGGCAACTAGAGCAGAGTGCCCATTTAAGACAATGAGAGAGAGTGCCCATTTAAGACAACTACAGCAAGTGCCCATTTAAGGCAACGAGAGCAGAGTGCCCATTTAAGACAACTAGAGCCAGTGCCCCTTTAAGACAACTAGAGCAGTGCCCATTTAAGACAACGAGAGCAGAGTGCCCATTTAATACAACTTGAGCAAGTGCCCATTTAAGACAACTAAAGCAAGTGCCCGTTTAAGACAACTAGAGCCAGTGCCCATTTAAGACAACCAGAGCCAGTGCCCATTGAAGACAACTAGAGCAAGTGCCCATTTAGGACTACTAGAGCAAGTGCCCATTTAGGACAACTAGAGCAAGTGCCTATTGAAGACAACGAGAGCAGAGTGCCCATTTAAGACAACGAGAGCAAGTGCCCATTTAAGACAACGAGAGCAAGTGCCCATTAAAGACAACTAGAGCCAGTGCCCATTTAAGAATACTAGAGCAAGTGCCCATTTAAGACAACGAGAGCAGAGTGCCCATTTAAGACAACAAGAGCAAGTGCCCATTTAAGACAACTAGAGCAAGTGCCCATTTAAGACAACAAAAGCAGAGTGCCCACTTAGGACAACGAGAGCAGAGTGCCCATTTAGGACAACTAGAGCAAGTGCCCATTTAAGGCAACGAGAGCAGAGTGCCCATTTAAGACAACTAGAGCCAGTGGCCCTTTAAGACAACTAGAGCAAGTGCCCATTTAGGACAACTAGAGCCAGTGCCCATTTAATACAACTAAAGCAGAGTGCCCATTTAATACAACTAGAGCAAGTACCCATTTAAGACAACGAGAGCAGAGTGCCCATTTAGGACAACTAGAGCAAGTACCCATTTAAGACAACTAGAGCCAGTGCCCATTTAAGACAACGAGAGCAGAGTGCCCATTTAAGACAACTAGAGCAAGTGCCCATTTAAGACAACGAGAGCAGAGTGCCCATTTAGGACAACTAAAGCAAGTGCCCATTGAAGACATCTAGAGCAAGTGCCTATTTAAGACAACTAGAGCAAGTGCCCATTTACAACAACTAGAGCAAGTGCCACTTTAAGACAACGAGAGCAGAGTGCCCATTTAAGACAACTAGAGCCAGTGCCCATTTAGGACAACTAGAGCCAGTGCCCCGTTAAGACAACTAGAGCAGAGTGCCCATTTAGGACAACTAGAGCCAGTGCCCATTTAATACAACTAGAGTAAGTGCCCATTTAATACAACTAGAGAAAGGGCCCATTTAATACAACTAGAGCAAGTGCCCATTTAAGACAACGAGAGCAGAGTGCCCATTTAGGACAACTAAAGCAAGTGCCCATTGAAGACAACTAGAGCAAGTGCCCATTTACAACAACTAAAGCAAGTGCCCCTTTAAGACAACGAGAGCAGAGTGCCCATTTAAGACAACTAGAGCCAGTGCCCATTTAATACAACTAGAGCAAGTGCCCATTTAAGACAACGAGAGCAAGTGCCAATTTAAGACGAGAGCAGAGTGCCCATTTAAGACAACTAGAGCAAGTGCCCCTTTAAGACAACGAGAGCAGAGTGCCCATTTAAGACAACTAGAGCAGAGTGCCCATTTAGGACAACTAGAGCCAGTGCCCATTTAATACAACTAGAGTAAGTGCCCATTTAATACAACTAGGGCAAGTGCCCATTTAATACAACTAGAGCAAGTGCCCATTTAAGACAACGAGAGCAGAGTGCCCATTTAAGACAACTAGAGCCAGTGCCCCTTTAAGACAACGAGAGCAGAGTGCCCATTTAAGACAACTAGAGCCAGTGCCCATTTAAGACAACGAGAGCCAGTGCCCATTTAATACAACTAGAGCAAGTGCCCATTTAAGACAATGAGAGCAGAGTGCCCATTTAAGACAACTAGAACAAAGTGCCCATTTAAAACAACTAGAGCAAGTGCCCATTTAAGACAACGAGAGCAGAGTGCCCATTTAAGACAACTAGAGCCAGTGCCCCTTTAAGACAATGAGAGCAGAGTGCCCATTTAAGACAACTAGAGCCAGTGCCCATTTAAGACGAGAGCAGAGTGCCCATTTAATACAACTAGAGCAAGTGCCCGTTTAAGACAACCAGAGCCAGTGCCCATTTAAAACAACTAGAGCCAGTGCCCATTTAAGGCAACGGGAACAAGTGCCCATTTAAGACAACTAGAGCCAGTGCCCATTGAAGACAACTAGAGCAAGTGCCCATTAAAGACAACAAGAGCAAGTGCCCATTTAAGACAACTAGAGCCAGTGCCCATTTAAGACAACGAGAGCCAGTGCCCATTTAAGACAACTAGAGCAAGTGCCCATTTAAGACAACTAGAGCCAGTGTCCATTGAAGACATCTAGAGCAAGTGCCCATTGAAGACATCTAGAGCCATTGCCCATTTAAGAATACTAGAGCAAGTGCCCATTTAAGACAACGAGAGCAGAGTGCCCATTTAAGACAACGAGAGCAAGTGTCCACTTAAGACAACTAGAGCAAGTGCCCATTTACAACAACTAGAGCAAGTGCCCATTTAAGACAATAAAAGCAGAGTGCCCATTTAGGGCAACTAGAGCAGAGTGCCCATTTAAGACAATGAGAGAGAGTGCCCATTTAAGACAACTACAGCAAGTGCCCATTTAAGGCAACGAGAGCAGAGTGCCCATTTAAGGCAACTAGAGCCAGTGCCCCTTTAAGGCAACTAGAGCAGTGCCCCTTTAAGACAACGAGAGCAGAGTGCCCATTTAATACAACTTGAGCAAGTGCCCATTTAAGACAACTAAAGCAAGTGCCCGTTTAAGACAACTAGACCCAGTGCCCATTGAAGACAACCAGAGCCAGTGCCCATTGAAGACAACTAGAGCAAGTGCCCATTTAGGACTACTAGAGCAAGTGCCCATTTAGGACAACTAGAGCAAGTGCCTATTTAAGACAACGAGAGCAGAGTGCCCATTTAAGACAACGAGAGCAAGTGCCCATTAAAGACAACTAGAGCCAGTGCCCATTGAATACATCTAGAGCAAGTGCCCATTGAAGACATCTAGAGCCAGTGCCCATTTAAGAATACTAGAGCAAGTGCCCATTTAAGACAACGAGAGCAGAGTGCCCATTTAAGACAACAAGAGCAAGTGCCCATTTAAGACAACTAGAGCAAGTGCCCATTTAAGACAACAAAAGCAGAGTGCCCACTTAAGACAACGAGAGCAGAGTGCCCATTTAGGACAACTAGAGCCAGTGGCCCTTTAAGACAACTAGAGCAAGTGCCCATTTAGGACAACTAGAGCCAGTGCCCATTTAATACAACTAAAGCAGAGTGCCCATTTAATACAACTAGAGCAAGTACCCATTTAAGACAACGAGAGCAGAGTGCCCATTTAGGACAACTAGAGCAAGTACCCATTTAAGACAACTAGAGCCAGTGCCCATTTAAGACAACGAGAGCAGAGTGCCCATTTAAGACAACTAGAGCAAGTGCCCATTTAAGACAACGAGAGCAGAGTGCCCATTTAGGACAACTAAAGCAAGTGCCCATTGAAGACATCTAGAGCAAGTGCCTATTTAAGACAACTAGAGCAAGTGCCCATTTACAACAACTAGAGCAAGTGCCACTTTAAGACAACGAGAGCAGAGTGCCCATTTAAGACAACTAGAGCCAGTGCCCATTTAGGACAACTAGAGCCAGTGCCCCGTTAAGACAACTAGAGCAGAGTGCCCATTTAGGACAACTAGAGCCAGTGCCCATTTAATACAACTAGAGTAAGTGCCCATTTAATACAACTAGAGAAAGGGCCCATTTAATACAACTAGAGCAAGTGCCCATTTAAGACAACGAGAGCAGAGTGCCCATTTAGGACAACTAAAGCAAGTGCCCATTGAAGACAACTAGAGCAAGTGCCCATTTACAACAACTAAAGCAAGTGCCCCTTTAAGACAACGAGAGCAGAGTGCCCATTTAAGACAACTAGAGCCAGTGCCCATTTAATACAACTAGAGCAAGTGCCCATTTAAGACAACGAGAGCAAGTGCCAATTTAAGACGAGAGCAGAGTGCCCATTTAAGACAACTAGAGCAAGTGCCCCTTTAAGACAACGAGAGCAGAGTGCCCATTTAAGACAACTAGAGCAGAGTGCCCATTTAGGACAACTAGAGCCAGTGCCCATTTAATACAACTAGAGTAAGTGCCCATTTAATACAACTAGGGCAAGTGCCCATTTACAACAACTAGAGCAAGTGCCCATTTAAGACAACGAGAGTAGAGTGCCATTTAAGACAACTAGAGCAAGTGCTAGGGCAGAGTGCCCATTTAAGACCGCGAGAGCAGAGTGCCCATTTAGGACAACTAGAGCAAGTGTCCATTTAAGACAACTAGAGCAGAGTGCCCATTTAATACAACTAGAGCAAGTGCCAATTTAAGACGAGAGCAGAGTGCCCATTTAAGACAACTAGAGCAAGTGCCCCTTTAAGACAACGAGAGCAGAGTGCCCATTTAAGACAACTAGAGCAGAGTGCCCATTTAGGACAACTAGAGCCAGTGCCCATTTAATACAACTAGAGTAAGTGCCCATTTAATACAACTAGGGCAAGTGCCCATTTACAACAACTAGAGCAAGTGCCCATTTAAGACAACGAGAGTAGAGTGCCATTTAAGACAACTAGAGCAAGTGCTAGGGCAGAGTGCCCATTTAAGACAACGAGAGCAGAGGGCCCATTTAGGACAACTAGAGCAAGTGCCCATTTAATACAACTAGAGCAAGTACCCATTTAAGACAACGAGAGCAGAGTGCCCATTTAGGACAACTAAAGCAAGTGCCCATTGAAGACATCTAGAGCAAGTGCCCATTTAAGACAACTAGAGCAAGTGCTCATTTACAACAACTAGAGCAAGTGTCCATTTTAAGACAACGAGAGCAGAGTGCCCATTTAAGACAATGAGAGCAAGTGCTAGGGCAGAGTGCCCATTTAAGACAACGAGAGCAGAGTGCCCATTTAGGACAACTAGAGCAGAGTGCCCATTTAAGACCGCGAGAGCAGAGTGCCCATTTAGGACAACTAGAGCAAGTGTCCATTTAAGACAACTAGAGCAGAGTGCCCATTTAATACAACTAGAGCAAGTACCCATTTAAGACAATGAGAGCAGAGTGCCCATTTAGGACAACTAGAGCAAGTACCCATTTAAGACAACGAAAGCAGAGTGCCTATTTAGGACAACTAGAGCAAGTGCCCATTTAAGACAACTAGAGCCAATGCCCATTTAGGACAACTAGAGCCAGTGCCCATTTAAGACAACGAGAGCAGAGTGCCCATTTAAGACAACTAGAGCAAGTGCCCATTTAAGACAACGAGAGCAGAGTGCCCATTTAGGACAACTAAAGCAAGTGCCCATTGAAGACATCTAGAGCAAGTGCCCATTTAAGACAACTAGAGCCAATGCCCATTTAAGACAACGAGAGCAGAGTGCCCATTTAAGACAACTAGAGCAAGTGCCCATTTAAGACAACGAGAGCAGAGTGCCCATTTAGGACAACTAAAGCAAGTGCCCATTGAAGACATCTAGAGCAAGTGCCCATTTAAGACAACTAGAGCCAGTGCCCATTTAAGACAATGAGAGCAAGTGCCAATTTAAGACAACTAGACCAGAATGCCCATTTAAGACAACTAGAGCCAGTGCCCATTTAAGACAATGAGAGCAAGTGCCCATTTAAGACAACGAGAGCAGAGTGCCCATTTACGACAACTAGAGCAAGTGCCCATTTAAGACAACTAGAGCAAGTGCCCATTTAATACAACTAGAGCAGTTGCCCATTTAAGACAACGAGAGCAAGTGCCCATTTAAGACAACAAGAGCAGAGTGCCCATTTAGGATAACTAGAGCAAGTGTCCATTTAAGAAAACTAGAGCAAGTGCCCATTTAATACAACTAGAGCAAGTGCCCATTTAAGACGAGAGCAGAGTGCCCATTTAGGACAACTAGAGCAAGTGCCCATTTAAGACAACGAAAGCAGAGTGCCCATTTAGGACAACTAGAGCAAGTGCCTATTTAATACAACTAGAGCAAGTGCCCATTTAAGACGAGAGCAAAGTGCCCATTTAGGACAACTAGAGCAAGTGTCCATTTAAGACAACTAGAGCAGAGTGCCCATTTAATACAACTAGAGCAAGTGCCCATTTAAGACAACGCGAGCAGAGTGCCCATTTAAGACAACTAGAGCCAGTGCCCATTTAAGACAACGAGAGCAGAGTGCCCATTTAAGACAACTAGAGCCAGTGCACCTTTAAGACAACGAGAGCAAGTGCCCATTTAAGACAATGAGAGCAGAGTGCCCATTTAAGACAATGAGAGCAGCGTGCCCATTTAAGACAACTAAAGCAAGTGCCCATTTAAGACAACTAGAGCCAGTGCCCATTTAGGACAACTAGAGCAAGTGTCCATTTAAGACAACTAGAGCAGAGTGCCCATTTAATACAACTAGAGCAAGTGCCCATTTAAGACAACGAGAGCAGAGTGCCCATTTAGGACAACGAGAGCAAGTGCCCATTTAAGAAAACGAGAGCAGAGTGCTCATTTACGACAACTAGAGCAAGTGCCCATTTAAGACAACTAGAGCAAGTGCCCATTTAAGACAACGAGATCAAGTGCCCATTTAAGACAACGAGAGCAGAGTGCCCATTTAGGACAACTAGAGCAAGTGTCCATTTAAGACAACTAGAGCAAGTGCCCATTTAATACAACTAGAGCAAGTGCCCATTTAAGACGAGAGCAGAGTGCCCATTTAAGACAACTAGAGCAAGTGCCCATTTAAGACAACGAGAGCAGAGTGCCCATTTAGGACAACTAGAGCAAGTGCCCATTTAATACAACTAGAGCAAGTGCCCATTTAAGACGAGAGCAGAGTGCCCATTTAGGACAACTAGAGCAAGTGTCCATTTAAGACAACTAGAGCAGAGTGTCCATTTAATACAACTAGAGCAAGTGCCCATTTAAGACAACGAGAGCAGAGTGCCCATTTAATACAACTAGAGCAAGTGCCCATTTAAGACAACTAAAGCAAGTGCCCATTTAAGACAACTAGAGACAGTGCCCATTTAAGACAATGAGAGCCAGTGCCAATTTAATACAACTAGAGCAAGTGCCCATTTAAGACAATGAGAGCAGAGTGCCCATTTAAGACCACTAGAACAGAGTGCCCATTTAATACAACTAGAGCAAGTGCCCATTTAAGACAACGAGAGCAGAGTGCCCATTTAAGACAACTAGAGCCAGTGCCCCTTTAAGACAACGAGAGCAGAGTGCCCATTTAAGACAACGAGAGCCAGTGCCCATTTAAGACAACGAGAGCCAGTGCCCATTTAATACAACTAGAGCAAGTGCCCATTTAAGACAATGAGAGCAGAGTGCCCATTTAAGACAACTAGAACAAAGTGCCCATTTAAAACAACTAGAGCAAGTGCCCATTTAAGACAACGAGAGCAGAGTGCCCATTTAAGACAACTAGAGCCAGTGCCCCTTTAAGACAATGAGAGCAGAGTGCCCATTTAAGACAACTAGAGCCAGTGCCCATTTAAGACGAGAGCAGAGTGCCCATTTAATACAACTAGAGCAAGTGCCCGTTTAAGACAACCAGAGCCAGTGCCCATTTAAAACAACTAGAGCCAGTGCCCATTTAAGGCAACGGGAACAAGTGCCCATTTAAGACAACTAGAGCCAGTGCCCATTGAAGACAACTAGAGCAAGTGCCCATTAAAGACAACAAGAGCAAGTGCCCATTTAAGACAACTAGAGCCAGTGCCCATTTAAGACAACGAGAGCCAGTGCCCATTTAAGACAACTAGAGCAAGTGCCCATTTAAGACAACTAGAGCCAGTGTCCATTTAAGACATCTAGAGCAAGTGCCCATTGAAGACATCTAGAGCCAGTGCCCATTTAAGAATACTAGAGCAAGTGCCCATTTAAGACAACGAGAGCAGAGTGCCCATTTAAGACAACGAGAGCAAGTGTCCACTTAAGACAACTAGAGCAAGTGCCCATTTACAACAACTAGAGCAAGTGCCCATTTAAGACAATAAAAGCAGAGTGCCCATTTAGGGCAACTAGAGCAGAGTGCCCATTTAAGACAATGAGAGAGAGTGCCCATTTAAGACAACTACAGCAAGTGCCCATTTAAGGCAACGAGAGCAGAGTGCCCATTTAAGACAACTAGAGCCAGTGCCCCTTTAAGACAACTAGAGCAGTGCCCATTTAAGACAACGAGAGCAGAGTGCCCATTTAATACAACTTGAGCAAGTGCCCATTTAAGACAACTAAAGCAAGTGCCCGTTTAAGACAACTAGAGCCAGTGCCCATTTAAGACAACCAGAGCCAGTGCCCATTGAAGACAACTAGAGCAAGTGCCCATTTAGGACTACTAGAGCAAGTGCCCATTTAGGACAACTAGAGCAAGTGCCTATTGAAGACAACGAGAGCAGAGTGCCCATTTAAGACAACGAGAGCAAGTGCCCATTTAAGACAACGAGAGCAAGTGCCCATTAAAGACAACTAGAGCCAGTGCCCATTTAAGAATACTAGAGCAAGTGCCCATTTAAGACAACGAGAGCAGAGTGCCCATTTAAGACAACAAGAGCAAGTGCCCATTTAAGACAACTAGAGCAAGTGCCCATTTAAGACAACAAAAGCAGAGTGCCCACTTAGGACAACGAGAGCAGAGTGCCCATTTAGGACAACTAGAGCAAGTGCCCATTTAAGGCAACGAGAGCAGAGTGCCCATTTAAGACAACTAGAGCCAGTGGCCCTTTAAGACAACTAGAGCAAGTGCCCATTTAGGACAACTAGAGCCAGTGCCCATTTAATACAACTAAAGCAGAGTGCCCATTTAATACAACTAGAGCAAGTACCCATTTAAGACAACGAGAGCAGAGTGCCCATTTAGGACAACTAGAGCAAGTACCCATTTAAGACAACTAGAGCCAGTGCCCATTTAAGACAACGAGAGCAGAGTGCCCATTTAAGACAACTAGAGCAAGTGCCCATTTAAGACAACGAGAGCAGAGTGCCCATTTAGGACAACTAAAGCAAGTGCCCATTGAAGACATCTAGAGCAAGTGCCTATTTAAGACAACTAGAGCAAGTGCCCATTTACAACAACTAGAGCAAGTGCCACTTTAAGACAACGAGAGCAGAGTGCCCATTTAAGACAACTAGAGCCAGTGCCCATTTAGGACAACTAGAGCCAGTGCCCCGTTAAGACAACTAGAGCAGAGTGCCCATTTAGGACAACTAGAGCCAGTGCCCATTTAATACAACTAGAGTAAGTGCCCATTTAATACAACTAGAGAAAGGGCCCATTTAATACAACTAGAGCAAGTGCCCATTTAAGACAACGAGAGCAGAGTGCCCATTTAGGACAACTAAAGCAAGTGCCCATTGAAGACAACTAGAGCAAGTGCCCATTTACAACAACTAAAGCAAGTGCCCCTTTAAGACAACGAGAGCAGAGTGCCCATTTAAGACAACTAGAGCCAGTGCCCATTTAATACAACTAGAGCAAGTGCCCATTTAAGACAACGAGAGCAAGTGCCAATTTAAGACGAGAGCAGAGTGCCCATTTAAGACAACTAGAGCAAGTGCCCCTTTAAGACAACGAGAGCAGAGTGCCCATTTAAGACAACTAGAGCAGAGTGCCCATTTAGGACAACTAGAGCCAGTGCCCATTTAATACAACTAGAGTAAGTGCCCATTTAATACAACTAGGGCAAGTGCCCATTTACAACAACTAGAGCAAGTGCCCATTTAAGACAACGAGAGTAGAGTGCCATTTAAGACAACTAGAGCAAGTGCTAGGGCAGAGTGCCCATTTAAGACAACGAGAGCAGAGGGCCCATTTAGGACAACTAGAGCAAGTGCCCATTTAATACAACTAGAGCAAGTACCCATTTAAGACAACGAGAGCAGAGTGCCCATTTAGGACAACTAAAGCAAGTGCCCATTGAAGACATCTAGAGCAAGTGCCCATTTAAGACAACTAGAGCAAGTGCTCATTTACAACAACTAGAGCAAGTGTCCATTTTAAGACAACGAGAACAGAGTGCCCATTTAAGACAATGAGAGCAAGTGCTAGGGCAGAGTGCCCATTTAAGACAACGAGAGCAGAGTGCCCATTTAGGACAACTAGAGCAGAGTGCCCATTTAAGACCGCGAGAGCAGAGTGCCCATTTAGGACAACTAGAGCAAGTGTCCATTTAAGACAACTAGAGCAGAGTGCCCATTTAATACAACTAGAGCAAGTACCCATTTAAGACAACGAGAGCAGAGTGCCCATTTAGGACAACTAGAGCAAGTACCCATTTAAGACAACGAAAGCAGAGTGCCCATTTAGGACAAATAGAGCAAGTGCCCATTTAAGACAACTAGAGCCAATGCCCATTTAGGACAACTAGAGCCAGTGCCCATTTAAGACAACGAGAGCAGAGTGCCCATTTAAGACAACTAGAGCAAGTGCCCATTTAAGACAACGAGAGCAGAGTGCCCATTTAGGACAACTAAAGCAAGTGCCCATTGAAGACATCTAGAGCAAGTGCCCATTTAAGACAACTAGAGCCAATGCCCATTTAGGACAACTAGAGCCAGTGCCCATTTAAGACAACGAGAGCAGAGTGCCCATTTAAGACAACTAGAGCAAGTGCCCATTTAAGACAACGAGAGCAGAGTGCCCATTTAGGACAACTAAAGCAAGTGCCCATTGAAGACATCTAGAGCAAGTGCCCATTTAAGACAACTAGAGCCAGTGCCCATTTAAGACAATGAGAGCAAGTGCCAATTTAAGACAACTAGACCAGAATGCCCATTTAAGACAACTAGAGCCAGTGCCCATTTAAGACAACGAGAGCAAGTGCCCATTTAAGACAACGAGAGCAGAGTGCCCATTTACGACAACTAGAGCAAGTGCCCATTTAAGACAACTAGAGCAAGTGCCCATTTAATACAACTAGAGCAGTTGCCCATTTAAGACAACGAGAGCAAGTGCCCATTTAAGACAACAAGAGCAGAGTGCCCATTTAGGACAACTAGAGCAAGTGTCCATTTAAGAAAACTAGAGCAAGTGCCCATTTAATACAACTAGAGCAAGTGCCCATTTAAGACGAGAGCAGAGTGCCCATTTAGGACAACTAGAGCAAGTGCCCATTTAAGACAACGAAAGCAGAGTGCCCATTTAGGACAACTAGAGCAAGTGCCTATTTAATACAACTAGAGCAAGTGCCCATTTAAGACGAGAGCAAAGTGCCCATTTAGGACAACTAGAGCAAGTGTCCATTTAAGACAACTAGAGCAGAGTGCCCATTTAATACAACTAGAGCAAGTGCCCATTTAAGACAACGCGAGCAGAGTGCCCATTTAAGACAACTAGAGCCAGTGCCCATTTAAGACAATGAGAGCAAGTGCCCATTTAAGACAACTAGACCAGAATGCCCATTTAAGACAACTAGAGCCAGTGCCCATTTAAGACAACGAGAGCAGAGTGCCCATTTAAGACAACTAGAGCCAGTGCACCTTTAAGACAACGAGAGCAAGTGCCCATTTAAGACAATGAGAGCAGAGTGCCCATTTAAGACAATGAGAGCAGCGTGCCCATTTAAGACAACTAAAGCAAGTGCCCATTTAAGACAACTAGAGCCAGTGCCCATTTAGGACAACTAGAGCAAGTGTCCATTTAAGACAACTAGAGCAGAGTGCCCATTTAATACAACTAGAGCAAGTGCCCATTTAAGACAACGAGAGCAGAGTGCCCATTTAGGACAACGAGAGCAAGTGCCCATTTAAGAAAACGAGAGCAGAGTGCTCATTTACGACAACTAGAGCAAGTGCCCATTTAAGACAACTAGAGCAAGTGCCCATTTAATACAACTAGAGCAGTTGCCCATTTAAGACAACGAGAGCAAGTGCCCATTTAAGACAACGAGAGCAGAGTGCCCATTTAGGACAACTAGAGCAAGTGTCCATTTAAGACAACTAGAGCAAGTGCCCATTTAATACAACTAGAGCAAGTGCCCATTTAAGACGAGAGAAGAGTGCCCATTTAAGACAACTAGAGCAAGTGCCCATTTAAGACAACGAGAGCAGAGTGCCCATTTAGGACAACTAGAGCAAGTGCCCATTTAATACAACTAGAGCAAGTGCCCATTTAAGACGAGAGCAGAGTGCCCATTTAGGACAACTAGAGCAAGTGTCCATTTAAGACAACTAGAGCAGAGTGTCCATTTAATACAACTAGAGCAAGTGCCCATTTAAGACAACGAGAGCAGAGTGCCCATTTAATACAACTAGAGCAAGTGCCCATTTAAGACAACTAAAGCAAGTGCCCATTTAAGACAACTAGAGACAGTGCCCATTTAAGACAATGAGAGCCAGTGCCCATTTAATACAACTAGAGCAAGTGCCCATTTAAGACAATGAGAGCAGAGTGCCCATTTAAGACCACTAGAACAGAGTGCCCATTTAATACAACTAGAGCAAGTGCCCATTTAAGACAACGAGAGCAGAGTGCCCATTTAAGACAACTAGAGCCAGTGCCCCTTTAAGACAACGAGAGCAGAGTGCCCATTTAAGACAACTAGAGCCAGTGCCCATTTAAGACAACGAGAGCCAGTGCCCATTTAATACAACTAGAGCAAGTGCCCATTTAAGACAATGAGAGCAGAGTGCCCATTTAAGACAACTAGAACAAAGTGCCCATTTAAAACAACTAGAGCAAGTGCCCATTTAAGACAACGAGAGAAGAGTGCCCATTTAAGACAACTAGAGCCAGTGCCCCTTTAAGACAATGAGAGCAGAGTGCCCATTTAAGACAACTAGAGCCAGTGCCCATTTAAGACGAGAGCAGAGTGCCCATTTAATACAACTAGAGCAAGTGCCCGTTTAAGACAACCAGAGCCAGTGCCCATTTAAAACAACTAGAGCCAGTGCCCATTTAAGGCAACGGGAACAAGTGCCCATTTAAGACAACTAGAGCCAGTGCCCATTGAAGACAACTAGAGCAAGTGCCCATTAAAGACAACAAGAGCAAGTGCCCATTTAAGACAACTAGAGCCAGTGCCCATTTAAGACAACGAGAGCCAGTGCCCATTTAAGACAACTAGAGCAAGTGCCCATTTAAGACAACTAGAGCCAGTGTCCATTGAAGACATCTAGAGCAAGTGCCCATTGAAGACATCTAGAGCCAGTGCCCATTTAAGAATACTAGAGCAAGTGCCCATTTAAGACAACGAGAGCAGAGTGCCCATTTAAGACAACGAGAGCAAGTGTCCACTTAAGACAACTAGAGCAAGTGCCCATTTACGACAACTAGAGCAAGTGCCCATTTAAGACAATAAAAGCAGAGTGCCCATTTAAGACAATGAGAGAGAGTGCCCATTTAAGACAACTACAGCAAGTGCCCATTTAAGGCAACGAGAGCAGAGTGCCCATTTAAGACAACTAGAGCCAGTGCCCCTTTAAGACAACTAGAGCCAGTGCCCATTTAAGACAACCAGAGCCAGTGCCCATTGAAGACAACTAGAGCAAGTGCCCATTTAGGACTACTAGAGCAAGTGCCCATTTAGGACAACTAGAGCAAGTGCCTATTTAAGACAACGAGAGCAGAGTGCTCATTTAAGACAACGAGAGCAAGTGCCCATTTAAGACAACGAGAGCAAGTGCCCATTTAAGACAACGAGAGCAAGTGCCCATTTAAGAATACTAGAGCAAGTGCCCATTGAAGACATCTAGAGCCAGTGCCCATTTAAGAATACTAGAGCAAGTGCCCATTTAAGACAACGAGAGCAGAGTGCCCATTTAAGACAACAAGAGCAAGTGCCCATTTAAGACAACTAGAGCAAGTGCCCATTTAAGACAACAAAAGCAGAGTGCCCACTTAAGACAACGAGAGCAGAGTGCCCATTTAGGACAACTAGAGCAAGTGCCCATTTAAGGCAACGAGAGCAGAGTGCCCATTTAAGACAACTAGAGCCAGTGGCCCTTTAAGACAACTAGAGCAAGTGCCCATTTAGGACAACTAGAGCCAGTACCCATTTAATACAACTAAAGCAGAGTGCCCATTTAATACAACTAGAGCAAGTACCCATTTAAGACAACGAGAGCAGAGTGCCCATTTAGGACAACTAGAGCAAGTACCCATTTAAGACAACTAGAGCCAGTGCCCATTTAAGACAACGAGAGCAGAGTGCCCATTTAAGACAACTAGAGCAAGTGCCCATTTAAGACAACGAGAGCAGAGTGCCCATTTAGGACAACTAAAGCAAGTGCCCATTGAAGACATCTAGAGCAAGTGCCTATTTAAGACAACTAGAGCAAGTGCCCATTTACAACAACTAGAGCAAGTGCCACTTTAAGACAACGAGAGCAGAGTGCCCATTTAAGACAACTAGAGCCAGTGCCCATTTAGGACAACTAGAGCCAGTGCCCCGTTAAGACAACTAGAGCAGAGTGCCCATTTAGGACAACTAGAGCCAGTGCCCATTTAATACAACTAGAGTAAGTGCCCATTTAATACAACTAGAGAAAGGGCCCATTTAATACAACTAGAGCAAGTGCCCATTTAAGACAACGAGAGCAGAGTGCCCATTTAGGACAACTAAAGCAAGTGCCCATTGAAGACAACTAGAGCAAGTGCCCATTTACAACAACTAAAGCAAGTGCCCCTTTAAGACAACGAGAGCAGAGTGCCCATTTAAGACAACTAGAGCCAGTGCCCATTTAATACAACTAGAGCAAGTGCCCATTTAAGACAACGAGAGCAAGTGCCAATTTAAGACGAGAGCAGAGTGCCCATTTAAGACAACTAGAGCAAGTGCCCCTTTAAGACAACGAGAGCAGAGTGCCCATTTAAGACAACTAGAGCAGAGTGCCCATTTAGGACAACTAGAGCCAGTGCCCATTTAATACAACTAGAGTAAGTGCCCATTTAATACAACTAGGGCAAGTGCCCATTTACAACAACTAGAGCAAGTGCCCATTTAAGACAACGAGAGTAGAGTGCCATTTAAGACAACTAGAGCAAGTGCTAGGGCAGAGTGCCCATTTAAGACAACGAGAGCAGAGGGCCCATTTAGGACAACTAGAGCAAGTGCCCATTTAATACAACTAGAGCAAGTACCCATTTAAGACAACGAGAGCAGAGTGCCCATTTAGGACAACTAAAGCAAGTGCCCATTGAAGACATCTAGAGCAAGTGCCCATTTAAGACAACTAGAGCAAGTGCTCATTTACAACAACTAGAGCAAGTGTCCATTTTAAGACAACGAGAGCAGAGTGCCCATTTAAGACAATGAGAGCAAGTGCTAGGGCAGAGTGCCCATTTAAGACAACGAGAGCAGAGTGCCCATTTAGGACAACTAGAGCAGAGTGCCCATTTAAGACCGCGAGAGCAGAGTGCCCATTTAGGACAACTAGAGCAAGTGTCCATTTAAGACAACTAGAGCAGAGTGCCCATTTAATACAACTAGAGCAAGTACCCATTTAAGACAACGAGAGCAGAGTGCCCATTTAGGACAACTAGAGCAAGTACCCATTTAAGACAACGAAAGCAGAGTGCCCATTTAGGACAACTAGAGCAAGTGCCCATTTAAGACAACTAGAGCCAATGCCCATTTAGGACAACTAGAGCCAGTGCCCATTTAAGACAACGAGAGCAGAGTGCCCATTTAAGACAACTAGAGCAAGTGCCCATTTAAGACAACGAGAGCAGAGTGCCCATTTAGGACAACTAAAGCAAGTGCCCATTGAAGACATCTAGAGCAAGTGCCCATTTAAGACAACTAGAGCCAATGCCCATTTAGGACAACTAGAGCCAGTGCCCATTTAAGACAACGAGAGCAGAGTGCCCATTTAAGACAACTAGAGCAAGTGCCCATTTAAGACAACGAGAGCAGAGTGCCCATTTAGGACAACTAAAGCAAGTGCCCATTGAAGACATCTAGAGCAAGTGCCCATTTAAGACAACTAGAGCCAGTGCCCATTTAAGACAATGAGAGCAAGTGCCAATTTAAGACAACTAGACCAGAATGCCCATTTAAGACAACTAGAGCCAGTGCCCATTTAAGACAACGAGAGCAAGTGCCCATTTAAGACAACGAGAGCAGAGTGCCCATTTACGACAACTAGAGCAAGTGCCCATTTAAGACAACTAGAGCAAGTGCCCATTTAATACAACTAGAGCAGTTGCCCATTTAAGACAACGAGAGCAAGTGCCCATTTAAGACAACAAGAGCAGAGTGCCCATTTAGGACAACTAGAGCAAGTGTCCATTTAAGAAAACTAGAGCAAGTGCCCATTTAATACAACTAGAGCAAGTGCCCATTTAAGACGAGAGCAGAGTGCCCATTTAGGACAACTAGAGCATGTGCCCATTTAAGACAATGAAAGCAGAGTGCCCATTTAGGACAACTAGAGCAAGTGCCTATTCAATACAACTAGAGCAAGTGCCCATTTAAGACGAGAGCAAAGTGCCCATTTAGGACAACTAGAGCAAGTGTCCATTTAAGACAACTAGAGCAGAGTGCCCATTTAATACAACTAGAGCAAGTGCCCATTTAAGACAACTAGAGCCAGTGCCCATTTAAGACAATGAGAGCAAGTGCCCATTTAAGACAACTAGACCAGAATGCCCATTTAAGACAACTAGAGCCAGTGCCCATTTAAGACACCGAGAGCAGAGTGCCCATTTAAGACAACTAGAGCCAGTGCACCTTTAAGACAACGAGAGCAAGTGCCCATTTAAGACAATGAGAGCAGAGTGCCCATTTAAGACAATGAGAGCAGCGTGCCCATTTAAGACAACTAAAGCAAGTGCCCATTTAAGACAACTAGAGCCAGTGCCCATTTAGGGCAACTAGAGCAAGTGTCCATTTAAGACAACTAGAGCAGAGTGCCCATTTAATACAACTAGAGCAAGTGCCCATTTAAGACAACGAGAGCAGAGTGCCCATTTAGGACAACGAGAGCAAGTGCCCATTTAAGAAAACGAGAGCAGAGTGCTCATTTACGACAACTAGAGCAAGTGCCCATTTAAGACAACTAGAGCAAGTGCCCATTTAATACAACTAGAGCAGTTGCCCATTTAAGACAACGAGAGCAAGTGCCCATTTAAGACAACGAGAGCAGAGTGCCCATTTAGGACAACTAGAGCAAGTGTCCATTTAAGACAACTAGAGCAAGTGCCCATTTAATACAACTAGAGCAAGTGCCCATTTAAGACGAGAGCAGAGTGCCCATTTAAGACAACTAGAGCAAGTGCCCATTTAAAACAACGAGAGCAGAGTGCCCATTTAGGACAACTAGAGCAAGTGCCCATTTAATACAACTAGAGCAAGTGCCCATTTAAGACGAGAGCAGAGTGCCCATTTAGGACAACTAGAGCAAGTGTCCATTTAAGACAACTAGAGCAGAGTGTCCATTTAATACAACTAGAGCAAGTGCCCATTTAAGACAACGAGAGCAGAGTGCCCATTTAATACAACTAGAGCAAGTGCCCATTTAAGACAACTAAAGCAAGTGCCCATTTAAGACAACTAGAGACAGTGCCCATTTAAGACAATGAGAGCCAGTGCCCATTTAATACAACTAGAGCAAGTGCCCATTTAAGACAATGAGAGCAGAGTGCCCATTTAAGACCACTAGAACAGAGTGCCCATTTAATACAACTAGAGCAAGTGCCCATTTAAGACAACGAGAGCAGGGTGCCCATTTAAGACAACTAGAGCCAGTGCCCCTTTAAGACAACGAGAGCAGAGTGCCCATTTAAGACAACTAGAGCCAGTGCCCATTTAAGACAACGAGAGCCAGTGCCCATTTAATACAACTAGAGCAAGTGCCCATTTAAGACAATGAGAGCAGAGTGCCCATTTAAGACAACTAGAACAAAGTGCCCATTTAAAACAACTAGAGCAAGTGCCCATTTAAGACAACGAGAGCAGAGTGCCCATTTAAGACAACTAGAGCCAGTGCCCCTTTAAGACAATGAGAGCAGAGTGCCCATTTAAGACAACTAGAGCCAGTGCCCATTTAAGACGAGAGCAGAGTGCCCATTTAATACAACTAGAGCAAGTGCCCGTTTAAGACAACCAGAGCCAGTGCCCATTTAAAACAACTAGAGCCAGTGCACATTTAAGGCAACGGGAACAAGTGCCCATTTAAGACAACTAGAGCCAGTGCCCATTGAAGACAACTAGAGCAAGTGCCCATTAAAGACAACAAGAGCAAGTGCCCATTTAAGACAACTAGAGCCAGTGCCCATTTAAGACAACGAGAGCCAGTGCCCATTTAAGACAACTAGAGCAAGTGCCCATTTAAGACAACTAGAGCCAGTGTCCATTTAAGACATCTAGAGCAAGTGCCCATTGAAGACATCTAGAGCCAGTGCCCATTTAAGAATACTAGAGCAAGTGCCCATTTAAGACAACGAGAGCAGAGTGCCCATTTAAGACAACGAGAGCAAGTGTCCACTTAAGACAACTAGAGCAAGTGCCCATTTACAACAACTAGAGCAAGTGCCCATTTAAGACAATAAAAGCAGAGTGCCCATTTAGGGCAACTAGAGCAGAGTGCCCATTTAAGACAATGAGAGAGAGTGCCCATTTAAGACAACTACAGCAAGTGCCCATTTAAGGCAACGAGAGCAGAGTGCCCATTTAAGACAACTAGAGCCAGTGCCCCTTTAAGACAACTAGAGCAGTGCCCATTTAAGACAACGAGAGCAGAGTGCCCATTTAATACAACTTGAGCAAGTGCCCATTTAAGACAACTAAAGCAAGTGCCCGTTTAAGACAACTAGAGCCAGTGCCCATTTAAGACAACCAGAGCCAGTGCCCATTGAAGACAACTAGAGCAAGTGCCCATTTAGGACTACTAGAGCAAGTGCCCATTTAGGACAACTAGAGCAAGTGCCTATTTAAGACAACGAGAGCAGAGTGCCCATTTAAGACAACGAGAGCAAGTGCCCATTTAAGACAACGAGAGCAAGTGCCCATTAAAGACAACTAGAGCCAGTGCCCATTGAATACATCTAGAGCAAGTGCCCATTGAAGACATCTAGAGCCAGTGCCCATTTAAGAATACTAGAGCAAGTGCCCATTTAAGACAACGAGAGCAGAGTGCCCATTTAAGACAACAAGAGCAAGTGCCCATTTAAGACAACTAGAGCAAGTGCCCATTTAAGACAACAAAAGCAGAGTGCCCACTTAAGACAACGAGAGCAGAGTGCCCATTTAGGACAACTAGAGCAAGTGCCCATTTAAGGCAACGAGAGCAGAGTGCCCATTTAAGACAACTAGAGCCAGTGGCCCTTTAAGACAACTAGAGCAAGTGCCCATTTAGGACAACTAGAGCCAGTGCCCATTTAATACAACTAAAGCAGAGTGCCCATTTAATACAACTAGAGCAAGTACCCATTTAAGACAACGAGAGCAGAGTGCCCATTTAGGACAACTAGAGCAAGTACCCATTTAAGACAACTAGAGCCAGTGCCCATTTAAGACAACGAGAGCAGAGTGCCCATTTAAGACAACTAGAGCAAGTGCCCATTTAAGACAACGAGAGCAGAGTGCCCATTTAGGACAACTAAAGCAAGTGCCCATTGAAGACATCTAGAGCAAGTGCCCATTTACAACAACTAGAGCAAGTGCCACGTTAAGACAACGAGAGCAGAGTGCCCATTTAAGACAACTAGAGCCAGTGCCCATTTAGGACAACTAGAGCCAGTGCCCCGTTAAGACAACTAGAGCAGAGTGCCCATTTAGGACAACTAGAGCCAGTGCCCATTTAATACAACTAGAGTAAGTGCCCATTTAATACAACTAGAGAAAGGGCCCATTTAATACAACTAGAGCAAGTGCCCATTTAAGACAACGAGAGCAGAGTGCCCATTTAGGACAACTAAAGCAAGTGCCCATTGAAGACAACTAGAGCAAGTGCCCATTTACAACAACTAAAGCAAGTGCCCCTTTAAGACAACGAGAGCAGAGTGCCCATTTAAGACAACTAGAGCCAGTGCCCATTTAATACAACTAGAGCAAGTGCCCATTTAAGACAACGAGAGCAAGTGCCAATTTAAGACGAGAGCAGAGTGCCCATTTAAGACAACTAGAGCAAGTGCCCCTTTAAGACAACGAGAGCAGAGTGCCCATTTAAGACAACTAGAGCAGAGTGCCCATTTAGGACAACTAGAGCCAGTGCCCATTTAATACAACTAGAGTAAGTGCCCATTTAATACAACTAGGGCAAGTGCCCATTTACAACAACTAGAGCAAGTGCCCATTTAAGACAACGAGAGTAGAGTGCCATTTAAGACAACTAGAGCAAGTGCTAGGGCAGAGTGCCCATTTAAGACAACGAGAGCAGAGGGCCCATTTAGGACAACTAGAGCAAGTGCCCATTTAATACAACTAGAGCAAGTACCCATTTAAGACAACGAGAGCAGAGTGCCCATTTAGGACAACTAAAGCAAATGCCCATTGAAGACATCTAGAGCAAGTGCCCATTTAAGACAACTAGAGCAAGTGCTCATTTACAACAACTAGAGCAAGTGTCCATTTTAAGACAACGAGAGCAGAGTGCCCATTTAAGACAATGAGAGCAAGTGCTAGGGCAGAGTGCCCATTTAAGACAACGAGAGCAGAGTGCCCATTTAGGACAACTAGAGCAGAGTGCCCATTTAAGACCGCGAGAGCAGAGTGCCCATTTAGGACAACTAGAGCAAGTGTCCATTTAAGACAACTAGAGCAGAGTGCCCATTTAATACAACTAGAGCAAGTACCCATTTAAGACAACGAGAGCAGAGTGCCCATTTAGGACAACTAGAGCAAGTACCCATTTAAGACAACGAAAGCAGAGTGCCCATTTAGGACAACTAGAGCAAGTGCCCATTTAAGACAACTAGAGCCAATGCCCATTTAGGACAACTAGAGCCAGTGCCCATTTAAGACAACGAGAGCAGAGTGCCCATTTAAGACAACTAGAGCAAGTGCCCATTTAAGACAACGAGAGCAGAGTGCCCATTTAGGACAACTAAAGCAAGTGCCCATTGAAGACATCTAGAGCAAGTGCCCATTTAAGACAACTAGAGCCGATGCCCATTTAGGACAACTAGAGCCAGTGCCCATTTAAGACAACGAGAGCAGAGTGCCCATTTAAGACAACTAGAGCAAGTGCCCATTTAAGACAACGAGAGCAGAGTGCCCATTTAGGACAACTAAAGCAAGTGCCCATTGAAGACATCTAGAGCAAGTGCCCATTTAAGACAACTAGAGCCAGTGCCCATTTAAGACAATGAGAGCAAGTGCCAATTTAAGACAACTAGACCAGAATGCCCATTTAAGACAACTAGAGCAAGTGCCCATTGAAGACATCTAGAGCAAGTGCCCATTTACAACAACTAGAGCAAGTGCCACGTTAAGACAACGAGAGCAGAGTGCCCATTTAAGACAACTAGAGCCAGTGCCCATTTAGGACAACTAGAGCCAGTGCCCCGTTAAGACAACTAGAGCAGAGTGCCCATTTAGGACAACTAGAGCCAGTGCCCATTTAATACAACTAGAGTAAGTGCCCATTTAATACAACTAGAGAAAGGGCCCATTTAATACAACTAGAGCAAGTGCCCATTTAAGACAACGAGAGCAGAGTGCCCATTTAGGACAACTAAAGCAAGTGCCCATTGAAGACAACTAGAGCAAGTGCCCATTTACAACAACTAAAGCAAGTGCCCCTTTAAGACAACGAGAGCAGAGTGCCCATTTAAGACAACTAGAGCCAGTGCCCATTTAATACAACTAGAGCAAGTGCCCATTTAAGACAACGAGAGCAAGTGCCAATTTAAGACGAGAGCAGAGTGCCCATTTAAGACAACTAGAGCAAGTGCCCCTTTAAGACAACGAGAGCAGAGTGCCCATTTAAGACAACTAGAGCAGAGTGCCCATTTAGGACAACTAGAGCCAGTGCCCATTTAATACAACTAGAGTAAGTGCCCATTTAATACAACTAGGGCAAGTGCCCATTTACAACAACTAGAGCAAGTGCCCATTTAAGACAACGAGAGTAGAGTGCCATTTAAGACAACTAGAGCAAGTGCTAGGGCAGAGTGCCCATTTAAGACAACGAGAGCAGAGGGCCCATTTAGGACAACTAGAGCAAGTGCCCATTTAATACAACTAGAGCAAGTACCCATTTAAGACAACGAGAGCAGAGTGCCCATTTAGGACAACTAAAGCAAGTGCCCATTGAAGACATCTAGAGCAAGTGCCCATTTAAGACAACTAGAGCAAGTGCTCATTTACAACAACTAGAGCAAGTGTCCATTTTAAGACAACGAGAGCAGAGTGCCCATTTAAGACAATGAGAGCAAGTGCTAGGGCAGAGTGCCCATTTAAGACAACGAGAGCAGAGTGCCCATTTAGGACAACTAGAGCAGAGTGCCCATTTAAGACCGCGAGAGCAGAGTGCCCATTTAGGACAACTAGAGCAAGTGTCCATTTAAGACAACTAGAGCAGAGTGCCCATTTAATACAACTAGAGCAAGTACCCATTTAAGACAACGAGAGCAGAGTGCCCATTTAGGACAACTAGAGCAAGTACCCATTTAAGACAACGAAAGCAGAGTGCCCATTTAGGACAACTAGAGCAAGTGCCCATTTAAGATAACTAGAGCCAATGCCCATTTAGGACAACTAGAGCCAGTGCCCATTTAAGACAACGAGAGCAGAGTGCCCATTTAAGACAACTAGAGCAAGTGCCCATTTAAGACAACGAGAGCAGAGTGCCCATTTAGGACAACTAAAGCAAGTGCCCATTGAAGACATCTAGAGCAAGTGCCCATTTAAGACAACTAGAGCCAATGCCCATTTAGGACAACTAGAGCCAGTGCCCATTTAAGACAACGAGAGCAGAGTGCCCATTTAAGACAACTAGAGCAAGTGCCCATTTAAGACAACGAGAGCAGAGTGCCCATTTAGGACAACTAAAGCAAGTGCCCATTGAAGACATCTAGAGCAAGTGCCCATTTAAGACAACTAGAGCCAGTGCCCATTTAAGACAATGAGAGCAAGTGCCAATTTAAGACAACTAGACCAGAATGCCCATTTAAGACAACTAGAGCCAGTGCCCATTTAAGACAACGAGAGCAAGTGCCCATTTAAGACAACAAGAGCAGAGTGCCCATTTACGACAACTAGAGCAAGTGCCCATTTAAGACAACTAGAGCAAGTGCCCATTTAATACAACTAGAGCAGTTGCCCATTTAAGACAACGAGAGCAAGTGCCCATTTAAGACAACAAGAGCAGAGTGCCCATTTAGGACAACTAGAGCAAGTGTCCATTTAAGAAAACTAGAGCAAGTGCCCATTTAATACAACTAGAGCAAGTGCCCATTTAAGACGAGAGCAGAGTGCCCATTTAGGACAACTAGAGCAAGTGCCCATTTAAGACAACGAAAGCAGAGTGCCCATTTAGGACAACTAGAGCAAGTGCCTATTTAATACAACTAGAGCAAGTGCCCATTTAAGACGAGAGCAAAGTGCCCATTTAGGACAACTAGAGCAAGTGTCCATTTAAGACAACTAGAGCAGAGTGCCCATTTAATACAACTAGAGCAAGTGCCCATTTAAGACAACGCGAGCAGAGTGCCCATTTAAGACAACTAGAGCCAGTGCCCATTTAAGACAATGAGAGCAAGTGCCCATTTAAGACAACTAGACCAGAATGCCCATTTAAGACAACTAGAGCCAGTGCCCATTTAAGACAACGAGAGCAGAGTGCCCATTTAAGACAACTAGAGCCAGTGCATCTTTAAGACAACGAGAGCAAGTGCCCATTTAAGACAATGAGAGCAGAGTGCCCATTTAAGACAATGAGAGCAGCGTGCCCATTTAAGACAACTAAAGCAAGTGCCCATTTAAGACAACTAGAGCCAGTGCCCATTTAGGACAACTAGAGCAAGTGTCCATTTAAGACAACTAGAGCAGAGTGCCCATTTAATACAACTAGAGCAAGTGCCCATTTAAGACAACGAGAGCAGAGTGCCCATTTAGGACAACGATAGCAAGTGCCCATTTAAGAAAACGAGAGCAGAGTGCTCATTTACGACAACTAGAGCAAGTGCCCATTTAAGACAACTAGAGCAAGTGCCCATTTAATACAACTAGAGCAGTTGCCCATTTAAGACAACGAGAGCAAGTGCCCATTTAAGACAACGAGAGCAGAGTGCCCATTTAGGACAACTAGAGCAAGTGTCCATTTAAGACAACTAGAGCAAGTGCCCATTTAATACAACTAGAGCAAGTGCCCATTTAAGACGAGAGCAGAGTGCCCATTTAAGACAACTAGAGCAAGTGCCCATTTAAGACAACGAGAGCAGAGTGCCCATTTAGGACAACTAGAGCAAGTGCCCATTTAATACAACTAGAGCAAGTGCCCATTTAAGACGAGAGCAGAGTGCCCATTTAGGACAACTAGAGCAAGTGTCCATTTAAGACAACTAGAGCAGAGTGTCCATTTAATACAACTAGAGCAAGTGCCCATTTAAGACAACGAGAGCAGAGTGCCCATTTAATACAACTAGAGCAAGTGCCCATTTACGACAACTAAAGCAAGTGCCCATTTAAGACAACTAGAGACAGTGCCCATTTAAGACAATGAGAGCCAGTGCCCATTTAATACAACTAGAGCAAGTGCCCATTTAAGACAATGAGAGCAGAGTGCCCATTTAAGACCACTAGAACAGAGTGCCCATTTAATACAACTAGAGCAAGTGCCCATTTAAGACAACGAGAGCAGAGTGCCCATTTAAGACAACTAGAGCCAGTGCCCCTTTAAGACAACGAGAGCAGAGTGCCCATTTAAGACAACTAGAGCAAGTGCCCATTTAAGACAACTAGAGCCAGTGCCCATTTAAGACAACGAGAGCCAGTGCCCATTTAATACAACTAGAGCAAGTGCCCATTTAAGACAATGGGAGCAGAGTGCCCATTTAAGACAACTAGAACAAAGTGCCCATTTAAAACAACTAGAGCAAGTGCCCATTTAAGATAACGAGAGCAGAGTGCCCATTTAAGACAACTAGAGCCAGTGCCCCTTTAAGACAATGAGAGCAGAGTGCCCATTTAAGACAACTGGAGCCAGTGCCCATTTAAGACGAGAGCAGAGTGCCCATTTAATACAACTAGAGCAAGTGCCCGTTTAAGACAACCAGAGCCAGTGCCCATTTAAAACAACTAGAGCCAGTGCCCATTTAAGGCAACGGGAACAAGTGCCCATTTAAGACAACTAGAGCCAGTGCCCATTGAAGACAACTAGAGCAAGTGCCCATTAAAGACAACAAGAGCAAGTGCCCATTTAAGACAACTAGAGCCAGTGCCCATTTAAGACAACGAGAGCCAGTGCCCATTTAAGACAACTAGAGCAAGTGCCCATTTAAGACAACTAGAGCCAGTGCCCATTGAAGACATCTAGAGCAAGTGCCCATTGAAGACATCTAGAGCCAGTGCCCATTTAAGAATACTAGAGCAAGTGCCCATTTAAGACAACGAGAGCAGAGTGCCCATTTAAGACAACGAGAGCAAGTGTCCACTTAAGACAACTAGAGCAAGTGCCCATTTACAACAACTAGAGCAAGTGCCCATTTAAGACAATAAAAGCAGAGTGCCCATTTAGGGCAACTAGAGCAGAGTGCCCATTTAAGACAATGAGAGAGAGTGCCCATTTAAGACAACTACAGCAAGTGCCCATTTAAGGCAACGAGAGCAGAGTGCCCATTTAAGACAACTAGAGCAGTGCCCATTTAAGACAACGAGAGCAGAGTGCCCATTTAATACAACTTGAGCAAGTGCCCATTTAAGACAACTAAAGCAAGTGCCCGTTTAAGACAACTAGACCCAGTGCCCATTTAAGACAACCAGAGCCAGTGCCCATTGAAGACAACTAGAGCAAGTGCCCATTTAGGACTACTAGAGCAAGTGCCCATTTAGGACAACTAGAGCAAGTGCCTATTTAAGACAACGAGAGCAGAGTGCCCATTTAAGACAACGAGAGCAAGTGCCCACTTAAGACAACGAGAGCAGAGTGCCCATTTAGGACAACTAGAGCAAGTGCCCATTTAAGGCAACGAGAGCAGAGTGCCCATTTAAGACAACTAGAGCCAGTGGCCCTTTAAGACAACTAGAGCAAGTGCCCATTTAGGACAACTAGAGCCAGTGCCCATTTAATACAACTAAAGCAGAGTGCCCATTTAATACAACTAGAGCAAGTACCCATTTAAGACAACGAGAGCAGAGTGCCCATTTAGGACAACTAGAGCAAGTACCCATTTAAGACAACGAAAGCAGAGTGCCCATTTAGGACAACTAGAGCAAGTGCCCATTTAAGACAACTAGAGCCAATGCCCATTTAGGACAACTAGAGCCAGTGCCCATTTAAGACAACGAGAGCAGAGTGCCCATTTAAGACAACTAGAGCAAGTGCCCATTTAAGACAACGAGAGCAGAGTGCCCATTTAGGACAACTAAAGCAAGTGCCCATTGAAGACATCTAGAGCAAGTGCCCATTTAAGACAACTAGAGCAAGTGCCCATTTACAACAACTAGAGCAAGTGCCACTTTAAGACAACGAGAGCAGAGTGCCCATTTAAGACAACTAGAGCCAGTGCCCATTTAGGACAACTAGAGCCAGTGCCCCGTTAAGACAACTAGAGCAGAGTGCCCATTTAGGACAACTAGAGCCAGTGCCCATTTAATACAACTAGAGTAAGTGCCCATTTAATACAACTAGAGAAAGGGCCCATTTAATACAACTAGAGCAAGTGCCCATTTAAGACAACGAGAGCAGAGTGCCCATTTAGGACAACTAAAGCAAGTGCCCATTGAAGACAACTAGAGCAAGTGCCCATTTACAACAACTAAAGCAAGTGCCCCTTTAAGACAACGAGAGCAGAGTGCCCATTGAAGACAACTAGAGCCAGTGCCCATTTAATACAACTAGAGCAAGTGCCCATTTAAGACAACGAGAGCAAGTGCCAATTTAAGACGAGAGCAGAGTGCCCATTTAAGACAACTAGAGCAAGTGCCCCTTTAAGACAACGATAGCAGAGTGCCCATTTAAGACAACTAGAGCAGAGTGCCCATTTAGGACAACTAGAGCCAGTGTCCATTTAATACAACTAGAGTAAGTGCCCATTTAATACAACTAGGGCAAGTGCCCATTTACAACAACTTGAGCAAGTGCCCATTTAAGACAACTAAAGCAAGTGCCCGTTTAAGACAACTAGACCCAGTGCCCATTTAAGACAACCAGAGCCAGTGCCCATTGAAGACAACTAGAGCAAGTGCCCATTTAGGACTACTAGAGCAAGTGCCCATTTAGGACAACTAGAGCAAGTGCCTATTTAAGACAACGAGAGCAGAGTGCCCATTTAAGACAACGAGAGCAAGTGCCCATTTAAGACAACGAGAGCAAGTGCCCATTAAAGACAACTAGAGCCAGTGCCCATTGAATACATCTAGAGCAAGTGCCCATTGAAGACATCTAGAGCCAGTGCCCATTTAAGAATACTAGAGCAAGTGCCCACTTAAGACAACGAGAGCAGAGTGCCCATTTAGGACAACTAGAGCAAGTGCCCATTTAAGGCAACGAGAGCAGAGTGCCCATTTAAGACAACTAGAGCCAGTGGCCCTTTAAGACAACTAGAGCAAGTGCCCATTTAGGACAACTAGAGCCAGTGCCCATTTAATACAACTAAAGCAGAGTGCCCATTTAATACAACTAGAGCAAGTACCCATTTAAGACAACGAGAGCAGAGTGCCCATTTAGGACAACTAGAGCAAGTACCCATTTAAGACAACGAAAGCAGAGTGCCCATTTAGGACAACTAGAGCAAGTGCCCATTTAAGACAACTAGAGCCAATGCCCATTTAGGACAACTAGAGCCAGTGCCCATTTAAGACAACGAGAGCAGAGTGCCCATTTAAGACAACTAGAGCAAGTGCCCATTTAAGACAACGAGAGCAGAGTGCCCATTTAGGACAACTAAAGCAAGTGCCCATTGAAGACATCTAGAGCAAGTGCCCATTTAAGACAACTAGAGCAAGTGCCCATTTACAACAACTAGAGCAAGTGCCACTTTAAGACAACGAGAGCAGAGTGCCCATTTAAGACAACTAGAGCCAGTGCCCATTTAGGACAACTAGAGCCAGTGCCCCGTTAAGACAACTAGAGCAGAGTGCCCATTTAGGACAACTAGAGCCAGTGCCCATTTAATACAACTAGAGTAAGTGCCCATTTAATACAACTAGAGAAAGGGCCCATTTAATACAACTAGAGCAAGTGCCCATTTAAGACAACGAGAGCAGAGTGCCCATTTAGGACAACTAAAGCAAGTGCCCATTGAAGACAACTAGAGCAAGTGCCCATTTACAACAACTAAAGCAAGTGCCCCTTTAAGACAACGAGAGCAGAGTGCCCATTGAAGACAACTAGAGCCAGTGCCCATTTAATACAACTAGAGCAAGTGCCCATTTAAGACAACGAGAGCAAGTGCCAATTTAAGACGAGAGCAGAGTGCCCATTTAAGACAACTAGAGCAAGTGCCCCTTTAAGACAACGATAGCAGAGTGCCCATTTAAGACAACTAGAGCAGAGTGCCCATTTAGGACAACTAGAGCCAGTGTCCATTTAATACAACTAGAGTAAGTGCCCATTTAATACAACTAGGGCAAGTGCCCATTTACAACAACTAGAGCAAGTGCCCATTTAAGACAACGAGAGTAGAGTGCCATTTAAGACAACTAGAGCACGTGCTAGGGCAGAGTGCCCATTTAAGACAACGAGAGCAGAGGGCCCATTTAGGACAACTAGAGCAAGTGCCCATTTAATACAACTAGAGCAAGTACCCATTTAAGACAACGAGAGCAGAGTGCCCATTTAGGACAACTAAAGCAAGTGCCCATTGAAGACATCTAGAGCAAGTGCCCATTTAAGACAACTAGAGCAAGTGCTCATTTACAACAACTAGAGCAAGTGTCCATTTTAAGACAACGAGAGCAGAGTGCCCATTTAAGACAATGAGAGCAAGTGCTAGGGCAGAGTGCCCATTTAAGACAACGAGAGCAGAGTGCCCATTTAGGACAACTAGAGCAGAGTGCCCATTTAAGACGGCGAGAGCAGAGTGCCCATTTAGGACAACTAGAGCAAGTGTCCATTTAAGACAACTAGAGCAGAGTGCCCATTTAATACAACTAGAGCAAGTACCCATTTAAGACAACGAGAGCAGAGTGCCCATTTAGGACAACTAGAGCAAGTACCCATTTAAGACAACGAAAGCAGAGTGCCCATTTAGGACAACTAGAGCAAGTGCCCATTTAAGACAACTAGAGCCAATGCCCATTTAGGACAACTAGAGCCAGTGCCCATTTAAGACAACGAGAGCAGAGTGCCCATTTAAGACAACTAGAGCAAGTGCCCATTTAAGACAACGAGAGCAGAGTGCCCATTTAGGACAACTAAAGCAAGTGCCCATTGAAGACATCTAGAGCAAGTGCCCATTTAAGACAACTAGAGCAAGTGCCCATTTACAACAACTAGAGCAAGTGCCACTTTAAGACAACGAGAGCAGAGTGCCCATTTAAGACAACTAGAGCCAGTGCCCATTTAGGACAACTAGAGCCAGTGCCCCGTTAAGACAACTAGAGCAGAGTGCCCATTTAGGACAACTAGAGCCAGTGCCCATTTAATACAACTAGAGTAAGTGCCCATTTAATACAACTAGAGAAAGGGCCCATTTAATACAACTAGAGCAAGTTCCCATTTAAGACAACGAGAGCAGAGTGCCCATTTAGGACAACTAAAGCAAGTGCCCATTGAAGACAACTAGAGCAAGTGCCCATTTACAACAACTAAAGCAAGTGCCCCTTTAAGACAACGAGAGCAGAGTGCCCATTTAAGACAACTAGAGCCAGTGCCCATTTAATACAACTAGAGCAAGTGCCCATTTAAGACAACGAGAGCAAGTGCCCATTTAAGACGAGAGCAGAGTGCCCATTTAAGACAACTAGAGCAAGTGCCCCTTTAAGACAACGAGAGCAGAGTGCCCATTTAAGACAACTAGAGCAGAGTGCCCATTTAGGACAACTAGAGCCAGTGCCCATTTAATACAACTAGAGTAAGTGCCCATTTAATACAACTAGGGCAAGTGCCCATTTACAACAACTAGAGCAAGTGCCCATTTAAGACAACGAGAGTAGAGTGCCATTTAAGACAACTAGAGCAAGTGCTAGGGCAGAGTGCCCATTTAAGACAACGAGAGCAGAGGGCCCATTTAGGACAACTAGAGCAAGTGCCCATTTAATACAACTAGAGCAAGTACCCATTTAAGACAACGAGAGCAGAGTGCCCATTTAGGACAACTAAAGCAAGTGCCCATTGAAGACAGCTAGAGCAAGTGCCCATTTAAGACAACTAGAGCAAGTGCTCATTTACAACAACTAGAGCAAGTGTCCATTTTAAGACAACGAGAGCAGAGTGCCCATTTAAGACAACGAGAGCAAGTGCTAGGGCAGAGTGCCCATTTAAGACAACGAGAGCAGAGTGCCCATTTAGGACAACTAGAGCAGAGTGCCCATTTAAGAGCGCGAGAGCAGAGTGCCCATTTAGGACAACTAGAGCAAGTGTCCATTTAAGACAACTAGAGCAGAGTGCCCATTTAATACAACTAGAGCAAGTGCCCATTTAAGACAACAAGAGCAGAGTGCCCATTTAATACAACTAGAGCAAGTGCCCATTTAAGACAACTAAAGCAAGTGCCCATTTAAGACAACTAGAGCCAGTGCCCATTTAAGACAATGAGAGCAAGTGCCCATTTAAGACAACTAGACCAGAATGCCCATTTAAGACAACTAGAGCCAGTGCCCATTTAAGACAACGAGAGCAAGTGCCCATTTAAGACAACGAGAGCAGAGTGCCCATTTACGACAACTAGAGCAAGTGCCCATTTAAGACAACTAGAGCAAGTGCCCATTTAAGACAACTAGAGCCAGTGCCCATTTAAGACAATGAGAGCAAGTGCCAATTTAAGACAACTAGACCAGAATGCCCATTTAAGACAACTAGAGCCAGTGCCCATTTAAGACAACGAGAGCAAGTGCCCATTTAAGACAACGAGAGCAGAGTGCCCATTTACGACAACTAGAGCAAGTGCCCATTTAAGACAACTAGAGCAAGTGCCCATTTAATACAACTAGAGCAGTTGCCCATTTAAGACAACGAGAGCAAGTGCCCATTTAAGACAACGAGAGCAGAGTGCCCATTTAGGACAACTAGAGCAAGAGTCCATTTAAGAAAACTAGAGCAAGTGCCCATTTAATACAACTAGAGCAAGTGCCCATTTAAGACGAGAGCAGAGTGCCCATTTAGGACAACTAGAGCAAGTGCCCATTTAAGACAACGAAAGCAGAGTGCCCATTTAGGACAACTAGAGCAAGTGCCTATTTAATACAACTAGAGCAAGTGCCCATTTAAGACGAGAGCAGAGTGCCCATTTAGGACAACTAGAGCAAGTGTCCATTTAAGACAACTAGAGCAGAGTGCCCATATAATACAACTAGAGCAAGTGCCCATTTAAGACAACGCGAGCAGAGTGCCCATTTAAGACAATGAGAGCAAGTGCCCATTTAAGACAACTAGACCAGAATGCCCATTTAAGACAACTAGAGCCAGTGCCCATTTAAGACAACGAGAGCAGAGTGCCCATTTAAGACAACTAGAACCAGTGCACCTTTAAGACAACGAGAGCAAGTGCCCATTTAAGACAATGAGAGCAGAGTGCCCATTTAAGACAATGAGAGCAGCGTGCCCATTTAAGACAACTAAAGCAAGTGCCCATTTAAGACAACTAGAGCCAGTGCCCATTTAGGACAACTAGAGCAAGTGTCCATTTAAGACAACTAGAGCAGAGTGCCCATTTAATACAACTAGAGCAAGTGCCCATTTAAGACAACGAGAGCAGAGTGCCCATTTAGGACAACGAGAGCAAGTGCCCATTTAAGAAAACGAGAGCAGAGTGCTCATTTACGACAACTAGAGCAAGTGCCCATTTAAGACAACTAGAGCAAGTGCCCATTTAATACAACTAGAGCAGTTGCCCATTTAAGACAACGAGAGCAAGTGCCCATTTAAGACAACGAGAGCAGAGTGCCCATTTAGGACAACTAGAGCAAGTGTCCATTTAAGACAACTAGAGCAAGTGCCCATTTAATACAACTAGAGCAAGTGCCCATTTAAGACGAGAGCAGAGTGCCCATTTAAGACAACTAGAGCAAGTGCCCATTTAAGACAACGAGAGCAGAGTGCCCATTTAGGACAACTAGAGGAAGTGCCCATTTAATACAACTAGAGCAAGTGTACATTTAAGACGAGAGCAGAGTGCCCATTTAGGACAACTAGAGCAAGTGTCCATTTAAGACAACTAGAGCAGAGTGTCCATTTAATACAACTAGAGCAAGTGCCCATTTAAGACAACGAGAGCAGAGTGCCCATTTAATACAACTAGAGCAAGTGCCCATTTAAGACAACTAAAGCAAGTGCCCATTTAAGACAACTAGAGACAGTGCCCATTTAAGACAATGAGAGCCAGTGCCCATTTAATACAACTAGAGCAAGTGCCCATTTAAGACAATGAGAGCAGAGTGCCCATTTAAGACCACTAGAACAGAGTGCCCATTTAATACAACTAGAGCAAGTGCCCATTTAAGACAACGAGAGCAGAGTGCCCATTTAAGACAACTAGAGCCAGTGCCACTTTAAGACAACGAGAGCAGAGTGCCCATTTAAGACAACTAGAGCAAGTGCCCCTTTAAGACAACGAGAGCAGAGTGCCCATTTAAGACAACTAGAGCAGAGTGCCCATTTAGGACAACTAGAGCCAGTGCCCATTTAATACAACTAGAGTAAGTGCCCATTTAATACAAATGGGGCAAGTGCCCATTTACAACAACTAGAGCAAGTGCCCATTTAAGACAACGAGAGTAGAGTGCCATTTAAGACAACTAGAGCAAGTGCTAGGGCAGAGTGCCCATTTAAGACAACGAGAGCAGAGGGCCCATTTAGGACAACTAGAGCAAGTGCCCATTTAATACAACTAGAGCAAGTACCCATTTAAGACAACGAGAGCAGAGTGCCCATTTAGGACAACTAAAGCAAGTGCCCATTGAAGACAGCTAGAGCAAGTGCCCATTTAAGACAACTAGAGCAAGTGCTCATTTACAACAACTAGAGCAAGTGTCCATTTTAAGACAACGAGAGCAGAGTGCCCATTTAAGACAACGAGAGCAAGTGCTAGGGCAGAGTGCCCATTTAAGACAACGAGAGCAGAGTGCCCATTTAGGACAACTAGAGCAGAGTGCCCATTTAAGAGCGCGAGAGCAGAGTGCCCATTTAGGACAACTAGAGCAAGTGTCCATTTAAGACAACTAGAGCAGAGTGCCCATTTAATACAACTAGAGCAAGTGCCCATTTAAGACAACAAGAGCAGAGTGCCCATTTAATACAACTAGAGCAAGTGCCCATTTAAGACAACTAAAGCAAGTGCCCATTTAAGACAACTAGAGCCAATGCCCATTTAAGACAATGAGAGCAAGTGCCCATTTAAGACAACTAGACCAGAATGCCCATTTAAGACAACTAGAGCCAGTGCCCATTTAAGACAACGAGAGCAAGTGCCCATTTAAGACAACGAGAGCAGAGTGCCCATTTACGACAACTAGAGCAAGTGCCCATTTAAGACAACTAGAGCAAGTGCCCATTTAAGACAACTAGAGCCAGTGCCCATTTAAGACAATGAGAGCAAGTGCCAATTTAAGACAACTAGACCAGAATGCCCATTTAAGACAACTAGAGCCAGTGCCCATTTAAGACAACGAGAGCAAGTGCCCATTTAAGACAACGAGAGCAGAGTGCCCATTTACGACAACTAGAGCAAGTGCCCATTTAAGACAACTAGAGCAAGTGCCCATTTAATACAACTAGAGCAGTTGCCCATTTAAGACAACGAGAGCAAGTGCCCATTTAAGACAACGAGAGCAGAGTGCCCATTTAGGACAACTAGAGCAAGAGTCCATTTAAGAAAACTAGAGCAAGTGCCCATTTAATACAACTAGAGCAAGTGCCCATTTAAGACGAGAGCAGAGTGCCCATTTAGGACAACTAGAGCAAGTGCCCATTTAAGACAACGAAAGCAGAGTGCCCATTTAGGACAACTAGAGCAAGTGCCTATTTAATACAACTAGAGCAAGTGCCCATTTAAGACGAGAGCAGAGTGCCCATTTAGGACAACTAGAGCAAGTGTCCATTTAAGACAACTAGAGCAGAGTGCCCATTTAATACAACTAGAGCAAGTGCCCATTTAAGACAACGCGAGCAGAGTGCCCATTTAAGACAATGAGAGCAAGTGCCCATTTAAGACAACTAGACCAGAATGCCCATTTAAGACAACTAGAGCCAGTGCCCATTTAAGACAACGAGAGCAGAGTGCCCATTTAAGACAACTAGAACCAGTGCACCTTTAAGACAACGAGAGCAAGTGCCCATTTAAGACAATGAGAGCAGAGTGCCCATTTAAGACAATGAGAGCAGCGTGCCCATTTAAGACAACTAAAGCAAGTGCCCATTTAAGACAACTAGAGCCAGTGCCCATTTAGGACAACTAGAGCAAGTGTCCATTTAAGACAACTAGAGCAGAGTGCCCATTTAATACAACTAGAGCAAGTGCCCATTTAAGACAACGAGAGCAGAGTGCCCATTTAGGACAACGAGAGCAAGTGCCCATTTAAGAAAACGAGAGCAGAGTGCTCATTTACGACAACTAGAGCAAGTGCCCATTTAAGACAACTAGAGCAAGTGCCCATTTAATACAACTAGAGCAGTTGCCCATTTAAGACAACGAGAGCAGAGTGCCCATTTAGGACAACTAGAGCAAGTGTCCATTTAAGACAACTAGAGCAAGTGCCCATTTAATACAACTAGAGCAAGTGCCCATTTAAGACGAGAGCAGAGTGCCCATTTAAGACAACTAGAGCAAGTGCCCATTTAAGACAACGAGAGCAGAGTGCCCATTTAGGACAACTAGAGGAAGTGCCCATTTAATACAACTAGAGCAAGTGCCCATTTAAGACGAGAGCAGAGTGCCCATTTAGGACAACTAGAGCAAGTGTCCATTTAAGACAACTAGAGCAGAGTGTCCATTTAATACAACTAGAGCAAGTGCCCATTTAAGACAACGAGAGCAGAGTGCCCATTTAATACAACTAGAGCAAGTGCCCATTTAAGACAACTAAAGCAAGTGCCCATTTAAGACAACTAGAGACAGTGCCCATTTAAGACAATGAGAGCCAGTGCCCATTTAATACAACTAGAGCAAGTGCCCATTTAAGACAATGAGAGCAGAGTGCCCATTTAAGACCACTAGAACAGAGTGCCCATTTAATACAACTAGAGCAAGTGCCCATTTAAGACAACGAGAGCAGAGTGCCCATTTAAGACAACTAGAGCCAGTGCCACTTTAAGACAACGAGAGCAGAGTGCCCATTTAAGACAACTAGAGCAAGTGCCCATTTAAGACAACTAGAGCCAGTGCCCATTTAAGACAACGAGAGCCAGTGCCCATTTAATACAACTAGAGCAAGTGCCCATTTAAGACAATGAGAGCAGAGTGCCCATTTAAGACAACTAGAACAAAGTGCCCATTTAATACAACTAGAGCAAGTGCCCATTTAAGACAACGAGAGCAGAGTGCCCATTTAAGACAACTAGAGCCAGTGCCCCTTTAAGACAATGAGAGCAGAGTGCCCATTTAAGACAACTAGAGCCAGTGCCCATTTAAGACGAGAGCAGAGTGCCCATTTAATACAACTAGAGCAAGTGCCCATTTAAAACAACTAGAGCCAGTGCCCATTTAAGGCAACGGGAACAAGTGCCCATTTAAGACAACTAGAGCCAGTGCCCATTGAAGACAACTAGAGCAAGTGCCCATTAAAGACAACTAGAGCCAGTGCCCATTTAAGACAACTAGAGCCAGTGCCCATTTAAGACAACGAGAGCCAGTGCCCATTTAAGACAACTAGAGCAAGTGCCCATTTAAGACAACTAGAGCCAGTGCCCATTGAAGACATCTAGAGCAAGTGCCCATTGAAGACATCTAGAGCCAGTGCCCATTTAAGAATACTAGAGCAAGTGCCCATTTAAGACAACGAGAGCAGAGTGCCCATTTAAGACAACGAGAGCAAGTGTCCACTTAAGACAACTAGAGCAAGTGCCCATTTACAACAACTAGAGCAAGTGCCCATTTAAGACAATAAAAGCAGAGTGCCCATTTAGGGCAACTAGAGCAGAGTGCCCATTTAAGACAATGAGAGAGAGTGCCCATTTAAGACAACTACAGCAAGTGCCCATTTAAGGCAACGAGAGCAGAGTGCCCATTTAAGACAACTAGAGCCAGTGCCCCTTTAAGACAACTAGAGTAAGTGCCCATTTAGGACAACTAGAGCCAGTGCCCATTTAATACAACTAAAGCAGAGTGCCCATTTAATACAACTAGAGTAAGTGCCCATTTAAGACAATGAGAGCAAGTGCCCAATTAAGACAACGAGAGCAGAGTGCCCATTTAAGACAACTAGAGCAAGTACCCATTTAAGACAACAAGAGCAGAGTGCCCATTTAGGACAACGAGAGCAAGTGCCCATTTAAGACAACTAGAGACAGTGCCCATTTAGGACAACTAGAGCCAGTGCCCATTTAATACAACTAGAGCAAGTGCCCATTTAGGACAACGAGAGCACAGTGCCCATTTAAGACAACTAGAGCAAGTGCCCATTTAATACAACTAGAGCAAGTGCCCATTTAAGACAACTAGAGCAGAGTGCCCATTTAGGACAACTAAAGCAAGTGCCCATTGAAGACATCTAGAGCAAGTGCCCATATAAGACAACTAGAGCAAGTGCCCATTTACAACAACTAAAACAAATGCCCCTTTAAGACAACGAGAGCAGAGTGCCCATTTAAGACAACTAGAACCAGTGCCCATTTAATACAACTAGAGCAAGTGCCCATTTAAGACAACGAGAGCAAGTGCCCATTTACAACAACTAGAGCAAGTGCCCCTTTAAGACAACGAGAGCAGAGTGCCCATTTAGGACAACTAGAGCAGAGTGCCCATTTAAGACAACGAGAGCAGAGTGCCCATTTAGGACAACTAGAGCAAGTGCGCATTTAAGACAACTAGAGCAAGTGCCCATTTAAGACAACGAGAGCAGAGTGCCCATTTAAGACAATGAGAGCAGAGTGCCCATTTAGGACAACTAGAGCAAGTGCCCATTTAATACAACTAGAGCAAGTGCCCATTTAAGACGAGAGCAGAGTACCCATTTAAGACAACTAGAGCAAGTGCCCATTTAAGACAACAAGAGCAGAGTGCCCATTTACGACAACTAGAGCAAGTGCCCATTTAGGACAACTAGAGCAAGTGCCCATTTAATACAACTAGAGCAAGTGCCCATTTAGGACAACTAGAGCAAGTGCCCATTTAATACAACTAGAGCAAGTGCCCATTTAAGACAACGAGAGCAGAGTGCCCAGTTAGGACAACTAAAGCAAGTGCTAATTGAAGACATCTAGAGCAAGTGCCCATTTAAGACAACGAGAGCAAGTGCTAGGGCAGAGTGCCCATTTAAGACAACGAGAGCAGAGTGCCCATTTAGGACAACTAGAGCCAGTGCCCATTTAAGACAACGAGAGCAAGTGCCCATTTAAGACAACGAGAGCAAGTGCTAGGGCAGAGTGCCCATTTAAGACAATGAGAGCAGAGTGCCCATTTAGGACAACTAGAGCCAGTGCCCATTTAAGAATACTAGAGCAAGTGCCCATTTAAGACAACGAGAGCAGAGTGCCCATTTAAGACAACTAGAGCAAGTGCCCATTTACAACAACTAGAGCAAGTGCCCATTTAAGACAACAAAAGCAGAGTGCCCATTTAGGGCAACTAGAGCAGAGTGCCCATTTAAGACAATGAGAGAGAGTGCCCATTTAAGACAACTACAGCAAGTGCCCATTTAAGGCAACGAGAGCAGAGTGCCCATTTAAGACAACTAGAGCCAGTGCCCCTGTAAGACAACTAGAGCAAGTGCCCATTTAGGACAACTAGAGCCAGTGCCCATTTAATACAACTAAAGCAGAGTGCCCATTTAATACAACTAGAGTAAGTGCCCATTTAAGACAACGAGAGCAAGTGCCCAATTAAGACAACGAGAGCAGAGTGCCCATTTAAGACAACTAGAGCAAGTGCCCATTTAAGACAACTAGAGACAGTGCCCATTTAGGACAACTAGAGCCAGTGCCCATTTAATACAACTAGAGCAAGTGCCCATTTAGGACAATGAGAGCACAGTGCCCATTTAAGACAACTAGAGCAAGTGCCCATTTAATACAACTAGAGCAAGTGCCCATTTAAGACAACTAGAGCAGAGTGCCCATTTAGGACAACTAAAGCAAGTGCCCATTGAAGACATCTAGAGCAAGTGCCCATTTAAGACAACTAGAGCAAGTGCCCATTTACAACAACTAAAACAAGTGCCCCTTTAAGACAACGAGAGCAGAGTGCCCATTTAAGACAACTAGAGCCAGTGCCCATTTAATACAACTAGAGCAAGTGCCCATTTAAGACAACGAGAGCAAGTGCCCATTTACAACAACTAGAGCAAGTGCCCCTTTAAGACAACGAGAGCAGCGTGCCCATTTAGGACAACGAGAGCAGAGTGCCCATTTAGGACAACGAGAGCAGAGTGCCCATTTAGGACAACTAGAGCAAGTGTCCATTTAAGACAACTAGAGCAAGTGCCCATTTAAGACAACTAGAGCAAGTGCCCATTTAAGACAACGAGAGCAGAGTGCCCATTTAAGACAATGAGAGCAGAGTGCCCATTTAGGACAACTGGAGCAAGTGCCCATTTAATACAACTAGAGCAAGTGCCCATTTAAGACGAGAGCAGAGTACCCATTTAAGACAACTAGAGCAAGTGCCCATTTAAGACAACAAGAGCAGAGTGCCCATTTACGACAACTAGAGCAAGTGCCCATTTAGGACAACTAGAGCAAGTGCCCATTTAATACAACTAGAGCAAGTGCCCATTTAGGACAACTAGAGCAAGTGCCCATTTAATACAACTAGAGCAAGTGCCCATTTAAGACAACGAGAGCAGAGTGCCCATTTAGGACAACTAAAGCAAGTGCTAATTGAAGACATCTAGAGCAAGTGCCCATTTAAGACAACGAGAGCAAGTGCTAGGGCAGAGTGCCCATTTAAGACAACGAGAGCAGAGTGCCCATTTAGGACAACTAGAGCCAGTGCCCATTTAAGACAACGAGAGCAAGTGCCCATTTAAGACAATGAGAGCAGAGTGCCCATTTAAGACCACTAGAACAGAGTGCCCATTTAATACAACTAGAGCAAGTGCCCATTTAAGACAACGAGAGCAGAGTGCCCATTTAAGACAACTAGAGCCAGTGCCCCTTTAAGACAACGAGAGCAGAGTGCCCATTTAAGACAACTAGAGCAAGTGCCCATTTAAGACAACTAGAGACAGTGCCCATTTAGGACAACTAGAGACAGTGCCCATTTAGGACAACTAGAGCCAGTGCCCATTTAATACAACTAGAGCAAGTGCCCATTTAGGACAATGAGAGCACAGTGCCCATTTAAGACAACTAGAGCAAGTGCCCATTTAATACAACTAGAGCAAGTGCCCATTTAAGACAACTAGAGCAGAGTGCCCATTTAGGACAACTAAAGCAAGTGCCCATTTAAGACAACTAGAGCAAGTGCCCATTTACAACAACTAAAACAAGTGCCCCTTTAAGACAACGAGAGCAGAGTGCCCATTTAATACAACTAGAGCAAGTGCCCATTTAAGACAACGAGAGCAAGTGCCCATTTACAACAACTAGAGCAAGTGCCCCTTTAAGACAACGAGAGCAGCGTGCCCATTTAGGACAACTAGAGCAAGTGTCCATTTAAGACAACTAGAGCAAGTGCCCATTTAAGACAACTAGAGCAAGTGCCCATTTAAGACAACGAGAGCAGAGTGCCCATTTAAGACAATGAGAGCAGAGTGCCCATTTAGGACAACTGGAGCAAGTGCCCATTTAATACAACTAGAGCAAGTGCCCATTTAAGACGAGAGCAGAGTACCCATTTAAGACAACTAGAGCAAGTGCCCATTTAAGACAACAAGAGCAGAGTGCCCATTTACGACAACTAGAGCAAGTGCCCATTTAGGACAACTAGAGCAAGTGCCCATTTAATACAACTAGAGCAAGTGCCCATTTAGGACAACTAGAGCAAGTGCCCATTTAATACAACTAGAGCAAGTGCCCATTTAAGACAAGTAGAGCAGAGTGCCCATTTAGGACAACTAAAGCAAGTGCCCATTGAAGACATCTAGAGCAAGTGCCCATTTAAGACAACGAGAGCAAGTGCTAGGGCAGAGTGCCCATTTAAGACAACGAAAGCAGAGTGCCCATTTAGGACAACTAGAGCCAGTGCCCATTTAAGACAACTAGAGCAAGTGCCCATTTAAGACAACTAGAGCCAGTGCCCATTGAAGACATCTAGAGAAAGTGCCCATTGAAGACATCTAGAGCCAGTGCCCATTTAAGAATACTAGAGCAAGTGCCCAATTAAGACAACGAGAGCAGAGTGCCCATTTAAGACAACTAGAGCAAGTACCCATTTAAGACAACAAGAGCAGAGTGCCCATTTAGGACAACTAGAGCAAGTGCCCATTTAAGACAACTAGAGACAGTGCCCATTTAGGACAACTAGAGCCAGTGCCCATTTAATACAACTAGAGCAAGTGCCCATTTAGGACAACGAGAGCACAGTGCTCATTTAAGACAACTAGAGCAAGTGCCCATTTAATACAACTAGAGCAAGTGCCCATTTAAGACAACTAGAGCAGAGTGCCCATTTAGGACAACTAAAGCAAGTGCCCATTGAAGACATCTAGATCAAGTGCCCATTTAAGACAACTAGAGCAAGTGCCCATTTACAACAACTAAAGCAAGTGCCCCTTTAAGACAACGAGAGCAGAGTGCCCATTTAAGACAACTAGAGCCAGTGCCCATTTAATACAACTAGAGCAAGTGCCCATTTAAGACAACGAGAGCAAGTGCCCATTTACAACAACTAGAGCAAGTGCCCCTTTAAGACAACGAGAGCAGAGTGCCCATTTGGGACTACTAGAGCAAGTGCCCATTTAGGACAACTAGAGCAAGTGCCCATTTAAGACGATAGCAGAGTGCCCAGTTAAGACAACTAGAGGAAGTGCTAGGGCAGAGTGCCCATTTAAGACAACGAGAGCAGAGTGCCCATTTAGGACAACTAGAGCAGAGTGCCCATTTAAGACAACGAGAGCAGAGTGCCCATTTAGGACAACTAGAGCAAGTGTCCATTTAAGACAACTAGAGCAAGTGTCCATTTAAGACAACTAGAGCAAGTGCCCATTTAAGACAACGAGAGCAGAGTGCCCATTTAAGACAATGAGAGCAGAGTGCCCATTTAGGACAACTAGAGCAAGTGCCCATTTAATACAACTAGAGCAAGTGCCCATTTAAGACGAGAGCAGAGTACCCATTTAAGACAACTAGAGCAAGTGCCCATTTAAGACAACGAGAGCAGAGTGCCCATTTAAGACAACGAGAGCAGAGTGCCCATTTAATACAACTAGAGCAAGTGCCCATTTAAGACAACTAAAGCAAGTGCCCATTTAAGACAACTAGAGACAGTGCCCATTTAAGACAATGAGAGCCAGTGCCCATTTAATACAACTAGAGCAAGTGCCCATTTAAGACAATGAGAGCAGAGTGCCCATTTAAGACCACTAGAACAGAGTGCCCATTTAATACAACTAGAGCAAGTGCCCATTTAAGACAACGAGAGCAGAGTGCCCATTTAAGACAACTAGAGCCAGTGCCACTTTAAGACAACGAGAGCAGAGTGCCCATTTAAGACAACTAGAGCAAGTGCCCATTTAAGACAACTAGAGCCAGTGCCCATTTAAGACAACGAGAGCCAGTGCCCATTTAATACAACTAGAGCAAGTGCCCATTTAAGACAATGAGAGCAGAGTGCCCATTTAAGACAACTAGAACAAAGTGCCCATTTAATACAACTAGAGCAAGTGCCCATTTAAGACAACGAGAGCAGAGTGCCCATTTAAGACAACTAGAGCCAGTGCCCCTTTAAGACAATGAGAGCAGAGTGCCCATTTAAGACAACTAGAGCCAGTGCCCATTTAAGACGAGAGCAGAGTGCCCATTTAATACAACTAGAGCAAGTGCCCATTTAAAACAACTAGAGCCAGTGCCCATTTAAGGCAACGGGAACAAGTGCCCATTTAAGACAACTAGAGCCAGTGCCCATTGAAGACAACTAGAGCAAGTGCCCATTAAAGACAACTAGAGCCAGTGCCCATTTAAGACAACTAGAGCCAGTGCCCATTTAAGACAACGAGAGCCAGTGCCCATTTAAGACAACTAGAGCAAGTGCCCATTTAAGACAACTAGAGCCAGTGCCCATTGAAGACATCTAGAGCAAGTGCCCATTGAAGACATCTAGAGCCAGTGCCCATTTAAGAATACTAGAGCAAGTGCCCATTTAAGACAACGAGAGCAGAGTGCCCATTTAAGACAACGAGAGCAAGTGTCCACTTAAGACAACTAGAGCAAGTGCCCATTTACAACAACTAGAGCAAGTGCCCATTTAAGACAATAAAAGCAGAGTGCCCATTTAGGGCAACTAGAGCAGAGTGCCCATTTAAGACAATGAGAGAGAGTGCCCATTTAAGACAACTACAGCAAGTGCCCATTTAAGGCAACGAGAGCAGAGTGCCCATTTAAGACAACTAGAGCCAGTGCCCCTTTAAGACAACTAGAGTAAGTGCCCATTTAGGACAACTAGAGCCAGTGCCCATTTAATACAACTAAAGCAGAGTGCCCATTTAATACAACTAGAGTAAGTGCCCATTTAAGACAACGAGAGCAAGTGCCCAATTAAGACAACGAGAGCAGAGTGCCCATTTAAGACAACTAGAGCAAGTACCCATTTAAGACAACAAGAGCAGAGTGCCCATTTAGGACAACGAGAGCAAGTGCCCATTTAAGACAACTAGAGACAGTGCCCATTTAGGACAACTAGAGCCAGTGCCCATTTAATACAACTAGAGCAAGTGCCCATTTAGGACAACGAGAGCACAGTGCCCATTTAAGACAACTAGAGCAAGTGCCCATTTAATACAACTAGAGCAAGTGCCCATTTAAGACAACTAGAGCAGAGTGCCCATTTAGGACAACTAAAGCAAGTGCCCATTGAAGACATCTAGAGCAAGTGCCCATATAAGACAACTAGAGCAAGTGCCCATTTACAACAACTAAAACAAATGCCCCTTTAAGACAACGAGAGCAGAGTGCCCATTTAAGACAACTAGAACCAGTGCCCATTTAATACAACTAGAGCAAGTGCCCATTTAAGACAACGAGAGCAAGTGCCCATTTACAACAACTAGAGCAAGTGCCCCTTTAAGACAACGAGAGCAGAGTGCCCATTTAGGACAACTAGAGCAGAGTGCCCATTTAAGACAACGAGAGCAGAGTGCCCATTTAGGACAACTAGAGCAAGTGCGCATTTAAGACAACTAGAGCAAGTGCCCATTTAAGACAACGAGAGCAGAGTGCCCATTTAAGACAATGAGAGCAGAGTGCCCATTTAGGACAACTAGAGCAAGTGCTCATTTAATACAACTAGAGCAAGTGCCCATTTAAGACGAGAGCAGAGTACCCATTTAAGACAACTAGAGCAAGTGCCCATTTAAGACAACAAGAGCAGAGTGCCCATTTACGACAACTAGAGCAAGTGCCCATTTAGGACAACTAGAGCAAGTGCCCATTTAATACAACTAGAGCAAGTGCCCATTTAGGACAACTAGAGCAAGTGCCCATTTAATACAACTAGAGCAAGTGCCCATTTAAGACAACGAGAGCAGAGTGCCCAGTTAGGACAACTAAAGCAAGTGCTAATTGAAGACATCTAGAGCAAGTGCCCATTTAAGACAACGAGAGCAAGTGCTAGGGCAGAGTGCCCATTTAAGACAACGAGAGCAGAGTGCCCATTTAGGACAACTAGAGCCAGTGCCCATTTAAGACAACGAGAGCAAGTGCCCATTTAAGACAACGAGAGCAAGTGCTAGGGCAGAGTGCCCATTTAAGACAATGAGAGCAGAGTGCCCATTTAGGACAACTAGAGCCAGTGCCCATTTAAGAATACTAGAGCAAGTGCCCATTTAAGACAACGAGAGCAGAGTGCCCATTTAAGACAACAAGAGGAAGTGTCCACTTAAGACAACTAGAGCAAGTGCCCATTTACAACAACTAGAGCAAGTGCCCATTTAAGACAACAAAAGCAGAGTGCCCATTTAGGGCAACTAGAGCAGAGTGCCCATTTAAGACAATGAGAGAGAGTGCCCATTTAAGACAACTACAGCAAGTGCCCATTTAAGGCAACGAGAGCAGAGTGCCCATTTAAGACAACTAGAGCCAGTGCCCCTTTAAGACAACTAGAGCAAGTGCCCATTTAGGACAACTAGAGCCAGTGCCCATTTAATACAACTAAAGCAGAGTGCCCATTTAATACAACTAGAGTAAGTGCCCATTTAAGACAACGAGAGCAAGTGCCCAATTAAGACAACGAGAGCAGAGTGCCCATTTAAGACAACTAGAGCAAGTGCCCATTTAAGACAACTAGAGACAGTGCCCATTTAGGACAACTAGAGCCAGTGCCCATTTAATACAACTAGAGCAAGTGCCCATTTAGGACAATGAGAGCACAGTGCCCATTTAAGACAACTAGAGCAAGTGCCCATTTAATACAACTAGAGCAAGTGCCCATTTAAGACAACTAGAGCAGAGTGCCCATTTAGGACAACTAAAGCAAGTGCCCATTGAAGACATCTAGAGCAAGTGCCCATTTAAGACAACTAGAGCAAGTGCCCATTTACAACAACTAAAACAAGTGCCCCTTTAAGACAACGAGAGCAGAGTGCCCATTTAAGACAACTAGAGCCAGTGCCCATTTAATACAACTAGAGCAAGTGCCCATTTAAGACAACGAGAGCAAGTGCCCATTTACAACAACTAGAGCAAGTGCCCCTTTAAGACAACGAGAGCAGCGTGCCCATTTAGGACAACGAGAGCAGAGTGCCCATTTAGGACAACGAGAGCAGAGTGCCCATTTAGGACAACTAGAGCAAATGTCCATTTAAGACAACTAGAGCAAGTGCCCATTTAAGACAACTAGAGCAAGTGCCCATTTAAGACAACGAGAGCAGAGTGCCCATTTAAGACAATGAGAGCAGAGTGCCCATTTAGGACAACTGGAGCAAGTGCCCATTTAATACAACTAGAGCAAGTGCCCATTTAAGACGAGAGCAGAGTACCCATTTAAGACAACTAGAGCAAGTGCCCATTTAAGACAACAAGAGCAGAGTGCCCATTTACGACAACTAGAGCAAGTGCCCATTTAGGACAACTAGAGCAAGTGCCCATTTAATACAACTAGAGCAAGTGCCCATTTAGGACAACTAGAGCAAGTGCCCATTTAATACAACTAGAGCAAGTGCCCATTTAAGACAACGAGAGCAGAGTGCCCATTTAGGACAACTAAAGCAAGTGCTAATTGAAGACATCTAGAGCAAGTGCCCATTTAAGACAACGAGAGCAAGTGCTAGGGCAGAGTGCCCATTTAAGACAACGAGAGCAGAGTGCCCATTTAGGACAACTAGAGCCAGTGCCCATTTAAGACAACGAGAGCAAGTGCCCATTTAAGACAATGAGAGCAGAGTGCCCATTTAAGACCACTAGAACAGAGTGCCCATTTAATACAACTAGAGCAAGTGCCCATTTAAGACAACGAGAGCAGAGTGCCCATTTAAGACAACTAGAGCCAGTGCCCCTTTAAGACAACGAGAGCAGAGTGCCCATTTAAGACAACTAGAGCAAGTGCCCATTTAAGACAACTAGAGCCAGTGCCCATTTAAGACAACGAGAGCCAGTGCCCATTTAATACAACTAGAGCAAGTGCCCATTTAAGACAATGAGAGCAGAGTGCCCATTTAAGACAACTAGAACAAAGTGCCCATTTAATACAACTAGAGCAAGTGCCCATTTAAGACAACGAGAGCAGAGTGCCCATTTAAGACAACTAGAGCCAGTGCCCCTTTAAGACAATGAGAGCAGAGTGCCCATTTAAAACAACTAGAGCCAGTGCCCATTTAAGACGAGAGCAGAGTGCCCATTTAATACAACTAGAGCAAGTGCCCGTTTAAGACAACCAGAGCCAGTGCCCATTTAAAACAACTAGAGCCAGTGCCCATTTAAGGCAACGGGAACAAGTGCCCATTTAAGACAACTAGAGCCAGTGCCCATTGAAGACAACTAGAGCAAGTGCCCATTAAAGACAACAAGAGCAAGTGCCCATTTAAGACAACTAGAGCCAGTGCCCATTTAAGACAACGAGAGCCAGTGCCCATTTAAGACAACTAGAGCAAGTGCCCATTTAAGACAACTAGAGCCAGTGCCCATTGAAGACATCTAGAGCAAGTGCCCATTGAAGACATCTAGAGCCAGTGCCCATTTAAGAATACTAGAGCAAGTGCCCATTTAAGACAACGAGAGCAGAGTGCCCATTTAAGACAACGAGAGCAAGTGTCCACTTAAGACAACTAGAGCAAGTGCCCATTTACAACAACTAGAGCAAGTGCCCATTTAAGACAATAAAAGCAGAGTGCCCATTTAGGGCAACTAGAGCAGAGTGCCCATTTAAGACAATGAGAGAGAGTGCCCATTTAAGACAACTACAGCAAGTGCCCATTTAAGGCAACGAGAGCAGAGTGCCCATTTAAGACAACTAGAGCCAGTGCCCCTTTAAGACAACTAGAGTAAGTGCCCATTTAGGACAACTAGAGCCAGTGCCCATTTAATACAACTAAAGCAGAGTGCCCATTTAATACAACTAGAGTAAGTGCCCATTTAAGACAACGAGAGCAAGTGCCCAATTAAGACAACGAGAGCAGAGTGCCCATTTAAGACAACTAGAGCAAGTACCCATTTAAGACAACAAGAGCAGAGTGCCCATTTAGGACAACGAGAGCAAGTGCCCATTTAAGACAACTAGAGACAGTGCCCATTTAGGACAACCAGAGCCAGTGCCCATTTAATACAACTAGAGCAAGTGCCCATTTAGGACAACGAGAGCACAGTGCCCATTTAAGACAACTAGAGCAAGTGCCCATTTAATACAACTAGAGCAAGTGCCCATTTAAGACAACTAGAGCAGAGTGCCCATTTAGGACAACTAAAGCAAGTGCCCATTGAAGACATCTAGAGCAAGTGCCCATATAAAACAACTAGAGCAAGTGCCCATTTACAACAACTAAAACAAATGCCCCTTTAAGACAACGAGAGCAGAGTGCCCATTTAAGACAACTAGAACCAGTGCCCATTTAATACAACTAGAGCAAGTGCCCATTTAAGACAACGAGAGCAAGTGCCCATTTACAACAACTAGAGCAAGTGCCCCTTTAAGACAACGAGAGCAGAGTGCCCATTTAGGACAACTAGAGCAGAGTGCCCATTTAAGACAACGAGAGCAGAGTGCCCATTTAGGACAACTAGAGCAAGTGTCCATTTAAGACAACTAGAGCAAGTGCCCATTTAAGACAACTAGAGCAAGTGCCCATTTAAGACAACGAGAGCAGAGTGCCCATTTAAGACAATGAGAGCAGAGTGCCCATTTAGGACAACTAGAGCAAGTGCCCATTTAATACAACTAGAGCAAGTGCCCATTTAAGACGAGAGCAGAGTACCCATTTAAGACAACTAGAGCAAGTGCCCATTTAAGACAACAAGAGCAGAGTGCCCATTTACGACAACTAGAGCAAGTGCCCATTTAGGACAACTAGAGCAAGTGCCCATTTAATACAACTAGAGCAAGTGCCCATTTAGGACAACTAGAGCAAGTGCCCATTTAATACAACTAGAGCAAGTGCCCATTTAAGACAACGAGAGCAGAGTGCCCATTTAGGACAACTAAAGCAAGTGCTAATTGAAGACATCTAGAGCAAGTGCCCATTTAAGACAACGAGAGCAAGTGCTAGGGCAGAGTGCCCATTTAAGACAACGAGAGCAGAGTGCCCATTTAGGACAACTAGAGCCAGTGCCCATTTAAGACAACGAGAGCAAGTGCCCATTTAAGACAACGAGAGCAAGTGCTAGGGCAGAGTGCCCATTTAAGACAACGAGAGCAGAGTGCCCATTTAGGACAACTAGAGCCAGTGCCCATTTAAGAATACTAGAGCAAGTGCCCATTTAAGACAACGAGAGCAGAGTGCCCATTTAAGACAACAAGAGGAAGTGTCCACTTAAGACAACTAGAGCAAGTGCCCATTTACAACAACTAGAGCAAGTGCCCATTTAAGACAATAAAAGCAGAGTGCCCATTTAGGGCAACTAGAGCAGAGTGCCCATTTAAGACAATGAGAGAGAGTGCCCATTTAAGACAACTACAGCAAGTGCCCATTTAAGGCAACGAGAGCAGAGTGCCCATTTAAGACAACTAGAGCCAGTGCCCCTTTAAGACAACTAGAGCAAGTGCCCATTTAGGACAACTAGAGCCAGTGCCCATTTAATACAACCAAAGCAGAGTGCCCATTTAATACAACTAGAGTAAGTGCCCATTTAAGACAACGAGAGCAAGTGCCCAATTAAGACAACGAGAGCAGAGTGCCCATTTAAGACAACTAGAGCAAGTGCCCATTTAAGACAACTAGAGACAGTGCCCATTTAGGACAACTAGAGACAGTGCCCATTTAGGACAACTAGAGCCAGTGCCCATTTAATACAACTAGAGCAAGTGCCCATTTAGGACAATGAGAGCACAGTGCCCATTTAAGACAACTAGAGCAAGTGCCCATTTAATACAACTAGAGCAAGTGCCCATTTAAGACAACTAGAGCAGAGTGCCCATTTAGGACAACTAAAGCAAGTGCCCATTGAAGACATCTAGAGCAAGTGCCCATTTAAGACAACTAGAGCAAGTGCCCATTTACAACAACTAAAACAAGTGCCCCTTTAAGACAACGAGAGCAGAGTGCCCATTTAAGACAACTAGAGCCAGTGCCCATTTAATACAACTAGAGCAAGTGCCCATTTAAGACAACGAGAGCAAGTGCCCATTTACAACAACTAGAGCAAGTGCCCCTTTAAGACAACGAGAGCAGCGTGCCCATTTAGGACAACTAGAGCAAGTGTCCATTTAAGACAACTAGAGCAAGTGCCCATTTAAGACAACTAGAGCAAGTGCCCATTTAAGACAACGAGAGCAGAGTGCCCATTTAAGAAAATGAGAGCAGAGTGCCCATTTAGGACAACTGGAGCAAGTGCCCATTTAATACAACTAGAGCAAGTGCCCATTTAAGACGAGAGCAGAGTACCCATTTAAGACAACTAGAGCAAGTGCCCATTTAAGACAACAAGAGCAGAGTGCCCATTTACGACAACTAGAGCAAGTGCCCATTTAGGACAACTAGAGCAAGTGCCCATTTAATACAACTAGAGCAAGTGCCCATTTAGGACAACTAGAGCAAGTGCCCATTTAATACAACTAGAGCAAGTGCCCATTTAAGACAACGAGAGCAGAGTGCCCATTTAGGACAACTAAAGCAAGTGCCCATTGAAGACATCTAGAGCAAGTGCCCATTTAAGACAACGAGAGCAAGTGCTAGGGCAGAGTGCCCATTTAAGACAACGAAAGCAGAGTGCCCATTTAGGACAACTAGAGCCAGTGCCCATTTAAGACAACTAGAGCAAGTGCCCATTTAAGACAACTAGAGCCAGTGCCCATTGAAGACATCTAGAGAAAGTGCCCATTGAAGACATCTAGAGCCAGTGCCCATTTAAGAATACTAGAGCAAGTGCCCAATTAAGACAACGAGAGCAGAGTGCCCATTTAAGACAACTAGAGCAAGTACCCATTTAAGACAACAAGAGCAGAGTGCCCATTTAGGACAACTAGAGCAAGTGCCCATTTAAGACAACTAGAGACAGTGCCCATTTAGGACAACTAGAGCCAGTGCCCATTTAATACAACTAGAGCAAGTGCCCATTTAGGACAACGAGAGCACAGTGCTCATTTAAGACAACTAGAGCAAGTGCCCATTTAATACAACTAGAGCAAGTGCCCATTTAAGACAACTAGAGCAGAGTGCCCATTTAGGACAACTAAAGCAAGTGCCCATTGAAGACATCTAGATCAAGTGCCCATTTAAGACAACTAGAGCAAGTGCCCATTTACAACAACTAAAGCAAGTGCCCCTTTAAGACAACGAGAGCAGAGTGCCCATTTAAGACAACTAGAGCCAGTGCCCATTTAATACAACTAGAGCAAGTGCCCATTTAAGACAACGAGAGCAAGTGCCCATTTACAACAACTAGAGCAAGTGCCCCTTTAAGACAACGAGAGCAGAGTGCCCATTTGGGACTACTAGAGCAAGTGCCCATTTAGGACAACTAGAGCAAGTGCCCATTTAAGACGATAGCAGAGTGCCCAGTTAAGACAACTAGAGGAAGTGCTAGGGCAGAGTGCCCATTTAAGACAACGAGAGCAGAGTGCCCATTTAGGACAACTAGAGCAGAGTGCCCATTTAAGACAACGAGAGCAGAGTGCCCATTTAGGACAACTAGAGCAAGTGTCCATTTAAGACAACTAGAGCAAGTGTCCATTTAAGACAACTAGAGCAAGTGCCCATTTAAGACAACGAGAGCAGAGTGCCCATTTAAGACAATGAGAGCAGAGTGCCCATTTAGGACAACTAGAGCAAGTGCCCATTTAATACAACTAGAGCAAGTGCCCATTTAAGACGAGAGCAGAGTACCCATTTAAGACAACTAGAGCAAGTGCCCATTTAAGACACCAAGAGCAGAGTGCCCATTTACGACAACTAGAGCAAGTGCCCATTTAGGACAACTAGAGCAAGTGCCCATTTAATACAACTAGAGCAAGTGCCCATTTAAGACAATGAGAGCAGAGTGCCCATTTAGGACAACTAAAGCAAGTGCCCATTGAAGACATCTAGAGCAAGTGCCCATTTAAGACAACGAGAGCAAGTGCTAGGGCAGAGTGCCCATTTAAGACAACGAGAGCAGAGTGCCCATTTAGGACAACTAGAGCAAGTGCCCATTTAAGACAACGAGAGCAAGTGCCCATTTACAACAACTAGAGCAAGTGCCCCTTTAAGACAACGAGAGCAGAGTGCCCATTTGGGACTACTAGAGCAAGTGCCCATTTAGGACAACTAGAGCAAGTGCCCATTTAAGACGATAGCAGAGTGCCCAGTTAAGACAACTAGAGGAAGTGCTAGGGCAGAGTGCCCATTTAAGACAACGAGAGCAGAGTGCCCATTTAGGACAACTAGAGCAGAGTGCCCATTTAAGACAACGAGAGCAGAGTGCCCATTTAGGACAACTAGAGCAAGTGTCCATTTAAGACAACTAGAGCAAGTGCCCATTTAAGACAACGAGAGCAGAGTGCCCATTTAAGACAATGAGAGCAGAGTGCCCATTTAGGACAACTAGAGCAAGTGCCCATTTAATACAACTAGAGCAAGTGCCCATTTAAGACGAGAGCAGAGTACCCATTTAAGACAACTAGAGCAAGTGCCCATTTAAGACACCAAGAGCAGAGTGCCCATTTACGACAACTAGAGCAAGTGCCCATTTAGGACAACTAGAGCAAGTGCCCATTTAATACAACTAGAGCAAGTGCCCATTTAAGACAATGAGAGCAGAGTGCCCATTTAGGACAACTAAAGCAAGTGCCCATTGAAGACATCTAGAGCAAGTGCCCATTTAAGACAACGAGAGCAAGTGCTAGGGCAGAGTGCCCATTTAAGACAACGAGAGCAGAGTGCCCATTTAGGACAACTAGAGCAAGTGCCCATTTAAGACAACGAGAGCAAGTGCCCATTTACAACAACTAGAGCAAGTGCCCCTTTAAGACAACGAGAGCAGAGTGCCCATTTGGGACTACTAGAGCAAGTGCCCATTTAGGACAACTAGAGCAAGTGCCCATTTAAGACGATAGCAGAGTGCCCAGTTAAGACAACTAGAGGAAGTGCTAGGGCAGAGTGCCCATTTAAGACAACGAGAGCAGAGTGCCCATTTAGGACAACTAGAGCAGAGTGCCCATTTAAGACAACGAGAGCAGAGTGCCCATTTAGGACAACTAGAGCAAGTGTCCATTTAAGACAACTAGAGCAAGTGTCCATTTAAGACAACTAGAGCAAGTGCCCATTTAAGACAACGAGAGTAGAGTGCCCATTTAAGACAATGAGAGCAGAGTGCCCATTTAGGACAACTAGAGCAAGTGCCCATTTAATACAACTAGAGCAAGTGCCCATTTAAGACGAGAGCAGAGTACCCATTTAAGACAACTAGAGCAAGTGCCCATTTAAGACACCAAGAGCAGAGTGCCCATTTACGACAACTAGAGCAAGTGCCCATTTAGGACAACTAGAGCAAGTGCCCATTTAATACAACTAGAGCAAGTGCCCATTTAAGACAATGAGAGCAGAGTGCCCATTTAGGACAACTAAAGCAAGTGCCCATTGAAGACATCTAGAGCAAGTGCCCATTTAAGACAACGAGAGCAAGTGCTAGGGCAGAGTGCCCATTTAAGACAACGAGAGCAGAGTGTCCATTTAGGACAACTAGAGCCAGTGCCCATTTAAGACAACGAGAGCAAGTGCCCATTTAAGACAACTAGAGCCAGTGCCCATGGAAGACATCTAGAGAAAGTGCCCATTGAAGACATCTAGAGCCAGTGCCCATTTAAGAATACTAGAGCAAGTGCCCATTTAAGACAACGAGAGCAGAGTGCCCATTTAAGACAACTAGAGCAAGTGCCCATTTACAACAACTAGAGCAAGTGCCCATTTAAGACAACAAAAGCAGATTGCCCACTTAAGACAACGAGAGCAGAGTGCCCATTTAGGACAACTAGAGCAAGTGCCCATTTAGGACAATGAGAGAGAGTGCCCATTTAAGACAACTACAGCAAGTGCCCTTTTACAACAACTAGAGCAAGTGCCCATTTAGGGCAACGAGAGCAGAGTGCCCATTTAAGACAACTAGAGCCAGTGCCCCTTTAAGACAACTAGAGCAAGTGCCCATTGAAGACATCTAGAGCAAGTGCCCATTTAAGACAACGAGAGCAGAGTGCCCATTTAGGACAACTAGAGCCAGTGCCCATTTAAGACAACGAGAGCAAGTGCCCATTTAAGACAACTAGAGCCAGTGCCCATGGAAGACATCTAAAGAAAGTGCCCATTGAAGACATCTAGAGCCAGTGCCCATTTAAGAATACTAGAGCAAGTGCCCATTTAAGACAACGAGAGCAGAGTGCCCATTTAAGACAACTAGAGCAAGTGCCCATTTACAACAACTAGAGCAAGTGCCCATTTAAGACAACAAAAGCAGATTGCCCACTTAAGACAACGAGAGCAGAGTGCCCATTTAGGACAACTAGAGCAAGTGCCCATTTAGGACAATGAGAGAGAGTGCCCATTTAAGACAACTACAGCAAGTGCCCTTTTACAACAACTAGAGCAAGTGCCCATTTAGGGCAACGAGAGCAGAGTGCCCATTTAAGACAACTAGAGCCAGTGCCCCTTTAAGACAACTAGAGCAAGTGCCCATTTAGGACAACTAGAGCCAGTGCCCATTTAATACAACTAAAGCAGAGTGCCCATTTAATACAACTAGAGTAAGTGCCCATTTAAGAAGACAACGAGAGCAAGTGCCCAATTAAGACAACGAGAGCAGAGTGCCCATTTAGGACAACTAGAGCAAGTGCCCATTTAAGACAACTAGAGACAGTGCCCATTTAGGACAACTAGAGCCAGTGCCCATTTAATACAACAAGAGCAGAGTGCCCATTTAGGACAACTAAAGCAAGTGCCCATTGAAGACATCTAGAGCAAGTGTCCATTTAAGACAACTAGAGCCAGTGCCCATTTAATACAACTAGAGCAAGTGCCCATTTAAGACAACGAGAGCAAGTGCCCATTTCCAACAACTAGAGCAAGTGCCCCTTTAAGACAACTAGAGCCAGTGCCCATTTAATACAACTAGAGCAAGTGCCCATTTAATACAACTAGAGCAAGTGCCCATTTAAGACAACGAGAGCAGAGTGCCCATTTAGGACAACTAAAGCAAGTGCCCATTGAAGACATCTAGAGTAGGTGCCCATTTAAGACAACTAGAGCAAGTGCCCATTTACAACAACTAGAGCAAGTGCCCATTTAAGACAACGAGAGCAGAGTGGCCATTTAGGACTACTAGAGCAAGTGCCCATTTAGGACAACTAGAGCAAGTGCCTATTTAAGACAACGAGAGCAGAGTGACCATTTAAGACAACTAGAGCAAGTGCTAGGGCAGAGTGCCCATTTAAGACAACGAGAGCAGAGTGCCCATTTAAGACAACTAGAGCAAGTGCTAGGGCAAAGTGCCCATTTAAGACAACGAGAGCAGAGTGCCCATTTAGGACAACTAGAGCAGAGTGCCCATTTAAGACAACGAGAGCAGAGTGCCCATTTAGGACAACTAGAGCAAGTGTCCATTTAAGACAACTAGAGCAAGTGCCCATTTAAGACAACTAGAGCAAGTGCCCGTTTAAGACGAGAGCAGAGTGCCCATTTAAGACAACTAGAGCAAGTGCCCATTTAAGACAACGAGAGCAGAGTGCCCATTTAAGACAACGAGAGCAGAGTGCCCATTTAGGACAACTAGAGCCCGTGCCCATTTAATACAACTAGAGCAAGTGCCCATTTAAGACGAGAGCAGAGTGCCCTTTTAAGACAACTAGAGCAAGTGCCCATTTAAGACCACGAGAGCAGAGTGCCCATTTAGGACAACTAGAGCAAATGCCCATTTACAACAACTAGAGCAAGTGCCCCTTTAAGACAACGAGAGCAGAGTGCCCATTTAGGACAACTAGAGTAAGTGCCCATTTAATGCAACTAGACTAAGTGCCCATTTAATACAACTAGGGCAAGTGCCCATTTACAACAACTAGAGCAAGTGCCCATTTGAGACAACGAGAGCAGAGTGCCCATTTGGGACTACTAGAGCAAGTGCCCATTTAGGAAAACTAGTGCAAGTGCCCATTTAAGACGATAGCAGAGTGCCCAGTTAAGACAACTAGAGGAAGTGCTAGGGCAGAGTGCCCATTTAACACAACGAGAGCAGAGTGCCCATTTAGGACAACTAGAGCAGAGTGTCCATTTAGGACAACTAGAGCAAGTGTCCATTTAAGACAATGAGAACAAAGTGTCCATTTAAAACAACGAGAGCAGAGTGCCCATTTAGGACAACTAGAGCCAGTGCCCATTTAAGACAACGAGAGCAAGTGCCCATTTAAGACAACTAGAGCAAGTGCCCATTTAAGACAACTAGAGCCAGTGCCCATTGAAGACATCTAGAGCAAGTGCCCATTGAAGACATCTAGAGCCAGTGCCCATTTAAGAATACTAGAGCAAGTGCCCATTTAAGACAACGAGAGCAGAGTGCCCATTTAAGACAACTAGAGCAAGTGCCCATTTAGGACAACTAGAGCCAGTGCCCATTTAATACAACTAAAGCAGAGTGCCCATTTAATACAACTAGAGTAAGTGCCCATTTAAGAAGACAACGAGAGCAAGTGCCCAATTAAGACAACGAGAGCAGAGTGCCCATTTAGGACAACTAGAGCAAGTGCCCATTTAAGACAACTAGAGACAGTGCCCATTTAGGACAACTAGAGCCAGTGCCCATTTAATACAACAAGAGCAGAGTGCCCATTTAGGACAACTAAAGCAAGTGCCCATTGAAGACATCTAGAGCAAGTGTCCATTTAAGACAACTAGAGCCAGTGCCCATTTAATACAACTAGAGCAAGTGCCCATTTAAGACAACGAGAGCAAGTGCCCATTTCCAACAACTAGAGCAAGTGCCCCTTTAAGACAACTAGAGCCAGTGCCCATTTAATACAACTAGAGCAAGTGCCCATTTAATACAACTAGAGCAAGTGCCCATTTAAGACAACGAGAGCAGAGTGCCCATTTAGGACAACTAAAGCAAGTGCCCATTGAAGACATCTAGAGTAGGTGCCCATTTAAGACAACTAGAGCAAGTGCCCATTTACAACAACTAGAGCAAGTGCCCATTTAAGACAACGAGAGCAGAGTGGCCATTTAGGACTACTAGAGCAAGTGCCCATTTAGGACAACTAGAGCAAGTGCCTATTTAAGACAACGAGAGCAGAGTGACCATTTAAGACAACTAGAGCAAGTGCTAGGGCAGAGTGCCCATTTAAGACAACGAGAGCAGAGTGCCCATTTAAGACAACTAGAGCAAGTGCTAGGGCAAAGTGCCCATTTAAGACAACGAGAGCAGAGTGCCCATTTAGGACAACTAGAGCAGAGTGCCCATTTAAGACAACGAGAGCAGAGTGCCCATTTAGGACAACTAGAGCAAGTGTCCATTTAAGACAACTAGAGCAAGTGCCCATTTAAGACAACTAGAGCAAGTGCCCGTTTAAGACGAGAGCAGAGTGCCCATTTAAGACAACTAGAGCAAGTGCCCATTTAAGACAACGAGAGCAGAGTGCCCATTTAAGACAACGAGAGCAGAGTGCCCATTTAGGACAACTAGAGCCCGTGCCCATTTAATACAACTAGAGCAAGTGCCCATTTAAGACGAGAGCAGAGTGCCCTTTTAAGACAACTAGAGCAAGTGCCCATTTAAGACCACGAGAGCAGAGTGCCCATTTAGGACAACTAGAGCAAATGCCCATTTACAACAACTAGAGCAAGTGCCCCTTTAAGACAACGAGAGCAGAGTGCCCATTTAGGACAACTAGAGTAAGTGCCCATTTAATGCAACTAGACTAAGTGCCCATTTAATACAACTAGGGCAAGTGCCCATTTACAACAACTAGAGCAAGTGCCCATTTGAGACAACGAGAGCAGAGTGCCCATTTGGGACTACTAGAGCAAGTGCCCATTTAGGAAAACTAGTGCAAGTGCCCATTTAAGACGATAGCAGAGTGCCCAGTTAAGACAACTAGAGGAAGTGCTAGGGCAGAGTGCCCATTTAACACAACGAGAGCAGAGTGCCCATTTAGGACAACTAGAGCAGAGTGTCCATTTAGGACAACTAGAGCAAGTGTCCATTTAAGACAATGAGAACAAAGTGTCCATTTAAAACAACGAGAGCAGAGTGCCCATTTAGGACAACTAGAGCCAGTGCCCATTTAAGACAACGAGAGCAAGTGCCCATTTAAGACAACTAGAGCAAGTGCCCATTTAAGACAACTAGAGCCAGTGCCCATTGAAGACATCTAGAGCAAGTGCCCATTGAAGACATCTAGAGCCAGTGCCCATTTAAGAATACTAGAGCAAGTGCCCATTTAAGACAACGAGAGCAGAGTGCCCATTTAAGACAACTAGAGCAAGTGCCCATTTACAACAACTAGAGCAAGTGCCCATTTAAGACAACAAAAGCAGATTGCCCACTTAAGACAACGAGAGCAGAGTGCCCATTTAGGACAACTAGAGCAAGTGCCCATTTAGGACAATGAGAGAGAGTGCCCATTTAAGACAACTACAGCAAGTGCCCATTTACAACAACTAGAGCAAGTGCCCATTTAAGGCAACGAGAGCAGAGTGCCCATTTAAGACAACTAGAGCCAGTGCCCCTTTAAGACAACTAGAGCAAGTGCCCATTTAGGACAACTAGAGCCAGTGCCCATTTAATACAACTAAAGCAGAGTGCCCATTTAATACAACTAGAGTAAGTGCCCATTTAAGAAGACAACGAGAGCAAGTGCCCAATTAAGACAACGAGAGCAGAGTGCCCATTTAAGACAACTAGAGCAAGTACCCATTTAAGACAACGAGAGCAGAGTGCCCATTTAGGACAACTAGAGCAAGTGCCCATTTAAGACAACTAGAGACAGTGCCCATTTAGGACAACTAGAGCCAGTGCCCATTTAATACAACTAGAGCAAGTGCCCATTTAAGACAACGAGAGCACAGTGCCCATTTAAGACAACTAGAGCAAGTGCCCATTTAATACAACTAGAGCAAGTGCCCATTTAGGACAACTAAAGCAAGTGCCCATTGAAGACATCTAGAGCAAGTGCCCATTTAAGACAACTGGAGCAAGTGCCCATTTACAACAACTAAAGCAAGTGCCCCTTTAAGACAACGAGAGCAGAGTGCCCATTTAAGACAACTAGAGCCAGTGCCCATTTAATACAACTAGAGGAAGTGCCCATTTAAGACAACGAGAGCAAGTGCCCATTTACAACAACTAGAGCAAGTGCCCCTTTAAGACAATGAGAGCAGAGTGCCCATTTAAGACAACTAGAGCCAGTGCCCATTTAATACAACTAGAGTAAGTGCCCATTTAATACAACTAGAGCAAGTGCCCATTTAAGACAACGAGAGCAGAGTGCCCATTTAGGACAACTAAAGCAAGTGCCCATTGAAGACATCTAGAGTAGGTGCCCATTTAAGACAACTAGAGCAAGTGCCCATTTACAACAACTAGAGCAAGTGCCCATTTAAGACAACGAGAGCAGAGTGCCCAATTAGGACTACTAGAGCAAGTGCCCATTTAGGACAACTAGAGCAAGTGCCTATTTAAGACAACGAGAGCAGAGTGCCCATTTAAGACAACTAGAGCCAGTGCCCATTTAATACAACTAGAGCAAGTGCCCATTTAAGACAACGAGAGCAAGTGCCCATTTACAACAACTAGAGCAAGTGCCCCTTTAAGACAATGAGAGCAGAGTGCCCATTTAAGACAACTAGAGCCAGTGCCCATTTAATACAACTAGAGTAAGTGCCCATTTAATACAACTAGAGCAAGTGCCCATTTAAGACAACGAGAGCAGAGTGCCCATTTAGGACAACTAAAGCAAGTGCCCATTGAAGACATCTAGAGTAGGGGCCCATTTAAGACAACTAGAGCAATGCCCATTTACAACAACTAGAGCAAGTGCCCATTTAAGACAACGAGAGCAGAGTGCCCAATTAGGACTACTAGAGCAAGTGCCCATTTAGGACAACTAGAGCAAGTGCCTATTTAAGACAACGAGAGCAGAGTGCCCATTTAAGACAACTAGAGCAAGTGCTAGGGCAGAGTGCCCATTTAAGACAACGAGAGCAGAGTGCCCATTTAAGACAACTAGAGTAAGTGCTAGGGCAGAGTGCCCATTTAAGACAACGAGAGCAGAGTGCCCATTTAGGACAACTAGAGCAGAGTGCCCATTTAAGACAACGAGAGCAGAGTGCCCATTTAGGACAACTAGAGCAAGTGCCCATTTAATACAACTAGAGCAAGTGCCCATTTAAGACAACTAGAGCAAGTGCCCATTTAAGACAATGAGAGCAGAGTGCCCATTTAGGACAACTAGAGCAAGTGCCCATTTAATACAACTAGAGCAAGTGCCCATTTAAGACAACGAGAGCAGAGGGCCCATTTAAGACAACTAGAGCAAGTGCCCATTTAAGACAACGAGAGCAGAGTGCCCATTTAAGACAACTAGAGCAGAGTGTCCATTTAGGACAACTAGAGCAAGTGTCCATTTAAGACAACTAGAGCAAGTGCCCATTTAAGACAACGAGAACAGAGTGTCCATTTAAGGCAACTAGAGCAAGTGCCCATTTAAGACAACGAGAGCAGAGTGCCCATTTAGGACAACTAGAGCAAATGCCCATTTACAACAACTAGAGCAAGTGCCCCTTTAAGACAACGAGAGCAGAGTGCCCATTTAGGACAACTAGAGTATCTGCCCATTTAATGCAACTAGAGTAAGTGCCCATTTAATACAACTAGGGCAAGTGCCCATTTACAACAACTAGAGCAAGTGCCCATTTAAGACAACAAGAGCAGAGTGCCCATTTAGGACAACTAGAGCAAGTGCCCATTTAAGACGATAGCAGAGTGCCCAGTTAAGACAACTAGAGGAAGTGCTAGGGCAGAGTGCCCATTTAAGACAACGAGAGCAGAGTGCCCATTTAGGACAACTAGAGCAGAGTGTCCATTTAAGACAACGAGAGCAGAGTGCCCATTTAGGACAACTAGAGCAAGTGCCCATTTAATACAACTAGAGCAAGTGCCCATTTAAGACAACGAGAACAGAGTGTCCATTTAAGACAACGAGAACAGAGTGTCCATTTAAGACAACGAGAGCAGAGTGCCCATTTAGGACAACAAGAGCAAGTGCCCATTTAATACAACTAGAGCAAGTGCCCATTTAAGACAACGAGAGCAGAGTGCCCATTTAGGACAACTAGAGCAAGTGCCCATTTAAGACAACGAGAGCAGAGTGCCCATTTAGGACAACTAAAGCAAGTGCCCATTGAAGACATCTAGAGCAAGTGCCCATTTGAGACAACTAGAGCAAGTGCTCACTTACAACAACTAGAGCAAGTGTGCATTTAAGACAACGAGAGCAGAGTGTCCATTTAAGACAACGAGAGCAGAGTGCCCATTTAGGACAACTAGAGCAGAGTGCCCATTTAAGACCACGAGAGCAGAGTGCCCATTTAATACAACTAGAGCAAGTGCCCATTTAAGACAACGAGAGCAGAGTGCCCATTTAAGACAACGAGAGCAAGTGCCCATTTAAGACAACGAGAGCAGAGTGCCCATTTAGGACAACTAGAGCAAGTGCCCATTTAAGACAACTAGAGCAAGTGCCCATTTAATACAACTAGAGCAGTTGCCCATTTAAGACAACGAGAGCAAGTGCCCATTTTAGACAACGAGAGAGGAGTGTCCATTTAGGACAACTAGAGCAAGTGCCCATTTAAGACAACGAGAGCAGAGTGCCCATTTAGGACAACTAAAGCAAGTGCCAATTGAAGACATCTAGAGCAAGTGCCCATTTAACACAACTAGAGCAAGTGCCCATTTAAGACAACGAGAGCAGAGTGCCCATTTAAGACAACTAGATCAGAGTGCCCATTTAAGACAATGAGAGCTGAGTGCCCATTTAGGTCAACTAGCACAGAGTGCCCATTTAAGACAATGAGAGCAGAGTGCCCATTTAGGACAACTAGAGCCCGTGCCCATTTAATACAACTAGAGTAAGTGCCCATTTAATACAACTAGAGCAAGTGCCCATTTAAGACAACGAGAGCAGAGTGCCCATTTAGAACTACTAGAGCAAGTGCCCATTTAGGACAACTAGAGCAAGTGCCTATTTAAGACGAGAGCAGAGTGCACATTTAAGACAACTAGAGCAAGTGCTAGGGCAGAGTGCCCATTTAAGACAACGAGAGCAGAGTGCCCATTTAGGACAACTAGAGCATAGTGCCCATTTAAGACAACGAGAGCAGAGTGCCCATTTAGGACAACTAGAGCAAGTGCCCATTTAAGACAACGAGAGCAGAGTGCCCATTTAAGACAACGAGAGCAGAGTGCCCATTTAGGGCAACTAGAGCAGAGTGCCCATTTAATACAACTAGAGCAAGTGCCCATTTAAGACGAGAGCAGAGTGCCCTTTTAAGACAACTAGAGCAAGTGCCCATTTAAGACAACGAGAGCAGAGTGCCCATTTAGGACAACTAGAGCAAATGCCCATTTACAACAACTAGAGCAAGTGCCCCTTTAAGACAACGAGAGCAGGGTGCCCATTTAGGACAACTAGAGTAAGTGCCCATTTAATACAACTAGAGTAAGTGCCCATTTAATACAACTAGGGCAAGTGCCCATTAACAACAACTAGAGCAAGTGCCCATTTAAGACAACGAGAGCAAGTGCCCATTTAAGACGATAGCAGAGTGCCCAGTTAAGACAACTAGAGGAAGTCCTAGGGCAGAGTGCCCATTTAAGGCAACGAGAGCAGAGTGCCCATTTAGGACAACTAGAGCAGAGTGTCCATTTAAGACAACTAGAGCAAGTGCCCATTTAAGACAACTAGACCAGAGTGCCCATTGAAGACAACTAAAGCAAGTGCCCATTTAAGACAACTAGAGCAAGTGCCCATTTACAACAACTAGAGCAAGTGCCACTTTAAGACAACGAGAGCAGAGTGCCCATTTAAGACAACTAGAGCCAGAGCCCATTTAGGACAACTAGAGCCAGTGCCCCGTTAAGACAACTAGAGCAGAGTGCCCATTTAGGACAACTAGAGCCAGTGCCCATTTAATACAACTAGAGTAAGTGCCCATTTAATACAACTAGAGAAAGGGCCCATTTAATACAACTAGAGCAAGTGCCCATTTAAGACAACGAGAGCAGAGTGCCCATTTAGGACAACTAAAGCAAGTGCCCATTGAAGACAACTAGAGCAAGTGCCCATTTACAACAACTAAAGCAAGTGCCCCTTTAAGACAACGAGAGCAGAGTGCCCATTTAAGACAACTAGAGCCAGTGCCCATTTAATACAACTAGAGCAAGTGCCCATTTAAGACAACGAGAGCAAGTGCCCTTTTAAGACGAGAGCAGAGTGCCCATTTAAGACAACTAGAGCAGAGTGCCCATTTAGGACAACTAGAGCCAGTGCCCATTTAATACAACTAGAGTAAGTGCCCATTTAATACAACTAGGGCAAGTGCCCATTTACAACAACTAGAGCAAGTGCCCATTTAAGACAACGAGAGTAGAGTGCCATTTAAGACAACTAGAGCAAGTGCTAGGGCAGAGTGCCCATTTAAGACAACGAGAGCAGAGGGCCCATTTAGGACAACTAGAGCAAGTGCCCATTTAATACAACTAGAGCAAGTGCCCATTTAAGACAACGAGAGCAGAGTGCCCATTTAGGACAACTAAAGCAAGTGCCCATTGAAGACATCTAGAGCAAGTGCCCTTTTAAGACAACTAGAGCAAGTGCTCATTTACAACAACTAGAGCAAGTGTCCATTTTAAGACAACGAGAGCAGAGTGCCCATTTAAGACAACGAGAGCAAGTGCTAGGGCAGAGTGCCCATTTAAGACAACGAGAGCAGAGTGCCCATTTAGGACAACTAGAGCAGAGTGCCCATTTAAGACCACGAGAGCAGAGTGCCCATTTAGGACAACTAGAGCAAGTGTCCATTTAAGACAACTAGAGCAGAGTGCCCATTTAATACAACTAGAGCAAGTGCCCATTTAAGACAACTAGAGCCAGTGCCCATTTAAGACAATGAGAGCAAGTGCCCATTTAAGACAACTAGACCAGAATGCCCATTTAAGACAACTAGAGCCAGTGCCCATTTAAGACAACGAGAGCAAGTGCCCATTTAAGACAACGAGAGCAGAGTGCCCATTTACGACAACTAGAGCAAGTGCCCATTTAAGACAACTAGAGCAAGTGCCCATTTAAGACAACTAAAGCAAGTGCCCATTTAAGACAACTAGAGCCAGTGCCCATTTAAGACAATGAGAGCAAGTGCCAATTTAAGACAACTAGACCAGAATGCCCATTTAAGACAACTAGAGCCAGTGCCCATTTAAAACAACGAGAGCAAGTGCCCATTTAAGACAACGAGAGCAGAGTGCCCATTTACGACAACTAGAGCCAGTGCCCATTTAAGACAATGAGAGCAAGTGCCCATTTAAGACAACTAGACCAGAATGCCCATTTAAGACAACTAGAGCCAGTGCCCATTTAAGACAACGAGAGCAAGTGCCCATTTAAGACAACGAGAGCAGAGTGCCCATTTACGACAACTAGAGCAAGTGCCCATTTAAGACAACTAGAGCAAGTGCCCATTTAAGACAACTAAAGCAAGTGCCCATTTAAGACAACTAGAGCCAGTGCCCATTTAAGACAATGAGAGCAAGTGCCAATTTAAGACAACTAGACCAGAATGCCCATTTAAGACAACTAGAGCCAGTGCCCATTTAAAACAACGAGAGCAAGTGCCCATTTAAGACAACGAGAGCAGAGTGCCCATTTACGACAACTAGAGCAAGTGCCCATTTAAGACAACTAGAGCAAGTGCCCATTTAATACAACTAGAGCAGTTGCCCATTTAAGACAACGAGAGCAAGTGCCCATTTAAGACAACAAGAGCAGAGTGCCCATTTAGGACAACTAGAGCAAGTGTCCATTTAAGAAAACTAGAGCAAGTGCCCATTTAATACAACTAGAGCAAGTGCCCATCTAAGACGACAGCAGAGTGCCCATTTAGGACAACTAGAACAAGTGCCCATTTAAGACAACGAGAGCAGAGTGCCCATTTAGGACAACTAGAGCAAGTGCCTATTTAATACAACTAGAGCAAGTGCCCATTTAAGACGAGAGCAGAGTGCCCATTTAGGACAACTAGAGCAAGTGTCCATTTAAGACAACTAGAGCAGAGTGCCCATTTAATACAACTAGAGCAAGTGCCCATTTAAGACAACGCGAGCAGAGTGCCCATTTAAGACAACTAGAGCCAGTGCCCATTTAAGACAATGAGAGCAAGTGCCCATTTAAGACAACTAGACCAGAATGCCCATTTAAGACAACTAGAGCCAGTGCCCATTTAAGACAACGAGAGCAGAGTGCCCATTTAAGACAACTAGAGCCAGTGCCCCTTTAAGACAACGAGAGCAAGTGCCCATTTAAGACAATGAGAGCAGAGTGCCCATTTAAGACAATGAGAGCAGAGTGCCCATTTAAGACAACTAGAACAAGTGCCCATTTAATACAACTAGAGCAAGTGCCCATTTAAGACAACGAGAGCAGAATGCCCATTTAAGACAACTAGAGCCAGTGCCAATTTAATACAACTAAAGCAAGTGCCCATTTAAGACAACTAGAGCCAGTGCCCATTTAGGACAACTAGAGCAAGTGTCCATTTAAGACAACTAGAGCAGAGTGCCCATTTAATACAACTAGAGCAAGTGCCCATTTAAGACAACGAGAGCAGAGTGCCCATTTAGGACAACGAGAGCAAGTGCCCATTTAAGAAAACGAGAGCAGAGTGCTCATTTACGACAACTAGAGCAAGTGCCCATTTAAGACAACTAGAGCAAGTGCCCATTTAATACAACTAGAGCAGTTGCCCATTTAAGACAACGAGAGCAAGTGCCAATTTAAGACAACAAGAGCAGAGTGCCCATTTAGGACAACTAGAGCAAGTGTCCATTTAAGACAACTAGAGCAAGTGCCCATTTAATACAACTAGAGCAAGTGCCCATTTAAGACGAGAGCAGAGTGCCCATTTAAGACAACTAGAGCAAGTGCCCATTTAAGACAACGAGAGCAGAGTGCCCATTTAGGACAACTAGAGCAAGTGCCCATTTAATACAACTAGAGCAAGTGCCCATTTAAGATGAGAGCAGAGTGCCTATTTAGGACAACTAGAGCAAGTGTCCATTTAAGACAACTAGAGCAGAGTGTCCATTTAATACAACTAGAGCAAGTGCCCATTTAAGACAACGAGAGCAGAGTGCCCATTTAATAGAACTAGAGCAAGTGCCCATTTAAGACAACTAAAGCAAGTGCCCATTTAAGACAACTAGAGCCAGTGCCCATTTAAGACAATGAGAGCCAGTGCCCATTTAATACAACTAGAGCAAGTGCCCATTTAAGACAATGAGAGCAGAGTGCCCATTTAAGACCACTAGAACAGAGTGCCCATTTAATACAACTAGAGCAAGTGCCCATTTAAGACAACGAGAGCAGAGTGCCCATTTAAGACAACTAGAGCCAGTGCCCCTTTAAGACAACTAGAGCAAGTGCCCATTTAAGACAACGAGAGCCAGTGCCCATTTAAGACAACGAGAGCCAGTGCCCATTTAATACAACTAGAGCAAGTGCCCATTTAAGACAATGAGAGCAGAGTGCCCATTTAAGACAACTAGAACAGAGTGCCCATTTAATACAACTAGAGCAAGTGCCCATTTAAGACAACGAGAGCAGAGTGCCCATTTAAGACAACTAGAGCCAGTGCCCCTTTGAGACAATGAGAGCAGAGTGCCCATTTAAGACAACTAGAGCCAGTGCCCATTTAAGACGAGAGCAGAGTGCCCATTTAATACAACTAGAGCAAGTGCCCATTTAAGACAAATAAAGCAAGTGCCCATTTAAGACAACTAGAGCCAGTGCCCATTTAAGACAATGAGAGCCAGTGCCCATTTAATACAACTAGAGCAAGTGCCCATTTAAGACAATGAGAGCAGAGTGCCCATTTAAGACAACTAGAGCCAGTGCCCATTTAAGACGAGAGCAGAGTGCCCATTTAATACAACTAGAGCAAGTGCCCGTTTAAGACAACCAGAGCCAGTGCCCAGTTAAAACAACTAGAGCCAGTGCCCATTTAAGGCAACGGGAACAAGTGCCCATTTAAGACAACTAGAGCCAGTGCCCATTGAAGACAACTAGAGCAAGTGCCCATTAAAGACAACAAGAGCAAGTGCCCATTTAAGACAACTAGAGCCAGTGCCCATTTAAGACAACGAGAGCCAGTGCCATTTAAGACAACTAGAGCAAGTGCCCATTTAAGACAACTAGAGCCAGTGCCCATTGAAGACATCTAGAGCAAGTGCCCATTGAAGACATCTAGAGCCAGTGCCCATTTAAGAATACTAGAGCAAGTGCCCATTTAAGACAACGAGAGCAGAGTGCCCATTTAAGACGAGAGCAAGTGTCCACTTAAGACAACTAGAGCAAGTGCCCATTTACAACAACTAGAGCAAGTGCCCATTTAAGACAATAAAAGCAGAGTGCCCATTTAGGGCAACTAGAGCAGAGTGCCCATTTAAGACAATGAGAGAGAGTGCCCATTTAAGACAACTACAGCAAGTGCCCATTTAAGGCAACGAGAGCAGAGTGCCCATTTAAGACAACTTGAGCCAGTGCCCCTTTAAGACAACTAGAGCAAGTGCCCATTTAGGACAACTAGAGCCAGTGCCCATTTAATACAACTAAAGCAGAGTGCCCATTTAATACAACTAGAGTAAGTGCCCATTTAAGACAACGAGAGCAAATGCCCAATTAAGACAACGAGAGCAGAGTGCCCATTTAAGACAACTAGAGCAAGTACCCATTTAAGACAACAAGAGCACAGTGCCCATTTAGGACAACTAGAGCAAGTGCCCATTTAAGACAACTAGAGACAGTGCCCATTTAGGACAACTAGAGCCAGTGCCCATTTAATACAACTAGAGCAAGTGCCCATTTAGGACAACGAGAGCACAGTGCCCATTTAAGACAACTAGAGCAAGTGCCCATTTAATACAACTAGAGCAAGTGCCCATTTAAGACAACTAGAGCAGAGTGCCCATTTAGGACAACTAAAGCAAGTGCCCATTGAAGACATCTAGAGCAAGTGCCCATTTAAGACAACTAGAGCAAGTGCCCATTTACAACAACTAAAGCAAGTGCCCCTTTAAGACAACGAGAGCAGAGTGCCCATTTAAGACAACTAGAGCCAGTGCCCATTTAATACAACTAGAGCAAGTGCCCATTTAAGACAACGAGAGCAAGTGCCCATTTACAACAACTAGAGCAAGTGCCCCTTTAAGACAACGAGAGCAGAGTGCCCATTTAGGACAACTAGAGCAGAGTGCCCATTTAAGACAACGAGAGCAGAGTGCCCATTTAGGACAACTAGAGCAAGTGTCCATTTAAGACAACTAGAGCAAGTGCCCATTTAAGACAACTAGAGCAAGTGCCCATTTAAGACAACGAGAGCAGAGTGCCCATTTAAGACAATGAGAGCAGAGTGCCCATTTAGGACAACTAGAGCAAGTGCCCATTTAATACAACTAGAGCAAGTGCCCATTTAAGACGAGAGCAGAGTACCCATTTAAGACAACTAGAGCAAGTGCCCATTTAAGACAACAAGAGCAGAGTGCCCATTTAGGGCAACTAGAGCAAGTGCCCATTTAGAACAACTAGAGCAAGTGCCCATTTAATACAACTAGAGCAAGTGCCCATTTAAGACAACGAGAGCAGAGTGTCCATTTAGGACAACTAAAGCAAGTGCCCATTGAAGACATCTAGAGCAAGTGCCCATTTAAGACAACGAGAGCAAGTGCTAGGGCAGAGTGCCCATTTAAGACAACGAGAGCAGAGTGCCCATTTAGGACAACTAGAGCCAGTGCCCATTTAAGACAACGAGAGCAAGTGCCCATTTAAGACAACTAGAGCAAGTGCCCATTTAAGACAACTAGAGCCAGTGCCCATTGAAGACATCTAGAAAAAGTGCCCATTGAAGACATCTAGAGCCAGTGCCCATTTAAGAATACTAGAGCAAGTGCCCATTTAAGACAACGAGAGCAGAGTGCCCATTTAAGACAACTAGAGCAAGTGCCCATTTACAACAACTAGAGCAAGTGCCCATTTACAACAACTAGAGCAAGTGCCACTTTAAGACAACGAGAGCAGAGTGCCCATTTAAGACAACTAGAGCCAGTGCCCATTTAGGACAACTAGAGCCAGTGCCCCGTTAAGACAACTAGAGCAGAGTGCCCATTTAGGACAACTAGAGCCAGTGCCCATTTAATACAACTAGAGTAAGTGCCCATTTAATACAACGAGAGCAAGTGCCCATTTAAGACAACAAGAGCAAGTGCCCATTTAAGACAACTAGAGCAAGTGCCCATTTAAGACAACAAAAGCAGAGTGCCCACTTAAGACAACGAGAGCAGAGTGCCCATTTAGGACAACAAGAGCAAGTGCCCATTTAAGGCAACGAGAGCAGAGTGCCCATTTAAGACAACTAGAGCCAGTGCCCCTTTAAGACAACTAGAGCAAGTGCCCATTTAGGACAACTAGAGCCAGTGCCCATTTAATACAACTAAAGCAGAGTGCCCATTTAATACAACTAGAGCAAGTACCCATTTAAGACAACGAGAGCAGAGTGCCCATTTAGGACAACTAGAGCAAGTACCCATTTAAGACAACGAGAGCAGAGTGCCCATTTAGGACAACTAGAGCAAGTGCCCATTTAAGACAACTAGAGCCAATGCCCATTTAGGACAACTAGAGCCAGTGCCCATTTAAGACAACGAGAGCAGAGTGCCCATTTAAGACAACTAGAGCAAGTGCCCATTTAATACAACTAGAGCAAGTGCCCATTTAAGACAACGAGAGCAGAGTGCCCATTTAGGACAACTAAAGCAAGTGCCCATTGAAGACATCTAGAGCAAGTGCCCATTTAAGACAACTAGAGCAAGTGCCCATTTACAACAACTAGAGCAAGTGCCACTTTAAGACAACGAGAGCAGAGTGCCCATTTAAGACAACTAGAGCCAGTGCCCATTTAGGACAACTAGAGCCAGTGCCCCGTTAAGACAACTAGAGCAGAGTGCCCATTTAGGACAACTAGAGCCAGTGCCCATTTAATACAACTAGAGTAAGTGCCCATTTAATACAACTAGAGAAAGGGCCCATTTAATACAACTAGAGCAAGTGCCCATTTAAGACAACGAGAGCAAGTGCCCATTTACAACAACTAGAGCAAGTGCCCCTTTAAGACAACGAGAGCAGAGTGCCCATTTAGGACAACTAGAGCAGAGTGCCCATTTAAGACAACGAGAGCAGAGTGCCCATTTAGGACAACTAGAGCAAGTGTCCATTTAAGACAACTAGAGCAAGTGCCCATTTAAGACAACTAGAGCAAGTGCCCATTTAAGACAACGAGAGCAGAGTGCCCATTTAAGACAATGAGAGCAGAGTGCCCATTTAGGACAACTAGAGCAAGTGCCCATTTAATACAACTAGAGCAAGTGCCCATTTAAGACGAGAGCAGAGTACCCATTTAAGACAACTAGAGCAAGTGCCCATTTAAGACAACAAGAGCAGAGTGCCCATTTAGGACAACTAGAGCAAGTGCCCATTTAGAACAACTAGAGCAAGTGCCCATTTAATACAACTAGAGCAAGTGCCCATTTAAGACAACGAGAGCAGAGTGCCCATTTAGGACAACTAAAGCAAGTGCCCATTGAAGACATCTAGAGCAAGTGCCCATTTAAGACAACGAGAGCAAGTGCTAGGGCAGAGTGCCCATTTAAGACAACGAGAGCAGAGTGCCCATTTAGGACAACTAGAGCCAGTGCCCATTTAAGACAACGAGAGCAAGTGCCCATTTAAGACAACTAGAGCAAGTGCCCATTTAAGACAACTAGAGCCAGTGCCCATTGAAGACATCTAGAGAAAGTGCCCATTGAAGACATCTAGAGCCAGTGCCCATTTAAGAATACTAGAGCAAGTGCCCATTTAAGACAACGAGAGCAGAGTGCCCATTTAAGACAACTAGAGCAAGTGCCCATTTACAACAACTAGAGCGAGTGCCCATTTAAGACAACAAAAGCAGATTGCCCACTTAAGACAACGAGAGCAGAGTGCCCATTTAGGACAACTAGAGCAAGTGCCCATTTAGGACAATGAGAGAGAGTGCCCATTTAAGGCAACGAGAGCCAGTGCCCATTTAATACAACTAAAGCAGAGTGCCCATTTAATACAACTAGAGTAAGTGCCCATTTAAGAAGACAACGAGAGCAAGTGCCCATTTAAGACAACAAGAGCAAGTGCCCATTTAAGACAACTAGAGCAAGTGCCCATTTAAGACAACAAAAGCAGAGTGCCCACTTAAGACAACGAGAGCAGAGTGCCCATTTAGGACAACAAGAGCAAGTGCCCATTTAAGGCAACTAGAGCCAGTGCCCCTTTAAGACAACTAGAGCAAGTGCCCATTTAGGACAACTAGAGCCAGTGCCCATTTAATACAACTAAAGCAGAGTGCCCATTTAATACAACTAGAGCAAGTACCCATTTAAGACAACGAGAGCAGAGTGCCCATTTAGGACAACTAGAGCAAGTACCCATTTAAGACAACGAGAGCAGAGTGCCCATTTAGGACAACTAGAGCAAGTGCCCATTTAAGACAACTAGAGCCAATGCCCATTTAGGACAACTAGAGCCAGTGCCCATTTAAGACAACGAGAGCAGAGTGCCCATTTAAGACAACTAGAGCAAGTGCCCATTTAATACAACTAGAGCAAGTGCCCATTTAAGACAACGAGAGCAGAGTGCCCATTTAGGACAACTAAAGCAAGTGCCCATTGAAGACATCTAGAGCAAGTGCCCATTTAAGACAACTAGAGCAAGTGCCCATTTACAACAACTAGAGCAAGTGCCACTTTAAGACAACGAGAGCAGAGTGCCCATTTAAGACAACTAGAGCCAGTGCCCATTTAGGACAACTAGAGCCAGTGCCCCGTTAAGACAACTAGAGCAGAGTGCCCATTTAGGACAACTAGAGCCAGTGCCCATTTAATACAACTAGAGTAAGTGCCCATTTAATACAACTAGAGAAAGGGCCCATTTAATACAACTAGAGCAAGTGCCCATTTAAGACAACGAGAGCAGAGTGCCCATTTAGGACAACTAAAGCAAGTGCCCATTGAAGACAACTAGAGCAAGTGCCCATTTACAACAACTAAAGCAAGTGCCCCTTTAAGACAACTAGAGCAGAGTGCCCATTTAAGACAACTAGAGCCAGTGCCCATTTAATACAACTAGAGCAAGTGCCCATTTAAGACAACGAGAGCAAGTGCCCTTTTAAGACGAGAGCAGAGTGCCCATTTAAGACAACTAGAGCAGAGTGCCCATTTAGGACAACTAGAGCCAGTGCCCATTTAATACAACTAGAGTAAGTGCCCATTTAATACATCTAGGGCAAGTGCCCATTTACAACAACTAGAGCAAGTGCCCATTTAAGACAACGAGAGTAGAGTGCCATTTAAGACAACTAGAGCAAGTGCTAGGGCAGAGTGCCCATTTAAGACAACAAGAGCAGAGGGCCCATTTAGGACAACTAGAGCAAGTGCCCATTTAATACAACTAGAGCAAGTGCCCATTTAAGACAACGAGAGCAGAGTGCCCATTTAGGACAACTAAAGCAAGTGCCCATTGAAGACATCTAGAGCAAGTGCCCTTTTAAGACAACTAGAGCAAGTGCTCATTTACAACAACTAGAGCAAGTGTCCATTTTAAGACAACGAGAGCAGAGTGCCCATTTAAGACAACGAGAGCAAGTGCTAGGGCAGAGTGCCCATTTAAGACAACGAGAGCAGAGTGCCGATTTAGGACAACTAGAGCAGAGTGCCCATTTAAGGCCACGAGAGCAGAGTGCCCATTTAGGACAACTAGAGCAAGTGTCCATTTAAGACAACTAGAGCAGAGTGCCCATTTAATACAACTAGAGCAAGTGCCCATTTAAGACAACAAGAGCAGAGTGCCCATTTAATACAACTAGAGCAAGTGCCCATTTAAGACAACTAAAGCAAGTGCCCATTTAAAACAACTAGAGCCAGTGCCCATTTAAGACAATGAGAGCAAGTGCCCATTTAAGACAACTAGACCAGAATGCCCATTTAAGACAACTAGAGCCAGTGCCCATTTAAGACAACGAGAGCAAGTGCCCATTTAAGACAACGAGAGCAGAGTGCCCATTTACGACAACTAGAGCAAGTGCCCATTTAAGACAACTAGAGCAAGTGCCCATTTAAGACAACTAAAGCAAGTGCCCATTTAAGACAACTAGAGCCAGTGCCCATTTAAGACAATGAGAGCAAGTGCCAATTTAAGACAACTAGACCAGAATGCCCATTTAAGACAACTAGAGCCAGTGCCCATTTAAGACAACGAGAGCAAGTGCCCATTTAAGACAACGAGAGCAGAGTGCCCATTTACGACAACTAGAGCAAGTGCCCATTTAAGACAACTAGAGCAAGTGCCCATTTAATACAACTAGAGCAGTTGCCCATTTAAGACAACGAGAGCAAGTGCCCATTTAAGACAACGAGAGCAGAGTGCCCATTTAGGACAACTAGAGCAAGTGTCCATTTAAGAAAACTAGAGCAAGTGCCCATTTAATACAACTAGAGCAAGTGCCCATTTAAGACGAGAGCAGAGTGCCCATTTAGGACAACTAGAGCAAGTGCCCATTTAAGACAACGAGAGCAGAGTGCCCATTTAGGACAACTAGAGCAAGTGCCTATTTAATACAACTAGAGCAAGTGCCCATTTAAGACGAGAGCAGAGTGCCCATTTAGGACAACTAGAGCAAGTGTCCATTTAAGACAACTAGAGCAGAGTGCCCATTTAATACAACTAGAGCAAGTGCTCATTTAAGACAACGCGAGCAGAGTGCCCATTTAAGACAACTAGAGCCAGTGCCCATTTAAGACAATGAGAGCAAGTGCCCATTTAAGACAACTAGACCAGAATGCCCATTTAAGACAACTAGAGCCAGTGCCCATTTAAGACAACGAGAGCAGAGTGCCCATTTAAGACAACTAGAGCCAGTGCCCCTTTAAGACAACGAGAGCAAGTGCCCATTTAAGACAATGAGAGCAGAGTGCCCATTTAAGACAATGAGAGCAGAGTGCCCATTTAAGACAACTAGAACAAGTGCCCATTTAATACAACTAGAGCAAGTGCCCATTTAAGACAACGAGAGCAGAATGCCAATTTAAGACAACTAGAGCCAGTGCCCATTTAATACAACTAGAGCAAGTGCCCATTTAAGACAACTAAAGCAAGTGCCCATTTAAGACAACTAGAGCCAGTGCCCATTTAGGACAACTAGAGCAAGTGTCCATTTAAGACAACTAGAGCAGAGTGCCCATTTAATACAACTAGAGCAAGTGCCCATTTAAGACAACGAGAGCAGAGTGCCCATTTAGGACAACGAGAGCAAGTGCCCATTTAAGAAAACGATAGCAGAGTGCTCATTTACGACAACTAGAGCAAGTGCCCATTTAAGACAACTAGAGCAAGTGCCCATTTAATACAACTAGAGCAGTTGCCCATTTAAGACAACGAGAGCAGAGTGCCCATTTAGGACAACTAGAGCAAGTGTCCATTTAAGAAAACTAGAGCAAGTGCCCATTTAATACAACTAGAGCAAGTGCCCATTTAAGACGAGAGCAGAGTGCCCATTTAGGACAACTAGAGCAAGTGCCCATTTAAGACAACGAGAGCAGAGTGCCCATTTAGGACAACTAGAGCAAGTGCCTATTTTATACAACTAGAGCAAGTGCCCATTTAAGACGAGAGCAGAGTGCCCATTTAGGACAACTAGAGCAAGTGTCCATTTAAGACAACTAGAGCAGAGTGCCCATTTAATACAACTAGAGCAAGTGCCCATTTAAGACAACGCGAGCAGAGTGCGAATTTAAGACAACTAGAGCCAGTGCCCATTTAAGACAATGAGAGCAAGTGCCCATTTAAGACAACTAGACCAGAATGCCCATTTAAGACAACTAGAGCCAGTGCCCATTTAAGACAACGAGAGCAGAGTGCCCATTTAAGACAACTAGAGCCAGTGCCCCTTTAAGACAACGAGAGCAAGTGCCCATTTAAGACAATGAGAGCAGAGTGCCCATTTTAGACAATGAGAGCAGAGTGCCCATTTAAGACAACTAGAACAAGTGCCCATTTAATACAACTAGAGCAAGTGCCCATTTAAGACAACGAGAGCAGAATGCCCATTTAAGACAACTAGAGCCAGTGCCCATTTAATACAACTAGAGCAAGTGCCCATTTAAGACAACTAAAGCAAGTGCCCATTTAAGACAACTAGAGCCAGTGCCCATTTAGGACAACTAGAGCAAGTGTCCATTTAAGACAACTAGAGCAGAGTGCCCATTTAATACAACTAGAGCAAGTGCCCATTTAAGACAACGAGAGCAGAGTGCCCATTTAGGACAACGAGAGCAAGTGGCCATTTAAGAAAACGAGAGCAGAGTGCTCATTTACGACAACTAGAGCAAGTGCCCATTTAAGACAACTAGAGCAAGTGCCCATTTAATACAACTAGAGCAGTTGCCCATTTAAGACAACGAGAGCAAGTGCCCATTTAAGACAACAAGAGCAGAGTGCCCATTTAGGACAACTAGAGCAAGTGTCCATTTAAGACAACTAGAGCAAGTGCCCATTTAATACAACTAGAGCAAGTGCCCATTTAAGACGAGAGCAGAGTGCCCATTTAAGACAACTAGAGCAAGTGCCCATTTAAGACAACGAGAGCAGAGTGCCCATTTAGGACAACTAGAGCAAGTGCCCATTTAATACAACTAGAGCAAGTGCCCATTTAAGACGAGAGCAGAGTGCCCATTTAGGACAACTAGAGCAAGTGTCCATTTAAGACAACTAGAGCAGAGTGTCCATTTAATACAACTAGAGCAAGTGCCCATTTAAGACAACGAGAGCAGAGTGCCCATTTAATACAACTAGAGCAAGTGCCCATTTAAGACAACTAAAGCAAGTGCCCATTTAAGACAACTAGAGCCAGTGCCCATTTAAGACAATGAGAGCCAGTGCCCATTTAATACAACTAGAGCAAGTGCCCATTTAAGACAATGAGAGCAGAGTGCCCATTTAAGACCACTAGAACAGAGTGCCCATTTAATACAACTAGAGCAAGTGCCCATTTAAGACAACGAGAGCAGAGTGCCCATTTAAGACAACTAGAGCCAGTGCCCCTTTAAGACAACTAGAGCAAGTGCCCATTTAAGACAACGAGAGCCAGTGCCCATTTAAGACAACGAGAGCCAGTGCCCATTTAATACAACTAGAGCAAGTGCCCATTTAAGACAATGAGAGCAGAGTGCCCATTTAAGACAACTAGAACAGAGTGCCCATTTAATACAACTAGAGCAAGTGCCCATTTAAGACAACGAGAGCAGAGTGCCCATTTAAGACAACGAGAGCAGAGTGCCCATTTAGGACAACTAGAGCAAGTGTCCATTTAAGACAACTAGAGCAAGTGCCCATTTAAGACAACTAGAGCAAGTGCCCATTTAAGACAACGAGAGCAGAGTGCCCATTTAAGACAATGAGAGCAGAGTGCCCATTTAGGACAACTAGAGCAAGTGCCCATTTAATACAACTAGAGCAAGTGCCCATTTAAGACGAGAGCAGAGTACCCATTTAAGACAACTAGAGCAAGTGCCCATTTAAGACAACAAGAGCAGAGTGCCCATTTAGGGCAACTAGAGCAAGTGCCCATTTAGAACAACTAGAGCAAGTGCCCATTTAATACAACTAGAGCAAGTGCCCATTTAAGACAACGAGAGCAGAGTGTCCATTTAGGACAACTAAAGCAAGTGCCCATTGAAGACATCTAGAGCAAGTGCCCATTTAAGACAACGAGAGCAAGTGCTAGGGCAGAGTGCCCATTTAAGACAACGAGAGCAGAGTGCCCATTTAGGACAACTAGAGCCAGTGCCCATTTAAGACAACGAGAGCAAGTGCCCATTTAAGACAACTAGAGCAAGTGCCCATTTAAGACAACTAGAGCCAGTGCCCATTGAAGACATCTAGAAAAAGTGCCCATTGAAGACATCTAGAGCCAGTGCCCATTTAAGAATACTAGAGCAAGTGCCCATTTAAGACAACGAGAGCAGAGTGCCCATTTAAGACAACTAGAGCAAGTGCCCATTTACAACAACTAGAGCAAGTGCCCATTTACAACAACTAGAGCAAGTGCCACTTTAAGACAACGAGAGCAGAGTGCCCATTTAGGACAACTAGAGCCAGTGCCCATTTAGGACAACTAGAGCCAGTGCCCCGTTAAGACAACTAGAGCAGAGTGCCCATTTAGGACAACTAGAGCCAGTGCCCATTTAATACAACTAGAGTAAGTGCCCATTTAATACAACGAGAGCAAGTGCCCATTTAAGACAACAAGAGCAAGTGCCCATTTAAGACAACTAGAGCAAGTGCCCATTTAAGACAACAAAAGCAGAGTGCCCACTTAAGACAACGAGAGCAGAGTGCCCATTTAGGACAACAAGAGCAAGTGCCCATTTAAGGCAACGAGAGCAGAGTGCCCATTTAAGACAACTAGAGCCAGTGCCCCTTTAAGACAACTAGAGCAAGTGCCCATTTAGGACAACTAGAGCCAGTGCCCATTTAATACAACTAAAGCAGAGTGCCCATTTAATACAACTAGAGCAAGTACCCATTTAAGACAACGAGAGCAGAGTGCCCATTTAGGACAACTAGAGCAAGTACCCATTTAAGACAACGAGAGCAGAGTGCCCATTTAGGACAACTAGAGCAAGTGCCCATTTAAGACAACTAGAGCCAATGCCCATTTAGGACAACTAGAGCCAGTGCCCATTTAAGACAACGAGAGCAGAGTGCCCATTTAAGACAACTAGAGCAAGTGCCCATTTAATACAACTAGAGCAAGTGCCCATTTAAGACAACGAGAGCAGAGTGCCCATTTAGGACAACTAAAGCAAGTGCCCATTGAAGACATCTAGAGCAAGTGCCCATTTAAGACAACTAGAGCAAGTGCCCATTTACAACAACTAGAGCAAGTGCCACTTTAAGACAACGAGAGCAGAGTGCCCATTTAAGACAACTAGAGCCAGTGCCCATTTAGGACAACTAGAGCCAGTGCCCCGTTAAGACAACTAGAGCAGAGTGCCCATTTAGGACAACTAGAGCCAGTGCCCATTTAATACAACTAGAGTAAGTGCCCATTTAATACAACTAGAGAAAGGGCCCATTTAATACAACTAGAGCAAGTGCCCATTTAAGACAACGAGAGCAAGTGCCCATTTACAACAACTAGAGCAAGTGCCCCTTTAAGACAACGAGAGCAGAGTGCCCATTTAGGACAACTAGAGCAGAGTGCCCATTTAAGACAACGAGAGCAGAGTGCCCATTTAGGACAACTAGAGCAAGTGTCCATTTAAGACAACTAGAGCAAGTGCCCATTTAAGACAACTAGAGCAAGTGCCCATTTAAGACAACGAGAGCAGAGTGCCCATTTAAGACAATGAGAGCAGAGTGCCCATTTAGGACAACTAGAGCAAGTGCCCATTTAATACAACTAGAGCAAGTGCCCATTTAAGACGAGAGCAGAGTACCCATTTAAGACAACTAGAGCAAGTGCCCATTTAAGACAACAAGAGCAGAGTGCCCATTTAGGACAACTAGAGCAAGTGCCCATTTAGAACAACTAGAGCAAGTGCCCATTTAATACAACTAGAGCAAGTGCCCATTTAAGACAACGAGAGCAGAGTGCCCATTTAGGACAACTAAAGCAAGTGCCCATTGAAGACATCTAGAGCAAGTGCCCATTTAAGACAACGAGAGCAAGTGCTAGGGCAGAGTGCCCATTTAAGACAACGAGAGCAGAGTGCCCATTTAGGACAACTAGAGCCAGTGCCCATTTAAGACAACGAGAGCAAGTGCCCATTTAAGACAACTAGAGCAAGTGCCCATTTAAGACAACTAGAGCCAGTGCCCATTGAAGACATCTAGAGAAAGTGCCCATTGAAGACATCTAGAGCCAGTGCCCATTTAAGAATACTAGAGCAAGTGCCCATTTAAGACAACGAGAGCAGAGTGCCCATTTAAGACAACTAGAGCAAGTGCCCATTTACAACAACTAGAGCGAGTGCCCATTTAAGACAACAAAAGCAGATTGCCCACTTAAGACAACGAGAGCAGAGTGCCCATTTAGGACAACTAGAGCAAGTGCCCATTTAGGACAATGAGAGAGAGTGCCCATTTAAGGCAACGAGAGCCAGTGCCCATTTAATACAACTAAAGCAGAGTGCCCATTTAATACAACTAGAGTAAGTGCCCATTTAAGAAGACAACGAGAGCAAGTGCCCATTTAAGACAACAAGAGCAAGTGCCCATTTAAGACAACTAGAGCAAGTGCCCATTTAAGACAACAAAAGCAGAGTGCCCACTTAAGACAACGAGAGCAGAGTGCCCATTTAGGACAACAAGAGCAAGTGCCCATTTAAGGCAACGAGAGCAGAGTGCCCATTTAAGACAACTAGAGCCAGTGCCCCTTTAAGACAACTAGAGCAAGTGCCCATTTAGGACAACTAGAGCCAGTGCCCATTTAATACAACTAAAGCAGAGTGCCCATTTAATACAACTAGAGCAAGTACCCATTTAAGACAACGAGAGCAGAGTGCCCATTTAGGACAACTAGAGCAAGTACCCATTTAAGACAACGAGAGCAGAGTGCCCATTTAGGACAACTAGAGCAAGTGCCCATTTAAGACAACTAGAGCCAATGCCCATTTAGGACAACTAGAGCCAGTGCCCATTTAAGACAACGAGAGCAGAGTGCCCATTTAAGACAACTAGAGCAAGTGCCCATTTAATACAACTAGAGCAAGTGCCCATTTAAGACAACGAGAGCAGAGTGCCCATTTAGGACAACTAAAGCAAGTGCCCATTGAAGACATCTAGAGCAAGTGCCCATTTAAGACAACTAGAGCAAGTGCCCATTTACAACAACTAGAGCAAGTGCCACTTTAAGACAACGAGAGCAGAGTGCCCATTTAAGACAACTAGAGCCAGTGCCCATTTAGGACAACTAGAGCCAGTGCCCCGTTAAGACAACTAGAGCAGAGTGCCCATTTAGGACAACTAGAGCCAGTGCCCATTTAATACAACTAGAGTAAGTGCCCATTTAATACAACTAGAGAAAGGGCCCATTTAATACAACTAGAGCAAGTGCCCATTTAAGACAACGAGAGCAGAGTGCCCATTTAGGACAACTAAAGCAAGTGCCCATTGAAGACAACTAGAGCAAGTGCCCATTTACAACAACTAAAGCAAGTGCCCCTTTAAGACAACAAGAGCAGAGTGCCCATTTAAGACAACTAGAGCCAGTGCCCATTTAATACAACTAGAGCAAGTGCCCATTTAAGACAACGAGAGCAAGTGCCCTTTTAAGACGAGAGCAGAGTGCCCATTTAAGACAACTAGAGCAGAGTGCCCATTTAGGACAACTAGAGCCAGTGCCCATTTAATACAACTAGAGTAAGTGCCCATTTAATACATCTAGGGCAAGTGCCCATTTACAACAACTAGAGCAAGTGCCCATTTAAGACAACGAGAGTAGAGTGCCATTTAAGACAACTAGAGCAAGTGCTAGGGCAGAGTGCCCATTTAAGACAACAAGAGCAGAGGGCCCATTTAGGACAACTAGAGCAAGTGCCCATTTAATACAACTAGAGCAAGTGCCCATTTAAGACAACGAGAGCAGAGTGCCCATTTAGGACAACTAAAGCAAGTGCCCATTGAAGACATCTAGAGCAAGTGCCCTTTTAAGACAACTAGAGCAAGTGCTCATTTACAACAACTAGAGCAAGTGTCCATTTTAAGACAACGAGAGCAGAGTGCCCATTTAAGACAACGAGAGCAAGTGCTAGGGCAGAGTGCCCATTTAAGACAACGAGAGCAGAGTGCCGATTTAGGACAACTAGAGCAGAGTGCCCATTTAAGGCCACGAGAGCAGAGTGCCCATTTAGGACAACTAGAGCAAGTGTCCATTTAAGACAACTAGAGCAGAGTGCCCATTTAATACAACTAGAGCAAGTGCCCATTTAAGACAACAAGAGCAGAGTGCCCATTTAATACAACTAGAGCAAGTGCCCATTTAAGACAACTAAAGCAAGTGCCCATTTAAAACAACTAGAGCCAGTGCCCATTTAAGACAATGAGAGCAAGTGCCCATTTAAGACAACTAGACCAGAATGCCCATTTAAGACAACTAGAGCCAGTGCCCATTTAAGACAACGAGAGCAAGTGCCCATTTAAGACAACGAGAGCAGAGTGCCCATTTACGACAACTAGAGCAAGTGCCCATTTAAGACAACTAGAGCAAGTGCCCATTTAAGACAACTAAAGCAAGTGCCCATTTAAGACAACTAGAGCCAGTGCCCATTTAAGACAATGAGAGCAAGTGCCAATTTAAGACAACTAGACCAGAATGCCCATTTAAGACAACTAGAGCCAGTGCCCATTTAAGACAACGAGAGCAAGTGCCCATTTAAGACAACGAGAGCAGAGTGCCCATTTACGACAACTAGAGCAAGTGTCCATTTAAGAAAACTAGAGCAAGTGCCCATTTAATACAACTAGAGCAAGTGCCCATTTAAGACGAGAGCAGAGTGCCCATTTAGGACAACTAGAGCAAGTGCCCATTTAAGACAACGAGAGCAGAGTGCCCATTTAGGACAACTAGAGCAAGTGCCTATTTAATACAACTAGAGCAAGTGCCCATTTAAGACGAGAGCAGAGTGCCCATTTAGGACAACTAGAGCAAGTGTCCATTTAAGACAACTAGAGCAGAGTGCCCATTTAATACAACTAGAGCAAGTGCTCATTTAAGACAACGCGAGCAGAGTGCCCATTTAAGACAACTAGAGCCAGTGCCCATTTAAGACAATGAGAGCAAGTGCCCATTTAAGACAACTAGACCAGAATGCCCATTTAAGACAACTAGAGCCAGTGCCCATTTAAGACAACGAGAGCAGAGTGCCCATTTAAGACAACTAGAGCCAGTGCCCCTTTAAGACAACGAGAGCAAGTGCCCATTTAAGACAATGAGAGCAGAGTGCCCATTTAAGACAATGAGAGCAGAGTGCCCATTTAAGACAACTAGAACAAGTGCCCATTTAATACAACTAGAGCAAGTGCCCATTTAAGACAACGAGAGCAGAATGCCCATTTAAGACAACTAGAGCCAGTGCCCATTTAATACAACTAGAGCAAGTGCCCATTTAAGACAACTAAAGCAAGTGCCCATTTAAGACAACTAGAGCCAGTGCCCATTTAGGACAACTAGAGCAAGTGTCCATTTAAGACAACTAGAGCAGAGTGCCCATTTAATACAACTAGAGCAAGTGCCCATTTAAGACAACGAGAGCAGAGTGCCCATTTAGGACAACGAGAGCAAGTGCCCATTTAAGAAAACGATAGCAGAGTGCTCATTTACGACAACTAGAGCAAGTGCCCATTTAAGACAACTAGAGCAAGTGCCCATTTAATACAACTAGAGCAGTTGCCCATTTAAGACAACGAGAGCAGAGTGCCCATTTAGGACAACTAGAGCAAGTGTCCATTTAAGAAAACTAGAGCAAGTGCCCATTTAATACAACTAGAGCAAGTGCCCATTTAAGACGAGAGCAGAGTGCCCATTTAGGACAACTAGAGCAAGTGCCCATTTAAGACAACGAGAGCAGAGTGCCCATTTAGGACAACTAGAGCAAGTGCCTATTTTATACAACTAGAGCAAGTGCCCATTTAAGACGAGAGCAGAGTGCCCATTTAGGACAACTAGAGCAAGTGTCCATTTAAGACAACTAGAGCAGAGTGCCCATTTAATACAACTAGAGCAAGTGCCCATTTAAGACAACGCGAGCAGAGTGCGAATTTAAGACAACTAGAGCCAGTGCCCATTTAAGACAATGAGAGCAAGTGCCCATTTAAGACAACTAGACCAGAATGCCCATTTAAGACAACTAGAGCCAGTGCCCATTTAAGACAACGAGAGCAGAGTGCCCATTTAAGACAACTAGAGCCAGTGCCCCTTTAAGACAACGAGAGCAAGTGCCCATTTAAGACAATGAGAGCAGAGTGCCCATTTTAGACAATGAGAGCAGAGTGCCCATTTAAGACAACTAGAACAAGTGCCCATTTAATACAACTAGAGCAAGTGCCCATTTAAGACAACGAGAGCAGAATGCCCATTTAAGACAACTAGAGCCAGTGCCCATTTAATACAACTAGAGCAAGTGCCCATTTAAGACAACTAAAGCAAGTGCCCATTTAAGACAACTAGAGCCAGTGCCCATTTAGGACAACTAGAGCAAGTGTCCATTTAAGACAACTAGAGCAGAGTGCCCATTTAATACAACTAGAGCAAGTGCCCATTTAAGACAACGAGAGCAGAGTGCCCATTTAGGACAACGAGAGCAAGTGGCCATTTAAGAAAACGAGAGCAGAGTGCTCATTTACGACAACTAGAGCAAGTGCCCATTTAAGACAACTAGAGCAAGTGCCCATTTAATACAACTAGAGCAGTTGCCCATTTAAGACAACGAGAGCAAGTGCCCATTTAAGACAACAAGAGCAGAGTGCCCATTTAGGACAACTAGAGCAAGTGTCCATTTAAGACAACTAGAGCAAGTGCCCATTTAATACAACTAGAGCAAGTGCCCATTTAAGACGAGAGCAGAGTGCCCATTTAAGACAACTAGAGCAAGTGCCCATTTAAGACAACGAGAGCAGAGTGCCCATTTAGGACAACTAGAGCAAGTGCCCATTTAATACAACTAGAGCAAGTGCCCATTTAAGACGAGAGCAGAGTGCCCATTTAGGACAACTAGAGCAAGTGTCCATTTAAGACAACTAGAGCAGAGTGTCCATTTAATACAACTAGAGCAAGTGCCCATTTAAGACAACGAGAGCAGAGTGCCCATTTAATACAACTAGAGCAAGTGCCCATTTAAGACAACTAAAGCAAGTGCCCATTTAAGACAACTAGAGCCAGTGCCCATTTAAGACAATGAGAGCCAGTGCCCATTTAATACAACTAGAGCAAGTGCCCATTTAAGACAATGAGAGCAGAGTGCCCATTTAAGACCACTAGAACAGAGTGCCCATTTAATACAACTAGAGCAAGTGCCCATTTAAGACAACGAGAGCAGAGTGCCCATTTAAGACAACTAGAGCCAGTGCCCCTTTAAGACAACTAGAGCAAGTGCCCATTTAAGACAACGAGAGCCAGTGCCCATTTAAGACAACGAGAGCCAGTGCCCATTTAATACAACTAGAGCAAGTGCCCATTTAAGACAATGAGAGCAGAGTGCCCATTTAAGACAACTAGAACAGAGTGCCCATTTAATACAACTAGAGCAAGTGCCCATTTAAGACAACGAGAGCAGAGTGCCCATTTAAGACAACTAGAGCCAGTGCCCCTTTAAGACAATGAGAGCAGAGTGCCCATTTAAGACAACTAGAGCCAGTGCCCATTTAAGACGAGAGCAGAGTGCCCATTTAATACAACTAGAGCAAGTGCCCATTTAAGACAAATAAAGCAAGTGCCCATTTAAGACAACTAGAGCCAGTGCCCATTTAAGACAATGAGAGCCAGTGCCCATTTAATACAACTAGAGCAAGTGCCCATTTAAGACAATGAGAGCAGAGTGCCCATTTAAGACCACTAGAACAGAGTGCCCATTTAATACAACTAGAGCAAGTGCCCATTTAAGACAACGAGAGCAGAGTGCCCATTTAAGACAACTAGAGCCAGTGCCCCTTTAAGACAACTAGAGCAAGTGCCCATTTAAGACAACGAGAGCCAGTGCCCATTTAAGACAACGAGAGCCAGTGCCCATTTAATACAACTAGAGCAAGTGCCCATTTAAGACAATGAGAGCAGAGTGCCCATTTAAGACAACTAGAACAGAGTGCCCATTTAATACAACTAGAGCAAGTGCCCATTTAAGACAACGAGAGCAGAGTGCCCATTTAAGACAACTAGAGCCAGTGCCCCTTTAAGACAATGAGAGCAGAGTGCCCATTTAAGACAACTAGAGCCAGTGCCCATTTAAGACGAGAGCAGAGTGCCCATTTAACACAACTAGAGCAAGTGCCCGTTTAAGACAACCAGAGCCAGTGCCCATTTAAAACAACTAGAGCCAGTGCCCATTTAAGGCAACGGGAACAAGTGCCCATTTAAGACAACTAGAGCCAGTGCCCATTGAAGACAACTAGAGCAAGTGCCCATTAAAGACAACAAGAGCAAGTGCCCATTTAAGACAACTAGAGCCAGTGTCCATTTAAGACAACGAGAGCCAGTGCCATTTAAGACAACTAGAGCAAGTGCCCATTTAAGACAACTAGAGCCAGTGCCCATTGAAGACATCTAGAGCAAGTGCCCATTGAAGACATCTAGAGCCAGTGCCCATTTAAGAATACTAGAGCAAGTGCCCATTTAAGACAACGAGAGCAGAGTGCCCATTTAAGACGAGAGCAAGTGTCCACTTAAGACAACTAGAGCAAGTGCCCATTTACAACAACTAGAGCAAGTGCCCATTTAAGACAATAAAAGCAGAGTGCCCATTTAGGGCAACTAGAGCAGAGTGCCCATTTAAGACAATGAGAGAGAGAGTGCCCATTTAAGGCAACGAGAGCAGAGTGCCCATTTAAGACAACTAGAGCCAGTGCCCCTTTAAGACAACTAGAGCAAGTGCCCATTTAGGACAACTAGAGCCAGTGCCCATTTAATACAACTAAAGCAGAGTGCCCATTTAATACAACTAGAGTAAGTGCCCATTTAAGACAACGAGAGCAAGTGCCCAATTAAGACAACGAGAGCAGAGTGCCCATTTAAGACAACTAGAGCAAGTACCCACTTAAGACAACAAGAGCAGAGTGCCCATTTAGGACAACTAGAGCAAGTGCCCATTTAAGACAACTAGAGACAGTGCCCATTTAGGACAACTAGAGCCAGTGCCCATTTAATACAACTAGAGCAAGTGCCCATTTAGGACAACGAGAGCACAGTGCCCATTTAAGACAACTAGAGCAAGTGCCAATTTAATACAACTAGAGCAAGTGCCCATTTAAGACAACTAGAGCAGAGTGCCCATTTAGGACAACTAAAGCAAGTGCCCATTGCAGACATCTAGAGCAAGTGCCCATTTAAGACAACTAGAGCAAGTGCCCATTTACAACAACTAAAGCAAGTGCCCCTTTAAGACAACGAGAGCAGAGTGCCCATTTAAGACAACTAGAGCCAGTGCCCATTTAATAAAACTAGAGCAAGTGCCCATTTAAGACAACGAGAGCAAGTGCCCTTTTACAACAACTAGAGCAAGTGCCCCTTTAAGACAACGAGAGCAGAGTGCCCATTTAAGACAACTAGAGCCAGTGCCCATTTAATAAAACTAGAGCAAGTGCCCATTTAAGACAACGAGAGCAAGTGCCCATTTACAACAACTAGAGCAAGTGCCCCTTTAAGACAACGAGAGCAGAGTGCCCATTTAGGACAACTAGAGCAGAGTGCCCATTTAAGACAACGAGAGCAGAGTGCCCATTTAGGACAACTAGAGCAAGTGTCCATTTAAGACAACTAGAGCAAGTGCCCATTTAAGACAACTAGAGCAAGTGCCCATTTAAGACAATGAGAGCAGAGTGCCCATTTAGGACAACTAGAGCAAGTGCCCATTTAATACAACTAGAGCAAGTGCCCATTTAAGACGAGAGCAGAGTGCCCATTTAGGACAACTAGAGCAAGTGTCCATTTAATACAACTAGAGCAAGTGCCCATTTAAGACAACTAAAGCAAGTGCCCATTTAAGACAACTAGAGCCAGTGCCCATTTAAGACAATGAGAGCCAGTGCCCATTTAATACAACTAGAGCAAGTGCCCATTTAAGACAATGAGAGCAGAGTGCCCATTTAAGACCACTAGAACAGAGTGCCCATTTAATACAACTAGAGCAAGTGCCCATTTAAGACAACTAGAGCAAGTGCCCATTTAATACAACTAGAGCAGTTGCCCATTTAAGACAACGAGAGCAAGTGCCCATTTAAGACAACAAGAGCAGAGTGCCCATTTAGGACAACTAGAGCAAGTGTCCATTTAAGACAACTAGAGCAAGTGCCCATTTAATACAACTAGAGCAAGTGCCCATTTAAGACGAGAGCAGAGTGCCCATTTAAGACAACTAGAGCAAGTGCCCATTTAAGACAACGAGAGCAGAGTGCCCATTTAGGACAACTAGAGCAAGTGCCCATTTAATACAACTAGAGCAAGTGCCCATTTAAGACGAGAGCAGAGTGCCCATTTAGGACAACTAGAGCAAGTGTCCATTTAAGACAACAAGAGCAGAGTGTCCATTTAATACAACTATAGCAAGTGCCCATTTAAGACAACGAGAGCAGAGTGCCCATTTAATACAACTAGAGCAAGTGCCCATTTAAGACAACTAAAGCAAGTGCCCATTTAAGACAACTAGAGCCAGTGCCCATTTAAGACAATGAGAGCCAGTGCCCATTTAATACAACTAGAGCAAGTGCCCATTTAAGACAATGAGAGCAGAGTGCCCATTTAAGACCACTAGAACAGAGTGCCCATTTAATACAACTAGAGCAAGTGCCCATTTAAGACAACGAGAGCAGAGTGCCCATTTAAGACAACTAGAGCCAGTGCCCCTTTAAGACAACTAGAGCAAGTGCCCATTTAAGACAACGAGAGCCAGTGCCCATTTAAGACAACGAGAGCCAGTGCCCATTTAATACAACTAGAGCAAGTGCCCATTTAAGACAATGAGAGCAGAGTGCCCATTTAAGACAACTAGAACAGAGTGCCCATTTAATACAACTAGAGCAAGTGCCCATTTAAGACAACGAGAGCAGAGTGCCCATTTAAGACAACTAGAGCCAGTGCCCCTTTAAGACAATGAGAGCAGAGTGCCCATTTAAGACAACTAGAGCCAGTGCCCATTTAAGACGAGAGCAGAGTGCCCATTTAATACAACTAGAGCAAGTGCCCATTTAAGACAAATAAAGCAAGTGCCCATTTAAGACAACTAGAGCCAGTGCCCATTTAAGACAATGAGAGCCAGTGCCCATTTAATACAACTAGAGCAAGTGCCCATTTAAGACAATGAGAGCAGAGTGCCCATTTAAGACCACTAGAACAGAGTGCCCATTTAATACAACTAGAGCAAGTGCCCATTTAAGACAGCGAGAGCAGAGTGCCCATTTAAGACAACTAGAGCCAGTGCCCCTTTAAGACAACTAGAGCAAGTGCCCATTTAAGACAACGAGAGCCAGTGCCCATTTAAGACAACGAGAGCCAGTGCCCATTTAATACAACTAGAGCAAGTGCCCATTTAAGACAATGAGAGCAGAGTGCCCATTTAAGACAACTAGAACAGAGTGCCCATTTAATACAACTAGAGCAAGTGCCCATTTAAGACAACGAGAGCAGAGTGCCCATTTAAGACAACTAGAGCCAGTGCCCCTTTAAGACAATGAGAGCAGAGTGCCCATTTAAGACAACTAGAGCCAGTGCCCATTTAAGACGAGAGCAGAGTGCCCATTTAACAAAACTAGAGCAAGTGCCCGTTTAAGACAACCAGAGCCACTGCCCATTTAAAACAACTAGAGCCAGTGCCCATTTAAGGCAACGGGAACAAGTGCCCATTTAAGACAACTAGAGCCAGTGCCCATTGAAGACAACTAGAGCAAGTGCCCATTAAAGACAACAAGAGCAAGTGCCCATTTAAGACAACTAGAGCCAGTGCCCATTTAAGACAACGAGAGCCAGTGCCATTTAAGACAACTAGAGCAAGTGCCCATTTAAGACAACTAGAGCCAGTGCCCATTGAAGACATCTAGAGCAAGTGCCCATTGAAGACATCTAGAGCCAGTGCCCATTTAAGAATACTAGAGCAAGTGCCCATTTAAGACAACGAGAGCAGAGTGCCCATTTAAGACGAGAGCAAGTGTCCACTTAAGACAACTAGAGCAAGTGCCCATTTACAACAACTAGAGCAAGTGCCCATTTAAGACAATAAAAGCAGAGTGCCCATTTAGGGCAACTAGAGCAGAGTGCCCATTTAAGACAATGAGAGAGAGTGCCCATTTAAGACAACTACAGCAAGTGCCCATTTAAGGCAACAAGAGCAGAGTGCCCATTTAAGACAACTAGAGCCAGTGCCCCTTTAAGACAACTAGAGCAAGTGCCCATTTAGGACAACTAGAGCCAGTGCCCATTTAATACAACTAAAGCAGAGTGCCCATTTAATACAACTAGAGTAAGTGCCCATTTAAGACAACGAGAGCAAGTGCCCAATTAAGGCAACGAGAGCAGAGTGCCCATTTAAGACAACTAGAGCAAGTACCCATTTAAGACAACAAGAGCAGAGTGCCCATTTAGGACAACTAGAGCAAGTGCCCATTTAAGACAACTAGAGACAGTGCCCATTTAGGACAACTAGAGCCAGTGCCCATTTAATACAACTAGAGCAAGTGCCCATTTAGGACAACGAGAGCACAGTGCCCATTTAAGACAACTAGAGCAAGTGCCCATTTAATACAACTAGAGCAAGTGCCCATTTAAGACAACTAGAGCAGAGTGCCCATTTAGGACAACTAAAGCAAGTGCCCATTGAAGACATCTAGAGCAAGTGCCCATTTAAGACAACTAGAGCAAGTGCCCATTTACAACAACTAAAGCAAGTGCCCCTTTAAGACAACGAGAGCAGAGTGCCCATTTAAGACAACTAGAGCCAGTGCCCATTTAATACAACTAGAGCAAGTGCCCATTTAAGACAACGAGAGCAAGTGCCCATTTACAACAACTAGAGCAAGTGTCCCTTTAAGACAACGAGAGCAGAGTGCCCATTTAGGACAACTAGAGCAGAGTGCCCATTTAAGACAACGAGAGCAGAGTGCCCATTTAGGACAACTAGAGCAAGTGTCCATTTAAGACAACTAGAGCAAGTGCCCATTTAAGACAACTAGAGCAAGTGCCCATTTAAGACAATGAGAGCAGAGTTCCCATTTAGGACAACTAGAGCAAGTGCCCATTTAATACAACTAGAGCAAGTGCCCATTTAAGACGAGAGCAGAGTGCCCATTTAGGACAACTAGAGCAAGTGTCCATTTAAGACAACTAGAGCAGAGTGTCCATTTAATACAACTAGAGCAAGTGCCCATTTAAGACAACAAGAGCAGAGTGCCCATTTAATACAACTAGAGCAAGTGCCCATTTAAGACAACTAAAGCAAGTGCCCATTTAAGACAACTAGAGCCAGTGCCCATTTAAGACAATGAGAGCCAGTGCCCATTTAATACAACTAGAGCAAGTGCCCATTTAAGACAATGAGAGCAGAGTGCCCATTTAAGACCACTAGAACAGAGTGCCCATTTAATACAACTAGAGCAAGTGCCCATTTAAGACAACGAGAGCAGAGTGCCCATTTAAGACAACTAGAGCCAGTGCCCCTTTAAGACAACTAGAGCAAGTGCCCATTTAAGACAACGAGAGCCAGTGCCCATTTAAGACAACGAGAGCCAGTGCCCATTTAATACAACTAGAGCAAGTGCCCATTTAAGACAATGAGAGCAGAGTGCCCATTTAAGACAACTAGAACAGAGTGCCCATTTAATACAACTAGAGCAAGTGCCCATTTAAGACAACGAGAGCAGAGTGCCCATTTAAGACAACTAGAGCCAGTGCCCCTTTAAGACAATGAGAGCAGAGTGCCCATTTAAGACAACTAGAGCCAGTGCCCATTTAAGACGAGAGCAGAGTGCCCATTTAATACAACTAGAGCAAGTGCCCATTTAAGACAAATAAAGCAAGTGCCCATTTAAGACAACTAGAGCCAGTGCCCATTTAAGACAATGAGAGCCAGTGCCCATTTAATACAACTAGAGCAAGTGCCCATTTAAGACAATGAGAGCAGAGTGCCCATTTAAGACCACTAGAACAGAGTGCCCATTTAATACAACTAGAGCAAGTGCCCATTTAAGACAACGAGAGCAGAGTGCCCATTTAAGACAACTAGAGCCAGTGCCCCTTTAAGACAACTAGAGCAAGTGCCCATTTAAGACAACGAGAGCCAGTGCCCATTTAAGACAACGAGAGCCAGTGCCCATTTAATACAACTAGAGCAAGTGCCCATTTAAGACAATGAGAGCAGAGTGCCCATTTAAGACAACTAGAACAGAGTGCCCATTTAATACAACTAGAGCAAGTGCCCATTTAAGACAACGAGAGCAGAGTGCCCATTTAAGACAACTAGAGCCAGTGCCCCTTTAAGACAATGAGAGCAGAGTGCCCATTTAAGACAACTAGAGCCAGTGCCCATTTAAGACGAGAGCAGAGTGCCCATTTAACACAACTAGAGCAAGTGCCCGTTTAAGACAACCAGAGCCAGTGCCCATTTAAAACAACTAGAGCCAGTGCCCATTTAAGGCAACGGGAACAAGTGCCCATTTAAGACAACTAGAGCCAGTGCCCATTGAAGACAACTAGAGCAAGTGCCCATTAAAGACAACAAGAGCAAGTGCCCATTTAAGACAACTAGAGCCAGTGCCCATTTAAGACAACGAGAGCCAGTGCCATTTAAGACAACTAGAGCAAGTGCCCATTTAAGACAACTAGAGCCAGTGCCCATTGAAGACATCTAGAGCAAGTGCCCATTGAAGACATCTAGAGCCAGTGCCCATTTAAGAATACTAGAGCAAGTGCCCATTTAAGACAACGAGAGCAGAGTGCCCATTTAAGACGAGAGCAAGTGTCCACTTAAGACAACTAGAGCAAGTGCCCATTTACAACAACTAGAGCAAGTGCCCATTTAAGACAATAAAAGCAGAGTGCCCATTTAGGGCAACTAGAGCAGAGTGCCCATTTAAGACAATGAGAGAGAGTGCCCATTTAAGACAACTACAGCAAGTGCCCATTTAAGGCAACGAGAGCAGAGTGCCCATTTAAGACAACTAGAGCCAGTGCCCCTTTAAGACAACTAGAGCAAGTGCCCATTTAGGACAACTAGAGCCAGTGCCCATTTAATACAACTAAAGCAGAGTGCCCATTTAATACAACTAGAGTAAGTGCCCATTTAAGACAACGAGAGCAAGTGCCCAATTAAGACAACGAGAGCAGAGTGCCCATTTAAGACAACTAGAGCAAGTACCCATTTAAGACAACAAGAGCAGAGTGCCCATTTAGGACAACTAGAGCAAGTGCCCATTTAAGACAACTAGAGACAGTGCCCATTTAGGACAACTAGAGCCAGTGCCCATTTAATACAACTAGAGCAAGTGCCCATTTAGGACAACGAGAGCACAGTGCCCATTTAAGACAACTAGAGCAAGTGCCCATTTAATACAACTAGAGCCAGTGCCCATTGAAGACATCTAGAGAAAGTGCCCATTGAAGACATCTAGAGCCAGTGCCCATTTAAGAATACTAGAGCAAGTGCCCATTTAAGACAACGAGAGCAGAGTGCCCATTTAGGACAACTAAAGCAAGTGCCTATTGAAGACATCTAGAGCAAGTGCCCATTTAAGACAACGAGAGCCAGTGCCCATTTAAGACAACGAGAGCCAGTGCCCATTTAATACAACTAGAGCAAGTGCCCATTTAAGACAATGAGAGCAGAGTGCCCATTTAAGACAACTAGAACAGAGTGCCCATTTAATACAACTAGAGCAAGTGCCCATTTAAGACAACGAGAGCAGAGTGCCCATTTAAGACAACTAGAGCCAGTGCCCCTTTAAGACAATGAGAGCAGAGTGCCCATTTAAGACAACTAGAGCCAGTGCCCATTTAAGACGAGAGCAGAGTGCCTATTTAATACAACTAGAGCAAGTGCCCATTTAAGACAAATAAAGCAAGTGCCCATTTAAGACAACTAGAGCCAGTGCCCATTTAAGACAATGAGAGCCAGTGCCCATTTAATACAACTAGAGCAAGTGCCCATTTAAGACAATGAGAGCAGAGTGCCCATTTAAGACCACTAGAACAGAGTGCCCATTTAATACAACTAGAGCAAGTGCCCATTTAAGACAACGAGAGCAGAGTGCCCATTTAAGACAACTAGAGCCAGTGCCCCTTTAAGACAACTAGAGCAAGTGCCCATTTAAGACAACGAGAGCCAGTACCCATTTAAGACAACGAGAGCCAGTGCCCATTTAATACAACTAGAGCAAGTGCCCATTTAAGACAATGAGAGCAGAGTGCCCATTTAAGACAACTAGAACAGAGTGCCCATTTAATACAACTAGAGCAAGTGCCCATTTAAGACAACGAGAGCAGAGTGCCCATTTAAGACAACTAGAGCCAGTGCCCCTTTAAGACAATGAGAGCAGAGTGCCCATTTAAGACAACTAGAGCCAGTGCCCATTTAAGACGAGAGCAGAGTGCCCATTTAACACAACTAGAGCAAGTGCCCGTTTAAGACAACCAGAGCCAGTGCCCATTTAAAACAACTAGAGCCAGTGCCCATTTAAGGCAACGGGAACAAGTGCCCATTTAAGACAACTAGAGCCAGTGCCCATTGAAGACAACTAGAGCAAGTGCCCATTAAAGACAACAAGAGCAAGTGCCCATTTAAGACAACTAGAGCCAGTGCCCATTTAAGACAACGAGAGCCAGTGCCATTTAAGACAACTAGAGCAAGTGCCCATTTAAGACAACTAGAGCCAGTGCCCATTGAAGACATCTAGAGCAAGTGCCCATTGAAGACATCTAGAGCCAGTGCCCATTTAAGAATACTAGAGCAAGTGCCCATTTAAGACAACGAGAGCAGAGTGCCCATTTAAGACGAGAGCAAGTGTCCACTTAAGACAACTAGAGCAAGTGCCCATTTAAGACAATAAAAGCAGAGTGCCCATTTAGGGCAACTAGAGCAGAGTGCCCATTTAAGACAATGAGAGAGAGTGCCCATTTAAGGCAACGAGAGCAGAGTGCCCATTTAAGACAACTAGAGCCAGTGCCCCTTTAAGACAACTAGAGCAAGTGCCCATTTAGGACAACTAGAGCCAGTGCCCATTTAATACAACTAAAGCAGAGTGCCCATTTAATACAACTAGAGTAAGTGCCCATTTAAGACAACGAGAGCAAGTGCCCAATTAAGACAACGAGAGCAGAGTGCCCATTTAAGACAACTAGAGCAAGTACCCACTTAAGACAACAAGAGCAGAGTGCCCATTTAGGACAACTAGAGCAAGTGCCCATTTAAGACAACTAGAGACAGTGCCCATTTAGGACAACTAGAGCCAGTGCCCATTTAATACAACTAGAGCAAGTGCCCATTTAGGACAACGAGAGCACAGTGCCCATTTAAGACAACTAGAGCAAGTGCCCATTTAATACAACTAGAGCAAGTGCCCATTTAAGACAACTAGAGCAGAGTGCCCATTTAGGACAACTAAAGCAAGTGCCCATTGCAGACATCTAGAGCAAGTGCCCATTTAAGACAACTAGAGCAAGTGCCCATTTACAACAACTAAAGCAAGTGCCCCTTTAAGACAACGAGAGCAGAGTGCCCATTTAAGACAACTAGAGCCAGTGCCCATTTAATAAAACTAGAGCAAGTGCCCATTTAAGACAACGAGAGCAAGTGCCCATTTACAACAACTAGAGCAAGTGCCCCTTTAAGACAACGAGAGCAGAGTGCCCATTTAAGACAACTAGAGCCAGTGCCCATTTAATAAAACTAGAGCAAGTGCCCATTTAAGACAACGAGAGCAAGTGCCCATTTACAACAACTAGAGCAAGTGCCCCTTTAAGACAACGAGAGCAGAGTGCCCATTTAGGACAACTAGAGCAGAGTGCCCATTTAAGACAACGAGAGCAGAGTGCCCATTTAGGACAACTAGAGCAAGTGTCAATTTAAGACAACTAGAGCAAGTGCCCATTTAAGACAACTAGAGCAAGTGCCCATTTAAGACAATGAGAGCAGAGTGCCCATTTAGGACAACTAGAGCAAGTGCCCATTTAATACAACTAGAGCAAGTGCCCATTTAAGACGAGAGCAGAGTGCCCATTTAGGACAACTAGAGCAAGTGTCCATTTAATACAACTAGAGCAAGTGCCCATTTAAGACAACTAAAGCAAGTGCCCATTTAAGACAACTAGAGCCAGTGCCCATTTAAGACAATGAGAGCCAGTGCCCATTTAATACAACTAGAGCAAGTGCCCATTTAAGACAATGAGAGCAGAGTGCCCATTTAAGACCACTAGAACAGAGTGCCCATTTAATACAACTAGAGCAAGTGCCCATTTAAGACAACTAGAGCAAGTGCCCATTTAATACAACTAGAGCAGTTGCCCATTTAAGACAACGAGAGCAAGTGCCCATTTAAGACAACAAGAGCAGAGTGCCCATTTAGGACAACTAGAGCAAGTGTCCATTTAAGACAACTAGAGCAAGTGCCCATTTAATACAACTAGAGCAAGTGCCCATTTAAGACGAGAGCAGAGTGCCCATTTAAGACAACTAGAGCAAGTGCCCATTTAAGACAACGAGAGCAGAGTGCCCATTTAGGACAACTAGAGCAAGTGCCCATTTAATACAACTAGAGCAAGTGCCCATTTAAGACGAGAGCAGAGTGCCCATTTAGGACAACTAGAGCAAGTGTCCATTTAAGACAACAAGAGCAGAGTGTCCATTTAATACAACTAGAGCAAGTGCCCATTTAAGACAACGAGAGCAGAGTGCCCATTTAATACAACTAGAGCAAGTGCCCATTTAAGACAACTAAAGCAAGTGCCCATTTAAGACAACTAGAGCCAGTGCCCATTTAAGACAATGAGAGCCAGTGCCCATTTAATACAACTAGAGCAAGTGCCCATTTAAGACAATGAGAGCAGAGTGCCCATTTAAGACCACTAGAACAGAGTGCCCATTTAATACAACTAGAGCAAGTGCCCATTTAAGACAACGAGAGCAGAGTGCCCATTTAAGACAACTAGAGCCAGTGCCCCTTTAAGACAACTAGAGCAAGTGCCCATTTAAGACAACGAGAGCCAGTGCCCATTTAAGACAACGAGAGCCAGTGCCCATTTAATACAACTAGAGCAAGTGCCCATTTAAGACAACTAGAGCAAGTGCCCATTTAAGACAACGAGAGCAGAGTGCCCATTTAAGACAACTAGAGCCAGTGCCCCTTTAAGACAATGAGAGCAGAGTGCCCATTTAAGACAACTAGAGCCAGTGCCCATTTAAGACGAGAGCAGAGTGCCCATTTAATACAACTAGAGCAAGTGCCCATTTAAGACAAATAAAGCAAGTGCCCATTTAAGACAACTAGAGCCAGTGCCCATTTAAGACAATGAGAGCCAGTGCCCATTTAATACAACTAGAGCAAGTGCCCATTTAAGACAATGAGAGCAGAGTGCCCATTTAAGACCACTAGAACAGAGTGCCCATTTAATACAACTAGAGCAAGTGCCCATTTAAGACAGCGAGAGCAGAGTGCCCATTTAAGACAACTAGAGCCAGTGCCCCTTTAAGACAACTAGAGCAAGTGCCCATTTAAGACAACGAGAGCCAGTGCCCATTTAAGACAACGAGAGCCAGTGCCCATTTAATACAACTAGAGCAAGTGCCCATTTAAGACAACGAGAGCAAGTGCCCATTTAAGACAACAAGAGCAGAGTGCCCATTTAGGACAACTAGAGCAAGTGTCCATTTAAGACAACTAGAGCAAGTGCCCATTTAATACAACTAGAGCAAGTGCCCATTTAAGACGAGAGCAGAGTGCCCATTTAAGACAACTAGAGCAAGTGCCCATTTAAGACAACGAGAGCAGAGTGCCCATTTAGGACAACTAGAGCAAGTGCCCATTTAATACAACTAGAGCAAGTGCCCATTTAAGACGAGAGCAGAGTGCCCATTTAGGACAACTAGAGCAAGTGTCCATTTAAGACAACAAGAGCAGAGTGTCCATTTAATACAACTAGAGCAAGTGCCCATTTAAGACAACGAGAGCAGAGTGCCCATTTAATACAACTAGAGCAAGTGCCCATTTAAGACAACTAAAGCAAGTGCCCATTTAAGACAACTAGAGCCAGTGCCCATTTAAGACAATGAGAGCCAGTGCCCATTTAATACAACTAGAGCAAGTGCCCATTTAAGACAATGAGAGCAGAGTGCCCATTTAAGACCACTAGAACAGAGTGCCCATTTAATACAACTAGAGCAAGTGCCCATTTAAGACAACGAGAGCAGAGTGCCCATTTAAGACAACTAGAGCCAGTGCCCCTTTAAGACAACTAGAGCAAGTGCCCATTTAAGACAACGAGAGCCAGTGCCCATTTAAGACAACGAGAGCCAGTGCCCATTTAATACAACTAGAGCAAGTGCCCATTTAATACAACTAGAGCAAGTGCCCATTTAAGACAACGAGAGCAGAGTGCCCATTTAAGACAACTAGAGCCAGTGCCCCTTTAAGACAATGAGAGCAGAGTGCCCATTTAAGACAACTAGAGCCAGTGCCCATTTAAGACGAGAGCAGAGTGCCCATTTAATACAACTAGAGCAAGTGCCCATTTAAGACAAATAAAGCAAGTGCCCATTTAAGACAACTAGAGCCAGTGCCCATTTAAGACAATGAGAGCCAGTGCCCATTTAATACAACTAGAGCAAGTGCCCATTTAAGACAATGAGAGCAGAGTGCCCATTTAAGACCACTAGAACAGAGTGCCCATTTAATACAACTAGAGCAAGTGCCCATTTAAGACAGCGAGAGCAGAGTGCCCATTTAAGACAACTAGAGCCAGTGCCCCTTTAAGACAACTAGAGCAAGTGCCCATTTAAGACAACGAGAGCCAGTGCCCATTTAAGACAACGAGAGCCAGTGCCCATTTAATACAACTAGAGCAAGTGCCCATTTAAGACAATGAGAGCAGAGTGCCCATTTAAGACAACTAGAACAGAGTGCCCATTTAATACAACTAGAGCAAGTGCCCATTTAAGACAACGAGAGCAGAGTGCCCATTTAAGACAACTAGAGCCAGTGCCCCTTTAAGACAATGAGAGCAGAGTGCCCATTTAAGACAACTAGAGCCAGTGCCCATTTAAGACGAGAGCAGAGTGCCCATTTAACAAAACTAGAGCAAGTGCCCGTTTAAGACAACCAGAGCCACTGCCCATTTAAAACAACTAGAGCCAGTGCCCATTTAAGGCAACGGGAACAAGTGCCCATTTAAGACAACTAGAGCCAGTGCCCATTGAAGACAACTAGAGCAAGTGCCCATTAAAGACAACAAGAGCAAGTGCCCATTTAAGACAACTAGAGCCAGTGCCCATTTAAGACAACGAGAGCCAGTGCCATTTAAGACAACTAGAGCAAGTGCCCATTTAAGACAACTAGAGCCAGTGCCCATTGAAGACATCTAGAGCAAGTGCCCATTGAAGACATCTAGAGCCAGTGCCCATTTAAGAATACTAGAGCAAGTGCCCATTTAAGACAACGAGAGCAGAGTGCCCATTTAAGACGAGAGCAAGTGTCCACTTAAGACAACTAGAGCAAGTGCCCATTTACAACAACTAGAGCAAGTGCCCATTTAAGACAATAAAAGCAGAGTGCCCATTTAGGGCAACTAGAGCAGAGTGCCCATTTAAGACAATGAGAGAGAGTGCCCATTTAAGACAACTACAGCAAGTGCCCATTTAAGGCAACGAGAGCAGAGTGCCCATTTAAGACAACTAGAGCCAGTGCCCCTTTAAGACAACTAGAGCAAGTGCCCATTTAGGACAACTAGAGCCAGTGCCCCTTTAATACAACTAAAGCAGAGTGCCCATTTAATACAACTAGAGTAAGTGCCCATTTAAGACAACGAGAGCAAGTGCCCAATTAAGACAACGAGAGCAGAGTGCCCATTTAAGACAACTAGAGCAAGTACCCATTTAAGACAACAAGAGCAGAGTGCCCATTTAGGACAACTAGAGCAAGTGCCCATTTAAGACAACTAGAGACAGTGCCCATTTAGGACAACTAGAGCCAGTGCCCATTTAATACAACTAGAGCAAGTGCCCATTTAGGACAACGAGAGCACAGTGCCCATTTAAGACAACTAGAGCAAGTGCCCATTTAATACAACTAGAGCAAGTGCCCATTTAAGACAACTAGAGCAGAGTGCCCATTTAGGACAACTAAAGCAAGTGCCCATTGAAGACATCTAGAGCAAGTGCCCATTTAAGACAACTAGAGCAAGTGCCCATTTACAACAACTAAAGCAAGTGCCCCTTTAAGACAACGAGAGCAGAGTGCCCATTTAAGACAACTAGAGCCAGTGCCCATTTAATACAACTAGAGCAAGTGCCCATTTAAGACAACGAGAGCAAGTGCCCATTTACAACAACTAGAGCAAGTGCCCCTTTAAGACAACGAGAGCAGAGTGCCCATTTAGGACAACTAGAGCAGAGTGCCCATTTAAGACAACGAGAGCAGAGTGCCCATTTAGGACAACTAGAGCAAGTGTCCATTTAAGACAACTAGAGCAAGTGCCCATTTAAGACAACTAGAGCAAGTGCCCATTTAAGACAATGAGAGCAGAGTTCCCATTTAGGACAACTAGAGCAAGTGCCCATTTAATACAACTAGAGCAAGTGCCCATTTAAGACGAGAGCAGAGTGCCCATTTAGGACAACTAGAGCAAGTGTCCATTTAAGACAACTAGAGCAGAGTGTCCATTTAATACAACTAGAGCAAGTGCCCATTTAAGACAACGAGAGCAGAGTGCCCATTTAATACAACTAGAGCAAGTGCCCATTTAAGACAACTAAAGCAAGTGCCCATTTAAGACAACTAGAGCCAGTGCCCATTTAAGACAATGAGAGCCAGTGCCCATTTAATACAACTAGAGCAAGTGCCCATTTAAGACCACTAGAACAGAGTGCCCATTTAATACAACTAGAGCAAGTGCCCATTTAAGACAACGAGAGCAGAGTGCCCATTTAAGACAACTCGAGCCAGTGCCCCTTTAAGACAACTAGAGCAAGTGCCCATTTAAGACAACGAGAGCCAGTGCCCATTTAAGACAACGAGAGCCAGTGCCCATTTAATACAACTAGAGCAAGTGCCCATTTAAGACAATGAGAGCAGAGTGCCCATTTAAGACAACTAGAACAGAGTGCCCATTTAATACAACTAGAGCAAGTGCCCATTTAAGACAACGAGAGCAGAGTGCCCATTTAAGACAACTAGAGCCAGTGCCCCTTTAAGACAATGAGAGCAGAGTGCCCATTTAAGACAACTAGAGCCAGTGCCCATTTAAGACGAGAGCAGAGTGCCCATTTAATACAACTAGAGCAAGTGCCCATTTAAGACAAATAAAGCAAGTGCCCATTTAAGACAACTAGAGCCAGTGCCCATTTAAGACAATGAGAGCCAGTGCCCATTTAATACAACTAGAGCAAGTGCCCATTTAAGACAATGAGAGCAGAGTGCCCATTTAAGACCACTAGAACAGAGTGCCCATTTAATACAACTAGAGCAAGTGCCCATTTAAGACAACGAGAGCAGAGTGCCCATTTAAGACAACTAGAGCCAGTGCCCCTTTAAGACAACTAGAGCAAGTGCCCATTTAAGACAACGAGAGCCAGTGCCCATTTAAGACAACGAGAGCCAGTGCCCATTTAATACAACTAGAGCAAGTGCCCATTTAAGACAATGAGAGCAGAGTGCCCATTTAAGACAACTAGAACAGAGTGCCCATTTAATACAACTAGAGCAAGTGCCCATTTAAGACAACGAGAGCAGAGTGCCCATTTAAGACAACTAGAGCCAGTGCCCCTTTAAGACAATGAGAGCAGAGTGCCCATTTAAGACAACTAGAGCCAGTGCCCATTTAAGACGAGAGCAGAGTGCCCATTTAACACAACTAGAGCAAGTGCCCGTTTAAGACAACCAGAGCCAGTGCCCATTTAAAACAACTAGAGCCAGTGCCCATTTAAGGCAACGGGAACAAGTGCCCATTTAAGACAACTAGAGCCAGTGCCCATTGAAGACAACTAGAGCAAGTGCCCATTAAAGACAACAAGAGCAAGTGCCCATTTAAGACAACTAGAGCCAGTGCCCATTTAAGACAACGAGAGCCAGTGCCATTTAAGACAACTAGAGCAAGTGCCCATTTAAGACAACTAGAGCCAGTGCCCATTGAAGACATCTAGAGCAAGTGCCCATTGAAGACATCTAGAGCCAGTGCCCATTTAAGAATACTAGAGCAAGTGCCCATTTAAGACAACGAGAGCAGAGTGCCCATTTAAGACGAGAGCAAGTGTCCACTTAAGACAACTAGAGCAAGTGCCCATTTACAACAACTAGAGCAAGTGCCCATTTAAGACAATAAAAGCAGAGTGCCCATTTAGGGCAACTAGAGCAGAGTGCCCATTTAAGACAATGAGAGAGAGTGCCCATTTAAGACAACTACTGCAAGTGCCCATTTAAGGCAACAAGAGCAGAGTGCCCATTTAAGACAACTAGAGCCAGTGCCCCTTTAAGACAACTAGAGCAAGTGCCCATTTAGGACAACTAGAGCCAGTGCCCATTTAATACAACTAAAGCAGAGTGCCCATTTAATACAACTAGAGTAAGTGCCCATTTAAGACAACGAGAGCAAGTGCCCAATTAAGACAACGAGAGCAGAGTGCCCATTTAAGACAACTAGAGCAAGTACCCATTTAAGACAACAAGAGCAGAGTGCCCATTTAGGACAACTAGAGCAAGTGCCCATTTAAGACAACTAGAGACAGTGCCCATTTAGGACAACTAGAGCCAGTGCCCATTTAATACAACTAGAGCAAGTGCCCATTTAGGACAACGAGAGCACAGTGCCCATTTAAGACAACTAGAGCAAGTGCCCATTTAATACAACTAGAGCCAGTGCCCATTGAAGACATCTAGAGAAAGTGCCCATTGAAGACATCTAGAGCCAGTGCCCATTTAAGAATACTAGAGCAAGTGCCCATTTAAGACAACGAGAGCAGAGTGCCCATTTAGGACAACTAAAGCAAGTGCCTATTGAAGACATCTAGAGCAAGTGCCCATTTAAGACAACTAGAGCAAGTGCCCATTTACAACAACTAAAGCAAGTGCCCCTTTAAGACAACGAGAGCAGAGTGCCCATTTAAGACAACTAGAGCCAGTGCCCATTTAATACAACTAGAGCAAGTGCCCATTTAAGACAACAAGAGCAAGTGCCCATTTACAACAACTAGAGCAAGTGCCCCTTTAAGACAACGAGAGCAGAGTGCCCATTTAGGACAACTAGAGCAGAGTGCCCATTTAAGACAACGAGAGCAGAGTGCCCATTTAGGACAACTAGAGCAAGTGTCCATTTAAGACAACTAGAGCAAGTGCCCATTTAAGACAACTAGAGCAAGTGCCCATTTAAGACAACGAGAGCAGAGTGCCCATTTAAGACAATGAGAGCAGAGTGCCCATTTAGGACAACTAGAGCAAGTGCCCATTTAATACAACTAGAGCAAGTGCCCATTTAAGACGAGAGCAGAGTACCCATTTAAGACAACTAGAGCAAGTGCCCATTTAAGACAACAAGAGCAGAGTGCCCATTTAGGACAACTAGAGCAAGTGCCCATTTAGGACAACTAGAGCAAGTGCCCATTTAATACAACTAGAGCAAGTGCCCATTTAAGACAACGAGAGCAGAGTGCCCATTTAGGACAACTAAAGCAAGTGCCCATTGAAGACATCTAGAGCAAGTGCCCATTTAAGACAACGAGAGCAAGTGCTAGGGCAGAGTGTCCATTTAAGACAACGAGAGCAGAGTGCCCATTTAGGACAACTAGAGCCAGTGCCCATTTAAGACAACGAGAGCAAGTGCCCATTTAAGACAACTAGAGCAAGTGCCCATTTAAGACAACTAGAGCCAGTGCCCATTGAAGACATCTAGAGAAAGTGCCCATTGAAGACATCTAGAGCCAGTGCCCATTTAAGAATACTAGAGCAAGTGCCCATTTAAGACAACGAGAGCAGAGTGCCCATTTAAGACAACTAGAGCAAGTGCCCATTTACAACAACTAGAGCAAGTGCCCATTTAAGACAACGAAAGCAGATTGCCCACTTAAGACAACGACAGCAGAGTGCCCATTTAGGACAACTAGAGCAAGTGCCCATTTAGGACAATGAGAGAGAGTGCCCATTTAAGCCAACGAGAGCCAGTGCCCATTTAATACAACTAAAGCAGAGTGCCCATTTAATACAACTAGAGTAAGTGCCCATTTAAGAAGACAACGAGAGCAAGTGCCCAATTAAGACAACGAGAGCAGAGTGCCCATTTAGGACAACTAGAGCAAGTGCCCATTTAATACAACGAGAGCACAGTGCCCATTTAAGACAACAAGAGCAGAGTGCCCATTTAATACAACTAGAGCAAGTGCTCATTTAAGACAACGAGAGCAGAGTGCCCATTTAGGACAACTAAAGCAAGTGCCCATTGAAGACATCTAGAGCAAGTGTCCATTTAAGACAACTAGAGCCAGTGCCCATTTAATACAACTAAAGCAGAGTGCCCATTTAATACAACTAGAGCCAGTGCCCATTTAATACAACTAGAGCAAGTGCCCATTTAAGACAACGAGAGCAAGTGCCCATTTACAACAACTAGAGCAAGTGCCCCTTTAAGACAATGAGAGCAGAGTGCCCATTTAAGACAACTAGAGCCAGTGCCCATTTAATACAACTAGAGCAAGTGCCCATTTAATACAACTAGAGCAAGTGCCCATTTAAGACAACGAGAGCAGAGTGCCCATTTAAGACAACTAGAGCCAGTGCCCCTTTAAGACAATGAGAGCAGAGTGCCCATTTAAGACAACTAGAGCCAGTGCCCATTTAAGACGAGAGCAGAGTGCCCATTTAACAAAACTAGAGCAAGTGCCCGTTTAAGACAACCAGAGCCACTGCCCATTTAAAACAACTAGAGCCAGTGCCCATTTAAGGCAACGGGAACAAGTGCCCATTTAAGACAACTAGAGCCAGTGCCCATTGAAGACAACTAGAGCAAGTGCCCATTAAAGACAACAAGAGCAAGTGCCCATTTAAGACAACTAGAGCCAGTGCCCATTTAAGACAACGAGAGCCAGTGCCATTTAAGACAACTAGAGCAAGTGCCCATTTAAGACAACTAGAGCCAGTGCCCATTGAAGACATCTAGAGCAAGTGCCCATTGAAGACATCTAGAGCCAGTGCCCATTTAAGAATACTAGAGCAAGTGCCCATTTAAGACAACGAGAGCAGAGTGCCCATTTAAGACGAGAGCAAGTGTCCACTTAAGACAACTAGAGCAAGTGCCCATTTACAACAACTAGAGCAAGTGCCCATTTAAGACAATAAAAGCAGAGTGCCCATTTAGGGCAACTAGAGCAGAGTGCCCATTTAAGACAATGAGAGAGAGTGCCCATTTAAGACAACTACAGCAAGTGCCCATTTAAGGCAACGAGAGCAGAGTGCCCATTTAAGACAACTAGAGCCAGTGCCCCTTTAAGACAACTAGAGCAAGTGCCCATTTAGGACAACTAGAGCCAGTGCCCATTTAATACAACTAAAGCAGAGTGCCCATTTAATACAACTAGAGTAAGTGCCCATTTAAGACAACGAGAGCAAGTGCCCAATTAAGACAACGAGAGCAGAGTGCCCATTTAAGACAACTAGAGCAAGTACCCATTTAAGACAACAAGAGCAGAGTGCCCATTTAGGACAACTAGAGCAAGTGCCCATTTAAGACAACTAGAGACAGTGCCCATTTAGGACAACTAGAGCCAGTGCCCATTTAATACAACTAGAGCAAGTGCCCATTTAGGACAACGAGAGCACAGTGCCCATTTAAGACAACTAGAGCAAGTGCCCATTTAATACAACTAGAGCAAGTGCCCATTTAAGACAACTAGAGCAGAGTGCCCATTTAGGACAACTAAAGCAAGTGCCCATTGAAGACATCTAGAGCAAGTGCCCATTTAAGACAACTAGAGCAAGTGCCCATTTACAACAACTAAAGCAAGTGCCCCTTTAAGACAACGAGAGCAGAGTGCCCATTTAAGACAACTAGAGCCAGTGCCCATTTAATACAACTAGAGCAAGTGCCCATTTAAGACAACGAGAGCAAGTGCCCATTTACAACAACTAGAGCAAGTGCCCCTTTAAGACAACGAGAGCAGAGTGCCCATTTAGGACAACTAGAGCAGAGTGCCCATTTAAGACAACGAGAGCAGAGTGCCCATTTAGGACAACTAGAGCAAGTGTCCATTTAAGACAACTAGAGCAAGTGCCCATTTAAGACAACTAGAGCAAGTGCCCATTTAAGACAATGAGAGCAGAGTTCCCATTTAGGACAACTAGAGCAAGTGCCCATTTAATACAACTAGAGCAAGTGCCCATTTAAGACGAGAGCAGAGTGCCCATTTAGGACAACTAGAGCAAGTGTCCATTTAAGACAACTAGAGCAGAGTGTCCATTTAATACAACTAGAGCAAGTGCCCATTTAAGACAACGAGAGCAGAGTGCCCATTTAATACAACTAGAGCAAGTGCCCATTTAAGACAACTAAAGCAAGTGCCCATTTAAGACAACTAGAGCCAGTGCCCATTTAAGACAATGAGAGCCAGTGCCCATTTAATACAACTAGAGCAAGTGCCCATTTAAGACAATGAGAGCAGAGTGCCCATTTAAGACCACTAGAACAGAGTGCCCATTTAATACAACTAGAGCAAGTGCCCATTTAAGACAACGAGAGCAGAGTGCCCATTTAAGACAACTAGAGCCAGTGCCCCTTTAAGACAACTAGAGCAAGTGCCCATTTAAGACAACGAGAGCCAGTGCCCATTTAAGACAACGAGAGCCAGTGCCCATTTAATACAACTAGAGCAAGTGCCCATTTAAGACAATGAGAGCAGAGTGCCCATTTAAGACAACTAGAACAGAGTGCCCATTTAATACAACTAGAGCAAGTGCCCATTTAAGACAACGAGAGCAGAGTGCCCATTTAAGACAACTAGAGCCAGTGCCCCTTTAAGACAATGAGAGCAGAGTGCCCATTTAAGACAACTAGAGCCAGTGCCCATTTAAGACGAGAGCAGAGTGCCCATTTAATACAACTAGAGCAAGTGCCCATTTAAGACAAATAAAGCAAGTGCCCATTTAAGACAACTAGAGCCAGTGCCCATTTAAGACAATGAGAGCCAGTGCCCATTTAATACAACTAGAGCAAGTGCCCATTTAAGACAATGAGAGCAGAGTGCCCATTTAAGACCACTAGAACAGAGTGCCCATTTAATACAACTAGAGCAAGTGCCCATTTAAGACAACGAGAGCAGAGTGCCCATTTAAGACAACTAGAGCCAGTGCCCCTTTAAGACAACTAGAGCAAGTGCCCATTTAAGACAACGAGAGCCAGTGCCCATTTAAGACAACGAGAGCCAGTGCCCATTTAATACAACTAGAGCAAGTGCCCATTTAAGACAATGAGAGCAGAGTGCCCATTTAAGACAACTAGAACAGAGTGCCCATTTAATACAACTAGAGCAAGTGCCCATTTAAGACAACGAGAGCAGAGTGCCCATTTAAGACAACTAGAGCCAGTGCCCCTTTAAGACAATGAGAGCAGAGTGCCCATTTAAGACAACTAGAGCCAGTGCCCATTTAAGACGAGAGCAGAGTGCCCATTTAACACAACTAGAGCAAGTGCCCGTTTAAGACAACCAGAGCCAGTGCCCATTTAAAACAACTAGAGCCAGTGCCCATTTAAGGCAACGGGAACAAGTGCCCATTTAAGACAACTAGAGCCAGTGCCCATTGAAGACAACTAGAGCAAGTGCCCATTAAAGACAACAAGAGCAAGTGCCCATTTAAGACAACTAGAGCCAGTGCCCATTTAAGACAACGAGAGCCAGTGCCATTTAAGACAACTAGAGCAAGTGCCCATTTAAGACAACTAGAGCCAGTGCCCATTGAAGACATCTAGAGCAAGTGCCCATTGAAGACATCTAGAGCCAGTGCCCATTTAAGAATACTAGAGCAAGTGCCCATTTAAGACAACGAGAGCAGAGTGCCCATTTAAGACGAGAGCAAGTGTCCACTTAAGACAACTAGAGCAAGTGCCCATTTACAACAACTAGAGCAAGTGCCCATTTAAGACAATAAAAGCAGAGTGCCCATTTAGGGCAACTAGAGCAGAGTGCCCATTTAAGACAATGAGAGAGAGTGCCCATTTAAGACAACTACTGCAAGTGCCCATTTAAGGCAACGAGAGCAGATTGCCCATTTAAGACAACTAGAGCCAGTGCCCCTTTAAGACAACTAGAGCAAGTGCCCATTTAGGACAACTAGAGCCAGTGCCCATTTAATACAACTAAAGCAGAGTGCCCATTTAATACAACTAGAGTAAGTGCCCATTTAAGACAACGAGAGCAAGTGCCCAATTAAGACAACGAGAGCAGAGTGCCCATTTAAGACAACTAGAGCAAGTACCCATTTAAGACAACAAGAGCAGAGTGCCCATTTAGGACAACTAGAGCAAGTGCCCATTTAAGACAACTAGAGACAGTGCCCATTTAGGACAACTAGAGCCAGTGCCCATTTAATACAACTAGAGCAAGTGCCCATTTAGGACAACGAGAGCACAGTGCCCATTTAAGACAACTAGAGCAAGTGCCCATTTAATACAACTAGAGCCAGTGCCCATTGAAGACATCTAGAGAAAGTGCCCATTGAAGACATCTAGAGCCAGTGCCCATTTAAGAATACTAGAGCAAGTGCCCATTTAAGACAACGAGAGCAGAGTGCCCATTTAGGACAACTAAAGCAAGTGCCTATTGAAGACATCTAGAGCAAGTGCCCATTTAAGACAACTAGAGCAAGTGCCCATTTACAACAACTAAAGCAAGTGCCCCTTTAAGACAACGAGAGCAGAGTGCCCATTTAAGACAACTAGAGCCAGTGCCCATTTAATACAACTAGAGCAAGTGCCCATTTAAGACAACAAGAGCAAGTGCCCATTTACAACAACTAGAGCAAGTGCCCCTTTAAGACAACGAGAGCAGAGTGCCCATTTAGGACAACTAGAGCAGAGTGCCCATTTAAGACAACGAGAGCAGAGTGCCCATTTAGGACAACTAGAGCAAGTGTCCATTTAAGACAACTAGAGCAAGTGCCCATTTAAGACAACTAGAGCAAGTGCCCATTTAAGACAACGAGAGCAGAGTGCCCATTTAAGACAATGAGAGCAGAGTGCCCATTTAGGACAACTAGAGCAAGTGCCCATTTAATACAACTAGAGCAAGTGCCCATTTAAGACGAGAGCAGAGTACCCATTTAAGACAACTAGAGCAAGTGCCCATTTAAGACAACAAGAGCAGAGTGCCCATTTAGGACAACTAGAGCAAGTGCCCATTTAGGACAACTAGAGCAAGTGCCCATTTAATACAACTAGAGCAAGTGCCCATTTAAGACAACGAGAGCAGAGTGCCCATTTAGGACAACTAAAGCAAGTGCCCATTGAAGACATCTAGAGCAAGTGCCCATTTAAGACAACGAGAGCAAGTGCTAGGGCAGAGTGTCCATTTAAGACAACGAGAGCAGAGTGCCCATTTAGGACAACTAGAGCCAGTGCCCATTTAAGACAACGAGAGCAAGTGCCCATTTAAGACAACTAGAGCAAGTGCCCATTTAAGACAACTAGAGCCAGTGCCCATTGAAGACATCTAGAGAAAGTGCCCATTGAAGACATCTAGAGCCAGTGCCCATTTAAGAATACTAGAGCAAGTGCCCATTTAAGACAACGAGAGCAGAGTGCCCATTTAAGACAACTAGAGCAAGTGCCCATTTACAACAACTAGAGCAAGTGCCCATTTAAGACAACGAAAGCAGATTGCCCACTTAAGACAACGACAGCAGAGTGCCCATTTAGGACAACTAGAGCAAGTGCCCATTTAGGACAATGAGAGAGAGTGCCCATTTAAGCCAACGAGAGCCAGTGCCCATTTAATACAACTAAAGCAGAGTGCCCATTTAATACAACTAGAGTAAGTGCCCATTTAAGAAGACAACGAGAGCAAGTGCCCAATTAAGACAACGAGAGCAGAGTGCCCATTTAGGACAACTAGAGCAAGTGCCCATTTAATACAACGAGAGCACAGTGCCCATTTAAGACAACAAGAGCAGAGTGCCCATTTAATACAACTAGAGCAAGTGCTCATTTAAGACAACGAGAGCAGAGTGCCCATTTAGGACAACTAAAGCAAGTGCCCATTGAAGACATCTAGAGCAAGTGTCCATTTAAGACAACTAGAGCCAGTGCCCATTTAATACAACTAAAGCAGAGTGCCCATTTAATACAACTAGAGCCAGTGCCCATTTAATACAACTAGAGCAAGTGCCCATTTAAGACAACGAGAGCAAGTGCCCATTTACAACAACTAGAGCAAGTGCCCCTTTAAGACAATGAGAGCAGAGTGCCCATTTAAGACAACTAGAGCCAGTGCCCATTTAATACAACTAGAGCAAGTGCCCATTTAATACAACTAGAGCAAGTGCCCATTTAAGACAACGAGAGCAGAGTGCCCATTTAGGACAACTAAAGCAAGTGCCCATTGAAGACATCTAGAGTAGGTGCCCATTTAAGACAACTAGAGCAAGTGCCCATTTACAACAACTAGAGCAAGTGCCCATTTAAGACAACGAGAGCAGAGTGCCCATTTAGGGCTACTAGAGCAAGTGCCCATTTAGGACAACTAGAGCAAGTGCCTATTTAAGACAACGAGAGCAGAGTGCCCATTTAAGACAACTAGAGCAAGTGCTAGGGCAGAGTGCCCATTTAAGACAACGAGAGCAGAGTGCCCATTTAAGACAACTAGAGCAAGTGCTAGGGCAAAGTGCCCATTTAAGACAACGAGAGCAGAGTGCCCATTTAGGACAACTAGAGCAGAGTGCCCATTTAAGACAACGAGAGCAGAGTGCCCATTTAGGACAACTAGAGCAAGTGTCCATTTAAGACAACTAGAGCAAGTGCCCATTTAAGACAACTAGAGCAAGTGCCCGTTTAAGACGAGAGCAGAGTGCCCATTTAAGACAACTAGAGCAAGTGCCCATTTAAGACAACGAGAGCAGAGTGCCCATTTACAACAACTAAAGCAAGTGCCCCTTTAAGACAACGAGAGCAGAGTGCCCATTTAAGACAACTAGAGCCAGTGCCCATTTAATACAACTAGAGCAAGTGCCCATTTAAGACAACGAGAGCAAGTGCCCTTTTAAGACGAGAGCAGAGTGCCCATTTAAGACAACTAGAGCCAGTGCCCATTTAATACAACTAGAGTAAGTGCCCATTTAATACAACTAGGGCAAGTGCCCATTTACAACAACTAGAGAAAGTGCCCATTTAAGACAACGAGAGTAGAGTGCCATTTAAGACAACTAGAGCAAGTGCTAGGGCAGAGTGCCCATTTAAGACAACGAGAGCAGAGGGCCCATTTAGGACAACTAGAGCAAGTGCCCATTTAATACAACTAGAGCAAGTGCCCATTTAAGACAACGAGAGCAGAGTGCCCATTTAGGACAACTAAAGCAAGTGCCCATTGAAGACATCTAGAGCAAGTGCCCTTTTAAGACAACTAGAGCAAGTGCTCATTTACAACAACTAGAGCAAGTGTCCATTTTAAGACAACGAGAGCAGAGTGCCCATTTAAGACAACGAGAGCAAGTGCTAGGGCAGAGTGCCCATTTAAGACAACGAGAGCAGAGTGCCCAATTAGGACAACTAGAGCATAGTGCCCATTTAAGACCACGAGAGCAGAGTGCCCATTTAGGACAACTAGAGCAAGTGTCCATTTAAGACAACTAGAGCAGAGTGCCCATTTAATACAACTAGAGCAAGTGCCCATTTAATACAACAAGAGCAGAGTGCCCATTTAATACAACTAGAGCAAGTGCCCATTTAAGACAACTAAAGCAAGTGCCCATTTAAGACAACTAGAGCCAGTGCCCATTTAAGACAATGAGAGCAAGTGCCCATTTAAGACAACTAGACCAGAATGCCCATTTAAGACAACTAGAGCCAGTGCCCATTTAAGACAACGAGAGCAAGTGCCCATTTAAGACAACGAGAGCAGAGTGCCCATTTACGACAACTAGAGCAAGTGCCCATTTAAGACAACTAGAGCAAGTGCCCATTTAAGACAACTAAAGCAAGTGCCCATTTAAGACAACTAGAGCCAGTGCCCATTTAAGACAATGAGAGCAAGTGCCAATTTAAGTCAACTAGACCAGAATGCCCATTTAAGACAACTAAATCCAGTGCCCATTTAAGACAACGAGAGCAAGTGCCCATTTAAGACAACGAGAGCAGAGTGCCCATTTACGACAGCTAGAGCAAGTGCCCATTTAAGACAACTAGAGCAAGTGCCCATTTAAGACAATGAGAGCAGAGTGCCCATTTAAGACAATGAATGCAGAGTGCCCATTTAAGACAACTAGAACAAGTGCCCATTTAATACAACTAGAGCAAGTGCCCATTTAAGACAACGAGAGCAGAATGCCCATTTAGGACAACTAGAGCCAGTGCCCATTTAATACAACTAGAGCAAGTGCCCATTTAAGACAACTAAAGCAAGTGCCCATTTAAGACAACTAGAGCCAGTGCCCATTTAGGACAACTAGAGCAAGTGTCCATTTAAGACAACTAGAGCAGAGTGCCCATTTAATACAACTAGAGCAAGTGCCCATTTAAGACAACGAGAGCAGAGTGCCCATTTAGGACAACGAGAGCAAGTGCCCATTTAAGAAAACGAGAGCAGAGTGCTCATTTACGACAACTAGAGCAAGTGCCCATTTAAGACAACTAGAGCAAGTGCCCATTTAATACAACTAGAGCAGTTGCCCATTTAAGACAACGAGAGCAGAGTGCCCATTTAGGACAACTAGAGCAAGTGTCCATTTAAGAAAACTAGAGCAAGTGCCCATTTAATACAACTAGAGCAAGTGCCCATTTAAGACGAGAGCAGAGTGCCCATTTAGGACAACTAGAGCAAGTGCCCATTTAAGACAACGAGAGCAGAGTGCCCATTTAGGACAACTAGAGCAAGTGCCTATTTAATACAACTAGAGCAAGTGCCCATTTAAGACGAGAGCAGAGTGCCCATTTAGGACAACTAGAGCAAGTGTCCATTTAAGACAACTAGAGCAGAGTGCCCATTTAATACAACTAGAGCAAGTGCCCATTTAAGACAACGCGAGCAGAGTGCCCATTTAAGACAACTAGAGCCAGTGCCCATTTAAGACAATGAGAGCAAGTGCCCATTTAAGACAACTAGACCAGAATGCCCATTTAAGACAACTAGAGCCAGTGCCCATTTAAGACAACGAGAGCAGAGTGCCCATTTAAGACAACTAGAGCCAGTGCCCCTTTAAGACAACGAGAGCAAGTGCCCATTTAAGACAATGAGAGCAGAGTGCCCATTTAAGACAATGAGAGCAGAGTGCCCATTTAAGACAACTAGAACAAGTGCCCATTTAATACAACTAGAGCAAGTGCCCATTTAAGGCAACGAGAGCAGAATGCCCATTTAAGACAACTAGAGCCAGTGCCCATTTAATACAACTAGAGCAAGTGCCCATTTAAGACAACTAAAGCAAGTGCCCATTTAAGACAACTAGAGCCAGTGCCCATTTAGGACAACTAGAGCAAGTGTCCATTTAAGACAACTAGAGCAGAGTGCCCATTTAATACAACTAGAGCAAGTGCCCATTTAAGACAACGAGAGCAGAGTGCCCATTTAGGACAACGAGAGCAAGTGCCCATTTAAGAAAACGAGAGCAGAGTGCTCATTTACGACAACTAGAGCAAGTGCCCATTTAAGACAACTAGAGCAAGTGCCCATTTAATACAACTAGAGCAGTTGCCCATTTAAGACAACGAGAGCAAGTGCCCATTTAAGACAACAAGAGCAGAGTGCCCATTTAGGACAACTAGAGCAAGTGTCCATTTAAGACAACTAGAGCAAGTGCCCATTTAATACAACTAGAGCAAGTGCCCATTTAAGACAACGAGAGCAGAGTGCCCATTTAATACAACTAGAGCAAGTGCCCATTTAAGACAACTAAAGCAAGTGCCCATTTAAGACAACTAGAGCCAGTGCCCATTTAAGACAATGAGAGCCAGTGCCCATTTAATACAACTAGAGCAAGTGCCCATTTAAGACAATGAGAGCAGAGTGCCCATTTAAGACCACTAGAACAGAGTGCCCATTTAATACAACTAGAGCAAGTGCCCATTTAAGACAACGAGAGCAGAGTGCCCATTTAAGACAACTAGAGCCAGTGCCCCTTTAAGACAACTAGAGCAAGTGCCCATTTAAGACAACGAGAGCCAGTGCCCATTTAAGACAACGAGAGCCAGTGCCCATTTAATACAACTAGAGCAAGTGCCCATTTAAGACAATGAGAGCAGAGTGCCCATTTAAGACAACTAGAACAGAGTGCCCATTTAATACAACTAGAGCAAGTGCCCATTTAAGACAACGAGAGCAGAGTGCCCATTTAAGACAACTAGAGCCAGTGCCCCTTTAAGACAATGAGAGCAGAGTGCCCATTTAAGACAACTAGAGCCAGTGCCCATTTAAGACGAGAGCAGAGTGCCCATTTAATACAACTAGAGCAAGTGCCCATTTAAGACAAATAAAGCAAGTGCCCATTTAAGACAACTAGAGCCAGTGCCCATTTAAGACAATGAGAGCCAGTGCCCATTTAATACAACTAGAGCAAGTGCCCATTTAAGACAATGAGAGCAGAGTGCCCATTTAAGACCACTAGAACAGAGTGCCCATTTAATACAACTAGAGCAAGTGCCCATTTAAGACAACGAGAGCAGAGTGCCCATTTAAGACAACTAGAGCCAGTGCCCCTTTAAGACAACTAGAGCAAGTGCCCATTTAAGACAACGAGAGCCAGTGCCCATTTAAGACAACGAGAGCCAGTGCCCATTTAATACAACTAGAGCAAGTGCCCATTTAAGACAATGAGAGCAGAGTGCCCATTTAAGACAACTAGAACAGAGTGCCCATTTAATACAACTAGAGCAAGTGCCCATTTAAGACAACGAGAGTAGAGTGCCCATTTAAGACAACTAGAGCCAGTGCCCCTTTAAGACAATGAGAGCAGAGTGCCCATTTAAGACAACTAGAGCCAGTGCCCATTTAAGACGAGAGCAGAGTGCCCATTTAACACAACTAGAGCAAGTGCCCGTTTAAGACAACCAGAGCCAGTGCCCATTTAAAACAACTAGAGCCAGTGCCCATTTAAGGCAACGGGAACAAGTGCCCATTTAAGACAACTAGAGCCAGTGCCCATTGAAGACAACTAGAGCAAGTGCCCATTAAAGACAACAAGAGCAAGTGCCCATTTAAGACAACTAGAGCCAGTGCCCATTTAAGACAACGAGAGCCAGTGCCATTTAAGACAACTAGAGCAAGTGCCCATTTAAGACAACTAGAGCCAGTGCCCATTGAAGACATCTAGAGCAAGTGCCCATTGAAGACATCTAGAGCCAGTGCCCATTTAAGAATACTAGAGCAAGTGCCCATTTAAGACAACGAGAGCAGAGTGCCCATTTAAGACGAGAGCAAGTGTCCACTTAAGACAACTAGAGCAAGTGCCCATTTACAACAACTAGAGCAAGTGCCCATTTAAGACAATAAAAGCAGAGTGCCCATTTAGGGCAACTAGAGCAGAGTGCCCATTTAAGACAATGAGAGAGAGTGCCCATTTAAGACAACTACTGCAAGTGCCCATTTAAGGCAACGAGAGCAGATTGCCCATTTAAGACAACTAGAGCCAGTGCCCCTTTAAGACAACTAGAGCAAGTGCCCATTTAGGACAACTAGAGCCAGTGCCCATTTAATACAACTAAAGCAGAGTGCCCATTTAATACAACTAGAGTAAGTGCCCATTTAAGACAACGAGAGCAAGTGCCCAATTAAGACAACGAGAGCAGAGTGCCCATTTAAGACAACTAGAGCAAGTACCCATTTAAGACAACAAGAGCAGAGTGCCCATTTAGGACAACTAGAGCAAGTGCCCATTTAAGACAACTAGAGACAGTGCCCATTTAGGACAACTAGAGCCAGTGCCCATTTAATACAACTAGAGCAAGTGCCCATTTAGGACAACGAGAGCACAGTGCCCATTTAAGACAACTAGAGCAAGTGCCCATTTAATACAACTAGAGCCAGTGCCCATTGAAGACATCTAGAGAAAGTGCCCATTGAAGACATCTAGAGCCAGTGCCCATTTAAGAATACTAGAGCAAGTGCCCATTTAAGACAACGAGAGCAGAGTGCCCATTTAGGACAACTAAAGCAAGTGCCTATTGAAGACATCTAGAGCAAGTGCCCATTTAAGACAACTAGAGCAAGTGCCCATTTACAACAACTAAAGCAAGTGCCCCTTTAAGACAACGAGAGCAGAGTGCCCATTTAAGACAACTAGAGCCAGTGCCCATTTAATACAACTAGAGCAAGTGCCCATTTAAGACAACAAGAGCAAGTGCCCATTTACAACAACTAGAGCAAGTGCCCCTTTAAGACAACGAGAGCAGAGTGCCCATTTAGGACAACTAGAGCAGAGTGCCCATTTAAGACAACGAGAGCAGAGTGCCCATTTAGGACAACTAGAGCAAGTGTCCATTTAAGACAACTAGAGCAAGTGCCCATTTAAGACAACTAGAGCAAGTGCCCATTTAAGACAACGAGAGCAGAGTGCCCATTTAAGACAATGAGAGCAGAGTGCCCATTTAGGACAACTAGAGCAAGTGCCCATTTAATACAACTAGAGCAAGTGCCCATTTAAGACGAGAGCAGAGTACCCATTTAAGACAACTAGAGCAAGTGCCCATTTAAGACAACAAGAGCAGAGTGCCCATTTAGGACAACTAGAGCAAGTGCCCATTTAGGACAACTAGAGCAAGTGCCCATTTAATACAACTAGAGCAAGTGCCCATTTAAGACAACGAGAGCAGAGTGCCCATTTAGGACAACTAAAGCAAGTGCCCATTGAAGACATCTAGAGCAAGTGCCCATTTAAGACAACGAGAGCAAGTGCTAGGGCAGAGTGTTCATTTAAGACAACGAGAGCAGAGTGCCCATTTAGGACAACTAGAGCCAGTGCCCATTTAAGACAACGAGAGCAAGTGCCCATTTAAGACAACTAGAGCAAGTGCCCATTTAAGACAACTAGAGCCAGTGCCCATTGAAGACATCTAGAGAAAGTGCCCATTGAAGACATCTAGAGCCAGTGCCCATTTAAGAATACTAGAGCAAGTGCCCATTTAAGACAACGAGAGCAGAGTGCCCATTTAAGACAACTAGAGCAAGTGCCCATTTACAACAACTAGAGCAAGTGCCCATTTAAGACAACGAAAGCAGATTGCCCACTTAAGACAACGACAGCAGAGTGCCCATTTAGGACAACTAGAGCAAGTGCCCATTTAGGACAATGAGAGAGAGTGCCCATTTAAGCCAACGAGAGCCAGTGCCCATTTAATACAACTAAAGCAGAGTGCCCATTTAATACAACTAGAGTAAGTGCCCATTTAAGAAGACAACGAGAGCAAGTGCCCAATTAAGACAACGAGAGCAGAGTGCCCATTTAGGACAACTAGAGCAAGTGCCCATTTAATACAACGAGAGCACAGTGCCCATTTAAGACAACAAGAGCAGAGTGCCCATTTAATACAACTAGAGCAAGTGCTCATTTAAGACAACGAGAGCAGAGTGCCCATTTAGGACAACTAAAGCAAGTGCCCATTGAAGACATCTAGAGCAAGTGTCCATTTAAGACAACTAGAGCCAGTGCCCATTTAATACAACTAAAGCAGAGTGCCCATTTAATACAACTAGAGCCAGTGCCCATTTAATACAACTAGAGCAAGTGCCCATTTAAGACAACGAGAGCAAGTGCCCATTTACAACAACTAGAGCAAGTGCCCCTTTAAGACAATGAGAGCAGAGTGCCCATTTAAGACAACTAGAGCCAGTGCCCATTTAATACAACTAGAGCAAGTGCCCATTTAATACAACTAGAGCAAGTGCCCATTTAAGACAACGAGAGCAGAGTGCCCATTTAGGACAACTAAAGCAAGTGCCCATTGAAGACATCTAGAGTAGGTGCCCATTTAAGACAACTAGAGCAAGTGCCCATTTACAACAACTAGAGCAAGTGCCCATTTAAGACAACGAGAGCAGAGTGCCCATTTAGGACTACTAGAGCAAGTGCCCATTTAGGACAACTAGAGCAAGTGCCTATTTAAGACAACGAGAGCAGAGTGCCCATTTAAGACAACTAGAGCAAGTGCTAGGGCAGAGTGCCCATTTAAGACAACGAGAGCAGAGTGCCCATTTAAGACAACTAGAGCAAGTGCTAGGGCAAAGTGCCCATTTAAGACAACGAGAGCAGAGTGCCCATTTAGGACAACTAGAGCAGAGTGCCCATTTAAGACAACGAGAGCAGAGTGCCCATTTAGGACAACTAGAGCAAGTGTCCATTTAAGACAACTAGAGCAAGTGCCCATTTAAGACAACTAGAGCAAGTGCCCGTTTAAGACGAGAGCAGAGTGCCCATTTAAGACAACTAGAGCAAGTGCCCATTTAAGACAACGAGAGCAGAGTGCCCATTTACAACAACTAAAGCAAGTGCCCCTTTAAGACAACGAGAGCAGAGTGCCCATTTAAGACAACTAGAGCCAGTGCCCATTTAATACAACTAGAGCAAGTGCCCATTTAAGACAACGAGAGCAAGTGCCCTTTTAAGACGAGAGCAGAGTGCCCATTTAAGACAACTAGAGCCAGTGCCCATTTAATACAACTAGAGTAAGTGCCCATTTAATACAACTAGGGCAAGTGCCCATTTACAACAACTAGAGAAAGTGCCCATTTAAGACAACGAGAGTAGAGTGCCATTTAAGACAACTAGAGCAAGTGCTAGGGCAGAGTGCCCATTTAAGACAACGAGAGCAGAGGGCCCATTTAGGACAACTAGAGCAAGTGCCCATTTAATACAACTAGAGCAAGTGCCCATTTAAGACAACGAGAGCAGAGTGCCCATTTAGGACAACTAAAGCAAGTGCCCATTGAAGACATCTAGAGCAAGTGCCCTTTTAAGACAACTAGAGCAAGTGCTCATTTACAACAACTAGAGCAAGTGTCCATTTTAAGACAACGAGAGCAGAGTGCCCATTTAAGACAACGAGAGCAAGTGCTAGGGCAGAGTGCCCATTTAAGACAACGAGAGCAGAGTGCCCAATTAGGACAACTAGAGCATAGTGCCCATTTAAGACCACGAGAGCAGAGTGCCCATTTAGGACAACTAGAGCAAGTGTCCATTTAAGACAACTAGAGCAGAGTGCCCATTTAATACAACTAGAGCAAGTGCCCATTTAATACAACAAGAGCAGAGTGCCCATTTAATACAACTAGAGCAAGTGCCCATTTAAGACAACTAAAGCAAGTGCCCATTTAAGACAACTAGAGCCAGTGCCCATTTAAGACAATGAGAGCAAGTGCCCATTTAAGACAACTAGACCAGAATGCCCATTTAAGACAACTAGAGCCAGTGCCCATTTAAGACAACGAGAGCAAGTGCCCATTTAAGACAACGAGAGCAGAGTGCCCATTTACGACAACTAGAGCAAGTGCCCATTTAAGACAACTAGAGCAAGTGCCCATTTAAGACAACTAAAGCAAGTGCCCATTTAAGACAACTAGAGCCAGTGCCCATTTAAGACAATGAGAGCAAGTGCCAATTTAAGTCAACTAGACCAGAATGCCCATTTAAGACAACTAAATCCAGTGCCCATTTAAGACAACGAGAGCAAGTGCCCATTTAAGACAACGAGAGCAGAGTGCCCATTTACGACAGCTAGAGCAAGTGCCCATTTAAGACAACTAGAGCAAGTGCCCATTTAAGACAATGAGAGCAGAGTGCCCATTTAAGACAATGAGAGCAGAGTGCCCATTTAAGACAACTAGAACAAGTGCCCATTTAATACAACTAGAGCAAGTGCCCATTTAAGACAACGAGAGCAGAATGCCCATTTAGGACAACTAGAGCCAGTGCCCATTTAATACAACTAGAGCAAGTGCCCATTTAAGACAACTAAAGCAAGTGCCCATTTAAGACAACTAGAGCCAGTGCCCATTTAGGACAACTAGAGCAAGTGTCCATTTAAGACAACTAGAGCAGAGTGCCCATTTAATACAACTAGAGCAAGTGCCCATTTAAGACAACGAGAGCAGAGTGCCCATTTAGGACAACGAGAGCAAGTGCCCATTTAAGAAAACGAGAGCAGAGTGCTCATTTACGACAACTAGAGCAAGTGCCCATTTAAGACAACTAGAGCAAGTGCCCATTTAATACAACTAGAGCAGTTGCCCATTTAAGACAACGAGAGCAGAGTGCCCATTTAGGACAACTAGAGCAAGTGTCCATTTAAGAAAACTAGAGCAAGTGCCCATTTAATACAACTAGAGCAAGTGCCCATTTAAGACGAGAGCAGAGTGCCCATTTAGGACAACTAGAGCAAGTGCCCATTTAAGACAACGAGAGCAGAGTGCCCATTTAGGACAACTAGAGCAAGTGCCTATTTAATACAACTAGAGCAAGTGCCCATTTAAGACGAGAGCAGAGTGCCCATTTAGGACAACTAGAGCAAGTGTCCATTTAAGACAACTAGAGCAGAGTGCCCATTTAATACAACTAGAGCAAGTGCCCATTTAAGACAACGCGAGCAGAGTGCCCATTTAAGACAACTAGAGCCAGTGCCCATTTAAGACAATGAGAGCAAGTGCCCATTTAAGACAACTAGACCAGAATGCCCATTTAAGACAACTAGAGCCAGTGCCCATTTAAGACAACGAGAGCAGAGTGCCCATTTAAGACAACTAGAGCCAGTGCCCCTTTAAGACAACGAGAGCAAGTGCCCATTTAAGACAATGAGAGCAGAGTGCCCATTTAAGACAATGAGAGCAGAGTGCCCATTTAAGACAACTAGAACAAGTGCCCATTTAATACAACTAGAGCAAGTGCCCATTTAAGGCAACGAGAGCAGAATGCCCATTTAAGACAACTAGAGCCAGTGCCCATTTAATACAACTAGAGCAAGTGCCCATTTAAGACAACTAAAGCAAGTGCCCATTTAAGACAACTAGAGCCAGTGCCCATTTAGGACAACTAGAGCAAGTGTCCATTTAAGACAACTAGATCAGAGTGCCCATTTAATACAACTAGAGCAAGTGCCCATTTAAGACAACGAGAGCAGAGTGCCCATTTAGGACAACGAGAGCAAGTGCCCATTTAAGAAAACGAGAGCAGAGTGCTCATTTACGACAACTAGAGCAAGTGCCCATTTAAGACAACTAGAGCAAGTGCCCATTTAATACAACTAGAGCAGTTGCCCATTTAAGACAACGAGAGCAAGTGCCCATTTAAGACAACAAGAGCAGAGTGCCCATTTAGGACAACTAGAGCAAGTGTCCATTTAAGACAACTAGAGCAAGTGCCCATTTAATACAACTAGAGCAAGTGCCCATTTAAGACGAGAGCAGAGTGCCCATTTAAGACAACTAGAGCAAGTGCCCATTTAAGACAACGAGAGCAGAGTGCCCATTTAGGACAACTAGAGCAAGTGCCCATTTAATACAACTAGAGCAAGTGCCCATTTAAGACGAGAGCAGAGTGCCCATTTAGGACAACTAGAGCAAGTGTCCATTTAAGACAACTAGAGCAGAGTGTCCATTTAATACAACTAGAGCAAGTGCCCATTTAAGACAACGAGAGCAGAGTGCCCATTTAAGACAACTAGAGCAAGTGCCCATTTAAGACAACGAGAGCAGAGTGCCCATTTACAACAACTAAAGCAAGTGCCCCTTTAAGACAACGAGAGCAGAGTGCCCATTTAAGACAACTAGAGCCAGTGCCCATTTAATACAACTAGAGCAAGTGCCCATTTAAGACAACGAGAGCAAGTGCCCTTTTAAGACGAGAGCAGAGTGCCCATTTAAGACAACTAGAGCCAGTGCCCATTTAATACAACTAGAGTAAGTGCCCATTTAATACAACTAGGGCAAGTGCCCATTTACAACAACTAGAGAAAGTGCCCATTTAAGACAACGAGAGTAGAGTGCCATTTAAGACAACTAGAGCAAGTGCTAGGGCAGAGTGCCCATTTAAGACAACGAGAGCAGAGGGCCCATTTAGGACAACTAGAGCAAGTGCCCATTTAATACAACTAGAGCAAGTGCCCATTTAAGACAACGAGAGCAGAGTGCCCATTTAGGACAACTAAAGCAAGTGCCCATTGAAGACATCTAGAGCAAGTGCCCTTTTAAGACAACTAGAGCAAGTGCTCATTTACAACAACTAGAGCAAGTGTCCATTTTAAGACAACGAGAGCAGAGTGCCCATTTAAGACAACGAGAGCAAGTGCTAGGGCAGAGTGCCCATTTAAGACAACGAGAGCAGAGTGCCCAATTAGGACAACTAGAGCATAGTGCCCATTTAAGACCACGAGAGCAGAGTGCCCATTTAGGACAACTAGAGCAAGTGTCCATTTAAGACAACTAGAGCAGAGTGCCCATTTAATACAACTAGAGCAAGTGCCCATTTAATACAACAAGAGCAGAGTGCCCATTTAATACAACTAGAGCAAGTGCCCATTTAAGACAACTAAAGCAAGTGCCCATTTAAGACAACTAGAGCCAGTGCCCATTTAAGACAATGAGAGCAAGTGCCCATTTAAGACAACTAGACCAGAATGCCCATTTAAGACAACTAGAGCCAGTGCCCATTTAAGACAACGAGAGCAAGTGCCCATTTAAGACAACGAGAGCAGAGTGCCCATTTACGACAACTAGAGCAAGTGCCCATTTAAGACAACTAGAGCAAGTGCCCATTTAAGACAACTAAAGCAAGTGCCCATTTAAGACAACTAGAGCCAGTGCCCATTTAAGACAATGAGAGCAAGTGCCAATTTAAGTCAACTAGACCAGAATGCCCATTTAAGACAACTAAATCCAGTGCCCATTTAAGACAACGAGAGCAAGTGCCCATTTAAGACAACGAGAGCAGAGTGCCCATTTACGACAGCTAGAGCAAGTGCCCATTTAAGACAACTAGAGCAAGTGCCCATTTAAGACAATGAGAGCAGAGTGCCCATTTAAGACAATGAATGCAGAGTGCCCATTTAAGACAACTAGAACAAGTGCCCATTTAATACAACTAGAGCAAGTGCCCATTTAAGACAACGAGAGCAGAATGCCCATTTAGGACAACTAGAGCCAGTGCCCATTTAATACAACTAGAGCAAGTGCCCATTTAAGACAACTAAAGCAAGTGCCCATTTAAGACAACTAGAGCCAGTGCCCATTTAGGACAACTAGAGCAAGTGTCCATTTAAGACAACTAGAGCAGAGTGCCCATTTAATACAACTAGAGCAAGTGCCCATTTAAGACAACGAGAGCAGAGTGCCCATTTAGGACAACGAGAGCAAGTGCCCATTTAAGAAAACGAGAGCAGAGTGCTCATTTACGACAACTAGAGCAAGTGCCCATTTAAGACAACTAGAGCAAGTGCCCATTTAATACAACTAGAGCAGTTGCCCATTTAAGACAACGAGAGCAGAGTGCCCATTTAGGACAACTAGAGCAAGTGTCCATTTAAGAAAACTAGAGCAAGTGCCCATTTAATACAACTAGAGCAAGTGCCCATTTAAGACGAGAGCAGAGTGCCCATTTAGGACAACTAGAGCAAGTGCCCATTTAAGACAACGAGAGCAGAGTGCCCATTTAGGACAACTAGAGCAAGTGCCTATTTAATACAACTAGAGCAAGTGCCCATTTAAGACGAGAGCAGAGTGCCCATTTAGGACAACTAGAGCAAGTGTCCATTTAAGACAACTAGAGCAGAGTGCCCATTTAATACAACTAGAGCAAGTGCCCATTTAAGACAACGCGAGCAGAGTGCCCATTTAAGACAACTAGAGCCAGTGCCCATTTAAGACAATGAGAGCAAGTGCCCATTTAAGACAACTAGACCAGAATGCCCATTTAAGACAACTAGAGCCAGTGCCCATTTAAGACAACGAGAGCAGAGTGCCCATTTAAGACAACTAGAGCCAGTGCCCCTTTAAGACAACGAGAGCAAGTGCCCATTTAAGACAATGAGAGCAGAGTGCCCATTTAAGACAATGAGAGCAGAGTGCCCATTTAAGACAACTAGAACAAGTGCCCATTTAATACAACTAGAGCAAGTGCCCATTTAAGGCAACGAGAGCAGAATGCCCATTTAAGACAACTAGAGCCAGTGCCCATTTAATACAACTAGAGCAAGTGCCCATTTAAGACAACTAAAGCAAGTGCCCATTTAAGACAACTAGAGCCAGTGCCCATTTAGGACAACTAGAGCAAGTGTCCATTTAAGACAACTAGAGCAGAGTGCCCATTTAATACAACTAGAGCAAGTGCCCATTTAAGACAACGAGAGCAGAGTGCCCATTTAGGACAACGAGAGCAAGTGCCCATTTAAGAAAACGAGAGCAGAGTGCTCATTTACGACAACTAGAGCAAGTGCCCATTTAAGACAACTAGAGCAAGTGCCCATTTAATACAACTAGAGCAGTTGCCCATTTAAGACAACGAGAGCAAGTGCCCATTTAAGACAACAAGAGCAGAGTGCCCATTTAGGACAACTAGAGCAAGTGTCCATTTAAGACAACTAGAGCAAGTGCCCATTTAATACAACTAGAGCAAGTGCCCATTTAAGACAACGAGAGCAGAGTGCCCATTTAATACAACTAGAGCAAGTGCCCATTTAAGACAACTAAAGCAAGTGCCCATTTAAGACAACTAGAGCCAGTGCCCATTTAAGACAATGAGAGCCAGTGCCCATTTAATACAACTAGAGCAAGTGCCCATTTAAGACAATGAGAGCAGAGTGCCCATTTAAGACCACTAGAACAGAGTGCCCATTTAATACAACTAGAGCAAGTGCCCATTTAAGACAACGAGAGCAGAGTGCCCATTTAAGACAACTAGAGCCAGTGCCCCTTTAAGACAACTAGAGCAAGTGCCCATTTAAGACAACGAGAGCCAGTGCCCATTTAAGACAACGAGAGCCAGTGCCCATTTAATACAACTAGAGCAAGTGCCCATTTAAGACAATGAGAGCAGAGTGCCCATTTAAGACAACTAGAACAGAGTGCCCATTTAATACAACTAGAGCAAGTGCCCATTTAAGACAACGAGAGCAGAGTGCCCATTTAAGACAACTAGAGCCAGTGCCCCTTTAAGACAATGAGAGCAGAGTGCCCATTTAAGACAACTAGAGCCAGTGCCCATTTAAGACGAGAGCAGAGTGCCCATTTAATACAACTAGAGCAAGTGCCCATTTAAGACAAATAAAGCAAGTGCCCATTTAAGACAACTAGAGCCAGTGCCCATTTAAGACAATGAGAGCCAGTGCCCATTTAATACAACTAGAGCAAGTGCCCATTTAAGACAATGAGAGCAGAGTGCCCATTTAAGACCACTAGAACAGAGTGCCCATTTAATACAACTAGAGCAAGTGCCCATTTAAGACAACGAGAGCAGAGTGCCCATTTAAGACAACTAGAGCCAGTGCCCCTTTAAGACAACTAGAGCAAGTGCCCATTTAAGACAACGAGAGCCAGTGCCCATTTAAGACAACGAGAGCCAGTGCCCATTTAATACAACTAGAGCAAGTGCCCATTTAAGACAATGAGAGCAGAGTGCCCATTTAAGACAACTAGAACAGAGTGCCCATTTAATACAACTAGAGCAAGTGCCCATTTAAGACAACGAGAGTAGAGTGCCCATTTAAGACAACTAGAGCCAGTGCCCCTTTAAGACAATGAGAGCAGAGTGCCCATTTAAGACAACTAGAGCCAGTGCCCATTTAAGACGAGAGCAGAGTGCCCATTTAACACAACTAGAGCAAGTGCCCGTTTAAGACAACCAGAGCCAGTGCCCATTTAAAACAACTAGAGCCAGTGCCCATTTAAGGCAACGGGAACAAGTGCCCATTTAAGACAACTAGAGCCAGTGCCCATTGAAGACAACTAGAGCAAGTGCCCATTAAAGACAACAAGAGCAAGTGCCCATTTAAGACAACTAGAGCCAGTGCCCATTTAAGACAACGAGAGCCAGTGCCATTTAAGACAACTAGAGCAAGTGCCCATTTAAGACAACTAGAGCCAGTGCCCATTGAAGACATCTAGAGCAAGTGCCCATTGAAGACATCTAGAGCCAGTGCCCATTTAAGAATACTAGAGCAAGTGCCCATTTAAGACAACGAGAGCAGAGTGCCCATTTAAGACGAGAGCAAGTGTCCACTTAAGACAACTAGAGCAAGTGCCCATTTACAACAACTAGAGCAAGTGCCCATTTAAGACAATAAAAGCAGAGTGCCCATTTAGGGCAACTAGAGCAGAGTGCCCATTTAAGACAATGAGAGAGAGTGCCCATTTAAGACAACTACTGCAAGTGCCCATTTAAGGCAACGAGAGCAGATTGCCCATTTAAGACAACTAGAGCCAGTGCCCCTTTAAGACAACTAGAGCAAGTGCCCATTTAGGACAACTAGAGCCAGTGCCCATTTAATACAACTAAAGCAGAGTGCCCATTTAATACAACTAGAGTAAGTGCCCATTTAAGACAACGAGAGCAAGTGCCCAATTAAGACAACGAGAGCAGAGTGCCCATTTAAGACAACTAGAGCAAGTACCCATTTAAGACAACAAGAGCAGAGTGCCCATTTAGGACAACTAGAGCAAGTGCCCATTTAAGACAACTAGAGACAGTGCCCATTTAGGACAACTAGAGCCAGTGCCCATTTAATACAACTAGAGCAAGTGCCCATTTAGGACAACGAGAGCACAGTGCCCATTTAAGACAACTAGAGCAAGTGCCCATTTAATACAACTAGAGCCAGTGCCCATTGAAGACATCTAGAGAAAGTGCCCATTGAAGACATCTAGAGCCAGTGCCCATTTAAGAATACTAGAGCAAGTGCCCATTTAAGACAACGAGAGCAGAGTGCCCATTTAGGACAACTAAAGCAAGTGCCTATTGAAGACATCTAGAGCAAGTGCCCATTTAAGACAACTAGAGCAAGTGCCCATTTACAACAACTAAAGCAAGTGCCCCTTTAAGACAACGAGAGCAGAGTGCCCATTTAAGACAACTAGAGCCAGTGCCCATTTAATACAACTAGAGCAAGTGCCCATTTAAGACAACAAGAGCAAGTGCCCATTTACAACAACTAGAGCAAGTGCCCCTTTAAGACAACGAGAGCAGAGTGCCCATTTAGGACAACTAGAGCAGAGTGCCCATTTAAGACAACGAGAGCAGAGTGCCCATTTAGGACAACTAGAGCAAGTGTCCATTTAAGACAACTAGAGCAAGTGCCCATTTAAGACAACTAGAGCAAGTGCCCATTTAAGACAACGAGAGCAGAGTGCCCATTTAAGACAATGAGAGCAGAGTGCCCATTTAGGACAACTAGAGCAAGTGCCCATTTAATACAACTAGAGCAAGTGCCCATTTAAGACGAGAGCAGAGTACCCATTTAAGACAACTAGAGCAAGTGCCCATTTAAGACAACAAGAGCAGAGTGCCCATTTAGGACAACTAGAGCAAGTGCCCATTTAGGACAACTAGAGCAAGTGCCCATTTAATACAACTAGAGCAAGTGCCCATTTAAGACAACGAGAGCAGAGTGCCCATTTAGGACAACTAAAGCAAGTGCCCATTGAAGACATCTAGAGCAAGTGCCCATTTAAGACAACGAGAGCAAGTGCTAGGGCAGAGTGTTCATTTAAGACAACGAGAGCAGAGTGCCCATTTAGGACAACTAGAGCCAGTGCCCATTTAAGACAACGAGAGCAAGTGCCCATTTAAGACAACTAGAGCAAGTGCCCATTTAAGACAACTAGAGCCAGTGCCCATTGAAGACATCTAGAGAAAGTGCCCATTGAAGACATCTAGAGCCAGTGCCCATTTAAGAATACTAGAGCAAGTGCCCATTTAAGACAACGAGAGCAGAGTGCCCATTTAAGACAACTAGAGCAAGTGCCCATTTACAACAACTAGAGCAAGTGCCCATTTAAGACAACGAAAGCAGATTGCCCACTTAAGACAACGACAGCAGAGTGCCCATTTAGGACAACTAGAGCAAGTGCCCATTTAGGACAATGAGAGAGAGTGCCCATTTAAGCCAACGAGAGCCAGTGCCCATTTAATACAACTAAAGCAGAGTGCCCATTTAATACAACTAGAGTAAGTGCCCATTTAAGAAGACAACGAGAGCAAGTGCCCAATTAAGACAACGAGAGCAGAGTGCCCATTTAGGACAACTAGAGCAAGTGCCCATTTAATACAACGAGAGCACAGTGCCCATTTAAGACAACAAGAGCAGAGTGCCCATTTAATACAACTAGAGCAAGTGCTCATTTAAGACAACGAGAGCAGAGTGCCCATTTAGGACAACTAAAGCAAGTGCCCATTGAAGACATCTAGAGCAAGTGTCCATTTAAGACAACTAGAGCCAGTGCCCATTTAATACAACTAAAGCAGAGTGCCCATTTAATACAACTAGAGCCAGTGCCCATTTAATACAACTAGAGCAAGTGCCCATTTAAGACAACGAGAGCAAGTGCCCATTTACAACAACTAGAGCAAGTGCCCCTTTAAGACAATGAGAGCAGAGTGCCCATTTAAGACAACTAGAGCCAGTGCCCATTTAATACAACTAGAGCAAGTGCCCATTTAATACAACTAGAGCAAGTGCCCATTTAAGACAACGAGAGCAGAGTGCCCATTTAGGACAACTAAAGCAAGTGCCCATTGAAGACATCTAGAGTAGGTGCCCATTTAAGACAACTAGAGCAAGTGCCCATTTACAACAACTAGAGCAAGTGCCCATTTAAGACAACGAGAGCAGAGTGCCCATTTAGGACTACTAGAGCAAGTGCCCATTTAGGACAACTAGAGCAAGTGCCTATTTAAGACAACGAGAGCAGAGTGCCCATTTAAGACAACTAGAGCAAGTGCTAGGGCAGAGTGCCCATTTAAGACAACGAGAGCAGAGTGCCCATTTAAGACAACTAGAGCAAGTGCTAGGGCAAAGTGCCCATTTAAGACAACGAGAGCAGAGTGCCCATTTAGGACAACTAGAGCAGAGTGCCCATTTAAGACAACGAGAGCAGAGTGCCCATTTAGGACAACTAGAGCAAGTGTCCATTTAAGACAACTAGAGCAAGTGCCCATTTAAGACAACTAGAGCAAGTGCCCGTTTAAGACGAGAGCAGAGTGCCCATTTAAGACAACTAGAGCAAGTGCCCATTTAAGACAACGAGAGCAGAGTGCCCATTTACAACAACTAAAGCAAGTGCCCCTTTAAGACAACGAGAGCAGAGTGCCCATTTAAGACAACTAGAGCCAGTGCCCATTTAATACAACTAGAGCAAGTGCCCATTTAAGACAACGAGAGCAAGTGCCCTTTTAAGACGAGAGCAGAGTGCCCATTTAAGACAACTAGAGCCAGTGCCCATTTAATACAACTAGAGTAAGTGCCCATTTAATACAACTAGGGCAAGTGCCCATTTACAACAACTAGAGAAAGTGCCCATTTAAGACAACGAGAGTAGAGTGCCATTTAAGACAACTAGAGCAAGTGCTAGGGCAGAGTGCCCATTTAAGACAACGAGAGCAGAGGGCCCATTTAGGACAACTAGAGCAAGTGCCCATTTAATACAACTAGAGCAAGTGCCCATTTAAGACAACGAGAGCAGAGTGCCCATTTAGGACAACTAAAGCAAGTGCCCATTGAAGACATCTAGAGCAAGTGCCCTTTTAAGACAACTAGAGCAAGTGCTCATTTACAACAACTAGAGCAAGTGTCCATTTTAAGACAACAAGAGCAGAGTGCCCATTTAAGACAACGAGAGCAAGTGCTAGGGCAGAGTGCCCATTTAAGACAACGAGAGCAGAGTGCCCAATTAGGACAACTAGAGCATAGTGCCCATTTAAGACCACGAGAGCAGAGTGCCCATTTAGGACAACTAGAGCAAGTGTCCATTTAAGACAACTAGAGCAGAGTGCCCATTTAATACAACTAGAGCAAGTGCCCATTTAATACAACAAGAGCAGAGTGCCCATTTAATACAACTAGAGCAAGTGCCCATTTAAGACAACTAAAGCAAGTGCCCATTTAAGACAACTAGAGCAGTTGCCCATTTAAGACAACGAGAGCAAGTGCCCATTTAAGACAACAAGAGCAGAGTGCCCATTTAGGACAACTAGAGCAAGTGTCCATTTAAGACAACTAGAGCAAGTGCCCATTTAATACAACTAGAGCAAGTGCCCATTTAAGACGAGAGCAGAGTGCCCATTTAAGACAACTAGAGCAAGTGCCCATTTAAGACAACGAGAGCAGAGTGCCCATTTAGGACAACTAGAGCAAGTGCCCATTTAATACAACTAGAGCAAGTGCCCATTTAAGACGAGAGCAGAGTGCCCATTTAGGACAACTAGAGCAAGTGTCCATTTAAGACAACTAGAGCAGAGTGTCCATTTAATACAACTAGAGCAAGTGCCCATTTAAGACAACGAGAGCAGAGTGCCCATTTAAGACAACTAGAGCAAGTGCCCATTTAAGACAACGAGAGCAGAGTGCCCATTTACAACAACTAAAGCAAGTGCCCCTTTAAGACAACGAGAGCAGAGTGCCCATTTAAGACAACTAGAGCCAGTGCCCATTTAATACAACTAGAGCAAGTGCCCATTTAAGACAACGAGAGCAAGTGCCCTTTTAAGACGAGAGCAGAGTGCCCATTTAAGACAACTAGAGCCAGTGCCCATTTAATACAACTAGAGTAAGTGCCCATTTAATACAACTAGGGCAAGTGCCCATTTACAACAACTAGAGAAAGTGCCCATTTAAGACAACGAGAGTAGAGTGCCATTTAAGACAACTAGAGCAAGTGCTAGGGCAGAGTGCCCATTTAAGACAACGAGAGCAGAGGGCCCATTTAGGACAACTAGAGCAAGTGCCCATTTAATACAACTAGAGCAAGTGCCCATTTAAGACAACGAGAGCAGAGTGCCCATTTAGGACAACTAAAGCAAGTGCCCATTGAAGACATCTAGAGCAAGTGCCCTTTTAAGACAACTAGAGCAAGTGCTCATTTACAACAACTAGAGCAAGTGTCCATTTTAAGACAACGAGAGCAGAGTGCCCATTTAAGACAACGAGAGCAAGTGCTAGGGCAGAGTGCCCATTTAAGACAACGAGAGCAGAGTGCCCAATTAGGACAACTAGAGCATAGTGCCCATTTAAGACCACGAGAGCAGAGTGCCCATTTAGGACAACTAGAGCAAGTGTCCATTTAAGACAACTAGAGCAGAGTGCCCATTTAATACAACTAGAGCAAGTGCCCATTTAATACAACAAGAGCAGAGTGCCCATTTAATACAACTAGAGCAAGTGCCCATTTAAGACAACTAAAGCAAGTGCCCATTTAAGACAACTAGAGCCAGTGCCCATTTAAGACAATGAGAGCAAGTGCCCATTTAAGACAACTAGACCAGAATGCCCATTTAAGACAACTAGAGCCAGTGCCCATTTAAGACAACGAGAGCAAGTGCCCATTTAAGACAACGAGAGCAGAGTGCCCATTTACGACAACTAGAGCAAGTGCCCATTTAAGACAACTAGAGCAAGTGCCCATTTAAGACAACTAAAGCAAGTGCCCATTTAAGACAACTAGAGCCAGTGCCCATTTAAGACAATGAGAGCAAGTGCCAATTTAAGTCAACTAGACCAGAATGCCCATTTAAGACAACTAAATCCAGTGCCCATTTAAGACAACGAGAGCAAGTGCCCATTTAAGACAACGAGAGCAGAGTGCCCATTTACGACAGCTAGAGCAAGTGCCCATTTAAGACAACTAGAGCAAGTGCCCATTTAAGACAATGAGAGCAGAGTGCCCATTTAAGACAATGAATGCAGAGTGCCCATTTAAGACAACTAGAACAAGTGCCCATTTAATACAACTAGAGCAAGTGCCCATTTAAGACAACGAGAGCAGAATGCCCATTTAGGACAACTAGAGCCAGTGCCCATTTAATACAACTAGAGCAAGTGCCCATTTAAGACAACTAAAGCAAGTGCCCATTTAAGACAACTAGAGCCAGTGCCCATTTAGGACAACTAGAGCAAGTGTCCATTTAAGACAACTAGAGCAGAGTGCCCATTTAATACAACTAGAGCAAGTGCCCATTTAAGACAACGAGAGCAGAGTGCCCATTTAGGACAACGAGAGCAAGTGCCCATTTAAGAAAACGAGAGCAGAGTGCTCATTTACGACAACTAGAGCAAGTGCCCATTTAAGACAACTAGAGCAAGTGCCCATTTAATACAACTAGAGCAGTTGCCCATTTAAGACAACGAGAGCAGAGTGCCCATTTAGGACAACTAGAGCAAGTGTCCATTTAAGAAAACTAGAGCAAGTGCCCATTTAATACAACTAGAGCAAGTGCCCATTTAAGACGAGAGCAGAGTGCCCATTTAGGACAACTAGAGCAAGTGCCCATTTAAGACAACGAGAGCAGAGTGCCCATTTAGGACAACTAGAGCAAGTGCCTATTTAATACAACTAGAGCAAGTGCCCATTTAAGACGAGAGCAGAGTGCCCATTTAGGACAACTAGAGCAAGTGTCCATTTAAGACAACTAGAGCAGAGTGCCCATTTAATACAACTAGAGCAAGTGCCCATTTAAGACAACGCGAGCAGAGTGCCCATTTAAGACAACTAGAGCCAGTGCCCATTTAAGACAATGAGAGCAAGTGCCCATTTAAGACAACTAGACCAGAATGCCCATTTAAGACAACTAGAGCCAGTGCCCATTTAAGACAACGAGAGCAGAGTGCCCATTTAAGACAACTAGAGCCAGTGCCCCTTTAAGACAACGAGAGCAAGTGCCCATTTAAGACAATGAGAGCAGAGTGCCCATTTAAGACAATGAGAGCAGAGTGCCCATTTAAGACAACTAGAACAAGTGCCCATTTAATACAACTAGAGCAAGTGCCCATTTAAGGCAACGAGAGCAGAATGCCCATTTAAGACAACTAGAGCCAGTGCCCATTTAATACAACTAGAGCAAGTGCCCATTTAAGACAACTAAAGCAAGTGCCCATTTAAGACAACTAGAGCCAGTGCCCATTTAGGACAACTAGAGCAAGTGTCCATTTAAGACAACTAGAGCAGAGTGCCCATTTAATACAACTAGAGCAAGTGCCCATTTAAGACAACGAGAGCAGAGTGCCCATTTAGGACAACGAGAGCAAGTGCCCATTTAAGAAAACGAGAGCAGAGTGCTCATTTACGACAACTAGAGCAAGTGCCCATTTAAGACAACTAGAGCAAGTGCCCATTTAATACAACTAGAGCAGTTGCCCATTTAAGACAACGAGAGCAAGTGCCCATTTAAGACAACAAGAGCAGAGTGCCCATTTAGGACAACTAGAGCAAGTGTCCATTTAAGACAACTAGAGCAAGTGCCCATTTAATACAACTAGAGCAAGTGCCCATTTAAGACAACGAGAGCAGAGTGCCCATTTAATACAACTAGAGCAAGTGCCCATTTAAGACAACTAAAGCAAGTGCCCATTTAAGACAACTAGAGCCAGTGCCCATTTAAGACAATGAGAGCCAGTGCCCATTTAATACAACTAGAGCAAGTGCCCATTTAAGACAATGAGAGCAGAGTGCCCATTTAAGACCACTAGAACAGAGTGCCCATTTAATACAACTAGAGCAAGTGCCCATTTAAGACAACGAGAGCAGAGTGCCCATTTAAGACAACTAGAGCCAGTGCCCCTTTAAGACAACTAGAGCAAGTGCCCATTTAAGACAACGAGAGCCAGTGCCCATTTAAGACAACGAGAGCCAGTGCCCATTTAATACAACTAGAGCAAGTGCCCATTTAAGACAATGAGAGCAGAGTGCCCATTTAAGACAACTAGAACAGAGTGCCCATTTAATACAACTAGAGCAAGTGCCCATTTAAGACAACGAGAGCAGAGTGCCCATTTAAGACAACTAGAGCCAGTGCCCCTTTAAGACAATGAGAGCAGAGTGCCCATTTAAGACAACTAGAGCCAGTGCCCATTTAAGACGAGAGCAGAGTGCCCATTTAATACAACTAGAGCAAGTGCCCATTTAAGACAAATAAAGCAAGTGCCCATTTAAGACAACTAGAGCCAGTGCCCATTTAAGACAATGAGAGCCAGTGCCCATTTAATACAACTAGAGCAAGTGCCCATTTAAGACAATGAGAGCAGAGTGCCCATTTAAGACCACTAGAACAGAGTGCCCATTTAATACAACTAGAGCAAGTGCCCATTTAAGACAACGAGAGCAGAGTGCCCATTTAAGACAACTAGAGCCAGTGCCCCTTTAAGACAACTAGAGCAAGTGCCCATTTAAGACAACGAGAGCCAGTGCCCATTTAAGACAACGAGAGCCAGTGCCCATTTAATACAACTAGAGCAAGTGCCCATTTAAGACAATGAGAGCAGAGTGCCCATTTAAGACAACTAGAACAGAGTGCCCATTTAATACAACTAGAGCAAGTGCCCATTTAAGACAACGAGAGTAGAGTGCCCATTTAAGACAACTAGAGCCAGTGCCCCTTTAAGACAATGAGAGCAGAGTGCCCATTTAAGACAACTAGAGCCAGTGCCCATTTAAGACGAGAGCAGAGTGCCCATTTAACACAACTAGAGCAAGTGCCCGTTTAAGACAACCAGAGCCAGTGCCCATTTAAAACAACTAGAGCCAGTGCCCATTTAAGGCAACGGGAACAAGTGCCCATTTAAGACAACTAGAGCCAGTGCCCATTGAAGACAACTAGAGCAAGTGCCCATTAAAGACAACAAGAGCAAGTGCCCATTTAAGACAACTAGAGCCAGTGCCCATTTAAGACAACGAGAGCCAGTGCCATTTAAGACAACTAGAGCAAGTGCCCATTTAAGACAACTAGAGCCAGTGCCCATTGAAGACATCTAGAGCAAGTGCCCATTGAAGACATCTAGAGCCAGTGCCCATTTAAGAATACTAGAGCAAGTGCCCATTTAAGACAACGAGAGCAGAGTGCCCATTTAAGACGAGAGCAAGTGTCCACTTAAGACAACTAGAGCAAGTGCCCATTTACAACAACTAGAGCAAGTGCCCATTTAAGACAATAAAAGCAGAGTGCCCATTTAGGGCAACTAGAGCAGAGTGCCCATTTAAGACAATGAGAGAGAGTGCCCATTTAAGACAACTACTGCAAGTGCCCATTTAAGGCAACGAGAGCAGATTGCCCATTTAAGACAACTAGAGCCAGTGCCCCTTTAAGACAACTAGAGCAAGTGCCCATTTAGGACAACTAGAGCCAGTGCCCATTTAATACAACTAAAGCAGAGTGCCCATTTAATACAACTAGAGTAAGTGCCCATTTAAGACAACGAGAGCAAGTGCCCAATTAAGACAACGAGAGCAGAGTGCCCATTTAAGACAACTAGAGCAAGTACCCATTTAAGACAACAAGAGCAGAGTGCCCATTTAGGACAACTAGAGCAAGTGCCCATTTAAGACAACTAGAGACAGTGCCCATTTAGGACAACTAGAGCCAGTGCCCATTTAATACAACTAGAGCAAGTGCCCATTTAGGACAACGAGAGCACAGTGCCCATTTAAGACAACTAGAGCAAGTGCCCATTTAATACAACTAGAGCCAGTGCCCATTGAAGACATCTAGAGAAAGTGCCCATTGAAGACATCTAGAGCCAGTGCCCATTTAAGAATACTAGAGCAAGTGCCCATTTAAGACAACGAGAGCAGAGTGCCCATTTAGGACAACTAAAGCAAGTGCCTATTGAAGACATCTAGAGCAAGTGCCCATTTAAGACAACTAGAGCAAGTGCCCATTTACAACAACTAAAGCAAGTGCCCCTTTAAGACAACGAGAGCAGAGTGCCCATTTAAGACAACTAGAGCCAGTGCCCATTTAATACAACTAGAGCAAGTGCCCATTTAAGACAACAAGAGCAAGTGCCCATTTACAACAACTAGAGCAAGTGCCCCTTTAAGACAACGAGAGCAGAGTGCCCATTTAGGACAACTAGAGCAGAGTGCCCATTTAAGACAACGAGAGCAGAGTGCCCATTTAGGACAACTAGAGCAAGTGTCCATTTAAGACAACTAGAGCAAGTGCCCATTTAAGACAACTAGAGCAAGTGCCCATTTAAGACAACGAGAGCAGAGTGCCCATTTAAGACAATGAGAGCAGAGTGCCCATTTAGGACAACTAGAGCAAGTGCCCATTTAATACAACTAGAGCAAGTGCCCATTTAAGACGAGAGCAGAGTACCCATTTAAGACAACTAGAGCAAGTGCCCATTTAAGACAACAAGAGCAGAGTGCCCATTTAGGACAACTAGAGCAAGTGCCCATTTAGGACAACTAGAGCAAGTGCCCATTTAATACAACTAGAGCAAGTGCCCATTTAAGACAACGAGAGCAGAGTGCCCATTTAGGACAACTAAAGCAAGTGCCCATTGAAGACATCTAGAGCAAGTGCCCATTTAAGACAACGAGAGCAAGTGCTAGGGCAGAGTGTTCATTTAAGACAACGAGAGCAGAGTGCCCATTTAGGACAACTAGAGCCAGTGCCCATTTAAGACAACGAGAGCAAGTGCCCATTTAAGACAACTAGAGCAAGTGCCCATTTAAGACAACTAGAGCCAGTGCCCATTGAAGACATCTAGAGAAAGTGCCCATTGAAGACATCTAGAGCCAGTGCCCATTTAAGAATACTAGAGCAAGTGCCCATTTAAGACAACGAGAGCAGAGTGCCCATTTAAGACAACTAGAGCAAGTGCCCATTTACAACAACTAGAGCAAGTGCCCATTTAAGACAACGAAAGCAGATTGCCCACTTAAGACAACGACAGCAGAGTGCCCATTTAGGACAACTAGAGCAAGTGCCCATTTAGGACAATGAGAGAGAGTGCCCATTTAAGCCAACGAGAGCCAGTGCCCATTTAATACAACTAAAGCAGAGTGCCCATTTAATACAACTAGAGTAAGTGCCCATTTAAGAAGACAACGAGAGCAAGTGCCCAATTAAGACAACGAGAGCAGAGTGCCCATTTAGGACAACTAGAGCAAGTGCCCATTTAATACAACGAGAGCACAGTGCCCATTTAAGACAACAAGAGCAGAGTGCCCATTTAATACAACTAGAGCAAGTGCTCATTTAAGACAACGAGAGCAGAGTGCCCATTTAGGACAACTAAAGCAAGTGCCCATTGAAGACATCTAGAGCAAGTGTCCATTTAAGACAACTAGAGCCAGTGCCCATTTAATACAACTAAAGCAGAGTGCCCATTTAATACAACTAGAGCCAGTGCCCATTTAATACAACTAGAGCAAGTGCCCATTTAAGACAACGAGAGCAAGTGCCCATTTACAACAACTAGAGCAAGTGCCCCTTTAAGACAATGAGAGCAGAGTGCCCATTTAAGACAACTAGAGCCAGTGCCCATTTAATACAACTAGAGCAAGTGCCCATTTAATACAACTAGAGCAAGTGCCCATTTAAGACAACGAGAGCAGAGTGCCCATTTAGGACAACTAAAGCAAGTGCCCATTGAAGACATCTAGAGTAGGTGCCCATTTAAGACAACTAGAGCAAGTGCCCATTTACAACAACTAGAGCAAGTGCCCATTTAAGACAACGAGAGCAGAGTGCCCATTTAGGACTACTAGAGCAAGTGCCCATTTAGGACAACTAGAGCAAGTGCCTATTTAAGACAACGAGAGCAGAGTGCCCATTTAAGACAACTAGAGCAAGTGCTAGGGCAGAGTGCCCATTTAAGACAACGAGAGCAGAGTGCCCATTTAAGACAACTAGAGCAAGTGCTAGGGCAAAGTGCCCATTTAAGACAACGAGAGCAGAGTGCCCATTTAGGACAACTAGAGCAGAGTGCCCATTTAAGACAACGAGAGCAGAGTGCCCATTTAGGACAACTAGAGCAAGTGTCCATTTAAGACAACTAGAGCAAGTGCCCATTTAAGACAACTAGAGCAAGTGCCCGTTTAAGACGAGAGCAGAGTGCCCATTTAAGACAACTAGAGCAAGTGCCCATTTAAGACAACGAGAGCAGAGTGCCCATTTACAACAACTAAAGCAAGTGCCCCTTTAAGACAACGAGAGCAGAGTGCCCATTTAAGACAACTAGAGCCAGTGCCCATTTAATACAACTAGAGCAAGTGCCCATTTAAGACAACGAGAGCAAGTGCCCTTTTAAGACGAGAGCAGAGTGCCCATTTAAGACAACTAGAGCCAGTGCCCATTTAATACAACTAGAGTAAGTGCCCATTTAATACAACTAGGGCAAGTGCCCATTTACAACAACTAGAGAAAGTGCCCATTTAAGACAACGAGAGTAGAGTGCCATTTAAGACAACTAGAGCAAGTGCTAGGGCAGAGTGCCCATTTAAGACAACGAGAGCAGAGGGCCCATTTAGGACAACTAGAGCAAGTGCCCATTTAATACAACTAGAGCAAGTGCCCATTTAAGACAACGAGAGCAGAGTGCCCATTTAGGACAACTAAAGCAAGTGCCCATTGAAGACATCTAGAGCAAGTGCCCTTTTAAGACAACTAGAGCAAGTGCTCATTTACAACAACTAGAGCAAGTGTCCATTTTAAGACAACGAGAGCAGAGTGCCCATTTAAGACAACGAGAGCAAGTGCTAGGGCAGAGTGCCCATTTAAGACAACGAGAGCAGAGTGCCCAATTAGGACAACTAGAGCATAGTGCCCATTTAAGACCACGAGAGCAGAGTGCCCATTTAGGACAACTAGAGCAAGTGTCCATTTAAGACAACTAGAGCAGAGTGCCCATTTAATACAACTAGAGCAAGTGCCCATTTAATACAACAAGAGCAGAGTGCCCATTTAATACAACTAGAGCAAGTGCCCATTTAAGACAACTAAAGCAAGTGCCCATTTAAGACAACTAGAGCCAGTGCCCATTTAAGACAATGAGAGCAAGTGCCCATTTAAGACAACTAGACCAGAATGCCCATTTAAGACAACTAGAGCCAGTGCCCATTTAAGACAACGAGAGCAAGTGCCCATTTAAGACAACGAGAGCAGAGTGCCCATTTACGACAACTAGAGCAAGTGCCCATTTAAGACAACTAGAGCAAGTGCCCATTTAAGACAACTAAAGCAAGTGCCCATTTAAGACAACTAGAGCCAGTGCCCATTTAAGACAATGAGAGCAAGTGCCAATTTAAGTCAACTAGACCAGAATGCCCATTTAAGACAACTAAATCCAGTGCCCATTTAAGACAACGAGAGCAAGTGCCCATTTAAGACAACGAGAGCAGAGTGCCCATTTACGACAGCTAGAGCAAGTGCCCATTTAAGACAACTAGAGCAAGTGCCCATTTAAGACAATGAGAGCAGAGTGCCCATTTAAGACAATGAGAGCAGAGTGCCCATTTAAGACAACTAGAACAAGTGCCCATTTAATACAACTAGAGCAAGTGCCCATTTAAGACAACGAGAGCAGAATGCCCATTTAGGACAACTAGAGCCAGTGCCCATTTAATACAACTAGAGCAAGTGCCCATTTAAGACAACTAAAGCAAGTGCCCATTTAAGACAACTAGAGCCAGTGCCCATTTAGGACAACTAGAGCAAGTGTCCATTTAAGACAACTAGAGCAGAGTGCCCATTTAATACAACTAGAGCAAGTGCCCATTTAAGACAACGAGAGCAGAGTGCCCATTTAGGACAACGAGAGCAAGTGCCCATTTAAGAAAACGAGAGCAGAGTGCTCATTTACGACAACTAGAGCAAGTGCCCATTTAAGACAACTAGAGCAAGTGCCCATTTAATACAACTAGAGCAGTTGCCCATTTAAGACAACGAGAGCAGAGTGCCCATTTAGGACAACTAGAGCAAGTGTCCATTTAAGAAAACTAGAGCAAGTGCCCATTTAATACAACTAGAGCAAGTGCCCATTTAAGACGAGAGCAGAGTGCCCATTTAGGACAACTAGAGCAAGTGCCCATTTAAGACAACGAGAGCAGAGTGCCCATTTAGGACAACTAGAGCAAGTGCCTATTTAATACAACTAGAGCAAGTGCCCATTTAAGACGAGAGCAGAGTGCCCATTTAGGACAACTAGAGCAAGTGTCCATTTAAGACAACTAGAGCAGAGTGCCCATTTAATACAACTAGAGCAAGTGCCCATTTAAGACAACGCGAGCAGAGTGCCCATTTAAGACAACTAGAGCCAGTGCCCATTTAAGACAATGAGAGCAAGTGCCCATTTAAGACAACTAGACCAGAATGCCCATTTAAGACAACTAGAGCCAGTGCCCATTTAAGACAACGAGAGCAGAGTGCCCATTTAAGACAACTAGAGCCAGTGCCCCTTTAAGACAACGAGAGCAAGTGCCCATTTAAGACAATGAGAGCAGAGTGCCCATTTAAGACAATGAGAGCAGAGTGCCCATTTAAGACAACTAGAACAAGTGCCCATTTAATACAACTAGAGCAAGTGCCCATTTAAGGCAACGAGAGCAGAATGCCCATTTAAGACAACTAGAGCCAGTGCCCATTTAATACAACTAGAGCAAGTGCCCATTTAAGACAACTAAAGCAAGTGCCCATTTAAGACAACTAGAGCCAGTGCCCATTTAGGACAACTAGAGCAAGTGTCCATTTAAGACAACTAGATCAGAGTGCCCATTTAATACAACTAGAGCAAGTGCCCATTTAAGACAACGAGAGCAGAGTGCCCATTTAGGACAACGAGAGCAAGTGCCCATTTAAGAAAACGAGAGCAGAGTGCTCATTTACGACAACTAGAGCAAGTGCCCATTTAAGACAACTAGAGCAAGTGCCCATTTAATACAACTAGAGCAGTTGCCCATTTAAGACAACGAGAGCAAGTGCCCATTTAAGACAACAAGAGCAGAGTGCCCATTTAGGACAACTAGAGCAAGTGTCCATTTAAGACAACTAGAGCAAGTGCCCATTTAATACAACTAGAGCAAGTGCCCATTTAAGACGAGAGCAGAGTGCCCATTTAAGACAACTAGAGCAAGTGCCCATTTAAGACAACGAGAGCAGAGTGCCCATTTAGGACAACTAGAGCAAGTGCCCATTTAATACAACTAGAGCAAGTGCCCATTTAAGACGAGAGCAGAGTGCCCATTTAGGACAACTAGAGCAAGTGTCCATTTAAGACAACTAGAGCAGAGTGTCCATTTAATACAACTAGAGCAAGTGCCCATTTAAGACAACGAGAGCAGAGTGCCCATTTAATACAACTAGAGCAAGTGCCCATTTAAGACAACTAAAGCAAGTGCCCATTTAAGACAACTAGAGCCAGTGCCCATTTAAGACAATGAGAGCCAGTGCCCATTTAATACAACTAGAGCAAGTGCCCATTTAAGACAATGAGAGCAGAGTGCCCATTTAAGACCACTAGAACAGAGTGTCCATTTAATACAACTAGAGCAAATGCCCATTTAAGACAACGAGAGCAGAGTGCCCATTTAAGACAACTAGAGCCAGTGCCCCTTTAAGACAACTAGAGCAAGTGCCCATTTAAGACAATGAGAGCCAGTGCCCATTTAAGACAACGAGAGCCAGTGCCCATTTAATACAACTAGAGCAAGTGCCCATTTAAGACAATGAGAGCAGAGTGCCCATTTAAGACAACTAGAACAGAGTGCCCATTTAATACAACTAGAGCAAGTGCCCATTTAAGACAACGAGAGCAGAGTGCCCATTTAAGACAACTACAGCCAGTGCCCCTTTAAGACAATGAGAGCAGAGTGCCCATTTAAGACAACTAGAGCCAGTGCCCATTTAAGACGAGAGCAGAGTGCCCATTTAATACAACTAGAGCAAGTGCCCATTTAAGACAAATAAAGCAAGTGCCCATTTAAGACAACTAGAGCCAGTGCCCATTTAAGACAATGAGAGCCAGTGCCCATTTAATACAACCAGAGCAAGTGCCCATTTAAGACAATGAGAGCAGAGTGCCCATTTAAGACCACTAGAACAGAGTGCCCATTTAATACAACTAGAGCAAGTGCCCATTTAAGACAACGAGAGCAGAGTGCCCATTTAAGACAACTAGAGCCAGTGCCCCTTTAAGACAACTAGAGCAAGTGCCCATTTAAGACAACGAGAGCCAGTGCCCATTTAAGACAACGAGAGCCAGTGCCCATTTAATACAACTAGAGCAAGTGCCCATTTAAGACAATGAGAGCAGAGTGCCCATTTAAGACAACTAGAACAGAGTGCCCATTTAATACAACTAGAGCAAGTGCCCATTTAAGACAGCGAGAGCAGAGTGCCCATTTAAGACAACTAGAGCCAGTGCCCCTTTAAGACAATGAGAGCAGAGTGCCCATTTAAGACAACTAGAGCCAGTGCCCATTTAAGACGAGAGCAGAGTGCCCATTTAACACAACTAGAGCAAGTGCCCGTTTAAGACAACCAGAGCTAGTGCCCATTTAAAACAACTAGAGCCAGTGCCCATTTAAGGCAACGGGAACAAGTGCCCATTTAAGACAACTAGAGCCAGTGCCCATTGAAGACAACTAGAGCAAGTGCCCATTAAAGACAACTAGAGCCAGTGCCCATTGAAGACAACTAGAGCAAGTGCCCATTTAAGACAACAAGAGCAAGTGCCCATTTAAGACAACTAGAGCCAGTGCCCATTTAAGACAACGAGAGCCAGTGCCATTTAAGACAACTAGAGCAAGTGCCCATTTAAGATAACTAGAGCCAGTGCCCATTGAAGACATCTAGAGCAAGTGCCCATTGAAGACATCTAGAGCCAGTGCCCATTTAAGAATACTAGAGCAAGTGCCCATTTAAGACAACGAGAGCAGAGTGCCCATTTAAGACGAGAGCAAGTGTCCACTTAAGACAACTAGAGCAAGTGCCCATTTACAACAACTAGAGCAAGTGCCCATTTAAGACAATAAAAGCAGAGTGCCCATTTAGGGCAACTAGAGCAAGTGCCCATTTAAGACAATGAGAGAGAGTGCCCATTTAAGACAACTACAGCAAGTGCCCATTTAAGGCAACGAGAGCAGAGTGCCCATTTAAGACAACTAGAGCCAGCGCCCCTTTAAGACAACTAGAGCAAGTGCCCATTTAGGACAACTAGAGCCAGTGCCCATTTAATACAACTAAAGAAGAGTGCCCATTTAATACAACTAGAGTAAGGGCCCATTTAAGACAACTAGAGCAAGTGCCCAATTAAGACAACGAGAGCAGAGTGCCCATTTAAGACAACTAGAGCAAGTACCCATTTAAGACAACAAGAGCAGAGTGCCCATTTAGGACAACTAGAGCAAGTGCCCATTTAAGACAACTAGAGACAGTGCCCATTTAGGACAACTAGAGCCAGTGCCCATTTAATACAACTAGAGCAAGTGCCCATTTAGGACAACGAGAGCACAGTGCCCATTTAAGACAACTAGAGCAAGTGCCCATTTAATACAACTAGAGCAAGTGCCCATTTAAGACAACTAGAGCAGAGTGCCCATTTAGGACAACTAAAGCAAGTGCCCATTGAAGACATCTAGAGCAAGTGCCCATTTAAGACAACTAGAGCAAGTGCCCATTTACAACAACTAAAGCAAGTGCCCCTTTAAGACAACGAGAGCAGAGTGCCCATTTAAGACAACTAGAGCCAGTGCCCATTTAATACAACTAGAGCAAGTGCCCATTTAAGACAACGAGAGCAAGTGCCAATTTACAACAACTAGAGCAAGTGCCCCTTTAAGACAACGAGAGCAGAGTGCCCATTTAGGACAACTAGAGCAGAGTGCCCATTTAAGACAACGAGAGCAGAGTGCCCATTTAGGACAACTAGAGCAAGTGTCCATTTAAGACAACTAGAGCAAGTGCCCATTTAAGACAACTAGAGCAAGTGCCCATTTAAGACAACGAGAGCAGAGTGCCCATTTAAGACAATGAGAGCAGAGTGCCCATTTAGGACAACTAGAGCAAGTGCCCATTTAATACAACTAGAGCAAGTGCCCATTTAAGACGAGAGCAGAGTACCCATTTAAGACAACTAGAGCAAGTGCCCATTTAAGACAACAAGAGCAGAGTGCCCATTTAGGACAACTAGAGCAAGTGCCCATTTAGGACAACTAGAGCAAGTGCCCATTTAATACAACTAGAGCAAGTGCCCATTTAAGACAACGAGAGCAGAGTGCCCATTTAGGACAACTAAAGCAAGTGCCCATTGAAGACATCTAGAGCAAGTGCCCATTTAAGACAACGAGAGCAAGTGCTAGGGCAGAGTGCCCATTTAAGACAACGAGAGCAGAGTGCCCATTTAGGACAACTAGAGCCAGTGCCCATTTAAGACAACGAGAGCAAGTGCCCATTTAAGACAACTAGAGCAAGTGCCCATTTAAGACAACTAGAGCCAGTGCCCATTGAAGACATCTAGAGAAAGTGCCCATTGAAGACATCTAGAGCCAGTGCCCATTTAAGAATACTAGAGCAAGTGCCCATTTAAGACAACGAGAGCAGAGTGCCCATTTAAGACAACTAGAGCAAGTGCCCATTTACAACAACTAGAGCAAGTGCCCATTTAAGACAACAAAAGCAGATTGCCCACTTAAGACAACGAGAGCAGAGTGCCCATTTAGGACAACTAGAGCAAGTGCCCATTTAGGACAATGAGAGAGAGTGCCCATTTAAGGCAACGAGAGCCAGTGCCCATTTAATACAACTAAAGCAGAGTGCCCATTTAATACAACTAGAGTAAGTGCCCATTTAAGAAGACAACGAGAGCAAGTGCCCAATTAAGACAACGAGAGCAGAGTGCCCATTTAGGACAACTAGAGCAAGTGCCCATTTAGGACAACTAGAGACAGTGCCCATTTAGGACAACTAGAGCCAGTGCCCATTTAATACAACGAGAGCACAGTGCCCATTTAGGACAACTAGAGCAAGTGCCCATTTAATACAACTAGAGCAAGTGCTCATTTAAGACAACGAGAGCAGAGTGTCCATTTAGGACAACTAAAGCAAGTGCCCATTGAAGACATCTAGAGCAAGTGTCCATTTAAGACAACTAGAGCCAGTGCCCATTTAATACAACTAAAGCAGAGTGCCCATTTAATACAACTAGAGCGAGTGCCCATTTAATACAACTAGAGCAAGTGCCCATTTAAGACAACGAGAGCAAGTGCCCATTTACAACAACTAGAGCAAGTGCCCCTTTAAGACAATGAGAGCAGAGTGCCCATTTAAGACAACTAGAGCCAGTGCCCATTTAATACAACTAGAGCAAGTGCCCATTTAATACAACTAGAGCAAGTGCCCATTTAAGACAACGAGAGCAGAGTGCCCATTTAGGACAACTAAAGCAAGTGCCCATTGAAGACATCTAGAGTAGGTGCCCATTTAAGACAACTAGAGCAAGTGCCCATTTACAACAACTAGAGCAAGTGCCCATTTAAGACAACGAGAGCAGAGTGCCCATTTAGGACTACTAGAGCAAGTGCCCATTTAGGACAACTAGAGCAAGTGCCTATTTAAGACAACGAGAGCAGAGTGCCCATTTAAGACAACTAGAGCAAGTGCTAGGGCAGCGTGCCCATTTAAGACAACGAGAGCAGAGTGCCCATTTAAGACAACTAGAGCAAGTGCTAGGGCAAAGTGCCCATTTAAGACAACGAGAGCAGAGTGCCCATTTAGGACAACTAGAGCAGAGTGCCCATTTAAGACAACGAGAGCAGAGTGCCCATTTAGGACAACTAGAGCAAGTGTCCATTTAAGACAACTAGAGCAAGTGCCCATTTAAGACAACTAGAGCAAGTGCCCGTTTAAGACGAGAGCAGAGTGCCCATTTAAGACAACTAGAGCAAGTGCCCATTTAAGACAACGAGAGCAGAGTGCCCATTTAAGACAACGAGAGCAGAGTGCACATTTAGGACAACTAGAGCCCGTGCCCATTTAATACAACTAGAAGAAGTGCCCATTTAAGACGAGAGCAGAGTGCCCTTTTAAGACAACTAGAGCAAGTGCCCATTTAAGACAACGAGAGCAGAGTGCCCATTTAGGACAACTAGAGCAAATGCCCATTTACAACAACTAGAGCAAGTGCCCCTTTAAGACAACGAGAGCAGAGTGCCCATTTAGGACAACTAGAGTATGTGCCCATTTAATGCAACTAGAGTAAGTGCCCATTTAATACAACTAGGGCAAGTGCCCATTTACAACAACTAGAGCAAGTGCCAATTTAAGACAACGAGAGCAGAGTGCCCATTTGGGACTACTAGAGCAAGTGCCCATTTAATACAACTAGAGCAAGTGCCCATTTAAGACAGCGGGAGCAGAGTGCCCATTTAGGACAACTAGAGCAAGTGCCCATTTAATACAACTAGAGCAAGTGCCCATTTAAGACGAGAGCAGAGTGCCCTTTTAAGACAACTAGAGCAAGTGCCCATTTAAGACAACGAGAGCAGAGTGCCCATTTAGGACAACTAGAGCAAATGCCCATTTACAACAACTAGAGCAAGTGCCCCTTTAAGACAACGAGAGCAGAGGCCCATTTAGGACAACTAGAGTAAGTGCCCATTTAAGACAACTAGAGCAGAGTGCCCATTTAGGACAACTAAAGCAAGTGCCCATTGAAGACATCTAGAGCAAGTGCCCATTTGAGACAACTAGAGCAAGTGCCCATTTACAACAACTAAAGCAAGTGCCCCTTTAAGACAACGAGAGCAGAGTGCCCATTTAAGACAACTAGAGCCAGTGCCCATTTAATACAACTAGAGCAAGTGCCCATTTAAGACAACGAGAGCAAGTGCCCATTTACAACAACTAGAGCAAGTGCCCCTTTAAGACAACGAGAGCAGAGTGCCCATTTAGGACAACTAGAGCAGAGTGCCCATTTAAGACAACAAGAGCAGAGTGCCCATTTAGGACAACTAGAGCAAGTGCCCATTTACAACAACTAAAGCAAGTGCCCCTTTAAGACAACGAGAGCAGAGTGCCCATTTAAGACAACTAGAGCCAGTGCCCATTTAATACAACTAGAGCAAGTGCCCATTTAAGACAACGAGAGCAAGTGCCCATTTACAACAACTAGAGCAAGTGCCCATTTAGGACAACTAGAGCAGAGTGCCCATTTAAGACAACGAGAGCAGAGTGCCCATTTAGGACAACTAGAGAAAGTGTCCATTTAAGACAACGAGAGCAGAGTGCCCATTTAAGACAACTAGAGCAAGTGCCCATTTAAGACAACAAGAGCAGAGTGCCCCTTTAAGACAATGAGAGCAGAGTGCCCATTTAGGACAACTAGAGCAAGTGCCCATTTAATACAACTAGAGCAAGTGCCCATTTAAGACGAGAGCAGAGTACCCATTTAAGACAACTAGAGCAAGTGCCCATTTAAGACAACAAGAGCAGAGTGCCCATTTAGGACAACTAGAGCAAGTGCCCATTTAGGACAACTAGAGCAAGTGCCCATTTAATACAACTAGAGCAAGTGCCCATTTAAGACAACGAGAGCAGAGTGCCCATTTAGGACAACTAAAGCAAGTGCCCATTGAAGACATCTAGAGCAAGTGCCCATTTAAGACAACGAGAGCAAGTGCTAGGGCAGAGTGCCCATTTAAGGCAACGAGAGCAGAGTGCCCATTTAGGACAACTAGAGCCAGTGCCCATTTAAGACAACGAGAGCAAGTGCCCATTTAAGACAACTAGAGCAAGTGCCCATTTAAGACAACTAGAGCCAGTGCCCATTGAAGACATCTAGAGAAAGTGCCCATTGAAGACATCTAGAGCCAGTGCCCATTTAAGAATACTAGAGAAGGGCCCATTTAAGACAACGAGAGCAGAGTGCCCATTTAAGACAACTAGAGCAAGTGCCCATTTACAACAACTAGAGCAAGTGCCCATTTAAGACAAAAAAAGCAGATTGCCCACTTAAGACAACGAGAGCAGAGTGCCCATTTAGGACAACTAGAGCAAGTGCCCATTTAGGACAATGAGAGAGAGTGCCCATTTAAGGCAACGAGAGCCAGTGCCCATTTAATACAACTAAAGCAGAGTGCCCATTTAATACAACTAGAGTAAGTGCCCATTTAAGAAGACAACGAGAGCAAGTGCCCAATTAAGACAACGAGAGCAGAGTGCCCATTTAGGACAACTAGAGCAAGTGCCCATTTAAGACAACTAGAGACAGTGCCCATTTAGGACAACTAGAGCCAGTGCCCATTTAATACAATGAGAGCACAGTGCCCATTTAAGACAACTAGAGCAAGTGCCCATTTAATACAACTAGAGCAAGTGCTCATTTAAGACAACGAGAGCAGAGTGCCCATTTAGGACAACTAAAGCAAGTGCCCATTCAAGACATCTAGAGCAAGTGTCCATTTAAGACAACTAGAGCCAGTGCCCATTTAATACAACTAAATCAGAGTGCCCATTTAATACAACTAGAGCCAGTGCCCATTTAATACAACTAGAGCAAGTGCCCATTTAAGACAACGAGAGCAAGTGCCCATTTACAACAACTAGAGCAAGTGCCCCTTTAAGACAATGAGAGCAGAGTGCCCATTTAAGACAACTAGAGCCAGTGCCCATTTAATACAACTAGAGCAAGTGCCCATTTAATACAACGAGAGCAGAGTGCCCATTTAGGACAACTAAAGCAAGTGCCCATTGAAGACATCTAGAGTAGGTGCCCATTTAAGACAACTAGAGCAAGTGCCCATTTACAACAACTAGAGCAAGTGCCCATTTAAGACAACAAGAGCAGAGTGCCCATTTAGGACTACTAGAGCAAGTGCCCATTTAGGACAACTAGAGCAAGTGCCTATTTAAGACAACGAGAGCAGAGTGCCCATTTAAGACAACTAGAGCAAGTGCTAGGGCAGAGTGCCCATTTAAGACAACGAGAGCAGAGTGCCCATTTAAGACAACTAGAGCAAGTGCTAGGGCAAAGTGCCCATTTAAGACAACGAGAGCAGAGTGCCCATTTAGGACAACTAGAGCAGAGTGCCCATTTAAGACAACGAGAGCAGAGTGCCCATTTAGGACAACTAGAGCAAGTGTCCATTTAAGACAACTAGAGCAAGTGCCCATTTAAGACAACTAGAGCAAGTGCCCGTTTAAGACGAGAGCAGAGTGCCCATTTAAGACAACTAGAGCAAGTGCCCATTTAAGACAACGAGAGCAGAGTGCCCATTTAAGACAACGAGAGCAGAGTGCCCATTTAGGACAACTAGAGCCCGTGCCCATTTAATACAACTAGAAGAAGTGCCCATTTAAGACGAGAGCAGAGTGCCCTTTTAAGACAACTAGAGTATGTGCCCATTTAATGCAACTAGAGTAAGTGCCCATTTAATACAACTAGGGCAAGTGCCCATTTACAACAACTAGAGCAAGTGCCCATTTAAGACAACGAGAGCAGAGTGCCCATTTGGGACTACTAGAGCAAGTGCCCATTTAATACAACTAGAGCAAGTGCCCATTTAAGACAACGAGATCAGAGTGCCCATTTAGGACAACTAGAGCAAGTGCCCATTTAATACAACTAGAGCAAGTGCCCATTTAAGACGAGAGCAGAGTGCCCTTTTAAGACAACTAGAGCAAGTGCCCATTTAAGACAACGAGAGCAGAGTGCCCATTTAGGACAACTAGAGCAAATGCCCATTTACAACAACTAGAGCAAGTGCCCCTTTAAGACAACGAGAGCAGAGGCCCATTTAGGACAACTAGAGTAAGTGCCCATTTAAGACAACTAGAGCAGAGTGCCCATTTAGGACAACTAAAGCAAGTGCCCATTGAACACATCTAGAGCAAGTGCCCATTTAAGACAACTAGAGCAAGTGCTCATTTACAACAACTAAAGCAAGTGCCCCTTTAAGACAACGAGAGCAGAGTGCCCATTTAAGACAACTAGAGCCAGTGCCCATTTAATACAACTAGAGCAAGTGCCCATGTAAGACAACGAGAGCAAGTGCCCATTTACAACAACTAGAGCAAGTGCCCCTTTAAGACAACGAGAGCAGAGTGCCCATTTAGGACAACTAGAGCAGAGTGCCCATTTAAGACAACGAGAGCAGAGTGCCCATTTAGGACAACTAGAGCAAGTGCCCATTTAAGACAACTAGAGCAAGTGCCCATTTAAGACAACGAGAGCAGAGTGCCCATTTAAGACAATGAGAGCAGAGTGCCCATTTAGGACAACTAGAGCAAGTGCCCATTTAATACAACTAGAGCAAGTGCCCATTTAAGACGAGAGCAGAGTACCCATTTAAGACAACTAGAGCAAGTGCCCATTTAAGACAACAAGAGCAGAGTGCCCATTTACGACAACTAGAGCAAGTGCCCATTTAGGACAACTAGAGCAAGTGCCCATTTAATACAACTAGAGCAAGTGCCCATTTAAGACAACGAGAGCAGAGTGCCCATTTAAGACAACGAGAGCAGAGTGCCCATTTAGGACAACTAAAGCAAGTGCCCATTGAAGACATCTAGAGCAAGTGCCCATTTAAGACAACGAGAGCAAGTGCTAGGGCAGAGTGCCCATTTAAGACAACGAGAGCAGAGTGCCCATTTAGGACAACTAGAGCCAGTGCCCATTTAAGACAACGAGAGCAAGTGCCCATTTAAGACAACTAGAGCAAGTGCCCGTTTAAGACGAGAGCAGAGTGCCCATTTAAGACAACTAGAGCAAGTGCCCATTTAAGACAACGAGAGCAGAGTGCCCATTTAAGACAACGAGAGCATAGTGCCCATTTAGGACAACTAGAGCCCGTGCCCATTTAATACAACTAGAGCAAGTGCCCATTTAAGACGAGAGCAGAGTGCCCTTTTAAGACAACTAGAGCAAGTGCCCATTTAAGACAACGAGAGCAGAGTGCCCATTTAGGACAACTAGAGCAAATGCCCATTTACAACAACTAGAGCAAGTGCCCCTTTAAGACAACGAGAGCAGAGTGCCCATTTAGGACAACTAGAGTATGTGCCCATTTAATGCAACTAGAGTAAGTGCCCATTTAATACAACTAGGTCAAGTGCCCATTTACAACAACTAGAGCAAGTGCCCATTTAAGACAACGAGAGCAGAGTGCCCATTTGGGACTACTAGAGCAAGTGCCCATTTAATACAACTAGAGCAAGTGCCCATTTAAGACAACGAGAGCAGAGTGCCCATTTAGGACAACTAGAGCAAGTGCCCATTTAATACAACTAGAGCAAGTGCCCATTTAAGACGAGAGCAGAGTGCCCTTTTAAGACAACTAGAGCAAGTGCCCATTTAAGACAACGAGAGCAGAGTGCCCATTTAGGACAACTAGAGCAAATGCCCATTTACAACAACTAGAGCAAGTGCCCCTTTAAGACAACGAGAGCAGAGGTCCATTTAGGACAACTAGAGTAAGTGCCCATTTAATGCAACTAGAGTAAGTGCCCATTTAATACAACTAGGGCAAGTGCCCATTTACAACAACTAGAGCAAGTGCCCATTTAAGACAACGAGAGCAGGGTGCCCATTTGGGACTACTAGAGCAAGTGCCCATTTAGGAAAACTAGAGCAAGTGCCCATTTAAGACGATAGCAGAGTGCCCAGTTAAGACAACTAGAGGAAGTGCTAGGGCAGAGTGCCCATTTAAGACAACGAGAGCAGAGTGCCTATTTAGGACAACTAGAGCAGAGTGTCCATTTAGGACAACTAGAGCAAGTGTCCATTTAAGACAACTAGAGCAAGTGCCCATTTAAGACAACAAGAACAAAGTGTCCATTTAAGACAACGAGAGCAGAGTGCCCATTTAGGACAACTAGAGCCAGTGCCCATTTAAGACAACGAGAGCAAGTGCCCATTTAAGACAACTAGAGCAAGTGCCCATTTAAGACAACTAGAGCAAGTGCCCATTGAAGACAACTAGAGCCAGTGCCCATTGAAGACATCTAGAGCAAGTGCCCATTGAAGACATCTAGAGCCAGTGCCCATTTAAGAATACTAGAGCAAGTGCCCATTTAAGACAACGAGAGCAGAGTGCCCATTTAAGACAACTAGAGCAAGTGCCCATTTACAACAACTAGAGCAAGTGACCATTTAAGACAACAAAAGCAGATTGCCCACTTAAGACAATGAGAGCAGAGTGCCCATTTAGGACAACTAGAGCAAGTGCCCATTTAGGACAATGAGAGAGAGTGCCCATTTAAGACAACTACAGCAAGTGCCCATTTACAACAACTAGAGCAAGTGCCCATTTAAGGCAACGAGAGCAGAGTGCCCTTTTAAGACAACTAGAGCCAGTGCCCCTTTAAGACAACTAGAGCAAGTGCCCATTTAGGACAACTAGAGCGAGTGCCCATTTAATACAACTAAAGCAGAGTGCCCATTTAATACAACTAGAGTAAGTGCCCATTTAAGAAGACAACGAGAGCAAGTGCCCAATTAAGACAACGAGAGCAGAGTGCCCATTTAAGACAACTAGAGCAAGTACCCATTTAAGACAACGAGAGCAGAGTGCCCATTTAGGACAACTAGAGCAAGTGCCCATTTAAGACAACTAGAGACAGTGCCCATTTAGGACAACTAGAGCCAGTGCCCATTTAATACAACTAGAGCAAGTGCCCATTTAAGACAACGAGAGCACAGTGCCCATTTAAGACAACTAGAGCAAGTGCCCATTTAATACAACTAGAGCAAGTGCCCATTTAAGACAAAGAGAGCAGAGTGCCCATTTAGGACAACTAAAGCAAGTGCCCATTGAAGACATCTAGAGCAAGTGCCCATTTAAGACAACGGGAGCAAGTGCCCATTTACAACAACTAAAGCAAGTGCCCCTTTAAGACAACGAGAGCAGAGTGCCCATTTAAGACAACTAGAGCCAGTGCCCATTTAATACAACTAGAGCAAGTGCCCATTTAAGACAACGAGAGCAAGTGCCCATTTACAACAACTAGAGCAAGTGCCCCTTTAAGACAATGAGAGCAGAGTGCCCATTTAAGACAACTAGAGCCAGTGCCCATTTAATACAACTAGAGCAAGTGCCCATTTAAGACAACGAGAGCAGAGTGCCCATTTAGGACAACTAAAGCAAGTGCCCATTGAAGACATCTAGAGTAGGTGCCCATTTAAGACAACTAGAGCAAGTGCCCATTTACAACAACTAGAGCAAGTGCCCATTTAAGACAACAAGAGCAGAGTGCCCATTTAGGACTACTAGAGCAAGTGTCCATTTAGGACAACTAGAGCAAGTGCTAGGGCAGAGTGCCCATTTGAGACAACGAGAGCAGAGTGCCCATTTACGACAACTAGAGCAAGTGCCCATTTAAGACAACTAGAGCAAGTGCCCATTTAATACAACTAGAGCAGTTGCCCATTTAAGACAACGAGAGCAAGTGCCCATTTAAGACAACGAGAGCAGAGTGCCCATTTAGGACAACTAGAGCAAGTGTCCATTTAAGAAAACTAGAGCAAGTGCCCATTTAATACAACTAGAGCAAGTGCCCATTTAAGACGAGAGCAGAGTGCCCATTTAGGACAACTAGAGCAAGTGCCCATTTAAGACAACGAGAGCAGAGTGCCCATTTAGGACAACTAGAGCAAGTGCCTATTTAATACAACTAGAGCAAGTGCCCATTTAAGACGAGAGCAGAGTGCCCATTTAGGACAACTAGAGCAAGTGTCCATTTAAGACAACTAGAGCAGAGTGCCCATTTAATACAACTAGAGCAAGTGCCCATTTAAGACAACACGAGCAGAGTGCCCATTTAAGACAACTAGAGCCAGTGCCCATTTAAGACAATGAGAGCAAGTGCCCATTTAAGACAACTAGACCAGAATGCCCATTTAAGACAACTAGAGCCAGTGCCCATTTAAGACAACGAGAGCAGAGTGCCCATTTAAGACAACTAGAGCCAGTGCCCATTTAAGACAATGAGAGCAGAGTGCCCATTTAAGACAACTAGAACAAGTGCCCATTTAATACAACTAGAGCAAGTGCCCATTTAAGACAACGAGAGCAGAATGCCCATTTAAGACAACGAGAGCCAGTGCCCATTTAATACAACTAGAGCAAGTGCCCATTTAAGACAACTAAAGCAAGTGCCCATTTAAGACAACTAGAGCCAGTGCCCATTTAGGACAACTAGAGCAAGTGTCCATTTAAGACAACTAGAGCAGAGTGCCCATTTAAGACAACTAGAGCAAGTGCCCATTTAAGACAACGAGAGCAGAGTGCCCATTTAGGACAACGAGAGCAAGTGCCCATTTAAGAAAACGAGAGCAGAGTGCTCATTTACGACAACTAGAGCAAGTGCCCATTTAAGACAACTAGAGCAAGTGCCCATTTAATACAACTAGAGCAGTTGCCCATTTAAGACAACGAGAGCAAGTGCCCATTTAAGACAACGAGAGCAGAGTGCCCATTTAGGACAACTAGAGCAAGTGTCCATTTAAGACAACTAGAGCAAGTGCCCATTTAAGACAACGAGAGCAGAGTTCCCATTTAGGACAACTAGAGCAAGTGCCCATTTAATACAACTAGAGCAAGTGCCCATTTAAGACGAGAGCAGAGTGCCCATTTAGGACAACTAGAGCAAGTGTCCATTTAAGACAACTAGAGCAGAGTGTCCATTTAATACAACTAGAGCAAGTGCCCATTTAAGACAACGAGAGCAGAGTGCCCATTTAATACAACTAGAGCAAGTGCCCATTTAAGACAACTAAAGCAAGTGCCCATTTAAGACAACTAGAGCCAGTGCCCATTTAAGACAATGAGAGCCAGTGCCCATTTAATACAACTAGAGCAAGTGCCCATTTAAGACAATGAGAGCAGAGTGCCCATTTAAGACCACTAGAACAGAGTGCCCATTTAATACAACTAGAGCAAGTGCCCATTTAAGACAACGAGAGCAGAGTGCCCATTTAAGACAACTAGAGCCAGTGCCCCTTTAAGACAACGAGAGCAGAGTGCCCATTTAAGACAACTAGAGCAAGTGCCCATTTAAGACAACTAGAGCCAGTGCCCATTTAAGACAACGAGAGCCAGTGCCCATTTAATACAACTAGAGCAAGTGCCCATTTAAGACAATGAGAGCAGAGTGCCCATTTAAGACAACTAGAACAGAGTGCCCATTTAATACAACTAGAGCAAGTGCCCATTTAAGACAACGAGAGCAGAGTGCCCATTTAAGACAACTAGAGCCAGTGCCCCTTTAAGACAATGAGAGCAGAGTGCCCATTTAAGACAACAAGAGCAGAGTGCCCATTTAGGACTACTAGAGCAAGTGCCCATTTAGGACAACTAGAGCAAGTGCTAGGGCAGAGTGCCCATTTAAGACAACGAGAGCAGAGTGCCCATTTAAGACAACTAGAGCAAGTGCTAGGGCAGAGTGCCCATTTGAGACAACGAGAGCAGAGTGCCCATTTACGACAACTAGAGCAAGTGCCCATTTAAGACAACTAGAGCAAGTGCCCATTTAATACAACTAGAGCAGTTGCCCATTTAAGACAACGAGAGCAAGTGCCCATTTAAGACAACGAGAGCAGAGTGCCCATTTAGGACAACTAGAGCAAGTGTCCATTTAAGAAAACTAGAGCAAGTGCCCATTTAATACAACTAGAGCAAGTGCCCATTTAAGACGAGAGCAGAGTGCCCATTTAGGACAACTAGAGCAAGTGCCCATTTAAGACAACGAGAGCAGAGTGCCCATTTAGGACAACTAGAGCAAGTGCCTATTTAATACAACTAGAGCAAGTGCCCATTTAAGACGAGAGCAGAGTGCCCATTTAGGACAACTAGAGCAAGTGTCCATTTAAGACAACTAGAGCAGAGTGCCCATTTAATACAACTAGAGCAAGTGCCCATTTAAGACAACACGAGCAGAGTGCCCATTTAAGACAACTAGAGCCAGTGCCCATTTAAGACAATGAGAGCAAGTGCCCATTTAAGACAACTAGACCAGAATGCCCATTTAAGATAACTAGAGCCAGTGCCCATTTAAGACAACGAGAGCAGAGTGCCCATTTAAGACAACTAGAGCCAGTGCCCATTTAAGACAATGAGAGCAGAGTGCCCATTTAAGACAACTAGAACAAGTGCCCATTTAATACAACTAGAGCAAGTGCCCATTTAAGACAACGAGAGCAGAATGCCCATTTAAGACAACGAGAGCCAGTGCCCATTTAATACAACTAGAGCAAGTGCCCATTTAAGACAACTAAAGCAAGTGCCCATTTAAGACAACTAGAGCCAGTGCCCATTTAGGACAACTAGAGCAAGTGTCCATTTAAGACAACTAGAGCAGAGTGCCCATTTAAGACAACTAGAGCAAGTGCCCATTTAAGACAACGAGAGCAGAGTGCCCATTTAGGACAACGAGAGCAAGTGCCCATTTAAGAAAACGAGAGCAGAGTGCTCATTTACGACAACTAGAGCAAGTGCCCATTTAAGACAACTAGAGCAAGTGCCCATTTAATACAACTAGAGCAGTTGCCCATTTAAGACAACGAGAGCAAGTGCCCATTTAAGACAACGAGAGCAGAGTGCCCATTTAGGACAACTAGAGCAAGTGTCCATTTAAGACAACTAGAGAAAGTGCCCATTTAAGACAACGAGAGCAGAGTTCCCATTTAGGACAACTAGAGCAAGTGCCCATTTAATACAACTAGAACAAGTGCCCATTTAAGACGAGAGCAGAGTGCCCATTTAGGACAACTAGAGCAAGTGTCCATTTAAGACAACTAGAGCAGAGTGTCCATTTAATACAACTAGAGCAAGTGCCCATTTAAGACAACGAGAGCAGAGTGCCCATTTAATACAACTAGAGCAAGTGCCCATTTAAGACAACTAAAGCAAGTGCCCATTTAAGACAACTAGAGCCAGTGCCCATTTAAGACAATGAGAGCCAGTGCCCATTTAATACAACTAGAGCAAGTGCCCATTTAAGACAATGAGAGCAGAGTGCCCATTTAAGACCACTAGAACAGAGTGCCCATTTAATACAACTAGAGCAAGTGCCCATTTAAGACAACGAGAGCAGAGTGCCCATTTAAGACAACTAGAGCCAGTGCCCCTTTAAGACAACGAGAGCAGAGTGCCCATTTAAGACAACTAGAGCAAGTGCCCATTTAAGACAACTAGAGCCAGTGCCCATTTAAGACAACGAGAGCCAGTGCCCATTTAATACAACTAGAGCAAGTGCCCATTTAAGACAATGAGAGCAGAGTGCCCATTTAAGACAAGTAGAACAGAGTGCCCATTTAATACAACTAGAGCAAGTGCCCATTTAAGACAACGAGAGCAGAGTGCCCATTTAAGACAACTAGAGCCAGTGCCCCTTTAAGACAATGAGAGCAGAGTGCCCATTTAAGACAACTAGAGCCAGTGCCCATTTAAGACGAGACCAGAGTGCCCAATTAATACAACTAGAGCAAGTGCCCGTTTAAGACAACCAGAGCCAGTGCCCATTTAAAACAACTAGAGCCAGTGCCCATTTAAGGCAACGGGAACAAGTGCCCATTTAAGACAACTAGAGCCAGTGCCCATTGAAGACAACTAGAGCAAGTGCCCATTAAAGACAACAAGAGCAAGTGCCCATTTAAGACAACTAGAGCCAGTGCCCATTTAAGACAACGAGAGCCAGTGCCATTTAAGACAACTAGAGCAAGTGCCCATTTAAGACAACTAGAGCCAGTGCCCATTGAAGACATCTAGAGCAAGTGCCCATTGAAGACATCTAGAGCCAGTGCCCATTTAAGAATACTAGAGCAAGTGCCCATTTAAGACAACGAGAGCAGAGTGCCCATTTAAGACAACGAGAGCAAGTGTCCACTTAAGACAACTAGAGCAAGTGCCCATTTACAACAACTAGAGCAAGTGCCCATTTAAGACAATAAAAGCAGAGTGCCCATTTAGGGCAACTAGAGCAGAGTGCCCATTTAAGACAATGAGAGAGAGTGCCCATTTAAGACAACTACAGCAAGTGCCCATTTAAGGCAACGAGAGCAGAGTGCCCATTTAAGACAACTAGAGCCAGTGCCCCTTTAAGACAACTAGAGCAAGTGCCCATTTAGGACAACTAGAGCCAGTGCCCATTTAATACAACTAAAGCAGAGTGCCCATTTAATACAACTAGAGTAAGTGCACATTTAAGACAACGAGAGCAAGTGCCCAATTAAGACAACGAGAGCAGAGTGCCCATTTAAGACAACTAGAGCAAGTACCCATTTAAGACAACAAGAGCAGAGTGCCCATTTAGGACAACTAGAGCAAGTGCCCATTTAAGACAACTAGAGACAGTGCCCATTTAGGACAACTAGAGCCAGTGCCCATTTAATACAACTAGAGCAAGTGCCCATTTAGGACAACGAGAGCACAGTGCCCATTTAAGACAACTAGAGCAAGTGCCCATTTAATACAACTAGAGCAAGTGCCCATTTAAGACAACTAGAGCAGAGTGCCCATTTAGGACAACTAAAGCAAGTGCCCATTGAAGACATCTAGAGCAAGTGCCCATTTAAGACAACTAGAGCAAGTGCCCATTTACAACAACTAAAGCAAGTGCCCCTTTAAGACAACGAGAGCAGAGTGCCCATTTAAGACAACTAGAGCCAGTGCCCATTTAATACAACTAGAGCAAGTGCCCATTTAAGACAACGAGAGCAAGTGCCCATTTACAACAACTAGAGCAAGTGCCCCTTTAAGACAACGAGAGCAGAGTGCCCATTTAAGACAACGAAAGCAGAGTGCCCATTTAGGACAACTAGAGCAAGTGCCCATTTAAGACAACTAGAGCAAGTGCCCATTTAAGACAACGAGAGCAGAGTGCCCATTTAAGACAATGAGAGCAGAGTGCCCATTTAGGACAACTAGAGCAAGTGCCCATTTAATACAACTAGAGCAAGTGCCCATTTAAGACGAGAGCAGAGTACCCATTTAAGACAACTAGAGCAAGTGCCCATTTAAGACAACAAGAGCAGAGTGCCCATTTACGACAACTAGAGCAAGTGCCCATTTAGGACAACTAGAGCAAGCACCCATTTAATACAACTAGAGCAAGTGCCCATTTAAGACAACGAGAGCAAGTGCCCATTTAAGACAACGAGAGCAAGTGCTAGGGCAGAGTGCCCATTTAAGACAACGAGAGCAGAGTGCCCATTTAGGACAATTAGAGCCAGTGCCCATTTAAGACAACGAGAGCAAGTGCCCATTTAAGACAACTAGAGCAAGTGCCCATTTAAGACAACTAGAGCCAGTGCCCATTGAAGACATCTAGAGAAAGTGCCCATTGAAGACATCTAGAGCCAGTGCCCATTTAAGAATACTAGAGCAAGTGCCCATTTAAGACAACGAGAGCAGAGTGCCCATTTAAGACAACTAGAGCAAGTGCCCATTTACAACAACTAGAGCAAGTGCCCATTTAAGACAACAAAAGCAGATTGCCCACTTAAGACAACGAGAGCAGAGTGCCCATTTAGGACAACTAGAGCAAGTGCCCATTTAGGACAATGAGAGAGAGTGCCCATTTAAGACAACTACAGCAAGTGCCCTTTTACAACAACTAGAGCAAGTGCCCATTTAAGGCAACGAGAGCAGAGTGCCCATTTAAGACAACTAGAGCCAGTGCCCCTTTAAGACAACTAGAGCAAGTGCCCATTTAGGACAACTAGAGCCAGTGCCCATTTAATACAACTAAAGCAGAGTGCCCATTTAATACAACTAGAGTAAGTGCCCATTTAAGAAGACAACGAGAGCAAGTGCCCAATTAAGACAACGAGAGCAGAGTGCCCATTTAGGACAACTAGAGCAAGTGCCCATTTAAGACAACTAGAGACAGTGCCCATTTAGGACAACTAGAGCCAGTGCCCATTTAATACAACGAGAGCACAGTGCCCATTTAAGACAACTAGAGCAAGTGCCCATTTAATACAACTAGAGCAAGTGCCCATTTAAGACAACGAGAGCAGAGTGCCCATTTAGGACAACTAAAGCAAGTGCCCATTGAAGACATCTAGAGCAAGTGTCCATTTAAGACAACTAGAGCCAGTGCCCATTTAATACAACTAAAGCAGAGTGCCCATTTAATAAAACTAGAGCCAGTGCCCATTTAATACAACTAGAGCAAGTGCCCATTTAAGACAACGAGAGCAAGTGCCCATTTACAACAACTAGAGCAAGTGCCCCTTTAAGACAATGAGAGCAAAGTGCCCATTTAAGACAACTAGAGCCAGTGCCCATTTAATACAACTAGAGCAAGTGCCCATTTAATACAACTAGAGCAAGTGCCCATTTAAGACAACGAGAGCAGAGTGCCCATTTAGGACAACTAAAGCAAGTGCCCATTGAAGACATCTAGAGTAGGTGCCCATTTAAGACAACGAGAGTAGAGTGCCCATTTAAGACAACTAGAGCAAGTGCTAGGGCAGAGTGCCCATTTAAGACAACGAGAGCAGAGTGCCCATTTAAGACAACTAGAGCAAGTGCTAGGGCAAAGTGCCCATTTAAGACAACAAGAGCAGAGTGCCCATTTAGGACAACTAGAGCAGAGTGCCCATTTAAGACAACGAGAGCAGAGTGCCCATTTAGGACAACTAGAGCAAGTGTCCATTTAAGACAACTAGAGCAAGTGCCCGTTTAAGACGAGAGCAGAGTGCCCATTTAAGACAACTAGAGCAAGTGCCCATTTAAGACAACGAGAGCAGAGTGCCCATTTAGGACAACTAGAGCCCGTGCCCATTTAATACAACTAGAGCAAGTGCCCATTTAAGACGAGAGCAGAGTGCCCTTTTAAGACAACTAGAGCAAGTGCCCATTTAAGACAACGAGAGCAGAGTGCCCATTTAGGACAACTAGAGCAAATGCCCATTTACAACAACTAGAGCAAGTGCCCCTTTAAGACAACGAGAGCAGAGTGCCCATTTAGGACAGCTAGAGTATGTGCCCATTTAATGCAACTAGAGTAAGTGCCCATTTAATACAAATAGGGCAAGTGCCCATTTACAACAACTAGAGCAAGTGCCCATTTAAGACAACGAGAGCAGAGTGCCCATTTGGGACTACTAGAGCAAGTGCCCATTTAATACAACTAGAGCAAGTGCCCATTTAAGACAACGAGAGCAGAATGCCCATTTAGGACAACTAGAGCAAGTGCCCATTTAATACAACTAGAGCAAGTGCCCATTTAAGACGAGAGCAGAGTGCCCTTTTAAGACAACTAGAGCAAGTGCCCATTTAAGACAACGAGAGCAGAGTGCCCATTTAGGACAACTAGAGCAAATGCCCATTTACAACAACTAGAGCAAGTGCCCCTTTAAGACAACGAGAGCAGAGGCCCATTTAGGACAACTAGAGTAAGTGCCCATTTAATGCAACTAGAGTAAGTGCCCATTTAATACAACTAGGGCAAGTGCCCATTTACAACAACTAGAGCAAGTGCCCATTTAATACAACGAGAGCAGAGTGCCCATTTGGGACTACTAGAGCAAGTGCCCATTTAGGAAAACTAGAGCAAGTGCCCATTTAAGACGATAGCAGAGTGCCCAGTTAAGACAACTAGAGGAAGTGCTAGGGCAGAGTGCCCATTTAAGACAACGAGAGTAGGGTGCCCATTTAGGACAACTAGAGCAGAGTGTCCATTTAGGACAACTAGAGCAAGTGTCCATTTAAGACAACTAGAGCAAGTGCCCATTTAAGACAACGAGAACAAAGTGTCCATTTAAGACAACGAGAGCAGAGTGCCCATTTAGGACAACTAGAGCCAGTGCCCATTTAAGACAACGAGAGCAAGTGCCCATTTAAGACAACTAGAGCAAGTGCCCATTTAAGACAACTAGAGCAAGTGCCCATTGAAGACAACTAGAGCCAGTGCCCATTGAAGACATCTAGAGCAAGTGCCCATTGAAGACATCTAGAGCCAGTGCCCATTTAAGAATACTAGAGCAAGTGCCCATTTAAGACAACGAGAGCAGAGTGCCCATTTAAGACAACTAGAGCAAGTGCCCATTTACAACAACTAGAGCAAGTGCCCATTTAAGGCAACGAGAGCAGAGTGCCCATTTAAGACAACTAGAGCGAGTGCCCCTTTAAGACAACTAGAGCAAGTGCCCATTTAGGACAACTAGAGCCAGTGCCCATTTAATACAACTAAAGCAGAGTGCCCATTTAATACAACTAGAGTAAGTGCCCATTTAAGAAGACAACGAGAGCAAGTGCCCAATTAAGACAACGAGAGCAGAGTGCCCATTTAAGACAACTAGAGCAAGTACCCATTTAAGACAACGAGAGCAGAGTGCCCATTTAGGACAACTAGAGCAAGTGCCCATTTAAGACAACTAGAGACAGTGCCCATTTAGGACAACTAGAGCCAGTGCCCATTTAATACAACTAGAGCAAGTGCCCATTTAAGACAACGAGAGCACAGTGCCCATTTAAGACAACTAGAGCAAGTGCCCATTTCATACAACTAGAGCAAGTGCCCATTTAAGACAACGAGAGCAGAGTGCCCATTTAGGACAACTAATGCAAGTGCCCATTGAAGACATCTAGAGCAAGTGCCCATTTAAGACAACTGGAGCAAGTGCCCATTTACAACAACTAAAGCAAGTGCCCCTTTAAGACAACGAGAGCAGAGTGCCCATTTAAGACAACTAGAGCCAGTGCCCATTTAATACAACTAGAGCAAGTGCCCATTTAAGACAACGAGAGCAAGTGCCCATTTACAACAACTAGAGCAAGTGCCCCTTTAAGACAATGAGAGCAGAGTGCCCATTTAAGACAACTAGAGCCAGTGCCCATTTAATACAACTAGAGCAAGTGCCCATTTAAGACAACGAGAGCAGAGTGCCCATTTAGGACAACTAAAGCAAGTGCCCATTGAAGACATCTAGAGTAGGTGCCCATTTAAGACAACTAGAGCAAGTGCCCATTTACAACAACTAGAGCAAGTGCCCATTTAAGACAACGAGAGCAGAGTGCCCATTTAGGACTACTAGAGCAAGTGCCCATTTAGGACAACTAGAGCAAGTGCTAGGGCAGAGTGCCCATTTAAGACAACGAGAGCAGAGTGCCCATTTAAGACAACTAGAGCAAGTGCTAGGGCAGAGTGCCCATTTAAGACAACGAGAGCAGAGTGCCCATTTACGACAACTAGAGCAAGTGCCCATTTAAGACAACTAGAGCAAGTGCCCATTTAATACAACTAGAGCAGTTGCCCATTTAAGACAACGAGAGCAAGTGCCCATTTAAGACAACGAGAGCAGAGTGCCCATTTAGGACAACTAGAGCAAGTGTCCATTTAAGAAAACTAGAGCAAGTGCCCATTTAATACAACTAGAGCAAGTGCCCATTTAAGACGAGAGCAGAGTGCCCATTTAGGACAACTAGAGCAAGTGCCCATTTAAGACAACGAGAGCAGAGTGCCCATTTAGGACAACTAGAGCAGAGTGCCCATTTAAGACAATGAGAGAGAGTGCCCATTTAAGACAACTACAGCAAGTGCCCATTTAAGGCAACGAGAGCAGAGTGCCCATTTAAGACAACTAGAGCCAGTGCCCCTTTAAGACAACTAGAGCAAGTGCCCATTTAGGACAACTAGAGCCAGTGCCCATTTAATACAACTAAAGCAGAGTGCCCATTTAATACAAATAGAGTAAGTGCCCATTTAAGACAACGAGAGCAAGTGCCCAATTAAGACAACGAGAGCAGAGTGCCCATTTAAGACAACTAGAGCAAGTACCCATTTAAGACAACAAGAGCAGAGTGCCCATTTAGGACAACTAGAGCAAGTGCCCATTTAAGACAACTAGAGACAGTGCCCATTTAGGACAACTAGAGCCAGTGCCCATTTAATACAACTAGAGCAAGTGCCCATTTAGGACAACGAGAGCACAGTGCCCATTTAAGACAACTAGAGCAAGTGCCCATTTAATACAACTAGAGCAAGTGCCCATTTAAGACAACTAGAGCAGAGTGCCCATTTAGGACAACTAAAGCAAGTGCCCATTGAAGACATCTAGAGCAAGTGCCCATTTAAGACAACTAGAGCAAGTGCCCATTTACAACAACTAAAGCAAGTGCCCCTTTAAGACAACGAGAGCAGAGTGCCCATTTAAGACAACTAGAGCCAGTGCCCATTTAATACAACTAGAGCAAGTGCCCATTTAAGACAACGAGAGCAAGTGCCCATTTACAACAACTAGAGCAAGTGCCCCTTTAAGACAACGAGAGCAGAGTGCCCATTTAGGACAACTAGAGCAGAGTGCCCATTTAAGACAACGAGAGCAGAGTGCCCATTTAGGACAACTAGAGCAAGTGCCCATTTAAGACAACTAGAGCAAGTGCCCATTTAAGACAACGAGAGCAGAGTGCCCATTTAAGACAATGAGAGCAGAGTGCCCATTTAGGACAACTAGAGCAAGTGCCCATTTAATACAACTAGAGCAAGTGCCCATTTAAGACGAGAGCAGAGTACCCATTTAAGACAACTAGAGCAAGTGCCCATTTAAGACAACAAGAGCAGAGTGCCCATTTACGACAACTAGAGCAAGTGCCCATTTAGGACAACTAGAGCAAGCGCCCATTTAATACAACTAGAGCAAGTGCCCATTTAAGACAACGAGAGCAAGTGCTAGGGCAGAGTGCCCATTTAAGACAACGAGAGCAGAGTGCCCATTTAGGACAACTAGAGCCAGTGCCCATTTAAGACAACGAGAGCAAGTGCCCATTTAAGACAACTAGAGCAAGTGCCCATTTAAGACAACTAGAGCCAGTGCCCATTGAAGACATCTAGAGAAAGTGCCCATTGAAGACATCTAGAGCCAGTGCCCATTTAAGAATACTAGAGCAAGTGCCCATTTAAGACAACGAGAGCAGAGTGCCCATTTAAGACAACTAGAGCAAGTGCCCATTTACAACAACTAGAGCAAGTGCCCATTTAAGACAACAAAAGCAGATTGCCCACTTAAGACAACGAGAGCAGAGTGCCCATTTAGGACAACTAGAGCAAGTGCCCATTTAGGGCAATGAGAGAGAGTGCCCATTTAAGACAACTATAGCAAGTGCCCTTTTACAACAACTAGAACAAGTGCCCATTTAAGGCAACGAGAGCAGAGTGCCCATTTAAGACAACTAGAGCCAGTGCCCCTTTAAGACAACTAGAGCAAGTGCCCATTTAGGACAACTAGAGCCAGTGCCCATTTAATACAACTAAAGCAGAGTGCCCATTTAATACAACTAGAGTAAGTGCCCATTTAAGAAGACAACGAGAGCAAGTGCCCAATTAAGACAACGAGAGCAGAGTGCCCATTTAGGACAACTAGAGCAAGTGCCCATTTAAGACAACTAGAGACAGTGCCCATTTAGGACAACTAGAGCCAGTGCCCATTTAATACAACAAGAGCACAGTGCCCATTTAAGACAACTAGAGCAAGTGCCCATTTAATACAACTAGAGCAAGTGCCCATTTAAGACAACGAGAGCAGAGTGCCCATTTAGGACAACTAAAGCAAGTGCCCATTGAAGACATCTAGAGCAAGTGTCCATTTAAGACAACTAGAGCCAGTGCCCATTTAATACAACTAAAGCAGAGTGCCCATTTAATAAAACTAGAGCCAGTGCCCATTTAATACAACTAGAGCAAGTGCCCATTTAAGACAACGAGAGCAAGTGCCCATTTACAACAATTAAAGCAAGTGCCCCTTTAAGACAATGAGAGCAAAGTGCCCATTTAAGACAACTAGAGCCAGTGCCCATTTAATACAACTAGAGCAAGTGCCCATTTAATACAACTAGAGCAAGTGCCCATTTAAGACAACGAGAGCAGAGTGCCCATTTAGGACAACTAAAGCAAGTGCCCATTGAAGACATCTAGGTAGGTGCCCATTTAAGACAACTAGAGCAAGTGCCCATTTACAACAACTAGAGCAAGTGCCCATTTAAGACAACGAGAGCAGAGTGCCCATTTAGGACTACTAGAGCAAGTGCCCATTTAGGACAACTAGAGCAAGTGCCTATTTAAGACAACGAGAGTAGAGTGCCCATTTAAGACAACTAGAGCAAGTGCTAGGGCAGAGTGCCCATTTAAGACAACAAGAGCAGAGTGCCCATTTAAGACAACTAGAGCAAGTGCTAGGGCAAAGTGCCCATTTAAGACAACGAGAGCAGAGTGCCCATTTAGGACAACTAGAGCAGAGTGCCCATTTAAGACAACGAGAGCAGAGTGCCCATTTAGGACAACTAGAGCAAGTGTCCATTTAAGACAACTAGAGCAAGTGCCCGTTTAAGACGAGAGCAGAGTGCCCATTTAAGACAACTAGAGCAAGTGCCCATTTAAGACAACGAGAGCAGAGTGCCCATTTAGGACAACTAGAGCCCGTGCCCATTTAATACAACTAGAGCAAGTGCCCATTTAAGACGAGAGCAGAGTGCCCTTTTAAGACAACTAGAGCAAGTGCCCATTTAAGACAACGAGAGCAGAGTGCCCATTTAGGACAACTAGAGCAAATGCCCATTTACAACAACTAGAGCAAGTGCCCCTTTAAGACAACGAGAGCAGAGTGCCCATTTAGGACAACTAGAGTATGTGCCCATTTAACGCAACTAGAGTAAGTGCCCATTTAATACAACTAGGGCAAGTGCCCATTTACAACAACTAGAGCAAGTGCCCATTTAAGACAACGAGAGCAGAGTGCCCATTTGGGACTACTAGAGCAAGTGCCCATTTAATACAACTAGAGCAAGTGCCCATTTAAGACAATGAGAGCAGAATGCCCATTTAGGACAACTAGAGCAAGTGCCCATTTAATACAACTAGAGCAAGTGCCCATTTAAGACGAGAGCAGAGTGCCCTTTTAAGACAACTAGAGCAAGTGCCCATTTAAGACAACTAGAGCAAGTGCCCATTTAGGACAACTAGAGCCAGTGCCCATTTAATACAACTAAAGCAGAGTGCCCATTTAATACAACTAGAGTAAGTGCCCATTTAAGAAGACAACGAGAGCAAGTGCCCAATTAAGACAACGAGAGCAGAGTGCCCATTTAGGACAACTAGAGCAAGTGCCCATTTAAGACAACTAGAGACAGTGCCCATTTAGGACAACTAGAGCCAGTGCCCATTTAATACAACGAGAGCACAGTGCCCATTTAAGACAACTAGAGCAAGTGCCCATTTAATACAACTAGAGCAAGTGCCCATTTAAGACAACGAGAGCAGAGTGCCCATTTAGGACAACTAAAGCAAGTGCCCATTGAAGACATCTAGAGCAAGTGTCCATTTAAGACAACTAGAGCCAGTGCCCATTTAATACAACTAAAGCAGAGTGCCCATTTAATAAAACTAGAGCCAGTGCCCATTTAATACAACTAGAGCAAGTGCCCATTTAAGACAACGAGAGCAAGTGCCCATTTACAACAATTAGAGCAAGTGCCCCTTTAAGACAATGAGAGCAAAGTGCCCATTTAAGACAACTAGAGCCAGTGCCCATTTAATACAACTAGAGCAAGTGCCCATTTAATACAACTAGAGCAAGTGCCCATTTAAGACAACGAGAGCAGAGTGCCCATTTAGGACAACTAAAGCAAGTGCCCATTGAAGACATCTAGGTAGGTGCCCATTTAAGACAACTAGAGCAAGTGCCCATTTACAACAACTAGAGCAAGTGCCCATTTAAGACAACGAGAGCAGAGTGCCCATTTAGGACTACTAGAGCAAGTGCCCATTTAGGACAACTAGAGCAAGTGCCTATTTAAGACAACGAGAGTAGAGTGCCCATTTAAGACAACTAGAGAAAGTGCTAGGGCAGAGTGCCCATTTAAGACAACAAGAGCAGAGTGCCCATTTAAGACAACTAGAGCAAGTGCTAGGGCAAAGTGCCCATTTAAGACAATGAGAGCAGAGTGCCCATTTAGGACAACTATAGCAGAGTGCCCATTTAAGACAACGAGAGCAGAGTGCCCATTTAGGACAACTAGAGCAAGTGTCCATTTAAGACAACTAGAGCAAGTGCCCGTTTAAGACGAGAGCAGAGTGCCCATTTAAGACAACTAGAGCAAGTGCCCATTTAAGACAACGAGAGCAGAGTGCCCATTTAGGACAACTAGAGCCCGTGCCCATTTAATACAACTAGAGCAAGTGCCCATTTAAGACAATGAGAGCAGAATGCCCATTTAGGACAACTAGAGCAAGTGCCCATTTAAGACAACGAGAGCAGAGTGCCCATTTAGGACAACTAGAGCAAATGCCCATTTACAACAACTAGAGCAAGTGCCCCTTTAAGACAACGAGAGCAGAGGCCCATTTAGGACAACTAGAGTAAGTGCCCATTTAATGCAACTAGAGTAAGTGCCCATTTAATACAACTAGGGCAAGTGCCCATTTACAACAACTAGAGCAAGTGCCCATTTAATACAACGAGAGCAGAGTGCCCATTTGGGACTACTAGAGCAAGTGCCCATTTAGGAAAACTAGAGCAAGTGCCCATTTAAGACGATAGCAGAGTGCCCAGTTAAGACAACTAGAGGAAGTGCTAGGGCAGAGTGCCCATTTAAGACAACGAGAGCAGGGTGCCCATTTAGGACAACTAGAGCAGAGTGTCCATTTAGGACAACTAGAGCAAGTGTCCATTTAAGACAACTAGAGCAAGTGCCCATTTAAGACAACGAGAACAAAGTGTCCATTTAAGACAACGAGAGCAGAGTGCCCATTTAGGACAACTAGAGCCAGTGCCCATTTAAGACAACGAGAGCAAGTGCCCATTTAAGACAACTAGAGCAAGTGCCCATTTAAGACAACGAGAGCAGAGTGCCCATTTAAGACAACTAGAGCAAGTGCCCATTTACAACAACTAGAGCAAGTGCCCATTTAAGACAACAAAAGCAGATTGCCCACTTAAGACAACGAGAGCAGAGTGCCCATTTAGGACAACTAGAGCAAGTGCCCATTTAGGACAATGAGAGAGAGTGCCCATTTAAGACAACTACAGCAAGTGCCCATTTACAACAACTAGAGCAAGTGCCCATTTAAGGCAACGAGAGCGAGTGCCCCTTTAAGACAACTAGAGCAAGTGCCCATTTAGGACAACTAGAGCCAGTGCCCATTTAATACAACTAAAGCAGAGTGCCCATTTAATACAACTAGAGTAAGTGCCCATTTAAGAAGACAACGAGAGCAAGTGCCCAATTAAGACAACGAGAGCAGAGTGCCCATTTAAGACAACTAGAGCAAGTACCCATTTAAGACAACGAGAGCAGAGTGCCCATTTAGGACAACTAGAGCAAGTGCCCATTTAAGACAACTAGAGACAGTGCCCATTTAGGACAACTAGAGCCAGTGCCCATTTAATACAACTAGAGCAAGTGCCCATTTAAGACAACGAGAGCACAGTGCCCATTTAAGACAACTAGAGCAAGTGCCCATTTCATACAACTAGAGCAAGTGCCCATTTAAGACAACGAGAGCAGAGTGCCCATTTAGGACAACTAATGCAAGTGCCCATTGAAGACATCTAGAGCAAGTGCCCATTTAAGACAACTGGAGCAAGTGCCCATTTACAACAACTAAAGCAAGTGCCCCTTTAAGACAACGAGAGCAGAGTGCCCATTTAAGACAACTAGAGCCAGTGCCCATTTAATACAACTAGAGCAAGTGCCCATTTAAGACAACGAGAGCAAGTGCCCATTTAATACAACTAGAGCAAGTGCCCATTTAAGACGAAAGCAGAGTGCCCATTTAGGACAACTAGAGCAAGTGTCCATTTAAGACAACTAGAGCAGAGTGTCCATTTAATACAACTAGAGCAAGTGCCCATTTAAGACAACGAGAGCAGAGTGCCCATTTAATACAACTAGAGCAAGTGCCCATTTAAGACAACTAAAGCAAGTGCCCATTTAAGACAACTAGAGCCAGTGCCCATTTAAGACAATGAGAGCCAGTGCCCATTTAATACAACTAGAGCAAGTGCCCATTTAAGACAATGAGAGCAGAGTGCCCATTTAAGACCACTAGAACAGAGTGCCCATTTAATACAACTAGAGCAAGTGCCCATTTAAGACAACGAGAGCAGAGTGCCCATTTAAGACAACTAGAGCCAGTGCCCCTTTAAGACAACGAGAGCAGAGTGCCCATTTAAGACAACTAGAGCAAGTGCCCATTTAAGACAACTAGAGCCAGTGCCCATTTAAGACAACGAGAGCCAGTGCCCATTTAATACAACTAGAGCAAGTGCCCATTTAAGACAATGTGAGCAGAGTGCCCATTTAAGACAACTAGAACAGAGTGCCCATTTAATACAACTAGAGCAAGTGCCCATTTAAGACAACGAGAGCAGAGTGCCCATTTAAGACAACTAGAGCCAGTGCCCCTTTAAGACAATGAGAGCAGAGTGCCCATTTAAGACAACTAGAGCCAGTGCCCATTTAAGACGAGAGCAGAGTGCCCATTTAATACAACTAGAGCAAGTGCCCGTTTAAGACAACCAGAGCCAGTGCCCATTTAAAACAACTAGAGCCAGTGCCCATTTAAGGCAACGGGAACAAGTGCCCATTTAAGACAACTAGAGACAGTGCCCATTGAAGACAACTAGAGCAAGTGCCCATTAAAGACAACAAGAGCAAGTGCCCATTTAAGACAACTAGAGCCAGTGCCCATTTAAGACAACGAGAGCCAGTGCCATTTAAGACAACTAGAGCAAGTGCCCATTTAAGACAACTAGAGCCAGTGCCCATTGAAGACATCTAGAGCAAGTGCCCATTGAAGACATCTAGAGCCAGTGCCCATTTAAGAATACTAGAGCAAGTGCCCATTTAAGACAACGAGAGCAGAGTGCCCATTTAAGACAACGAGAGCAAGTGTCCACTTAAGACAACTAGAGCAAGTGCCCATTTACAACAACTAGAGCAAGTGCCCATTTAAGACAATAAAAGCAGATTGCCCATTTAGGGCAACTAGAGCAGAGTGCCCATTTAAGACAATGAGAGAGAGTGCCCATTTAAGACAACTACAGCAAGTGCCCATTTAAGGCAACGAGAGCAGAGTGCCCATTTAAGACAACTAGAGCCAGTGCCCCTTTAAGACAACTAGAGCCAGTGCCCATTTAATACAACTAAAGCAGAGTGCCCATTTAATACAACTAGAGTAAGTGCCCATTTAAGACAACGAGAGCAAGTGCCCAATTAAGACAACGAGAGCAGAGTGCCCATTTAAGACAACTAGAGCAAGTACCCATTTAAGACAACAAGAGCAGAGTGCCCATTTAGGACAACTAGAGCAAGTGCCCATTTAAGACAACGAGAGCAGAGTGCCCATTTAGGACAACTAGAGCCCGTGCCCATTTAATACAACTAGAGCAAGTGCCCATTTAAGACGAGAGCAGAGTGCCCTTTTAAGACAACTAGAGCAAGTGCCCATTTAAGACAACGAGAGCAGAGTGCCCATTTAGGACAACTAGAGCAAATGCCCATTTACAACAACTAGAGCAAGTGCCCCTTTAAGACAACGAGAGCAGAGTGCCCATTTAGGACAACTAGAGTATGTGCCCATTTAATGCAACTAGAGTAAGTGCCCATTTAATACAACTAGGGCAAGTGCCCATTTACAACAACTAGAGCAAGTGCCCATTTAAGACAACGAGAGCAGAGTGCCCATTTGGGACTACTAGAGCAAGTGCCCATTTAATACAACTAGAGCAAGTGCCCATTTAAGACAATGAGAGCAGAATGCCCATTTAGGACAACTAGAGCAAGTGCCCATTTAATACAACTAGAGCAAGTGCCCATTTAAGACGAGAGCAGAGTGCCCTTTTAAGACAACTAGAGCAAGTGCCCATTTAAGACAACGAGAGCAGAGTGCCCATTTAGGACAACTAGAGCAAATGCCCATTTACAACAACTAGAGCAAGTGCCCCTTTAAGACAACGAGAGCAGAGGCCCATTTAGGACAACTAGAGTAAGTGCCCATTTAATGCAACTAGAGTAAGTGCCCATTTAATACAACTAGGGCAAGTGCCCATTTACAACAACTAAAGCAAGTGCCCATTTAATACAACGAGAGCAGAGTGCCCATTTGGGACTACTAGAGCAAGTGCCCATTTAGGAAAACTAGAGCAAGTGCCCATTTAAGACGATAGCAGAGTGCCCAGTTAAGACAACTAGAGGAAGTGCTAGGGCAGAGTGCCCATTTAAGACAACGAGAGCAGGGTGCCCATTTAGGACAACTAGAGCAGAGTGTCCATTTAGGACAACTAGAGCAAGTGTCCATTTAAGACAACTAGAGCAAGTGCCAATTTAAGACAACGATAACAAAGTGTCCATTTAAGACAACGAGAGCAGAGTGCCCATTTAGGACAACTAGAGCCAGTGCCCATTTAAGACAACGAGAGCAAGTGCCCATTTAAGACAACTAGAGCAAGTGCCCATTTAAGACAACTAGAGCAAGTGCCCATTGAAGACAACTAGAGCCAGTGCCCATTGAAGACATCTAGAGCAAGTGCCCATTGAAGACATCTAGAGCCAGTGCCCATTTAAGAATACTAGAGCAAGTGCCCATTTAAGACAACGAGAGCAGAGTGCCCATTTAAGACAACTAGAGCAAGTGCCCATTTACAACAACTAGAGCAAGTGCCCATTTAAGACAACAAAAGCAGATTGCCCACTTAAGACAACGAGAGCAGAGTGCCCATTTAGGACAACTAGAGCAAGTGCCCATTTAGGACAATGAGAGAGAGTGCCCATTTAAGACAACTACAGCAAGTGCCCATTTACAACAACTAGAGCAAGTGCCCATTTAAGGCAACGAGAGCAGAGTGCCCATTTAAGACAACTAGAGCGAGTGCCCCTTTAAGACAACTAGAGCAAGTGCCCATTTAGGACAACTAGAGCCAGTGCCCATTTAATACAACTAAAGCAGAGTGCCCATTTAATACAACTAGAGTAAGTGCCCATTTAAGAAGACAACGAGAGCAAGTGCCCAATTAAGACAACGAGAGCAGAGTGCCCATTTAAGACAACTAGAGCAAGTACCCATTTAAGACAACGAGAGCAGAGTGCCCATTTAGGACAACTAGAGCAAGTGCCCATTTAAGACAACTAGAGACAGTGCCCATTTAGGACAACTAGAGCCAGTGCCCATTTAATACAACTAGAGCAAGTGCCCATTTAAGACAACGAGAGCACAGTGCCCATTTAAGACAACTAGAGCAAGTGCCCATTTCATACAACTAGAGCAAGTGCCCATTTAAGACAACGAGAGCAGAGTGCCCATTTAGGACAACTAATGCAAGTGCCAATTGAAGACATCTAGAGCAAGTGCCCATTTAAGACAACTGGAGCAAGTGCCCATTTACAACAACTAAAGCAAGTGCCCCTTTAAGACAACGAGAGCAGAGTGCCCATTTAAGACAACTAGAGCCAGTGCCCATTTAATACAACTAGAGCAAGTGCCCATTTAAGACAACGAGAGCAAGTGCCCATTTACAACAACTAGAGCAAGTGCCCCTTTAAGACAATGAGAGCAGAGTGCCCATTTAAGACAACTAGAGCCAGTGCCCATTTAATACAACTAGAGCAAGTGCCCATTTAAGACAACGAGAGCAGAGTGCCCATTGAAGACATCTAGAGTAGGTGCCCATTTAAGACAACTAGAGCAAGTGCCCATTTACAACAACTAGAGCAAGTGCCCATTTAAGACAACGAGAGCAGAGTGCCCATTTAGGACTACTAGAGCAAGTGCCCATTTAGGACAACTAGAGCAAGTGCTAGGGCAGAGTGCCCATTTAGGACAACTAGAGCCCGTGCCCATTTAATACAACTCGAGCAAGTGCCCATTTAAGACGAGAGCAGAGTGCCCTTTTAAGACAACTAGAGCAAGTGCCCATTTAAGACAACGAGAGCAGAGTGCCCATTTAGGACAACTAGAGCAAATGCCCATTTACAACAACTAGAGCAAGTGCCCCTTTAAGACAACGAGAGCAGAGTGCCCATTTAGGACAACTAGAGTATGTGCCCATTTAACGCAACTAGAGTAAGTGCCCATTTAATACAACTAGGGCAAGTGCCCATTTACAACAACTAGAGCAAGTGCCCATTTAAGACAACGAGAGCAGAGTGCCCATTTGGGACTACTAGAGCAAGTGCCCATTTAATACAACTAGAGCAAGTGCCCATTTAAGACAATGAGAGCAGAATGCCCATTTAGGACAACTAGAGCAAGTGCCCATTTAATACAACTAGAGCAAGTGCCCATTTAAGACGAGAGCAGAGTGCCCTTTTAAGACAACTAGAGCAAGTGCCCATTTAAGACAACTAGAGCAAGTGCCCATTTAGGACAACTAGAGCCAGTGCCCATTTAATACAACTAAAGCAGAGTGCCCATTTAATACAACTAGAGTAAGTGCCCATTTAAGAAGACAACGAGAGCAAGTGCCCAATTAAGACAACGAGAGCAGAGTGCCCATTTAGGACAACTAGAGCAAGTGCCCATTTAAGACAACTAGAGACAGTGCCCATTTAGGACAACTAGAGCCAGTGCCCATTTAATACAACGAGAGCACAGTGCCCATTTAAGACAACTAGAGCAAGTGCCCATTTAATACAACTAGAGCAAGTGCCCATTTAAGACAACGAGAGCAGAGTGCCCATTTAGGACAACTAAAGCAAGTGCCCATTGAAGACATCTAGAGCAAGTGTCCATTTAAGACAACTAGAGCCAGTGCCCATTTAATACAACTAAAGCAGAGTGCCCATTTAATAAAACTAGAGCCAGTGCCCATTTAATACAACTAGAGCAAGTGCCCATTTAAGACAACGAGAGCAAGTGCCCATTTACAACAATTAGAGCAAGTGCCCCTTTAAGACAATGAGAGCAAAGTGCCCATTTAAGACAACTAGAGCCAGTGCCCATTTAATACAACTAGAGCAAGTGCCCATTTAATACAACTAGAGCAAGTGCCCATTTAAGACAACGAGAGCAGAGTGCCCATTTAGGACAACTAAAGCAAGTGCCCATTGAAGACATCTAGGTAGGTGCCCATTTAAGACAACTAGAGCAAGTGCCCATTTACAACAACTAGAGCAAGTGCCCATTTAAGACAACGAGAGCAGAGTGCCCATTTAGGACTACTAGAGCAAGTGCCCATTTAGGAAAACTAGAGCAAGTGCCTATTTAAGACAACGAGAGTAGAGTGCCCATTTAAGACAACTAGAGCAAGTGCTAGGGCAGAGTGCCCATTTAAGACAACAAGAGCAGAGTGCCCATTTAAGACAACTAGAGCAAGTGCTAGGGCAAAGTGCCCATTTATGACAATGAGAGCAGAGTGCCCATTTAGGACAACTAGAGCAGAGTGCCCATTTAAGACAACGAGAGCAGAGTGCCCATTTAGGACAACTAGAGCAAGTGTCCATTTAAGACAACTAGAGCAAGTGCCCGTTTAAGACGAGAGCAGAGTGCCCATTTAAGACAACTAGAGCAAGTGCCCATTTAAGACAACGAGAGCAGAGTGCCCATTTAGGACAACTAGAGCCCGTGCCCATTTAATACAACTAGAGCAAGTGCCCATTTAAGACAATGAGAGCAGAATGCCCATTTAGGACAACTAGAGCAAGTGCCCATTTAATACAACTAGAGAAAGTGCCCATTTAAGACAACGAGAGCAGAGTGCCCATTTAGGACAACTAGAGCAAATGCCCATTTACAACAACTAGAGCAAGTGCCCCTTTAAGACAACGAGAGCAGAGGCCCATTTAGGACAACTAGAGTAAGTGCCCATTTAATGCAACTAGAGTAAGTGCCCATTTAATACAACTAGGGCAAGTGCCCATTTACAACAACTAGAGCAAGTGCCCATTTAATACAACGAGAGCAGAGTGCCCATTTGGGACTACTAGAGCAAGTGCCCATTTAGGAAAACTAGAGCAAGTGCCCATTTAAGACGATAGCAGAGTGCCCAGTTAAGACAACTAGAGGAAGTGCTAGGGCAGAGTGCCCATTTAAGACAACGAGAGCAGGGTGCCCATTTAGGACAACTAGAGCAGAGTGTCCATTTAGGACAACTAGAGCAAGTGTCCATTTAAGACAACTAGAGCAAGTGCCCATTTAAGACAACGAGAACAAAGTGTCCATTTAAGACAACGAGAGCAGAGTGCCCATTTAGGACAACTAGAGCCAGTGCCCATTTAAGACAACGAGAGCAAGTGCCCATTTAAGACAACTAGAGCAAGTGCCCATTTAAGACAACGAGAGCAGAGTGCCCATTTAAGACAACTAGAGCAAGTGCCCATTTACAACAACTAGAGCAAGTGCCCATTTAAGACAACAAAAGCAGATTGCCCACTTAAGACAACGAGAGCAGAGTGCCCATTTAGGACAACTAGAGCAAGTGCCCATTTAGGACAATGAGAGAGAGTGCCCATTTAAGACAACTACAGCAAGTGCCCATTTACAACAACTAGAGCAAGTGCCCATTTAAGGCAACGAGAGCAGAGTGCCCATTTAAGACAACTAGAGCGAGTGCCCCTTTAAGACAACTAGAGCAAGTGCCCATTTAGGACAACTAGAGCCAGTGCCCATTTAATACAACTAAAGCAGAGTGCCCATTTAATACAACTAGAGTAAGTGCCCATTTAAGAAGACAACGAGAGCAAGTGCCCAATTAAGACAACGAGAGCAGAGTGCCCATTTAAGACAACTAGAGCAAGTACCCATTTAAGACAACGAGAGCAGAGTGCCCATTTAGGACAACTAGAGCAAGTGCCCATTTAAGACAACTAGAGACAGTGCCCATTTAGGACAACTAGAGCCAGTGCCCATTTAATACAACTAGAGCAAGTGCCCATTTAAGACAACGAGAGCACAGTGCCCATTTAAGACAACTAGAGCAAGTGCCCATTTCATACAACTAGAGCAAGTGCCCATTTAAGACAACGAGAGCAGAGTGCCCATTTAGGACAACTAATGCAAGTGCCCATTGAAGACATCTAGAGCAAGTGCCCATTTAAGACAACTGGAGCAAGTGCCCATTTACAACAACTAAAGCAAGTGCCCCTTTAAGACAACGAGAGCAGAGTGCCCATTTAAGACAACTAGAGCCAGTGCCCATTTAATACAACTAGAGCAAGTGCCCATTTAAGACAACAAGAGCAAGTGCCCATTTAATACAACTAGAGCAAGTGCCCATTTAAGACGAAAGCAGAGTGCCCATTTAGGACAACTAGAGCAAGTGTCCATTTAAGACAACTAGAGCAGAGTGTCCATTTAATACAACTAGAGCAAGTGCCCATTTAAGACAACGAGAGCAGAGTGCCCATTTAATACAACTAGAGCAAGTGCCCATTTAAGACAACTAAAGCAAGTGCCCATTTAAGACAACTAGAGCCAGTGCCCATTTAAGACAATGAGAGCCAGTGCCCATTTAATACAACTAGAGCAAGTGCCCATTTAAGACAATGAGAGCAGAGTGCCCATTTAAGACCACTAGAACAGAGTGCCCATTTAATACAACTAGAGCAAGTGCCCATTTAAGACAACGAGAGCAGAGTGCCCATTTAAGACAACTAGAGCCAGTGCCCCTTTAAGACAACGAGAGCAGAGTGCCCATTTAAGACAACTAGAGCAAGTGCCCATTTAAGACAACTAGAGCCATTGCCCATTTAAGACAACGAGAGCCAGTGCCCATTTAATACAACTAGAGCAAGTGCCCATTTAAGACAATGTGAGCAGAGTGCCCATTTAAGACAACTAGAACAGAGTGCCCATTTAATACAACTAGAGCAAGTGCCCATTTAAGACAACGAGAGCAGAGTGCCCATTTAAGACAACTAGAGCCAGTGCCCCTTTAAGACAATGAGAGCAGAGTGCCCATTTAAGACAACTAGAGCCAGTGCCCATTTAAGACGAGAGCAGAGTGCCCATTTAATACAACTAGAGCAAGTGCCCGTTTAAGACAACCAGAGCCAGTGCCCATTTAAAACAACTAGAGCCAGTGCCCATTTAAGGCAACGGGAACAAGTGCCCATTTAAGACAACTAGAGACAGTGCCCATTGAAGACAACTAGAGCAAGTGCCCATTAAAGACAACAAGAGCAAGTGCCCATTTAAGACAACTAGAGCCAGTGCCCATTTAAGACAATGAGAGCCAGTGCCATTTAAGACAACTAGAGCAAGTGCCCATTTAAGACAACTAGAGCCAGTGCCCATTGAAGACATCTAGAGCCAGTGCCCATTTAAGAATACTAGAGCAAGTGCCCATTTAAGACAACGAGAGCAGAGTGCCCATTTAAGACAACGAGAGCAAGTGTCCACTTAAGACAACTAGAGCAAGTGCCCATTTACAACAACTAGAGCAAGTGCCCATTTAAGACAATAAAAGCAGAGTGCCCATTTAGGGCAACTAGAGCAGAGTGCCCATTTAAGACAATGAGAGAGAGTGCCCATTTAAGACAACTACAGCAAGTGCCCATTTAAGGCAACGAGAGCAGAGTGCCCATTTAAGACAACTAGAGCCAGTGCCCCTTTAAGACAACTAGAGCCAGTGCCCATTTAATACAACTAAAGCAGAGTGCCCATTTAATACAACTAGAGTAAGTGCCCATTTAAGACAACGAGAGCAAGTGCCCAATTAAGACAACGAGAGCAGAGTGCCCATTTAAGACAACTAGAGCAAGTACCCATTTAAGACAACAAGAGCAGAGTGCCCATTTAGGACAACTAGAGCAAGTGCCCATTTAAGACAACGAGAGCAGAGTGCCCATTTAGGACAACTAGAGCCCGTGCCCATTTAATACAACTAGAGCAAGTGCCCATTTAAGACGAGAGCAGAGTGCCCTTTTAAGACAACTAGAGCAAGTGCCCATTTAAGACAACGAGAGCAGAGTGCCCATTTAGGACAACTAGAGCAAATGCCCATTTACAACAACTAGAGCAAGTGCCCCTTTAAGACAACGAGAGCAGAGTGCCCATTTAGGACAACTAGAGTATGTGCCCATTTAATGCAACTAGAGTAAGTGCCCATTTAATACAACTAGGGCAAGTGCCCATTTACAACAACTAGAGCAAGTGCCCATTTAAGACAACGAGAGCAGAGTGCCCATTTGGGACTACTAGAGCAAGTGCCCATTTAATACAACTAGAGCAAGTGCCCATTTAAGACAATGAGAGCAGAATGCCCATTTAGGACAACTAGAGCAAGTGCCCATTTAATACAACTAGAGCAAGTGCCCATTTAAGACGAGAGCAGAGTGCCCTTTTAAGACAACTAGAGCAAGTGCCCATTTAAGACAACGAGAGCAGAGTGCCCATTTAGGACAACTAGAGCAAATGCCCATTTACAACAACTAGAGCAAGTGCCCCTTTAAGACAACGAGAGCAGAGGCCCATTTAGGACAACTAGAGTAAGTGCCCATTTAATGCAACTAGAGTAAGTGCCCATTTAATACAACTAGGGCAAGTGCCCATTTACAACAACTAAAGCAAGTGCCCATTTAATACAACGAGAGCAGAGTGCCCATTTGGGACTACTAGAGCAAGTGCCCATTTAGGAAAACTAGAGCAAGTGCCCATTTAAGACGATAGCAGAGTGCCCAGTTAAGACAACTAGAGGAAGTGCTAGGGCAGAGTGCCCATTTAAGACAACGAGAGCAGGGTGCCCATTTAGGACAACTAGAGCAGAGTGTCCATTTAGGACAACTAGAGCAAGTGTCCATTTAAGACAACTAGAGCAAGTGCCAATTTAAGACAACGATAACAAAGTGTCCATTTAAGACAACGAGAGCAGAGTGCCCATTTAGGACAACTAGAGCCAGTGCCCATTTAAGACAACGAGAGCAAGTGCCCATTTAAGACAACTAGAGCAAGTGCCCATTTAAGACAACTAGAGCAAGTGCCCATTGAAGACAACTAGAGCCAGTGCCCATTGAAGACATCTAGAGCAAGTGCCCATTGAAGACATCTAGAGCCAGTGCCCATTTAAGAATACTAGAGCAAGTGCCAATTTAAGACAACGAGAGCAGAGTGCCCATTTAAGACAACTAGAGCAAGTGCCCATTTACAACAACTAGAGCAAGTGCCCATTTAAGACAACAAAAGCAGATTGCCCACTTAAGACAACGAGAGCAGAGTGCCCATTTAGGACAACTAGAGCAAGTGCCCATTTAGGACAATGAGAGAGAGTGCCCATTTAAGACAACTACAGCAAGTGCCCATTTACAACAACTAGAGCAAGTGCCCATTTAAGGCAACGAGAGCAGAGTGCCCATTTAAGACAACTAGAGCGAGTGCCCCTTTAAGACAACTAGAGCAAGTGCCCATTTAGGACAACTAGAGCCAGTGCCCATTTAATACAACTAAAGCAGAGTGCCCATTTAATACAACTAGAGTAAGTGCCCATTTAAGAAGACAACGAGAGCAAGTGCCCAATTAAGACAACGAGAGCAGAGTGCCCATTTAAGACAACTAGAGCAAGTACCCATTTAAGACAACGAGAGCAGAGTGCCCATTTAGGACAACTAGAGCAAGTGCCCATTTAAGACAACTAGAGACAGTGCCCATTTAGGACAACTAGAGCCAGTGCCCATTTAATACAACTAGAGCAAGTGCCCATTTAAGACAACGAGAGCAGAGTGCCCATTTAGGACAACTAGAGCAAATGCCCATTTACAACAACTAGAGCAAGTGCCCCTTTAAGACAACGAGAGCAGAGTGCCCATTTAGGACAGCTAGAGTATGTGCCCATTTAATGCAACTAGAGTAAGTGCCCATTTAATACAAATAGGGCAAGTGCCCATTTACAACAACTAGAGCAAGTGCCCATTTAAGACAACGAGAGCAGAGTGCCCATTTGGGACTACTAGAGCAAGTGCCCATTTAATACAACTAGAGCAAGTGCCCATTTAAGACAACGAGAGCAGAATGCCCATTTAGGACAACTAGAGCAAGTGCCCATTTAATACAACTAGAGCAAGTGCCCATTTAAGACGAGAGCAGAGTGCCCTTTTAAGACAACTAGAGCAAGTGCCCATTTAAGACAACGAGAGCAGAGTGCCCATTTAGGACAACTAGAGCAAATGCCCATTTACAACAACTAGAGCAAGTGCCCCTTTAAGACAACGAGAGCAGAGGCCCATTTAGGACAACTAGAGTAAGTGCCCATTTAATGCAACTAGAGTAAGTGCCCATTTAATACAACTAGGGCAAGTGCCCATTTACAACAACTAGAGCAAGTGCCCATTTAATACAACGAGAGCAGAGTGCCCATTTGGGACTACTAGAGCAAGTGCCCATTTAGGAAAACTAGAGCAAGTGCCCATTTAAGACGATAGCAGAGTGCCCAGTTAAGACAACTAGAGGAAGTGCTAGGGCAGAGTGCCCATTTAAGACAACGAGAGTAGGGTGCCCATTTAGGACAACTAGAGCAGAGTGTCCATTTAGGACAACTAGAGCAAGTGTCCATTTAAGACAACTAGAGCAAGTGCCCATTTAAGACAACGAGAACAAAGTGTCCATTTAAGACAACGAGAGCAGAGTGCCCATTTAGGACAACTAGAGCCAGTGCCCATTTAAGACAACGAGAGCAAGTGCCCATTTAAGACAACTAGAGCAAGTGCCCATTTAAGACAACTAGAGCAAGTGCCCATTGAAGACAACTAGAGCCAGTGCCCATTGAAGACATCTAGAGCAAGTGCCCATTGAAGACATCTAGAGCCAGTGCCCATTTAAGAATACTAGAGCAAGTGCCCATTTAAGACAACGAGAGCAGAGTGCCCATTTAAGACAACTAGAGCAAGTGCCCATTTACAACAACTAGAGCAAGTGCCCATTTAAGGCAACGAGAGCAGAGTGCCCATTTAAGACAACTAGAGCGAGTGCCCCTTTAAGACAACTAGAGCAAGTGCCCATTTAGGACAACTAGAGCCAGTGCCCATTTAATACAACTAAAGCAGAGTGCCCATTTAATACAACTAGAGTAAGTGCCCATTTAAGAAGACAACGAGAGCAAGTGCCCAATTAAGACAACGAGAGCAGAGTGCCCATTTAAGACAACTAGAGCAAGTACCCATTTAAGACAACGAGAGCAGAGTGCCCATTTAGGACAACTAGAGCAAGTGCCCATTTAAGACAACTAGAGACAGTGCCCATTTAGGACAACTAGAGCCAGTGCCCATTTAATACAACTAGAGCAAGTGCCCATTTAAGACAACGAGAGCACAGTGCCCATTTAAGACAACTAGAGCAAGTGCCCATTTCATACAACTAGAGCAAGTGCCCATTTAAGACAACGAGAGCAGAGTGCCCATTTAGGACAACTAATGCAAGTGCCCATTGAAGACATCTAGAGCAAGTGCCCATTTAAGACAACTGGAGCAAGTGCCCATTTACAACAACTAAAGCAAGTGCCCCTTTAAGACAACGAGAGCAGAGTGCCCATTTAAGACAACTAGAGCCAGTGCCCATTTAATACAACTAGAGCAAGTGCCCATTTAAGACAACGAGAGCAAGTGCCCATTTACAACAACTAGAGCAAGTGCCCCTTTAAGACAATGAGAGCAGAGTGCCCATTTAAGACAACTAGAGCCAGTGCCCATTTAATACAACTAGAGCAAGTGCCCATTTAAGACAACGAGAGCAGAGTGCCCATTTAGGACAACTAAAGCAAGTGCCCATTGAAGACATCTAGAGTAGGTGCCCATTTAAGACAACTAGAGCAAGTGCCCATTTACAACAACTAGAGCAAGTGCCCATTTAAGACAACGAGAGCAGAGTGCCCATTTAGGACTACTAGAGCAAGTGCCCATTTAGGACAACTAGAGCAAGTGCTAGGGCAGAGTGCCCATTTAAGACAACGAGAGCAGAGTGCCCATTTAAGACAACTAGAGCAAGTGCTAGGGCAGAGTGCCCATTTAAGACAACGAGAGCAGAGTGCCCATTTACGACAACTAGAGCAAGTGCCCATTTAAGACAACTAGAGCAAGTGCCCATTTAATACAACTAGAGCAGTTGCCCATTTAAGACAACGAGAGCAAGTGCCCATTTAAGACAACGAGAGCAGAGTGCCCATTTAGGACAACTAGAGCAAGTGTCCATTTAAGAAAACTAGAGCAAGTGCCCATTTAATACAACTAGAGCAAGTGCCCATTTAAGACGAGAGCAGAGTGCCCATTTAGGACAACTAGAGCAAGTGCCCATTTAAGACAACGAGAGCAGAGTGCCCATTTAGGACAACTAGAGCAGAGTGCCCATTTAAGACAATGAGAGAGAGTGCCCATTTAAGACAACTACAGCAAGTGCCCATTTAAGGCAACGAGAGCAGAGTGCCCATTTAAGACAACTAGAGCCAGTGCCCCTTTAAGACAACTAGAGCAAGTGCCCATTTAGGACAACTAGAGCCAGTGCCCATTTAATACAACTAAAGCAGAGTGCCCATTTAATACAAATAGAGTAAGTGCCCATTTAAGACAACGAGAGCAAGTGCCCAATTAAGACAACGAGAGCAGAGTGCCCATTTAAGACAACTAGAGCAAGTACCCATTTAAGACAACAAGAGCAGAGTGCCCATTTAGGACAACTAGAGCAAGTGCCCATTTAAGACAACTAGAGACAGTGCCCATTTAGGACAACTAGAGCCAGTGCCCATTTAATACAACTAGAGCAAGTGCCCATTTAGGACAACGAGAGCACAGTGCCCATTTAAGACAACTAGAGCAAGTGCCCATTTAATACAACTAGAGCAAGTGCCCATTTAAGACAACTAGAGCAGAGTGCCCATTTAGGACAACTAAAGCAAGTGCCCATTGAAGACATCTAGAGCAAGTGCCCATTTAAGACAACTAGAGCAAGTGCCCATTTACAACAACTAAAGCAAGTGCCCCTTTAAGACAACGAGAGCAGAGTGCCCATTTAAGACAACTAGAGCCAGTGCCCATTTAATACAACTAGAGCAAGTGCCCATTTAAGACAACGAGAGCAAGTGCCCATTTACAACAACTAGAGCAAGTGCCCCTTTAAGACAACGAGAGCAGAGTGCCCATTTAGGACAACTAGAGCAGAGTGCCCATTTAAGACAACGAGAGCAGAGTGCCCATTTAGGACAACTAGAGCAAGTGCCCATTTAAGACAACTAGAGCAAGTGCCCATTTAAGACAACGAGAGCAGAGTGCCCATTTAAGACAATGAGAGCAGAGTGCCCATTTAGGACAACTAGAGCAAGTGCCCATTTAATACAACTAGAGCAAGTGCCCATTTAAGACGAGAGCAGAGAACCCATTTAAGACAACTAGAGCAAGTGCCCATTTAAGACAACAAGAGCAGAGTGCCCATTTACGACAACTAGAGCAAGTGCCCATTTAGGACAACTAGAGCAAGCGCCCATTTAATACAACTAGAGCAAGTGCCCATTTAAGACAACGAGAGCAAGTGCTAGGGCAGAGTGCCCATTTAAGACAACGAGAGCAGAGTGCCCATTTAGGACAACTAGAGCCAGTGCCCATTTAAGACAACGAGAGCAAGTGCCCATTTAAGACAACTAGAGCAAGTGCCCATTTAAGACAACTAGAGCCAGTGCCCATTGAAGACATCTAGAGAAAGTGCCCATTGAAGACATCTAGAGCCAGTGCCCATTTAAGAATACTAGAGCAAGTGCCCATTTAAGACAACGAGAGCAGAGTGCCCATTTAAGACAACTAGAGCAAGTGCCCATTTACAACAACTAGAGCAAGTGCCCATTTAAGACAACAAAAGCAGATTGCCCACTTAAGACAACGAGAGCAGAGTGCCCATTTAGGACAACTAGAGCAAGTGCCCATTTAGGGCAATGAGAGAGAGTGCCCATTTAAGACAACTATAGCAAGTGCCCTTTTACAACAACTAGAGCAAGTGCCCATTTAAGGCAACGAGAGCAGAGTGCCCATTTAAGACAACTAGAGCCAGTGCCCCTTTAAGACAACTAGAGCAAGTGCCCATTTAGGACAACTAGAGCCAGTGCCCATTTAATACAACTAAAGCAGAGTGCCCATTTAATACAACTAGAGTAAGTGCCCATTTAAGAAGACAACGAGAGCAAGTGCCCAATTAAGACAACGAGAGCAGAGTGCCCATTTAGGACAACTAGAGCAAGTGCCCATTTAAGACAACTAGAGACAGTGCCCATTTAGGACAACTAGAGCCAGTGCCCATTTAATACAACAAGAGCACAGTGCCCATTTAAGACAACTAGAGCAAGAGCCCATTTAATACAACTAGAGCAAGTGCCCATTTAAGACAACGAGAGCAGAGTGCCCATTTAGGACAACTAAAGCAAGTGCCCATTGAAGACATCTAGAGCAAGTGTCCATTTAAGACAACTAGAGCCAGTGCCCATTTAATACAACTAAAGCAGAGTGCCCATTTAATAAAACTAGAGCCAGTGCCCATTTAATACAACTAGAGCAAGTGCCCATTTAAGACAACGAGAGCAAGTGCCCATTTACAACAATTAGAGCAAGTGCCCCTTTAAGACAATGAGAGCAAAGTGCCCATTTAAGACAACTAGAGCCAGTGCCCATTTAATACAACTAGAGCAAGTGCCCATTTAATACAACTAGAGCAAGTGCCCATTTAAGACAACGAGAGCAGAGTGCCCATTTAGGACAACTAAAGCAAGTGCCCATTGAAGACATCTAGGTAGGTGCCCATTTAAGACAACTAGAGCAAGTGCCCATTTACAACAACTAGAGCAAGTGCCCATTTAAGACAACGAGAGCAGAGTGCCCATTTAGGACTACTAGAGCAAGTGCCCATTTAGGACAACTAGAGCAAGTGCCTATTTAAGACAACGAGAGTAGAGTGCCCATTTAAGACAACTAGAGCAAGTGCTAGGGCAGAGTGCCCATTTAAGACAACAAGAGCAGAGTGCCCATTTAAGACAACTAGAGCAAGTGCTAGGGCAAAGTGCCCATTTAAGACAACGAGAGCAGAGTGCCCATTTAGGACAACTAGAGCAGAGTGCCCATTTAAGACAACGAGAGCAGAGTGCCCATTTAGGACAACTAGAGCAAGTGTCCATTTAAGACAACTAGAGCAAGTGCCCGTTTAAGACGAGAGCAGAGTGCCCATTTAAGACAACTAGAGCAAGTGCCCATTTAAGACAACGAGAGCAGAGTGCCCATTTAGGACAACTAGAGCCCGTGCCCATTTAATACAACTAGAGCAAGTGCCCATTTAAGACGAGAGCAGAGTGCCCTTTTAAGACAACTAGAGCAAGTGCCCATTTAAGACAACGAGAGCAGAGTGCCCATTTAGGACAACTAGAGCAAATGCCCATTTACAACAACTAGAGCAAGTGCCCCTTTAAGACAACGAGAGCAGAGTGCCCATTTAGGACAACTAGAGTATGTGCCCATTTAACGCAACTAGAGTAAGTGCCCATTTAATACAACTAGGGCAAGTGCCCATTTACAACAACTAGAGCAAGTGCCCATTTAAGACAACGAGAGCAGAGTGCCCATTTGGGACTACTAGAGCAAGTGCCCATTTAATACAACTAGAGCAAGTGCCCATTTAAGACAATGAGAGCAGAATGCCCATTTAGGACAACTAGAGCAAGTGCCCATTTAATACAACTAGAGCAAGTGCCCATTTAAGACGAGAGCAGAGTGCCCTTTTAAGACAACTAGAGCAAGTGCCCATTTAAGACAACTAGAGCAAGTGCCCATTTAGGACAACTAGAGCCAGTGCCCATTTAATACAACTAAAGCAGAGTGCCCATTTAATACAACTAGAGTAAGTGCCCATTTAAGAAGACAACGAGAGCAAGTGCCCAATTAAGACAACGAGAGCAGAGTGCCCATTTAGGACAACTAGAGCAAGTGCCCATTTAAGACAACTAGAGACAGTGCCCATTTAGGACAACTAGAGCCAGTGCCCATTTAATACAACGAGAGCACAGTGCCCATTTAAGACAACTAGAGCAAGTGCCCATTTAATACAACTAGAGCAAGTGCCCATTTAAGACAACGAGAGCAGAGTGCCCATTTAGGACAACTAAAGCAAGTGCCCATTGAAGACATCTAGAGCAAGTGTCCATTTAAGACAACTAGAGCCAGTGCCCATTTAATACAACTAAAGCAGAGTGCCCATTTAATAAAACTAGAGCCAGTGCCCATTTAATACAACTAGAGCAAGTGCCCATTTAAGACAACGAGAGCAAGTGCCCATTTACAACAATTAGAGCAAGTGCCCCTTTAAGACAATGAGAGCAAAGTGCCCATTTAAGACAACTAGAGCCAGTGCCCATTTAATACAACTAGAGCAAGTGCCCATTTAATACAACTAGAGCAAGTGCCCATTTAAGACAACGAGAGCAGAGTGCCCATTTAGGACAACTAAAGCAAGTGCCCATTGAAGACATCTAGGTAGGTGCCCATTTAAGACAACTAGAGCAAGTGCCCATTTACAACAACTAGAGCAAGTGCCCATTTAAGACAACGAGAGCAGAGTGCCCATTTAGGACTACTAGAGCAAGTGCCCATTTAGGACAACTAGAGCAAGTGCCTATTTAAGACAACGAGAGTAGAGTGCCCATTTAAGACAACTAGAGCAAGTGCTAGGGCAGAGTGCCCATTTAAGACAACAAGAGCAGAGTGCCCATTTAAGACAACTAGAGCAAGTGCTAGGGCAAAGTGCCCATTTAAGACAATGAGAGCAGAGTGCCCATTTAGGACAACTATAGCAGAGTGCCCATTTAAGACAACGAGAGCAGAGTGCCCATTTAGGACAACTAGAGCAAGTGTCCATTTAAGACAACTAGAGCAAGTGCCCGTTTAAGACGAGAGCAGAGTGCCCATTTAAGACAACTAGAGCAAGTGCCCATTTAAGACAACGAGAGCAGAGTGCCCATTTAGGACAACTAGAGCCCGTGCCCATTTAATACAACTAGAGCAAGTGCCCATTTAAGACAATGAGAGCAGAATGCCCATTTAGGACAACTAGAGCAAGTGCCCATTTAATACAACTAGAGCAAGTGCCCATTTAAGACAACGAGAGCAGAGTGCCCATTTAGGACAACTAGAGCAAATGCCCATTTACAACAACTAGAGCAAGTGCCCCTTTAAGACAACGAGAGCAGAGGCCCATTTAGGACAACTAGAGTAAGTGCCCATTTAATGCAACTAGAGTAAGTGCCCATTTAATACAACTAGGGCAAGTGCCCATTTACAACAACTAGAGCAAGTGCCCATTTAATACAACGAGAGCAGAGTGCCCATTTGGGACTACTAGAGCAAGTGCCCATTTAGGAAAACTAGAGCAAGTGCCCATTTAAGACGATAGCAGAGTGCCCAGTTAAGACAACTAGAGGAAGTGCTAGGGCAGAGTGCCCATTTAAGACAACGAGAGCAGGGTGCCCATTTAGGACAACTAGAGCAGAGTGTCCATTTAGGACAACTAGAGCAAGTGTCCATTTAAGACAACTAGAGCAAGTGCCCATTTAAGACAACGAGAACAAAGTGTCCATTTAAGACAACGAGAGCAGAGTGCCCATTTAGGACAACTAGAGCCAGTGCCCATTTAAGACAACGAGAGCAAGTGCCCATTTAAGACAACTAGAGCAAGTGCCCATTTAAGACAACGAGAGCAGAGTGCCCATTTAAGACAACTAGAGCAAGTGCCCATTTACAACAACTAGAGCAAGTGCCCATTTAAGACAACAAAAGCAGATTGCCCACTTAAGACAACGAGAGCAGAGTGCCCATTTAGGACAACTAGAGCAAGTGCCCATTTAGGACAATGAGAGAGAGTGCCCATTTAAGACAACTACAGCAAGTGCCCATTTACAACAACTAGAGCAAGTGCCCATTTAAGGCAACGAGAGCGAGTGCCCCTTTAAGACAACTAGAGCAAGTGCCCATTTAGGACAACTAGAGCCAGTGCCCATTTAATACAACTAAAGCAGAGTGCCCATTTAATACAACTAGAGTAAGTGCCCATTTAAGAAGACAACGAGAGCAAGTGCCCAATTAAGACAACGAGAGCAGAGTGCCCATTTAAGACAACTAGAGCAAGTACCCATTTAAGACAACGAGAGCAGAGTGCCCATTTAGGACAACTAGAGCAAGTGCCCATTTAAGACAACTAGAGACAGTGCCCATTTAGGACAACTAGAGCCAGTGCCCATTTAATACAACTAGAGCAAGTGCCCATTTAAGACAACGAGAGCACAGTGCCCATTTAAGACAACTAGAGCAAGTGCCCATTTCATACAACTAGAGCAAGTGCCCATTTAAGACAACGAGAGCAGAGTGCCCATTTAGGACAACTAATGCAAGTGCCCATTGAAGACATCTAGAGCAAGTGCCCATTTAAGACAACTGGAGCAAGTGCCCATTTACAACAACTAAAGCAAGTGCCCCTTTAAGACAACGAGAGCAGAGTGCCCATTTAAGACAACTAGAGCCAGTGCCCATTTAATACAACTAGAGCAAGTGCCCATTTAAGACAACGAGAGCAAGTGCCCATTTAATACAACTAGAGCAAGTGCCCATTTAAGACGAAAGCAGAGTGCCCATTTAGGACAACTAGAGCAAGTGTCCATTTAAGACAACTAGAGCAGAGTGTCCATTTAATACAACTAGAGCAAGTGCCCATTTAAGACAACGAGAGCAGAGTGCCCATTTAATACAACTAGAGCAAGTGCCCATTTAAGACAACTAAAGCAAGTGCCCATTTAAGACAACTAGAGCCAGTGCCCATTTAAGACAATGAGAGCCAGTGCCCATTTAATACAACTAGAGCAAGTGCCCATTTAAGACAATGAGAGCAGAGTGCCCATTTAAGACCACTAGAACAGAGTGCCCATTTAATACAACTAGAGCAAGTGCCCATTTAAGACAACGAGAGCAGAGTGCCCATTTAAGACAACTAGAGCCAGTGCCCCTTTAAGACAACGAGAGCAGAGTGCCCATTTAAGACAACTAGAGCAAGTGCCCATTTAAGACAACTAGAGCCAGTGCCCATTTAAGACAACGAGAGCCAGTGCCCATTTAATACAACTAGAGCAAGTGCCCATTTAAGACAATGTGAGCAGAGTGCCCATTTAAGACAACTAGAACAGAGTGCCCATTTAATACAACTAGAGCAAGTGCCCATTTAAGACAACGAGAGCAGAGTGCCCATTTAAGACAACTAGAGCCAGTGCCCCTTTAAGACAATGAGAGCAGAGTGCCCATTTAAGACAACTAGAGCCAGTGCCCATTTAAGACGAGAGCAGAGTGCCCATTTAATACAACTAGAGCAAGTGCCCGTTTAAGACAACCAGAGCCAGTGCCCATTTAAAACAACTAGAGCCAGTGCCCATTTAAGGCAACGGGAACAAGTGCCCATTTAAGACAACTAGAGACAGTGCCCATTGAAGACAACTAGAGCAAGTGCCCATTAAAGACAACAAGAGCAAGTGCCCATTTAAGACAACTAGAGCCAGTGCCCATTTAAGACAACGAGAGCCAGTGCCATTTAAGACAACTAGAGCAAGTGCCCATTTAAGACAACTAGAGCCAGTGCCCATTGAAGACATCTAGAGCAAGTGCCCATTGAAGACATCTAGAGCCAGTGCCCATTTAAGAATACTAGAGCAAGTGCCCATTTAAGACAACGAGAGCAGAGTGCCCATTTAAGACAACGAGAGCAAGTGTCCACTTAAGACAACTAGAGCAAGTGCCCATTTACAACAACTAGAGCAAGTGCCCATTTAAGACAATAAAAGCAGATTGCCCATTTAGGGCAACTAGAGCAGAGTGCCCATTTAAGACAATGAGAGAGAGTGCCCATTTAAGACAACTACAGCAAGTGCCCATTTAAGGCAACGAGAGCAGAGTGCCCATTTAAGACAACTAGAGCCAGTGCCCCTTTAAGACAACTAGAGCCAGTGCCCATTTAATACAACTAAAGCAGAGTGCCCATTTAATACAACTAGAGTAAGTGCCCATTTAAGACAACGAGAGCAAGTGCCCAATTAAGACAACGAGAGCAGAGTGCCCATTTAAGACAACTAGAGCAAGTACCCATTTAAGACAACAAGAGCAGAGTGCCCATTTAGGACAACTAGAGCAAGTGCCCATTTAAGACAACGAGAGCAGAGTGCCCATTTAGGACAACTAGAGCCCGTGCCCATTTAATACAACTAGAGCAAGTGCCCATTTAAGACGAGAGCAGAGTGCCCTTTTAAGACAACTAGAGCAAGTGCCCATTTAAGACAACGAGAGCAGAGTGCCCATTTAGGACAACTAGAGCAAATGCCCATTTACAACAACTAGAGCAAGTGCCCCTTTAAGACAACGAGAGCAGAGTGCCCATTTAGGACAACTAGAGTATGTGCCCATTTAATGCAACTAGAGTAAGTGCCCATTTAATACAACTAGGGCAAGTGCCCATTTACAACAACTAGAGCAAGTGCCCATTTAAGACAACGAGAGCAGAGTGCCCATTTGGGACTACTAGAGCAAGTGCCCATTTAATACAACTAGAGCAAGTGCCCATTTAAGACAATGAGAGCAGAATGCCCATTTAGGACAACTAGAGCAAGTGCCCATTTAATACAACTAGAGCAAGTGCCCATTTAAGACGAGAGCAGAGTGCCCTTTTAAGACAACTAGAGCAAGTGCCCATTTAAGACAACGAGAGCAGAGTGCCCATTTAGGACAACTAGAGCAAATGCCCATTTACAACAACTAGAGCAAGTGCCCCTTTAAGACAACGAGAGCAGAGGCCCATTTAGGACAACTAGAGTAAGTGCCCATTTAATGCAACTAGAGTAAGTGCCCATTTAATACAACTAGGGCAAGTGCCCATTTACAACAACTAAAGCAAGTGCCCATTTAATACAACGAGAGCAGAGTGCCCATTTGGGACTACTAGAGCAAGTGCCCATTTAGGAAAACTAGAGCAAGTGCCCATTTAAGACGATAGCAGAGTGCCCAGTTAAGACAACTAGAGGAAGTGCTAGGGCAGAGTGCCCATTTAAGACAACGAGAGCAGGGTGCCCATTTAGGACAACTAGAGCAGAGTGTCCATTTAGGACAACTAGAGCAAGTGTCCATTTAAGACAACTAGAGCAAGTGCCAATTTAAGACAACGATAACAAAGTGTCCATTTAAGACAACGAGAGCAGAGTGCCCATTTAGGACAACTAGAGCCAGTGCCCATTTAAGACAACGAGAGCAAGTGCCCATTTAAGACAACTAGAGCAAGTGCCCATTTAAGACAACTAGAGCAAGTGCCCATTGAAGACAACTAGAGCCAGTGCCCATTGAAGACATCTAGAGCAAGTGCCCATTGAAGACATCTAGAGCCAGTGCCCATTTAAGAATACTAGAGCAAGTGCCCATTTAAGACAACGAGAGCAGAGTGCCCATTTAAGACAACTAGAGCAAGTGCCCATTTACAACAACTAGAGCAAGTGCCCATTTAAGACAACAAAAGCAGATTGCCCACTTAAGACAACGAGAGCAGAGTGCCCATTTAGGACAACTAGAGCAAGTGCCCATTTAGGACAATGAGAGAGAGTGCCCATTTAAGACAACTACAGCAAGTGCCCATTTACAACAACTAGAGCAAGTGCCCATTTAAGGCAACGAGAGCAGAGTGCCCATTTAAGACAACTAGAGCGAGTGCCCCTTTAAGACAACTAGAGCAAGTGCCCATTTAGGACAACTAGAGCCAGTGCCCATTTAATACAACTAAAGCAGAGTGCCCATTTAATACAACTAGAGTAAGTGCCCATTTAAGAAGACAACGAGAGCAAGTGCCCAATTAAGACAACGAGAGCAGAGTGCCCATTTAAGACAACTAGAGCAAGTACCCATTTAAGACAACGAGAGCAGAGTGCCCATTTAGGACAACTAGAGCAAGTGCCCATTTAAGACAACTAGAGACAGTGCCCATTTAGGACAACTAGAGCCAGTGCCCATTTAATACAACTAGAGCAAGTGCCCATTTAAGACAACGAGAGCACAGTGCCCATTTAAGACAACTAGAGCAAGTGCCCATTTCATACAACTAGAGCAAGTGCCCATTTAAGACAACGAGAGCAGAGTGCCCATTTAGGACAACTAATGCAAGTGCCAATTGAAGACATCTAGAGCAAGTGCCCATTTAAGACAACTGGAGCAAGTGCCCATTTACAACAACTAAAGCAAGTGCCCCTTTAAGACAACGAGAGCAGAGTGCCCATTTAAGACAACTAGAGCCAGTGCCCATTTAATACAACTAGAGCAAGTGCCCATTTAAGACAACGAGAGCAAGTGCCCATTTACAACAACTAGAGCAAGTGCCCCTTTAAGACAATGAGAGCAGAGTGCCCATTTAAGACAACTAGAGCCAGTGCCCATTTAATACAACTAGAGCAAGTGCCCATTTAAGACAACGAGAGCAGAGTGCCCATTGAAGACATCTAGAGTAGGTGCCCATTTAAGACAACTAGAGCAAGTGCCCATTTACAACAACTAGAGCAAGTGCCCATTTAAGACAACGAGAGCAGAGTGCCCATTTAGGACTACTAGAGCAAGTGCCCATTTAGGACAACTAGAGCAAGTGCTAGGGCAGAGTGCCCATTTAGGACAACTAGAGCCCGTGCCCATTTAATACAACTCGAGCAAGTGCCCATTTAAGACGAGAGCAGAGTGCCCTTTTAAGACAACTAGAGCAAGTGCCCATTTAAGACAACGAGAGCAGAGTGCCCATTTAGGACAACTAGAGCAAATGCCCATTTACAACAACTAGAGCAAGTGCCCCTTTAAGACAACGAGAGCAGAGTGCCCATTTAGGACAACTAGAGTATGTGCCCATTTAACGCAACTAGAGTAAGTGCCCATTTAATACAACTAGGGCAAGTGCCCATTTACAACAACTAGAGCAAGTGCCCATTTAAGACAACGAGAGCAGAGTGCCCATTTGGGACTACTAGAGCAAGTGCCCATTTAATACAACTAGAGCAAGTGCCCATTTAAGACAATGAGAGCAGAATGCCCATTTAGGACAACTAGAGCAAGTGCCCATTTAATACAACTAGAGCAAGTGCCCATTTAAGACGAGAGCAGAGTGCCCTTTTAAGACAACTAGAGCAAGTGCCCATTTAAGACAACTAGAGCAAGTGCCCATTTAGGACAACTAGAGCCAGTGCCCATTTAATACAACTAAAGCAGAGTGCCCATTTAATACAACTAGAGTAAGTGCCCATTTAAGAAGACAACGAGAGCAAGTGCCCAATTAAGACAACGAGAGCAGAGTGCCCATTTAGGACAACTAGAGCAAGTGCCCATTTAAGACAACTAGAGACAGTGCCCATTTAGGACAACTAGAGCCAGTGCCCATTTAATACAACGAGAGCACAGTGCCCATTTAAGACAACTAGAGCAAGTGCCCATTTAATACAACTAGAGCAAGTGCCCATTTAAGACAACGAGAGCAGAGTGCCCATTTAGGACAACTAAAGCAAGTGCCCATTGAAGACATCTAGAGCAAGTGTCCATTTAAGACAACTAGAGCCAGTGCCCATTTAATACAACTAAAGCAGAGTGCCCATTTAATAAAACTAGAGCCAGTGCCCATTTAATACAACTAGAGCAAGTGCCCATTTAAGACAACGAGAGCAAGTGCCCATTTACAACAATTAGAGCAAGTGCCCCTTTAAGACAATGAGAGCAAAGTGCCCATTTAAGACAACTAGAGCCAGTGCCCATTTAATACAACTAGAGCAAGTGCCCATTTAATACAACTAGAGCAAGTGCCCATTTAAGACAACGAGAGCAGAGTGCCCATTTAGGACAACTAAAGCAAGTGCCCATTGAAGACATCTAGGTAGGTGCCCATTTAAGACAACTAGAGCAAGTGCCCATTTACAACAACTAGAGCAAGTGCCCATTTAAGACAACGAGAGCAGAGTGCCCATTTAGGACTACTAGAGCAAGTGCCCATTTAGGAAAACTAGAGCAAGTGCCTATTTAAGACAACGAGAGTAGAGTGCCCATTTAAGACAACTAGAGCAAGTGCTAGGGCAGAGTGCCCATTTAAGACAACAAGAGCAGAGTGCCCATTTAAGACAACTAGAGCAAGTGCTAGGGCAAAGTGCCCATTTATGACAATGAGAGCAGAGTGCCCATTTAGGACAACTAGAGCAGAGTGCCCATTTAAGACAACGAGAGCAGAGTGCCCATTTAGGACAACTAGAGCAAGTGTCCATTTAAGACAACTAGAGCAAGTGCCCGTTTAAGACGAGAGCAGAGTGCCCATTTAAGACAACTAGAGCAAGTGCCCATTTAAGACAACGAGAGCAGAGTGCCCATTTAGGACAACTAGAGCCCGTGCCCATTTAATACAACTAGAGCAAGTGCCCATTTAAGACAATGAGAGCAGAATGCCCATTTAGGACAACTAGAGCAAGTGCCCATTTAATACAACTAGAGCAAGTGCCCATTTAAGACAACGAGAGCAGAGTGCCCATTTAGGACAACTAGAGCAAATGCCCATTTACAACAACTAGAGCAAGTGCCCCTTTAAGACAACGAGAGCAGAGGCCCATTTAGGACAACTAGAGTAAGTGCCCATTTAATGCAACTAGAGTAAGTGCCCATTTAATACAACTAGGGCAAGTGCCCATTTACAACAACTAGAGCAAGTGCCCATTTAATACAACGAGAGCAGAGTGCCCATTTGGGACTACTAGAGCAAGTGCCCATTTAGGAAAACTAGAGCAAGTGCCCATTTAAGACGATAGCAGAGTGCCCAGTTAAGACAACTAGAGGAAGTGCTAGGGCAGAGTGCCCATTTAAGACAACGAGAGCAGGGTGCCCATTTAGGACAACTAGAGCAGAGTGTCCATTTAGGACAACTAGAGCAAGTGTCCATTTAAGACAACTAGAGCAAGTGCCCATTTAAGACAACGAGAACAAAGTGTCCATTTAAGACAACGAGAGCAGAGTGCCCATTTAGGACAACTAGAGCCAGTGCCCATTTAAGACAACGAGAGCAAGTGCCCATTTAAGACAACTAGAGCAAGTGCCCATTTAAGACAACGAGAGCAGAGTGCCCATTTAAGACAACTAGAGCAAGTGCCCATTTACAACAACTAGAGCAAGTGCCCATTTAAGACAACAAAAGCAGATTGCCCACTTAAGACAACGAGAGCAGAGTGCCCATTTAGGACAACTAGAGCAAGTGCCCATTTAGGACAATGAGAGAGAGTGCCCATTTAAGACAACTACAGCAAGTGCCCATTTACAACAACTAGAGCAAGTGCCCATTTAAGGCAACGAGAGCAGAGTGCCCATTTAAGACAACTAGAGCGAGTGCCCCTTTAAGACAACTAGAGCAAGTGCCCATTTAGGACAACTAGAGCCAGTGCCCATTTAATACAACTAAAGCAGAGTGCCCATTTAATACAACTAGAGTAAGTGCCCATTTAAGAAGACAACGAGAGCAAGTGCCCAATTAAGACAACGAGAGCAGAGTGCCCATTTAAGACAACTAGAGCAAGTACCCATTTAAGACAACGAGAGCAGAGTGCCCATTTAGGACAACTAGAGCAAGTGCCCATTTAAGACAACTAGAGACAGTGCCCATTTAGGACAACTAGAGCCAGTGCCCATTTAATACAACTAGAGCAAGTGCCCATTTAAGACAACGAGAGCACAGTGCCCATTTAAGACAACTAGAGCAAGTGCCCATTTCATACAACTAGAGCAAGTGCCCATTTAAGACAACGAGAGCAGAGTGCCCATTTAGGACAACTAATGCAAGTGCCCATTGAAGACATCTAGAGCAAGTGCCCATTTAAGACAACTGGAGCAAGTGCCCATTTACAACAACTAAAGCAAGTGCCCCTTTAAGACAACGAGAGCAGAGTGCCCATTTAAGACAACTAGAGCCAGTGCCCATTTAATACAACTAGAGCAAGTGCCCATTTAAGACAACAAGAGCAAGTGCCCATTTAATACAACTAGAGCAAGTGCCCATTTAAGACGAAAGCAGAGTGCCCATTTAGGACAACTAGAGCAAGTGTCCATTTAAGACAACTAGAGCAGAGTGTCCATTTAATACAACTAGAGCAAGTGCCCATTTAAGACAACGAGAGCAGAGTGCCCATTTAATACAACTAGAGCAAGTGCCCATTTAAGACAACTAAAGCAAGTGCCCATTTAAGACAACTAGAGCCAGTGCCCATTTAAGACAATGAGAGCCAGTGCCCATTTAATACAACTAGAGCAAGTGCCCATTTAAGACAATGAGAGCAGAGTGCCCATTTAAGACCACTAGAACAGAGTGCCCATTTAATACAACTAGAGCAAGTGCCCATTTAAGACAACGAGAGCAGAGTGCCCATTTAAGACAACTAGAGCCAGTGCCCCTTTAAGACAACGAGAGCAGAGTGCCCATTTAAGACAACTAGAGCAAGTGCCCATTTAAGACAACTAGAGCCATTGCCCATTTAAGACAACGAGAGCCAGTGCCCATTTAATACAACTAGAGCAAGTGCCCATTTAAGACAATGTGAGCAGAGTGCCCATTTAAGACAACTAGAACAGAGTGCCCATTTAATACAACTAGAGCAAGTGCCCATTTAAGACAACGAGAGCAGAGTGCCCATTTAAGACAACTAGAGCCAGTGCCCCTTTAAGACAATGAGAGCAGAGTGCCCATTTAAGACAACTAGAGCCAGTGCCCATTTAAGACGAGAGCAGAGTGCCCATTTAATACAACTAGAGCAAGTGCCCGTTTAAGAGAACCAGAGCCAGTGCCCATTTAAAACAACTAGAGCCAGTGCCCATTTAAGGCAACGGGAACAAGTGCCCATTTAAGACAACTAGAGACAGTGCCCATTGAAGACAACTAGAGCAAGTGCCCATTAAAGACAACAAGAGCAAGTGCCCATTTAAGACAACTAGAGCCAGTGCCCATTTAAGACAATGAGAGCCAGTGCCATTTAAGACAACTAGAGCAAGTGCCCATTTAAGACAACTAGAGCCAGTGCCCATTGAAGACATCTAGAGCCAGTGCCCATTTAAGAATACTAGAGCAAGTGCCCATTTAAGACAACGAGAGCAGAGTGCCCATTTAAGACAACGAGAGCAAGTGTCCACTTAAGACAACTAGAGCAAGTGCCCATTTACAACAACTAGAGCAAGTGCCCATTTAAGACAATAAAAGCAGAGTGCCCATTTAGGGCAACTAGAGCAGAGTGCCCATTTAAGACAATGAGAGAGAGTGCCCATTTAAGACAACTACAGCAAGTGCCCATTTAAGGCAACGAGAGCAGAGTGCCCATTTAAGACAACTAGAGCCAGTGCCCCTTTAAGACAACTAGAGCCAGTGCCCATTTAATACAACTAAAGCAGAGTGCCCATTTAATACAACTAGAGTAAGTGCCCATTTAAGACAACGAGAGCAAGTGCCCAATTAAGACAACGAGAGCAGAGTGCCCATTTAAGACAACTAGAGCAAGTACCCATTTAAGACAACAAGAGCAGAGTGCCCATTTAGGACAACTAGAGCAAGTGCCCATTTAAGACAACGAGAGCAGAGTGCCCATTTAGGACAACTAGAGCCCGTGCCCATTTAATACAACTAGAGCAAGTGCCCATTTAAGACGAGAGCAGAGTGCCCTTTTAAGACAACTAGAGCAAGTGCCCATTTAAGACAACGAGAGCAGAGTGCCCATTTAGGACAACTAGAGCAAATGCCCATTTACAACAACTAGAGCAAGTGCCCCTTTAAGACAACGAGAGCAGAGTGCCCATTTAGGACAACTAGAGTATGTGCCCATTTAATGCAACTAGAGTAAGTGCCCATTTAATACAACTAGGGCAAGTGCCCATTTACAACAACTAGAGCAAGTGCCCATTTAAGACAACGAGAGCAGAGTGCCCATTTGGGACTACTAGAGCAAGTGCCCATTTAATACAACTAGAGCAAGTGCCCATTTAAGACAATGAGAGCAGAATGCCCATTTAGGACAACTAGAGCAAGTGCCCATTTAATACAACTAGAGCAAGTGCCCATTTAAGACGAGAGCAGAGTGCCCTTTTAAGACAACTAGAGCAAGTGCCCATTTAAGACAACGAGAGCAGAGTGCCCATTTAGGACAACTAGAGCAAATGCCCATTTACAACAACTAGAGCAAGTGCCCCTTTAAGACAACGAGAGCAGAGGCCCATTTAGGACAACTAGAGTAAGTGCCCATTTAATGCAACTAGAGTAAGTGCCCATTTAATACAACTAGGGCAAGTGCCCATTTACAACAACTAAAGCAAGTGCCCATTTAATACAACGAGAGCAGAGTGCCCATTTGGGACTACTAGAGCAAGTGCCCATTTAGGAAAACTAGAGCAAGTGCCCATTTAAGACGATAGCAGAGTGCCCAGTTAAGACAACTAGAGGAAGTGCTAGGGCAGAGTGCCCATTTAAGACAACGAGAGCAGGGTGCCCATTTAGGACAACTAGAGCAGAGTGTCCATTTAGGACAACTAGAGCAAGTGTCCATTTAAGACAACTAGAGCAAGTGCCAATTTAAGACAACGATAACAAAGTGTCCATTTAAGACAACGAGAGCAGAGTGCCCATTTAGGACAACTAGAGCCAGTGCCCATTTAAGACAACGAGAGCAAGTGCCCATTTAAGACAACTAGAGCAAGTGCCCATTTAAGACAACTAGAGCAAGTGCCCATTGAAGACAACTAGAGCCAGTGCCCATTGAAGACATCTAGAGCAAGTGCCCATTGAAGACATCTAGAGCCAGTGCCCATTTAAGAATACTAGAGCAAGTGCCAATTTAAGACAACGAGAGCAGAGTGCCCATTTAAGACAACTAGAGCAAGTGCCCATTTACAACAACTAGAGCAAGTGCCCATTTAAGACAACAAAAGCAGATTGCCCACTTAAGACAACGAGAGCAGAGTGCCCATTTAGGACAACTAGAGCAAGTGCCCATTTAGGACAATGAGAGAGAGTGCCCATTTAAGACAACTACAGCAAGTGCCCATTTACAACAACTAGAGCAAGTGCCCATTTAAGGCAACGAGAGCAGAGTGCCCATTTAAGACAACTAGAGCGAGTGCCCCTTTAAGACAACTAGAGCAAGTGCCCATTTAGGACAACTAGAGCCAGTGCCCATTTAATACAACTAAAGCAGAGTGCCCATTTAATACAACTAGAGTAAGTGCCCATTTAAGAAGACAACGAGAGCAAGTGCCCAATTAAGACAACGAGAGCAGAGTGCCCATTTAAGACAACTAGAGCAAGTACCCATTTAAGACAACGAGAGCAGAGTGCCCATTTAGGACAACTAGAGCAAGTGCCCATTTAAGACAACTAGAGACAGTGCCCATTTAGGACAACTAGAGCCAGTGCCCATTTAATACAACTAGAGCAAGTGCCCATTTAAGACAACGAGAGCACAGTGCCCATTTAAGACAACTAGAGCAAGTGCCCATTTCATACAACTAGAGCAAGTGCCCATTTAAGACAACGAGAGCAGAGTGCCCATTTAGGACAACTAATGCAAGTGCCCATTGAAGACATCTAGAGCAAGTGCCCATTTAAGACAACTGGAGCAAGTGCCCATTTATAACAACTAAAGCAAGTGCCCCTTTAAGACAACGAGAGCAGAGTGCCCATTTAAGACAACTAGAGCCAGTGCCCATTTAATACAACTAGAGCAAGTGCCCATTTAAGACAACGGGAGCAAGTGCCCATTTACAACAACTAGAGCAAGTGCCCCTTTAAGACAATGAGAGCAGAGTGCCCATTTAAGACAACTAGAGCCAGTGCCCATTTAATACAACTAGAGCAAGTGCCCATTTAAGACAACGAGAGCAGAGTGCCCATTGAAGACATCTAGAGTAGGTGCCCATTTAAGACAACTAGAGCAAGTGCCCATTTACAACAACTAGAGCAAGTGCCCATTTAAGACAACGAGAGCAGAGTGCCCATTTAGGACTACTAGAGCAAGTGCCCATTTAGGACAACTAGAGCAAGTGCTAGGGCAGAGTGCCCATTTAAGACAACGAGAGCAGAGTGCCCATTTAAGACAACTAGAGCAAGTGCTAGGGCAGAGTGCCCATTTAAGACGACGAGAGCAGAGTGCCCATTTACGACAACTAGAGCAAGTGCCCATTTAAGACAACTAGAGCAAGTGCCCATTTAATACAACTAGAGCAGTTGCCCATTTAAGACAACGAGAGCAAGTGCCCATTTAAGACAACGAGAGCAGAGTGCCCATTTAGGACAACTAGAGCAAGTGTCCATTTAAGAAAACTAGAGCAAGTGCCCATTTAATACAACTAGAGCAAGTGCCCATTTAAGACGAGAGCAGAGTGCCCATTTAGGACAACTAGAGCAAGTGCCCATTTAAGACAACGAGAGCAGAGTGCCCATTTAGGACAACTAGAGCAAGTGCCTATTTAATACAACTAGAGCAAGTGCCCATTTAAGACGAGAGCAGAGTGCCCATTTAGGACAACTAGAGCAAGTGTCCATTTAAGACAACTAGAGCAGAGTGTCCATTTAATACAACTAGAGCAAGTGCCCATTTAAGACAACGCGAGCAGAGTGCCCATTTAAGACAACTAGAGCCAGTGCCCATTTAAGACAATGAGAGCAAGTGCCCATTTAAGACAACTAGACCAGAATGCCCATTTAAGACAACTAGAGCCAGTGCCCATTTAAGACGAGAGCAGAGTGCCCATTTAAGACAACTAGAGCCAGTGCCCCTTTAAGACAACGAGAGCAAGTGCCAATTAAGGCAATGAGAGCAGAGTGCCCATTTAAGACAATGAGAGCAGAGTGCCCATTTAAGACAACTAGAACAAGTGCCCATTTAAGACAACTAGAGCCAGTGCCCATTTAATACAACTAGAGCAAGTGCCCATTTAAGACAACTAAAGCAAGTGCCCAGTTAAGACAACTAGAGCCAGTGCCCATTTAGGACAACTAGAGCAAGTGTCCATTTAAGACAACTAGAGCAGAGTGCCCATTTAATACAACTAGAGCAAGTGCCCATTTAAGACAACGAGAGCAGAGTGCCCATTTAGGACAACGAGAGCAAGTGCCCATTTAAGAAAACGAGAGCAGAGTGCTCATTTACGACAACTAGAGCAAGTGCCCATTTAAGACAACTAGAGCAAGTGCCCATTTAATACAACTAGAGCAGTTGCCCATTTAAGACAACGAGAGCAAGTGCCCATTTAAGACAACGAGAGCAGAGTGCCCATTTAGGACAACTAGAGCAAGTGTCCATTTAAGACAACTAAAGCAAGTGCCCATTTAAGACAACGAGAGCAGAGTGCCCATTTAGGACAACTAGAGCAAGTGCCCATTTAATACAACTAGAGCAAGTGCCCATTTAAGACGAGAGCAGAGTGTCCATTTAGGACAACTAGAGCAAGTGTCCATTTAAGACAACTAGAGCAGAGTGTCCATTTAATACAACTAGAGCAAGTGCCCATTTAAGACAACGAGAGCAGAGTGCCCATTTAATACAACTAGAGCAAGTGCCCATTTAAGACAACTAAAGCAAGTGCCCATTTAAGACAACTAGAGCCAGTGCCCATTTAAGACAATGAGAGCCAGTGCCCATTTAATACAACTAGAGCAAGTGCCCATTTAAGACAATGAGAGCAGAGTGCCCATTTAAGACCACTAGAACAGAGTGCCCATTTAATACAACTAGAGCAAGTGCCCATTTAAGACAACGAGAGCAGAGTGCCCATTTAAGACAACTAGAGCCAGTGCCCCTTTAAGACAACGAGAGCAGAGTGCCCATTTAAGACAACTAGAGCAAGTGCCCATTTAAGACAACTAGAGCCAGTGCCCATTTAAGACAACGAGAGCCAGTGCCCATTTAATACAACTAGAGCAAGTGCCCATTTAAGACAATGAGAGCAGAGTGCCCATTTAAGACAACTAGAACAGAGTGCCCATTTAATACAACTAGAGCAAGTGCCCATTTAAGACAACGAGAGCAGAGTGCCCATTTAAGACAACTAGAGCCAGTGCCCCTTTAAGACAATGAGAGCAGAGTGCCTATTTAATACAACTAGAGCAAGTGCCCATTTAAGACGAGAGCAGAGTGCCCATTTAGGACAACTAGAGCAAGTGTCCATTTAAGACAACTAGAGCAGAGTGCCCATTTAATACAACTAGAGCAAGTGCCCATTTAAGACAACGCGAGCAGAGTGCCCATTTAAGACAACTAGAGCCAGTGCCCATTTAAGACAATGAGAGCAAGTGCCCATTTAAGACAACTAGACCAGAATGCCCATTTAAGACAACTAGAGCCAGTGCCCATTTAAGACGAGAGCAGAGTGCCCATTTAAGACAACTAGAGCCAGTGCCCCTTTAAGACAACGAGAGCAAGTGCCAATTAAGGCAATGAGAGCAGAGTGCCCATTTAAGACAATGAGAGCAGAGTGCCCATTTAAGACAACTAGAACAAGTGCCCATTTAATACAACTAGAGCAAGTGCCCATTTAAGACAACGAGAGCAGAATGCCCATTTAAGACAACTAGAGCCAGTGCCCATTTAATACAACTAGAGCAAGTGCCCATTTAAGACAACTAAAGCAAGTGCCCAGTTAATACAACTAGAGCCAGTGCCCATTTAGGACAACTAGAGCAAGTGTCCATTTAAGACAACTAGAGCAGAGTGCCCATTTAATACAACTAGAGCAAGTGCCCATTTAAGACGAGAGCAGAGTACCCATTTAAGACAACTAGAGCAAGTGCCCATTTAAGACAACAAGAGCAGAGTGCCCATTTACGACAACTAGAGCAAGTGCCCATTTAGGACAACTAGAGCAAGCGCCCATTTAATACAACTAGAGCAAGTGCCCATTTAAGACAACGAGAGCAAGTGCCCATTTAAGACAACGAGAGCAAGTGCTAGGGCAGAGTGCCCATTTAAGACAACGAGAGCAGAGTGCCCATTTAGGACAACTAGAGCCAGTGCCCATTTAAGACAACAAGAGCAAGTGCCCATTTAAGACAACTAGAGCAAGTGCCCATTTAAGACAACTAGAGCCAGTGTCCATTGAAGACATCTAGAGAAAGTGCCCATTGAAGACATCTAGAGCCAGTGCCCATTTAAGAATACTAGAGCAAGTGCCCATTTAAGACAACGAGAGCAGAGTGCCCATTTAAGACAACTAGAGCAAGTGCCCATTTACAACAACTAGAGCAAGTGCCCATTTAAGACAACAAAAGCAGATTGCCCACTTAAGACAACGAGAGCAGAGTGCCCATTTAGGACAACTAGAGCAAGTGCCCATTTAGGGCAATGAGAGAGAGTGCCCATTTAAGACAACTATAGCAAGTGCCCTTTTACAACAACTAGAGCAAGTGCCCATTTAAGGCAACGAGAGCAGAGTGCCCATTTAAGACAACTAGAGCCAGTGCCCCTTTAAGACAACTAGAGCAAGTGCCCATTTAGGACAACTAGAGCCAGTGCCCATTTAATACAACTAAAGCAGAGTGCCCATTTAATACAACTAGAGTAAGTGCCCATTTAAGAAGACAACGAGAGCAAGTGCCCAATTAAGACAACGAGAGCAGAGTGCCCATTTAGGACAACTAGAGCAAGTGCCCATTTAAGACAACTAGAGACAGTGCCCATTTAGGACAACTAGAGCCAGTGCCCATTTAATACAACGAGAGCACAGTGCCCATTTAAGACAACTAGAGCAAGTGCCCATTTAATACAACTAGAGCAAGTGCCCATTTAAGACAACGAGAGCAGAGTGCCCATTTAGGACAACTAAAGCAAGTGCCCATTGAAGACATCTAGAGCAAGTGTCCATTTAAGACAACTAGAGCCAGTGCCCATTTAATACAACTAAAGCAGAGTGCCCATTTAATAAAACTAGAGCCAGTGCCCATTTAATACAACTAGAGCAAGTGCCCATTTAAGACAACGAGAGCAAGTGCCCATTTACAACAATTAGAGCAAGTGCCCCTTTAAGACAATGAGAGCAAAGTGCCCATTTAAGACAACTAGAGCCAGTGCCCATTTAATACAACTAGAGCAAGTGCCCATTTAATACAACTAGAGCAAGTGCCCATTTAAGACAACGAGAGCAGAGTGCCCATTTAGGACAACTAAAGCAAGTGCCCATTGAAGACATCTAGGTAGGTGCCCATTTAAGACAACTAGAGCAAGTGCCCATTTACAACAACTAGAGCAAGTGCCCATTTAAGACAACGAGAGCAGAGTGCCCATTTAGGACTACTAGAGCAAGTGCCCATTTAGGACAACTAGAGCAAGTGCCTATTTAAGACAACGAGAGCAGAGTGCCCATTTAAGACAACTAGAGCAAGTGCCCATTGAAGACATCTAGAGTAGGTGCCCATTTAAGACAACTAGAGCAAGTGCCCATTTACAACAACTAGAGCAAGTGCCCATTTAAGACAACGAGAGCAGAGTGCCCATTTAGGACTACTAGAGCAAGTGCCCATTTAGGACAACTAGAGCAAGTGCCCATTTAAGACGAGAGCAGAGTACCCATTTAAGACAACTAGAGCAAGTGCCCATTTAAGACAACAAGAGCAGAGTGCCCATTTACGACAACTAGAGCAAGTGCCCATTTAGGACAACTAGAGCAAGCGCCCATTTAATACAACTAGAGCAAGTGCCCATTTAAGACAACGAGAGCAAGTGCCCATTTAAGACAACGAGAGCAAGTGCTAGGGCAGAGTGCCCATTTAAGACAACGAGAGCAGAGTGCCCATTTAGGACAACTAGAGCCAGTGCCCATTTAAGACAACGAGAGCAAGTGCCCATTTAAGACAACTAGAGCAAGTGCCCATTTAAGACAACTAGAGCCAGTGTCCATTGAAGACATCTAGAGAAAGTGCCCATTGAAGACATCTAGAGCCAGTGCCCATTTAAGAATACTAGAGCAAGTGCCCATTTAAGACAACGAGAGCAGAGTGCCCATTTAAGACAACTAGAGCAAGTGCCCATTTACAACAACTAGAGCAAGTGCCCATTTAAGACAACAAAAGCAGATTGCCCACTTAAGACAACGAGAGCAGAGTGCCCATTTAGGACAACTAGAGCAAGTGCCCATTTAGGGCAATGAGAGAGAGTGCCCATTTAAGACAACTATAGCAAGTGCCCTTTTACAACAACTAGAGCAAGTGCCCATTTAAGGCAACGAGAGCAGAGTGCCCATTTAAGACAACTAGAGCCAGTGCCCCTTTAAGACAACTAGAGCAAGTGCCCATTTAGGACAACTAGAGCCAGTGCCCATTTAATACAACTAAAGCAGAGTGCCCATTTAATACAACTAGAGTAAGTGCCCATTTAAGAAGACAACGAGAGCAAGTGCCCAATTAAGACAACGAGAGCAGAGTGCCCATTTAGGACAACTAGAGCAAGTGCCCATTTAAGACAACTAGAGACAGTGCCCATTTAGGACAACTAGAGCCAGTGCCCATTTAATACAACGAGAGCACAGTGCCCATTTAAGACAACTAGAGCAAGTGCCCATTTAATACAACTAGAGCAAGTGCCCATTTAAGACAACGAGAGCAGAGTGCCCATTTAGGACAACTAAAGCAAGTGCCCATTGAAGACATCTAGAGCAAGTGTCCATTTAAGACAACTAGAGCCAGTGCCCATTTAATACAACTAAAGCAGAGTGCCCATTTAATAAAACTAGAGCCAGTGCCCATTTAATACAACTAGAGCAAGTGCCCATTTAAGACAACGAGAGCAAGTGCCCATTTACAACAATTAGAGCAAGTGCCCCTTTAAGACAATGAGAGCAAAGTGCCCATTTAAGACAACTAGAGCCAGTGCCCATTTAATACAACTAGAGCAAGTGCCCATTTAATACAACTAGAGCAAGTGCCCATTTAAGACAACGAGAGCAGAGTGCCCATTTAGGACAACTAAAGCAAGTGCCCATTGAAGACATCTAGGTAGGTGCCCATTTAAGACAACTAGAGCAAGTGCCCATTTACAACAACTAGAGCAAGTGCCCATTTAAGACAACGAGAGCAGAGTGCCCATTTAGGACTACTAGAGCAAGTGCCCATTTAGGACAACTAGAGCAAGTGCCTATTTAAGACAACGAGAGTAGAGTGCCCATTTAAGACAACTAGAGCAAGTGCTAGGGCAGAGTGCCCATTTAAGACAACAAGAGCAGAGTGCCCATTTAAGACAACTAGAGCAAGTGCTAGGGCAAAGTGCCCATTTAAGACAACGAGAGCAGAGTGCCCATTTAGGACAACTAGAGCAGAGTGCCCATTTAAGACAACGAGAGCAGAGTGCCCATTTAGGACAACTAGAGCAAGTGTCCATTTAAGACAACTAGAGCAAGTGCCCGTTTAAGACGAGAGCAGAGTGCCCATTTAAGACAACTAGAGCAAGTGCCCATTTAAGACAACGAGAGCAGAGTGCCCATTTAGGACAACTAGAGCCCGTGCCCATTTAATACAACTCGAGCAAGTGCCCATTTAAGACGAGAGCAGAGTGCCCTTTTAAGACAACTAGAGCAAGTGCCCATTTAAGACAACGAGAGCAGAGTGCCCATTTAGGACAACTAGAGCAAATGCCCATTTACAACAACTAGAGCAAGTGCCCCTTTAAGACAACGAGAGCAGAGTGCCCATTTAGGACAACTAGAGTATGTGCCCATTTAACGCAACTAGAGTAAGTGCCCATTTAATACAACTAGGGCAAGTGCCCATTTACAACAACTAGAGCAAGTGCCCATTTAAGACAACGAGAGCAGAGTGCCCATTTGGGACTACTAGAGCAAGTGCCCATTTAATACAACTAGAGCAAGTGCCCATTTAAGACAATGAGAGCAGAATGCCCATTTAGGACAACTAGAGCAAGTGCCCATTTAATACAACTAGAGCAAGTGCCCATTTAAGACGAGAGCAGAGTGCCCTTTTAAGACAACTAGAGCAAGTGCCCATTTAAGACAACGAGAGCAGAGTGCCCATTTAGGACAACTAGAGCAAATGCCCATTTACAACAACTAGAGCAAGTGCCCCTTTAAGACAACGAGAGCAGAGGCCCATTTAGGACAACTAGAGTAAGTGCCCATTTAATGCAACTAGAGTAAGTGCCCATTTAATACAACTAGGGCAAGTGCCCATTTACAACAACTAGAGCAAGTGCCCATTTAATACAACGAGAGCAGAGTGCCCATTTGGGACTACTAGAGCAAGTGCCCATTTAGGAAAACTAGAGCAAGTGCCCATTTAAGACGATAGCAGAGTGCCCAGTTAAGACAACTAGAGGAAGGGCTAGGGCAGAGTGCCCATTTAAGACAACGAGAGCAGGGTGCCCATTTAGGACAACTAGAGCAGAGTGTCCATTTAGGACAACTAGAGCAAGTGTCCATTTAAGACAACTAGAGCAAGTGCCCATTTAAGACAACGAGAACAAAGTGTCCATTTAAGACAACGAGAGCAGAGTGCCCATTTAGGACAACTAGAGCCAGTGCCCATTTAAGACAACGAGAGCAAGTGCCCATTTAAGACAACTAGAGCAAGTGCCCATTTAAGACAACGAGAGCAGAGTGCCCATTTAAGACAACTAGAGCAAGTGCCCATTTACAACAACTAGAGCAAGTGCCCATTTAAGACAACAAAAGCAGATTGCCCACTTAAGACAACGAGAGCAGAGTGCCCATTTAGGACAACTAGAGCAAGTGCCCATTTAGGACAATGAGAGAGAGTGCCCATTTAAGACAACTGCAGCAAGTGCCCATTTACAACAACTAGAGCAAGTGCCCATTTAAGGCAACGAGAGCAGAGTGCCCATTTAAGACAACTAGAGCGAGTGCCCCTTTAAGACAACTAGAGCAAGTGCCCATTTAGGACAACTAGAGCCAGTGCCCATTTAATACAACGAGAGCAGAGTGCCCATTTAATAGCAGAGTGCCCATTTAATACAACTAGAGTAAGTGCCCATTTAAGAAGACAACGAGAGCAAGTGCCCAATTAAGACAACGAGAGCAGAGTGCCCATTTAAGACAACTAGAGCAAGTACCCATTTAAGACAACGAGAGCAGAGTGCCCATTTAGGACAACTAGAGCAAGTGCCCATTTAAGACAACTAGAGACAGTGCCCATTTAGGACAACTAGAGCCAGTGCCCATTTAATACAACTAGAGCAAGTGCCCATTTAAGACAACGAGAGCACAGTGCCCATTTAAGACAACTAGAGCAAGTGCCCATTTCATACAACTAGAGCAAGTGCCCATTTAAGACGAGAGCAGAGTGCCCTTTTAAGACAACTAGAGCAAGTGCCCATTTAAGACAACGAGAGCAGAGTGCCCATTTAGGACAACTAGAGCAAATGCCCATTTACAACAACTAGAGCAAGTGCCCCTTTAAGACAACGAGAGCAGAGGCCCATTTAGGACAACTAGAGTAAGTGCCCATTTAATGCAACTAGAGTAAGTGCCCATTTAATACAACTAGGGCAAGTGCCCATTTACAACAACTAGAGCAAGTGCCCATTTAATACAACGAGAGCAGAGTGCCCATTTGGGACTACTAGAGCAAGTGCCCATTTAGGAAAACTAGAGCAAGTGCCCATTTAAGACGATAGCAGAGTGCCCAGTTAAGACAACTAGAGGAAGGGCTAGGGCAGAGTGCCCATTTAAGACAACGAGAGCAGGGTGCCCATTTAGGACAACTAGAGCAGAGTGTCCATTTAGGACAACTAGAGCAAGTGTCCATTTAAGACAACTAGAGCAAGTGCCCATTTAAGACAACGAGAACAAAGTGTCCATTTAAGACAACGAGAGCAGAGTGCCCATTTAGGACAACTAGAGCCAGTGCCCATTTAAGACAACGAGAGCAAGTGCCCATTTAAGACAACTAGAGCAAGTGCCCATTTAAGACAACGAGAGCAGAGTGCCCATTTAAGACAACTAGAGCAAGTGCCCATTTACAACAACTAGAGCAAGTGCCCATTTAAGACAACAAAAGCAGATTGCCCACTTAAGACAACGAGAGCAGAGTGCCCATTTAGGACAACTAGAGCAAGTGCCCATTTAGGACAATGAGAGAGAGTGCCCATTTAAGACAACTGCAGCAAGTGCCCATTTACAACAACTAGAGCAAGTGCCCATTTAAGGCAACGAGAGCAGAGTGCCCATTTAAGACAACTAGAGCGAGTGCCCCTTTAAGACAACTAGAGCAAGTGCCCATTTAGGACAACTAGAGCCAGTGCCCATTTAATACAACGAGAGCAGAGTGCCCATTTAATAGCAGAGTGCCCATTTAATACAACTAGAGTAAGTGCCCATTTAAGAAGACAACGAGAGCAAGTGCCCAATTAAGACAACGAGAGCAGAGTGCCCATTTAAGACAACTAGAGCAAGTACCCATTTAAGACAACGAGAGCAGAGTGCCCATTTAGGACAACTAGAGCAAGTGCCCATTTAAGACAACTAGAGACAGTGCCCATTTAGGACAACTAGAGCCAGTGCCCATTTAATACAACTAGAGCAAGTGCCCATTTAAGACAACGAGAGCACAGTGCCCATTTAAGACAACTAGAGCAAGTGCCCATTTCATACAACTAGAGCAAGTGCCCATTTAAGACAACGAGAGCAGAGTGCCCATTTAGGACAACTAATGCAAGTGCCCATTGAAGACATCTAGAGCAAGTGCCCATTTAAGACAACTGGAGCAAGTGCCCATTTACAACAACTAAAGCAAGTGCCCCTTTAAGACAACGAGAGCAGAGTGCCCATTTAAGACAACTAGAGCCAGTGCCCATTTAATACAACTAGAGCAAGTGCCCATTTAAGACAACGAGAGCAAGTGCCCATTTACAACAACTAGAGCAAGTGCCCCTTTAAGACAATGAGAGCAGAGTGCCCATTTAAGACAACTAGAGCCAGTGCCCATTTAATACAACTAGAGCAAGTGCCCATTTAAGACAACGAGAGCAGAGTGCCCATTTAGGACAACTAAAGCAAGTGCCCATTGAAGACATCTAGAGTAGGTGCCCATTTAAGACAACTAGAGCAAGTGCCCATTTACAACAACTAGAGCAAGTGCCCATTTAAGACAACGAGAGCAGAGTGCCCATTTAGGACTACTAGAGCAAGTGCCCATTTAGGACAACTAGAGCAAGTGCTAGGGCAGAGTGCCCATTTAAGACAACGAGAGCAGAGTGCCCATTTAAGACAACTAGAGCAAGTGCTAGGGCAGAGTGCCCATTTAAGACAACGAGAGCAGAGTGCCCATTTACGACAACTAGAGCAAGTGCCCATTTAAGACAACTAGAGCAAGTGCCCATTTAATACAACTAGAGCAGTTGCCCATTTAAGACAACGAGAGCAAGTGCCCATTTAAGACAACGAGAGCAGAGTGCCCATTTAGGACAACTAGAGCAAGTGTCCATTTAAGAAAACTAGAGCAAGTGCCCATTTAATACAACTAGAGCAAGTGCCCATTTAAGACGAGAGCAGAGTGCCCATTTAGGACAACTAGAGCAGAGTGCCCATTTAAGACAACGAGAGCAGAGTGCCCATTTAGGACAACTAGAGCAGAGTGCCCATTTAAGACAATGAGAGAGAGTGCCCATTTAAGACAACTACAGCAAGTGCCCATTTAAGGCAACGAGAGCAGAGTGCCCATTTAAGACAACTAGAGCCAGTGCCCCTTTAAGACAACTAGAGCAAGTGCCCATTTAGGACAACTAGAGCCAGTGCCCATTTAATACAACTAAAGCAGAGTGCCCATTTAATACAACTAGAGTAAGTGCCCATTTAAGACAACGAGAGCAAGTGCCCAATTAAGACAACGAGAGCAGAGTGCCCATTTAAGACAACTAGAGCAAGTACCCATTTAAGACAACAAAAGCAGAGTGCCCATTTAGGACAACTAGAGCAAGTGCCCATTTAAGACAACTAGAGACAGTGCCCATTTAGGACAACTAGAGCCAGTGCCCATTTAATACAACTAGAGCAAGTGCCCATTTAGGACAACGAGAGCACAGTGCCCATTTAAGACAACTAGAGCAAGTGCCCATTTAATACAACTAGAGCAAGTGCCCATTTAAGACAACTAGAGCAGAGTGCCCATTTAGGACAACTAAAGCAAGTGCCCATTGAAGACATCTAGAGCAAGTGCCCATTTAAGACAACTAGAGCAAGTGCCCATTTACAACAACTAAAGCAAGTGCCCCTTTAAGACAACGAGAGCAGAGTGCCCATTTAAGACAACTAGAGCCAGTGCCCATTTAATACAACTAGAGCAAGTGCCCATTTAAGACAACGAGAGCAAGTGCCCATTTACAACAACTAGAGCAAGTGCCCCTTTAAGACAACGAGAGCAGAGTGCCCATTTAGGACAACTAGAGCAGAGTGCCCATTTAAGACAACGAGAGCAGAGTGCCCATTTAGGACAACTAGAGCAAGTGCCCATTTAAGACAACTAGAGCAAGTGCCCATTTAAGACAACGAGAGCAGAGTGCCCATTTAAGACAATGAGAGCAGAGTGCCCATTTAGGACAACTAGAGCAAGTGCCCATTTAATACAACTAGAGCAAGTGCCCATTTAAGACGAGAGCAGAGTACCCATTTAAGACAACTAGAGCAAGTGCCCATTTAAGACAACAAGAGCAGAGTGCCCATTTACGACAACTAGAGCAAGTGCCCATTTAGGACAACTAGAGCAAGCGCCCATTTAATACAACTAGAGCAAGTGCCCATTTAAGACAACGAGAGCAAGTGCCCATTTAAGACAACGAGAGCAAGTGCTAGGGCAGAGTGCCCATTTAAGACAACGAGAGCAGAGTGCCCATTTAGGACAACTAGAGCCAGTGCCCATTTAAGACAACGAGAGCAAGTGCCCATTTAAGACAACTAGAGCAAGTGCCCATTTAAGACAACTAGAGCCAGTGCCCATTGAAGACATCTAGAGAAAGTGCCCATTGAAGACATCTAGAGCCAGTGCCCATTTAAGAATACTAGAGCAAGTGCCCATTTAAGACAACGAGAGCAGAGTGCCCATTTAAGACAACTAGAGCAAGTGCCCATTTACAACAACTAGAGCAAGTGCCCATTTAAGACAACAAAAGCAGATTGCCCACTTAAGACAACGAGAGCAGAGTGCCCATTTAGGACAACTAGAGCAAGTGCCCATTTAGGGCAATGAGAGAGAGTGCCCATTTAAGACAACTACAGCAAGTGCCCTTTTACAACAACTAGAGCAAGTGCCCATTTAAGGCAACGAGAGCAGAGTGCCCATTTAAGACAACTAGAGCCAGTGCCCCTTTAAGACAACTAGAGCAAGTGCCCATTTAGGACAACTAGAGCCAGTGCCCATTTAATACAACTAAAGCAGAGTGCCCATTTAATACAACTAGAGTAAGTGCCCATTTAAGAAGACAACGAGAGCAAGTGCCCAATTAAGACAACGAGAGCAGAGTGCCCATTTAGGACAACTAGAGCAAGTGCCCATTTAAGACAACTAGAGACAGTGCCCATTTAGGACAACTAGAGCCAGTGCCCATTTAATACAACGAGAGCACAGTGCCCATTTAAGACAACTAGAGCAAGTGCCCATTTAATACAACTAGAGCAAGTGCCCATTTAAGACAACGAGAGCAGAGTGCCCATTTAGGACAACTAAAGCAAGTGCCCATTGAAGACATCTAGAGCAAGTGTCCATTTAAGACAACTAGAGCCAGTGCCCATTTAATACAACTAAAGCAGAGTGCCCATTTAATAAAACTAGAGCCAGTGCCCATTTAATACAACTAGAGCAAGTGCCCATTTAAGACAACGAGAGCAAGTGCCCATTTACAACAATTAGAGCAAGTGCCCCTTTAAGACAATGAGAGCAAAGTGCCCATTTAAGACAACTAGAGCCAGTGCCCATTTAATACAACTAGAGCAAGTGCCCATTTAAGACAACGAGAGCAGAGTGCCCATTTAGGACAACTAAAGCAAGTGCCCATTGAAGACATCTAGGTAGGTGCCCATTTAAGACAACTAGAGCAAGTGCCCATTTACAACAACTAGAGCAAGTGCCCATTTAAGACAACGAGAGCAGAGTGCCCATTTAGGACTACTAGAGCAAGTGCCCATTTAGGACAACTAGAGCAAGTGCCTATTTAAGACAACGAGAGTAGAGTGCCCATTTAAGACAACTAGAGCAAGTGCTAGGGCAGAGTGCCCATTTAAGACAACAAGAGCAGAGTGCCCATTTAAGACAACTAGAGCAAGTGCTAGGGCAAAGTGCCCATTTAAGACAATGAGAGCAGAGTGCCCATTTAGGACAACTAGAGCAGAGTGCCCATTTAAGACAACGAGAGCAGAGTGCCCATTTAGGACAACTAGAGCAAGTGTCCATTTAAGACAACTAGAGCAAGTGCCCGTTTAAGACGAGAGCAGAGTGCCCATTTAAGACAACTAGAGCAAGTGCCCATTTAAGACAACGAGAGCAGAGTGCCCATTTAGGACAACTAGAGCCCGTGCCCATTTAATACAACTAGAGCAAGTGCCCATTTAAGACAATGAGAGCAGAATGCCCATTTAGGACAACTAGAGCAAGTGCCCATTTAATACAACTAGAGCAAGTGCCCATTTAAGACAACGAGAGCAGAGTGCCCATTTAGGACAACTAGAGCAAATGCCCATTTACAACAACTAGAGCAAGTGCCCCTTTAAGACAACGAGAGCAGAGGCCCATTTAGGACAACTAGAGTAAGTGCCCATTTAATGCAACTAGAGTAAGTGCCCATTTAATACAACTAGGGCAAGTGCCCATTTACAACAACTAGAGCAAGTGCCCATTTAATACAACGAGAGCAGAGTGCCCATTTGGGACTACTAGAGCAAGTGCCCATTTAGGAAAACTAGAGCAAGTGCCCATTTAAGACGATAGCAGAGTGCCCAGTTAAGACAACTAGAGGAAGTGCTAGGGCAGAGTGCCCATTTAAGACAACGAGAGCAGGGTGCCCATTTAGGACAACTAGAGCAGAGTGTCCATTTAGGACAACTAGAGCAAGTGTCCATTTAAGACAACTAGAGCAAGTGCCCATTTAAGACAACGAGAACAAAGTGTCCATTTAAGACAACGAGAGCAGAGTGCCCATTTAGGACAACTAGAGCCAGTGCCCATTTAAGACAACGAGAGCAAGTGCCCATTTAAGACAACTAGAGCAAGTGCCCATTTAAGACAACGAGAGCAGAGTGCCCATTTAAGACAACTAGAGCAAGTGCCCATTTACAACAACTAGAGCAAGTGCCCATTTAAGACAACAAAAGCAGATTGCCCACTTAAGACAACGAGAGCAGAGTGCCCATTTAGGACAACTAGAGCAAGTGCCCATTTAGGACAATGAGAGAGAGTGCCCATTTAAGACAACTACAGCAAGTGCCCATTTACAACAACTAGAGCAAGTGCCCATTTAAGGCAACGAGAGCAGAGTGCCCATTTAAGACAACTAGAGCGAGTGCCCCTTTAAGACAACTAGAGCAAGTGCCCATTTAGGACAACTAGAGCCAGTGCCCATTTAATACAACTAAAGCAGAGTGCCCATTTAATACAACTAGAGTAAGTGCCCATTTAAGAAGACAACGAGAGCAAGTGCCCAATTAAGACAACGAGAGCAGAGTGCCCATTTAAGACAACTAGAGCAAGTACCCATTTAAGACAACGAGAGCAGAGTGCCCATTTAGGACAACTAGAGCAAGTGCCCATTTAAGACAACTAGAGACAGTGCCCATTTAGGACAACTAGAGCCAGTGCCCATTTAATACAACTAGAGCAAGTGCCCATTTAAGACAACGAGAGCACAGTGCCCATTTAAGACAACTAGAGCAAGTGCCCATTTCATACAACTAGAGCAAGTGCCCATTTAAGACAACGAGAGCAGAGTGCCCATTTAGGACAACTAATGCAAGTGCCCATTGAAGACATCTAGAGCAAGTGCCCATTTAAGACAACTGGAGCAAGTGCCCATTTATAACAACTAAAGCAAGTGCCCCTTTAAGACAACGAGAGCAGAGTGCCCATTTAAGACAACTAGAGCCAGTGCCCATTTAATACAACTAGAGCAAGTGCCCATTTAAGACAACGAGAGCAAGTGCCCATTTACAACAACTAGAGCAAGTGCCCCTTTAAGACAATGAGAGCAGAGTGCCCATTTAAGACAACTAGAGCCAGTGCCCATTTAATACAACTAGAGCAAGTGCCCATTTAAGACAACGAGAGCAGAGTGCCCATTGAAGACATCTAGAGTAGGTGCCCATTTAAGACAACTAGAGCTAGTGCCCATTTACAACAACTAGAGCAAGTGCCCATTTAAGACAACGAGAGCAGAGTGCCCATTTAGGACTACTAGAGCAAGTGCCCATTTAGGACAACTAGAGCAAGTGCTAGGGCAGAGTGCCCATTTAAGACAACGAGAGCAGAGTGCCCATTTAAGACAACTAGAGCAAGTGCTAGGGCAGAGTGCCCATTTAAGACAACGAGAGCAGAGTGCCCATTTACGACAACTAGAGCAAGTGCCCATTTAAGACAACTAGAGCAAGTGCCCATTTAATACAACTAGAGCAGTTGCCCATTTAAGACGAGAGCAGAGTGCCCATTTAGGACAACTAGAGCAAGTGCCCATTTAAGACAACGAGAGCAGAGTGCCCATTTAGGACAACTAGAGCAGAGTGCCCATTTAAGACAATGAGAGAGAGTGCCCATTTAAGACAACTACAGCAAGTGCCCATTTAAGGCAACGAGAGCAGAGTGCCCATTTAGGACAACTAGAGCAAGTGTCCATTTAAGAAAACTAGAGCAAGTGCCCATTTAATACAACTAGAGCAAGTGCCCATTTAAGACGAGAGCAGAGTGCCCATTTAGGACAACTAGAGCAAGTGCCCATTTAAGACAACGAGAGCAGAGTGCCCATTTAGGACAACTAGTGCAGAGTGCCCATTTAAGACAATGAGAGAGAGTGCCCATTTAAGACAACTACAGCAAGTGCCCATTTAAGGCAACGAGAGCAGAGTGCCCATTTAAAACAACTAGAGCCAGTGCCCCTTTAAGACAACTAGAGCAAGTGCCCATTTAGGACAACTAGAGCCAGTGCCCATTTAATACAACTAAAGCAGAGTGCCCATTTAATACAACTAGAGTAAGTGCCCATTTAAGACAACGAGAGCAAGTGCCCAATTAAGACAACGAGAGCAGAGTGCCCATTTAAGACAACTAGAGCAAGTACCCATTTAAGACAACAAGAGCAGAGTGCCCATTTAGGACAACTAGAGCAAGTGCCCATTTAAGACAACTAGAGACAGTGCCCATTTAGGACAACTAGAGCCAGTGCCCATTTAATACAACTAGAGCAAGTGCCCATTTAGGACAACGAGAGCACAGTGCCCATTTAAGACAACTAGAGCAAGTGCCCATTTAATACAACTAGAGCAAGTGCCCATTTAAGACAACTAGAGCAGAGTGCCCATTTAGGACAACTAAAGCAAGTGCCCATTGAAGACATCTAGAGCAAGTGCCCATTTAAGACAACTAGAGCAAGTACCCATTTACAACAACTAAAGCAAGTGCCCCTTTAAGACAACGAGAGCAGAGTGCCCATTTAAGACAACTAGAGCCAGTGCCCATTTAATACAACTAGAGCAAGTGCCCATTTAAGACAACGAGAGCAAGTGCCCATTTACAACAACTAGAGCAAGTGCCCCTTTAAGACAACGAGAGCAGAGTGCCCATTTAGGACAACTAGAGCAGAGTGCCCATTTAAGACAACGAGAGCAGAGTGCCCATTTAGGACAACTAGAGCAAGTGCCCATTTAAGACAACTAGAGCAAGTGCCCATTTAAGACAACGAGAGCAGAGTGCCCATTTAAGACAATGAGAGCAGAGTGCCCATTTAGGACAACTAGAGCAAGTGCCCATTTAATACAACTAGAGCAAGTGCCCATTTAAGACGAGAGCAGAGTACCCATTTAAGACAACTAGAGCAAGTGCCCATTTAAGACAACAAGAGCAGAGTGCCCATTTACGACAACTAGAGCAAGTGCCCATTTAGGACAACTAGAGCAAGCGCCCATTTAATACAACTAGAGCAAGTGCCCATTTAAGACAACGAGAGCAAGTGCCCATTTAAGACAACGAGAGCAAGTGCTAGGGCAGAGTGCCCATTTAAGACAACGAGAGCAGAGTGCCCATTTAGGACAACTAGAGCCAGTGCCCATTTAAGACAACGAGAGCAAGTGCCCATTTAAGACAACTAGAGCAAGTGCCCATTTAAGACAACTAGAGCCAGTGCCCATTGAAGACATCTAGAGAAAGTGCCCATTGAAGACATCTAGAGCCAGTGCCCATTTAAGAATACTAGAGCAAGTGCCCATTTAAGACAACGAGAGCAGAGTGCCCATTTAAGACAACTAGAGCAAGTGCCCATTTACAACAACTAGAGCAAGTGCCCATTTAAGACAACAAAAGCAGATTGCCCACTTAAGACAACGAGAGCAGAGTGCCCATTTAGGACAACTAGAGCAAGTGCCCATTTAGGGCAATGAGAGAGAGTGCCCATTTAAGACAACTACAGCAAGTGCCCTTTTACAACAACTAGAGCAAGTGCCCATTTAAGGCAACGAGAGCAGAGTGCCCATTTAAGACAACTAGAGCCAGTGCCCCTTTAAGACAACTAGAGCAAGTGCCCATTTAGGACAACTAGAGCCAGTGCCCATTTAATACAACTAAAGCAGAGTGCCCATTTAATACAACTAGAGTAAGTGCCCATTTAAGAAGACAACGAGAGCAAGTGCCCAATTAAGACAACGAGAGCAGAGTGCCCATTTAGGACAACTAGAGCAAGTGCCCATTTAAGACAACTAGAGACAGTGCCCATTTAGGACAACTAGAGCCAGTGCCCATTTAATACAACGAGAGCACAGTGCCCATTTAAGACAACTAGAGCAAGTGCCCATTTAATACAACTAGAGCAAGTGCCCATTTAAGACAACGAGAGCAGAGTGCCCATTTAGGACAACTAAAGCAAGTGCCCATTGAAGACATCTAGAGCAAGTGTCCATTTAAGACAACTAGAGCCAGTGCCCATTTAATACAACTAAAGCAGAGTGCCCATTTAATAAAACTAGAGCCAGTGCCCATTTAATACAACTAGAGCAAGTGCCCATTTAAGACAACGAGAGCAAGTGCCCATTTACAACAATTAGAGCAAGTGCCCCTTTAAGACAATGAGAGCAAAGTGCCCATTTAAGACAACTAGAGCCAGTGCCCATTTAATACAACTAGAGCAAGTGCCCATTTAATACAACTAGAGCAAGTGCCCATTTAAGACAACGAGAGCAGAGTGCCCATTTAGGACAACTAAAGCAAGTGCCCATTGAAGACATCTAGGTAGGTGCCCATTTAAGACAACTAGAGCAAGTGCCCATTTACAACAACTAGAGCAAGTGCCCATTTAAGACAACGAGAGCAGAGTGCCCATTTAGGACTACTAGAGCAAGTGCCCATTTAGGACAACTAGAGCAAGTGCCTATTTAAGACAACGAGAGTAGAGTGCCCATTTAAGACAACTAGAGCAAGTGCTAGGGCAGAGTGCCCATTTAAGACAACAAGAGCAGAGTGCCCATTTAAGACAACTAGAGCAAGTGCTAGGGCAAAGTGCCCATTTAAGACAACGAGAGCAGAGTGCCCATTTAGGACAACTAGAGCAGAGTGCCCATTTAAGACAACGAGAGCAGAGTGCCCATTTAGGACAACTAGAGCAAGTGTCCATTTAAGACAACTAGAGCAAGTGCCCGTTTAAGACGAGAGCAGAGTGCCCATTTAAGACAACTAGAGCAAGTGCCCATTTAAGACAACGAGAGCAGAGTGCCCATTTAGGACAACTAGAGCCCGTGCCCATTTAATACAACTAGAGCAAGTGCCCATTTAAGACAATGAGAGCAGAATGCCCATTTAGGACAACTAGAGCAAGTGCCCATTTAATACAACTAGAGCAAGTGCCCATTTAAGACAACGAGAGCAGAGTGCCCATTTAGGACAACTAGAGCAAATGCCCATTTACAACAACTAGAGCAAGTGCCCCTTTAAGACAACGAGAGCAGAGGCCCATTTAGGACAACTAGAGTAAGTGCCCATTTAATGCAACTAGAGTAAGTGCCCATTTAATACAACTAGGGCAAGTGCCCATTTACAACAACTAGAGCAAGTGCCCATTTAATACAACGAGAGCAGAGTGCCCATTTGGGACTACTAGAGCAAGTGCCCATTTAGGAAAACTAGAGCAAGTGCCCATTTAAGACGATAGCAGAGTGCCCAGTTAAGACAACTAGAGGAAGTGCTAGGGCAGAGTGCCCATTTAAGACAACGAGAGCAGGGTGCCCATTTAGGACAACTAGAGCAGAGTGTCCATTTAGGACAACTAGAGCAAGTGTCCATTTAAGACAACTAGAGCAAGTGCCCATTTAAGACAACGAGAACAAAGTGTCCATTTAAGACAACGAGAGCAGAGTGCCCATTTAGGACAACTAGAGCCAGTGCCCATTTAAGACAACGAGAGCAAGTGCCCATTTAAGACAACGAGAGCAGAGTGCCCATTTAAGACAACTAGAGCAAGTGCCCATTTACAACAACTAGAGCAAGTGCCCATTTAAGACAACAAAAGCAGATTGCCCACTTAAGACAACGAGAGCAGAGTGCCCATTTAGGACAACTAGAGCAAGTGCCCATTTAGGACAATGAGAGAGAGTGCCCATTTAAGACAACTACAGCAAGTGCCCATTTACAACAACTAGAGCAAGTGCCCATTTAAGGCAACGAGAGCAGAGTGCCCATTTAAGACAACTAGAGCTAGTGCCCCTTTAAGACAACTAGAGCAAGTGCCCATTTAGGACAACTAGAGCCAGTGCCCATTTAATACAACTAAAGCAGAGTGCCCATTTAATACAACTAGAGTAAGTGCCCATTTAAGAAGACAACGAGAGCAAGTGCCCAATTAAGACAACGAGAGCAGAGTGCCCATTTAAGACAACTAGAGCAAGTACCCATTTAAGACAACGAGAGCAGAGTGCCCATTTAGGACAACTAGAGCAAGTGCCCATTTAAGACAACTAGAGACAGTGCCCATTTAGGACAACTAGAGCCAGTGCCCATTTAATACAACTAGAGCAAGTGCCCATTTAAGACAACGAGAGCACAGTGCCCATTTAAGACAACTAGAGCAAGTGCCCATTTCATACAACTAGAGCAAGTGCCCATTTAAGACAACGAGAGCAGAGTGCCCATTTAGGACAACTAATGCAAGTGCCCATTGAAGACATCTAGAGCAAGTGCCCATTTAAGACAACTGGAGCAAGTGCCCATTTACAACAACTAAAGCAAGTGCCCCTTTAAGACAACGAGAGCAGAGTGCCCATTTAAGACAACTAGAGCCAGTGCCCATTTAATACAACTAGAGCAAGTGCCCATTTAAGACAACGAGAGCAAGTGCCCATTTACAACAACTAGAGCAAGTGCCCCTTTAAGACAATGAGAGCAGAGTGCCCATTTAAGACAACTAGAGCCAGTGCCCATTTAATACAACTAGAGCAAGTGCCCATTTAAGACAACGAGAGCAGAGTGCCCATTGGAAGACATCTAGAGTAGGTGCCCATTTAAGACAACTAGAGCAAGTGCCCATTTACAACAACTAGAGCAAGTGCCCATTTAAGACAACGAGAGCAGAGTGCCCATTTAGGACTACTAGAGCAAGTGCCCATTTAGGACAACTAGAGCAAGTGCTAGGGCAGAGTGCCCATTTAAGACAACGAGAGCAGAGTGCCCATTTAAGACAACTAGAGCAAGTGCTAGGGCAGAGTGCCCATTTAAGACAACGAGAGCAGAGTGCCCATTTACGACAACTAGAGCAAGTGCCCATTTAAGACAACTAGAGCAAGTGCCCATTTAATACAACTAGAGCAGTTGCCCATTTAAGACAACGAGAGCAAGTGCCCATTTAAGACAACGAGAGCAGAGTGCCCATTTAGGACAACTAGAGCAAGTGTCCATTTAAGAAAACTAGAGCAAGTGCCCATTTAATACAACTAGAGCAAGTGCCCATTTAAGACGAGAGCAGAGTGCCCATTTAGGACAACTAGAGCAAGTGCCCATTTAAGACAACGAGAGCAGAGTGCCCATTTAGGACAACTAGAGCAAGTGCCTATTTAATACAACTAGAGCAAGTGCCCATTTAAGATGAGAGCAGAGTGCCCATTTAGGACAACTAGAGCAAGTGTCCATTTATGACAACTAGAGCAGAGTGCCCATTTAATACAACTAGAGCAAGTGCCCATTTAAGACAACGCGAGCAGAGTGCCCATTTAAGACAACTAGAGCCAGTGCCCATTTAAGACAATGAGAGCAAGTGCCCATTTAAGACAACTAGACCAGAATGCCCATTTAAGACAACTAGAGCCAGTGCCCATTTAAGACGAGAGCAGAGTGCCCATTTAAGACAACTAGAGCCAGTGCCCCTTTAAGACAACGAGAGCAAGTGCCAATTAAGGCAATGAGAGCAGAGTGCCCATTTAAGACAATGAGAGCAGAGTGCCCATTTAAGACAACTAGAACAAGTGCCCATTTAATACAACTAGAGCAAGTGCCCATTTAAGACAACGAGAGCAGAATGCCCATTTAAGACAACTAGAGCCAGTGCCCATTTAATACAACTAGAGCAAGTGCCCATTTAAGACAACTAAAGCAAGTGCCCAGTTAAGACAACTAGAGCCAGTGCCCATTTAGGACAACTAGAGCAAGTGTCCATTTAAGACAACTAGAGCAGAGTGCCCATTTAATACAACTAGAGCAAGTGCCCATTTAAGACAACGAGAGCAGAGTGCCCATTTAGGACAACGAGAGCAAGTGCCCATTTAAGAAAACGAGAGCAGAGTGCTCATTTACGACAACTAGAGCAAGTGCCCATTTAAGACAACTAGAGCAAGTGCCCATTTAATACAACTAGAGCAGTTGCCCATTTAAGACAACGAGAGCAAGTGCCCATTTAAGACAACGAGAGCAGAGTGCCCATTTAGGACAACTAGAGCAAGTGTCCATTTAAGACAACTAGAGCAAGTGCCCATTTAAGACAACGAGAGCAGAGTGCCCATTTAGGACAACTAGAGCAAGTGCCCATTTAATACAACTAGAGCAAGTGCCCATTTAAGACGAAAGCAGAGTGCCCATTTAGGACAACTAGAGCAAGTGTCCATTTAAGACAACTAGAGCAGAGTGTCCATTTAATACAACTAGAGCAAGTGCCCATTTAAGACAACGAGAGCAGAGTGCCCATTTAATACAACTAGAGCAAGTGCCCATTTAAGACAACTAAAGCAAGTGCCCATTTAAGACAACTAGAGCCAGTGCCCATTTAAGACAATGAGAGCCAGTGCCCATTTAATACAACTAGAGCAAGTGCCCATTTAAGACAATGAGAGCAGAGTGCCCATTTAAGACCACTAGAACAGAGTGCCCATTTAATACAACTAGAGCAAGTGCCCATTTAAGACAACGAGAGCAGAGTGCCCATTTAAGACAACTAGAGCCAGTGCCCCTTTAAGACAACGAGAGCAGAGTGCCCATTTAAGACAACTAGAGCAAGTGCCCATTTAAGACAACTAGAGCCAGTGCCCATTTAAGACAACGAGAGCCAGTGCCCATTTAATACAACTAGAGCAAGTGCCCATTTAAGACAATGAGAGCAGAGTGCCCATTTAAGACAACTAGAACAGAGTGCCCATTTAATACAACTAGAGCAAGTGCCCATTTAAGACAACGAGAGCAGAGTGCCCATTTAAGACAACTAGAGCCAGTGCCCCTTTAAGACAATGAGAGCAGAGTGCCCATTTAAGACAACTAGAGCCAGTGCCCATTTAAGACGAGAGCAGAGTGCCCATTTAATACAACTAGAGCAAGTGCCCGTTTAAGACAACCAGAGCCAGTGCCCATTTAAAACAACTAGAGCCAGTGCCCATTTAAGGCAACGGGAACAAGTGCCCATTTAAGACAACTAGAGCCAGTGCCCATTGAAGACAACTAGAGCAAGTGCCCATTAAAGACAACAAGAGCAAGTGCCCATTTAAGACAACTAGAGCCAGTGCCCATTTAAGACAACGAGAGCCAGTGCCATTTAAGACAACTAGAGCAAGTGCCCATTTAAGACAACTAGAGCCAGTGCCTATTGAAGACATCTAGAGCAAGTGCCCATTGAAGACATCTAGAGCCAGTGCCCATTTAAGAATACTAGAGCAAGTGCCCATTTAAGACAACGAGAGCAGAGTGCCCATTTAAGACAACGAGAGCAAGTGTCCACTTAAGACAACTAGAGCAAGTGCCCATTTACAACAACTAGAGCAAGTGCCCATTTAAGACAATAAAAGCAGAGTGCCCATTTAGGGCAACTAGAGCAGAGTGCCCATTTAAGACAATGAAAGAGAGTGCCCATTTAAGACAACTACAGCAAGTGCCCATTTAAGGCAACGAGAGCAGAGTGCCCATTTAAGACAACTAGAGCCAGTGCCCCTTTAAGACAACTAGAGCCAGTGCCCATTTAATACAACTAAAGCAGAGTGCCCATTTAATACAACTAGAGTAAGTGCCCATTTAAGACAACGAGAGCAAGTGCCTAATTAAGACAACGAGAGCAGAGTGCCCATTTAAGACAACTAGAGCAAGTACCCATTTAAGACAACAAGAGCAGAGTGCCCATTTAGGACAACTAGAGCAAGTGCCCATTTATGACAACGAGAGCAGAGTGCCCATTTAGGACAACTAGAGCCCGTGCCCATTTAATACAACTAGAGCAAGTGCCCATTTAAGACGAGAGCAGAGTGCCCTTTTAAGACAACTAGAGCAAGTGCCCATTTAAGACAACGAGAGCAGAGTGCCCATTTAGGACAACTAGAGCAAATGCCCATTTACAACAACTAGAGCAAGTGCCCCTTTAAGACAACGAGAGCAGAGTGCCCATTTAGGACAACTAGAGTATGTGCCCATTTAATGCAACTAGAGTAAGTGCCCATTTAATACAACTAGGGCAAGTGCCCATTTACAACAACTAGAGCAAGTGCCCATTTAAGACAACGAGAGCAGAGTGCCCATTTGGGACTACTAGAGCAAGTGCCCATTTAATACAACTAGAGCAAGTGCCCATTTAAGACAATGAGAGCAGAATGCCCATTTAGGACAACTAGAGCAAGTGCCCATTTAATACAACTAGAGCAAGTGCCCATTTAAGACGAGAGCAGAGTGCCCTTTTAAGACAACTAGAGCAAGTGCCCATTTAAGACAACGAGAGCAGAGTGCCCATTTAGGACAACTAGAGCAAATGCCCATTTACAACAACTAGAGCAAGTGCCCCTTTAAGACAACGAGAGCAGAGGCCCATTTAGGACAACTAGAGTAAGTGCCCATTTAATGCAACTAGAGTAAGTGCCCATTTAATACAACTAGGGCAAGTGCCCATTTACAACAACTAAAGCAAGTGCCCATTTAATACAACGAGAGCAGAGTGCCCATTTGGGACTACTAGAGCAAGTGCCCATTTAGGAAAACTAGAGCAAGTGCCCATTTAAGACGATAGCAGAGTGCCCAGTTAAGACAACTAGAGGAAGTGCTAGGGCAGAGTGCCCATTTAAGACAACGAGAGCAGGGTGCCCATTTAGGACAACTAGAGCAGAGTGTCCATTTAGGACAACTAGAGCAAGTGTCCATTTAAGACAACTAGAGCAAGTGCCAATTTAAGACAACGATAACAAAGTGTCCATTTAAGACAACGAGAGCAGAGTGCCCATTTAGGACAACTAGAGCCAGTGCCCATTTAAGACAACGAGAGCAAGTGCCCATTTAAGAAAACTAGAGCAAGTGCCCATTTAAGACAACTAGAGCAAGTGCCCATTGAAGACAACTAGAGCCAGTGCCCATTGAAGACATCTAGAGCAAGTGCCCATTGAAGACATCTAGAGCCAGTGCCCATTTAAGAATACTAGAGCAAGTGCCCATTTAAGACAACGAGAGCAGAGTGCCCATTTAAGACAACTAGAGCAAGTGCCCATTTACAACAACTAGAGCAAGTGCCCATTTAAGACAACAAAAGCAGATTGCCCACTTAAGACAACGAGAGCAGAGTGCCCATTTAGGACAACTAGAGCAAGTGCCCATTTAGGACAATGAGAGAGAGTGCCCATTTAAGACAACTACAGCAAGTGCCCATTTACAACAACTAGAGCAAGTGCCCATTTAAGGCAACGAGAGCAGAGTGCCCATTTAAGACAACTAGAGCGAGTGCCCCTTTAAGACAACTAGAGCAAGTGCCCATTTAGGACAACTAGAGCCAGTGCCCATTTAATACAACTAAAGCAGAGTGCCCATTTAATACAACTAGAGCAAGTGCCCATTTAAGAAGACAACGAGAGCAAGTGCCCAATTAAGACAACGAGAGCAGAGTGCCCATTTAAGACAACGAGAGCAGAGTGCCCATTTAGGACAACTAGAGCAAGTGCCCATTTAAGACAACTAGAGACAGTGCCCATTTAGGACAACTAGAGCCAGTGCCCATTTAATACAACTAGAGCAAGTGCCCATTTAAGACAACGAGAGCACAGTGCCCATTTAAGACAACTAGAGCAAGTGCCCATTTCATACAACTAGAGCAAGTGCCCATTTAAGACAACGAGAGCAGAGTGCCCATTTAGGACAACTAATGCAAGTGCCCATTGAAGACATCTAGAGCAAGTGCCCATTTAAGACAACTGGAGCAAGTGCCCATTTACAACAACTAAAGCAAGTGCCCCTTTAAGACAACGAGAGCAGAGTGCCCATTTAAGACAACTAGAGCCAGTGCCCATTTAATACAACTAGAGCAAGTGCCCATTTAAGACAACGAGAGCAAGTGCCCATTTACAACAACTAGAGCAAGTGCCCCTTTAAGACAATGAGAGCAGAGTGCCCATTTAAGACAACTAGAGCCAGTGCCCATTTAATACAACTAGAGCAAGTGCCCATTTAAGACAACGAGAGCAGAGTGCCCATTGAAGACATCTAGAGTAGGTGCCCATTTCAGACAACTAGAGCAAGTGCCCATTTACAACAACTAGAGCAAGTGCCCATTTAAGACAACGAGAGCAGAGTGCCCATTTAGGACTACTAGAGCAAGTGCCCATTTAGGACAACTAGAGCAAGTGCTAGGGCAGAGTGCCCATTTAAGACAACGAGAGCAGAGTGCCCATTTAAGACAACTAGCGCAAGTGCTAGGGCAGAGTGCCCATTTAAGACGACGAGAGCAGAGTGCCCATTTACGACAACTAGAGCAAGTGCCCATTTAAGACAACTAGAGCAAGTGCCCATTTAATACAACTAGAGCAGTTGCCCATTTAAGACAACGAGAGCAAGTGCCCATTTAAGACAACGAGAGCAGAGTGCCCATTTAGGACAACTAGAGCAAGTGTCCATTTAAGAAAACTAGAGCAAGTGCCCATTTAATACAACTAGAGCAAGTGCCCATTTAAGACGAGAGCAGAGTGCCCATTTAGGACAACTAGAGCAAGTGCCCATTTAAGACAACGAGAGCAGAGTGCCCATTTAGGACAACTAGAGCAAGTGCCTATTTAATACAACTAGAGCAAGTGCCCATTTAAGACGAGAGCAGAGTGCCCATTTAGGACAACTAGAGCAAGTGTCCATTTAAGACAACTAGAGCAGAGTGTCCATTTAATACAACTAGAGCAAGTGCCCATTTAAGACAACGCGAGCAGAGTGCCCATTTAAGACAACTAGAGCCAGTGCCCATTTAAGACAATGAGAGCAAGTGCCCATTTAAGACAACTAGACCAGAATGCCCATTTAAGACAACTAGAGCCAGTGCCCATTTAAGACGAGAGCAGAGTGCCCATTTAAGACAACTAGAGCCAGTGCCCCTTTAAGACAACGAGAGCAAGTGCCAATTAAGGCAATGAGAGCAGAGTGCCCATTTAAGACAATGAGAGCAGAGTGCCCATTTAAGACAACTAGAACAAGTGCCCATTTAATACAACTAGAGCAAGTGCCCATTTAAGACAACGAGAGCAGAATGCCCATTTAAGACAACTAGAGCCAGTGCCCATTTAATACAACTAGAGCAAGTGCCCATTTAAGACAACTAAAGCAAGTGCCCAGTTAAGACAACTAGAGCCAGTGCCCATTTAGGACAACTAGAGCAAGTGTCCATTTAAGACAACTAGAGCAGAGTGCCCATTTAATACAACTAGAGCAAGTGCCCATTTAAGACAACGAGAGCAGAGTGCCCATTTAGGACAACGAGAGCAAGTGCCCATTTAAGAAAACGAGAGCAGAGTGCTCATTTACGACAACTAGAGCAAGTGCCCATTTAAGACAACTAGAGCAAGTGCCCATTTAATACAACTAGAGCAGTTGCCCATTTAAGACAACGAGAGCAAGTGCCCATTTAAGACAACGAGAGCAGAGTGCCCATTTAGGACAACTAGAGCAAGTGTCCATTTAAGACAACTAGAGCAAGTGCCCATTTAAGACAACGAGAGCAGAGTGCCCATTTAGGACAACTAGAGCAAGTGCCCATTTAATACAACTAGAGCAAGTGCCCATTTAAGACGAGAGCAGAGTGTCCATTTAGGACAACTAGAGCAAGTGTCCATTTAAGACAACTAGAGCAGAGTGTCCATTTAATACAACTAGAGCAAGTGCCCATTTAAGACAACGAGAGCAGAGTGCCCATTTAATACAACTAGAGCAAGTGCCCATTTAAGACAACTAAAGCAAGTGCCCATTTAAGACAACTAGAGCCAGTGCCAATTTAAGACAATGAGAGCCAGTGCCCATTTAATACAACTAGAGCAAGTGCCCATTTAAGACAATGAGAGCAGAGTGCCCATTTAAGACCACTAGAACAGAGTGCCCATTTAATACAACTAGAGCAAGTGCCCATTTAAGACAACGAGAGCAGAGTGCCCATTTAAGACAACTAGAGCCAGTGCCCCTTTAAGACAACGAGAGCAGAGTGCCCATTTAAGACAACTAGAGCAAGTGCCCATTTAAGACAACGAGAGCCAGTGCCCATTTAATACAACTAGAGCAAGTGCCCATTTAAGACAATGAGAGCAGAGTGCCCATTTAAGACAACTAGAACAGAGTGCCCATTTAATACAACTAGAGCAAGTGCCCATTTAAGACAACGAGAGCAGAGTGCCCATTTAAGACAACTAGAGCCAGTGCCCCTTTAAGACAATGAGAGCAGAGTGCCTATTTAATACAACTAGAGCAAGTGCCCATTTAAGACGAGAGCAGAGTGCCCATTTAGGACAACTAGAGCAAGTGCCCATTTAAGACAACGCGAGCAGAGTGCCCATTTAAGACAACTAGAGCCAGTGCCCATTTAAGACAATGAGAGCAAGTGCCCATTTAAGACAACTAGACCAGAATGCCCATTTAAGACAACTAGAGCCAGTGCCCATTTAAGACGAGAGCAGAGTGCCCATTTAAGACAACTAGAGCCAGTGCCCCTTTAAGACAACGAGAGCAAGTGCCAATTAAGGCAATGAGAGCAGAGTGCCCATTTAAGACAATGAGAGCAGAGTGCCCATTTAAGACAACTAGAACAAGTGCCCATTTAATACAACTAGAGCAAGTGCCCATTTAAGACAACGAGAGCAGAATGCCCATTTAAGACAACTAGAGCCAGTGCCCATTTAATACAACTAGAGCAAGTGCCCATGTAAGACAACTAAAGCAAGTGCCCAGTTAATACAACTAGAGCCAGTGCCCATTTAGGACAACTAGAGCAAGTGTCCATTTAAGACAACTAGAGCAGAGTGCCCATTTAATACAACTAGAGCAAGTGCCCATTTAAGACAACGAGAGCAGAGTGCCCATTTAGGACAACGAGAGCAAGTGCCCATTTAAGAAAACGAGAGCAGAGTGCTCATTTACGACAACTAGAGCAAGTGCCCATTTAAGACAACTAGAGCAAGTGCCCATTTAATACAACTAGAGCAGTTGCCCATTTAAGACAACGAGAGCAAGTGCCCATTTAAGACAACGAGAGCAGAGTGCCCATTTAGGACAACTAGAGCAAGTGTCCATTTAAGACAACTAGAGCAAGTGCCCATTTAAGACAACGAGAGCAGAGTGCCCATTTAGGACAACTAGAGCAAGTGCCCATTTAATACAACTAGAGCAAGTGCCCATTTAAGACGAGAGCAGAGTGCCCATTTAGGACAACTAGAGCAAGTGTCCATTTAAGACAACTAGAGCAGAGTGTCCATTTAATACAACTAGAGCAAGTGCCCATTTAAGACAACGAGAGCAGAGTGCCCATTTAATACAACTAGAGCAAGTGCCCATTTAAGACAACTAAAGCAAGTGCCCATTTAAGACAACTAGAGCCAGTGCCCATTTAAGACAATGAGAGCCAGTGCCCATTTAATACAACTAGAGCAAGTGCCCATTTAAGACAATGGCCCTCATTACGACCCTGGCGGAAAGTGACTGACCGGACCGCAACAGCGTAAATAGCGTTTCCGCCATTGCACGAAGGAGCAAAGTGCGGCCCATTCCGACCCATCGGGCACGAGCACCACGGCATGGCGGAAGTGCAAAGTCCGCGATGTCGGAAATGACCCCAAAACGGCCCACACCGCCGCCGTACGTCGCCCTAGGTGCAATACCGCCACCCATCACAGCGGACACCGCAGAGTGCGCCTACCGGAAAGTACGGTGACCGGAAATATACGGAAACGGAAGTAAAAACATGGGCCCGGAACTGGAAACATCCCGCCGTACACCTATAAAACCACAAAAACCACACAACCACTAAGAACACTACCCCGAGACACACCCCAACCCGTCATCCACCCTAGCGAAACCAAGAAAAATGGGAAAAGTAGCGAAGAAAGCGTGCGACCGCAAGCGGCAGGTCCACTTCTCCCGTGAGGAACTCACCGTGCTAACAGAGACCCTCCAGGAGAATGCTGCCGTCGTCTTCTCCACGCAAATGACCAGGACGGCACTTGCGAACAAGAAGGCCATATGGGCTCTGGTGGCACAGCGGGTAAGTGCGGTGGGGACCGCACCCCGCACCCCACAGCAATGCCGAAAGTGATGGGACGACCTGCGGATACGCGTCCGCAGCATACTCTCTGCCAACCGCAACATTGCCACAGCCACCGGGGGAGGTCCAGAATCACCCATCAAGTTGACCCCCTGGGAAGAAATCTGTGCCTCCACCATCGGAATGGAGAGCATAGAGGGAGTCGGAGGGATGGAGAAAGGAGTGCAGACATCCGAAGATTCAGGTAGGTGGGCCAGATAAAACAATGCTAAATCCACAATGTCCAATCATGTGAACTACCATGTGTCCACATAGTGCAACAGAAACACATGTCCAGGAGAACGTCCACACACATCGCCCTGATAGCGCACTTTAAAACTCACAATAAATACATAAATAATTAAAAACCCCTAAAACACCCACTACACGTGCAGCAGGCACACCCTAACTGCAGGCTGCCAAACAACTGCACCCTCACTCCACACACAAATGAAAGCACCTCCAAGGCCCCGACCCAAATCACCCTCAGGTACCACCCCAATGCATGTGATACAATGCCATTCCAATACCCATAGACCCATTATTAACCCTCGCCCTCCTTTACTCCACCACAGGGTCTGATCCAAACGACGAGCATCAGGACACCCCTACCAGCGCACCTGCAAAGAGGGCCAAGACCAACGGCCAAAGACCCTCCACCTCAGCTGCACGCATCAAGACACGGCAGCAGCACACATCGGGTGGCAGCACAGAGGAGGGAACATCAACACGCACCCCAGCAGCCAGCATGCCCACAACACCACCACCACAGGTCCCCCCAACGGATGCCACAGAAGGCACTGCCTCTGGTGGCAGCAGCACCATAGGTGACACCCCAATGATGGCAGCATGCTCCGACACAGAAGACGGGGATGTCGAAGTCAGATCCATCCATGACCTGTCCCATTCCCCCTGTCTGTCCCATCCCATACAACATGAGGATACCACGCAGGGGCACCCACAAGACGACAACTGGCCATCCCCCACAAGCCCTGTGGCAAGGCAACATGAGGTCAACAGCCCCTCTGTGACACCCCCGCAAATGGCCATGGCCCAGCAGAGGCAACAGTCCCTCGACCAGTTAATCGTGCAACAGCAGCAACTGGCCACGCTCCTCAAGGACCATGCCGATGAATGTGGGCGCACTAAGGCAGACATAGAAACATCAACTGAGACACTCAGGGCAGAAATGGAGAGAAGCACAGAGACACTAAGGGCACAAATGGAGAGTAGCACCGAGAGCCTGAGGGGGGAACTGCATGCGACGTCCAAAGACGTATGTGCCGAACTTGCCGCAGTGCGCCGTGTGCTCACTGAGCTCTCACAAACCCTTAGGGACATGCATGGACGTGAGCAGGCAGAGACATCATCCGTTGCAAGTTCCGTCCAGGGCAGCCCCCAACGTAGATCTGGGAGGAACCTGCGCTCCACAGGCAGGGGTGCCCCTGACACCCGCAGAGGGGGCTTGCAATAGCGACAGCCCACTGACAATGAGCATCTTTGGAGACTGGTGTTCGGGGGGGAGGTAGGAGGGTGGAGGGGGTGTGTTGGGCTCACTAGGGTGGCGGGTCGATAGGGTGTTCAACATGATATCACATATGCCATAAACAGTGCACGATCAACCAATGAGATGTGTGGACAATGATCTTTGTGTACTAGGCCATCATAGGCGTACAGTCCATATTGTGCATGTACCAGACACACACAGTGCCACGAGTCCCGTGTCCATGTATCAGCCACCAGGCGTGAGTGCTAGAAGCATGCATCAATGAGATGCTGACGAATGTCACGGCCCTCCGGTGCCTCGCAGACTCCTTGAGGTGCTGCCACATCCCCACCCTCATCATGACCATCATCAGGTGCTTGCAGTTCTGCGTCAGGGGGCATGGGCACATTTCTACGTACGCACATGTTGTGGAGCATGACACATGCCATGACCATCTTAGCAACCTTCTCATGGAGGTACAGGAGTGCCCCGCCAGACCTGCTGAGGCAGCGGAAACGAGTCTTCAGTAGGCCGAATGCCTGTTCAATGACTACACGGGTACGTGAGTGGGCATGGTTGTAGTCCTCCTCTTGCTGGTCCCGTGGGTTCCGGACTGGTGTGAGGAGCCATCTCTTCAGTGGATACCCAGCATCACCTGTATGTGGACGATAAACGTATGATGTGGAATGCCATTGCTACGTACGCACACCCCCCCCCCTTCCTGCCAGGTCATTGCCGCATCACATACCCCACATCATCATGCATGAAAAGAGACTCACCGAGTAGCCAGGATCTGTTCCCTGCGTGTCGCTCCATGTAGCGTGGTATAGTAGAGTTCCTCAAGACCATAGAATCATGGGTTGATCCAGGGAATCTGGCACAACAATGTGTAATGATCCTGTTGGAGTCACACACCATCTGTACATTCAGGGAATGAAATTGTTTTCGGTTGCGGTACTGGGCCTCCATGGCATGTGGGACGACCAATTCCACATGGGTGCAGTCGATGGCACCAATGCAACCCGGTATGCCGGCAAGTGCATGGAATCCCACTTTTGTGTTGGTAATTTCCTGCTCCGAGCGTGGTAGAGAGATGTAGTCGTCTGCGTGCTGCAGGAGGGCATCGAGCACTTGCGATAGTGTCCGTGAGAACAGTGGCTGAGAAATGCCATGCAACTGTCTGACTGTGTGCTGGTAGGTGCCTGTGGCCAGGAAGTGGAGTACAGACACCACCTTCAGTAGGGGTGGGATGGCGGTTGGGCTATCTATCATGCTGACAAGGTCAGCCTGTGTCATGTCCACAATGGCGGCTATGGTGTCCCGGTCCAAACGGTAGAGGGTGTGGATCTGCTCATCAGTGAGGTTGAACGGATGTGCTCGGAGGCGTGGGATTGCGGGCTGCCTGCGTGGTGGTAGTGGCTGTGCTGGCGGCCCTTGCTGGCCCTGCCTTGGCCTCCTCCTCCTCCTGCGTCTCCTCCGTGCGGCCGGTTGTAGTTGGTGTTCGTCTTCTTCTTGGAGTTGCAGTACTTGCAGTGCTATCAAGTCCCCCAGGGCCAACATCGCGAGTCCTGCCGGTAGCATTTCGGAGTGGGTGTGGTTGTGGGAGGAGACTGGGTGTGCATTTTATGTGTTTTCAGGCTGTATGGCCTCCACCTGTGGTGAATCATTCCACCTGTGCAAGCTGCTCTTCCCTTTGGGCGAGCACGTCCCGCACACAACGCTGCGAATCGAGGAATGGCATCTTGCTATTGCAATCATGTATTTGTACCCGATGGCCGTGTAACATTTGTTGATATGTACATTCGGCTATGGTCCCATTGTTTCACATACAATCTTTGCAGTCGCGAACAGACTTGTGATGGGTCAGTGGAACGTAGTACTCGAGTAACGGTGGGCCCTCATGCATCACTGTACCGAGTTGCAACGACGGGCGGGGCGTCCCATTAGTGGGTGATGGCAGTTGGCATTTTCACACACAGCCGAACTAGCTGGAATAATTTGTGATTTCAAACGGCCACAGATGCCTTTTCGACGTGATGTTGCAAATGAGGAATTCGAAGGCCGGCGCTTTCGGTATTCAGCTAGCGGAGAGGAGATGCCCACAGGTCTGACTGCAAATATAACGTTCTATTGTTCAATGTCCTTGAGACAGAGGCCATGGCGAGGAGCAATGATTGATATGAATAGTTTGGGGTGCGCAATAGTGACGTGGCCGATGAGGCCGGACGTTCCCAAATACATGTAACTCCACAACACTGGAATTACGGGCTGGGGCACTGTGGATTTTGCAGGCTGCATAACGCACAGACTCAATGGAAATTTCGAATGTTTTGTGAGTATATATTCAGGCGTTTTTATGACAGGATGAGGGAATGATGAATGGATGCATGGGCAGGTGATTTGATACAGGGTTTGCCATGTACAGGGCTTCTTGGAATCTATCCGCCTCCCCTGCGCTATGTGATGCAGGGCTGCCATAGTGGGACCATCGTCTATCTGGCCTTGTTGAGCCCTCCCTGTCTCGACGCGCCTTCAGACACTTGTGTCCATGCACGTTAACATTCCCATCTGATGGAATCTGTTTTGACAGACGCATGCACAGGTACACTTGTTTGTGATGGTGTTTACACCTCGATATAGATAGTTATGAGTCGCAAGTGGTTTTGGGGTGGTGATGATCCTTTGGAGTGGGCTAGCATGCATATGGCTGTGGATTTAGTGTGATCATTGAAGTGAGTTGTTCGAATGTAGTTCTGATGGCCATTCTGTTCTTTTTCTTTTCTTTTGGTTGACAGGTATCTCCTCCCCTTTTGCCACTGCCATCTGTATGCCACTCCTGCAGATGGCGTTTACTCCCGACACCTGCTGCTTCGTGTTAATCAGTGGAGCAGCATTACGATCTTATGGGACGATCGCCAATGGGCCACATGCCCTTACGCAGTACTAGTGGCTCGGAGCAACATTTCGGCCTTTCAGCTGGACTAGTGCCTCCCCATTGGGACGGCCCTGCGGTTCTGTGCGCTTCCATGTTGCCTTTTCGTACGTGAATGTGGCTCTGTGTACCATGATGGAACAGGGCGTCACACAAGTAGTAGCTGGTCATTCCTTGCGGATGCAGCCCACGATGGTGATATGTGTTTTGGAGTTCATGGACTAATGGCTGTATGAGCTTGGTGATTTAGTTGTGCATTAAATTTCTATTCTGATATGGGCCGTGTAGCGTTCTTCTTTGCGAGTGATGTGGCATATTCCTATTTGGGGAGCGATGTATTGTGAGGAGATCTGCATTGGGTTCCGGCTTCGGAGTATAGTCGCGTGGTACTGTGCTGGGCGCGTTTGCCTACGGAGCCCAGTGAGGTCAGGGATGGGGGGTGCCAATATGACTGTTTGAATGTTGTCATGCTCAGGGGCGGGGGATTGGGTTTTGTGTAACAGACGCCGGTCAGCCAGGTGGACTGGTGGAATGTTGTGATTTTCGGAATATTGCTGGTCACAGGTGCCTGTGTTTGCGTGCGTTTCGGGGGGGGGACTGTGGTCATGTCCATTGGAATGGCTTCTGTATTCGTGCCATCTGTGCCCTGCAGCTCCCATTGGCCCCTCTTGTGAATCTTTTGTTCGTTGGCATGCATGGGTGACTTGTACATTTCACTGGTTGCATTGTGACTTCATTGCACCTACGGGGACTTGTACTTTGTGGGCAGGGAGCGGTGTACAGGCACTCAGTGGGGCCGTTTACGGTTGATTCGCGATGCCGTACTTCTCACCATGGCGGAATGGTGCTTTCCGCCATGCTTGATGGCGTTAGGTACATGTCCGCTAGGGTCGGAATTCGCGTACCCTTGCGCCATGGTGGTATTTACGGTTTGGCATGGCGCGCGCGCGCGTACTTGGTGCAGTTAGCGTTGGCGTTCACTACGGTGTCGCTAATGGCTTCGTACTTTGCGGTGACGGGTCATAGTCGCACCGAGCGCTATTCGATGGCGGTATTGCATTTCCGCTGTTAGGCAGAAACCTGTGCAGTTCCCTTGGGGAACACTGCAAAAGATTTAAGACTACAGGTATAGCAGTAAACCCACTTGGTAGCAGTCTGCACCACCCAGATTTACCTGGTAGCTGTGGCTGAGCAGTCAGACTTCCCTAAAGAAGAGTTAGGCAGTATGTAAAGTATGCACCATATGTACTCAGACACAATAGCACAAGCAAACACTGACCAGAGCTTGGTTTCAAAAGTATATAGTTATTTATTTTTAAGAACACTTAAGTTGAAAACACTCTAGCAAAGTATAGTAAAAACACTTCAAACACAGTTATAATGAAAGCAGTTCCAACCCTTACTCCTATCTAGACAACTCTAAGTTAACACCACATAATTAAAACAGAGGTGAGCGCTTAACGTTAGATGACACTCTAGTAGGTTCAAGAAAGGGATAAAAAGAAACAGCTATGGGTTAAACACACCACTCTAAGGTCCAGAACACTTGCAATAGGCTCAAAGAAGCACAAAGTCACAGGTGAGCAAAAGTCACTAGGCAGGGCCCACTCTTAGAGTAGCCGGAGCGAAAATGTGCCCAAGATCACACTGTTATTAGGGATTCAAAGTCTTGCAAAGAGTTAGAAAGAGTTTAGAGTGGTTTAGAAAGTTTAGCCAGGGTGTCCCAGGCACTCCCAGGGTCGAAAGCCGGGGGCTAAATCTACCCCGTACAGTCGGTAGCAAGGGAAGCCAGGCGGAACACGGTACCTTAAGCGGAAAGGATCCTCCAGCGGTGGCAGTTGTTCCAGGCAGTGGCAGCAAGGCTCGACGTCGGTCAGGGGAGAAGAAGTTCTCGCTGAAGAGCAGAAGAAGAAGGTCGTTGCACTGCCCGGGAAGAAACCAGCCGCGGAGTCCTCCGGTTAAAGGTTTGTACCGACTTTCGTAGTTGGGGTAAAAGTGGTGGGGTTCCGGTTGCCGGGGTGCTTGGCACTGGCAAGGCGGCCACGAGATACCTCGAGAAGCGAAAAGAAGGCGAAAACTGGTTGTCCCCACCAGTCAAGGGAAGGAGCCACTCCGTTAAGAGTTCTCCTCGGTCGTCGGGAAAAGTGGTGAGACGGTTCAGCAGGGCTCCACCGGGTGGTGTCGTCGAAGCAGGTCGGCTCAGCTCTTCCCTCGTCGGATTCTTGGTCCTGTGGCGACTTCTGAAGTTCCAGTCCCCAAAGCCCTGCTTTTATGCAGCAAACCCCCATTCACCCAGCCTAGCTGTCACTCAAACATGCTAAGTGGTGAGCCGGCCGGCTCACCACTTGGGCCAATCAGGACGGAGTGCGACTGGAGTTACCAAGGTAACTCAGTCCAGGGTGCCTAAATCCCCCTCCACCCCTCCTAAGTACCCCAGACAGAGTGGCACCACTTTGGAGGGCTTCTGTGGAGAAGCCCGCCAAAAGTGGGACAAAGGGCTCCACTTTGGGTCAGAGTTACAGAGGCGAACGCCAACGCCATTTTAGAATCAAGTTTTGGCAAAAAGTCCCAACCGGAGTTATAATAATAAATATATAAACCGGCGGTATGTTTAAGGCTACCGTAAATAAATAATTAAATGTGTTAGCCTAAAACAATGGGAAATCCCATAGGGAAATATTCGCGGTCGAATATAAAAAGTAGTTTCCACTGCCACCAGCCAAAACTCGATCAGGGGGGACGGAGACGTGCCCCCTCGACTAACAGACCCTGGGGCAATCGGATTGCCCCAGCCAGTACGTCCACAATATGATGGTTTGTACTGGTTCTGTTCAGGATTCAAGACTAGCAAAGTCTTTGGTGACTTTACATGCCCTGGGAGACAGTAGTCAGTCCCAGGGTATGGAGTCTATGTTGGGGAGTCCCTAGGACACCCCTGGGTCACGGCACAGAGGGTGCTGTGTAACCCACATCACAAAAACACATGAGGCCCTATGGAGTAAAAGACCCCATAGCCCATTCAACACAAGGTTTAACCAAGAAAACACACTTCAACATGTCCAAGAGTGAGGGTAAAAGAGTCTCACTCTTGGCAGGAGAAAAAAAAGAAACCCCAGAAATCCAGCAAAGCTGCTGGGGGACTCACTAGGTAGGGAAATTCAGCCTAAACAGAGAATTCTCCCTAACATCCGCCATCGTTTTCCGATTTCCGCCAGGGTCGTAATGAGGCCCAATGAGAGCAGAGTGCCCATTTAAGACCACTAGAACAGAGTGCCCATTTAATACAACTAGAGCAAGTGCCCATTTAAGACAACGAGAGCAGAGTGCCCATTTAAGACAACTAGAGCCAGTGCCCCTTTAAGACAACGAGAGCAGAGTGCCCATTTAAGACAACTAGAGCAAGTGCCCATTTAAGACAACTAGAGCGAGTGCCCATTTAAGACAACGAGAGCCAGTGCCCATTTAATACAACTAGAGCAAGTGCCCATTTAAGACAATGAGAGCAGAGTGCCCATTTAAGACAACTAGAACAGAGTGCCCATTTAATACAACTAGAGCAAGTGCCCATTTAAGACAAGGAGAGAGGAGTGCCCATTTAAGACAACTAGAGCCAGTGCCCCTTTAAGACAATGAGAGCAGAGTGCCCATTTAAGACAACTAGAGCCAGTGCCCATTTAAGACGAGAGCAGAGTGCCCATTTAATACAACTAGAGCAAGTGCCCGTTTAAGACAACCAGAGCCAGTGCCCATTTAAAACAACTAGAGCCAGTGCCCATTTAAGGCAACGGGAACAAGTGCCCATTTAAGACAACTAGAGCCAGTGCCCATTGAAGACAACTAGAGCAAGTGCCCATTAAAGACAACAAGAGCAAGTGCCCATTTAAGACAACTAGAGCCAGTGCCCATTTAAGACAACGAGAGCCAGTGCCATTTAAGACAACTAGAGCAAGTGCCCATTTAAGGCAACTAGAGCCAGTGCCCATTGAAGACATCTAGAGCAAGTGCCCATTGAAGACATCTAGAGCCAGTGTCCATTTAAGAATACTAGAGCAAGTGCCCATTTAAGACAACGAGAGCAGAGTGCCCATTTAAGACAACGAGAGCAAGTGTCCACTTAAGACAACTAGAGCAAGTGCCCATTTACAACAACTAGAGCAAGTGCCCATTTAAGACAATAAAAGCAGAGTGCCCATTTAGGGCAACTAGAGCAGAGTGCCCATTTAAGACAATGAGAGAGAGTGCCCATTTAAGACAACTACAGCAAGTGCCCATTTAAGGCAACGAGAGCAGAGTGCCCATTTAAGACAACTAGAGCCAGTGCCCCTTTAAGACAACTAGAGCCAGTGCCCATTTAATACAACTAAAGCAGAGTGCCCATTTAATACAACTAGAGTAAGTGCCCATTTAAGACAACGAGAGCAAGTGCCCAATTAAGACAACGAGAGCAGAGTGCCCATTTAAGACAACTAGAGCAAGTACCCATTTAAGACAACAAGAGCAGAGTGCCCCTTTAGGACAACTAGAGCAAGTGCCCATTTAAGACAACTAGAGACAGTGCCCATTTAGGACAACTAGAGCCAGTGCCCATTTAATACAACTAGAGCAAGTGCCCATTTAGGACAACGAGAGCACAGTGCCCATTTAAGACAACTAGAGCAAGTGCCCATTTAATACAACTAGAGCAAGTGCCCATTTAAGACAACTAGAGCAGAGTGCCCATTTAGGACAACTAAAGCAAGTGCCCATTGAAGACATCTAGAGCAAGTGCCCATTTAAGACAACTAGAGCAAGTGCCCATTTAAGACAACTAGAGCAAGTGCCCCTTTAAGACAACGAGAGCAGAGTGCCCATTTAAGACAACTAGAGCCAGTGCCCATTTAAGACAACGAGAGCAAGTGCCCATTTACAACAACTAGAGCAAGTGCCCCTTTAAGACAACGAGAGCAGAGTGCCCATTTAGGACAACTAGAGCAGAGTGCCCATTTAAGACAACGAGAGCAGAGTGCCCATTTAGGACAACTAGAGCAAGTGTCCATTTAAGACAACTAGAGCAAGTGCCCATTTAAGACAACTAGAGCAAGTGCCCATTTAAGACAATGAGAGCAGAGTGCCCATTTAGGACAACTAGAGCAAGTGCCCATTTAATACAACTAGAGCAAGTGCCCATTTAAGACGAGAGCAGAGTACCCATTTAAGACAACGAGAGCAAGTGCCCATTTAAGACAACAAGAGCAGAGTGCCCATTTACGACAACTAGAGCAAGTGCCCATTTAGGACAACTAGAGCAAGTGCCCATTTAATACAACTAGAGCAAGTGCCCATTTAAGACAACGGGAGCAGAGTGCCCATTTAGGACAACTAAAGCAAGTGCCCATTGAAGACATCTAGAGCAAGTGCCCATTTAAGACAACGAGAGCAAGTGCTAGGGCAGAGTGCCCATTTAAGACAACGAGAGCAGAGTGCCCATTTAGGACAACTAGAGCCAGTGCCCATTTAAGACAACGAGAGCAAGTGCCCATTTAAGACAACTAGAGCAAGTGCCCATTTAAGACAACTAGAGCCAGTGCCCATTGAAGACATCTAGAGAAAGTGCCCATTGAAGACATCTAGAGCCAGTGCCCATTTAAGAATACTAGAGCAAGTGCCCATTTAAGACAACGAGAGCAGAGTGCCCATTTAAGACAACTAGAGCAAGTGCCCATTTACAACAACTAGAGCAAGTGCCCATTTAAGACAACAAAAGCAGATTGCCCACTTAACACAACGAGAGCAGAGTGCCCATTTAGGACAACTAGAGCAAGTGCCCATTTAGGACAATGAGAGAGAGTGCCCATTTAAGACAACTACAGCAAGTGCCCTTTTACAACAACTAGAGCAAGTGCCCATTTAAGGCAACGAGAGCAGAGTGCCCATTTAAGACAACCAGAGCCAGTGCCCCTTTAAGACAACTAGAGCAAGTGCCCATTTAGGACAACTAGAGCCAGTGCCCATTTAATACAACTAAAGCAGAGTGCCCATTTAATACAACTAGAGTAAGTGCCCATTTAAGAAGACAACGAGAGCAAGTGCCCAATTAAGACAACGAGAGCAGAGTGCCCATTTAGGACAACTAGAGCAAGTGCCCATTTAAGACAACTAGAGACAGTGCCCATTTAGGACAACTAGAGCCAGTGCCCATTTAATACAACGAGAGCACAGTGCCCATTTAAGACAACTAGAGCAAGTGCCCATTTAATACAACTAGAGCAAGTGCCCATTTAAGACAACGAGAGCAGAGTGCCCATTTAGGACAACTAAAGCAAGTGCCCATTGAAGACATCTAGAGCAAGTGTCCATTTAAGACAACTAGAGCCAGTGCCCATTTAATACAACTAAAGCAGAGTGCCCATTTAATACAACTAGAGCCAGTGCCCATTTAATACAACTAGAGCAAGTGCCCATTTAAGACAACGAGAGCAAGTGCCCATTTACAACAACTAGAGCAAGTGCCCCTTTAAGACAATGAGAGCAGAGTGCCCATTTAAGACAACTAGAGCCAGTGCCCATTTAATACAACTAGAGCAAGTGCCCATTTAATACAACTAGAGCAAGTGCCCATTTAAGACAACGAGAGCAGAGTGCCCATTTAGGACAACTAAAGCAAGTCACCATTGAAGACATCTAGAGTAGGTGCCCATTTAAGACAACTAGAGCAAGTGCCCATTTACAACAACTAGAGCAAGTGCCCATTTAAGACAACGAGAGCAGAGTGCCCATTTAAGACTACTAGAGCAAGTGCCCATTTAGGACAACTAGAGCAAGTGCCTATTTAAGACAACGAGAGCAGAGTGCCCATTTAAGACAACTAGAGCAAGTGCTAGGGCAGAGTGCCCATTTAAGACAACGAGAGCAGAGTGCCCATTTAAGACAACTAGAGCAAGTGCTAGGGCAAAGTGCCCATTTAAGACAACGAGAGCAGAGTGCCCATTTAGGAAAACTAGAGCAGAGTGCCCATTTAAGACAACGAGAGCAGAGTGCCCATTTAGGACAACTAGAGCAAGTGTCCATTTAAGACAACTAGAGCAAGTGCCCATTTAAGACAACTAGAGCAAGTGCCCGTTTAAGACGAGAGCAGAGTGCCCATTTAAGACAACTAGAGCAAGTGCCCATTTAAGACAACGAGAGCAGAGTGCCCATTTAAGACAACAAGAGCAGAGTGCCCATTTAGGACAACTAGAGCCCGTGCCCATTTAATACAACTAGAGCAAGTGCCCATTTAAGACGAGAGCAGAGTGCCCTTTTAAGACAACTAGAGCAAGTGCCCATTTAAGACAACGAGAGCAGAGTGCCCATTTAGGACAACTAGAGCAAATGCCCATTTACAACAACTAGAGCAAGTGCCCCTTTAAGACAACGAGAGCAGAGTGCCCATTTAGGACAACTAGAGTATGTGCCCATTTAATGCAACTAGGGCAAGTGCCCATTTACAACAACTAGAGCAAGTGCCCATTTAAGACAACGAGAGCAGAGTGCCCATTTGGGACTACTAGAGCAAGTGCCCATTTAATACAACTAGAGCAAGTGCCCATTTAAGACAACGAGAGCAGAGTGCCCATTTAGGACAACTAGAGCAAGTGCCCATTTAATACAACTAGAGCAAGTGCCCATTTAAGACGAGAGCAGAGTGCTCTTTTAAGACAACTAGAGCAAGTGCCCATTTAAGACAACGAGAGCAGAGTGCCCATTTAGGACAACTAGAGCAAATGCCCATTTACAACAACTAGAGCAAGTGCCCCTTTAAGACAACGAGAGCAGAGGCCCATTTAGGACAACTAGAGTAAGTGCCCATTTAATGCAACTAGGGCAAGTGCCCATTTACAACAACTAGAGCAAGTGCCCATTTAAGACAACGAGAGCAGAGTGCCCATTTGGGACTACTAGAGCAAGTGCCCATTTAGGAAAACTAGAGCAAGTGCCCATTTAAGACGATAGCAGAGTGCCCAGTTAAGACAACTAGAGGAAGTGCTAGGGCAGAGTGCCCATTTAAGACAACGAGAGCAGAGTGCCCATTTAGGACAACTAGAGCAGAGTGTCCGTTTAGGACAACTAGAGCAAGTGTCCATTTAAGACAACTAGAGCAAGTGCCCATTTAAGACAATGAGAACAAAGTGCCCAATTAAGACAACGAGAGCAGAGTGCCCATTTAAGACAACTAGAGCAAGTACCCATTTAAGACAACAAGAGCAGAGTGCCCATTTAGGACAACTAGAGCAAGTGCCCATTTAGGACAACTAGAGACAGTGCCCATTTAGGACAACTAGAGCCAGTGCCCATTTAATACAACTAGAGCAAGTGCCCATTTAGGACAACGAGAGCACAGTGCCCATTTAAGACAACTAGAGCAAGTGCCCATTTAATACAACTAGAGCAAGTGCCCATTTAAGACAACTAGAGCAGAGTGCCCATTTAGGACAACTAAAGCAAGTGCCCATTGAAGACATCTAGAGCAAGTGCCCATTTAAGACAACTAGAGCAAGTGCCCATTTACAACAACTAAAGCAAGTGCCCCTTTAAGACAACGAGAGCAGAGTGCCCATTTAAGACAACTAGAGCCAGTGCCCATTTAAGACAACGAGAGCAAGTGTCCATTTACAACAACTAGAGCAAGTGCCCCTTTAAGACAACGAGAGCACAGTGCCCATTTAGGACAACTAGAGCAGAGTGCCCATTTAAGACAACGAGAGCAGAGTGCCCATTTAGGACAACTAGAGCAAGTGTCCATTTAAGACAACTAGAGCAAGTGCCCATTTAAGACAACTAGAGCAAGTGCCCATTTAAGACAACGAGAGCAGAGTGCCCATTTAAGACAATGAGAGCAGAGTGCCCATTTAGGACAACTAGAGCAAGTGCCCATTTAATACAACTAGAGCAAGTGCCCATTTAAGACGAGAGCAGAGTACCCATTTAAGACAACGAGAGCAAGTGCCCATTTAAGACAACAAGAGCAGAGTGCCCATTTACGACAACTAGAGCAAGTGCCCATTTAGGACAACTAGAGCAAGTGCCCATTTAATACAACTAGAGCAAGTGCCCATTTAAGACAACGAGAGCAGAGTGCCCATTTAGGACAACTAAAGCAAGTGCCCATTGAAGACATCTAGAGCAAGTGCCCATTTAAGACAACGAGAGCTAGTGCTAGGGCAGAGTGCCCATTTAAGACAACGAGAGCAGAGTGCCCATTTAGGACAACTAGAGCCAGTGCCCATTTAAGACAACGAGAGCAAGTGCCCATTTAAGACAACTAGAGCAAGTGCCCATTTAAGACAACTAGAGCCAGTGCCCATTGAAGACATCTAGAGAAAGTGCCCATTGAAGACATCTAGAGCCAGTGCCCATTTAAGAATACTAGAGCAAGTGCCCATTTAAGACAACGAGAGCAGAGTGCCCATTTAAGACAACTAGAGCAAGTGCCCATTTACAACAACTAGAGCAAGTGCCCATTTAAGACAACAAAAGCAGATTGCCCACTTAACACAACGAGAGCAGAATGCCCATTTAGGACAACTAGAGCAAGTGCCCATTTAGGACAATGAGAGAGAGTGCCTATTTAAGACAACTACAGCAAGTGCCCTTTTACAACAACTAGAGCAAGTGCCCATTTAAGGCAACGAGAGCAGAGTGCCCATTTAAGACAACTAGAGCCAGTGCCCCTTTAAGACAACTAGAGCAAGTGCCCATTTAGGACAACTAGAGCCAGTGCCCATTTAATACAACTAAAGCAGAGTGCCCATTTAATACAACTAGAGTAAGTGCCCATTTAAGAAGACAACGAGAGCAAGTGCCCAATTAAGACAACGAGAGCAGAGTGCCCATTTAGGACAACTAGAGCAAGTGGCCATTTAAGACAACTAGAGACAGTGCCCATTTAGGACAACTAGAGCCAGTGCCCATTTAATACAACGAGAGCACAGTGCCCATTTAAGACAACTAGAGCAAGTGCCCATTTAATACAACTAGAGCAAGTGCCCATTTAAGACAACGAGAGCAGAGTGCCCATTTAGGACAACTAAAGCAAGTGCCCATTGAAGACATCTAGAGCAAGTGTCCATTTAAGACAACTAGAGCCAGTGCCCATTTAATACAACTAAAGCAGAGTGCCCATTTAATACAACTAGAGCCAGTGCCCATTTAATACAACTAGAGCAAGTGCCCATTTAAGACAACGAGAGCAAGTGCCCATTTACAACAACTAGAGCAAGTGCCCCTTTAAGACAATGAGAGCAGAGTGCCCATTTAAGACAACTAGAGCCAGTGCCCATTTAATACAACTAGAGCAAGTGCCCCTTTAATACAACTAGAGCAAGTGCCCATTTAAGACAACGAGAGCAGAGTGCCCATTTAGGACAACTAAAGCAAGTGCCCATTGAAGACATCTAGAGTAGGTGCCCATTTAAGACAACTAGAGCAAGTGCCCATTTACAACAACTAGAGCAAGTGCCCATTTAAGACAACGAGAGCAGAGTGCCCATTTAGGACTACTAGAGCAAGTGCCCATTTAGGACAACTAAAGCAAGTGCCTATTTAAGACAACGAGAGCAGAGTGCCCATTTAAGACAACTAGAGCAAGTGCTAGGGCAGAGTGCCCATTTAAGACAACGAGAGCAGAGTGCCCATTTAAGACAACTAGAGCAAGTTCTAGGGCAAAGTGCCCATTTAAGACAACGAGAGCAGAGTGCCCATTTAGGACAACTAGAGCAGAGTGCCCATTTAAGACAACGAGAGCAGAGTGCCCATTTAGGACAACTAGAGCAAGTGTCCATTTAAGACAACTAGAGCAAGTGCCCATTTAAGACAACTAGAGCAAGTGCCCGTTTAAGACGAGAGCAGAGTGCCCATTTAAGACAACTAGAGCAAGTGCCCATTTAAGACAACGAGAGCAGAGTGCCCATTTAAGACAACGAGAGCAGAGTGCCCATTTAGGACAACTAGAGCCCGTGCCCATTTAATACAACTAGAGCAAGTGCCCATTTAAGACGAGAGCAGAGTGCCCTTTTAAGACAACTAGAGCAAGTGCCCATTTAAGACAACGAGAGCAGAGTGCCCATTTAGGACAACTAGAGCAAATGCCCATTTACAACAACTAGAGCAAGTGCCCCTTTAAGACAACGAGAGCAGAGTGCCCATTTAGGACAACTAGAGTATGTGCCCATTTAATGCAACTAGGGCAAGTGCCCATTTACAACAACTAGAGCAAGTGCCCATTTAAGACAACGAGAGCAGAGTGCTCATTTGGGACTACTAGAGCAAGTGCCCATTTAATACAACTAGAGCAAGTGCCCATTTAAGACAACGAGAGCAGAGTGCCCATTTAGGACAACTAGAGCAAGTGCCCATTTAATACAACTAGAGCAAGTGCCCATTTAAGACGAGAGCAGAGTGCCCTTTTAAGACAACTAGAGCAAGTGCCCATTTAAGACAACGAGAGCAGAGTGCCCATTTAGGACAACTAGAGCAAATGCCCATTTACAACAACTAGAGCAAGTGCCCCTTTAAGACAACGAGAGCAGAGGCCCATTTAGGACAACTAGAGTAAGTGCCCATTTAATGCAACTAGAGTAAGTGCCCATTTAATACAACTAGGGCAAGTGCCCATTTAGAACAACTAGAGCAAGTGCCCATTTAAGACAACGAGAGCAGAGTGCCCATTTGGGACTACTAGAGCAAGTGCCCATTTAGGAAAACTAGAGCAAGTGCCCATTTAAGACGATAGCAGAGTGCCCAGTTAAGACAACTAGAGGAAGTGCTAGGGCAGAGTGCCCATTTAAGACAACGAGAGCAGAGTGCCCATTTAGGACAACTAGAGCAGAGTGTCCGTTTAGGACAACTAGAGCAAGTGTCCATTTAAGACAACTAGAGCAAGTGCCCATTTAAGACAATGAGAACAAAGTGCCCAATTAAGACAACGAGAGCAGAGTGCCCATTTAAGACAACTAGAGCAAGTACCCATTTAAGACAACAAGAGCAGAGTGCCCATTTAGGACAACTAGAGCAAGTGCCCATTTAAGACAACTAGAGACAGTGCCCATTTAGGACAACTAGAGCCAGTGCCCATTTAATACAACTAGAGCAAGTCCCCATTTAGGACAACGAGAGCACAGTGCCCATTTAAGACAACTAGAGCAAGTGCCCATTTAATACAACTAGAGCAAGTGCCCATTTAAGACAACTAGAGCAGAGTGCCCATTTAGGACAACTAAAGCAAGTGCCCATTGAAGACATCTAGAGCAAGTGCCCATTTAAGACAACTAGAGCAAGTGCCCATTTACAACAACTAAAGCAAGTGCCCCTTTAAGACAACGAGAGCAGAGTGCCCATTTAAGACAACTAGAGCCAGTGCCCATTTAAGACAACGAGAGCAAGTGCCCATTTACAACAACTAGAGCAAGTGCCCCTTTAAGACAACGAGAGCACAGTGCCCATTTAGGACAACTAGAGCAGAGTGCCCATTTAAGACAACGAGAGCAGAGTGCCCATTTAGGACAACTAGAGCAAGTGTCCATTTAAGACAACTAGAGCAAGTGCCCATTTAAGACAACTAGAGCAAGTGCCCATTTAAGACAACGAGAGCAGAGTGCCCATTTAAGACAATGAGAGCAGAGTGCCCATTTAGGACAACTAGAGCAAGTGCCCATTTAATACAACTAGAGCAAGTGCCCATTTAAGACGAGAGCAGAGTACCCATTTAAGACAACGAGAGCAAGTGCCCATTTAAGACAACAAGAGCAGAGTGCCCATTTACGACAACTAGAGCAAGTGCCCATTTAGGACAACTAGAGCAAGTGCCCATTTAATACAACTAGAGCAAGTGCCCATTTAAGACAACGAGAGCAGAGTGCCCATTTAGGACAACTAAAGCAAGTGCCCATTGAAGACATCTAGAGCAAGTGCCCATTTAAGACAACGAGAGCAAGTGCTAGGGCAGAGTGCCCATTTAAGACAACGAGAGCAGAGTGCCCATTTAGGACAACTAGAGCCAGTGCCCATTTAAGACAACGAGAGCAAGTGCCCATTTAAGACAACTAGAGCAAGTGCCCATTTAAGACAACTAGAGCCAGTGCCCATTGAAGACATCTAGAGAAAGTGCCCATTGAAGACATCTAGAGCCAGTGCCCATTTAAGAATACTAGAGCAAGTGCCCATTTAAGACAACGAGAGCAGAGTGCCCATTTAAGACAACTAGAGCAAGTGCCCATTTACAACAACTAGAGCAAGTGCCCATTTAAGACAACAAAAGCAGATTGCCCACTTAACACAACGAGAGCAGAATGCCCATTTAGGACAACTAGAGCAAGTGCCCATTTAGGACAATGAGAGAGAGTGCCTATTTAAGACAACTACAGCAAGTGCCCTTTTACAACAACTAGAGCAAGTGCCCATTTAAGGCAACGAGAGCAGAGTGCCCATTTAAGACAACTAGAGCAAGTGCCCATTTAGGACAACTAGAGCCAGTGCCCATTTAATACAACTAAAGCAGAGTGCCCATTTAATACAACTAGAGTAAGTGCCCATTTAAGAAGACAACGAGAGCAAGTGCCCAATTAAGACAACGAGAGCAGAGTGCCCATTTAGGACAACTAGAGCAAGTGGCCATTTAAGACAACTAGAGACAGTGCCCATTTAGGACAACTAGAGCCAGTGCCCATTTAATACAACGAGAGCACAGTGCCCATTTAAGACAACTAGAGCAAGTGACCATTTAATACAACTAGAGCAAGTGCCCATTTAAGACAACGAGAGCAGAGTGCCCATTTAGGACAACTAAAGCAAGTGCCCATTGAAGACATCTAGAGCAAGTGTCCATTTAAGACAACTAGAGCCAGTGCCCATTTAAGACAACGAGAGCAGAGTGCCCATTTAGGACTACTAGAGCAAGTGCCCATTTAATACAACTAGAGCAAGTGCCCATTTAAGACAACGAGAGCAGAGTGCCCATTTAGGACAACTAGAGCAAATGCCCATTTACAACAACTAGAGCAAGTGCCCCTTTAAGACAACGAGAGCAGAGGCCCATTTAGGACAACTAGAGCAAGTGCCCATTTACAACAAATAGAGCAAGTGCCCATTTAAGACAACGAGAGCAGAGTGCCCATTTAGGACTACTAGAGCAAGTGCCCATTTAGGACAACTAGAGCAAGTGCCTATTTAAGACAACGAGAGCAGAGTGCCCATTTAAGACAACTAGAGCAAGTGCTAGGGCAGAGTGCCCATTTAAGACAACGAGAGCAGAGTGCCCATTTAAGACAACTAGAGCAAGTGCTAGGGCAAAGTGCCCATTTAAGACAACGAGAGCAGAGTGCCCATTTAGGACAACTAGAGCAGAGTGCCCATTTAAGACAACGAGAGCAGAGTGCCCATTTAGGACAACTAGAGCAAGTGTCCATTTAAGACAACTAGAGCAAGTGCCCATTTAAGACAACTAGAGCAAGTGCCCGTTTAAGACGAGAGCAGAGTGCCCATTTAAGACAACTAGAGCAAGTGCCCATTTAAGACAACGAGAGCAGAGTGCCCATTTAAGACAACGAGAGCAGAGTGCCCATTTAGGACAACTAGAGCCCGTGCCCATTTAATACAACTAGAGCAAGTGCCCATTTAAGACGAGAGCAGAGTGCCCTTTTAAGACAACTAGAGCAAGTGCCCATTTAAGACAACGAGAGCAGAGTGCCCATTTAGGACAACTAGAGCAAATGCCCATTTACAACAACTAGAGCAAGTGCCCCTTTAAGACAACGAGAGCAGAGTGCCCATTTAGGACAACTAGAGTATGTGCCCATTTAATGCAACTAGAGTAAGTGCCCATTTAATACAACTAGGGCAAGTGCCCATTTACAACAACTAGAGCAAGTGCCCATTTAAGACAACGAGAGCAGAGTGCCCATTTGGGACTACTAGAGCAAGTGCCCATTTAATACAACTAGAGCAAGTGCCCATTTAAGACAACGAGAGCAGAGTGCCCATTTAGGACAACTAGAGCAAGTGCCCATTTAATACAACTAGAGCAAGTGCCCATTTAAGACGAGAGCAGAGTGCCCTTTTAAGACAACTAGAGCAAGTGCCCATTTAAGACAACGAGAGCAGAGTGCCCATTTAGGACAACTAGAGCAAATGCCCATTTACAACAACTAGAGCAAGTGCCCCTTTAAGACAACGAGAGCAGAGGCCCATTTAGGACAACTAGAGTAAGTGCCCATTTAATGCAACTAGAGTTAGTGCCCATTTAATACAACTAGGGCAAGTGCCCATTTACAACAACTAGAGCAAGTGCCCATTTAATACAACGAGAGCAGAGTGCCCATTTGGGACTACTAGAGCAAGTGCCCATTTAGGAAAACTAGAGCAAGTGCCCATTTAAGACGATAGCAGAGTGTTAGGGAGAATTCTCTGTTTAGGCTGAATTTCCCTACCTAGTGAGTCCCCCAGCAGCTTTGCTGGATTTCTGGGGTTTCTTTTTTTTCTCCTGCCAAGAGTGAGACTCTTTTACCCTCACTCTTGGACATGTTGAAGTGTGTTTTCTTGGTTAAACCTTGTGTTGAATGGGCTATGGGGTCTTTTACCCCATAGGGCCTCATGTATTTTTGTGATGTGGGTTACACAGCACCCTCTGTGCCGTGACCCAGGGGTGTCCTAGGGACTCCCCAACATAGACTCCATACCCTGGGACTGACTACTGTCTCCCAGGGCATGTAAAGTCACCAAAGACTTTGCTAGTCTTGAATCCTGAACAGAACCAGCACAAACCATCATATTGTGGACGTACTGGCTGGGGCAATTCGATTGCCCCAGGGTCTGTTAGTCGAGGGGGCACGTCTCCGTCCCCCCTGATCGAGTTTTGGCTGGTGGCAGTGGAAACTACGTTTTATATTCGACCGCGAATATTTTCCTATGGGATTTCCCATTGTTTTAGGCTAACACATTTAATTATTTATTTACGGTAGCCTTAAACATACCGCCGGTTTATATATTTATTTTTATAACTCCGGTTGGGACTTTTTGCCAAAACTTGATTCTAAAATGGTGTTGGTGTTCGCCTCTGTAACTCTGACTCAAAGTGGAGCCCTTTGTTCCACTTTTGGCGGGCTTCTCCACAGAAGCCCTCCAAAGTGGTGCCACTCTGTCTGGGGTACTTAGGAGGGGTGGAGGGGGATTTAGGCACCCTGGACTGAGTTACCTTGGTAACTCAAGTCGCACTCCGTCCTGATTGGCCCAAGTGGTGAGCCGGCCGGCTCACCACTTAGCATGTTTGAGTGACAGCTAGGCTGGGTGAATGGGGGTTTGCTGCATAAAAGCAGGGCTTTGGGGACTGGAACTTCAGAAGTCGCCACAGGACCAAGAATCCGACGAGGGAAGAGCTGAGCCGACCTGCTTCGACGACACCACCCGGTGGAGCCCTGCTGAACCGTCTCACCACTTTTCCCGACGACCGAGGAGAACTCTTAACGGAGTGGCTCCTTCCCTTGACTGGTGGGGACAACCAGTTTTCGCCTTCTTTTCGCTTCTCGAGGTATCTCGTGGCCGCCTTGCCAGTGCCAAGCACCCCGGCAACCGGAACCCCACCACTTTTACCCCAACCACGAAAGTCGGTACAACCCTTTAACCGGAGGACTCCGCGGCTGGTTTCTTCCCGGGCAGTGCAACGACCTTCTTCTTCTGCTCTTCAGCGAGAACTTCTTCTCCCCTGACCGACGTCGAGCCTTGCTGCCACTGCCTGGAACAACTGCCACCGCTGGAGTATCCTTTCCGCTTAAGGTACCGTGTTCCGCCTGGCTTCCCTTGCTACCGACTGTACGGGGTAGATTTAGCCCCCGGCTTTCGACCCTGGGAGTGCCTGGGACACCCTGGCTAAACTTTCTAAACCACTCTAAACTCTTTCTAACTCTTTGCAAGACTTTGAATCCCTAATAACAGTGTGATCTTGGGCACATTTTCGCTCCGGCTACTCTAAGAGTGGGCCCTGCCTAGTGACTTTTGCTCACCTGTGACTTTGTGTTTCTTTGAGCCTATTGCAAGTGTTCTGGACCTTAGAGTGGCGTGTTTAACCCGTTTCTGTTTCTTTTTTTATCCCTTTCTTGAACCTACTAGAGTGTCATCTAACGTTAAGCACTCACCTCTGTTTTAATTATGTGGTGTTAACTTAGAGTTGTCTAGATAGGAGTGAGGGTTGAAACTGCTTTTATTATAACTGTGTTTTAAGTGTTTTTACTATACTTTGCTAGAGTGTTTTCAACTTATGCGTTCTTAAAAATAAATAACTTTATTCTTTTGAAACCAAGCTCTGGTCAGTGTTTGCTTGTGCTGGTGTGTCTGAGTACATATTGTGTATACTTTGCATACTGCCTAACTCTTCTTGAGGGAAGTCTGACTGCTCAGCCACAGCTACCAGGTAAATCTGGGTGGTGCAGACTGCTACCAAGTGGGTTTACTGCTATACCTGTAGTCTTAAATCTTTTGCAGTGTTCCCCAAGGGAACTGCACAGGTTTCTGCCTAACACAGAGTGCCCAGTTAAGACAACTAGAGGAAGTGCTAGGGCAGAGTGCCCATTTAAGACAACGAGAGCAGAGTGCCCATTTAGGACAACTAGAGCAGAGTGTCCATTTAGGACAACTAGAGCAAGTGTCCATTTAAGACAACTAGAGCAAGTGCCCATTTAAGACAACGAGAACAAAGTGTCCATTTAAGACAACGAGAGCAGAGTGCCCATTTAGGACAACTAGAGCCAGTGCCCATTTAAGACAACGAGAGCAAGTGCCCATTTAAGACAACTAGAGCAAGTGCCCATTTAAGACAACTAGAGCAAGTGCCCATTGAAGACAACTAGAGCCAGTGCCCATTGAAGACATCTAGAGCAAGTGCCCATTGAAGACATCTAGAGCCAGTGCCCATTTAAGAATACTAGAGCAAGTGCCCATTTAAGACAACGAGAGCAGAGTGCCCATTTAGGACAACTAGAGCAAGTGCCCATTTAGGACAATGAGAGAGAGTGCCCATTTAAGACAACTACAGCAAGTGCCCATTTACAACAACTAGAGCAAGTGCCCATTTAAGGCAACGAGAGCAGAGTGCCCATTTAAGACAACTAGAGCGAGTGCCCCTTTAAGACAACTAGAGCAAGTGCCCATTTAGGACAACTAGAGCCAGTGCCCATTTAATACAACTAAAGCAGAGTGCCCATTTAATACAACTAGAGCCAGTGCCCATTTAATACAACTAGAGCAAGTGCCCATTTAAGACAACGAGAGCAAGTGCCCAAATACAACAACTAGAGCAAGTGCCCCTTTAAGACAATGAGAGCAGAGTGCCCATTTAAGACAACTAGAGCCAGTGCCCATTTAATACAACTAGAGCAAGTGCCCATTTAATACAACTAGAGCAAGTGCCCATTTAAGACAACGAGAGCAGAGTGCCCATTTAGGACAACTAAAGCAAGTGCCCATTGAAGACATCTAGAGTAGGTGCCCATTTAAGACAACTAGAGCAAGTGCCCATTTACAACAAATAGAGCAAGTGCCCATTTAAGACAACGAGAGCAGAGTGCCCATTTAGGACTACTAGAGCAAGTGCCCATTTAGGACAACTAGAGCAAGTGCCTATTTAAGACAACGAGAGCAGAGTGCCCATTTAAGACAACTAGAGCAAGTGCTAGGGCAGAGTGCCCATTTATGACAACGAGAGCAGAGTGCCCATTTAAGACAACTAGAGCAAGTGCTAGGGCAAAGTGCCCATTTAAGACAACGAGAGCAGAGTGCCCATTTAGGACAACTAGAGCAGAGTGCCCATTTAAGACAACGAGAGCAGAGTGCCCATTTAGGACAACTAGAGCAAGTGTCCATTTAAGACAACTAGAGCAAGTGCCCATTTAAGACAACTAGAGCAAGTGCCCGTTTAAGACGAGAGCAGAGTGCCCATTTAAGACAACTAGAGCAAGTGCCCATTTAAGACAACGAGAGCAGAGTGCCCATTTAAGACAACGAGAGCAGAGTGCCCATTTAGGACAACTAGAGCCCGTGCCCATTTAATACAACTAGAGCAAGTGCCCATTTAAGACGAGAGCAGAGTGCCCTTTTAAGACAACTAGAGCAAGTGCCCATTTAAGACAACGAGAGCAGAGTGCCCATTTAGGACAACTAGAGCAAATGCCCATTTACAACAACTAGAGCAAGTGCCCCTTTAAGACAACGAGAGCAGAGTGCCCATTTAGGACAACTAGAGTATGTGCCCATTTAATGCAACTAGAGTAAGTGCCCATTTAATACAACTAGGGCAAGTGCCCATTTACAACAACTAGAGCAAGTGCCCATTTAAGACAACGAGAGCAGAGTGCCCATTTGGGACTACTAGAGCAAGTGCCCATTTAATACAACTAGAGCAAGTGCCCATTTAAGACAACGAGAGCAGAGTGCCCATTTAGGACAACTAGAGCAAGTGCCCATTTAATACAACTAGAGCAAGTGCCCATTTAAGACGAGAGCAGAGTGCCCTTTTAAGACAACTAGAGCAAGTGCCCATTTAAGACAACGAGAGCAGAGTGCCCATTTAGGACAACTAGAGCAAATGCCCATTTACAACAACTAGAGCAAGTGCCCCTTTAAGACAACGAGAGCAGAGGCCCATTTAGGACAACTAGAGTAAGTGCCCATTTAATGCAACTAGAGTAAGTGCCCATTTAATACAACTAGGGCAAGTGCCCATTTACAACAACTAGAGCAAGTGCCCATTTAATACAACGAGAGCAGAGTGCCCATTTGGGACTACTAGAGCAAGTGCCCATTTAGGAAAACTAGAGCAAGTGCCCATTTAAGACGATAGCAGAGTGCCCAGTTAAGACAACTAGAGGAAGTGCTAGGGCAGAGTGCCCATTTAAGACAACGAGAGCAGAGTGCCCATTTAGGACAACTAGAGCAGAGTGTCCATTTAGGACAACTAGAGCAAGTGTCCATTTAAGACAACTAGAGCAAGTGCCCATTTAAGACAACGAGAACAAAGTGTCCATTTAAGACAACGAGAGCAGAGTGCCCATTTAGGACAACTAGAGCCAGTGCCCATTTAAGACAACGAGAGCAAGTGCCCATTTAAGACAACTAGAGCAAGTGCCCATTTAAGACAACTAGAGCAATTGCCCATTGAAGACAACTAGAGCCAGTGCCCATTGAAGACATCTAGAGCAAGTGCCCTTTGAAGACATCTAGAGCCAGTGCCCATTTAAGAATACTAGAGCAAGTGCCCATTTAAGACAACGAGAGCAGAGTGCCCATTTAGGACAACTAGAGCAAGTGCCCATTTAGGACAATGAGAGAGAGTGCCCATTTAAGACAACTACAGCAAGTGCCCATTTACAACAACTAGAGCAAGTGCCCATTTAAGGCAACGAGAGCAGAGTGCCCATTTAAGACAACTAGAGCGAGTGCCCCTTTAAGACAACTAGAGCAAGTGCCCATTTAGGACAACTAGAGCCAGTGCCCATTTAATACAACTAAAGCAGAGTGCCCATTTAATACAACTAGAGTAAGTGCCCATTTAAGAAGACAACGAGAGCAAGTGCCCAATTAAGACAACGAGAGCAGAGTGCCCATTTAAGACAACTAGAGCAAGTACCCATTTAAGACAACGAGAGCAGAGTGCCCATTTAGGACAACTAGAGCAAGTGCCCATTTAAGACAACTAGAGACAGTGCCCATTTAGGACAACTAGAGCCAGTGCCCATTTAATACAACTAGAGCAAGTGCCCATTTAAGACAACGAGAGCACAGTGCCCATTTAAGACAACTAGAGCAAGTGCCCATTTAATACAACTAGAGCAAGTGCCCATTTAAGACAACGAGAGCAGAGTGCCCATTTAGGACAACTAATGCAAGTGCCCATTGAAGACATCTAGAGCAAGTGCCCATTTAAGACAACTGGAGCAAGTGCCCATTTACAACAACTAAAGCAAGTGCCCCTTTAAGACAACGAGAGCAGAGTGCCCATTTAAGACAACTAGAGCCAGTGCCCATTTAATACAACTAGAGCAAGTGCCCATTTAAGACAACGAGAGCAAGTGCCCATTTACAACAACTAGAGCAAGTGCCCCTTTAAGACAATGAGAGCAGAGTGCCCATTTAAGACAACTAGAGCCAGTGCCCATTTAATACAACTAGAGCAAGTGCCCATTTAAGACAACGAGAGCAGAGTACCCATTTAGGACAACTAAAGCAAGTGCCCATTGAAGACATCTAGAGTAGGTGCCCATTTAAGACAACTAGAGCAAGTGCCCATTTACAACAACAAGAGCAAGTGCCCATTTAAGACAACGAGAGCAGAGTGCCCATTTAGGACTACTAGAGCAAGTGCCCATTTAGGACAACTAGAGCAAGTGCTAGGGCAGAGTGCCCATTTAAGACAACGAGAGCAGAGTGCCCATTTAAGACAACTAGAGCAAGTGCTAGGGCAGAGTGCCCATTTAAGACAACGAGAGCAGAGTGCCCATTTACGACAACTAGAGCAAGTGCCCATTTAAGACAACTAGAGCAAGTGCCCATTTAATACAACTAGAGCAGTTGCCCATTTAAGACAACGAGAGCAAGTGCCCATTTAAGACAACGAGAGCAGAGTGCCCATTTAGGACAACTAGAGCAAGTGTCCATTTAAGAAAACTAGAGCAAGTGCCCATTTAATACAACTAGAGCAAGTGCCCATTTAAGACGAGAGCAGAGTGCCCATTTAGGACAACTAGAGCAAGTGCCCATTTAAGACAACGAGAGCAGAGTGCCCATTTAGGACAACTAGAGCAAGTGCCTATTTAATACAACTAGAGCAAGTGCCCATTTAAGACGAGAGCAGAGTGCCCATTTAGGACAACTAGAGCAAGTGTCCATTTAAGACAACTAGAGCAGAGTGCCCATTTAATACAACAAGAGCAAGTGCCCATTTAAGACAACGCGAGCAGAGTGCCCATTTAAGACAACTAGAGCCAGTGCCCATTTAAGACAATGAGAGCAAGTGCCCATTTAAGACAACTAGACCAGAATGCCCATTTAAGACAACTAGAGCCAGTGCCCCTTTAAGACAACGAGAGCAAGTGCCCATTTAAGACAACTAGAGCCAGTGCCCCTTTAAGACAACGAGAGCAAGTGCCCATTTAAGACAATGAGAGCAGAGTGCCCATTTAAGACAATGAGAGCAGAGTGCCCATTTAAGACAACTAGAACAAGTGCCCATTTAATACAACTAGAGCAAGTGCCCATTTAAGACAACGAGAGCAGAATGCCCATTTAAGACAACTAGAGCCAGTGCCCATTTAATACAACTAGAGCAAGTGCCCATTTAAGACAACTAAAGCAAGTGCCCATTTAAGACAACTAGAGCAAGTGCCCATTTAGGACAACTAGAGCAAGTGTCCATTTAAGACAACGAGAGCAGAGTGCCCATTTAATACAACTAGAGCAAGTGCCCATTTAAGACAACGAGAGCAGAGTGCCCATTTAGGACAACGAGAGCAAGTGCCCATTTAAGAAAACGAGAGCAGAGTGCTCATTTACGACAACTAGAGCAAATGCCCATTTAAGACAACTAGAGCAAGTGCCCATTTAATACAACTAGAGCAGTTGCCCATTTAAGACAACGAGAGCAAGTGCCCATTTAAGACAACGAGAGCAGAGTGCCCATTTAGGACAACTAAAGCAAGTGTCCATTTAAGACAACTAGAGCAAGTGCCCATTTAAGACAACGAGAGCAGAGTGCCCATTTAGGACAACTAGAGCAAGTGCCCATTTAATATAACTAGAGCAAGTGCCCATTTAAGACGAGAGCAGAGTGCCCATTTAGGACAACTAGAGCAAGTGTCCATTTAAGACAACAAGAGCAGAGTGTCCATTTAATACAACTAGAGCAAGTGCCCATTTAAGACAACGAGAGCAGAGTGCCCATTTAATACAACTAGAGCAAGTGCCCATTTAAGACAACTAAAGCAAGTGCCCATTTAAGACAACTAGAGCCAGTGCCCATTTAAGACAATGAGAGCCAGTGCCCATTTAATACAACTAGAGCAAGTGCCCATTTAAGACAATGAGAGCAGTGTGCCCATTTAAGACCACTAGAACAGAGTGCCCATTTAATACAACTAGAGCAAGTGCCCATTTAAGGCAACGAGAGCAGAGTGCCCATTTAAGACAACTAGAGCCAGTGCCCCTTTAAGACAACGAGAGCAGAGTGCCCATTTAAGACAACTAGAGCAAGTGCCCATTTAAGACAACTAGAGCCAGTGCCCATTTAAGACAACGAGAGCCAGTGCCCATTTAATACAACTAGAGCAAGTGCCCATTTAAGACAATGAGAGCAGAGTGCCCATTTAAGACAACTAGAACAGAGTGCCCATTTAATACAACTAGAGCAAGTGCCCATTTAAGACAACGAGAGCAGAGTGCCCATTTAAGACAACTAGAGCCAGTGCCCCTTTAAGACAATGAGAGCAGAGTGCCCATTTAAGACAACTAGAGCCAGTGCCCATTTAAGACGAGAGCAGAGTGCCCATTTAATACAACTAGAGCAAGTGCCCGTTTAAGACAACCAGAGCCAGTGCCCATTTAAAACAACTAGAGCCAGTGCCCATTTAAGGCAACGGGAACAAGTGCCCATTTAAGACAACTAGAGCCAGTGCCTATTGAAGGCAACGGGAACAAGTGCCCATTTAATACAACTAGAGCCAGTGCCCATTTAATACAACTAGAGCAAGTGCCCATTTAAGACAACGAGAGCAAGTGCCCAAATACAACAACTAGAGCAAGTGCCCCTTTAAGACAATGAGAGCAGAGTGCCCATTTAAGACAACTAGAGCCAGTGCCCATTTAATACAACTAGAGCAAGTGCCCATTTAATACAACTAGAGCAAGTGCCCATTTAAGACAACGAGAGCAGAGTGCCCATTTAGGACAACTAAAGCAAGTGCCCATTGAAGACATCTAGAGTAGGTGCCCATTTAAGACAACTAGAGCAAGTGCCCATTTACAACAAATAGAGCAAGTGCCCATTTAAGACAACGAGAGCAGAGTGCCCATTTAGGACTACTAGAGGAAGTGCCCATTTAGGACAACTAGAGCAAGTGCCTATTTAAGACAACGAGAGCAGAGTGCCCATTTAAGACAACTAGAGCAAGTGCTAGGGCAGAGTGCCCATTTAAGACAACGAGAGCAGAGTGCCCATTTAAGACAACTAGAGCAAGTGCTAGGGCAAAGTGCCCATTTAAGACAACGAGAGCAGAGTGCCCATTTAGGACAACTAGAGCAGAGTGCCCATTTAAGACAACGAGAGCAGAGTGCCCATTTAGGACAACTAGAGCAAGTGTCCATTTAAGACAACTAGAGCAAGTGCCCATTTAAGACAACTAGAGCAAGTGCCCGTTTAAGACGAGAGCAGAGTGCCCATTTAAGACAACTAGAGCAAGTGCCCATTTAAGACAACGAGAGCAGAGTGCCCATTTAAGACAACGAGAGCAGAGTGCCCATTTAGGACAACTAGAGCCCGTGCCCATTTAATACAACTAGAGCAAGTGCCCATTTAAGACGAGAGCAGAGTGCCCTTTTAAGACAACTAGAGCAAGTGCCCATTTAAGACAACGAGAGCAGAGTGCCCATTTAGGACAACTAGAGCAAATGCCCATTTACAACAACTAGAGCAAGTGCCCCTTTAAGACAACGAGAGCAGAGTGCCCATTTAGGACAACTAGAGTATGTGCCCATTTAATGCAACTAGAGTAAGTGCCCATTTAATACAACTAGGGCAAGTGCCCATTTACAACAACTAGAGCAAGTGCCCATTTAAGACAACGAGAGCAGAGTGCCCATTTGGGACTACTAGAGCAAGTGCCCATTTAATACAACTAGAGCAAGTGCCCATTTAAGACAACGAGAGCAGAGTGCCCATTTAGGACAACTAGAGCAAGTGCCCATTTAATACAACTAGAGCAAGTGCCCATTTAAGACGAGAGCAGAGTGCCCTTTTAAGACAACTAGAGCAAGTGCCCATTTAAGACAACGAGAGCAGAGTGCCCATTTAGGACAACTAGAGCAAATGCCCATTTACAACAACTAGAGCAAGTGCCCCTTTAAGACAACGAGAGCAGAGGCCCATTTAGGACAACTAGAGTAAGTGCCCATTTAATGCAACTAGAGTAAGTGCCCATTTAATACAACTAGGGCAAGTGCCCATTTACAACAACTAGAGCAAGTGCCCATTTAATACAACGAGAGCAGAGTGCCCATTTGGGACTACTAGAGCAAGTGCCCATTTAGGAAAACTAGAGCAAGTGCCCATTTAAGACGATAGCAGAGTGCCCAGTTAAGACAACTAGAGGAAGTGCTAGGGCAGAGTGCCCATTTAAGACAACGAGAGCAGAGTGCCCATTTAGGACAACTAGAGCAGAGTGTCCATTTAGGACAACTAGAGCAAGTGTCCATTTAAGACAACTAGAGCAAGTGCCCAAATACAACAACTAGAGCAAGTGCCCCTTTAAGACAATGAGAGCAGAGTGCCCATTTAAGACAACTAGAGCCAGTGCCCATTTAATACAACTAGAGCAAGTGCCCATTTAATACAACTAGAGCAAGTGCCCATTTAAGACAACGAGAGCAGAGTGCCCATTTAGGACAACTAAAGCAAGTGCCCATTGAAGACATCTAGAGTAGGTGCCCATTTAAGACAACTAGAGCAAGTGCCCATTTACAACAAATAGAGCAAGTGCCCATTTAAGACAACGAGAGCAGAGTGCCCATTTAGGACTACTAGAGCAAGTGCCCATTTAGGACAACTAGAGCAAGTGCCTATTTAAGACAACGAAAGCAGAGTGCCCATTTAAGACAACTAGAGCAAGTGCTAGGGCAGAGTGCCCATTTATGACAACGAGAGCAGAGTGCCCATTTAAGACAACTAGAGCAAGTGCTAGGGCAAAGTGCCCATTTAAGACAACGAGAGCAGAGTGCCCATTTAGGACAACTAGAGCAGAGTGCCCATTTAAGACAACGAGAGCAGAGTGCCCATTTAGGACAACTAGAGCAAGTGTCCATTTAAGACAACTAGAGCAAGTGCCCATTAAGACAACTAGAGCAAGTGCCCGTTTAAGACGAGAGCAGAGTGCCCATTTAAGACAACTAGAGCAAGTGCCCATTTAAGACAACGAGAGCAGAGTGCCCATTTAAGACAACGAGAGCAGAGTGCCCATTTAGGACAACTAGAGCCCGTGCCCATTTAATACAACTAGAGCAAGTGCCCATTTAAGACGAGAGCAGAGTGCCCTTTTAAGACAACTAGAGCAAGTGCCCATTTAAGACAACGAGAGCAGAGTGCCCATTTAGGACAACTAGAGCAAATGCCCATTTACAACAACTAGAGCAAGTGCCCCTTTAAGACAACGAGAGCAGAGTGCCCATTTAGGACAACTAGAGTATGTGCCCATTTAATGCAACTAGAGTAAGTGCCCATTTAATACAACTAGGGCAAGTGCCCATTTACAACAACTAGAGCAAGTGCCCATTTAAGACAACGAGAGCAGAGTGCCCATTTGGGACTACTAGAGCAAGTGCCCATTTAATACAACTAGAGCAAGTGCCCATTTAAGACAACGAGAGCAGAGTGCCCATTTAGGACAACTAGAGCAAGTGCCCATTTAATACAACTAGAGCAAGTGCCCATTTAAGACGAGAGCAGAGTGCCCTTTTAAGACAACTAGAGCAAGTGCCCATTTAAGACAACGAGAGCAGAGTGCCCATTTAGGACAACTAGAGCAAATGCCCATTTACAACAACTAGAGCAAGTGCCCCTTTAAGACAACGAGAGCAGAGGCCCATTTAGGACAACTAGAGTAAGTGCCCATTTAATGCAACTAGAGTAAGTGCCCATTTAATACAACTAGGGCAAGTGCCCATTTACAACAACTAGAGCAAGTGCCCATTTAATACAACGAGAGCAGAGTGCCCATTTGGGACTACTAGAGCAAGTGCCCATTTAGGAAAACTAGAGCAAGTGCCCATTTAAGACGATAGCAGAGTGCCCAGTTAAGACAACTAGAGGAAGTGCTAGGGCAGAGTGCCCATTTAAGACAACGAGAGCAGAGTGCCCATTTAGGACAACTAGAGCAGAGTGTCCATTTAGGACAACTAGAGCAAGTGTCCATTTAAGACAACTAGAGCAAGTGCCCATTTAAGACAACGAGAACAAAGTGTCCATTTAAGACAACGAGAGCAGAGTGCCCATTTAGGACAACTAGAGCCAGTGCCCATTTAAGACAACGAGAGCAAGTGCCCATTTAAGACAACTAGAGCAAGTGCCCATTTAAGACAACTAGAGCAATTGCCCATTGAAGACAACTAGAGCCAGTGCCCATTGAAGACATCTAGAGCAAGTGCCCTTTGAAGACATCTAGAGCCAGTGCCCATTTAAGAATACTAGAGCAAGTGCCCATTTAAGACAACGAGAGCAGAGTGCCCATTTAGGACAACTAGAGCAAGTGCCCATTTAGGACAATGAGAGAGAGTGCCCATTTAAGACAACTACAGCAAGTGCCCATTTACAACAACTAGAGCAAGTGCCCATTTAAGGCAACGAGAGCAGAGTGCCCATTTAAGACAACTAGAGCGAGTGCCCCTTTAAGACAACTAGAGCAAGTGCCCATTTAGGACAACTAGAGCCAGTGCCCATTTAATACAACTAAAGCAGAGTGCCCATTTAATACAACTAGAGTAAGTGCCCATTTAAGAAGACAACGAGAGCAAGTGCCCAATTAAGACAACGAGAGCAGAGTGCCCATTTAAGACAACTAGAGCAAGTACCCATTTAAGACAACGAGAGCAGAGTGCCCATTTAGGACAACTAGAGCAAGTGCCCATTTAAGACAACTAGAGACAGTGCCCATTTAGGACAACTAGAGCCAGTGCCCATTTAATACAACTAGAGCAAGTGCCCATTTAAGACAACGAGAGCACAGTGCCCATTTAAGACAACTAGAGCAAGTGCCCATTTAATACAACTAGAGCAAGTGCCCATTTAAGACAACGAGAGCAGAGTGCCCATTTAGGACAACTAATGCAAGTGCCCATTGAAGACATCTAGAGCAAGTGCCCATTTAAGACAACTGGAGCAAGTGCCCATTTACAACAACTAAAGCAAGTGCCCCTTTAAGACAACGAGAGCAGAGTGCCCATTTAAGACAACTAGAGCCAGTGCCCATTTAATACAACTAGAGCAAGTGCCCATTTAAGACAACGAGAGCAAGTGCCCATTTACAACAACTAGAGCAAGTGCCCCTTTAAGACAATGAGAGCAGAGTGCCCATTTAAGACAACTAGAGCCAGTGCCCATTTAATACAACTAGAGCAAGTGCCCATTTAAGACAACGAGAGCAGAGTACCCATTTAGGACAACTAAAGCAAGTGCCCATTGAAGACATCTAGAGTAGGTGCCCATTTAAGACAACTAGAGCAAGTGCCCATTTACAACAACAAGAGCAAGTGCCCATTTAAGACAACGAGAGCAGAGTGCCCATTTAGGACTACTAGAGCAAGTGCCCATTTAGGACAACTAGAGCAAGTGCTAGGGCAGAGTGCCCATTTAAGACAACGAGAGCAGAGTGCCCATTTAAGACAACTAGAGCAAGTGCTAGGGCAGAGTGCCCATTTAAGACAACGAGAGCAGAGTGCCCATTTACGACAACTAGAGCAAGTGCCCATTTAAGACAACTAGAGCAAGTGCCCATTTAATACAACTAGAGCAGTTGCCCATTTAAGACAACGAGAGCAAGTGCCCATTTAAGACAACGAGAGCAGAGTGCCCATTTAGGACAACTAGAGCAAGTGTCCATTTAAGAAAACTAGAGCAAGTGCCCATTTAATACAACTAGAGCAAGTGCCCATTTAAGACGAGAGCAGAGTGCCCATTTAGGACAACTAGAGCAAGTGCCCATTTAAGACAACGAGAGCAGAGTGCCCATTTAGGACAACTAGAGCAAGTGCCTATTTAATACAACTAGAGCAAGTGCCCATTTAAGACGAGAGCAGAGTGCCCATTTAGGACAACTAGAGCAAGTGTCCATTTAAGACAACTAGAGCAGAGTGCCCATTTAATACAACTAGAGCAAGTGCCCATTTAAGACAACGCGAGCAGAGTGCCCATTTAAGACAACTAGAGCCAGTGCCCATTTAAGACAATGAGAGCAAGTGCCCATTTAAGACAACTAGACCAGAATGCCCATTTAAGACAACTAGAGCCAGTGCCCCTTTAAGACAACGAGAGCAAGTGCCCATTTAAGACAACTAGAGCCAGTGCCCCTTTAAGACAACGAGAGCAAGTGCCCATTTAAGACAATGAGAGCAGAGTGCCCATTTAAGACAATGAGAGCAGAGTGCCCATTTAAGACAACTAGAACAAGTGCCCATTTAATACAACTAGAGCAAGTGCCCATTTAAGACAACGAGAGCAGAATGCCCATTTAAGACAACTAGAGCCAGTGCCCATTTAATACAACTAGAGCAAGTGCCCATTTAAGACAACTAAAGCAAGTGCCCATTTAAGACAACTAGAGCCAGTGCCCATTTAGGACAACTAGAGCAAGTGTCCATTTAAGACAACGAGAGCAGAGTGCCCATTTAATACAACTAGAGCAAGTGCCCATTTAAGACAACGAGAGCAGAGTGCCCATTTAGGACAACGAGAGCAAGTGCCCATTTAAGAAAACGAGAGCAGAGTGCTCATTTACGACAACTAGAGCAAATGCCCATTTAAGACAACTAGAGCAAGTGCCCATTTAATACAACTAGAGCAGTTGCCCATTTAAGACAACGAGAGCAAGTGCCCATTTAAGACAACGAGAGCAGAGTGCCCATTTAGGACAACTAAAGCAAGTGTCCATTTAAGACAACTAGAGCAAGTGCCCATTTAAGACAACGAGAGCAGAGTGCCCATTTAGGACAACTAGAGCAAGTGCCCATTTAATATAACTAGAGCAAGTGCCCATTTAAGACGAGAGCAGAGTGCCCATTTAGGACAACTAGAGCAAGTGTCCATTTAAGACAACTAGAGCAGAGTGTCCATTTAATACAACTAGAGCAAGTGCCCATTTAAGACAACGAGAGCAGAGTGCCCATTTAATACAACTAGAGCAAGTGCCCATTTAAGACAACTAAAGCAAGTGCCCATTTAAGACAACTAGAGCCAGTGCCCATTTAAGACAATGAGAGCCAGTGCCCATTTAATACAACTAGAGCAAGTGCCCATTTAAGACAATGAGAGCAGTGTGCCCATTTAAGACCACTAGAACAGAGTGCCCATTTAATACAACTAGAGCAAGTGCCCATTTAAGGCAACGAGAGCAGAGTGCCCATTTAAGACAACTAGAGCCAGTGCCCCTTTAAGACAACGAGAGCAGAGTGCCCATTTAAGACAACTAGAGCAAGTGCCCATTTAAGACAACTAGAGCCAGTGCCCATTTAAGACAACGAGAGCCAGTGCCCATTTAATACAACTAGAGCAAGTGCCCATTTAAGACAATGAGAGCAGAGTGCCCATTTAAGACAACTAGAACAGAGTGCCCATTTAATACAACTAGAGCAAGTGCCCATTTAAGACAACGAGAGCAGAGTGCCCATTTAAGACAACTAGAGCCAGTGCCCCTTTAAGACAATGAGAGCAGAGTGCCCATTTAAGACAACTAGAGCCAGTGCCCATTTAAGACGAGAGCAGAGTGCCCATTTAATACAACTAGAGCAAGTGCCCGTTTAAGACAACCAGAGCCAGTGCCCATTTAAAACAACTAGAGCCAGTGCCCATTTAAGGCAACGGGAACAAGTGCCCATTTAAGACAACTAGAGCCAGTGCCTATTGAAGGCAACGGGAACAAGTGCCCATTTAATACAACTAGAGCCAGTGCCCATTTAATACAACTAGAGCAAGTGCCCATTTAAGACAACGAGAGCAAGTGCCCAAATACAACAACTAGAGCAAGTGCCCCTTTAAGACAATGAGAGCAGAGTGCCCATTTAAGACAACTAGAGCCAGTGCCCATTTAATACAACTAGAGCAAGTGCCCATTTAATACAACTAGAGCAAGTGCCCATTTAAGACAACGAGAGCAGAGTGCCCATTTAGGACAACTAAAGCAAGTGCCCATTGAAGACATCTAGAGTAGGTGCCCATTTAAGACAACTAGAGCAAGTGCCCATTTACAACAAATAGAGCAAGTGCCCATTTAAGACAACGAGAGCAGAGTGCCCATTTAGGACTACTAGAGGAAGTGCCCATTTAGGACAACTAGAGCAAGTGCCTATTTAAGACAACGAGAGCAGAGTGCCCATTTAAGACAACTAGAGCAAGTGCTAGGGCAGAGTGCCCATTTAAGACAACGAGAGCAGAGTGCCCATTTAAGACAACTAGAGCAAGTGCTAGGGCAAAGTGCCCATTTAAGACAACGAGAGCAGAGTGCCCATTTAGGACAACTAGAGCAGAGTGCCCATTTAAGACAACGAGAGCAGAGTGCCCATTTAGGACAACTAGAGCAAGTGTCCATTTAAGACAACTAGAGCAAGTGCCCATTTAAGACAACTAGAGCAAGTGCCCGTTTAAGACGAGAGCAGAGTGCCCATTTAAGACAACTAGAGCAAGTGCCCATTTAAGACAACGAGAGCAGAGTGCCCATTTAAGACAACGAGAGCAGAGTGCCCATTTAGGACAACTAGAGCCCGTGCCCATTTAATACAACTAGAGCAAGTGCCCATTTAAGACGAGAGCAGAGTGCCCTTTTAAGACAACTAGAGCAAGTGCCCATTTAAGACAACGAGAGCAGAGTGCCCATTTAGGACAACTAGAGCAAATGCCCATTTACAACAACTAGAGCAAGTGCCCCTTTAAGACAACGAGAGCAGAGTGCCCATTTAGGACAACTAGAGTATGTGCCCATTTAATGCAACTAGAGTAAGTGCCCATTTAATACAACTAGGGCAAGTGCCCATTTACAACAACTAGAGCAAGTGCCCATTTAAGACAACGAGAGCAGAGTGCCCATTTGGGACTACTAGAGCAAGTGCCCATTTAATACAACTAGAGCAAGTGCCCATTTAAGACAACGAGAGCAGAGTGCCCATTTAGGACAACTAGAGCAAGTGCCCATTTAATACAACTAGAGCAAGTGCCCATTTAAGACGAGAGCAGAGTGCCCTTTTAAGAAAACTAGAGCAAGTGCCCATTTAAGACAACGAGAGCAGAGTGCCCATTTAGGACAACTAGAGCAAATGCCCATTTACAACAACTAGAGCAAGTGCCCCTTTAAGACAACGAGAGCAGAGGCCCATTTAGGACAACTAGAGTAAGTGCCCATTTAATGCAACTAGAGTAAGTGCCCATTTAATACAACTAGGGCAAGTGCCCATTTACAACAACTAGAGCAAGTGCCCATTTAATACAACGAGAGCAGAGTGCCCATTTGGGACTACTAGAGCAAGTGCCCATTTAGGAAAACTAGAGCAAGTGCCCATTTAAGACGATAGCAGAGTGCCCAGTTAAGACAACTAGAGGAAGTGCTAGGGCAGAGTGCCCATTTAAGACAACGAGAGCAGAGTGCCCATTTAGGACAACTAGAGCAGAGTGTCCATTTAGGACAACTAGAGCAAGTGTCCATTTAAGACAACTAGAGCAAGTGCCCATTTAAGACAACGAGAACAAAGTGTCCATTTAAGACAACGAGAGCAGAGTGCCCATTTAGGACAACTAGAGCCAGTGCCCATTTAAGACAACGAGAGCAAGTGCCCATTTAAGACAACTAGAGCAAGTGCCCATTTAAGACAACTAGAGCAATTGCCCATTGAAGACAACTAGAGCCAGTGCCCATTGAAGACATCTAGAGCAAGTGCCCATTGAAGACATCTAGAGCCAGTGCCCATTTAAGAATACTAGAGCAAGTGCCCATTTAAGACAACGAGAGCAGAGTGCCCATTTAGGACAACTAGAGCAAGTGCCCATTTAGGACAATGAGAGAGAGTGCCCATTTAAGACAACTACAGCAAGTGCCCATTTACAACAACTAGAGCAAGTGCCCATTTACAACAACTAGAGCAAGTGCCCATTTAAGACAACAAAAGCAGATTGCCCACTTAACACAACGAGAGCAGAATGCCCATTTAGGACAACTAGAGCAAGTGCCCATTTAGGACAATGAGAGAGAGTGCCTATTTAAGACAACTACAGCAAGTGCCCTTTTACAACAACTAGAGCAAGTGCCCATTTAAGGCAACGAGAGCAGAGTGCCCATTTAAGACAACTAGAGCAAGTGCCCATTTAGGACAACTAGAGCCAGTGCCCATTTAATACAACTAAAGCAGAGTGCCCATTTAATACAACTAGAGTAAGTGCCCATTTAAGAAGACAACGAGAGCAAGTGCCCAATTAAGACAACGAGAGCAGAGTGCCCATTTAGGACAACTAGAGCAAGTGGCCATTTAAGACAACTAGAGACAGTGCCCATTTAGGACAACTAGAGCCAGTGCCCATTTAATACAACGAGAGCACAGTGCCCATTTAAGACAACTAGAGCAAGTGACCATTTAATACAACTAGAGCAAGTGCCCATTTAAGACAACGAGAGCAGAGTGCCCATTTAGGACAACTAAAGCAAGTGCCCATTGAAGACATCTAGAGCAAGTGTCCATTTAAGACAACTAGAGCCAGTGCCCATTTAAGACAACGAGAGCAGAGTGCCCATTTAGGACTACTAGAGCAAGTGCCCATTTAATACAACTAGAGCAAGTGCCCATTTAAGACAACGAGAGCAGAGTGCCCATTTAGGACAACTAGAGCAAGTGCCCATTTAATACAACTAGAGCAAGTGCCCATTTAAGACGAGAGCAGAGTGCTCTTTTAAGACAACTAGAGCAAGTGCCCATTTAAGACAACGAGAGCAGAGTGCCCATTTAGGACAACTAGAGCAAATGCCCATTTACAACAACTAGAGCAAGTGCCCCTTTAAGACAACGAGAGCAGAGGCCCATTTAGGACAACTAGAGCAAGTGCCCATTTACAACAAATAGAGCAAGCGCCCATTTAAGACAACGAGAGCAGAGTGCCCATTTAGGACTACTAGAGCAAGTGCCCATTTAGGACAACTAGAGCAAGTGCCTATTTAAGACAACGAGAGCAGAGTGCCCATTTAAGACAACTAGAGCAAGTGCTAGGGCAGAGTGCCCATTTAAGACAACGAGAGCAGAGTGCCCATTTAAGACAACTAGAGCAAGTGCTAGGGCAAAGTGCCCATTTAAGACAACGAGAGCAGAGTGCCCATTTAGGACAACTAGAGCAGAGTGCCCATTTAAGACAACGAGAGCAGAGTGCCCATTTAGGACAACTAGAGCAAGTGTCCATTTAAGACAACTAGAGCAAGTGCCCATTTAAGACAACTAGAGCAAGTGCCCGTTTAAGACGAGAGCAGAGTGCCCATTTAAGACAACTAGAGCAAGTGCCCATTTAAGACAACGAGAGCAGAGTGCCCATTTAAGACAACGAGAGCAGAGTGCCCATTTAGGACAACTAGAGCCCGTGCCCATTTAATACAACTAGAGCAAGTGCCCATTTAAGACGAGAGCAGAGTGCCCTTTTAAGACAACTAGAGCAAGTGCCCATTTAAGACAACGAGAGCAGAGTGCCCATTTAGGACAACTAGAGCAAATGCCCATTTACAACAACTAGAGCAAGTGCCCCTTTAAGACAACGAGAGCAGAGTGCCCATTTAGGACAACTAGAGTATGTGCCCATTTAATGCAACTAGAGTAAGTGCCCATTTAATACAACTAGGGCAAGTGCCCATTTACAACAACTAGAGCAAGTGCCCATTTAAGACAACGAGAGCAGAGTGCCCATTTGGGACTACTAGAGCAAGTGCCCATTTAATACAACTAGAGCAAGTGCCCATTTAAGACAACGAGAGCAGAGTGCCCATTTAGGACAACTAGAGCAAGTGCCCATTTAATACAACTAGAGCAAGTGCCCATTTAAGACGAGAGCAGAGTGCCCTTTTAAGACAACTAGAGCAAGTGCCCATTTAAGACAACGAGAGCAGAGTGCCCATTTAGGACAACTAGAGCAAATGCCCATTTACAACAACTAGAGCAAGTGCCCCTTTAAGACAACGAGAGCAGAGGCCCATTTAGGACAACTAGAGTAAGTGCCCATTTAATGCAACTAGAGTAAGTGCCCATTTAATACAACTAGGGCAAGTGCCCATTTACAACAACTAGAGCAAGTGCCCATTTAATACAACGAGAGCAGAGTGCCCATTTGGGACTACTAGAGCAAGTGCCCATTTAGGAAAACTAGAGCAAGTGCCCATTTAAGACGATAGCAGAGTGCCCAGTTAAGACAACTAGAGGAAGTGCTAGGGCAGAGTGCCCATTTAAGACAACGAGAGCAGAGTGCCCATTTAGGACAACTAGAGCAGAGTGTCCATTTAGGACAACTAGAGCAAGTGTCCATTTAAGACAACTAGAGCAAGTGCCCATTTAAGACAACGAGAACAAAGTGTCCATTTAAGACAACGAGAGCAGAGTGCCCATTTAGGACAACTAGAGCCAGTGCCCATTTAAGACAACGAGAGCAAGTGCCCATTTAAGACAACTAGAGCCAGTGCCCATTGAAGACATCTAGAGCAAGTGCCCATTGAAGACATCTAGAGCCAGTGCCCATTTAAGAATACTAGAGCAAGTGCCCATTTAAGACAACGAGAGCAGAGTGCCCATTTAGGACAACTAGAGCAAGTGCCCATTTAGGACAATGAGAGAGAGTGCCCATTTAAGACAACTACAGCAAGTGCCCATTTACAACAACTAGAGCAAGTGCCCATTTAAGGCAACGAGAGCAGAGTGCCCATTTAAGACAACTAGAGCGAGTGCCCCTTTAAGACAACTAGAGCAAGTGCCCATTTAGGACAACTAGAGCCAGTGCCCATTTAATACAACTAAAGCAGAGTGCCCATTTAATACAACTAGAGTAAGTGCCCATTTAAGAAGACAACTAGAGCAAGTGCCCAATTAAGACAACGAGAGCAGAGTGCCCATTTAGGACAACTAGAGCAAGTGGCCATTTAAGACATCTAGAGACAGTGCCCATTTAGGACAACTAGAGCCAGTGCCCATTTAATACAACGAGAGCACAGTGCCCATTTAAGACAACTAGAGCAAGTGACCATTTAATACAACTAGAGCAAGTGCCCATTTAAGACAACGAGAGCAGAGTGCCCATTTAGGACAACTAAAGCAAGTGCCCATTGAAGACATCTAGAGCAAGTGTCCATTTAAGACAACTAGAGCCAGTGCCCATTTAATACAACTAAAGCAGAGTGCCCATTTAATACAACTAGAGCCAGTGCCCATTTAATACAACTAGAGCAAGTGCCCATTTAAGACAACGAGAGCAAGTGCCCAAATACAACAACTAGAGCAAGTGCCCCTTTAAGACAATGAGAGCAGAGTGCCCATTTAAGACAACTAGAGCCAGTGCCCATTTAATACAACTAGAGCAAGTGCCCATTTAATACAACTAGAGCAAGTGCCCATTTAAGACAACGAGAGCAGAGTGCCCATTTAGGACAACTAAAGCAAGTGCCCATTGAAGACATCTAGAGTAGGTGCCCATTTAAGACAACTAGAGCAAGTGCCCATTTACAACAAATAGAGCAAGTGCCCATTTAAGACAACGAGAGCAGAGTGCCCATTTAGGACTACTAGAGCAAGTGCCCATTTAGGACAACTAGAGCAAGTGCCTATTTAAGACAACGAGAGCAGAGTGCCCATTTAAGACAACTAGAGCAAGTGCTAGGGCAGAGTGCCCATTTATGACAACGAGAGCAGAGTGCCCATTTAAGACAACTAGAGCAAGTGCTAGGGCAAAGTGCCCATTTAAGACAACGAGAGCAGAGTGCCCATTTAGGACAACTAGAGCAGAGTGCCCATTTAAGACAACGAGAGCAGAGTGCCCATTTAGGACAACTAGAGCAAGTGTCCATTTAAGACAACTAGAGCAAGTGCCCATTTAAGACAACTAGAGCAAGTGCCCGTTTAAGACGAGAGCAGAGTGCCCATTTAAGACAACTAGAGCAAGTGCCCATTTAAGACAACGAGAGCAGAGTGCCCATTTAAGACAACGAGAGCAGAGTGCCCATTTAGGACAACTAGAGCCCGTGCCCATTTAATACAACTAGAGCAAGTGCCCATTTAAGACGAGAGCAGAGTGCCCTTTTAAGACAACTAGAGCAAGTGCCCATTTAAGACAACGAGAGCAGAGTGCCCATTTAGGACAACTAGAGCAAATGCCCATTTACAACAACTAGAGCAAGTGCCCCTTTAAGACAACGAGAGCAGAGTGCCCATTTAGGACAACTAGAGTATGTGCCCATTTAATGCAACTAGAGTAAGTGCCCATTTAATACAACTAGGGCAAGTGCCCATTTACAACAACTAGAGCAAGTGCCCATTTAAGACAACGAGAGCAGAGTGCCCATTTGGGACTACTAGAGCAAGTGCCCATTTAATACAACTAGAGCAAGTGCCCATTTAAGACAACGAGAGCAGAGTGCCCATTTAGGACAACTAGAGCAAGTGCCCATTTAATACAACTAGAGCAAGTGCCCATTTAAGACGAGAGCAGAGTGCCCTTTTAAGACAACTAGAGCAAGTGCCCATATAAGACAACGAGAGCAGAGTGCCCATTTAGTACAACTAGAGCAAATGCCCATTTACAACAACTAGAGCAAGTGCCCCTTTAAGACAACGAGAGCAGAGGCCCATTTAGGACAACTAGAGTAAGTGCCCATTTAATGCAACTAGAGTAAGTGCCCATTTAATACAACTAGGGCAAGTGCCCATTTACAACAACTAGAGCAAGTGCCCATTTAATACAACGAGAGCAGAGTGCCCATTTGGGACTACTAGAGCAAGTGCCCATTTAGGAAAACTAGAGCAAGTGCCCATTTAAGACGATAGCAGAGTGCCCAGTTAAGACAACTAGAGGAAGTGCTAGGGCAGAGTGCCCATTTAAGACAACGAGAGCAGAGTGCCCATTTAGGACAACTAGAGCAGAGTGTCCATTTAGGACAACTAGAGCAAGTGTCCATTTAAGACAACTAGAGCAAGTGCCCATTTAAGACAACGAGAACAAAGTGTCCATTTAAGACAACGAGAGCAGAGTGCCCATTTAGGACAACTAGAGCCAGTGCCCATTTAAGACAACGAGAGCAAGTGCCCATTTAAGACAACTAGAGCAAGTGCCCATTTAAGACAACTAGAGCAATTGCCCATTGAAGACAACTAGAGCCAGTGCCCATTGAAGACATCTAGAGCAAGTGCCCATTGAAGACATCTAGAGCCAGTGCCCATTTAAGAATACTAGAGCAAGTGCCCATTTAAGACAACGAGAGCAGAGTGCCCATTTAGGACAACTAGAGCAAGTGCCCATTTAGGACAATGAGAGAGAGTGCCCATTTAAGACAACTACAGCAAGTGCCCATTTACAACAACTAGAGCAAGTGCCCATTTAAGGCAACGAGAGCAGAGTGCCCATTTAAGACAACTAGAGCGAGTGCCCCTTTAAGACAACTAGAGCAAGTGCCCATTTAGGACAACTAGAGCCAGAGCCCATTTAATACAACTAAAGCAGAGTGCCCATTTAATACAACTAGAGTAAGTGCCCATTTAAGAAGACAACGAGAGCAAGTGCCCAATTAAGACAACGAGAGCAGAGTGCCCATTTAAGACAACTAGAGCAAGTACCCATTTAAGACAACGAGAGCAGAGTGCCCATTTAGGACAACTAGAGCAAGTGCCCATTTAAGACAACTAGAGACAGTGCCCATTTAGGACAACTAGAGCCAGTGCCCATTTAATACAACTAGAGCAAGTGCCCATTTAAGACAACGAGAGCACAGTGCCCATTTAAGACAACTAGAGCAAGTGCCCATTTAATACAACTAGAGCAAGTGCCCATTTAAGACAACGAGAGCAGAGTGCCCATTTAGGACAACTAATGCAAGTGCCCATTGAAGACATCTAGAGCAAGTGCCCATTTAAGACAACTGGAGCAAGTGCCCATTTACAACAACTAAAGCAAGTGCCCCTTTAAGACAACGAGAGCAGAGTGCCCATTTAAGACAACTAGAGCCAGTGCCCATTTAATACAACTAGAGCAAGTGCCCGTTTAAGACAACGAGAGCAAGTGCCCATTTACAACAACTAGAGCAAGTGCCCCTTTAAGACAATGAGAGCAGAGTGCCCATTTAAGACAACTAGAGCCAGTGCCCATTTAATACAACTAGAGCAAGTGCCCATTTAAGACAACGAGAGCAGAGTACCCATTTAGGACAACTAAAGCAAGTGCCCATTGAAGACATCTAGAGTAGGTGCCCATTTAAGACAACTAGAGCAAGTGCCCATTTACAACAACAAGAGCAAGTGCCCATTTAAGACAACGAGAGCAGAGTGCCCATTTAGGACTACTAGAGCAAGTGCCCATTTAGGACAACTAGAGCAAGTGCTAGGGCAGAGTGCCCATTTAAGACAACGAGAGCAGAGTGCCCATTTAAGACAACTAGAGCAAGTGCTAGGGCAGAGTGCCCATTTAAGACAACGAGAGCAGAGTGCCCATTTACGACAACTAGAGCAAGTGCCCATTTAAGACAACTAGAGCAAGTGCCCATTTAATACAACTAGAGCAGTTGCCCATTTAAGACAACGAGAGCAAGTGCCCATTTAAGACAACGAGAGCAGAGTGCCCATTTAGGACAACTAGAGCAAGTGTCCATTTAAGAAAACTAGAGCAAGTGCCCATTTAATACAACTAGAGCAAGTGCCCATTTAAGACGAGAGCAGAGTGCCCATTTAGGACAACTAGAGCAAGTGCCCATTTAAGACAACGAGAGCAGAGTGCCCATTTAGGACAACTAGAGCAAGTGCCTATTTAATACAACTAGAGCAAGTGCCCATTTAAGACGAGAGCAGAGTGCCCATTTAGGACAACTAGAGCAAGTGTCCATTTAAGACAACTAGAGCAGAGTGCCCATTTAATACAACTAGAGCAAGTGCCCATTTACAACAACTAGAGCAAGTGCCCATTTAAGACAACGAGAGCAGAGTGCCCATTTGGGACTACTAGAGCAAGTGCCCATTTAATACAACTAGAGCAAGTGCCCATTTAAGACAACGAGAGCAGAGTGCCCATTTAGGACAACTAGAGCAAGTGCCCATTTAATACAACTAGAGCAAGTGCCCATTTAAGACGAGAGCAGAGTGCCCTTTTAAGAAAACTAGAGCAAGTGCCCATTTAAGACAACGAGAGCAGAGTGCCCATTTAGGACAACTAGAGCAAATGCCCATTTACAACAACTAGAGCAAGTGCCCCTTTAAGACAACGAGAGCAGAGGCCCATTTAGGACAACTAGAGTAAGTGCCCATTTAATGCAACTAGAGTAAGTGCCCATTTAATACAACTAGGGCAAGTGCCCATTTACAACAACTAGAGCAAGTGCCCATTTAATACAACGAGAGCAGAGTGCCCATTTGGGACTACTAGAGCAAGTGCCCATTTAGGAAAACTAGAGCAAGTGCCCATTTAAGACGATAGCAGAGTGCCCAGTTAAGACAACTAGAGGAAGTGCTAGGGCAGAGTGCCCATTTAAGACAACGAGAGCAGAGTGCCCATTTAGGACAACTAGAGCAGAGTGTCCATTTAGGACAACTAGAGCAAGTGTCCATTTAAGACAACTAGAGCAAGTGCCCATTTAAGACAACGAGAACAAAGTGTCCATTTAAGACAACGAGAGCAGAGTGCCCATTTAGGACAACTAGAGCCAGTGCCCATTTAAGACAACGAGAGCAAGTGCCCATTTAAGACAACTAGAGCAAGTGCCCATTTAAGACAACTAGAGCAATTGCCCATTGAAGACAACTAGAGCCAGTGCCCATTGAAGACATCTAGAGCAAGTGCCCATTGAAGACATCTAGAGCCAGTGCCCATTTAAGAATACTAGAGCAAGTGCCCATTTAAGACAACGAGAGCAGAGTGCCCATTTAGGACAACTAGAGCAAGTGCCCATTTAGGACAATGAGAGAGAGTGCCCATTTAAGACAACTACAGCAAGTGCCCATTTACAACAACTAGAGCAAGTGCCCATTTACAACAACTAGAGCAAGTGCCCATTTAAGACAACAAAAGCAGATTGCCCACTTAACACAACGAGAGCAGAATGCCCATTTAGGACAACTAGAGCAAGTGCCCATTTAGGACAATGAGAGAGAGTGCCTATTTAAGACAACTACAGCAAGTGCCCTTTTACAACAACTAGAGCAAGTGCCCATTTAAGGCAACGAGAGCAGAGTGCCCATTTAAGACAACTAGAGCAAGTGCCCATTTAGGACAACTAGAGCCAGTGCCCATTTAATACAACTAAAGCAGAGTGCCCATTTAATACAACTAGAGTAAGTGCCCATTTAAGAAGACAACGAGAGCAAGTGCCCAATTAAGACAACGAGAGCAGAGTGCCCATTTAGGACAACTAGAGCAAGTGGCCATTTAAGACAACTAGAGACAGTGCCCATTTAGGACAACTAGAGCCAGTGCCCATTTAATACAACGAGAGCACAGTGCCCATTTAAGACAACTAGAGCAAGTGACCATTTAATACAACTAGAGCAAGTGCCCATTTAAGACAACGAGAGCAGAGTGCCCATTTAGGACAACTAAAGCAAGTGCCCATTGAAGACATCTAGAGCAAGTGTCCATTTAAGACAACTAGAGCCAGTGCCCATTTAAGACAACGAGAGCAGAGTGCCCATTTAGGACTACTAGAGCAAGTGCCCATTTAATACAACTAGAGCAAGTGCCCATTTAAGACAACGAGAGCAGAGTGCCCATTTAGGACAACTAGAGCAAGTGCCCATTTAATACAACTAGAGCAAGTGCCCATTTAAGACGAGAGCAGAGTGCTCTTTTAAGACAACTAGAGCAAGTGCCCATTTAAGACAACGAGAGCAGAGTGCCCATTTAGGACAACTAGAGCAAATGCCCATTTACAACAACTAGAGCAAGTGCCCCTTTAAGACAACGAGAGCAGAGGCCCATTTAGGACAACTAGAGCAAGTGCCCATTTACAACAAATAGAGCAAGTGCCCATTTAAGACAACGAGAGCAGAGTGCCCATTTAGGACTACTAGAGCAAGTGCCCATTTAGGACAACTAGAGCAAGTGCCTATTTAAGACAACGAGAGCAGAGTGCCCATTTAAGACAACTAGAGCAAGTGCTAGGGCAGAGTGCCCATTTAAGACAACGAGAGCAGAGTGCCCATTTAAGACAACTAGAGCAAGTGCTAGGGCAAAGTGCCCATTTAAGACAACGAGAGCAGAGTGCCCATTTAGGACAACTAGAGCAGAGTGCCCATTTAAGACAACGAGAGCAGAGTGCCCATTTAGGACAACTAGAGCAAGTGTCCATTTAAGACAACTAGAGCAAGTGCCCATTTAAGACAACTAGAGCAAGTGCCCGTTTAAGACGAGAGCAGAGTGCCCATTTAAGACAACTAGAGCAAGTGCCCATTTAAGACAACGAGAGCAGAGTGCCCATTTAAGACAACGAGAGCAGAGTGCCCATTTAGGACAACTAGAGCCCGTGCCCATTTAATACAACTAGAGCAAGTGCCCATTTAAGACGAGAGCAGAGTGCCCTTTTAAGACAACTAGAGCAAGTGCCCATTTAAGACAACGAGAGCAGAGTGCCCATTTAGGACAACTAGAGCAAATGCCCATTTACAACAACTAGAGCAAGTGCCCCTTTAAGACAACGAGAGCAGAGTGCCCATTTAGGACAACTAGAGTATGTGCCCATTTAATGCAACTAGAGTAAGTGCCCATTTAATACAACTAGGGCAAGTGCCCATTTACAACAACTAGAGCAAGTGCCCATTTAAGACAACGAGAGCAGAGTGCCCATTTGGGACTACTAGAGCAAGTGCCCATTTAATACAACTAGAGCAAGTGCCCATTTAAGACAACGAGAGCAGAGTGCCCATTTAGGACAACTAGAGCAAGTGCCCATTTAATACAACTAGAGCAAGTGCCCATTTAAGACGAGAGCAGAGTGCCCTTTTAAGACAACTAGAGCAAGTGCCCATTTAAGACAACGAGAGCAGAGTGCCCATTTAGGACAACTAGAGCAAATGCCCATTTACAACAACTAGAGCAAGTGCCCCTTTAAGACAACGAGAGCAGAGGCCCATTTAGGACAACTAGAGTAAGTGCCCATTTAATGCAACTAGAGTAAGTGCCCATTTAATACAACTAGGGCAAGTGCCCATTTACAACAACTAGAGCAAGTGCCCATTTAATACAACGAGAGCAGAGTGCCCATTTGGGACTACTAGAGCAAGTGCCCATTTAGGAAAACTAGAGCAAGTGCCCATTTAAGACGATAGCAGAGTGCCCAGTTAAGACAACTAGAGGAAGTGCTAGGGCAGAGTGCCCATTTAAGACAACGAGAGCAGAGTGCCCATTTAGGACAACTAGAGCAGAGTGTCCATTTAGGACAACTAGAGCAAGTGTCCATTTAAGACAACTAGAGCAAGTGCCCATTTAAGACAACGAGAACAAAGTGTCCATTTAAGACAACGAGAGCAGAGTGCCCATTTAGGACAACTAGAGCCAGTGCCCATTTAAGACAACGAGAGCAAGTGCCCATTTAAGACAACTAGAGCAAGTGCCCATTGAAGACAACTAGAGCCAGTGCCCATTGAAGACATCTAGAGCAAGTGCCCATTGAAGACATCTAGAGCCAGTGCCCATTTAAGAATACTAGAGCAAGTGCCCATTTAAGACAACGAGAGCAGAGTGCCCATTTAGGACAACTAGAGCAAGTGCCCATTTAGGACAATGAGAGAGAGTGCCCATTTAAGACAACTACAGCAAGTGCCCATTTACAACAACTAGAGCAAGTGCCCATTTAAGGCAACGAGAGCAGAGTGCCCATTTAAGACAACTAGAGCGAGTGCCCCTTTAAGACAACTAGAGCAAGTGCCCATTTAGGACAACTAGAGCCAGTGCCCATTTAATACAACTAAAGCAGAGTGCCCATTTAATACAACTAGAGTAAGTGCCCATTTAAGAAGACAACTAGAGCAAGTGCCCAATTAAGACAACGAGAGCAGAGTGCCCATTTAGGACAACTAGAGCAAGTGGCCATTTAAGACATCTAGAGACAGTGCCCATTTAGGACAACTAGAGCCAGTGCCCATTTAATACAACGAGAGCACAGTGCCCATTTAAGACAACTAGAGCAAGTGACCATTTAATACAACTAGAGCAAGTGCCCATTTAAGACAACGAGAGCAGAGTGCCCATTTAGGACAACTAAAGCAAGTGCCCATTGAAGACATCTAGAGCAAGTGTCCATTTAAGACAACTAGAGCCAGTGCCCATTTAATACAACTAAAGCAGAGTGCCCATTTAATACAACTAGAGCCAGTGCCCATTTAATACAACTAGAGCAAGTGCCCATTTAAGACAACGAGAGCAAGTGCCCAAATACAACAACTAGAGCAAGTGCCCCTTTAAGACAATGAGAGCAGAGTGCCCATTTAAGACAACTAGAGCCAGTGCCCATTTAATACAACTAGAGCAAGTGCCCATTTAATACAACTAGAGCAAGTGCCCATTTAAGACAACGAGAGCAGAGTGCCCATTTAGGACAACTAAAGCAAGTGCCCATTGAAGACATCTAGAGTAGGTGCCCATTTAAGACAACTAGAGCAAGTGCCCATTTACAACAAATAGAGCAAGTGCCCATTTAAGACAACGAGAGCAGAGTGCCCATTTAGGACTACTAGAGCAAGTGCCCATTTAGGACAACTAGAGCAAGTGCCTATTTAAGACAACGAGAGCAGAGTGCCCATTTAAGACAACTAGAGCAAGTGCTAGGGCAGAGTGCCCATTTATGACAACGAGAGCAGAGTGCCCATTTAAGACAACTAGAGCAAGTGCTAGGGCAAAGTGCCCATTTAAGACAACGAGAGCAGAGTGCCCATTTAGGACAACTAGAGCAGAGTGCCCATTTAAGACAACAAGAGCAGAGTGCCCATTTAGGACAACTAGAGCAAGTGTCCATTTAAGACAACTAGAGCAAGTGCCCATTTAAGACAACTAGAGCAAGTGCCCGTTTAAGACGAGAGCAGAGTGCCCATTTAAGACAACTAGAGCAAGTGCCCATTTAAGACAACGAGAGCAGAGTGCCCATTTAAGACAACGAGAGCAGAGTGCCCATTTAGGACAACTAGAGCCCGTGCCCATTTAATACAACTAGAGCAAGTGCCCATTTAAGACGAGAGCAGAGTGCCCTTTTAAGACAACTAGAGCAAGTGCCCATTTAAGACAACGAGAGCAGAGTGCCCATTTAGGACAACTAGAGCAAATGCCCATTTACAACAACTAGAGCAAGTGCCCCTTTAAGACAACGAGAGCAGAGTGCCCATTTAGGACAACTAGAGTATGTGCCCATTTAATGCAACTAGAGTAAGTGCCCATTTAATACAACTAGGGCAAGTGCCCATTTACAACAACTAGAGCAAGTGCCCATTTAAGACAACGAGAGCAGAGTGCCCATTTGGGACTACTAGAGCAAGTGCCCATTTAATACAACTAGAGCAAGTGCCCATTTAAGACAACGAGAGCAGAGTGCCCATTTAGGACAACTAGAGCAAGTGCCCATTTAATACAACTAGAGCAAGTGCCCATTTAAGACGAGAGCAGAGTGCCCTTTTAAGACAACTAGAGCAAGTGCCCATATAAGACAACGAGAGCAGAGTGCCCATTTAGTACAACTAGAGCAAATGCCCATTTACAACAACTAGAGCAAGTGCCCCTTTAAGACAACGAGAGCAGAGGCCCATTTAGGACAACTAGAGTAAGTGCCCATTTAATGCAACTAGAGTAAGTGCCCATTTAATACAACTAGGGCAAGTGCCCATTTACAACAACTAGAGCAAGTGCCCATTTAATACAACGAGAGCAGAGTGCCCATTTGGGACTACTAGAGCAAGTGCCCATTTAGGAAAACTAGAGCAAGTGCCCATTTAAGACGATAGCAGAGTGCCCAGTTAAGACAACTAGAGGAAGTGCTAGGGCAGAGTGCCCATTTAAGACAACGAGAGCAGAGTGCCCATTTAGGACAACTAGAGCAGAGTGTCCATTTAGGACAACTAGAGCAAGTGTCCATTTAAGACAACTAGAGCAAGTGCCCATTTAAGACAACGAGAACAAAGTGTCCATTTAAGACAACGAGAGCAGAGTGCCCATTTAGGACAACTAGAGCCAGTGCCCATTTAAGACAACGAGAGCAAGTGCCCATTTAAGACAACTAGAGCAAGTGCCCATTTAAGACAACTAGAGCAATTGCCCATTGAAGACAACTAGAGCCAGTGCCCATTGAAGACATCTAGAGCAAGTGCCCATTGAAGACATCTAGAGCCAGTGCCCATTTAAGAATACTAGAGCAAGTGCCCATTTAAGACAACGAGAGCAGAGTGCCCATTTAGGACAACTAGAGCAAGTGCCCATTTAGGACAATGAGAGAGAGTGCCCATTTAAGACAACTACAGCAAGTGCCCATTTACAACAACTAGAGCAAGTGCCCATTTAAGGCAACGAGAGCAGAGTGCCCATTTAAGACAACTAGAGCGAGTGCCCCTTTAAGACAACTAGAGCAAGTGCCCATTTAGGACAACTAGAGCCAGAGCCCATTTAATACAACTAAAGCAGAGTGCCCATTTAATACAACTAGAGTAAGTGCCCATTTAAGAAGACAACGAGAGCAAGTGCCCAATTAAGACAACGAGAGCAGAGTGCCCATTTAAGACAACTAGAGCAAGTACCCATTTAAGACAACGAGAGCAGAGTGCCCATTTAGGACAACTAGAGCAAGTGCCCATTTAAGACAACTAGAGACAGTGCCCATTTAGGACAACTAGAGCCAGTGCCCATTTAATACAACTAGAGCAAGTGCCCATTTAAGACAACGAGAGCACAGTGCCCATTTAAGACAACTAGAGCAAGTGCCCATTTAATACAACTAGAGCAAGTGCCCATTTAAGACAACGAGAGCAGAGTGCCCATTTAGGACAACTAATGCAAGTGCCCATTGAAGACATCTAGAGCAAGTGCCCATTTAAGACAACTGGAGCAAGTGCCCATTTACAACAACTAAAGCAAGTGCCCCTTTAAGACAACGAGAGCAGAGTGCCCATTTAAGACAACTAGAGCCAGTGCCCATTTAATACAACTAGAGCAAGTGCCCGTTTAAGACAACGAGAGCAAGTGCCCATTTACAACAACTAGAGCAAGTGCCCCTTTAAGACAATGAGAGCAGAGTGCCCATTTAAGACAACTAGAGCCAGTGCCCATTTAATACAACTAGAGCAAGTGCCCATTTAAGACAACGAGAGCAGAGTACCCATTTAGGACAACTAAAGCAAGTGCCCATTGAAGACATCTAGAGTAGGTGCCCATTTAAGACAACTAGAGCAAGTGCCCATTTACAACAACAAGAGCAAGTGCCCATTTAAGACAACGAGAGCAGAGTGCCCATTTAGGACTACTAGAGCAAGTGCCCATTTAGGACAACTAGAGCAAGTGCTAGGGCAGAGTGCCCATTTAAGACAACGAGAGCAGAGTGCCCATTTAAGACAACTAGAGCAAGTGCTAGGGCAGAGTGCCCATTTAAGACAACGAGAGCAGAGTGCCCATTTACGACAACTAGAGCAAGTGCCCATTTAAGACAACTAGAGCAAGTGCCCATTTAATACAACTAGAGCAGTTGCCCATTTAAGACAACGAGAGCAAGTGCCCATTTAAGACAACGAGAGCAGAGTGCCCATTTAGGACAACTAGAGCAAGTGTCCATTTAAGAAAACTAGAGCAAGTGCCCATTTAATACAACTAGAGCAAGTGCCCATTTAAGACGAGAGCAGAGTGCCCATTTAGGACAACTAGAGCAAGTGCCCATTTAAGACAACGAGAGCAGAGTGCCCATTTAGGACAACTAGAGCAAGTGCCTATTTAATACAACTAGAGCAAGTGCCCATTTAAGACGAGAGCAGAGTGCCCATTTAGGACAACTAGAGCAAGTGTCCATTTAAGACAACTAGAGCAGAGTGCCCATTTAATACAACTAGAGCAAGTGCCCATTTAAGACAACGCGAGCAGAGTGCCCATTTAAGACAACTAGAGCCAGTGCCCATTTAAGACAATGAGAGCAAGTGCCCATTTAAGACAACTAGACCAGAATGCCCATTTAAGACAACTAGAGCCAGTGCCCCTTTAAGACAACGAGAGCAAGTGCCCATTTAAGACAACTAGAGCCAGTGCCCCTTTAAGACAACGAGAGCAAGTGCCCATTTAAGACAATGAGAGCAGAGTGCCCATTTAAGACAACTAGAACAAGTGCCCATTTAATACAACTAGAGCAAGTGCCCATTTAAGACAACGAGAGCAGAATGCCCATTTAAGACAACTAGAGCCAGTGCCCATTTAATACAACTAGAGCAAGTGCCCATTTAAGACAACTAAAGCAAGTGCCCATTTAAGACAACTAGAGCCAGTGCCCATTTAGGACAACTAGAGCAAGTGTCCATTTAAGACAACGAGAGCAGAGTGCCCATTTAATACAACTAGAGCAAGTGCCCATTTAAGACAACGAGAGCAGAGTGCCCATTTAGGACAACGAGAGCAAGTGCCCATTTAAGAAAACGAGAGCAGAGTGCTCATTTACGACAACTAGAGCAAATGCCCATTTAAGACAACTAGAGCAAGTGCCCATTTAATACAACTAGAGCAGTTGCCCATTTAAGACAACGAGAGCAAGTGCCCATTTAAGACAACGAGAGCAGAGTGCCCATTTAGGACAACTAAAGCAAGTGTCCATTTAAGACAACTAGAGCAAGTGCCCATTTAAGACAACGAGAGCAGAGTGCCCATTTAGGACAACTAGAGCAAGTGCCCATTTAATATAACTAGAGCAAGTGCCCATTTAAGACGAGAGCAGAGTGCCCATTTAGGACAACTAGAGCAAGTGTCCATTTAAGACAACTAGAGCAGAGTGTCCATTTAATACAACTAGAGCAAGTGCCCATTTAAGACAACGAGAGCAGAGTGCCCATTTAATACAACTAGAGCAAGTGCCCATTTAAGACAACTAAAGCAAGTGCCCATTTAAGACAACTAGAGCCAGTGCCCATTTAAGACAATGAGAGCCAGTGCCCATTTAATACAACTAGAGCAAGTGCCCATTTAAGACAATGAGAGCAGTGTGCCCATTTAAGACCACTAGAACAGAGTGCCCATTTAATACAACTAGAGCAAGTGCCCATTTAAGGCAACGAGAGCAGAGTGCCCATTTAAGACAACTAGAGCCAGTGCCCCTTTAAGACAACGAGAGCAGAGTGCCCATTTAAGACAACTAGAGCAAGTGCCCATTTAAGACAACTAGAGCCAGTGCCCATTTAAGACAACGAGAGCCAGTGCCCATTTAATACAACTAGAGCAAGTGCCCATTTAAGACAATGAGAGCAGAGTGCCCATTTAAGACAACTAGAACAGAGTGCCCATTTAATACAACTAGAGCAAGTGCCCATTTAAGACAACGAGAGCAGAGTGCCCATTTAAGACAACTAGAGCCAGTGCCCCTTTAAGACAATGAGAGCAGAGTGCCCATTTAAGACAACTAGAGCCAGTGCCCATTTAAGACGAGAGCAGAGTGCCCATTTAATACAACTAGAGCAAGTGCCCGTTTAAGACAACCAGAGCCAGTGCCCATTTAAAACAACTAGAGCCAGTGCCCATTTAAGGCAACGGGAACAAGTGCCCATTTAAGACAACTAGAGCCAGTGCCTATTGAAGGCAACGGGAACAAGTGCCCATTTAATACAACTAGAGCCAGTGCCCATTTAATACAACTAGAGCAAGTGCCCATTTAAGACAACGAGAGCAAGTGCCCAAATACAACAACTAGAGCAAGTGCCCCTTTAAGACAATGAGAGCAGAGTGCCCATTTAAGACAACTAGAGCCAGTGCCCATTTAATACAACTAGAGCAAGTGCCCATTTAATACAACTAGAGCAAGTGCCCATTTAAGACAACGAGAGCAGAGTGCCCATTTAGGACAACTAAAGCAAGTGCCCATTGAAGACATCTAGAGTAGGTGCCCATTTAAGACAACTAGAGCAAGTGCCCATTTACAACAAATAGAGCAAGTGCCCATTTAAGACAACGAGAGCAGAGTGCCCATTTAGGACTACTAGAGGAAGTGCCCATTTAGGACAACTAGAGCAAGTGCCTATTTAAGACAACGAGAGCAGAGTGCCCATTTAAGACAACTAGAGCAAGTGCTAGGGCAAAGTGCCCATTTAAGACAACGAGAGCAGAGTGCCCATTTAGGACAACTAGAGCAGAGTGCCCATTTAAGACAACGAGAGCAGAGTGCCCATTTAGGACAACTAGAGCAAGTGTCCATTTAAGACAACTAGAGCAGGTGCCCATTTAAGACAACTAGAGCAAGTGCCCGTTTAAGACGAGAGCAGAGTGCCCATTTAAGACAACTAGAGCAAGTGCCCATTTAAGACAACGAGAGCAGAGTGCCCATTTAAGACAACGAGAGCAGAGTGCCCATTTAGGACAACTAGAGCCCGTGCCCATTTAATACAACTAGAGCAAGTGCCCATTTAAGACGAGAGCAGAGTGCCCTTTTAAGACAACTAGAGCAAGTGCCCATTTAAGACAACGAGAGCAGAGTGCCCATTTAGGACAACTAGAGCAAATGCCCATTTACAACAACTAGAGCAAGTGCCCCTTTAAGACAACGAGAGCAGAGTGCCCATTTAGGACAACTAGAGTATGTGCCCATTTAATGCAACTAGAGTAAGTGCCCATTTAATACAACTAGGGCAAGTGCCCATTTACAACAACTAGAGCAAGTGCCCATTTAAGACAACGAGAGCAGAGTGCCCATTTGGGACTACTAGAGCAAGTGCCCATTTAATACAACTAGAGCAAGTGCCCATTTAAGACAACGAGAGCAGAGTGCCCATTTAGGACAACTAGAGCAAGTGCCCATTTAATACAACTAGAGCAAGTGCCCATTTAAGACGAGAGCAGAGTGCCCTTTTAAGACAACTAGAGCAAGTGCCCATTTAAGACAACGAGAGCAGAGTGCCCATTTAGGACAACTAGAGCAAATGCCCATTTACAACAACTAGAGCAAGTGCCCCTTTAAGACAACGAGAGCAGAGGCCCATTTAGGACAACTAGAGTAAGTGCCCATTTAATGCAACTAGAGTAAGTGCCCATTTAATACAACTAGGGCAAGTGCCCATTTACAACAACTAGAGCAAGTGCCCATTTAATACAACGAGAGCAGAGTGCCCATTTGGGACTACTAGAGCAAGTGCCCATTTAGGAAAACTAGAGCAAGTGCCCATTTAAGACGATAGCAGAGTGCCCAGTTAAGACAACTAGAGGAAGTGCTAGGGCAGAGTGCCCATTTAAGACAACGAGAGCAGAGTGCCCATTTAGGACAACTAGAGCAGAGTGTCCATTTAGGACAACTAGAGCAAGTGTCCATTTAAGACAACTAGAGCAAGTGCCCATTTAAGACAACGAGAACAAAGTGTCCATTTAAGACAACGAGAGCAGAGTGCCCATTTAGGACAACTAGAGCCAGTGCCCATTTAAGACAACGAGAGCAAGTGCCCATTTAAGACAACTAGAGCAAGTGCCCATTTAAGACAACTAGAGCAATTGCCCATTGAAGACAACTAGAGCCAGTGCCCATTGAAGACATCTAGAGCAAGTGCCCATTGAAGACATCTAGAGCCAGTGCCCATTTAAGAATACTAGAGCAAGTGCCCATTTAAGACAACGAGAGCAGAGTGCCCATTTAGGACAACTAGAGCAAGTGCCCATTTAGGACAATGAGAGAGAGTGCCCATTTAAGACAACTACAGCAAGTGCCCATTTACAACAACTAGAGCAAGTGCCCATTTAAGGCAACGAGAGCAGAGTGCCCATTTAAGACAACTAGAGCGAGTGCCCCTTTAAGACAACTAGAGCAAGTGCCCATTTAGGACAACTAGAGCCAGTGCCCATTTAATACAACTAAAGCAGAGTGCCCATTTAATACAACTAGAGTAAGTGCCCATTTAAGAAGACAACGAGAGCAAGTGCCCAATTAAGACAACGAGAGCAGAGTTCCCATTTAAGACAACTAGAGCAAGTACCCATTTAAGACAACGAGAGCAGAGTGCCCATTTAGGACAACTAGAGCAAGTGCCCATTTAAGACAACTAGAGACAGTGCCCATTTAGGACAACTAGAGCCAGTGCCCATTTAATACAACTAGAGCAAGTGCCCATTTAAGACAACGAGAGCACAGTGCCCATTTAAGACAACTAGAGCAAGTGCCCATTTAATACAACTAGAGCAAGTGCCCATTTAAGACAACGAGAGCAGAGTGCCCATTTAGGACAACTAATGCAAGTGCCCATTGAAGACATCTAGAGCAAGTGCCCATTTAAGACAACTGGAGCAAGTGCCCATTTACAACAACTAAAGCAAGTGCCCCTTTAAGACAACGAGAGCAGAGTGCCCATTTAAGACAACTAGAGCCAGTGCCCATTTAATACAACTAGAGCAAGTGCCCATTTAAGACAACGAGAGCAAGTGCCCATTTACAACAACTAGAGCAAGTGCCCCTTTAAGACAATGAGAGCAGAGTGCCCATTTAAGACAACTAGAGCCAGTGCCCATTTAATACAACTAGAGCAAGTGCCCATTTAAGACAACGAGAGCAGAGTACCCATTTAGGACAACTAAAGCAAGTGCCCATTGAAGACATCTAGAGTAGGTGCCCATTTAAGACAACTAGAGCAAGTGCCCATTTACAACAACAAGAGCAAGTGCCCATTTAAGACAACGAGAGCAGAGTGCCCATTTAGGACTACTAGAGCAAGTGCCCATTTAGGACAACTAGAGCAAGTGCTAGGGCAGAGTGCCCATTTAAGACAACGAGAGCAGAGTGCCCATTTAAGACAACTAGAGCAAGTGCTAGGGCAGAGTGCCCATTTAAGACAACGAGAGCAGAGTGCCCATTTACGACAACTAGAGCAAGTGCCCATTTAAGACAACTAGAGCAAGTGCCCATTTAATACAACTAGAGCAGTTGCCCATTTAAGACAACGAGAGCAAGTGCCCATTTAAGACAACGAGAGCAGAGTGCCCATTTAGGACAACTAGAGCAAGTGTCCATTTAAGAAAACTAGAGCAAGTGCCCATTTAATACAACTAGAGCAAGTGCCCATTTAAGACGAGAGCAGAGTGCCCATTTAGGACAACTAGAGCAAGTGCCCATTTAAGACAACGAGAGCAGAGTGCCCATTTAGGACAACTAGAGCAAGTGCCTATTTAATACAACTAGAGCAAGTGCCCATTTAAGACGAGAGCAGAGTGCCCATTTAGGACAACTAGAGCAAGTGTCCATTTAAGACAACTAGAGCAGAGTGCCCATTTAAGACAACTAGAGCCAGTGCCCATTTAAGACAATGAGAGCAAGTGCCCATTTAAGACAACTAGACCAGAATGCCCATTTAAGACAACTAGAGCCAGTGCCCCTTTAAGACAACGAGAGCAAGTGCCCATTTAAGACAACTAGAGCCAGTGCCCCTTTAAGACAACGAGAGCAAGTGCCCATTTAAGACAATGAGAGCAGAGTGCCCATTTAAGACAATGAGAGCAGAGTGCCCATTTAAGACAACTAGAACAAGTGCCCATTTAATACAACTAGAGCAAGTGCCCATTTAAGACAACGAGAGCAGAATGCCCATTTAAGACAACTAGAGCCAGTGCCCATTTAATACAACTAGAGCAAGTGCCCATTTAAGACAACTAAAGCAAGTGCCCATTTAAGACAACTAGAGCCAGTGCCCATTTAGGACAACTAGAGCAAGTGTCCATTTAAGACAACTAGAGCAGAGTGCCCATTTAATACAACTAGAGCAAGTGCCCATTTAAGACAACGAGAGCAGAGTGCCCATTTAGGACAACGAGAGCAAGTGCCCATTTAAGAAAACGAGAGCAGAGTGCTCATTTACGACAACTAGAGCAAGTGCCCATTTAAGACAACTAGAGCAAGTGCCCATTTAATACAACTAGAGCAGTTGCCCATTTAAGACAACGAGAGCAAGTGCCCATTTAAGACAACGAGAGCAGAGTGCCCATTTAGGACAACTAAAGCAAGTGTCCATTTAAGACAACTAGAGCAAGTGCCCATTTAAGACAACGAGAGCAGAGTGCCCATTTAGGACAACTAGAGCAAGTGCCCATTTAATACAACTAGAGCAAGTGCCCATTTAAGACGAGAGCAGAGTGCCCATTTAGGACAACTAGAGCAAGTGTCCATTTAAGACAACTAGAGCAGAGTGTCCATTTAATACAACTAGAGCAAGTGCCCATTTAAGACAACGAGAGCAGAGTGCCCATTTAATACAACTAGAGCAAGTGCCCATTTAAGACAACTAAAGCAAGTGCCCATTTAAGACAACTAGAGCCAGTGCCCATTTAAGACAATGAGAGCCAGTGCCCATTTAATACAACTAGAGCAAGTGCCCATTTAAGACAATGAGAGCAGTGTGCCCATTTAAGACCACTAGAACAGAGTGCCCATTTAATACAACTAGAGCAAGTGCCCATTTAAGACAACGAGAGCAGAGTGCCCATTTAAGACAACTAGAGCCAGTGCCCCTTTAAGACAACGAGAGCAGAGTGCCCATTTAAGACAACTAGAGCAAGTGCCCATTTAAGACAACTAGAGCCAGTGCCCATTTAAGACAACGAGAGCCAGTGCCCATTTAATACAACTAGAGCAAGTGCCCATTTAAGACAATGAGAGCAGAGTGCCCATTTAAGACAACTAGAACAGAGTGCCCATTTAATACAACTAGAGCAAGTGCCCATTTAAGACAACGAGAGCAGAGTGCCCATTTAAGACAACTAGAGCCAGTGCCCCTTTAAGACAATGAGAGCAGAGTGCCCATTTAAGACAACTAGAGCCAGTGCCCATTTAAGACGAGAGCAGAGTGCCCATTTAATACAACTAGAGCAAGTGCCCGTTTAAGACAACCAGAGCCAGTGCCCATTTAAAACAACTAGAGCCAGTACCCATTTAAGGCAACGGGAACAAGTGCCCATTTAAGACAACTAGAGCCAGTGCCTATTGAAGACAACTAGAGCAAGTGCCCATTAAAGACAACAAGAGCAAGTGCCCATTTAAGACAACTAGAGCCAGTGCCCATTTAAGACAACGAGAGCCAGTGCCATTTAAGACAACTAGAGCAAGTGCCCATTTAAGACAACTAGAGCCAGTGCCCATTGAAGACATCTAGAGCAAGTGCCCATTGAAGACATCTAGAGCCAGTGCCCATTTAAGAATACTAGAGCAAGTGCCCATTTAAGACAACGAGAGCAGAGTGCCCATTTAAGACAACGAGAGCAAGTGTCCACTTAAGACAACCAGAGCAAGTGCCCATTTACAACAACTAGAGCAAGTGCCCATTTAAGACAATAAAAGCAGAGTGCCCATTTAGGGCAACTAGAGCAGAGTGCCCATTTAAGACAATGATAGAGTGCCCATTTAAGACAACTACAGCAAGTGTCCATTTAAGAAAACTAGAGCAAGTGCCCATTTAATACAACTAGAGCAAGTGCCCATTTAAGACGAGAGCAGAGTGCCCATTTAGGACAACTAGAGCAAGTGCCCATTTAAGACAACGAGAGCAGAGTGCCCATTTAGGACAACTAGAGCAAGTGCCTATTTAATACAACTAGAGCAAGTGCCCATTTAAGACGAGAGCAGAGTGCCCATTTAGGACAACTAGAGCAAGTGTCCATTTAAGACAACTAGAGCAGAGTGCCCATTTAAGACAACTAGAGCCAGTGCCCATTTAAGACAATGAGAGCAAGTGCCCATTTAAGACAACTAGACCAGAATGCCCATTTAAGACAACTAGAGCCAGTGCCCCTTTAAGACAACGAGAGCAAGTGCCCATTTAAGACAACTAGAGCCAGTGCCCCTTTAAGACAACGAGAGCAAGTGCCCATTTAAGACAATGAGAGCAGAGTGCCCATTTAAGACAATGAGAGCAGAGTGCCCATTTAAGACAACTAGAACAAGTGCCCATTTAATACAACTAGAGCAAGTGCCCATTTAAGACAACGAGAGCAGAATGCCCATTTAAGACAACTAGAGCCAGTGCCCATTTAATACAACTAGAGCAAGTGCCCATTTAAGACAACTAAAGCAAGTGCCCATTTAAGACAACTAGAGCCAGTGCCCATTTAGGACAACTAGAGCAAGTGTCCATTTAAGACAACTAGAGCAGAGTGCCCATTTAATACAACTAGAGCAAGTGCCCATTTAAGACAACGAGAGCAGAGTGCCCATTTAGGACAACGAGAGCAAGTGCCCATTTAAGAAAACGAGAGCAGAGTGCTCATTTACGACAACTAGAGCAAGTGCCCATTTAAGACAACTAGAGCAAGTGCCCATTTAATACAACTAGAGCAGTTGCCCATTTAAGACAACGAGAGCAAGTGCCCATTTAAGACAACGAGAGCAGAGTGCCCATTTAGGACAACTAAAGCAAGTGTCCATTTAAGACAACTAGAGCAAGTGCCCATTTAAGACAACGAGAGCAGAGTGCCCATTTAGGACAACTAGAGCAAGTGCCCATTTAATACAACTAGAGCAAGTGCCCATTTAAGACGAGAGCAGAGTGCCCATTTAGGACAACTAGAGCAAGTGTCCATTTAAGACAACTAGAGCAGAGTGTCCATTTAATACAACTAGAGCAAGTGCCCATTTAAGACAACGAGAGCAGAGTGCCCATTTAATACAACTAGAGCAAGTGCCCATTTAAGACAACTAAAGCAAGTGCCCATTTAAGACAACTAGAGCCAGTGCCCATTTAAGACAATGAGAGCCAGTGCCCATTTAATACAACTAGAGCAAGTGCCCATTTAAGACAATGAGAGCAGTGTGCCCATTTAAGACCACTAGAACAGAGTGCCCATTTAATACAACTAGAGCAAGTGCCCATTTAAGACAACGAGAGCAGAGTGCCCATTTAAGACAACTAGAGCCAGTGCCCCTTTAAGACAACGAGAGCAGAGTGCCCATTTAAGACAACTAGAGCAAGTGCCCATTTAAGACAACTAGAGCCAGTGCCCATTTAAGACAACGAGAGCCAGTGCCCATTTAATACAACTAGAGCAAGTGCCCATTTAAGACAATGAGAGCAGAGTGCCCATTTAAGACAACTAGAACAGAGTGCCCATTTAATACAACTAGAGCAAGTGCCCATTTAAGACAACGAGAGCAGAGTGCCCATTTAAGACAACTAGAGCCAGTGCCCCTTTAAGACAATGAGAGCAGAGTGCCCATTTAAGACAACTAGAGCCAGTGCCCATTTAAGACGAGAGCAGAGTGCCCATTTAATACAACTAGAGCAAGTGCCCGTTTAAGACAACCAGAGCCAGTGCCCATTTAAAACAACTAGAGCCAGTACCCATTTAAGGCAACGGGAACAAGTGCCCATTTAAGACAACTAGAGCCAGTGCCTATTGAAGACAACTAGAGCAAGTGCCCATTAAAGACAACAAGAGCAAGTGCCCATTTAAGACAACTAGAGCCAGTGCCCATTTAAGACAACGAGAGCCAGTGCCATTTAAGACAACTAGAGCAAGTGCCCATTTAAGACAACTAGAGCCAGTGCCCATTGAAGACATCTAGAGCAAGTGCCCATTGAAGACATCTAGAGCCAGTGCCCATTTAAGAATACTAGAGCAAGTGCCCATTTAAGACAACGAGAGCAGAGTGCCCATTTAAGACAACGAGAGCAAGTGTCCACTTAAGACAACCAGAGCAAGTGCCCATTTACAACAACTAGAGCAAGTGCCCATTTAAGACAATAAAAGCAGAGTGCCCATTTAGGGCAACTAGAGCAGAGTGCCCATTTAAGACAATGATAGAGTGCCCATTTAAGACAACTACAGCAAGTGCCCATTTAAGGCAACGAGAGCAGAGTGCCCATTTAAGACAACTAGAGCCAGTGCCCCTTTAAGACAACTAGAGCCAGTGCCCATTTAATACAACTAAAGCAGAGTGCCCATTTAATACAACTAGAGTAAGTGCCCATTTAAGACAACGAGAGCAAGTGCCCAATTAAGACAACGAGAGCAGAGTTCCCATTTAAGACAACTAGAGCAAGTACCCATTTAAGACAACAAGAGCAGAGTGCCCATTTAGGACAACTAGAGCAAGTGCCCATTTAAGACAAATAGAGACAGTGCCCATTTAGGACAACTAGAGCCAGTGCCCATTTAATACAACTAGAGCAAGTGCCCATTTAGGACAACGAGAGCACAGTGCCCATTTAAGACAACTAGAGCAAGTGCCCATTTAATACAACTAGAGCAAGTGCCCATTTAAGACAACTAGAGCAGAGTGCCCATTTAGGACAACTAAAGCAAGTGCCCATTGAAGACATCTAGAGCAAGTGCCCATTTAAGACAACTAGAGCAAGTGCCCATTTACAACAACTAAAGCAAGTGCCCCTTTAAGACAACGAGAGCAGAGTGCCCATTTAAGACAACTAGAGCCAGTGCCCATTTAAGACAACGAGAGCAAGTGCCCATTTACAACAACTAGAGCAAGTGCCCCTTTAAGACAACGAGAGCAGAGTGCCCATTTAGGACAACTAGAGCAGAGTGCCCATTTAAGACAACGAGAGCAGAGTGCCCATTTAGGACAACTAGAGCAAGTGTCCATTTAAGACAACTAGAGCAAGTGCCCATTTAAGACAACTAGAGCAAGTGCCCATTTAAGACAACGAGAGCAGAGTGCCCATTTAAGAAAATGAGAGCAGAGTGCCCATTTAGGACAACTAGAGCAAGTGCCCATTTAATACAACTAGAGCAAGTGCCCATTTAAGACGAGAGCAGAGTACCCATTTAAGACAACGAGAGCAAGTGCCCATTTAAGACAACAAGAGCAGAGTGCCCATTTACGACAACTAGAGCAAGTGCCCATTTAGGACAACTAGAGCAAGTGCCCGTTTAATACAACTAGAGCAAGTGCCCATTTAAGACAACGAGAGCAGAGTGCCCATTTAGGACAACTAAAGCAAGTGCCCATTGAAGACATCTAGAGCAAGTGCCCATTTAAGACAACGAGAGCAAGTGCTAGGGCAGAGTGCCCATTTAAGACAACGAGAGCAGAGTGCCCTTTTAGGACAACTAGAGCAAGTGCCCATTTAAGACAACTAGATCCAGTGCCCATTGAAGACATCTAGAGAAAGTGCCCATTGAAGACATCTAGAGCCAGTGCCCATTTAAGAATACTAGAGCAAGTGCCCATTTAAGACAACGAGAGCAGAGTGCCCATTTAAGACAACTAGAGCAAGTGCCCATTTACAACAACTAGAGCAAGTGCCCATTTAAGACAACAAAAGCAGATTGCCCACTTAACACAACGAGAGCAGAGTGCCCATTTAGGACAACTAGAGCAAGTGCCCATTTAGGACAATGAGAGAGAGTGCCCATTTAAGACAACTACAGCAAGTGCCCTTTTACAACAACTAGAGCAAGTGCCCATTTAAGGCAACGAGAGCAGAGTGCCCATTTAAGACAACTAGAGCCAGTGCCCCTTTAAGACAACTAGAGCAAGTGCCCATTTAGGACAACTAGAGCCAGTGCCCATTTAATACAACTAAAGCAGAGTGCCCATTTAATACAACTAGAGTAAGTGCCCATTTAAGAAGACAACGAGAGCAAGTGCCCAATTAAGACAACGAGAGCAGAGTGCCCATTTAGGACAACTAGAGCAAGTGCCCATTTAAGACAACTAGAGACAGTGCCCATTTAGGACAACTAGAGCCAGTGCCCATTTAATACAACGAGAGCACAGTGCCCATTTAAGACAACTAGAGCAAGTGCCCATTTAATACAACTAGAGCAAGTGCCCATTTAAGACAACGAGAGCAGAGTGCCCATTTAGGACAACTAAAGCAAGTGCCCATTGAAGACATCTAGAGCAAGTGTCCATTTAAGACAACTAGAGCCAGTGCCCATTTAATACAACTAAAGCAGAGTGCCCATTTAATACAACTAGAGCCAGTGCCCATTTAATACAACTAGAGCAAGTGCCCATTTAAGACAACGAGAGCAAGTGCCCATTTACAACAACTAGAGCAAGTGCCCCTTTAAGACAATGAGAGCAGAGTGCCCATTTAAGACAACTAGAGCCAGTGCCCATTTAATACAACTAGAGCAAGTGCCCATTTAATACAACTAGAGCAAGTGCCCATTTAAGACAACGAGAGCAGAGTGCCCATTTAGGACAACTAAAGCAAGTGCCCATTGAAGACATCTAGAGTAGGTGCCCATTTAAGACAACTAGAGCAAGTGCCCATTTACAACAACTAGAGCAAGTGCCCATTTAAGACAACGAGAGCAGAGTGCCCATTTAGGACTACTAGAGCAAGTGCCCATTTAGGACAACTAGAGCAAGTGCCTATTTAAGACAACGAGAGCAGAGTGCCCATTTAAGACAACTAGAGCAAGTGCTAGGGCAGAGTGCCGATTTAAGACAACGAGAGCAGAGTGCCCATTTAAGACAACTAGAGCAAGTGCTAGGGCAAAGTGCCCATTTAAGACAACGAGAGCAGAGTGCCCATTTGGGACAACTAGAGCAGAGTGCCCATTTAAGACAACGAGAGCAGAGTGCCCATTTAGGACAACTAGAGCAGAGTGCCCATTTAAGACAACGAGAGCAGAGTGCCCATTTAGGACAACTAGAGCAAGTGTCCATTTAAGACAACTAGAGCAAGTGCCCATTTAAGACAACTAGAGCAAGTGCCCGTTTAAGACGAGAGCAGAGTGCCCATTTAAGACAACTAGAGCAAGTGCCCATTTAAGACAACGAGAGCAGAGTGCCCATTTAAGACAACGAGAGCAGAGTGCCCATTTAGGACAACTAGAGCCCGTGCCCATTTAATACAACTAGAGCAAGTGCCCATTTAAGACGAGAGCAGAGTGCCCTTTTAAGACAACTAGAGCAAGTGCCCATTTAAGACAACGAGAGCAGAGTGCCCATTTAGGACAACTAGAGCAAATGCCCATTTACAACAACTAGAGCAAGTGCCCCTTTAAGACAACGAGAGCAGAGTGCCCATTTAGGACAACTAGAGTATGTGCCCATTTAATGCAACTAGAGTAAGTGCCCATTTAATACAACTAGGGCAAGTGCCCATTTACAACAACTAGAGCAAGTGCCCATTTAAGACAACGAGAGCAGAGTGCCCATTCGGGACTACTAGAGCAAGTGCCCATTTAATACAACTAGAGCAAGTGCCCATTTAAGACAACGAGAGCAGAGTGCCCATTTAGGACAACTAGGGCAAGTGCCCATTTAATACAACTAGAGCAAGTGCCCATTTAAGACGAGAGCAGAGTGCCCTTTTAAGACAACTAGAGCAAGTGCCCATTTAAGACAACGAGAGCAGAGTGCCCATTTAGGACAACTAGAGCAAATGCCCATTTAAAACAACTAGAGCAAGTGCCCCTTTAAGACAACGAGAGCAGAGGCCCATTTAGGACAACTAGAGTAAGTGCCCATTTAATGCAACTAGAGTAAGTGCCCATTTAATACAACTAGGGCAAGTGCCCATTTACAACAACTAGAGCAAGTGCCCATTTAAGACAACGAGAGCAGAGTGCCCATTTGGGACTACTAGAGCAAGTGCCCATTTAGGAAAACTAGAGCAGAGTGTCCGTTTAGGACAACTAGAGCAAGTGCCCATTTAAGACAATGAGAACAAAGTGCCCAATTAAGACAACGAGAGCAGAGTGCCCATTTAAGACAACTAGAGCAAGTACCCATTTAAGACAACAAGAGCAGAGTGCCCATTTAGGACAAGTAGAGCAAGTGCCCATTTAAGACAACTAGAGACAGTGCCCATTTAGGACAACTAGAGCCAGTGCCCATTTAATACAACTAGAGCAAGTGCCCATTTAGGACAACGAGAGCACAGTGCCCATTTAAGACAACTAGAGCAAGTGCCCATTTAATACAACTAGAGCACGTGCCCATTTAAGACAACTAGAGCAGAGTGCCCATTTAGGACAACTAAAGCAAGTGCCCATTGAAGACATCTAGAGCAAGTGCCCATTTAAGACAACTAGAGCAAGTGCCCATTTACAACAACTAAAGCAAGTGCCCCTTTAAGACAACGAGAGCAGAGTGCCCATTTAAGACAACTAGAGCCAGTGCCCATTTAAGACAACGAGAGCAAGTGCCCATTTACAACAACTAGAGCAAGTGCCCCTTTAAGACAACGAGAGCAGAGTGCCCATTTAGGACAACTAGAGCAGAGTGCCCATTTAAGACAACGAGAGCAGAGTGCCCATTTAGGACAACTAGAGCAAGTGTCCATTTAAGACAACTAGAGCAAGTGCCCATTTAAGACAACTAGAGCAAGTGCCCATTTAAGACAACGAGAGCAGAGTGCCCATTTAAGACAATGAGAGCAGAGTGCCCATTTAGGACAACTAGAGCAAGTGCCCATTTAATACAACTAGAGCAAGTGCCCATTTAAGACAACAAGAGCAGAGTGCCCATTTAGGACAACTAAAGCAAGTGCCCATTGAAGACATCTAGAGTAGGTGCCCATTTAAGACAACTAGAGCAAGTGCCCATTTACAACAACTAGAGCATGTGCCCATTTAAGACAACGAGAGCAGAGTGCCCATTTAGGACTACTAGAGCAAGTGCCCATTTAGGACAACTAGAGCAAGTGCCTATTTAAGACAACGAGAGCAGAGTGCCCATTTAAGACAACTAGAGCAAGTGCTAGGGCAGAGTGCCCATTTAAGACAACGAGAGCAGAGTGCCCATTTAAGACAACTAGAGCAAGTGCTAGGGCAAAGTGCCCATTTAAGACAACGAGAGCAGAGTGCCCATTTAGGACAACTAGAGCAGAGTGCCCATTTAAGACAACGAGAGCAGAGTGCCCATTTAGGACAACTAGAGCAGAGTGCCCATTTAAGACAACGAGAGCAGAGTGCCCATTTAGGACAACTAGAGCAAGTGTCCATTTAAGACAACTAGAGCAAGTGCCCATTTAAGACAACCAGAGCAAGTGCCCGTTTAAGACGAGAGCAGAGTGCCCATTTAAGACAACTAGAGCAAGTGCCCATTTAAGACAACGAGAGCAGAGTGCCCATTTAAGACAACGAGAGCAGAGTGCCCATTTAGGACAACTAGAGCCCGTGCCCATTTAATACAACTAGAGCAAGTGCCCATTTAAGACGAGAGCAGAGTGCCCTTTTAAGACAACTAGAGCAAGTGCCCATTTAAGACAACGAGAGCAGAGTGCCCATTTAGGACAACTAGAGCAAATGCCCATTTACAACAACTAGAGCAAGTGCCCCTTTAAGACAACGAGAGCAGAGTGCCCATTTAGGACAACTAGAGTATGTGCCCATTTAATGCAACTAGAGTAAGTGCCCATTTAATACAACTAGGGCAAGTGCCCATTTACAACAACTAGAGCAAGTGCCCATTTAAGACAACGAGAGCAGAGTGCCCATTTGGGACCACTAGAGCAAGTGCCCATTTAATACAACTAGAGCAAGTGCCCATTTAAGACAACGAGAGCAGAGTGCCCATTTAGGACAACTAAAGCAAGTGCCCATTTAATACAACTAGAGCAAGTGCCCATTTAAGACGAGAGCAGAGTGCCCTTTTAAGACAACTAGAGCAAGTGCCCATTTAAGACAACGAGAACAGAGTGCCCATTTAGGACAACTAGAGCAAATGCCCATTTACAACAACTAGAGCAAGTGCCCCTTTAAGACAACGAGAGCAGAGGCCCATTTAGGACAACTAGAGTAAGTGCCCATTTAATGCAACTAAAGTAAGTGCCCATTTAATACAACTAGGGCAAGTGCCCATTTACAACAACTAGAGCAAGTGCCCATTTAAGACAACGAGAGCAGAGTGCCCATTTGGGACTACTAGAGCAAGTGCCCATTTAGGAAAACTAGAGCAAGTGCCCATTTAAGACGATAGCAGAGTGCCCAGTTAAGACAACTAGAGGAAGTGCTAGGGCAGAGTGCCCATTTAAGACAACGAGAGCAGAGTGCCCATTTAGGACAACTAGAGCAGAGTGTCCGTTTAGGACAACTAGAGCAAGTGTCCATTTAAGACAACTAGAGCAAGTGCCCATTTAAGACAATGAGAACAAAGTGCCCAATTAAGACAACGAGAGCAGAGTGCCCATTTAAGACAACTAGAGCAAGTACCCATTTAAGACAACAAGAGCAGAGTGCCCATTTAGGACAACTAGAGCAAGTGCCCATTTAAGACAACTAGAGACAGTGCCCATTTAGGACAACTAGAGCCAGTGCCCATTTAATACAACTAGAGCAAGTGCCCATTTAGGACAACGAGAGCACAGTGCCCATTTAAGACAACTAGAGCAAGTGCCCATTTAATACAACTAGAGCACGTGCCCATTTAAGACAACTAGAGCAGAGTGCCCATTTAGGACAACTAAAGCAAGTGCCCATTGAAAACATCTAGAGCAAGTGCCCATTTAAGACAACTAGAGCAAGTGCCCATTTACAACAACTAAAGCAAGTGCCCCTTTAAGACAACGAGAGCAGAGTGCCCATTTAAGACAACTAGAGCCAGTGCCCATTTAAGACAACGAGAGCAAGTGCCCATTTACAACAACTAGAGCAAGTGCCCCTTTAAGACAACGAGAGCAGAGTGCCCATTTAGGACAACTAGAGCAGAGTGCCCATTTAAGACAACGAGAGCAGAGTGCCCATTTAGGACAACTAGAGCAAGTGTCCATTTAAGACAACTAGAGCAAGTGCCCATTTAAGACAACTAGAGCAAGTGCCCATTTAAGACAACGAGAGCAGAGTGCCCATTTAAGACAATGAGAGCAGAGTGCCCATTTAGGACAACTAGAGCAAGTGCCCATTTAATACAACTAGAGCAAGTTCCCATTTAAGACGAGAGCAGAGTACCCATTTAAGACAACGAGAGCAAGTGCACATTTAAGACAACAATAGCAGAGTGCCCATTTACGACAACTAGAGCAAGTGCCCATTTAGGACAACTAGAGCAAGTGCCCATTTAATACAACTAGAGCAAGTGCCCATTTAAGACAACGAGAGCAGAGTGCCCATTTAGGACAACTAAAGCAAGTGCCCATTGAAGACATCTAGAGCAAGTGCCCATTTAAGACAACGAGAGCAAGTGCTAGGGCAGAGTGCCCATTTAAGACAACGAGAGCAGAGTGCCCATTTAGGACAACTAGAGCCAGTGCCCATTTAAGACAACGAGAGCAAGTGCCCATTTAAGACAACTAGAGCAAGTGCCCATTTAAGACAACTAGAGCCAGTGCCCATTGAAGACATCTAGAGAAAGTGCCCATTGAAGACATCTAGAGCCAGTGCCCATTTAAGAATACTAGAGCAAGTGCCCATTTAAGACAACGAGAGCAGAGTGCCCATTTAAGACAACTAGAGCAAGTGCCCATTTACAACAACTAGAGCAAGTGCCCATTTAAGACAACAAAAGCAGATTGCCCACTTAACACAATGAGAGCAGAGTGCCCATTTAGGACAACTAGAGCAAGTGCCCATTTAGGACAATGAGAGAGAGTGCCCATTTAAGACAACTACAGCAAGTGCCCTTTTACAACAACTAGAGCAAGTGCCCATTTAAGGCAACGAGAGCAGAGTGCCCATTTAAGACAACTAGAGCCAGTGCCCCTTTAAGACAACTAGAGCAAGTGCCCATTTAGGACAACTAGAGCCAGTGCCCATTTAATACAACTAAAGCAGAGTGCCCATTTAATACAACTAGAGTAAGTGCCCATTTAAGAAGACAACGAGAGCAAGTGCCCAATTAAGACAACGAGAGCAGAGTGCCCATTTAGGACAACTAGAGCAAGTGCCCATTTAAGACAACTAGAGACAGTGCCCATTTAGGACAACTAGAGCCAGTGCCCATTTAATACAACGAGAGCACAGTGCCCATTTAAGACAACTAGAGCAAGTGCCCATTTAATACAACTAGAGCAAGTGCCCATTTAAGACAACGAGAGCAGAGTGCCCATTTAGGACAACTAAAGCAAGTGCCCATTGAAGACAACTAGAGCCAGTGCCCATTTAATACAACTAAAGCAGAGTGCCCATTTAATACAACTAGAGCCAGTGCCCATTTAATACAACTAGAGCAAGTGCCCATTTAAGACAAAAAGAGCAAGTGCCCATTTACAACAACTAGAGCAAGTGCCCCTTTAAGACAATGAGAGCAGAGTGCCCATTTAAGACAACTAGAGCCAGTGCCCATTTAATACAACTAGAGCAAGTGCCCATTTAAGACAACGAGAGCAGAGTGCCCATTTAGGACAACTAAAGCAAGTGCCCATTGAAGACATCTAGAGTAGGTGCCCATTTAAGACAACTAGAGCAAGTGCCCATTTACAACAACTAGAGCAAGTGCCCATTTAAGACAACGAGAGCAGAGTGCCCATTTAGGACTACTAGAGCAAGTGCCCATTTAGGACAACTAGAGCAAGTGCCTATTTAAGACAACGAGAGCAGAGTGCCCATTTAAGACAACTAGAGCAAGTGCTAGGGCAGAGTGCCCATTTAAGACAACGAGAGCAGAGTGCCCATTTAAGACAACTAGAGCAAGTGCTAGGGCAAAGTGCCCATTTAAGACAACGAGAGCAGAGTGCCCATTTAGGACAACTAGAGCAGAGTGCCCATTTAAGACAACGAGAGCAGAGTGCCCATTTAGGACAACTAGAGCAAGTGTCCATTTAAGACAACTAGAGCAAGTGCCCATTTAAGACAACTAGAGCAAGTGCCCGTTTAAGACGAGAGCAGAGTGCCCATTTAAGACAACTAGAGCAAGTGCCCATTTAAGACAACGAGAGCAGAGTGCCCATTTAAGACAACGAGAGCAAGTGCCCATTTACAACAACTAGAGCAAGTGCCCCTTTAAGACAACGAGAGCAGAGTGCCCATTTAGGACAACTAGAGCAGAGTGCCCATTTAAGACAACGAGAGCAGAGTGCCCATTTAGGACAACTAGAGCAAGTGTCCATTTAAGACAACTAGAGCAAGTGCCCATTTAAGACAACTAGAGCAAGTGCCCATTTAAGACAACGAGAGCAGAGTGCCCATTTAAGACAATGAGAGCAGAGTGCCCATTTAGGACAACTAGAGCAAGTGCCCATTTAATACAACTAGAGCAAGTTCCCATTTAAGACGAGAGCAGAGTACCCATTTAAGACAACGAGAGCAAGTGCCCATTTAAGACAACAAGAGCAGAGTGCCCATTTACGACAACTAGAGCAAGTGCCCATTTAGGACAACTAGAGCAAGTGCCCATTTAATACAACTAGAGCAAGTGCCCATTTAAGACAACGAGAGCAGAGTGCCCATTTAGGACAACTAAAGCAAGTGCCCATTGAAGACATCTAGAGCAAGTGCCCATTTAAGACAACGAGAGCAAGTGCTAGGGCAGAGTGCCCATTTAAGACAACGAGAGCAGAGTGCCCATTTAGGACAACTAGAGCCAGTGCCCATTTAAGACAACGAGAGCAAGTGCCCATTTAAGACAACTAGAGCAAGTGCCCATTTAAGACAACTAGAGCCAGTGCCCATTGAAGACATCTAGAGAAAGTGCCCATTGAAGACATCTAGAGCCAGTGCCCATTTAAGAATACTAGAGCAAGTGCCCATTTAAGACAACGAGAGCAGAGTGCCCATTTAAGACAACTAGAGCAAGTGCCCATTTACAACAACTAGAGCAAGTGCCCATTTAAGACAACAAAAGCAGATTGCCCACTTAACACAATGAGAGCAGAGTGCCCATTTAGGACAACTAGAGCAAGTGCCCATTTAGGACAATGAGAGAGAGTGCCCATTTAAGACAACTACAGCAAGTGCCCTTTTACAACAACTAGAGCAAGTGCCCATTTAAGGCAACGAGAGCAGAGTGCCCATTTAAGACAACTAGAGCCAGTGCCCCTTTAAGACAACTAGAGCAAGTGCCCATTTAGGACAACTAGAGCCAGTGCCCATTTAATACAACTAAAGCAGAGTGCCCATTTAATACAACTAGAGTAAGTGCCCATTTAAGAAGACAACGAGAGCAAGTGCCCAATTAAGACAACGAGAGCAGAGTGCCCATTTAGGACAACTAGAGCAAGTGCCCATTTAAGACAACTAGAGACAGTGCCCATTTAGGACAACTAGAGCCAGTGCCCATTTAATACAACGAGAGCACAGTGCCCATTTAAGACAACTAGAGCAAGTGCCCATTTAATACAACTAGAGCAAGTGCCCATTTAAGACAACGAGAGCAGAGTGCCCATTTAGGACAACTAAAGCAAGTGCCCATTGAAGACAACTAGAGCCAGTGCCCATTTAATACAACTAAAGCAGAGTGCCCATTTAATACAACTAGAGCCAGTGCCCATTTAATACAACTAGAGCAAGTGCCCATTTAAGACAAAAAGAGCAAGTGCCCATTTACAACAACTAGAGCAAGTGCCCCTTTAAGACAATGAGAGCAGAGTGCCCATTTAAGACAACTAGAGCCAGTGCCCATTTAATACAACTAGAGCAAGTGCCCATTTAAGACAACGAGAGCAGAGTGCCCATTTAGGACAACTAAAGCAAGTGCCCATTGAAGACATCTAGAGTAGGTGCCCATTTAAGACAACTAGAGCAAGTGCCCATTTACAACAACTAGAGCAAGTGCCCATTTAAGACAACGAGAGCAGAGTGCCCATTTAGGACTACTAGAGCAAGTGCCCATTTAGGACAACTAGAGCAAGTGCCTATTTAAGACAACGAGAGCAGAGTGCCCATTTAAGACAACTAGAGCAAGTGCTAGGGCAGAGTGCCCATTTAAGACAACGAGAGCAGAGTGCCCATTTAAGACAACTAGAGCAAGTGCTAGGGCAAAGTGCCCATTTAAGACAACGAGAGCAGAGTGCCCATTTAGGACAACTAGAGCAGAGTGCCCATTTAAGACAACGAGAGCAGAGTGCCCATTTAGGACAACTAGAGCAAGTGTCCATTTAAGACAACTAGAGCAAGTGCCCATTTAAGACAACTAGAGCAAGTGCCCGTTTAAGACGAGAGCAGAGTGCCCATTTAAGACAACTAGAGCAAGTGCCCATTTAAGACAACGAGAGCAGAGTGCCCATTTAAGACAACGAGAGCAGAGTGCCCATTTAGGACAACTAGAGCCCGTGCCCATTTAATACAACTAGAGCAAGTGCCCATTTAAGACGAGAGCAGAGTGCCCTTTTAAGACAACTAGAGCAAGTGCCCATTTAAGACAACGAGAGCAGAGTGCCCATTTAGGACAACTAGAGCAAATGCCCATTTACAACAACTAGAGCAAGTGCCCCTTTAAGACAACGAGAGCAGAGTGCCCATTTAGGACAACTAGAGTATGTGCCCATTTAATGCAACTAGAGTAAGTGCCCATTTAATACAACTAGGGCAAGTGCCCATTTACAACAACTAGAGCAAGTGCCCATTTAAGACAACGAAAGCAGAGTGCCCATTTGGGACTACTAGAGCAAGTGCCCATTTAGGAAAACTAGAGCAAGTGCCCATTTAAGATGATAGCAGAGTGCCCAGTTAAGACAACTAGAGGAAGTGCTAGGGCAGAGTGCCCATTTAAGACAACGAGAGCAGAGTGCCCATTTAGGACAACTAGAGCAGAGTGTCCGTTTAGGACAACTAGAGCAAGTGTCCATTTAAGACAACTAGAGCAAGTGCCCATTTAAGACAATGAGAACAAAGTGTCCATTTAAGACAACGAGAGCAGAGTGCCCATTTAGGACAACTAGAGCCAGTGCCCATTTACGACAATGAGAGCAAGTGCCCATTTAAGACAACTAGAGCAAGTGCCCATTTAAGACAACTAGAGCAAGTGCCCATTGAAGACAACTAGAGCCAGTGCCCATTGAAGACATCTAGAGCAAGTGCCCATTGAAGACATCTAGAGCCAGTGCCCATTTACAACAACTAGAGCAAGTGCCCATTTAAGACAACAAAAGCAGATTGCCCACTTAAGACAACAAGAGCAGAGTGCCCATTTAGGACAACTAGAGCAAGTGCCCACTTAGGACAATGAGAGAGAGTGCCCATTTAAGACAACTACAGCAAGTGCCCATTTACAACAACTAGAGCAAGTGCCCATTTAAGGCAACGAGAGCAGAGTGCCCATTTAAGACAACTAGAGCCAGTGCCCCTTTAAGACAACTAGAGCAAGTGCCCATTTAGGACAACTAGAGCCAGTGCCCATTTAATACAACTAAAGCAGAGTGCCCATTTAATACAACTAGAGTAAGTGCCCATTTAAGAAGACAACGAGAGCAAGTGCCCAATTAAGATAACGAGAGCAGAGTGCCCATTTAAGACAACTAGAGCAAGTACCCATTTAAGACAACAAGAGCAGAGTGCCCATTTAGGACAACTAGAGCAAGTGCCCATTTAAGACAACTAGAGACAGTGCCCATTTAGGACAACTAGAGCCAGTGCCCATTTAATACAACTAGAGCAAGTGCCCATTTAAGACAACGAGAGCACAGTGCCCATTTAAGACAACTAGAGCAAGTGCCCATTTAATACAACTAGAGCAAGTGCCCATTTAAGACAACGAGAGCAGAGTGCCCATTTAGGACAACTAAAGCAAGTGCCCATTGAAGACATCTAGAGCAAGTGCCCATTTAAGACAACTGGAGCAAGTGCCCATTTACAACAACTAAAGCAAGTGCCCCTTTAAGACAACGAGAGCAGAGTGCCCATTTAAGACAACTAGAGCCAGTGCCCATTTAATACAACTAGAGCAAGTGCCCATTTAAGACAACGAGAGCAAGTGCCCATTTACAACAACTAGAGCAAGTGCCCCTTTAAGACAATGAGAGCAGAGTGCCCATTTAAGACAACTAGAGCCAGTGCCCATTTAATACAACTAGAGCAAGTTCCCATTTAAGACAACGAGAGCAGAGTGCCCATTTAGGACAACTAGAGCAAGTGCCTATTTAATACAACTAGAGCAAGTGCCCATTTAAGACGAGAGCAGAGTGCCCATTTAGGACAACTAGAGCAAGTGTCCATTTAAGACAACTAGAGCAGAGTGCCCATTTAATACAACTAGAGCAAGTGCCCATTTAAGACAACGCGAGCAGAGTGCCCATTTAAGACAACTAGAGCCAGTGCCCATTTAAGACAATGAGAGCAAGTGCCCATTTAAGACAACTAGACCAGAATGCCCATTTAAGACAACTAGAGCCAGTGCCCCTTTAAGACAACGAGAGCAAGTGCCCATTTAAGACAACTAGAGCCAGTGCCCCTTTAAGACAACGAGAGCAAGTGCCCATTTAAGACAATGAGAGCAGAGTGCCCATTTAAGACAATGAGAGCAGAGTGCCCATTTAAGACAACTAGAACAAGTGCCCATTTAATACAACTAGAGCAAGTGCCCATTTAAGACAACGAGAGCAGAATGCCCATTTAAGACAACTAGAGCCAGTGCCCATTTAATACAACTAGAGCAAGTGCCCATTTAAGACAACTAAAGCAAGTGCCCATTTAAGACAACTAGAGCCAGTGCCCATTTAGGACAACTAGAGCAAGTGTCCATTTAAGACAACTAGAGCAGAGTGCCCATTTAATACAACTAGAGCAAGTGCCCATTTAAGACAACGAGAGCAGAGTGCCCATTTAGGACAACGAGAGCAAGTGCCCATTTAAGAAAACGAGAGCAGAGTGCTCATTTACGACAACTAGAGCAAGTGCCCATTTAAGACAACTAGAGCAAGTGCCCATTTAATACAACTAGAGCAGTTGCCCATTTAAGACAACGAGAGCAAGTGCCCATTTAAGACAACGAGAGCAGAGTGCCCATTTAGGACAACTAAAGCAAGTGTCCATTTAAGACAACTAGAGCAAGTGCCCATTTAAGACAACGAGAGCAGAGTGCCCATTTAGGACAACTAGAGCAAGTGCCCATTTAATACAACTAGAGCAAGTGCCCATTTAAGACGAGAGCAGAGTGCCCATTTAGGACAACTAGAGCAAGTGTCCATTTAAGACAACTAGAGCAGAGTGTCCATTTAATACAACTAGAGCAAGTGCCCATTTAAGACAACGAGAGCAGAGTGCCCATTTAATACAACTAGAGCAAGTGCCCATTTAAGACAACTAAAGCAAGTGCCCATTTAAGACAACCAGAGCCAGTGCCCATTTAAGACAATGAGAGCCAGTGCCCATTTAATACAACTAGAGCAAGTGCCCATTTAAGACAATGAGAGCAGTGTGCCCATTTAAGACCACTAGAACAGAGTGCCCATTTAATACAACTAGAGCAAGTGCCCATTTAAGACAACGAGAGCAGAGTGCCCATTTAAGACAACTAGAGCCAGTGCCCCTTTAAGACAACGAGAGCAGAGTGCCCATTTAAGACAACTAGAGCAAGTGCCCATTTAAGACAACTAGAGCCAGTGCCCATTTAAGACAACGAGAGCCAGTGCCCATTTAATACAACTAGAGCAAGTGCCCATTTAAGACAATGAGAGCAGAGTGCCCATTTAAGACAACTAGAACAGAGTGCCCATTTAATACAACTAGAGCAAGTGCCCATTTAAGACAACGAGAGCAGAGTGCCCATTTAAGACAACTAGAGCCAGTGCCCCTTTAAGACAATGAGAGCAGAGTGCCCATTTAAGACAACTAGAGCCAGTGCCCATTTAAGACGAGAGCAGAGTGCCCATTTAATACAACTAGAGCAAGTGCCCGTTTAAGACAACCAGAGCCAGTGCCCATTTAAAACAACTAGAGCCAGTGCCCATTTAAGGCAACGGGAACAAGTGCCCATTTAAGACAACTAGAGCCAGTGCCTATTGAAGACAACTAGAGCAAGTGCCCATTAAAGACAACAAGAGCAAGTGCCCATTTAAGACAACTAGAGCCAGTGCCCATTTAAGACAACGAGAGCCAGTGCCATTTAAGACAACTAGAGCAAGTGCCCATTTAAGACAACTAGAGCCAGTGCCCATTGAAGACATCTAGAGCAAGTGCCCATTGAAGACATCTAGAGCCAGTGCCCATTTAAGAATACTAGAGCAAGTGCCCATTTAAGACAACGAGAGCAGAGTGCCCATTTAAGACAACGAGAGCAAGTGTCCACTTAAGACAACTAGAGCAAGTGCCCATTTACAACAACTAGAGCAAGTGCCCATTTAAGACAATAAAAGCAGAGTGCCCATTTAGGGCAACTAGAGCAGAGTGCCCATTTAAGACAATGATAGAGTGCCCATTTAAGACAACTACAGCAAGTGCCCATTTAAGGCAACGAGAGCAGAGTGCCCATTTAAGACAACTAGAGCCAGTGCCCCTTTAAGACAACTAGAGCCAGTGCCCATTTAATACAACTAAAGCAGAGTGCCCATTTAATACAACTAGAGTAAGTGCCCATTTAAGACAACGAGAGCAAGTGCCCAATTAAGACAACGAGAGCAGAGTTCCCATTTAAGACAACTAGAGCAAGTACCCATTTAAGACAACAAGAGCAGAGTGCCCATTTAGGACAACTAGAGCAAGTGCCCATTTAAGACAAATAGAGACAGTGCCCATTTAGGACAACTAGAGCCAGTGCCCATTTAATACAACTAGAGCAAGTGCCCATTTAGGACAACGAGAGCACAGTGCCCATTTAAGACAACTAGAGCAAGTGCCCATTTAATACAACTAGAGCAAGTGCCCATTTAAGACAACTAGAGCAGAGTGCCCATTTAGGACAACTAAAGCAAGTGCCCATTGAAGACATCTAGAGCAAGTGCCCATTTAAGACAACTAGAGCAAGTGCCCATTTACAACAACTAAAGCAAGTGCCCCTTTAAGACAACGAGAGCAGAGTGCCCATTTAAGACAACTAGAGCCAGTGCCCATTTAAGACAACGAGAGCAAGTGCCCATTTACAACAACTAGAGCAAGTGCCCCTTTAAGACAACGAGAGCAGAGTGCCCATTTAGGACAACTAGAGCAGAGTGCCCATTTAAGACAACGAGAGCAGAGTGCCCATTTAGGACAACTAGAGCAAGTGTCCATTTAAGACAACTAGAGCAAGTGCCCATTTAAGACAACTAGAGCAAGTGCCCATTTAAGACAACGAGAGCAGAGTGCCCATTTAAGACAATGAGAGCAGAGTGCCCATTTAGGACAACTAGAGCAAGTGCCCATTTAATACAACTAGAGCAAGTGCCCATTTAAGACGAGAGCAGAGTACCCATTTAAGACAACGAGAGCAAGTGCCCATTTAAGACAACAAAAGCAGAGTGCCCATTTACGACAACTAGAGCAAGTGCCCATTTAGGACAACTAGAGCAAGTGCCCATTTAATACAACTAGAGCAAGTGCCCATTTAAGACAACGAGAGCAGAGTGCCCATTTAGGACAACTAAAGCAAGTGCCCATTGAAGACATCTAGAGCAAGTGCCCATTTAAGACAACGAGAGCAAGTGCTAGGGCAGAGTGCCCATTTAAGACAACGAGAGCAGAGTGCCCTTTTAGGACAACTAGAGCCAGTGCCCATTTAAGACAACGAGAGCAAGTGCCCATTTAAGACAACTAAAGCAAGTGCCCATTTAAGACAACTAGAGCCAGTGCCCATTGAAGACATCTAGAGAAAGTGCCCATTGAAGACATCTAGAGCCAGTGCCCATTTAAGAATACTAGAGCAAGTGCCCATTTAAGACAACGAGAGCAGAGTGCCCATTTAAGACAACTAGAGCAAGTGCCCATTTACAACAACTAGAGCAAGTGCCCATTTAAGACAACAAAAGCAGATTGCCCACTTAACACAACGAGAGCAGAGTGCCCATTTAGGACAACTAGAGCAAGTGCCCATTTAGGACAATGAGAGAGAGTGCCCATTTAAGACAACTACAGCAAGTGCCCTTTTACAACAACTAGAGCAAGTGCCCATTTAAGGCAACGAGAGCAGAGTGCCCATTTAAGACAACTAGAGCCAGTGCCCCTTTAAGACAACTAGAGCAAGTGCCCATTTAGGACAACTAGAGCCAGTGCCCATTTAATACAACTAAAGCAGAGTGCCCATTTAATACAACTAGAGTAAGTGCCCATTTAAGAAGACAACGAGAGCAAGTGCCCAATTAAGACAACGAGAGCAGAGTGCCCATTTAGGACAACTAGAGCAAGTGCCCATTTAAGACAACTAGAGACAGTGCCCATTTAGGACAACTAGAGCCAGTGCCCATTTAATACGAGAGCACAGTGCCCATTTAAGACAACTAGAGCAAGTGCCCATTTAATACAACTAGAGCAAGTGCCCATTTAAGACAACGAGAGCAGAGTGCCCATTTAGGACAACTAAAGCAAGTGCCCATTGAAGACATCTAGAGCAAGTGTCCATTTAAGACAACTAGAGCCAGTGCCCATTTAATACAACTAAAGCAGAGTGCCCATTTAATACAACTAGAGCCAGTGCCCATTTAATACAACTAGAGCAAGTGCCCATTTAAGACAACGAGAGCAAGTGCCCATTTACAACAACTAGAGCAAGTGCCCCTTTAAGACAATGAGAGCAGAGTGCCCATTTAAGACAACTAGAGCCAGTGCCCATTTAATACAACTAGAGCAAGTGCCCATTTAATACAACTAGAGCAAGTGCCCATTTAAGACAACGAGAGCAGAGTGCCCATTTAGGACAACTAAAGCAAGTGCCCATTGAAGACATCTAGAGTAGGTGCCCATTTAAGACAACTAGAGCAAGTGCCCATTTACAACAACTAGAGCAAGTGCCCATTTAAGACAACGAGAGCAGAGTGCCCATTTAGGACTACTAGAGCAAGTGCCCATTTAGGACAACTAGAGCAAGTGCCTATTTAAGACAACGAGAGCAGAGTGCCCATTTAAGACAACTAGAGCAAGTGCTAGGGCAGAGTGCCCATTTAAGACAACGAGAGCAGAGTGCCCATTTAAGACAACTAGAGCAAGTGCTAGGGCAAAGTGCCCATTTAAGACAACGAGAGCAGAGTGCCCATTTGGGACAACTAGAGCAGAGTGCCCATTTAAGACAACGAGAGCAGAGTGCCCATTTAGGACAACTAGAGCAGAGTGCCCATTTAAGACAACGAGAGCAGAGTGCCCATTTAGGACAACTAGAGCAAGTGTCCATTTAAGACAACTAGAGCAAGTGCCCATTTAAGACAACTAGAGCAAGTGCCCGTTTAAGACGAGAGCAGAGTGCCCATTTAAGACAACTAGAGCAAGTGCCCATTTAAGACAACGAGAGCAGAGTGCCCATTTAAGACAACGAGAGCAGAGTGCCCATTTAGGACAACTAGAGCCCGTGCCCATTTAATACAACTAGAGCAAGTGCCCATTTAAGACGAGAGCAGAGTGCCCTTTTAAGACAACTAGAGCAAGTGCCCATTTAAGACAACGAGAGCAGAGTGCCCATTTAGGACAACTAGAGCAAATGCCCATTTACAACAACTAGAGCAAGTGCCCCTTTAAGACAACGAGAGCAGAGTGCCCATTTAGGACAACTAGAGTATGTGCCCATTTAATGCAACTAGAGTAAGTGCCCATTTAATACAACTAGGGCAAGTGCCCATTTACAACAACTAGAGCAAGTGCCCATTTAAGACAACGAGAGCAGAGTGCCCATTCGGGACTACTAGAGCAAGTGCCCATTTAATACAACTAGAGCAAGTGCCCATTTAAGACAACGAGAGCAGAGTGCCCATTTAGGACAACTAGAGCAAGTGCCCATTTAATACAACTAGAGCAAGTGCCCATTTAAGACGAGAGCAGAGTGCCCTTTTAAGACAACTAGAGCAAGTGCCCATTTAAGACAACGAGAGCAGAGTGCCCATTTAGGACAACTAGAGCAAATGCCCATTTACAACAACTAGAGCAAGTGCCCCTTTAAGACAACGAGAGCAGAGGCCCATTTAGGACAACTAGAGTAAGTGCCCATTTAATGCAACTAGAGTAAGTGCCCATTTAATACAACTAGGGCAAGTGCCCATTTACAACAACTAGAGCAAGTGCCCATTTAAGACAACGAGAGCAGAGTGCCCATTTGGGACTACTAGAGCAAGTGCCCATTTAGGAAAACTAGAGCAGAGTGTCCGTTTAGGACAACTAGAGCAAGTGCCCATTTAAGACAATGAGAACAAAGTGCCCAATTAAGACAACGAGAGCAGAGTGCCCATTTAAGACAACTAGAGCAAGTACCCATTTAAGACAACAAGAGCAGAGTGCCCATTTAGGACAAGTAGAGCAAGTGCCCATTTAAGACAACTAGAGACAGTGCCCATTTAGGACAACTAGAGCCAGTGCCCATTTAATACAACTAGAGCAAGTGCCCATTTAGGACAACGAGAGCACAGTGCCCATTTAAGACAACTAGAGCAAGTGCCCATTTAATACAACTAGAGCTCGTGCCCATTTAAGACAACTAGAGCAGAGTGCCCATTTAGGACAACTAAAGCAAGTGCCCATTGAAGACATCTAGAGCAAGTGCCCATTTAAGACAACTAGAGCAAGTGCCCATTTACAACAACTAAAGCAAGTGCCCCTTTAAGACAACGAGAGCAGAGTGCCCATTTAAGACAACTAGAGCCAGTGCCCATTTAAGACAACGAGAGCAAGTGCCCATTTACAACAACTAGAGCAAGTGCCCCTTTAAGACAACGAGAGCAGAGTGCCCATTTAGGACAACTAGAGCAGAGTGCCCATTTAAGACAACGAGAGCAGAGTGCCCATTTAGGACAACTAGAGCAAGTGTCCATTTAAGACAACTAGAGCAAGTGCCCATTTAAGACAACTAGAGCAAGTGCCCATTTAAGACAACGAGAGCAGAGTGCCCATTTAAGACAATGAGAGCAGAGTGCCCATTTAGGACAACTAGAGCAAGTGCCCATTTAATACAACTAGAGCAAGTGCCCATTTAAGACAACGAGAGCAGAGTGCCCATTTAGGACAACTAAAGCAAGTGCCCATTGAAGACATCTAGAGTAGGTGCCCATTTAAGACAACTAGAGCAAGTGCCCATTTACAACAACTAGAGCACATGCCCATTTAAGACAACGAGAGCAGAGTGCCCATTTAGGACTACTAGAGCAAGTGCCCATTTAGGACAACTAGAGCAAGTGCCTATTTAAGACAACGAGAGCAGAGTGCCCATTTAAGACAACTAGAGCAAGTGCTAGGGCAGAGTGCCCATTTAAGACAACGAGAGCAGAGTGCCCATTTAAGACAACTAGAGCAAGTGCTAGGGCAAAGTGCCCATTTAAGACAACGAGAGCAGAGTGCCCATTTAGGACAACTAGAGCAGAGTGCCCATTTAAGACAACGAGAGCAGAGTGCCCATTTAGGACAACTAGAGCAGAGTGCCCATTTAAGACAACGAGAGCAGAGTGCCCATTTAGGACAACTAGAGCAAGTGTCCATTTAAGACAACTAGAGCAAGTGCCCATTTAAGACAACCAGAGCAAGTGCCCGTTTAAGACGAGAGCAGAGTGCCCATTTAAGACAACTAGAGCAAGTGCCCATTTAAGACAACGAGAGCAGAGTGCCCATTTAAGACAACGAGAGCAGAGTGCCCATTTAGGACAACTAGAGCCCGTGCCCATTTAATACAACTAGAGCAAGTGCCCATTTAAGACGAGAGCAGAGTGCCCTTTTAAGACAACTAGAGCAAGTGCCCATATAAGACAACGAGAGCAGAGTGCCCATTTAGGACAACTAGAGCAAATGCCCATTTACAACAACTAGAGCAAGTGCCCCTTTAAGACAACGAGAGCAGAGTGCCCATTTAGGACAACTAGAGTATGTGCCCATTTAATGCAACTAGAGTAAGTGCCCATTTAATACAACTAGGGCAAGTGCCCATTTACAACAACTAGAGCAAGTGCCCATTTAAGACAACGAGAGCAGAGTGCCCATTTGGGACCACTAGAGCAAGTGCCCATTTAATACAACTAGAGCAAGTGCCCATTTAAGACAACGAGAGCAGAGTGCCCATTTAGGACAACTAGAGCAAGTGCCCATTTAATACAACTAGAGCAAGTGCCCATTTAAGACGGGAGCAGAGTGCCCTTTTAAGACAACTAGAGCAAGTGCCCATTTAAGACAACGAGAACAGAGTGCCCATTTAGGACAACTAGAGCAAATGCCCATTTACAACAACTAGAGCAAGTGCCCCTTTAAGACAACGAGAGCAGAGGCCCATTTAGGACAACTAGAGTAAGTGCCCATTTAATGCAACTAAAGTAAGTGCCCATTTAATACAACTAGGGCAAGTGCCCATTTACAACAACTAGAGCAAGTGCCCATTTAAGACAACGAGAGCAGAGTGCCCATTTGGGACTACTAGAGCAAGTGCCCATTTAGGAAAACTAGAGCAAGTGCCCATTTAAGACGATAGCAGAGTGCCCAGTTAAGACAACTAGAGGAAGTGCTAGGGCAGAGTGCCCATTTAAGACAACGAGAGCAGAGTGCCCATTTAGGACAACTAGAGCAGAGTGTCCGTTTAGGACAACTAGAGCAAGTGTCCATTTAAGACAACTAGAGCAAGTGCCCATTTAAGACAATGAGAACAAAGTGCCCAATTAAGACAACGAGAGCAGAGTGCCCATTTAAGACAACTAGAGCAAGTACCCATTTAAGACAACAAGAGCAGAGTGCCCATTTAGGACAACTAGAGCAAGTGCCCATTTAAGACAACTAGAGACAGTGCCCATTTAGGACAACTAGAGCCAGTGCCCATTTAATACAACTAGAGCAAGTGCCCATTTAGGACAACGAGAGCACAGTGCCCATTTAAGACAACTAGAGCAAGTGCCCATTTAATACAACTAGAGCACGTGCCCATTTAAGACAACTAGAGCAGAGTGCCCATTTAGGACAACTAAAGCAAGTGCCCATTGAAAACATCTAGAGCAAGTGCCCATTTAAGACAACTAGAGCAAGTGCCCATTTACAACAACTAAAGCAAGTGCCCCTTTAAGACAACGAGAGCAGAGTGCCCATTTAAGACAACTAGAGCCAGTGCCCATTTAAGACAACGAGAGCAAGTGCCCATTTACAACAACTAGAGCAAGTGCCCCTTTAAGACAACGAGAGCAGAGTGCCCATTTAGGACAACTAGAGCAGAGTGCCCATTTAAGACAACGAGAGCAGAGTGCCCATTTAGGACAACTAGAGCAAGTGTCCATTTAAGACAACTAGAGCAAGTGCCCATTTAAGACAACTAGAGCAAGTGCCCATTTAAGACAACGAGAGCAGAGTGCCCATTTAAGACAATGAGAGCAGAGTGCCCATTTAGGACAACTAGAGCAAGTGCCCATTTAATACAACTAGAGCAAGTTCCCATTTAAGACGAGAGCAGAGTACCCATTTAAGACAACGAGAGCAAGTGCCCATTTAAGACAACAAGAGCAGAGTGCCCATTTACGACAACTAGAGCAAGTGCCCATTTAGGACAACTAGAGCAAGTGCCCATTTAATACAACTAGAGCAAGTGCCCATTTAAGACAACGAGAGCAGAGTGCCCATTTAGGACAACTAAAGCAAGTGCCCATTGCAGACATCTAGAGCAAGTGCCCATTTAAGACAACGAGAGCAAGTGCTAGGGCAGAGTGCCCATTTAAGACAACGAGAGCAGAGTGCCCATTTAGGACAACTAGAGCCAGTGCCCATTTAAGACAACGAGAGCAAGTGCCCATTTAAGACAACTAGAGCAAGTGCCCATTTAAGACAACTAGAGCCAGTGCCCATTGAAGACATCTAGAGAAAGTGCCCATTGAAGACATCTAGAGCCAGTGCCCATTTAAGAATACTAGAGCAAGTGCCCATTTAAGACAACGAGAGCAGAGTGCCCATTTAAGACAACTAGAGCAAGTGCCCATTTACAACAACTAGAGCAAGTGCCCATTTAAGACAACAAAAGCAGATTGCCCACTTAACACAATGAGAGCAGAGTGCCCATTTAGGACAACTAGAGCAAGTGCCCATTTAGGACAATGAGAGAGAGTGCCCATTTAAGACAACTACAGCAAGTGCCCTTTTACAACAACTAGAGCAAGTGCCCATTTAAGGCAACGAGAGCAGAGTGCCCATTTAAGACAACTAGAGCCAGTGCCCCTTTAAGACAACTAGAGCAAGTGCCCATTTAGGACAACTAGAGCCAGTGCCCATTTAATACAACTAAAGCAGAGTGCCCATTTAATACAACTAGAGTAAGTGCCCATTTAAGAAGACAACGAGAGCAAGTGCCCAATTAAGACAACGAGAGCAGAGTGCCCATTTAGGACAACTAGAGCAAGTGCCCATTTAAGACAACGAGAGCAGAGTGCCCATTTAAGACAATGAGAGCAGAGTGCCCATTTAGGACAACTAGAGCAAGTGCCCATTTAATACAACTAGAGCAAGTGCCCATTTAAGACAACGAGAGCAGAGTGCCCATTTAGGACAACTAAAGCAAGTGCCCATTGAAGACATCTAGAGTAGGTGCCCATTTAAGACAACTAGAGCAAGTGCCCATTTACAACAACTAGAGCACGTGCCCATTTAAGACAACGAGAGCAGAGTGCCCATTTAGGACTACTAGAGCAAGTGCCCATTTAGGACAACTAGAGCAAGTGCCTATTTAAGACAACGAGAGCAGAGTGCCCATTTAAGACAACTAGAGCAAGTGCTAGGGCAGAGTGCCCATTTAAGACAACGAGAGCAGAGTGCCCATTTAAGACAACTAGAGCAAGTGCTAGGGCAAAGTGCCCATTTAAGACAACGAGAGCAGAGTGCCCATTTAGGACAACTAGAGCAGAGTGCCCATTTAAGACAACGAGAGCAGAGTGCCCATTTAGGACAACTAGAGCAGAGTGCCCATTTAAGACAACGAGAGCAGAGTGCCCATTTAGGACAACTAGAGCAAGTGTCCATTTAAGACAACTAGAGCAAGTGCCCATTTAAGACAACCAGAGCAAGTGCCCGTTTAAGACGAGAGCAGAGTGCCCATTTAAGACAACTAGAGCAAGTGCCCATTTAAGACAACGAGAGCAGAGTGCCCATTTAAGACAACGAGAGCAGAGTGCCCATTTAGGACAACTAGAGCCCGTGCCCATTTAATACAACTAGAGCAAGTGCCCATTTAAGACGAGAGCAGAGTGCCCTTTTAAGACAACTAGAGCAAGTGCCCATTTAAGACAACGAGAGCAGAGTGCCCATTTAGGACAACTAGAGCAAATGCCCATTTACAACAACTAGAGCAAGTGCCCCTTTAAGACAACGAGAGCAGAGTGCCCATTTAGGACAACTAGAGTATGTGCCCATTTAATGCAACTAGAGTAAGTGCCCATTTAATACAACTAGGGCAAGTGCCCATTTACAACAACTAGAGCAAGTGCCCATTTAAGACAACGAGAGCAGAGTGCCCATTTGGGACCACTAGAGCAAGTGCCCATTTAATACAACTAGAGCAAGTGCCCATTTAAGACAACGAGAGCAGAGTGCCCATTTAGGACAACTAGAGCAAGTGCCCATTTAATACAACTAGAGCAAGTGCCCATTTAAGACGAGAGCAGAGTGCCCTTTTAAGACAACTAGAGCAAGTGCCCATTTAAGACAACGAGAACAGAGTGCCCATTTAGGACAACTAGAGCAAATGCCCATTTACAACAACTAGAGCAAGTGCCCCTTTAAGACAACGAGAGCAGAGGCCCATTTAGGACAACTAGAGTAAGTGCCCATTTAATGCAACTAAAGTAAGTGCCCATTTAATACAACTAGGGCAAGTGCCCATTTACAACAACTAGAGCAAGTGCCCATTTAAGACAACGAGAGCAGAGTGCCCATTTGGGACTACTAGAGCAAGTGCCCATTTAGGAAAACTAGAGCAAGTGCCCATTTAAGACGATAGCAGAGTGCCCAGTTAAGACAACTAGAGGAAGTGCTAGGGCAGAGTGCCCATTTAAGACAACGAGAGCAGAGTGCCCATTTAGGACAACTAGAGCAGAGTGTCCGTTTAGGACAACTAGAGCAAGTGTCCATTTAAGACAACTAGAGCAAGTGCCCATTTAAGACAATGAGAACAAAGTGCCCAATTAAGACAACGAGAGCAGAGTGCCCATTTAAGACAACTAGAGCAAGTACCCATTTAAGACAACAAGAGCAGAGTGCCCATTTAGGACAACTAGAGCAAGTGCCCATTTAAGACAACTAGAGACAGTGCCCATTTAGGACAACTAGAGCCAGTGCCCATTTAATACAACTAGAGCAAGTGCCCATTTAGGACAACGAGAGCACAGTGCCCATTTAAGACAACTAGAGCAAGTGCCCATTTAATACAACTAGAGCACGTGCCCATTTAAGACAACTAGAGCAGAGTGCCCATTTAGGACAACTAAAGCAAGTGCCCATTGAAAACATCTAGAGCAAGTGCCCATTTAAGACAACTAGAGCAAGTGCCCATTTACAACAACTAGAGCAAGTGCCCCTTTAAGACAACGAGAGCAGAGGCCCATTTAGGACAACTAGAGTAAGTGCCCATTTAATGCAACTAAAGTAAGTGCCCATTTAATACAACTAGGGCAAGTGCCCATTTACAACAACTAGAGCAAGTGCCCATTTAAGACAACGAGAGCAGAGTGCCCATTTGGGACTACTAGAGCAAGTGCCCATTTAGGAAAACTAGAGCAAGTGCCCATTTAAGACGATAGCAGAGTGCCCAGTTAAGACAACTAGAGGAAGTGCTAGGGCAGAGTGCCCATTTAAGACAACGAGAGCAGAGTGCCCATTTAGGACAACTAGAGCAGAGTGTCCGTTTAGGACAACTAGAGCAAGTGTCCATTTAAGACAACTAGAGCAAGTGCCCATTTAAGACAATGAGAACAAAGTGCCCAATTAAGACAACGAGAGCAGAGTGCCCATTTAAGACAACTAGAGCAAGTACCCATTTAAGACAACAAGAGCAGAGTGCCCATTTAGGACAACTAGAGCAAGTGCCCATTTAAGACAACTAGAGACAGTGCCCATTTAGGACAACTAGAGCCAGTGCCCATTTAATACAACTAGAGCAAGTGCCCATTTAGGACAACGAGAGCACAGTGCCCATTTAAGACAACTAGAGCAAGTGCCCATTTAATACAACTAGAGCACGTGCCCATTTAAGACAACTAGAGCAGAGTGCCCATTTAGGACAACTAAAGCAAGTGCCCATTGAAAACATCTAGAGCAAGTGCCCATTTAAGACAACTAGAGCAAGTGCCCATTTACAACAACTAAAGCAAGTGCCCCTTTAAGACAACGAGAGCAGAGTGCCCATTTAAGACAACTAGAGCCAGTGCCCATTTAAGACAACGAGAGCAAGTGCCCATTTACAACAACTAGAGCAAGTGCCCCTTTAAGACAACGAGAGCAGAGTGCCCATTTAGGACAACTAGAGCAGAGTGCCCATTTAAGACAACGAGAGCAGAGTGCCCATTTAGGACAACTAGAGCAAGTGTCCATTTAAGACAACTAGAGCAAGTGCCCATTTAAGACAACTAGAGCAAGTGCCCATTTAAGACAACGAGAGCAGAGTGCCCATTTAAGACAATGAGAGCAGAGTGCCCATTTAGGACAACTAGAGCAAGTGCCCATTTAATACAACTAGAGCAAGTTCCCATTTAAGACGAGAGCAGAGTACCCATTTAAGACAACGAGAGCAAGTGCCCATTTAAGACAACAAGAGCAGAGTGCCCATTTACGACAACTAGAGCAAGTGCCCATTTAGGACAACTAGAGCAAGTGCCCATTTAATACAACTAGAGCAAGTGCCCATTTAAGACAACGAGAGCAGAGTGCCCATTTAGGACAACTAAAGCAAGTGCCCATTGCTGACATCTAGAGCAAGTGCCCATTTAAGACAACGAGAGCAAGTGCTAGGGCAGAGTGCCCATTTAAGACAACGAGAGCAGAGTGCCCATTTAGGACAACTAGAGCCAGTGCCCATTTAAGACAACGAGAGCAAGTGCCCATTTAAGACAACTAGAGCAAGTGCCCATTTAAGACAACTAGAGCCAGTGCCCATTGAAGACATCTAGAGAAAGTGCCCATTGAAGACATCTAGAGCCAGTGCCCATTTAAGAATACTAGAGCAAGTGCCCATTTAAGACAACGAGAGCAGAGTGCCCATTTAAGACAACTAGAGCAAGTGCCCATTTACAACAACTAGAGCAAGTGCCCATTTAAGACAACAAAAGCAGATTGCCCACTTAACACAATGAGAGCAGAGTGCCCATTTAGGACAACTAGAGCAAGTGCCCATTTAGGACAATGAGAGAGAGTGCCCATTTAAGACAACTACAGCAAGTGCCCTTTTACAACAACTAGAGCAAGTGCCCATTTAAGGCAACGAGAGCAGAGTGCCCATTTAAGACAACTAGAGCCAGTGCCCCTTTAAGACAACTAGAGCAAGTGCCCATTTAGGACAACTAGAGCCAGTGCCCATTTAATACAACTAAAGCAGAGTGCCCATTTAATACAACTAGAGTAAGTGCCCATTTAAGAAGACAACGAGAGCAAGTGCCCAATTAAGACAACGAGAGCAGAGTGCCCATTTAGGACAACTAGAGCAAGTGCCCATTTAAGACAACGAGAGCAGAGTGCCCATTTAAGACAATGAGAGCAGAGTGCCCATTTAGGACAACTAGAGCAAGTGCCCATTTAATACAACTAGAGCAAGTGCCCATTTAAGACAACGAGAGCAGAGTGCCCATTTAGGACAACTAAAGCAAGTGCCCATTGAAGACATCTAGAGTAGGTGCCCATTTAAGACAACTAGAGCAAGTGCCCATTTACAACAACTAGAGCACGTGCCCATTTAAGACAACGAGAGCAGAGTGCCCATTTAGGACTACTAGAGCAAGTGCCCATTTAGGACAACTAGAGCAAGTGCCTATTTAAGACAACGAGAGCAGAGTGCCCATTTAAGACAACTAGAGCAAGTGCTAGGGCAGAGTGCCCATTTAAGACAACGAGAGCAGAGTGCCCATTTAAGACAACTAGAGCAAGTGCTAGGGCAAAGTGCCCATTTAAGACAACGAGAGCAGAGTGCCCATTTAGGACAACTAGAGCAGAGTGCCCATTTAAGACAACGAGAGCAGAGTGCCCATTTAGGACAACTAGAGCAGAGTGCCCATTTAAGACAACGAGAGCAGAGTGCCCATTTAGGACAACTAGAGCAAGTGTCCATTTAAGACAACTAGAGCAAGTGCCCATTTAAGACAACCAGAGCAAGTGCCCGTTTAAGACGAGAGCAGAGTGCCCATTTAAGACAACTAGAGCAAGTGCCCATTTAAGACAACGAGAGCAGAGTGCCCATTTAAGACAACGAGAGCAGAGTGCCCATTTAGGACAACTAGAGCCCGTGCCCATTTAATACAACTAGAGCAAGTGCCCATTTAAGACGAGAGCAGAGTGCCCTTTTAAGACAACTAGAGCAAGTGCCCATTTAAGACAACGAGAGCAGAGTGCCCATTTAGGACAACTAGAGCAAATGCCCATTTACAACAACTAGAGCAAGTGCCCCTTTAAGACAACGAGAGCAGAGTGCCCATTTAGGACAACTAGAGTATGTGCCCATTTAATGCAACTAGAGTAAGTGCCCATTTAATACAACTAGGGCAAGTGCCCATTTACAACAACTAGAGCAAGTGCCCATTTAAGACAACGAGAGCAGAGTGCCCATTTGGGACCACTAGAGCAAGTGCCCATTTAATACAACTAGAGCAAGTGCCCATTTAAGACAACGAGAGCAGAGTGCCCATTTAGGACAACTAGAGCAAGTGCCCATTTAATACAACTAGAGCAAGTGCCCATTTAAGACGAGAGCAGAGTGCCCTTTTAAGACAACTAGAGCAAGTGCCCATTTAAGACAACGAGAACAGAGTGCCCATTTAGGACAACTAGAGCAAATGCCCATTTACAACAACTAGAGCAAGTGCCCCTTTAAGACAACGAGAGCAGAGGCCCATTTAGGACAACTAGAGTAAGTGCCCATTTAATGCAACTAAAGTAAGTGCCCATTTAATACAACTAGGGCAAGTGCCCATTTACAACAACTAGAGCAAGTGCCCATTTAAGACAACGAGAGCAGAGTGCCCATTTGGGACTACTAGAGCAAGTGCCCATTTAGGAAAACTAGAGCAAGTGCCCATTTAAGACGATAGCAGAGTGCCCAGTTAAGACAACTAGAGGAAGTGCTAGGGCAGAGTGCCCATTTAAGACAACGAGAGCAGAGTGCCCATTTAGGACAACTAGAGCAGAGTGTCCGTTTAGGACAACTAGAGCAAGTGTCCATTTAAGACAACTAGAGCAAGTGCCCATTTAAGACAATGAGAACAAAGTGCCCAATTAAGACAACGAGAGCAGAGTGCCCATTTAAGACAACTAGAGCAAGTACCCATTTAAGACAACAAGAGCAGAGTGCCCATTTAGGACAACTAGAGCAAGTGCCCATTTAAGACAACTAGAGACAGTGCCCATTTAGGACAACTAGAGCCAGTGCCCATTTAATACAACTAGAGCAAGTGCCCATTTAGGACAACGAGAGCACAGTGCCCATTTAAGACAACTAGAGCAAGTGCCCATTTAATACAACTAGAGCACGTGCCCATTTAAGACAACTAGAGCAGAGTGCCCATTTAGGACAACTAAAGCAAGTGCCCATTGAAAACATCTAGAGCAAGTGCCCATTTAAGACAACTAGAGCAAGTGCCCATTTACAACAACTAAAGCAAGTGCCCCTTTAAGACAACGAGAGCAGAGTGCCCATTTAAGACAACTAGAGCCAGTGCCCATTTAAGACAACGAGAGCAAGTGCCCATTTACAACAACTAGAGCAAGTGCCCCTTTAAGACAACGAGAGCAGAGTGCCCATTTAGGACAACTAGAGCAGAGTGCCCATTTAAGACAACGAGAGCAGAGTGCCCATTTAGGACAACTAGAGCAAGTGTCCATTTAAGACAACTAGAGCAAGTGCCCATTTAAGACAACTAGAGCAAGTGCCCATTTAAGACAACGAGAGCAGAGTGCCCATTTAAGACAATGAGAGCAGAGTGCCCATTTAGGACAACTAGAGCAAGTGCCCATTTAATACAACTAGAGTAAGTTCCCATTTAAGACGAGAGCAGAGTACCCATTTAAGACAACGAGAGCAAGTGCCCATTTAAGACAACAAGAGCAGAGTGCCCATTTACGACAACTAGAGCAAGTGCCCATTTAGGACAACTAGAGCAAGTGCCCATTTAATACAACTAGAGCAAGTGCCCATTTAAGACAACGAGAGCAGAGTGCCCATTTAGGACAACTAAAGCAAGTGCCCATTGCAGACATCTAGAGCAAGTGCCCATTTAAGACAACGAGAGCAAGTGCTAGGGCAGAGTGCCCATTTAAGACAACGAGAGCAGAGTGCCCATTTAGGACAACTAGAGCCAGTGCCCATTTAAGACAACGAGAGCAAGTGCCCATTTAAGACAACTAGAGCAAGTGCCCATTTAAGACAACTAGAGCCAGTGCCCATTGAAGACATCTAGAGAAAGTGCCCATTGAAGACATCTAGAGCCAGTGCCCATTTAAGAATACTAGAGCAAGTGCCCATTTAAGACAACGAGAGCAGAGTGCCCATTTAAGACAACTAGAGCAAGTGCCCATTTACAACAACTAGAGCAAGTGCCCATTTAAGACAACAAAAGCAGATTGCCCACTTAACACAATGAGAGCAGAGTGCCCATTTAGGACAACTAGAGCAAGTGCCCATTTAGGACAATGAGAGAGAGTGCCCATTTAAGACAACTACAGCAAGTGCCCTTTTACAACAACTAGAGCAAGTGCCCATTTAAGGCAACGAGAGCAGAGTGCCCATTTAAGACAACTAGAGCCAGTGCCCCTTTAAGACAACTAGAGCAAGTGCCCATTTAGGACAACTAGAGCCAGTGCCCATTTAATACAACTAAAGCAGAGTGCCCATTTAATACAACTAGAGTAAGTGCCCATTTAAGAAGACAACGAGAGCAAGTGCCCAATTAAGACAACGAGAGCAGAGTGCCCATTTAGGACAACTAGAGCAAGTGCCCATTTAAGACAACTAGAGACAGTGCCCATTTAGGACAACTAGAGCCAGTGCCCATTTAATACAACGAGAGCACAGTGCCCATTTAAGACAACTAGAGCAAGTGCCCATTTAATACAACTAGAGCAAGTGCCCATTTAAGACAACGAGAGCAGAGTGCCCATTTAGGACAACTAAAGCAAGTGCCCATTGAAGACAACTAGAGCCAGTGCCCATTTAATACAACTAAAGCAGAGTGCCCATTTAATACAACTAGAGCCAGTGCCCATTTAATACAACTAAAGCAAGTGCCCATTTAAGACAAAAAGAGCAAGTGCCCATTTACAACAACTAGAGCAAGTGCCCCTTTAAGACAATGAGAGCAGAGTGCCCATTTAAGACAACTAGAGCCAGTGCCCATTTAATACAACTAGAGCAAGTGCCCATTTAATACAACTAGAGCAAGTGCCCATTTAAGACAACGAGAGCAGAGTGCCCATTTAGGACAACTAAAGCAAGTGCCCATTGAAGACATCTAGAGTAGGTGCCCATTTAAGACAACTAGAGCAAGTGCCCATTTACAACAACTAGAGCAAGTGCCCATTTAAGACAACGAGAGCAGAGTGCCCATTTAGGACTACTAGAGCAAGTGCCCATTTAGGACAACTAGAGCAAGTGCCTATTTAAGACAACGAGAGCAGAGTGCCCATTTAAGACAACTAGAGCAAGTGCTAGGGCAGAGTGCCCATTTAAGACAACGAGAGCAGAGTGCCCATTTAAGACAACTAGAGCAAGTGCTAGGGCAAAGTGCCCATTTAAGACAACGAGAGCAGAGTGCCCAATTAGGACAACTAGAGCAGAGTGCCCATTTAAGACAACGAGAGCAGAGTGCCCATTTAGGACAACTAGAGCAAGTGTCCATTTAAGACAACTAGAGCAAGTGCCCATTTAAGACAACTAGAGCAAGTGCCCGTTTAAGACGAGAGCAGAGTGCCCATTTAAGACAACTAGAGCAAGTGCCCATTTAAGACAACGAGAGCAGAGTGCCCATTTAAGACAACGAGAGCAGAGTGCCCATTTAGGACAACTAGAGCCTGTGCCCATTTAATACAACTAGAGCAAGTGCCCATTTAAGACGAGAGCAGAGTGCCCTTTTAAGACAACTAGAGCAAGTGCCCATTTAAGACAACGAGAGCAGAGTGCCCATTTAGGACAACTAGAGCAAATGCCCATTTACAACAACTAGAGCAAGTGCCCCTTTAAGACAACGAGAGCAGAGTGCCCATTTAGGACAACTAGAGTATGTGCCCATTTAATGCAACTAGAGTAAGTGCCCATTTAATACAACTAGGGCAAGTGCCCATTTACAACAACTAGAGCAAGTGCCCATTTAAGACAACGAAAGCAGAGTGCCCATTTGGGACTACTAGAGCAAGTGCCCATTTAGGAAAACTAGAGCAAGTGCCCATTTAAGACGATAGCAGAGTGCCCAGTTAAGACAACTAGAGGAAGTGCTAGGGCAGAGTGCCCATTTAAGACAACGAGAGCAGAGTGCCCATTTAGGACAACTAGAGCAGAGTGTCCGTTTAGGACAACTAGAGCAAGTGTCCATTTAAGACAACTAGAGCAAGTGCCCATTTAAGACAATGAGAACAAAGTGTCCATTTAAGACAACGAGAGCAGAGTGCCCATTTAGGACAACTAGAGCCAGTGCCCATTTAAGACAACGAGAGCAAGTGCCCATTTAAGACAACTAGAGCAAGTGCCCATTTAAGACAACTAGAGCAAGTGCCCATTGAAGACAACTAGAGCCAGTGCCCATTGAAGACATCTAGAGCAAGTGCCCATTGAAGACATCTAGAGCCAGTGCCCATTTACAACAACTAGAGCAAGTGCCCATTTAAGACAACAAAAGCAGATTGCCCACTTAAGACAACAAGAGCAGAGTGCCCATTTAGGACAACTAGAGCAAGTGCCCATTTAGGACAATGAGAGAGAGTGCCCATTTAAGACAACTACAGCAAGTGCCCATTTACAACAACTAGAGCAAGTGCCCATTTAAGGCAACGAGAGCAGAGTGCCCATTTAAGACAACTAGAGCCAGTGCCCCTTTAAGACAACTAGAGCAAGTGCCCATTTAGGACAACTAGAGCCAGTGCCCATTTAATACAACTAAAGCAGAGTGCCCATTTAATACAACTAGAGTAAGTGCCCATTTAAGAAGACAACGAGAGCAAGTGCCCAATTAAGATAACGAGAGCAGAGTGCCCATTTAAGACAACTAGAGCAAGTACCCATTTAAGACAACAAGAGCAGAGTGCCCATTTAGGACAACTAGAGCAAGTGCCCATTTAAGACAACTAGAGACAGTGCCCATTTAGGACAACTAGAGCCAGTGCCCATTTAATACAACTAGAGCAAGTGCCCATTTAAGACAACGAGAGCACAGTGCCCATTTAAGACAACTAGAGCAAGTGCCCATTTAATACAACTAGAGCAAGTGCCCATTTAAGACAACGAGAGCAGAGTGCCCATTTAGGACAACTAAAGCAAGTGCCCATTGAAGACATCTAGAGCAAGTGCCCATTTAAGACAACTGGAGCAAGTGCCCATTTACAACAACTAAAGCAAGTGCCCCTTTAAGACAACGAGAGCAGAGTGCCCATTTAAGACAACTAGAGCCAGTGCCCATTTAATACAACTAGAGCAAGTGCCCATTTAAGACAACGAGAGCAAGTGCCCATTTACAACAACTAGAGCAAGTGCCCCTTTAAGACAATGAGAGCAGAGTGCCCATTTAAGACAACTAGAGCCAGTGCCCATTTAATACAACTAGAGCAAGTGCCCATTTAAGACAACGAGAGCAGAGTGCCCATTTAGGACAACTAAAGCAAGTGCCCATTGAAGACATCTAGAGTAGGTGCCCATTTAAGACAACTAGAGCAAGTGCCCATTTACAACAACTAGAGCAAGTGCCCATTTAAGACAACGAGAGCAGAGTGCCCATTTAGGACTACTAGAGCAAGTGCCCATTTAGGACAACTAGAGCAAGTGCTAGGGCAGAGTGCCCATTTAAGACAACGAGAGCAGAGTGCCCATTTAAGACAACTAGAGCAAGTGCTAGGGCAGAGTGCCCATTTAAGACAACGAGAGCAGAGTGCCCATTTAGGACAACTAGAGCAGAGTGCCCATTTAAGACAACGAGAGCAGAGTGCCCATTTAGGACAACTAGAGCAAGTGTCCATTTAAGACAACTAGAGCAAGTGCCCATTTAATACAACTAGAGCACGTGCCCATTTAAGACAACGAGAGCAGAGTGCCCATTTAAGACAACTAGAGCAAGTGCCCATTTAAGACAACGAGAGCAGAGTGCCCATTTAGGACAACTAGAGCAAGTGCCCATTTAATACAACTAGAGCAAGTGCCCATTTAAGACGAGAGCAGAGTGCCCTTTTAAGACAACTAGAGCAAGTGCCCATTTAAGACAACGAGAGCAGAGTGCCCATTTAGGACAACTAGAGCAAATGCCCATTTACAACAACTAGAGCAAGTGCCCCTTTAAGACAACGAGAGCAGAGTGCCCATTTAGGACAACTAGAGTATGTGCCCATTTAATGCAACTAGAGTAAGTGCCCATTTAATACAACTAGGGCAAGTGCCCATTTACAACAACTAGAGCAAGTGCCCATTTAAGACAACGAGAGCAGAGTGCCCATTTGGGACTACTAGAGCAAGTGCCCATTTAGGACAACTAGAGCAAGTGCCCATTTAAGATGATAGCAGAGTGCCCAGTTAAGACAACTAGAGGAAGTGCTATGGCAGAGTGCCCATTTAAGACAACCAGAGCAGAGTGCCCATTTAAGACAACTAGAGCAGAGTGTCCATTTAGGACAACTAGAGCAAGTGTCCATTTAAGACAACTAGAGCAAGTGCCCATTTAAGACAACGAGAACAGAGTGTCCATTTAAGACAACGAGAGCAGAGTGCCCATTTAGGACAACTAGAGCAAGTGCCCATTTAATACAACTAGAGCAAGTGCCCATTTAAGACAACTAGAGCAAGTGCCCATTTAAGACAATGAGAGCAGAGTGCCCATTTAGGACAACTAGAGCAAGTGCCCATTTAATACAACTAGAGCAAGTGCCCATTTAAGACGAGAGCAGAGTGCCCTTTTAAGACAACTAGAGCAAGTGCCCATTTAAGACAACGAGAGCAGAGTGCCCATTTAGGACAACTAGAGCAAATGCCCATTTACAACAACTAGAGCAAGTGCCCCTTTAAGACAACAAGAGCAGAGTGCCCATTTGGGACTACTAGAGCAAGTGCCCATTTAGGACAACTAGAGCAAGTGGCCATTTAAGACGATAGCAGAGTGCCCAGTTAAGACAACTAGAGGAAGTGCTAGGGCAGAGTGCCCATTTATGACAACGAGAGCAGAGTGCCCATTTAGGACAACTAGAGCAGATTGTCCATTTAAGACAACGAGAGCAGAGTGCCCATTTAGGACAACTAGAGCAAGTGCCCATTTAATACAACTAGAGCAAGTGCCCATTTAAGACAACTAGAGCAAGTGCCCATTTAAGACAACGAGAACAGAGTGTCCATTTAAGACAACGAGAACAGAGTGTCCATTTAAGACAACGAGAGCAGAGTGCCCATTTAGGACAACTAGAGCAAGTGCCCATTTAATACAACTAGAGCAAGTGCCCATTTAAGACAACGAGAGCAGAGTGCCCATTTAGGACAACTAGAGCAAGTGCCCATTTAAGACAACGAGAGCAGAGTGCCCATTTAGGACAACTAAAGCAAGTGCCCATTGAAGACATCTAGAGCAAGTGCCCATTTAAGACAACTAGAGCAAGTGCTCACTTACAACAACTAGAGCAAGTGTGCATTTAAGACAACGAGAGCAGAGTGCCCATTTAAGACAACGAGAGCAAGTGCTAGGGCAGAGTGCCCATTTAAGACAACGAGAGTAGAGTGCCCATTTAGGACAACTAGAGCAGAGTGCCCATTTAAGACCACGAGAGCAGAGTGCCCATTTAATACAACTAGAGCAAGTGCCCATTTAAGACAACGAGAGCAGAGTGCCGATTTAAGACAACGAGAGCAAGTGCCCATTTAAGACAACGAGAGCAGAGTGCCCATTTAGGACAACTAGAGCAAGTGCCCATTTAAGACAACTAGAGCAAGTGCCCATTTAATACAACTGGAGCAAGTGCCCCTTTAAGACAATGAGAGCAGAGTGCCCATTTAAGACAACTAGAGCCAGTGCCCATTTAATACAACTAGAGCAAGTGCCCATTTAAGACATCTAGAGTAGGTGCCCATTTAAGACAACTAGAGCAAGTGCCAATTTACAACAACTAGAGCAAGTGCCCATTTAAGACAACGAGAGCAGAGTGCCCATTTAAGACAACTAGAGCAAGTGCCCATTTAAGACAACGAGAGCAGAGTGCCCATTTAGGACAACTAGAGCAAGTGCCCATTTAATACAACTAGAGCAAGTGCCCATTTAAGACGAGAGCAGAGTGCCCTTTTAAGACAACTAGAGCAAGTGCCCATTTAAGACAACGAGAGCAGAGTGCCCATTTAGGACAACTAGAGCAAATGCCCATTTACAACAACTAGAGCAAGTGCCCCTTTAAGACAACGAGAGCAGAGTGCCCATTTAGGACAACTAGAGTATGTGCCCATTTAATGCAACTAGAGTAAGTGCCCATTTAATACAACTAGGGCAAGTGCCCATTTACAACAACTAGAGCAAGTGCCCATTTAAGACAACGAGAGCAGAGTGCCCATTTGGGACAACTAGAGCAAGTGCCCATTTAGGACAACTAGAGCAAGTGCCCATTTAAGATGATAGCAGAGTGCCCAGTTAAGACAACTAGAGGAAGTGCTAGGGCAGAGTGCCCATTTAAGACAACGAGAGCAGAGTGCCCATTTAAGACAACTAGAGCAGAGTGTCCATTTAGGACAACTAGAGCAAGTGTCCATTTAAGACAACTAGAGCAAGTGCCCATTTAAGACAATGAGAACAGAGTGTCCATTTAAGACAACGAGAGCAGAGTGCCCATTTAGGACAACTAGAGCAAGTGCCCATTTAATACAACTAGAGCAAGTGCCCATTTAAGACAACTAGAGCAAGTGCCCATTTAAGACAACGAGAGCAGAGTGCCCATTTAGGACAACTAGAGCAAGTGCCCATTTAATACAACTAGAGCAAGTGCCCATTTAAGACGAGAGCAGAGTGCCCTTTTAAGACAACTAGAGCAAGTGCCCATTTAAGACAACGAGAGCAGAGTGCCCTTTTAGGACAACTAGAGCAAATGCCCATTTACAACAACTAGAGCAAGTGCCCCTTTAAGACAACGAGAGCAGAGTGCCCATTTGGGACTACTAGAGCAAGTGCCCATTTAGGACAACTAGAGCAAGTGCCCATTTAAGACGATAGCAGAGTGCCCAGTTAAGACAACTAGAGGAAGTGCTAGGGCAGAGTGCCCATTTAAGACAACGAGAACAGAGTGTCCATTTAAGACAACGAGAACAGAGTGTCCATTTAAGACAACGAGAGCAGAGTGCCCATTTAGGACAACTAGAGCAAGTGCCCATTTAATACAACTAGAGCAAGTGCCCATTTAAGACAACGAGAGCAGAGTGCCCATTTAGGACAACTAGAGCAAGTGCCCATTTAAGACAACGAGAGCAGAGTGCCCATTTAGGACAACTAAAGCAAGTGCCCATTGAAGACATCTAGAGCAAGTGCCCATTTAAGACAACTAGAGCAAGTGCTCACTTACAACAACTAGAGCAAGTGTGCATTTAAGACAACGAGAGCAGAGTGCCCATTTAAGACAATGAGAGCAAGTGCTAGGGCAGAGTGCCCATTTAAGACAACGAGAGCAGAGTGCCCATTTAGGACAACTAGAGCAGAGTGCCCATTTAAGACCACGAGAGCAGAGTGCCCATTTAATACAATTAGAGCAAGTGCCCATTTAAGACAACGAGAGCAGAGTGCCGATTTAAGACAACGAGAGCAAGTGCCCATTTAAGACAACGAGAGCAGAGTGCCCATTTAGGACAACTAGAGCAAGTGCCCATTTAAGACAACTAGAGCAAGTGCCCATTTAATACAACTAGAGCAGTTGCCCATTTAAGACAACTAGAGCAAGTGCCCATTTAAGACAACGAGAGCAAGTGCCCATTTAATACAACTGGAGCAAGTGCCCCTTTAAGACAATGAGAGCAGAGTGCCCATTTAAGACAACTAGAGCCAGTGCCCATTTAATACAACTAGAGCAAGTGCCCATTTAAGACAACGAGAGCAGAGTGCCCATTTAGGACAACTAAAGCAAGTGCCCATTGAAGACATCTAGAGTAGGTGCCCATTTAAGACAACTAGAGCAAGTGCCAATTTACAACAACTAGAGCAAGTGCCCATTTAAGACAACGAGAGCAGAGTGCCCATTTAAGACAACTAGAGCAAGTGCCCATTTAAGACAACGAGAGCAGAGTGCCCATTTAGGACAACTAGAGCAAGTGCCCATTTAATACAACTAGAGCAAGTGCCCATTTAAGACGAGAGCAGAGTGCCCTTTTAAGACAACTAGAGCAAGTGCCCATTTAAGACAACGAGAGCAGAGTGCCCATTTAGGACAACTAGAGCAAATGCCCATTTACAACAACTAGAGCAAGTGCCCCTTTAAGACAACGAGAGCAGAGTGCCCATTTAGGACAACTAGAGTATGTGCCCATTTAATGCAACTAGAGTAAGTGCCCATTTAATACAACTAGGGCAAGTGCCCATTTACAACAACTAGAGCAAGTGCCCATTTAAGACAACGAGAGCAGAGTGCCCATTTGGGACAACTAGAGCAAGTGCCCATTTAGGACAACTAGAGCAAGTGCCCATTTAAGATGATAGCAGAGTGCCCAGTTAAGACAACTAGAGGAAGTGCTAGGGCAGAGTGCCCATTTAAGACAACGAGAGCAGAGTGCCCATTTAAGACAACTAGAGCAGAGTGTCCATTTAGGACAACTAGAGCAAGTGTCCATTTAAGACAACTAGAGCAAGTGCCCATTTAAGACAACGAGAACAGAGTGTCCATTTAAGACAACGAGAGCAGAGTGCCCATTTAGGACAACTAGAGCAAGTGCCCATTTAATACAACTAGAGCAAGTGCCCATTTAAGACAACTAGAGCAAGTGCCCATTTAAGACAACGAGAGCAGAGTGCCCATTTAGGACAACTAGAGCAAGTGCCCATTTAATACAACTAGAGCAAGTGCCCATTTAAGACGAGAGCAGAGTGCCCTTTTAAGACAACTAGAGCAAGTGCCCATTTAAGACAACGAGAGCAGAGTGCCCTTTTAGGACAACTAGAGCAAATGCCCATTTACAACAACTAGAGCAAGTGCCCCTTTAAGACAACGAGAGCAGAGTGCCCATTTGGGACTACTAGAGCAAGTGCCCATTTAGGACAACTAGAGCAAGTGCCCATTTAAGACGATAGCAGAGTGCCCAGTTAAGACAACTAGAGGAAGTGCTAGGGCAGAGTGCCCATTTAAGACAACGAGAACAGAGTGTCCATTTAAGACAACGAGAACAGAGTGTCCATTTAAGACAACGAGAGCAGAGTGCCCATTTAGGACAACTAGAGCAAGTGCCCATTTAATACAACTAGAGCAAGTGCCCATTTAAGACAACGAGAGCAGAGTGCCCATTTAGGACAACTAGAGCAAGTGCCCATTTAAGACAACGAGAGCAGAGTGCCCATTTAGGACAACTAAAGCAAGTGCCCATTGAAGACATCTAGAGCAAGTGCCCATTTAAGACAACTAGAGCAAGTGCTCACTTACAACAACTAGAGCAAGTGTGCATTTAAGACAACGAGAGCAGAGTGCCCATTTAAGACAATGAGAGCAAGTGCTAGGGCAGAGTGCCCATTTAAGACAACGAGAGCAGAGTGCCCATTTAGGACAACTAGAGCAGAGTGCCCATTTAAGACCACGAGAGCAGAGTGCCCATTTAATACAATTAGAGCAAGTGCCCATTTAAGACAACGAGAGCAGAGTGCCGATTTAAGACAACGAGAGCAAGTGCCCATTTAAGACAACGAGAGCAGAGTGCCCATTTAGGACAACTAGAGCAAGTGCCCATTTAAGACAACTAGAGCAAGTGCCCATTTAATACAACTAGAGCAGTTGCCCATTTAAGACAACGAGAGCAAGTGCCCATTTAAGACAACGAGAGAGGAGTGTCCATTTAGGACAACTAGAGCAAGTGCCCATTTAAGACAACGAGAGCAGAGTGCCCATTTAGGACAACTAAAGCAAGTGCCAATTGAAGACATCTAGAGCAAGTGCCCATTTAACACAACTAGAGCAAGTGCCCATTTAAGACAACGAGAGCAGAGTGCCCATTTAAGACAACTAGATCAGAGTGCCCATTTAAGACAATGAGAGCTGAGTTCCCATTTAGGTCAACTAGCACAGAGTGCCCATTTAAGACAATGAGAGCAGAGTGCCCATTTAAGACAACTAGAGCCAGTGCCCATTTAATACAACTAGAGTAAGTGCCCATTTAATACAACTAGAGCAAGTGCCCATTTAAGACAACGAGAGCAGAGTGCTCATTTAGGACAACTAAAGCAAGTGCCCATTGAAGACATCTAGAGTAGGTGCCATTTAAGACAACTAGAGCAAGTGCCCATTTACAACAACTAGAGCAAGTGCCCATTTAAGACAACGAGAGCAGAGTGCCCATTTAGGACTACTAGAGCAAGTGCCCATTTAGGACAACTAGAGCAAGTGCCTATTTAAGACAACGAGAGCAGAGTGCACATTTAAGACAACTAGAGCAAGTGCTAGGGCAGAGTGCCCATTTAAGACAACGAGAGCAGAGTGCCCATTTAGGACAACTAGAGCATAGTGCCCATTTAAGACAACGAGAGCAGAGTGCCCATTTAGGACAACTAGAGCAAGTGCCCATTTAAGATAACGAGAGCAGAGTGCCCATTTAGGGCAACTAGAGCAGAGTGCCCATTTAATACAACTAGAGCAAGTGCCCATTTAAGACGAGAGCAGAGAGCCCTTTTAAGACAACTAGAGCAAGTGCCCATTTAAGACAACGAGAGCAGAGTGCCCATTTAGGACAACTAGAGCAAATGCCCATTTACAACAACTAGAGCAAGTGCCCCTTTAAGACAACGAGAGCAGAGTGCCCATTTAGGACAACTAGAGTAAGTGCCCATTTAATACAACTAGAGTAAGTGCCCATTTAATACAACTAGGGCAAGTGCCCATTAACAACAACTAGAGCAAGTGCCCATTTAAGACAACGAGAGCAAGTGCCCATTTAAGACGATAGCAGAGTGCCCAGTTAAGACAACTAGAGGAAGTGCTAGGGCAGAGTGCCCATTTAAGACAACGAGAGCAGAGTGCCCATTTAGGACAACTAGAGCAGAGTGTCCATTTAAGACAACTAGAGCAAGTGCCCATTTAAGACAACTAGAGCAAGTGCCCATTTAAGACAACGAGAGCAGAGTGTCCATTTAAGACAACGAGAGCAGAGTGCCCATTTAGGACAACTAGAGCAAGTGCCCATTTAAAACAACTAGAGCAAGTGCCCATTTAAGACAACGAGAGCAGAGTGCCCATTTAGGACAACTAGAGCAAGTGCCCATTTAAGACAACGAGAGCAGAGTGCCCATTTAGGACAACTAAAGCAAGTGCCCATTGAAGACATCTAGAGCAAGTGCCCATTTACAACAACTAGAGCAAGTGCCCATTTAAGACAACGAGAGCAGAGTGCCCATTTAGGACTACTAGAGCAAGTGCCCATTTAGGACAACTAGAGCAAGTGCCTATTTAAGACAACGAGAGCAGAGTGCACATTTAAGACAACTAGAGCAAGTGCTAGGGCAGAGTGCCCATTTAAGACAACGAGAGCAGAGTGCCCATTTAGGACAACTAGAGCATAGTGCCCATTTAAGACAACGAGAGCAGAGTGCCCATTTAGGACAACTAGAGCAAGTGCCCATTTAAGACAACGAGAGCAGAGTGCCCATTTAAGACAACGAGAGCAGAGTGCCCATTTAGGGCAACTAGAGCAGAGTGCCCATTTAATACAACTAGAGCAAGTGCCCATTTAAGACGAGAGCAGAGTGCCCTTTTAAGACAACTAGAGCAAGTGCCCATTTAAGACAACGAGAGCAGAGTGCCCATTTAGGACAACTAGAGCAAATGCCCATTTACAACAACTAGAGCAAGTGCCCCTTTAAGATAACGAGAGCAGAGTGCCCATTTAGGACAACTAGAGTAAGTGCCCATTTAATACAACTAGAGTAAGTGCCCATTTAATACAACTAAGGCAAGTGCCCATTAACAACAACTAGAGCAAGTGCCCATTTAAGACAACGAGAGCAAGTGCCCATTTAAGACGATAGCAGAGTGCCCAGTTAAGACAACTAGAGGAAGTGCTAGGGCAGAGTGCCCATTTAAGACAACGAGAGCAGAGTGCCCATTTAGGACAACTAGAGCAGAGTGTCCATTTAAGACAACTAGAGCAAGTGCCCATTTAAGACAACTAGAGCAAGTGCCCATTTAAGACAACGAGAGCAGAGTGTCCATTTAAGACAACGAGAGCAGAGTGCCCATTTAGGACAACTAGAGCAAGTGCCCATTTAATACAACTAGAGCAAGTGCCCATTTAAGACAACGAGAGCAGAGTGCCCATTTAGGACAACTAGAGCAAGTGCCCATTTAAGACAACGAGAGCAGAGTGCCCATTTAGGACAACTAAAGCAAGTGCCCATTGAAGACATCTAGAGCAAGTGCCCATTTAAGACAACTAGAGCAAGTGCTCACTTACAACAACTAGAGCAAGTGTCCATTTAAGACAACGAGAGCAGAGTGCCCATTAAGACAACGAGAGCAAGTGCTAGGGCAGAGTGCCCATTTAAGACAACGAGAGCAGAGTGCCCATTTAGGACAACTAGAGCAGAGTGCCCATTTGGGACAACTAGAGCAAGTGCCCATTTAGGACAACTAGAGCAAGTGCCCACTTAAGACGATAGCAGAGTGCCCAGTTAAGACAACTAGAGGAAGTGCTAGGGCAGAGTGCCCATTTAAGACAACAAGAGCAGAGTGGCCATTTAGGACAACTAGAGCAAGTGCCCATTTAATACAACTAGAGCAAGTGCCCATTTAAGACAACTAGAGCAAGTGCCCATTTAAGACAACGAGAACAGAGTGTCCATTTAAGACAACGAGAGCAGAGTGCCCATTTAGGACAACTAGAGCAAGTGCCCATTTAATACAACTAGAGCAAGTGCCCATTTAAGACAACTAGAGCAAGTGCCCATTTAAGACAACGAGAGCAGAGTGCCCATTTAGGACAACTAGAGCAAATGCCCATTTACAACAACTAGAGCAAGTGCCCCTTTAAGACAACGAGAGCAGAGTGCCCATTTAGGACAACTAGAGTATGTTCCCATTTAATGCAACTAGAGTAAGTGCCCATTTAATACAACTAGGGCAAGTGCCCATTTACAACAACTAGAGCAAGTGCCCATTTAAGACAACGAGAGCAGAGTGCCCATTTGGGACTACTAGAGCAAGTGCCCATTTAGGACAACTAGAGCAAGTGCCCATTTAAGACGATAGCAGAGTGCCCAGTTAAGACAACTAGAGGAAGTGCTAGGGCAGAGTGCTCATTTAAGACAACGAGAGCAGAGTGCCCATTTAGGACAACTAGAGCAGAGTGTCCATTTAGGACAACTAGAGCAAGTGTCCATTTAAGACAACTAGAGCAAGTGCCCATTTAAGACAACGAGAACAGAGTGTCCATTTAAGACAACGAGAGCAGAGTGCCCATTTAGGAAAACTAGAGCAAGTGCCCAATTAATACAACTAGAGCAAGTGCCCATTTAAGACAACTAGAGCAAGTGCCCATTTAAGACAACGAGAGCAGAGTGCCCATTTAGGACAACTAGAGCAAGTGCCCATTTAATACAACTAGTGCAAGTGCCCATTTAAGACGAGAGCAGAGTGCCCTTTTAAGACAACTAGAGCAAGTGCCCATTTAAGACAACGAGAGCAGAGTGCCCATTTATGACAACTAGAGCAAATGCCCATTTACAACAACTAGAGCAAGTGCCCCTTTAAGACAACGAGAGCAGAGTGCCCATTTAGGACAACTAGAGTAAGTGCCCATTTAATGCAACTAGAGTAAGTGCCCATTTAATACAACTAGGGCAAGTGCCCATTTACAACAACTAGAGCAAGTGCTCATTTAAGACAACGAGAGCAGAGTGCCCATTTGGGACTACTAGAGCAAGTGCCCATTTAGGACAACTAGAGCAAGTGCCCATTTAAGACGATAGCAGAGTGCCCAGTTAAGACAACTAGAGGAAGTGCTAGGGCAGAGTGCCCATTTAAGACAACGAGAGCAGAGTGCCCAATTAGGACAACTAGAGCAGAGTGTCCATTTAGGACAACTAGAGCAAGTGTCCATTTAAGACAACTAGAGCAAGTGCCCATTTAAGACAACGAGAACAGAGTGTCCATTTAAGACAACGAGAGCAGAGTGCCCATTTAGGACAACTAGAGCAAGTGCCCATTTAATACAACTAGAGCAAGTGCCCATTTAAGACAACTAGAGCAAGTGCCCATTTAAGACAACGAGAGCAGAGTGCCCATTTAGGACAACTAGAGCAAGTGCCCATTTAATACAACTAGAGCAAGTGCCCATTTAAGACGAGAGCAGAGTGCCCTTTTAAGACAACTAGAGCAAGTGCCCATTTAAGACAACGAGAGCAGAGTGACCATTTAGGACAACTAGAGCAAATGCCCATTTACAACAACTAGAGCAAGTGCCCCTTTAAGACAACGAGAGCAGAGTGCCCATTTAGGACAACTAGAGTAAGTGCCCATTTAATGCAACTAGAGTAAGTGACCATTTAATACAACTAGGGCAAGTGCCCATTTACAACAACTAGAGCAAGTGCCCATTTAAGACAACGAGAGCAGAGTGCCCATTTGGGACTACTAGAGCAAGTGCCCATTTAGGACAACTAGAGCAAGTGCCCATTTAAGACGATAGCAGAGTGCCCAGTTAAGACAACTAGAGGAAGTGCTAGGGCAGAGTGCCTATTTAAGACAACGAGAGCAGAGTGCCCATTTAGGACAATTAGAGCAGAGTGTCCATTTAGGACAACTAGAACAAGTGTCCATTTAAGACAACTAGAGCAAGTGCCCATTTAAGACAAAGAGAACAGAGTGTCCATTTAACACAACGAGAGCAGAGTGCCCATTTAGGACAACTAGAGCAAGTGCCCATTTAATACAACTAGAGCAAGTGCCCATTTAAGACAACGAGAGCAGAGTGGCCATTTAGGACAACTAGAGCAAGTGCCCATTTAAGACAACGAGAGCAGAGTGCCCATTTAGGACAACTAAAGCAAGTGCCCATTGAAGACATCTAGAGCAAGTGCCCATTTAAGACAACTAGAGCAAGTGCTCACTTACAACAACTAGAGCAAGTGTGCATTTAAGACAACGAGAGCAGAGTGCCCATTTAAGACAACAAGAGCAACTGCTAGGGCAGAGTGCCCATTTAAGACAACGAGAGCAGAGTGCCCATTTGGGACAACTAGAGCAGAGTGCCCATTTAAGACCACGAGAGCAGGGTGCCCATTTAATACAACTAGAGCAAGTGCCCATTTAAGACAACGAGAGCAGAGTGCCCATTTAAGACAACGAGAGCAAGTGCCCATTTAAGACAACGAGAGCAGAGTGCCCATTTAGGACAACTAGAGCAAGTGCCCATTTAAGACAACTAGAGCAAGTGCCCATTTAATACAACTAGAGCAGTTGCCCATTTAAGACAACGGGAGCAAGTGCCCATTTAAGACAACGAGAGAGGAGTGTCCATTTAGGACAACTAGAGCAAGTGCCCATTTAAGACAACGAGAGCAGAGTGCCCATTTAGGACAACTAAAGCAAGTGCCAATTGAAGACATCTAGAGCAAGTGCCCATTTAACACAACTAGAGCAAGTGCCCATTTAAGACAACGAGAGCAGAGTGCCCATTTAAGACAACTAGATCAGAGTGCCCATTTAAGACAATGAGAGCTGAGTGCCCATTTAGGTCAACTAGCACAGAGTGCCCATTTAATACAACTAGAGTAAGTGCCCATTTAATACAACTAGAGCAAGTGCCCATTTAAGACAACGAGAGCAGAGTGCCCATTTAGGACAACTAAAGCAAGTGCCCATTGAAGACATCTAGAGTAGGTGCCCATTTAAGACAACTAGAGCAAGTGCCCATTTACAACAACTAGAGCAAGTGCCCATTTAAGACAACGAGAGCAGAGTGCCCATTTAGGACTACTAGAGCAAGTGCCCATTTAGGACAACTAGAGCAAGTGCCTATTTAAGACAACGAGAGCAGAGTGCACATTTAAGACAACTAGAGCAAGTGCTAGGGCAGAGTGCCCATTTAAGACAACGAGAGCAGAGTGCCCATTTAGGACAACTAGAGCATAGTGCCCATTTAAGACAACGAGAGCAGAGTGCCCATTTAGGACAACTAGAGCAAGTGCCCATTTAAGACAACGAGAGCAGAGTGCCCATTTAAGACAACGAGAGCAGAGTGCCCATTTAGGACAACTAGAGCAAGTGCCCATTTAAGACATCTAGAGAAAATGCCCATTTAATACAACTAGAGCAAGTGCCCATTTAAGACAACTAGAGCAGAGTGCCTATTTAGGACAACTGGAGCAAGTGCTAGGGCAGAGTGCCCATTTAAGACTACTTTTAGGAGATGAAGCTTAGAGGGAAAGCCAATCTAGGGATAAGGATGGATGTGAGCAGATATATATATATATATATATATATATATATATATATATATATATATATATATATATATATATATATATATATATGTGTGTATATAGTTTCATGATGTTTTACAATTTCAATGATCTACTTAAAGCTTCCGGCTGAGACTCTTCAGATTTTCTTGCAACAGTTATACATAATCTTGTGGACAGCAAATGGATTGCATTACAATATTCTGGTGTATATGTAGGAAAGAAGGTCAAAGGTTTACAGGTCTACACTATGTCTATTGAGCCATGAAATAATATATGGAACTGTTGCTTCTTCCAACAGACCAAGAAACCGAAACCAAGAGCCTGCAAATGAACCCCAGAAAATGCACGTACTGTGATCAGAGCTTCATGGAGCAGTCCCAACTCATGATACATATGAGAGTCCACATGAAGGAGAAAGCACATGCCTGCAGCATCTGTGGGGAGAGCTTCAATACTAGACCCACTCTAATCATTCACAAGAGAACCCACAAAGGTGAGAGACCCTATAGCTGTACTGAGTGTGATAAAAGCTTCACAAAGAGTTCTAATTTACACCAGCATCAGACTATCCATACTTGCCAGCGACCATACCAGTGTACGGAGTGTGGGAAAAGCTTCATAAGTAGTTCTTACTTAAGCAAGCATCAAAAAATTCACACTAAGGAGCGACCATACCATTGTACAGAGTGTGATAAAAGCTTTATTTGGATGTCACATCTGATCCAACGTCACATGACCCATACTGGTGAAAAGCCCTACGAGTGCACCGAATGTGATGAGCACTTTGTGTCACGCCCAAGTATCATCAGAAATCCCACACCGGAGAGCGGCCATACCAATGTCCAGAGTGTCGGAAAAGCGTCAAAAAGAGCTCATATGCATTACAGCACCAGAAGGTCCATACTGGGGGGCCACCTTACCAGTGCACTGAGTGTCAGAAAAGCTTTTTACGGCAGTCGCATCTGTATGGCCATCAGAGAATCCATACTGGTGAGCGGCCATACCACTGTACGGAGTGCGATAAAGGTTTTAGTTTGAGATCGCATTTGTACACCCATCAGAGAATCCATACCAAGGAGAAGCCCTATGAATGCTCAGAATGCAAAACAAGATTCACGCATGCCTCAACTCTGAGCAGCCACCAGAGGATTCATACAGGGGCGAAACCCTATGAATGCTCAGAGTGCAAAAAAAGATTCCGTCGCCCTTCAGCTCTGAATATCCATCAGAGGATCCATACTGGTGGGAAGCCCTATGCATGCACCGAGTGCAAGAAAAGCTTCAGTGACCCCTCAACTCTGAGCAGTCATTGGAGGGTCCATACCGGGGAGAAGCCCTTTGGGTGCATGACATGTGGTAAGCACTTTAATAAGCAACCGGGCCTGGTGAAACATCAGATAACCCACACAAAGGAAAGACTGCACCAGTGTACAGAGTGTGGGGAAAAGCTACACAACAAGGTCTAATATGCAGCAGCATCAGAGGATCCATACTGGAGAACGACCGTATCAGTGTACTGAGTGTGGGAAAAGCTTCACATTAAAGTCACATCTGAACAGCCATCAGAAGGTCCATTTGAAGAAAGGCACTAGAGGTGCACTGAGGATGACATGTAAAATAATCCTTTCAGTGATCAAATCGCTCAAAGGCCACCCTCACTCCCACGCCATGGGTAAAGATGTGCTGTGAAGAGATTTTGGGGGGACCTCCCCATTTTTTCTTCCAAATAAAGAAGTACATAAAAGCTCACTTTCAGGACATATATACAAAGGGGTATTCTGGCATTAAACCTGAGTCCACAACCGATAACCCACCAGAGGAGGGTGGTCTGAGGCGTCTGCTACAGCGCTGAACCTTCATACATTGATGATGTACACACTGAGGGTTGATTCCTCTGCATACCTGTTTTATGGTCCCCACAACAGCATAGGAAGAGTCAAGTAGATCGCTCAAGGAGCAACGTGCTTGTCTTGGAAGCGAAGCCGGAACTGAGCAGCATGGATTCAATACTTGGTCATGTACTTAGAGGCTGGATTCTGGCATGAAGTGTGATATTTAAAAATAAACAACAGCATAATATCTGCAGGATTGGAACTTGAACTTGTGCAGTAGAGACGGGAAGGTCAAAGAGAAATGAGTCAAACCTGCTTAATGTACAGAAGTTTCCCCGGATGTCCAAGCCCAAGGGTGCCCTTTATCGTTGAATTTATCTAAAAGGGTAGCTAACGATGAGAACTAGCCAGGAAGAAATGTCAAAATTGAAAGACAAGCAAGAAAAGTCATAAAAGTATATATTTAAGCGACTGAGCCCTCAGAAAAGACATAGAGATAGTGTAAAATACAAAACAGTTAGACGTTATCACATGAATGGCTACGAAAAGGAGACCTGAAACCTCAAGATAACGTTAATCGTGGCTGCACAGGATGCTGGCCGAGGACTGGATTATTTTCTAAATCCATAGAAAAAATGAAAAATGAAGTACATGTTAATTCTGATATCCTGCTCTCGGTGGATCACATACCGCAGCACCGGAAGCTCTGCATGCGTGTTTTGGAATGTTGGGATGTATGTTGCATGCGGTCTTATTCTTGGAGGCAAAAGTAAGCTGAAAAATGTACTACATTCTGCAGGTTTTTCGGTTCTCCGAGCTGTGACTTGTGGTGAAAGGGAACTCTTGCATTACTGAAAGAAGCTCAACTGAAGATAGGAATTCGGCGTGAGGACATGATTCTACTGCCCAGTTTCAAGAATCCATCATTTAGACCTGAAGACACTGCAGGAAGATTTGGTTGAGCTTCGTCGAGTTCTGCACAGACTGGAGCTGATCAAGTGATACAAACAACAGTGTGATCGTCTCTTAATTATTTTGTGTGTTTCCCCAACATGTCTCCTCTTACACTCTTCTCAATCTCTTCTGCTCGCACTAGAACTAGAAAACGATGCTTTGTTGGTATTATGGTAAATTGTAAGGTATGATCATGAAACACTTACACCTTGTATTTCCTATGATTGGAAACTGTTCACTGTAGAAAATCGTGGCATGTCTTCTACTGTTCAAGTATCCGCGGTTAGTGATGGTGGGGCACAGCTTCTTATTAACGGGTACACTCCCTCGGACATGCTGAGTGTAAATGGGATCAAGTGTGATCTCCAAAGCGAAAAGGCCACAATACAGGGGCTAAGGAGAGAGATTAGTAAATGGAGCTTCACACATCTCGTGTTTGAAATGTTTCAGGAAAGTCAGAGCTGGAGGTTGGGTAGAGTCGATGGAGTTGCAGCAGGCCTGAAGACAAGTACTGGAGCAAGGCATGCTGGTCGTCATTTGCATGAATATAGGGTGTGCTTATGAATATCTATTCATAGGCAGAGTGGATGGTTTGACAGTAGCAGGGGCCTGGGCAGACTGGCCTCATTTGGAAGGAGGCACACAATTACCCTGATTTGTACCTGCTTTCCTAGCTGGAGGTGGGAGCAAGTAGCCTATATCCAGTCTGCATGTTTCTCTGATGTTTCTCGGCTCCAGCAGGAAAGTCGTCTCTACCTGTATCACATGTTGAAGCAAGAGGAACGGCTCGAATCCACATGGCCATCCTTGGTCACACCGGGCCACTTATGCACATAGGTGGTAGCCAGCACTTACACTTATTTACTGGTTTAGGTGGGAAAACAGGCCCACATAGGTCCTGTGCCTTTTTTATGCATACCCAGTAAACCATTAAAATCCTACCGAGAGGACGACAGATGCAGTTGCATAGATGTCCCTTTACATGTGATTAACATCTCACTCACACTAGCCTATAAATGCTAACGTGTGGTTGTTCATAGCCATTGGCCAGTGTAGATGTGTTGCGTTAAAGCAGCCAGTTGACAGATGTGCCCGGTAGTCAAGGGGTTTGATATATTCAATCAGACAGATGAGCGCCTAAGACCTGTAGCAATGACAGGGGACAGACCCTAAACTTAGTGAGATACTTCAGAGGCTGTGGACGAATCAAGGGGTATCATCTTTAGGGGTCATGTGTGAAGTTAGGGGTACATCCTGTGCAGGCTTTGGAATAAGCAAGTGCTACACCCTGCAGAGGTTATGGGTAAATGCTGGGGTGCAGCAGACAGCAGCGGTCATAGATGAAGCAGGGGATACAGTCTGCTGGCGGTTGAGGGTGAAGTAAGAGGTGTAATTTGCAGGGGTCATAAATGCTGCAAGGGATACAGTCTGCAGGGGCTGTGGCTGATGTAAGAGGTATGATTTGCAGGGGCCATGGATGAAGCAATGGATACAGTCTGCAGGGGCTGTGGGTGAAGTTGTCAGTCTAGAAAAACTAGACACCCCTCGAACGGAAGGCAATGCATGATAATTGGTTGGCCGAAGACCAACCACCTCATTTAAAGTGTTAAGAATATATGATCATTAGCCATTACATAGTTACTAGCTCAACTAGAGTGTGTCCATTTTAAGATGACCAGAATCGCCATTTTGTTTTCTCTCTGCTCTCTCTAACGCTGCCACTTTGCCTCATGTAAAACTGCTTTGCTGTAGATATTATTTCGCTTCAATGGTCCAAGGTTACTAAAGACATGTTGAAACATTACGCTGGAGAGCCAGACAGAAATGCCCGGTTCCCTCCCTCACATATCCTTGAAGGCAAGGAGCAAGGCATTTTAATCAGTACACGGATGCCAGCGAGTCTCTTTAAAAGAATAGCAATGTACGAAACTAATATTAAAGGGTTTGAATTATGTTCTTCTTTACGGCCCCCCTTCTTGAGCACAGTGAGGCCCCAGAGAGCAAGCTGACCTCTAGAGCGTGAATCGAAACCAGGAGATAGTAAGGCCTGGAATGTGCCAGTCCCCTACACGCAGCTTGCCCATTAAAACGGTTCCATGTGATAATATTGCCGCATAAATATCGCCATACAAACATTTCGCCATATGTTTGTGGCAATATTACCCCATGGAACCTGCGGGGGACACCCCCGCAACCCTCATATATTTTAAAAGGGAGCGGGGGACACTCCCGCAACCCCCCCATCCATTTACCCCATAAATTATCCCCACCAAAAATATCGCCTATGGCCGTCTCCCAACAACCATAAGTACAGCGATATTTTTGGTGGGGATAATATTACCTGATACCATGAAAACAGAAGGGCTGTGTTCTCTCAAATAAAGAATGGTGTCTGTAAATTCGAGATTGCAAACTGTTACTAAATATGGTCTAAGTTGTCATATTCGTCACCATGGTCAATCATCGCCTCCAATTCAAAAGAATGAATTAGGGGTAGCATCGAATGTGTCATTACTGATTGTAAGATGCTCATTTTAGTATATATGTAACAGATGTACGATTTTCTCTCTCTTGCGTCCCCGGAGGTCTGTTAGACACATGTCGCGGGGCGTGGGACCATCTGGCAAACTGGGACTACTTGTTTTTGCAATAAACCCTAGATTTTGGGAAGACAACCTTGTGTCTGGCCTATCAGTTTGTGTGTGGTGATTGTGCCTTGTTTCCACATCCGAGGGTCACTCAGGGGCCCCTTCAAGATGGCGCCTGAACAGGGACCCTCCCCCTCTTGGTCCATCGTGTACATTGCAAAATAAGGAAGGCGGTAAGAACGGCAAGGACAGGAGCGATCGAGCCGGGATCAAGAGGTGTTCAGGGCGCCCTGCGTAAGTGATGAGATTCCTTGCTGCAGATCTGCACACAGCTGATCCCTGATCGACGTCCCTGGCCAGCGAACAAGGAGGTGAGGGTCCCGAAACGAGGCCGAGCCAAGATACGCAGACACAACGTCATTGGTTGCATCAGTATATGGATGAATTGTGTCTTGAAAAGACAAATTGACTAATCAGGTGAGTCATGCCCCGATTCGTAAGTGATCCTAATATTGGTTGAGAGTTGATTTTGCAAAATCAAACACCCAGAGTAAGTTTGATTAGCCAAGGGTAAGGTTAAAACATGCCTGGGGTATTGTCCACCTTAGCTGGGATTTTCCGCTGCAGCGAACAATCTTTGGAAACTGGCCAGGTCGCGCCTCCGGGGGGAACGCCGGTTTATGATATGTATGTGAAGTATGGTGTGGGAGCAATAATGTTTTGTGAAATTTGGCATAAGCAAACCAGAAAGCAGGAAGATCTTCAGTGGCCGAGTAATGGTAGTTTTGAGATGGATCGGATAGATAACCTGGAAAAGGTTTTGATAAGTAAGAAAGCATGCCCTGCAGCACTTGATATCCTTAGGGACTGGAGGAGGGAAGCAATGCTCCGATTTAGAAGTAGAGAGAAACATGCACGCAGGCATAAGTCAAAAGCAGAGAAAGCTGAGGAAAAGGAGGAGGAGTGGAGTAATAGTTTGAGGAAGGCAAATAGACACGACCAATTGAATATTGAAAAAATATATCCACAAAGAGAGCTACACTCATCAGACAAATTAATAAACAAAATATTTACTGAAACAAAACAAGGCCCGAGGGGAGAGACTAAAATGACTACGTCAGTAGCTGCCGCTCAACCCCCTCCCGTTGCTCAGCCCCTCCCAACCCCAGCGCAGCCACAGGCTGCATCAGTAACTACACTGCCCACTAGTCAACCAGCCCCGAGTGTTTCGCAATTACCACAGCCCCAACAGACATCTCCCACTCTCACTGCCCCCTCCGCTCTTCCCGGTCAAGAGGGTACCTCTGTCCCGACTGCCCCCCCATGAGCGAATTTGAACAAAGTGAATGTATGAGAGTGACCCGTAGTGCGATCAGCAAGGAGAGAAAGCGTGAGCTGCAAGAACAGGCGGAAATGTATATAGACGAGAATGATGGGGCATCCACGCTACCGTCACTGTATGACTTCAGAAGGAACAATGAAAGACAGGTATTGTTGGAATGCATGGGGGAATATTTGTCGGCACAATGGAAAAAGTTAATTGGGAAGTTACCACCGCAACGGTTGTTGGATTTGAATGCATTAGCCCATTTTAGAGGGAGAGATGAAGAAATTAAAGAACATGTGAGCAGACTGTTTGAACTTAAGAATGAACTTGATGAGGAATATTCCGAAGTATTTGCCACACAGGGGTATAGGAGCAAGGATATTGAGAGGGGTAGGAAGAAAGCGGCGGGACCTTATATGCAGAAATCCTTGCCACCACCGGGGCAGATAGGGGATAGACAAAGACTGCGAGTGTCTATGCGGGAAACAATGAGATGGATGTCAAGCCCTAGGACTTCTGTGGGGGAAATAAATGAGATATGTAATGAGTACCCTTTGCAAATAAGAATAGAAGCCCTGCGAACGATAGTAGGGGTGTTACTCCAGCAAGTATCGGGACACAACAGGGGAAGGGGAAATGCACAGGGCAGGAATCATTCGAACATGCATGGAGGGCCTTTGGGATTAAATCAATGTGCGTATTGCAGAGAGGAAGGACATTGGCGAGCGCAATGTCCACATCTGCAAAATAGTGGCGGGTATGGTCAGAGAAGGCCTCACAGAGGGCACCCGGGAACAAATGGCCACAACAGTAACCATATGCAGCAGCACCAGAATAATCAAGAGAATGGTGCACAGAATCAAGGCCAGGCTCCGAATCAAACTACTTTTACCCAGAGTCAAAATCAGCAGGGTTTACAAAATGGAAATAGAGGAAGAGGTGGGAACATTTTTGATACTCAATCGGGTGCATATTATAATAATAGCAGTAACTACACTTCGGATGATGTGTTGTTACCACAGTAGGACAGCCCAGGACAGGGGTCGGAACCAGTATCTATTCCCGTGAATCAGAAAGGACCCTACGTAGAAATGAAAGTCGGGAATGAAGAGCATAGATTCCTCGTAGATACGGGGACACAGAAGTGCTCGATAGAGCATCACTTGGTTCCAAATATACCTCTGTCAGGGCGAAAACATATCTCAGTAGGGTTCGCAGGTACCCCAGTAATAAATTCTGAGTCCAAATCAGTAGCAGTGACAATAGGGCCTTTTACTGAACATTGTCCATTTCTTTTAACAGAGAATTGTGGGGAAAAACTCCTGGGATTGAATGTATTGAAAACCCTAAGCGCAGTTATTCACTGTACACCAGATGGGATATTCTTGACTATTTCTCCTCAGAATATGCCAACATCTGAATTTGTGACTAAACCGACCTTTAACAGGAGAATTTAAGTGAGGTGCCAACTTGTATTTGGGCAGTGAATGACAATGATGTGGGATGCTTAAAGATAGAGCCAGTGAAAATTGTTTTAAAAGAAGGAGTAACGTTACCGCGCATCCCGCAGTATGAAATCTCAGCAGAAGGAGAGAAAGGATTGAAAAGTATTGTTTCTGATTTGGTGAAATTGGGAGTGGTTGAAGAGATTACAGGCAGCACATGCAACAGCCCCATTCTTCCAGTGTATAAGAAAGGGGGTAATGAGGTACCGTACCGTTTCATAATTGATTTGCGTGCATTAAACAAAGTAGTAGATCCCCAATTCCCGTTAGTTCCAGATGTTAGCACAATTTTGACAATGATTCCTGCTTCAGCAGAATACTTTAGTGTTATTGATTTGAAGAATGCTTTTTTCAGTATTCCAGTACACATGGAAAGCAGATATTTGTTCGCTTTCACGTTAGGAGGGCGATCATTCACATTCACCCCCATTCCACAAGGCTACACTGAAAGTCAGAGTATATACAGTAGAGCATTAAAAGAACAGCTAGACATGTTAGAACTTCTGACAGGTTGTGTATTGCTCCAGTATATTGAAAACCTATTAATTGCTGCAGACATGGAAGAGATTTGTAAAAAAAGTACTGTCTTCCTATTGACATATCTAGCTGCGCATGGCCATAAAGCGAGCTTAAAGAAATTTCAGTATTGTCAGAAGGAGGTAGCTTATTTGTGTTACCTACTCTCAAAAGAAGGGAGAAGACTAACGCTGGAGAGAATAGAGAGCATTTCTGGTATTACAAAGACACAGAAAGGAGTTAGAGCTATAATTGGCATGGCTTATTGTCGTCAGTGGATTATGAATATTGCATTAATTGTGAAGCCAATGGTGGAGTTGACAAAGAAGGATGTAGTGATGCCGTGCAGTGGAATGAAGAATGTCAGAAAGCATTTGATTTGCTTAAAACTGGACTGTGTTCTGCTCCAGTTTTGGGCATGCCAAATTATAAAAAAGTTTTTAGGTTGTTTGTGCATGAAAATGAAGGCTGCGCATTATCTGTTTTAACACGAGAAATAGGCCGTGCGGTTATTTTTCTTCTGCGCTGGACCCTGTAGCGCGCGCACTACCACGATGTTTGCGATCTGTCGCGGCGGCTGCTGCGTCAGTGAAACAAATGGAAGGGATGGTATTGGGGCACACTTTAATTTTGATGGTGCCACATGCCATAGACGTTCTACTCAATAGAACACAGACGCAACACCTCACCTCTGCTAGATTAACTAGATATGAAATAGTGTTGTTCGCACCCCACATTCAAATTCTGAGGTGTAGCGCTTTGAATCCAGCGGAATTGATGCCAATGCCCGAGGAAGACATTGGTGGAAATGAATCACCCCCCCATGATTGTTTAATGGTTACTGAGGAAGAAAACAAGGGAGAATTGATTTAAGTGATACCCCACTAAAAGAACCAGATGGAGAACTGTTTTGTGACGGTTCCTGCTTTAAATTACCTGACGGCACATCAACTGCCGCATATGCCATCACCACGTTAAAAAGCATTGTAGAGAGTAAAAGAATTCCTTACACCTCTGCCCAAGCTGCGGAAATACTTGCCTTAACGAGAGCCTGTGAAATTTCTGAAAATCTAAGTGTGAACATATACACTGGCAGCCAATACGCCTTTGGCGTGGTTCATAATTTTGGCCGACTGTGGGCCAAGAGAGGTTTTCTAACATCACATGGTGCTAGAATCCAACATGGCCCTTTGATTGTATGATTGCTGTCTGCACTTACGTGTCCAAAGCACTTGGCGATAGTAAAATGTGAAGCACATAAAAAGGTGACATGCAATGTGGGAGAGGGAAACGCATTTGCAGACAGAATTGCAAAACAAACTGCCACTGATTTGAATACAAAAACGTTAACAGTACAGTCGGATGAAGTACCCTGTATGATAGAGTATGGAATTGTCACTGTCAAAGAGATGCAGGTGGAAGCCACTGTCGAAATACAAGGGTGGGCTGAGGGCTCCGCAGAATTGGATCTAGAGGGTTGTTGGGTGGACAAGAAGAGCGGGAATTGGATGTTGCCAAATGCATATGTAAATGCAATGGTTACAATGGCTCACAGTTCCACCCATATTTGTGCAAAGAAAATAATTCAACATCTATCCACTCTTAAAAAAGAATGCCGAGAGGTTGGTACAGAATTGTATCACGTGCCTACAATACAATGTGGGAAAGGGAACAATGACTCCAACAGGCAGTTTTGGCCCTCCCTCTATGCCATTTGAGGTGATCCATTTTGATTTCATAGAAATGGAGAGATCCCAAAACTTGAGGTATGTTCTGGTGTTCATATGTGCGTTCAGCAAATGGGTGGAAGCGTATCCCTTGAAAGACTGCAATGCCATGAGCACGGCGAAAGTAATGCTAAAGGAGTATTTCTCTCGCTTTGGTCTGCCCTGTGTCATATGGTCAGACAATGGTCCGCATTTTGTAGGTGCAGTAATACTGCAAATTTGCACAGGTTTACAGATTGATAAGCGATTACATTGTTCGAGACATCCGATGTCGGACTGTTTTATTGAACGCCACAACGGAATCTTGAAGTCCAAGATTAGCAAGATCTGTGCAGGTAGCAAGCTAAGTTGGGTAGATGCATTGCAAATAGCGTTACTGTGTATGCGAACATCTGTGCAGGCGAGAACTGGGCTCTCCCCGTACGAAATTATCATGGGGAGACCGGCGAATGTTTGGTGTGCACCTCAGCCGAAAAGGCTGAGGGAAGTGGAACATCCTGTACTCAGCATTTATTGTAATCTGGTAATGCAAAAACTGTGTTTGATTCATCAGCAGGTGCAGGAGGCGCTGCCCATAAGATACACTGGCCCAGGACATGCATTGGAGCCAGGAAACTGGGTGCTAGTGAAACATTTTGAACGGAAAACATTGTTAGCACTCAGGTGGCATGGCCCTACCAGATCCCCCTGACTACGCAGACGGCGATACGAGTGGATGGATGAAAGGCGTGGATACATGCCACGCACGCCAAGAAAGTCCCACCACCACTTGACACTTTGACTGATCGGGAGAACGACCAGAAAGAGACAGCGGTTCCAGAAACGAAAAATACAATTGCCAGTTCTTTGCCACAGAAACTGCCTGATCCTGAAACAAAGCCTGATGAGACTGCCATAAAAAAGGAAGGGCAAATAGTGCCCCAACGTTGTCCAGCAGATTCTGCATCACTGCTGGCCAACATCAAGCGTATACCTCTGTGGCGCCCACCATCTTCTGTTGCGCCACAGCCTGCATCATTGCCTGGGCACCCATCATCATCTGCTATTGTGTCCCAGGCTGATTCCAAGCTTGAGACCGGAAGTGCACCCGCACTATTTGTCGACCACACGATACCGGGAGCAAATAGGTATAACTTGCGGAGTAGAAGAAAGGAGTGATCACATCTTCATCTTTTTGTGATTTTATTGCCTCTGTTTCCTATTCTCGGCTGAAGTAGGAACCGGAAGCCTAGAGGAGAGTGGTGTGAGGGTTGTGCAAGCAAGACTGTTCAACATACGCAACTCCTCAGTGCTAAATCCATGTGTCTGGAACCCTAGCGGACAAGCGGGGCGCACATGGTACAAAGGCAACTGCTCTGAAACTCTAGAGCAATGTGCGAATGCACGGAGATCTTGCCAAACGACTAAGCAATCCAGGCTGATAAGAACTGGCATGGAAAGACTGTAAACATTTATCGAACTCTCTAACATTCCAACAAGCGCATTGACAGGAGAATATTCACGACGAACACAGTGGAAGAAGAAGAAGGACGAGAGAAGATGCCGGAGCTAGCAAATGTCCCCTCCTGCACCAATGCTGATAATGAGTTAAATGCAGTACATAGAAAGGTGAAAAAAGGACATGGTCGGAAGAATTGTATGCTGGGCCTAACAATAATAATGTGTATAATGAGTATACTAGCCCCAATATTGACCGTATCAGTATTATGGTAGCTGGAGTAAATGCTCCCTCTAGAGGTACTTTTGCCTATTGTGAACATTTCCACGACGGAAAGCCCAGTTCATGTGATTTCCTATACCTTGTCCCCAATAGAAGAGAGACATAGGGAATGGTATGTGAACAACACATTACTATTGATAATGAACATGACACACTCAATACTAAGAAAAAACAACTGTTGGGTTTGTGCCCACTTGCCCCAGCATGGTGGTAAGGGAATAGGATGGTATGTACAGCCCTTGCCATTGACTTCTGCATGCTGTGCCTCTCTGAGTGCCTTATATTATGGGAAATGGAACGAAAGTGAAACTGGTCAACTAGACAAAACAAACATGAATGAATTCGAGGAAGTGATTATGAAACTGGTGGGTTGCTCCATATTCCATAAAACACGATTAATTACACCAGCAATAATGCCACAAGATAGATTGTCTGTGCCTTTTAAATCATCCGTGATCACATTCCACATGAACCCAGAAGGAAACAAGGATGCGAAGCCCCCTTCCTACGTAGTAAATTACAGTCCACGCTCTGTCCCTTTTTGTTTACAGAAAAAGGGCCCTTTTCAGGTGGGGACATTCACTAGATGCAAGAGCATAGCATTCCTTGATAAAGAAGTGGAACCAATATATGTGGGAGATCCTGTGTACTTTATATGTGGAGAAAAAGCCTATCCCTGGTTACCTAGAAACTGGGGGGGCACTTGCTATTTAGGTTTTCTGTTTCCTGGGGTGTTTCTTTCAAAAACAGCAGATATAGCCAAATTGACCAGGTCACGACCTCGCCGGAATATTGAAGACGGGTTCATTGTAGAAGACATAGCAAAATCATTTATACCATTTTGGGGCCAAGCAATAAACTCTTATAATATAAGACGACTGTCCAGAATATTAGAAGAAACAATAAATGAAACAACCGACATATTATATAACATGACCCTTGAGGAAAAAGGAATTAGATTGATGTCAGTACAGAATAGAATGGCTCTCGATGTAATCTTAGTTGATCACGGCAGTGTTCGGAAAATTGTGGGATCAGCGTGTTGCGTATTTGTAAGTGACTCCTCCCCCACGATTTTCAAAACGATAAGAACATTTCATGTATTAAGCTCTGATCTTCACCCCGCTGAAGGAGGCTGGGAATTAAAAATAAGCTCCTGGTTCTGGGAAGTGTTGCGGTCCTGGGGATGGAAGCTATTTGCAATCTTAGTAGCAATTCTAGGAATATTCGTGACATGTTGTTGTTGCATACATTGGGCCTCATTACGACCCAGGCGGATTTCGCGGTGCTAAATGCACCGCGAAGCATGGCGGAAAGCCGCCGATAGCGCCATGGGGGTTGGCGGATTCACCGCCCCATTCCGACCTTGGCGGAGCGGTGAATCCCCATTCCCCATTTTACCCTTCCCCATTCCCATTTTTGCCCCATAGGGTATAATGGGAGTGGGGAAGGAGTTAATTACGCCACCGTAAAATACGGTGGCGTAATTAACAACGAGGTCCCGTAGCGCCATGGTTTTCTCCGCCTGGTAAAACCAGCCGGAAAAGGCCGCCATGGCGCTACGGGAACTCGTAGTATGGCGGAGAGGTACGCCATGCACTACGCTGGCGTAAAACCCTCTCCGCCAGGGTCCTAATGAGGCCCATTGTCTTCCCATAGTATGCACTGAAATTAGTGAGGAATGTGTACAAATGGTAGAACAAAAAAACATTAGTAGACCAAACACCCACAATAGTAATGAATCCAAAACCATTAAAGAATTCATGGCAATCGGTATTGATAATAATAAGGAGGAGACAACGAGTGAATGTGAGTCAGAGTTCGAATCAGATTCCGAGTCTGATCTAAACACTTGGTCGGAGGAGGATGCAATGTATGGTATGGATGAGGCGTTTGGCATACGGCCAAGAGGAGGGTTTGTCAGTCTAGAAAAACTAGACACCCCTCGAACGGAGGGCAATGCATGATAATTGGTTGGCCGAAGACCAACCGCCTCATTTAAAATGTTAAGAATATATGCTCATTAGTCATTACGTAGTTACTAGCTCAACTAGAGTGCGTCCATTTTAAGATGACCAGAATCGCCATTTTGTTTTCTCTCTGCTCTCTCTAACGCTGCCACTTTGCCTCATGTAAAACTGCTTTGCTGTAGATATTATTTCGCTTCAATGGTCCAATGTTACTAAAGACATGTTGAAACATTACGCTGGAGAGCCAGACAGAAATGCCCGGTTCCCTCCCTCACATATCCTTGAAGGCAAGGAGCAAGGCATTTTAATCAGTACACGGATGCCAGCGAGTCTCCTTAAAAGAATAGCAATGTACAAAACTAATTTTAAAAGGTTTGAATTATGCTCTTCTTTACGGACCCCCTTTCTGAGCACAGTGAGGCCCCAGAGAGCAAGCTGACCTCTAGAGTGTGAATCGAAACCAGGAGATAGTAAGGCCTGGAATGTGCCGATCCCCTACGCACAGCATGCCCATGAAAACAGAAGCACTGTGTTCTCTCAAACAAAGAATGGTGTATGTAAATTTGAGATTGCAAACTGTTACTGAATATGGTGGTCTAAGGTGTCATATTCGTCACCATGGTCAATCATCGCCTCCAATTCAAAGGGAATGAATTAGGGGCGGCATCGAATGTGTCATTACTGATTGTAAGATGCTCATTTTGTATATATGTAACTGATGTACGATTTTCTCTCTCTTGCGTCCCCCGAGGTCTGTTAGACACACGTCGTGGGGCATTGGACCATTTGGCCAACTGGGACTATTTGTTTTTGCAATAAACCCTAGTTTTTGGGAAAACAACCTTGTGTCTGGTGTATCAATTTGTGTGTGGTGATTGTGCCTTGTTTCCACATCCGAGGGTCCCTCAGGGGCCCCTTCAAAGTAAGAGGTGTCATTTGCGGGGGCCAAGGATGAAGCAATGGATACAGTCTGCAGGGGCTGTGGGTGATGTAAGAGGTATCATTTGCAGGGGTCATGGATGAAGCCAGGCAGTCTGCAGGGGTTGTGGGTGAAGTAAGAGGTGTAATTTGCAGGGGTCATGAATGAAGCAATGGATACAGTCTGCAGGGGCTGTGGGTGAAGTAAGAGGTATGATTTGCAGGGTCCATGGATGAAGCAATGGATACAGTCTGCAGGGCTGTGGGTGAATTAAGAGGTGTCATTTGCAGGGGCCATGGATGAAGCAATGGATACAGTCTGCAGGGGCTGTGGGTGATGTAAGAGGTAACATTTGCAGGGGTCATGGATGAAGCAAGGGATACAGCCAGCAGGGGCTGTGAGTGAAGGAAGTGGTGTAATTTTCAGGGGTCAAGGATGAAGCAAGGTATACAGCCAGCAGGGATGTGGGTGAAGGAAGTGGTGTAATTTGCAGAGGTCATGAATGAAGCAAGGGATACAGCCAGCAGGGGTTGTGAGTGAAGGAAGTGGTATAATTTGCAGGGTTCATGGATGAAGCAAGGGATACAGCCAGCAGGGGTTGTGAGTGAAGGAAGTGGTGTAATTTGCAGGGGTCAAGGATGAAGCAAGGGATACAGCCAGCAGGGGTTGTGAGTGAATGAAGTGGTGTAATTTTCAGGGGTCAAGGATGAAGCAAGGGATACAGCCAGCAGGGATATGGGTAAAGGAAGTGGTGTAATTTGCAGGGGGTCATGGATGAAGCAAGGGATACAGCCAGCAGGGGTTGTGAGTGAAGGATGTGGTGTAATTTGCAGGGTTCATGGATGAAGCAAGGGATACAGCCAGCAGGGGTTGTGAGTGAAGGAAGTGGTATAATTTGCAGGGGTCAAGGATGAAGCAAGGGATACAGCCAGCAGGGGTTGTGAGTGAAGGAAGTGGTGTAATTTGCAGGGGTCAAGGATGAAGCAAGGGATAGAGCCAGCAGGGGTTGTGAGTGTAGGAAGTGGTGTAATTTGCAGGGGTCAAGTATGAAGCAAGGGATAGAGCCAGCAGGGTTTGTGGGTGAAGGAAGTGGTGTAATTTGCAGGGGCCATGGATGAAGCAAGGGATAGTCTTCTGGGGTTGTGGGTGAAGGAAGTGGTGTAATTTGCAGGTGTCATGGATGAAGCAAGTGATACAGCCAGCAGGGGTTGTGGGTGAAGGAAGTGGTGTATTTTGCAGGGGTTATGGATGCAGCAAGGGATGCAGTCTACAGGGGTTGTGGATGAAATAAGAGGTGTAATATGCAAGGGTCATGGATAAAGCAAGGGATATTCATCCCGTGCCAGCGGAGGAACAAGCAGCAGCCCCCACCCCATCTCGAGGGCACAGGAGCTGTGCCTCCATCCACCAGCTGGGTAAGCATTGCTGGGCATTGCTAATTGAGAGTTTGCATCTAATTACTTTTATCTTGAGCAGCAAGTTGACTCCCAAGCCATTTGGGGAGAAGTGCCTGTGGTGCATCTACAAAGACCAGCTGGCCACTCACTGCAGCCTTTTTCTATATTCCATCATGGCCTCTGGCTGATAGCATGCACCGGAGTGCTTGCCATGCCTGAATGCCCTACAGCATGATTGGCTTTGTCCCTCTTCTTTTCCACCTGTCACAGGAGCTGCAAAGTGAACACTGATCCCCTTTTAAGCCCCACACTAAGGCCCCTGCCTGTGCCTGTGTGGGCCTTGGAGGGTTCAGAGGGCTCCCTCCTCGTTGCACCCCCGCAGCAACTCATGTACACTCTTGTTTTCACAGTCCCTCTATTAAGTATCTAATAATTGAGAGGAGTGAAAGACTTTTTCGCTACTTCTTTGAACATGTTTGTGTTTTGTTTTTCTTGTCACTATGTATAGAAATATGTTGAAGGGAAATGTATGAGCCTCATTATGAGGTTGGCGGTAATTCCGCGATAAATCAGCTGAAAATGAATTACCTTTACCGCCACTTGGTCAGGCGGAAGTGGTGGTGGCAGCGTAATTCCCCATTTATTTTTGGGTCCATTGGACCCAATGGGGCTTTCTTTGCGGAATTATTGTGGCAGAATTACTGCTGCAGTAATTATGCCTATTCTGCAGATTTTTAGGTGTAGAGTGGGAAGATTAACCTCCAGGGTTTTGATGGAGGTAAATCTTTCACTCCAAGCCAAAACTCTTACCGCCCAACTCGTAATGAGGCTCGGGGCCTCATTACGAGTCTGGCGATAACCTGCCGTTTTTTCCGGCTCGGTTACCGCCGGACTCGTTTTACCATTCTGCCTCTGTGATTCCCGGAATTACCGGGGCATTACAACCCCGGTGACCCGGGAATTCTGGAGGCAGAATTCGGTAAATCACCATTCCCATTGAGTCCTATAAGACTCAATGGGAATGGCGACCATGGAAACACCAGCACCATCTCGTGATGGTGCTGCTGTTTCCTCGTCCACCTGCAGGCGGGCGGTGTTAAACCCGCCAGGTCATACCCGTATGGAAACAATGGTGGCGGCGGGTTTACCGCCACCATACCGGGTGACCTGTAATGAGGCCCTCTATGTTTCTAAAGTTTGAAAAAATGAAATAATAATGAAATAAAGAATAATGGAAGAGGTAGGGCAAATAATCCCCCCCACATCCAATTTTTACAAAAGCTAAAATGACTATTCATTTGTTGATGCGGAATTGGGAATTTAACAGACTTTCTATGAACTCCCATTAGAAAATCATTGCACAATGTATGCACAACGAATATAGAGATTAGGACAACTTTTGTTAAAATATATTTGCTAAACACTAGGTTCTAATTTAGAGGGGTTGTCCCTTCAGTTACAATAGTTTCACTTCTCTGCACCCCATTTTGCATTGCATTTCTGTGCCTCTTGTGTAAGACGAAGCCGGGTGTGCTTTTAACTTCTCTGCACCCCATTTTGCGTTGTATTTCTGTGCCTCTGTGTAATTCGAATCCAGGTGTGCTTTTAACTTCTCTGTACCCCATTTTGCATTGCATTTCTGTGCCTCTGTGTAATTCGAATCCTGGTGTGCTTTTAACTTCTCTGCACCCCATTTTGCATTGTATTTCTGTGCCTCTTGTGTAAGCCTAAGCCGGGTGTGCTTTTAACTTCTCTGCACCCCATTTTGCGTTGTATTTCTGTGCCTCTTGTGTAAGTCGAAGCCGGGTGTGCTTTTAACGTCTCTGCACCCCATTTTGCATTGCATTTCTGTGCCTCTGTGTAATTCGAATCCTGGTGTGCTTTTAACTTCTCTGCACCCCATTTTGCATTGTATTTCTGTGCCTCTTGTGTAAGTCTAAGCCGGGTGTGCTTTTAACTTCTCTGCACCCCATTTTGCGTTGTATTTCTGTGCCTCTTCGAAGCCGAGTGTGCTTTTAATGTCTCTGCACCCCATTTTGCATTGCATTTCTGTGCCTCTGTGTAATTCGAATCCTGGTGTGCTTTTAACTTCTCTGCACCCCATTTTGCATTGTATTTCTGTGCCTCTTGTGTAAGTCTAAGCCGGGTGTGCTTTTAACTTCTCTGCACCCCATTTTGCGTTGTATTTCTGTGTTTCTTGTGTAAGTCTAAGCCGGTGTGCTTTTACTTCTCTGCATCCATTTTCGGTACTAAAGTGTTCCCATTGCATCTGTTTTCTTGCTTCTCTTGGCTACTAGGCCGCCGGGTGAGTTGTATGCTCGTATTGTGCTGTGCAGTCCATCCTCTATCTCCTCTCCTCCTCCTCTTCCTCCTCTATCATCCCTGATTGTCTGTCTGCTATTCAGTCTTGGTGCACTTCCAATGATCTCTGTCTTAATGCCAGTAAGACCGAGATCCTGCCTATCGGGACACCTCCTCCCCGTTTCCCGCTTGCACTCTTGCCGCCCTCTATTCTATGGGCTCACCTCCCTCTCCTTCCACTGAGGCCAGAAAACTCTGGGTCATCTTTGACTCCTCTCTCTCCTTTACTCCTCACATCTTGGAACTTTCCAGGAATGCCCACTTTCAGCTTCACCTCCTCAGAGGCATTCTTCCTTTGCTCATCAGCCCCCAGAAGCTCAAGCTAGACTACTGTAACAGCCTTTTCCTCAACCCCTCTCTTTCTAGGCTCCATCCTCTTCAACTAATCCGCTGCAAGACTTATTCATGGCCTCAAGCCCTGGGACCGTATTTCTCCAGCAGTAAACCCCTTCCATTGGCTCCTGATTGCTGCAAGGATCAAATTCAAGACCCTCTGCGTCTACAAGGATGTCTGAGGCCAGGGTCCATGGTATCTGAAACTCTCTCTTACTAAATACTCTCCTTCCAAACCCCTTTGATCTTTTGGCTCCAACTCTCTGCTGATCAAATGCTTTTCCAAGCAGAGAGCTGGGCAGGTCCCTCTACTCAGCTGGCTCCCTCCTATAGAACAGTCCATCTTTCTCTCAGTCTTGAACCAGACCATCTAAAGTTCAAACAACTCAAGACCTTTCTCTTCTTCTCCTCCTTCCCCGTCCTGTGCTAACCATCCCCTCTGTTGCTGAAATTGGCGGCCTGGCCCTTCAAGAGTCAAATAAGATCCTGGCCAATTGCCCCGGCACCCCCCTGCAATGCCCAATGAGCCCACACCCACCTGTCGGGTGGTTTGCAGCCTGATACGTGTGCAATAAATAAATAAACTCTCTGCAGATCATACATTTCTCCAGGCAGAGAGTGGGGGGTAGATCCCTCTCCTCTGCAGGTGCCTCCCTCTGGAATGGCCTTCCTGCCCCTGTCAGACTTGAGCCGGATCTCCTTAAGTTACGGAAGCTTCTCGAAACCCTCCTTCCTTCTCCACCTCTCCCCCCCTAATGTCCCCGCCTGCCTCTTGACTTGCTGCCTGGTTCCCTCTAAGTCAAACTTGTTACCAGACCCTCCCCCACCAGTCTATCCCTGCACTTGTCTCCCCTGCCCGCCCTTACTTGCACTTGCCTTCCAGGGCTCCCTATCCCTGCACTTGCCTTCCAGGGCGCCCTATCCCTGCACTAGCCTGACTGAGCCCATCAATCCCGTTTCTCGCACTTAGCTCGTGGACCTTATTTTTACCCGCACTCTCTGCAGTCCCCTGGCACTTATCCACCTGCCTCCCCTTAGCACTTGCCTATTCCATGGACCTTTCCCCCTTGACCCACCATCCTTAGCATTAGCGCATTCCGCTCAGACCGGCACTTCCCCCTCTCCCCCGCTCTTCTTGTTACTGCACTTGTACGATCGGAATGACAGAAGGCCTAGTAAGACCATTTTTGTTTTCTTCATCCCTGTCCTGCCTCCTTGTTTTATTGTGCCTTGAAACACCATTGCTGTACAGGCATATTACAAAATACCCAATAAATAAATAAAATATAAGTAACTGAATGAATGTGCAGAGAGATACATTGAAAAGAGGTGGGGACAGGGCTGAGTTGCGCCTGTGGTTCAGGTGTCTTGGAAGAGTGAGTAATTGACAGTGTTGGATGCTGCAGAGCAATCTAACAGTAGCATAACCTTGTGCCAACCTAATTATGTCCCATCCTCAGCATGGTGGTGGTAACCGACTTACGCCCACTCGGTGGTATGAAACTAGCTAAAGCTTGATGCAAGAATGTATTTAACTCAAAACAGGAGTACAATTGTTGCTAAAAAAAATCAAATATTGTTCTTTTTTTTATTACTTGTATGTAATCAAGGGTAAAATGATTTTTACAAGAAGTTGTTAATTACAGGTGATGTACGTCAAAAGAAGAGTGCGCAGAGGTAAGTCTCAAAGTATTAAATTCAGAGATGTTCTCAAAATTGGTCAGAGAGGCAATCCTCTCTCTTTAGAAAAAATGTCCATCGAAAATCCAAGACCGGCCGGTCGCTTTGAGTTACGCCGCCAAGTTTGATGAAGGCTGCTTCCGATATTTTAGCCGTGACTACCGCCCATCGGGACTTTTCGCCAGATATCAAACGGCACCACCACGTGTGCTCATGGATCAGGACCGAGTCAAGCCAAAGCGGAGTCAAAAATGGAGTGCGAATTTGCTTCAAAGCCGGGCAGTTTAGAAGAAGATGGCGGATGTTCTCCACAGAATGTGGGTCTTCACACAGTCTGCATGAAGTTGAACTGGCCAGCCGTCTTCTCCCTAAGATTTCTCGAGTATGGAGCAGGTTTAATCGTGCCCTTAAAAATGTTGAGCGCAGTTTTTTGTCTGGGAATCTCAGACAGTACGCCATAGGATGTTTCAATTTATTATAGGTTGGTGAAAGGTGGTTTAAGCACTGGATAGAAGCTGCTTTGTCAATGGTGGTAATCCAATCCTGCAATTTTAGTTTTTCACTTACTCTTTGCGGGTTCTTTATCAAGTCATTGAGTGAACATTGCAGGTCTTCCAGTTTGGTTTTTTGAAGGTGAACCCATTTTTGGACCGTCTTGGTGTTAGTTGATTCCAATTCCTGCCCAATAATTTTAAAGATTGGCAAGCTGTCTTCAATTAAGGTTTTCCTAAATAGGGCGAGTGCGGCCCCACTGACGGTGGCGCTTAGCGACAGAAGGCCCAACTCTCGTCTGATCGCTTCAATAGGAATAGCATTCGGAAGGCCTAAAAGAGACTTCCATATATAGGCCTCTAGTTTTCGCCATATTTGGGGAGGTACGGTGAACATGGCATCCATGCCATAGGTTAGTGTGGGCACCATTTTTCCCTTGTAGAAATTAATGGCCGGCATTAATGAGAATTTGCCAAACTTCCTATCAAGTGCTCGTAGTTGGGAAGTCAGTTGTTTAGTTTTAGCCCAGAGATGTTGCTGCATTTTGAGTTCTTGGGAAGACCCATCTATGAACACACCTAGATATTTAAATTGTTGGACCACTTTGATTCTAGTTTCGCACACTGACCAAGACCGGGTGGTTTTCGGAGGGTAGCGAGAAGAGGACAGGACCATAATTTTGGTTTTAGTCTGATTTATTTGGAGATTGTTGGTGGTCATGTAGGTTGCCAAATTGTCCAGCTGTCTTTGGAGGCCGATCGGAGTTTGATCGAACAGGATCATATCGTTGGCGTAAAGGAGGCGGGACAAGGGGGAATTGCCAAACTTCGGAGGGAAGCTGCGCACCAGAACTTCCGAATCTTTGTAGTCCCCCAAAAAAGCCACGAAGAGTGCCAGAGCCAGGGGACAGCCTTGTTTAACACCTCTATGTGCTTGGATATTTCTGGACGGAGCCCCCTGTTTATTCAGTCGGACGTTAAGTGAGGTATTGGTGTGCAGGGCTATTATTGGCTGTAGTACAGCGGGTGGACACTTCCAGTTTTCCAGCTTTCTCCACAATCTTGGTCGATCCACTTTGTCGAAAGCCTGAGAAAGGTCGATGAAAGCCGCGTACACCGTAGGGGCACCCTGCTTTATTTTAGCTTTTAGGATTGTGAGTATGAGAATATTCAAAGCGGTGCTGCCATTTTTCTTGAAGCCTAGTTGGTAGGGATCACTGCAGGGGGCTGCTTTCTCCCAGCGGTGGAAGTGATCTAAAAGAAGAGTGGCAAACAGTTTGCCCATAATGTCCAGTAGGGCGATCGGGCGATAATTTTCCGGGGCTTCTCTGCTTCCATGTTTGAAAATTGGTATGATGATTGCTTTGCACCACGATGATGGGATCTGTCTGGTAGTTCTGCAGTGGTCAAACAGAATGCTCATGAAAGCAGCCCATTCATCACGGTGCTTCTTTAGATCTACATTCGACAAGCCATCCGGGCCTGGGGCTCTTGATGATTTTAACTTTTGGATGGCTATGCTTATGTCTGATATTGGAGAGAGATCGATCCAAGGCGCTGCGGAGGAATCAAAGGACGAGATCGTACCCTTGGTCGGGCTGGCAAACAGGTCGGTGAAAAACGTGACCCACACTTGTTCCGGGACCGAGTTGCTCATGTTATAAGTTGTGGAACCTTGCGAAGCATTTACCAAGGACCAAAAATCAGCCGTTTTTTTTGCAGTTAGGACTTTCATCATTGATTCAGCGTCTTGTTGGTATAAAACAGCTCGACGTGCTCTGATCCATGATTTGTAGGCTTTTTTTTCCGTTCTCCAGCGATCCCATGCCGCGGCGGTGCTGTCTGCCTTGGCACGTCTTCTGAGAGTTCTCAAGACGTTTTTCTTCCCAGCTGTTTCCTTGTCGTACTGGTGGTTACATGATTTGGGGATAGGCGAGCCCGCTGCCGAATGATGCCTATATTTTAGGAGCATGGGGAGGTAGTCCGGCCTGATCGGTGGAACAAGAGGTTGATCAGTCCCAAATTCCGCCACGTACTGATCGGTAATAGATCTAATATTGGCCAAAGTCAGTCAAAGGCACGATTGTTGGGGATTTATTTCAACCGATGGTAAATAATAAGTTGAGTTACTCGCAGAAGAGCTCCATGAAGTAGTGAGCATATTGTGGTCGCTGGAAGCCGTTTTGACCACTTGGAAGTCTTGAATTGCTGCACACAGAGCTTGTGACGCAAAAATATAGTCCAAAGTAGCTGTCGACCGGAACCTCTCCCAGGTCGGGAGATGGGACTGCCCTTCACGGATCCAGGCAACGCTGTGTAGATTCCTGGATGCCATGAGGGTCATCCATGCTTGTCCTCTATGCTCTGCATCTGTTACCTCGGTTGAATTTTTAGAGACTATCTTCTGCTAGACACACTTCGCATTGAGATCACCACATACGAGTACGAAGGGAGTGTTCCATTCGATAAGGATCTCGTCAATGACCTCCGCCATGGTTTGACAAAAGAGTGGCGTTGTAGTTCTTTGCGGGTTCCAGTATGTAGTGATCAAAGCGAGTGGCAGAGGTGAGGATTGCTTTGACCGTCGATTTAAAGGTTCAGAAGCGGGGTTCCATTCAATTAGGACCGCCAGTACCCCATATGATCTGGCTGTGGTCCTGACCAGTTTTAGATTTTGATCTGACCGTGCTCCGATGAGAAGGCCTGCTGAGGGACGGCTTAACAGCCCCTTTACAGCTGGCGAGATCACAATGTCATACCCATCCATTGAGGGTGTATCCTGGAGCCATGTTTCTTGCAAACAGAAAATATCAAAATGACCCAGGTCGAGAGTGTTGGGGTCAGTCAGATGAGCATGACCTCTGGTATTCCAGGAGGCCAACGACAAGGGTTTTTGACACAGTTGGATGTCGGCTTCTTTTGGTAATTGCTATCTAAGGCGGTGTGGAGATAGAGCCCCCTTTATCCAGTCCCAATGGCCGGTTTGAGGAGCGGATTTTTTAAGAACTGGCGACGGTGGTAATTTGAATTGCACACCAGATCTGTGAGTTGCGTGGTCTCTTCGTGGGGATTGGTCTCTCCAGCTTAGCTTTCTTTGAGCCGCACGGGATCGCTGGTTTGGGGAATACCGCGGGCGATGTCTGGCTAGTTCTTGCGTATCTTTAGACCGCTGGTAGGTTTGCGATACTACTCGAGGTGGGTCAGGAGAGCCCCCGGCGGAGCTTATGGGACGTTCAGGTGAATCTTGCCGCAGCTTCCGGGTTCTTGATGGATAGGAAAAGTGTGCCTTCAGTATGTCTCTTCGATCGGTTTGACGCTGGGAAGGACTGTGGACACCAGTTCTTCCTTTATTAGATTGTCGTTCCTGGGTACTGTTCTTAAGGTCCAGAGTCTTTATTTCAGACAGCAGCAGGCCTTGCGCTTTAAGTTCGTCGCTGGCTAGGCGGCATATGTCTTGAATTGCAGAAGAATAAATGTGCAGGTATGCTTTGGCTTTATTGTCTCTATGATAAGGCTCAACCCTTTTAAAGTCTTCCGAATTTAGTTTGCTTAGTGAGGTTGTAGCCAATGTAATTTTTAGCACAGTTCTTCTATTCAAGATGATGTACTTATCTTTGCTGGAAATTTGCTCTATTTTAAAAAGGTGCGTAGAATTTCCCCTCATACAGACAGTAAGTTTGTCAGTTACGTTTCTGGCTGTCCGCGTCCCTTGTTGCGGCGACCTGGCTGATTGATTTCTCGCCCTGGGTCTGCTTTGGAAATCCGGCGAGTATCTTGATGGCTCATCAGTGTGTCGGATCCGAGCCGGTTTATTCAGCTCAGGGGCCTCCCTCGGACATGAGAGAGGGTCCGCTCTGGAGTTCGAGTTACGGCCAGAGGGGGAAGTTGTCAAGGTCTCACGAGAGATTGGACCTTTCTTGGGAGCGGATTGCACCTTGCCAGGCGACATCGCCGATAGAAGGCCTGAATTCAGGAAATCTTCTGTCGATCTGGGGGACTGGGTAGGTCCGTCACAGAGCCTGATCGCGTGAAATTTTGAGCCGTACTTCCGGGAACTTTGGAGTTGGAAGTCAAGCCCTCCCGTGGGGGGCTACGTTGATTTGGTTTATAGGCTGGTGGCATTGATTGATCGATCCCAGCTAATTTCAAGACTTTCTTTCCGTTAATCGGATATTGGGTCGGACCCGGGCTGCTTGCCAAGGCCAGATTTAAAGTCGGTGTAGTCAGGTTAGACGTTTGAGGTAATTTTGCTTTATGCAAGAATACTGGAGCAATTTCATTAGCTGCTTTACCTGAGTCGTCTGTGTAGATTTATGCACTGTCGGCGGTGGTAGAGAGCCTTTTGTTGTTGACGAGGCCACGGACATGTCCGGAGCTAAGGCTACCACCTCTTTTGTTAAGTGCGGGGTTTCGTACTTCAAGTTGATGGCTGTTATATAGCCTTCCAGGAAGGTTAACTTCGACTGTATACTTGCTAAAATGGCCGTGTTGTCTTTAGAAACATCACTTAGCGTTTCATACAGCTTACAGAAGGGGGCCATGGAGATGGTGATTGCCGACATGATTGTTGTCAGATCTTTTCTGGTATTGGGTGAGTCTTTCTGAGATGATGAGGAGAAGTCTGATCTTCCACTCGCTGTCGAGTCCCTTGCTCCTAGAGCTGCAGGGTTCGCCAGTGAATGCCTGCGCCTGTAATTACCGTCTCCAGGGTCAAGCGTGCTGAAGGGCCTTGGAGTTGGGTCCCTTGTTTGGGCCTTAGAATCATCGAGATGTAATGGATGAACCAAGGCATCTTGGTGCCTCGGAGGAGGAAACAAAGTCGTTAAGTGGTTCTTTGCCCAGAGTTGAGGAGACATTTCTCTTTGTGGGCCCACTGTGGGCTGCAATAAGTCAAAGATGTCCAAAAGGGGCTGGTATGAGGCCCTTGTGTTACATAATGGATAGATCATTGTGGTAACCGCCAGCCTTGGAAGCGGTGGCGACGGAGCCTTCGCCTGAAAGTGCTCTGGTAGAATTAAGGAAGAGACCTCCCGCCTTGGCATGGCTAGCGACAGTGCGTTCGGCTGGACGACTGCTGGGACTATTGGGGTCGTGGTGTCCAGATGATCGAGTCCCAGGTCAGACGGGGGGAGGAATTTGATAGAAGTCCAAGAGACAATGTGGCTGGGGCCGGGACTTGCCCGGCTGGCGTGTCCTGGGAGTTGGCGAGAATGGTAATTTTCCTGGACTTAGAAGCCAGTGGCGTCTCATCCAAAGCTTCAAGGATTTCCACATTCGAAAGTTCCGAGTCATTGGACAGTTTCCTTTTGCCTTGCGTCTGGAAGAAATTCAGCAAAGCGGTAGACAGAAGTGGAATAGGTAGAGCAAGTTTTGTGTGGCTCTTCTTCTTTTGGCCTTGTTGTGGAACAGCCTTTTTGGTCTGTCTGGAGACTTTTGAAGGAGGAGCTGACAGATACAGCTGTTTTCCTATAGTGGCGGCCATAGATTTGGCTGTGGATAGTGTTACTAGGGACGTAGGTGCAGAATTGCCTTTTTTTAAAAGATTGATCTTTTTTTCTTTTGGTGGGGAGTCAATTTATGGCCGCCCGTGTCCGAGGTTACAGAGCAGGGGTCAGAGTCTGCCTCGCTAAGCTCCTCTAAAAGAGGATTCGAGGAAATTGGTTGATTATGCAAGACTGGGGGCGACGTGTCAAACGCCCTTGTTTCCCCGGTGTCTGAGGTGTTGCCGGGAGGGGCTGACGCCACAACCGTCCCGGATGACGTAAGAGCGTCCAATGCAGATGGCTGGATGGTCTCATCCGGCGCAGCAGAGACTGCTGGATTCCCTGGGAGCCCTGCACCAACATGGTCAAGGTTGCCCGGTAGACCCGCCGCAACCGGGTGGATCAAGGCGGTGATGGTCTGGGCAGCCAGAATGTTGCGTGAAATGGAGATCTGGGCCTGGGCGGGTGGGTTGGTGGCCAGGTGGAGTGGACGCAGTGCGTCTTGTGGCTGCTGAGACAGAGCGGAGTCAATTGTACTTTCTTGGAAGTTGGTTGACGGCCGGGCGTCCGGGATGGCAGCCGGAGATGTGAGGAGTTGAGAAGCGAATGGAGCTCCAATTGCCGCTGTGCCCACCCCCAGACACCCTGACAGGGGCCCTCCGGCCCCCGCACAGGACTGGTCACTCGCCGAGGCGGTACGAGGGTGGGCAATAGCGGGTTCTGTTGCCAAAAACTGACGGTGGCCCGGAAGACCTCCAAGTGCTCTGTCTTTGGGATCCTGTGAAGACAGAGAAGTCCGTGGTTCCCTGGGCAGGGAAAAAGGAGATACTGCAGACATAATGTCTTGGACCACCGGGTGGGGTACTGGTGTTTGCCCGTGGACATTGCCTCTACCGGGCAGTGGAGATTCTTTGAAGTCCCCTAAATGTGAGTGGCCTAAGTTTGATCGAGGAAGCGGGTTACTGGACGCTGGAGCTCTCGCCGGAGACAGTGGCGGGGTGGAAGCAGCGGCGCTGCCGGATACCAACAAAGGCGCAGTCAATAGAGTTTTCTTTGTGCGGCTCCTTAGGAGACGCTGATCCAGGTCTTCATCCATCGCGGGTAAGGGAGAGAGGAGGGGTGGGGGGTGAGAGGAGGGGAGGAGGGAGAGAGGGGGGGGCAAGAAGAGGGTCAGCGATGGGAAGGGAGAAAGGGGCAAGAGGGATAAGAGATAGGAGAAAGAAAACGAGGGGGGGAAAGCTTGCGGAGGTAGGAAGGGGACGAGGGAAGGCGAGAGGCGGAACGAAGGGAAGGGAAGGGTAGGCTGTGTTCCGCCGACTCACGGAGACAATAATCCGGGAGGCTTGAGCCAGGGAGGACAGAAGGGGGCGCATAGTTGAAACTGCCTGCAAGTTCACAAAAGGTGCCAATAGACACAAGGAAGCACAAGGGATCCTACCTCTTGGTCCTTGGTGCCCGGGATGCCCTTAAGTCCTTGAAGTCCTTGGTGGAGCCGTCAGCCCCCAGGGGACGGACTGGGGCAGACTGGAGCTCAGCTCGGAACTCCACGCGGCCACGAGCTTTTTAAAGGCCAGTTGGGCTTTTTCTTTTCTTAAAGGTGTACACCGCGTACACAGCGGAAGTGGATCACTGCTACAAAGTCACGTCCTCTCACAGCAGAGCTCTGGGGCAGACTGGAACTCAGCTCGGAACTCCGTTCTTTACTTGTGAGTGAACCTTCTTCCTCACACACTACCTCCCCTGGAAATCGTATTCTGTCCCTGAGTTTTTTTGTTCTGTCTCCCCAATGATATCTGCGCAACCCAGGCTGCACCAGGTCTCAGCCTTTGTGGTAAATCTTCAATTAAATAGATTCAGACTGAACCCCTTATCAATCAGCTATGTTCAGACTGAGCCCCTTATCAATCAGCTATGTTCAGACTGAGCCCATTATTAATCAGCTATGTTCAGACTGAGCCCATTATCAATCAGCTATGTTCAGACTGAGCCCCTTATCAATCAGCTATGTTCAGACTGAGCCCACTATCAATCAGCTATGTTCAGACTGAGCCCCTTATCAATCAGCTATGTTCAGACTGAGCCCATTATCAATCAACTATGTTCAGACTGAGCCCATTATCAATCAGCTATGTTCAGGCTGAGCCCCTTATCAATTTACTATGTTCAGGCTGAACCCCTTATCAGTCACCTATGTTCAGGCTGAGCCCCTTATCAATCAGCTATGATCAGGCTGAGCCCCTTTTATAATACGCTATGTTCAGGCTGAGCTTTGTTTTGATTCAACTTGAGGTGTAAATAGGCTTATGTATTTTATAAAGTTGAGCAATGAAGATTTTCACCATTGCTATGTTTGTTTCCCAGATTGGAACCGTGCAGAACTGCTCCTTCTCTTTTCCCAACGTGCACAGTCCCTTTAACAGTTTATGTGATTGCTAATTTCAATGAATAGTTCCAACAGAGAGTTTCGAGAACGTGTTCTGCTCCTTTCAGACCCACTCAACCACTCCGCTTCAATGTATACTTTCACAATCACTGGAAAAATAGTTTACAGCGCTCGCGGTCAGTTTGACACTGGGTTTCCTGATTTCTGAAACTCACCGGCTTCCTCTGCAGGCTTCCCTGCATACCGCACTGGACTTGCTTTGACTTCGTTGTCTCCAGGGTTCCTTCCTCTGCCCCTGAGACACTCCTGCGCTCTCGCAGTGCCCCTGGGGAACAAGCAATCTGCTTCTTTATTAGAAGACCGGCCCTCTAGCATGCCTTCTTTTGCCATGCAGTTGCGCCAGAGACCTCCTGCTCTCACACGATCCCAGTTCGGACCGCCAACTCCTGCACCCCCTGTTATCCGACCTTTGTCACATGGCAGCTCTCCATCCAACGGCTCCCAGCAGTGTCTCTCTCTCTCTCTCTCTCTCTCTCTCTCTCTCTCTTTCTCTCTCTCTCTCTCTCTCTCTCTCTCTCTTTCTCTCTCCCCCTCCCCCTCTCTCTCCCTCTCGCAGCTCTTTTGGTTTCCCACCTTTTGTACACCTGTGTTTTGTGAATGCCTGTCCATAGTTAGGCTTATTAGTGAGACAAGCCTGATTTTTATAGTGGTATTCCTTGGAGGCTCTCTTCCTCATCTCAGTATGCCTCCTAGTTGTGTCTTCCTCGTCTCAGTACTAGAGTGGCATGATTGTGACAAAATAAAGGAAGCTGGTTTGCAATATCCCATGAAGGTGGGAGAATGATTGGGTGGGCTACCATTAGGAAAAGGGGGATACCATGTCTCGCCCAAAGGCCTCCCGGTCCCCAAGTACTCTCCACCCAGGTGATGCTCCCTCGCTTGCCTAGCCCCAGAGTCAGGATCCAAAGGCGATGGCCTTTTCCTGGCCACCTACACAGAGAACCCAAGGTGAAAAGGAGTGAAAATACCCTCCGGTTTCCCACAGTCCCAGCTGCACCAAGGTCAGAACTCAATGCACAGAGAGAAATCTTTAGGGCATGGCAGCTGTAAGGGGGCAGAAGTACAAGTCTGACACAGAGGTGGTCGAATTGTTGGCAACTGCTTGTATTAGAGTTAAAGCAAAGGAGGAACCTGTCGGGCCCTATTTCTAAGAGGGGGTTCCCTGCCTCAACTGAAAGACTAAGGATTCTGTCAGGAAGTTCCAAAACATAAAATGTCCACCTTCCTGTGTCCAAAACAATTTCCGCCCCTTAAACACTAAATTAACTAAGGAAAACTGTGGCCTTCTGTATCCAGAAGAAGGCTTGTCCTGTGCATCGAACCCATCATCCAAAAAGAAAAGTTCACATATGTAACATCAAGTCTGCTTTACTCTCCTGACAGACCTGACTCCATCTATATGGGTCCCAGACCCCTCTGAAACACCTCGGGGTCTTCCCAGTGTGTTCTGCATCTTCTTTTCCTCTCTGGTGGGTTCCTGGCCCTTTTAAACTTTCTCGTGACTTCCCCAACTTCTTATGTGAGTACCAGACCCCTCTGGGATAGCTTGGGGGGGGTCTCCCCGACCGGCTCCATAGCTTTTCTCTTGTGTGTTCTTGTGGGTCACTGACCCTTTTAGGCCTTCTCTGGGTTTTTCCGACTTGTCTTGTCAGCACCTTCCTTGTGTGCTTCCTTAGACTGCAATGGGTCTTTGACCCTTCTGTGCTCTTCTTGTGTACCTTAACCAGTTTCATATGGGTCCCAGACCCCTGTTTTAGGTTCGCCTTGTGCCCAGCACCCTGTTTGCATGCTTCCTTAGACTGCAAAGGGTCCTTGACCCTCCTGGAGTCTTCTTGTGCAGCTTCCCCAGTTTCATATGTGTCCCAGACCCCTGTCTCAGGTTCACCTTGTGCCCCATCACCCTACTTCCTTAGACTGCAATGGGTCCTTAAACAACCTGGAGTCTTCTTGTGCAGCTTCCCCAGTTTCATATGGGTCCCAGACCCCTGTTTTAGGTTCGCCTTGTGCCCAGCACCCTGTTTGCATGCTTCCTTAGACTGCAAAGGGTCCTTGACCCTCCTGGAGTCTTCTTGTGCAGCTTCCCCAGTTTCATATGTGTCCCAGACCCCTGTCTCAGGTTCACCTTGTGCCCCATCACCCTACTTCCTTAGACTGCAATGGGTCCTTGAACATCCTGGAGTCTTCTTGTGCAGCTTCCCCAGTTTCATATGTGTCCCAGACCCCTGTCTCAGGTTCGCCTTGTGCCCCAGCACCCTGTTTGCATGCTTCCTTAGACTGCAATGGATCTTTGACCCTTCTGTGCTCTTCTTGTGCAGCTTCCCCAGTTTCATATGTGTCCCAGACCCCTGTCTCAGGTTTGCCTTGAGCCCCAGCACCCTGTTTGCATGCTTCCTTAGACTGCAATGGGTCCTTGACCCTCCAGGAGTCTTCTTGTGTAGCTTCCCCAGTTTCATATGTGTCCAAGACCCCTGTCTCAGGTTCACCTTGTGCCCCATCACCCTACTTCCTTAGACTGCAATGGGTCCTTGAACATCCTGGAGTCTTCTTGTACAGCTTCCCCAGTTTCATATGGGTCCCAGACCCCTGTCTCCAGTTTGCCTTGTGCCCCAGCACCCTGTTTGCATGCTTCCTTAGACTGCAATGGGTCCTTGACCCTCCTGGAGTCTTCTTGTGTAGCTTCCCCAGTTTCATATGGGTCCCAGACCCCTGTCTTCAGTTCGCCTTGTGCCCCAGCACCCTGTTTGCATGCTTCCTTAGACTGCAATGGGTCCTTGACCCTCCTGGAGTCTTCTTGTGTAGCTTCCCCAGTTTCATATGTGTCCAAGACCCCTGTCTCAGGTTCACCTTGTGCCCCATCACCCTACTTCCTTAGACTGCAATGGGTCCTTGAACATCCTGGAGTCTTCTTGTACAGCTTCCCCAGATTCATATGGGTCCCAGACCCCTGTCTCCAGTTTGCCTTGTGCCCCAGGACCCTGTTTGCATGCTTCCTTAGACTGCAATGGGTCTTTGACCCTTCTGTGCTACTTCCCCAGTTTCGTATGGGTCCCAGACCCCTCTCTCAGTTTGCTGTCCCTTTTTGGCAGGCCTGGTTCACTAAACAGCCAGGCACTGTTTCTCATATGACCGCTTTGTATTTCTCCCCAGGGACTGGGATGAGGGAGGGGATCCTCTGCTTTCCCCAACGGCCTCGTTTGCTCTTTGTGATCCCTGCCACCCGTTACAGTAACCCGGGTAGCTTTCACGGCATTACCGTCTGCCTTGGGTGTCTTCACGGGACCACCTCTAGTTGCTGTGGGCTTCCGCACACCTTCCGGCTCTCTCGGCGTCTCCCCACCATGCTTTCAGGTCTGGTCTTCTCGGTTTGTGCCTCCAAACACACATGTATTGCACTGTATACCTGTTATCTTCAGGAGAACCCATGTGCAGAAATACTTGATAAGATTAAAGAATTGCCAAGCAAATGTAGCAAGAGCTGCAATATTCAAGAGCCTCTCGGAACCATGGAGAAATATAATATGCTTGAAAAGATGAAGGATTTTGACAATGTTCAGGGACAGGGATTTTGTTGCAAGTAATAAGGTCTGTTATATCTGCTGAATGGAATGCACGCATTTCATCAGTGGAGGCAATCATTAGGTATTTATTTGCATTAAACGTTCATAATTACTCTTGCATGTGTGACAAGCTAAGTATGCTGACCTTGCCAAGAGAGGGAGGAGGCCAGTCACTAATCCATCTGGAGCCTGTCCTGCCCCTGAGGGAAAAACACTTATGAGAGCTCCAGTTGCTACCCCTATTAATTGCACCAATTCCGCGTGGTGCCGTGCACCTTTGCCTCAACCCATGCCTCCACAACAGATTCTTGCCCGTTGTCTTCTACTTCGCTTAGAACCATCTTGTCCCCACGATGAGTACACCAGATTGCGGGAAGAGATGAGGTATCACATGCCAGCTACCAGTGAGCCATGACCCATCCACCAACACACAGCAATCGGGCAACAATGGGGAGAGATTGGCAGAGCAGCAAATTGCCACAGACACACAGAGTGCATGGAATCCTCAGAGGGTTGCCGAGCAGCCGCTGCGATTACCTGGACTTACCCTCAAAAACCCTAGACCACCAGGGACAAATGAAAAGGATAACAGACCCCCACCGATAGCAGGACTGAGCTTTGGGGGCCGAGGTCCGAAGCCCCAAATCAAGAACTTGTATGCTCACCCTGCTGGGCTGCCATGTTCCTCATGGAGAGAATGGGCAGGGCTTAGCCCCCCTCATTTCAAACATCTGCGGCCACATACATCACATACCAGGCAGTGCCAGGGAAAGAAGACCTAACGTAGAAGGAGAAGGTGCATGAAAGGAACAGGAATTTGGAAGTGTGGGTTACCTGTGTGAGGTCAATAGAGTTGAGGACCAAGAGACCAGCAGGAGGAAGGAGGGCTCGGAGAAGGTTAGCTATTGGATGTGTGAGTGCAGGGGTAATGCTCTGTGAGTGATCATGACTGTGAAGTGTATAAAGATAGTGTATTCAGAGTAAGCAGTGTTTGTGAAGTGACTGTGTGAGTGAAAGAAGGGTGTGTTGTAGAGAGTTGGTGGTGTAAAAGGAAAGTCCAGTACTGGGAGTAGGAGAGTAGTATGAGAGGAGGGTAGTGGGAGGAGGAAGGTAGTGGGAGGTGGAGAGTAGTAGTGGGAGGTGGAGTGTCGTAGTGGCAGGAGTAGAGTAGGGGTGAGAGGAGAGAAGTAACGAACATAGTAGTGTAGAAGTGGGAGGAAGAGTGTAGGGATGAGGAGATGAGCAGCAGTAAGAGTAGGAGAAAAATCATGGGAGGAGGAGAGTAGTAGTGGGAGGTGGAGAGTACTATGAGAGGAGGGGAGTGGTAGTGGGAGGAGGAGGAGAGTAATAGTGGGAGGAGAAGAGCAGTAGTGGGAGGAGAAGAGCACTAGTGTGAGGAGAAGAGCAGTATTGGGAGGAGGAGAGCAGAAGTGGGGGGAGAGTGTAGGGGTGAGGAGATGAGCAGTAGTGAGAGTAGGAGAAAAATCATGGGAGGAGGAGAGTAGTAGTGGGAGGAGGAGAGCAGTATGGAGGAAGAGAGTAGTAGTGAGAGTAGGAGAATAGTCGGGGAGAAGGAGAGTAGTACTGGGTGGAGTAGAGTAGGGATGGGAGGAGAGTAGAGGTGGGGGGAGGAGAGTAGGGATGGGAGAACAGATGTGGGAGGAGAGCAGTAGTAGGAGGAGGAGAGCAGTAGTGGGAGTAGAATAGTCATGGGAGGAGGAGAGTAGTAGTGGAAAGAGGAGAGTATTAGTGAGAGGAGGAGAGTAGGGGTAGGAGGAGAGTAAAAGTGGGAGGAGGATTGTAGGGGTGAGGAGACAAGCAGTAGTGAGAGTAAGAGAATAGTCATGGGAGGAGGAGAGTAGTAGTGGGAGGTGGAGAGTAGTGGGAGGAGTAGAATAGGAATGGAAAGAGAGTAGAAGTGGGAGGAGGAGAGTATTAGAACTGAGAGAAGGAGAGTAGAACTGAGAGGAGAGTAGTAGTTGAAGGAGAACAGTGGTGACAAGGGGAGCAGTAAAGAAGAGTGAGAGGAGAAGTAACATCAAAGGGTGGAAGCGAGAAGTAGGTGGAGGCACCGGAGTTTGGTGGGAGGAGTGAGAGAGGAGGGTAGTAGGAAGAGTAGAAGAGAAGTGGTGGGTCTATTCCCATTAGAACACTAACCTTTGGTTATAGTCGGGAACATAGGAAGTCCCTGAGGGAGTTTAGATGGATGGCATCTAGGGTCCCATTAGAACACTGACCTTTGGTTCTAGTCGGGAATTTAGGAAGTCCCTGAGGGAGTTTAGATGGATGGCATCTATGGTCCTATTAGAACACTAACCTTTGTTTATAGCCGGGAACATAGGAAGTCCCTGAGGGAGTTTAGATGGATGGCATCTATGGTCCCATTAGAACACTAACCTTTGGTTATAGCCGGGAACATAGGAAGTCCCTGAGGGAGTTTAGATGGATGGCATCTATGGTCCCATTTGAATACTAACCTTTGGTTATAGCCGGGAACATAGGAAGTCCCTGAGGGAGTTTAGATGGATGGCATCTAGGGTCCCATTAGAACACTAACCTTTATAGCCGGGAACATAAGAAGTCCCTGAGGGAGTTTAGATGGATGGCATCTAGGGTCCCATTAGAACACTAGCCTTTGGTTATAGTCGGAAACATAGGAAGTCCCTGAGGGAGTTTAGATGGATGGCATCAATGGTCCCATTAGAACACTAACCTTTGGTTATAGCCGGGAACATAGGAAGTCCCTTAGGGAGTTTAGATGGATGGCATCTAGGGTCCCATTAGAACACTGACCTTTGGTTCTAGTCGGGAACTTAGGAAGTCCCTGAGGGAGTTTAGATGGATGGCATCTATGGTCCCATTAGAACACTAACCTTTGGTTATAGCCGGGAACATAGGAAGTCCCTGAGGGAGTTTAGATGGATGGCATCTATGGTCCCATTAGAACACTAACCTTTGGTTATAGCCGGGAACATAGGAAGTCCTTGAGGGAGTTTAGATGGATGGCATCTAGGGTCCCATTAGAACACTAACCTTTGGTTATAGCCGGGAACATAGGAAGTCCCTGAGGGAGTTTAGATGGATGGCATCTAGGGTCCCATCAGAACACTAACCTTTGGTTATAGCCGGGAACATAGGAAGTCCCTGAGGGAGTTTAGATGGATGGCATTTAGGGAACCACCCTTAGGAAAAGAGAGTTGTCAGACAGTAGGGGGGTCAACATTCGGTAGCACTACCCGGGGAATAAGTACTCCTTAGGGGAGAGAATTGGAGCAAAACAAGAGAAAGATCGAAGGCCACAGGCCCCATGAAAAAATGAAACCCTTGAACTGTCTCCAAGAGCGGTTTCCGTGCCATCTGTTCCCATCTGGGATAGCATTTTGCACAAATGAATGATTTGAAAATGCCATTTCTTGCAATATCAAAAGCGTTTGAAAAGGGAGTTAAACTAAAGATTGGGGTATAACTTGGATAGAGTGTGCTATGACGCTAAATTATAGGTAGGTTATTTGCAGCAGTATCACATGAACAGGGGTTGGGAGCTGCAAGAACATATCACAAGAAGCAGGGCCTGGGAGCTGCAGGGACATATCACAATAAGCAGAGGGACCTGCAGGGACATATCACAGTAAACAGGGTCTGGGAGCCTCAGAAACATACCACAATAAGCAGGGATGTAAGCTTCAGGGACATATCGAAATAAGCAGGGACATGGCGCATCAGGGGCACCACAATAAGCAGGGCCTGGAAGCTTCAGGGATCAGCTCAGGAACTCTCTGGGGGTCATTCTGAGTATGGTGGTAGCCATGGAGCAATTAGCTCCATGGCTGCCTCCCATACCGGTACCGACTCCGGTTTGGTACAATGGGGATTTACCGGTCTATTCCGACCCTGGCTCGAGCTGTAAGTCCCCATTGACCAAACCATTCCCCATTCCCGGCTCAATGGGAAGGGGGAGGGCGCAAATAACGGGCTTGCTAATGGCAAGCCCTTTATTTGCGCCCTGGTCCCCTAACGGGACCCGTAAGATACGTTTGGTCTGACCAAACATCCCTTACGGTTCCCGTTAGGGGACCTCGGAATCGGGCGGTAGGGGTTTACCGGCACCGGTCTCATAACCGGTGCCCGGTGTCCCCTACCACCCTACTCGGAATGACCCCCTCTGTAATACTTTCGGAAACCTTCGATGACATTACCAATTGCCTAGCTCTGCAGAAAACGAGAAAACACAAACTAGTCCCTCCTACTAAATCCTGGTTTACCCCCGCGCTACGCAATTTGAAAGTGGCTATGCATAAACAGTACTTTAAATGGAAAACTAATTATTCAGCTGACCTGCTCCTGGCCTACAAAGAGGCAGCCAGATTGTATAAAGCGGCTATCTTAGATGCTGTTATGCTTGAACTAAAATGGCGCAGGTGCGCAGTGCATTCTGGGAACGCTCAGAGCCATGATGGATATTTACTTCATGCCGCAGTGAAAAGCTGAACACATTTTGCTGAGTGTTAGATTCAGGGTGCTGAGGAAAACATGTTTTCCAAACCTGGTATGCGGTCAAGGACATTTCTGCTGGGAAAGCTAACTTTGTTATGGTTTGTTACTGTTCTCCGTGGAGCGTGGTTTTAGAGGAGGGAGGTACTCTGCTCCTTGAGGATGGCTGTCGATTGACCCAGCTGGCAACCGACGGCTGCTCATCAATGCGCAAGTGCCATTTCCAGAAGGTTCGAGACTGCCACCCCTTTTCGGAGTGTGTATATATGCGGAAACCCGGAGGTGGTCAGGTGAGACTTCAGCTGGAGGAGGACGCTTCCGTCCGGCATTCCTGTGAGCTGTGGTGCTCTCGGCCTGGCTGTTCCCGTGGTCTTCCAGCCGCTTCTGGGCGAGATGAGGAATCCAGTTACGCTCACGGTGATGTATTTTCTTTTGAATTCTTTGCTTCTTCTGTGATTTATGTCTATATTATTTCTGTGAGTTATTTCTATGTTATTACTTTTACATGCTTATAGGAAAATACATCAAATGAAGGTGGAAATGAAAAACGAGGTTTTGCGATTGGAGAGAGAGCTGGCTGCAGAAAGGCAGACTGCGCTAATGCAGCAGATTCAAATGAAACTGTTTAAATATAAGGCTGACACATATCAGGCTGTGGTCGAGAGGGCAGCAGTCGGAGTAGCCCGGTATAAGTATAGGAAAAGACGGGGAGGGGTCAACAAAAGAAAGTTGGCAGCTGTAATCGCTACCGCTGGTGTGGACTGGGATCCGGATAAGTGGGATGGTGATATTTTTGATTCAACCAGTCTAGAAAGTATTTCCGCAAATGAGTCTGACCCCAAAATGGAAGTGAAACAGAAAACAGTGGCAGCTAAGCCCGTTAGACGACGGCTAGCCGGACCCCACCCGCAGAATCCTGCTGGCGGAATGGTGGATTTAACCACGCTGGAGGATTACACACAGCAGGAGGTTGGGGAAATTATTACCCGTTTGAGGCAAAAATCAGGGGAAGCTTTATTGACATGGATGGTGAGATTGCTAGATGGGGGTGCTGCAGGGTTGTTGGTAGATTCTACGGATTCACTGCGTTTTTTACCCCTGTCAATTGATACCAATGTACAGGAGGTCTTAAGGGCAGGACCGCCCCAGGTGTCTTTGTTGCACTTGGTAGCCCAAGCATGTAACTGTAAATACCCCATTACCACAGATTGGCCTAGCGAAGAAACGAAGTGGTATATGTTGAGAGAGGCAATTCAAAAAGTCAGAGAGCATGCTATGAAAGAGGCTATTCACATAGATGCTCCTGATCACATGGGAGCCGTGCCGCTCTCAGTTTCAACTCGAAACATGGTGATTAGAACCGCGCCACCCGCATACAAAAGAGTCATTATGACTTTGCTCGTAGGTATGACGGGCAAAGCTACTGATGAGGTAGCGGATGCCATTCGGCAACTTGCAGATTTAGGGGAGTTGGATAAGAGCGATAACAAGCCACAGGAGAGAAAGGGGCGTAGTGAGAGAAGAACCGAAGGCAGGCAGCAAGATAGCAGAGACTCCCGAGTGTCCCGAAAAGATATGTTTTTGGCTTTGTTAAAAGATGGTGTGCCACACGAAGAAATTGATGGCATTGAAACCAGTGAATTATACAAAAAACGAGGACTTGCAGCTAAAGAGCGCTATAAACAGGTTAAGAAACAAGTAGTCACCACGCCACAGGAGGACACCTCACCTTCTGCTCCCCCTGCGGAAGAACAAGACGAAGGGTCTATGGGGACACCTTCCCTGTACCAGGCAACATACGCTGATTTGAGAAAGGTGGTGAGTACGATGCTAGAGGCGTAGTCGAGTCACACTCATTCGAATTTTGACTAGGGCTTCGGCCAAGCTCTGGCAGCGTCTGCCCGCATAAAAGTTGATAGGCGGCCTCATGTTGATGTTAAGATTTTTTGGGGGCCAGGAAATACACAAGGGGTGCGAGCATTGATAGACACTGGGGCGGAGGCCTCTTTGATTCATGGCAATCCAACACGATTTAAAGGCAAACAGTTTACTATTACAGGTCTAGGGGGAAAGGAGACCCCCGCAGTACAAACGAAAGTGGAGATGAAAATAGGCAATTTGAATAGGCAGAAATACCAAGTGTTTATTGTCCCGATACCTGAATATATAATTGGCTTTGACATTTTGGAAGGGTTAACCTTGGGACTTGGCGGTAAAACGTACCAGTTTGGGGTGAGTGCATTGATCTGTACACCCATTACCGTAGGCAAATTGAAGATGCCCCCAGTGCAAGTGCCGGTGGCAACCAAGCGGGTAGCAATGAAACAATACCGCATTCCTGGGGGGCACAAGGAAATTTCAGACACCATCAAAGAGTATGTGGAGGCGGGTGTATTACGCCCTATTACCACCGCATGGAACAATCCTCTCTGGCCTATTAAAAAGGGAGATGGGTCGTGGAGGATGACGGTGGATTACCGGGAGTTGAATAAACACACTCCTCCCTAAGTGCCCGCAGTCCCAGATGCCGTTACCTTGATTGAGATTGTCCAAAGGTTTGAGGGGACTTGGTATGCAGTGATCGATTTAGCCAATGCATTTTTCTCTGTGCCAATTGCTTAAGAGTGTCAAGAGCAGTTTGCGTTTTCGTGGAGTGGACGTCAGTACACTTTCACGAGGCTACCTATGGGGTACATACATAGCCCGACTATCTGTCACCGGCTGGTGACAGAGCACTTAGACAAGATACCGTGTAAACCTGACATACAAATCTCTCATTACATTGATGACATTTTGATTCAGGGCAAGGATGAGCACAGTGTGCAAAGCCAGTAAGATGTCATTATGGAAGGATTGAAGAATGAAGGGTGGGAGAGTAACCCGAGTAAAATTCAAGGTCCAGCTTAAACAGTGATATTCCTAGGGATTCAGTGGCATCATGGGCATTGAGAAATGGTGCCAAAAGCCTGACAGAAAATACTTGAATTCACCACTCGAATGAACAAAAAGCAAGCTCAGCAGTTTATAGGGCTGTTTGGGTTTTGGAGACAGCACATTCCCCATTTAGGGCAGATATTGGCCCCCCTCTACAAGGTGACACGAATGAAATATGAGTTTCAGTGGGGGGAGGAACAGCAGAAAGCCTTTGAGCTGGCGAAAGACACCGTGCAGCAGGTGCTTAATTTATGGCCATTGAAGGAAGGCAAAGTGGAATTAAATGTGTCTGTGCAAGACAATTATGCTAACTGGAGTGTGTGGCAGAAACAAGACAGGAAACGTGTGCCATTGGGGTTTTGGAGTCGTAAGTTGCCCGATGCTGGTAACTCATACACTCCATTTGAGAAGCAATTGCTGGCGTATTATTAGGCCCTTGTTGATACCGAGCAAATGACGGTGGGCCATGATTTATTAATGAGACCAGAAATACCAATCATGCAATGGGTACTGAGCTCTCCTAAAACGCATAGAATAGGACATGCTCAAGAAGCCAGCATAATTAAATGGAAATGGTATATTCAAGACAGAGCCAAATCAGGGAAGGGTGGAGTTGCAAAATTACATGAGCAAGTAGCCAACATACCGCCCTCAGATTACATACCACCGGAAGTGCCTGAAAAATGTGAGTCTCCCGTGAAATGGGGAGTACCTTACAGCGATTTGACCGTGAAGCAAACAGAGCATGCTTGGTTCACGGATGGCTCAGCTCGATATGTGGGAACTGAGTGGTACTGGAAAGCAGTGTCGTACAATCCCAAGACAAAAAAGATGTTGACAACGTCAGGGAAAGGGAAGAGCAGCCAGTTTGCAGAGCTTTACGCAGTTTTCCAAGCACTGAAACAAGAGACCCCTGGTCAATGTTATGTGTACACAGATTCATGGTCAGTGGCGAATGGATTGGCAGTGTGGTTGCCAACCTGGCAAAAGAATGGGTGGAAGATTAATTCAAAAGAGTTGTGGGGAAAAGAATTGTGGCAAGATATTGCAGAAATGTTATCACAAAGTGAAGTCACTGTATATCATGTGGACGCGCATTGTTCCACAGACTCATTAGAACGTTGGTTTAATTCTGTTGCAGACGAACACACCAAGATCTCATCTGTGGGTGCAGAGGCTCAGGAAGACGATTTGGAGGGTTTGACCAAATTGGCTCATCAGAAATGTGGACACCTTGGAGAAAAGGCTACTATCAGGTGGGCACAAGCTCGAGGAATCAGTCTTCCTTTAGAAGTAGTGAAAACGATCATTTTGCAATGTCCAGTGTGCCAACACCAACTGCATAGACCTATCCCTCAGATTGTTCGAGATACATTGCGAAGAGGAAAATTACCAGGTCAAATTTGGCAGATTGATTATATCGGTCCCATGCCAATCAGTAGAGGTTGTCAGTATGCATGCACTATTGTGGATACATACTCAGGATATTTGATGGTTTTGCCGTGCAAGCGTGCAACACAACTGAACACCATCAGGTTGTTAGATCAGATCATACTACATTATGGAGTACCTTTGCAGATTCAAAGTGACAATGGGTCACATTTCAAAGGCAAATTAATTCAGGAGTATTGTCAGGAAAAGAGCATTGAGTGGTTGTATCACGTACCTTATTATCCAGCTGCTTCAGGGTTAATTGAACGAATGAATGGATTATTGAAAGAACAATTGCGCAAATCTGGAGACGGCAATTTGGCAGGCTGGCGTGATCGTGTGTTTGATGCGGTGCAAGTATTAAACAATAGACCTGTGAATGAGCATGAAACTCCTTTGATGCGACTAATGACTCCTACTTTACAGGTTCGACCCAATTCAGTCAGAGAAACACTATTGTACTGGGAAATTACTCTGGGTTCTTTAGCTCCCTATCGAGCAACTCCAAAGTCAGCAGGGGTAGACTTGCATTCCCATGAAGAAATCAGATTAGACCCGAGAGGGATGGTTGTAATTGAAACAGGGATTGGAGTACAAATTCCCCCAGAGCATATGGGATGGATTGCCCCTAGTTCTGGCCTAGCATTGAAGGGAGTTCAAGTGTTGGGAGGGGTAATTGATGCTGATTACCAAGGCGAGATTAAAGTCATCCTAATGAATAGTGGGGACCAATTGTTATCGATCCACAAGGGTGATCGAGTGGCCCAATTGATCATTATTCCTGTTAAGTTGTCCATGATTAAGAAGGGGGAGCCTCCTACAGTGTTAACTACCCGTGGGGATCGTGGTTTTGGCTCTTCAGACAGTATGGTACCGGGTGCAAAGGTGTGGGTGGAAAAGCCAAGTGGCCCACCAGTGCCCGCAGATGTCATGGCATCAGGCAAAGATCAAGTAGTTTTAGTCATGGAGCCTGGTAGAAAGAAATGGCAATATGTGCCCGCAGACAAATGTTATCTGAGAGAGTGATGTGCAACACCGATATCTCTTTTCTGGGTTTGCCTTGTAGATCCTGTGTCTGGCTGGTGTAATTGTGGTACTAAATGGACTCCTTTTGGGAGAATTAAACAGCCTGCTGCTACCAACGGAAAATGTCACATCTGTGCCAGTGATCAAGGGGATACTGATAGTGATGAATAGTATTGTCCCAAAGCAGCCTCATGCCGATGCAGAAAAGCCAGCCAGACCGAAGACATGGATTCATGAAATGCGGCAAACACGTCAGGAGCAAGTGAAAACAACCTTGATGCCAGTCATGCGAGAAGCATTTTCAGGAAGGCGAAAACATTCTCCTATGATCACCCAGACGGAGAATATGTGGATATATCTGGCACAGCAGGTACTCAACATATCGCACTTTTGTCTTACTGATGTGCCCAATGCTGAAGCTTTATTGACTACGTGCTTAGTAGCAGTGCCGACGCCTGTTCCGGTTTTAAAGCATATCTTCGGCGTCACCCACAATGATTCTTTGGTTCAGGATTTGGATATTAGGCAATCTTTTTCCGTCTATGAGTACTGTAGGTTTTGCCAAGAAACCGATCGCAAATGGAGAAATGTGACACGTGTTATTACTTATAATATAACCCAAGGTGATGTATGTTATTTCATGACATGCAATGCACAAGAAATTGGCAAATGCCAACAGATCGATTTAACCAAACAGCACAATCATACAAGGTTTGAGCAGCGAATGTGTTCGCGAGTGCCACGCACATGCACCAGTGTAAATAATACTATGTCTTGTAATCATACAGTAATAGCTGACAGTCATTTGAATCATGTGAAACTTCCAACAGGATGGCTCTTTTCATGTGGCAACATCGCATATACTTATATTCCAGCTAACATTTCCAGAGGTCCATGTACTTTAACTCGATTAGGACTAATGATGTTTCCTTTACACCCAGCGATAACTCGAGGTTTCAGAGACCGGCTCCTTTGCCACGGGGCTATGGAAGGTAAATATCCCAGGGTGGAATTGTTATGCTTGAACTAAAATGGCGCTGGTGTGCAGTGCATTCTGGGAGTGCTCGGAGCCATGATGGATATTTACTTCATGCCGCAGTGAAAAGCTGCACACATTTTGCTGAGTGTTAGATTCACGGTGCTGAGGAAAACATGCTTTCCAAACCTGGTATGTGGTCAAGGACATTTCTGCTGGGAAAGCTAACTTTGTTATGGTTTGCCTCTGTTCTCCATGGAGCGTGTTTTTAGAGGAGGGAGGTAGTCTGCTCCTTGAGGTTGGCTGTCGATTGACCCAGCTGGCAACCGACGGCTGCTCATCAATGCACAAGTGCCATTTCCAGAAGGTCCGAGAACTGCCACCCCTTTTCGGAGTGTGTATATATGCGGAAACCGAGAGGTGGTCAGGTGAGACTTCAGCCGGAGGAGGACGCTTACGTCCGGCATTCCTGTGAGCTGTGGTGCTCTCGGCCTGGCTGTTCCCGGTGTCTCCCATCCGCTTCTGGGCAAGCTGAGGAATCCAGTTACGCTCACTGTGATGTATTTTCTTTTGAATTCTTTGCTTCTTCTGTGATTTATGTCTATATTATTTCTGTGAGTTATTTCTATGTTATTACTGGTTGCTTCTAAACTTTGAATAAATAACCGTATAAGTGCTGATTATCTTCTAAGAGTGTGTGGTTGCGAGTTATTTCGTCTTTCTGCGTTCAAAGTATTGGCTCTATAATTGCATTGGTGATTTATGTTCTTCCGTGCACTCTGGGGAGAGCAATACAGATGCAAAGAAGAAGTTCTTTAATAATAGGATCATTGAAGCACGGTCAGAGGCTAGGGAACTGTTCAAAATTCTCAAGGAGCAAGAATTGACACCTGTTCTCGAGATTCAGGAAGTCGTAAAAGACAAAAATAGTGCCAGACTATCCAAGATGCTATGGCCGCCAAATAACAGGGAATCAAAGCTAATATTAGCCTAAAAAAGGTAAGTGCCCTCAGTGAAGGTAATATTCCCGAATGCCTGGAACACATTAGATGCCCCACAATCCCGGAATTCTCATTTTCTGCTATCACGCTGGAAGAACTGACGGAGGTGGTTAAACACCTGAAAACAACCAGCTCAGGGGCGATCCATTCTCTACAATTATAATTAAAACATGTCCCCCTTTACTGTTAGAGTCCATTCTTCAATGTGATAATGCCTCTTTCAAAGAGAGTGTTGCACCGGATGCACTCAAACGCTCCTGGGTTACACCCTTACTAAGAAAAACGGATCTCTCCAACGAGGACCCCTTGAATTAAAAGCCCATCACGAACTCGAATTTTCTTATGAAGATCCTGCACCGAGTTGCCTATAAACAAATAGCCAAACACATAGAAAGCCCCCCTATTCTGAACTGCTGGAAATCAGGCTTCAGAGCAGGGCATAGCACTGAAATGGTCCTTCTGCAACTAAAATCTAGGCTCCTCTCCAACATAGATAAGGGAGAAACTACTATGCTCATGCTGCTGGACCTCTCAGCCGCATTCGACCTGGTTGACCACACGTTGTTGGTTACCAGGCTCAAACAAGTGGCAGCATTCTCCACCGAAGCCTCGCAGTGGGTAGCTTCTTTTCTCAAGAATAGGGTCAGTTGCACTTGCTCAGACTTAGCTGAAGCAGACACAACCCCGATTGAGTATGGAGTCCCGCAGGGAGCTAGCCGCTTGCCCTGTTTTTATAACATCTTTACTGTCCCCTTCTTCTCAATGTTGGTGCACGAAAACATCTGGCTCACCAACTTCGCAGATGATACACAATGTATCATCCCTTTGACGGGAGACCATACCCGAGACGAAGAGCGTGTGAATAAAGTCTACACCTGCATTGAGAACTGGATGGTACAAAACGGACTAGCTCTAAATAGAGCAAAAACGGAGCTCATGATTGTGGGATCCCCAAATCGGATCTCAAAGCTTGACACCAGGTACAGCTAAATTCAGCTTGTTGAAGTGAAAATAGACACCCTCAAGAAAGTTAAGTCGCTAGGGGTGATTCTCGATCAACACCTCTCCATGAATGCGCATGTGGGGAGTATTGTATCTGGGGCAGCCTACTACTTAAAACTCTTTACACACCTCAGACCCATGATCTCCCAGGCCAACGCTGAAACCTTGGCGAGAGCCATAGTAGGCGCTAACATGGATTATTGTTACAGTCTGCTGACTGCAAGTCATTCAAACTGGTGCAATGAGGGTGATCATGGGTCTCTCTAGACGGGACCATGTCACACCAGCTAGAAGAGCTCTCCACTGGCTACATGTAGAGGCCAGAATTCAGTATCGTCTCATTCTTATAACCTTTAAGAGCCTCCTGGGCACCATGCCCTGTTACCTCAACGAACTGATTCTGCCCAAGAGTTCCTTATGGGTCCTCAGGTCACAGGAGACTAAAATGCTCATAATCCCGAAAAGCAACTCCAGGAAAGCGGAAAAGGGAGCTTTTGCTATAGCAGCTCCAACTGCCTGGAATCACCTACCTTTGGACCTAAGGTTGGAAACGGCCCTTGAGGCCTTTAAAAGAAAGCTAAAAACATGGCTTTTTGACTAAAGTCATCTGAGTTGTAGCTTTGACATCCTCGGTCCGCTGACTCTTATTTGTTTCTCGTTGTTCAGTCTAGTCCGCGCCATCATGCCCAAGGGTTCATTGTTGAGCAATACAAATGTATTAAAGTAAGGTAAACTAAAGGGGCATATCACAATAAGCAGGAACTGGGAGCTGCAGGAACATATCGCAATAAGCCGGGCCTGGGAGCTGCAGGAACATATCACAAGAAGCAGGGTCTGGGAGATTCAGGGACATATCACAATAAGCAGGGTCTGGGAGCTGCAGGAACATATCGCAATAAGCAGGGGCTGGGTGCTTCAGGAACATATCGCAATAAACCAGGTCTGGGAGCTGCAGGAACATATCGCAATAAGCCAGGTCTGGGAGCTGCAGGAACATATCACAAGAAGCATGGGCTGGGAGCTGCAGGGACAGATCACAAGAAGCAGGGTCTGGGAGATTCAGGAACATATCACAATAAGCAGGGGCCGGGAGCTGCAGGGACATATCACAATAAGCAGGATCTGGGAGCTTCAGGAACATATCACAATAAGCATGGGTTGCGTGCTTCGGGCACATATCACAATAAGCAGGGGTTGGGCGCTTCAGGGACATATCACAATAAGCAGGGGCTGGGAGCTGCATTGACATATCACAATAAGCAGGGGCCGGGAGCTGCAGGACATATCACAATAAGCAGGGGCCGGGAGCTGCAGGGACATATCACAATAAGCAGGGTCTGGGAGCTTCAGGAACATATCACAATAAGCAGGGGCTGGGGGCTTCAGGAACATACCACAATAAGCAGGGGCTGCGTGCTTCAGGGACATATCACAAGAAGCAGGGTCTGGGAGCTACAGGAACATATTACAATAAGCAGGGGCTGGGAACTGCAGGAACATATTACAATAAGCAGGGGCTGGGAGCTGCAGGAACATATCACAAGAAGCAGGGTCTGGGAGCTGCAGGAACATCACAAGAAGCAGGGTTGGGAGATTCAGGGACATATCACTATAAGCAGGGCCTGGGAGCTACAGGAACATATCACAAGAAGCAGGGTCTGGGAGCTACAGGAACATATTACAATAAGCAGGGGCTGGGAGCTGCAGGAACATATTACAATAAGCAGGGGCTGGGAGCTGCAGGAACATATCACAAGAAGCAGGGTCTGGGAGCTGCAGGAACATATCACAATAAGCAGGGGCTGGGAGCTTCAGGGACATACCACAAGAAGCAGGGGCTGGGCGCTTCAGGGACATATCACAATAAGCAGGGCCTGGGAGCTACAGGAACATATCACAAGAAGCAGGGTCTGGGAGCTACAGGAACATATTACAATAAGCAGGGGCTGGGAGCTGCAGGAACATATTACAATAAGCAGGGGCTGGGAGCTGCAGGAACATATCACAAGAAGCAGGGTCTGGGAGCTGCAGGAACATCACAAGAAGCAGGGTTGGGAGATTCAGGGACATATCACTATATGCAGGGACTGTGAGCTGCAGGAACATATCGCAATAAGCAGGGGCTGGGAGCTGCAGGAATGTATCACAAGAAGCAGGGTCTGGGAGCTGCCGGAACATATCCCAATAAGCAGGGTCTGGGAGATTCAGGGACCTATCACAATAAGCAGGGGCTGGGAGCTGCAGGGACATATCACAAGAAGCAGGGGCTGGGAGCTTCAGGGACATGCCAGAATCAGCAGGGGCTGGGAGCTGCAGGGACATATCACAAGTAGCAGGGCCTGTGAGCTGCAGGAACATATCACATGAACAGGGGCTGGGAGCTGCAGGGACATATCACAGTAAACAGGGTCTGGGAGCCACAGAAACATATCACAATAAGCAGGGTCTGAGAGCTGAAGGAACATATCACAATAATCAGGGGCTGGGAGCTGCAGGAACATTTCACAATAAGCAGGGGCCGGGAGCTGCAGGAACATATCACAATAAGCAGGGGTGGAGCTGCAGGAACATAGCACAAGAAGCAGGGACTGGGAGCTGCAGGAACCTATCACAATAAGCAGGGACTGGGAGCTGTAGGAACATAGCACAAGAAGCATGGTCTGGGAGCTGCAGGAACATATTACAATAAGTAGGGGCGGGGAGCTGCAGGAACATATCACAATAAGCAGGGTCTGGGAGCTTCAGGAACATATCGCAATAAGCAGGGGTTGCGCGCTTCAGGGACATATCACAATGAGCAGGGGCTTCAGAGACATATCACAAGAAGCAGGGTCTGGAAGCTGCAGGATCAAATCACAATAAGCAGGGACTGTGAGCTGCAGGAACATATCGCAATAAGCAGGGTCTGGGAGCTTCAGGAACATATTGCAATAAGCAGGGGTTGCGAACTTCAGGGACATATCACAATGAGCAGGGGCTTCAGAGACATATCACAAGAAGCAGGATCTGGGAGCTGCAGGGACATATCACAATAAGCAGGGGCTGGGAGCTTCAGGGACATATCACAAAAAGCAGGTTGTGGGAGCTGCAGGAACGTATCACAAGAAGCAGGGTCTGGGAGCTGCAGGAACATATCCCAATAAGCAGGGTCTGGGAGATTCAGGCACCCATCACAATAAGCAGGGGCTGGGAGCTGCAGGGACATATCACAAGAAGCAGGGGCTGGGAGCTTCAGGGACATATCACAAGAAGCAGGGGCTGGGAGCTTCACGGACATGTCAGAATAAGCAGGGGCTGGGAACTGCAGGGACATATCACAATAGACAGTGGCTGGGAGCTGCAGGAACATATCACAAGAAGCATGGGCTGGGAGCTGCAGGGACATATCACAATAAGCAGGGGCTGGGAGCCGCAGGGGCATATCACAATAAGCCGGGCTGGGAGCTGCAGGGACATATCACGGCAGGACATGAGGAGGCCTAATCAGGCTATTCGAAGGGAAAGGCACATGGCCCCACGTAGCAGTGATATGATACACTTGCTGAACAGAGCCAAGGTCTTTTCAAAATTGGACCTGAAAAAGGTCTCCCACCAGTTGGTACTAAGTCCCGACGGTACTAAATCACGACGTTCGTCACACACCTGGGATTATACAGGTATAAGAGGTTGAGTTTCGGGGTCTCCTTGGCAGCGGAGATATTTCTGGCAGAAATCCACAATGTGGTTAAGCACATCCCGAACTGTATAAACTATAGCGATGATATAATGTGGTTAAACACGATGAGACCCTGGCCGAGGTGTGCATGGCTTTTGAGGTGACCAACCTCACTCTCAACCAGGAGAAGTGTGGGTTTAGAAAAGGCACGCTGAGATTCTTCGGCCATGTGTTCACAGAAAACGGCATGACGCCTGATCCTGACAAAGTGGTCGCATTGAATGAGACACTTCCACAACCAACGTCTCGGAACTTAGATCTTTTTTGGGCCTTGCCAGTCACTGCACGAGATACATAAAAGACTTTGCCACAGTCAGTGAGCCGCTCAGAGCATTAACAAAGCAGAATGCGGTATTCAACTGGTCGGAGGACTGCCGGCGTGCCTTCGAGTTCATACGAGAAAGAGTGGTGTGAGCCGAAAACATGTCATACTACGACTCAGAGCAGAAAACTGAGCTAACCATCGATGCAAGTCTGGTGGGACATGGCGCCATTTTGGCTCAAATTGACTCGGAAGACCCAACGCAAACTCACATTGTCGCACACACGAGCAGAAGCCTCTCAGCCACCGAGCAGGCTTATTCCCAGGTGGAGAAGGAAAGCCTTGCAGTAGTATGGGCATGTGACCACTTTCATTTGTTTCTCTACGGCAAACCATTTTGGGTAGTGACCGACCATCATACACACTTATTTCTATATGGTAACCCACAGGCCAAGATGCCGGCCTGCATCGCGAGGTGGGGGATCCGGCTGCAGGACTATTCCTTCGAAATTGTGCATAGGCCTGGAAAGGAGGAAAACCCTGCTGACTTCCTGTCGAGACATCCAAGAAGTGGTTGTAACGCAGAGCCATCGGTAGCAGACAGATACCTCTAATACCTGATCCAGCAGGCTATACCCGAAGGTATAGAGTGAACACACTTAGCCTAAGAAGTGGACGCAGATCAGGCATGTCAAATCAATCAGGTGCAAGGGGCTCAGGTCAGTGGAGGAGGGCCAAAGAACGAGGTCGGCTGACATCTGATGAGGTACGACCAGTGGTCGAAGTGGGCGGGAGCGATCGGGAGTGGTGCTCCTCTACTTCTTTTAATTAAGTTTTACCGTTCCTATACTTTTATTTTTAAAAGAAACCATTCTGGAACGGTTTCGTTTTAAAATAAAAGTCTAGGAAGAAGTTGAAACTTGCACTTTCAGTGCACTGCACAGGACGTTTCCTTAAAGGGTAGGCACATGTATGTTTTCTGGGGGGTTTATTGTGCATGGGAGGGGGTGCGGCGATGGGGTCTGTGGGGAGCAGTGCAGGCCAGTAGGGAACATAGTTCCACTACTTGTTTTCGTACACTTCGACCACTGGGTATGACAGGAGGTGGACAGGCTACTGCAGGTGAAGGAGGAGCTAGCTCTCTCAGAAGACAACCTTCTGTTAAAGAGCCACAAGGTGGTGATCCCAACCTCTCTTAAAAGAAAGGTGATAGAACTGGCTCACAAGGGACATCGAGGAATGGTTTCCACGAAGCGCATGCTGCGCTAGAAGTTGTGGTTTCCACAGCTAGACACCGTGGTGGAGGAGCTCCTGAAACAATGTCCCACGTGCTGCCTGCTCACGCCTAATCGGCATCCAGTGCTGCTAAGAATGTCTGAACTGCCAGCGGGCATATGTGAGCCAGTGGCGGCCGATTTCTTCGGCCCTATTGAGGGGGGCAGATACGTATTGGCCATCATGGATGAATATTCCAGGTATCCAGAAGCCCAGATCATATCATCAACCACAGCCCACCATGTCATTCCAGTGTTGGACCACATCTTCACAGCCTACGGCGTTCCCTGGAAAGTGAAGGCAGATAATGGGCCTCAGCTCAACGTGCAAAGTTTCACAAAAATCATCGAATATATGGGATTTCACCATCATAAGGTCACACAACTCTGGCCACAGGACAATGGCATGATTGAATGTTTCATGGCCAATCTGAAGAGGGTGCTACAGGTGGCCCGGCTCACAGGGCAACCCTATGAACAAGTACTCCACCAGTTATTGAGAGACTACCGAAGCACCCCACACAGCTCCCCGGGGAAAACCCCAGTGGATATGTTTGGAAGGGACATCAGGACCAGGCTGCCACAAGCCGGTTCACCAGAGGAAAGCTCGAGAATAGACACCGAGATAAGAGAAAGGGATCAGGAGGCAAAATGTTGCATGAAGACATACGCGGATGCTCGCAGGAAAGCCTGAGATCCCCAACTGTATGTAGGGGACTTAGTCGCTGTGAAACAACCGCAGACTCACCAGCATACTACAGATTTTCATGAGGAACCTCTGATCATCCTGGAAAAGAAGGGCTCCATGATCACAACTCAAGGGGACAAAGGATCGACTATGCGGAATTCCTCGCATTTCAAGAAAGTTCCCCTCTCTGGGTCTAGGAGGCTGAGCGAGTGAGTGGAGATACCTGTTGACTACATATCCGATGACCCTTATCAAGGGGATCAAGAGGACTCGGAAGCCTCGGACTGGGAAGACCCTGGCGAGGGATACAGGGCTAGCGGTTCGGCTGAATGTTTCAGTTCCAGACCTCAGAGAGCCAGGAATAAGCCTTGCTGCCTTATTGAGGAAATGGGTTAGCAAACTATGTTCCTGTTTGTGTATCACCCCTGTTGGGTAACTGTTTAAATTGGGGGGGATGTCATGTTGACAGATCAGTTCAGAGGCACAGGGAGGCAGGAGGCAGGGAGGGAAGTGACCGGGGAGGGTGGTGTTGTGTCGTGACCCTCCCGTGTGTATTGCCCCTTTCAGGGGATGTGTCCCTCCCACGTGTATTGCCCTTTTAAAATGGGCCATGAGTGTGTCATGGTCCAAGCTAATAAAAGGGAGCACTGCAGGCCCCTGCGACAGAATGGCTGCAGACTCCAAGATGGAATGACCTGAGTCTGTGTCTCATTCAGGCCTGCAGGCCATGTTGCCATGGGACCCTCCTGCCAGAAAAGCAGCCAGGGTCCGCATGTGTGAGTAAGGCTCGCCCGCCCCCTCCAAGACCGGTTGTCCCCCCGGCAATCCCTCGAGGCACTGGGCCTCCGTGGTGCTGGCATCCCATAACATCCCAGGGGGCTGGTTCAATGTCCATGGCCAACCCCCCCATCACAATGGCGACGAGGAAGTCAAAAACACAAGAAAAATAAAAGGGAGAGAAGACGAAGAGCCCCGTGATGCACAATCCCTACTGTCCCTCTTTTGTATTGGTGAGGGGAAAGAAGGGAGAGAGAGGAGGAGTGGCATTCACTGCCGGAGGACCGCCGTAATATCAAGGAGGAACCCTGCTGGTGGGTCTTCCCTGGCCGCAGCCATTTGCATGGAGAGTGCTTGTGCGGCCAGGGGGGGCGCCTGCCTGCAAACCCTTGCTGCATCCGTTGCTGTGGGGGGAGGACACATGGTGCGGCCTCAGCCACTGCCAAGAAACAGCCTCCCGCTGGGGGAAGAGAGTGAAGATGCCCCAGAGTGGAAAGAATAACCAGTGAGGGCCCCTGCAGGGTCCGCCTGCATGTCCCCACGCAGCCGGTGCACCCGGAATACACCCCGGGACAGCCAGCGGTGGAAGAGACTGCTGCCCCTGTTATCGTAGCGGTGCGGGGAAATGATGGGGATACCCAATGCTCCCAGCAGAAAAAGGGAAAGCGGATGTGTGAGATCCCGGCCCGCTTGGCATGTGATTGACATTAGCTCCAGTCCGGAGCGAAGGATAGAGACCCCGCACTCGCTAGCACTATGAGTGCCGGCAGGTCCCCTGTGTGATCCTGGGCCGCCGGCGGTGAAGACTGCAGCACTCCTGTCATCAGAGCCGACATGCAGCGAAGTGAGGGCCCTCCGGCGATCCCGGCCCAGCTGGCAGTGAGTGAGTGAGAGTGAAGCTCCGAGAGCAGAGGTCTCATAAAAAAACTAACGGTTCATCCACGCTGCAGCCCCCACTGAAATCCTGGGCCCAGCGGCGGTAAACATCCAAAGTGCTCCGGTGTCGAGCTGGCCAGGAGGAGAGGCTCCCTGCGGAACTCCCTGGCCAGTGGAAGGGAATAGTGATATGCTCCATGTTGGAGCAACGATAATCACTAGTGTGGCAGCACAGATGTCTAACCTCGCAGCGTATGCAGCCCTAACAGGGATCCTGGGACCATGGGCCCCAACAGCGGTGACTGGTGATGTTCTTCAAGTCGCAGCACAACGTTATCCTAATGCTCCATGCAAGCACTCTTACTATGCACCAGGACCAGGAGACAGTGACTGTAAGCACATGTAACAGGATGAAGAGGGCCCTTTACAGATCCTGGGCCCGGCGGTGAGTTACAGAGGAGCCGCAAGTCAGGGCAATGGGAAAAGTGCAGTGTTCCAAGTCAGTTGGCGAAGGTTGCCCAATAGACCCGGGCCCACAAGCAGTGATGTGAATTACTGCGCACTGCACTGGCACTGCACCTGTGATCACCTCCCTGTATGGTGCCATCAGGAAAGCAAAGGAGGATGTAAGTTGTGCCCGTATGGCAATGCATTCGTGCACGAGATGCATCAAGCATGGAGGAGATAAATGATAAGCAAGTGGCTGCCAACACCACACCACTCTCAACGCCCTGCTATCAGCGTCAACCTACCACTGCTGCGCTGTTACCCCAAGCTCTCGCAACATCACATGGCGTGGCCTAGACGCCCAGCTATCTGCATCCCGCTGCCCTGCCCCCACATCAAGGGAACACGCCGATGTGTCCCCTGGTACCCTCCAGGTGTGGCTTTCCCGGCCTTCAAACTGTACTATCAGGGATCCTGGGCATGCAGAAGTGACTACTCTGAACGGACACTGATGGAAAGTAAACTGGTCTCCTGCAGTCCTACAGTCCTACCATGGCTTAAAGAGGACCCTGTGAACATGTGTTTTGATGCTGTGAACCTGCATGCTAGCTACGTGCTTAAAGTGGTCTCAGTAAAGAACAATGATGTGCATCTGTGATCCCGCAAGTGATAGGGGTCCTTTATATGGTACCAGCAGCTACCCATGGGCGTCATGCAGACAAACCCTCCTTTTGGCTTATGCCAAGTGCTAAAAACTACTTTGGATCTCCTTGCAAATAACTCCATGTATCATTGTCCATACACCCTGAATCACTATCGGAAATATCTATTGCCATTAGGTAATTTGCTAAAATATCTTTCAACACATATTCTTTGGAAGTTTTATCCGGAGCATACACTTTATGTCCTATCGAACCTATCGCTTGTGCGCAACATCCCCCTAGCATCAAACACATACCAGGCAGACACTGAATACAGCACCAAAGAAACAACAGGATTCCCAAAATAATTAGCAAGACCGAAAGTACCTTCCAAACCCAAGATTGTAAGAAGTCCCAGAACCAAGCGCTTAGATCCCATTTTCCCTCGGGAAAATGCACTTCGGAGCTAAGGACGTGCAGATTCTGTATTGCCTTGAAGATAGTTGGGGAGGAATCTGGTACGAAAACACAGCAAGCGGACCCCACTAATTTACACACTCCACCACGCTCAGCTAGAATGAGATCTAATGCCATTCGGTTTTGAAGTGCTACTAATCTTATCGCCTTTTGTTCTAACATCATATTATAGAGTATATCTGTGGTCCGGTTGATGGTTCTCTCCAGTACTCTCGCTAGTTTTCTGATATCCTCTGAATTCGCTATCTGCCCCCAAAATGGCACAACTGAATTAGCTATATCTCCCAAGATTTGTGCTGGGGTGTCACCATTCTCGTCCCGCCATAGATGAGCCTTCAAAATTTCTCCTGTACTAGCTATAAACACCCCAGGTAACAGGATCCCTAAATAACAGGTTCCCTGCCAATCCCTGGGCAACCATGGGAATGCTACATTACCGCAGGCAAAGTTGGCAGGTTCGCCTACATACAAAGGTCTGTTTCCCCCAGTCAAATTTGCAACGTTGGCACAACATAGAAAATTTCCCATTGACTGAGTTCCATTCCTCTGTATGCAGAAAGAAACTGAATCGGGGCTATGGTTAACAGTGTAAGAAGGAGGCATGGCATCCTTATTGCCTAGTGGAGCCATCTTAAAGGAAATCAAAGATTGGAAAGGACAAGACAGTTTATCAGAAGGCCTAATAGAAGCAACATTCGGTTTACTCCTGTTTGCAAAAAGCGAGCATCCCAGGGGAGTCAAAACACGTTTCTCAAAACTATTCAAATAAGTGCCATCAAAATTCCCTGAGATGCTATCATTCCACCGGCCAAAGAACAGTGTTCTAAGAGAAGCATAGCAAAAGGTAGGGATGATTATACCAGCCTAGCCCCTTATCCCCGTGTTGCGGTAAATGTGAGCAGACCCAACAGTTAGATTTATTAAAAATGGCATGCATAGCATTCATGATAAGCAGTAGAGTGTTATTGTGGTACCTTTGTCTGTGCTGAGAATCCCTAGGGGATAGAGTATGCAAATGTACAAAGGGAGTAGGAACAATAGGTGCACTTTCAGTAGGCAACAAAAGTTCTAAAGAGTGAGTTTCCTCGAGGTACCACAATCCTAAGGCAGCAGCTATAAAAAAAACAAATATCATTATAAAAATACAGCAATACATTTTCGGGGCCCAGGCATTTTGCCCAATCGTCCCGGTTGGTCACCCCCTTATTTACAAGTCCCATACGAGCGGTAGTGGTAGCAGGCATTGTAGTCTTCAAATGGATACCCCAATGCTCGTTGCTGGCGACCTCCTGGTCGAGCGACTTCTTAGTCCTTCCACAACCCTAGCCAACAGAATCCCCTTTCTCAAATTTGGGCAAAAACAAGCCCTCGACGATCCTTTTCCTCTTCAAATGCACAGCCAAACCGTGCCGTAAGTCTATCAGATGCACAGCAGAACTGTGCATTAAGTCTATTTTCGTGGTCGTAGATTGTACCTTACTTTTCCCGGTACTGATTGATCCAGAAACAATATGTCATCACTTCCTGCTGGAAGCAATGTGTCGGAAGCAAGTGAAGGTGCCGAATTCGAAATAGCTGTTTCCGGATGCAAAATTTGTGGAGAGTGTGGAGACAAAATGGCAGCTTCCCCAAGCCTCACGGGCTCAGAGGGATTCTCCGACACACTCTCAGTGCTACTTACTGCTTTGGGATCATTGGTTGCAGTGTCAGCGAGGGGTTCTGTTTCTTCTGTAACGTGTGGCACAGGGTGAGGAAGTTTCCTGATGTGGGACGCATGGATCGAGTTCTTTCTCCTAGCGACCCGCACCGCTGTCTGGGGGACCAACAGGACTTGGAATGGCCCACGCCAGCGAGGCGCGAGGCAAGAGGAGCGCTCGAAAGATTTGATGAGCACCCAACTTCCAGGCCGTATGCTGTGGCCCGGGCCCTCGTATCGCACAGGTAAAGCTTCTCGTACCTGTTGATAAATCAAATACAGGTTTTTAGTCAACTGGCTACAATAATCTGAAAGTAGTACATTTTCAACATTTCTTAATGAGTTACATTTAGGAAGGTTCCAAATATTGGCAGGTCTCCCCATTACCACCTCAAATGGAGAGAGCCCAGTCTTAGTTTGAGAGGTTGTGCACATAGATAACAACACGATCGGTAAGGCGTCCGGCCATTTTAGTTTGGTGCCGGCACACGTCTTAGCGAGCTTGTTCTTGACGATACCGTTGTGTCTTTCTACTAGTCTTGCGCTCTGAGCATGTCTAGCAGAATGGAACCGTTTGTCAATTCGTAATGCCGTACTGTGAACGGGAGGAAAGGGAGGAACGGGAAGAAAGGGAGAAATGGTGGAATCACCTCCGTGAGGGGGGAATACAGCTGAGTAACCACCGTGAGAGGGAACAGCGGCAACACCTTCCTGGACTGAACCCAGCAGCGCTGGGAGCCGAGGAAACAGGCAGTGACAGCCCGGCGGTTCCCGCTCCCTTATCGCGTGGAGCCGAACTGGAAACGAACAGTAAAGACCCGGCGTTTCCCAACCTCTTCATTCACAGCGTGCCATTATATAAGGAGTACACAGCTAACGGGAAGCCCTCGCATGTGACCGCAGGCTCCGCACAGAGGGAGAGTCGGGCAGGCGTTCACGGTCTCTTGCACATTCCCGTCTCCCCTGCAGCCATGCGCCACGCAGCTTTCCCCACAGATGCCGTCACTAAGTTACACATGTCCGAGTCCGCATTTCCCAATCATTGCTCACCTGCCTGTGGGAAGTACAACGCTACGGAAGCGTTGATAGCATTGTCTGGCAGGGAGACAGAGGTACCCCGCAAAACTCTGGTGTTAACGGGAGAGGCTGCATGGCAAACCACGGGCAAAGAAAAAGGGGCGGAGCTTGGGGGTATATTTATAGAAAAAGAGGCCAGAGCAGCCCTGATTGGTCCACACAGCCCCAACCCCTATACAAGGGTGAAACTGATGAAGGACTGTCTGTGTTTTTCCGCTTCTCTTGCAGAACACCGGGGAAGAGAGAGAGAGAACTGCACCTGAGACGCTCTGGGCGTATGAAGACTAGACGTCACCTTTTCATGGTTCATCCTTATCACAGAAGAAGAAAGAACTCTATTCAAGAACTTTGAACAATCATTTTATTTTATTTTCTTTTCTTTGTGAACCTGAATAAAGGCAATTTTAAGTTCCTTCAAGCCAGCTGCTGTCTGCCTCATCCTGGTGACAGCGGTGGGATACTGCAGCACGCCATGGAGGGCATTATTAAAACTCTAGCCGAAGGACAACAGCAGCTCCAACAGATTATCCAGGTCCAGACTCACCAGGCACAGACGGACTGTCAAACCATACAACAAGCTCTCCAGCTCCAGGCCGACAGTCAAGATGCACTGAAGAAAGTCACAGATGCCATGGCAACAAGCAGAGGGTCCCCCATGGCCCCTACGGCGGTGTTACAGAAATTTCAACCTGGTGAAGATCCATGCTATTTCTTCACCAACTTTGAAATAGTCGCTCGCAATGCCCAATGGCCCGTTGACAAATGGGGACACTTTATAGCCCCCTTGCTGACTGGAACTATGCAAGGGGCCTACCAAGCCGCCAACCCAACAGGTGACACAGCGTACGCCAAAATAAAAAGAACCATATTGGAACGCATGGGCATGGATGAAGAAGCGTATCGGATCAGGCTCTGAGAGACAAAACTGAAACCGGGGGAGACCCCCAGACAATTGTACTATCGTGTCCAAGACCTAACTGAAAAATGGCTTAAACCATCCAGTAGCAGTATCCAAGACATAATGGATAGAGTAAAGTTGGAACAGTTCACAGAAGCTCTACCATCTTCAATGCAATGGTGGGTTTGACAACACCATCGACCCACGCTGGCGGAAGCCATTGATATTGCTTCTGCTTTCCAGAAGGCGGGGTCGGTTTGCGTGCCTCCCACTGACCTCCCCGTTTCAAGAAACTCCGCCCTAAAAACTCAGGGGGCAGGGGAACAAAGGACAAGAATGGACTCCAAGGGTACACCCTGGCCAAGCTTAAGCCGACAGCCGCAGTGTTTCGATTGTGGAGACTGGGGGCATATAGCGAGGTTTTGCCCCAAGAAACCTAAACCTGCGGAACCAATGGAAATCGGATTCATCCAAGGAAGAGAGTACCAGAGACGTCGAGACCCTTATTTTCTGGACGTCCGTGTGGATGGTACTCCCCGACGGGCCCTACTCGACAGCGGGAGTGAACAAACAGCAGTCAGACCAGAAGTAAGTGGGGAAGGGCTTGTGTTGGAAACTACCATACCTATAAAATGTGTTCATGGGGACACAAAGGCGTATCCGTCCAAAGAGGTTACCATAGAAGTAAAAGGGGTTGAGTCCAAGATGAAGGTCGCCATTATGCCTCACTTGCCAACACCGGTACTGCTAGGCACAGACCTCCCTTCCTTTCAGGACTGTGTAAAGGATGCAGAATGGCTGAAGACAGCTCCCTTTTCGAAACTAGAATTCAATCATGTAGTACCCAGGTCTCCAAGGAAAAGTAGGAGTGAAGTGAGAAGGGGAAAGAGAAAGTGGGCAGAAGAGAAAAGGTTTGCGGGGTACATAGACTGGTTACCAGATGATAAAAAGCCTACTTTTCGAAGCGAGTTAAGCACAGATCCCACACTAAGGGTTGCCTGGGACCAGGCCTTAGTCCCTCCAGAAAAGGGTACCTCTTATCCCTGGTTTAAGTCATCAAGGGGTCTTCTGTACTGGGTAACCAAAGACAAATGAAACCATGAAGTCAAACAATTATTAGTACCCCTGAGTTTCAGACCTACCATAGTGAAATTGGCACATGGTGATAAGACAGGGGGTCATTTGGCAAGAGACAAAACTCAAGAAAAAGTCCTAAAAAGGTTCTATTGGCCAGGAGTCTATCGGGATGTGACAAGATATTGTGAAGAATGTAAAGTCTGCCAGAAAACCAATCCACGAATACCTCCCAAAGCCCCTTTGCAACCTTTACCCCTTATAAAAGAACCCTTTTTCCGTATCGGAATGGATATAGTTGGACCCTGGGAACCTAATAGCCATGGACATCAATACATCCTAGTCATTGTGGACTATGCCACGAGATTCCCTGAAGCCTTCCCCATGAGAGGTATAAGCGCAAAACAAGTCTGTAACCTGCTTGTACACTTCTTCGCCCGTGTGGGTATACCATCCGAAATAATTAACGACCAGGGAAGAAATTTTGTATCTGGTGTGATGCAGAGGGTATGCCAACAGCTGAACATAAGACAGATACGTACCACGATTTTTCACCCACAGACAGATGGCCTGGTGGAACGATATAATAAAACCATTAAACAGATGTTAAAAATAGTGACTGAGCCTACAGGCACTAATTGGGACCAAGTGTTACCATGGGTACTTATGGTTTTAAGAGACACCCCTCAGTCCTCCACCGGGTTCTCCCCGTTCGAACTGTTGTTCGGACACAAACCTCGAACAGTCCTGGATATAGCCCGAAGTGAATGGGAAGACCAGGAGGAAGAGACCCAACTTACGGACTATGTCATTAATCTTCGAGACAACTTAACCAAGTTAAGGGAGTTGGCAAGGGAGAATCAGGGCCGCTCACAGATAAATCAGGAAAAATATTACAATCGGTCTGCACGGGTACGCACTTTCCAGAAAGGGGACAAAGTGCTGGTCTTGTTACCCACATCATACAATAAAATGTTGGCCCAGTGGAGAGGTCCATATACAGTGGCAGCTGTGCTTGGTCCTGTGAATTACTTAATAGAACAGCCAGACAGGAGAGAAAAAACAAAAAACTACCACGTCAACCTCCTGACAGCATGGAAGGAGCCCAATAAAGCACCAACAGAGATGAACCCATTATCAAGGGACGAACAAAACAGCGAATCAGAACCAATCGCTCTACAGGCCATTCAGTGGGGTCCTGGTTTAACGGAAGAGAAGAAGAAAGAATTAATGGAAGTCCTTAACCCTTTAAGTTTCTCTTTCTACCCTGGAAGAACCTCACTTGTAGAACATCGAATAGAGACATTACCAAACCAATACGTCAGAATCAGACCATATCGACTTCCAGAAACAAAAAGGGCAACAGTACAGGCAGAAGTTGAAGAGATGTTGAAACTGGGAGTAATAGGAAAATCAACCAGTCATTGGTCTTCCCCGATAGTGCTGGTCCCTAAACCGGATTGTTCCACCCGGTTTTTTATGGATTATCGAAAACTAAATGAGATTTCTACATACCAAGCCTATTCCATGCCTCGTGTAGATGAATTGTTGGAAAGGCTGGGAGCAGCGCAGTATCTCACGACTATAGACCTTACCAAGGGTTATTGGCAGATACCTTTAAGAGAAGAAGACAAGATCAAAACCGCTTTCTCCACACCATCGGGATTATACCAGTTTACAGTCTTGCCTTTTGGACTCCATAGGGCCCTGGCCACGTAACAGTCATTGATGAACCAGGTGCTGATAACTCATAGTACCTATTGTTCGGCATACTTAGATGACATTATAGTATTCAGCAATAGTTGGAAAGAACATCTTATTCATCTTCAAAATGTCATCAAGGAGTTGGACGGAGCGGGCTTAAAAATCAACCCGAAAAAAACAACCATAGGTGCCCAACAAACCCGGTATCTAGGATATCTAGTTGGGGGTGGACAAATACGTCCTCAACTAGACAAAGTAGAAGCCATTTTGAAGTTACCAATGCCAAACAACAGGACAAATCAGGGCCTCTTTGGGTTTTGTGGGATACTATAGGAGGTTTATTCCCATGTTTTCAACAGTAGCGGCACCATTGACCGAAGCTTTGAAAAGTACCTACACCAAGTCCATCCACATGGACCAGGAAGCCTTTAAAGCCTTTAACCACCAAAAGGAAGCCATTTCAGTACTCCCGGTGTTATGTTGCCCCGATTTCAAGAAAGAATTCTTCCTTCAAACTGACGCCTCGGGAGTTGGGTTAGGTGCCGTTCTTTCCCAGGGAGTGGAGGAAGATCTTTACCCAGTGGCGTTTATTAGCCGAAAACTACTACCACATGAAGAGTCTTATTCCAATCTGGAAAAAGAGTGTTTGGCTATTAAGTGGTCTGTGGAAACTCTGAGATATTATCTTTTAGGTCGGACATTTACTGTATTTACAGACCATGCACCACTACAGTGGTTAGCGATACATAAGGATTCAAACCAGCGTTTTCTAAGATGGTTCCTTACTCTACAGGCTTTTTGCTTCAGGACTGTACATAAACCTGCATCGTTCCAGGTGGTCCCGAATTATCTCTCCAGAAGCATGGATCGACCCGAACGGCTCGATTCTTTGGGGGGGTTTGTGAACGGGAGGAAACGGTGGAACGGGAAGAAGGGGAGAAATGGTGGAATCACCTCCGTGAGGGGGTAATACAGCTGAGTAAGCACCGTGAGAGGGAACAGTGGTGACACCTTCCCGGACTGAACCCAGCAGCGCTGGGAGCTGAGGAAACAGGCAGTGACAGCCCGGCCGTTCCCGCTCCTTTATCGCGTGGAGCTGAACTGGAAACGAACAGTAAAGACCCGGCGGTTCCCAACCTCTTCATTCACAGCCGGTCATTATATAAGGAGAACACAGCTAACGGGAAGCCCTCGCATGTGACCAGAGGCTCCGCACAGAGGGAGAGTTGGGCAGGCGGTCACGGTCTCTTGTACATACCCGTCTCCCCTGCAGCCATGCGCCATGCGGCTTTCTCCACAGATGCCGTCACTAAGTTACACATGTCCGAGTCCGCATTTCCCAATCATTGCTCACCTGCCTGTGGGAAGTACAACGCTACGGAAGAGTTGATAGCATCGTCTGGCAGGGAGACAGAGGTACCCTGCAAAACTCTGGTGTTGACGGGAGAGGCTGCATGGCAAACCACAGGCAAAGAGAAAGGGGGCAGAGCTTGGGGGTATATTTATCAAAAAAGAGGCCAGAGCAGCCCTGATTGGTCCACACAGCCCCAACCCCTTTATAAGGGTAAAACTGATGAAGGAGTGTGTGTGTTTTTCTGCTTCTCTTGCAGAACACAGGGGAAGAGACAGAGAGAACTGCACCTGAGACGTTCTGGACGTATGAAGACTAGACGTCACCTTTTTATGGTTCATCCTTATCATAGAAGAAGAAAGAACTCTATTCAAGAACTTTGAACAATCATTTTATTTTCTTTAATTTTCTTTGTGAACCTGAATAAAGGCAATTTTAAGTTCCTTCAAGCCAGCTGCTGTCTGCCTCATCCTTACATGTACATATCTGCAGAATGACAGCAGCGACAAAATGTGGACCATTGTCCGACCAAATACTATTAGGGAGCCATGTTGATTTTTGGTGCCATGCGAAGTTAGGAACCCTCTCTCTGACCAAAGTCTCCCAAAGTTGTGAACCACCCCAAAGGCATACTGACTATCAGTATATATATTTACTGCAAGCCCTTCGGAAAGTTCACAAGCTCGGGTCAATGCTATAATCTCTGCGGCCTGCGCAGAATTATGCGTGATTCTCTTAGTTTCCACAACCGTGCTCAATGTAGTGATCGCATAAGCAGCTGTGGATGTACCATCCGGAAGTTTGAAGCAGGAGCCGTCACAAAACAGCTCTCCTTGCGGATTATCCAAGGGATTATCTTTCAAATCAATTCTACCCTTTGTCTCTTGTTCGGTCGTATACAAACAATCATGTGACACTTCATCGCCGCAAGTAGTATTTTGCAGGAAAGGTAGGAGTTCAGCCGGATTAAGAACACAACACCTCTTAATTTGAATGTGAGGAGCAAACAAGATCAATTCATATCTTGTCCACCGTGCAGAAGTGAGGTGTTGCATTTGAGTTCGGTTCAGTAGAACATCTACAGAGTGAGGCACCATCAGGGTTAGATCATGGCCTAGGACCATTCCCTCACTCTGTTTTACACACGCTGTCATGATCCATCGATCACGCCCTTTCTGGTCTTCCTGGTCCCTGGCACGTCGGGCGTTACTCGCGGTAGTACACCCACATGGCCGTATACACAGAACGCGGTCTATCGACCTTTACGTCCTAGGCAGCACGCTCTATAAATTAGCCACTCCCCTGCGGCTCAGCGCATCTCAACGCTACCGTTAGTTGTGGCTTGACGTGTGTCGTAGTTCGTGCTCCTGGAACTGTGTTGCTTCCCAAATTCCCGGAACCCATTCTTTACTCCTTTTCCTTCCCCTCTCCTTGTACCTTACCCTTCCGCGTTTCACGCGGTCCGCCCCCGAAGGTTGCCTTCCTTCCTGGTCTTCCTGGAGTTCCTTGATCCCGCATGAAGAAGGTGAACGAATCCTGGAATCCGAAGACGGCCGAGCGGGCTTATACAAGACCCGAACAGCACGGAAGAAAACCCCGGCGAAGGATTCCGCCAAGCAGCAGAAACAGGTGTGAAAAAGTGAAACCTGTGACAGACGCAGCAGCAGCAGCAACGGCTCGCAAACATCTTGGCAAAGCGCATGCTACAGGATCAAGGGTGGAAGAAAAGTAACCGCACGGCCTATTCTTCCCTCCATGTTCCTGCGTTAATACAGCCAAAGCACATCCATCACATTCATGCACAAACACCACAAAGGCCTTTTCATAGTTTGGTGTGCCCAAAACTGGTGCAGAGCATAATGCAGTCTTAAGCAAGTCAAACGACTGCTGGTGTATGGCGTTCCATGGCAATGGCAAAGAAATGCCCTTCTTCGTCAAAGCCAACATCGGTTTGATCACTAGTGAAAAATTTGGGATCCACAACCTACAGTAAGAAGCCATACCTATCAAGGCCCTGACTTCCTTCTGTGTATTTGGGACAGACATGCCAGAAATGTGTTTTATTCTTTCAGGTGTCAATCTTCTTCCCGCCTTTGACAGGAGATAGCCTAAGTAGGCGACCTCCTGACAACAATATTGACATTTTTTAAGCGAAGCTTTGTGACCATGCTTAGCTAGATGGATAAGTAATAACACAGTGCCCTCCTTACAGGCACTCTCAGAGTCAGCAGCTAGAAGCAAATCATCGACATACTGAAGCAAAGTACAGGTAGAGGGCAATTCAAGGGTGTCAAGTTGTTCTTTCAAAGCCCTACTATAAATGCTAGGACTCTCTGTGTACCCTTGAGGTGCACGGGTAAATGTGAACGAGCGTCCCCCTAAGGTGAACGCGAACAAATATCTACTATCCTTGTGTATAGGAATACTAAAGAAAGCATTCTTTACGTCCACAACACTAAAGTAAGTAGCTGTAGCTGGAATCATGGTTGGGATTGTCGTTAGATCAGGCACAATTGGAAATTGTGGTGCCACAACTTTATTAATGGCACGTAAATCAATTATAAAATGGAATGGAATTGCATTATCGCCTTTCTTGTACACAGGTAAAATCGGACTGTTACACAAACTCCCTGAAATTTCTTCAATCACCCCACGATGCACAAAATCGGAAACAATGCATTTCAAAGCTCGCTCGCCCTCAACTGAAATCTTATACTGAGGAATGCGTGGCAGCTCAATTCCATATTTCAAAACTATCATGACAGGCTCAATCTGTAAAACACCAACATCATTGTCGTAGACAGCCCACAAGCTCTCTGGTACATTAATGAATTCTGGAGGCAAAGGTCTAGTTAAGAATTGCGAGGCAGAAAATTGCTGTGGTGATATCGTCAAGCGTACTCCATCAGAAGAACAATAAATCAGTGCATTTAATTCTTTTAACAGATTCAACCCCAGCAAGCTCTCCCCGCAATCTAAAGTCAACAGAAATGGACAATAGTCCGTAAAGGGACCCAAAGAAATAGGTACCGGCAAAGAAACCGGACAAACAACTGGTGTACCAGAAAACCCCACAGAAACATTGGTTTGCCCTGACAGTGGAATGTTTGGAACCCGTGAATGATCAATGGAACACGTCTGTGCTCCAGTGTCTATCAAAAACTGATGTTTCCTATTTCCCACCACCATTTCAACGTAGGGACCTTTCTGATTGACGGGAATAGGTGTAGGTCCCAAACCCTGCTTTGGGCAATCCTAACGAAACAAAATATCATCAAAAGGAAGCTCTTCAGATAAATATGCAGCGGAAAGATGATCAAATATGTTCCTGGTTTCCACACTCGGAGTCTGATTGTCCTGCGAGAACAGTTGCTGAGGGTCCTGTGTAAACTGACCTCTACCAGGGCCCCCTACACCCGGGCGACCTCTGGATCGCCTACCCATATTCCCAAATGTATTATTTGACCTTTGTTGAAGGACGGGGCATTGTGCTCGCCAATGACCCTCTCGACGACAATAAGCGCACTGGTTAATGTTCACAGGACCCAAGGGCACATTCCCCTGTGGGACATCTGACCTCTAACTTGAGAACTACCCCTCTGGGGCCTCTAACAATTTGCTGCAATAGGACTTTAGTTTTCAAATCTCCTTTTCGTTTTTCAACCCTATCTTTTCATTATTGACACGGTTCTCATAGTACTGAGCCATGTGCAGTACTTCTGATTGCGATTTCGCCTGCCAAGCGCTCTCAGAAGACATAATTTGCCACTGGATGTCAGGCAGCAATCCACGCACAAATTTGTCCATGAACAACCTTTGCCCAGACTCTGTGCCTAGGTCTTGTCCACTGAAATCCGAGAATACCTGTTCGAACCGATTAAAGAACTCGGTAGCACCCTCAGACTTTCCTTGGACACAGGCCGTAAGCTTGTGCCAAATAATTCTCTTTTCGGGAATTATGGTTTTTAATTTAGCAAATATTCTGTCAGGCAAAGTTAGTATCACCCGAGGCGGTCTCTCTCCAGCTGGCCTTTCTCCGTCAAGCCTAGTTATATTAGCCCACGTATCTCCCAACCCAGGTACGTCGTCTATAGTTCTAACCTGTTTCCACAAATCTATGGGCAGGAGTACATGGAATAACGAGATCAATATCGCCTAAGGTGAACACTGAGGATTGCAAGACAGACTCTATTTCTTTATAGAATCCTGTTGGATTTTTCCTAATATCAGGAATAGATTGCCTAATAGTATTCACTTCCTGTCTTGAGAACGGGATGTGAACGAACTGCGATACATAGTGTGCGGGAATGTTCACAGCAACTATACCCTGTGCAGCATCGGCCGCAACCTCGACCTTTGGGACACATTTCGGAGGGACCTCTCTCATAGGCAACTGAGATGTAGGCAACTCCGAACGCTTACTAAGCAACAAAGCCAAATCGAGCGCTAAAGCAGTCGAAGAAGTGTCAAGTGAAAAAGCTCTCTTGTAAATACGCAATAACTCTGTGGGACAAATAATCTTCCTTTTTACACACTCATCCTGCAGGTACTCTACCATTACCTGTATCACTTTCCTCTGCATTTCTAGCGTATATTGACTGTATGTGTCATATACCTCAACTGGAGTTATCGATATGTCTGAAATCCATCTAATCGTGTCTTTCTTACAAATTCGCGTTTCCTCAGATATCGATTTACGACACGGAAGGAACCGTTTCTGTACATACATATTTTTCTCCTCGTCATCCTCATTCTGTAACTTTTCTAACTCCTTTCTATATCCAAATAAACTTTCAACATGCTCATTTACATTCTCCACAGTGTCTCTAGAAAGCGCAAGAGTATTTAGATCCCTTAACCCTTGCGGAAGATCCACATTATTTAATCTTCCCCACATTATGCATAACTGAATCCCTAAACCTTCAATAAAAACATTTTTCTCAGGAAAATTATCCATATTACAAAGTGTGGCAAAAACGCTAGCTTGATCATCATTTTCCATTCAATGTTTAGCCCATGCAATTAACTCACCTTTTTTCTCCGGTGGTACAGTATTGCGAGTGACAACCTTTGACCTTGCACCTCGATCGATTACAAGCGGCTCAGGACCACTTGGAAGAGAGGGAGCAGGCAAATTTGATGGAGGTACTATAACTGGTGCGATAAAAAGAGGTGGGGGAGCTGGAGGAAGGGGAACATTAGGCAGAGCAAGAACAACGGGAACAACAACAGGTGGAGCAGGAATAACAGGAGGAAGAGGCAAAGCAGCAGGAAGAGGAACATACGGAGGTGGCGCAGAGGCACCAGGCCTTTGTTCATTTAATAATTTGTCAATAAACTCATCAGAAATATGAAGATCTTTAGAAGGATAGGTTTTCTGAATACCGAGTGAGAAAGCCCTATCCATATTTTTAGTCGCCTCAGACTGTTTGTCCTGATAATATAACAACGCTTTTTCAGCGTTCGTTTTATGACGGCGCGCATGGTTTTCTCTACTTTTAAGTTGCTGTAACGCTTCTTTTTTCCAATTCTGCAAAACATCAAATGCTGCAGGTCTAGCCTTTTTCTTTAATAGAATTGACTCTAAATACTCAATATGAGGGATTTCAAAACTACCATTGATTGGCCACCGAAGTTCGGAGTCATGTCTGGTTTGTCTGTGCCAAATGTCATTAAATACTATACTTCCAATGCCATGCTTGCAGTACATAGTACATGCCGGCGACCCCTCCTGTGGTGCCGGGCAGCTAAATTCCAAAGATTGTCTATCACTGCGGAATAATGCCCTAAAGCAGGTAGACAATTTCCCAGGCATATCTCAAATTCTTGGTGTTACCTGGTCAATAATTGTGTCTGCAGATACAATGTGCCAAAATTCAAATTGTCAGGATTAAATTAAGAATCGGGTCACGACTCACCTGACCAAACCTAAGGAGGTCCGATCGGATTTCAAAGAACCTTACCTAACTAATCTTACCTCGTGTATGGTGATTTCGACAAATCTGCCCGTCTCGATCAGTGGACCCTCGTCAAGATGCCGTCTCGGACCACACGCTTATCGTCCAAGGATCGGGTCATGCAGCACTGCTGAGGTGTCGCGTCTCGTTCAGTGGGGCCCCTTATGTCACATTGTCCGATCCCAGTCCGATAGCGTGCGTCCAACCTTCAACAATCCGGCATCAATCTTGAGGGTCCCTATTCGGGCGACAACTGTGAAAACAAAATCAAAATATCGAGGCTGAGTACCCCAAAAGGAAATACACCTAACACAGGTTACAAAGGAACATACAAAGTACTTTATTTTATACTGAATCCAGTTACAAAAACAGAGCAAAATCAGATAGCTATCGGCCATCAGTACAACACAACGAACTCCAGCGTGGTTCAGTGTGTTCAGTGAGAGACCTTGTACATTAGAATGCATTCGCTTTTTATACACTTGGTGGGCACGATGTCCAGCCCCACTTCGGGTTAATATTCCACTTAATACATCACCAATCTAGGGTTCGTGCCAAGTCGCGAACAACCGCATATAACTGGTTTGCCTTTAATACATGTATCAACAAGCTTATGCAATAACTGTGTATTCTAAGATTTTCCATGCAGGCCTTCTTAAACATTAATACAATGTAGTTAAACAGATGTTCTACGTTCAGTATTTGAATACATTGTTTCAACATATGCTCGTGGATTAGTTTCATCGCACGAGTAATCCTTCTACACACAGGTCAACGAAGGACAAGGTCTCAGTTCACGACCTCAACAAGTGGCCTGCAGGCAAGTTACATATTAGCTATGTACAGAGGTCAAGACGGCCATGTTGTATTCTGGAATGACATTGTCTACCATTTTAACTCACAGGGTGACTTTTACAAAGCGAATCCTAAAATGGTGGTTTGACCTAAAATGGCGGCTTACATTGATTTAAGGTCAGGACCTTGCGACACGGATTCTTTCGCAAGTGACTTTTGAGCAGCTTGGCGTAGGCCCATATTCATATATTTATTGCAATAGGAGGCACGATATTTCTCTTTTGACATAGTGTTAGCACCCTAGTTAGTTAATATTGAGATTTTTTGTGCACGCCTTCCTGTGATGTCACTTCCTGTGATATCACTTCCTCTAATGCCGGATGCCACCTCCGGTGTCCAACCCAGGCTCTCACCCTCCAAGCAGATGCGAAAGGTGAGAGCTATGCCTGTGGTGCTCCGTGTCGTCTTGCTTCCAAGGCGAGCACGTTGCCCCTGAGCTATCTCTCGAGTCCCCTGAGCTATCCTCCCGATATGTATGTATAAATATGTGAGCCCCATGTGTGTAGCACTTGCACATCCTATTTGTTGTTATTCCATGATTCTGAAGTAGGCCAAGTAATGTTGTTCTGCAACGGGGGAGGAAATAGTTTATGTTGTAGTAACATTTATTTGTTTGTTATGAAAAAGGAGGAGTGTTGTGTCGTGACCTTCCCATGTGTATTGTCCCTTTAAGGGGATGTGTCCCTCCCAGTTGTATTGCCCTTTTAAGATGGGTCATGAGTGTGTCATGGCCCAAGCTAATAAAAGGGAGCCCTGCAGGCACGTGCAACAGAACGGCTGTAGACTCCAAGATGGAATGACCTGAGTCCGTGTCTCATTCAGGCCTGCAGGCCCGCACCGTGTAAGCATGGGCCTGCAGGCCATGTTGCCATGGGGGTATAGGGCTATTTTACCAACAAAAAATGGTCGCAATGAACAAAGGTTCTAAAAATGCTACCAAAAAACGGGCCTGCAGGGGTGTCCCCTGCATCGCCCCGCTCACTACACTTCATGATATAGTGAGCGGGGATTGCAGGGGACACCCCCGCAGCCTTCCAGTAAAAAAAAAAAAAAGGAAGCGGACCCTGTGGCGCCGGTTCCCGATCATGGAAGTGAAAGGGAACTGGTGCCGCAGGGACCCAACGTGAAGAAGGTAAGTGGGGTTTGTTTATGTTGGGGGTGTGAGTGGGGGTGTGCTGAGGGTGTGGGTGGGGGGTGTTATGGGTGTGTTGTGTGTGTCGGTGTGAGTATGTATGTGTGTTTGCATGAGAAAGGTGCAAACATTTGGTAGTTCGCACCTTTCTCATGCGAACGTTTCGGCTGCTGTAGTTTCGACCGCGAGCAAATCACTTAGAACCGCCATGGGGCCCTCCTTCCAGAAAAGCAGCAAGGGTCCGCATGTGCTGGTAAGGCCTGCCCCTCCAAGACCGGGTGTCCCCCGGGCAATCACTCGAGGCGTCCCATAGCACCCCAGGGGGCTGATGCAATGCCCATGGCCAGCCCCCCATCACAGGCGGAGTAAAGTCAGTTGGAGATTGTATGTGAATAAAGGATGATGTTGATAGATATCCTCTGCGTCCGTGTGTTTATTGCAGTGCACGTGTTATGCATGCAATTATAGCAAGGCCATCACACCGCCCCAAACGAGAGTTGCAACGAGGTAAGGGGGTCGCGCAATGTTGCTTATAAAGTTAAAACGAAAACCGGCCTCAGTGCAATAATTTAACAATCACAGCTGAAGCACTCAAGAAGCGCCATGAAGCGGTGGCATGTGTTCTCGAGATTCCTTTATCACGTTAATAATGCACTTAGTGTCACGTTGACGTTCCCAGGACAACAGGGGCGGGAGGGACAGGGAGAGGGAAGGAAGGGGAAGTGACGTGGGAGGGCGGGGGAACAAGTTAGTTCATGTTGTGCATTGAATAAAGTTACACGCAGACTGCCAGCGCTCCGTGTCTGCCTATTTTTTGCTGCGCAATGCGTCTGGCCCAGAGCGACTACGCTACAATGGCGACGAGGATGGGATGCAGGGCAGAGCGCCTCTCTTGGTGAGAGCGAGGCGCCGTGCCCATCACAAACCCACGAAGAAAGGCAGAGCGCTCAAAGGCGCGTATATCCGCCGCTGAAACCCGCCGCACAGCCTCAGGTCGAGACGAGTGAACCACGCGGGGGAGCAGGGAGCCCCGCCTGCGCTCTACACCTCGCCCGGGCCGCAGCAGTGATCAGGAGCAGAAGCCCAGCCCGCGCTCTACACCTCGCCCAGGTCGCGGGGGTGATTAAACTGCGACGGAGAACGCACGCAGAGGAGCCAGGAACCCCGCCCGCGTTTGGGAGGCCAACACAAGGTACGGCCCACACACAGGACACGTGCTTTCATGAAGCAAAGCACCGATGCTGCCCCGAACCCGCTGAGGGAGGAAACTTGTGCACCAACACCACGGGGAGAGGGACTAGTGATCCCATGTGGCACTCCAAGCCCACACAGTGTTACGCTCACCTGGCTCCCACAGGGGCGTTGATCGGAACTGGACAGCTGCGGTCTCCACCAACATGACGCGTAGTGCAGAGATGACAGACTGGACTGGCCCGCCTAATTTTGTCTGCTTGACCCGTAGAAGTATTCTCCTGAAAGTGGAGAAAGGGAATTAGCCACCCGTGGATTTGAGTGATAACACCCCACTGTTCTTCCCACTAATCACCTCCGATATCTCCTTTCATAGTCTCACCTTATGTTTTTAAAAGATGAGCTCTCCATCCTGCGTGGAATACAGGGGCACGTAGATAACCAGTTACTTCATTGGTCCGAAGGAATTGGGAGAGTTCCAGACCAATATTGACTCTGAGGTCCCTGGCGAGGAACCGTAAGTATAAAGTTCGTAAGAGTTCAAAATGTCTGATATTCACTCTTGTCCGATTCCTTTTGTCTTGCAGCTTGACCCAAGAGAAGATTGCCTTGTGGCAGCTGGTAGCGTCAGGTAAGAGTCTGTATTACCCAAACCTGTCCGGTAAATGATACCTGTGTTTAATCTGTTGCTTTCCCTCTTATTACAGGTGCGGCGTGAGAAATTATGACGTCTTGATAAATAATGCCTCCTGCGGTAAAATCAGGTAAGTCTATGGTGGTAACAGAGATTGCCTTTGTTTATTCTCTCGGCTCACCTTGCTGTTCTTTTGTCCCCCTTAGGTGCCGGAGTTCGGCGAAGATGTGATGGAGACTGCGGCGGATCGTGGAGGTGCTGCGAAGGCTGGTGAGTATAGCGCGGCGCTACAGCGGGCGATGCGACGCGTATCAAATTAACGTCTCTTTCCTTGTTAGAAGGCGCGATGGATCTGGAATCAGGTGAGGAATAGAAGAAATTTTCTTGTTCTAACCTTTCCTCCTTCTTCCCCTTTTCTCTAGGAGCTCCAGACTCGAGGCGGGCGTGGCAGAAGGCTGGATGCTGACTTGCAGTCACGGTGAGCGTTACGCTGCAGGATGCAGAATAACACGAAGCGTGTGCTGCTCTTCGGGCGTGGTTTAAATAGCCTTCAAATTAGTCCCAGGTAAGAAGTTCCCCCAAGACCACACCCGAGTAAGAAAATAGTCCCTGAAGTAAAGTAGTCCCCTTCAGGCTTCACGTTGGCTTGGATTCTTAGCAGCATGGTCTGCATGAGGTAAGTTTAAGCATATGAGCCTACCGCCTATGGCGCCAGGACTCACCCCTTCTATGAGCCTGGTGCCTACGGCGCCAGGACTGTACCCAGATAGCCCCTAGCGGGGGCTGCTGGGCTTTTTCTAAGCATCTGGATGCCTGCTCCCGGGACTGATGGGCCTGGTCCGGATGCCCGGGGGTAGGCATCATGACACACAGGACAAGGGGATGGGCAGGGCAAAGCGTGTGCACGCACACCAAAAGGGGGCATAGGCAAGTGCCCACGACACAAGATCACAGCAGGTGGTGCTGTATACACCCTGTAAGGGGAAGGACAAGCGGATGGTGCTCGTGCCCTACCAGGCGGCCATCCAGCACCCGTGAAGTAGGATATCACTGGCAATTTGAACCCCGGAAACAGACATACTCCCAACAGCATGTCAGGTCAGGACGACGGGCAAGGAGCACAAGCTCAGGGAAATGGGCCCCCAACGCCCGATCACGTGCCATACCAATTACCAGACACACTAGCAGCCCAGATGCCGGGTGCATTTGACATTACCGACACAAGCAACATGGGTCCCAGATGGACTAAATGGATCAAGGACTTTGATCTCTACATGGGAGCCACAGGACCAGTCGCAGACGCGAGACAAGTGTGCCTCCTGAAATTGGCCGTAGGATCTGCCACCCGCGACATCATTGATGAGATGCCCCAAGATTCCATAGACTCAATACAAGATCTCAAAGACGCACTGGCAGCCTACTTTGCACCGCACACCAACATTGACTACGAGAGGCACCTGTTCCACAGCACGAAACAGGCAAAAGGGGAGACCATGGATGCCTATGTGATGCGATTACACACTAAGCTGAAACACTGCGATTTCGCAAACTACTCGAATACTGAGGCCCTCAGGTCACAAATCATATCTGGGTGCGAGTCTCAAGTGTTCCGCAGGAAACTGCTCCAGAAATCCCGCACACTCGAGGAAATCCTAGCGCTGGCCAGGGTCGAAAGGGCTATTGACTTTCAGGTAGAAAGCTTCGGAAACACCACTGCCGGAGAGAACCTAAACAGACTGCAGCTAGAAAAGAGATCAGAAGAACTCTTCTGTTACAAGTGCGGATTCGAATATCCCCATGAAGGAATATGCCCCGCCGTTGGACAACGCTGCACATCTTGTGGCTGAAGAAGGACACTTCAAGGCGGTATGTAGGCTATTCCGAGACCGAGGGAGAGAGCGACCCAGAGACAACGCATCTGGCACCAGAAGTCGATATGGGGGGCCGTCCAACATCAACCCAGCCCCAAGCACCTCCAACACCCAGAATCAGCCCCCAGGCGACCAAAAGAACAGAGACTCTGGAGAAGACCGACAGAGAAGCAGAGAAAGAAGATTTGTGAAGCGTGCGCAACCTTAACGGAGATCAAGACGGCACGTACACTACTTGGTGGAACAGTCCCCTACCGAGTCAGATCCCAGCTCATCGGGGAGTGACCAGAAAAAGAAGGCATACGTCTACGCCGTGGGAAACCCCACGGCGACTGCTCACAGCCCGACACTCATCATTAAGCTACAAGAACGACCAATGGAGTTCCTCATAGACAACGGTGCCACCGTCAATGTGGTGAGTGAAAAGATATACTCAGAACTAATCCAGAAACCTAAACTCCAGCCGGCTACGGTTGACATATACGCTTATGGAGCCAAGACCCCGTTGAAATGCCTGGGACAATTCAGTGGACTCTGCCGATATAAGGGGCAGGAAATGAGGGTTCTGATACCCGTTCTGGCCACAGAGACAGACACCGGCTGTGTTCAGAGTTTCAAAGCGGCCACAGACATGGGCCTAATACACATACTCTACAACATAATGGTCCACAAGTACATAGACCCGGTGGAAATGATAAATAACTTATACCCTAAGATATTCAAAGGAATCGGAAGACTTAGGAACAGGCAAATCAAACTCCACGTGGAAAACTCCATACGCCCGGTAGCCCAGCTATACCGCAGAATCCCCGTCAACATTCAAAAGAAGGTGGAGGACGAGCTACAAAAGTTGGTGGAACAGGACATTATCGAGAAGGCCACTGGACCCAACACTTGGGTTTCTCCAATCGTCCCAGTCCCGAAGAAGGGATCCAAAGCCATTAGACTATGCGTCGACATGCGACGCCCGAATCAAGCCATCAAAAGGGAGAGATACCCTGCACCCCGAATCACCGACATGATTAATTTACTGAATGGGGCAAAAGTCTTCTCCAAACTGGATTTACAAAAGGGGTACCACCAGCTGGTACTGCATCCCGAGAGCCGCAACATAACCACTTTCCTGACTCATGTCGGCCTCTTCAGGTACAAAAGACTAAGCTTCGGGGTGTCCTCGGCAGCAGAAACATTCCAAGCAGAAGTCCACAATATAATCAAACACATCCCGAACTGTCTCAACTATTCAGATGACATTTTAGTCTTCGGAACCGACGTGAACAAACACGATGAGACCCTCATGAAAGTGTGCAAGGCCCTACATGATGCCAATCTCACGTTGAATAAGGACAAATGCGAGTTCCGGAAGAACACCCTAAAATTCTTTGGCCATGTCTTCTCGGAATCAGGGATGACCCCAGACACAGACAAAGTGTCAGCCCTGAACGATACCTCGGCCCCAACCAACATGTCCGAGCTTTGGTCTTTTCTGGGCCTCGCCCGTTACTGCAACCGATATATCCGGGACTTTTCTTCAGTCAGCGAGCCGTTACGGAAACTAACCCATAAGGATGAAAAGTTTGAGTGGTCCAGTGACTGTCAAAATGCCTTCGAAACAATAAAAGAGAGAGTCACGAAGTCAGACAACATGGCGTATTACGACCCCAACAGGAGGATGGAATTAACGGTTGACGCCAGCCCCGTAGGGCTGGGAGCCATCCTTGCACAATTCGATCCACGAGACCCCTTGCAGAAGCACATAGTAGCCTATGCCAGTTGCAGCCTGTCAACCACCGAGCAGGCATACTCCCAAGCAGAGAAGGAGGCACTAGCCGTTGTATGGGCGTGCGAGCATTTCCATCTGTTTCTGTATGGGAAACCATTCCATGTCATCACAAACCATCAGGCTCTACTATTTCTATATGGCAACCCGCAAGCCAAAATGCCCCCGCGGATCGCCCGATGGGGGTTAGGACTTCAAGACTACGCATTTGACATCATCCACAGGCTGGGGAAAGGCGACAACCCTGCCGACTTCCTATCGAGAAGACCAAGGGGAGAGAGCATACCAGAACCATCAGTGGCTGACCGATACTTAAGATATCTAGTCCATCAGACCACAACGGAGGGTGTCAACTCGGAGGAACACGCTAGAGAAACGGAAAATGACCCGGCCTGCCGCATCATCTGCGAAGGACTAGAGTCTGGACAGTGGCGAAGAGCCAGAGAAAGAGGGAAAGCGGCAGGAGGCCAAGTATGGGAAGACGTAAAGCGGCTCCTACTAGTGAAAGAAGAGCTGGCAGTGTCAGACGATCATCTACTACTCAAAGACTGCAAACTAGTGATCCCTGAGGCCATGAGAGCGAAAGTCATCAAATTAGCACATGAGACTCACAGAGGCATTGTCTCAACCAAGCGCATGCTCTGCCAAAAGGTATGGTTTCCGAACATGGACGCCCGGGTAGAGGCGGCCCTCAAGGTGTGTCCCACATGCCGCCTCATCACACCAAACCGACACACAGAACCTCTACGCATGTCAGAGCTTCCGTAGAAAATTTGGGAGGCAGTCGCAGCCGACTTCTTTGGACCCATCGAAGGGGGGAAATATGTGTTAGCCGTGATGGACGAATACTCACGCTATCCCGATGTGCGGCTGATCTTTTCCACGGCCGCCCATCACGTGGTCCCAGCACTGGACCACATGTTCTCGGTGTATGGAGTCCCTAAGGTGCTCAAGACCGATAATGGGGCCCCATTCTGCGGACATCAATTCACCCAATTTGCGGAGTATCTAGGTTTTCATCACAGAAAGATTACTCCTTTGTGGCCTCAAGCCAATGGAATGATTGAACAGTTTATGGCCAATCTCAAGCGAGCCCTGCAAGTTGCTCGCCTAACAGAACAGCCATATGAACAGGTGCTGAATCAACTGTTGAGGGACTACCGAGGAACGCCTCATAGCACAACAGGAAAGACCCCTGCCGAACTCATGCTCGGGCGAAACACTCAAACACGCATTCCCCAAGCCGAAGTGCTCAGCCCACGGCCGGCGTTGGATCTGGAGGTCCGAGAGCGAGATGAGCCAGCCAAGGCCGGATGAAAGAGTACGCAGATGGCCGACGGAGAGCGCAACCATCCCGAATCGAAGTAGGTTATGTGGTAGCAATTTGTCAACCAATGACACACAAACACACAGCCGCCTTTAGAGAAGAGCCACTGCTCGTCACACAAAGGAAAAGGTCAATGATAACGGGCCAAGGGTCCGCAGGATCTGTCACCTGTAATTTGTCTCACTTTAAGGAACTTCCACCAACAGAGACGAGACATCTGAGTGGAAGAGTGCAAGTACCCCTGGAACAGACCTCGTCGATGGATCGATGAAATGGACTAGAGGCTCACCAGACCGCCTCCTGTTGCGAAGAGTTTGGTAATTGTTTAAAAAGGATGAAGATGTCACGTTGACGTTCCCAGGACAACGGGGGCAGGAGGGAGAGGAAAGGAAGGGGAAGTGACGTGGGAGGGCAGGGAACAAGTTATTTCATGTTGTGCATTGAATAAAGTTACACGCAGACTGCCAGAGCTCTGTGTCCCCCTATTTATTGCTGCGGAACACGCCTGGCCCAGAGCGACTACGCTACACTTAGTTCACATACAAGTACACATATAGATGATGGATTCTTTAATATGTTTTGGACATTTAGTGCTTGCTGCGTAGTGAATACGCTGATGTACGCATGCGCGAGCGGGATCGAGGCTCGCGCATGCGCAGTTGTGAATAAAGACGGTCCTCCGACAGTTGGCGCCAGGGACCCGAGGAAGTCATACGCATACATGCCAACCCTCCCGATTTAGGCAGGAGACTCCCGATTTTTAGGTGAAAAATATTGCTATTTTTCACGGTCTCCCGTCTAAAATAACTGTAGCACCAATGTATTCCTATGGGGAAATATGCCTCTCCCGATTTCCCTGTGGAAATCTCCCTCCCAGGTGCTTCTTAATGTTGGCATGTATGCATACGTCTCCGGCGTGGCTCATTGTGCGAGTGTGTGAGCGCACGTGTGAATGCCGGCGGGGGCCTCTGGCATACCCCCGCCAACATAACATTGGCGATGAGGACGACTCCGGAGCAGCTCTCTGCTCCGACGACGTTGGAGGGAAAGAACGTCGCTCCGTGTCAGCACGGACCCAAGCGCACGGCCGGCAGCCATTTTGCTTCACACGGACATTGCAGTGGTTGCGCCCGTGAGGGTGCTTGTGCGCCAGCTGCGGTTCATCGAATTTTTGGAACCTCCACAGCCCAAGCTGCCACAGGGCTGTGGCATCAACAAAAAAAAAGGGAAAAAAACGCATATAGTACAAAGTAAAATATATTGTGAGCCTGTGGGCGTGGCCTAGCGAACATGTGCGTGGGGCACTCCACTGACGTAGTTCTCGGGTTTTTCATTCTGGAATGTAGGCAGGTATGGATTGGACTGCGCATCCTTGGAACTCAGATCCGCTCCTACCCAAATGCGATGAGCAGGGACGTACCTGTGCAGAGCATGCGCACTAGCCGGCTTTCCGTTGTACAGAGCATGCGCGTTAACCATATAACCTGTACAGAGCATGCGCACTAGCTGCTTTGGCTGTATAAAGCATGAGTCTACCTGGTTTCCGTTCTCCAGAGCATGCATACTAGGTGGGTTTTACAGTGCAGAGCATGCGCATTAGCTGCTGCGGCCGCTACGGGTGTACAGCGCATGCGCACTAGCTCCCTATGGCTGCAGTTTTTGAACAGCGTTTTATGCCCTCTCCTGGCGACTTCCGCATCTTGCCGCGTGATTAACGTCCCTCGCGTGACTCCTAGTCTGCGCAGCCGCAGTGCTCACTGAGTGCTGCTCCGGGACCTCTGGGCTTCACATCTCTCTGCTGTCCCGGGTGCTTTTCCGAAACAAGAGAACCCTGTGGCGCGAGAAAGTCCTCCGAGATCAGAGGGGCTCGGGGGCACCCCCGGGTGGAGGGCCACGCGAGGTGAGGGGCCTCTGGTGGGGAGGACTGTGGACCCGTGTCATGAGGGTCACCTGCACCCCCCGCCCCCCCCCAGTGTGAGGGCATTCACTACACGTGTGATCTGAGGCCTGCCTGTGTGTTTGTAATAGAGGGGAGGGGAGGGGAGGGGGGGCAGAGAATTCATGGCTCGATCCCTCCCAAAAACCAGACCCACCCACATTTCAAACTCAAAGACCCTGAGCTTTCTGCACACGCCTGGCAGCGCCCAGAAGGACTACACGCAGCTATTGCCCTCGTTAAATACAAAAAAGGGGCATATATCACACATGCCAATGTACATTTGGAATCTGGATACAAAAGAACACAGCAATTGCAATCAGCGGATCTTTTGTATTTCCCTCTGAGTAACAGTTTAGCATATATATAGCGCTTCAAACCCTCAGGCATCTGAGTGCTATTTATCGACCTCGGAAGGATGAAAGGCTGAGTTTGGCCCTGCCGGGATTCGCCCCTGCGGCTCTGCACGGATGTCAAAGTGAGCACTCTACTTGCTCTGCTATCAGCCCGGCTGAATTATCACTGTTCTGTTAATAATTTAAAAAAATAACTCGGTTTAGCTTTTAGCTCATATATTCAAAGCACATGCGGACACATTTTTCGTAAAAAATCTTATAGATTAGGCACAATGAGATATTATTTGCACAGGTTCACACACTTTAGTTATGTGGGGAAGCTGGGATTGCAGATGAGTCTGGGACTTAAGCACTTGACCGCATATCTTCTCAGGAGTATTTGGTTGGAGTATTTAGTTGGCGTATTTTATGCCGTGACTGCAGAAATTGTAATATACATATATATATATATATATATATATATATATATATATATCCAAATAGAAATATGTTTAACAAAAACAGTTCAATTTACTACACCTCTTGAATAGAAGAATACAAATATCAGAACGCAAAGTAATGCAAGCTTAAAAATGACATTTTTGCACACATTGGGCCTCATCACGAGTTGGGCGGTAACGCCGGCGCTAATAGCGCTGGTGTTATCTGCCCTACCGCCAAACCCACCGGCGCTTTTAGCGCCGGATCACGGGTTTGGCGGAATTGGAAATCCCCATTCCCCATTGAGCCCATTCTGGAATGCCCCATTCCCCATTGGGCTCAATGGGAAATTTCACGCTCTAACCGCTGGCGGATATGAGCGCGAAATTTCGGCGGATTTCTCCCCAGCTAAGAGCTGGGGGGAAATCATCCGTAGCCCTGATTTGGTGGACCCTTAAATCCGGCGGTAACAGTGCTACCGCCGGATTTAAGGGTTACTGCCAAACTCGTGATGAGGCCAATACTCTCAACACTTCAAACCGCATAACAAACACATTTTACTGATCTCATTTTATTTCACATAATCGAAATGCAAGATTCTTAAAATGTTGTCTTGAAAAAAGGCACAGACTTGGATATTTATCTGGAGCTTTCTTTTGCCCCCTCTGTTCTTATCGTTGCAAAAAGGTGTTCAGTGTTTAATAAACTGCCTGGGGAATGGGGGGGCGTGCTTTTTCCCGGGGACCTGAAGAAGAGCACGAAAGCCTGCAGGCTCCGGGGCAACTCAAGAGGTTAGGCAGGTCTGCCTAGTGTCCCATTGTCCTGCCTGGAGAACACAAAGCCATGATGGGAATCTTGCCTCGCTATCCCATAACCAGTGCTGAAAATGGACACTGTTTACTATGGGAGCCCCTTGCCTTCCATGTGGGGCGAAGAGGGATAGAGTAAGTGTCAGAGTGACATGGCCCAGTTTGATCAGCACCCATCTTCTCAACAAATCCAATCAAGTTCAGCTGGCCGGTGCCTACAGGAGGGACTTAGTCCTGGCAATTACCCTTCATAACAAGTAATACAAAATGGGATTGTGTAGAAATGAAGACACACGCTGGTGGATTGAGTGACTTCTTTAATGTAACCAACCTGAGGCCAGCGGGACTCTGCCTTCACATCTCCATAACTTCTCAACAGCCAACTATGGAACATAGAACGCTCCACACGGAAGTACCAAGTGAAGCAAGTGTGCAATCCTACACACAAGTACATAACCTATATTACAACACTTCTCCCCCCTTTACATCACAAAAATGAACGCACAACACTCATCACTACGCACCCCACACAACCAATCCTTAGGAAAGAGGACAGAGAGAAGAGGAAAAGAAAAATGGATAGGAACAACTAACTATTGTACAATGGCTCTCAGAACATAATCATTGAATTTGGAGGGAAGTTTCCTTTCCCTGACGGGATGACCGTTGAACTTGACGGGGACAGTAACACTTGATGTGGCCAACTCCGTACATCCTTCAACACTCCCACTAGCAACAGTGTCCTGAACAGGAACAGTACCTGCATCAAGCTCATGGCAGCTTGATGGCACCCCGATATCCACACAAGGTGAATCAGGATTGGAATTTCCAACCTCCTCGGAATCGGAATGACCAGACGGAAACTCAGGCACCACACCAGAATGACTCGTGCCACAACTGGCGTCCACGGATTTACCTAACCCATGGGACCCTTGGACCCTTGGACCCTTTCCACAACAACCACCCGCCTCAGGCTCCAACTAGATCCATCATCGAGCTTCACATAGCGTCGCCCAGTTTTCATCACTACCCGGGGTTGCATATAGTTACTATCTGTGACTGTTTATGCTTCTGAACCCACTTGTCCTCCCGTCCCTCCACACTCTCCTCACCTGAACTTCCTGAGTTGTCTGTATTTAGTAGATTCGCCGACTTAGGTAGTCTCTTCCCTTTTTTGGCAGCACTTGCCTGTCTCGGAGTGAAGCCACAGTGACTGCTGACTGGACAGCCGTCCCGGGACTCCTCTTTCGGGAGCAGGCCGGAAAATAAGGGAAAAACCCACACGGGGGAAAAACTGCAGTCGAGTAGAGAAATCCCTACGAGGTAGGGAACCGGCAGCCGTGGAGGAAATGGGACTGCCGAACCACCAGGCCCCGAGAACACGGCCCAGAGAGAAAGAAGAAGTGAAAATGGAAAAACTGGAGGACCGCTAACGGAGAGGGTAGCGGTAAAGGAGAAAAAACAGGACCCGCCGCTGAAGCAGCAACCAAGAGGGGCAAGGGAGAACACAGAGATCCCGTAAGATCGGCTAGAGAAAAAGGAAGAGGGAAGAACCACTGCCAGAGGAGAAGGCAGAGAGACAGAAGAAAGGTAGGTAAAGCGATTCGCTAGGAGAGGAAAAAAAACAAGCCGGCACCAAGATCCGCAGCAGAGCCGAAGTGGGCAGCGGAAAAACAGGAGCCACAAAAACAGAGCGAAGGAACCAGGGGAGCTGCGAGGTTGAAACGTAGCGACTGCTGGGAGGAAGGAGAATTTAACTCTCGGCAGCCCTGCGCCCGGCCAATGGGCCTATACCAGAAACAAAGAAGGGACTACAATCCCTATCTGCCGGTTCGCAGTCTCCAACGTGGAAGGAGCCGCCAACAGCAGTGGCGATTGCGGATGACACTATCACCCTTAGCCACAAACCTTGGGTTATTCATTTGAACACAGCCCCCTACCTCTACCGACAGAGGCTTCCTGCGTGCCAGTTGCTCCTGCAAAAATGATCCTTGCTTATGACGCACCCGATTCAACACCTCTTGCATGTTAACCTGCGACTGAGTACCACCACCCAGAGCAGAGACCCTCAGTTTCGAACTGGGTTTCCTTCCCCACATCAGCTCAAATGGGGAATGACCTGTGAGAGCCGAAGGGGTAAACCTGTAAGCCTTAAGAGCTTCAGAGACCACATTCTTCCACGGAAGACCATTGGCAAAGGCCAGCTGTATGGCCCCCTTCACAAAACGATTCATACACTCCACAAGACCATTTGCCTCTGGATTATACAATAAGACCCTATGGTGGCGGATTCCACAAGACCATTTGCCATTGGATTATACAATGAGACCCTATGGTGGCGGATTCCCAAGTTCCTCAAAAACTCCTGAATATGATCAGATACAAATTGTACCCCGTTATCCGTAACAATACCGGCTGGCACTCCTTCGATGTCAAATACCGTAGAAAGAAACTCCACAACCTTCTCAGCCGTCACGGTAGACAAAGCATTAGCCTCCACCCATCTGGATGTATAATCCATCATGACCACTATAAATCTAGGTGACCACCTCCCAAGGAGTCCATAGGGCCCATTATGTCAACTGCCACCTTCGAACACACTTCCTCTGGAATTTCAACGGGGTAGACGGGCTGGGGAAATGAAACCTTACTCTTGTCACTGGCCGAACACGCCGCACAATCCCTAAACACGTCTTCAACGTCGCCATCCATCCTAGGCCACCAGTACACCTCTCTCAACCTCCTCTTGGTCATGGACTTCCCCAAGTGTCCCTCGTGAGCTAACGCCACAAGCTTCCCTTTAAGCGACTCCGGTGGAATCAACCACAGGCCCCTGGCAATACCCCAGGGACCCTCCGACAACTCCTGCCAAACATGACCGTAAAGCTTGGACAAACTTTCACTCAGGATCCCACTTTTGAGAGCAGCCCTGATGTTGATTAACATGGGGTCCCGAGAACACTCCTCGCTCCACACCTGCTCACAAACCGCAGGAACAACACTTGCAACCAAAGTGCACTCGTCCCCCACCACCTCGTGAACCTCATCGACACTTCCAGTACAGGGAATTACGGCAAACAATCCGCAATGGCATTCTTTACCCCGGGAACATACTCAATCTTGAAGTTGAATTCACTCATATCAGCCATCCACCTCATGATTCTGGACGAGGCATGCGACAACCCCTTTGTGGTCAAAACAATCATCAATGGCTTATGATCTGTGCGAAGGGTATATTCCACCCCCCATAAAAAGGTCCTGAAATGTCTTGAGGCCCATACCGCAGCTAGGGCCTCCCTTTCTATGACTCTGTATCTTGTTTCCGCATCCCCAGGTACCTTGGATTCAAAAGCAATAGGGCGGAACTCGCCGTCATCCTTCTGTTCTAACACAGCCCCGATCCCGTATACACTAGCGTCAACCGTTAGAACAGTTTTCCTGCACGGCAAAAATGAACCTCGGGAAGGAGCCTGATCAACTTCCCTCTTTAAATTGACAAATTCCTTTTGGCACTGATCGGACCACTCAAAGTGAACGCCCTTCCTGAGCAAGGCTCTTATGCTGACAGTTTTGTCAGCATAGGAAGACACAAATCGGCTATAATATTCGGCAAGGCCCATGAACAACCTCAGTTGTTCTTTGTTCACTGGAGAAGGGGCATCCCTCAACACCTTCACTAAATCCTCCTTGGGATGGATACCTTTGGCATCCAGCGTATGTCCGAGGTAAGTTACACTGGATACGCCCACCTTACACTTGATTAGCTTAACCGTGAGACCACTACCGCTCAGCACCTCCATCACCTGCAATACTCCACTGTCATGTTCGGCGTGACACTTGCCCCGGACCAATATGTCGTCCTGGAAACATTCCACCCCTTGGATGCCTACAAATAGTTTCTGCATTACTCTTTGAAACACTGCGGATGCCAAACCGAAAGGCATCCTACAGAAACAAAATGCACCAAACGGGGTCACAAAGGAGGTGAGTGGACGAGACTCAACATGCAGGTCTATCTGGTGGTAAGCGGATGAAAGGTCAAAGGTGGAGAAACAAGAAGCCCCCCCACCAAAGAGAGCATCTCGTTGATATTAGGTAGAGGGTGTCTATCTACCCAGATGCAAGAGTTCAGGTCCCTAAGGTCCACACACATCCTCATGCTGCGATCAGCCTTACGTGCCAACACCACCGGGGCCAACCATTCGGAACTCTCCACCTCCTCTATAACCCAAGCCTCCATGTGCTTGGCCAGTTCACCCTTTAGCACATCCCGAGCCACTATGGGAACTCTCCTGACTCTATGAACACTGGGTATGGCGCCTCTCTTCAGAACTATTTTGTGGGGGAATCCCTTTAATTTACCCAACTTGGAAGTCAAAACAGTGGGAAACTTGCTTTCAAGGTCTTCCGCAGTCAACCGTATAGCCAACTCAGTACTCCCTTTATCCTCACTCACACTCAACACCGAAATAGCCTTGCCAGGGCGTATCTCGATCTCCAAAGCCGCCTGTTCGTCCCACCCGACAACAGGATCCCCTTTGTGGGCCACATAAACCTTCCCTCAGGTCTTGCGTCCCCCAAATTCGATGGTGACCCACTCGAACCCCAGAACCTTAATGGGAACATGGCCATAAGCACATGGACTGATGTCCGAAAGAGACAACTCAGATACCTTCTTCTGGAATTTAGAAACGTACAGTTCAGGAGAAATCATTGTATAAGGAGACCCAGTGTCCACCATCATATCTATGGGCGTGTCATTGATCATAAGTGTGGCACAAGCACATTTCCTCCCACAGCCCACACTCAACAACAACCCTTCTCTTACACCTTCACCCATGGGTTCAGAGCAACCAACATACCCTACCACTGTAACATCCTCCCCATCTTTATTGACATCCACCATCCTCACAGTTTCTCTATTAGGTGCAACCCTCCTACACATGCAAGCATAGTGCCCCTTCCCTTTGCACCTCCTACAGTCCACAGTGGAGGCGGGACACTCTTTTGTCCCCGCAGAGTGTCCCCGCCAACTGCACTTCTTGCACACCTCCCTCAAACCGGGCACCCCCTTGGTGTCCTTGTATTTGCTTCTAAAATCGATGTTCCTCCGGGGCATCACCGCATGCACAACCTCCCTTGTCTGCCATTTCCTTAACACTCTTCTTGGACTCCTCAATAGCTCGGGATATCTCGAGAACCTTTTCCAAAGGAGGATCCTTCTCTATCCATAGTCTTTCCCTGACTCTGGAGTCGCTTGTCTGCATCATGACTTGATCGCGGATATATTCATCGATCGAACCTGTGAACTTGCACATGGCTATCAAGGTACGAAGAGCCGTTATATATGAGTCAATGCTCTCACCAGTACCTTGTGCCCTGGAGAAAAATGTTTACCTTTCCAGCACCACGTTGGCCCTTTTTCCAAAACGTGCCTCCAACTTCCCAAGGGCAGTCTCATAAGCAAGTACCACTGCCTGAGCAACATCACCCCCTTCTCCACCCTCAGGGTGGGGCGCATACACATTAGGACCAGGGAGATGCCTGAAAACTCTGAGTCCCTCAGTGCTCAGGCAATTTAATAGGGCAGCTTCCTTATTGTCATCCATGAGCTTTGCCCCGCCAGCAGCCCTGAGATACACTTTGAACGTATCAACCCACAAATCCCATACTATAGCTGGTTCACCGGGATTGGGCAGAAAGGCAGGGGGCGGGTGCGCATTGCTGTGTTGCATTGTTGACTGGCACGTAACAAACGACTGCTTAGGTTTGCAATGGGCTACTCTTTATTATTTCCTTCTTCCAGGGTGCCGTTCCAAAAGAGTCATCTGCTTTTACAATGGCCCAAAAATGTCACAATTGACGGTGACGAACTAGACCAGCCAAGACACCATAGTTGGTGCTACAAATCCCTTCTTCAAACCCAGCAAGGGTTAACACCTTTCCGGACCGGACTGGGAGGATTCACATAGCCGGAAGAGGAGGGATGCCCCTCCCTGTTGGCTCTCTCCCACCCACAGACAGCCAGGACCTGGGTACCAGGAGAAAGAGGGCATAATTGGCTGCTCCTCGTGGTCCGCAAGCTCCTCCCCCTTCCTGTTTCGTTCGGCTCTGGCGGAAAGCAGTCTCCTCAGTGGTCGTGGCGGGGAAGAAAGAACCTACTGACGGGGGGTCCCCTCCCTCACCTGATGCGCACAAGGCGCAACGCTGAAGACGACGGCACCGCGCTCGACCCGGACCGGGGAGCGCAGGCCTCCAAGTGACGTTGATAGGAACACACCGGGTGCCGGATGCCTCCAATACTCCAGGAGAGACGCTTCGCCGTTTGTACACTGGAGGGGCTGCGTTGGCTGCAGATACTTCGCTCCCCCCCTCAGCCAGGAGGGAGATTCGCACAACGCCGGCTGCATTGGCAGGAAGCACCTCACACAGCGGGGACTTCACTCTTTCCCAGCAGACGGAAGATCCGGGCAACGCCAGCTACGTTGGTAGGAGGCACTTCACTCTGCGGACATTTCGTTCCTCCCAGGCAGACGGGAGGTTTGCACAACGCTGGCAACGTTGGCAGGGGGGGGACCTCACCCTGTGGATCTTCACTGCTCCTCAGCCAGACAGGAGGTCCACATAACGCCAGGAAAGCAGGCAGTACTGCAACCGCTGGGTCCTCTGGCTCGGACAAGGCATGTGGGTCGGGCAGGTTGGTTACACTCGTCGCCAGTGTAGAAATGAAGACACACGCTGGTGGATTGAGTGACTTCTTTAATGTAACCAACCTGAGGCCAGCGGGACTCTGCCTTCACATCTCCATAACTTCTCAACAGCCAACTATGGAACACAGAACGCTCCACACGGAAGTAAACAACCAAGTGAAGCAAGTGTGGAATCCTACACACAAGTACATAACATATATTCATTTGTCATAATACGCCTGGCAACAGAAAAGTGTCTGTAAGCACACTCCTTTGGATATTCTCTGCTTATGGCTGTGACTCTGTACACTGAATAGGAAAAACATGAATGGCAACTGGTGTGGCGCCAGGAGACTTTCTGGTGAAATTGCATGGCTTTGTAGTGAAGGAAAAGATTCTGAAGTCGGCTTTCGAAACGGTGAAGATTTCTTACCACAATAGTGATGAGCAGCATCTCCGTCATCTGGGACCAGCTGCGCGGGCATGCCATCGCCAGGTCAAGCCTATTGCTGATATATTGCCCAAGCGATGTATAATATACAGGTGGCTCGTTCCCTTCAGATTCCTCTGTACATCAAATAGGATTGAATTTTATGAGAAAAATTGTATCATTATTTAACATTGACACGTTTTACTGTGGTCAACTGTTATATGTTAAATAGAGAGCTCAAAATTGGCACTTGCCGTTGGCCTGTAATAATGGACTCTTGGTAGGTAAGAACTTGTCTGTTGTGAGTATGCATTGAATTGAGGTGGTTGTTGAGTTTTGGTGGCTGACTAGTACGCTGAAACTTGAGTTTATACCCCTATCAAATATTTGTATGAACTTTGATGACACAATGCTGAATAACGTAATTAAATAACAGAGACACAGTTGTATGCTTCTTTGAATAGGGACGCCAACGTATCAAACTAAACTGCGTCTGTCATTCTCCCGATCTCTTAGTGCCCAATGTCTCTTCCTCTTGTTTGGTTACATGATTGCTATTGTGGGTGCGGTTGGGGAGTGGGAGAGGAATGAGCATAAGCTTGTTTTCTTCTAGTCATTTTCTGTTGTATGATTGCATAGCAATTTGATCTAGGGTCCGCACTGCTCGTAGACTCATATCTAACTGTGTTCCCCATGTGCTTTCCGCCCTGAGTAGGACTCATGCAATTCCCCAGGTTATAGCCTTGAGCGTGTGTTTGCCCTTTCTGAGGAAGGTGGGCATACAGGCTGGAGAATTCTCAAAGGTGTCCATGGTGACCCAGCCTAGGGGTGGCCTATGGTATCGGGAGGATAGCTCAAGGGCTCGTGCTCGCCTTGGAAGCAAGACGACACAGAGCAACACAGCTTCGATCCACGGGTCCACGCTTAGAAACGTCTGGGTATTCATTGCGGTCTAAATAATCGCTGTATAAATAACCTATCATATCATCTCATATCATATCCAGGAATATTATTTAAGAGGGAGCAAGGAGGGGATGGATATATTCAAGTTCTTGGTCCTAGCATAATGAGAAGTGTGGAATCCCTCGACAGATTGTGTGTTTGTACAGGTAAATGGCCATGTCATAGGCTGGGAGCTTCCATTTTAAAGGAGTACCCTGTCCTTACATTATGTGTCAATATCCATCCACGTAGAGCATAGGTGAGCTGTCTGTCAGGGATTAGACAGGTACAGCCTCCGGAAAGACATTTGCATGCAGCGATGGGAAGACAAATGGCTGCTTAGAGTGGCACTGAGCTTCGCATCCCAGGAATAGGAAAATGGAGTAGAGTGTGTGTGAAGGCTAGAAATACAGTAACAATTGCTAATGTGTGCTCCCAAAGCTTGACTAGTAGAGCTCAACCCCAACAGTGGATCAGCTTCTGAATCTTTCTTTCTGGTGGTTACTCATGCCAGTTGGGCTTTACCTCTTCCAGAGTTGTTTTTGTGGCTCGTTTCCTTTCCTGACTTGTTGATGTTGGATCTTCCACCTAGATTTGAAGCAGCCTTCACTCTGAAATCGTGTCTTTTCCTTTAAATGTGCTTTGGAAAATAACACATTGCTTCCAGAGTTCTGAAGATTGGAGCCAATGTTTGAGGGTGGACGACCAGCAAAGTGCTACACACAGGTGGAGTGCTGAATCCCTTTGTGACCAAGCCAAAGGGTTGAGCAATAAAGCTGTTGTGTAATATAGTTCTAGAGTGAGAAAGTGTTGGGTAATTTCTAATGAAGGCGAGTTCCCCAGTTAAGCACACTCCAGAGTAAATACAACCTGCTAGGGAAATAGGCCAAGAGATAGCTTTGCAAGGATAGCAAGGGTTTACTTGTACAAAATACAAAGGCCAGAAAATGACTCTGCTGCCCGAGAGCGCTCTCTGCTCTTACATCGTCAAACATTCCGTTATAAACTAGAAAAACAATATCGATATTAGAGACATTTTGGTGCTTCTGATTGGAGACACCCTATAGGTGGGCCTGCTCCATTGGGGATGCCAGGTGCTAATTGGCTGGTTCTTCCCCGTCGATCTTGATGCACGTGTGTAAGCTGGGCTCATCCGCACAGTGAAGGTCGGGTCACACATAAATACATTGGGCCTCATTCCGGGTTTGGAGCTAACCATGGAGTAATTAGCTCCATGGTTGCCTCCGAAACCGTCCCAAATCCGGCATGGTGAATGGAGTAATTACCGGTCCATTCCAGGGTTGGAGGGACCGGTAATTCCCCATTCACCTTTTGCCCTTCCCCATTCCCATTTCTGCCCCATAGGGCTCAATGGGAATGGGGAAGGAGGTAATTACGGCACCGTAAATTACGGTACCGTAATTACCTCCGAGGTACCTTTGCGGGTCCCGTACTTAACTCCTGCTAAAAGCAGGAGGTAAGGAAGGACCCACAAAGGGAACTCGGAATATGGAGGTAAGGGATTACCGGCATCGGCACCCTTACCGGTGACGGTAATCCCTTACCTCCAACCTCGTAATGACCCCCATTGTCCTGACTAAACTAAACAACTAGACTAAGGAGTTATTCATTATGGCAGGCATTGGAGCAGTCACAGGAAGGGGTGGCAGAGAGGGCAGAGTAAAATACAGTCATACTGACCCACTCATTCCGGGCCCTACTGATACCACGATCCCGCACCCCATGTCTTCCAGCTAGGGCTTGATCTTTGATTTACCCTTCCTTGTGTTTCGTGTCACTTGGGACGTGTGTTACTGATAGGGAGAAATACAGCCATGTGGGCTTTTTTAGGTCTGAAGTGGACACATATGGGGGTTAGGACCTAGGGGCGGCCAGCACTGGTCTGGCGGGGTGGGGGTTAGGAGCTCACTGGCAGTATAGTGGAGATGAATGGACGCAGAGCAGAGCCCGGTACTGTCTCACACTCATAGCTGGGCACATTCCTGAAGGCGATACTAAATATTTACAAAATTGAAGGGACAAGAGGGGGTTGGACGGAGTCATTTCGATCCCAACATTCCCCTTTTCGTTACTTCTACAGCAACAAATTCAACCTCCCATATTTCCGTTTGTTTGCCCGCCTCTCAGCTTCCTCCCATGCAGCTGTCCCTTTTCTGGGCATCCATGCTCTACACACGTCTTTGGCTCTCTCCAAACTGCGCATATTGTTCGGGCATGCAGGTCATGTATATACATCCCCCTTCCCCAGCTAAATCCACCCACATCACCTTGTCATTTTCGGGGTCTGGCGGCGGTGCAATGGTAGTGTGGTATACAGTGACCACTTCATCCCCATGCCCTTGTGGGATCGCAACCATGCAGTATTTAGGGTCATCGTTTAACTCTGTTTGGATTTCAACTTCATGGGTATCACAGGGCATTCTAGTATTGTTTCTTCCAATTGTCACCATCATTGTTGCACTATTAGGTCTGACTTTGGCACAGCAACGGAGACGTAACTGCCACGTGCAACGCCAGACTCATTGTGCTTGGAGAGGCGCAGCTTCACCAGACTGATGAGGCCCGACTAGACCGAAACTTGTGTCTGGGGTTGCATTTGGTGCTCTTTGGTGCTCTTGTTCAGCGGGGAATTGCCTAGCATTTCGGTGCTGGACTGCCCGTGTGAGTGGGACAAAGACTGATATGCAAATGATTATTTCTCCACTGTGAAAGGTACAGTGAGCCAAAACGCAGTTGTAGACCCTCCCGCGTGGTAGGTCAGAAGAAGAACACAGACTCTGATTCGAAATTTCACTGGTAAGTTTTTTAAAGAAAATTAATAGACCATAGCTTTCCCTATACTACAAGACGCCCCTACCTAACGAAACTAGCAAAGGTAGTTGTCTATGAATGTCTAGTAATTGAACCGCCCACCGTCCAACTCTGTGGGCTGTCCTATTGCAAGTACATGTTCAGTCCTGTTGCTCTGAAAGGATTGCCTCACCCTACTGTCACACCCCCTACTTTCCGTGTTGGCAGTGTCTGTGGCAATATGTTTGCATCCCATTGTGCCGCTGTATTCTGTGTTATTTGGGGTTGTACGTGTGCTTGCTGTGTCTGAGGTTGCACCAGCTGTTGTGGTTGTTTTATTTGCAGTTGTTCTGTCTGCTGTGCTTGCTGTGTTTGCTGATCCTGTGTCTGGGCTGGTAAATACTGTGTGTTATCCTGGGTATTGTAATCTTGCGGTACAGTGGTATATGGCGGTGGATATGCTGACCCCGCTCTTGGGCCAAATTGCTGCCAGTTTTGTTGCATTCCTCCCCTACCTCTTGCAAACTCGTGCAATGTATTTGTATTTATTTATTTGTAAAGCGCAGCCAAGCCCTGGGGCAACTGGGCTCTAAGTCTTGCATGTTACACAGTTACAGGTTACACAGGAAAGGATATACAGGGACATTAAAGCATAACAGGGTTCATGGACTCAGGCTCTGCAAACTATACATCAGATCATACTACGTCGGCATGTAGGGCCCGGAGGTCAGGATACAGGTACATTGTTGATATTAATTCCAGTCAGAGTATTACATTTTTAAGTCCAAAATATAGATAGGTGTACATGATTTGGCAGTCAGTGCAGTGAGGCAGTCATTACCTATGACAGGGTAGTTTTGTCAGTTAATTTGGCAGAGCAGACTGGTTAATGTCCTGTTCGTGTCCTACCTTTCCACATGCCCAACACTGTGCTCTAAATCCCCCAAATCGTGACTGTCCTCCATTAAACCCTCCTGGCTGTGGTGCTTGAAACCCAAACACTCTTCCTCTAGATGAACACCCTCTCCCCGGGGATTATAATTGGCTTCTCCTCTTCCACCCTGGCTGTGTTTGCTGTTGTTCCTGCACACTCTTGTCTTCCACCTTGGCTGTGTTTGCTGTTGTTCCTGCACACTCTTGTCTTCCACCCTGGCTGTGTTTGCTGTTGTTCCTGCACACTCTTGTCTTCCACCTTGGCTGTGTTTGCTGTTGTTCCTGCACACTCTTGTCTTCCACCCTGGCTGTGTTTGCTGTTGTTCCTGCACACTCTTGTCTTCCACCTTGGCTGTGTTTGCTGTTGTTCCTGCACACTCTTGTCTTCCACCCTGGCTGTGTTTGCTGTTGTTCCTGCACACTCTTGTCTTCCACCCTGGCTGTGTTTGCTGTTGTTCCTGCACACTCTTGTCTTCCACCCTGGCTGTGTTTGCTGTTGTTCCTGCACACTCTTGCCTTCCACCCTGGCTGTGTTTGCTGTTGTTCCTGCACACTCTTGTCTTCCACCCTGGCTGTGTTTGCTGTTGTTCCTGCACACTCTTGTCTTCCACCCTGGCTGTGTTTGCTGTTGTTCCTGCACACTCTTGTCTTCCACCCTGGCTGTGTTTGCTGTTGTTCCTGCACACTCTTGTCTTCCGAGGTACTCGTTAGCACTGCCCCTTCCACTGCCAATTTTGTCAATTATTTTCTGTACTTGCTTTGCTTCCTCAATCTTTGTTTCTGTCCTTCTCTTGTTTCAATCAACAATGATGGACAATGGTCAATTGTATCTAGAGCCATGGTTTTTAAAGAAAATAATGTCCAGTCTACTACTGCTAAGGGCTTTCCCAGCTTTGCGTAATTAGGATTGTGAATTTGTAGATTGCCTGGTTAGCTGCCGCCTGGGCTTAATCCTGTGACTGGTCAGGATGATGAATGCTTGAAAAAGAAAAAATATAAGCCCTGGTTGGCGCTTTTACCTTTCAAAAATAAGACTCATGTACTCTGTTTTGTTGTGGAACAACTTGTTTATTGATGATTTATAGTATCCCCGTTTAGTCACATATACATTTCTTTTGTGATCCCAGTTACTGTACTGAGACAAATGTTATTTTTATCGAAGATACGTAATGTTTTTAGAAGTCCCAGTTACCTCACTGGGATTAAAGTTAATGTTTCAAAATCTTCTAGGTCAATAATTCAAAGTTAGTTCACTTGTAGTTCAATAATGGCTCTCCAATTGTTTCAAAGCAAATTAGATATGATTGGTTTCTGTTTCCTTAAGAGTTAACTCAATATGAACTTGTGTTGTTCTTCTTCAAAAGAAATCTTCAAAGTAAATAATTCTAAGTTTCTTCACTTGTGGTTTCAAAATGGATTCAATATAGGCTCTCCAATCATTTCAAAGCAAATTGTATATAGGCTATTGCTGTTGCCCAAGGCAAGTTCAGTATTGCGTCTTCTGTTTGTTTTGGGATTTTTCTGTTATCCCAGTTGTTTGTAGTTTTTGCCAAAACGAATTCTGTTGTTTATAGTTGTTTTGCCAAAAACGAATTCTGTTTGTGCTTTTCCTAATTTCCCGACACGTGTTTCCCCGACCTTTTGAGGGCGGTTCTTCAGGGGAGAGAGTATTGTGTCACTTATCTTAATTAATGCATAATTGTATCCTTAAGGTTTAGTTTTTCCCATTTAGAAATCACTGGTTTGAAGAAGTACCTTGGGACAAAGTTGAGACAAGAAATGTTTGTTGTTTTCTTGAAGTAATACAAACGAAGTATGTTGATTAACACTTAGTTATTGCAATGGGTTTTAAATGCAACTTTTCTGTACTTACAGATGGTCTTTAGCTGAAAATTGGATATGTCCCTTTTATCTATTTTGTCTGTTTTGTTCTCTATAGGACAGTGGTGTCCTACGAAAAAAAGGACTCTTGTCAATACGGGGTTACAAAAAAGGAAAAAACGGTCTATTCTTTATGGTAGATTTGCTCGTGAAAAACTGGGCTCTGCATATTTAATAGCATGGGAAGTGGGTCTGTAGTCCGAGTGCTAGTAAGATTTGCTTTATGAGAGCGTGATTCGCTTACCTTATGCTTTTTGTCCTTGGCGCTCGTTTTCCATGGTGGGAATCGCATTGTCAGGTAGCGCCATAGTTTTGCCTTTTCTTTAATTGTTTATGTTCCTCTTCGGGCAGACCGTGACTCAAAATGTGTTGTAAATAAATTATGTTTTTGTCCCACAATTCCCTTGTCTCTAAGTGCCATTTCTCTTGTATGCCTTGTTTATAAGCCGCATGATCCTCATCTGGTCCAATTTTGTATGTCATTATCACGCTCAAGTCTGATATGTCTGGTAACTGTATCTTGAGTGCCCTCCAAACGTCTGCTTGGCAATTGTTAAAAGTGGCCCCATCATGTCTAGTGTTTGGTGCTGTCACCCCAGGGTGCCCTGCCCTTCTCCAGATATCTTCTGTTTGCTTGCCCAATATGGCTGCAAACAAGCTTTTCATGTCTCCAACCACTAAAGACATACCGGTGGTCTCTCTTTCCAGTTCATGAATCGATTTCTCAGTGCCTGCTGTGAGTGATGGTAATTTATATATCAGATTATGTTTGTGTGTCTGTGGCCAGGGTATGTACTGTGGTAATCCTCTGCCTTTCTGAATAAGGAGAATTGTGTCAATCTACATCTGTGCATGGGGGCAGCCGCACCCTTTGTCATTGCTGGCTTTGCTGCCATGCAAACCTTTTTTTGACCTGGTAAATCTCTTAATCTATTTACAGATGGTGTGCTTCTTTGTGGGCTCATTGAATCATTTTCTAAGAGCAATGGATACCTAATGGGCTTTTCCCCTTGCCCCCCTAAATCTATCAGTTTGCCTGCAGGAGGGGCTGTGCAGCTTCTTCCTCCCCGCTCTCATTATCACCTTCCCATTCCGTCTGTCTGCTTCCTCATCTTCATCTTCCTCCTCTGCTTCCTCAAAATCTAACCTCCTCAAGGGCTCTCTCACATACATCCCACTCACTATCTTCCAATACGTCCCTTACCATTCCTTGAAGTGACTTCTCCCAACTTTCTCTACTCCTGCTGTCTCGTCTGCTCCTACTTGAGATATCATTGTTCCTTCTAACCTCTCCCCTTTCTCTGTCCAGCATATGCATGCTGATTATGCCATCTACTTCTTTTCAGCATCGCTCCTTCTCTCTCTCTCTCTCTCTCTCTCCCTCGCTCTCTGTTGCTTTCTTTCTCTTCCCCTCTCTTCGTCCCATTTCCTTTCATTTTCTCTCCCTGCTTCTTGTTTTCTCTCCCTTTCTTTCTTCTTCCATCCTTTTCTCCTGCTCAATCAACCTCATGTCTGTTTGTATCACCCAACCCTTTCTCGTTCGAATTATCTGTTCCCTTCCATCATGTTTGAGTATTATTTGCCCTCTTATCCCCTTGTCTGACACAATTGCTATCCCCTTATCCCTGCATTGCTATTGCTCCTTGACCTTCTTCCTCTGCTTCTGTTAAAATTTCACTTGCAAGCTACATTGCACGTCATATTCTACTTGCAGGGTCCATGATCATTGTTTGTTCGCCCCCCACATGCTGTCTTCATCATTGTATGAGGGGGGCAAGTATCTGGGGTTAGAATACCCTGTGGCAGTCTTTTAAGGATATAGTCCCTGTTTGGTCGGGGGCCGGACACTGGTCAAAATAGGAGGAGCTGGTGGAGCAGTGGGCAGCGTAGGCTCTTTGTCGTGCCGGTTAAGCATCCATTCTTTCTTACTTGGTTCTGCCACCTCTTCGTCAAACATTTTCCACAGTTCGAGAATACTTAATCTGTTCTGTAATTGTTTCCCCTTATGTATGGCATGTAAATACGTGCTCATGTGTTGCAGCACCTCCTTCAAATGAGTACAGTCTTGAGGCCATGGCATAAACATTCTTTCCGGCTGTATCTTTAACCCACTGAACATGGTACTTAAGTATCTTTAAAAAACAAATATATTTCTGGGAAGAGATTTACACAAATGAACAATGGCAGTGTCGTCCAGCATGATAACAATATAAAACACAACTTACCAATGGTCAATAAGCACTGCTCCAACCCTTGCTGACTGCTCTTTCTCCCTTTTCCTACCCTTTCCATAAACGTTTTTCTACGATATTACCACGCCCCACTTCTCTCTCCAAGACCATGTGGCCCAAAAATCTCTTCCTGAGCAGCACCATAAAATGCTGTTCATACTTTAAACCACTTCTCCTTGTTAACAACAACAAATTCACTCTCCTATTGACACAGCAGACCACCTGTGTTTCCCTATACCACGTCAGAACAAGACAATCATTAATATAAATAAGCTGTCATCCCATCTATATGCAGTGGATCGTTCGCGTATATCTCTGCCCCTGGTTGGTCTTTTCTGACCCTTTAGAAAGATTTCTCTTTTTTATATCTCACAAATCAATAATACACTTAAATTGTCTGTTTTGCCATGCACAGTTCATACTCGCATCCAAGGGTGTTTTGGCGGTCTTCGGCGTTGAGTCTCCTCTAGCTGTCGTCTCTGCCCTCAGCTCCCAGCAAGGCGGCCTGCGTGACGGGGTAGGACTTATTGTCAGCGAGAGTACCCGTCGGCCTCTCTTCTCAGATGCGCATTACTCCTCTCCCACATGCTGCCCTTACTGTCCAAGGGGGGACAGTGAGCAATCCTCGATAGTCCAAATAACACCTAGACAACCACCTTCTGCTACCAAGTGTTCAGGAGGGCCCAATTTGCTGCGCTAGCAAAAGAAAAGAATATTCAATAATGGAGTACTCAAAATGTGCAGCCAAATTCAGCTTTATTCAAAACACAAACGGCCGGGACAGCATACAAGTAGCTCTATTCTGTAGCTCTCATTTACACAGTGGTTATGAACGGTTTCTAAGTAAAAAATATGTCATCGCTGACGTCACACTACAATATCGGTTACAAAATGATGAGTTGTTATAATTGGTTAATATTTCAAGCTACATACAGAATGCATAGGGATTAGTTCCGCAATTGGTTCGAACATTTCTGATGGCTCCACCTGTGCCCAGCCTCTTACAGATAAAACTTTCACTTCATTGCTATGTTGATCACTAATTGGCTGGCATCATTTATCATGGACAGTATGGCTATCGAGACTCTGGGTGGTTGGCACCTTGTTCACCAACCTTGGACACTTCGACAAGGCATCAAGATATAATTGAGACATGGTGTGAAAAGAGAAGCCCATGGTCTTCATATTTTTCAATTAAAAGTAACTCCTCATCATCCCCAGGCCATGTGCCCTATCTGCTTCCTTTGTATTTTGGCCTTGTATATCATCTCGTCTATGTGTGCTCTAAGGAGTTCAGTAGGTGTCTTATTTGAACCTGGCTTATAATGAATGGCTAGTGTTCTTCATGACTTGATCACGTGTTAGAGGACCATGTTGGAGAGTGAATTTCCTTTTGCTTATTGAATTTTTAGCTAATTCTAAGTGCATGTTATATTCGATGTTGCTTCTTAGGACACCCTTTCCCTATTTCTTATGTAGTCTCTTGACAAAGTACTCTCGTGCACCTGTGCATCTGTGGCTGGTTTATTTATGCATAGTTTATTTATATGGCGCACTATACATCAAAATGTGTTTCCAGGCACCACAAGTGGAAAAAGGGAGGGGAACATGGGAGATGAACAACAGTAACTGTCCTACTAGGCCTTGCGATGTTCAGATGGTGCAAGTGCAGTAATAGGAAGTGCAAGAAGTGGGGGGGGTGAGAGACAGGGGAGTCCCGGGGGCTAGGCAAACGCTGGGTGGTGGACCAAGGGTGGAGGCCCGCCCAACCCACCAGGCTAGTTAGGGAAAAGGCCTGAGGGTAGTGCTGCAGTAAGACTCATAAGGGACCAGGCCACCAGTCACAGCGGCAAAACTGCGAATTAGCAAGGGTGGGCCAGAGGGAAGGAAGCAGAGAAGAGAAGAGGAATTGAGTACTGCTCAAGTCTGAGAGGGGCAGGGAGGCCATTCCAGAGCGAGGCACATGCTGAAGAGAGGGATGTACCTGCCACACTCTGCTTGCATAAACGTCTGATCTTCAGAGTTTCTATTAATTCAATAAACGTGGAAGGTTTCTGCTTCATCTCCTGTGAACTCTTATCTCATCTTTGTGTTCGTTCTGCACGCCCACTACTTCCATCTGTGCCTCACCTTGACGCATGCTACGACTTCTGCTCTGGGCAGCTTCACATCTTCTAAAAATAAATGTGTTTTTGTAAGTTTGGCATCTTTCTGAGGCCCTGCTACTTCTAGGTCCACTGCGGCCTTTGTGCGTAGGAAAATGGTTCGTCCTCCATCACGTTGTGCCTTACATCTCTTACATGTTGATGTTCTTCAGGGATCTGCGTGCATGTATCCTTCATGTCTATGTACGAGTTTTATATCTATATATGTGGTAACAACTACCTGTTACCCTACTTGTCACACCATCTATTCTATTTTTAATAGCACCATCATGGTCTTGGTTTGTTTCATGTTGTACCCCTAGACTCTTGGGGCGGTAGGTCAGAGATAGAGCCAGTATTGTTTGTATTCATATAATTTCCAATTAGTTGCAGCTTTATGCCCAGTGACGTGCAACGAGGAGCCCACGTGCAAGAAGACGGACAGAAGGGGCTGGGACCAATGGCCTGGCATCCCTTATAGAGCAGGTAGCCGATGTATGGGGTCACACCAACCAGCCATTTGGATATTTAACCTATGTTACATCACTGATGGCGCTGTATGCCTTTTATAAAGTATTGTTCGTACAGACTTCAGCAGAATGCTCTGTGGCAGCAGACTCCTTTGCTGGCGCATTTATATTTTTGTGGAAATAAAACTTGTTTTCCTTGCAAGAGTTGTGCTGGGCCTTTTACCCTAGTGGGTTGTATTCTTTTTCTGGTGTGAGCGTAGAGGGGAAGCACAGACTCTGTCACAGAATCTGAATCTTGTACCAGCATTTAAACTTCATCAAACATGTCGTCACTGACCCCTTCCAAGGCCTCCTAATCATCATTACAGTTGTTTTAGTTTCCCCAGAACTCACATCCGTGGTAGCGTGACCTGAGTCGAAAGGCTTTCATAAAGTAATGTATGCTTAGCACTTGGTGTAATACATTAAAAATGCTAAAAAGGAAAATGAAAATAACCGCATTTCCTCTTTTAAATTTAGGATCAGTAAAAGAAAATGATCAAAGTCAAGAAAAGGAGGAGGAGATCAATAAAAAAAGTTGAACATTAAAGAAGTGCCTTGGCCCCTTATGGGAGGAAGTGATGCAGGGCTCATCTACTAGCGCACTAGCATTGGCGAGTTGTTTTTATGCAGGCCGAGTACCATTTCCATGATACTAAAACTTGCTGGCGAGTATGGGGATGTTAGAAACTTATTTTTCACTTACTGCAAACACCCTTTGTTTGCAGTAAATGGAAAATACAGGTTTCACTGTGCATGCTTGACAGCATTGCAACAAGCACGAAGTGTGCTTAAGATGACATGCACCAGTCTTCGAAAAGCACTGGTAAGTATTTTGTCACCCTTCACCTTAGGGCAAGTGCATTTCCCTTAGGTCGAGTATCTAAAGTAAGGAACTCGTCCTGCAGGTCTAGTGGGATTTGTAAGAATTTGCAAGGCCTGGGATGTCATTGTGCCCCTATTGGGTGGAAGTGAGGTAATTTGTAAAGCCTGAGTGTCCTGCTTGCTGAGGGGCAGAGAGAGAGTTGAAATTTGGAAAAGTGTCCGCATGCCGGTACTTGTAGAAATGCAGCGACTAGTTTCTAAACACAAGGGATGGGCATTTGTTTTTGCTGCGGCTGATTGAAAGTGGGATGAATCTCATGCATTATGCTTCATTGGTTCCTGGCCGTTCAGCCAAATGTGAGTTTGTCTATGCAAACCTGATGCTCGGCTTTGTTCTTTTTCAATAACTCTCCTAATCCCCCCCCACCCGATCATAACTCTCCTAATCCCCCCCTCCCCCGATCATCAACATATCGTCGGTGGCCTCTGAAGCCTACATCTAGAGAATGGTGGCATTGGTTACATGCATTTTAACTGGTTTAACTCCCCTCCTTTTGCACATATTAGTCGTTAACTTCTCCCTGTTTCTTTTCTAAATGCTGACTTTTGTTTGACTATAGGGGAAGACCCTGCTTCAATTATTCTTCATAATCCTGTAGCCGCAATCAGGAGAAGGAGCATGGACCCAGTCCCGGGTGAGTTAGCAGTGCCCTGAGGGCTTCTGAAGCTTCACTTTAGCAGGAAAGACGTCTTTGCTGTAACACACACCTGATACTGCGTGCTTGCATTGCTGGCCCAGCCCAGGTAGTCCTCTCAACTGAGCATCTTGCAGACACTCCTGATCGTTGCATGATTGGGGATATGTTAGCTGATGATTAATACTCATCCTGGTTCTGTGCACCAGGTTTGTTGCATGACCCTTTTATCCTTCTCCCCTGTGGCTGAGTTTTGTCCCTTGCTTCCCATAGTTTAGATTTATTTGGGGTTTGCATCCCGGAGGCTGATTGGCCATTCTTCCTGTATCGATACCTCCCGTTGGCTACCGCTTGTTTTAAATCTGACCCAGATTGGTGAATTGGATCATGACCATGATTTGCTCCGAGGGTCGGCAAGTGTTAAAATGGCAGCACAGTAGTCAGCGCCATCTTGGGTCTTACCTTAACGTGGAATGCGCACCCTTCTGGTTCCATCTCTCCTGGGCTTCGTCTGCTCTGGTTCCTTCTGGAGTTTGTGGCATGCTACATGTGTTTGCCTCTGTGTCCTGATCTGCACTCAGGAAATGTTCATTTGAACATATACTGAACGCTGTGTATTTGCGGTGCGGCTCAAGCAGTGCATGGCGAGCTGTCTGGGAAGTTCCACAGGGATTGTGGTCCTTCTGATAATGCTTCCGTGCTTCTCCACATTGAAACCCTGATGGTGCTTGGGCCTCCTGGAACCTCTCGCCCGCTAAGTCTCCATGCTTCCCTCGCCTCCGGGGATCCTTGTAGGAGTTATCTCATCTCCTAGTAAGTAGCGAGCCCGTGGAATCCACCTCAACCGCTTGCGAGCTGGCTAATCGGGTAGCGGCCGGACCAACCCCATCCCTAATGACCCGCTACTCCTGCAGGTTAAGAAGGGGAGTTTTGACAACTCAAACAGCTGCTTTGATACAGGCAGGGAAGATATTTGTGCAGTAAAGGAATTGGGAAGGATACCTGTATGAAAATGGTGTGACGCAGGGTGGAGTTGTCTTGTGCGACGTGTAATGCAAAGGTTGTTTTGCATATTATGTGTTCAGTGGATCCAGAGCCAAAGGAAGATACTAAAGGCTGAGGTCATTAGATCAAAGCTGCTGGGGGAGAAGATAGATGAGAGAAAGGAAGTGAGGGTGTAAGGAGAGAGGAACCCCATCAGCCTGTGACGCTCCAGGCGTTTCCAGACCCTTTATCATTTTGTTAAGATCTTAAAACCCATTGGCTTAAGCTGTCTCTTTCTTCTCTTCTGAACTAAAACTACTCTGTTTAAATAATTGGTTTACAACAGGCGAGACAAGCAGCGATTCTGAAGAGTCATTCATCATAAAGAGAGAGGAAAGCCTACACCTGATCCAAACTTCAGACAAAGAAGGAAGCAGAAGAAAGACTGTTCTTCTCGGCTCAGGGCATGGTATGTTATCTGTGCCTCTCAAATTCAAAATACACGAATACCACGCTTCGTAAAGCACGATGACGTGCTATACCTCGCCCATAATAATATTCTACAACCCTCAGAATCAGACCAGCCAAGTGTTCAGCATGTTAACCCATGCTGCTATACTGTTATCGTCAGTACCACATCTGTTGCAAGACTTGGTTGTAGCCTCAAGACAGTAGATTTATTTTAACATTTGGGATGGCAACACCTTTACTGCTTGGCCACAGAAAGCACTATGGTGGTTTGCAGACTGCTTTTCAAGGTCCCACTTGCGCCCAGTGACCACAAACTATGCCCCTGATCGCCTCTCACAAGAGCCAGTGCGGCACTCGTAGACAAAGTGTCATGAAACGTGTGGCTGTTTAAGAGGAGCATAGGAAGCAAATCAAAAGCTCTAAGCGCTTGACCGTTACTGTTTGAGAAGCTCTGCTTTTCCATTGTTAGGGAGAATTCACTTTTAAGGCTTATTTCCCAAAGCTAGTGAGTCCCCCAGCAGCTTTGCTGGATTTTTGGGGGTTGTTTGTTTCTCCTGCTAAGAGTGAGACTCTTTTCCTCCCACTCTTAGGCATGACTTGAGGTGTACTTTTGACTTTGTATGTGTTCATGGGCTAAGGGGTAACCTCTTTTTACTCCATAGGGCATCATCTGTTTTAGTGTGTGTGTTACACAGCACCCTCAGTGCAGTACCACAGGGGTGTCACAGTGACCCCCAAACATAGACTCCATACCCTGGGACTGACTACTGTCTCCCAGGGCATGTAAAGTCACCATTGGCTTTACTAGTCCAAAATTGTGAACAGAACCAGTACAAACTATCATATTGTGGAAGTACTGGAAGGGGTTAATATATTTGCCCCTGGGTCTGTTTTCAAGGGGGCACTGTCCAGTCCCCCCTTGTCGAGTTTCTGGCTGGTGGCAGTGGTTACCATGCAAAATATTCCCCAGGAATATTCTCTATGGGATTTTCTTTTTTGGTGCAATGTTAAAGATACCGCCGCTTTATTTAATTAATGTTAAATCTACGGTTTGGGTCTTTTTGCCAGAACTCGGTTCCAAAATGGCGTTTGTGTCCGTCTCTGTAACTCTGACCAAGGTCGAGCACTTTGTTCCACTAGTTTGGCGGGCTTCTCCACAGAAGCCCTCCAAGTGGTGCCACTCTGTCTGGTTTCATAGAGAGGGGTGGAGGGGGGAATAGGCATCCTGGACTTCGTTGCCTTGGCAACCCAAGTCGCACTCTACTCTGATTGGCCCAGTGGTGAGCCGCCCAGCTCACCACCTAGCCTGTGTGATTTACAGCTAGGCTGATGAATGGGGGTTTTTCTGCATAATAGCAGGACCTTTGGGACTGGAACTTCAGAAGTCGCCACAGGACCTTAGAATCCGAAGAGGGAAGAAGCTGAGCCACCTGCAACCCGACGACACCACCGGTGAAGCCCTGCTGCAACAAACTCACCACTTTTCCAACGACAGAGAAGATCTTCTGCTAGAGAGTCTTCTCCCTTTGACCTGGTAGGACCAACCAGTTTGCCATTTTTCACTTCCAAAGATGTTACTTCGTCAAATCGCCCGTGCCAAGCACCCCGGCAGCCGGATAGCCAAGCTCACCACTTTTGACCATGAATAAAAGGACAGCACCTTTTAATCGGGAACTCCGCGGCTGGTTTCATCCCTGTGCAGTGCAACGACTCCAAACCTCCTCCTCGACGAGATCCTCTCTTCCTCTGGCTGGAACAATGAACTGCAACGATTGCCAGGAACAACTGCCCCCGCTGGAGCTTCCTTCCCATTTAAGGTACTGTGTCCTGCCTGGCTCAAGGTGACCCTTAAATCCTTGGCTTCTATACTGGGTTGGCTCCAGACCTGCTAAACTTTGTTTCTTGAACTATACCAACCTCTTTTTGACACTCTGCAAAGACTTTTAGTGCACTTTAAACCCTGTGATCCTGGGCACATTTTGCTTTGCTCCACTTAAAGTGGGCCTGGTCTATGAACTTTGGCTCTACAGTATAACCTGCCTTTCTTCCCTTGCTCTGAACTCTTAAAATGTGTTGGGAACTGTTTTATCTTATGCTCTGCCTTTTCTCTCCCTTTTTAACCAAACTATTGGAGCGCCATCTAGGTTAAGCGCTCACTTCTGTCTTAACAAATAGTGTGCTTTAATCCTGACTTGTCTGATAGTTATTAAGGGAGGTGTGTATCCTTTACCTGACTGTGTTTTAACTTGGTTTTGATTGAGAGTGCTAGTATATTCCTCAAGTGTGTTTTAAATAAATAACTCTAGACATTTTATACAAAGCTCTGGTCAGTGTTTGTTTGCTCTACTGTGTTTTAGCCCTATTGTGTATACTCTACATACTGCCTAACTCTTCTTGAGAGAGGTCTGACTGCTCAGCCACAGCTACCAGGTAAATCTGGGTGGTACAGACTGCTACCAATTGGGTTTACTGCCAACCACCTGTAGTCTTAAATCTTTTGCAGTGGTCCCTAAGGGAACTGCACAGGATTCTGCCTAACATCCATCCATACACAACTGTTTTGAATACTGGGGACATTAAAGTGTTAAACCTGTAAACCTTTACATTTTAAATGTTCAATCAACTTAGTGGATGATGTCAGTTTAAGCATGCATTTTTCATTGGTTAAAATTCACACTGTTTACTTTCTGAAACACTGAACATTTGGTAACTTGTTCTTCATGATCTGTTTGAGGGAAGCTGAAGACTCTGGTTCGATTTTCATTGGTCCTTGTGGAGAGGAAGTAGGAAGGAGAAGCTTGGACTTCGAGCCGGGTGAGTTAACCATGTGCGTGAGAGGCTCTTTGTGAGAAAGGCAGTTCCCCTCGTGTAGATAGATGAATCCGGCACTGATTGAAGCCCTTGCTGAGATCGCTCAGTGGTCTATACTTCTCACAATGGTACGAGACCTGGTACGTTGCAAGTCTTCTGCTCGAAGCAAAGCTCCACTTGCACGTCCGGTTTGCAACAGGTAATGGCATCAGTTTATTTTCATTGCAATGTATGGAATCAACCCGACGAGTATCAGAACGAATGAGTCCCTGACCCTCCAAAACCAGCCTCTTGTATTCATTTCTTGGTAATGAACGGGGCGTAGTAGAATACTGGTGGCTCTCATGACCTTTAGAAAGAAACATTTGTGAAGATAGTCTTGCCTGCACATCACTGCCTTACTAGGTCACATGTTCTAATGCCTTGCTTCAGACCTTTGTCTACGCACCCTCTCACTGATCACGTGCTATGTATCGGGTGCAGACTCATGTCTGCAGCATGTTATAGGCCCTGCCCGTCTTCTGTATGCAATGTCTTGTAGGCTTTGTCACTTCGGTATGCCAACAATCATGGCTACCTTTCTAACTCCTTATTAAACTGTGATTCATGGCTCCCTTTCTAACTCATTTCATCTTCGTTTACATGTGCCTATAATAACCCCTTTTCAGCTGTATGCACAACCATTTGAAATACTTGATTGTTATTTCCATCATTTTAGAGATAGATAGTTCCTTTCTCGGTCCCTCTCCAGGTCAGTGTGGACTGATCTTTATTTGACTGACCTGCCTGAACATACTATGCTAACATAGAACTCTAATCTTTATTTGACTGGCCCTGTGTTGGGGAGGAGCAGGAGCTAGAGCCATCCTGCACACCCCAAGCACTTTACAATTAGGCAAGACTTCTGTGACTGTTTCTAAAGCTCTATAGCACCGAGAAAGTCTTTTTCATGCAAATATAATCACACACAGACATGGGGGGCCACTAAATGAAGATAGTTAGTATTTAAATATGTAAATAACCATTAGCTGAATGAATTTGTGAATGTTAAAACTTATGCAGTTCTTAGCACAGTATGAGTCAAAAATACTTCCCCTCCCTTCCCGGAAAGAATGCAGCCTGTGCTCAAAATAGACTACAGGCATTGCTGTGGTGCTCTGGTAGCGCTGGCAGGCCTGCGGGTAACTTAGCAGCTGTTTCATGTCCATCAAAAAACCCAGGCAGGCTGGGCCTCATGTACACAATGTAAAATTATGGGAAAATAAGGTTTTAAGGGGTATATATTTTATCTGGACCAGATAAAATATGAGTATATTGAGTGAAGTATGGAGAGTATGACAGGAAAATGTGTTTATATAAAAATATTTATAATAAAGCAAAATGATGATAAACAGGAGCTACAATGTATTCTTGCATAGGCTAGCAGTATGCTAAGTAGTTTGCCCTAACCGGAAACCCAGCCATGCAGGAAGGATGACTGCAGCATCCCTTGTAAGGGAAGGACAGTTTTAGATGAGCTATGTAACCAGTAACCAAGTTAAACAGTATATTAGGCTCCTGCCTGGCACCAGTCTGCAGGAGTTTGGAACGGTCATGGGCAGAATGCCGTTCAGGGAGCAGCGTTCTTGGCCCCCCACATCCTCATTTTCTATAAAGATTAAACTTGCTATCCTTGCAAGATACAACTTTTGGCCTTAATTCCCTAGAGGGGTGAACTTTAATCTGGTGTGAGCGTGATTGGAGGCACATTTATAATTAAGGGGTACCCCTGTAGTTGGGCTACCTTTCTGTGGTGACCTTTGACGTGACCCTGGTTTCTTGCCCCCGATCTTTGCGAAGCCCCAGGCCCGTCAGCCACGGCCATCGATAGTGACCGGTCCCCTAAATCAAAAAAACACGTGTCTCCTGAGCTTTTTTAGTAGAAGTCATTTTAAAAGAAATCCTCTCCGCTCACTGAAGCAGGGCGTGTGTGTGTAAAAGTAGGTTGACCAGGAGACCTTATGGTTAGATTGAACCCTGGGCCAATAAGACATGTTTGTGTTGAAAAAGACGATGGGCATAGTGTATTGACAATCCTGGGACAACAAGTAGAACAAGCAAGGGATAATGGAGGGGAAGATCAAGGTGGTAGAAATACTGAAGAGGCAGGGCAAGAAGGAGAGGAGGTGGCGAGAAATCCGTCCTTGCCACAAGAGGCAGTGGGGAGGGATAGACCAGATTTAATGGTGCTAGTACAAGATCAGAAGAATACTAAAAAAAAAAAGGGGTAGAAGACAAGACACATGCAGATGCCTCTTATTACATAAAGGAGTAGGGATAACGCAGTATGTGCCATGGCCTCAAATGGACAAAAGTAATTTGATTAAAGCTCTCCCCAAGCTTATCGCAAGAGCTAGTAAATGGATCGATGAAAAACAAACAGCAGGGGTAGCCGTAGAACTAGGAGACTTTAAGAGTCTACTTGTCACCATAGTTGGAGACCAGTCTGGGGACATATGGGCAAGGGCTGGGCTAAGTCTTGCAGATAATGAACATGATGGAGCAGACATTGATGAGGCAAGGGTCTGGGATGCCCTACGAAGGATGTAACCAGATACCCCTGACTTATATTCTTTAATGCAGTGCACAATGGGTGATGAGGACCCAGTAGGGTTTATTCTTAAGTTACAGGAAATGTGGGGAGTTGAGACAGTACCGTTTTTCAATTTTATCATAAAGAGGGGAATACCAAAAGAGGTCCAGAAGGCACTAGATAAAATTGTGGGAATTGAAGCCAAAGGGTGGCCAGATATACAAAGTATAATAGTCCACAATTGTAAGAGAATCAAGGAGCAGGAAGGGAGACAGCCTAGAAGCGGCATTTGGACGAGGCAAAACGAATGGAAAAGAAACTAAATAAGGTTGTTGTTCAAGCATCAGTGAAGGCACCCGCTCAGGGGGAAAGGGCAGGAGACACTCAACAAATTGGGAATGCCACAATTGCCGCACTATGGGGCGAAGGAGGATAGGTACAATGGGGTTGGGGGACTGTACCCCAACCCACAGTGGCAGTATGAAGGAGCACCAAGGGGAAGAGGAGGATTTCGAGAAGAAAGCGCAGGAGGCTTTGGGAGGATAGTGCCCCGGGGAGGAGGATTGGGACCATCACAGTGCTAGTATTGCGGCAGATGGGGCATTTCCCAAGGGAGTGCAGGAACAGGCATGGGATGGGATTTAATTATGGGCCATCACCTCCAGGGCAGGGATTCCAAGGGCCTCAAGGAATGGGACAACTGCAATTTGGGCGAGGTGGTCAAAATAAGTTCCCTTATGGGGCTGACAGGCAAGGGCAACGTGGGCAACTACAGCAGGGCGAGAGAACACAATTTAACAGGATGACAGGGGGAACAGGCGCCCCTTTCCAAGGAGTTGCAATGGCAACGGTGGCCAGCTTTCATTCTCCGTGACAAATACATATTCTGATTAGGACAGCCCACAGAGAGCACTCGGGTGTCCAATCGTATTGATAACCGCACGCCCTGAAGAGGAGCCCTTGGTGGAAGCGAAAATAGGAAACAGGCAATTTATATTTATGGTAGATTCAAGTGCAACTAAATCATGCATCATGGAGGGGATCTTTCCATTATCAGGTAAAACTCTTTACCTGCAGGGATACTCTGGGGCTATTTCTACAGTTCCATACACTGAGAAGCTGGATATACAAGTGTGGGGGGGGGAGTAGGAGCCCCCTAGTTATATTCAGAGAGTTCTCCTGTGAACTTGTTGGGTAGGGATCTGCTCAGTACAATAAATATAACTGTATCATTCACAGATCAAGGGGTAGTGTGTTCCACTCCAAGGATGTGTGTAGCTCAAACAATAGTAATAATCAATGCAATGGCAAGGGAGTCCGTAGTCCATGGGGTTCCTGTGGTCCTAAATATATTTATGTGTATAGTATTAAGGTATTAGTAAAAGTAGTGCCTCCAATTGCGACCAAGTGTTGGCGAGTGCCCACAGATTTTATTTTCCAACCCATGGTGCCACCCGAGATGGTGGCAGGGACAATATTGTCATTAGATTTATAAGGACTAGTAGTGTCAGACAAAAGAGTAGTCCTGATTGGAACAGACCAGGACGGGTGCGAGTGGCGCACAGTATTATGTGTAGATCTGACAGTACAATTGAAGGAAATGACTGATGAGTTATTTGAGGACAGAGAGCAAAATGGGGAGATCATTTTGGGAATCTGCATCCCCTGTGATATCATGGTGCAGCATTGGAAGGTACAGTGCCCCCTGATGGTAGTGGTGACCCAGGCGTTTTTATTTATTTTAGGAGGACATGCACTATTTGCCAGCACAATTATGGACTGTAAGTCCACATGATGTTGGGTTACTGAGAGATGTGACCCCAGTACAGATTACATTGAAGTAAAATGCTTAACACAAATCATCCAGTATGTGGAAGATCGGTTGGTATGTAGTGAAAATGAACATCAGTGCATTGGGATTCTGTTGCATTATTGCAATTGATGGGTCACAAAGGGTACAAAACAGATAAATAGAAGCTACAATACTGGCAACAGGAGGTACTATACTTAGGACAACACATTTTTGCAAACGGGAAAAAGATATTTTTGCAAACGGGAAAAAGTATTACCATATATGGCGACGGCAGCACGCGCAACCCCTAGGCCCAGTACTGTTAAGAAAATGTAGCAGGTTTTTGGGCTTATGTAATTATTGCAGGGCATGGATCCTAGACTACGCAGTCTACACAAGCCCACACTACCATTGAACCAGTCGTTCTGGAAAGCTATAAGCAGCACGACAGTATGGCCTCGACCAGTGCATCACAAGAATGTAAGTCGCACACGCCCCCTCTTCGAAAAGCACTGGTAAGTATTTTGTCACCCTTCACCTTAGGGCAAGTGCATTTCCCTTAGGTCGAGTATCTAAAGTAAGGAACTCGTCCTGCAGGTCTAGTGGGATTTGTAAGAATTTGCAAGGCCTGGGATGTCATTGTGCCCCTATTGGGTGGAAGTGAGGTAATTTGTAAAGCCTGAGTGTCCTGCTTGCTGAGGGGCAGAGAGAGAGTTGAAATTTGGAAAAGTGTCCGCATGCCGGTACTTGTAGAAATGCAGCGACTAGTTTCTAAACACAAGGGATGGGCATTTGTTTTTGCTGCGGCTGATTGAAAGTGGGATGAATCTCATGCATTATGCTTCATTGGTTCCTGGCCGTTCAGCCAAATGTGAGTTTGTCTATGCAAACCTGATGCTCGGCTTTGTTCTTTTTCAATAACTCTCCTAATCCCCCCCCACCCGATCATAACTCTCCTAATCCCCCCCTCCCCCGATCATCAACATATCGTCGGTGGCCTCTGAAGCCTAAATCTAGAGAATGGTGGCATTGGTTACATGCATTTTAACTGGTTTAACTCCCCTCCTTTTGCACATATTAGTCGTTAACTTCTCCCTGTTTCTTTTCTAAATGCTGACTTTTGTTTGACTATAGGGGAAGACCTTGCTTCAATTATTCTTCATAATCCTGTAGCCGCAATCAGGAGAAGGAGCATGGACCCAGTCCCGGGTGAGTTAGCAGTGCCCTGAGGGCTTCTGAAGCTTCACTTTAGCAGGAAAGACGTCTTTGCTGTAACACACACCTGATACTGCGTGCTTGCATTGCTGGCCCAGCCCAGGTAGTCCTCTCAACTGAGCATCTTGCAGACACTCCTGATCGTTGCATGATTGGGGATATGTTAGCTGATGATTAATACTCATCCTGGTTCTGTGCACCAGGTTTGTTGCATGACCCTTTTATCCTTCTCCCCTGTGGCTGAGTTTTGTCCCTTGCTTCCCATAGTTTAGATTTATTTGGGGTTTGCATCCCGGAGGCTGATTGGCCATTCTTCCTGTATCGATACCTCCCGTTGGCTACCGCTTGTTTTAAATCTGACCCAGATTGGTGAATTGGATCATGACCATGATTTGCTCCGAGGGTCGGCAAGTGTTAAAATGGCAGCACAGTAGTCAGCGCCATCTTGGGTCTTACCTTAACGTGGAATGCGCACCCTTCTGGTTCCATCTCTCCTGGGCTTCGTCTGCTCTGGTTCCTTCTGGAGTTTGTGGCATGCTACATGTGTTTGCCTCTGTGTCCTGATCTGCACTCAGGAAATGTTCATTTGAACATATACTGAACGCTGTGTATTTGCGGTGCGGCTCAAGCAGTGCATGGCGAGCTGTCTGGGAAGTTCCACAGGGATTGTGGTCCTTCTGATAATGCTTCCGTGCTTCTCCACATTGAAACCCTGATGGTGCTTGGGCCTCCTGGAACCTCTCGCCCGCTAAGTCTCCATGCTTCCCTCGCCTCCGGGGATCCTTGTAGGAGTTATCTCATCTCCTAGTAAGTAGCGAGCCCGTGGAATCCACCTCAACCGCTTGCGAGCTGGCTAATCGGGTAGCGGCCGGACCAACCCCATCCCTAATGACCCGCTACTCCTGCAGGTTAAGAAGGGGAGTTTTGACAACTCAAACAGCTGCTTTGATACAGGCAGGGAAGATATTTGTGCAGTAAAGGAATTGGGAAGGATACCTGTATGAAAATGGTGTGACGCAGGGTGGAGTTGTCTTGTGCGACGTGTAATGCAAAGGTTGTTTTGCATATTATGTGTTCAGTGGATCCAGAGCCAAAGGAAGATACTAAAGGCTGAGGTCATTAGATCAAAGCTGCTGGGGGAGAAGATAGATGAGAGAAAGGAAGTGAGGGTGTAAGGAGAGAGGAACCCCATCAGCCTGTGACGCTCCAGGCGTTTCCAGACCCTTTATCATTTTGTTAAGATCTTAAAACCCATTGGCTTAAGCTGTCTCTTTCTTCTCTTCTGAACTAAAACTACTCTGTTTAAATAATTGGTTTACAACAGGCGAGACAAGCAGCGATTCTGAAGAGTCATTCATCATAAAGAGAGAGGAAAGCCTACACCTGATCCAAACTTCAGACAAAGAAGGAAGCAGAAGAAAGACTGTTCTTCTCGGCTCAGGGCATGGTATGTTATCTGTGCCTCTCAAATTCAAAATACACGAATACCACGCTTCGTAAAGCACGATGACGTGCTATACCTCGCCCATAATAATATTCTACAACCCTCAGAATCAGACCAGCCAAGTGTTCAGCATGTTAACCCATGCTGCTATACTGTTATCGTCAGTACCACATCTGTTGCAAGACTTGGTTGTAGCCTCAAGACAGTAGATTTATTTTAACATTTGGGATGGCAACACCTTTACTGCTTGGCCACAGAAAGCACTATGGTGGTTTGCAGACTGCTTTTCAAGGTCCCACTTGCGCCCAGTGACCACAAACTATGCCCCTGATCGCCTCTCACAAGAGCCAGTGCGGCACTCGTAGACAAAGTGTCATGAAACGTGTGGCTGTTTAAGAGGAGCATAGGAAGCAAATCAAAAGCTCTAAGCGCTTGACCGTTACTGTTTGAGAAGCTCTGCTTTTCCATTGTTAGGGAGAATTCACTTTTAAGGCTTATTTCCCAAAGCTAGTGAGTCCCCCAGCAGCTTTGCTGGATTTTTGGGGGTTGTTTGTTTCTCCTGCTAAGAGTGAGACTCTTTTCCTCCCACTCTTAGGCATGACTTGAGGTGTACTTTTGACTTTGTATGTGTTCATGGGCTAAGGGGTAACCTCTTTTTACTCCATAGGGCATCATCTGTTTTAGTGTGTGTGTTACACAGCACCCTCAGTGCAGTACCACAGGGGTGTCACAGTGACCCCCAAACATAGACTCCATACCCTGGGACTGACTACTGTCTCCCAGGGCATGTAAAGTCACCATTGGCTTTACTAGTCCAAAATTGTGAACAGAACCAGTACAAACTATCATATTGTGGAAGTACTGGAAGGGGTTAATATATTTGCCCCTGGGTCTGTTTTCAAGGGGGCACTGTCCAGTCCCCCCTTGTCGAGTTTCTGGCTGGTGGCAGTGGTTACCATGCAAAATATTCCCCAGGAATATTCTCTATGGGATTTTCTTTTTTGGTGCAATGTTAAAGATACCGCCGCTTTATTTAATTAATGTTAAATCTACGGTTTGGGTCTTTTTGCCAGAACTCGGTTCCAAAATGGCGTTTGTGTCCGTCTCTGTAACTCTGACCAAGGTCGAGCACTTTGTTCCACTAGTTTGGCGGGCTTCTCCACAGAAGCCCTCCAAGTGGTGCCACTCTGTCTGGTTTCATAGAGAGGGGTGGAGGGGGGAATAGGCATCCTGGACTTCGTTGCCTTGGCAACCCAAGTCGCACTCTACTCTGATTGGCCCAGTGGTGAGCCGCCCAGCTCACCACCTAGCCTGTGTGATTTACAGCTAGGCTGATGAATGGGGGTTTTTCTGCATAATAGCAGGACCTTTGGGACTGGAACTTCAGAAGTCGCCACAGGACCTTAGAATCCGAAGAGGGAAGAAGCTGAGCCACCTGCAACCCGACGACACCACCGGTGAAGCCCTGCTGCAACAAACTCACCACTTTTCCAACGACAGAGAAGATCTTCTGCTAGAGAGTCTTCTCCCTTTGACCTGGTAGGACCAACCAGTTTGCCATTTTTCACTTCCAAAGATGTTACTTCGTCAAATCGCCCGTGCCAAGCACCCCGGCAGCCGGATAGCCAAGCTCACCACTTTTGACCATGAATAAAAGGACAGCACCTTTTAATCGGGAACTCCGCGGCTGGTTTCATCCCTGTGCAGTGCAACGACTCCAAACCTCCTCCTCGACGAGATCCTCTCTTCCTCTGGCTGGAACAATGAACTGCAACGATTGCCAGGAACAACTGCCCCCGCTGGAGCTTCCTTCCCATTTAAGGTACTGTGTCCTGCCTGGCTCAAGGTGACCCTTAAATCCTTGGCTTCTATACTGGGTTGGCTCCAGACCTGCTAAACTTTGTTTCTTGAACTATACCAACCTCTTTTTGACACTCTGCAAAGACTTTTAGTGCACTTTAAACCCTGTGATCCTGGGCACATTTTGCTTTGCTCCACTTAAAGTGGGCCTGGTCTATGAACTTTGGCTCTACAGTATAACCTGCCTTTCTTCCCTTGCTCTGAACTCTTAAAATGTGTTGGGAACTGTTTTATCTTATGCTCTGCCTTTTCTCTCCCTTTTTAACCAAACTATTGGAGCGCCATCTAGGTTAAGCGCTCACTTCTGTCTTAACAAATAGTGTGCTTTAATCCTGACTTGTCTGATAGTTATTAAGGGAGGTGTGTATCCTTTACCTGACTGTGTTTTAACTTGGTTTTGATTGAGAGTGCTAGTATATTCCTCAAGTGTGTTTTAAATAAATAACTCTAGACATTTTATACAAAGCTCTGGTCAGTGTTTGTTTGCTCTACTGTGTTTTAGCCCTATTGTGTATACTCTACATACTGCCTAACTCTTCTTGAGAGAGGTCTGACTGCTCAGCCACAGCTACCAGGTAAATCTGGGTGGTACAGACTGCTACCAATTGGGTTTACTGCCAACCACCTGTAGTCTTAAATCTTTTGCAGTGGTCCCTAAGGGAACTGCACAGGATTCTGCCTAACATCCATCCATACACAACTGTTTTGAATACTGGGGACATTAAAGTGTTAAACCTGTAAACCTTTACATTTTAAATGTTCAATCAACTTAGTGGATGATGTCAGTTTAAGCATGCATTTTTCATTGGTTAAAATTCACACTGTTTACTTTCTGAAACACTGAACATTTGGTAACTTGTTCTTCATGATCTGTTTGAGGGAAGCTGAAGACTCTGGTTCGATTTTCATTGGTCCTTGTGGAGAGGAAGTAGGAAGGAGAAGCTTGGACTTCGAGCCGGGTGAGTTAACCATGTGCGTGAGAGGCTCTTTGTGAGAAAGGCAGTTCCCCTCGTGTAGATAGATGAATCCGGCACTGATTGAAGCCCTTGCTGAGATCGCTCAGTGGTCTATACTTCTCACAATGGTACGAGACCTGGTACGTTGCAAGTCTTCTGCTCGAAGCAAAGCTCCACTTGCACGTCCGGTTTGCAACAGGTAATGGCATCAGTTTATTTTCATTGCAATGTATGGAATCAACCCGACGAGTATCAGAACGAATGAGTCCCTGACCCTCCAAAACCAGCCTCTTGTATTCATTTCTTGGTAATGAACGGGGCGTAGTAGAATACTGGTGGCTCTCATGACCTTTAGAAAGAAACATTTGTGAAGATAGTCTTGCCTGCACATCACTGCCTTACTAGGTCACATGTTCTAATGCCTTGCTTCAGACCTTTGTCTACGCACCCTCTCACTGATCACGTGCTATGTATCGGGTGCAGACTCATGTCTGCAGCATGTTATAGGCCCTGCCCGTCTTCTGTATGCAATGTCTTGTAGGCTTTGTCACTTCGGTATGCCAACAATCATGGCTACCTTTCTAACTCCTTATTAAACTGTGATTCATGGCTCCCTTTCTAACTCATTTCATCTTCGTTTACATGTGCCTATAATAACCCCTTTTCAGCTGTATGCACAACCATTTGAAATACTTGATTGTTATTTCCATCATTTTAGAGATAGATAGTTCCTTTCTCGGTCCCTCTCCAGGTCAGTGTGGACTGATCTTTATTTGACTGACCTGCCTGAACATACTATGCTAACATAGAACTCTAATCTTTATTTGACTGGCCCTGTGTTGGGGAGGAGCAGGAGCTAGAGCCATCCTGCACACCCCAAGCACTTTACAATTAGGCAAGACTTCTGTGACTGTTTCTAAAGCTCTATAGCACCGAGAAAGTCTTTTTCATGCAAATATAATCACACACAGACATGGGGGGCCACTAAATGAAGATAGTTAGTATTTAAATATGTAAATAACCATTAGCTGAATGAATTTGTGAATGTTAAAACTTATGCAGTTCTTAGCACAGTATGAGTCAAAAATACTTCCCCTCCCTTCCCGGAAAGAATGCAGCCTGTGCTCAAAATAGACTACAGGCATTGCTGTGGTGCTCTGGTAGCGCTGGCAGGCCTGCGGGTAACTTAGCAGCTGTTTCATGTCCATCAAAAAACCCAGGCAGGCTGGGCCTCATGTACACAATGTAAAATTATGGGAAAATAAGGTTTTAAGGGGTATATATTTTATCTGGACCAGATAAAATATGAGTATATTGAGTGAAGTATGGAGAGTATGACAGGAAAATGTGTTTATATAAAAATATTTATAATAAAGCAAAATGATGATAAACAGGAGCTACAATGTATTCTTGCATAGGCTAGCAGTATGCTAAGTAGTTTGCCCTAACCGGAAACCCAGCCATGCAGGAAGGATGACTGCAGCATCCCTTGTAAGGGAAGGACAGTTTTAGATGAGCTATGTAACCAGTAACCAAGTTAAACAGTATATTAGGCTCCTGCCTGGCACCAGTCTGCAGGAGTTTGGAACGGTCATGGGCAGAATGCCGTTCAGGGAGCAGCGTTCTTGGCCCCCCACATCCTCATTTTCTATAAAGATTAAACTTGCTATCCTTGCAAGATACAACTTTTGGCCTTAATTCCCTAGAGGGGTGAACTTTAATCTGGTGTGAGCGTGATTGGAGGCACATTTATAATTAAGGGGTACCCCTGTAGTTGGGCTACCTTTCTGTGGTGACCTTTGACGTGACCCTGGTTTCTTGCCCCCGATCTTTGCGAAGCCCCAGGCCCGTCAGCCACGGCCATCGATAGTGACCGGTCCCCTAAATCAAAAAAACACGTGTCTCCTGAGCTTTTTTAGTAGAAGTCATTTTAAAAGAAATCCTCTCCGCTCACTGAAGCAGGGCGTGTGTGTGTAAAAGTAGGTTGACCAGGAGACCTTATGGTTAGATTGAACCCTGGGCCAATAAGACATGTTTGTGTTGAAAAAGACGATGGGCATAGTGTATTGACAATCCTGGGACAACAAGTAGAACAAGCAAGGGATAATGGAGGGGAAGATCAAGGTGGTAGAAATACTGAAGAGGCAGGGCAAGAAGGAGAGGAGGTGGCGAGAAATCCGTCCTTGCCACAAGAGGCAGTGGGGAGGGATAGACCAGATTTAATGGTGCTAGTACAAGATCAGAAGAATACTAAAAAAAAAAAGGGGTAGAAGACAAGACACATGCAGATGCCTCTTATTACATAAAGGAGTAGGGATAACGCAGTATGTGCCATGGCCTCAAATGGACAAAAGTAATTTGATTAAAGCTCTCCCCAAGCTTATCGCAAGAGCTAGTAAATGGATCGATGAAAAACAAACAGCAGGGGTAGCCGTAGAACTAGGAGACTTTAAGAGTCTACTTGTCACCATAGTTGGAGACCAGTCTGGGGACATATGGGCAAGGGCTGGGCTAAGTCTTGCAGATAATGAACATGATGGAGCAGACATTGATGAGGCAAGGGTCTGGGATGCCCTACGAAGGATGTAACCAGATACCCCTGACTTATATTCTTTAATGCAGTGCACAATGGGTGATGAGGACCCAGTAGGGTTTATTCTTAAGTTACAGGAAATGTGGGGAGTTGAGACAGTACCGTTTTTCAATTTTATCATAAAGAGGGGAATACCAAAAGAGGTCCAGAAGGCACTAGATAAAATTGTGGGAATTGAAGCCAAAGGGTGGCCAGATATACAAAGTATAATAGTCCACAATTGTAAGAGAATCAAGGAGCAGGAAGGGAGACAGCCTAGAAGCGGCATTTGGACGAGGCAAAACGAATGGAAAAGAAACTAAATAAGGTTGTTGTTCAAGCATCAGTGAAGGCACCCGCTCAGGGGGAAAGGGCAGGAGACACTCAACAAATTGGGAATGCCACAATTGCCGCACTATGGGGCGAAGGAGGATAGGTACAATGGGGTTGGGGGACTGTACCCCAACCCACAGTGGCAGTATGAAGGAGCACCAAGGGGAAGAGGAGGATTTCGAGAAGAAAGCGCAGGAGGCTTTGGGAGGATAGTGCCCCGGGGAGGAGGATTGGGACCATCACAGTGCTAGTATTGCGGCAGATGGGGCATTTCCCAAGGGAGTGCAGGAACAGGCATGGGATGGGATTTAATTATGGGCCATCACCTCCAGGGCAGGGATTCCAAGGGCCTCAAGGAATGGGACAACTGCAATTTGGGCGAGGTGGTCAAAATAAGTTCCCTTATGGGGCTGACAGGCAAGGGCAACGTGGGCAACTACAGCAGGGCGAGAGAACACAATTTAACAGGATGACAGGGGGAACAGGCGCCCCTTTCCAAGGAGTTGCAATGGCAACGGTGGCCAGCTTTCATTCTCCGTGACAAATACATATTCTGATTAGGACAGCCCACAGAGAGCACTCGGGTGTCCAATCGTATTGATAACCGCACGCCCTGAAGAGGAGCCCTTGGTGGAAGCGAAAATAGGAAACAGGCAATTTATATTTATGGTAGATTCAAGTGCAACTAAATCATGCATCATGGAGGGGATCTTTCCATTATCAGGTAAAACTCTTTACCTGCAGGGATACTCTGGGGCTATTTCTACAGTTCCATACACTGAGAAGCTGGATATACAAGTGTGGGGGGGGGAGTAGGAGCCCCCTAGTTATATTCAGAGAGTTCTCCTGTGAACTTGTTGGGTAGGGATCTGCTCAGTACAATAAATATAACTGTATCATTCACAGATCAAGGGGTAGTGTGTTCCACTCCAAGGATGTGTGTAGCTCAAACAATAGTAATAATCAATGCAATGGCAAGGGAGTCCGTAGTCCATGGGGTTCCTGTGGTCCTAAATATATTTATGTGTATAGTATTAAGGTATTAGTAAAAGTAGTGCCTCCAATTGCGACCAAGTGTTGGCGAGTGCCCACAGATTTTATTTTCCAACCCATGGTGCCACCCGAGATGGTGGCAGGGACAATATTGTCATTAGATTTATAAGGACTAGTAGTGTCAGACAAAAGAGTAGTCCTGATTGGAACAGACCAGGACGGGTGCGAGTGGCGCACAGTATTATGTGTAGATCTGACAGTACAATTGAAGGAAATGACTGATGAGTTATTTGAGGACAGAGAGCAAAATGGGGAGATCATTTTGGGAATCTGCATCCCCTGTGATATCATGGTGCAGCATTGGAAGGTACAGTGCCCCCTGATGGTAGTGGTGACCCAGGCGTTTTTATTTATTTTAGGAGGACATGCACTATTTGCCAGCACAATTATGGACTGTAAGTCCACATGATGTTGGGTTACTGAGAGATGTGACCCCAGTACAGATTACATTGAAGTAAAATGCTTAACACAAATCATCCAGTATGTGGATGATCGGTTGGTATGTAGTGAAAATGAACATCAGTGCATTGGGATTCTGTTGCATTATTGCAATTGATGGGTCACAAAGGGTACAAAACAGATAAATAGAAGCTACAATACTGGCAACAGGAGGTACTATACTTAGGACAACACATTTTTGCAAACGGGAAAAAGATATTTTTGCAAACGGGAAAAAGTATTACCATATATGGCGACGGCAGCACGCGCAACCCCTAGGCCCAGTACTGTTAAGAAAATGTAGCAGGTTTTTGGGCTTATGTAATTATTGCAGGGCATGGATCCTAGACTACGCAGTCTACACAAGGCCACACTACCATTGAACCAGTCGTTCTGGAAAGCTATAAGCAGCACGACAGTATGGCCTCGACCAGTGCATCACAAGAATGTAAGTCGCACACGCCCCTTGATTGTACTTTGCCAAACATCTAGCATCTGCCCGGTGATTCTGGTTCTATATGCGTAATCATGCTGGTATCCAGTTAAGCTAATCTTCGACTGCTGTATGTGCTAATGTATGCACCCAAACAAACGAACCCTTTTGCAAGTATACCTGCCTCTGTGGCACGACTGCTTCTTTGACTATTTCTGGATTACTACGCTCTTCACTGCTTTATGCAACACGCCCTGTAACTAGCATAGGCGGCACAACAGCAGCGTCGGACCACTTCTGCCTCTAGCACTCTTGGCTCCTACCTGCACCGCCAGCTTGCCTCCCCAGTCTCTCACTTGATCTAATGCCACTGTACCCTGATAGGCTTGCCTAGCCTTAGTAGCTATCCATTTTAATCCCTGTTCGATGACTTAACTCCCTACAGTTCAGCACCAGACCCTACCTTGATTGCCTCCATTGCCATTCATTTGTCTTGTTAGCCTTTCGATCTGGTTGCAAAGTCCTAGACCTTGCATTTACTGTTACCATTCATACCTACCTGTTCTGTTAGCCTTTAGAACTGTTCTTGCATGCTACTACTTTGTCTCCACTGCTACTCAACTGTATTGTTAGCCTTCAGAGCTGCTCTTGCACCCTAATACATTGTTTCCACTGCTATTCACCTGTTTTGTTAGCCTTACAACTGTCCTTGCACTCCCAGACCCTACATTGATAGCTACTATTGCCACGCACTGGTTTTTGCTAGCCTTAGATCTCACCTCGGTCACTGACTCTGCTTCGGACCGAGTACTAATCGAATGATCCCTGCCAGCCACAGCACTGCCCATCATCAACTCCTAATAATGCCAGTTCAGCACTATTTGCCTGGTGCATTAGATCCACATGTCCTGTCCCGCCCATCACTGTAACACCGCTCACTCCGCGTATCACAATCCTTCAGCCTGGCGGCTCAGCAACACTCTCCCAAAACGTACACAGTTTTACACACATCCTTTGACACTGTGTGCAGTATTCACACGAATGGCCCACCTTTGCAGTATAGCTCTCATGTTGGCCACTCTTCTTCCAGCTCTCCACCCTAATCAACACCTCACCTGCCGCCCACTATAACCTGGCTACCCTGAGTCCACTCACCCCAGAAGAATGGATCTGCCGCTTTGCCTCACCTCCTACACCACTGGTCCCGTGCTCACTCACTAAGAGGAATGCTACACTAGGGTCCAGCCCCCGGTTCCCGACTCCAAGCACCTTCCATGCCACATCACAGGGGGCCTCGAGTCCCACCTCAGGATCGACACACTGTGCAGCACACAGGCCCCCCACACCCTCAAATGTCAGTAAACCTAACACCACCACGTCACCTGACATCACCATCACCTGACATCAAAGGAGCCCTGATCAATGCCTGCTCCCTAGTAGCTCATTCTACGGATATTGCTGACTTCATTATCACTAACCAATTAGACCTTGTCACCATCTCAGAAACCTGACTCAGGACCTAGCCCTTCCGGACAACTATACCATCATTAGAGCTGATAGAACCTAGGAAAAGGGGGCGGTGTAGCGTTCATTGCCAAAACTCACCTTGGCCTCACAGAGTTCTCTAGCACCCACCTACCTTCCGCAGAGCTACTCTCAGTCAAACTACCTCTCTCACCTACCCGCACCCTACTTTTACACCTCATCTATCGACCACCTGGCCCCATCTCCTCATTCGAGGAAGACAATTCAACCCTTCTTACACAAAACACCAAACCTGGATCTCAGATTATCCTGCTAGAGGACCTGTACCTAGGCCTCCATGACCCTAAAGACACGAACGCTAACGCTCTTGAGAATACCATCTCACAGCTCGGCTTCAAATTACGTATCCTTGTACCCACCCACGACAAAGGTAGAACTCTGGATTGGTTGACTGACCTCAACTGCAATAATGAACCTTGTGCATGGTCCGACCACCATTGCATCACCTTCACCATACAGGAAAAAGCACTCCCCAATCCCAACATAACTACTGTCCCTCCCTACCTAGCCAGGAACAAGTGTAACTTTAACGCTAGACCACTTACTGCTACTGCTACAACCCATTTCCAACCTTCCACTTAATGTTGACAAAGACCCTGCCGACTTAGTCGATAGTTACAACACCACGATGGAGCAAGCAATCAACCAGATTGCCCCTCAAAAACTGCGAAAGGCCAAACCCACCTCCCACCTAAATAAATGGTTTACCTCCGACCTAAAACTGCTCCGTAATGAAAAAAGATCAGCTGAAACTGTTTGGGAGGAAAGCCCCCTCCACCACCAGCAAGGAAAAATATGTAACTGCTGCGTCATCGTATAAAGCAGCAGCTATCCTCGGGACCAAAAAAGAAATATATAATGAAAGAATCCAAAATGCTAAATCAAGTACTAAGGAACTTTTTACAATCCTTAGGGAACTAGAGTCCCCGGCTCCACTCACTGATGCTTGCTCGAAAGACGCGGCATGGTGTGCCAATATTCAGAAAGCCCTCGCAGATAAAATTGCACTGTTACAAACAAAAGTAGAAACAAAACAAAATAACTTACCCCTCAGTTCCAATATCAGGGAAACCTCTAACCCTCAAGGTCCACTGTGCACACCCTTCCAATTCTCCCCAGTTTCCATCAAAGACGTGGAAAATATCATCCTTGGGATAAAACCCTCCAACAGTCAGGGTGACATATGCCCAGCTGGGGTCATCAAGGACGGTGCAAGAGAATTAGTCCCGTTCATTACAACTCTGATAAACTCCTCATTCAAAAACGGTTCAGTTCCTGATAACCTCAAAGAAGCCTGGGTCATGCCACTTGTAAAAAAAAACCAATCTAGATCCTAATATTCCCACTAACTATAGGCCCATCACAACGTTGCCCTTCCTCTTAAACAATCTTGACCGCGCAGCCTATATCCAAATCCAAAGACACCTTGAAGACCGTTATTTACTAGGTCTCCGGCAGTCCAGGTTCAGACCTAGAGACGGTACAGAGACAACGCTGTTAGATCTAAAGATACAGATGGACGGACTTAAAGACAGACAATCTGGCCATCCTCCTTCTTTTAGATCTATCAGCAGCCTTTGATTTGGTAGACCATAAAATTCTGACTCAACACCTAACCTCAGCAGCTGCTTTTTCACCAAGTGCAGCCAATTGGATCCAATCCTTCCTCTCTAACAGAACCACCAGGGTCTTCTCACCCTCAGTTTCTGCGCCTCCAGTTCCCATCAATTGTGGAGTCCCACAAGGATCTTGTGTCTCGCCCACGCTTTACAATATATTTACAGAGCTCCTCTTTGACAGTCTCGACAATCTGGGTGTCACCTACACCAACTATGCGGATGACACCCAGATTCTCATCACACTCACTGGATGCTATACTAAAGACACCAAAATGATCAACGACATCTATCGGGCAATCCAAGCCTGGATGGCCACTCACAATCTATGTTTAAATGATGATAAAACGGAACTACTGATCATTGGTTCCCAAGCTCGCCTAAACAAATTACACAAATGCTATGCTGCATCTATCATTGATGGGAACACCATAAAAGTCTCAAATGAAGTCAAAACACTGGGGATCTACTTAGACTCCACTCTGATGCTAAAAAAACAAGTTAACTCCATAGACTCTTCCACGGCTTACACTAATAAACTTATGAATGCCTGCATGCCTTTCTTATCTACCAACAGCTGCACTGCTCTAGCTAGAGCACTGATCCTCTCGAAGCTTGACTGTTGTAATACTCTATTCCTTGGGCCATCCGCGCGGAACTTAAACTTCAAGTTCTGCAGAACAATGCCTTAAGATTGGCCCTAAATATCCCTTGTTCTAGTCACATCTCATCTTTTAGAAGAGAAGGTTGTTGGCAACCCATTCGCGACAGAATCACACTACAGTCGCTTGTGATCACCCACAAGTGCCTGGCGAACACACCCCCTAATACTTGACAGTTAAATTCTCGAGACATCAGTCCAAAATACCCACCAGATCTAACTACCTCAACCAACGTAATACCCCAAAATATAACTTAAAAACAGCTGGAGGTTCCAGCTTCCCAGTGTTAGCAGCCAAATGCTGGAACTCCCTCCCCCCTGACATCAGAGCAGAGCCACAGAACAGCCTTTTTAGTTCTACCTTGTGGTTGCCCTGAACAAAAAACACAGAAAAAACAAAAGTGCCAGGAGTAGGATTTACAAAAATACATTGGTATCCAATCACAACCAAAAAGGTAGATTGGGCTACCAGTGTGGTAAAATGGCTTACACTATTGGTCAAACCAAATCGCAGCTGCAAGCAGCCTACTCCCCAAAACCAATGTAGGGTTCTCATTACCTTATGACCGAAATGGGTTCCCTGAAGGGCCCCCTGGGACTGGAAGCCTTACGGGCGACCCAGGATCGTACACTAAGTGAAGGAATAAGGGTTGCATTGGCAGGGGAACCTGAGTGGAAGTTCCTTTGGCCACCAAAATAAGTCTGTGATAAATAAACCAAAAATTAGAAGGGGTGGGGGTTGGGTAAAAGGGGCCCTGTAACCCCCCAAAATCAGAATTCTCTGTTAACAATATGACTGAATATCTTCAGCAGATAATGTATGATGCGTATCAGAACAAGGAATGCCTGTAGATCAATGGGGCTGCATGAAGCATAGGAAGGCGTATGGTGATACTAAGTGTCTGGCAATGAGGCTGTATGAAGCCTAGGAAGGCGTATGGTGATCCTAAGTGTCTGGCAACAAGGCTGAATGAAACCTGGGAAGGTGTATGGTGATACTAAATATCTAGCAACAAGGATGCATGAAGCCTAGTAAGGCGTATGCTGATCCTAAGTGTCTGGCAATGTGTCTGCAGGAAACCTAGGAAGGTGTATGGTGCTACTAAGTATCTGGCAATGAGGCTGCAGGAAACCTAGGAAGGCATATGGTGATACTAAGTGTCTGGCAATGTGTCTGCAGGACGCCTAGGAAGGCGTATGGTGCTACTAAGTATCTGGCAATGAGGCTGCAGGAAACCTAGGAAGGTGTATGGTGCTACTAAGTATCTGGCAATGAGGCTGCAGGAAACCTAGGAAGGTGTATGGTGCTACTAAGTATCTGGCAATGAGGCTGCAGGAAACCTAGGAAGGTGTATGGTGCTACTAAGTATCTGGCAATGAGGCTGCAGGAAACCTAGGAAGGTGTATGGTGCTACTAAGTATCTGGCAATGAGGCTGCAGGAAACCTAGGAAGGTGTATGGTGCTACTAAGTATCTGGCAATGAGGCTGCAGGAAACCTAGGAAGGTGTATGGTGCTACTAAGTATCTGGCAATGAGGCTGCAGGAAACCTAGGAAGGCATATGGTGATACTAAGTGTCTGGCAATGCGTCTGCAGGACGCCTAGGAAGGCGTATGGTGCTACTAAATATCTGGCAATGAGGCTGCAGGAAACCTAGGAAGGTGTATGGTGCTACTAAGTATCTGGCAATGAGGCTGCAGGAAACCTAGGAAGGTGTATGGTGCTACTAAGTATCTGGCAATGAGGCTGCAGGAAACCTAGGAAGGTGTATGGTGCTACTAAGTATCTGGCAATGAGGCTGCAGGAAACCTAGGCAGGTGTATGGTGCTACTAAGTATCTGGCAATGAGGCTGCAGGAAACCTAGGAAGGTGTACGGTGCTACTAAGTATCTGGCAATGAGGCTGCAGGAAACCTAGGAAGGTGTATGGTGCTACTAAGTATCTGGCAATGAGGCTGCAGGAAACCTAGGAAGGCATATGGTGATACTAAGTGTCTGGCAATGTGTCTGCAGGACGCCTAGGAAGGCGTATGGTGATCCTAAGTGTCTGGCAACGAGGCTGCATGAAACCTAGGAAGGCATATGGTGCTACTAAGTATCTGGCAATGAGGCTGCAGGAAACCTAGGAAGGTGTATGGTGCTACTAAGTATCTGGCAATGAGGCTGCAGGAAACCTAGGAAGGTGTATGGTGCTACTAAGTATCTGGCAATGAGGCTGCAGGAAACCTAGGAAGGCATATGGTGATACTAAGTGTCTGGCAATGTGTCTGCAGGACGCCTAGGAAGGCGTATGGTGATCCTAAGTGTCTGGCAACAAGGCTGCATGAAACCTAGGAAGGCATATGGTGATACTAAGTATCTGGCAAGGCTGAATGGTCCCATGTCATTTAATCGTCAGGCATTCAGGCATTTCAAAGCGTGCACTTTAAACGTGTTTGACAGTTCATCGAATGGTTTATTTTTTTTTGGGGGGGGTCCCCCCTAATATCCCACTCCTGCACCTATTTTAACTATACCCAATCCCCCCAACAACTTATATGCCCCCCCCCCAAAAAAAAATTGATGAACTGTCATACACGTTTAAACTGCAGGCTTTGAAATGCCTGATGATGAAAGAACATTGTACCGGCTGAATGACACCTAGGAAGGCGCATGGTGATGCAATGAAGCTGCATGAAACCTTGGAAGGCCCATGGTGATACTAAATATCTAGCAACAAGGCTGAATGAAAACTGGAAGGTGGATGGTGATACTAAATATCTAGCAACAAGGCTGAATGAAAACTAGGAAGGTGCATGGTGATGCAATGAAGCTGCATGAGACCTAGGAAGGCCCATGGTGATACTAAGTATCTGGCAACCAGGCTGAATAAAACCTAGGAAGGCGCATGGTGATGCAATGAAGCTGCATGAAACCTTGGAAGGCCCATGGTGATACTAAGCATCTGGCAACCAGGCTGAATAAAACCTAGGAAGGCGCATGGTGATGCAATGAAGCTGCATGAGACCTAGGAAGGCCCATGGTGATACTAAGTATCTGGCAACCAGGCTGAATGAAACCTAGGAAGGCGCATGGTGATGCAATGAAGCTGCATGAAACCTTGGAAGGCCCATGGTGATACTAAGCATCTGGCAACCAGGCTGAATAAAACCTAGGAAGGCGCATGGTGATGCAATGAAGCTGCATGAGACCTAGGAAGGCCCATGGTGATACTAAGTATCTGGCAACCAGGCTGAATGAAACCTAGGAAGGCGCATGGTGATGCAATGAAGCTGCATGAAACCTTGGAAGGCCCATGGTGATACTAAGTATCTGGCAACCAGGCTAAATGACACCTAGGAAGGCGTATGGTGATGCAATGAAGCTGCATGAAACCTAGGAAGGCCCATGGTGATACTAAGCATCTGGCAACCAGGCTGAATAAAACCTAGGAAGGCGCATGGTGATGCAATGAAGCTGCATGAGACCTAGGAAGGCCCATGGTGATACTAAGTATCTGGCAACCAGGCTAAATGACACCTAGGAAGGCGCATGGTGATGCAATGAAGCTGCATGAAACCTAGGAAGGCCCAGGGTGATACTAAGCATCTGGCAACCAGGCTGAATGAAACCTAGGAAGGCGCATGGTGATGCAATGAAGCTGCATGAAACCTTGGAAGGCCCATGGTGATACTAAGTATCTGGCAACCAGGCTAAATGACACCTAGGAAGGCGCATGGTGATGCAATGAAGCTGCATGAAACCTAGGAAGGCCCAGGGTGATACTAAGCATCTGGCAACCAGGCTGAATGAAACCTAGGAAGGCGCATGGTGATGCAATGAAGCTGCATGAAACCTAGGAATGCCCATGGTGATACTAAGTATCTGGCAACAAGGCTGAATGAACCCTAGGAAGGCGCATGGTGATGCGATGAGGCTGAATGAAACCTAGGAAGGCCCATGGTGATACTAAGTATCTGGCAACCAGGCTGAATGACACCTAGGAAGGCGCATGGTGATGCAATGAAGCTGCATGAAACCTTGGAAGGCCCATGGTGATACTAAGTATCTGGCAACAAGGCTGAATGAAACCTGGGAAGGCGTATGGTGATGCGATGAGGCTGCATGAAACCTAGGAAGGCCCATGGTGATACTAAATATCTGGCAACCAGGCTGAATGACACCTAGGAAGGCGCATGGTGATGCAATGAAGCTGCATGAAACCTTGGAAGGCCCATGGTGATACTAAGTATCTGGCAACAAGGCTGAATGAAACCTGGGAAGGCGTATGGTGATGCGATGAGGCTGCATGAAACCTAGGAAGGCCCATGGTGATACTAAATATCTAGCAACAAGGCTGAATGAAAACTAGGAAGGCGCATGGTGATGCAATGAAGCTGCATGAGACCTAGGAAGGCCCATGGTGATACTAAGTATCTGGCAACCAGGCTGAATGAAACCTAGGAAGGCGCATGGTGATGCAATGAAGCTGCATGAAACCTTGGAAGGCCCATGGTGATACTAAGTATCTGGCAACCAGGCTGAATAAAACCTAGGAAGGCGCATGGTGATGCAATGAAGCTGCATGAGACCTAGGAAGGCCCATGGTGATACTAAGTATCTGGCAACCAGGCTGAATGAAACCTAGGAAGGCGCATGGTGATGCAATGAAGCTGCATGAAACCTTGGAAGGCCCATGGTGATACTAAGTATCTGGCAACAAGGCTGAATGAACCCTAGGAAGGCGCATGGTGATGCGATGAGGCTGAATGAAACCTAGGAAGGCCCATGGTGATACTAAGTATCTGGCAACCAGGCTGAATGAAACCTGTGAAGGCGCATGGTGATGCAATGAAGCTGCATGAAACCTAGGAAGGCTCATGGTGATACTAAGTATCTGGTAACCAGGCTGAATGAAACCTAGGAAGGCGCATGGTGATGCAATGAAGCTGCATGAGACCTAGGAAGGCCCATGGTGATACTAAGTATCTGGCAACAAGGCTGAATGAAACCTGGGAAGGCGTATGGTGATGCAATGAAGCTGCATGAAACCTAGGAAGGCCCATGGTGATACTAAGTATCTGGCAACTAGGCTGAATGAAACCTAGGAAGGCGCATGGTGATGTAATGAAGCTGCATGAAACCTAGGAAGGCCCATGGTGATACTGCAACTAGGCTGAATGAAACCTAGGAAGGTGCATGGTGATGTAATGAAGCTGCATGAAACCTAGGAAGGCCCATGGTGATACTAAGTATCTGGCAACCAGGCTGAATGAAACCTGGGAAGGCGCATGGTGATGTAATGAAGCTGCATGAAACCTAGGAAGGCCCATGGTGATACTAAGTATCTGGCAACCAGGCTGAATGAAACCTGGGAAGGCGCATGGTGATGCAATGAAGCTGCATGAAACCTAGGAAGGCCCATGGTGATACTAAGTATCTGGCAACCAGGCTGAATGAAATCTAGGAAGGCGCATGGTGATGCAATGAAGCTGCATGAGACCTAGGAAGGCCCATGGTGATACTAAGTATCTGGCAACCAGGCTGAATGAAATCTAGGAAGGCGCATGGTGATGCAATGAAGCTGCATGAAACCTAGGAAGGCCCATGGTGATACTAAGTATCTGGCAACCAGGCTGAATGAAATCTAGGAAGGCGCATGGTGATGCGATGAAGCTGCATGAAACCTAGGAAGGCCCATGGTGATACTAAGTATCTGGCAACAAGGCTGCATGAAACCTAGGACGGCGCATGGTGATACTAAGTGTCTGGCACCGAGGCTGCATGAAACCTAGGATGGCGTATAGGGATGCGATGAAGCTGCATGAAACCTAGGAAGGCGTATGGTGATACTAAGTGTCTGGCAGTGAGGCTGCATGAAACCTAGGACGGTGCATGGTGATACTAAGTGTCTGTACCAAAAAGATGGGTGGACATTGGGGAGGAATGTAAGCAAAAGCATTGAGTGATGTCTCATGGAACGTAAAGGACAATATTTCAAATCGAGGACTTAAAAAAGTAGAGAGGAGTCTGATAGGTCAGGAATCATAATGATCAATTAATTTCGTTCTTTTATTAACATAGAATCATAAAACATGACCGATGTTTGTTGTATCATTTAAACAAACACATGGTACCACTAAAATTGATACTTTTTTTGTATCCAGGGACCTCTTTATGTGGATGGAGGAGTTAATAGTAATCCTGCAAGTAAGAAGTGACCATGGCCTAGTGGTAGTCCAGTGGGGTTTCCCAATAATTGAACAAAATAAACAAATTTATCGACCAAACTTGGAGGTCTCTTTAGGCAGAAACCGCTTTAAGTGGAATGAGATATCTCTGTCTAATTTGCATAATCACCTATTGAAACAACACCCTATGAGTGGCCTGGAGACATATGATTGGGGGCTGGATTAAACAGCAGCCCCCAACCTATTTGATCTGAAGAATGTTCCCATAAAGGTATTATTTTTGCACACAAACATGTGTTTGACTTAGATATAGAGGGTAGGAAAAACAATTAAGAGCACAAATCTGATTATTAGGTGTTTCAGATTGGGCAATGAGAGGTTTAGAGGTCAACCGCATAAAACAGAAATATAGGAATTGACTGAGAGGCCATAAGAGTTGCGATGTCCCAGAGACGCTGAACAAAGGTTGGTGGGATTAGCTTCTAAAAGTAGTGCCGAAATGTGGTCTCCAATAGTGATCAGCAAATGGCACTTCTGGGTAATCCCATCCCTGAAGAGGCCTGGGTGATGTGTTTTAATGGTTCGGTCTACCGTCTGAAATTGGGTAGAAAAATGGGTCCAGAGAGAAATGTGAATGGAAATTGACTTTCGATTTAGATGACAACCTGGTGTCCATTGCAAAGTCTAGTCATTCTTGGGCCCCGGACCCTGATGGGATGTTTAACCCGGTGGCCTGGACCAATGTTTTGGAGACTTTGTCTAAACGAGTCTCGGAAATTAAATGTATTCCAAGCTTGTGGAAGAAATCGAAAGTTAATCCAATTTTTAAGAAAGGGAATTGGGAGGTCCCACACAATTATCGTCCCATAGCTTTCCTGGATGGCCCTGGAAAACTGTTTGCATGACTGGTTTCGAGGCATTTAGTGGGGTGATTAAGGAGATCAAATATTTTGATTCCTGTCAAATCAGGCTTCGTGGCAGGGGCTAGGCACCTTGGTCAATTTGATGGTTCTGAGCCTGGTAAAAAAGTCTTACAAACACGTCAGTCGGTATATCTGTCATTCATTGGGCCTCATTACGACCCTGGTGCTCCCGTAATGAAGGTTGCCGGTACGGGACCGGCACCCTTCATTACGGGAGCGCCTATAACGAGGTTCCCTTCGCGGGACCCGGAACAGACGTCTGGTAAAACCAGTTCCGCGAGGGGAAGAGGGAGCTAATAACGGGCCATTTGTAATGTGCCCGTTATTACCTCCCTCCCCATTCCCATTGAGCCCAATGGGGGCTCAAATGGGAATGGCGAATGGTTCCTGCAAGGAGGAATTACCGGGTCCTCCAATGTTGGAATGACCCGGTAATTCCCCATTGAAGGAACCCGGTATTGGATCCCAGTATGGAGGCAGCCATGGCGCTAATACGACCATGGCTACCCCCATACTCGTAATGAGGCCCATTGACTTTAAATTGGCTTTTGACTGTGTGGACCGTGGAATATTGTGGGCAAAACCTCTGGATAGGGGGTGCCCACCATATTTATTGGCTATTATATAAGAACTCTACTCACAAACCTCGATGCATGTCAGGTTAAATCAGCAGGGTCTGTTATCTAAATCCATTCCCACTTAGGGTTGAAGCAGGGGTGTATTTTAGCCCCCGCTTTGTTTAACCTTTTTATTGCAGATTTGTGTGGTTATTTGATTAAGGCAGGCTCGTTCCCTCCGAAGCTCCCAATTTCATGGTAATTCTATGCAGACGATCTGGGCCTTGTGGACCAGACACCGGTTGGTTTACAGAGGCAGTTAGCTATGCTGGAAGCATATGCGATAGATAATGGTCTCAGAATCAACGTGAATACATCAAATGTCATGATTCTTGCATTGAACACATCTCGGAAAATGCCCCTTTAATAACCGTGAAAGAATATAGATATTTGGGAGTTTGCGCCAATAATAATGCAATAGAAGCGCCTTATAAGTAGAGGATTGAAGGTAGACGGTTAAAACAGCGGCCTCACAGGGGCCGATCATTCATAGGCGGTTTGGTAGGTTTTCCTGTGGACCTGTGGTTGTATATTATAAACAAAAGGTGGTTCCTACCTTGGTGTCTGGGGCTGAAACCAAAATAGTCATCAGGGACCTGAACTGTAATGTTGTAGAGGGTCTTTTTTGGAAGCGGGTTTAGGCCCTCCCCTCTGGCGTTCCAATCCAGCTAAACCGTTATGAATTGGGGCTACTGTCTTTAGCAATCATGGTTAAGTGCAGAGCCCTGACACTCCTGAACAAGTGCTTGTTAGTGGATGCAAATTCTATCCTCCCCGCTATTAGAAATTTGCTAGAGGCTCAAATTGATCGATTCATCCGGAATTGGAAGGAAGATTGTTTTGCATTGCTATTAGCAGCGGACATCTCTCTAGACACTTTGCTGTTGACTGTAGATAAAGTAAAACAAACTATGGTGCCAAGACTGGACTATGACACTGGAGCAGTGTAAAGGCTGTAAGGTTTTTAAAAATGTTAAACAGGAAGTAAAACCAATTAATTGTATGTCGAATTATTTAAAGAAGTTTCCATGTCATAAATTTCACACCTGGTTCCTGAAAGTTCATTTTAATTTGTGGCCAACAAGCGAAGTTAGAGGAAGAAGGGTGAAGTGGCCCATAAGTGAGCGATGCTGTCGCCAACATGGGAAGTTAGGGGAAGAAGGGTGAAGTGGCCCATAAGTGAGCGATGCTGTCGCCAACATGGGAAGTTAGGGGAAGAAGGGTGAAGTGACCCATAAGTGAGCGATGCTGCCGCCAATATGGGAAGTTAGGGGAAGAAGGGTGAAGTGGCCCATACGTGAGAGATGCTGACACCAACATGGGAAGTTAGGGGAAGAAGGGTGAAGTGGCCCATACGTGAGAGATGCTGCCGCCAACATGAGAAGTTAGAGGAAGAAGGGTGAAGTGGCCCATACGTGAGAGATGCTGCCGCAAACATGAGAAGTTAGGGGAAGAAGGGTGAAGTGGCCCATACGTGAGAGATGCTGCCGCCAACATGAGAAGTTAGGGGAAGAAGGGTGAAGTGGCCCATACGTGAGAGATGCTGACACCAACATGGGAAGTTAGGGGAAGAAGGGTGAAGTGGCCCATACGTGAGAGATGCTGCCGCCAATATGGGAAGTTAGGGGAAGAAGGGTGAAGTGGCCCATACGTGAGAGATGCTGCCGCCAACATGAGAAGTTAGGGGAAGAAGGGTGAAGTGGCCCATACGTGAGAGATGCTGCCGCCAACATGAGAAGTTAGGGGAAGAAGGGTGAAGTGGCCCATACGTGACAGATGCTCCGCCAACAAAGGAAGTTAGGGGAAGAAGGGTGAAGTGGCCCATACGTGAGAGATGCTGACACCAACATGGGAAGTTAGGGGAAGAAGGGTGAAGTGGCCCATACGTGAGAGATGCTGCCGCCAACATGGGAAGTTAGGGGAAGAAGGGTGAAGTGGCCCATACGTGAGAGATGCTGCCGCCAACATGGGAAGTTAGGGGAAGAAGGGTGAAGCGGCCCATACGTGAGAGATGCTGCCGCCAACATGGGAAGTTAGGGGAAGAAGGGTGAAGTGGCCCATACGTGAGAGATGCTGCCGCCAACATGAGAAGTTAGGGGAAGAAGGGTGAAGTGGCCCATACGTGAGAGATGCTGACACCAACATGGGAAGTTAGGGGAAGAAGGGTGAAGTGGCCCATACGTGAGAGATGCTGCCGCCAACATGGGAAGTTAGGGGAAGAAGGGTGAAGTGACCCATAAGTGAGCGATGCTGCCGCCAATATGGGAAGTTAGGGGAAGAAGGGTAAAGTGGCCCATAAGTGAGAGATGCGGCAACCAACATGGGAAGTTAGGGGAAGAAGGGTGAAGTGGCCCATACGTGAGAGATGCTGCCGCCAACATGAGAAGTTAGGGGAAGAAGGGTGAAGTGGCCCATACGTGACAGATGCTCGGCCAACAAAGGAAGTTAGGGGAAGAAGGGTGAAGCGGCCCATACGTGAGAGATGCTGCCGCCAACATGGGAAGTTAGGGGAAGAAGGGTGAAGTGGCCCATACGTGAGAGATGCTGCCGCCAACATGAGAAGTTAGGGGAAGAAGGGTGAAGTGGCCCATACGTGAGAGATGCTGACACCAACATGGGAAGTTAGGGGAAGAAGGGTGAAGTGGCCCATACGTGAGAGATGCTGCCGCCAACATGGGAAGTTAGGGGAAGAAGGGTGAAGTGGCCCATACGTGAGAGATGCTGCCGCCAACATGGGAAGTTAGGGGAAGAAGGGTGAAGTAGCCCATACGTGAGAGATGCTGCCGCCAACATGGGAAGTTAGGGGAAGAAGGGTGAAGTGGCCCATACGTGAGAGATGCTGACACCAACATGGGAAGTTAGGGGAAGAAGGGTGAAGTGGCCCATACGTGAGAGATGCTGCCGCCAACATGGGAAGTTAGGGGAAGAAGGGTGAAGTGGCCCATACGTGAGAGATGCTGCCGCCAACATGGGAAGTTAGAGGAAGAAAGGTAAAGTGGCCAATACGTGAGAGATGCTGTCGCCAACATGGGAAGTTAGAGGAAGAAGGGTGAAGTGGCCCATAAGTGAGCGATGCTGGCGCCAACATGGGAAGTTAGGGGATGAAGGGTGAAGTGGCCCATAAGTGAGCCATGCTGGCACCAACATGGGAAGTTAAGGGAAGAAGGGTGAAGTGGCCCATACGTGAGAGATGCTGCCGCCAACATGGGATGTTAGGGGAAGAAGGGTGAAGCGGCCCATACGTGAGAGATGCTGCCGCCAACATGGGAAGTTAGGGGAAGAAGGGTGAAGTGGCCCATACGTGAGAGATGCTGCCGCCAACATGAGAAGTTAGGGGAAGAAGGGTGAAGTGGCCCATAAGTGAGCGATGCTGGCGCCAACATGGGAAGTTAGGGGAAGAAGGGTGAAGTGGCCCATCCGTGAGAGATGCTGCCGCCAACATGGGAAGTTAGGGGAAGAAGGGTGAAGTGGCCCATCCGTGAGAGATGCTGCCGCCAACATGGGAAGTTAGAGGAAGAAGGGTGAAGTGGCCCATACGTGAGAGATGCTGCCGCCAACATGAGAAGTTAGGGGAAGAAGGGTGAAGTGGCCCATAAGTGAGCGATGCTGGCGCCAACATGGGAAGTTAGGGGAAGAAGGGTGAAGTGGCCCATCCGTGAGAGATGCTGCCGCCAACATGAGAAGTTAGGGGAAGAAGGGTGAAGTGGCCCATACGTGAGAGATGCTGACACCAACATGGGAAGTTAGAGGAAGAAGGGTGAAGTGGCCCATACGTGAGAGATGCTGCCGCCAACATGGGAAGTTAGAGGAAGAAGGGTGAAGCGGCCCATACGTGAGAGATGCTGCCGCCAACATGAGAAGTTAGGGGAAGAAGGGTGAAGTGGCCCATCCGTGAGAGATGCTGCCGCCAACATGGGAAGTTAGGGGAAGAAGGGTGAAGTGGCCCATCCGTGAGAGATGCTGCCGCCAACATGGGAAGTTAGAGGAAGAAGGGTGAAGTGGCCCATACGTGAGAGATGCTGCCGCCAACATGGGAAGCTAGAGGAAGAAGGGTGAAGTGGCCCATACGTGAGAGATGCTGCCGCCAACATGAGAAGTTAGAGGAAGAAGGGTGAAGTGGCCCCATACGTGAGAGATGCTGCCGCCAACATGAGAAGTTAGAGGAAGAAGGGTGAAGTGGCCCATACGTGAGAGATGCTGCCGCCAACATGAGAAGTTAGAGGAAGAAGGGTGAAGTGGCCCATACGTGAGAGATGCTGCCGCCAACATGAGAAGTTAGGGGAAGAAGGGTGAAGTGGCCCATAAGTGCGAGATGCTGCCGCCAACATGGGAAGTTAGAGGAAGAAAGGTAAAGTGGCCAATACGTGAGAGATGCTGTCGCCAACATGGGAAGTTAGGGGAAGAAGGGTGAAGTGGCCCTTACGTGAGAGATGCTGTCGCCAACATGGGAAGTTAGAGGAAGAAGGGTGAAGTGGCCCATACGTGAGAGATGCTGCCGCCAACATGAGAAGTTAGGGGAAGAAGGGTGAAGTGGCCCATAAGTGCGAGATGCTGCCGCCAACATGGGAAGTTAGAGGAAGAAAGGTAAAGTGGCCAATACGTGAGAGATGCTGTCGCCAACATGGGAAGTTAGGGGAAGAAGGGTGAAGTGGCCCTTACGTGAGAGATGCTGTCGCCAACATGGGAAGTTAGAGGAAGAAGGGTGAAGTGGCCCATACGTGAGAGATGCTGCCGCCAACATGAGAAGTTAGGGGAAGAAGGGTGAAGTGGCCCATAAGTGCGAGATGCTGCAGCCAACATGGGAAGTTAGAGGAAGAAAGGTAAAGTGGCCAATACGTGAGAGATGCTGTCGCCAACATGGGAAGTTAGGGGAAGAAGGGTGAAGTGGCCCTTACGTGAGAGATGCTGTCGCCAACATGAGAAGTTAGGGGAAGAAGGGTGAAGTGGCCCATAAGTGAGCGATGCTGCCGCCAACATGGGAAGTTAGGGGAAGAAGGGTGAAGTGGCCCATAAGTGCGAGATGCTGCCGCCAACATGGGAAGTTAGAGGAAGAAAGGTAAAGTGGCCAATACGTGAGAGATGCTGTCGCCAACATGGGAAGTTAGGGGAAGAAGGGTGAAGTGGCCCTTACGTGAGAGATGCTGTCGCCAACATGGGAAGTTAGAGGAAGAAGGGTGAAGTGGCCCATAAGTGAGCGATGCTGGCGCCAACATGGGAAGTTAGGGGAAGAAGGGTAAAGTGGCCCATAGGTGAGAGATGCTGTCGCCAACATGGGAAGTTAGGGGAAGAAGGGTAAAGTGGCCCATAGGTGAGAGATGCTGTCACCAACATGGGAAGTTAGAGGAAGAAGGGTGAAGTGGCCCATAAGTGAGCGATGCTGTCGCCAACATGAGAAGTTAGGGGAAGAAGGGTGAAGTGGCCCATAAGTGCGAGATGCTGCCGCCAACATGGGAAGTTAGAGGAAGAAAGGTAAAGTGGCCAATACGTGAGAGATGCTGTCGCCAACATGGGAAGTTAGGGGAAGAAGGGTGAAGTGGCCCTTACGTGAGAGATGCTGTCGCCAACATGGGAAGTTAGAGGAAGAAGGGTGAAGTGGCCCATACGTGAGAGATGCTGCCGCCAACATGAGAAGTTAGGGGAAGAAGGGTGAAGTGGCCCATACGTGAGAGATGCTGACGCCAACATGGGAAGTTAGGGGAAGAAGGGTGAAGTGGCCCTTACGTGAGAGATGCTGCCGCCAACATGGGAAGTTAGGGGAAGAAGGGTGAAGTGGCCCATACGTGAGAGATGCTGCCGCCAACATGAGAAGTTAGGGGAAGAAGGGTGAAGTGGCCCATAGGTGAGAGATGCTGTCGCCAACATGGGAAGTTAGAGGAAGAAGGGTGAAGTGGCCCATAGGTGAGAGATGCTGCCGCCAACATGGGAAGTTAGAGGAAGAAGGGTGAAGCGGCCCATACGTGAGAGATGCTGCCGCCAACATGGGAAGTTAGGGGAAGAAGGGTGAAGTGGCCCATACGTGAGAGATGCTGTCGCCAACATGGGAAGTTAGGGGAAGAAGGGTGAAGTGGCCCTTACGTGAGAGATGCTGGCGCCAACATGGGAAGTTAGAGGAAGAAGGGTGAAGTGGCCCATAAGTGAGCGATGCTGGCGCCAACATGGGAAGTTAGGGGAAGAAGGGTAAAGTGGCCCATAGGTGAGAGATGCTGTCGCCAACATGGGAAGTTAGGGGAAGAAGGGTAAAGTGGCCCATAGGTGAGAGATGCTGTCGCCAACATGGGAAGTTAGAGGAAGAAGGGTGAAGTGGCCCATAAGTGAGCGATGCTGGCGCCAACATGGGAAGTTAGGGGAAGAAGGGTGAAGTGGCCCATACGCGAGAGATGCTGCCGCCAACATGGGAAGTTCGGGGAAGAAGGGTGAAGTGGCCCAACGTGAGAGATGCTGTCGCCAACATGGGAAGTTAGAGGAAGAAGGGTGAAGTGGCCCATAAGTGAGCGATGCTGCCGCCAACATAGGAAGTTCGGGGAAGAAGGGTAAAGTGGCCCATAAGTGCGAGATGCTGCCGCCAACATGGGAAGTTAGGGGAAGAAGGGTGAAGTGGCCCATAAATGAGCGATGCTGCTGCTTTTGTGTTAACCCAGATGATTGGAAACATTGAGACACTCGTTGGGATCCTGTCCTAAAATAATAGATAAAAGAACTTTATATTTGACTAAGCACTTTGAGAGTTATAGATTACTAGCGGTACATCCCAGCGTTGCTTGTCTGTAGCTGACATGCACGTGGGGGTCTGTTATAGCCTTGTGTATGTTTTATTGTGTCATAATTTCCTATTTTTAAAAAATCGCAAAATCATCAATCTCCCAAAATCGCATATACTGATAGCACAGGGCCGGACCCCGCCCTGTGGAAGGCGAATGGGTGGGGTTGGTAAAATTTCACTATGGACAGTACACCTACACCCCAGACTGCTATGCCGACCTTGGGCCAAAAGGTAAGCCCACCAACTGTTATGGGGCTGGAGCCAACCCCCGAACATACAAACACACTGAGATTTTTACTTGCAATTGATATTTTAGTTGATTGCGAGCCTAGTGAGTAGGAAATGGGAAATTTGATGAGTTCATTGTAATTAATGGAATGTTTTATGAAATTGAGTTTGTAATAAATGTCATACTTTTAATGTATGAGATTTTATAAATGGAATTGTAAGGTTGAATTATTTCGGCCATATCAACAATAAAAAACAAACAATGATATGATATGGCATTTATAACACGCCTATACACAAGTGGTTCAAGGTGCGACAAGGCAAGGGAGGGGAGACATAGGGAGGACAAAACAACAATCTTACTAGGCCTAGTGATATTGAGATCACGCAAGTGCAGGAGAGAGTGGAGGGTAAATGTTCTGGGGGGCGGAGGATGGGCAAGTGCAGAGCATGGGATCAACAACAATTAGTGCAGCCAACAGGTGGCAAGTGCGAGTGATAAAAGTGCAGACAGCAAGTGTCTAATATGTGCAGGAAAGGGGACTGTAGGGTTACAGATACAGACCACAAGTGCAAGGGATGCCAGGAGGCAGTGCAGGTGTACAACTGTACGGGCAGGGACCTGGGTGTGAATTCAGAGCGTGGCCAGGTGACCAGTGCAGTATCAGACAGGTGATCAGCAAGGGAGAGGAAAAGAGAAGGCAGAAGCAAAGAGTAAGGTCTTCAGGTGTTTCCGGAACCCAACATGGTCCTGCTCAAGTTTCAGAGAGGCAGGGAGGCTGTTCCAGAGGGAGGACCCACCCGAAGAAAGAGATCTGCCCCCAACCCGTTGCTTGGAGAAGCGACTGACCCTCAAGGAGTTGGAGGCGGAGGAGCGAAGAGATTGAGTAGGAAGAGAGAGTTGGAGGTATTTCGGTCCCAGGCCCCAGAATGCCTCGTGGACAATGCAGAGGGTCTTGAACTTTATCCTTGCAGCCACTGGGAGCCAAAGTAGAGATTTCAGGGCTGGAGCAATACGATCCCTGGGCTTAAGGCCAAGGACAATTCTTGCAGTCCTGTTCTGGATGAGTTGTAGAGGACGGAGAGTAGAGGCAGCCCGATTTAGAAAGAGGCTGTTGCAGTAGTCCAGCCTAGGGATAACCAGATCTCTGGAGACAGTGAGCTTCTGGGGGAAGGTGAGCAAAGGAAGAATAACTCTGAGGAAATGCAGCTGGTAGTTTGACTTCTTAAAGACGGCAGAGATGTGAGGAGAGTGAGGATGTCAAAGATGACCCAGAGGTTCTTAGCCTCTCAGTTGGGAGTAGGAAGAGGGCCCAGCCTGGGGGACCAGAGAGAGAGAGCGAGGAAAAGAAGGCGCAGGTGTGCCGATGAGGCAGATCTCCACCTTACTGGCATTAAGGCAGAGATCATTGGTGGCACATCACTCGTGGATTGCAGACAGACAATCAGGGATAAGAGAGGGAGAAGAGGCGGATGAGGGTAGCCTGAAAGCGAGCTAAGTCTCATCTGCATAGCACAGAAAGTTGGAGCAAAGAGCGGCAATGCAGTGGGCGAGAGGTGCCGGGTATTGGTTGAATAGCCAGGGAGACAGGTTAGACCCCTGGGGAACACCACAGGTCGAGAGTGAGATAGAGGAGAGGAAGGACCCAAGTTGCACCTGGGAGTGTTGGTCAGAGAGGAAAGTGGTCAGCCAGGCCAGGGCCTGATCAGTGATACCCAGGTTATCACAGAGCCGGTTGAGCAGGATGGCATGGTTGACTGTGTCAAAAGCAGAAGACATCAAGTAAGATGAGGACACAGGGGTGATTAGCATCAAGGTTAGAGAGCAGGTCTTTACGGATGTTCAGGAGACCAGTTTCTGTGCTTCTGCTTCTCTGAAGCCAAAAGCATAAAAAAATAGGTTTCCACATTGTTTTCTGAAATTGTTTAAGTCCTAGAGAAAGCATGTGATTGGTCGAAATGAAACCTTACTGCGAAACGAGTGTCTGCATTTTAATGTATGATTCTCAGACACTTTATAATGTTCTTTTAAAATGCGCTTAATACCGGGGACCAGTTTCTAAGTGCAAGCGCGGGATTTGCACCTGTGCTGCTATGCGTTGTCTTGCTTCCAAGACAAACACGTTGCCCATGAGCTATCCTCCCGGCCTAAATCCCACTTAAGTCGCCATTTCAGTAATTGTTTGAAAGAACTGTGAGAAACCAGAAGGTGTCTCACCCACTAGTCCCCGGGGATCTGTCATCCAGGTGGCTAGGACACGGCCATCACTTTTGGATCCAGTTCCTAGGGGTGGACCAGTGTGGGAGGATCACCTGGGTGTAGGGCTTTCACGGAGTGGGACACCGGATGGCGACACTCAATATCCCTCTCTTCCCTGTAATACCTTTGCCCCATCCTACCAGGTACGATACATAGGAATGGTCACAGTGAAGGTTTTCTTGGGTTATAGACCCCCAGGTCCTGCTGCAATTTTCGGGAGAAATTGACAATTTCCTGAATTTATTGGGGAGGAAATGCAATGAACTCCTATGCATAGGAGATTGGAACATCTGGACGGACAATCTTCAACAACCAGATTCTAGAGAATTAGGTGAAGTGGTAAGGAATCATGGGTTAACACTCCTGACAACAGCCCCCTCACATATTTACCCGAATAGTCAAAGATCTGGCCATTATTCCAGGAGATGAGGTACTACAAAGATTTGCCAGCATTGACAGCACACTGCCAAGTGAGGAATCTTTTACTCGGGGCACTATCATTTTGGACGCTATATCTTCAAAATATGCCCTGCTGAAACCTAAAAGCAATAGGATCTCTAAACTCTGGTTCACTCCTAATCTTGTCCCCCTTCGGAAGAGTGTTCGCCAAAGAGAAAGAAAATGGAGAGAGACCAGATCATTGGAGAGTACCGAGAGTACTAAGTTAGCACTGAACAACTATAAAACAGCCATGTATAGGGCTAAAAGGGATTTTCTTCACAAAGAAACAGGCAATGCTAGCAACCAGCCAAGAGAACTCTTTGCGGTGGTTGCTAGGCTTTGCAAGCCAAACTGTATTGTGTCATCTCTTGAACTGTCGCTAGCACAGGCCAATACGTTCATTGTATTTTTTAAAGAAAATATCAAAGCCATACAGGAAAGCATTGAGGTAAAGGGCCAGGAGGTCCAGGCATGCTGTAATTCTATAAATGATCTAGGCTAGAACATTCAGCCGGATGCATCAGTAGCAGGAATTAACGGAAAATGTGTGAGGTTTGATTTTCAACTGGTGACAGAGGATTTTGTTCAATCCCTTATCCTAAAGCTCAAGCCCACTACCGATTCCTTGTTCACATTACCCGCCTGCTCAGCTAGAAGCTTAGCACAAATTATTACTCCCTTTACGACCACATTTGTCAACAAATCTCTGGCCCAGGGCATTGTCCCTAGGGAACTAAACAATTCTATTATTACACTACTACTAAAGAAACTGAACTTGGACCCAGCCTGTTTAAAGAACTCCCGGCCGGTTGCAGGCCTATCGCGGCGTGGAAAAATATTAGATAAAGTGGTCACCTCACAATTGCAAACTTTTATTGACAATGTGGCATTGATTGACGGGTTACAGTCAGGATTTCGGCCTATGCATGGGAACAAAACGGCTTGATAGCAGTGTACGATGAGTTGTTAGATATTTCGGACAAAGGGAGACTCACTCATTTTGTGATTTTGGATTTGTCTGCGACTTTCGATACAGTTAATCACAAAATCATACTTGAACGTCTGCCAATGCCCAGAAATGGTTTGGATCATTCCTAGACGACAGACGTCAGCAGGTGAAATCTGGGGGCTTTATCTTAGACCCTATTGTGATGAACTGTGGAGTTTCCCAGGGATCTTCACTTTCACCCCTGTTGTTTAATTTATACATGCAACCTGTGCTAAATATTGGGAAAGCCATGGTCTGAGCTATCAGTCTGATGCAGATGACGCACAAATCTACCTTATAATTGACAACCTGGAGGAGGCCTGTTTGAGAGTAAATAATTGTCTGTAAGACATAGATGGATGTCTAGGAAGTCTGTAGGGGGGGCGTGGCCTGAAGCCATGGTATGAGGCTGCTTCAGGAGGAGCTCCTGCCAGATCCATCTAACCCTGTTAATTAAGGCATGAAAACAGCGCTAAAGTGCATCAGAACAAGAGGGAGGACCTGTTGAAACATCATGGCAAGGGATTCCGGATGTGTAAGATGACCTGGAGTGTAGACTAACAACTACGCGTTCTGGACAACAGGTCATCCTGCTGAACAAAGGACACAAGATGGCGGAAGCTGCGAGGAGACAGTCAACGGTGACAAGAGAAGCCAGGCGTGTATGAGACATGCTGGGAAGGTGCTTCATACTCCGGTGTGGCAATAGAGGTCCTGGAGCATTAAGGCCACTGCAGCAATGTGGAGGTGTGGTCGTGGGAGGCCCTGGAGGCGAGGAATGGAAGATGACCAGCTGACGGCATCAACGAGGTGAGCCGGCACACGCTGTGGAACGTAGGGCCACCAACATGTAGCAGCTACGGCAACCCGGATGCAGGGTCGGGCCGTGTCTAGGAAAAGTGCGTGTAAGAGGATTCAATTCAACACTACAGCTAAGTCAACGCCTAGTCTAGAATACTGAATGAAAACCCTTATTGATATATCTTTATGTCCAGTTCATGCGTTCTGGATGACTACCCCTATATAACACCCCTCTCTTGGAATTCCCCTGACCCCACTCAGCCAAGAAGTAGTTCTGTTTTGCAAGTTTAAAAGGTTTATTTGATAATTTAAACAATAGATATATATATCACACTTTATAATAATTAATAATTGAATATCACACTTAATCTGAGCAGTAATCAATAATGGATAGTCTGGCACTAGCACACTTGTGAATAGGAACAGAAGAATAAGGTGGTAGAGAATGCCTTATATAAGTTCAGATGGATGCAATGTTGAATGAAATGCAATACCGAAAATACTCAATATGATTTCAACAAAACAATGTAATCACTTTTCTCTGGCAATCCACTCCCCCCCTTTTTACAATGCAAGGAAATGGAGGGAAAGCACACAGTTCTCAGAAATGCAATCAAATGTAATCCCGTTCACCCCAGCAAGCTTAGACTACAGAAGTTTGAAACACAGGCCCAAGATGCTTTTATATGTGCTGGCAATGAAGTGAAAAATATGCTAAAATGCTTTTAATTCCCTCTAGAGGTTCAGGGTGAGTGGTATCTAGTTAATATTAGTCCAGGCTCATTCTAGCAGTGATTCAGGGATGGTTCTTAAGAGGCAAACGAATTTAGCAGTTCAGGCAAAACAGCTATCTTTTTACAAGTAAAGAAATCGGGCCAAATCGCAAATCGCGGCAAAATTCGCGGGTGTGAGAATCGTGATTACGGAGAAAGTATGTCGGTTCTAAGCTCGTTGCAAAGCTGAGATTCTAAGCTTTCAGAGGAAAGTTAAACCAAGTTCCTAGCACAAACGGTTACGGAGTTATGAACGATTTTGTGAAGGTTGTTTTTCGGATCTGAAATTTTAAAAGTTCAAAGCGACAGGTTACAGCTTGCAGCTAGAAAATGACAGTGACAGCTTTGCAAATGACAGGTGACAGTAAGGAGGCAGTTCTGGTTAGATTAAAATAGATTGAATTATATTATTTTAACTAAGGGATTGGTTCTGCACAGTTCTGCTAGGTACTCACAATATATTTAGAAATAGGCCTCGCCACGGATCTGGTCAACAGGTTTTCTTCACTCGCCACGGACGGTTTCTGCGCACAGCGTCTGGGTCAGCTCTGCTCTGCTGGTCTAGCCTCTCTGGATTCTGGATACTGCTCTACTTTCTAAGTACTGCTACAGGTTCTGGAGATTGATGGATTTGAAGTCTGGATCTCTGGATGTGGTATGGTCCGGCAGCATGCTCCGCAGCAAATGGAATTGAATGTACCTATCTGTCCTGACTGTCTGCTTTTATGTGTTTTGAAAGTGGGTGGAGAGGCTAGCTTTCTAGGCCCTATCCCTCTCCACTTGTCATTGGCCAAGCTTTCCTTTCTCTCTTGATTGGGGAAAAGAAGTGGAGTGTCAGAGCGATGTCATTTAATGGCTTGCAGAAAGGACACTCCCCTGTCAAATTACACACAATCTATATTTGATCAAAAAGACGTATTTCATAGCTACACAGTGGTTTGAAATTACATGCACCCATCATGCATTTACTGATGGTAGCCCCTGTTCAAACTCTGCTCTTCCTGGGGGCTTGCATTCAGAAATGGCAATATTTTGTGCTTTTTAGTGGTTTTGCAACATCAGATTTTTCTCCAGATGTGTACACATGTACACGGCCTGTCCATACATACTCCAGTAAATTACCATGTCTCTAGCTTAAACACAGCGTCTGTAGTATACATAAATAGCAGGGTTTTGCCCCAGAACATCACACAAATTGGAGTTTGGGCTTGAATTGAAGGTACATTTTTTAAATTAAGGCTCTCAAAGTTATACATTTCTGTCATTTGATTACAAAGAGTTATCAGTGTTTCTGTAAAATATATATTTTGCTTTCAATTCAGTTCTCAGAGTGTTGGGGTCCGCCTCCAAGACTTGGGTGGGTCAGTGATCACAAGTGTCTTCTGGCAGGCAGGCCTTTGTTGACAGGAAACAGTCAAAATCAACATATTCTATTCAAGTGCGAGAGCCTATTGGGTGGTCTCCAGGAGGCTCCCAGCCAGTCTGCCTTCTATCAATCACGAGGTCATGTGAGATTCTAACTCCTGGTGTGAATCTCTGAAGGTGAGAGGGTTTCCCAGGCTTCTGGCCTCTGGGAACAGCAGGTGGCAAATTTTTAATTAAAATGCAGCCTTTGAAGTCAGCTGAGTCAAATCCCTTTGTCAGCAACTGCACTCAGTTCTCCTGTCAGAGTTTAGACCGCTAGCGCCGCCTTGAGGATTTTGTTGGTACTGCATCCATTTTTGGGGTCTTTCTTGGATTAATGCATTCCAAACAAGAATGGTTCTTACATGGTAGTAATAATCCTTGCTTAACATGGTTTTGATGGGGCTCCTTACAGTAAAATGGTTATGTGAACCCCACAAAAGGGTTGAATCTTTAAAGTGGTCTGGTGAGCCACGATTTCAGCAACCTTTTGACATCAGTAACAGTGGATTTTGTTAACAAAGATCTTTCTTTACACTGGTGGGTGGCAAGTGAGGTAACCATTTTGGTGTGCGCACAAACTGCGTGGTTCTCCTGGATTCTGGGCCACTTGTGGGCTTTTTGGCCATCTTGGATTTTCTAAGCCCACAGCACCAAATGTTGCAGCATGATAGCTCAAACGTGGGTCAGGACACCCAACAAACCCCCCCATGTGACTGCCATTTGAATTTGAGTCGATGGGGAGTCGGGTGCACAAGGGTTTTGACCCACACACTGGTCTGTCCGCATAATCTTCTTCCAATTCTGCAAATGGCACAGTTCAGCATCTTTTCCTCCATCCGGTACTGATCGCCGGTCCTGATGGGAATATTGGGCGGTATCCTGGGCCCCTTGTGTCTCTGCTCCCGGTCTCCGGATCGTCCTCCCTGGCCAGTCTCAAGGTTTTCTTTCTCCTAGGACGACAAAGGAAGAGCGGCAATACCTATTCATGGACATTTCTCCCCCACCATTGATATAGTGGGGTGGCATATATATTTTAGAACTGAATAGATATGAACAAGCACATTTTTTTAAATTAAGAGACAGGAACACATAAACTTGAGAAACACAGAATTTGATAGGCTATATGTAGGATCTTTTAGGGTTGGAATTGAATTACTCTGGAGCGGTACCCTCTGGGATTGCAGAGGACTCCTCCAGTTGTTGCAGAGCGTGCCTGGGATGGCAACACTTCAAACTGGTTAATGTGGACCCACTTGTCTTCCCCCTCTGCCAAACCACCTTTGGGGATGCGGATCTTGTAGGCCACAGGGGAGATCTTGTCTATAATCTCAAACGGTCCCTTCCATGTAGGCAAACATTTTCGCTGTTTGGCCTGGTTCCTTTGGAAATTGTATAAATAGACCCGGTCCCCCACCTGATATTCCTTCCTGGAAGTTTTCAGGTCATAGTGGGTTTTCATACTCTCAGCTGATCTTTCTAGATTCCGCTGAGCATAGGCAAAAGCATGTGGAAGGTGTTTCCTTAAATTCTCCACATACTCATGAGTTGTGGAAGCATTTATTAGTGTCTGCTCTTGGGTCCTGTAGAGCAAATGCTGCGGAAGCACCATCTTGCGTCCAGTCATCAACTCGAATGGTGACATTTTGGTTGCAGATGAAGGGGTAGATCTGATGGCCATTAGGACCAGAGGTAATCGGATATCTCAACTTGGCCCAGAATCTGCCACAAACTTTTTTAATATGCTCACAATGGTTCGGTTGTATCTCTCCACTGCTCCAGAAGAAGCTGGCCTGTAAGCAATGTGTAGCTTTCTCTTGACCCCCAGTATCTCCCACATCTTTGTCATTACTTCACTGGTGAAGTGGCTACCTCTGTCTGACTCAATCCTTTGAGGTAGACCAAAACGGGAAAAGATGTGGTTAATCATCAGGGCCGCTGCTGTTTCTGCCTTGCAATTTGGGGCTGGGAGACATTCCACCCACTTGGTAAACAAGCATGTCACAGTCAACATGTACTTATTTCCTCTAGCAGAGCGAATCACGGGGCCTACAAAGTCGATTTGCAAATCTGACCATGGCAGTGTCATCCCCCTCTTTTGGAGGGGTGCACGGTGCGTGAGGGATGATGGCTGAAATTGTGCACACACAAGACACCCATTCAAGTATTGGTCAAGGTCCTGCCCCATGTGTGGCCAGTATGCAACCTCTCTTAAGATTTCCAGTGTTGTGTGAAACCCCCTATGACCGGCGGTGGCCGCATCATGGGCGTGACTTAACATCAGGCTTCGGAATGAGGTAGGAACCACCCACTGATCGTGGCCAGCTTTGGATTTCCTTACCAGCAAACCGTCTTGGATTCGGAACATTTTTGGACATTTCATCAACACTCTTAGGTCCTCTTTCCCAATGTAATCGGTATCCGTCAGGGGAAAGTTCTCAGGGTCCTCAAGGTGTTGGTAAAACTTACCAATAATTGGATCCCCCTTCTGAGCTGTAATCAAATCAGCATCAGGGGTCTCCTTACTCCATTGTGCAATTGAAAGATCATTGTGAGCATTTGTCTGGGACCTAGTGATAGCAGTGACCTGGATTTCCCCCAACAGGGACTCTATTTCTATTAGATCCCCTTGGATGGCCCCGGTTTTGGCCAGCTGATCAGCTAAGTCATTTCCAGTTTTGTCTGGTCCCTCTACTTTGGAATGACCCTTGATCTTTTTCCAATAGATGGTCATCCCATTCGATGTGACCAGATCATCAATGTTTTGGATCAACTTCCCATGTTTCAAGGGTTTGTTATTAGCACATAACATGCCTCTGGTTTTCCAACTAACCAGGTGCTCCACGAACCCGTTCCATACATAATCCGAATCTGTGATTATGACCAGTTCGTGGAGTTGATGCTGGACAGCAGTGAGGATGGCCTGATGCACAGCCATCAATTCTGCCACCTGACTACTTCGGGAACCAATTTTGTATCCAGCGGAGGGTTCTGGGAACTCCTTCACCCATGCATTCCCTACGCCAGCCACCAGTTCTTTCTCCCCGTTGTTGTCAACATGGTACGAGCATCCATCCACCTAGACAGTGGGCATTCCCTCACACTTGTCCTCTTCAAAGACTTTGTGTGGGGAATTAAGGTATGCCTCCATGTTGTCCTTGATTTTTAGACTTTCGTCCTCGAGACAGTTTTCTCTGGCACAATCATGCAAGTCAGCCAGACCTTGCGCGAGGGGACTCTTCTTGTTTTGGCCATATCGGACCTCCACAGGAAAGCCTTGCATTGACAGAATCCAGGAAGTAATTCGGGAATTACTCACATTTCCGGCCCGGATTCTATCACTTTGGAGATATTGCAGAGGCTGGTGTGGAGTCTCCACTATGATGTGTTCCCCCTGGATAAACGGGCGGTAGTTCTTCAATGCCCACACCGTTGCCAGGAGTGCCTTCTCACAATCGTTGAATTTTTCCTCCACAGAGGATAAAGTTTTGCTCGCATAGGAGATTACTTTATTGACCTTGTCATGCTTTTGGTATAATACTGCCGTCAAGCATGTATTAGAGAACCCCGTCTCCAGGAAGAACTCCTTGTTTCTGACAGGGTAAGCTAGGCAGGGCGCTTGTGAGAGGCCTCTTTTGAGTTGTTTTACCGCCTCAGCTTGTTCTGGACCCCATTTCCACTTGACCCCCCCCTTCAGGAGATGAATCAGGGGTCTGGTGATCTCTGCGTAGCCCTCAATGAACTTTCTGCTGTAATTAGTCAGTCCAAGAAGGCTCCTTAGTTCCCGCAGAGTTGTGGGGTCTTTTAGTTTCTGAAGTGCTTCCACTTTCTTTTCCTGGGGACAGAGACCCTGAGGAGTAATCTCATGCCCCAAGAAATTAACACGGGTTCGACACCACTGTGCTTTCTGAAAGGAAAGTTTTGCTCCGGCGGCCCTCAACTGGGTCAGAACATAACGGATCTCCGCTATGTGTTCCTCCACAGATGAACTTTTGATGAGGACATCATCTACATAAGCCAGGTTACCCCTCGCACCCAGGTCGGGCATGGCCTTATGTAGGAAAATGTTAAACTCATTACCGGAGTTAAGGTATCCGAAGGGAGTCCAGGTCCATGTGTACTCTGGCCCCCAAAGGTAAAAGCCAGCTTGTATTGGTCCTCCCTACTGACAGGCACAGTCCAGTATCCATTGGTCAGGTCTATTGCAGTGAATACCTGTGACCCCTGGATCTGGGCCAGCCCTTGGTCAATGTAGGGCAGAGGCCATCGGGAAGTATGGACCCGTTTGTTGAGCTCCCTGAGGTCGGCGCAGAGTCTCCACTGGACGTTTGGCTTCAATATTCCCAGCACCGGATTATTGAAGGTGCTGTGAACTGGACGGATTATTCCCCGGGACTCAAGGTTCTTAATTATTTCAGTAAGGGACTCCATGGATGCGATAGGCAAACGATATTGCTTCACAAACACTGGAGTCATGCCAGGGTCCGTGGGGATTGTTGTTGTGTGGATGTCGGTGCGGCCACAGTCATATGAGTCTACCGCAAAGAGATCTTGGAAATCCAAGAAAACTTGTTTCAACTTTTGCTTTTGTTCCAGAGTCACACAGGCATCAGCTAGGTTGACTCTCTCTTCCACCATCTGCCTGAAGCCTGGAAAGACTTCTGGTTTGGCTATCTCAGCGGCCTCCTCCTGCTGGGTGGAGAAGTCCCTGGTCAGAGTGCTGATTTGGACTGGAGGCTTCAGGTGGGAAAGGCAGCCCTCATGGACCTGGAAAATCACCTCATCCCTCCTGAAGTCACAAGTCACATCTTCCTTACCATAAGGGCAAGAAGTGTACACCAGGAAGTTCCCCCCATGCCGGGTAAAAATCCTGCCTGGTGTTGTATTGTCATCACTGTCACTGTCAAAGCAGTCCTTGGGGATTTGCCCTAACAGTTCATTACCTAAATCAATGGAAAAATGTCGGTCATCAACCGCCATTCCAATAATGGTGCCTGTGGCTAGAGTAATACTCTTCAAGTCGCTGTTATCCACCTCTATTAGAATGGTGTCATGTTCTATGTTGACTAATGGAGTTGGGTTTACCCCCAACCCTTGCTGTTGGAGAGAAGCGTTTAGATGTATATAAGCATCAGGGTTTTTCAAATGTTGTCCTCTTTTAGCTTTCACTTCCAGGGAGAATTGTCTGGTCCTTTCTGGGATGGTGACTTCCTCTTTGATCTGAATTTCAACTGCATAAGGTAGCAATTGAGCTGACCTAAATGCTTTTTCTGGATCATCAAAGCCCATGGGATTATCCGCTAATCGGGACCAAGCTTTGAAGTTTATTAGGTCCAAACTAATGGCAAAGCGATTGAGAATGTCACTGCCTAAGTAAAAAGCGGCAGTGACGTCTCGCACGACCCAACAATTGTGGACTATGCTCTTGTTGCCAATGGAGATTTTGAGCATACACCTGCTTGGCAGGAGATGTTTGGAATTGGGTGCTTCCAGGTCCATTTCCCATTTGTCTTATCAGTTTGAATGTGGGAATGGCTGGATCTTTTGGGAGTTGGCGGAACATGGCTTCGCTGATGAAGCTCTTACCATTGTTCACGTACAGTCGAGCGAGAACAGAGTCCTTCCCATCATTTAACTGAACAGGGATGAACAACTGCTCTCCAATTTGCTGAATATCAGCCAGGCTCTGAGCTGATTTCACATCTTTCTGGACTATAGGAGTGGGAGTTTCTGATTGTGGATTATTAAAGAATTTCAGGGTGTTTCCTTCCAGTGTGGAATACCACCTTAAACTGGAAGGAAGGTTGATTTTCAGAAATAGAGAGGACCCCCCATCACCAGTCTGTTGTCCTACTGCTATTAATGTCACGTCTGGAATCTGGTTGTTCTGGAAGTGAAATTCTACTTGGTCAGATTTTTGTTCAACCATGTGGCAGGTGCCGTTTAAACTAACATGGTTGACACTCTGTTTTAATTTTATGGGTCGGCTAGTCTGGGTCCAGAGGACCTTGTTTACGCAATCTATTAGGGGTGACAACCTTCTCAGGAGGTCATTCCCTAGTAAACAAGGGGTGCCCTCTGGAGTCACAACTATGACCGGGTATCTCAACTTGTGTCGCCCAATTTTAATGTCCATATCTGCCGTCCCCTCGACGGGAATTTCCTTCCCGTCAAAGTTCTGGAGTTGTCCAGGAAGTGAGGTGAGAGGAATTTGGTAATTCCCTCCCCTTCCTGCATTCAGTTCATCAAAGGCCCTTCTGGACAGAAGGGTAGCTTGAGATCCCGTGTCCACCAGCACTGAAATCGTACCCTGCCCCTGTACTTGTACCGGGGCATAATATCTTCCCTCCTTCTCCTCAAGGGGGCACAGATAATGCACATTTTTGGACAACTGGTGGGCTAACTTTCTGGTTTTGGACATTGCAAGAGAAGAAATTTGGGCAGACTTCTGTGGAGAGCCTTGGGAATCTGAAAGAAAAAGTTGGCAACTGGAGATCAGAGCCATTGTGGGTTCCCTGGGTTCCGGTTCCGGGCCGCCCCCCCCTTTTTGGAGGCAGTCACCAGGATGGGTTGGAACCAGGGGATTTTAGCATTGTTGGTTCTGGGATAAGATAGCGGGCGGCGGTAGCTCAGTCTCCACATCTCCCCAGTCTATATTGGAATCTTTTGGGACCCATTTTTCCTTGGGAGGAGTTCCCCCATCTCTGAAGGAGAAGATCCTTTCCCCAGGATCCTCTGGGGATCCCTCTCCTTCAAATTGGAAGATCTGTATTTCTTCCACAAAACGGGTCTGTTTGGGTCCTTTGTTTCTCCTACCCCCCCTCTGCTCCTTGGGGGGCAGGCTTTCAGGGGCAGGAGATTTTATTTCCGGTTCCTGGTTTTCCAGGGGCTGTTTACAAGTTGGGAAGGAAGCTTCCTCCAAGGCTTTACACCCCCCTTCCCCTTGTGCCTCCTCCCTGGGAACCGGTGTGTTATCGGAGTGCTGCCCCCGTCATTGTTCTGGAGCACCAGGTCCAGAGTTTGGGGCATTCTGTGCCGGCATGCCCATCTGAGGGTTCTGCTGAGCCCTTAGCACGCGACCCAGTGCCTGTGCCATGTTCTGAACCTGGCGCTCTAACTGGGAAACCCGCTCAGGCTGATAAGGGGCCCTGTTTTCTCCCCTGGGCTGATCCCGGGAAGGGTAGCTATCCCTTCTCTGGTAATACCCCGGATTGGGAACATTTGGGTACCCCTCCACCCTTGGCCTCCCCTCTCCCGGATTAGGTTGTCTGGGCTCAGGGAATTGGGGAAAGAAGGATGGATGATTTTGGGGTTGGAAGTTGGGTGGATACCTGGGGAAAAAGTTCTGCCCAGGATTTGGAGAATTTCTGCCCTCCGGTGGGAGGTTAGGAGGGAAGTTCCCTGGGTTAGGTGCTTGGTTGGATCCCCCCCTTGGGCTGGAGGAGTCCACACATAACCCAGGATGGGTCGATTTCCCTTGTAACGGGGACTTACATAGTCAGGAGAGCGAGGGACCCCATTTGTGGGACTACCTCCTTGACTCCCTGTTTGTGACTGGCCCGAGGACCTTCTGGGCCTAGCATTATTAGGTGCAGGTAGGTTTTTAAGCCCCCCATCTCCAAATCCAAAACGGGGGCAACCTTTACCTCTGCCACCTTGGCAGCAGCAGGGGTGCTGTTAGTTTTGGGGTTTTTGGGCTGGTTTTTGTTTTCCACCGGTTTCTGCACCTCGTAGATGCGGGTGGCTTGTTCAATGACCCATTCTAAAGATCTTTTCTCATGAAAATCTCTCACAAGCTGGGTCATTATATATTTGGGCAAGGCATGGAAAAATGTATTGACGAATTCTCTGCTGTCTGTGCGCACCCTCCTGGTGGTCTGCGCAAAGGCCCGTTTCAGTTCTTGCACAAATTCTTGTGGGGCCTGATCCTCCCCACATTGCAAATTGTAGGCTGCCTTGCGAGCCTCTTGAGGATTTCTGTGAACAGAAAAATGTTTCAAGATGGCCGCCTTATAGGTGGACCACCTTAAATGATTTTGGTCCTCCAGCCCCGCAAAGAAACTGGAGTATTCTGGGGAGAATGTCCACTTTACATATTTGATACAGCTTTGGCTGTCCTTCAAATGAAAAGTCTCCATCATTTGCTCATAGAGCTCCAAGTGTTCCCAAACAGAGTACTTGGCGTTCTTATGATAAGGCGTGATGACACTCCTGATTGCCTTAATCTGTTTCAATGGGTCCTTAAGCAAGGCCCTTTTTGCCTTATTGGCCTTTTTGGTTCGGCTAACCCTTGTCCATTCGTCCTCTGACTCAGAGGCACTGCTCCCAGAGGTTCCTGTCTGATCTTCCAGGTTTTCCCGGATTCTGCGAGCCTGGGAATGGCTGGCAGAATGTGGGGACCTGGTCTCCTGTGTCCTGTACCGTTCAGAGGAGTCTTCAGATTCCTCTTTGCTGCCAGGATTTGATGGGTACCCCCCCCACTGACCTAACTGGGCAGAGGTTTTCAGGATGCCCTTAATGGGCCTACTCTCCTGGGGTTCCCCACTAAATTGCACTGTGCTTGGGTGCCCATACCCGGATGCCCGCCCATCCATTCCTGGGAGGTACTGGCCTATGAGCCCCATGCTTCTGGCTGGATAGTAATCTGCCATCCCTGTGGCCCGGTGCTCATGTGCGCCAGGGGACATGGGGGTGGCAGAGTCCAGGGACTGAGAGAGATAAAGGCCTCTGGTACTAGGGCTCCTGAGGTTATGCTCAGGAGTTTCCCTTTCCCAGCGAACTTGGTCTCTATCCGCCCCTGCTCCCTGTTGCAATGCAAGAGCCTGCGCCTTCAGTTCCTCAGTTAAGGCCTTACTAGACTCTATCAGTCTCTCCTGCATCGCTACCTGTTGTTGGAGCCTATCATTGTGCTGGCAGAGAGCCTCGTTTTCTCTCTGTGCCTCCTGATTGGTCCTGGAGTACTGGGCCAGTCTCTGCTGCAGGAGGGTTACCTCCTGAGCTGTGTCCCTATTGGCCTGCTCCTTTCTTGCTAGAGCATCCTCCACCCTCCTGGTGTGCTCTAACAAGTTCTGGTGTTCTTTTTGGAGGTCACCCAGTCCCTGGTGGGCCAGGTGATTTTCTTCCATTTTTCTTTTTAAGTGGCAGACTTCCTGGCCTAAGGTGTCCCTTTCCTGACTAAGAGTCTGCATCTGTACCGTCAGGTCGTCCCTTTGCCTTTGGAAGGCACCAGCTTTCTGGCGCTCCTGATCAAACTCTTCCTGGGTATCCAGGTCTTTCAGAATCAGTTTATTGCTCTCTGCTTTCTCCCTATCTAGGTGGCTTTGCAGGGTGACTACCTGCTCAGCACATACCCTATTGAAGTCTAACTGTTGCTCCAGCTTTTTCTGGCTCCGCAGTAGGGAGTCCAAACCTTCTTGGTACTCCTTCTGCAAGGCCAGAAATCTGGTATCCTGGTCAGCCTTTTCCTTTTGCAGGATGTCCATATCCTTCTTTATTTTAATGATGTGCTGTCTACTCTCATTTTCTGACTCCTGGCTCCCCTGCAGCCTCTGCTCAGAAGAGACCAGGTCAGATTGGATCTTCTCTAACGCCATCTGTCGCTTATTCGCCAGATCTTGGCTTTCAGTACAATTATCCTGCATGTCTTCCATATATAGGTACAGGTATGCCGCTATCCTAACCATCTTGTCTTGTTCATCCTTAGCTTTAGGAGCCATGTATAGTTCACTCAGGGCCACATGTAAGGGACCCTGATCTCTCCATATATCTGACCCTGTTTCAGTGATCTGGGGTGCGATTTCCTGCAACCAGACCGTCCGGTCCTGATGAGTCCACTCACCTCTCACAAATAGCTTATGTAAGAAGTGCTCTCTGGCTATTTTCATATCTACCAAGGTCGTCATTCTGGAATTTGAGTTCCTTCCTGACTTACAGAAGTTTGTCTTTTATTTTTGCAAAACAGACCTTTTCCTTAGAGTGTTCATTTGAGGAGTGCTTTACAGCGTAACACAGCGTGGTGATCCGACCGGATATGTGTATCTGGTCAGCTGGCACGCTGTATTAATTTGCACAAATGGTAAATCTAACCCAGAATATCCCGGCTCGAGCCCCCAATTTGTAAGAGGATTCAATTCAACACTACAGCTAAGTCAACGCCTAGTCTAGAATACTGAATGAAAACCCTTATTGATATATCTTTATGTCCAGTTCATGCGTTCTGGATGACTACCCCTATATAACACCCCTCTCTTGGAATCCCCGTGACACCACTGAGCCAAGAAGTAGTTCTGTTTTGCAGGTTTAAAAGGTTTATTTGATAATTTAAACAATAGATATATATATCACACTTTATAATAATTAATAATTGAATATCACACTTAATCTGAGCAGTATTCAATAATGGATAGTCTGGCACTAGCACACCTTTGAATAGGAACAGAAGAATAAGGTGGTAGAGAATGCTTTATATAAGTTCAGATGGATGCAATGTTGAATGAAATGCAATACCGAAAATACTCAATATGATTTCAACAAAACAATGTAATCACTTTTCTCTGGCAATCCACTCCCCCCCTTTTTACAATGCAAGGAAATGAAGGGAAAGCACACAGTTCTCAGAAATGCAATCAAATGTAATCCCGTTCACCCCAGCAAGCTTAGACTACAGAAGTTTGAAACACAGGCCCAAGATGCTTTTATATGTGCTGGCAATGAAGTGAAAAATATGCTAAAATGCTTTTAATTCCCTCTAGAGGTTCAGGGTGAGTGGTATCTAGTTAATATTAGTCCAGGCTCACTCTAGCAATGATTCAGGGATGGTTCTTAAGAGGCAAACGAATTTAGCAGTTCAGGCAAAACAGCTATCTTTTTACAAGTAAAGAAATCGGGCCAAATCGCAAATCGCGGCAAAATTCGCGGGTGTGAGAATCGTGATTACGGAGAAAGTATGTCGGTTCTAAGCTCGTTGCAAAGCTGAGATTCTAAGCTTTCAGAGGAAAGTTAAACCAAGTTCCTAGCACAAACGGTTACAGAGTTATGAACGATTTTGTGAAGGTTGTTTTTCGGATCTGAAATTTTAAAAGTTCAAAGCGACAGGTTACAGCTTGCAGCTAGAAAATGACAGTGACAGCTTTGCAATTGACAGGTGACAGTTAGGAGGCAGTTCTGGTTAGATTAAAATAGATTGAATTATATTATTTTAACTAAGGGATTGGTTATGCACAGTTCTGCTGGGTACTCACAATATATTTAGAAATAGGCCTCGCCACGGATCTGGTCAACAGGTTTTCTTCACTCGCCACGGACGGTTTCTGCGCACAGCGTCTGGGTCAGCTCTGCTCTGCTGGTCTAGCCTCTCTGGATTCTGGATACTGCTCTACTTTCTAGGTACTGCTACAGGTTCTGGAGATTGATGGATTTGAAGTCTGGATCTCTGGATGTGGTATGGTCCGGCAGCATGCTCCGCAGCAAATGGAATTGAATGTCCCTATCTGTCCTGACTGTCTGCTTTTATGTGTTTTGAAAGTGGGTGGAGAGGCTAGCTTTCTAGGCCCTATCCCTGTCCACTTGTCATTGGCCAAGCTTTCCTTTCTCTCTTGATTGGGGAAAAGAAGTGGAGTGTCAGAGCGATGTCATTTAATGGCTTGCAGAAAGGACACTCCACTGTCAAATTACACACAATCTATATTTGATCAAAAAGACATATTTCATAGCTACACAGTGGTTTGAAATGACATGCACCCATCATGCATTTACTGATGGTAGCCCCTGTTCAAACTCTGCTCTTCCTGGGGGCTTGCATTCAGAAATGGCAATATTTTGTGCTTTTTAGTGATTTTGCAACATCGGATTTTTCTCCAGATTTGTACACATGTACACGGCCTGTCCATACATACTCCAGTAAATTACCATGTCTCTAGCTTAAACACAGCGTCTGTAGTATACATAAATAGCAGGGTTTTGCCCCAGAACATCACACAAATTGGAGTTTGGGCATGAATTGAAGGTACATTTTTTAAATTAAGGCTCTCAAAGTTATACATTTCTGTCATTTGATTACAAAGAGTTATCAGTGTTTCTGTAAAATATATATTTTGCTTTCAATTCAGTTCTCAGAGTGCTGGGGTCCGCCTCCAAGACTTGGGTGGGTCAGTGATCACAAGTGTCTTCTGGCAGGCAGGCCTTTGTTGACAGGAAACAGTCAAAATCACCATATTCTATTCAAGTGCGAGAGCCTATTGGGTGGTCTCCAGGAGGCTCCCAGCCAGTCTGCCTTCTATCAATCAAGAGGTCATGTGAGATTCTAACTCCTGGTGTGAATCTCTGGAGGTGAGAGGGTTTCCCAGGCTTCTGGCCTCTGGGAACAGCAGGTGGCTAATTTTTAATTAAAATGCAGCCTTTGAAGTCAGCTGAGTCAAATCCCTTTATCAGCAACTGCACTCAGTTCTCCTGTCAGAGTTTAGACCGCTAGCGCCGCCTTGAGGATTTTGTTGGTACTGCATCCATTTTTGGGGTCTTTCTTGGATTAATGCATTCCAAACAGGAATGGTTCTTACATGGTAGTAATAATCCTTGCTTAACATTGTTTTGATGGGGCTCCTTACAGTAAAATGGTTATGTGGAACCCCACAAAAGGGTTGAATCTTTAAAGTGGTCTGGTGAGCCACGATTTCAGCAACTTTTTGACATCAGTAACAGTGGATTTTGTTAACAAAGATCTTTCTTTACACTGGTGGGTGGCAAGTGAGGTAACCATTTTGGTGTGCGCACAAACTGCGTGGTTCTCCTGGATTCTGGGCCACTTGTGGGCTTTTTGGCCATCTTGGATTTTCTAAGCCCACAGAACCAAATGTTGCAGCATGATAGCTCAAACGTGGGTCAGGACACCCAACATGCGAGAGGGTACTGAGAGAGGACAACGCACACCTGTGCCGCGCATTGAGGAGTGTGTCCCTGGGTGTTAGGCCGACAGGAGGCCAATACTGGGGAGCCCCTTGCCAAATAATCTTGGTGCATCCCCATAATAAAGATGCAGGGAACAAGATCCCCACAGAACAGTCAACGTGTGGGCCATACAAGCTACGGAATAAAGAGACAGCAGAGAAGCTCACCGCAGGAGACTTATCTGCCTCCCCCAACATTGCTGTAAGATGCAGCGCTCTTCCGCTTGAGAGGTGAGAGAGGAACATTCCTTCCCTGATGTATGCCCGCACGGCTTTCAACACATGCGAATCAACGGAAAGTGAACAAAACCCCCAAGGAAGGGATGCATGTGGGATAACGGAACATAATCACGTATCCCGAGAGAAGTCTGCAAATCAGCGCACCCTACTGGCCCCACGATAGTATTGGGAAGTCTACATATGGTACAGCTGGGGCACACGCAGAAGATCATGTACCTGGAAGTGGGAGCATAGAGGAGCCAAGGCCAATAGTTGGCCTGGACCCATAACCAGTCACCCTATAGATGCCACAGCAACTCCAGGCCAGACACCCTGCACAGCAGCACATAGAGACCTCAAGGGTATATTGACCCGGTAGGTAGCAGTAGCGATTGGGCCTGAGTCTGACCGTGCAGGGAATTCCCTGGCCTCTAGTGCGTTGCCGCCTCTCCCCTCCTTGTCTCGGGGGTGACACAATAACGTGTCAGCGCCAGTGAGGAGCGAGCATATAAATGTGGGCTGGTATGGATCAGGGCAGAACGCCAGGTCTCTATTACAGCTGATTGCATGACAGTGGAACAACAAGTAGCGCCCTGCCAGGCTGGATGCATCCTAAGGCTGCCAAGAGGAAGAGCAGTCAAAGAACGCTTGACAACTACGCCGCACCTCTGCCCCAAAAGCCTAAAGACAAGATGGCTACAAAGAGAGACAACGAAGGGGAGGCAGGCGAGCCCGATAACCAGATCCTATAGGCAATCACGGAGCTGAGGACCACATTAAGCGCCACAATAGATAAAGTAATAGTGGACATTGGGCTACTACGTCAAGATGTGCGGAAATTGGCGGAGAGGACCACGGAACTGGAATCCCAACTGAAGGAGAATAAAGCGATGGCGCAGGATAACGGAGCCTAGATCCACATACTTCAACAGAAAGTCAACCTCCTGGAAACCAGAGCACAAGACGCCGAGGGGAGAGCAAGAAGGAACAATGTTAACCTGGTTGGCCTACTGGAGGGAGAAGAGGGCACAGACCCTAAAACCTACATTGGGAATTTATTTCTACAAGGCATTGGGCCCAGGAACCTTCTCAAGGCTTTACAATAGAAAGGGCCCATAAGGCGCTCATTAGGAAACTGCCACCTGGTGCCCCTCCATGCCCGATAAGTTTTAAACTATAGAGACGGAGAGAAGATCCTGTCCTACTCCAGGCAGGGTGGCAAATTGCAAAGAGCTTCTGCAAACTTGGCTATATACCCGGATTACACTTTCCAGGTTCAGAAAAGCAGGGCGCAGTTCACTGTGACTAAGGCGAGACTTCGCAACGCCGGACTGAAATACATGCTAATGCACCCTGCGAGGTTGAAAGTTCTGTACAAAAACCGCGCCCTATTCTTCGATCGCCCCGCGGAGGTGCAGGAGTGGATGGATAGAGAGGGGATTCACTCTGGAACTGACAACGGTCCATTACCAGACAAATGCATAGATACCTCAAGCAGACTTTGACGATGGAAGGCTGCAAACGTTCTTCTGAATTGAGGTGTTGACGACGGTGAACCAATACTTATCCTCGAACAGCAATACAATGGCTTGGTTGATTCCCTCTTGAGACCACAGATGCCACCTATATGGCCCTGAGGCAGAATGCGAACCATAGAAGACCATGGTATTTTAGAAGGAGCGGGCCGATCACAAGGCGGCCACCATCTCGCCTACAAAGGTTTGTTTTCTTCTTTTTTCGGGCACTTGTTATTTGCACCCCACCGCTGCGCAAGACCTACGGATGATTCCCAAAGGTTCGAGCGAGAGGCGGACATGCCCGGGTATGGGTTCCAATGCTGGGCAACAGTTGTTAGTTGAGGTTGTTGGAGAAGTTATAAGGGGATTTGTGTTGCCGTTAATAGTCTTGGGACAGTGGTTCTTCTCTTTGGCGATGGGTCAGCACACTGGAGGAAAAGAGAATAAAGGGAGGAGGGGTCAGATGGACTTGTTTAATTTACTGCATATGTCTGGCGATGGCTAGCGAGATAAAACTGTTAACCTGGAATGTCTGAGAGTTGAATAATTTTGTTAAGAGGAATAGAGTGAACAACTATCTACACAGGCACAGAATAGATATCGCCCTGCTGCCAGAAACGCACCTCACGCCTGAGAAGCAGGCATTGCTTACCAGAAAGTGGGGAGGGACACTTGTATGATCTACATACTCTGTGTATGCCCGGCGAGTGCTGATTGGATCGCCCCGGCGGTGCCCTTCAAGGTGACACACACCAGGACGGACAACAAGTGTAGTATGTTGATCGTGCAGGGGCTACTAGAGAATGTGGACATTTGCTTAATAAATACCTATACACCCAATCACAACACAGCAGCCTTTTTCCAAACTTTGTACCCTAGACTCGGTCTCTATAGGTAAGGTTCCGTAATATGGGGAGGCGACTTTAATTGCGTCCTGAATCCCTGCATGGATAGATCGGACTCCAAGGTCTGAAACCCTCCTCGCCCGCCAGGACCCTACAATAATTATCAGCATCATTTGAACTAATGGATATTTGGAGGGTGTTTCACCTGCATACTAGACAATGTTCCCACGCCTCCTCGGTTCACACGGTCCATACCAGGTTGGACTACTTCTTTGTGCGGAAGGATATGATGGACAACTCCATGGCATCGGCTAATAAAAGCACAGTCTTATCAGATCATGTTCCACTGCAACTACAGTGGAAGTATGCACCTCCGAGGCCCCCGATCCCAACATGGAAATTGAGAAGCAAAGCCTTATTGGACCCTGTGTTCCGGGACCACTTGCGGGACAGTATCAAAGAATACCTTCAGCATCATGAAGGCAGTGTGCCTGGGGCTGGTACTCTGAGGGAAGCGCTGAAGGTGGTCATTAGTGGCAACGTAATAGCTAAATCGGGGGGTATTCAAGCTATGCTCGGTAGGGAGCTGTCCACTGCACAAGACGCATTACAAGCACTGTCACAATCCCAAGTGGACCTAAGCAACAGGAACGTGAACGAAATCGCACTGCACCTGCAATGCAGGAGCTGTTGGGAACGATTGGGGAAGCACAGCTATACTAGGTACGTGGCAAGGTGGCACGCAGATGGGGACAGGCCAGGCAGGCTCTTGGCATGGCTATGTACGAGGGAGGTACAATGTACACCCATCTATTCAATACAGATGCCACAAGGCTCCACGTGTACTACGCAAGAGGACATTAATACGGTCTTCTATAACTTCTACCGTGGCTTATACCAGGAAACGCCCAGGTCAACGGACCTGATTATGGAGGAATTATTAGAAGATATAGTCCTCCCTAGGTTGGAGGACAGCGCGATCAGTGAGCTAGATGCCTCCATCACGGTGGAGGAACTGGTTAACACGATACGATTACTACCCACAGGGAAAACCCCAGGCTCAGATGGTCTGCCTGGGGAGTTCTATAAAGAATTTGCCACAGAACTAGCCACATCTCTCCTGAAAGCCTTAGATGAGGCATATGAATCTGGCTCCCGCTCGCTCAGCATGAGAGAGTCAATCATTATACCCCTGCTGAAACCCATTAAACCACCGCAGGAGTGCGGCTCTTATCGATCACTGTTGATGCTTAACCAAGACAGCAAAATCCTGACAGCAATCCTGGCCAATAGGTTAAAGAAAGTAATACTTACATTGATACACCCTGATCAGACGGGGTACGTACCTGGCAGGAGTATGTCCTGGAATTTACGACTACACCACATCATGTACAGTACCGCCTCCTGGGAGACACTGTGTGCGGTTGCTGCTGTTGATGCAATAAAAGCGTTCAATTCCATCAGGTGGGATTTGTTGCATGCCACGCTGCGCAAGTTGAGTGTTGGCCATTACTATAGGCGCTGGGTGGGGATATAAGGAGCGGAGGCGAGAGTAAAATGGGCAGACACTTCTCCAAACCGTGGATGCTTGAGAAGGGCACGAGACAGGGCTGCCCGCTATCCTCGCTATTATTCTAAACCGTGGATGCTTGAGAAGTGCACGAGACAGGGCTGCCCGCTGTCCCCGCTATTATGCTAAACCGTGGATGCTTGTGAAGGACACGAGACAGGGCTGCCCGCTGTCCCCGCTATTTTATATTTTGGCAATGGAACCGACGGCCTCGTACTTAGGAGCGGAGTACATCTCAGTAATGGGAAGAGCGGCTCTGATAAAAATGGTTGTCCTTCCAATGCTCCTGCATTATTTTGGAAATATTCCTTATAACATGACGAAGGCCTTCTTTAAAGTCTCTTTAAGTAGGGAATTCCTCTGGCATGGAGGCAGAGGCCGGATAGCATTAGCCTTACTTCAAAGACCGCATGAGGAGGGTGGCATAAGGGTCCCGCACTTCAAGCTATACTATGTAGCAGGGCAACTTCAGTTTGTGGTGGGCTGCCGGGCGGATTACCCTTACCCCCGACACTAAGCTCTTACAGCCACAGCCGGCAGCTCCATGCACCTTTTTTGAAGGAGTTGCTGTGGTGTGGGCGGTTGCGAGATAATAATTACTCGTACCTGGTGACACTGGGCATACAACTGTGGGATAGGGAACTAATGTTGATGAAACTAAAGGACCCATTTTCAAAGCATATACCCCTGGCCTCCCTGGCCCATGAGGTGTCACAGGTGCGAAAAAGCATACAAACACACTGGGCACACAGGGGTATTGTTACGCTCACCTGATCTCTGCGGGGACGTTGGGGCACGGTTGGAACCCTGCCTGACCTTGGCTCCCCTGGAACCAGATTTACCCCCCCCGCTGCTGTAGTGTGGACTGCTCTGGTCGCTGGCAATGCCCTTGGGAGAAGGTAAGAGGCAGTGAAAATGCTGCGGCTGAATTGCGATTCCCACTCGGACCCCTCTTGCCAGAATGAGAGGATCATGCATTTTCCCATAAACTCTCACCTGTTGTTTTGTAAAGATGAGCTCTCCGTCCTGCTTCTCTTCAGCAGGGGCGCTGTAGGTAGACCTAGTTGCTTCACTGGTCCGTATACGTGATGGCCCAGACTGGCTGCGACCAATCCACTTTGGAGGTAAGTGTTCGTAACAATGATTATTGTCTGTATGCCTTTGCAATGTCTTTCCCAATGATTTTTGTCTGTAATTCTTATAATGTCTTTTCCTTTTCCCAATAGGTGTCAAGATGGCCACGCTGCATTGCGGTGTTGGACGCAAGTCCACACGGTGCCAGGAGGGAAATGGAGCGGCCCCACTAGAAGGTAAGTAGGGTTTCAAGATGGTATTCAAGGCATAGGTATTGCGCAGCCAAGCGTTAAATGTTTATGCAATTTCTAACCTTGTGCGTTCCTTTTCTCTTGCAGGGGCAGCCTGGCGTCGGATGATGGAGAGCAGCGATCCGAGAACCTGTCAGCGGCTGATAGATGGAAGATTCGAGAGGATGCTGGACGAGAAGAATACTCCCGCGTAGCTGCGCTCGAACAGGTGAGGATGAGACTAGCTGCAGGCGATGGATTTTCAGAGACGGGTAAGATGCGCGCTGTAGATGCTGAGTTGAAGATAGCTGCGATTCGAGCGATGGTGTGTCTGCTTCAGGTAGGGTGTGTGTCGCAAAGGTAGAGTTGAAGGAGCAGCGCTGTGAGCGATGGTATGGCTGATTCAGGTAAGATGCGCGTCGCAGCGGTAGAGTTGCATTAGCTGCGCTGTGAGTGATGGTATGGCTGTATTCAGGTAAGATGCGTGCTGAAGGTGCAAGCTGGATTCAGGTAAGGTGCGCGCTGAAGATGATGTCCAGGACCTGATGAGATGTGTGCTGAGCTGGAAACAGGTAAGAGCTTCAGACGACGGTAAGCGTTACGCTGCACACAGCAGACTAACGCGAAGCCTCTACACGCGGGTGGGGCTGGCTTAAATAGCCTGGCCCCAGCCACTCCCCTTTAGCTCTGCCTTGTGGCCCCACCTCACCACTCCCATACCTTCCAATGCCTTCGAATGGCCACGCCCGGCCTGGATGCATGTGCTTTGGACACAAAGTGTGCAGAGCACACTTTATTAGGAGTTTGGACCCCTTGGAGGATGAAAGTGATGGCCCCAAGTTAGTGGCCATGACAGGTATTGCCACAATAGGGGACCTGCTAACAGGTACCTCCTTCACACCTTTCTCTGAATGAACCGGCACTATGGGTCTACACCAAGGGCAGTACCTACTACACTATTAAAAAAAATAACCTAGTCGCACGTAGATGGCCAACATACAAGGAAGCGACAGAAGAACTCTCCTTAATTGATACCATGTATGACAGAGCTGAAGGCCCACATACTGTCTCTAGGCTGTACGAGCTCCTCTTAGTGAGCAATCCCACCTCTGGTGTAGTTATAAAATCCCGATGGGAGAAAGACCTAGGGATTAAGTTCATGGGGAAGCAATGGGCTCAGACACTGCAGGAACATAAGAGAGTGTCTCAGAATGTGAGGTTGCAACTAATCCAACTATATGTAACACATAGGGCATACTTGACCCCTCTTAGGATATCAAAGTTTCCTGGAGCTGCCGAGCAGCATTGTCCTAGATGCGAAGCCACCAAGACTGGAATTCTGCTTATGTTTTGGTCCTGTCACCGTATATCTCAGTTTTGGGGAGGGATTGCGGGCAGAATGAGCAAGGGAGGCGTTAGTATACACCCGCTCTTACCTAAGGCCTGTTTGCTTGGCAGATTTACACGCCCCAAACATCTGCGGGCTGTCTCTAAAATGAAAGACTTGGGGTTTATATTGGCTAAATGGCGGATATCGATGGCTTGGAAGTCGCCGACTGGCCATCATTTCAAAGATTGGTGGCAAGACCTTAAAAAATGTGTACAAGCTGAGACTACAGTCTGGCAGAGAGCAGCACGAGCAGACCCCTCAAACTCGAATGCAGACATTACGGCATGGAACACACTCACACATTCATTGTCTCGGCCCCTTCAGGATACATAGAGAGATAACACTGCGGCATGACTTGTAAAACTGGGGGGTGTTATTTTTTCGGATCGGAAGAGGGGTTGGTTGTAGTTTAAGTGTGATGTTTAGCCAAGGTGTGGTTAATTTTGGTAATAAGAATTTCATCGATACATAATGATTGTGTTTGTTGTATATGCCTAAGTAATAAAACCAATAAAACCTGTTTAAAAAAAAAAGAATATATGGATGTCTAGAAATCAACCTCAGCTGATCCTGTTTGGCTGCAAATGAATCTTTTGCCCCATGTGTTCTTGGGAAGGAACATCAATTTGCCGCTAAGATTAAGAACTTAGGATGCCCATGGCAGGAGAACACGGGCAGCAAAGCACAGGTTGGGGCCAATGAACAGTCTGTCTAATACTCTCTGCGGATGCTTCGGCGGGTTATAACATTTATTCCCGAAGAAGACCATGCAGTAGTGGTGGGCGCTATGAAAAATACCCATCTCGACTATTTTAATAGCCTTTTGATGGGGATCCCGGCCAAACAACTATACAGGCTCCAGGAGACCCAAAATGCAGCAGTCAGATTGATAGGCAGTCTGAGGAGAGCAGACCATGTCTCCGCCCTTCGCAGAACACTGCACTGGCTGGCAGTTGAGGACTGTATTAAATTCAAGGTAGCATGCGTGACCTTCAAGTGTCTAAAGGGGCTAGCCCCGGAATACTTAAGCAATACAATTTCTCCTTAAAACCCTTCAAGGACACTCAGGTCAAGGGGCCAATTGGTTCTGAGCAGCCCCCGGTCAGTATTTGTTACCAGAGGAGACAGAAGATTTGCAGTTTACGGTCCTAAACCCTGGAACGGTCTACCGCAGAGAGTCAGGGAGTGTCAGACACTTGCCCAGTTTTGGAAGGCCTTGAAAACATTCCTGTTAAAATAGCAATAATCCAGTTACCTGGTGATTTCTAGCTGACATACCAGTGACTTCTCTTCCTCGCTCTAGTCGCATTCTATATGCATATATGCATGTGGTTCTAACTGCTCCTATATATGGTTAAGTCTGTCCTGGGCAGGCTATAAATACTCAAAATCAAACTGTATCCCCCCCCTTTCCTACACTAACACATTCACACGGACAGCCCACTCTGGGAGAAGACTAACAACCGAACAGTATACCTAACGTGTCCCAATAAAATGGTCAGGTGAGGTCAGGCAATTACTGACACTCCCACCCGATTCCCATTAAGCTTCCCCACACAGATAAAAGGCGGAGCACGAAATCACAGAAAGCATGAGGAAACGGCAGTTTCAAAACGGCAGCTGAACCAGAGGAGAAAGACGGCAAAACAGGAGGGGATTGCAAGGTGGGAAGTTCCCTTGACCTTTCCGTTACTTTCAAGAGACCTCGAGATTAGAAACATAAGACCAGGAAATCAGGCTAAAGAATCCTGTATTGTGTGCTGGAGATACCCGGGGCTCTCCCGCATCACTAATCAATGCGGAGAGAAGCAGCAGCCGAGGTGGTACCGCCCTTGGCTCCAAGAACAAGGCAGCATCAGTGAAATCAACACAGTCGGTGAGTTGGGGATATCAATGCAAGACCGGTCTGTGTTGAAGCCAAGGTTGCAATCAGCAACATTGTATGGTGAGCGCTGGAATGAACTTTGTTAAAACGTGTGTGATAAAAGACGAAAGTAAAGTTGAACTGCTGATGAGTGTTTGAACTTTGAAAAGCAAGATACAACACCTTTGACAGAGTGGTCCGGCATCGCGTGGGTGCTCAATCGAAGATCTCTGTAAGGTATCCAGCTGAGAAGTGAAAGTTGAAGGGTTGTAAAGAAGAAAACAAAGAATTGTGAATCGAAATGGTCCTGCGACGGGTCTAGCCAAATCCTGCATACAGTCGAAAGTCTACGATTTTGATACAGTTAAGAACATTTGGAAAATGAGATACATTGGTCCGAGCCTGGTGGAGGGAGATCAATTGAAGGTTTGTGTTAAAGCGGGTCGGAACCCAGCGGAGGGGGACCCGGGGTGAACACTAAATCACCCGAGAAATTGTGCTTGTGAAATCCTAACAAGAAAGGAATGTTGGTGTTTGTTTGTCACATCAGGCCTCTGAAATAGGGGACTTTGGGCCTCATTACGAGTCCGGCGGTAAAACCGCCTGGTTACCGCCGGACTCATATTACCATTCCGCCTCCGTGATTCCTGGAATTACCGGGGCATTACAACCCCGGTTTTCCGTGAATCACGGAGGCGGAATGGTGTTAATCCCCATTCCCATTGAGTCCTATGGGACTCGATGGGAATGTGGATCATGGAAACACCGGCAGCATCTCGTGATGGTGCTGGTGTTTCCACGTCCGCCTGCAGGCGGGCGGTGTTAAACCCGCCAGGTCAGACCTGGCGGGAACATCACCTCCCGCCTGCAGGAGTCGGGATCAGCCAGCCCGGAAAAACCGGTGGCGGCGGGTTTACCACCACCGTTATTTCCGGACCGCCTGAGTTATAATGAAGCCCTTTGAATGGCAAAGAGACTTTGACACAGAAGGCCCTAATGCTGAGGTTTTGAACTGCACCCTGGTGCCAGAAAAGCCAAGAGTTTGTGCTAAGCTCGAGTGTGCCGCCTTGTCCCGTGCTGAAAACGTGGGAAGGGGAGTCAGCAGCTCAAATATCCTGACATATCATTTCTTGAACACTTTTCTTTTGTCTTTTGCATAACCTTGTTTTCCACACTATTTGTATTTAGAAGTAAGGATTGGCAATCGGTGTATTACTATAGGACCTTTTATTTTATTTTGACAAGACACCACTAGGACTGCCTTATTATTATTTGATGGTTGTAGCTTGCTTCCATCTTTAGATTAGGATTAGATAGGGGTTTTTCAAACCAGATGTTTTCACATGTGTCTGTCTTACTGTTTGATACCATGCCTTCCTTACAGAACCCAGAATTGAATAATTCAATGGATATTTGGCATGAATATTAGTTTGTAGTAAGGCAAAGTCTTTTATTTAGTAAGTATACGTTATGTTTGTACAGAACCTGCTTCATTAAGCATGAAACAAAACAGCGTCGGGCTCTGTGTTCCTACAGTTTTTGTTATTCACAAATGTCAGTATTAATGTCTTCTCGGTGTGATTACAGGACATGCTGGGGCTGGAGCGATGGGCGTGGTGTGCATTAAAGAGGAGGCTGATGCCTATTCCACGGGGGACCATGAATCTGAGACTGGGAGTCCGGCAGGTGCGTAGAAATAACTGATGGACTTGGTGTCCTAGTGTCCCTCTGCCATGCATTGTGTTATTAGAGCAGGTTTGATCTCCACAATGATGCAACATTTGGGGGCCCTAAATGCTGCTTCAGTGTGCCAAAGTGTTAGTCTCCTCATTTCATGAGCAAAGCAGCTCATCTGGAAGACTTTAATTGCAAGGTTCTGGGATTTCACCCCAGAAGACTTTAATTGCAAGGTTCTGGGATTTCACCCCAGAAGGAATCTAAGGATCAGCAAAGGAGGATCAGGAGCAAGGGCAAAAGAACAGACTCTTACCTACACCCGGGACTCTACCCACAATGCATGACTTATCCAGCCATATCAGATTACCTAATTTTATTAAAATACCCGAAGCACAGGCAAACACTTACCAATAACAGATTGAGTGACTGCCAGCTGGAACTAAAGACTGTCCGTCACATCTCAACCGAGAAGCTCAAGGAGTACACAACCTGTCAGCTATGTGACTTAGCTGCTTATAGCGTCTCAGTGTCCCTGTGGCATGCATTCTCATCTCATAATGTCTGATCTCTGTTTTGACGAAGCCTGTGGGAACCTTTACTGCCACTTCACAATGTGTCAGTGTTAGTCGCCTCACTTGCTCACCTTAGAGACCTTCAACTATATAGCATATCTAGTCACCCCAATTATAAACGGGGAAGATCCCAGAGCGAGTGAAAAGAAGGGGCTCCTACCTGTACCAGGGATTTTATTCATGCCCCATTTCTCATTCAGTAGAGCAACCAACCTGCAGCCTGTGCTACAAGTCTCATTTCTGATTCGGTAGAGCAGTCTGATATGGCTCCCAGATCCTGAATGATAGCCATGTGTAATGTTGGATTGGGCACAGCTGCGAGGAGTGGGCCTAACATTGGAAGCCAGTCTTAAACACAAGTCTTATCAGGCAACACATCTTGGAGCGGGGAAAAGAGCCTAAGGTTTGAAAGGCAGCAACACGCGGACTATGAAGGTAGCTTCATGCAACCTCCTCCGACATGCCCACAGTGCCCATGCAGTATCCAAATACATCTATATGTCTGTACATTGTTTTATGAAATTCTTTTAGACCTTGTGAAAGTGAATGATGGGTAAATGAGGCTTTATGGCTAAACGCTTGTGTTCTAGTGTTTGAGTTTTAGGCACTTGTCATCCTTTCAGTGGATGGGTAAAGAACCCATAAATGAATACCTAACTGGATCTTCGGGATTCCTTTTTGGGAGTGGGGTGAATTTATGTTTCCACTATCGAAAACAAAATAAGTGGGCACCACTCAGTAGATAAAATTACAGTCAGGTATCTGCATAGGACTTCAAGCTTTGGTAAGAATATATGAAAAAATATTAGTGAAAGCTCACATGAGCTGGCTATGATGAGCCTGGAGACACCCTGACTCGAAAACAAGTGAAGCAATAGACTAGATAGGCCACCTAGTCACACAGCCGCTCTCCGTCAGAACCCAACCTTGGGTCGTGTAGTTCGAAACAAGCTGTTCAAAAGTTCAAATTCACTTTTCCAACTTTGTCTGTTCTATATGAGTTCAAAAAAATTCAAAGTCTTAGTTCAAGTAATATGTGTTTTATCAAAGAAATATCAAAAGTATCAAAAAAATGATCACTAATAAAATCTTAGTGCGGGCGCGGCTGACACATCTCATAATTTGAATAGACTTCAAATGCCAATGCATTTCGGAGCATTAAACTCCTTCTTCAGGGCCAGTCAATACTTAAATATGGCATAATAATATGGTGGCATCAAGTGGATAACATACAAACAATTAACAACACAATTAACACCACAATCATTGAATCAACGCATGGAAAAATAACATGTAAAAAGTAGAAAAAAATAGAAAAGAAGTGACATACCCATGGAAGGATTTATTCAGAGCAGGTAGAAATATGTGAATAAAAAGAAGAGAAATGAATAAATAAACGAGGCTGGTGTCGAACGGGAGGTTGACTACCAGTAAAAACAATCAAAAGTTACCTCGCATGTAGAGAATAGCCACACGAGGTGAAAGGTTCAGAGTAGGTGAAAGACGAAGAGTCTTAGATGAATTCCAGTGTGTGGCGTGCGATCGTGCATTTGACAAGATCTAGTTGACGATCTGTGGGCATGAAGTCAACTTTAGTAAGCGGCAGGAGCCAGAGGCAAGGAAAGTTTAGGGAAAAGTGCTTGTGTACCTGTGGAGTCCACACAGTGATTGCAGCGGTTGCCGGAGGAACGCCGTCGGGCATCACCGAGAGTACTATTCCTGGTTTACCTCCTAGAACATCTAAAATGGAATTTCTTGCTCCCAAATTGCCCCTTGAGCGCACATGCCGCCCTGCATTGTATGTGCCGCATCGTGCTTTTCCTCCTCGCGTTGCGGTCACGTGTCTATATCTTGCACGGTTTCCTTTGGCACCACTTACTCTCAGTGATGCCCGACAGCGTTCCTCTGGCAACCGCTGCAATCACTGTGTGGACTCCACAGGTACACAAGCACTTTTCCCTAAACTTTCCTTGCCTCTGGCTCCTGCCGCTTACTAAAGTTGACTTCATCCCCACAGATCGTCAACTAGATCTTGTCAAATGCACGATCGCACGCCACACACTGGAATTCATCTAAGACTCTGCGTCTTTCACCTACTCTGAACCTTTCACCTCGTCTGGCTATTCTCAACACGCGAGGTAACTTTTGATTGTTTTTACTGGTAGTCAACCTCCCGTTCGACACCAGCCTCGTTTATTTATTCATTTCTCTTCTTTTTATTCACATATTTCTACCTGCTCTGAATAAATCCTTCCATGGGTATGTCACTTCTTTTCTATTTTTTTCTACTTTTTACATGTTATTTTTCCATGCATTGATTCAATGATTGTGGTGTTAATTGTGTTGTTAATTGTTTGTATGTTATCCACTTGATGCCACCATATTATTATGCCATATTTAAGTATTGACTGGCCCTGAAGAAAGAGTTTAATGCTCCGAAATGCATTGGCATTTGAAGTCTATTCAAATTATGAGATGTGTCAGCCGCGCCCGCACTAAGATTTTATTAGTGATCATTTTTTTGATACTTTTGATATTTCTTTGATAAAACACATATTACTTGAACTAAGACTTTGAATTTTTTTGGAACTCAAATAGAACAGACAAAGTTGGAAAAGTGAATTTGACCTTTTGAACAGCTTGTTTTGAACTACACGACCCAAGGTTGGGTTCTAACGGAGAGCGGCTGTGCGACTAGGTGGCCTATCTAGTCTATTGCTTCATTTATGTTTCCACTATACATTATTTAGAAACTAAATCAAGTTTGTACACAATCTGTCTTTAAGTATAAAACCGAGCAGCAGCAGGTGTGGTATTCTTACACATTCTCAGTCAGTTTGCAGTATTTCTGTTCCTTGTCTCATTGCACCGATCTCCCCATGTTATTACAGAGCATGACGATATCACAACCATCATCACTGTGTGTGTAAAAGACGAGGATGAGGACTTTACCCGGGAGCCCCATGAATCGGAGACCGGGAGTCCTGCGGGTGAGTAGAAAAGACTGATCTGCCTATAGCATCCCATGCATTGTACTCTGATCATGTCTGATCTCTGTATTGATTAAGCCTACGGGGGAGGAGGAGCAGGTATAATGCTGCTTGATGGTGTTTGTGTTTGTCTGCTCACTTCAGGAGCACAGCTGCTCTCCCCAGAGACCGTTAACTACAAGGTACAGGAATTCACCCCGATTACAAGCAGCAAAGATTCCACAAGTGAGGATGAAAGAGTGGGTGCCTACCTAAACCCAAGACTCTAATCCTGTTCCATGTCTCATCCAGCAGGGCCTCAGAGATTGAGTCTAAACCTGAGGCTCTACCCATGCCGCATATCTGATCCAGCAGAGCCACAGAGATTGAGTCTAAACCTGAGAGACTACCCATGCCACATATCTCATCCAGCAGAGCTAGAGTCTAAACCTGAGACTCTAATGCTGTTCTGTGTCTCATCCAGCAGAGCCACACAGATTGAGTCTAAACCTGAGACTTTAATCCTGTTCTATGTCTCATCCAGCAGAGCCTCAGAGATTGAGTCTAACCCTGAGAGACTACCCATGCCACATATCTAATCCAGCAGAGCCACAGAGATTGAGTCTAAACCTGAGACTTTAATCCTTTTGCATGTATCATCCAGCAGAGCCACAGTGATTGAGTCTAAACCTGAGACTTTAATCCTGTTCCCTGTCTCATCCAGCAGAGCCACAGAGATTGAGTCTAAACCTGAGACTTTAATCCTTTTGCATGTATCATCCAGCAGAGCCACAGTGATTGAGTCTAAACCTGAGACTCTAATCCTGTTGCATGTCTCATCCAGCAGAGCCACAGAGATTGATTGTAAACATGCATTGCTATCTGTAAAACATGTATGATCAGGCAGAGTAGCAGGGAGCGGCCCTCATCCTTGAACGCTACCTCAAGACTCAGAAATCGCGACGATAACATCACAAACTCAAATGGCATGAATTAAATTAAACCTGTACAGGAGTGTAGGTCTATAAATCCTGAATGGGAGGACGGAAGTTGATGCCTTTGGACAATTTGCTTTCAGTTCATCTGTGATTTTCATTGGAGCGTAGGTCTATACATCCTGAATGGGAGGACGGAAGTTGATGCCTTTGTACAGTTTGCTTTCAGTTCATCTGTGATTTTCATTGGAGCGTAGGTCTATAAATCCTGAATGGGAGGACGGAAGTTGATGCCTTTGGACAGTTTGCTTTCAGTTCATCTGTGATTTTCATTGGAGCGTAGGTCTATACATCCTGAATGGGTGGACGGATGTTGATGCCTTTGGACAGTTTGCTTTCAGTTCATCTGTGATTTTCATTGGAGCGTAGCTCTATAAATCCTGAATGGGAGGACGGAAGTTGATGCCTTTGGACAGTTTGCTTTCAGTTAATCTGTGATTTTCATTGGGGCGTAGGTCTATACATCCTGAATGGGAGGACGGAAGTTGAAGCCTTTGGACAGTTTGCTTTCAGTTCATCTGTGATTTTCAATGGAGCGTAGGTCTATACATCCTGAATGGGAGGACGGAAGTTGATGCCTTTGGACAGTTTGCTTTCAGTTCATCTGTGATTTTCAATGGAGCGTAGGTCTATACATCCTGAATGGGAGGACGGAAGTTGATGCCTTTGGACAGTTTGCTTTCAGTTCATCTGTGATTTTCAATGGAGCGTAGGTCTATACATCCTGAATGGGAGGACGGAAGTTGATGCCTTTGGACAGTTTGCTTTAAGTTCATCTGTGATTTTCATTGGTTATGCTATCACTGATTCAACTCCCCCAAAATCAATGGTTTGTCAAAAAGCAATCGCCACGTCGGACCTTTGCCAACTGCTTCTATACATTAAACCAGACTTGGGCACCAAACAAGGAAGGCCCCTCCGAAAAAACCCTGCAGAGTTCTCTAACTGGTTATTCCTCCTGTATCAAGCGCAATTTCGAGTTTTTTATTTTATATATTTAGATATATATATATATATATATATATACAAACAGTAAGATGGGTTAAACGCTTGTTGCTGTGATCTGTGTTTGATCTGCAAGTCCCAGGTTCGAAGCCCAGCAAGGCCAACTCAGTCTTTCATCTTTTGGAGGTCGATAAATGAGTGCCAATTTCGATTGGGTAGTAATGTATGTAAAAATGTCCTATGTTAAGCGCTTTAGATTAAAGCGCTTTATTAAAAAACAAATAATTATTATATATGCTGCAGTTTAGTATAACCATCCTGCCGATAGCTCTCGCTGGAGCATGCAACCACAGAACCACCGCCACATCGGACATCTAGCCGCGTTGAGTATAGGCACTCAGTGACTGCAGCTAAGTCCTCAGCCTTCACAGTCGGGAGAGCTGGGGAAAGACACTTATATTTACATTCAGGAAGAATGCCACCTTACATTTTCCCCCATAATATTTCTTATCTCACTGTCCTCCGGCGTCCGACATGGATTGCCCCACGTGCAACAAAAAGTTCCTGTGGAGAGACACCCATAAGGTCTGCAATAATTGCCTCCCTAGAGATCACGGGCAAAACAAATGACGGCCGTGTAAGCTTTTGGAAGGAAAGATTGGCGGTCGAAATGCTGGGTGGCTTTCGTGATGCAGGCTTAGGCATCTTCGGACTATCCAACCAGAAGGTGTCTCACCCACTAGGGTATCTGCCATCCAGGTGGCCAGGACACGGACATTGCTTTTGGATCCAGTTCCTGGGAGTGGAGCATTGCGGGAGGATCACCTGGGTGAGGGGTCTTCAGGGAGTGGGAGTGAAACGCCAGATCATGAGATGCAGTAACCCCTTCCCTGTAAAACCTTAACCCCACCCTACAAGGTAGGATGCTTAGGAACTCAACCCCCACTCCCCTCTTCCACAACACGAACACTGTCTCACGGACAGCCCACTATGAGAAAAAACGGACTAACACGGAGCCGTATACCTGATGTGTCCCAATACAATGGTCAGACAGGGTCAGGCATTTACTGACCATCACGCACACCTGAATTTCATTACACTCCCCCACATGGATAAAAGGCGAAGCACAAGAGCACACTCTGACGAGGCAAATCACGCGAGGAAACAGCACTTCCAAGATGGCCGTTTAACATGAGGAGAAAGACAGCAAAACCGAAGGGGATGACAAGGAGGGAAGTTCCCTTGACCTTTTCGACAAGGAACCATTACTTACATGAAGCCTCAAGAATAGAAAGCGTAAGACCAGAAAACCAGGCTGAGGAATTCTGCATTGTATGTCGGAGGTACCCGAGGCCCTCCCGCATCGATAATCAATGTGGGGAATATCGCCAGCTGCTGTGGTATTATCCTTGGCTCAAACAACAAAGCAGTGTTCCTGAAATCAACACAGCTAGTGAGTTGGGAGACCGATACAAGACTGGTCTATGTTGAAGCCAAGGTTGCAAGTGGCAACTTTGTATGGCGAGCTTTGGAACGAACATTGAATGAAACTCGTGTGATAACCACTGCGAGTAAAGTTGAACTGCAGATGAGTGATTGAACTTTGAATATAAGATATACGATACCTTTGACAGAGTTGTCCGGAACCGTGTGCGTGCTCAATTCAAGGTCTCTGTAAGGTATCCAGCCGAGAGTTGACAAAAGCAAAAGAGTGCCAAAGGATTGTGAATCGAGTGGTCAAGCCAAAACCTGTACCCATTCGAAAGCCTTCGATCTTTTTGCAGTAAAGAAAGTTGATGGCAAAATAGATAAAGTTGGTCCGAGCCAGACCGAGGGAGTACAATTGAAAGCTTTGTGTTAAAGCAAGTTGGTGTTACGATGGATAACTTGGTCCGAGCCCCACAGAGGGAGACTCATTGAAGATGTTCTGTTAGAACAGATCTGAGCCCAGCAGAGGGGGGTCCGGGGTGAACAGTAAATCACCTGAGGAGAATGTGCATGGGAAAATACTGAAAAAAAGGAACTTTATTAGTTGTCTGTCTGAAAGAAGAGACTTTGAATGCAAAGAGATTTGGCACAGAAGGCCATGATGATGGAGTCTTGAACTGCACCCTTGTTCTAGAGAAGCCAGAGACTGCTAAGCTCGAGTGTGCAACCGCATCCTGTGTTGAAAACATGGGGAAGGGAAGCCAATGGCTTCAATATCCTGACATATCATTTTTTTAACACTTTTCTTTTGTATAACATTATTTCCCACACTACCTGTATTTAGAACCAAGGATTGGCAATAGATTTATTAGTATAGGCCATTTTATTTTGACCAGACTCTACTAGGACTGCGTTCTTTATTATTTGATGGTCATAGCTTGCTCCCATCTTTAGATTTAGGATTAGATTAGACGTTTATCCCCAGAAGTCTTTTGACATGTTCTCGTGGCGATATATGTGGGAGGTTGTGAAGCTGCGCCTCGGCTGGTGCCGCGGCATGTAGCCGGCCCACACGAGTCGGGAGGCGCTGAAGGGAAACCAGCTGCGGGTAGCCGCGGCAAGGCCGCGGAAGAAGCCGCTATGTACAGCCGCGGCGGGGCCGCCAGGTACTCACCTGATCACCCCGGTCCGGGGGAGGGGGAGCAGTGCCCACGACGGCACCAAGATGCGGGAGAACGGCGCCCGGCTCGCTGCCCCTGTGCTACTCCTGACGGTGCCAGAGCTGCGCATTACTGGGGAGGGACGCCCAGCATCCTGATGCGTCCCTACACGGCGCGGCCACAACCGCATGGCCAACGCAACCGCCCACCACCACAAGGAGAACGGGAATGCCGACACCCCGGGACGGCAACCCTTAAGAAGGACGGGACCACGTCCCAGGAACCAATGAAAAGGGGGTTAACCCAAACCTTCAGTGATTGGTGGGGGCTTGAAACCTCCAGGTGTGTTAAAAGCGCGCCAAACGAGACTAATGGGTTGCTCTCATTCCACAGGACACGGAGAAGAGAGAGGAGAGAGAACCAGAGTGGTGGGCCTATCCGGACAGCGGCTCGAGATAGGACAAAGCCAGGGCTAACGCCTCTGTACTACAGGAGGCCAAGACACCGGTGAAGCTAACCGGGAGGACTTGATAGTTATTATTTCAGCAATTGCTGCCTTAACCAGTGAATAAATATTGTTTTAGCATTTGCCTGTCTCCGACTATAATTCCACCCTTCACACTGGCGACGAAGGTGGGATTTTTGACAGCGCTATGGAGTCTTTGATAAAGACCCTGTCTGAGGGCCAACAACAATTGCAACAGATGGTACAACTGCAGTAACAACAAGCAGCTGCGGATCGGCAAGCCTTTCAACAAGCCATCCAGCTGCAGGGCACTATACTGACCACCGCACAGGACAAACAGCATGAGACCATGTCCCGTCTCACCGATGCAGTGGCCAGTACCAGAAATCAACCACTGGTGCCCTCGGCCCTCCTACAAAAGTATAGGGACGGAGAGGATCCTGCCTTCTTCTTTACTAGTTTTGAACGCATAGCCAGAAACGCAGAGTGGCCTCCGGACCGGTGGGGTCAGTATGTCGCCCCCCTACTGTCTGGGGTGATGCAGGGCGCCTACCAGGTGGTAAACCCCAACGGCAACACTCCGTACGGAGAGATCAAGGCTGCAGTACTAGACCGCTTATGCCTGGACGACGAGGCATACCGGATCCAACTGAGGGAAACCAGGCTCAGGGCCGGGGAGAGTCCACGCCAGCTATACTATAGGATAAAGGACCTAGCTGAGAAGTGGTTGCTGGTCCCAACCCCCGCTAACCAACCCCTGATCGATAAAATTATTCTGGAACAATTTGTCGAAGCCCTGCCCGGGCAGATGCAGAAATGGGTCAGGCAGCACCATCGGCCCACCCTAACCGAGGCTGTGGATATTGCATCAGCATACCAGAAGGCCGGCCACTTCCGACTACCACCTACAGGGGTATCAGCCCGCATCGCCATCCCGATATCCGACCCCCATGTGATTAGGGGTAACCGAGCCTTACCCATAAGATGGAGACCTTCCGATGAGAACACCAGGAGGCCCGAGGACAAGAGACCAGGAAGCGAGGAGAAGGCCCCATCACCAACCCCTGGTTACAAGCAACCGCAGTGCTATGAGTGCAACGAGTGGGGCCACATAGCCCGGTTTTGTCCCAGGAGAAGAACGGCTGAACCCATGGACATCGGCTACCTGAACCCGATAGACGAGGACGGCGTCCCAGGACCATATGTGGTGGACATTCGCGTCGACGGCAGACCATCACGTGCACTTCTGGACAGCGGCAGCAGGCAGACCGCCATATCACCAACCGTGAGTAACACTCCCTGCTTACCTAACGTAACCGAACCTATCCGATGCATTCACTGGGACACCAAGTGTTACCTATTGAAGGATGTAGTGATTGACTTAAATGAAACCTCCTCCCCCTTGCCGTCCTACCTTGTCTCCCCACCATGGTGGTAATTGGGACCGACCTCCCCAGTTTCGAACAGACATTAAGGGATATAAGGAAAGGGCAGTCCCCGCCCAATTCCGATGTTGCAGGGACGAACCCCGTTTCCCGGGAAACCCCACCTGGGCGAAAGAGGCAGACCCGGATGGCATGGTGTCAGGCCAGTTATATGACCCGGCCTATCGACTGGAAACTCGAAGGTAACGAAGACACCATAAGGGGGGAGACCCTAACCGACCCCACCCTACGAGTGGCCAGAGAAAGGGCCGCCCGGGAAGGGGAACCCAACCTAGCCAGAGCCCCAGGGTTTCTACTGCGACAAGGTCTCCTATACCGGAGGTATAAGGGTGACGACGATGCCATAAAGGAACAACTTGTGCTACCGAAGAGCCACCGTCTTATAGTGCTACAACTGGCCCACAACCATCCCTGTGGGGGTCACATGGCCTCTCTCAAAACCCAACAAAACCTACTAAAGAGGTTTTACTGGCCAGGCATTTATGGGGAGATCGCCCAACATTGCAAGAACTGCCCCGCCTGCCAGTTGACTAGCGGGGTTCTACCCTCAAGGGCACCGCTACAGAAAATGCCCCTCATTTCAATCCCATTCCAGAGGATCGGCATGGACATAGTGGGACCCTTGGAACCATCCGGCCGCGGCTAGAGATACTGGTCGTAGTCGACTACGCTACTCGGTACCCAGAGGCCTTTCCCCTAAAGGGGACATCGGCCCGGGTATTGTGCGACCAGCTAATTCCGTTCTTTGCCCGAGTGGGGATACCCTCCGAGATAATCACCGACCAGGGTACCAATTTCATGTCAACCCTCCTAAAACAAGTATGTGGACAGTTCCAGATCAACCAGTTGAGAACCTCAGTATATCATCCCCAGACTGATGGGCTGGTAGAACGTTATAACCAAACAATCAAGAAAATGCTAAGAAGGGTGACGGGACCAGCCGGGAAGAACTAGGATCGGGTTATCCCCCTGGTGTTAATGGTGTTAAGAGACACCCCCCAGTCGTCCACCGGTTTCTCTCCCTTCGAGCTCTTGTTTGGGAGACAACCTCGAACGATACTAGACCTGGTTAAAGAGGAATGGGAATCCACAGAAGAAGTGTCTTTAACCGAGTATACGAAGGAGTTAAAGGAACACCTAACCGCACTACGTACACTGGCCCAAGACAACCTTGGACATGCCCAAACAACTCAAGAAAGGAATTATAACAAGGGGAGCCGAATGAGAACCTTCAACCCAGGGGACCAGGTATTGGTACTCCTGCCTACCAGCACCAACAAACTATTGGCTAGATGGAGAGGGCCGTACGAGATCACAGAAGTACTAAGCCCCGTAACCTACCGAGTACACCAACCTGATCGTACCACCCCAGAAAAGGTCTATCACATCAACCTTCTAAAAAAATGGAACGAGCCTCTTCTGGGTGCCTTTGTATGTATCGAGGAAGCCAAACCGGACGAGATCCTGAACACTGTTCCTGATACCCTGGATTCAGTCAATTGGGGAGACACCCTAACCCTCGAAATGAAGACGGACATCAGGAACAGGCTGTCCTCTTATGCTGACGCCTTTTCCGCCTTGCCTGGACGAACCGATGTTCTTGAGCATATAATCAAAACTGATCCAGGACCACCTGTGAGGCTTAGACCGTACCGGATACCCGAAGCCAGACGAACCATCATCAAATCCGAGGTGGATGAGATGCTAAGGATGGATATCATCGAGCCTTCTGTCAGCGTTTGGTCGTCCCCCATAGTACTCGTCCCAGGGTTTCTACTGCGACAAGGTCTCCTATACCGGAGGTATAAGGGTGACGACGATGCCATAAAGGAACAACTTGTGCTACCGAAGAGCCACCGTCTTATAGTGCTACAACTGGCCCACAACCATCCCTGTGGGGGTCACATGGCCTCTCTCAAAACCCAACAAAACCTACTAAAGAGGTTTTACTGGCCAGGCATTTATGGGGAGATCGCCCAACATTGCAAGAACTGCCCCACCTGCCAGTTGACTAGCGGGGTTCTACCCGCAAGGGCACCGCTACAGAAAATGCCCCTCATTTCAATCCCATTCCAGAGGATCGGCATGGACATAGTGGGACCCTTGGAACCATCCGGCCGCGGCTATAGATACTGGTCGTAGTCGACTATGCTACTCGGTACCCAGAGGCCTTTCCCCTAAAGGGGACATCGGCCCGGGTATTGTGCGACCAGCTAATTCCGTTCTTTGCCCGAGTGGGGATACCCTCCGAGATAATCACCGACCAGGGTACCAATTTCATGTCAACCCTCCTAAAACAAGTATGTGGACAGTTCCAGATCAACCAGTTGAGAACCTCAGTATATCATCCCCAGACTGATGGGCTGGTAGAACGTTATAACCAAACAATCAAGAAAATGCTAAGAAGGGTGACGGGACCAGCCGGGAAGAACTAGGATCGGGTTATCCCCCTGGTGTTAATGGTGTTAAGAGACACCCCCCAGTCGTCCACCGGTTTCTCTCCCTTCGAGCTCTTGTTTGGGAGACAACCTCGAACGATACTAGACCTGGTTAAAGAGGAATGGGAATCCACAGAAGAAGTGTCTTTAACCGAGTATACGAAGGAGTTAAAGGAACACCTAACCGCACTACGTACACTGGCCCAAGACAACCTTGGACATGCCCAAACAACTCAAGAAAGGAATTATAACAAGGGGAGCCGAATGAGAACCTTCAACCCAGGGGACCAGGTATTGGTACTCCTGCCTACCAGCACCAACAAACTATTGGCTAGATGGAGAGGGCCGTACGAGATCACAGAAGTACTAAGCCCCGTAACCTACCGAGTACACCAACCTGATCGTACCACCCCAGAAAAGGTCTATCACATCAACCTTCTAAAAAAATGGAACGAGCCTCTTCTGGGTGCCTTTGTATGTATCGAGGAAGCCAAACCGGACGAGATCCTGAACACTGTTCCTGATACCCTGGATTCAGTCAATTGGGGAGACACCCTAACCCTCGAAATGAAGACGGACATCAGGAACAGGCTGTCCTCTTATGCTGACGCCTTTTCCGCCTTGCCTGGACGAACCGATGTTCTTGAGCATATAATCAAAACTGATCCAGGACCACCTGTGAGGCTTAGACCGTACCGGATACCCGAAGCCAGACGAACCATCATCAAATCCGAGGTGGATGAGATGCTAAGGATGGATATCATCGAGCCTTCTGTCAGCGTTTGGTCGTCCCCCATAGTACTCGTCCCTAAACCAGATGGCTCGGTTCGTTTCTGTATGGACTACAGACAGTTGAACGCGGTGTCCCGATACGAAGCCTATCCAATGCCTCGGATGGACGAACTCCTGGATGGCCTTGGAGCAGCCAGTTTCTTAAGTACTCTAGACTTAACCAAGGGCTATTGGCAAATACCCCTTCGCTCCCAGGACAGGGAGAAAACTGCCTTTTCCACCCCACAAGACTTGTATCAGTATAAAGTCCTGCCCTTTGGCCTCCACGGGGCTCCCGCCACGTTCCAGAGATTGATGGACATCATACTGAGACCGCATGCTGGATACGCTGCTGCCTACCTGGACGACATTGTGGTATACAGCCAATCCTGGGGATCGCATCTGAACCACTTAGAACTAGTAGTGGCTGATTTACAGAAGGCAGGACTACATATCAACCCCAGGAAAACTACGATGGGAACCCACAAAACCAAATATCTGGGCCACATAGTGGGTGGGGGAGTGCTGAAACCGCAGTTGTCCAAAACACAGGCTATCCATGATATACCGACTCCCACCAACAGGAAACAAATACGAGCGTTCCTGAGGTTGATCGGGTATTACCGAAGATTTATCCCTGACTTCTCCTCGATAGCCGCTCCCTTGACAGACGCATTGAGGCTCAAGGGGAATCCCAACCTGACCAACGACCCGAGGGCCCTGAACGCCATAGCACACCTAAAGCGAAGGATCACGTCCAACCCGGTCCTCTGCTGCCCGGACTTCCAGAAACATTTCTTTTTACAAATGGACGCCTCAAACCAGGGCCTGGGAGCTGTGTTATTGCAGATGAATGGGGAGGACCTGCAGCCGGTGTGCTTCATCAGTCGGAAATTGTTGCCCCATGAAGCGGCTTACTCAACCATTGAGAAGGAGTGTTTGGCCATCAAATGGGCCGTTGACTCGGTCCGGTACTATCTATTGGGTCGCCAGTTCACTCTGTACACCGACCATGCCCCCCTCCAGTGGCTGGCTCAACATAAGGATACGAACCAGAGAGTACTCCGCTGGTTTCTCTCCCTTCTGCCTTTTGACTTTGTCACGTTGCACAGGCCTGCCAGGTTCCAGCTGGTGGCTGACTATCTGTCTAGGTGTTCACCCTGGCCCGAACGGCCTGGGATTGGGGTGGGGATGTGTGAAGCTGCGCCTCGGCTGGTGCCGCGGCATGTAGCCGGCCCGCACGAGTCGGGAGGCGCTGAAGGGAAACCCGCTGCGGGTAGCCGCGGCAAGGCCGCGGAAGAAGCCGCTATGTACAGCCGCGGCGGGGCCGCCAGGTACTCACCTGATCACCCCGGTCCGGGGGAGGGGGAGCAGTGTCCACGACGGCACCAAGATGCGGGAGAACGGCGCCCGGCTCGCCGCCCCCGTGCTACTCCTGACGGTGCCAGAGGTGCGCATTACTGGGGAGGGACGCCCAGCATCCGGATGCGTCCCTACACGGCGCGGCCACAACCGCATGGCCAACGCAACCGCCCACCACCACAAGGGGAACGGGAATGGCGACACCCCGGGACGGCAACCCTTAAGAAGGACGGGACCACGTCCCAGAAACCAATGAAAAGGGGGTTAACCCAAACCCTCAGTGATTGGTGGGGGCTTGAAACCTCCAGGTGTGTTAAAAGCGCGCCAAACGAGACTAATGGGTTGCTCTCATTCCACAGGACACGGAGAAGAGAGAGGAGAGAGAACCAGAGTGGTGGGCCTATCCGGACAGCGGCTTGAGATAGGACAAAGCCAGGACTAACGCCTCTGTACTACAGGAGGCCAAGACACCGGTGAAGCTAACCGGGAGGACTTGATAGTTATTATTTCAGCAATTGCTGCCTTAACCAGTGAATAAATATTGTTTTAGCATTTGCCTGTCTCCGACTATAATTCCACCCTTCACAGAGGTCCTGGGGAAGATGGGTATGAGCCCGAACATGATTAGATACATTAAATTACTGCATACGTGTCCCACAGCTAGGGTACTGGTTAACTCCCTAACATCTGCACCATTCGCACTCCTCTGGGGCACCCGACATGGTTGCCCATTTTCTCCCATTCTTTTCGCATTGGCCATTGAACCTATGGCGGATTATGTCTGCACGCGTCATGCCCACAGGGGAATACGACTGAAGGATACACCAGAGATAGTTTCGCTCTATGCAGATGATGTACTGCTGTTTGTCAGGAGCCCTGCCACTCACCTGGACCCCATTCTGCGTGACATAATGCGAATAGGCACCTTCTCTGGCTTCACGATAAACTACTCCAAGTCCGAGATATTCCCGCTCACAAACATGACCCAACCACCTGAGTGTGAATTCCCCTTGCGCTGGTCCCCGGGAGGGTTTAAATACTTGGGGTCCAAGTCTCCTTAGCCAAATCGACCCTGCTAGCTGAGAACTATATGGCGGCGGCACATTACACTGAGACCAAAATATTAAGATGGTGCTCTCTTCCTCTTTCGCTAGCCGGAAAACTCTTGCTGGTTAAAATTATCCTGGTCCCTAAATTGCTTTATATTTTTGCAAATGTACCGGTCTGGCCTGGGAAACAATACTTTGACAGCATACATAAATCTTGTGCACAATTCCTATGGCATGCCGGTGCGGTCTGCAAAAAGTGGATCTATATGACCTTGCCATATGAGAGAGGCGGCTTCACAGCCCCCAACCTGGTATTATACTGGATAGCGGCACAGGCCCAATATGCCACATACTGGTACCTGAGGCTCTCAGCACCACCCCACGTCAAGTTAGAAAAGCTTGCAACAGCTGATGTAAACATCATGTCACTGATCCTTCATCGCAGCTACAAGATAGACACTCCCTCCGACCCTATTGCAACCACCTTACTGGCATGGTCTCGGCTACTATCCCTATCCTCTGACTCATGTCCCTATTACAAGTGGCTCCCAATTTGGGGATTCTCTGGGCTTGAGCCTACACACAATAAGCTTTTGGCCCAGCATTGGTTGGCAATGGGCTATCAGGCATTGACCGATCTGTTCCCCGAAGGGAAGTTCATCACTCCACAAACATGGCGCCCTGGTCACTCTGGGTCAGCACTGGAAATGCTGCAGTACTATAGACTCCGGGCGGTGATCCGGGTCATGTGGCCATCCTACCCGAACGAACCCCGGACACGCCGGAAATTGGCTATATGGCCAACTGAGGAGATGCCCGGGGAGTGGTCTCTACTCTGTACAAAATGCTATTAGCTAAATCTCCCGACCAACCGCACAGCGCACTGGATGAATGGGCTGATGAACTCGGTACCGAGATCTCAGACGATACGTGGAAGAAAATGTGCTCCCATACGCGCTGAATCTCCCTTAACTTCAGGTTTCGCTGTATGCAATATAAGTTATTGAACAAGCTATATTATACTCCACACCAAATTGCAAAATTTACTCAAAACCACGCACCGGCCTGTGCCAGGTGCCATATTGAAGGTGCTGACCAGATTCATATGTTCTGGATCTGCCCCGAACTCAGCGGGTTCTGGAATGAGATCCTGTGGGCTCCCTCTAACATCGTGGAGGCCACAGTTGAATCTGACCCGTTTGGTGTGTTGTTTGGGGTGTGGAGAAGTGATAGTGCTAAAAACAATGTCTACATTTCTAAATGTCAGCTGTATGGTGGCTAAAAATATGTGTGTTACACTGTTGGAAACGCTCCTCTCCTCCCACCTTTGACATGTGGCTGAAAGCACTTACCTGGTCACAGACTTGCAAAGAGGAGTACATTAACTCCCTCCCCACACACTCCCGACCCAGAAATGTGTGGTCTGCATTTTGTGCCTACCTCATTAGGCTGTCCAACAGCGACTCGGATCCGCTCTCGCCTCAACAATCACATGAGTAATGTGTAATTCCATGATGTTATGTAACACTGTGTTATGCCCAGTACATTCAGGAACGTTTATATGTAATAACTGCAACTGTGTAGTGCGAACTGCATTCTTGCAAATCCTTGTGAAGTGTCCATGACTGTGTGTTGTAAGCCTCTTCCTATAAATAAAGGTTTAAAAAAATGATTTGACGTTTATCTCACCCATTGTAAAGTTGAATAAACACCCTTGAACTGTGATCACTTGTGTCTGCATTACTGTTGATACCATGCCTTCTATACACAGGCTGGTCCCCATTTCTGAATGGCAAGCACCAACTCTCTGCTATGGAGACTTCACCTGGTGACAAGGCTAAACGCACTAAATCAGTTCAAGACCACATTTCGGCATACTCCACAGCAACGCTGAGCAAATAAAAGCACATTACAGCGTCTAAACACATTTAGCCCACTGGAACTTCTTCAGTACTCCTGTCGAAGAGTCCAAAATCCTCAGCCGATAGGACCTCCTCAGCGCCTTCTGGGTTGGTTAAACAAAGACACCTGTTCCTTGCATTCTCACTCCACGCATGGCCTTTATCATACGTCCACGCCGTCCTTCTACACACCAAAGGATACTGTATCTAAACCAAAATAACATACGCCGAAAACTACTTTATTCGGCACATGTTGAAAAAAGAAAACACACACAAGTCTAAGCCACTTCTCTTTTGTCTGGTAGTTTCAAAAAGAAGACACAAACACTAGTACAGGGCAAACAAGAGAAGAGGTTACTTTTTCACTGCAAGATCCCTTATTCTCTTCAGAGGAATGGACAAAACAAAGGTTTGAGGTAACCATGAATAAAATGGCCTCATATATGGAGTTCCTATAAAAGCACCTTCTTCAACACAAACAGGGATTTTAGAAGAGGAGGACCATCTACAAAGGCAAGAACTGAACCATATGTTCCTTACGAGGAGCCAGTAGAAATAGAGCTTTACACCGAGAAGGATGAGGATTTTGAGGCGGATCACACAGGTACAGACCTAGATGACCTCCCTGTGCCCTCACCAGAATTCGAGGACCCCATCTTCTCTTCACCCGTTCACAACAATTCATAACATAATTAACTGCTTAAGAAAGCGCCCCATTATTTTAAAATGGACACACATGAATCCGAGGAGGACACAGATTTTGTGGATGTCGTCCTCACCCAGAATAAGGCGATAAGCCAATACATCCCATTGCTTAAATCTTTAAAAAGACGGCTAGACCCCCTCCTTAAGAGCTCCAATATTAACCAAACCAGTTAACCTTTGAGTAGAAAAAAGATTTACACCTGTGCCAACTGACCCCTCTCTTTATCAAGGGGTCACTTAAAATCAGACTCACTAGTCGTTACCACAACATGAAAAAGGGGCAGGCACCCCTTTAGCTACATCTCAGGCCCCTCCTGATAAGGACAGTAAAACACGTTTTGCTCTAAGCAATAAAAGTGGCACCCTCTGCAGCATATCAAATGCACATTGCCAACAACACAGCCTTGATGGCTCGCTTTCATAGAGCTCAGTGGGACCGTGTAGAGGAGCTTACTGCTAACCTGCAAGCGCTACGTAAGGCCTTATCCGAGGGGAAACACGCTGCTAACGCAGTAGCTAAAAACATCCTAGACACAGCAGACACTGCTGGGGGAATCATTGTGGAGGGCACAAGACTAAAGAGATATGCGTGGCTCAGAAACTCAGGCTTTCAGGCTGAGACTCCAGTTGCCCTTTTAATATGCCAATACAAAATGTTGTTCTATTTGGCAAAGCAGTTGATCAGGCCTTAGAAACAGCAAAAAAGGACCATGAAACACTAAAGGCACTTAATCAGATTTCTAACCACCCTTTTCAGCAAAGCAGAGCACAGTCAAGCCTGCAACGTTTTCCTGGTAAAGGCTACTCAAGAGCTACAACTTGGGCAATTTACGCTTATGGTGCAGGTTCCTCCTCATGGTTCAGGAACCAAGGACAATTTTCTACCTCTCAGTCATAAGAACGACTGTGCAATCACCCGCCAAGATAGGGTACCAGCAGAACATCTGTAGAGTCTACAGGCCTAACTACGGATACTACTACAAAAGGGATTCATAGGAACCATTCCACCATCAGTGGTAAGCAAGGGGATTTATTCTGTGTACTTCCTTGTGCCAAAGAAGGACGAGACAATACACCCAGTGCTAGACCTAAGGTCAGCAAACACGTATGTAAAGCCACAATAATTCAGGGTGACAACGCTTCAAGACGTCATCCCACTGCTCTATGGCAACACTGGATATGAAAGATGCATACTCTCATATTTCAATGCTGCCTGGACATCGAACATGCTGCCTGCACATCGAATATGCTGCCTGCACTTTGAAAATATCTAAGATTCAAAGTGGGCCAAGCACATTATCAATTCAAAGTGCTTCCTTTTGGGATCGCATCAGCCCCCCGTGTATTCACAAAGGTACTCGTGGTAGTGGTAGCACACCTGCACTGGAAAAGCATTCCATTTTACCCTTATCTGGGTGACTAGCTGATATATCTCATGTTCGCACCAGGGGAAGGGCGCTCAGCCAATCAGGTGTTGAGAATACACAATCCCTGCCTGCTCTCCCTGTTGCCTCCCCAAGTTAGAAAAACCAAATTCCCCTTCCCCCAACCCCAATTTACCTGCCGGACCGGAGCCTTGAGCTCCGGTCCACGATGCTCCTCCCGTCTGGCCACAGCCATTAAAACAGAAAAGGGACTAGGTCAATTTTCAGATGACAGTGGCCATTTTGGAGCATATTTTACATGGGCACCGTCATTCAAAAAGGACCTAGTTCCTTTTCTATTTTAATGGCGATGTCTATTTCTTTGCCTTTTTAAAGCAAACTATCCACACCCCGTGAAATTCTGGGGTGCGAATAGCTTACACGCCCAAGCTGTGGGGCAGACATGGGCTTTAACGGACAGCAGCTTGAGTTCGGGCAGGCGGGCGGGCAGGCCATTAAAGCCCATGTCCGCCCTCCAGCCTGGGCGTAAAAGCTGTAATATTCTCCTGTTAGTATTCAAACATGCAGAAAAATCTAAATCTTCTGCACAAACATGGCTTTTCCATGAAGAAAAAGCAGTCAAGCCTATTTCCTGGTCAGCAAAAACTATTTTTAGGGGCTGTCATTCGGACAAGACACCTTGGTGTTTCCCTCCAATGAGAGAGTCCAAAACCTTATTCAACAAATACCTTGATATACAGCCGGTTGACCGATAAGTCAGAAAGGCTATGCCCCTTCTCGGCATGATGGTGTCCTGCATCTTCATCATGCCACATGCAAGGTTTTATATGCGTCCAATGCAAGAGTGGTTAGTGAAACAATGTTCGCAGGCAGAGGCAATTGGGACGATCTAGTGGTGGTTTCGCAAACACTGGTAGCGACTCTTCAATGGTGGACAAAAGTAAAACATGTTACAGGGAAAAATGTCCATCCACCAGCACACCTCACACTTACAACAGACGCATCACTTTCAGGTTGGGGAGCCCATTGGTTCCACCAAATAACACCGGGCACATGGTCACGCAAACTTGCAATGAAACATAGCAACACCCTAGAGTTGCTAGCAGTTATTGCTGGCGAAATTACAGCACAGTAAATCTACCGATGTTCAGAAAAAAAATGGTGCATTGATCTCCGGCTTGTTGTTGGAGGCAACCCCACCCTGTTCAAACTCTACATCAAAGACCTCACTGCAGTGCCAGAGGAATTCAAGGTCTGAGACTGAATGACTTATAAGTAAAATGTAATTGACCTTGTCATACAGGCACCCGCTAAGGCAGGACTTCAATACATTCTTACCATTCTCTGAGAATGCTGCGTGGCCAGGGCCTAGAGGGTGATAAAAAAAAGACCAACTCATGGTATTCCAGAATAATGCAAAGAAAAAGAGTGCCCAGTGGCTCAACATCCACAAGCGCCTTTTTAAATTCTCGTGCCACATCAAGAGCAGTAACCCAAACTCCTCCCACGGTGAGGCACTGCAAGACCAAACTATAAAACCCTTGAGCTGAACCTTGAAGAATATATCAAGAACTGCAGGTTTACTGCTGGAGTGCCACCCAAATTCCCATCATAGGCGACCAAAGACAGCTGGAGATATTGGGCCTCATTACACGTTAACCGGTGTGAAAATAACGTGCTGGTAATAACGTTTACTGGCACGTTTACCAGTGGGGTTGGGGGCCTGATTTACTGCCAGCCGAGAACTTGAGGTAAGTCAGGCACCCCACTGGCAACAAACAGCCGGTATTACCGGCAATCCCCACATGGACTCCTACGGGACTCCATGGAATGGGGAATTCCCACTCTTCCCCCCACTTTCTAGTCTGCCGGTAACTCAGGCAGACCTAGTGGCGGGAACCGTATTACCGCTTGGTGGTATATATAATGAGGCCCATTGGCTAGGGAATCAGAACAAGAAGCAATGCACAATGTCCTGCAAAGCAGATCTAAGACAATGCAACAAGCTAGAATGCTGTATAAACGTACAGAGTTGTGGGGAGTTGACTTAATGCTGAAACTTTACCCGTACTGCATATATGAGCAGGCGGCAGTCCTAATCCAGGAACACTACCTGCACCACATGCCGGATTTGACAGAGCAGTGTGGTGTGAGCTCAAATACTACCCACACCGCACATGTGATCTGTAAGAAGTTGGAGAGGACAAATAGCATCCGGGAGCCCATAGCTCTGTTGCGTCTCTATTTGGGCAGAACAGCTATGAATAGCGCTACCCATGCTGCATGTCTGATCGGACAGAGCAGAGGGACAGAAGCTAAACTTTGAATGCTATCTGCACTGAATATCTGATTGCAGTTGTGTAGGTAGCAAGACTAAACCAGGAACACAGCAGTACCACAGCTCTTACAGGACTGAGCAGCGATAATTGGGCCTCCCTAAACCTATAAATGTACCCATGGTTGTTTGTGTACTTGTCATTTTTGTGACTCCTTGGTGCTGATGGCTGCCACAGAGGTGAGCGAGAGGGTCGCCATGGTGAATGTCATTGGCCCAGTCCAGAGCTTTCCCCAAAGCATGTGTGTCATTGTTTGTGTGGGTGTGCTGAAACAATGGGCTGTGGCTATGTGGGTTCTTGTCCGAGTGATCTGGTAGTAACGGGTTTTATTTGTTTATCCCTACTATCAAACTTAGAATAAAAATAAAAAGTTTATTATTCACATTACACTGTGAGGTGTAGAGTATGGTTGGGATTTGAGCTGTTTCGTGTTGGATGCTGTTTAGGTTGTGAGACCGATGTTAGTTTTGCTAGATCATGTTCGTTAGTAGTTGTGCAGTGAGGTGTAGAGTATGGCTGGGATTTGAGCTGTTTAGTGTTGGATGCTGTTTAGGTTGTGATACCGATGTTAGTTTTGCTAGATCATATTCGTTAGTAGTTGTGCAGTGAGGTGTAGAGTATGGCTGGGATTTGAGCTGTTTCGTGTTGGATGCTGTTTAGGTTGTGAGACTGATGTTAGTTTTGCTAGATCATGTTCATTAGTAGTTGTGCACTAGATAAGAAGTGTATCATGACACTGGGTCTTGTTGGGGAGCAGGAGGTGCTGCTATTTCAGATCCTGTTGGACTCCATGGTTGGGTGCATTGATGGCTGATTGCTCTTTGGACTGTTGTCTCCATAGATGGATGGTTGAGTTGACAAACATGACATTGAAGTTTCAAATTTAAAGAATTCATGAATTGGTCCATATTCTGACCTCATCCAGGATCAATTTCCCGATCTATCTGGTCCACACAAATTGAATCCGGTATGCTTGTTAGGGAGTTGCATGGGGCTCCAGGCTTCCCTCCCGCAACTCTTGGCAGTAAGAATGGATTGTGTTCTCCAACATATTCCTCGCCTTTGACATATAATGTCCAGTTCAGCTACTTCAGAATCTTTTTTTTGGCAGAGGGCACTGTGAGTCGATGGAGGCGAGTAGATGTCCCTCAAAGACCTCCTTCGAGGGTGGTGTGATAAGAGATCATTTCTGATGTTTGTTAATCTGCTTAGAATCACATGCTGTGCATAATACGACATCCAGTGGTCACTGCGGAGTAGTGCATCTTGTTTTTCTCAAGTCGAAAAGGGGACGTTGACATAGGCATGTCTGTAATACTATCCCTATAGTGACGTGTAGTGTACCCAAAATCCCTCACGCGTCGAGGTCCCTCAGATGGTTTTTTTCCACCCCGAATACTGGTCGCCTTATGCAGAGCTCGTAAGAGACATTGCCATTTACCATTTACTCGACCCTTGGTCGATTTGTCAGTTATTATTAACTTATACCACCTCCAGCCATCTTACGACAGCTATTCAACTTCCCCGCCGAGTCAAGATCTTCGACGACGGTGGTTTCAACGGAGATGATCCGATCGGCGCTGCCGAACACGTGCCCCGGCTTCGCTGGCCTACACAGTAGGGAGAGTGGGGGTTGGTGTGGACATTTCTGCTTCTTCTAGAATGCCTTCTTCCCCCCCTTTCCTTCCGGGTCGTTATCACTGGTTACGTCCTCAGCTATGGAGAGGACTCCTTTTAGATTTTGCCCACGTTGTAACAGGACATTTCCGTGGAAGGACAAGCATAAGCGGTTGTTAGGGAGAATTCTCTGTTAAAGGGATGGTCTAGTAAAAACTTTTATTTAAAAAATAGATAGGCAACATAAAAAAAAAAATACTAGCATTCTCCGTTTTAAAACTTCCTATGTAAAATTTTGAGCTATTCAAGCTCAAAATTCGCAAAAGCAAGCACATGGGCGCATCCATTTTGTGAAATGGAGGCCCTCCTGTGCTGGCTTTTGCTTTTGCGGCACTAATGAAGGAAAAGCCAGTCAGCTGTAGTAAACAAAGGCTACCGCTGGGTGGCTTTCCCTTCATTAGTGCTGTAGGCGGAGGACGGGGACCGGAGACCAGAGCAGGAAAGCTGCAGCTGAATCTCGGTAAGTGCTATTTATTTATTTTTTTAAAATAAGCACTAGCTGCAGTTTTTTTTCTAAGTTTTCCGGGCTGGAGGAGCCCGGAAAACTTAGAAATAAAACTGCAGCTTTAAAAATGTTGTATTTATGTTTGCGGTCGCTTTTGAAGCGACCGCAAACATAAATACAACGTTATTGTGTTGGAAAACACTGTGGAGGACCCTGAGAAACTCGGAAAGAAAAACCGCTGCGTTTTTCAACACAACCGCGTTGTTTCTGCCTGAATCTGCTTTCCCATTTGGGGTTCTCGGGCTCCCCACGGGGAGCCCGAGAACCCCAAATGGGAAAGCAGATTCAGGCAGAAACAACGCGGTTGTTTTCCGTAATGCCGCGTTATTTCTGTCTGAATCTGCTTTCCCATTTGGGGCTCTCGGGCTCCCCGTGGGGAGCCCGAGAGCCCCAAATGGGAAAGCAGATTCAGGCAAAAACAACGCGGTTGTTTTCCGCAATGCCGCATTGTTTCTGCCTGAATCTGCTTTACCATTTGGGGCTCTCGGGCTCCCCGTGGGGAGCCCGAGAACCCCAAATAGGAAAGCAGATTCAGGCAGAAACAACGCGGTTGTGTTGAAAAACGCAGCGGTTTTTTTTCCGAGTTTCTCAGGCTCCTCCACAGTGTTTTCCAACACAATAACGTTGTATTTATGTTTGCGGTCGCTTCAAAATCTGCTGTAGGTAGAAACACTACGCGGCATGTAAACATAACCGCGTTGTGTTTCTGCCTGCTGTGGCTTTCACTTTGGGTCTCCGGTGCTCCCCTGGGAGCACCGGAGACCCAAAGTGATAGCCACAGCAGGCAGAAACACACACGGTTGTGTTGGAAAACGCTGCGGTTTTTCTTTCCAAGTTTCTCAGGCTCCTCCGAGCCAGAGGAGCCTGAGAAACTTGGAAAGAAAAACCGCAGCGTTTTCCAACACAATAACGTTGTATTTATGTTTGCGGTCGCTTCAAAAGCGACCGCAAACATAAATACGTTTTTAAAGCTGCAGTTTTATTTCTAAGTTTTCCGGGCTCCTCCAGCCCGGAAAACCTAGAAAAAAACCCGCAGCTAGTGCTTATTTTTTAAAAAAAAATAAATAGCACTTACCGAGATTCAGCTGCAGCTTTCCTGCTCTGGTCTCCGGTCCCCGTCCTCCGCCTACAGCACTAATGAAGGGAAAGCCACCCAGCGGGAGCTTTTGTTTACTACAGCTGGCTGGCTTTTCCTACATTAGTGCCGCAAAAGCAAAATCCAGCACAGGAGGGCCTCCATTTCACAAAATGGATGCGCCCATGTGCTTGCTTTTGCGAATTTTGAGCTTGAATAGCTCAAACTTTTACATAGGAAGTTTTAAAACGCAGAATGCTAGTATTTTTTTTTATGTTGCCTATCTATTTTTTAAATAACATTTTTTACTAGACCATCCCTTTAAGGCTAATTTCCCAAACCTAGTGAGTCCCCCAGCAGCTTTGCTGGATTTTTGGGGTTTATTTTTTTCTCCTGCTAAGAGTGAGACTTTTTTTCTCCCACTCTTAGGCATGATTTGAGAATGTCCTTTGACTATGTAATATGTTTTATGGGCTATGGGGTCTTTTACTCCATAGGGCTTCATGTGTTTTTGGTGTGTGTGTTTCACAGCACCCTCAGTGCAGTAACACAGGGGTGTCATAGTGACCCCCAAACATAGACTCCATACCCTGAGACTGTCTACTGTCTCCCAGGGCATGTAAAGTCACCATTGGCTTTACTAGTCTCAAATTGTGAACAGAACCTTTACAAACCAACATATTGTGGAAGTACTGGTAGGGGTAATTCGATTGCCCCTGGGTCTGTTTTCCAAGGGGGCACTGTCCAGTCCCCCCTTGTCGAGTTTCTGGCTGGTGGCAGTGGATACCATGCAAAATATTCCACCTGAATATTTCCTATGGGATTTTCCCATTCATTTTAAACGCACCACTTTTTGGTGCAATGTTAAAGATACTGGCAGGTTATTTATTTAATATTTATTCCCCGGTGGGGTCTTTTTGCCAGGACTCGGTTTTAAAATGGCGTTTGTGTTCACCTCTGAAACTCTAATCCAAGTCGAGCCCTTTGTTCCACTATTTTGGCGGGCTTCTCCACAGAAGCCCCCCAAATGGTGCCCCTCTGTCTGGGGTGAACAGGATGTGTGGGAGGGGGAATAGGCACCCTGGACTGAGTTGCCTTGGCAACTCACGTCACACTCTTGTGTGATTGGCCCAGTGGTGAGCCGCCCGGCTCTCCACTTAGCATTTTTGAGTGACAGCTAGGCTGATGAATGGGGGTTTTGCTGCATAAAAGCAGGGCTTTGGGGACTGGCACTTCAGAAGTCGCAACAGGACCTAAAGAATCCGAAGAGGAGAGAAGCTGAGCCATCTACAACGACGACACCACCGGTGGAGCCCTGATATACGAACTCACCACTTCCCCGACGACAGAGAAGATCCTCTTCCAGGAGAGTCTTCTTCCCTTTGAGCTGGTGGGACCAACCAGTTCGCCTTTTTCGCCTTCCTGGATCGTCTCGTGGTCGAATCACCCGTGCCAAGCACCCCGGCGGCTGGATAGCCACGCTTCACCACTACTGCGAATAAAAGGGTTGTACCTTTTAACTGGGAAACTCCGCAGCTGGTTTCTTCCCTGGCAGTGCAACGACCTCCAGCTTTCCTCCACGTCGGGATCTTCTCTTCCCCTGGACAAAGCCCTGACTTGCACCCGCTGCCAGGAATAACTGCCCCCGCTGGAGCTTTCTCACCATTTCAGGTACTGTGTCCCGCCTGGTCTCCCTTGCAACAGATTGTCCAAGGTGTCCTGTAAATCCTTGACTCTCTATCCTGGGGGGACCTCGGACCTGCTAATTTTACCTTTCTGAACTGATCCAACCTCTTTTTGACTCTTCTGCAAAGACTTTGAGTACATTCCTACTGTGTGATCTTGGGCACATTCCTCTTTGGTCTCTCCAAGAGTGGGCCTGGCTGAAGAACTTTTTGCTATACAGTAGACCCTGCCTTTCTTGACTTGCTGTGGTTTCTTAAAAGTGTTGGTACTGTGTTATTTTCCTAGTCTGCCTTTTCTCTCCCTTTTTAAACAAATTAGTGGAGTGCCATCTACGGTTACACGCTCACCTCTGTTTTGCTAAATAAGTGGTGTCTTAACCTAGACTTGTCGAATAATTAACTAGGGAGGTGTATATACTTATAGTGTGTGAGTGTTTGAACTTGCTTGACATATTAGCGCCAGTGAATTTTTACAAGTGTGTTTTTAAATAAATAATGATATACTTTTATACCAAAGCTCTGGTCAGTGTTTGCTTGTGCTACTGTATTTTTAGCCCTATTGTGTATATTCTATATACTGCCTAACTCTTCTTGAGAGAAATCTGACTGCTCAGCCACAGCTACCAGGTAAACCTGGGTGGTGCAGACTGCTACCAATTGGGTTTACTGCTTACTCCTGTAGTCTTAAACTTTTTGCAGTGGTCCCTAAGGGAACTGCACAGGTTTCTGCCTAACAGTGGTGTAACCGCTGCTTACCCCTCGACCACAACGAGGCCAAATGTGCGGCCTGTAAACTCCTTCGTTGAAGTAACGCAGGGTCAAAAGGTGGGCAGCCTACGGCATGTCGAAGGCTGAATCCTCACCCGCGGCGGCCGTCGCCGAGTGTGACCAGGGGGATAGTGATAACGCTACCTCCAGAACGGAGGTTGTTGACCTCTCACTGGAGCGCTCCCGCTCCATCGCGTCTGTCCCCGGACCCGAAAAGCTCGGCTCCGGCCCTACTTATGGGGATGTACACCCCGGCGACGCTGACGCACACGGAAAAGTCACTAAACACACAACCCACGGCCATTCATCGAGTAAATCGAATCAACCGGCTGCCTCCGCCGACCATAAGGGCCGGCAGCCCTCCCCGCAGCCGCATGCGCGCCAAGCAGCTGGGCCGTCTTCAACTAAGGGCGCTACCACCAAAACATCAGCCCAAAACACCTTGGAAGGGGCATCCGTTGATGGTAAGGTTCGGGCTCCGCCGAAACATATTCATGAACAGCCCTCGACAGAGAAGCTAGTTGTGGAAAGCATAGCTAGAATAGTCTCCAAAGACTCCCAGAAACGTTTGGTGAAGGAGTCAACAAAGCCCGCTCAGAGGGCGAGGGAGATGCCGAAATCTACGGAGGGTATGCTGGAACCTCCCCCCATGTCGAAGGGAAAACCCAGAGATACGTCCCCATCGCCAGGCCCACGTGAAGGTTTCTCAGAGGGCGACGGGGGTATATCTTCCACGCTATGGGAGAGATCTCGACGCCTAGCGGCGGAGGAGCAAGCCTTTCCGCCACTAGACCGTTCAGAGTTATCCCAGTGGACTAGGGAATGATTTGAATCATGTATGGACAGGCTAGATAGGTTTGTGTCCACTTCTGAACACATTTCACCTAAAAGGCCAAGGGTGGTGCTCCCTGAGGACCCTAGGGCCAAATTCCCAAGACTCTTTGACCCACTTGAGGAAGAAATAGATACATATGACCTCACTGAAGAGGATCCACATTTTCAGAATTCCTTAATACTGAAGATCTGCAAGACCCTGTAGGGGACTTTGAGGAAGACCCAGACATATGTGAACCACAGCCCTGGCAGTCACCAGGGGCGTCTACAGACCCCGATGTTTTAGATCTGCCCTCTCCTCAGACCACGCCGGTCAGAGAACCTTTGCCTGTGGACGATCAACCCACATTCAATGCAATGCTATGCAAGGCGGCAGCACATTTTCAAATTGATACGGGGGAGGCTACCCCAGAAGTAGATTTTGTTGAGAAAATAATTAAAGAAAAGCTGCCTGCTAGCCAAGCCATACCCCTTCTTGCCTCAATCAAGAGACGCCTCGTTACCTCTTTATCTACACCTGCATTAGTTAGAGGTGTCAATCCAAGAATCGGGAAGCTTTTTAGCCCATCTCCTTCTGATCGCTTATATATTAGGGGTCATTCCATACCAGATTCCCTGGTAGTAACCACCACGAGGAAAAGGGTGGGGGTTTCGCCATCTACTAGCGAAGCACCTCCGGACAAAGAGGGGAAGAAGCTTTATGCCTTAGGGAAGAGGATTACATCCTCGGCAGCTTTTGCCACGTGTATTGCCAACAATACAACTTTGTTGGCTAGCTACGCCGATGCCCAACGGGGACTGTTGCACGAAGGCCTACAAGAAGTCCCTGAGCCCTTGCGAACCCGCTTATTAGCCACTGTGACAGAAGGTACTCAGGTAAACCAAAGCATCATCAAGAACACCTTAGATGCTGCGTAAACGGCTGGCTGTTCCCTAGTCCAGGGCGTACTTCTTAAGCGACATGCTTGGCTCAGAAACTCAGGTTTCAAGCCCGAAACACAGGCGTCCCTTATCAACATACACCTTGAAGACTCAAACTTGTTTGGTAAGGTGGTTGATGACGCACTGGAAACAGCTAAGAAGGAACACAAAACATTAAAAACCCTGGACCAAATCACAAGACCTCCTAATAAGGAAGGTTATGGCAACAGGCGCTTTTTTCGTGGCCAACGACAAAATCAACAGCAATACACCTCAGCCAGCAACTTGTCCTCCCCTCAGGGAACCAGTGGTTATAACACCCAGTATGCTCAAAGAGGACAACGTCGTGGCAAGGGAAGAGCCCCACTCCCAGAGGCTCCCTGGCTACCACCACCAAATGACCCGAAAGTTCGGGTCCCCTTCCATGCATCTCCGGTCGGTGGCCGGTTAACATCATTTCTGCAAGCATGGGAGGGAATTACCACAGACCGTTGGGTACTGTCAACAATAGCCCACGGTTACTGCATCGAATTCAGTCGGTCCCCAACATTCAGACCCCCAAGGGGAAGACGTCTATCACCAGAACACCTCTCCATCCTTCTTCAGGAAGTCGAACTGCTGCTGGAAAAAGGAGCCATAGAGGTCGTGCCCCTATCACAGGTAAAGAGGGAATTTATTCAGTGTACTTCCTTGTACCCAAAAAGGATTTAACCATGCGCCCTGTATTAGATCTGCGCCCAGCAGAAAAATGTGTAAAACCTCAAAAATTTCGTATGGTGACTTTGCAGGAGGTAATCCCCTTGCTCACACAGGGGGATTGCATGGCAACACTGGACATGAAAGATGCATACTTTCATATTTCAATGTTACCAGCGCACAGGAAATACCTCAGGTTCATGATAGAAGGCAAACACTATCAGTTCAAAGTGCTACCCTTCGGCATAGCGTCAGCACCGAGGATATTCACAAAAGTACTGGCAGTGGCAGCGGCCCACCTCTGCAGGTTGTTCATCCCGGTCTATCCTTACCTTGATGACTGGCTCAAAACAGGGGATTCTTACGAAACATGCTTCTGAAATACCCAAAAGACTGTAGACCTTTTTTTCCACCTGGGCTTCTCCATCAACAAGAAGAAGTCCAGTCTAGTCCCCAGCCAAGTCAAGCAATTCCTAGGGGCTCTAATTCGAACAAAAGACGGCCTCATCTTCCCCTCCAACGAGAGAGTCCAAAACATGCTGTTTCAGATCCCTCAATATGTAGCCGGTCGAGAGGTGACGGTACGCAAAGCCATGCGATTGCTAGGAATGATGGCGTCATGTATTTATTTGGTCCCTCACGCGCGCATGCGCCCAATGCAAGAGTGGTTCAACAGCCAGTAGTGTCAGGCCAGCGGACAATGGGACGATCTAGTGGTTGTATCGCAAGCCTTGGTTCTCTCGCTGCGGTGGAGGTCGAGGGAAAACCTCGTGTTGGGGAAATCCTTTGCCACCCCCGCAGTGGACGCCACTCTAACCACAGACGCATCCCTCACAGGATGGGGGGCTCACCTATCCCATCACACTGCACACAGAGTTTGGACTCCAAGTGTGGCGTCCAAACACATAAACCTGCTGGAATTGTTGGCGGTCTTCAAAGCACTGAAGGCTTTCCAGACACACCTTCAAACAGTGCTGATCCTCATAGACAGCACCACGGCCATGTACTACCTGAACAAGCAAGGGGGCACTCACTCTCCAGGACTGTCCAAGCTGTCCCAGAACATCTGGAAGTGGGCTCTCAAACACAACATGTTACTGTTATCTCAACATGTACCAGGGGAACTCAATCTTCTGGCAGACAGACTCAGCAGAGACTTCCCTCTGCCCGCAGAGTACGAATGGCGATTGCACAAAGACATTGGGCCTCATTACACGGACGGCGGTAAGGGTTAGCGGTCACCGTTAATGGTACCGGTGACCGTTAACCCTTACCACCTTACTACGAGGTCCCTTTGCGGGTTGGAGACTTTAACGCCTGCTTTTTGCAGGCGTTAAAAACCAACCCGCAAAGGGACGAGGGAGCTAATTACGGTACCGCAATTTGCAGTGCCGTAATTAGCACCTTCCCCATTCCCATTATGCCCTATGGGGCAAAAATGGGAATGGGGAAGGGCAATGGGGGAAGGGAGAATTACCGCCCCACCAACCTTGGAATAGGGCGGTAATTCCCCTTTCCTCCAAGGCGGTGCCGGTATTTTACCGGCATGGACCAAGGTGCTAATAGCACCTTGGTCCACCGCCGTCCGTGTAATGAGGCCCATTGTCTCTAACGTTTTCGCAGAATGGGGCTTCCCAGAGATCGACCTGTTTGCAACTCTGGAGAACACCCAATGCCAAGATTACACCTCTAGGTACCCCCAGAACCGCTCCAAGGGGAACGGTCTCTGGATAACATGGTCAGGGACATTTGTCTATGCTTTTCCCCCCGACTCCCCTTCTCAACAAAATAGTGCACAAGATGCACCAGAAACCAGTTACCATGATACTGGTGGCCCCCATGTGGGCCCGCCAACCCTGGTTCGCTCATCTGATGGAGATGTCACTGTCTCCTCCAGTGAAACTACCCTGCCCGTACAACATGTTGTCACTTGACAGGGGCCAAACGCTGCATCCATGTCACAGACCTTGGCAGCCTGGCTCCTGAGAAACAGTGAAAGGGGCAGAGCAGACATAGCCAAGGAACTGTGACTTCACATAAAGGAGCGGGAGCTGGAACATTTCACACTCGGGGAGGAGAGAGAAGAGAAAGTGTGAAAGGCTGGTAGAGGGGAGGGACTGAGCAGACGGAGCCAAGGAACTGAAACTGTGACTCCAGATAAAGGAGCGGGAGCTTGAACACTTCACACGCAAGGAGGAGAGAGAAGAGAAAGAGTGAAAGGCTGGAAGCGGGGAGGGGCAGAGCCAAGTAACTGGAAATGTGACTCCAGATAAAGGAGCGGCTGTTACGCTCACCTGGCTCCCACAGAGGCGTCGATCTGGACTGGACTGCTGCGGTCTTCCCCAATATGACGCGTAGGGCCGAGATGACAGACTGGACTGGCCCACCTAGCTTCGTTTGCTTGGCCCGTAGGAATATTCTTCTGCAAGTGGAGAAAGGGAATTAACCACCCGTGGAGTTGAGCGTAAATCCCCCCACCCCGCTGTTCTCCCCACTGATCACCTTGGATGTTCCCTCTTATAGTCTCACCTGATGATTTGAAAAGATGAGCTCTCCATCCTGCATTGAGCGCAGGGGCGCGTAGATAACCAGTTGCTTCACTGGCTGAAAGGAATTGGTGAGTTTCAGGACAATATTGACTCCGATATTCCCGGCAAGACGCCGTAAGCATGTAGTTCGTAAGAGTTCAAATGCCTGACTTTCACTCTTGTCCAATTCCTTGCAGGTTGCAGCTTGACCCTATTGAAGAGTTCCTCGTGGCAACCGGTAATGTTCTGGTAAGGATTTGTATTATACAACACAGTTCGATAAAATAATGTCCATATGTAACCTGTTGCTTTCTCCCTTATTCAGGCGCTGAGTGAAAGTATGAAGTCTCGGGGAATAATGCCTCCGGCGGTAAAATCAGGTAAGTCTTTTGTGGTGAGGAGGGTTCCCCTTGTTAGTCCCTTGTTTCACCTTGCTGTCCTTTTGTTTCCCCTTAGAGGCCGGGGTTCGGCTAGGATGCAGTGGAAGCTGCGCCGACCCGTGAAGAAGAATAATACCCCCGGTGGTAAAATCAGGTAAGTCTATGAGGGATATTCCTCTGTGTATTCCCTTGGCTCACCTTGCTGTTCTTGTCTTCTCCTTACGTGCCGGAGTGCGGCGGTAACATGCAGGAGGATGCGGTGAAATATGAAGATGCTGCGAAGGCCGGTGAGTTCAGCGCAGCGCTGCAGCAGGCGAGGCAGCGCGCATAAAATAACTTCTTTCTTCCAGCTCGAAGGCGCAATGGATCGGGAATTCAGGTAAGGTATTGCTCTTGTTCTAACCTTTTCTCCTTCTTTCTCCCTTTTTCTAGGAGCTCCAAACTCGAGGCGGGCGTGGCAGAAGACTGGATGCAGACTTGCAGGCACGGTGAGCGTTACGCTGCTGGATGCAGAATAACGCGAAGCGTGTGCTGCTCTTCGGCGTGGTTTAAATAGCCTCCAAAGTAGTCCCAGGTAAGTATTCCTCCCCAGCCCCACCCGAGTAAAAAAATAGTCCCTAGGTAAAATAGTTCCTTCCAAGCCTCGTTTGGCTTGGAGCTCTTGCAGCATGGTCTGCATCAGGTAAGTTTGCAGCATGGTCTGCATCAGGTAAGTTTTAATCTATGAGCCTGGCACCTATGGTGCCAGGACTGACTCTCCATATGAGCCTGGCGCCATAGGCGCCAGGACTGCACCCAAATAGCCCCTAGCGGGGGTTGTTGGGCTTGCTTGGGGTAACTTGATGCCTGCTTCCAGGGTTGCTGGACTTGGTCTGGGTCCCCGGGGTATGCATCATGACAGCACTCCCCCCCAATGCCCCTCCTAAAGTCATTCTTCCCTGTGGTTTCGGTTTGTCTGGGAAATTTCGGTCGAATTTTTTCACCAATCGGGGTGCATGAACATGGTCACAAGGTTCCCATGACCTTTCCTGTGGTCCGTAACCTTTCCAGTCGATTAAATAAAAGAGTTTTGACTTTATCAGCTTGGAGTCCAGGATGTTCTTAACTGCAAATTCGGGTTCTCCGTCTACAAGGATGGGGTCTGGTGGCTTGGTTAGTCTTGTCCCTGGTTGTACTGGCTTCAAAAGAGACAAATGAAAGACGGATGAATTCGCATATTAGCAGGTAAGTCCAACTTGACAGCCACCGGGTTGATAATGGCCTTAATAGAGTAAGGTCCCAAATATCTGGGGTTAAAGGTCTGTGTTCCCTTTAGAGGTATATTTTTTGTGGCTAACCATACTTGGTCCCCTATTTGGTATTGTGGAGAATCACTTCTATGCCGATCAGCATCTTTCTTGTATTTTTCTTTCGCCTGTTTTAAATGTGTAGTTGCTTCCTTAAAGGCTTGTGTAATCGTAGTGTGCAGATGGTCCACTGCGGGCGTTTCTAAGCCTTGGGGTGAGTCAAGGTCTGAGGTTCGAGGATGGTGCCCATATAAGGTATAAAAGGGGCTTTGTCCAGTTCCAGAGTGTACAGAATTATTGTATGCATATTCGGCGATCCAAAGAATGTCTTTCCAATTACTCTCCATCTGATGTAACATACAACACAGGTATTGTTCGAGAGTCTGGTTGGTCCTCTCCGTTTGACCATCGGTCTGGGGGTGGTGACTGTTCGATAACCTAACATCGATTTGCGCCAATTGACAGCATGTTTTCCAAAAATGTGAAATGAATTGACTGCCCCGGTCAGAGACCAACACAGATGGAAATCCATGTATGCGAACAATGTTTTCGAGGAATTCTTTGGCCAGGATTGAGGCAGAAGGTAGTCCTTTTAAAGGAATAAAGTGGGCCATCTTGGAAAAAAGATCCACAATAACTAGAATGGTGTTAAACACATTACAAGGAGGTAGATCAGTAATGAAGTCTAATGATAAGGTGTGCCATGGTGTAGGCGGAATGTCTAAAGGTTGTAAGAGTCCAGCTGTTTTTTTCTTTTGACTTTTGTTTTGGGCGCAAATGCCACAAGACATCACAAATGATTTAATATCCTTTCGCCAGGTGGGCCATCAGAATTGTCTTTTAATTTTAGCTTCAGTTTTTGCAATACCTGGGTGCCCCTCCATTAGGGTATCATGATAACGGGAAATGACTAGCTCTTGTAGTTCCTTGTGTGGCAGAAATAGCCGCCCTTGGTAATAAGGCAGATCATTAGTGACGGAGTTGTCCGGGCCTTTCTTTACCCAGTCCTGCAGGGCTGTAGGTTCAAAGAGTTGCTGGATCTTTACCTGAATGTCCTCTAGTGTCTGTAGAGTAGTCATGCCAAGAATCCTTTGTTCGGAAATTATAGGTACTGGTTCTCGGTTCACTTCTGCCTCTCCCATCCCTATGCGGGATAAGGCGTCTGCTTTACCATTCTTACAACCTGGTTGATAGGTTATCACGAAATCAAACTCAGAAAAGAACAATGCCCATCGGAGTTGACGTGACGATTGGGCCTTGGCTGTTTTTAAATACTGTATGTCATGAATCACAGGGTGCGCCCCTTTTGGGCCTCATGGTGCTTGTCACAACGGACTTATACACATTAATACCTCCAATATGGCCATCCAACGCATTCCCTTCTCGCTCCATGTGTTGGACGTAACCTTTCTCTATTTCTAGACCACGCCTTCCGCGTCTCAATGCTATAGCGATTAGCAACCAGACTTGTGCTCCGTAGCTCGCGGTTCTTCTCCTTTCCACTCCGCTATCCCTTCCTCGAACCCCCTCTTTCTTCTTCCTCCTGGATTTTAGTTCTAGCGAACTTACCTTGCCTCCTGGATTCCTGGATTCGACATCCTGGAAAACTGAACGCATTCCGGATTCAGCAGAGACACGGGCCACCTTCTTCAAAACCCGATCCATCCGAAAGAAGTGTCAAATCCTGAGGTCCACGTGGATTAGTATACCTCCGTCCCCAAGCACCAGTCAGAGAGGGGTAAAAATACTCGCTGACCGGTTATTTGAGCCACAGGTGGGGGGTAAACAGGAAACACCAGGTCCCGTGTGGCTGCAAAGAAAATACCAGGTTAGCTAATGGCTACACGGTATTCACAACAAGCATAAACAAATAATAAGAAAGACCTACCCTTGAGGTGAATGATGAGTGCCTTGAACCTAACTGTATTTCCCCCCTAGGGGTCAGATGAGTGGTGCAGAGGAGAGGATGGGACCATGGGATCTGAAGGGAGAGGAGAGGGTCTGATTGAAGGTACACAGTACTTGACAGAGTTCCAAGAGTTCAGACAAAAGGTAGCTGAAGGTTTACCAAGCGCCAAATCCAAAGGTCAATCCATAAACAATCCAAGAATCAGTTCAAAGTTCAGGTAATCCAGGTATGCAGGTCAGAAATAATCCAAGCGTCAAAATTGAGGGCAATCCAGAAGAGAAAACGAAGTCCAAAATCCAAGAATTCGATAACCATGAAGTTCAGAAATGCAGAAAATCGCTAAACGCCGAGAGATCTGCTGAGAAGCAATGTGTGCAAAGGCCAAGCCCCTTTTATTGCAGTCTTCCTGGTTCGTTGGCCAATCGTGGACGATTTCCTGGTCACGTGATCATTCACTTGGTCACGTGACCCACTGGTTCATCTGGTGCCTGTTTCCTGGAAGCCGTGTCACGTGACCCCTTCTTCGTGACAATCCGTGTCGAGCGGAGGACCGCAGTATGGAGTGGCGATCTCCTCCGCGCCTGCAGTCTCCAAGGCAATCCCCAATGCAGGCGTGGAAAGCGACGCCAGGGATGCCTTGGAGCGCAGCGTCCCCCTAAAGATCGAGCAGAGGTGATCGCGGGAGGGGTCCAGGTTTCTCTCCGCCGCCTGCATATCACGCGATCGTGATCAGTTGAGTCTGAAGGCATGACAAGAAGGCAGCCTTAAAAGAACACCGGTAAAGAACGGATTCAGGTGAGAAGGGGGGAACTCCTTGATAGTTTGAGACTCCACCCAATCGAAAGCGATATCGATATGGGGGCTGCCGTGCAGGACTTGATGCGTCGTATGCAGGAACTATCAACCGAGGTACAGAATCTGAAAGCGGAGAACACTGCTCTCAAACAATTGGTCCTATCCCGGGATTCTGCTACAAAAGAGAGCGTTATACTGGGCGCAGTCGTGGATAAATACGATGGCTCCGCAAAGACCCTTTGTGCATTCCTGGATTCGTGCTAGGTTCACTTTACCTTCAAGCCTTACTATTTTGCAACCACCAGGGCCAAGGTGTGTTTTATAATCTCTCACCTTTCCGGGAATGCCTTGACTTGGGCCACTCCCCTCGTTCACTCTAGTGATGCCCTCCTGGACGATTATGATGGGTTTATACGTTCCCTAAAAGACATGTTTGACCGCCCTGCGCAGGTCTATAGTGCACAAGAACGCTTGTTAGACTTTCAGCAAGGGGCCCAGGATATGCTCACGTATGTTACCCGATTTAAACAACTGGCGAATGAAGCCGACTGGTCCACTGAGGCGAGTTTTACCCTGTTCAGGAGAGGATTGAACGAAGAAATTAAGGATGAGCTGGCCAGAGTGGCACAACCAAGCTCATTCCAGGCATTAATGGATCTTGCCATGCAGATTGACTTCCGTATCCAGGAAAGAAAGTCAGAAAAGAAGAAATCCAGGGGAACTCCTTCCAAGGTATCATTTGAGGGTACCCCCAGACCGGAAATCAACCCAAGCCCAGTTTCAGAATCCGAGCCAATGCAGATTGGGGCCTTTCGTGGACCCATATCTCCACAAGAGAGAATGAGGAGAATTCATACGGGATTGTGCATGTACTGCGCCTCAGATAAGCATTTGGTTAGAGAGTGTCCTTTAGCACCCCCTCAGCGTTTCGGGAAACGCCAGCTGCCGATCCTAGATGGAGAAGAGCTTCAGGAGAGAGATGTTTGCTCCACATCCATTCCATCCTTGAACTCTCCTGGACAAAACAATTTGGTGGTACTGCAGGCCTTTTTATCACCATCCAACAATACAAACTATTCCATTTTGGCCCTGATAGACTGCGGAGCTATGGGAATTTTCATCGATCATGAGTGGGTTGATAAACATCAGATTCCCTACGAGTCACGAAGCACCATGCAGCCTGTGGAGGCTATCGACGGAAGGCCCCTCACATCAGGACCCATAAGCTTTCAGACCAAGGAGATCTAGCTTTCAATAAATCACCATCGAGAGCTGATAAGGTTTGACATTATTAAGTCAGCTCATTACCCCTTGGTATTGGGCATGCCCTGGCTACAGAAACACAACCCATATATGAATTGGTCGGCAGGTTCCCTATTCCTAGGCTCAGAGTTTTGCATGTCTCATTGTCTATCCCTAGAACCTCCAATAACACACCCAAAGGAACCAACAAAGGGACAACAGACACCAATAATGGTATCCAATGTCATGCACGTTCCTGAAGTCTACCAAGCTTATGCTGATGTGTTTTCGACTGCCATTGTCCAGGCCTTACCCCCGCACAGACCTGAAGACTGCGCAATAGATACGGAACCCTCTGCAGTGATTCCCTTCGGCAGGATGTTCATTCTTTCTGAACCTGAGAAGAAGGCCCTAAGAGAATACCTGGATACCAACCTTCAAAATGGCACCATAAGACCTTCGAAATCTCCTGCTGGTGCTTCACTATTCTTTGTTCCCAAGAAGGATACCAAGGAACTCAGACCCTGCCTGGATTATCGCGGGCTAAATCAATGTACCCTCAAGGATCGGTACCCATTACCCCTGATTTCGGATATCCTGGAAGCCGTGAGAGGCGCAGTGATATTCACCAAGTTGGATCTCAGGGGCGCCTATCATTTGATCCGTGTCAGGGAAGGAGACGAATGGAAGACCGCCTTCAGAACACCCTTTGGCCATTTTGAGTACCTAGTCATGCCCTTCGGATTGGCTAACGCCCTGGCAATTTTCCAACGCTTTATGGATAGGGTGTTCTCTGACATGCTGTTTCTCTTTGTTATTGTATATCTGGATGACATACTGATCTTTTCCAAGGATCCTCAACAACATGAAGAGCACGTGAAGGCAGTGTTGCAGAGACTCCGAGATCATAAACTCCTGGCCAAACCCGAAAAATGTTTGTTTCATGTGACCTCTGTTCACTACCTAGGGTTTATTCTTACCCCAGAAGGAATTGGTATGGACCCTTCAAAGGTAAAAGCCATATTGACCTGGCCCGCTCCTACTTCTGTGAAACAAATTCAATCTTTTCTGGGACTCGCCAATTTCTATCGGAAATTCATATCTAATTTCTCCGAGATAGTTCAACCTATTGTTGCTCTCCTGAAGAAAGACACTCCTTTCCTCTGGTCAACACCACAAGATATGGCCTTCCAGCGTTTAAAGACAGAGTTTACGCAAGCTCCTATCTTGGCTCAACCCGATACTAGCCGTCCTTTCCTGGTAGAAACGGACGCTTCAAATTATGCCATTGGCGCAGTCTTGAAACAAGAATTAGGAGATAAACTGGAACACCCAATTGCTTATCTCTCACGAACTCTGACTCCTAGTGAAACACATTATTCAGTGCTGGAAAAAGAATCGTTAGCCATCCGCCAAGCCTTCACTGAATGGCGACATTTACTTTTGGGAGCTAAACATCCAGTTCAGGTCCGTACTGACCACCCAAAACTCCAGATTCTACAGTCTTTGGAGTGTAGGAACAGTCATCAGGCGCGTTGGGCATACTTCTTTGCCCAGTAACAGTTCCATATCACTCACGTTCCTGGATCACAAAACCTGATCGCCGACGCCTTATCTCGAAGACCTGACTACGAAACCACTGAAGACAAGGCATATCCTCAGATGTTTTCCCCCAAGATCGTTGTGGCCCAGGCAGTCAACCTCCTCGAAGAAATCCAAGCCCAAACCCAATCCTCTGATCTGTGGAAGGACAAATCCAAAAGAAATCCTTGGAATGTAAAGGTCCGGGAAGGTTATTTGTTCAAAGACAATCTGTTGGTCATCCCTACAAAACAACTACAACAGAGAATAATGAGTCTCTGTCACGATACCCTACACTCCGGACATCGTGGTGTCACCAATACCCTCTGTCTGATACAAAGGCAATTCTGGTGGCCTAGGATGGGACCCGACGTACGGCAGTACATTCAATCCTGTGTTGTATGCAGTCAAAATAAGCACAATAACAAGAAACCAGCGGGCCTTCTACTACAACCTACATTGCCAACTAGGCCTTGGGAGATTATCGCTACGGACTTCATTGTGGAACTGCCACCATCCCGTGGGTATACCACCATCATGGTTACCATAGACCTGTTCACTCATATGGCTCATTTTACGCCCCTGCGTAAATTACCATCCTCTTCTGAACTAGCAGGAATCTTCCTGGAACACATATTCCGTTTGCATGGACTCCATTCCAAGATCATTTCGGATCGGGGACCTCAATACATCTCACAATTCTGGAAACATCTCTGTCAATGCTTAGGAATCCATCGTGCCCTTTCGTCAGGTTACCACCCTCAAACCAACGGAATCACAGAATGTGTCAACCAAACCCTGGAACAGTATCTTCGATGCTTCGCCACCAAGGTCCAGGATGACTGGTCGCTCCTGATACCCGTGGCTGAATTCGCTTACAATAATTCGGACCATTCGGCACTTAAGATCAGCCCCTTTTATTGCAGTCAAGGATATCATCCGTCGGTTCTACCTTCTGTTCTTCCCAAATCTACACCAGTACCTACAGTTGACTCCTTGATCGAAACCCTTGTCAAAATACATAAAGAAGCCAAAGAATTTTTGGAGAAGGCCAGGAAACAGACCAAGAAATATGCAGATTCCAGAAGAAGACCTGGCCCTTCTTATGCAGTCGGTGATCAGATCTGGTTGTCCTCCAAATTACTACCCCAACATCTAAGGCCTAGTAAACTGGCCCCTCGGTACTATGGTCCATTTTCCATCAAAGAAATTATAAATCCTGTTTCTTATCGGATCGAGTTGCCTGAATCCTGGAAGAAGATACACCCAGTATTTCACACATCCTTATTGAAACCCTACTATCCATCCTCCCAAAAACCCTCCAGACCTCCTCCTATACTGGTCGATGACCAATTGGAATATGAGGTATCTCGGATTTGTGACTCCAGGTATAGAAGGGGCCAGCTTCAATACCTGGTTGAATGGAAAGGATATCCTCCTAGCGAAAGAACCTGGGAACCTCTCTCAAACATCAAGGCCCCATGGCTGCTCAGAAGGTTCCACCTCATCCACCCGGGCAAACCAGGAGGGAAGGGTCTTCGGAGGAGGCATGCTGTCATGAATCACAGAGTGCGCCCCTTTTGGGCCTCATGGTCCTTGTCACAACGGACTTATACACATTAATACCTCCAATATGGCCAACCAACGCATTCCCTTCTCGCTCCATGCGTTGGACGTAACCTTTCTCTATTTCTAGACCACGCCTTCCGCGGCACCGCGCGACTCAATGCTATAGCGATTAGCGACCAGACGTGTGCTCCGTAGCTTGCGGTTCTTCTCCTTTCCACTCCGCTATCCCTTCCTCAACCCCCCCCCCTTTCTTCTTCCTCCTGGATTTTAGTTCTAGCGAACTTACCTTGCCTCCTGGATTCCTGGATTCGACCTCCTGGAAAACTGAACGCATTCTGGATTCGGCAGAGACACGGGCCGCCTTCTTCAAAACCCCATCCATCCGAAAGAAGGCAGCCTCCAAGAACACCGGTAAAGAACGGATTCAGGTGAGAAGGGGGGAACTCCTTGACACTGTAAGTTCCGGTGATCGGTGATCACAGTAATGGTATGCCTGGCACCGAGAAGATAGTGCCGCCAAGCCTTGAAGGCAGATTTAATGGCTAATAACTCCTTGTCGGTAACCTCATAGTTTAACTCGGGGGCCGAGAACTTCCTGGACCAAAATGCTACTGGATGAAGCTGGCCAGTTTCAGGGTCCTTTTGAGACAGGACAGCTCCCATGGCTAGACTGGATGCATCAGTTTCCACTATGTATGGAAGTTCAGGGCGCGGTTGCTTTAACACAGGTGCAGATGTGAATTTTGCTTTCAGCTCTGGGAAGGCATTTTCAGCTTCTTCAATCCACATAAAGCGTTTATTTTTTCGCAAGAGTGCTGTGATGATATGTATGACATGTGAAAAATCTGGGATGAATATACGGTAGAAATTGGCAAAGCCTAGCATGCTTTGTACTCCTTTAACTGAACTTGGTTATGGCCACTTAATGATTGCGTCCACCTTCCGTGAGTCCATTTGGACTCCCTTTGGGGTAAGGATAAACCCAAGGAATTCAACTTCTGTGGCATGAAAAACACATTTTTTTGTTTTGCATATAGTTTGTGCTGGCGCAATTTCTCAAAAGACTGCTCGGACGTGCTTCACATGGTCAGATACTGAAGAGGAGCATACTAGAATATCATCGATATACACGACAACACAAACGTCAATGAGTTCACGAAGGACATCGTTCATGAAGTATTGGAAGGCTGCTGGTGCATTGCACAACCCGAAAGGCATCACCTGGTATTCGAATAACCCATACTTAGTGTGGAAAGCAGTCTTCCATTTGACGCCCTCTTTTACACGTACCAGATGGTATACCCCCCGGAGATCTAATTTAGTGTATATACAAGCGTCCTTCACTTGGTCTAGTAGTTCAGGGATCAGAGGCAACGGGTATCGGTTCTTAACAGTTATCTGGTTCAATGCGCGGTAGTCTATGCACGTTCTGATGTCACCTTCCTTTTTGGGTACGAAGAACAAAGCTGAAGATGCAGGGGACTTGGATGGGCGAATAAAGTCATTGGCAAGGTACTGATCTAAGTATTGTCGTAGGTGAAGGTTCTCAGGTTCCGTAAGGGCATAGATCCTGCTACAAGGGGGTTGCGCACCGGGTATGAGATCGATTTGACAATCGTACGATCTGTGAGGAGATAAGGTGTTTGCCTGTTCCTTTTGGAAGACATCCTGGAATTCTTGGTATTCTGGAGGTAGTTGCATGACTGCTGTGGTTACTGTGGCCAGGCCTGCGTCCTGATTTTTCTTTGGGTAACACGTTTGTGCACAATCCGGGAAGGTTAGTCTCTTCTCTCGCCAATCAATACAAGGATTATGTGTTTCCAACCAAGGTATCCCCAGTATTATTTGGAACTGTGGAGCTTTGATTAGATAAAACACAATAGTCTCTCAATGCCCATCCTGACCCAATAGTGTCATCTCTGCGGTGGAATGAGTTACAGGCGCAGAGGCAATTTCAGTTCCATCGACTGTGGTGATGACATCTGAGGTGGTTTTTCGGCAGAGAGGTAGATTCATCCTGGAATTCAATTCATAGTCCACATAGTTTCCTATGGCCCCACTATCAATGTATGCCCTTACTGCGTGCATACGCGATGGCTGCCCTGGATCTACGAGGACCATTGGTATGATGAAATGCGAGGTCTGAGTATCCTTCTTCAAGCGGACCTCTACGCTTGTCGGGCGTGGTCGTTTCCCGAGTCTGATTCCATATGGCTTTTATCAGTAGCTCCTACCACCTTCTTAGGTGGTTTTACAGGGCAATCCCGTAGAAAATGTCCAGAAGTTCCACAATATAGACACATTTGCATTTGCCGTCTCCTTTCTCTTTCCTTCTGGGTTAAGGGTCCTTTAACCCCTCCGATTTGCATGGGTCCTAAAGCATCTGCTCCTTTGGGGTTAGCGTGGGTTTTGACCAACACCCGATTCTCAAACTTGGTTCGATCAGCCTTTCTGTTCTGAAGTCTGTGATCTAACTGGACCACTAAGTCTATATATTCTGCGCAGTTTTGAGGTAGGTTCACGGCTTGAGCCAAGACATCCTTGAGTTCTCCTCGAAGCCCTCGGTGAAATAACGTGATTCGTTTTACCTCAGGCCATCCCTTTTCCACTATTAACCTATTAAAGGTCACGATGTAGGATAGAAGGTCCTGGTTACCCTGTCGTAGGGACAAAAGTTTGTTATCCAGGGCCTGTCCTTGGGAGTGCCGGGCAAATAGTCTTTCCATGCTAGTTTGAAAGCCCTGAAAATCCCGAAGAATTGGGGCATCCTGAGTAACTAGTGGAATTGACCAATCAGCTGCTCTGCCGCTGAGATATGACAATACAAAGGCTACCTTGGCTTGATCGTTTGGGAAGGCTCCAGGTCTGCATAAAAAGTGCAAGCGGCATTGGCTCATAAACACGGCAAACCTTTTGGGATCTCTGGCAAAGCGTTCGGGTGGGGCTAATGGAATATGTCCTGGTAGGTTTATTTGCACAGGGTTACTCGATAACACAGGAGCTGGATTTCCCCCAGAACCAGGTAGGGGTGCTTGTCCAGCCTGGCTTTGCAATAGTTGCCTAGCAAGATCATCAGTTCACTCCTTTGACAAAATCAGTTCTCTCCTAAGAGCATTGGTTTCTTGACGGGCGGAATGCACTTCAGCCCTCAGTTCCCCTAGTAATTGGGCCAATTGGTCAGTCTCTGAGGTATCCATAACGCCCGGGTGGGAATTTGTGGGTAGGCTTTGCGTTCTCTTACGCTCACCTGGCTCCCACAGAGGCGTCGATCTGGACTGGACTGCTGCGGTCTTCCCCAATGTGACGCGTAGGGCCGAGATGACGGACTGGACTGGCCCACCTAGCTTCGTTTGCTTGGCCCGTAGGAATATTCTTCTGCAAGTGGAGAAAGGGAATTAACCACCCGTGGAGTTGAGCGTAAATCCCCCCACCCCGCTGTTCTCCCCACTGATCACCTTGGATGTTCCCTCTTATAGTCTCACCTGATGATTTGAAAAGATGAGCTCTCCATCCTGCATTGAGCGCAGGGGCGCGTAGATAACCAGTTGCTTCACTGGCTCAAAGGAATTGGTGAGTTCCAGGACAATATTGACTGCGATATTCCCGGCAAGACGCCGTAAGTATGTAGTTCGTAAGAGTTCAAATGCCTGACTTTCACTCTTGTCCGATTCCTTGCAGGTTGCAGCTTGACCCTATTGAAGAGTTCCTCGTGGCAACCGGTAATGTTCTGGTAAGGATTTGTATTATCCAACACAGTTCAATAAAATAATGTCCATATGTAACCTGTTGCTTTCTCCCTTATTCAGGCGCTGAGAGAAAGTATGAAGTCTCGGGGAATAATGCCTCCGGCGGTAAAATCAGGTAAGTCTTTTGTGGTGAGGAGGGTTCCCCTTGTTAGTCCCTTGTTTCACATTGCTGTCCTTTTGTTTCCCCTTAGGGGCCGGGGTTCGGATAGGATGCAGTGGAAGCTGCGTCGACCTGTGAAGAAGAATAATAACCCCGGTGGTAAAATCAGGTAAGTCTATGGGGGGTATTACTCTGTGTATTCCCTTGGCTCACCTTGCTGTTCTCGTCTTCTCCTTAGGTGCCAGAGTGCGGCGGTAACATGCAGGAGGATGCAGTGAAATGTGAAGATGCTGCGAAGGCCGGTGAGTTCAGCGCGGCGCTGCAGCAGGCGAGGCCACGCGCATAAAATAACTTCTTTCTTCCAGCTCGAAGGCACGATGGATCGGGAATTCAGGTAAGGATCAAAGGTATTGCTCTTGTTCTAACCTTTTCTCCTTCTTTCTGCCTTTTTCTAGGAGCTCCAAACTCGAGGCGGGCGTGGCAGAAGACTGGATGCAGACATGCAGGCACGGTGAGCGTTACGCTGCTGGATGCAGAATAACGCAAAGCGTGTGCTGCTCTTCGGGCGTGGTTTAAATAGCCTCCAAAGTAGTCCCAGGTAAGTATTCCTCCCCAGCCCCATCTGAGTAAATAAATGGTCCCTAGGTAAAATAGTCCCTTCCAAGCCTTGTTTGGCTTGGAGCTCTTGCAACATGGTCTGCATCAGGTAAGTTTGCAGCATGGTCTGCATCGGGTAAGTTTTAATCTATGAGCATATGGCGCCAGGACTGCACCCAAATAGCCCCTAGCGGGGGTTGTTGGGCTTCCTTGGGGTAACTTTATGCCTGCTTCCAGGGTTGCTGGACTTGGTCTGGGCCCCCGGGGGTAGGCATCATGACAGCGGCAGCTGAAACACTTCACACGCAAGGAGGAGAGAGAAGAGAAAGAGTGAAAGGCTGGAAGAGGGGAGGGACAAAGCAGACGGAGCCAAGATACTGGAACTGGAAATGTGACCCCAGATAAAGGAGCGGGAGCTTGAACACTTCACACTCTGGGAGGAGTGATAAGAGAAAGAGTGAAAGACTAGAAGAGGGGAGGGACAGGTCAGACAGAGCCAAGGAACTGGAAGAGTAACTACAGATAGAGGAGAGAGAGCTTGAACACTTCACACTCCGGGAGGCATAGAAGAGAAAGAGTAAAAGGCTGTAAGAGGGGAGGGACAGAGGAAACAGAGCCGAGGAACTGGAACTGTGACTCCAGAAAAGGTAGCAGGAGCTTGAAGACTTCACACACAAGGAGGAGAGAAAAGAGAAAAAAGAGTGAAAGGCTAGAAGTGGGGAGGGACAGAGCCAAGGAACTGGAACTGTGACACCAGATTAAGGAGCTAGTGCTGGAACACCTCACACCCAAGGTGGAGAGAGAAGAGAAAGAGTGAGCGATTGGCTGTGGGGAGGGGCAGAGCCAAGGAACTGGAACTGTGACTCCAAATTAAGGAGCGGGAGCTTGAAGATTTCACACTCAAGGAGGAGAAAGTGTGAAAGGCTGGAAGCGGGGAGGGACAGAGCAGACAGAGCTAAGGAACTGGAAGTGTGAGTCCAGATCAAGGAGCGGGAGCTGGAACACTCCACACTACAGGAGGAGAGAGAAGAGAGAAAGAGTGAAACGCTGGCAGCGCGGGGGGGTGCAGAGCAGACAGAGCCAAGGAACCGCTGGAAGTGTGACTCCAGATCAAGGAGCGGGAGCTGGAACACTCCACACTACAGGAGGATAGAGAAGAGAGAAAGAGTGAAAGGCTGGCAGCGGGGAGGGACAAGGCAGACAGAGCCAAGGAACTGGACGAGTGACTCCAGATCAAGGAGAGGGAGCTGGAGCACTCCACACTACAGGAGGAGAGAGAAAGAGTGAAAGGCTGGCAGCGGGAGGGACAAGGCAGACAGAGCTAAGGAACTGGACGAGTGACTCCAGATAAAGGAGCGAGAGCTGGAACACTTCACACTCTGGAGAGAGAAGAGAAAGAGAAGAGAAAGAGTGAGCGATTGGCCGCGGGGAGAGGCAGAGCAGACAGAGCCAAGGAAGGAACTGGAAGTGTGACGCCAGATCAAGGAGCAGGCGCTTGAGACTGCAAAAGCAAAGGGCCCCTCCGAAATGACTGGTGATGATGCGTCCCAATGCGTTGGTGAGCGAATAACAGTAGGATAATGATGTCTTCGTAAGGTTTAAATCCTTTGTAAACACTTGTAGAATGGTTGGTTTGACTGACTCTGCACAGACTTGTGTGCAAAGTGCCTCAGTGTCTTGGAAGCTCTACTGGAACTGGATGAAACCGAGCAAGAGAATTATGAATATGTGAAGATCAGATTGGTTGTGAAATGTATAACTCCCTCTCAGTATCTTGAGAAGTTTAGGGAGCACAAAAGGAAAGATAGTATGACTTGGTCCACTTGGGTGACTGCTCCGTGAAAGACACGTATGGTTGGATATTCGGTTACGGTTGAGGGGTTACGCCCTTTGATTATGCTTGAGCACATATGGAATGCTTGTTCCACAGAGCTACATCCGCACCTTGCTCACTCTACGCATCTAGAGCCAGAATTGTTGATTTGTCTCCCACAAGGTATCCAGAAAGGGGGCTCCTCAGAAAGTTGAAGGGCACAAGCCTACCTCTGATAAACATCTTCCTTAACGGGTTCCTAAAATAGAAAGCGATAAGTCCCATGGAGGTTGTAACAAAGATAGTGGTGTGCCCGTCTACAAGCAGGAGGTCAAAAAAACCCTTCCCCAGATTTCCACTTAACTGTGGAGCTTGTGGGTCACCTGGCCACGGGAAAGGGGACCCTTCGTGCAAGGGGACAGTAAAAGGGATCCATGGCACAAGTCTTACTTTCCTACCAGAGCATGAGCCCAATTGGGCCTGCTCAGAACTTACCTTAGTCTCCATGGTGGTTAGGGAAAATATCTCCATCAGCTTCATTAGTAAGAAGCTCAAGGGTAGAGGGCATAGGCGGGTCACAGTTGAAAAAGAGTGTTTTTCCATTGTGTGTGCCTTCAGAAGGTTTCCACCCTGCCTTACTGCATCTATCTGCTGGATCCAAACAGACCTCAGACCCCTTAAGTGGTTAAGGCACATGAACGGGGCAACCCCGAAATAGCTCAGGTGGGCAATCCACTTACAGGGTGTGGACTTCACTATTGAGCACATGCCTGGTCATCACCATGGTAATGAGCCAGCACCGTCGGCGTCCTGTACATTCTGAAAGCAAAGCTCTGCCTCTACAAGGAAGACCAGAAGGAACCCACCACGGCACTCCTTTCCCCTGATCTGGTGGGGATGACTGGGATCACAGCTTCTGCTCGAAGGCCTAGTCTAACGGAAGCTCCTGACCGTGCCTGCATGCCAGGACCCTGAAGACTCTCCGATGTGAACAGACCAGAGAATCTTCACCACAGCACTTCAGGCAAGTGCTCTGTTTCCCTCTCCCCTCACCTAGGAATCTCCAGAGGCCACGCTGCCTCCATTCCTGTCACTCCACCACTCTGCTCCTGCTTTCCTTAACTATTCTACAACTTCCGCTCTTCATTGGGCTCTTACTAAGCTAATCCCCTCCTCAGAAGCTGAATACTGTGCTGCAGGACGACATTGAAGCTTTGCATTACTGTCAACCACCGACTGCTGCTGTCTCTCCTTTCTGCTCCTCTGGCTCTGACCCCTGACCTGGGAATTTTCAAATCAATTAAATGAAATCTAGGCAAATAATCGTTTCCAAGGATCTGCTGTTCCCATCCTCTTTGGTAGGCCATTGCTGTAGCCATCAGTGGTTTCTAACAATGTGCAAAGCAACTGCCTCTGGAAACCACCAACTGCACCCTGCAGAACTGCTTACCTAGTTGCAGGGTGTTGCTCTCCTGTCTCTCTGCCTCTGCCGGCTAACATTTTCTTTGTTGATTTCTTAATCTGTGGGACTCTTGAGGGTCTCCCTCCAATGGAATGCCAGGAACTGCGCCTTGGGGTCACATTCACACTGCGCTAAAACGCTCCCGCCAAAGACTATCCCTATTAACAATATTGGTCTCTTGTGAGCTTGCCTGCCTGAATGGAAGAGCACGTGCCTGCCTGAATGGAAGAGCACGTGCCTGCCTGAATGGAAAAGCATGTGCCTGCCTGAATAGACAAGCGTGTGCCTGCCTGAATGGACAAGCTTGTGCCTGCCTGAATGGAAAAGCATGTGCCTGCCTGAATGGGCAAGCATGTGCCTGCCTGAATGGAAAAGCATGTGCCTGCCTGAATGGAAAAGCATGTGCCTGCCTGAATGGGCAAGCATGTGCCTGCCTGAATAGACAAACATGTGCCTGCCTGAATGGAAAATCATGTGCCCGCCTGAATGGAAACGCATGTGCCTGCCTGAATGGAAAAGCATGTGCCTGCCTGAATGGAAGACAATGTGCCTGCCTGAATGGAAGACAATGTGCCTACCTGAATGGAAAAGCATGTGCTTGCCTGAATGGACAAGCACGTGCCTGCCTGAATGGAAAAGCACGTGTCTGCCTGAATAGACAAGCATGTGCCTGTCTGAATGGAAGAGCATGTGCCTGCCTGAATGGACATTCACGTGCCTGTCTGAATGGAAAAGCATGTGCCTGCCTGAATGGAAGAGCATGTGTCTGCCTGAATGGACAAGCATGTGCCTGCCTGAATGGAAAAGCATGTGCCTGCCTGAATGGAAAAGCATGTGCCTGCCTGAATGGAAGAGCATGTGCCTGCCTGAATGGAAGAGCATGTGCCTGCCAGAATGGAAAAGCATGTGCCTGCCTGAATGGAAAAGCACGTGCCTGCCTGAATGGAAAAGCATGTGCCTGCCTGAATGGACAAGCATGTGCCTGCCTGAATGGAAAAGCACGTGCCTGCCTGAATGGAAAAGCATGTGCCTGCCTGAATGGACAAGCATTGAATGGAAAAGCATGTGCCTGCCTGAATGGAAAAGCACGTGCCTGCCTGAATGGAAAAGCATGTGCCTGCCTGAATGGAAGAGCACGTGCCTGCCTGAATGGAAGAGCATGTGCCTGCCTGAATGGACAAGCATGTGCCTGCCTGAATGGAAAAGCACGTGCCTGCCTGAATGGAAAAGCATGTGCCTGCCTGAATGGAAAAGCACGTGCCTGCCTGAATGGAAAAGCATGTGCCTGCCTGAATGGAAGAGCACGTGCCTGCCTGAATGGAAGAGCACGTGCCTGCCTGAATGGACAAGCATGTGCCTGCCTGAATGGAAAAGCACGTGCCTGCCTGAATGGAAAAGCATGTGCCTGCCTGAATGGAAAAGCATGTGCCTGCCTGAATGGAAAAGCATGTGCCTGCCTGAATGGAAAAGCACGTGCCTGCCTGAATGGAAAAGCATGTGCCTGCCTGAATGGACAAGCATGTGCCTGCCTGAATGGAAAAGCACGTGCCTGCCTGAATGGAAAAGCACGTGCCTGCCTGAATGGACAAGCACGTGCCTGCCTGAATGGAAAAGCACGTGCCTGCCTGAATGGAAAAGCATGTGCCTGCCTGAATGGAAGAGCATGTGCCTGCCTGAATGGAAAAGCATGTGCCTGCCTGAATGGAAAAGCATGTGCCTGCCTGAATGGAAGAGCATGTGCCTGCCTGAATAGACAAGCATGTGCCTGCCTGAATGGAAAAGCATGTGCCTGCCTGAATGGAAGAGCATGTGCCTGCCTGAATGGAAGAGCACGTGCCTGCCTGAATGGAAGAGCATGTGCCTGCCTGAATGGAAAAGCATGTGCCTGCCTGAATGGAAAAGCACGTGCCTGCCTGAATGGAAAAGCATGTGCCTGCCTGAATGGAAAAGCATGTGCCTGCCTGAATGGACGAGCACGTGCTTGCCTGAATGGAAGAGCACGTGTCTGCCTGAATGGAAGACAATGTGCCTGCCTGAATGGAAAAGCATGTGCTTGCCTGAATGGACAAGCACGTGCCTGCCTGAATGGAAAAGCACGTGCCTGCCTGAATGGACAAACATGTGCCTGCCTGAATTCAAAAGCACGTGTCTGCCTGAATGGAAGAGCATGTGCCTGTCTGAATGGAAAAGCATGTGCCTGCCTGAATGGAAGACAATGTGCCTGCCTGAATGGACAAGCACGTGCTTGCCTGAATGGAAAAGCACGTGCCTGCCTGAATGGACAAACATGTGCCTGCCTGAATTCAAAAGCATGTGTCCGCCTGAATGGAAAAGCATGTGTCTGCCTGAATAGACAAGCATGTGCCTGTCTGAATGGAAAAGCATGTGCCTGCCTGAATGGAAGAGCACGTGCCTGCCTGAATGGACGAGCACGTGCCTGCCTGAATGGAAACGCATGTGCTTGCCTGAATGGAAAAGCATGTGCCTGCCTGAATGGAAAAGCATGTGCCTGCCTGAATGGAAAAGCACGTGTCTGCCTGAATGGACGAGCACATGCCTGCCTGAATGGAAACGCATGTGCCTGCCTGAATGGAAAAGCATGTGCCTGCCTGAATGGAAAAGCATGTGTCTGCCTGAATAGACAAGCATGTGCCTGCCTGAATGGAAAAGCATGTGCCTGCCTGAATGGAAAAGCATGTGCCTGCCTGAATGGAAAAGCATGTGTCTGCCTGAATAGACAAGCATGTGCCTGCCTGAATGGAAAAGCATGTGCCTGCCTGAATGGACGAGCACGTGCCTGCCTGAATGGAAACGCATGTGCCTGCCTGAATGGAAAAGCATGTGCCTGCCTGAATGGAAAAGCACGTGCCTGCCTGAATGGAAAAGCACGTGTCTGCCTGAATGGAAGAGCACGTGCCTGCCTGAATGGAAAAGCACGTGTCTGCCTGAATGGACAAACATGTGCCTGCCTGAATTCAAAAGCATGTGCCTGCCTGAATGGAAGAGCACGTGCCTGCCTGAATGGACAAACATGTGCCTGCCTGAATTCAAAAGCATGTGCCTGCCTGAATGGAAGAGCACGTGCCTGCCTGAATGGACAAACATGTGCCTGCCGGAATTCAAAAGCATGTGCCTGCCTGAATGGACGAGCACGTGCCTGCCTGAATGGAAACGCATGTGCCTGCCTGAATGGAAACGCATGTGCCTGCCTGAATGGAAGAGCATGTGCCTGCCTGAATGGGCAAGCATGTGCCTGCCTGAATGGAAAAGCATGTGCATGCCTGAATGGAAGAGCACGTGTCTGCCTGAATAGACAAGCATGTGCCTGTCTGAATGGAAAAGCATGTGCCTGCCTGAATGGGCAAGCATGTGCCTGCCTGAATGGAAAAGCACGTGCCTGCCTGAATGGAAAAGCATGTGCCTGCCTGAATGGAAAAGCATGTGCCTGCCTGAATGGAAGAGCACGTGCCTGCCTGAATGGAAGAGCACGTGCCTGCCTGAATGGAAGAGCAGGTGCCTGCCGGAATGGAAGAGCACGTGTCTGCCTGAATAGACAAGCACGTGCCTGCCTGAATGGAAAAGCATGTGCCTGCCTGAATGGAAGAGCATGTGTCTGCCTGAATAGACAAGCATGTGCCTGTCTGAATGGAAGAGCATGTGCCTGCCTGAATGGAAGAGCATGTGTCTGCCTGAATGGAAGAGCACGTGCCTGCCTGAATGGAAAAGCATGTGCCTGTCTGAATGGAAGAGCATGTGCCTGCCTGAATGGAAAAGCATGTGCCTGCCTGAATGGAAAAGCACGTTTCTGCCTGAATGGAAAAGCACGTGCCTGCCTGAATGGAAGAGCACGTGTCTGCCTGAATGGAAAAGCATGTGCCTGTCTGAATGGAAAAGCACGTGCCTGCCTGAATGGAAGAGCACGTGTCTGCCTGAATGGAAGAGCATGTGCCTGTCTGAATGGACAAGCACGTGCCTGCCTGAATGGAAGAGCACGTGTCTGCCTGAATGGACAAGCATGTGCCTGCCTGAATGGACAAGCATGTGCCTGCCTGAATGGAAGAGCACGTGCCTGCCTGAATGGAAAAGCATGTGCCTGCCTGAATGGAAAAACATGTGCCTGCCTGAATGGACAAGCATGTGCCTGCCTGAATGGAAAAACATGTGCCTGCCTGAATGGACAAGCATGTGCCTGCCTGAATGGAAGAGCATGTGCCTGTCTGAATGGAAGAGCATGTGCCTGCCTGAATGGAAAAGCATGTGTCTGTCTGAATGGAAGAGCACGTGCCTGCCTGAATGGAAAAGCATGTGTCTGCCTGAATAGACAAGCATGTGCCTACCTGAATGGAAAAGCATGTGCCTGCCTGAATGGAAGAGCACGTGCCTGCCTGAATGGAAGAGCATGTGTCTGCCTGAATAGACAAGCATGTGCCTGCCTGAATGGACAAGCATGTGCCTGCCTGAATGGAAAAGCATGTGCCTGCCTGAATGGACAAGCATGCGCCTGTCTGAATGGAAGAGCACGTGCCTGCCTGAATGGAAAAGCACGTGCCTGCCTGAATGGAAGAGCACGTGCCTGCCTGAATGGAAAAGCACGTGCCTGCCTGAATGGAAGAGCACGTGTCTGCCTGAATAGACAAGCACGTGCCTACCTGAATGGAAAAGCACGTGCCTGCCTGAATGGAAGAGCATGTGCCTGCCTGAATGGAAAAGCATGTGCCTGCCTGAATGGAAAAGCATGTGTCTGCCTGAATAGACAAGCATGTGCCTACCTGAATGGAAAAGCACGTGCCTGCCTGAATGGAAGAGCACGTGCCTGCCTGAATGGAAGAGCATGTGTCTGCCTGAATAGACAAGCATGTGCCTACCTGAATGGAAAAGCATGTGCCTGCCTGAATGGAAAAGCATGTGCCTGCCTGAATGGAAAAACACGTGCCTGCCTGAATGGACAAGCACGTGCCTGCCTGAATGGAAGAGCACGTGCCGGCCTGGAACTGCTGCTTCTTTTTCAGGATAGACTTTCGACTGTAATGGAACTCTTATTCTGAAAGTGATACTTGTTCTGTTGAGATCTCTGGTTTACAAAATGTTGCTTTCTTGCTAGTGTATTGTTTTCTTTTTGCCTTTTCTTAACTATAAAGATTATGATGATCATTATGAGTTTGCCAGTAAGCTACCAGAAATACCAGAGGCTTACTGGCAAACTCAGCTTACCATTTATGCCACTCGGTATCCCGGTATTACCAGGATATTACGGGTGGCGGGATGACGGTAATTTCCCATTCCCATATGCAATGGGTTGCCAGAATCACCGGCATTGGTACTACCTTTGCCAGTGATTCTGGCATTGCATTTCCGATAGGGGCCTGAACTACCGGTAGTCGACATCCTTTACCGGAAAACGTTGTTACCGGCACCCTATTTCTGTTCCGGCATACTTGTAATGACCCCCCCCCCCCCCCCCCCGCATGTGTTTTATAGAAATATAGTGTCTGGAACTTTTCTTATTTGGTATCTCGTGAAAAGTGTGTACTGTACTTGTGAACCCCCATAACTCTTGATATAACAGCCTTGTGTTCTATACTAAAATGCATGACTTCAACTTCCCAAATCGCTGACCTGCAAGCAAATGACAGGGTTCTTAAGGATGGCCAACACTGCTGACATTGTACTGCAGACAATGGATGCTGGGTAAGGCATCTGTTGTGAAGCTGCTACAAACCCACACCCTCTCTTCTGGTCCCCAGAAGCAGATGAAGCTGGAAGATTGAACCAAACAGAAGCCAAAGTAACAGTAGTTGGAATAAACACTCAGAAGCACTTTTTATCTCATTTCTTGTTGTCCGCATTGGGTCTCTGGTTTGGATCCTCTTTCTCCCCACAGGGATTCTGACTGCTTGAGGTGGGCATGAACAGGCATGTGGGGACTGCGAACTGCTTGGTAAGGGGTGCTCCTGAGTTGTCCTCACCTAACAAGGAAGGCCTCACTTTTTGATAGCCCATGGTAACTGAACTGCATCATCTTAGTCTACTTTTCTGCCCCATCAACCATGTTTAATCAGATCAGTAAGCTGTGAAGAGCTCTGTGTGTGGGGGGATGGGGTACAAGGCTATTGATGGCCTGGGGAGCCTCGGGCATCCTCTTTGTACCCGCTCAGGACAAGCATCACAGAGCCGGAGGTGTCCCCGGTCCTCAGGGGCACCCCAGTCCTGTTCACTAGCCTCAAACATGGGACTTTGCCCCACCTCTCTCAGGGTATTGTCAGCCAGTTGCGTCTCCAGGAGCTCCAATGTCTGGTACATCTGGACCTACTCCTTGGAAACGCAGGTAGCCGGCAGATCCCTCCAGGCTTTCTCAGCACACACCAGCTGTACCTCCATGATTGACAGTCTGCTCATGATCTCAAGGACAAGAGCGTCCCCTTTGGAAGCCAGTAGGAAGGGTTGTGGAGGTCAAAGGGAGCTGTGGCCCCATTGCCATTCATAGGGGATCCTTTTGCATACCTGGCCAGAGAGAAGATCACTCCAGAGCAGAACCTCCACGCCATACCGGTGGTCGACCATCCCCAACATGTCCCAAAGTCTCAGCTACTGAATCATCAAAATGCCAGTGTGACCGTGGTGGGTGCTGTACTGTTTGTGTAGTCATCTTGGGCACCTAAGAGCTGGGCTAGGGTGGTATGTGTGGGACCGGATGCCTATATCTAATGAAAAGGTCACGGGTGTTGATTGTGTCATATGACCATGTGCCCTGCATGTGAATGGGGTGCTAGATTGGGAGGACTGTTGGTGTAGCATTGATTCTTCAGTCACTTTAGGTGATTCTCAGATGTGTACTGCAGAACTCTACCTTTCCATTACTGATTCCCTGGGAGAAACCTTCCGAGAGGCTTACAGACCAGGAGAGCTCTGTGGCATTTTTCTGGCAGCTTAAAGGACCTGGAGAGCTCTGTGGCATGTTGCCGGCACCATCCAAGACAGAACATGCGCAGCCACTGACCATTAAGGGATGGATGGAGCATCTGGGTGGTCTCAGCAGTATCTGCAAAGGAAACCTAACTTCCAAGATGGCGACCAAGCTTCAAAATCTGCTTTGTCTGATTCACTGCACACTGGAGATCAAGATCAGTGAGATTGATTCAGAGAACTGCCACACCATTGCAGTCATAATTAAATGACACATGTATTGACACTCACAGATGAGATGGCCCAGGGGCAAAGGGGGGGGGCGTTGCACGTACTAATTGTGCAAGTAATGTGATGATGTCAAGGATGACCTGGTGGGTGACATCAGGGGTTAAGTGGTCCTTGAATGTGGCACGGCTTGCATACAATGACATAGAAACAGGTGCAGCATGTGAAGTCCCAGGGTGGAACTCCAGGAGAAGGGTGGGTGCTTTGGGGGCAGTATGGGGTAGTTGTATAGAGCGCTCACAGGGTTGGAGTGCAAGATGTTGTAGTGGGGCTTATAGTATGGGGGTTTTCTTTGAGAAATATGTGAACAGTAGAGAAGCCCTTTTGGTTGTAGGCTCAGGTTAAGAAAGCATTTCTCGCAGACGGCTCATAATAAAAGAGCTGCCTGCCCTTGTATGACGAGCAGAATCGGATCCCGCGATGAGCACAGCGCGCTCATCTTCACTGTCTGCCTCCATCTCAAGTCATCATTCTAGCTTTTCCTCGTAGAGGAAAGCGGCTAACCCAGGGAAGCTGCGGGAGAAGCCGGAGAAGACAAAGGCACAGGGTAAGGTGTCGGACCTTCCCCTGACGACCCAGGTGGTCCAGGCGAAGTTATCCTCGACGATCGAGCTGGTGGTGAAAGGGGCTGACGGGGTCGGGGGATTCCTGACAGCGCCCAGAGTGGCTCTCCCATCCAGACGTGAGGCTTTGGCCAAGCCGGTGGAGAAAACGCCAGAGGAGAGGATGCCGTCCTTGAACCCGAGACCGACCCCTCAGGATGTAAAGAAGGGGGGGTGGAGGCCTCTACCGGATACAAAGAGGACATGGTGTCCATTCACATGGTCCCGGAGGACGTGGGTAACGGCGCCGACTGCATAAACGGCGTGGAGAATGACGGCGGCAGAAATGGTGAGAGGGGCGATGACAGCGAGCCTACCACCCCGCAACACCTCTCAGGGACGTATCGCTGGGTATCCTTTCAACTCTCCACACGCTGTTGTCGGAAATCCAGAAGAGGGTGCCGACAGCACCCCCAGCGCCGGCCCCTGTGGCATCGGCCCCCCACTGGGAAAGAAGAGAAAATGGCACCCTATGCCACCTCATCAACTGCTGCACATACCTTCCACCCCCAGGGATATGGGGACAGACACAGAGATAACAGACATGGACGACGGCAGCATTTCCCTGCCTGTCAAGGTCACACTGGTCCCTGGTGCTGGAGTGGAATTAACCAACCACCACCACAATGGTCTTGATACCTGCAAGTCGGAGCTTACACAGGCATTCGCAACCAGAGCAGGGAAAGAAGGTTAGGATCTCGTTGATTGGATGGGTAAGGGAAGTTAGGGTAACCCGGAAAAGGATTAGGTACAGGACAGGACTGGGGAGATTGGGAGAAGCTTGACTGTTGCACACCTTTATCTTGTGCCAAACAAGGTAACTTCCGTACTGCTTGAAGGTGGATGCACTGTTCTCAATTGTACCCTTAAGCAAACTTAACCACTATGTTAAAATCACATAGAACTAAACAAATTCCACAATCATAATATGTCAGTTGGTAGTTCACCGACAGTGAATAGCAATGTGTGCACGCTTAGCTCTTTTTAATTGTCCTAGTCCGGTAACGTGGTCCTTGATGTCACCAGTCGCGAGCTGTCAGTCTTGTGCTGCGTCTTGAAGTTGTGCATGCAGGGTCCAGGCTACAAAGAAAGAATATTTTATCACTGCCTGTTAATACATTCACATGGTCATTCGCTCTTCATGCCGCTTTCATACACTCATACACACTCCCAGAATGGCTAATGAAGTGCTGCACCGCACGTGGCTACCCACAAACTATTTTTGCTATATTTGGCTCTAATAAACAAGCTGTTCAATAATGCCAGCACAAACTTCGCTGCGCATGGCTTGTGGCATCAAAGTTTCCCCGTGGTTCTGTAGTCTCAGCACTACGTTCCTCTAATAGCAAACAAAATGAGTTTTCACACATGGTTCAACCCTGGGTTAATATCCTCCAGAACGTAGAGGCACAACGTAATGTGGGAAATAAGGCACCTCAGATGCGGCTACTTATCTTGCTTTGCAGGCCCAGGGGCGATCGGTATGGGCTGAATAAGGCATGCCCCCTGTGCTTCCCCAGCTACCACTGCAATGCTCCCCGGATCCTTCAGCCGCGCTTCCCCACTCCCTTTACAGCGCGCCCCCATCTTATCTTTTAGTAGGCGAGGGGCCGGATGCTTGATCAAGGGGGGCGGGGCCCCTGGTTTTCGCCAGGGCTGCTCTGTGCACATCCTTCTCTTTGGGATCCTCGAGCACAAGCCCTGTGCCTTGGTGTTTGCACATGCGCAGTGACACGCGCCATGCCCGATCTGCTTCCTGATTGGCTGCCCACGCTCAAAGCATGCTGGGAATGTAGTTCTGATGTGCTTTTAGGCTACAGAGAGGACAAAGCAGTCTTCTGTAAGGCAGCACTCCCTTCTTGGCTGATTTTACAGTGTTATTAATGTTTTTAAATGGAATATGGTGCAAAACACTTGCACTCCTACCACCCTTAGTATTGGTAATGCGTTTTGTCTGCGTGTTTTGTTTTTCCTTTGGTCTGCCCGTGACATCGCCGTCGAGATCTTCTCCCCCGGTCGAAGTGGGATCGTTCCACACCATGGTCGCCAATAAGGAAGGTTTCCTTTACCAACGCCGTGAGCCCAAGAGGAAGGCAATTCTGGCGGTGCCTCTCCCATTCTGGCAGTGCCTCTCCTGGACGACGTTTGGGATGAGGGCCTGGTGCTGATGAGAAATCCCGCCTCAGCCCTGGCGAAAAGAGACAGGCTAGAAAAGGAGTGCCAGGTGCCGGAATCTGCAACCCTCCCTGGACTCGATAGTCTTGGCGGCTGCGAGGAAGAAGTCTTCAAATCCCTCATCTTCAGCCTCTGTTCCCCCGGACAATGCGGGCAAGAAGTTGGATGCCGTGGGTAGGAAGGTGATATACTCTGCGGCAACAGCGGTCAAGGCAGCGAATGCTCTTGCGATCCTGGCCAGATACGACAGGGAGCTGTGGTATAAGATGGCCCTGCTGCTGGAATTTCTCCCTGATGACAAGCGGGTCGAGGCACTGGAGATCCTCCAGGAGGGCGAGGTAGAATCGGATCATGCCATCACCGTGGCCCTGGATATTGCGGGCACAGGGTTCCAACAAATGGGGAACGTTGTCTGCCTCCATCGTCATGGCTAGTTGAAAGCCAACAACATTTGGCATGAAGTTCAGACTAGGGTCCTGGACATGCCTTTCGACGGGGACAATCTCATTGGGAAGGCCACTGACGAATCGTTGCAGGCCATCAAGACCGACACAGAGATGGCCCATGCCCTTGGCACGCTTCAGCAACATCGTCCTTCCTTTCGTGCCCCAGGAGGGAAATCCGGCAGATCGTCAATGGGTTTCGGCGGGGGATCATCCTCGTACCGTCAGCCCTCTCGTTCCATGACAAAGGAGGCATACAGTGGTCATTCCAAGGCTTTCGGAGGTGGCCATCGTCATAGCTCCCAAGGTGGCATGCCGGCCCCGAAGCATGATTGAACCGGCCAGTATGCCAGGCCCCCACCCATGCACCCCAGTGGGAGGCCGGCTTTGTCAGCGAGTGGGAAAAGATCTCCATCAACCGATGGGTTCTGGACGCTCTCGCCCACGGAAGCACTCTAGAATTCCAGCAGAAACATCCGTGGATACCACCAGTGGCCCAGCAGGAGCAGCACATCCCTCAGCTCCTGCAGGAAGTACAGGCCATGCCAAAAAAAGGGGCGATAGAGCTTGTTCCAAAGTGACTCCGGGGCTCCGCAGTCTACTCCAGATACTTCTTTGTAAAGAAGAAGACCGGGCGCTGGAGGCCCATTCTCGACTGCAGCGTCTAAACAAGTACTTCAAGTCCCAAAAATTCAGGATGGTCATGTTGCAGAACATACTCGTCCAACTGGAGGAAGGAGACTTCCTGACGTCACTAGATCTAGTGGATGCTTACATCCACGTCCCCATTCACAAGAAGCATCGGAAGTTCCTGCCGTTTGTCGTACAGGGAAAGCACTACCAATGCAAGGCCCTTCACTTCGGAATGAAGTCAGCACCCACGGTGTTTACGAAGTGCCTGGCACCAGTGGCGGCCCATCTACGTCTGCAAGGGATACATGTGTACCCGTACCTCGACTGGCTCATCCATGCCAAGTCAAGGGAAGTCTCCGTCGAACACACAGACAGGACTGTCCGGCTGCTGACAGATCTGCGGTTCTCCGTGAACTATTCAAAATCCTGCTTGATTCCATCCGAGAACGCACTGTTCCTGGGGTTCAGGCTGAACACGTTCTCCTGCCGGGCGGCCCCCTCAGACGAGAGAATAGTGGCCATTCCGGCCAAGGTGCAATGGCTGTTGGCACTGAGGATCACCACTCTGCGGACAATTAAGTTGCTGCTCGGCATGATGTTGCTGTGTATTTACCTGATCAGACTCTGCAGGCTGCGGATGCAACCCCTTCAGGAATTCCTGGACGCTCTGTGGGTCCAGGTTCCTGGAAGCTTTGCAGACAGAATTGTTCTCCACGAGGAATTCCATCGAGCGATAAGGTGGTGGGGCGTGCACTCCAACATCTCCGGAGGCACAGATTTCCAGAGCCCCCCATTCCAGGAGACAGTTACCAAGGCCACTTCCCTGGAGGGCTGGGGAGCCCACACCTGACATCTCCATGCCGGAGGCCTGTGGCTACCGGAGGAGAGAGATCTCCACATCCATATTCTGGAACTGCGAGCAGTGTTCTGGGCTCCCAAGTAGTTCCTTCCTTCCCTCAAGGGCAAGGTGGTGAGGGTCTTCACAGACAATGCCACCACAATGTTCTATATCAGGAAGCAGGGGGGCACCAGATCCCCAGCACTCTTCAGAGAGGTGGAGGACTTATGGCACTGGGCCATCACCCAAGGGATGTTTCTCATTCCTTTTCAACTGGCGGCAGTCAAGAACACCATTGCTGACTCAGCAGGTAGCTGCTCTCTTGCCACGAGTGGAATCTTCGACAGGATCAAATGGACAGACTCTTGCTCAGGTGGGGCAGACCCCAGATTGAACTCCAAATGCCAGAGATTCGCCAGCAGGTTCCTCCAGCCGAGGAGCATGGGGCATGCGTTTTCCTTCCCGTGGGACGGCCTGTTCCTGTACACGTTCCAGCCTTTTCCTCTACTGCTGCGAGTCATCAGTCAACTCAAATGGTGCCGATGCAGAAGGATCTTCATCGCTGCGGTGTGGCCGAGGCGGTACCCGTACCTTCTCAGCCTGTTGACGTCACCTCCAGTCCAGCTGCCAGTGGTTGCAGATCTGATCACCAGAGAAGGAGGCGCATTCCTACATCGCGACCCAGGATTGCTGAACCTGAAGGCCTGGCTCCTGCAGCCCTAGAGTTCGGTTGTTATGAGCTACCGGCGGACTGCAGGGAGGTCCTTGCCAGGGCCAGATCGTCATAGATTCTTAATTGCTACGGGCACAAGTGGCAGAATTTCGCAACCCTGTGAGGGTCATGGCCTCGCAGATCCTTCTGTACTTGTTGTCCTTGAGCAAGACGGGGCTGGTGCACGCCTCCATCAAAGGACATCTGATGGCTATCTCCCACTACACCAGATCTCCGGGACTGTCTTCTCTTTGGTCACACCGTCTAGTCAAGGAGTTCCTCAAAGGACTGTTTCGATCGTTCCCACCGGTGAAGGTGCATGGGAACTCACTGTGCTACTGAGGAGGCTATGCATCAAGCCCCTCTTAAGTTCCTTTTATGGAAAACAGCTTTTCTAGTGGCCATCACCTCCGCCAGGAGGGTAGCTGAGATCCAGGCCCTGTCCCGCAAGCGGCGTACCTGACTTTTCATGACACAAGGGTGGTGCTGCGGATGCACCCCTCCTGCTTGCCAAACTTTCAGTCGGAATTCCACCTCAAGAAGGCTTGAAGGATATGTTTCCAGAAACACTGGCAGAAAGTTGATGGAGAATCACAAGCAAACTAACCCAAACTCCTAAAAAGAAAAGGAAAAAAGGTGATCCTCTAAATGGTGGTGGTACAAGTATGTAGCACAGCATTGTGGAGGTTTACGAGGCGAGACATGGTAAGAAGGACAGAATAGGAGGTGAAGGAAAGATTCCCGTAGGCACGAGAATGTGGTGACCTCTGGAGCAGGAAGGTGAAGACAGGGCATTGGGGGAAAGTGTAGGAACCTGTGACAAGGAGGAAGCATGAATAAAGCATCAAAACTCACTCAAGCTCTTAGTTGACGTTTTGTGGATTCTTCCCCTATAAGGCCTAATGTATGGGTCTACATGGGCCCTGGGATCCCAAAAGAGAGGTCTCCCAGAATACCATATGAAAAGCAGAGGATTAGAATTGTGAACCAAAGAAACAAGAAAGAATTACAGGGGACGCTTGAATCCTCCCACCCCCCAGGGCAGTGACTGATTGTGATGACGAGAACGGAACCCAGATTTAGAATTACAGTCCAAAAGAACCTGACCTATTACAAGCATGGAGAAGCAATGCTATTGTTGACCCTGAAGTTTTATGTTGCTTTTTTCTTGATTTGGCCAAACCCTGTAACTAGCCCTGTAACTAGCCCTAATGAACATTTGCTGAACTGGTCCTTATTTTGTCTGCCTCATGTTTGATTGTGATCAGCTTCAAGGCCGTGGGTAGCTAACCAAATGACACCTACAGGTCCTGTGTCCCTCACCTTATATTAACTCTCGTCCAACCACACTCCTATGGCAATTTCTACCCAACTAAGTGGCTCTATAGTACCATATCTGAATCAGTAGTAAAAACTGGCGCAAAATACATGGTACAATAATCCCACCCTCTCTCCCCCAGGCCACGGGCGCTTCCCTATGCCTAAAAGCCTCACTTCTAACTTATACAAACAAACAGACAATTGTTTCCTGACAGACAGCGGTTTCCCCAAATCCTCTTGACTGCAAAACTTTAAATTCCTCAGTCCCTCAAAGTGCATTGTCCTTGAGTCTTCTCACAAAATATCCAAAACCCATTTAAAATATTATGTAAAAGCACATGATAGTCCATCTCCTGCGGAAGTCTTCTAGTTCAGTGGATGATAACTGCATTTGTCCAATAACATGTTACTGACGCTTACCCGTTCTGTAATAAATGAATAAGAAAAAAGAAAAATTCAAATGTAATCCTAAACTATAAAAATTTAGAATTCGATTTTGTTTTCAACGGTTTATATGAGCCTGTAGATTTTGCTTGGTGCCATGGATTTAAACCATTGCACTTCATTGAAACCCCGTTCCTTTAAACATTTCTAAATGCATTAAAATGACCATTATGAATGCCTTTTTGTTTTACTCTTTATTTCTCTCACTGTACATTTGAATTTGATATGAAAGGACTGCGACCAAAAGTGGCTTGAGATTGTCTTGAACCTTGAATTTCATTTTGTTTTTATACAAAATGTTGTAGAATTAAAAATGAGTAATCAGAGAGGGGAAGGAACATGTTTTAGTTGTTTAGCAATATTTGTTCACATTAATTTCCTAGGAGAAGCCCTGTGTTAAATGGTGAAAGCAGTGTTTATACCAAGGTATTTCTAGTCATCCCCCAATGCAATGCAGTGTAGAGCAAGGGATGGGACATACCCCTAGGATTCTGCTTATTGTATTTTTACATTGTTACAGAATTTGATCAGAAAGTATGTATTGTTTATTTTTATTTCACCTGGCATTGGGCAGGCTTAAAAGAGTCTACTTCATTAGTATGTGTTTTAGAAATAAACCTATGAACTAATTTCATGTTTCATATTGTAATATTTGGCTAGAATTAATCTGATGGGCAGGAGACACGTGGATTCCCTTACGATTGCCCAGACTATTAGAGGGAAACGGGGGGCAAGAAGTCACAGCTCTATAATGGGTCTGTTGATTATTAAATTGTATAAGGACATGAAATGCTATATGAAATCTCTGCTTCTTTCAACAGAAAATGTAGGCATTACCAATACAGAGAGCCAGCAAAAGAATCTAAGAAGATGCCCAGACTGCAATCAGAGTTTCATAAAACAATCCAAACTCAAGATACATATGAGGACGCACATGAAAGAGAAAGCATTTACCTGCAGCATGTGTGGGGAGAGCTTCAATAACAGGCCCAGTCTAATGGAGCATAGGAGATCTCACATCGATGATAGACCCTTCAAGTGTAAAGAATGCGATAAAAGCTTCCGGAAAAGCTCACATTTATGCCAGCATCAGAAAATCCATACTGGGGAGCGACCCTACCAGTGTACAGAGTGTGAGAAAAGCTTCACCCAGAGGGCACAGCTTTCTGCCCATCAGAAGATCCATACTGGGGAGCGGCCATACCACTGTACAGAGTGTGGGAAAAGCTTCAGTCAGAGTGCAAATTTGTCCCAGCATCAGAAGATCCATACAGGAGAACGATCATACCAGTGTATGCAGTGTGAGAAAAGATTCACTCTTAGCTCACAACTGTACACACATCAAAGGATCCATACTGGGGAGAGACCATTCCAGTGTACAGAATGTGGCAAAAGCTTCACTCAGAGGTCAAATTTGTACCTGCATCAGAAGATCCATTCTGGAGATCGATCATATCAGTGTCCGGAGTGTGAGAAGATGTTCACTCGTAGTTCACATCTGCAGAGCCATCAGAGGATTCACACTGGGGAGAGTCCATATGCATGTACAGAGTGTGAAAAACGCTTCACCCAGAGGTCACAGCTGCATCGCCATCTGAGAATCCATACAAAGGAGAAGCCTTATGAATGCAAAGAGTGTAAAAAAAGATTCAGTCACTCTACAACCCTGACCAGCCATATGAGGGTTCATACCAGGGAGAAGCCCTATCAGTGCACAGAGTGCAAGAAAAGCTTCAGCGACCACTCAACCCGCAACAGGCATCAGCGGATACATACTTCAAGAACGCTTATAAATGCACAGAGTCAAATAAAAGCTTCAGTAAGCCCTTAGCCGGCATCAGAGGATCCATTGCAGGGAGAAGCCCTATAGATTGTAGAACGTGGTAAGCACTTTAATAAAAGAACAAGAGAGGTTCCCGAGAGATCCCACGTGGAGGAACCACAAAGAGGCTGCATCTGTACCACCTTCAGAAGATCTATTCTGGGAACAAGTCCCAGGATTGCATGGGGTATGGCAAGTACTTTAACGCTTTGAATGCTCAAACACCTGAAAAGCCTTCCATGCTGTTGGTAAAAAGTCGATGTTGCTCAGAGGTTTCCGGGTCTTGAGGAGAGGCTGTAATAAAGGACGAGGTATGGGGATGAAGCTCTGGCTAGCCCCCACCACACCAGGCATGAGAGGCAGGGTCTCGGCACATAGCACCATCAGCAGCTGGTGCTTGATGGGTAGTTGTGTCTGATGCCCATGTTCAAGCTCTCTGCTGACACCCACTGACAGAGAAGACAATAAAAAAGCTGAAGCAGGCAGGACAAGCAGCCTGCGCCACCCCATACCTGGCATAGATGCTGCGGCTCAGGAACGGCAGTGAATGCCTGTGGGCCTGCAGTGCATTCACAGAAGTCCACATGGTATCATCCTCTATGGTTTCCATTTCCAGGTTTGGCACATTTCTAAATAACCTCAGTGTGCGGCACCACAGGGCAGAGCGCTAAACAATTCAAAGCACACGCTAAAAGAACTCAAGCCGTATTCCAGTAGTCACAAAGGAAAGCCTCTTCCTGCGGTAAACACAGAATTACTATGCAGCTTGGAATATACTAGGGGGAGGAACAAAGCTAGTGGTGTGGGTGTTTGGCGGAAAGAGAGCAGAAGGCTGGAGACGTGGACAGAGGGGGAAAGGCTTGAAGAGGAAGTGAGCAACAGTGCCCGGCATTACCTTTTTATGATCCCATCTTACAGACAAAATGTCTGATGTTTTGGTATGCTCCTACACAGGATTAGCCTCACACCTCCACTGAAGTGACAGTTCCTCCCCTAGGTACCTTGGCCACAGGTAAACTTGCATCTTAGACATAATGTCAAGACTCGACTCAAGACCTTCACACAACCTGGAAAGCCACTTGGGATTTAGTTCATTCAGCAGCCTGGTAATGTCCATACGTACCCCATCTTCCACTGTTCAATATCTGTGGGTGGGCGATGACATTTCATCCCAGCTCGCTCAGAGAATGTACTGCACTGGGCATTGGCACAGTTCGTGACATCTTGGTAGATGGTCCCTTCCTATCGCTCAGGGAACTTCATTCGAAGGGGAAAGTGGACTCACTGACTGTTTCTTATTCCGACTGCGAGATGCCTGAAGATCAACATGCCAGTCTTTCTTCAGTTACCTGCAACCTCCTTCTAGGTATTGCCGATCAGAACTCTTGGAGTAAACTGCACCTATTCTGGGCTCAAACAAAGCACCTCTCTTCTGACTTTGCCTGAGCCTGGTGAGAGACATCTCTTGGACAAGCAATCATTAGTGAGTATTTGCAGCTGGCATGTTGCCAAACCAAGGTAGCCTTTAAGAGCTAAAGACAAAAGCTACTACATTTAAAGCTCCTCCCCCAATGTATCTCACACCTTGCAAGCTGCGTTCAGTCTGCTGTGACACGCCTGATGGCTGCAGTCGATGTCAAGTAATAGAGGCAGATGACCTTCACTTAGCCTGGAACTGGTCAACTACCGCTGAATCTTGCTCCTGGATTCACAACACTGTCCTGTACATTACCGGCTGCGGCAGCGGCAGCGTCTTAGCCACCTTTATTACTCCTGGGCCTCTTGGCATAGCTGTGATAGTGAAGAAATGCAGAATCGGCCTGTCCTGGCTCCAAGCCACTGCTCCCCCTGGCGTTCTGCGACGGCATTGAAGACTAATGTTGTAACTTGATAATACGTGCACCCAGTCTCTGGTGTTTGTTAAGAGACTTTGTTACCCAATGTTAACATGCATCATCCTACCTATTCGGATACGTCTACATTGATGCAGAGTTTGATCTACTGTGAAGTTGGTTATATTTTCTTGGATGTGTTCTGTGTAGTAGTTAGCCTGTTATTTGAATGTATTGTCACGACAGCGCCTCACCCCTCTCTACTATGATGTACTTGCTTCGCTGTGTGTTATGAATACTATGGTAAACCAATAAACCGAATTTAAAAAAGAAGTTCAAATTGCAGCCATTACAGAATGCTGCACAGCATCACCGGCTCTCTGTTAATAAATATGCCATCGTGGCAGAGGTCTGCTCACTGAACTGATTCCAGACAGTGTCCAGACGTATAAAGTTAAAGACCCGTCAGGCAATGAATATGTCAGGACCTCAAACTCTCAAAGTAAACTAGATTTTGACTATCTTGTGCAAACTCCCATCCATATGTTGCACTGTGACTTGCACAGCGTTCCATAGCTCCCGAGTCAGGTCTGTGCTATGAAAATCTATTAGTAATGAGAACAATAGAAATCCCTGTGCCCTCATTCATGCATTAAGATCCTACAATATCAATTTGGCCACATCTCCAAGAATAAAATATACAGCTATATGGAGGTGGCTGCTTTTCTCAGTTGGCACCATCGCTCTGGAACTCTGCTCAATCAAATCAGAAGAGAGGAGTTTTTACGCATGTTTAAAAATATTTTTTCTCCCCAAGTAGACTATAACTACTACGTGCCTGAGCTTGAGCAGTGTGCAAGCACTTAATAAGTGAATCCCCCCTCTTCTCCTTTCAGGACGTCACTGAAAAAGAAGTCATTGATGTACTTAATTCCATCAAACTATCCAACTGCAAAGGGGACATCTGCCCCCCACCTCATCTCATCAAAGAAAGTGCATCCACTCTTGCCCCCTTTCTCACTGCATTCATCAACTCCTCTTTGGCTACCGGTCATGTTCCAGCCACTCTTAAAGAATTCTGGGTACGCCCACTCCTAAAGAAACCCTTGCTTGACCCAACCAACCCAGGGATCTACAGACCCATCACCACAGTTCCATTTCTTCTAAAGATCTTGGACAAAGCAGCATATCTCCAAGTAGAAAAGTTCCTAGAAGCCAATAACCTTCTTGGTCTCCACCAGTCTGCTTTCCGTCCAGCCACGGAACTGAGACAGCCCTGTTAGGCCTCAAGAATCAAATGGATGACATTAGAGACAAAGGCAAAGCAGCCCTCCTCCTCCTCCTAGACCTGGCGGTAGCATTCAACTTTGTCGACTATGACACCGTCTGCCATCACCTATCTGCAGCCAACTTCTCCCCTAATGCCACAGTGTGGTTCACCTCATTCCTCAAAAATAGAGCCATTAAGGTCTTCTCCTACCAAGTCTGCGCACACCCCAACATCATCAAGTGTGGTGTGCCGCAAGGTTTCTGCATCTCCCCTAACCTGTACAATATATTCACCAGGCCACTATTCCTCATCCTTGACTCTCTAGGCATCACCTACACAAACTATGCGGACGATACTTAGGTACTCGTCCTACTCTCAGGAGACTACGAATCTACGAATCTGACACAAAAACCCTTAACTCAATCTACGCCACTATACAAACATGGATGGCAGAAAAATTGCTTTGTCTAAATGGGGACAAAACCGAACATCTAATTGGTTCTCCAGAAACCCTTAGGAAACTCAATGACCATTACAACACCTTCACCATTGACAGTTTACAAATCCCTGTCTCCCAAGCCGTCAAAACACTTGGTGTCTACTTAGACTCCAACCTATCGATGTCTAGACAGGTCCGCAGCGGCCTACCACTCCAAACTACTAACCACTGCAAGACCCTTCCTCACTGAGCAAAAATTGCCTAACCATAGCCAGAGCCATAATTGGATCCCGCCTTAATTATTATAACACCCTCTTTGCCGGCACTTCAGCCAAAAACATTGAAAAACTCCAGGCTGTCCAAAATAACATACTCAGGGTGGCCATCGGCATCCCCAAAAGAGACCACATAACAGCTGCCAGTAAAGTAGCCCACTGGCTTCCTATCAAATAAAGGGTCCTCTTCAAAACTTGGACCTCACACACAAATGGCTGCACAACACAGCCCAGTGTATCCCTCTCAAAGAATCTGAAGACCACACACTGCCAAACCCACCAGAACCCCCTACACTAACAGAATCACAGTACCCAAGGTCCTGAGAACACGTGCCGGAGGTTCTAGCTTCCCCTTCATCGCTGCCTCCCACTGGAACTCACCTCAGAGGAATACCCTCCCACCTAGCCTTCCGCAAAGCGATGAAGACCATGCTTTTCGAATGAACTTTCCTCCACCCCCTTGGACCGGGTATTTACTGCCCGCTAACTGTATCCAAAAACAACACGTGTAACTAAAAGAAAATGCTGTACTGTGTGTTCTCGACTGCTACGCTCTTTGTAACCAGTAGCAATATCTGTACCATGTAACCAAGACATTTTCCTTTGACCAGCGCCACAATGCCCCTGGGCTGCTAGTGCGCTTTATAAATGTAAAAATAAAATAAGAATTACAATGCAGTGTCCTCGGCCTGAAAGACTGACATTGATTTGAGACTAGAACATTTCCATCCTAGCAAAGCAACACCACTGAAGCCTTTCCACTGTGGATGGGTGCCACCCACCAAGACTAACCAATCCGAGTTAGGGCAAAGTAGGCAGTATGGTAACCTAAGAGCTGACCTAGCACGACCTGTTCTCCAGAGAACTTAGAAAAGCACCAAGAATGAAAAATGTGTCACCAGGACGGTGTGTCGGGCCAACTAGAAAGCAGCACTTGCATTGCTGAATATTGAGAGTTTATTAGCAGATGTTGCCAACTATGACCCGTTTAACTCCTGCTTCTTTAAAAAAAAAATGAAATTAAAAATATACCTTCTCTGCTCTTTGCCAGCTTCTCCTGCTCCTTATTTCCCCCCTGGCTCCATGGGCTGCACCTCAGCGGGAATGGAACTGGAAAGAGGGGATCTTTCCTTGGAGCTCCCTTTCCATTTCTGCTGCCAGCCATGATGTGTAGTTTTTTTTATATTACTTTTCATTAGTTTTGATAAACACAACCAACATGGCACAAAAATCTGCATAAAGCGTATGCGAGCACATTACAATAAAAAGTATGAGTTTCATACAACTGCCGGTTCTCAAAACTGGAGACACCACATTACAATTCACACCAAGCCAAACAACTTTGATACCCCACTCCCCTCCCCCAGCAACCCACATTTTCACAAAATGCTATGTGCTTTATACGGACAGCCCCATGGATTGTATACTCTCTGCTCAAGTACACAGCTCCACTCCTGAGATCCACCTGCCGAGCCTGCGTGGGTCCCTGACTCCCATTGCATGGCTATAGCCCTTTTATCAGGCCAACCAAGGTGGCAATAAATAACTTCTCATAATGGTTATATCTGGATCCCCCCCCCACCATGTTCCCAATAGTAACAACTGTGGGTGTTCCGGGACTGTACCACCAAGTGCCTTGCCCAGCTTTAGTAGACATTTATTTCAAAAATATCAGACCTGGGTTTAGTTTAGTTTAGTTTAGTTTAGTTGGGTACACTCACAAGGCGTATGGAGAAAGGTTCCTTAAGTATTCCCACACCTTAAACAATTAGAGTGATCAGTACGGCCCCACTTGAATAGTACACCCTTTGAAGCACCTTGAGTTGAATCAGTCACAGCATTGCCGAATGTGCAATCTTCCTAGAGAACATCAGCGCCTCAACCCACTCCTCAGGAGCAACAGGCCCCGCATCCACCTCCCAGTTGGCCCTCAGACCTGCCGTTTCACTGGAGCCGAAGGCAGTTAGAAGCTGGTATAAGGTAGATGTGGTTTCCAGGGGAGTAGAGGCGGGAACATCTTGGATATTCTGCAGTTGTGAGTTCAAAGCGTGCTCGCCCTGTATGTGGTGGTAGGGCTCAGTAGCTCTCGAGTGGCTTGCACTCGATATATTGGTGGCAACATCTTCCAAGTTGAACTGGCGAGTCCAGATGTGTTCCTTATAATTGTGCAGAGGGCTGGGAGAATGAAATCCCCCTTTGTAAAGGTCCCTAAAGTGAGAGTACCACATTTCTTCCCCAAATGGGTTTGCTTGAATGACAATTTGGGTTATTTCTAGGTCATTAATCAGTCCCCAAAAAGTGTGTGAGCTTACATCCTTTAGAGATGACCTCATTGCCTCGCTATCTGTTTGAAGAATGTTGGCCCTAATCATTTTGGACCAGTTCTTCAGTGTTTGCTTAATCAATTTTATCTTTATCATTAAAGACGCTGGCTTTCCTGGCCAAGAGTTGTTTAATTGCCTGATCTCTTTCCTAGCACTCCTTTTCATAGATTGGATAATGAGATGAAATGTATGACGGTGCATTTTACCAGGGGCACCAAAAGTCAGTCTTTTCCATGTTAGGCAACATCCTTTCAATATAAGGGTTAAAAGAGGATGAGGTCTAATTGAGCTTCTTTAATTCTAAAGAGGAACCCTCCAAATCGTTCAAGATAGACATATTGAAGGATGAGATCTTTTTATCGTTCCATCTAAGACGGTTGCCTTGTGGGTTTATCTTAATCTGGGAATTTTAGTATAATGTCTTACCATTTGAGCTCTTACAAATAAAGCCACCGATCAGGATCGCATGGTCACTAAATACGTTACGGACAACATAGAACTCTTCCTATTATGCAGGACTTCAGAGACAAATATATAGTCAATACAAGAAGAGGCAGAGGTTCCAAACCATGTATCCTGATTTTGTCAATCACTCTTTTTATCCAGATGAAGCAAATGAAGATCCCATCCTTCAAGGTTCCAATCCCACTTTAGTCCTTCAATGTTTTCCGCCTAGCGGCATTATAACCCATACATCCCTCATCCCCACCCATCATTGAAAGATGAAGCAGGATATCAGTTGTTGTACCACAGTTCGATACAGATGGAGAGAGGCAATCCGCGTTAACATAACAGATACGATTCTTTGATTTTTAGATTAATCAACTGCAAGACCCAGGGCAGATTGCCATTCGTACCCCAGTAAATAAAGTTGGGTACACCCTCTACTTTGATGGAGACAACAAGGCCACCCTTACATGACATTGACTGATCCATAATGCTAAGGCCCCTACCCTGTTTGACTGTGGTCAAAAGACCCCCTGAGGGCCGGCCCATGAAACCCTGTTGGGCCGGTTCTCAAGCTATTTTGTAACCTTCAAACAGGGGGAGACCTGTAATCCAGGTTTCTTGCAGACAAATTGAGTGAGAGCAAAGGTGATCACATAGAGATGTTTGTGCATAACACAAAGAAACCCCAAACCTTCCAGGATAGTATTGTCAAGGCCAATTTCTTGCTAACGTTTCCCCTTCAAGTCCTTTAATTGGGCTACAGATCCTTTTAAGGAAAGGGCAAGCCACCTCCAACTCCCTCACCCCTCCCTTTCTTCTCTCTTCTCTCCCCCTGTCACACCCGAGGAGGTCACTAGACAAGTCCGGTCTATGAAAGCCTCCTCCACACAGGTGGACCCCTGTCCCTCCAAAACCATCAAGGACAACATTGACTCTCTCGCTCCAGCGTTGGCCGACCACTGCAACCTCTCTTTCTCCACTGGAGTTTTCCCCACTGCTCGTAAGCACTCCCTTGTGCACGCTCTCCTCAAAAAACCTTTTGCTGACCTTTCCATTCCAGCAAACTATCGCCCGATCTCTATAACTTCTTTCCTCGGCAAATTCCTGGAGAAGTTGGCTATTTCTCAGCTAACCCTCCACACTGAATCTGTTAGTTGCTTCAATGACCACCAGTCGGGCTTTAGAGCACACCTGTGAATATCTGCTCTCAAATATTGATTCTAACTCTCCCTCTGTCCTCATTCTACTCGACCTCTCTGCCTTCGATACAGTGAACCACAATGCTTTCATCGCACGTCTCTGTGACACCCTGGGCATCAATGATCAGGCCCTGGTGTGGCTAACCTCCTCTCTCTCTAACTGCCCAATCCAGGTGGAAGTGGGGTCCTTTCTCCTATCACTCTCTCTCTACATGCAGTGTACCCTGGGATCTAACCTATCCCCCTGGTTTTTCAATGGCTACATGGCCCTCCTGGCCCGTATTATAGCCACCTTCACCGCCAACTTTCAGTGTTACGTCAATGACATGCAGCCCTCTTTCAGGCTACCCTCGGCCTCTTCCTCACTCATACCTGACTGTCTGTCAGCAATTCAGTCGTGGTGTGCTGCAAATGACCTCTGCCTCAACGGCAGTAAGACAGAGATTGTCCTCATCGGGACCCCTGCTCCCACCTTCCCTCTTTCCCTCTGGCCGGCCTCCCATGACCCTGTGCTTCACCTACCAACCAGGCAACAAATCTGGGGGTCATCTTTGACTCCACACTCTCCTTCTCGTCTCACATTGTGGACATCTCTAAAATGTCTCACTACCAACTGCAACTTTTCAGAGGTATTCTAACTTTTCTCACTTTCCCCAAGAGCTTCACCGTCTCCAGAGCCCTAGTCCTCTCTAGGCTGGACTACTGCAACAGCCTCTTTCTCAACCTACCCTCTTCTACCCTCCGCCCTCTTCAACTCGTCCAGAACAGCAAGACTTATCCTTGGTGTCAAGTCCAGGGACCGCATCTCTCTGGCACTGGAATCCCTTTGTGGCTGCAAGGATTAAGTTCAAGCCCCGTTGCATTGTCCACAAGGCTTTCTGGGGTCTGGGCCCACTCTATCTGCAACGCTCTCTTCGTAAATACTGTCTTTCCCGGGCCCTCCGCTCGTCTTCCTCCAACTCTCTGCGGGTGAGACACTTTTCCAAGCAGAGACTTGGGGGATATCTTTATCCTCTGCAGGTGCCTCCCTCTGGAACCGCCTCTCTCTGTCTTGAGCTGTATCGCCTTAAATTCCTTAAACTCCTCAACACTTTCCTCTTCGCCTCCTCCTTCTCTCTGTCCCTCCCTTGCTAACCACCTCTTTCTGCTCTCTCGCTCTCTCTCCTCTACCTCTGCTCTGACTGGCTACCTGGTGTACCCTTAGATCCTCACAGGTCCCAAGCTTTCTTCACCAGTCTCCTGCACTTGCCGCCGGGCCTTGCCCTTGCCGCAGCACTACTGCACTTCAGTTACGACCCATGAGAGTGGTATCTCTCTACACTGAACCCATGTTCTGATGGGACTGAGTGCACTTGGTCCCTATTGCGCCCCCCCCCCGTTCTGTTCTCCTGCATGATCTGAATGTACCTTGCATAGTAAGATCGTTAATCTTGTCCTCCCTATGTCCTCCACTCCCATGCATGGTTGCACTTTGAAACACTTGTGTATAAGCGCATAATAAATAAATAATCAATCAATCAACTCTCAATCTCATTTCCCGGGTTACAGTCCACATTAGCTGAAACAGTCCCTTCATTCAATGTAGCCTTGTTAGCAGGCTAACTCCTTCCCTCCACCCCTCATCCCCAGGGCGTCTTATGATCAACTTTGACTAGATATGGTCTCAAATCATAGCCCAGTTTTGGAAGATTCTCTGTTTCATTAAGTAGGATCTCGTAGAACATTCTAGATGGAATTACAGTCTTGCATAATTAAATCTTCCCAGATGTATAAAGTCAACCAATCTGATACCTTTAGTTGTAAGTAACCTCAGGGAAGGGATTTTATTAAATAAAGCGAGGATAGTACCTCTATTTAGATGATTAGGCCCCCCTGTTTCGAACACGTAGTTCAATGTAAGGCTTGTAAATTCTGGATATGTAGTGTCTTGGAAGTAAGACTCTATAACTTGATTACTCATAGGTTCTCCCACAGGTGGTAAACCACCAAGGCGTATGTCTGTCTCAACGATATTCTGTTTAGAAACAAGGTCCTTGTTGAAATCTATCCAACCGGTTGTGGACGGGTGGGTTGTGGACCCCTTTCCCGCTAATCCCACCATCACAACCAGGCCTTTTACTGGACTTCCCACCTGTATTTTGCCCATTACGCCAACCTGATTGGCGGGTTGAGAAATTGTTTTTGTTAAAGTGTCCTCTACCTCAGGTTCACTCAAAGTATGCAGGTGTAGTTTCTTTCTACATTCAGGTACACTCACCATAACCATTTCCTGTTTAATCAGTTGTTAAACTAGATCGCTCATGATCAAATCATTAGTGGGCATCATCAAAGGGGGGGTCAGTGCGATGGTCTGTTATATTTGTGTTGATTTCTGCCTCAATCGTGGGTATAGCCTCCATGGAACCACCCTAGTGGCAATCACCTGACCCTATATTTAAGACACTTGAGTGTTCATCAGAGGTCCCCTTATATCACCTTATTCTTACCCATCAAACCCCAAGTCATATTTTGGTTGAACGTTTTAAAGGTGGCTTTAGCCGACCCCTGCTAGTTAGCCATAATGGGCTTCCGCGTCATCTTTCTTTTCAAGGCACCACCAAGTTTCCCCTCTGCTATAGCATAGCTCCCCTTGTCACTGGTCTCCAAAGACCCGACCTTCCCCACTGGGAATACATCCCGCTCAACTCTAAGTTAGAATTAGGGTTTGGCTGCCCCAAACTCTAAGTCTACCTCTTCGAGTGACAAGTCGTGCAGTTCACCATAGTCACGGCAGTCGGACCACCCTTCTCTTCGCAGAGTTTTCCTAGGGGATTTATTTAGACCTTTGTTATAGGTGGGGGTCTTACCTTCCTTGCTCATGCGTTTTTTTTAAAGTTTGTTTATTCTTTTTAATTTTTTTCCGAGCTCTTCACAATAGGCGAGGCACCCCCACCCGACTCACCCATAGGCCCTCATTACAACTGAGGCGTTAAGGGCTTAACGGCGCCGTCGGCGCCGTTAACCCTTAACGCCTGATTCACATTTTAACGCCTGCTTTTTGCAGGCGTTAAAATGCAAGGCGCTAAGCCACCTTAGTGCTAATTACGGCACTGTAATTTACGGTGCCGTAATTAGCGCCTTTCCCCATTCCCATTATGCCCTATGGGGCAAAAATGGGAATGGGGAAGGGGCCATTGGTGAATGGGGAATTACCGCCCCACTCACCTTGTAATGGGGCGGTAATTCCGCCATCCACCATGGCGTTAACGTAAATTACGCCTTGGCGGTAAAGTTGAAAACTTACCGCCAAGGTTGTAATGAGGGCCATAGTCTTTTTGTTTGTTGTTTCTCGTCGCTCAGACTCTACCTCAGGATCTTTACATTCATTGTGTGAGCAAGGCGGTTCCAGAGCGTTGAGAGGAGAGGCCCTCTCTAGTATGCTGATTCGCGTAGTAAAGGTGTTACTAATGTCAGCTAGATGCTTAGTCTGTGTGGTGAATTCAAACCAAAGTACGTTACGCAATTTAGTAATGGCTATAACCACAGGGTTGGGCTCGTCTTCTATTAATACTGAGGAGCCTGCATATTGTTGGGAGTCAGAGGGGCTAGGATTATCATTCATGACCGTCCACTTTGCCTAGTTGCATAGCGAGTAATGAAACCTAAAGGTCACTTTGAGTCATACCTTCACTCAATACCCCTCCTATCGGTGCAGTCTCTATCATCCGCGTTGGAGAACTCCCAGCCGCCTCCTGGCCCGAGACGGCGGGGTCGGAGTTCACAATCTCCTTCACAGCCCACACTTCCATACCTTCTGGAACCTGGGTGCAAAACTGCCTGTTTTTCAAGACACAGCATCCTCAGGGGTGAGGGTGGAAGTGGTAGTGCCACCACAAGCGTCATTCTATTCCTGCGTGAGGTGAAATTGAGCAGAGTTGTGAGTGGATCCGGAAGGGCTCTCCCTTTCTTCCTCATAATGATCACTTCTCAATGCCTTAAATAGGCTCCTCAGAATCTGCAATCATTACCCCCACGCCTCCTACCCGTCTAACACCCCAACAGCACTCACTGGGCACTCCATTGGTGCGCTTGCGCAGGTGCGTGCGCCCGGATCTTATATTTGTTTCGGGAGGGCAGGGGGCAGGGCTAAGTTATAAGAAAAAAGAAAACTACGTTAATGGATGTTTATTATGATAGTCTTCACGTACTAAACAATATTGGAGTTCAGGTAGTCCAAAAGTGGTTAATACCGTTCCAGTGGCATTCTGTTCACAAAAAAGACTCCAAAGTAGACAGAAAAAACACCAGCGGTCGCCACAGCCCAACAGCACTCACTGGGCACTCCCTTTGTTCGACATGAGCCTGCACTGGTCCGGTTGGACCAGCGAGGATACCAGCCCTGTAAGGCGGTTGGCTAGTACTCTGTCCAGAATCTTGACTTCCCCATTTATGAGGGAAATAGGCCTACATGAAGAGCAGAGATCCAGAGCTTTATCGTTCTTGGGAGAGACAACGATGCTGGTCTTCCAGAGGTCAGGAGATAGAATCCCACGTTCCCTGCCCTGTTCAAATAATTTACACTGGTGAGTGACCGCATGATCGCTACATTTATTCCAGGTTTCTACCGGAAAACCATTCGGTCCCGCTGCTTTCCCTGACTGGAGGTGGGAAATCGCAATGGCAATCTCCTCCGATAAATCAGCTGCATTTATTTATTGGAATCAGTTATAAACTTTATACATTTAAAAACATACATTATATTTTCAATCATTCTTAAAAACAATAGAAGTCACATTATATTTACATAAGTTAAAATTCATGGCATTAGAAAAATGTCTCGTATTTCATATTTCGTATTTCAGCTTGTTTCTCTTTTCACAGTTTGGATAACCCTTGGTTCACCATCAGCCACACCCTATAAAGAGCAGGGTGCATATTACTACTCTTTGAGCTGATATAGGAATTCCAGAAAGTTAAACTTGTAATAGTTTCCCAATGATGTACATGTCCCGCCATATGGTATAATAAACAGGACCCATCATTGCGTATTCTGTCAGCAACATTGATCATTTTGCAAGTACATGGCGTGTTAGTTTCTCAGTGGGAAGGTTTAAGGTAGGACCGATGACTGATGGCACTGGGGGTCGATTTGTGCGCAAAAGCAGAATAAACCTGTGCACCTTTAAAATCAAACAGCATTCTGCCTACGTTGAAGTACAGTTTAAAATTGCTCAAATGGTGAAAATTGCAACACCAGTCCCATTTCTTGACTTTAGTTACGAAGTCTCGTTTTAATTTGAAGAAATTCTTGTGCCATCCGGGACGCCAGTCAATGCTAGCGAACACGTCTAATGTAGCTTTTACATATGGAACTGTAGGTTTTGGTTTTTTTATTTTGTGACCCAGTGGAGATAACAAGGGGCATTTTGGATGAGTCATCACCCTTATGGATATTATAACTCGTCTCATCAGTGGTTTGGCCTGCATGGAGTTGAGACCGATTTCCAGTCGCAGTCTCTCCATCGGCACACACTGCAGTAGGCCCAACACGAATTTCCAAAAGCTCCCTTCGATTCTTAGTAACCAATGTGTATCCACCAGGGTCAAACTTTCCAGTCCATATAGTACAGCTGGGCAGTAGCATTGTCTATAAAGGCGAATTGTGCCCTGTAAGATATAGCCCGTCCCCATCCGCTTGTTGAACTTTGCAATCAATGCTGTTTATTGTACTGCCTTTCTCTTATTTTGTGGAAATACAATCCACAAATCCCACTTTCGTGTTGCCCACTTCAATTCCCAAGTACTTGTAGTGATATGTATGTTCGGCAGAACCCTTGCCAATGAACAGTCTTGGTCTCGGTATCTTCCCACTTGTGAAGTGGCAAAGACTCCCTCATCACTGCCACCACCTTCTCGGTCATCCGACCCATGAAACGCGTGTCAGTTGAGGCTTTCGCTGCCACCTTCTCGCACCCCCCCTCCCCTTTCGGCTGACTCCCACCCTTACACAGCCCTCTCAATGCCACTCTGCTATATCTGATACTCTTGATATCCTTGCCCCCGTCATGAGAATCCGCCTGAAGCCCAAAGCCAAATGCAACTCCTGGTATGACTCGGATCTCGTCACCCTAAAACGCAAGTGCAGGGTGGCAGAGAGGAAATGGCGGGCTTCATGTTCATCCTCTGACAAACTGGCCTGCCGCCTGCTCCAAAGGCAATACTGTCTCTCCGTTCTCACCAAGAAGAGAGCCCTTATCCAAGCCCACATCTCTGCAGCATCTAACAACTCGGCCAAACTCTTTAAAATCTGCAAGGAGCTTGCCAACCCTGCAGCAGTCTCTACCTCTCCTGTCCCCTCCCAGGCCCTCTGCACTGCACTGGCCTCTCACTTCATCTCTAAAACTCAGGACATCCTGTCCTCACTCTCCTCCTATCACCTCCCTCCCTCTCTTCCCTGCTCTTCCTCTGGCCCTTCTGCAGCCACCCCCCCCTCCCTCCTTCTCTGCCTTTCCCCTTTTCTCTGCTGACGAGGTTTCCAGACAAGTCCGATCTATGAAAGTCTCCTAAACAGGTTCACCCCTGTTCCTCCAAAACTATCAAGGACCACATCGACTCCCTGGCACCTGCCCTAGCTGACTTTTGCAACCACTCCTTCGCCTCTGGAGTCTTCCCATCCCCCCTTAAGCACTCCCTTGTGCACCCTCTTCTTAAGAAACCCTCTTCCGACCCCTCCTGCCCGGCTAACTATCGCCCAATATCCATCACTCCCTTCCTGGGCAAGCTCCTGGAGAAACTGGCTATCTCCCAGCTTAACCTCCATGCTGAATCTGTTGGTAGTCTTCATGACCATCAATCTGGCTTCAGAGCTGCCAGAATCACGGAAACTGCTCTCCTGAACATCCGTGAGGACCTGCTCTTGAACCTCGACTCCAACACTACGTGTGTTCTCATTCTGCTCGGTCTCTCTTCTGCCTTTGACACGGTCAACCATGCCATCCTGCTCAACCGTCTCCGTGATAACCTGGGTATCACTGGTCAGGCTCTGGCGTGGCTGACCTCTTTCCTTTCCAATCGACCCTCCCAGGTCCAACTGGGGTCCTTCCTCTCTGACATCTTTCTTTCCACCTGTGGTGTCCCCCAGGGATCTAATCTCTCTCCCTGGCTGTTCAACCAGTATCTGGCACTCCTTGCCCACCGCATCGCTGCTCTCTGCCCCAACTTTCAGTGCTATGCGGATGATACGCAGCTCATTTTCAGGCTACCCTCAGCCTCCTCCTCTCCTTCCCTCATCTCCGACTGTCTGTCTGCTATCCAGGAATGGTGTGCCGCCAATGACCTCTGCCTTAATGCCAGTAAGACTGAGATTCTACTCATTGGCACACCCACTCCCTCCTTCCCTGCAGCTCTCTGGCCAGCCTCTCTGGGCCCTCTTCCTGCTCCTACCTGCAAGGCAAAAAACCTCAGGGACATCTTCGACTCCACACTCTCCTTCTCTCCTCATATATCTGACGTCTCTAAGAAGTCACACTACTAACTGCACCTCCTCAGAGGTATTCTTCCCTTCCTCTCCTTCCCCCAGAAGCTCACTGTCTCCCGAGCTCTGGTTCTCTCAAAGCTGGACTACTGTAACAGCCTCTATCTTAATCTGCCTGCATCCACTCTACGCCCTCTGCAACTCATCCAGAACAGGACTGCGAGACTTGTCCTTGGCCTCAAGCCCAGGGACCGTATCTCTCCAGGACTGAAATCTCTACACTGGCTCCCAGTGGCTGCGAGGATTAAGTTCAAAACCCTCTGCATTGTCCACAAGGCCTGCTGGGGCCTGGGGCCTGAATACCTTCAACTCTCTCTTCCTAAATATCTTCCTTCCCGAGCCCTTCGCTCATCCGTCTCCAACTCCCTCAGGGTCAGCCGCTTCTCGAAGCAACGAGCTGGGGGTAGATCTCTCTCTGCGGCAGGGGCCTCCCTCTGGAACAGCCTTCCTGCCTCCCTGAAACTTGAGGAGAACCATCTCCGGTTCCGGAAGCACCTCAAAACCTTCCTCTTTGCTTCTGCTTTCTCTCTCCCTCTCCCCTGCTAAATTATTCACTAAACTGCACTGAATCTGCAACTGGGCCACTCTCACCGACCTCGGTACTGGGCCCAGCCACTCTCCACTTGCACTGCCTCCCTGGCAACCCCTGCACTGCGGGACTGTCTCTGTATCCCTACAGCCCCCCTCCGAGCACTTGTCTGTACTTACCTTGCACTGGCCACCAGCTGGCCCTATTTTATTTATTTTATACTACTTACCTTGTACTGCACTTCCCCCCTCCCCTTCCCCTTCCCCTTTTTCCCTTCCCCTACCCCTGCACTTGCACGGTCTGAATGACACCTGGCCTAGTAGGATCGTTGTCTGTCTTCCCCTTGTTCCCCCCTCCCTGCCTCGTCGCTCCTTGAAACACTTGTGTATAGGTGTGTTACAAATGCCATATCATATCATATCGTAACCTCAGTTTTTCCCCAATTTATGACAAGCTGATTTATGCCAGCGTAATTCCATAACTCTCCGGCCGTTCTTGACAAGCCGGAGAGTGTATGGTCAAAGATCACCAAGTCATCAGCAAACAGTAAGCAAACAATGTGACCAGTTTCGATCTTCAGCGGACAGTTTGGTGTCCCATTTGTACAGATTGGCAAATCAGCCAGGTACAAGTTGAATAATAGGGGGGCCAGAAAACAACCGCTTAACCGTGTGGATAGGGTTTGTCACTAGCCTCGCCTTTACCCCCCATCCAAGTTGACCTGCACAGTGGTGCTCTTGTGAAACAACTTCAAGTAATAAAAAACATGATTTCACCATCCATAGTTCTCAAGTTTTAACCATAGTCTTTTCTTGCAAATCGAGTCAAAAGCAGCTCGAAAATCTACGAAGAGGGTCTAGAGACCAGGATTGCCATTTCTCCTTCTCTGTCAACAAGTCCATCATTTTTTTATTTTATGTTCTCAAGACAATTCCACTAAGCAACCCTCTATATTTGAACCCTTCTGTTTCATAATACTTTTACCATTTATATTTGGTGTTCCAGCGTAATCCTCTCTACATATGCAGCGTGCATTCAAATCGGCCCCCAGGATAATGAGGTCATCGTTTTCCCTCCAAAACCATACTACGAATTTAGGGCTTCAAACATGATCTCTGTGGCGGTACCGCCAGGGTGATCGTATATGTTGATTACATGTAGTCTAGTTTGCCCTTCTTTGCCAGCGTCGGAAAAATATTGGAATCCATCAAATTGAAAATTTGATAATAACCATTTCTCTTTTCATTCTTGAGCGATACGTTTAGCAAACTTTTGAACCAAAGGAATGTCCAAAGCCCTGCGTATTCCAGGACATTATTGAGACACTCATGCTGTTCTTAGCGATAGTGTGGGAAGAGAATGAGCTAACCATTTTAGCGCTCCCTGGATATCTTCTACCGGTGCATTTCCAATATACATTTTTTCTACCATTTTGGTTTGTACATTGCAGTGGTCGTTGGAATTTTCATCGGAGCACCAGTCGTTTGGATCAAGCTTGTTCTCATCCACATCGAGTTCGTAACCCATCTTTGTTAGTTGAGATTAATATTCCCGAATCATCGTGGCTGTGTCACATGACTTGCAACGAATTTGCGTAACATTGGGGTTTATACAATACAGGGGCTCAATAAAACCTAAATCTTCAGTTACCAATAAACGTAGCGGTGGTATTAATTGTAGCAGGGCTAATAAATCGGAACGATGTTTCCTTTCTCCTTTGTTTTCTTTGTTCTTTTATAGTCCGCTTGCTGCCTACTATTTTTACTGTGTTGCTTTTTGACTTCTCGTTTCTTGTGTTGCCAGTATTGATTCCATTCATTGTTCCTTGTTTGGCCCGTTTTGGAGTGGAACAATACTCCGTCTTGCCAGCGTCATTAAAAGCAGGGTCTAAAACTACACTTTCCAAGTCGATTGTGGAAGTCTCCATTATTAAGCTAGCTTCTGATTTGTTGCTACTTAACCACCAGCTAGTCTGATTACCGGTGTGTTTTGCTTGCCGTTACTTCCTCCACACTATACTCTTTTGAGCTCTCTATGTGTCTTTGTCCAGGGGGGCAGGAGGCTGGGAAACGACCTCCACATGTACCTGATTTTTGTGCGCACTCCGTTGCTGCATAGCTAATCTTCTTTGCTTGCGCGACATAAATATCTCTGATGTGCCGATTGTTTCTAGTTCATTTGCTTCAACGGGGCAAGTAGCTATCGGTTTACTGTGGCATTCTGTGGATGCCACTTGCACCCTACGCGCCGGAGCAGTGTTCTCTTGTATAGTACTCCCAACCCTAGTTAAACGCTTATCATTATTAGGTTGACTTGCGATGGGAGTCTGTGCCATAAAATTACTCAATCTTATATTGTCATGCATTCGTCCACAAAGCTTCAGTGCAATCTTAATGGCAAACTGAATTGGAACCATGAAGGACTGTATTTCTGAAAATTGTTCACCTCCGTTTTGTGCTTGACATGGAAGTTGATTGTGGAAAAAGATGAGGAGAAGCGGATTTCCGGCGGTCGTGTCAGAATCATTGCAAGCCACCAGGTCTCTCCTTTCCGTACTACACACGGGTGCTATGTCTGCTCCTGCTGCTGTACTTTGCTGGAATGAATGGCATTAGTTCAGCAGCACATTGTCAATGTTGCCCAAGTGTGGACTGGCTTTAATTTAACATCCCACCGCCTCTGGTATTATAGCATCAGATGCAGAATTTACAGAATTTGTGATTTGTCCATCTGTCCAGGTGGTTATTACCGGTTCTCTATGGAAATGAGCAGTACTTTTAATCTTTGATTAGAAGAGCTTTGGACAGCATGATTTTCTTCAAGCGGCTCATTCGGAGTCTCCGGGCCGAGTCCCTCGCTACCTGATTTTCTACTCTGGTCCCCCACGTGGCTTTTACGTTGCCATAGATTAGAGTGACTTGATTAGTTTTAGTTTTACTGGGCATTTTAGGTGAGAAACAGTGCAATTTCACAGTTTCAGATGTCAAAAAAGATTGGAGGCTGTGGGACTGCAGGACAGCCACTTGCAGCCTCTTACTCGACACGGTAAGAGTCGCTGGAGTCAGCGTTTGTAGTAATCAGCTGTGGCGTGGTGTACCATCGCCTGTGTTTGCCACGTTCACCAGCACACCTCTGTAGATGATTGCAGAGCGCTGCCTCGCTCTGCGATGAATCTGATTCCCCCATAATTCATAATCCAAAAGAGAGTAACAAGCACTCCAGGACTGCAGGACTGCCACTTGCAGCCTCTTACTCGACACGGGTGCTGGAGTCAGCTTTTGTAGTAATCAGCTGTGGCGTGGTGTACCATCGCCTGTGTTTGCCACGTTCACCAGCAAACCTCTGTAGATGATTGCAGAGCGCTGCCTTGCTCTGCGATGAATCTGATTCCCCCCAATTCATAATCCAAAAGAGAGTAACGAGCACTCCAGGACTGCAGGACTGCCACTTGCAGCCTCTTACTCGACACGGGTGCTGGAGTCAGCTTTTGTAGTAATCAGCTGTAGCGTGGTGTACCATCGCCTGTGTTTGCCACGTTCACCAGCAAACCTCTGTAGATGATTGCAGAGCGCTGCCTTGCTCTGCGATGAATCTGATTCCCCCCAATTCATAATCCAAAAGAGAGTAACGAGCACTCCAGGACTGCAGGACTGCCACTTGCAGCCTCTTACTCGACACGGGTGCTGGAGTCAGCTTTTGTAGTAATCAGCTGTGGCGTGGTGTACCATCGCCTGTGTTTGCCACGTTCACCAGCAGACCTCTGGATTTGATTGCAGAGCGCTGCCTTGCTCTGCGATGAATCTGATTCCCCCCAATTCATAATCCAAAAGAGAGTAACGAGCACTCCAGGACTGCAGGACTGCCACTTGCAGCCTCTTACTCGACACGGGTGCTGGAGTCAGCTTTTGTAGTAATCAGCTGTGGCGTGGTGTACCATCGCCTGTGTTTGCCACGTTCACCAGCACACCTCTGTAGATGATTGCAGAGCGCTGCCTCGCTCTGCGATGAATCTGATTCCCCCCAATTCATAATCCAAAAGAGAGTAACGAGCACTCCAGGACTGCAGGACTGCCACTTGCAGCCTCTTACTCGACACGGTAAGAGTCGCTGGAGTCAGCGTTTGTAGTAATCAGCTGTGGCGTGGTGTACCATCGCCTGTGTTTGCCACGTTCACCAGCACACCTCTGTAGATGATTGCAGAGCGCTGCCTCGCTCTGCGATGAATCTGATTCCCCCCAATTCATAATCCAAAAGAGAGTAACGAGCACTCCAGGACTGCAGGACTGCCACTTGCAGCCTCTTACTCGACACGGTAAGAGTCGCTGGAGTCAGCGTTTGTAGTAATCAGCTGTGGCGTGGTGTACCATCGCCTGAGCGCTGCCTCGCTCTGCGATGAATCTGATTCCCCCCAATTCATAATCCAAAAGAGAGTAACGAGCACTCCAGGACTGCAGGACTGCCACTTGCAGCCTCTTACTCGACACGGGTGCTGGAGTCAGCTTTTGTAGTAATCAGCTGTGGCGTGGTGTACCATCGCCTGTGTTTGCCACGTTCACCAGCACACCTCTGTAGATGATTGCAGAGCGCTGCCTTGCTCTGCGATGAATCTGATTCCCCCCAATTCATAATCCAAAAGAGAGTAACGAGCACTGCAGGACTGCCACTTGCAGCCTCTTACTCGACACGGGTGCTGGAGTCAGCTTTTGTAGTAATCAGCTGTGGCGTGGTGTACCATCGCCTGTGTTTGCCACGTTCACCAGCAAACCTCTGTAGATGATTGCAGAGCGCTGCCTTGCTCTGCGATGAATCTGATTCCCCCCAATTCATAATCCAAAAGAGAGTAACGAGCACTCCAGGACTGCAGGACTGCCACTTGCAGCCTCTTACTCGACACGGGTGCTGGAGTCAGCTTTTGTAGTAATCAGCTGTGGCGTGGTGTACCATCGCCTGTGTTTGCCACGTTCACCAGCAAACCTCTGTAGATGATTGCAGAGCGCTGCCTTGCTCTGCGATGAATCTGATTCCCCCCAATTCATAATCCAAAAGAGAGTAACGAGCACTCCAGGACTGCAGGACTGCCACTTGCAGCCTCTTACTCGACACGGGTGCTGGAGTCAGCTTTTGTAGTAATCAGCTGTGGCGTGGTGTACCATCGCCTGTGTTTGCCACGTTCACCAGCAGACCTCTGGATTTGATTGCAGAGCGCTGCCTTGCTCTGCGATGAATCTGATTCCCCCCAATTCATAATCCAAAAGAGAGTAACGAGCACTCCAGGACTGCAGGACTGCCACTTGCAGCCTCTTACTCGACACGGGTGCTGGAGTCAGCTTTTGTAGTAATCAGCTGTGGCGTGGTGTACCATCGCCTGTGTTTGCCACGTTCACCAGCAAACCTCTGTAGATGATTGCAGAGCGCTGCCTTGCTCTGCGATGAATCTGATTCCCCCCAATTCATAATCCAAAAGAGAGTAACGAGCACTCCAGGACTGCAGGACTGCCACTTGCAGCCTCTTACTCGACACGGTAAGAGTCGCTGGAGTCAGCGTTTGTAGTAATCAGCTGTGGCGTGGTGTACCATCGCCTGTGTTTGCCACGTTCACCAGCACACCTCTGTAGATGATTGCAGAGCGCTGCCTCGCTCTGCGATGAATCTGATTCCCCCCAATTCATAATCCAAAAGAGAGTAACGAGCACTCCAGGACTGCAGGACTGCCACTTGCAGCCTCTTACTCGACACGGGTGCTGGAGTCAGCTTTTGTAGTAATCAGCTGTGGCGTGGTGTACCATCGCCTGTGTTTGCCACGTTCACCAGCAAACCTCTGTAGATGATTGCAGAGCGCTGCCTTGCTCTGCGATGAATCTGATTCCCCCCAATTCATAATCCAAAAGAGAGTAACGAGCACTCCAGGACTGCAGGACTGCCACTTGCAGCCTCTTACTCGACACGGGTGCTGGAGTCAGCTTTTGTAGTAATCAGCTGTGGCGTGGTGTACCATCGCCTGTGTTTGCCACGTTCACCAGCAAACCTCTGTAGATGATTGCAGAGCGCTGCCTTGCTCTGCGATGAATCTGATTCCCCCCAATTCATAATCCAAAAGAGAGTAACGAGCACTCCAGGACTGCAGGACTGCCACTTGCAGCCTCTTACTCGACACGGGTGCTGGAGTCAGCTTTTGTAGTAATCAGCTGTGGCGTGGTGTACCATCGCCTGTGTTTGCCACGTTCACCAGCAAACCTCTGTAGATGATTGCAGAGCGCTGCCTTGCTCTGCGATGAATCTGATTCCCCCCAATTCATAATCCAAAAGAGAGTAACGAGCACTCCAGGACTGCAGGACTGCCACTTGCAGCCTCTTACTCGACACGGGTGCTGGAGTCAGCTTTTGTAGTAATCAGCTGTAGCGTGGCGTACCATCGCCTGTGTTTGCCACGTTCAACAGCACACCACTGTAGATGATTGCAGAGCGCTGCCTCGCTCTGCGATGAATCTGATTCCCCCATAATCCAAAAGAGAGTAACGAGCACTCCAGGACTGCAGGACTGCCACTTGCAGCCTCTTACTCGACACGGGTGCTGGAGTCAGCTTTTGTAGTAATCAGCTGTGGCGTGGTGTACCATCGCCTGTGTTTGCCACGTTCACCAGCAAACCTCTGGATTTGATTGCAGAGCGCTGCCTTGCTCTGCGATGAATCTGATTCCCCCCAATTCATAATCCAAAAGAGAGTAACGAGCACTCCAGGACTGCAGGACTGCCACTTGCAGCCTCTTACTCGACACGGGTGCTGGAGTCAGCTTTTGTAGTAATCAGCTGTGGCGTGGTGTACCATCGCCTGTGTTTGCCACGTTCACCAGCAAACCTCTGGATTTGATTGCAGAGCGCTGCCTTGCTCTGCGATGAATCTGATTCCCCCCAATTCATAATCCAAAAGAGAGTAACGAGCACTCCAGGACTGCAGGACTGCCACTTGCAGCCTCTTACTCGACACGGGTGCTGGAGTCAGCTTTTGTAGTAATCAGCTGTGGCGTGGTGTACCATCGCCTGTGTTTGCCACGTTCACCAGCAAACCTCTGGATTTGATTGCAGAGCGCTGCCTTGCTCTGCGATGAATCTGATTCCCCCCAATTCATAATCCAAAAGAGAGTAACGAGCACTCCAGGACTGCAGGACTGCCACTTGCAGCCTCTTACTCGACACGGGTGCTGGAGTCAGCTTTTGTAGTAATCAGCTGTGGCGTGGTGTACCATCGCCTGTGTTTGCCACGTTCACCAGCAAACCTCTGGATTTGATTGCAGAGCGCTGCCTTGCTCTGCGATGAATCTGATTCCCCCCAATTCATAATCCAAAAGAGAGTAACGAGCACTCCAGGACTGCAGGACTGCCACTTGCAGCCTCTTACTCGACACGGGTGCTGGAGTCAGCTTTTGTAGTAATCAGCTGTGGCGTGGTGTACCATCGCCTGTGTTTGCCACGTTCACCAGCACACCTCTGTAGATGATTGCAGAGCGCTGCCTTGCTCTGCGATGAATCTGATTCCCCCCAATTCATAATCCAAAAGAGAGTAACGAGCACTCCAGGACTGCAGGACTGCCACTTGCAGCCTCTTACTCGACACGGGTGCTGGAGTCAGCTTTTGTAGTAATCAGCTGTGGCGTGGTGTACCATCGCCTGTGTTTGCCACGTTCACCAGCAAACCTCTGTAGATGATTGCAGAGCGCTGCCTTGCTCTGCGATGAATCTGATTCCCCCCAATTCATAATCCAAAAGAGAGTAACGAGCACTCCAGGACTGCAGGACTGCCACTTGCAGCCTCTTACTCGACACGGGTGCTGGAGTCAGCTTTTGTAGTAATCAGCTGTGGCGTGGTGTACCATCGCCTGTGTTTGCCACGTTCACCAGCAAACCTCTGGATTTGATTGCAGAGCGCTGCCTTGCTCTGCGATGAATCTGATTCCCCCCAATTCATAATCCAAAAGAGAGTAACGAGCACTCCAGGACTGCAGGACTGCCACTTGCAGCCTCTTACTCGACACGGGTGCTGGAGTCAGCTTTTGTAGTAATCAGCTGTGGCGTGGTGTACCATCGCCTGTGTTTGCCACGTTCACCAGCACACCTCTGTAGATGATTGCAGAGCGCTGCCTCGCTCTGCGATGAATCTGATTCCCCCATAATTCATAATCCAAAAGAGAGTAACGAGCACTCCAGGACTGCAGGACTGCCACTTGCAGCCTCTTACTCGACACGGGTGCTGGAGTCAGCTTTTGTAGTAATCAGCTGTGGCGTGGTGTACCATCGCCTGTGTTTGCCACGTTCACCAGCAAACCTCTGGATTTGATTGCAGAGCGCTGCCTTGCTCTGCGATGAATCTGATTCCCCCCAATTCATAATCCAAAAGAGAGTAACAAGCACTCCAGGACTGCAGGACTGCCACTTGCAGCCTCTTACTCGACACGGGTGCTGGAGTCAGCTTTTGTAGTAATCAGCTGTGGCGTGGTGTACCATCGCCTGTGTTTGCCACGTTCACCAGCAAACCTCTGGATTTGATTGCAGAGCGCTGCCTTGCTCTGCGATGAATCTGATTCCCCCCAATTCATAATCCAAAAGAGAGTAACGAGCACTCCAGGACTGCAGGACTGCCACTTGCAGCCTCTTACTCGACACGGGTGCTGGAGTCAGCTTTTGTAGTAATCAGCTGTGGCGTGGTGTACCATCGCCTGTGTTTGCCACGTTCACCAGCAAACCTCTGGATTTGATTGCAGAGCGCTGCCTTGCTCTGCGATGAATCTGATTCCCCCCAATTCATAATCCAAAAGAGAGTAACGAGCACTCCAGGACTGCAGGACTGCCACTTGCAGCCTCTTACTCGACACGGGTGCTGGAGTCAGCTTTTGTAGTAATCAGCTGTGGCGTGGTGTACCATCGCCTGTGTTTGCCACGTTCACCAGCAAACCTCTGGATTTGATTGCAGAGCGCTGCCTTGCTCTGCGATGAATCTGATTCCCTCCAATTCATAATCCAAAAGAGAGTAACGAGCACTCCAGGACTGCAGGACTGCCACTTGCAGCCTCTTACTCGACACGGGTGCTGGAGTCAGCTTTTGTAGTAATCAGCTGTGGCGTGGTGTACCATCGCCTGTGTTTGCCACGTTCACCAGCACACCTCTGTAGATGATTGCAGAGCGCTGCCTCGCTCTGCGATGAATCTGATTCCCCCCAATTCATAATCCAAAAGAGAGTAACGAGCACTCCAGGACTGCAGGACTGCCACTTGCAGCCTCTTACTCAACACGGGTGCTGAAGTCAGCTTTTGTAGTAATCAGCTGTGGCGTGGTGTACCATCGCCTGTGTTCGCCACGTTCACCAACAAACCTCTGTAGATGATTGCAGAGCGCTGCCTCGCTCTGCGATGAATCTGATTCCCCCCAATTCATAATCCAAAAGAGAGTAACAAGCACTCCAGGACTGCAGGACTGCCACTTGCAGCCTCTTACTCGACACGGGTGCTGGAGTCAGCTTTTGTAGTAATCAGCTGTGGCGTGGTGTACCATCGCCTGTGTTCGCCACGTTCACCAACAAACCTCTGTAGATGATTGCAGAGCGCTGCCTCGCTCTGCGATGAATCTGATTCCCCCCAATTCATAATCCAAAAGAGAGTAACAAGCACTCCAGGACTGCAGGACTGCCACTTGCAGCCTCTTACTCGACACGGGTGCTGGAGTCAGCTTTTGTAGTAATCAGCTGTGGCGTGGTGTACCATCGCCTGTGTTCGCCACGTTCACCAACAAACCTCTGTAGATGATTGCAGAGCGCTGCCTCGCTCTGCGATGAATCTGATTCCCCCCAATTCATAATCCAAAAGAGAGTAACAAGCACTCCAGGACTGCAGGACTGCCACTTGCAGCCTCTTACTCGACACGGGTGCTGGAGTCAGCTTTTGTAGTAATCAGCTGTGGCGTGGTGTACCATCGCCTGTGTTCGCCACGTTCACCAACAAACCTCTGTAGATGATTGCAGAGCGCTGCCTCGCTCTGCGATGAATCTGATTCCCCCCAATTCATAATCCAAAAGAGAGTAACAAGCACTCCAGGACTGCAGGACTGCCACTTGCAGCCACTTCCTCGATGCTTCCAAATCTGTTATTTGTTGGGATGACAAATGAGGAAGAGTAACATCTAGTAAGGCCCCTACCCTTGTCATTGAGTTCTGGTATCCTGGAGCTCGATAAAGCATTTCATTATAAGCTGCAAATGTTTCAGCAATACCTGCATCCTCAGTAATCAGATTCCCCTTATCGTCTAGTATGTTCCTCACATCATACCTGCTGCTGTCATCCCGTCTCTCCAGCCAGGCAAGCAGTTTACCAGCCTTGTCCACTGACTCATAAATCTGACTGTGCTTAGCCCAGTGTGCCTGCCAAGCATTGTCCAGAGAAGGATTCCTGAGTACCTCCTTGGCCCCAAGTCATGCATGACGCGATGCTAGGGATCCTGGCGCGAGGAAGTCTTCCTTGGCCACGGTTGCAGCCGATTCAGCTTCCATTAATATCAGTGTATGCAGTTTCTTTTGTGCAGCGACCAGTGAAATCATCTCACCTCTGAGGACTGTTTTGTAACCCTCCCAGAGGGACACCGGGCTATCCACTGACCCTTCGATGAGGGTAAAATACTCCAACGTCTTTGAGGTGAAATCAGGAAAGCTCAAGACGATCTGGTTCTGTTACTACCACTATTGAGCTCTGTTGGACACAGGGAGTGATCTGAGAACCCTCTGGCTAAGAATTGTATATATGCTAGGCTGTGGATATCACAGCGGGGCATGGAAAAATAATCAATATGGGACATGGATCCATGTACCCCCAGAGACAATAAGAAATCTCAGTCTTCGGTGTGTTGTGTTCTCCCTGTATCAGTGAGTCCGAAAGCCATTGAAAAGGATAGTAACTTTATAGGAGTATTTGGGCTTCTATTTCTAAGGTGGGTTCCGTCGAGGATTGGATCCATTACTTCGTTGAAATCGCCACCCAGCACTCAAATGTCAGACCTACTGAACCGCGCCCAATAAAGCCAAAGTCAATGGTGGAGGTGCATATATGGCTATGATACCCCGGATAGTGCCCCATAATTCACCTCATGCCATAATGAAATGCACCAGTATGTCCCTATGTATCTGGAGGAGACGGAAGGGAAGCCGTGTGTGAATTAGGGTCAAGGCGCTTCAAGCCCCCTAGAGAAACCCACATGTGTTGCAGCTTTAAAAAGTTGGGGCACACTGGAGAGGTTGCCCATCATGACAACAGAGACATCAGCTGGGGACCTTTTAAGTAAGAGGTCAAGATCCAAGAAGAAGCTGTTGAGTGTGCCCAATGGGCAGTAAATGAGTCTAGTAAGAGGGGTTGGAGCAGAGAGTTGAACCAAGAGCAACGCCACTGCCTTTTTTTTACAGAGACAAGGGGGAGTGTAAGAGGCCAAGTCAGTGAGAAGGACTGCAAGGGGGACAGTGGCATTGGGCATTCCAGAGACCCTGTGTGCGATCAAAGGGGGGTAGATAAGGTATTTGCTAGGATAGAAGAAGGGAGGCACCTAGGGTATATGGGGTTGGAGTGGCTGAAATGTGGAAGAGGGGAACAATCTGAATGGTTCTTGGGAGGAGGGGGAAGTATGGGGGCACAGAGAAGGTAGCAGATGGAGTGGAGTGGAGACATAAGGGGGTCGAGGCCATGTGGGAGGGTTGACGGAAAGAACAGCAAGGAGGAGGAGCAGGTTTAGCAGGTGCATGGTAGATAAGAACAACTGAGAGTTTGCAGGGGGTTGCACATGGTCTAAGGCAACCAACACTGCCAGGTATTTACACAGTAGCATAGGTACGCAGAAAATGCAATTTAAAAAGATACAGGCTCTAAGGAATCAAATGCTGAAAGTTAAATGCACAGGAACTAGGCAAGCAAAAATACAACGTAAAATAATCCAGGATCCTAGTTTTTGGGTACCCTCGGTCTTACATAATGAAGCCTTTTACTGACCAATAGATGTAAGAGTAACAATGACTGATGTGGGTCTTAGTGCGTGAAGGCATTCGTAGACCTAGACCTAGAGACTGATAAGTAGCACTGTCTACTGTGAGAAACCAGAAGGTGTCTCACCCACTGGTCCCAGAGGATCTGTCATCCAGGTGGCTAGGACACGGCCATCTCTTTTGGATCCAGTTCCTGGGGGTGGACCAGTGCGGGAGGATCACCTGGGTGAGGGGTCCTCAGGGAGTGGGTCTCTGGATGGTGAGATGTGGTATCCCTCTCTTTCCTGTAACACCTTTAGCCCATCCTATCAAATAGGATAAGTAGGAACTTTACGCCCGCCCCCCTTTACCTGCACAAACACTTTCACGTGGACAGCCCTCTCTGGGAGAAAACAGACTAACACCCAAGCAGTATACCTGACGTGTACCAATACAATGGTCAGGCAATTACTGACCATCACTCACACTAGACTTCCATTAAGATTCCCCACACGGATAAAAGGCGGAGCACGAAAGCACACTCTGAGCGAGGCAAAGCACACAAGGAAACCACAGTTTCGAGATGGCAGCTGAACGAGAGAAGAAAGACAGCAAAACAGGAAGGGATCGCAAGGAGGGAAGTTCCCTCGACCTTTCCGACAAAAAGCCGTTGCTTTCAAGAGCTCTCGAGATTAGAAAGCATAAGACCAGGAAGCCAGGCTGAAGAATCCTGTATTGTGTGTCGGAGATACCCAGGGCCCTCTCGTGTCACTAATCAAGGTGGGGACAAACAGCAGCCGCCATGGTACTGTCCTTGGCTCCAAGAACAAAGCAGTGTCAGTGAAATCAACAAAGCCAGTGAGTTGGGTGAGACTAATACAAGACCAGTCTGTGTTGAAACCAAGGCTGCAAGCAGCAACATTGTATGGTCAGTGCTGGAATGAACGTTGCAAAAAAAATGTGATAAAAGACACAAGTAAACTTGAACTACTGATGAGTGTTTGCACTTTGAAGAGACTTTGATACGATACCTTTGACAGAGTGGACCGGCACCACATGGGTGCTCAATCGAAGGTCTCTGTAAGGTGGCCAGCTGAGAAGTGGCAGAAGTGAAAGTTAAAAGGGACATATTAAGAAGGGAACAAAGGATTGTGAATCTAAGTGGTCCTGTGACGGGTCAAGCAAAATCCTGCACACAGTTGAAAGTCTTTGATTTTTATATAGTAAAGAAAGTTTACAGTAAAAAATTAGATACATTTGGTCGGAGTCCGGTCGAGGGAGACCAATTGAAGGCTTTGGGCCTCATTACACGGAAGGCGGTAATGGTTAACGGCCACCGTTAATGGTAACGGTGACCGTTAACCATTACCGCCTTATTACGAGGTCCCTTAGCGGGTTGGTGCTTTAACGCCTGCTTTTTGCAGGCGTTAAAAACCAACCCGCTAAGGGACCTTGGTGCTAATTACAGCACCGCAAAAGTGCGGTGCCGTAATTAGCTCCTTCCCCCTTCCTATTATGCCCTATGGGGCAAAAATGGGAATGGGGAAGGGCAATGGTGGAAGGGGGAATTACCGCCCCGCCAACCTTGGAATAGAGCGGTAATTCCCCTTTCCACCAAGGCGGTGCCGGTAATTTACCGGCATGGTCCAGGGTGCTAATAGTACCCTGGATTACCGCCTTCCGTGTAATGAGGCCCTTTGTGTTAAAGTGGGCCTGAGCCCGGGGGACGGGGACACAGGATAAACAGTGAATCACCAGAAAAGTTGTGCATTGGGGAATCCTGAAGAGAATTGAACTTTGAATGTTTGTCGCATCAGGCCCTCTGAAATGAGAGACCTTGAATGGCAAAGAGACTTTGGCACAGAAGGTCCTGAAACTGAGAGTTTTAACTGTATCTCGTACTATAAAAGCCAGAGTATGTGCTAAGCTCGAGTGTGCTGCCTTGTCCCGTGCTGAAAACGTGGGGAAGTGAAGCTAACGGCTCAACTATCCTGAAATGTAATTTTTGGAACACTTTTCTTTTTTATAACATTATTTCCCACACTATTTGTATTTAGAGGTAAGGATTGGCAATAGATTTATTAGTATAGGCCCTTTTATTTTGACCAGACTCTAATAGGACTGCCTTCTTTATTATTTGATGGTCGTAGCATGCTCCCATCTTCAGATTTAGGATTAAATAGGCGTTATTCAAACCCAATTGAAGTCCAATAAACACCCTTGAACTGTGATCACTTGTGTCTGTCTTCACAGTTTGATGCCATGCCTTCCTTACACTACAAACCTCTTTGAAACGCTGCCTCTCTGCACTCTCATAAATCATGATCTGATAGGGCAGCCAAGTTGGGGAGGAGAAAAAGCATGCACCAAATCCAACCGGTACCCCACATTTCGGCGCGGCCTGTTAGGCGCGACTTGTCCAGCGCTGGCAAGTTTTGGCGCCAGCACTTTTCCGCGCAGCAGCACTATTTTGTAATTAAATTTTAAAAATGTAATCCTGGTCTGCTGGGATGCGAGATAGAAGAGCTAACCACTGGGCGACGGAGAGTTTATCAGTTTTAGCTGCACCACTCATAGTGACATGGGTTGTGAAGAACGCTCGTAAAGCTTAATATGAGTAACTGGTGCAATTAAATTGGATAAGAGCTCTATGGCCTTGCGGTTAAGTCATCAGTCTCCCAGTCCTGCAGGCCAGGGTTCGCGATGGCTCTTAATTCCAAAATTATTTTTTGATTTTATTAAAAGTGCACTTTTAAAAGTGCACTGTTAATAAAATTGCGGTGAAGTGGCTGCGCCAAACAGGCCACGCCAAACCGACTCCTGCAGTGAAACGTCCACCCCAAAATTGGCCCACACCGAACTGACGCTGCCGAAATGTCCTTCTCCGCAATCCAACCCCTATCTGCAAGGGAAAAACAAAACGCAGTTATTCAATAGCACATAACCAAACCCAAAGAAGCACAGCAGTGTTACTGGAAACAGTACCCCAGAGATTTCAGTAGGCATGTCTCCCATTAGGTGGATGAGAAGGGACACAAATAAGTAGCCTGCATCCTGAGGCATGGATGTGATGGGGTGAGGGGAATCATCGGCTGAAATGCAGATGTGTTAATGACCAAACTCCATCAGTTCCAAGATATCACTCCTGGAGGAACAGTTCTTAAATCCTAAAACTCCTAGATTCTGTGAGTGTCCAAGCGGTCCAGAGGTTCAGAAGGTCCCAAGGAAAGTATGAAGACCGAACACCAGGTAATAATAGCCCTATGGAGACAGTTTCTAAGGACTAGGTCCAATTCACGAAGCTCAACTGTCTATTAAACAAGGAAGAGGGTCGGCAACTAGAAAGATCATATACCTAAGCCATAGGAAGAGCAGGAGAGCAAGGTCTGTGATACTGTTGAGCCACTGTCCACAAACCTATATGGGTAGTGTTCCTAAGGACAGGGGGGCGGCCAGAAAACCGTGGCCGTAGAAAGGGGCAGAGGAAAGCCTCTATCAAGGGCTCCGAGGAGAAGGCCGGGAAAGAAGTCGCAAATAATTATCCGAGTAGCGAGAAAGGTTATTGAAAATGAAGTTTGGAAAAGGGGTCCACAGACAGCAAGAGAAAGGAAAGCACCCTGGAGGAGCTACACGAGTTTACTGCAGAGACTATCCATTCCACCGGAAGGTGGTATCATTCAAGACTATGGAATGACCTGGAGGTTTCACCAGGAGCAGGTAAATCATTCCCTTGGTTTATTTAAGTTAGTTTACATTAGTGGCAGGGCTAGATAGGGTCGTTTGTACGGAGGACATATTTTCTTTTGACTATGGCTACGGACGAGCACCTTTAATTCCTTTTGGTAGGTAGGGTATTCGCTTTAGTGATAGAGAAAGTTAGGCCTTCTACTTATAATTTCATTAAGAACCTGAATCATGTCTTGCAAGTGTCTGACTCCCTCCGACCCGCCACACCTAGTTGAGGAGACCTCCAACTCTGCAGTGGAGAAAGATGGCACTCTTAATAAGTCAGCAGGTTAGACCTAGGGCCAGGTATAGAAGTGGGGTCAGAGGGGCCAGTGGTTATCATGGCTCTCTAAGAAAGAGAGTGGGCTCAAGTGCACCAAAGGAAATGCCACCAGGGGAACATGCTAAACACAGCCCCAAACACATTAAAGATGTTCACAACAGCAAAGCGAATAAAGTAGGTAACATACCTGGTAATACCTGCTGAAAAATAACAGGAAAAGAAGGGCGGGGCAGCCATACCCAGCTTATAACTCATTAAATTAGAGCCTACCAAAATGTAACAATGATGAACCAAGGATCAATGAAGACTGCCAAAAAGCCTGAGGGAAACACCCATCCCAAGTGGGGAGAAGAGGCTCGAAACTCGATGAGCGTCACTCTTGGTCTTGAGGACGAGTCCTCTTTAATTAGTTCATGTACATGGCAGCAGCAGGATTTGACTGACGATCCCAGTACATGGCATATATCAGAATATGTACACAAATAAAAAATGAGACAGGGCTAGAACTGAATTATGAAAGAAAAGAAAATATCCTCTACAATAACTACTACCAAATTAGGGATGTTCCACAGGGAGGCGGAAACGGTGTTGGGCATAGAAAGTATATTTAGATAAGCAAACCCTTGTCCCTTAAATCACAGCTGACTCAGGCAACTCCTAGCTGTGATTCCTAAATTAAGGGGGGATTTTATCTCATGATTGTAGTCGAGGAAAGGTCTCTCTCTCTCTCTCTCTCTCTCTCTCTCTCTCTTTCTCTTTCTCCAGCATGGGGTCTGGCATGGATTCACATGCTCATGAATATTCCCCGTTGTCAGGCTGGGAATCCTCGGTAAAGAAAAAACCAGTATCAATTTCGTTTCTGATCTGTCTTTCGTAGTAGTAACCAATCACTGGTCTCTGCGTCATACTGACCACAGCCAATGACTGCCCTCTACCTAAGCACCGCCTCTGGCAGCCATCTTCAGATTTTTACCGCACGTTCATGTGTTGGGATCCTCGTGCTATTGCTCTCGAGCGTTAGTGCTATTTTTTCACGTTTTTTTCTCAAAACTTCGTTTTTTCCGGTCAAAAGAGCCTCAAGCTCCACCGACTCTCCATCCGATCAACGGGGACCCGTGTCGGATTCGTCTGCGCCCCCTCAAGGGTGAGGATTTCGTCGAGCTACGTTTTGGACGACGCCAGAAGCTTCTCAGGCCCGGACATGGCCCAGGAGAAGGGAAGCTCGACGCCCGGAAAGCTGTTCAGGGTCTGCCCTGGATGCCAGCTGCAGAACGTCTTTAAGGAGGACGAACACTCCTTTTGTCTCTACTGCTTACATGAGGACAAGACGCACGTGGAGAAGGACTGTGCGTTTTGCGGCAATATGTCGGAGCGGACCATGAAGGACCGCCACCAATGCCTCGCCAACTGGCTGGAAGGGACAGCCCGTCAGGCGAGAAGAAGAGGAAGAAATCCGAGAGGTCTTCTAAGACCTTTGAGGACGCCCCGGCGACGGGGGTCCAACACAAGGCCAAGCACCGCGAGTCCGCTGGCACCGGGAGCGCCGAACGGTCGGGCTCTACGGGCGCCAGGCAGGGCGCACCCTCCCCGGCACCTTCAGCCACGAGCCAACGCTCTGGGTCGGGTAAGAGGAAGGGCGAGCACCCGGCGAAGCTCCTGGAGAGGCCCCGGTAGAGCTCGAAGGCCCCATCGGAGGGGGAGCGAGGCAGTGTCCCCCCCCTCAAGGATAAGGTGGTGAGCGCACCTAAGGTGGTGAAGGCCTTAATCCATCCGGCCAAGCCCTCTATCGATACTGTCGCGGCGGCCCTGGCTCAGCCTGTGGAGGCTACACCAGTGGTGGCGACCTCGGGGCTCAGAGTCTCCCTGCCACCTCGGAGGGAGTCCTCTTTTGTGCCCATCGATAGGACCCCCGTGAAATCCCCGGCGGGGAAGAAAAAGGGGGGGCAGGGCGTTGTCGTAGATTCGGCCTCAGAGGAAGAGCTGATCGAGGTCTTAAGCCACGTCCTTGGCGTGGATGAGGACCGGCACGTCGGGATGGATCCCGACGCAGGTGACGACGACAGCGTCGAGGGTGACGACGGGGCCCCTGATCGCCCGTCGGATTCCCCTCTGCCAGCGCCGCAAGACAACTCGGCGGCCATTTTGTTGGCTATACAGTCCTTATGCTCAGAGATAAGGACGAGACTACCGTTGCCGACGGAGGAACCTCTCCCGTCGGGGGATCCTGAACCGGGACCTTCGGGTGTTCCCCCGCCCAAGAAGAAAAGGATTCACTCTCCACCTCCTTTTCAGCCGTCGCGACCGGTCCAGCCCTCCTCCCCATCCACCCGAGGGGATGATACGGGGACTGACACGGCAGCGACGGGTACGGACGACGAGGTATACGACGAGGATCTCCCGTCGTCACCTCCCACCAGGGCTTCTCCGCCCGACGAGATTGGATCGTTCCACTCCATGATCGCCAGGGCATCCGAGCTTTTCCAGCTCTGCCCTGAGGAGAAGAAAAAGGAAGGATTCCTTTATCAACGGCGCGAGGCCAAGAGGAAGACGGTCCTCGCGGTGCCTCTACTGGACGACATTTGGGATGAGGGCCTCGCCCTCCTCAAGAACCCTTCCACGACGCCAGCTAGAAGAGACCGGTACGAGAAGAAGTACCGGGTCCCGGACGCGGCCCCCCTGTGCCTCCGGGCGCAGCCTACCCCGGACTCCGTCGTCTCTGCGGCGGCCAGGAAGAAAGCGGGGGGGGGTGCGGCCTCCTCATCGACTTCCCCACCGGACGGCGAGGGAAAGAAATTGGACGCTATGGGACGCAGGGTCATCTCGTCGGCAGCGACGATGATTAAAGCGGCCAACGCCTTGGCTATCGTGGCCCGCTACGACAGGGAGCTATGGTACAGACTGGCTCCCCTGCTGGACTTCCTACCAGACGACAAGAGGGCGGATGCCCTGGAGATCCTACAGGAAGGTGAGGTGGCGTCGGACCACGCCATCACTATTGCGACGGACATCGCCGACACTGGGTTTCGCCAGTTGGGCAACGGCGTGTGCCATAGGGGGCGTGGATGGCTCAAGGCTACGGACTTCCGTCAAGACGTACAGACCAGAGTCCTGGACATGCCGTTCGATGGGAACAACCTGTTTGGGAAAACTGTGGACGATTTCCTCCAGGCCATTAAAGCGGACACTGAGACGGCCCGGGCCCTTGGGGTTCTGCAGCAACGACGGACGCCCTTTCGGAGCAGCGGAGGCAAGGGCGCCTCCAAAGGTTCCGGCGGCAGTTTCTCTACCTACCGTTAAGCGGCCCGCTAGTCGTCTCAGGAGGCCTACAGAGGACGAGGCAAGTCTGGCGGACCCCGCCGTCGTCGCCAAGGAGGTCAAGGCGGCAAAGCCTTGTCGAAACAGGATTGAACCGGCCGTGGGGTCGGGCTCCCACCGAAGCACCACGGTGGGAGGCCGGCTGGCGGGCTTCGTCAGCGTGTGGGAGTCCATCTCCACCGACCGTTGGGTGCTGGACGCCTTAGCCTGGGGCCACGCGCTCGAGTTTCAAAGAAGGTGCCCGCGCGTCCCTCCCGTGGCCAGGAAAGAGCTTCACGTCCCTCAGCTTCTCCTGGAGGTAAAGGCGTTGCTCAGGAAGGGCGCCATCGAACTCGTCCCAAAGAGGCTTCGGGGCTCCGGAGTTTACTCGAGATACTTCCTCGTGAAGAAGAAGACGGGAGGATGGCGCCCCATCCTAGACCTGCGACGTCTGAACAAGTTCATCAAGGCGCAGAAGTTCCGGATGGTCACCCTCCAGCACGTCCTGGGTCAGCTGGAGGAAGGAGACTTCCTGTCGTCGTTGGATTTGGAGGATGCCTACTTCCATATTCCCATCCTAAGGGGGCACCGAAAATTCCTCAGGTTTGTGGTCCAAGGGCGTCACTACCAGTTCAAAGCCCTCCGCTTCGGACTACGGTCGGCACCCAGGGTATTTACCAAGTGCCTTGCACCGATGGCGGCGCAGCTTCGCCGCGAGGGGATCCACGTCTACCCCTACCTGGACGACTGGCTCATCTGAGCCAAGAAGAGGGAGCTCGCCGTGGAGCACACGGCAAGGACCGTCCAACTTCTCACGGACCTGGGATTCTCCGTGAACTACGCCAAGTCCCACCTGGTACCCGCGCAAAACGCACTGTTTCTGGGAGCGAAGCTCGACACAGTGTCCCTTCTGGCCTCCCCGTCGGAGGAAAGGACCAGGTCCATCCTGGGCAAGGTACAGCGGATGTTGGTTTCCGACGCGGCCAAGGTGAGGTCCATCAAGTCCCTCCTCGGAATGATGTCTTCTTGCATCTACCTCATTCCCATGTGCAGGCTCCGGATGCGCCCGTTGCAGGAGTTCCTGGACGCGCGCTGGATCCAAACGACGGGCGGCTTCGAGGAGAGGATCACACTCGACGAGAGTTTCCGCCGAGCGGTCAGGTGGTGAGGCACCCGCGCGCATCTGACGGCGGGCATGGACTTCCAGACCCCAGACCACCAGGAGACAGTGACCACGGATGCCTCCCTGGAAGGGTGGAGAGCGCACACCGAAAATCTGCACGCGAGAGGCCTCTGGCTCCCGACGGAGAAGTCCCTCCATATCAACGTCCTGGAGCTCCGTGCAGTGTTCTGGGCCCTCAGGTCCTTCCTTCCGTCCCTCAAGGGCAAGGTGGTGAGGATCTTCACCAACAACACCACCACCATGTTTTACATCAGGAAACAGGGCGGAACCAGGTCCCCAGCACTGTCCAAGGAGGCGCAGGACCTGTGGCATTGGGCCGTCGCCCAAAGGATGTTTCTGGTGCCGTTTCATCTGGCAGGGATAAAAAACACCATCGCCGACTCACTCAGCAGGGAGCTGCGCTCGTGCCACGAGTGGGAACTACGGCAGGATCTAGTGGATCGCCTCTTCCGACGGTGGGGCACACCCCAGATCGACCTGTTCGCGACGGCGACGAACTCCAAGTGCCAGAGGTTCGCCAGCAGGTTTCCCCAGGCGAGGAGCATGGGCGATGCTTTCTCGTTCCCCTGGGAGGGCCTGTTCCTCTACGCGTTCCCTCCTTTGCCACTGCTAATCCGGCTCGTCAACCAGCTCAAGAGGTCACGGTGCAGGATGATCCTCGTCGCACCTGCGTGGCCGAGGCAGATATGGTTCCCGGACCTTCTGGATTTATCATCGTCCCCGCTGATCAGGCTGCCAGTGGACGCGGATCTACTCTCCAGGGAAGGAGGCGCCATCTTCCACCACGACCCGAAATCGCTGAACTTGCAGGCCTGGCTCCTGCAGCGCTAGAGTTTGGAGGATACGACATACCGGCCGACTGCAGAGAGGTTCTTGCAAAGGCCAGGGCGTCCTCGACTCTTAAATGCTACGGGCACAAATGGAAGAGGTTCTCTGTCTGGTGCCACGCACAGAAGATTAACCCTCTACGGATTACGGCCCCCCAGGTACTGCCGTACCTGCTGACACTGGCCAAAGCTGGACTGGCACACGCGTCCATCAAGATTCATCTTGCTGCGATCTCCCAATACACCAGGACCACGGGCCGGACGTCCTTGTGGTCTCATCGTCTGGTGAAAGAGTTCATGAAGGGACTGTTCAGATCGTTCCCGCCGGTGAAGGCTCCGGCCCCGGCGTGGGAGCTCAACGTGGTGCTGACCAAGCTCATGGGACCTCCGTTCGAGCCTCTGCACTCGGCCCCGTTGAAGTTTCTGTCGTGGAAAACAGCGTTTCTTGTGGCCATCACCTCCGCACGACGGGTGGGAGAGATCCAGGCCCTTTCCTGCAAGGCCCCGTACTTGACTTTTCACGACACGAGGGTAGTGCTCAGGACGCACCCCTCCTTCATGCCCAAGGTACCGTCGGACTTCCATCTCAACAAACCCTTGGTGTTGCCTGTGTTCTTCCCGTCGCCTTCGTCGCCGGCTGAGAGGACTTTGCACTTGCTGGATGTGGCTAGAGCGCTGAAGTTCTACGTGGACCGCACGAAGTGTTTTCGGAAGACGTCACAAATCTTTGTGAATTTTGGACCTGTCAATCAGGGGAAGGCTCTCTCGAAGGCTTCCATTTCCAGATGGCTCTCCGGCTGTATCATGTACTGTCATCGGTTGGCAAACCGACCGCTGCCTGGCCGTCCGAGAGCCCATTCCACCAGAGCGATCGCAGCTACCACGGCGTTCCTTTCTGGTGTGCCCCTGCTGGACATATGCAGGGCTGCTACGTGGAGGTCGACGCACACCTTCACGAAATTCTACTGCGTCGATCGGGATTCCAGGGAGGAGTCCAGGGTCGGCCAAGCAGTGCTGCGCAACCTGTTCGCCTGAGGTGAGCCTGGTGAGGAGGTAAGATGCTTAATGTTGGGATTGATGTAATGCTTAATGTTGAGCCTTTGCCACCTCCCGTGGTTGTGCATGTGTGTACTGTTAGGTATTCTTTATTCATGAGCATGTGAATCCATGCCAGACCCCATGCTGGAGAAGGAACAAGTTACTTACCTGTAACTGTTGTTCTCCAGCATGGGTCTGGCATGGATTCACATGCGAACCCTCCCGCCTACCCCTCTGCGGCTCTTCACTTGGTCATACTGCCACTTCACGTGCTTCCAAATCTGAAGATGGCTGCCAGAGGCGGTGCTTAGGTAGAGGGCAGTCATTGGCTGTGGTCAGTATGACGCAGAGACCAGTGATTGGTTACTACTACGAAAGACAGATCAGAAACAAAACTGATACTGGTTTTTTCTTTACCGAGGATTCCCAGCCTGACGACGGGGAATATTCATGAGCATGTGAATCCATGCCAGACCCATGCTGGAGAACAACAGTTACAGGTAAGTAACTTGTTCCTTCTCTCTCTCTTACTCTCTCTCTCCCCCCCCAAGCAGGCTCCTTATGTGCTTTCATTATTCCTTTGGTATTGTTTGTCTTTGGGAAAGCAACATGTGCTTGTCTTGCAGGCCAACGTTGCCGTGAAATATCTGGGCAGCGCATATTATATAGGAAATATGGGCTGGTGGGGAGGAGAGGAGCTGTTTTCATTGCATTCTTCTTCTAATGAGATTGCTACAAACTGTGTATACATTGGGAGTTACTTCAAGAAACAGAGCAGTGTGTGCTGCCTGAATATTTCTGACCTTAACGAGCTGGCGGAATCCTGGGCGAGGGGCTGGACAGAAGATTTCGGTGCCAAGGCGGTGGTGCTTGTAGCTTGGATGACAGACTGTAGATTTTTTTATTTAATAGCTGACATCTTGGTCACATTTACTGGTTGTCTGGATGTATTGGTTTTATATACTGGTGTTATTTTACATCTTGGTCCACTTTCCTGGTTGTCTGGAATTATTGGATTTATCTACTGGTGTTATTTTACATCTTGGTCCAATTTCCTGGTTGTCTGGAATTATTGGTTTTATCTACTGCTGTTATTTTACATCTTGGTCCAATTTCCTGGTTGTCTGGAATTATTGGTTTTATCTACTGCTGTTATTTTACATCTTGGTCCAATTTCCTGGTTGTCTGGAATTATTGGTTTTATCTACTGGTGTTATTTTACATCTTGGTCCAATTTCCTGGTTGTCTGGATTTATTGGTTTTATCTACTGGTGTTATTTTACATCTTGGTCCAATTTCCTGGTTGTCTGGAATTATTGGTTTTATCTATTGGTGTTATTTTACATCTTGGTCCAATTTCCTGGTTGTCTGGAATTATTGGTTTTATCTACTGCTGTTATTTTACATCTTGGTCCAATTTCCTGGTTGTCTGGAATTATTGGTTTTATCTACTGGTGTTATTTTACATCTTGGTCATATTTACTGGCTTTCTGGATTTATTGGTTTTATCTACTTGTGTTATTTTCATCTTGGTCATATTTACTGGCTGTCTGGAATTATTGGATTTATCTACTGGTGTTATTTTACATCTTGGTCCAATTTCCTGGTTGTCTGGAATTATTGGTTTTATCTACTGCAGTTATTTTACATCTTGGTCCAATTTCCTGGTTGTCTGGAATTATTGGTTTTATCTACTGGTGTTATTTTACATCTTGGTCCAATTTTCTGGTTGTCTGGATTTATTGGTTTTATCTACTGGTGTTATTTTACATCTTGGTCCAATTTCCTGGTTGTCTGGAATTATTGGTTTTATCTACTGGTGTTATTTTACATCTTGGTCCAATTTCCTGGTTGTCTGGAATTATTGGTTTTATCTACTGCTGTTATTTTACATCTTGGTCCAATTTCCTGGTTGTCTGGAATTATTGGTTTTATCTACTGCTGTTATTTTACATCTTGGTCCAATTTCCTGGTTGTCTGGAATTATTGGTTTTATCTACTGGTGTTATTTTACATCTTGGTCATATTTACTGGCTTTCTGGATTTATTGGTTTTATCTACTTGTGTTATTTTCATCTTGGTCATATTTACTGGCTGTCTGGATGTATTGGTTTTATCTACTGGTGTTATTTTACATCTTGGTCACATTTACTGGTTGTCTGGATGTATTGGTTTTATATACTGGTGTTATTTTACATCTTGGTCCAATTTCCTGGTTGTCTGGAATTATTGGTTTTATCTACTGCTGTTATTTTACATCTTGGTCCAATTTCCTGGTTGTCTGGAATTATTGGTTTTATCTACTGCTGTTATTTTACATCTTGGTCCAATTTCCTGGTTGTCTGGAATTATTGGTTTTATCTACTGCTGTTATTTTACATCTTGGTCCTATTTCCTGGTTGTCTGGAATTATTGGTTTTATCTACTGGTGTTATTTTAAATCGATGGACGTCAGGTTTGGTCTCTCTCTCTCTCTCGATGATCAGCAAGCTCCTTATGTGCTTTCATTATTCCTTTGGTATTGTTTGTCTTTGGGAAAGCAACATGTGCTTGTCTTGCAGGCCAACGTTGCCGTGAAATATCTGGGCAGCGCATATTATATAGGAAATATGGGCTGGTGGGGAGGAGAGGAGCTGTTTTCATTGCATTCTTCTTCTAATGAGATTGCTACAAACTGTGTATACATTGGGAGTTACTTCAAGAAACAGAGCAGTGTATTCACAGATACAAACTAGCCCCTGTGTGTGACATCTGTCATTGGGTGTGCTGCCTGAATATTTCTGACCTTAACGAGCTGGCGGAATCCTGGGCGAGGGGCTGGACAGAAGATTTCGGTGCCAAGGCGGTGGTGCTTGTAGCTTGGATGACAGACTGTAGATTTATTTATTTAATAGCTGACATCTTGGTCACATTTACTGGTTGTCTGGATGTATTGGTTTTATATACTGGTGTTATTTTACATCTTGGTCATATTTACTGGCTGTCTGGATGTATTGGTTTTATCTACTGGTGTTTTTTTACATCTCGGTCATATTTACTGGCTGTCCGGATTTATTGGTTTTATCTACCGGTGTTATTTTACATCTTGGTCATATTTTCTGGTTGTCTGGAATTATTGGTTTTATCTACTGGTGTTATTTAACATATTGGTCCTATTTCCTGGTTGTCTGGAATTATTGGTTTTATCTACTGGTGTTATTTTCATCTTGGTCACATTTACTGGCTGTCTGGATTTATTGGTTTTATCTACTGGTGTTATTTTACATCTTGGTCATATTTACTGGCTGTCTGGATGTATTGGTTTTATCTACTGGTGTTATTTTACATCTTGGTCATATTTACTGGCTGTCTGGAATTATTGGTTTTATCTACTGGTGTTATTTTACATCTTGGTCACATTTACTGGCTGTCTGGATTTATTGGTTTTATGTACTGGTGTTATTTTCATCTTGGTCATATTTACTGGCTTTCTGGATGTATTGGTTTTATCTACTGGTGTTATTTTACATCTTGGTCATATTTACTGGCTTTCTGGAATTATTGGTTTTATCTACTGGTGTTATTTTACATATTGTTCATATTTACTGGCTTTCTGGATTTATTGGTTTTATCTACTGGTGTTATTTTACATATTGGTCATATTTACTGGCTGTCTGGATTTATTGGTTTTATCTACTGGTGTTATTTTACATCTTGGTCCAATTTCCTGGTTGTCTGGAATTATTGGTTTTATCTACTGGTGTTATTTTACATCTTGGTCATATTTACTGGCTTTCTGGAATTATTGGTTTTATCTACTGGTGTTATTTTACATCTTGGTCATATTTACTGGCTGTCTGGATGTATTGGTTTTATCTACTGGTGTTATTTTACATCTTGGTCATATTTACTGGCTGTCTGGAATTATTGGTTTTATCTACTGGTGTTATTTTACATCTTGGTCCAATTTCCTGGTTGTCTGGAATTATTGGTTTTATCTACTGCTGTTATTTTACATCTTGGTCCTATTTCCTGGTTGTCTGGAATTATTGGTTTTATCTACTGGTGTTATTTTAAATCGATGGACGTCAGGTTTGGTCTCTCTCTCTCTCTCTCTCTCTCTCGATGATCAGCAGGCTCCTTTTGTGCTTTCATTATTCCTTTGGTATTGTTTGTCTTTGGGAAAGCAACATGTGCTTGTCTTGCAGGCCAACGTTGCCGTGAAATATCTGGGCAGCGCATATTATATAGGAAATATGGGCTGGTGGGGAGGAGAGGAGCTGTTTTCATTGCATTCTTCTTCTAATGAGATTGCTACAAACTGTGCATACATTGGGAGTTACTTCAAGAAACAGAGCAGTGTATTCACAGATACAAACTAGCCCCTGTGTGTGACATCTGTCATTGGGTGTGCTGCCTGAATATTTCTGACCTTAACGAGCTGGCGGAATCCTGGGCAAGGGGCTGGACAGAAGATTTCGGTGCCAAGGCGGTGGTGCTTGTAGCTTGGATGACAGACTGTAGATTTTTTTATTTAATAGCTGACATCTTGGTCACATTTACTGGTTGTCTGGATGTATTGGTTTTATATACTGGTGTTATTTTACATCTTGGTCATATTTACTGGCTTTCTGGAATTATTGGTTTTATCTACTGGTGTTATTTTACATCTTGGTCATATTTACTGGCTGTCAGGATTCATTGGTTTTTTCTACTGGTGTTTTTTTACATCTCGGTCATATTTACTGGCTGTCCGGATTTATTGGTTTTATCTACCGGTGTTATTTTACATATTGGTCCTATTTCCTGGTTGTCTGGAATTATTGGTTTTATCTACTGGTGTTATTTTACATCTTGGTCCAATTTCCTGGTTGTCTGGATTTATTGGTTTTATCTACTGGTGTTATTTTACATCTTGGTCCAATTTCCTGGTTGTCTGGAATTATTGGTTTTATCTACTGGTGTTATTTTACATCTTGGTCCAATTTCCTGGTTGTCTGGAATTATTGGTTTTATCTACTGGTGTTATTTTCATCTTGGTCACATTTACTGGCTGTCTGGATTTATTGGTTTTATCTACTGGTGTTATTTTACATCTTGGTCATATTTACTGGCTGTCTGGATTTATTGGTTTTATCTACTGGTGTTATTTTACATCTTGGTCATATTTTCTGGTTGTCAGGAATTATTGGTTTTATCTACTGGTGTTATTTTACATATTGGTCCTATTTCCTGGTTGTCTGGAATTATTGGTTTTATCTACTGGTGTTATTTTCATCTTGGTCACATTTACTGGCTGTCTGGATTTATTGGTTTTATCTACTGGTGTTATTTTACATCTTGGTCATATTTACTGGCTGTCTGGATTTATTGGTTTTATCTACTGGTGTTATTTTACATCTTGGTCATATTTACTGGCTGTCTGGATTTATTGGTTTTATCTACTGGTGTTTTTTTACATCTCGGTCATATTTACTGGCTGTCCGGATTTATTGGTTTTATCTACCGGTGTTATTTTACATCTTGGTCATATTTTCTGGTTGTCTGGAATTATTGGTTTTATCTACTGGTGTTATTTTACATATTGGTCCTATTTCCTGGTTGTCTGGAATTATTGGTTTTATCTACTGGTGTTATTTTCATCTTGGTCACATTTACTGGCTGTCTGGATTTATTGGTTTTATCTACTGGTATTATTTTACATCTCAGTCATATTTACTGGCTGTCGGGATTTATTGGTTTTATCTACTGGTGTTATTTTACATCTTGGTCATATTTACTGGCTGTCTGGATGTATTGGTTTTATCTACTGGTGTTATTTTACATCTTGGTCATATTTACTGGCTGTCTGGAATTATTGGTTTTATCTACTGCTGTTATTTTACATCTTGGTCCAATTTCCTGGTTGTCTGGAATTATTGGTTTTATCTACTGGTGTTATTTTACATCTTGGTCCAATTTCCTGGTTGTCTGGAATTATTGGTTTTATCTACTGCTGTTATTTTACATCTTGGTCCTATTTCCTGGTTGTCTGGAATTATTGGTTATATCTACTGGTGTTATTTTAAATCGATGGACGTCAGGTTTGGTCTCTCTCTCTCTCTCTCTCTCTCTCTCTCGATGATCAGCAGGCTCCTTATGTGCTTTCATTATTCCTTTGGTATTGTTTGTCTTTGGGAAAGCAACATGTGCTTGTCTTGCAGGCCAACGTTGCCGTGAAATATCTGGGCAGCGCATATTATATAGGAAATATGGGCTGGTGGGGAGGAGAGGAGCTGTTTTCATTGCATTCTTCTTCTAATGAGATTGCTACAAACTGTGTATACATTGGGAGTTACTTCAAGAAACAGAGCAGTGTATTCACAGATACAAACTAGCCCCTGTGTGTGACATCTGTCATTGGGTGTGCTGCCTGAATATTTCTGACCTTAACGAGCTGGCGGAATCCTGGGCGAGGGGCTGGACAGAAGATTTCAGTGCCAAGGCGGTGGTGCTTGTAGCTTGGATGACAGACTGTAGATTTTTTTATTTAATAGCTGACATCTTGGTCATATTTTCTGGTTGTCTGGATGTATTGGTTTTATCTACTGGTGTTATTTTCATCTTGGTCACATTTACTGGCTGTCTGGATTTATTGGTTTTATCTACTGGTGTTATTTTACATCTTGGTCATATTTACTGGCTGTCTGGATGTATTGGTTTTATATACTGGTGTTATTTTACATCTTGGTCATATTTACTGGCTTTCTGGAATTATTGGTTTTATCTACTGGTGTTATTTTACATCTTGGTCATATTTACTGGCTGTCAGGATTCATTGGTTTTTTCTACTGGTGTTTTTTTACATCTCGGTCATATTTACTGGCTGTCCGGATTTATTGGTTTTATCTACCGGTGTTATTTTACATATTGGTCCTATTTCCTGGTTGTCTGGAATTATTGGTTTTATCTACTGGTGTTATTTTACATCTTGGTCCAATTTCCTGGTTGTCTGGATTTATTGGTTTTATCTACTGGTGTTATTTTACATCTTGGTCCAATTTCCTGGTTGTCTGGAATTATTGGTTTTATCTACTGGTGTTATTTTACATCTTGGTCCAATTTCCTGGTTGTCTGGAATTATTGGTTTTATCTACTGGTGTTATTTTCATCTTGGTCACATTTACTGGCTGTCTGGATTTATTGGTTTTATCTACTGGTGTTATTTTACATCTTGGTCATATTTACTGGCTGTCTGGATTTATTGGTTTTATCTACTGGTGTTATTTTACATCTTGGTCATATTTTCTGGTTGTCAGGAATTATTGGTTTGATCTACTGGTGTTATTTTACATATTGGTCCTATTTCCTGGTTGTCTGGAATTATTGGTTTTATCTACTGGTGTTATTTTCATCTTGGTCACATTTACTGGCTGTCTGGATTTATTGGTTTTATCTACTGGTGTTATTTTACATCTTGGTCATATTTACTGGATGTCTGGATTTATTGGTTTTATCTACTGGTGTTATTTTACATCTTGGTCATATTTACTGGCTGTCTGGATTTATTGGTTTTATCTACTGGTGTTTTTTTACATCTCGGTCATATTTACTGGCTGTCCGGATTTATTGGTTTTATCTACCGGTGTTATTTTACATCTTGGTCATATTTTCTGGTTGTCTGGAATTATTGGTTTTATCTACTGGTGTTATTTTACATATTGGTCCTATTTCCTGGTTGTCTGGAATTATTGGTTTTATCTACTGGTGTTATTTTCATCTTGGTCACATTTACTGGCTGTCTGGATTTATTGGTTTTATCTACTGGTGTTATTTTACATCTCGGTCATATTTACTGGCTGTCGGGATTTATTGGTTTTATCTACTGGTGTTATTTTACATCTTGGTCATATTTACTGGCTGTCTGGATGTATTGGTTTTATCTACTGGTGTTATTTTACATCTTGGTCATATTTACTGGCTGTCTGGAATTATTGGTTTTATCTACTGCTGTTATTTTACATCTTGGTCCAATTTCCTGGTTGTCTGGAATTATTGGTTTTATCTACTGGTGTTATTTTACATCTTGGTCCAATTTCCTGGTTGTCTGGAATTATTGGTTTTATCTACTGCTGTTATTTTACATCTTGGTCCTATTTCCTGGTTGTCTGGAATTATTGGTTTTATCTACTGGTGTTATTTTAAATCGATGGACGTCAGGTTTGGTCTCTCTCTCTCTCTCTCTCTCTCTCTCGATGATCAGCAGGCTCCTTATGTGCTTTCATTATTCCTTTGGTATTGTTTGTCTTTGGGAAAGCAACATGTGCTTGTCTTGCAGGCCAACATTGCCGTGAAATATCTGGGCAGCGCATATTATATAGGAAATATGGGCTGGTGGGGAGGAGAGGAGCTGTTTTCATTGCATTCTTCTTCTAATGAGATTGCTACAAACTGTGTATACATTGGGAGTTACTTCAAGAAACAGAGCAGTGTATTCACAGATACAAACTAGCCCCTGTGTGTGACATCTGTCATTGGGTGTGCTGCCTGAATATTTCTGACCTTAACGAGCTGGCGGAATCCTGGGCGAGGGGCTGGACAGAAGATTTCAGTGCCAAGGCGGTGGTGCTTGTAGCTTGGATGACAGACTGTAGATTTTTTTATTTAATAGCTGACATCTTGGTCATATTTTCTGGTTGTCTGGATGTATTGGTTTTATCTACTGGTGTTATTTTCATCTTGGTCACATTTACTGGCTGTCTGGATTTATTGGTTTTATCTACTGGTGTTATTTTACATCTTGGTCATATTTACTGGCTGTCTGGATGTATTGGTTTTATCTACTGGTGTTATTTTACATCTTGGTCATATTTACTGGCTGTCTGGAATTATTGGTTTTATCTACTGGTGTTATTTTACATCTTGGTCCAATTTTCTGGTTGTCTGGAATTATTGGTTTTATCTACTTGTGTTATTTTCATCTTGGTCATATTTACTGGCTGTCTGGATGTATTGGTTTTATCTACTGGTGTTATTTTACATCTTGGTCATATTTACTGGCTGTCTGGATGTATTGGTTTTATCTACTGGTGTTATTTTACATATTGGTCATATTTACTGGCTGTCTGGAATTATTGGTTTTATCTACTGGTGTTATTTTACATCTTGGTCCAATTTTCTGGTTGTCTGGAATTATTGGTTTTATCTACTTGTGTTATTTTCATCTTGGTCATATTTACTGGCTGTCTGGATGTATTGGTTTTATCTACTGGTGTTATTTTGCATATTGGTCATATTTACTGGCTTTCTGGATTTATTGGTTTTATCTACTGGTGTTATTTTACATATTGGTCATATTTACTGGCTGTCCGGATTTATTGGTTTTATCTACCAGTGTTTTCTTACATCTCGGTCATATTTACTGGCTGTCCGGATTTATTGGTTTTATCTACCGGTGTTATTTTACATCTTGGTCATATTTTCTGGTTGTCTGGAATTATTGGTTTTATCTACTTGTGTTATTTTCATCTTGGTCATATTTACTGGCTTTCTGGATTTATTGGTTTTATCTACTGGTGTTATTTTACATATTGGTCATATTTACTGGCTGTCCGGATTTATTGTTTTTATCTACCGGTGTTTTCTTACATCTCGGTCATATTTACTGGCTGTCCGGATTTATTGGTTTTATCTACCGGTGTTATTTTACATCTTGGTCATATTTTCTGGCTGTCTGGATGTATTGGTTTTATCTACTGGTGTTATTTTACATCTTGGTCATATTTACTGGCTGTCTGGAATTATTGGTTTTATCTACTGGTGTTATTTTACATCTTGGTCCAATTTTCTGGTTGTCTGGAATTATTGGTTTTATCTACTTGTGTTATTTTCATCTTGGTCATATTTACTGGCTGTCTGGATGTATTGGTTTTATCTACTGGTGTTATTTTACATCTTGGTCATATTTACTGGCTGTCTGGATGTATTGGTTTTATCTACTGGTGTTATTTTACATATTGGTCATATTTACTGGCTGTCTGGAATTATTGGTTTTATCTACTGGTGTTATTTTACATCTTGGTCCAATTTTCTGGTTGTCTGGAATTATTGGTTTTATCTACTTGTGTTATTTTCATCTTGGTCATATTTACTGGCTGTCTGGATGTATTGGTTTTATCTACTGGTGTTATTTTACATCTTGGTCCAATTTCCTGGTTGTCTGGATGTATTGGTTTTATCTACTGGTGTTATTTTACATATTGGTCATATTTACTGGCTTTCTGGATTTATTGGTTTTATCTACTGGTGTTATTTTACATATTGGTCATATTTACTGGCTGTCCGGATTTATTGGTTTTATCTACCGGTGTTTTCTTACATCTCGGTCATATTTACTGGCTGTCCGGATTTATTGGTTTTATCTACCGGTGTTATTTTACATCTTGGTCATATTTTCTGGTTGTCTGGAATTATTGGTTTTATCTACCTCTTGTTATTTTACATATTGGTCCTATTTCCTGGTTGTCTGGAATTATTGGTTTTATCTACTGGTGTTATTTTCATCTTGGTCACATTTACTGGCTGTCTGGATTTATTGGTTTTATCTACTGGTGTTATTTTACATCTTGGTCATATTTACTGGCTGTCTGGATGTATTGGTTTTATCTACTGGTGTTATTTTACATCTTGGTCATATTTACTGGCTGTCTGGAATTATTGGTTTTATCTACTGGTGTTATTTTACATCTTGGTCCAATTTTCTGGTTGTCTGGAATTATTGGTTTTATCTACTTGTGTTATTTTCATCTTGGTCATATTTACTGGCTGTCTGGATGTATTGGTTTTATCTACTGGTGTTATTTTACATCTTGGTCATATTTACTGGCTGTCTGGATGTATTGGTTTTATCTACTGGTGTTATTTTACATCTTGGTCCAATTTTCTGGTTGTCTGGAATTATTGGTTTTATCTACTGGTGTTATTTTCATCTTGGTCACATTTACTGGCTGTCTGGATTTATTGCTTTTATCTACTGGTGTTATTTTACATCTTGGTCATATTTACTGGCTGTCTGGATTTATTGGTTTTATCTACTGGTGTTTTTTTACATCTCGGTCATATTTACTGGCTGTCCGGATTTATTGGTTTTATCTACCGGTGTTATTTTACATCTTGGTCATATTTTCTGGTTGTCTGGAATTATTGGTTTTATCTACTGGTGTTATTTTACATATTGGTCCTATTTCCTGGTTGTCTGGAATTATTGGTTTTATCTACTGGTGTTATTTTCATCTTGGTCACATTTCCTGGCTGTCTGGATTTATTGGTTTTATCTACTGGTGTTATTTTACATCTCGGTCATATTTACTGGCTGTCGGGATTTATTGGTTTTATCTACTGGTGTTATTTTACATCTTGGTCATATTTACTGGCTGTCTGGATGTATTGGTTTTATCTACTGGTGTTATTTTACATCTTGGTCATATTTACTGGCTGTCTGGAATTATTGGTTTTATCTACTGCTGTTATTTTACATCTTGGTCCAATTTCCTGGTTGTCTGGAATTATTGGTTTTATCTACTGGTGTTATTTTACATCTTGGTCCAATTTCCTGGTTGTCTGGAATTATTGGTTTTATCTACTGCTGTTATTTTACATCTTGGTCCTATTTCCTGGTTGTCTGGAATTATTGGTTTTATCTACTGGTGTTATTTTAAATCGATGGACGTCAGGTTTGGTCTCTCTCTCTCTCTCTCTCTCTCTCTCTCTCTCTCTCTCGATGATCAGCAGGCTCCTTATGTGCTTTCATTATTCCTTTGGTATTGTTTGTCTTTGGGAAAGCAACATGTGCTTGTCTTGCAGGCCAACGTTGCCGTGAAATATCTGGGCAGCGCATATTATATAGGAAATATGGGCTGGTGGGGAGGAGAGGAGCTGTTTTCATTGCATTCTTCTTCTAATGAGATTGCTACAAACTGTGTATACATTGGGAGTTACTTCAAGAAACAGAGCAGTGTATTCACAGATACAAACTAGCCCCTGTGTGTGACATCTGTCATTGGGTGTGCTGCCTGAATATTTCTGACCTTAACGAGCTGGCGGAATCCTGGGCGAGGGGCTGGACAGAAGATTTCAGTGCCAAGGCGGTGGTGCTTGTAGCTTGGATGACAGACTGTAGATTTTTTTATTTAATAGCTGACATCTTGGTCATATTTTCTGGTTGTCTGGATGTATTGGTTTTATCTACTGGTGTTATTTTCATCTTGGTCACATTTACTGGCTGTCTGGATTTATTGGTTTTATCTACTGGTGTTATTTTACATCTTGGTCATATTTACTGGCTGTCTGGATGTATTGGTTTTATCTACTGGTGTTATTTTACATCTTGGTCATATTTACTGGCTGTCTGGAATTATTGGTTTTATCTACTGGTGTTATTTTACATCTTGGTCCAATTTTCTGGTTGTCTGGAATTATTGGTTTTATCTACTTGTGTTATTTTCATCTTGGTCATATTTACTGGCTGTCTGGATGTATTGGTTTTATCTACTGGTGTTATTTTACATCTTGGTCATATTTACTGGCTGTCTGGATGTATTGGTTTTATCTACTGGTGTTATTTTACATATTGGTCATATTTACTGGCTGTCTGGAATTATTGGTTTTATCTACTGGTGTTATTTTACATCTTGGTCCAATTTTCTGGTTGTCTGGAATTATTGGTTTTATCTACTTGTGTTATTTTCATCTTGGTCATATTTACTGGCTGTCTGGATGTATTGGTTTTATCTACTGGTGTTATTTTACATATTGGTCATATTTACTGGCTTTCTGGATTTATTGGTTTTATCTACTGGTGTTATTTTACATATTGGTCATATTTACTGGCTGTCCGGATTTATTGGTTTTATCTACCAGTGTTTTCTTACATCTCGGTCATATTTACTGGCTGTCCGGATTTATTGGTTTTATCTACCGGTGTTATTTTACATCTTGGTCATATTTTCTGGTTGTCTGGAATTATTGGTTTTATCTACTTGTGTTATTTTCATCTTGGTCATATTTACTGGCTTTCTGGATTTATTGGTTTTATCTACTGGTGTTATTTTACATATTGGTCATATTTACTGGCTGTCCGGATTTATTGTTTTTATCTACCGGTGTTTTCTTACATCTCGGTCATATTTACTGGCTGTCCGGATTTATTGGTTTTATCTACCGGTGTTATTTTACATCTTGGTCATATTTTCTGGCTGTCTGGATGTATTGGTTTTATCTACTGGTGTTATTTTACATCTTGGTCATATTTACTGGCTGTCTGGAATTATTGGTTTTATCTACTGGTGTTATTTTACATCTTGGTCCAATTTTCTGGTTGTCTGGAATTATTGGTTTTATCTACTTGTGTTATTTTCATCTTGGTCATATTTACTGGCTGTCTGGATGTATTGGTTTTATCTACTGGTGTTATTTTACATCTTGGTCATATTTACTGGCTGTCTGGATGTATTGGTTTTATCTACTGGTGTTATTTTACATATTGGTCATATTTACTGGCTGTCTGGAATTATTGGTTTTATCTACTGGTGTTATTTTACATCTTGGTCCAATTTTCTGGTTGTCTGGAATTATTGGTTTTATCTACTTGTGTTATTTTCATCTTGGTCATATTTACTGGCTGTCTGGATGTATTGGTTTTATCTACTGGTGTTATTTTACATCTTGGTCCAATTTCCTGGTTGTCTGGATGTATTGGTTTTATCTACTGGTGTTATTTTACATATTGGTCATATTTACTGGCTTTCTGGGTTTATTGGTTTTATCTACTGGTGTTATTTTACATATTGGTCATATTTACTGGCTGTCCGGATTTATTGGTTTTATCTACCGGTGTTTTCTTACATCTCGGTCATATTTACTGGCTGTCCGGATTTATTGGTTTTATCTATCGGTGTTATTTTACATCTTGGTCATATTTTCTGGTTGTCTGGAATTATTGGTTTTATCTACTGGTGTTATTTTACATATTGGTCCTATTTCCTGGTTGTCTGGAATTATTGGTTTTATCTACTGGTGTTATTTTCATCTTGGTCACATTTACTGGCTGTCTGGATTTATTGGTTTTATCTACTGGTGTTATTTTACATCTTGGTCATATTTACTGGCTGTCTGGATGTATTGGTTTTATCTACTGGTGTTATTTTACATCTTGGTCATATTTACTGGCTGTCTGGAATTATTGGTTTTATCTACTGGTGTTATTTTACATCTTGGTCCAATTTTCTGGTTGTCTGGAATTATTGGTTTTATCTACTTGTGTTATTTTCATCTTGGTCATATTTACTGGCTGTCTGGATGTATTGGTTTTATCTACTGGTGTTATTTTACATCTTGGTCATATTTACTGGCTGTCTGGATGTATTGGTTTTATCTACTGGTGTTATTTTACATCTTGGTCCAATTTTCTGGTTGTCTGGAATTATTGGTTTTATCTACTGGTGTTATTTTCATCTTGGTCACATTTACTGGCTGTCTGGATTTATTGCTTTTATCTACTGGTGTTATTTTACATCTTGGTCATATTTACTGGCTGTCTGGATTTATTGGTTTTATCTACTGGTGTTTTTTTACATCTCGGTCATATTTACTGGCTGTCCGGATTTATTGGTTTTATCTACCGGTGTTATTTTACATCTTGGTCATATTTTCTGGTTGTCTGGAATTATTGGTTTTATCTACTGGTGTTATTTTACATATTGGTCCTATTTCCTGGTTGTCTGGAATTATTGGTTTTATCTACTGGTGTTATTTTCATCTTGGTCACATTTACTGGCTGTCTGGATTTATTGGTTTTATCTACTGGTGTTATTTTACATCTCGGTCATATTTACTGGCTGTCGGGATTTATTGGTTTTATCTACTGGTGTTATTTTACATCTTGGTCATATTTACTGGCTGTCTGGATGTATTGGTTTTATCTACTGGTGTTATTTTACATCTTGGTCATATTTACTGGCTGTCTGGAATTATTGGTTTTATCTACTGCTGTTATTTTACATCTTGGTCCAATTTCCTGGTTGTCTGGAATTATTGGTTTTATCTACTGGTGTTATTTTACATCTTGGTCCAATTTCCTGGTTGTCTGGAATTATTGGTTTTATCTACTGCTGTTATTTTACATCTTGGTCCTATTTCCTGGTTGTCTGGAATTATTGGTTTTATCTACTGGTGTTATTTTAAATCGATGGACGTCAGGTTTGGTCTCTCTCTCTCTCTCTCTCTCTCTCTCTCTCTCTCTCTCTCTCGATGATCAGCAGGCTCCTTATGTGCTTTCATTATTCCTTTGGTATTGTTTGTCTTTGGGAAAGCAACATGTGCTTGTCTTGCAGGCCAACGTTGCCGTGAAATATCTGGGCAGCGCATATTATATAGGAAATATGGGCTGGTGGGGAGGAGAGGAGCTGTTTTCATTGCATTCTTCTTCTAATGAGATTGCTACAAACTGTGTATACATTGGGAGTTACTTCAAGAAACAGAGCAGTGTATTCACAGATACAAACTAGCCCCTGTGTGTGACATCTGTCATTGGGTGTGCTGCCTGAATATTTCTGACCTTAACGAGCTGGCGGAATCCTGGGCGAGGGGCTGGACAGAAGATTTCAGTGCCAAGGCGGTGGTGCTTGTAGCTTGGATGACAGACTGTAGATTTTTTTATTTAATAGCTGACATCTTGGTCATATTTTCTGGTTGTCTGGATGTATTGGTTTTATCTACTGGTGTTATTTTCATCTTGGTCACATTTACTGGCTGTCTGGATTTATTGGTTTTATCTACTGGTGTTATTTTACATCTTGGTCATATTTACTGGCTGTCTGGATGTATTGGTTTTATCTACTGGTGTTATTTTACATCTTGGTCATATTTACTGGCTGTCTGGAATTATTGGTTTTATCTACTGGTGTTATTTTACATCTTGGTCCAATTTTCTGGTTGTCTGGAATTATTGGTTTTATCTACTTGTGTTATTTTCATCTTGGTCATATTTACTGGCTGTCTGGATGTATTGGTTTTATCTACTGGTGTTATTTTACATCTTGGTCATATTTACTGGCTGTCTGGATGTATTGGTTTTATCTACTGGTGTTATTTTACATATTGGTCATATTTACTGGCTGTCTGGAATTATTGGTTTTATCTACTGGTGTTATTTTACATCTTGGTCCAATTTTCTGGTTGTCTGGAATTATTGGTTTTATCTACTTGTGTTATTTTCATCTTGGTCATATTTACTGGCTGTCTGGATGTATTGGTTTTATCTACTGGTGTTATTTTACATATTGGTCATATTTACTGGCTTTCTGGATTTATTGGTTTTATCTACTGGTGTTATTTTACATATTGGTCATATTTACTGGCTGTCCGGATTTATTGGTTTTATCTACCGGTGTTTTCTTACATCTCGGTCATATTTACTGGCTGTCCGGATTTATTGGTTTTATCTACCGGTGTTATTTTACATCTTGGTCATATTTTCTGGTTGTCTGGAATTATTGGTTTTATCTACTTGTGTTATTTTCATCTTGGTCATATTTACTGGCTTTCTGGATTTATTGGTTTTATCTACTGGTGTTATTTTACATATTGGTCATATTTACTGGCTGTCCGGATTTATTGTTTTTATCTACCGATGTTTTCTTACATCTCGGTCATATTTACTGGCTGTCCGGATTTATTGGTTTTATCTACCAGTGTTATTTTACATCTTGGTCATATTTTCTGGTTGTCTGGAATTATTGGTTTTATCTACTGGTGTTATTTTACATATTGGTCCTTTTTCCTGGTTGTCTGGAATTATTGGTTTTATCTACTGGTGTTATTTTCATCTTGGTCACATTTACTGGCTGTCTGGATTTATTGGTTTTATCTACTGGTGTTATTTTACATCTTGGTCATATTTACTGGCTGTCTGGATGTATTGGTTTTATCTACTGGTGTTATTTTACATCTTGGTCATATTTACTGGCTGTCTGGAATTATTGGTTTTATCTACTGGTGTTATTTTACATCTTGGTCCAATTTTCTGGTTGTCTGGAATTATTGGTTTTATCTACTTGTGTTATTTTCATCTTGGTCATATTTACTGGCTGTCTGGATGTATTGGTTTTATCTACTGGTGTTATTTTACATCTTGGTCATATTTACTGGCTGTCTGGATGTATTGGTTTTATCTACTGGTGTTATTTTACATATTGGTCATATTTACTGGCTGTCTGGAATTATTGGTTTTATCTACTGGTGTTATTTTACATCTTGGTCCAATTTTCTGGTTGTCTGGAATTATTGGTTTTATCTACTTGTGTTATTTTCATCTTGGTCATATTTACTGGCTGTCTGGATGTATTGGTTTTATCTACTGGTGTTATTTTACATATTGGTCATATTTACTGGCTTTCTGGATTTATTGGTTTTATCTACTGGTGTTATTTTACATATTGGTCATATTTACTGGCTGTCCGGATTTATTGGTTTTATCTACCGGTGTTTTCTTACATCTCGGTCATATTTACTGGCTGTCTGGAATTATTGGTTTTATCTACTGCTGTTATTTTACATCTTGGTCCAATTTCCTGGTTGTCTGGAATTATTGGTTTTATCTACTGGTGTTATTTTACATCTTGGTCCAATTTCCTGGTTGTCTGGAATTATTGGTTTTATCTACTGGTGTTATTTTAAATCGATGGACGTCAGGTTTGGTCTCTCTCTCTCTCTCTCTCTCTCTCTCTCTCGATGATCAGCAGGCTCCTTATGTGCTTTCATTATTCCTTTGGTATTGTTTGTCTTTGGGAAAGCAACATGTGCTTGTCTTGCAGGCCAACGTTGCCGTGAAATATCTGGGCAGCGTATATTATATAGGAAATATGGGCTGGTGGGGAGGAGAGGAGCTGTTTTCATTGCATTCTTCTTCTAATGAGATTGCTACAAACTGTGTATACATTGGGAGTTACTTCAAGAAACAGAGCAGTGTATTCACAGATACAAACTAGCCCCTGTGTGTGACATCTGTCATTGGGTGTGCTGCCTGAATATTTCTGACCTTAACGAGCTGGCGGAATCCTGGGCGAGGGGCTGGACAGAAGATTTCAGTGCCAAGGCGGTGGTGCTTGTAGCTTGGATGACAGACTGTAGATTTTTTTATTTAATAGCTGACATCTTGGTCATATTTTCTGGTTGTCTGGATGTATTGGTTTTATCTACTGGTGTTATTTTCATCTTGGTCACATTTACTGGCTGTCTGGATTTATTGGTTTTATCTACTGGTGTTATTTTACATCTTGGTCATATTTACTGGCTGTCTGGATGTATTGGTTTTATCTACTGGTGTTATTTTACATCTTGGTCATATTTACTGGCTGTCTGGAATTATTGGTTTTATCTACTGGTGTTATTTTACATCTTGGTCCAATTTTCTGGTTGTCTGGAATTATTGGTTTTATCTACTTGTGTTATTTTCATCTTGGTCATATTTACTGGCTGTCTGGATGTATTGGTTTTATCTACTGGTGTTATTTTACATCTTGGTCATATTTACTGGCTGTCTGGATGTATTGGTTTTATCTACTGGTGTTATTTTACATATTGGTCATATTTACTGGCTGTCTGGAATTATTGGTTTTATCTACTGGTGTTATTTTACATCTTGGTCCAATTTTCTGGTTGTCTGGAATTATTGGTTTTATCTACTTGTGTTATTTTCATCTTGGTCATATTTACTGGCTGTCTGGATGTATTGGTTTTATCTACTGGTGTTATTTTACATATTGGTCATATTTACTGGCTTTCTGGATTTATTGGTTTTATCTACTGGTGTTATTTTACATATTGGTCATATTTACTGGCTGTCCGGATTTATTGGTTTTATCTACCGGTGTTTTCTTACATCTCGGTCATATTTACTGGCTGTCCGGATTTATTGGTTTTATCTACCGGTGTTATTTTACATCTTGGTCATATTTTCTGGTTGTCTGGAATTATTGGTTTTATCTACTTGTGTTATTTTCATCTTGGTCATATTTACTGGCTTTCTGGATTTATTGGTTTTATCTACTGGTGTTATTTTACATATTGGTCATATTTACTGGCTGTCCGGATTTATTGTTTTTATCTACCGGTGTTTTCTTACATCTCGGTCATATTTGCTGGCTGTCCGGATTTATTGGTTTTATCTACCGGTGTTATTTTACATCTTGGTCATATTTTCTGGTTGTCTGGAATTATTGGTTTTATCTACTGGTGTTATTTTACATATTGGTCCTATTTCCTGGTTGTCTGGAATTATTGGTTTTATCTACTGGTGTTATTTTCATCTTGGTCACATTTACTGGCTGTCTGGATTTATTGGTTTTATCTACTGGTGTTATTTTACATACTGGTCATATTTACTGGCTTTCTGGATGTATTGGTTTTATCTACTGGTGTTATTTTACATCTTGGTCACATTTACTGGCTGTCTGGAATTATTGGTTTTATCTACTGGTGTTATTTTACATCTTGGTCACATTTACTGGCTGTCTGGATTTATTGGTTTTATCTACTGGTGTTATTTTACATATTGGTCCTATTTCCTGGTTGTTTGGAATTATTGGTTTTATCTACTGGTGTTATTTTACATCTTGGTCACATTTACTGGCTTTCTGGATTGATTGGTTTTATCTACTGGTGTTATTTTACATCTTGGTCCAATTTCCTGTTTGTCTGGAATTATTGGTTTTATCTACTGCTGTTATTTTACATCTTGGTCCTATTTCCTGGTTGTCTGGAATTATTGGTTTTATCTACTGGTGTTATTTTCATCTTGGTTACATTTCCTGGTTGTCTGGAATTATTTGTTTTTATCTACTGGTGTTATTTTACATCTTGGTCATATTTACTGGCTGTCTGGATTTATTGGTTTTATCTATTGGTGTTATTTTACATCGATGGACGTCAGGTTTGGTCTGCTCAGGATATTTATTAGAGTAACCGGAAACAATGATACCCAGACTTAACAGAAGGGGTGGGTGGAATGCAAAAGGCTTAAGATGTATATCTGAAGTCATGTGAATTGGATTTCCTGTGCACTGTGCCCCTCCTGTTTGTATCTCAGGTTTATATAAGCAGACTGCCCTACATTCTCTGGCGATTTGTTCTTTGTTGTAACTTGTGACTTTGTATATACAACTGGCTGATGCACTTAGCAAAGCAGGAAAGCGGTTTAATACCGATACTCACTGGGACAGGTACAGGCTAAGTACGTTTATGGCACTGTACAATACTTTTCAGTGGCACACCCACCCACAGGGGCCCAACAGCCAATGCCATCAAAGTTTACCAGTAGAAGGCACTTTCAGTGACACTTGCTATGGCTTGTTACTGCAGTTGCTTTTGTAGGGTGAATGACTTAAAAACCAACTGATAAAAACAATCCCAAATAGGCCACATAATTGATGCACCATTTGCAAGGAAAGGAAAGTTTTATTACATACAAAAGTATCATACGGTCCAGTAGAACCAAACTAACACGGAGCTCACTCTACCCAAAGAAGTTACATCTTGAATAGCGGAAAACCGCAAATTAACAGAACTATGCATAAAAAGCAAAACATTGTCCTGCACTCCCCATTGGCTAACACCTATACGCTATATCCCCTATAGTACATTACCCTATTGGTCACACATTATCTAAATACATTCTCGTAAACACGTGACCTACTTCATCATCTCATTGAAACTTAAGAGTTGATAAACTACCAGGTGCATTGTTACCATAATATATTTCTTTAACAAGTAAAACATTCTTGACCACCATGTGATGTGCACCACTCTGTCGGACCCTGATCAAAGTGTGAATAGCGAGGTCGACTCTACTTTGATAATACAATGGCCCTCCTCATTATACCACACACGGTGGCACACACCAACAGCTCCCTGCCCTCGTAGATACATTTATTGGCATCACTTCTGCTCCTCCTGTCCCAAATCATGGTACAGCTCTAGCACGTCTCCCCCCTTATCTTTCTTGCACACCAGGTGCCCATGAATGACATGGTCGGGGCACCACTCTTATGTCTGAATTTCGCTTGTTTGTCGCTGGAGTGCGGTGCCTGCAGTTCAAATAGGATGAACATTCTTCGGGGGAGGCTAGCAGTGCTCTAAATCTTCACCAGGCCTCTTGGCATCACAGAACCCCATGCCCTGCCCACATGAATTTAACCTTCAAAAGGTACATCCCGACCCTTCCTACCTGGACCCAACATTCCTTTCCCAGCTCCTACGAGCTATGCAGCTCGACTCAATCAACTGTTATCGACAAAGCATGGCTGCCCGTGACCTTGGCATCATGACATCTCTGGGGGGAGGCAAGGGGGACTTGTCTCAGGATTAACTGGACAGAGCTGCAGTTCCACGTTGAGCCTGTTTCTCATACTTTCAAAAAGGCATCCTATTACATGCCCTAAACTCCAGCATAGCTGAACTCCTGATACCTTAGCCCCCGGACCTCGCTTTTACCGCAACACTTCTCTGACTCCATCTCATACACCTACCTATGTCAGCAACCTTAGTACCACTAAATGTAAAATACATCACCCTATCTTCAACCTCTGCAATCGCAACGTTAATACTCTTTCCGTATTGCATTATGGTGTTCCTAATATGTGTCAAAGCTAACTACAAATGGGTACATGCACATTCTACAACGCCTAAAGAGAACTGCCAGCACTAGGACACCTGCTAATATATTTTTCGCAGTGTAAATCTTTTCGCCTGACTAGGCTGTTGCACTTGCATTCCAACACTGTCAGGCTGTTGCTTTTGAAGTCCTTAGGCTCCAAACTCAGGCCCTCCTCCTCCTGATTGTCTCACAAGACAGGCTGTTGCTTTTTGAAGTCTTTAGGCTCCAAATTCAGGCCCTCCTCCTGATTTTCTCCCAAGCTAGGCTGTGGGTTTAAATATCCATCTGCCCCTAAATCAGGCCCTCCAGTGCATACAAAGTCATTGAATTTCACCTTTTGGGATCCGGGAAAGACAACCCAAGCCTGAAGCAGTTTACATTACTATGTGATAGCTGACACAGATCTCTGGACCTTAATCAGATTTGCAGGGGAGAGAGACCCTCGTTTTAACCCAAGACACAAACAAGTGAAGAAGATTAACTCACCCGTGCCCAGCCTCCTCCACAATTAGTTAGGTCAACCGATTCATGCTCTTATGCCTCTAACAATGAGGACGGGCAAACTGGTCGCCCTCTCCAGCCCCAGAATAGTATTGCCCCTTTGAGACAACTTCCTGCCCAAGACAGTTTTAACTTACCAGGGCGATCCAGACGTGGACCCCTTGCTCACTGTTCTTAAAGGGGCGCAGCTTCACTTCACTGATGATGCCCAACAAGGCTGAAACACGTGTATGGGGTTGCTGTTGGTACTCTTGTTCAGAGGAGAATTGCCTAGCATTTCGGTGCTGGACTGCCCCTGGCCAGGACAAAGGCTGATATGCGGGGACATTTCTTCTCTGTGAAAGGGACAGTGAGCTAAAGACTTGGTAGAGTCTCTCCCAGGGGTTATTCACCCAAGAACAGGTCATTGGGCTGTGTTCGTGCTGGTAGAGAGATTCCCAGACACCCCTTTGTTTTGCATACATTAACTTTGGGTCTCACCCTAAGTTACCAGGGCGATCCAGACGTGGACCCCTTGCTCACTGTTCTTAGAGAGGCACAGTTTCACCTCACTGATGATGCCCAACAAGGCTGAAACACGTGTATGGGGTTGCTGTTGGAACTCTTGTTCAGAGGAGAATTGCCTAGTAATTCGGCACTGGACTGCCCCTGGGCAGGACAAATGCTGATATGCGGGGAAATTTCTTCTCTGTGAAAGGGACAGTGAGCTAAAGACTTGGTAGAGTCTCTCACAGGGGTTATTCAGCCAAGAACAGGTCATTGGGCTGTGTTCGTGCTGATAGAGAGATTCCCAGAACCCCCTTTGTTTTGCATAAATTAACTTTGGGTCTCACCCTAAGTTACCAGGGCGAGGCAGACGTGGACCCCTTGCTCACTGTTCTTAGAGAGGCACAGTTTCACCTCACCGATGATGCCCAACAAGGCAGAAACACGTGTATGGGGTTGCTGTTGGAACTCTTGTTCAGAGGAGAATTGCCTAGTAATTCGGCACTGGACTGCCCCTGGGCAGGACAAATGCTGATATGCGGGGAAATTTCTTCTCTGTGAAAGGGACAGTGAGCTACAGACTTGGTAGAGTCTCTCACAGGGGTTATTCACCCAAGAACAGGTCATTGGGCTGTGTTCGTGCTGGTAGAGAGATTCCCAGACGCCCCCTTGTTTTGCATAAATTAACTTTGGGTCTCACCCTAAGTTACCAGGGCGATCCAGACGTGGACCCCTTGCTCACTGTTCTTAGAGAGGCACAGTTTTACCTCACTGATGATGCCCAACAAGGCTGAAACACGTGTATGGGGTTGCTGTTGGAACTCTTGTTCAGAGGAGAATTGCCTAGTAATTCGGCACTGGACTGCCCCTGGGCAGGACAAATGCTGATATGCGGGGAAATTTCTTCTCTGTGAAAGGGACAGTGAGCTAAAGACTTGGTAGAGTCTCTCACAGGGGTTATTCAGCCAAGAACAGGTCATTGGGCTGTGTTCGTGCTGATAGAGAGATTCCCAGAACCCCCTTTGTTTTGCATAAATTAACTTTGGGTCTCACCCTAAGTTACCAGGGCGAGGCAGACGTGGACCCCTTGCTCACTGTTCTTAGAGAGGCACAGTTTCACTTCACCGATGATGCCCAACAAGGCTGAAACACGTTATGGGGTTACTGTTGGTACTCTTGTTCAGAGGAGAATTGCCTAGCATTTCGGGGCAGGACTGCCCCTGGGCAGGACAATGGCTGATATGCGGGGAAATTTCTTCTCTGTGAAAGGGACAGTGAGCTAAAGACTTGGTAGAGTCTCTCCCAGGGGTTATTCACCCAAGAACAGGTCATTGGCTGTGTTTGTGCTGGTAGAGAGATTCCCAGTGTTAGGGAGAATTCTCTGTTTAGGCTGAATTTCCTAACCTAGTGAGTCCCCCAGCAGCTTTGCTGGATTTTTGGGGTTTATTTTTTTCTCCTGCCAAGAGTGAGACTCTTACCCTCAGTCTTGGGCATGATTTGAGTGTGCTTCTTTGAATCTAGATGTGTTTAATGGGCTATGGGGTCTTTTACTCCATAGGGCTTCATGTGTTTTTGTGATGTGTGTTACACAGCACCCTCAGTGCAGTGACACAGGGGTGTCATAGTGCCCCCCCAGTATAGACTCCATACCCTGGGACTGACTACTGTCTCCCACAGCATGTAAAGTCACCATTGACTTTACTAGTCTTCAATTCTGAACATACCAGTACAAACCATCATATTGTGGACGTACTGGCTGGGGCAATTCGATTGCCCCAGGGTCTGTTAGTCGAGGGGGCATGTCTCCGTCCTCCCTGATCGAGTTTTGGCTGGTGGCAGTGGATACTTTTTATATTCAACCGCAAATATTTTCCTATGGGATTTCCCATTGTTTTAGGCTACTATCTTTATTTAATAATTTATGGTAGCCTCGAACATACCGCCGGTTTATTTAATTAATATTAATTCTCCGGTTGGTATTTTTTGCCAAAACTTGATTCTAAAATGGCGTTTGTGTTCTCTTCTGTGACTCCAACCCAAGTCGAGCCCTTTGTTCCACTTTTTGGCAGGCTTCTCCACAGAAGCACTCCAAAGTGGTGCCACTCTGTCTGGGGTACTTAGGAGGGGTGGAGGGGGATTTAGGCACCCTGGACTGAGTTGCCTAGGCAACTCAAGTCGCACTCTGTTCTGATTGGCCCAAGTGGTGAGCCGGCCGGCTCACCACTTGGCATGTTTGAGTGACAGCTAGGCTGAGTGAATGGGGTTTTTTCTGCATAAAAACAGGGCTTTGGGGACTGGAACTTGAGAAGTCGCCACAGGACCTAAGAATCCGACGAGGGAGAAGCTGAGCCGACCTGCCACGACACCACCACCGGTGGAGCCCTGCTGGACTGTCTCACCACTTTTCCCAACGACAGAGGAGATCTCCCGCCGGAGAGTCTTCTTCCTTTGACTAGTGGGGATAACCAGTTTCACCGTCTTTTCTCCTTCCCGACGTACCTTGTGGCCGCTTTGCCTGTGCCAAGCACCCCGGCAACCAGGATACCACGTTTTACAACGACCGTGAACAAAGGGACCACCTTTAACCGGAAAACTCTGCGGCTGGTTTCTTCCCTGGTAGTGCAACGACCTTCATCTTTCCTCCAAGTCGAGATCTTCTCTTCCCCTGGACGACGACGCGACTTGCACCCACTGCCCTGAACAACTGCCACCGCTGGAGGATCCTTCCCACTTAAGGTACCGTGTCCCGCCTGGCTTCCCTTGCGACCGACTGTACGGGGTAGTGTTCCTGAATCTTAGAGTGGTGTACCTTTCCATATTCTGTCTTTTTCCCTCCCTTTCTCACAAACTTATTGGAGTGCCATCTAGTTAAGCGCTCACCTCTGTATGAAAATGAGTGGTGTTTTACTGTGACTTATCTGATAAGGAAAAAAGGGGTGTATATATTACAATAGTAACTGTGTTGAGAATATTTTACAACAAGAGTGCTGGAGTGTTTCAAACCGTGTGTTTTTAAATAAATAATTATATACTTTGATACCAAAGCTCTGGTCAGTGTTTGCTTGTATTACTGTGTCTGAGTGCCTATTGTGTATACTTTGCATACTGCTTAACTCTTTTCCAGCCCAGATACCCCCTAATACCCCCTAATACAGTATGTAATTATTGTCGACGGATGGTAATTGAAAAGTGGAAGGTCCCAACCAACCTCAATATTAGGCATTCAGGCATAGCCCTGCCTGGATTATCACCCAACACATGGGACCCAATCTCAATTTATGACCCAGAGGCTTACGGTCACTCAGTCTCAGCCACACACCTTGCCAGTGGTAGGTCCTGCTAACCCTAAATAGTACCCTCAGGTATCGTCCTCTCAACATCGGTATCTTGTGTTTCCACAACAAAGACAGCTCGCCGGCCCAGCGATTCCAAACACTATACTGACCGTAGCCTTGCCCACCAGAGCGTCCTATGTACCAGCCAACAGTTGAGGAACAACAACCAAACTCCTTGTAGATTCTGAAGCTTCCGTAGCACTCTGCGGCCATGGTATTTCCTGTCCTAGCCCTTTTGAGAGCCACACCCTCCATTGTGGGAGTCGAAGGCAACGGCATGACCCTGCCGGTCTGTGCCCCTGTGGGTCTGACTCTGGGTCCACATACCAAACAACAAACTTTGCTTTTAAGAACCTCAACACCTGCCAACCTTCTAGGAATGGATTAGCAAAATTAGGAGCAAAAATTTATTGTAGGCCAGAGGGGATTAGGATAACAATTCCGGAGGTGTTTCCATGAGGCACCCCAGCACACACTCTATCTCTTGGCCACCCTTATTGTTATTGTTCTTATTTGAACACACTTCTGGCAAGTGGAGAAGAACAATGGGAGAGCATGACGAGGCTAAGGAATATATTTGTGGTAGACGTGCCCCCAAGGATATAGCCTCTTTCTAAATCTGCTGCTTCTACTCTCCGCCCTCTGCAACTCATTGAGAACAGGACTGCAGGACTTGTCCTTGGCCTCAAGCCTAGGGATCGTATCTCTCCAGCCCTGAAATCTCTCCATTGGCTCAAGTTCAAGACCCTGTGCATTGTCCACAAGGCATTCTGGGGCCTGGGACCTAAATACCTCCCACTCTCTCTTCGTAAATATCTTCCTACTCGAGCTCTTCGCTCCTCCACCTCAAATTCCTTGAGGGTAACTCGTTCTCCAAGCAACGAGTTGGGGGCAGATCTCTTTTTTCAGGTGGCCCCTTGTAAAGACTGGAGGGGGGTGGTCTGTACTTCTGCTCTCTATATGGTAGAGGTGAGACACAGTGCCAAGATTCTCTATTATTGGTACGTGGTCGCGCAATCAAGGCCTAGCTTCTCAGGAGGTGATGCGGGCTGGTTCTTAAGTACAGTGTAGTCCCCAAGCACCCAAAAAGGAATGTCCGCACACTGGATTGGTTAAAACACAGTCTTTATATAATCAATATTCAAAGTTATGTACAGTATCACGATAACTCACTTTGTACTCGGAAAATCGGCAATGATAAATATATACAGTTCTAAAGTGGTACCACAAACGTTATTAGATCTCATTAAAAGGCATACGGTCAGAATGACGCACGGATCAAATAAAGGAAACCAACAATAGAAAACGGGAGGAAAGCAGTTGGTTGGAACAATTGGCAGATTACTGGTCCTGCTTCCTGAACACAGTTCTGTGTGGAAATCCTCCCCCCTGGGCAACCTGTAAAGCAAAGATGTATCACAAGCCCAGTCCATATATTGTTCCCCCTAGACTTTCCAATAGTTCTGCAACCCCAAAGTACCTGGCGTTGTAGCGTTCCACGTCGGGGAAATCGACAACCCTTCTTGAGTGCCCTCCCTTTAAGTCAGGAGTCACGGGTCGTCGAACGTCTGACGGAGAACAGGTCGAGCTACGACGGTGAAGTGGCTGCGTCATTCCTATCAGTGCTCGTTGACGGGGAAGCGTAAACGTCCTGCAAGGAAGAGGCGTGCGGGGCGTCTCGGGGTCGATAGTTCCGGACCGCAAAGAGTTTGAAGAACTATGGCCCAGCAAGGGCGTCGAGTCGTCAGCGTCTCTCTGGTTGTTGGGTGGCAGGAAACCCAACTGTGGATGCTCCTCGGCGCGTCAACGATCAGGCCTTCTCCAGCAGGATACAGCGGCGACGATGCGGACGAGAGCGTCCTTGTATCAATGAAAGTTCTTAGGCAAACCGAAGCACGGCTGCTCCAGTCGGCGACGGCGGTCATCGACGGTGGCTGACAACAGTCCGGGCACTTCTCCTTGGAGTTCTGCAGCAGTCCCCGTATCAGGTCAGCAGCCTGTCAAAGGTCTGTCTACCAGGGAGTGTAGGCAAAGATCAGCTGTGCACGATGGTCCCTCGTAGCTCGGGAAGAGGGCGCCTTACCAGGTCCTCTCTGGGTCAGTCCGTGAAGGCACAACAGCTTTCAGATTGTGAAGGAGAGCAACAGCAATTCTTCTCGTCCAGCAGGGCTTCAGGGTCAAGCTTCAGTTATTCCAGTTACTCGTCGTAGTGGACCTCACCTTCTGAACACGATTCCTAGCAGTGAGAGGTCCCCAGATATACTGTTGATCTCCCATTCATTCTGCTGGGTCACACTCAAGCGTCCAATCACGACTAAGGGCATTCATGCAGGTAGGCAGCCAATCAGGCACACAGTGCATTCAGGCCATTCACTTCTCTCCAGACACTCACAACAAGTTATGTGTATTGGGACAGGTACCGAGCCATTCAACACTCCATACTGCATTCGAACCGATTTCGGTCAGGGCTGTCTCAGTCATTGTGTCAACCACCAGATACTAGACACCCATCACATAGAATGCGTATTCGTCACACACTCCATTCACCCAGGTCCCACCCAGAGGCGTACCCACAACATACGGTCATTGAGAAGAATCCAGCCAGTCTGGTCAGCACTTCTCCATACTACCATTATAAGGAACTTCCACCCAACAGCCAGTCAGGGGGAAGGGACAGAGTCAGGGCTTCCCGGGACTTCGGGAAGATCAAGGTAACAGGCGATGGAAGACAAGAGGCCATGGGGGGCCATTTTGTCTCCATCAGGAATCTACTGATTCCAATGATAGGGCCTGGGCATCCCAAAATGGAGGACGCTCAGGGCACCCGTCAATTCAGCACTGAGCTGCCACCAGCCCGTACCCTGCTCTGTGGGTCACACACAGGTGCCCAAAAACATACACTAGGGGCACAGGGTTGCACCCCTACCCATGGGTGCCATAAGGGTATCCCATGGGTCTGTTCACCAAACCAAAAGGAGGGAGCTGAACCGCCAGGAGTCCCATCTGAACTCCTGTGCGGAAAACACGACAGAACACACAATAAAAAGCAATAAAGGACAAGGATATGGAGGCCCCGTCCCTCCGATGCATTTCCAGCATCACAGTCGCCCCTCCCAGACTGAGGTTAGGGTGCCTAATCTCCCACGAGATAGACACCCTCATCCAGACGGTCAACATACCTTCTGGAAAGGCCATCTGCATTATCGTGACTCTTCCCAGGTCTGTGCTCTATGGTGAAGTCTAGCCCTTGCAGGCTAATGGACCAACTGAGCAGTTTCGGGTTTTCAACCTTCATCTGCATAAGCCACTTCAGGAGCTTATGATCGGTTTGGACCTTGAAGGTAGACCCGGTAAGATAGGGTCTAAAATGCCTAAGGCTCCAAACAATACTAAAACACTCCTTTTCAACAGTAGCCCACCTAAGATCCCTACCCTTAGGTTGCCTACTGATGAATATGATCAGATGTTCTCTTCCTTTGTCATCTAACTGGGACAAGACAGCTCCAATTCCTGTGTCGCAGGCGTCAGTTTGAGTGATAAAGGGCTTGCTGTAATCAGGTGCACACAACACGGGTGCCCTACACAGACTTCCTTTCAAGCCATCAAAGGCCCTCTGACAGTCTTTGGTCCAATTAACCCTCCTAGGTTGTTTGGGTGAAGTCAACGCTGTCAGTGGTGCAGCTATGGTTCCATAGTCTGCCATGAAATTGCAATAATACCCAGTGAGGCCCAAAAAGGCTCTCACCTGGGTTTGAGTAGTGGGAGTCTCCCAGTCCTGTATGTCCTGTACTTGACTGGGGAGAGGTTGGATTTGACCCCCTCCTACCTCATGACAAAGATACATGACTTTCCCCTGAGCTATCTGGCACTTGGTGGCCTTGATAGTGAGGTTAGCCCTTTTTAAGGCATGCAACACTTTATCCAGATGAGTTAAATGCGCTTCCCAAGTGGTACTGTAGACGGCAATGTCATCCAAGTAAGCCACACAAAAGGCTTCCAGCCCACTGAGCGCATGGTTGACCAATCTCTGGAAAGTGTCAGGGGCATTCTTCAACCCAAAAGGCATGCTCCTAAACTGGTAGAGTCCCTCTGGTATTGAGAACGCTGTCTTTTCCTTGCCATGGTCCATCAGAGCTATCTGCCAATAGCCTGAGATAAGGTCAAAGGTGCTCACAAATTTTGCAGCACCTATGGTGTCCACGAGCTCATCAGCCCTGGGCAACGGGTGTGCGTCAGTTTTGGTGATGGCATTGACTCCTCGGTAGTCCACACAGAACCTCCAATCCTTGGTACCTGCCTGGGAACTTGCCTTGGGGACAAGGACCACGGGACTGGACCAGGGACTGGTTGAGGGTTCAATAACACCCAGATCCAACATCTTGGCGACCTTAGCCTGGATGTGGTTCTTAACGGTATCTGACATACGGTAGCACCTGCTTTTGACAGGCACACTGTCACCAGTGTCAATCTCGTGCCTACACCACGGTGTAAGGCCTGGTGTCAGTGAAAACAGAGGGGCGTACTGCCGGTGCAAAGTCCTGCAGGCCTTCTGCTGCTCTGTCGTCAGATCGGGAGAGAGATGCACTCCCTCCACTGAGCCATCCTGAGGGTTGCTATGCAGCAAATCAGGAAGGGGCTCACTCTCATCCTCCTCTTGCTCTGAAGCTAGCAAGAGACATGAGACTTCGGCCCGCCTGTGGAAAGACTTAAGCCTGTTAATGTGGAATACCTGAGGGGCTACCCCGGAGATTCCCATGTTAACCAGATAATTGACCTCGCCCATCTTAGAGATGATCCTGAAGGGTCCAGTCCATTTATCTGCCAAAGCCCGAGGCTTGGTAGGCTCCATCACGAGGACCTCCTGTCCCGGAGTCCAATCCACTCACGATACTTTAAGGTCATGCCAGTACTTATTCAATTCCTGGCTGGCCTTAAGATTCGCTGTTGCCTGACCCATCATCTGTGTCATCCTCTGTCTGAGGCCTAACACACAGTCCCCAACTTGCTTGGCGGGACCTGGAGGGGCAGCCTCCATACCTTCTCTGATTAAGGCAAGGGGCCCCCTTACGGGATGTCCAAAGAGTAGCTCAAAGGGGCTGAAACCAACACCCTCTTGAGGTACCTCTCTGTAAGCAAAGAGCAGGAATGGCAGGAGAAGATCCCACTTCCTCCTTAGGGGCTCTTCCAAAGCGCCTAGCATGGCCTTGAGAGTTTTGTTAAATCTCTCAACCAGACCATTGGTCTGGGGTGGTACGAGGTTGAGAACTTGTAGGTTAGTCCGCATTCTTTCCACATGGTGTCGTAAATCTCCCCCCGTCTCACCTTTGATCGAGATCTCCCTTGTTCGGCCGCAAGACACTTCCTGTGGATGGTTCTAGTCTTGAATAGACTCGCCCGAGCCTCGTCAGGTTGCAGGACGCATTCAGAGTTCCGGGAAGTTCGTGGTTCCAGGGTATCCAGGATTAGCGATGAACGAGTAAGTAGGGGGGGAAATCCAGGAACAGGATAAAAGGCAAGGAAGGAAGTAAGAGGATCAAAGGAAACCAAAGTATAGAGTAAGCCCACGTCGGGTCACTACCGAAGATAGCGTTGAGAGGCGCGGACCCGCAGGGGCGTGACCAATTTATAGTACGTGCCACGACGTGAAAGCTAGTGCGTAGCACGGAGCTTGGTACGGCCATGTTGGGAGGAACAAGGAGTACAAGCCCTTCGTGATAATGACCATGAGGTCCAGAAGGGGCAATTTCGCCGGGTCATGACAGCATGCCCCCTCCGAAGACTGGTTCCTCCAGGCTTGCCTCTGTGAATAAGATGGAATCTTCTGAGCAAACGAAAGGCCTTTAAATTAGAAACTGGTTCCCATGTTCTCTCGCTAGGGGGGTAGCCTTTCCACTCGACCAGATATTGTAGTCGACCCCTCCTATACCTGGAATCACATATCCTGGACACCTCATATTCCAACTGGTCGTCCACAACAACAGGTGTGGGTTTGAAGGGTTTTCGAGTAGAACTATCGTAGGGTTTCAACAGGGAAGTATGGAAGACTGGATGTATCTTCTTCCAGGAATCCGGGAGCTTAAGTCGGAAGGAAACAGGATTGATGATCTCCTTTATAGAAAATGGACCATAATAGCGAGGAGCTAATTTGTTTGGTTGTAGATGTCGAGGTAACATTTTTGAGGCTAACCAGACTTGATCGCCAACTGAATAGGAAGGTGATGGTCTTCTTTTAGAGTCCACATATCTTTTGGTTCGAGTCTGGGCCTGTTCTAACTGATCCTTTGCCTCTCTTTGTAAGTCGATCAGCGTCTGAATCCAAGAGTCAAGGGTAGGTACCGGAGTAGATTCTGGAAGAACTGATGGTAAAACAGACGGGTGATAACCTTGACTGCAATAGAAAGGGCTGATCTTGAGAGCTGAATGATCTGAGTTATTCTAGGAGAATTCGGCTAAAGGTATAAGGAGAGACCAATCGTCTTGAACCTTGGTGGCAAAACAACGAAGATATTGTTCCAGGGTTTGATTTACTCGTTCCGTTGCCACATTGGTTTGTGGATGATAGCCTGAAGAAAGGGCACGTTGGATTCCTAGAACACGACAGAGATGTTTCCAGAATTGTGAAATATACTGAGGTCCCCGATCCGAAATAATCTTGGAAGGAAGGACATGAAGACGAAAAATATGTTCCAGGAAAATTCCAGCAAGTTCTGAGGAAGATGGTAGTTTATACAATGGTGTAAAATGAGCTAGATGAGTGAACAAGTCAATGGTTACCATGATGGTTGTATATCCTCGGGAAGGTGGTAATTCAACAATGAAGTCAGTGGCAATAACTTCCCAGGGTCTGGTTGGCAACGTAGGTTGTAGAAGCAGACCCGCCGGCCTCTGATTATCGTATTTGTTCTGACTACAAATAGCACAGGTCTTGATGTATTGAACTACACTGGACTTCATCCCTGGCCACCAGAACTGTCTTTGTATAAGACGGAAGGTGTTGGTTACTCCTCGATGGCCGGAGTGAAGAGTATCATGGCATAGATTCATTACCTTCTGTTGAAGTTCTTTTGTCGGAATGACCACTGAATTGTTCTTGAATAAATATCCTGCCTTGATTGTCAGAGGCCAGGAATTTTTCTTCGATATGTCCTTCCAGAGTTCAGATAATTGAGTCTGTGCTCTGATTTCTTCCAGGAGATTGATTGCTTGAGCTACAAAGATTGTGGGTGGAAACATTTTAGGATAGATCTTATCCTCCAAGGGAACGTAGTTGGGACGCCGAGAAAGGGCATCGGCAATCAAGTTTTGCGATCCAGGAACATGTGAAATTTGAAATTGATATTGAACAAAGAAGTAGGCCCATCAAGCTTGTCTACTGTTCCTGCACTCCATGGATTGTAGGACCTGAAGATTTTGGTGATCAGTACGGACTTGAACTGGATATTTAGCACCCAGGAGTAAATGTCTCCATCCAGTGAAGGCATGACGAATAGCCAATAACTCCTTCTCCAGAACTGAGTAGTGAGTCTCGCTGGTGGTCAGGGTCCATGAGAGATAAGCAATGGGATGTTCCAACTTATCATCGGATTCTTGTTTTAAAACTGCTCCTATGGCGTAATTGGAGGCATCAGTTTCCACTAGAAAAGGACGATTTAAGTCAGGTTGGGCCAGGATGGGGGCCTGAGTGAATTCTTCTTTCAAGCGTTGGATTGCCTTATCTTGTGGTATAGACCAGTTAAATGGAACGTCTTTCTTCAGGAGATTAACAATGGGTTGACCAATCTCGGAAAAGGTGGGAATAAATTTCCGGTAGAAGTTGGCAAGCCCCAGGAAGGATTGTATTTGCTTAACAGATGTTGGGGCGGGCCAAGCCAGTATCGCCTTCACCTTTGAAGGGTCCATACTAATTCCTTCTGAACTGAGGACAAATCCCAGATAGTGAACTGATGTAACATGAAACAAACATTTTTCTGGTTTGGCTAAGAGTTGATTTTCACAGAGACGTTGAAGTACTGCTTTTACATGGTCTTCATGTTTCAAGGAGTCCTTGGAGAAGATCAATATGTCATCCAAGTAGGCGATAACATTGAGAAATAACATGTCAGAGAACACCCTATCCATAAAACGCTGGAAGACTGCAGGACCATTAGTCAGACCAAAGGGCATGACTAGGTATTCAAAGTGACCAAAGGGTGTTCTAAAGGCTGTTTTCCATTTGTCTCCTTCCCGGATACGGATCAAATGGTAAGCACCTCGGAGATCCAGTTTCGTGAATATCACTGCACCTCTCACAGCTTCAAGGATATCCGAGATCAGGGGTAGTGGGTATCTGTCTTTCAGGGTGTATTGATTTAGGCCCCGATAGTCCAGGCAAGGTCTGAGCTCTTTGGTATCCTTTTTTGGAACGAAGAACAATGAAGCACCAGCAGGTGATTTTGAAGGTCTTATGGTGCCGTTCTCAAGAGTAGTGTCTAGGTATTACCGGAGGGCTCTCTTTTCGGGTTCTGAAAGGACAAACATCCTGCCAAAGGGAATCACTGCTGAGGGTTCAGTATCTATGGCACAGTCTTCGGGTCTATGTGGAGGTAAGGCTTGAACAATAGCAGTAGAGAATACATCAGCATACCCTTGATAGATCTCTGGAACTTCTACAATATTGGAAACCATGAGTGGTGTCTCTGGACACCTTGGTAAACTTATAGGAGCTGTGACTGAGGTATCCAGGTTTAAACAATGGTTCATACAGAACTCCGAGCCCAGGAATAAGGATCCGGCCGTCCAGTTAATATATGGATTGTGCTTTTGTAACCAGGGCATGCCCAGAACCAAGGTGTAATGGACTGATTTTATAATGTCAAACACAATCCTTTCTCGATGATGATTTATGGAAAGATGGATCTCCATCTTTGCAGACTTATGGGTCCTGAGGAAAGAGGTCTTCCGTCAATTGCTTCCACTGGCTGTGAAAAACTTCTTGCTTCATATGGAATGTTATGACTTCTGACACAATCTTGATCAATGAAGACTCCCATTGCTTCGCAATCCACCAAGGCCAGTATGGGGTAGACCTTGTCCTTGAATGGCGATAAAAAGGCCTGTGATATCACCAATTTGTTTTGTCCAGGAGAGTTCAAGGATGGAATTGATGTGGAGCAAACATTGCTCTCCCGAAACCTTCCTCCATTTAGGATCGGGAGCTGGTGTTTCCCGAGCGTCGGGGAGGAGCCAGAGGACACTCTTTAACTAAATGTTTATCTGAGGCACAATACATGCATAAGCCTGTGTGTATCCTTCTTAACCTTTCCTGCGGGGAAATTGGTCCACGAAAGGCTCCAAGTTGCATGGGTTCAGAATCAGTGCTCGGATTCTTGGCCGATTCGGTCCTTGTAGTATTCTCTGGGGAGTTTCTTTGAATTGAGACTTTATTCTTTTTCTTTTCGGCCTTTCTTTCTTGGATTCTGAAGTCTATTTGCATAGACAAGTCCAGGAGGGCCTGGAATGAACTAGGACGTGCCACCCTGGCTAATTCGTCCTTAATCTCTTCATTTAGACCTCTGCGAAACAAGGTAAAACTGGCTTCCAGGGGCCAGTCTGCCTCTTTGGCTAGCTGTTTAAATCTGGTAACATAAGTCAACATGTCTTGGGATCCTTGTTGGAAGTCAAGTAACTTCTCTTGAGCACCGTGGACCAGCTCTGGACGTTCGAACATGGACTTGAGTTCCGCGATTAACCCTTCATAATCATCCAGGAGAGCATCCCGTGAATTGAGTAAAGGAGTGGCCCATGTAAGGGCATTACCGGAAAGATGCGATATTATGAAGCCCACCTTAGCCCTAGGAGTTGAGAAATAGTAGGGCTTGAAGGTAAAATGTACCAAACAAGAATCCAGGAATCCACGTAAAGTCTTTGTTGAACCGTCGTATTTATCAACCACTCCTCCCAATATTACGCTGTCCTTGTTCACGGAGTCACGTGACAAGACAAGCTGTTTTAGCGCCGCATTCTCAGCTTTTAAATTCTGCATCTCTGTGGAAAGTTCTTGCATTCCGCGCATCAGGTCCTGAATTGCATTCTCCATGGTAGAATCCGTATTGATCGTTTGGCGTCTCAAACTGTCGTAAATCTCCCCCCGTCTCACCTGTGATCGAAATCTCCCTTGTTCGGCCGCAGGACTCTTCCTGTGGATGGTTCGGGTCTTGAATAGGCTCGCCCGAGCCTCGTCAGGTTGCAGGACGCTTTCAGAGTTCCGGGAAGTTTGTGGTTCCCGGGTATCCAGGATTAGCGATGAACGAGTAAGTAGGGGGGGAAATCCAGGAACAGGATAAAAGGCAAGGAAGGAAGTAAGAGGATCAAAGGAAACCAAAGTATAGAGTAAGCACACGTCGGGTCACTACCGAAGATAGCGTTGAGATGCGCAGACCCGCAGGGGCGTGTCCAATTTATAGTACGTGCCACGACGTGAAAGCCAGTGCGTAGCATGGAGCTTGGTACGGCCATGTTGGGAGGAACAAGGAGTACAAGCCATTCGTGATAATGACCATGTGGTCCAGAAGGGGCAATTCCGTTGGGTCATGACACATGGTTTTCATGTTACTCGACATGAAGTTGGATCCTCTATCAGAGACAACCTCCTTAGGGAATCCAACACGGGTGAAAATGCCCAGCAGAGCCCTGGCAACCACCTTGGCCGTAACCGTCCAAAGGGGTATAGCCTCAGGGTACCTGGTGGCATGATCTACCAAGACCAGGATGAACCGATGTCCACCTGACGTGGGAGGGTCAAGGGGACGATGATGACGATGCCCACCCTCTCAAACAGTGTGCCAACCACTGGTAATGGTTGCAGTGGGGCAATGACACTGCCTCCAGTCTTGCCAGACAACTGACAAGTTGGGCAGGTCCTGCAGTGGGACTCCACTTCTACTCCCATCCAGGGCTAGTAGAAATGGGCAGAGAGCCTCTGCTTAGTCTTCTTGGTACCAAGATGACCATACAGGGGCACCTTGTGTGCCAACTGCAGCAGGAAGGGCCTGTAAACCTGGGGTACCACCAACCTCGTGAGGGCACCAGGTTCAGGCTTAGTGGGTTCACTAACAAGGAGCTCACCCTCCCAATAAATCCGGAATGTCCTAGGCACTTCTCCTTGTGCCTGGGACAGGGCCTGTTTCCTCAGATCCTCGAGAGAGTGAAACTCTCTCTGTCCCTTACAGAAGTCGGCCCGAGAGGGTCCCCCTTCAGCTAACAAGCATTGAAGGTCGGATGATCCTCTGGGTCGAGAGCCTCTCCCACAGGAAAGTCTTCTGGCTCTTCTCCCACAGGAGTTGAGACGGGATTCACCACTGGTCCCAGCCCATCCGGAGCATGGATCCCAATGGGTGCTGTCGGAACAGCAGGAAGAGCAGGGGCTCCCTCCACAGAGGTGGCCTTCTTACTCTCCCGTTTCCTTCGCACCTTGGGTTTTCCCGTCTGTGAGGGTGCCGGGCTCGCAGCCGGACCCTGTGGGACCTGCGATCGGGTGGGCGCTACCGCAGCCATGGGTAGACCATCTGTGATCATCCCCAACTTGACCAAATCGTTTCCCAACAAAATGTTCACAGGTACATTGTCCTGAACCAGGAATGGAACCTTTGCTGTCTTGTCTCCAATCGTAATGTTGACTAAGGCTACAGGTGATAATTTGGGAGGCCCACCAGCTAACCTGGTGGTTCTCAGAGGAGCACCTACATAGTCCTCTGGCTTGAGCAGGGTCCTGTCCACCACTGTCATGCTTGCCCCAGTGTCTCTCAAACCAGTAGAAGGCTGGCCATTCAGGAGGACACTTCTCAAAAACCTACGATTGTTCTGTGGGATATTCGCCAGTACTGCTGCGTACTGGTCCCAGGCCCCAAGGGACACTAAGCAAATCTCTACGGGAGAACTGAAGGTGATCCCGGTAGAGGAGGGGAGGACAGTGGCCTCCACCTCAGGTACGGAGTAGTGATAGCTCAGGCTGACAGCCTGGACTCCAAGTGCCTTACCCTTACACTTGGGGTCACCCCTTCGGTGATCTAGAGCCCCACAATCCCAACATGTGCCAGGCATGCGGGGTACGGTACTGGAACCACTGGGACCCTGCTTTGCAGCAGGCGGACCACTACTCTTACTCCCGCCCACAACAGACTTATCCCCACTAGGTTTTTGGGTCTTCGGAGAGGAAGGTTTTGGTTTACCCGACTGTGACTGCTTTTGGTACTCCTCAGCTTTCTGAGAGGCCCCCTTTTCTTTGTCCTTATCCTTCCCACTGGAGTCCTTAGGGGGACACCCGGTGAGAGACCCACTTGTCAGCCAACCTAGCCAGCTTAAAGGGATCCAAAATGTTCTGGTCAGCAACATACTGACGCAGCTCTGGTGAACAGGCTTCCGTAAAATGCTAAAAAAACAAGAGGTGAGAAAATTCAACAAATGTTTTCACTTTGTAACCATCAATCCACCCCATCATGTTCATGTGCGCAGCACTCACCCAGTCAATCCAAGACACATTCTCTCGTTTCTTAAAATCTCTGAACCGTTTAAAATATTGGGTAGGCGTTTTGCCAAACTTGGCAATTAAAGCAGACTTCATGCACTCATACTGACCCCTTTCTTCCACACTCAGCTTCAGAATACAGTCATATCCAGTTTGAGGCACTCTGCTTAACAAGCACTAACCCATTCTCTTTTATCAACATCATGAATTCCACAAGCCATCTCAAACGCTTCAATCCATTGGAGTATATCAGAACCCTCTGCATACACACCAAACAAATCTTTCATGAACTTGGTTGCTGGGGACATGACACTCAACTGGTTTAGCTGAAGTAGCCACTCTAGCTTTCTCTAACTGGATTTGCTGACATTCAGGTCCCCGGTTCTTGAATTCAAGGTACTTATCTTTCAAGATCCCTATCTTTGAGTTTAAGATCCTGATTCTTGAGCTCCACTTGTTGTGCCAACTCCTCTTTCTTAAGCTCAGCATCTATTTCCAACTTGCGATATTAATAACTCAAGTTCCAAGGAACTGCTGGGGTTTGGAACAGAGGCAGCAGGAATGGTGGTATTCCCAGAATAAGATTCGGGGACAACCCCCGGGGTAGAGTCCTCATTGGTTGCATCCCCCCCTTCAAGAGCTTCACAATCAGTCTGGTAGTCCACCAGAGCAGCTATCAGCTCAGCCCTAGACTTATCCACAAAGTCTAACTCTCTGGCTTCACAAGCACTCTGGAGAGCCTCGAAGCTCATCCGAGTCAATTTACCATTCACAATAGATTCCATTGATTGTAATGCAGTTATCTTGTACACAACTAAACCTTAATTTAACAAAGTGCAGATATCCTTCGTAAGTGGCACGGTTATACACTGATTCTTAAAACCATAAGCATCCCACCGCTGCCACCAGTGTAAAGACTGGAGGGGGGTGGTCTGTACTTCTTCTCTCTATATTGTAGAGGAGAGACACAGAGGACCCCTGCCAAGATTCTCTATTATTGGTACGTGGTCGAGCAATCGAGGCCTAGCTTCTCAGGAGGTGATGCGGGCTGGTTCTTAAGTACAGTGTAGTCCCCAAGCACCCACAAAGGAATGTCCGCACACTGGATTGGTTAAAACACAGTCTTTATATAATCAATATTCAAAGTTATGTACAGTATCACGATAACTCACTTTGTACTTGGAAAATCGGCAATGATAAATATATACAGTTCTAAAGTGGTACCACAAACGTTATTAGATCTCATTAAAGTGCATACGGTCAGAATGACACACAGATCAAATAAAGGAAACCAACAATAGAAAACGGGAGGAAAGCAGTTGGTTGGAACAATTGGCAGATTACAGACAAAGTTCTGTGTGGAGATCCCCCCCTGGGCAACCTGTAAAGCAAAGATGTATCACAAGCCCAGTCCATATATTGTTCCCCCTAGACTTTCCAATAGTTCTACAACCCCAAAGTACCTGGCGTTGTAGCGTTCAACGTCAGGGAAATCGACAACCTTTCTTGAGTGCCCTCCCTTTAAGGCAGGAGTCACGGGTCGTCGAACGTCCGACGGAGAACAGGTCGAGCTACGATGGTGAAGTGGCCGCGTCGTTCCTAGCGGTGCTCGTTGACGGGGAAGCGTAAACATCCTGCAAGGAAGAGGCGTTCCGGGTAACTCGGGGTCAACAGTTCTGGACCGCAAAGAGTTTGAAGAACTGTGGCCCAGCAAGGGCGTTGAGTCGTCGGCGTCTCTGTGGTCGTTGGGTGGTGGGAAACCCACCAGTGGATGCTCCTCTGCGTGTGGTCGGTCAGGCCTTCTCCAGCAGGATACAGCGGCGAAGATGCGGACGAAAGCGTCCTTGGATCAATGAACGTCCTTAGGCAAACAAGAGCACGGCGGCTCCAGTCGGCGCCGGCGGTCATCGACAGTGGCGGACAACAGTCCGGGCGCTTCTCCTTGGAGTTCCGCAGCAGTCCCCATATCGGGTCGGCAGCCTGTCGAAGGTCTGTCTACCAGGGAGCGTAGGCAAAGATCAGCTGCGCACGATGGTCCCTCGTAGCTCGGGAAGAGTGCGCCTTACCAGGTCCTCTCTGGGCCAGTCCGTGAAGGCACAGCAGCTTTCAGATTGTGAAGGAGAGCAACAGCAATTCTTCTCGTCCATCAGGGTTTCAGGGTCAAGCTTCAGTTACTCCAGTTACTCGTCGTAGTGGAATTCAGCTTCTGAACACACTTCCAAGCAGTGAGAGGTTCCCAGATATACTGTTGATCCCCCATTCATTCCGCTGGGTCACACTCAAGCATCCAATCACGACTAAAGGCATTCATGCAGGCAGGAAGCCAATCAGGCACACGGTGCATTCAGGCCATTCACTTCTCTCCAGACACTCACAACAAGTTATGTGTATTGGGACAAGTACCGAGCCATTCAACAATCCATACTGCATTCAAACCGGTTTTTGGCAGGGCTGTCTCAGTCATTGTGTCAACCACCAGATACTAGACACCCATCACATAGAATGCGTATTCGTCACACACTTCATTCACTCAGGTCGCACCCACAGGCGTACCCACAATAAACGGTCATTGAGAAGGCTCCAGCCAGTCTGGTCAGCACTTCTCCATGCTACCATATAAGGAACTTCCACCCAACAGCCAGTCAGGGGGAAGGGACAGAGTCAGGGCTTCCCGGGACTTCGGGAAGATCAAGGTAACAGGCGATGGAAGACAAGAGGCCATGGGGGCAATTTTGTCTCCATCAGGAATCTACCGATTCCAATGACAGGGCCTGGGCATCCCAAAATGGAGGACACTCAGGGCACCCGTCAATTCAGCACAGAGCTGCCACCAGCCCGTACCCTGCTCTTTGGGTCACACACAGGTGCCCAAAAACATACACTAGGGGCACAGGGTTGCACCTCTACCCATGGGTGCCATAAGGGTATCCCATGGGTCTGTTCACCAAACCAAGAGGAGAGAGCTGCACCGCCAGGAGTCCCACCTGAACTCCTGTGCGGAAAACATGACAGAACACACGATAAAAAGCAGTAAAGGACAAGGATACGGAGGCCCTGTCCCTCCGATGCATTTCCAGCATCACACCCCTCCCTCTGGAACAGCCTCCCTGGCTCTCTGAAATTTGAGCAGAACCATCTCTGGTTCAGGAAGCACCTAAAGGCCTTCTTCCTTGCTTCTGCCTTCTCTTTTCCTTTATGGTGCTGATTTCCTGTCTGATATTGCACTGGTCACCTGGCCATCCTCTGAATTCTCACCCAGGTCCCTGCCCATCAAGTTGCACACCTGCACTGCCTCCCAGCAACCCTTGCACTTGGGTCTGTATATGTAACCCACAGTCCCCCTATCTGCACTTTTGGACACCTGCTATCTGCACTTACCCTTGCTTCTGCCACCTGCTAGCTTCACTTCTTGTTATTGTTTTGACCCCATGTCCAGCACTGCCCCCTTTCCCCTGGCAATTTTCCCCTCCCCCTGCCCTGCACAATCTCAATGTCACTTGTCCTAGTAAGATTGTTGTCTCTGTCCTCCCTCTGTTCCCCCTTACTTGCATTGTTGCTCCTTGAAACACTTGTGTATTGACGCATTACAAATGCCATATCTTATCATATCATATCCCGGCCCTGGGGCTGGACAAGCAAGGGAGGATCATCTCGGTGGAGGGTCTCTGAGGACTTGCCGTGGGATGCCCTTAGGTGAGACATGGTATCAGCCTTTTCCTCTTAAGGGACAACCTAACCCCCTCAGCTCCCTAGCCTTTATGGACTATTACAAGACCTCTCCCGTTATTTTCTCACAATTCCAGCCTAACAGTACTGAGCCAAGGAAGAAGCAATCAAGAGTAGTAAACACTAATAACCTAGTGTACCACTCTGGTACTGAGACGAGGAAGATGCCTGTAGAGGGGTACGAGTACCAGGCATGTCCAGCTAAACACTTTCCAGAGGATCAGGCAATTAGATTTAATGAGCAACACCTGAAAGTGATTAAGAACTATCTAGAGCCCTCCTCCCTGTTAGACAGAGTCAACCCAGGAGTTGGAGTAGAAGTGAGACTGGAAGTCGCAGCAGAGGCCGAAGTGGAAATCCCGACCATAACTGCAAAGGCACCCGTTAAAGCGGGAGGAAAGCGAACCACTGCGGTAACCCGATCTGTGAAGCAGAGCGTGCCAAGACGCTGAAACCGCAGGAGTGTGAATCAGGTCTAATGTCTGACATTGGAGCAGGAGCTCCTTTCTGTATGGTCGGTGCAGCGTGGAGTGGAGCTGGTGAAGTCCGTCACAAAAAGCACTCAGAAGAATGCTTATTCTCTCGGGTGTGGCAGGAACCCCAGAGTATCTTAGGGGCAGACTGGAGGGCCCTAAAGGCAGGAGTGAAGCACAGAGCAGCCCGCGTAGCAAGGAGAGACAAGTGCAAACACTGGTGAGTTTCCCTGCGCTCAGAAACAATGGTGTGCCTCATGCGCTTATGCTGCTGAATGAAAGCCCAGTTCCAAAAGCGTTTACATTCAAAAATAGTAACACTAACTGCAAACGGTCATTTTATTTTATTTACTGGACATTTGTATGACACCTATAAACAAGTGCTTCCAGGTGCCACAAGCCAAAATGGGGGTGCGGGGACATGGGAACCACAAAAGTTGAACAACAAAGAGGTATATTGGCCTACCGATCATGCAAGTGCATGAGAAGGTGGTAAGTGCAGCGTGGGGAGGGGGTAAAGGGAGAAGTGCGAGAGTGGGATGCCCCACTGGTAGGGATGGGCAAGAGCTAGGCTGGCCAAGACAGCAAGTGCAAGGGGAAGAGGGGAAGGGAGGATGAGTGCGGTGGACACGGAGGGAGCAGGTTGGGCTAGTCTGGGTAAGGCAGCCTGAAGGCAAGTGTTGGCAGGAATTCTAGGGGACAGGTAGGTGGGTGGTCTGGCCCCTGTATGATGCTGAAGGGACAGACCCCAGTCACAGCGGAGGAGGGAGAGTTAGCACGGGGGAGTGGGAGAGGGAAGGAAGAGGAGAAAAGGAAAGTCTTGAGAAGTTTCCGGAACTTAAGAAGATCTGGCCCAAGTTTGAGGGGGGCAGGCAAGCCGCTCCAGAGGGAGTAACCAGCCGAGGAAAGGGATCTACCTTCCACTCTCTGCTTGGAGAAGCATTTGACCTACAGAGAGTTGGAACCAGAGGACCAAAGGAAACTGGTCAGGAGGTATTTAGGGAGGGAAAGCTGGATGTAGAGAAGTCCCAGGCCACGGACAGCCTCGTGGATGATGCAACAGGTCTTGAATTCGATGTTACGCTCAGCTGGTTCCCACAGGGGTGTCGATCAGACCCGGACAGCTGCGGTCTCCACCAAAATGATGCGTAGTGCAGAGATGACAGTCTGGACTGGCCCGCCTAATCTCGTCTGCTTGACACGTAGAAGTATTCTCCTGCAAGTGGAGAAAGGGATTTAGCCCCGTGGATTTTAGTGATGGTCTCTCCCAACTGTTCTCGTTCTCCCCACTAGTCACCTCCGATATTCCCAATTAGTATCCTCACCTTATGTGTTTAAATGATGAGCTCTCCATCCTGCGTGGTATGCAGGGGCGCGTAGATACCAGTTACTTCACTGGTTTGAGGTACTGGAAGAGTTCCGGAGGAATATAGACTCCGGGGTTTATAAAGTTCAAAGAGTTCAATATGTTCGATGTTCACTCTTGCATTCCCTTGTTGAATTGCAGCTACAAATATTGTCTGGAGGCTGCTGATGGCGTTCAGGTAAGAGTCTGTATTACCCAACACTGTCCGGTAAAAGTTGCGTGAGTTTAACTTGTTGTTTTCTCTCCCTTTATAGATGCGGCATAAGAAGATGTGGCGTATTGACGGGTAATGCCTCCGGTGGTAAATCAGGGAAGTCTGGTGGTAAAAGTGATTGTATTTGTCGGCTCTCTAGGCTCACCTTGTCATTCCTTTTGTTTTCCCCCAGGTACTGGAGTTCGCCGAAGAAAATGATGGAGGCTGCGCCAAGTCGAAAGATGCTGTGGACTGGTGAGTAAGACGCAGCACCGCTGCTGGCGATGTGACGCATGCTGAAGTAATGTCCTTTTAGGCTCAGAGTCGTGCTAGATCCAGAATCAGGTAAGGGATTAAATAATGTCCGTGATCTAACCTTTTCTCCTTCTTACCCCTTTTTGTAGGAGCTCCGGATTCGAGGCGGGCGTGATGGAAGACTGGATGCTGGCTTGCAGGCACGGTGAGCGTTACGCTGCTTCTTAGTCCCAGGTAAGAAGTCCCTAGAACCACACCCGAGTAAAAAATAGTCCCTGTAGTAAAATAGTCCCCTTCAGGCTTCACGTTGGCTTGGATCCATTTGTAGCATGGTCTGCCTGAGGTAAGTAATGACTATGAGCCTGGCGCCCTAGGCGCCAGGACTGATTTCTACTAGGAGCCTGGCGCCTAAGGCGCCAGAACTGAACCCAGATAGCCCCTAGCCGGGGCTGCTGAGGCTTTAATAAATGTCTGGATGCCAGCTCCCGGGGCTGATGGGCTTGGTCCAGATGCCCGGGGGTAGGCATCATGACATTCGATCCTTGCTGTCACTGGGAGCCAGTGGAGAGATTTTACTGCTGGAGAGATGCAGTCTCTGGGATTGAGTCCAAGGATAAGTCTTGCAGTCCTATTCTGGATTAGTTGAAGGGGCGAAGGGAGGTAGTTTGAGGAAGAGGCTGTTGCAGTAGCCCAGCCTAGAGAGAACCAGGGCTCTGGAGCTGTTGAGCTTCTGGAGGATGGTGAGGAAAGGTAGAATGCCCCTGAGGAGATGAAGCTGAAAGTTGGACTTCTTGCCAAGGTCTGTGATGTGTGGAGGGAAAGAGGGAGAGGAGTCAAAGATGATCCCAAGGTTTTTTTGCCTCACAGCTGGGTGAGGGGAGGGGAACCAAGGAGTCAGGCCAGAGAGTGTGGTCGGAAACAAGGTGCAGGTGTCCCAATGAGAAGGATCTCTGTTTTACTGGCATTAAGGCAGAGGTCACTGACAGAGCACCATGCCTGAATACCAGTCAGGCAGTCAGGTATGAGGGAGGAGGCAGAGTGGGTGGATGATGGCTGCTTGAAAGAGATCTGTGTGTCGTCTGCATCCCACTGGAAATAAGGGAAGAAGGTACAGATTAGGTGTGCCAGAGGGGCCAGGTAGATGTTTAAGATCCATGGCGATAGGATAGAGCCATGGGGGACACCACAGGTAGGGAGTCAGATGGAGGAGAGAAAGGGGCCCATTTGCACTTGGAATGGTGTGTTTGAAAGGAAGGAGATAAGCCATGCCAGTGCCCTGTCCGTGATGCCTACGGTATCATCGAGACGGTTTATGAGGATGGAGTGGTCCACTGTGTCGAAGGCAGAAGAAAGATCGAGGAGGATCAGGACAGAGGGAATGCTAGAGTCCAGATTAGAGAGTAGGTCCTCATGGGTGTTCAGGAGAGCAGTTTCTGTGCCTCTGGATGCCCTGAAACCGGACTGGTAGTTGTGGAGGCAGCCAGCCACTTCGGTGTGGAGGGTCAATTGGGAGATGTCCAGTTATTCCATGATTTGCCCAAAAAAGGGGTGATAGAGATAGGGCGATCGTTAGCCGGGCAAGAAGGGTCAGCAGATGGAGAGGGTGCACAAGGGAGTGCTTAAGGGGTTGTGGAAAGGAGCCAGTGGCAAATGAGTGGTTGCAGAAGTCAGCTAAGGCTGGGGCGAGAGAGGCGATGGTGTCCTTAATGAGCCTGGAGGAGCAGGGCAGCACCTGTTTATTTTTTTTAAACTTTTATTTTTGGCGGCAGAAGGTTACATGGTACAAACAGCAAGGCCTCAAGCATGGGCACACGTTACAAGGTGGAGCAATACATAAAGCATAGTACAATGGTAACAGTAGTGTCAGGCATTGGTCACATGAGATTTATACAAGTATGTGTTCATATAGTAGGGGTGGTTACGGAAGGAGTGGGGAGGTGTTCGTGCTTCTACTGTTAAGGTATGAGTTGAATTCCATCCATATGTTCTTGGGGCGAGAGGTGGCAGGGAGCATAGATATGAATTCTTCCTCACAATTGCGTGACCAAGTAAGCATATGGAGCCACTTCCGGTGGGCCGGAGGGAAGGGACTTTTCCAATTCTGAAGAATGCATTTTTTGGCTATCATACAACCAATATTAAGGAATCTAGCTGAACATCTAGTGTCATTGGTCCTCCAGGCACCAAACAGGACGGCCAGCGGATCCGGGTCAATTACCATTTCAGTGATAGCAGAGAGTGTTTCTAGGATACCCTCCCAAAATCCAAGCAGTTTGTTACAAGACCAGAACATGTGTAGGTGATCAGCCTCTGTCGCCCCGCAGCGGGGGCAGGGGTGCGCCGCAGTACGGGCGAACCTCGAGGTTCTATACGGAGTATAATAAAGTCTATTTAGAAGTTTGTACTGCATGGCGCGAAAGCGGAAATTGAGGGAGACTCTTTGGGTGTGTAGGCACATACCCTCCCAAGCCCCATCCGATATTTCCAGGCCCAGGTCGCTGGCCCATTCATCTCGTGCCTTGAGAGTGGGAGTAGGGGAAGCAGCCTGAAATATCTTGTAAAGTGAGGAGACCACTCCACGGGCACCACCTGAGTTGGCAATGTATGCGATGGCCGAGTTGTCTGGGGGCTCCTCCGGGAATGTGGGCCATTTGGAGCGAAACGCGGCCCGCAATCTATAGTATTGGAGGGTTTCCAAGGCGGTCCCGGTGTGTCCCGGTTTCCAAGATCGGGGGTCAATGAACCTGCCTTCGGGATAGAAGTCCGTCAGTGCTTGGTATCCCAGCTTCCCCCAGTGTCGGGCCAGCGCTGCATCGTGAGTTGGTTCCAGGCCGGGAAAGGCCCACACAGGAAGCCACTTGTAGTACGGGGAGGCTCCAGGTGTCTGGAATAGCAGGCGAGCCCAGGCTAAAAGAGTCGTATTGAGAAGGTCAATGGGAGAGTCGGGTGTGTATTGACGATGCATTATGATGGACATTAGATCGGTACCAGCAGTTGCCAGTTTTTCCAGTTTGACATGGGGACGCACCTGTGTACCAGGATACCAGTGAGTAGCATGTTGGGCCTGAGCTGCGTGCCAGTGAAGTGATAGATCCGGAGCCGTGAGTCCCCCTAGTTTGTATGGAAGTGTCATGTCCATCCACTTTTTGCGTACTGCGCCCGAGTGCCAAAGGAACTGCGCAAATAATGTGTGTAGCCTGGCAAAATAGTCCTTCCCAGGCCACACTGGTACGTTGCTAAACGTGTAAAGAAGTTTGGGGAGCAGGATCATTTTAATGAGGGAGAGCCGTCCAGCAATGGATAGTGGGCGGGTACGCCACCGGAGGACTTTAGTCTCAACTATTTGTGCTACCGCAGAGTAATTGTCAGCCAGGAGGGTGGATTTAGCTAAGGATATGTGTACGCCTAGATATCTAACACCATTCGGTGACCAACGGAGGGGGTATTCAGAGGTAGGTTGCTGGGTGGATTTAGTGAGCGGGAAGATCTCTGATTTGGAATAATTAATAGTGAAGCCGGAGTGAGTGCCAATGCGGGTAATATCCCTCAGTATTGAGTCAAGGTATGTCGCAGGGTCTCTGATATATAACAAAACATCGTCCGCGTATAGAGATATAATTTCGGGGCTGTCTTTCAATCTTATTCCCTTGTGGGCGTGATGAGCACGGACATAGTCTGCCATTGGTTCTATTGCTAAAGCGAACAGTATTGGAGAAAAGGGGCATCCCTGTCGGGTACCTCTGAAGAGTGTGAAAAGGTCAGATGTTAGTGTATTGGTTCTAACCCGCGCCACAGGAGAGGTGTATAGCAATTTGATGAACCTAATCATGTTTGGGCCAATGCCCATAGTCTCCAGCACCAGCCAAGTGTATCTCCAGGAGACCATATCAAAGGCCTTTTGGACGTCCAGTGTGACCGCCACCGCTTGTACATCCTGATCAATGCGGGACATTACGTTAAATAGTCTTCTGATGTTGTGGGAGGTGGACCTTCCAGGTACAAAGCCGGTTTGGTCCTCATGGACCAAGTACGTCATAATGGGCAGAAATCGGTTCGCTATAATTTTTGCAAAGATCTTTGTGTCAAGGTTCATAAGGGAGAGGGGTCTATAGGACCCACATTCATCATCCGGTTTGTCAGGCTTGAGCAGCACTGTAATGGCTGCCTCGCGCATGGAAAGGGGGAGGATAGAGACTCGGAGCGATTCATCCCAGACCTCAAGTAGCTTGGGGGCGATTATGGAAACGTGTTCTTGGTAGAAATCGGTGGTTAGGCCGTCAGGCCCCGGGGCTTTGCCTTTGGGTAGGTCGGAGATGGCTGTTACTATCTTATCAAGTGTAATTGGGGAGTCTAGTCCATCTCGAGTGGTGGAGGAGATCTCTGTGGTGGGGATCCGGTCGAGGAGTTCTCGCATATGTTGTTCAGTGTGCTCAGCAGGCTGAGAGTAGAGGGACCTGTAGAACTCGGTGAATGTGTCTAGGATTTGTTGGTCAGCCCATTGAACATTGCCCTGTTCATCTTTAAGAGAGGTGATTTGCGTTCGACCAGATTCCCATTTGATTAGTGTCGCTAACGTTTTCCCGGGCCTATCTCCCTCACCATATTTCCTGGCCGCTTGAGGGCGGCCAAGGAATTGTATCTCGCTGACGGCGAGTTTGTTGAATGCCTGGAGTTCATCGGAGATCTGGGCAAGTGTGGCAGGGTCGGCACCAGAGGCACCTTGCAGTTCCAATTGCTTCAGTTTGCTTTCAGACCGACCCAATGCTGTTCTAATTGATTTCAACACCCCAGCTTCCCGGGAGATGGACATTCCCCTGATATATACCTTGAAGGCGTCCCATCTTACTGCAGCAGAAGTGTCCCGGAGAGTGTTTTGTTCGAAGAAAGACAGAATGTCAGCAAGTATTTCAGCCTTAAATCTCGCAGGGCATCGGATTTGAAACGCCAGGTGCTAAACGTCGGAACAGGTATCCCCAGTCTGGCTGAGAGTGTAATCGGGGCATGATCAGACAGCGTGCGAGGCAGGATCTGGGAGTCCACCACCCCTCTCATGACTCCTTTTGAGACAAAAAATAGGTCTATCCTAGAAGAGCTATCGTGCACTGATGAGTAATAAGTGTAATCCCTAAAATGGGGGTGTAGCATTCTCCAGGCATCGCAGATGTCGAGGGTCTTAATGTGAGAGTGCAGTCTGCGTGCAGCGCTGGACAAAGGCCGGGGAGTAGTTCCAGTTCTATCTAGGGCCGTATCAAGGATAAGATTTAAATCTCCCCCCCAAAGGATCAGTGTGCCCACATATCCCAGCAGTATGGTGGTGATTTTATCAAAAAAAATCGGGAGAGTCCACATTGGGGCAATAGGTATTGACAAGTAGATATTCTTTGTTGGCCAAAGTACAGTGTAGTATTACATAACGTCCCTCGGGATCAGTGTAATTTTTGTGCAATGTAAACTTAATGGATTTATGAATCATGGTTAAAACCCCCCTGGATTGAGTGGAGTAGGAGGTAAAAAATCTAGCAGGTCCCCATGCCGGGGCCATGGTTCTAGGAATGTGGCCATTGGAGTGTGTCTCCTGTAGGAGCAGTATTTTGCAGCTATGTCTGTTGGCATAGGCCATGATTTTACGTGCCTTGGTGTGATTGCTTACCCCACGGACATTCTATGACATTATGACGGTAGCCATTGCAGTGACTGATACCCCATTATGCAACACGTATTCTCAATGAACGTCTAGGATCCAACAATAGTGTATGCCCCGAAGCTTGAAGATAAACTCGCGATCGCGGCCCATTAGTGCTCGCCCCATGCAACCTCGTGTGCCTTTGTAGATAACACCCGGTTTCCCCCCCCCACCCTCACCACCAACCCATGATTAGCAGTGTACACCCCACCCATCCCAAACAGCGCACAGTCGGATCGACCCCAACATGATCCAGCCTGTGCAAGAGCCCAACAGGGGCAAACCCAGAACAAAGGTATAAGAAGCAGTGCAATCGCAGTGGGGTGCGCTATTGCCGTGTGCTAGCACGCTTGGGACCCAAAGGTGTCCGTGAGAAATTAAACAGTGTTCGCGGTTTAGTAATGCATGTCACAGCATCTATATGTAGCCGTGTCGGGCCTAAGTGTGAAACAGAGAAACGTTACATTCGACGAAGACAGGAAGTCAGCATGGTCACGATGAGTAGTTCAACAACATGAAAAATTAACAGTGCGTATCTGAGAGTTTAGGTACAGTGAGTACAGCCCGGAGGGCATGGGAAATATAACAGCAGGGTAGTTGTGGGGGAGGCCGATGGATGGTGGAGCCGTCAGACCGCTTCAGCAAGCGACGATCAAGGAGAACAAGTTTCGGACTAAGTTCAGTCATTCTCCACCACATCTTCAGCAGGTGGATGAGGGGGAATGTGTGCCTCTATGAATTTCACCGCTTCCGAGGGCACCGTAAAGAAGTAAAGTTTGTTGTTAAATGTGAACTTTAGACGGGCAGGGAATAGGATGGCGTATGGAATGCTTCTCTCCCTGAGCAGTTTCTTGACTCCAAGAAATTGGCGACGCTCCTGCTGAACTGCGATCGAGAAGTCAGGGAAGATTCGGATCACCTGCGAGTCCAATCTGAGCTCACCCTTCTCACGTGCGAGGCGGAGGATTTGATCCCGATCTCTAAAACTCAGAATTTTTGCAATAATGGGCCTCGGAAAGTCTCCGAGGCCCATTATTGCAAATGGGGCCAGTGCCCTATGGGCCCTTTCGATGGTGAAGAAGGGGGACATATCCGGGTTGCCTAACAGGTCTTTCAAGAGGTTCTCGACAGCCAGTTCGAGTCGACCCTTCAGCGCATTTTCCGGGACCCCAATAATGGGTATATTGTTCCTCCGTGATCTAGATTCGAGGTCATCACATTTGGCCCTCACTAATTTCATGTCCGTGACAAGGGTGGATACCGTGCTCTGCAGTGTGGTTATATTGTCCTCATTGGAACTGATCCTGTTTTCAGTTTCGGTGATTCGCGTCCCTTGTTGGTCTAGTTTGGTCCTGAGAGATGCCACATTTGCATTGATGTCATCTAGCTTCTCATGAAAAGCTGCAAAGTTTCTAGCCATTGACTCCATGACGACCGTCAGGTCCGTGGGGGGGCCTTCTGCAGAGAGTGGTACTTCGATCTGGTCGCATGATGTATGGGCCGAATCGGGCCTCGGGGTGGCCTTCGCAAATTTGTCCATGGCCCCTGTCTTACTAGTGTTCCTGGACCTGTTGGACATCGTGTGTGGCGTGTGGTACAGAGTGTTCAAAGTGGTTAGTCTCGTGTGGGTGTTGTGTACCCTGAAGCGGGGCGGTGCAGTGACAAGATGGAAAAGGCTGCTCTCTTGTTGGTGGCGTAGCAGCGGCCCGCAGAACCGCTAGGCAAGGATAATAAATGTCCCTGAGCCAGAAATCCAAGTGCCAGGGGTGGTGGCTAAAAAGTTCACCCTAATGGAGCACAGCGCAGTTCTTAGGGCGGCAGTCAGATTGAACCAGGGGGGTTTGCAGAAAAATACTGCACACAATGGCCTCCCCAACTCCTCACCTCAGGCTCGGTTCACATCCGTGAGCAGGATCAGGATAGTGGCGTCTTCAGCGGAGTCTTCAGTGGCATCACACGCAACCGATGATGCAGCCCCCAGCGGTGACCAGAAAGGCCTCCAGGCCGTTAGGCGCGGAGGGAGCGTTGTCTCCGGGGCGTGCTGCGGTATCACAGAGGCAGCAGGGGGAGAGCCAGGCAAAGGCGGCGCACGAGCCGCGGTCGGCCGCCAGGAGTACCAGATGTCGGGCGCCGGACTTCCGCGCTGGATCCGTCCACGCGCGTCAGCGTAGGCAGCACAGGAGGCCCCCGCGCAACGAACTGGGTCCCAGCCACAAGGCAGCCGGGCGCGGAGGGCCAGATAGAGAGCCAGATAGGGGGTGAACCGCTGGGCCGCCAGCGGCCACGGGCGTCAATCAGCGCCGCCGCTCGCGTCGTTCACCGGCAGTGCGAGGGCACAGCTTGGCCCAACACGGGGGCAGCGCCAGCGGCCGAATACAGGGTCAGAAGGTCCGATTCGGGGCCAGATTTCACGGGCAGGTGGCCCCGAGTGTCAGCATTGTGGGAGCCAAATCTGGAGACGGGGCAGAGTAGCAAACCGCAGATGGAAGCAGATGCAAAGCGGCAGCACACGGAGCTGAAAAGCTAGGCAGCCATTTTGTCGGCTGTTCAACAGCGCCCCTGGGCAGCACCTGTTTAGAGGGGACTTTTATAGAACATACATTTCTAGAGATCTCATCTGGTGCAATGGGAGAGAAGGAGGAGAGTGTGGGGGAAAGAGGGCCAAGGGAGGCAAGGGAAGGGGGGTTGTGGGGGATGAGCAAAGGACAGAGAGGACAGGATGTCCAGAGTTTTGGAGCAGAAGTGAGCGGTCTGTGCAGAGCAGAGGGTCTAGGAGGGATGAGGAGACTGCGGCAGGATTGACAAGTTCCTTGCAGATTTTACAGAGTTCTTCCATGTTAATGGTGGCTCTAGAGGTGCAGGCTTGGACATGAGCCCTCTTCTTGGAGCAGATTGTGAGACGATATTGCCTTTGGAGCAGGCAGGATGAGCTAGATGCCTGCCACTTCTGCTCTGCAGTTTTGCACTTGCATTTCAAAGCTGCCAAGTGGAAGTCATATCAAGAATTGCATTTGGAGGCAGGCTTCATGGCAGGGGCAAGGATGTCCAGGGTGTTAGAGATAGAGAGACGGAGCTTAGCTAGAACAGAGTCGGAAGGAGAGTCGAGTGATAGGGGAGGAGGAGTGATGAAGGACGAGGCAAATGCAGCTACTGCCACAAGCTTCTTTGGTCGAATGATGGAGAAGGAGACTGGAAGTACGGGCATGGTCATCACCAGGTGACAGGGGAGGTCATGGTGGGAAGAGAGGAGAGAGGGATGTCTGTTGAGATGAAATCATCCAAGGTGTGTCCAACAGAATGGGTGGCACCAGAGGGAAGGATAGTGACGGAAAGAGTTTTGCAGAGGTCATGAAAGAGAACAGTAGCCAGACCTAGAGGGTTGAGATGGATGTAAAAGAACCCCAGGAAGATATGTTTGGGGGAGGAGGCAAGGCAATAAGAGCAGAGGACAGGTCAGCCTATTCTGAGAGGAAGAGGGTGGTCGGTCCGGGGGACCTGTAGACGGTAGCGAGAGTAAGAGAGGAGGTAGGCAAGACAGAAAGTCTGCAGACTAGGTTTTCAAAGGATGAGTAGGTTTGAGTGGAGATGATGGAGGCAGGAATCGACTCAGGGAAGATGAGAGCTACTCCACCAGCAAGCCGGGAGGGCCTCGGATTGGACAGGATCTTGTAGCCCTCAGGGCGAAGAGTGTCAAAAGCACTGTCATGAGCTGTTTTGTTCTTTATCTGTCTGTTCCTAATGTTCTCCACTACCTCTCCAAAGTCTTTCCTAACAACAGTCTCCCTCCCCAACCAGGATGGAGTCAGTTTGGTGTTTGCTCTACGTCCTCTACTCAACTCAAAAGGTGATAAACCAGTAGTACTATGAGGCGTGAAGCGATGAGCAATTATTTTTCTTTTTACCGCTTCTTCCCAGTTAAGACCATTAGCCCAGGCCCAACGAATGGCGTCCTTGAGTATTTTGTTGAATCTCTCAACTACTTTGTTTGCGGGTGGTATATTGCACTCCTTTTATGCACAATAGAATTTTCAGTACAGAACTTTTCCATTTCTTTTGATCTAAATTGGACACCATTGTCCGTTAATATGCTTCTCGGGAAACCTTCTCTAGCACATATTTCTGACATGAAATCTATAATCATCCTTGCATTCATGTTAGGTTTAATTGAAACTTCTACCCATCTGGTCAACAGATCAATGACCACTAAACAAAATTGCTGCTTACCATCACAATAAATAGGCCCTAGTATATCCATGCCTACTTCATCCCAGACTTTTCCTGGAATGCTCGTTATCACCATTGGGTATTTTGCACCCACACACACTCTGTCACTCTCATTGCAAAGGATACATTCTCTGATGGTTCTCTCGATCTGCAAATCGCATCCTGGCCACCAATAATCATCACGTATTCTCTGTTTGGTCTTCACTATTCCTTGATGTCCTTCGTGACCCAATTCAATGATCTTTTGTCGTAGATTCACAGGTGGAATTATTCGATCTCCTCTCATAACTCTGTCATTCATCACATTGAGTTCATCTGCAACTCTCCAATATTCCATGAGATTACATTCTTCAAACTTAGTCTTCCTAAGGTTCTCACTGCTTTGAATAATTTGTCTCAATCGACCCATATCTTCATCTTGATTCTCTTCTTCTTCCCATTCTGTTTTTGATATGGATAGCGTTTCTATATTCAAGATAACTTCTGAATTAACTTCACTGTCATCGTCTGTCTCAGAGTTGTTAGTAAGAAGTGACAGACAGTAAGCAGCACGATTTTTCACTCCTGGTACATATCGTACATTACAGTTATATTCTTGTAAAAGTATGACCCATCTCTTGATTCTGTTTGACACATTATCCAATCCTTTATTCATAATAACATGTATTAACAGTTTATGGTCAGTGCGAATTTCCACCTCCACTCCCCAGATAAAATTCCTGAATTTCTCTGTTGCCCACTTGATTGCCAAAATTTCCTTCTCTATAGCAGCGCATGACTTTTCTGCACCTTTTAACAACCTTGATGCAAAAGCAATTAAGACTTCTTTCCCATCAACTTCCTGGGTCACGACAGCGCCTAAGCCCAAGTTGCTAGCATCTGTTGTAATTATAGTCTTATTACCACTCTTGAAATTCTTTAACGATGGTGCCTTGTTCAATTCCGACTTGATATTTTCAAATTCTTCTTGACATTCTACATCCCATTCAAATGTTTTCTTTTTTAACAGTTCACGGAGTGGAACTGTATGCAAAGCAAAACCCTTTATAAATTTCGAATAGTACTCTGCCATCCCAATGAATGTACGTACTTCTTCCTTTGTTTTGGGTCTCGGCATGTTCACTATGGCATCAGCTAGTTGTTTCTTTGGTCTTATGCCTCCAGCAGAAATGGTATGTCCTAGATACTCAATCTCACTGCGATTGATGTTACATTTGTCTCTACTGAGAGTCATTCCTGCTTCATATAATTTCTTATAAACACGGTGTAACCTTTCATTATGTACTTTTTGATCAATGGCATGCACTAAGATGTCATCTTGGAAACAAATAATTCCTTCATCATCTTCAAACAGATTGTGCATAATCCTTTGAAATACTGAAGCAGCTGACACCAGCCCAAAAGGCATTCTTCTGTACTGGTATAACCCATCTGGTGTCATGAATGCTGTCATCTTTTTAGATTCTTTATGCAATTTAACTTGATGGTAAGCCGATGTTAGATCAAGGGTAGAAAAATATTTTGAAGGACCGATGGTGGACACGATCTCTTGTATATTAGGGAGTGGATGTCTGTCTGGAATTACACTTTTATTTAATTCTCTCATGTCCACACATATTCTCAGTTTTCCAGATTTGTTTCTTAACACTACCAAAGGTGAAACCCATTCACTGGCGTCTATTCTTTCAATGATCTTCTGATCCTCCAATAATTTGATCTCCTTTCTTACCTCTTCTCTCATAGAAAGTGGAATGTTGCGCAACTTCTGCGCCACAGGAGTATGTCCTGGCTTCATATTGATTTTATGGACAAATCCACGCAGGCATCCAATCTCTTTCCTGAAAACTTCCTTTATCATGTCAACATTACTAGTGGTCTCTTTGATTTCTTGGATTCACCCAAAACCACTTTCAACTGAGTATACTGACTCATCAGATGCAGCATCTAATTTCACCTTGAGTTTGCTCTGGTGAGTCCAGCTCAACAAAGGTGTTCTTCCCCCTTTGGTTATGTATATTTTTCCATTGGCCTTCCTTTCCTTGAATTTGAGTGCTCCCCAGAACCATCCAATGACATCTATCTTAACTCCTCCATATGCTCTGGGTTTTATGTCTGGTTCATGCAAGTATTTGTGTTTCTTCTTGTCCCACAGACTCTGTGGTATTAGGGTATACTTGGCCCCTGAATCAATCATCATTTGCATGTTGGTTCCATCAACACACACTGTAGCTCTGGGGCTTTCCATTTCTTGCTCATTTTCTTCATCTGTTATAACAAACACGCATTCTTCTCCATCTTCATCACTACACCCATCATCTCCTATCCAATTAGTAGAGGTGTTCTGCATCCTGCAACATCTGGCATAATGTCCCTTACCCTTACATGTTCCGCATATGATCTTCAGAGCAGGACATTCTGGGTTGTCCGCCCAATGGTCTGTGCTATCACATCTGAAACATCTCCCGGTATTCTTCCTTCTAGAGTCATCTCCTCGTCTGCGTGGACTCTTCCTTTTTACATCACCATTATTGACTCTAAGGCTTGATTTTTTTCTTTTATCATCATTGTAAGGTAATCTGCTATTCCTTTCTGACTTGTATCTTCTATTGACATTCTCTGTCACCTGAGCTATACACTCATTATTCTTGGATGTAGTGGGCATATTGACTTTATCTCTCGAAGTTTCATGTTTAATTTCAGTAGTTTGCATCCTGCTCTCTAATTCCTTGACACAGTTCTCGGTGTGCTCTACTTCCTTGGCTACACGCAAAACTGTGTCTAAATTGGGATTATCTTCAGCCCATAACCTCTCTCTTACTTTACTACTCCTACATTCCAACATGAATTGGTCTCTTAATCTCTCATCTAGTTGGGTATTGAAATTGCATGTTTTAGCTAATTTCCTCAAATTTGTAATATATTGTTCTACACTTTCACTTTCTCCTTGAGTCCTTTTGCCAAACTTGTAACGTTCCAAAATGGTACTCAATTTTTTTTCATAGTGTTTTGCCATTTTCTTCACTGAACATTCATACTCATTGAGGTCAATATCTTCATCAGAAGGCAGATCTGGCAGATCTTCAAATTTCTCCTGCCCTGCTGGGCCTAGACAGTGCATCAACAGAGATTTCCTTTTTTCCACGCTACAATTTTGACCACATACAACACCGGCATAATGTTCAAATGATTTTATCCACCTTTTCCATGGAATGACCGGGTCACCAACATCTGACAAAAAAACATCGGTGGTGGCACACTGTTGAAGGACATGGTGAATGTGGAGATATGCTAATAAGGTGTAGTTGATGACTGAAATTGAGAGTAGGACGTTTCCTCTTATTTTTCACACAATATTATTGTCCATATATCACAGGGCACCAAAATATGTCCAACCTAGTGTGTTGTACTGCCCCAATATTATTTAATTTTTTTTTCTTTGACTTAATGCAGTGCAAGTATGATTATTGTACTTTCTGCTTGCTCCTTTGTCTGTATAATACTGTGTATATTACTGCACTTGTACACCATGTAATACGGTAAAATCAGATGCAGGAAATGGGCGTATCTATGGGGTTTCCACACGGAAAGAAAACAACACGCAACATGCCCAGGGGACACAGACAGAGGCTGCACGGCACTCACTTGAGAATTAACGCTCCGGCGCTGGAGAATGCAGAGGCAGGAATCAGTTGGAGCGGAGCGGCCACAGCTCATGATACAGCTGCACGGCCTGCTACACGCTCATGTAAGCAGCTGATCGTTGGAGCGGACGGCCCAGCCACAGCCTCTGATGCGGCTGCGAGGCCTGCTCCACGCTCGTAGAGATACGTTGGAGTCCCGTGAGGGGATCGCAGATTATGCAGCTAGCAGCAGCGCTGGCATGAAATGGGGCGGTGGGGCCTGAACTGATCCTCGTCGCCACTTGAAGTGGTCGAGGTAAGCAAGGAGACAGCTGGGGTAAGATAAATTTATATTTATTTAACCGGCAGGTTTAGTATATGCGGACTTGCCCCACCAGCTGAGGCAGTAACGGAAACTTCGTTTGAAGCTCGCATTCTCCGCATGCCGTCATTGCATTCCATTCACCCTTTCATCACGAAAGGGCTCGCGCGGAGTCTCGTGATGAAAGGATGACATGATGCTACACGCTGCCAGGGAGGCGTTACTAGTGAGCTCATTATGTGAGCTAGCGGCCCAGACCACACACATGGTTTTCTCTTGGTTTCCTTCTCATGTTTCTAACCAGGTCCGTCGCATGACACTATGATACCAAAACCAGAGGGCACTCCTGTGCTCTAGAGAGCACACGCAAGTACACATTATTCGGGTAATTACATGGGAAGGGCAATGTGTTCATTCCAAAGGATCAACATATTCTCCTGGGTTAGGACGGTACACCGTGTGTTCTCTCAGGTGTAATGACTTGGACGAGAGGTCAATTGGCAATCTCTGGAATAAGAGCTTCCACTGCTACTCAGAACACAGTAGTAGCAGCCCAGTGAGCGAGGCTAAGTTTGGCACTCAGACGAGGGGGTCACTCTTACATCTGGGTGTTTGTACTTATGGATAAATGATACACTTAATAGCCTCGTTAACCTATGACAACGCAGTCCATTTATAATTTAAGTTACACAACAGTGTGAACATTAGATATTGTTTGTGGGTGATGGAGTGCTGCACCAGAGTCTAATAAAGGGGTTCACAAGTGGTGACACCTGTCATGGCAAATAAGAAGCTTGTGATAACTAAGTGTTTTACCCATGATATGTGCATCTAATTGCTTGATTTCTCAGTTTTTTCCCTCTTCCTATATTTTCTTCTTTCCTCTCTACTGGTGCTCTTTCTCCAATGTTTCTGATTTGAATTGTATCTGCTGATGTGTCATTATTTCGACACTTATGTGCCGGCAGGTCAGGCAGCGCAACGGACGTGTGCAGCGGGCACGCCCTGTGCGCACACCTAAGGCACGCAAAAGGCAAGCCCGTCTGGGGCTCTCCGGTTCCCGGCCAAGGTGCTGGACGGAATGTCTCCCTCCCCCACTGTTTCTGGTGAGTGCTCCGCCCTTTCCATTACCACACGGAAATGGCTAATTGAGCTGGTCCCCTCTGATACCTCGTGGCCTCTTGGCTTTGTGGTCAATCCAGTGGCTCCGGTAGTGATGCCATCTCCCAATATGACCCAGCTGCACTGCCTGCTGTGCAATGCTAGGTCATCAGTGACTCATGTGTCTCATTGCTTCGATATTCTGTCCGACCTGAGGCCGGATTGTCTGATGGTCACTGAGTCCTGCCTATCTTATTCTTCGGGCCCAGCTGTAGTGACTATGTTACCTGATGGCTATAATATACTGCGGTCAGATCGGGCTTCCAATCGCCATGGGGGTGGTGTTGCCTTCACTTTTCAAACCAGATTTGCATCTACAGCAATTCCGCTAGTAGTTGCATGCAAAATAGAAGCCCTCTTGGTACGTATGATCTAATCTCCCTCCAGGACTCTTTGTTTCCTTATTGTATATTGTCCCCCCCTGGTTTCAATCCAGCCTTTGTTGCTTCTGTCCAGCTGGTCGTTGCTGGCGACTTCATTTATAGATGTAATGACTCTTCTGATAGCGCTGTCACAAATTCTTTTGCTGCCATGGCTGATCTGTCTCTGGAATTATTTGTTTCTGAACCTACCCATATCTTAGGTAACTGCATTGATTAAATGTTTGCTAGGTCTCCCGATATTTCAGTTATCAGCGCTTACCCAGTGACTTGGTCTGATCATTGTGTTATTCCCTTGTTCTTTAACTTCACTGATTGTGTCCCTACATCTTGCAATTAGAGTGTGTGGAAACACATTTGGCGCTCAATTGACCACCCCATGCTTGCTGCCCATATTATTGATCTGTGCCTTCCCTCTCTGTACTTGGAGCAACCAGCTCATCTGGTTCAACGTCTGCAAATTCTACAGAGCTCTGCTGCCCGGCTAGCCACTGGCTCCCCCTTTCGGGACCATATCTCCCCTATTTTGCGCTCTCTTCACTGGCTCCCTGTGGCCAAGCATGTCCATTTTAAATTTGTGTGTCTTGGTCACAGGGCATTCCATGCTGCTGGGCCTCAGTACCTGCAGCATAAGTTCAGACCTTATGTCCCGTGCCGCCCTCTGCGTTCTGGGGACAGGTTTCTCATTTCTGTGCCTAGATTCCAGTTCACCCGTATTGGTGGCTGTTCATTTTCTGTTAGGGCTACCAAGTTGTGGAATGCTCTGCCCACGGCACTTCGGTCCATGGTGGCCCACCTGCAATTTAGACGTGCCTAAAAAAGGCTCCTCTTCTGATTTTCCGTGCCTGGCCTCTGGTGCCTTCACAGTCCTGTAGCGACAGGTTGCCTTTTAGTGGCAGTTGCACTGTACCTTGGTACGAAACGGATAACATAACATAAGATTTTCTTTGTTTACTACTGTCTTGACTGATGATTTGGATGCATTCTGTTTTTTACTAACCATTGGGGAATGGGCCTATATTTATCATCGCTGGATGTTTTTTCTCATTGCTTAATGGATGAAGGAATATCATTCTCATATATCATGTGGTGTTTTAATGTATTATGTATGTCCAGCCCAGCCTCGAGTAAGACCCAGGAAAGATCAAAACGCGTTGGCACAAGGGCACTTAAAGCATGCGATGATTATGAATTGGCATTCAAACCCACATTCTATGACAAACCTAATGAACACACAAGTCGTCTTTTTCTCTAGAGGATTGAATATAATAGATTGTCATTCTTGTTTGTTTGTTTGTTTTATTACTTGTATTGCGTACCAGACCCGTGGGTATCAGGGCGCATTGCATAAGATAACTTACAGCTTAGTTACACATTGTCAAAAATCACATATAGATTACAATAGATTACAACTTAATTACAACATCAAGACAGGTTGTGTACATAGAAGTTATTCAGGAGAGCGGCAGTGTAAAACCTAAAGAGGCAGATGAAACAGTACATATGATAACATTGACAATACAACAAGAATATATAAAAAAGAATAAAGATGAGCCAGAGATGGTCAAGAGTTGGCTGGGGTGATTAGATGGACGTGAGCGAATAGAGTATACTGCGATTAGGCATTCTACTAGAGTTCAGATAGAGGAGAAAGAGAAAAACGGGGGCAAGCAATTACTTGTCAGAATCTTTGAACCATCTTAAGACGTTCTTACGGAATTTAGGGTAGGATTGATCTACACGGAGAAGCTGGGGTAGGGAGCTCCATAGTTGGGCCGCCTTGACTACTCAACAGCCAATAAAACTTAATTGAGCGATTTATAACCTACTGATTATGCGCATGTGAAATGGGGCATTAGCTCATACACAATTTGTGTTTGTGGGCTATCGGGCTGCCCCCATGCACCCAACACATCGGCAGATAAACAAATATACACATACTCTAGTGCAGCAAAATGGAGCTTAACCTCACACTCTTCAATTTGTTTTAAAACATCCCTTGCAGGTCCACATGTCCTGTGCTGTGCATGCCCTGTCTTAAGGCATCATGAGGCAAGACACAGACAACAGATTCAAATTTGTACTCAAATGTTTTATGTAACTTAAAAGTCAAGGTGGAGTAAGGCCTAACTTGCCCTATGCTAAGGTGGGATTTCCCTACCTAAAGGAAACTAAAGAAAGTCTGTGTGAGGATGTCCAAATCAAGTAACTGTCTGTGTCCAAAATCTATACTTGCCCTCACAACTAACCATACAATGTGTAGGGATGTCAGCTTCAAAATGAATAGTATTCAAAAGTTCAAATGAAAGTGTATAGCGTCTTCCGGTACTTTGTTTATGATCATCTCCCCCTTCCCCAAGTTCAAGATAGTACACAAAAGACTGGGGTTCCCTTCCCCAAGAGTTCAAATCTTCCAGCTTTTCAAAACAAAACAGTTCTTTGGGACACTTCTCAACTCACTAATCTTCACTGGTTCAAGTCTGTTTCTTGACTCCAAAATCATATAAGCAGCAGTTGATAAAGGGCCCTGGGTCTAGGAGCAGTTATCGGACCACACGGTCCACCCATTACAGGTCACGCAACCAATAACTCTTCTTATCCGCTTTCCATCAACAATTGTCCATTGCTCTCCTTGAAAAGTTAAACTTGTTCCTTTCATCAATGTTACAATTCCAACATTTCACTGTGGCTTGGTTGGGCACCATACACTTTGTTACACTTTGTGTGTTCTTCTGGCTCTTGCCAATACAGGTGTTCACTTAACTTGCAGTTCATTGAGCTATTTTAACTTTGCCCAACACATGGTTACTCCTCTCATACACTTCTTGGAATTTCCTTGGCTTTTCCAACAATTGTATCTTAGACAATTCACTGTGTGGTATCTTTCCCTTGTACCACCTTATTTTCATTCTGTTAGGCAGAAACCTGTGCAGTTCCCTCTGGGACCACTGCAAAAGATTTAAGACTACATGTGTTTGGCAGTAAACCCACTTGGTAGCAGTCTGTACCACACAGATTCACTTGGTAGCTGTGGCTGAGCAGTCAGACTTCCCTCAAGAAGAGTTAGGCAGTATACAGAGTATTCACAATAGGTCAAAAGAACACAGTAGAACAAGTAAATACTGACCAGAGCTTGGTGTAAAAGAGATATAATTATTTATTTAAAACCACATCTAGTAAAAGAGACAGGCACTAATGTTAAGCAGTTAAAAAACACGGTCACTAAAAGATATACACTCCCTTAAAAGAATATTAGACAAGTCTTAAGTAAAGCCCCACTTATTTTCAGACAGCGGTGAGCGCTTAACGCAGATGGCACTCTAATAATTCGTTTTAAAAGGGGGAGAAAAGCAGAGTATAATTTGAAACAGATCCCAACACTTTCTCAAGAACACTACAAGAGAGGAAGGCAAAGTAAAACCGTGAAGTTAGAGTTCAGAAGGCCGAATCCACTTTAAGAGGATCAGAACGAAATGGGTCCAAGGTCACATGGTTGAAGTGCACAAAAGTCTCGAAAAGGTTCAGAAAGAGTTGGACCAAAAGAAAGGGACCAGTTAGATGGTCAAGGCAGCCAGCCCAGTCCAGAAGGATAACGGATTATGATTACCTTGTAGCAATCTTTAGAAAGGGAGGCCTGGCGGACACAGTACCTTAAAGTGGTGAGAATAATCCAGCGGGGGCAGTTCTTCCTGACAGCGGATGCAAGTCGGTGCTTCGTCCGGGGGAAGAGAGGATCTCGTCGGGGAGGAAGATAGGAGTCCGTTGCACTGCCAGGGAAGAAACCAGCCGCAGAGTTCTCAGTTAAAAGGAGCGGTCCTACGTTGGCCACCAGGGGGCGCACGGACGATGCCAGCCTTCGTGTGAGCTCCTAACCCACGGGCCCCTATAAGTGAATTGAGCCCCCACTTTGGCCCCCCCCGTACCCAACAACGACAACCTGAGCCACAAGAAACGCCCCCCCGCCCCCTGAGCGAAAACCGGGCCGAAATCGGACCCTTGATCCCCGAGAAAAACACCAGAGGAATCGACCTCCCCCCGCCGGTGGAGACGCAGACACGGGAGAAGGCCGCGGCCCGCGGCGCTGGTCTCCGCCCCCGGCCCTCATCGAGGAACATCAGCGCGGAACCTGAGCTCCGGCGGGAGAGGCAGCGGACCGCTGCCCGCTCCGGAGCGTGTGGAACGTCGCCCCCCCCGCGCTTCCGAAGAGCGGACTCCTCGAGCAGCCGGTCCCACGCCATAAGGGATCGGCCCCGCGGAGGTAAGTGCCCGCCCGTGGGGGCTTTGGACTGCGCCACCCCGGTGAGGGCCCGCACCGCCCCCCCGGACTAAAATATCCGCGCTACCAGGGCCCCCCCCGCACCAGCAGGAGACCCGACCCTCCCGCAACCAAGGGGGACCTGCCGCGAGCCTGCCTCCCGCGGCGCCCCCCTCTGACTCGAGCACACAAATCAACCGGAGGAGGCCCTGGGTTGGTGCGGGTCCCGAGGCCCCAACATCGCTCCCATCGGCCGCAACGCGGGTTCCCACGAGACCGCGCTCTCTACCTGGCCGCAGAGGACCCACACGCCAGCAGGCGAGAAAGAAAACATCTGGTCCTCTTGGTGAACCATAACTACGGAGGACCCCCTAGCTGGGGGTCTCCCCCCACGCACCGAATTTACCAGCACACGAAAGGGGGGGGCGGAAGGTTGGGCCCCCACTCCTGGGGCGTGTGCCCTCTTCTGAAAAGGCCCCAAGTTACAAGCAGAATGGAAGAAGGACAAAAGGCCCTACAATTGGAGGACAGTGCAATACACGGTGGCGCGCGGCCCCCCTTCAAACATCTGCACCTTAAATCCTCGCCCTGAGACCTGGGCCCACACACCTCCACCAGGGCCCGACTACAGGACGATATCGACACCTAATACCCCCCCGAAGAGACGTTGAATCCGACGAAGGACATAAACCAGTGCGGAGGGTAGAGCGCCTGGAGACAGGGCGTGTGCCTCCTCCCACTCCCGCCAAAGAAACCCCCGCCACGAGGACAACCACCTGGGTACTCCCCGATACCCCCCATGTGCTCTTCAACACACCGGTTCCGAGGGTAAGGCCCCCGACCCAGGGGCGTGTGCCTCCTCGTTGGACACCCCTCCATGAACATACCAAACAAGCTTGCCAAGTACGCCTACAGGCCAGCAGCTCAGGCTCCTGGCCCTGGATCAACAATGTCGGTAGAAGCCATCGAAACAGGTGCAGCTGCCACCAAGGGAGACATCGCCGCCCTTTTAGCCGAAATCCGAAACATGGGCGCCAATCTCGGCGGCAAAATGGATAAGATGACCCAAAGGATAGACAACATCGAGGAGAGACTGGAAGGGGTCGAGAATAACCAAGCCTCTATTGACACTCTAGAAACCCAAATGGAGCTCAGAATACGAAACATAGAAAAGAAGGAGGATGAGATTCGCCTGAAGATAGATGATTTGGAAAATAGAGAGAGAAGAAATAACCTACGGTTTTTTGGAATCCCGGAGAGAGAAGGGGAGACAGAGGAAGACCTCAAGCAGACTATACACGACATCATCAAAATCCTGACTGCGGATGAGGACATTGATGAACTCAAGACCGAGAGAATTCACAGAGCCGGCGGCCCCCCAGGAGGCCCGAGAACAGTCCTTGCCAGATTCCATAGATATCAGGACAGAACGAGGATACTCGCCAAGGCCAGGTCTGGAGGCACTCTTACCCTCGGGGGAGCCCAGATTACTATTTTCCAGGACCTTTCATCACTGACACTGGCATTGCATCGCTTATGCGGTCCCCTCACGAGATGGCTAAAAGAGCAGGGCACGAGATACAGGTGGGGATACCCCTTCTCCCTCACGTTTGAACATGGAACCAAAAAGTTCCTACTACGCTCTGAAGAAGAAATTAGAGAATGCATTGCCGACCTCCTCGGACAGACCCCGGAGGAGGGCACTCAGGGATCACTATCGCAGGGCAGATCACGCTGGGAACTTCAGGGCCCGAGAAGGAAACGAGTGAAAGGCTCCAGAAAGTACAGGCGGCCCAACGACACACCTGAACACAACCAATGACATAGTCGCTTCAAGCTCTAAATCCTGGCGACTCAGGACTTCATGACCCTGGAAGGAAACCCACTTACATAACGGATCGTGGCGCCCCTTGGTCCGCGGTTCCACCACACGAGGAATGAACTGCCAGTCCAGCACAGAGGAGATACCGAGGAAGGATGTCTCCCGAAACTGCATGTATCATAGAATATGTTACTTTGAAGTGGGAATCCTTGTTGTTTGACACACTGTTGTTTGATACGTGTTTTCTTGAGAAGTGGTGTGGGGGCTCAAAATGTTACCTTGATACTATTAGTTTACGGGGTCGTACGGTCATGACCCCCACTGGTGGTCCGACAGAAGACCGGTTGTTCGCATCCAGTCCAATGGGCGCCACGACGATGCGAAGAAACTTCACGGACGCACCGATGTCACACAGACATGATAAACCAAATGACACGCAGGGTCCTGCCGATCACAATTCCGGATCACTTCTTCAAGCAAGTCAGAAAAGCCATCCTACATTTTTTGTGGAACGGAAAGAAACCCAGAATCCCCTACGAAGTCTTAATACTACCAAAAGAGTTAGGGGGGGTTGGCCTACCGGACATAGAACGCTACTATCAGGCCACACAGCTCAGGATCTTAATCCCACATCTCCGAGAAAGGAAAGACCTCCAATGGGTCCACCTAGACAACAACGTTCTATACAACGTGACTCTGGCAGAGTGGTTATGGGTCCCCAGATCGAAGCTATCGAGGAAGCTGCGCAACCACCCGATACTAAGCACGTTGTGGAACATATGGAGAAAGGGAAGAGCAATGTCAGGAGTCACCACATGGCCCTCGCCACTGAGCCATCTTTGGTCCCCTGGAATCAGAGAGGAAATCCCGGAACATGCCAGATACCAATCTTGGTTTGATGCCGGCCTTGAGAGGGTCGGCCAGCTATGGAGAAAAGGGAAATTCATTTCGATAACGGAACTCGAGGAGGCCCTCCAAATCCGCCTGATACCAGTTTTCCTGTACCTACGTCTGAAAGGCGTCATATCTAGGAAGGAATGGAAGGATACCACACAGAGAGAGCTAACGCCCTTCGAGACGATCCTAGACACAACTACTACCTCCAAATGCCTCATAGCGAGAATGTACAAAGCCCTAATCACCAAAGACAACGCACCTAATCATCGTCTAAAAGCAAGATGGGAACGAGACTTTGCCAGAGAGTTCGACCAGCAAGCCTGGAATAAAATATGTGAAACACCGTCCAAAATATCAATCGCGGCCCAATATAAATTGCACGCAATAAAATTACTACATAGATGGCAATACGACCCACAAAGACTGTCCAAAATGTTCCAGACCTCCAGCCCGAGATGCTGGCGACATTGTGGAATGAACGCCGATTACTGGCACATGTGGTGGGCTTGCCCCAAAGTCCGCATCTACTGGCAGGAGGTCCTGGGATGGATCAAACAGCTGGAAGGCATAAATAGAGAACTGTCACCCCTCCTGATCCTGTTTGGCCTCGAAGAAGAAGACGACGAAATGACAAGAGTGAAAGGTCTGGTATCCCCCCTCTTACTTGCGGCGAGAGCTGCCCTCGTGATAAAATGGAAAGCTCCTCGCCTACCTAATAAGAGGGACTGGATACGGATCGCTACAAATATTTACACTATGGAGAAAGTAACAGCAATATTACATGACAGAGCTGCGCGACAGGAGGAAGTCTGGTTCGATTTCACAACAAAATACATCTCGCGCTCGACCATGGAAGACTCGACTCAGCAGGGAAACTGCTCCTGATCCACGCCACCAATCACTGAAAACTGAAAGACCCCTTGCTGACAACCCTTGCGTGTCACAGACTATACAGGAGAACAATGATCATCAGACGTTCCAAGATGCGCGTCACGTAGCTCACTATGACTCACAAAGCCAATGCCCTGAAGGAAGCGGACATGAGAAATGGGGATAGGGAGGGGGGTGGGAAGGGGGGAGGGGAGGGGGGGTTTTCTTTTCTCTTCTTTATTCTCTTTTTCTTTCTTCTTTCTGCTTTCTCCTGGAATACGAAGCGTTAATGTTGATAACTGTTGTTAAGGTGGACTTGGAGTTTCTAATGAAGTAGCTCGCTATGTACAATGTATATCCACCTGTATGTTCACATCCCTTGTTAAAAACAATAAAAGTCAAATTTAAAAAAAAAAAAAGGAGCGGTCCTTTTATTCGCGGTCCAGTGGTAAGTGGCTATCCGGTTGCCGGGGTGCTTGGCACAGGCAATTCGACCACAAGACGTCCTGGGATGTGAGGAAAAGAAGGTAAACTGGGGTTGTGCCCACCAGTCAGGGGAAGAAGCCTCTCCAGCCGGGAGATCTTCTCTGCCGTCGGTAAGTGGTGAGTCGGTTCCGCAGGGCTCCAACGGTGGTGTCGTCGTGGCAGGTCGGCTCAGCTTCCCCCTCGTCGGATTCTCAGGTCCTGTGGCAACTTCTGAATTTCCAGTCCCCAAAGCCCTGCTTTTATGCAGCACACCCCCATTCATTCAGCCTAGCTGTCAATCAAACATGCTAAGTGGTGAGCCGGCCGGCTCACCACTTGGCCCAATCACACCAGAGTGCTACTTGAGTTACCAAGGTAACTCAGTCCAGGGTGCCTAAACCCCCTCCCATACCCCCTGTGGTACCCAGACAGAGTGGCACCACTTTTGGAGGCTTCTGTGGAGAAGCCCACCAAAACGTGGCACAAAGGGCTCGACTTGGGTTGGAATAACAGAACAGAACACAAACGCCATTTTAGAATCGAGTCCTGGCAAAAAATACCAACCGGCGAATTAATATTAAATAAAAAACCAGCGGTATGTTCGAGGCTATGAGTATTAAATAATTAAAGTTGGTAGCCTCGAACAATGGGAAAATCCCATAGGGATATATTCGCGGTTGAATATAAAAAGTAGTATCCACTGCCACCAGCCAAAACTCGATCAGGGGGGACGGAGACGTGCCCCCTCGACTAACAGACCCCGGGGCAATCGAATTGCCCCGACCAGTACGTCCACAATATGATGGTTTGTACCAGTTTCTGTTAATAATTTGGGACTAGTAAAGCCAATGGTGACTTTACATGCCCTGGGAGACAGTAGTCAGTCCCAGGGTATGGAGTCTATGGTGGGGGGTCACTATGACACCCCTGTGTCACTGCACGGAGGGTGCTGTGTAACACACATAGTAAAAACACATGAGACCCTATGGAGTAAAGGACCACATAGCCCATAAAACACATTGGGCCTCATTACACGGAAGGCGGTATGGATTTAACGTTACCGATAATGGAATACCGGCAATGTTAAATCCCCATGCGAATTACAACCCGGCTCACCGCTATTAGCGGCACCGCTTAGTACGGTGCCACTAATAGCGGGCAGTCCGAGTCGCCTGACCCACCATCCGTAAATTACGCCATGCCACTATTAGCACAGCATCACAAGCCGAGCGGACATGCCAATAGCGGCATGGTAAAGCCCCCAAAACCCCTTACCGCCATGGCGCAAATACCGGCATCGCGAACCACACGTTGAGAGAACTGAGCAGTGTTCCCACCTGCCACAGGTGGACACAATCAGCACAGGTGGAGGCAATGGAGACAGTGGCAGCTCAAAAGGAACACACCACACCCCTTGACACACCCCTTCCCACACCAAGATGGTTCCAATACTAGCAGCATTACATGGGCTTGAGGACATGATTGCAGCACAGCTGCAACAACAACAGGCAGCCCAAAGGAGACGCAGGGGGAGGAGGGCAAGACAGGCACAGAAAGCACCACCACAGCACCTAATCATATCACAGAGGCACCCACCAATCCCCAGGATCAGAGCCAGTCCATTTAACCTAACCCCTGAACAGATACACACCCTGTACTGTCTGGACCGGGATACCATCACCAGCATCGTGGACATGATACACAACGATATTGTGAGCCTCATAGACATCAGAACTGCCATCCCCCCTCTACTCAAGGTGGCGACTGTGCTCCACTTCCTGGCCACAGGCACCTACCAGCATACAGTGGGCCAAATGCATGGCATCTCCCAACCAGTATTTTCACGCACGCTGAATCAGGTACTCGATGCCCTCCTGAAGCATGCACCTGAACACATATACATGCCACGGACTGCCCAGGAGATTGCATCACCAAAGTTGGCTTCTATTCACTGGCAGGCGTCCCAAGTTGCATTGGGGCCATCGACTGTACACATGTGGAATTGGTGGTCCCACATCGCAATGAAGTGGTCTACCGAAACAGGAAGCAATTCCACTCCATCAATGTCCAAATGGTATGTGATGCCAACAAGATAATCACACATTGCTGTGCCCGATTTCCCGGATCAACCCATGATTCCATGGTCCTGCGGAACTCAATTATCCCACGCTACATGGAGCGACAAACTGCACAAGTATGTGGCTACTTTGTAAGTAGCAGGGCCAGCACATGGCATTGTGTTGGGGGGAGATACATGCTCCAACTGGGTGTGATGGGGGGAGAGACATGCTCCAACTGGGTGTGATGGGGGGAGAGACATGCTCCAACTGGGTGTGATGGGGGAGAGACATGCTCCAACTGGGTGTGATGGGGGGGAGAGACATGCTCCAACTGGGTGTGATGGGGGGAGAGACATGCTCCAACTGGGTGTAGCTTGTTGTCTGTCTGCAAAATGCACATACAGATGTACGCCAATGTCCATCTGGGAAGGCCGCAACGTACTTGAGTTGAACTGACATGCAAGTATGAGCCACACAACACAGATGACATTTCAGGTCTAGTAACATCAAACACCCATCCACATACACATTGCACAACATTCCATGCCACAAAATACACAGGTTTCATACGTGCCATCAGGATAGTCATCCGGAATCAGTCCAGCACAACATCTATAATGCAATGTGCCCTATGATGCATGCAAAGGAATCAGCCCTAGCCATAGACATAGCATTTCACCACACACCATTACCACCACTGAAATTATGCCTCACTGCATGGCAACATCTATGTTGGAATGGCAGTACAACAGCAGTGAGGAACCAAATCTGCCTGGGCCCAGGACACCTATGACCTCGCCTCACCCAGGACATGTCAATTACTGTTGAAGGCATCAATGGGGCATGTCTACTTGCAGGGTCGAGCTCACACTTGCACATTGCTGTCACACAGACCATCTGCATGTATGCTGTTGACTGTGTACTTGAATCACAATGTCAATTTGTGTGGTATGAACAGGCCGCTCTTGAGGTGAACAGTAACAGGACCCCATTCGTTCCCCCATACAGGTGTGTTAGGCAGAAACCTGTGCAGTTCCCTTAGGGACCACTGCAAAAGATTTAAGACTACAGGTGTTGGTAGTAAACCCACTTGGTAGCAGTCCGCACCACCCAGATTTACCTGGTAGCTGTGGCTGAGCAGTCAGACTTCCCTCAAGAAGAGTTAGGCAGTATGAAAAGTATACACAATAGGCACTCAGATACAATAATACAAGCAAACACTAACCAGAGCTTTGGTATCAAAGCATATAATTATTTATTTAAAAACACACAGTTGAAACACTCCAGCACTCTTATTGTAGAATATTCTAAACACAGTTACTATTGTAATATATACACCCCTTTTTCCTTATCAGATAAGTCACAGTAAAACACCACTTATTTTCATACAGAGATGAGCGCTTAACTAGATTGCATTCCAATAAGTTTGTGAGAAAGGGAGGGAAAAAGACAGAATATGGAAAGGTACACCACTCTAAGATTCAGGAACACTGTTAGCAAGGCAGAAGAGAAAAAGTCACTGGTGAGCCAAAGTCCAAAGGCTGGGCCCACTCTTAGAGAGAGCAGAGCACAAATGCGCCCAAGATCACACAGTTGCACTAGGCTTAGAAAGTCTTGTAGAGGGTTCAAAAAGAGTTTAGAGAGGCTTTAGGAAAGTTTAGCCAGGGTGTCCCAGACTAACCCAGGTTCGAAAGCCGGGGGCTAAATCTACCCCGTACAGTCGGTAGCAAGGGAAGCCAGGCGGGACACGGTACCTTAAGTGGGAAGGATCCTCCAGCGGTGGCAGTTAGGTTAGGAAATTCAGCCTAAACACAGAATTCTCCCTAACAAGGTGATGCAGGCTATCCCCTGAAGAGCTGGCTCCTCAAACCTGTACGGAACCCACAGAACAGGCACGAAGAGGAATACAATCGAGCACATACCCGTACCTGCATCGGGATCGAGCATACTTTTGGCCTTTTGAAGTCACGGTTTAGGTGCATTAGCAGGTCTGGTGGCGCTCTCCTGTATGGCCATGATAAGGTGGCCAAGATCACCATGTCACGTGTCATGCTGCACAATATGTGTATCAGACGGAATGTGCCACTGCCCCCTGAGGTTGATATGGAAGCACCTGATGAGGATGATGATGGTGATGAGGACGGAGGTGAAGGGGATGCAGGTCTTGCAAGAGGGGATGGGCAGGAGGGACGTGCTGTGAGACAGCATCTGATCAACCAAATATTCTGAGGAACATGTTTTGGTACTGTCATATGGATATGTGTGTGTAGTAATGCACTGGTGTATATTTAGAAGCACAGAATGGACCCTGTCGCCAATAAAGTACCCATACACAATGAAGAAGTCCAAGCCTGTGTTTTGTCCAAACACCAGTGTATTAAGTAACGGAAAGAAGAAAAAGTGCATGTCCCCAAACATCCCACCACCCTTCCACCCACCCCCCACAACAGAACCATAACACCCTTCCACCCACCTCCCACAACAGACCCATAACACCCTTCCACCCACCCCCCACAACAGACCCATAACACCCTTCCACCCACCCCCCACAACAGACCCATAACACCCTTCCACCCCCCACAACAGACCCATAACACCCTTCCACCCCCCCACAACAGACCCATAACACCCTTCCACCCACCCCCCACAACAGACCCATAACACCCTTCCACCCACCCCCCACAACAGACCCATAACACCCTTCCACCCACCTCCCACAACAGACCCATAACACCCTTCCACCCACCCCCCACAACAGACCCATAACACCCTTCCACCCACCCCCCACAACAGACCCATAACACCCTTCCACCCCCCACAACAGACCCATAACACCCTTCCACCCCCCACAACAGACCCATAAAACCCTTCTACCCACCTCCCACAACAGACCCATAACACCCTTCCACCCACCTCCCACAACAGACCCATAACACCCTTCCACCCACCCCCCACAACAGACCCATAACACCCTTCCACCCCCCACAACAGACCCATAACACCCTTCCACCCCCCACAACAGACCCATAAAACCCTTCCACCCACCCCCCACAACAGACCCATAACACCCTTCCACACCTCCACAACAGACCCATAACAGACCCATAACACCCTTCCACCCCCCATAACAGACCCATAACACCCTTCCACCCCCCATAACAGACCCATAACACCCTTCCACCCCCCCACAACAGACCCATAACACCCTTCCACCCCCCAACAACAGACCCATAACACCCTTCTACCCCCCCACAACAGACCCATAACACCCTTCCACCCCCCACAACAGACCCATAACACCCTTCCACCCCCCCCCACAACAGACCCATAGCACCCTTCCACCCACCCCCCACAACAGACCCATAACACCCTTCCACCCCCCACAACAGACCCATAACACCCTTCCACCCCCCCACAACAGACCCATAACACCCTTCCACCCACCCCCCACAACAGACCCATAACACCCTTCCACCCCCCCACAGCAGACCCATAACACCCTTCCACACCTCCACAACAGACCCATAACAGACCCATAACACCCTTCCACCCCCCCATAACAGACCCATAACACCCTTCCACCCCCCATAACAGACCCATAACACCCTTCCACCCCCCCATAACAGACCCATAACACCCTTCCACCCCCCCACAACAGACCCATAACACCCTTCTACCCCCCCACAACAGACTCATAACACCCTTCCACCCCCCCACAACAGACCCATAACACCCTTCCACCCCCCCACAACAGACCCATAACACCCTTCCACCCACCCCCCACAACAGACCCATAACACCCTTCCACCCCCCACAACAGACCCATAACACCCTTCCACCCCCCACAGCAGACCCATAACACCCTTCCACCCACCCCCCACAACAGACCCATAACACCCTTCCACCCACCCCCCACAACAGACCCATAACACCCTTCCACCCCCCACAACAGACCCATAACACCCTTCCACCCCCCACAACAGACCCATAAAACCCTTCCACCCACCCCCCACAACAGACCCATAACACCCTTCCACACCTCCACAACAGACCCATAACAGACCCATAACACCCTTCCACCCCCCCATAACAGACCCATAACACCCTTCCACCCCCCCACAACAGACCCATAACACCCTTCCACCCCCCACAACAGACCCATAACACCCTTCCACCCCCCCCCACAACAGACCCATAGCACCCTTCCACCCACCCCCCACAACAGACCCATAACACCCTTCCACCCCCCACAACAGACCCATAACACCCTTCCACCCCCCCACAACAGACCCATAACACCCTTCCACCCACCCCCCACAACAGACCCATAACACCCTTCCACCCCCCCACAGCAGACCCATAACACCCTTCCACACCTCCACAACAGACCCATAACAGACCCTTAACACCCTTCCACCCCCCCATAACAGACCCATAACACCCTTCCACCCCCCATAACAGACCCATAACACCCTTCCACCCCCCCATAACAGACCCATAACACCCTTCCACCCCCCCCCCACAACAGACCCATAACACCCTTCTACCCCCCCACAACAGACTCATAACACCCTTCCACCCCCCCACAACAGACCCATAACACCCTTCCACCCCCCCACAACAGACCCATAACACCCTTCCACCCACCCCCCACAACAGACCCATAACACCCTTCCACCCCCCCACAACAGACCCATAACACCCTTCCACCCCCCCACAACAGACCCATAACACCCTTCCACCCCCCCACAACAGACCCATAACACCCTTCCACCCACCACCCACAACAGACCCATAACACCCTTCCACCCCCCCACAACAGACCCATAACACCCTTCCACCCCCCCACAACAGACCCATAACACCCTTCCACCCCCCCACAACAGACCCATAACACCCTTCCACCCCCCACAACAGACCCATAACACCCTTCCACCCCCCCACAACAGACCCATAACACCCTTCCACCCCCCCACAACAGACCCATAACACCCTTCCACCCCCCCACAACAGACCCATAACACCCTTCCACCCACCCACAACAGACCCATAACACCCTTCCACCCACCCCCCACAACAGACCCATAACACCCTTCCACCCCCCCACAACAGACCCATAACAGACCCATAACACCCTTCCATCCCCCCATAACAGACCCATAACACCCTTCCACCCCCCCATAACAGACCCATAACACCCTTCCACCCACCCCCCACAACAGACCCATAACACCCTTCCACACCTCCTCAACAGACCCATAAAAGACCCATAACACCCTTCCACCCCCCCATAACAGACCCATAACACCCTTCCACCCCCCACAACAGACCCATAACACCCTTCCACCCCCCCACAACAGACCCATAACACCCTTCTACCCCCCCATAACAGACCCATAACACCCTTCCACCCCCCCATAACAGACCCATAACACCCTTCCACCCCCCCATAACAGACCCATAACACCCTTCCACCCACCCCCCACAACAGACCCATAACACCCTTCCACACCTCCTCAACAGACCCATAAAAGACCCATAACACCCTTCCACCCCCCCATAACAGACCCATAACACCCTTCCACCCCCCCACAACAGACCCATAACACCCTTCCACCCCTCCACAACAGACCCATAACACCCTTCCACCCCCCCACAACAGACCCATAACACCCTTCCACCCACCCATAACAGACCCATAACACCCTTCCACCCACCCCCCACAACAGACCCATAACACCCTTCCACCCCCCCACAACAGACCCATAACACCCTTCCACCCCCCACAACAGACCCATAACACCCTTCCACCCCCCCACAACAGACCCATAACACCCTTTCACCCCCCCACAACAGACCCATAACACCCTTCCACCCCCCCACAACAGACCCATAACACCCTTCCACCCACCCACAACAGACCAATAACACCCTTCCACCCACCCCCCACAACAGACCCATAACACCCTTCCACCCCCCCACAACAGACCCATAACACCCTTCCACCCCCCATACCAGACCCATAACACCCTTCCACCCCCCCCATAACAGACCCATAACACCCTTCCACCCACCCCCCAAAACAGACCCATAACACCCTTCCACACCTCCTCAACAGACCCATAAAAGACCCATAACACCCTTCCACCCCCCCATAACAGACCCATAACACCCTTCCACCCCCCCACAACAGACCCATAACACCCTTCCACCCCCCCACAACAGACCCATAACACCCTTCTACCCCCCCACAACAGACCCATAACACCCTTCTACCCCCCCACAACAGACTCATAACACCCTTCCACCCCCCCACAAAAGACCCATAACACCCTTCCACCCACCCCCAACAACAGTTCCTCATGTGTCTGCCATGTTTGCATTGGCCCATGCATGCATAAGAATCGCCATAAACCCCCTATTGGCCATTATCTGCAGCAGCATTTGGAGGAGGAGCAGACATGCGCCTGGTGGTGCGTGTTGAGCGGCGGAGGGGGCTTGTCTGCGTTCAACCGACGGATGACGACGTGGCAGACTGTCCTGGGAGTGTGAAGTGGTGGTCCATTGTGTCAGCTATTCGAGTGAGGGCCTGCCTTAGCCTAGCTATCTCTTCACAAAGCCTGTCAGCACAGGCCTCCATCTTCTCACTGGAGTGCCTTGACGTCTCCACATTATCCTCCCTGAGATGGGCAGCCTCCTCAACATGCTGGCCAACCAGCACAGTAAGTTCCTGTTGACGCTGCCGGATGGTGGCCAGCTCAAGGGCAGTGCTGGGTGATGGTGTAGTGGCTGCTGTGCCCTCAGATGCATCCATGACAGCAGGTGAAGCCTCCATGGGCGACATTATGTTGTCCTCACCAGTGACATCAGACCCAGGTGTCTGGAATGGTGCTGGCTCAGGAGTTGTAGGGGGGGTTGGGGTGTGCATCTGCATTGTGCCAACTGTTGTGTCCTCAAGGTCAGATAGGGGGGCAGTGGCGGCTGCCTCTCCTGCGGAGCTTGGCACAGATGAATGTGGGCCCTCGGTGGCTGGTATTTGTGGTTGTGGGTTCGCCTGCGGTGGGGGGGCTCTAGCTGGTGGTGTGGCTACTTCAATCCTGGCAGTGGCACTCCTCCGAAGCTTCACACTCATCATGTGGCACCTTCCCCCCTTGCCCCTAGATGTCGTGGGGGTGTCCTCAGAGTCCTGTGCCCTTGGTCTCTTACTTGTAGGCGGTGCCTGGGATGCATTTGCGGCATCCTCACCATCTGTATGTGAGCCTGTCAGGGACGAGAAGGGGGATGGCATTGGTTACGTTTCTATGTACATCATGCAGGATACATCAATAATGCAGTTGTGGCCATTGCGACTTAATAGTTGTGGATGCAGGTGATGTGTCAGTTCAGTGCCTCATCCATGCAGGGTTGTGTTTGGCACTTGTCTATGGTGATGTGTGCATGTGTGTGTGTTTGGGTCTGACACTGCCATGGGCAGGGATGGATGCATGTGTGGATGTGTGTCCATGCATGAGAGGATACTGGGCTCGCATTTGGGGGGAACAGTAGATTCACATAGCATCCTGTCATGTGTACACTCACCTCCATCCGAAGTGGTTCCCACGCCTAGCTCCATAGTGCCTACTCCCTCAATGGATTCCACTGCGATTAGGTTTGCACAGGTCTCCTCCCATTCAGTCTGATGGGTGAACCGGCTCCACCTTCAGTGGCTATTCGGTGGTTTTCGGAAAGGATGCCCCTCACCCGCAGTCTGAGGTCGTCCCACCTTTTCCTGCACTCACGCACTATGCGGGTGCTGGTGCCCACTGCACTGACTTTAACCGCAACTTCTTCCCAGATGGCCTTTTTTTTCAGTAGTGTCGGCCGCCGCATGTCGTTGGCAAAGACAACCTCAGCATTGTCAGCCAGGGTCTGGGTCAACATGTTCAACTCCTCTGAGGTGAATTTTTCTTTGTGCTGCCTGTCAGTGCTTTTTTTAAATGCCTCGGGCATGTTGAAGGTGTCCCGGATGTTTTGCAACAGCAACCTACTCAAAACAGGTCCAGGGGGCAGTGGATGGCAATGGATTGTGTTTTTAAAGATGGCCGCCGTGCTCTTTCCCGTTCCTGTGCGATGACGCCATTTCCGGTTCCGCAATTTAACAGTCACCGCTAATAGCGGTGACCGCTATTTGCATGCAGCGTGAGGGCGGAGGTGCTATCTGCACTTTCATCGAGGGCGGTAAGTGACTTTTTGGGGTCTTTAGCGGCTTGGCGGTAGAGTCATTACCGGCATGGCGCTATGCTCGTGTCCGCGTACTCGTAATGGTATGCTATTAGCGCCCTCTTGCGAGGGCGGACCCGTTAAGAGCGCCATGCCGGTAATTTGAGATTTTTACCACACAACGTGTAATGAGGTCCATTAACAGTCAAAGGAACACCACAAATCATGTCCAAGAGTGGGAGAAAAAGAGTCTCACTCTTGGCAGGAGAAAAAAACAAACTCCAGAAAGCTGCTGGGGGACTCACTAGGTTAGGAAATTCAGCCTAAAGAGAGGATTCTCCCTAACACTCACCCCCCCCCCCCCAGAATAAGAGACAGGAGGATTTAATCCACTCCTGGATGAATCTCATACTTCTAGTCGATGACATACATCCTAGAGAGACCATCAGCATTTTGGTGGTGACACCCTGACCTGTGCTCAATGGTGAAATCAAACCCTTGCAGGCAGATTGACCATCTCAATAGTTTTGGGTTTTCCCCTTTCATTTGCATTAACCATCTCAAGGGTTGGTGGTCAGTCTGAATGACAAAAGTAAAACCATACAAGTATGGCCTAAACTTCTTCAGAGCCCACACAATAGCAAAACACTCTCGTTCAATGGTTGCCCACCTTGTTTCAGGATCCTTCAGTTTTCTACTGATGAAGCAAATGGGGTGCTCCCTACCTTTCCCATCCAGTTGACTGAGGACTGCACCTATTCCTACATTTGAAGCATCTGTTTGCACAATGAAAGTTTGGTGGTAGTCAGGAGCTCTGAGTACTGGGGCTTGGCAAAGAGCCTTTTTCAGGGTTTCAAAGGCCTGATTGCATTCCTCATTCCACCTAACCTTTTTATTTTTATTTTTTTTTTATTTTGTTTGGCTGAAACAGTTCAACCTTTCAAAATATTATTCATTACAACATATATGATTAAATACTTTTTACATAGTTTGCAACAATTGATAATCTTTCTCATTAAAAATATACATATTGATAGACATAGCAAGTTTAACCAATATTAAAATTAAGTTGTTCTCGATTTTCACAAAAATAATTAAACAAATATTAGCGAAACATAGATTAAAAAACAAAAAACGAACAACCTATATTTTAAGAGAATTCATAAAATTGTTAATTAAACATAAGAAAAGAATTTCAAGGCAAGACTGTTTTTATGAATTGCGTAAGAGTGATATGAATGGCAGTTCGATTGCTCGTCATTAGTAAGCTCCATATTTGATTTGAGGAGTGATCGCAGTTTAATTGCAATAAATTGCGAAAGTAGTGTTTGCGTAAGCCATTCAAAGCCGGGCAATCAACCACTATATGTGCTAATGACTCTAGTTGTTTATAGTCTTTACAGAAACAACAGAAATTTTCATTTTTTGAAATTAGACCACGTCTTGCCAAAATTTGATTTGTTGGCTGAAGATTCAGACGCATTCTTAGCATTTCTGCACGTACGTAATGTGATGGAGACTTTAAGAGATAATTGGCCATTTGTTTGAACTTCTTATGTGGAAAGAGATTTAAATCAAAATCCACATAATTTGAACAAAGTTCTTGTGTTACAATCCAGTAATGCCAGTATAATCTTTTTTTTGCTTGATCAGGGTTTGTAAGTAGCAGGTCAATGGAGATGTCAGCATTTACTAATACTTTCAAAATGTCTTTTACCCATTTTTTGGGAAACACATTGTTGGAAGAGCAGATGTACATTGCAATTGGGCCTATTAAATTCTTGGTGTTAATTTCTAACAGACATTTGCGATAAAAGTTACAAAATTTCCAAAGGACTAGTGCAGATAGAGAGATGAGGCCCAATTCATACCTCAACATACACATAGGAGTACACGTAGGTAGACAAAAAACTGTTTTCCGAAAATTCCCTTCATGTCTGTCCCAATAAATTCTTGATTGTGGAAGCAGTGTTTCAGCTCCATAGATTAGAATAGGAACAACTTTTTGATTAAAAAAGTGACAACATGAGCTGAGGTAAATTTACCATACTTATGCAAGATAATTTTTGCTTGAGATATAAGAGTCATGGATTTTGCTTTCAGGGTATCATTATAAATTTGATTTTTCACAGTGCCAGAAAATGGTAACCCTAGATATTTATAAAAGGGTACAATCTTTAAAGGGGCTTTCTGCAAATACTCAAATCATGCCCAAGAGTGAGGGTAAAAGAGTCTCACTCTTGGCAGGAGAAAAAAAATAAACCCCAAAAATCCAGCAAAGCTGCTGGGGGACTCACTAGGTTAGGAAATTCTGCCTAAACAGAGAATTCTCCCTAACACTCGCCCCCCCCCCCAGACTAAGGGACAGGAGGATTTAATCCACTCCTGGATGAACCTCATACCTCTAGTCGATGACATACATCCTAGAGAGTCCATCATCATTTTGATGGTGACACCTTGACCTATGCTCTAGGGCCCAAGCAAAGGTTTTCCTTTGTAAGCTATATGACCTACAAGCCCTTGGAGGAACATCAGTCTTTTTAAAGTTATAGGGGATCTGGTTGACCAGTCCCTCAGAAGTTGTTACATCTTCTGAACCTGTGTTAGGATTTTTCAAGGGGTCCTTATAAAGGATTCCCTTAGATCTAGAGGGGCCTCCAAGGTTCCTCATCACCACTCTTGTGGGAGCAGGTTGGGTCTTAGGCCTCTTGGTTGGAGGGGTTGGGGTTAGGCAATGTACCTGCTTCCCCTTCCTCTTAGATCTAACCTTACCTACTTTAGGAGTTTCCCCCCTAATACTAGGATTTGAGTTGGGGTCTTCAGTAGAAGGTCCAACAGTCTGAAGGTTTAGCCTTAGACTTTTCTTTCCTGGTTTTCCACCAGCACTGAGAATTACCAGTTCTCTTAGGCCTAGGTAGGGACCCAGTAGGTCTATCCACCTCTTCCTCAGAAGCAGGGGGGTCACAGACTCTGAAACTGGGGGAACAATGATGGAGCTTGGTTGGGGCTCCCATATCCCTAATGTACTAGCCTGAAATGTGCCTGGGTTAGAGGTCAATTTACTAACACCAGGGCTTGTAGTGGGGGTATCAGTAGAGGTTCCCACAGGCTTAGAGGTGGCCTCTCTAGCCAATTTAGTTAGGTTCTGGTTCTCCATACTGGGAGGCCTGGGGGTATGTGACACTACTCCTAGAGTTCTCAGGTCATTCCCCAACATAACTTTCCCAGGCACCTCAGTCTGAACACTGACAGGAATCCTCACTGTCATGTTGTTACACTGAATGAGGGCTGGTAGAATAGGAACCATCTGGACAGGGCCTCCAGACATCTTAGTGGGACCTTTGGGTGCTCTTGCCACATCCTCCGGTTGAAAGAAGCTTTCATCCACTACTGTTCTGCTGGCCCCAGTGTCTCTCCTGGCAGGAGTATCCTGGCCATTGACAAGAACACTGTCCACATAATACACCTTAGAGTTAACAGGTAGGGAGTTATACACAACCCTATTCTGGGGACTAACCAGACCCATAGGCTCTAAGTTTACAGTTGCTTGAAGACCCAAGGGTTCTTCAGCAAAGAGTTAAAAGTGGGCACTGGCCATCTGTACTTCATCCTCAGGGGTGAAGGCTAAGGAGACTGTGCTGATCCCTGCCGGTTTACCCTTGCATACGGGATCCCCTTTGATATGATCAGTAGCCTTACAGATATAGCATTGTCCAAATGCTCTCTGAAAGGGTGGCTTGTTCTGACCTCCTTATGGTTGTTGACCAGAAGGTACACTAGCCTGATTCGGTTTACCCTGGGGCTTACCCTGGTTGTTTTGTTGTTTGTGGCCCTCTTTGGTAGGGGAGGTATTAGAATTCTCTGGATTCACTTTAGGTGGCTGCTTTCCCTCATCCTTTTTCTGAGTGACCCCTAAATCCTTGTGAGTGGCCCTGTTGGCAACCCACAAGTCAGCAGCCTTATCTAGTCTTCTGGAATCTAGTTCCTTTGAATCAGCCAAGTGCTGTCTGAGCTCAGGAGAGCAGGCATCATAAATCGACTCCAACATTAAAAGATTTTTCATACCTTCATAAGTGTTGACCTTGTAACCCTTAATCCATCCCTCTAAGTTTTTCAAACATTCACTCACTCAGGTAGCCCAAGGGGTACCATCATGCTTTTTGAGGGTTCTAAACCTCTTAAGATACTGGGAAGGGGTCTTCCCAAATCTAGCTATCAGAGCTAGTTTGACACATTCATACTCTTTCCTATCCTCCTCCCCCAGCTCCATTACCACATCAGTTGCAACAGGGGGAAGCCTAGAGAACAACCAGGTGAGTAAGTCATTTCCTGTGATGTTCTGGAGCCCATGATTATATTCAAACAGAGACAACCAATCCAACACATCCAACTTAGGCTCATACATAAGAACCAATTCTTAAGGCATCCGGTGTCTTTTAGGACTGGAACTTCTAGAGGAGCCAGAGAGAGAAGCATTTTTGACAGATATTTTCTTCATTTCTAGCTCATGCTTGAGCTCCATTTCCCTTAGCCTTAGTTCTTGATTCATTTCCTGATGTCTCTGTTCAGCCTGAGTATTCAGTCTCTTAGAGAGAGCAGAGCACAAATGCGCCCAAGATCACACAGTTGCACTAGGCTTAGAAAGTCTTGTAGAGGGTTCAAAAAGAATTTAGAGAGGCTTTAGGAAAGTTTAGCCAGGGTGTCCCAGACTAACCCAGGTTCGAAAGCCGGGGGCTAAATCTACCCCGTACAGTCGGTAGCAAGGGAAGCCAGGCGGGACACGGTACCTTAAGTGGGAAGGATCCTCCAGCGGTGGCAGTTAGGTTAGGAAATTCAGCCTAAACAGAGAATTCTCCCTAACAAGGTGATGCAGGCTATCCCCTGAAGAGCTGGCTCCTCAAACCTGTACGGAACCCACAGAACAGGCACGAAGAGGAATACAATCGAGCACATACCCGTACCCGCATCGTGATCGAGCAGACTTTTGGCCTTTTGAAGTCACGGTTTAGGTGCATTAGCAGGTCTGGTGGCGCTCTCCTGTATGGCCATGATAAGGTGGCCAAGATCACCATGTCACGTGTCATGCTGCACAATATGTGTATCAGACGGAATGTGCCACTGCCCCCTGAGGTTGATATGGAAGCACCTGATGAGGATGATGATGGTGATGAGGACGGAGGTGAAGGGGATGCAGGTCTTGCAAGAGGGGATGGGCAGGAGGGACGTGCTGTGAGACAGCATCTGATCAACCAAATATTCTGAGGAACATGTTTTGGTACTGTCATATGGATATGTGTGTGTAGTAATGCACTGGTGTATATTTAGAAGCACAGAATGGACCCTGTCACCAATAAAGTACCCATACACAATGAAGAAGTCCAAGCCTGTGTTTTGTCCAAACACCAGTGTATTAAGTAACGGAAAGATGAAAAAGTGCATGTCCCCAAACATCCCACCACCCTTCCACCCACCCCCCACAACAGAACCATAACACCCTTCCACCCACCTCCCACAACAGACCCATAACACCCTTCCACCCACCCCCACAACAGACCCATAACACCCTTCCACCCACCCCCCACAACAGACCCATAACACCCTTCCACCCCCCACAACAGACCCATAACACCCTTCCGCCCCCCCACAACAGACCCATAACACCCTTCCACCCACCCCCCACAACAGACCCATAACACCCTTCCACCCGCCCCACAACAGACCCATAACACCCTTCCACACCTCCACAACAGACCCATAACAGACCCATAACACCCTTCCACCCCCCATAACAGACCCATAACACCCTTCCACCCCCCCATAACAGACCCATAACACCCTTCCACCCCCCCACAACAGACCCATAACACCCTTCTACCCCCCCACAACAGACCCATAACACCCTTCTACCCCCCCACAACAGACCCATAACACCCTTCCACCCCCCACAACAGACCCATAACACCCTTCCACCCCCCCACAACAGACCCATAACACCCTTCCACCCACCCCCCACAACAGACCCATAACACCCTTCCACCCCCCACAACAGACCCATAACACCCTTCCACCCCCCCCACAACAGACCCATAACACCCTTCCACCCACCCCCCACAACAGACCCATAACACCCTTCCACCCCCCCACAACAGACCCATAACACCCTTCCACACCTCCACAACAGACCCATAACAGACCCATAACACCCTTCCACCCCCATAACAGACCCATAACACCCTTCCACCCCCCCCATAACAGACCCATAACACCCTTCCACCCCCCCATAACAGACCCATAACACCCTTCCACCCCCCCACAACAGACCCATAACACCCTTCTACCCCCCCACAACAGACTCATAACACCCTTCCACCCCCCCACAACAGACCCATAACACCCTTCCACCCCCCCACAACAGACCCATAACACCCTTCCACCTCCCACAACAGACCCATAACACCCTTCCACCCACCCCCCACAACAGACCCATAACACCCTTCCACCCACCCCCCACAACAGACCCATAACACCCTTCCACCCACCCATAACAGACCCATAACACCCTTCCACCCACCCCCCACAACAGACCCATAACACCCTTCCACCCCCCCACAACAGACCCATAACACCCTTCCACCCCCCCACAACAGACCCATAACACCCTTCCACCCACCCCCCACAACAGACCCATAACACCCTTCCACCCCCCCACAACAGACCCATAACACCCTTCCACCCCCCCACAACAGACCCATAACACCCTTCCACCCACCCACAACAGACCCATAACACCCTTCCACCCACCCCCCACAACAGACCCATAACACCCTTCCACACTTGAATGAGACCGAAGGTTTAGATCCAGGTCGCTGAATGGATGGAGTATCGGGGCTGAGTGGTGCAAGTAAGGGCCCTTTTAGTATCGGTAACGAAGCAAATCTGCTCATATACGCATCAACCTCCTTCCTAATTTCTGAACGACAATTCGCCAACATCTCTTGTTCGTGTTCAGTCGATGTGCAAGGTTGAGACAATTTTGGTTCTTTTAATGTGGAGCATTCGGCAGTCAAAATCGCAGTTTTTTGCACTGGGGTTTGTTTGTCGCTGGGTTCAACAGCCAGTGAGGGATGAAGCACTTCCAGACTCGCTTGGTGTTTTTCATAATTTTGGACTGCGTGGACCAAATTGTCCAAAGGTGCATATGAAACTGGGGGTGCAGAATTTTCAGTTATGGAGTCAAGTTTTAGTTTGCGCATTTGACTTAGTTGCGTATACTTTTTTGTAATAGCGCAGGCCGTTTGCTGACTGTGCTTGTTAGGGAGAGTAAGCTTGTTGAAAAATTGCTTGGAACTTGTTGGTACACCAACTTCAGTTTTCTTTAAATTTTTAGATTTTTTTTTTTACCACCTCTGAATTTTTCTTTTTTAGTTGGAAATTTTTCTCAGAGGATAGAGCTTTAGGGGGTAATTGAGATGTAGTTTTAGAAAAAATGGTGTACGGTTCAGGAATTCGGTCACTCATGGACTCCCCACCTGCACCTTTTTCAGGAACAGGCGCAATCTCTCTGATGACCTGGCCAATATACGGGAGAGAGCACAATATACCTGAATTGTCTATGGTGATGGGAGACAATTGCATTTCTGTTTGGGAGTGCAGATTGGACATTTCTAATGCATTCAGTGGTACTTTTACAAAAGGACTATTAGGAGCCATGGTAGAAGTCATGGTGGCAACAGACACCAGTTTGAGCGGATTTACACAATTATCAACTGGTACTGTTGGCAGCACAATAGGCTCATTAGTCATCGGCCGTTGATGCGCCCAAAGAATTTGGAGCTTCGCCTGCCAAGCTAAGATAGATAACAACTGCGCACCCTGTACATCCATTTTAGTATTCAATGTGTTAAACAATGTGATGATAGTTTGTAGAGTTAAGCTCATTGCTCCCAAAGTTAGTTCAACTACTTTAGACACATTTTGTAATGGTTGGGGCTTTTCAGCTGAAGGGCATTTGCGAGGAGTGGGAAATAGAAAAGAGGAAGTTACATTAGATTTCGTATAACCTCCATTTGAAAACATTTTAGGTGAGAAGGAAAAATTTCCAAGTGTTTCTTGTACCGTGAAATCAGAACCAGGGGAAGGTAGGTCAATCACAGCTACATCCCCTAGGGATTTTACTGAAGTGGGACTGAGTTTAGTATCCGAGATTTGAGCTATGGATTCCCCTCTTAGAACTGTGCTGTCAGACAAGGAAGCATGTAGAGTGGTGCTGCACCCCGCTTGATTATGACTAATTAAATTTGGGGGAGGCTGTAAAGTGGCTTTAGAATTTTTCAAGGTGGAGCTTTGAGTTGCACAGTTCGGATAAAAGGAGCGTATATCTTGGGTGCTTGGAGTTTGTTTCAGTGAGTTAGTTACAGGAAGAACAGTACACTTGTTTACAATGGGAAGCTTTGGAGGTTCTACTCTGTCTAGACGGGGTGTCGAGACACATGGAACAGTCTTGGCTTGTATTTTGCTGGAATTGAACAATGCACTTTGTAAGGGAGGCATCCCAGTGCGAAGTGTATGAAGATTTCGTTTCATTTAGGATAAAGATTAGGCAAGAGCCCGTAATCAAAATGTTCCTAAAAACTAGATTCTATAAGTGTTTAACACTCACAGTTTGGGGGCTCTCACAAGCTCTTTTTGTAGATGGAAACGAGAGCAATATTGGTAAAGAATTGACCGCTAGCCCGCTAGTCCGCGACGCTGCGGCAAAGCGGGACTTCACGGGGCTTCCACGTGTGCGCGCGTGCGGTGCGCGCGGTTCCTGTTCTTATAGACCCGCCTTCCAATCAAGAGTAAAGGCTATACAACAAAAAAAATTAAACAAATATAAGTGTCAGTGCACTTTTAAATTATCTTAAAATTATCTTGAAAGTCAATGTGGTGAGTTAATTCACCTCCTGGTTGTTGCAGTCCAAATAGCAGAAAATCAGCTTGCAAGTGAGTAAGTAAGGCAGCAGAAAAGCGACTCCGGGCAAAGCGGGACTTCACGGGGCTTCTAACCTTTTTAGGGAATTTAGGAGAGGAGATGACATTCAGCGGAGAAGCTACGGACCCATAGTTCTCAATGAAATTCCTGTAATACCCAGTGAGGCCTAAGAAGGCTCTCACCTGGGTCTGAGTAGTAGGTGTTGTCCAATTTTGCACAGCTTCAATCCTACTGGGCAAAGGCCTTATTTCTCCACCTCCTACCTCATGTCCAGGGTAGACCACTTTACTCTGTCCAATCTGGCATTTACTTGCCTTTATGGTCAGATTGGCCTTTCCAAGAGCCTGCAAAACATATCTCGGGTGGTCCACATGTTCTTCCCAGGAATTGCTGAACACTGCTATGTCATCCAAGTATGCCATGCAGAAGTCCTCCATCCCATTCAGAACCTGGTTTACCATCCTTTGAAATGTAGCAGGTGCATTTTTCAATCCAAAAGGCATAACCTTAAACTGGTATAAGCCAACAGGGGTAGAAAATGCAGTTTTCTCCTTGGCATGGTCTGTCAGGGCTATTTGCCAATAGCCTGACGTCAAGTCAAATGGCCTGAGGAACCTGGCTGCACCAAGTCTATCCACCAAATCATCTGTCCTTGGCAAAGGGTGGGCATCAGTCTTAGTGACTGCATTAAAGGGATGGTCTAGTAAAAATTTTTATTTTAAAAATAGATAGGCAACATAAAAAAAAAAATACTAGCATTCTCCGTTTTAAAACTTCCTATGTAAAATGTTGAGCTATTCAAGCTCAAAATTCGCAAAAGCAAGCACATGGGCGCATCCATTTTGTGAAATGGAGGCCCTCCTGTGCTGGCTTTTGCTTTTGCGGCACTAATGAAGGAAAAGCCAGCCAGCTGTAGTAAACAAAAGCTACCGCTGGGCGGCTTTCCCTTCATTAGTGCCGGGACTCGGAGGACGCGGACCAGAGACCAGAGCAGGAAAGCTGCAGCTGAATCCCGGTAAGTGCTATTTATTTTCTTTTTAAAAATAAGCACTAGCTGCGGTTTTTTTCTAAGTTTTCCGGGCTGGAGGAGCTAAAAGTAGAGTGAGAGCCTTTCCTTAGTCTTCTTGAAACTCAAGTGACCAGCCAAAGGAATCTCATGGGCTAACTGCAAGAACTGTGGTCTGTTCTCTTGGGGTACTACAAGTCGTTTGTTAACAGGATCCAGATCTCCAATGAGTTCCTGGCCTTCTACTAGCTCTTCTTCAGAGTCTAGTTCAACCACACAGGGTTGTACCTCCCTCTCAGACTCAGCTGGAGGGGGAGTTACTGGTGTAACTTTGGACAACCTAGGGGAAGTCCTTGTTGGCTGCACTGGAGTGGTGGCTGTGAGGTTCTTTTTAGACATTTTAGGTTTCCCTTTTCCTTCTAGTTTCTTAAAGACAGCAGCTGACATCTCCAGTGGGCAGGAGTGATCTCTTTCTTCATCATCTCCTTGGGAGCACCTCTCATGGTTCTCTCCCTTGCAGGTCTGGTTAGCTCTTGTAACCTTTTACTAGGAGGTCTGGGGGTATGTGACACTACTCCAAGAGTTTTTAAGTCATTACCCAGCAGAACCCTTCCTGGCACCTCACTTTGTATGCTGACAGGTATCTTCACAGTCATGTCATTACCCTAATGGCAGGAGTCTCCTGACCATTCACCTGGACACTGTCCTTATAATACTCTTTAGTATTATGTGGGATAGAATTATAGACATCTAAGTTCTGTTGTTCCCACAAACCCAGAGACACTAAAGAAACACTGGCTGAGACTCCAATGGGTTCATCAGCCAGCAATAGAAAGTTTCCACTTGCCATTTGTACTTCCTCCTCTGGAGCGAAGGCTAAGGAGACAAGCTGGACCCCTGAAGGTTTACTCTTACATCTGGGATCTCCTTTCACATGGTCAGTAGAGCCACAAACAAAGCATTTACCAAATGCTTTCTGGAATGGTGGCTTGTTCTGACCTCCTTCTGGTTTGGCACCAGAAGGTACACTAGCCTGATTTGGTTTCCCGTGTGGCTTACCCTTTTGCTTTTGTTTGGGGCCCTATTTGGAATTGGAATGATTAGAATTCTCTTTGGAGTCCTTTTTTGGATGTTTTCCCTCATCCTTTTTCTGAGTAGCCCCAGAATCCTTGTGAGTAGCCCTGTTGGCAACCCACAAGTCAGCAGCCTTAGCTAACTTCCTGGAATCTAATTCCTTTGAATCAGCCAAGTGCTGTCTGAGCTCAGGAGAGCAGGCATCATAAATTGACTCCAACATTACAAGATTCTTCATTCCTTCATAAGTGTTAACTCTGTAACCCTTAATCCATCCCTCTAAGTTTTTCAAACTTTCACTCACCCAGGTAGCCCAAGGGGTACCAACCTGCTTTTTGAGGGTCCTAAACATCTTAAGGTACTGGGAAGGGGTTTTCCCAAATCTAGCTATCAAAGCTAGTTTCACACATTCATAATCCTTCTTATCCACCTCCCCCAACTCCATTACCACATCAGTTGCAACAGGGGGAAGCCTAGAGAACAACCAGGGAAGTAATTCATTCCCTGTGATGTCCTGGAGCCCATGATTATACTCAAACATTTTTAACCAATCCAACACATCCAACTTAGGTTCATACATACCCACTAATTCCTTAGGCATCCGGGGTCTTTTGAGACTGGAACTCCTAGAGGAACCAGAGGAGAGAGAAGCATTTTCCACAGACAACGTCTTCATTTCTAGTTCATGATTAAGCTCAATTTCTCTGAGTCTTAACTCAGCTTGCTTCTGCTCAGCCTGGGCATTCATTCTTCTGAACTCTAGCTCTTGGTTTCTTTCAGATTGAGCAATAAAACGTTTGTACTCTAATTCAAGCTTCATTTTTTCAAGTTCAAAATAAGCAGGGTTACATGTAGGACCTGGTATAGGCCCAGTCGGTACAGTAGGTAAGACAGACAGAGGCTCAGAGTGGCTAACTTCATTAGGTTCACTTTCCTCTTCTGACTCATTATCAAGACTTTGATTCAGATCAATACCATCACTGTTTTCTACATTTGCTGGGGGGGTAGATTCCTCTGTACCACTCAGACTTTGGTTTTCTAACAATCTTTCTATAAGTTCTATTTTCTTGCCCTTCTCAGAGAGATTCTTATGTCTACACAATACTTTTAAGCAATCAGCAGTTTTGGCAGACAATGATTCTAGGGTATAGCTCTCCATAGCAGACATAGTTAGAAAATCATCTTTTTAGTGCTAAACCCTGTGGTTAGTTGTCCTAAAGTGTTCAAAAAGTACTCTAGAGTGTATACTGAATACAAATCCCACCACTGTACACCAGTGTTAGGCAGAAACCTGTGCAGTTCCCTCTGGGACCACTGCAAAAGATTTAAGACTACAGGTGTTTGGCAGTAAACCCACTTGGTTGCAGTCTGTACCACACAGATTCACTTGGTAGCTGTGGCTGAGCAGTCAGACTTTCCTCAAGAAGAGTTAGGCAGTATACAGAGTATTCACAATAGGTCAAAAGAACACAGTAGAACAAGTAAACACTGACCAGAGCTTGGTGTAAAAGAGATATACTTATTTATTTAAAACCACATCTAGTAAAACACACAGGCACTAATGTTAAGCAGTTCAAAAACATGGTCACTAAAAGATATACACTCCCTTAAAAGAATATTAGACAAGTCTTAAGTAAAGCCCCACTTATTTTCAGACAGCGGTGAGCGCTTAACGCAGATGGCACTCTAATAATTCATTTTAAAAGGGAGAGAAAAGCAGAGTATCATTTGAAACAGATCCCAACACTTTCACAAGAACACAACAAGAGAGGAAGGCAAAGTAAAACCGTGAAGTTAGAGTTCAGAAGCTCGGATCCACTTTAAGAGGATCAGAACGAAATGTGTCCAAGGTCACACGGTTGAAGTGCACAAAAGTCTCGAAAAGGTTCAGAAAGAGTTGGACCAAAAGAAAGGGACCAGTTAGATGGTCAAGGCGGCCAGCCCAGTCCAGAAGGTTAAGGGATTATTATTACCTTGTAGCAATCTTTAGAAAGGGAGGCCTAGCGGACACAGTACCTTAAAGTGGTGAGAATACTCCAGCGGGGGCAGTTGTTCCTGGCAGCGGATGCAAGTCGGTGCTTCGTCCGGGGGAAGAGAGGATCTCGTCGGGGAGGAAGACAGGAGTCCGTTGCACTGCCAGAGAAGAAATCAGCCGCGGAGTTCTCAGGTAAAAGGAGCGGTCCTTTTATTCGGGGTCCATTGGTAAGTGGCTATCCGGTTGCCGGGGTGCTTGGCATGGGCAATTCGACCACAAGACATCCTGGGATGCGAGGAAAAGAAGGTAAACTGGTTGCGCCAACCAGTCAGGGGAAGAAGCCTCTCCAGCCGGGAGATCTTCTCTGTCGTCGGGAAGTGGTGAGTCGGTTCTGCAGGGCTCCACCGGTGATGTCGTCGTGGCAGGTCGGCTCAGCTTCTCCCTCGTCGGATTCTCAGGTCCTGTGGCGACTTCTGAAGTTCCAGTCCCCAAAGCCCTGCTTTTATGCAGCACACCTCCATTCACTCAGCCTAGCTGTCAATCAAACATGCTAAGTGGTGAGCCGGGCGGCTCACCACTTGGGCCATTCACACCAGAGTGCGACTTGAGTTACCAAGGTAACTCAGTCCAGGGTGCCTAAATCCCCTCCCACACCCCCTGTGGTACCCAGACAGAGTGGCACCGCTTTTGGAGGCTTGTGTGGAGAAGCCCGCCAAAAAGTGGAACAAAGGGCTCGACTTGGGTTGGAGTCACAGAAGAGAACACAAACGCCATTTTAGAATCGAGTCCTGGCAAAAAATACCAACTGGCAAATTAATATTAAAATAATAAACCGGCGGTATGTTCGAGGCTATGAGAATTAAATAATTAAAGTTGGTAGCCTCGAACAATGGGAAAATCCCATAGGGATGTATTCGCGGTCGAATATAAAAAGTGGTATCCACTGCCACCAGCCAAAACTCGATCAGGGGGGGACGGAGACGTGCTCCCTCGACTAACAGACCCCGGGGCAATCGAATTGCCCTGACCAGTACATCCACAATATGATGGTTTGTACTGGTTTCTGTTAATAATTTGGGACTAGTAAAGCCAATGGTGACTTTACATGCCCTGGGAGACAGTAGTCAGTCCCAGGGTATGGAGTCTGTGGTGGGGTGTCACTATGACACCCCTGTGTCACTGCACGGAGGGTGCTGTGTAACACACATAGTAAAAACACATGAGACCCTATGGAGTAAAGGACCCCATAGCCCATAAAACACATTAACAGTCAAAGGAACACCATAAACATGTCCAAGAGTGGGAGAAAAAGAGTCTCACTCTTGGCAGGAGAAAAAAACATACTCCAGAAATCCAGCAAAGCTGCTGGGGGACTCACTAGGTTAGGAAATTCAGCCTAAACAGAGAATTCTCCCTAACACATTCCATTCATAATTTACTCATAACTTACTTCTGCAGCGTTCACCAGGTCTCTCGATTCGTTAGGTTTTCAAAATACCTTGCTTCTGTTTTATGCGGTACTCACAATTTCTCATTATCGCTTTCGTTTTTTTTCTTCAAAAGCACTTGTTTCGACATTCCAAAAGTGCTTATATATTTTATTGCAATTGTCCTCAACCAGATGTTGTTTTTCTACAGGAAACTATGTGCCAATCTCCCTTCACAATTGATCGTTTTTTTGCACACATTCAAGAGGCAACGTGTGGTCTACTGGGATGACCCTCGGATGGCCTAGCTCTTTTAATAAACACAGTTTGCAAGTGTGTTTCAAAACTGATTAGTAGGTCTCCTGTTCTCCTGGCTGTTGAACTTATCCCAGATGAAAATCCTTCCATTGTTGTTTTGTTGGTATGTATCTACTGGAATAAGTTATCCACTCCTCTTAATCTTATTTTAGATGAAATGAATCTTTTACTGGAGTCAGCCATAGCAGCCAATCCTTCGGTTAAAATAATCGTTGGTGGAGATTTCAACGCCTTTTGTTACAACGTATTGCTCCACTCTAAACATTTGACACCAAATCACTCGGTTTCGACAAAAAGAAACGGGCAAATTTGGTTAGACTTTTTTTTAGAATGGGACATCCAATCCCTTCCCTTTAATTTGAAACCCTATAATTATACTTGGCATAGGGGTAATCTTAAAACTCTTATTGATTTTTTTTTCATTTCTTCTAGTCGTTATCCATACATTGCCCCTGCTAGTATTCTAAATCCGGACCTTGGTGATCACATGATCATTAGATTGATCTTACGTCTACCTTTTGCCGTTTCTCCGGAAATCCTAGCTTAACATTGCTTGAACCGGATAGACAGTCTTTATCTGTACGCTGGAACTTTAAATGGTGTCAAAAGTTTTTGAAAAATATTGCGGCTGACTGTAAAATTATTACTAGCTTAGATGGAAGCCGTCTGTCACTGTTGGCAATTGAAGCCAGCAATATGTGTCGTATTCATTTTCATTTAACTAATTTGGCCTTAGAAAATCAGTTGCAACCTTCTCGGCACATTCATATAATACTGCACTTGCTGGCTTAAAGAAAGAAAAAAATCGTATTATTAAAGAGTTATTAAGATCCAACCTTCGCTCTAAAATTACCTTTGAATGCCTAAGGAAAATCAAGCAGACCTATAAAAACAAAATAAAAAAGTTGAAAATTTCACTGTATATAGCTGATAATCAAAACATATTTTATCATTTGCTAAAGCATGATTCTAGACAAGTATGGTCGACTTTGCGCAACATAAAATCAGACCATAAGCCTGAAATTCATTCTGTTATTCCTGCGGATGTTTGGACTGGTTAAATTAAGCAGAAATATCAGATGCCGGAAAGTTTTGCCTTTCTTAAAGGTTATCAACCTAAATTAGTTCTTAGTACACAATCGAGATGGACCATATGTGACATCATTGATGCAATAGGAAAATTAAATAACTCCAAGGCCCCTGGCCCCGATGGGCTGCCTCCATGTGTTTATAAATCAGACCCTTTTTTTTGGGCACATATTTTGGAGATACGTTTTGACTTAATTTTGCAGACAGGGATTATTTCATCATCTTGGTGTTCGGCCCAAATTATTACTATTTATAAGAAAGGCCCCCCTGATCTTCCAAACAACTACCGTTCTATAGCAATAACTGACGCTTCTTCAAAATGTTTCTCGTTACTGCTTTTACAGGAGCTACAAGCCTTTTTTGACAACCATGCCCGACTGTCTGCTTATTAGGTGGGCTTTCAAAAACAAATAGGCTGTCCTCTCAATGCCACGATGTTAGCTCATCGCCAAGCACAAACATCCAATTCTCATATGGGGCCAGTATATATGGCCAGCTTGGACCTTACAACCGCTTTTGATAGCGTGATCCGTGAAGTTTTGTGGACTAAAATGATACACCTTGGTATCCCTCCTTCTCTGGTTGCCCTGATTGCCCTTTTGCATCAACACACTACCTATCCCATTCGCCTAAATCGCAATGGAGCACTCAGTGAAGCGCTCTCTACTGAAATAGGAGTTAAGCAGGGATGCAACATGGCAGCAGTCTTATTCAATCTCTATTTGCAAGGCATAGACATGCTTTGGCAAGACCAAGTTGTTTCCCCCGCTAAATTGGGGCCTATCAAGCCAGACTGGATTGACTTTGCTGAACATCTGCTATTCTTTGACAGAACCCCTTTTGGCTTGCAAAAAAAACTTGACCTATTTGATGTTTTTGCACTGGCTAATAATTTAACCGTTAATCCTGCAAAGTCATTTATACTAATATTTGCAAGTGGTCGAAGCAAGCCGGTTAAATATTCATGGTCCTTACATGGGATTGCCCTCACTCTTGCACCTCTAATTCGGTACTTAGGTTACCCCCTCAGCGGCACCTATTCTTTAAGTATGTGGAAGACCTACCTTAATAACAAAACTAAAATGTTTACTTCTCAGATGAAAATAATTTACCACAAATACTGTTTGTATTCATTACTTCCGATCATTCTGTTCTACTTATTAAAAGTAGAACCGATTCTTCTTTACTCATATGTTCCTACGAAATTGATGTATTTTTAGATGCTCTACAGGGCAAAATGTGGAAGACTGTTTTAGGCTTAGCCCAATCTATCCCGAATGTTATCATATGCCATGAGATTAACATACTTCCATTGTCTCTAAAGAGAAATTGGAGAAACATCAAAAATCTCATAAAAATGATCACTCCACCCAAAAATACTTTATATGTTGAGCTCAACAAAATCTTGGATAATCCATGTATTTGATCACTTAAAAAAGCAACTGACAAACTGAAATCAATTCTCGAACTGATTAATGAAACTCTTGAGACAATGGCTATGCTCCTTCCTGCTCAGAAGAAAAAATATGAAATTTTCCATTGGTGTATTATGTCTGACACAATAGGTACTTACTCATCCTACCATGAATATAATGCATTCCGTAGGAAATGGGAGGATCGACCAAAAAACTTAATTCAATTCCCCTCGTCAGTGCGAAGGAACACATACCTTCGTCTTGGATTAAATCAACTACCGACCCTCTCAAAAACGAATTACTGGAATCGCTCAAAGGGAATTACTGATATTGGTTGCTGCCGATTCTGTGCCTCCGTTGAGGTCAAAGAAATGCTTAAACATTTAGTAATACATTGTTCACATTTTGCTGCGCCTCGAGCTCTAATCTTTGAGTTGAGTCCTCAGTGTCAAACATATATTACCATGGAATCGTTTTGGAAACGTTGTATGGGAGGCACTAGCCTGCGTCTCACCCTTCGTTAAATTGATTGACCTTCTCGCAATTATTGAACCAAAATTCTATGAATTTCTATTACCAATATAGAGTGTGTGAATAATCTTGTATTTGATCTGTATTAATTCTGTTTTATGGATTGTAATGCATTTGATTACCTGTATTTACTGATTTAGTTATTTCTTTTAGGGTCCTGTGTACTCAAAAAAGTAGAATTTATTGTTTTTCCTAAATCTTAGATGCTCTTAAAAAATTGCACTTCTGCTAACAAATAATGAATGTTTGCTTTGGGCTTGAACTCATATCTATTATGGTTACTTAATTCTTTCATATGGAATGAAAACTCAATTGATGCTTATCTTTGTAAATATGATCTAACATTCCCTTTTTTAAAATTCAGGAATACTCTGTTGTTCGCTTATTTTTGTTTTTATGATTGTTTAAATAAAGTTTTGTATTTTATGTCTATTCTCAATTTTTGTAAAGGTTTTTAATTGTAAATAAACCAAATACAAATGAAAAAAAGTGCTTATAACAATCTCCCATTAATTCAGTAGCTAAGACAGAGTATTTTGAGCTCACTGCGTGCCCAGTCATGAGTGTTTTCCTTGTATCACTCGCTAGCTGTGTAAGGCAGCTCCCTTCGGCTTCTTGTCTGCTTCTCACACGGCAGTCTGGCTTCCCGTGTCTCTGCTCTTCCTCTGCGGTGACGGAAGAGAGCACCCCTCACTCTCTTGCCATGCTGTGGCCACTGGTGTGTCTCTGCGCCCACATCTCATGCTGTGTGCACCCAATGGGGAGGGTTGACAGGCCTTCCAGGCCGTCTCGTGGCAAGCCACTGCCATGGCGTTCTGACACTGCTCTCGGCTCCCATGCCTCTTGCTCTCTAGCCAGCTTCTCTCCTGCTCAGGTTGGCAACCCACTTCTGGGTTGCTTTCCGTGCTCTCCCTCTTGCTGTGCAGCCAGGCTTCTTATAGCTATGGGTATTGCCAAAGCCAAGTGCGTCATTTAGTTCAACTGCCTGACCTTTCTGAAACTTAATAGTTGGACATGCCTGGCTATTCCAACGGTGTACTTCCACAGCCCTCTTCTTCTTCTCAGTGCTAAAATGGTGTTTGGGGAGGTTTGGAAAGGAAGTACGCATTACTCTGTGCTGTCTCCTACTTGTTTTGGTACTTGACTGATGTGTGTCTGTATGAACAACATATGGTGAATATGGAGTTCTCTGGCCTAAATGAGGATGTGTCCTTCTAGTTGGTCTCTTTCTCGTCCCAGTATTGAGGTGATAATTTTGGGGGACATTTTGGAAGGAAAAAAACAGAAATGGCTGACAATCGCCTATGAAGGCTTGAGGGATGGCTGATTCATTTTGGAAAGGGAATGGGGATACCATGTCTCACCAAAGATGTCCTCTCCCCACGTTCCCTCCACCCAGGTGATCCTCCCTCGCATATCCACCCTGAGAGTCGGAATGCATAAGCAAGGCCCTTTCCCTGGCCACCTGAGATGAGGATTCCAGGGGAGAAGAAGTGAGGATGCCCTCGCGTTCCTCACACCTGTTAGTTACCTCCTGAATACAGCACCTCCAAACACCTCCAAACATGTATTATTGAGGAGATGCTGAATAGACGGACGCTGGATGAACAACCACACAACAATAATATCAGTTGTAATGACAGTATTAGCACAAAGAAATTCCTCATGGAAAGATATTATATGAGGATCCTTCAACTAGCTCAAATGATACTTATAACACAGGTGAAGGGCAGAGAAATACACTATCTGAATCCAAAATTGAAGATTCTCGGCTAAATAATAACCAAACTGTGTATTTAAGGAAAGTACGTTTCTCCCATGAGCCAAGCCTGATATTGCAATATATTTTTGAAGCTGATCGGCCTTGGTCACTTAATAGATCATACATTTTAGTTTGTTCTCAGACATTCCTGAATTAAACCTAATTACTTCAGCAGATATAAAACTGGTAGACTATATTCATGCATATAGATTCGACTATGTTACACTGGTGATTCCATTATCTCTGGTAAGAGCACTAAAAGAAGCCAGAGCTCTCCAGAAAAGGGGCTTTGATATTTTTAGGTATCAACATGTCGTCTCTAATGAAGAAATTGGAATTTGTAAAATGGAGAAAAAAAAGTGTGCCTGAATACAAGAGAGATGAAAGAAATTGGAATACTCAAAGATATGCAGGAATGGGGAGTATTGGCTCTTTCGTTAAAGGACTCAATATCACAACTGAATGCGCTATGGAAACCACTTCCGCACAAATTGTAACATCCGTATAGTAACATGGAATACTAGAGGAAATTCACACCTTACATTAAATCAAAAAGTTTGTGAATCCTTGGTGCTATATAACATAATTCTACTGCAGGAAACATGGGCAAGAGGTCTCATGGTGTGGGATGGATTTGAGATCCTGAGTATACAAGCAAAATCGGGAATTAGGGATCGCCCCAAAGGAGGGCTTGCCATGGCATTTCGCAATGACAAAACATTAATTGTGGAATCAGAAGTTCATATCCTTGTGACATCTAAGATACAAACTAAAGAAGGAATAGTGTTCCTTGTGATAATTAATGCGCGCATTGCTCAAGTGGATTGCCTAAGTGGCTGCTGTCTCACTGTCTAGCGAGCTAGCGGGAAGCGGGGCCCCTCCGACTGTGTAACGTGGTTGTCGGCAAAAGTAAGGTGTTTTAAAAGTTCTGTATAATTGCTTACATGTATACATTGAAATCTAATGTGCCCAATCTAATGGATTTATTTCTAACCAGTGTTTCAAATTCACTATCTATGCCTAATATAATTTCACCTCTTAAGATTTCTAGAAAACGTTGTCCTAAAGCTCTCCAACGTTTGCTTTCGTTATCTACGGATATTAGGTCTTTTTATGAAAATTACCCAAAACAATGCAGACAGGCAGCAAAGCAAGCCCCCGAAGCCGTCATTTCTGCTTGTTCCACTGGTGAAGTTATCCTCTGCCAATACTGTAAGAAGAAGGGACGACCCAATAATCGTGTCGCCTTGTGGTGTAAAGGATTGCTCTATGCCCGTGGTGCTGTGTGGGGTGTGACGATACTCCCTGAGCAGTTGATTGAGGGCCTGCTCGAACGGTTTGTTTTGGATGTGAGCAATCTGTAGTGTTCTTTTGATGTTGGTCATGAATCTTTCGACCATGCCATTTGCCTGAGGCCATCGGGGAGTTATCTTTTGGTGTTGGAATCCCATGTATCGTGCAAACTTCTGGAACTCGTGGCTTATGAAGGTGGGGCCATTGTCTGATTTTATCACTTTGGGGATTCCGTATGCTGACAGCATCCGGTCGAGGGCGGGGATGACGCTCGATGTTGCACTGCTGTCCACGAGCTGGGCGTCAGGGTATCTCGAGTGTTCATCCATGAGTACCACGACGTGAGTTCCGTCATTCAATGGTCCGAACAGGTCCACAGCTAGTTCCTCCCATACTTTAGTGGGCAGCGGTGACATTTGTAGCGGATTTGGGTGTGGCGGCGGAGCTACCTGTGCACATATGTGGCATCCTCCTATGATTGTTTCTACTAGGTTGTCGAACTGCGGGAACCACACCTTCTGTCGGAGAAGCCGCTTCGTGGCTGCTATCCCGTGATGTTCTTCATGGGCCAGGTGTATCGTCCTTTCCCGGAGTGCTCTCAGAATGACGACCTTGCACCCTTTTAACAGTACCATGCCTTCCACCACTGTCACTTCGTCCCGGACTAGATGTAGTCCCTTGACTTCTTCCTTGACTGCGTCTGTTTCTGTCTTCGCTTGCTGTCTCATGAGGGTCCTTTTGTCCGTTAGAAGGCAATGTCTGACGATGCGTAATGCGGGGTCGGCTTCCGACTGCGCTGTTATCTCTGCCCATCCTATGGGTAGCGGCTGTAGGTGGTGAATGACATAGTTGATGTACGCATCTGCGATAGAGGGTTGAGATGCCGTGGATGCCGTAGGGTGACGAGAGAGATAGTCGGCGGGATTGTCCTCCTTTCCGGGCTGGTGCTTGACCGTGAACTGGTAGTCTTGTAGCCTCAGACCCCATCTGGCTATCCTTGGTGGCATGACAGCTTTGGGATTTCCGTAGATGGTCAGGAGGGCCTGGTGATCCGTGACTATTGTGAATCTCTTGCCAAAGAGAAACAGGTGAAAATATTCGCAGGCCCATACTACCGCCAGGCTTTCCTTTTCCACCTGGGAGTAGGCCTGTTCTGTGGTCGTCAGGCTCCTGCTGGCGTATGCGACTATGTGAGCGTTTTGCGAGTCCTCCGGATCTTTTTGTGTCAGGATGGCACGAGGCCTACTGGGCTGGCGTCTACAATCACTTTGGTGTTGCGCCGAGCGTCGTAATACGCCATGTCTTCTGCCTGTGAAATGGCGCTTCTGATGGCTTCGAACGCCTCTTGACACTCCTTTGACCATACGAACGGCGTGTCCTTTCGCGTGAGCAGTCGAAGGGGGTTGCTGACCGTTGCATAGTCCTTCAGATATCTAGAACAATATCTGGCTAGGCCCAAGAATGAGCGTAGGTCCGTGGTGTTTGTGGGGGGGGTGGCAGAGTTTAGCGCTTCCACTTTTTCCGGGTCCGGCCTCATGCCTTTCTCCGAGAAGATGTGACCGAAGAACCTCAGCGACCCCTTGGAGAATTCGCACTTTGCCTTGTTTAGCGTGAGGCCGGCCTCTTCCATTGCTTGACATACTTTGTGTAGCGCCCTGTCGTGTTCTTCTTGCGTTTTGCCATATACCAGGACGTCATCTGAATAGTTCAGACAGTTTGGTATGTGTCGAATTACTTTGTGGATCTCTTCCTGGAAGATCTCGGCCGCCGACGAGATACCGAAGCTGAGTCGTTTGTATTGAAATAATCCCAGGTGGGTGACGAACGTGGTGATGTATCTGGATTCGGCTGCGATTTCGATCTGGTGGTATCCTTTGGTTAGGTCCAGTTTTGAAAAGACTCTTGATCCGTGTAGAAGGTGGATCATGTCAGTGATCCTGGGCGCCTGGTGCCTCTCTCTGTCGATGGCGGTATTGGCTCGTCGCATGTCGACGCACAAGCGGATGGACCCGTCCGGCGACTTTTTGGGGACTGGGACAATGGGTGAGACCCAGGGGGTGGGCCCCTCCACTGGTTCAATAACGTCCATCTTGATCAGTTTGTCCAGTTCTTCTTCCACTTGTCTTTGGATGTTGAATGGAATGCCACGGTAGTGTTGGGCTACTGGTTTGACGAGTGGGTCTATGTGCAAGTGTACTTTCCGGTGTTTTAGTTTTCCTAGGCCGTGAAATAGTTTAGGGAATGTCTGTTCAATTGTATCCGGCTTGGCAAAGTACTTGTGGGCCATCAACTGATAGAGGATGTGTACTAGGCCCATCTCCACCGCTGTCCGGAAGCTTAGGATGCAGCCACTGTCTGCTTTCATTTTAAGGATGTGCAGTGGGATTCTCGCGGAGTGCTGCTTGTGAGAGCACCACGCTGTTATGGTGCCCTTGCACGGTAGGGGCGTCGTGGATCCATATGGATAAATGTCTATTTCAGCCTTCTTGATTTTTGGAGGTGGAGTTAGTGCTTCATAGGTTTGTTCATTTATGATATTCACCGTGGCCCCGGTGTCTATAAGGAATTTCACCGGCGTGTTATTTACGGTCAAAATGAGTATGGGACTGTGCTGTGTGGCTGACGTATTAGTCTTGACAGCCCATACATAGCCCTTTTTCCTTTGGTCATCCCCTGATGACGGAGTGTCGCTGCTGGTGGGGGATCGCGTTTCAATGTATCGGACGTATCGTCTTCTGTGGGAGCGACGTGTGTCCTCTGAAGAGCGCCTATCGTCCCTAGAGTAGTGGCCGGATCTGCTGCTGTCCTCTCTTTTTGTCGGCTTCCTGTCGCTCTCTCCTCTGGGTTTGGGCGGGCTTTGCCGGCTGTAACGGTGTCTGTCTAGAGTTCGGGGTCTCCCCGGTGCAGTCATGGGGGCGTTCTTGCACGTGGCCCTGAAGTGGTCCATGCCACCACATGCCGCACACTGTTGTCCTAGGGCCGGGCAGTCCCCGACGTGCGGATATTCATACCCACACTTGTAGCAGGTGGCCTCTGTGCGTCTCCCGCTCTGGCTGGGGCTTGTGTATAGTTTGTTGACGGATTCTGCGGGTTCCCCTAGCTGTTGTATGGAGACTTTCCCCAGGTTGTCTAGTTGTGAGTCCACGGCGGCCTCCATGCGAGCCAGTGCTAGGATCTCTTCAAGTGACCTTTGTTTTTGCAGGAGCTGTTTGCGGAAAGGTTGCGAGATGCAGCCTGCGATCACTTGCGATCTGAGGGCTTCTTCGTTTGAATACCTATGGAATTCGCAGTGTTTTAGTTTTATGCGCAGGCGCATCACGAAATTGTCGATGGATTCGCCCTTTTCCTGCCTGGTTGTGTGAAATATATGGCGTTCGTAGTCGACGTTTGTGTGTGGGGCGAAGTATTCGGATAGTTTGGTGTGGAGTTGACCATAGGTTACTGTGTCGACGTCGAGTAACTCTCCGGCTGTGTCTCTCACTGCAGGCCCAACCGCCATGAAGAGGGTGTTCTTTAGTCTTGCGTCATCGGTAAGTCCTATCGCCCCCGTGTAAAATTTGAAGTCCCTGAGCCATATCGTCCAGCGGGGCCCCAGGTTCGAGGTGTCTCTGATTTCAAAGGGGTTTGGCATGTGAATCACCTGCGCTGCTTCAGTGTGAGGGGGCTGATTGTCGCCACTCCCTGGCGCGGCCGCTGCGGTGCTTGCACCTCCCGTGGAAGAGGCGGGCGTGCTAGCCGTGTCCGACATCTTACCCGCTTGCCGCCGACCGGTGCGCCTTTATCGGTGGGGTGTGCCAGCGCCTCTTTGGTGGCTGTGGAGCTGTGCCTGCCGGTCCTGCCCTTGATGAGGCTGTGGTGCTATGGTAGCCGTTCCCGTGACCCTGACGTGACAGTGGGGCAGAGTTTGCGGCCGTGGGGCAGTGTCTGCCGGTTCAGCAGCACCCCTGCTGTGGTCGTGGGGGCGTCTGTGCGTGTGGTCCAGCGCAGCACCCCTGCTGTGGTCTTGGGGGCGTCTGTGCGTGTGGTCCAGCGCCGCTGTCGGCGATTTGCAGCTACCAGCTGTCGTGGAGGTGCGCCGACGCGCCGAGCCGCACGATTGCGGGCCTCCCTACGGCACACGTGGGCCGTGTTACCTCGTCGCCATTGCCGGGCCTATACGCGGCCACGGACATCAGGTGCGCACCTCGCGCGCGCGCCTCGCGGCGAATGATACGCGGGAGCCGGGGTAACAGAGAACCTTCTTTATTCAAGTGAACGCGGCAACTGCCGAACTCCCTCCCCGCCCCTCCCCTTCCCCCGACGTCACGTCCTGGACATCTTAACGTAACGGCCGCAACGGCGGCCGGCCCACGCATAACGATGCGGGTGGGCTGACAGAATCCACAGAAATGTTGGATTCAGTGCTTGTCTCCGCATGCACTAATTGCGAAATGAAATCAACGTCGTTGGGTGTTCCTTCGGTTTTACACAAGGTGCAAGCTCACTTCCATCTCTCACATTAGTGCCCACCTGTACAGTTCAAGCCCAGCACATTTTGAGAGAAGCTTATAATGGTTTGGTGGTATCCAGGCATTGCATCAAATACATAGTTTCGGATGCAAAAGTTTAGAAAATAAATGCATCGAAAAAATTATTTTTTTTTGTAGGTAAAGTTTTTTTTTACTATGATAGGTTTTAAGGGGTAAAAAAACAGGGGCTGGGGGGAACCCCCCCATTAAATTCTTTAAAAAAAAATATGCATTTTTTCGATGCATTTTTTTTCGAAACTTTTGCATGTGAAACTTTTGCATTCAATGCAATCACTAGGAACCGGCTTGGTTATAGCTGGCGAAGTGGACGATGATGCATTAGCTTTTATGGCTACGACTAATATCTCGCCACATGTCTCACCGTACATTATGTACATGTGTTCCAACACGGCGATTTGATACAATTGTATGACGTTACAGATGACTCTAAAGTCATCAACTCATCTTTTCATGAACTTAATCAGCCGCTTGGCTCTTCACATCCATCTCATCTTGATCTCTCTAAATCTCCATCTGTAGATGACAAAACAACGTACCCCTCCCCAGTTAATTCACCATCTTTTATAGCCCCAACTCTGCGGTACTCACAATTTAATGGACCTGATATGTCTAAACAATTTTTCATACAAAACCAGCAGTCACAGCGCTTCTGTTTCCCAGAAGCGCCTGCTTTGACTAATACCTTGAGGGCAATGAATACGGCACTACTTTCTTTAGCTAGGCTCTATGAAACACTGAATCAAAACTTATACTCACAGTCTCACTTATTGCTTAAATTATCGGAGACTTCTGAGCACACCCAGTCAGCTCAAAAGACCCGTCTACACTCAAGTGTCCCTGTTATACATTATTTTAAAGACTAATCTTTGAGTTCTGTTGGGGCAAGACGAATGAGAACACAATCTCAGACTTGGCTGCCGCTCCAAAGAAAAAAGTTAGCATTACGGCTGATAGCCCTGTTGCCATTAATACAAAGACGACAGGACTTATTATAAATCAAGCTACACCTACGGCTGAAACAGTGCAGACTACTTTACTTTCAAACACTACTTCGAATGTTGACAACTTTAGTCAGGCCACAAAATTACCTTCAACAGAAGTCTCTAAGTCATTTCCTAGTCAATTGGCAACCCCTGATCAAAGCATTTCGGTATGCTCAAATAACCGTTTTGACAAGTTTAATAAAACAAAGCTGTCAACTATCAATCTTTCAAAGAACAACATTTGTCAAACCAAAAACGCTAAAGCATTAATTATGAAAAAGGTAGCAGTTCAAAAGCAGAAAACAAAAACAAGACGTTTTATAAAAATCTTATCCACTCCACGAAAATGCAAATTCTCACATCAGGCCAAATTGAGTAAAAGAGTAGATGTAACAGTCTGAAATGTACCTTTGACAATGGAACATCCTCTAACACATAAACCACTTGATGATCTTGTAGCTCTGTCTACGTCGTTGAGTCTTAAAGATCCTAGTGAGACCCAGAAGCACCTTTTGGGCCATGATGGCACTCTTTCTGATACATCATTAGCAGTAGGTCATCCCACTATAGAACAAATGAGAGAAGGGATGAAAACTACTCTTAATGAGTACATTCTTCACTCACAAGAAAAAATGTTGGGGAATGAAGCAACCACCAGGCGGTCACTAGTTGTTCATCGTACAAGCTTATTTTGAAGGGTCCAGTTGCAACCACCTTACAAAAATCATTCTCAAGCAAACCTTCCCAAACAGTCCATTTTGCAAACAGTCCAACATCTCTTTTTCAAAAGATGACCTCAACCAAATCTAAGCTGGTTCCTACGAATTATAAATCTGAAATGTATGTTATGTTATTTTGCATTTATATAGCGCCTTATATACCATTGGTATGGTCTGAAGGTGCTGGTAGGTTGAACGCCCTTGGGAACTGAAGTTCAGATCAGTAGAGAGAGTAGAGAGAGTCCGAAGGTGCGTGTGAGCACCGGGTATGTGTGCAGCTCGTGCAGTATTCGTGTAATAGCTGCTTCTTAGCGGTAGGTGTGGTGGTTGAGAGATCAGGAATATGTGTTCGTTCTGGCAGGATTTATCCAGACCGGATGTGGCTGCGTTAGGCCTGAGGAGAACGCCTGGCTGGGGGGGGGGGGGTGTGTAACCAGCAGTGTTTACTTAGAATGATGTGGAGTGAGCGGCGGATGTTGGTATGAGAACAGTTATACCGAATGGTCTCATAGTATCTCTGTGTTCTAGTTGAGTGGTGAGGTAAAGGAGAGAGTAAGCGGGGTTGTGTGATATGATGGGTTATATGCTCAGTCAAACGTTCTCTGCATTCCAAACCATACTATATATGTCACGCAATTCTATGCGTTCCAGTCCGTTCCATGCACTTCTATCCACTCCATGCACTCCAGCCTGGTTCATACACTACGGTCGGTACCACGAACTCATGTATTCAAGTCCGCCCCGTGCGCTCCAGTCCTCCCTGCGTACTCCAGTCTGCCCCACGCATGCACTCTTGTCTGCCTACGCATGCACTCCTGACTGCCTCATGCTCCACGCATTCAGCAGCTCTACGTACTCATCCATTCTACGCACTCATCAGTACTGGATGCAATCTGTGTTCGTTTGTTCTACATTCTCATCCGCTCTACACAGCACGGCCGTTCACTCTGGGCACTCGTTTGCTCCAGGTACTCATCACTTTATGCCCTCACACGTACTATGCATTCACCTGTTATACGCACTCACCTCCTCTACGCACTCTCCCCCTCTACGCACTCACCCCCTCTACGCACTCACCCCCTCTACGCACTCATCCCCTCTATGCACTCATCCCCTCTATCATAACAGCCTGTTATCTTGGAATACAAGAGGTCATAGGCATTTTATCAATGCGGATACACCTGACCTCTTCAAGTATGACATCATTGTATTCCAGGAAACCTGGCTGAGAATTGATCCCATCTGGGATGCATATAAGTTGGTAACAGTCCCGGCCATACTCAATCCTAGAGGTCGCTCGATGGCTGGACTTCTTATTGCAGTTAAAAAGGCCAACCATTTCCACCTCACCTCGTTGAAATCTCCATCAGCTTATATGCAGGTCGTTAAGGTCGTACATCATCAGTATACTTTGGGTATTGTCAAAATGTGGCAGAGCTCGTTTGTCTCCAGATAGATTTTTTGAACATATTCAAAACATCCTGGATGAACTTTTACTAGATGAAACCATTAGTTATACTTTGTTACTGGGGGATTTAAATCTCCACTTGTTACATGATTCCATTCTCATGGACATGTTGGAAAAAAGGAGATGGCTCAACCTCGTGGCTGATAGACATTTTTTCATTTTAGATGGCTCTGTTCACGGTAATATTCCCACTCAATATACTTGGTGTAGAGGTTCACAACATGCTATATTGGACTATATTTACAGCGATAATAAATATATTGATCTGATAGATTCTTTAGTCATTATTGAAAAAAATAGTCTAAGTGGCCAGAGTCAACTTCATCTTTCATGGTCATGACCGGTTTACCTTTATACAAAGCCTCTCAGCTCTATTGAGTGTACACGATTGTCAATAATGCAGGCAACCGAATTAAAGGGAATTTCACCAATGTAGCAGGTAATCACAGAGCCATCATGAGGGCCTAAGGAAATGACACCAGGTGTGAACAAGGCTGCTATGTGTCTGCCATGCAATGTTTCAGACAAAGGGGGGCGCCCGATGAACATCACATCAATAAGTCGCGGCATGTTTTTGATCCATCGATAAAACACCAAAAATCGTTATTACGACAAAAGATCCGTAGCTTACACTCTCATTCGGCTCCCTCTAGAACACTTCAAATTAAATATCTGAAATCAGCATATAAGAACTGGCAGAGGAGCTGAAGAGCTATTCAGTACCTGAACGATGGTTCCCAGATGCTGACTCAAATTTTGAATAAATCATCAGCTGGCGTTTGGGCTCTGCTGAATACAGCCCTACATAAAATTCAGCATGCAGTGCAAACCAGTTCCATATCAGAACCTGCATGGCGCGAATATTATGAGAAGGTCTATCGGACGCCCTTTCCTGAGCTGAGGGTAAACTGGGATTCTGTGCATAGTCTTCACACTTTTTTTTTTTAAAGGACGATATTGTCCACTGTATTACAAAACTCAGATGGTCACGTGCCTGTGGTCTGGACGGCTTGCATAATACAACATTAAAACAAAACCTGCAGTTCTGGGCCGCAACTTTAAATGATCTCTTCTTGTTCATTATGAAATCTGGCACGGTCCCATTGTCCTGGAGAAAATCTATAATTCTGCCCATTTACAAAAAAGGCTCCAGATCTGACCCACACTCTTATCGCCCAATTGTTCTGCTGGACTGTCCAGGGAAAATGTTCTCACGGCTTGTCCTAGCCAAGTTCAATAAATGGCTTTCCATTTCAGAGTTAAGAGACCCATTTCAAACGGGCTTCGTGCCAGGTGTGGGAACGGAAATCAATCTGGCCTCGCTGACAGCAATATTAGATCACGCTAAACAGACCAAACAGCCCATATATGCAACCTTTATAGACTACAGTACGGACTTTGATTCCGTGCCTAGAGAGATACTATTCAAGAAATTGACGGCCGCTGCATGCCCTCAGCATATCCTCAAGTGAATATATGAATTTCATTATCAAACTAGCATTCAAGTTTGTTTAAACCATGAGGGTACACTTTAGAAACATAATTTCGGACTCTCCGCGGTTGCAAGGTTTTGCCATAAAATGGTTATTATACGCAGATGAAATGATATTACTTTCAAAGACTCCTAAAGGCCTGCGTTCAATGTTAACAGCTTTAGACATATATGTAAAGATCAATTGTATCACAATTAACACGACAAAAACCCAAGTCATACAATTTGGCTCTTCCAATCAACAAACAACTGTTCTGACTTGAGTGTCGTGTAGACCGATGAGACCTCCGTCCCCAAGTGACGCACAGGGGAACTAAAGAAACACGCTGTACGACCTTTGAGGCCACAGGTGGGAGATGACTCCCCAGATCCACGGAACCTCTGGAACACCGATGCTGCTGTCAAAAAGGAACGAGGTTAAGTACCAGGCAACTACAATACATATACAGTATAACAAGGATCTAAAAGGTCTTACCTATCGGGTGTTAGGAAAACCCAGGAAACCTAGTAGAGGTTCGAGACTCTGATGATGCGGCAGTCCCTGAAATAGTAGGACCGCAAGATAGCGTGGATGTAGGAACAGCCACCTGTAGGAGTGAAGGCGTGACTTGAATCCCCAGAAGGGAAATGGCGTAGGAGTTCAGTGAAGTACCAAAGGATGATCCAAAGACAAGTCAGGAAGTAATCTAAAGTCCGGCAACAGGTAAACAGTTCCAAGCAAAGGTACAAGGGGTATCCGAAGGAGTCCGAGGTAGAGTTCCGTGATCAAAAGGCAACAGTGGAGCAATGCGTAACGCCAAACAGAGTCTGAAGACAGCTGAGAAGCAATGAGTGTTCTGTCTCTCAGATCTTTATACTGTGCGTCTCTGGGTCATGTGACGTTTCTGGGTCACGTGACGTCCACCAAGGTCGCGTGAGGAACGCCACTCTGGATCACGTGATCGACGTGGAGACGTAACACCGCCCCTTCTGCTGTACGTTCTCCAAGGCAATTGCCAATGCAGAAAGGGTTGCAATCGAGCCCGTACACCATAGCTGGTACGGAGTTTCCGGTCCTTTGGGTTCACCGAATCACCTGAGCCTCGAACCGTGGGAGGAGATGTTGGGGAAATGTGAGCAGTGTTCTGGTGTGTAGCGGACTGGTGTGCAGAGGATCGCCTAACATAGCCCCTCCCCAACAGCCCACGACCCCGTGGGCAGGACGGATGATCCCTATGGAAGCGGGCCACCAACCGAGGGGCGTCCAGATCCAAGGTGAAAACCCAAGAACGCTCCTCCGGGCCGTAACCCTTCCAATCCACTAGATACTGGAGCCTACCCCTAAACCATTGGGACCCCAAAATGGCCGACACCTCAAAGACATCAGGAGAGGCTAGGGACACCGGCGCAACAGGGGTACGGAGACGGACAGAGTCGGGACAAGGCTTGAGGAGGGAGACATGAAATACAGGATGGATACGCCAAGAACTAGGAAGCACTAGACGAAACGCCACCGGGTTAACAACCTGAGAAATCACATATGGGCCGACAAAACGAGGCAGCAATTTCCGGCAACTCACTAGGCGAAGATGACGTGAAGACAACCAGACCTGAGAACCCACCACCAAAGGAGGAGCAGCTAGACGTTTTCCATCCACACGGGCCTTCATAGAAGCCTTTGCTTCAGTGAGATGGACCACAGTACTAGCATGTATAGCAGACAGATCCCTAAGACATGTCATGGCCGCAGGATTCGAAGAAAGAGAAGCATCGGGGACCGGCAAGACCTTGGGATGTTGGCCGTTGAGGGCGTAGAAAGGCGAATAACCTGTAGCCGAATGAGCCGCGTTATTATATGCGAACTCAGCAAGCCGTAAAACGGCCAACCAGGAGGTCTGGTGTTGCAATATAAGGCAGCGAAGATACTGCTCCATGGACTGATTCGTCCTTTCAGTCTGCCCATCAGTCTCAGGATGATAAGCCGAAGAATACCTGGTATCAATGCCCAACAATTTAGTCAACGACCTCCAAAAAGGAGAGGTGAACTGTGATCCTCGATCGGATATAATGACCGAAGGGAGTCCAAATAACATGAACACGTGTTCAAAAAACAAGTCCGCCAAGACCAGAGCCGAAGGAATACCCTTACAAGGAACAAAACGAGCCATTTTAGTGAACGTGTCCACCACTACCCAGATGGAGTCAAAACCTTGTGACTTGGGGAGGTCGGTAACGAAATCCATAGACAGTGTATGCCAAGGTCTGGGAGGTACCGGAAGCGGAAGTAGCAACCCAACCGGTCGGCTTCTCCGATGTTTAGCCTGAGCACACACTGCGCACGAATTGACATAACACTCCACGTCGCGCTTCATAGAGGGCCACCAACACCAGCGCTTGAGAAGATCTAAAGTGCGCTCCTGACCGGGATGGGCATTAAAAGGAGCATCATGAGACCACTCAAGGGCCAGATTACGAGTGTCAGGTGTGGGAAGGAACAGATGTTCCTGCACGAAAGGCACACCATCAGAATACACGGGGTCCCATTCTCGCAACTGTTCGGAATGAATGCTAGTCCAGGATCGGATCGAGTCTAATAATGACAATGAGGGTGTACAGAGGCAAATTACATGACTCTTTCCGAGAACAGTGTCGGGGAATGTTGGCAACTGGACCCCACCTGGGGAACGTGACAAGGCGTCTGCTTTACCATGTGAGGTTCCAGGACGATGCGTAATATGAAAATCAAAAGAGGAAAAGAAAAGATGCCACCGAACCTGTCTGCTATTAATGCACTTCAATGAAGCCAGATCCTGTAAATTACGATGATCTGAGTATACAGTGATGGGATGTTTAGCCCCCAGAAGATGATGGCGCCAAACACGAAAGGCGTCCATGACAGCCAGGAGTTCCTTCTCCGTAACGGTGTAGTGTGTCTCAGTACTGGAGAACTTACGGGAATGGTATGCCACTGGATGTAATTTGCCTGTTGTAGGACATGATTGGGACAATACCGCACCGAGAGCAAAAGAAGAGGCATCCGCCTCAACTATGAATGGAAGATCAGGGTTGGGGTGTTGGAGCACCGGTGCGGTAGTAAAAGCGTTTTTCAAAGCCTCAAAAGCCTCCTGATGTTCTCTTTGCCAACGGTAGGGTACCTGAGGGCTGGTCAGGGCCGTGAGCGGGGCAACAATTGTGGAAAAGGAGGAAATGAAACGCCTATAGAAATTGGCGAAGCCCAAAAAGGACTGCAATGACTTGAGTGTTTGAGGTACTGGCCACTCTAAGACTGCTCTGACCTTGGAATCGTTCATGGATAATGCTCCCGGAGTAATGTGAAATCCCAGAAACTCAACAGACGTTTTATGAAACTGACATTTCTCAGGTTTGGCAAATAAGGAATGTTCTCTGAGACGGGATAATACCTCTCGGACATGTTTTACATGGTCATCAAGGTTACGAGAAAAGATCAAGATGTCGTCCAGGTACACAACCATGTATACATCCAAAATAACCCTGAATATGTCATTCATAAAGCGTTGGAATGTGGCCGGGGCTTTACACAGACCAAAGGGCATGACTAGGTATTCATACAAGCCGTAACGAGTACAGAAAGCAGTTTTCCACTCATCTCCCTCGCGAACGCGTACTAGATTGTATGCGCCGCGCAGATCAAGCTTGGTGAAAACAGAAGCATGTGATAAGTGGTCCAGAAGGGGTGTGATAAACGGAATTGGATACCTATCCTTTTTTGTGATGGCATTAAGACGTCGATAATCCACACAAGGACGTAAATCCCCCTCTTTCTTAGGTACAAAAAATATAGGGCTTGCCGCTGGTGAAGTAGAGGGGCGGATGTGTCCTAAACGAAGGGCGTTCTGTACATACTCTTTCAATGCTAGTTCCTCCGAAGGAGATAAAGAATAAATCCTGCCCAAAGGAATAGAGGAATCAGGGATTAATTCGATTGGACAGTCGTATGGTCTATGCGGAGGTAGTACCTCAGCAGAGCCACGATCAAAAACTGATTCGAATGCTTTGTACTTCGATGGTATCCCAGACACCAACCCCCCAACTGTATGTGGAGTCACAAGCTCAGATCCATCAACACTCAGCATGAGTTGAGCTAAGGCTCCCAAAGCCCGAGAAGGAGTATCAGTTGTTTGATGGGTCGGGAGACAATAATTCTGACAGATCTCGGATTCGAAGAGCACAGTGCCTGATTGCCAATTAATCAATGGATTGTGTTCACGTAACCATGGTATCCCTAATATGATACCGAATTGAGGTGTGGTGATTAAGTCAAAACTTAAGGTCCCTGTGTGAATATCTTGTATGGTCAACAAGAGAGGCGCAGTTTGGTGTCTAACAGGACCAGAAACTAACTCAGAACCATCTACGGCTTGAACAGGTTCAGGTCGGGTTTTTACCACTAAAGGTAGATTGAGGGAATGGGCTAACGCAATGTCTATGTAATTTCCAGTGGCACCTGAATCAATGATGATTGTGACTGCATGAAGAAGACCTGTAGAGGGACATAGAGTAGCGTTTACAGAGACGGGTTGAACCCGAGCAAAGGCAAGAGAGGTACCCGGAGATGGAGACTGAACACTCGACCTGCTCTCCGGATCTAAGGTCGAGCTGTCCGAAAAACCTGACTCTTCTTGGGACGTCGAGGACACTCTTTCACATAATGTCCCGTGGTGCCACAATAAAAGCAGGCATTATCCACCCTTCTACGTTCCCTCTCCGATGTTGTAATAGGGCTACGTTAACCTCCCACTTGCATAGGTTCTTCCGTACTGGAAGCCGGAGTACTGGCAAGTGTAGGATGGGAAGAAACCCCCAACTCGGCTCTACGCTCCGATCGTCGTGCATCTACTTGTAGTGCAAGATCAACTAGTTCCTGATACTGAGTGGGCATAGAAGGGATCACTGCTAAAGCGTCTTTCATTATGTTACTCAACCCTCTATAAAAGACAACTGCCCGCTTGTTTTCTGGCCATGATGTTTCAGCTACTAATTGATTGAACCAGGTGATGTATTCTATCAAGGTCCTTCTACCCTGGGTTAGTTCTAACAACTCCAGATCCCTAGACTGTGCCTTGTGTCGGGTATCAAATACTCGAGACATTTCTAGAACCAACAGATCAAAGTCATAAAGGACTGGGTTATTATTCTCCAACAGAGGATTAGCCCAAGCGGCAGCTGTCCCGGCTAAATGGGAAAGGGCAAAGGCGGCTTTAGCAGTGGAAGTAGGAAAGGACAAAGGTCTGCACAAAAAATGTAACTTGCACTGGTTAATGAAGGTCCTGAATTTCTTGGGGTCACCTTGAAAACGTTCAGGAGCGGCCAGGGGGGAAGGGGTTGGGAGGATCACCGGAGTTGGGACTATAGTATTAGTCAAGGAACGAGGTTCAGTACCAGGCAACTACAATACATATACAGTATACCAAGGATCTAAAAGGTCTTACCTATCGGGTGTTAGGAAAACCCAGGAAACCTAGTAGAGGTTCGAGACTCTGATGATGCGGCAGTCCCTGAAATAGTAGGACCGCAAGATAGCGTGGATGTAGGAACAGCCACCTGTAGGAGTGAAGGCGTGACTTGAATCCCCAGAAGGGAAATGGCGTAGGAGTTCAGTGAAGTACCAAAGGATGATCCAAAGACAAGTCAGGAAGTAATCCAAAGTCCGGCAACAGGTAAACAGTTCCAAGCAAAGGTACAAGGGGTATCCGAAGGAGTCCGAGGTAGAGTTCCGTGATGAAAAGGCAACAGTGGAGCAATGTGTAACGCCAAACAGAGTCTGAAGACAGCTGAGAAGCAATGAGTGTTCTGTCTCTCAGATCTTTATACTGTGCGTCTCTGGGTCATGTGACGTTTCTGGGTCACGTGACGTCCACCAAGGTCGCGTGAGGAACGCCACTCTGGATCACGTGATCGACGTGCAGACGTAACACCGCCCCTTCTGCTGTACGTTCTCCAAGGCAATTGCCAATGCAGAAAGAGTTGCAATCGAGCCCGTACACCATAGCTGGTACGGAGTTTCCGGTCCTTTGGGTTCACCGAATCACCTGAGCCTCGAACCGTGGGAGGAGATGTTGGGGAAATGTGAGCAGTGTTCTGGTGTGTAGCGGACTGGTGTGCAGAGGATCGCCTAACCACAACATGCAATAACTGGAATCTCCAAGGCACAAAAATACAGATGGTGCTTCAATATAAATACTTGGGTGTTATGGTTAGCAACCAGATACAAGATAAACCTTATGATGAAACTATGCAATCCAAATTAGCAACAGCCATCTCCCAAACAAAAATCATTATTAGGAAATAATGCACATTTTCTTTAAGTCCAATCATCACCTATTACAAGCAGATAGTGATCCTTGTGTTGCTGTATGGAGCTGAAACAAAAAAGATGGAAACCAGATTCTTACTGGACTAAACTCGAGAGCAAGCATTGGAAGAAAGTCTTACGTCTGCCAATGTCAGAACCCATTTCAATTGTGAGACATGAATTAGGCTTAATTTCTTTATCTGCCATGTATAAATGGAAATGATATGCCTTATATCGCAAATGTCTATTGAAAGAGTCTAATACCGGGTTGTTCCTGATATTATCCTCGTACTTGCAAACTTCTGATGATACATTTCTTAAGGAATGGAGATCTAAGACCTTGGAAGTTCTGCATGACGCTGATATTTCTATCTCTCTGTTGTCGTCTAATCTGGAAAAAGCAAAAAAAAAAAAACTCTGGGAGTTCGACTGGATATGTTCAAGAGCAGAATGCATGACCTATAAACAATTTTGTGAAAATCCATTTACATTAAAAAGAAACTTGGTGTCACAACCGCATGTTTACTTAAATCTCCTAGTATGCAGCATCGTTTTAGTTTGGCTTGTGGCCTACTAAAGAATTGTTATGTAGACGCATGTTAATACCCAAGTCTGCAAGCTCATGTCGATTCTGCCGATTGGAAACTGAAACTTTGAAGCATTTGCTAACATCCTGTCCTACCTGTCCTCTCATAGAAGGTTGTATTTTAGATGTTATCTTGAAGATTTTAGAAACTCAACTGCACAATTGATATGGTTATATCTGTTTCACACAACCAGAAAATCCATCAATTATGCCACTGTAAATTGTTTGCATAGTTAAAATCTAGACATTACTGTCCAAAAAGAATCTGATGATACGTAAGAGCTATGGTTAGTTATGACCCTTTATGTGTGCGAAAAGAGTGGTAGACAAAATTACATTTGGTTGTTCTTAGTTTTTAATTGGCACTTTGTTTATGTGTATATTTTATTATTAAATCTTAGGAGGAAGTAAATTGTAATGAACATATGGAAAACGATGACAAATCATCAAACTGAAATGAATTTTGGATGTTATATGTATATACTATGTTGAAAGGTTGGATTTTATCTAGCCATAACAACTAATAATAAAAAAAAAAGATAAGTAACATATATTGGAATGCATTGGAACATAGTGACAGTGAACTGGAAGAGGCTATCGAGAAATTGGATTTTGTAATAGATGGGTGGATGGGGTTGAACCCTGGAGGTCTTATTATTCTTGGAGGTGATCTGAACGCTGACTGCAATATGTCATACAGTGAATTAGCATGGGTAAAGAACTCCAATGGCGACCGTAATTCCAACGATAGAAATAGAAAATACAGAGGCAGTCTATGGTTTACGCTAACGAAAAGCTGCGGCTTAAACATGATGTATAATCATAAACCAACTTGGCAGGCAAGAGGTGAATCCTCAATAATTTACATTATGTTTGTCAGTGCAGATTTATATCTTAGAGTTGATAATATGGAGGTTATTTTTGCAGACTTTAGTGATCATGCATTGCTCTCTTGTATGTTGCCCTGGTCAAAGTTCTGCTACAATTCACTCATCGATTGTGAGAATGTTGAAATTAACATTAAGGGTACACGTATTAAATGGAACTTGGGTAAGATCAAAAAATTCAACACCATGATGTTATATGAGTATGAAAGTATGAAGTTAGAAAGTAAACTTACAACCTATACATCGGACACATTCAGAATGTGTTGCGTAAACACTGTACAAATGAAGTTACAATACTAAAATGAAGACCTAAACACATTCATAGATTTGATCTGGAAACAAAGAACTGTAAAGCTATACTAAGTAAAGAAATTCGCTATATAAAAAAACAAAGTTCTAATAACGAGTTTATAAAAATACAAGTAAAAAGATGTAGGCAAAGATATAAGAATTGGTCTATTAATCACTGAGCTACAATTCAACAAAAAGACGCAGAAGTTTTGTTCTCTACCTTGAAAGATGCAAATTTCAGCTCTCTTTGGTCATTGATAAACAGTACAGAAACAAATACAGCTAGCAATAAATCCAATCAATACTGTGGTGTGGACAGAGCATTTTGAAAATCTATATAGACAATCAGTAACAGTACCTATAGTTGTCGAAACAAATAGGAAATGGAATTTAGACATATTGGTTAATAATATAAAGGGATTCATAATGAAATCCAAAGCATCCAATAGCCCGGGACCAAACATTTGTCTTTTGTGACACTGAAGCAGAGTGTAGATTTATGGGCCCGAATTCTGCACATTCTCTTTAATGATGTGCTAGAAAAGGAGAAAATACCCATACCTTGGAGCACGTCTTACATACAGCCAATATTCAAGAAGGGTAATAGAATGTGTCCCACCAACTTTCGCCCGATTTCATTGATGAATGTTGAAGTAAATATCTTTTCCTCCATAGTATTAGAAAGGCTACTGTTGTGGATTAAAGATAAGGATCTACTTGACGTTAGACAAATAGGGTTCAAAAAGGGCATTGGCACGGATGCTGAGGGACTGCTAGTGACTCAATTGCAACGAAAGGCACAAATAAAGGGCCAAGGGGTGTTATATGCTGCATCAATGGATTTATTAGTGGCTTTTGATATGGTCAATAGACCAACCTTATGGCTGAGAGTTAGAGAGCTGGAGATAGATCTTGCCCTACTTGACATATTGGGGAATCTTTACTCAAACACTGAGATCTGTGTAAGATTAAATAATGAAGGTCTAATGTCAAATCCAATTAAGGCTAGGAATGGCCTAAAGCAGGGATGCATGCTCGCTGCAGTTCTATTTAATCTCTGCGTATCTTCTGCTGGGTCACATTTGGATGGAAGCAAACTGGTATCACCAAAGCTGGGGAACTTTCAGGTACAATGGATAGCTTATGCAGATGACTTTCTGCTATTCGATAATACAAAAATCGGATTGCAGCGACTTATTAACGCATTTGCTAAGTTCATAAAGGACTTGAAATTAAAAATAAATGCAACAAAAACGGTTATAATAAATCTTGGCCATAGTTCTAAAAAAAACAGCTACACATACATGGCATTGCGAAGGTATACAAATCAAACAGGAATAAACCCTGAAATATTTAGGATTTACATTTGCAAGTACTCGTACAAATTATTTTATTAAAAATTGTTTGAAGTATAAGGCATTCGACGCGGCTAAACAATATCAAATCATTGAAAGGAAATATGGAAGGTACTCGTTTTATGCTTGCATTGAATTTTATAAAAAGAAAATAATTCCTCGCCGTAGTTATGGTTTAGAGTTTCTCCCGGATACATTATCATCATAATTAGGGACAATTGAAGCCATGATATGGAGAAATGTGCTGTTCTTTATGCCAAAATGTATCCCATTAAAAATAATTTGGTATGAGCTAGAATTGACCTCTCTTGTATGCTGTATGCTGTGGTAGAAAGCTGCCTTATTAAGGAAATGTATGACTTGTGAAAGTAATAATTTTTCTGAGGCTTGTGGAATCTGCTTAGATCACATGCTGTGCATAGGCCGACATCTAGTGGAAGCTGCGGAGTATTACAGTTTGTTTTTCGAAACTTGAAAAGGTGCGTCGAACTAGGGCGTGCCAGTAATACTATCCCTAGTTTGATGTCCACTGTACCCATGATCCCTCACGTGTGTTGGACCCTCAGATAGTTTTTTTCCGCAATACTTGTCGGAAGCATTGTTGCGTAGTTCCCTGGCTTTTAGCCATTTATCTTAAAATTATCAAAAAATTCCCCGTTCTCCAACCCTACGTCGAAGATCGCCGAAGATCGACATCGGTACTCAAGACTGAGGAAGAACAGCCGTCGGGACTACACAACAGACGTTGGGCCTTGGAAGGCCTCTGGCCTCGGCCCGGGCCTAGCAAGGCCTCTGGCCTCGGCCCTGCAAGTAGGGAGAGTGGGGAGTGGACATACACACACACACACTCCATTTCCTACATTTACCCACCCGCTGCCATATAATAACATATGGAGAGTACTCCATTTAAATTCTGCCCGAAGTGCAACCGTAAGTTCCCCTGGGTAGATAGACATAACACCTGTAACATGTGTCTTCCAAGGGACCACCCCGACGCAAATTGTAGAGCCTGTAAGCTCTTCAAAGCCAAGACACTTAAGGGCCGCTCCACCAAGAGTTGGGCTCACTACGCCAGGCAACTTGAGGACATGGACGCAGAGGGTTCCTTCAGCGATGGCAGCAACGTCACTGTATCGGATGGCGAGGGCACAGGGGTGATGTCAGGCACCCAAGCGCAAGGCCCCGACCTCGTAGGACCGACCGACCGACGGGTCAGTTATGGGGACAACACCCGGCGGCAAGAGCGCTACCCACACCGCTTCCACTAAACACCCTCTCCCCTCCTGAGATTCAACATGCGTGTCGAGTGATATGAAAAAGAAGGCACAGAGAGAGCGGTCCGCCAAATCGGTGTCCTCTGGACGTTCCAGGTCACGGTCGCCCCACAGCAACCATCCACAATTGCTAAGAGTGCCACACTACCTAAAGTCACGGAGGTATGGTCATCAGAAGACGATTCTGACCTCTACCCCCAGGCAGCATGTTCAACGGCTACTCCGGTAGCTCTCTCGACGTCTGTTCTGAGATTCCATGCCCCACTGCCAAGACTCCTGAATCTCGGGATCCCTCCTCCGAATCTCGATGCCAGGCGACGAAAGATTCAGCAAAGTGCAGGGGTCAGGAAAACATTCCTCTACACATGGGAAAGGGGAGAAACAACATAAAAAAACCTCTGAACACCAGGTTCAGAAGGAAAAACATCCCAAGTCTCTAGAAAAGTCCAAGGCCCCTGACCCTGTCACTAGGCCAAAAATGGTCCCTCCCACTGCCCAGGATATGGGATTAGAGGAGGAACCACAGCAGGAAAGGGTTATTATCAGTTCCAAGGAATGGAACTCGAAAGACATTGACAGAGTAATGAGGAGAATGTCTTTTTTTTCTAGATTTTTTAGAAAAAGACCCTAATTACTTTCAGAGCTATCACAATACCCCTGCTACCTCTGCCCCTTCGGGATCCAAAGACCCTCAACCTCCTTCTAAAAGACTCCATACTGAGACTCCAGTTCAGGGGCTGATTTCCGACCCTTTCAGTGTTGAACCTTACCAGCAGTATGGTGGGGATGAGGAAGTACAAATACTAGGCGATCAGACCGAGATCGATTACTATGGAGATGATGAGGACCAGGAAGAGGAGGAGGAAGACGAGGCGGAGGCCTGTAGTCTCGACTCCCCTATTCCCAAGGACACCCCGGTGAATGACTCACCGGTTGACAATCAGGCTTTGCTTAATGAAGTTTTTGCCAAGGCGGCAGCCCATTTCCAAATTGACACTCAGGGGGCCTAAGAAGAGAGAGATTTTGCAGCCCCAATTCTAGGGGATAAAAAACCCCTTGACCAGGCTATCCCCATTCTTAAGTCTATTCAACGCAGAATCGATCCTTCTCTGCTCACCCCTAATCTTACCCGGGCATTTAACCCACAAATAGAAAAGTTATTCAGGGCAGCTCCCTCCGACCCACTATATATGAGGTCAGCTAAAACCCAACTCATTAGTGGTTACAACCACCATAAAAAGAGCGGGAACACCACTAGCATCTTCAGAAGCTCCCCCGGACAAGGAGAATAATGGAATATATGGGCTAGGAAGGAAAGTGGCATCCACGTCGGCATACCCAGCACGTATTGCCAATACCACCACTCTGCTGGCGAGCTACAACTGCCACCAATGGGAACAGGTAGCTGCCCTCATTGCCTCTGCACAGGGGCGTTGCTAGGGGGTGCTAAGGGGGCTATAGCCCCTGATCTTTTGGTTGTAGCCCCGGATAGAATCTCAGCAGCTACAGCCAAAACACTAGCTAGCCCCCAGTCCCAACAGTTCTGACATCAGCGTAGCCCCAGGTCTTTTCCAGACCTAGCAACTCCCCTGCCTCTGCACCAGAACCTCTAAAGAGCCAGTTGGCCCAGATTGCATCGGAAGGAAGATTAGTGTCCGGATCCATTCTCAAGGCTAACTTCGATGCAGCAGACAACGCAGGGATGCTGATAGCAGAAGCCACTGTAATTAAAAGACACGCTTGGCTAAGGCAGTCGGGGTTTAAACCCGAGACCCAGGCCACCCTCATAGACATGCCGGTAGAGCCTAATGTCCTGTTTGAGAAAGCGGTGGAGGAAGCGCTTAAAACAGCTAAGTATGAATATGACACCTTAAAGTCCCTTGGCCAGTTAACTAATAAGCCCACTAGCCAGTGGGGAAATAGCAATTTTTGTCGCTCTCGTGGGCAAAATTCCCAGAGAGGGTCACAGTACTACCAGAACTAAGGAGCCTCGTGAGGCGGCAACCAACAAGCTACCCAGGGTTTTGCCAGAGGTCAAAAGAGGGGCCGCGGTAGGGGGAGAGGCAGCCCATGTAGAGGTGCTACGTCTCCCAATAAACAACAGTGACGTTCCGCTCCGGGTCCCTTCCCATGCATCCCCAGTAGGGGGCGCATTTCCATCTTCACCCACGCATGAGAAGGGATCACTTCGGACAGATGGGTGCTGTCCACAGTGTCTGCGGGATACTGTAATCGAACTACTGGAGCGCCCCCGCGACCATCCTCCAAAACAGAAGATACACTCCTTGGAACACCAAAGAATCCTCCTAGAGGAGATCGCCATTCTTCTTGCAAAGGACGCAATAGAACTCGTCCCGGGCAACCAGGTAAACAAGGCTATTTATTCAACTTACTTCCTTGTGCCAAAAAAAGATCTAACGATGCGCCCAGTATTAGACATACGCGACAAACAAGTATGTCAAGCCACAAAAGTTTCACATGACAACACTCCAAGAAGTAATCCCCCTACTAAAAAGAGGAGATTACATGGCAACATTGGATATGAAAGATGCTTATTTTCATATTTCCATGCCTCCAGCACACAGAAGATTCTTGCGTTTCAAAGTAGACAGCCAGCACTACCAGTTCAAAGTGCTGCCCTTCGGTATAGCCTCGGCTCCAAGGGTATTCACCAAGGTACTGGCGGTGGTGGCGGTGCACTTACGCAGGGAGGCAATCCCAGTGTACCCTTACTTGGACGAGTGGCTCATCACAGGGGAAACCTCTGTAATTTGCAGATCAAACATTCAAAGAACTATAAACCTCCTCTTCCAATTGGGCTTCTCAATCAACGAGAAAAAATCAAGCCTGGTGCCAAACACCTCCAAACAGTTCCTAGGAGCTGTCCTAGACACCAAAGAGGGGTTGGCGTTTCCGTCAGAGGAAAGAATTTGGAATCTGTTACTGCAAATTCCTCAATACCAGTCTGGTCGATAGATAAGGTTGCGCAAAGCGATGTGTTTGCTAGGCATGATGGCATCATGCATTTATCTGGTTCCCCACGCGCGCCTGCGCGTGCAACCCATGCAGGAATGGTTGGCGAAACAGTGGTCTCAGGCAAGTGGTCAGTGGGATGATCTAGTGGTCGTTTCGCCAACACTAGTACAGAGTCTTCGCTGGTGGACAAGAGAGAATCATGTGAAGGAGAAACCCTTTTACGATCCAGATATACAGGCCGTAGTCACAACAGACGTGTCCCTGCCAGGGTGGGGAGCACACCTCCTTCACCACACAGCTCAGGGTCTCTGCTCATACACAGTGGCGCAGAATCACATCAACGTGCTAGGACTTCTGGCAGTCTTCAGAGCGCTTCGGGCGTTCGAGCCCCACCTATCCAACCTGTCAGTGCAGATCCTAACAGACAGCACGGCGGCTATGTTTTACATAAACAAACAAGGGGGCACTTGTTCGCCAAATCTGTCCAGGCTTGCCCAGATAATTTGGATATGGGCACTCAGACGGAACATTTACCTATCGTCTCAACATGTTCCAGGGGATCTCAATTCACTAGCGGACGCTTTGAGCAGAAATCCCCTTCCAGAAGAACACGAATGGCGTCTACACAAAGAAGTCGTAGAAGATCTCTTCTCTCAGTGGGGTATTCCCACTATAGACCTATTTGCCACAAACGAAAACAGACATTGCCCAGAATTCGCATCCAGGTTCCCCTAGCCAGGCTCCAAGGGTAACGCGCTATGGATGAACTGGTCAGGGATGTTTGCCTATGTTTTTCCACCAACCCCTCTGATGAGGAAGGTGGTCAACAAGATACACAGGGAATTGATGACGCTCATCCTAGTTGCTCCTATGTGGGCGAGACAACCATGGTTCCCACACCTGCACAAACTGGCAGTGTTTGCGGCCCCATCAGACTCCCGTGCTGGTACAACCTGCGCTGCCAGCACGAAGGAGAAACAGTGCATCCTCAACTGAACTCGTGGAACTTGGCAGCATGGCTCCTGAAGTCATACATTTCGGCCATCTCAATTTACCCCAGAGATGTATGGATATCTTAAAGGAATCAAGAAAACCTAACACAAGGCACTGTTACTTTGATAAATGGAAAAGATGTGTTATTTGGTGCCAAAATAAACAAATCAACCCAGTGGATTGCACTCCTTCCAATATTGTTACCTACATGCTCCACTTACTGGATGCAGGGTTGGTATTTAATTCACTTAAAGTACACCTGGCGGCGCTGTCAGCCTATACCACCTCACATAACAAGGTGTCATGGTGGAAGGTGCCAGTTGTCAAAGCCTTTATGGAAGGGATAAAGAGACTCCACCCTCCAATTTCTAACCCACCACCAGGGTGCAACCTTAATGTGGTACTTGCTAAACTCATGGGCCCCCCCTTTGAACCCATGCATAAACCTAGTCTCAAACACCTTATTTATAAAACTGCCTTCTTAGTAGCCATTACATCCATAAGAAGGGTCATTGAAATTCTAGCTCTGTCAGTGCAGGATCCTTTCTTTACTGTCCATAAGGATAAACTGGTTTTACGGACTCACCCTAGGTTCTCACCTGTTTATTCCTAAATTCCATGTTAACCAGTCCATTGAGATACCGGCTTTTTCCAAGAACCCAAAAGCTCTGCTGAGGTGAAACTACACACACTAGATGTGAGAAGAGCGGTCCTCTACTACGTAGACAAGACCAGACCGCTAAGAAAGACAGATCAACTGTTTGTCTCCGTAGCTACAGGCAGAGAAGGAGATCGCGTCTCTAAGGGTGCCATCTCTAAATGGATAGTCAAATGTATCCAGCTGTGTTACTCCCTTTCAGAAAAAAACACTGCCTTTTACGCCAAGGGCCCACTCTACAAGAGGTACTGGGGCCACTCTGGCTTTCATTGCAAATGTACCCCTTGACACCATTTGCAAAGCAGCTACATGGAGCTCTATTCACACTTTTACTCAGCACTCCTGCATTGACACTCATTCCAAGACAGATATTCAAGTGGGACAAGCGGTTCTAAGACATTTGTTCGCTCATGACCCTTCTCACATCCCACCTCCTTCTGCTAACACTGCTCGCAAATCTATGCACAGCATGTGATCTAAGCAGATTCCACAAGCCTCAGAAGGGATACAATACTCACCATAATTGTATTTCTGATGCTTGTGTCTTCTTAGATTCCCATGCGCACGCCCTTCCTCCCCTCTCAGAGAAGGCGCATGGATGCTTGTAGTCTTATCTATCTATCTGAGGGTCCTACACACGTGAGGGATCATGGGTACAGTGGACGTCACACTAGGGATAGTATTACTGGCACGCCCTAGTTCGACGCCCCTTTTCGAGTTTCAAAAAACTGTAATACTCTGCAGCTTCCACTAGATGTCGGCCTATGCACAGCATGTGAATCTAAGCAGATACAAGCATCAGAAATACAATTACGGTGAGTAATGTATCCCATACAGGATGTTTATGGAAGACAATACTGGGTATTTTAGGAGTATGCTTTATGATGGAGTGAGGCAAACATGAACTTCTCTAGGATTGTCTATACAAATTTTAATAAGGAAACCAATGAAAGTAAAACATTTGATAATGGCATTTGACTGGGTAGAGAATAACTCTAAATTGTTAAACTCTAGGATGTATTGCCAAACTGTGTCGTTTTGGAAATGTTTCCCCGAGCCAGAACCATATATATTAAAATATCCTGCTCACTCAATAGGAAATTGAGTAATGAGATACAGATCAAATGTGCTAAACACACAGGAAATTCTAAATATCAGATATCCAACAGCAGGCGAAAACAAATTCTGTAGGCATTGCCTGATATCAGATGAAAAAGAAACTTTATACCATCTTCTGCTAATGTGTCCTAAATTACTCTAAAAGAAACTGGAATACTTTGCGCAGTTCGTAGTGACTACTTGCCCAGTGAATAGTGAACTTATGGTACGAAATGCTTAATGGAAAATTAATGCCAATAAAAATAAGAACATTGGCATTTTAAAAAAATGTTTGTGAATTGGAATAGATCATTTTATTTGGAGGATAGATAAGCCCTTTATGTACATCATTTTGTCTTCCTTACTCTAATAAGAGAGCTGGATGCGGGTACAGGTTTCATGAAATTAATGAATTAAAGTAGTATGGGATTTTAGTGTCTTAGATGACTAACTTTGTAATAATCACATTTTTAATGCAACACATCAATTAGGATCGATTTTTTGTATAAATTGAAGAAATAATTTTGATGATGTATTTTTAAAATGAGAATTTGAAAATGTGTAAATTTAAAACTGTATATGGATAAAATGTTGTTGTTATTAAGTTTTGTAAAGGTTTATATAAACCAAAAACAAATAAATTTAAAAAAAAATGTATACTGTTAGCCATTAGCCCCAAAATCATGGCAGGGACAGGGATTACTCAAATCCGAAGACACCACCATCAACAGCACAGCTCATGTATCAGCTCTGCTCGATGCTCTAATGCTACCCTCCCAACTTGCAGTGTGAAAAGTGCAAAGCGCATACAAAGGGGGAACGATCTAGCGGCCAGGGGAAATGTGGTGGCAGATGAGGTAGCGAGAGCAACAGTATTACCAGAACAGCTCCAGGAAACCATATCAATATTTGAGAAGGAGGTAGACAGACAAAAGAATCAGGCACATGAGCGTAACAACTAGCAGGGCGTGGCTAGTAAGTCAGAGTAAGAGAGGTGGAAAAAGACAAGTTGCGTTCAGGACAAAGAAAGGATCTGGAGGGAATTTGGGAAGCCAGTGGCCCCCACTGGAACATACTGGCATTTAGCGAGAGCAGCACATGGTATTTCCCACCTGGGGGCAAATTAAATAAAAGTCCATCTATAAGGGGGGGGTGGTACACACCAGCCATAGGGACAGTTGTGAGAACATTATAGAGCGGCTGTGTCCTCAAGCCACCAGCCCAAACCAGGGAAATTGGTTAAGGTACCCACGGCAACACATGCCTTGCCCCCAGGGCTTTTTCATGCCCACCAAATTGACTTCGTTCATGTGTCCAGGACAGCGGCTGCACTTATGCGTTGGTGGTAGTGGATGGGTGGTGGCCTACCCCAGTGACAGAGATGACTACATTATGGTTGCTAAGAACTTGTTGAGAGTTCATTCCCAGAGAGGGGATTGTGGGCCTTTACTGACAGTGACCAGTGTCCTCACTTTGCCGAATGAACTGGTTAAAGCTGTGTGTGTGCCAAGCTCTGAACATTGATAACCATATGTATGACCCTCTTGGCCTCAATCAGGTGGGCATGTGGAACTCAGAAATGGTGAGCTCAAACTATAATTGGTGAAAATATGTGCGCCCACACACAGCTATCTTGGGTGGATGCCTTACCGCTCGTCTGTATATGAGACACGCCTCTAATTGCACTGTGGAATTATCCCCATATCAAGTTGTGTTGGGCAAACCCATAAGGGTCCCAGGGGATCTGCCCCTGTACAGCCCCTACCTTTGCCCGTGTCAGAGGGGGTGATGCTATGGTACTTTTCTGGATTGTCTGCTGTGTTAAGTTCTTCTCATCTAATGTTCTAGGATAGCATGCTGGTACCAGCGCGCGAGCCACTACACGATCTGACGGAAGGGGACCTAGACTACGTCTAGGAGAACAGCTGCAAGAATTGTCTTCAGCCCAGGTAGAGGGGCCCCGTTCCTAATCTTCTGACATCTCATATCTTTGTGAAACGCGCAGGATTCCCAATCTTTATACACAGCTCTCACATGAAGCGCTACCATGGAACTAGTCCTCCTCTAAACCCAGAGTATGTGCCATTTGGACACAGTTCTGCCCTCCAGGAGCACTTAAAAGGATATGCATCCAGATTCAAACTGTGTCCACCAATTAGGGGTGCAGGCTAAACTACCAAGACAGTATACATCACTTATTTGCTCCAGTCGAATGTCCAAGGTAGGGTCGGAAGTAGAAGCGTATTTTGAGTATTTTCCAAAGCACAACAGGGGCCAGGCTGGGCAGCACTGGCAACAATCTACAGGGACCATGCTGGCCAGCAGTGGGAACAATCTGTAGGGACCAGGCTGGGCAGCACTGGGAACAGTCTACAGGGGCCAGGCTGGGCAGCACTGGGAACAATCTACAGGGACCAGGCTGGGCAGCACTGGGACCAATCTGTAGGGACCAGGCTGGGCAGCACTGGGAACAATCTACAGGGACCAGGCTGGGCAGCACTGGGAACGATCTACAGGGACCAGGCTGGGCAGCACTGGGGACAGTCTACAGGGACCAGGCTGGGCAGCACTGGGAACAATCTGCAGGGACCAGGCTGGGCAGCGCTTGGATCAATCTACAGGGACCAGGCTGGGCAGCACTGGGAACAACCTACAGGGACCAGGCTAGGCAGCACTGGGAGCAACCTTCAGGGACCAGGCTGGCCAGCACTGGGAACGATCTACAGGGACCAGTTTGGGCAGCACTGGGAACAATCTGCAGGGACCAGGCTGGGCAGCACTGGGAACAATCTGCAGGGACCAGGCTGGGCAGCACTGGGAACAATCTGCGGGGACCAGGCTGGGTAGCACTGGGAACAATCTACAGGGACCAGGCTGGGCAGCACTGAGAACAATCTGCAGGGACCAGGCTGGGCAGCATTGGGAACAATCTGTAGGGACCAGGCTGGGCAGCACTGGGAACAATCTGCAGGGACCAGCCTGGGCAGCACTGGGAACAATCTACAGGGACCGCCTGGGCAGCACTAGGAACGATCTACAGCGACCAGGCTGGGCAGCACTGGGAACAGTCTACATTCTACAGGGACCAGACTGGGCAGCACTGGGAACAATCTGCAGGGACCAGGCTGGACAGCACTAGGAACAAACTGCTGGTACTTTTTCACCTTCAAGCCCCTCTAGAGGAATATCACAACTTGAGCACTTTATTTCATGTGCCTCTTTCAGCACTAAAGGTTTCTGGAGATTCAGACCCCACCTATCAGCAATCACTGTCACTATCAGCTGTCACTCAAGTAGTACCCCAGCTCACTGCCCATGTACGAGTCCTGCTCCCAGGCCACCCTGCAATGCAAGAATCCCACCTTCCATTTGTCTAGGGGTGGCACTTTTTGCAACTGCCTTCACATTCGGGCCAGAGTATATCATTTACTGTGCGTTCTCATTTCTATCTTACATGCAGTAGGGGCTCCCAAGCACCAACCCCTGTTCTGGCACCTCCCGTCATTAGGGACCTGACACCTTTAGCAGGTGCCCACCTCATCCGTGAGCAGGAGGGCACCTGCCCCAAGCATCTGCATCTGTGCCAATTCGGTTGCTGGATAAATGGTCACCATGGGCAGACAGCAATTAACCATCCCTGCAAGATAGCAGAGTGTGCTGGCAAGGAAGGAAAGCCTATTTAACAAAAAGAATGGACACATACATATTCAATAGACATACCATGGTACCCTCAGAACTCAAACCCACAATCCACCAGCCACTTAACAAATATGGGCTGTGCATGACCTAATTAATAACATATGCAACACATCTTCTAAAAAGTCAAGTTTTAATTCAGTTAATAATTCATAGCACAAGTATCAAAAAACATTTAAAAAAACACATATACACCACATAAAAGTATACAATGTAAAAAGTAGTTTTTCCACCACACAGAGTCAAGTTAATCAGTGCTTGAAACAATAAAATCACAGTAGCAACTTAATTTCCTCTTGCTTCCCACTGTGTGAACACAGCCCAACTTATATAAGTTTCTGTCCTTATTGTTGTAAATAACTGGACATTCTTCAGGGGCAGAAATTTGTCTTGTGCATTCTGTAGGTTTTCCTATTCTTTCTTTCCTTTACAATTCCGGTTCCTATACCTGAGGGTACACACAAACATATACTACTTGGGCATTTTTGGTTAATTCACTAAACCTAGCCATCCCTAATCACCACTAGGGTGCAACAAGCATACAAATAATAATATACCTGTGTAAGACCTGGCGGGCGGAACGACACCCGCCCGCACAGTTTCATGGAAGCCCCCAGCACCGTTATTAACGGGGCCAGTGCTTCCGTGATCCCCATTCCCATATAGGACTCCACGGGAATGGGGACTTCCAAAATTACCGGCGCCTTACTTCCCGGCCACCGGGGTTGTAATACCCTGATGTTACCGGGAAGTCAGGCACCAGTAATTCATTACGAGTCCGGCGGCAAGGCACCGGTATCACCGGCAGGCTTACTGCCAGACCCGTAATGAGGCCCCATGTGAGAATATGTCACAGCTATTCTCAGGGTTTTCACAGCCCCGCGATATACGCGGGACCTTGAAGAGAGGAGAAAGCGTACACATACGCACTTTAGAAAGAATTGGGGCCAAGCGGCATGGCTACCTCCAAACTCGGGTCTGGGTCCGGCAAAAGGGGATTTACCGGACCATTCCAACCTTGGAGGGCCCGGTAATTCTCTTTCGCGGGACCCGGAACTGGTACATCCCCATTTGAGCCCATATAGGGCTCAATGGGAATGGGGAGGATGCTAACAACAGGCCCGTTAATGACGGGCCCGTTGTTAGCATCCTGGACTGCTAGCAGGTCCCGCTCTGCACGTCTGGTCTGACCAGGCATGCAGAGCAGGACCCGCTGCAGACCGCGTAATGTGGCAGCCCGTAATGAATGGTGCCAGTCCCTTACCGGCACCGTTCATTCCGTGGCCGCCTACATTGTTATGAGGCCCATTGTCCCAGACCTGGGAGAGAGGAGAGAGCGTACACGTAGGCACTTTAGAAAGAATTGGGGCCAGGAGCGCAATTCCCAGACATAGGGCCTCATTACGGGTCTGGCGGTAACCGTGCCGGTAAAACAGGCAGGTTGCCGCCATATCCATAATGAATTACCGGTGCCTGACTTCCCGGTAACACCGGGGTATTCCGACCCCGGCAGCCGGGAAAGTCAGGTGCTCGTAATTTTGTAAGTCCCCATTCCCATGGGAATGGGGACCACAGAAGCACCGGCACCACTAATAACAGGGCCAATACTCCCGTTAGAACTCTGCTAGAGGGTGTCGTCCCATCTGGCAGGTGTAACCCTGGCGGGCTTGACGGCACCCGCCCGCAGAGACGTGGTGTGCTGGCCCGGAAACAGCGGTGCCCGCTCTTACCAGACCAGCACACTCATAATGAGGCCCATATATAGAAAGCCTTGTTGACTGCGTTCATGAAAGGATGCAGTACTGCGCGCTTTCATTTGATTTCAGGCTTAACTTATTAGAATAGGTATTTCAATCGTGATCTATGCAGGCTGCACGGATTTGCATAAATCCTAACAAATAAACTGAATCCAAAGACTAATGCGGCTTGCTAATGTAAACACAACCACACATTAAATCTTTATCATTGTCAATGTATTCTCAATTGCAAACAAAGACGACTTACTGGGTCTCCTTTACATCTCAGAGACAAGAAACGTGTTTGTAAGCAACCATTTAGGATAAACCATTTATCTGTGATAACCAGCCTCTAATCACAACAACACAATCCTTGAATCAGTGATTGTGCTAATACATGCTCTCTCCAGTAGCCAACACGTGTTTCCCCCAGCAGCCACTTTCTTTTTCATTTTTGAACTGCATTTTTATTGGCGATTTGTGAGTACGACAGAGAGCACATGGGATCGAGCAAGCATAGCATGTACACCGATAATCACATGGCATTAAAACAAGCGGAATATACACAGACTTTGTATAAAATACAGGATGTGTCTGCAATTCCCGGAGTTAACTATATATGCCATTTCAGGTGTCTCTGGGGGTTCATTGGGGTGAGGGGGCATCTGGTAGTCACTGCTGACTGGATCCAGTAGTATTGGAGCAGATCACCTCCAGTGTCCCCGTGCCCGGGCTTCCATGTAGTGGGTGTAAGGAATTTCCCTTCGGTGTATAGAGCCGCCAGTGCTCTATATCCCAGACTGGATCCGGCAGTATTGGAGCAGATCACCTCCAGTGTCCCAGTGCCCGGGCTTCCATGTAGTGGGTGTAAGGAATTTCCCTTCGGTGTATAGATCCACCAGTGCTCTATATCCCAGACTGAATCCGGCAGTATTGGAACAGATCACCTCCAGCGTCCCCGTGGCCGGGCTTCCATGTAGTGGGGGTAAGGAATTTCCCTTTGGTGAATAGAGCCGCCAGTGCTCTATATCCCAGACTGGATCCGGCAGTATTGGAGCAGATCACCTCCAGCGTCCCTGTGCCCGGGCTTCCATGTAGTGGGTGAAAGGAATTTCCCTTCGGTGTATAGAGCCGCCAGTGCTCTATATCCCAGACTGGATCCGGCAGTATTGGAGCAGATCACCTTCAGCGTCCCCGTGCCCGGGCTTCCATGTAGTGGGTGTAAGGAATTTCCCTTCGGTGTATAGAGCCGCCAGTGCTCTATATCCCAGACTGGATCCGGCAGTATTGGAGCAGATCACCTCCAGCCTCCCCATGTCCGGGCTTCCATGTAGTGGGTGTAAGGAATTTCCCTTTGGTGTATAGAGTCGCCCGTGCTCTATATCCCAGACTGGATCCGGCAGTATTGGACCAGATCACCTCCAGCCTCCCCGTGCCCGAGCTTCCATGTAGTGGGTGTAAGGAATTTCCCTTCGGTGTATAGATCCACCAGTGCTCTATATCCCAGACTGGATCCAGCAGTATTGGAGCAGATCACCTCCAGGGTCCCCGTGGCCGGGCTTCCATGTAGTGGGGGTAAGGAATTTCCCTTCGGTGTACAGAGCCGCCAGTGCTCTATATCCCAGATTGGATCCGGCAGTATTGGAGCAGATCACCTCCAGCGTCCCCGTGCCCGGGCTTCCATGTAGTGGGTGTAAGGAATTTCCCTTCGGTGTATAGATCCGCCAGTGCTCTATATCCCAGACTGGATCCAGCAGTATTGGAGCAGATCACCTCCAGGGTCCCCGTGGCCGGGCTTCCATGTAGTGGGGGTAAGGAATTTCCCTTCGGTGTACAGAGCCGCCAGTGCTCTATATCCCAGATTGGATCCGGCAGTATTGGAGCAGATCACCTCCAGCCTCCCCGTGCCCGGGCTTCCATGTAGTGGGTGTAAGGAATTTCCCTTCTGTGTATAGAGTCGCCCATGCTCTATATCCCAGACTGGATCCGGCAGTATTGGAGCAGATCACCTCCAGCCTCCCCGTGCCCGAGCTTCCATGTAGTGGGTGTAAGGAATTTCCCTTCGGTGTATAGATCCACCAGTGCTCTATATCCCAGACTGGATCCGGCAGTATTGGAGCAGATCACCTCCAGCGTCCCCGTGGCCGGGCTTCCATGTAGTGGGGGTAAGGAATTTCCCTTCGGTGTATAGAGCCGCCAGTGCTCTATATCCCAGACTGGATCCGGCAGTATTGGGGCAGATCACCTTCAGCCTCCCTGTGCCCGGGCTTCCATGTAGTGGGGGTAAGGAATTTCCCTTCGGTGTATAGAGCTGCCAGTGCTCTATATCCCGAACCCTACCATCTTGATTGCACCGCCCCATCCCATGTTGGTCCTAGTTCTGGAAATGTCCACAATGGGAGCCACCTATAGTACGGACGGGCAGCCCCTGTGAGGGCAAATATTGCTCGCCAAGCTTTCAGTGTAGAGGAGACTGGATCAAATGGGCAGTTGTCTTTGTAGTGTTGGTCCAGCAGTAGTGGCTTAAGATCTGAGTGACCTGCTGTCAATGTTTCTAATTTGACATGGGGTGGAGGATCTTCCGCCACATACCAGTATGTGGTGAACTGGGCCTGGGCAGCTATCCAGTATAGTACCATATTGGGGGCTGAGAACCCTCCTTTCTCGTATGGGAAGGCCATCTCCACCCATTTCTCTGGACCACTCCGGAGTGCCACAGAAATTGTGTAAAGGAGTCCCTGCATCCTGGCAAAGTATGATTTTGCCGGCCACATTGGGACATTGGTAAACATATACAATATCTTAGGTAGTAAGGTCCTTTTTATTAGGGAAAGCTTGGCCACGGCCGATAATGGGGGTTACATGTCTTTATAGCAAAATATTGTATATTGAATGCACATTTCTCGAATAATTTATATTTAAAACTTTTATAGTGAATTTTTCTTTTGGGGGGTCCCTCCAAACCCCCATTTCCAACCCCTAAAAACACACCCGACCGTTTCCCAAAAACATGTAACCTTTTACTGCACCTTTAAATGCATTCACTATAAAGGTTTTCAATAGAATCTTATTTTATATATGGGCATTCAATATAAACAATTCGATATAAACACTGTATACCGATAATGGGATAGATTTCCATCTGTTGAGATTATTTACCACATGAGTTATGATTGCTTCGTGATTGTCCCGTAGCAAGGAAGTGCATGTACTGGAGACCACCACCCCCAGATATTTAATGTGGTCGGGGGACCATGGGAGAGGGAAGGAGCTGCAAGGCTCACCCGTGTTGTCCGTCAGTGGAAAGATTTCTGATTTGGAAAAGTTAATGGTGAAGCCGGAGAATTCCCCAATTCGTTTGATGTCATGTAAAATTGGGTCCAGGTTTGTATGAGGTTCTCTCACATATAACATCACATCGTCAGCATACAGGGAAATTATTTTGGGAGGGCCCGCAAATCATAAGCCAAGTCTGCCGTGGCGTTCTCTGATAAACTCTGCCATGGGCTGAATGACCAGGGTGAAAAGGATTGCGGAGAGAGGGCAGCCCTGTCAAGTGCCTCTTTCTAGTAGGAACTGTTCTGATATGCATGAATTAACCAGTACTCTAGCTAAGGGCTGTGTGTATAACAGTTTAATATATTGTACCCTGGCCAGCCCGAACCCCATCTTTCTGAGAACCACTAGTAAATATTCCCAAGAGACCATGTCGAAGGCCTTTTGAGCATCTATAGTCACTGCGATATCAGTAACCTCAGGATATATTCTGGCCATGATGTCAAATAGCCGCCTATTATTGAGAGCTGTAGATCTTCCAGGAACGAACCCAGCCTGATCACAATGAACCAGATATGGCATCAGTGGGAGAAGACGGTTGGCCAGGACTTTGGCGTATATTTTGGTGTCACAGTTCACAAGCGAAAGGGGCCTTTAGGAGCCACACTCATTGCTGGGCTTATCAGGTTTTAGAAGTACTGGGATAACGTCCTCACGGAGCGACTCAGGCAGAATAGAGTCACAAAGTGATTCCACCCAAACCTGGAGGAGGTTGGGGGCCAACACTGTCACATATTCTTGATAAAACTCTGTAGTGAGACTATCCGGGCCTGGAGCTGTCCCTTTGGGCAAATTGCTGATTACCGCCATGATCTCCTCAAATGTAATGGGGGCCTCATGTTCCGCCCTAGTCTGAGCATTAAGGCATGACATTGGGATATCTTCTAGCAATGACTGAAAAGCTTGTTCCCCTCTTAACAGGTCTGTAGTGTTTTGCAGAAGTCATGGAATGTCCCGACCACCTCAGCATCTGTCTAATATGTTTTACCCCGCTCATCCAGAATACAGTCCACCTGGGTCTGCCATCTCTCTGCCTGCACTAGTCTCGCCAGAGTTTTACCTGGTCTGTCGCCCTGACTGTATCTTCTAGCCGACTGCAGGTGGGAGAAATAATGGATTTCCCTCTGAGCGTGTCTCAAATTTTTCCAATTCCGTCCGCATTTGTACTATCAGCTGGGGATTTGGGGAACTGGAGTATTCAATCCAGAGCTTTTTAAATCTGGCTTCAGACTCCCCAAGTCCTTCCTAATACTTTTGAGGACTCCAGCTACTCTCACACAGTGCCGGTGCATCCATCCTCCCCATTCCCATTGAGTCCTATGGGACTCGAATAGGAATGGGGAGTTACTTTTCCCTGGTCCCCGTGATGTTCTTTTGCCCCACCAACCCCCTCCCTGGTCCCCCAGTATGTTCCCCAACCCCCTCCCCAGGCCCCCATGATGTTCTGTTGCCCCCCGCCCCGCTCCCTGGTCCCCTATGATGTTCTGTTGCCCCCATCCCTGGTCCCCCGTGATGTTTTGTTGCCCCCCCACCCTTCCCTGGTCCCCCATGATGTTTTGTTGCCCCCTTCCTGGTCCCCTGTGATTTTCTGTTGCCCCTTCCCCCTCCCTGGTCCCCCGTGATGTTTTGTTGACCCATCCCTGGTCCCCCATGATGTTCTGTTGCCCCCCACCCCTCTCCCTGGTCCCCCGTGATGTTTTGTTTCCCCCCACTGGTCTTCTGTGTTGTTTGTTTACACCCCCCCCCTGTGGACTCCCTTGTCGTTCGTTTGCCTCCCGCCCTCCCCTCCCCCCCACTTCTATACCACTATAGGACTTGATACATTAAGGTTTACCATCACCGTCCTGTTGCCAATGCTTGGATTTGACTTTCACTGACTCAATGATCTTGGTGCTTCACCCCTCTCATTTCATCTTGTGCTCAGTGTGGCTCTGAATCATGCTGTGCCCTTCTGCATCTTGAATCCAGGCCTGCATTTACTGTTCTCTTGCAACATTTTTTGTGTTTTTATTGACTTTGGCAACTGCATTCTCCCTCCCCTCCTGCTTCTCTACTCTTTTTCTCTGTTTACTGTCCCTCTCCATTCCTCCCTTTTTCCCTTCTCCCTCTCCCCCCCACCATTGTTCTATGCACTTATTCTATCTGAATTGTCCTTGGACCTAGTATGATAGCAACAATGTCTGTCTCCTCCCCCTCCCTTTACTTGTTTCTCCCCCCGCCCCCATACTATCTGAAAAGTCGTAAGGCCTGGTACGATAGTCGCTTGTTTTGTTCCTCTCCTCCATCTCATCCCTATCCCGCTCCCCTCTTGTTATTCTTCGGCTTTACCAGAAATGTTGTCAGGCCTGGTACGGTAGTCACCTTGCTAGGCCATAAAGACTGCATATGGAAACTAAGGCACAATAACCATATACAAAAGTGACACGTCAGACACGAGGTTCATTTTCCAAACAAGTCTGGTTTATTTCAAAGTATTCTCAGTCGGCCGACCGGGTCTCAACGTCTCGAAACGTGTGTTCCCAGACCCCCTGACACACGAGAGATCGAACAGCGCACAAGCAGCAATATATATACATTAGACATAATCTTTGCGAAAGGCAATTCGATCCGCCCACATACATGTCATACAGGCTAGGGTTCAGTGATTGACAATTATGACACGTTATGACAAGTCTTCATTCAGTCTAAACATAGTTATTCTAGCAAAGGCAGCACAGACAGCTTTCTGTTATGGGGAACATGGAGCTCTAGCTCGGCAAAGATATCATGTTTTTAGCAGGGAAACATTCCTTACTACGTTATCTGTGTGTTTCAGTTCATGAGCTAAGGGTCAGACAGTTCTGAAGCAGAAAATACCACTCTCCACGAAGGACCACCGCTAAGAGGATATAATTCATTTTGAACTGCCTTTTTACTACAGCGTTTGCAAGACAAGCCGGCATCTGGACTACTGATTAGATGCGGCTTCTGCTCCACTTCAAGGACTTAGTCAGAGAGAAAAACAATGTATTTCTGCACAGTTTGACATTCCTATCTCTGTTAGTATTTCAGCATTCAGGCCGTGGCCTCGCACTGTGTGTGAGTTTGAAGCATATAATACATTTTGCAAAGCGTTTTGACAGAAAAGAAAAATGCAAATGGCCGACATTTCACAAAATGGACGCCCTCTGGTTACATTGACGATTCTAGGATTGCGATGTTTGTCACATGATGCGATTGGTTTCATGCCAACATACTATACATACTATAGGGTTGTTTCTGGTCTAACAACCTGTCTGTCCCCATTTCCCTCCCACCCTTCCTTATCTGTGTTTTAGCTCTTGCACTATCTGAAATTTCGCCAGGCCGAGTATGATAGTTGATTTCATATTCTTGTTGTTCATGGCCTGTAAGAATGTCTTGTATTTTCCCTTGTTCCCTCCCTTGCCTGAAGCGCTTTGAAACACATTGTGTAGAGGCGCTATACAAATAAACCATCATATCATATCATGAGCTAACTCAATTTGAATGTCCTGTAGTGCCTTTAGCACATCTGCTAAAGGGGAGGATTCGTCTCCATTTGGCTTGGATGATAAAAGTATCCCTTTATGGGGGTGGATAATTATGTCAAAACACTGATAGGAAGAGAGTATCGACATTCTCCCCCGAACCACTGAAGCCGAAATAGATTCGACCCAAACACTGTGGTTGGCACAGGCTCCTGAAGTCAAACTACAGGGCACCACGTGGCAGCCAATGGGGGAAGCGGGAATAGGGAGAGGTTGTGGATGGGAACGGGGAATTTAGGGAAACCGAAAAGAGGTGAAGGGTAAATGCAATTGGATAGGTATGGGGGAGTAAGGGGAAAAACACATGTACCAAGAAACACCTTATCCTAACATAACTGTGACCTGACTAATCTCCTAAAACCTGATTGACTCTATACCATACTCAGACTCTTACAAGGTATACTCTCAACCTTTGGCACGAATCTTAGACATATAGCATGGAAGCAGGATGAACAATGAAAGACGTGAATTAGTATATAAAGCAAGCTGTATGGAAAACACACAAAGGGAGGCTTTCCCAAAATGAAGACACAAACACATGGCCCGTAGGGCAAGCAAATATGGCACAACACATAAATGAACAAATTAAAACTTGTAGACTAATTGGCTCTGAGCTGTACTCAAGGAGTACACTGCGTGTCTTGTTCAGGAACAAACACACACATCCTCTTAGATTGTGCGGGACCTCTACAACCTGCAGCGGACCCTCACTCCCCTTGTCCAATCACCAATAATATGAGCATAATTCTCGAGTTCAAATCCCCAGAAACCAAAGTCCTCCGATAGCAAGGGAGTGCTACTGGTGCTTTTCCCCAAATCACACGTGCCTGCCACCAATTAAACACAAGACACGCAGTCTACTTAACTGAGGGTGCAGGAGTCCCACAGGACTGCCCGGACCAGAAGTGGACCGGCGAAATCTCAGGAAGCGTGTCCTGTCACCACTGCGGCCCGGTGCTGAAATTTAGCTGGAACTGCCTTTGGAAGTAATATACGAAGGCGTCTTGGGGCAACGCTTTTTAGTGTAGTGGGATGCTTTGTACATATCGTCTGCGAAGTGCATGCTGCAGAGGCGGAAACGATTGCCCCTCACGTCTTCCAAGACATCCTTGGCTCTGCTTTCAATCTCAGACAATGGAAATCCGCAATTTGAAAGCCATGTTCTTATTAAATCTAAATCCTTTGGAAATACATGCAGGACTGTTCCAGGAGTTTTGACACGGCTCACAGTAGGGCAATCAAAAATGATACATGAAGGCATTTTTGAAATGTCCGTAAGATCTGTTAAAGAAATCTAAATAATTATTCAAATTAAAGTATCAATGTGAGCAAAGCAACGATCACATAGCTTTGTTTGTAAACTTTTTTTTACCTCTGTAACCTTGTCTAATTATCATAGCAATGAAATTAGTCAGAACTCATTGTTATACCGCAAATTGTAACGTATTACTAGTCCATTCAATAAACTTTGATCCACCAAAAGAAAACATGCGTTGAAAACATGGACTACGAAACATGACATTCTGATACAATGGTCAGTAATGAAATGCGCTAATTCCAGAGATCAAAATACATAAAACGTTCAATGATGGTGCACTCTTAGAGATAATGTACACCATATTCTCATTTTAATTTGAGCATAAAGCAATAGAAACTTACTGAGCAGCAATCGATGAAACTACAGAACGAAATAGTTGACCAACCCTTGCTTGGACAAGCAGCTTTGTATAGCATTTGTTACTAGACCTAAATAGAAGTGGGTGAATTAGAAGCATGTGTGTGTGTGTGCCTGATAACAAGTAGATCGAAGGTGATATACCATGTTAATTGCAGAGATGTTTCCTAGGTAACCATAAAGGGATTTATAAAGGCTTAGAAAAGTGGATCTGTATGTGAAGGTGTGAGGTTTTCATTGACACCCACCAAGCCTTGATGCCAATGTTTGAACTCATACCCATCCACCGAGCCCCCACAGGAGCACGCGGTCATTGGTGCGAACTGCCATTGATAATGGATGGGGATGGATGGGCATGAGAGGAGCGCAATAGGCCCAGAACAGTGTTCAAGGGATACATACATATGTTGATTACATGGATGGGTCTTCAAAGAAGTGTCTGGAGACACTGGTTCTGGGGAAGTCATGTGGACAATGGTAGCAGTGCGGTAAACCCCCTTGAGGTGTACATGGTATTCAGCACCTTTAGCGTCCCCATCCACCAAGCCGCCTCGGGAGCGCATGGTCATAGGTGCAAACTGCCATTGGTACTGGAGGGGGATGGATGGGCGTGAGGCGAGCTCAAATGTCCCGTAACAATGTTCAAGGGATACATACATATGTTAATTGCAGGATCGTATGCATAGATTTTTTAGACAATTGAAATCTTGATGGGGTATGTGCACTTGCATGTCAAAAAAGGGATCGGAAGGGCATGGGGGAGGAGACAGCTAGGAGAGAGTTAACTGCTTTTAACATTGAAGCTTCACCAGAACAGTCACATTAGAATGTGTAAAGAAGTTAGAAGCCCCCACACGAGTAAGTCTGCCCCTGCCCTACAGTCTATGAAGTTAGCCCCTCTCCTGAAATTTGAAGGATTACCCCCCCTGTAGCAAGTGGCTGTGCTCAAGCACTCCGTGATGATGCACCATGTTGGGCGGAGGTGTATGGGGCAGCACCAAAGAGGGAGAGGCACGAGTGGTGCGCCAGACGAGTTGAGAGCGTGAAGCAGACCAGAAAGGAGCACTAAAGCCTGGCTCCTGATCCTTATTCATCTGGGTGCTGTATCCTTTGTTTAGGTGATAAGAAAAGATACCAGCATGATTTGTATAGCATTTGTTACTGGACCTGGATAAAAGTGGGTGAATTAGAAGCATGTGTGTGTGTGTGAAACAGGGGCATCACATTGACGACGAGGACAGAATCCTCTAACCCTGAACAAGTTCCACACGAGCAATGCATGGAGCGCAACCTCCACCAGCATTTCTACCAAGCCCAGGAAATCCTTCCATTCCCTGGAACACAATGCTTAAACTGTTTGACATATACTTGGAAGCACTGAATGGGGCGGAATATGCTAATGCTCGGAAAAAGGCCATGCTGCTTATCAATCTAGGCGTAGAGGGTCACAGGATATTTGAAAGCCTAAGCGTATTCACAGCAGCAAACACAGATGGGGCACTGGATGTGTTCATGGAAGCAAAGATGCACATGAATATGAGGTTTGTGGAAGCCCCCAACATAATGTTGTTAGGGAGAATTCTCTTAAAAGGCTAATTTCCCAAACCTAGTGAGTCCCCCAGCAGCTTTGCTGGATTTTTGGGGTTTGTTTTTTTCTCCTGCTAAGAGTGAGACTCTTACTCCCATTCTTAGGCATGATTTGAGGTATGTCTTTGACTTTGTATGTGTTCATGGGCTATGGGATAACCTCTTTTTACTCCATAGGGCATCATCTGTTTTTCTGTATGTGTGGTACACAGCACCCTCAGTGCTGTACCACAGGGGTGTCACAGTGACCCACAAACATAGACTCCATACTGACTACTGTCTCCCAGGGCCTGTAAAGTCACCATTGGCTTTACTAGTCCAAAATTGTGACCAGAACCAGTACAAACCATCATATTGTGGAAGTACTGGTAAGGGGTAATTCGATTGCCCCTGGGTCTGTTTTCGAGGGGGCACTGTCCAGTCCCCCCTCGTCGAGTTTCTGGCTGGTGGCAGTGGTTAGCACGCGAAATATTCCTTCGGAATATTTTCTATGGGATTTTCCCATTGATTTTAAACGCACCACTTTTTTGGTGCAATGTTAAAGATACCGCCGGTTTATTTATTTAATATTAAATCCCCGGTTGGATCTTTTTGCCAGAACTCAAACTTAAAATGGCGTTTGTGTTCGTCTCTGTAACTCTTACCAAGGTCGAGCCCTTTGCTCCACTTTTTGGCGGGCTTCTCCACAGAAGCCCTCCAAATGGTGCCACTCTGTCTGGGTTCCACAGGAGGGTTGGAGGGGGGAATAGGCACCCTGGACTGCGTTACCTCGGTAACCCAAGTCACACTTTTGTTTTGCCCCTTTTCAAATGTAGTGCTGAAAGTCCCTGTAACCCATAACTGGTGTCCTGACGCTAAATCCCTGCAACACAAAACATTTACCTGCTATCCTGCCCCCATTCCGCAACACAGTACCTGCACCTGGTGTCCTGCCTTCCACAACACCAATATCTATAGCCTGCCTTGCCACCCCCTTTTATGCAAAAACAATACCTGGCATCCTACCTCACTATCGCACAGAACCACCAACCAGTACCTGTCATCCTGACTCCCCACACAGGCCTGGTATTCTGCACATCCCCTCTTTGCTAAACTCTTTACCTTCTCCCCATTTGCTTGCAGGCTTCTCTCAGCCCCCTCCTCACCTTCCCCTTTTTCTCTCCCCTTCTCACCCATAACACCTGATGAGGTCACCAAGACCGTCTGCTCTATGAAAGTCAACTCCAAACAGGTGCTTCCCTGCTCCTCTAGAACTGTCAATGACAACATTGCCTCTCTCGCTCCCTCCTTTGCTGAGTTCTGTAACCACTGTTTCACCACTGGTTCCTTCCCCCTCACCCTTCAAGCATTCCTACACTGATTGGCCCAGTGGTGAGCCGCCTGGCTCACCACTTAGCATGTGTGATTGACAGATAGGCTGATGAATGGGGGTTTTTATGCATAAAAGCAGGGCCTTTGGGACTGGAACTTCGGAAGTCGCCACAGGACCTAAGAATCCGAAGAGGGACGAAGCTGAGCCATCTGCAACAATGACATCACCGATGAAGCCCTGCTGCAGCTACCTCACCACTTTCCCGACGACAAGAGAAGATCTTCTGATGGACGAGTCTTCTTCCTCTGAGCTGGTGGGACAATCCAGTTCACCCTTTCACGCCTTCCAAAGATGGCCCTTGGTCGAATCGCACATGCCAAGCACCCCGGCGGTCGGATAGCTAAGCTCACCACTTTCGACTGCGAATAAAAGGACCGTACCTTTTAATCGGGAACTCTGCGGCTGGTTTCATCCCTGTGCAGTGCAACAACTTCAAGTTTCCTCCTCGACGTGTGTCCTGCCTGTCCTCCCTTTCTACAGATTGCAAAAGGTGACCCTTAAATCCTTTGCTTCTAAACTGGGTTGCCTCCGGGCCGTCTAACTATATCTTTTGACTCACCCCAACCTCTTTTGAACACTCTGCAAAGACTTTCAGTGCACTTTAAACCGTGTTGGGAACTGTTTTATTCTTTGCTTTGCCTTTTCTCTCCCTTTTTAATCGAAACTATTGGAGTGCCATCTAGGGTAAGCGCTCACTTCTGTCTTAACAAATAGTGCGCATTAGCCCTGACTTGTCTGATAGTTATCAAGGGAGATGGGTATATTTTCTATGACTGTGCTTTAACTTGCTTTTGATTAAGAGTGCTGGTATATGCCTTAAAGTGTGTTTTAAATAAATACTTCACAGGATTCTGCCTAACAAATGTTACACCAAACCAGATTCTACTCCAGGAAATAAGGCCTTGCAGAATCCATGAATGACTTTGTAGTAGTGCTAAGAGAATTGGCGATACCTGTGATTTCTGAAATACAGATGAAGAGAGTTAGAGACACGTTGGTGATGAACGGTAGGGATATGAAACTACAAAATGATAGCAGCAAGGAAACTGACACTTGAAGAAGCTATAGCTTAAACAGTAGAGAAGACAGCAGTAAGCAGAAAGACGGCAGCGAAGAACATGCTGAAATCATAATGATGTCAGGGTCAGCAAAGGCCAAGAATCATACAGAGTTAAAGAGCAGCAAGCAAGCCACTAAATCACAAAAGCGATGAGAGGCAATAAGGCGTTTCAGGTGTGATGACGATAAAAAATTTAGCAAATGACAAAAACTGTCACAACAGAAGACGTGCGGTAGGCTGGAACATTGGTCATCTCACTCTAAGTGCTCTACATTCAAGAAATGTCGGGAAGTACGTGTTTTAGCTGCGTCGTTGACGGACTCAGAAGAAGACGTCCCAGAGGCACCAAACATCTTGGTTAGGCATGCCATTAAGAAGAGGTTCAAGTCAAAACAGTATTGTGATGTGATGGTCAATCAAGGGAAAGTTTCTATGCTGGCGGATTCAGTGTCGTATCTCGCGATCCTTCTGGTGGAACTGCTGCAAAAGTGCGCACATCCAGATACTCTGTGCCTCAAACCCTTGGATGTGAAGACAGGTGTATATGGTGGCAATATGATCACGTTGATAGGGTACACCAAGGGCAAACTGACATTCAAAGGGAGGTACACAACGAAGAGGGAGTATGCGACAGATGTCGGGGACCCAACCGTTGGGTGGCATGAACAGAGAAGCCTCAAAATTAAATGGTATCCCTGGAAAGGGGAAAGAGTTTACGTTTTATTAAGCTATACCATGGAAGAGATTCTACAGTATCGCGAGGAGATATTCTAACAAGGAACAGGTCGAATTAATACATGTACACATCACATTATATTGAAGGACACATGTCTCATGAAGCTAAAGATGAGGCCTATCCCGGTCATGGCAACGAAAGAATTGTAGGGTTTACTGAACGGCATGGAAGCAGAAGGTACGATTGAAGCGGTGCAGGTGACTAACTGACTTAGCCCTGTGGTCCTCATGAAAAAGAAACAGGGAAGCTTATGCGTTGATCTCAGAAGCCTGAATAAATAATTGTCACAGACAACTATTCTTTACTGAACATTTCCGAACTCATGCACATCATAGGGGACGCCACTGTGTTTTCAAAGCTGCATATGAGAAACACATATCACCAATTACCTCTTCATGACAGATGTAAGCAGTGGACCGCATTTATAATGCCTGTCGGAGGGTTCCAGTTGACACACATGCCATTTGGGTTGGCCTCAGTGTGAGGAGTCAGGAAAGAAACTCGGACACAAGTCCGCCATGACTTTTGTTAAAGACTTTCATTGAAAATAAAAAGGGTTTGGGGAAATGCTCTAAGGGGAATTTCCCTACCTAAACCAAATGTAAGGATCTGTCTATGTAAGAATGTCCAAACAAAACTGTCCAGTGTCCAAGGTTCTATTCTGACTCTCACACTATAAACGTAACTCTAAGGTGAAGATGAAAATGTATTTAACATAAATGTGGTTTAGAAAAGAGTTCATAAAGAAAGAATAAATGGCTCTAACACAAAAGGTTCCTTGAGGATAAAGGACCTTGCTCCAGAGGGTGGTGCCCTTCCCCTGGATTTTTCTTTCCTCGCTGTGATTTTTCAAACAACAGTTCTTTGGGCCTACTTTGGCAAACAACACTTGCACACAAAATTGTCTGGAATGGTAATATTGTCTCTTTCAGCACATCTGGTATACTTTTCTGCCAGGTGGTGTTGGTCTTTCTTGGTTAACACAATCCTGTTTCGCAGTCCTTATACTTCTTCTCAGGACTTCTTTAATGTAATCAACACAATCCTTTAATTGCCTGGTGTACTCTCTAGCCAGGGTTTCTGGTTCACACACTTGTAATTGCCTGGTATACTCTCCTGCCAGTACTTCTGTTCTTTCACGGTATTTGCCCGCTGCCAGAGTTGCATATACATTTTCTAAGATAATCAGGATTGGCTATTGCTTCATGGCCTCATCTACTCCACAGGTTTTCTCTCTCATCCTTTCCTGATCCATGTGTTTAGTGTTCCCTAATTGCTTGATCCCTCCAATGATTTAATTGAGAGTAACTCTAGGAGTCGAAGACATAAATAGTATGATCGCCATCTTAGATCAGGCAAGTTCGCTGTGGCAGCTGGGTGGTTCTGCAGTTCTCCTCCCTGTTCCGATGGCAACTGACTCCCTCTAACATGTCTTGTACATTTTCTCTGCCCTGTTGCCTCTGCTCACTTCCTGTTCTCTGCATCCATTTTCGAAATAGCACCCCTGACGAAAAAAATGGGACAGGTTGCCAGACCTGCTTAATCGCAGGTTTTGTCCTTGAGCCTCTGGGTTTTCATGCTCTTCTCCGGGAAGAGTATAAAACCTTTGGGAATTTTAGGGCTACAAAAAAATGCAGCAGCTGTCTTCCCCCAACAGGGATAAACTGGTGCCTTTAAAAGAGACACAGTGCATTTCACTCAGGAAGCAAAGGCCCAATGGCACACTCCCCAACCCCCCGGTCTTAATGGTCAATGATAAGAACTGAGGGTGTCATTAGACATTTTTGATCAAAAGACCAAATCAAGCTCCTGTGAAATAGCCAATGCTGTGCCTTATTTAAAGACAACAGCATTTAAAGTGTCTCATGTGTTAATTTTGTGTTTTTAATTGACACAAAGAATGAGGTGTTTACATGTATACAGAAAGTAACATTGCCTTCACCCTGGCTATAAATAAGCCGGGTTCCTATAAGCAGGCGATTTATCACAGTATCTTTGGCTGTAAGACTTGAAAGAACTTTTGCAAAACCTAAAAGTACTTTTTTTTAGACTTGCATTTCTATGATTTCTGGAACTTGTATTCCTGCATTAATGGGGACCTCGGACGGGGGAGCTCCAATTATACTGTTTTTGCTTGACATATTTCTTTGAGGATTTGTATATTTGTCAGGCTATTTTATTATTCTGTGCTGTTCAAGGTTAGGCAAACATTAACATGTACCCCTAACAACTAGACCTGAGAATATATGAGACCAAGCGCTTAAGCTGTAGACCCGTTTCAAATCACAGCGAAACCACATACTACAGCGTGTGATCCTGGGCAAGTAATTGTATCTCCTTGTGCCTGATCTAAGGAGTTTTAATGAAAAATGTGTACGCTCTGCTTTTGTGCTGATAAGACGAAGGTGTGTGCAGTGTTTTAAAGGGACTGGAATATTTATACTGACCCAGGCAGAAATCCATCAGAGATGCTGAGAGTAAATTACGATTGCTGCCTTCTTTTTTTTTCAGATGTGTACCTAGTAAATGTTGTTGCGGCGTGAGTGTGTGTGGAGGGCTTTGATGGTGTGCCCCTGGCATCACGTGTGGAGGAATCAGTTCTGCGTCACCTGGTATTATATATGCGCGCTCTCCAGGCCATTGCGCAGGGGACTCCCCTCTACTGCATGCCACGGTGCGCTATGGAGGGCGAAGTGGCTGCGGGGTGGACTACCCCGTATACCACCTTCAGGGGCCCTCAGGAGTGCGTCCCTCGCACATCGCCTCCCCACAGGCACAGCGCTCCCCTCCCCTCCAGCAGGTTGAACTCTAGTAGGGCCCCCGCTGCTACGTGAGCCCACTGCGCATCCTTAGAACACGGTATCGCGCTAAACCCGCTACTGGGCGTGCGCAACAGCGCAACCAGGATGCGCACAGAGGTAACACGGGCGCTCGGCCGAGCTGCCACCTGGAGCACCCGCTACTGGGCATGCGCAACAGCGCAACCAGGATGCGCGCAGAGATAACACGGGCGCTCGGCCGAGCTGCCACCTGGAGCACCCGCTACTGGGCATGCGCAACCAGGATGCGCGCAGAGATAACACGGGCGCTCGGCCGAGCTGCCACCTGGAGCACCCGCTACTGGGCATGCGCAACAGCGCAACCAGGATGCGCGCAGAGATAACACGGGCGCTCGGTCGAGCTGGCACCTGGAACACCCGCTACTGGGCATGCGCAACAGCGCAACCAGGATGCGCGCAGAGATAACACGGGCGCTCGGCCGAGCTGGCACCTGGAACACCCGCTACTGGGCATGCGCAACAGCGCAACCAGGATGCGCGCAGAGATAACACGGGCGCTCGGCCGAGCTGCCACCTGGAGCACCCGCTACTGGGCATGCGCAACAGCGCAACCAGGATGCGCGCAGAGATAACACGGGCGCTCGGCCGAGCTGCCACCTGGAGCACCCGCTACTGGGCATGCGCAACAGCGCAACCAGGATGCGCGCAGAGATAACACGGGCGCTCGGCCGAGCTGGCACCTGGAACACCCGCTACTGGGCATGCGCAACAGCGCAACCAGGATGCGCGCAGAGATAACACGGGCGCTCGGCCGAGCTGGCACCTGGAACACCCGCTACTGGGCATGCGCAACAGCGCAACCGCCATTATGCGTATGGTAATAACACGGGCGCTCGGCCGAGCTGGCTCCTGGGAGGACCCGCTACTGGGCATGCGCACAAGCGCAATCATGATGCGCACAGTGATAACACGGGCGCTCGGCCGAGCTGGCTCCTGGGAGCACTGGGCATGCGCACAAGCGCAATCAGGATGCGCACAGTGATAACATGATCGCTCTCCCGAGCTGGCACTCGGGCACCCGCTACTGGGCATGCGCACAAGCGCAACCGCCATTATGCGTATGGTAATAACACGGGCGCTCGGCCGAGCTGGCTCCTGGGAGGATCCGCAACTGAGCATGCGCACAAGCGCAACCGCCATTATGCGTATGGTAATAACACGGGCGCTCGGCCGAGCTGGCTCCTGGGAGGATCCGCAACTGAGCATGCGCACAAGCGCAACCGCCATTATGCGTATGGTAATAACACGGGCGGTCGGCTGAGCTGGCACATGAGGGGGAGAACACAAGGCGGGCGACGTCCTAGTTCCTTATTGAACAGGGTTTTGTGCTCTGGAGGGACTGCTATTCTGTCATCAATAGTGCTTCTTTAAATTCTCAAATAACCTTAAGTTATTTGAGCATCTCCTGGCGACTAGGGCCGCATCATGTGATTAGTGCACCATGCCCTTGTGATTAGTGTCTCGCATTCTGCGCAGCCGCAGTGCGGGGCTGGGCGCTCATTGCTCTCACAAGCTCTGGGGTTCCTCATCTCCTTCTTGTTCCATCTCTCGGAAAACTGCAAGAGATCTTTGAAGGAAAACCAGCAAGAATCACTAAGGTGAAATCCATCCAAGATCACAAGAGTGAAATCCACCCAAGATCACTCAAGTGAAATCCATCCAAGATCACAAGAGGGAAAATCACTGAGGTCAAATCCATCCAAGATCACAAGAGTGAAATCCACCCAAGATCACTCAGGTGAAATCCATCCAAGATCACAAGAGTGAAATCCACCCAAGAATCACTAAGGTGAAATCCATCCAAGATCACAAGAGTGAAATCCACCCAAGATCACTCAGGTCAAATCCATCCAAGACCACAAGAGGGAAAATCACTGAGGTCAAATCCATCCAAGATCACAAGAGTGAAATCCACCCTAGATCACAAGAGTGAAATCCACCCAAGATCACTGAGGTGAAATCCATCCAAGATCACAAGAGGGAAAATCACTGAGGTCAAATCCATCCAAGATCACAAGAGTGAAATCCACCCAAGATCACTCAGGTGAAATCCATCCAAGATCACAAGAGTGAAATCCACCCAAGATCACTCAGGTGAAATCCATCCAAGATCACAAGAGTTAAATCCACCCAAGATCACTCAGGTGAAATCCATCCAAGATCACAAGAGTGAAATCCACCCAAGATCTCTCAAGTGAAATCCATCCAAGATCACAAGAGGGAAAATCACTGAGGTCAAATCCATCCAAGATCACAAGAGTGAAATCCACCCTAGATCACAAGAGTGAAATCCACCCAAGATCACTGAGGTGAAATCTATCCAAGATCACAAGAGGGAAAATCACTGAGGTCAAATCCATCCAAGATCACAAGAGTGAAATCCACCCAAGATCACTCAGGTGAAATCCATCCAAGATCACAAGAGTGAAATCCACCCAAGATCACTCAGGTCAAATCCATCCAAGACCACAAGAGTGAAATCCACGTAGGACTACCGGGGAGAAATGCCTAGACACGGCTCAGATGAGGTGAGTTGTCTTCACTGTTGTTTAATTGTGGATAAATGTCTTTGCTGCCAACTGGACTCCTGTCACAAGAATCCCTTTCAGCCATTGCCACTGCCCTTCAGAAGTTATGGATAAGAGAGATGAGGGAGCCAGTGACTTCACAGGTAGAACTGAACCAGAGAATATGATATGGTATTTATAGTGCGCCTATCCACAAGTGTTTCAAGGCGTGGCGAGGCAAGGGAGGGGAAACACAGGGAAGACAGAGACAGCAATCCTGTTAGACCAAGTGACATAGAGATCGCGCAAGTGCGCGGGAACGGGAAAAGTGCAGGGGGAAAGGGGGGAGTGCAGTGCAGTACATAGGACAACAGTAAAATAAATGGAGACAATAAAAACAAATAAATAATAAATAAAAGTGCGGCCAGCTGGTGGCAGGTGCACAGGTAAGTGCAGACATCAGGTGTCAAGTGCTAGTAGGGGCTGTAGGGATACAGAAACAGTCCCCAAGTGCAAGGGTTGCCAGGGGGGCAGTGCACACGTGCAACTGGCGGGGACGGGACCTGGGCCCGAGATTAAAGGGTAGCCAGGTAACCAGTTTCAGATTCAACTGGGAGATCAGCAGGGGAGAGGAGGAGAGAAAGCAGAAGCAAAGAGGAAGTTCTTAAGATGCTTCCGGAACCAGAGATGGTTCTCCTCAAGTTCCAAAGAGGCAAGGAGGCTGTTCCAGAGGGAGGCCTCAGCAGAAGAAAGAGATCTACCACCAACTCGCTGTTTAGAGAAGCAACTAACTCTGAGGGAGTTGGAAGCAGATGAGCGAAGAGCTTGAGTAGGAAGATATTTAGGAAGAGAGAGTTGAAGGTATTGAGGCCCCAGAAGGCCTTGTGGACAATGCAAAGGTGTTTGAACTTAATCCTGGCCGCCACTGGGAGCCAGTGCAGAGATTTCAGTCCTGGTGAGATACGATCCCTGGGCTGGAGGCCAAGGACAAGTCTTGCAGTCCTGTTTTGGATGAGTTGCAGAGGGCAGAGGGTAGAGGCAGGCAGATTAAGAAAGAGGCTGTTGCAGTAGTCCAGCCTAGAGAGAACCAGAGCTCTGGAGACAGTGAGCTTCTGGGGAAAGGAGAGGAAAGGAAGAATACCTCTGAGGAGTTGCAGTGGTAGTGTGACTTCTTAGAGACGTCATAGATGTGAGGAGAGAAGGAAAGTGTGGAGTTGAAGATGACCCGGAGGTTTATAGCCTCACAGGTGGGAGCAGGAAGAGGGCCAAGAGAGGCCGGCCAGAGAGTTATAGGAAAGGAGGGAGCAGGAGTGCCGATGAGGAGAATCTCAGTCTTACTGGCATTAAGTCGGAGATCATTGGCGGCACACCACTCCTGGATGGCAGACAGACAATCCGAGATGAGAGAGGGAGAAGAGGTGGCAGAAGGGAGCCTGAAAATTAGTTGAGTGTCATCCGCATAGCACTGAAAGTTGGGACAGAGAGTGGCAATGCAGTGGGCAAGAAGTGCCAGGTATTGGTTGAACAGCCAGGAAGAGAGGTTAGACCCCTGGGGAACACAGCAGGTAGAGATAGAAGAGAGGAAGGACCCAAGTTGGACCTGGGAGGGTCGATCGGAGAGAAAGGAGGTTAGCCAATCCAGGGCCTGATCGGTGATACCAAGGTTATCACAGAGACGGTTGAGCAGGATGGCATGGATGACCGTGTCAAAGGCAGAAGAGAGATCAAGTAAGATGAGGACACATGGGGTGTTGCAATTAAGGTTGGAGAGCAGGTCTTCACGGATGTTCAGGAGAGCAGTTTCCGTGCTTCTGGCAGCTCTGAAGCCAGACCGATGGTCATGGAGACAACTAACAGTTTCAGAGTGAAGATTAAGCTGGGAGATGGCCAGCTGTTCCAGGAGTTTGCCTAAGAAAGGAGTGATGGAGATTGGACGATAGTTAGCAGGGCAGCAAGGGTCGGCATCAAGTTTCTTAAGAAGAGGGTGCACAAGGGAGTGCTTCAGGGGGGAGGGGAAGACTCCAGTGGCGAAGGAGTGGGTGCAGAAGTCAGCCAGCGCAAGAGCCATGGTGTCAATGTGGTCCTTGATGGTTTTGGAGGAACAGGGGTGAACCTGTTTTGACAAGACTTTCAAAGATCAGACTTGTCTAGAAACCTCGTCTGAGGAAAACAGGGGAAAAGCAGAGAAGAAGGGGGGAGAGGTGGCCGAAGAAGGGCCAGAGGAAGAGCATGGAGTAGTGGCAGTAGGGGGAGAGGAAGAGCATGGAGTAGTGGCAGTAGGGGGAGAGGAAGAGAAAGAGTACAGAATGTCCTGAGTTGGATTGAGTTGAATGAGAAGCCAGGGCCATGCAGAAGGCCTGGGAGGGGACAGGAGAGGTAGCGACTGCAGCAGGATTGGCCAGCTCCTTGCAGATTTTAAAGATCAGCCGAGTTGTTAGATGCCGCAGAGACGTGGGCTTGGATGTGGGCTCTCTCCTTGGTGCGGACGGAGAGCCGGTGTTGCCTTTCGAGCAGGCGACAGGCCAGTTTGTCAGAGGATGTCCCGAAAGCATGCCATTTCCTCTCAGCCACCCTGCACTTGCGTTTAAGGGTGACGAGGTTTGAGTCGTACCAAGAGTTGCACTTGGCTTTGGGCTTCAAGTGGATCCTCATGATGGGCAAGAACATTGAGAGTATCAGATATAGCAGACTGGAGCATGGAAAGGGCTGTGTCAGGGTGTGAGTCAGCCAAGGGGGGAAGCAAAGGGTGAGAAAGTGGCAGCGAAAGCCTCAACTGACACACGCTTCATGGGACGGATAACCGAGAAGGTAGGTGGCAGTGCTGGAGTTGGCTTGGCCTGAGGGATAGAGCGGGTGAGATGGGAGGAAAGGAGAAAGTGATCACTCCAGGAGAGAGGAGTGGTGAGAGGGATCGAAAGGGGAAGGTCTGGAGAGATCAGAGCATCCAAAGTGTACCCTGCAGAGTGAGTTGGGCCAGAGGGGAGACTTGAGAGTGAGAGGGAGTCGCAGAGGTCAGGAAAGAGTCGAGTGGGAGGACAGGAAGCATCTAGGTGGATGTTGAAGTCTCCAAGAAAGAGGAGTTGAGTGCTTGAGACCAGGAGGGAAGAGGAGATGTCCGCTCACTCAGAGAGGAAGGTGGAGGTCTGACCACGTGGCCGATAGATGGTAGCCACAGTAAGGAAATGGCCAGGAGAGAGAGAGAGCCTGCAGACGAGGCATTCGAAAGAGGAGTAGGAAGAGTAGGATTCATGGAAGATCAGGGCTACACCCCCCCCCGAAACTGTTGGATCTGGGCGCGGAGAGGATCTTGTAGCCATCAGGGAGGAGAGTGTCAAAGCTGGTGACAGAGCTGGCTGTGAACTGTGAGACCGAGGACATCGAGGTCAAGTTCCTCCAGGAAGCGGCAGACGTCAGAGGAGTGTTTGACAGCTGAGCAAGAATTTAGAGTGGCAATATGAAGAAGGTTGCCATCCTTGAAAGACTTCCGGGGAGGGGTGCAAATCAGAGGTAAGCCCTGCAGAGGTGTAGAAGCAGCCCGATGGGGGCAGCAGAGGAAGGAGGAGAGGGCCAGGTAGCCAAGGGGGAGACAGCAGGGGTAGGCGAGGAAGACATGGAGGGAGAGAGGGGACAGCAGGAGAAGAAAGGAAATTGATGAGGCACGGGAAGCGTCTATCAAAGAGGAGAAGGTTGGCTTGAGGGCCTTCGACCAAGACGATACCATTCCAGTAAACATTAATGATGACCTTCGAGGAGTGGAAGTAGGCCAAGAGGGCCTCCCACTGGGTGCCACCTGTAATGGGAGAGGAAGAGAAGGGAGAGAGCACAGAGACCAAATGTAGAGTTCATAGGTCTGGCGAGGGAACGACAAAGAGGATGTCGGTGAAAGTTTGCCTGGAGGAGGCACTAGTATAGGTGTCAGCGATAGGGAGGCCTGGGTTGGAGACCAGGATGTCCTTTTTAAACTTCTTCCTACCAGATTTAGTGAGGAGAGCAGGGTAGTCAATAGAGAAGCAGTTAGAAAAGATAAAAGAGACAGAGAGCACCATAGAGTAGATAGGGAGTGGGAAAGGCGAGAACACTAGGGAAGGACACAGGGCAGTGAGCAAGCAGATGAGAAAGAGGGAGATGAGACAAGCTGACAATTGGACAATGCGATTTTTTTTAAATACTTTCAAATGCAATTTTAAAAACAGGAGAAAAAACACATCTAAGTTTGAAAGTCTGCTATAAGGACAGGTTTGCAAGGTAGAGGGAGGTTCTATACCTAACCCGGACCACTCCTGCCTTACTTAGTAGCTGCCGGCTGATGTCTGGCGTCCCCTGCTGACACCTGCAGACACTAGCAGGAGCTGTCTCTGTAGGAGCCGCCCTTAGCTAGAGGGGCTGCCGAGCAGAGGGCTGCCCTGTGAAGGTCAGTTAAGACCAACTATAGGACCAATCAGGACACAGGGGAGGGATTGGAGGAGGATGGAGGGAGGCAGTGGGAGCGGGGAAGGGGAACAGGAGCAACGGGGTGGAAACAAGGGCCTAGGGCTCAACCAGGAGCACTGAAAATGCTCACAAATCAGTCCCAAGTGGGTCAACAATGCACAATGCTCACCTGCAATGCCGCGTGGTATGGCTTGGCTTTAATAACCAAACACGAGCAGAAGACCCATGATGTCCTTCCTGCCTGTCTCTCGCAACACAAAACCCATACCTGGCATCCTGGCTTCCCACCCAACAACACCATATCTCGGAGCTCTTTTTACCTCAACTATTGTGAGACGGCACTAGAGTCCTTTTTTCCCTTGAATTCTGGGGCTTGAAGTTTTGTCTTGCCCCTTTTCAAATGTAGTGCTGAAAGTCCCAGAATCCAAAGAAGGACTGGGTGAGTTGCGTAAGCAAATTGCAATGGTACACTTGAAGGCCCTGTAACCCATAACTGGTGTCCTGACTCTAAATCCCTGCAACACAAAACAGTTACCTGCTATCCTGCCCCATTCCGCAACACAATACCTGCACCTGGTTTCCTGCCTTCCACAACACCAATATCTATAGCCTACCTTCCCACCCCCTGTTACGCAAAAACAATACCTGGCATCCTGCCTCACTGTCCCACAGAACCACCAACCAGTACCTGTCATCCCCTCTTTGCCAAACTCTTTACCCTCTCCCCTCTTGCTTGCAGGCCTCTCTCAGCCCCCTCCTCACCTTCCTCCTTTTCTCTCCCCTTCTAACCCATAACACCTGATGAGGTCACCAAGACAGTCTGCTCTATGAAAGTCAACTCCAAACAGGTGCTTCCCTGCTCCTCTAGAACTATCAATGACAACATTGCCTCTCTCGCTCCTTCCTTTGCTGAGTTCTGTAACTACTGTTTCACCACTGGTTCCTTCCCCTCACACTTCAAGCACTCTCTTGTGCATCCCCTCCTTAAAAAAAGCCGCCTGTGGACCCTTCCTGCCTGCCCAACTACCGTCCTGTCTCCACTACCTTCTTCTTGGGTAAACTTCTGGAGAAGTTGGATATCTCCCAACTAATCCATCACACTGATTCTGTTGGCTGCCTCCATGACCACCAGTCTGGCTTCAGAGCAGCCAGAGGCCCAGAAACAGCTCTCCTGAACACCTGTAATGACCTGCTCTCAAACCTTCACTCCCACTCTCCTTCTGCCCTTATTCCCCTCGATCTGTCCTCTGCCTTTGACACAGTCAATAATTCCATCCTCATAAACCGGCTCTGCGATACCCTGAGTATCACCGACAGGGAACTGCATCGGTTGACGTCTTTCCTCTTGAATCGGCACTCCCAAGTGCAAATGGCCCTTTTTCTCTCCTCTACCTCACTCTCGGCCTGCGATGTCCCTCAGGGCTCTATCCACTCGCTGTGGCTTTTCAACATTTGCCTGATGTTTGCAGTGTGGATGGGCATCCATTGTTACTCCCTTGGACCGTCATATTCTTTCTCACTCATTTACAGATCAAACGCTACATTTGTAAATAGAAAACAGAGCACAAGCTAAAAAGGAACCATTGCGACATAATTGGCTGGAGTTACCCTTGGAGTCCCGAGGAGAGTCCAGTCTTCTCCAGTCTCCATTGGTTTTTTTCCTTTTGAGGAGCTGCAGGGTCGTTGTGCTTCACTTTGACACCCCTAGGAGTGATTTTGCTGGAAAACACTACTGGAGTGCTGTACCTTTAACAAACAGCCCCTCCTATATAATCTGACTCTGGGCATGGAGCCCCGAGGAGAGTCCAGTCTTCTCCAGTCCGCTCCATGGATGCGAGCGGTGAGGTGAGACACTTGTGGGCTGATTCGACTCGAATATCGAGTCCTGTCTGTACTGTATTGTTTACACGAGACCCAATCAATCTATCATGCAGAATATTGTGCAAATTGTGGCTGCTGAATTTGGGTCTTACGTTGTGGCTCTTGAGTGCGGTAGTAAAGGTGCGCGAGGCAACGCCATTCTTGACTCCTCTGCACGTTTACCTAATTCCGGGTAACTATCAATGACAATATTGCCTCTCTCGCTCCCTCCTTTGCTGAGTTCTGTAACCACTGTTTCACCATACAGTGAAACATACTTATTCTGTGAGACATTACAACTTCATCGTGAACGATGGTAAACACTATAATGCCATTCACAAATGGCCCACTCACGCGACAAAGACTCAAAACGCTTTCAGTCACTGATGTCTCACTATCCCTTGCTGACAACCCGGATATTGACGTAGAACTGAATGCTGTTGTAACCGGCACCCGAGAGACATCCCAGAAACATGCAACACCGGAACTGAACAATGTAGAGTATTTAACCGAGGGGGACGAAGCAGTACTAGCTGTATTGATGGACCTGGCGATGGAAGGAAATATGTTTGAGTGCCCCTCCCCTAAGGGAATGGCTAATGCAGAAATGCGAAATACGTCAGTTCCTTTTGAAACCAACGTCGATTTGCATCTTTTGAATGTCTCGATTACAAATAAGGCTGACTCAAAAACAACGGAAGGCAATGCTTCTTTTTATTTTTTATTTTTATTTATTGTTGTTTTGATCATTAAAACCTGACCTTTCAACATATCATTACAAATTTTAAAAAAGAAAAAAGAAAAATATATAAAGATAAAAATATATTACATTCAATTTTACAATATTTCATAATAAACAACTGTCGAATCTTTATGCAGTTATTACATACATCACTTTTCGAAATTATAACATAAAATTAAAAGATTTATCACATCGCTCTTTCTTTAACATCGTTAATCTCTGATAATTTAAATTTCACTAATTTTTAAATAATTCACCTTCAGATTTTGCACATGATTTGGACCTGATTCACTCTCAGAGTTAAATAACATGAGATACATATAGTTGTTACATCTCTTCTTCTTGAACAGCATTAATCTCTGGTAACCTAATTTTCAATGAATTTAGATAATTCACAAGCGCATACCTTAATTGTTTTGAATGTCCTCTAAATAATATTAACCATAATTCATCATGCATAACCACCGTCTTGTTGATCAAGTGCTTAAAATAATTTATTCTTGATGATAAAAGACTAACACATTCTACCACTAAGTGTTTCATCGTTTCTATCTGTTTATGACAGAATCGACAAGTTTGAGCAGATGTCTTCTCCCATCTAAACAGAATCTCTCTTGTAGGCCAAATGTTCAATCTAAAGCGCATGAAATATGCACGATGTCTCGGATTTGGAGATTGTCTTAAATAAGTTTCTATATGGCCTTGTGCTTTTAAGGCAAAAGGATTCGACCCGAATTTAATTATTTTCATGCATGCATCACGGGTTTTGATCCAGTCGGATTCCCACAACTTAGTTTTGGCTTTATTGGGATTTTCGATAAGCAAGATTTCAGAGACATCAGCTCCTTTCAAGAATTTTCTAGCAGAAGTACGCCATTTCATTGGAAAGATTTAATCTGATAACAATAAGTAGCTAGATATGATGTCAAGTAGCCCATTAGTACTATCTTTCATGATACATTTTCGATATAATAAACAAACCTTCCATTTATACACAGTGTAAAGGGATATAAGCCCCAGTTCGTATCTAATGATAGAAATAGATTCAGAATTTGGAAGCATGAGCGATCTTTTCCGAAACTTGCTTTCATATTTAACCCAATATGTGTATGTTTGGCATATCTCGGCTTCAGAACCATACAAAATGGTAGTCACATATTTTTGCTTGTAAAATATAACCATAGGGTCAATAGAAAATTTGCAATATTTTGCCCGGATTATTCGTAGTTGAGATAGTGCACTCGAATGTTTTAGTTTTAGGCGATGTTCCTGCATTTTATCGGACAATTTGCTAGCCACACAGACCCCCAAATAGATGTATGATCTTACAAGCAGCAAATCAGTGCCTTGAAGCTGCCAACGACATGTTTTCTGACCTCTATTAACTCCAAATTGCATTACTTGAGTTTTTTTAGTATTAATGCTAATACTATTACGTTTAGCATATATATCTAATGCATTTAGCAGATTACATAAGCCAATGGGCGTTTTGGACAGTAACACCATGTCATCGGCGTTCAAGAGCCACTTAATTGCTACACCTTGTAATTTCGGAGGATCAACAATCAGCCCCTCAATACTAGTGCCAAAATCCAAAAGAAAGTAATTAAACAAGGCGGACGCTAACAAGCATCCTTGTTTCAGACCCCGAGTGGTCTGTATGGGTTCGGACAAGAGGCCCTCGTTGTTCAGGCGAATAGAGATTGAGGTGTTTGAATGTAATTGAATTATCCATTTTAGGATATGCCAGGGGCACTTTAAATCCATCAATTTTTTAAATAACAATTCCCTTGGGACCAAATCAAAAGCTGCCCTAAAATCAACAAAAGCCATATAAATTGGCTGGTTGCGTTGGTTGTTCAGGTGAATAATAGCCTTTAAAGTGATCAAATTGATGGCAGTGCCTAACCCTGGAACAAACCCAGTTTGAAAAGGATCTCTGTAATTGAGTTGATTTAACCAATGGTTAAACTCACCTAGGATCAAGCGGGCAAACATTTTTCCCGGACAGTCAAGCAAAGCAATGGGTCTATATGATGCTGGATTTGTCCTGTCTCCTTTCTTGAATATGGGGAGAATAATTGATGTTTTCCAATTCGCGGGCACTAAACCTGTTAACATAATGTGTTGAAACATATCAAATAGAATGTCTGACCACAAATGTTTATTTTGATTATCATGGCATTATGTAGCCCATCTGGTCCGGCAGCTCTGGATACACTCAATTTAGACATAAAAAACAGTATATCCTCGCGGCCAACATTAACAGTATGATTAGCTGTAATGTTATCCCAGGTTATGTCAAGATCTAGGAAAGGCGAGGTGTATATATTGCCATAGAAATCATTCCAAGATTCTTGGGGGATGGAATTCACCTGTAATGAATGTTGGTTTTTAACCGTGGTGTTATTTAACAGAGCCCATATTCCTGCCGATGATTTGAGGATGATTTGTTTCAACATCGCCTCCCCATCGAGTTGGTATTGGGAGGCACGGCGATGTCTAAGCCAATTTTTATACTCCTTTTGTAATCGTTTGGTCTGATCTTGTTTAGAGCCCGGGACAAGAGTGTACCCATTTGATAGCCTCCTAACAAGCCTTCTCAATTCACTCTTCCTATATTTTACTTCTAAATCGAAGGCATGACGATGAACCTGGGTGGAGCCTTTAGGACACGCCCTCTGTATTGAAAAGCGCTGTATGGCATGTACATAACAACCACTAAGACATTCATTATTACCAGTATACTGTTCCCACAAGGTATCTCTGAGCTGACATAATTTTCTGTGAGTCCATTTTAATCGATTACCAGCATTATTAATGTATAGATTAGTCACATTCATATTCTGAGGGAGTTTCTTCGTTTCAGCCCAATCATATTTTAGATGTAGTAAACTATGATCACTCAGAATAGTTGGTTTAATGGATAACATAGTTATATTATTCAAAAAAAGAGTATTAACAAAGATGTAATCCAACGTTACATGGTTTTTAACATTATGCCATGTAGGTTTAGGAGGTACATCCCCAGGTATAGATCCATTAACCATTACAAAATTGCAATCAGCCATTAGAGTTAACCAGCGACGTTCATCAGACATGGGACTCGAGAGATTAGGAGCTAAGAGGTGAAGATTCAGATCCCCCATTATAAACGTGTTGGTAATGGTAACATCTAATAATAATTGATCAAGGATCATGATCAAAGTTTCAAAGAAAACCTTCGAGGATATATGTTTTTTCCCCCAATAGATGTTTATCATGGCATAAAAGCTTTCTCCAACATGAAGCTTTACATACTGAAAGCAGGGTGACGGTGATCTGTGCCAAATAATTTCAATGTTCTTATTCTTTCGGAAGGCCATGAGAAGCCCGGCCATAGGTCGTCCCTTCACCGGCTCTATGGCTGGTACAAAGATATTATATTGATCCCATGTTGGTGTATCGCGAAGCCATGTCTCCTGAAACACTAGTATATCAAACTGGAAGAGGTTGTTGTTTCCATTATTAATAAAGTGTCTATGACCTCTAGTGTTCCAAGAGAGTAGACTAACAGATTCCATCTTCTGGGATGGTTACGATCTCAAATTGTCACTGTCACGGGTCCATAGATTATGTGCAGCTGCTGCCTCCGAACTTATGGAGGCTATGTTGTCACCATACATTCGACTTTTAGGATGTTGATTATTGGATTGTTTCAGATCATCATGGAGCACATCTTGTGATAGTAGAAAGCCCAAATTATAAAAGGCAGTCCGAGCCAGCCAGAGCGTGTTTAAAACCACTCTTGATTGTACATATAAACGTGCTTCTGTTAGATCTTGGTCACTAGTAAATTCAACCAAGCTAATATCAGCTGATGTTAAATCTTCGAGAGCAGCGATATCAGCACAGATATTCAAAAAGCTGGCTCGATTAAGGTAATAAGTGGGGAATGGGTGACCACAACATTTTATAAGAAGGCGATGGTGATTTTTAAATTGCGATTTACCAGCAAGTCTAGATGACCCTGGGATATGCTCACTCTGTTTGCTCATAGGTAGCATGATAGAAGATGATGAACCCCTGATTCACACATCCACAGTGTCCTGTGCTGTTATTTTTTGAAGTTTCTGAGGTCCATGTAACAAGGGTTCAGTTCTGGGTATTGCCCTTTGATAATCCTGGGCAGTTAGATCAATTTTACCCAGTGAGCCCTGGTTAACTGACCTACAGTTTGTGTAAATGCTTCATTTTCTCTAGTATATCTTGCGAAAGAAGCTTGTATCTCCTCACGCAAATCTTGTAGTATCCCATCAGCACAAAGCGCTTGCATTTTATCATCTTGCAGGTGGGTAATATTCGTTTGTTTAATCTTATTCTCATTAGTTGGCGCAATGTAACGCTGTACAAGAGCTTCATTGACTTTAATCTGTTTGTCAAAAGAGGCTCGTAGTTCAGCTCGTAAATCGTGTAAGATGTCATCAGTAGTACTTGAAGCATTTTCAAAAACAGCAGAGGATTGAACTCGATCAGCACATAAGCTCTTAGCCAATGTCCTTTCTTCAACAGATGGTGGTTGAGGACCCCTACAATTGCAGACTGGGATATAGTTGCCCCATTTTGAGTCTGAATGCTCTGATCTAATGGATTTAGAGATAATGTTGTTACACTATCAAGCAAATCATCAAGTGGTTGATATTCTAAAGCATCTTGTGTAGTCTGATTTTCAATGTCTATGCTCAATTTTTGTTTTTTCCTGACTGATGTCACAAGTCTAACAGCTTTCTTTACTTTTAATTTAGAACTTGTATTGACAAATGGTAGACACATTTTTGGTTCAAGTAGAGTTTGACCTAAGATGGACACAGGAAGAGCTTTCAAGGTACTGAATATTGGAGCAAATGATACACCTTGTACTTTTGGGATTATCCCGATCGGCATAAGAGGTGCTGACTGGATAGAAACTTGTGGAATTGGAGGCAAAATACTCTGTTCTTTTGTCATTACCTCAGAAGGATTGATAGGCACTAAATGAGCTCCAGCATCAAGGGTGATACTTGAGACTGACTTTATATTTGGTATTGAATTTGACGGCAAGCCTACCATCACATCTGGTGCATCACTTGTATTTGTTTGCATAGATTGATTTGTCATCTTGAGTATAGTAGAGCGAGATGTCAGAATGCGTGCCTTCTGTTCTTTTTTAAGAAGCATGTGTAACACATGTAGTTCGCTATTCTGGCAACGCATCTTTTCATCTAATGATTCGTAAAGCTTAGCCAAAGACAATAGGGCGGTATTCATGGCACTCAACGTGTTGTTTAAAGCTGGTGCTTCAGGAAAAGAGAACCTATTTTCTTTAAATGGCATCTGACTATCACGAATAAAATAAGGATGACTAGTATCAGGTTCTATGAACCTGGTACGTCTAGGTGTTGGGGCCACAAAAGATGTATTTGAGATTGATGATGGAGATTTGTCGAATAAGACCGGAGATTTGTATAAATCAGGATTCTCAGTCTCAACTGGTGGGGTGGTATTTAGCTTTTGAGCATGATCTATACACTCACTTGTATGGATGTGTGAGTGATCAGCCAATTGGATCAGATCACCCGTGTTTGAGCAAATATACATTATGTCAGGTGTTGCGGATTCATGAGGACTGGATGCTAAGATAGATGCTAATGTATCATCTCCAGATTCACCAACCGCTGTCAATTTAGCATATTTAGTTCGTAGTAACTGCTGAGCTTCAACAGAGCATAAAGGTACAGGGGGGGTGCATACGGTTTAGCCGCTACAGTAGTAACTGCTTGTGATGTGCATGTTTCGCCTGATGTATAGGCTAATTGAGGCATCCGCTACTTCTGTTCTCGCTTGTTGAAGTTGAACACTAGTAATACATGTTTTTGAGGCAATCACATCCATCTCCAAGTTGGTACTTAAGGGCACTGAATTTATTACAGACTCTTTAGAGACAGGAATTATGGGCGGCGAGGCTCTGCACAGAACTGTAGTGTTAGGACAGACCAAGTGCTGAATAATGGCCGTCTCAAACACATTAGGGCAAATCACCTGATTGGCCATAGCTAGCTCTGGCGCCGAGGAAACAGTTATTGACAACAGAGTTTTTTCCATTTGTAAGGTCATTGCTGAAGTTTTTTCTGATCCTACAACATCTGTGATGCAATAGGAACGAATATCCACATTAAGAGAAGTCGCTCGTTTCCTCTCTTTATTTTCTTTAATTCTTTTAGTGATCAAGGTCTTTTTAGGTAAAGGTGGCACTAGGTTATACGTATTAGCTACAGACTCAGGCATTCCCGCTTTTAGCGAGTTGATTTGACGTGACATAAAGAAAGATTGTATAATTCTTCAAATAAGAACACAGGTATATTATAAAGTAAAACCTAATAGGATCAGTCCTTCAAAAGCAGGAAAGCGTGTCCAGCAATGTGTTTGTCCGACAAGAATCCTCTGGCAACCCGGCGAGACACAGCGAGACAGGAAAGCACTTAGCAATTCACTTGTGCAATTCGCAAAAGGATTTTAACTTTCTCTTTTCGTAGTTTGCCACAAGAATCCCAACACAGTTAAATAAGATTGATACACAAAACCACTTAAAAAAATAAAGACAACTTTAACTAATAAATTAATTAATAATTAAAAAAAAAAAAGCAAGAGCCACGACCCAATCAGTAGATAGTTTCACAGGTGGAAGTCAGGCAGCTTCCCGTGCCGCGGGAAAAAAGTCTGCTCGGCGAAGACTCAGCTGTTCTACAAAGGCGGCAGAGTTCAAGAGTTCAAAACACAATCCTTAATGCAGGAGCATTCAGTCCCAGCAAACAGTACTTTCTTGTGCTTTATGTTATTCCCGGATAGCCACAAGTTGCCCAGGGGAAGCAATCCGGCCAGACAGCCAGGCAACAAAGCAGCAAACCGCCAAACAGTGAAAAGAAAATTTTAAAAAAAATTCACTTGCCCTTCTCACACTCGAGCTTTCCTTTTATAATGTAAGTTCTGGCACGCACGCCAAAGCCGCCAAACAGCTACAGATTCGCACAGCCCTTCTGCCACAGGGCTTTCGCCGCAAGGGTGCACCAGGTGTCCTAATGAGCTCAGCTGCTACACACGTGACATGCGAGTCACTGGAAGAAAAAAAAAAAAGAAAAAGTTTGTGTGCTTTTTAAAAGTAAAGGCGTCCTTTTCACCTTTCACTTTTTCTGAAGTTCTGAAGTTCCTGCCGGCTGCAGGGTGGAGCAAAGGAGACTGCTTCTTGCTGCCCACTTACTCTCCGTTCGCTCGCCAAACAATCCAATAAGTGAAGCACAGTAGAATGAATAAATAGGTCACACTGCCGCCACAGCTAAACAGATTCGCACAGCCCTTCTGCCACAGGGCAATGCTTCACAGCAGGATGAGAAATCGGAAATGGAAACAAACACAGTGGCAAACCCATGAGGGTGTCACCCCTTAAAAGAAGAAGATGCAGATACCAAGAGAACAAATGAAATACCAATTGAAAAGGGAATGAATAATTTCAAGCTCGAGCTATTCCCTCCCGCCAGTCAAATGGGAAATGTCCCAAAAAAAGAAAGCTATGCTGGCAAAACAACGATGGCACAGGAAGCATGATCAAAGAATAAAATGCAATGATGCAAGGCTCTCTGCTTTTCACACACCAAGCGCGCGTGCAGCTCGACTTTGACTCGACATAACGGAAATCGAGTTACTTATGTCGAATCACGAAAAGAGAAAAGATGTCTTTTTGAAAACTAGGAAAGCGCTTTACAACATAACAACAGGATAGACTAATGGAAGAAGCAACTTAACAATCATGAGACATACCAGCGAAACAAAATGTAGAACGGTTTCCTTGGATATTGGAGGTGAGGGAAGGGTGAGAAGGAAGGGAGAGGGGGTAGTGAAGGGAAGGGGAACAAGATTCAATTATGTGTCATGGCCACTGGTTATTGGCCAGTTACTTCACATCCTGCAGGGTCCCCATGGACCCAGTCTTAGCGCCTTTGGCACCAAGCTCATTATAAAGTGTGCTTTGCACACAAACTGTCGAAGGCATGTGCATCTGGCCAGGGCGGGGCCCTAGCAATGCATGGAAGGCACGTGCAGAAGGTAGGAGGAGTGGCAAGGTGGGGCATCAGGGCGGGGCCTAAAGGGAGTGGCTGGGCCCAGGCTATATAAGCCGGCCCCATCTGCATGCTGGTGCTTCGCGTTAGTCTGCTATAGCAGCATAACGCTTACTGCCGTTCAGAAGACCTTATCTGTTTCAGCACGTGTATCCTCCGACTCCGGAACCCTCCAGCATCTTACCTTGAGGTCAGCCAAACCATTGTTTCACTTCTGCAGCTACGCGTGCATCTTACCTGAGTCAGCCACGCCAACACTTCACTTCTGCAGCTACGTGCGCATCTTACCTGAGTCAGCCACGCCATCGCTTCACTTCTGCAACTATGCGCGCATCTTACCTGGGTCAGCCGCACCATCGCTGGAAGCGCTGCTATCGCTTCACTTCTGCAACTACGCGCGCCTCTTACCTGAGTCAGCCGCACCATCGCTGAAAGCACTCCAACGCTTCCCCCTTCTGCAGCCACGCGCATATCTTACCTGGATCTGCAGCCCCTCGAGAGTGCCGCCCGGCATCCTTACAAGTCCCGAACTTCAATCAACACAGGATCTTCTCCCGACGCACCATCCTCAGGGATCTTCATCTCCGGCCGCATGTAGGAGTTCGGAAACCGCCCATCAAGCACCGATCAGTTGCACCTTAAGGGGAAAGGAAAGACAAGGGTAGCACTTGCATAGACTTTCATCCTCTAAGCAGCGAGCTTCAGGTAGAGGCCACTTACCTCTGGTAGCTCCTCCGGAGGAGACTTTGTCATCACACGTTCCAGGGTCATCTTCATACCTAAACGAGAGAGAAAGGACAATATTTGGTTACGGACAATAATCATGGAGGAAGATTAACACAATCAATACGAACAATAATCATAGTTACAAAACTTACCTTTACGACGGAATGGTCGCAGCCGGTCTGGACCTTCACGCCAAGGACCAGTGACACAAATAGGTCCATCTACAGCGCCCCTGCTGGAAGAAAGCAGGACAGAGAGCTCATCTTTCAATCAAAACAGGTGAGCCTGCATGGTCAAACTCTTGCTCACAACTATCTGAAACAAAAGGGTTGAGGGGAATCCCGACGTCGCCACGCCATTTTCACCATCTCTCATTCCCTCTCAGGAGCAGAACCAGTATCCTGGATCCTCGATAATGCAGTGGCTGGGGGAGAGAGCTGATCCACGGGAGCCAGGTCCAGGGAGGGCTCCAACCGCGCCCCAACACCCCCACGGAGAACAGGTGAGCGTAACAGAACGCGAACCCATTCCGAATCTCTGCCTGGGCATCATGTATGCTTCAGAGACTGATCAGTTGGCCCAATTGTTGGGGGAACTAGGAGCTGAAGTACATGCCTCCAGACAAGAGACTAATTCGTTAAGAAGGGATTTTATTGTTGCACGAGCAAGAACCGACGAACTGGCAAGGCAGGTACTTCAAACACATGCAGGGCAAGTTCCGTTATCTGGAATCGCCCCAACCCCTTTGCCACCATCACCACCAGTGCAAGTGGTGCTCCCAGGGGCTGCACCGTTGGCTCCACCCGAACAGTTTACCGGCAACCCCAACAAATATGCGATATTTATGAATCAATGTCACATGCACTTTATGTTACGGGCCCCCATATCTAAGCCAGAGAGGGAAAAAAGGAGGCAACAACAGCTTTGTTTTTATTGTGGCAAGGCTGGACACTTTCTGTGAGATTGCCCAACAAAACCCCCCAGGAAAACTGTAGGTGCAACCGACAGTAACGATAACGAGCAAGACCAGGCTTCGGCTCCGGAAAACTCCAGTGCCCGACAAGGGTAGGGGTCCCCTTGTCGAGCGAAATAAAGAAAGCAGTTCAGACCTCACACCTAGTCATTCCGGTACTTATAGTTCACCCTCAGCAACCATCAAGGGTACACGTCTTGAGGCATATATCGACAGTGGAGCAGTTGGTAACTATATTGATCAGGATCTAGCTGCACGAATAGGCCTTCCTCTTCAGCATAAATCGCAGGCGGAAAACGTAACTGCAGTGGATGGCTCTCAACTAGCCTCTGGACCAGTAACGCAACACACCGAAAAAGTTATGCTGATATGTCAGGATGGTCATCGAGAAGACATCTCATTTGATCTTATTGGAGCACCACAGTTCCAGATGATCCTAGGAATGCCATGGCTGGAGGCCCATAACCCCAGAATAGACTGGAAAACACGAGTGCTGACCTTTCCGCAAGAATGCGCCAAAACCTGTTATCCTAAGAACTTGCAGAAACCCAAATCCAAAGCAAAGGCACTTCTGGCTCTTGCGAGCACCTTGCCCCCAGAATATCTGGACTATCAGGACGTATTCCAAAAGGAACAAGCGAATATGTTGCCCCCGCATAGACCCTATGACTGCCAGATCGATCTGATACCCGGGACCCAAATCCTGTGCAGTCGAATATATGCCTTGACAGAGCAAGAAAATCAACACCTACAAACCTACCTAGATCAGTACCTGGTGAACGGATCTATTCGTCCATCTATGTCCCCTGCATCCTCAGTGCTCTTCTTCGTACCCAAGAAGGAAGAAGACCTCAGAACTTGCATCGATTACAGGGCTTTGAACCAAATTAGGGTTAAAAATAGGTATCCTCTACCACTCATCTCAGAACTACTCGGCAAGGTAAAGAGCACTCGGATCTACACGAAGCTAGACCTCCGGGGTGCTTATCACCTCATATGAGTTAAAAGTGGCGACAAGTGGAAAACAGCATTTCGGACCAAATATCGACTTTTTGAGTATCAGGTGATGCCCTTTGGGTTATGCAATGCACCAGCGGCATTTCAGTTCTTTATGAACGATGTACTCCACGAACTATAGGAAGTCTGTGTTCTTGTTTGTTTACATCGACGATATCCTCATTTATTCGCAGTCCAAGGAAGATCATGTGGGCCATGTAAGAGCTGTGCTGGAAAATGGTGTCCAGTCATTTCGTTGAAAGACATTTGGTCGAAAGTCAAATGGTCGACGGAATTTGGTCGAAAGCCAAATGGTCGAATTTCTTTTTTATTTATATATATATTTTTCAGGTTTTCGTTTAGGGAAAAAAAGGGTTTTTTAGAAAAAAAAGGGGGTTGGGGGGTGGACCGCCCCAAAAAAAAAAAAAGGTAAAAAATAAAATAAAAATTCGACCATTTGGCTTTCGACCAAATTGTGTCGACCATTTGTCCTGTCGACCATTTTTTTTCGACAAAATGACTGGTAACCCTGGAAAAGCTCTGTCAGCACCGATTGCTTGCCAAACTGGAAAAATGCTCCTTCCACGTCGTGGAGGTCGAATTTTTGGGATTTATGCTTATTCCACAGGGTGTTCGAATGGACACACGCAAGGTTGGGGCTATCCTCAAATGGCCTTCCCTGACCTCTACAAAAGGGGTGCAAAGCGTGTTGGGATTTGCTCATTTTTACAGACGGTTTTTTACCACAATTCTCTCAGATCGTCCATCCGATCACATCCCTTCTAAAAAAAGAATAAGAAATTCTTATGGTCCGCTGAAGCGGAGAGCGCTTTTCAGGAATTGAAACAAGCCTTCACCTCGGCGCCTGTACTTCAACATCCTCGACCAGATCTACCCTATGTGGTTGAAACGGAAGCCTCCAGTATTGCCATGGGAGCCGTGCTATCGCAAAAGGACCCTGAGACGGGGCAACTCCATCCCATAGCATTTTGGTCTCATACATTTTCAGCACCCAAAAAGAACTATGCAATTACCGACAAAGAACTCTTGGCAATCAAAGGAGCCTTCAAGACCTGGAGACACTACCTGTTAGGGGCCAAACACACAGTTACTGCTATTACTGATCACCGTAACCTTCAATATTTAAAAACAGCTAAAGCTCAGTCCTCACGTCAACTCCGCTGGGCTTTATTCTTTGTGAGTACGATTTTATAATAACCTATTGACCAGGAGTGCATAACAGAAAGGCAGACGCCCTATCGAGAATGGGAGAGGACCAAGACGCCTTCAACCAAGTCGACCCCATTGCCATAATCCCCGAAGAACGGATTCAACACCAGATCGCCGTAACTACCTGCTGGGAAGACTTAAAAATGTATCCCCAGAGTCAGATGGACCAGACTGCCCAAAAGGAATGGTTGAGTAAGGGGGATCAATATTCTATCAAAAATAATCTGCCATACTTCCAGGGAAGAGTATATGTTCAAGACAAGGAAACACGCACCAAAATAATAGCGAACTATCACGAGTCATTGGTGGAAGGGCACCTTGGAATTGCCAAAAGACTAGAGCCAAAATCCATGCCAATTATTGGTGGCCCTCTTGGAGGAAGGATGTAACCCAGTTTGGTACCACTTGCGGTGTCTGCGCACAAAACAAAGCCCAAAAACTAAACCCTGCAGGGCTATTGAGACCATTAGGAGTACCACTGACACCATGGCATACTTTGTCACTGGACTTCATTACTGACCTGCCACCCAGTGATGGGTTTAATACGATATTGGTAGCGGTAGATCTATTCTCCAAGATGGCACATTTTATCCCACTGAAAGGACTTCCCACCGCTGCTACTCTGGCCACAGTATTTCTGGAACAAATCATTCGACTACATGGTTTCCCATCTGTACTGGTTTCTGACCGGGGAAATCAGTTTATTTCGGCCTTTCGGAAAAGATGTTGCAATATAGCCCAAATTGACCTCCGTCTTTCCACGAGCCATCACCCCCAAACCGATGGTCAAACGGAAAGGACGAACCAGACGCTGGAACAATACCTGAGATGTATGTTGCAACAAACAGGGGAGTCCTGGAAGAACATTCTCTGGTTAAGCGAATTCGCATACAATAACTCTAATCATACAAGCACCGTGCAGACCCCATTTTACACAATGAATGGTCGACAACCAAGGACATCTTCTTTGGATCCCCTTGACGAGTTGGAGATGCCGGCTGTTACATCATTGCATAATATAATCACTTAAAGAAGCCACGAGAACTTGAACCGTGCTAAGGAGCAACAAAAGACATTTGCAGACCGACATAGGAGAGAGGCTCCACAATATCACATTGGGGATAAAGTGTGGTTGGCATCCAAACACATTCCATTAAAAGGACCCTGTGCCTTTCGGCCACGATATCTGGGACCATATCCGATTAAGGCCATCATAAACCCTGCGGCCATGAAATTGGATTTACCAGCCAATATGCGAATCCACCCAGTATTTCATGTCTCTCTTCTAAAGCCAGTGAAACCAGACACACAAATTTCAACACCACCTGAACCGGAGGTTATCGCAGGGGAACTTGAGTATGAGGTAAAAAACATTCTGGACTCGAAGAAAGTACGCTGGGAACCAGCCGAATTTGTCCATGCTCCACGACTCATCAAACAATTTCACCGGAACAACCCCACCAAACCGGGACCAGAGGGAAGGACAATCCTGAGAAGGGCCTTGAGGGGGAGTGCTGTCATGGCCACTGGTCATTGGCCAGTTACTTCACATCCTGCAGGGTCCCAATGGACCCAGTCTTGGCCCCTTTGGCACCAAGCTCATTATAAAGTGTGCTTTGCACACAGACTGTTGAAGGCACGTGCATCTGGCCAGGGCGGGGCCCTAGCAATGCATGGAAGGCACGTGCAGAAGGCAGGAGGAGTGGCAAGGTAGGGCCTCAGGGTGGGGCCTAAAGGGAGTGGGTGGGGCCTAAAGGGAGTGGCTGGGACCAGGCTATATAAGCCGGCCCCATCCGCATGCTGGTGCTTCGCGTTAGTCTGATAGATCAGCGTAACGCTTACCGCCGTTCAGAAGACCTTACCTGTTTCAGCACGTGTATCCTCCGACTCCGGAACCTTCCAGCATCTTACCTTTAGGTCAGCCACACCATCGCTTCACTTCTGCAGCTACGCGTGCATCTTACCTGAGTCGGCCACGCCATCGCTTCAATTCTGCAGCTACGCGCGCATCTTACCTGAGTCAGCCAAGCCATCGCTTCACTTCTGCAACTACGCGCGCATCTTACCTGGGTCAGCCGCACCATCGCTGGAAGCGCTGCTATCGCTTCACTTCTGCAACTACGCGCGCCTCTTACCCGAGTCAGTCGCACAATCCCTGGAAGCACTGCTATCGCTTCCCCCTTCTGCAGCCACGCGCATATTTTACCTGGATCTGCAGCCCCTCGAGAGTGCAGTCCGGCATCCTTACCAGTCACGAACTTCCATCAACACGGGATCTTCTCCCGAGGCACCATCCTCGGGGATCTTCATCTCCGGCCGCCTGTAGGAGTTTGGAAACCGCCCATCAGGCAACGATCAGCAGCACCTGCAAAGGGAAAGGAAACACAAGGTTAGCACTTGCATAGACTTTCATCCTCTAAGCAGCGAGCTTCAGGTAGAGGCCACTTACCTCTGGTATCTCCCTCCTCACACGTTCCTGGGTCATCTTCATAACTAAGGGAGAGAGAAAGGACAATATTTGGTTACGGACAGTAATCATGGAGGAAGATTAACACAATCAATACGAACAATAATCATAGAACAAAACGTACCTTCACGAAGGAATGGTCGCAGCCGGTCTGGACCTTCATGCCAAGGACCAGTGATGCAACAAGGTCCATCTACAGCACCCCTGTTGGAAGAAAGCAGGACAGAGAGCTCATCTTTCAATCAAAACAGGTGAGTCTGCATGGGCAAACTCTTGCTCACAACCATCTGGCACGAAAAGGTTGAGGGGAATCCTGACGTCGCTACGCCATTTTCACCGTCTCTCATTCCCTCTCAGGAGCAGAACCAGTATCCTGGATCCTCAATAATGCAGTGGCTGGGGGAGAGAGCTAATCCACGGGACCCAGGTCCAGGGAGGCCTCCAACCGCGCCCCAACGCCCCTACGGAGACCAGGTGAGCGTAACATTATGTGATATAAGGTCAAGTGGATGTGAGAGGAAGGGAAGGGAAGGTATGGGAACAGGGGAGAAGGGGATTTGCAGCCAACTTTGGATGTATCGCATGTAGTGGACCAGAGTAAGCCCTTGAAATTAAACTACGATATTTTTGTGTCCAATCCAGGACAGAAAAAAAAGATGAAGCAGAAACAAGAGGTTAAGCCCAAATCAAAAAAGAATCAAGCTCAAGGGCCTTCCTGAGACACCTGACACTACCAGTGAAATCATCCAAAAAACAACAAAATAATACAAATAATGCCCTGGAAACAACACACAATATGCCCCAGAGCTCAACGAAAATCATGGAACTGGTGCACATGGTACCAAAAAACAGCCTTAATTGCGCAGAATGTTCCAGTCCAACAGGTAAAAGACAGTGAGACAACTCAGTCACCGATGAGTAGAAATTAGCCAAATATGAGCTCTTTGATAGTCATCGACCAGTATGACGACGATGATCCAGGAGATGTGATGATAAACTATCTGTCCTGTGAAGATATAACAGACAACGACTTTCAAGACCCCATTGCGGACTATTCATGTGAAGATGTGTCTAATGACAATCTAGAAAGTACGTATGGAAACAGATCAGAAACCATCGATCTAACTTCCAATGACGAAATTTCAACCTTGGTAACCATCTCGTCCAATAGCCCTAACCAACCAAACTCAAGAAAGAAAGTAAAGAGAACACAACTGACACAGCCCAAATTCATCGATCCTAGGAAGAAACAAGTGGAGAATATAATACAGATACAACGAATATCTGAAGACAACGAAGGTCTGATATTAAACAGACCCAACATAATACACTTGTTGCGTGTGATACCACAGCTGAACTCTATGTGTTCAAATGACAAACTAGTACAGTTCCTTGATGAAGACGCCTTGGACGACGTATGGGTGGATTTCCATGATAGAACAATAATGGTAAATATCCTGAGACATGATAACTCATTACATCAATTAGGCTTCCTTTTCACACAATACATCGATCATCAGGCTGACGAAACAGAGTCCAGCAGGAGATTGAAACCTGAACGAGACCCTGACCCAAATCAAGTAACAAGAGGTGACAAAAATACAACTCCACAGCCATCTCATAAAGGAGAAGAGAGAAAATGGAGTAATTACCCATATGAAAGAAAAGTGATTACGCATTCCTCCAAATACCCGATATGGAGAGACATGGATTACACGGATGTGCCACGACTTGAAGCAAGGACCTCTAACCATTAACAACTAATTGGAGAGTGGCTACGAGATCTCAATGTGCTCATGGAATTTGCGAGGTCATTCTCATTTTCATCAGAATAAATCAATTTTCAATCCCTTCCAGATTATCTGTCTACAAGAGACATGGCTGATGCAACAACCGGTATGTGAAAATGACCTTACTTTTATGAATCCAGCGCTACAAGGACAGAAAGGTCACCCTGCAGCCGGTCTCCTGACTCTGATAAGAGTAGACACGAATTTTGAAATCATAGATAACAGTAATGTGAACCCTTGGTTCCAAATTACCACCCTGAGTTATCAACCTGCGAGCCTTGAGGCAGAAATAGAACAACCGAGAAAAAGACGCTGACAATTATGAACCTATATTGGAATCCACTGGCGATAAATGATGAGGTTTTTATAGATGCCGTATTTACGGCTATTGATGACGCCACTGGCCGCTTTCAAAAAATGGAATTCATTATATGTGGCGATTTAAACTTACATCTTAATGATCACCAAGGGAAATGATTAGATGATAGCTCTCTTGCTCGTAGGGCAAGATGTTGGATCAAAGATATGGATTCCCGACATCTTTCGCTCACAACTAAACCCTTGAACACCAAAGGGGAAATGCAGCTGACCTGGTCGAGAGGTTCCTCTTCGGAAATCATCGATTATATCTATGTCTCTCAAGAGATTAAAGAAAATCCTACAAAAATTGACACCATCTATTCCAACAATAGTGACCATTGGATGCAACATCTAACCTGGTCAACAATATATCAAATAAGAGCAAAACTGTCTCTGCCACAAGTAGAATTGGATGGAAGACTAACGAGATTGCGTTTAAACACCAACCACATAAGCTCATTTTCTGAAACCTTCCTTGTAACACAACGGACTGGAATGGTTAAGTTAAACTATGAATGACTTTTAAGCATTTCCAGCAAAAAACTATTTGTAAGAGCAATCCACGCCTGCAACACCTTCATAGTTTTATCACCAGCGAAAAGAGAAGAAAGCAGAAATGCGCAGGAATATCAAAATTATCATCAACAGCAAGGAGGAAAACAAGCAAACGTTGATCAAGCGGGAGAAGCATAGGTATACAAATTGGAGCAAAAACAACAGATTCCTGCTAGCTCAATATGATGCAGAAAAAAGGCTTGAAGCTTTGAGAGCTAGAAACACCATAAATCAATCGAACATCCTAAATCAATGCGACAACATCAACGCAAGATTAATCTCAGATGTTTCTGAATCCATTTGGATTGCCCATTTTACCGAATTATACGAAGTGCGAGACTCCATTTCGAAGGTGGATTTGGGGAAGTAACTGGATAAATGGACACTCGAGCATAACCAAAAGGATATTTCTGCAGTTATATCCAAGCTAAATATGTCTCGCGTCCCTGGCCCTGATGGACTATCCAACACGCTCATTGAACAGAATCCCCAACACTGGACTAAATTTATGCATGCAATTGTTCGATTTGATCTCAGAACTAAACACCATACCTCGAACATGGCAATCTGCAATTCTTGTTCCCATCTTCAAGCACGGCAACAGAAAACAGCCGAATAACTATTGCCCAATCGCCCTGCTTGACCCGCTTGGGAAAGTTTTGGCTTCATACCTATTGCAAACGTTATCTAATTGGGCTGTAAAGAACCATAGGCCAGCAAAAAGACAAACTGGTTTTGTTAAAAAGGTCGGCACCAATCTCAATTTGTTCTTATTAAACCTCTTAAAACAAGAAGCCATCCAAGAATAAATTCAGATATATGCCGTCTTTGTCGATTTGAAACTTGCCTTTGACATGATCAGTAGACAAGCACTTCGGACTAAATTGAAAGCTTGTGGATGCCCCTCAGAAATTTTGGAGCCAGTCAAACTATTATACAGTAACACCAGTATTCAGATACGTATGACGGCAGATGGTATTGTTTCTGTACCAATTACAGCATTGAATGGTTTGAAACAAGGCTGCCCTTTGGTGGCGATACTTTTCAACCTTTTCACTTCTGACTTTGATGAGCATATGAATGTTCCGACCCGAAATTTGCCGAAAGTCAATGCTACTGCACTGTCACAGATGATGTATGCAGATGACATTGTGATTTTTGATAAAACACAGCGTGGTCTGCAGATATGCTTGTACCAAATGGAAAATTACATGACCTTGAACGAATTAAAGAACAATACTCAGAAAACACAGATCATGCTGTTAACCAAGAAACGGAGGAAGTTGAAATTTGCCTGGTTTCTACAGCATAATAAACGTATGCAGGTCAACACCGTGAAATATCTGGGTGTATGGATCATCCAATCCAAATCCGAGGTAGAATGGTCCATGCACCTTAAATCCAAAGCATATGCTCTGGCCAGACAAGGCAATTTTATCCATAGAAAATACGGAAAGTATTCACTGAAACCAGTGCTAACTTTTTTTCGACAGAAAGTGGTAGCAATCTTAACCTATGGAGCCGAAGCTATGATTAGCCTTGACCCTGATATATGGCAACAGTTAGAAGCCATATTCTGGCGCAAGGTGTTATCATTACAACCAACGTTCCCTATGGCAAGTATCTGCTACGAGATCGTACACAGTCACTGCAATCCATCGTAATGTGGAAACATCTTGATATGTATCGGAAAACCCAGAACGATGATCAAGTCCGAGCAATGGAGATTCTCTGTAATAACCCAGGAACAACTAAGAAAAGTGTACTGAACAACTTCAAAAAGAAAATGGAGCTTCAACTTGAGAAATGTTGATTCAACGTCTGCAGTATGCGAAAAAAAGAATAATGTTAAATGACTGGATACATACAATGCAAGCCAAGACACAATAACGCATGAATCTCAACTGTAATGCGGAAACTAGATTGATTAACCAGCTTCTGAATTATCTGAATTTGTTCCCAGATAAAGACATACAAGATCTATTTCTGCGACTACGCCTCAATTTGCTGCCAGCAGGTGAATGGTTGGCTAAAACTAAGCAAATACCGACTGCACAGGCGTATTGCAGGTTTTGCAAGGATCCAGAACATACTGGATCCCTTTTTCATGTAATAATGGAATGCAAGGAACTGACGGACAAAAGAAATTCCCACAGAGAAATGTATTTGAGACTCACGATACAGTTGGACGCAAAAGACCGATGGGACCAGATCCTGTTAGGCAATAACAATAAATTGATATACACGATCATCCAATTTTGGAGAACAATCATAAAAGAAGACATAAAGCCATAGGATACAAGTCATTGGACCCTGTTCTAATATTGTTTTAATAAGAATATGTAATTCATGAAATGTATAGAAATGAAAGGTTTAGAAATAAAAACATTTTAAATAATAAAAAACATTTACCTAGCCCCACTTGCCCACTTGATCTCCACCTTCTCTCCTCATTTCCAGTGCTATGCTGATGACACACAGCTCTCCTTTAAGCGTTCCTCCTCTTCCTCCTCCCCCTCCTCTCTCAATCCCGACTGCCTGACTGCTATTCAGGCATGGTGTGCTGGAATGATCTCTGCCTTAACCTCAGTAAGACAGAGATCCTTCTCATTGGGAGCCCTACCCCTCCTTTCCTCCTACACTCTGGCCACCCTCCTTGGGCCCCTCCCCTCACCCTTGCGTGAGGCTTAAAACATGGGTGTCATCTTCAACTTCTCTCTCTCCTTCTCACTTCATATCGCTGACCCTGCCAAGAAGGCCCACTATCAGCTTCACCTCCTCCAGAGGCATTCTCCCTTTCCTCACCTTACTGCAGAAACTCAATGGCTCTCATTACGAGTCCAGCGGTAGCTGTGCCGGTAAAACCGGCAGGTTGCCACTGGACTGTTAGGGATTTACCGGCTCTGGACTTGCCGGAATTAACGGGGCATTACAGCCCCGGTGATCCTGTAAATCCGAACCCGGCGTTCTGTAACTTCCCATGGAATGGGAAAGTGGAAACACTGGTGCCGGTGTTTCTGCATCTGTCTGCGGCTGGTGGCATTAACCCACAAGGTCAGACTGGCACCGGACCGGCCTGGTCGGACGGGCTAACTTGTAATGAGGCCCAATGTCTCCAGAGCTCTTGTTCTCTGAAGGCTTGACTACTGCAACAGCTCCTTCCTTGATCTGCCTGTTTCCTCCCTCCGTTCTCTTCAACTAATCCAGAATAGGACTGCAAGACTTATCCTTGGCCTCAAACTCAGGACCACATCTCCCCAGCCCTAAAATCCATCCACTGGCTCCCAGTGACTGCAAGGATCAAATTCAAGACCCTCTGCAACATCCACAAGGCTTTCTGGGGCCTGGGAACTCTCTACAGCTAAGCCTGTCCCCTAGATACCTCCCTGCTAGAGTCCTCTGATACTCTAGCTCCAACTCTCTGCAAATTAGATGTTTCTACAAGCAGAGAGCGGGGGTTAGATCTCTCTCCTCCGCAGGTACCTCCGTCTGGAACGGCCTCCCTGCCCCTCTCCGACTTGAGCCAGATCTCCTTAAGTTCCGAAAGCTTCTCAAGACCTTCCTTTTGTCCTCCTCCTTCTTTCTCCCCCTGTTGCCTGTGTCCCTTATGAGTCTCACCAGGGTCAGGGAGTCCTTTTCGACTAGTCTCCCCCTGCATCCCTGCCCTCGGGCACCCTCTCCTGACTAGCCTTCCGAAGCTGGTTCACCCCTGCTTGCCCTATTGACACCTGCACCTGTCCTCCTGGGCACCCTATAACACTTGGCCAGCCTCTTGGGCCCCCTCCCTCCAGCAGTTCTCCTTTCACCCTCTCCCTATCCCTCCCTTCATCCTGATATGCCCCTTCCCCCTGCACTTCCTGACGCTGCACTTGCACGATCCAAATGTCACAAGGCCTAGTAGGACAGTTATTGTTTTTTTCTCCACTGTCCCCCACTCCCTCTTTTGTTTTGTGGCGCCTGGAAACACTTTCTGCTGTATAGGTACTGTGAGGAAGGCTTGGTATCGAGCAGTAGACACAGACACAAATGATACACGTTTTATAAACCTTTTTTTACGAATTTGTTTGGGATGATAGAATTCCTAAGGTGCCCTAACTCTAAAATACGAGTAACCTTCACCATTAAACAATAACACATATGTCTCCAAGTCAGTCTGGTCAAAATAAAAAGGACTATTCTAAGAAAACCTAACATTGCCCTTCTTCTCAACATAACAAATGTGTTAAGGGAATACAAAAAGGAAAATAGTGTATCAAAAATAAATGTCAGAATGGTTTCTGCTCCAACTCCCTTCCCCAGGTTCAACCCCACAGTGTCTAGAAAGTCTCTTACTAAACAAAGGATAGGTGGATGGCACAGTTCTATCAGTCTTGCACACTTTGGCTTACTGGTACAGTTCAACAGTTCAATCTTAGGTTTTCAACCTCTGGTAGTTCACTCACTTCCTTAGGCTTCATCCATTTTACCATCAATACTCAGTTCATATGCTCTCAATTTCTCACAGTTCTGCACAGGCTTCCCTCTGTCGGGCTCAAGTCTGTCTTGTTTCACTTTATCACACAATTTCTCACAGTTCTGGACAGGCTTCCCTCTGCCGGGTTCAAGGCAGTCTTGTTCGTGGGGGTTCTCTTCCCCATGCTTTATCCAAGATATCTTTCACTGTTGAAGACTTTCAAAACTGCAAGGAATTTACATAGACGTCGGCATGACCACTTCAATCTGTCTTTCAATATTCACAATCCACACTCATCCTGTGACACTAATACTTTTTGGTACTTATAATTCTCGCTTTCTTTATCTGCCCTCTTGGTCTGTTCAAAAGTTTGTGTGTAACACCAACACCTCTTGGTATTTCTTTTCCCCCAATGCCTCTTGGCACCTGTAGTTCTCTATTCTTCTTGGCCTTTTCCAAAGTTCATATTCAGCACCAATAGTTCTTGGGATTTCTTTCCCATTAATGATTCTTGGTACTTGCTGTTCTTATATTTCACTTTTGCCCTCTTGGCATATTTCACAATTCACAACTTCTCTTTCAGCACCAATGCCTCTTGGTACTTGTAGTACTTATTCTCTTTTACTTGCCTTTTTGACCTTTTAGTTCTCATATTTTATTTTGGCTCTCATGGAATATTTCACAATTCACATATTAAATGTTCCTCTTATTCAACTTTCTTTCCTTTGATCTCTGCTTGTAATATCTTTCAAAAGTTCATAACATTTCACAGAGACTTTCCAATATGCGACTTCCTCTTGCGTGACCACTCTGCTACATTGCATCCTTTTCTTTTAACAATTATCCTCTTCACTCGTGTTTTATCGGCACACGCACAACCTTCAACTTTCAAATCACAGTCACTTTCTCTTTAACATAAGCCAGAGTGTTGTTGCTCTAAAACTCACCGGTTGTGCTGAATGACTTACATCTTTTTCCTGCACTTCAAGGTTGTTACCAGCGCCTCGTCTGTGTAACGCTCACCTGATTCCCGTAGAGGCGCCAGTCTTGACTGGGCGTATACCGTATCTTCAAAGGTGATGTGTAACACACGGCTGGCTCTTTGGGCTGGACCTCTGTGCACTGTATGTCTGACTCGAAGGGTAAAATGTCTTAGGTAAGTGAACGCCGTGCACTCCATCTGCCTCGGGGCAGGGTGCTGTAACCAGTTTCTTCACTGGATAAGGGGAGCAGGCCTCTTGACTTCAGAGGACTGCTGTCCGTCGTTTACTGCACGAACGGTAAGTTTCGAGTAATTCTAATGTCTTTAAAGTCTTTAGTAATGATGTCTCTTGTTTTGCAGGGTTCCGGCGATGTTGGATGACGGGCTGAAGTGAGTTGAAGATGGAGCCCGTGTGATGAATAGAAGCGCCTGGAAGCACGTAAGTAAGCGCTTGTTGCCTGCTTCACGATGCGCTCTAACTGTCTTTTTATTTTGCAGGTACAAGTTCGGAGCGGCTGCAGGGTGCCGGAATACCCACTGGGTTAGATGTTGAAAGGAGTAATGGCACGTGAGTATTAAAGTTCCCCAATGTCTTTAAACGCACCTTGTTTTGTCTTTCAGATGCGGGATGCAGCGCCGAAGGCCTCCGGAGCGTGCGAAGAGTTGGTAAGCTTTTGTCTTTCAGATGCCGGAATGCAGTGTAGTTGGTAAGCTTTTGTCTTTCAGATGCCGGAATGCAGTGTGAAGACCTCCGGAGCGCACGAAGAGTAGGTAAGCCTTTGTCTTTCAGATGCCGGAATGCAGTGTGAAGACCTCCGGAGCGCACGAAGAGTAGGTAAGCCTTTGTCTTTCAGATGTCGGAATGCAGCGCGAGGCGTTGGTGACAGCCGATGGACCAGGTAAGTGAAGAGCTGTCACTGAAGACCGTAATGCTAACCTGTTCTTTCTTGTCTTTATAGGTGTTGCTGAAGACTGGATTCAGGATGGTAAGCCTTTTTCCTTAGGCCCAGGATCAGATGCAGAAGACATGATGAGCGTTCTGCTGCAGAGGATGCAGAATAACGCAAAGCAAGATTCATCCATCGGGTGTGGTTTAAATAGCCTCCTGTAGTGCTTAGGTGTCTCCTTCCACAGCCACGCCTAGGTAAGAAAAGAGTTCCTGCTTTCCAGAAGAGTTCCAGTGTTCTGAACCTAGGGAGTGGCTCCTGCCCCACCCAACAGGAAAAGTAGCTCCAAACAGAAGAGGATCAGAGGCTCAACTGGCAGGCAAGTAAGCAGCATGGTCTGCTGCAGGTAAGTCCACCCAAGCATTATGAGCCCGGCGCTTCCAGCGCTGGGACTGGGCATATTTATGAGCCTGGTGCCACTGGCGCCAGGACTGGTTGGCACTCGGAACCTGGGTTATGGATCTGCTTCCAAGGGAGTTGGGAAAACCCTGACCTTTTGGAAGCAGAGATCATGACAGTCTGCTTCTCTCAAACTCTGCCGTTCCCCCGGCATGGTTGCGGGCCAGCCCTGGCACCTGGATGATTTGTTTCCTCTGCTCACTCTGCTCTGCTTTTTGAACACTCAAAGCTTCCCGAAAACTTGGAAATCTTGCCTGGCTTGCTGTCAATCCTCTAAATTGTTGATCAGCCCGTTGGCCTTTCAACTCCCTTGGCCTGGTTCGCATCAGCCTCGGAAGAGCTGTTCTTTCTCGTACCCAGCCTCGCTGAACGTGTGCCTGCGTGCATCACCTTTTATTTTCAGAGGGAGTCTTAATAAGTGGCAGGTGTACATGATTAGAGCTACGTGCCTGACTCTGCCTGGCCTCACTACATGGACAGGGCCAGTGCAAGTCAGGGGAGGCAATCCTTCTGACCTCATTCCTCATCTTCCTTTGTGCAGTACATTTGTCAAGACAAAGTGTGGAGGACTTATGGGAGTTGTAGTTTCCCATAAAATAAACAGGGGTAGGGGTTGGATGGGTTGTGGAAAAAGGGGGATTCCATTTCTCACCACTGGGTGCTTCTCCCCCACCAACTGAGGACCCTCTACCCAGGTGATCCTCCCTCGCTTGTCTACCCCCAGGGTCGGGATCCAATATCGATGGCCTTTCCCTTTCCACCGGAGTACGGGATTCCGGGGGGACTAGGTTGTGAAACACCCTCCGGTTTTTCACAGTGGCATACAAATATCTAATAAATACATAAAATAAATAAACCACTTTGCCAGACACAGCCTTCTGCAATGAACATTTTGCTCTTGGCATGTATCATAAATACATTGTACCCGTACTTAAAGGATAGTTCCGGGACTTTTTTTTTATTGTCCCTACGGGTCGGCCATGTGTTTGTAAGCATAAATCGGTAGATCGTAGGAAACTTTCCTATGGACCTTACCCGACTTTTCGCCCATTATCGCACTCGAAATCAGCCTCCATTTTGTGATAATCCTATCATTTCGCCGCATCGACCTGGCTCACCTGCCTTTGCGGCACTAAATCAAATCCCCCGCCCCTGAGCCTGACATCAGCAGACGCGTACTGCCCATTTCAAGCACGTCTCGTGTCAACAATCGCTGCGCCTCAGCTATTGACGTGTTGCCATGGAAATGGCAGGACGCCTCTTTCCCCAATAAGTATAAACAGACCGTTTCACAACATACAGCAGCAGATTTTCGATTCCATTACTCTCTCTGTGTTACTTTGAGTATTCTGTGACTCGTTTCAGTGCTCTGGTCAGCTACCTTCGCCGCTTGTAGCCCGTGTGAACACCTGTACCATCTCTGTAAATTATTTTACTATCTTTACCGCACAATGGCCACAATAATGCCGTATATGTACGAGCCCGAGTACACCGAGGAGGAACTACTGGAAAGGCAAGCACGCGAAAACGATGGGGATTCGGACGGCAGTTGGGAGGACCAGTCAACGGATGAAGAGCCTGGACCATGTCGCATGGACGGCGTCTCCACCTGGTGCACGTGCAATCGGTGCGAGCTAATGCCAACTGAGGAGGAGAACTGCTGCTGCCGTGAAAATTCCGGGTGCTTGGCCTACATTTCGGAAAGCGAGCAAAGTCTGCAGGAAGGCGAGCAAAGTCCGCAATGCATCACCGAGCTGCCAGAGTTCAGGGAAGCCTGCCTCTCACGGACAGTGTTGAGGATGATGATGGTGCTTATGCACGAACTTCGTGGCACTGTTCGTCCGCGTAATCCGAGTAACGAGTAAGTATACTCTGTTTGTGATGTCAGTGATGCCACCACTATTTCATGGTCGTCTCCCACATATAAAATTACATTTACATATCATTAGAACGCATGTAAATTGGTTCCATATAGTGCATTTTCTAGATATAATTTTTTTCTAAGAAAAATGACATGTGTTACCTGAATCGACATTGATAAAGTTTGGTCAGTTTAATACAGTTTGCATCTTTTTTTTTTCACAGGTGGTACAGGCTGGTGGCCTATCGTTGCTTCACTTGGTGGCTTCACGGGAGGCTCGGACACCGCGTTCGGAGAGTAATACCTGCCTGTGCGGTACTTGCCATTAGACAACATTTCCCCAGTGACAGTGGACAATACCGCGGATTTTCCCTCGATGTGCTGCAACCTCAACTTTACAATGTGTAATGTTTATTATTTATGTTTAATTAAAATCTAAAATAAAGCCCAACATATATTTTAACAATGGTTGTTTTGATTTTTTAAATGAATCTAGTGTGTCTCCGTTGAATAGCCTTCCAGTGCCTTGTCTTGTCACACCACATGTCTCCGGCCAGCATCCTCCCTCACGCTGGCCGCACACCTTCAATCCACATAACCGTTGAACCCATATATGCAGCAGTCATACATATATTATTTTGTGGGTTGGCATCAAGCGTTGGCAATAAAAAGCTGTTGGATTTTATTGATACAAAACATGGTTATAGGTAAATAATAAATATGGTTGATCATAATAAATCCTCTTTTTGGGCACCGGGTACAGAGATGACCCCCATATATTCTCCTGGGAGGGTGAGGTATTTATAAACTCACCCCCCTGCCTTCCATGTAGTAGATCCTGCAGCCATCCTCTTACATTCAGTTAGATGGCCTCTCCTTGGTGAGGCCCTGCGGCAAACGGGTCTTGTCTGCACGACCACCGCCCCAATCCACCCCCGCCCTATCAAAGGCAGTTCGCACCGGGGTACTTGTGCTGGCAAGTGGAGCTGTCAGGGAGCGATAAAGGCCAAGAGGTGCCAAAGACCATGTACACTTCAAAGTAGTCTATAGAGCATGGGTTGTTGTTCCCATGTCTACCTCCAGACCCCGTGTCTCCTGCCAAGCATCCCCCCTCACGCTGGACGGCCCCCTGCAATCCACATAAGTGTGTCTCCATTCACGAGTCTTCCTGTGTCTTGTCTGCACGACCACCGCCCCAATCCACCCCCCGCCCTATCAAAGGCAGTTCGCACCGGGGTACTTGTGCTGGCAAGTGGAGCTGTCAGGGAGCGATAAAGGCCAAGAGGTGCCAAAGACCATGTACACTTCAAAGTAGTCTATAGAGCATGGGTTGTTGTTCCCATGTCTACCTCCAGACCCCGTGTCTCCTGCCAAGCATCCCCCCTCACGCTGGACGGCCCCCTGCAAACCGCATAATGCCACGACATATACACGTCATTCATTCACAAACACACCCCTGTTTCGAATTCTTTATAACCCACTTCATATTTCTAATGAGAACTTCTTTGCGCTTTGCTAGTCAACCCGTGAAGGTGCTGGTTATCTGCTCTTCGTCTCTGTGAACTTCCGTGACCACTTTGAGCAAACTCGTCAGTTTGCAACCTGTGAACTGGTCCCTGTTCTACGACAAGAAACTACTCTGATCCCTGCATCCAACTGTTTGTTCGTCAAGGTAAGTCCATGTACCATAATCATTTTGCGCCCAATTTTTTAATTTATATCTATTTGCTAGTAGTCATCAAATTGCATCCATGTTTTCTTTTCGTTCACGACAGTACATGCAAGGAACTAGTCACATGTTCTGAGTTTAGTCAAATTACTTTTTCTATTTTTTGAAAGTTATTGAAATACTTATCCGCATGTGAATAACGTGTATAGTTCCAAGAACCAAAACGGACCTTGCATTGAACCTTTTATGTGTCATTTAATGTTTTAACACATTGGTATTCATAGAGAATTGTTGATCTTTACTTTTCAGAACTTTCCATAATGCCTGCCTGTTCCATTGGCGGTTGCCCTTCGAAGACCCATAACAAATCTGAAGGTACTATAATGCATGTTTTCCCTAAGACAATAGATCAGATAAGAGAATGGGTCCGATATTGCGGATATCCAGCCTCTGAGATAGAAAGTAGAGTCCTAGAAGTCTTTGCGGACAAGAGGGGTGATCGATACCGCATCTGCAGCAGGCACTTTAGCCCAGACATGTACTCCACATCATTGCTAATAAAGAAGAAAACACCGCGAGCGAGGCGAAAATTGCTCTCAACCGCTATTCCCACTCTATTCGTCCACATCCCTCCACTGGTGAGTCAAGTTTACGTATTTATCTCTCGGCATTGCGGTAGTGTGTAGCATTAGCTAACAATAATTTCCCCATTTATGTATCCACTCAATATGAAGGCGGAAGATTCTCCATCCGTGTCGTTATTGCAGTCATCAGCCACTTCAAGCGCCTATCGGGTAATCTTACTTGGCTATTCTGACACTGACTTGTTTTAGGCATGTAAATCAATAGTTTTAATTGATCGTGTAATTATTTTACCTAATGGTACACCACAGTACTCGTCCTCTAGTCTTTGTTTTCAGTTATAATTATTGTTATCCAAAATAATGCAAGTACTGTCTTTCAGGGAGATGCTGAGGAGTCCAACGCATTGACGACAACCGTAGATGTCACTCAGATGCTCGAGGTACGTTTCCGGACAGTTCCATCGATGAAGATCATCAGATCTTGCATTCTTGTAGCGTGATTGTTACACACAATGTTTCTTTCGTTTTTAGCCATTGGTATGTCCTTCTGTCGTCGCCCTCCTATGTGTCTTCTTTTTTCAATATTGTGTTCATTACTAATGAAAGTCCTATGTTTCAGGGAGTCGATGGAGCATTAGTCCAAGAAGAAGGGGGAGCATGCAGTTACGGGTCGGCGCAACAGCTTGCAGAAGTGTGCACCGCAGTTACAGCGTCCCTTGATGTTCTTATGCATTTCGAGGTATGGATACTGACAGATCAATCATGCGAGATCAAATGACGTGATTACATCCGCTATACTTCCTTCTTTATTAACGCAAGTACTATGTTTCAGGGAGCTGACGGAGCTTCTTCAACAAGAACATCACCCCTAGTAGTTGATGCAGATCTCTGGGTGGTGACACTTCCAACGATGGAGCAAATCGAATCATATTTAGATATCCATTATTTATTTTAGACAACTGATCATTTGTGCAGGTCTATTTAGATGAGCCGTTGACGCCTGCAGAAAGTTTTTGTTCTTTTAAACAAAATAGAAAACCATACTAATGCAATTACTGTGTTTCAGGGAGTTGCTGAAGCGTCATCTTCAATAATATCATCAATGGAAGTCTATGCGGAGCCCGAGGTATGGATCTTGGCAGTTCAATCTAACTAGATCAACAATGCGTGAACTATTGTCGTTTGAATGTTCTACACAATGCGTTCATTCGTGTTTTGCTATTGAGATGTACGTATGGGTATTGGTCCCCAAGTACATTTTGTGTTTTCAATATTATTGTACATACTAATGAAAGTTCTATGTTTCAGGGAGTCGATGGAGCCTCAGTGAGTGATGGATGTGCTTATCATGAAAATATAGTCGTTGCAGCGCAAGAGGAAGTGGAGACATGCACACACGAGTCGGAGCAACAGCGTCCAGATGTTGAAGTTCGAGGCAAGAAAGTTTCAAAGAAAAGAAAGCAAAAGAAGGTTAGTGTCCTGGTCACTATATTATGTTGTTTTTCAATACTGTAAGTTGTGTTTAAACTGAACATCCCTTTTCTAATCTGTCCTCTAGTTGCGAGTGGGTGTAAGAACTAGATCTACACAGACAGTGAAGCGAACGAGAGATGTTGCTTGTCAAACCTTTTGGCAGGGACTTGAGACTGGAGATGCATCGTGCCAATGGGAAGAATATGAAGTGATTGACAACGGAGCTATACCACCACCAGCCATTGATAGTGAATGTCCTCCTGGTAGTTTGGATGCAGTCGGAGATCAATTCACAGAATCCACACCCGCAAAAAATAAGAGCGCGCGAAAGTTGAAGACATTGTTTTTTTCTCCCATCTCCGGACAAGGAACAGATGTTGCAATGGAAGAGAATGAAGTGGACGACAATGAAACACCATCAATATCACTCAGCATAGCGGAAGACGATATCAGAGATTGTACCTTTCATGCGAGTGACATGTCCTCAACGTTACAGGCCGAACCAGCTGGGATGCAGAGTGACAGTATAAGGAAAGAGGCCAAATTCATTGTATTCGATAGCTGTTTGATGGATATTATTATGATGATGAAATGTGGGCATTGGGTTGGTGGGGAAGTATGTGGGGAGCCATTGATTAATGTGACTCGTGCAATTCGAGGCACTAACCTTAAAATACATGCCACCTGTACACAATATCATCCGTTCGCATGGTCTGCACAACCCATGCTGGGGCAACTGCCAGCAGGCAATCTACTTTGTGCAGCGGCCGCACTTTTTAGTGGTTCAAGTTTTAAAAAGTTACAGTATTTCTTTCAGTTTGTGGGAATCCATTTCATTGCGAAAAGTCAGTTCTACAAATACCAAACCGATTATCTATTTCCAGCCATCAGCGAAGCTTGGAGAATGGAAAAAATGTCAATGGAAAGTACATTCGCGGGCCAACGCTTCAGGCTAGCCGGTGATGGACAGTGCGACAGCCCAGGATTTTCAGCCAAGTACTGCACCTACCACTTTCAGGACATGGAAAGTAAGAAAATTGTGAGTTCGGTGGTCGTGCAGGTGTCACAAAGTACATCCTCAGTGGCCATGGAGAAAGTTGGCTTTGTAGCATCATTGCAAGAACTACAATCGCGGGGAATGGTGATCGACCTGATAGCCACGGACAGACACGTTTCAATTGCCAAGACAATGAGAGAAGAGTACAAAAATATAAATCACCAATTTGACGTATGGCATCTTGCAAAAACAATCAATAAAAAATTGTCGGCTGCAGGAAAAAAAAAAGATATGCAAGGTATTTCACAGTGGTCCAAGTCAATCAGCAACCATCTTTGGTGGAGCTCAAAAACATGTGAAGGGTCGTTGGAAATTCGACTGGAAAAATGGCGGTCAGTAATGTTGCACTGTAGCAACGTACATCGATGGTCGACAAATGAGCATTTCCACAAATGTGAACATGGCCATTTGTCCACAGAGGAGGCACGGAAGAAGAAGTGGTTGATTCCTTCATCACCCACTCACAAGGCCATTGAAAAGATTGTATTTGATAAAACTATAACAAGAGATTTGAGGGGACTCACGGAATTCTGCCACACAGGAGATTTGGAGGTGTTCCACAATATGTGCCTAAAGTACAGGCCCAAAAGATTGCATTTTGGCATGGAAGGCATGATAAATCGGACTCTTCTAGCGGTCTTGGCACATAACCATAATGTTGGCCGTCAACAAAGTAGGACGACCGGAACTTTAGGGACGCTTCGCTACAATAAGGCCTTCACTAAAAGAAGTAAACAATGGGTGATCAAACCAGTGTTTGAGGATATGCAATATGAGTTTATTGAGAGACTTATCGTAGATGTCCTCGATAGGCACATACATGGAGTGGTGAACAAACCTATGCAGGGGACAACTGCATTGCCACCCAACATTGCCTCTGTTCCATGTCCACCTAAAGCAGAGCTCATTGAGAAATACACATCACGGTTTAAATGATTGTAATTTGATTGTCTGTTCTCTCGAGTCTCCTCATGTTGCAGGCCCATTGCAATTAAACCAAACAGTAATATAAATCATTTTTACAAAAATTATAGAATGTTTCCGTATTACAAACACATGGCCGACCCATAGGGACAATAAAAAAAAAGGCACGCATACAAGATGTCCCTAAAACTAACTGCAGCTAACTAGAAATGTGTGCTCGCTCAAAGTGAAGGTCAGCTGCTTTGATGTTTTGCTCGGGTGGCGGAACGGCCCACGACCCAATATAAGGTTCTATTGTGATTTGACCTTGACAGGCCGGGACCATCCTGAAAGACTAAGAAAAGATAATGAATAAAATTTCAGAAACGAAACGATGAGCCACGTTCATTAGAAGAAGTAACGTCGGCAAAGAAGGAGTGGTGTTTCGGGTCTGCCCTACACAGAGACACAATGGAAAATGCAAATATAATGTAAGTAACTTTTGATGAGTTTATACCGCAATTTCATTACTATACAGTGGCTTTAAAGACGGGTTCAGTTGTACTTGTTCGTTCTATGTGGCATATTGTTTTCTACCGCGCACTATCTTGAGGAGAAACATCTGCTTTTACTGAAGCACCTCAAAACCTTCCTCTTTGCTTCTGCTTTCTCTCTCCCTCTCCCCTGCTACAACTGGTCCACTGTCTGCGACCTCGGTCCTGGGCCCTTCCACTCTCCACCTGCACTGCCTCCCTGTCAACCCCTGCACTGGGGGACTGTCTCAGTATCCTACAGCCCCCCCTTCCCAGCACTTGTTCTGCACTTACCTTGCACTTGCCACCAGCTGGCCCTATTTATTTATTATTTTATGCTACTTACCTTGTACTCCACTCCCCCCCCCTCCATGCCTCGCCACGCCTTTAAACACTTGTGTACACCCAGTAGCGCTGTCCTCGCTATGAAATGAATAATTTTAATAAGGATCTGATGGTGAGACTCATTTCATTTTTTATGTTTTTAGGTACATCATTCACTACTGTCTGTGTCACGAGTACCAGACACCGGCGGACGGCTTCTACAGCCGCCAGTTGCTTCTCCGCGTGAACAACGTTACCACCCTGGCCATTTTATGGGACGATCGCCAAGTACAAGTATGCCCTTACGCGGTACTAACGGTTAGATGCAACATACCTACCGTTGTGGTGGCCTAGTGCCTCGTTGTTGGAACAGCCATGCGATTATCAGTGCGACCGAAGAGCTTATTTTTATCGTAAACCAACACCCTGTGTACTGCACACGAACATCGCTTCCCTCAAGACGAACTAATTTGGATCGAGAGCAAAGAAAAATGCAAATCGCTGAATATTCTCTAAACATTTGATGTCCAATAAACGTACTTTGCCAAATGTACAATCTTGCCGTTTGCTTTTAAACCACGGTTTCACATTCCGAATTGTGGCGCTGTATTGTGAGATGCTCTAAGACCCTGTGTACAGCAAAGGACCATCGCGTTCCTCAATACGAACTTTTTGGAACGTGAGCAAATAAAAATGTAAATCGCTGAATATTCTCTAAACATTTGATGTCAAATAAATGTACTTTACCACATTTACAATCTTGCGGTTTGATTTCAAAGTACAGTTTCATATTCCGAATTGTGGCGCGCTGTATTGTGAGCTGATCTGTGTTGATTTCCGGGGTCTGTGTGGAGTCGCGTAGAAGACGCCTGGCCGCGTTTGCCTACGCAACTCAGTCACGTCACGGATAGAGGCGGGGAATATGAATGTTTTGATAGTCTGTTTCAGGGGCGGGGGATTTGATTTAGTGCCGCAAAGGCAGGTGAGCCAGGTCGATGCGGCGAAATGATAGGATTATCACAAAATGGAGGCTGATTTCGAGTGCGATAATGGGCGAAAAGTCGGGTAAGGTCCATAGGAAAGTTTCCTACGATCTACCGATTTATGCTTACAAACACATGGCCGACCCGTAGGGACAATAAAAAAAAAGTCCCGGAACTATCCTTTAAGAAGGGTGACGGGTTGTATCCTTCTAATTATCCTCCCATTGCCCGGCTAGACTTGGCCAGTGAGATGTTTGCTTCTGTGGTATTAGGAGATTTATAGTCGTGGGCCATCAATTCAAGTAGATTGACCGAGTCTCAGGTTGGATTTTGCAAAGGTGTGGGTACGTACGCCAACGACATTATCCTTTTTCATCATCAATAAACTTTCATTTGGTATAAAGCCTTTAAGTACACACATTCATACAATAATGCAAGTTAAGAGATTGTGTGCCAAACTAAAATTTGCAAGAGAGGGAAAAACCTATTAGTAATAATGATAAAACTGCATTAGAATTAATACAATTTTATATTATGCATATACGCTATAAAAAGAAACTGACATCATAAAACCCAACATAAGAAGAAATACGTTGGTAATACCAGGCTAGAGGTTGGTGAGTTGAAAAGCACGCCAATCATTCCAAGAGGAGAGCCAGGCTTGCACTCCTGAGCCTGTCTATGTGAAAATATCATGAATCACATTGCTTCCAGAGGGGGAATGTTTCTGAAACCCCAGCATTAACAACCATGCTCTGTGCGTATACCTCGCTGTGGCAACTATAACATGAAACTGCACAGACTGGCTTAAGAGATTCACTGCCTCACCTGTGTGTCGAATACCGACTTCACTCATCACCGGCTATAAATAGAGGCGTCTCTATTTTAAAGTCATTGGGCAGATTAACAAATAATGTGTCACGGTTTTGCTTACTGCCCCACACATAGGACACGCTCAAGAGCGAGTGCAGACCATGACTTGGTGAAAGATGCTATTTACAATATCCCCATTCTCAGACGTATGAACAATGCTCGTTCAAATGTCAAGATGAACATTATACCCGACCGTCATCTGTGGAGTTGAATAATCTTGCCCTAAAAAGTGTTGCTTTCATCTCATGTTGCTCCCTTGCTACAGTACTTGCTTTCTTTTTCCCGTTTGGTACATCGGGTATGTCCATGCATCACTTGCTCCTAATAAAAGGAGGGCCTTTTTTTTTACATGCGTCACCCACTTAGAGCTGTTTCCCACCTTCAGAGACTTTAAATGGGTTAGAGCATCTCAGCATTTCTCTAGATCCACCGTTTTCCAAAGTCTTAGCCAATACAGAGCAGGCTTGAGGGCTACTTGCTCACTAACTGGAATAGCGTTGAATTCCAAGTGAACCAATGTAGTTGGAGCACTTTTCGGGAGGAGTACCAGTTCTTTCAGTAATTTGTGTTCGGATATGTGCAACCTCTCAATGAAAGCATAGCCCCAAAGCTCATAGCCATGGGTAGCTGCAGGTAGCACTTGCCTGTTATCATTCTAACCGCTACCAAGGATTGCATTGCCCCACTATCATTTTCCAAAGTGATACCTACCTTAAGCATCTGCTGTGACCAACCACAGGACTTATGAAACCGAATACCTAGGTAGTTGAAGGGTTTGACTTCATCCAATTTAAAATCGTTGACATCAACTAGCAAGGGAATAGGCTTAGAGAATTGCGGCTTAAAGGTTTTGTCTGTGTTTAGGTCGAGGTGCAAATCTTTAAACGTAGACAGGAGAATGTGTCAGGACTTTGTCAAGCCTTGGGGGCTAGTGGCCAGGCTGACTGCAGCATGAGCATAAATAATGCTGGATATTTGAAGCCATCCTGGTGCAATCTTGGCACTCCCTCACCCAAGCATCTCTAATCTCCTGTAAATATATCCTTTTTGACACAACTCCCCTTAGGTTGCAGTGCAAGTTGATGGCCTTGGCAATATATGTTGAAAGAAATAACCTTATCATTAAGACCAAAAAGTCTAAAATGTGAACCTTTGCCAACTCTGCAAGATGAACTAATTGTTGTTGGACTGTAGCCCACAATTCTTCATTAGCGGTGAAGGAATGTATATATTTATGTTCTGTTTTTTCTATTTCTGAAAATGAACAGCCATTTTTTTGCCATGATTAGGGTGAAGGATATTCCTATAATTGCTAAGATTAAAAGCATTAGAAGAAAGTACTGTAGGTATTGCTCCTCAGTAGTGGACAGGAAGAAGCGTTAAGCGGAAGAAACTCCCAAACGATTCATTTTAGAACAGCTTGATCCTTCAGACAGAGAATTATTGAACAAACCAAATGTTATCAGCTTGCTCCATGAGGTCCCTCACCCGAGATTACTGACATCGAGGGATACTGAGAGTCTATTTTCATAAAAGAGGACAGAACAGACATTGGTCCACTTGACTTAAGATCTACTGCTATTGTGAACATCCTCCTCACTGAAATAGACTTGCTGCCGTCTATGGGATATGATCTTATTTCAAGATCTACTTCGGACGAGTGGTTATATAATGACCTGATGTTGCCGCCTGATGGGGATTGGGTGTTAGGGGTCCAAGGTCCATTCAAGATTACCTGTGCGGTGGGACTGCAGGGCAAGAAAACAGTAGAATTCCTAAATATTGACAGAGCGATTTGTGAAAACATTACCATTGATTGGCTGTGGCTCCCGAGAACCTCGCTAGAAATCTCTGGAAATTGGGTGACTGGAGAACTGGGCTTAAGACGACCATGGTGAATCTCGTTGCCTTTCATTATTGATTTGGAATACTTGGGGCTTCAATCGATTTTTGGGAGCACCAGAAACGTTGAATCAATTGCTGAGGAATTATTTAATTTGTTTGCATCAAAATATGGCTTACGACTAATATTAGCGTGGATGGTTACACCCTAGTTCAGCAACTGGCACCCTCCAGTTTGAGTAGTATGACATCAGGGGGTTTAATAATTGCACTTAAAAATACAATTGTGAAAAGCTATTCAATTATATCTGATGAAGATCATGGCCTACCGGCTGTTAAAGTACTTCTAAAAGAATCAATCTTGGTTCAACCTGTGCTCCTCATTGATGTCTATTGGAACACCAGGCTTTTAAATATTGGGACTGTTTAGAGTAAGCTGTCTGATATATTTGAAACTTTTTTTTAGGGTATTGGGAAGGTCTACACATTATTTTAGCGGGTGATCTTTATACTGAATTTGCCCCCAATTTGTTGGAAGGTCTCACACTGAAAAAAAAGAACTGTTGTAGATGGGAAAAGGTGGAGTGATTTCTTTCGATAACTGGAATTTAAAAATGGCAAATGGTTCTATTAGGGGAAATGTTCTGGCACATCTGACTTGGAAGAATGGGGGGAAAACACTCATGCATTAATTACCTGATTTTATCAACAGCTTTATTTGAGATGTGTGAAGAGGTTAGAGTTATGGAATCTTCCCTAACTTATCGTAATAGGATTTCCACAAAGTTTAAGTGTGTTGTGTCGACAGTTATCAATGAAGCTTACGCTGACTTGGTGGTATATCATGGTGGGACCGGAATTGCTATAAGTGTAAGGCATTTTATGAAGTTTAATAACAGGATTCACACCTTCTTTTGTGATACCACCTTGGCCGTTAAGTGTGAGCTTATAAACACTGAGCCCTTCCAGATTTATATTGATAGGCTTGAAATTCATAACTCGCACCCTATGAAAAGGTTCATGGATGTTACTCATATATCTGATATGACAATGCAAGGCCGGAATCATGCTGCTAATCTCAGTCGAGACAAAGTCCTGCAACTTTGGGGCCCTTGTCAGCGACATGTCTAGACCGCAAGAGTATGTCCAAATTAATCCCATTTCAGAGGGGACATGAAAGGTGCATTTCAATGCCCTCTATAGAAATTCAGATCAAAGGAGTAAGAGAGGGATGCATCCTGGCCCCCCAGCTGTTTTGTATATGTATAGAAGAGGTCATTAAAACATTGCTCTTGGAAGATTCCACGAGAAGGCTTTCTGGACATGCCAGCTGGAAAAGGGCTTTGTCAAACTGGAAAAATATAGTGGGGGGCCCATTCATTCTCTCAACAGACACGTCAGGGGGGAAATAAGCCCAGCCTTGGACCTCTATACGAAACTACCTTTGCTCTTTTTGGGGATTGATCACCTGGGGGTATGTAGATACCAAGAGTCTGTTGTATAAAATAAGTTCTTAAAGAATCTTCTCCCATTATCACATGGTACATCCAGTGCCTTAATCCACTTATAAACAAAATTGTGCCCCATTGATATTCTGGCCTCAATGAAGCCAGTTCTATACTGGCTACGATTATGGCATATCCCGCAGCTTGAAGCTTCTAGGAACGAGTTGATCCATGTGATGAGTCTAGTGGGGGGTATGAATTTGGCTTGGGTTGTTCATGTGAAAAAAGGCCTGAATTATCTGAATGAGCACGACCTAGGGCTGCGCCCTACGCAGATTAACAAAGTCAAGTCCATTCGAATTAAAAGTAAGTCACTTTTGGCTTATTATAGGAAGAACATGATGGACTTGTGCTGTAACTGGAAGTTGACCCCCAGTTATTTAGGGACTCAAACGTGCATTTGGTTCTGAGAAATATCTAGATTATGTCAATCCACCATTTGCTCGTGCCTTATTCATTAACTGGGTAGATTGGGTAGATTGGGTAGCCAACCTCAGTTGCCAGGTAGACATCCTTGCCAACACGCTTTGCCGATGGTCGGACCACCATATAATCTCCATCACCATCTCGCCTCTTGAGATTACCACACATGCGCGTCCCTCCTTGTCCTCAGCTTGGACACGCAGTTCAGAAAATCTCAAGAGGGATAGCATCGCAGCTCTACTGCAAGCTCTACAACCCCAACTCTTGCACTCCAATGACCCTTCTACACTGGCTGATCTTTACACAAGCCGGCTACTGTCTGCAGTGGTTGCAGTTGCCCCACTAGCTCCTAGAAAATCCCAAAAACCAAACATGCCAACTCCTGCTACACCCCAGAGCTCAATGAGCTGCGTAAATCTAAATGAAGCCAACTGGAAGAAAACACCCACAGTACCCCTTAAAATAAAATTCGCTGCAGCAGCGAAACAATACAGACAAGCAATAATTTCTGCAAAATAGACCATCTGCAATATGAGAATTGCCAATGCACAATCAAATACCTGTGAGGTTTTCACAATTCTGAGGGAATTAGAATCCCTGACTACCCCCCCTCCCATCATCATCAAAGATGATGCCTGGTGCGGTATGAGAATCCCTAGCTAACCCCCCCCTCCCATCATAATCAAAGATGATGCCTGGTGCAGAATTAGAATCCCTACCTAACCCCCTCCCATCGTCATCAAAGATGATGCCTGGTGCGGAATTAGAATCTCTACCTACCCCCCTCCCATCGTCATCAAAGATGATGCCTGGTGCGGAATTATAATCCCTAGCTAACCCCCTCCCATCGTCATCAAAGATGATGCCTGGTGCGGAATGAGAATCCCTAGCTAACCCCTCTCCCATCATAATCAAAGATGATGCCTGGTGCGGAATGAGAATCCCTAGCTAACCCCCCCTCCCATCATAATCAAAGATGATGCCTGGTGCTCCAAAATTCAAACAGCTATGATGGAGAAGCTTGAGAACCTACACAATAAAATCCACCACTAACTATCCTTGATCAAATGCACCTCTGTTCTCCTGCCTTCACGCTACCCAGTGACCTCACCTGAGACCAACCAACCCCCGTTGTTTCACTTTTCCACCATCACCCATACTGAAGTAGCCTAGGTTCTCAAGGGCCTGAAACCCTCCAGATGCAAATGCGACATTTGCCATGCATCTTTTATTAAGGACTGCATGGACGAACTGATCCCATTCATCATGAAATTCATTAATGCCTCATTCTCATTAACCTATGTGTTAGCCAACCTCGAAGAAGCATGGGTACTCCCCACTGTTCATAAAACCCTCCCTTGATGCGGCAGTCCCCAACAACTATTGGCCCATCACCACTGTCCCATTTCCCTTAAAAATTCTGGACAGAGCTACATATATACAGAATCAACAATTTCTGGAAACCCACCACATCTTGGGCGTATGACAATCTGGATTCCGACTGGGCCACAGCACGGAATTCACCCTCCTTGACCTTATAAACCAGCTGGATGAGATCAGAGACCAGGGAAACTCTGTCCTCCTCCTTCTCCCAGATCTCTCAGCTGCATCCGATCTGGTTGATCACCAGATCCTTTGCCAACACTTGACCGCAGCATGCTTCTCGCCTGAAGCCACCGCTTGGGTGGTTTCCTTCCTTGAGGACAGATCCATGAATGTTTGCCAAGAACCACAGTGCCCCACCCTCCCTCATACCTGGCTGAGTGCCCCAAGGTTCCTTTGTGTCCCTGACGCTCCACAACATATTCACCAGACCCCTCTTCGATCTACTTGAATCCATGGGCATATCCTACACAAATTATGCTGATAACACACACACACACATCCTCCTACCTCTGTCTGGCAACTACCTTGAAGACACCCGTGCAATAAACAATGTTTACACCATAATTAAGGCATGGATGGCCACTCACCGCATCTGTCTTAATGTGGATAAGACAGAGCTCCTCCTGGTGGGGCCGCCGGCCACAATCAAGAATCTAGATGCCCAATGCACATCCTTCTGTATTGACGGCATCCAAATCCTTGTTTCATCTTCAGTGAAAACCCTTGGCATGTACCTCGACACCACGCGAGAGCTCACACGGCAAGTGAATGCGATTGCCTCGTCCTCGGCACACACAACTACATTGATTAATGCCACCAGGCCCTTCCTCTCCCAGGACGGTTGTCTCACTATTGCTCATGCAATCATAGGATCAAGGCTGGACTACTGCAATACCCTATTTGCTGGCACTTTCTGCCAGAACTTTGCAAAGTTCCAGGTGATCCAGAACAATACCATTAGAGCCGCTCTAAATATCCCAAGATGCAACATATCTTGGCTGCTAGGAAAAATGTCCACTGGCCCCCAATCAGAGAGCGCATTATCTTCAAGTCACTTTCCGTTATGCACAGATTGCCCCCCCCCACCTGACCCAGAAAATCATATGGGATGAGTCGAGCACAAACTACTGAAACCGAAATTCGAACGCGTTTAAAGCTGGTGGTGCCTGCCTCCTTTCCTTCACAACAAAACAGTGCAACTTGCTTCCCTCTGCCCTGAGAGAGGAGACATCCTACCGGGTCCTCAGGAGATCACTAAAAACCTGGCTATTTGCATAAATACACAGGGTGGGGTGCATAAACCTGCCTTGAACACTGAACACACATCCCTATGATCGCTTTTCCGCATGTGTAACTGGATTTGTAACAGCGACTTGATGTCCACGGGTTTAGTGCAGTCTATAAATGAAAAATAAATAAATAAACTTCAGATTGGGCACACTCAAGCTGGCCTCCTCTACAAGGCCATGGGGGATACAGGCTTCAGGTAAATGTCCCCTCTTTGAGGAGACAATACCACACTTGTTGTTCTTCTGCTCTGAGACAAGGGCTTTGAGAGTATGTTATCTTGAACCCCTTCTGAGACTTGCAGGGATACACACCACCTCCGATGCCATGGAACTTTTCAGACGAATGATGATGTAGAAACTGTACATAGAGTAGTCAGATGTATCCATCGTGCTTGGCTACTAAGGGCCAAAGAGTAAACCTGGATACAACTTAACAAGGGAAATCATGCTGCAATGTATTCGATAATGGTAAGACTAGACGTGGGGGCTGCAAGTATCTCTCCTCCTCGTACTTGCCCTCCTACTATTCTGAGGCTATGATGTTCTCAACCGAGGTCCATTTGTATATCAAGTCCTAACCGAATACACAAATTGGGCATAGGTTGGAAGGTTTTATATGTATGAATGTGTGTCTCTCGTCTGTGAACCTGGGTAGAGACCGAGAAAAATAAAGATCTTGAATAGGGTCTATTGGACACCTGAACGACTGTACAAACGTTTCTGGGTTTGCTCCCATAAGGTGGGAATGTTGGAACATATGATTTGGTAATGTATTGGGTGAGATCCGTCTGGGGGAAAGTTTGTGGAATTTTAAACAATGTTTTGAGAGCCTTTTTGGATTTTGATTTTGTAACTCTTAATTCTGGGAGACGATGAAATGCTAAATGGCTTATGTGAAACATCAAAAAAATGGCTTTTCAGAGGATTAATGATGACCAAAAAGTTAATACTGAGAGTTTGGAGTGAGAAGAACTGGTTGAATGAAATGCTAAAACTTGCTGATATGGAAAAAGTGATATATAATCACCAGAAGGAGAGGGCTCTGTTCTAAGATATTTGGGGTAGATTTTTAGATCTGCATTGACACTATATTTTGTTTTTGTGGGTGTGGGTTTTGAATCCGTACTATTGTAAAATGTATACATTGTTAATAAAAAAAGGCAATAAAAGACAAAAATAAGCATAGGTATTGTCCAGGGGGGATTATGGAGATGAAGGAGTCCAAAATAGTCCACGATGGGTGCCAATTGGTGCGAGAGTGGCACAGTCATGACAAATGCGTTGATGAAACAAGATCCGGCGTTATGGGCACAAATTCTTTTGATATTATTCTCCTCCGTGATTGTTACTAAATCTTACCTGCCCTCTTGAAAAAAATCTGTAGTAATCCCCATATTTTTATTTTTTTATTTTTTATTGAATTTAGCTGAATTTAATCAACTTCTTTCAAAATAAAAACTCATTTATACACGAATTACAACACATAAAAATAATTAAAAGATAAAATCATGAAAAAAGATAAAACAGTTAACATATGACATTCGCATCCTATTACAATTAACTAAACGAGGACCTCAAATTACACAATAACATATACAGATTATAGTTCCATTCTGGGACACAATGAATTCAACCCAGAGATGACAACAGCACATAAGTTAGCTGGTTAAATTAGCACATAAAATGTTGAGGACCTCAATTGTACTTGATAATACACAAATACCTGGAAGTGAATTTGATTAATTAAATTCAAGAAAGCAGTAATTTTCAAGATTTACACAGACTTCAATTGGTATTACTCATTGTTCTAAGTTTAATGCATTCAAAAAAATGATTGTTGCCATTCTTATACTAATGCTATTAGTTGCAAAAATAGCAATCCATCTGTGTTCATGTCTCATGTGACAAAAATATGTCAGATGTTTTATGAAATGAATTTGCCTTAAATACATGAGGTCTGGGCAATCAACTAGAATGTGTTGTAAGGTTTCTACAATTGCCAGATTTTTACAGAAGTGACACCCTTTAATTTCAGGATCAATCAACTTTCTTCGTACCTGAACTTCTCGGGTCGCACATAGATTGAAGCGGAAACGTAAAATTGCGTTCCTGATAGAGGGAGATGGAGTTTTACAGAGATAAGAAGCCATTTCTCTGTATCGCTTAGGGCCAAACACAGATGAGTCAAAGTCTTTATACTTCAGACATGCGGATCTAGTGTCGATCCAATCCATCATCTAAAGCTTTTTCTTTGCTCTGGCCGGATTAGAAACAAGAGTCTTAATGGAGATTTCGGCATTTAACATTATGGTCAAGCTGTTTTTGAGCCAAGTTTTGGGGAACTCGTGGGGAGATGGTAACAGACATTTGCTAAACAAGCTACACAAGCGCCAGTTATACATAGCCATTAGAGATGTTAAGCCTAATTCATATCGAATCATGACCCCAGGGGTACATTGCGGGAGTTGAAGGATTGCACGCCAGAACCTAGCTTCTAGTACGTTCAAAAAGGCTGGGCGCATAACATTGTAAGTCTCTATACCATACAATATAGTTGGAATGACATTCTGAATCCAAAAAATAAGTGCTGGTTTAATAGAAAATTTACCATATTTATACATGATAAGTTTTGTTTGACGTATAGCAGCAGTTAGTTTGAATTCAATTGTAATTAATTGAGAATGAAGGGACACCTGACCATCAATTATGAGGCCTAAATAAACATAATTTGGAACCACCTCCCGGCTTATATGTTCAATTTTCCACTCCATTCTACATCTGCGCATGCCTTTTGGTGCGTACACAACAACTTGTGTTTTCGTGCTATTTATCACCAATTAATTGTGTCTGAAATACTTACACAATGCTGTCAAGAGGTTTTGAAGCCCAATGGGCGTTTTTGAGATTACCAAAGTGCTTTCACCTCAATGTTATGCAACTTAGGAGCATCCGCACGAACCACGTCAAAGACCCTTCGGACATCATTGATGAAAAAGTTAAATAAAGCCGAGGCTAGAATGCATCCTTGCTTTAGACCACGTTCCGTGGGCACTGCTGTTGACAATATCCCTTCTAAATTCAATCTTATAAATACCGAGGTATTTGAATGTAAAGCAAAGATGATATCACTTAAAGTTGAGGGGCAGTCTGCCTTTTTCAGTTTGTTCATGAATAACAGTCTTGAGACTGAATCAAAGGCAGAATGCAGATCAACGAACGCGAAATATATAGGTTGTTTGGAACTTTGCGCACAATGTTTAATGGCATGCAGAGTGATTAAATTGACCGCAGTACCCATACCAGCTACAAAGCCGGTTTGGGACGGATCACGCTGATTTACATTAACTGTCCACTGATTGAACTCTTCCAGCACTAACCGATTAAAGATCTTACTAGGAGCATCCAGAAGAGCAATTGGACGATAACATCTAGGATCTTTACGATCTCCTTTTTTATAGATGGGTACTATTAGTGATGTAAGCCATGATTTGGGTATTGTTTTGGTTAATAAAATGTGATGAAAGGTGTTATTTAATATAGTCGCCCACTCTTTTGGATTTTGTTTGAACATATAGTTCATGAGACCATCTGGTCCAGCCGCCCTAGAAGAAGACGATTTATTTATGAAGTCATGCACTCTGTCAGAGGTACAGTTCAAAGACCAACATGTAGATGTTCTATTGGTGTATTTAAAATCAATCATTTTGTTGTCTGTATATAATTTTGAAAAATGCGTTACCCATTCGGTTTCTGAGACCCCGTTTCCTTGAATCTCTACTTGAGAAGTAGAATTACATTTATTCAAAAGTTGCCACACCTGTGCAGAATTTTTATTATTGCAGGCAGACAGGAATTTTTCACTATGAATTTGGAAAAATTGGGCTTTTCGGGAAACGCGTCCAATTTCGATAGACACATCTTACTGTTTTAATGGCTTTGAGCTGCTCAAGCAGGGGCAGTTTACGTAATCTGCGTATTTCTTGCCTTAAGGCAGTTTTACGTTTTTGTAACATAAAGTCAAAGCCATGAATATGAGTGCGTGACGGCCCATTTTTAGATGGTAAAATATTTCTAAATGTGTCCAACACATCAACATATGATTCAAGATCATTAGTACTTTGATGTTTCAAAATAGCACTATTTAAAGAAGACAGGCTTTCGGGCGACCAACGAAAGCGATTTTTGCCATTGTTGATTGACACCATTTGTTTGGACCACTTTTGAGGTGGAATTGTAGTAGGATTTAAATTGGACCAATGCCACGAAAGGAGATGGTGATCACTACAGGTTTGGGTAAGAATCTCAAATTTGCTAACATTCACAAATAAGCTGTTACACACATAAATATAAGCAATTATGGAACCAGAGTCACCCCTCCTCCATGTCTGTTGGGGCGGAATATCACCCATGATGGCCCCATTTGCCATCTTTAAATTTAAATCTTCAACAAACATACTCCATCTCCGACTTGCGTTGCACACGCCCTTATTATTCGTCGGCAGGCATCTAAGATTCAAATCACCAACCAAAATCGTACCTGATGTCTTATGCTGGGCAATTGTTTCAAAGACCAGAGATGGAGCATGATAAAAAGCATCATCAGTAATGCCAGCTGGATTACGATAAAGATTGATGAGCGCATATATTTGCGATCCATGCGTGATCTTGACCAATTGAATAAATCTGTTTGGTGAGAGGCATTGTGCAATTTGGAAGTCCCTACTGGACTTTACTGCCACTAAAAGTCCTGCTGTGGGTCTACCTTTACCTGATGTAACTGCAGGCAGCAGGATAAGGGCATGATCATCCCAACTAGGTGCTTGTAGCATCCACGTTTCCTGTCAAAGCTGTTCAATTGATCATGAGAGGCCCATTGAAGATGTGAGAAGCCTCTTGTGTTCCAACTTGCCTATGACACTGTCTCGCTTTTGTTAATTTTTGGTGTAGTAATCCCCATATATAAAAGGGTGATAGAAACATCCCTTCTAATTATTGCCCGATTTCATTAATTAATTGCGTTTGTTAAATCTTTGCTTCAATAGTTTTTAGGGGAACTGGAAGCCTTGGCCGCCTCTTCGGCAGATTACAGAAATATCAAACCAGCTTTCGGCGGGAACTGTCTACTACCTTAAATGGTTTTGTTGTCGGCTGTCTGCAGGAGAAGGCTGGATAGGCAGGAGCTGTATCCATTTATTTGGACTCAATTGAATATTCCCAGGCTTTTGACTCTAGAAATCCTTCCTTTCTTCAGTGAAAGCTGAAGGAATGGCAAATTCTGTCTGCATTACTTTGAATTCTGGTGCATCTTCATGAGGACAGTTTGCTGCAGGTAAGATTGAACAGGTTCGGGACACTAACTAGATGTTTTGTGACTTTTAGAGGACTTGGGCATGGTTGCATCCTATCCCTGTGCCTGTTCAAACTGTACCTTGCGGATTTAGGAGAACATAGACTATGTACAAGCTTTGCCCCACCCAGAATATTGACATTGTTGGTCCCACACTTGACATATGCGGACAACGTCTAATTACTGGACAATACGCAGATTGGCCTCCAGAGGCAACTGGACGCCATTCAAAAATATTCTTATAACAACAAATAACTAAACAATGGAAATAAGTCCAGCATGATCTGATTCAGTGGGAACAGAAAGGTATGGGGTTTAAATGGGAAGTGAGGGACTAGGCGCTATCCCCCCGTGTACCCTCCAAGTCCTGTGTTACGTATCTTGGATTCTAACTAGATGCGTTTCTTAGTAAAGGAACCCTGTCAGCCCGGAGTCTGGCTAAGGCTGACCAGTTAGCCGCACAAATTAAAATAATTAGTAGTAAGTATTGTCACTTCTCCATCTGCGCATTGATACAATTCTATAGAATGAAAGGTATTCCGTCTCTCCTTTGTGGCATGGCGATTGCTATTACTCCAAGGTCGCTCCATTGGGGAAGGTGGAAGCGAGACTCTGGAGAAGAGCGCTGGGGTGACCAGATCGTCTCTCTATATCGGCCCTTCGTTTTGAATTGTGTTTGGTCTCCTTGAAATGTCATTTGGACTGGAAAGTCGTGACATTGTATCGGAAATGATTGGACCCGCCAAGGGGCTCATTATTTTAGGATTTGTTGAATGTAATGCTGAGGTCGTATTATGGGCCCTTAATCATTTTTAAAGGTCATGCTGAGACAATTTTGTTATCTTGTCACCAGATAGTGAGCAACTTGATTAGCAATCCTGACACGGTTACAAGGAAACTATTTGAGTATGATTGGTAGTAACTAAAAATAAAATGAGTTCCATGAAGTTATACAAAGGCTTGTCACTAATGAACAAGCATTTGGGTACTACGCCATTGTACCTTAAAAAGTTCCCTTATACCTATTGGCAGAGCCAATTTTTGAGATGTCCACAAAATCTTTTGTGAACGGAGGAGATTTGCCGAATTAAGTCAAGTGTGGGGAATAGATTGTGATGCTCTTCATCAGTTAGATGCATGAATTTGGCGAAATATGTACATAACCTGTTATATCTAAATACAGAGGAATTTTATCATCGATTAACTAGTGGGGAGGAGAAGGGTTTGACAATTGCAGCAATTAAGTTATTTCCTTGTGCAGGTTGCCCTTTAGGTGGGGGTTTGGATTTGAGCCCTGCAGTTGTGTGTTGTCTTTATTGGTGAGGAATTAAGAATGTTTTTTTAAAATTGTACTTATGAGCATTTATTAATGTTTATAATATGTTAATAATATTGTATAATATTTGTATTTTGTTTATGCTTGTCAGTAATTGTGTGTCTGGTTATCTATGTATAACCAATATCACAATATAAAAAAATAAATATTGTTACAAGGCAGAGGGAAGACACAGCTGCTGACACCACAATAAAGTGAAAGGGTTTTATTAAGCAAAGGTGAAGCATAAGGCTATTGCATGGAAATTATTTCTGGATGTCTGTCGCATAGACGTTTTTGTGAAACATATTATATGTGAAGGACAACATTTAAAATACATACAGAAAGTTCCAGACAGGAATGTTTCCTGCTTAGTGATTTCTAGATCTCTGTTATCATCTGGGGACCACAAGGCCTCTCAGCCTCTCTCAGGATTTTAGGGTTTTCTTATAGGGGCTCTCCTTCTCTCTGTTACTTACTTCCTTCTTCTGGGGCCAAGAGACTCATCAATATATTACACATCCCATCTTCTCTGGATCAAAGTCACTCTCTCTTTCTTCACTGCACCAACCCCCTCACTGGAGTGCAAGGACTCTCTTGTTCTGGTACACATCCCCTCTTCTCGGGATCAAAGTCACTCTCTCTTTCTTCACTGCACCAAGCCCCTCACTGGAGTGCAAGGACTCTCTTGTTCTGGTACACACCCCCTCTTCTCGGTTTCAAAGTCACTCTCTCTTTCTTCACTGCACCAACTCCCTCACTGGAGTATACCCCTCCTCTGAAGTGCAAGGGACTCTTTTGTTCTGGTACACATCCCATCTTTCTCGGGATCAAAGTCAATCTCTCTTACTACTTCTCAGCCCCCTTTCTCTTGGATCATGAGTCTCTTTTTTCTGACCTCAAATGGCTCTGCAGACCTCTCTTCTGGAGTCCCAGGTGCTCACCTTTTCCTCACAGGTAGACACCCCTTTTCAGGGGCTCAGTGGGTTCTTTCCCCCCTCAGTGAAGCACACGGTGCTCAAGGAATTCCCCTTCAATGGCGCTCTCCAACTTTCTCAAAGAACTGTTCTCCTCGGCTCAGAGACACTGGGCCTAATTACAAGTTTGGTGGTAAATCTGTCAAATGGAATTACTGTTACCGCCACTGGATCCCGCGGATTGGTGGTAGGCAGCGTAAGTCCCCATTTTGTGGAGGCCATACATTGTCACACTTAGACAGTAATACTGACGATTTTGCAATTTCTGGGCATTACCGCTGTATTTTCCAGCACCACCATACTCTTAGTGTGACCCACTGCCTGTGTATGTTAGCCTCAGTTGTAAAGCGCTCACCTCTTTCTCATTGGCTGAGGCAGACTTACGAAGTGGCTGGTTAATTGGCTTCCTATTCCAAGCAAGTGGAGGGAAGTCTTTAAAGGCTTGCTGCCATTTTGTATTTCTTTCAGTTTGGCTTCCATGCAGGAGCGGGTGTTTGCCTGCCGCTCTGCTCCTGCCTTGCTTCCTAGCTGTTCCCTTGCACGGAAGTTTGTTTTGTGGATTTCTGGTGTTGCAATTCCATCATAGGGGACAGAAAAATCCTGTAGTAAGTTACCACCTGTCAAAATCCTTTTTCCTTTCGGCCAGGGGAAGGAGGTATTTCTTTGTTTATATGCTGCTGGGATGGAAGAATTTGGGATAAGTTATTTTTTTTTGTTCTTTCTTTGGGGATCTGCACCTATTGACAAAGGGGTCTCTCTGGATGTGCCAGTGTTTCCCCATATCATATCCCTTCCTGAATACGTGAAAGATATTAGAGAATCCTCTCTGGGCCTTGTATCTATAAACCTGAAGCAATTTTAGAGATGCGGTCCCAAAACGCTGATGTTTTGGGACCTGGTAGTTCTGCACTAATTGCTCTTTCGGGGGTTCGTGAACAGCTCAGGGCTGGTCCCGTCAGTCCTACTCTCAGACAGACTGGGAGCCAGATACGATGCTGCACTGTGGCTTTGTCACTATATCCCCACATTACTTTCATAAAGTTTGATAAAATTAAAATTGTTCCTGCTTTATTATATGGCTTGGAAGCACAAATTGGCCATAGGTTGGAAGGTTTTATATGGAAGCATGGACTCCACTTACCGCAATTATTACTGGTTTCCATACTCTGTTAGGAACTTGAACTGATTTTATGATTCTGTGCAAATGTACTAAAATCTTTTAGATCTGTCAAAACACTCCTTATATTGTGATAAAAAAAAAGAAACAGCGTGCAATCGAGTTGCAGCAGTTACAAGGCGTATAGCTTTGAATGTGTCTTTACTTAATAAATTGCGTGTTGACGAAACGTTATTAGTGGCTGAACCCATGGAATTAAAAAGCAAACTCTAGGACCTAGATTGGTGTGACAGGAAAATGAGTATTAGTATTGACTTTTCAGAGAATATGCCGTAAACAAAGAGGACGTCTGCGATTTAATATAATCTGATTTTCCTCTCCTTCTTTAGGTTGTTATATCTTAGATTTCCTTTTGACCTTATACCTGTTCTAGAAATACTGGGTCCAAGAAGAAATATTGAATACCATCAACAAACATGCAAATTATGCAGAACACCTAATCACTCAGAGCCCACGATCCATCTTTTATTAGAATGTGATCGTTTTATGATGGGTGACCAAATATCCTTAATTATTTCATTGCTTAGATCTTTATTTAAATTGTATGAATAATTTCTGGATTGTTGTTGTGATTAGAAAGATTTGTGGACAAAATCATACCACAAACAAATACGAAAACATACACATTTACATAGTGACCGTAGCAGCTTGCCTGAAGGACTGAACGATGCAATTTAGAGGGGTAATGAGGGTCAATACATATTCAATGTTCAATTGTTGTACCTTTCAATGGGCATACATAAATCTCATATCTGTGTAGAAGGGGATGAGAGCAAGTGCAGCTGCATAATTCACACATTATTAAGATCATTATCAAAGCATTTACAACGCTCTCTTGCAGTACCCAAAACATGTGTGTTCCACTTGAATATAAGTGTGAATCAGTCAAATCTTTGTTTAGCTCGCTTCCACATTCAGGGCTTCGCCATGCATTTTGGTGGTGCAATCACTCGGGTAGAAACGCAAACAATACGTGAACAAGTTTTATACCAGCAAGATACATGTTTGCTCTGGACACCAGTGATCTTCTTGCAGGATAGGGGTTTGAATTCCTGTAGTGCCGGTTAGGTACTATGCTTTGTTACCCCCTTTTCTCACACTTGTGTGATCAGGCGGTTACAGGCCTATGTTTCAGCCAGGTGTTGGCTCCATACGGAAAATAAGCTGGATCCAACTCTAATCATGTGAAATGCATGCAATCGACTGCAGGAGCCTGTGACTCAAGAAGGAGGGCCAAGGGTGTGGCCAAGATTGTGAGTGAGTGTGACAATGACTGAGATCTGTGACCAAAGAGTTCCAATACCCTGCTCCCGAGATTCCACATGCATCTCTGCCAGCTTATCCCTGCCTTTCTGACTGTAATCTCTTTTCTGAGGGGTTATTTGGGGTTTCCTGTTGATTACCAATCTGTTTTTTTGCCGGTCTGCATCTAGAGTGCCCTGCCTTTGTGCTGTAGTCCTTTGTTTGTTTTTGGCTGTTATCCTTTCCCCACCCAACCCCTTAGCAACTGGCTTAGGCAGTCAGGTGTCTCTTTGATGGCGGACATCTCTCCCCTCTTGCCTCTGCCCTCTCCCATCCACTTACATCCATTTTCTGCCCCCCACTCCCTCCTGCCCGCCAATTTGGTTCTCAATGGTCCGTGGCCCACACGTGACCGGTACTGCTGCATTTCAGAGGCCCTTCCTTGCCCAGGCAGCCAGCAGCTAAGGGCCAGAGGCAAAGGGCAGCTCCCCTCTGGACAGCTCCCATCCCTGTTTGCCTCTGTTCGCCCATGGACGACCGGCGGAGCAACCTACAGCTACAGCTAAGGTAAGGTGGCACGAGCAGTGACCACAGCCATTACTGTGCACAATTAAAACCCTGCCACTTCTACACTACCACATATCATGGCACTGTATAGATCACCTGCATCCCGCCTAGATAACCCGATAGATGTATTGGGACCTATCTGTGTGTCGCACTTAGATGGATTGTTGGGGTAGGAAATATATCGCACTTGGATGGACCGCTGGGGGTGAGAAATGTATCGGACTTAGATGGATCATTGAGGGTAGAAAAAACTTGCCATTCTGCATACTCGCGCTCAAACACTGAACTAAACACAACCATACCTCTACCACACCACAAATCGCACACACTTCACAAAACCCAACATGAAACCAAACCATGCACAACAATCATACCTCAACACCACCTGATGGCTACCAACCGAAAATGCACGAACACTCAGTGACCGTTTATTCTGAACTCAGGCTGCCAACAGCAAATCAAAGCTCTCTTGCTCTTCTCCCTCTCAATCCCACCAATAAACACCCAACCAACACTCCTTGCATCGCAGATCCACCTGAGCACCAAGAGACCATGGAAGTGGCAACAGTGCGCGGCAGAAGACCCTGTAACATAACATAACATGCATTTGAATCAGACATGGGTTGCTCTGACTGCAGCAGCTTGATTTGTGGCCAATATCTATCAGCAGAGCTGGCATCATGGATGGCACCTACGGTGCCCTTGCTCATGTCCTCTAAGATGGTGCTAATGGAGGAATAGTGAGGGCAGCAGAGGTGATTTGGCGAGGAAGGGTGTGATGGTCCGGCTTGCAGTACAGCTATTGGCAGAAAATATCCAAAGCACATGAGCGATGAGGCCGTTCATTTCTGAGAAGGAGTAGGGAGGGGCATGTAGGTGGCTGGTATACGCCTCCACCTGTCGGGGATTGTGCAGAGTCTGCTGATCGGCACCAACCCCCTTATCCAGCAGTATTGTTTCCGAAACAAGAGTTTGGGAAATGCAAGGGACCTAATGATTTTGTCTGACCAGCAGCAGCTTTTTCAGGGGATGTTGTGTACTATGGGAGCAGCACCTCACCCCCTCACCCCCTCATGTGTACTGTACAGATCCACTACTCAAGTAGATCATCAATGGTTTTCTGATTTAACCGCCGTCGCCTCCAAAAGAGTCTGCATGTACCCACATAGAGAGATCACAAGTCTGCACATTCCCCTGGCACGAGAAGTCTGGTTGATTTGTTGTGCTAGTTATGTGCAGTGGTCACAACTGTGGAAGGGTTAAAACACTTTGGAGAAGGCCTGGTCTGTACTGGTGCACTTCTGTGGCCCCAAAGTGAGTGGGGCCTGAAGAAATCCACGTTCCAAACACTGATCACTTTGCGATGATAGCAGACAGTGAAAGAGAAACCCAGCCCCTCTGAGGCAGGGTGGAAAGGGAGGCCGTCGTCTTTGGGCTGGGAACTTCTAGATAAATATGAGGACTTTGGCATTTGTTTTTATTTTAATTTTTAATGTGGAATGGTTAAACAAGCAACCTTCCACATATTAATACAAAGTTACCAATATTATAAAGTATGCAAATCTTAAATTATTATTACAAAAATACATTAATACACAGCAGGACAATGTTTGGATAGAATGTGTGACAAATCCAGGGGATTCTCCAAGGGGAAACCCCCCCCTTTTGGGACCAGGCAGGTAAGCCAGATAAGCCTAACACCCCCTAGGGGACAATCCAAGCGGGATCCCACTTCGGGTGACACCCCCATTCCTCCTTAGAGGACAGACCATTCCTTAACAGGGATATTTGTTATTCTCCCTTGCCCCAGGCAGGTAATGTCTTCATGGGTTATGTGTGGATTACACAAGACAACTCTGTGAATATTCATACTGAATTTGCTGTTGTGGTTTCTGACCCTGTACTGTCTCTTCATGAAGCCCCAGACCATTGGGATGTTTTCCCTGCTTACAGGAAGGAACAAAAAGGGCCTGAGAGATTCAGAGGCCTGCTCAGGAATGTAGAAAAGGGCCTGTCCCACTTCGAGGTGGAGCCAAGAAGGAGTCCCACTCAGACGGCGTGGTGCGTGGAGGAGGAAGAAAGCCCCCGGAGCACTGCTCCCTGGAAAGAGGTCAGGAGATGGAAAAACGCAGGCCCGCTGCAAAGAGAAGAGACACGACTGCCCAGAAAGTGGTCCACCAGCACCTGCTGGAACCAATGCCGAATTTGGGGAAACAAAAACGCCTGGCAAGTGCCACAGAAGACGAAAGAGAAACCTGAACCATGCTGCTGCCTCCACCGAAGAGACTGCTTCCCCTGACGGAAGCCGCTACAGCAAACCTGGTATGCAGGGTGTTCTGGGAAGCTGGAGATGGGTGGACAGGCCCAGCTATACCTCATGGAAGGGTGAGGAACTGGAGATGGGTGGACAGGCCCAGCTATACCCCATGGAAGGGTGAGGAACTGAAGATGGGTTGACAGGCCCAGCTATACCCCATGGAAGGGTGAGGAACTGAAGATGGGTTGACAGGCCCAGCTATACCCCATGAAAGGGTGAGGAACTGAATAGCCCAAGAGGGGCTGAGAGACTGAAGAGGGGCTGACAAAGTGAATTGCTGAGAGGGGCTGGAAACTCGAGCAGGGTTGAGAGACTGACAAGCCCAAGAGAGCGGAAAGAGCAACTACTACAAAAGGAGGGGGGGGGGTCAAACCTGAGACTCTGGGTGGGTTTGAGCATCTGTCTGGCCCAAGCGGGCCACCATCCAATTGATGCCAGGAGGAGGGGGGGTTCTGAATCCTGAGACCCCAGGGAGGGGTAGGAACCAGACGGGAGTCTCAGTCATATGGAGACAGTGGGCCTCATTTCGAGTATGGTGGTAAGGCAACAACGGCGCCGGTATCACTACCAGCACCATTGTTACCGTACCGCCATACTAGGACTTCTGCTCGCCGGTGCCCTAGCAGCCACCTGGTCTAACCAAGTGGCCGTACCGGCACCCGCGAACAGAACATGATGGTAGCAACAGTACTGTTATGAACGGTACCGCTGCTACCATCCTCCCCATTCCCATTGAGCCCTATGGGGGCTCAATGGGAATGGGGATCTACCGGCACTGGCACCCGCGCAAGGGGAATTACCGGGTCCGCCGAGGTCGGAATGGCCCTGTGATTCCCCTTTCGCGGGTGCCGGAGCTGAGTTTGGGGGTAGCCATGCCGGTAAAACCGTAATAAGGCCCAGTGACAGGAACTGTTATACCCATTGGATCTGAACTGTGTAGGGGGCCAAGAGACCAAGAGACATTCTCTATTCTTTCATGCATTGGGCGGGAAGCCCTGAGCAGAGTTAGCAATCAGCAATGAGGGTCAAAACCCCAGAGACATTCGCTGGTGATAAAAGGGGTTTCTTGCTGAGGCTGAACAGCCTTGTGTAATCCAGAGACAGTGCAGTGGGGGTCAGCAACCAGCCACATGCTAGTCATTTGGGCAGAAGAACTGGGCGGATATATTTTTTGTTCAGATTAGATGTTTTGCTTTTTAGGGGATGGGCCCAGGATCAGGTTACTCTAGGTTTCTAGATGGTGGACACACTTTGTGTTGTATGACATCCTGAGGTGCACCCCTTTTTGAACTCTTTTCTTTCTTTGAGCATAGGGAGCCAAAGTGTAGGGTGAGTATAGGATGACGAAACAAAATAAAAAAGTAACTTTGCCCGGGCTGGTGCCAGGGCTGGTGTTGGTGCCCGGGCTGGTGCCAACGCAAAATAGGGAGACCATGGATGGAACCCAGGCTAGTGCCAATGCAGAATAGGGAGACCACGGATGGAGCCGGGCTGGTGCCAATGTAGAATAGGGAGACCACAGATGGAGCCTGGGCTAGTGCCAACGCAGAATACGGAGACCACGAATGGTGCCCGGGCTGGTACCAATGCAGAATAGGGAGACCACGGATGGAGCCCAGGCTGGTGCCAATGCAGAATAGGGAGACCACAGATGGAGCCCAGACTGGTGCCAATGCAGAATAGGGAGACCACGGATTGAGCCCGGGCTGGTGCCAACGCAGAAAAGGGAGACCACGGATGGAGCCTGGGCTGGTGCCAATGCAGAATACGGAGACTACGAATGGTGCCCGGGCTGGTACCAACGCAGAATAGGCAGACCACGGATGGAGCCCAGGCTGGTGCCAATGCAGAATAGGGAGACCACAGATGGAGCCCAGACTGGTGCCAATGCAGAATAGGGAGACCACTGATTGAGCCCGGGCTGGTACCATCGCAGAAAAGGGAGACCACAGGTGGAGCCTGGGCTGGTGCCAAGGCAGAATAGGGAGACCACGGATTAAGCTCAGGCTGGTGCCAATGCAGAATAGGCAGACCACGGATGGAGCCCGGGCTGGTGCAAACGCAGAATAGGGAGACCACGGATGGAGCCCGGGCTGGTGCCAACGCAAAATAGGGAGACCATGGATGGAACCCAGGCTAGTGCCAATGCAGAATAGGGAGACCACGGATGGAGCCGGGCTGGTGCCAATGCAGAATAGGGAGACCACGGATGGAGCCGGGCTGGTGCCAATGTAGAATAGGGAGACCACGGATGGAGCCGGGCTGGTGCCAATGTAGAATAGGGAGACCACGGATGGAGCCGGGCTGGTGCGAATGTAAAATAGGGAGACCACGAATGGAGCCTGGGCTGGTACCAACGCAGAATAGGGAGACCACGGATGGAGCCCAGGCTGGTGCCAAGGCAGAATAGGGAGACCACGGATGGAGCCCGGGCTGGTGCCAATGCAGAATAGGGAGACCACAGATTCAGTCCGGGCTGGTCCCAACGCAAAATAGGGAGACCACGGATGGAACCCAGGCTAGTGCCAATGCAGAATAGGGAGACCACGAATGGAGCCGGGCTGGTGCCAATGCAGAATAGGGAGACCACGGATTAAGCCCGGGCTGGTGCCAATGCAGAATAGGGAGACCACGGATTAAGCCCGGGCTGGTGCCAATGCAGAATAGGGAGACCACGGATTAAGCCCAGGCTGGTGCCAAGGCAGAGTAGGGAGACCACGGATGGAATCCAGGCTAGTGCCAACGCAGAATAGGGAGACCATGAATGGAGCCCGGGCTGGTTCCAAAGCAGAATAGGGAGACCACGGATGGAGCCTGGGCTGGTGCCAACGCAGAATAGGGAGACCACGGATGGAGCCCAGGCTGGTGCCAAGGCAGAATAGGGAGACCACGGATGGAGCCCGGGCTGGTGCCAATGCAGAATAGGGAGACCACGGATGGAGCCCAGGCCGGTGCAAACCCAGAATTGGGAGAGCACGGATGGAGCCGGGCTGGTGCCAATGCAGAATAGGGAGACCACGGATGGAGCCCGGGCTGGTTCCAACGCAGAATAGGGAGACCACGGATGGAGCCCAGGCTGGTGCCAACGGAGAATAGGGAGACCACGAATGGAGCCCGGGCTGGTTCCAATGCAGAATAGGGAGACCACGGATGGAGCCCGGGCTGGTGCCAAGGCAGAATAGGGAGACCATGGATGGAGCCCAGGCTGGTGCCAACGCAGAATAGGGAGACCACGGATGGAACCCGGCTGGTGCCAATGCAGAATAGGGAGACCACGGATGGAACCCGGGCTGGTGCCAATGCAGAATAGCGAGACCACGGATGGAGCCCGGGCTGGTTCCAACGCAGAATAGGGAGACCACGGATGGAGCTTGTGCTGGTGCCAAGAGACATTCTCGTGAAATTGCATGACTTTGCAGTTAAGGAGAAGATTATGAAGTCGGCAACCGCAAAGGGGAAGGGCTCTTTCCTTGACTGCAGCTATTTCTTGATGTAGTACCAGCCACACTTGCAAGTCATCTAAAAACACACGCTTATAATGGATGAATTGACAACAGGTGTTTTTATCCCATTAGATTGTACTGTACATTGAAAAACAAAAAAGTCATAGGCTTCCCTGAAGAGGGTGCCACCTCCTGAAATAGGCAAACAGGAAGTGGAACCTGCGTTTCGTTTTATCTCTGCATTTCAAAGCACCTAGTGTATTTTTCCTCTATTTGGTTATGAGATTGGTTTCGTGAGTGTGGGGGGGGGGGTCAATGAGTAGAGACATTTTTTCAATCATTGTATGCTGCATTTGCCTCTTTTAACTTATAAAAAAGGTGGGTTAAGACTGATTGCATACCCAGAGCAAACCCTGTCCCCCATATGCACTTTGCCCTGAGAAGGATTTCTGTCTGTATTCCCCTGGTTTTAGCCTGGAGAGTGTTGCGGCCAGTGCAGACTGTAGAGTTCTAGAAGCTTTGGTGGCCCAGCCCAGAGGAGGCCTATGCTAACGAGGAGTATTATTAAGGGAGAGCAGGGAGGAGCTAGAGAGATCCAGCAGAACGGGAAAGGATTCCCCCGGCCGATCATGTGGAAATGCAGGTGAGGAAGCTCGCGCAACCCTTGACAGTAGGCTTGCATTTCAAGGATTGCCTTGTGTCCCCTCTGTGCTCATCAGAGAGGGGTCCACACATTACGTTTCCATATCCACCCTTGCAGCACAGATCTGTCCGGTTGGAGCCACCTGAGAGCGAGACTGTCAGGGGTTAGACTGGGCAGAGCCTCTGGAAGGACATTGGCACACAAGGGAGGCAGGTGACAAATGACTGGACAGTTGACTTTTAGAAGCGATGTACTGGACTTAACAGGCACCTGATATGTGGAGTGTTATGATCTTGATGGTCGTGCAGATTAATGAATGCCTCCGTCCCCAAGTACCACACAGACAACTAATATACAGTGCCTGTGCAGTCTTTGAGGCCACAGGTTGGTTGTGAGCCGTCAGGTCTGGAACCGGGAACTGCCAGAAGGACCCCTTGAGCGCTGTAAGGCAATGAGTGGTTATCAGATAATGTGCGCTTTATACAATGGATACCCAGCAAGAAAACAGAGCACCTCTTACCTAGGAGTATGGGAAATGGCACCCTGATGTAAAGGATAGCGGGACCCGGGACAGAGGGCTTGATGAGCTTCCCGTAGCAGAGGGTGGATGTTTAGTATTCAAGACCCTGCAAAGTGGCACACAACGTGGTTTGTGGCAGTCCAGGTTATGCAACCAGGCAAACGCCTAGCAAGAGGCCAATGGCCAAAGTTACTGAACCAAAACGAAATCCGTGAGGCAGTCCAATCCAAAAACCGAGGTCGGGTAACAAAATGCCAGGGTGAGACAGGTCAATCCAGTAAACAAATCCAAGGTCTGATAACGTGTAGATCTGAGGTTCAAGATGCCAGGAGTAGACAGAGCAATCCAGTAGACAAAATCCGAGGTCGTAGAAACAAGGTCCAAGCAAGTGAACAAGAGCCGTACAGTCCTGAAGGATATCAGCTGTGAAGCAACGCTATCGTTTTCTGGACGCTTTTTGAACCAATGGTGATGCGTCGGAATGGTCACGTGATGCGTGTCAGATGATGCGGTTACACAAAGCGTTGTCGTCACGTGATGCTTGATGTTTCTAGCCCCCTCACGTGACGCGTGGATCTTCGTGGACAATATGGAATGTTGCGGGCCACCGGGAGTTTCCATTGCAATTGCCAGCGATGAGAAGGCTGGTAAACACCTGGTCTGTAAAACAATGTCCTGGTATAACGGGTGGGAGGACGCAGCCTCCGTATGCCTGAGTGTGCATGCGGGATACCCTGATGATTGTTTTGGACTGTAGAGGGGTTAACACGTGTACCCGTGGGTTGTTTAACAGGGACAGGGCGTGCTGTGGGAAGCGTGACATGGAGAGCATGAGAAGGCTGGAGAAGTGAGCGGATGAGTGGAGAGCATGAGAAGGCTGAAGAAGTAAGCGGAAGAGTGGAGAGCATGAGAAGGCTGGAGAAGTGAGCGGAAGAGTGGAGAGCATGAGAAGGCTGAAGAAGTGAGCGGATGAGTGGAGAGCATGATGGGCTGGAGAAGTGAGTGGAAGAGTGGAGAGTATGAGAAGGCTGGAGATGTGAGCGGAAGAGCGGAGAGAATGAGAAGGCTGGAGAAGTGAGCGGAAGAGTGGAGAGCATGAGAAGGCTGGAGAAGTGAGCGGAAGAGTGGAGAGTACGATAAGGCTGGAGAAGTGAGCAGAAGAGTGGAGAGTATGATAAGGCTGGAGAAGTGAGCGGAAGAGTGGAGAGTATGAGAAGGCTGGAGAAGTGAGCGGAAGAGTAGAGAGCATGAGAAGGCTGGAGAAGTAAGCCGGAGAGTGGAGAGTATGATAAGGCTGGAGAAGTGAGCGGAAGAGTGGAGAGTATGAGAAGCCTGGAGAAGTGAGTGGAAGAGTGGAGAGCATGAGAAGGCTGGAGAAGTGAGCGGAAGAGTAGAGAGCATGAGAAGGCTGGGGAAGTGAGCAGAAGAGTGGAGAGCATTAGAAGGCTGGAGAAGTGAGCAGAAGAGTGGAGAGCATGAGAAGGCTGGAGAAGTGAGCGGAAGAGTGTAGAGTATGATAAGGCTGGAGAAGTGAGCGGAAGAGTGTAGAGTATGAGAAGGCTGGAGAAGTGAGCGGAAGAGTAGAGAGCATGAGAAGGCTGGAGAAGTGAGCCGGAGAGTAGAGAGTATGATAAGGCTGGAGAAGTGAGCGGAAGAGTGGAGAGTATGAGAAGCCTGGAGAAGTGAGCGGAAGAGTGGAGAGCATGAGAAGGCTGGAGAAGTGAGCGGAAGAGTAGAGAGCATGAGAATGCTGGAGAAGTGAGCAGAAGAGTGGAGAGCATTAGAAGGCTGGAGAAGTGAGCAGAAGAGTGGAGAGCATGAGAAGGCTGGAGAAGTGAGCGGAAGAGTGGAGAGTATGATAAGGCTGGAGAAGTGAGCGGAAGAGTGCAGAGTATGAGAAGGCTGGAGAAGTGAGCGGAAGAGTGGAGAGCATGTGAAGGCTGGAGAAGTGAGCGGAAGAGTGGAGAGTATGATAAGGCTGGAGAAGTGAGCGGAAGAGTGGAGAGCATGAGAAGGCTGGAGAAGTGAGCGGAAGAGTGGAGAGCATGAGAAGGCTGGAGAAGTGAGCAGAAGAGTGGAGAGCATGAGAAGGCTGGAGAAGTGAGCGGAAGAGTGGAGAGCATGAGAAGGCTGGAGAAGTGAGCGGAAGAGTGGAGAGGATGAGAAGGCTGGAGAAGTTAGCGGAAGAGTGGAGAGCATGAGAAGGCTGGAGAAGTGAGCGGAAGAGTGGAGAGCATGAGAAGGCTGGAGAAGTGAGCGGAAGAGTGGAGAGCATGAGAAGGCTGGAGAAGTGAGCGGAAGAGTGGAGAGCATGAGAAAGCTGGAGAAGTGAGCGGAAGAGTGGAGAGCATGAGAAGGCTGGAGAAGTGAGCGGAAGAGTGGAGAGGATGAGAAGGCTGGAGAAGTGAGCGGAAGAGTGGAGAACATGAGAAGGCTGGAGAAGTGAGCGGAAGAGTGGAGAGTATGAGAAGGCTGGAGAAGTGAGCGGAAGAGTAGAGAGCATGAGAAGGATGGAGAAGTGAGCAGAAGAGTGGAGAGCATAAGAAGGCTGGAGAAGTGAGCAGAAGAGTGGAGAGCATGAGAAGGCTGGAGAAGTGAGCGGAAGAGTGGAGAGCATGACGGGCTGGAGAAGTGAGCGGAAGAGTGGAGAGCATGAGAAGGCTGAAGAAGTGAGCGGAAGAGTGGAGAGGATGAGAAGGCTGGAGAAGTGAGCAGAAGAGTGGCGAGTATGATAAGGCTGGAGAAGTGAGCGGAAGAGTGGAGAGTATGAGAAGGCTGGAGATGTGAGCGGAAGAGTGGAGAGCATGAGAAGGCTGAAGAAGTGAGCGGAAGAGTGGAGAGGATGAGAAGGCTGGAGAAGTGAGCAGAAGAGTGGCGAGTATGATAAGGCTGGAGAAGTGAGCAGAAGAGTGGCGAGTATGATAAGGCTGGAGAAGTGAGCGGAAGAGTGGAGAGTATGATAAGGCTGGAGAAGTGAGCGGAAGAGTGGAGAGTATGAGAAGGCTGGAGAAGTGAGCAGAAGAGTGGAGAGTATGATAAGGCTGGAGAAGTGAGCAGAAGAGTGGAGAGTATAATAAGGCTGGAGAAGTGAGCGGAAGAGTGGAGAGTATGATAAGGCTGGAGAAGTGAGCGGAAGAGTGGAGAGTATGAGAAGGCTGGAGAAGTGAGCAGAAGAGTGGAGAGCATTAGAAGGCTGGAGAAGTGAGCAGAAGAGTGGAGAGTATGAGAAGGCTGGAGAGGTGAGCGGAAGAGTGGAGAGTATGAGAAGGCTGGAGAAGTGAGCGGAAGAGTGGAGAGTATGATAATGCTGGAGAAGTGAGCAGAAGAGTGGAGAGTATGAGAAGGCTGGAGAAGTGAGCGGAAGAGTGGAGAGTATGATAAGGCTGGAGAGGTGAGCGGAAGAGTGGAGAGCATTAAAAGGCTGGAGAAGTGAGCAGAAGAGTGGAGAGTATGAGAAGGCTGGAGAAGTGAGCGGAAGAGTGGAGAGCATGAGAAGGCTGGAGAAGTGAGCGGAAGAGTGGAGAGCATGAGAAGGCTGGAGAAGTGAGCGGAAGAGTGGAGAGCATGAGAAGGCTGGAGAAGTGAGCGGAAGAGTAGAGAGCATGAGAAGGCTGGAGAGGTGAGCGGAAGAGTGGAGAGCATTAGAAGGCTGGAGAAGTGAGCAGAAGAGTGGAGAGTATGAGAAGGCTGGAGAAGTGAGCGGAAGAGTGGAGAGCATGAGAAGGCTGGAGAAGTGAGCGGAAGAGTGGAGAGCATGAGAAGGCTGGAGAAGTGAGTGGAAGAGTGGAGAGCATGAGAAGGCTGGAGAAGTGAGCGGAAGAGTAGAGAGCATGAGAAGGCTGGAGAAGTGAGCGGAAGAGTGGAGAGCATTAGAAGGCTGGAGAAGTGAGCAGAAGAGTGGAGAGTATGATAAGGCTGGAGAAGTGAGGTAACAGTTCATCCTCGGCCACAAATAGGTGTCTGATTACCCATGCAAGTTCCACTTTGCCACTTCCTGAGCTCTGCATGTGGCTTCTCTCCCACCAAGATTTGAAGCATCCTTGAGTCTGTTCCCTTAAATGTGCATTGCAAAAGGATATGATTTATCTAAGATCTGGAAAGTGCAGTAAATGTGTGAGGGGGTGGAAGTGCATTACACTGCTGCAGTGCAAAGTACCTTATCATTAAGAAAAGCTTTTGTGAGATACAGTTCTCGAGTGTCTTTTAAGTTCAAATATACCGGTCGTCGTGCAAGGAGTTACATACACAGAAGGACCCCTGTCCACCCATCATGAAATTGATTGCCATCACCTGTTGGGATATTTACTTGCAAATGACTTTGTTCTAGATAATAATGTTCGGACGTGTGATGGTAGTAAAAATGGGAGGGACGTGCTATTTTTAGATTAATGGACATTCTTTGTATACTGTATTTCACTGGAGTAAATAAATAATTTATGTCACCTTTTCTGCTGCTGGTGCAGGTCACCTTTCATGACACTCCTGCCTATTTCTCAGAAGAGGAGTGGACAGTTTTGAAGGAGTGGCAGAAGGAACTGTACAGGAATGTGATGAAGGAAGTTCACCAAGCTCTGCTATCTCTGGGTAAAGTTACACTCCTGATCTTTAATAAGCGTTTCATTGGAATGTGTGTCTGGTTGCCTTGGACTCTCAGAATGGATTCTGCAGTTCAGTCTTCTAAATCTGTATTTTAAATAATTAAATGATTGTATCATGCTCCTGATAGAGCTTTTGTGCTGGTGAGTCACAAAGTTCTATATAATGATGATAATGATGTGTTATTTATATAGCGCCTTAAACCAAAGCGCTTTACAGAGCACATATTTACATACAATATCACCCAACCGAAATTGGTACTCATTTATCGACCTCGGAAGGATGAAAGGCTGAGTTGGCCTTGCAGGGATTCGAACCTGCGACATGCAGATCACGCTCAGATCGCAGCAGCAAGCGCTCAACCCGCTGAGCTATCTTACCAGCATATAATATATAATTGCAGCAGTGCTCGTGCATCTAGACCCCCCACGATCCCCTACTGAGTAAGTCTCAACCGCCCCTCACCCCATCTCACTGGGCATCCATGTCCACCGAGCTCTCCCAGCGGTGAACGTCACGAAAAGCTCCTCCCCTCATGAAGCATGAAGTCACAGGCATCCTGTTTAATGCCCGCTCCGTAGCAAGAAACAGGCACAGCATCTTTGACCTCTTATCCTCTGACAATCCCGACCTAATTTTTATCACAGAAACCTGGTTCTCTGATGATTTTGCACCAGTCACGCACAAGTCCTTCCCCCCCCTGGCTACTCACTTATCGCCCATAACAGACCTTCTAGAGGTGGCAGAGTGGCAATCCTCTACAAACCTCATTTCTCCATCTCACTCAACGAAACCCAGACATGCAATGCTTCCTGTGAATCCCTTCTAGTAAAACTCTTGCTACCATCAACACTCACCCACAGCTTCCTACTCATCTACAGACCTCCTGGATACGACAGACATTTTGCCAACAATCTCTGTGACTCAACCGCTACCATTCAGGTAAATCACCCAACTCTTAAACTATTGGGAGACTTAAATATCTGGGTCGATGTGCCCAACAACCCAATGACACAACCTCTGGTTGACATTCTTGATACTCTCAACCTCTCCCGACATACACTGTTCCAACTCACTCAGGTGGGCACACTCTTGATGCGATCTTCAGCTCCTATGACCACGTCTCTATATCCAGTCCCAAACCGCTTATCTGGACAGACCACTCTGCCATCCCTTTCTCTATCCACACACCAGCCCCCCCTTCCACAGCTCCCCCTGCTCCCACTCTTGATCACAAATGCTGGAATGAAGGTACTCCCTGACCTAGCTGAAGCCCTGCTACTCCGTCCCCTAGCATGCTGTACTGTGGTAGACCCTTAACCATTGAATCCTTTGACTCCTGGCTTAAAGAATCACTAATTCCGCACACCCTCCTCTCCCCGCAGCCTCACGCAAAGAACCGTCCCTCAAATGGTTCACGCCCCACTTGAAGACAGACAGTCAAAAAACAAAATTACTCTCTTCAACGCAAATGGCGAGCATCTAAAACCGATCTCAGCAGATCCATGCTCGCCCTCCACCACTGCAATTACTAATGCAAGATCCAGAGGCCAAAAAGGCCTACTATAGTAAACACATTCTGAACTGTGGCAGCAGCAGCAAATAACTCTACAAGAGCATCTCCGAATTCGTGAAACCTACTTGCACATCTGTCCAAACCACTCCCACACAAACACTCTGCGACTCCGTCTCGCTACATTTCAACAACACCGCACTTAAAAGGATGGCAACCCGTAACACCACATTTTCCACCCTCACCCCTTGCCCTACATCTACCCCTCCTGATCCCGTTGCCCCGACGGCCACTATGCCAACCTTTGACCTCTTCCAACCCATCTCGAGAGATGAGTTCCTAGACCTACTATCTGGAAACAGACCCTCCGGATCCCCCCTCGACCTCTGCCCTGCCTCTCTTCTGAAAGAAATATTCTCCTCTACTTGCACAGGAGAACATGCAATATCCATACTAAACAACTCCCTCACCTCTGGCACCTTTCCAGAAGCCTTTAAAATAGCGCATGTCAAACCGCTTCTAAAAAAGGCATCCTTCGACCCCTTGACCCTAAGAATTACAGGCCGATCTCCAACACCAGTTTTCTCGCGAAACTCATTGCCTGGACTGCGTACTCCCAGCTCAACTACTTTGTAGAATCCAACAAACTCCTCGACCCCGCACAATCAGGCTTCAGACCGCGCCATGGAACAGAAACCACTCTGATCTCGGTCTGGGATGATCTCAAGGTCGCGGCAGACTCAGAGGGTTGCGCAGCGCTGATTCTCCTCGATCTCTCCGCAGCCTTTGACACCGTTAAACATTCAATCCTCCTTGTCCCCCTCCACTCCCTAGGAATCCATGGCTCGGCACTCAAATGGATTGCCTCCTTCCTCAGCAACAGGAAACAAATCGCCTTCCTCTCCCCATTTGTCTTCAGTGTTCACAGCGCGAGCAGTTGAGTACCCCAAGGCACCTGCCTCCCTGCTCTCCTTTTCAACCTCTATTTTACCACTCTACCAGGTATCATCCGCACACGCAACCTCTCCTGTTACAACTACACCAATGATACCCAAATTATCCTAGGAATTCCCAAAACAAGCACCAACCCGCATCCCGACCTTGAAGCATGTCTCAGTGATATTGACTGATGGATGACAAGTCCTTATAAAATCACAAATACAAAATACATACAAGTAACCACCTCCTTCTGAACCCAGATAAAACTGAAATGATGGTGTGCGGCAATATTGGCCTTCTCCCTCAACCACTCCCATGGCCCCACTCTCTTGGCACCCCCCGACTCCGTCCAAAATAGTCAAAAACCTTGGGTGGACTATGGACTCAGGCATAACCCTCTCCCGTCAGATCAATAATGTATCAAAATCCTGCCACTACCACCTCAAACTCCTTAGACGCATTTTTCCTTACCTCACCTATCCCAACAGACTCGCTGCTGTTATCTCTATTGTTATGTCGAGACTGGACTATGCCAACTCCTTAAACCTAGGAGCACCGGCATACCAATTTAACAAACTCCAAAGACCCCAAAACGCTGCCGCCAAGCTCCTTCTAGCCCTGGGACACAGAGACCACATCTCCCCCGCTCTCCGCACCCTCCACTGTCTCCCTGTTAGACGAAGGACCACCTTACCTCCCCTCACGCACCCTACTAGTGATTCCAACCTCCAATTCTGCCAGGATTGGAGGATCCGCCTTCTCAATCTTGGCCCCAACTCGCTCCCCCCACACATTCGATACACCCATGATTACATGGCCTGCCGCAAAGCTCTAAAAACCTGCCTCTTTCCATAATGCCGATTAAGACCATCTAAAGCCACTGAGACCTTGCAACCAGCAGACAAATGTTCAAGGAGATACCGAGCAATGTCACCACTGGAAACGACTGGAATGTCACTAATAAGGCCATTCTAACACAGCAATCGCAAAACGCGTAAATGAAATCTGGAACAGTGGGCTCCTAAGACTAAAACCTCCACTCCAGACACTCACCTCTCCTATCACTATGCTCACTCTCTACACCAACACACAATAGAGGGCAGCTACACCCCTCAATCAATTTCGGCCTAGCTGCTCACATATGAACAACACCCCAACATCCTGCTAGAACGCAGCTATACCCCACGAAACATCGGCCCAGCTGCACACATAAGCATCCTACACAGGCCTAACGCAGCCAGAATCCAGTCTCGGAGACCAACCTCCAGAATGCATACATTCAGCTGATCTCAATACTACCACACCTAATGCTAGGATGCAGCTACCATCAGGCAATCGCATCAGCTGCACACATAATCGGTGCACCCAAGCACCCTATGACTCATCACTCTCTTGACTGACCTGGACTACAGTCCCCAAGGGTGTTCAACCCACAAGCGCCTTGAGGTCATACCAATGATATATAGAGCGATATATACATTCCTAATAACAATAGCATAACAGAACAGTGGAGGCATAAGGAGGCTGATGAGTGAAAAGAGATAGGCTGCACTTATCACGGCTGCTAAGAGAGGAGGTGAAGAGGGACTGTACAGCTAGAAAGGGGCAACAGTGCAGGTATTGTGCCAGAGAGGAAGCCTAGCAGTGGCCACCCCCCAGGGCGGATAGGAGGCAAAATGCAAGCACAAAATGACAACCGGAAGCCTCCCAAGGTCTTGATATTTATTAGATGGAGTAAAATGAGTGGCCCTTGATTAGGACAGGGCCCTTGATTAGGACAGGACTGCAGTTTTCATGGACAGGGCCCTTGATTAGGACAGGGCTGCAGTTTTCATGGACAGGGCCCTTGATTAGGACAGGGCTGCAGTTTTCATGGACAGGGCCCTTGATTAGGACAGGGCTGCAGTTTTCATGGACAGGGCCCTTGATTAGGACAGGACTGCAGTTTTCATGGACAGGGCCCTTGATTAGGACAGGACTGCAGTTTTCATGGACAGGGCCCTTGATTAGGACAGGACTGCAGTTTTCATGGACAGGGCCCTTGATTAGGACAGGGCTGCAGTTTTCATGGACAGGGCCCTTGATTAGGACAGGGCTGCAGTTTTCATGGACAGGGCCCTTGATTAGGACAGGGCTGCAGTTTTCATGGACAGGGCCCTTGATTAGGACAGGGCTGCAGTTTTCATGGACAGGGCCCTTGATTAGGACAGGGCTGCAGTTTTCATGGACAGGGCCCTTGATTAGGACAGGGCTGCAGTTTTCATGGACAGGGCCCTTGATTAGGACAGGGCTGCAGTTTTCATGGACAGGGCCCTTGATTAGGACAGGGCTGCAGTTTTCATGGACAGGGCCCTTGATTAGGACAGGGCTGCAGTTTTCATGGACAGGGCCCTTGATTAGGACAGGACTGCAGTTTTCATGGACAGGGCCCTTGATTAGGACAGGGCTGCAGTTTTCATGGACAGGGCCCTTGATTAGGACAGGGCTGCAGTTTTCATGGACAGGGCCCTTGATTAGGACAGGACTGCAGTTTTCATGGACAGGGCCCTTGATTAGGACAGGACTGCAGTTTTCATGGACGGGGCCCTTGATTAGGACAGGACTGCAGTTTTCATGGAAGGGGCCCTTGATTAGGACAGGACTGCAGTTTTCATGGACAGGGCCCTTGATTAGGACAGGACTGCAGTTTTCATGGACAGGGCCCTTGATTAGGACAGGACTGCAGTTTTCATGGACAGGGCCCTTGATTAGGACAGGACTGCAGTTTTCATGGACAGGGCCCTTGATTAGGACAGGGCTGCAGTTTTCATGGACAGGGCCCTTGATTAGGACAGGGCTGCAGTTTTCATGGACAGGGCCCTTGATTAGGACAGGGCTGCAGTTTTCATGGACAGGGCCCTTGATTAGGACAGGGCTGCAGTTTTCATGGACAGGGCCCTTGATTAGGACAGGGCTGCAGTTTTCATGGACAGGGCCCTTGATTAGGACAGGGCTGCAGTTTTCATGGACAGGGCCCTTGATTAGGACAGGGCTGCAGTTTTCATGGACAGGGCCCTTGATTAGGACAGGGCTGCAGTTTTCATGGACAGGGCCCTTGATTAGGACAGGGCTGCAGTTTTCATGGACAGGGCCCTTGATTAGGACAGGGCTGCAGTTTTCATGGACAGGGCCCTTGATTAGGACAGGGCTGCAGTTTTCATGGACAGGGCCCTTGATTAGGACAGGGCTGCAGTTTTCATGGACAGGGCCCTTGATTAGGACAGGGCTGCAGTTTTCATGGACAGGGCCCTTGATTAGGACAGGGCTGCAGTTTTCATGGACAGGGCCCTTGATTAGGACAGGGCTGCAGTTTTCATGGACAGGGCCCTTGATTAGGACAGGGCTGCAGTTTTCATGGACAGGGCCCTTGATTAGGACAGGGCTGCAGTTTTCATGGACAGGGCCCTTGATTAGGACAGGGCTGCAGTTTTCATGGACAGGGCCCTTGATTAGGACAGGGCTGCAGTTTTCATGGACAGGGCCCTTGATTAGGACAGGGCTGCAGTTTTCATGGACAGGGCCCTTGATTAGGACAGGACTGCAGTTTTCATGGACAGGGCCCTTGATTAGGACAGGACTGCAGTTTTCATGGACAGGGCCCTTGATTAGGACAGGACTGCAGTTTTCATGGACAGGGCCCTTGATTAGGACAGGACTGCAGTTTTCATGGACAGGGCACGCTGATTTGCATTGGGTTGTTCCTCTCAATAGCTAAATAAGGTGTTGAAATTGTGCTCGGGGGTAGATAGCAAAGTTACAAAAATTCCTATCACGCTTTCCTACCCAGAGACCTATAACAACTGATGAATCCCACAGTGACACTGACATATGTCATGTCTGTTGCCCTCTGCAGGCCTCGAAGCCCAGGAGGGGACTGCTTTTAAGGCGAGGTGAGACCGTTTTGCATACTATTGCTTCTCTCATGGTGCAGCTGCAGGGGGGGGGGGCAAAAGGTGCATCCAACCCATCACAGCTGTGCCTTATTGTATTTGTATTTGTTTATAGAGGGAGCAGTAATCGGCTGTCCTGCACCGGGAGTCGTACAATAGAGGGAATTATGTTGAACAGATTGAGCAGTTAGTTGAGGGGAAGAAATAAAACTGTGACCGAGGATGAAACAAGACACAGATGGAGAGGGTGGGATGAGTACACGTCCCTATTTTCACAGATGGCACCAAGAACGCCCAAATCCTGAAGACAGTTCAAGGACCACCTCTCTCAATCTCATCTAGCGACAGGGGTTTTCTCCATAACCCAGGACTCCGTCGATGGCCGCTAGAGATTGATAACCCCTACTATCTCATTTCTGTTTAATAATTATTATTTATAAAATGTTATTTTTATTGTTTAAAGCCCAGACCTAGCTTGAGGGCAGCTGTAAGGGAGGCATGGTATCAAGAATAGGCAGACACAAGTGATCACAGTTCAAGGGTGTGTAAGGAAGGCCTGGCATCAAGAATAGGCAGACACAAGTGATCACAGTTCAAGGGTGTGTAAGGAAGGCATGGCATCAAGAATAGACAGACACAAGTGATCACAGTTCAAGGGTGTGTAAGGAAGGCATGGTATCAAGAATAGGCAGACACAAGTGATCACAGTTCAAGGGTGTGTAAGGAAGGCATGGTATCAAGAATAGGCAGACACAAGTGATCACAGTTCAAGGGTGTGTAAGGAAGGCCTGGCATCAAGAATAGGCAGACACAAGTGATCACAGTTCAAGGGTGTGTAAGGAAGGCATGGCATCAAGAATAGACAGACACAAGTGATCACAGTTCAAGGGTGTGTAAGGAAGGCATGGTATCAAGAATAGGCAGACACAAGTGATCACAGTTCAAGGGTGTGTAAGGAAGGCATGGTATCAAGAATAGGCAGACACAAGTGATCACAGTTCAAGGGTGTGTAAGGAAGGCATGGTATCAAGAATAGGCAGACACAAGTGATCACAGTTCAAGGGTGTGTAAGGAAGGCATGGCATCAAGAATAGACAGACACAAGTAATCACAGTTCATGAGTGTGTAAGGAATGCATGGCATCAAGAATAGACAGACACAAGTGATCACAGTTCCAGGGTGTGTAAGGAAGGCATGGTATCAAGAATAGACAGACACAAGTGATCACAGTTCAAGGGTGTGTAAGGAAGGCATGGTATCAAGAATAGACAGACACAAGTGATCACAGTTCAAGGGTGTGTAAGGAAGGCATGGTATCAAGAATAGACAGACACAAGTGATCACAGTTCCAGGGTGTGTAAGGAAGGCATGGTATCAAGAATAGACAGACACAAGTGATCACAGTTCAAGGGTGTGTAAGGAAGGCATGGTATCAAGAATAGACAGACACAAGTGATCACAGTTCCAGGGTGTGTAAGGAAGGCATGGTATCAAGAATAGACAGACACAAGATCACAGTTCAAGGGTGTGTAAGGAAGGCCTGGTATCAAGAATAGACAGACACAAGTGATCACATTTCAAGGGTGTGTAACGAAGGCCTGGTATCAAGAATAGACAGACACAAGTGATCACAGTTCAAGGGTGTGTAAGGAAGGCATGGCATCAAGAATAGGCAGACACAAGTGATCACAGTTCAAGGGTGTGTAAGGAAGGCATGGCATCAAGAATAGGCAGACACAAGTGATCACAGTTCAAGGGTGTGTAAGGAAGGCCTGGCATCAAGAATAGGCAGACACAAGTGATCACAGTTCAAGGGTGTGTAAGGAAGGCATGGCATCAAGAATAGACAGACACAAGTGATCACAGTTCAAGGGTGTGTAAGGAAGGCATGGTATCAAGAATAGGCAGACACAAGTGATCACAGTTCAAGGGTGTGTAAGGAAGGCATGGTATCAAGAATAGGCAGACACAAGTGATCACAGTTCAAGGGTGTGTAAGGAAGGCATGGTATCAAGAATAGGCAGACACAAGTGATCACAGTTCAAGGGTGTGTAAGGAAGGCATGGCATCAAGAATAGACAGACACAAGTGATCACAGTTCCAGGGTGTGTAAGGAAGGCATGGTATCAAGAATAGACAGACACAAGTGATCACAGTTCAAGGGTGTGTAAGGAAGGCCTGGCATCAAGAATAGGCAGACACAAGTGATCACAGTTCAAGGGTGTGTAAGGAAGGCATGGCATCAAGAATAGACAGACACAAGTGATCACAGTTCAAGGGTGTGTAAGGAAGGCATGGTATCAAGAATAGGCAGACACAAGTGATCACAGTTCAAGGGTGTGTAAGGAAGGCATGGTATCAAGAATAGGCAGACACAAGTGATCACAGTTCAAGGGTGTGTAAGGAAGGCATGGTATCAAGAATAGGCAGACACAAGTGATCACAGTTCAAGGGTGTGTAAGGAAGGCATGGCATCAAGAATAGACAGACACAAGTAATCACAGTTCATGAGTGTGTAAGGAATGCATGGTATCAAGAATAGACAGACACAAGTGATCACAGTTCCAGGGTGTGTAAGGAAGGCATGGTATCAAGAATAGACAGACACAAGTGATCACAGTTCAAGGGTGTGTAAGGAAGGCATGGTATCAAGAATAGACAGACACAAGTGATCACAGTTCAAGGGTGTGTAAGGAAGGCATGGTATCAAGAATAGACAGACACAAGTGATCACAGTTCCAGGGTGTGTAAGGAAGGCATGGTATCAAGAATAGACAGACACAAGTGATCACAGTTCAAGGGTGTGTAAGGAAGGCATGGTATCAAGAATAGACAGACACAAGTGATCACAGTTCCAGGGTGTGTAAGGAAGGCATGGTATCAAGAATAGACAGACACAAGATCACAGTTCAAGGGTGTGTAAGGAAGGCCTGGTATCAAGAATAGACAGACACAAGTGATCACATTTCAAGGGTGTGTAACGAAGGCCTGGTATCAAGAATAGACAGACACAAGTGATCAAAGTTCAAGGGTGTGTAAGGAAGGCATGGTATCAAGAATAGACCGACACAAGTGATCACAGTTCAAGGGTGGGTGTGTAACGAAGGCATGGTATTAAGAATAGACAGACACAAGTGATCACAGTTCAAGGGTTTGTAAGGAAGGCATGGTATCAAGAATAGACAGACACAAGTGATCACAGCTCCAGAGTGTGTAAGGAGGGCATGGTATCAAGAATAGACAGACACAAGTGATCACAGTTCAAGGGTGTGTAAGGAAGGCATGGTATCAAGAATAGACAGACACAAGATCACAGTTCAAGGGTGTGTAAGGAAGGCATGGTATCAAGAATAGACAGACACAAGTAATCACAGTTCAAGGGTATGTAAGGAAGGCATGGTATCAAGAATAGACAGACACAAGTGATCACAGCTCCAGGGTGTGTAAGGAGGGCATGGTATCAAGAACAGACAGACACAAGTGATCACAGTTCAAGGGTGGGTGTGTAAGGAAGGCATGGTATCAAGAATAGGCAGACACAAGTGATCACAGTTCAAAGGTGTGTAGGGAAGGCATGGTATCAAGAATAGACAGACACAAGATCACAGTTCAAGGGTGTGTAAGGAAGGCATGGTATCAAGAATAGACAGACACAAGTAATCACAGTTCAAGGGTATGTAAGGAAGGCCTGGTATCAAGAATAGACAGACACAAGTGATCACAGTTCAAGGGTGTGTAAGGAAGGCATGGTATCAAGAACAGACAGACACAAGTGATCACAGTTCAAGGGTGGGTGTGTAAGGAAGGCATGGTATCAAGAATAGGCAGACACAAGTGATCACAGTTCAAAGGTGTGTAGGGAAGGCATGGTATCAAGAATAGGCAGACACAAGTGATCACAGTTCAAGGGTGTGTAAGGAAGGCCTGGCATCAAGAATAGGCAGACACAAGTGATCACAGTTCAAGGGTGTGTAAGGAAGGCATGGCATCAAGAATAGACAGACACAAGTGATCACAGTTCAAGGGTGTGTAAGGAAGGCATGGTATCAAGAATAGGCAGACACAAGTGATCACAGTTCAAGGGTGTGTAAGGAAGGCATGGTATCAAGAATAGGCAGACACAAGTGATCACAGTTCAAGGGTGTGTAAGGAAGGCATGGTATCAAGAATAGGCAGACACAAGTGATCACAGTTCAAGGGTGTGTAAGGAAGGCATGGCATCAAGAATAGACAGACACAAGTAATCACAGTTCATGAGTGTGTAAGGAATACATGGTATCAAGAATAGACAGACACAAGTGATCACAGTTCCAGGGTGTGTAAGGAAGGCATGGTATCAAGAATAGACAGACACAAGTGATCACAGTTCAAGGGTGTGTAAGGAAGGCATGGTATCAAGAATAGACAGACACAAGTGATCACAGTTCAAGGGTGTGTAAGGAAGGCATGGTATCAAGAATAGACAGACACAAGTGATCACAGTTCCAGGGTGTGTAAGGAAGGCATGGTATCAAGAATAGACAGACACAAGTGATCACAGTTCAAGGGTGTGTAAGGAAGGCATGGTATCAAGAATAGACAGACACAAGTGATCACAGTTCCAGGGTGTGTAAGGAAGGCATGGTATCAAGAATAGACAGACACAAGATCACAGTTCAAGGGTGTGTAAGGAAGGCCTGGTATCAAGAATAGACAGACACAAGTGATCACATTTCAAGGGTGTGTAACGAAGGCCTGGTATCAAGAATAGACAGACACAAGTGATCAAAGTTCAAGGGTGTGTAAGGAAGGCATGGTATCAAGAATAGACCGACACAAGTGATCACAGTTCAAGGGTGGGTGTGTAACGAAGGCATGGTATTAAGAATAGACAGACACAAGTGATCACAGTTCAAGGGTTTGTGAGGAAGGCATGGTATCAAGAATAGACAGACACAAGTGATCACAGCTCCAGAGTGTGTAAGGAGGGCATGGTATCAAGAATAGACAGACACAAGTGATCACAGTTCAAGGGTGTGTAAGGAAGGCATGGTATCAAGAATAGACAGACACAAGATCACAGTTCAAGGGTGTGTAAGGAAGGCATGGTATCAAGAATAGACAGACACAAGTAATCACAGTTCAAGGGTATGTAAGGAAGGCATGGTATCAAGAATAGACAGACACAAGTGATCACAGCTCCAGGGTGTGTAAGGAGGGCATGGTATCAAGAACAGACAGACACAAGTGATCACAGTTCAAGGGTGGGTGTGTAAGGAAGGCATGGTATCAAGAATAGGCAGACACAAGTGATCACAGTTCAAAGGTGTGTAGGGAAGGCATGGTATCAAGAATAGACAGACACAAGATCACAGTTCAAGGGTGTGTAAGGAAGGCATGGTATCAAGAATAGACAGACACAAGTAATCACAGTTCAAGGGTATGTAAGGAAGGCCTGGTATCAAGAATAGACAGACACAAGTGATCACAGTTCAAGGGTGTGTAAGGAAGGCATGGTATCAAGAACAGACAGACACAAGTGATCACAGTTCAAGGGTGGGTGTGTAAGGAAGGCATGGTATCAAGAATAGGCAGACACAAGTGATCACAGTTCAAAGGTGTGTAGGGAAGGCATGGTATCAAGAATAGGCAGACACAAGTGATCACAGTTCAAGGGTGTGTAAGGAGGGCATGGTATCAAGAATAGACAGACACAAGCGATCACAGTTCAAGGGTGTGTAAAGAAGGCCTGGTATCAAGAATAGACAGACACAAGTGATCACAGTTCAAGGGTGTGTAACGAAGGCCTGGTATCAAGAACAGACAGACACAAGATCACAGTTCCAGGGTGTGTAAGGAAGGCATGGTATCAAGAATAGACAGACACAAGTGATCACAGTTCAAAGGTGTGTAGGGAAGACATGGTATCAAGAATAGACAGACACAAGTGATCACAGTTCAAGGGTGTGTAAGGAAGGCCTGGTATCAAGAGTAGACAGACACAAGTGATCACAGCTCAAGGGTGTGTAAGGAAGGCATGGTATCAAGAATAGACAGACACAAGTGATCACAATTCAAGGGTGTGTAAGAAAGGCATGGCATAAAGAATACACAGACACAAGTGATCACAGTTCAATGGTGTGTAAGGAAGGCATGGTATCAAGAATAGACAGACACAAGTGTTCACAGTTCAAAGGTGTGTAGGGAAGGCCTGGTATCAAGAACAGACAGACCCAAGTGATCACAGTTCAAGGGTGTGTAAGGAAGGCCTGGTATCAAGAACAGACAGACACAAGTGATCACAGTTCAAGGGTGTGTAAGGAAGGCCTGGTATCAAGAACAGACAGCCACAAGTGATCACAGTTCAAGGGTGTGTAAGGAAGGCATGGTATCAAGAACAGACAGACACAAGTGATCACAGTTCAAGGGTGTGTAAGGAAGGCCTGGTATCAAGAACAGACAGACACAAGTGATCACATTTCAAGGGTGTGTAACGAAGGCCTGGTATCAAGAATAGACAGACACAAGTGATCAAAGTTCAAGGGTGTGTAAGGAAGGCATGGTATCAAGAATAGACAGACACAAGTGATCACAGTTCAAGGGTGGGTGTGTAACGAAGGCATGGTATTAAGAATAAACAGACACAAGTGATCACAGTTCAAGGGTTTGTAAGGAAGGCATGGTATCAAGAATAGACAGACACAAGTGATCACAGCTCCAGAGTGTGTAAGGAGGGCATGGTATCAAGAATAGACAGACACAAGTGATCACAGTTCAAGGGTGTGTAAGGAAGGCATGGTATCAAGAATAGACAGACACAAGATCACAGTTCAAGGGTGTGTAAGGAAGGCATGGTATCAAGAATAGACAGACACAAGTAATCACAGTTCAAGGGTATGTAAGGAAGGCATGGTATCAAGAATAGACAGACACAAGTGATCACAGCTCCAGGGTGTGTAAGGAGGGCATGGTATCAAGAACAGACAGACACAAGTGATCACAGTTCAAGGGTGGGTGTGTAAGGAAGGCATGGTATCAAGAATAGGCAGACACAAGTGATCACAGTTCAAAGGTGTGTAGGGAAGGCATGGTATCAAGAATAGACAGACACAAGATCACAGTTCAAGGGTGTGTAAGGAAGGCATGGTATCAAGAATAGACAGACACAAGTAATCACAGTTCAAGGGTATGTAAGGAAGGCCTGGTATCAAGAATAGACAGACACAAGTGATCACAGTTCAAGGGTGTGTAAGGAAGGCATGGTATCAAGAACAGACAGACACAAGTGATCACAGTTCAAGGGTGGGTGTGTAAGGAAGGCATGGTATCAAGAATAGGCAGACACAAGTGATCACAGTTCAAAGGTGTGTAGGGAAGGCATGGTATCAAGAATAGACAGACACAAGCGATCACAGTTCAAGGGTGGGTGTGTAAGGAAGGCATGGTATCAAGAATAGGCAGACACAAGTGATCACAGTTCAAGGGTGTGTAAGGAGGGCATGGTATCAAGAATAGACAGACACAAGCGATCACAGTTCAAGGGTGTGTAAAGAAGGCCTGGTATCAAGAATAGACAGACACAAGTGATCACAGTTCAAGGGTGTGTAACGAAGGCCTGGTATCAAGAACAGACAGACACAAGATCACAGTTCCAGGGTGTGTAAGGAAGGCATGGTATCAAGAATAGACAGACACAAGTGATCACAGTTCAAAGGTGTGTAGGGAAGACATGGTATCAAGAATAGACAGACACAAGTGATCACAGTTCAAGGGTGTGTAAGGAAGGCCTGGTATCAAGAGTAGACAGACACAAGTGATCACAGCTCAAGGGTGTGTAAGGAAGGCATGGTATCAAGAATAGACAGACACAAGTGATCACAATTCAAGGGTGTGTAAGAAAGGCATGGCATAAAGAATACACAGACACAAGTGATCACAGTTCAATGGTGTGTAAGGAAGGCATGGTATCAAGAATAGACAGACACAAGTGATCACAGTTCAAAGGTGTGTAGGGAAGGCCTGGTATCAAGAACAGACAGACCCAAGTGATCACAGTTCAAGGGTGTGTAAGGAAGGCCTGGTATCAAGAACAGACAGACACAAGTGATCACAGTTCAAGGGTGTGTAAGGAAGGCCTGGTATCAGGAACAGACAGCCACAAGTGATCACAGTTCAAGGGTGTGTAAGGAAGGCATGGCGTCAAGAATAGACAGACCCAAGTGATCACAGTTCCAGGGTGTGTAAGGAAGGCATGGTATCAAGAATAGACAGACACAAGTGATCACAGTTCAAGGGTGTGTAAGGAAGGCATGGTATGAAGAAAAGACAGACACAAGTGATCACAGTTCAAGGGTGTGTAAGGAAGGCATGGTATCAAGAATACACAGACACAAGTGATTACAGTTCAAGGGTGTGTAAGGAAGACATGGCATCAAGAATAGAGAGACAAGTGATCACAGTTCAAGGCTGTGTAAGGAAGGCATGGTATCAAGAATACACCGACACAAGTGATCACAGTTCAAGGGTGTGTAAGGAAGGCATGGTATCAAGAATACACAGACACAAGTGATCACAGTTCAAGGGTGTGTAAGGAAGGCATGGCATCAAGAATAGACAGACACAAGGGATCACAGTTCAAGGGTGTGTAAGGAAGGCATGGTATCAAGAGTAGACAGACACAAGTGATCACAATTCAAGGGTGTGTAAGAAAGGCATGGCATAAAGAATACACAGACACAAGTGATCACAGTTCAATGGTGTGTAAGGAAGGCATGGTATCAAGAATAGACAGACACAAGTGATCACAGTTCAAGGGTGGGTGTGTAAGGAAGGCATGGTATTAAGAATAGACAGACACAAGTGATCACATTTCAAGGGTGTGTAACGAAGGCCTGGTATCAAGAGTAGACAGACATAAGTGATCACAATTCAAGGGTGTGTAAGAAAGGCATGGCATAAAGAATACACAGACACAAGTGATCACAGTTCAAGGGTGTGTAAGGAAGGCCTGGTATCAAGAACAGACAAACACAAGTGATCACATTTCAAGGGTGTGTAACGAAGGCCTGGTATCAAGAATAGACAGACACAAGTGATCACATTTCAAGGGTGTGTAACGAAGGCCTGGTATCAAGAATAGACAGACACAAGTGATCACAGCTCCAGGGTGTGTAAGGAAGGCCTGGTATCAAGAATAGACAGACACAAGTGATCACAGCTCAAGGGTGTGTAAGGAAGGCCTGGTATCAAGAATAGACAGACACAAGTGATCACATTTCAAGGCTGTGTAACGAAGGCCTGGTATCAAGAACAGACAGACACAAGTGATCACAGTTCAAGGGTGTGTAAGGAAGGCATGGCATCAGGAATAGACAGACACAAGTGATCACAGTTCAAGGGTGTGTAAGGAAGGCATGGTATCAATAATAGACAGACACAAGTGATCACAGTTCCAGGGTGTGTAAGGAAGGCATGGAATCAAGAATAGACAGACACAAGTGATCACAGTTCAAGGGTGTGTAAGGAATGCCTGGTATCAAGAATAGACAGACACAAGTGATCACAGTTCAAGGGTGTGTAAGGAAGGCATGGTATCAAGAATAGACAGACACAAGATCACAGTTCCAGGGTGTGTAAGGAAGGCCTGGTATCAAGAATAGACAGACACAAGTGATCACAGTTCAAGGGTGTGTAAGGAAGGCATGGCATCAAGAATAGAGAGAGACAAGTGATCACAGTTCAAGGCTGTGTAAGGAAGGCATGGTATCAAGAATACACCGACACAAGTGATCACAGTTCAAGGGTGTGTAAGGAATGCCTGGTATCAAGAATAGACAGACACAAGTGATCACAGTTCAAGGGTGTGTAAGGAAGGCCTGGTATCAAGAATAGACAGACACAAGTGATCACAGTTCAAGGGTGTGTAAGGAAGGCATGGTATCAAGAATAGACAGACACAAGTGATCACAGTTCCAGGGTGTGTAAGGAAGGCCTGGTATCAAGAATACACAGACACAAGTGATCACAGTTCAAGGGTGTGTAAGGAAGGCATGGCATAAAGAATACACAGACACAAGTGATCACAGTTCAAGGGTGTGTAAGGAAGGCATGGTATCAAGAGTAGACAGACACAAGTGATCACAGTTCAAGGGTGTGTAAGGAAGGCATGGTATCAAGAGTAGACAGACACAAGTGATCACATTTCAAGGGTGTGTAACGAAGGCCTGGTATCAAGAGTAGACAGACATAAGTGATCACAGTTCAAGGGTGTGTAAGGAAGGCATGGTATCAAGAATAGACAGACACAAGTGATCACAATTCAAGGGTGTGTAAGAAAGGCATGGCATAAAGAATACACAGACACAAGTGATCACAGTTCAATGGTGTGTAAGGAAGGCATGGTATCAAGAATAGACAGACACAAGTGATCACAGTTCAAGGTTGGGTGTGTAAGGAAGGCATGGTATTAAGAATATACAGACACAAGTGATCACATTTCAAGGCTGTGTAACGAAGGCCTGGTATCAAGAACAGACAGACACAAGTGATCACAGTTCAAGGGTGTGTAAGGAAGGCCTGCAATCAACAATAGACAGACACGAGTGATCACAGTTCAAGGGTGTGTAAGGAAGGCCTGGTATCAAGAACAGACAGCCACAAGTGAGCACAGTTCAAGGGTGTGTAAGGAAGGCATGGCATCAAGAATAGACAGACACAAGTGATCACAGTTCAAAGGTGTGTAGGGAAGGCCTGGTATCAAGAACAGACAGACCCAAGTGATCACAGTTCAAGGGTGTGTAAGGAAGGCCTGGTATCAAGAACAGACAGACACAAGTGATCACAGTTCAAGGGTGTGTAAGGAAGGCCTGGTATCAAGAACAGACAGCCACAAGTGATCACAGTTCAAGGGTGTGTAAGGAAGGCATGGCATCAAGAATAGACAGACCCAAGTGATCACAGTTCCAGGGTGTGTAAGGAAGGCCTGGTATCAAGAATAGACAGACACAAGTGATCACAGTTCAAGGGTGTGTAAGGAAGGCATGGCATAAAGAATAGTCAGACACAAGTGATCAGAGCTCCAGTGTGTGTAAGGAGGGCATGGTATCAAGAATAGACAGACACAAGTGATCACAGCTCCAGGGTGTGTAAGGAGGGCATGGTACCAAGAACAGACAGACACAAGTGATCACATTTCAAGGGTGTGTAACGAAGGCCTGGTATCAAGAACAGACAGACACATGTGATCACAGTTCAAGGGTGTGTAAGGAAGGCCTGGTATCAAGAATAGACAGACACAAGTGATCACAGTTCAAAGGTGTGTAAGGACGGCATGGTATCAAGAATAGACAGACGCAAGTGATCACAGTTCCAGGGTGTTTAAGGAAGGCATGGTATCAAGAATAGACAGACACAAGTGATCACAGTTCCAGGGTGTGTAAGGAAGGCATGGTATCAAGAATAGACAGACCCAAGTGATCACAGTTCAAGGGTGTGTAAGGAAGGCATGATATCAAGAATAGACAGACACAAGTGATCACAGTTCAAGGGTGTGTAAGGAAGGCATGGTATCAAGAATAGACAGACACAAGTGATAACAGTTCAAGGGTGTGTAATGAAGGCATGGTATCAAGAATAGACAGACACAAGTGATAACAGTTCAAGGATGTGTAAGGAAGGCCTGGCATCAAGAATAGACAGACACAAGTGATCACAGTTCCTGGGTGTGTAAGGAAGGCATGATATCAAGAATAGACAGACACAAGTGATCACAGTTCCTGGGTGTGTAAGGAAGGCCTGGTATCAAGAATAAACAGACACAAGTGATCACAGTTCCTGGGTGTGTAAGGAAGGCCTGGTATCAAGAATAGACAGACACAAGTGATCACAGTTCCTGGGTGTGTAAGGAAGGCATGATATCAAGAATAGACAGACACAAGTGATCACAGTTCAAGGGTGTGTAAGGAAGGCCTGGTATCAAGAATAGACAGACACAAGTGATCACAGTTCCAGGGTGGGTGTGTAAGGAAGGCATGGTATCAAGAATACACAGACACAAGTGATCACAGTTCAAGGGTGTGTAAGGAAGTCATGGTATCAAGAATAGACAGACACAAGTGATCACAGTTCAAGGGTGTGTAAGGAAGGCATGGTATCAAGAATAGACAGACACAAGTGATCACAGTTCAAGGGTGTGTAAGGAAGGCCTGGTATCAGGAATAGACAGACACAAGTGATCACAGTTCAAGGGTGTGTAAGGAGGGCATGGTATCAAGAATAAACAGACACACGTGATCACAGTTCAAGGGTGTGTAAGGAAGGCATGGTATCAAGAATAGACAGACACACGTGATCACAGTTCAAGAGTGTGTAAGGAAGGCATGGCATCAAGAATACACAGACACAAGTGATCACAGTTCAAGGGTGTGTAAGGAAGGCATGGCATCAAGAATACACAGACACAAGTGATCACAGTTCAAGGTTGTGTAAGGAAGGCCTGGTATCAAGAATAGACAGACACGAGTGATCACAGTTCAAGGGTGTGTAAGGAAGGCCTGGTATTAAGAATAGACAGACACAAGTGATCACAGCTCAAGGGTGTGTAAGGAAGGCATGGTATCAAGAATAGACAGACACGAGTGATCACAGTTCCAGGGTGTGTAAGGAAGGCATGGTATGAAGAAAAGACAGACACGAGTGATCACAGTTCCAGGGTGTGTAAGGAAGGCATGGTATCAAGAATAGACAGACACAAGTGATCACAGCTCCAGGGTGTGTAAGGAAGGCATGGTATCAAGAATACACAGACACAAGTGATCACAGTTCAAGGGTGTGTAAGGAAGGCATGGTATCAAGAATAGACAGACACAAGTGATCACAGTTCAAGGGTGTGTAAGGAAGGCCTGGTATCAAGAATAGACAGACACAAGTGATCACAATTCAAGGGTATGTAAGGAAGGCATGGTATCAAGAATAGACAGACACAAGTGATCACAGCTCCAGGGTGTGTAAGGAAGGCATGGTATCAAGAATAGACAGACACAAGTGATCACAGTTCAAGGGTGTGTAAGGAAGGCATGGTATCAAGAATAGACAGACACAAGTGATCACAGCTCAAGGGTGTGTAAGGAAGGCATGGTATCAAGAATAGACAGACACAAGTGATCACAGTTCCAGGGTGTGTAAGGAAGGCATGGTATCAAGAATAGACAGACACAAGTGATCACAGTTCAAGGGTGTGTAAGGAAGGCATGGCATCAAGAATAGACAGACCCAAGTGATCACAGTTCCAGGGTGTGTAAGGAAGGCATGGTATCAAGAATAGACAGACACAAGTGATCACAGTTCAAGGGTGTGTAAGGAAGGCATGGCATAAAGAATAGTCAGACACAAGTGATCAGAGCTCCAGGGTGTGTAAGGAGGGCATGGTACCAAGAACAGACAGACACAAGTGATCACATTTCAAGGGTGTGTAACGAAGGCCTGGTATCAAGAACAGACAGACACATGTGATCACAGTTCAAGGGTGTGTAAGGAAGGCCTGGTATCAAGAATAGACAGACACAAGTGATCACAGTTCAAAGGTGTGTAAGGACGGCATGGTATCAAGAATAGACAGACACAAGTGATCACAGTTCCAGGGTGTTTAAGGAAGGCATGGTATCAAGAATAGACAGACACAAGTGATCACAGTTCCAGGGTGTGTAAGGAAGGCATGGTATCAAGAATAGACAGACCCAAGTGATCACAGTTCAAGGGTGTGTAAGGAAGGCATGGTATCAAGAATAGACAGGCATAAGATCACAGTTCAAGGGTGTGTAAGGAAGGCCTGGTATCAAGAATAGACAGACACAAGTGATCACAGTTCCAGGGTGTGTAAGGAAGGCCTGGTATCAAGAATAGACAGGCACAAGTGATCACAGTTCAAGGGTGTGTAAGGAAGGCATGGCATCAAGAATAGACAGACACAAGTGATCACAGTTCATGAGTGTGTAAGGAAGGCATGGTATCAAGAATAGACAGACACAAGTGATCACAGCTCAAGGGTGTGTAAGGAAGGCATGGTATCAAGAATAGACAGACACAAGTGATCACAGTTCCAGGGTGTGTAAGGAAGGCATGGTATCAAGAATAGACAGACACAAGTGATCACAGTTCAAGGGTGTGTAAGGAAGGCATGGCATCAAGAATAGACAGACCCAAGTGATCACAGTTCCAGGGTGTGTAAGGAAGGCATGGTATCAAGAATAGACAGACACAAGTGATCACAGTTCAAGGGTGTGTAAGGAAGGCATGGCATAAAGAATAGTCAGACACAAGTGATCAGAGCTCCAGGGTGTGTAAGGAGGGCATGGTACCAAGAACAGACAGACACAAGTGATCACATTTCAAGGGTGTGTAACGAAGGCCTGGTATCAAGAACAGACAGACACATGTGATCACAGTTCAAGGGTGTGTAAGGAAGGCCTGGTATCAAGAATAGACAGACACAAGTGATCACAGTTCAAAGGTGTGTAAGGACGGCATGGTATCAAGAATAGACAGACACAAGTGATCACAGTTCCAGGGTGTTTAAGGAAGGCATGGTATCAAGAATAGACAGACACAAGTGATCACAGTTCCAGGGTGTGTAAGGAAGGCATGGTATCAAGAATAGACAGACCCAAGTGATCACAGTTCAAGGGTGTGTAAGGAAGGCATGGTATCAAGAATAGACAGGCATAAGATCACAGTTCAAGGGTGTGTAAGGAAGGCCTGGTATCAAGAATAGACAGACACAAGTGATCACAGTTCCAGGGTGTGTAAGGAAGGCCTGGTATCAAGAATAGACAGGCACAAGTGATCACAGTTCAAGGGTGTGTAAGGAAGGCATGGCATCAAGAATAGACAGACACAAGTGATCACAGTTCATGAGTGTGTAAGGAATGCATGGTATCAAGAACAGACAGACACAAGTGATCACAGTTCCAGGGTGTTTAAGGAAGGCATGGTATCAAGAACAGACAGACACAAGTGATCACAGTTCAAGGGTGTGTAAGGAAGGCATGGTATCAAGAATAGACAGACACAAGTGATCACAGTTCAAGGGTGTGTAAGGAAGGCATGGTATCAAGAATAGACAGACACAAGTGATCACAGTTCAAGGGTGTGTAAGGAAGGCATGGCATCAAGAATAGACAGACACAAGTGATAACAGTTCAAGGGTGTGTAAGGAAGGCATGGTATCAAGAATAGACAGACACAAGTGATAACAGTTCAAGGGTGTGTAAGGAAGGCATGGTATCAAGAATAGACAGACACAAGTGATCACAGTTCAAGGGTGTGTAAGGAAGGCCTGGCATCAAGAATAGACAGACACAAGTGATCACAGTTCCTGGGTGTGTAAGGAAGGCATGATATCAAGAATAGACAGACACAAGTGATCACAGTTCCTGGGTGTGTAAGGAAGGCCTGGTATCAAGAATAAACAGACACAAGTGATCACAGTTCCTGGGTGTGTAAGGAAGGCCTGGTATCAAGAATAGACAGACACAAGTGATCGCAGTTCCTGGGTGTGTAAGGAAGGCATGATATCAAGAATAGACAGACACAAGTGATCACAGTTCAAGGGTGTGTAAGGAAGGCCTGGTATCAAGAATAGACAGACACAAGTGATCACAGTTCAAGGGTGGGTGTGTAAGGAAGGCATGGTATCAAGAATACACAGACACAAGTGATCACAGTTCAAGGGTGTGTAAGGAAGTCATGGTATCAAGAATAGACAGACACAAGTGATCACAGTTCAAGGGTGTGTAAGGAAGGCATGGTATCAAGAATAGACACAAGTGATCACAGTTCAAGGGTGTGTAAGGAAGGCCTGGTATCAGGAATAGACAGACACAAGTGATCACAGTTCAAGGGTGTGTAAGGAAGGCATGGCATCAAGAATACACAGACACAAGTGATCACAGTTCAAGGGTGTGTAAGGAAGGCCTGGTATCAAGAATAGACAGACACGAGTGATCACAGTTCAAGGGTGTGTAAGGAAGGCCTGGTATCAAGAATAGACAGACACAAGTGATCACAGCTCAAGGGTGTGTAAGGAAGGCATGGTATCAAGAATAGACAGACACGAGTGATCACAGTTCCAGGGTGTGTAAGGAAGGCATGGTATGAAGAAAAGACAGACATAAGTGATCACAGTTCCAGGGTGCGTAAGGAAGGCATGGTATCAAGAATAGACAGACACACGTGATCACAGTTCAAGGGTGCGTAAGGAAGGCCTGGTATCAAGAATAGACAGACACAAGTGATCACAGCTCCAGGGTGTGTAAGGAAGGCATGGTATCAAGAATAGACAGACACAAGATCACAGTTCAAGGGTGTGTAAGGAAGGCCTGGTATCAAGAATAGACAGACACAAGTGATCACAGTTCCAGGGTATGTAAGGAAGGCCTGGTATCAAGAATAGACAGGCACAAGTGATCACAGTTCAAGGGTGTGTAAGGAAGGCATGGTATCAAGAATAGACAGACACAAGTGATCACAGTTCAAGGGTGTGTAAGGAAGTCATGGTATCAAGAATAGACAGACACAAGTGATAACAGTTCAAGGGTGTGTAATGAAGGCATGGTATCAAGAATAGACAGACACAAGTGATAACAGTTCAAGGGTGTGTAAGGAAGGCATGGTATCAAGAATAGACAGACACAAGTGATTACAGTTCAAGGGTGTGTAAGGAAGGCCTGGCATCAAGAATAGACAGACACAAGTGATCACAGTTCCTGGGTGTGTAAGGAAGGCATGATATCAAGAATAGACAGACACAAGTGATCACAGTTCCTGGGTGTGTAAGGAAGGCCTGGTATCAAGAATAAACAGACACAAGTGATCACAGTTCCTGGGTGTGTAAGGAAGGCCTGGTATCAAGAATAGACAGACACAAGTGATCACAGTTCCTGGGTGTGTAAGGAAGGCATGATATCAAGAATACACAGACACAAGTGATCACAGTTCAAGGGTGGGTGTGTAAGGAAGGCATGGTATCAAGAATACACAGACACAAGTGATCACAGTTCAAGGGTGTGTAAGGAAGTCATGGTATCAAGAATAGACAGACACAAGTGATCACAGTTCAAGGGTGTGTAAGGAAGGCATGGTATCAAGAATAGACAGACACAAGTGATCACAGTTCAAGGGTGTGTAAGGAAGGCCTGGTATCAGGAATAGACAGACACAAGTGATCACAGTTCAAGGGTGTGTAAGGAGGGCATGGTATCAAGAATAAACAGACACACGTGATCACAGTTCAAGGGTGTGTAAGGAAGGCATGGTATCAAGAATAGACAGACACACGTGATCACAGTTCAAGAGTGTGTAAGGAAGGCATGGCATCAAGAATACACAGACACAAGTGATCACAGTTCAAGGGTGTGTAAGGAAGGCATGGCATCAAGAATACACAGACACAAGTGATCACAGTTCAAGGGTGTGTAAGGAAGGCCTGGTATCAAGAATAGACAGACACGAGTGATCACAGTTCAAGGGTTTGTAAGGAAGGCCTGGTATCAAGAATAGACAGACACAAGTGATCACAGCTCAAGGGTGTGTAAGGAAGGCATGGTATCAAGAATAGACAGACACGAGTGATCACAGTTCCAGGGTGTGTAAGGAAGGCATGGTATGAAGAAAAGACAGACACGAGTGATCACAGTTCCAGGGTGTGTAAGGAAGGCATGGTATCAAGAATAGACAGACACACGTGATCACAGTTCAAGGGTGTGTAAGGAAGGCCTGGTATCAAGAATAGACAGACACAAGTGATCACAGCTCCAGGGTGTGTAAGGAAGGCATGGTATCAAGAATACACAGACACAAGTGATCACAGTTCAAGGGTGTGTAAGGAAGGCATGGTATCAAGAATAGACAGACACAAGTGATCACAGTTCAAGGGTGTGTAAGGAAGGCCTGGTATCAAGAATAGACAGACACAAGTGATCACAATTCAAGGGTATGTAAGGAAGGCATGGTATCAAGAATAGACAGACACAATTGATCACAGCTCCAGGGTGTGTAAGGAAGGCATGGTATCAAGAATAGACAGACACAAGTGATCACAGTTCAAGGGTGTGTAAGGAAGGCATGGTATCAAGAATAGACAGACACAAGTGATCACAGCTCAAGGGTATGTAAGGAAGGCATGGTATCAAGAATAGACAGACACAAGTGATCACAGTTCCAGGGTGTGTAAGGAAGGCATGGTATCAAGAATAGACAGACACAAGTGATCACAGTTCAAGGGTGTGTAAGGAAGGCATGGCATCAAGAATAGACAGACCCAAGTGATCACAGTTCCAGGGTGTGTAAGGAAGGCATGGTATCAAGAATAGACAGACACAAGTGATCACAGTTCAAGGGTGTGTAAGGAAGGCATGGCATAAAGAATAGTCAGACACAAGTGATCAGAGCTCCAGTGTGTGTAAAGAGGGCATGGTATCAAGAATAGACAGACACAAGTGATCACAGCTCCAGGGTGTGTAAGGAGGGCATGGTACCAAGAACAGACAGACACAAGTGATCACATTTCAAGGGTGTGTAACGAAGGCCTGGTATCAAGAACAGACAGACACATGTGATCACAGTTCAAGGGTGTGTAAGGAAGGCCTGGTATCAAGAATAGACAGACACAAGTGATCACAGTTCAAAGGTGTGTAAGGACGGCATGGTATCAAGAATAGACAGACACAAGTGATCACAGTTCCAGGGTGTTTAAGGAAGGCATGGTATCAAGAATAGACAGACACAAGTGATCACAGTTCCAGGGTGTGTAAGGAAGGCATGGTATCAAGAATAGACAGACCCAAGTGATCACAGTTCAAGGGTGTGTAAGGAAGGCATGGTATCAAGAATAGACAGGCACAAGATCACAGTTCAAGGGTGTGTAAGGAAGGCCTGGTATCAAGAATAGACAGACACAAGTGATCACAGTTCCAGGGTGTGTAAGGAAGGCCTGGTATCAAGAATAGACAGGCACAAGTGATCACAGTTCAAGGGTGTGTAAGGAAGGCATGGCATCAAGAATAGACAGACACAAGTGATCACAGTTCATGAGTGTGTAAGGAATGCATGGTATCAAGAATAGACAGACACAAGTGATCACAGTTCCAGGGTGTTTAAGGAAGGCATGGTATCAAGAATAGACAGACACAAGTGATCACAGTTCAAGGGTGTGTAAGGAAGGCATGGTATCAAGAATAGACAGACACAAGTGATCACAGTTCAAGGGTGTGTAAGGAAGGCATGGTATCAAGAATAGACAGACACAAGTGATCACAGTTCAAGGGTGTGTAAGGAAGGCATGGCATCAAGAATAGACAGACACAAGTGATAACAGTTCAAGGGTGTGTAAGGAAGGCATGGTATCAAGAATAGACAGACACAAGTGATAACAGTTCAAGGGTGTGTAAGGAAGGCATGGTATCAAGAATAGACAGACACAAGTGATCACAGTTCAAGGGTGTGTAAGGAAGGCCTGGCATCAAGAATAGACAGACACAAGTGATCACAGTTCCTGGGTGTGTAAGGAAGGCATGATATCAAGAATAGACAGACACAAGTGATCACAGTTCCTGGGTGTGTAAGGAAGGCCTGGTATCAAGAATAAACAGACACAAGTGATCACAGTTCCTGGGTGTGTAAGGAAGGCCTGGTATCAAGAATAGACAGACACAAGTGATCGCAGTTCCTGGGTGTGTAAGGAAGGCATGATATCAAGAATAGACAGACACAAGTGATCACAGTTCAAGGGTGTGTAAGGAAGGCCTGGTATCAAGAATAGACAGACACAAGTGATCACAGTTCAAGGGTGGGTGTGTAAGGAAGGCATGGTATCAAGAATACACAGACACAAGTGATCACAGTTCAAGGGTGTGTAAGGAAGTCATGGTATCAAGAATAGACAGACACAAGTGATCACAGTTCAAGGGTGTGTAAGGAAGGCATGGTATCAAGAATAGACAGACACAAGTGATCACAGTTCAAGGGTGTGTAAGGAAGGCCTGGTATCAGGAATAGACAGACACAAGTGATCACAGTTCAAGGGTGTGTAAGGAAGGCATGGCATCAAGAATACACAGACACAAGTGATCACAGTTCAAGGGTGTGTAAGGAAGGCCTGGTATCAAGAATAGACAGACACGAGTGATCACAGTTCAAGGGTGTGTAAGGAAGGCCTGGTATCAAGAATAGACAGACACAAGTGATCACAGCTCAAGGGTGTGTAAGGAAGGCATGGTATCAAGAATAGACAGACACGAGTGATCACAGTTCCAGGGTGTGTAAGGAAGGCATGGTATGAAGAAAAGACAGACACAAGTGATCACAGTTCCAGGGTGCGTAAGGAAGGCATGGTATCAAGAATAGACAGACACACGTGATCACAGTTCAAGGGTGCGTAAGGAAGGCCTGGTATCAAGAATAGACAGACACAAGTGATCACAGCTCCAGGGTGTGTAAGGAAGGCATGGTATCAAGAATAGACAGACACAAGTGATCACAGTTCAAGGGTGTGTAAGGAAGGCATGGTATCAAGCATAGACAGACACAAGTGATCACAGTGCAAGGGTGTGTAAGGAAGGCCTGGTATCAAGAATAGACAGACACAAGTGATCACAATTCAAGGGTATGTAAGGAAGGCATGGTATCAAGAATAGACAGGCACAAGTGATCACAGTTCAAGGGTGTGTAAGGAAGGCATGGCATCAAGAATAGACAGACACAGGTGATCACAGTTCATGAGTGTGTAAGGAATGCATGGTATCAAGAATAGACAGACACAAGTGATCACAGTTCCAGGGTGTTTAAGGAAGGCATGGTATCAAGAATAGACAGACACAAGTGATCACAGTTCAAGGGTGTGTAAGGAAGGCATGGTATCAAGAATAGACAGACACAAGTGATCACAGTTCAAGGGTGTGTAAGGAAGGCATGGCATCAAGAATAGACAGACACAAGTGATAACAGTTCAAGGGTGTGTAAGGAAGGCATGGTATCAAGAATAGACAGACACAAGTGATAACAGTTCAAGGGTGTGTAAGGAAGGCATGGTATCAAGAATAGACAGACACAAGTGATCACAGTTCAAGGGTGTGTAAGGAAGGCCTGGCATCAAGAATAGACAGACACAAGTGATCACAGTTCCTGGGTGTGTAAGGAAGGCATGATATCAAGAATAGACAGACACAAGTGATCACAGTTCCTGGGTGTGTAAGGAAGGCCTGGTATCAAGAATAAACAGACACAAGTGATCACAGTTCCTGGGTGTGTAAGGAAGGCCTGGTATCAAGAATAGACAGACACAAGTGATCGCAGTTCCTGGGTGTGTAAGGAAGGCATGATATCAAGAATAGACAGACACAAGTGATCACAGTTCAAGGGTGTGTAAGGAAGGCCTGGTATCAAGAATAGACAGACACAAGTGATCACAGTTCAAGGGTGGGTGTGTAAGGAAGGCATGGTATCAAGAATACACAGACACAAGTGATCACAGTTCAAGGGTGTGTAAGGAAGTCATGGTATCAAGAATAGACAGACACAAGTGATCACAGTTCAAGGGTGTGTAAGGAAGGCATGGTATCAAGAATAGACAGACACAAGTGATCACAGTTCAAGGGTGTGTAAGGAAGGCCTGGTATCAGGAATAGACAGACACAAGTGATCACAGTTCAAGGGTGTGTAAGGAAGGCATGGCATCAAGAATACACAGACACAAGTGATCACAGTTCAAGGGTGTGTAAGGAAGGCCTGGTATCAAGAATAGACAGACACGAGTGATCACAGTTCAAGGGTGTGTAAGGAAGGCCTGGTATCAAGAATAGACAGACACAAGTGATCACAGCTCAAGGGTGTGTAAGGAAGGCATGGTATCAAGAATAGACAGACACGAGTGATCACAGTTCCAGGGTGTGTAAGGAAGGCATGGTATGAAGAAAAGACAGACACAAGTGATCACAGTTCCAGGGTGCGTAAGGAAGGCATGGTATCAAGAATAGACAGACACACGTGATCACAGTTCAAGGGTGCGTAAGGAAGGCCTGGTATCAAGAATAGACAGACACAAGTGATCACAGCTCCAGGGTGTGTAAGGAAGGCATGGTATCAAGAATAGACAGACACAAGTGATCACAGTTCAAGGGTGTGTAAGGAAGGCATGGTATCAAGCATAGACAGACACAAGTGATCACAGTGCAAGGGTGTGTAAGGAAGGCCTGGTATCAAGAATAGACAGACACAAGTGATCACAATTCAAGGGTATGTAAGGAAGGCATGGTATCAAGAATAGACAGACACAAGTGATCACAGCTCCAGGGTGTGTAAGGAAGGCATGGTATCAAGAATAGACAGACACAAGTAATCACAGTTCAGGGGTATGTAAGGAAGGCATGGAATCAAGAATAGACAGACACAAGTGATCACAGCTCCAGGGTGTGTAAGGAGGGCATGGTATCAAGAATAGTCAGACACAAGTGATCACAGTTCCAGGGTGTGTAAGGAAGGCATGGTATCAAGAATAGACAGACACAAGTGATCACAGTTCCAGGGTGTGTAAGGAAGGCCTGGTATCAAGAATAGACAGACACAAGTGATCACAGTTCCAGGGTGTGTAAGGAAGGCATGGTATCAAGAATAGACAGACACAAGTGATCACAGTTCAAGGGTGTGTAAGGAAGGCATGGTATCAAGAATAGACAGACACAAGTGATCACAGTTCAAGGGTGTGTAAGGAAGGCATGGTATCAAGAATACACAGACACAAGTGATCACAGTTCAAGGGTGTGTAACGAAGGCCTGGTATCAAGAATAGACAGACACAAGTGATCACAGTTCCAGGGTGTTTAAGGGAGGCATGGTATCAAGAAAAGACAGACACAAGTGATCACAGCTCCAGGGTGTGTAAGGAAGGCATTGTATCAAGAATAGACAGACACAAGTGATCACAGTTCAAGGGTGTGTAAGGAAGGCATGGTATCAAGAATAGACAGACACAAGTGATCACAGTCCCTGGGTGTGTAAGGAAGGCCTGGTATCAAGAATAGACAGACACAAGTGATCACAGTTCAAGGGTGGGTGTGTAAGGAAGGCATGGTATCAAGAATAGACAGACACAAGATCACAGTTCAAGGGTGTGTAAGGAAGGCAGGGTATCAAGAATAAACAGACACACGTGATCACAGTTCAAGGGTGTGTAAGGAAGGCATGGCATCAAGAATACACAGACACAAGTGATCACAGTTCAAGGGTCTGTAAGGAAGGCATGGCATCAAGAATACACAGACACGAGTGATCACAGTTCAAGGGTGTGTAAGGAAGGCCTGGTATAAAGAATAGACAGACACAAGTGATCACAGCTCCAGGGTGTGTAAGGAAGGCCTGGTATCAAGAATAGACAGACACAAGTGATCACAGCTCAAGGGTGTGTATGGAAGGCCTGGTATCAAGAATAGACAGACACAAGTGATCACAGTTCAAGGGTGTGTAAGGAAGGCCTGGTATCAAGAATAGACAGACACAAGTGATCACAGCTCCAGGGTGTGTAAGGAAGGCATGGTATCAAGAATAGACAGACACAAGTGATCACAGTTCAAGGGTGTGTAAGGAAGGCATGGTATCAAGAATAGACAGACACAAGTGATCCCAGTTCAAGGGTGTGTAAGGAAGTCATGGTATCAAGAATAGACAGACACAAGTGATCCCAGTTCAAGGGTGTGTAAGGAAGTCATGGTATCAAGAATAGACAGACACAAGTGATCACAGCTCCAGGGTGTGTAAGGAAGGCCTGGTATCAAGAATAGACAGACACAAGTGATCACAGCTCAAGGGTGTGTATGGAAGGCCTGGTATCAAGAATAGACAGACACAAGTGATCACAGTTCAAGGGAGTGTAAGGAAGGCCTGGTATCAAGAATAGACAGACACAAGTGATCACAGCTCCAGGGTGTGTAAGGAAGGCATGGTATCAAGAATAGACAGACACAAGTAATCACAGTTCAAGGGTGTGTAAGGAAGGCATGGTATCAAGAATAGACAGACACAAGTGATCACAGTTCAATGGTGTGTAAGGACGGCCTGGTATCAAGAATAGACAGACACAAGTGATCACAGTTCAAGGGAGTGTAAGGAAGGCATGGCATCAAGAATAGACAGACACAAGTGATCACAGCTCCATGGTGTGTAAGGAGGGCATGGTATCAAGAATAGACAGACACAAGTGATCACAGTTCCAGGGTGGGTGTGTAAGGAAGGCATGGTATTAAGAATAGACAGACACAAGTGATCACAGCTCCAGGGTGTGTAAGGAAGGCCTGGTATCAAGAATAGACAGACACAAGTGATCACAGTTCAAGGCTGTGTAAGGAAGGCCTGGTATCAAGAATAGACAGACACAAGTGATCACAGCTCAAGGGTGTGTATGGAAGGCCTGGTATCAAGAATAGACAGACACAAGTGATCACAGTTCAAGGGTGTGTAAGGAAGGCCTGGTATCAAGAATAGACAGACACAAGTGATCACAGCTCCAGGGTGTGTAAGGAAGGCATGGTATCAAGAATAGACAGACACAAGTGATCACAGTTCAAGGGTGTGTAAGGAAGGCATGGTATCAAGAATAGACAGACACAAGTGATCCCAGTTCAAGGGTGTGTAAGGAAGTCATGGTATCAAGAATAGACAGACACAAGTGATCCCAGTTCAAGGGTGTGTAAGGAAGTCATGGTATCAAGAATAGACAGACACAAGTGATCACAGCTCCAGGGTGTGTAAGGAAGGCCTGGTATCAAGAATAGAAAGACACAAGTGATCACAGCTCAAGGGTGTGTATGGAAGGCCTGGTATCAAGAATAGACAGACACAAGTGATCACAGTTCAAGGGTGTGTAAGGAAGGCCTGGTATCAAGAATAGACAGACACAAGTGATCACAGCTCCAGGGTGTGTAAGGAAGGCATGGTATCAAGAATAGACAGACACAAGTAATCACAGTTCAAGGGTGTGTAAGGAAGGCATGGTATCAAGAATAGACAGACACAAGTGATCACAGTTCAATGGTGTGTAAGGACGGCCTGGTATCAAGAATAGACAGACACAAGTGATCACAGTTCAAGGGAGTGTAAAGAAGGCATGGCATCAAGAATAGACAGACACAAGTGATCACAGCTCCATGGTGTGTAAGGAGGGCATGGTATCAAGAATAGACAGACACAAGTGATCACAGTTCCAGGGTGGGTGTGTAAGGAAGGCATGGTATTAAGAATAGACAGACACAAGTGATCACAGCTCCAGGGTGGGTAAGGAAGGCCTGGTATCAAGAATAGACAGACACAAGTGATCACAGTTCAAGGCTGTGTAAGGAAGGCCTGGTATCAAGAATAGACAGACACAAGTGATCACAGTTCAAGGGTGGGTGTGTAAGGAAGGCATGGCATCAAGAATAGACAGACACAAGTGATCACAGCTCCAGGGTGTGTAAGGAGGGCATGGTATCAAGAATAGACAGACACAAGTGATCACAGTTCCAGGGTGGGTGTGTAAGGAAGGCATGGTATTAAGAATAGACAGACACAAGTGATCACAGCTCCAGGGTGTGTAAGGAAGGCCTGCTATTAAGAATAGACAGACACAAGTGATCACAGCTCCAGGGTGTGTAAGGGAGGCCTGGTATCAAGAATAGACAGCCACAAGTGATCACAGTACAAGGGTGTGTAAGGAAAGCCTGGTATCAAGAATAGACAGACACAAGTGATCACAGTTCAAGGGTGTGTAAGGAAGGCCTGGTATCAGGAATACACAGACACAAGTGATCACAGTTCAAGGGTGTGTAAGGAAGGCATGGCATCAAGAATAGACAGACACAAGTGATCACAGTTCAAGGCTGTGTAAGGAAGGCATGGTATCAAGAATAGACAGACACAAGTGATCACAGTTCAAGGGTGTGTAAGGAATGCATGGCATCAAGAATAGACAGACACAAGTGATCACAGTTCAAGGGTGTGTAAGGAAGGCATGGCATCAAGAATAGACAGACACAAGTGATCACAGTTCAAGGCTGTGTAAGGAAGGCATGGTATCAAGAATACACCGACACAAGTGATCACAGTTTAAGGGTGTGTAAGGAAGGCATGGCATCAAGAATAGACAGACCCAAGTGATCACAGTTCAAGGGTGTGTAAGGAAGGCCTGGTATCAAGAGTAGACAGACACAAGTGATCACAGCTCAAGGGTGTGTAAGGAAGGCCTGGTATCAAGTATAGACAGACGCAAGTGATCACAGTTCAAGGGTGGGTGTGTAAGGAAGGCATGGTATTAAGAATAGACAGACACAAGTGATCACATTTCAAGGGTGTGTAACGAAGGCCTGGTATCAAGAGTAGACAGACATAAGTGATCACAATTCAAGGGTGTGTAAGAAAGGCATGGCATAAAGAATACACAGACACAAGTGATCACAGTTCAAGGGTGTGTAAGGAAGGCCTGGTATCAAGAACAGACAGACACAAGTGATCACATTTCAAGGGTGTGTAACGAAGGCCTGGTATCAAGAATAGACAGACACAAGTGATCACATTTCAAGGGTGTGTAACGAAGGCCTGGTATCAAGAATAGACAGACACAAGTGATCACATTTCAAGGGTGTGTAACGAAGGCCTGGTATCAAGAATAGACAGACACAAGTGATCACAGCTCCAGGGTGTGTAAGGAAGGCCTGGTATCAAGAATAGACAGACACAAGTGATCACAGCTCAAGGGTGTGTAAGGAAGGCCTGGTATCAAGAATAGACAGACACAAGTGATCACATTTCAAGGCTGTGTAACGAAGGCCTGGTATCAAGAACAGACAGACACAAGTGATCACAGTTCAAGGGTGTGTAAGGAAGGCATGGCATCAGGAATAGACAGACACAAGTGATCACAGTTCAAGGGTGTGTAAGGAAGGCATGGTATCAAGAATAGACAGACACAAGTGATCACAGTTCCAGGGTGTGTAAGGAAGGCATGGAATCAAGAATAGACAGACACATGTGATCACAGTTCAAGGGTGTGTAAGGAATGCCTGGCATCAAGAATAGACAGACACAAGTGATCACAGTTCAAGGGTGTGTAAGGAAGGCATGGTATCAAGAATAGACAGACACAAGATCACAGTTCCAGGGTGTGTAAGGAAGGCCTGGTATCAAGAATAGACAGACACAAGTGATCCTCAAGGGTGTGTAAGGAAGGCATGGCATCAAGAATAGAGAGAGACAAGTGATCACAGTTCAAGGCTGTGTAAGGAAGGCATGGTATCAAGAATACACCGACACAAGTGATCACAGTTCAAGGGTGTGTAAGGTATTCCTGGTATCAAGAATAGACAGACACAAGTGATCACAGTTCAAGGGTGTGTAAGGAAGGCATGGTATCAAGAATAGACAGACACGAGTGATCACAGTTCCAGGGTGTGTAAGGAAGGCCTGGTATCAAGAATACACAGACACAAGTGATCACAGTTCAAGGGTGTGTAAGGAAGGCATGGCATAAAGAATACACAGACACAAGTGATCACAGTTCAAGGGTGTGTAAGGAAGGCATGGTATCAAGAGTAGACAGACACAAGTGATCACAGTTCAAGGGTGTGTAAGGAAGGCATGGTATCAAGAACAGACAGACACAAGTGATCACAGTTCAAGGGTGTGTAAGGAAGGCCTGCAATCAACAATAGACAGACACGAGTGATCACAGTTCAAGGGTGTGTAAGGAAGGCCTGGTATCAAGAACAGACAGCCACAAGTGAGCACAGTTCAGGGGTGTGTAAGGAAGGCATGGCATCAAGAATAGACAGACCCAAGTGATCACAGTTCCAGGGTGTGTAAGGAAGGCATGGTATCAAGAATAGACAGACACAAGTGATCACAGTTCAAGGGTGTGTAAGGAAGGCATGGCATAAAGAATAGTCAGACACAAGTGATCAGAGCTCCAGTGTGTGTAAGGAGGGCATGGTATCAAGAATAGACAGACACAAGTGATCACAGCTCCAGGGTGTGTAAGGAGGGCATGGTACCAAGAACAGACAGACACAAGTGATCACATTTCAAGGGTGTGTAACGAAGGCCTGGTATCAAGAACAGACAGACACATGTGATCACAGTTCAAGGGTGTGTAAGGAAGGCCTGGTATCAAGAATAGACAGACACAAGTGATCACAGTTCAAAGGTGTGTAAGGACGGCATGGTATCAAGAATAGACAGACACAAGTGATCACAGTTCCAGGGTGTTTAAGGAAGGCATGGTATCAAGAATAGACAGACACAAGTGATCACAGTTCCAGGGTGTGTAAGGAAGGCATGGTATCAAGAATAGACAGACCCAAGTGATCACAGTTCAAGGGTGTGTAAGGAAGGCATGGTATCAAGAATAGACGGACACAAGATCACAGTTCAAGGGTGTGTAAGGAAGGCCTGGTATCAAGAATAGACAGACACAAGTGATCACAGTTCGAGGGTGTGTAAGGAAGGCATGGTATCAAGAATAGACAGGCACAAGTGATCACAGTTCAAGGGTGTGTAAGGAAGGCATGGTATCAAGAATAGACAGACACAAGTGATCACAGTTCAAGGGTGTGTAAGGAAGGCATGGTATCAAGAATAGACAGACACAAGTGATCACAGTTCAAGGGTGTGTAAGGAAGGCATGGCATCAAGAATAGACAGAAACAAGTGATAACAGTTCAAGGGTGTGTAATGAAGGCATAGTATCAAGAATAGACAGACACAAGTGATAACAGTTCAAGGGTGTGTAAGGAAGGCATGGTATCAAGAATAGACAGACACAAGTGATTACAGTTCAAGGGTGTGTAAGGAAGGCCTGGCATCAAGAATAGACAGACACAAGTGATCACAGTTCCTGGGTGTGTAAGGAAGGCATGATATCAGGAATAGACAGACACAAGTGATCACAGTTCCTGGGTGTGTAAGGAAGGCCTGGTATCAAGAATAAACAGACACAAGTGATCACAGTTCCTGGGTGTGTAAGGAAGGCCTGGTATCAAGACTAGACAGACACAAGTGATCACAGTTCCTGGGTGTGTAAGGAAGGCATGATATCAAGAATAGACAGACACAAGTGATCACAGTTCAAGGGTGTGTAAGGAGGGCATGGTATCAAGAATAAACAGACACAAGTGATCACAGTTCAAGGGTGTGTAAGGAGGGCATGGTATCAAGAATAAACAGACACACGTGATCACAGTTCAAGGGTGTGTAAGGAAGGCATGGTATCAAGAATAGACAGACACACGTGATCACAGTTCAAGGGTGTGTAAGGAAGGCATGGCATCAAGAATACACAGACACAAGTGATCACAGTTCAAGGGTGTGTAAGGAAGGCATGGCATCAAGAATACACAGACACAAGTGATCACAGTTCAAGGGTGTGTAAGGAAGGCCTGGTATCAAGAATAGACAGACACGAGTGATCACAGTTCAAGGGTGTGTAAGGAAGGCCTGGTATCAAGAATAGACAGACACAAGTGATCACAGCTCAAGGGTGTGTAAGGAAGGCATGGTATCAAGAATAGACAGACACGAGTGATCACAGTTCCAGGGTGTGTAAGGAAGGCATGGTATGAAGAAAAGACAGACACAAGTGATCACAGTTCCAGGGTGCGTAAGGAAGGCATGGTATCAAGAATAGACAGACACACGTGATCACAGTTCAAGGGTGCGTAAGGAAGGCCTGGTATCAAGAATAGACAGACACAAGTGATCACAGCTCCAGGGTGTGTAAGGAAGGCATGGTATCAAGAATAGACAGACACAAGTGATCACAGTTCAAGGGTGTGTAAGGAAGGCATGGTACCAAGCATAGACAGACACAAGTGATCACAGTGCAAGGGTGTGTAAGGAAGGCCTGGTATCAAGAATAGACAGACACAAGTGATCACAATTCAAGGGTATGTAAGGAAGGCATGGTATCAAGAATAGACAGACACAAGTGATCACAGCTCCAGGGTGTGTAAGGAAGGCATGGTATCAAGAATAGACAGACACAAGTAATCACAGTTCAGGGGTATGTAAGGAAGGCATGGAATCAAGAATAGACAGACACAAGTGATCACAGCTCCAGGGTGTGTAAGGAGGGCATGGTATCAAGAATAGTCAGACACAAGTGATCACAGTTCCAGGGTGTGTAAGGAAGGCATGGTATCAAGAATAGACAGACACAAGTGATCACAGTTCCAGGGTGTGTAAGGAAGGCCTGGTATCAAGAATAGACAGACACAAGTGATCACAGTTCCAGGGTGTGTAAGGAAGGCATGGTATCAAGAATAGACAGACACAAGTGATCACAGTTCAAGGGTGTGTAAGGAAGGCATGGTATCAAGAATAGACAGACACAAGTGATCACAGTTCAAGGGTGTGTAAGGAAGGCATGGTATCAAGAATACACAGACACAAGTGATCACAGTTCAAGGGTGTGTAACGAAGGCCTGGTATCAAGAATAGACAGACACAAGTGATCACAGTTCCAGGGTGTTTAAGGGAGGCATGGTATCAAGAAAAGACAGACACAAGTGATCACAGCTCCAGGGTGTGTAAGGAAGGCATTGTATCAAGAATAGACAGACACAAGTGATCACAGTTCAAGGGTGTGTAAGGAAGGCATGGTATCAAGAATAGACAGACACAAGTGATCACAGTTCCTGGGTGTGTAAGGAAGGCCTGGTATCAAGAATAGACAGACACAAGTGATCACAGTTCAAGGGTGGGTGTGTAAGGAAGGCATGGTATCAAGAATAGACAGACACAAGATCACAGTTCAAGGGTGTGTAAGGAAGGCAGGGTATCAAGAATAAACAGACACACGTGATCACAGTTCAAGGGTGTGTAAGGAAGGCATGGCATCAAGAATACACAGACACAAGTGATCACAGTTCAAGGGTGTGTAAGGAAGGCATGGCATCAAGAATACACAGACACGAGTGATCACAGTTCAAGGGTGTGTAAGGAAGGCCTGGTATAAAGAATAGACAGACACAAGTGATCACAGCTCCAGGGTGTGTAAGGAAGGCCTGGTATCAAGAATAGACAGACACAAGTGATCACAGCTCAAGGGTGTGTATGGAAGGCCTGGTATCAAGAATAGACAGACACAAGTGATCACAGTTCAAGGGTGTGTAAGGAAGGCCTGGTATCAAGAATAGACAGACACAAGTGATCACAGCTCCAGGGTGTGTAAGGAAGGCATGGTATCAAGAATAGACAGACGCAAGTGATCACAGTTCAAGGGTGTGTAAGGAAGGCATGGTATCAAGAATAGACAGACACAAGTGATCCCAGTTCAAGGGTGTGTAAGGAAGTCATGGTATCAAGAATAGACAGACACAAGTGATCCCAGTTCAAGGGTGTGTAAGGAAGTCATGGTATCAAGAATAGACAGACACAAGTGATCACAGTTCAAGGGAGTGTAAGGAAGGCATGGCATCAAGAATAGACAGACACAAGTGATCACAGCTCCATGGTGTGTAAGGAGGGCATGGTATCAAGAATAGACAGACACAAGTGATCACAGTTCCAGGGTGGGTGTGTAAGGAAGGCATGGTATTAAGAATAGACAGACACAAGTGATCACAGCTCCAGGGTGTGTAAGGAAGGCCTGGTATCAAGAATAGACAGACACAAGTGATCACAGTTCAAGGCTGTGTAAGGAAGGCCTGGTATCAAGAATAGACAGACACAAGTGATCACAGCTCAAGGGTGTGTATGGAAGGCCTGGTATCAAGAATAGACAGACACAAGTGATCACAGTTCAAGGGTGTGTAAGGAAGGCCTGGTATCAAGAATAGACAGACACAAGTGATCACAGCTCCAGGGTGTGTAAGGAAGGCATGGTATCAAGAATAGACAGACACAAGTGATCACAGTTCAAGGGTGTGTAAGGAAGGCATGGTATCAAGAATAGACAGACACAAGTGATCCCAGTTCAAGGGTGTGTAAGGAAGTCATGGTATCAAGAATAGACAGACAAAAGTGATCCCAGTTCAAGGGTGTGTAAGGAAGTCATGGTATCAAGAATAGACAGACACAAGTGATCACAGCTCCAGGGTGTGTAAGGAAGGCCTGGTATCAAGAATAGACAGACACAAGTGATCACAGCTCAAGGGTGTGTATGGAAGGCCTGGTATCAAGAATAGACAGACACAAGTGATCACAGTTCAAGGGTGTGTAAGGAAGGCCTGGTATCAAGAATAGACAGACACAAGTGATCACAGCTCCAGGGTGTGTAAGGAAGGCATGGTATCAAGAATAGACAGACACAAGTAATCACAGTTCAAGGGTGTGTAAGGAAGGCATGGTATCAAGAATAGACAGACACAAGTGATCACAGTTCAATGGTGTGTAAGGACGGCCTGGTATCAAGAATAGACAGACACAAGTGATCACAGTTCAAGGGAGTGTAAGGAAGGCATGGCATCAAGAATAGACAGACACAAGTGATCACAGCTCCATGGTGTGTAAGGAGGGCATGGTATCAAGAATAGACAGACACAAGTGATCACAGTTCCAGGGTGGGTGTGTAAGGAAGGCATGGTATTAAGAATAGACAGACACAAGTGATCACAGCTCCAGGGTGTGTAAGGAAGGCCTGGTATCAAGAATAGACAGACACAAGTGATCACAGTTCAAGGCTGTGTAAGGAAGGCCTGGTATCAAGAATAGACAGACACAAGTGATCACAGTTCAAGGGTGGGTGTGTAAGGAAGGCATGGCATCAAGAATAGACAGACACAAGTGATCACAGCTCCAGGGTGTGTAAGGAGGGCATGGTATCAAGAATAGACAGACACAAGTGATCACAGTTCCAGGGTGGGTGTGTAAGGAAGGCATGGTATTAAGAATAGACAGACACAAGTGATCACAGCTCCAGGGTGTGTAAGGAAGGCCTGCTATTAAGAATAGACAGACACAAGTGATCACAGCTCCAGGGTGTGTAAGGGAGGCCTGGTATCAAGAATAGACAGCCACAAGTGATCACAGTTCAAGGGTGTGTAAGGAAGGCATGGTATCAAGAATAGACAGACACGAGTGATCACAGTTCCAGGGTGTGTAAGGAAGGCCTGGTATCAAGAATACACAGACACAAGTGATCACAGTTCAAGGGTGTGTAAGGAAGGCATGGCATAAAGAATACACAGACACAAGTGATCACAGTTCAAGGGTGTGTAAGGAAGGCATGGTATCAAGAGTAGACAGACACAAGTGATCACAGTTCAAGGGTGTGTAAGGAAGGCATGGTATCAAGAACAGACAGACACAAGTGATCACAGTTCAAGGGTGTGTAAGGAAGGCCTGCAATCAACAATAGACAGACACGAGTGATCACAGTTCAAGGGTGTGTAAGGAAGGCCTGGTATCAAGAACAGACAGCCACAAGTGAGCACAGTTCAGGGGTGTGTAAGGAAGGCATGGCATCAAGAATAGACAGACCCAAGTGATCACAGTTCCAGGGTGTGTAAGGAAGGCATGGTATCAAGAATAGACAGACACAAGTGATCACAGTTCAAGGGTGTGTAAGGAAGGCATGGCATAAAGAATAGTCAGACACAAGTGATCAGAGCTCCAGTGTGTGTAAGGAGGGCATGGTATCAAGAATAGACAGACACAAGTGATCACAGCTCCAGGGTGTGTAAGGAGGGCATGGTACCAAGAACAGACAGACACAAGTGATCACATTTCAAGGGTGTGTAACGAAGGCCTGGTATCAAGAACAGACAGACACATGTGATCACAGTTCAAGGGTGTGTAAGGAAGGCCTGGTATCAAGAATAGACAGACACAAGTGATCACAGTTCAAAGGTGTGTAAGGACGGCATGGTATCAAGAATAGACAGACACAAGTGATCACAGTTCCAGGGTGTTTAAGGAAGGCATGGTATCAAGAATAGACAGACACAAGTGATCACAGTTCCAGGGTGTGTAAGGAAGGCATGGTATCAAGAATAGACAGACCCAAGTGATCACAGTTCAAGGGTGTGTAAGGAAGGCATGGTATCAAGAATAGACGGACACAAGATCACAGTTCAAGGGTGTGTAAGGAAGGCCTGGTATCAAGAATAGACAGACACAAGTGATCACAGTTCGAGGGTGTGTAAGGAAGGCATGGTATCAAGAATAGACAGGCACAAGTGATCACAGTTCAAGGGTGTGTAAGGAAGGCATGGTATCAAGAATAGACAGACACAAGTGATCACAGTTCAAGGGTGTGTAAGGAAGGCATGGTATCAAGAATAGACAGACACAAGTGATCACAGTTCAAGGGTGTGTAAGGAAGGCATGGCATCAAGAATAGACAGAAACAAGTGATAACAGTTCAAGGGTGTGTAATGAAGGCATAGTATCAAGAATAGACAGACACAAGTGATAACAGTTCAAGGGTGTGTAAGGAAGGCATGGTATCAAGAATAGACAGACACAAGTGATTACAGTTCAAGGGTGTGTAAGGAAGGCCTGGCATCAAGAATAGACAGACACAAGTGATCACAGTTCCTGGGTGTGTAAGGAAGGCATGATATCAGGAATAGACAGACACAAGTGATCACAGTTCCTGGGTGTGTAAGGAAGGCCTGGTATCAAGAATAAACAGACACAAGTGATCACAGTTCCTGGGTGTGTAAGGAAGGCCTGGTATCAAGACTAGACAGACACAAGTGATCACAGTTCCTGGGTGTGTAAGGAAGGCATGATATCAAGAATAGACAGACACAAGTGATCACAGTTCAAGGGTGTGTAAGGAGGGCATGGTATCAAGAATAAACAGACACAAGTGATCACAGTTCAAGGGTGTGTAAGGAGGGCATGGTATCAAGAATAAACAGACACACGTGATCACAGTTCAAGGGTGTGTAAGGAAGGCATGGTATCAAGAATAGACAGACACACGTGATCACAGTTCAAGGGTGTGTAAGGAAGGCATGGCATCAAGAATACACAGACACAAGTGATCACAGTTCAAGGGTGTGTAAGGAAGGCATGGCATCAAGAATACACAGACACAAGTGATCACAGTTCAAGGGTGTGTAAGGAAGGCCTGGTATCAAGAATAGACAGACACGAGTGATCACAGTTCAAGGGTGTGTAAGGAAGGCCTGGTATCAAGAATAGACAGACACAAGTGATCACAGCTCAAGGGTGTGTAAGGAAGGCATGGTATCAAGAATAGACAGACACGAGTGATCACAGTTCCAGGGTGTGTAAGGAAGGCATGGTATGAAGAAAAGACAGACACAAGTGATCACAGTTCCAGGGTGCGTAAGGAAGGCATGGTATCAAGAATAGACAGACACACGTGATCACAGTTCAAGGGTGCGTAAGGAAGGCCTGGTATCAAGAATAGACAGACACAAGTGATCACAGCTCCAGGGTGTGTAAGGAAGGCATGGTATCAAGAATAGACAGACACAAGTGATCACAGTTCAAGGGTGTGTAAGGAAGGCATGGTACCAAGCATAGACAGACACAAGTGATCACAGTGCAAGGGTGTGTAAGGAAGGCCTGGTATCAAGAATAGACAGACACAAGTGATCACAATTCAAGGGTATGTAAGGAAGGCATGGTATCAAGAATAGACAGACACAAGTGATCACAGCTCCAGGGTGTGTAAGGAAGGCATGGTATCAAGAATAGACAGACACAAGTAATCACAGTTCAGGGGTATGTAAGGAAGGCATGGAATCAAGAATAGACAGACACAAGTGATCACAGCTCCAGGGTGTGTAAGGAGGGCATGGTATCAAGAATAGTCAGACACAAGTGATCACAGTTCCAGGGTGTGTAAGGAAGGCATGGTATCAAGAATAGACAGACACAAGTGATCACAGTTCCAGGGTGTGTAAGGAAGGCCTGGTATCAAGAATAGACAGACACAAGTGATCACAGTTCCAGGGTGTGTAAGGAAGGCATGGTATCAAGAATAGACAGACACAAGTGATCACAGTTCAAGGGTGTGTAAGGAAGGCATGGTATCAAGAATAGACAGACACAAGTGATCACAGTTCAAGGGTGTGTAAGGAAGGCATGGTATCAAGAATACACAGACACAAGTGATCACAGTTCAAGGGTGTGTAACGAAGGCCTGGTATCAAGAATAGACAGACACAAGTGATCACAGTTCCAGGGTGTTTAAGGGAGGCATGGTATCAAGAAAAGACAGACACAAGTGATCACAGCTCCAGGGTGTGTAAGGAAGGCATTGTATCAAGAATAGACAGACACAAGTGATCACAGTTCAAGGGTGTGTAAGGAAGGCATGGTATCAAGAATAGACAGACACAAGTGATCACAGTTCCTGGGTGTGTAAGGAAGGCCTGGTATCAAGAATAGACAGACACAAGTGATCACAGTTCAAGGGTGGGTGTGTAAGGAAGGCATGGTATCAAGAATAGACAGACACAAGATCACAGTTCAAGGGTGTGTAAGGAAGGCAGGGTATCAAGAATAAACAGACACACGTGATCACAGTTCAAGGGTGTGTAAGGAAGGCATGGCATCAAGAATACACAGACACAAGTGATCACAGTTCAAGGGTGTGTAAGGAAGGCATGGCATCAAGAATACACAGACACGAGTGATCACAGTTCAAGGGTGTGTAAGGAAGGCCTGGTATAAAGAATAGACAGACACAAGTGATCACAGCTCCAGGGTGTGTAAGGAAGGCCTGGTATCAAGAATAGACAGACACAAGTGATCACAGCTCAAGGGTGTGTATGGAAGGCCTGGTATCAAGAATAGACAGACACAAGTGATCACAGTTCAAGGGTGTGTAAGGAAGGCCTGGTATCAAGAATAGACAGACACAAGTGATCACAGCTCCAGGGTGTGTAAGGAAGGCATGGTATCAAGAATAGACAGACGCAAGTGATCACAGTTCAAGGGTGTGTAAGGAAGGCATGGTATCAAGAATAGACAGACACAAGTGATCCCAGTTCAAGGGTGTGTAAGGAAGTCATGGTATCAAGAATAGACAGACACAAGTGATCCCAGTTCAAGGGTGTGTAAGGAAGTCATGGTATCAAGAATAGACAGACACAAGTGATCACAGTTCAAGGGAGTGTAAGGAAGGCATGGCATCAAGAATAGACAGACACAAGTGATCACAGCTCCATGGTGTGTAAGGAGGGCATGGTATCAAGAATAGACAGACACAAGTGATCACAGTTCCAGGGTGGGTGTGTAAGGAAGGCATGGTATTAAGAATAGACAGACACAAGTGATCACAGCTCCAGGGTGTGTAAGGAAGGCCTGGTATCAAGAATAGACAGACACAAGTGATCACAGTTCAAGGCTGTGTAAGGAAGGCCTGGTATCAAGAATAGACAGACACAAGTGATCACAGCTCAAGGGTGTGTATGGAAGGCCTGGTATCAAGAATAGACAGACACAAGTGATCACAGTTCAAGGGTGTGTAAGGAAGGCCTGGTATCAAGAATAGACAGACACAAGTGATCACAGCTCCAGGGTGTGTAAGGAAGGCATGGTATCAAGAATAGACAGACACAAGTGATCACAGTTCAAGGGTGTGTAAGGAAGGCATGGTATCAAGAATAGACAGACACAAGTGATCACAGTTCAAGGGTGTGTAAGGAAGGCATGGTATCAAGAATACACAGACACAAGTGATCACAGTTCAAGGGTGTGTAACGAAGGCCTGGTATCAAGAATAGACAGACACAAGTGATCACAGTTCCAGGGTGTTTAAGGGAGGCATGGTATCAAGAAAAGACAGACACAAGTGATCACAGCTCCAGGGTGTGTAAGGAAGGCATTGTATCAAGAATAGACAGACACAAGTGATCACAGTTCAAGGGTGTGTAAGGAAGGCATGGTATCAAGAATAGACAGACACAAGTGATCACAGTCCCTGGGTGTGTAAGGAAGGCCTGGTATCAAGAATAGACAGACACAAGTGATCACAGTTCAAGGGTGGGTGTGTAAGGAAGGCATGGTATCAAGAATAGACAGACACAAGATCACAGTTCAAGGGTGTGTAAGGAAGGCAGGGTATCAAGAATAAACAGACACACGTGATCACAGTTCAAGGGTGTGTAAGGAAGGCATGGCATCAAGAATACACAGACACAAGTGATCACAGTTCAAGGGTCTGTAAGGAAGGCATGGCATCAAGAATACACAGACACGAGTGATCACAGTTCAAGGGTGTGTAAGGAAGGCCTGGTATAAAGAATAGACAGACACAAGTGATCACAGCTCCAGGGTGTGTAAGGAAGGCCTGGTATCAAGAATAGACAGACACAAGTGATCACAGCTCAAGGGTGTGTATGGAAGGCCTGGTATCAAGAATAGACAGACACAAGTGATCACAGTTCAAGGGTGTGTAAGGAAGGCCTGGTATCAAGAATAGACAGACACAAGTGATCACAGCTCCAGGGTGTGTAAGGAAGGCATGGTATCAAGAATAGACAGACACAAGTGATCACAGTTCAAGGGTGTGTAAGGAAGGCATGGTATCAAGAATAGACAGACACAAGTGATCCCAGTTCAAGGGTGTGTAAGGAAGTCATGGTATCAAGAATAGACAGACACAAGTGATCCCAGTTCAAGGGTGTGTAAGGAAGTCATGGTATCAAGAATAGACAGACACAAGTGATCACAGCTCCAGGGTGTGTAAGGAAGGCCTGGTATCAAGAATAGACAGACACAAGTGATCACAGCTCAAGGGTGTGTATGGAAGGCCTGGTATCAAGAATAGACAGACACAAGTGATCACAGTTCAAGGGAGTGTAAGGAAGGCCTGGTATCAAGAATAGACAGACACAAGTGATCACAGCTCCAGGGTGTGTAAGGAAGGCATGGTATCAAGAATAGACAGACACAAGTAATCACAGTTCAAGGGTGTGTAAGGAAGGCATGGTATCAAGAATAGACAGACACAAGTGATCACAGTTCAATGGTGTGTAAGGACGGCCTGGTATCAAGAATAGACAGACACAAGTGATCACAGTTCAAGGGAGTGTAAGGAAGGCATGGCATCAAGAATAGACAGACACAAGTGATCACAGCTCCATGGTGTGTAAGGAGGGCATGGTATCAAGAATAGACAGACACAAGTGATCACAGTTCCAGGGTGGGTGTGTAAGGAAGGCATGGTATTAAGAATAGACAGACACAAGTGATCACAGCTCCAGGGTGTGTAAGGAAGGCCTGGTATCAAGAATAGACAGACACAAGTGATCACAGTTCAAGGCTGTGTAAGGAAGGCCTGGTATCAAGAATAGACAGACACAAGTGATCACAGCTCAAGGGTGTGTATGGAAGGCCTGGTATCAAGAATAGACAGACACAAGTGATCACAGTTCAAGGGTGTGTAAGGAAGGCCTGGTATCAAGAATAGACAGACACAAGTGATCACAGCTCCAGGGTGTGTAAGGAAGGCATGGTATCAAGAATAGACAGACACAAGTGATCACAGTTCAAGGGTGTGTAAGGAAGGCATGGTATCAAGAATAGACAGACACAAGTGATCCCAGTTCAAGGGTGTGTAAGGAAGTCATGGTATCAAGAATAGACAGACACAAGTGATCCCAGTTCAAGGGTGTGTAAGGAAGTCATGGTATCAAGAATAGACAGACACAAGTGATCACAGCTCCAGGGTGTGTAAGGAAGGCCTGGTATCAAGAATAGAAAGACACAAGTGATCACAGCTCAAGGGTGTGTATGGAAGGCCTGGTATCAAGAATAGACAGACACAAGTGATCACAGTTCAAGGGTGTGTAAGGAAGGCCTGGTATCAAGAATAGACAGACACAAGTGATCACAGCTCCAGGGTGTGTAAGGAAGGCATGGTATCAAGAATAGACAGACACAAGTAATCACAGTTCAAGGGTGTGTAAGGAAGGCATGGTATCAAGAATAGACAGACACAAGTGATCACAGTTCAATGGTGTGTAAGGACGGCCTGGTATCAAGAATAGACAGACACAAGTGATCACAGTTCAAGGGAGTGTAAAGAAGGCATGGCATCAAGAATAGACAGACACAAGTGATCACAGCTCCATGGTGTGTAAGGAGGGCATGGTATCAAGAATAGACAGACACAAGTGATCACAGTTCCAGGGTGGGTGTGTAAGGAAGGCATGGTATTAAGAATAGACAGACACAAGTGATCACAGCTCCAGGGTGGGTAAGGAAGGCCTGGTATCAAGAATAGACAGACACAAGTGATCACAGTTCAAGGCTGTGTAAGGAAGGCCTGGTATCAAGAATAGACAGACACAAGTGATCACAGTTCAAGGGTGGGTGTGTAAGGAAGGCATGGCATCAAGAATAGACAGACACAAGTGATCACAGCTCCAGGGTGTGTAAGGAGGGCATGGTATCAAGAATAGACAGACACAAGTGATCACAGTTCCAGGGTGGGTGTGTAAGGAAGGCATGGTATTAAGAATAGACAGACACAAGTGATCACAGCTCCAGGGTGTGTAAGGAAGGCCTGCTATTAAGAATAGACAGACACAAGTGATCACAGCTCCAGGGTGTGTAAGGGAGGCCTGGTATCAAGAATAGACAGCCACAAGTGATCACAGTACAAGGGTGTGTAAGGAAAGCCTGGTATCAAGAATAGACAGACACAAGTGATCACAGTTCAAGGGTGTGTAAGGAAGGCCTGGTATCAGGAATACACAGACACAAGTGATCACAGTTCAAGGGTGTGTAAGGAAGGCATGGCATCAAGAATAGACAGACACAAGTGATCACAGTTCAAGGCTGTGTAAGGAAGGCATGGTATCAAGAATAGACAGACACAAGTGATCACAGTTCAAGGGTGTGTAAGGAATGCATGGCATCAAGAATAGACAGACACAAGTGATCACAGTTCAAGGGTGTGTAAGGAAGGCATGGCATCAAGAATAGACAGACACAAGTGATCACAGTTCAAGGCTGTGTAAGGAAGGCATGGTATCAAGAATACACCGACACAAGTGATCACAGTTTAAGGGTGTGTAAGGAAGGCATGGCATCAAGAATAGACAGACCCAAGTGATCACAGTTCAAGGGTGTGTAAGGAAGGCCTGGTATCAAGAGTAGACAGACACAAGTGATCACAGCTCAAGGGTGTGTAAGGAAGGCCTGGTATCAAGTATAGACAGACGCAAGTGATCACAGTTCAAGGGTGGGTGTGTAAGGAAGGCATGGTATTAAGAATAGACAGACACAAGTGATCACATTTCAAGGGTGTGTAACGAAGGCCTGGTATCAAGAGTAGACAGACATAAGTGATCACAATTCAAGGGTGTGTAAGAAAGGCATGGCATAAAGAATACACAGACACAAGTGATCACAGTTCAAGGGTGTGTAAGGAAGGCCTGGTATCAAGAACAGACAGACACAAGTGATCACATTTCAAGGGTGTGTAACGAAGGCCTGGTATCAAGAATAGACAGACACAAGTGATCACATTTCAAGGGTGTGTAACGAAGGCCTGGTATCAAGAATAGACAGACACAAGTGATCACATTTCAAGGGTGTGTAACGAAGGCCTGGTATCAAGAATAGACAGACACAAGTGATCACAGCTCCAGGGTGTGTAAGGAAGGCCTGGTATCAAGAATAGACAGACACAAGTGATCACAGCTCAAGGGTGTGTAAGGAAGGCCTGGTATCAAGAATAGACAGACACAAGTGATCACATTTCAAGGCTGTGTAACGAAGGCCTGGTATCAAGAACAGACAGACACAAGTGATCACAGTTCAAGGGTGTGTAAGGAAGGCATGGCATCAGGAATAGACAGACACAAGTGATCACAGTTCAAGGGTGTGTAAGGAAGGCATGGTATCAAGAATAGACAGACACAAGTGATCACAGTTCCAGGGTGTGTAAGGAAGGCATGGAATCAAGAATAGACAGACACATGTGATCACAGTTCAAGGGTGTGTAAGGAATGCCTGGCATCAAGAATAGACAGACACAAGTGATCACAGTTCAAGGGTGTGTAAGGAAGGCATGGTATCAAGAATAGACAGACACAAGATCACAGTTCCAGGGTGTGTAAGGAAGGCCTGGTATCAAGAATAGACAGACACAAGTGATCCTCAAGGGTGTGTAAGGAAGGCATGGCATCAAGAATAGAGAGAGACAAGTGATCACAGTTCAAGGCTGTGTAAGGAAGGCATGGTATCAAGAATACACCGACACAAGTGATCACAGTTCAAGGGTGTGTAAGGTATTCCTGGTATCAAGAATAGACAGACACAAGTGATCACAGTTCAAGGGTGTGTAAGGAAGGCATGGTATCAAGAATAGACAGACACGAGTGATCACAGTTCCAGGGTGTGTAAGGAAGGCCTGGTATCAAGAATACACAGACACAAGTGATCACAGTTCAAGGGTGTGTAAGGAAGGCATGGCATAAAGAATACACAGACACAAGTGATCACAGTTCAAGGGTGTGTAAGGAAGGCATGGTATCAAGAGTAGACAGACACAAGTGATCACAGTTCAAGGGTGTGTAAGGAAGGCATGGTATCAAGAACAGACAGACACAAGTGATCACAGTTCAAGGGTGTGTAAGGAAGGCCTGCAATCAACAATAGACAGACACGAGTGATCACAGTTCAAGGGTGTGTAAGGAAGGCCTGGTATCAAGAACAGACAGCCACAAGTGAGCACAGTTCAGGGGTGTGTAAGGAAGGCATGGCATCAAGAATAGACAGACCCAAGTGATCACAGTTCCAGGGTGTGTAAGGAAGGCATGGTATCAAGAATAGACAGACACAAGTGATCACAGTTCAAGGGTGTGTAAGGAAGGCATGGCATAAAGAATAGTCAGACACAAGTGATCAGAGCTCCAGTGTGTGTAAGGAGGGCATGGTATCAAGAATAGACAGACACAAGTGATCACAGCTCCAGGGTGTGTAAGGAGGGCATGGTACCAAGAACAGACAGACACAAGTGATCACATTTCAAGGGTGTGTAACGAAGGCCTGGTATCAAGAACAGACAGACACATGTGATCACAGTTCAAGGGTGTGTAAGGAAGGCCTGGTATCAAGAATAGACAGACACAAGTGATCACAGTTCAAAGGTGTGTAAGGACGGCATGGTATCAAGAATAGACAGACACAAGTGATCACAGTTCCAGGGTGTTTAAGGAAGGCATGGTATCAAGAATAGACAGACACAAGTGATCACAGTTCCAGGGTGTGTAAGGAAGGCATGGTATCAAGAATAGACAGACCCAAGTGATCACAGTTCAAGGGTGTGTAAGGAAGGCATGGTATCAAGAATAGACGGACACAAGATCACAGTTCAAGGGTGTGTAAGGAAGGCCTGGTATCAAGAATAGACAGACACAAGTGATCACAGTTCGAGGGTGTGTAAGGAAGGCATGGTATCAAGAATAGACAGGCACAAGTGATCACAGTTCAAGGGTGTGTAAGGAAGGCATGGTATCAAGAATAGACAGACACAAGTGATCACAGTTCAAGGGTGTGTAAGGAAGGCATGGTATCAAGAATAGACAGACACAAGTGATCACAGTTCAAGGGTGTGTAAGGAAGGCATGGCATCAAGAATAGACAGAAACAAGTGATAACAGTTCAAGGGTGTGTAATGAAGGCATAGTATCAAGAATAGACAGACACAAGTGATAACAGTTCAAGGGTGTGTAAGGAAGGCATGGTATCAAGAATAGACAGACACAAGTGATTACAGTTCAAGGGTGTGTAAGGAAGGCCTGGCATCAAGAATAGACAGACACAAGTGATCACAGTTCCTGGGTGTGTAAGGAAGGCATGATATCAGGAATAGACAGACACAAGTGATCACAGTTCCTGGGTGTGTAAGGAAGGCCTGGTATCAAGAATAAACAGACACAAGTGATCACAGTTCCTGGGTGTGTAAGGAAGGCCTGGTATCAAGACTAGACAGACACAAGTGATCACAGTTCCTGGGTGTGTAAGGAAGGCATGATATCAAGAATAGACAGACACAAGTGATCACAGTTCAAGGGTGTGTAAGGAGGGCATGGTATCAAGAATAAACAGACACAAGTGATCACAGTTCAAGGGTGTGTAAGGAGGGCATGGTATCAAGAATAAACAGACACACGTGATCACAGTTCAAGGGTGTGTAAGGAAGGCATGGTATCAAGAATAGACAGACACACGTGATCACAGTTCAAGGGTGTGTAAGGAAGGCATGGCATCAAGAATACACAGACACAAGTGATCACAGTTCAAGGGTGTGTAAGGAAGGCATGGCATCAAGAATACACAGACACAAGTGATCACAGTTCAAGGGTGTGTAAGGAAGGCCTGGTATCAAGAATAGACAGACACGAGTGATCACAGTTCAAGGGTGTGTAAGGAAGGCCTGGTATCAAGAATAGACAGACACAAGTGATCACAGCTCAAGGGTGTGTAAGGAAGGCATGGTATCAAGAATAGACAGACACGAGTGATCACAGTTCCAGGGTGTGTAAGGAAGGCATGGTATGAAGAAAAGACAGACACAAGTGATCACAGTTCCAGGGTGCGTAAGGAAGGCATGGTATCAAGAATAGACAGACACACGTGATCACAGTTCAAGGGTGCGTAAGGAAGGCCTGGTATCAAGAATAGACAGACACAAGTGATCACAGCTCCAGGGTGTGTAAGGAAGGCATGGTATCAAGAATAGACAGACACAAGTGATCACAGTTCAAGGGTGTGTAAGGAAGGCATGGTACCAAGCATAGACAGACACAAGTGATCACAGTGCAAGGGTGTGTAAGGAAGGCCTGGTATCAAGAATAGACAGACACAAGTGATCACAATTCAAGGGTATGTAAGGAAGGCATGGTATCAAGAATAGACAGACACAAGTGATCACAGCTCCAGGGTGTGTAAGGAAGGCATGGTATCAAGAATAGACAGACACAAGTAATCACAGTTCAGGGGTATGTAAGGAAGGCATGGAATCAAGAATAGACAGACACAAGTGATCACAGCTCCAGGGTGTGTAAGGAGGGCATGGTATCAAGAATAGTCAGACACAAGTGATCACAGTTCCAGGGTGTGTAAGGAAGGCATGGTATCAAGAATAGACAGACACAAGTGATCACAGTTCCAGGGTGTGTAAGGAAGGCCTGGTATCAAGAATAGACAGACACAAGTGATCACAGTTCCAGGGTGTGTAAGGAAGGCATGGTATCAAGAATAGACAGACACAAGTGATCACAGTTCAAGGGTGTGTAAGGAAGGCATGGTATCAAGAATAGACAGACACAAGTGATCACAGTTCAAGGGTGTGTAAGGAAGGCATGGTATCAAGAATACACAGACACAAGTGATCACAGTTCAAGGGTGTGTAACGAAGGCCTGGTATCAAGAATAGACAGACACAAGTGATCACAGTTCCAGGGTGTTTAAGGGAGGCATGGTATCAAGAAAAGACAGACACAAGTGATCACAGCTCCAGGGTGTGTAAGGAAGGCATTGTATCAAGAATAGACAGACACAAGTGATCACAGTTCAAGGGTGTGTAAGGAAGGCATGGTATCAAGAATAGACAGACACAAGTGATCACAGTTCCTGGGTGTGTAAGGAAGGCCTGGTATCAAGAATAGACAGACACAAGTGATCACAGTTCAAGGGTGGGTGTGTAAGGAAGGCATGGTATCAAGAATAGACAGACACAAGATCACAGTTCAAGGGTGTGTAAGGAAGGCAGGGTATCAAGAATAAACAGACACACGTGATCACAGTTCAAGGGTGTGTAAGGAAGGCATGGCATCAAGAATACACAGACACAAGTGATCACAGTTCAAGGGTGTGTAAGGAAGGCATGGCATCAAGAATACACAGACACGAGTGATCACAGTTCAAGGGTGTGTAAGGAAGGCCTGGTATAAAGAATAGACAGACACAAGTGATCACAGCTCCAGGGTGTGTAAGGAAGGCCTGGTATCAAGAATAGACAGACACAAGTGATCACAGCTCAAGGGTGTGTATGGAAGGCCTGGTATCAAGAATAGACAGACACAAGTGATCACAGTTCAAGGGTGTGTAAGGAAGGCCTGGTATCAAGAATAGACAGACACAAGTGATCACAGCTCCAGGGTGTGTAAGGAAGGCATGGTATCAAGAATAGACAGACGCAAGTGATCACAGTTCAAGGGTGTGTAAGGAAGGCATGGTATCAAGAATAGACAGACACAAGTGATCCCAGTTCAAGGGTGTGTAAGGAAGTCATGGTATCAAGAATAGACAGACACAAGTGATCCCAGTTCAAGGGTGTGTAAGGAAGTCATGGTATCAAGAATAGACAGACACAAGTGATCACAGTTCAAGGGAGTGTAAGGAAGGCATGGCATCAAGAATAGACAGACACAAGTGATCACAGCTCCATGGTGTGTAAGGAGGGCATGGTATCAAGAATAGACAGACACAAGTGATCACAGTTCCAGGGTGGGTGTGTAAGGAAGGCATGGTATTAAGAATAGACAGACACAAGTGATCACAGCTCCAGGGTGTGTAAGGAAGGCCTGGTATCAAGAATAGACAGACACAAGTGATCACAGTTCAAGGCTGTGTAAGGAAGGCCTGGTATCAAGAATAGACAGACACAAGTGATCACAGCTCAAGGGTGTGTATGGAAGGCCTGGTATCAAGAATAGACAGACACAAGTGATCACAGTTCAAGGGTGTGTAAGGAAGGCCTGGTATCAAGAATAGACAGACACAAGTGATCACAGCTCCAGGGTGTGTAAGGAAGGCATGGTATCAAGAATAGACAGACACAAGTGATCACAGTTCAAGGGTGTGTAAGGAAGGCATGGTATCAAGAATAGACAGACACAAGTGATCCCAGTTCAAGGGTTTGTAAGGAAGTCATGGTATCAAGAATAGACAGACAAAAGTGATCCCAGTTCAAGGGTGTGTAAGGAAGTCATGGTATCAAGAATAGACAGACACAAGTGATCACAGCTCCAGGGTGTGTAAGGAAGGCCTGGTATCAAGAATAGACAGACACAAGTGATCACAGCTCAAGGGTGTGTATGGAAGGCCTGGTATCAAGAATAGACAGACACAAGTGATCACAGTTCAAGGGTGTGTAAGGAAGGCCTGGTATCAAGAATAGACAGACACAAGTGATCACAGCTCCAGGGTGTGTAAGGAAGGCATGGTATCAAGAATAGACAGACACAAGTAATCACAGTTCAAGGGTGTGTAAGGAAGGCATGGTATCAAGAATAGACAGACACAAGTGATCACAGTTCAATGGTGTGTAAGGACGGCCTGGTATCAAGAATAGACAGACACAAGTGATCACAGTTCAAGGGAGTGTAAGGAAGGCATGGCATCAAGAATAGACAGACACAAGTGATCACAGCTCCATGGTGTGTAAGGAGGGCATGGTATCAAGAATAGACAGACACAAGTGATCACAGTTCCAGGGTGGGTGTGTAAGGAAGGCATGGTATTAAGAATAGACAGACACAAGTGATCACAGCTCCAGGGTGTGTAAGGAAGGCCTGGTATCAAGAATAGACAGACACAAGTGATCACAGTTCAAGGCTGTGTAAGGAAGGCCTGGTATCAAGAATAGACAGACACAAGTGATCACAGTTCAAGGGTGGGTGTGTAAGGAAGGCATGGCATCAAGAATAGACAGACACAAGTGATCACAGCTCCAGGGTGTGTAAGGAGGGCATGGTATCAAGAATAGACAGACACAAGTGATCACAGTTCCAGGGTGGGTGTGTAAGGAAGGCATGGTATTAAGAATAGACAGACACAAGTGATCACAGCTCCAGGGTGTGTAAGGAAGGCCTGCTATTAAGAATAGACAGACACAAGTGATCACAGCTCCAGGGTGTGTAAGGGAGGCCTGGTATCAAGAATAGACAGCCACAAGTGATCACAGTACAAGGGTGTGTAAGGAAAGCCTGGTATCAAGAATAGACAGACACAAGTGATCACAGTTCAAGGGTGTGTAAGGAAGGCCTGGTATCAGGAATACACAGACACAAGTGATCACAGTTCAAGGGTGTGTAAGGAAAGCCTGGTATCAAGAATAGACAGACACAAGTGATCACAGTTCAAGGGTGTGTAAGGAAGGCCTGGTATCAGGAATACACAGACACAAGTGATCACAGTTCAAGGGTGTGTAAGGAAGGCATGGCATCAAGAATAGACAGACACAAGTGATCACAGTTCAAGGCTGTGTAAGGAAGGCATGGTATCAAGAATACACCGACACAAGTGATCACAGTTTAAGGGTGTGTAAGGAAGGCATGGCATCAAGAATAGACAGACCCAAGTGATCACAGTTCAAGGGTGTGTAAGGAAGGCCTGGTATCAAGAGTAGACAGACACAAGTGATCACAGCTCAAGGGTGTGTAAGGAAGGCCTGGTATCAAGTATAGACAGACGCAAGTGATCACAGTTCAAGGGTGGGTGTGTAAGGAAGGCATGGTATTAAGAATAGACAGACCCAAGTGATCACAGTTCAAGGGTGTGTAAGGAAGGCCTGGTATCAAGAGTAGACAGACACAAGTGATCACAGCTCAAGGGTGTGTAAGGAAGGCCTGGTATCAAGTATAGACAGACGCAAGTGATCACAGTTCAAGGGTGGGTGTGTAAGGAAGGCATGGTATTAAGAGTAGACAGACATAAGTGATCACAATTCAAGGGTGTGTAAGAAAGGCATGGCATAAAGAATACACAGACACAAGTGATCACAGTTCAAGGGTGTGTAAGGAAGGCCTGGTATCAAGAACAGACAGACACAAGTGATCACATTTCAAGGGTGTGTAACGAAGGCCTGGTATCAAGAATAGACAGACACAAGTGATCACATTTCAAGGGTGTGTAACGAAGGCCTGGTATCAAGAATAGACAGACACAAGTGATCACATTTCAAGGGTGTGTAACGAAGGCCTGGTATCAAGAATAGACAGACACAAGTGATCACAGCTCCAGGGTGTGTAAGGAAGGCCTGGTATCAAGAATAGACAGACACAAGTGATCACAGCTCAAGGGTGTGTAAGGAAGGCCTGGTATCAAGAATAGACAGACACAAGTGATCACATTTCAAGGCTGTGTAACGAAGGCCTGGTATCAAGAACAGACAGACACAAGTGATCACAGTTCAAGGGTGTGTAAGGAAGGCATGGCATCAGGAATAGACAGACACAAGTGATCACAGTTCAAGGGTGTGTAAGGAAGGCATGGTATCAAGAATAGACAGACACAAGTGATCACAGTTCCAGGGTGTGTAAGGAAGGCATGGAATCAAGAATAGACAGACACAAGTGATCACAGTTCAAGGGTGTGTAAGGAATGCCTGGCATCAAGAATAGACAGACACAAGTGATCACAGTTCAAGGGTGTGTAAGGAAGGCATGGTATCAAGAATAGACAGACACAAGATCACAGTTCCAGGGTGTGTAAGGAAGGCCTGGTATCAAGAATAGACAGACACAAGTGATCCTCAAGGGTGTGTAAGGAAGGCATGGCATCAAGAATAGAGAGAGACAAGTGATCACAGTTCAAGGCTGTGTAAGGAAGGCATGGTATCAAGAATACACCGACACAAGTGATCACAGTTCAAGGGTGTGTAAGGAATGCCTGGTATCAAGAATAGACAGACACAAGTGATCACAGTTCAAGGGTGTGTAAGGAAGGCATGGTATCAAGAATAGACAGACACGAGTGATCACAGTTCCAGGGTGTGTAAGGAAGGCCTGGTATCAAGAATACACAGACACAAGTGATCACAGTTCAAGGGTGTGTAAGGAAGGCATGGCATAAAGAATACACAGACACAAGTGATCACAGTTCAAGGGTGTGTAAGGAAGGCATGGTATCAAGAGTAGACAGACACAAGTGATCACAGTTCAAGGGTGTGTAAGGAAGGCATGGTATCAAGAACAGACAGACACAAGTGATCACAGTTCAAGGGTGTGTAAGGAAGGCCTGCAATCAACAATAGACAGACACGAGTGATCACAGTTCAAGGGTGTGTAAGGAAGGCCTGGTATCAAGAACAGACAGCCACAAGTGAGCACAGTTCAGGGGTGTGTAAGGAAGGCATGGCATCAAGAATAGACAGACCCAAGTGATCACAGTTCCAGGGTGTGTAAGGAAGGCATGGTATCAAGAATAGACAGACACAAGTGATCACAGTTCAAGGGTGTGTAAGGAAGGCATGGCATAAAGAATAGTCAGACACAAGTGATCAGAGCTCCAGTGTGTGTAAGGAGGGCATGGTATCAAGAATAGACAGACACAAGTGATCACAGCTCCAGGGTGTGTAAGGAGGGCATGGTACCAAGAACAGACAGACACAAGTGATCACATTTCAAGGGTGTGTAACGAAGGCCTGGTATCAAGAACAGACAAGACACATGTGATCACAGTTCAAGGGTGTGTAAGGAAGGCCTGGTATCAAGAATAGACAGACACAAGTGATCACAGTTCAAAGGTGTGTAAGGACGGCATGGTATCAAGAATAGACAGACACAAGTGATCACAGTTCCAGGGTGTTTAAGGAAGGCATGGTATCAAGAATAGACAGACACAAGTGATCACAGTTCCAGGGTGTGTAAGGAAGGCATGGTATCAAGAATAGACAGACCCAAGTGATCACAGTTCAAGGGTGTGTAAGGAAGGCATGGTATCAAGAATAGACGGACACAAGATCACAGTTCAAGGGTGTGTAAGGAAGGCCTGGTATCAAGAATAGACAGACACAAGTGATCACAGTTCGAGGGTGTGTAAGGAAGGCATGGTATCAAGAATAGACAGGCACAAGTGATCACAGTTCAAGGGTGTGTAAGGAAGGCATGGTATCAAGAATAGACAGACACAAGTGATCACAGTTCAAGGGTGTGTAAGGAAGGCATGGTATCAAGAATAGACAGACACAAGTGATCACAGTTCAAGGGTGTGTAAGGAAGGCATGGCATCAAGAATAGACAGAAACAAGTGATAACAGTTCAAGGGTGTGTAATGAAGGCATGGTATCAAGAATAGACAGACACAAGTGATAACAGTTCAATGGTGTGTAAGGAAGGCATGGTATCAAGAATAGACAGACACAAGTGATTACAGTTCAAGGGTGTGTAAGGAAGGCCTGGCATCAGGAATAGACAGACACAAGTGATCACAGTTCCTGGGTGTGTAAGGAAGGCATGATATCAGGAATAGACAGACACAAGTGATCACAGTTCCTGGGTGTGTAAGGAAGGCCTGGTATCAAGAATAAACAGACACAAGTGATCACAGTTCCTGGGTGTGTAAGGAAGGCCTGGTATCAAGACTAGACAGACACAAGTGATCACAGTTCCTGGGTGTGTAAGGAAGGCATGATATCAAGAATAGACAGACACAAGTGATCACAGTTCAAGGGTTGTAAGGAGGGCATGGTATCAAGAATAAACAGACACAAGTGATCACAGTTCAAGGGTGTGTAAGGAGGGCATGGTATCAAGAATAGACAGACACACGTGATCACAGTTCAAGGGTGTGTAAGGAAGGCATGGCATCAAGAATACACAGACACAAGTGATCACAGTTCAAGGGTGTGTAAGGAAGGCATGGCATCAAGAATACACAGACACAAGTGATCACAGTTCAAGGGTGTGTAAGGAAGGCCTGGTATCAAGAATAGACAGACACGAGTGATCACAGTTCAAGGGTGTGTAAGGAAGGCCTGGTATCAAGAATAGACAGACACAAGTGATCACAGCTCAAGGGTGTGTAAGGAAGGCATGGTATCAAGAATAGACAGACACGAGTGATCACAGCTCCAGGGTGTGTAAGGAAGGCATGGTATGAAGAAAAGACAGACACAAGTGATCACAGTTCCAGGGTGTGTAAGGAAGGCATGGTATCAAGAATAGACAGACACACGTGATCACAGTTCAAGGGTGTGTAAGGAAGGCCTGGTATCAAGAATAGACAGACACAAGTGATCACAGCTCCAGGGTGTGTAAGGAAGGCATGGTATCAAGAATACACAGACACAAGTGATCACAGTTCAAGGGTGTGTAAGGAAGGCATGGTATCAAGAATAGACAGACACAAGTGATCACAGTTCAAGGGTGTGTAAGGAAGGCCTGGTATCAAGAATAGACAGACACAAGTGATCACAATTCAAGGGTGTGTAAGGAAGGCATGGTATCAAGAATAGACAGACACAAGTGATCACAGCTCCAGGGTGTGTAAGGAAGGCATGGTATCAAGAATAGACAGACACAAGTGATCACATTTCAAGGGTGTGTAAGGAAGGCATGGTATCAAGAATAGACAGACACAAGTGATCACAGCTCAAGGGTGTGTAAGGAAGGCATGGTATCAAGAATAGACAGACACAAGTGATCACAGTTCCAGGGTGTGTAAGGAAGGCATGGTATCAAGAATAGACAGACACAAGTGATCACAGTTCAAGGGTGTGTAAGGAAGGCATGGCATCAAGAATAGACAGACCCAAGTGATCACAGTTCCAGGGTGTGTAAGGAAGGCATGGTATCAAGAATAGACAGACACAAGTGATCACAGTTCAAGGGTGTGTAAGGAAGGCATGGCATAAAGAATAGTCAGACACAAGTGATCAGAGCTCCAGTGTCTGTAAGGAGGGCATGGTACCAAGAACAGACAGACACAAGTGATCACATTTCAAGGGTGTGTGACGAAGGCCTGGTATCAAGAACAGACAGACACAAGTGATCACAGTTCAAAGTTGTGTAAGGACGGCATGGTATCAAGAATAGACAGACACAAGTGATCACAGTTCCAGGGTGTGTAAGGAAGGCATGGTATCAAGAATAGACAGACACAAGTGATCACAGTTCCAGGGTGTGTAAGGAAGGCATGGTATCAAGAATAGACAGACCCAAGTGATCACAGTTCAAGGGTGTGTAAGGAAGGCCTGGTATCAAGAATAGACAGACACAAGTGATCACAGTTCCAGGGTGTGTAAGGAAGGCCTGGTATCAAGAATAGACAGGCACAAGTGATCACAGTTCAAGGGTGTGTAAGGAAGGCATGGCATCAAGAATAGACAGACACAAGTGATCACAGTTCAAGAGTGTGTAAGGAATGCATGGTATCAAGAACAGACAGCCACAAGTGATCACAGTTCAAGGGTGTGTAAGGAATGCCTGGTATCAAGAACAGACAGACACAAGTGATCACAGTTCAAGGGTGTGTAAGGAAGTCATGGTATCAAGAATAGACAGGCACAAGTGATCACAGTTCAAGGGTGTGTAAGGAAGGCCTGGTATCAAGAATAGACAGACACAAGTGGTCACAGTTCAAGGGTGTGTAAGGAAGGCATGGTATCAAGAATAGACAGACACAAGTGATCACAGTTCAAGGGTGTGTAAGGAAGGCATGGTATCAAGAATAGACAGACACAAGTGATCACAGTTCAAGGGTGTGTAAGGAAGGCATGGCATCAAGAATAGACAGACACAAGTGATAACAGTTCAAGGGTGTGTAAGGAAGGCATGGTATCAAGAATAGACAGACACAAGTGATAACAGTTCAAGGGTGTGTAAGGAAGGCATGGTATCAAGAATAGACAGACACAAGTGATCACAGTTCAAGGGTGTGTAAGGAAGGCCTGGCATCAAGAATAGACAGACACAAGTGATCACAGTTCCTGGGTGTGTAAGGAAGGCATGATATCAAGAATAGACAGACACAAGTGATCACAGTTCCTGGGTGTGTAAGGAAGGCCTGGTATCAAGAATAAACAGACACAAGTGATCACAGTTCCTGGGTGTGTAAGGAAGGCCTGGTATCAAGAATAGACAGACACAAGTGATCACAGTTCCTGGGTGTGTAAGGAAGGCATGATATCAAGAATAGACAGACACAAGAGATCACTGTTCAAGGGTGTGTAAGGAAGGCCTGGTATCAAGAATAGACAGACACAAGTGATCACAGTTCAAGGGTGGGTGTGTAAGGAAAGCATGGTATCAAGAATACACAGACACAAGTGATCACAGTTCAAGGGTGTGTAAGGAAGTCATGGTATCAAGAATAGACAGACACAAGTGATCACAGTTCAAGGGTGTGTAAGGAAGTCATGGTATCAGGAATAGACAGACACAAGTGATCACAGTTCAAGGGTGTGTAAGGAAGGCCTGGTATCAGGAATAGACAGACACAAGTGATCACAGTTCAAGGGTGTGGAAGGAGGGCATGGTTTCAGGAATAAACAGACACACGTGTTCACCGTTCAAGGGTGTGTAAGGAAGGCATGGTATCAAGAATAGGCAGACACACGTGATCACAGTTCAAGGGTGTGTAAGGAAGGCATGGCATCAAGAATACACAGACACAAGTGATCACAGTTCAAGGGTGTGTAAGGAAGGCATGGCATCAAAAATACACAGACACAAGTGATCACAGTTCAAGGGTGTGTAAGGAAGGCCTGGTATCAAGAATAGACAGACACGAGTGATCACAGTTCAAGGGTGTGTAAGGAAGGCCTGGTATGAAGAAAAGACAGACACAAGTGAATACAGTTCCAGGGTGCGTAAGGAAGGCATGGTATCAAGAATAGACAGACACAAGTGATCACAGCTCAAGGGTGTGTAAGGAAGGCATGGTATCAAGAATAGACAGACACAAGTGATCACAGTTCCAGGGTGTGTAAGGAAGGCATGGTATCAAGAATAGACAGACACAAGTGATCACAGTTCCAGGGTGTGTAAGGAAGGCATGGCATCAAAAATACACAGACACAAGTGATCACAGTTCAAGGGTGTGTAAGGAAGGCCTGGTATCAAGAATAGACAGACACGAGTGATCACAGTTCAAGGGTGTGTAAGGAAGGCCTGGTATGAAGAAAAGACAGACACAAGTGAATACAGTTCCAGGGTGCGTAAGGAAGGCATGGTATCAAGAATAGACAGACACAAGTGATCACAGCTCAAGGGTGTGTAAGGAAGGCATGGTATCAAGAATAGACAGACACAAGTGATCACAATTCAAGGGTGTGTAAGGAAGGCATGGTATCAAGAATAGACAGACACAAGTGATCACAGCTCCAGGGTGTGTAAGGAAGGCATGGTATCAAGAATAGACAGACACAAGTGATCACATTTCAAGGGTGTGTAAGGAAGGCATGGTATCAAGAATAGACAGACACAAGTGATCACAGCTCAAGGGTGTGTAAGGAAGGCATGGTATCAAGAATAGACAGACACAAGTGATCACAGTTCCAGGGTGTGTAAGGAAGGCATGGTATCAAGAATAGACAGACACAAGTGATCACAGTTCAAGGGTGTGTAAGGAAGGCATGGCATCAAGAATAGACAGACCCAAGTGATCACAGTTCCAGGGTGTGTAAGGAAGGCATGGTATCAAGAATAGACAGACACAAGTGATCACAGTTCAAGGGTGTGTAAGGAAGGCATGGCATAAAGAATAGTCAGACACAAGTGATCAGAGCTCCAGTGTCTGTAAGGAGGGCATGGTACCAAGAACAGACAGACACAAGTGATCACATTTCAAGGGTGTGTGACGAAGGCCTGGTATCAAGAACAGACAGACACAAGTGATCACAGTTCAAAGTTGTGTAAGGACGGCATGGTATCAAGAATAGACAGACACAAGTGATCACAGTTCCAGGGTGTGTAAGGAAGGCATGGTATCAAGAATAGACAGACACAAGTGATCACAGTTCCAGGGTGTGTAAGGAAGGCATGGTATCAAGAATAGACAGACCCAAGTGATCACAGTTCAAGGGTGTGTAAGGAAGGCCTGGTATCAAGAATAGACAGACACAAGTGATCACAGTTCCAGGGTGTGTAAGGAAGGCCTGGTATCAAGAATAGACAGGCACAAGTGATCACAGTTCAAGGGTGTGTAAGGAAGGCATGGCATCAAGAATAGACAGACACAAGTGATCACAGTTCAAGAGTGTGTAAGGAATGCATGGTATCAAGAATAGACAGACACAAGTGATCACAGTTCCAGGGTGTTTAAGGAAGGCATGGTATCAAGAATAGACAGACACAAGTGGTCACAGTTCAAGGGTGTGTAAGGAAGGCATGGTATCAAGAATAGACAGACACAAGTGATCACAGTTCAAGGGTGTGTAAGGAAGGCATGGTATCAAGAATAGACAGACACAAGTGATCACAGTTCAAGGGTGTGTAAGGAAGGCATGGCATCAAGAATAGACAGACACAAGTGATAACAGTTCAAGGGTGTGTAAGGAAGGCATGGTATCAAGAATAGACAGACACAAGTGATAACAGTTCAAGGGTGTGTAAGGAAGGCATGGTATCAAGAATAGACAGACACAAGTGATCACAGTTCAAGGGTGTGTAAGGAAGGCCTGGCATCAAGAATAGACAGACACAAGTGATCACAGTTCCTGGGTGTGTAAGGAAGGCATGATATCAAGAATAGACAGACACAAGTGATCACAGTTCCTGGGTGTGTAAGGAAGGCCTGGTATCAAGAATAAACAGACACAAGTGATCACAGTTCCTGGGTGTGTAAGGAAGGCCTGGTATCAAGAATAGACAGACACAAGTGATCACAGTTCCTGGGTGTGTAAGGAAGGCATGATATCAAGAATAGACAGACACAAGAGATCACTGTTCAAGGGTGTGTAAGGAAGGCCTGGTATCAAGAATAGACAGACACAAGTGATCACAGTTCAAGGGTGGGTGTGTAAGGAAGGCATGGTATCAAGAATACACAGACACAAGTGATCACAGTTCAAGGGTGTGTAAGGAAGTCATGGTATCAAGAATAGACAGACACAAGTGATCACAGTTCAAGGGTGTGTAAGGAAGTCATGGTATCAAGAATAGACAGACACAAGTGATCACAGTTCAAGGGTGTGTAAGGAAGGCCTGGTATCAGGAATAGACAGACACAAGTGATCACAGTTCAAGGGTGTGGAAGGAGGGCATGGTTTCAGGAATAAACAGACACACGTGTTCACAGTTCAAGGGTGTGTAAGGAAGGCATGGTATCAAGAATAGGCAGACACACGTGATCACAGTTCAAGGGTGTGTAAGGAAGGCATGGCATCAAGAATACACAGACACAAGTGATCACAGTTCAAGGGTGTGTAAGGAAGGCATGGCATCAAAAATACACAGACACAAGTGATCACAGTTCAAGGGTGTGTAAGGAAGGCCTGGTATCAAGAATAGACAGACACGAGTGATCACAGTTCAAGGGTGTGTAAGGAAGGCCTGGTATGAAGAAAAGACAGACACAAGTGAATACAGTTCCAGGGTGCGTAAGGAAGGCATGGTATCAAGAATAGACAGACACAAGTGATCACAGCTCAAGGGTGTGTAAGGAAGGCATGGTATCAAGAATAGACAGACACAAGTGATCACAGTTCCAGGGTGTGTAAGGAAGGCATGGTATCAAGAATAGACAGACACAAGTGATCACAGTTCCAGGGTGCGTAAGGAAGGCATGGTATCAAGAATAGACAGACACAAGTGATCACAGCTCAAGGGTGTGTAAGGAAGGCATGGTATCAAGAATAGACAGACACAAGTGATCACAGTTCCAGGGTGTGTAAGGAAGGCATGGTATCAAGAATAGACAGACACAAGTGATCACAGTTCAAGGGTGTGTAAGGAAGGCATGGTATCAAGAATAGACAGACACAAGTGATCACAGTTCAAGGGTGTGTAAGGAAGGCATGGTATCAAGAATAGACAGACACAAGTAATCACAGTTCAGGGGTATGTAAGGAATGCACGGAATCAAGAATAGACAGACACAAGTGATCACAGCTCCAGGGTGTGTAAGGAGGGCATGGTATCAAGAATAGACAGACACAAGTGATCACAGTTCCAGGGTGTGTAAGGAAGGCATGGTATCAAGAATAGACAGACACAAGTGGTCACAGTTCCAGGGTGTGTAAGGAAGGCCTGGTATCAAGCATAGACAGACACAAGTGATCACAGCTCAAGGGTGTGTAAGGAAGGCATGGTATCAAGAATAGACAGACACAAGTGATCACAGTTCAAGGGTGTGTAAGGAAGGCATGGTATCAAGAATAGACAGACGCAAGGGATCACAGTTCAAGGGTGTGTAAGGAAGGCATGGTATCAAGAAAAGACAGACACAAGTGATCACAGCTCCAGGGTGTGTAAGGAAGGCATGGTATCAAGAATAGACAGACACAAGTGATCACAGTTCAAGGGTGTGTAAGGAAGGCATGGTATCAAGAATAGACAGACACAAGTGATCACAGTTCCTGGGTGTGTAAGGAAGGCCTGGTATCAAGAATAGACAGACACAAGTGATCACAGTTCAAGGGTGGGTGTGTAAGGAAGGCATGGTATCAAGAATAGACAGACACAAGATCACAGTTCAAGGGTGTGTAAGGAAGGCATGGTATCAAGAATAAACAGACACACGTGATCACAGTTCAAGGGTGTGTAAGGAAGGCATGGTATCAAGAATAGACAGACACACGTGATCACAGTTCAAGGGTGTGTAAGGAAGGCATGGCATCAAGAATACACAGACACAAGTGATCACAGTTCAAGGGTGTGTAAGGAAGGCATGGCATCAAGAATACACAGACACGAGTGATCACAGTTCAAGGGTGTGTAAGGAAGGCCTGGTATCAAGAATAGACAGACACGAGTGATCACAGTTCAAGGGTGTGTAAGGAAGGCCTGGTATCAAGAATAGGCAGACACAAGTGATCACAGCTCAAGGGTGTGTAAGGAAGGCATGGTATCAAGAATAGACAGACACAAGTGATCACAGTTCCAGGGTGTGTAAGGAAGGCATGGTATCAAGAATAGACAGACACAAGTGATCACAGTTCAAGGGTGTGTAAGGAAGGCATGGTATCAAGAATAGACAGACACAAGTGATCACAGTTCCAGGGTTTGTAAGGAAGGCATGGTATCAAGAATAGACAGACACAAGTGATCACAGTTCAAGGGTGTGTAAGGAAGGCCTGGTATCAAGAATAGACAGACACAAGTGATCACAGCTCAAGGGTGTGTAAGGAATGCATGGTATCAAGAATAGACAGACACAAGTGATCACAGTTCCAGGGTGTTTGAGGAAGGCATGGTATCAAGTATAGACAGACACAAGTGATCACAGTTCAAGGGTGTGTAAGGAAGGCATGGTATCAAGAATAGACAGACACAAGTGATCCCAGTTCAAGGGTGTGTAAGGAAGTCATGGTATCAAGAATAGACAGACACAAGTGATCACAGTTCAAGGGTGTGTAAGGAAGGCATGGTATCAAGAATAGACAGACACAAGTGATCACAGTTCAAGGGTGTGTAAGGAAGGCCTGGTATGAAGATCAGACAGACACAAGTGATCACAGCTCCAGGGTGTGTAAGGAAGGCCTGGTATCAAGAATAGACAGACACAAGTGATCACAGCTCAAGGGTGTGTATGGAAGGCCTGGTATCAAGAATAGACAGACACAAGTGATCACAGCTCAAGGGTGTGTAAGGAAGGCCTGGTATCAAGAATAGACAGACACAAGTGATCACAGCTCCAGGGTGTGTAAGGAAGGCATGGTATCAAGAATAGACAGACACAAGTAATCACAGTTCAAGTGTGTGTAAGGAAGGCATGGTATCAAGAATAGACAGACACAAGTGATCACAGTTCAATGGTGTGTAAGGACGGCCTGGTATCAAGAATAGACAGACACAAGTGATCACAGTTCAAGGGAGTGTAAGGAAGGCATGGCATCAAGAATAGACAGACACAAGTGATCACAGCTCCAGGGTGTGTAAGGAGGGCATGGTATCAAGAATAGACAGACACAAGTGATCACAGTTCCAGGGTGGGTGTGTAAGGAAGGCATGGTATTAAGAATAGACAGACACAAGTGATCACAGCTCCAGGGTGTGTAAGGAAGGCCTGGTATCAAGAATAGACAGACACAAGTGATCACAGTTCAAGGGTGTGTAAGGAAGGCCTGGTATCAAGAATAGACAGACACAAGTGATCACAGTTCAAGGGTGGGTGTGTAAGGAAGGCATGGCATCAAGAATAGACAGACACAAGTGATCACAGCTCCAGGGTGTGTAAGGAGGGCATGGTATCAAGAATAGACAGACACAAGTGATCACAGTTCCAGGGTGGGTGTGTAAGGAAGGCATGGTATTAAGAATAGACAGACACAAGTGATCACAGCTCCAGGGTGTGTAAGGAAGGCCTGCTATTAAGAATAGACAGACACAAGTGATCACAGCTCCAGGGTGTGTAAGGGAGGCCTGGTATCAAGAATAGACAGCCACAAGTGATCACAGTACAAGGGTGTGTAAGGAAAGCCTGGTATCAAGAATAGACAGACACAAGTGATCACAGTTCAAGGGTGTGTAAGGAAGGCCTGGTATCAGGAATACACAGACACAAGTGATCACAGTTCAAGGGTGTGTAAGGAAGGCATGGCATCAAGAATAGACAGACACAAGTGATCACAGTTCAAGTCTGTGTAAGGAAGGCATGGTATCAAGAATAGACAGACACAAGTGATCACAGTTCAAGGGTGTGTAAGGAATGCATGGCATCAAGAATAGACAGACACAAGTGATCACAGTTCAAGGGTGTGTAAGGAAGGCATGGCATCAAGAATAGACAGACACAAGTGATCACAGTTCAAGGCTGTGTAAGGAAGGCATGGTATCAAGAATACACCGACACAAGTGATCACAGTTTAAGGGTGTGTAAGGAAGGCATGGCATCAAGAATAGACAGACCCAAGTGATCACAGTTCAAGGGTGTGTAAGGAAGGCCTGGTATCAAGAGTAGACAGACACAAGTGATCACAGCTCAAGGGTGTGTAAGGAAGGCCTGGTATCAAGTATAGAGAGACGCAAGTGATCACAGTTCAAGGGTGTGTAAGGAAGGCCTGGTATCAAGAATAGACAGACACGAGTGATCACAGTTCAAAGGTGGGTGTGTAAGCAAGGCATGGTATTAAGAATAGACAGACACAAGTGATCACAGTTCAAGGGTGTGTAAGGAAGGCCTGGTATCAAGAATAGACAGACACAAGTGATCACAGTTCAAGAGTGTGTAACAAAGGCCTGGTATCAAGAATAGACAGACACAAGTGATCACAGTTCAAGAGTGTGTAAGGAAGGCATGGTATCAAGAATAGACAGCCACAAGTGATCACAGTTCAAGGGTGTGTAACGAAGGCCTGGTATCAAGAAAAGACAGACACAAGTGATCACAGCTCCAGGGTGTGTAAGGAAGGCATGGTATCAAGAATAGACAGACACAAGTGATCACAGTTCAAGGGTGTGTAAGGAAGGCATGGTATCAAGAATAGACGGACACAAGTGATCACAGTTCCTGGGTGTGTACGGAAGGCCTGGTGTCAAGAATAGACAGACACAAGTGATCACAGTTCAAGGGTGTGTATGGAAGGCCTGGTTTCAAGAATAGACAGACACAAGATCACAGTTCAAGGGTGTGTAAGGAAGGCATGGTATCAAGAATAGACAGACACAAGTGATAACAGTTCCAGGGTGTGTAAGGAAGGCCTGGTATCAAGAATAGACAGACACACGTGATGACAGTTCAAGGGTGTGTAAGGAAGGCATGGCATCAAGAATAGACAGACACACATGATCACAGTTCAAGGGTGTGTAAGGAAGGCATGGCATCAAGAATAGACAGACACAAGTGATCACAGTTCAAGGGTGTGTAAGGAAGGCATGGTATCAAGAATAGACAGACACAAGTGATCACAGTTCAAGGGTGTGTAAGGAAGGCATGGTATCAAGAATAGACGGACACAAGTGATCACAGTTCAAGGGTGTGTAAGGAAGGCTTGGTATCAAGAATAGACAGACACAAGTGATCACAGTTCAAGGGTGTGTAAGGAAGGCCTGGTATCAAGAATAGACAGACACAAGTGATCACAGCTCCAGGGTGTGTAAGGAAGGCCTGGTATCAAGAATAGACAGACACAAGTGATCACAGCTCAAGGGTGCGTATGGAAGGCCTGGTATCAAGAATAGACAGACACAAGTGATCACAGCTCAAGGGTGTGTAAGGAAGGCCTGGTATCAAGAATAGACAGACACAAGTGATCACAGCTCCAGGGTGTGTAAGGAAGGCATGGTATCAAGAATAGACAGACACAAGTAATCACAGTTCAAGTGTGTGTAAGGAAGGCATGGTATCAAGAATAGACAGACACAAGTGATCACAGTTCAATGGTGTGTAAGGACGGCCTGGTATCAAGAATAGACAGACACAAGTGATCACAGTTCAAGGGAGTGTAAGGAAGGCATGGCATCAAGAATAGACAGACACAAGTGATCACAGCTCCAGGGTGTGTAAGGAGGGCATGGTATCAAGAATAGACAGACACAAGTGATCACAGTTCCAGGGTGGGTGTGTAAGGAAGGCATGGTATTAAGAATAGACAGACACAAGTGATCACAGCTCCAGGGTGTGTAAGGAAGGCCTGGTATCAAGAATAGACAGACACAAGTGATCACAGTTCAAGGGTGTGTAAGGAAGGCCTGGTATCAAGAATAGACAGACACAAGTGATCACAGTTCAAGGGTGGGTGTGTAAGGAAGGCATGGCATCAAGAATAGACAGACACAAGTGATCACAGCTCCAGGGTGTGTAAGGAGGGCATGGTATCAAGAATAGACAGACACAAGTGATCACAGTTCCAGGGTGGGTGTGTAAGGAAGGCATGGTATTAAGAATAGACAGACACAAGTGATCACAGCTCCAGGGTGTGTAAGGAAGGCCTGCTATTAAGAATAGACAGACACAAGTGATCACAGCTCCAGGGTGTGTAAGGGAGGCCTGGTATCAAGAATAGACAGCCACAAGTGATCACAGTACAAGGGTGTGTAAGGAAAGCCTGGTATCAAGAATAGACAGACACAAGTGATCACAGTTCAAGGGTGTGTAAGGAAGGCCTGGTATCAGGAATACACAGACACAAGTGATCACAGTTCAAGGGTGTGTAAGGAAGGCATGGCATCAAGAATAGACAGACACAAGTGATCACAGTTCAAGTCTGTGTAAGGAAGGCATGGTATCAAGAATAGACAGACACAAGTGATCACAGTTCAAGGGTGTGTAAGGAATGCATGGCATCAAGGATAGACAGACACAAGTGATCACAGTTCAAGGGTGTGTAAGGAAGGCATGGCATCAAGAATAGACAGACACAAGTGATCACAGTTCAAGGCTGTGTAAGGAAGGCATGGTATCAAGAATACACCGACACAAGTGATCACAGTTTAAGGGTGTGTAAGGAAGGCATGGCATCAAGAATAGACAGACCCAAGTGATCACAGTTCAAGGGTGTGTAAGGAAGGCCTGGTATCAAGAGTAGACAGACACAAGTGATCACAGCTCAAGGGTGTGTAAGGAAGGCCTGGTATCAAGTATAGAGAGACGCAAGTGATCACAGTTCAAGGGTGTGTAAGGAAGGCCTGGTATCAAGAATAGACAGACACGAGTGATCACAGTTCAAAGGTGGGTGTGTAAGCAAGGCATGGTATTAAGAATAGACAGACACAAGTGATCACAGTTCAAGAGTGTGTAACAAAGGCCTGGTATCAAGAATAGACAGACACAAGTGATCACAGTTCAAGAGTGTGTAAGGAAGGCATGGCATCAAGAATAGACAGACCCAAGTGATCACAGTTCAAGGGTGTGTAAGGAAGGCCTGGTATCAAGAGTAGACAGACACAAGTGATCACAGCTCAAGGGTGTGTAAGGAAGGCCTGGTATCAAGTATAGAGAGACGCAAGTGATCACAGTTCAAGGGTGTGTAAGGAAGGCCTGGTATCAAGAATAGACAGACACGAGTGATCACAGTTCAAAGGTGGGTGTGTAAGCAAGGCATGGTATTAAGAATAGACAGACACAAGTGATCACAGTTCAAGGGTGTGTAAGGAAGGCCTGGTATCAAGAATAGACAGACACAAGTGATCACAGTTCAAGAGTGTGTAACAAAGGCCTGGTATCAAGAATAGACAGACACAAGTGATCACAGTTCAAGAGTGTGTAAGGAAGGCATGGTATCAAGAATAGACAGCCACTAGTGATCATAGTTCAAGGGTGTGTAACGAAGGCCTGGTATCAAGAAAAGACAGACACAAGTGATCACAGCTCCAGGGTGTGTAAGGAAGGCATGGTATCAAGAATAGACAGACACAAGTGATCACAGTTCAAGGGTGTGTAAGGAAGGCATGGTATCAAGAATAGACGGACACAAGTGATCACAGTTCCTGGGTGTGTACGGAAGGCCTGGTGTCAAGAATAGACAGACACAAGTGATCACAGTTCAAGGGTGTGTATGGAAGGCCTGGTTTCAAGAATAGACAGACACACGTGATGACAGTTCAAGGGTGTGTAAGGAAGGCATGGCATCAAGAATAGACAGACACACATGATCACAGTTCAAGGGTGTGTAAGGAAGGCATGGCATCAAGAATAGACAGACACAAGTGATCAAAGTTCAAGGGTGTGTAAGGAAGGCATGGTATCAAGAATAGACAGACACAAGTGATCACAGTTCAAGGGTGTGTAAGGAAGGCATGGTATCAAGAATAGACAGACACGAGTGATCACAGTTCAAGGGTGTGTAAGGAAGGCCTGGTATAAAGAATAGACAGACACAAGTGATCACAGCTCCAGGGTGTGTAAGGAAGGCCTGGTATCAAGAATAGACAGACACAAGTGATCACAGCTCAAGGGTGTGTATGGAAGGCCTGGTATCAAGAATAGACAGACACAAGTGATCACAGTTCAAGGGTGTGTAAGGAAGGCCTGGTATCAAGAATAGACAGACACAAGTGATCACAGCTCCAGGGTGTGTAAGGAAGGCATGGTATCAAGAATAGACAGACGCAAGTGATCACAGTTCAAGGGTGTGTAAGGAAGGCATGGTATCAAGAATAGACAGACACAAGTGATCCCAGTTCAAGGGTGTGTAAGGAAGTCATGGTATCATGAATAGACAGACACAAGTGATCCCAGTTCAAGGGTGTGTAAGGAAGTCATGGTATCAAGAATAGACAGACACAAGTGATCACAGTTCAAGGGAGTGTAAGGAAGGCATGGCATCAAGAATAGACAGACACAAGTGATCACAGCTCCATGGTGTGTAAGGAGGGCATGGTATCAAGAATAGACAGACACAAGTGATCACAGTTCCAGGGTGGGTGTGTAAGGAAGGCATGGTATTAAGAATAGACAGACACAAGTGATCACAGCTCCAGGGTGTGTAAGGAAGGCCTGGTATCAAGAATAGACAGACACAAGTGATCACAGTTCAAGGCTGTGTAAGGAAGGCCTGGTATCAAGAATAGACAGACACAAGTGATCACAGCTCAAGGGTGTGTATGGAAGGCCTGGTATCAAGAATAGACAGACACAAGTGATCACAGTTCAAGGGTGTGTAAGGAAGGCCTGGTATCAAGAATAGACAGACACAAGTGATCACAGCTCCAGGGTGTGTAAGGAAGGCATGGTATCAAGAATAGACAGACACAAGTGATCACAGTTCAAGGGTGTGTAAGGAAGGCATGGTATCAAGAATAGACAGACACAAGTGATCCCAGTTCAAGGGTGTGTAAGGAAGTCATGGTATCAAGAATAGACAGACAAAAGTGATCCCAGTTCAAGGGTGTGTAAGGAAGTCATGGTATCAAGAATAGACAGACACAAGTGATCACAGCTCCAGGGTGTGTAAGGAAGGCCTGGTATCAAGAATAGACAGACACAAGTGATCACAGCTCAAGGGTGTGTATGGAAGGCCTGGTATCAAGAATAGACAGACACAAGTGATCACAGTTCAAGGGTGTGTAAGGAAGGCCTGGTATCAAGAATAGACAGACACAAGTGATCACAGCTCCAGGGTGTGTAAGGAAGGCATGGTATCAAGAATAGACAGACACAAGTAATCACAGTTCAAGGGTGTGTAAGGAAGGCATGGTATCAAGAATAGACAGACACAAGTGATCACAGTTCAATGGTGTGTAAGGACGGCCTGGTATCAAGAATAGACAGACACAAGTGATCACAGTTCAAGGGAGTGTAAGGAAGGCATGGCATCAAGAATAGACAGACACAAGTGATCACAGCTCCATGGTGTGTAAGGAGGGCATGGTATCAAGAATAGACAGACACAAGTGATCACAGTTCCAGGGTGGGTGTGTAAGGAAGGCATGGTATTAAGAATAGACAGACACAAGTGATCACAGCTCCAGGGTGTGTAAGGAAGGCCTGGTATCAAGAATAGACAGACACAAGTGATCACAGTTCAAGGCTGTGTAAGGAAGGCCTGGTATCAAGAATAGACAGACACAAGTGATCACAGTTCAAGGGTGGGTGTGTAAGGAAGGCATGGCATCAAGAATAGACAGACACAAGTGATCACAGCTCCAGGGTGTGTAAGGAGGGCATGGTATCAAGAATAGACAGACACAAGTGATCACAGTTCCAGGGTGGGTGTGTAAGGAAGGCATGGTATTAAGAATAGACAGACACAAGTGATCACAGCTCCAGGGTGTGTAAGGAAGGCCTGCTATTAAGAATAGACAGACACAAGTGATCACAGCTCCAGGGTGTGTAAGGGAGGCCTGGTATCAAGAATAGACAGCCACAAGTGATCACAGTACAAGGGTGTGTAAGGAAAGCCTGGTATCAAGAATAGACAGACACAAGTGATCACAGTTCAAGGGTGTGTAAGGAAGGCCTGGTATCAGGAATACACAGACACAAGTGATCACAGTTCAAGGGTGTGTAAGGAAAGCCTGGTATCAAGAATAGACAGACACAAGTGATCACAGTTCAAGGGTGTGTAAGGAAGGCCTGGTATCAGGAATACACAGACACAAGTGATCACAGTTCAAGGGTGTGTAAGGAAGGCATGGCATCAAGAATAGACAGACACAAGTGATCACAGTTCAAGGCTGTGTAAGGAAGGCATGGTATCAAGAATACACCGACACAAGTGATCACAGTTTAAGGGTGTGTAAGGAAGGCATGGCATCAAGAATAGACAGACCCAAGTGATCACAGTTCAAGGGTGTGTAAGGAAGGCCTGGTATCAAGAGTAGACAGACACAAGTGATCACAGCTCAAGGGTGTGTAAGGAAGGCCTGGTATCAAGTATAGACAGACGCAAGTGATCACAGTTCAAGGGTGGGTGTGTAAGGAAGGCATGGTATTAAGAATAGACAGACACAAGTGATCACATTTCAAGGGTGTGTAACGAAGGCCTGGTATCAAGAGTAGACAGACATAAGTGATCACAATTCAAGGGTGTGTAAGAAAGGCATGGCATAAAGAATACACAGACACAAGTGATCACAGTTCAAGGGTGTGTAAGGAAGGCCTGGTATCAAGAACAGACAGACACAAGTGATCACATTTCAAGGGTGTGTAACGAAGGCCTGGTATCAAGAATAGACAGACACAAGTGATCACATTTCAAGGGTGTGTAACGAAGGCCTGGTATCAAGAATAGACAGACACAAGTGATCACATTTCAAGGGTGTGTAACGAAGGCCTGGTATCAAGAATAGACAGACACAAGTGATCACAGCTCCAGGGTGTGTAAGGAAGGCCTGGTATCAAGAATAGACAGACACAAGTGATCACAGCTCAAGGGTGTGTAAGGAAGGCCTGGTATCAAGAATAGACAGACACAAGTGATCACATTTCAAGGCTGTGTAACGAAGGCCTGGTATCAAGAACAGACAGACACAAGTGATCACAGTTCAAGGGTGTGTAAGGAAGGCATGGCATCAGGAATAGACAGACACAAGTGATCACAGTTCAAGGGTGTGTAAGGAAGGCATGGTATCAAGAATAGACAGACACAAGTGATCACAGTTCCAGGGTGTGTAAGGAAGGCATGGAATCAAGAATAGACAGACACAAGTGATCACAGTTCAAGGGTGTGTAAGGAATGCCTGGCATCAAGAATAGACAGACACAAGTGATCACAGTTCAAGGGTGTGTAAGGAAGGCATGGTATCAAGAATAGACAGACACAAGATCACAGTTCCAGGGTGTGTAAGGAAGGCCTGGTATCAAGAATAGACAGACACAAGTGATCCTCAAGGGTGTGTAAGGAAGGCATGGCATCAAGAATAGAGAGAGACAAGTGATCACAGTTCAAGGCTGTGTAAGGAAGGCATGGTATCAAGAATACACCGACACAAGTGATCACAGTTCAAGGGTGTGTAAGGAATGCCTGGTATCAAGAATAGACAGACACAAGTGATCACAGTTCAAGGGTGTGTAAGGAAGGCATGGTATCAAGAATAGACAGACACGAGTGATCACAGTTCCAGGGTGTGTAAGGAAGGCCTGGTATCAAGAATACACAGACACAAGTGATCACAGTTCAAGGGTGTGTAAGGAAGGCATGGCATAAAGAATACACAGACACAAGTGATCACAGTTCAAGGGTGTGTAAGGAAGGCATGGTATCAAGAGTAGACAGACACAAGTGATCACAGTTCAAGGGTGTGTAAGGAAGGCATGGTATCAAGAACAGACAGACACAAGTGATCACAGTTCAAGGGTGTGTAAGGAAGGCCTGCAATCAACAATAGACAGACACGAGTGATCACAGTTCAAGGGTGTGTAAGGAAGGCCTGGTATCAAGAACAGACAGCCACAAGTGAGCACAGTTCAGGGGTGTGTAAGGAAGGCATGGCATCAAGAATAGACAGACCCAAGTGATCACAGTTCCAGGGTGTGTAAGGAAGGCATGGTATCAAGAATAGACAGACACAAGTGATCACAGTTCAAGGGTGTGTAAGGAAGGCATGGCATAAAGAATAGTCAGACACAAGTGATCAGAGCTCCAGTGTGTGTAAGGAGGGCATGGTATCAAGAATAGACAGACACAAGTGATCACAGCTCCAGGGTGTGTAAGGAGGGCATGGTACCAAGAACAGACAGACACAAGTGATCACATTTCAAGGGTGTGTAACGAAGGCCTGGTATCAAGAACAGACAAGACACATGTGATCACAGTTCAAGGGTGTGTAAGGAAGGCCTGGTATCAAGAATAGACAGACACAAGTGATCACAGTTCAAAGGTGTGTAAGGACGGCATGGTATCAAGAATAGACAGACACAAGTGATCACAGTTCCAGGGTGTTTAAGGAAGGCATGGTATCAAGAATAGACAGACACAAGTGATCACAGTTCCAGGGTGTGTAAGGAAGGCATGGTATCAAGAATAGACAGACCCAAGTGATCACAGTTCAAGGGTGTGTAAGGAAGGCATGGTATCAAGAATAGACGGACACAAGATCACAGTTCAAGGGTGTGTAAGGAAGGCCTGGTATCAAGAATAGACAGACACAAGTGATCACAGTTCGAGGGTGTGTAAGGAAGGCATGGTATCAAGAATAGACAGGCACAAGTGATCACAGTTCAAGGGTGTGTAAGGAAGGCATGGTATCAAGAATAGACAGACACAAGTGATCACAGTTCAAGGGTGTGTAAGGAAGGCATGGTATCAAGAATAGACAGACACAAGTGATCACAGTTCAAGGGTGTGTAAGGAAGGCATGGCATCAAGAATAGACAGAAACAAGTGATAACAGTTCAAGGGTGTGTAATGAAGGCATAGTATCAAGAATAGACAGACACAAGTGATAACAGTTCAATGGTGTGTAAGGAAGGCATGGTATCAAGAATAGACAGACACAAGTGATTACAGTTCAAGGGTGTGTAAGGAAGGCCTGGCATCAAGAATAGACAGACACAAGTGATCACAGTTCCTGGGTGTGTAAGGAAGGCATGATATCAGGAATAGACAGACACAAGTGATCACAGTTCCTGGGTGTGTAAGGAAGGCCTGGTATCAAGAATAAACAGACACAAGTGATCACAGTTCCTGGGTGTGTAAGGAAGGCCTGGTATCAAGACTAGACAGACACAAGTGATCACAGTTCCTGGGTGTGTAAGGAAGGCATGATATCAAGAATAGACAGACACAAGTGATCACAGTTCAAGGGTTGTAAGGAGGGCATGGTATCAAGAATAAACAGACACAAGTGATCACAGTTCAAGGGTGTGTAAGGAGGGCATGGTATCAAGAATAAACAGACACACGTGATCACAGTTCAAGGGTGTGTAAGGAAGGCATGGTATCAAGAATAGACAGACACACGTGATCACAGTTCAAGGGTGTGTAAGGAAGGCATGGCATCAAGAATACACAGACACAAGTGATCACAGTTCAAGGGTGTGTAAGGAAGGCATGGCATCAAGAATACACAGACACAAGTGATCACAGTTCAAGGGTGTGTAAGGAAGGCCTGGTATCAAGAATAGACAGACACGAGTGATCACAGTTCAAGGGTGTGTAAGGAAGGCCTGGTATCAAGAATAGACAGACACAAGTGATCACAGCTCAAGGGTGTGTAAGGAAGGCATGGTATCAAGAATAGACAGACACGAGTGATCACAGCTCCAGGGTGTGTAAGGAAGGCATGGTATGAAGAAAAGACAGACACAAGTGATCACAGTTCCAGGGTGTGTAAGGAAGGCATGGTATCAAGAATAGACAGACACACGTGATCACAGTTCAAGGGTCTGTAAGGAAGGCCTGGTATCAAGAATAGACAGACACAAGTGATCACAGCTCCAGGGTGTGTAAGGAAGGCATGGTATCAAGAATACACAGACACAAGTGATCACAGTTCAAGGGTGTGTAAGGAAGGCATGGTATCAAGAATAGACAGACACAAGTGATCACAGTTCAAGGGTGTGTAAGGAAGGCCTGGTATCAAGAATAGACAGACACAAGTGATCACAATTCAAGGGTGTGTAAGGAAGGCATGGTATCAAGAATAGACAGACACAAGTGATCACAGCTCCAGGGTGTGTAAGGAAGGCATGGTATCAAGAATAGACAGACACAAGTGATCACATTTCAAGGGTGTGTAAGGAAGGCATGGTATCAAGAATAGACAGACACAAGTGATCACAGCTCAAGGGTGTGTAAGGAAGGCATGGTATCAAGAATAGACAGACACAAGTGATCACAGTTCCAGGGTGTGTAAGGAAGGCATGGTATCAAGAATAGACAGACACAAGTGATCACAGTTCAAGGGTGTGTAAGGAAGGCATGGCATCAAGAATAGACAGACCCAAGTGATCACAGTTCCAGGGTGTGTAAGGAAGGCATGGTATCAAGAATAGACAGACACAAGTGATCACAGTTCAAGGGTGTGTAAGGAAGGCATGGCATAAAGAATAGTCAGACACAAGTGATCAGAGCTCCAGTGTCTGTAAGGAGGGCATGGTACCAAGAACAGACAGACACAAGTGATCACATTTCAAGGGTGTGTGACGAAGGCCTGGTATCAAGAACAGACAGACACAAGTGATCACAGTTCAAAGTTGTGTAAGGACGGCATGGTATCAAGAATAGACAGACACAAGTGATCACAGTTCCAGGGTGTGTAAGGAAGGCATGGTATCAAGAATAGACAGACACAAGTGATCACAGTTCCAGGGTGTGTAAGGAAGGCATGGTATCAAGAATAGACAGACCCAAGTGATCACAGTTCAAGGGTGTGTAAGGAAGGCCTGGTATCAAGAATAGACAGACACAAGTGATCACAGTTCCAGGGTGTGTAAGGAAGGCCTGGTATCAAGAATAGACAGGCACAAGTGATCACAGTTCAAGGGTGTGTAAGGAAGGCATGGCATCAAGAATAGACAGACACAAGTGATCACAGTTCAAGAGTGTGTAAGGAATGCATGGTATCAAGAATAGACAGACACAAGTGATCACAGTTCCAGGGTGTTTAAGGAAGGCATGGTATCAAGAATAGACAGACACAAGTGGTCACAGTTCAAGGGTGTGTAAGGAAGGCATGGTATCAAGAATAGACAGACACAAGTGATCACAGTTCAAGGGTGTGTAAGGAAGGCATGGTATCAAGAATAGACAGACACAAGTGATCACAGTTCAAGGGTGTGTAAGGAAGGCATGGCATCAAGAATAGACAGACACAAGTGATAACAGTTCAAGGGTGTGTAAGGAAGGCATGGTATCAAGAATAGACAGACACAAGTGATAACAGTTCAAGGGTGTGTAAGGAAGGCATGGTATCAAGAATAGACAGACACAAGTGATCACAGTTCAAGGGTGTGTAAGGAAGGCCTGGCATCAAGAATAGACAGACACAAGTGATCACAGTTCCTGGGTGTGTAAGGAAGGCATGATATCAAGAATAGACAGACACAAGTGATCACAGTTCCTGGGTGTGTAAGGAAGGCCTGGTATCAAGAATAAACAGACACAAGTGATCACAGTTCCTGGGTGTGTAAGGAAGGCCTGGTATCAAGAATAGACAGACACAAGTGATCACAGTTCCTGGGTGTGTAAGGAAGGCATGATATCAAGAATAGACAGACACAAGAGATCACTGTTCAAGGGTGTGTAAGGAAGGCCTGGTATCAAGAATAGACAGACACAAGTGATCACAGTTCAAGGGTGGGTGTGTAAGGAAGGCATGGTATCAAGAATACACAGACACAAGTGATCACAGTTCAAGGGTGTGTAAGGAAGTCATGGTATCAAGAATAGACAGACACAAGTGATCACAGTTCAAGGGTGTGTAAGGAAGTCATGGTATCAAGAATAGACAGACACAAGTGATCACAGTTCAAGGGTGTGTAAGGAAGGCCTGGTATCAGGAATAGACAGACACAAGTGATCACAGTTCAAGGGTGTGGAAGGAGGGCATGGTTTCAGGAATAAACAGACACACGTGTTCACAGTTCAAGGGTGTGTAAGGAAGGCATGGTATCAAGAATAGGCAGACACACGTGATCACAGTTCAAGGGTGTGTAAGGAAGGCATGGCATCAAGAATACACAGACACAAGTGATCACAGTTCAAGGGTGTGTAAGGAAGGCATGGCATCAAAAATACACAGACACAAGTGATCACAGTTCAAGGGTGTGTAAGGAAGGCCTGGTATCAAGAATAGACAGACACGAGTGATCACAGTTCAAGGGTGTGTAAGGAAGGCCTGGTATGAAGAAAAGACAGACACAAGTGAATACAGTTCCAGGGTGCGTAAGGAAGGCATGGTATCAAGAATAGACAGACACAAGTGATCACAGCTCAAGGGTGTGTAAGGAAGGCATGGTATCAAGAATAGACAGACACAAGTGATCACAGTTCCAGGGTGTGTAAGGAAGGCATGGTATCAAGAATAGACAGACACAAGTGATCACAGTTCCAGGGTGCGTAAGGAAGGCATGGTATCAAGAATAGACAGACACAAGTGATCACAGCTCAAGGGTGTGTAAGGAAGGCATGGTATCAAGAATAGACAGACACAAGTGATCACAGTTCCAGGGTGTGTAAGGAAGGCATGGTATCAAGAATAGACAGACACAAGTGATCACAGTTCAAGGGTGTGTAAGGAAGGCATGGTATCAAGAATAGACAGACACAAGTGATCACAGTTCAAGGGTGTGTAAGGAAGGCATGGTATCAAGAATAGACAGACACAAGTAATCACAGTTCAGGGGTATGTAAGGAATGCACGGAATCAAGAATAGACAGACACAAGTGATCACAGCTCCAGGGTGTGTAAGGAGGGCATGGTATCAAGAATAGACAGACACAAGTGATCACAGTTCCAGGGTGTGTAAGGAAGGCATGGTATCAAGAATAGACAGACACAAGTGGTCACAGTTCCAGGGTGTGTAAGGAAGGCCTGGTATCAAGCATAGACAGACACAAGTGATCACAGCTCAAGGGTGTGTAAGGAAGGCATGGTATCAAGAATAGACAGACACAAGTGATCACAGTTCAAGGGTGTGTAAGGAAGGCATGGTATCAAGAATAGACAGACGCAAGGGATCACAGTTCAAGGGTGTGTAAGGAAGGCATGGTATCAAGAAAAGACAGACACAAGTGATCACAGCTCCAGGGTGTGTAAGGAAGGCATGGTATCAAGAATAGACAGACACAAGTGATCACAGTTCAAGGGTGTGTAAGGAAGGCATGGTATCAAGAATAGACAGACACAAGTGATCACAGTTCCTGGGTGTGTAAGGAAGGCCTGGTATCAAGAATAGACAGACACAAGTGATCACAGCTCCAGGGTGTGTAAGGAAGGCCTGGTATCAAGAATAGACAGACACAAGTGATCACAGTTCAAGGCTGTGTAAGGAAGGCCTGGTATCAAGAATAGACAGACACAAGTGATCACAGTTCAAGGGTGGGTGTGTAAGGAAGGCATGGCATCAAGAATAGACAGACACAAGTGATCACAGCTCCAGGGTGTGTAAGGAGGGCATGGTATCAAGAATAGACAGACACAAGTGATCACAGTTCCAGGGTGGGTGTGTAAGGAAGGCATGGTATTAAGAATAGACAGACACAAGTGATCACAGCTCCAGGGTGTGTAAGGAAGGCCTGGTATCAAGAATAGACAGACACAAGTGATCACAGTTCAAGGCTGTGTAAGGAAGGCCTGGTATCAAGAATAGACAGACACAAGTGATCACAGTTCAAGGGTGGGTGTGTAAGGAAGGCATGGCATCAAGAATAGACAGACACAAGTGATCACAGCTCCAGGGTGTGTAAGGAGGGCATGGTATCAAGAATAGACAGACACAAGTGATCACAGTTCCAGGGTGGGTGTGTAAGGAAGGCATGGTATTAAGAATAGACAGACACAAGTGATCACAGCTCCAGGGTGTGTAAGGAAGGCCTGCTATTAAGAATAGACAGACACAAGTGATCACAGCTCCAGGGTGTGTAAGGGAGGCCTGGTATCAAGAATAGACAGCCACAAGTGATCACAGTACAAGGGTGTGTAAGGAAAGCCTGGTATCAAGAATAGACAGACACAAGTGATCACAGTTCAAGGGTGTGTAAGGAAGGCCTGGTATCAGGAATACACAGACACAAGTGATCACAGTTCAAGGGTGTGTAAGGAAAGCCTGGTATCAAGAATAGACAGACACAAGTGATCACAGTTCAAGGGTGTGTAAGGAAGGCCTGGTATCAGGAATACACAGACACAAGTGATCACAGTTCAAGGGTGTGTAAGGAAGGCATGGCATCAAGAATAGACAGACACAAGTGATCACAGTTCAAGGCTGTGTAAGGAAGGCATGGTATCAAGAATACACCGACACAAGTGATCACAGTTTAAGGGTGTGTAAGGAAGGCATGGCATCAAGAATAGACAGACCCAAGTGATCACAGTTCAAGGGTGTGTAAGGAAGGCCTGGTATCAAGAGTAGACAGACACAAGTGATCACAGCTCAAGGGTGTGTAAGGAAGGCCTGGTATCAAGTATAGACAGACGCAAGTGATCACAGTTCAAGGGTGGGTGTGTAAGGAAGGCATGGTATTAAGAATAGACAGACACAAGTGATCACATTTCAAGGGTGTGTAACGAAGGCCTGGTATCAAGAGTAGACAGACATAAGTGATCACAATTCAAGGGTGTGTAAGAAAGGCATGGCATAAAGAATACACAGACACAAGTGATCACAGTTCAAGGGTGTGTAAGGAAGGCCTGGTATCAAGAACAGACAGACACAAGTGATCACATTTCAAGGGTGTGTAACGAAGGCCTGGTATCAAGAATAGACAGACACAAGTGATCACATTTCAAGGGTGTGTAACGAAGGCCTGGTATCAAGAATAGACAGACACAAGTGATCACATTTCAAGGGTGTGTAACGAAGGCCTGGTATCAAGAATAGACAGACACAAGTGATCACAGCTCCAGGGTGTGTAAGGAAGGCCTGGTATCAAGAATAGACAGACACAAGTGATCACAGCTCAAGGGTGTGTAAGGAAGGCCTGGTATCAAGAATAGACAGACACAAGTGATCACATTTCAAGGCTGTGTAACGAAGGCCTGGTATCAAGAACAGACAGACACAAGTGATCACAGTTCAAGGGTGTGTAAGGAAGGCATGGCATCAGGAATAGACAGACACAAGTGATCACAGTTCAAGGGTGTGTAAGGAAGGCATGGTATCAAGAATAGACAGACACAAGTGATCACAGTTCCAGGGTGTGTAAGGAAGGCATGGAATCAAGAATAGACAGACACAAGTGATCACAGTTCAAGGGTGTGTAAGGAATGCCTGGCATCAAGAATAGACAGACACAAGTGATCACAGTTCAAGGGTGTGTAAGGAAGGCATGGTATCAAGAATAGACAGACACAAGATCACAGTTCCAGGGTGTGTAAGGAAGGCCTGGTATCAAGAATAGACAGACACAAGTGATCCTCAAGGGTGTGTAAGGAAGGCATGGCATCAAGAATAGAGAGAGACAAGTGATCACAGTTCAAGGCTGTGTAAGGAAGGCATGGTATCAAGAATACACCGACACAAGTGATCACAGTTCAAGGGTGTGTAAGGAATGCCTGGTATCAAGAATAGACAGACACAAGTGATCACAGTTCAAGGGTGTGTAAGGAAGGCATGGTATCAAGAATAGACAGACACGAGTGATCACAGTTCCAGGGTGTGTAAGGAAGGCCTGGTATCAAGAATACACAGACACAAGTGATCACAGTTCAAGGGTGTGTAAGGAAGGCATGGCATAAAGAATACACAGACACAAGTGATCACAGTTCAAGGGTGTGTAAGGAAGGCATGGTATCAAGAGTAGACAGACACAAGTGATCACAGTTCAAGGGTGTGTAAGGAAGGCATGGTATCAAGAACAGACAGACACAAGTGATCACAGTTCAAGGGTGTGTAAGGAAGGCCTGCAATCAACAATAGACAGACACGAGTGATCACAGTTCAAGGGTGTGTAAGGAAGGCCTGGTATCAAGAACAGACAGCCACAAGTGAGCACAGTTCAGGGGTGTGTAAGGAAGGCATGGCATCAAGAATAGACAGACCCAAGTGATCACAGTTCCAGGGTGTGTAAGGAAGGCATGGTATCAAGAATAGACAGACACAAGTGATCACAGTTCAAGGGTGTGTAAGGAAGGCATGGCATAAAGAATAGTCAGACACAAGTGATCAGAGCTCCAGTGTGTGTAAGGAGGGCATGGTATCAAGAATAGACAGACACAAGTGATCACAGCTCCAGGGTGTGTAAGGAGGGCATGGTACCAAGAACAGACAGACACAAGTGATCACATTTCAAGGGTGTGTAACGAAGGCCTGGTATCAAGAACAGACAAGACACATGTGATCACAGTTCAAGGGTGTGTAAGGAAGGCCTGGTATCAAGAATAGACAGACACAAGTGATCACAGTTCAAAGGTGTGTAAGGACGGCATGGTATCAAGAATAGACAGACACAAGTGATCACAGTTCCAGGGTGTTTAAGGAAGGCATGGTATCAAGAATAGACAGACACAAGTGATCACAGTTCCAGGGTGTGTAAGGAAGGCATGGTATCAAGAATAGACAGACCCAAGTGATCACAGTTCAAGGGTGTGTAAGGAAGGCATGGTATCAAGAATAGACGGACACAAGATCACAGTTCAAGGGTGTGTAAGGAAGGCCTGGTATCAAGAATAGACAGACACAAGTGATCACAGTTCGAGGGTGTGTAAGGAAGGCATGGTATCAAGAATAGACAGGCACAAGTGATCACAGTTCAAGGGTGTGTAAGGAAGGCATGGTATCAAGAATAGACAGACACAAGTGATCACAGTTCAAGGGTGTGTAAGGAAGGCATGGTATCAAGAATAGACAGACACAAGTGATCACAGTTCAAGGGTGTGTAAGGAAGGCATGGCATCAAGAATAGACAGAAACAAGTGATAACAGTTCAAGGGTGTGTAATGAAGGCATAGTATCAAGAATAGACAGACACAAGTGATAACAGTTCAATGGTGTGTAAGGAAGGCATGGTATCAAGAATAGACAGACACAAGTGATTACAGTTCAAGGGTGTGTAAGGAAGGCCTGGCATCAAGAATAGACAGACACAAGTGATCACAGTTCCTGGGTGTGTAAGGAAGGCATGATATCAGGAATAGACAGACACAAGTGATCACAGTTCCTGGGTGTGTAAGGAAGGCCTGGTATCAAGAATAAACAGACACAAGTGATCACAGTTCCTGGGTGTGTAAGGAAGGCCTGGTATCAAGACTAGACAGACACAAGTGATCACAGTTCCTGGGTGTGTAAGGAAGGCATGATATCAAGAATAGACAGACACAAGTGATCACAGTTCAAGGGTTGTAAGGAGGGCATGGTATCAAGAATAAACAGACACAAGTGATCACAGTTCAAGGGTGTGTAAGGAGGGCATGGTATCAAGAATAAACAGACACACGTGATCACAGTTCAAGGGTGTGTAAGGAAGGCATGGTATCAAGAATAGACAGACACACGTGATCACAGTTCAAGGGTGTGTAAGGAAGGCATGGCATCAAGAATACACAGACACAAGTGATCACAGTTCAAGGGTGTGTAAGGAAGGCATGGCATCAAGAATACACAGACACAAGTGATCACAGTTCAAGGGTGTGTAAGGAAGGCCTGGTATCAAGAATAGACAGACACGAGTGATCACAGTTCAAGGGTGTGTAAGGAAGGCCTGGTATCAAGAATAGACAGACACAAGTGATCACAGCTCAAGGGTGTGTAAGGAAGGCATGGTATCAAGAATAGACAGACACGAGTGATCACAGCTCCAGGGTGTGTAAGGAAGGCATGGTATGAAGAAAAGACAGACACAAGTGATCACAGTTCCAGGGTGTGTAAGGAAGGCATGGTATCAAGAATAGACAGACACACGTGATCACAGTTCAAGGGTGTGTAAGGAAGGCCTGGTATCAAGAATAGACAGACACAAGTGATCACAGCTCCAGGGTGTGTAAGGAAGGCATGGTATCAAGAATACACAGACACAAGTGATCACAGTTCAAGGGTGTGTAAGGAAGGCATGGTATCAAGAATAGACAGACACAAGTGATCACAGTTCAAGGGTGTGTAAGGAAGGCCTGGTATCAAGAATAGACAGACACAAGTGATCACAATTCAAGGGTGTGTAAGGAAGGCATGGTATCAAGAATAGACAGACACAAGTGATCACAGCTCCAGGGTGTGTAAGGAAGGCATGGTATCAAGAATAGACAGACACAAGTGATCACATTTCAAGGGTGTGTAAGGAAGGCATGGTATCAAGAATAGACAGACACAAGTGATCACAGCTCAAGGGTGTGTAAGGAAGGCATGGTATCAAGAATAGACAGACACAAGTGATCACAGTTCCAGGGTGTGTAAGGAAGGCATGGTATCAAGAATAGACAGACACAAGTGATCACAGTTCAAGGGTGTGTAAGGAAGGCATGGCATCAAGAATAGACAGACCCAAGTGATCACAGTTCCAGGGTGTGTAAGGAAGGCATGGTATCAAGAATAGACAGACACAAGTGATCACAGTTCAAGGGTGTGTAAGGAAGGCATGGCATAAAGAATAGTCAGACACAAGTGATCAGAGCTCCAGTGTCTGTAAGGAGGGCATGGTACCAAGAACAGACAGACACAAGTGATCACATTTCAAGGGTGTGTGACGAAGGCCTGGTATCAAGAACAGACAGACACAAGTGATCACAGTTCAAAGTTGTGTAAGGACGGCATGGTATCAAGAATAGACAGACACAAGTGATCACAGTTCCAGGGTGTGTAAGGAAGGCATGGTATCAAGAATAGACAGACACAAGTGATCACAGTTCCAGGGTGTGTAAGGAAGGCATGGTATCAAGAATAGACAGACCCAAGTGATCACAGTTCAAGGGTGTGTAAGGAAGGCCTGGTATCAAGAATAGACAGACACAAGTGATCACAGTTCCAGGGTGTGTAAGGAAGGCCTGGTATCAAGAATAGACATGCACAAGTGATCACAGTTCAAGGGTGTGTAAGGAAGGCATGGCATCAAGAATAGACAGACACAAGTGATCACAGTTCAAGAGTGTGTAAGGAATGCATGGTATCAAGAATAGACAGACACAAGTGATCACAGTTCCAGGGTGTTTAAGGAAGGCATGGTATCAAGAATAGACAGACACAAGTGGTCACAGTTCAAGGGTGTGTAAGGAAGGCATGGTATCAAGAATAGACAGACACAAGTGATCACAGTTCAAGGGTGTGTAAGGAAGGCATGGTATCAAGAATAGACAGACACAAGTGATCACAGTTCAAGGGTGTGTAAGGAAGGCATGGCATCAAGAATAGACAGACACAAGTGATAACAGTTCAAGGGTGTGTAAGGAAGGCATGGTATCAAGAATAGACAGACACAAGTGATAACAGTTCAAGGGTGTGTAAGGAAGGCATGGTATCAAGAATAGACAGACACAAGTGATCACAGTTCAAGGGTGTGTAAGGAAGGCCTGGCATCAAGAATAGACAGACACAAGTGATCACAGTTCCTGGGTGTGTAAGGAAGGCATGATATCAAGAATAGACAGACACAAGTGATCACAGTTCCTGGGTGTGTAAGGAAGGCCTGGTATCAAGAATAAACAGACACAAGTGATCACAGTTCCTGGGTGTGTAAGGAAGGCCTGGTATCAAGAATAGACAGACACAAGTGATCACAGTTCCTGGGTGTGTAAGGAAGGCATGATATCAAGAATAGACAGACACAAGAGATCACTGTTCAAGGGTGTGTAAGGAAGGCCTGGTATCAAGAATAGACAGACACAAGTGATCACAGTTCAAGGGTGGGTGTGTAAGGAAGGCATGGTATCAAGAATACACAGACACAAGTGATCACAGTTCAAGGGTGTGTAAGGAAGTCATGGTATCAAGAATAGACAGACACAAGTGATCACAGTTCAAGGGTGTGTAAGGAAGTCATGGTATCAAGAATAGACAGACACAAGTGATCACAGTTCAAGGGTGTGTAAGGAAGGCCTGGTATCAGGAATAGACAGACACAAGTGATCACAGTTCAAGGGTGTGGAAGGAGGGCATGGTTTCAGGAATAAACAGACACACGTGTTCACAGTTCAAGGGTGTGTAAGGAAGGCATGGTATCAAGAATAGGCAGACACACGTGATCACAGTTCAAGGGTGTGTAAGGAAGGCATGGCATCAAGAATACACAGACACAAGTGATCACAGTTCAAGGGTGTGTAAGGAAGGCATGGCATCAAAAATACACAGACACAAGTGATCACAGTTCAAGGGTGTGTAAGGAAGGCCTGGTATCAAGAATAGACAGACACGAGTGATCACAGTTCAAGGGTGTGTAAGGAAGGCCTGGTATGAAGAAAAGACAGACACAAGTGAATACAGTTCCAGGGTGCGTAAGGAAGGCATGGTATCAAGAATAGACAGACACAAGTGATCACAGCTCAAGGGTGTGTAAGGAAGGCATGGTATCAAGAATAGACAGACACAAGTGATCACAGTTCCAGGGTGTGTAAGGAAGGCATGGTATCAAGAATAGACAGACACAAGTGATCACAGTTCCAGGGTGTGTAAGGAAGGCATGGCATCAAAAATACACAGACACAAGTGATCACAGTTCAAGGGTGTGTAAGGAAGGCCTGGTATCAAGAATAGACAGACACGAGTGATCACAGTTCAAGGGTGTGTAAGGAAGGCCTGGTATGAAGAAAAGACAGACACAAGTGAATACAGTTCCAGGGTGCGTAAGGAAGGCATGGTATCAAGAATAGACAGACACAAGTGATCACAGCTCAAGGGTGTGTAAGGAAGGCATGGTATCAAGAATAGACAGACACAAGTGATCACAATTCAAGGGTGTGTAAGGAAGGCATGGTATCAAGAATAGACAGACACAAGTGATCACAGCTCCAGGGTGTGTAAGGAAGGCATGGTATCAAGAATAGACAGACACAAGTGATCACATTTCAAGGGTGTGTAAGGAAGGCATGGTATCAAGAATAGACAGACACAAGTGATCACAGCTCAAGGGTGTGTAAGGAAGGCATGGTATCAAGAATAGACAGACACAAGTGATCACAGTTCCAGGGTGTGTAAGGAAGGCATGGTATCAAGAATAGACAGACACAAGTGATCACAGTTCAAGGGTGTGTAAGGAAGGCATGGCATCAAGAATAGACAGACCCAAGTGATCACAGTTCCAGGGTGTGTAAGGAAGGCATGGTATCAAGAATAGACAGACACAAGTGATCACAGTTCAAGGGTGTGTAAGGAAGGCATGGCATAAAGAATAGTCAGACACAAGTGATCAGAGCTCCAGTGTCTGTAAGGAGGGCATGGTACCAAGAACAGACAGACACAAGTGATCACATTTCAAGGGTGTGTGACGAAGGCCTGGTATCAAGAACAGACAGACACAAGTGATCACAGTTCAAAGTTGTGTAAGGACGGCATGGTATCAAGAATAGACAGACACAAGTGATCACAGTTCCAGGGTGTGTAAGGAAGGCATGGTATCAAGAATAGACAGACACAAGTGATCACAGTTCCAGGGTGTGTAAGGAAGGCATGGTATCAAGAATAGACAGACCCAAGTGATCACAGTTCAAGGGTGTGTAAGGAAGGCCTGGTATCAAGAATAGACAGACACAAGTGATCACAGTTCCAGGGTGTGTAAGGAAGGCCTGGTATCAAGAATAGACAGGCACAAGTGATCACAGTTCAAGGGTGTGTAAGGAAGGCATGGCATCAAGAATAGACAGACACAAGTGATCACAGTTCAAGAGTGTGTAAGGAATGCATGGTATCAAGAATAGACAGACACAAGTGATCACAGTTCAAGGGTGTGTAAGGAAGGCCTGGTATCAAGAATAGACAGACACAAGTGATCACAGTTCAAGAGTGTGTAAGGAATGCATGGTATCAAGAATAGACAGACACAAGTGATCACAGTTCCAGGGTGTTTAAGGAAGGCATGGTATCAAGAATAGACAGACACAAGTGGTCACAGTTCAAGGGTGTGTAAGGAAGGCATGGTATCAAGAATAGACAGACACAAGTGATCACAGTTCAAGGGTGTGTAAGGAAGGCATGGTATCAAGAATAGACAGACACAAGTGATCACAGTTCAAGGGTGTGTAAGGAAGGCATGGCATCAAGAATAGACAGACACAAGTGATAACAGTTCAAGGGTGTGTAAGGAAGGCATGGTATCAAGAATAGACAGACACAAGTGATAACAGTTCAAGGGTGTGTAAGGAAGGCATGGTATCAAGAATAGACAGACACAAGTGATCACAGTTCAAGGGTGTGTAAGGAAGGCCTGGCATCAAGAATAGACAGACACAAGTGATCACAGTTCCTGGGTGTGTAAGGAAGGCATGATATCAAGAATAGACAGACACAAGTGATCACAGTTCCTGGGTGTGTAAGGAAGGCCTGGTATCAAGAATAAACAGACACAAGTGATCACAGTTCCTGGGTGTGTAAGGAAGGCCTGGTATCAAGAATAGACAGACACAAGTGATCACAGTTCCTGGGTGTGTAAGGAAGGCATGATATCAAGAATAGACAGACACAAGAGATCACTGTTCAAGGGTGTGTAAGGAAGGCCTGGTATCAAGAATAGACAGACACAAGTGATCACAGTTCAAGGGTGGGTGTGTAAGGAAGGCATGGTATCAAGAATACACAGACACAAGTGATCACAGTTCAAGGGTGTGTAAGGAAGTCATGGTATCAAGAATAGACAGACACAAGTGATCACAGTTCAAGGGTGTGTAAGGAAGTCATGGTATCAAGAATAGACAGACACAAGTGATCACAGTTCAAGGGTGTGTAAGGAAGGCCTGGTATCAGGAATAGACAGACACAAGTGATCACAGTTCAAGGGTGTGGAAGGAGGGCATGGTTTCAGGAATAAACAGACACACGTGTTCACAGTTCAAGGGTGTGTAAGGAAGGCATGGTATCAAGAATAGGCAGACACACGTGATCACAGTTCAAGGGTGTGTAAGGAAGGCATGGCATCAAGAATACACTGACACAAGTGATCACAGTTCAAGGGTGTGTAAGGAAGGCATGGCATCAAAAATACACAGACACAAGTGATCACAGTTCAAGGGTGTGTAAGGAAGGCCTGGTATCAAGAATAGACAGACACGAGTGATCACAGTTCAAGGGTGTGTAAGGAAGGCCTGGTATGAAGAAAAGACAGACACAAGTGAATACAGTTCCAGGGTGCGTAAGGAAGGCATGGTATCAAGAATAGACAGACACAAGTGATCACAGCTCAAGGGTGTGTAAGGAAGGCATGGTATCAAGAATAGACAGACACAAGTGATCACAGTTCCAGGGTGTGTAAGGAAGGCATGGTATCAAGAATAGACAGACACAAGTGATCACAGTTCCAGGGTGTGTAAGGAAGGCATGGCATCAAAAATACACAGACACAAGTGATCACAGTTCAAGGGTGTGTAAGGAAGGCCTGGTATCAAGAATAGACAGACACGAGTGATCACAGTTCAAGGGTGTGTAAGGAAGGCCTGGTATGAAGAAAAGACAGACACAAGTGAATACAGTTCCAGGGTGCGTAAGGAAGGCATGGTATCAAGAATAGACAGACACAAGTGATCACAGCTCAAGGGTGTGTAAGGAAGGCATGGTATCAAGAATAGACAGACACAAGTGATCACAATTCAAGGGTGTGTAAGGAAGGCATGGTATCAAGAATAGACAGACACAAGTGATCACAGCTCCAGGGTGTGTAAGGAAGGCATGGTATCAAGAATAGACAGACACAAGTGATCACATTTCAAGGGTGTGTAAGGAAGGCATGGTATCAAGAATAGACAGACACAAGTGATCACAGCTCAAGGGTGTGTAAGGAAGGCATGGTATCAAGAATAGACAGACACAAGTGATCACAGTTCCAGGGTGTGTAAGGAAGGCATGGTATCAAGAATAGACAGACACAAGTGATCACAGTTCAAGGGTGTGTAAGGAAGGCATGGCATCAAGAATAGACAGACCCAAGTGATCACAGTTCCAGGGTGTGTAAGGAAGGCATGGTATCAAGAATAGACAGACACAGGTGATCACAGTTCAAGGGTGTGTAAGGAAGGCATGGCATAAAGAATAGTCAGACACAAGTGATCAGAGCTCCAGTGTCTGTAAGGAGGGCATGGTACCAAGAACAGACAGACACAAGTGATCACATTTCAAGGGTGTGTGACGAAGGCCTGGTATCAAGAACAGACAGACACAAGTGATCACAGTTCAAAGTTGTGTAAGGACGGCATGGTATCAAGAATAGACAGACACAAGTGATCACAGTTCCAGGGTGTGTAAGGAAGGCATGGTATCAAGAATAGACAGACACAAGTGATCACAGTTCCAGGGTGTGTAAGGAAGGCATGGTATCAAGAATAGACAGACCCAAGTGATCACAGTTCAAGGGTGTGTAAGGAAGGCCTGGTATCAAGAATAGACAGACACAAGTGATCACAGTTCCAGGGTGTGTAAGGAAGGCCTGGTATCAAGAATAGACAGGCACAAGTGATCACAGTTCAAGGGTGTGTAAGGAAGGCATGGCATCAAGAATAGACAGACACAAGTGATCACAGTTCAAGAGTGTGTAAGGAATGCATGGTATCAAGAATAGACAGACACAAGTGATCACAGTTCCAGGGTGTTTAAGGAAGGCATGGTATCAAGAATAGACAGACACAAGTGGTCACAGTTCAAGGGTGTGTAAGGAAGGCATGGTATCAAGAATAGACAGACACAAGTGATCACAGTTCAAGGGTGTGTAAGGAAGGCATGGTATCAAGAATAGACAGACACAAGTGATCACAGTTCAAGGGTGTGTAAGGAAGGCATGGCATCAAGAATAGACAGACACAAGTGATAACAGTTCAAGGGTGTGTAAGGAAGGCATGGTATCAAGAATAGACAGACACAAGTGATAACAGTTCAAGGGTGTGTAAGGAAGGCATGGTATCAAGAATAGACAGACACAAGTGATCACAGTTCAAGGGTGTGTAAGGAAGGCCTGGCATCAAGAATAGACAGACACAAGTGATCACAGTTCCTGGGTGTGTAAGGAAGGCATGATATCAAGAATAGACAGACACAAGTGATCACAGTTCCTGGGTGTGTAAGGAAGGCCTGGTATCAAGAATAAACAGACACAAGTGATCACAGTTCCGGGGTGTGTAAGGAAGGCCTGGTATCAAGAATAGACAGACACAAGTGATCACAGTTCCTGGGTGTGTAAGGAAGGCATGATATCAAGAATAGACAGACACAAGAGATCACTGTTCAAGGGTGTGTAAGGAAGGCCTGGTATCAAGAATAGACAGACACAAGTGATCACAGTTCAAGGGTGGGTGTGTAAGGAAGGCATGGTATCAAGAATACACAGACACAAGTGATCACAGTTCAAGGGTGTGTAAGGAAGTCATGGTATCAAGAATAGACAGACACAAGTGATCACAGTTCAAGGGTGTGTAAGGAAGTCATGGTATCAAGAATAGACAGACACAAGTGATCACAGTTCAAGGGTGTGTAAGGAAGGCCTGGTATCAGGAATAGACAGACACAAGTGATCACAGTTCAAGGGTGTGGAAGGAGGGCATGGTTTCAGGAATAAACAGACACACGTGTTCACAGTTCAAGGGTGTGTAAGGAAGGCATGGTATCAAGAATAGGCAGACACACGTGATCACAGTTCAAGGGTGTGTAAGGAAGGCATGGCATCAAGAATACACAGACACAAGTGATCACAGTTCAAGGGTGTGTAAGGAAGGCATGGCATCAAAAATACACAGACACAAGTGATCACAGTTCAAGGGTGTGTAAGGAAGGCCTGGTATCAAGAATAGACAGACACGAGTGATCACAGTTCAAGGGTGTGTAAGGAAGGCCTGGTATGAAGAAAAGACAGACACAAGTGAATACAGTTCCAGGGTGCGTAAGGAAGGCATGGTATCAAGAATAGACAGACACAAGTGATCACAGCTCAAGGGTGTGTAAGGAAGGCATGGTATCAAGAATAGACAGACACAAGTGATCACAGTTCCAGGGTGTGTAAGGAAGGCATGGTATCAAGAATAGACAGACACAAGTGATCACAGTTCCAGGGTGCGTAAGGAAGGCATGGTATCAAGAATAGACAGACACAAGTGATCACAGCTCAAGGGTGTGTAAGGAAGGCATGGTATCAAGAATAGACAGACACAAGTGATCACAGTTCCAGGGTGTGTAAGGAAGGCATGGTATCAAGAATAGACAGACACAAGTGATCACAGTTCAAGGGTGTGTAAGGAAGGCATGGTATCAAGAATAGCCAGACACAAGTGATCACAGTTCAAGGGTGTGTAAGGAAGGCATGGTATCAAGAATAGACAGACACAAGTAATCACAGTTCAGGGGTATGTAAGGAATGCACGGAATCAAGAATAGACAGACACAAGTGATCACAGCTCCAGGGTGTGTAAGGAGGGCATGGTATCAAGAATAGACAGACACAAGTGATCACAGTTCCAGGGTGTGTAAGGAAGGCATGGTATCAAGAATAGACAGACACAAGTGGTCACAGTTCCAGGGTGTGTAAGGAAGGCCTGGTATCAAGCATAGACAGACACAAGTGATCACAGCTCAAGGGTGTGTAAGGAAGGCATGGTATCAAGAATAGACAGACACAAGTGATCACAGTTCAAGGGTGTGTAAGGAAGGCATGGTATCAAGAATAGACAGACGCAAGGGATCACAGTTCAAGGGTGTGTAAGGAAGGCATGGTATCAAGAAAAGACAGACACAAGTGATCACAGCTCCAGGGTGTGTAAGGAAGGCATGGTATCAAGAATAGACAGACACAAGTGATCACAGTTCAAGGGTGTGTAAGGAAGGCATGGTATCAAGAATAGACAGACACAAGTGATCACAGTTCCTGGGTGTGTAAGGAAGGCCTGGTATCAAGAATAGACAGACACAAGTGATCACAGTTCAAGGGTGGGTGTGTAAGGAAGGCATGGTATCAAGAATAGACAGACACAAGATCACAGTTCAAGGGTGTGTAAGGAAGGCATGGTATCAAGAATAAACAGACACACGTGATCACAGTTCAAGGGTGTGTAAGGAAGGCATGGTATCAAGAATAGACAGACACACGTGATCACAGTTCAAGGGTGTGTAAGGAAGGCATGGCATCAAGAATACACAGACACAAGTGATCACAGTTCAAGGGTGTGTAAGGAAGGCATGGCATCAAGAATACACAGACACGAGTGATCACAGTTCAAGGGTGTGTAAGGAAGGCCTGGTATCAAGAATAGACAGACACGAGTGATCACAGTTCAAGGGTGTGTAAGGAAGGCCTGGTATCAAGAATAGGCAGACACAAGTGATCACAGCTCAAGGGTGTGTAAGGAAGGCATGGTATCAAGAATAGACAGACACAAGTGATCACAGTTCCAGGGTGTGTAAGGAAGGCATGGTATCAAGAATAGACAGACACAAGTGATCACAGTTCAAGGGTGTGTAAGGAAGGCATGGTATCAAGAATAGACAGACACAAGTGATCACAGTTCCAGGGTTTGTAAGGAAGGCATGGTATCAAGAATAGACAGACACAAGTGATCACAGTTCAAGGGTGTGTAAGGAAGGCCTGGTATCAAGAATAGACAGACACAAGTGATCACAGCTCAAGGGTGTGTAAGGAATGCATGGTATCAAGAATAGACAGACACAAGTGATCACAGTTCCAGGGTGTTTGAGGAAGGCATGGTATCAAGTATAGACAGACACAAGTGATCACAGTTCAAGGGTGTGTAAGGAAGGCATGGTATCAAGAATAGACAGACACAAGTGATCCCAGTTCAAGGGTGTGTAAGGAAGTCATGGTATCAAGAATAGACAGACACAAGTGATCACAGTTCAAGGGTGTGTAAGGAAGGCATGGTATCAAGAATAGACAGACACAAGTGATCACAGTTCAAGGGTGTGTAAGGAAGGCCTGGTATGAAGATCAGACAGACACAAGTGATCACAGCTCCAGGGTGTGTAAGGAAGGCCTGGTATCAAGAATAGACAGACACAAGTGATCACAGCTCAAGGGTGTGTATGGAAGGCCTGGTATCAAGAATAGACAGACACAAGTGATCACAGCTCAAGGGTGTGTAAGGAAGGCCTGGTATCAAGAATAGACAGACACAAGTGATCACAGCTCCAGGGTGTGTAAGGAAGGCATGGTATCAAGAATAGACAGACACAAGTAATCACAGTTCAAGTGTGTGTAAGGAAGGCATGGTATCAAGAATAGACAGACACAAGTGATCACAGTTCAATGGTGTGTAAGGACGGCCTGGTATCAAGAATAGACAGACACAAGTGATCACAGTTCAAGGGAGTGTAAGGAAGGCATGGCATCAAGAATAGACAGACACAAGTGATCACAGCTCCAGGGTGTGTAAGGAGGGCATGGTATCAAGAATAGACAGACACAAGTGATCACAGTTCCAGGGTGGGTGTGTAAGGAAGGCATGGTATTAAGAATAGACAGACACAAGTGATCACAGCTCCAGGGTGTGTAAGGAAGGCCTGGTATCAAGAATAGACAGACACAAGTGATCACAGTTCAAGGGTGTGTAAGGAAGGCCTGGTATCAAGAATAGACAGACACAAGTGATCACAGTTCAAGGGTGGGTGTGTAAGGAAGGCATGGCATCAAGAATAGACAGACACAAGTGATCACAGCTCCAGGGTGTGTAAGGAGGGCATGGTATCAAGAATAGACAGACACAAGTGATCACAGTTCCAGGGTGGGTGTGTAAGGAAGGCATGGTATTAAGAATAGACAGACACAAGTGATCACAGCTCCAGGGTGTGTAAGGAAGGCCTGCTCTTAAGAATAGACAGACACAAGTGATCACAGCTCCAGGGTGTGTAAGGGAGGCCTGGTATCAAGAATAGACAGCCACAAGTGATCACAGTACAAGGGTGTGTAAGGAAAGCCTGGTATCAAGAATAGACAGACACAAGTGATCACAGTTCAAGGGTGTGTAAGGAAGGCCTGGTATCAGGAATACACAGACACAAGTGATCACAGTTCAAGGGTGTGTAAGGAAGGCATGGCATCAAGAATAGACAGACACAAGTGATCACAGTTCAAGTCTGTGTAAGGAAGGCATGGTATCAAGAATAGACAGACACAAGTGATCACAGTTCAAGGGTGTGTAAGGAATGCATGGCATCAAGAATAGACAGACACAAGTGATCACAGTTCAAGGGTGTGTAAGGAAGGCATGGCATCAAGAATAGACAGACACAAGTGATCACAGTTCAAGGCTGTGTAAGGAAGGCATGGTATCAAGAATACACCGACACAAGTGATCACAGTTTAAGGGTGTGTAAGGAAGGCATGGCATCAAGAATAGACAGACCCAAGTGATCACAGTTCAAGGGTGTGTAAGGAAGGCCTGGTATCAAGAGTAGACAGACACAAGTGATCACAGCTCAAGGGTGTGTAAGGAAGGCCTGGTATCAAGAATAGACAGACACAAGTGATCACAGTTCAAGGCTGTGTAAGGAAGGCATGGTATCAAGAATACACCGACACAAGTGATCACAGTTTAAGGGTGTGTAAGGAAGGCATGGCATCAAGAATAGACAGACCCAAGTGATCACAGTTCAAGGGTGTGTAAGGAAGGCCTGGTATCAAGAATAAACAGACACAAGTGATCACAGTTCAAGGGTGTGTAAGGAGGGCATGGTATCAAGAATAAACAGACACACGTGATCACAGTTCAAGGGTGTGTAAGGAAGGCATGGTATCAAGAATAGACAGACACACGTGATCACAGTTCAAGGGTGTGTAAGGAAGGCATGGCATCAAGAATACACAGACACAAGTGATCACAGTTCAAGGGTGTGTAAGGAAGGCATGGCATCAAGAATACACAGACACAAGTGATCACAGTTCAAGGGTGTGTAAGGAAGGCCTGGTATCAAGAATAGACAGACACGAGTGATCACAGTTCAAGGGTGTGTAAGGAAGGCCTGGTATCAAGAATAGACAGACACAAGTGATCACAGCTCAAGGGTGTGTAAGGAAGGCATGGTATCAAGAATAGACAGACACGAGTGATCACAGCTCCAGGGTGTGTAAGGAAGGCATGGTATGAAGAAAAGACAGACACAAGTGATCACAGTTCCAGGGTGTGTAAGGAAGGCATGGTATCAAGAATAGACAGACACACGTGATCACAGTTCAAGGGTGTGTAAGGAAGGCCTGGTATCAAGAATAGACAGACACAAGTGATCACAGCTCCAGGGTGTGTAAGGAAGGCATGGTATCAAGAATACACAGACACAAGTGATCACAGTTCAAGGGTGTGTAAGGAAGGCATGGTATCAAGAATAGACAGACACAAGTGATCACAGTTCAAGGGTGTGTAAGGAAGGCCTGGTATCAAGAATAGACAGACACAAGTGATCACAATTCAAGGGTGTGTAAGGAAGGCATGGTATCAAGAATAGACAGACACAAGTGATCACAGCTCCAGGGTGTGTAAGGAAGGCATGGTATCAAGAATAGACAGACACAAGTGATCACATTTCAAGGGTGTGTAAGGAAGGCATGGTATCAAGAATAGACAGACACAAGTGATCACAGCTCAAGGGTGTGTAAGGAAGGCATGGTATCAAGAATAGACAGACACAAGTGATCACAGTTCCAGGGTGTGTAAGGAAGGCATGGTATCAAGAATAGACAGACACAAGTGATCACAGTTCAAGGGTGTGTAAGGAAGGCATGGCATCAAGAATAGACAGACCCAAGTGATCACAGTTCCAGGGTGTGTAAGGAAGGCATGGTATCAAGAATAGACAGACACAAGTGATCACAGTTCAAGGGTGTGTAAGGAAGGCATGGCATAAAGAATAGTCAGACACAAGTGATCAGAGCTCCAGTGTCTGTAAGGAGGGCATGGTACCAAGAACAGACAGACACAAGTGATCACATTTCAAGGGTGTGTGACGAAGGCCTGGTATCAAGAACAGACAGACACAAGTGATCACAGTTCAAAGTTGTGTAAGGACGGCATGGTATCAAGAATAGACAGACACAAGTGATCACAGTTCCAGGGTGTGTAAGGAAGGCATGGTATCAAGAATAGACAGACACAAGTGATCACAGTTCCAGGGTGTGTAAGGAAGGCATGGTATCAAGAATAGACAGACCCAAGTGATCACAGTTCAAGGGTGTGTAAGGAAGGCCTGGTATCAAGAATAGACAGACACAAGTGATCACAGTTCCAGGGTGTGTAAGGAAGGCCTGGTATCAAGAATAGACATGCACAAGTGATCACAGTTCAAGGGTGTGTAAGGAAGGCATGGCATCAAGAATAGACAGACACAAGTGATCACAGTTCAAGAGTGTGTAAGGAATGCATGGTATCAAGAATAGACAGACACAAGTGATCACAGTTCCAGGGTGTTTAAGGAAGGCATGGTATCAAGAATAGACAGACACAAGTGGTCACAGTTCAAGGGTGTGTAAGGAAGGCATGGTATCAAGAATAGACAGACACAAGTGATCACAGTTCAAGGGTGTGTAAGGAAGGCATGGTATCAAGAATAGACAGACACAAGTGATCACAGTTCAAGGGTGTGTAAGGAAGGCATGGCATCAAGAATAGACAGACACAAGTGATAACAGTTCAAGGGTGTGTAAGGAAGGCATGGTATCAAGAATAGACAGACACAAGTGATAACAGTTCAAGGGTGTGTAAGGAAGGCATGGTATCAAGAATAGACAGACACAAGTGATCACAGTTCAAGGGTGTGTAAGGAAGGCCTGGCATCAAGAATAGACAGACACAAGTGATCACAGTTCCTGGGTGTGTAAGGAAGGCATGATATCAAGAATAGACAGACACAAGTGATCACAGTTCCTGGGTGTGTAAGGAAGGCCTGGTATCAAGAATAAACAGACACAAGTGATCACAGTTCCTGGGTGTGTAAGGAAGGCCTGGTATCAAGAATAGACAGACACAAGTGATCACAGTTCCTGGGTGTGTAAGGAAGGCATGATATCAAGAATAGACAGACACAAGAGATCACTGTTCAAGGGTGTGTAAGGAAGGCCTGGTATCAAGAATAGACAGACACAAGTGATCACAGTTCAAGGGTGGGTGTGTAAGGAAGGCATGGTATCAAGAATACACAGACACAAGTGATCACAGTTCAAGGGTGTGTAAGGAAGTCATGGTATCAAGAATAGACAGACACAAGTGATCACAGTTCAAGGGTGTGTAAGGAAGTCATGGTATCAAGAATAGACAGACACAAGTGATCACAGTTCAAGGGTGTGTAAGGAAGGCCTGGTATCAGGAATAGACAGACACAAGTGATCACAGTTCAAGGGTGTGGAAGGAGGGCATGGTTTCAGGAATAAACAGACACACGTGTTCACAGTTCAAGGGTGTGTAAGGAAGGCATGGTATCAAGAATAGGCAGACACACGTGATCACAGTTCAAGGGTGTGTAAGGAAGGCATGGCATCAAGAATACACAGACACAAGTGATCACAGTTCAAGGGTGTGTAAGGAAGGCATGGCATCAAAAATACACAGACACAAGTGATCACAGTTCAAGGGTGTGTAAGGAAGGCCTGGTATCAAGAATAGACAGACACGAGTGATCACAGTTCAAGGGTGTGTAAGGAAGGCCTGGTATGAAGAAAAGACAGACACAAGTGAATACAGTTCCAGGGTGCGTAAGGAAGGCATGGTATCAAGAATAGACAGACACAAGTGATCACAGCTCAAGGGTGTGTAAGGAAGGCATGGTATCAAGAATAGACAGACACAAGTGATCACAGTTCCAGGGTGTGTAAGGAAGGCATGGTATCAAGAATAGACAGACACAAGTGATCACAGTTCCAGGGTGTGTAAGGAAGGCATGGCATCAAAAATACACAGACACAAGTGATCACAGTTCAAGGGTGTGTAAGGAAGGCCTGGTATCAAGAATAGACAGACACGAGTGATCACAGTTCAAGGGTGTGTAAGGAAGGCCTGGTATGAAGAAAAGACAGACACAAGTGAATACAGTTCCAGGGTGCGTAAGGAAGGCATGGTATCAAGAATAGACAGACACAAGTGATCACAGCTCAAGGGTGTGTAAGGAAGGCATGGTATCAAGAATAGACAGACACAAGTGATCACAATTCAAGGGTGTGTAAGGAAGGCATGGTATCAAGAATAGACAGACACAAGTGATCACAGCTCCAGGGTGTGTAAGGAAGGCATGGTATCAAGAATAGACAGACACAAGTGATCACATTTCAAGGGTGTGTAAGGAAGGCATGGTATCAAGAATAGACAGACACAAGTGATCACAGCTCAAGGGTGTGTAAGGAAGGCATGGTATCAAGAATAGACAGACACAAGTGATCACAGTTCCAGGGTGTGTAAGGAAGGCATGGTATCAAGAATAGACAGACACAAGTGATCACAGTTCAAGGGTGTGTAAGGAAGGCATGGCATCAAGAATAGACAGACCCAAGTGATCACAGTTCCAGGGTGTGTAAGGAAGGCATGGTATCAAGAATAGACAGACACAAGTGATCACAGTTCAAGGGTGTGTAAGGAAGGCATGGCATAAAGAATAGTCAGACACAAGTGATCAGAGCTCCAGTGTCTGTAAGGAGGGCATGGTACCAAGAACAGACAGACACAAGTGATCACATTTCAAGGGTGTGTGACGAAGGCCTGGTATCAAGAACAGACAGACACAAGTGATCACAGTTCAAAGTTGTGTAAGGACGGCATGGTATCAAGAATAGACAGACACAAGTGATCACAGTTCCAGGGTGTGTAAGGAAGGCATGGTATCAAGAATAGACAGACACAAGTGATCACAGTTCCAGGGTGTGTAAGGAAGGCATGGTATCAAGAATAGACAGACCCAAGTGATCACAGTTCAAGGGTGTGTAAGGAAGGCCTGGTATCAAGAATAGACAGACACAAGTGATCACAGTTCCAGGGTGTGTAAGGAAGGCCTGGTATCAAGAATAGACAGGCACAAGTGATCACAGTTCAAGGGTGTGTAAGGAAGGCATGGCATCAAGAATAGACAGACACAAGTGATCACAGTTCAAGAGTGTGTAAGGAATGCATGGTATCAAGAATAGACAGACACAAGTGATCACAGTTCAAGGGTGTGTAAGGAAGGCCTGGTATCAAGAATAGACAGACACAAGTGATCACAGTTCAAGAGTGTGTAAGGAATGCATGGTATCAAGAATAGACAGACACAAGTGATCACAGTTCCAGGGTGTTTAAGGAAGGCATGGTATCAAGAATAGACAGACACAAGTGGTCACAGTTCAAGGGTGTGTAAGGAAGGCATGGTATCAAGAATAGACAGACACAAGTGATCACAGTTCAAGGGTGTGTAAGGAAGGCATGGTATCAAGAATAGACAGACACAAGTGATCACAGTTCAAGGGTGTGTAAGGAAGGCATGGCATCAAGAATAGACAGACACAAGTGATAACAGTTCAAGGGTGTGTAAGGAAGGCATGGTATCAAGAATAGACAGACACAAGTGATAACAGTTCAAGGGTGTGTAAGGAAGGCATGGTATCAAGAATAGACAGACACAAGTGATCACAGTTCAAGGGTGTGTAAGGAAGGCCTGGCATCAAGAATAGACAGACACAAGTGATCACAGTTCCTGGGTGTGTAAGGAAGGCATGATATCAAGAATAGACAGACACAAGTGATCACAGTTCCTGGGTGTGTAAGGAAGGCCTGGTATCAAGAATAAACAGACACAAGTGATCACAGTTCCTGGGTGTGTAAGGAAGGCCTGGTATCAAGAATAGACAGACACAAGTGATCACAGTTCCTGGGTGTGTAAGGAAGGCATGATATCAAGAATAGACAGACACAAGAGATCACTGTTCAAGGGTGTGTAAGGAAGGCCTGGTATCAAGAATAGACAGACACAAGTGATCACAGTTCAAGGGTGGGTGTGTAAGGAAGGCATGGTATCAAGAATACACAGACACAAGTGATCACAGTTCAAGGGTGTGTAAGGAAGTCATGGTATCAAGAATAGACAGACACAAGTGATCACAGTTCAAGGGTGTGTAAGGAAGTCATGGTATCAAGAATAGACAGACACAAGTGATCACAGTTCAAGGGTGTGTAAGGAAGGCCTGGTATCAGGAATAGACAGACACAAGTGATCACAGTTCAAGGGTGTGGAAGGAGGGCATGGTTTCAGGAATAAACAGACACACGTGTTCACAGTTCAAGGGTGTGTAAGGAAGGCATGGTATCAAGAATAGGCAGACACACGTGATCACAGTTCAAGGGTGTGTAAGGAAGGCATGGCATCAAGAATACACTGACACAAGTGATCACAGTTCAAGGGTGTGTAAGGAAGGCATGGCATCAAAAATACACAGACACAAGTGATCACAGTTCAAGGGTGTGTAAGGAAGGCCTGGTATCAAGAATAGACAGACACGAGTGATCACAGTTCAAGGGTGTGTAAGGAAGGCCTGGTATGAAGAAAAGACAGACACAAGTGAATACAGTTCCAGGGTGCGTAAGGAAGGCATGGTATCAAGAATAGACAGACACAAGTGATCACAGCTCAAGGGTGTGTAAGGAAGGCATGGTATCAAGAATAGACAGACACAAGTGATCACAGTTCCAGGGTGTGTAAGGAAGGCATGGTATCAAGAATAGACAGACACAAGTGATCACAGTTCCAGGGTGTGTAAGGAAGGCATGGCATCAAAAATACACAGACACAAGTGATCACAGTTCAAGGGTGTGTAAGGAAGGCCTGGTATCAAGAATAGACAGACACGAGTGATCACAGTTCAAGGGTGTGTAAGGAAGGCCTGGTATGAAGAAAAGACAGACACAAGTGAATACAGTTCCAGGGTGCGTAAGGAAGGCATGGTATCAAGAATAGACAGACACAAGTGATCACAGCTCAAGGGTGTGTAAGGAAGGCATGGTATCAAGAATAGACAGACACAAGTGATCACAATTCAAGGGTGTGTAAGGAAGGCATGGTATCAAGAATAGACAGACACAAGTGATCACAGCTCCAGGGTGTGTAAGGAAGGCATGGTATCAAGAATAGACAGACACAAGTGATCACATTTCAAGGGTGTGTAAGGAAGGCATGGTATCAAGAATAGACAGACACAAGTGATCACAGCTCAAGGGTGTGTAAGGAAGGCATGGTATCAAGAATAGACAGACACAAGTGATCACAGTTCCAGGGTGTGTAAGGAAGGCATGGTATCAAGAATAGACAGACACAAGTGATCACAGTTCAAGGGTGTGTAAGGAAGGCATGGCATCAAGAATAGACAGACCCAAGTGATCACAGTTCCAGGGTGTGTAAGGAAGGCATGGTATCAAGAATAGACAGACACAGGTGATCACAGTTCAAGGGTGTGTAAGGAAGGCATGGCATAAAGAATAGTCAGACACAAGTGATCAGAGCTCCAGTGTCTGTAAGGAGGGCATGGTACCAAGAACAGACAGACACAAGTGATCACATTTCAAGGGTGTGTGACGAAGGCCTGGTATCAAGAACAGACAGACACAAGTGATCACAGTTCAAAGTTGTGTAAGGACGGCATGGTATCAAGAATAGACAGACACAAGTGATCACAGTTCCAGGGTGTGTAAGGAAGGCATGGTATCAAGAATAGACAGACACAAGTGATCACAGTTCCAGGGTGTGTAAGGAAGGCATGGTATCAAGAATAGACAGACCCAAGTGATCACAGTTCAAGGGTGTGTAAGGAAGGCCTGGTATCAAGAATAGACAGACACAAGTGATCACAGTTCCAGGGTGTGTAAGGAAGGCCTGGTATCAAGAATAGACAGGCACAAGTGATCACAGTTCAAGGGTGTGTAAGGAAGGCATGGCATCAAGAATAGACAGACACAAGTGATCACAGTTCAAGAGTGTGTAAGGAATGCATGGTATCAAGAATAGACAGACACAAGTGATCACAGTTCCAGGGTGTTTAAGGAAGGCATGGTATCAAGAATAGACAGACACAAGTGGTCACAGTTCAAGGGTGTGTAAGGAAGGCATGGTATCAAGAATAGACAGACACAAGTGATCACAGTTCAAGGGTGTGTAAGGAAGGCATGGTATCAAGAATAGACAGACACAAGTGATCACAGTTCAAGGGTGTGTAAGGAAGGCATGGCATCAAGAATAGACAGACACAAGTGATAACAGTTCAAGGGTGTGTAAGGAAGGCATGGTATCAAGAATAGACAGACACAAGTGATAACAGTTCAAGGGTGTGTAAGGAAGGCATGGTATCAAGAATAGACAGACACAAGTGATCACAGTTCAAGGGTGTGTAAGGAAGGCCTGGCATCAAGAATAGACAGACACAAGTGATCACAGTTCCTGGGTGTGTAAGGAAGGCATGATATCAAGAATAGACAGACACAAGTGATCACAGTTCCTGGGTGTGTAAGGAAGGCCTGGTATCAAGAATAAACAGACACAAGTGATCACAGTTCCGGGGTGTGTAAGGAAGGCCTGGTATCAAGAATAGACAGACACAAGTGATCACAGTTCCTGGGTGTGTAAGGAAGGCATGATATCAAGAATAGACAGACACAAGAGATCACTGTTCAAGGGTGTGTAAGGAAGGCCTGGTATCAAGAATAGACAGACACAAGTGATCACAGTTCAAGGGTGGGTGTGTAAGGAAGGCATGGTATCAAGAATACACAGACACAAGTGATCACAGTTCAAGGGTGTGTAAGGAAGTCATGGTATCAAGAATAGACAGACACAAGTGATCACAGTTCAAGGGTGTGTAAGGAAGTCATGGTATCAAGAATAGACAGACACAAGTGATCACAGTTCAAGGGTGTGTAAGGAAGGCCTGGTATCAGGAATAGACAGACACAAGTGATCACAGTTCAAGGGTGTGGAAGGAGGGCATGGTTTCAGGAATAAACAGACACACGTGTTCACAGTTCAAGGGTGTGTAAGGAAGGCATGGTATCAAGAATAGGCAGACACACGTGATCACAGTTCAAGGGTGTGTAAGGAAGGCATGGCATCAAGAATACACAGACACAAGTGATCACAGTTCAAGGGTGTGTAAGGAAGGCATGGCATCAAAAATACACAGACACAAGTGATCACAGTTCAAGGGTGTGTAAGGAAGGCCTGGTATCAAGAATAGACAGACACGAGTGATCACAGTTCAAGGGTGTGTAAGGAAGGCCTGGTATGAAGAAAAGACAGACACAAGTGAATACAGTTCCAGGGTGCGTAAGGAAGGCATGGTATCAAGAATAGACAGACACAAGTGATCACAGCTCAAGGGTGTGTAAGGAAGGCATGGTATCAAGAATAGACAGACACAAGTGATCACAGTTCCAGGGTGTGTAAGGAAGGCATGGTATCAAGAATAGACAGACACAAGTGATCACAGTTCCAGGGTGCGTAAGGAAGGCATGGTATCAAGAATAGACAGACACAAGTGATCACAGCTCAAGGGTGTGTAAGGAAGGCATGGTATCAAGAATAGACAGACACAAGTGATCACAGTTCCAGGGTGTGTAAGGAAGGCATGGTATCAAGAATAGACAGACACAAGTGATCACAGTTCAAGGGTGTGTAAGGAAGGCATGGTATCAAGAATAGCCAGACACAAGTGATCACAGTTCAAGGGTGTGTAAGGAAGGCATGGTATCAAGAATAGACAGACACAAGTAATCACAGTTCAGGGGTATGTAAGGAATGCACGGAATCAAGAATAGACAGACACAAGTGATCACAGCTCCAGGGTGTGTAAGGAGGGCATGGTATCAAGAATAGACAGACACAAGTGATCACAGTTCCAGGGTGTGTAAGGAAGGCATGGTATCAAGAATAGACAGACACAAGTGGTCACAGTTCCAGGGTGTGTAAGGAAGGCCTGGTATCAAGCATAGACAGACACAAGTGATCACAGCTCAAGGGTGTGTAAGGAAGGCATGGTATCAAGAATAGACAGACACAAGTGATCACAGTTCAAGGGTGTGTAAGGAAGGCATGGTATCAAGAATAGACAGACGCAAGGGATCACAGTTCAAGGGTGTGTAAGGAAGGCATGGTATCAAGAAAAGACAGACACAAGTGATCACAGCTCCAGGGTGTGTAAGGAAGGCATGGTATCAAGAATAGACAGACACAAGTGATCACAGTTCAAGGGTGTGTAAGGAAGGCATGGTATCAAGAATAGACAGACACAAGTGATCACAGTTCCTGGGTGTGTAAGGAAGGCCTGGTATCAAGAATAGACAGACACAAGTGATCACAGTTCAAGGGTGGGTGTGTAAGGAAGGCATGGTATCAAGAATAGACAGACACAAGATCACAGTTCAAGGGTGTGTAAGGAAGGCATGGTATCAAGAATAAACAGACACACGTGATCACAGTTCAAGGGTGTGTAAGGAAGGCATGGTATCAAGAATAGACAGACACACGTGATCACAGTTCAAGGGTGTGTAAGGAAGGCATGGCATCAAGAATACACAGACACAAGTGATCACAGTTCAAGGGTGTGTAAGGAAGGCATGGCATCAAGAATACACAGACACGAGTGATCACAGTTCAAGGGTGTGTAAGGAAGGCCTGGTATCAAGAATAGACAGACACGAGTGATCACAGTTCAAGGGTGTGTAAGGAAGGCCTGGTATCAAGAATAGGCAGACACAAGTGATCACAGCTCAAGGGTGTGTAAGGAAGGCATGGTATCAAGAATAGACAGACACAAGTGATCACAGTTCCAGGGTGTGTAAGGAAGGCATGGTATCAAGAATAGACAGACACAAGTGATCACAGTTCAAGGGTGTGTAAGGAAGGCATGGTATCAAGAATAGACAGACACAAGTGATCACAGTTCCAGGGTTTGTAAGGAAGGCATGGTATCAAGAATAGACAGACACAAGTGATCACAGTTCAAGGGTGTGTAAGGAAGGCCTGGTATCAAGAATAGACAGACACAAGTGATCACAGCTCAAGGGTGTGTAAGGAATGCATGGTATCAAGAATAGACAGACACAAGTGATCACAGTTCCAGGGTGTTTGAGGAAGGCATGGTATCAAGTATAGACAGACACAAGTGATCACAGTTCAAGGGTGTGTAAGGAAGGCATGGTATCAAGAATAGACAGACACAAGTGATCCCAGTTCAAGGGTGTGTAAGGAAGTCATGGTATCAAGAATAGACAGACACAAGTGATCACAGTTCAAGGGTGTGTAAGGAAGGCATGGTATCAAGAATAGACAGACACAAGTGATCACAGTTCAAGGGTGTGTAAGGAAGGCCTGGTATGAAGATCAGACAGACACAAGTGATCACAGCTCCAGGGTGTGTAAGGAAGGCCTGGTATCAAGAATAGACAGACACAAGTGATCACAGCTCAAGGGTGTGTATGGAAGGCCTGGTATCAAGAATAGACAGACACAAGTGATCACAGCTCAAGGGTGTGTAAGGAAGGCCTGGTATCAAGAATAGACAGACACAAGTGATCACAGCTCCAGGGTGTGTAAGGAAGGCATGGTATCAAGAATAGACAGACACAAGTAATCACAGTTCAAGTGTGTGTAAGGAAGGCATGGTATCAAGAATAGACAGACACAAGTGATCACAGTTCAATGGTGTGTAAGGACGGCCTGGTATCAAGAATAGACAGACACAAGTGATCACAGTTCAAGGGAGTGTAAGGAAGGCATGGCATCAAGAATAGACAGACACAAGTGATCACAGCTCCAGGGTGTGTAAGGAGGGCATGGTATCAAGAATAGACAGACACAAGTGATCACAGTTCCAGGGTGGGTGTGTAAGGAAGGCATGGTATTAAGAATAGACAGACACAAGTGATCACAGCTCCAGGGTGTGTAAGGAAGGCCTGGTATCAAGAATAGACAGACACAAGTGATCACAGTTCAAGGGTGTGTAAGGAAGGCCTGGTATCAAGAATAGACAGACACAAGTGATCACAGTTCAAGGGTGGGTGTGTAAGGAAGGCATGGCATCAAGAATAGACAGACACAAGTGATCACAGCTCCAGGGTGTGTAAGGAGGGCATGGTATCAAGAATAGACAGACACAAGTGATCACAGTTCCAGGGTGGGTGTGTAAGGAAGGCATGGTATTAAGAATAGACAGACACAAGTGATCACAGCTCCAGGGTGTGTAAGGAAGGCCTGCTCTTAAGAATAGACAGACACAAGTGATCACAGCTCCAGGGTGTGTAAGGGAGGCCTGGTATCAAGAATAGACAGCCACAAGTGATCACAGTACAAGGGTGTGTAAGGAAAGCCTGGTATCAAGAATAGACAGACACAAGTGATCACAGTTCAAGGGTGTGTAAGGAAGGCCTGGTATCAGGAATACACAGACACAAGTGATCACAGTTCAAGGGTGTGTAAGGAAGGCATGGCATCAAGAATAGACAGACACAAGTGATCACAGTTCAAGTCTGTGTAAGGAAGGCATGGTATCAAGAATAGACAGACACAAGTGATCACAGTTCAAGGGTGTGTAAGGAATGCATGGCATCAAGAATAGACAGACACAAGTGATCACAGTTCAAGGGTGTGTAAGGAAGGCATGGCATCAAGAATAGACAGACACAAGTGATCACAGTTCAAGGCTGTGTAAGGAAGGCATGGTATCAAGAATACACCGACACAAGTGATCACAGTTTAAGGGTGTGTAAGGAAGGCATGGCATCAAGAATAGACAGACCCAAGTGATCACAGTTCAAGGGTGTGTAAGGAAGGCCTGGTATCAAGAGTAGACAGACACAAGTGATCACAGCTCAAGGGTGTGTAAGGAAGGCCTGGTATCAAGTATAGAGAGACGCAAGTGATCACAGTTCAAGGGTGTGTAAGGAAGGCCTGGTATCAAGAATAGACAGACACGAGTGATCACAGTTCAAAGGTGGGTGTGTAAGCAAGGCATGGTATTAAGAATAGACAGACACAAGTGATCACAGTTCAAGGGTGTGTAAGGAAGGCCTGGTATCAAGAATAGACAGACACAAGTGATCACAGTTCAAGAGTGTGTAACAAAGGCCTGGTATCAAGAATAGACAGACACAAGTGATCACAGTTCAAGAGTGTGTAAGGAAGGCATGGTATCAAGAATAGACAGCCACAAGTGATCACAGTTCAAGGGTGTGTAACGAAGGCCTGGTATCAAGAAAAGACAGACACAAGTGATCACAGCTCCAGGGTGTGTAAGGAAGGCATGGTATCAAGAATAGACAGACACAAGTGATCACAGTTCAAGGGTGTGTAAGGAAGGCATGGTATCAAGAATAGACGGACACAAGTGATCACAGTTCCTGGGTGTGTACGGAAGGCCTGGTGTCAAGAATAGACAGACACAAGTGATCACAGTTCAAGGGTGTGTATGGAAGGCCTGGTTTCAAGAATAGACAGACACAAGATCACAGTTCAAGGGTGTGTAAGGAAGGCATGGTATCAAGAATAGACAGACACAAGTGATAACAGTTCCAGGGTGTGTAAGGAAGGCCTGGTATCAAGAATAGACAGACACACGTGATGACAGTTCAAGGGTGTGTAAGGAAGGCATGGCATCAAGAATAGACAGACACACATGATCACAGTTCAAGGGTGTGTAAGGAAGGCATGGCATCAAGAATAGACAGACACAAGTGATCACAGTTCAAGGGTGTGTAAGGAAGGCATGGTATCAAGAATAGACAGACACAAGTGATCACAGTTCAAGGGTGTGTAAGGAAGGCATGGTATCAAGAATAGACGGACACAAGTGATCACAGTTCAAGGGTGTGTAAGGAAGGCTTGGTATCAAGAATAGACAGACACAAGTGATCACAGTTCAAGGGTGTGTAAGGAAGGCCTGGTATCAAGAATAGACAGACACAAGTGATCACAGCTCCAGGGTGTGTAAGGAAGGCCTGGTATCAAGAATAGACAGACACAAGTGATCACAGCTCAAGGGTGCGTATGGAAGGCCTGGTATCAAGAATAGACAGACACAAGTGATCACAGCTCAAGGGTGTGTAAGGAAGGCCTGGTATCAAGAATAGACAGACACAAGTGATCACAGCTCCAGGGTGTGTAAGGAAGGCATGGTATCAAGAATAGACAGACACAAGTAATCACAGTTCAAGTGTGTGTAAGGAAGGCATGGTATCAAGAATAGACAGACACAAGTGATCACAGTTCAATGGTGTGTAAGGACGGCCTGGTATCAAGAATAGACAGACACAAGTGATCACAGTTCAAGGGAGTGTAAGGAAGGCATGGCATCAAGAATAGACAGACACAAGTGATCACAGCTCCAGGGTGTGTAAGGAGGGCATGGTATCAAGAATAGACAGACACAAGTGATCACAGTTCCAGGGTGGGTGTGTAAGGAAGGCATGGTATTAAGAATAGACAGACACAAGTGATCACAGCTCCAGGGTGTGTAAGGAAGGCCTGGTATCAAGAATAGACAGACACAAGTGATCACAGTTCAAGGGTGTGTAAGGAAGGCCTGGTATCAAGAATAGACAGACACAAGTGATCACAGTTCAAGGGTGGGTGTGTAAGGAAGGCATGGCATCAAGAATAGACAGACACAAGTGATCACAGCTCCAGGGTGTGTAAGGAGGGCATGGTATCAAGAATAGACAGACACAAGTGATCACAGTTCCAGGGTGGGTGTGTAAGGAAGGCATGGTATTAAGAATAGACAGACACAAGTGATCACAGCTCCAGGGTGTGTAAGGAAGGCCTGCTATTAAGAATAGACAGACACAAGTGATCACAGCTCCAGGGTGTGTAAGGGAGGCCTGGTATCAAGAATAGACAGCCACAAGTGATCACAGTACAAGGGTGTGTAAGGAAAGCCTGGTATCAAGAATAGACAGACACAAGTGATCACAGTTCAAGGGTGTGTAAGGAAGGCCTGGTATCAGGAATACACAGACACAAGTGATCACAGTTCAAGGGTGTGTAAGGAAGGCATGGCATCAAGAATAGACAGACACAAGTGATCACAGTTCAAGTCTGTGTAAGGAAGGCATGGTATCAAGAATAGACAGACACAAGTGATCACAGTTCAAGGGTGTGTAAGGAATGCATGGCATCAAGAATAGACAGACACAAGTGATCACAGTTCAAGGGTGTGTAAGGAAGGCATGGCATCAAGAATAGACAGACACAAGTGATCACAGTTCAAGGCTGTGTAAGGAAGGCATGGTATCAAGAATACACCGACACAAGTGATCACAGTTTAAGGGTGTGTAAGGAAGGCATGGCATCAAGAATAGACAGACCCAAGTGATCACAGTTCAAGGGTGTGTAAGGAAGGCCTGGTATCAAGAGTAGACAGACACAAGTGATCACAGCTCAAGGGTGTGTAAGGAAGGCCTGGTATCAAGTATAGAGAGACGCAAGTGATCACAGTTCAAGGGTGTGTAAGGAAGGCCTGGTATCAAGAATAGACAGACACGAGTGATCACAGTTCAAAGGTGGGTGTGTAAGCAAGGCATGGTATTAAGAATAGACAGACACAAGTGATCACAGTTCAAGAGTGTGTAACAAAGGCCTGGTATCAAGAATAGACAGACACAAGTGATCACAGTTCAAGAGTGTGTAAGGAAGGCATGGCATCAAGAATAGACAGACCCAAGTGATCACAGTTCAAGGGTGTGTAAGGAAGGCCTGGTATCAAGAGTAGACAGACACAAGTGATCACAGCTCAAGGGTGTGTAAGGAAGGCCTGGTATCAAGTATAGAGAGACGCAAGTGATCACAGTTCAAGGGTGTGTAAGGAAGGCCTGGTATCAAGAATAGACAGACACGAGTGATCACAGTTCAAAGGTGGGTGTGTAAGCAAGGCATGGTATTAAGAATAGACAGACACAAGTGATCACAGTTCAAGGGTGTGTAAGGAAGGCCTGGTATCAAGAATAGACAGACACAAGTGATCACAGTTCAAGAGTGTGTAACAAAGGCCTGGTATCAAGAATAGACAGACACAAGTGATCACAGTTCAAGAGTGTGTAAGGAAGGCATGGTATCAAGAATAGACAGCCACAAGTGATCACAGTTCAAGGGTGTGTAACGAAGGCCTGGTATCAAGAAAAGACAGACACAAGTGATCACAGCTCCAGGGTGTGTAAGGAAGGCATGGTATCAAGAATAGACAGACACAAGTGATCACAGTTCAAGGGTGTGTAAGGAAGGCATGGTATCAAGAATAGACGGACACAAGTGATCACAGTTCCTGGGTGTGTACGGAAGGCCTGGTGTCAAGAATAGACAGACACAAGTGATCACAGTTCAAGGGTGTGTATGGAAGGCCTGGTTTCAAGAATAGACAGACACAAGATCACAGTTCAAGGGTGTGTAAGGAAGGCATGGTATCAAGAATAGACAGACACAAGTGATAACAGTTCCAGGGTGTGTAAGGAAGGCCTCTTATCAAGAATAGACAGACACACGTGATGACAGTTCAAGGGTGTGTAAGGAAGGCATGGCATCAAGAATAGACAGACACACATGATCACAGTTCAAGGGTGTGTAAGGAAGGCATGGCATCAAGAATAGACAGACACAAGTGATCAAAGTTCAAGGGTGTGTAAGGAAGGCATGGTATCAAGAATAGACAGACACAAGTGATCACAGTTCAAGGGTGTGTAAGGAAGGCATGGTATCAAGAATAGACAGACACGAGTGATCACAGTTCAAGGGTGTGTAAGGAAGGCCTGGTATAAAGAATAGACAGACACAAGTGATCACAGCTCCAGGGTGTGTAAGGAAGGCCTGGTATCAAGAATAGACAGACACAAGTGATCACAGCTCAAGGGTGTGTATGGAAGGCCTGGTATCAAGAATAGACAGACACAAGTGATCACAGTTCAAGGGTGTGTAAGGAAGGCCTGGTATCAAGAATAGACAGACACAAGTGATCACAGCTCCAGGGTGTGTAAGGAAGGCATGGTATCAAGAATAGACAGACGCAAGTGATCACAGTTCAAGGGTGTGTAAGGAAGGCATGGTATCAAGAATAGACAGACACAAGTGATCCCAGTTCAAGGGTGTGTAAGGAAGTCATGGTATCAAGAATAGACAGACACAAGTGATCCCAGTTCAAGGGTGTGTAAGGAAGTCATGGTATCAAGAATAGACAGACACAAGTGATCACAGTTCAAGGGAGTGTAAGGAAGGCATGGCATCAAGAATAGACAGACACAAGTGATCACAGCTCCATGGTGTGTAAGGAGGGCATGGTATCAAGAATAGACAGACACAAGTGATCACAGTTCCAGGGTGGGTGTGTAAGGAAGGCATGGTATTAAGAATAGACAGACACAAGTGATCACAGCTCCAGGGTGTGTAAGGAAGGCCTGGTATCAAGAATAGACAGACACAAGTGATCACAGTTCAAGGCTGTGTAAGGAAGGCCTGGTATCAAGAATAGACAGACACAAGTGATCACAGCTCAAGGGTGTGTATGGAAGGCCTGGTATCAAGAATAGACAGACACAAGTGATCACAGTTCAAGGGTGTGTAAGGAAGGCCTGGTATCAAGAATAGACAGACACAAGTGATCACAGCTCCAGGGTGTGTAAGGAAGGCATGGTATCAAGAATAGACAGACACAAGTGATCACAGTTCAAGGGTGTGTAAGGAAGGCATGGTATCAAGAATAGACAGACACAAGTGATCCCAGTTCAAGGGTGTGTAAGGAAGTCATGGTATCAAGAATAGACAGACAAAAGTGATCCCAGTTCAAGGGTGTGTAAGGAAGTCATGGTATCAAGAATAGACAGACACAAGTGATCACAGCTCCAGGGTGTGTAAGGAAGGCCTGGTATCAAGAATAGACAGACACAAGTGATCACAGCTCAAGGGTGTGTATGGAAGGCCTGGTATCAAGAATAGACAGACACAAGTGATCACAGTTCAAGGGTGTGTAAGGAAGGCCTGGTATCAAGAATAGACAGACACAAGTGATCACAGCTCCAGGGTGTGTAAGGAAGGCATGGTATCAAGAATAGACAGACACAAGTAATCACAGTTCAAGGGTGTGTAAGGAAGGCATGGTATCAAGAATAGACAGACACAAGTGATCACAGTTCAATGGTGTGTAAGGACGGCCTGGTATCAAGAATAGACAGACACAAGTGATCACAGTTCAAGGGAGTGTAAGGAAGGCATGGCATCAAGAATAGACAGACACAAGTGATCACAGCTCCATGGTGTGTAAGGAGGGCATGGTATCAAGAATAGACAGACACAAGTGATCACAGTTCCAGGGTGGGTGTGTAAGGAAGGCATGGTATTAAGAATAGACAGACACAAGTGATCACAGCTCCAGGGTGTGTAAGGAAGGCCTGGTATCAAGAATAGACAGACACAAGTGATCACAGTTCAAGGCTGTGTAAGGAAGGCCTGGTATCAAGAATAGACAGACACAAGTGATCACAGTTCAAGGGTGGGTGTGTAAGGAAGGCATGGCATCAATAATAGACAGACACAAGTGATCACAGCTCCAGGGTGTGTAAGGAGGGCATGGTATCAAGAATAGACAGACACAAGTGATCACAGTTCCAGGGTGGGTGTGTAAGGAAGGCATGGTATTAAGAATAGACAGACACAAGTGATCACAGCTCCAGGGTGTGTAAGGAAGGCCTGCTATTAAGAATAGACAGACACAAGTGATCACAGCTCCAGGGTGTGTAAGGGAGGCCTGGTATCAAGAATAGACAGCCACAAGTGATCACAGTACAAGGGTGTGTAAGGAAAGCCTGGTATCAAGAATAGACAGACACAAGTGATCACAGTTCAAGGGTGTGTAAGGAAGGCCTGGTATCAGGAATACACAGACACAAGTGATCACAGTTCAAGGGTGTGTAAGGAAAGCCTGGTATCAAGAATAGACAGACACAAGTGATCACAGTTCAAGGGTGTGTAAGGAAGGCCTGGTATCAGGAATACACAGACACAAGTGATCACAGTTCAAGGGTGTGTAAGGAAGGCATGGCATCAAGAATAGACAGACACAAGTGATCACAGTTCAAGGCTGTGTAAGGAAGGCATGGTATCAAGAATACACCGACACAAGTGATCACAGTTTAAGGGTGTGTAAGGAAGGCATGGCATCAAGAATAGACAGACCCAAGTGATCACAGTTCAAGGGTGTGTAAGGAAGGCCTGGTATCAAGAGTAGACAGACACAAGTGATCACAGCTCAAGGGTGTGTAAGGAAGGCCTGGTATCAAGTATAGACAGACGCAAGTGATCACAGTTCAAGGGTGGGTGTGTAAGGAAGGCATGGTATTAAGAATAGACAGACACAAGTGATCACATTTCAAGGGTGTGTAACGAAGGCCTGGTATCAAGAGTAGACAGACATAAGTGATCACAATTCAAGGGTGTGTAAGAAAGGCATGGCATAAAGAATACACAGACACAAGTGATCACAGTTCAAGGGTGTGTAAGGAAGGCCTGGTATCAAGAACAGACAGACACAAGTGATCACATTTCAAGGGTGTGTAACGAAGGCCTGGTATCAAGAATAGACAGACACAAGTGATCACATTTCAAGGGTGTGTAACGAAGGCCTGGTATCAAGAATAGACAGACACAAGTGATCACATTTCAAGGGTGTGTTACGAAGGCCTGGTATCAAGAATAGACAGACACAAGTGATCACAGCTCCAGGGTGTGTAAGGAAGGCCTGGTATCAAGAATAGACAGACACAAGTGATCACAGCTCAAGGGTGTGTAAGGAAGGCCTGGTATCAAGAATAGACAGACACAAGTGATCACATTTCAAGGCTGTGTAACGAAGGCCTGGTATCAAGAACAGACAGACACAAGTGATCACAGTTCAAGGGTGTGTAAGGAAGGCATGGCATCAGGAATAGACAGACACAAGTGATCACAGTTCAAGGGTGTGTAAGGAAGGCATGGTATCAAGAATAGACAGACACAAGTGATCACAGTTCCAGGGTGTGTAAGGAAGGCATGGAATCAAGAATAGAGAGAGACAAGTGATCACAGTTCAAGGGTGTGTAAGGAATGCCTGGCATCAAGAATAGACAGACACAAGTGATCACAGTTCAAGGGTGTGTAAGGAAGGCATGGTATCAAGAATAGACAGACACAAGATCACAGTTCCAGGGTGTGTAAGGAAGGCCTGGTATCAAGAATAGACAGACACAAGTGATCCTCAAGGGTGTGTAAGGAAGGCATGGCATCAAGAATAGAGAGAGACAAGTGATCACAGTTCAAGGCTGTGTAAGGAAGGCATGGTATCAAGAATACACCGACACAAGTGATCACAGTTCAAGGGTGTGTAAGGAATGCCTGGTATCAAGAATAGACAGACACAAGTGATCACAGTTCAAGGGTGTGTAAGGAAGGCATGGTATCAAGAATAGACAGACACGAGTGATCACAGTTCCAGGGTGTGTAAGGAAGGCCTCGTATCAAGAATACACAGACACAAGTGATCACAGTTCAAGGGTGTGTAAGGAAGGCATGGCATAAAGAATACACAGACACAAGTGATCACAGTTCAAGGGTGTGTAAGGAAGGCATGGTATCAAGAGTAGACAGACACAAGTGATCACAGTTCAAGGGTGTGTAAGGAAGGCATGGTATCAAGAACAGACAGACACAAGTGATCACAGTTCAAGGGTGTGTAAGGAAGGCCTGCAATCAACAATAGACAGACACGAGTGATCACAGTTCAAGGGTGTGTAAGGAAGGCCTGGTATCAAGAACAGACAGCCACAAGTGAGCACAGTTCAGGGGTGTGTAAGGAAGGCATGGCATCAAGAATAGACAGACCCAAGTGATCACAGTTCCAGGGTGTGTAAGGAAGGCATGGTATCAAGAATAGACAGACACAAGTGATCACAGTTCAAGGGTGTGTAAGGAAGGCATGGCATAAAGAATAGTCAGACACAAGTGATCAGAGCTCCAGTGTGTGTAAGGAGGGCATGGTATCAAGAATAGACAGACACAAGTGATCACAGCTCCAGGGTGTGTAAGGAGGGCATGGTACCAAGAACAGACAGACACAAGTGATCACATTTCAAGGGTGTGTAACGAAGGCCTGGTATCAAGAACAGACAAGACACATGTGATCACAGTTCAAGGGTGTGTAAGGAAGGCCTGGTATCAAGAATAGACAGACACAAGTGATCACAGTTCAAAGGTGTGTAAGGACGGCATGGTATCAAGAATAGACAGACACAAGTGATCACAGTTCCAGGGTGTTTAAGGAAGGCATGGTATCAAGAATAGACAGACACAAGTGATCACAGTTCCAGGGTGTGTAAGGAAGGCATGGTATCAAGAATAGACAGACCCAAGTGATCACAGTTCAAGGGTGTGTAAGGAAGGCATGGTATCAAGAATAGACGGACACAAGATCACAGTTCAAGGGTGTGTAAGGAAGGCCTGGTATCAAGAATAGACAGACACAAGTGATCACAGTTCGAGGGTGTTTAAGGAAGGCATGGTATCAAGAATAGACAGGCACAAGTGATCACAGTTCAAGGGTGTGTAAGGAAGGCATGGTATCAAGAATAGACAGACACAAGTGATCACAGTTCAAGGGTGTGTAAGGAAGGCATGGTATCAAGAATAGACAGACACAAGTGATCACAGTTCAAGGGTGTGTAAGGAAGGCATGGCATCAAGAATAGACAGAAACAAGTGATAACAGTTCAAGGGTGTGTAATGAAGGCATAGTATCAAGAATAGACAGACACAAGTGATAACAGTTCAATGGTGTGTAAGGAAGGCATGGTATCAAGAATAGACAGACACAAGTGATTACAGTTCAAGGGTGTGTAAGGAAGGCCTGGCATCAAGAATAGACAGACACAAGTGATCACAGTTCCTGGGTGTGTAAGGAAGGCATGATATCAGGAATAGACAGACACAAGTGATCACAGTTCCTGGGTGTGTAAGGAAGGCCTGGTATCAAGAATAAACAGACACAAGTGATCACAGTTCCTGGGTGTGTAAGGAAGGCCTGGTATCAAGACTAGACAGACACAAGTGATCACAGTTCCTGGGTGTGTAAGGAAGGCATGATATCAAGAATAGACAGACACAAGTGATCACAGTTCAAGGGTTGTAAGGAGGGCATGGTATCAAGAATAAACAGACACAAGTGATCACAGTTCAAGGGTGTGTAAGGAGGGCATGGTATCAAGAATAAACAGACACACGTGATCACAGTTCAAGGGTGTGTAAGGAAGGCATGGTATCAAGAATAGACAGACACACGTGATCACAGTTCAAGGGTGTGTAAGGAAGGCATGGCATCAAGAATACACAGACACAAGTGATCACAGTTCAAGGGTGTGTAAGGAAGGCATGGCATCAAGAATACACAGACACAAGTGATCACAGTTCAAGGGTGTGTAAGGAAGGCCTGGTATCAAGAATAGACAGACACGAGTGATCACAGTTCAAGGGTGTGTAAGGAAGGCCTGGTATCAAGAATAGACAGACACAAGTGATCACAGCTCAAGGGTGTGTAAGGAAGGCATGGTATCAAGAATAGACAGACACGAGTGATCACAGCTCCAGGGTGTGTAAGGAAGGCATGGTATGAAGAAAAGACAGACACAAGTGATCACAGTTCCAGGGTGTGTAAGGAAGGCATGGTATCAAGAATAGACAGACACACGTGATCACAGTTCAAGGGTGTGTAAGGAAGGCCTGGTATCAAGAATAGACAGACACAAGTGATCACAGCTCCAGGGTGTGTAAGGAAGGCATGGTATCAAGAATACACAGACACAAGTGATCACAGTTCAAGGGTGTGTAAGGAAGGCATGGTATCAAGAATAGACAGACACAAGTGATCACAGTTCAAGGGTGTGTAAGGAAGGCCTGGTATCAAGAATAGACAGACACAAGTGATCACAATTCAAGGGTGTGTAAGGAAGGCATGGTATCAAGAATAGACAGACACAAGTGATCACAGCTCCAGGGTGTGTAAGGAAGGCATGGTATCAAGAATAGACAGACACAAGTGATCACATTTCAAGGGTGTGTAAGGAAGGCATGGTATCAAGAATAGACAGACACAAGTGATCACAGCTCAAGGGTGTGTAAGGAAGGCATGGTATCAAGAATAGACAGACACAAGTGATCACAGTTCCAGGGTGTGTAAGGAAGGCATGGTATCAAGAATAGACAGACACAAGTGATCACAGTTCAAGGGTGTGTAAGGAAGGCATGGCATCAAGAATAGACAGACCCAAGTGATCACAGTTCCAGGGTGTGTAAGGAAGGCATGGTATCAAGAATAGACAGACACAAGTGATCACAGTTCAAGGGTGTGTAAGGAAGGCATGGCATAAAGAATAGTCAGACACAAGTGATCAGAGCTCCAGTGTCTGTAAGGAGGGCATGGTACCAAGAACAGACAGACACAAGTGATCACATTTCAAGGGTGTGTGACGAAGGCCTGGTATCAAGAACAGACAGACACAAGTGATCACAGTTCAAAGTTGTGTAAGGACGGCATGGTATCAAGAATAGACAGACACAAGTGATCACAGTTCCAGGGTGTGTAAGGAATGCATGGCATCAAGAATAGACAGACACAAGTGATCACAGTTCAAGGGTGTGTAAGGAAGGCATGGCATCAAGAATAGACAGACACAAGTGATCACAGTTCAAGGCTGTGTAAGGAATGCATGGCATCAAGAATAGACAGACACAAGTGATCACAGTTCAAGGGTGTGTAAGGAAGGCATGTCATCAAGAATAGACAGACACAAGTGATCACAGTTCAAGGCTGTGTAAGGAAGGCATGGTATCAAGAATACACCGACACAAGTGATCACAGTTTAAGGGTGTGTAAGGAAGGCATGGCATCAAGAATAGACAGACCCAAGTGATCACAGTTCAAGGGTGTGTAAGGAAGGCCTGGTATCAAGAGTAGACAGACACAAGTGATCACAGCTCAAGGGTGTGTAAGGAAGGCCTGGTATCAAGTATAGAGAGACGCAAGTGATCACAGTTCAAGGGTGTGTAAGGAAGGCCTGGTATCAAGAATAGACAGACACGAGTGATCACAGTTCAAAGGTGGGTGTGTAAGCAAGGCATGGTATTAAGAATAGACAGACACAAGTGATCACAGTTCAAGAGTGTGTAACAAAGGCCTGGTATCAAGAATAGACAGACACAAGTGATCACAGTTCAAGAGTGTGTAAGGAAGGCATGGCATCAAGAATAGACAGACCCAAGTGATCACAGTTCAAGGGTGTGTAAGGAAGGCCTGGTATCAAGAGTAGACAGACACAAGTGATCACAGCTCAAGGGTGTGTAAGGAAGGCCTGGTATCAAGTATAGAGAGACGCAAGTGATCACAGTTCAAGGGTGTGTAAGGAAGGCCTGGTATCAAGAATAGACAGACACGAGTGATCACAGTTCAAAGGTGGGTGTGTAAGCAAGGCATGGTATTAAGAATAGACAGACACAAGTGATCACAGTTCAAGGGTGTGTAAGGAAGGCCTGGTATCAAGAATAGACAGACACAAGTGATCACAGTTCAAGAGTGTGTAACAAAGGCCTGGTATCAAGAATAGACAGACACAAGTGATCACAGTTCAAGAGTGTGTAAGGAAGGCATGGTATCAAGAATAGACAGCCACAAGTGATCACAGTTCAAGGGTGTGTAACGAAGGCCTGGTATCAAGAAAAGACAGACACAAGTGATCACAGCTCCAGGGTGTGTAAGGAAGGCATGGTATCAAGAATAGACAGACACAAGTGATCACAGTTCAAGGGTGTGTAAGGAAGGCATGGTATCAAGAATAGACGGACACAAGTGATCACAGTTCCTGGGTGTGTACGGAAGGCCTGGTGTCAAGAATAGACAGACACAAGTGATCACAGTTCAAGGGTGTGTATGGAAGGCCTGGTTTCAAGAATAGACAGACACAAGATCACAGTTCAAGGGTGTGTAAGGAAGGCATGGTATCAAGAATAGACAGACACAAGTGATAACAGTTCCAGGGTGTGTAAGGAAGGCCTGGTATCAAGAATAGACAGACACACGTGATGACAGTTCAAGGGTGTGTAAGGAAGGCATGGCATCAAGAATAGACAGACACACATGATCACAGTTCAAGGGTGTGTAAGGAAGGCATGGCATCAAGAATAGACAGACACAAGTGATCAAAGTTCAAGGGTGTGTAAGGAAGGCATGGTATCAAGAATAGACAGACACAAGTGATCACAGTTCAAGGGTGTGTAAGGAAGGCATGGTATCAAGAATAGACAGACACGAGTGATCACAGTTCAAGGGTGTGTAAGGAAGGCCTGGTATAAAGAATAGACAGACACAAGTGATCACAGCTCCAGGGTGTGTAAGGAAGGCCTGGTATCAAGAATAGACAGACACAAGTGATCACAGCTCAAGGGTGTGTATGGAAGGCCTGGTATCAAGAATAGACAGACACAAGTGATCACAGTTCAAGGGTGTGTAAGGAAGGCCTGGTATCAAGAATAGACAGACACAAGTGATCACAGCTCCAGGGTGTGTAAGGAAGGCATGGTATCAAGAATAGACAGACGCAAGTGATCACAGTTCAAGGGTGTGTAAGGAAGGCATGGTATCAAGAATAGACAGACACAAGTGATCCCAGTTCAAGGGTGTGTAAGGAAGTCATGGTATCAAGAATAGACAGACACAAGTGATCCCAGTTCAAGGGTGTGTAAGGAAGTCATGGTATCAAGAATAGACAGACACAAGTGATCACAGTTCAAGGGAGTGTAAGGAAGGCATGGCATCAAGAATAGACAGACACAAGTGATCACAGCTCCATGGTGTGTAAGGAGGGCATGGTATCAAGAATAGACAGACACAAGTGATCACAGTTCCAGGGTGGGTGTGTAAGGAAGGCATGGTATTAAGAATAGACAGACACAAGTGATCACAGCTCCAGGGTGTGTAAGGAAGGCCTGCTATCAAGAATAGACAGACACAAGTGATCACAGTTCAAGGCTGTGTAAGGAAGGCCTGGTATCAAGAATAGACAGACACAAGTGATCACAGCTCAAGGGTGTGTATGGAAGGCCTGGTATCAAGAATAGACAGACACAAGTGATCACAGTTCAAGGGTGTGTAAGGAAGGCCTGGTATCAAGAATAGACAGACACAAGTGATCACAGCTCCAGGGTGTGTAAGGAAGGCATGGTATCAAGAATAGACAGACACAAGTGATCACAGTTCAAGGGTGTGTAAGGAAGGCATGGTATCAAGAATAGACAGACACAAGTGATCCCAGTTCAAGGGTGTGTAAGGAAGTCATGGTATCAAGAATAGACAGACAAAAGTGATCCCAGTTCAAGGGTGTGTAAGGAAGTCATGGTATCAAGAATAGACAGACACAAGTGATCACAGCTCCAGGGTGTGTAAGGAAGGCCTGGTATCAAGAATAGACAGACACAAGTGATCACAGCTCAAGGGTGTGTATGGAAGGCCTGGTATCAAGAATAGACAGACACAAGTGATCACAGTTCAAGGGTGTGTAAGGAAGGCCTGGTATCAAGAATAGACAGACACAAGTGATCACAGCTCCAGGGTGTGTAAGGAAGGCATGGTATCAAGAATAGACAGACACAAGTAATCACAGTTCAAGGGTGTGTAAGGAAGGCATGGTATCAAGAATAGACAGACACAAGTGATCACAGTTCAATGGTGTGTAAGGACGGCCTGGTATCAAGAATAGACAGACACAAGTGATCACAGTTCAAGGGAGTGTAAGGAAGGCATGGCATCAAGAATAGACAGACACAAGTGATCACAGCTCCATGGTGTGTAAGGAGGGCATGGTATCAAGAATAGACAGACACAAGTGATCACAGTTCCAGGGTGGGTGTGTAAGGAAGGCATGGTATTAAGAATAGACAGACACAAGTGATCACAGCTCCAGGGTGTGTAAGGAAGGCCTGGTATCAAGAATAGACAGACACAAGTGATCACAGTTCAAGGCTGTGTAAGGAAGGCCTGGTATCAAGAATAGACAGACACAAGTGATCACAGTTCAAGGGTGGGTGTGTAAGGAAGGCATGGCATCAATAATAGACAGACACAAGTGATCACAGCTCCAGGGTGTGTAAGGAGGGCATGGTATCAAGAATAGACAGACACAAGTGATCACAGTTCCAGGGTGGGTGTGTAAGGAAGGCATGGTATTAAGAATAGACAGACACAAGTGATCACAGCTCCAGGGTGTGTAAGGAAGGCCTGCTATTAAGAATAGACAGACACAAGTGATCACAGCTCCAGGGTGTGTAAGGGAGGCCTGGTATCAAGAATAGACAGCCACAAGTGATCACAGTACAAGGGTGTGTAAGGAAAGCCTGGTATCAAGAATAGACAGACACAAGTGATCACAGTTCAAGGGTGTGTAAGGAAGGCCTGGTATCAGGAATACACAGACACAAGTGATCACAGTTCAAGGGTGTGTAAGGAAAGCCTGGTATCAAGAATAGACAGACACAAGTGATCACAGTTCAAGGGTGTGTAAGGAAGGCCTGGTATCAGGAATACACAGACACAAGTGATCACAGTTCAAGGGTGTGTAAGGAAGGCATGGCATCAAGAATAGACAGACACAAGTGATCACAGTTCAAGGCTGTGTAAGGAAGGCATGGTATCAAGAATACACCGACACAAGTGATCACAGTTTAAGGGTGTGTAAGGAAGGCATGGCATCAAGAATAGACAGACCCAAGTGATCACAGTTCAAGGGTGTGTAAGGAAGGCCTGGTATCAAGAGTAGACAGACACAAGTGATCACAGCTCAAGGGTGTGTAAGGAAGGCCTGGTATCAAGTATAGACAGACGCAAGTGATCACAGTTCAAGGGTGGGTGTGTAAGGAAGGCATGGTATTAAGAATAGACAGACACAAGTGATCACATTTCAAGGGTGTGTAACGAAGGCCTGGTATCAAGAGTAGACAGACATAAGTGATCACAATTCAAGGGTGTGTAAGAAAGGCATGGCATAAAGAATACACAGACACAAGTGATCACAGTTCAAGGGTGTGTAAGGAAGGCCTGGTATCAAGAACAGACAGACACAAGTGATCACATTTCAAGGGTGTGTAACGAAGGCCTGGTATCAAGAATAGACAGACACAAGTGATCACATTTCAAGGGTGTGTAACGAAGGCCTGGTATCAAGAATAGACAGACACAAGTGATCACATTTCAAGGGTGTGTTACGAAGGCCTGGTATCAAGAATAGACAGACACAAGTGATCACAGCTCCAGGGTGTGTAAGGAAGGCCTGGTATCAAGAATAGACAGACACAAGTGATCACAGCTCAAGGGTGTGTAAGGAAGGCCTGGTATCAAGAATAGACAGACACAAGTGATCACATTTCAAGGCTGTGTAACGAAGGCCTGGTATCAAGAACAGACAGACACAAGTGATCACAGTTCAAGGGTGTGTAAGGAAGGCATGGCATCAGGAATAGACAGACACAAGTGATCACAGTTCAAGGGTGTGTAAGGAAGGCATGGTATCAAGAATAGACAGACACAAGTGATCACAGTTCCAGGGTGTGTAAGGAAGGCATGGAATCAAGAATAGAGAGAGACAAGTGATCACAGTTCAAGGGTGTGTAAGGAATGCCTGGCATCAAGAATAGACAGACACAAGTGATCACAGTTCAAGGGTGTGTAAGGAAGGCATGGTATCAAGAATAGACAGACACAAGATCACAGTTCCAGGGTGTGTAAGGAAGGCCTGGTATCAAGAATAGACAGACACAAGTGATCCTCAAGGGTGTGTAAGGAAGGCATGGCATCAAGAATAGAGAGAGACAAGTGATCACAGTTCAAGGCTGTGTAAGGAAGGCATGGTATCAAGAATACACCGACACAAGTGATCACAGTTCAAGGGTGTGTAAGGAATGCCTGGTATCAAGAATAGACAGACACAAGTGATCACAGTTCAAGGGTGTGTAAGGAAGGCATGGTATCAAGAATAGACAGACACGAGTGATCACAGTTCCAGGGTGTGTAAGGAAGGCCTCGTATCAAGAATACACAGACACAAGTGATCACAGTTCAAGGGTGTGTAAGGAAGGCATGGCATAAAGAATACACAGACACAAGTGATCACAGTTCAAGGGTGTGTAAGGAAGGCATGGTATCAAGAGTAGACAGACACAAGTGATCACAGTTCAAGGGTGTGTAAGGAAGGCATGGTATCAAGAACAGACAGACACAAGTGATCACAGTTCAAGGGTGTGTAAGGAAGGCCTGCAATCAACAATAGACAGACACGAGTGATCACAGTTCAAGGGTGTGTAAGGAAGGCCTGGTATCAAGAACAGACAGCCACAAGTGAGCACAGTTCAGGGGTGTGTAAGGAAGGCATGGCATCAAGAATAGACAGACCCAAGTGATCACAGTTCCAGGGTGTGTAAGGAAGGCATGGTATCAAGAATAGACAGACACAAGTGATCACAGTTCAAGGGTGTGTAAGGAAGGCATGGCATAAAGAATAGTCAGACACAAGTGATCAGAGCTCCAGTGTGTGTAAGGAGGGCATGGTATCAAGAATAGACAGACACAAGTGATCACAGCTCCAGGGTGTGTAAGGAGGGCATGGTACCAAGAACAGACAGACACAAGTGATCACATTTCAAGGGTGTGTAACGAAGGCCTGGTATCAAGAACAGACAAGACACATGTGATCACAGTTCAAGGGTGTGTAAGGAAGGCCTGGTATCAAGAATAGACAGACACAAGTGATCACAGTTCAAAGGTGTGTAAGGACGGCATGGTATCAAGAATAGACAGACACAAGTGATCACAGTTCCAGGGTGTTTAAGGAAGGCATGGTATCAAGAATAGACAGACACAAGTGATCACAGTTCCAGGGTGTGTAAGGAAGGCATGGTATCAAGAATAGACAGACCCAAGTGATCACAGTTCAAGGGTGTGTAAGGAAGGCATGGTATCAAGAATAGACGGACACAAGATCACAGTTCAAGGGTGTGTAAGGAAGGCCTGGTATCAAGAATAGACAGACACAAGTGATCACAGTTCGAGGGTGTTTAAGGAAGGCATGGTATCAAGAATAGACAGGCACAAGTGATCACAGTTCAAGGGTGTGTAAGGAAGGCATGGTATCAAGAATAGACAGACACAAGTGATCACAGTTCAAGGGTGTGTAAGGAAGGCATGGTATCAAGAATAGACAGACACAAGTGATCACAGTTCAAGGGTGTGTAAGGAAGGCATGGCATCAAGAATAGACAGAAACAAGTGATAACAGTTCAAGGGTGTGTAATGAAGGCATAGTATCAAGAATAGACAGACACAAGTGATAACAGTTCAATGGTGTGTAAGGAAGGCATGGTATCAAGAATAGACAGACACAAGTGATTACAGTTCAAGGGTGTGTAAGGAAGGCCTGGCATCAAGAATAGACAGACACAAGTGATCACAGTTCCTGGGTGTGTAAGGAAGGCATGATATCAGGAATAGACAGACACAAGTGATCACAGTTCCTGGGTGTGTAAGGAAGGCCTGGTATCAAGAATAAACAGACACAAGTGATCACAGTTCCTGGGTGTGTAAGGAAGGCCTGGTATCAAGACTAGACAGACACAAGTGATCACAGTTCCTGGGTGTGTAAGGAAGGCATGATATCAAGAATAGACAGACACAAGTGATCACAGTTCAAGGGTTGTAAGGAGGGCATGGTATCAAGAATAAACAGACACAAGTGATCACAGTTCAAGGGTGTGTAAGGAGGGCATGGTATCAAGAATAAACAGACACACGTGATCACAGTTCAAGGGTGTGTAAGGAAGGCATGGTATCAAGAATAGACAGACACACGTGATCACAGTTCAAGGGTGTGTAAGGAAGGCATGGCATCAAGAATACACAGACACAAGTGATCACAGTTCAAGGGTGTGTAAGGAAGGCATGGCATCAAGAATACACAGACACAAGTGATCACAGTTCAAGGGTGTGTAAGGAAGGCCTGGTATCAAGAATAGACAGACACGAGTGATCACAGTTCAAGGGTGTGTAAGGAAGGCCTGGTATCAAGAATAGACAGACACAAGTGATCACAGCTCAAGGGTGTGTAAGGAAGGCATGGTATCAAGAATAGACAGACACGAGTGATCACAGCTCCAGGGTGTGTAAGGAAGGCATGGTATGAAGAAAAGACAGACACAAGTGATCACAGTTCCAGGGTGTGTAAGGAAGGCATGGTATCAAGAATAGACAGACACACGTGATCACAGTTCAAGGGTGTGTAAGGAAGGCCTGGTATCAAGAATAGACAGACACAAGTGATCACAGCTCCAGGGTGTGTAAGGAAGGCATGGTATCAAGAATACACAGACACAAGTGATCACAGTTCAAGGGTGTGTAAGGAAGGCATGGTATCAAGAATAGACAGACACAAGTGATCACAGTTCAAGGGTGTGTAAGGAAGGCCTGGTATCAAGAATAGACAGACACAAGTGATCACAATTCAAGGGTGTGTAAGGAAGGCATGGTATCAAGAATAGACAGACACAAGTGATCACAGCTCCAGGGTGTGTAAGGAAGGCATGGTATCAAGAATAGACAGACACAAGTGATCACATTTCAAGGGTGTGTAAGGAAGGCATGGTATCAAGAATAGACAGACACAAGTGATCACAGCTCAAGGGTGTGTAAGGAAGGCATGGTATCAAGAATAGACAGACACAAGTGATCACAGTTCCAGGGTGTGTAAGGAAGGCATGGTATCAAGAATAGACAGACACAAGTGATCACAGTTCAAGGGTGTGTAAGGAAGGCATGGCATCAAGAATAGACAGACCCAAGTGATCACAGTTCCAGGGTGTGTAAGGAAGGCATGGTATCAAGAATAGACAGACACAAGTGATCACAGTTCAAGGGTGTGTAAGGAAGGCATGGCATAAAGAATAGTCAGACACAAGTGATCAGAGCTCCAGTGTCTGTAAGGAGGGCATGGTACCAAGAACAGACAGACACAAGTGATCACATTTCAAGGGTGTGTGACGAAGGCCTGGTATCAAGAACAGACAGACACAAGTGATCACAGTTCAAAGTTGTGTAAGGACGGCATGGTATCAAGAATAGACAGACACAAGTGATCACAGTTCCAGGGTGTGTAAGGAAGGCATGGTATCAAGAATAGACAGACACAAGTGATCACAGTTCCAGGGTGTGTAAGGAAGGCATGGTATCAAGAATAGACAGACCCAAGTGATCACAGTTCAAGGGTGTGTAAGGAAGGCCTGGTATCAAGAATAGACAGACACAAGTGATCACAGTTCCAGGGTGTGTAAGGAAGGCCTGGTATCAAGAATAGACAGGCACAAGTGATCACAGTTCAAGGGTGTGTAAGGAAGGCATGGCATCAAGAATAGACAGACACAAGTGATCACAGTTCAAGAGTGTGTAAGGAATGCATGGTATCAAGAATAGACAGACACAAGTGATCACAGTTCCAGGGTGTTTAAGGAAGGCATGGTATCAAGAATAGACAGACACAAGTGGTCACAGTTCAAGGGTGTGTAAGGAAGGCATGGTATCAAGAATAGACAGACACAAGTGATCACAGTTCAAGGGTGTGTAAGGAAGGCATGGTATCAAGAATAGACAGACACAAGTGATCACAGTTCAAGGGTGTGTAAGGAAGGCATGGCATCAAGAATAGACAGACACAAGTGATAACAGTTCAAGGGTGTGTAAGGAAGGCATGGTATCAAGAATAGACAGACACAAGTGATAACAGTTCAAGGGTGTGTAAGGAAGGCATGGTATCAAGAATAGACAGACACAAGTGATCACAGTTCAAGGGTGTGTAAGGAAGGCCTGGCATCAAGAATAGACAGACACAAGTGATCACAGTTCCTGGGTGTGTAAGGAAGGCATGATATCAAGAATAGACAGACACAAGTGATCACAGTTCCTGGGTGTGTAAGGAAGGCCTGGTATCAAGAATAAACAGACACAAGTGATCACAGTTCCTGGGTGTGTAAGGAAGGCCTGGTATCAAGAATAGACAGACACAAGTGATCACAGTTCCTGGGTGTGTAAGGAAGGCATGATATCAAGAATAGACAGACACAAGAGATCACTGTTCAAGGGTGTGTAAGGAAGGCCTGGTATCAAGAATAGACAGACACAAGTGATCACAGTTCAAGGGTGGGTGTGTAAGGAAGGCATGGTATCAAGAATACACAGACACAAGTGATCACAGTTGAAGGGTGTGTAAGGAAGTCATGGTATCAAGAATAGACAGACACAAGTGATCACAGTTCAAGGGTGTGTAAGGAAGTCATGGTATCAAGAATAGACAGACACAAGTGATCACAGTTCAAGGGTGTGTAAGGAAGGCCTGGTATCAGGAATAGACAGACACAAGTGATCACAGTTCAAGGGTGTGGAAGGAGGGCATGGTTTCAGGAATAAACAGACACACGTGTTCACAGTTCAAGGGTGTGTAAGGAAGGCATGGTATCAAGAATAGGCAGACACACGTGATCACAGTTCAAGGGTGTGTAAGGAAGGCATGGCATCAAGAATACACAGACACAAGTGATCACAGTTCAAGGGTGTGTAAGGAAGGCATGGCATCAAAAATACACAGACACAAGTGATCACAGTTCAAGGGTGTGTAAGGAAGGCCTGGTATCAAGAATAGACAGACACGAGTGATCACAGTTCAAGGGTGTGTAAGGAAGGCCTGGTATGAAGAAAAGACAGACACAAGTGAATACAGTTCCAGGGTGCGTAAGGAAGGCATGGTATCAAGAATAGACAGACACAAGTGATCACAGCTCAAGGGTGTGTAAGGAAGGCATGGTATCAAGAATAGACAGACACAAGTGATCACAGTTCCAGGGTGTGTAAGGAAGGCATGGTATCAAGAATAGACAGACACAAGTGATCACAGTTCCAGGGTGCGTAAGGAAGGCATGGTATCAAGAATAGACAGACACAAGTGATCACAGCTCAAGGGTGTGTAAGGAAGGCATGGTATCAAGAATAGACAGACACAAGTGATCACAGTTCCAGGGTGTGTAAGGAAGGCATGGTATCAAGAATAGACAGACACAAGTGATCACAGTTCAAGGGTGTGTAAGGAAGGCATGGTATCAAGAATAGACAGACACAAGTGATCACAGTTCAAGGGTGTGTAAGGAAGGCATGGTATCAAGAATAGACAGACACAAGTAATCACAGTTCAGGGGTATGTAAGGAATGCACGGAATCAAGAATAGACAGACACAAGTGATCACAGCTCCAGGGTGTGTAAGGAGGGCATGGTATCAAGAATAGACAGACACAAGTGATCACAGTTCCAGGGTGTGTAAGGAAGGCATGGTATCAAGAATAGACAGACACAAGTGGTCACAGTTCCAGGGTGTGTAAGGAAGGCCTGGTATCAAGCATAGACAGACACAAGTGATCACAGCTCAAGGGTGTGTAAGGAAGGCATGGTATCAAGAATAGACAGACACAAGTGATCACAGTTCAAGGGTGTGTAAGGAAGGCATGGTATCAAGAATAGACAGACGCAAGGGATCACAGTTCAAGGGTGTGTAAGGAAGGCATGGTATCAAGAAAAGACAGACACAAGTGATCACAGCTCCAGGGTGTGTAAGGAAGGCATGGTATCAAGAATAGACAGACACAAGTGATCACAGTTCAAGGGTGTGTAAGGAAGGCATGGTATCAAGAATAGACAGACACAAGTGATCACAGTTCCTGGGTGTGTAAGGAAGGCCTGGTATCAAGAATAGACAGACACAAGTGATCACAGTTCAAGGGTGGGTGTGTAAGGAAGGCATGGTATCAAGAATAGACAGACACAAGATCACAGTTCAAGGGTGTGTAAGGAAGGCATGGTATCAAGAATAAACAGACACACGTGATCACAGTTCAAGGGTGTGTAAGGAAGGCATGGTATCAAGAATAGACAGACACACGTGATCACAGTTCAAGGGTGTGTAAGGAAGGCATGGCATCAAGAATACACAGACACAAGTGATCACAGTTCAAGGGTGTGTAAGGAAGGCATGGCATCAAGAATACACAGACACGAGTGATCACAGTTCAAGGGTGTGTAAGGAAGGCCTGGTATCAAGAATAGACAGACACGAGTGATCACAGTTCAAGGGTGTGTAAGGAAGGCCTGGTATCAAGAATAGGCAGACACAAGTGATCACAGCTCAAGGGTGTGTAAGGAAGGCATGGTATCAAGAATAGACAGACACAAGTGATCACAGTTCCAGGGTGTGTAAGGAAGGCATGGTATCAAGAATAGACAGACACAAGTGATCACAGTTCAAGGGTGTGTAAGGAAGGCATGGTATCAAGAATAGACAGACACAAGTGATCACAGTTCCAGGGTTTGTAAGGAAGGCATGGTATCAAGAATAGACAGACACAAGTGATCACAGTTCAAGGGTGTGTAAGGAAGGCCTGGTATCAAGAATAGACAGACACAAGTGATCACAGCTCAAGGGTGTGTAAGGAATGCATGGTATCAAGAATAGACAGACACAAGTGATCACAGTTCCAGGGTGTTTGAGGAAGGCATGGTATCAAGTATAGACAGACACAAGTGATCACAGTTCAAGGGTGTGTAAGGAAGGCATGGTATCAAGAATAGACAGACACAAGTGATCCCAGTTCAAGGGTGTGTAAGGAAGTCATGGTATCAAGAATAGACAGACACAAGTGATCACAGTTCAAGGGTGTGTAAGGAAGGCATGGTATCAAGAATAGACAGACACAAGTGATCACAGTTCAAGGGTGTGTAAGGAAGGCCTGGTATGAAGATCAGACAGACACAAGTGATCACAGCTCCAGGGTGTGTAAGGAAGGCCTGGTATCAAGAATAGACAGACACAAGTGATCACAGCTCAAGGGTGTGTATGGAAGGCCTGGTATCAAGAATAGACAGACACAAGTGATCACAGCTCAAGGGTGTGTAAGGAAGGCCTGGTATCAAGAATAGACAGACACAAGTGATCACAGCTCCAGGGTGTGTAAGGAAGGCATGGTATCAAGAATAGACAGACACAAGTAATCACAGTTCAAGTGTGTGTAAGGAAGGCATGGTATCAAGAATAGACAGACACAAGTGATCACAGTTCAATGGTGTGTAAGGACGGCCTGGTATCAAGAATAGACAGACACAAGTGATCACAGTTCAAGGGAGTGTAAGGAAGGCATGGCATCAAGAATAGACAGACACAAGTGATCACAGCTCCAGGGTGTGTAAGGAGGGCATGGTATCAAGAATAGACAGACACAAGTGATCACAGTTCCAGGGTGGGTGTGTAAGGAAGGCATGGTATTAAGAATAGACAGACACAAGTGATCACAGCTCCAGGGTGTGTAAGGAAGGCCTGGTATCAAGAATAGACAGACACAAGTGATCACAGTTCAAGGGTGTGTAAGGAAGGCCTGGTATCAAGAATAGACAGACACAAGTGATCACAGTTCAAGGGTGGGTGTGTAAGGAAGGCATGGCATCAAGAATAGACAGACACAAGTGATCACAGCTCCAGGGTGTGTAAGGAGGGCATGGTATCAAGAATAGACAGACACAAGTGATCACAGTTCCAGGGTGGGTGTGTAAGGAAGGCATGGTATTAAGAATAGACAGACACAAGTGATCACAGCTCCAGGGTGTGTAAGGAAGGCCTGCTATTAAGAATAGACAGACACAAGTGATCACAGCTCCAGGGTGTGTAAGGGAGGCCTGGTATCAAGAATAGACAGCCACAAGTGATCACAGTACAAGGGTGTGTAAGGAAAGCCTGGTATCAAGAATAGACAGACACAAGTGATCACAGTTCAAGGGTGTGTAAGGAAGGCCTGGTATCAGGAATACACAGACACAAGTGATCACAGTTCAAGGGTGTGTAAGGAAGGCATGGCATCAAGAATAGACAGACACAAGTGATCACAGTTCAAGTCTGTGTAAGGAAGGCATGGTATCAAGAATAGACAGACACAAGTGATCACAGTTCAAGGGTGTGTAAGGAATGCATGGCATCAAGAATAGACAGACACAAGTGATCACAGTTCAAGGGTGTGTAAGGAAGGCATGGCATCAAGAATAGACAGACACAAGTGATCACAGTTCAAGGCTGTGTAAGGAAGGCATGGTATCAAGAATACACCGACACAAGTGATCACAGTTTAAGGGTGTGTAAGGAAGGCATGGCATCAAGAATAGACAGACCCAAGTGATCACAGTTCAAGGGTGTGTAAGGAAGGCCTGGTATCAAGAGTAGACAGACACAAGTGATCACAGCTCAAGGGTGTGTAAGGAAGGCCTGGTATCAAGTATAGAGAGACGCAAGTGATCACAGTTCAAGGGTGTGTAAGGAAGGCCTGGTATCAAGAATAGACAGACACGAGTGATCACAGTTCAAAGGTGGGTGTGTAAGCAAGGCATGGTATTAAGAATAGACAGACACAAGTGATCACAGTTCAAGGGTGTGTAAGGAAGGCCTGGTATCAAGAATAGACAGACACAAGTGATCACAGTTCAAGAGTGTGTAACAAAGGCCTGGTATCAAGAATAGACAGACACAAGTGATCACAGTTCAAGAGTGTGTAAGGAAGGCATGGTATCAAGAATAGACAGCCACAAGTGATCACAGTTCAAGGGTGTGTAACGAAGGCCTGGTATCAAGAAAAGACAGACACAAGTGATCACAGCTCCAGGGTGTGTAAGGAAGGCATGGTATCAAGAATAGACAGACACAAGTGATCACAGTTCAAGGGTGTGTAAGGAAGGCATGGTATCAAGAATAGACGGACACAAGTGATCACAGTTCCTGGGTGTGTACGGAAGGCCTGGTGTCAAGAATAGACAGACACAAGTGATCACAGTTCAAGGGTGTGTATGGAAGGCCTGGTTTCAAGAATAGACAGACACAAGATCACAGTTCAAGGGTGTGTAAGGAAGGCATGGTATCAAGAATAGACAGACACAAGTGATAACAGTTCCAGGGTGTGTAAGGAAGGCCTGGTATCAAGAATAGACAGACACACGTGATGACAGTTCAAGGGTGTGTAAGGAAGGCATGGCATCAAGAATAGACAGACACACATGATCACAGTTCAAGGGTGTGTAAGGAAGGCATGGCATCAAGAATAGACAGACACAAGTGATCACAGTTCAAGGGTGTGTAAGGAAGGCATGGTATCAAGAATAGACAGACACAAGTGATCACAGTTCAAGGGTGTGTAAGGAAGGCATGGTATCAAGAATAGACGGACACAAGTGATCACAGTTCAAGGGTGTGTAAGGAAGGCTTGGTATCAAGAATAGACAGACACAAGTGATCACAGTTCAAGGGTGTGTAAGGAAGGCCTGGTATCAAGAATAGACAGACACAAGTGATCACAGCTCCAGGGTGTGTAAGGAAGGCCTGGTATCAAGAATAGACAGACACAAGTGATCACAGCTCAAGGGTGCGTATGGAAGGCCTGGTATCAAGAATAGACAGACACAAGTGATCACAGCTCAAGGGTGTGTAAGGAAGGCCTGGTATCAAGAATAGACAGACACAAGTGATCACAGCTCCAGGGTGTGTAAGGAAGGCATGGTATCAAGAATAGACAGACACAAGTAATCACAGTTCAAGTGTGTGTAAGGAAGGCATGGTATCAAGAATAGACAGACACAAGTGATCACAGTTCAATGGTGTGTAAGGACGGCCTGGTATCAAGAATAGACAGACACAAGTGATCACAGTTCAAGGGAGTGTAAGGAAGGCATGGCATCAAGAATAGACAGACACAAGTGATCACAGCTCCAGGGTGTGTAAGGAGGGCATGGTATCAAGAATAGACAGACACAAGTGATCACAGTTCCAGGGTGGGTGTGTAAGGAAGGCATGGTATTAAGAATAGACAGACACAAGTGATCACAGCTCCAGGGTGTGTAAGGAAGGCCTGGTATCAAGAATAGACAGACACAAGTGATCACAGTTCAAGGGTGTGTAAGGAAGGCCTGGTATCAAGAATAGACAGACACAAGTGATCACAGTTCAAGGGTGGGTGTGTAAGGAAGGCATGGCATCAAGAATAGACAGACACAAGTGATCACAGCTCCAGGGTGTGTAAGGAGGGCATGGTATCAAGAATAGACAGACACAAGTGATCACAGTTCCAGGGTGGGTGTGTAAGGAAGGCATGGTATTAAGAATAGACAGACACAAGTGATCACAGCTCCAGGGTGTGTAAGGAAGGCCTGCTATTAAGAATAGACAGACACAAGTGATCACAGCTCCAGGGTGTGTAAGGGAGGCCTGGTATCAAGAATAGACAGCCACAAGTGATCACAGTACAAGGGTGTGTAAGGAAAGCCTGGTATCAAGAATAGACAGACACAAGTGATCACAGTTCAAGGGTGTGTAAGGAAGGCCTGGTATCAGGAATACACAGACACAAGTGATCACAGTTCAAGGGTGTGTAAGGAAGGCATGGCATCAAGAATAGACAGACACAAGTGATCACAGTTCAAGTCTGTGTAAGGAAGGCATGGTATCAAGAATAGACAGACACAAGTGATCACAGTTCAAGGGTGTGTAAGGAATGCATGGCATCAAGAATAGACAGACACAAGTGATCACAGTTCAAGGGTGTGTAAGGAAGGCATGGCATCAAGAATAGACAGACACAAGTGATCACAGTTCAAGGCTGTGTAAGGAAGGCATGGTATCAAGAATACACCGACACAAGTGATCACAGTTTAAGGGTGTGTAAGGAAGGCATGGCATCAAGAATAGACAGACCCAAGTGATCACAGTTCAAGGGTGTGTAAGGAAGGCCTGGTATCAAGAGTAGACAGACACAAGTGATCACAGCTCAAGGGTGTGTAAGGAAGGCCTGGTATCAAGTATAGAGAGACGCAAGTGATCACAGTTCAAGGGTGTGTAAGGAAGGCCTGGTATCAAGAATAGACAGACACGAGTGATCACAGTTCAAAGGTGGGTGTGTAAGCAAGGCATGGTATTAAGAATAGACAGACACAAGTGATCACAGTTCAAGAGTGTGTAACAAAGGCCTGGTATCAAGAATAGACAGACACAAGTGATCACAGTTCAAGAGTGTGTAAGGAAGGCATGGCATCAAGAATAGACAGACCCAAGTGATCACAGTTCAAGGGTGTGTAAGGAAGGCCTGGTATCAAGAGTAGACAGACACAAGTGATCACAGCTCAAGGGTGTGTAAGGAAGGCCTGGTATCAAGTATAGAGAGACGCAAGTGATCACAGTTCAAGGGTGTGTAAGGAAGGCCTGGTATCAAGAATAGACAGACACGAGTGATCACAGTTCAAAGGTGGGTGTGTAAGCAAGGCATGGTATTAAGAATAGACAGACACAAGTGATCACAGTTCAAGGGTGTGTAAGGAAGGCCTGGTATCAAGAATAGACAGACACAAGTGATCACAGTTCAAGAGTGTGTAACAAAGGCCTGGTATCAAGAATAGACAGACACAAGTGATCACAGTTCAAGAGTGTGTAAGGAAGGCATGGTATCAAGAATAGACAGCCACAAGTGATCACAGTTCAAGGGTGTGTAACGAAGGCCTGGTATCAAGAAAAGACAGACACAAGTGATCACAGCTCCAGGGTGTGTAAGGAAGGCATGGTATCAAGAATAGACAGACACAAGTGATCACAGTTCAAGGGTGTGTAAGGAAGGCATGGTATCAAGAATAGACGGACACAAGTGATCACAGTTCCTGGGTGTGTACGGAAGGCCTGGTGTCAAGAATAGACAGACACAAGTGATCACAGTTCAAGGGTGTGTATGGAAGGCCTGGTTTCAAGAATAGACAGACACAAGATCACAGTTCAAGGGTGTGTAAGGAAGGCATGGTATCAAGAATAGACAGACACAAGTGATAACAGTTCCAGGGTGTGTAAGGAAGGCCTGGTATCAAGAATAGACAGACACACGTGATGACAGTTCAAGGGTGTGTAAGGAAGGCATGGCATCAAGAATAGACAGACACACATGATCACAGTTCAAGGGTGTGTAAGGAAGGCATGGCATCAAGAATAGACAGACACAAGTGATCAAAGTTCAAGGGTGTGTAAGGAAGGCATGGTATCAAGAATAGACAGACACAAGTGATCACAGTTCAAGGGTGTGTAAGGAAGGCATGGTATCAAGAATAGACGGACACAAGTGATCACAGTTCAAGGGTGTGTAAGGAAGGCTTGGTATCAAGAATAGACAGACACAAGTGATCACAGTTCAAGGGTGTGTAAGGAAGGCCTGGTATCAAGAATAGACAGACACAAGTGATCACAGCTCCAGGGTGTGTAAGGAAGGCCTGGTATCAAGAATAGACAGACACAAGTGATCACAGCTCAAGGGTGCGTATGGAAGGCCTGGTATCAAGAATAGACAGACACAAGTGATCACAGCTCAAGGGTGTGTAAGGAAGGCCTGGTATCAAGAATAGACAGACACAAGTGATCACAGCTCCAGGGTGTGTAAGGAAGGCATGGTATCAAGAATAGACAGACACAAGTAATCACAGTTCAAGTGTGTGTAAGGAAGGCATGGTATCAAGAATAGACAGACACAAGTGATCACAGTTCAATGGTGTGTAAGGACGGCCTGGTATCAAGAATAGACAGACACAAGTGATCACAGTTCAAGGGAGTGTAAGGAAGGCATGGCATCAAGAATAGACAGACACAAGTGATCACAGCTCCAGGGTGTGTAAGGAGGGCATGGTATCAAGAATAGACAGACACAAGTGATCACAGTTCCAGGGTGGGTGTGTAAGGAAGGCATGGTATTAAGAATAGACAGACACAAGTGATCACAGCTCCAGGGTGTGTAAGGAAGGCCTGGTATCAAGAATAGACAGACACAAGTGATCACAGTTCAAGGGTGTGTAAGGAAGGCCTGGTATCAAGAATAGACAGACACAAGTGATCACAGTTCAAGGGTGGGTGTGTAAGGAAGGCATGGCATCAAGAATAGACAGACACAAGTGATCACAGCTCCAGGGTGTGTAAGGAGGGCATGGTATCAAGAATAGACAGACACAAGTGATCACAGTTCCAGGGTGGGTGTGTAAGGAAGGCATGGTATTAAGAATAGACAGACACAAGTGATCACAGCTCCAGGGTGTGTAAGGAAGGCCTGCTATTAAGAATAGACAGACACAAGTGATCACAGCTCCAGGGTGTGTAAGGGAGGCCTGGTATCAAGAATAGACAGCCACAAGTGATCACAGTACAAGGGTGTGTAAGGAAAGCCTGGTATCAAGAATAGACAGACACAAGTGATCACAGTTCAAGGGTGTGTAAGGAAGGCCTGGTATCAGGAATACACAGACACAAGTGATCACAGTTCAAGGGTGTGTAAGGAAGGCATGGCATCAAGAATAGACAGACACAGGTGATCACAGTTCAAGTCTGTGTAAGGAAGGCATGGTATCAAGAATAGACAGACACAAGTGATCACAGTTCAAGGGTGTGTAAGGAATGCATGGCATCAAGAATAGACAGACACAAGTGATCACAGTTCAAGGGTGTGTAAGGAAGGCATGGCATCAAGAATAGACAGACACAAGTGATCACAGTTCAAGGCTGTGTAAGGAAGGCATGGTATCAAGAATACACCGACACAAGTGATCACAGTTTAAGGGTGTGTAAGGAAGGCATGGCATCAAGAATAGACAGACCCAAGTGATCACAGTTCAAGGGTGTGTAAGGAAGGCCTGGTATCAAGAGTAGACAGACACAAGTGATCACAGCTCAAGGGTGTGTAAGGAAGGCCTGGTATCAAGTATAGAGAGACGCAAGTGATCACAGTTCAAGGGTGTGTAAGGAAGGCCTGGTATCAAGAATAGACAGACACGAGTGATCACAGTTCAAAGGTGGGTGTGTAAGCAAGGCATGGTATTAAGAATAGACAGACACAAGTGATCACAGTTCAAGAGTGTGTAACAAAGGCCTGGTATCAAGAATAGACAGACACAAGTGATCACAGTTCAAGAGTGTGTAAGGAAGGCATGGTATCAAGAATAGACAGCCACAAGTGATCACAGTTCAAGGGTGTGTAACGAAGGCCTGGTATCAAGAAAAGACAGACACAAGTGATCACAGCTCCAGGGTGTGTAAGGAAGGCATGGTATCAAGAATAGACAGACACAAGTGATCACAGTTCAAGGGTGTGTAAGGAAGGCATGGTATCAAGAATAGACGGACACAAGTGATCACAGTTCCTGGGTGTGTACGGAACGCCTGGTGTCAAGAATAGACAGACACAAGTGATCACAGTTCAAGGGTGTGTATGGAAGGCCTGGTTTCAAGAATAGACAGACACAAGATCACAGTTCAAGGGTGTGTAAGGAAGGCATGGTATCAAGAATAGACAGACACAAGTGATAACAGTTCCAGGGTGTGTAAGGAAGGCCTGGTATCAAGAATAGACAGACACACGTGATGACAGTTCAAGGGTGTGTAAGGAAGGCATGGCATCAAGAATAGACAGACACACATGATCACAGTTCAAGGGTGTGTAAGGAAGGCATGGCATCAAGAATAGACAGACACAAGTGATCACAGTTCAAGGGTGTGTAAGGAAGGCATGGTATCAAGAATAGACAGACACAAGTGATCACAGTTCAAGGGTGTGTAAGGAAGGCATGGTATCAAGAATAGACGGACACAAGTGATCACAGTTCAAGGGTGTGTAAGGAAGGCTTGGTATCAAGAATAGACAGACACACGTGATCACAGTTCAAGGGTGTGTAAGGAAGGCATGGTATCAAGAATAGACAGACACAAGTGATCACAGTTCCAGGGTGTGTAAGGAGGGCATGGTATCAAGAATAGACAGGCACAAGTGATCACAGTTCAAGGGTGTGTAAGGAAGGCATGGTATCAAAAATAGACAGACAGAAGATCACAGTTCAGGGGTGTGTAAGGAAGGCATGGTATCAAGAATAGACAGACACAAGTGATCACAGTTCAAGGGTGTGTAAGGAAGGCCTGGTATCAAAAATAGACAGACACAAGATCACAGTTCAAGGGTGTGTAAGGAAGGCCTGGTATCAAAAATAGACAGACACAAGATCACAGTTCAAGGGTGTGTAAGGAAAGCCTGGTATCAAGAATAGACAGACACAAGTGATCACAGTTCAAGGGTGTGTAAGGAAGGCCTGGTATCAGGAATACACAGACACAAGTGATCACAGTTCAAGGGTGTGTAAGGAAGGCATGGCATCAAGAATAGACAGAAACAAGTGATCACAGTTCAAGGCTGTGTAAGGAAGGCATGGTATCAAGAATAGACAGACACAAGTGATCACAGTTCAAGGGTGTGTAAGGAATGCATGGCATCAAGAATAGACAGACACAAGTGATCACAGTTCAAGGGTGTGTAAGGAAGGCATGGCATCAAGAATAGACAGACACAAGTGATCACAGTTCAAGGCTGTGTAAGGAAGGCATGGTATCAAGAATACACCGACACAAGTGATCACAGTTTAAGGGTGTGTAAGGAAGGCATGGCATCAAGAATAGACAGACCCAAGTGATCACAGTTCAAGGGTGTGTAAGGAAGGCCTGGTATCAAGAGTAGACAGACACAAGTGATCACAGCTCAAGGGTGTGTAAGGAAGGCCTGGTATCAAGTATAGACAGACGCAAGTGATCACAGTTCAAGGGTGTGTAAGGAAGGCCTGGTATCAAGAATAGACAGACACAAGTGATCACAGTTCAAAGGTGGGTGTGTAAGCAAGGCATGGTATTAAGAATAGACAGACACAAGTGATCACAGTTCAAGGGTGTGTAAAGAAGGCCTGGTATCAAGAATAGACAGACACAAGTGATCACAGTTCAAGAGTGTGTAACAAAGGCCTGGTATCAAGAATAGACAGACACAAGTGATCACAGTTCAAGAGTGTGTAAGGAAGGCATGGTATCAAGAATAGACAGCCACAAGTGATCACAGTTCAAGGGTGTGTAACGAAGGCCTGGTATCAAGAAAAGACAGACACAAGTGATCACAGCTCCAGGGTGTGTAAGGAAGGCATGGTATCAAGAATAGACAGACACAAGTGATCACAGTTCAAGGGTGTGTAAGGAAGGCTTGGTATCAAGAATAGACAGACACAAGTGATCACAGTTCAAGGGTGTGTAAGGAAGGCATGGTATCAAGAATAGACAGACACAAGTGATCACAGTTCCTGGGTGTGTACGGAAGGCCTGGTGTCAAGAATAGACAGACACAAGTGATCACAGTTCAAGGGTGTGTATGGAAGGCCTGGTATCAAGAATAGACAGACACAAGATCACAGTTCAAGGGTGTGTAAGGAAGGCATGGTATCAAGAATAGACAGACACAAGTGATAACAGTTCCAGGGTGTGTAAGGAAGGCCTGGTATCAAGAATAGACAGACACACGTGATCACAGTTCAGGGGTGTGTAAGGAAGGCATGGCATCAAGAATAGACAGACACACGTGATCACAGTTCAAGGGTGTGTAAGGAAGGCATGGCATCAGGAATAGACAGACACAAGTGATCACAGTTCAAGGGTGTGTAAGGAAGGCATGGTATCAAGAATAGACAGGCACAAGTGATCACAGTTCAAGGGTGTGTAAGGAAGGCCTGGTATCAAAAATAGACAGACACAAAATCACAGTTCAAGTGTGTGTAAGGAAGGCATGGTATCAAGAATAGACAGACACAAGTGATCACAGTTCAAGGGTGTGTATGGAAGGCCTGGTATCAAGAATAGACAGACACAAGATCACAGTTCAAGGGTGTGTAAGGAAGGCATGGTATCAAGAATAGACAGACACAAGTGATAACAGTTCCAGGGTGTGTAAGGAAGGCATGGTATCAAGAATAGACAGACACACGTGATCACAGTTCAAGGGTGTGTAAGGAAGGCATGGCATCAAGAATACACAGACACAAGTGATCACAGTTCAAGGGTGTGTAAGGAAGGCATGGCATCAAGAATACACAGACACAAGTGATCACAGTTCAAGGGTGTGTAAGGAAGGCCTGGTATCAAGAATAGACAGACACGAGTGATCACAGTTCAAGGGTGTGTAAGGAAGGCCTGGTATCAAGAATAGACAGACACAAGTGATCACAGCTCAAGGGTGTGTAAGGAAGGCATGGTATCAAGAATAGACAGACACGAGTGATCACAGCTCCAGGGTGTGTAAGGAAGGCATGGTATGAAGAAAAGACAGACACAAGTGATCACAGTTCCAGGGTGTGTAAGGAAGGCATGGTATCAAGAATAGACAGACACACGTGATCACAGTTCAAGGGTGTGTAAGGAAGGCCTGGTATCAAGAATAGACAGACACAAGTGATCACAGCTCCAGGGTGTGTAAGGAAGGCATGGTATCAAGAATACACAGACACAAGTGATCACAGTTCAAGGGTGTGTAAGGAAGGCATGGTATCAAGAATAGACAGACACAAGTGATCACAGTTCAAGGGTGTGTAAGGAAGGCCTGGTATCAAGAATAGACAGACACAAGTGATCACAATTCAAGGGTGTGTAAGGAAGGCATGGTATCAAGAATAGACAGACACAAGTGATCACAGCTCCAGGGTGTGTAAGGAAGGCATGGTATCAAGAATAGACAGACACAAGTGATCACATTTCAAGGGTGTGTAAGGAAGGCATGGTATCAAGAATAGACAGACACAAGTGATCACAGCTCAAGGGTGTGTAAGGAAGGCATGGTATCAAGAATAGACAGACACAAGTGATCACAGTTCCAGGGTGTGTAAGGAAGGCATGGTATCAAGAATAGACAGACACAAGTGATCACAGTTCAAGGGTGTGTAAGGAAGGCATGGCATCAAGAATAGACAGACCCAAGTGATCACAGTTCCAGGGTGTGTAAGGAAGGCATGGTATCAAGAATAGACAGACACAAGTGATCACAGTTCAAGGGTGTGTAAGGAAGGCATGGCATAAAGAATAGTCAGACACAAGTGATCAGAGCTCCAGTGTCTGTAAGGAGGGCATGGTACCAAGAACAGACAGACACAAGTGATCACATTTCAAGGGTGTGTGACGAAGGCCTGGTATCAAGAACAGACAGACACAAGTGATCACAGTTCAAAGTTGTGTAAGGACGGCATGGTATCAAGAATAGACAGACACAAGTGATCACAGTTCCAGGGTGTGTAAGGAAGGCATGGTATCAAGAATAGACAGACACAAGTGATCACAGTTCCAGGGTGTGTAAGGAAGGCATGGTATCAAGAATAGACAGACCCAAGTGATCACAGTTCAAGGGTGTGTAAGGAAGGCCTGGTATCAAGAATAGACAGACACAAGTGATCACAGTTCCAGGGTGTGTAAGGAAGGCCTGGTATCAAGAATAGACAGGCACAAGTGATCACAGTTCAAGGGTGTGTAAGGAAGGCATGGCATCAAGAATAGACAGACACAAGTGATCACAGTTCAAGAGTGTGTAAGGAATGCATGGTATCAAGAATAGACAGACACAAGTGATCACAGTTCCAGGGTGTTTAAGGAAGGCATGGTATCAAGAATAGACAGACACAAGTGGTCACAGTTCAAGGGTGTGTAAGGAAGGCATGGTATCAAGAATAGACAGACACAAGTGATCACAGTTCAAGGGTGTGTAAGGAAGGCATGGTATCAAGAATAGACAGACACAAGTGATCACAGTTCAAGGGTGTGTAAGGAAGGCATGGCATCAAGAATAGACAGACACAAGTGATAACAGTTCAAGGGTGTGTAAGGAAGGCATGGTATCAAGAATAGACAGACACAAGTGATAACAGTTGAAGGGTGTGTAAGGAAGGCATGGTATCAAGAATAGACAGACACAAGTGATCACAGTTCAAGGGTGTGTAAGGAAGGCCTGGCATCAAGAATAGACAGACACAAGTGATCACAGTTCCTGGGTGTGTAAGGAAGGCATGATATCAAGAATAGACAGACACAAGTGATCACAGTTCCTGGGTGTGTAAGGAAGGCCTGGTATCAAGAATAAACAGACACAAGTGATCACAGTTCCTGGGTGTGTAAGGAAGGCCTGGTATCAAGAATAGACAGACACAAGTGATCACAGTTCCTGGGTGTGTAAGGAAGGCATGATATCAAGAATAGACAGACACAAGAGATCACTGTTCAAGGGTGTGTAAGGAAGGCCTGGTATCAAGAATAGACAGACACAAGTGATCACAGTTCAAGGGTGGGTGTGTAAGGAAGGCATGGTATCAAGAATACACAGACACAAGTGATCACAGTTCAAGGGTGTGTAAGGAAGTCATGGTATCAAGAATAGACAGACACAAGTGATCACAGTTCAAGGGTGTGTAAGGAAGTCATGGTATCAAGAATAGACAGACACAAGTGATCACAGTTCAAGGGTGTGTAAGGAAGGCCTGGTATCAGGAATAGACAGACACAAGTGATCACAGTTCAAGGGTGTGGAAGGAGGGCATGGTTTCAGGAATAAACAGACACACGTGTTCACAGTTCAAGGGTGTGTAAGGAAGGCATGGTATCAAGAATAGGCAGACACACGTGATCACAGTTCAAGGGTGTGTAAGGAAGGCATGGCATCAAGAATACACAGACACAAGTGATCACAGTTCAAGGGTGTGTAAGGAAGGCATGGCATCAAAAATACACAGACACAAGTGATCACAGTTCAAGGGTGTGTAAGGAAGGCCTGGTATCAAGAATAGACAGACACGAGTGATCACAGTTCAAGGGTGTGTAAGGAAGGCCTGGTATGAAGAAAAGACAGACACAAGTGAATACAGTTCCAGGGTGCGTAAGGAAGGCATGGTATCAAGAATAGACAGACACAAGTGATCACAGCTCAAGGGTGTGTAAGGAAGGCATGGTATCAAGAATAGACAGACACAAGTGATCACAGTTCCAGGGTGTGTAAGGAAGGCATGGTATCAAGAATAGACAGACACAAGTGATCACAGTTCCAGGGTGTGTAAGGAAGGCATGGCATCAAAAATACACAGACACAAGTGATCACAGTTCAAGGGTGTGTAAGGAAGGCCTGGTATCAAGAATAGACAGACACGAGTGATCACAGTTCAAGGGTGTGTAAGGAAGGCCTGGTATGAAGAAAAGACAGACACAAGTGAATACAGTTCCAGGGTGCGTAAGGAAGGCATGGTATCAAGAATAGACAGACACAAGTGATCACAGCTCAAGGGTGTGTAAGGAAGGCATGGTATCAAGAATAGACAGACACAAGTGATCACAATTCAAGGGTGTGTAAGGAAGGCATGGTATCAAGAATAGACAGACACAAGTGATCACAGCTCCAGGGTGTGTAAGGAAGGCATGGTATCAAGAATAGACAGACACAAGTGATCACATTTCAAGGGTGTGTAAGGAAGGCATGGTATCAAGAATAGACAGACACAAGTGATCACAGCTCAAGGGTGTGTAAGGAAGGCATGGTATCAAGAATAGACAGACACAAGTGATCACAGTTCCAGGGTGTGTAAGGAAGGCATGGTATCAAGAATAGACAGACACAAGTGATCACAGTTCAAGGGTGTGTAAGGAAGGCATGGCATCAAGAATAGACAGACCCAAGTGATCACAGTTCCAGGGTGTGTAAGGAAGGCATGGTATCAAGAATAGACAGACACAAGTGATCACAGTTCAAGGGTGTGTAAGGAAGGCATGGCATAAAGAATAGTCAGACACAAGTGATCAGAGCTCCAGTGTCTGTAAGGAGGGCATGGTACCAAGAACAGACAGACACAAGTGATCACATTTCAAGGGTGTGTGACGAAGGCCTGGTATCAAGAACAGACAGACACAAGTGATCACAGTTCAAAGTTGTGTAAGGACGGCATGGTATCAAGAATAGACAGACACAAGTGATCACAGTTCCAGGGTGTGTAAGGAAGGCATGGTATCAAGAATAGACAGACACAAGTGATCACAGTTCCAGGGTGTGTAAGGAAGGCATGGTATCAAGAATAGACAGACCCAAGTGATCACAGTTCAAGGGTGTGTAAGGAAGGCCTGGTATCAAGAATAGACAGACACAAGTGATCACAGTTCCAGGGTGTGTAAGGAAGGCCTGGTATCAAGAATAGACAGGCACAAGTGATCACAGTTCAAGGGTGTGTAAGGAAGGCATGGCATCAAGAATAGACAGACACAAGTGATCACAGTTCCAGGGTGTTTAAGGAAGGCATGGTATCAAGAATAGACAGACACAAGTGGTCACAGTTCAAGGGTGTGTAAGGAAGGCATGGTATCAAGAATAGACAGACACAAGTGATCACAGTTCAAGGGTGTGTAAGGAAGGCATGGTATCAAGAATAGACAGACACAAGTGATCACAGTTCAAGGGTGTGTAAGGAAGGCATGGCATCAAGAATAGACAGACACAAGTGATAACAGTTCAAGGGTGTGTAAGGAAGGCATGGTATCAAGAATAGACAGACACAAGTGATAACAGTTCAAGGGTGTGTAAGGAAGGCATGGTATCAAGAATAGACAGACACAAGTGATCACAGTTCAAGGGTGTGTAAGGAAGGCCTGGCATCAAGAATAGACAGACACAAGTGATCACAGTTCCTGGGTGTGTAAGGAAGGCATGATATCAAGAATAGACAGACACAAGTGATCACAGTTCCTGGGTGTGTAAGGAAGGCCTGGTATCAAGAATAAACAGACACAAGTGATCACAGTTCCGGGGTGTGTAAGGAAGGCCTGGTATCAAGAATAGACAGACACAAGTGATCACAGTTCCTGGGTGTGTAAGGAAGGCATGATATCAAGAATAGACAGACACAAGAGATCACTGTTCAAGGGTGTGTAAGGAAGGCCTGGTATCAAGAATAGACAGACACAAGTGATCACAGTTCAAGGGTGGGTGTGTAAGGAAGGCATGGTATCAAGAATACACAGACACAAGTGATCACAGTTCAAGGGTGTGTAAGGAAGTCATGGTATCAAGAATAGACAGACACAAGTGATCACAGTTCAAGGGTGTGTAAGGAAGTCATGGTATCAAGAATAGACAGACACAAGTGATCACAGTTCAAGGGTGTGTAAGGAAGGCCTGGTATCAGGAATAGACAGACACAAGTGATCACAGTTCAAGGGTGTGGAAGGAGGGCATGGTTTCAGGAATAAACAGACACACGTGTTCACAGTTCAAGGGTGTGTAAGGAAGGCATGGTATCAAGAATAGGCAGACACACGTGATCACAGTTCAAGGGTGTGTAAGGAAGGCATGGCATCAAGAATACACAGACACAAGTGATCACAGTTCAAGGGTGTGTAAGGAAGGCATGGCATCAAAAATACACAGACACAAGTGATCACAGTTCAAGGGTGTGTAAGGAAGGCCTGGTATCAAGAATAGACAGACACGAGTGATCACAGTTCAAGGGTGTGTAAGGAAGGCCTGGTATGAAGAAAAGACAGACACAAGTGAATACAGTTCCAGGGTGCGTAAGGAAGGCATGGTATCAAGAATAGACAGACACAAGTGATCACAGCTCAAGGGTGTGTAAGGAAGGCATGGTATCAAGAATAGACAGACACAAGTGATCACAGTTCCAGGGTGTGTAAGGAAGGCATGGTATCAAGAATAGACAGACACAAGTGATCACAGTTCCAGGGTGCGTAAGGAAGGCATGGTATCAAGAATAGACAGACACAAGTGATCACAGCTCAAGGGTGTGTAAGGAAGGCATGGTATCAAGAATAGACAGACACAAGTGATCACAGTTCCAGGGTGTGTAAGGAAGGCATGGTATCAAGAATAGACAGACACAAGTGATCACAGTTCAAGGGTGTGTAAGGAAGGCATGGTATCAAGAATAGACAGACACAAGTGATCACAGTTCAAGGGTGTGTAAGGAAGGCATGGTATCAAGAATAGACAGACACAAGTAATCACAGTTCAGGGGTATGTAAGGAATGCACGGAATCAAGAATAGACAGACACAAGTGATCACAGCTCCAGGGTGTGTAAGGAGGGCATGGTATCAAGAATAGACAGACACAAGTGATCACAGTTCCAGGGTGTGTAAGGAAGGCATGGTATCAAGAATAGACAGACACAAGTGGTCACAGTTCCAGGGTGTGTAAGGAAGGCCTGGTATCAAGCATAGACAGACACAAGTGATCACAGCTCAAGGGTGTGTAAGGAAGGCATGGTATCAAGAATAGACAGACACAAGTGATCACAGTTCAAGGGTGTGTAAGGAAGGCATGGTATCAAGAATAGACAGACGCAAGGGATCACAGTTCAAGGGTGTGTAAGGAAGGCATGGTATCAAGAAAAGACAGACACAAGTGATCACAGCTCCAGGGTGTGTAAGGAAGGCATGGTATCAAGAATAGACAGACACAAGTGATCACAGTTCAAGGGTGTGTAAGGAAGGCATGGTATCAAGAATAGACAGACACAAGTGATCACAGTTCCTGGGTGTGTAAGGAAGGCCTGGTATCAAGAATAGACAGACACAAGTGATCACAGTTCAAGGGTGGGTGTGTAAGGAAGGCATGGTATCAAGAATAGACAGACACAAGATCACAGTTCAAGGGTGTGTAAGGAAGGCATGGTATCAAGAATAAACAGACACACGTGATCACAGTTCAAGGGTGTGTAAGGAAGGCATGGTATCAAGAATAGACAGACACACGTGATCACAGTTCAAGGGTGTGTAAGGAAGGCATGGCATCAAGAATACACAGACACAAGTGATCACAGTTCAAGGGTGTGTAAGGAAGGCATGGCATCAAGAATACACAGACACGAGTGATCACAGTTCAAGGGTGTGTAAGGAAGGCCTGGTATCAAGAATAGACAGACACGAGTGATCACAGTTCAAGGGTGTGTAAGGAAGGCCTGGTATCAAGAATAGGCAGACACAAGTGATCACAGCTCAAGGGTGTGTAAGGAAGGCATGGTATCAAGAATAGACAGACACAAGTGATCACAGTTCCAGGGTGTGTAAGGAAGGCATGGTATCAAGAATAGACAGACACAAGTGATCACAGTTCAAGGGTGTGTAAGGAAGGCATGGTATCAAGAATAGACAGACACAAGTGATCACAGTTCCAGGGTTTGTAAGGAAGGCATGGTATCAAGAATAGACAGACACAAGTGATCACAGTTCAAGGGTGTGTAAGGAAGGCCTGGTATCAAGAATAGACAGACACAAGTGATCACAGCTCAAGGGTGTGTAAGGAATGCATGGTATCAAGAATAGACAGACACAAGTGATCACAGTTCCAGGGTGTTTGAGGAAGGCATGGTATCAAGTATAGACAGACACAAGTGATCACAGTTCAAGGGTGTGTAAGGAAGGCATGGTATCAAGAATAGACAGACACAAGTGATCCCAGTTCAAGGGTGTGTAAGGAAGTCATGGTATCAAGAATAGACAGACACAAGTGATCACAGTTCAAGGGTGTGTAAGGAAGGCATGGTATCAAGAATAGACAGACACAAGTGATCACAGTTCAAGGGTGTGTAAGGAAGGCCTGGTATGAAGATCAGACAGACACAAGTGATCACAGCTCCAGGGTGTGTAAGGAAGGCCTGGTATCAAGAATAGACAGACACAAGTGATCACAGCTCAAGGGTGTGTATGGAAGGCCTGGTATCAAGAATAGACAGACACAAGTGATCACAGCTCAAGGGTGTGTAAGGAAGGCCTGGTATCAAGAATAGACAGACACAAGTGATCACAGCTCCAGGGTGTGTAAGGAAGGCATGGTATCAAGAATAGACAGACACAAGTAATCACAGTTCAAGTGTGTGTAAGGAAGGCATGGTATCAAGAATAGACAGACACAAGTGATCACAGTTCAATGGTGTGTAAGGACGGCCTGGTATCAAGAATAGACAGACACAAGTGATCACAGTTCAAGGGAGTGTAAGGAAGGCATGGCATCAAGAATAGACAGACACAAGTGATCACAGCTCCAGGGTGTGTAAGGAGGGCATGGTATCAAGAATAGACAGACACAAGTGATCACAGTTCCAGGGTGGGTGTGTAAGGAAGGCATGGTATTAAGAATAGACAGACACAAGTGATCACAGCTCCAGGGTGTGTAAGGAAGGCCTGGTATCAAGAATAGACAGACACAAGTGATCACAGTTCAAGGGTGTGTAAGGAAGGCCTGGTATCAAGAATAGACAGACACAAGTGATCACAGTTCAAGGGTGGGTGTGTAAGGAAGGCATGGCATCAAGAATAGACAGACACAAGTGATCACAGCTCCAGGGTGTGTAAGGAGGGCATGGTATCAAGAATAGACAGACACAAGTGATCACAGTTCCAGGGTGGGTGTGTAAGGAAGGCATGGTATTAAGAATAGACAGACACAAGTGATCACAGCTCCAGGGTGTGTAAGGAAGGCCTGCTATTAAGAATAGACAGACACAAGTGATCACAGCTCCAGGGTGTGTAAGGGAGGCCTGGTATCAAGAATAGACAGCCACAAGTGATCACAGTACAAGGGTGTGTAAGGAAAGCCTGGTATCAAGAATAGACAGACACAAGTGATCACAGTTCAAGGGTGTGTAAGGAAGGCCTGGTATCAGGAATACACAGACACAAGTGATCACAGTTCAAGGGTGTGTAAGGAAGGCATGGCATCAAGAATAGACAGACACAAGTGATCACAGTTCAAGTCTGTGTAAGGAAGGCATGGTATCAAGAATAGACAGACACAAGTGATCACAGTTCAAGGGTGTGTAAGGAATGCATGGCATCAAGAATAGACAGACACAAGTGATCACAGTTCAAGGGTGTGTAAGGAAGGCATGGCATCAAGAATAGACAGACACAAGTGATCACAGTTCAAGGCTGTGTAAGGAAGGCATGGTATCAAGAATACACCGACACAAGTGATCACAGTTTAAGGGTGTGTAAGGAAGGCATGGCATCAAGAATAGACAGACCCAAGTGATCACAGTTCAAGGGTGTGTAAGGAAGGCCTGGTATCAAGAGTAGACAGACACAAGTGATCACAGCTCAAGGGTGTGTAAGGAAGGCCTGGTATCAAGTATAGAGAGACGCAAGTGATCACAGTTCAAGGGTGTGTAAGGAAGGCCTGGTATCAAGAATAGACAGACACGAGTGATCACAGTTCAAAGGTGGGTGTGTAAGCAAGGCATGGTATTAAGAATAGACAGACACAAGTGATCACAGTTCAAGGGTGTGTAAGGAAGGCCTGGTATCAAGAATAGACAGACACAAGTGATCACAGTTCAAGAGTGTGTAACAAAGGCCTGGTATCAAGAATAGACAGACACAAGTGATCACAGTTCAAGAGTGTGTAAGGAAGGCATGGTATCAAGAATAGACAGCCACAAGTGATCACAGTTCAAGGGTGTGTAACGAAGGCCTGGTATCAAGAAAAGACAGACACAAGTGATCACAGCTCCAGGGTGTGTAAGGAAGGCATGGTATCAAGAATAGACAGACACAAGTGATCACAGTTCAAGGGTGTGTAAGGAAGGCATGGTATCAAGAATAGACGGACACAAGTGATCACAGTTCCTGGGTGTGTACGGAAGGCCTGGTGTCAAGAATAGACAGACACAAGTGATCACAGTTCAAGGGTGTGTATGGAAGGCCTGGTTTCAAGAATAGACAGACACAAGATCACAGTTCAAGGGTGTGTAAGGAAGGCATGGTATCAAGAATAGACAGACACAAGTGATAACAGTTCCAGGGTGTGTAAGGAAGGCCTGGTATCAAGAATAGACAGACACACGTGATGACAGTTCAAGGGTGTGTAAGGAAGGCATGGCATCAAGAATAGACAGACACACATGATCACAGTTCAAGGGTGTGTAAGGAAGGCATGGCATCAAGAATAGACAGACACAAGTGATCACAGTTCAAGGGTGTGTAAGGAAGGCATGGTATCAAGAATAGACAGACACAAGTGATCACAGTTCCTGGGTGTGTAAGGAAGGCATGGTATCAAGAATAGACGGACACAAGTGATCACAGTTCAAGGGTGTGTAAGGAAGGCTTGGTATCAAGAATAGACAGACACAAGTGATCACAGTTCAAGGGTGTGTAAGGAAGGCCTGGTATCAAGAATAGACAGACACAAGTGATCACAGCTCCAGGGTGTGTAAGGAAGGCCTGGTATCAAGAATAGACAGACACAAGTGATCACAGCTCAAGGGTGCGTATGGAAGGCCTGGTATCAAGAATAGACAGACACAAGTGATCACAGCTCAAGGGTGTGTAAGGAAGGCCTGGTATCAAGAATAGACAGACACAAGTGATCACAGCTCCAGGGTGTGTAAGGAAGGCATGGTATCAAGAATAGACAGACACAAGTAATCACAGTTCAAGTGTGTGTAAGGAAGGCATGGTATCAAGAATAGACAGACACAAGTGATCACAGTTCAATGGTGTGTAAGGACGGCCTGGTATCAAGAATAGACAGACACAAGTGATCACAGTTCAAGGGAGTGTAAGGAAGGCATGGCATCAAGAATAGACAGACACAAGTGATCACAGCTCCAGGGTGTGTAAGGAGGGCATGGTATCAAGAATAGACAGACACAAGTGATCACAGTTCCAGGGTGGGTGTGTAAGGAAGGCATGGTATTAAGAATAGACAGACACAAGTGATCACAGCTCCAGGGTGTGTAAGGAAGGCCTGGTATCAAGAATAGACAGACACAAGTGATCACAGTTCAAGGGTGTGTAAGGAAGGCCTGGTATCAAGAATAGACAGACACAAGTGATCACAGTTCAAGGGTGGGTGTGTAAGGAAGGCATGGCATCAAGAATAGACAGACACAAGTGATCACAGCTCCAGGGTGTGTAAGGAGGGCATGGTATCAAGAATAGACAGACACAAGTGATCACAGTTCCAGGGTGGGTGTGTAAGGAAGGCATGGTATTAAGAATAGACAGACACAAGTGATCACAGCTCCAGGGTGTGTAAGGAAGGCCTGCTATTAAGAATAGACAGACACAAGTGATCACAGCTCCAGGGTGTGTAAGGGAGGCCTGGTATCAAGAATAGACAGCCACAAGTGATCACAGTACAAGGGTGTGTAAGGAAAGCCTGGTATCAAGAATAGACAGACACAAGTGATCACAGTTCAAGGGTGTGTAAGGAAGGCCTGGTATCAGGAATACACAGACACAAGTGATCACAGTTCAAGGGTGTGTAAGGAAGGCATGGCATCAAGAATAGACAGACACAAGTGATCACAGTTCAAGTCTGTGTAAGGAAGGCATGGTATCAAGAATAGACAGACACAAGTGATCACAGTTCAAGGGTGTGTAAGGAATGCATGGCATCAAGAATAGACAGACACAAGTGATCACAGTTCAAGGGTGTGTAAGGAAGGCATGGCATCAAGAATAGACAGACACAAGTGATCACAGTTCAAGGCTGTGTAAGGAAGGCATGGTATCAAGAATACACCGACACAAGTGATCACAGTTTAAGGGTGTGTAAGGAAGGCATGGCATCAAGAATAGACAGACCCAAGTGATCACAGTTCAAGGGTGTGTAAGGAAGGCCTGGTATCAAGAGTAGACAGACACAAGTGATCACAGCTCAAGGGTGTGTAAGGAAGGCCTGGTATCAAGTATAGAGAGACGCAAGTGATCACAGTTCAAGGGTGTGTAAGGAAGGCCTGGTATCAAGAATAGACAGACACGAGTGATCACAGTTCAAAGGTGGGTGTGTAAGCAAGGCATGGTATTAAGAATAGACAGACACAAGTGATCACAGTTCAAGAGTGTGTAACAAAGGCCTGGTATCAAGAATAGACAGACACAAGTGATCACAGTTCAAGAGTGTGTAAGGAAGGCATGGCATCAAGAATAGACAGACCCAAGTGATCACAGTTCAAGGGTGTGTAAGGAAGGCCTGGTATCAAGAGTAGACAGACACAAGTGATCACAGCTCAAGGGTGTGTAAGGAAGGCCTGGTATCAAGTATAGAGAGACGCAAGTGATCACAGTTCAAGGGTGTGTAAGGAAGGCCTGGTATCAAGAATAGACAGACACGAGTGATCACAGTTCAAAGGTGGGTGTGTAAGCAAGGCATGGTATTAAGAATAGACAGACACAAGTGATCACAGTTCAAGGGTGTGTAAGGAAGGCCTGGTATCAAGAATAGACAGACACAAGTGATCACAGTTCAAGAGTGTGTAACAAAGGCCTGGTATCAAGAATAGACAGACACAAGTGATCACAGTTCAAGAGTGTGTAAGGAAGGCATGGTATCAAGAATAGACAGCCACAAGTGATCACAGTTCAAGGGTGTGTAACGAAGGCCTGGTATCAAGAAAAGACAGACACAAGTGATCACAGCTCCAGGGTGTGTAAGGAAGGCATGGTATCAAGAATAGACAGACACAAGTGATCACAGTTCAAGGGTGTGTAAGGAAGGCATGGTATCAAGAATAGACGGACACAAGTGATCACAGTTCCTGGGTGTGTACGGAAGGCCTGGTGTCAAGAATAGACAGACACAAGTGATCACAGTTCAAGGGTGTGTATGGAAGGCCTGGTTTCAAGAATAGACAGACACAAGATCACAGTTCAAGGGTGTGTAAGGAAGGCATGGTATCAAGAATAGACAGACACAAGTGATAACAGTTCCAGGGTGTGTAAGGAAGGCCTGGTATCAAGAATAGACAGACACACGTGATGACAGTTCAAGGGTGTGTAAGGAAGGCATGGCATCAAGAATAGACAGACACACATGATCACAGTTCAAGGGTGTGTAAGGAAGGCATGGCATCAAGAATAGACAGACACAAGTGATCAAAGTTCAAGGGTGTGTAAGGAAGGCATGGTATCAAGAATAGACAGACACAAGTGATCACAGTTCAAGGGTGTGTAAGGAAGGCATGGTATCAAGAATAGACAGACACGAGTGATCACAGTTCAAGGGTGTGTAAGGAAGGCCTGGTATAAAGAATAGACAGACACAAGTGATCACAGCTCCAGGGTGTGTAAGGAAGGCCTGGTATCAAGAATAGACAGACACAAGTGATCACAGCTCAAGGGTGTGTATGGAAGGCCTGGTATCAAGAATAGACAGACACAAGTGATCACAGTTCAAGGGTGTGTAAGGAAGGCCTGGTATCAAGAATAGACAGACACAAGTGATCACAGCTCCAGGGTGTGTAAGGAAGGCATGGTATCAAGAATAGACAGACGCAAGTGATCACAGTTCAAGGGTGTGTAAGGAAGGCATGGTATCAAGAATAGACAGACACAAGTGATCCCAGTTCAAGGGTGTGTAAGGAAGTCATGGTATCAAGAATAGACAGACACAAGTGATCCCAGTTCAAGGGTGTGTAAGGAAGTCATGGTATCAAGAATAGACAGACACAGGTGATCACAGTTCAAGGGAGTGTAAGGAAGGCATGGCATCAAGAATAGACAGACACAAGTGATCACAGCTCCATGGTGTGTAAGGAGGGCATGGTATCAAGAATAGACAGACACAAGTGATCACAGTTCCAGGGTGGGTGTGTAAGGAAGGCATGGTATTAAGAATAGACAGACACAAGTGATCACAGCTCCAGGGTGTGTAAGGAAGGCCTGGTATCAAGAATAGACAGACACAAGTGATCACAGTTCAAGGCTGTGTAAGGAAGGCCTGGTATCAAGAATAGACAGACACAAGTGATCACAGCTCAAGGGTGTGTATGGAAGGCCTGGTATCAAGAATAGACAGACACAAGTGATCACAGTTCAAGGGTGTGTAAGGAAGGCCTGGTATCAAGAATAGACAGACACAAGTGATCACAGCTCCAGGGTGTGTAAGGAAGGCATGGTATCAAGAATAGACAGACACAAGTGATCACAGTTCAAGGGTGTGTAAGGAAGGCATGGTATCAAGAATAGACAGACACAAGTGATCCCAGTTCAAGGGTGTGTAAGGAAGTCATGGTATCAAGAATAGACAGACAAAAGTGATCCCAGTTCAAGGGTGTGTAAGGAAGTCATGGTATCAAGAATAGACAGACACAAGTGATCACAGCTCCAGGGTGTGTAAGGAAGGCCTGGTATCAAGAATAGACAGACACAAGTGATCACAGCTCAAGGGTGTGTATGGAAGGCCTGGTATCAAGAATAGACAGACACAAGTGATCACAGTTCAAGGGTGTGTAAGGAAGGCCTGGTATCAAGAATAGACAGACACAAGTGATCACAGCTCCAGGGTGTGTAAGGAAGGCATGGTATCAAGAATAGACAGACACAAGTAATCACAGTTCAAGGGTGTGTAAGGAAGGCATGGTATCAAGAATAGACAGACACAAGTGATCACAGTTCAATGGTGTGTAAGGACGGCCTGGTATCAAGAATAGACAGACACAAGTGATCACAGTTCAAGGGAGTGTAAGGAAGGCATGGCATCAAGAATAGACAGACACAAGTGATCACAGCTCCATGGTGTGTAAGGAGGGCATGGTATCAAGAATAGACAGACACAAGTGATCACAGTTCCAGGGTGGGTGTGTAAGGAAGGCATGGTATTAAGAATAGACAGACACAAGTGATCACAGCTCCAGGGTGTGTAAGGAAGGCCTGGTATCAAGAATAGACAGACACAAGTGATCACAGTTCAAGGCTGTGTAAGGAAGGCCTGGTATCAAGAATAGACAGACACAAGTGATCACAGTTCAAGGGTGGGTGTGTAAGGAAGGCATGGCATCAATAATAGACAGACACAAGTGATCACAGCTCCAGGGTGTGTAAGGAGGGCATGGTATCAAGAATAGACAGACACAAGTGATCACAGTTCCAGGGTGGGTGTGTAAGGAAGGCATGGTATTAAGAATAGACAGACACAAGTGATCACAGCTCCAGGGTGTGTAAGGAAGGCCTGCTATTAAGAATAGACAGACACAAGTGATCACAGCTCCAGGGTGTGTAAGGGAGGCCTGGTATCAAGAATAGACAGCCACAAGTGATCACAGTACAAGGGTGTGTAAGGAAAGCCTGGTATCAAGAATAGACAGACACAAGTGATCACAGTTCAAGGGTGTGTAAGGAAGGCCTGGTATCAGGAATACACAGACACAAGTGATCACAGTTCAAGGGTGTGTAAGGAAAGCCTGGTATCAAGAATAGACAGACACAAGTGATCACAGTTCAAGGGTGTGTAAGGAAGGCCTGGTATCAGGAATACACAGACACAAGTGATCACAGTTCAAGGGTGTGTAAGGAAGGCATGGCATCAAGAATAGACAGACACAAGTGATCACAGTTCAAGGCTGTGTAAGGAAGGCATGGTATCAAGAATACACCGACACAAGTGATCACAGTTTAAGGGTGTGTAAGGAAGGCATGGCATCAAGAATAGACAGACCCAAGTGATCACAGTTCAAGGGTGTGTAAGGAAGGCCTGGTATCAAGAGTAGACAGACACAAGTGATCACAGCTCAAGGGTGTGTAAGGAAGGCCTGGTATCAAGTATAGACAGACGCAAGTGATCACAGTTCAAGGGTGGGTGTGTAAGGAAGGCATGGTATTAAGAATAGACAGACACAAGTGATCACATTTCAAGGGTGTGTAACGAAGGCCTGGTATCAAGAGTAGACAGACATAAGTGATCACAATTCAAGGGTGTGTAAGAAAGGCATGGCATAAAGAATACACAGACACAAGTGATCACAGTTCAAGGGTGTGTAAGGAAGGCCTGGTATCAAGAACAGACAGACACAAGTGATCACATTTCAAGGGTGTGTAACGAAGGCCTGGTATCAAGAATAGACAGACACAAGTGATCACATTTCAAGGGTGTGTAACGAAGGCCTGGTATCAAGAATAGACAGACACAAGTGATCACATTTCAAGGGTGTGTAACGAAGGCCTGGTATCAAGAATAGACAGACACAAGTGATCACAGCTCCAGGGTGTGTAAGGAAGGCCTGGTATCAAGAATAGACAGACACAAGTGATCACAGCTCAAGGGTGTGTAAGGAAGGCCTGGTATCAAGAATAGACAGACACAAGTGATCACATTTCAAGGCTGTGTAACGAAGGCCTGGTATCAAGAACAGACAGACACAAGTGATCACAGTTCAAGGGTGTGTAAGGAAGGCATGGCATCAGGAATAGACAGACACAAGTGATCACAGTTCAAGGGTGTGTAAGGAAGGCATGGTATCAAGAATAGACAGACACAAGTGATCACAGTTCCAGGGTGTGTAAGGAAGGCATGGAATCAAGAATAGAGAGAGACAAGTGATCACAGTTCAAGGGTGTGTAAGGAATGCCTGGCATCAAGAATAGACAGACACAAGTGATCACAGTTCAAGGGTGTGTAAGGAAGGCATGGTATCAAGAATAGACAGACACAAGATCACAGTTCCAGGGTGTGTAAGGAAGGCCTGGTATCAAGAATAGACAGACACAAGTGATCCTCAAGGGTGTGTAAGGAAGGCATGGCATCAAGAATAGAGAGAGACAAGTGATCACAGTTCAAGGCTGTGTAAGGAAGGCATGGTATCAAGAATACACCGACACAAGTGATCACAGTTCAAGGGTGTGTAAGGAATGCCTGGTATCAAGAATAGACAGACACAAGTGATCACAGTTCAAGGGTGTGTAAGGAAGGCATGGTATCAAGAATAGACAGACACGAGTGATCACAGTTCCAGGGTGTGTAAGGAAGGCCTGGTATCAAGAATACACAGACACAAGTGATCACAGTTCAAGGGTGTGTAAGGAAGGCATGGCATAAAGAATACACAGACACAAGTGATCACAGTTCAAGGGTGTGTAAGGAAGGCATGGTATCAAGAGTAGACAGACACAAGTGATCACAGTTCAAGGGTGTGTAAGGAAGGCATGGTATCAAGAACAGACAGACACAAGTGATCACAGTTCAAGGGTGTGTAAGGAAGGCCTGCAATCAACAATAGACAGACACGAGTGATCACAGTTCAAGGGTGTGTAAGGAAGGCCTGGTATCAAGAACAGACAGCCACAAGTGAGCACAGTTCAGGGGTGTGTAAGGAAGGCATGGCATCAAGAATAGACAGACCCAAGTGATCACAGTTCCAGGGTGTGTAAGGAAGGCATGGTATCAAGAATAGACAGACACAAGTGATCACAGTTCAAGGGTGTGTAAGGAAGGCATGGCATAAAGAATAGTCAGACACAAGTGATCAGAGCTCCAGTGTGTGTAAGGAGGGCATGGTATCAAGAATAGACAGACACAAGTGATCACAGCTCCAGGGTGTGTAAGGAGGGCATGGTACCAAGAACAGACAGACACAAGTGATCACATTTCAAGGGTGTGTAACGAAGGCCTGGTATCAAGAACAGACAAGACACATGTGATCACAGTTCAAGGGTGTGTAAGGAAGGCCTGGTATCAAGAATAGACAGACACAAGTGATCACAGTTCAAAGGTGTGTAAGGACGGCATGGTATCAAGAATAGACAGACACAAGTGATCACAGTTCCTGGGTGTTTAAGGAAGGCATGGTATCAAGAATAGACAGACACAAGTGATCACAGTTCCAGGGTGTGTAAGGAAGGCATGGTATCAAGAATAGACAGACCCAAGTGATCACAGTTCAAGGGTGTGTAAGGAAGGCATGGTATCAAGAATAGACGGACACAAGATCACAGTTCAAGGGTGTGTAAGGAAGGCCTGGTATCAAGAATAGACAGACACAAGTGATCACAGTTCGAGGGTGTGTAAGGAAGGCATGGTATCAAGAATAGACAGGCACAAGTGATCACAGTTCAAGGGTGTGTAAGGAAGGCATGGTATCAAGAATAGACAGACACAAGTGATCACAGTTCAAGGGTGTGTAAGGAAGGCATGGTATCAAGAATAGACAGACACAAGTGATCACAGTTCAAGGGTGTGTAAGGAAGGCATGGCATCAAGAATAGACAGAAACAAGTGATAACAGTTCAAGGGTGTGTAATGAAGGCATAGTATCAAGAATAGACAGACACAAGTGATAACAGTTCAATGGTGTGTAAGGAAGGCATGGTATCAAGAATAGACAGACACAAGTGATTACAGTTCAAGGGTGTGTAAGGAAGGCCTGGCATCAAGAATAGACAGACACAAGTGATCACAGTTCCTGGGTGTGTAAGGAAGGCATGATATCAGGAATAGACAGACACAAGTGATCACAGTTCCTGGGTGTGTAAGGAAGGCCTGGTATCAAGAATAAACAGACACAAGTGATCACAGTTCCTGGGTGTGTAAGGAAGGCCTGGTATCAAGACTAGACAGACACAAGTGATCACAGTTCCTGGGTGTGTAAGGAAGGCATGATATCAAGAATAGACAGACACAAGTGATCACAGTTCAAGGGTTGTAAGGAGGGCATGGTATCAAGAATAAACAGACACAAGTGATCACAGTTCAAGGGTGTGTAAGGAGGGCATGGTATCAAGAATAAACAGACACACGTGATCACAGTTCAAGGGTGTGTAAGGAAGGCATGGTATCAAGAATAGACAGACACACGTGATCACAGTTCAAGGGTGTGTAAGGAAGGCATGGCATCAAGAATACACAGACACAAGTGATCACAGTTCAAGGGTGTGTAAGGAAGGCATGGCATCAAGAATACACAGACACAAGTGATCACAGTTCAAGGGTGTGTAAGGAAGGCCTGGTATCAAGAATAGACAGACACGAGTGATCACAGTTCAAGGGTGTGTAAGGAAGGCCTGGTATCAAGAATAGACAGACACAAGTGATCACAGCTCAAGGGTGTGTAAGGAAGGCATGGTATCAAGAATAGACAGACACGAGTGATCACAGCTCCAGGGTGTGTAAGGAAGGCATGGTATGAAGAAAAGACAGACACAAGTGATCACAGTTCCAGGGTGTGTAAGGAAGGCATGGTATCAAGAATAGACAGACACACGTGATCACAGTTCAAGGGTGTGTAAGGAAGGCCTGGTATCAAGAATAGACAGACACAAGTGATCACAGCTCCAGGGTGTGTAAGGAAGGCATGGTATCAAGAATACACAGACACAAGTGATCACAGTTCAAGGGTGTGTAAGGAAGGCATGGTATCAAGAATAGACAGACACAAGTGATCACAGTTCAAGGGTGTGTAAGGAAGGCCTGGTATCAAGAATAGACAGACACAAGTGATCACAATTCAAGGGTGTGTAAGGAAGGCATGGTATCAAGAATAGACAGACACAAGTGATCACAGCTCCAGGGTGTGTAAGGAAGGCATGGTATCAAGAATAGACAGACACAAGTGATCACATTTCAAGGGTGTGTAAGGAAGGCATGGTATCAAGAATAGACAGACACAAGTGATCACAGCTCAAGGGTGTGTAAGGAAGGCATGGTATCAAGAATAGACAGACACAAGTGATCACAGTTCCAGGGTGTGTAAGGAAGGCATGGTATCAAGAATAGACAGACACAAGTGATCACAGTTCAAGGGTGTGTAAGGAAGGCATGGCATCAAGAATAGACAGACCCAAGTGATCACAGTTCCAGGGTGTGTAAGGAAGGCATGGTATCAAGAATAGACAGACACAAGTGATCACAGTTCAAGGGTGTGTAAGGAAGGCATGGCATAAAGAATAGTCAGACACAAGTGATCAGAGCTCCAGTGTCTGTAAGGAGGGCATGGTACCAAGAACAGACAGACACAAGTGATCACATTTCAAGGGTGTGTGACGAAGGCCTGGTATCAAGAACAGACAGACACAAGTGATCACAGTTCAAAGTTGTGTAAGGACGGCATGGTATCAAGAATAGACAGACACAAGTGATCACAGTTCCAGGGTGTGTAAGGAAGGCATGGTATCAAGAATAGACAGACACAAGTGATCACAGTTCCAGGGTGTGTAAGGAAGGCATGGTATCAAGAATAGACAGACCCAAGTGATCACAGTTCAAGGGTGTGTAAGGAAGGCCTGGTATCAAGAATAGACAGACACAAGTGATCACAGTTCCAGGGTGTGTAAGGAAGGCCTGGTATCAAGAATAGACAGGCACAAGTGATCACAGTTCAAGGGTGTGTAAGGAAGGCATGGCATCAAGAATAGACAGACACAAGTGATCACAGTTCAAGAGTGTGTAAGGAATGCATGGTATCAAGAATAGACAGACACAAGTGATCACAGTTCCAGGGTGTTTAAGGAAGGCATGGTATCAAGAATAGACAGACACAAGTGGTCACAGTTCAAGGGTGTGTAAGGAAGGCATGGTATCAAGAATAGACAGACACAAGTGATCACAGTTCAAGGGTGTGTAAGGAAGGCATGGTATCAAGAATAGACAGACACAAGTGATCACAGTTCAAGGGTGTGTAAGGAAGGCATGGCATCAAGAATAGACAGACACAAGTGATAACAGTTCAAGGGTGTGTAAGGAAGGCATGGTATCAAGAATAGACAGACACAAGTGATAACAGTTCAAGGGTGTGTAAGGAAGGCATGGTATCAAGAATAGACAGACACAAGTGATCACAGTTCAAGGGTGTGTAAGGAAGGCCTGGCATCAAGAATAGACAGACACAAGTGATCACAGTTCCTGGGTGTGTAAGGAAGGCATGATATCAAGAATAGACAGACACAAGTGATCACAGTTCCTGGGTGTGTAAGGAAGGCCTGGTATCAAGAATAAACAGACACAAGTGATCACAGTTCCTGGGTGTGTAAGGAAGGCCTGGTATCAAGAATAGACAGACACAAGTGATCACAGTTCCTGGGTGTGTAAGGAAGGCATGATATCAAGAATAGACAGACACAAGAGATCACTGTTCAAGGGTGTGTAAGGAAGGCCTGGTATCAAGAATAGACAGACACAAGTGATCACAGTTCAAGGGTGGGTGTGTAAGGAAGGCATGGTATCAAGAATACACAGACACAAGTGATCACAGTTCAAGGGTGTGTAAGGAAGTCATGGTATCAAGAATAGACAGACACAAGTGATCACAGTTCAAGGGTGTGTAAGGAAGTCATGGTATCAAGAATAGACAGACACAAGTGATCACAGTTCAAGGGTGTGTAAGGAAGGCCTGGTATCAGGAATAGACAGACACAAGTGATCACAGTTCAAGGGTGTGGAAGGAGGGCATGGTTTCAGGAATAAACAGACACACGTGTTCACAGTTCAAGGGTGTGTAAGGAAGGCATGGTATCAAGAATAGGCAGACACACGTGATCACAGTTCAAGGGTGTGTAAGGAAGGCATGGCATCAAGAATACACAGACACAAGTGATCACAGTTCAAGGGTGTGTAAGGAAGGCATGGCATCAAAAATACACAGACACAAGTGATCACAGTTCAAGGGTGTGTAAGGAAGGCCTGGTATCAAGAATAGACAGACACGAGTGATCACAGTTCAAGGGTGTGTAAGGAAGGCCTGGTATGAAGAAAAGACAGACACAAGTGAATACAGTTCCAGGGTGCGTAAGGAAGGCATGGTATCAAGAATAGACAGACACAAGTGATCACAGCTCAAGGGTGTGTAAGGAAGGCATGGTATCAAGAATAGACAGACACAAGTGATCACAGTTCCAGGGTGTGTAAGGAAGGCATGGTATCAAGAATAGACAGACACAAGTGATCACAGTTCCAGGGTGCGTAAGGAAGGCATGGTATCAAGAATAGACAGACACAAGTGATCACAGCTCAAGGGTGTGTAAGGAAGGCATGGTATCAAGAATAGACAGACACAAGTGATCACAGTTCCAGGGTGTGTAAGGAAGGCATGGTATCAAGAATAGACAGACACAAGTGATCACAGTTCAAGGGTGTGTAAGGAAGGCATGGTATCAAGAATAGACAGACACAAGTGATCACAGTTCAAGGGTGTGTAAGGAAGGCATGGTATCAAGAATAGACAGACACAAGTAATCACAGTTCAGGGGTATGTAAGGAATGCACGGAATCAAGAATAGACAGACACAAGTGATCACAGCTCCAGGGTGTGTAAGGAGGGCATGGTATCAAGAATAGACAGACACAAGTGATCACAGTTCCAGGGTGTGTAAGGAAGGCATGGTATCAAGAATAGACAGACACAAGTGGTCACAGTTCCAGGGTGTGTAAGGAAGGCCTGGTATCAAGCATAGACAGACACAAGTGATCACAGCTCAAGGGTGTGTAAGGAAGGCATGGTATCAAGAATAGACAGACACAAGTGATCACAGTTCAAGGGTGTGTAAGGAAGGCATGGTATCAAGAATAGACAGACGCAAGGGATCACAGTTCAAGGGTGTGTAAGGAAGGCATGGTATCAAGAAAAGACAGACACAAGTGATCACAGCTCCAGGGTGTGTAAGGAAGGCATGGTATCAAGAATAGACAGACACAAGTGATCACAGTTCAAGGGTGTGTAAGGAAGGCATGGTATCAAGAATAGACAGACACAAGTGATCACAGTTCCTGGGTGTGTAAGGAAGGCCTGGTATCAAGAATAGACAGACACAAGTGATCACAGTTCAAGGGTGGGTGTGTAAGGAAGGCATGGTATCAAGAATAGACAGACACAAGATCACAGTTCAAGGGTGTGTAAGGAAGGCATGGTATCAAGAATAAACAGACACACGTGATCACAGTTCAAGGGTGTGTAAGGAAGGCATGGTATCAAGAATAGACAGACACACGTGATCACAGTTCAAGGGTGTGTAAGGAAGGCATGGCATCAAGAATACACAGACACAAGTGATCACAGTTCAAGGGTGTGTAAGGAAGGCATGGCATCAAGAATACACAGACACGAGTGATCACAGTTCAAGGGTGTGTAAGGAAGGCCTGGTATCAAGAATAGACAAACACGAGTGATCACAGTTCAAGGGTGTGTAAGGAAGGCCTGGTATCAAGAATAGGCAGACACAAGTGATCACAGCTCAAGGGTGTGTAAGGAAGGCATGGTATCAAGAATAGACAGACACAAGTGATCACAGTTCCAGGGTGTGTAAGGAAGGCATGGTATCAAGAATAGACAGACACAAGTGATCACAGTTCAAGGGTGTGTAAGGAAGGCATGGTATCAAGAATAGACAGACACAAGTGATCACAGTTCCAGGGTTTGTAAGGAAGGCATGGTATCAAGAATAGACAGACACAAGTGATCACAGTTCAAGGGTGTGTAAGGAAGGCCTGGTATCAAGAATAGACAGACACAAGTGATCACAGCTCAAGGGTGTGTAAGGAATGCATGGTATCAAGAATAGACAGACACAAGTGATCACAGTTCCAGGGTGTTTGAGGAAGGCATGGTATCAAGTATAGACAGACACAAGTGATCACAGTTCAAGGGTGTGTAAGGAAGGCATGGTATCAAGAATAGACAGACACAAGTGATCCCAGTTCAAGGGTGTGTAAGGAAGTCATGGTATCAAGAATAGACAGACACAAGTGATCACAGTTCAAGGGTGTGTAAGGAAGGCATGGTATCAAGAATAGACAGACACAAGTGATCACAGTTCAAGGGTGTGTAAGGAAGGCCTGGTATGAAGATCAGACAGACACAAGTGATCACAGCTCCAGGGTGTGTAAGGAAGGCCTGGTATCAAGAATAGACAGACACAAGTGATCACAGCTCAAGGGTGTGTATGGAAGGCCTGGTATCAAGAATAGACAGACACAAGTGATCACAGCTCAAGGGTGTGTAAGGAAGGCCTGGTATCAAGAATAGACAGACACAAGTGATCACAGCTCCAGGGTGTGTAAGGAAGGCATGGTATCAAGAATAGACAGACACAAGTAATCACAGTTCAAGTGTGTGTAAGGAAGGCATGGTATCAAGAATAGACAGACACAAGTGATCACAGTTCAATGGTGTGTAAGGACGGCCTGGTATCAAGAATAGACAGACACAAGTGATCACAGTTCAAGGGAGTGTAAGGAAGGCATGGCATCAAGAATAGACAGACACAAGTGATCACAGCTCCAGGGTGTGTAAGGAGGGCATGGTATCAAGAATAGACAGACACAAGTGATCACAGTTCCAGGGTGGGTGTGTAAGGAAGGCATGGTATTAAGAATAGACAGACACAAGTGATCACAGCTCCAGGGTGTGTAAGGAAGGCCTGGTATCAAGAATAGACAGACACAAGTGATCACAGTTCAAGGGTGTGTAAGGAAGGCCTGGTATCAAGAATAGACAGACACAAGTGATCACAGTTCAAGGGTGGGTGTGTAAGGAAGGCATGGCATCAAGAATAGACAGACACAAGTGATCACAGCTCCAGGGTGTGTAAGGAGGGCATGGTATCAAGAATAGACAGACACAAGTGATCACAGTTCCAGGGTGGGTGTGTAAGGAAGGCATGGTATTAAGAATAGACAGACACAAGTGATCACAGCTCCAGGGTGTGTAAGGAAGGCCTGCTATTAAGAATAGACAGACACAAGTGATCACAGCTCCAGGGTGTGTAAGGGAGGCCTGGTATCAAGAATAGACAGCCACAAGTGATCACAGTACAAGGGTGTGTAAGGAAAGCCTGGTATCAAGAATAGACAGACACAAGTGATCACAGTTCAAGGGTGTGTAAGGAAGGCCTGGTATCAGGAATACACAGACACAAGTGATCACAGTTCAAGGGTGTGTAAGGAAGGCATGGCATCAAGAATAGACAGACACAAGTGATCACAGTTCAAGTCTGTGTAAGGAAGGCATGGTATCAAGAATAGACAGACACAAGTGATCACAGTTCAAGGGTGTGTAAGGAATGCATGGCATCAAGAATAGACAGACACAAGTGATCACAGTTCAAGGGTGTGTAAGGAAGGCATGGCATCAAGAATAGACAGACACAAGTGATCACAGTTCAAGGCTGTGTAAGGAAGGCATGGTATCAAGAATACACCGACACAAGTGATCACAGTTTAAGGGTGTGTAAGGAAGGCATGGCATCAAGAATAGACAGACCCAAGTGATCACAGTTCAAGGGTGTGTAAGGAAGGCCTGGTATCAAGAGTAGACAGACACAAGTGATCACAGCTCAAGGGTGTGTAAGGAAGGCCTGGTATCAAGTATAGAGAGACGCAAGTGATCACAGTTCAAGGGTGTGTAAGGAAGGCCTGGTATCAAGAATAGACAGACACGAGTGATCACAGTTCAAAGGTGGGTGTGTAAGCAAGGCATGGTATTAAGAATAGACAGACACAAGTGATCACAGTTCAAGGGTGTGTAAGGAAGGCCTGGTATCAAGAATAGACAGACACAAGTGATCACAGTTCAAGAGTGTGTAACAAAGGCCTGGTATCAAGAATAGACAGACACAAGTGATCACAGTTCAAGAGTGTGTAAGGAAGGCATGGTATCAAGAATAGACAGCCACAAGTGATCACAGTTCAAGGGTGTGTAACGAAGGCCTGGTATCAAGAAAAGACAGACACAAGTGATCACAGCTCCAGGGTGTGTAAGGAAGGCATGGTATCAAGAATAGACAGACACAAGTGATCACAGTTCAAGGGTGTGTAAGGAAGGCATGGTATCAAGAATAGACAGACACAAGTGATCACAGTTCCTGGGTGTGTACGGAAGGCCTGGTGTCAAGAATAGACAGACACAAGTGATCACAGTTCAAGGGTGTGTATGGAAGGCCTGGTTTCAAGAATAGACAGACACAAGATCACAGTTCAAGGGTGTGTAAGGAAGGCATGGTATCAAGAATAGACAGACACAAGTGATAACAGTTCCAGGGTGTGTAAGGAAGGCCTGGTATCAAGAATAGACAGACACACGTGATGACAGTTCAAGGGTGTGTAAGGAAGGCATGGCATCAAGAATAGACAGACACACATGATCACAGTTCAAGGGTGTGTAAGGAAGGCATGGCATCAAGAATAGACAGACACAAGTGATCACAGTTCAAGGGTGTGTAAGGAAGGCATGGTATCAAGAATAGACAGACACAAGTGATCACAGTTCAAGGGTGTGTAAGGAAGGCATGGTATCAAGAATAGACGGACACAAGTGATCACAGTTCAAGGGTGTGTAAGGAAGGCTTGGTATCAAGAATAGACAGACACAAGTGATCACAGTTCAAGGGTGTGTAAGGAAGGCCTGGTATCAAGAATAGACAGACACAAGTGATCACAGCTCCAGGGTGTGTAAGGAAGGCCTGGTATCAAGAATAGACAGACACAAGTGATCACAGCTCAAGGGTGCGTATGGAAGGCCTGGTATCAAGAATAGACAGACACAAGTGATCACAGCTCAAGGGTGTGTAAGGAAGGCCTGGTATCAAGAATAGACAGACACAAGTGATCACAGCTCCAGGGTGTGTAAGGAAGGCATGGTATCAAGAATAGACAGACACAAGTAATCACAGTTCAAGTGTGTGTAAGGAAGGCATGGTATCAAGAATAGACAGACACAAGTGATCACAGTTCAATGGTGTGTAAGGACGGCCTGGTATCAAGAATAGACAGACACAAGTGATCACAGTTCAAGGGAGTGTAAGGAAGGCATGGCATCAAGAATAGACAGACACAAGTGATCACAGCTCCAGGGTGTGTAAGGAGGGCATGGTATCAAGAATAGACAGACACAAGTGATCACAGTTCCAGGGTGGGTGTGTAAGGAAGGCATGGTATTAAGAATAGACAGACACAAGTGATCACAGCTCCAGGGTGTGTAAGGAAGGCCTGGTATCAAGAATAGACAGACACAAGTGATCACAGTTCAAGGGTGTGTAAGGAAGGCCTGGTATCAAGAATAGACAGACACAAGTGATCACAGTTCAAGGGTGGGTGTGTAAGGAAGGCATGGCATCAAGAATAGACAGACACAAGTGATCACAGCTCCAGGGTGTGTAAGGAGGGCATGGTATCAAGAATAGACAGACACAAGTGATCACAGTTCCAGGGTGGGTGTGTAAGGAAGGCATGGTATTAAGAATAGACAGACACAAGTGATCACAGCTCCAGGGTGTGTAAGGAAGGCCTGCTATTAAGAATAGACAGACACAAGTGATCACAGCTCCAGGGTGTGTAAGGGAGGCCTGGTATCAAGAATAGACAGCCACAAGTGATCACAGTACAAGGGTGTGTAAGGAAAGCCTGGTATCAAGAATAGACAGACACAAGTGATCACAGTTCAAGGGTGTGTAAGGAAGGCCTGGTATCAGGAATACACAGACACAAGTGATCACAGTTCAAGGGTGTGTAAGGAAGGCATGGCATCAAGAATAGACAGACACAAGTGATCACAGTTCAAGTCTGTGTAAGGAAGGCATGGTATCAAGAATAGACAGACACAAGTGATCACAGTTCAAGGGTGTGTAAGGAATGCATGGCATCAAGAATAGACAGACACAAGTGATCACAGTTCAAGGGTGTGTAAGGAAGGCATGGCATCAAGAATAGACAGACACAAGTGATCACAGTTCAAGGCTGTGTAAGGAAGGCATGGTATCAAGAATACACCGACACAAGTGATCACAGTTTAAGGGTGTGTAAGGAAGGCATGGCATCAAGAATAGACAGACCCAAGTGATCACAGTTCAAGGGTGTGTAAGGAAGGCCTGGTATCAAGAGTAGACAGACACAAGTGATCACAGCTCAAGGGTGTGTAAGGAAGGCCTGGTATCAAGTATAGAGAGACGCAAGTGATCACAGTTCAAGGGTGTGTAAGGAAGGCCTGGTATCAAGAATAGACAGACACGAGTGATCACAGTTCAAAGGTGGGTGTGTAAGCAAGGCATGGTATTAAGAATAGACAGACACAAGTGATCACAGTTCAAGAGTGTGTAACAAAGGCCTGGTATCAAGAATAGACAGACACAAGTGATCACAGTTCAAGAGTGTGTAAGGAAGGCATGGCATCAAGAATAGACAGACCCAAGTGATCACAGTTCAAGGGTGTGTAAGGAAGGCCTGGTATCAAGAGTAGACAGACACAAGTGATCACAGCTCAAGGGTGTGTAAGGAAGGCCTGGTATCAAGTATAGAGAGACGCAAGTGATCACAGTTCAAGGGTGTGTAAGGAAGGCCTGGTATCAAGAATAGACAGACACGAGTGATCACAGTTCAAAGGTGGGTGTGTAAGCAAGGCATGGTATTAAGAATAGACAGACACAAGTGATCACAGTTCAAGGGTGTGTAAGGAAGGCCTGGTATCAAGAATAGACAGACACAAGTGATCACAGTTCAAGAGTGTGTAACAAAGGCCTGGTATCAAGAATAGACAGACACAAGTGATCACAGTTCAAGAGTGTGTAAGGAAGGCATGGTATCAAGAATAGACAGCCACAAGTGATCACAGTTCAAGGGTGTGTAACGAAGGCCTGGTATCAAGAAAAGACAGACACAAGTGATCACAGCTCCAGGGTGTGTAAGGAAGGCATGGTATCAAGAATAGACAGACACAAGTGATCACAGTTCAAGGGTGTGTAAGGAAGGCATGGTATCAAGAATAGACGGACACAAGTGATCACAGTTCCTGGGTGTGTACGGAAGGCCTGGTGTCAAGAATAGACAGACACAAGTGATCACAGTTCAAGGGTGTGTATGGAAGGCCTGGTTTCAAGAATAGACAGACACAAGATCACAGTTCAAGGGTGTGTAAGGAAGGCATGGTATCAAGAATAGACAGACACAAGTGATAACAGTTCCAGGGTGTGTAAGGAAGGCCTGGTATCAAGAATAGACAGACACACGTGATGACAGTTCAAGGGTGTGTAAGGAAGGCATGGCATCAAGAATAGACAGACACACATGATCACAGTTCAAGGGTGTGTAAGGAAGGCATGGCATCAAGAATAGACAGACACAAGTGATCAAAGTTCAAGGGTGTGTAAGGAAGGCATGGTATCAAGAATAGACAGACACAAGTGATCACAGTTCAAGGGTGTGTAAGGAAGGCATGGTATCAAGAATAGACGGACACAAGTGATCACAGTTCAAGGGTGTGTAAGGAAGGCTTGGTATCAAGAATAGACAGACACAAGTGATCACAGTTCAAGGGTGTGTAAGGAAGGCCTGGTATCAAGAATAGACAGACACAAGTGATCACAGCTCCAGGGTGTGTAAGGAAGGCCTGGTATCAAGAATAGACAGACACAAGTGATCACAGCTCAAGGGTGCGTATGGAAGGCCTGGTATCAAGAATAGACAGACACAAGTGATCACAGCTCAAGGGTGTGTAAGGAAGGCCTGGTATCAAGAATAGACAGACACAAGTGATCACAGCTCCAGGGTGTGTAAGGAAGGCATGGTATCAAGAATAGACAGACACAAGTAATCACAGTTCAAGTGTGTGTAAGGAAGGCATGGTATCAAGAATAGACAGACACAAGTGATCACAGTTCAATGGTGTGTAAGGACGGCCTGGTATCAAGAATAGACAGACACAAGTGATCACAGTTCAAGGGAGTGTAATGAAGGCATGGCATCAAGAATAGACAGACACAAGTGATCACAGCTCCAGGGTGTGTAAGGAGGGCATGGTATCAAGAATAGACAGACACAAGTGATCACAGTTCCAGGGTGGGTGTGTAAGGAAGGCATGGTATTAAGAATAGACAGACACAAGTGATCACAGCTCCAGGGTGTGTAAGGAAGGCCTGGTATCAAGAATAGACAGACACAAGTGATCACAGTTCAAGGGTGTGTAAGGAAGGCCTGGTATCAAGAATAGACAGACACAAGTGATCACAGTTCAAGGGTGGGTGTGTAAGGAAGGCATGGCATCAAGAATAGACAGACACAAGTGATCACAGCTCCAGGGTGTGTAAGGAGGGCATGGTATCAAGAATAGACAGACACAAGTGATCACAGTTCCAGGGTGGGTGTGTAAGGAAGGCATGGTATTAAGAATAGACAGACACAAGTGATCACAGCTCCAGGGTGTGTAAGGAAGGCCTGCTATTAAGAATAGACAGACACAAGTGATCACAGCTCCAGGGTGTGTAAGGGAGGCCTGGTATCAAGAATAGACAGCCACAAGTGATCACAGTACAAGGGTGTGTAAGGAAAGCCTGGTATCAAGAATAGACAGACACAAGTGATCACAGTTCAAGGGTGTGTAAGGAAGGCCTGGTATCAGGAATACACAGACACAAGTGATCACAGTTCAAGGGTGTGTAAGGAAGGCATGGCATCAAGAATAGACAGACACAAGTGATCACAGTTCAAGTCTGTGTAAGGAAGGCATGGTATCAAGAATAGACAGACACAAGTGATCACAGTTCAAGGGTGTGTAAGGAATGCATGGCATCAAGAATAGACAGACACAAGTGATCACAGTTCAAGGGTGTGTAAGGAAGGCATGGCATCAAGAATAGACAGACACAAGTGATCACAGTTCAAGGCTGTGTAAGGAAGGCATGGTATCAAGAATACACCGACACAAGTGATCACAGTTTAAGGGTGTGTAAGGAAGGCATGGCATCAAGAATAGACAGACCCAAGTGATCACAGTTCAAGGGTGTGTAAGGAAGGCCTGGTATCAAGAGTAGACAGACACAAGTGATCACAGCTCAAGGGTGTGTAAGGAAGGCCTGGTATCAAGTATAGAGAGACGCAAGTGATCACAGTTCAAGGGTGTGTAAGGAAGGCCTGGTATCAAGAATAGACAGACACGAGTGATCACAGTTCAAAGGTGGGTGTGTAAGCAAGGCATGGTATTAAGAATAGACAGACACAAGTGATCACAGTTCAAGAGTGTGTAACAAAGGCCTGGTATCAAGAATAGACAGACACAAGTGATCACAGTTCAAGAGTGTGTAAGGAAGGCATGGTATCAAGAATAGACAGCCACAAGTGATCACAGTTCAAGGGTGTGTAACGAAGGCCTGGTATCAAGAAAAGACAGACACAAGTGATCACAGCTCCAGGGTGTGTAAGGAAGGCATGGTATCAAGAATAGACAGACACAAGTGATCACAGTTCAAGGGTGTGTAAGGAAGGCATGGTATCAAGAATAGACGGACACAAGTGATCACAGTTCCTGGGTGTGTACGGAAGGCCTGGTGTCAAGAATAGACAGACACAAGTGATCACAGTTCAAGGGTGTGTATGGAAGGCCTGGTTTCAAGAATAGACAGACACAAGATCACAGTTCAAGGGTGTGTAAGGAAGGCATGGTATCAAGAATAGACAGACACAAGTGATAACAGTTCCAGGGTGTGTAAGGAAGGCCTGGTATCAAGAATAGACAGACACACGTGATGACAGTTCAAGGGTGTGTAAGGAAGGCATGGCATCAAGAATAGACAGACACACATGATCACAGTTCAAGGGTGTGTAAGGAAGGCATGGCATCAAGAATAGACAGACACAAGTGATCACAGTTCAAGGGTGTGTAAGGAAGGCATGGTATCAAGAATAGACAGACACAAGTGATCACAGTTCAAGGGTGTGTAAGGAAGGCATGGTATCAAGAATAGACGGACACAAGTGATCACAGTTCAAGGGTGTGTAAGGAAGGCTTGGTATCAAGAATAGACAGACACAAGTGATCACAGTTCAAGGGTGTGTAAGGAAGGCATGGTATCAAGAATAGACAGACACAAGTGATCACAGTTCCAGGGTGTGTAAGGAGGGCATGGTATCAAGAATAGACAGGCACAAGTGATCACAGTTCAAGGGTGTGTAAGGAAGGCATGGTATCAAAAATAGACAGACAGAAGATCACAGTTCAGGGGTGTGTAAGGAAGGCATGGTATCAAGAATAGACAGACACAAGTGATCACAGTTCAAGGGTGTGTAAGGAAGGCCTGGTATCAAAAATAGACAGACACAAGATCACAGTTCAAGGGTGTGTAAGGAAGGCCTGGTATCAAAAATAGACAGACACAAGATCACAGTTCAAGGGTGTGTAAGGAAAGCCTGGTATCAAGAATAGACAGACACAAGTGATCACAGTTCAAGGGTGTGTAAGGAAGGCCTGGTATCAGGAATAGACAGACACAAGTGATCACAGTTCAAGGGTGTGTAAGGAAGGCATGGCATCAAGAATAGACAGACACAAGTGATCACAGTTCAAGGCTGTGTAAGGAAGGCATGGTATCAAGAATACACCGACACAAGTGATCACAGTTTAAGGGTGTGTAAGGAAGGCATGGCATCAAGAATAGACAGACCCAAGTGATCACAGTTCAAGGGTGTGTAAGGAAGGCCTGGTATCAAGAGTAGACAGACACAAGTGATCACAGCTCAAGGGTGTGTAAGGAAGGCCTGGTATCAAGTATAGACAGACGCAAGTGATCACAGTTCAAGGGTGTGTAAGGAAGGCCTGGTATCAAGAATAGACAGACACAAGTGATCACAGTTCAAAGGTGGGTGTGTAAGCAAGGCATGGTATTAAGAATAGACAGACACAAGTGATCACAGTTCAAGGGTGTGTAAAGAAGGCCTGGTATCAAGAATAGACAGACACAAGTGATCACAGTTCAAGAGTGTGTAACAAAGGCCTGGTATCAAGAATAGACAGACACAAGTGATCACAGTTCAAGAGTGTGTAAGGAAGGCATGGTATCAAGAATAGACAGCCACAAGTGATCACAGTTCAAGGGTGTGTAACGAAGGCCTGGTATCAAGAAAAGACAGACACAAGTGATCACAGCTCCAGGGTGTGTAAGGAAGGCATGGTATCAAGAATAGACAGACACAAGTGATCACAGTTCAAGGGTGTGTAAGGAAGGCTTGGTATCAAGAATAGACAGACACAAGTGATCACAGTTCAAGGGTGTGTAAGGAAGGCATGGTATCAAGAATAGACAGACACAAGTGATCACAGTTCCTGGGTGTGTACGGAAGGCCTGGTGTCAAGAATAGACAGACACAAGTGATCACAGTTCAAGGGTGTGTATGGAAGGCCTGGTATCAAGAATAGACAGACACAAGATCACAGTTCAAGGGTGTGTAAGGAAGGCATGGTATCAAGAATAGACAGACACAAGTGATAACAGTTCCAGGGTGTGTAAGGAAGGCCTGGTATCAAGAATAGACAGACACACGTGATCACAGTTCAGGGGTGTGTAAGGAAGGCATGGCATCAAGAATAGACAGACACACGTGATCACAGTTCAAGGGTGTGTAAGGAAGGCATGGCATCAGGAATAGACAGACACAAGTGATCACAGTTCAAGGGTGTGTAAGGAAGGCATGGTATCAAGAATAGACAGGCACAAGTGATCACAGTTCAAGGGTGTGTAAGGAAGGCCTGGTATCAAAAATAGACAGACACAAAATCACAGTTCAAGTGTGTGTAAGGAAGGCATGGTATCAAGAATAGACAGACACAAGTGATCACAGTTCAAGGGTGTGTAAGGAAGGCCTGGTATCAAAAATAGACAGACACAAGATCACAGTTCAAGGGTGTGTAAGGAGGGCATGGTATCAAGAATAGACAGACACAAGTGATCACAGCTCAAGGGTGTGTAAGGAAGGCATGGCATCAAGAATAGACAGACACAAGTGATCACAGTTCCAGGGTGTGTAAGGAAGGCATGGTATAAAGAATAGACAGACACAAGTGATCACAGTTCAAGGGTGTGTAAGGAAGGCCTGGCATCAAGAATAGACAGACACAAGTGATCACAGTTCAAGGGTGTGTAAGGAAGGCCTGGTATCAAGAATAGACAGACACAAGTGATCACAGTTCAAGGGTGTGTAAGGAAGGCCTGGTATCAAGAATAGACAGACACAAGTGATCACAGTTCAGGGTGTGTAAGGAAGGCCTGGTATCAAGAATAGACAGACACAAGTGATCACATTTCAAGGGTGTGTAAGGAAGGCATGGTATCAAGAATAGACAGACACAAGTGATCACAGTTCAAGGGTGTGTAAGGAAGGCCTGGTATCAAGAATAGACAGACACAAGTGATCACAGTTCCAGGGTGTGTAAGGAAGGCATGGTATCAAGAATAGACAGAGACAAGTGATCACAGTTCCAGGGTGTTTAAGGAAGGCATGGTATCAAGAATAGACAGACACAAGTCATCACAGTTCAAGGGTGTGTAAGGAAGGCCTGGTATCAAGAGTAGACAGACACAAGTGATCACAGTTCAAGGGTGTGTAAGGAAGGCCTGGTATCAAGAATAGACAGACACAAGGGATCACAGTTCAAGGGTGTGTAAGGAAGGCCTGGTATCAAGAATAGACAGAAACAAGTGATCACAGTTCAAGGGTGTGTAAGGAAGGCCTGGTATCAAGAATAGACAGACACAAGGGATCACAGTTCAAGGGTGTGTAAGGAAGGCCTGGTATCAAGAATAGACAGACACAAGGGATCACAGTTCAAGGGTGTGTAAGGAAGGCCTGGTATCAAGAATAGACAGACACAAGTGATCATAGCTCCAGGGTGTGTAAGGAGGGCATGGTATCAAGAATAGACAGACACAAGTGATCACAGTTCCAGGGTGTTTAAGGAAGGCATGGTATCAAGAATAGACAGACACAAGTGATCACAGTTCAAGGGTGTGTAAGGAAGGCCTAGTATCAAGAATAGACAGACACAAGTGGTCACAGTTCAAGGGTGTGTAAGGAAGGCCTGGTATCAAGAATAGACAGACACAAGGGATCACAGTTCAAGGGTGTGTAAGGAAGGCATGGCATCAAGAATAGACAGACACAAGTGATCACAGTTCAAGGGTGTGTAAGGAAGGCATGGTATCAAGAATAGACAGACACAAGTGATCTCAGTTCCAGGGTGTGTAAGGAAGGCATGGTATCAAGAATAGACAGACACAAGTGATCACAGTTCAATGGTGGGTGTGTAAGGAAGGCATGCTATCAAGAATAGACAGACACAAGTGATCACAGTTCAAGGGTGTGTAAGGAAGGCCTGGTATCAAAAATAGACAGACACAAGATCACAGTTCAAGGGTGTGTAAGGAGGGCATGGTATCAAGAATAGACAGACACAAGTGATCACAGTTCAAGGGTGTGTAAGGAAGGCATGGTATCAAGAATAGACAGACACAAGTGATCTCAGTTCCAGGGTGTGTAAGGAAGGCATGGTATCAAGAATAGACAGACACAAGTGATCACAGTTCAATGGTGGGTGTGTAAGGAAGGCATGCTATCAAGAATAGACAGACACAAGTGATCACAGTTCAAGGGTGTGTAAGGAAGGCCTGGTATCAAAAATAGACAGACACAAGATCACAGTTCAAGGGTGTGTAAGGAGGGCATGGTATCAAGAATAGACAGACACAAGTGATCACAGTTCAAGGGTGTGTAAGGAAGGCCTGGCATCAAGAATAGACAGACACAAGTGATCACAGTTCCAGGGTGTGTAAGGAAGGCATGATATCAAGAATAGACAGACACAAGTGATCACAGTTCAAGGGTGTGTAAGGAAGGCCTGACATAAAGAATAGACAGACACAAGTGATCACAGTTCAAGGGTGTGTAAGGAAGGCATGGTATCAAGAATAGACAGACACAAGTGATCACAGTTCAAGGGTGTGTAAGGAAGGCCTGGTATCAATAATAGACAGACACAAGTGATCACAGTTCAAGGGTGTGTAAGGAAGGCCTGGCATCAAGAATAGACAGACACAAGATCACAGTTCAAGGGTGTGTAAGGAGGGCATGGCATCAAGAATAGACAGACACAAGTGATCACAGTTCCAGGGTGTGTAAGGAAGGCCTGGTATCAAAAATAGACAGACACAAGATCACAGTTCAAGGGTGTGTAAGGAAGGCATGGTATCAATAATAGACAGACACAAGTGATCACAGTTCAAGGGTGTGTAAGGAGGGCATGGTATCAATAATAGACAGGCACACGTGATCACAGTTCAAGGGTGTGTAAGGAAGGCCTGGTATCAAGAATAGACAGACACAAGATCACAGTTCAAGGGTGTGTAAGGAAGGCATGGTATCAAGAATAGACAGACACAAGTGATCACAGTTCAATGGTGGGTGTGTAAGGAAGGCATGGTATCAAGAATAGACAGACACAAGTGATCACAGTTCAAAGGTGTGTAAGGAAGGCCTGGCATCAAGAATAGACAGACACAAGATCACAGTTCAAGGGTGTGTAAGGAAGGCATGGTATCAAGAATAGACAGACACAAGTGATCACAGTTCAAGAGTGTGTAACAAAGGCCTGGTATCAAGAATAGACAGACACAAGTGATCACAGTTCAAGAGTGTGTAAGGAAGCTGTGGAGTGACTACGGAAAGTCTGGAGCATAGTATCGATGGAATGGATCACATATGGGATATAAGGGGACAGAGACAAGTTCCGCCAAGAGTGGGGAAAGGTGCTGGACTACCTACGGGGAGATTACTTGATGCAATGGTGCCCCCAAAACCTGAAGATTTTGGACATAATGTAAAAAAACGAAATTTTCTTTGGTGTCACAAGAACTGGTACCAATAATGCTTCAAACTGCAGGTCGGGGGGGGGTGGGGGCTCAAGGGGGGGAATGGTTGATGTTTGTATTTTGGAAAATGCCAATAAAAATAAAGTAAAAAAAAAAGAGTGTGTAAGGAAGGCATGGTATCAAGAATAGACAGCCACAAGTGATCACAGTTCAAGGGTGTGTAACGAAGGCCTGGTATCAAGAAAAGACAGACACAAGTGATCACAGCTCCAGGGTGTGTAAGGAAGGCATGGTATCAAGAATAGACAGACACAAGTGATCACAGTTCAAGGGTGTGTAAGGAAGGCATGGTATCAAGAATAGACAGACACAAGTAATCACAGTTCAAGGATGTGTAAGGAGGGCATGGTATCAAGAACAGACAGACACAAGTGATCACAGTTCAAGGGTGTGTAAGGAAGGCATGGTATCAAGAACAGACAGACACAAGTGATCACAGTTCAAGGGTGGGTGTGTAAGGAAGGCATGGTATCAAGAATAGGCAGACACAAGTGATCACAGTTCAAAGGTGTGTAGGGAAGGCATGGTATCAAGAATAGACAGACACAAGCGATCACAGTTCAAGGGTGTGTAAAGAAGGCCTGGTATCAAGAATAGACAGACACAAGTGATCACAGTTCAAGGGTGTGTAACGAAGGCCTGGTATCAAGAACAGACAGACACAAGATCACAGTTCCAGGGTGTGTAAGGAAGGCATGGTATCAAGAATAGACAGACACAAGTGATCACAGTTCAAAGGTGTGTAGAGAAGGCACGGTATCAAGAATAGACAGACACAAGTGATCACAGTTCAAGGGTGTGTAAGGAAGGCCTGGTATCAAGAATAGACAGACACAAGTGATCTCAGTTCAAGGGTGTGTAAGGAAGGCCTGGTATCAAGAGTAGACAGACACAAGTGATCACAGCTCAAGGGTGTGAGGGTGTGTAAGGAAGGCATGGTATCAAGAATAGACAGACACAAGTGATCACAATTCAAGGGTGTGTAAGAAAGGCATGGCATAAAGAATACACAGACACAAGTGATCACAGTTCAATGGTGTGTAAGGAAGGCATGGTATCAAGAATAGACAGACACAAGTGATCACAGTTCAAGATTGGGTGTGTAAGATAGGCATGGTATTAAGAATAGACAGACAAAAGTGATCACATTTCAAGGGTGTGTAACGAAGGCCTGGTATCAAGAACAGACAGACCCAAGTGATCACAGTTCAAGGGTGTGTAAGGAAGGCCTGGTATCAAGAACAGACAGACACAAGTGATAACAGTTCAAGGGTGTGTAAGGAAGGCATGGTATCAAGAATAGACAGACACAAGGGATCACAGTTCAAGGGTGTGTAAAGAACGCCTGGTATCAAGAATAGACAGACACAAGTGATCACAGTTCAAGGGTGTGTAAGGAAGGCATGGTATCAAGAATAGACAGACACAAGGGATCACAGTTCAAGGGTGTGTAAGGAAGGCCTGGTATCAAGAATAGACAGACACAAGGGATCACAGTTCAAGGGTGTGTAAGGAAGGCCTGGTATCAAGAATAGACAGACACAAGTGATCACAGCTCCAGGGTGTGTAAGGAGGGCATGGTATCAAGAATAGACAGACACAAGTGATCACAGTTCCAGGGTGTTTAAGGAAGGCATGGTATCAAGAATAGACAGACACAAGTGACCACAGTTCAAGGGTGTGTAAGGAAGGCCTGGTATCAAGAATAGACAGACACAAGTGATCACAGTTCAAGGGTGTGTAAGGAAGGCATGGTATCAAGAATAGACAGACACAAGTGATCACAGTTCAATGGTGGGTGTGTAAGGAAGGCATGGTATCAAGAATAGACAGACACAAGTGATCACAGTTCAAAGGTGTGTAAGGAAGGCCTGGCATCAAGAATAGACAGACACAAGATCACAGTTCAAGGGTGTGTAAGGAAGGCATGGTATCAAGAATAGACAGACACAAGTAATCACAGTTCAAGGATGTGTAAGGAGGGCATGGTATCAAGAACAGACAGACACAAGTGATCACAGTTCAAGGGTGTGTAAGGAAGGCATGGTATCAAGAACAGACAGACACAAGTGATCACAGTTCAAGGGTGGGTGTGTAAGGAAGGCATGGTATCAAGAATAGGCAGACACAAGTGATCACAGTTCAAAGGTGTGTAGGGAAGGCATGGTATCAAGAATAGACAGACACAAGCGATCACAGTTCAAGGGTGTGTAAAGAAGGCCTGGTATCAAGAATAGACAGACACAAGTGATCACAGTTCAAGGGTGTGTAACGAAGGCCTGGTATCAAGAACAGACAGACACAAGATCACAGTTCCAGGGTGTGTAAGGAAGGCATGGTATCAAGAATAGACAGACACAAGTGATCACAGTTCAAAGGTGTGTAGAGAAGGCACGGTATCAAGAATAGACAGACACAAGTGATCACAGTTCAAGGGTGTGTAAGGAAGGCCTGGTATCAAGAATAGACAGACACAAGTGATCTCAGTTCAAGGGTGTGTAAGGAAGGCCTGGTATCAAGAGTAGACAGACACAAGTGATCACAGCTCAAGGGTGTGAGGGTGTGTAAGGAAGGCATGGTATCAAGAATAGACAGACACAAGTGATCACAATTCAAGGGTGTGTAAGAAAGGCATGGCATAAAGAATACACAGACACAAGTGATCACAGTTCAATGGTGTGTAAGGAAGGCATGGTATCAAGAATAGACAGACACAAGTGATCACAGTTCAAGATTGGGTGTGTAAGATAGGCATGGTATTAAGAATAGACAGACAAAAGTGATCACATTTCAAGGGTGTGTAACGAAGGCCTGGTATCAAGAACAGACAGACCCAAGTGATCACAGTTCAAGGGTGTGTAAGGAAGGCCTGGTATCAAGAACAGACAGACACAAGTGATAACAGTTCAAGGGTGTGTAAGGAAGGCATGGTATCAAGAATAGACAGACACAAGGGATCACAGTTCAAGGGTGTGTAAAGAACGCCTGGTATCAAGAATAGACAGACACAAGTGATCACAGTTCAAGGGTGTGTAAGGAAGGCATGGTATCAAGAATAGACAGACACAAGGGATCACAGTTCAAGGGTGTGTAAGGAAGGCCTGGTATCAAGAATAGACAGACACAAGGGATCACAGTTCAAGGGTGTGTAAGGAAGGCCTGGTATCAAGAATAGACAGACACAAGTGATCACAGCTCCAGGGTGTGTAAGGAGGGCATGGTATCAAGAATAGACAGACACAAGTGATCACAGTTCCAGGGTGTTTAAGGAAGGCATGGTATCAAGAATAGACAGACACAAGTGACCACAGTTCAAGGGTGTGTAAGGAAGGCCTGGTATCAAGAATAGACAGACACAAGTGATCACAGTTCAAGGGTGTGTAAGGAAGGCCTGGTATCAAGAATAGACAGACACATTGGATCACAGTTCAAGGGTGTGTAAGGAAGGCCTGGTATCACGAATAGACAGACACAAGTGATCACAGTTCCAGGGTGTGTACGGAAGGCCTGGTATCAAGAATAGACAGACACAAGTGATCACAGTTCAAGGGTGTGTAAGGAAGGCCTGGCATCAAGAATAGACAGACACAAGTGATCACAGTTCCAGGGTGTGTAAGGAAGGCATGGTATCAAGAATAGACAGACACAAGTGATCACAGTTCAAGGGTGTGTAAGGAAGGCCTGGCATCAAGAATAGACAGCCACAAGTGATCACAGTTCAAGGGTGTGTAAGGAAGGCATGGTATCAAGAATAGACAGACACAAGTAATCACAGTTCAAGGATGTGTAAGGAAGGCCTGGTATCAAGAATAGACAGACACAAGTGATCACAGTTCAAGGGTGTGTAAGGAAGGCATGGTATCAAGAATAGACAGACACAAGTGATCACAGTTCCAGGGTGTGTAAGGAAGGCCTGGTATCAAGAATAGACAGACACAAGTGATCACAGTTCAAGGGTGTGTAAGGAAGGCATGGTATCAAGAATAGACAGACACAAGATCACAGTTCAAGGGTGTGTAAGGAAGGCCTGGTATCAAGAATAGACAGACACAAGTGATCACAGTTCAAGGGTGTGTAAGGAAGGCATGGTATCAAGAATAGACAGACACAAGATCACAGTTCCAGGGTGTGTAAGGAAGGCCTGGTATCAAGAATAGACAGACACAAGTGATCACAGTTCCAGGGTGTGTAAGGAAGGCATGGCATAAAGAATACACAGACACAAGTGATCACAGTTCAATGGTGTGTAAGGAAGGCATGGTATCAAGAATAGACAGACACAAGTGATCACAGTTCAAGGGTGTGTAAGGAAGGCATGGTATCAAGAATAGACAGACACAAGTGATCACAGTTCAAGGGTGTGTAAGGAAGGCATGGTATCAAGAATACACAGACACAAGTGATCACAGTTCAAGGGTGTGTAAGGAAGGCATGGTATCAAGAATAGACAGACACAAGTGATCACAGTTCAAGGGTGTGTAAGGAAGGCATGGTATCAATAATAGACAGACACAAGTGATCACAGTTCAAGGGTGTGTAACGAAGGCCTGGTATCAAGAACAGACAGCCACAAGTGATCACAGTTCAAGGGTGTGTAAGGAATGCCTGGTATCAAGAACAGACAGACACAAGTGATCACAGTTCAAGGGTGTGTAAGGAAGTCATGGTATCAAGAATAGACAGGCACAAGTGATCACAGTTCAAGGGTGTGTAAGGAAGGCCTGGTATCAAGAATAGACAGACACAAGTGATCACAGTTCAAGGGTGTGTAAGGAAGGCATGGTATCAAGAATACACAGACACAAGTGATCACAGTTCAAGGGTGTGTAACGAAGGCCTGGTATCAAGAATAGACAGACACAAGTGATCACATTTCAAGGGTGTGTAACGAAGGCCTGGTATCAAGAATAGACAGACACACGTGATCACAGTTCAAGGCTGTGTAAGGAAGGCATGGTATCAAGAATAGACAGACACAAGTGATCACAGTTCAGGGGTGTGTAAGGAAGTCATGGTATCAGGAATAGACAGGCACAAGTGATCACAGTTCAAGGGTGTGTAAGGAAGGCATGGTATCAAGAATAGACAGACACAAGTGATCACAGTTCAAGGGTGTGTAAGGAAGGCATGGTATCAAGAATAGACAGACACAAGTGATCACAGTTCCAGGGTGTGTAAGGAAGGCCTGGTATCAAGAATAGACAGACACAAGTGATCACAGTTCAAGGGTATGTAAGGAAGGCCTGGTACCAAGAATAGACAGACACAAGTGATCACAGTTCAAGGCTGTGTAAGGAAGGCATGGTATCAAGAATAGACAGACACAAGTGACCACAGTTCAAGGGTGTGTAAGGAAGGCCTGGTATCAAGAATAGACAGACACAAGTGATCACAGCTCCAGGGTGTGTAAGGAAGGCCTGGTATCAAGAATAGACAGACACGAGTGATCACAGTTCAAAGGTGGGTGTGTAAGCAAGGCATGGTATTAAGAATAGACAGACACAAGTGATCACAGTTCAAGAGTGTGTAACAAAGGCCTGGTATCAAGAATAGACAGACACAAGTGATCACAGTTCAAGAGTGTGTAAGGAAGGCATGGTATCAAGAATAGACAGCCACAAGTGATCACAGTTCAAGGGTGTGTAACGAAGGCCTGGTATCAAGAAAAGACAGACACAAGTGATCACAGCTCCAGGGTGTGTAAGGAAGGCATGGTATCAAGAATAGACAGACACAAGTGATCACAGTTCAAGGGTGTGTAAGGAAGGCATGGTATCAAGAATAGACGGACACAAGTGATCACAGTTCCTGGGTGTGTACGGAAGGCCTGGTGTCAAGAATAGACAGACACAAGTGATCACAGTTCAAGGGTGTGTATGGAAGGCCTGGTTTCAAGAATAGACAGACACAAGATCACAGTTCAAGGGTGTGTAAGGAAGGCATGGTATCAAGAATAGACAGACACAAGTGATAACAGTTCCAGGGTGTGTAAGGAAGGCCTGGTATCAAGAATAGACAGACACACGTGATGACAGTTCAAGGGTGTGTAAGGAAGGCATGGCATCAAGAATAGACAGACACACATGATCACAGTTCAAGGATGTGTAAGGAAGGCATGGCATCAAGAATAGACAGACACAAGTGATCACAGTTCAAGGGTGTGTAAGGAAGGCATGGTATCAAGAATAGACAGACACAAGTGATCACAGTTCAAGGGTGTGTAAGGAAGGCATGGTATCAAGAATAGACGGACACAAGTGATCACAGTTCAAGGGTGTGTAAGGAAGGCTTGGTATCAAGAATAGACAGACACAAGTGATCACAGTTCAAGGGTGTGTAAGGAAGGCATGGTATCAAGAATAGACAGACACAAGTGATCACAGTTCCAGGGTGTGTAAGGAGGGCATGGTATCAAGAATAGACAGGCACAAGTGATCACAGTTCAAGGGTGTGTAAGGAAGGCATGGTATCAAAAATAGACAGACAGAAGATCACAGTTCAGGGGTGTGTAAGGAAGGCATGGTATCAAGAATAGACAGACACAAGTGATCACAGTTCAAGGGTGTGTAAGGAAGGCCTGGTATCAAAAATAGACAGACACAAGATCACAGTTCAAGGGTGTGTAAGGAAGGCCTGGTATCAAAAATAGACAGACACACGATCACAGTTCAAGGGTGTGTAAGGAAAGCCTGGTATCAAGAATAGACAGACACAAGTGATCACAGTTCAAGGGTGTGTAAGGAAGGCCTGGTATCAGGAATACACAGACACAAGTGATCACAGTTCAAGGGTGTGTAAGGAAGGCATGGCATCAAGAATAGACAGAAACAAGTGATCACAGTTCAAGGCTGTGTAAGGAAGGCATGGTATCAAGAATAGACAGACACAAGTGATCACAGTTCAAGGGTGTGTAAGGAATGCATGGCATCAAGAATAGACAGACACAAGTGATCACAGTTCAAGGGTGTGTAAGGAAGGCATGGCATCAAGAATAGACAGACACAAGTGATCACAGTTCAAGGCTGTGTAAGGAAGGCATGGTATCAAGAATACACCGACACAAGTGATCACAGTTTAAGGGTGTGTAAGGAAGGCATGGCATCAAGAATAGACAGACCCAAGTGATCACAGTTCAAGGGTGTGTAAGGAAGGCCTGGTATCAAGAGTAGACAGACACAAGTGATCACAGCTCAAGGGTGTGTAAGGAAGGCCTGGTATCAAGTATAGACAGACGCAAGTGATCACAGTTCAAGGGTGTGTAAGGAAGGCCTGGTATCAAGAATAGACAGACACAAGTGATCACAGTTCAAAGGTGGGTGTGTAAGCAAGGCATGGTATTAAGAATAGACAGACACAAGTGATCACAGTTCAAGGGTGTGTAAAGAAGGCCTGGTATCAAGAATAGACAGACACAAGTGATCACAGTTCAAGAGTGTGTAACAAAGGCCTGGTATCAAGAATAGACAGACACAAGTGATCACAGTTCAAGAGTGTGTAAGGAAGGCATGGTATCAAGAATAGACAGCCACAAGTGATCACAGTTCAAGGGTGTGTAACGAAGGCCTGGTATCAAGAAAAGACAGACACAAGTGATCACAGCTCCAGGGTGTGTAAGGAAGGCATGGTATCAAGAATAGACAGACACAAGTGATCACAGTTCAAGGGTGTGTAAGGAAGGCTTGGTATCAAGAATAGACAGACACAAGTGATCACAGTTCAAGGGTGTGTAAGGAAGGCATGGTATCAAGAATAGACAGACACAAGTGATCACAGTTCCTGGGTGTGTACGGAAGGCCTGGTGTCAAGAATAGACAGACACAAGTGATCACAGTTCAAGGGTGTGTATGGAAGGCCTGGTATCAAGAATAGACAGACACAAGATCACAGTTCAAGGGTGTGTAAGGAAGGCATGGTATCAAGAATAGACAGACACAAGTGATAACAGTTCCAGGGTGTGTAAGGAAGGCCTGGTATCAAGAATAGACAGACACACGTGATCACAGTTCAGGGGTGTGTAAGGAAGGCATGGCATCAAGAATAGACAGACACACGTGATCACAGTTCAAGGGTGTGTAAGGAAGGCATGGCATCAGGAATAGACAGACACAAGTGATCACAGTTCAAGGGTGTGTAAGGAAGGCATGGTATCAAGAATAGACAGGCACAAGTGATCACAGTTCAAGGGTGTGTAAGGAAGGCCTGGTATCAAAAATAGACAGACACAAAATCACAGTTCAAGTGTGTGTAAGGAAGGCATGGTATCAAGAATAGACAGACACAAGTGATCACAGTTCAAGGGTGTGTAAGGAAGGCCTGGTATCAAAAATAGACAGACACAAGATCACAGTTCAAGGGTGTGTAAGGAGGGCATGGTATCAAGAATAGACAGACACAAGTGATCACAGCTCAAGGGTGTGTAAGGAAGGCATGGCATCAAGAATAGACAGACACAAGTGATCACAGTTCCAGGGTGTGTAAGGAAGGCATGGTATAAAGAATAGACAGACACAAGTGATCACAGTTCAAGGGTGTGTAAGGAAGGCCTGGCATCAAGAATAGACAGACACAAGTGATCACAGTTCAAGGGTGTGTAAGGAAGGCCTGGTATCAAGAATAGACAGACACAAGTGATCACAGTTCAAGGGTGTGTAAGGAAGGCCTGGTATCAAGAATAGACAGACACAAGTGATCACAGTTCAGGGTGTGTAAGGAAGGCCTGGTATCAAGAATAGACAGACACAAGTGATCACATTTCAAGGGTGTGTAAGGAAGGCATGGTATCAAGAATAGACAGACACAAGTGATCACAGTTCAAGGGTGTGTAAGGAAGGCCTGGTATCAAGAATAGACAGACACAAGTGATCACAGTTCCAGGGTGTGTAAGGAAGGCATGGTATCAAGAATAGACAGAGACAAGTGATCACAGTTCCAGGGTGTTTAAGGAAGGCATGGTATCAAGAATAGACAGACACAAGTCATCACAGTTCAAGGGTGTGTAAGGAAGGCCTGGTATCAAGAGTAGACAGACACAAGTGATCACAGTTCAAGGGTGTGTAAGGAAGGCCTGGTATCAAGAATAGACAGACACAAGGGATCACAGTTCAAGGGTGTGTAAGGAAGGCCTGGTATCAAGAATAGACAGAAACAAGTGATCACAGTTCAAGGGTGTGTAAGGAAGGCCTGGTATCAAGAATAGACAGACACAAGGGATCACAGTTCAAGGGTGTGTAAGGAAGGCCTGGTATCAAGAATAGACAGACACAAGGGATCACAGTTCAAGGGTGTGTAAGGAAGGCCTGGTATCAAGAATAGACAGACACAAGTGATCATAGCTCCAGGGTGTGTAAGGAGGGCATGGTATCAAGAATAGACAGACACAAGTGATCACAGTTCCAGGGTGTTTAAGGAAGGCATGGTATCAAGAATAGACAGACACAAGTGATCACAGTTCAAGGGTGTGTAAGGAAGGCCTAGTATCAAGAATAGACAGACACAAGTGGTCACAGTTCAAGGGTGTGTAAGGAAGGCCTGGTATCAAGAATAGACAGACACAAGGGATCACAGTTCAAGGGTGTGTAAGGAAGGCATGGCATCAAGAATAGACAGACACAAGTGATCACAGTTCAAGGGTGTGTAAGGAAGGCATGGTATCAAGAATAGACAGACACAAGTGATCTCAGTTCCAGGGTGTGTAAGGAAGGCATGGTATCAAGAATAGACAGACACAAGTGATCACAGTTCAATGGTGGGTGTGTAAGGAAGGCATGCTATCAAGAATAGACAGACACAAGTGATCACAGTTCAAGGGTGTGTAAGGAAGGCCTGGTATCAAAAATAGACAGACACAAGATCACAGTTCAAGGGTGTGTAAGGAGGGCATGGTATCAAGAATAGACAGACACAAGTGATCACAGTTCAAGGGTGTGTAAGGAAGGCATGGTATCAAGAATAGACAGACACAAGTGATCTCAGTTCCAGGGTGTGTAAGGAAGGCATGGTATCAAGAATAGACAGACACAAGTGATCACAGTTCAATGGTGGGTGTGTAAGGAAGGCATGCTATCAAGAATAGACAGACACAAGTGATCACAGTTCAAGGGTGTGTAAGGAAGGCCTGGTATCAAAAATAGACAGACACAAGATCACAGTTCAAGGGTGTGTAAGGAGGGCATGGTATCAAGAATAGACAGACACAAGTGATCACAGTTCAAGGGTGTGTAAGGAAGGCCTGGCATCAAGAATAGACAGACACAAGTGATCACAGTTCCAGGGTGTGTAAGGAAGGCATGATATCAAGAATAGACAGACACAAGTGATCACAGTTCAAGGGTGTGTAAGGAAGGCCTGACATAAAGAATAGACAGACACAAGTGATCACAGTTCAAGGGTGTGTAAGGAAGGCATGGTATCAAGAATAGACAGACACAAGTGATCACAGTTCAAGGGTGTGTAAGGAAGGCCTGGTATCAATAATAGACAGACACAAGTGATCACAGTTCAAGGGTGTGTAAGGAAGGCCTGGCATCAAGAATAGACAGACACAAGATCACAGTTCAAGGGTGTGTAAGGAGGGCATGGCATCAAGAATAGACAGACACAAGTGATCACAGTTCCAGGGTGTGTAAGGAAGGCCTGGTATCAAAAATAGACAGACACAAGATCACAGTTCAAGGGTGTGTAAGGAAGGCATGGTATCAATAATAGACAGACACAAGTGATCACAGTTCAAGGGTGTGTAAGGAGGGCATGGTATCAATAATAGACAGGCACACGTGATCACAGTTCAAGGGTGTGTAAGGAAGGCCTGGTATCAAGAATAGACAGACACAAGATCACAGTTCAAGGGTGTGTAAGGAAGGCATGGTATCAAGAATAGACAGACACAAGTGATCACAGTTCAATGGTGGGTGTGTAAGGAAGGCATGGTATCAAGAATAGACAGACACAAGTGATCACAGTTCAAAGGTGTGTAAGGAAGGCCTGGCATCAAGAATAGACAGACACAAGATCACAGTTCAAGGGTGTGTAAGGAAGGCATGGTATCAAGAATAGACAGACACAAGTAATCACAGTTCAAGGATGTGTAAGGAGGGCATGGTATCAAGAACAGACAGAAACAAGTGATCACAGTTCAAGGGTGTGTAAGGAAGGCCTGGTATCAAGAATAGACAGACACAAGGGATCACAGTTCAAGGGTGTGTAAGGAAGGCCTGGTATCAAGAATAGACAGACACAAGGGATCACAGTTCAAGGGTGTGTAAGGAAGGCCTGGTATCAAGAATAGACAGACACAAGTGATCACAGCTCCAGGGTGTGTAAGGAGGGCATGGTATCAAGAATAGACAGACACAAGTGATCACAGTTCCAGGGTGTTTAAGGAAGGCATGGTATCAAGAATAGACAGACACAAGTGATCACAGTTCAAGGGTGTGTAAGGAAGGCCTAGTATCAAGAATAGACAGACACAAGTGGTCACAGTTCAAGGGTGTGTAAGGAAGGCCTGGTATCAAGAATAGACAGACACAAGGGATCACAGTTCAAGGGTGTGTAAGGAAGGCATGGCATCAAGAATAGACAGACACAAGTGATCACAGTTCAAGGGTGTGTAAGGAAGGCATGGTATCAAGAATAGACAGACACAAGTGATCTCAGTTCCAGGGTGTGTAAGGAAGGCATGGTATCAAGAATAGACAGACACAAGTGATCACAGTTCAATGGTGGGTGTGTAAGGAAGGCATGCTATCAAGAATAGACAGACACAAGTGATCACAGTTCAAGGGTGTGTAAGGAAGGCCTGGTATCAAAAATAGACAGACACAAGATCACAGTTCAAGGGTGTGTAAGGAGGGCATGGTATCAAGAATAGACAGACACAAGTGATCACAGTTCAAGGGTGTGTAAGGAAGGCATGGTATCAAGAATAGACAGACACAAGTGATCTCAGTTCCAGGGTGTGTAAGGAAGGCATGGTATCAAGAATAGACAGACACAAGTGATCACAGTTCAATGGTGGGTGTGTAAGGAAGGCATGCTATCAAGAATAGACAGACACAAGTGATCACAGTTCAAGGGTGTGTAAGGAAGGCCTGGTATCAAAAATAGACAGACACAAGATCACAGTTCAAGGGTGTGTAAGGAGGGCATGGTATCAAGAATAGACAGGCACAAGTGATCACAGTTCAAGGGTGTGTAAGGAAGGCCTGGCATCAAGAATAGACAGACACAAGTGATCACAGTTCCAGGGTGTGTAAGGAAGGCATGATATCAAGAATAGACAGACACAAGTGATCACAGTTCAAGGGTGTGTAAGGAAGGCCTGACATAAAGAATAGACAGACACAAGTGATCACAGTTCAAGGGTGTGTAGGGAAGGCATGGTATCAAGAATAGACAGACACAAGTGATCACAGTTCAAGGGTGTGTAAGGAAGGCCTGGTATCAATAATAGACAGACACAAGTGATCACAGTTCAAGGGTGTGTAAGGAAGGCCTGGCATCAAGAATAGACAGACACAAGATCACAGTTCAAGGGTGTGTAAGGAGGGCATGGCATCAAGAATAGACAGACACAAGTGATCACAGTTCCAGGGTGTGTAAGGAAGGCCTGGTATCAAAAATAGACAGACACAAGATCACAGTTCAAGGGTGTGTAAGGAAGGCATGGTATCAATAATAGACAGACACAAGTGATCACAGTTCAAGGGTGTGTAAGGAGGGCATGGTATCAATAATAGACAGGCACACGTGATCACAGTTCAAGGGTGTGTAAGGAAGGCCTGGTATCAAGAATAGACAGACACAAGATCACAGTTCAAGGGTGTGTAAGGAAGGCATGGTATCAAGAATAGACAGACACAAGTGATCACAGTTCAATGGTGGGTGTGTAAGGAAGGCATGGTATCAAGAATAGACAGACACAAGTGATCACAGTTCAAAGGTGTGTAAGGAAGGCCTGGCATCAAGAATAGACAGACACAAGATCACAGTTCAAGGGTGTGTAAGGAAGGCATGGTATCAAGAATAGACAGACACAAGTAATCACAGTTCAAGGATGTGTAAGGAGGGCATGGTATCAAGAACAGACAGACACAAGTGATCACAGTTCAAGGGTGTGTAAGGAAGGCATGGTATCAAGAACAGACAGACACAAGTGATCACAGTTCAAGGGTGGGTGTGTAAGGAAGGCATGGTATCAAGAATAGGCAGACACAAGTGATCACAGTTCAAAGGTGTGTAGGGAAGGCATGGTATCAAGAATAGACAGACACAAGCGATCACAGTTCAAGGGTGTGTAAAGAAGGCCTGGTATCAAGAATAGACAGACACAAGTGATCACAGTTCAAGGGTGTGTAACGAAGGCCTGGTATCAAGAACAGACAGACACAAGATCACAGTTCCAGGGTGTGTAAGGAAGGCATGGTATCAAGAATAGACAGACACAAGTGATCACAGTTCAAAGGTGTGTAGAGAAGGCACGGTATCAAGAATAGACAGACACAAGTGATCACAGTTCAAGGGTGTGTAAGGAAGGCCTGGTATCAAGAATAGACAGACACAAGTGATCTCAGTTCAAGGGTGTGTAAGGAAGGCCTGGTATCAAGAGTAGACAGACACAAGTGATCACAGCTCAAGGGTGTGAGGGTGTGTAAGGAAGGCATGGTATCAAGAATAGACAGACACAAGTGATCACAATTCAAGGGTGTGTAAGAAAGGCATGGCATAAAGAATACACAGACACAAGTGATCACAGTTCAATGGTGTGTAAGGAAGGCATGGTATCAAGAATAGACAGACACAAGTGATCACAGTTCAAGATTGGGTGTGTAAGATAGGCATGGTATTAAGAATAGACAGACAAAAGTGATCACATTTCAAGGGTGTGTAACGAAGGCCTGGTATCAAGAACAGACAGACCCAAGTGATCACAGTTCAAGGGTGTGTAAGGAAGGCCTGGTATCAAGAACAGACAGACACAAGTGATAACAGTTCAAGGGTGTGTAAGGAAGGCATGGTATCAAGAATAGACAGACACAAGGGATCACAGTTCAAGGGTGTGTAAAGAACGCCTGGTATCAAGAATAGACAGACACAAGTGATCACAGTTCAAGGGTGTGTAAGGAAGGCATGGTATCAAGAATAGACAGACACAAGGGATCACAGTTCAAGGGTGTGTAAGGAAGGCCTGGTATCAAGAATAGACAGACACAAGGGATCACAGTTCAAGGGTGTGTAAGGAAGGCCTGGTATCAAGAATAGACAGACACAAGTGATCACAGCTCCAGGGTGTGTAAGGAGGGCATGGTATCAAGAATAGACAGACACAAGTGATCACAGTTCCAGGGTGTTTAAGGAAGGCATGGTATCAAGAATAGACAGACACAAGTGACCACAGTTCAAGGGTGTGTAAGGAAGGCCTGGTATCAAGAATAGACAGACACAAGTGATCACAGTTCAAGGGTGTGTAAGGAAGGCCTGGTATCAAGAATAGACAGACACATTGGATCACAGTTCAAGGGTGTGTAAGGAAGGCCTGGTATCACGAATAGACAGACACAAGTGATCACAGTTCCAGGGTGTGTACGGAAGGCCTGGTATCAAGAATAGACAGACACAAGTGATCACAGTTCAAGGGTGTGTAAGGAAGGCCTGGCATCAAGAATAGACAGACACAAGTGATCACAGTTCCAGGGTGTGTAAGGAAGGCATGGTATCAAGAATAGACAGACACAAGTGATCACAGTTCAAGGGTGTGTAAGGAAGGCCTGGCATCAAGAATAGACAGCCACAAGTGATCACAGTTCAAGGGTGTGTAAGGAAGGCATGGTATCAAGAATAGACAGACACAAGTAATCACAGTTCAAGGATGTGTAAGGAAGGCCTGGTATCAAGAATAGACAGACACAAGTGATCACAGTTCAAGGGTGTGTAAGGAAGGCATGGTATCAAGAATAGACAGACACAAGTGATCACAGTTCCAGGGTGTGTAAGGAAGGCCTGGTATCAAGAATAGACAGACACAAGTGATCACAGTTCAAGGGTGTGTAAGGAAGGCATGGTATCAAGAATAGACAGACACAAGATCACAGTTCAAGGGTGTGTAAGGAAGGCCTGGTATCAAGAATAGACAGACACAAGTGATCACAGTTCAAGGGTGTGTAAGGAAGGCATGGTATCAAGAATAGACAGACACAAGATCACAGTTCCAGGGTGTGTAAGGAAGGCCTGGTATCAAGAATAGACAGACACAAGTGATCACAGTTCCAGGGTGTGTAAGGAAGGCATGGCATAAAGAATACACAGACACAAGTGATCACAGTTCAATGGTGTGTAAGGAAGGCATGGTATCAAGAATAGACAGACACAAGTGATCACAGTTCAAGGGTGTGTAAGGAAGGCATGGTATCAAGAATAGACAGACACAAGTGATCACAGTTCAAGGGTGTGTAAGGAAGGCATGGTATCAAGAATACACAGACACAAGTGATCACAGTTCAAGGGTGTGTAAGGAAGGCATGGTATCAAGAATAGACAGACACAAGTGATCACAGTTCAAGGGTGTGTAAGGAAGGCATGGTATCAATAATAGACAGACACAAGTGATCACAGTTCAAGGGTGTGTAACGAAGGCCTGGTATCAAGAACAGACAGCCACAAGTGATCACAGTTCAAGGGTGTGTAAGGAATGCCTGGTATCAAGAACAGACAGACACAAGTGATCACAGTTCAAGGGTGTGTAAGGAAGTCATGGTATCAAGAATAGACAGGCACAAGTGATCACAGTTCAAGGGTGTGTAAGGAAGGCCTGGTATCAAGAATAGACAGACACAAGTGATCACAGTTCAAGGGTGTGTAAGGAAGGCATGGTATCAAGAATACACAGACACAAGTGATCACAGTTCAAGGGTGTGTAACGAAGGCCTGGTATCAAGAATAGACAGACACAAGTGATCACATTTCAAGGGTGTGTAACGAAGGCCTGGTATCAAGAATAGACAGACACACGTGATCACAGTTCAAGGCTGTGTAAGGAAGGCATGGTATCAAGAATAGACAGACACAAGTGATCACAGTTCAGGGGTGTGTAAGGAAGTCATGGTATCAGGAATAGACAGGCACAAGTGATCACAGTTCAAGGGTGTGTAAGGAAGGCATGGTATCAAGAATAGACAGACACAAGTGATCACAGTTCAAGGGTGTGTAAGGAAGGCATGGTATCAAGAATAGACAGACACAAGTGATCACAGTTCCAGGGTGTGTAAGGAAGGCCTGGTATCAAGAATAGACAGACACAAGTGATCACAGTTCAAGGGTATGTAAGGAAGGCCTGGTACCAAGAATAGACAGACACAAGTGATCACAGTTCAAGGCTGTGTAAGGAAGGCATGGTATCAAGAATAGACAGACACAAGTGATCACAGTTCAAGGGTGTGTAAGGAAGTCATGGTATCAAGAATACACAGACACAAGTGATCACAGCTCCAGGGTGTGTAAGGAAGTCCTGGTATCAAGTATAGACAGACACAAGATCACAGTTCAAAGGTGTGTAAGGAAGGCATGGTATCAATGTTAGGGAGAATTCTCTGTTTAGGCTGAATTTCCCAACCTAGTGAGTCCCCCAGCAGCTTTGCTGGATTTTTGGGGTTTATTTTTTTCTCCTGCCAAGTGTGAGACTCTTTTGCCCTCACTCTTGGACATGTTTGGAGTGTGTTTCTTTGATTCTAGATGTGTTGAATGGGCTATGGGGTCTTTTACTCCATAGGGCCTCATGTGTTTTTGTGATGTGGGTTACACAGCACCCTCAGTGCCAGTAACCCAGGGGTGTCCTAGGGACCCCCCAACATAGACTCCATACCCTGGGACTGACTACTGTCTCCCAGGGCATGTAAAGTCCCCATTGACTTTACTAGTCACAAATCCTGAACAGAACCAGTACAAACCATCATATTGTGGACGTACTGGCTGGGGCAATTCAATTGCCCCGGGGTCTGTTAGTCGAGGGGGCACGTCTCCGTCCCCCCTGATCGAGTTTTGGCTGGTGGCAGTGGATACTACTTTTTTTATTCAACCGCGAATATTTTCCTATGGGATTTCCCATTGTTTTAGGCTACTACCTTTATTTAATTATTTACGGTAGCCTCGAACATACCGCCGGTTTATTTATTTATTATTAATTCTCCGGTTGATATTTTTTGCCAAAACTTGATTCTAAAATGGCGTTTGTGTTCTCTTCTGTGACTCCAACCCAAGTCGAGCCCTTTGTTCCACTTTTTGGCGGGCTTCTCCACAGAAGCCCTCCAAAGTGGTGCCACTCTGTCTGGGGTACTTAGGAGAGGTGGAAGGGGATTTAGGCACCCTGGACTGAGTTGCCTAGGCAACTCAAGTCGCACTCCATCCTGATTGGCCCAAGTGGTGAGCCGGCCGGCTCACCACTTAGCATGTTTGAGTGACAGCTAGGCTGAGTGAATGGGGGTTTTCTGCATATAAGCAGGGCTTTGGGGACTGGAACTTTAGAAGTCGCCACAGGACCAAGAATCCGACGAGGGAGAAGCTGAGCCGACCTGCTACGACGACACCACCGGTGGAGCCCTGCTGAACCGTCTCACCACTTTTCCCGACGACCGAGGAGATCTCCCGCCGGAGAGTCTTCTTCGCTTTCCTGAGGCATCCCGTGGCCGCCTTGCCTGTGCCAAGCACCCCGGCAACCGGTATACCACGTTTTACCGCAACCGCGAAGTAAAGGACAACCCTTTAACCGGAAGACTCTGCGGCTGGTTTCTTCCCTGGCAGTGCAACGACCTTCATCTTCTTCTCTACAGGGAGATCTTCTCCTTCTCTGACCGACGTCGAGACTTGCACCCGCTGCCAGGAACAACTGCCACCGCTGGAGGATCCTTCCCACTTAAGGTACCGTGTTCCGCCTGGCTTCCCTTGCCACCGATTGTACGGGGTAGATTTAGCCCCTGGCTTTCGATCCTGGGTTAGCCTGGAACACCCTGGCTAAACTTGTCTGAGCCTCTCTAACTCTTTTTCTGAACTCCCTGCAAGACTTTTGCAAACTAAAGTAACTGTGTGATCTTGGGCGCATTTGTGCTCTGCCTTCTCTAAGAGTGGGCCCTGCCTATTGACTTTGATTCCCAGAGACTTTCTCTGCTCCTGCCTTGCTAAAAGTGTTCTTAAATCCTTAGAGTGGTGTGTCTTCATATATTCTGCCTTTTTCTCTCCCTTTCTCAAATACTTATTGGAGTGCCATCTTTAGTTAAGCGCTCACCTCTGTCTGGAAATAAGTGGTGTTAACTAAGACTTGTCTAAATAAGGAATAAGGGTTGGGGTTTTCATTAATAACTGTGTTTAGAGTGTTTTATAATAATAGTGCTGGAGTGTTTCAATCTGTGTGGTTAAATACATAATTATATACTTTGATAACAAAGCTCTGGTCAGTGTTTGCTTGTGCTATTGTGTCTGGGTACCTATTGTGTATACTTTACATACTTCCTAACTCTTCTTGTGGGAAGTCTGACTGCTCAGCCACAGCTACCAGGTAAATCTGGGTGGTACAGACTGCTACCAAGTGGGTTTACTGCCAAACACCTGTAGTCCTAAATCTTTTGCAGTGTTCCCAAAGGGAACTGCACAGGTTTCTGCCTAACAACTCCTCAAACATCTGTGGCTCAAAGATATGTCCTACTAACAAAGGGTAAGTCACCAAACATCCCATGGCTCAAAGCTATGTCCTACTAACAAAGGGTAACTCATCAAACATCCCGTGGCTCAACGCTATGTCCTACTAACAAAGGGTAACTCATCTAACATCCTGTGTCAAAGCTATGCCCTACTAACAAAGGGTAACTCATCAAACATCCCATGGGTCAAAGCCATCTCCTACTAACAAAGGGTAACTCATCAAACATCCCATGGCTCAAAGTTATGTCTTACTAACAAAGGGTAACTCATCAAACACCCCATGGCTCAAAGCTATGTCCTACTAACAAAGGGTAACTCCTCAAATATCCCATGGCTCAAAGCTATGTCCTACTAACAAATGGTAACTCCTCAAACATCCCGTGGCTCAAAGCTATGTCCTACTTACAAAGGGTAACTCATCAAACATCCCGTGGCTCAAAGCTATGTCCTACTAATAAAGGGTAACTCATCAAACATCCGGTGGCTCAAAGCTATGTCTTACTAACAATGGGTAACTCCTCAAACATCCCGTGGCTAAAAGCTATGTCCTACTAACAAAGGGTAACTCCTCAAATATCCCATGGCTCAAAGCTATGTCCTACTAACAAATGGTAACTCCTCAAACATCCCGTGGCTCAAAGCTATGTCCTACTTACAAAGGGTAACTCATCAAACATCCCGTGGCTCAAAGCTATGTCCTACTAACAAAGGGTAACTCATCAAACATCCGGTGGCTCAAAGCTATGTCTTACTAACAATGGGTAACTCCTCAAACATCCCGTGGCTAAAAGCTATGTCCTACTAACAAAGGGTAACTCATCAAACATCCCAAGGCTCAAAGCTATGTCCTACTAACAAAGGGTAACTCCTCAAACATCCCGTGGCTCAAAGCTATGTCCTACTAACAAAGGGTAACTTATCAACCATCCCGTGGTTCAAAGCTATGTCCTACTAACAAAGGGTAACTCCTCAAACATCCCGTGGCTCAAAGCTATGTCCTACTAACAAAGGGCAACTCATCAAACATCCTGTGTCAAAGCTATGTCCTACTAACAAAGGGTAACTCATCAAACATCCCGTGGCTCAACGCTATGTCCTACTAACAAAGGGTAACTCAGCTAACATCCTGTGGCTCAAAGCTATGTCCTACTAACAAAGGGTAACTCAGCTAACATCCTGTGGCTCAACGCTATGTCCTACTAACAAAGGGTAACTCATCTAACATCCCATGGCTCAAAGCTATGTCCTACTAACAAAGGGTAACTCAGCTAACATCCCATGGCTCAAAGCTATGTCCTACTAACAAAGGGTAACTCAGCTAACATCCTGTGGCTCAAAGCTATGTCCTACTAACAAAGGGTAACTCATCTAACATCCTGTGTCAAAGCTATGTCCTACTAACAAAGGCTAACGCATCAAACATCCCATGGCTCAAAGCTATGTCCTACTAACAAAGGGTAACTCAGCTAACATCCTGTGGCGCAACGCTGTGTCCTACTAACAAAGGGTAACTCAGCTAACATCCTGTGGCTCAACGCTATGTCCTACTAACAAAGGGTAACTCATCTAACATCCCATGGCTCAAAGCTATGTCCTACTAACAAAGGGTAACTCAGCTAACATCCTGTGGCTCAACGCTATGTCCTACTAACAAAGGGCAACTCATCAAGCATCCTGTGTCAAAGCTATGTCCTACTAACAAAGGGTAACTCGTCAAACATCCCGTGGCTCAAAGCTATGTCCTACTAACAAAGGGCAACTCATCAAACATCCTGTGTCAAAGCTATGTCCTACTAACAAAGGGTAACTCATCAAACATCCCGTGGCTCAACGCTATGTCCTACTAACAAAGGGTAACTCAGCTAACATCCTGTGGCTCAACGCTATGTCCTACTAACAAAGGGTAACTCAGCTAACATCCTGTGGCTCAACGCTATGTCCTACTAACAAAGGGTAACGCATCAAACATCCTGTGGCTCAACGCTATGTCCTACTAACAAAGGGTAACTCAGCTAACATCCTGTGGCTCAACGCTATGTCCTACTAACAAAGGATAACGCATCAAACATCCTGTGGCTCAACGCTATGTCCTACTAACAAAGGGTAACGCATCAAACATCCTGTGGCTCAACGCTATGTCCTACTAACAAAGGGTAACGCATCAAACATCCTGTGGCTCAACGCTATGTCCTACTAACAAAGGGTAACGCATCAAACATCCTGTGGCTCAACGCTATGTCCTACTAACAAAGGGTAACTCGTCAAACATCCCGTGGCTCAAAGCTATGTCCTACTAACAAAGGGTAACGCATCAAACATCCTGTGGCTCAACGCTATGTCCTACTAACAAAGGGTAACGCATCAAACATCCTGTGGCTCAACGCTATGTCCTACTAACAAAGGGTAACTCAGCTAACATCCTGTGGCTCAACGCTATACAATGAAACTCACTGAAATGAATGCACTGCTCTTTCATGATGTGGAAGATACTTTAGATTGTGTAATGGTAGAAAACTTTAAAAAGAGTTTGGTTGCCCTTATTAAGGACAGACCAAACTAGTGAAGCTTGAGAAATCATCCAATCAGAGACTTGCCATCGCGACAGATTGTCATTTGCAAAAATTCTTCCTTTGGGCTTTCAACCCAAAACAGAGAATCTTTCTAACAATCTGTCCTGTCGCATTAATGGTCTGCAATGTTTTCAGGTGATACCCTTGGGGCATCTTTATTGTATTTATTTACTTATTTTATCTGACATTTATAACAGCGCACCAAACCCTCAGGTATCAGGGCGCTAGTTACAGGAAGTGTGAAGTGACATTCTTCAAAGTGCAGGAACATGCATACAGGTGATAAGTGTGAACCATAGTCTGGGAGAAATGCCGAATTCTACGGGGGCTACCCATTTTATACAGATGTACAGAGACAATCAGGTAGCTTCATAGACTGGCAAAGCCGCATCTCTTGGTATGGGGGGCTACATCAGGTATACAGTTATAGGAAGCAATCAGATTGGAGAGACAAATCAAGTAGGTGCATGGACTGGCAAAGTAGCGCCTCTTAGTACGGGGAGCTACATCAGGTATACAATTATAGGAGGCGATCCGATCGGAGAGACAAATCAAGTAGGTGCATGGACTGGCAAAGTAGCGCCTCTTAGTACGGGGAGCTACATCAGGTATACAATTATAGGAAGCGATCCGATCGGAGAGACAAATCAAGTAGGTGCATGGACTGGCAAAGTCGCGCCACTTGGTACGGGGAGCTACATCAGGTATAAAGTTATACGAAGCGATCCGATCGGAGAGACAAATCAAGTAGGTGCATGGACTGGCAAAGTCGCGCCTCTTGGTACGGGGAGCTACATCAGGTATACAGTTATAGGAAGCGATCCGATCGGAGAGACAAATCAAGTAGGTGCATGGACTGGCAAAGTCGCGCCTCTTGGTACGGGGAGCTACATCAGGTATACAGTTATAGGAAGCGATCCGATCGGAGAGACAAATCAAGTAGGTGCATGGACTGGCAAAGTCGCGCCTCTTGGTACGGTGAGCTACATCACGTATACAGTTATAGGAAGCGATCCGATCGGAGAGACAAATCAAGTAGGTGCATGGAATGGCAAAGCCGTGCCTTTTGGTACGGGGCTACACCGGAATAAAGTTATAGGAAGCGATCTGATCAGAGAGACAAATCAAGTAGGTGCATGGACTGGCAAAGTAGCGCCTCTTGGTACGGGGAGCTACATCAGGTATACAGTTATAGGAAGCGATCCGATCGGAGAGACAAATCAAGTAGGTGCATGGAATGGCAAAGCCGTGCCTTTTGGTACGGGGGGCTACACCGGAATAAAGTTATAGGAAGCGATCTGATCAGAGAGACAAATCAAGTAGGTGCATGGACTGGCAAAGTAGCGCCTCTTGGTACGGGGGGCTACACCGGTATACAGTTATAGGAAGCGATCCGATCGGAGAGACAAATCAAGTAGGTGCATGGAATGGCAAAGCCGCGCCTTTTGGTACGGGGGGTTACACCGGTATAAAGTTATAGGAAGCGATCACATCAGAGAGACAAATCAAGTAGGTGCATGGACTGGCAAAGTCGCGCCTCTTGGTACGGGGAGCTACATCAGGTATACAGTTATAGGAAGCGATCCGATCGGAGAGACAAATCAAGTAGGTGCATGGAATGGCAAAGCCGTGCCTTTTGGTACGGGGCTACACCGGAATAAAGTTATAGGAAGCGATCTGATCAGAGAGACAAATCAAGTAGGTGCATGGACTGGCAAAGTAGCGCCTCTTGGTACGGGGAGCTACATCAGGTATACAGTTATAGGAAGCGATCCGATCGGAGAGACAAATCAAGTAGGTGCATGGAATGGCAAAGCCGTGCCTTTTGGTACGGGGGGCTACACCGGAATAAAGTTATAGGAAGCGATCTGATCAGAGAGACAAATCAAGTAGGTGCATGGACTGGCAAAGTAGCGCCTCTTGGTACGGGGGGCTACACCGGTATACAGTTATAGGAAGCGATCCGATCGGAGAGACAAATCAAGTAGGTGCATGGAATGGCAAAGCCGCGCCTTTTGGTACGGGGGGTTACACCGGTATAAAGTTATAGGAAGCGATCACATCAGAGAGACAAATCAAGTAGGTGCATGGACTGGCAAAGTCGCGCCTCTTGGTACGGGGAGCTACATCAGGTATACAGTTATAGGAAGCGATCCGATCAGAGAGACAAATCAAGTAGGTGCATGGACTGGGAAAGCCACGCCTTTTGGTACGGGGGGCTACACCGGTGTAAAGTTATAGGAAGCGATCAGATCAGAGAGACAAATCAAGTAGGTGCATGGGCGGGCAAAGCCGCGCCTCTTGGTACGGGGAGCTACATAAAGGTATGCAGATGCCCAGGGGACAAAGCAGGTTGGTTACGGTCACGGTTAGATGCATGTTCGGCATTAGAATACAGGTCGGATCGGGTAGGGTGTAGACGAATTAGAATGCATACACCGCACTAAAGTGTGTGGCAGGTCACTTAGGTTACATTTGGGTAAGATTGTAAGTTATGCGGGTTAGGAAAGCAAGAAAGTCAAGTAGGCTGCCCAAAGGGCAGGTTCGCAAATGCGGTATTTGAATGTGAGAGATCAGTTCAGGTGTATTAGCAACTCCATTCGTCGCAAGTTGGGACGCAATACGTAGGTAGGCAGGGGAATGATCTACACTGGACATGTATGGAATTCTATGTTGCAAGTCATCTGATTGTGTATTCATTGTTTTAATTCAATCAATTGCTGATCTTACCCTATTACTTTGATTATTTTATGGAAAGGTTGTGTTTTTGCTTTCGGAAATAAACTTGGATTGATTGCAAGATTTCCCAGGGAGCAAGATCTAGCAAGATGCCAGTCTGGGCTGTGAAATGCCAGCAGTACCTGGCACTGCCTGGCATGTAACTGACTCCTGTCCACGGCTACTGATCTAGAAAAGCAAGCCGGCCTGCTGGGAAATCTGTCCGCATATATCCCACACAAACAGCCATCAAGCCAATCTTTCTATACACGCTCTGGCGGACCCGGCCTCAGGTCAAGTACTCACAAGTATTCACGTCACCTGACGTGTCGACCGCCCAGGGTCACTAGGATTATTTCTACAAAACATTGTCAAGAACAGGAGAACACCCCTTCTCCTCCAAACATGCAACAGTCAATTCACGAGAAAACCAATTCTGAGACCCAAATAATATGGTCCTAAAAAACTGAAAGTGCACGCGGTCTTCCCTGCCAAGTAGGCACACTTTACAGAGATGGGAGCTAAAGAGTAGCCTTTTCAATGGCAACATTCCCAGCCTATGCTTTGCATACAGTGATCTCTCACAGGCGTGGTTATACTGTCCATGTGCTCTTCCTTGCCTAAGGTTAGTTTGCATAGTGCGCATTCCCTTGCCTGGGCCGTCGATGTTACATTGGTCTTTGAGCCAGTATTTATGCTTAACCTGCGCCTTCCTCTGCAGATGGATTCATTCTGGGTTGGGCTATAGTTGCAGCAAGCCCGGCGAGCTCGTTCTTTCCTCACAAGCACACACCGCCGAATGCTCCTTCCACCTGGCTGCAGCAATACACCGCGCATGGCCTCTCTGTATTTAGACAATTCAGGGTTAGCCCAAAGACGTATCCAATATAAGGTGGGTCTATAAGGTGGGTCTGCTGGCCAATGCATCTGCCACCAGTGGCTGCGTTCATCCAATGTGGAGAGGCATATTCGGGGTGAACATAAGCCCAAATATCGGCTCCATAAAGAGCAACTGCTGTTGCCTGCGCATTATAAAGTATAAAGGTAGGGAGACAGTCCGACACCGCCAAACGAGCGGGCTAGTTTTAACAGGATGTTGCTTCTTCTGTCCGATGTGGTCACTTCCTTCTCTACCTGTGCAGACCATGTACCTTTATTTGTAAATCTAATACCCAGATAGTAGCTTGCCTATAGTCAGCCTGAACTTGGGGCACTTCTTGCTATTAGCCGGACAGAAGGCTTTGGTCTTTAAGATGTTCATTCTAAGGTCACTGTCGATGCCAGCCTGCATGGAATACACCAACTTGCCTTTTTAGACCTGCTGGAGTTTTGGAAATCAAAATGGCATCGTCGGCGAAGAGCAAGAGGGGTATAAGGTCAGAATCCATTCTTGGTGCTTCCGTTACTTCCTGAGATAGACCAAGAATCAACTTGTTGATGTAAATAGAGAATACTGTGGGCGCCAGTACACAACCCTGATTGATGTCAGTGGGGCGGGTGTGTTCCCTACCAAGTTCTACCTTGCCTTCCTGGTGTTACCTGTGTACAGACGTGTGATGGAACGCAAAAGGCCTGCCGGTGTACCATTATCTGCTAGCTCCCACCAGGGATTGTGATGTGGAACTCAGTCAAATGCAACCGTGAGGTCAATACAGATGGTGTAAAGTTCAGTTTCCTCAAGGCTACTTATCTTTAATGGATCAGAAAAAACCTGAAGCCCTGGTCCACTGTGCTCAGACCAGGATGCAAGCCTGCTGGCAGGTGACTCATTTCAGATGACTCCTTTGCCCATGCTGCCAGGTGTGACAGAAGTGTACGTGCAAACATTTTTCCATTAGCATCGAGCAGTGATATAGGTCTAAAATGTGTGGGATTGCCCCTCCCCCTTTCTTGTACACAGGGATTATGGGTGCTTCAGTTCATGATTTGAGTGCTTGACCAGACACAATAACTGTGTTATAGATGGCGCATACAGCTGTGGCCCAAATGTCAACGTCCTTCTTAAAGAGATCAACAGGAATTAAAATGCAACCTGGTGCTTTGCCTGCCCTCTGGGCTAGAATGGCCTCTTTCACTTCACAAATGGTAAGGCATAGATCGACAACAGCGGGCCTAGGGGTTCTTTGGAGATAATCGATGTGAATGTACAAAGCTGGGCGGCTTCAGATGCATAAAGGTCTGTCAAATGATCTACCGATACCTCTTCGGGAATACTCCCATGGGCACATATTTCAAACACAATATAAGCGTCAACACAATGGGGATCATTTTGCCATGTGTCGGAGCATAAAAGTAAAGCATAACATTTTTACACTTTACCTACATGCCTAAGCACCGTTCCGAGGCAAGGAGGGCAGCAATGCGCAGATAGCATCTGCGCTTTGCTTTCCTCCTCCGGTTCCGGAGAGCATTTGGTTTTACGCGTGCATGAGATTTTCATTCAGGCGTAAAATAATCAATTCCAATTACATCCGCCTCTCACTAGCACCTGTGAAGGAAAGGTGCATTACATTGGAATCCATTGTAAAATGCTGCCTGCAAAGCATATTTGTAGAGAGTGTTTTATTTCTCCCAAAGCCGAGAGTAAAAATGCGATTTCACCTTCATTTACTCTTTACGTTTACACTCTGCTTTGGGATTGTTTAAAATTGTTTGCAGGAGACCCGTAACACGTAAGTGCAAGTGTTTGTGGTCCCCTGCGTGCATTTTACTTAAACTGACCCCAATGTGTTTCGGCTAGCCAGGAGCTAAGCTTCCTTTTCCTCTCCAAGTAGTGCAGCCTTCATCAGGATGTATACACTAGGTGCCAATGAATGATTTGCCATGTATCAACTTTTCTACGGTATCTCATTGCTCTATACTGAAAACAAATGGATACATCTCTTGTAATGTGTGTGCTGCATGTGCAAACATCTAACTCTTAGAAGTGTATGAATTGTGGCGCCAAACTCTCTGCACCAATTAATCACAGGTCCATATCATCTTCTCAACACCAGAATCTGTTACTAGTGCCCAAATGAAAATGAAGCAATTTGAAACTTGTTACTACAGTGAATTGACTATTATATGAGTTGATGAACAGGGGCTCTCTGCAGTACTTGACCATGGTTTATATAAAATCCACAGGAAAAGCAGAAAGAGTTCCCAACAGGAAGTTCCTTTGTGAGGCCTCTTAGGTCGTGGCATGTCACTCTGCCTGACAAAAAAACAGACGACCGTGGCCCTTCTGGTCGCCATTACCCGTTGGGAATTCTTCAAGTTTTTCCACAGGCATTTCCCATCGGAACACACCGTGAACATCGCTCTTTCTCTCCAATCCACAATTATAGGCAGAGGAGAGGAGAGGAAAACACATACCGTTCATCTGTCGGAAGTGGCCACTTGGAGGTGGTGCGTCTTGATGTCCGTATGCCTCCATGAGTGCTTTCCTCTAATCTCTTGTTTGAGTTATCGGAGGCAGCAGAGGAAGATGAAGCTCTCAACGGTTCTCTCACAGCTCGACACGGGCCGCTGTGTGCCAGCAACTGCGGCAGAGATAAGGTGGAGGAGGTCATCACTTACCACTGGCCTGCCGCTATGCTGTTTTTGTGGCCCGTATTCATTTAACACCTATTACTCATCACCAGTTTACAGGAGACAGGAGGCAAGCCTTTGATAGTGGTGAGGCATGCAAGGCATTCTAAACGGGCTAACGGGCACATAGGTGTCACAGCGGAGGTGGTTGTGGTAGCTGTGTGAGACCGCAGAATGTGCCCCTGTGTAGGCAGAGTGCTGTGTCTTTTGGGGGTTTAATGTGCATTACCTGCACTTTGTGCGCTGTATATTTCCCAAAAGACCTGTACTGTCATATTTTTAAGTACATTCTTCTTCTCACTTTTTTTTTTGTTGTTTTTTTACATATTGCCTAATACAAATTTTGAAACCAAACAAGTTGTTACATTTGGCCCATGGCAGGCCAAATGCAACATGTATGGTTGGTAATAGGTTTAACCTAAATGAGGTATTCTCCCTATTTTCTGTTGTCGGGGGACCAATTTTCAAATGGGGAATTTCAATTGAGCCAAATACAGAGCACGAAAAAATGGTTGCCCCTTTCTATGCTGACAGAATATACGATAGGTGATGTTTTTACACAATCTTACATTTGCATAAACAAAGTTACTAAATCACAGCCTCTGCTTGAACGTCTCATCATTAGACCACATGTTGTTGTTAAAAACAAATGTATTTATTGATCACAAAAGAATTTTTAATAGTCACCAGACATTTTTTCATAAAAATATATATGCATATTGTCCAAAAATCGATACACACATTCTCTTTGGTATTAAAAAACAAACAATTCAAAAACCTATAACTGGCACATGTTGTGCCGGAGTAAAGGATGTCATGTATATTTCTATATATACACACTTAGATCTCATAGGAGCACAACAAATGAAACAGAGAGATAAAGAGACTGTTCTTGTTTCAAATCTCATTTAGATCATCGACATGTTTCGGCCAAAGATTACATTACACACTATCTCTAGTGTGTTTTCCTTCTGATTATGTAGGCCTTCTTCAGGACAACAATACGTCTTCATATTAATTGTTTACTCCTGTATACCCCTTTAATTGCTGGTCAGGCACAGTATTTTTTTGTCTGCTATCAGCATGAAGGTGAGAGAATCTCCACATAATTAGAGCGGAAATGCTAATTTGTTCTAGGACTTTATCTTGTCCAAATTTCAGGGCAATGTTCAGTACCTTTTTTTCTTTTCCCCAGAGAACAACATAGAAGTATTCTCCTTATTTCCTTTGAGTATTTTAGTAAAATGCTTCCAAAAGTTTTCCTGAAGTCTTGTATACGAATGACAATCCTTCTATATCCACACACGTCAGATGGCCTAGATGGATAATCCTGGGTCACCCTTCCGGATGTTGTCTAGCTATTTGGTTAGTTGTAATGATTAGTTGAGTCACAGTGTTATCGTTGGGCGGCAGAGTGGTGATTTCCACTGCCAGATTCACAACACTGTGACTCTGCTAGTTGATTAATGGGCCAGAGGTCCAAGAAGCGGGGGTAGCGGCTTCTTCTCCTCATGTCTGCTTAAGCTGTTAGTACCGCACCCGATGGAGGCAGGCAAACATTCGAGAAGGGTCTGTACCGGAAAGAGGGGTATCCGGGGGTGGAAAGCCATCTCCCCACCGACACTGAGTGCAACAGTGAAATCTTTGGAATACAAGCCAGAGTGAACCGATGGAGAGAGGCTAATATTCGAGAGGGGTCTGAGCCCGGAAGAGCTGGACATAGGGCAAAGAATCATCACCCCAAGTGCAATCCTGAAGGAAAATGTTGTTTGTTATTTGAGCCTATCAGGTCCTAAGAAGCAAGAAAGTCAGCCACCGAAGGTCCTGATATCGATAGGAACTGTTTGTGGATCTAAGCCCGGAAGATGGAGATTCAGGTGTGAAAAGTCATCACCCAATGTACATGCTGAAAGGAACTTTTGTTTATTGTTTCGAACACATCAGGTCCTCGGAGGACAGAGACTTTTTGTAGAAACGAGACTTAACCACCGACGGTCCTGATATCTGAGAGCGGAAGTGTTGTCTCGTGCTGGAAAAGCTTAAGAGTATGCTGTGCTCAGGATTCCCACCTTGTCCCGTGCTCAAAACATGAGGAAGGGAGACCCCAGTCTACCACATCCTGACTTATCATTTATGAACACTTCTTTCGTTTTTATGAACACAATTCCGCACTATTTTTGTATTTAGTTGTCAGGATTGGCAATTTTCTTTTAGTTTAGGCTCTTTTATTTTGACGCCACTACGACTGCCTTATCATGATTTGATGGTTGTAGCTTGCTCCCATCTTAGATTTATGTTTAGATTGGGCGTTTTTCCATCCTGCATACAGTTTAATAAACACTCTTCAACTGTGATCTCTTGTATCTGCCTATTCTTGATACCATGCCTCCCTTACACTGGTTATTAGTGACTAGGGACTCCTGCAAGGCTAATTCATCAAAGGTGTTTTAGAAACTGAAGTAATTCCAAGATGTCCACCATGTAGACTTTTCTTTACTTTTCAGTACCTGTGGTGGAAGGGTTCTCCCACTCCAAGATGGCCGTTGCTTAAACTGCCTCTTCCTGTCACAAGGCTTTGTAGAGTATTTAAGTAGCTAGTGACAGGACGATTGTGTCACAACTCTGGCTGCTGCTAGATTCCTCATTGATTGATTATTTGTTGGTCTTTGACGCTCAAGTCATCGCTTGTCCATAGTCCACAGCTTCTCTTCCTTGTGCTTTTTACTGGGGGATTTATGTCCCTGTGAGCCATGTGCCTACTTCTTTTCTGTCAGTGATTTGCCCCCATGTCTGCAGCTGCAGCGGTCTTGCTCTTGCTTCCCTTAACATACCCATTGTCTTGTTGCATTTCACCCTTTGCAGCATTTGTGCCATTTTCTGCTGGGTTTAAAGTGTTTTTGCCAACATTGTTTGCCACCATCTTCAGGGACAGGGGGCCTTTTTTAAAATAATTGTGCCGTGGTGTCGTCCAGCATATGCCACATGGTAAATAACAGACCGTTCTCTTTGTAGAAGGGCAATTAGGAGATGAATAATGTGTGTTTTTTTAATTTTATTAACAGGTCCACTTATTGTCACCACTGTCTTTTCTCTAAGAACCAAGGAAAAGCAAGACTTGAGTCCCACAGACAGCCAGGAGGCGGCGAGGATTCACGGTATGTTGTGCATTAGGATTTACCAGACATTTCCTCGGTAGTGCTCACCCTCTGGTCCTCCACCATTACCTCCACCCACCCTGGTTGGAAATAGAGAACGTGTCAGGGGAATTTCATTGATGGCTGGATGACAGGAAGCTGGTAGGTGACCTGAGGGGAAGAGGTGAGGCGGGAGGGATAGACTGAAAAGTGATGGAAAGTAAGGCTGTCGGGGAGCGAGGGGTGACTGAAGAAAAGAAAGCAAAGAAGGAACTAAGTGATGGGACTATGAAGCAGGAGCGGGAAACAGCACATGGTACTCATGACCGAAAGGGACCCAGTAAATTGCATGATGGGAGGCGGGGCCTGGTGACAATGAATCTGCGGAGGAGAGATGGATGAAGCACAGATTCTGCCACAGAATCGCAATCTTGAACCAGATTGTACTCGTGTCACAGATGACATAAGAATCACTCTGATACTCAAAGGTTCAAGAGATTTTATTTGAATTTGTGTGGGCACTCTAGCCCACCCCTCTCTCATCTACTCTCGAACCGCCTCTGTAACCAAAGTGTCTGTAACTCCTGTTTTTTTAAATAATTATAATACAGCCTAATCATTGCTTTTTATACAATTCTCCACAATTTAAAAGCTTCCTTCGCAATAATCGAATTAATCCAACAAACTGGCTCCCACGTGCATAGCTCACGAAAGAACATCCACACATGCATATATCTATAATGAAAATGGTCCCAACTCATAAATCATTACAATATTAATAACCGGTCATTAGCCCTTATCCACCCTGATCTAGTTCCATTAGCATTCACCTTGCCCCTTATCAGGGTTTTAATTATCAAGCACATCCTAGTCCTTTGATATATAAGGGATATCGGATTATATGTCCCAAGTGTATCTACTTCTAGTTGCTAGTAGCGTCTCTCTCCTATCGCTAGCAGGGATTTGTGTTTCAATTCATTCCGGTATTGCGCAATCTGCAGGTTTACTCTTCTTTTATCACGTGTATTCTCACGACTGAAACATCAAGAGTGTCCACCAAGTTGAATTGTATTCTTATATATTCCATACAGAGATGTGAGTTTGGGAATTCCTAGAGATACAACACTGGCTGATTTGCGAGGGCACGATAGCCAGGTGCGTCCAGTTCTGTTCTCTGGCCGTTTCTACTAGGTTATATTGTCCCCTAGTGATGCTTAGAAGATAACATCTAGCTGTTGTTTCCAGGATGTGCCTATTTTAACAATATTAGCACAAGTGGCTTTGTGATTCTCCAGCATGGGGTCTGGCATGGATTCACATGCTCATGAATATTCCCCGTTGTCAAGCTGGGAATCCTCGGTAAAAGAAAAAACTGTTTAGTTTCTAAACTGTATTTCTCTTATAAACCAATCACTGAGCTCTGGGTCATACTGCCTCCAGCCAATGACTGCCCTCTACCTAAGCCCCTCCTCTGGCAGCCATCTTCAGATTTTTACTGCATGTTCAAGTGTTGGGAATCCCCGTGCTTCGCTCTTCGAGCTTTTTGCTGCGTTTTTCATTTTTTGAGAGTTAAACTCTATTTTTCAGTAAATCGAGCCTGTGTGCTACATCGATCATCCTTCTGACTAACGGGAACCTATTTTTCAACCCCCCTCAAGGTCTGTTTTCGTCCAGTGTTCTTCTTAGAGGCTTCCAGAAGATTCTTCAGGCCTACACCGCGTGGATCATGTTAGACGAGAAGGACGGCGCTTCCCCCTTCAAGCTGTGCTTGCTCCGACTGCCGTTTGCGGAATTTATACATGGACGACAAGCATTCCCAGTGTCTGTACTGTCTGCACCCGACACATAAAGAGGAAGATTGTGTGTTTTGCTGTGGCTTCTCGAAGTGCACGTTGAGGGATCGACATCACCGGTTGGAAGCGTGGCTGCAGGCCAAGGCCTCTGCACCGGGTGGTACCCAGGGGCATGCCTCTCCTGGATCTGGGAAACCTGAGCAGGCTTCTAAGTCCTTTCAGGGTGCCCCACCTGTGTGGGCCCAACACAAGGCCAAGCACTGCGAGTCCGCTTCTGTCGGGGTCGCCGCTGCTGTGGGTCCCACAACGGGCAGGGCACGATCGTTGTCCCCATCTGCATCGATCTCCAGTTAACGCTCTGCTTCCTCATCCAAGAGAAAGTCGGATAACCTGGGTAAACTGAGGGAGAACCTGGAGAAGACCAGGCAGGAGAAGGCCAAGCAGGGTACGGTGTCTGACCTACCCGCAACGGAGAAGGCCAAAGGAGACAAAGGGTCCTATCCGGCCACCAAGGAGAAGACCAAACAGGACAAGGCTTCCAAAACGGCCGTGAATGGCAAGGCCAAGCAGGACAAGGGGCCGACCTTTCTGTGAAGGCCCTGGGGTGCCAGGCGAGATCGTCACCCTCCCTCGAGGTGGTGGTGGCGTCGCTTTCAAAGGCCGTAGGGGCGGACCTGCAGAGAGCCCCGGCGACGGCAAGGATGACCCTTCCTCCCAGGAGGGAGGCTTCAAACAAGCCCATTCAGAAGACCCCGGAGAAGAGGATGCCGGACCTCAGCCCGAGACCGACCCCTCTGGAACTGAAGAAGCGGGGAGGGGCATTGACGGCCTTCAGGGAACGGACATTTCTTCGGCTGATGAGGATGAGATAATTTCTGTCCATACCGTCCATGAGGGCAAGGACGATGAAGGAGATGCCGGGGACTTGCCCCACGACGGGGCCGACAATGATGGCAACGACTACGGCGATACCGTTGATGGAGGCGACGATGAGGGGCCTCAGGATGACAAGGGCCCAGGCCCTACCCCTACGTCCACAATGCCGCCTAGATGCCTTTCACTGGAAATCCTCTCAACCCTTCAAACGCTGGTTTCCGAGATACAGAGAAGCATGCCCGCTCCTCACTCAACGCCAGTGCCGGTCGCCCCGTTGACACCGGGGGAACCGCTGGCCAAGAAGAGGAAGAGGCACCTGATGCCTCCATGTCACCCTTCACCTCCTCTCCACTGCTCCTCCTCCCCCCTCCAAGGGGAGACGGAATCGGACACAGCAACGACCGGATGGGGAACCTCCCGTCGCCTCCGTCCAGAGCCTCTCCTCCAGACGAGATAGGATCTTTCCATGCAATGATCGCCCAAGCATCAGAGCTTTTCCAGCTCACACCGCAGGAGAAGAAGAAGGAAGGCTTCTTATATCAGCGCCGGGAGGCGAAGAGGAAGACCATCCTTTCGGTCCCTCTCCTGGATGATGTTTGGGTTTAAGGACTGGCTCTGATGAAAAACCCCTCTACAGCCCCAGCGAAGAGAGACCGGCTGGAGAAGAAGTACAGGGTGCCGGACTCTGCACCCAAGTGTTTGCGGTCTTAACCGTCACCGGACTCGGTGGTGTCGGCGGCCGCCAGAAAGAAATCGTTGAGTTCGACGTCTTCTGCGTCGTCCACCTCTCCGGACAACGAGTGGAAGAAATTGGATTCGATGGGTAGAAAGGTTATCTACTCGGCGGCGACGAGGGTCAAGGCTGCCAACGACCTCGCTATCGTGGCCAGATACGACCGGGAGCTTTGGTTTAAGCTATCTCCACTCCTGGACTACCTCCCCGACGACAAGCGGGTAGAGGCTTTGGATATCCTTCAAGAAGTCAATGTGGCGTCACATCACGCCATCACGGCGGCCATGGACATTGCAGACGTGGGGTTCCTCCAGATGGGAAACAGCATCTGCCTTCGCCGTCGTGGCTGGCTCAAGGCCACCAACTTTAGGCAGGAGGTCCAGACAAGGGTTCAGGATATGCCCTTTGACGGGGACAACCTGTTCGGAAAGGCTGTAGATGAGTCTCTCCAGGCCATCAAGACGGACACAAAGACGACACATGCCGTGGGCATGCTACAGCAATGACGGCCATCCTTTCGTTCCTCAGGAGGGAAGTCTAGCCGGTCTTCGAGGGGTTTCGGTAGGGGCTCCTCCTCTTACCGCCAGCCCTCACGCTCCTCGACCCAGGAAGCCAACAGGGGCCGCTCCAAGGCCTTCAGGGGTGGATGATGTTGTTGTCGGGGACCGCAAGGCAGCCCGTCAATCTCCAAGCAAGAGTGAACCGGCCAGGATGTCGAGACCCCACCCGTGCACCCCGGTGGGAGGCGGCTGACGAGCTTCGTCAGCGTGTGGAAGACCATCTCCACTGACCATTGGGTGCTGGGCGCTCTCACCCACGGACACACACTAGAGTTCCAACGAAAGTGTCCCCAAATACCACTGGTGGCTGCTGCTGGAGGTTTGGGCCATGTTAAAGCAAGAGGCGATAGAGCTAGTTTCAAAGCGGCTCCAGGGCTCCAGAGTTTACTCAAGGTACTTCCTTGTACGAAAGAAGACCGGGGAATGGAGGCCCGTTCTCGACCTACGACGACTGAACAAGTATATAAAGTCACAGAAGTTCAGAATGGTCACGCTTCAACATGTGCTCGGCCAGCTGGAGGAGGGAGACTTTCTGTCATCGTTGGACCTAGAGGATGCTTACTTCCACGTCCCCATCCACAAAGGGCACTGCAAGTTTCTGCTCTTCGTCGTTCAAGGGAAGCATTACCAGTTCAAGGCTCTGCCCTTTGGACTGAAGTCGGCACCCAGAGTCTTCACCAAGTGCCTGGCGCCGGTGGTGGCCCATCTATGACTGCAAGGGATCCACGTGTACCCTTACCTGGACGACTGACTCATCCGGGCCAGGTCGAAGGACATCGCCGTCGATCACACGGCGAGGACCGTCCGGTTGCTGACAGAACTGGGGTTCTGACTCCATCGCAGGACGTGCTGTTCCTGGGTTCCAGACTCAGTGCGGTGGCCTGCCTGGCATCACCTTCGGAGGATAGGATATTGGCCATCCTAGGCAAAGTGCAAAGACTGTTGGCACTCAGAGTCGCCACAGTGAGGACGATCAAATCTCTTCTCGGCATGATGTCGTCATGCATATACCTTAACCGGCTCTGCAGGTTGGCGATGCGCCCTCTACAGGAGTTCCTCAGCGCCCTTTGGGTCCAGGTGTCCGGAGGCTTCCAGGACAGGATCGCGCTCGACAAGGAGGTCCGTCGGGCGATAAGGTGGTGTGGTGTGTGCTCCAATATCACCGGGGGCACGGATTTCCATAGCTCCCCGTACCAGGAGACGGTCACGACGGACGCTTCCCTGGAAGGATGGGGAGCTCACACCGGATGTCTTCATGCCAGAGGCCGGTGGCTGCCTGAGGAGAAGATATTGCACATCAATGTCCTGGAACTAGGGGCAGTGTTTTGGGCCCTCAAGTCGTTCCTGCCGTCCCTCAAGGGCAAGGTGGCGAGGGTCTTCACGGACAATACCACCACAATGTTTTACATCCGGAAACAGAGGGGCACCAGATCCCCGGCGCTCTCCAAAGAGACGCAAGACTTGTGGCACTGGGCCGTCACCCAGGGGATGTTCCTCATTCTGTTTCACCTGGCAGGAGTAAAGAACACCGTTGACGACTCTCTCGGCAGGGAGCTGCGCTCTTGCCACGAGTGGGAGCTTTGGCAGGACCAAGTGGACAACCTTTTCCTAAAATGGGGCAGTCCCCAGATCGATCTGTTTGCGACAGCAACGAACACCAGGTGCCGGAGGTTCGCCAGCAGATTCCCCCAGCGGGGAGCCTGGGGGACGCATTCTCATTCCCTTGGGAAGGCCTGTTTCTGTATGCGTTCCCTCCGTTGTCGGTGCTTCTTCGAGTCACCAATCAACTCAGACGGTACCGGTGCAGGATGATCCTCGTCGCACCAGCGTAGCCGAGGCAGATCTGATACCCGGATCTTCTCAGCATGTCGGCGTCCCCTTCAGTCAAGTTGCCAGTGGTCGCAGATCTTCTCGCCAAGGAAGGAGGTGCAATTCGGCACCACGACCCGGGGTTGCTGAACCTGAAGGCCTGGCTCCTGCAGCGTTAGAATCCGTTGGCTATGATCTTCCGGCGGACTGCAAAGAGATTCTCGCCAAGACCAGGGCGTCATCTACCTTAAAATGCTACCGACACAAATGGAAGCACTTTACTATGTTGTGCCGTGCAAAGAAGATTAACCCTCTGAGGGTCACGGTCCCTCAGGTATTGCCATATCTACTGTCATTGGCTAAATCGGGCTGGCTCACGCCTCCATCAAGATTCATCTGGTGGCTATCTCCTGCTACACCAGATCTCCGGGACGGTCTTCTCTGTGGTCTCACCGTCTGGTCAAGAAGTTCATCAAGGGACTGTTCCACTCGTTCTCGCCGGTGAAGGCTCTGCCATAGGAGCTAAATGTGGTACTGACTAGGCTCATGGGAGCCCCATTCGAACCTATGCATTTTGCTCCGCTCGAGTTTCTGTCATGGACGACAGCTTTCCTTGTGGTCATCACCTCTGCAAGACAAGTAGGTGAGATCCAGGCCCTGTCATGCAAACAGCCTTAGTTGACTTTTCATGAAACGAGGGTGCTGCTGCGGACGCACCCCTCCTTCATGCCCAAGGTGCCGTTGCAATTTCACCTCAACGAGCCCTTGGTGTTAACTGTGTTTTTTCCGACACCTTCATCGCCGGCTGAAAGGACTTTGCACTTGCTGGATGTGGCTAGAGCACTGAAGGTTTATGTGGCCAGCACAAAGAGTTTCCGGAGAACTTCTTGTGAACCATGGGAAGGCCCTGTCCAAGGCTTCCATTTCCAGGTGGCTCTCCGGCTGTATCACTCACTGACATCGTTTGGCAAACCGACCACTGCCTGGCCATCCGAGAGCCCATTCTACCAGAGCGATCGCTGCTACAACGGCGTTCCTGTCTGGTGTGCCCCTGCTGGACATCTGCAGGGCTGCTACTTGGAGGTCGACACACACATTCATGGAATTCTACTGCGTCGACAGGGATTCCAGGTAGGAGTCCAGAGTCGGCCAAGCAGTGCTGTGCAACCTGTTCGCTTGAAGGTGAGCCTGGTGAGGAGGTAAGAGATTGCTTCTGTTGAGCCTTGCCACCTCCCGTGGTTGTGAACATGTGTACTGCTGTGTATTCTTTATTCATAAGCATGTGAATCCATATCATAAGCATGTGAGGCCATATCTACTACTGCAATCCACTTTTAATATATTTTACGAGTCTTCTGAGTAACTATAGACCCTAATTATACTTTTTATTTTATTTATTTTTTTAGGTTACGCCCCCTTTTCAAAAAAACTTTTAAAACCACTAGAGCGCGCGCTCCTGCACGTGCGCTCCGAGGAAGTGGTCTGGAAGTGGCTGTCTGCTGTGTCTGCTGTCTGCTGGGGAACGCTGCTTCACAAGACATTGCTTCAAAGGACTTCAAAGGACTTTGCTTTAAGCCTGGCTCCCTTTTCAAAAAAACTTTTAAAACCACTAGAGCCCGCGCTCCTGCGCATGCGCTCCGAGGAAGTGGTCTGGAAGTGGCTGTCTGCTGTGTCTGCTGTCTGCTGGGGAACGCTGCTTCACAAGACATTGCTTCAAAGGACTTCAAAGGACTTTGCTTTAAGCCTGGCTCCCTTTTCAAAAAAACTTTTAAAACCACTAGAGCCCGCGCTCCTGCGCATGCGTTCCGAGGAAGTGGTCTGGAAGTGGCTGTCTGCTGTGTCTGCTGTCTGCTGGGGAACGCTGCTTCACAAGACATTGCTTCAAAGGACTTCAAAGGACTTTGCTTTAAGCCTGGCTCCCTTTTCAAAAAAACGTTTAAAACCACTAGAGCCCGCGGTCCTGCGCATGCGCTCCGAGGAAGTGGTCTGGAAGTGGCTGTCTGCTGTCTGCTGGGGAACGCTGCTTCACAAGACATTGCTTCAAAGGACTTTGCTTTAAGCCTCGCTCCCTTTTCAAAAAAACTTTTAAAACCACTAGAGCCCGCGCTCCTGCGTGCGCGCTCCGAGGATGTGGTCTGGAAGTGGCTGTCTGCTGTCTGCTGGGGAACGCTGCTTCACAAGACATTGCTTCAAAGGACTTCAAAGGACTTTGCTTTAAGCCTGGCTCCCTTTTCAAAAAAACTTTTAAAACCACTAGAGCCCGCGCTCCTGCGCATGCGCTCCGAGGAAGTGGTCTGGAAGTGGCTGTCTGCTGGGGAACGCTGCTTCACAAGACATTGCTTCAAAGGACTTCAAAGGACTTTGCTTTAAGCCTCGCTCCCTTTTCAAAAAAACTTTTAAAACCACTAGAGCCCGCGCTCCTGCGCGCGCGCTCCGAGGAAGTGGTCTGGAAGTGGCTGTCTGCTGGGGAACGCTGCTTCACAAGACATTGCTTCCAAGGACTTCAAAGGACTTTGCTTTAAGCCTGGCTCCCTTTTCAAAAAAACTTTTAAAACCACTAGAGCCCGCGCTCCTGCGCATGCGCTCCGAGGAAGTGGTCTAGAAGTGGCTGTCTGCTGTCTGCTGGGGAACGCTGCTTCACAAGACATTGCTTCAAAGGACTTTGCTTTAAGCCTCGCTCCCTTTTCAAAAAAACTTTTAAAACCACTAGAGCCCGCGCTCCTGCGCGCGCGCTCCGAGGAAGTGGTCTGGAAGTGGCTGTCTGCTGTCTGCTGGGGAACGCTGCTTCACAAGACATTGCTTCAAAGGACTTCAAAGGACTTTGCTTTAAGCCTGGCTCCCTTTTCAAAAAAACTTTTAAAACCACTAGAGCCCGCGCTCCGAGCAAGTGGTCTGGAAGTGGCTGTCCGCTGCTCGCAGCACAGCAGGACAGCCTGTTAGGTTCAAACGTTGTATTCTTGTGGAAGCATTAAGCATTAAGCAGTTTGAACCTCGTATGCTGCAGTCATACTGTTTGTTCCAACACGGAAGTGATTGTTTCGCTGTTCTGCTGGCAAGCGGTAAGCCTTTTGTTTTTCAAATACACGCACAGGCTGCTTTTGCCTCGGGCTCTTACCTCTTCTGACGTTTATTTAAACAAAAGCGGCTGTCCATTACATTGTTTAATTCGCATGAGTTGCGTGAGCCGTAATGTGGACACGGCTCCTATGAGAGTATTTTGAAGATAGTGAAGTGAAGTGTCACTGGTTCACTGGTTTACGCCTTAAAGTTGTCTTTGTATTGGGTAAATAATTTTAAATGTGTAAACTGCTCACCGTCACTGTTAACTGCTGTTGGGGGCGGGTCAGAGCCCCCACGCGGTCCCGTAAGCCCCTTCACCCAAGGACTCACACGGGCACCAGTCCTTCCAGTTCGGGCTTCCCGGTCGCTCTGCCGCGGCCGGGAACGCCCCCTTTATTTATACAAACTGCGGCGGCGTGATACGTCACGCCGCCGCGTGCGCTCATCATCGGGCGGCGCCACACTCCTCCTTTTCCGGGAGGAACAACAGAACGCAATAACATTAACTTTATTAACCAGAAAATCACACATCTACTTTAAACGCTACTGCACACCCAAATAAAGAAAAGACCCCTTTAATGTCATCCACCCAGATCTGCTCACCCCAGTTCACTAGCCATCTGTCCCACGACATATTCGCTGAGGTAGGCAGGTTTCCCTCGCCCAGCCCTCTGGGGGTACCTCCTGCCTACCTCCGGCACGTGACGTGCTTCCGCCGCCTCTCCCCAGACGGGGGATTCGGGCGCCGCTTCATAGAGGCCTCCGTCAGCCGGCGTGTCTGGTGGATCCGATTCAGGTGGGGTGTCAGTTCGTGGATCACCCAGCTTCTTGAAGAAGCTCACGTTTCGGGTGACAGCTGATCGTCCATCCGAGGCCGTTACCATGGACCCCTTCACCGCCACTACATCCAGGGGCTCCGGTTCATAGGGGAGTGATAGCTTCCCGTGGGGGTGTCGATTACGGATGAGGACCTCATCCCCTAGTTCAAGTCTCTGAGGGCGGAGACCCCGGCGCAGGTTTTCTTGTTCAATTCGGACTCGCCTTTGAGCCTCTACCCGCTCATTATCGATGACCCCCGGTTCTTTCTCCCCAACTTCCGGCAGCAGCCCCCGGGGGCATCTCTTGAATAACACCTCTGCCGGAGCCACTCCCGTGGCTGCATGTAGGGTGGTGCGGTACACCCGAAGGAACTGATAGAGGGCCCGTTGTAAAGATTGGCCCTGCCCTTGAGCAATCCGGAAGGTTTTGTTTAGGGTCCGCATCAGTCTCTCTGCATCCCCGTTCGCTCAAGGCCACAGGGGGGATATCTTCCGGTGTTGTATTCCGCAGCTCTCCAGCAGCTCGGAGAATCGCTCACTTTGGAAGGGCGATCCATTGTCGGAGCATAGGGTGTGGGGAAAACCATGGGCCGCAAACATTTTCTCCATCGCTACCACCACATGCTCAAAGGCCACTGAGTCAACGAACTCCACTTCGGGGTATCTCGAGTATTCATCCACTAGCACCAGGAAATGGGTACCCACTGATGTCGAGCCAAAGTCGGCGTGGACGATCTCCCACGGCCTCGTGCCTCGGGGCATGGCCTCAATGGCAGGTTCACGTTGCAGAGGGGAGGCCGCCTGACACCATACGCAGGCCGCCACAAAGTCATCCACCCTTTTCTCTAACTCTGGAAACCAGACCTTTGAGCGGAGCCGCGCCTTGGTCTTGGCGGCGCCCTGATGTCCATGGTGGGCGAGATGGATCACCTCCGCCACCTTTGCCTGTGGGACAACAATCCTGTCACCCCGGAGCAGCAGCCCAGAGTCCGAGAACGACAGCTCCTCCTTTACCTTCCACAGCTGCTCCAATACTGTTTTGGCTTCTTGCGTGCGTCCGGCCCCTGCTTCGAGGATGGACTTCCACGACCCACTGTGCATTGAGTCTTTTAGAATTCGAAAGCACTCGTCCTCAGCTGCCGCAGCCTCCAACTCCTCTAGGGACATCGCGTTTGGTGTTGCCGCTTCCACCACCATGCGAACATGACTGTCCGCTTCCTCTCCGCAGGTGTCATATCCCTCTCCCCCGCACACGCCCGGGTGACGAGATAGATAGTCCGCGGCATTGTTGGCCCCGGGCCTGTACACCAGGGTAACAGAATATTCCAGGAGGGCGAGCATCCACCTCTCGATTCTCGCCGGTGGTTTCGAAGAGGAGCCCACCAGGATCGGAAGCAGTGGTTTGTGGTCAGTAACCACTGTCACCGGGCGTCCCAGGACGTAGAGCCGGAAGTGCCTGCAGCCCCACAGCACCGCCAAGGCCTCCCGCTCGATCTGGGAGTACCTCTGTTCAGTCTCAGTGAGGGCCTTGCTAGCATACGCTATAGGTCGAACACTCCCGTTGCGGTCCACCTGCGTCAGCACTGCTCCCAACCCGAAGGGACTTGCATCGACCACGATTTCAGATTCTAATGCTGGGTCGAAGAATGCCATCGTGTCCTCCGCTGTGAGGGCACCCTTAATGTCCTCGAAAGCGGCTTGTTCAAGGGGGCCCCACTGCCATGGTGATTCTTTCTTGGTCAGCGCCCGGAGTGGCTCAGATCTCGACGCCAAGTTCTGGATGAACCGCCCACAGTAAGTTACCATCCCCAGGAAACTCCTCACGTCGGTCACCGACTCGGGGGCTTTCGCCGCCTTGATGTCCTGGACCTTTTTCGGGTCTGGCGACACCCCCCCCTCCTTGAAGATGAATCCGAAAAACTCGATGGAGGAGCGCATGAACTCACATTTTTCCCGGTGAAGGGTGAGGCCCAGAGCTTGGAGTCGTTCTAAGGTCTTTCCCAGCCTCCTCATGTGATCCACTTCAGTTTTGGCGAACACCAGGATGTCGTCGCTAATGTTAAGGACGCCCTCCAGGTCTGCTAGCGCGCCCCTGATGATATTTTGGAACACTTCAGCGGCAGACGACACCCCGAAGCTCAACCGCTTATATCGATACAGACCCCGGTGGGTGGTGAAAGTCGTTATGTACCGGGAGTCAGGATGAAAGACGACCTGGTGATAGCCAGCTCGGAGAAAAATCGAGCCCCTTGAACATCCGCAATGATGTCATCAATCGTCGGTGTAAGATGCCGCTCCCTTCTGATCGCTTTGTTCGAGAGCCTCATGTCCACGCATATGCGCACTGAGTCAGGTTGCTTGGGCTTTCTGGCCACCACGATCGGGGACACCCAAGGGGTTGGGCCTCCCACTTTCTCGATGATATCCAGGCTCACCAGATTGTCCAGCTCCTTATCCACCAGCCCCCTCAAGTGAAAGGGTACTCGCCGGTGTTTCAGTGCGATGGGTTGCACCGACTCATCGATGTGTAGTCGAATGGGTTCCCCCGTCATCTTTCCGATGCCGCTGAAGAGGGCAGCGTACTTGTCCAGGAGGTCATGTATATCCTCAAGGTGGACGGAGTAGGCGAAGCTCACGATCCCTAATGCCTCTGCAGCTGCACAGCTGAGCAAGGTATTACTGCTCACCGGGGTCACGTAGAATCGAGCCTTAATGTGTGAGCCCTCATGTTCCACGTCAGCCACGAAGGCACCGTCCAGCGGTATCGGTTCCTGGCCCCCAAACGCAAATATGCGGGCTCTCGGTGTGGCCAGACCCGGGAGGGGTTTTAGAGAGTCAAAATGTCCTCTGGCCATCACATTGACGGAAGCACCAGTGTCCACGAGCACCGGGACTGGGGAGTGGTTGATCTCCACTACACATCTTGGCTGTCTCCTGCTTTTCCTTTTGAGCGTTTCTACGCTGGAGACAAAAAAAACGTTCTCTTCGTCTTCCTCCTCAGCTCCTTCCGCCTGGGGCTCGACCTCACCCTGCTCCACCTGGGCTACACTGGGCGGTTGGTTCTGGCGCGGAGTCCACAACCGTGCCTGACCCCTCGGCACCATCACTGGCATGGCCGCACGACATACCCGCGAGAAGTGATCGGCCAGCCCACACCTCCCGCAGGTTTTTCCGACCGCAGGGCACTCTGTCATGTGGGGGAGGTCATATCCGCACTTCTGGCACGACTCCCCACTCCTTCCTGCCCTGTCTCGGGGTCCTCCACCTGGGCGTCTCACACCTCGGCCACCTCGCCACAGCACACACACTTCCTCAGGCCTCCCCGACCGAGACCCTGCTTCCATCTTGCTGGCTCGGGCCTCCGCTACCTCATGGCATCTGCCCAGCTCCAGTATGCGGGGCAGCGTGATGCCTGGCTCTCTCAGGACTTGCCTCCTGAGCTTGCCAGAGGAGCATGCCTGGATCAGCATCGTGCGCATCATGTCGTCTGCGTCTCCCCATGCACATCCGAGGGAGAGGCGGCGTAAGCGACCGTAGAAAGTGTCCAGTGTTTCCTCTTCCTTCTGCTTAGCCGACAGCATAACGAACCTCTCATAGTCCACGTTCGCAAGGGGGAGGAAATGCGCGAGGAGCGCCGCCTTGGCCGCATCGTAGGAGTTATTGATGGGAGTAAGTGATTCAAATATTTCCTGGACTGCCGGTCCGGCCGAGTATAGCATGGTGGCAATCCGGCTGTCGTCATCCGTCACCTGAGCAGCCCTGAAATACATGTCGAGGCGACTCACCCATCTTCTCCATCGGGGCCCCATGCTCGAGGGTGGGCCCGATGCATCGAACTCAGGAATGGGCTGCAGGGCGGCATGGGCCGCAGGTGCGCGTGCTTGGGCCATGATGGGAAGCCCTGGTTGTCCAGGCAGAAGTCCTGCAGGGGCCTGGATCACCGGTGGAAGGACAGCCTGTTGTTGAGCAGCAGGCTGGCCACGATCGCGGGGACGCGACGCAGCTGCACCACCACTGTCCGAATCATCAGAGTCACCCATGGGTTTGAGCGCACAGGCACCCCCTACCTACTGACCTGAGGGCCGCAACTCAAACTTCTTCCTCTCCAGGCACCCAACTTGAGGGAGGTCTCTAGGCAGGGCACCAATGGAGGCACAACATGCAGCCAAACCTGATGATGAAGGAGCCAGCGAAGAAACCACAGCGCTTTGATGATGAAGGAGACAAAGAGAAAGCAGTGAATTCCCCTTGTCAAAGTCCACATAGGCCTGGGGGTTCCAAAAATTGAGCCTAGGCACTGGATGGGCCTGTACAGGCCCTGTGATGTTGGTCCTTCTTCTGGCTTTCACACGACGTAAGAGTCCCAAAATTGTGTAAAAATGCACAAAACCAGCATGGGCATGCAGGTCATAACTCCCACTTCCAATTTTTCCAAAAATTAGGCCCGTGATGTACTCACGCTCCAAATCGGAGCCTTGTGAAGTTTCACGGCCTACAAGACAAAATGGCCGCCGGCCGCGTGTGCGTCCCGCGACCCGGCATGAAGCGAAGCGATGCTTCGTTCCTCTTCCATTCAAAAATTCGGAATAAACAATTTCACCGCCGGGCCCGGGTCTCCCTCATCACTCGTCGCCACTGTTGGGGGCGGGTCAGAGCCCCCACGCGGTCCCGTAAGCCCCTTCACCCAAGGACTCACACGGGCACCAGTCCTTCCAGTTCGGGCTTCCCGGTCGCTCTGCCGCGGCCGGGAACGCCCCCTTTATTTATACAAACTGCGGCGGCGTGATACGTCACGCCGCCGCGTTCGCCCATCATCGGGCGGCGCCACAACTGCTAACGGTTGACCAGTAATATTGTAATCCGGTTGTTTAAGCAGCTCTTTTGCTTTTCGGTTTCGGTGCTTTGGTGCTTTGTTGTGTGTTGTGCGTGTTTGGGGTACATAATTGCTGTTATGCTCAGTGACACGAAGGAAAAAAAAACGGAGAAAAACTAGCACTTTTTATCTCTCTTTACAATCAAGCAATCGGGCATCTGCTTCACAGTGCACCTTATATCTCATCTATATCTCATTTTCTTTAGTGTTTGTTTCCAACTAATACGTCGATATGGATGATTATGAAAAAGAACTTGTTATGCATAAAAATCTGCGTAACCGTCGCATTTTTGTTCCCAAGACAATCTCGCGCCCTAAAAAAGGTGCAATTCAGGGTAACTCAATCAATGATTACTTTGGGGAACGCCTCGCGCACCCTCTGAAGCTGAGGTTGTTGAGATTGCCTCCCTCCCCATAGCATCAGTTGCCTTGCTTTCAGAGATAACTAGCGAGCTGGGCTGTCTTAGTGCAAAGTTGTTATGTGATGTGTTGTGTGGTCCTACGGCAGCCCATTTCGATTTCACTGAAGGTGGTGTAATTCATAAAGACCTCAATGCTGCCACTAGCATTCCAAGCATATTTAATCCTAAAGCTATTGATTTTGTACCTAATGTATCTTTGCCCAGCGAGCTGCAAATACCGTCTGTTAGTGCTGAGTCGTGTGCTATTAATGATAGTGATGGACCTCACGGCAATGGGTGCACTGCTGCAATTGTACTTAGGGAATTTAATAGTTCAACAACAGGTGCTACTGCTATTGATATATCGAATTCTGAGTTAATAGATTTAGAAATCGAGTATCTGGGCATTGACCCAGAAATGTCTATAGCTGATGCAGCTGCCACTCCTGTGTACTTTACCCCGCCATCTAAGATGGTTTTGGCTCCACTGCCTGATGTTAAAGAAGCCATTAACATTGAGTCAGTCTCTATGCACGCCTCGGAGTATAGCACACATTTGCCACCTGTTTTCAGCTTCACATCCAATGGACACTCTTCCCAGAAATGTGATTACAGATCCTGGGGAAGGCTCATGTGACAATGAAAATGATGCAGAGACCAGGATGAATTCGGATCACGTGTTTACTGCCCTTGAAAATCTACTTTCTATGTTACTAGAGAAGTGTTCACATCTAGAAACAAAATAGATGTGCAATCATTGCTCATCCATACTAGACTGAAAGAGTTATGCTGTAAACAATGCGCAAAAACGTGTGTGCTGCCACATGCAACTTCTTCCACAGTAGCTAATTAGAAAAAAACGACTAAAAAATGCATTGATATGAATGCTGGAAAGAAGCCTATTTTAGCCAAAAGAAAACCTTTAACCGAGCCTTTATGTATAGCAAGAGAATAGTGAAAAAGAAAACGTCTTCACATTTAGACTCCAATGCAGCTGAAATCACTGGTAGTCATGCTGTTGCGTTACCACTAGTAATCACCCCTGCTGATGATGACACACAAAAACAAGTGGGTGCTATCATAAAAACTGCAGTGCCTCAATGCAAAACTACTGATGCTGTGTCTGACTTAATTGGTGTATTAGATGAGTCTGTGGTCCATGTAGCCAAGGTTAACACACCAGTGCAGAAGCAGCTATGTGTGGCAGCGTCTGCCCAAAATGACGGTAATGCAGCAGCGTCGGTGCAAACGACTCTGCCCGATGTATGGGTGTTGAAACATTCTGGCAATGGAATACCTAAAAGCTGCACTAAGGAAGTAACTGCTGTTGGAATGATGTCCGCATTACAAATCACCCAAGTGCACATAGACGCATCTCCCCTCCCGCTGAATCGCTCAGCAATACTGAGCATATTCAAATCCATCGTGCCATTACGAGTAATCACATCCAATGATATTCGTCTAGTTGACCAGTTAGAAATAATAAACAAATATACTTCTAACATATGCTTTGAGGCAGAAGGCACTTTGAACTATGTTTTGAGCAATGAGGTGGATCTATTACACATGGGCTATGCTGTACATAAAGTAATGATACCAGCTGTAAAATCTAGAACCAACTTAGTACAGCAAAAGCCCACCCTTACTGTCCCGTATGTCCCACCTCAATTAATCCAGGAACAAGACTCAATAGTGGAAAGTGGGAATAGACTAGCAACCCATGGGTCAAGACCACCTGTTCCTTTTATAAGAAATCCCTTTGCAGTGAATATGGTTAATGGTGGCACTGACGACATTCCGGAAGGATATTGGCAATGGCTACCACTGTCTTTTAAATCCCACTTCGCGAAATCTCGTAACTGACTGCCCTCTTTACAATTGTTATACTCGTGGAACACGAGAGGCTACTCTCATTTATTCGAGGCAGGGGGCCTTATTGAACGTATGTCAATTTTTGTTGTGGCACTCCAAGCAACTTGGCTATCTTCTGAGATTCAAATAGATGACAGAAGTACCGTACATCAGGTAGCCACTAAGGGCCCTCTTTGTCGTCCATAAGGGGGATTGTTGATATCGGTTCAATCACCATGGAAGATTGTTAAGCTTCCTTAGTCTACTCAACATGTGTTAGTTGCTAAACTAACCTGGTTATTGGAAGTCATAATAGTTATTAATGTCTACGATGCACCCAATATGGTCCATACAACTGAAAATGTGTGTACTGTAGATGCTGTTCTTAAGATGTACAGTAATCGCCACTCTATCTGGTTACTAGGCGACCTGAACGCTTAAATTGGTGACCTTAGTAATAACCCTGAGACTAACGACGGGTTGATGCGATCAGCAAACATCCAGGAATCTAACAGACAAGGTTGTGAAAGGGCTAATCTCATCAATAGCCACTGTCTTGTCATACTAAATGGCCACACACCAGGTGATGCTATGATGAAATTTACCAGGGTTGAAGGAAGATCAGCTGCCATTCTCGATTACATAATCACTAATAATTTGGGCCTTGATTCCATAAGGGACATAGGCATCGTGGAACGTGAAGAAAGCGATCACCTTCCACTATGCCTTTTGTTCACTCTCCCGGGTAAATGTGATGTTGGGAACGACCACGATGATAATGGGATGATTTATGTGAATGAAGGAAATAACAGAATAGTTTGGCATGGTCGTAACCTTGAGAATGTCACCCATGTTGTTTCCAATGTGTTACCTGTGTTCATTGAGGAAGGAGCCTCGTGCCAAATGACTGCAAGCACCATCCTGTCCCAATTTAGTCTGCTAATGAAGAAAATTCGAGAACATGTATGTGAACGTAGGACCCATAAATCTGCTGGCGAACGGAGTAATATTATGATACCTCGAAAGATGGGCATTGATAATATAACTAGAGAAGCAAAGAAGCATCTCCGTAATGAAATTAGAATGGTAGTGAAGCAAACTGGTCCAATACTATCTGTCCAGGATGTTGCATGTCACATTAAAACACTCAAAACGGATTATAAAAGGTGGGTTAAGTTACACAAAAGAGAAACTGAAATACAATTATGGAAAAAAATCGCAACAATGGCTGTGTCTAATAACAACCAAGGCATTTGGCATCTTCTTAGAAAACATAAAAAACGTGATTTGTCAATAAATTGTATTTCAGAGGATACATGGGCCTTATACATCGCAGAAACATTGGGTGAAACTGAATTATCCAATAACACCCTCCCCCTACCGGAAGCTTTATGGGATTGTAATATATCTTTATCTGATACCATTAAGATCATTGACAAATTGAAAAATTCTCGGGCAGCAGGACCTGATGGTGTTTGTAATTTAGTAATTAAAAAACAACCTGCTCTATGGGGTGCAGCATTACTATTGCTATTCAAACAAGTTGGTAGGCTTGGTGAGATTCCGCCATCGTGGAAAACTAGCCATGTTCTGATGGTACATAAAAAAGGATCCTGGGACAATCCGGCTAACTTTAGAATGCTAGCCATGCTTGATGTATCTTCCAAAATCTTCACTAAAGTTTTGCTCCAGGAATTGAATGAATGGATCGCCGCCTCCAACATATTACCCTTAAATCAAATAGGTTTTCGCGATAAATCCAGTTCCACGCACAATCTTCTGCTACTTACATCTGCTATTGAGCATGCTTGGGCCAAGCGGCATTTAGACGTATATTGTGCCTATATTGACTTCTCCGCCGCATTTGATACCATCTTACGTACTAAATTGTGGCAAAAACTTAATTCATGGGGAATTCCACAAGGTCTTTTGAGGATTTTGATGCTGCTTCATACCGATACCTCAGTAAGAATCAGACTTAATGCTGCTGGCAGATTATCGAAAAATATGGCAACCTGCTGTGGGGTGAAAGAAGGTTGCATGATAGCGGCTATCCTCTTCAATCTTTACCTATCGGACATGATGAATGCTTTCAATCTAATTAATGCTAATCCTGTGAAAGTTAAAGGTGTGAGTGTTGGTTGGCTCGCCAACATATGCTTGATTCCCTGGTTTCTTACTCTGCTGCTAATGGCTTGACTATCAATATCGATAAAAGCAAAATTATGGTCTTCTCAAAAAAACGAAGACCTAAGCGTTATCTGTGGAATTTAGATTTAAAAAAATTAGAACAAGTAAAGTCATACAAATATCTTGGTATTATTGTTGACGAGAAGCTTACTTGGGAATCCCAATGGTCAGCACTTAAGAATCGGTTTATTGTGTCCACAAATGCCTTGAGTACCTTTATCGGTCGTAATAGCGGTTACTCTGCTATATCGGTCATTAACATCTATTTGGCCAAAATATGGTCAATGATTTTATATGCTGCGGAGATATGGGGTCACTCCTTTGTCAACCGCATGGTAGTATTTGAGGCTAAATTATTGAGGAAACTATTACGGCTACCATATAACCTTAGCGTTGACTACCTGTATTTAGAGTTTGCAATCAAAGGTATCTGGTGTGCCTATACATGCCAAAGCGTATTGTCTTATGAAAAGGCGGTCAACCTAGCCAATAACACGATTATTGTCCCGTATGTGCAAGCGTACCTTCGATTAGAAGGTAATATGCTTCTTGGTACCCTTGGTACTATACAACGAACTTATAGAAAGTGGTTGCCCGGGAGTACTCCAGGAATGTTAACGATTGCTGCTAAAAAAAGAGTCATTAAAAAGAAAGTGTTTGAGCTTTGGAATGAGCAAAATATAATCAATGTTGCCTCAAAGTCAAATAGTGGTCCTTATCTTGAAGAGTATTTAACTAGAATCACGCCTCCAAAATATATTGTGGCATATCCTAGCACCAGCACTTTTCGCACATATCTTGTAATGAAATTTAATATGACAAATGCATTGGCAACTAAAGGTGATTTACTTGGTATCTCAAAGGAAATGAGAAAATGTCGCTTATGTGGTAATGATGTTTACGAGTCACTTTACCATTTAATAATGAATTGTGAAAGCTTGACAGCGATTAGAACTAAATCTTTTAAATCTTTTAATAATGCAATTGACATGACCGACACAACTGAATTATAGATGTCTTTAATGCATGGTAACGATATTAACCTAATATATTATTTTGCCATCTTTTATGTAAAGATTGCGGCAATCTTAAAATGTATTGAATGATGATTTTTATATGTATGTATTGGATCCCATATTTTAGAACTGTGTATTTTTAGCCTCTGTATTGATGATTTTTGTATATGTTGTATGTCTTTGTGTTATACAAAGCCCTTTGGCTAAAAGTATATCTAATCAATAAATAAATAAATAAATAAGCCCAGAGGACCACGTATGCCCTGAGGATCACATAAGCCCAGAGGATCTTATAAGCCCGGAGGATCATATATTCCCTGAGGATTTTATAAGCCCGGTGGACCATGTATCCCCAGAGGATCATATACTCCAGGAGGATCATGTAAGCCCTGTTTACCACATACTCAAAATGACCATGTTTGAGACAGGCATGGCATCAGGAGAGATGACACAGACAACAGAAATATATTTTTAGCAAATCTTTATTATTATAATAATTATAATTGTTCTTTTATAACATGCTTAATTCCAACGAGTGGTTTCTAAGCGTGGGATCGGGATTCAAACCTGTGTTTCGATGCATTGGGCCTCATTACGAGTCCGGCGGTAACCGAGGTGGTAAAACCGCCTGGTTACCGCCGGACTCGTATTACCATTCCGCCTCCGTGATTCCCGGAATTACTGGGGCATTACAACCCCGGTTTCCCGGGAATCACGGAGGCGGAATGGTGTTAATCCCCATTCCCCTTGAGTCCTATAGGACTCAATGGAGATCATGGAAACACCGGCAGTATCTCGTAATGCTGCCGGTATTTCCTCGTCCGCCTGCAGGTGGGAGGTGTTAAACCCGCCAGGTCAGACCTGGCGGGAACATCACCTCCCGCCTGCAGGGGTCGGGATCAGGCGGTCCGGAAACAACGGTGGCGGCGGGTTTACCGCCACTGTTATTTCCGGACCGCCTGAATTGTAATGAGGCCCATTGTCTTGCTTCCAAGACAAACGCATTGCCCCTGAGTTATCCTTCCTCCCCTTATTAATGGGGGGATGATGGTGTAACACCTAATTAACCCAATGCTATGACAGGATTTCCCTGCCTAAATAAATCTAAGGAAAGTCCATGTCAATGTGTCCAAAGCAAAAACAAAGTCAGTCTGTCTCAAAACCTATGCTTGCCCTCACAACTACAACACATCCAAAATGTCAGTGTTCCAAAGTAAGTGTTCAAAGAGTGGCAGTTTAAGTTCCTCTTAAGTTCTTTGTTTCATGTTCAACACAGTTCCAATGTAACCTCTTTGCAATAAGGACTGAGCAAGTTCTGAATTTACCTTCTGTAGATTCACATGTATTACAGTTCGCATCAGATGAAGGTCTTGAAGCTCCCTTCCCGGAAGTTCAAATGTAACAAAATGTTCATACAACACTGTAGTCCTGGTACTCCCTTCCCCAAGACAAATATTCTCCAGCTTTTTCTCTCAGAGTTACCTTCCCCACTTTCAGCAGTTGACTTGTTCCTTCAATTCACAAGTTCATAAGAGAAAATGGGGCTTGCTTGTTCTTTCCTTTGGTTCACTTCATCAAAGGTTCATGCCTCTTTGCTGCTTGTCAAACCTTTAGTGGTTTCTGGTCTAGGCGCAGGTGTGAGGCCGCACGGCCCACCCATCACAGGTCACGCAACCAACAACCACATATCTTGCTTGTGATTTCAGTCTTGATGTTAGCAAGGTTGACATTATAATTATAATTGGTTATTTATAAGGTGCTTAATACCCAGAGGTTTCTAAGCACGGACCCGGGGATCAAACTTGTGTTGTTCCACGTTGTGTTGCTTCCAAGGTGAGCGCGTTGCCCCTGAGCTATACTCCCGATGGGTAACATATAGGTCTAGGCATAGTTGTCAGACCACACGGTCCACCTATTACAGGTTACACAACCATAAGTTTCCCATAACTGATATTCAATGGCAAAGAAAACAGGTTTTTACTTTTTTAGCTCTTTTGGTGATTCTCTGGCAGTATATATACACTTTCAGTTATGCATGCTCACACAGCCCCTCTTATCAAGTTTGATATTCATTTTGAAAGTGTTCGCTTTGTGGGTTCAACAACCCCTCTCATTATATTCAGCATTCAATATATGCAAGTTGAAAATGATTCAGGGACTGCAACCCCTTTCATTACGTTCGGCATTCAATCTATGCAAGTTGAAAGTCATTCGGGCTCAGCAGCCCCTTTTTTGGAGTTCCCCAGAGTTCAGAGTGTCCACAGACACTTACCTGGCTGCAGCTCTTTGCCAGGTGCCTCAGTTGAAGCACACCAGTCTTAGTGGTGTGTTCTAACTCTGCTCCTTCGCAGTGTTAGTTCTCCGCCTCCCCTCTGAAGGGCTCCCAGTACTGCACGATACTCTCGGCAGGACTCCTGGGATGTTTGTCGGCTTTCCAGCATCTCGGCTTCTCGCCCCTCTCCATAACCTTGGATTCTCTTCTCCATATGACACAGTCACAACTTCTGCATCTCCTGCACCTCTCTCTCTGTGGTTCTGAACGCAACTTTTTAATTGCTCCCTGATTGCTAATGGGTTGCAGGTGTAACAAGGTATTCCTAATTGCATGACCTTGTGTAAACCCATTAGTGTGACATGCCTGATCTCCATGGCTATATGCCTCTAAACCTCTCTTCTTTGTCACAGTACCAGAGTGGTTTTTACAATAGGAAATCTTCATTGCTCCTAGTTGCCTCTTCTTCCCAGTACTCAAGAGAAATGTATAGTGGATGATGGACTGTGGTTGGCAATAGCCCATTAAGGCTAAGAAAGATGAGGGTAGGTTAATGTCAGGAAAGGGGGGGAATACCATGTCTCGCCATCAGGTACCCTCTCCCCAATCCCCAAACACCCTCCTCTCAGGTGATCCTCCCATACTTGTACACCCCCAAGGTCGAGATCCAAAAGTGATGGCCTTTTCCTGGCCACCTGAACAGAAGATCCCAGGGGAGTACAGGTGAAGTATCTTCAGGCTTCTCACACATGCCACACGTGTTTCACCATGTCGTTTAGCCATCTTCCTGCATTCTCAGTTCAGGGAATTCCATACATTCTGAGCCCTTTCTTGGTCTCTGGCTTGGGGGTCTCAGGCAAAGTGGCGCTGTTGGGATCCTGGCCAGCTGTGAGGGGTAGGACTATCTTTCCCCAATCCACATTCCAGCAAGGGGAAGTCTGTTGCTGGGCAGGTGTGGGGCAAGACACTGTCGGGATTGAACATCCCTTGTCAGCTTGAATGGTGCAGATCCTTGCCATTGGTTGGCTGGGACAGCCCCCAGACCAGAATGTTTGAATGAAAGGAGGAGTCCTGTGGCCGTTCCCCAGATCATCAACTGGATCCAAGACGCTGAAGAAGAGGAGCTATGTACTGTAGACCCAAAGACTACTGTTAAAAATGACCAGCATTGCCGACAGCCAAGTACTAGTGATATGATATGATATGAGTGAAGCACTGCCTCTCTCCAACAAACCACTGAAGGCCCTTGTTAGTGCTTCACCCCATGGGCTGATGGGGCCTACTAGTCCGGACACATGCATGGGAAGCCTACCACCAGTAGCCTTTGTTAGTGTTCAAGAACTCTCCTGTGAGCTGACAAGCTTCATCCATGGCATCTCCTGTGCACTGGTCACCGTCCCAAGTTGCAGCCTGGGGCTTTGCAGGCCTTTAACGTGTGGCATAAAATAACCCCTGTAGCTACTGCTCTAGTTCATGACGCGTTTCCTTGTCATGATCCATCGATCACGCCGCTTCTGGTCTTCCTAGTCCCTGGCACGTCGGGGGTTACTCGCTGTAGTACACCCAACATGGCCGTATACACGGAACGCTGTCTATCGACCTTTACGTCCTATGCAGCACGTTCTATAAATTAGCCACTCCCCTGTGGTTCCGCACGTCTCAACACTACCGATAGCTGTGGCTTGACGTGTGCCGTAGTTCGCATTCGTGGAACTGTGTTGCTTCCTGGTTTCGGACTTTCCTCCTACTCTTATTCCTTCTCCCTTCCTTGATCCTGTTCTTCCCACGTTCCGCGCAGACCGCCTCGAGTGCTGCCTTCCTTCCTAAGTTTACTGGAGTTTCCCTTGATCCCGGACGAAGAAGGTGAGCGAATCCTGGAATCCGAAGACGGCCGAGCGGGCTTGTACAAGACCCGAACAGCACGGAAGAAAACCCCGGCAAAGGATTCCGCAAAACAATGAAAACAGGTGAGAAAAGGGGAAACCTGTGTCAGATTGAGACGCCACCTGACCGATCTCGATACAGACATGGAAACGGCCGTCCAGGATCTTATGAGTGGCATGCAAGAGCTGACGACCGAAGTGCAAAACTTAAAGGCAGAAAACGCTGCGTTAAAACAATTGGTGTTATCCTGTGATTCCGCCACGAAGGAGAGTGTAATACTGGGCGGCGTTGTTGACAAGTACGACGGTTCAGCAAAGAGCCTTCGTGTATTCCTAGATTCCTGGTTGGTCCACTTTACATTTAAGCCTTATTATTTTTCTACACCCAGGGCCAAAGTGGGCTTTATTATCTCGCATCTTTCCGGGAATGCCTTGACCTGGGCCACCCCATTGGTTAACGCTGGGGATGCTCTCCTGGATGACTACGACGGCTTCATAGAGGCCCTTAAGACCATGTTCGACCGCCCAGAACAGGTGTACAGTGCCCAGGAACGTATACTCGACTTCCATCAGGGTACCCAGGATATGCTCTCGTATGTCACACGCTTCAAAGAGCTGGCTAAAGAAGCAGATTGGTCCTCTGAACCTTGTTTTACTTTATTTCAAAGAGGGCTAAACGAAGACATCAAGAATGAACTAGCCAAAGTGGCACGCCCAAGTTCCTATCAAGCCCTAATGGATCTCGCTCTACAGATTGACTTTCGCATTCAGGAAAGAAGGGCGGAGAAAATGAAAAGCAAGTTACCACTCAAGAAGAACCCCATTGGGATACCCTCGAATCCCGAAGGCATTTCTAGTCCTAGCAACGATCCTGAACCTATGCAATTAGGGGCCTTCCGTGGACCCATATCAACCCAAGAAAGGATGCGAAGGATCCATACCGGATTATGTATGTATTGTGCATCTGACAAACATTTAGTAAGGTAGTTCCCGATTGCCCCCCCCACGGCGCTCGGGAAACGCCAGCTCCCGATCCTAAATGGAGTGCAGGTTCAGGAGAGAGATGTCTGATCCACGTCTATTCCATCCTTGAACTCTCCTGGACAAAATTCCTTGGTAATCTTACAGGCCTTCTTGTCACCATCCAAGAAAGAAATATACCCCATCCTGGCTCTGGTGGACTGTGGTGCTATGGGACTATTTATAGACCAAGAATGGGTGCTAAAACACCATAACCCTTACGAATCCCGGACTATCATGCAACCTGTAGAACAATTGATGGAAGACCCCTTTCTTCTGGACCCATAACCCTTCAGACCAAGGAGATCGAGCTTGCTATAAACCACCATCGAGAAAAGATAAACTTTGACATCATCAAGTCGGCCCATTACCCAATGGTTTTGGGAATGCCCTGGCTTCAAAGACACAACCCGTATATCAATTGGGCAGCGGGATCCTTTTTTTTTTTTTTTTTAAATATTTTATTGATTTTATATTTTGGAAAAACACACAACACAATACAACTGTTAATTATTTACAGAAAACACAAAAGAAAATACGAGAAAAGAGAAGAAAAAAAAAAAGAAAAAAAAACTCCCCCCACCCCCTATCAAGCCAGAGCCGGCTCCCTTGTATCCTCAGTCGGGGCACCGTCAGGAGAAACATTGTCCGTAGGCACATCTTCCGAATTCTCAGATTCGTCCAAGCCCTGTTGTGGGTTGGTCATAGAGGCCACCAATTGTCGCCAGGCCAGCAAGGGCCCTATCTCCTCCTCGCCCCCTCTAGTGACCGCTTCAAACCATATCACGGATTCAGCCTCCGCCCACCTCATAAGTTCCGCCCACCATAGTTCCACTCTCGGCCTGCTAGCCGATTTCCAGTTCATGGCAATCCTGCGTTTGGCCAGAACATATGCCAGGTCCCTCAGCTTGCTCAGGTGCCTAAGGTGTCTGGGCCTGGGGAAGATCCCAAGCATACAAGACCAGGCAGATCCCACGTCCAACACCACTCCCCCACTTGCGAGCTTCATCTTGACCTCCTCCCAAAATCTATACACTTACGGGCAGGCCCAAAACATATGTAGCAACCCAGCTTCCACCTCCCCACACCTGGGGCATTTTTGAGTGATCGAGCCTCCGAACCGTGCGATCTTCTGGGGAGTCAGGTAGGCCCTGTGAGTAATGTAGAACTGGAGTTGTTGGAGCCGTGCATTTCGGGACACCTTTTTATGATATCCCAGGACCCTCTTCCACTGACCCTCCGTCATGAGTCCACCCATCTCCTCCTCCCATTCATGCCTCAGTTGGGGCAACTCTTTCCCAGCCTTCGTTCTGAGGAGTTCGTATATCCGTGATATTTCATGCTCACCCACTGAGACATCATACATAGTCTCAAGGGTGGCATCAGGATCATCTGCCAGTGCCGTCTCCGGCCATCTCTTTCTTACTCGTTTTACTAGCCTGGCATAGGTGATGTACTGGCCTCTGTGCACCCCCGTCTCATCCTGCAACTTTTGAAAGTCCAGCGCCTCCCCCTCCCTCCATATGTCCCCAAGCGTGGCCAGGCCCACCGGCTCCCAGTGCCTACGGACAGAGTGAAACAGTTGGGTGTCGTTTTTGCACAGGGCCACCAGCGGGACCTGCCAAGATAGTGGTTCTGACTCCCCCATCAATTTCCATGTTCTGTGCCAAACCTCCCATCCCAACCTCAATAGCCGCCCTCTTCCCGTCAGTTTATTCCTTTGTAGCCACACCACCTCTCTCAGGAAGTATGGGGCCGCATCCTCACGCAGCAACCTAGATTCCGCCGAATCTTCATCAGACAACCACCTGGCCACATACAACAGTTGTCCCGCCAGATAATATAGTTCGAAGTTGGGCAAGCCTATACCCCCCTTCTCGTACGGATTCTGGAGCTTCCACAGGGCCACCCTATTCCTGGAGTTACCCCACACGAAGCCCCTACACATACTATGAAGTCGTACGAATAGGCTCTTAGGGATCAAATACGGGACGTTCACGAAGAAGTGCAGGAGTCTGGGAAGGACCACCATTTTCAGCAAAGCCGCCCTCCCCATCATGGACAGGGGCAATCTGGACCAGAATGTCATGCTGTTCTTGACCCCCTCTATGGCTCTCTCTGTATTATGCTTGTGTACCGCCTCAGTCCGGTGGTAAATATTTACCCCCAGGTACCTAAACGTGTCGGTCCGCCATGGTATTGGCAACGCAGGCAGCCTCTCCAACGGGACGTCCCTGTACCCGCCCAAAGGGAACAGGCTAGACTTCCTGGGGTTCACTGATATGCCCGAGAGGACAGCGTAATGATCCAGTACTTCCAGTACGTACTGCAGGATCTCCTCCGGGTAGCGTAGGTACAACAGCATATCGTCCGCATAGAGAGATATTAAGTGGCTGCCGCTGGCAGTGTTAATGCCCACCTCTCCGTATTGTTGCCGCAGGCATATCGCCAGCGGTTCCAGCGCAAGTATATATAACATGGGTGACCAAGGGCATCCCTGCCTGGTCCCCCTTCTAAGTTGCCAGGCATCCGAGACTGTGGCCCCAGTCTTGACCCTAGCCACCGGGCTGCTATATAGCAACTGGACCCATCTGATATAACCAGGGCCCACGCCGTATCCCTGCAGGGCCGCTTTCAGCCAAGGCCATCTCACTGAATCAAAGGCCTTGACCGCATCCAGCGACACTACCGCCATCTCGCCCGTGTCATCCTTAGTATGGTCAATAACATGGTGCAGCCTCCTATGGTTATCACTGATATTCCTTCCTGGGACATATCCCGTTTGATCCGGGTGGATCAGCTTGCCAATCACCTTCTTCAACCTGTTGGCCAGCACCGCCGTGAGTATTTTGCTGTCCTGGTTTAGCAAGGACAGAGGTCTATAAGATCCACACTCAACAGCCGGCTTGCCTGGTTTCAGTAATGGGACAATCATGGCCTCACGGAGGGACAACGGGAGTTCTCCCTGTTCGTACGCCTCGTTAAACAAGGCCAGCAGTGGCTGCAGCAGCTCCTGCACGTACACCTTGTAAAACTCACCAGGCAGGCCATCCGCTCCAGGTGCCTTACACGTGGGGAAGCCCCGGATCACCACCTCCAGCTCATCAGAAGTGATAGGGGCGTCCAGTTCCTCCCGCTCCAGGTCGTCTAGGGTGGGCAGACCAATGTCTTCCAGTGTGTTCAGGATGTCCTGGCTCCTGTCCTCCCCAGTGTCCTCATACAAACGTTTGTAGAACCTGAGGAATTCCTCGTTCACCCCATCCTGAGTGTTGCGAAGACCACCATCCTCACCACGGATCTCATGAATAACCACTCGGGGGGACTCACTCTTGTACAGCCAGGCCAACAGTCTGCCTGGCTTGTCGCCCCCCGCATGCAGCCGCTCGGTGTATTTCCTATGGTTCAGTCTACATAGTCGGTCCCACAGACCGCTGCACGCCACCTGAAGGTCTCTCATCCTAGTCTTGTCTACCCGAGTGGCATTCTCGAGACGAGCCAGGCTCTCCAGTTCCCTTTCGGTGTCCTGAAGCTCCCTCCCGATACCCCCTTGAAGTCCCTTGGATTTAGAGATGGCCACTCCGCGCACCACTACCTTAAAGGCCTCCCTCAGAGTTCCCGCAGAACGCACACTACCCGTGTTTATCTCAAAATATTCCCCGATGGCAACCCTCAGGTCTTCCCGGAATCCCTCATCCTGCAGTGCCTCCGACCGGAGCCTCCATGTGGGGACCCGAGGCCTAGGGGGTTGGTGTCGCCACTCTACCACCAGGGGTGAATGGTCAATACTCGAGCTTTGTATTCCGCCTCCACTATTTCGCCCGCTATCTCGGCAGTTCCAAACACATAATCCAATCTCGTATATGAATCGTATGGCGCCGCATAGTGCGAATACTGCCTCTCCGTGGGGTGGAGTCTCCTCCACACATCTACCAGTCCCAAGTCTCCTAACAATGTCTCGAGCGCCTTGGCCGCCGGCGACATTTTCCCTTTGGTGTCAGCGGACCGGTCGATTTTGGGATCTAAGACGCAATTGAAGTCCCCACCCCACACCATCGCACCCCCTACCAAGGGGCCGAGTTTGCCATAGAGGGATCTAAAGTAGGCTGCAGTATCATGGTTGGGGGCATACAGGTTGAGGATGTGTACTTCCCTGTTCTCCAGGAGTCCTGTTATCGCCACCATTCTACCCTCCGGGTCCACTATCGAGTCGAGCACCCGGAACGGCACGTGTGGCGCCGCCCAGGTGATGACCCCTCTAGCATACGCCGAGTACGTGGCACCCACTACCTTTCCCTTCCACTTCCTCATGACCACCTCCAATTTCTCCCTGGTGAGGTGGGTCTCTTGTAGCAGGGCTATGTCTATCCGCATCCTCTTCAGGTATAGCATTACTTTGTTTCGCTTGAGGTAACTATTGAGGCCTCGGACATTCCAGGTAACTATGCGAAGGCTATCCGATGCCATCGGTTTGGTCTGTATTCAGCCCCGCCCTCCCCACAATACCCCCTTTATCTAACACTCCGCCGGCTCTTCCGCCCTTGATCCCCATCCCCCCTCCCTGTTTCCCAACTACACACCACAGCAAACAGCCCCTCCCATCCCAACAAAAGCCCAGCTCCATCCCTGGATCTCAGGCCCACCCGCGTCTGGTCTTATCCCGTTAACCAGGAATAGGACCCCGCGGGGCGTCGCCGATCTAACAGCGACCTAACTAACTAGATATATTACTATTGGGGACAAAGGAAGCCTCTTAGAGCTCCCAATCAAGTAACCACGGGTAGGCACGCCCAATGGGCCAGCCAGTCAGCACCACATCATACGCATCACATACCGTACAAATGACTATATTCAAGTCCCAATGTCTCGGCCCCATTGCCCCAGGCGGCCCAGCCATAAGCTACTTATCTTCCGTAGTCTCTGCCTGGATGCCCGATTCTTGAGGACTGCCCAGCGTGTCTAGCCAGTCCATCGCTTCAGTTGGTGTTTCAAAAAACAGGGATCTGCTTCTGTAGAAAACTTTCAATTTGGCCGGGTAGAGTACCATGTAGCGATGGCCAGCTTCACGAAGTCTCCTTTTCACCGCTCCGAAGTGCATCCGACTCCGCTGTACTTGTAGCGTGTAGTCAGGGTAGGCCGTGATCTTGGCCGATCCTCTGTCAATCGTACCCCCTTTTCGAAAGAATTCAAGAATCTTTTCGCGATCTCGGTAGTTCAGAATTTTCGCGATCACCGGCCGCGGGGGGGCCCCAGGAGGCGGCCTCCTGGTTAGGGCCCTATGAGCTCTCTCAACTGCAAACCCCTGGGTCAGTACCCCGCCGGTAATCTCCTGCAAAAACATGGATTCCACAAATTCTGTGGGGTCTGGCCCTTCAGTTCCTTCAGGTAGGCCCACGATACGAATATTGTTGCGTCTGGCGCGTCCCTCCGCCTGCTCCGCTCTGTCCTCCAGGTTGCCCACCCGTTGCACAAGGGCATGTAGTTCCTTTTTATGAGCAGCGCAATCTGCCGTGTTCGTGGCCGTCTCCTTCTCGAAGGTCCCCGTGCGCTCCGAGACCGCCCTCAAATCCAGTCTAAGCAGATTCACCTCCTCCTGGACGGCACCGATCTTGAGGTTTAAGCCTTCCTGTAGCTCTTTCATGGCGAGGCCCAACTTGGTCTCCCATGACACTTTTAAGTCCGCAATCGCCGCCAGCACCTCCTGTAACGTGCCAGGTGACTCCGCGGTCGTCACGGGGGTCTCTTTGTTCTTGCCTCCTTCCGCCCCTGGGGGGGACTTGGCGTAAGCCTCCATCGTGGGCTGTTTGGCCTTGGGTTTCACACCTCTCGTGGTCATAGTGTTGTATGAGGCGGGCAGGGGCCCGTCCCGCGAGGCACCGAGGGGGAGTCACGCCACACAATGCCCAAAGCCTGACCCACCACACCATGGGGCATCCAACACGCCCGGAGCACCCCAACCTCCAGGCCCACGGTCCTGTCGTCACAGCCACATCCGTTCGGCTCTCCCGCTCGCTGGGCCACCGTGCGTCCTAGGCGGCGCTCATGTGTTTTAGTTTCCAAGCAAAGGGACCCAAGGGTCCTGCACTCGTGATCGCGACACTGACTTCATGATCCTCGGTGTTCGCAACGTGTCGCCGCCATTTTGTCTTGTCCGCCTGCTCAGGGCTCGTCCCAGTCAATCACATTTATTTCGGTTTCTAAGCCTTCCAGACGTCCCAAACTTTCACCGGGTGTAGTGGTGGCATTCACACACCTGGACATCAATTTCCAACGTCGGCCGGCCCCCGTGGACGTACCCCTCCATCAGGATCAGAACAGGATCAGCGGAGCTCCTCCAGAGTGCGACCTCTTACATGGCCGTCCAAGCCACGCCCTCGGCAGCAGGATCCTTGTTCCTGGGTTCTAAGTTTTGTATGTCCCACTGCTTACTTCCGGACCTTGATCCTACACCATCGGAAGGACTTCCTACAAGCCATCAAGGTACAATCTCAGTCTCAAACATCATCCGGGTTCCGGAGACTTACCAGGAATATTCTGATGTTTTCTCCTCTGCCATTGTTCAGGCATTACCTCCCCATAGATGTTCTGATCTTGGTGATCCGCCTTGATGGTCGTGCAGCTATAAACTACCTCCGTCCCCAAGTACCGCTCGAGCAGGTAAAATATACTGCCCTAGCAATCTTTGAGGCCACAGGTGATGAGTGGCGTCGTCAGTCAGATACCGGGAACACCGGAAGGACCCCTGAGTGCTGTAAGGCAAAGGTTAGGATCAGGTATACTTTGAACAAGAATGGCAGTGCAAGCAGACAAGGAAAAATGACAAAGCTTACCCTGGGGATGATAGAACCGGTGGGAAACCTGAATAGACAACAAGGGAAGACCAACAGCAGGCTGGGATGTACTGCAGTTCCTCCAACTCACACCTGCAGCCAGAGCGTGACCAGATAGCAAGTCAATCCAAGGTGCAGGTGGTGATCCCCAAATGACTCAGGAGGCAAGCGTGATAGACAGGAATTGTGTTATTCGTAGTTCGCCAAGACAAAAGGGTAATCCAGAGCAATTCCAGGGCCAGAAAGGGGGGTCAAGAGTTCCAAGGGTCCAGAAGATACGTCGAATCCAAAGGGAAATCCAAGACAAGTCCAAGTAACGTTCCGTGGTCGAATTCCAAACTGTAGCTAGGAGAAGAAGGGTAATGCCGAACAGGTCTCTGGTAGAAACAGCTGTGAAGCGCTGAGTGTTTCCTCTCGGCTCCTTTTGAAGGAAAGTTAGATCACGTGACAAGGCACGTGACCGCACAGGAGCGTCACGTGAGGCCGGACGCCATCAGTGATTGGTTTTTGTCCAATGTGGACGCCGGCGTCGGCTACAGACGAAGAACCCGTGACTAGTCACGTGATCGTCTGAGCGATACGTGTTAGGGAGAATTCTCTGTTTAGGCTGAATTTCCTAACCTAGTGAGTCCCCCAGCAGCTTTGCTGGATTTCTGGGGTTTGTTTTTTCCCTCCTGCCAAGAGTGTGACCCTTTTCCTCTCACTCTTGGACATGTATGTGTGGAATTCCTTTGAGGTGTCAATGTGTTCGATGGGCTATGGGGTCTTTTACTCCATAGGGTCTCATAAGTTTTTCTATGTGTGTCACTCTGCACCCTACGTGTCGTGACACGGGGGCGCCCTAGCAGGTCCCCCCACCATAGACTCCATACCCGGGGACTGACTACTGTCTCCCCGGGCATGTAAAGTCACCATTGGCTTTACTAGACCTAAATTTACTAACAGAACTAGTACCAACCATCTTATTGTGGACGTGCTAGTAGGGGTAATACGATTACTCCTGGATCTGTTACTCGAGGGGGCACTGTCCCGTCCCCCCTCGTCGAGTTTTGGCTGGTGGCAGTGGAAACTACTTGTTATGTTCGGCCCCGAGCATAACCCTATGGGATTCGTCCCATTGTTGAAGATTGATACTGTTTTTCGTTAATCTCCAACGTACCACCGATCTACTTATCTTAAATAAGTTTATCGAGTGGTATTTTCTGCCAGAACTCGGGTTGAAAAATGGCGTCTGTGTTTTTCTCTGTGACTCCGAAACCAAAGGTTGAGCCCTTTGTTCCACTTTTGGCGGGCCTCTGGACAGAGACCCGCGAAGGTGGCGCCCTTCTGTCTGGGTTACCTCAGGGGTGTGGGAGGGGGTTTAGACACCCTGGACCGAGTTGCCTTGCCAACTCAGGTCGCACTCTGGAGTGATTGGCCCAGGTGGTGAGCCTTCCCGCTCACCACTTAGCATGTGTTGATTGACAAGCTAGGCTGAATGAATGGGGGACGTCTGCATAAAAGCAGGGCCTTTGGGACTGGATCTGCAGGAAGTCGCCACTGGACCTAAAGAATCCGACGAGGGTAACGCTGAGCCGACCTGCACGACAAAACCTCCGGTGGAGCCCTGCGGAATCGTCTCACAATCTCCCGACGACAGAAGAGATCTCCCTGCCGGAGAGGCTCTTTCCCTGGCTGGTGGGAACAACCAGTCTTCTTCTTCTTTGCGCTTTTTGGTCGCCCAGGACGCAGTGGTCGAATTGCCCGTGCAGAGCACCCGGCAACCGGATAGCCACTACTCCTGCATCGTGATCGAAAGGTGGTGCCTTGTGACAAAGCACTCCGCGGCTGGTTTCTTCCCTGGTGGTGCACCGGACATCTTCTCTTCGACGACGAGAGTATCTCTTCTCTTGGCCAAGACCCGTCGTGCATCCACCACCAGGAACAACTGCCCCCGTCGGAGCTGTCTTCCCCCACAAGGTACCGTAAACCGCCTGGCTTCCCTTTTTGATCGGTTCGTGTGAGGTATCTGATTCCTCTCCGTTCCGTTGGGTTGCCTCCAATCTTTATTCACTCTTTGTTCTGAACTGGTTCAACCTGTCGCTAAACAATTTGCTAAACAAGACTTGAGTGCATCATCCGTAGAGACTTTCCAGGACATCGTGCCTTGCCTCTCACCGAGTGGGCCTGGCCGCCGAACTGTATGATCTAGTGTGATTAATGCTTTCTTGCCTTGCATTTTTACCCGCTTCAGTACGAACCGTGTTGACTTCGTTACCTGCCTTTCTCTTCTCTCCCTTCCTCACTAAAAATATTCGAGTGTCATCTGGGTTTAGGTATACACCTCTGTCTGAAAATAAGTGGTGCCGTAGAACCTAGAGTTGTCGATATAGTGTTTCGGGGGGTTGAGCTTTATTCCACCCTGCAGAGTAATTGTATTTTGATTTGTTTGCCGTGGTTCACTTTAGTATTTTTCGTAGACATTCTGTTATTAATAAATAACTTACTATCTTTATACTAAAGCCTGGTTGCGTGTTTACTCGTTTTGCTGCGAAGAATTACCCTATCTTGTATACTCCCTATACTGACCAACTTTTCTTGAGAGAAGTCTGACTGCTCAGCCACAGCTACCAATTGGATCTGTGTGGTACAGACTGCTACCAAGCGGGTTCATCGCAACACCTGTAGTCCTAAATCTTTTGCAGTGGTCCCAGAGGGAACTGCACAGGTTTCCGCCTAACACTGGTGTACAGCGGTGGGATTGGTATCGAGTATACAGTTTAGAGTGTTTTTCGACGCTGTAGGACGACTAACCACAAAACGTTACAAAAGCAACTTTCAAAAAACATGTCTACAATGGAAATGTACAGCCAAGAGTCTTTGTCGGATAAAAATACTGAGAGTCTGCGAGCTCTCTGTAGACAAGAGAATCTTCCTGTAAAAGGCAAGAAGTTAGAACTGATAGAGAGATTGCTGGCGAACCAAAGTCTGGGTACTGGTTCAGAGGAACCAAACTCTCCAGCAACTGTAGATAACAGTAATGGTGTTGATCTGAATCGTAATTCTGATGATAGCGATGAAGAGGCTGACGAGGACGGCGAGGCTAACGAAACTGTCTCACCTGTTCCTCTACCTGCCTTACCAACTGTGCCTACGGGGCCAATACCAGGTCCCACAAGTAACCCTGCTTATTTTGAACTTGAAAAAATGAAGCTCGAATTAGAATATAAACGGTTCTTGGCTCAATCTGAACGAAACCAAGAGCTCGAGTTCAGACGAATGAATGCCCAGGCTGAGCAGAAACAAGCTGAGTTAAGACTCAGGGAAATAGAGCTTAATCATGAGTTACAAATGAAAAAGTTGTCTATGGAAAATGCTTCTCTCTCCTCTGGTTCCTCTAGGAGCTCCAGTCCCAAAAGACCCCGGATGCCGAAGGAATTAGTGGGTATGTACGAACCGAGATTGGATGTGTTGGATTGGTTGAAACTGTTTGAATACAATCATGGGCTCCAGGACATCACCGGGAATGCGTTGCTTCCCTGGTTGTTCTCTAGGCTTCCTCCTGTTGCGACGGATGTGGTAATGGAATTGGGGGAGGTGGATAAGACGGATTACGAAAGTGTGAAACTAGCTTTGATAGCTAGATTCGGGAAGACCCCTTCCCAGTATCTTAAGAGGTTTAGAACCCTCAAAAAGCATGATGGTACCCCTTGGGCTACCTGGGTGAGTGAAGGGTTGAAAAACTTAGAGGGATGGATTAAGGGTTACAGAGTTGACACTTACGAGGGTATGCGAAATCTTTTTATGTTGGAGTCGATTTATGATGCCTGTTCTCCTGAGCTCAGACAGCACTTGGCTGATTCGAAGGAATTAGATTCCAGGGCTCTAGCTAAGGCTGCTGACTTGTGGGTTGCCAACAGGGCTACTCACAAGGATTCTGGGGTAACTCAGAAAAAGGACGAGGGAAAACAGCCTAAAAAAGACTCAAAGGAGAATTCGAATAACTCACATTCCAAAGAGGGCCCCAAACAAAACCAGAAGGGTAAGCCACCGGGAAAACCACAGCAGAATAGTGTGTCTTCTGGTGCCAAACCGGAAGGAGGTCAGAACAAGCCACCATTCCAGAAAGCATTCGGGAAATGCTTTGTTTGTGGCTCGACTGATCACGTGAAAGGAGATCCCAGATGTAAGGGTAAACCTTCAGGGGTCCAGCTTGTCTCCTTAGCCTTCGCTCCAGAGGAGGAAGTCCAAATGGCAAGTGGAAACTTTCTACTGCTAGCTGACGAACCCATTGGAGTCTCAGCCAGCGTTTCTTTAGTATCTCTGGGGTTGTGGGAACAACAGAATTTAGACGTCTATAATTCTATCCCCGATAATACTAAAGAGTATTATAAGGACAGTGTCCAGGTGAATGGTCAGGAGACGCCTGCCATTAGGGACACTGGGGCCAGCATAACTGTGGTGGATAAATCGTTTTTTCAGGCTGAGGATGTTGCTAAGGCACCCAAACGCCTCACCAAGTTAGCTGGAGGGCCTGTGCAGATGCTTCCCCAATTACCAGTTCTCATCCAGTGTAACGACATGACTGTAAAGATACCTGTCAGCATACAGAGTGAGGTACCAGGACGCGTACTGTTGGGTAACGATTTAAAAACTCTCGGAGTTGTATCGCATACTCCCAGACCTCCTAGTAAACGGTTACAGGAGCTAACCAGACCTGCAAGAGAGAGGACCCTGCGCGGTACTCTCGGGGAGATGATGAAGAAAGAAATCACTCCTGCTCCATTGGAAATGGCGGCCGCTGTCTCTAGGAACACAGAAGTCAAAGGGAAACCTAAAACTTCTAAACCGAAACCAACAGCCCACATTCCGATGCAGCCGACACGGACTTCCCCGCGGTTGTCCAATGTCACACCCGTAACTCCACCTCCAGCTGAGGCTGAGGGGGAAGTACAACCCTGTATGGTAGAATTAGACTCTGAAGAAGAGCTAATGGAAGGCCCGGAACTCATTGGAGATCTGGATCCTGTTGACCATCCTGAGCTGCAGTCGTTACTGGCAGAAGGTGGACCCAGCAGGGCAGACTTCAGTAAGGGACAGAGAGAATGTCCAACTCTGGAAGGTCTTCGCCGTCAGGCAGAAACTCAGGCTGAAGGGCAAGAGCCTGGGAAACATAGGTTGCACTGGGAAGATGGCCTCTTCTATAGTGAACCGACCGAGTCTGCACCTGGAGACTACAAACGCCTTGTAGTACCCCAAGAGAACAGACCACAGTTCTTGCAGTTAGCCCACGAGATTCCTTTGGCTGGTCACTTGAGTTTCAAGAAGACTAAGGAAAGGCTCTCACTCTACTTCTATTGGCCAAAAATGGGGGCCGAAGTAGAAAAGCACTGCAGAAGCTGCCATACCTGCCAGATCTCTGGTAAGGTTGGGTCCAAGAATGTGGCACCGTTAGTGCCTCTTCCCGTTGTGGGAGTCCCATTTGAGAGAGTAGGGATTGATATCGTTGGTCCCCTTGATCCTCCAACCTCCTCAGGCAACAGGTTTATACTTGTTGTAGTAGACCATGCTACTAGGTATCCTGAGGCAATTCCTATGAGGACTGTTACAGCTCCGGCTGTGGCTAAGGCCCTCCTTGGTATTTTTACTAGGGTCGGATTTCCTAAGGAAGTTATCTCTGACAGGGGGTCAAATTTTATGTCCCACTACATGAAAGCCATGTGGAAAACCTGCGGAGTAACTTACAAGTTCTCAACGGCTTACCACCCACAAACCAATGGGTTGGTAGAACGGTTCAACCGAACCATGAAGAGCATGATAGGTGCTCTAGAAGAACCCCTTAAGCGTAAGTGGGACCTTCTATTGCCATGCCTTCTTTTTGCTTATAGAGAAGTCCCTCAGGAGGGAGTAGGCTACTCTCCCTTCGAACTGCTCTATGGTCATCCCGTCAGAGGTCCATTGGCCCTGATTAAGGAAGGGTTGGAGAGTGCTCCTTCCCCCAAGCCAGTCAGAGTGACTGACTACGTGATAGGTCTCCGGAGGAGAATGTCGCACCTGATGACAGAAGCAAGCGATAACTTGAAAGCTGGACAAGCATTGGTCAAGCACTGGCACGATCAAAAGGCTAACATGGTTGAGTTCGCTCAAAACCAGCTTGTTCTTGTTATGATCCCCACAAGGCAGAGGGCCTTGCAAGATAAATGGATGAGACCCTACCGAGTAGTGGGTAAGCTCGGTGAGGTTAACTATCTGGTGGACTTGGGCAACCCCAAGGAGGCTCCGACAGTCTTTCACACCAACCGACTTAAAGCGTATGTCTCACGACCTGACGTAGGAGCGTTGCTTCTAGCATCGGTCGAGGAAGAAGAAGAGAGTGAAGCTCTTCCAGATCTCCTCAGAGGCCTACCGTTAGATGAAAAAATTGAAGGAGTAAATCTCTCCTCCAATCTGACACCCGAGCAACAAGAAGAGTGCAAGTCTATGTTGAATCAGTTTGCCTCCCTGTTCTCGCTCTCACCAGGCTTGACCCCTTGGGGCCAACACGAGATACTCACTGGTGACTGTCTGCCTGTCAAAAGCAGAGGATATCGCATGTCAGAAAACGTAAGACCCCACATCAAAGGTGAGGTCAGCAAGATGCTTGATCTCGGGGTAATAGAGCCCTCTACTAGTCCATGGTCTAGCCCAGTTGTGTTAGTACCAAAGGCCGGATCTAAAGAACTTAGATTCTGCGTGGATTATAGAGCTCTTAACGCAGTCACCACGACTGATGCCCATCCTTTGCCAAGAACAGATGAGTTGGTGGATAAACTTGGCGCCGCCAAGTTCCTCAGCACATTTGACTTGACGTCAGGCTATTGGCAAATAGCCCTGACCAACCATGCCAAGGAGAAAACTGCATTTTCTACCCCCGTTGGTTTATACCAGTTTACGGTAATGCCTTTCGGACTAAAAAATGCACCTGCTACGTTTCAACGGATGGTAAACCAGGTTCTAACCGGGATGGAGGACTTCTGCATGGCATACTTGGATGACATAGCAGTGTTCAGCAATTCCTGGGACGAACATGTAACCCACCTGAGAGATGTTTTGCAGGCTCTTGGACGAGCCAATCTGACCATAAAGGCGAGTAAATGCCAAATTGGACAGAGTAAGGTAGTCTACCTTGGGCATGAGGTAGGCGGTGGAGAAATAAGGCCTTTGCTCAGTAAAATTGAAGCTGTGCAAAATTGGACAACACCGACTACTCAGACTCAGGTGAGAGCCTTCCTAGGCCTCACCGGGTATTACAGGAATTTCATAGAGAACTATGGGACCATAGCTTCTCCACTGAATGTCATCTCCTCGCCCAAATTCCCTAAAAAGGTTAAATGGAACGAGGAGTGCAATCAGGCGTTTGAAAACCTGAAAAAGGCTCTTTGCCAAGCCCCAGTACTCAGAGCTCCTGATTACCGCCAACACTTCATTGTGCAGACAGACGCTTCCAATGTAGGGATAGGTGCCGTACTCAGTCAACTGGATGGGAAAGGTAGGGAGCACCCCGTTTGCTACATCAGCCGTAAGCTGAAGGATCCTGAAACAAGGTGGGCAACAATCGAAAGAGAATGCTTTGCTATCGTGTGGGCTCTGAAGAAGTTTAGGCCGTACTTGTATAGTACTACTTTTGTTATTCAGACTGACCACCAACCCTTGAGATGGTTAATGCAAATGAAAGGGGAAAACCCAAAACTACTGAGATGGTCGATCTGCCTGCAAGGGTTCGATTTCACCATTGAGCACAGGTCAGGGTGTCACCACCAAAATGCTGATGGTCTCTCTAGGATGTATATCATCGACTAGAGGTATGAGATTCATCCAGGAGTGGATTAAATCCTCCTGTCCCTTAGTCTGGGGGGGGCGAGTGTTAGGGAGAATTCTCTGTTTAGGCTGAATTTCCTAACCTAGTGAGTCCCCCAGCAGCTTTGCTGGATTTCTGGGGTTTGTTTTTTCCCTCCTGCCAAGAGTGTGACCCTTTTCCTCTCACTCTTGGACATGTATGTGTGGAATTCCTTTGAGGTGTCAATGTGTTCGATGGGCTATGGGGTCTTTTACTCCATAGGGTCTCATAAGTTTTTCTATGTGTGTCACTCTGCACCCTACGTGTCGTGACACGGGGGCGCCCTAGCAGGTCCCCCCACCATAGACTCCATACCCGGGGACTGACTACTGTCTCCCCGGGCATGTAAAGTCACCATTGGCTTTACTAGACCTAAATTTACTAACAGAACTAGTACCAACCATCTTATTGTGGACGTGCTAGTAGGGGTAATACGATTACTCCTGGATCTGTTACTCGAGGGGGCACTGTCCCGTCCCCCCTCGTCGAGTTTTGGCTGGTGGCAGTGGAAACTACTTGTTATGTTCGGCCCCGAGCATAACCCTATGGGATTCGTCCCATTGTTGAAGATTGATACTGTTTTTCGTTAATCTCCAACGTACCACCGATCTACTTATCTTAAATAAGTTTATCGAGTGGTATTTTCTGCCAGAACTCGGGTTGAAAAATGGCGTCTGTGTTTTTCTCTGTGACTCCGAAACCAAAGGTTGAGCCCTTTGTTCCACTTTTGGCGGGCCTCTGGACAGAGACCCGCGAAGGTGGCGCCCTTCTGTCTGGGTTACCTCAGGGGTGTGGGAGGGGGTTTAGACACCCTGGACCGAGTTGCCTTGCCAACTCAGGTCGCACTCTGGAGTGATTGGCCCAGGTGGTGAGCCTTCCCGCTCACCACTTAGCATGTGTTGATTGACAAGCTAGGCTGAATGAATGGGGGACGTCTGCATAAAAGCAGGGCCTTTGGGACTGGATCTTCAGGAAGTCGCCACTGGACCTAAAGAATCCGACGAGGGTAACGCTGAGCCGACCTGCACGACAAAACCTCCGGTGGAGCCCTGCGGAATCGTCTCACAATCTCCCGACGACAGAAGAGATCTCCCTGCCGGAGAGGCTCTTTCCCTGGCTGGTGGGAACAACCAGTCTTCTTCTTCTTTGCGCTTTTTGGTCGCCCAGGACGCAGTGGTCGAATTGCCCGTGCAGAGCACCCGGCAACCGGATAGCCACTACTCCTGCATCGTGATCGAAAGGTGGTGCCTTGTGACGAAGCACTCCGCGGCTGGTTTCTTCCCTGGTGGTGCACCGGACATCTTCTCTTCGACGACGAGAGTATCTCTTCTCTTGGCCAAGACCCGTCGTGCATCCACCACCAGGAACAACTGCCCCCGTCGGAGCTGTCTTCCCCCACAAGGTACCGTAAACCGCCTGGCTTCCCTTTTTGATCGGTTCGTGTGAGGTATCTGATTCCTCTCCGTTCCGTTGGGTTGCCTCCAATCTTTATTCACTCTTTGTTCTGAACTGGTTCAACCTGTCGCTAAACAATTTGCTAAACAAGACTTGAGTGCATCATCCGTAGAGACTTTCCAGGACATCGTGCCTTGCCTCTCACCGAGTGGGCCTGGCCGCCGAACTGTATGATCTAGTGTGATTAATGCTTTCTTGCCTTGCATTTTTACCCGCTTCAGTACGAACCGTGTTGACTTCGTTACCTGCCTTTCTCTTCTCTCCCTTCCTCACTAAAAATATTCAAGTGTCATCTGGGTTTAGGTATACACCTCTGTCTGAAAATAAGTGGTGCCGTAGAACCTAGAGTTGTCGATATAGTGTTTCGGGGGGTTGAGCTTTATTCCACCCTGCAGAGTAATTGTATTTTGATTTGTTTGCCGTGGTTCACTTTAGTATTTTTCGTAGACATTCTGTTATTAATAAATAACTTACTATCTTTATACTAAAGCCTGGTTGCGTGTTTACTCGTTTTGCTGCGAAGAATTACCCTATCTTGTATACTCCCTATACTGACCAACTTTTCTTGAGAGAAGTCTGACTGCTCAGCCACAGCTACCAATTGGATCTGTGTGGTACAGACTGCTACCAAGCGGGTTCATCGCAACACCTGTAGTCCTAAATCTTTTGCAGTGGTCCCAGAGGGAACTGCACAGGTTTCCGCCTAACAATACGCGATCGGGTTCTCCCGTGCGCGGGAGCTGGAGCCGATGACCCCGGAGCCGTCGGGCATGGATGAGACGCCAGGGCAAGCGCCAACACGGAAATGGGCAGAAGGAGGTGGTTCTGCCCCCTCTGACATCCCACCTGCCGTTTCTTCCCCGTTGATGTGGGTGGTGGGTATGGGAACAGATGGTGCTGGGTAAGTGTTGGGAGGAGGGCAAGATTGAGGACGTGACAATAGACCTGAAGACTGTGCTATAGAAACGGAACCTTCCGCGGTGATTCCCTTAGGTAGGATGTTCATCCTATCAGAACCTGAAAAGCAAACCCTTTGAGAGTACCTGGACACAAATCTTGCAAATGGCACCATACTACCGTCTAAATCCCCAGCAGGGGCCTCCCTGTTCTTTGTTCCTAAGAAAGACACCAAGGAACTCAGACCGTGTCTGGATTATCGAGGCCTAAATCAGTGCACCCTTAAGGAGCGCTATCTGTTGCCCTTGATCTCAGACATCCTGGAGGCAGTAAGGGGCGCAGTTGGTTTTCACCAAGTTGGATCTCAGGGGTGCCTACCATTTGATCCGTATCAGGGCAGGAGACAAGTGTAAACCAGCCTTTAGAACACCCTTTGGGCATTATGAATACTTGGTCATGCCCTTTGGACTTGCTAATGCCCCAGCGGTCTTCCAACGTTTCATGGATCAGGTGTTCTCAGACATGCTGTTCCTTTTTGTGATTGTCTACCTCGACGATATTCTAATATTCTCGAAGGACCCTCTCAAGCACGAAGAACATGTTAAGGCAGTGTTACAACGGTTACGCGAAAATAAGCTCCTGGCAAAACCCGAGAAATGCATCTTCCATACTTCTACTATTCACTACCTAGGATTTGTCCTTACTCCAGATGGCATCGGTATGGATCAATCCAAGGTTAAGGCTATATTATCCTGGTCTAGTCCCGCCTCTGTGAAACAGATACAATCTTTTCTGGGCTTGGCTAATTTCTATAGGAAGTTCATACCTTCCTTTTCCGAGATAGTCCAACCAATGATTGCCTTATTAAAAAAAGATGTTCCCTTCCTTTGGACCATAGCCCAAGAGGAAGCCTTCCAACAGTTAAAGTCTGAGTTTACACAAGTTCCCATCCTGGCTCAGCCTGATGTCAATCGACCATTCATAGTGGAGACAGACGCCTCCAACTACGCCATTGGAGCCGTTCTAAAACAGCAATTCGAGGACAGGATGGAACATCCCATTGCCTACCTTTCACCGACATTAACTCCTAGTGAAACCCATTACTCTGTCTTAGAAAAGGAACTGCTAGCCATCCGTCAAGCCTTCACAGAGTGGTGTCATCTACTCCTAGGAGCCAAACATCCCGTCCAGGTCCGCCCGGATCATTGAAACCTACAAGTTTTGCAGGCCTTGGAATGTAGGAATAGCCGTCAAGCTCGGTGGGCCTTCTTTTTTGCCCAATATCAGTTTCAGATTCACCACGTTCCTGGAACCCAAAATCTAATAGCTGACGCCCTCTCTTGACGTCCAGACTACGAACCTCCGGGAGATCGGACGTATCCCAAGATGTTTCCTCATACCATATTTGTAGCTCAAGCAAACAACCTCCTGGAAGATATTCGCATGCAAACTCAGACTTCGGAATTCTGGAAGGGACTTTCAGAGAAGAATCAATGGGACTTGAGAGTCAAGGACGTATACTTGTTCAAAGATACTAACCTGGTCATCCCCACACAGAAACTACAACAAAAGATAATAAACCTCTGCCATGATACTCTTCATTCCGGTCATCGTGGCATTTTGAACACCCACCGTCTAATACAAAGACAATTTTGGTGGCCCAGGACGAAGACCGACGTACAACTGTACATTCAATCTTGTTCCGTCTGTAATCAAAACAAACATGATAACCAGAAACCAGCAGGTCTCTTATTACAGCCTACACCACCAACAAGACCTTGGGAAATCATCGCTACAGACTTCATCGTGGAATTGCCGCCTTCCAGAGGTTATACCACTATCATGGTCACCATTGATCTGTTCACTCATATGGCTCACTTTACCCCTCTGTATAAAAACCATCCTCATCAGAACTTGCTGGAATCTTCCTGGAACACATCTTCCGACTACATGGACTTCCTTCCAAGATCATATCGGACAGAGGACCACAGTATATCTCTCAGTTTTGGAAACACCTCTGCAGGATACTAGGGATCCAACGAGCCCTTTCCTCGGGATATCATCCCCAAACCAATGGTGCCACAGAACGAGTAAATCAAACCCTTGAACAATATCTTCGTTGTTTCTCTACCAAAGTCCAGGATGATTGGTCACTTTTAATACCAGTGACCAAATTCGCCTATAATAATTAGGACCATTCGGCTGTTAAGACCAGCCCTTTTTTCTGCAGCCAAGGATTCCACCCTTCGGTCTTACCTTCTGTTCTTCCGCACCCTACACCAGTTCCAACTGTCGATTCCTGGATTGAAACACTCATCAATGTACAGAGAGAAGCCAAGGAACATCTAGAAAGAGCACAAATCCAAACCAAGCACTATGCAGATTCAAGGAGAAGTCCAGGGCCTTCTTACTCTATTGGGGATAAAGTATGGCTATCCTTGAAACTACTGCCTCGACATCTCAGACCGAATAAGTTGGCTCCCCGGTATTATGGGCCTTTCTCTATAAAAGAAATGATTAATCCTGTGGCCTTTCGACTCCAACTCCCGGACTCCTGGAAGAAGATGCATACAGTTTTTCATAAATCTCTATTGAAGCCTTTCAACCAAACCACCCGGACTAATCTTAGACCTAGTCCTTTGATTGTCAATGACCAGCTGGAATATGAAGTTTCGCGAATTTGTGACTCCCGATATAGACGAGGCCAACTTCAGTACCTGGTGGAATGGAAGGGCTATCCACCCAGTGAACGTACCTGGGAACCAGCCTCAAACTAAATTCCCCCAGATTGCTCAGAAGGTTCCACCGAATACATCCAGGTAAACCCGGTGGAACGGGTTTTAGAAGGGGGCATGCTGTCATGATCCATCAATCACGCCCCTTCTAGTCTTCCTGGTCCCTGGCATGTCGGGGGTTACTCGCTGTAGTACACCCAACATGGCCATATACACGGAACGCGGTCTATCGACCTTTACGTCCTATGCAGCACATTCTATAAATTAGCCACTCCCCTCTCAATGCTACCGATAGCTGTGGCTTGACGTGTGCCGTAGTTCGCATTCGTGGAACTGTGTTGCTTCCTGGTTTCGGACTTTCCTCCTACTCTTATTCCTTCTCCCTTCCTTGATCCTGTTCTTCCCACGTTCCGCGCAGACCGCCTCGAGTGCTGCCTTCCTTCCTAAGTTTCCTGGCGTTTCCCTTGATCCCGGACAAAGAAGGTGAACGAATCCTGGAATCCGAAGACGGCCGAGCGGGCTTGTACAAGACCCGTACAGCACGGAAGAAAACCCCGGCAAAGGATTCCGCAAAACAACGAAAACAGGTGAGAAAAGGGGAAACCTGTGTCATTCCTTCCTGAAGCTGTGTTGTTTTTCTCCACCATAAGTGTCGCTTACTGCCCCCTGGTGAGGGCTATCTTTGCTGCTGCCAGTCTCTATTGTGTCCTGGGGACTCCAGCCATGGTGGGCCCTGCTGTCGCTGCTGCCCTGTGGTGCATGGCATATTCTGCTTGAAGACATCTGGAACTGGCTCACTTGAGCGCGGATCCACCATCTATCAGGACACAGAAACCAGAACCAGCCACTGCACCCCGCGGATACTGTACTCCTTGAAACTGGACAAACAGAAGAAGCAAATGAGCCTGGCGATTCTTTGGACCACAGGCGTGGTTCCTCAGACAGTCATAATTCGGGCCAGGAACTTGCATACCTGTCTCCACCTCCCCCTGCCATAGCCAGTAAATGGGCTTAATATCTACTCCATAACTCTCCTTTGCCTGGTTGTGATTGGTGAAGTTCTGGCGAAAGATCGCCACCAGAGGTAAACGCTAGTGTGGTGTGAATATGAGAGTACCCCTAAACTGTTCTTACCTACCATCAGTCCTTTAAAGTGCATTTCTTCTGGAATTAGTTCTCACCTGTTGGCTTTGCCACTACTTATTCTGTGGCTTTTAAGACTTCCAACTCTGCACACATGTACTGACCTGGGCCATTGACGCTGTCGGAGGCACTAGACCTACTTACCTAGCAGGGAAAGACGTCTTAAGTTAGATGACTTATATTTAAATGAAAGGGTGTGTGTTTTAAGTGAATTGTGCTGTTTTTCTTCACTTTACTGCCTATAGATTTGCTTGTTTAAATATTCTTTAACTTTTGCTACTGTTGTACCTGTAAAGTATAGGTGATCTCACTTTGAGGTCCCCCAACTGTGTGCCTGTGTTTGTAGTGTGATTCAGGGATAGATCTAATAAAGTTTTCTTGTCCTCCTGTGAGGCTTGAGTTATTGGGATGTCCCATGTTGGGTCCACCACCCCCATACTTCCTGAAGTCTGCCTTACTGCTCAGTCCACAATACGGTGATAGTTTGGCTAGACCCAAGTGTTCAACTAGGGTGGCCTCTTTGAATCCTCTCACAAGGCTGTTTCTCAAAATAAAGCCATCTTAAAACTGGCCTGTATCTAGGGAAAGGTGCCTTTGGTCACATTTTGAATTTTTTCTAATTGTTTTCATCTCGCCTCCTGTATCACATATCAGATGTTAACTGTACTGATTTTTCTTTTCTGAATACCGACATTTGTTTAAGAAAAGATGAAGACCCAACTGCAATTTTTATTCATGATCTTGGAGACGGCATCAGAGGATGGAGCATGTACCCAGACACTGGTGAGTTACCAGTAGCCCTTCTGAAGCTTGGATTGAGTGGGCAAAGACCCCTTCACTGCAGCGCATGCCTGATCCTGATAGCATGCATTGCTGGCCTTGCGCATTTAGTCATCTCGTCTGAGCAGCTTGCAAACATTCTTGGTTTGTTGCATGTTTTGGATTGTTCAGCTCACTGTCTCTACTTAGCATGTTTCTGTGCTCCTGGTTTTCTGCATGGCTGTGGGTAGGTTCAGATCATTATCTCTACTCCCCATGGTTCTGTGCTCCTGGTTTCCTGCATGTCATGGGTAGATTCAGCTCATGATTACTACTCCCCATGGTTCTCTGCTCCTGGTTTCCTGCATGTCATGGGTAGATTCAGCTCATGATCTCTACTCCCCATGGTTCTCTGCTCCTGGTTTCCTGCATGTCATGGGTAGATTCAGCTCATGATCTCTACTCCCCATGGTTCTCTGCTCCTGGTTTCCTGCATGTCATGGGTAGATTCAGATCATGATCTCTACTCCCCATGGTTCTGTGCTCCTGGTTTTCTGCATGTCTTGGGTAGATTCAGCTCATGACCTTTACTCCCCATGGTTCTATGCTCCTGCTTTTCTGCATGTCTTGGGTAGATTCAGCTCATGATCTTTACTCCCCATGGTTCTGTGCTCCTGGTTTTCTGCATGTCATGGGTAGATTCAGCTCATGATCTCTACTCCCCATGTTTCTGTGCTCCTGGTTTCCTGCATGTCATGGGTAGATTCAGATCATGATCTTTACTCCCCATGGTTCTGTGCTCTGGGTTTTCTGCATGTTTTGGTAGGTTCAGCTCATGATCTCTACTCCCCATGGTTCTGTGCTCTGGGTTTTCTGCATGTCTTGGTAGGTTCAGCTCATGATCTCTACTCCCCATGGTTCTGTGCTCCTGGTTTCCTGCATGTCTTGGTAGGATCAGCTCATGATCTCTACTCCCCATGGTTCTGTGCTCCTGGTTTTCTGCATGTCTTGAGTAGGTTCAGGTCATGATCTCTACCCCCTATGGTTCTGTGATCCTGGTTCCCTGCATGTCTTGGGTAGGCTTGGCTCATGATTTCTACTTACCATCGTTCTGTGATCCTGGTTCCCTGCATGTCTTGGGTAGGCTTGGCTCATGATGTCTACTTACCATCGTTCTGTGATCCTGGTTCCCTGCATGTCTTGGGTAGGCTTGGCACATGATCTCTACTCACCATGGTTCTGTGATCCTGCTTTTCTGCATGTCTCGGGTAGAACAGCTCATGATCTCTACTTCCCAAAGTTCTGTGCTCCTGGTTTCCTGTATGTCTTGGCTAGGTTCAGCTCATGTTCTCTACTCAACATGGTTCTGTGCTGCTGCTTTTCTGCATGTCATGGGTAGGTTCAGCTCATGATCTCTAATCCCCATGGTTCTGTGCTTCTGGTTTCCTGCATGTCATGGGTAGATTCAGATCATGATCTCTACTCCCCATGGTTCTGTGCTCCTGATTCCCTGCATGTCTTGGGTAGGTTCAGCTCAGGATCTCTACTCCCCATGGGTTTGTGCTCCTGGTTTCCTGCATGTGATGTGTAGGTTCAGCTCATGATCTCTACTCCCCATGGTTCTGTGCTCCTGGTTTCCGGCATGTCATGGGTAGGTTCAGCTCATGATCTCTACTCCCCATGGTTCTGTACTCCTGGTTTCCTGCATGTCTTGGTAGGTTCAGCTCATGATCTCTACTCCCTATGGTTGTGTGCTCCTGGTTTCCTGCATGTCTTGGGTAGATTCAGACCGTGATCTCTAGTCCCCATGGTGCTGTGCTCCTGGTTTCCTGCATGTCATGGGTAGGTTCAGCTAATGATCTCTTCTCACTGTGATTCTGTGTTCTTAGATTTCTGCATGTCTTGGTAGGTTGAGCTCATGATCTCTACTCCCCATGGTTCTGTGCTCCTGGTTTTCTGCATGTCATGGGTAGATTCACCTCATGATCTCTAATCCCCATGGTTCTGTGCTCCTGGTTTCCTGCATGGCATGCATAGATTCAGATCATGATCTCTACTCCCCATGGTTCTGTGCTCCTGATTCCCTGCATGTCTTGGGTAGGTTCAGCTCAGGATCTCTACTCCCCATGGTTCTGTGCTCCTGGTTTCCTGCATGTGATGTGTAGGTTCAGCTCATGATCTCTACTCCCAATGGTTCTGTGCTCCTGGTTTCCGGCATGTCATGGGTAGGTTCAGTTCATGGTCTCTAATCCCCATGGTTCTGTTCTCCTGATTTCCTGCATGTCTTGGTAGGTTCAGCTCATGATCTCTGCTCCCTATGGTTGTGTGCTCCTGGTTTCCTGCATGTCTTGGGTAGATTCAAACCGTGATCTCTAGTCCCCATGGTGCTGTGCTCCTGGTTTCCTGCATGTCATGGGTAGGTTCAGCTAATGATCTCTTCTCATTGTGATTCTGAGTTCCTAGATTTCTGCATGTCTTGGTAGGTTCAGCTCATGATCTCTACTCCCCATGGTTCTGTGCTACTGGTTTCCTGTATGTCTTGGTAGGTTCAGGTCATGATCTCTACCCCCCCATGGTTCTGTGATCCTGGTTCCCTGCATGTCTTAGGTAGGCTTGGCTCATGATTTCTACTTACCATCGTTCTGTGATCCTGGTTCCCTGCATGTCTTGGGTAGGTTCAGCTAATGATCTCTTCTCACTGTGATTATGTGCTCCTAGATTTCTGCATGTCTTGGTAGTTTCAGCTCATGATCTCTACTCCCCATGGTTCTGTGCTACTGGTTTCCTGTATGTCTTGGTAGGTTCAGGTCATGATCTCTACCCCCCCATGGTTCTGTGATCCTGGTTCCCTGCATGTCTTGGGTAGGCTTGGCACATGATCTCTACTCACCATGGTTCTGTCTCCTGCTTTTCCGGATGTCTTGGGTAGGTTCCGCTCAGTAGCTGTACTCCCCATGGTTCTATGATCCTGGTTCCCTGCATGTCTTGGGTAGTGTTGGCTAATGATCTCTACTCACCATATTTCTGTGCTCCTGCTTTTCTGAATGTATTGGGTAGGTTCAGCTCATGAGCTGTACTCCCCATGGTTCTGTGATCCTGGTTCCCTGCATGTCTTGGGTAGTGTTGGCAAATGATCTCTACTCACCATGGTTCTGTGATCCTGCTTTTCTGCATGTCTCGGGTAGAACAGCTCGTGATCTCTACTTCCCAAAGTTCTGTGCTCCTGGTTTCCTGTATGTCTTGGGTAGGTTCAGCTCATGTTCTCTACTCAACATGGTTCTGTACTGCTGCTTTTCAGCATGTCTTAGGTTGGTTCAGCGGATGATCTCCACTCCCCAAGGTTCTGTGCTCCTGATTCCCTGCATGTCTTGGTAGGTTCAGCTCATGATCTCTACTCCCCATGGTTCTGTGCTCCTGATTCCCTGCATGTCTTGGGTAGGTTCAGCTCAGGATCTCTACTCCCCATTGTTCTGTGCTCCTGGTTTCCTGCATGTGATGTGTAGGTCCAGCTCATGATCTCTTCTCCCCAAGGTTCTGTGCTCCTAGTTTCCGGCATGTCATGGGTAGGTTCAGCTCATGATCTCTACTCCCCATAGTTCTGTATTCCTGGTTTCCTGCATGTCTTGGTAGGTTCAGCTCATGATCTCTACTCCCTATGGTTCTGTGCTCCTGGTTTCCTGCATGTCTTTGGTAGATTCAGATTGTGATCTCTAGTCCCCATGGTGATGTGCTCCTGGTTTCCTGCATGTCATGGGTAGGTTCAGCTAATGATCTTTTCTCACTGTGATTCTGTGTTCCTAGATTTCGGCATGTCTTGGTAGGTTGAGCTCATGGTCTCTACTCCCTATGGTTCTATGCTCCTGGTTTCCTGCATGTCTTTGGTAGATTCAGATCGTGATCTCTAGTCCCCATGGTGCTGTGCTCCTGGTTTCCTGCATGTCATGGGTAGGTTCAGCTAATGATCTTTTCTCACTGTGATTCTGTGTTCCTAGATTTCTGCATGTCTTGGTAGGTTGAGCTCATGGTCTCTACTCCCCATGGTTCTGTGCTCCTGGTTTTCTGCATGTCATGGGTAGTGTTGGCTAATGATCTCTACTCACCATATTTCTGTGCTCCTGCTTTTCTGAATGTATTGGGTAGGTTCAGCTCATGAGCTGTACTCCCCATGGTTCTGTGATTCTGGTTCCCTGCATGTCTTGGGTAGTGTTGGCAAATGATCTCTACTCACCATGGTTCTGTGATCCTGGTTCCCTGCATGTCTTGGGTAGTGTTGGCTAATGATCTCTACTCACCATATTTCTGTGCTCCTGCTTTTCTGAATGTATTGGGTAGGTTCAGCTCATGAGCTGTACTCCCCATGGTTCTGTGATCCTGGTTCCCTGCATGTCTTGGGTAGTGTTGGCAAATGATCTCTACTCACCATGGTTCTGTGATCCTGCTTTTCTGCATGTCTCGGGTAGAACAGCTCGTGATCTCTACTTCCCAAAGTTCTGTGCTCCTGGTTTCCTGTATGTCTTGGGTAGGTTCAGTTCATGTTCTCTACTCAACATGGTTCTGTACTGCTGCTTTTCAGCATGTCTTAGGTTGGTTCAGCGGATGATCTCCACTCCCCAAGGTTCTGTGCTCCTGATTCCCTGCATGTCTTGGTAGGTTCAGCTCATGATCTCTACTCCCCATGGTTCTGTGCTCCTGATTACCTGCATGTCTTGGGTAGGTTCAGCTCAGGATCTCTACTCCCCATTGTTCTGTGCTCCTGGTTTCCTGCATGTGATGTGTAGGTCCAGCTCATGATCTCTTCTCCCCAAGGTTCTGTGCTCCTAGTTTCCGGCATGTCATGGGTAGGTTCAGCTCATGATCTCTACTCCCCATGGTTCTGTATTCCTGGTTTCCTGCATGTCTTGGTAGGTTCAGCTCATGATCTCTACTCCCTATGGTTCTGTGCTCCTGGTTTCCTGCATGTCTTTGGTAGATTCAGATTGTGATCTCTAGTCCCCATGGTGATGTGCTCCTGGTTTCCTGCATGTCATGGGTAGGTTCAGCTAATGATCTTTTCTCACTGTGATTCTGTGTTCCTAGATTTCGGCATGTCTTGGTAGGTTGAGCTCATGGTCTCTACTCCCTATGGTTCTATGCTCCTGGTTTCCTGCATGTCTTTGGTAGATTCAGATCGTGATCTCTAGTCCCCATGGTGCTGTGCTCCTGGTTTCCTGCATGTCATGGGTAGGTTCAGCTAATGATCTTTTCTCACTGTGATTCTGTGTTCCTAGATTTCTGCATGTCTTGGTAGGTTGAGCTCATGGTCTCTACTCCCCATGGTTCTGTGCTCCTGGTTTTCTGCATGTCATGGGTAGATTCATCTCATGATCTCTACTCCCAATGGTTCTGTGCTCCTGATTCCCTGCATGTCTTGGGTAGGTTCAGCTCAGGATCTCTACTCCCCATGGTTCTGTGCTCCTGGTTTCCTGCATGTGATGTGTAGGTCCAGCTCATGATCTCTACTCCCCATGGTTCTGTGCTCCTGGTTTCCGGCATGTCATGGGTAGGTTCAGATCATGATCTCTACTCCCCATGGTTCTGTACTCCTGGTTTCCTGCATGTCTTGGTAGGTTCAGCTCATGATCTCTACTCCCTATGGTTGTGTGCTCCTGGTTTCCTACATGTCCTGGGTAGATTCAGATTGTGATCTCTAGTCCCCATGGTGCTGTGCTCCTGGTTCGCTGCATGTCATGGGTAGGTTCAGCTAATGATCTCTTTTCACTGTGATTCTGTGCTCCTAGATTTCTGCATGTCTTGGTAGGTTGAGCTCATGATCTCTACTCCCCATGGTTCTGTGCTGGTTTTCTGCATGTCATGGGTAGATTCATCTCATGATCTCAAATCCCCATGGTTCTGTGCTCCTGGTTTCCTGCATGTCATGGGTAGGTTCAGCTAATGATCTCTTCTCACTGTGATTCTGTGCTCCTAGTTTCCTGCATGTCTTGGGTTGGCGAGTAGGTTATCTCTTCTCGTCGTGGTAAGAGAGCTCTTAGTTTGGAGATGGTTTTTAGGTTGGAGAGGCATTAAGCACATCCAATTCTCCAGCAGGGGTCTAGCATGGATTCACGTGCTCACGAACATTCCCTGTCGTCAGGCTGGGAATCTTTAGTAAAGAAAAAATAAGTCTCAGTTTCATTTCGGAACTGTTTTTCTCCTAACAACCAATCACTGGTCTCTGGGTCATACTGCCCCCAGCCAATGACTGCCCTCTACTTAAGCCCCTCCTCAGGCAGCAATCTTCAGATTTTTACTGCATGTTCAAGTGTTGGGAGTCCTCATGCTTAGCTCTCAAGCTTTTACTGCATTTTGCATTTTTTGAAAGAGTTTCACTCTATTTTTTCAGTCAATCGAGCCTCGCGCTCCACCGATAGACCTTCCAATTAACAGAGGCCCGTTTTTCGAATTCTTCAGCACCCCTCAAGGGCGAATTTCATTGAGTTTCATCGTGGAGGATTCCAGAAGTTTCTTCAAGGCCTACGCCGCGTGGACATGTCGGAAGAAAATAAGGATTCGGCTCCCCTTTTCAGGATTTGTTTTTCCGAATGTGGTTTGCAGAATGTCTTTTTGGACGATAAGCATTCCAAGTGCCACTACTGCCTGTACCCGCACCCAACGCACGTGGAGGAGAACTGTGCGTTTTGTCAGGAGATGGTTCCCCGCACGCTGAAAGATTGGCATAGGCGGCGCAAGGAGTGGCTACAGGCCAAGGCGCCTGCTCTGGGTGGGTCCCAGCAGCATGCCTCCACTGCTCCGAAGAAAGCTGAGTGGGCTTCTAAGACCTTTGAGGGAACTCCTCCCATTGGGGCCCAACAGAAGGCTAAGCACCGCAAGTCCACTGCCACCGGGAGAGCCCTTGCGACAGGCTCCTCAGCGCCCAGGGCGAGTACGGCGTCATCAGCGGCATTGATCAACAGCCAACACTCGGGATCTTTGTCAAAGAGAAAATCAGACCATCCGGGCAAGCTCAAGGAGAAGCCCAAGACTGGCCCAATGGAGAACGCCAAGGGGGAGCAGGGTGCTGACTCTTCCCATAAGGAGAAGGCCGTGGGTTCGACCAAGACCGTGAAGGGCCAGGTACATCCAACGATGGCCCAACCTTCCATCGAAGGGGTGGTGGCGTCCCTCGCGAAGGCCTCTGTGGCGGAGCCGCAGGATGCAACCCTGAAGGCAACAGTATCCCTGCCTGCGAGAAGGGAGTCCTCTTTTAAGCCCATAGAGAGGACACCGGAGAAGAGGATGCCGGTCATTTCACCGAAACTGTCCCCCCTAGTCGCAGAGAAAGGTGGTGTGGGTGGTAATGCTCCAGGGCACTGATATCTCCTCAGAGGAGGAGCTTACAAGCCTCCAGACCACCCAGGAAGAGCAGTACATCGAGAGCAGGCCCTAAGGCAAGGATTCCGACAAGGGCGACGATGAAGGCGACGACGAGGAGACCGACGAGAAACAGCAGGGCGGCGAGGGCGTGGATGTCCAGCCTACACTGCAGTCACCAGCTCCACCTTCGCCTCCATCACCACAGCTGCCTCAACAGCCACCTGGAGATATCTCGGCGGACATTCTCTCAGTTGTGCACACTCTGGTCTCAGAGATCCAGACGAGGATGCCTGTTGCACCGGCGGCCCCCCCAGAAGCGCCTTTGCCGATGGGGGAACCACCGGCCAAGAAGAGGAAGGTTCCCCCTCGACCCCCTTGCCACCCATTGCCCCCTCACCCATACAAGGGATGAGACGGATCTGGAAACGGCGATGACGGGCACTGGCACGGATGATGACGGCGGGTTAGGGGACCTCCCGTCTCCACCGCACAGATCTTCACCACCTGATATGATCTCCAGGGCATCAGAGCTCTTCCAGCTTGTCCCTGAGGAGAAGAAGAAGGAGGGATTCCTATACCAGTGCCGCGAGGCCAAGCGGAAGACCGCCGTTTTGGTCTGGCTGCTGGACAACATTTGGGACTAGGGATTGGCCCTCATGAAGAACCCTTCCACGGCCCCGGCGAAGAGGGACCACTATCAGAAGAAATACAGGGTGCCAGACTCTGCGCCCAAGTGCTTGCTGACCTAACCGTCGCCGGACTCTATGCTATCGGCAGCAGCCAAGAAGAAGGCTTTGGGCTCATCCTCATCGGCAGCCTCCACCCCTCCGGACAGCAAGGGGAAGAAGCTGGATGCTATGGTGATGAGTTATCTCTTCGGCGGCAACGATCATCAAGGCCGCCAACGCTCTCGTCATCGTGGCGCGTTACGACTGGGAGATGTGGTTCAAGATCACTCCCCTCCTGGACTTCCTTCACGACGACAAGAGGTCGGAAGCTTTGGAGATCCCGCAGAAAGGCAAGGTGGCGTCGGACACAGGATTCCGTAAAATGGGTGTTTGCCTTTGTCGACGGGGTTGGCTTAGGGCCACCAATTTTCACCAGGACGTTCAGTCGAGGGTGTTGGACATGCCCTTCGGCAGGGACAATTTGTTCAGGAAGACCGTGGATGAGTCTCTTCAAGTCATCAAGGCGTACACAGAGACGGCTTGTGCCTTGGGCACGCTTCAACAGCGACGGCCGTCCTTTCGGACTTCAGGCGGACAATCCCAAGGTTCTAGCAAAGGTTTCGGTGGAGGTGCTTCGTCCTACCGTCAGCCTTCCCGTTCTTCGGCCCAGGAGTCCTACAGGGGCTGCGCCAAATCTGGAGGAGGAGGTCGTTGTCGCCAGGGCCCCCAGGGTGGCAATTCGACGTCAAAACAGGATTGAACCGGCCGTGGCGTCAGGCCCTCACTGTTAGGGAGAATTCTCTGTTAAGGCTAATTTCCCAAACCTAGTGAGTCCCCCAGCAGCTTTGCTGGATTTGTTTTTGTTTTTTTTTTCTCCTGCTAAGAGTGAGTCTCTTTTCCTCCCACTCTTAGGCATGATTTGAGGTATGTCTTTGACTTTGTATGTGTTCATGGGCTATGGGGTAACCTCTTTTTACTCCATAGGACAACATCTGTTTTCCTATGTGTGTTACACAGCACCCTCAGTGCAATAGCACAGGGGTGTCATAGTGACCCCCAAACATAGACTCCATACCCTGGGACTGACTACTGTCTCCCAGGGCATGTAAAGTCACCATTGGCTTTACTAGTCCAAAATTGTGAACAGAACCAGTACAAACCATCATATTGTGGAAGTACTGGTAAGGGGTAATTCGATTGCCCCTGGGTCTGTTTTCGAGGGGGCACTGTCCAGTCCCCCCTCGTCGAGTTTATGGCTGGCGGCAGTGGTTACCACGCGAAATATTCCTTTGGAATATTCTCTATGGGATTTTCCCATTGATTTTAAACGCACCACTTTTTGGTGCAATGTTAAAGATACCGCCGCTTTAATTATTTAATATTAAACCTACGGTTGGGTCTTTTTATAATAATAATAATAATAATAATAATTTGGCATTTATATAGCGCTACAAACCCTCAGGTATCTGAGCGCTGCTTATTTCCCACGGTGTGTGGTGCTCATTTATCGACCTCAGAAGGATGAAAGGCGGAGTTTGGCCCTGCCGGGATTCGAACCTGCGTTAGCAAGCTCTGCACAGATGTTAAAGCGAGCGATCTACTCGCTGTGCCACTTGACCGGCCAGAACTCGGTTCCAAAATGGCGTTTGTGTCCGTCTCTGTAACTCTGACCAAGGTCGAGCCCTTTGTTCCACTATTTTGGCGGGCTTCTCCACAGAAGCCCTCCAAGTGGTGCCACTCTGTCTGGGTTCCATAGGAGGGGTGGAGGGGGGAATAGGCACCCTGGACTGCGTTGCCTCGGCAACCCAAGTCGCACTCTACTCTGATTGGCCCAGTGGTGGGCCACCCGGCTCACCACTTAGCATGTGTGATTGATAGCTAGGCTGATGAATGGGTTTTTTTCTGCATAAAAGCAGGGCCTTTGGGACTGGAACTTCAGAAGTCGCCACAGGACCTAAAGAATCCGAAGAGGGGAGAAGCTGAGCCATCTGCAACGACGACACCACTGGTGGAGCCCTGCTGCAACAAACTCACCACTTCCCCAACGACAGAGGAGATCTTCTTCCAGGAGAGCCTTCTTCCCTTTGAGCTGGTGGGACCAACCAGTTCGCCTTTTTCGCCTTCCAGGACGTCTCGTGTTCGAATCGCCCGTGCCAAGCACCCCGGCGGCCGGATAGCCATGCTTCACCACTGACCGCAAATAAAAGGGATGCACCTTTTAATCGGGAACTCCGTGGCTGGTTTCATCCCTGGCAGTGCAACGACTTCCAGCTTTCTTGCTCGTCGAGATCATCTCTTCCTCTGGTCGAAGCCACGACTTGCACCCGCTGCCAGGAAAAACTGCCACCGCTGGAGCTTTCTCACCATTTAAGGTACTGTGTCCCGCCTGGCCTCCCTTTCAACGGACTGCCCAAGGTGTCCCCTAAATCCTTGCCTTTCCAACTGGGTTGGCCCCAGACCTTCTGACTTTGCCTTTCTGAACTGGTCCAACCTCCTTTTGACATTTTCTGCAAAGACTTTGAGTGCATTTCCACTGTGTGATCTTGGGCACATTCAACCTTGCTCTCTCTAAGAGTGGGCCTGGCCTATGAACTTTGGCTCTACAGTAGACCCTGCCTTTCCTGACTTGCTGTGGTTTCTTAAAAGTGTTGGTACAGTGTTATTTCCCTGCTCTGCCTTTTCTCTCCCTTTTTAACGAATTATTGGAGTGCCATCTAGGTTACGCGCGCACCTCTGTTTTGCTAATAAGTAGTGTTTTAACCTAGACTTGTCGAATAATTATTTAGGGAGGTGTATATACTTATAGTGACTGTGTTTGAACTTGTTTGATATATTAGGGCCAGTGTATTTTCATAAAGTGTGTTTTAAATAAATAATTATATACTTGTGATACCAAAGCTCTGGTCAGTGTTTGCTTGTCCTACTGTATTTTTGGCCCTATTGTGTATGCTCTATATACTGCCCTACTCTTCTTGAGAGAAGTCTGACTGCTCAGCCACAGCTACCAGGTAAATCTGGGTGGTGCAGACTGCTACCAATTGGGTTTACTGCTTACTCCTGTAGTCTTAATCTTTTTGCAGTGGTCCCTAAGGGAACTGCACAGGATTCGGCCTAACACCCACCCATGCACCACGGTGGGAGGCCAGCTGGTGAACTTCGTCAGAGTGTGGGAGACCATCTCCACCGACTGTTGGGTGCTGGACGCTCTCACCCACGGACACACCCTGGAATTTCAACTGTAGTGTCCCCGAATGCCGTAGCACAATAAACAACGGCTTTAAAGGAAGGAAGTCATTCAAATGATATGTCAAACGTGAAAAAACTGAAACAGAGTTAGAGCATATGCTAACATTCCAATACAAAAGAGAAGGGCCACCCGGCTCGGCGTATCTCACCCTAGAGAAGAACACCATGTCCCTGGCAGGGGTGCCTGTCCTTGGGTGGCGCGTGATGTAACGCCTATCTAACAGATATAGAGGCGAGAACTGTCCCTCAACCTTCTATACTAGTGGCAGTGTCTGAGGCAGACAGAATGGTCCAATGAGCAAAACAGTAAATACAAAACTTCTAAAAATGGTGCTCTCCAGAGTGGTACAACAGTATTCCACAGAGCTGTGGATTAGATTCTGTGACTGCTGTGATCTTAAGCTTCAGTACAACCTGAGGAGCAGGTCAACTGTTTATCTTCCATCCAAAGTGTTCATATTTAATACAGCCCGTAGGTCACTATGTTTGGGGTGCAAAACAGTCCGGCTGGAGAACCCACTGGAGGGTAAAGCAATAAAAGCAGCCCGAGGGCTGGGGGGGGGGTAAAAAGCTCTTGTAAAAGGCAGCTCACTCGATAGTGTAGAGTGTGCTACAGCAAGCAATTTTGACAAACACTAAGTCTCTCTGTTGATGGAGGAGAGATCACAAATGGGTCATGAGAGCCCTCATGACCGAAAGGGGTCGACCGGTTTCAATGGGATGGGTCAGTGCAGCCATCTTCTTCAGGACCGTATTTCACAAAACAGGTTCAGTTGTAAGAGTTCAGGGAATGATGAACTGAGGAGCAGTGCTGCGGTCTCCTGCATGGAGACAAAAGAAAGGGGGAGGGGGGAGAAGAAAGGGAAGGGGTCACGAGTAATAAGCAACAGAAAATTACTGCTGATGTGGGGGTGGAGATCTACATGCATTGGAGTGAGCATGCGGAAGGACCAAAGCTGCTTAGGTCAATATTTACAGGATAGGTGGGGGTGCCTGAGCACCTAATGAGAGTAAGCCCGCCGTCATGGGGGAGAGAAAGGGGGTGCAGGGGGTGGGGGGAGGGGTGGCTGAGCAAAAAGAGGCCGCCAGATGGCTATGGCGTGCAAGAAAGATGTGCATGGGGAAGTGCATGAGGCAAAACCCCCAAGCGCAAGTGCATAGGGTGTGTGGGGCAGAGCCTGTTTGTTAGGCAGTGCGGGCGTGCCCACTCGGGATCCCAGGGGTGAAGGGACCAAGGGTGCAGGTAATCAAGGCCATACCTGCTGGTCCGCGTCAAGTTTGAGGAGCAGAGAGGCGTTTGTTGGAAAGGAAACGCTCAATTGACCAAATGCAATAACAGGAAAGCTGCGGTGCAGTGCACGCTTTCAGAACATCTGTGAAAATACATGAACGAGTCATAAACTACATGGCTGGATCCAAAGAATGGGTGAATGGGCAAAAGGGACCCGGTGGGCCGTACCTGCATTGGTCTGGTAAGGGAGCTCCTTGTGCGCCGAGTGCTGTAGAGGTGTACAGCTCATCAGTGGCGAGTAAAGGAAGAGTAAGCCCTCTCGCCTATAAAAAATACGCTCATACTGGCGTCGTGGTGACGTGACTGGAGGCCCCGGAGAAGGCTTCAGTGTAGGGCAAAGAAGCCCCATCGCCTGTCGAAACAAGCGGAGAACACACTTGTTTCTGAAGCGGCCGAATGGTCCCTGAAGTTGTTAGTGGTTGCCATGGAGACGTGGGTAGGGCCGGGGAGGTGAGACCCGGTGGCCAAGGCCCTAAGTGAAGGAACACAGGCAAGCCGGCGAAGCCAGCCTCTGCTGTGTTAACGACACAAAGTGCCGGTGGCAAGGGCAAAAGTAAATTGAAAAGCTCAGCGGTGCGGGGAGGGCGGGGGAGAAAGGGAGAGAAAGGGAGCCCATGGCTCAGACGTGTGGCATGAAACCTCCATGGGGGCCAATGCAGGAGGGGAGAGGAAGAAAGGGAGCAGCAGACCCATACCCAGAAGATGGTGAGAATGGGGAGTGGGGTGGCTGACTGGGCGGGTGTGTGTTTCAACACCTGGGAAGTTACGTCAATACAGCAAGTTCGTGCCACTGGATTTGTTCGTTAAGGCCTACTGTGCAGGTATTAAGCCTAAAAATCCACATCTGTTCTTTTCTGAACAGCATGTTGTGGTGATTACCGCCTCTGCGGGGCGGTGAAACCTTCTCCAGAATTGTCCACTGAAAGTCATCCGCAGTGTGTCCATGGGATGAGAAGTGAGATATTAGGAGTGCTGTGAGCTTGTTGGTTCTTATGCATGATTTATGCTCAATCATGCGTGTGCGGGCAGGCCTAAAAAAATCCCTGAATGCCGCCAGTGGCCCAGTAGGAAAACCACATCCCCCAGCTTCTGTTGGAGGTGCGGGCCATGCTAAGAAAGGGTGCGATAGAGCTTGTCCCAAAGAGGGTACGGGGCTCCGGAGTGTACTCTGGTTACTTCCTCGTCAAAAAGAAGACCAGCGGATGGAGGCCCATCCTAGACCTTCGTCGTCTAAACAAGTATATCAAGTCCCAAAAGTTCTGGATGGTGACTCTTCAGCACGTACTCGGACAGCTAGAAGAGGGGGACTTCCTATCGTTGCTGGACTTGGAGGATGCCTACTTCCACATCCCCATCCACATGGGGCACCGCAGGTTTCTGCGCTTCGTGGTTGAAGGGCAACATTACCAATTGAAGGCCCTTCCCTTCGTACTGAAGTCAGCGCCAAGGGTCTTCACCAAGTGCCTGGTGCCAGTAGCGGTGCAGCTGCATCTACGAGGGATCCACGTCTACCCATACCTTGACCACTGGCTCATCCGGGCAAACTCAAGGGACATCGGCGTCGACCACACAGCAAGGACCATCCGACTCCTGACGGATCTGCGGTTCTCGGTGAACTATGCAAAGTCCTGCTTGACTCCATCGCACAACGCACTGTTTCTGGGGTCCCGACTCAACACAGTGTCGTGCCTGGAATCTCAACCGGAGGAAAGGATAGCCGCCATCTTGGGCAAGGTGCAACGGCTGTTGGCACTGAAGGTCGCCACAGTGAGATCCATCAAGTCTCTACTCGACATGATGTCGTCATGCATCTACTTCATCCGGCTATGCAGGCTGCGGATGCGTCCACTACAGGAGTTCCTCAATGGACGTTGGATACAAGTGTCAGGAAGCTTCCAGGACAAGATGAAGCTCGACGAGAGTTTACGTTGAGCGATACGTTGGTGGGGCGTCCGCTCACATCTGTCGGAGGCGTGGATTTTCAGACCCCACCGCACCAGAACACAGTCACGACGGCGCTTCTCTGGAAGGTTGGGGTGCCCACACCAAAAGTATTCACGCAAGAGGCCTGTGGCTGCCGGAGGAGAAGACGTTGCACATCAATGTTCTGGAGCTGTGAGCAGAGTTTTGGGCCCTCAAGTCCTTCCTCCCGAACCTCAAGGGCAAGGTGGTGCGGGTCTTCACAGACAATACTACCACTATGTTTTACATCAGGAAGCAGGGGGGCACCAGATCCCTGTCACTCTCCAAGAAAGAACAGGACCTATGGCACTGGGCCGTAGCCCAGGGGATGTTCCTCATCCCGTTTCATCGGGCAGGAGTGAAGAACACTGTCGCCGACTCTCTCAGCCGGAGCTGCGCTCTTACCACGAGTGATAACTTCAGCAGGACCGAGTGGATCACCTGTTCCGCAGATGGGGCAATCCCCAGATCGATCTGTTTGCGACAGTGACAAACACCAAGTGGCAGAGGTTCGCCAGCAGGTTTCCCCAGCCGAAGAGCATGGGGACACTTTCTCCTTCCCCTGGAATGGCCTATTTTTGTATGCATTCCGTTGCCGTTGCTTCTTCGACTCATCTATCAACTCAAACGGTCCCGGTGCAGGATGATTCACGTCACACTGGCGTGGCAGAGGCATATATGGTACCCGGGCCTTCTCGGCATGTCAGCCTCCCCTCCAGTTGAGTTTCCAGTGGTCGCAGAGCTTCTCGCCAGGGAAGGAGGTGCAATTCTGCACCACGACTCAGGATCGCTGAACCTGAAGGCCTGGCTCCTGCATCGTTAGAGTTCGGGGGCTACGATCTCCCCGCGGACTGCAAGGAGGTTCTTGCCAGGGCATTGTCTACTCTAAAAGGCTATGGACATAAATGGAAGAGGTTCGCCGTTTTGGTGCCGTGAAGATCGATCCTCTGCGTGTCACGGCTCCGCAGGTATTGCCGTATCTGCTGTCATTGGCCAAGGCTGGATTGGCCTATGCATCCATCAAAGTTCATCTGGCGGCTATCTCCCGCTACACCAGATCTGCGGGACGGTCGTTGTTGTGGTCACACCGTCTGGTTAAGGAGTTCGTCAAAGGACTGTTCCGTTCATTCCCGCCGATGAAGGCTCCAGCCCTGGCGTGAGAACTCAATGTTATGCTGACTAGGCTCATGGGTACGTTCGAGCCTATGCATTCAGCGCCACTGAAATCTTTGTCGTGAAAACAGATTTTCTTGTGGCCATCACCTCCGCATGACGAGTGGGAGAGATCCAGGCCCTCTCTTGTAAACCACCTTACTTAACATTCCAAGAGACGAGGGTGGTGCTATGGACGCACCCCTCCTCCAGAATTGTCCCTGGACCTAATATGATAGCAACCTCGTCCGTTTCCTCCACCCTCCCATTACTGTTTTTTTCCTCCCCAACCCCCCCTCCAGCAATATCTGAAATGTCGTCAGGCCTAGTATGATAGTCGCTTGTTTTGTTCCTCCCCTCCCTTTCTGCACCCCTCTCCCTCACCTTTTGTTTTTCTCCGGCTCTACCAGAAATGTCGTCAGGCCTAGTACGGTAGTCGCCTGTCTGTTTCCATTTCCTTCCCACTCTCCCCTTCCCTTCCTTATCTATGTCTTAGCTCTTGCACTGTCTGAGATGTCGTCGGGCCTAGTATGATAGTTAATTTCACATCCTTACTGTTCATGGCCTGTAAGAATGTCACTGTATTTTCCTTTGTTCCCTCCCTTGCCTTGAAGCGCTTTGAAACACATTGTGTATAGGCGCTATATAAATAAACTATCATCCTATCATATCATGCCCAAGGTGCCGTTGTACTTCCATCTAAACAAGCCCTTGGTGTTACCTGTATACTTCCCAACGCCTTTGTGCCCGGGGGAGAGGACTCTGCACTCGCTGGATGTGGCTAGAGCTCTGAAGTTCTATGTGGACCGCACAAAGAGTTTCCGGAAGACGTGGCAACTTTTTGTGAACTTTGGCCCTGTGAACCATGGGAAGGCCCTCTCCAAGGCTTCCATTTTCAGATGGCTTTCCGGCTGCATCATGCATTGTCACCGGTTGGCAAACTGACCGTTGCCTGGCCGTCCGAGAGCCCATAAAACCAGAGAGATCGCTGCAACTATGGTGTTCCTGCTTGACATCTGCAGGGCTGCTACGTGGAGGTTGACGCACACCTTCACAAGATTCTACTGCGTCAACAGGGATTCCAGGGAGGAGTCCAGAGTCGGCCAGGCAGTGCTGCGCAACCTGTTCGCTTGAAGGTGAGCCTGGTGAGGAGGTAAGAGATGCTTAATGTTGAGCCTTGCCACCTCCCATGGTTGTGCATGTGTGTACTGCTATTTATTCTTTATTCATGAGCATGTGAATCTATGCCAGACCCCATGCTGGAGAAGGAACAAGTTACTTACCTGTAACTGTTGTTCTCCAGCATGGTTCTGGCATGGATTCACATGCGAACCCTCCCACCTACCCCTCTGCGGCTCTTCTCTTGGTCCTACTGCCACTTTACGTGCTACCAAATCTGAAGATGGCTGCCAGAGGAGGGGCTTAGGTAGAGGGCAGTCATTGGCTGGGGCAGTATGACCCAGAGACCAATGATTGGTTGTTAGGAGAAAGACAGTTCAGAAGTGAAACTGAAATTGATTTTTTCTTTACTGAGGATTCCCAGCCTGACGACAGGGAATATTCATGAGCATGTGAATCCATGCCAGACCCATGCTGGAGAACAACAGTTACAGGTAAGTAACTTGTTCCTTATTCCCAGTTTGTGCATAATAGGTGAAGTGTGGGATCATGATGGTGGTTGGGGTGAAGGGAATATAAGATGTGACATGTGTGTGATGCAATGCGGGGAGCAAGCGTTCTTGTTAGTTTGTGATAAAAGTTCTCCTGAAACGGGGTGGCCTTTTATTCCTGGGGTGGTTTTGGTAAATGCTGGGGTGTGATTATTCAAGTGTATGTGGTGGTGAGGCGGAAATGGGGCGGTAAAGAAAGTGGTTACCATGAGTGTTCTGTGTCAGGGTACAGTGGTCGTCACCAGATGTGTTGTGGTCTCATCCAGATGTATGGTGAAAGGTGAAGTGAGGCTGATGGGTGTTATTGTGTGTCTAAAGCATGATGTGGCCACATCGGAGCGGGTCCTGTAGGGAGACTGGGGGACAGCGAATGGCTTCCAGAAGAAGCTATTGGCTGCGCGATGCAACGGCTGGTGGTGGAACATGGTAGATCTCACAGAGGCCACTTCCCACCTACATCAAGCTCCTCAACCACCCCGTCAGGACAGTTTGCCAGTTAAAACCCATTAAGAGATGCGTTATGTAGGCAGTATGGAAGCATGCCCTAGATCAGATACCGAGGAGACATTTATTCAAGGCACCAGGGGAACATGGCACCCCAGTTTAAGTGGACTATCACGAGAACCAAAGCACATGAGTTGAGCCTGCAGCTCTCCTTAGGCATGATCCGTTTACCTACGCGCAGAGCCAACAAACCCCACACTAAGCGCCTGAAGGCTAATTAGGCCCAGGAGTGGAGCATGGATGGGAGTCCCCAGTGAAACAAACTGACTGTAGTGGTGCAGAGTGGAAAAGATGTTAGAAAGGAAACATCACTATTAGTGATAAAGGGAGCTGGAGTGTGGGAGCGCCAGAGCACCATCTGAGTTCTGCTTGGTTTAAAGATGGCGGACAGTGTTTTGGCACTCTCGGCCAGAAGAAGCATAATCACCAAAACTGCTAGAGCACATGGACCATTAGAAAATGCGTCACACATAACTTCAGTAAGAGAAAGAGGGGCAACATATGGAAGGGAGGTAGGTCCCCGGGATCCTATCCAATACCCTGAGCAAAATCTAAGGAGAAAAGGGCAGAGGCAATCCCAGACCTTATCGAGGTATTTGAAGGCAGAAGGCTGTTGAATGCCAGTCCAGGTAGGTGATGTGTTAGCTGGAGAAGAGAATAGCCAATCAAGCCAGACCTTCAAAGAACATCTAACGCAAAGAGAGAGGTGCAATGAGCCTGCAGGGGCTACAGCCCAGACATGGTGGGACTCGTGACTTCACCAGGGTTGGGGAGAAAGTGAAGCTCTGCTACCCTGATGAGGCTGGGGCCTTGCAGGTGCTAGGAATCTTGAGAACCTGGAGAGTAGTCTTGAGTGGTCTCTAGGCCAGGAGGGTAGCAATAGCTGCAGCCTGAAAAGTCCCCAGCTGTGGGGAGAAAATGCTTCCTGTGCCCATTCAAGGGGCCCCAGGGCAGGAGAGCGGCAATGTAATCCTATGCCCATTGAAGGTGCCCCATAGCAGGAGAGTGCCAATGCAAAATGCGGTGTCCAGTTAAAGGATCGAATACAAAAGGTTTGAATGCAAAAGGTTAGAGTCAATAGAATCGAAAACAAAAGGTTGGAATTTTTTTTTTATAATATATATTTTTTTGGGGGTTTTACCACAAAAACGGGGGTTGGGAGGGGACCCCAACCCCCAAAAAAATGAAATGAAATGAAAAATTAAAAAAATAAATAAAATTTCAAACCTTTTGTTTTCGGTCCTTTTGATTCGAACCTATTGTATTTCGAACTTTTTGATTAGAACCTTTGACCTATAACCATGCAATCCTATGCCCATTGAAGGTGCCCCAGGGGAGGAGAGCGGCTATGTAATCCTATGCCCATTCAAGGGGCCCCAGTGCAGTAAAGTGGCAATGTGATTCTATGCCCATTGAAGGTGCCACAGGGCAGGAAATGGGCAATGTAATCCTATGCCCATTGGAGGTGCCCCAGGGCAGGAGAGCGGCCATGTAATCCTATGCCCATTGGAGGTGCCCCACGGCAGGAGAGCGGCCATGTAATCCTATGCCCATTGAAGGTGCCCCAGTGCAGTAGAGTGGCAATGTAATTCTATGCCCATTGAAGGTGCCACAGGGCAGGAAAGGGGCAATGTAATCCTATGCCCATTGAAGGTGCCCCAGGGCAAGAGAGGGGCAGTGTAATCCAATGCCCATTGAAGGTGCCCCAGTGCAGGAGAGCGGCAATGTAATCCTATGCCCATTGAAGGTGCCCCACGGCAGGAGAGCGGCAAAGTAATCCTATGCCCATTGAAGGTGCCCCACGGCAGGAGAGCGGCAATGTAATCCTTTGCCCACTGAAGGAACCCCAGGGCAGGAGAGTGCCAATGTACTCCTATGCCCACTGAAGGTGCCCCAGGGCAAGAGAGTGGCAGTGTAATCCTATGCCCATTGAAGGTGCCCCAGGGCAGGAGAGTGGCAATGTAATCCTTTGGCCATTGAAGGTGCCCCAGGGCAGGAGAGTGGCAGTGCAATGCTATGCCCATTGAAGGTGCCCCAGGGCAGGAGAGTGGCAGTGCAATCCTATGCCCATTGAAGGTGCCCCAGGGCAGGAGAGTGGCAATGCAATCCTATGCCCATTGAAGGTGCCCCACGGCAGGAGAGTGGCGGTGTAATCCTATGCCCATTGAAGGTGCCCCGGGGCAGGAGAGGGCAATGCAATGCTATGCCCATTGAAGGTGCCCCAGGGCAGGAGAGCGGCAGTGTAATCCTATGCCCATTGAAGGTGCCCCAGGGCAGGAGAGTGGCAATGCAATGTTATGCCCATTGAAGGTGCCCCAGGGCAGGAGAGTGGCAATGCAATCCTATGCCCATTCAAGGTGCCCCAGGGCAGGAGAGTGGCAGTGCAATGCTTTGTCCATTGAAGGTGCCCCGGGGCAGGAGAGTTGCAGTGCAATCCTATGCCCATTGAAGGTGCCCCAGGGCAGGAGAGCGGCAATGTAATCCTATGCCCATTGGAGGTGCCCCAGGGCAGGAGAGCGGCAATGTAATCCTATGCCCAATGAAGGTGCCCCACAGCAGGAGAGTGGCAATGTAATCATATGCCCATTGAAGGTGCCCCTGGGCAGGAGAGCGGCAATGCAATCCTATGCCCATTGAAGGTGCCCCGGGGCAGGAGAGCGGCAATGTAATCCTATGCCCATTGAAGGTGCCACGGGGCAGGAGAGTGGCACTGTAATCCTATGCCCATTGAAGGTGCCCCAGGGCAGGAGAGCGGCAATGCAATGCCCATTGAAGGTGCCCCAGGGCAGGAGAGTGGCAGTGTAATCCTATGCCCATTGAAGGTGCCCCAGGGCAGGAGAGTGGCAATGCTATGCCCATTGAAGGTGCCCCGGGGCAGGAGAGTGGCAATGTAATGCTATGCCCATTGAAGGTGCCCCAGGGCATGAGAGTGGCAGTGTAATCCTATGCCCATTGAAGGTGCCCCGGGCAGGAGAGTGGCAGTGTAATGCTATGCCCATTGAAGGTGCCCCAGGGCATGAGAGTGGCAGTGTAATCCTATGCCCATTGAAGGTGCCCCGGGCAGGAGAGTGGCAGTGTAATCCTATGCCCATCGAAGGTGCCCCAGGGCAGGAGAGTGGCAATGTAATCCTATGCCCATTGATGGTGCCCCATGGCAGGAGAGTGGCAATGCAATGCTATGCCCATTGAAGGTGCCCCAGGGCAGGAGAGTGTCAGTGTAATCCTGTGCCCATTGAAGGTACCCCATGGCAGGAGAGCGGCAATGTAATCTTATGCCCATTGAAGGGGCCCAAGGGCAGGAGAGTGGCAATGTACTGCTATGCCCATTGAAGGTGCCCCAGGGCAGGAGAGTGGCAATGTACTCCTATGCCCATTGAAGGTGCCCCAAGGCAGGAGAATGGCAATGTAATCCTGTGCCCATTGAAGGTACCCCGGGGGTGGCAGGAGAGTGTACAATGTAATCCTATGCCCATTGAAGGTGCCCCTGGGCAGGAGAGCGGGAATGCAATGCTATGCCCATTGAAGGTGCCCCAGGGCATGAGAGTGCCAATGCAATGCTATGTCCATTGAAGGTGCCCCGGGACAGGAGAGTGGCAATGTAATGCTATGCCCATTGAAGGTGCCCCACGGCAGGAGAGCGGCAATGTAATCCTATGCCCATTGCCGGTGCCCCACGGAAGGAGAGTGGCCATGTAATCCTATGCCCACTGAAGGTGCCCCAGGGCAGGAGATTGCCAATGTACTCCTATGCCCATTGAAGGTGCCCCTGAGCAGGAGAGTGGAAATGTAATCCTATGCCCATTGAAGGTGCCCCAGGGCACGAGCGTGGCAATGTAATCCTATGCCCATTGAAGGTGCCCCACGGCAGGAGAGTGGCAATGTAATCCTATGCCCATTGAAGGTGGTCCCACGGCAGGAGAGTGGCAATGTAATCCTATGCCCATTGAAGGTGGTCCCACGGCAGGAGAGTGGCAATGTAATGCTATGCCCATTGAAGGTGCCCCGGGGCAGGAGAGTGCCAATGTAATGCTATGCCCATTGAATGTGCCCCAGGGCAGGAGAGCGGCTATGTAATCATGTGACCATTGAAGGTGCCCCAGAGCAGGAGAGTGGGAATGTAATCCTGTGCCCATTGCAGGTGCCCCACGGCAGGAGAGTGGCCATGTAATCCTATGCCCACTGAAGGTGCCCCAGGGCAGGAGAGTGCCAATGTACTCCTATGCCCATTGAAGGTGCCCCAGGGCAGGAGAGTGGCATTGTACTCCAATGCCCATTGAAGGTGCCCCAGGGAAGGAGAGTGGCAGTATAATCCTGTGCCCATTGAAGGTGACCCAGGGCAGGAGATTGGCAATGTAATGCTATGCTCATTGAAGGTGCCCCACGGCAGGAGAGTGGGAATGTAAGGTCTTGCCCCAGTAGGAGTGCAATGGATCCAGAGCAGCAGAATCCAGAAGAATCATGTGCCTGCTGAAAGCAGCTGACCAGGCCAAGCCATGAGCATAATGGCTGCTTTAAATCCCCTGAGAATGTGAGCGAAATGTATGACACTTTCAAGGTGTGACAACTCTGCCCATCACTTGGTTACCATATGGAATGGGCCACTGGACTAGGAAACGATGTCCTTTTAGATTAGACCCTTGCACCAGATTGATAACTCCTCCATTGTCAATAGAACCTTTGCCGGTGATGGTTGCCCCGTAGCCCTGTGGGAATACCGCCAACCCTTCCTTTTTAGGTGGATAAGGCTGTTGGGCTTACACTTGTGTCGCAAGCGTTCAGTTGTATCAACCTTGTGACAGAAGGCGGTCAAGGATCAGTTTGTCTTGAGTGGCGTGTGTGCTGGCATGGTGGAGAGAGAAGCGGGCAGGGGAGATAGGGATGTAAGGGAATTGGGAAGGATTGCTGAATGAGAATGGGAAAGACGGAGGGAGGTAGTTGTCTTTTGCAGTGTGTTTAAAGCAAAGCTTATTTTGATGCAGTTTATAGCTCTTGTACTATGTGTTTACAGTATTGAGAGGACAAGGAATACACTAGAGTGAAGCTGGTAAAGAAGACACACAGGACTTAGGAGGGGAGGATGGAGGGAGGGCAGAGGGCATAATCTGCCCGTGGCATTACGGCTGCTTCTGGGTGCTTCATTCTTTCTTCTCTCTAATCCTGTACAGTAGGCAACACAGTTACTGATCCGGGGGAGCCGCTAATAAAGAGAGAGGAAAACCTACATCTGACCCACCCTCCATATGCAGAGGCAAGAGTGACCGGCAAAGACTGTCTCAGCTCAGGGCCAGGTACGGCATGTGTGGTATGCAAAGTCCCTCGACCGCGTCTGCTCCAATTCCCAATGCAAGGATAATAGTAATCTTATGCAAACCTCCAAATTAGACCAGGCAATTGTTTATAATTTTAACTTTTGCATTTTTAACGCTTGAATTCACTAACACATCTATTCCACAAGATGTTTGTAGCCATGTATTTCAAGCAATAATTCTGTTTGTTGGGTGCACCACACTTTCATTGCGTAATCATAGAAAGGCGTATGGCCGTTTTGTAGATTGTCTTTCGAGGTCACATGTGTCCTCTGAATAGATGTGAGCACAGATTGTGCCTGAGAAGACATTTCCTAGGAAGCACCGTTGCACCAGAAGAAAAGGTTCACTATCCTAAAAGGTATGATTGCCTGAAAGAAACAGACGAACCACACCTGAAGAGTGTTACACGCTTGAACAGTTCATCAATAGGTCCCTGTGCTATTTAGGAGACATTCCTGTAACCTTTACAATTTAAACATGTCACTGCTTTTATAGGATGTTGTTGTTTTAAACATGTGTAATTAATTTCTGAATTTTAACTATCATTACAATTTCTAAAGCACTGAACAATTGTTAACATGTCCTTGACGGTTTCTTTGAGGAAAGGTGAAGACCCAGCTTCACTTGGTCCTTGTGGAGAGGAAGCGGAAGGAAGGAGCTCGGAGCTAGAGTTGGGTGAGTAAACAATGACGCTGAGAACTTCATTGTGAGAAGGGGACTTTCCCTTTCACAGAAGGTTTAATTTTGTCCTAAGTGGAGATATGACTGGTGTCACTCACTTGGCAATCTCTTCTCACTACCATGGTGCGAGAAGAGAACTCCTGATAACTTGCATGTCTTGGGTTGGCCAGTTGCTGGCCACCTCTCACCATGGTTTGACTTGTTAAATGTCTTGGGTTGGGCAGTTGCTGGTCACCTCTTACCATGTTTTGAATTGCATGTCTTAGGTTGGGCAGTTGCTGATCACCTCTCACCATGGTTTGATTTGCATGTCTTGGGTTGGGCAGTTGCTGATCACCTCTCACCATGGTTTGATATGCATGTCTTAGGTTGGGCAGTTGCTGATCACCTCTCACCATGGTTTGATTTGCATGTCTTGGGTTGGCCAGTTGCTGGTCACCTTTCACCATGGTTTGACTTGCATGTCTTAGTTTGGGCAGTTGCTGGTCACCTCTCACCATGGTTTGACTTGCATGTCTTAGGTTGGGCAGTTGCTGATCACCTTTCACCATGGTTTGATTTGCATGTCTTGGGTTGGGCAGTTGCTGATCACCTCTCACCATGGTTTGATATGCATGTCTTGGGTTGGGCAGTTGCTGGTCACCTATCACCATGGTTTGATTTGCATGTCTTGGGTTGGGCAGTTACGGTCACCTCTCTCCATGCTTTGATTTGTTGCATGTCTTGGGTTGGGCAGTTGCTGGTCAACACTCAGCACTGTTTGATTTATTGTATTGGGCAGTTGCTGGCCACCTCTCACCATGGTTTGACTTGTTAAATGTCTTGGGTTGGGCAGTTGCTGGTCACCTCTCACCATGGTTTGACTTGCATGTCTTAGGTTGGGCAGTTGCTGGCCACCTCTCACCATGGTTTGACTTGCATGCCTTGGGTTGAGCAGTTACTGGTCACCTCTCACAATGGTCTTGGCCAGTTGCTGGGGGCCTCTCGCCATGGTTTGACTTGCATGTCTTGGGCAGTTGCTGGGGGCCTCTCACCATGGTTTGAATTGCATGTCTTGGGTTAGATAGTTGCTGGCCACCTCTCACCACTGTTTAATTTGTTGCATGTCTTGGTTCGGGCAGTTGCCGATCACCTCTCACCACGGTTTGACTTGCATTTCTTTGGTTGGGCAGTTGCTGGTCAGCTGTCACCATGGTTTGATTTGTTGCATGTCTTGGGTCAGGCAGTTGCCGATCACCTCTCACCACGGTTTAATTTGTTGCACGTCTTGGGTTGGGCAGTTGCCGATCACCTCTCACCACGGTTTAATTTGTTGCATGTCGTGGGTCGGGCAGTTGCCGATCACCTCTCACCACGGTTTGACTTGTTTGTGTCTTTTGTTGGGTAATCCATGATCTCTTTTCCTTGTGCTACGGGTGCCCCTGGTTTGTTGCTCTTCTTGAGGCGTTTAGTGATCTGTCATCATCTCAGGTAGGTTTAGTGACTAAAAGTTTTAGAAATCACTCTCCAGGTATGTTACATTTCTAAAGCGCACTGAAAGCAAGCATCCCCAAAAGGCAGTACTTTCCCGGCAATGAGAGGCAATAAAGGACACACCCCAGGAGGGAATGAGACCACGACCAAGTGCGGGTGAATGTAAAGGGTTTTATCTAATAAAATAGGGCATGCAAAGGACTCTGCAAGCTCCAAGAGTGCTCTGTCTGACAATAGCAAAGACAGTCATATTTATTACACAATCACGTCACAAATCATACACGCTATAGGGGGCATATAGTCTCAGAGATTATGTGGCGTCGACTATGCTATAAGGGATGCAGTGATGAGCGGCTCCAGAATTGGTGGACATCCGCGTGGTGCCAACGTGGGGTGGATGTGTCAGCTGGGCTGGCCGGGGTGGAGCTGCCAGGCCAGGCGCAGTCAGTGTCGTTGATTGATGGCTGCACTAACATTCTACCCTTGTGGCCACACACACACACAACCACGCATCCTTTAGACGATTCCTGTTGTCCTGTAAATCCTACAATATGTTACTCTAAGAAATAAAAGGAGACCGGAGAAACAACATGCAACGTGAAGCTTCACCAATACATCAGTGCACTGTTACTTTTGACCTGTTGACCGGGTGTCATAAGCCTGGGCGTCTGGTCTAAGGGCACAAGGTGAGCGGCCCTTGTCGTTCTGTCCCGTTAGATGTGGTGAGGAATTACTTTATGATATGTTAGTCCAGGGTTGAATATCTATCTTCAAAGCCCATTAACTTGGGGTGAACTGGAGTACTACTGGATCAGCGAGGGTGCACTTCGGGCCCCTAGAGGCGGTGGGGTTTAGAACCAGGTTGTAAATAATTCATTAAGCCGACCATGGTGGCCTCGGATATGGGGCAGGTGAATACTTGAAGCGGGTCCAGCAAAAGCCTTGGCAGGAGGGGGAGATGGCCTTGTGGCTATGCGCAATTGCAATTCTCTGTGCCTGGGCTGCGCCCTATACCACATGAGGGGACAGTTAATAGAATTAGTAATATTAGGATGATTACACATTTCTATTGTTTATACATTCATATACTACTTCATATGCGACTATGAGAGTCTGGCAGTGTCACATATATCACATAACATTAGTTGAATACATTTTAGTAATTACATAAGGCAACAGTTGGATAACACATGAGGTAGCATCAGGTTGGGTTGTGTACTCAGGGGCATAGAAGCAATACCTTCATTTGTGATTGTACATTTGCATTCTTGTTCATAACACTTAAACGTGTCCCACTGTATGACATACAAGTACTCTCAGTAATGCTTTTTCACCTTCCTTTGTACATTAGCAGCAATCGTTAGTTAGCACTAGGTGGGCTGTATCAAGCCCTTTCATTGAGTCTTCAAGGCACATGGTGTCTTACAACGGGCTGAGGTAATTCTTGCTTTATCAGTACTGTAAACTTTTATCCCTTTCCCACCACCCGTGTTATAATTTACGCAACAACTCTGTGAATCGTTATGCTTTGGTTTGTGGTTGACACTTCATTTGGGGGACATAGGTAGGGGTTCATACAGGGAGGGTATTGACACCATATATTTTAAACATTAGGGGTTAGATTCTGGGTCGAGGCCTGTTCAATTGGGATGGTTCTTGTTATTTTCCAGACTTGAACTGCGAGTCAAGTCACTTCGGGGAAAGTGATGTACTGCAGAAGGTAAATGATACAGTGTTTGTTCTGATATTTGTTTGTGTCTGGTTGCTCGTGAGAACGGGCCTCCAGCGGATCTGCCATGGGGTGGAGGCGCAGGGGGAGTGCATGGCTCCCTGCACGCAGTGAGCGGGGGCCAAGCTGCAGCTTTTGCAAGCAGGCTTTTTCACTGGGGTTTTGGTTGCTTCTATCTAAAATGGAGTATTGAAGCTTTTAAAATGGTGTCCGTGGTATGTTATAGTACAATCTGATTGGCCCTGTGTGTCGATCAGCAGCCACCCTGCCACCTGAGCACAGGTGCATGGTGGGCCTCTGACGAGCCACGAGCCTCACGCAGGTGGGGCATGTCGGGGAGGGGGTCCTATAGACCTATTCTCCCATACAGCACTCTAGGTTGGATATCTTTTTAAAAAGCACCCTCCAGGTGTGATAGCTTTATAAACACCCTCCATGTGTGGTAAATGTATTAGGCACCTTCCATGTTTGATAGCTTGTATTAAACCCCCTTTAGGAATGATAGCTGCAATGGCTTTATAACGCATCCTCCATGTGTGGTAAATTATAAAGTGTGCTCCAGGCTTCATGTCTTTATAAGGTGCCCTCCAGGTTTCATGGCTTTATAAAGTGCCCTCCAGGTTTCATGGCTTGACAAAGTTTGATACCTTTTTTTAAACCACCCCCTTAGGATTGGTAGCTGTAGAAAACACCCAGCAGTTGTGGTAAATGTATAAAGCACACTTCATGTTTGATAGCTTAATCTGTGAAACCAGGCTGCACATCAATTGTGTGTGATGGCAAACAGAGACAGATTTATTGCTGTCTTGCAGTACAAGAAAACCAGCATCCTGCGTCTATCATGAACGTACCCGCCCTCCAGACCCCTCACCTTTATAGGTCGCTAATCAGATGACAGATTCGACACCTAAGAACATTCTGGACATCATCGCTTGGCCTTCCGGTAGAAATAGCTTGCTGCCCGCAAAGACAGAACATCCTTTCATTACATCTAGTCCTTCAACATCAACATGTAGTTACTTCGTCACGTGAGAAGTCTTCCTTGCACGCTTCCAGGCCCGTGGCTTAGGCTTCCCCGCTATCATGTAGTCATCTATGCTCTCTGAGCGATCCGTTGTCTGTACAGGGCATGAGCTTAGTTTAGTGTAGTTTAGTTTATTATTTGTATAGCGCCTGGTCCTGGGGCATTCAGGTGTTTAGCATGGTTACAAAGTAGCAAAAATATTACAGACATGGTAAACATAGGTAGGCATTACAGAAAGTATGGACATTATAAAAAAAACAGTTGCTGCTAATATGCACATTATGACTTATAAACAAGGTTTGAAATTGTGCAGATTATACAGGCAGTATGCACATTGTGTGCGTTTTAGACTTCTTTAGCCAATAACCAGGTTTTGGCACTGTGTCTGAAACTGTAATAGGATGGTTCAGATCTGAGATCGGCTGGAAGTGAGTTCCAGAGTTTAGTGGCAAGCACAGTGAAGCTAGTGCCGTCTGCTTTTTGAAGCTTGAATCTGGGGATATTTAGGCAATGTGTTTGGGCTGATCTAGTTGGGCGGGATGGGGTGTGGTGCGTGAAGTTGTTCGCTAGGTATCTAGGTGCTTGGTTGGATAAGCATTTGTGTGTGAGAGAGAGTGTTTTATACTCGATTCTCTGCGGTATAGATAGCCATTGGCAGGAGTGTCTGGCATCAGAGATGTGCTTGTGTTTGGGTATGTTCATGGCTGCTCTTAGTGCGTTATTTTGGATAACTTGGAGCTTGTTAATGTTCTTTTAGCTGGTGCCCAGGTAGAGAGCGTTGCAATAGTCGACTTTAGAGAGTACAAGTGTTCTGGCTAAAGTGGTGCAGTTGGAGGTCGAGAGGTAAGGTCTGCTGGCATTGATGAGCTTACATGTGTAAACTGTGGCGGATGAGATGGCATTGATTTGTCTTGTCAGAGTAAGGAAGGAGTCAAGGTAAATCCCAAGAGTTTTGACGCTGTTGGAGACAGAAATGTTGTTGCCGTCGATGGTGAATATCAGGTAAAGTTTGTCGAGTCTGGATTGGGAGCCTAGGAGAAGAAGCTCAGTCTTGTCGTCGTTGAGACAGAGACCATGTTTGGCCATCCATTCTTGGATAATGGAATAGATGTTGTTGAGTACTGTATTGTCAGTAGAGTAGCCACCTGTTAGTGGGATGAGTATTTGAGTGTCTTCTGCGTAATTCGTGTAGATGACACCCAAATGGTCCTGTATGTCGAAGAGAGGTTTTGTAAACACATTGTATAGTGTAGGGCAAACACAGGAGCCCTAGGGGATGCTGCATGTAACGGGGGCTGGTTCAGCAGAGGCTGTGGAAGAGAAGACCCTCATGGATCTATTGTTCAGGAATGACTGAATCCATGCATTGGCTTTGTCAGAGAATTTGGCTGCTGAGGTTAGATGTTTGCAGAGAATATCATGATTTACCAAGTCAAAGGCGGCCAACAAGTCAAGGAGGAGAAGGAGGGCTAGTTTGCCGTTGTCTTTGAGGTTGTCCATTTGTGTCTTGAGATCTATCAGGGATGTTTCTGTGCACGTGTTTGGGGCGGAAGCCTGATTGTCCTAGTCCTAGCAGGTTATTTTTCTCTAGGTGGTCCTGGATCTGCCGGTAGGCAGCTCTGTCCAGGATTTTCAGGAGGAAGGGCACAGTAGTAATGGGTCTGTTGTTCATGGGGACACTGGGGTCTAGCGTGGGTTTCGTGAGTAGAGGTAAAACCCAGGAGTCCTTTAGGTTGTTAGGTACTGTACTGGATGTGAAGGATGACTTTATAAGAGATGTGATGAAAGGGGCAAGATCTTTGGCCGCGTCTTTGATAACTGGCGCAGGGCAGATGTCACCTTGGCATTTGGAGGGTTTCAGAGAGATAATTATGTCTTCAACCTCTTTGGTAGTGATGGTGGAGAATTTGAATAGGTTGTTATCATCCGATCGTAAGGTGTGGGTGGGGGAGATGGGGTTGTCAGTGAAGGTGAGACTTAATTTCTTCGTCTCATTTTTGGCTTGTAACATAGCAATTTTGCCAAGGAGTGCTTCTTGTATGTTGGTGCACCAAGAGATGTCTTTGGTACATGTGTCTGGGATGGGAGATGGGGACACGAGATCTCTCAGGATATTAAAGAGCTCTTTGGTGTTGGATTTGGCATTGCATATTCTCTCATTGTACATGTTTTTTTTTGTTTGGATGATAGCTGACTTGTAGATATTGAAGGCTAGGGAATAGGATGTTTTGTTATTAGCGGAAAGAGACTGTTTCCACGCCGATTCAGCTTGTCTTTTGTTTTTGTGCAGAGTGTCAGGAAACTGAAGTAGTGGGAACCTGCAGGAGTGAAGCTGGCCCACCTAGCCCCCTAAGCTTGCCTGCTCAACAATCCTGCTTCTTTAAAACTATTGGCCAGGCAAACCCAAGGGGAAAGGGGAATGGAGAAAATAACAAAAGACAAGAACTCCCACTGCAGGTACTTCAGACCGTCTTCTCAGAAAGTTTTGACTGAGATGGGATGTTCCTAAAAAGGAAATACAACTTTAAATAAATCAATCTTCTAATCACTACTGACTACTCTCTAGATTATATTTTCTCCATTTACATTTACCTGTTGCCTAAGCTTGATTTGCCAATAGGCTGCCTCAGGAAGATGTATGTTGACTGTAGATACTCTTAGCGATATCTCTTCTATTTGTCTTTCTGCTCTCTTGATCTCTTTTAATAAAATATACCCAAAAAATATTGTTGTTACTATTGTCTATTATACCTTTTGCCGTATGCTCTAGGAATCATATACTCTATAAATATGTGTAGATAATTACCTTTTGTATTCTGAAGAATCTTTGTAAAATATTCAGCTGTAAACTTTTTATACTCCAATTTCACATACGGAGTGCTTTTCAATAAATGTCTCTTGCTACACATGTATTTCTTCTGAATACTCTCTTAAAAAACAATTGCTCGCAAAACGCTGCGTAATCAGGCTGCAAAACGCTGTCCTTAAATAGATTTCTCTTCCGTTACGAGCAACAAATAAAAAATGAGGAAAACAATGAAAATCCAAAATGGCCGCGACGCACGCGCGACGTCGTTAGGTCCGTTCCTCTAAAGCGCGCTTGCAAATCCACTGAAATACGCGACGCAGGCTCGAAAACCAAACAAACCTGAAGTTAGTTAAATATATATTAAGAATTAGGTTAAATGTTTTAAACACGACAATACGAACCGCGCGCCTTATTAGTATTAAAGAAAAGATAAAATGTACACAAAAATGAATTGCTGAACCTTCTTAATATATTGTTCATTAAAGATTCCTTGACTATTTCTTAATAAATAATATAAGGATTCTATTGTTCAAAAAACGAAATGCTCAATTGAAAGTGTTTAAATAATTAACTTTTCAAAATTATTTGAGTCTTCACTTAAAAATTCAGAAGTCCACTTAGCTTATCAATGTTCATGGAACTTGACTCTTCTCTGGCTCAGCAACTGAATCTCACTGGAATTCTTCTTCTGCAGACTTCTCCTGTTACTTAACTACAATTACTACTATATTATTGGAACTCTTAAAAGGATTTTACTCTCCTTAAAAATGAAACTTTAAATGAATTTTACTGGAGCTAACCAATATGTGACCTACTCTGAAGCATACTTTAATGAAAGGCAGTTGAGAATTGTTATTAACATTCTAATGACATCACAATGCTGCATGCTGTGAACTGAACCAATCACTGTTGTGAAAATGTTCCACCATCTTGGCTTGGGGGCATTTAATATTTCTAATTGAAAGTTAGTTAAGGGAAATAGAACAAACTAAAAGAAATGCTCTATTCACAAAACAGAATTTATTTAATATTTCAACCACCTTCCCTTTCTAACTTTCCTGGAATGGTATTTGACATACCCTATTCTCCTAAGAACCTTGTCAAAGTGAGGTACACAATGTGAGAATCTGACACAGAGTTTTTAGTTCAGGAGTGAACCAGGAGTTGAGATGCAGGCGTGGTTTGGCTTTGTAAACACAGAAGCGTGGGTGGTGGCCATGTAAAGACGAACATTTAGATATTTCGATTATACTCTTTTCTAAAGTGTTATAAGCAGAGAGAAAATAAAAACTGGTCACATATGAAGTTCCAGTGGTGATGTCTTATTAAACTATTTAAATAATGTACACAAGACAAAGAGATAAATATATTTCTGATGTTTGTTAATCTGCTTAGAATCACATGCTGTGCATAGGTCCGACATCCAGTGGTCACTGCGGAGTATTGCATTTTGTTTTTCGTCGTCGAAAAAGGGGACGTCGACAAGGCGTGTCTGTAACACTATCCCTATAGTGACGTGCGTTGTACCCACAATCCCTCACGCGTCGAGGTCCCTCAGATTGTTTTTTTCCACCCAGTTTCTGGTCGCCTCTATGCGGAGCTCCTAATGAGACATTGCAAAATAGTTTTCTTCGACCTTTGGTCGTTTGTTGTTAATATTAGAACATAGATCCCTCCCTCGACGCATCGCGTTTTCTCCGCCGAGCAAGATCTTCGACGGAAGGACGAGCGGAGAGGATCCCTCGGCGCTGTCGAACACGTGGCCTGGCCTCGCCGGCCTTACACAGTAGGGAGAGTGGGGTTGTGTGGTCTTTCCTTCTCTTTGAGAATGCCTTTCTCTTTCCCCTCCCTCTCTTTCGAGGTCGTAGTCACACTTCTTGCCCTCAGCTATGGAGAGGACGCCATTTAGGTTTTGCCCGATTTGCAAGGGTAAATATACCTGGAAAGATGAGCACAAACGGTGCAACCATTGCTTACCCCTTGATCACAAAGAGGACGGCTGTGCGGCCTGTAAATTACTAAAGCCTAAAAGACCGCAGGGTCAAAAGGTGGGCGGCCTACGCTATGTCGAGGTCTGACTCCTCGCCCACTGCTGCCGCCGCCGAATGTGATGAGGACGGTGACTACACGGCCTCCATAGCGGAGGTTGTAGAGCTCTCAAAGGAGCGTTCTCACTCCTCGTCGTCCGTCCCCGGCCCCGACAAGCCCAGCTTATGGGGGTGAACACCCCGGCGACAAGGACGCACACGCAAAGGCATCTAAACACATACCCCCCGGCACGCATTCGTCGAAGACGAAGGCAGCCACAGTGCCAACGGGAGCGTCGGGCCCACCGGCACCTTCCGCCGACCGTAAGGGTTGTCAGCCCTCCCCGCCACAGCCTCCGCGACAGGCAACTGGGCATTCTAAAGATAAGGGCGCTTACACCAAAACCTCCGGCGACGTGCCTCGTAAGAGCGCTCACGTCTCCAGCAAGGACTCGACGAGCAAGGACTCGACGCGGCATAGCGCGACGGCGACCAATCCCTCGGAAGGGAAGCTGATCGCCGAAAGCCTCGCGCGCATTTCATCTAAGGACGGCCAGTCACGTACGGCAAGTGAGACGCCGAAGACCGCGCACAAGACCAAAGATACGCCGAAAACGAGTCAGGACAGCTCCCGCTGCCGACGGAAAGCCCTAGCCAGCTAGAAGGCTTCTCCGAAGGCGAGGGTTCGCTTTCTTCGCATTATGGGACAGAACAAGACGAATACAGGAGGAAGAAACTCCCTTTTCATTCCCAGAACGCCCTGGCCGGCCTCAGTGGACCCTTGAAAGGTTCCAGACCTGTATGGACAAGTTGGACAGATTCATGTCCATTACAGAAGATAGAACACCTAAAAGACCTAGGGAGGTACTCTTCGAGAGTCCAAGGGCTAAATACCTGAAGTTGTTCTACAACCCCCTTCAGGAGGATATGACCTCTTACGACCTCACCGAAGAGGACACTCACTTCCAGGAGGAGTCCTTTATTGATGAAGATCAACAAGAGGAAGAAGTCTTCCATGAGGACACTAATATAAGTGAGGAAGGGTACGAAGAAGACCCAGTTGAGGGTGACCCAAATCCCTGGCAGTCACCATCAGGGTCTATGGAGCCAGACATTATAGACATCAGGTCTCCTCAGACCACACCAGTCAGGAACCCTTCGCCAGTTGACGATCAGCCCACCGTTAATGCGCTGCTGAGGAAGGCAGCAGCACATTTCGAGCTTGCAACTAGGGAGGTCACCCCAGACATTGACTTTGTTGAAAAAATTATCAAGGAACAGCCTCCCGCCAGCCAAACTATCCCATTACTCGCCACCGTGAAGAGACGAATCAACCCGTCACTGGCCACCCCTGCACTAGTGAGAGGGGTTAATCCTAGAATCGAAAAATTGTTCGCACCCTCTCAATCAGACCCATTATATATTAGGGGTCACTCAATCCCGGATTCCTTAGTGGTTACTAACACTAGGAAAAGGGCCGGGGTTCCGCTCTCTACCAGCGAAGCACCCCCGGATAAAGAGGGGAAAAAGCTTTATGCCCTAGCCAAGAGAATTACCACCTCGGCAGCATTCTCAACTAGAATTGCCAATAATAACACATTGCTGGCCAGCTATGCGGATGCGCAATGGGGGAAGCTTAAACAAGACATCGAAGAAGTCCCTGAACCCCTGAAGAGTAGATTGCTGGCTGCAGCTAATGAAGGGTCTCTGGTCAACCAATGCATCGTTAAGAATACCCTCGATGCAGCGGAAACTGCTGGCCGCTCTTTGGTACAAGGAATTTTGCTAAAGCGCCACGTCTGGCTTTGCAATTCCGGATTTAAGGCGGAAACGCAAGCGGCGCTCATTAACAAGCCTATTGAAGAGGCTAGCCTCTTTGGAAGGGCAGTGGACGACGCATTAGAGAATGCAAAGAAAGAATTTGACACCATAAAGACCTTGGACCAAATCTCAAAGCCCCCTAACAGGCGGGGATTTGGCAACAAGCGTTCTTTTCGTGGACAACGACAACAACAAAATCAACAGAGTCAATATTCTGCCAACAACTACCAAAGTAATACTGGCCAGTACAACCAGAGAGGTCAACGCTGTGGCAAGGGGAGAGGCCGGGGTTCCACCCCTAGAGGCTCCCAAGCCACCAATAACACTAAGTGACGCGAAGATTCGTGTTCTCTCCCATGCATCGCCGGTCGGGGGCCGGTTAACATCCTTTCTTCCAGCATGGGAGGGAACAACATCAGAACGCTGGGTACTATCCACCGTAGCCCGCGGCTACTGTATAGAGTTCAACAGTTCCCCAACATACAAACCCCAGAGGGGACGACGCATGACACCAGAACACCTGGCCATCCTTCTACAAGAAGTGGACCAACTGCTGCAAAAAGGAGCTATAGAGGTCGTGCCTCTATCTCAGGTAACAAAGGGTATTTATTCAGTGTACTTCCTTGTACCCAAAAAGGATCTAACCATGTGCCCTGTATTAGATCTGCGCCCAGCGAACAAGTTTGTCAAATCCCAAAGGTTTCGTATGATGACTTTGCAGGAAGTGATCCCACTGTTATCTCAGGGAGATTACATGACAACACTGGACATGAAAGATGCATACTTTCATATTTTAATGTTGCCAGCGCACAGAAAATACCTCAGGTTCATGATAGAGGGCAAACACTACCAGTTCAGAGTGCTACCCTTCGGCATAGCATCTGCACCAAGGGTATTCACGAAAGTACTGGCAGTGGCAGCGGCCCACCTGCGCAGGTTATCCATCCCAGTATACCCTTACCTCGACGACTGGCTCATAACAGGGGACTCTTACGAGACATGCTTCTCAAACACCAAAAAGACTGTAGACCTTTTGTTCAAACTGGGCTTCTACATCAACGAGAAGTCCAGCTTAGACCCCAGCCAAGTCAAACAATTCCTAGGGGCTCTAATTCGAACAAAGGACGGCCTCGTCTTCCCCTCCAACGAGAGGGTCCAGAACATGCTGTTTCAGATCCCCCAATATGTGGCAGGTCGAGTGGTGACGTTGCGCAAAGCAATGCGCTTGCTAGGTATGATGGCGTTGTGTATTTATTTGGTACCTCACGCGCGACTGCGCATGCGTCCAATGCAAGAGTGGCTCAACAGCCAGTGGTGTCAGGCCAGCCGGACAATGGGACGATCTAGTGGTGGTCTCGCAGGCCTTAGTTCTCTCGCTGCGGTGGTGGACAAAGGAAAACCTGGTAACAGGGAAACCTTTTGCCACACCCGCAGTGGAGGCCACTCTAACCACAGACGCATCCCTCACAGGATGGGGGGCTCACCTATCCCATCAGACTGCTCACGGAGTGTGAACTCCAAGCGTAGCATCCAAGCACATAAACCTACTGGAGCTACTGGCGGTGTTCAAGGCACTAAAAGCCTTCAAGAACACCTACAATGGAAGACAGTGATGGTCCTTACAGACAGCACCACAGCCATGTACTACATCAACAAGCAAGCGGTCTGTCCAAGCTGTCCCAGAATATATGGAAGTGGGCTCTCAAACTCAACATGTTCCTACTGTCGCAACATGTACCAGGGAAACTCAATCTGCTAGCAGACGAACTCAGCAGAGACTTTCCTCTGCCCGCAGAGTACAAATGGCAGTTGCACAAAGACATCGTTCTCGACGTCTTCACACAATGGGGATTCCCCGAAATAGACCTGTTCGCAACTCTGGAGAACTCACAATGCCAAAGTTACGTCTCCAGGTACCCCCAGAACCAGTCCAAGGGGAACGGTCTGTCGATTCAATGGTCAGGGAAATTTGTTTACGCTTTTCCCCCGACTCCCCTTCTCAACAAGGTTGTACACAAAATGCACCAGGAACAAGTTACCATGATACTAGTGTCCCCAATGTGGGCCCGGCAACCATGGTTTGCTCACCTGATGGAGATGTCTCTATCTCCCCCAGTGAAACTTCCCTGCTCGTACAACATGCTGTCACAAGACAAGGGCAGGACACTGCATCCATGCCCTCAGAACATGAACTTGGCAGCCTGGCTCCTGAGATCATAGAATTTGGACATCTACAACTCCCGCAGAGATGTATGGACATCCTCTGGGAAGCCAGAAAACCTAATACTCGCCACTGCTATTCTGGCAAGTGGAAGAGATTTCTCATCTGGTAAAGAGGAAGGAGCATCAACCCAGTTGACTGCTCTCCCACACATATTGTTCTGTACCTGACCCAGGTTTAGTGTTCAATTCCATTAAAGTCCACCTAGCGGCACTTTCTGCATACACCACTTCCCAACTTAAAGTGTCGTGGTGGAAGATCCCAGTTATCAAAGCCTTCATGGAGGGGGTAAAAAGAATACACCCTCTGATAGCTAACCCAGCTCCCGGATGGGACCTAAATGTGGTACTTACCAAACTCATGGGCTCGCCTTTTGAGCCCATGCACAAGGCAACTCTTAAGGACCTCACTCTTAAGACTGCTTTTCTAATAGCTATCACCTCCATTAGGAGAGTAAGTGAACTACAGGCTCTCTCTGTTCTAGACCCCTTCGTAACAGTTCACAAGGATAAGGTGGTTCTACGCACACACCCTAGGTTTGCACCGAAATTCATCTCGAAGTTCCACGTAAACCAGTCAATAGAACTACCAACGTTCTTTCAAAACCCTTCCAACTTGGGAGAAAGAAGTCTGCATACACTGGATGTACGCAGAGCTGTCATGTTCTACATGGAAAGAACCAGGCCACTGAGAAAGACTAATCAGTTCTTTGTCTCGATGGCAGCAGGAAGAGAAGGAGATGCAGTCTCAAAGTCCACTATATTTAGATGGATTGTTCAATGCATCACCCTCTGTTACACTCTTGCTAAGAGAGAACTACCCTTTAAGCCAAGAGCACATTCTACTCTAGGCACTGGGGCATCCATAGCATTCATTGCAAATGTTCCCCTTGAGTCCATCTGCAAAGTGGCTACCTGGAGTTCTGTGCACACCTTTACAAAACACTACTGTCTAAATGCACACTCTAGATCTGACTCCCAGGTGGGACAGGCAGTATTAAAACATCTTTTCTCTACTGTTCCTTCTCATAACCCACCGCCAACTCCGGGTACTACTCGCTAGTCTATGCACAGCATGTGATTCTAAGCAGATTAACAAACATCAGAAGACAATGCATTACTTACCGTAAAAGCATTTCTGATGGTTGTATCTGCTTAGATTCACATGCGCCCACCCTTCCTCCCCGCACGGATGGAAGGAACATAGACATCTTTCTACATCTCTCTCTCTTTTCTGTACTCACTCACGTATAGAAGGCTCCCTCAGGGCAGAAAAAATACAAACAGAGGGACCTCGACGCGTGAGGGATTGTGGGTACAACACACGTCACTATAGGGATAGTGTTACAGACACGCCTTGTCGACGTGCCCTTTTTCGACGACGAAAAACAAAATGCAATACTCCGCAGTGACCACTGGATGTCGGACCTATGCACAGCATGTGAATCTAAGCCGATACAACCATCAGAAATGCTTTTACGGTAAGTAATGCATTGTCACATCCTTTCTGAGCAAAACCACAAATCAGTTGCAGCCAGGCACAGATAACTGGTATCTGCAGGAGGGGCTATGAAAGCTGTAATGCTTTGATGTTTTCCAAATGCTTCATTTCATCTCGGCCCGAGGAAGTGGAGACATTACACGAACGCTTGCAAATATGCAAAATATATGACTTTGTCAGCCTAATTAAGGTATTGACTCATTGTTTTCTTCTGGATCAACATTCTATTCAACCCTTGGCTAACACAGTACAAACAAACAGAACTATATATATATATATCCAAAGTCAAAGGTCAGGGACAGCTCCCAGTGTCGCCTCTATATATATAACGAACTAATGCTATAGCCACAAGTAAACCCTATAATTGAGAAATCCTTCTTCCTCCTACGGGCAGTAAAAAGGATTCCTCTCTTTCACCCACAAAACACTCACCATCATCGCTCTCATATCCAGAGTAGACTACGGCAACAACCTATACTTAGGAATGCCAGAACGACTCTTAGAAAAACTCCAACGCATCCAAAACACTACACCAAGACTCCTGCACAAACTACTATGAAGAGAACACATTACTCCAGCACTGAAAATGCTACACTGGTTACCAATAAAACAACGAATAAAGTTCAAATCAATGTGCATAACGCTTAGAGCAATCCACGGCCCAGGGGCAGGGTTCCTAAAAGAGAAAATAAACGTCTACCGCCCAACAAGACAATTCAGATCAAGCCAAGACATCTGCTTAGAACCAAACCCATACAACAAAAGAAGATTTGGAGGAATATCGTTCTCTCACCTGGCTCCAATAACCTGGAATGAGCTACCAAGAAACATACGTAACACAAAAGATCTTCAATTCAGAAAACTACTCAAAACTTGGCTCTTTGCCCCAGAACCAGAAGGAAACAACCAGGAAGCATATACGCAGCAGGAAAGAAGAATCCCAGAGAGTCATTATTGAACACACAGATGTTTATTCTGATCAATAGACATCTCAGTGGTACCGCCACCAATCTCCCTGGCCAGAGTGAAAAGGAGGTTCTTCATCGAATGTCCCTTTAATTCACTTCAGATGGGTGAATTATTGCCCATTAGCAAAGGATCCCAATAGGGATAAAGAAGAGACAAACCACAGAGGTGGTGAGGTGATGGCCGAAAGAAAGCTGTGTATATAATTCATATTGTTATTTTATGGGGGCTGAAAGGTGCCCACAGAAGGCACAGACGCCATCAAAGATTCTTGCCACCTATTTATTGAGCACCTCAACGATCAGTCTTCAAAGTAACATGAATTCCTTTGCGAACTGAACCTCGTTCTTAAACGTTCTTTCAGTTCTCCCATCCAGGGTGTGTCACTAAGCCCAGTCCGGACATCTTTTTCACCAGCGTACCAAAGGACCTCACTATAAGTTGGGGGGTGCGGCAATAAATTGGCGTTAATGCAGCAGTACACTGCATTACCGCTGCATTATTGCACCAGCCAACTATGCTTTTGGCAGTGGGGTGGTGAAAATGCCTCATTGCCACCTACAAACAGCCATTTTGGCAGAATTACCGCAGGCAGTAATTGATAATGATTTGTTATTTACAACATTCCTAATCCTGTTTAGATGTGACGGAAGCTAGAGTTAAGAATTCCATCTAAATGTGGCACATGCTAATATTCACAATCCTGTCTAGATGCGATGGAAGCTAGAGTTAAGAATTCCATCTAAGTGTGGCACATGCTAATATTCACAATCCTGTCTAGATGCGACGGAAGCTAGAGTTAAGAATTCCATCTAAATGTGGCACATGCTAATATTCACAATCCTGTCTAGATGCGACGGAAGCTAGAGTTAAGAATTCCATCTAAGTGTGGCACATGCTAATATTCACAATCCTGTCTAGATGCGATGGAAGCTAGAGTTAAGAATTCCATCTAAGTGTGGCACATGCTAATATTCACAATCCTGTCTAGATGCGATGGAAGCTAGAGTTAAGAATTCCATCTAAATGTGGCACATGCTAATATTCACAATCCTGTCTAGATGCGACGGAAGCTAGAGTTAAGAATTCCATCTAAGTGTGGCACATGCTAATATTCACAATCCTGTCTAGATGCGATGGAAGCTAGAGTTAAGAATTCCATCTAAGTGTGGCACATGCTAATATTCACAATCCTGTCTAGATGCGACGGAAGCTAGAGTTAAGAATTCCATCTAAATGTGGCACATGCTAATATTCACAATCCTGTCTATATGCGATGGAAGCTAGAGTTAAGAATTCCATCTAAGTGTGGCACATGCTAATATTCACAATCCTGTCTAGATGCGATGGAAGCTAGAGTTAAGAATTCCATCTAAGTGTGGCACATGCTAATATTCACAATCCTGTCTAGATGCGATGGAAGCTAGAGTTAAGAATTCCATCTAAGTGTGGCACATGCTAATATTCACAATCCTGTCTAGATGCGATGGAAGCTAGAGTTAAGAATTCCATCTAAATGTGGCACATGCTAATATTCACAATCCTGTCTAGATGCGATGGAAGCTAGAGTTAAGAATTCCATCTAAGTGTGGCACATGCTAATATTCACAATCCTGTCTAGATGCGATGGAAGCTAGAGTTAAGAATTCCATCTAAGTGTGGCACATGCTAATATTCACAATCCTGTCTAGATGCGATGGAAGCTAGAGTTAAGAATTCCATCTAAGTGTGGCACATGCTAATATTCACAATCCTGTCTAGATGCGATGGAAGCTAGAGTTAAGAATTCCATCTAAGTGTGGCACATGCTAACATTAATATTCTATCTAGATGCGGCTCAAGCTAAAAGTTAAGAATTTCATCTAAGTGTGGCACATGATAACCCATACCTCCCAACTTCTGCTCCTATCCTATCAGCAGCCAGTGGGCGTCTTGGTGGGAGGTGAAGGGAGAGAGGTAACAAATCCGTATCATGGGAATTATGATAATATGTAGGTGTCATGAGCCCTATCTCTTGACAATTTCCAATCTAAGAGGGAACTTGCAAGAAAACAACTAGGGAGAGAGACCAGGAGAGCTGCCTTATCAATCATGGCACCACCTTGCCAGGAGAACAAAGCTAAACCAAGGCCTACCTAGAAGGAGGGAGTAAAGGAGACCCAGGGACTTTGCTTGGAAATCTGTGTGCCCTATCTGAGAGAAGACTGTGGCTGGAGAGACCTGGCTGATGGATAGAGGCTTGAGGTGTGATCTGCCTGCCTGAAAGATAGTCTTAGGATCTGGGGGGCCTCCTGAGCTAAGAACAGAGATCTCCCATGTAAGTAGATATATCCCAAAGCTATCAATTGTGTGATGAGCTACCTGCCTTAATACCGTTCCCTTAGTGAGTGAAGAGGGGTGGGGGGGGGGGGGCAAAACTGGGTAGACCCAGTCCATTTTGAACTAAAAAGTTAACTCAATGAATTCTCTATAGAAGAACGCTCTATCCAGTTACATTGAATTGTGTTGGAATCTGTTTACCCCTTACCTTTGCATTGGTGGGTGCTCACCATTAGTGGGAGGGGGATGAAAGTGTGTATACCCTTAGCACAATTAACTCAAAATATAATTTAATTAGAGTGCTACTTCTGGCGGAAAGTTCTGCAATTCCCGAACTCGACTTCAACTGCAGCTGTCAGAAGGGAATTGGGCCTTCTCTCGTTGAAAGCAGTCAAAGAGGCAGGAGAGATGTCCCTGTTCAGGAAAGTGCTTTTCTCTGAATCTCCACCACTTTACAACATGATAAAATCAGAAATGAATCAAGGGAGCTGCAAGGCTTTGACAGCATGGGTCGCCAAACTAAGAGAAAGCCTGGTAAACATCGCATGCACAGAAGATACACTGATCCAGAATCCAACGAAAGTCAAAAAGAAAATGGACCAAGAAGACTGGATCGAAACCCAAGCAATCGCCGCAAAAAACAAACTACTGGTACACCTTCCTCCCCAAGCAACAAAACTTCATTCAACGACTGAAATCGTGAAAAGGTTTCCGGACAAAGCACTGCGCCTCACGTTCCTAAGGACCAGGCTGAACCTACTGCCGACTAATGAAGTGCGGGCGGTCAGGGGGCTTTCCACTTCAAACCATTGCCGCCTATGTAAAAATCCAAACAAAATGGAGTCAGTGAAGCATCTCTTGCTAAAATGCACAAAGACTATTAAATGGAGAAGAGCGTACCTAAGACCGATACTTAAACCATTCATTTTGTTTGAAGAAGAAGTGTGGTGGTCCCGGCTTATGAGTGGTTCAAAAACCTCATGGTCCATAGCAACGGCAAAAATTCTAAGGGCTGCCCTGGAAGAATGTGCTAAACAAGAGTCAGACCAACAAACTCAACAGACTAACTAAATACAAAGACTGATCCAATGGACCTAATACAGCGAAACCAATTCAGAACACCGAAAGTCAAAGCAAGATTCGGGAGAAAGAAGTAGAGAAGATAAGATAAAGATAAAGACAATAAGGAAAAAGGAGCTCATCAAAAACTCTCTTCTTTGCAAAATCATAAAAATGATAAAGGCAAATAAATAATAATAATTAATTCCTATAGGGTCATTTATCAAGGGGTGAGGTTTTTGTCAAAATGTGAAATTGGCAAAGGATTATCCCAGTGCACTGTAAATGACTCAGGTCTGAAATGCAATTGGGTAACCCTGCTGTTCAATTGAATGTGCTAGTGTCCCCAAAACGAAAATCCCAACACCTTGCATTCTCTTTGAAAACAAATTGTGCAAAACGAATGTTCCCTTTCAGTCCAAACCAGAATCCCAGCGCCTTGCATTTTCATTGGAGTGGTGCAAAACAAAATCCCCCCTTTATTCCCTTGCATCCCAAATCAGAATTCCAAAACATAGCAATTTACCTAAATGAAAAGCCCAACACGATTTTCTGTTGTATTCCCACTCCCTGTACCTTGCCTTCACATCAGAGGGGTCATATCTAATTGATGCTTGGACGGTGGGGGTTGCGGGGAGAAAGGAGGATTATGCCAAACTAAGCAATCATTGTGTGTTTTGTATTTTTCCTATTGGTTAATTTGCAAGACATCTGATGTAAACTATGACGGCAAACTTCAAAATTTTACCTGTGTCTTATAGCAAACTGAAAGTCCTTTAAACCTATATCAGTCACTTGGTGCAAGACATTTCAATTGGTTACATTGTGTGGTGCCACAGCCTTGGTGGTTGATGTTTTCTTGTGATTGCCTATGATTGTTTGCAAAAACCTAAATAAATATATATTTGTCCTATACGGCAGCTTGGTTCCTAGCTGGTTGATGATAAAGAGGGTGTTTTGACGTAGGGTAGGATAGAAGTGGAGGCCTCACTAAAGTTGAATCTATAATGCATTTTGTTGTGCGCCACCCTGCTTTGCTTGGGGGGTGGGGCAGGAACTCCCTGAATTGAGAGTGACTGTATAATAAACCGTGACATTCAAGGGTTGGCACGCGATAACGATCGCAGGGAGATACAATGGTGCTTTCCACAGCACATTCAGTCTGCAGTGGCACACTTGAGGATCTCCAGCAGCTGCCAGTGGAACACCCTACAACAAACGTCCACGCATCATGAGGCATGTCAGAACAACACATGCCAGCTTGGCTCTGCGTAACACTTTTTCATTTTAATTGTGCCCAACGAATAATCATCAAGCCTGTCTCAATGTACATGCCAGCATGGCCCTAAAAAACACACCTTCACAACAAGAATACGCGTCAGCCTTGCCATAGGCACGTGCACTCATACGCACACTCACGCAAAACACACCTTCACAACAAGAATACGCGTCAGCCTTGTCATAGGCACATACACTCATACGTACACTCACAGCGCGAGTAGGTGCCCTTCAAACTACCTGCCTCGCTTGTTCCTCCACTCCCGGTCACCAGCCCTACTTCTCAGGAGCCTGCAAACAGGAAATGGGAAGTCCTGGCCTGCAAAGAAAAGCTTACCACCACCCAATTCTGACGAACTCTGAGCTGTGCCTCGGCATTTGTGTTACTGCTTGCATAATGCCAGGACTTTACTACACCCTGAAAATCATGAAACCATCTCTGGGCCTGCTGCATGCCCAACAAGTGAAAATTGGCCTATGCTTCTAAGATTAACTGATAGACTCCAAAACCAGCCCCTACTTTGGACTAAAAAAACAGACAAACAAATGGCAATTTGGCTTCAACCCTGAACCGAATGCCCGCTGGGCCAGTCTATGCCTGGACGGGGAAGGGTCATTTTGACAACTGCTGGCTTTTCTCCTGTGAGCAGTAGTGACACCCCAGACACGTTGTTCTATCTTGCTGTGCATCATGGGTAAGGCACTTGGACTTTAGGATGCAGATGTTAAAGTGAATGGAAGGCTGAAATAATCACTCCTAGTTTGTGATTTTCTGATTCATGGGAGATATTGCAAATTGTATTATTTAGTCCAACGCTCCTGGCGCTAATTCTGGTGGGAGTGTTTTAATTGCTGTTTCCGCCAAGGCTTCGGTGTGCTTCGCCCGAGGAGCAGGAGCAGCCAGCGTACCGTGCTCTTGCCAGAGGTTGCTGCTGGCATTATGCCCTTCGGAGTATTCCATATGAATCACGAAATTGAGGCTTTAGGATTAGCTTTTTTAATTAAGACATGAGATACTACGTTGGCCATGCAGTTAGCATAGAATGTATAAACTGTTAACAAACAATATTTGTGGACATTGTTTTCTGAAATAGTTTCAGACCCTGAGAAAATGTGTAATGGGTCAAATCCGAGCTTAGGGTAGAATGTGTGTCAGTCTTCTATTGTTGGATCCAAGACACTCATGTCCTTAAATTATTGGCTGTGTAAAATAGGTCTTCTTGTGTTTGAGTATCTGACTCGTGCCATCAGTGCATGTGCAAAAGAACATAAGAGTTTAACAATTAAATGAATATTTTGCATTGATATTAATTTGTGGTCTAGTGAATTACTTTCCCCTCTATGTGTTATTTAGAAAATTGACATCGTATTTGTACGCAACCTGTTTAATTGAGCATAAAAAAGATCAGCAACTGGTGCTGTATTCCTATAGGTACATTTTGTGTTTTGCTGATCACAAATGTCAGTATACAGCATTGATGTACCTGTTTCTGATGGAACGATGTATCCATGTGATTACAGGGCATGCTGATATCCCAGCCTTCGACGCGATGAGCTTCAAAGAGGAGGCTAATGCCTATTCCACCAAGGTCCGTGTACCAGAGACCAGGGGACCTGCAAGTGAGTAGAACTGACAGATTGCCTTAAATTACTGTCCTGTCCTTCTGGCATGCATTGCATTCTTATATCATATTCGATCTCTCCATGCATACATTCTGAAGGGACCTCTCATACTGCTTGACAATGTCTCACAGTTTTTGTATCATCCCTTCCTGAGCACACCTGCTCACCCAAAGATCCTGTATCTACAAGGCATAGGGATTTCCCCCAATTACAGACATAAATGCTACAGGAGTGAGGGCATATAATGGTCTTCTAGCTACCCCAGGCACTGCAACCATGCTGCATCTTTCTTTCATTCAGCAGAGCAACAGGGATTGAGCTAAACCATGCCACATCTTTCATCCGGCAGAAAAACAGGAATTGAGCCTAAACCATGCCGCATCTTCCATCCGGCAGAGCAACAGGGATTGAGCCTAAACCATGATGCATCTTTCATCCAGCAGAGCAACAGGGATTGAACCTAAGCCATGCCGCATCTTCCATCTGGCAGAGCAACAGGGATTGAGCCTAAACCATGATGCATCTTTCATCCAGCAGAGCAACAGGAATTGAGCCTAAACCATGCTGCATCTTTCATTCAGCAGAGCAACAGGGATTGAGCCTAAACCATGATGCATCTTTCATCCAGCAGAGCAACAGGAATTGAGCCTAAACCATGCCGCATCTTTCATTCAGCAGAGGAACAGGGATTGAGCCTAAATCATGCCGCATCTTTCATCCAGCAGAGCAATAGGGATTGAGCCTAAACCATGCAGCATCTTTCCTCCAGTAGAACAATAGGGATTGAGCCTAAACCATGCCACATCTTTCAGTCAGCAGAGCAACAGGGATTGAGCCTAAACCATGCCGCATCTTCCATCCGGCAGAGCAACAGGGATTGAGCCTAAACCATGATGCATCTTTCATCCAGCAGAGCAACAGAAATTGAGCCTAAACCATGCTGCATCTTTCATTCAGCAGAGCAACAGGGATTGAGCCAAGACCATGCCGCATCTTTCATCCAGCAGAGGAACAGGGATTGAGCCTAAATCATGCCGAATCTTTCATCCAGCAGAGCAACAGGGATTGAGCCTAAACCATGCCGCATCTTTCATCCAGCAGAGCAACAGGGATTGATCCTAAACCATGGCACATCTTTCATCCAGCAGAGCAACAGGGATCGAGCCTAAACCATGCTGCATCTTTCATCTGGCAGAGCAACATAGATCGAGCCTAAACCATGCTGCATCTTTCATCCAGCAGAGCAACAGGGATTGAGCCTAAACCATGCTGCATATTTCATTCAGCAGAGTAACAGGGATTGAGCCTAAACCATGCCGCAGCTTTCATCCAACAGAGCAACAGGAATTGAGCCTAAACCATGCTGCATTTTTCATCCAGCAGAGCAACAGGGATTGATGCTGCATCTTTCATCCAGCAGAGCAACAGGGATTGAGCCTAAACCATGCCGCTTCTTTCATCCAGCAGAGCAACAGGGATTGAGCCTAAACCATGACGCTTCTTTCATCCAGCAGAGCAACAGGGATTGATGCTGCATTTTCATCCAGCAGAGCAACAGGGATTGAGCATAAACCATGCTGCATGTGCCCCATGTCTGGCCAGGCAGCGCTGCAGCCAGAGGGCCTAATCCTGGACCACTACCCGTACTGCATGTCTGATCAGGCAGTGGGCCTAATCTTGGACCACTACATGTACTGCATGTCTGACCAGGCAGTGCTGCAGCCAGAGGGCCTAATCCTGGACCATTACCCGTACTGCATGTCTGATCAGGTAGAAGGCCTAATCCTGGACCACTACTTGTACTGCATGTCTGATCAGGTAGCAGGCCTAATCCTGGACCACTACCTGTACTGCATGTCTGATCAGGCAGTGGGCCTAATCCTGGACCACTACCCGTACTGCATGTCTGAGTCTGATCAGGCAACACTGCAGCGAGAGGGCCTAATCCTGGACCACTACCTGTACTGCATGTCTGACCAGGCAGCGCTGCAGCCAGGGTGCCTAATCCTGAAATACTACCTGCACTGCATGTCTGATCAGTTTGCACTGCAGCGAGAGGGCCTAATCCTGGACCACAACCTGTACTGCATGTCTGATCAGGCAGCGCTCCAGCCAGAGTGCCTTATCCTGGACCACTACCTGTACTGCATGTCTGATCAGGCAGCGCTGCAAGGAGCTGGCCTAATCCTGGACCACTTTCCCGTACTGCATGTCTGATCAGACAGCAGGCCTAATCCTGCACCACTACCTGTAGTGCATGTCTGACAAGACAGCGCTGCATCGAGAGGGCCTAATCCCGGACCACTACCTGTACTACATGCCTGATCAGGCCTGTAGTGCATGTCTGATCAGGAAGCGCTCCAGCCAGAGGGCCTAATCCTGGACCACTACCTGTAGTGCATGTCTGATCAGGCAGCACTGCAAGGATCATGCCTAATCCTGGATCACTACCCGTACTGCATGCCTGGTCAGGCAGCGCTGCAGCCAGAGGACCTAATCCTGGACCACTACCTGTAGTGCAGGTCTGATCAGGCAGCGCTGCAGCCAGAGGGCCTAATCCTGAAATACTACCAGCAGTGCATGTCTGACTAGGCAGATCTGCAGGGAGAGGGCTTAATCCTGGACCACAACCTGTACTGCATGTCTGATCAGGCAGCGCTCCAGCCAGAGTGCCTTATCCTGGACCACTACCTGTACTGCATGTCTGATCAGGCAGCGCTGCAAGGAGCTGGCCTAATCCTGGACCACTTTCCCGTACTGCATGTCTGATCAGACAGCAGGCCTAATCCTGCACCACTACCTGTAGTGCATGTCTGACAAGACAGCGCTGCATCGAGAGGGCCTAATCCCGGACCACTACCTGTACTACATGCCTGATCAGGCCTGTAGTGCATGTCTGATCAGGAAGCGCTCCAGCCAGAGGGCCTAATCCTGGACCACTACCTGTAGTGCATGTCTGATCAGGCAGCACTGCAAGGATCATGCCTAATCCTGGATCACTACCCGTACTGCATGCCTGGTCAGGCAGCGCTGCAGCCAGAGGACCTAATCCTGGACCACTACCTGTAGTGCAGGTCTGATCAGGCAGCGCTGCAGCCAGAGGGCCTAATCCTGAAATACTACCAGCAGTGCATGTCTGACTAGGCAGATCTGCAGGGAGAGGGCTTAATCCTGGACCACAACCTGTACTGCATGTCTGATCAGGCAGCGCTGCAAGGAGCAGGCCTAATCCTTGTACACTTCCTGTAATGCATGTCTGATCAGGGAGCAGGCCTAATCCTGCACCACTACCTCTAGTGCATGTCTGATCAGGTAGCGCTACAGGAAGAGGGCCTAATCTGTACTGCATGTCTGATCAGTTAGCGCTGCAGGGAGAGGGCCTAATCCTGGACCACTACCTGTAGTGCAATACTGATCTGACAGTGCTGTAGAGAATGGGCCTAATCCTGGAACCCTACCTGTATTTCATGTCTGATCAGGTCTGTAGTGCATGTCTGATCAGGCAGCGGGGCCCAATCCTGGACCATTACCTGTACTGCATGTCTGATCAGACAGCGCTTCAAGCAACGGGCCTAATCCTGGAACACTACCTGTATTGCATGTCTGACCAGGCAGCAGGGCCTAATCCTGCACCATTACCTGTAGTGCAGGTCTGTTAGGCAGAAACCTGTGCAGTTCCCTTAGGGAGCACTGCAAAAGATTTAAGACTACAGGTATAGCAGTAAACCCACTTGGTAGCAGTCCGCACCACCCAGATTTACCTGGTAGCTGTGGCTGAGCAGTCAGACCCCCCTCAAGAAGAGTTAGGCAGTATGTAAAGTATACACAATAGGTACTCAAATACAATAGCACAAGCAAACACTGACCTGAGCTTGGTTTCAAAAGTATATAGTTATTAACACACATAAGTTGAAATCACTCTCCAAATTATAGTAAAAACACTTCAAACACAGTTAAAATGAAAGCAGTTTTAACCCTTACTCCTATCTAGACAACTCTAGGTTAACACCACATAATTAAAACAGAGGTGAGCGCTTAACGTTAGATGACACTCTAGTAGGTTCAAGGAAAGGGTAAAAAGAAACAGAAATGGGTTAAACACACCACTCTAAGGTCTAGAACACTTGCAATAGGCTCAAAGAAGCGCAAAGTCACAGGTGAGTAAAAGTTACTAAGCAGGGCCCACTCTTAGAGTAGCCGGAGCGAAAAAGTGCCCAAGATCACACTGTTATTAGGGATTCAAAGTCTTGCAAAGAGTTAGAAAGAGTTTAGAGTGATTTAGAAAGTGTAGCCAGGGTGTTCCAGGCACTCCCAGGTTCGAAAGCCGGGGGCTAAATCTACCCCGTACAGTCGGTGGCAAGGGGAGCCAGGCGGAACACGGTACCTTAAGCGGAAAGGATCCTCCAGCGGTGGCAGTTGTTCCAGGCAGTGGCAGCAAGGCTCGACGTCGGTCAGGGGAGAAGAAGTTCTCGCTGAAGAGCAGAAGAAGAAGGTCGTTGCACTGCCCGGGAAGAAACCAGCCGCGGAGTCCTCCGGTTAAAGGGTTGTACCGACTTTCGCGGATAGGGGTAAAAGTGTGGTATTCCGGTTGCCGGGGTGCTTGGCACGGGCAAGGCGGCCACGAGGTACCTCGAGAAGCGAAAAAGAAGGTGCAAACTGGTTGTCCCCACCAGTCAAGGGAAGGAGCCACTCCGTTAAGAGTTCTCCTCGGTCGTCGAGAAAAAGTGGTGAGACGGTTCAGCAGGGCTCCACCGGGTGGTGTCGTCGAAGCAGGTCGGCTCAGCTCTTCCCTCGTCGGATTCTTGGTCCTGTGGCGACTTCTGAAGTCCCAGTCCCCAAAGCCCTGCTTTTATGCAGCAAACCCCCATTCACCCAGCCTAGCTGTCACTCAAACATGCTAAGTGGTGAGCCGGCCGGCTCACCACTTGGGCCAATCAGGACGGAGTGCGACTTGAGTTACCAAGGTAACTCAGTCCAGGGTGCCTAAATCCCCCTCCACCCCCCCTAAGTACCCCAGACAGAGTGGCACCACTTTGGAGGGCTTCTGTGGAGAAGCCCGCCAAAAGTGGAACAAAGGGCTCCACTTTGGGTCAGAGTTACAGAGGCGAACACCAACGCCATTTTAGAATTAAGTTTTGGCAAAAAGTCCCAACCGGAGTTATAATAATAAATATATAAACCGGCGGTATGTTTAAGGCTACCGTAAATAAATAATTAAATGTGTTAGCCTAAAACAATGGGAAATCCCATAGGGAAATATTCGCGGTCGAATATAAAAAGTAGTTTCCACTGCCACCAGCCAAAACTTGATCAGGGGGGACGGAGACGTGCCCCCTCGACTAACAGACCCTGGGGCAATCGAATTGCCCCAGCCAGTACGTCCACAATATGATGGTTTGTACTGGTTCTGTTCAGGATTCAAGACTAGCAAAGTCTTTGGTGACTTTACATGCCCTGGGAGACAGTAGTCAGTCCCAGGGTATGGAGTCTATGTTGGGGAGTCCCTAGGACACCCCTGGGTCACGGCACAGAGGGTGCGGTGTAACCCACATCACAAAAATACATGAGGCCCTATGGAGTAAAAGACCCCATAGCCCATTTAACACAAGGTTTCACCAAGAAAACACACTTCAACATGTCCAAGAGTGAGGGTAAAAGAGTCTCACTCTTGGCAGGAGAAAAAAAGAAACCCCAGAAATCCAGCAAAGCTGCTGGGGGACTCACTAGGTAGGGAAATTCAGCCTAAACAGAGAATTCTCCCTAACACTCGCCCCCCCCAGACTAAGGGACAGGAGGATTTAATCCACTCCTGGATGAACCTCATACCTCTAGTCGATGATATACATCCTAGAGAGTCCATCAGCATTTTGATGGTGACACCCTGACCTCTGCTCAATGGTGAAATCAAACCCTTGCAGGCAGATTGACCATCTCAATAGTTTTGGATTTTCCCCTTTCATTTGCATTAACCATCTCAAGGGTTGGTGGTCAGTCTGAATAACAAAAGTAGAACCATACAAGTATGGCCTAAACTTCTTCAGTGCCCACACAATAGCAAAGCATTCTCTTTCGATAGTTGCCCACCTTGTCTCAGGATCCTTCAGTTTCCTACTGATGAAGCAAATGGGGTGCTCCCTACCCTTCTCATCCAGTTGGCTTAGAACTGCACCTATACCTACATTGGAAGCATCAGTTTGTACAATGAAAGGTTGGTGGTAGTCAGGAGCTCTTAATACTGGAGCTTGGCAAAGAGCTCTCTTCAGTTTTTCAAAGGCCTGATTGCACTCCTCATTCCATTTTACCTTTTTAGGGAATTTGGGAGAGGAGATTACATTCAGTGGAGAAGCTATGGTCCCATAGTTCTCAATGAAATTCCTGTAATATCCAGTGAGGCCTAGAAAAGCTCTCACTTGGGTTTGAGTAGTTGGTGTTGTCCAATTTTGCACAGCTTCAATCTTGCTGGGCAAAGGCCTTATTTCTCCACCTCCTACCTCATGTCCAAGGTAGACCACTTTACTTTGACCAATCTGGCACTTACTGGCTTTGATGGTCAAATGGGCCTGTTTCAGAGCCTGCAACACATGTCCTAGGTGGTTCACATGTTCTTCCCAGGAGTGGCTGAAGACTGCAATGTCATCCAAGTATGCCATGCAGAAATCTTCCATTCCAGCCAGAACTTGGTTCACCATCCTTTGGAATGTGGCAGGTGCATTTTTTAGTCCAAAAGGCATGACCTTAAACTGGTACAAGCCAACTGGGGTTGAAAATGCAGTTTTCTCCTTGGCATGGTCTGTCAGGGCTATTTGCCAATAGCCTGACGTCAGGTCAAATGTGCTGAGGTACTTGGCTGCACCAAGTTTATCCACCAACTCATCTGTCCTGGGCAAAGGGTGGGCATCAGTCTTGGTGACTGCATTCAGAGCTCTATAGTCCACACAGAATCTCAAGTCTTTGGATCCTGCCTTTGGTACTAACACAACTGGGCTAGACCATGGACTGGTAGAGGGCTCTATTACCCCGAGATCAAGCATCGTCTTGACCTCTCCTTTGATGTGGGTTCTGATATGTTCTGACATTCTGTACCCCCTGCTTTTGACTGGCAGACAGTCACCAGTGAGTATCTCATGCTGGCCCCAAGGGGTCAAGCCTGGTGACAGTGAGAACAGGGAGGCAAACTGATTTAACATAGATTTGCACTCCTCTTGTTGCTCAGGTGTCAGGTCTGGAGAGAGATTGACTCCTTCAACTTTTTCATCTAAGGGCACACCTCTGAGGAGATCAGGGAGAGATTCACTCTCTTCTTCCTCTGCAGCTGAAGCTAGAAGCAAGGCTCCTACATCAGGCCTGGAGATGTATGCCTTTAGTCGGTTGGTGTGGGAGACTCTAGGAGCTTCCCTGGGTCTGCCCAGATCCACCAGATAGTTGACCTCTCCAAGTTTTCCCACAATCTTGAAGGGTCCCATCCATTTGTCTTGCAAGGCCCTCTGCCTTGTTGGGAGCATAACTAGAACTAGCTGATCTTGAGTAAACTCAACCATGTTAGCCTTCTGGTCATGCCAATGTTTGACCAGAGCTTGACCAGCTTTCAAGTTGTCACTTGCTTCTGCCATCATGTGTGACATTCTCCTCCGGAGACCTATCACATAGTCAGTCACTCTGACTGGCTTGAGGGGAGGAGCACCTTCCAATCCCTCCTTAATCAGGGCCAATGGACCTCTGACTGGATGGCCATAGAGAAGCTCAAAGGGAGAATAGCCTACTCCCTCCTGAGGGACTTCTCTATAAGCAAAGAGAAGGCATGGCAGTAGAATGTCCCACTTTTTCTTAAGGGGTTCCTCTAAAGCACCTATCATGCTCTTCATGGTTCTGTTAAACCTTTCAACCAACCCGTTTGTCTGAGGGTGGTATGCTGTTGAGAACTTGTAAGTAACTCCACAGGTTTTCCACATGGCTTTCATGTAGTGGGACATAAAGTTTGATCCCCTGTCAGAGATTACTTCCTTAGGAAACCCAACCCTGGTGAAGATACCAAGGAGGGCCTTAGCCACAGCCGGAGCTGTAACAGTCCTCATAGGAATTGCCTCAGGGTACCTAGTAGCATGGTCTACTACAACAAGTATAAATCTGTTGCCTGAGGAGGTTGGGGGATCAAGGGGACCAACAATGTCAATCCCTACCCTCTCAAATGGGACTCCCACAACTGGGAGAGGCACTAAAGGTGCCACATTCTTGGAACCAACCTTACCAGAAGTCTGGCAGGTATGGCAGCTCTTACAATATCTATCTACTTCAGCCCCCATCTTTGGCCAATAAAAGTAGAGTGAGAGCCTTTCCTTGGTCTTCTTGAAACTCAAGTGACCAGCCAAAGGTATCTCATGGGCTAGTTGTAAGAACTGTTGTCTGTTCTCTTGTGGGACTACAAGGCGTTTGTAGTCTCCAGGTTCAGACTCAGTGGGTTCACTGTAGAAGAGGCCATCTTCCCAGTGCAACCTATACTTCCCAGGCTCTTGCCCATCAGCTTGAGAAGCTGCCTGGTGGCGGAGACCTTCCAGAGTTGGACATTCTCTTTGCCCCTTACGAAAAGCTGCCCTGCTAGGCCCCCCTTCTGCCAGTAAAGACTGCAGCTCAGGATGGTCCTCAGGGTCCAAATCTCCAATAAGGTTGGGGCCTCCTTCTAGCTCTTCCTCAGAGTCTAGCTCAACCACACAGGGTTGTACCTCCCTCTCAGCCTCAGCTGGAGGTGGAGTTACAGGTGTAACTTTGGACAACCTAGGGGAAGTCCTTGTTGGAAGCACTGGAGTGCTTGCTGCTGGCTTTTTCCTAGGGGTCTTGGGTTGCCCCTTTGCTCCTGATCTGGTAGTTACTGCAGTAAGTTGCTCCAGTGGGAGAGGAGTGATTTCTGTCATCATCTCCTGAGATAGCCCTCGCAGGGTTTTCTCTCTTGCAGGTCTGGTGAGCTCCTGTAACCTTTGGCTAGGTGGTCTGGGGGTATGTGACACAACTCCAAGAGCTTTGAGGTCATTACCCAACAGCACCCTACCTGGCACTTCACTTTGTACACTGACAGGTATTTTTACAGCCATATCATTACATTGGATGAGAACTGGTAACTGGGGACACATCTGCACAGGCCCACCAGCTAACTTGGTGAGGCATTTGGGCGCCTTAGCAACATCCTCTGCCTTGAAAAATGATTCATCCACCACAGTTATGCTGGCTCCAGTGTCCCTAATGGCAGGAGTCTCCTGACCATTCACCTGGACACTGTCCTTATAATACTCTTTAGTATTATCTGGGATAGAGTTATAGACATCTAAATTCTGTTGTTCCCACAACCCCAGAGAGACTAAAGAAACACTAGCTGAGACTCCAGTGGGTTCATCAGCTAGTAATAGAAAGTTTCCACTTGCCATATGTACTTCCTCTTCTGGAGCGAAGGCTAAGGAGGCAAGCTGGACCCCTGAAGGTTTACCCTTACATCTGGGATCTCCTTTCACATGGTCAGTAGCCTTACAAACAAAGCATGAGCCAAAGGCTCGCTGGAATGGAGGCTTGTTCTGACCTCCTTCTGGTCTGGGACCAGGAGGTACACTAGCCTGATTTGGTTTCCCTTGTGGCTTACCCTTATAGTTTTGTTTGGGGCCCTCTTTGGAATTTGTAGTATTAGAATTCTCTTTGGAGTCCTTTTTTGGCTGTTTCTCCCCATCCTTCTTCTGAGTGACCCCAGAATCCTTGTGAGTGGCCCTGTTGGCAACCCACAAGTCAGCAGCCTTAGCTAGTTTCCGGGAATCTAATTCCCTGGAATCAGCCAAGTGTTGTCTGAGCTCAGGAGAGCAGGCATCATAAATAGTCTCCAACATAAACAAATTCTTCATACCTTCATGAGTGTTCACCTTGTAACCCTTAATCCATCCCTCTAAGTTTTTCAAACATTCACTCACCCAGGTAGCCCAAGGGGTACCATCATGCTTTTTGAGGCTCCTAAACCTCTTAAGATACTGGGAAGGGGTCTTCCCAAACCTAGCTATCAAAGCTAGTTTCACACATTCATAGTCCTTCCTATCCTCCTCCCCCATCTCCATTACCACATCAGTTGCAACAGGGGGAAGCCTAGAGAACAACCAGGTGAGTAAGTCATTTCCTGTGATGTTCTGGAGCCCATGATTATATTCAAACAGAGACAACCAATCCAACACATCCAACTTAGGCTCATACATACCAATCAATTCTTTAGGCATCCGGGGTCTTTTAGGACTGGAACTTCTAGAGGAGCCAGAGAGAGAAACATTCTCAACAGATAATTTCTTCATTTCTAAGTCATACTTGAGCTCCATTTCCCTTAGCCTTAGTTCTTTGTCAGTTTGAGCATTAAGTTTCTTATACTCCAATTCTAGTTTCATTTTCTCCAGTTCAAAGTACTGAGGACTAAATGTGGGACCTGGTAAAGGTCCAGTAGGTACAGCAGGTAGAGCAGGCAGAGGCCTAGGGGGGACAGTCACAACAGCCTCACCCTCCTCTTCTGACTCTTCCTCAGAATCATCAACATTTTGCTCCATGTTAACTTCAATACTGTCATCTACAGTTGCTGGAATGGTAGGTTCCTCTGAACCATCACCCAGACTTTGGTTAGCTAACAATCTTTCAATCAGCTCCATTTTCTTGCCCTTAGTCAGGAGATCCTTATGTTTACAGAGCACTCTTAAACAATCAGCAGTTTTGGCTGCAAGGGACTCTTGACTATAGCTTTCTATAACTGACATGTTAGAGGTTTACTTTTATAGTGCTAAGCTTTGTGGTTAGTTGCACTAAGGTATTCAAGCACAATAAAATGTATACTCAATACAGATCCCACCGCTGTACACCAGTGTTAGGCAGAAACCTGTGCAGTTCCCTTAGGGAGCACTGCAAAAGATTTAAGACTACAGGTATAGCAGTAAACCCACTTGGTAGCAGTCCGCACCACCCAGATTTACCTGGTAGCTGTGGCTGAGCAGTCAGACCCCCCTCAAGAAGAGTTAGGCAGTATGTAAAGTATACACAATAGGTACTCAAATACAATAGCACAAGCAAACACTGACCAGAGCTTGGTTTCAAAAGTATATAGTTATTAATTTATTAAACACACATAAGTTGAAATCACTCTGCAAAATATAGTAAAAACACTTCAAACACAGTTATAATGAAAGCAGTTTTAACCCTTACTCCTATCTAGACAACTCTAGGTTAACACCACATAATTAAAACAGAGGTGAGCGCTTAACGTTAGATGACACTCTAGTAGGTTCAAGGAAGGGGTAAAAAGAAACAGAAATGGGTTAAACACACCACTCTAAGGTCTAGAACACTTGCAATAGGCTCAAAGAAGCGCAAAGTCACAGGTGAGCAAAAGTTACTAGGCAGGGCCCACTCTTAGAGTAGCCGGAGCGAAAAAGTGCCCAAGATCACACTGTTATTAGGGATTCAAAGTCTTGCAAAGAGTTAGAAAGAGTTTAGAGTGATTTAGAAAGTGTAGCCAGGGTGTTCCAGGCACTCCCAGGTTCGAAAGCCGGGGGCTAAATCTACCCCGTACAGTCGGTGGCAAGGGGAGCCAGGCGGAACACGGTACCTTAAGCGGAAAGGATCCTCCAGCGGTGGCAGTTGTTCCAGGCAGTGGCAGCAAGGCTCGACGTCGGTCAGGGGAGAAGAAGTTCTCGCTGAAGAGCAGAAGAAGAAGGTCGTTGCACTGCCCGGGAAGAAACCAGCCGCGGAGTCCTCCGGTTAAAGGGTTGTACCGACTTTCGCGGATAGGGGTAAAAGTGTGGTATTCCGGTTGCCGGGGTGCTTGGCACGGGCAAGGCGGCCACGAGGTACCTCGAGAAGCGAAAAAGAAGGTGCAAACTGGTTGTCCCCACCAGTCAAGGGAAGGAGCCACTCCGTTAAGAGTTCTCCTCGGTCGTCGGGAAAAAGTGGTGAGACGGTTCAGCAGGGCTCCACCGGGTGGTGTCGTCGAAGCAGGTCGGCTCAGCTCTTCCCTCGTCGGATTCTTGGTCCTGTGGCGACTTCTGAAGTCCCAGTCCCCAAAGCCCTGCTTTTATGCAGCAAACCCCCATTCACCCAGCCTAGCTGTCACTCAAACATGCTAAGTGGTGAGCCGGCCGGCTCACCACTTGGGCCAATCAGGACGGAGTGCGACTTCAGTTACCAAGGTAACTCAGTCCAGGGTGCCTAAATCCCCCTCCACCCCCCCTAAGTACCCCAGACAGAGTGGCACCACTTTGGAGGGCTTCTGTGGAGAAGCCCGCCAAAAGTGGAACAAAGGGCTCCACTTTGGGTCAGAGTTACAGAGGCGAACACCAACGCCATTTTAGAATCAAGTTTTGGCAAAAAGTCCCAACCGGAGTTATAATAATAAATATATAAACCGGCGGTATGTTTAAGGCTACCGTAAATAAATAATTAAATGTGTTAGCCTAAAACAATGGGAAATCCCATAGGGAAATATTCGCGGTCGAATATAAAAAGTAGTTTCCACTGCCACCAGCCAAAACTTGATCAGGGGGGACGGAGACGTGCCCCCTCGACTAACAGACCCTGGGGCAATCGAATTGCCCCAGCCAGTACGTCCACAATATGATGGTTTGTACTGGTTCTGTTCAGGATTCAAGACTAGCAAAGTCTTTGGTGACTTTACATGCCCTGGGAGACAGTAGTCAGTCCCAGGGTATGGAGTCTATGTTGGGGAGTCCCTAGGACACCCCTGGGTCACGGCACAGAGGGTGCGGTGTAACCCACATCACAAAAATACATGAGGCCCTATGGAGTAAAAGACCCCATAGCCCATTTAACACAAGGTTTCACCAAGAAAACACACTTCAACATGTCCAAGAGTGAGGGTAAAAGAGTCTCACTCTTGGCAGGAGAAAAAAAGAAACCCCAGAAATCCAGCAAAGCTGCTGGGGGACTCACTAGGTAGGGAAATTCAGCCTAAACAGAGAATTCTCCCTAACAAGGTCTGATCAGGAAGCCCTGCAGGGAGAGTGCCTAATCCTGGAACACTAAATGTACTGCATGTCTGATCAGGCAGCACTGCAACGAGCGGGCCTAATCCTGGACCACTACCTGTAGTGTATGTCTGATCAGGCAGCGGGGCCCAATCCTGGACCATTACCTGTACTGCATGTCTGATCAGACAGCGCTTCAAGCAACGGGCCTAATCCTGGAACATTACCTGTATTGCATGTCTGACCAGGCAGCGCTGCCGAGAAAGGCCTTATCCTGGAACACTAAGTGTACTGCATGTCTGATCAGGCAGCGGGGCCCAATCCTGGACCATTACCTGTACTGCATGTCTGATCAGACAGCGCTTCAAGCAACGGGCCTAATCCTGGAACACTACCTGTAGTGCAGGTCTGATCAGGAAGTGCTGCAGGGAGAGGGCCTAATCCTGGAACACTAAATGTACTGCATGTCTGATCAGGCAGCAGGGCCTAATCCTGGACCATTACCTGTAGTGCAGGTCTGATCAGGAAGCGCTGCAGGCAGAGGGCCTGATCCTGGACCACTACCTGTAGTGCATGTCTGATCAGGGAGCGCTGTAGGGATTGGGCCTTCTCTTGGAACACTACCTGTACAGCATGTGTTATCGGGTAGTGCTGCAGAGACTGGGTCTAATCCTGTAACACAAGCTGTACGGCATGTCTGATAGTGCAGAGCTGTGGAGAACGGGCCTAATGCTAGAACACTAACCGTACCACATGTTTGATTGGGCAGATGAGCAGGGAGGATGCCTAATCTAAAGTCAATATCCATACTACAGGAATATTTGGACATAATAGCAGAGACCAGGCCTAATACAGGAACACAACCCATATTCCATATCTGATTGGGCATAGCAGCATGGAGCAAGATCAAACTGGGAACCCGAAATGTGCCACACGTCTCATTGGTATGAGCGGCAAGTTCAATTTGGGAAACCCGAACTGTGCCACACATCTCATTGGTATGAGCAAGTTCAAACTGGGAACCCGAACTGTGTGACACGTCCCATTGGTATGAACTGTGTAGGGGAGGCATGGTATCACAAGTATGACTCTGACACAATGCGTACAATTTATAAAACCTTTATTGAAATTGTTGGGGTTTGTGAAACTCCTATTTTGCCCTATAACTAAGATGGGAGTAGTCTCGACCATCAAAAAATAAATAAGGCAGGCCTAGTGGAGTCTGTCAAATCAAAATGGCCTATGCTCACAAAACCTAATGTCTGCCCTATCTCTTTTACTGAAAAGTGTAAAAAGGTGAAATGTATGCAAAAGGAAAAATCAGTGTTCAAATAAATAAATGTGGTTGAACCAGCTCTCCTCCTCACATTAAACCTCACGGAGTAAGGCTGTCCCCGTAGGAAGGATGACACACTTTGGCTCGGCTTCCAGCATAATAAACAGTTCCAAAACGTGGTTCGAGGCCCGTCTGGCCTTCCACGTTTAAGTCTCTTTTCTTGACTTACAAAATAATGTTTCAATCAAAAAGTTCACAAAGTTCCCCCTCTGTTGGGCTTCAACCTTTCACCACACAGTTCTCGTAGATCCTCCTCTGCAGGACTCAGACCTCTCATGATAAAGTTCAACAGAAAATGGCAAGGGGGGGCTCCCTTCCCCAAGCTTATTTCACTTCAGGTCTCCCTCTGTCGAGTTCGGACCACTTTCGGATGTCAAAGGCATTCGAATGTGCATGGCTTTCTTTACAGACCACTGCAGGACCACTTTGACTCAAAGTTTACAGTTCAACTTTCACTTTACCGTTCTCTAGTAGTTAAACTTCTTTATTTCACTTTTGCTGTTCATAAGCTTTGTCGCTTCAAACAATTTACTTTTCACTGAGACATTCGAGTGGGCTACTTTCTTTCGCCGGACCACTCTGTGTCTTAGTATCGCTGTTTTCGTAGCTCTCTATTGCTTCAAAGTTCATTCACGTGTCTATCTTTCCTCGCGTTTCATTAACACGCGTGGCACCTTCACTTGCGATACAATATTCCTACTTCAAACTTTAACACACACCGGTCTTTCAGGTCGCTTACCAACTCACTGGCTGTGTGCGTCTCTTATTGGTTTTGCAATTCCCAATTAACGAGTCAAGGTTAGCACCACAGGCTTGGCCTCGCCAACTCTGCCGTTCACCCTGGAGGGTCGTTGGCATCCTTGAAACACAATGCAGTCTTCACTTGTGGGATCTGGTCTTCTCCATATGTTTTCCGCGGCCTGTTAGAGGCAACTGCCTCTGGTAGGGAACACTTGGGGGTTTTCGACCCACTGCTTTCGCCCCTTGGTCTGTCGCTCCGCTCCCGTAGGTTTGCCTTTGTCCCGGAGGTTCTGCTCATACTCGTTTTTCTGCCTTGCTCAAAGTGTGTCTGTCATGACAGGGTTGCTTGAATCCGCAGGAGCTGATGCTGATCCCACAGGCCCTCTCCAGACGTTCCCTGCTCAACCTCTAATCTACAGCTGAGTCGAGAACCCCAGGGAAGGGAAAAGGGTAGTGGATAACATAATAAACTACAGACCCATCTGGGTCACAACCTCCTGACCTGGTTCTGCATCTGTTGTGAGAGAAATACACCTGATTACTAAATGTTCAATTTTGCATTTTTACAAATTATATATGTACTCTCTCTTTAGATTAAATAACTCTCTATTTACCTGTTTTACCTCGTCTAACAACGCAGAGGTGCTGTAAGCGTTAGCTCTTTCTTCTATTCAGTAATATTCTCATAAGTTCTATTTGTTAAAGATAACGTCCTTGAGTGAAGAATCCTAACTAACTACCTCTAACTAACTACTGGGTTGCAGAAACAACAACTTTTCACATCAGAATGTGTATCCTCTCTTTGGTTCAAGAGTTCAGCAATTTTTCTGCTTGTATTTTGCTGCTTAGCATTTTTATGAATCAAATTTGGCTCTAAACAAATTTCCTGAAGCTAAGTGTAGTCCTCTTTCTTTATGAAAATGAATACAAGGATATTGCGGCCGAGAAAGGAAACGCCTCCGTCGGTGCACTGCAAGTTAATACTGGCTAGAGGCTTCTCATACTCATTAGCAGGTATTCATCAACCTCCCCTTTTTACACTCTAACTCAGGGGGACCGCTTACTGCTGGCGACCCGCAATTTTGTACATGCGCATAACTGTTGAACGCCTGCTGCTGTTCCTCTACCACCCTGCAGCTCTTATTGCGCACGGAGCCAGAATGTATCAGCTTCCCATTTAACTCTGTCTTAGGGGAACCGCTGACTGCTGTCAAGCAATAACATAGTACGCGCGCATGAGCCGACACTCGCTAGCTGCTGTCCCTCTAACAGCCCGTAGATTCTCTCATGCTCGAAGTCAGTACACACTGCCTGCTGCCCTCAAGTATACTACTTCAAAGAAACGCCAACAAAACCTTAATGAATTATTTACAAACGCGTGGTTACAGCGATTCCGCTGGACTTCTCAGTAACCAGGCTTCTCAAAGTACATGCTGTGAAGCTGACATTCGCTGCTTACACTCGCACTGCTTATTGTAGAATCTTGAAGTTGCAAACAACTTTCTGAAGTGAATACTGATCCGCTGATAAGCCATTGACTACAGAACTTCCGAACAGTTTCCATGAACCCTGCAGCGTTAACCATTCACATTAGTCTTTCCTTGCAATTTTAACATTTATTTATAACTGCTTCGCTCCCACCTATGGACTTCTGAAAATCACAAAAACCCTCTATCAGCTCAGCTTCTTCCTGTAGCCTCCTTCTTAAATCATGGACATCTTCTGTTGCACTCTTCTTACTTCTGTAGTTGAAACTCTGAGCTCGAAATTGGGTCTAAGTTAAGAAGCTTAACTATATTACAACCTGCCAAACGTCTATGCAAGAAAGGCAGTTAAAGAACACTGAGTTCAAGCTAGATGCTCCAGGCTATTGTTCTCCCAACCAATCAAACCAGTCCTCCCCACCACCATCTTGACTTGGGAAACCCTTCACACTTATAATGGTGAAAAAGGGAATGAGAATCCAACTAACACCTGACACCTTTCCTAGAAGTAAAACATCCCCCCACCCTATGAATTACCACTGGGCACCTACTAGACTTAACATACCTCACCCCAAGCTTCCTTCCAACCCTGACAGTGTCTTTAGGGACTGCCTTTTATACGTGTGAAGAGACCTAATTGGTATCAAGTGTATGCAGTTAGAGTCAAGGGCCTGACTTTGCCTGACCCGATTAGCAGGACATGTCCAGTACGATGTGTGAAAGTTAATGTTGGAACTCTCTGTCTACCTCTTCCTCGGCCCAGTGTTTGTGTAACAGGGAGGGGGGACCTCGGAGCATCCTAAAACATAGGATGGGTTGGATAAACAAAAAAGGGGAGAATACCGTGTCTCACCATTGGCTGTCTCACCCCACCCTCCGAAGAACCCTCACCTGGGTGATCGTCCCACCCTGGTCCATCCCAGGGTTCGGATCCAAAGGCAATGGCCACCTAAGAGAGAGATCCCCGGGGACTAGCGGGTGAGACACCCTCTGGTTTCTTACATACCCTTCCCCTATGCGATGTAGCCTCATCTGTTTCACAGGGAAACCTGGAAAGGAAATCGACGTTCCCCTGTTTATTAACCTTTTGGTGTTCCACAGTGAAACAGTAGGGTTGCAGGTCTAAGAACCATCGCATGACGAGGGTTAGAGTCCTTTTGTTGACTTATCCATACTAAAGGTGAGTGGTCGGTGACAAGTTTGAACTTTCTCCCTAGAAGATAGTACATTGATGGACGATTGCCCATTTAATGGCAAGGGCCTCTAATTCCAATACAGAGTAGTTCTTACCACGTGCAAAGAGTTTAGGACTAGTTAATAGGATGGGATGTCCTAATCCATCATCTATTTGTGATACAACTGCTCCTAACCCTATGAGAGAGGCATCAGTATGTAACACAAATGTTTTTGAAAAGTCTACTACTTTTAGGAATGGGTTCTGACACAAGGTTTGTTTTAGGATGTTGTAATATGCATCATCCTCATCAGTCCAATGAATTTTCTGGGGTTCAGCATTCCTAAGTTTGTTAACCTGGCTGTTCTATCTGAGAAATATGGGATAAACCTGCGGTAATAGCCAATAATTCCTAGGAATGCCCAGAGGTTCTCTTGGTCTTGTGACTGGGGGCATCTAGGATGGCTTTCACTTTTTCTTGCTGGGACTGGACACTGCCATTCACTACAGAGATGCCTAGGTATTTCAAGGCAATAGAGCAAGCTTACATTTGGATGGATTGCCAGTTAATCAGGCCTCTCTAAGGGTCCTCATAATAGTAGAAATATGAAAAGATGGTCTTCCCAAGTTTTACTATAATATGATATGATATGGCATTTGTAACGTGCCTATTCACAAGTGTTTCAAGGTGTGACGAGGCAAGGGGGGGAACAAGGGGAGACAGACAACGATCCTACTAGGCCAGGTGTCTGTCAGATCGCGCAAGTGCAAGGGTAGAGGGGAAGGGAAAAGTGCAGTACAGGATTAGTAGAATACAAGATAAATAATAGGGCCAGCTGGTGGCAAGTGCAAGGTAAGTGCCGGGAGGAGGGGCTGTAGGATACAGAGACAGTCCCGTAGTGCAGGGAGACAGTGCAGGAAGAGTGGCTGGGCCAAGGACCGAGATCGGTGAGTGTCCCAGTTGCAGATTCAGTGCAGGTTCAGTGATTATAGCAGGGGAGAGAGGGAGAGAAAGCGGAGGCCAAGAGGAAGGTTTTGAGGTGCTTCCCGAACCAGAGATGGTTCTCCTCAAGTTTCAGGGGGGCAGGAAGGCTGTTCCAGAGGGAGGCCCCTGCTGCGGAGAGAGATCTACCCCCAACTCGTTGCTTGGAGAAGCTGCTGACTCTGAGGGAGTTGGAGGTGGATGAGCGAAGAGCTCGAGAAGGAAGATATTTAGGAAGAGAGAGTTGAAGGTATTTTGGCCCAAGGCCGCAGAAGGCCTTGTGGACAATGCAGAGGGTTTTGAACTTAATCCTCGCAGACACTGGGAGCCAGTGTAGTGATTTCAATCCTGGAGAGATACGGTCCCTGGGCTTAAGGCCAAGGACAAGTCTCGCAGTCCTGTTCTGGATGAGTTGCAAAGGGCGGAGAGTAGAGGCAGGCAAATTTAGATAGAGGCTGTTACAGTAGTCCAGCTTCGAGAGAACCAGGGCTCTAGAGACAGTGAGATTCTGGGGGAAGGAGAGGAAAGGAAGGATACCTCTGAGGAGGTGTAGCTGATAGTGTGACTTCTTAGAGACATCAGATATGTGAGGAGAGAAAGAGAGTGTGGAGTCGAAGGTGACCCAGAGGTTTTTTGCCTTGCAGGTAGGAGCAGGAAGAGGGCCAAGGGAGGCAGGCCAGAGAGCTGCAGGGAAGGAGGGAGTGGGTGTGCCGATGAGTAGAATCTCAGTCTTACTGGCATTAAGGCAGAGGTTGTTGGCGGCACACCATTCATGGATAGCAGAAAGACAGTCAGAGATGAGGGAAGGGGAAGAGGAGGCCGAGGGTAGCCTGAAGATGAGCTGGGTATCGTCCGCGTAGCACTGAAAGTTGGGACAGAGAGCAGCGATGCGGTGGGCAAGAAGTGCCAGATACTGGTTGAAAAGCCAGGGGGAGAGGTTAGATCCCTGGGGGACACCACAGGTAGAGAAAAAGATGTCAGAGAGGAAGGACCACAGTTGGACCTGGGAGGGTTGATTGGAGAGGAAGGAGGTCAGCCACGCCAGAGCCTGACCAGTGATACCCAGGTTATCATGGAGACGGTTCAGCAGTATGGTGTGGTTGACAGTGTCAAAGGCAGAAGAGAGAACGAGCAAAATGAGAACACAAGGGGTGTTGCAGTCAAGGTTTGAGAGCAGGTGCTCACGGATGTTCAGGAGAGCAGTTTCCGTGCTTCTGACTATGTCGTCAATATAGGCCCCACAGAAAATGGATTGGGGCTGTAATATCCTGTCCATAAGTCGTTGGAAAGTGGCTGTGCCCCATACAGACCAAAAGGAAGGACTTTGAACTTGAATAGTCCCAGGGTGTTGAGAAAGCAGTCTTTCCCTTATTAGGTCGATATACCGGGATCTGCAAATATCCCTTGGTTAAATCTAGGGTTGATAGGAATGTGCCATTTCCAGGTTTATCTATTAACTCATCGATGCGTGGCATAGGATACATTGAAGGTGGAGATGGCGTTAACCTGCCTAAAGTCTATGCAAAACCTCTAAGAATTATCGGGTTTAGATACCAACACAATAGAGGAGGACCATATACTTGAAGAGGGCTCGATAATGTTTGCCTTCAGCATTTTGTTAACTTCCTCACTCACTATTTGTTTCTGTGCTTCTGCAAGTCTATATGGTTTCAAAAGGACCACTTTTCTCTTTGTAGTTCTGATATAATGATAAGTAACATGTAGTCTCCCTGGTTTCTCACAGAATATATTGGGGAATGCCATAATAAGGTTGTTCAAATCTTCTTGTTTCTGTCTAGATAATTCTTGGGGGAATAAGCTCAGTATTGTCTATCTCCTCCGGTACAAACAAGACAATATTGAGGAGGTGGCAGCAGATGTATTTTCTTTCCACTCCTTTAGGAGATTTACATGGTAAAGGTGGGTTTTATGCTTTCTATCCGGTTGGGCTATTTTATAGGTACACGTTCCTGTTTGCTCAAGCACTTCATATGGGCCATGACACTTTGAGACAAGTTTATTTTCAGATGTAGGTAAGAGGACTAATAACTTCTGTCCTACTGAAAAATATCTTAAATTCACCTTCTTGTCATAGGTAGACCTCTGTGGGGCCTGCGCTTTCTCCATGTGAGTGTGGAGTAGACTCTGGACGGGTTTCATGTGCTCTCGCAACTGGGTAGCTGTCTGTGAGAGGGTAATAGGTGCCTCTTCTCTCTCTTCCCAGGTCTCCCGGAGCATGTCTAGGACATGTCTTTGTTCTCTACCGTAAAGTAATTCAAAAGCAGAGAATCTGGTGGATGGCTGAGGGGTCTTTCTTACTGCAAATAGGACCCATGGGATCATGTGATCCCAGCCCTTCCAATCCTCATCTACCACTGCCCCTCAAACATTTTAAGGGTCTTGTTAAATCTACCAATCTGTCCGTTTGGGGGTGGTAAACTGAGGTTCTTAAGGTGTTAAGGTGTAGTAATTCCTTGACTTCACCCATAAGTTTACTCATGAAATTGGATCCCTGATCCGTTATAATTTCCTTGGGGAAACCAAGCCTAGAAAAGAATGGTAGTAGGTGTTTTAAAATTTGCTGGGTTGTGTTGTTTCGCATGGGGAAAGCATCTGGGTACCGGGTAGTGTAAATGATTACGAGAACATATTTATTACCAAGTCTAGAGGTTTCCAACGGTCCAATGATATCCATCCCAATTCGGGAGAAAGGGATTTCTATTATAAGTAAGGGGTTTAGAGGGGCAGGTAAGGGATTATGTGCGCTGGTTTTCTGGAATATTTCACATGTCTGAATGATGTTCTTTATAACAGCAAGCATGGATACCTGGCCAGTAGAATTTCCCACTGATGTGAGCTTGGGTTTTAGATTGTCCTAAATGTCCCCCTGTGAAATAAGAATGTGCAACATCTAGCACGATTTTACGATTGGTTTTGGTAATTACTAAGTTTTACTTAGGCCTTCTCTGGAGCTTTCCTTTCTATATAATAATTCCTGTTTCAGGAAGAAAAAGGGGCTCCCCTTTTCTTGTCCTTCTCCCTCAGGAATCACTTGTGAGTAAGCCTCTGCAAGTGCGGGAACATTTTGCCAGGCGAAGGCTAGATCGGGAAGGATGGAAGGTTCTTCTTCCCTCTTTGCCTCAGTGATAGATGTTTTATCAGCCTCTCCAAAGCCTAAACTACCTCTCTGTTTCCTCTGGTTCACTTTCTTCCTTAAAACAGGGAAATGGAGCCTTCTCAAGAATTCCCTGTGCAATTGTGTCCCCACAGTTGTCCCCACAGTGTATTTCAAATGGAGTTTTATCATGGTTCTGTAAGGGAACCTTTATGTCTCCCCGAAGGTCTGGATCAGTGATACCTGCATCTAGACCAAACTTCCAGGCCAGGCTAGATTTTGGGGCCAATCTTCTATAACAACCCGCAGGAGGTATTCAGACTAAGTCCGTGGGAATCATCCCTCTTCTCCCTGGAGGGATAGTGACTTCTCTGCTGCTGCAAATATCAAAGTCTATGAATTCTTTTGTGTTGGTAGAGAGGTCTGAGGCTCTGTGACTAAGGTTCTGGAATTTTAGGGTCCCCCAATTTGTCTCAAATGAGTCGTATCCCACTCCTGTCACCATATGTAGGGTACGCATGGTATCACAAGTAAGACACTGACACAATGGGTACAATTTGTTAAACCTTTATTGAAATTGTTGGGGTTGGAGAAACTCCTATTTTGCCCTATAACTAAGATGGGAGTAGTCTGGACCATCAAATAATAAATAACGCAGTCTTAGTGGAGTCTGTCTAATCAAAATGGCCTATGCTAACAAAACCTAATGTCTGCCCTAACTCTTGTACAAAAAAGCATTGATATGCAATAGGATGTGCCCCACTACATCAGTTATAAAAATACCTTAGGTTCAAACAGGCTAGTCCCCTGTGCATGATCAGGGGCACGGGAGGGGTTACTCGATCACCCTGTCTTGTTAGATTCGGTGAGGGATGGTATTACGATCTGTTAGTACAAGGGTGGGCGCCCCCCTTTGGGGGCCATAAACTTGGGGTTAGCGGGGATACCAACGGGCCATGGGGGGCATGTAACTGGTGCCTGAGGGGCGGTGGGATTTAGGACCAGGTAGCTCATAATTCATGGAGTCAGGCTGCAGTGGCCTTTGACATGGGGGAGGCGGATGTTTGAGATGGGTCCAGCAGGCTTGGGAGGGGAGGCGAGGCTGTGCTGTTCGAACACCAGCTATCTCTGGCGGGCCTGGGCAGGGGGAGGGGAGATGGCCTTGCCGCTCTGTGCGCGGCTCCCTGTACAGGGCAGTGTACTGTGCCGGGGGTGAGGGGCGAGTAACAACACATGGGGTCTCTAAGATGTTTTACACACATTTGCATTAGAAGGGATACCATTTTAGTACAACATTTCATATCTACAGTTGACATACGAACATGAGGTAGCGTTAGGCAGGTTTGTGTGCAAAGAGGGCAAAGCATATTATTGTATGGTTCCATCATTGTAGCCAGTCTTCATGTATTTTCACATTATAAACAATAGCTATTGCACATTACTCTTTACTCACTCGTCTCCATATTAGCAGCAAACGTTAGTCAACAAGAAATATATTACAAAAATGGTTTCTACACATTACAAGGGTTCTCGGGGTGGACGGGGGTGTGGGGCGCCACCCAGTCTAATGCAGGGGGCTCGGTGCAGGGTCAGGGCAGGCAGGTTTGAACCGGCTTCAGTTACTTCCTAATGTTTCTGGTCATGGCTGGGGCAATGATGTACTGCGGAAGGTTAACTGTTACAGTGTTTATTTTGTTGTTTGTTCGTGTCTGGTTGCTCGTGAGAACAGGCCTTCAGCGGATCTGCCATGCGGCGGAGGGTGGGGGAAGTGTGGGCCTCTGCGAGTGCGGTAGAGTGTGGGACAGGCTGCAGCTTTCAGTGTGTCCTGCCTGGGTTACATCTAAGCGCTTCTAACAAAATGGAGTTGTCTTAATACAAGATGGCATCTATGCTATGTCACATAACGTGGTTGTGCAGCCTCATGTGTCGGTCCGCAGCCGCCCTGCCGCCTGGGCCTGGGGGCAGGTGGGCTGCCGACGAGTCATGAGTCTTCACCTGGGTGGGAGATGTAAGTGGGAGGGGGTCCTATTGACCTGTCCTCCCCTACATTTCCCCCCTTACGTTACTTAAGTAAAGTATACCTTAGCTCCCCCAGCCGCTCGTGCTCCTTCTCATTTAACACTGCCTCTTCCCAGGCCGGTGACCCTTTTATTGGCATCCAAGCTCTACAAACCCCCCCCGGAGGCTTTCCCCCCTTCTAGCGTACTCATCTGGTGTGCAGGTCATATATATATACATCCTCCATCTCCCTCCAGGTCCACCCATACCTCTGTATACCATTCTAATTCTAGGGGCTCTTTTATTGTGGTGTGATATAACCTGTCCACTATATCCCCATCATAATATATAGGTACCAGTCTAGATTTGGGCTCAGAATTCTCACCAGTTTGTACGTGTGCTTCCTGTTGCATTTGTGCCCCTTCTCTGGCGTTGCCCATTGTCACCATCATCATTGCTCCATTGGGGGCTGTATTTGTGCAGCATCGAAGACCCAGCTGGCACACGCAAAAAATCACAAGCAAAAATATGATGAGGGGCATCAGTAGTTTGAATGCAAGCCCCATCCAAGAAGGCACCCATGAAAAAATGTTGTCGAACCATGTGCTCGAATCTGCACCGCCTTCTTTCTTCATGCGCTCCCCTAGGTTGTGTACTGCGGCGATGACGTGCGACAGCGTTCCATTATCGGCATCTTCAGAAGGTACAAAAGGGCAACAGGCACTTCCGATTTTTCGGCAAACACCTCCATCCATCGGCGTCAACAGGTCTAAGACATATCTGTTTTGCATTGTCATTAGTCTCCGAGCCCTCAGCTCCACCTTGATCACGTTGAACCCTTTTTCAGTGTCGTTAGCCAGTTGGATCAGCTCCCAACGGGTTATCTGCAGCCACTTTGCGTTCGTTCGTGCCTGAATTCTTGGGATGAGGTAGGCGAAGAAGGTTTCGGCTGAACTGAATAACCTATACCTATCTGGGATCTGTGCCAGGAGTTCTGAGGAGGCCCGTGATATGTAGTTTGACGACCTCCATTTTCTGGATACGATCCCTTCAGTGTTCCCTTCTGACAGGGCGTACAGTGGTGGCTCTTCAGTGGGAGGGGTGTTGGCTGCTGCTCGGGTCATTGTCCTGCCCCTTCTCCTATGTGGCTCTCCGGGATCACCATTAGAGCTGAGTGCAGTGTCGCCAGGGAACACGTGCCCCTCCATGATGGTGGGAGGTGCATGTATGCCCATTTGCCACAGACCCAGTAAGTGTCCATCAGTGCTGCCGTCCCCTTTTTCATGTCTGGGATTATGAGGGTTTTGCTGCAGTTCATGTTTCTTCCCATGTCGATCTTTCCTTCTCCTAGGAAACAAAGTTCATTTGAGATCTCTCTCTGCAGCTTGAATGGTTTTTCTATGGTGCTCACCCAGGTCAATTTAGCTACGTGTTCTGTCCAGACTGTGGTGCACGTTTTCTCAATCCATTGCAACTTTTCGGTCGGTAACCCTCGCAATGCTTCGGCCTTGCATGTCACTACATCGTCTTTCCATTTATTTTCAGAGAATAGTGTTCCCTTTATTACGAAAAAAGGTTATTTCAAACGCACCACTCCTTTGGTTCTCGAGTAGCAAGTTTTCTCATTTTGCAGCATTTCGAAAGATACCGTGTGTGCCTGAAAGGTGTTCTTAATTCTGCACAAGGTGAGATGAAGGAGACATTGGGCATCTGTGAGAGGCAATTCTTGTGGCATTAAAACTTTAGGTGTGCCTGAGGCATGGGGAATCAGTGCGCACACATAGCAACTTTCATTAGTGGTTTGTTTAGCTGTGGAACTCTTGTCTGCATACCATTTATTCGATTGGTGTGGGTGCCTGGGATCTTCTATTGTATCTAGCCCCAGGCCAGAGTATTCGTCATATTTCTTCCTACCCACCTCCCTCCTTCTTCTGCTGCTTTTAAGATATGTTTTCGCATTCCTGGCTACATGCAGTAGGGTCTCCCTTTCCCCCGCTCCCCCCTTTTCCCACTCATCATATAGAACCATAAAATTGTTAGTCATTTCCGTGTTTTCTTTCATCCTATCTCTGGTGTAATCATTTTCTATGGGAGGATCGGTTGTCGTTGTGGGCGGGGTGGCAGTGGTATCGTATAACCATGATATAACTGAGGGATGCCGGTCGTTTAGCTTATGTACACTGAAATTCATAGCATTGTGTTGGGGCTCTGGAGGGGTGGTTGACTTGTCGTTGGTGTCATTCTGGCGTATACCAACTGGAAACCATCCCATATTAAATAATTACCCTCCTTAAATGGTTTGCTTGCATTTTCCCTGCTGGTTCCACTACCTCCCCTCTCATTTATCTCAATGCAGATAAATGCTGTAATCCAATAGATCACCAGGCCAAACATGAGTATGAAAAATATGATTGCACAGACAGTCAAACCGCATTCATATGAGTATGTACGTAAATCAAGGTTAATAATTCTACTCCTAGCGTCCCTATTGCTAATTGTTGCAGGCTGCCTGTTCGTTGCCATGGTTTCTCCTATATGTTAAAACATAAAAGGCAGATTAAGCATATAATTACATTCATTTTTGCATTTCCAACTTTAGAGTGGGAAGAGAAAGCGGCAAAGAAGACAAGAGAAAATAATGCAAAACTTATAGGGCCTCATTATAAGTCGGGCTGAACGGGTGAAACAGCGCCGTAAAAGGTTGCGGCGCCGTTCATCCCGTTCCACCCGATTCCGAGTTCCCCTCGCGGGACCCGTTCTGCACGTCTGGTTTTACCAGACGTGCAGACCGTGTCCCGTGGGGGGAGGAGGGAGCAAACAACGGGCCATCTCGTAATGGCCCGTTGTTTGCTCCCTCCCCCATTCCCATTTCAGCTCTATGGGGGCTGAAATGGGAATGGGGATGAACCGTGTCTGTGTCCTCGAGTGAGGAAATACCGGACCATCCGAACTTGGAATGGTCCGGTAAGTCCTCATTCCGAGGACACGGACACGGATGAGGAAATGCCGGCAGCCATGGCGCAAATAGAGTCATGGCTACCGGCATTCCTCGTAATGAGGCCCATAGTGTTTAAATTAGGGTATTAAGAGTTGGGCAATTGAAGGAGAGAGAAAGAGAGAGAGAGTCTTATCATTTTCATTTACTACTCTTTTACTTTTTGCTGTAAACATCGTTATTACACATTGCTTATGCAGTAAATCATACATGTTCATTGCCAGTAAGAGATATATACATTATTTTTTTATTATTATTATTATTTTTTTTCCTGACGATTACTCCTCTACCCTTGTGTAGTTTCCCTGTCTGGGTTCCCTGCACTTTCTGCTGATCCCACATTGTCATAAGCTTTTCGAACGTCTGTTAAATATATCCAATACCTCAAGCCCTTCACTTTTACTGCTGTGGGCGTGCAAAACACTACTTCATATGGGCCATGAAATCTTGGAGCATTCCACCTACGAACGAAACTCCTGACGTAAATCATCTCACCTGGGTCTAGCTGACCTGCTGTGTTTCCTTGTTCTGCTGTAGGTGTTTCATCCTCCCCCTCACTTGTGAATGGCGCAGCCAGTTGTTTTGCTATCGTACGTGCTGCTTTAGTGAGTTTTGTTAGGTACTCGTTGAACTCCTCTCCCAATACAGTGGCACTTCTGTGTGCATCCGAATGTCTGCGGAGAGGTGAGTTTGCTGTGTGCATTCGTCTCCCTGTCACAATCTCATGTGGTGACAGATGGTGGTCTTTGCTGGGCTGATTTCTCAGCTCGAACAAGGCCAAGGGGAGGCAATGCACCCAATTCTTTTTAAGGGTGAAGCACAATTTTGAGAGTCTTCCCTTAAGTAGTCTGTTTATTTTTTCTACCACACCGTTACTTTGCAGGTGAAAAATCAAGCATAATTTATGTTTGATTCCTAGCATTGACGTTACTTCTTTGAAGAGATCGTTCACAAAGTGCGTGCCGTTGTCAGAGCGAATCACGTCACAAATTCCCCAGCGGGGGAATACTTCCCGTACTAGAAACTTTGCGGCGCATTTGGCATCTGGGCAGGCACAGGGACCTGCCTCCACCGATCGTGAAAAGGGACACACTACCACTATCATATACCTTGCTCCGTTGCACCTTTCGCCCATATCTGCATAACCTATATGCAGCTCTCTGAACGGACCTACCGGCTTGGGTAGCGTTCCTCTCAGTGTCCTTAGAGTCATGCCGGAATTGTATATCTGGCACGTTATACATTCCATTGTCAATTTTGAAAGCTGTTCTTGTAACCCTGGAATGAACCAGTGTTCCTGTATCTCGGCGGCAATGTGTTGTTTTGCATTATGTGCTGGGAAGTGCAGCTGTTGCAACGCTATTTCTAGTAGTTTGGTTGGCATAACTACTTTACCTGTGTTGTTTTGTCGCCATAGTAAACCAGTAGCTGACTGGCTACACCCGCTTTTTGTCCACAATTCCTTTTCTTCCTCTGTTGTCCCTTCCTGTAGCTCCAATATTTGGGACACTGGCATGGCATTGTACCCGTCTGGAAAATCGTTCTCTGATTCTTTCCGCACCACGTACTCACCTGTTCTTTCTTTTGTTAGGTATGACGCCTCTTTGGCGGTTGCGTCCGCTGCCGCATTTCCCAAAGATACAAAGTCAGTGTTGTTGGTATGGGCCTGGCATTTCACTATTGCTACCATGGTAGGTTCCTTCAAGGCTTCTATGAGTTCTTTTAGTAGTTCAGCATGTTGTACAGGCGAACCGTCTGCTCTGTTGAACCCTCTCCTTCCCCACCTGGTGAGCCCTCCATTTACTGTTGTGGCCATATATGCTGAATCTGTGTAAATGGTGACTGCACACCCCTTTGCCACAAGTAAGGCTTCAATTAGTGCTATGAGTTCTGCTGCCTGTGCAGAAAAATGGGCGTGCAGTCTCTGTTGTATTAGCACTTCGTACTCACCTTCTTCCAGTCGTACGACGGCCACCCCCAAGTGTTTCTCTCCAGTTTCTGAATTTATGGAAGCTGACCCATCTATGAAAAATATTTCACCTTCAGCTAATGCGTTTTCACTTACTACTGTCGCCCCATTTTCCTCTCCTTGATATGTTGCGCAGTCATGTGCTTGTACATCTTCCACAGTGCATGGTTCTGAAATAAATCTAGCAGGGTTGACCACTTTGCATCGTACTACATGTATATTGGCACTGGACAGGATTACCTCGTATGCAGTTGCTCTCTGAGTTGTTAATGTGCTTTTTGATCGCTCCAGTATGGCGAACAATGAATGTTCCACATACAGTGTCAGTGAGCACCACATTACTATGGTGGCGCTTTTCTCTATGGCGAACGCGGCGGCTGCGAGGGCCTGTTCGCATGCGAAGTGCCCCTGCATCACAGCATCTAGTGTTCCACTGTAGTATGCCAGAGGCTTGTGTCCCAATGATGTTTTTTGTGTCAAGACTGCAGTCACATGAGTGTGCCTTTACAATGTGAGAACAGGTAAAACTTGCGTTCATAATCTGGATTCACGAGTACTGGCGTGCTTGATATGAGTTCTTTGAGTGAGGTGAATGCATCGCACACTTCTGAATCCCACTGAATCTCTGTATTTTCTTTTTGTGCTTCTTTGAGTGCCTGAAGCAATGGGCGGGTATATGCTGCGTAATCCAAAATCCAGGCACGGCAATAGTTGCACATCCCTAGGAATTTTTGCATATCCTTCACCGTTTTTGGCCTTCCTACCGCTGAGATGGCTGCCACTCTGTCTGGGATAATTTTCTTGCCGTCTTTTGAAATTAACTGCCCTAGGTACAGCACCTCACGTTGACAGTATTGCAACTTTTCTTTGTCAACCTTATACCCCTTTTGGGCCAACAATGTCAATAGGGCAATGGAGTCTTTTCTACATTCTGCTTCGTTTTTACTGCAGATCAACAGATCGTCCACGTACTGGATTATCGTGCTGTCTGCTGTCATGTTTCCAAGATCTTCATGCAATATTCTGTTGAATATGCTGGGGCTTTCACAATAACCCTGGGGCAATCTGCAGTGTTCGTACCTCCTCCCCCCCAGGGTAAATGCTGTCAAGTATCTACACTCTTCTGCAAGTGGTATGGAAAAGAATGCATTTTTCAAATCCACCACTGTCAAGTGTGATGCTTCTTTTGGGATACTACACAGAATGGATGCAGGGTTCGGAACCAAAGGGAACTCTTTCTGAATGATGTCATTTAATGGGCGTAGGTCCTGGATCATCCTCCAGGCTCCTCCTTTTGCTTTTTTGATTGGGTAAATACATGTGTTACACAGGGAGTTTGACGGTACTATTATCCCTTGTGTCAGTAGCGCATTGATCGTTTCTTTTATTCCTTCCTCTGCTTCCCGGGACAGGGGGTACTGTTTTACTCGGGGCAGTATTGCCCCAGGTTTGAGATAAATTTTCACCGGAGTGACTCCGTGCAGCAGCCCTACATCATGTGGGCCTGCTGTCCACAACTGCCAGGGCACCGATTGCATGTCATCATTGAAAAATGACGGTGGTGCCCCCACTACCGCCATTAACTGTACTGGCACCTCTCTCTGTTGTATCATTATTTCACAAGGGATGGCTATTTCCATGATTATTTCTCCATCACTTTCTGAGTCAGTGAAAAGCTCCTCATCTGATAAATCTTGAAGTACAATGTCGGCATTCATGCATAATACTGTGCTCCACTCACAGCCGTGTATGTCCATTGCAATTACAGCTATCCTTTTGGCTGCAATTTGTACTGAATGTATGTCTAGTGACATCACTGTCCCTGGCATTATCTCTGGGTGGGCTATTGGGCAGAAAACAAATTCTGCTGGTACCCTCCACTCCAGTTTTTTCGACTCTGGAACCACCCGGGCCAATGTTTTTAACCCATGAAGGAACATGTCTGGATTCACTGGTATACCACGCACCTCTGGGCACGTGGCTCGTGAATATATCACTAACATTACTCGCATTGGACACATTCCTGGTGTCGAACAGACAATTCCTCCTCTTTTGGTGAACGAAATAGTCATGTTAAGCTTGCTAAGGAGATCCCTCCCCAGTAGATTGACAGGGGACTGTTCATAATACAATAGGGGGCCCTCACTGTCTTTCCCCCCACTGTCACATCCAAATCTTCTGTGTAAGGAACTTCGACCACCGCCCCAGAGAACCCCTGCGTCTCCAATTTACGATTAGATAGCGGAAACCGGCCTTCACGTATACATGATTTCTCGGCTCCGGAATCTACCATAAAGATGAATTGTTTATTTCCTATCTCTGCCCCTATCAATGGTTCCTCGCTTGCATTGAAGGTTGTCGATAGGATTGGACACGCGAGTGCTCTCTGTGGGCTGTCCTAAAATGGGTGCCTTGTTGTACCCCCTTGACTGAAAACATTACCTGAAACCACCGCTACTCCTCCATATGGGGCAGGTGCGCCGTTTGATGTTGTGGTGAAGGGGTTGTTTTGTGTGTAGGGGAGGTGCTCGCTACTTTGTGGGTGTTATTGTACATTATGTGGACATTCCCTGTATTGCTCTTGTCCTCTTTGAGCTTGATGTTCCCTTCCCCCGTCCCGGGGCAATCCGTATGGGCTCCCTGGATGGGGGTGCCCTTAATACTGGTCGTCTTGGTAATCTGGGTTTGGTCTGCTTCTACACTCTCGTGAGAAATGTCCACACCTCCCACAATTCCAGCAGTTCCCTTGTCCCCCTCTAGGTCCTGCTCCACCATTTCCGCCATTACCCCCGTATCCCTGTCCACTTCCCCTACACCTTTTGTACCCACCTCTTCTGTTGCTGGGGTACCACGCTTGCCACTGCGGACCTCCGTAATCCTCCTGTCCATTCCACTGTCTTTGCCCGTTGTCTGCCCAATTTGCAGCCGTCCTCCCCTGTATAGCTACCACTCCCTCCTCCTACTCTGTATCTCTATCATGTGGGAGTGCTGCTACAGCTGCGGCGACCTTCACCAGTTTCGTCTGTACTAGCTTGGCCTCATCTGCCAGCCTTTTTTGTGCCACTTCCTTCTCCCTCTCCCTGATTCTTTTGCAATGGTGCACTATTATGCTTTGTATTTCCGGCCACCCCTTCGCCTCAATCCCTGCTATTTTCTGAAACACTTTCGGGAGCCCCCTCTTTATTATGAAGTAAAATAATGATGTTGATTGCTCATACGGTGTATCCATTTCAGCTCTCCACATCTCCTGCATTCAAAAAATGTAATCCATAACCTCTTCTCCATCGTGCATAGTGCATTGCATTACTGACTGTAAATCCGGTGTGTCTGGCAATGTTTCTCTTAATGCGTCCCAAACTCACCCTCGCACTGTATTGAAAGCTGCGCCATAATGTCTGTCACTATCCAATGTTATTCCCGGGAAACCTGCTTTTGCCCACACCCGGTCCGATTGGTCACCCACTGCTGACACAAGTAGACTTTTTAAATCTCCTATTGCCAAGGGCACCCCTGCAGTGTGTTTCTCAAAGGCATATATCCACTTGCTGGCCCCCCTGACAACGGAGGCAAAGATTTTAATAAATTTGCCTTATCCATCTGTGCCCAGGGTATGTAATTTGGTCTTCCCGCCCCCCGATGTATCAGTAGGAGTTGTAATCGTCCCTTACTTCCTTTTCCAATACTTACCTTTGTTCCTTTCTTCCCCACCATGGCTATCCTTCCCATCCTGTTCCTCAATCTTCCTGTCCTCTCCTGTTCCATTACTCTCCCCAGCGGTGTCTCCCCAAACTCTATTGAGCTGCCTCCTGCAGCCATTCCCAACCTCCCATCTTCTTGCTCATCTTCCTCTATTTCACACCATAACTCTTCTCTTCCATCACCTACCACTTCTCCTCCCTCTGTACTTCCTCCGGTATTGTTTGTTCCCAGTTCTACTATCTGGGTGGGCTCCTCTTGTATCCTGAATAGTATCTCCCCTTTCTTCCACCTTTCCTCATTTGACTTATCTAATGTGTGAGATCGGGACAATCGTTCTGATTTTGTCGTACCGTGCTCACCTTGTTCGCATATGCTTTGTATCCTTGACAACTCTTCTCTGGCTATCGAGAGCCTTGCGTCTAAGTCTTCTGTTAACTTACATATATTTACTGAAGGGGTACTCACCTGTTCATTTGATCGGGGGCAATCATATGGTGGAGGTGCTGTTGGCCGTGCTGTAGGGGCAGGGGTACTGGTGGGCACATATGAGGGATCACTATACCCCTCAGCGGGTGCAGGCTTGTTCAAGAGTGGGTACAATCGGGTTACCTCTACCACTCCCTCTTTCCCCCCGCCCTCCTTACCACTCTCTGCTCTTGCTGATGGGGTGGCAGTGAGGGCAGGTTGATCGAGAGTGGTGTCTTGTTTCTTTGGTGGGGGTATTTCCTCAAATAATCGCCATAGATCTAGTATTTCTCTTCTGTTGTGAAAGTGTTTTCCCTTGTATTTTATGTATATGCAGGTGGCTACCATATCCAAAATGCTTTTATCAAATGACCCTCCTCGTGGCCACACCTGGGGGAGACCTGCTCCCTTCAGTTCTGTAACCCACTGATCATGCTACTTAGTAATTCTTTCTGCATACCCCGGTAAACTTCTACAGATGTGCGCTAACGGTGTTTCCGCCCCCATTTTTAGACCTGTGTTATTCTATCCTCTTGAGTCACTCCCTTCAATCACAACACGTGTGTAACTACAACTATGGGGCTGTTCTAACTGTCAAATCCTCACGATCAATTTAATATAAAAACAACTTCGTCGAATCTTACCAGGTCACACTTACAGCGACCATTTCACCTGGAAATCACTTCAATCACTGATAATTTATATATAGACATTTAATTGTAAAACCCATAAACACACTGTGCACAACACACAACAGACATTCACCATATATCAACTTACACGCATAGCATCTTTTACCCTCCCTGCCTGACTCTTCGCCTTTCTCTGCGGCGATGCCCAGTGACCCTCACACAACCCTCCCTTTCTTTTTATATATATATATTTTTTTTTCGTACACGGACTTGTTTTACCTCTAATAGAAAAGAAAAGAGAAAGAAAAGCTAGTTCTAACTTATTTTTTTCCATGTCTCTCTATTTAGACACCCTCAAGTTATTCTTCTATGGTTTCACTTATTCCCAGCTCTAGTCAAGATAGCACTACGTGGCGCCGCCTTCTACCCCCTTACAGAGATAGGTTCCCGTCCTGTTTTACCTTTTTCACTTTCGTATCCTAATGGCCATATGCAAAGAAAGAGAAAGTATTTAGAAATTAGAAGTCCCCTCTATGTTCCCAACTTATTTACCCTTGTCCTCTCAATTATTCTCTCTTTTAGTATCGCTCGCACTTAGTACTCACGTGCCCGTCTTGATCCGAGACCCTCCGGATTTGGTCCGTCCAAGCGGCGCAGCCTCGCACTCAATGGCCCTACCCGGCTCCGGCGAGCGGTACTAAGGTTTTTTTCAAACGGGACCCGTACCCTCTCGCCCTAACTGCATGCGCACGACTCTGCGTACCAGTTGCCATAGGTGGGCGGCTCTGTTGAGCGGGCGCGCCGTGCGTCTCCACTGCGACCGGGGCCGTCTCGTGCCAAGGGGACAGTTTAAGAATTTAAGAAAAATAAATCACGTCTATGGGGTCACCACTGAATGTAAGCGTCCCCAGAAACACACCCCCCTTAATGAGAGGCAATAAGGACACACCCCGGAAGGGAATGAGACCAAGACCAAGTGCGGGTGAGATAAAAGGGTTTCTTTATCTAAGTCAATATAGGGCATGCAAAGGACTCTGCAAACTCCGAGAGCGCTCTGTCTGACAATAACAAAGACAGGCCTACTTATTTACAGAAATGACGTCATGGGTGACACAAGCTATAAGGGGCACATAATCGTAGGGATTGGGTGGTGATGCCTAGGGGGTATACATTGTCGCCAGTTGCTCCTTCAGGATTGGGGGACGTTGGTGCAGTGCCACGTAGGGTGGAAGGTCAGCTGGGCCCATCGGGGTGGAGTGCCGGGCCGGACATGCCTTGTAGTCATGATTGGTAACTAAACTAACATTTGCCCTTGTGGCCACTCATTCACACCCATTCGTTACACTTCATGCTTCCGTTGGCTTGTATGCACTGACCTTAGATCAATAAGCAGACAGGAACATTGATATGCAATAGGATGTGCCCCACTACATCAGTTATAAAAATACCTTAGGTTCAAACAGGCTAGTCCCCTGTGCATGATCAGGGGCATGGGAGGGGTTACTCGATCACCCTGTCTTGTTAGATTCGGTAAGGGATGGTATTACGATTCGTTAGTACAAGGGTGGGCGCCCCCCTTTGGGGGCCATAAACCTGGGGTTAGCGGGGAGACCAACGGGCCGTGGGGGGCATGTAACTGGTGCCTGAGGGGCGGTGGGATTTAGGACCAGGTAGCTCATAATTCATGGAGTCAGGCTGCAGTGGCCTTTGACATGGGGGAAGCGGATGTTTGAGATGGGTCCAGCAGGCTTGGGAGGGGAGGCGAGGCTGTGCTGTTCAAACACCAGCTATCTCTGGCGGGCCTGGGCAGGGGGAGGGGGAGATGGCCTTGCCGCTTTGTGCGCAGCTCCCTGTACAGGGCGGTGTACTGTGCCGGGGGTGAGGGGCGAGTAACAACACATGGGGTCTCTAAGATGTTTTACACACATTTGCATTAGAAGGGATACCATTTTAGTACAACATTTCATATCTACAGTTGACATACGAACATGAGGTAGCGTTAGGCAGGTTTGTGTGCAAAGAGGGCAAAGCATATTATTGTATGTTTCCATCATTTTAGCCAGTCTTCATGTATTTTCACATTATAAACAATAGCTGTTGCACATTACTCTTTACCCACTCGTCTCCATATTAGCAGCAAACGTTAGTCAACATGACATATATTACAAAAATGGTTTCTAGACATTACAAGGGTTCTCGGGGTGGGCGGGGGTGTGGGGCGCCACCCAGTCTAATGCTGGGGGCTCGGTGCAGGTTCAGGGCAGGCAGGTTTGAACCGGCTTCAGTTACTTCCTAATGTTTCTGGTCATGGCTGGGGCAATGATGTACTGCGGAAGGTTAACTGTTACAGTGCTTATTTTGTTGTTTGTTCGTGTCTGGTTACTCGTGAGAACAGGCCTTCAGCGGATCTGCCATGCGGCGGAGGGTGGGGGAAGTGTGGGCCTCTGCGAGCGTGGTAGAATGTGGGACAGGCTGCAGCTTTCAGTGTGTCCTGTCTGGATTACATCTAAGCGCTTCTAAAAAAAATGGAGTTGTCTTAATACAAGATGGCGTCTATGCTATGTCACATAACGTGGTTGTGCAGCCTCATGTGTCGGTCCGCAGCCAGCCTGCCGCCTGGGCCCGGGGGCAGGTGGGCTGCCGACAAGTCATGAGTCTTCACCTCGGTGGGAGATGTAAGTGGGAGGGGGTCCTATTGACCTGTCCTCCCCTACATTTACAAAAAAATGTTTCAACCTAAAAGTTCACAAAGGTCCCCCTCTGCCGGGCTCAGAGCTCTCATGATAAAGTTCAACACACACTTGCAAGAGGGGGTGTAGGGAAGGCATGGTATCAACAGTAGGACAGACGCATGTGACCACATTTCAAGGGTGTTTATTGAACCTTCGCAAGGGTGTGATAAACACCTATCTAAACCTAAATCTACAGATGGGAGCAAGCTACGACCATCAAATAACAATAATACAGTCATAGTGGGGTCTTGTCAAAATAAAAGGGCCTATACTAAAAAGAACTATTGGCAATCCTTACCACTAATTTATAAATAGTGTGGGGTAATGTTCATAAAAAAGAAAGAGGTGTTCACAAAATGATATGTCAGGATGTTCGGCCCGTTGGCCTCCCTTCCCCACGTTTTCAGCATTGGGTAAGGTGGTTCACCCGAGCAAAGCACAAACTCTGGCTTCTGTGGCTTGAGGATACAGTTCAATTTCGAGCATCAGGACCTTCTGTGTCCAAGTCTCTTTACTTCTTAAAAAGTCTCTTGACTCAGAGGGCCTGATGTACAAAAACAAGATGCAAAAGTTATTTTCTTTTTACAAGTATTCAATTTGGCTGTTCACCCTGACTCCCCCTCAGCCGGGCTCAGATCCCTTTAAAAAACAACAGTTCCATGTTGGATCCCCCCTTCCAGGCTCAGATCCCCTTATTACACTGTTCAGAGAATTCTTTGTTGGGTGACTCACGGTTCACCTTGGATCCCCCTCAGCCGGGCTCAGAACCTTTCAAAACAAAAGTTCAACGTAGGATCCCCCTCTTCCAGGTTTAGATCCCCTTATTACAATATTCAGAAAATGCTTTGTCGAGTGACTCACGGTTCACCTCGGATCCCCATCAGCCGGGCTCAGATCCCTTTCTTTTACTCAATTAGTCCCCCTCTGGCAGGCTCAAACCAATTGTGGTGTACATTAAACTATCAAAGACTTTGAAATGTGCACAGGGTTTAGCTTGACCCGTTGCAGGACCACTTCTATCTCAAGATTTCCTTTTCTCACATTCAGCATCAGTTGGATACCTAACAGAGACTTTCAAATGAGCACCCACGTGGTGCCAGACCACTCGGTCTATGGTATCTTTTCTTGGCCTACCAAAGTTCACTTACTCCTTTGGTTTCCAATTATATTTGTGTCGCTCATCACTTACGCCTCACACACTGTTCTCTTTATGCAATGTTGCTGCTTGCAATCTTGGTTCAAAACACTGGCTGGTTTGGTATCAGTCTCTCTGACTCACTGGCTGTGCTGTCTTTACAGACACCGCTTTGTTGTAGGAGCCAAGGACAGTACCACAGCGGTAATCACTCCTCCGCTTTGGATATCGACACGGGAGAGCCCTGGGTACCTCCGACAGACTGTGCTGGTTTTGATCAGCTTTAGTTCCTGGTCTTAGGTTTCTTACTTTCCAAGCCTCGCGAAAGTAAAGGTCTTTAAAGGTCAAGGGTACTTCCCTCCTTGCAACCCTCTATGGTCTTGCCGTCTTTCTCCTCATATTAAACTGCCATCTTGGAACTGTTGTTTCCTCGTGTTCTTTGCCTCAATCAGAATGTGCTTTCGTGCTCCGCCTTTTATCCATGTGGGGAACTGTGTTGGAAGTCAGGTGTGTGTAATAATTCGTAATTGCCTGACCATGGGACATGTCAGGTCAGGGCTCTGGTGTTAGTCTGTTGTCGCTCATGGTGAGCTGTCCATGAGATAATGCTCGTGTCGGGAAAGGGGGCTGGGGTTTAGTTCCTAGGTATCCTACCTGGTAGGATGGGGAAAAGGTGTTACAGGGAAGGGGATACCGCGTCTCACCCTCCGGTGTCCCAATTCCACTCCCCGAATACTCCTCATCCAGTTGAACCTCCCGCACTGGTCCACCCCCAGGAACTCAATCCAAAAGTGATAGCTGTGTCCTGGCCACCTGGAGGACAGATCCCTGTGGATTAGCGGTTGAGACACCTTCAGGTGTCTCACAGGGGTTCCCTTCCCCAGGCTTATTTTCTTCCTCTTCTTTCCATCCAAATATTCCCAAGCTTTATCCTTCCCTTCCTTCTTAAATGGCTCAGGCAATATACTACAGTTCCCATAAATCCCCTTATTCACCTCACGATCCCTTCTGTTTTGTTTTACATCCCTATTACTTTCCCTCATTACATCAACCTTCCATAATCCTTTCCGTAGAATATTCGAATACTCCAAGCTCTTATTTTTGTTATCCAAATACTGTTTTTCAGACATATAATGTTAAACCTGTACACCTGACATGTCCTAACCCGTGGGCCAGGTAAGGTCAGGCAATTGACTCAAATCACACACACCTGATGGCCCTTCCCTTTCCCCACAGGAATAAAACATGGAGCTGGAGAAAGCAAGGAGAGTAATGTGAAGGCGAACACGAAAGACAGCACACGAAGACGGCTAAACTAAGGTGGCAGTTCCAACAAAGGAGAAAGGCAGCGGGAGATGAGAGGGAGGCGAGGAGAGAAGGAACCCTGCCCTTTTTGCCCCCGACCCACGAAACCATCATCAAAGGCAATCTGAGACTGCGTACAATAGCCCCATTGTCAGGCTACAGGTGTCAGAGTTACGCAGGGCCTGCCTATGCTGATAGGCAGGAGCGAAGGAAGCTCCCATGCCTGTGGTACCGAACTTGACTCCAGAGAAGCTGAAAGGCCAAGCTGTTTAACATAGCCGGTGAGTCGAGGGGAGAGCCCATAAGCACCGTGCTGTGTTGAGGGAAGATCGCAAAGTGGAAATGTTTGAAATAAGATAAATGAACTTTAAATGAACTGTTTGAACTGAAAGGGGGAAGCCAGCGACAGAGAGGAAAAGGCACCATGTGGGTGTTAGTGCAGGAGACTCTGGCTGAGCCCCATATTGAGAAATGACAGCAACCAGAAGGCCGTAGAGAGGGCCTGCCAAAGAGGAAGCAAAGTGGTCATACGTGAGGGTTGAGCAAAAGCCCTGTACAACTCAAAAGTCTTTCATCCACAAGTTGCAGAGGGAATTGAATCCTGCTGGTAAATGAAAGTAAAGAAAGGGACGTAAATCCCATGAACAATTGAGCTAAAAAAGCAAGAAAAGAAAGGCAAGTGTGAACCCGGAGGAGGGAATGCAGAGGGGGAGGGACGAAGCCTAAAAGTCCCAAGAAAGAGAGTGGTGAAGTGAACCCAGTGAAGGAAGGTCCACCAAACCATTCTTGAGAAAGACATTAAATAGTTGAGAAGGGTCCGAGCCCTGCGGAGGGAGATCAAGGGTGAAGCTAAACTCAGCACTGACAGTCAAGAGAGCTCCAAGCCCGGCACGAGGGAGATCCAGGGGTGAAGAAACCAGAAGGCTGCCAGTCGAGATGGATCCGAATTCGAAGGAGGAGATCCAAGGAGTTAAGCTATCATCCAAAGATTCAAATGAGCAAGGTTCGGCCCCAGAAGAGGGGGAACCCAAGAGTAAAGTCTATATCCCATTTGAATTCTGAACAAACTTTTCATTTGATAAAGGAACTTCGAGTGGATTGTGTCCCCCTTCCAGCTTTAGCTGCTTCGGAAAAATGTTCTCGGCAGAGGGTGCCGTGCGTCGATGTCGTCGAGTCAATGGTCCCTCGAAGGCCTCCGTCGAGGGTGACGTTATCGGGTATACAAGTAGCACGCACGGCGCCCGTTGGCCTCAGTTCCATTTTTCTGCGGTGCATGTTGCTTCGGAGATTAGGTGCGCCACGAGTTCTGTGAAACGCAGTGAATATTACTGATATATATCGATATGTCCTCGTCATGGACGCTGACTACGACCCCACCATCGGGTTTCAAAAAATGCAAATCTTGCGGTTCGAAAAGGTCCATCACGGACCCGCACCGAGAATGCCTGTGGTGTCTCGGGGAAGGCCACGACATGGAGGCCTGTACGAAGTGTCAGGCGATGACGGGGAAGCCTTGCGAGAGAGGAAGGGAAAACTACAGGTAGGTCGTAAATCTGACCGGAAAGCCTCTAGCGTCGAGTCGAGGTCCCGTGAGGAGAAGTCTCCTCGATGCAAAAGGCATTGGTCCAGGTCCCGAAGCGATTCCCATTGCTCGTCGTCTTCGACGAAAAAATCGAAGAAAAGACGCCACAGGTCCCACTCCACCTCGTCCTTGGACGAATCCCCAAAAAGAATTAAATGCCCCACAAAACATTCTTCCTCCGAAGAGTGGGAAGCATTCAGAGTTAAAATGATGGAGGTGTTTGAGAAAGCAAAGCCTCGGTCTGCGCCTTCTTCGGAAGCCGGCCGGGAGCGTCATCGCTCCGACACTCGCGCGCCCACGTGCCTAGGGGATCGAAGAAGGAAGGATCGAGAACCTTCTAGGACTCCGAGCGAGAAAGACCGCTCGAGTCGAGTCAACCGCTCGAGGTCACCGACGCCGTCTGAAACCCAATGCACCTCGAAGGGCAAATCTTCGAAGAGCGCCTCGACGCCCTCGAAGCCAGCTCCGTCGACGACCACTATTCTGTCGACGCCATCAACGCCTTTGTCGACATCGACCACGAAGCCCTCAGCGCCAAAGGTTCCAAAGCCTTCAGGTCAGCCAACTCAACCAGAAAAAGGAAAAGAGAAGGCTGCACAGCCTGTAATGCCTTCAGGGTCCACTAACACACCTCTCCCACCTCTCCCAGAAAAGGATTTTAAACCTCTTCCTAGGAAGGAATTTTTCAAGTCCCTGACCTCAATTTCTGAAGAACAGGAGAGATCTGATGAGGAGAATGTGCCTTTTGGACTGGAATATGGTACTCCAAATGTCACAGAATGCCTGATTTCTGAAGAAAGCAGGATGAGGGACCTGGTGGAATCCTTACATAATGCAAGTGGCATTGATACATCTCCTGAAACAGATTTTGGCAGACAAGATCCAGGAGAGCATGCCAGTCCCTCATACCGTCAACTAATGACAAAAGTGGTTGATTATTTAGGATGGGCTAGACCACCAACCCAATTCATCCAGGATGATTTGACCGATATATTGGACCATGGTCCCACCGAAGATCCAATCCTACCCTTCCATGTAGCCTTGCAAAATAAGGTGGCCAAAAATTGTGAGACTCCGGATTCTATTCCTCCAGTGAATAAATCCCTTACTTCAAAATAGCACTTGCCAGTAGCGACCGCGGCTACCTGTCTAAACATCCCACTCCTGAGAGTCTGGTGGTACAGGCAGCCACAGCTTCAAATAAAATGGCGTACCCTTCTATCCCTCTGGACAGGGACGATAAGCGTGTGGATGGCTGGGCATGCAAGGTATTTTCAGCTGTGAGTATGGCGTTAAAATCAGCCAACTCCACATGTGCCTTGGCAAAGTTTTCGTACACTCTGTGGGAGTGCATTGCAATGGCGGCGGAGCACATACCAGAAGGGGATGAGAGGGAAGGATTCCTAGCCATTGTTAGAGATGGAAAGGAAGCCATGCAGGAATCCCTTCAATCTGGATTGGATACTGCAGATAGTGTGAGCAGGTCCATGGGTACTAGCACGGTAGTACGCAGATTTGCGTGGTTACGGAAGTCGGGTTTCGCACCAGACATACAGAACCGCCTTCTGAACATGTCCTTTGACAGGTCTCACCTTTTTAGCAGCAAGGCTGACGAGAGCCTTGAGAGGTTGCAGACCTCAAAAGCAGCGGCCAAGTCTTTAGGAGCTGCTATTAGGCAACCTCAGCCTTTTCGTGCACCAGGACAATCTTGGAGGGGACGATCCTATCGTTACTACTCCTCATATGGAAAGGCGAGAGGAATGGCCAGTTAAAGGGGCCAGAGAAAGGCCACTCGTGGTGGACGAGGAAAACGTGCAAAGCCAGCTCCAGCTGCAGCCTCTTTGCCATCAGTGGCAGCAGCAACCGCCACAAAACACTTTGAGGACTTGCATCACAAGACACCTGTGGGAGGCAGGCTGTCACAGCATCTGCAAGAATGGCAAGCCATTACTTCAGATGCTTGGGCTCTAGAAATAATAGCCCAAGGTTACTGCCTTCCTTTTCTAACGCAACCTCAAAACAATCCACCAGGGAGACACCCTTTGAAGTTTTCAGACCCGCTCCTACAGCAGGAAGTTCTAACCCTGCTGGAGAAGGGTGCTATAGAGCCAGTACCTGTAGCGGAGAGGAACAAGGGATGGTACGCCCCGTATTTTTTGATTCCCAAAAAGGATGGAGGACTGAGACCCATCTTGGACTTAAGAAACTTGAACAAGTTCCTCAGGAAGGACAAGTTTAAGATGGTCACTCTTTCTCAGATCCTTCAGGCCCTTCAACTTCAGGATTGGTTGGTGTCATTGGACCTCCAGGATGCTTATTTTCATGTGCCACTCCATCTCAAGCACAGAAAATACCTGAGGTTCGTAGTTGTCGACTCACACTATCAGTTTCGAGTTCTGCGATTCGGATTGACCTCCGCCCGAGGGTCTTCACCAAGCTAATGGTAGTGGTGGCAGCGCACCTCAGGAGAGGGGGGATAAACGTCTACCCCTACCTGGACGATTGGTTGATCAGGGCACGTTCTGCCGATCAAGCACTGGATCATCTGAAATTCACCTGCCACTTCCTCCACAAACTGGGCTTCTCCCTCAATTTCAAGAAGTCACAAATGACTCCTTCCCAACAGCTTCAGTACATAGGAGCTGTATTAGACAAATCCTTGGGAAAGAGCTCGCCTCCCAAGTCGAGGGCTCAAGACATTCTTCAGAAGGTTTACAAATTCCAAAATGCCCAAAATCTCCAGGCCTACGACTTCTTAAGGTTACTCGGCCTCATGGCATCCTGCGTTTTCCTAGTGCCAGAGGCAAGCCTGAGGATGAGATCCCTTCAATGGGCTCTAAAGACTCAATGGTTCCAGTTCTCAGGTCAAATGACGGATTTTCTTCAGATTCCAAACAAAGTTTGTCAGGATCTTCTGTGGTGGACTTGCACAGAGAATATCCTAAAAGGAGAGCATTTTTGGCAACCATGGCCGGAGATTACAGTAGTGATGGACGCCTCACTCATGGGGTGGGGAGCTCATGCCAACGAACTGACAATCAGCGGTCGCTGGTCTCCATCGGAGTCCAAACTACACATCAACCTTTTAGAGCTGATAGCAATCAGACTAGCGCTGATGGCTTTTCTACAATCTGTCAGAGGAAAAAATGTCTTGATAATGACAGACAACACAGTGGCCATGCATTATCTGAACAAAAGAGGAGGTATAGGGTCACTACCTCTATGCAGAGAGGCAATGCAGCTCTGGTATTGTCTGGTATTGGGCAATTCCAGAAGGAATCTCATTAACGGCAGTACATCTAGCCGGGGAGGAGAATATGATGGCCGACGCTCTGAGCAGGCAGAACACGGTGTCCCACGAGTGGGAACTGGCTCAGGAAGTCATTCAAGAGATCTTCGCCCTGTGGGGAACCCCTCAAGTAGACCTATTTGCGGCCAGAATCAACCGGAAGTGCGAAAGGTATTGCTCAAGGGAATTTCCCATGAGAGTAGCCCTAGGGGACACGTTCGTGGTGGAGTCGAATTTCCCACTATTATACGCGTTCCCTCCGATTCCCGTCATTCCTCAGGTCATCAGGAGACTGAGACGGTTCGGAAGCCGCATGATCCTAATTGCCCCGGATTGGGCCAGGAGAACGTGGTACCAGGACCTTCTAGACATGTCCATCTGTCCCCCGGTACGTCTTCCTCAGAGAGAGAACCTTCTCTCACAAATGGAAGGTCAGGTTCTCCATCCAGAGGTCAAGACTCGCAACCTTTTCGCTTGGTATCTGGAAGGCTAAGATACAATGATTGGAACCTTCCAGGTGACGTCATGGAGGTGTTGCTTTTGGCAACAAAATCTCTATACCGTTGCCGTTGGAAAAAGTTTTGCAGCTGGTGCAGAGAAAAGAATGTTGATCCTTTTCTAAGTTCTATTCCGGAAGTACTGTCCTTCCTTCTGACCCTAGCACATAGAGGTCTAAATGTTGGGACCATTAAAGGTTATCTTGCAGCGCTTTCCATCTTCAAGCGCTCGCCGGAAGAATGCTCCTATTTCAAAATTCCTTTAGTAGTACAATTCTTAAAAGGACTCACCAATGTGTTTCCTCCTTATCCTTTCCAAGTACCAATTTGGGATCTTAATCTGGTTCTAAAATTCTTAATGTGTGCCCCTTTTGAACCCATGCACACTTGTCCATTAAGATTACTGACATGGAAAACTGCTTTCCTAGTTGCTTTAACATCCACAAGAAGAGTGAGCGAATTGCAGGCACTGTCTTCTGGGCCACCCTATACTGTGTTCCATAGGGACAAAGTAGTATTAAGGGTTAAACCCTCATTTTTACCTAAAATTGTGTCTGATTTTCATTTAAATCAGAAAATCTTTCTACCCACATTCTACCCTCCACCTCATCCTAGTAAGGAGGAGGAAAGATTGCACAGGTTGGACCCGAGAAGAGCTCTAAGCTTTTACATTTCTAGGCTCTCCAAGCTTAGAGTGGATAATCAACTTTTCATTGGCTACACCGGAATGAAATTGGGTCAATCAGTGTCAAAACAAACCATATCACGTTGGATTGTGCTTTGCATTTCAGAATGCTACAGATTAGCAGGGAAAGACCCACCAGAAGGCTTAAGGGCCCATTCCACCAGAGGCATCGCCTCTTCGACAGCCCTTCAAAGAGAGGTGTTCCCATAAAATCCTATTGTGAAGCAGCAACTTGGTCTTCGCTGCATACCTTTTCAAAATTCTATAGTCTGGATGCGTCCCAGAATTTTGGTAAAGCAGTACTATATTCAGCCATTTAAGGGTATCAAAAATCTACTAGCAATTATCGCCAAAACTAATCTCTCTATGAGAATTACCTCAACACCCGAGATTAAATCTTGTGAGTGACTATCCATCAAACTACCTACAGCCAACTCCCAAACACTAAACATCCATCTCCTCTATAGACTCCCAGGCCCGATCAATACCTTCATTGAAGACATTACTACTATTATCTCTGAGAAGCTCAAAAACTCTTCACAAACCCTAGTACTAGGAGACTTCAACTTAGGTTATGACGATATCAATGATCACCAGGCTACTTCTGTAGCTAACATGCTTACAGAATTAGGTTTCACTCAGAAAGTAAACACCTCCACCCATGCCAAAGGGAGAACTCTCGATTGGATTGCTAGTCACAATTGCAACCTCGCCATCACATCTATCTCCCCTCAAATATGGACTAACAACTACCTAATCTCCTTTGCCTCCTTCAGTCCAGGCACCATCCCGTGTAATCTAAAGGAATCCTTTGAAAAAACAAACATTAGACCCCAATATACCCACCAACTACAGGCCTATCACCACGGTGCCTTTCCTCCTAAATTTTTTAGATGTGGCAGCATACACCCAAATTCAAAACTTCCTTGAGGTGAACTTATTTTTAGGCACTCGCCAATCTGGTTTCCGACCACAACATGGCACAGAGACAGCCCTTATCGACCTAAAGACCCAAATAGATTCATTAAGAGATGAGGGAAAATTAGCACTTCTCCTCCTATTAGACCTCTCAGCTGCCTTCGACCTGGTAGACCATAGAGTCCTGTGTAATCACCTTGACACAGCAGCCCACTTCTCTAAAGAAGCTATAGTCTGGATACAGTCTTTCCTTAGCGACAGGACTATGAGGGTCTTCTCCCCATCAGCCGCAGCAGACCCGATACCTATTACTTGTGGAGTGCCCCAAGGCTCATGCGTCTCGCCTACACTCTACAATATCTTCACCCAGCCACTCTTTGACAATCTTGACAATATGGGTATCACCTACACCAACTACGCAGACGATACCCAGATTCTCCTACCACTTACCTGGGATTATGGAGAAGATCTGGCTTTGGTGAACAGAGTCTACAGCATTGTCCAGGCATGGATGGCCAACCATGGCTTATGTCTGAACGATGATAAAACAGAGCTCTTCATCTTGGGTACTGCAGCTCGCATCTCTAAACTCAACCTTAATTACTCGGCGTTCATTATTGATGGGAATACTATCAAAGTCGTCAGAGAAGTAAAAACCTTAGGCTTTTACCTAGATTCAACTTTATCTTTTACCAAACAGGTAAACTCATTGGCCTCCTCTACGGCCTACACGTGTAAATTAATACGAGCAGGAAAACAATTCCTGTCAGTTGACAGTTGCTTAATCTTATCCAGAGCCCTTATCTTATCCAAACTTGATTATTGTAATGCTCTCTACATAGGGGCAAACAAACAAACCATCCACAAAATACAAGTGCTCCAAAACAATGCTCTGAGGGCGGCTTTAAGCATCCCTAGAAGAGTACACATATCTGAAATAAGAAGGAAACACAAATGACTTTCCACTGGAGAAAAAAATAATCTCAAATCGGCCTCCCTCATCCACAAAAGTTTAAATAACAAAGCCCCTCGTTACCTCACAGAACGTTTTATCAGAAAAAATTCCATTAGACCGCCTAGAATAGCCAACCCCAACTGCCTACAAGTGCCAAGATTTAAACGGTCCACCATTAGAGGGTCCAGTTTCCCAGTCAGGGCAGCACAACTGTGGAACTCCCTACCACACACACTCAGATCTGACCAAACATTTACAAAAATTCAGAAAGAACAAAATTAAATGGCTCCTAGAGAAAGATATGTAACCCACACTCTTACTCTTCTACTGCTCTAACCTAGCCTTGCCTGCATGTAATGTATTTTTGACTTAGATCTTCTAATATTTAAATGCTGTTTTCTATGACATGTCGTTCACATATTCTACAATGTACTATACTGTCATACCCTCACCCTGTAACGCTGAGGAACCTGTTTTTACCTCTGCTCCGTAACATCTGTAACTAAGCTGTAAGTTCTCTTTTCACCTGCACCCTGATACCTTTGGGTCCGGTGCGCACAACAAATAAATAAACAAACAAAACTCCCTCCTCCAGAGAATTGTCCATACTGCTTTGATGAGGAATACGTTGGAGGACACAATCCACTCGAAGAACAAGTTACTTACCAACTGGGAACGTTCTTTCGATTGGATGTTCCTCCAACGTATTCCTCATCGCCCTCCCAGCCTACCCCTCTGTAGAGTTTTCCAGGTTATTGCCACTTCAACTCTCGCAAGGCTGATACCTGACTACCGGCACAATCTACATAGTAGAACAAGAGTGAGGGGGAAAAACAGAACTGAGGCCAACGGGGGCCACGCGTGCTACTTGTATACCCGATGATGTCACCCTCGACAGAGGCCTTCGAGGGACCATCGACTCAACGACATCGACGCATGGCGTCCTCTGCCGAGAGCATTTTTCCGAAGCAGCTAAAGCTGGATGGAATACATCTAAGCTGAGGAATATGTTGGAGGAACATCCAATCGAAACAACGATACCAGTTGGTAAGTAACTTGTTCTTTGTTTTTGTTGTGGGACCACTTCAGGCCCTAAGGCAAGAGACTCTCCAAGGAATCAAGACTTAGCCATTGATGATCCTGAGAACTGGCATTGAAGCTGTTGTCTCGTGCTGTAGAAGTCCGAGACTGTCTGCCCTTGGAACTATTGTCTCTGGCTAAGGGCGCCCCAGATTGTTTTATCTTGGAGCTGTCTTCTTGTGCTTGTGAAGCCCGAGACCACCGACTATTGGAACTGTTGTCTTGTGCTGGTGTAACCCGAGACCTTTCCAAGCTCCAACCTTACCACATGCTTATAACATGGGGAAGGGAGACCCAAAACCACCGCCTCATGACTTATTATTTAAGAACACTTCTTTGTTTCTTGAAAAATATCCCACACTCTTTTTTTTGTACTAGCTGTGAGATTTGGAAATAGGTTTCTTAGTATAGGCCCTTTTAATTTTGAGTTGACACCACTAGGACTGCCTTATTTTATCATTTGATGGTCGACATATGTCCCCATCTTAGATTTAGGTTTAGATCGGGCGTTTTTCCAACCTGCATTTCAGTTTCATTGTTTATTAAACACCCTTGAATTGTGATCACTTGTGTCTGTCTTACTTTTGAGCACCATGAGTTGCTCACATCACTTTCCCATTCTCTAGGAGTGAAACTTATTTATTTCACTTTTGCTTTTCATACGCTTTCTCGCTACAAACAATTTACTTTCATTGAGACTTTCGAGTGGGCTACTTTCTTTCGCAGGACCACTCTGTTACTTAGTATCACTGTTTTCGCATCTGTCTTTTACTTCAAAGTTCATTCACAGGTCTGCCTTTCCTCGCGTTTCATTCACACGCGTGCAGCCTTCACTTGTAATACAATGTTCCTACTTCAAACTTTAACACACGCCGTTCTTTCCGGTCACCTGCCAACTGTGAGAGACCAGAGGGTGCTTCACATACTGATCCCCATGGATTTATCATTGAGGTGGCCAGTACACGGCCATCGATGTTGAATCCAGTTCCTGGGGGTGGACCAGTGCAGGAGGATCACCTAGGTGAGGTATCCTCTGGAAGTAGGGTAGGGGCACCCAATAGTGAGACACGGTATCACCTTCCCTTTAAGACCTCTTCCCCATCCTACTAAGCAAGATCTGCTGACTTTCCAACGACCCCCCTGACCCCCTTTCCATGTAAACACTGATGAGGAAGAGAGGGATTGGGAGGATGAAGATTACTGACAGAAAACAGTCACAGAAAATCCCTCCTCCTCCATTCTCCTCCTTGAAAACTTCCCCTCTGCCCTCTCCACTTCCCCTCCTCCCCCCCACCTTTTCCCACTCCCCTTTCCACCCCCCCTCAGTTAATTGCTCTTTATACTGTTTTATTGAATGATTCACGATGTAAATTTTGCTCCCATTGTTAAATGTTGTTGTTATTCTGTATTTTGTTGTTCCATTGTACAGCGCCTTGGTGTAAAGCGCTCTATAAATAAATAAATCTATCAATCAATCAAAATAGACTCTTCCCCTTTGACAGCAGAATGTCCCAGTAATGAGGCCAGGCAAAGTCAGGCCTCCCTTTTTAACTACTCACACCGGACTCTACTTTACTCTGCCAGGAAGTATAAAAGGTGGAGCAGGAGAGCACACTTTGACCAAGCTGGGGATGCTGGAAGGTGCCGAGAAGCCAGAGGAAGACCACGTGAGCTGCAGGGACCCTGGGAGACCTGGAGGAGAAGAACATCGACCAGACACTGGCCCTCTGAGTACAGGGGAGGCTGCAGTGTGGAGAGGGAACTGTACCTCCAGAAGGCAAAACCAGGGCAGCTGGGGTTGCCTGGTGGTACCCACAGCAGAGCTCCTCCCCTGGGCCAAGTAGGCGAGCCCAGGTCTCTGAGCGGTAGGCGGCGAGACCCTGACATCATTTCAAGCTCCCCTTTTAACTCCTGCAGCTCCCAAAGCCAGAGAATACCATTTTGGGAAGCTGTGAAGTAGGAGCAAAAATAACTGGGTGCATTCTGGGATGAAGTCCAAAGACATTCTATGTTTGGAAGATAAAAAGAACTTGACGAAGGGTCCGCACCCAGCAGAGGGAGACCATTTGAGCAAGGCGATGAGCCATATGTAAGTCCCATAGGGAGTGGCAGCGAACTGCTGGCCTGCAAGTGAAACCTGGTGAAGGCCCTCCTGCGTGGCTGAACAAAGCAGGGAAGAGCTGTGGCTGCGGGAGCATCGTCTTTGGCTCTGAGAACAAAAGCCGCAGATGAAAAGGCTTCACGCAACTGGTGAGTAAAAAGCAACTGTGAGATACCAGTTTACGTTGGAAGTGAAGGCTGTGAGCGGCTAGAGTGTTGCAAAGTGAACAATTCATTTGAACTTTCCAAATTGAGAAACACAAGTAAATGCAAATGGCGAGAGGGACTTTTCAATTGAAGTGAAAAGAAGGCGATTCAGAGATAAGCTGCTGCAGAGTGGCCTGGCACCCGAGGGGGTGCCCAGACGAAAACCTCTGACAAAGGCATCTCTGAGAAAAGAAAAAGAGTTTGAAGTGGTCATGCAAAGGTCGCAGTAAAAATCCCTTTGCCCGGTCGAAAGTCTTGGAACTTACTAATACCCCAAAGAAAGCTAGAAGAGTCATAGTGGAAGGGACTTCCCCCGCTTGAGCGAGAAGTGAACACTTTGAGCCTGGATGAAGGGAACTTGTGTGAACGGAAGAGAAGAACCGAAAGGGATCTGAGCCCGACTGGTGGATCCATGATCCAATGATCCATGATCCAAGCCCGACTGGGGGGATCCGTGGTCTGAGCCCGGCTGAGTGAGATCACTTGTGTGTTCTGAAGAAAGGGGAATCCGAGCCCGATTGAGGGAAATCCTGATGTGAAATAGAAAGAGGAAAAGGTGAGAGCGCTGAGCGAGACCTAGAGAAAAGAACTTTCAATCAGTATATTGTTGTGTATGGAATAAGACATTGAAATACCAAGAGGCTTAAAGAGAAATTAAAGGATGCTATGCTATGAGATCCTGGTATGCCTTAGAGACTGCCTCCTTTTAAGAAGAAGTCAAAGTGTGCTCCAGGTGCTACACTGTTCTGCCATGTCGCGTGCTGAAACGTGGGGATGGGGAAGTTACAGTTCAGCAGTCCTCAACTACCAAGCCCTGTGGACCTTTCATTTTTTACTCACTGTTTCTTTATGCACGTCATCATCCCACACCCTTTTGTTCTTTAGAGTAAGGTATGGCAATAGGTTTATTAGTATAGGCCATCTTTGTTTTGACACGACACCACTACGACTGCGTTATTATTATTTGATTGTCGTAGCTTGCTCCCATTTGTAGATTTAGGGTTAGGTAGGCGTTTATCAAACCTCTTTTTTTTGGAATTCAATAACCACCCTTGAACTGTACTTTTTGTGTCTGTCATACTTCTGGTACCATGTCATCCTTACACAACTCACCGGCTTTGTGCGTCTCTTCTTGGTTTTGCTGTTCCCAATTCACGAGTCAAGGTTGGTACCACAGGCTTGGCATCGCCTCCCAAACTCTGCCGTTCACCCAAGAGGGTCGCTGGCGTCTTTGAAGCACAATGCAGTCTTCACTTGTGGGATCTGGCCTTCTCCACGTATCTTTTGTGGCCTGTCGGAGGCAACAACCACCAGTAAGGAACTCTTGGGGTTTTTGACACGCTGCTCTCGGCCCTTGGTCTGTCGCTCTGCACCAGTAGGTTTGCCTTCATTCAGGAAGCCCTGCTCGTACTCGAGTTCCGCCTTGCTCAGAGTATGTCTTTGGGTTTTGCCTTTTATTTGTGTGAGGAAAGCTAATTGGTATCAGGTGTATGCACTTAGAATGAAGTGCTTGACTTTGCCTGACTCAGTTAGTGGGACGTGTCCAGTACGATGTGTGAAAGTTGATGTTGTTACTCTCAGTCACCCTCTTCTTCGGCCCAGTGTTTGTGTAAAAAGGGTTTTGGGGGAGTTGGGACCTTGGAGGATACTAAAATAAAGGATGGGTTGGATAAACAAAATAGGGGAGAATACTGCCTCTTACCATCGCAGCCTCACCCCCACTCCCCGAGGACCCCTCACCCAAGTGACCCTCCTGCACTGGTCCACCCCCAGGTTCTGGATCCAAAGGCAATGGCTGTGCCCTGGTCACCTTGATGACAGATCCCCGGGGACTAGCGGGTGAGCAGGGAGTTAAATTTGGAAAACCCAAACTGTGCCACACATCTCATTGGTTTCTGGAAAACCTGAACTGTGCCACACATCACATTGGTCTGAGCAAGTTAAAACTGAAAACCCGAACTGTGCTACATGTCTCATTGATATGTGCAGCAAGTTCAATTTGGGAAACACGAACTGTGCCACACTTCTCATTGGTATGAGCAAGTTCAAACTGGGAACCCGAACTGTGCCACCCGCCTCATTGATATGAGCAGTGAGTTCAATTTAGGAAACCCTAACTGTACCACACGTCTCATTGGTATGAGCGAGTTCAAACAGGGATCCCGAACTGTGCTTTACATCTCATTGGTATGAGCTAGTTCGAACTGGTAACCCGAACTGTGCCACACATCTCATTGGTGTGAACAGTGATTTCAAACTGGGAAACCCAATCTTTGCCACACATCTCATTGGTATGATCAAGTTCAATTTGAGAAACCCGAACTGTGGCACACGTCTCATTGATATCAGCAGCGAGTTCAAACTGGGAAACCTGAACTATGACACATGTTTCATTGTATGAGTGAGTTCGAACTGGGATCCCGAACTGTGCCACACGTCTCTTTGTTGTGAGCAGTGATTTGAAAATGGTAAACCCAAACTTTGCCACACGTCTCATTGGTATCAGCAGCGAGTTCAAACTGGAAAACCCAACACATGTTTCATTGGTATGAGCAAGTTCAAACTGGGATTCCGGACTGTGCTACATGTCTCATTGATTTGAGCGAGTTTGAACTGGGATCCCGAACTGTGGCACACATCTCATTGGTGTGAGCAGCGACTTCCAACTGGGAAACCCAAACTTTGCCACACGTCTCATTGGTATGAGCAGCGAGTTCAATTTAGGAACCCGAACTGTGCCACATGTCTCATTGGTATGAGCAGCGAGTTCACTTTGTGATACCTGAACTGTGCCACACATCTCATTGGTATGAGCAAGTTCACAGACTGGGATCCCGAACTGTGCCACACGTCTCATTGGTATGATCGGCGAGTACAATTTGGGAAACCCGAACTGTGCCACAAACCTACCACTTCTCCTATGGGGCAGATCTGCAAGAAGCAAGCCTGCACCAGGAAATCTACCCGTGCCGCTTCTCCTATGGGGCAGATCAGCAAGAAGGAAGCCTGAACTAGAAACACACCAGTATTGCTTCTCCTATGGGGCAGATCAACACGAAACAAGCATAAACCAAAAACCCTACACATACTGCTACTCCTATGGGGCAGATCTGCAAGAAGCAAGCCTAAACCAGAAACCCTACACATACAGCCTTTCCTATGGGGCAGATCAGCCAGAAGCATGCCTGCACCAGAAAAACTACCCATACCACTTCTCCTATTGGGCAGATCCAAAAGAGGCAAGCCTAAACCAGAAACCCTACCCATAGTGCTTCTCTTATGGGGCAGATCAGCAAGAAGCAAGCCTGCACCAGAAACACTGCCAGTACTGCTTCTCCTATGGGGCAGATTGGCAAGAAGGAAGCCTGAACCAGAAACACTACCCGTACCACTTCTCCTATGGGGCAGATTGGCAAGAAGCAAGTCTAAACCAGAAACCCTACCCGTACCGCTTCTCCTATGGTGCAGATCAGCAAGAAGCAAGCCTGAATCAAAAACACTACCTGTACCGCTTCTCCTATGGAGCAGATCAGTACGAAGCAAGTTTAAACCGGAAACAGTACCAGTACCGCTTATTTTAGGGGGCAGACCTAAACCAAAAACACTACCAGTACTGCTTCTCCTATGGGGCAGATCATCAAGAAGCAAGCCTGAACCAGAAACACTACCCGTACCACTTTACCTATGGGGCAGATCAGCAAGAAACAAGCTTAAACCAGAAACAATACGCATACTGCTTCTCCTGTGGAGCGGATCAGCAAGAAGCGTGCCTGAACCAGAAACTCTACCCGTACCCCTTCTCCTATGGGGCAGATCAGCAAGAAGCAAGACTGCACCAGAAACACTACCAGTGCTGCTTCTCCTATGTGGCTGATCAACAAGAAGCAAGCCTGAACCAGAAACACTACCAGTGCTGCTTCTCCTATGGGGCAGATCAGCAAGAAGCAAGCCTGAACCAGAAACCCTACCCGTCCCACTTCTCCTATGGGGCAGATCCTCAAGAAGCAAGCCTGAACCAGAAACACTACCAGTGCTGCTTCTTCTATGTGGGAGATCAACAAGAAGCAAGCCTGAACCAGAAACACTACCAGTGCTGCTTCTCCTATGGGGCAGATCCTCAAGAAGCAAGCCTGAACCAGAAACCCTACTCATACCTCTTTTCCTATGGGGCAGATCCTCAAAAAGCAAGCCTGAACCAGAAACACTACTAGCGCTGTTTCTACTAGGGGGCAGATCAGCAAGAAGCAAGCCTGAACCAGAAACATTACCAGTGCTGCGTCTCTTATGGAGCAGATCAGAAAGAAGCAATCCTGGACCAGAAACACTACTAGCACTTATTTATTTATTTATTTATTCGCATTTGTTTAGCGCACAGGCAGCCCAGAGGGCATCGTGGCGCTTGTTACAGATATGAACATGACTTGTTGTACATACAGTGAAGTCATTACTTAGTTGCAAGAGAAGAACAGTAGTTACTGGAGAGGAGGAGAAGAGAGGAGAGGAGGAGGAAAGAGTAAGCTACACGAAGGAAGGGGAATTAGTTAAACAAGGTGGTTTTCAGTTTCTTTCGGAAGGCAGTGAGAGAGGTTTCTGCTCTGAGCGTGCTAGGTAGTGCGTTCCATAGCTTGGGGGCAATGTAGGGGAAGCTTATTCCACCTGCTCTAGCTCGTTTGATGCCTGGGACCCTAATTTGGTTGGTGTGGCATTGCCTAGTTGGTCTGGTGGAGTGAGATCTGGCTAGCGTATCAGACAGGTATGAGGGTGCAGACAGGTTGATACATTTGTGTGCAGTGGTAAGTATTTTGAATGTAATGCGCTCTTTGACAGGTAGCCAGTGTGCTGCCTTTCTGGCTTGCGCGATGTGGTCCCTTTTTGGTATATTGAGAGCTGCTCTTAGTGCATTATTCTGTGTTATTTGGAGTTTATTGAGATTGGAGTTGGAGGTGCCAGCCAATAGCGCATTACAATAATCTAGTTTAGCTCCAATGGTGGCTCTGGCAATCTTTGGTTAGAAAAGGTTTGATGGCATTAATGAGCTTAGTGCTCAGGGCGGAGGCAGAAACAATGGAGTTGACTTGCTTGTCCATGGAGAGTGAGGCGTCAATGTGGACTCCTAGTGTTTTAACAGAAGGTAGAACTGGGATGACACAATGGTCTATGCAGAAGTTGGTGTAGAGTGGGTCGAGGTTTGTGAGAGTGGATTTTTAACCAAGGATGAGGATTTCGGTCTTATCTCCGTTAAGACATAGGCCGTTCGTGGCCATCCATGCTTGGATGGTGGCATATATATTCTGGAGGGTGGCTGCGTCCTGATGGTAGAGACCTGGGAACGGGAGGAGCACTTGGGTATCGTCAGCGTAGTTGGTGTAGGACGGTGATCCCAAGTGCATCCAGTTTATCAAAGAGAGGTTTGGTAAAAAGATTATAGAGGGTAGGAGCCGTACATGAGCCCTGAGGGACTCCATACCTGATGGTGGTAGGCTCTGCGTTAGCTATATTGGAAAATACTTTCATCACTCTTCCTTCGAGGAAGGAGGTGATCCAATTTGTGGCTTGTTTGGAGAAATGTGCGGCCTGAGTGAGATGGTTCGTAAGGATGGCATGATCGACTAAATCAAATGCCGCCGAGAGGTCTAGGAGGAGCAGAAGGGCCGGCTTGCCTTTGTCTAAAATTAGGGTAATTTGGTTCTTCAGATCTAGTAAAGCGGTTTCCGTGCCATGACCTTTGCGGATTCCGGACTGTCTTTTACCTGGGACAGCGTTGTTTTCCAGGTAGGACTGTATCTGCATGTGTGCAGCTTTGTCTAAGATTTTTAGAAGAAATGGAACCTGGTAGGTGTTTCTCCTAGGGGGCAGATCAGCAAGAAGCAAGCCTGAACCAGAAACACTACCCGTACCACTTCTCCTATGGGGCAGATCATCAAGAAGGAAGTTGTAGTATGTGGCTTAGTGACTCTCTTGAGTGGGAGGCATCCAGTGCAGAATGTGGAACATGAAGGGCTGTGTGTTCCGGGGATGACTGTTACGACACAGATTGGGAGCCCAAACTAGAAAGATGCCTCTGTACTGCTCTCCTTTGTTGTCTTTCTAACTTGCACTGTACTTTGCTTCCTGAACAATAAAGCAGTTCTAACCTCCACCTACCAGAGTTTGGTGTGCTTCCTGACTTGCCACCTGATGCCTGGATACTACATTTTATGGCAATGAGTTGGCTAAAAGTACCCATGATATGATGAAATGTGGAGCCAGGATGTGACGAGGGACGTGGGTGATCCAGTGCTAGTACTGCTTGTGATAAGTGCTCACAGAGTTGCTGCAGATCCAAGTGTCCATGGAGCACGGTCTGGGTACCAGTAGTAGCCTGCTGTGAAAGGACTGCGTAATACTGGAACAGGAGGTATGCATCAGTATTTGGAGGGACAGAGTGTGCCGAGAACAGCAAGAAGAGGGTTATGAGAGGGACCATTGGGGCTCTGGCTGCTTGCATTCCACAGGAGCCGTTGGTGAGCAGAGATCCCCACTCAGTCTCAGAGCATATACATGAATGACGATGTCACACTGGAGCTGCAGGGTATAGTGGTCACAATCTTCTAGAATGCCATGCCTGTGGTGAGTGTTAGAGGTTCCATACTGACAAGAGGGACAGGAGATATGAGAGGCTCCAACAACGCGCTCGATACGCGCTGACAGCACGGCATGTTTATGGGAAAGTACATTTGTATTTGTATTTATTTGTGTTTTATACAGCGCCTTAAGCCAGACGCTGTACAAAGAATCAAAGTGGTACAATAAAGATCAATATCAATATCAATAAAAGCAATCTGTCATATCAACCAGGGTGAAGCAAATGGGACTTCAATGATTTGCGAAATAAAGAATAAACAGAAATAGAGCAAAGAGAATAAGGAAGAGCATTCCAGTGTAGGGGAGCCAAGAGGGTAAAGGACCGAAAGCGCGACTGAGCACAAGAAGGGCATGGAACTATGAGAAGAAATTGAGAAGAAGAGCGGAGAGATCGGGAGGGAGTGTAGAAAGAGACCAAAGAAGAGAGGTCGTCAGGTGCAAGACCATAAAGAGACTTGAAAGCAAGGCATAGAAAGTTAAATTTAAGTTGAGATTGGAAAGATAGCCAGCCAAGAGCAGAAAGGGAAGAAGAAATAGAGTCACGAAAAGAGAGAAGACAAAGAAGATGGATAGAAGCATTAAAAACTGATTTCAGGGGAACAAGTGGAGTAAGTGGAAGACCAAAGAGCGCAGTAGAAAAGTCGTGAGAAAATTAAGGAAGATCTGAACATTTTAGCGGCTTCAAAAGTCTTTCCGAATATTGTACAAATGGAAGCGACAGACACGCGAGCACAGAGAAATATGGTGGTTAAAGGATAAAGCAGAATCAAAATAGAACCCCAAGTTGCGAGCAGTGGAGGAAATAGAAAGCTGGGATGGGGGAACGAACCAAAGGAGGGAGGTGCAGGAGAACGAGAAGGAACAGTGTTAGCAGGAAAGAAAATAACTCAGTTTTAGCAGTATTAAATGTAAGATATTGAGTCGACATCCAAGATTTAATAGCTAATAGACAAGCAGACAATCTGTGGTGAACATCAGAAGAAAAAGAAAGAAAAAGCTGAGTATCGTCATCATAAAAATGGTGTGATAGACCAAACAAAGAAATAACCACGGCGAGAGGCGAAGTATAAAAGGAAAACAAGAAAGGACCCAGAACAGACCCTTGAGTAACGCCATAGGCAAGCGAGAAAGTGTCAGATGATGTTCCGGCCCAAGAAACAGAAAATGTTCTTTGGGACAGGTGTGACCGAAAACAGGAGAGGACAGGGCCAGTAAAGCCGAAGGATGAGAGAAAGGCCAGTAGAAGAGAGTGTTCAACAGTATCAAATGCAGCCGAAAGATGTAACAAAATAAGAAGAGATGAGTGTTTAGAAGAACGTTCAGTGAGTAAAGAATTCAGAACTGAAAGAAGAGCAGCTTCAGTGGAATGACAAGGAGGAAAGCCTGACTGAAATCACAGAAGAATAGAAGAATTAGATACAAAAGTAGAGACTTGCCGTTCAAGTAGTTTAGAGAGATAAGGTATTAAAGAAATAGGGCGAAAATTAGAGACATGCTCCAGTGCCCACAGCGCTGAGGAAAAGAATGGAAATCCTTGCTGGATGGTGAAAATGCGGATTAGAGGCAATCTTTTCTATGAGGACAATGCATGCATGTTCATCTACGGAAGCGTGATCTCGGTAGTCTTTCAACTGCTTTGCCCCCGTGGAGGTGAGGTGTACTTTGGAGTTCCACACTAGAACCATGGAAAACTAAACAAAGTGTGCAGCTGTTTAAGACAAGGAACAGAGCGCCCAGGGCGAGCGTTCGTAGCAGAGACATTATTTACCTTGTCTCTTTCTTATTTCTTCTTTATTGAGTGCGCACTGTCAACACGATGCGATACGTAGCTGCACGGCCTGCTCTACATTCTAACGGCATGCTTATACACTACACCTCCTGTGTTCTTTTTCCCTACTTGGGATTAACATGCTTTTGCGGGTCGGAAAATGTTGCTATGATGTGTCTACTGTAGTGAGTAATTAGTTCATCATTTCAAGAGTATGGGAGTGAGTTTTAAGTTATGGCGATTACAAAAGCTGTTTATGGATTCCCAGCAACAGCTTACAGTTTATAAGTATCTTGTGTGTAATGCATTATAAATTAATGTTTTGTGCATAATGCATTGTATAGAATGCTGATGCCTTGCTGATGAGCTGGAGTGCTAACATAGGCAGAAACACTCATGTTTCTTTTCTACATCTAGGAAAGGTCAAAGTTATAAGAGAAAAGTATGGTTATTTACACTGATATGTAATGTGGGATTACCGAGAATTCGAAAAAATATTCTGTGATGGGGCACTAACCAGGTAAAAAAGTCCAAATCGTAATAAAATATGTAGATCAATTGAAAGCAAGCGTCTCCCATAAGCCAGTAACCCCCCTCAGTGAGAGGCAATAAAGGACACACCCCAGGAGGGAATGAGACCAGGACCAAGTGCGGGTGAAGTAAAAAGGTTTTATATAAATTGGTATAGGGCATGCAAAGGACTCTGCAAGCTCCGAGAGCGCTCTGTCTGACAATAGCAAAGACAGTCATATTTATTACAAATATACGTCATGCATCCTGTAAGCTATAGGGGGCACATAGTCTCTGGGAATGGGTGGTGTTGACTAAACTATAGGCGATGTATCGAAGAGCTGCTCCAGGATTGGTGTACATCTGCGTGGTGCCAACATGGGGTGGACAGGTCAGCTGGGCTCGTCGGGGTGGAGCTGCCATGCCGGACGCGGTCTGTGTCAATGATTAGTGGCTGCGCTGACACTTTGCCCTTGTGGCCACACACACACACATCACTTTATACATTTCCAGTTGTCCTGCAAATCCTACAATGCATTAATCTAAGATCAAGTGGGAGACAGGAGAGACAGCATGCAATGTGAAGCTTCACCAATACATCAGTGTACAATTACTCTTGACCTAATGACCCGGTCTCTTAAATCCAGGTGTCTCGTCAGAGGGCACGGGGTAAGCTGCCTTGTCATTCTATTCTGTTAGATGTGGTGAGGTATTGTTCTACGACATGTTAGTACAAGGGTGAATAACTGTCTCTATGGCCCGTTAACTTGGGGTGAACTTGAGTACTATTGGATCAGTAAGGGCACATATCTGGCCCCTCAAAGGCGGTGGGATTTAGGACCACATAATTCACTTGGCCAAGCCATGGCGGCCTCTGACATGGGGGAGGTAAATACTTGAAGCGGGTCCAGCAGAAATGTCGGGAGGCGAGGCTGTGCTGTTCGAACACCAGCAAGCCCTGGCAGGCCTTGGCAGGAGGAGGGGGAGATGGCCTTGTAACTCCAAGCGATTCTGTATTCACTGGGCTGCACAATATACCCTCAGAGGGGACAGATGCTAAAGTCAGTAGCATTAGGATGATTACATATTTCTATTGTTTACAAATTCGTATATTTCTTCATTCGTAACAATGGAGGTTGGCAGTAGCACACGCGATACATAACGTTAGTTGAACACATACTGATAATTCATAGGACCGACAGACGAATAACAAACGTGAAGTAGCGTCAGGTTGGGTCCTGTACTCAGGAGCATGGAAGCAATATGTTTATTTACATTTTCGTTTATAGCAGAAACTAGCTCAACACCCTTGAGGACCGTCATGCACTTTTAAAACGTGTTTCACTACATTATACACAAGCATTCTATGTATTGCTTTTCACTTTATCCTTTGTACATTATCAGCAATCATTATTTAGCACAAGGTGGGGCCTATCGAGAGCTTTCATTAAACCTTCAGGGCACATAGTGTCTTGCGGCGGGTGGGGGTCATCCTTGCTTTGATAACTTTATACAGTTCATCCCTTTCTAACACCCATTTTATCATTTACAAACAACCCTGTGAACCGTTGGGATTTGGTATGTGTAGTTAGCACTTCGTCTAGGGGATCTGGGCAGGGGTTCATGGAGGGAGGTCATGGACACCATATATTTTAAATGTTGGGGGTTAGATGCAGGGTCGGGGCTTATTTGATTGGGATGGTTCTTGTTATTTTCCAGACCCCGGCTACAAGTCAGGTCACTTCTAGGGCAGTGATGTACTGCGGAAGGTAAACGATACAGTGTTTGTTCTGATACTTGTTTGTGTCTGGTTGCTCGTGAGAACGGGCCTTCAGCGGATCGCCCATAGGGTGGAGGCGCGGGGGAAGTGCATGGCTCTCTGTGCGCGGTTAGTGGGGGCCAAGCTACAGCTTTTGCATGCAGGCTATTTCGCTTGGGCTTGGGTCAGTACATCTAAAATGGAGTCGTGGCGTTTCCAAAATGGTGTCTGATATGTTACACTACGGGTCGTGTGGCCTTGTGCGTCGATCAGCAGCCATCCTGCCTCCCGGGCCCAGGTGCATGGGGGACCGCTGATGAGCCACGAGCCTCACGTAGGTGGGCAATGTGGGGGAGGGGGTCCTACAGACCTATCCTCCCATACATTTCCCCCCTTTCGTTACTTAAGTAACGAATACTGTAACTCGCCCAACCTCTGGCGTTCCTTCTCATTGGCAACCGCTTCATCTCATGCTGCTGTTCCCTTTATTGGCATCCAGGCCCTACATACCCCTTGAAGACTCTCCCCCCCTCCTGGCATATTCGTCCGGTGTGCAAGTCATATATATGCATCTCCCATCTCCTTCCAGGTCCACCCATACCTCTGTGTACCGTTCCCGTTCTCGGGGCTCCTTTATTGTGGTATGGTACAATCTGTCCACTATATCCCCATCATAGATTAATGGCAACATTCTATACTTGGGTTCAGCGTGCTCACCTGTTTGTACTTGTGCTTCTTGCATGATCTGTGCTGCTCCTCTAGCGTTGCCCATTGTCACCATCATCATTGCACCATTAGGCACTGCATTTGCGCAGCATCGGAGACCTAACTGGCACACACAAAAAATCATGTGTAAAAATACCACGATGGGCATCAACATTATGATTGTCAGCCCCAGCCAGGATGGTACCCAGGAAAAAATGTTGTCAAACCAAGTGCTTGTGTCTGTTCCACCTTTGTTCCTCATTCGTTCCCCCAGGTTGTGCACCGCTACAATGACGTGTGATAATGTTCCATTATCCGCATCTTCAGAAGGTACGAATGTGCAGCACGCGCTCCTGATTTTTCGGCAAACCCCTCCATCCATCGCCGTTAACAGGTCTAGGACATACCTGTTCTGCATGGTCATTAGCCTTAGGGCCCTTTTTCTCTACCTTGATTACATTGAACCCTTCTTCAGTGTCGTTGGCCAGTTGGATCAACTCCCATTTTGCGTTGGCTCGCGCCTGGATACTCGGAACTAGGGAGGCAAAGAACGTTTCAGCTGAATTAAACAGCCAGTACTTGTCAGGAATCTGTGCCAACAGGTCTGAAGAAGCTTTGGATATGTACTTGGACGATCTCCGCTGTCTTGATATCACGTCTTGCGCATTGCCCGAGGACAGGGCGTACAATGGTGGTTCTTCTGTTGGTTGTGTATTCTGTGCACGATGGGCAGCTGGCACTCCTTTTCCTCCGTCGATATGGCTCTCCGGGATTACCATCAAAGCTGAATGCAGCGTTGCCAGAGAGCATGTGCCCCTCCAGGATTGTGGGAGCTGCAAGTATGCCTGTTTACCACAGACCCAGTAAGTGTCCATGAGTGCTGCTGTCCCTTTCTTCATGTCTGGGATAATGAGTGTCCGATTGCAGTTCTTATTTGCACCCATGTTGTTTTTCCCCTCGCCATGGAAGCACAGTTCGTATGAAATTTCTTTTTGCAATTTAAACGTTTTTTCAATGGCGGTCACCCAAGTCAGTTTTGTGATGTGTTCCTTCCAAACTGGTGTACAAGTTTTCTTGATCCATTGCAGTTTCTCTTCTGGCAGTCCTCGTAGCGCTTCAGCTTTGCATGTTATTACTTCATCTTTCCACTTATTGTCCAAAAACGATGTCCGTTTAATCACGAAAAAAGGTTCTTTTAAACATATCACTCCTTTGGTTCTCGAATAGCAGGTTTCTCGTTTTGCAGCATTTCAAAAGATACTGCGTGTGCCTGCATAGAGTGAGATGAAGGAGACACTGGGCATCTGCAAGAGGCAGTTCTTTAGGCAGCAAGACTTGTGGTGTGCCTGAGGCATGAGGAATCAGGGAACAGACATAACAACTCTCATTAGTTGTCTGTTTAGCAGTGGAGCTCATATCCGCATACCATTTATTTGACTGATGTGGATGTCTAGGGTCTTCTATTGTGTCGAGGCCTAGGCCAGAATACTCGTCATATTTGTTCCTCCCCACCTCCCTCCTTCTTCTGCTACTTCTAAGGTGGCTTTTCACATTTCTTACTGGTTGTGGTATCATGGCCTCTCTTCCCACGCCCCCCTTTTCCCATTCATCATATAGAGCCAAGAACCTTTCTGCCATCTCTGCATTTTCTTCCTTCCTATTTATGGGGGGGCCAGGTTCTGCGGATGGATTAACTTCTGGTGTGGGCATTGTGGCGGAAGTGTCATATAACCATGATATAACAGAGGGGTTACGATCATTTAAACCATAGACATTGTATTCAATGCATTATATGGGGGAGTTGGCCGTGTGATTGGCCTGTTGTTGGTATCATTTAGAGGCTGTACATGAGTAGGGTTTGTATCATAACCCCATATAAGCTGAAACCCATCCCATATCAAATAGGCCCCTTCTTTAACCATTTTGTTCTATTCCCCAGATTAGTTCCATTCCTTCTTCCCTCATTCATCTCGATAGAGATGAATGCAATAAACCAGTAGACGACAAGGCCAAACAACATTGTAAAAAATAGAACAGCGCACACAAACAATCCACACTCATATGAGTATCTACGTAAATCAAAGTTCTCATTAGTATTTCTAACTGCCCTAACATTATTCGTTGCGGGCTGCCCGTTCGTTGCCATGGTTACTCCTATGTTAAAACATAAAAGTGCATTAAGCATACAGAAACAGTTCTTTTTAGCATTTTCATTACATGGTGAAAGTTGGGGAGAGAGGGAAAGAGGGAGAGAGAGAGAGTTTTCAATATTGATAGTTCAACATTATTTACAGTTTTAATGTTCCATAAACCCATTTAGTGCAGTTTACTTTCTTATTATCATGCATTATGGTGTTCATATGTAGGATGTATTCGTTTCTCTCTTCTCTTCCTTTATTGTGACATTTCTGTTGTGGTTTGTACTTCTTCGTCTTGTTCTGGTGTGACACTATCATAGGCTTTTCGTATGTCTGTTAAATGTATCCAGTATCTCAGGCCCTTCACGTTTACAGCTGTCGGCGTGCAATACACTACCTCGCATGGGCCGTGAAATCTTGGGGCATTCCACCTACGCACGAAACTTCTTACGTACACCATTTCTCCTGGCATTAACTGACCTGTGGGGTTCTCTTCTGTGGTTCTTATTTCCTCATGTTCCTCCTGTCGTGTAAACGGTGGTGCAAGCTGTCGTGCTATCATGTAGGCTGCTCTGATGAGTTTTGTCAGGTATTCATTGAATTCTTCGCCTAGGACAGTGGCACTTCTGTGGGCGTCTGAATGTCTGCGGAGTGGGGAGTGTGGTGTGTGCATGCGCCTTCCTGTCACTATTTCGTGTGGTGACAGATGGTGGTCCTTGCTGGGCTGATTTCTCAGCTCAAACAAGGCCAAAGGCTGACAGTGCACCCAGTTTCTTTTAAGGGAGAAACACAATTTTGATAACCTTCCCTTCAGGAGGCCGTTGATTTTCTCAACCACGCCATTGCTTTGCAGATGATAAATCGAGCATAGTTTGTTTAATTCCTAGCAGAGCTGTAACTTCTTTGAAGAGGTCATTGACAAAATGTGTGCCATTGTCCGAGCGAATCACGTCGCAAATTCCCCAGGGCGGAAATACTTCCCTCACCAAGAATTTTGCAGCGCACTTGGCATCTGGATGTGCACATGGCCCTGCTTCGACCCACCTTGAAAATTGACAAACTACCACTATCATGTACCGTACTCCATTGCACCTCTCTCCCATATCTGCATAATCAATATGCAGCTCTCTGAAGGGGCCTGTTGGTTTTGGTATTGTTCCCCGCAGTGTCCTTAAGGTCTTTCCTGAATTGTATATCTGTCATGTTGTACACTCCATTGCCAATTTTGATATCTGCTCCTGTAACCCTGGAACAAACCAATCGTCTTGTATCTCTGCGGCAATATGTTGCTTCGCATTGTGTGCTGGAAAGTGTAATTGTTGGAAGGCTATTACCAATAGTTTGACTGGCATCACCACCTTTCCGGTGTTATTTTGACGCCATAAGAGATCTGTTGCTGACTGGCTACATCCCCTTTTCTCCCACAAACAGAGTCACGGAGCACCCCATCACTATTGTTGCACTTTTTTCAATGGCGAACGCTGCGGCTGCGAGAGATTGCTCGCAAGCGAAGTGGCCTTGCATGACTGCGTCTAGCGTGCCACTGTAGTATGCTAGGGGCTTGTGTCCCAGGGATGTTTTTTGTGTCAGTACTGCTGTCATGAGGATCCCTTTACAGTGGGAGAACAGGTAGAACTCGCGCTCGTAATCTGGGTTCGCGAGCACTGGTGCACTTGAGATCAGTTCCTTGAGAGGCGTTAAAGCAGATCAATTCATAGGCTTCTTAGAAAATCTCTCATTTGTATTTCTGGTGCACCAGGGTTATGTCTCGAGGCCACCCGAGATTCCAAAGATAAGAGCAAAAAAAACAACAAACACCAGGTATTGCTACCTGATGACCCTGGTGTGCACTCCTCACAGGATATGTGATCCCAAAAATAATTCTAAAAATTGCCTCGGGGTAATTTCCCTTGGCAAAATATTCTTTCACTTTTTCATTATATTACACATACACTTGCATAGTAACTGAGACCCACAGTGTATATTGCTTTAAAAATTGCATTTTATAAACTAAACCATTTCCATTCTAATGATTAAGCAAAAACCACACATTGCTAAGTGCTTGTGTAGGACCAAGGGAATTTTCTTCAGTATATAAATCAGACAGGTACGTACATTTCCTTAATTCAAACCAACAACAGTAGTGTTCATGTTGGGGCCAATATGTCAAAAGATCAACCCAAAGGCACATAATACACACAGTTCCGTTACATATACATTTGTGTCAATTTAAAGGTATGAATTGACAATTTCAGGTGATCCAAAAACACTTCTTTACGAAATTAAAAATGCTGACGCGTTTCGGATCTAACAAAATCCATCTTCAGGGCTAGAAGTGTTAAGTTCCATATCGTGATTAAACTTTGTGATCCTACAAAAATGAGAATAACCTTGTTATAGTCTTATTTCGGGTACAAGAGAACCAAAATTACTATATAGAGTATAATTATATAATTGCGGCACTGACATGTTCTTCAAAAGGATGGGCAGGATAAAAGTGTTCCTACCTGCACATTAAAGTAATTGAATTAACAATATGGTTTCCCCAGAGACTACTCTTAAAAGATATGAATTGAACTACTGATAAAACATAAGTACCCGGTCAAGGACTTGTGCCAACCTTCCGGGTAGTGACAAAATACAGAGGGCACCGCACACTATGTGTACTCTAAAGTGTAAGAAATGAAAGGGACAGATGTTCGTAAACCTTTCCAATCTCGCAGACCTGTAACAGCAGCTGTTCATTTCCAGACCATACTGTCTCATATCATAGATAATACATATATGTCAGGAAGTTCTGATTAGTTGTACTTGGGGATTATTACAAGGCGGTCATATAGATCGTGGCACGCCTCCAGAGAGTGCCATCATAGATGTCAAAATGAGTTTTAAGAAGAGGTATATAACCTCGGTGGAGTCAACTCTACAAAAGATTAGATTGTTAAGCAAATCGTCTCTAGGTGCCGCTCCGGTGTTAGTGTTGATCGGCATCCCCACAGGGATAAGTAATTATATCATTCATAGATGCCCGTTCGTATGAGCCCGCTTACCTCGTAGGTTAAACAAGTCGACCGCCGAGCCGCCCATCCTCAAGACGAGCCCCTCGGCTGCCGACAATGTTTATGGTGTCCATGGATGAGAGGCCCGCGCCTCACCCCAATGAGTGAGGACTAGTCCGAGCATAGCAGGCACACTCCTGAGCATGCGCTGTATGCTCGGTGTGCATTAATGATATGGTAATCTGATGTCATGACATCAATAGGTATTAAATGGTGTGTTTGCATCAGAATTGAAGCCTGATGCCTTTGGAGCACACGGTATTGTGAATTTACAATGGATCATAGTAAATCCAATTAATATTGGCGCACGCGCGAACGGCGGGGCAAGAGCACTGTTGCAGATAGAATTCCGCCAACTTCGCTTAGCACCACCAATCACATATAAAGATTTTAAAGTTGCTTGTGGTGAGTTCAATAAATATTGACACATGTGCGAATGGCGGGGCCAAAACGCAGCAGCAGGTAGAGACTCGCACACTACGCTTTGCCCCAATGATCGCACATTTAGCTTTTTGGATTACCGAGAATTATCAGATCACAAAATGACAGAGGGAGAAAGAAAATGAAAGTTATTTTAACTTTCGGTTTCCTCTCCCACAGCCATTTCAGACTACCCGCTCCCACCCACCCCTTTGCTTACTTACCTTCTGGCGACACACAGTGAAGTGTGCTACCGCCTCACCATTCCCCTGCGACGCCGGTTCCCTTCAAGCACATGGATGAGAACCGGTGTTAGGAAAGATTTCCCATAGGTGCAATTTTCCCTCCATTTATGAACCCTCCAAACTATTTGTTTTTGTTTGGCTTACCTAACCTGACTTTTTCCAGTGGAGCCCAGCCTACAGCTGCACTCCTGGGCTTTTCCTCATCTGTTATGGGGAAACAGACATGTTCATCCGACTGTCAGTACTGGGAAACTATGTTTCCCTTAGTCTTTGGCTATGTTGCCATTTCTTGGTAACTTTTTGTCTATGTGCCAAGTACCTTACAGTACCGCACTTAGGGGTTCTTTTGTTTTATGGCCCCAGAAACCCTGTAAGGAGTTTCTGGTGATTGTACAAGTGTGCCTAGGACAAACTGGTGGCAGCAGTTTACTTTTATTGTATTTTTACTTCTTTTCAAGGAACCATATCTCATTTACCGCGTTTGGCTCAAGACTGTGGCCAGTGCCAAAAATGGCCATTCCACAAAGTCTTTTGTTCTGTCTTTTGGCCATTTTGTCCCTTTGCCTTCCCCAGGTCGAGCCAACCTGGGCTTTCCTTATTTGGGCATGCAGCCTCCCAAGAAAACCGCAACTTTTGCAGGCTCCTGCATGTCATGTGTGCTAGTGCCCAGAAAGAGGAGTGGGACTGTCTAGTCCCAATCCACACTATGGGTGCCTGTATGTCTGGTAAGCCTGAATGACTGGAACCACTGTGGGCCGTGATTGGCCCATGCCTGGCGTGCATGCAAGAGAGCAGATGTTCCATTGGCTATCCCAGATTTGAGCATGAAACGAACCTTGGATAAGAGAAGGGGCTTTGCATCCATTCCAGGTCGATGACCTGAAGTTCTCTCCGAACTACATAAGGAGCCAAGTATCCTGGAACGCTAAAGCAGACCCGTGGAACCACCAAAGACGTGCTGGAAGGTTTGGCACCCTGATCCCGCTGTTGTCCCGTTGGACCCCTGTTTTTGCATCAATCACTGAAGGCCTATAAGGCGCTTCGACCCATTGGAGTAGTGTCAGGATTCCATGGGTTCCCAGATTTCCAATGAGACATTACAGTAGAAAAACTGCATTAAGAAGATTTAAGTAAACATTTGTTTTTAGTCTTTCTCATCTTACCTTTAAGTAGGAGAATTGTTGGAGTGATGTTTGGGTTTAAATGTAGGATTTTAATATGCCAATTTCTAAATAAGTTTCCTTAATAATCTTATATACAGGAAGTGCCAATTTCCCCAAACCAAGATGGAGGTTCTGTTCAACACTAATGATTGGAGGAGAAGTATTGTGAGGTAGTTTGGAACATTCTTCAACATTCTAAACCGCCTTTCATTCCAGTTTCCTTAGAGGAAGGTTGCAGTTTTAGTAGCTCAGATAATATTCAGTATTTATATAGTTTAGTATTCTTTTAAAAGAAAGTCTAGAGTGAAGAGATAACAGAGAAGTCTTCAAGAGGAAGTCATCTTTTCAACAAGGACTCTTACATTTTTACAGATGAATCAAGCTAAGTGTTGGGAGTGAAATGTTCATAGTTTTGAATTAATTCAAGAAGAAGTCATTTTTTATGAACTAATCACAAAAAAGAAAACTGTTTATCCGCATTGATAAGGAACTTTAATCTGTGCTCTACTGTCCACGTAGTTAGAATCTATACGAGCGTTACGTTTCATTTTTTTTTATTTTTGTCGTGACACATGTTCAATTCACTATTGAAATAGTTAGGTTAGTTTCTATTGGAAGTTCTAGTTTATTGTGAGTGAGGCATTAGCATTTATTTAGTTTTATTATATTTGAAAGATTTACTCATTAAGTGCTTCTTAGTGAAGTTATTGTTTACTTGCTCTTGCTATTGCGCAGTTGAATTTGTAGCTAGAGTAAAGGACCCGCAGGCATGAGTTACGTGCATTCAGTTTCCAGAATCCTGTATTTCCTGGTTGCGTAGTACGAATTAGTTTTCTTAACGGTTCGGTCATTGGCGAAGTTATTTGATGAGTGTGCAGTCTATGAAGGTTGCGGCTTGTCGTGAATTGCAGCTTGTTTTGTATTCGCGGTTCCATTTAATTCCAAAAGGATTCGCGGGCTTCAGTTCTTCTTCGTCCTGTATGCGCGTAGCGTCGCGTGCATCATATCTGCAGCAACTCGTTTTCCAGAGCACAGAGTCAGTTAATTTTCTGCAGAGCTTTGAACAGGAAAGTGAAAAGACACTCTAGACTTGAAATTACTAATTATACTTCTTTCTCAGTAAACTTTAGAAACTTTGATTCTCAAGCAATTCAATTCAGTGTTCAGCAAGTATAAGAGTCAAGAGAAAACTCAAGAAATTCTATGCAAAGGAAAATAAAGAATACTACATAAACTATATTAAGAAGAACATGTAGAAGAGCCTATTTTTCTATATTGATTGATGCAATTAATGCCTATCAGCAATCGGGCATAGGCAGCAGGTATTGTTAGAATCTAACATTAGTAAGAGAAGACTACACTTTAGAATAGAGTACGTTGTAACCCGTGTGTTCTTGTGTTTAGATTTCCACAGGCACCACATCACACTGATGAATCATCAATCAATCCAGCTCCAGTGAAGTAATCATCTAGCAGAGTCTAACTTCTTGGGAGCCAGTGTCTGAGAGCCAGTGAAGATCTGCAGTTGTTATTTTCTCCTCCATTCCCCTTTCCCCTTGGGTTTGCCAGCTTAGTAGTTTTATCAATTAAGAGATTATTGAGCGGGCATACTTTGGGGGTCTGGTGGGCCAGCATCACTCCTGCAGGGAGAATCAAGACTGGACCTTGACAAGTAGTGGCAACAACTACTCTCAGCACCTCCTGATTACCCTCCCAAAGAGCCTCATCGGAAGTGTTCCTGGGCCATCCAGCGAACTGACCAGCTCGAACCCGGGATATCGCATAGGAGCGCCGCCACCCCGAGTCACCAGCTTGTGGTCCTGGGCCCTCTCCCGCCACATTTCGTAGTCCTAGCTGCTCTGGGTCGCGATTTGAGTGTGCCACGCTGCAAGCATTTGCGGTTCCTGTGTCACCCTGCTGTGGGGACGGTCGTTGTAGGAGTCTTACCTGCCTGCCCCCCTGTGCCCTAAGACGTGCTGCACTGGAACTGTCCTCTTTTCTTCATCAAGAGCTGAGAAAAGGCTGCTGTCCCACCACGGATGATCGCCCAGTTCTGCAGCCTCTGAGAGCCGAAGTGATGTGCAACTGCAGTGGTTGAACCTACAACCGACCTGGCCTAGACTGGTAAAGTTTGTCCCGGACTATGTCGACGGTCGGTGAGTACTTGTATCACTTACCGGTGGCCCCCTGTCTCAGCCATTGTTCTTTACGCATGACAATCCCTACAAAGATACTCACCTTAGCTGGGTTAGCCTGCGCTCCCTAGCTATTCCCAAAACTCGAAAGTCCCTTGCTTGCAAGGGTAGACCCTCCTCGAATAGTGAGACACTGTTCTTCACTACCTCAAGCCCCTTCCTGAACTGCTAGAGCTCTCTGAAGAGGACCTGCTTTCTCTCATTATGCACGACCGCGCGTTTTCAACGCGCTACTGTACTTTTGAGCACAATGCTCCCCACTTCATAGGGCTGGACTGCTTAAGTTAGGGATCGATTCTGAAGAACTGCTTAATGCTATGTTTGTGTAACCTACACTTCTGTTGCAGGTTGTGGCTTTGTTTCCCCATTACTGCATTAGGCAAAAAGTAACTTTATATATTTTAAATAGTGAAAGGCGTGTGTGGTAACTGTTTTATATTACTGTGGTTTATTCGTGTTTAATTATTGAGGCCTATAATAAATGTATATATTTTTTATATACACTTGTCTAAGTGTATTCTGTGGAGTTTTACTGTATGTGCTGATTTTGGGCTTCCGATCACTCTCACCCCTCCTGAGACTGTGATTGGTCTGGCTTGTACAGAAGGTTCCCCTGTTCCACTAAACTACGGTGGCCTCCTAAACTTCTCGCTACCACGTCAGAGTTTAGAAATCCATCTTGACAGCCGGCGCCGCAGGGTCCTTTCCTTTTTTTTTTTTGCTTGTCCCCCACTTTCCTTTTTATGGAAGCGGGGGGGACCTTGATCGACATTTTTTTCATCTGTTCTTTTTTCTAACACCATTTTCAGCGTTTTCTCACTTTCATTTTATTTCTATAATATTTGTACGGATTCTGTAATGTGTATGCTGTGATGTGCAAAATGCAGTTATGCACATAAGAGTATATGGCCCTCATTACGACCCTGGCGGTAAGTACCGGTCATTACCCGCATGGCGCAATTACTGTGTCCGTGCTGGCAATAGACCGCTAAAAGCGGCCCATTACGAGTTCGCGGGCACGAGCTTTGCCCCATGCCAGTAATGAACTCACCGCCATGCCACAGAAGCCCGAAAAATCCCCCTTTCCGGCATCGTATGCAGTGGAAATAGCACCTGCGGCATCCTAGCCATCGGCATTAGCGGTCACCTCAAATAGCGGAAACCGCTATTAGCGGTGACCGTAAATAAGCGGAACCGGAAGTAGCGTCATCGCACAGGAACGGGAAAGAGCACGGCGGCCATCTTTAAAAACACAATCCATTGCCATCCACCACAACCAAGAGCCATCTGACCCCCAGAACTCCCACACACCTCAACCACCACATGTCTGAATTTAGGATGCCAAAAGTTGTCAAAAAAACTGGAGATTGGCTGCGCCAGGAGCGCTTCTCCAGAGAGGAGCTCACCATGTTGGCTGAGACACTTCAGGAGCATGCAGACGTGGTGTTTGCAACTGACATGTCCCGACCAGCGCTGCTGTATAAAAAGCAGATTTGGGCATTGGTCGCCCAGAGGGTCAGTGCTGTCGGCACCACACCCCGCACACCAAAACAATGCCGCAAGCGATGGGACGACCTACGTCTACGTGTGAGAAGCATACAGTCGGCAAACCAAAACCTTGGGATGGCAACTGGTGGAGGTGCAGAGTCGCCCCTAAAACTCCAACCATGGGAGGAGATATGTGCCTCCACCATAGGCACCGAGTCAATAGAGGGAGTCGGGGACATGGAGAGAGGAGCCCCGTCATCAGCCGATGCAGGTAGGTGTCTCTAATCAAACAATGCCAATACCGCCACGATGATGTCCAGATGAACTGACAGTGCAATGATGTATATCAGGGTCCACCAGACACATAAGCACAAGACTGCCTACAGGCAGTGCAGAGCATCACCTTGTCCACATCCATGATGCACCCCATTTGTGTTGCAACCCAAATGCCTCCATGCATCACCCACCCAAGAGTGAGACAACCTGTATGTCACTCCCCCAATGTGACTCATCTACCAATCCATATCAATGCAGCCACCCCAATGCATGCTCAATGCCCGTAGACCCATCACTAACCCTCTCCCTCCTTTGATCCCCCACAGGCACACAATCAGACAGCGCTGATGAGGACACCGTTGCCACAACAGGGAAGAAGGCCAGGGCCGAGGAGGGACAACACCGCCCCTCCACTGCAAGAGGCATAGGCCAACCGCCACGACATCAGAAGGCCAAGAGCACACCACAGGCCACAGCACCAATGTGCTCTACGTCCCCCACTATGGCACCCACAACAGCCAGCATCACCCAAGTGTCGGCGGCAGAAGGGACTGCATCGGCTGCAAGCAGCACAATTGGCGAAACAGCTGCCGATGACGAGGAAGGGGATGTGCTGCATGTTGCAACTCCCCCCACTGGCCCCCTGCATTCCCCACACCTGTCCCCATGCAGCCTGCCCGACACCAGCAGGCACGGGCTATCTCCGGCTAACTCATGGCCAGCAACTCCCAGCCCCACCCCAACTGTGCCCGAGGAACACAGTATTTCGGGAACCCCTCAAACATCCAACCCAGCATATGTGCAGAACTGGCCGCAGTGCGGTACGGACTGTCTGAGATGGTGGCAGCAATGCGGTACATGCATCCATCCGAGCAACCAAGTACATCCTCAGCTGCTAGTTCCGCCAGGACCAGCCCCGTGCGCAGGTCTGGCAGGAACCTGCGCCGATCAGACAGGGGGGCACCTGGTGCTGGAAGAGGGGGATCCCAGTAGGCACAGCCTTGCATACTGGTGCCATGTGGTCCACTGGTGGACAGTACTGCACACCATGTGTTGGGGAGATGAGGGGGGAGTGGGTGTGTTGGGGAGTTGAGGAGGGAGGGGGGAGTGGGTGTGTTGGGGAGTTGAGGGGGAAGGGGGAGTGGGTGTGATGGGGAGTTGAGGGGGGAGGGGAGAGTGGGTGTGTTGGGGAGTTGAGGGGGGAGTGGGTGTGTTGGGGAGTTGAGGGGGTCAGGGGGGAGTGGGTGTGTGGGGTGGAGGGCTTGTTCACTTAGTTATGCTTCTTCAATACACATTTTGGTTACTCATAATTCACATGTGTGGACGTTGCTTATTGTGTACGTGTGCTTTATTGGTTAACAGACTACAGTGTCCATGTCCCTGACACACCCAGTGCCCCGAGTGCCATCTCCATGTAACACCCCCCGTCCATGTGTGCTAGAAACATTGGTTGATCGGAGTCTGACGCCTGGAACGTCCCCCCTGTGCATCGCTGCCTCCCTGAGGTGCTGCCCCATCCCCACCCTCACCCTGTTCGTCAGGTGGTTGCAGTTCAGCGTCAGGGGGCAGGGGTACATTCCGTCTGATGCACGTATTGTGTAGCATGACACATGCCATGACGATCTTTGCCACCTTCTCATGGCTGTACAGGAGTGCCCCACCAGACCTGCTGAGGCCAAATGTCTGCTCAATCACCACACGGGTTCGTGTATGGGCACGATTGTAGTCCTCCTCGTGCCTGTTCTGTGGGTTCCGGACTGGGGTAAGAAGCCACCTCTTCAAGGCATAGCCTGCATCACCTACATGTGGGCAACAATGTATGTGTAAGTTATCACATCATATTTGACCTCATTAAGTGACACCATGGCATGCATTTATTTCTTAATTTCAACCCCAATTCCATGCATGAATGGAGTCACACGATGTGACTGCTATGTGTGTACACCTCTTATGGACTGGTTTGCATGCCATCAACTAGTGGGCGCAGGGGGGTCCAGTTCCTTGCCAGTGCCCATGCACTGTGTTAGTCCACAGCGGTTGTTTCTGTGATCTGGCAGATGTCCAGTAATTTGTATGCTTTCATCCTGGCACCGTTGATGTCAGCCTCATGATGATCTCACTACGCACAACAAATGGTGTCATGCAATTCAGTTGGGCCTCTGTGACAGGGTAGTGGTGATTTGATGTATTTAACCCTCATGTGACTCCTTTGTACGCAGTAATGGGGGACTGTCCTTTCAGTTGATGGTGTTTGGTGCTGTGTATTGGCTATAGTCATTGCTTGTAGCTGCATTTTGTTGAGGGGGATGCGGTCTGATTTGGTACAGTGCACATGCAGATGGCTGTGGTATGGTTGTGACACTGCTTCATTTACATGGTAGGGCTGCTTACATCTTGCATTATTTGGTCAGGTGTCAGCTCCAGTCTGGGCTGATTTGGGGCTTGAGCATGGTCCATTCTCTCAGGCACTTGCAGCCAGGTGAAGTATGCACCTCTCCCCCCCCATCTCAGCCAGGTGAAGAATGCATCTCTCCCCCCAACTCAGCCAGGTGAAGTATGCATCTCTTTCCCCCCCCATCTCAGCCAGGTGAATTATGCATCTCTTCACCCCATCTCAGCCAGGTGAAGTATGCATCTATACCTCAATCACCTACCCACATCACATTTCCATTGGCAGAACATGCGACTCACAGAGAACCCAGGATCTCTGCCCTGCATGTCGCTCTATGTAGCGTGGTATCGTGGAGTTCCGCAGGACCATTGAATCATGGTTTTGATCCGGGGAATCGGGCACAACAATGCGTGATGATCCTGTTTGAGTCACATACCATTTGCACGTTGATTGAGTGGTATAGCTTACGGTTGCGGTACGCTACCTCCATGGCATGTGGGACCACCAATTCAACATGGGTGCAGTCGATGGCGCCAATGCAACCAGGTATGCCGGCCAGTGAATGGAAACCTACTTTGGTGTTTGAGATCTCCTGGGCAGACCGTGGTAAGGAAATGTGGTCGTCTGTGTGCTTGAGGAGGGCATCAAGCACTTGGTTCAGCGTACGTGAGAATAATGGTTGTGAAATGCCATTCAAGTGCCCCACTGTGTGCTGGTAGGTGCCTGTGGCCAGGAAGTGGAGCACAGACACTACCTTCAGTAGGGGTGGAATGGTGGTGCGTGTTTCAATCAGGCTGACAATGTCGTCATGTATCATGTCAACAATGGTGGTGATGGTGTCCCGGTCCAGACGGTACAGGGTGTGGATCTGCTCAGCGGTTAGGTTGAATGGACTGGCTCTGATGGGTGGGATTGGGGGCTGCCTGCGTGGTGCCACTGGCTGTGCTGGTGGGGCATGCTGGCCCTGCCTTGCCCTCCTTCTCCTCCTGCGTCTCCTCTGTGCTGCCTGTTGTTGTTGTTGTTGTAGCACTTCCACTGCAATCGGGTCCTCCAGCCCCAGCATTGCTAGTAGTATTGGAATCATTGTGGAGTGTGACTGGGTGTGGGAAGGGGTGGGGTGTGCTCCTTTTGTGCTTGCCCAGTCTGTATTGCCTCCACCTGTGCTGATTGAGAGCACCTGTGGCAGTTGGGAACACTGCACATGGCCGTTTACGGGTGGTCCGCGATGGCGGTATTTGCACCATGGCGGTAAGGTAGTTTACGGCCTTCACAAGGGCGTTAATTGCATGTCCGTGTGACTCGTAATGTTCCCCACTTGGCGCTTTTACCGGCACCGTTAATTACGGTGCCGCTAATAGCACTTTATCAGGTCATAATCGGCCGGAGCGGTAAGCGATGCCGGTAATCCTTTACCGGCATCGTTTTTCACTTACCGCCAGGGTCGTAATGAGGGCCTATGACTATATTCTAAGAAGAAAAGTGAACGTACAGTATGATGTGCAAAATTGAGTCATACATTTGTAGTACCTTAAGTCAATATCTCAAAGGAAAGATTGTTTAGTAAACCAAATGTAGCATGTGTGCCTATAGGGGGATTGCATAATAGAGTATGTTGCTAACTATTTTATAATTATTGCTTGAAGTGGTGACTGATCAACACTGCTTTCTTGCAGTACTTTACATTTTAAGGTAGTGACTGATCACCTCTATTTTAAATTAATGCAAGTGATGAGTAAAGTAGCTCCCTATTGGACTCCATGGAATGGGGATTACACCCTTACTGGCACAGATAATGTGGCGGTAATTCTGCCGGACTGAGTGCCAGTATCGATATTACCATTTGCCGGTATCCTGGCTGATTTACCGCCAGGATACTGGCAAAGTTGTAATGGCCCCCATTGCCAGGTGCTGTATTTCTGCATGTTCTTTTCTTACTGATAACAAATATCATGACTATACAGTATTTCTGTAGCTACGTTTATTGAACTGATCACGGCATGTGATTACAGGACATGCGGTTACCACACCAATTGACAGGATGTGTCTTAAAGATGAAGATGCCAATTCTGTGGATCCTAATGAATCGGAGATGGGGAGTCCTGCAGGTGGGTAGAAAGTACTTACCTGCTTAATGTATCAGTGTCCCTCCAGCATGCTTTGTATTCTAGGGTAAAGACTGATCTCTGTATGATGAAGCCTGCAGGGGCCTTTAATACTGTGCCATGTTAGTGGCCTCACTTTGCAGGTACCCCGGTTCACCAAAGAGACCTTTAACTGCAAGGTACAGGGCTGCACCCCGATTACAAACAGGGACAATTCCAGAGGGTTCTTTAAGATGATCAGCAGGACCAGGTATGAGGGGGAAAAGAATGGGGTCCTGCCTACACCTGGGTCTCTACCTATGCTGCATGTATCATCCAGCAGCCTAACCCTGCAATACTGGCCATTCTGTATGTCTGATTGGGCAGACCAGCGGAGAGTGAGCTTAATCATGGAACGCTACTGGTAGCAAATGTCTAATTGAACAGGGCAGCGGGGGCTGAGTTCAAAACTGGAACACTGTTATTGGGCAGAACATCCCGGAGCAAACCAAGTCTGTACCTAGATACTCATCCTTATCCAAGGAGACTATGATAAAGATGTAGAATTGATCAATAAAATGTATTTAATTATACAAACTTGGATGGCCACACATGGATTATGCCTCAACGACGAAAACACTGAGCTCTTAATAGTCGGGTCTACCAATAGACTGAACAAAATCTCACCTCAATATAGCTCTGTCACTATTGATGGAATCAAGATCAAGATCGCTAAAGAAGTAAAAACATTAGACTTTTACCTGGATTCTGCACTCAATCTCAACAAACAAGTAAATACTACAGCCTTTGGCAACCAGCTACAATTGTAAACTTTTCTACACATGCAAACAGTTCCTGACCACAGACAACTGCACCACGATTGCACGTGCATTAATCCTATCCAAATTGGATTACTGTAATGCACTATACCTGGGCACTAGCAAACACAACTCTAATAAACTCCAGAAACTCCAAAATAATGCCCTAAGGGCTGCATTAGGCATTCCCAGAAAATAGCATAGCAGAGCAGCATATCTTCCAACAAAAGACGATCTGTCAATTGGCTCGCCATAACAGACAGAATTAAATTCAAAGCATTCAACCTAACTTACAAATGTCTCACCAACAAGGCACCTATATATTTGACAGATAGATATACCAAACATACATCGGAAAGACCTATCAGAAAGGCACAAGAAAATAGCCTTAGAGTACCCAACTTCAAACTTAGAAACACAGGAGGAGCTAGCTTTCCAGTCGTGGCAGCTCAACTCTGGAACTCTATACCTGACACCTTAAGGGCGGCACCTTCTCTCCACTCCTTAAAGATTAATGCTAAGCACTGGCTGCATTCTTGCGACCAGTCATCTTTCCAGATCTATGAACCTAGATGCCCCACAGCATTACCCACCACTCTGTATAATACACCTTTGAAGCATATATTGTATTTATTCTGTACAAACCCGTAAATGTTCCACCTTATTGCGATGTAACCCCACCTGCAACTTTGAAAATTGTAAATGTCCCTTTTCTGTTTACTTACTTATTTTGATGTACCTTTGAAATGTAACCTTTGTAAAGCACCCAGATGCCGAGGGCCCGGTGTGCACTATAAATAAATAAACAATACATTACTACCCATTCAACAGATTTGATAAGGCAGAGCAGCGGGGACAGTGCCTGAACTTGGAATGCTAGCCGTACTGTCATGTGATCAGAGCAGCAGGGACTTAGTTCAGAACCAGATCACTCTTATTGGGCAGAGCATCTGGGAGCAAACCAAGTCTGTGAGTGTGACACTACCCATTCTTTTTTTAATTTTTTTTATTGTAACATACAGTTTAGTACAAACTTTTATTACAAAAGCAACACAGTCCTTATTCCACATAATCTTTGTTTCGGTTTGTGTTCATCCCTTATTCTTCCATATGCGGGATTACATATTGATACATCCAATCTTAATTTACAATTAGCCTAAGATTCTATCTATGTAGTTAGCCACAGAACAAGTTAAATGCACAGAACTCCCACTCAATATGCGCCACCACCAGTCATCAAGATTATCATTTAGCGGATCAAATTTGCCGAGATGCAAAGTTCTCAGATCTCGCAGTTTAGTGCAATCAACTATTAAGTGTCTTATATTTTCAGTTTCCTCCTGACAGTATCTATATAAATCATCTTTGGTGTCACGGTCATGACGCAACATCAGCATTTCCTTCGTTTTAATGGCGTTCACACGTAGACGCAATAAAATATTGCGATGGTGACGTGAGGGAAATTGTATCAAGTAATTCGGCATTTTGTTTTTGGTCGGTCCTAAATTTAGGGCTGTTGGTAGACCTTCTAGCTTGTCCAGATTTTGGATCCATGCCCATTCTTGCAGTTTTCTTTTTGCTATTTGTGGTTGTTCTATTAATGTCTTGCGAGTTATCTCAGCCGCTTGTAGCAGCATCTTTATTCTTTGCACCCATTGCATCAGGATGGTCTCGTTGGGTGCGTGGTGTGTTCTGCAAATATTGCATATGCTGGTTCCAAATCATTTTTCGATAAAGAGACATTGATTTCCATATAACATTTACATACAGTTCTTCCAGAGCAAGTTCATGCCTGATAATGATAATGGAAATATATTTTGGTAGCTTCAGCACTCGCCTCCAAAATGAACCTTCCAGTTTTGCCCAGATTGTATAATCCAGATTCCACCCTGCTTCTGCGCTGAATGTTAATGCTGGTATCACCTTTTGTAGGTAGAAGGTGCGTATAGGTAATAAGGTGAATTTTCCATAGAGATTGTGGATTATGGCTCCTTGTATGGCCAATATTTTAGTTCGCTTCACGATATCTTCCATCCAACTCCATTCTCTTATGGATTTGCTAACTTGTACACCCAGGTACCTTATTTCGTTGATTTCTTCTATGCAGGTGTTTTCAATAAGCCAACGAAAACTTTAATTCTTTTGACCTTTCCGTGGTCCAATTTGCATGATTTTAGTTTTTATGACATTTATCTTTAATTCGTTGTCATTCATATACTGCTGTAGCTTTGTCAACAGGCGTTGTAGCCCTATTTGTGTGGTATCCACCACTCCTAGATCATCAGCATAAGTCATGCAATTGATGGGATGCCCGTTGATCTTCGGCGGGAAGCATCTCACATCACTCAAAAACTCTGGCATATCAGCAATAAAGAGTTTAAATAGGCAAGCTGCTATTGGACAGCCCTGCTTCACTCCTTTTTGTGTATTCAATGGTTCCGATAGTTGACCTTGTTCATTTATATTAATTCTAATTGTTGTTTTCGTATGCAGAGCTTTGATTGGTTGCAAAAGGCCCTCCGGACAATTCCATTTTTCTAGTTTTTGCCATAGCAGTTTGCGATTGATAGTATCGAAGGCTTGATGTAGGTCAATAAACGCTAGAAACAGGTTTGACCTTTTATCCAAGGCATTCAATTTTAACAGGTTTACCAGGGTTAGGTTGATTTCGGTTCCGACACCTTTGGTAAAACCTGTTTGGCGTGGATCAATTATTCCTTTCTTAGTTGCCCAACTTGTAAGTTTCTGCTGTAAACTATTTGCGAATAGCTTCCCAATTGTATCAAGTAGGGCAATCGGGCGATAGTTGGCAGGATCAGCCCGATTGCCCTTTTTAAAAATTGGGACTATTATAGCAGCAGTCCAAGATTGGGGTATTGCTCTATAAACCACAATTTTTGCGAATAATCTCTCAATGAAAGTTGACCATTCTTGTTTATGTAGCTTCAGCATCATATTAGTAATGCCGTCGGGCCCTGCTGCACGTGAGTTATTCAGTTTTGTAATTAGAACACTAATATCTTCTTCTAACACTATGCAGTCCCAAATTGGCTCTACTGCTTCAACTGCTTGACTTGTTGTTAGGTTGTTCTGGGTAAAGACTTTGTTATAATGTTTTTTCCAGTCACTTTCCGAGACGCCACTGGCCACCTTTCCTGTCTGATTAGTAGTGCATTTGTTCAATATCCGCCATATTTCTCTGCAATTGTTTGTTTTGATTAGTCCCAACATATCCTCTCCTCGCTCTTGGTCCCGCAGAGAGGCGAAGGACTTTATCCAATTCCGATATTTTTGCCTCCTTTTTTTGATTTTATCTCGCATCCCTATTCCTCCTTCAGATTTTATTATACGTATCTCTCTATTGACCTTCCTTTTTTCTTCATTTACTTTCTTGCTCGAATCATGTCTATGGTCTTTGTTTGTAGCTTTTTGCCATAGCGATCTTGATTTCTGTTCTGGGAGCAATGGGAGGTAGTTTACGGATTTTTCCTGTCCACTATTTAATTTTAGGAACTCCTTAGTCAGGATGACAATCTGATTATTGGATATTCTGAGTCTATTAGAACCATTGTTTATCTCCAGATTTTGCTCAGTTCTTACAATGTTATTTTTTTTTGGTAGATTCATCGACAAAACCATTACATCGTGGTCGCTGTTTTTTGTCGGAATTGTTCTCAACTCTACAATTTCATGCCAGAAGTGATTTGATGCCCAGATGTAATCTAGAGTCTACTCCAAACCCATATTGTGCCAGGTCTTCTTTGGTGGTATGTCACCCATCACTTGCCCATTTACCATGTCACAATCACGTGCCTCCATTTCAATTTCCCAAGTGCTTCTTCTGCAGCAATACAATGGCTGTTTTTTCAGAGCCTTTTCAATGCGATCTCCATTTGTGTTGTACCATGATATGTTCATATCTCCACATGTTATAATAATGAGGTCATGATAGATGTGTTGATATTTATCTATGATCTCTGTTACTGATGACACACATTTTCCTGGATTTATCTGGGCTGGATTCCAGTATAAATTCATCAACAGCAAATGGTGCTCATTCAAGGATGTTTCTACTCGATGTCGCAATAGCGTACTTTGGACAAAAATATTCGGATTTTCTACTTCAAGTACTTCCCAATTTATCCCTGCTTAAATCGTTGTTATTAGGCCTGAGAAAGGTCGACCCTTGGAATTTTTCCCTGCGGGATTTAACATGGTCACATATCCATCTTTTACTGGTCGACTCCTCAACCATGTTTCTTGAAGACATATTGCAAGATTATTAGTCAAGTCCACAGGGAACTCGTCATACAGGTGCTGAAAGCCTCGTGTGTTCCATGATATTAGGGAAAGCGATGTTTCCTCTGGGAGTTGTGTTAGCTAATGTCTATTCACACCACGATTTATTTTTCCAAGTTTTTGTTGTGTCTTTGAGGCACTGGACAATGTTTGTCTTAAGTCCTCTCTATGTTGTTCTTGTGAGGTCCCTTTCGGTTGTGTCTGACCGTCTTTAGTATTGTTTTCTTGTGATTCAGTTGTTACTTCTGCAACCTCAAAGGCCAACATCAGCAACTCTTCTTTGGCAGACAGTATTGTTTTCCGTACTGCTAGCGATTTTATATGCAAATACACTCGATCAGCTTGGTCTTCTGAAATGTATTCGACGATTGCAATGTCATGTGAGGACACGGTGCGCAGCATTGGGACCGAGTGTAACAATCGGACCACGTTCCCTCGATTTAGATTCACATCATTTTCATCGTCAAATACATTTGCACCAAGAATTTTCATTTTTGTTTGCTTGGAATCCATTGCACTTTGTTGATTGCATATTCTTTCTTCTTTCTGTCTCTGTGCATACGTTAATTTAGGATTCAATTTTGCTGTTGATTTCTTGTTTGTTTCTCCGGGCACTAGATGTTTGCTTGTGTCCTTATGGGTGTGAATGACCACGGATGGATTCTTCGATTGTCTTTGATCATCTATGAGAGCACCATTGCCCACAGTTTTTACTTTAGGATTTGCTTTCAGGGTCCAGAAATTACGGCTGGATCTTACCGCCAGACTATCGCGGCTCATTGACTCATTACTATTTGACAGACAAACCTCCTGATCTTCATCCATATCATTGACCTCATAGTCAATCGAATATGTGGAGAGATTGCATAGGTCTTCTGAAGACGATATCGAATGGGTAGAATGTTTCTCTGAATCCAACCTCTGTCGTTTTTTTTGGTTTGCTATCCATGCTGTGGGCTTAGGTATGTTGCCTAATTTTTGGACACCTGCTTGACTAGAATTCACCGTCTCGTCCTTTTTCGCCCTTTCGAATAGACTCGATTTCTTTGGTGTAGTCAAGTTACGAATGAGCTTTCTTGAACTACTAGTCGGCTTCTTTGCGGGGCAGTTTTTCTTTTTCTCCTTTTTTTTTTATGTGTGTTTGAATCGATTCTGGCTTCGTCCTGTTTCAAATTTGTCTTTGACGTAGGTACATTTTTGGCTGCACCGGTGAATATCCCAAACGACGTTTTAGAGCAATGTGCTATGCTTGAAGGATGGTTTCCAGTTGCTTTATCAGGGATTATTTTATCATTCATTTCGGTACTTGTTGTTTTTCTGTGTGCGTCAATCGACATCGGTGGTGCATGATCACAAACTAAAATTATCCCTTTCCCAGCTTTGAATGTTATTTCGCTGATTCCCAAGGCTTCAGTGATGGTTGTTGGACAATTCTCCGGATATCCAGTATTTCTTCCTGGAGCTGCGATTCCAATCTCTGTAGGGATAACATCAAGTTGTACCACTGGTTTCTCAGTGCTCGATTGCTGGAAATCAGTTGTCGAGCCAACTGTAGGCCTACAACTGGCCTCAGGTCCTGGCACATGGTTGTAGGTCATGAGGGTTGTCACTTGTTTTAAGCACTCAATCATAACATCCAGCAGTGATTTCTTGTCCATTGTCTCACTTGCAGCTGAATTGTTGGCTTTGTTGAACCACGAAGTTATGTTAGGTTTTTCTTTATCTAATCGATCCAGCAACAACTTATTGTTGCATTCCAGTTTTAATAACTTTTCGTTCACGTGTCCTAACAATGCCCCATTATTTTGAACGGCTTTGTGTAAACTCTCATATAATTTAGTGAATGGCATTAACGCTAACGAAGACGCTGCAAGAATGTTATTGTGAATCTGTATTGAAGCCGCTACTGATAGATTTGATTTCATCGCTGCAGATGCCTCCTTTAGTACATGTGTAAGATCAATGTCATTTATTGTATTAAATTGTTCATGCTCGCTTTGAGCATCAGGTCCCACAGATCCATGCGCAGAATGTTCTAGCCCCGTCTCCTCGATCCGCGGCTTTGGAGTTGAGCAGTGCGATATGTGCCTTAGTAAGTTTTTGTTTTTAATTGATGAATTTACTGTAGGTTCCTTTGCCAAAGATGTAGATTGTCCAGGCCGTGCGTCTATTATTTCTTTTGACTGTAACACCTGTATTTGTGGTCGTTGTTTTATCAGAATCTCATGTAAATTTTGTAACCTACTACTTTCTCCTACTTTGTGTATTCCATCTGTGTTTCCGGCCAATGTTTTTTTATTTGAAGACACAAAACTTTCAGATAGACGTTCCTTCATGGCCTCAAAATCAACTCGGAGGCGTTCAGTTAGTCGTGCCTCTCGCCCGGCTAAGTCTAGCCCCTGAAAGTGGCCGGTTTCTTCTGTACATGACTGGTTCAATGGCAATTTTGAAGGTAACCCTATTACACTATTGCCTGTGTGATTTTGTATGGAAATCATACAATGGTCTGACCCTTTTTCTGTACGTACAGTATGAGATTGATGATTTCGTTTATTTCCTTCCGTAGTGGTTATCAAAGACGGCAATTTTGTCTGTTTCTGCATTGCCAAGGGAACCAATTTTTCTTTTCCTTTGGTTTGCTGTAACGGTGTAACATTATCCTTTTTTATAACAGGAAACATGAATTTTATCAGTCTGGTTTCCAAGTCTCTTGTATGGACTTCCATCTCCAAAAGCTCAGTGTCTGTAATGTCAAACGGGGATTGAAAGGCACACATATTTACCTCAACAATCTCCTCGTCTATTGATGAAGCCTTTTCGATGTTGTCATGATTGTCTTTCGCAACCTCCTCCTGTTCGAGGAACTCTCCCACAACTGCAGCCTTATCTCGTGCCGCAGCGAGCGGGATCTCCATCCCAGCCCCTGTGGCACTCTCAGCCACAGAAGCAAGAGCCTCGCCGCCTTCAGCGCCTGAAGCCGGTGGAATCCCGCCGGCCGCGCCCTCTGCTGCAGCGGGGGGCGCTCTCTCCTCGCCAGCCGCGTCTCGCTCGGCCGCGAGTGAAGCCTCCATCTCAGCCCGCAGTGCACTCGCGGCAGCGGGCACACAGCACCCGCAGTCGCCGCCACCGGAGGGCGGAGGGACCCTGCCGTCTGCACACGAGACCGCGACGGGGCCAACCGCCGCCACGTCCGCACGTCCGGTCGAGACCTCCGCCCGACGCGCAGCGCACTCGCGGCTGCCGAGGCGCGGTCCCTCCGTCCTTGGCCGCCACCACCAGACCCAGGCGAAACCTCCATGTCAGCACACGGAGCATTTTCTGCTACATGGGTAGGATCGCTATGTGCGAGTGAAATTTTATGAGAATGTGCCACATCTTTCACTTGCTGATTTACTTGTACTTGTGCTTGTGTTCGGACTTTGGGCCTCATTACGACTCAGGCGGTAAGGGGTTTACGGCAGCGTAAACAGCGCCGACCCTTACCGCCTGATTCCGAGGTCCCTTAGCGCCATGGCGGATTTAACACCTGCTTTTAGCAGGTGTTAAAATCCATGGCGCTAAGGGACCATGTTGTTAATTACGCCACCGTAATTTACGGTGGCGTAATTAATGCCTTCCCCACTCCCATTATGCCCTATGGGGCAAAAATGGGAATGGGAATGGGGAAGGGTAAATGGGGATTGGGGACTTACCGCCCCGCTGACCTCGGAATGGGGCGGTAAGTCCGCCAACCACCATGGCGTAAACGTAGTTTACGCCATGGTGGTAAAGGTACGACCCAGGCGGTAACTTACCGCCTGGGTCGTAATGAGGCCCTATATCTTGTCCATTGCAATGCATACTGGATGTTTTTGACAGCGGAATTTTACAAAGTCCTGTTGACACATTAAGATGAGCAGGGTAAGCAGGACATGGCAGAACGGTGTCACATGAGGGGAGGGGTTGTAATGAAAGTTGTAATGAAAGTTCTGTGCAGTCCAGTCCTTGAATACAGTCTGCCTGACCCTCTATCCCTCCTCTTAGCCAGTCATAGCCACCCAAAGCTCCTAGTGTCTCCTAATGTCTCAGACTGTGTCATACCATTTCCATTTTTTTGATGTAGAGTTCTGTTTGGTGGACTTTCACGCAATTGTAGCGATTGTTTTAACATGGAACGTGTCTGAGGGCCGAGGTCGGCCATGATTTTATTGCTCTTGCCTCCTTCCTCTACGTCCCGCTGCGGACTGCTGCAGACTGAACTCTGCGCCCGAACTCCGCGCGCGCTCCGCGCTCTTCAGGAATATTTAAGGGCTGTGGGGGTTGTTTTTCCTTAAGGTGAAACACTCCAAAAACACAATGTGAACGTATCCGGCACTAGTAGCTGCAGCTCCTCACACCACCAGCGCTGCTGCAGACTGAACTCTGCGCCCGAACTACCCATTCTACAGGTTTGATAAGACAGAGCAGCGGGGACAGTGCCTGAACTTGGAACGCTAGTCTTGCTATCATGTGATCAGAGCAGCGGGGACTTAGTTCAGAACCAGATGACTCTTATTGGGCACAACATCTGGGAGCAAACCAAGTCTGTTAGTTTAACACTACCCATTCTACAGGTTTGATAAGGCAGAGAAGCGGGGACAGTGCCTGAACTTGGAATGCTAGTCTTACTGTCATGTGATCAGACCAGTGGGTCCTGCATACTGAAAGAGAAGCCCAGGAGCGGCAGCGGCCCTGTGCCACTGGCAGCGGCCCTGTGAGTCACGGTGAAGCACACCGCCGTTGCTCTCACTGGCACACGCGCCTCTCCTGGTCTTCTCTCTCAGTATGCAGGACCCACTGGCAGGGGCCCTGTGAGTCACGGTGAAGCACGCTGCCGTTGTTCTCACCGGCACACGCGCCGCTCCTGGTCTTCTCTCTCAGTATGCAGGACCCACTGGCAGCGGCCCTGTGAGTCACGGTGAAGCACGCCGTTGTTGCTCTCACCGGCACACGCGCCGCTCCTGGGCTTCTCTCTCAGTATGCAGGACCCACTGGCAGCGGCCCTGTGAGTCACAGTGAAGCACGCCGCCGTTGCTCTCACCAGCACACGCGCCGCTCCTGGGCTTCTCTCTCAGTATGCAGGACCCACTGCCAGCGGCCCTGTGAGTCACGGTGAAGCACGCCGCCGTTGCTCTCACCGGCACATGCGCCACTGCTGGGTGCTTTTGTGCTCTGCTTTTTATCCGTGTGGGGAAGTTTAATGGAAGTCAGGTGTGAGTAATTGCCAGTAATTGCCTGACCTCTCCTGACCATTGTAGTGGGACATGTCATGTATACTGCTCGGGTGTTAGTCTGTTTTCTCCCAGAGCGGGCTGTCGGGGTGAAAGTGTTTTGTGTAGGGAAGGGGGGGGGGAGTTCGTAGAGTTCCCACTTATCCTACCTGATAGGATGGGGTAAAGATATTACACGGGTGGGGGATACTGCATCTCACATGCAGTGTCCCACTCCGACTCCCCGAAGACCCCTCACTCTGCTGATCCTCCCGCACTGGTCCACCCCCAGCCCCCAGGGTCTGGATCCAAAGGCGATGGCCGTGCCCTGGTCACCGGAGAGAGAGATCCGCAGGGACTAACGGGTGAGACACCTTCTGGTTTCTCACAACAGACAAGCGGAATTAGGGTGCTATGCCTGCTCAGGGAATTGACAGCAATCCTCCTCACATTAATCACAGAGGTGTGAGCCAGGCACATCCCAGCGGTAAAGAACATAGCAGCTGACGCTCTCTCTCGTTTATATTGGAAAAAGTTCAGAGAGACAAGTCCAGACGCCAACGAGAGGATGATCCCATTCAGAGAGCAGCTGTGGGATGCATTTGGCAGGATTTGACCTCCATTGTCGGTACGGCCCTCGCCCTTAACATAGAGAAGAGGTACAAGGCCTGTTGGGACACGTTTAAGATCAAGAAAGGTCTGGAGGGGGAGCATGAAAGGGTGCCAGTGAGATCATTCATCGGCCGGGTCTGGCGCACCCACAAATCCAGAGCGTGGAGTGCATACCATTTGGCAGCGATTGCCTATTAACACAAACTGTGGGGGGTGTCTGATCGAACCAAAGAGCTTTACGTAAGGATGGCAATGAAAGGATGGGCAAGGCAATCAGGAAAGAAAGAGGATGCAAGGCGCCCCATAGACAAGACATAAAGCTGCAGGGCATACTCAAAGGGCTGGGGCAGGTTTATAGAGACGCATATGGGGCATTAATATTCGGAGTGGCCTTTTTCATGGCGCTCTTCAGGCCTTTCAGGATCAGCAAGCTGGTACCAGTCAACAAAGAAGGGGGGGGGGAAATAGACTTCCTGAAGAAAGAGGATGTAGCAGTTTCAGGGGAGACAGCACAACTACACCTGCAGAGAACAAAAACGGACCAGACGGGAAAAGGCAAGTCAATAGTGCTATACTGCATAAAGGGCATCCCGTGCTGCCCGGTGTGTCAACTATCGAGATACTTGGCAAGAAGACCCTGCAGCAGTGGCGGGCCCTCCTATAATTGTATGCAGATGACTCAGCATTGAGCAAGTTTCAATTTAAAGGGGTGAAGGAGTTGGCACTCAAACATAAAGGGGTAACTGAATAAGTCTTCAGGACCCATTAATTTAGGATCTGGGCCACCACGTCAGCCACAGGAGCGGGTATGCCTCCGGAAGGCATTAAGAGAATTGGAGGTTAGAAGTCGAACTGTTTTAACAGATACATGAGAGTGGACAATGTATGATGAGACAATGTCGATCGTTGTACACACCTCTTCCCCCCCTCCCTTTTCCCCAACATGCAAGACCAAGAAGTAACAGAAGAACAGTGTGGGTAGTGGGGCACTTGTTTGTGACAAGGGCCAATGCGAGGTGGACAACTCAAAGGGAGGAAATGACCACACAAGACTTTTTTTTAAAGTGTTTTATTGGTTAATTAAACCATTTCACACAGTATCAGAAATAATAAAAATGAACAGAAGAGTACATAATTAAGAACAGTACGGAATTATAAAACTTGGGTTGTACCGAAAACACGTAACAATTACAATTTACACATTACACATTACACATTACACATTACACTTTACACATTACACTTTACACTTTACAATTTACACATTACACATTACACATTACACATTACACTTTACACTTTACACATTACACTTTACACATTACACTTTACACTTTACACATTACACTTTACACATTACACTTTACACTTTACACATTACACTTTACACATTACACATTACACATTACACTTTACACATTACACTTTACACATTACACATTACACTTTACACATTACACTTTACACATTACACTTTACACATTACACATTACACATTACACTTTACACTTTACACATTACACTTTACACATTACACATTACACATTACACTTTACACTTTACACATTACACATTACACTTTACACATTACACATTACACATTACACTTTACACATTACACATTACACTTTACACATTACACATTACACATTACACTTTACACTTTACACATTACACTTTACACTTTACACTTTACACTTTACACATTACACATTACACTTTACACATTACACATTACACATTACACTTTACACATTACACATTACACTTTACACATTACACATTACACATTACACTTTACACATTACACATTACACATTACACATACTAAACATAAGAAATCATCAAGACGTTCCTAGTACCACTACAAACAATGTATACAGTTCAATATTAAAAGGAACTCCTTTGAGTAATGCATTTCGCCCCTAGGTATCAGGAGCTATTGCAGCATCTCCTGGATTTTTGTCCACATTTGGTAAAGCATAACATTTGTCATAGTTGTTCTGCCAGAGTAAAGAGAGACCCATACACAATCAAAAGTAAAGTGTACTATTTCATATTTACGGCCAGCATAGGCTTGTTTATAGATTTCCACTAGCTTAGAACAGGAGGTAAGTAAGTGCCTGGGGGTTAGAACCGCTACTTTACATAGCCTGCAGAATCTCTGCGCATATGGGTTCCCTACCCAGGCCCCAGTCCGGGATAATGTGGGGAGCAGATCTAAACTTAATTTAATTATAAACCTACGCACCCTTACATCATATGACCTAGTGAGATAGTCACAGTGGACATTCATTGATAGGGCCTGCTCCACATAAAGTTGGTATTTTCTAAATTTGCCTAGATGGTAAACATTAGCATTTCTATCCCAGGTCTCAGCCTTCTTTTTCAGTTTCATTTCACTGACCCCAAAGGGGTCATCAGAAGAGGGCTCGAAACCTATTTCCTCCATATACTGATATACATCACACACCCATTCCCCAATTATGCGACATGGCAAATCCTGGGCCTCATTACGAGTCCGGCGGTAACCGTGCCTGAAATTCCGGCAGGTTAGCGCCGGACTCGTATTACCTTTCCTCCTCCGTGATTCTCGGAATTACTGGGGCATTATGACCCCGGTGACCCGGGAATTCCGGTGGCGGAATTTGGTAAATCCCCATTCCCATTGAGTCCCATAGGACTCAATGGGAATGGGGAAGTGGAAACACTGGCACCATCTCGTGATGGTGCCGGTGTTTCCACGTCCGCCTGCAGGCGGGTGGTGTTAAACCCGCCAGGTCAGACCTGGCGGGAATGACACCTCCCTCCTGCAGTACTCGAGATCACCCGGTATGGAAACAACGGTGGCAGCGGGTTTACCGCCACCATTATTTCCATACCGGGTGACTCGTAATGAGGCCCAATTAGTCTTTTTAATTTTTCTTGTCCACCATACGAAGGAAGAAAATTCTCATCCTTATTTTTAGTTGGGTTTCAAGTGATCTAAGTCCCAATTCACAGTTAAAGACCTCGATGGAGGTGTTTCCCGGAAGCCCTAGGGCTCTTTTCCACAGTTTCCCGACCCAAGATCTTTCTTTATTTGTAAAAACCTCAAATCTCTATGTTAAACACGGAATAATGCAGGTTTTATATAACTTTAACAGGGCCTCAATGGATCTTCCCATATTCTGTCTAACCAGATTTAATACAGTGTCAAATCGACACTCCACTTTTTGTCTTACATAGTTTTCAAGAGCCTTTACCCTCAAAGTATTAGAAATATGTACACCTAGATAGATAGATATATATATATATAAATCGACCACTTCAATATCTTGCTTATCCATCGTCCAATTCAAATGTATTTTCCCCTTTTTCTTTGCATCTATAAGCATTATTTTAGTTTTGCTATAATTAATACTTAGGTTATTCAGCCGTGAGTACTCACATAGGCTGTTCATCCTGCGCTGGAGACCAATCGGGGTACGATCGATCAGTAGGGTATCGTCAGCGTAGGCAAGCCAATTTATACATTTGTTACTGATCTTAGGCGGAAAAGAACGAATATCCTTCATATGGTATCCCATATTTGCTACATGTAGGTTATAAAGATTAGTGGCCAAGGGGCATCCCTGTTTTAACCCAAAATTGGTTTTGATTTTATCACTGAGAAAGCCTTCTTGGTTTAATAGCACTTGAGTCTCAGTGTCAGTATAGAGCTCTTGGATAAAGTGTAGGATAGTTGGATTCAACTTCCACTCACTTAGCTTTGCCCACAGTCTCTCCCTATCAACAGTGTCAAAGGCACTCTGATAGTCGATAAAACATGAATAAAAAGCGTCATCTTTTCCATTCGTGCATTGACACATCAGAAAGACCAGGGCCTATAGGTTGGATAAGGAGCCCATGCCCTGTCTAAAGCCCGTTTGAAACTTAGGCAAAAGGCTGGAATGTGTAATCCAAGATTTCATTTCCCCTAATAGTATCTGAGAAAATATCTTCGAGCATGCATCTGTCATTGCCAGGAGTCAATCATTTTCAGGATTATCCCTAGCACCTTTTTTAAACACCGGAATTAAGATAGAAGCCTTCCAGCTCATAATAGCGGGATAATAGCAGTGTTTAAGATATTCGCAAGCAGGTGGGCTAAAATAGGCCCCCAGTATTCTGGTTTATGTTTATAAATTAAATTGGGGATCCCATCAGGGCCCGGAGCTGTGGGAGGTTTCAGCTTCCGAATAATCCTTTCCACCGTCTCAATCTCCACATCAAGCATGTCCCTTACCTCACTTCTTCTATAGGCTTTTCAAGTTGTGTTAGCAATATTAGCTTTATAGTACAGGCACCTTATGTGTTTAATCCAATTTCTTTCAGAGATAGGGTTCACTTCTGGACCTGTTCTTAAGTCACAGGTTATGTGAGATTTATAGAAGCTCCAGAATTCCCGGCCATCAGCAGAGTGAAGAACTTTGTACATGTTAAACCATTGGGCAGTACCCAAGCATGATTTATGCCTTTTGACGAAATTCTTATAGTTGGTCTTTATTTCAATATTTCTTTTTTTCTCCAAAGGGCTTCCAGACCAGTTAGTTTCTTAATTTTTTTCACAGTACTAGTACATTTTTATTTCTCTTTCGCTATCACTGAATCATAACATTTTTTCCTATGTGTTGTGTTAACTCTAGGGGGCTTTCCCTAATTTTGAATCAAATTGTTAGCATTCTCAGACAACCCGAAAAACAGTTCAGACGATACCTTTTCCTTAGCTACCCATTTAGGACAAAATGAATCAAAGAAAGCAGTGTACCTTTCCATATTTTTTACAGACCAACAAATCCGATTACCTGACAAGTTAGCCCTTGCTGTGCCCAGAATCGTCGTTTTCGTCTTTAACAACAGTTCAATGGTGATTTTTTTAACCATGTGATCACTTGCTGTAGTCGGAATTATCTGCAATTTGCCCATCAATTGGCACATTGCAAAAGGAACAACGACATAATCGATCCACGATCTACAATTCCTGGCACTCCAGGTATATGGATGACCACCAAAATCCCAACTTTCGGGGAATAGTTGCAACAGGCCATTGGAATTAATAGGGATTTCCCAAGGGTCCTCATTGCCAACCACTTCCTCAGCCGCAATGGCAAAAGTAGCATTATTGTTATTGACCACAAGTTTGACATTTTCAGTAACCTTTTTTTGCTGGAATCTTGCATAATTTAGATCAACCAGAACTATAAATAGAGCCCCAGAGTCCATTTTTGTCCATTCGCACAGTATCTTGTCTAATTCAGAGATCATTTGTAAAGAAACTATATTGTTGGGTGGCTTGTAGATGTTAATTATAAGAGTTTTCTGGTGCTGGTCACCAATTGAGCACTCCAGAATACCACCCAATATATATGAGTAGGGCGGGAACTGTTTAAATTCCAAAAGGGGAAGCTCCGATCTGACCCCCAGCATAAGACCACCTGAAGGTCTTCCAGCAATACTGCGCCTTTCCCGGCGTTGAATAATTTGGTAGCTATCCATTTTAAATTCTTCCAACATACATGGCTCCTACAATGCAAAAATGTCTGCTTCTAATAGGAAGATCATCCCCACATGATTTGATATAAAGGAATTGAAACCCCTAGTGTTCCATGTAATACAATTTGGAGGACCCCCCGTCCATAGCATTGCTTCATTCAACTGTTACTCAAGACACATCTTGATTACCCAGGGAGGCGAGGTTGGCCATACCTAGGATGGTTTCTCTGAGACCCCCTAAAAGTTTGTAGTACTACCTTTTCCAAGTCCATGTCATTATTCATTATAGCGGTATCATTATTCAGTTTTAATTTAGGAACTGTTGGAGCAATCTCTCTTCTATTCTAGATGCTTCATAACCCAGTTCCACAAGTTGTGGTGTGTATGATAGAATGCATTCAGTGACAATTGGGGACAGTAGATGGACAATAGCCCATTTGGATTCATAGATCGACTTAGGCACTTCTACCCTTGTTAGATCATTGGTTTTAATAGCCCGGAGGTCAGAAAAAGTTCTAATACATTTGATCTAGTGAGAAAGGGACTACATTCGAGGAAAACATATCTCGGATTTAAATCTTCCTAGAGCCCAGATTCGGATCACATAATGGGCCTCATTACAAATCAGGCGGTCCGGAAATAACGGTGGCGGTAATCCCGCCGCCACCGTTGTTTCCAGACCGCCTGATCCCGACTCCTGCAGGCGGGAGGTGATGTTCCCGCCAGGTCTGACCTGCAGGCGGACCAGGAAACACCGCCAGCATCACGAGATGCTGCCGGTGTTTCCATGATCCCCATTCCCATTGAGTCCCATAGTAACAAAAGTGTGTTGCGCAGTTTTGACAATCATGAAGTAGAATTGAATTAGTCTGATTACTGTTTATATGTAATAAACCTGCTGCCTTTTAAGCCACAAATAATGTGCAGGCATGAGACTCATACAGGAGTGTGGGGAATATGGAGGAACAAGTGGCCAAGTGCCCAGGTTATTGCCGTGTTTGTGTGTGTGTTTAGGAGCTCTATATAGACCAAAACAACAGCAAGCTCTGCCATTAACAAAGCCAGTGTTCAGGCAGCCACATGTACTACCAGGTCTGCATGTTTGTCTGGTCCGAGCCGAAGGCCCAAGCCACAACCTGTAGCGCATGTTTGATCTGACAGAGCTGCGGCAGCGTGCCTAATACAGCGAGGAGTAAAGAGCCCGCGGTACGGCAAAGGCAGCAATGATCTGAATATAATGGTAGTGTTGCAGCACTGTCATGCAGCTCCTTATTGCATGCTCCGACTACTCATCCTCCACTCCTCTTATGCTAAATACAGGGAAGAGGAACAGACAATGTGCCAAAATACCCAGAATGGACATTGACTAAGGGTATGGAATGTTTCAATGGATGCACTGATTAGGAACAGAGGATAGCACAGGGCCAACATGTTGGTCTTGGAAGCAAGACCATGCAGAGCAACAGAGGTTTCAATCCCGGATCTGCGCTTAGAAACCAAACTCGGGTATTAAGCGCGTTATAAAAAAACAATAAAATAAATAGGAAACAGACTACACACGACAACATGGGACAGATGTAAAAGCTAACAGAATATGTGTTATTACTTTAAATGGCACTGATGCCACAGAGAGAAGATGTCAGTGATGCCACAGAGATAAGTGTTAGGCAGAATCCTGTGCAGTTCCCTTGGGGAACACTGCACGAAGATTAAGACTACGAGTAAGCAGTAAACCCAATTGGTAGCAGTCTGTACCACCCAGATTTACCTGGTAGCTGTGGCTGAGCAGTCAGACGTCTCTCAAGAAGAGTAGGGCAGTATATAGAGTATATACAATAGGACTAAAAACACAGTAGAGCAAACAAACACTGACCAGAACTTTGTATCAAAAGTATATAATTATTTATTTAACACACACTTTAGAAAATACACTAGCACTATATAGCAAAACAAGTTCAAAACACAGTCAGGTAAAGTATACACACCTCCCTTAATAATTATTAAACAAGTCTAGGTCAAAACACCACTATTTGTCAAAACAGATGTGAGCGCATAACCTAGATGGCAATCTAATAATTCGGTTAAAGGGAGAGAGAAAGACAGTTCATGGAATAAAAACAGTTCCCAACACTTTTATAAGTTCTTAGCAAGTTAGTGAAGGCAGTAAACACGGTAGAGCCAAAGTTCATAGGCGAGGCCCACTTTAAATGGAGCAAAGCAAAATGTGCCCAAGTTCACACAGTTTAAAATGCACTAAAAGTCTGTGTAGAATGTTCAAAAGAGGTTGGGGTGGTTCAAGAAGAAAAGTTAGAAGGTCTGGGGGCCAACCCAGTTGGAAAGCCAAGGATTTAAGGGTCACCTATAGCAAACCGTGGAAAGGGAGGCCAGGCAGGACACAGTACCTTAAAGAGAGAGGACGCTCCAGCGGTGGCAGTTGTTCCTGGCAGTGGTTGCAGTTCGTGGTTTCGACCAGTGGAAGAGAAGATCTCGTCGAGGAGGAAACTTGGAGTCGATGCACTTCACAGGGATGAAACCAGCCGCGGAGTTTGTTGGTTAAAAGGTGAGTTCCTTTTATTCGCGGTCAAAGTGGTGAAGCTTGGCTATCCGGCCGCGGGGGTGCTTGGCACGGGCGATTCGACCAAGAGACGTCCTTGAAGGTGAAATGGCGAACTGTTTGATCCCACCAGCTCAGAGGAAGAAGACTCTTTCAGCAGAAGATCTTCTCTTGTCATCGGGAAAGTGGTGAGGTCTTTGCAGCAGGGCTCCACCGGTGGTGTCGTCGGTTGCAGATGGCTTCAGCTTCTCCCCTCTTCGGATTCTTAGGTCCTGTGGCGACTTCTGAAGTTCCAGTCCCAAAGCCCCTGCTTTTCTGCAGAAAACCCCCATTCAACAGCCTAGCTGTCACTCACACATGCTAAGTGGTGAGCCGGGCGGCTCACCACTGGGCCAATCAGAATAGAGTGCGACTTGGGTTGCTAAGACAACACAGTCCAGGGTGCCAATTCCCCTCCCCACACATCCTGTGGAACTCAGACAGAGAGGCACCAGTTTGGAGGGCTTGTGTGGAGAAGCCCGCCAAAAAGTGGAACAAAGGACTCGACCTTGGTTAGAGTTACAGAGACAGACATAAACGCCATTTTAGAAAAGAGTTCTGGCAAAAAGATCCAACCGGGGCATTTATATTAAATAAATAAACCGGTGGTATCTTTAACATTGCACCAAAAAGTGTTGCGTTTAAAATCAATGGGAAAATCCCATAGAGAAATATTCCAGTGGAATATTTTGTGTGGTAACCACTGCCACCAGCCAGAAACTCGACAAGGGGGGACTGGACAGTGCCCCCTTGGAAACAGACCCAGGGGCAGTTGAATTAACCCCTTCCAGTACTTCCACAATATGATTGTGTGTACTGGTTCTGTTCACACTTTTGGACTAGTAAAGTCAGTGGTGACTTTACATGACCTGGGAGACAGTAGTCAGTCCCAGGGTATGGAGTCTATGTTTGGGGGTCACTATGACACCGCTGTGTTACTGCACTGAGGGTGCTGTGTAACACAATTAGTAAAACAGATGATACCCTATGGAGTAAAAAGGCTACCCCATAGCCCATGAACACATACTAAGTCAAAGACATACCTCAAATCATGCCTAAGAGTGGGAGGAAAAGAGTCTCACTCTTAGCAGGAGAACAAAAAAGAAAATCCAGCAAAGCTGCTGGGGGACTCACTAGGTTTGGGAAATTAGCCTTATAAGAGAATTCTCCCTAACACTCCCCCCCACAGACTAAGGGACAGGAGGATTGAATCCACTCCTGGATGAATCTCATACCTCTAGTCGGTTATAAACATCCTAGAGAGACCATCAGCATTTTGGTGGTGACACCCTGACCTGTGCTCAATGGTGAAATCAAACCCCTGAAGGCAGATTGACCATCTCAATAGTTTTGGGTTTTCCCCCTTCATTTGCATCAACCACTTCAAGGGTTGTTGGTCAGTCTGAATGACAAAAGTAGAACCATACAGGTATGGCCTAAACTTCTTCAGAGACCACACAATGGCAAAACATTAATGTTCAATTGTTGCCCACCTTGTCTCGGGGTCTTTCAGTTTTCTACTGATGAAGCAAATGGGGTGTTCCCTACCCTTCCCATCCAGTTGACTAAGGACTGCACCTATACCTGCATTAGAAGCATCTGTCTGTACAATGAAAGTTTGGTGGTAGCCAGGAGCTCTTAGTACTGGAGCTTGACAAAGGGCTTTCTTCAGGTTTTCAAAGGCCTGATTGCACTCCTCATTCCATTTGACCTTTTTAGGGAACTTAGGAGAGGAGATCACATTCATTGGAGAGGCTATGGTCCCATAGTTCTCTATGAAATTCCTGTAGTACCCAGTGAGGCCTAGGAAGGCTCTCACCTGGGTCTGAGTAGTAGGTGTTGTCCAATTTTGCAGAGCTTCAATCTTACTGGGCAAAGGCCTTATTTCTCCACCTCCTACCTCATGTCCAAGGTAGACCACTTTACTCTGTCCAATTTGCCATTTACTCACCTTTATGGTCAGATTGGCCTTTTCCAGAGCCTGCAAAACATATCTCAGGTGGTCCACATGTTCCTACCAGGAATTGCTGAACACTGCTATGTCATCTAAGTATGCCATGCAGAAGTCCTCCATCCCGTTCAGAACCTGGTTTACCATCCTTTGAAACGTAGCAGGTGCATTTCTCAATCCAAAAGCCATAACCTTAAATTGGTATAAGCCAACTGGGGTAGAAAATGCAGTTTTCTCCTTGGCATGGTCTATCAGGGCTATTTGCCAATAGCCTGACGTCAAGTCAAATGTGCTGAGGTACTTGGCTGAACCAAGTCTATCCACCAACTCATCTGTCCTTGGCAAAGGATGGGCATCGGTCATTGTGACTGCATTAAGAGCTCTATAATCCACACAGAATCTCAATTCCTTGGATCCTGCCTTTGGTACTAACACAACTGGGCTAGACCATGGACTGGTAGAGGGCTCTATTACCCCGAGGTCCAGCATCTCACTGACCTCTCCTTTGATGTGGGATCTCACATGTTCTGACATTCTGTACCCTCTGCTTTTTACAGGCAGACAGTCACCAGTGAGTATGTCATGCTGTCCCCAAGGGGTCAAGCCTGGTGAAAGTGAGAACAGGGAGGCAAACTGATTTAACATAGATTTGCACTCCTCTTGTTGCTCAGGTGTCAGACTTGAAGAGAGATTAACTCCTTCAATCTTTTCATCCAAAGTTAGGCCTCTGAGGAGATCAGGGAGAGGTTCACTCTCTTCTTCCTCTTCTGCTGAAGCTAGAAGCAAAGCTCCTACATCAGGTCTGGAGACATAAGCCTTTAGTCTGTTGGTGTGGAAGACTCTGGGAGCCTCCTTGGGATTGCCCAAGTCCACCAGATAGTTCACCTCTCCAAGTTTACCCACAACCTTGAAGGGTCCCATCCATGTGTCTTGCAAGGCCCTCTGCCTTGTTGGAATCATAACAAGAACTAGCTGGTCTTGAGTGAACTCAACCATGTTAGCCTTTTGATCATGCCAATGCTTGACCAAAGCTTGACCAGCCTTCAAGTTATCACTAGCTTGAGCCATCATCTGTGACATTCTCCTCCGGAGTCCTATCACGTAGTCAGTCACTCTGACTGGCTTGGGGGAAGGAGCACTCTCCAACCCCTCCTTAATCAGGGCCAATGGACCTCTGACTGGATGGCCATAAAGACGTTCAAAGGGACTATAACCTACTCCCTCCTGAGGGACTCCTCTATAAGCAAAGAGAAGGCATGGCAGTAAAAGATCCCACTTTTTCTTAAGGGGTTCTTCTAAAGCACCTATCATGCTCTTCATTGTCCCATTAAACCTTTCTCATTTGTATGAGGGTGGTATGCTGTTGAGAACTTGTAGGTAACTACACAGTTTTTCCACATGGCTTTCATGTAGTGGGACATATAATTTGACCCCCTGTCAGAGAGTACCTCCTTAGGAAACCCAACCCTAGTAAAAATACCAAGGAGGGCCTTAGCCACAGCCTGAGCTGTAACAGTCCTCATAGGAATTGCCTCAGGGTATCTAGTAGCATGGTCTACTCCAATAAGGATAAACCTGTTGCCTGAGGAGGTTGGAGGATCAAGGGGACCAACAATGTCAATCCCTACCCTCTCAAATGGGACTCCCACAACTGGGAGAGGCACTAAAGGTGCCACATTCTTGGAGCCCACCTTACCAGACGTTTGGCAGGTATGGCAGCTCTTGCAAAACGTATCCACTTCAGCCCCCATCTTTGGCCAATAAAAGTAGAGTGAAAGCCTTTCCTTGGTCTTCTTGAAACTCAAGTGACCAGCCAAAGGAATCTCATGGGCTAGTTGCAAGAACTGGAGTCTGTTTTCTTGAGGGACTACAAGTCGTTTGTAGTCTCCAGGTGCAGACTCAGTCGGTTCACTGTAGAAGAGGCCATCTTCCCAGTGCAACCTATACTTCCCAGGCTCTTGCCCATCAGCCTGAGAAGCTGCCTGGTGGCGAAGACCTTCCAGAGTTGGACATTCTCTTTGTCCCTTACGAAGGTCGGGCCTGCTGGGTCCACCTTCTGCCAGTAAAGACTGCAGCTCAGGATGGTCAGCAGGATCCAGATCTCCAATAAGTTCTTGGCCTCCTACTAGCTCTTCTTCAGAGTCTAGTTCAACCACACAGGGTTGTACCTCCCTCTCAGCCTCAGCTGGAGGTGGAGTTACAGGTGTAATTTGGACAACCATGGGGAAGTCCTTGTTGGAAGCACTGGAGTGCTTGCTGCTGGTTTCCTTCTAGAAGTCTTGGGTTTCCCCTTTGCTTCTGGTTGTTCAGCTATAGCAGTAAGTAGCTCCAGTGGAGTAGGAGTTATATCTTCTTCTATCATCTCCTTAGGAGAACCTCTCAAGGTTTTCTCCCTTGCAGGTCTGGTTAGTTCCTGTAACCTTTTACTAGGAGGTCTGGGGGTATGTGACACAACTCCAAGAGTTTTCAGGTCATTTCCCAACAGAACCCTTCTTGGTACCTCACATTGTATACTGACAGGTATCTTCACAGTCATATCATTGCACTGGATGAGAACTGGTAACTGGGGACACATCTGCACAGGTCCTCCAGCTAACTTGGTGAGGCATTTGAGTAGCCCTAGCATCCTCCCCTGCCTTGAAAAAAGATTCATCCACCACAGTTATGCTGGCCCCAGTGTCCCTAATGGCAGGGGTCTCCTGACCATTCACCTGGACACTGTCCTTATAATACTCTTTAGTATTATCTGGGATAGAATTATATACATCTAAATTCTGTTGTTCCCACAACCCCAGGGACACTAAAGAAACACTGGCTGAGACTCCAATGGGATCATCAACCAGTAGTAGAAAGTTTCCATTTATCATTGGTACTTCCTCCTCTGGAGCGAAGGCTAGGGAGACAGTGTGCACTCCTGAAGGTTTACCCTTACATCTGGGGTCCCCTTTCACATGGTCAGTAGAGCCACAAACATAGCATTTAAAATACCTTCACGAATGGTGGCTTGCTCTGACCTCCTTCTGGTCTGGGACCAGAAGGTACACTAGCCTGATTTGGTTTCCTTTGTGGCTTACCCTTATGGTTTTGTTTGGGGATCTCTTTGGAATTAGGATTATTTGAATTCTCTTTGAAGTCCTTCTTAGGCTGTGTCCCCTCATCCTTTTTCTGAGTTGCCCCAGAATCCTTGTGAGTATCCCTGTTGGCAACCCACAAGTCAGCAGCCTTAGCTAGCTTCTTGGAATCTAATTCCTTTGAATCAGCCAAGTGCTGTCTGAGCTCAGGAGAGCAGGCATCATAATTTGACTCCAACATAACAAGATTTCTCATTCCCTCATAAGTGTTCACTCTCTAACCCTTAATCCATCCCTCTAAGTTATTCAAACTTTCACTCACACAGGTAGCCCAAGGGGTACCATCATGCTTTTTGAGTGTCCTAAACCTCTTAAGGTACTGGGAAGTGGTCTTCCCAAATCTAGCTATCAAAGCTAGTTTCACACATTCATAGTCCCTCCTACCCACCTCCCCCAATTCCATTACCACATCAGATGCAACAGAGGGGAGCCTAGAGAACAAACAAGGAAGCAACTGATTCCCTGTGATGTCCTCGAGCCCATGATTATACTCAAACATAGCCAACCAATCTAACACATCCAACTTAGGTTCATACATACCCACAATCTCTTTAGGCATCCCGGGTCTTTTGGGACTGGAACTCCTAGAGGATCCGGGGAGAGAAGTATTTTCAACAGACAATTTCTTCATCTCCAGCTCATGCTTGAGCTCCATTTCTCTGAGCCTTAGTTCCTGGTGCTTTTGTTCAGATTGGGCACTAATTCTTTTGAACTCTAACTCAAGTCTCATTTGTTCTAGTTCAATGAATGCAGGACTTAGTGTGGGACCTGACAAAGGTCCAGTAGACATAGCTTGAGGAGGCAGAGCAGGCAGAGGGGCAGTGGGGACAGTTACATTGACCTCACCTTCCTCATCTGTCTCTACAACAATACTTTCAACACTTTGATTCATATCAATCTCATTACTGTTGTCCACATTTGCTGGGGCGGTAGGTTCCTCTGAACCACTACCCAGACTTTGGTTTTCTAACAATCTTTCTATCAGTTCCATTTTCTTGCCTTTTACAGGAAGATCCTTATGCCTACAAAGAACCCTTAAACAATCAGCAGTTTTTGCAGAAAGGGACTCCTGGCTGTAACTTTCCATAGTTTGACTTGTTTAAAAAAATAGCTTTTACAGTGCTAAGCTTTGTGGTTAGTTGCACTAAAGTATCAGAAGCACTCTAAAATGTATACTCAATACAAATCCCACCGCTGTACACCAGTGTTAGGCAGAATCCTGTGCAGTTCCCTTGGGGAACACTGCAAGAAGATTAAGACTACAGGAGTAAGCAGTAAACCCAATTGGTAGCAGTCTGTACCACCCAGATTTACCTGGTAGCTGTGGCTGAGCAGTCGGACTTCTCTCAAGAAGAGTAGGGCAGTATATAGAGTATACACAATAGGGCCAAAAACACAGTAGAGCAAACAAACACTGACCAGAGCTTTGTATCAAAAGTATATAATTATTTATTTAAAACACACTTTAGGAAATCCACTAGCACTCTAAATCAAAAGCAAGTTAAAACACAGTCAGGTAAAGTATACACACCTCCCTTAATAATTATTAAACAAGTCTAGGTCGAAACACCACTATTTGTCAAAACAGATGTGAGAGCGTAACCTAGATGGCACTCTAATAATTCGGTTAAAGGAAGAGAGAAAGACAGTTCATGGAATTAAAACAGTTCCCAACACATTTATAAGTTCTTAGCAAGTTAGTGAAGGCAGTAAGCACGGTAGAGCCAAAGTTCATAGGCCAGGCCCACTTTAAATGGAGCAAAGCGAAATGTTCCCAAGATCACACAGTTTAAAATGCACTAAATGTCTTTGTAGAATGTTCAAAAGAGGTTGGGGTGGTTCAAGAAGAAAAGTTAGAAGGTCTGGGGGCCAACCCAGTTGGAAAGCCAAGGATTTAAGGGTCACCTTTAGCAAACCGTGGAAAGGGAGGCCAAGTGGAACACAGTACCTTTAAAGTTGAGGAAGCTCCAGCGGTGGCAGTTGTTCCTGGCAGTGGTTGCAGTTCATGGTTTCGACCAGGGGATGAGAAGATCTCGTCGAGGAGGAAACGTGGAGTCGATGCACTGCACAGGGATGAAACCAGCCGCTGAGTTCGTCGGTTAAAAGGTGCGTTCCTTTTATTCGCGGTCAAAGTGGTGAAGCTTGGCTATCCGGCTGCCGGGGTGCTTTGCACGGGCAATTCGACCAAGAGACGTCCTTGAAGGCGAAATGGCGAACTGGTTGATCCCACCAGCTCAGAGGAAGAAGACTCTTTCAGCAGAAGATCTTCTCTTGTCGTCGGGAAAGTGGTGAGGCTTTGCAGCAGGGCTCCACCGCGTCGGTTGCAGATGGCCTCAGCTTCTCCCCTCTTCGGATTCTTAGGTCCTGTGGCGACTTCTGAAGTTCCAGTCCCAAAGGCCCTGCTTTTATGCAGAAAAACCCCCATTCAACAGCCTAGCTGTCACTCACACATGCTAAGTGGTGAGCCGGGCAGCCCACCACTGGGCCAATCAGAATAGAGTGCGACTTGGGTTGCTAAGGCAATGCAGTCCAGGGTGCCAATTCCCCTCCCCACACATCCTGTGGAATCCAGACAGAGTGGCACCAGTTGGAGGGCTTCTGTGGAGAAGCCCGTCAAAAGGTGGAACAAAGGACTCGACCTTGGTTAGAGTTACAGAGACGGACACAAACATCATTTTAGAAAAGAGTTCTGGCAAAAAGACCCAACCGGGGCATTTATATAAAATAAATAAACCGGCGGTATCTTTAACATTGCACCAAAAAGTGGTGCTTTTAAAATCAATGGGAAAATCCCATAGAGAATATTTCGGTGGAATATTTCGCGTGGTAACCACTGCCACCAGCCAGAAACTTGACAAGGGGGGACTGGACAATGCCCCCTTGGAAACAGACCCAGGGGCAATTGAATTAACCCCTTCCAGTACTTCCACAATATGATTGTGTGTACTGCTTCTGTTCACAATTTTGGACTAGTAAAGTCAATGGTGACTTTACATGCCCTTGGAGACAGTAGTCAGTCCCAGGGTATGGAGTCTATGTTTGGGGGTCACTATGACACCCCTGTGTTACTGCACTGAGGGTGCTGTGTAACACACATAGTAAAACAGAGGATACCCTATGGAGTAAAAAGAGGTTACCCGATAGCCCATGAACACATACAAAGTCAAAGGTACATCTCAAATCATGCCTAAGAGCGGGAGGAAAAGAGTCTCACTCTTAGCAGGAGAAAAAAACAAACCCCAAAAATCCAGCAAAGCTGCTAGGGGACTCACTAGGTTTGGGAAATTAGCCTTATAAGAGAATTCTCCCTAACACTAAGACGTACACAAAACAAACCTAGGCACAAGCTGAAGTATGAACAAGGACCCACCTCTGCTCATGACTATCTAAACTCTGCCTCAAATCTGCCCAGTTGGAGGTAACTGAGGGATTAAAATGCTTATGGCTGCACAGGATAAAGGAAGCTTTAAAAGGTCCTAATAAGGGTCTGTTGTGCCTAGTCACGGCAATATTGAGGGATTTTCTGGGCCATGACTACCCAATGGTAATAGTTATTGTTAAATATAAATGTATAGAGCGCACATACAACTGAGGGTTTCTTAGCACCTGGTACTGTCACAGATTGCCTCATACATCCACAGGCAAAGAGACCAGATTTAGCAGTGCTTTAATGAACTTTAAAACCACTGCTCTGGGAAGGCCGGGATGGTGGAAACTGAGGGGGTCCCTGTGGCTCCCTCCTCCCCAGTCCAGGCATCCCTAGTCTCCAGAGTGTTGCCCAATGTATTCTAAAGCCCGGCAACCCCTACTGTCCAGCTTTTTCTATTCTGGAAGGGAAAACCTTTCTTGCACCAGCTTCTTCACCACTTAGGGCAACTCCCTTGAAGTAATTCAGGGTCTCCAGTTCCCTGCTATCCCTCTCTCCTTCACCTCTTAGGGCATCACCCTTGAAGTAATTCAGGGTCTCCAGTTCCCCACTATCCCCCTTTCCTTCTCTTCACCCCTTAGGACACCTCCCTTGAAGTAATCCAGGTTCTCCAGTTCCCTGCGATCCCTCTCTCCTTCATCCCTTAGGGCGTCTCCCTTGAAGTTATTCAGGGTCTCCAGTTCCCTGCGATCCCTCTCTCCTTCACCTCTTAGGGCATCACCCTTGAAGTAATTCAGGGTCTCCAGTTCCCTGCTATCCCTCTCTCCTTCACCTCTTAGGGCATCACCCTTGAAGTAATTCAGGGTCTCCAGTTCCCCACTATCCCCCTTTCCTTCTCTTCACCCCTTAGGACACCTCCCTTGAAGTAATCCAGGTTCTCCAGTTCCCTGCGATCCCTCTCTCCTTCATCCCTTAGGGCGTCTCCCTTGAAGTTATTCAGGGTCTCCAGTTACCTACGATCTCTCTCTCCTTCATCCCTTAGGGCGTCTCCCTTGAAGTTATTCAGGGTCTCCAGTTACTTTCTATCTCTCTATGTCTTCACCCTTTCATTATCTTCTTCCCTCCAATCCTTTGTGCCAATCTCTACCCAGCCTCCAGTACTTTCTTCAGCTCCTTCTCTTCTCAAGTCAGCACCAGATGAGCACTTCCTCCTGGCTTCACTACATACTAACCGAGTGCCATTACACCAGCCCCCCTCAGGTTTAATGGGACTCGTGTATGGTATGGGGATTAGCTGCCAGGCTTCCCTCTAGGGGTGGCTTACATCCCCGGTGTGGCACTTGATATTGGCTAATCTCCCCGTCTGGTGGGTCCTTCTTCCTGACACACCCCAGCCCTGCCTCCCAGCCCCTCTTTGTGGTAAGGGAACTCTGGTGCGGCTTAGGAAGAGAGAATGTGAGAGTTGAGTTTTCTGCACCTAGCCGGATCGCCAGTGCTTGCTAGAGGCAACGTCAGGAGCTACATCCACAATATTGGACTTCCTAACTATCTCTTGCTTTCTTTTTAAGTAGATTCAAGAACAGTTTCCGGTACCTGAGTGAGGGGGGCCGAGTGTACATGCGCTGCTGGCTCTGCAAGAAAAGTACTTCTCAATTCCTTTAAAGGGCTGAAATAGCCACAGTTATGCCAGGCATATGCCGGGGCGAATGGCCATGGTAGGGCAGCGTCTGTGACTAGCAGGAAAGGCGAGCGTGCTAACCAGTCAGGTCCCCAAGCACACATCGCCATTAACAATCCAGGACAGATGCAAAGAGGTTTTATTTGCTGCCTTCTGCTCAACAGCCTAAAAACAATGAAACTTTTGTCCAGTTCGACCAGACACTGGTCAGCGGCAGGCTGACCCGACATATCCATGCCAGGTATCCCTGCATTCTCTCACTGATTTCGGTTTCGGCTCCCCCTTCCTACTGCTGCTCCATCTTCTTCCTAAAGGTTCTCCAGCACTGTTACTGGCAATTGCAAAACTCATTCAAATGAACGCTGTGGGTCGTGTCCTAGCCCTAGAGATGGCCTGGGTTTCTACTCTCGTATTTTCCCAGTGCCCAAGAAAAAGCAGGCTGGCCTGAGGGTAGTGGTGGAGCTCCCTTTCTTTAACCTTTTTCTTCCCCTAGAAAAATTCAAGATGGCAACGCCAGCACAAATTGCAGAATTTCTGCATGTGTGGGACTGGATGTTTTCTATGGAAATAAAGAACACTTATTTGCATGTACCAATTTGTTAACCACACCAAAAATACCTGTTTCTCCATAATGGACCAGGCTTTCCTCCAAAAGTCGGAGCTCTGGCCAACTCTGAACGTGACCTTTTATCGGCTTCAAATTAGACACTGCAGCAGAAAAGGTGTTTCCTACCTAAGAGAGAAAAGCAGACATATTCACTGCATCCTCTCATTTCCTCAGCAGGCCCAGCACATCGGCTTGCTGGTTTCGGAGGCTGCTGGGCCTTCTGGCCTCTTGCATCCTCTCATTTCCTCAGCAGGCCCACCACATCGATTTGCTGGTGTTGGAGGCTGCTGGGCCTTCTGGCCTCTTGCATCCTCTCATTTCCTCAGCAGGCCCACCACATCAGCTTGCAGGTGGCGGAGGCTGCTGGGCCTTCTGGCCTCTTGCATCCTCTCATTTCCTCAGCCGGCCCCGCACATCAGCTTGATGGTGTTGGGGGCTGCTAGGCCTTCTGGCCTCTTGCATCCTCTCATTTTCTCAGCAGACCCAGCACATCAGCTTGCTGGTGTTGGAGGCTGCTGGGCCTTCTGGCCTCTTGCATCCTCTCATTTTCTCAGCAGACCCAGCACATCGGCTTGCTGGTTTCAGAGGCTGCTGGGCCTTCTGGCCTCTTTCATCCTCTCATTTCCTCAGCAGGCACACCACATCGGCTTGCTGGTTTCAGAGGCTGCTGGGCCTTCTAGCCTCTTTCATCCTCTCATTTCCTCAGCAGGCCCACCACATCGATTTGCTAGTGTTGGAGGCTGATGGGCCTTCTGGCCTCTTGCATCCTCTCATTTCCTCAGCAGGCCCACCTCATCAGCTTGCAGGTGGCGGAGGTTGCTGGGCCTTCTGGCCTCTTCCATCCTCTCATTTCCTCAGCCGGCCCCGCACATCAGCTTGATGGTGTTGGAGGCTGCTAGGCCTTTTGGCCTCTTGCATCCTCTCATTTTCTCAGCAGACCCAGCACATCAGCTTGCTTGTTTCAGAGGCTGCTGGGCCTTCTGGCCTCTTGCATCCTCTCATTTCCTCAGCAGGCCCTGCACATCCGCTTGCTGGTGTTGGAGGCTGCTGGGCCTTCTGGCCTCTTGCATCCTCTCATTTCCTCAGCAGGCCCACCACATCAGCTTGCAGGTGGCGGAGGCTGCTGGGCCTTCTGGCCTCTTGCATCCTCTCATTTCCTCAGCCGGCCCCGCACATCAGCTTGCTGGTGTTGGAGGCTGCTGGGCCTTCTGGCCTCTTGCATCTTCTCATTTCCTCAGCAGGCCCCGCACATCAGCTTGATTTATCGGAGGCTGCTGTGCCTTCTGGCCTCTTCAATCCTCTCATTTTCTCAGCAGGCCCAGCACATCAGCTTGCTGGTGTCAGAGGCTGCTGGGCCTTCTGGCCTCTTGCATCTTCTCATTTCCTCAGCAGGCCCCGCACATCAGCTTGATTTGTCGGAGGCTGTTGGGCCTTCTGGCCTCTTGCATTCTGTCAGTTCCCTTTGCTATACTCAAAATGAGGCAGATCCAGCGCCATCTTCTGCAGCACTGTTTGAAGGAAACGGGCAATCAGCGGGATACAATTTCCATCCCTTTTCACTTGATGTGGGATCTCCTTTGTTTACAAGAGTCGCAGAATCTTTTGGTCGGTGCCCCATGGAAGGCTTTTACCCATTTAATGGTGATTCTCATAGATTAATTGCTGGCAGGCTGGATACTACATTACAAGGGATCTCAGTGAAAAGCCTACAGTCAGGGGAGCATCTTTCCCTGCACATCAATGTTCTGGAACTAAAGGCCATCTTCAACGTGATCATCTTCAACGTTGTTTCTCCCAAACATTCAGGTTAGAGTAGTGCCTTTGCGTAGAACGCACAACTGCTATGTTTTCGGTCAACGAGAAAGGGTGTACGAGATCCTCTGAGCTTTGTCACCTGGCAATACTACTCTGGGAGTGGGCCTTTTTGGGAGCGGCTCACATACCAGGAGATCAAACGCAGTAGTAAATGGACTGAGCAAGCTCAATGTGGGGAACCACGAGTGGGAGCTCAGTTCTTTCCATCTATATGGGGACTCTTCTCTCTGGAGCTCTCTTTTTTTGTGACAGAGGGGAATTCCAAATGCCCATCATTTGCATTGTGGATGGGCCGACCTTAAGTCTCTTTGGGATGTGACCCTGTCAGGATTCCATGGTTTAGTTTTAGAATTTAAAAAGCACATAATTACAAAGGCATCCCATGGTACATCTCTAGAATTCCAAAAGTATTTACTTACAGAAAACACTCACTTAAAAGGTCCATGTAAAGTTCACTTTTAGAATTACCAAATAACCATTTTAAATGAAAACATTTGCAATGTGATGTTTGGGGTTATGTTCTGGATAAAATTTAGACTATGTAAATTTCCTTAATGAAACTAACAGGAGGCCTTTGTTTCCCCAAGGCAAGATGGAGTTTCCTTTCAGCAACAATGATTGGAGGAGATGAATGGTGAGGTTGTTTGGAATTCTTGCTGGAGTTCTAAACTGCCTTTTATTTGAGTTTCATTAAAGGTCACAGTATCTGTAGCTCTGTATATTTGTTAATTTTAGTAACTCAGTAAGCTTAGAACCAGAGACTAACTTTATGTGAAGTTAATCTACAAAAGATGCCAATGTAATTTGAGTCATTTTATGAAGCAGAAGGCAGAAGACTGAAGAAGCAAGCTAAGTACTCTTCTGAACTTTCAAGGACAGTATATTTTTATATTTATTTAAATATTCAGAACTTTAAAACAAAAATAATTATTTCGGAGAAGATTTTAGTTTCAAGAAATTGTTATTGAAGATTAATTGAGCAACTTTGAAATTTGCAATTGTGCGCGCGTCATTACAGAACTGTCTTGGTAATGCAGAGTGCGTGTGTTGTGATTTAACATATGCGCATGTTAACGTATTAACAGTAGCGTGGGTTATGTAGACAAAAGTTACATTCTGCGATCCAGCAAGCAGTGAACTTTAGATTTAAATGCTAACCCAGTTGTCGTTTTATTTAATAAGTTCCTTGCGGTTTCCTTCGTCTCGCGTACTCACGTATTCCTCGTTCGGGCTTCATTCGAGGAAAGGACCTTCGCACATCATCTACGTACCACGCGAGCGTCGCAAGCGTCTTCAAGTCCATCAAAGGAACTTTTGAATCTAAATAAAATTAACTCTTAGCCGCCGGCTGTTGGAAAGTAATTTATATTATATGAAGCACGGAAGAAATCCAGTTTATTAATAAATATAGAGTAGTCAACCAGAAAAGGAAAGAAGTTTAATTTGAAGTCATTCTTAAATATTATTTCTAAGTTAACTTGCATAAAATTAGAATACTAAGTAAGCAGAAAGTTATATTACAGTTTAATTGCGAGTAGAAATGAAAGAAGAGATATAAAGACAATTTTTCAAGACATTTTGCAGGAGAAACAGTTTGAACATACAATAGAAGACATAATAGAATGGCTTTGTCAAAAAGGGTAGATCTCTGGGACTGGTTGTAAAATGATGAGCACTTGAATACACTTAAAAAATACCAGTGTGTACATTACATGCTATATTCATTTAAGAACACCCAGAGCTACTTAAATTTGTGCCCTTCTAGTAGACTTAGATGTTTTCTCCTTTTGTTGAGAATAGATCATTTAGCTGTCCTTGCTAACAAAGGTTGTTATAACCAACTGACAACAGAAGATAGATTTTGTCAGATGTGTAAGAACACCCAAATCATGGAAACAGCAAAATATGTATTGACTGTGTGTGCCCTTATGCTAAAAGTATACCGTCTGCACTATAGTAATCACATCCATGATATGGAAACTATTGAGGAACCTATGTTTTGGTATTATTGTGTGAACTCAAATAGTCTAAAGGTACACGTGGCAATGTACAATATATGGCTCAGGATTGAAACATTGCTAGGCATATACATCTAAGAACTAAGCAACTGTTTATAGCGATTTGCCTGTATTTTTGCACTATACCTACATAATCATTTGTTAATTATTATCCTTTGTAACTGCTTTATATATTTTTTTCTCTTGGATGCCTCTCTATATTAGTCAATGACACTTTTTGATATTAATTTATTTAAAAAATGTCTTCAGATAATATGGGATACCGTATGGTATTTAGTTTTAGTTTTATGTGATTTTATGTGCTTTAAATTTTCAATTTTTTTGTTATACATATTTTATATAATCATGTGAAAGGTTTATGTATTAACTGTAACGCATTATTAAATACATTAGATAATAGAATTTCATCACTAATAAGAAAGAGAGAGAGAGAGAGTAATCTTCAACTTAAGTCTCTGAACAGTTATTTAAAGAAGATAAAAATTGCATCTGAACAAAATCAAACAGAAGCTAATTACGGCGATCTGTCAAACACGATTGATTGTTTCCAAATATGGCAAATGTTCTATAAAAGCTGCCATCACATATTGAAATCAGAATGTAGCAGCAACTATCCTCTATGGGCTAGAAACCCAAATTATTCCACCAGGATTTTTCAACTCATTAGAAGCGAAGTTCTGGCGTGCCATTTTACATCTCCCTCAGTGTATCCCTGGAGTGTTGATTCGTTATGAATTAGGTTTAATTTCATTAACTGCTTTACATAATTGGTGCTTATGTGCCTTACTTCGTAAATGCTTGCTATCTTCATGCGATAACTCTACATTATCTTCCATCTCTAGTTATTTACTGAACTCAACTGAAGCATTTCCAAAACAATGGTCCACAAATATTTTAACAATTATGGTGAATGCTGATATATCACTTGATATCCTCGTGTCTAACCTAGAGCGAGCAAAAAAGAAATTATATTTGATGGACTGGATTGATACTAGAGCTAAATGCCTAACATACAAAGACTTTGACTGTGCAATATTCAGACCAAAACGTTATAGAGACACTGCATCCTATTTACGTTTGGCTCCCTCTGCTGCCACCAGAACTGCAATTTTACGTTTGTGGTTCAATATTTGGCCCACTCGTGAGGTTAAAACAAGAAGAAAGCAAATTCCTCCTGACCTCAATTGGTGCAGGTTTTGTAAAAATGTAGCGATTGTCGAAACGCTGCAACATGTAATAACAGATTGTTCAGCTCTCACGAATTTGAGAAGATCTCATTTTGTAAATCATCTTGCGTATTTTGCACAAATTGACCCTAGAACTAGATGGGTCGCCCTGGCAGCTACCGAATGTATGAGCATCAGACTTGCCTTTATTAACTTTTTAAAGGCTTTGAATATGGAATGAAAACAAGGAAAAAAAAAAGGGGGCAGTGAGGTATATTTCTATTTTTTTTTTTTTTTAAATAGTGTGCCTTGGAATTATGACTCTTAAATATCTCTGAAACAAAACAAAAAAAACTGTGTCGCCGTTCTTAACTCCACTAAGATAAACTCGTTTTATCTTTAAAAAAAATGTATTTGTGTATTGACATATTAATTTGTAAATCAATAAGAATGTCTTTTTCTTTTTGGAATGTAAACATTTTGTTTGTCTTATGGTTCTGAAATTATAAGAATGTATAAATTGAAAAAGTTGATGTAATTTCAACTATATTCAATAAACAATCAAAAAAAAGTTTGTTTTATGTGATTTTATGTGCTTTAAATTTTCAATTTTTTTGTTATACATATTTTATATAATCGTGTGAAAGGTTTATATATAAACTGTAACGCATTATTAAATACATTAGATAATAGAATGTCATCACTAATAAGAAAGAGAGAGAGAGTAATCTTCAACTTAAGTCTCTGAACAGTTATTTAAAGAATATTTACAGAAAAAGATCTCTGATATAAAGTTACTGACCAAGCAGCTACTGTAATTCAACAACTACTGAATTCAACTGCAACCAATTAAGAAAGCCTATCAGCAAGCAAGCATAGGCAGCAGGTACTCAGGAGCAGGGTGGCAAATTATAAAGTAATGAAAGAAGTAGGTTGAGGTTGAACAGATAGTAACATACAACTTGTTGTCTTTTAGATTTCACAGACACTGAGGCAGCTACTCCATTACCAGAGGGCATCAGTGAGAGCCAGTGAAGATCAGTATTTTTTTATTTTCTCCATTCCCCTTTCCCTTGGGTTTGCCAGCTTGGTAGTTATTTCTGCTAAGAGACTGTTAGGCAGGCAGACCTGGGGGGTCTGGTTGGCCAGCATCACTCCTGCAGGAAGATTCAAGACTGGACCTGACAGATAAAGATTGATTGGAACAATGGGACGTTCTATGCTTTTCCTCCCACTCCTCTTCTGCAGAGAGTGCTCAGCAAATTTGAGATTTCTCACCATTGCTCTGCGATATTAGTCGTCCCATACTGCCATAAAACATGTGTTTTTCTTTCACCTGCTTCATCTAGCCAAGAAAGGCCAGATTTTCTGTCAACCAGATGAGGACCTTCTTTAACAGCAGGGGAGAGGTGCTCCACTTAGCAGTCTGGTTTCTAAGGAGTTAATAAGGAGCCGTTTAAGTTTATCTCAAGATAGCCTGAGAGTCCTCCAAGCTGCTAGGACATTTTCCACCTGTTCCCAATATTAGAGCAAGTGGAGCGGTTTCTGCCCTTGGGCTTCAGATAGGAATCTCCTCTTGCTCAGAGAGGTGTACAGATTGACGCATTAAGAACGTACTTTGCAGCCCAAAAAGTGTAGAGCAACTCGATGAGTGGATTCTCTCCTCAGTGAATCCCATAGTCAAAAGACATCTGGAGGGATTGCTTAAACCTTTTCCACCGGTCATGAAGACTCACCCAAAGACTGTAAGGCAACTTACCAAAGGCTTGCGGGAGCAGAAGAAACAATGCTGAAGGACCGCCGCGAAGCCTGACATCAAGAGGGAGCGGCTGCAAAGGGAACCAGTGAGTTGGCAGAGAGTGAATGCTGACCCTGGGGCGCTCCGCACATGAATGCTGTCACCAGATGATCATTTTGAATACCGAGCAATTGAAAATGCAACAGTAAACTTTAATGAATGCCGAAAAGCTAAAGAAAACAAATTTAAGTGGCAAAGAAGAAAGTTCCCTTATAAGGGAGTACAAGAGGGGGATGTTGACAACCAGTACTATCCACAGCCAAGAGGCTGTCAAAAGACTTTGGGAAAACTACCAGTGTGTTAAGCCTCTAACTAATACTACCCACATCCAAGAGACTATGGGCATACCATATCAAGACAACCACTGGGAAAAGCTCATAACCATCATTACCATCAGCCAAGAAGATGTGAGACACTTTTAATAAAGTAACCAAAGGATAAACCCTCTTTTCAGAGATATTCCTTTGGGAAAGTCTGTATCTCACATTGCCAACAGCCAAGTGAAGGTGAAACCATACCTAAAGGTTTGTGTGGAGAATACTGGACTCAACATTACCACCAAGTTTGAAGTTATCACACAAAATGTATATAATCACGCTGCGCCAAACAATGGGTTTTTAGAATGCATAGTTATGCATAGTTTAATGGTAGATCGGATCATCCTGACACGTGTTTCGAGAATGCCTCCTCTTCTGAGGCTGATATATAGACAGTTTATATAAAACATGAATTGTGTATTCAACAATATAAAGGTTAATCAAAAACAAAATTGACAGACCCAATTGGGTAGCACAACAAAAAGTGTACCAAGGGCTGGTGCAAACTGAATCATATTACAATTATTAATACAACAAAATGTAATGCATCAACATAAATACGTACCATTTAGGTAAAGCAAGAGAAAAGAGAAAACGAAAAATGGAAGACCTGTTAGTCTATTTCAAAACTCATTTAAATCAATGATCAGTGTTGCGGTGTGTCACATCGTTACAAGAAGTAACCAAAATGCAGAGTTACCAATTCCACTAGTCTGATTTCTTGTGTTATTTCCCAAAATATAGAAAATAAGAAACAAAGCCAATTAGCATCATTAATTACAGAGCAAACTATATAAGTCCATTAGCACTTATTATTGACTCTCACTTGATAGATAAGATCGTAACTTACCATCACAAATATTTTAAGCAATAGATTTTTACTCCAAATTATCTGTAAATCAAAGTATCACGTCAAATTCACTCATAAATTGCACCCGTGCTGCTGCATTCCGTATTGCCTTAGAACTTATTAAATGCCAGAAAGCTTTGATTCCTACCACTCTCGTGCATTAGCAACACCTCTTTAGTCAGTTTCTCTGATATACATCAGCATTTGCCAGAGCACGATTCCACATGTTATCCAGACACCCCGATTGTGTTCAATGTTGACAATTGTTGCAGATAGCCAGGCAAGGAAAAGGAAAAAAGGGGAAGAAGAAAATCCCAGACGGGCACCTAATTACTCATTATTCCACCAATTACTGCTAAAGCATCCATACAATCTCTCCAGGGACCATACTCAAACTCACAGCCATCTTACTCACCAGCCTTTCGGCATCTGTCAATTTCGCAGAAGAACACGCTGTCGTATCTCCCTCATTTGTTATACTAAAGCTAGACTGTTGGTAACTGCACTGTTGCACATTGAACACAATCGGGGTGTCTGGATACACATTGATTTACAGATAATTTGGAGTAAAAATCTATTGCTTAAAATATTTGTGATGGTAAGTTACGATCTTACTCAAGTGAGAGTCAATAATAAGTGCTAATGGACTTATATAGTTTGATCTGTAATTAATGATGCTAATTGGCTTTGTTTCTTATTTTCTATATTTTGGGAAATAACACAAGAAATCAGACTAGTGGAATTGGTAACTCTGCATTTTGGTTACTTCTTGTAACGATGTGACACACCGCAACACTGATCATTGATTTAAATGAGTTTTGAAATAGACAAACAGGTCTTCCATTTTTCGTTTTCTTTTTTCTCTTGCTTTACCTAAATGGTACGTATTTATGTTGATGCATTACATTTTGTTGTATGAATAATTGTAATATGATTCGGTTTGCACCATCCCTTGGTACACTTTGGAGGTCATTACGACCCTAGAGGTAGCCATGCCGCTATTTGGGGGATGGCTACCCCCATTACGGGTCCCGGGTTCGGGTTCCTGGAATGGGGAAATACCGGGCCATTCCGACCTTGGAGGGCCCGGTATTTCCCCATTCCAGGAACCCATCCCCATTCGAGCCCTCATAGGGCTCAATGGGAATGGGGAGCATGCTAACAACGGGCCCGTTAATGACGGGCCCGTTGTTAGCATGCTGGTCTGCTCGTGGGACCCGCTAAGGACGCCTGGTTAAACCAGGCGTCCTTAGCGGGTCCCGCGAGGAGACCTAGTAATGAGGCAGTAGGGGGTTAACGGGGCTGGCAGCTCTACTGGCCCTGTTAACCCCCTACCGCCAGTAATGACCCCCTGTGTGTTGTGCTACCCAATTGGGTCTGTCAATTATGTTTTTGATTAACTTTTATATTCTTGAATACACAATTCATGTTTTATATAAATTGTCTATATATCAGCCTCAGAAGAAGAGACATTCTCGAAACACGTGTCAGGCTGATCCGATCTACCATTAAACTATGCATAACTATGCATACTAAAAACCCATTGTTTGGCGCAGCGTGATTATATACATTTTGTGTGATAGTGTTCTTGAACTGTGGAGTGTACGGCAATACGTCACACCATACTAATCGCCCGCAGCCTTATAATAAACAATTATTGAGACTGATTGCAGGGCTGGGTGTCTCTGTCTTTCCTTGCTCTATAATCTTTCAAGTTTGAAGTTACTTGTAGGATTCTTTTCTCCCTGGCAGGTGAGTATACCAGGAAAGGGCTTATAGTGGTTAGTCCTGGCAGGCGAGTGGACCTGGAAAGAAGATAGTGGTTTGATATCTTTGGTAGAAAGATATGTGGAAATAACCTTTGTTGAATTGAAAGAATTAATGTACTGTATAATTTGATTGACAAGCAGCAGCAGTACTGAAACAAGTAGCTTTTTGCTATCCTGACAAAAGTGTTTTATTTCAAAAAGAAGTGTTAAAAAAGATTGAAGTGCTATCTTGACAAGAAGTTGTTTCTCTGAAGAAAGTTTAACAGAGTAATGGAACATTTGCAATTGATTTTGAACCTGTGGTTTGGGGTAGAAATTCAATCATTCTTTCAAGAGGGACATTGTGGGAGACATTGGGCCACATTATGAGTATGCCGGTCCGGAAACAACGGTACCGGTAAGCTTGCTGGTACCGTTGTTTCTGGTCCGCTGTTAGGCGGAAACCTGTGCAGTTCCCTCTGGGACCACTGCAAACGATTTAGGACTACAGGTGTTTGGCAGTAAACCCACTTGGTAGCAGTCTGCACCACACAGATTCACTGTTGGTAGCTGTGGCTGAGCAGTCAGACTTCCCTCAAGAAGAGTTAAGCGGTATGTGGAGTATACAAGATAGGGCAATTCTTCACAGTAAGACAAGCAAACACGCAACGAGACTCAGTGTAAAGATATTAAGGTATTTATTTATAACGAAACATCTATCAAAAACACTATGGCACTATCACAGCAAACAAATCAATCACAATTACTCTACAAAGAAGAAACGATCAATCCCCCTAACAATATGTCGACAAGTCTAGGTTATTCCGGCACCACTTATTTACAGACAGAGGTGTATGCCTCAACCTAGATGGCACTCTAATATTAGTTTAGGACGAGGGAGAAAAAGAGGCAGGTTACGAAGTCAACACAGTTCAATACGGTACGGGAAAAATGCAAGGCAAGAAGACAAGAACCACAATAGATCATAAAGTTCAGAGGCCAGGCCCACTCGGAGAGAGGCAAGGTGAGATGTCCCAAAAGTCTCTTCGTGGAAATGCATTCGAGTCTTTGTAGCAAATGTTTATCGGCAGATTGAACTAGTTCAGAAAAATACGTGAGAAAGCTTGGAGGCGACCCAACGGAACGGGGAAGATTAAGACACCTCTCTCGAACCGATCAAAAGGGAAGCCAGGCGGACACGGTACCTTGTTGTGGAGGGCAGCTCCGGCGGGGGTAGTTGTTCCTGGTGGTGGATGCACGTCGGGTCTTTGCCAAGAGTAGAGATGATCTCGTCATCGAAGAAAAGTGAAGTCCGGTGCACCACCAGGGAAGAGACCAGCCGCGGAGTGCTCCGTCACAAGGCACCACCTTTTGGTTGCGGTACAGGGGTAGTGGCTATCCGGTTGCCGAGGTGCTCTGCACGGGCAATTCGACCACTGCGTCCTGAGGCGAATAAAAAGCAAAGGGGACTGGTTGTTCCCACCAGCCAGGGGAAGAGACTCTCCGGCAGGGAGATCTCCTCTGTCGTCGGGAAGTGGTGAGTCGGTTCCGCAGGGCTCCACCGGAGGTGTCGTCGTGCAGGTCGGCTCAGCGTTACCCTCGTCGGATTCTTAGGTCCTGTGGCGACTTCTCAAGATCCAGTCCCAAAAGCCCTGCTTTTATGCAAACCCCCATTCATTCAGCCTAGCTGTCAATCAACACATGCTAAGTGGTGAGCGGGGAGGCTCACTACTTGGGCCAATCACTCCAGAGTGCGACCGGAGTTGGCAAGGCAACTCGGTCCAGGGTGCCTAAACCCCCTCTCACACCCCTGTGGTAACCCAGACAGAATGGCACCACTTTGGAGGGTCTCTGTACAGAGCCCGCCAAAAGTGGAACAAAGGGCTCGACCTTTGGTTTAGGAGTCACAGAGACGAACACAGACGCCATTTTACAAACCGAGTTCTGGCAGAAAGTACCATCCGATAAACTTATTTAAGATAAGTGGACTGGGGATACGTTAGAGATTAACGAGAAAAAGTATCAATCTCCAACAATGGGACGAATCCCATAGGGTTATGTCCGGGGTCGAACATAACAAGTAGTTTCCACTGCCACCAGCCAAAACTCGACGAGGGGGGACGGGACAGTGCCCCCTCGAATAACAGATCCAGGGATAATCTAATTACCCCTACTAGTACGTCCACAATAATATGGTTTGTATTAGTTCTGTTAGTAAATTTAGGTCTAGTAAAGCCAATGGTGACTTTACATGCCCGGGGAGACGGTAGTCAGTCCCCGGGTATGGAGTCTATGACGGAGGTCCGCTAGGACGCCCCAGTGTTACGGCACGTAGGGTGCGGTGTAACACACATAGAAAAACATATGAGACCCTATGGAGTAAAAGACCCCATAGCCCATAGAACACATTGACATTCAAAGGAATTACACACATTCATGTCCAAGAGAGGGAGAAAAAGAGTCTCACTCTTGGCAGGATGGAAAAAACAAACTCCAGAAATCCAGCAAAGCTGCTTGGGGACTCACTAGGTTAGGAAATTCAGCCTAAACCGAGAATTCTCCCTAACACTCGCCCCCCCCCCAGACTAAGGGACAGGAGGATTTAATCCACTCCTGGATGAATCTCATACCTCTAGTCGATGACATACATCCTAGAGAGACCATCAGCATTTTGGTGGTGACACCCTGACCTGTGCTCAATGGTGAAATCAAACCCTTGCAGGCAGATCGACCATCTCAATAGTTTTGGGTTTTCCCCTTTCATTTGCATTAACCATCTCAAGGGTTGGTGGTCAGTCAGAATGACAAAAGTAGAACCATACAAGTACGGCCTAAACTTCTTCAGAGCCCACACGATAGCAAAGCACTCTCTTTCGATTGTTGCCCACCTTGTTTCAGGATCCTTCAGCTTGCGGCTGATGAAGCAAACGGGGTGCTCCCTACCTTTCCCATCCAGTTGACTGAGTATGGCACCTATTACTACATTTGAAGCATCTGTCTGCACAATGAAGTGTTGGCGGTAATCAGGAGCTCTGAGTACTGGGGCTTGGCAAAGAGCCTTTTTCAGGTTTTCAAAAGCCTGATTGCACTCCTCGTTCCATTTAACCTTTTTAGGAAATTTGGGCGAGGAGATGACATTCAGTGGAGAAGCTATGGTCCCATAGTTCTCTATGAAATTCCTGTAATACCCAGTGAGGCCTAGGAAGGCTCTCACTTGGGTTTGAGTAGTCGGTGTTGTCCAATTTTGCACAGCTTCAATCTTACTGAGCAAAGGCCTTATTTCTCCACCTCCTACCTCATGTCCAAGATAGACTACCTTACTCTGTCCAATTTGCCATTTACTCACCTTTATGGTCACATTGGCTCGTCCTAGAGCCTGCAAAACATCTCTCAGGTGGGTTACATGTTCTTCCCAGGAATTGCTGAACACTGCGATGTCATCCAAGTATGCCATGCAGACGTCCTCCATCCCATTCAGAACTTGGTTTACCATCCGTTGAAACGTAGCAGGTGCATTCTTCAATCCGAAAGGCATTACCTTAAACTGGTATAAGCCAACGGGGGTAGAAAATGCAGTTTTCTCCTTGGCATGGTCTGTCAGGGCTATTTGCCAATAGCCTGACGTTAAGTCAAATGTGCTGAGGAACTTGGCGGCGCCAAGTTTATCCACCAACTCATCTGTTCTTGGCAAAGGGTGGGCATCAGTCTTGGTGACTGCATTAAGAGCTCTATAATCCATGCAGAATCTAAGTTCTTTAGATCCGGCCTTTGGTACTAACACAACTGGGCTAGACCATGGACTAGTAGAGGGTTCTATTACCCCGAGATCAAGCATCTTGCCGACCTCACCTTTGATGTGGGTTTGTACGTTTTCTGACATGCGGTATCCTCTGCTTTTGACTGGCAGACAGTCACCAGTGAGTATGTCGTGCTGGCCCCAAGGGGTCAAGCCTGGTGAAAGCGAGAACAGAGCGGCAAACTGATTCAACATAGATTTGCACTCTTCTTGTTGCTCGGGTGTCAGATTGGAGGAGAGATTTACTCCTTCAATTTTTTCATCTAAAGGTAAGCCTCTGAGGAGATCCGGAAGAGCTTCACTCTCTTCTTCTTCCTCTGATGATGCTAGAAGCAACGCTCCTACATCAGGTCGTGAGACATACGCTTTAAGTCGGTTGGTGTGGAAGACTGTCGGAGCCTCCTTGGGATTGCCCAAGTCCACCAGATAGTTGACCTCTCCGAGTTTACCCACAACTCTGAAGGGTCCCATCCATTTATCTTGCAAGGCCCTCTGCCTTGTTGGGATCATAACGAGAACGAGCTGGTCTTGAGCGAACTCAACCATGTTAGCCTTTTGATCGTGCCAGTGCTTGACCAATGCTTGTCCAGCTTTCAAGTTATCGCTTGCTTCCGTCATCATGTGCGACATTCTCCTCCGGAGACCTATCACATAGTCAGTCTCTCTGACTGGCTTGGGGGAAGGAGCACTCTCCAACCCCTCCTTAATCAGGGCCAATGGACCTCTGACGGGATGACAATAGAGAAGTTCGAAGGGAGAGTAACCTACTCCCTCCTGAGCGACTTCTCTATAAGCGAAGAGAAGGCATGGCAGTAGAAGGTCCCACTTACGCTTAAGGGGTTCTTCTAAAGCACCTATCATGCTCTTCATGGTTTGGTTCAACCGTTCTACCAACCCATTGGTTTGTGGGTGGTACGCTGTTGAGAACTTGTAAGTAACTCCGCAGGTTTTCCACATGGCTTTCATGTAGTGGGACATAAAGTTCGACCCCCTGTCAGAGATTACTTCCTTAGGAAACCCGACCCTAGTAAAAATACCAAGGAGGGCCTTAGCCACAGCCGGAGCTGTAACAGTCCTCATAGGAATTGCCTCAGGATACCTAGTAGCATGGTCTACTACAAGTATAAACCTGTTGCCTGAGGAGGTTGGAGGATCAAGGGGACCAACAACGTCAATCCCTACTCTCTCAAATGGGACTCCCACGACTGGGAGAGGCACTAAAGGTGCCACATTCTTGGAGTCAACCTTACCAGAGGTCTGGCAGGTGTGGCAGCTCCTGCACTGTTTTTCCACTTTGGCCCCCATCTTTGGCCAATAGAAGTAGAGAGAGAGCCTTTCCTTAGTCTTCTTGAAACTCAAGTGACCAGCCAAAGGAATCTCGTGGGCTAACTGCAAGAACTGTGGTCTGTTCTCTTGGGGTACTACAAGTCGTTTGTAGTCTCCAGGTGCAGACTCGGTCGGTTCACTGTAGAAGAGGCCATCTTCCCAGTGCAACCTATATTTCCCAGGCTCTTGCCCTTCAGCCTGAGCTTCTGCCTGGTGGCGGAGACCTTCCAGAGTTGGACATTCCCTCTGTCCCTTACTGAAGTCTGCCCTGCTGGGTCCACCTTCTGCCAGTAAAGACTGCAGCTCAGGATGGTCAACAGGATCCAGATCTCCAATGAGTTCCTGGTCTTCCCTTAGCTCTTCCTCAGAGTCTAATTCTACTACACAGGGTCGTACCTCCCTCTCAGCCTCTGCCGGAGGTGGAGTTACGGGTGTAACTTTGGACAACCGCGTGGAGGTCCGTGTTAACTGCACTGGAATGCTGGCTGCTGGTTTCGGGATAGAAGTCTGAGGTTTCCCTTTCGCTTCTGATTTCTTGGAGACAGCGGCCGACAATTCCAGTGGAGCAGGAGTGATTTCCTTCTTCATCATCTCCTGGAGAGTACCGCGCATGGTCCTCTCTCTTGCGGGTCTGGTAGCTCCTGTAACCGTTTACTAGGAGGTCTGGGAGTATGCGATACAACTCCGAGAGTTTTCAAATCGTTACCCAACAGTACCCGTCCTGGTACCTCACTCTGTGTGCTGACAGGTATCTTCACCGTCATGTCGTTACACTGGATGAGAACTGGTAATTGGGGAAGCATCTGCACAGGCCCTCCAGCTAACTTGGTGAGGCGTTTGGGTGCCTTAGCAACATCCTCAGCCTGAAAAAACGATTTATCCACCACAGTTATGCTGGCCCCAGTGTCCCTAATGGCAGGAGTCTCCTGACCATTCACCTGGACACTGTCCTTATAATACTCTTTAGTATTATCAGGGATAGAATTATAGACATCTAAATTCTGTTGTTCCCACAACCCCAGAGATACTAAAGAAACGCTGGCTGAGACTCCAGTGGGTTCGTCAGCTAGCAGTAGAAAATTTCCACTTGCCATTTGGACTTCCTCCTCTGGAGCGAAGGCTAAGGAGACAAGCTGGACCCCTGAAGGTTTACCCTTACATCTGGGATCTCCTTTCACATGGTCAGTCGAGCCACAAACAAAGCATTTACCGAATGCTTTCTGGAATGGTGGCTTGTCCTGACCTCCTTCCGGTTTGGCACCAGAAGACACTATTCTGCTGTGGTTTTCCTTGTGGCTTACCCTTCTGGTTTTGTTTGGGGCCCTCTTTGGAATTTGAGGTATTAGAATTCTCTTTTGAGTCTTTTTTAGGCTGTTTTCCCTCATCCTTTTTCTGAGTTGCCCCAGAATCCTTATGAGTAGCCCTGTTGGCAACCCATAAGTCAGCAGCCTTAGCTAGCTCCCGGGAATCCAATTCCTTCGAATCAGCCAAGTGCTGTCTGAGCTCAGGAGAACAGGCATCATAAATAGACTCCAACATAAAAAGATTCTTCATACCCTCATAAGTGTTCACTTTGTAACCCTTAATCCATCCCTCTAAGTTTTTCAACCCTTCACTCACCCAAGTAGCCCAAGGGGTACCATCATGCTTTTTGAGGGTTCTAAACCTCTTAAGATACTGGGAAGGGGTATTCCCGAATCTAGCTATCAAAGCTAGTTTCACACTTTCGTAATCCGTCTTATCCGCCTCCCCCAATTCCATTACCACATCAGTCGCAACAGAAGGGAGCCTAGAGAACAACCAGGGAAGCAAAGCATTCCCGGTGATGTCCTGGAGCCCATGATTGTACTCAAACAGTTTCAACCAATCCAACACATCCAATCTCGGTTCATACATACCCACTAATTCCTTCGGCATCCGGGGTCTTTTGGGACTGGAGCTCCTAGAGGAACCAGAGGAAAGAGAAGCATTTTCTATAGACAACTTTTTCATCTCTAACTCGTGATTAAGTTCTATTTCCCTTAGTCTTAACTCAGCTTGCTTCTGCTCAGCCTGGGCATTCATCCGTCTGAACTCGAGCTCTTGGTTTCGTTCAGATTGAGCCAAGAACCGTTTGTATTCTAATTCGAGCTTCATTTTTGCAAGTTCAAAATAAGCAGGGTTACTGGTGGGACCTGGTATGGGCCCCGTAGGCACAGCTGGAAAGGCAGGTAGAGGAGCAGGGGAGACAGTTTCGTTAGCCTCTCCGTCCTCGTCAGCCCCTTCATCGCTATCATCAGAATTATGATTAAGATCAGCACCATCACTGTTATCTACATTTGCTGGAGAGATTGGTTCCTCTGAACCAGTACCCAGACTTTGGTTTGCCAGCAATCTCTCTATTAGTTCTAACTTCTTTCCTCTTACGGGAAGATTCTCTTGTCTACAGAGAGCTCGCAAACTCTCAGTATTTTCACCTGACAAGGATTCTTGACTGTAAGTTCCCATCGTAGACATGTTTCTGAAAGTTGCTTTCTAGTGCTAAGTTTTGTGGTTAGTTATCCTAAAGTGTCAAAAAGCACTCTAAACTGTATACCCGATACAAATCCCACCGCTGTACACCAGTGTTAGGCGGAAACCTGTGCAGTTCCCTCTGGGACCACTGCAAAAGATTTAGGACTACAGGTCTTTGGCAGTAAACCCACTTGGTAGCAGTCTGCACCACACAGATTCACTGTTGGTAGCTGTGGCTGAGCAGTCAGACTTCCCTCAAGAAGAGTTAAGCAGTATGTGGAGTATACAAGATAGGGCAATTCTTCACAGTAAGACAAGCAAACACGCAACGAGACTCAGTGTAAAGATATTAAGGTATTTATTTATAACGAAACATCTATCAAAAACACTATGGCACTATCACAGCAAACAAATCAATCACAATTACTCTACAAGGAAGAAACGATCAATCCCCCTAACAATATGTCGACAAGTCTAGGTTATTCCGGCACCACTTATTTACAGACAGAGGTGTATGCCTCAACCTAGATGGCACTCTAATATTAGTTTATACGAGGGAGAAAAGAGGCAGGTTACGAAGTCAACACAGTTCAATACGGTACGGGAAAAATGCAAGGCAAGAAGACAAGAACCACAATAGATCATAAAGTTCAGAGGCCAGGCCCACTCGGAGAGAGGCAAGGCGAGATGTCCCAAAAGTCTCTTAGTGGAAATGCATTCGAGTCTTTGTAGCAAATGTTTATCGGCAGATTGAACTAGTTCAGAAAAATACGTGAGAAAGCTTGGAGGGGACCCAACGGAACGGGGAGGATTAAGACACCTCTCTCGAACCGATCGAAAGGGAAGCCAGGCGGACACGGTACCTTGTTGTGGAGGGCAGCTCCGGCGGGGGTAGTTGTTCCTGGTGGTGGATGCACGTCGGGTCTTTGCCAAGAGTAGAGATGATCTCGTCGTCGAAGAAAAGTGAAGTCCGGTGCACCACCAGGGAAGAGACCAGCCGCGGAGTGCTTCGTCACAAGGCACCACCTTTTGGTCTCGGTACAGGGGTAGTGGCTATCCGGTTGCCGAGGTGCTCTGCACGGGCAATTCGACCACTGCGTCCTGAGGCGAATAAAAAGCAAAGGGGACTGGTTGTTCCCACCAGCCAGGGGAAGAGACTCTCCGGCAGGGAGATCTCCTCTGTCGTCGGGAAGTGGTGAGTCGGTTCCGCAGGGCTCCACCGGAGGTGTCGTCGTGCAGGTCGGCTCAGCGTTACCCTCGTCGGATTCTTAGGTCCTGTGGCGACTTCTCAAGATCCAGTCCCAAAAGCCCTGCTTTTATGCAGAAAACCCCATTCATTCAGCCTAGCTGTCAATCAACACATGCTAAGTGGTGAGCGGGGAGGCTCACCACTTGGGCCAATCACTCCAGAGTGCGACCGGAGTTGGCAAGGCAACTCGGTCCAGGGTGCCTAAACCCCCTCTCACAGCCCTGTGGTAACCCAGACAGAATGGCACCACTTTGGAGGGTCTCTGTACAGAGCCCGCCAAAAGTGGAACAAAGGGCTCGACCTTTGGTTTAGGAGTCACAGAGACGAACACAGACGCCATTTTACAAACCAAGTTCTGGCAGAAAGTACCATCCGATAAACTTATTTAAGATAAGTGGACTGGGGATACGTTAGAGATTAACGAGAAAAAGTATCAATCTCCAACAATGGGACGAATCCCATAGGGTTATGTCCGGGGTCGAAGATAACAAGTAGTTTCCACTGCCACCAGCCAAAACTCGACGAGGGGGGACGGGACAGTGCCCCCTCGAATAACAGATCCAGGGGTAATCGAATTACCCCTACTAGTACGTCCACAATAAGATGGTTTGTACTAGTTCTGTTAGTAAATTTAGGTCTAGTAAAGCCAATGGTGACTTTACATGCCCGGGGAGACGGTAGTCAGTCCCCGGGTATGGAGTCTATGACGGAGGTCCGCTAGGACGCCCCAGTGTTACGGCACATAGGGTGCGGTGTAACACACATGGAAAAACACATGAGACCCTATGGCGTAAAAGACCCCATAGCCCATAGAACACATTGACATTCAAAGGAATTACACACATTCATGTCCAAGAGTGGGAGAAAAAGAGTCTCACTCTTGGCAGGATGGAAAAAACAAACTCCAGAAATCCAGCAAAGCTGCTGGGGGACTCACTAGGTTAGGAAATTCAGCCTAAACAGAGAATTCTCCCTAACATCCAGCATACTCCGAGTTCTGGGGGCCGGTGCCCTCCCGCCTGCCAGGTCTGACCTGGCGGGTAGAACGGCACCCGCCCACAGACCTTGGCGGTAGCACCGGCACCATTCTGAATGCTACTGCCCTCTCCATTCCCATTCCCATTGAGTCCAATGGGACTTAAATGGGAATGGGGAGTAATATTTTCCGGTGCCCGGGAATGGGCAATTACCAGGTCCACCTGGGCTGTAATGCCCCAGTAATTGCCCATTCCTGGGCGCCGGAAAAAAAAATGCCTCCGGCGGCCAGGTACCGCCTAAGTCATAATGAGGCCCCTTAATTTGTTTTGAGTTATCAACCAACTGTGGTGAAAAGGACATTTGTTGTATCTCTGAAAAATACTTTTCTATTTGAACCAAACTTTTTCTGAATCGGAACTATAATTTAAGTATTCCTGAATTGATCCAGGGGAGGGGAATACAATCCTGGTCCCAAGGAGTGATTTCAAGAACATTTGAGTTTGAATTACAAGACGGTTTTGTTGTATAGTGCTTGGGATGGATGTAGAAGCCCGGTGATGTACGAGAGAATGGTATGGTCTGAGTGAGGGAATGCTTGGGATGGATGTAGAAGCCTGGTGATGTAAGAGAGAGTGGTGTGGTTTGAGTGAGGGAGTGCTTGGGATGGATATAGAAGCCTGGTGATGTAAGAGAGAGTGGTGTGGTTTGAGTGAGGGAGTTCTTGGGATGGATGTAGAAGCCTGGTTATGTAAGAGAGAGTGGTGTGGTGTGAGTGAGGGAATGCTTGGGATGGATGTAGAAGCCTGGTGATGTAAGAGAGAGTGGTGTGGTGTGAGTGAGGGAATTTCTTGGGATGGATGTAGAAGCCTGGTGATGTAAGAGAGAGTGGTGTGGTGTGAGTGAGGGAGTGCTTGGGATGGATGTAGAAGCCTGGTGATGTAAGAGAGAGTGGTGTGGTGTGAGTGAGGGAGTGCTTGGGATGGATGTAGAAGCCTGGTGATGTAAGAGAGAGTGGTGTGGTGTGAGTGAGGGAGTGCTTGGGAAGGATGTAGTAGCCTGGTGATGTAAGAGAGAGTGGTGTGGTGTGAGTGAGGGTGTGCTTGGGAAGGATGTAGAAGCCTGGTGATGTAGGAGAGAGTGGTGTGGTGTGAGTGAGGGAGTGCTTGGGGTGGATGTAGAAGCCTGGTGATGTAAGAGAGAGTGGTGTGAGTGAGGGAGTGCTTGGGATGGATGGAGAAGCCTGGTGATGTAAGAGAGAGTGGTATGGTGTGAGTGAGGGAGTGCTTGGGATGGATGTAGAAGCCTGGTGATGTAAGAGAGAGTGGTGTGGTGTGAGTGAGGGAGTGCTTGGGATGGATGTAGAAGCCTGGTGATATAGAAGAGAGTGGTGTGGTGTGAGTGAGGGAATGCTTGGGGTGGATGTAGAAGCCTGGTGATCTAGGATTGAGTGGTGTGAGTGAGGGAGTGCTTAGGATGGATGTAGAAGCCTGGTGATGTAAGAGAGAGTGGTATGGTGTGAGTGAGGGGATGCTTGGGATGGATGTAGAAGCCCGGTGATGTAAGAGAGAGTGGTGTGGATGTGAGTGAGGAAATGCTTGGGATGGATGTAGAAGCCTGGTGATGTAAGAGAGAGTGGTGTGGTGTGAGTGGGGGATTGCTTGGGATGGATGTAGAAGCCTGGTGATGTAAGAGAGAGTGGGGTGGTGTGAGTGAGGGGAATGCTTGGGATGGATGTAGAAGCCTGGTGATGTAAGAGAGAGTGGTATGGTCTGAGTGAGGGAGTGCTTGGGATGGATATAGAAGCCTGGTGATGTAAGAGAGAGTGGTGTGGTCTGAGTGAGGGAATGCTTGGGATGGATGTAGAAGCCTGGTGATGTAAGAGAGAGTGGTGCGGTGTGAGTGAGGGAGTGCTTGGGATGGATGTAGAAGCCTGGTGATGTAAGAGAGAGTGGTGTGATGTGAGTGAGGGAGTGCTTGGGATGGATGTAGAAGCCTGGTGATGTATGAGATAATGGCATGGTCTGAGTGAGGGAGTGCTTGGGATGGATGTAGAAGCCTGGTGATGTACGAGAGAGTGGTGTGGTGTGAGTGAGGGAGTGCTTGGGAAGGATGTAGAAGCCTGGTGATGTAAGAGAGAGTGGGATGTTGTGAATGAGGGAGTTCTTGGGATGGATGTAGAAGCCTGGTGATGTACGAGAGAGTGGTGTGGTGTGAGTGAGGGAATGCTTGGGATGGATGTAGAAGCCTGTTGATGTAAGAGAGAGTGGGGTGGTGTGAGTGAGGGAGTGCTTGGGATGGATGTAGAAGCCTGGTGATGCAAGAGAGAGTGGTGTGGTGTGAGTGAGGGAGTGCTTGGCATGGATGTAGAAGCCTGGTGATGTAAGGGAGAGTGGTGTGGTGTGTGTGAGGGAATGTTTGACATGGATGTAGAAGCCTGGTGATGTAAGAGAGAGTGGTGTGGTGTGAGTGAGGGAGTGCTTGGGATGGATGTAGAAGCCTGGTGATATAAGAGAGAGTGGTGTGGTGTGAGTGAGGGAATGCTTGGGATGGATGTAGAAGCCTGGTGATCTAGGATTGAGTGTTGTGAGTGAGGGAGTGCTTAGGATGGATGTAGAAGGCTGGTGATGTAAGAGAGAGTGGTGTGGTGTGAGTGAGGGAGTGCTTGGGATGGATGTAGAAACTTGGTGATATAAGAGAGAGTGGTGTGGTGTGAGTGAGGGAGTGCTTGGGATGGATGTAGAAACCTGGTGATGTAAGAGAGTGGTATGGTGTGAGTGAGGGAATGCTTGGGATGGATGTAGAAGCCTGGTGATGTAAGAGAGAGTGGTGTGGTGTGAGTGAGGAAATGCTTGGGATGGATGTAGAAGCCTGGTGATGTAAGAGAGAGTGGTGTGGTGTGAGTGAGGGATTGCTTGGGATGGATGTAGAAGCCTGGTGATGTAAGAGAGAGTGGGGTGGTGTGAGTGAGGGAATGCTTGGGGTGGATGTAGAAGCCTGGTGATGTAAGAGAGAGTGGTATGGTCTGAGTGAGGGAGTGCTTGGGATGGATATAGAAGCCTGGTGATGTAAGAGAGAGTGGTGTGGTGTGAGTGAGGGAATGCTTGGGATGGATGTAGAAGCCTGGTGATGTACGAGAGAATGGTATGGTCTGAGTGAGGGAATGCTTGGGATGGATGTAGAAGCCTGGTGATGTAAGAGAGAGTGGTGCAGTGTGAGTGAGGGAGTGCTTGGGATGGATGTAGAAGCCTGGTGATGTAAGAGAGAGTGGTGTGAGTGAGGGAATGCTTCGGATGGATGTAGAGGCCTGGTGATGTAAGAGAGAGTGGGGTGGTGTGAGTGAGGGAGTGCTTGGGATGGATGTAGAAGCCTGGTGATGCAAGAGAGAGTGGTGTGGTGTGAGTGAGGGAGTGCTTGGCATGGATGTAGAAGCCTGGTGATGTAAGGGAGAGTGGTGTGGTGTGAGTGAGGGAATGTTTGGCATGGATGTAGAAGCCTGATGATGTAAGAGAGAGTGGTATGGTGTGAGTGAGGGAATGCTTGGGATGGATGTAGAAGCCTGGTGATGTAAGAGAGAATGACATGGTCTGAGTGAGGGAGTACTTGGGATGGATGTAGAAGCCTGGTGATGTAAGAGAGAGTGGTGTGGTGTGAGTGGGGGAATGCTTGGGATTGATGTAGAAGCCTGGTGATGTAAGAGAGAGTGGTGTGGTGTGAGTGAGGGAGTGCTTGGGATGGATGTAGAAGCCTGGTGATGTAAGAGAGAGTGGTGTAGTGTGAGTGAGGGGGTGCTTGGAATGGATGTAGAAGCCTGGTGATGTAAGAGAGAGTGGAGTGGTGTGAGTGAGGAAGTGCTTGGGATGGATGTAGAAGCCTGGTGATGTAAGAGAGAGTGGTATGAGTGAGGGAGTGCTTGGGATGGATGGAGAAGCCTGTTGATGTAAGAGAGAGTGGTGTGGTGTGAGTGAGGGAATGCTTGGGATGAATGTAGAAGCCTGGTGATGTACGAGAGAGTTGTGTGGTGTGAGTGAGGGAATGCTTGGGATGGATGTAGAAGCCTGGTGATGTAAGAGAGAGTGGTATGGTGTGAGTGAGGGAGTGCTTGGGATGGATGTAGAAGCGTGGTGATGTAAGAGAGAGTGGTGTGGTGTGAGTGAGGGAGTGCTTGGGATGGATGTAGAAGCCTGGTGATGTAAGAGAGAGTGGTGTGGTGTGAGTGAGGGAGTACTTGGGATGGATGTAGAAGCCCGGTGACGTAAGAGAGAGTGGTGTGGTGTGAGTGAGGGAGTGCTTGGGATGGATGTAGAAGCCTGATGACGTAAGAGAGAGTGGTGTGGTGTGAGTGAGGGAGTACTTGGGATGGATGTAGAAGCCTGGTGACGTGAGAGTGGAGTGGTGTGAGTGAGGGGATGCTTGGGATGGATGTAGAAGCCTGGTGATGTAAGAGAGAGTGGTGTGGTGTGAGTGAGGGAGTGCTTGGGATGGATGTAGAAGCCTGATGACGTAAGAGAGAGTGGTGTGGTGTGAGTGAGGGAGTGCTTGGAATGGAATGAGAAGCCTGGTGACGTAAGTGAAAGTGGTGTGGTGTGAGTGAGGGAGTGCTTGGGATGGATGTAGAAGCCTGGTGACGTAAGAGAGAGTGGTGTGTTGTGAGTGAGGGAAGGCTTGGGATGGATGTAGAAGCCTGGTGATGTAAGAGAGAGTGGTGTGAGTGAGGGAGTGCTTGGGATGGATGGAGAAGCCTGGTCATTTAAGAGAGAGTGGTGTGGTGTGAGTGAGGGAAGGCTTGGGATGGATGTAGAAGCCTGTTGATGTAAGAGAGTGTGGTGTGAGTGAGGGAGTGCTTGGGATGGATGGAGAAGCCTGATGATGTAAGAAAGAGTGGTGTGGTGTGAGTGAGGGAATGCTTGGGATGGATGTAGAAGCCTGGTGATGTAAGAGAGAGTGGGGTGGGGTGAGTGAGGGAATGCTTGCGATGGATGTAGAAGCCTGGTGATGTAAGAGAGAGTGGGGTGGTGTGAGTGCTTGGCATGGATGTAGAAGCCTGGTGATGTAAGGGAGAGTTGTGTGGTGTGAGTGAGGGAATGTTTGGCATGGATGTAGAAGCCTGGTGATGCAAAAGAGAGTGGTGTGGTGTGAGTGAGGGAGTGCTTGGCATGGATGTAGAAGCCTGGTGATGCAAAAGAGAGTGGTGTGGTGTGAGTGAGGGAGTGCTTGGCATGGATGTAGAAGCCTGGTGATGTAAGAGAGAGTGGTGTGGTGTGAGTGAGGGAATGTTTGGCATGGATGTAGAAGCCTGGTGATGTAAGAGAGAGTGGTATGGTGTGAGTGAGGGAATGCTTGGGATGGATGTAGAAACCTGGTGATGTAAGAGAGAGTGGTGTGGTGTGAGTGAGGGAGTGCTTGGGATGGATGTAGAAGCCTGGTGCTGTAAGAGAGAGTGGAGTGGTGTGAGTGAGGAAGTGCTTGGGATGGATGTAGAAGCCTGGTGCTGTAAGAGAGAGTGGTGTGGTGTGAGTGAGGGAGTGCTTGGGCGGCTGTAGAAGCCTGGTGATGTAAGAGAGAGTGGTGTGGTGTGAGTGAGGGAATGCTTGGGATGGATGTAGAAGCCTGGTGATGTAAGAGAGAGTGGTGTGGTGTGAGTGAGGGAATGCTTGGGATGGATGTAGATGCCTGGTGATGTAAGAGAGAGTGGTGTGGTGTGAGTGAGGGAATGCTTGGGATGGATGTAGAAGCCTGGTGATGTAAGAGAGAGTAGTGTGGTGTGAGTGAGGGAATGCTTGGGATGGATGTAGAAGCGTGGTGATGTAAGAGAGAGTGGTGTGGTGTGAGTGAGGGAGTGCTTGGGATGGATGTAGAAGCCTGGTGATGTAAGAGAGAGTGGTGTGGTGTGAGTGAGGGAGTGCTTGGGATGGACGTAGAAGCCTGGTGATGTAAGAGAGAGTGGTGTGAGTGAGGGAATGCTTGGGATGGAGTTAGAAGCGTGGTGATGTAAGAGAGAGTGGTGTGGTGTGAGTGAGGGAGTGCTTGGGATGGATGTAGAAGCCTGGTGATGTAAGAGAGAGTGGTGTGGTGTGAGTGAGGGAGTGCTTGGGATGGATGTAGAAGCCTGGTGATGTAAGAGAGAGTGGTGTGGTGTGAGTGAGGGAGTGCTTGGGATGGATGTAGAAGCCTGATGACGTAAGACAGAGTGGTGTGGTGTGAGTGAGGGAGTACTTGGGATGGATGTAGAAGCCTGGTGATGTATGAGAGAGTGGTGTGGTGTGAGTGAGGGAATGCTTGGGATGGATGTAGAAGCCTGGTGATGTAAGAGAGAGTGGTGTGGTGTGAGTGAGGGAGTGCTTGGGATGGATGTAGAAGCCTGGTGATGTAAGAGAGAGTGTTGTGGTGTGAGTGAGGGAGTGCTTGGGATGGATGTAGAAGCCTGGTGACGTAAGAGAAAGTGGTGTGGTGTGAGTGAGGGAATGCTTGGGATGGATGTAGAAGCCTGGTGACGTAAGAGAGAGTGGTGTGGTGTGAGTGAGGGAAGGCTTGGGATGGATGTAGAAGCCTGGTGATGTAAGAGAGAGTGGTGTGAGTGAGGGAGTGCTTGGGATGGATGTAGAAGCCTGGTAATTTAAGAGAGAGTGGTGTGGTGTGAGTGAGGGAAGACTTGGGATGGATGTAGAAGCCTGGTGATGTAAGAGAGAGTGGTGTGAGTGAGGGAGTGCTTGGGATGGATGGAGAAGCCTGGTGACATAAGAGCAAGTGGTGTGGTGTGAGTGAGGGAGTGCTTGGGATGGATGTAGAAGCCTGGTGATGTAAGAGAGAGTGGTGTGGTGTGAGTGAGGGAAGGCTTGGGATGGATGTAGAAGCCTGGTGATGTAAGAGAGAGTGGTGTGAGTGAGGGAGTGCTTGGGATGGATGGAGAAGCCTGGTGATGTAAGAGAGAGTGGTGTGGTGTGAGTGAGGGAATGCTTGGGATGGATGTAGAAGCCTGGTGATGTAAGAGAGAGTGGGGTGGGGTGAGTGAGGGAATGCTTGCGATGGCTGTAGAAGCCTGGTGATGTAAGAGAGAGTGGGGTGGTGTGAGTGAGGGAGTGCTTGGGATGGATGTAGAAGCCTGGTTATGCAAGAGAGAGTGGTGTGGTGTGAGTGAGGGAGTGCTTGGCATGGATGTAGAAGCCTGGTGATGTAAGGGAGAGTGGTGTGACGTGAGTGAGGGAATGTTTGGCATGGATGTAGAAGCCTGGTGATGTAAGAGGGAGTGGTATGGTGTGAGTGAGGGAATGCTTGGGATGGATGTAGAAACCTGGTGATGTAAGAGAGAATGGCGTGGTCTGAGTGAGGGAGTGCTTGGGATGGATGTAGAAGCCTGGTGATGTAAGAGAGAGTGGTGTGGTGTGAGTGAGGGAATGCTTGGGATGTATGTAGAAGCCTGGTGATGTAAGAGAGAGTGGTGTGGTGTGAGTGAGGGAGTGCTTGGGATAGATGTAGAAGCCTGGTGATGTAAGAGAGAGTGGTGTAGTGTGAGTGAGGGACTGCTTGGGATGGATATAGAAGCCTGGTGATGTAAGAGAGAGTGGAGTGGTGTGAGTGAGGAAGTGCTTGGGATGGATGTAGAAGCCTAGTGCTGTAAGAGAGAGTGGTGTGAGTGAGGGAGTGCTTGGGCGGATGTAGAAGCCTGGTGATGTAAGAGAGAGTGGTGTGGTGTCAGTGAGGGAATGCTTGGGATGGATGTAGATGCCTGGTGATGTAAGAGAGAGTGGTGTGGTGTGAGTGAGGGAGTGCTTGGGATGGATGTAGAAGCCTGGTGATGTAAGAGAGAGTGGTGTGGTGTGAGTGAGGGAATGCTTTGGATGGATGTAGAAGCCTGGTGATGTAAGAGAGAGTGGTGTGAGTGAGGGAGTGCTTGGGATGGATGGAGAAGCCTGGTGATGTAAGAGAGAGTGGTGTGGTGTGAGTGAGGGAGTGCTTGGGATGGATGTAGAAGCCTGGTGATGTAAGAGAGAGTGGTGTGGTGTGAGTGAGGGAGTGCTTGGGATGGATGTAGAAGCCTGATGACGTAAGAGAGAGTGGTGTGGTGTGAGTGAGGGAGTACTTGGGATGGATGTAGAAGCCTGGTGGCGTAAGAGAGAGTGGTGTGGTGTGAGTGTGGGAGTGCTTGGGATGGATGTAGAAGCCTGGTGACGTAAGAGAGAGTGGTGTGGTGTGAGTGAGGGAGTGCTTGGGATGGATGTAGAAGCCTGATGACGTAAGAGAGAGTGGTGTGGTGTGAGTGTGGGAGTGCTTGGGATGGATGTAGAAGCCTGGTGATGTAAGAGAGAGTGGTGTGGTGTGAGTGAGGGAGTGCTTGGGATGGATGTAGAAGCCTGATGACGTAAGAGAGAGTGGTGTGGTGTGAGTGAGGGAATGCTTGGGATGGATGTAGAAGCCTGGTGACGTAAGAGAGAGTGGTGTGGTGTGAGTGTGGGAGTGCTTGGGATGGATGTAGAAGCCTGGTGACGTAAGAGAGAGTGGTGTGGTGTGAGTGAGGGAGTGCTTGGGATGGATGTAGAAGCCTGGTGACGTAAGAGAAAGTGGTGTGGTGTGAGTGAGGGAATGCTTGGGATGGATGTAGAAGCCTGGTGACGTAAGAGAGTGGTGTGGTGTGAGTGAGGGAAGGCTTGGGATGGATGTAGAAGCCTGGTGATGTAAGAGAGAGTGGTGTGAGTGAGGGAGTGCTTGGGATGGATGGAGAAGCCTGGTGATGTAAGAGAAAGTGGTGTGGTGTGAGTGAGGGAATGCTTGGGATGGATGTAGAAGCCTGGTGATGTAAGAGAGAGTGGTGTGGTGTGAGTGAGGGAGTGCTTGGGATAGATGTAGAAGCCTGGTGATGTAAGAGAGAGTGGTGTAGTGTGAGTGAGGGAGTGCTTGGAATGAATGTAGAAGCCTGGTGATGTAAGAGAGAGTGGAGTATTGTGAGTGAGGAAGTGCTTGGGATGGATGTAGAAGCCTGGTGCTGTAAGAGAGAGTGGTGTGGTGTGAGTGAGGGAATGCTTGGGATGGCTGTAGATGCCTGGTGATGTAAGAGAGAGTGGTGTGGTGTGAGTGAGGGAATGCTTGGGATGGATGTAGAAGCCTGGTGATGTAAGAGAGAGTGGTGTGGTGTGAGTGAGGGAATGCTTGGGATGGATGTATAAGCCTGGTGATGTAAGAGATAGTGGTGTGAGTGAGGGAGTGCTTGGGCTGGATGGAGAAGCCTGGTGATGTAAGAGAGAGTGGTGTGGTGTGAGTGAGGGAATGCTTGGGATGGATGGAGAAGCCTGGTGATGTAAGAGAGAGTGGTGTGGTGTGAGTGAGGGAATGCTTGGGATGGATGTAGAAGCCTGGTGATGTAAGAGAGAGTGGTATGGTGTGAGTGAGGGAGTGCTTTCGATGGATGTAGAAGCCTGGTGATGAAAGAGAGAGTGGTGTGGTGTGAGTGAGGGAGTGCTTGGGATAGATGTAGAAGCCTGGTGACGTAAGAGAGGGTGGTGTGGTGTGAGTGAGGGAATGCTTGGGATGGATTTAGAAGCCTGGTGACGTAAGAGAGAGTGGTGTGGTGTGAGTGAGGGAGTGCTTGGGATGGATGTAGAAGCCTGGTGACGTAAGAGAGAGTGGTGTGGTGTGAGTGAGGGAGTGCTTGGGATGGATGTAGAAGCCTGGTGACGTAAGTGAAAGTGGTATGGTGTGAGTGAGGGAATGCTTGGGATGGATGTAGAAGCCTGGTGATGTAAGAGAGAGTGGTGTGGTGTGAGTGAGGGAGTGCCTGGGATGGATGTAGAAGCCTGGTGACGTAAGAGAGAGTGGTGTGGTCTGAGTGGGGGAATGCTTGGGATGGATGTAGAAACCTGGTGATGTAAGAGAGAATGGCGTGGTCTGAGTGAGGGAGTGCTTGGGATGGATGTAGAAGCCTGGTGACGTAAGAGAGAGTGGTGTGGTCTGAGTGGGGGAATGCTTGGGATGGATGTAGAAACCTGGTGATGTAAGAGAGAGTGGCGTGGTCTGAGTGAGGGAGTGCTTGGGATGGATGTAGAAGCCTGGTGATGTAAGAGAGAGTGGTGTGGTGTGAGTGAGGGAATGCTTGGGATGGATGTAGAAGCCTGTTGATGTAAGAGAGAGTGGTGTGGTGTGAGTGAGGGAGTGCTTGGGATAGATGTAGAAGCCTGGTGATGTAAGAGAGAGTGGTGTAGTGTGAGCAAGGGAGTGCTTGGGATGAATGTAGAAGCCTGGTGATGTAAGAGAGAGTGGAGTGGTGTGAGTGAGGAAGTGCTTGGGAAGGATGTAGAAGCCTGGTGCTGTAAGAGAGAGTGGTGTGGTGTGAGTGAGGGAGTGCTTGGGCGGATGTGGAAGCCTGGTGATGTAAGAGAGAGTGGTGTGGTGTGAGTGAGGGAATGCTTGGGATGGATGTAGAAGCCTGGTGATGTAAGAGAGAGTGGTGTGGTGTGAGTGAGGGAATGCTTGGGATGGCTGTAGATGCCTGGTGATGTAAGAGAGAGTGGTGTGGTGTGAGTGAGGGAATGCTTGGGATGGATGTAGAAGCCTGGTGATGTAAGAGAGAGTGGTGTGGTGTGAGTGAGGGAATGCTTGGGATGGATGTAGAAGCCTGGTGATGTAAGAGATAGTGGTGTGAGTGAGGGAGTGCTTGGGATGGATGGAGAAGCCTGGTGATGTAAGAGAGAGTGGTGTGGTGTGAGTGAGGGAATGCTTGGGATGGATGTAGACGCCTGGTGATGTAAGAGAGAGTGGTGTGAGTGAGGGAGTGCTTGGGATGGATGGAGCAGCCTGGTAATTTAAGAGAGAGTGGTGTGAGTGAGGGAAGGCTTGGGATGGATGTAGAAGCCTGGTGATGTAAGAGAGAGTGGTGTGGTGTGAGTGAGGGAATGCTTGGGATGGATGTAGAAGCCTGGTGATGTAAGAGATAGTGGTGTGAGTGAGGGAGTGCTTGGGATGGATGGAGAAGCCTGGTGATGTAAGAGAGAGTGGTGTGGTGTGAGTGAGTGAATGCTTTGGATGGATGGAGAAGCCTGGTGATGTAAGAGAGAGTGGTGTGGTGTGAGTGAGGGAATGCTTGGGATGGATGTAGAAGCCTGGTGATGTAAGAGAGAGTGTTGTGGTGTGAGTGAGGGAGTGCTTGGGATGGATGTAGAAGCCTGGTGATGTAAGAGAGAGTGGTGTGGTGTGAGTGAGGGAGTGCTTGGGATGGATGTAGAAGCCTGATGACGTAAGAGAGAGTGGTGTGGTGTGAGTGAGGGAGTACTTGGGATGGATGTAGAAGCCTGGTGACGTAAGAGAGAGTGGTGTGGTGTGAGTGAGGGAATGCTTGGGATGGATGTAGAAGCCTGGTGACGTAAGAGAGAGTGGTGTGGTGTGAGTGAGGGAGTGCTTGGGATGGATGTAGAAGCCTGGTGACGTAAGAGAGAGTGGTGTGGTGTGAGTGAGGGAGTGCTTGGGATGGATGTAGAAGCCTGGTGATGTAAGAGAAAGTGGTGTGGTGTGAGTGAGGGAATGCTTGGGATGGATGTAGAAGCCTGGTGACGTAAGAGAGAGTGGTGTGGTGTGAGTGAGGGAAGGCTTGGGATGGATGTAGAAGCCTGGTGACGTAAGAGAGAGTGGTGTGAGTGAGGGAGTGCTTGGGATGGATGGAGCAGCCTGGTAATTTAAGAGAGAGTGGTGTGAGTGAGGGAAGGCTTGGGATGGATGTAGAAGCCTGGTGATGTAAGAGAGAGTGGTGTGAGTGAGGGAGTGCTTGGGATGGATGGAGAAGCCTGGTGACGTAAGAGAAAGTGGTGTGGTGTGAGTGCTTGGGATGGATGTAGAAGCCTGGTGACGTAAGACAGAGTGGTGTGGTGTGAGTGAGGGAAGGCTTGGGATGGATGTAGAAGCCTGGTGATGTAAGAGAGAGTGGTGTGAGTGAGGGAGTGCTTGGGATGGATGGAGAAGCCTGGTAATTTAAGAGAGAGTGGTGTGGTGTGAGTGAGGGAAGGCTTGGGATGGATGTAGAAGCCTGTTGATGTAAGAGAGAGTGGTGTGAGTGAGGGAGTGCTTGGGATGGATGGAGAAGCCTGGTGACGTAAGAGAGAGTGGTGTGGTGTGAGTGAGGGAATGCTTGAGATGGATGTAGAAACCTGGTGACTTAAGAGAGAGTGGTGTGGTGTGAGTGAGGAAGTGCTTGGGAAGGATGTAGAAGCCTGGTGCTGTAAGAGAGAGTGGTGTTGTGTGAGTGAGGGAGTGCTTGGGCGGATGTGGAAGCCTGGTGATGTAAGAGAGAGTGGAGTGGTGTGAGTGAGGAAGTGCTTGGGAAGGATGTAGAAGCCTGGTGCTGTAAGAGAGAGTGGTGTGGTGTGAGTGAGGGAGTGCTTGGGCAGATGTGGAAGCCTGGTGATGTAAGAGAGAGTGGTGTGGTGTGAGTGAGGGAATGCTTGGGATGGATGTAGAAGCCTGGTGATGTAACAGAGAGTGGTGTGGTGTGAGTGAGGGAGTGCTTGGGCGGATGTAGAAGCCTGGTGATGTAAGAGAGAGTGGTGTGGTGTGAGTGAGGGAATGCTTGGGATGGATGTAGAAACCTGGTGACTTAAGAGAGAGTGGTGTGGTGTGAGTGAGGGAGTGCTTGGGATGGATGTAGAAGCCTGGTGACGTAAGAGAGAGTGGTGTGGTGTGAGTGAGGGAATGCTTGGGATGGATGTAGAAGCCTAGTGACGTAAGAGAGAGTGGTGTGGTGTGAGTGAGGGAGTGCTTGGGATGGATGTAGAAGCCTGGTGATGTAAGAGCGAGTGGTGTGGTGTGAGTGAGGGAATGCTTGGGATGGATATAGAAGCCTGGTGACATAAGAGAGAGTGGTGTGGTGTGAGTGAGGGAATGCTTGGGATTTCAGGCAGTTGGAGAGCCCTGCCTGGGTGATGGGAGCCTGTGGTTCTCACAGTGACATCTTATTGTAACCAAATGCATCCTGAATAAAGTAACTTGCGGGAATCTACCTGATGTCTTGACGATCCTGCTTTACTTTAGGTTTGTTGAATCAAATGTCAGCCATATTTTCCTTGTATCATTTTGTTGTATGTGTAAGTGGGAGGGCCAGAGATATTTTGGAAACCAGGTTATTTTTCTTTAGTTTTAGTTTGCTAGGCAGGGACCTCTCTATTACGTTAGGAACAGTTAGGCATTTACCAAAACCCATTTTTATTTTAGAAAAATGGCAAACCTGGCGAAAACGTTACCTTTGTTTCTTTCTCGCTTTTCTGTTCCCTCACACTATGCAGAGGCGAGCCTCTGACGTGACCACATCCTGGATGGGTGGAGTCACGCTGCATCGTGGAGCTACCAGTGGTGTGGAGAGACCGAGACGCGGAAGGGAGATGTTGGGAGGCTGGCATCCAGAAGTGCATCATTGCAGAGGCGAAGATGGGAGAAAGACTGTCTTACCTGGTGGCGTGACCACGCTGCAGCCGTGGTGGGGCTGGGGCCCGCGAACAAATGCTGAGACCAGGGAACGACGGAAGAACACATTTTCCGTTCTCAGTACGAGAACCTAAGAAAGTGCTGAGACGGGCAGAATCGGGAAAGCACTTACTTGAGAGATGCTGAAGAGAGTGAGAACTGCATGGTCCCTGCTGAGATGCCGCTCCAGTGGAGCTCACCCGAAGGCAGGGAAGCTACCAGGGTTGCCCAGGGTGGAGGGAGGTGAGCCGAACAGAGCAAGACCAGAGAGAGAAAAGCAAGTGGAGTAACACCACACACCGGTCAGTCAGACCCCCAGAGAGATAACACCAAGCAGGGTTGTGGGAGCCCTAGAAACCCTAATGTTGGATGTGGGCAGAAGCCCAAGAGCTAAAGAAGTCAGAGGACCAAGGAATCTATGGAGCCCTAGTGAAATAGGTGAAGCATTGCAACATATAAGCAAAAGGTAACCTGGAGGGTTCAATCAGTCAAACCAGGAACAGGAACAAGAGGAACGTGGAGGCTTCTTTCGTATAAAACTAGTAGAAATAAATCAACAGAATTCGCAGAGAAAGATTAAGGGAATCATCCCTCCACTTCAAGAATTTGAGAGATTTGATTTTTGTAAAGCCTTGAATTGTTCCTTGAGGAATTTAAAGAACGATATGGGAATGTTTCTTTCATGAACTGTCAAGAACGAACATTGGAACTGTGACCTCAACTCGACCCGAGTAAGATTGGTCTGACGAAGCCTGAGCTGAGGTTATGTTGCTCTGGCTTAATTTTTATGCTGTTTTCTTAAAGTGGTAGCGCCAGATAGTGAATAGGTTTTGGACTGAGCTGCATTTTTGTTGTTTTGACAAAAGACAAGGACCTTAAGTTTAGTTGCTAGGAAGGGAAATCCCTCTTAGCAATAGGGACCGATGGGCGTTTTTCTTTTAAGTTAAATAAACACCATTGACACGATGTCCTACAGTCAGACTCCTTCTGGTTCGCCATACCATGACCAAGCTTCTTTCCTTGATCAGGCCTAATGTGTGTGTGCGGATGGGCACGGGGACCCAGCAAGAGAGGTATCCCAGAATAGAGGATCAGAAGCAGAGGACAAGAGATGGTGAACAAGAGAAAAAAGAAAGAATTGCACAGGATGCTTGAATCCCCCAGGACTGTGAGTGACTATGAGACTAGGAATGAACCTAGATGGAGATTTGACGTCTAAAAAGACTTGAACTATTACAAGCATGGGAAGCCATCTTGAATTCACTGAAGTTTTGCCTTGCCTTTTTCTTGATTTGGCCCAACCCTGTAACTAGTCCTAAAAAACCTTTGCTGAACTAAATGTTGTGTCTGCTCAGCTTCAAGACAGTGGGAAGTTAAACAAAGTTAGTTAATCAGTCTGTGTGTCATTATAGCCGATAAGATAGCTCAGCGGGTTGAGCACTCGCTGCTGCGATCGATGTGTGATCTGCAGGTAGCATGTTCGATTTCAGGCAAGGCCAACTCATCCTTTCATCCTTCCGAGGTGGATAAATGAGTACCGACTTCAGTTGGGTGATAGTGTATGTATACACATTCTATGTAAAGCGCTTAGGCGTAAGCGCTATATAAATAACACCTCATTATCACTATCCCTCTGGTTTTTTAATTTTTATTTATTGTTATATTCTAAGTAAAAAACTCAAGCCTTAGCGATTACCACATTACAATCAAATATAAAGCAAAAGATCCATTAACATTTCACAAAAGAGATCAAACAATAAATCAACAAGTAATCCAGTAAAAATTAGCACAGTCCTGTTCCAAAATAAAAACAATTAGAGGGCACCTTTGGTGTTGTCCAATTATTCCCATTACACATAAAAGTCTTAATAGTATACATCTAAGAATGAAAAAAATGTCATCCAATATATATTTAAAAAAACGAATACAAGAAAAGTGCAGATTAATCAATAAAAGCTTTACAGACTACTTTGTTATTGAACGCTTATGTTATCTCTTATATTATCCCAATTCTACCCACTCTCCCATGACACAATAGTGCCATCTTTAAGTCAAAACTGAAATGTGGTGCGAAAGCATGCCACTGTAATCCACCCGCCCTCTATCGCCCTTCCGTTAGCTGACCCCTTGCCCCGCCTAGACGCAGTACGAGGCCCACCCACCCTCTCATTCAAGCAAACAAATCCACAGACCCGAAAACAAAATGTAGAATTCTCAGTCCCCCCAATAAAGGGCATTGTCCTTGAGTCTTGAATGTTCTCCTCTCCCAAAATATTCCAAATCCATTTAAAAATCTAAAGACTAAGCAGATGACGTTCCATCTCGTCCAGAGGTCGGCCAAATGAATGATAAATGTGTTTTTGCTCTGTCTTGTTACAGAGGCAACTTTGTTGTATAACTTTTACAAAGAAGCAACATTGTGAAACATGTTTTTAAGAAACATATATTCACTTCACTGTAATAGTTTTCAATTGTTTTTTAAAAATAAAATGTTTGCTTGGCTCCTTGGATTCAAATTATGGCACTTTGTTGAAACCTCCTGAATGCTTTACTTGAAATATTTCTAAATGTATTAAAGTGTACAAGTATTATTGTCTTTGCATGTTACTCTTTATTTCTGCTTCTATACAATTGAATGTGATATGAATGTCGTGGCAGCAAAGTTGACTTCGGATTAAGACTTGAACCTTCAATTTTTTTCAGAGTGTTGTACAATTAAAAACTTGTGATAGAGAGGAGGGAAACGTTATATATAACATTATTTTAGCAATATCTTTATAGTGAATGCCCTATGATAAGCCTTGCCTTACATGGAGAAAATGGGGCACTTATCGTGATATTTCCTAGTCACCCCCCATTGCAACGTAGAGCCAGGGATGGAGACATACCACTTGGTTTGTGCTCATTGTTATATTTTTTAATTATTGCAGAATTCACTCAGCAAGTATGTTTTATTTCCTGGATGTGGGACGGGTCAAAAGTGTTTGTTTAAATGTATTGTAGCAATAAGCCTATAGACAATATTCATATTTCAGAATTGTAATTTTTATGACAAATGTAATGTGGTGGCCATGAGGCACATGGATAACGTTTGATTGTGCAGTCTGTTAGTGACAAGTGGTCTCTAGATGTCACTGGTCTACATTAGGTCGACTGTTTTTAGGCTGCACGAGGAAATGAAATAATATCTGTAACCTTTGATACTTTCAACAGGAAATGGAGTCCTTATGAAAACTGAGAGTTTGCTACTGAACCTTAGAAGATGCACAGACTGCGATCAGAGCTTTATGAATCACTCCCAACTCGTGCTGCATATGAGGGTCCACATGAAGGAGAAATCATTTATCTGCAGTGTCTGCGGGAGGTGCTTCAATAACAGGCCAAGTCTAGTCATTCACAGGAGATCCCACACCAGCGAGAGACCATATAAGTGTACAGAGTGTCACAAAAGCTTCAGAAAGAGCGTGCGTTTATACAAGCATCAGAAAATCCACACTGGAGAGCGACCGTACCAGTGTACAGAGTGTGGGAAAAGCTTCACTCAGAGTTCATATTTATGCCAGCATCAGAAGACCCATACTGCTGAAAAATCATACCATTGTACGCAGTGTGGGAAAAGCTTCACCCAGAATTCATATTTGTCCCAGCATCAGAAGATCCATTCTGGAGAACGATCATACCAGTGTATGCAGTGCGAGAAAAGATTCACTCATAGTTCACATTTGCAAACGCATCAGAGGATCCATACTGGGGAGAGACCATTCCACTGTAGCGAGTGTGGGAAAGGTTTTGCTGAAAGGTCACATCTGTACCGCCATATGAGAATCCATACAAACGAGAAGCCCTATGAATGCAACGAGTGCAAAAAAAGATTCAGCCACTCCACAACTCTGAGCAACCACCAGAGGATTCATACTGGGGAGAGGCCCTATGAGTGCACAGAGTGCAAGAAAAGATTCACCCATGCCTCAACCCTGATCCACCATCAGAGAACCCATACAGGGGAGAAGCCCTATGAATGCACCGAGTGCAACAAAAGCTTCAGTGACCCTTCATCCCGGAACAGGCATCAAAGGAATCATAGTGTGAGAATGACTATGATTTCACTGAGTGAAATGAAAGCTTCAGAAAGCTCTCAACCCTGAGCAGGCCCTCTAGGTGTCCATAATGGAGAGAACACAGAGCGTGGTAAGCACTTCAATAAAAAAGATTACATATCAGGGCACTCTAGAGGTCCAACGGGGAGGAAAGATTAAGAGGTTGCATCTGTAACATCATCAGAAGATTCAGTCCCAGGAGTGCACAGAGTGTGGGAAATACTTTAACCCTTTGAGTGTGTGAACCTCTGAAAGTCCTGCCATGCCCTTGTTGTTCATACGTTCCTGAGACTTGAGGAGGGAAGGTTATGATGAAGGAGGCAATATGGGGAGCTTTTCCTGGCTACCCCCAGCAAGCCATGGATGAGGGGCAGGGGCTTGCCACATAGTGCCATCAACAGCCTGTGCTTTACAGGGTTCCAAATGTGTGTCCTATACCCACGTTCAAGCCATTTCACAGGGATAACTCTTCCAGAAAACAATTGGGATGCTAATACAGCCCCCACTCTTTCCCAAACTTGGCAGAGAGATGCTGTGGCTCCGAGATGCTTGATTGGCTCCGGCCCTGGAGTGCATGCACAGGAGCAGTACACTCGGTGTCACACCGTACATGTTTTCTGTTTCCCAGACAGTGGACTGACTAGCTAGCTCCTTAGTATGCAGCACTCTGGTATGGCACGCCACATAACACTGGAGTAGGATGTTGTAGGTGACATGGAAGAAGGTAGAGGAGGGAGATATATTCAGGCAATGGCATAAAAAGCTACGGGCAAGAGAAGGAGGAGAGAATTGAGGAGGAGGTTGTAGAAAGGAGCGTGTCAAATCCCGAAATGATTTCCATCTCAGAAGGAGTTAAAGAGAGAGGAGTGAAGCCTTAGTCTGCATGGGGTTGGAGGAATGAGTATGTGGAGAAGCAGCAAGTAAGTGCAGGTGAAGCGTGAGGAGGGGAAGAAAAGAACAGGAGAAGTTGTTAGCTTAGGTATTAGCACGTGGTGAGATGTCAGAGAGGAAAATGAGCGGTCTGGTGTTCAATAGAACCAGCACCCTTAGGGTGGGAGGTGGTGAGATGCCTAGAGATGGCTCTGTGGGAACTGGTTTCCTCCCAGGTTCTGCAGTGCCTTCTTGAGAGTCCGACCCAGTCTTGATTCCCAGGAGATACTTAATTAGTGACGATCATGGTCGAGACCAGAGAAGGAGGGATAGTGTCCACCAGCAAGGCAAGACGATCAAGTAAAGCATGAGCAAAGACTTCAACGAGACTGTGAGGGCCCAGCGAGGGGCCGGATCAGCCATCAGGGATTTTCTAGGACATTTGTGCTAAGAACAAAGCATCTCATTTTGGTGCTCTGAATTTTGTTAACTTTCCCTTGACCCAACATGTACATAATCCCAATAAAGCCCTTTTGGACCATACTGCTGGTGTTGTACCCTTTTTTAGAGTCCACTTGACTTCAAGACAGGGCGCATAAACCTCTACCCCACCTCCTAAGTTAGGATGTGCATGTAAGCCCAGTATTAAGACCATAGATATATGTCCTTAGGACACTCAAAGGGTTAATCTGCCATTAATCCTGGCAGATGTTCTGGATCCCACCTAAGCAAAACTCATTGACAGAGGTTTACAAATCCATGCAAAGAAAACACGAATTTCTCTGTTTACAGACCACATGCTGCACTGTCAAAATCCCATTACTGACTCCGCCCCCACTTATACAGGAGATTTATAACTTTGGGTATTTTGCAGGCCTCTGTATCAATTGGGACTAATCAGAATGAATACCCATGAAACACCTCACCTATCTGGCCACTGTCTCGTTTGGGCTTAAATTACACCAGGACTCTGTTAGATATTTGTCATGCAACCCAGAAAAACTATGTAAAGTCACGTGTGTCAGAAGTTCAGATGAACAGAGTCTGGGAAGGTGGGGGAATTACGCAGTCGCTGTCCACGATTGCACTGATTTCTCTATTCAACCTACCTTCATTTTACATGAATATAGAGTCTGTGAAGATGGGGAATTACTCAGTCACTGTCCACGACTGCACTGATTTCTCTAATCAACCTACCTTCATTTTACATGAATATAGAGTCAGGGAAGATGAGAGAATTACGCTGTCACTGGCCACGATTGCACCAATTTCTCTAATCAACCTACCTTCATTTTACATGAATATAGAGTCAGGGAAGATGAGAGAATTATGCTGTCACTGGCCACGGCTGCACTGATTTCTCTAATCAACCTTCCTTCATTTTATATGAATATAGAGTCAAGGAAGATGGGTGAATTACGCTGAACTGTCCACGATTGGGCCAATTTCTCTAATAAAAAGACCTACATTTTACATGAAAATAGAGTCAACGAAGATGGGTGAATTACGCAGTTACTCTCCATCATTGCACCAATTTCTCTAATCAACATGCCTACCTTTTAGCTGAATATAGAGTCAACTAGGATGGGTGATCTCGCAGTCACTGTCCACGATTGCATGGATTTCTCTAATCAACATACTTACATTTTAGATGAATACAGAATCAAGGAAGATGGGTGAATTACACAGTCACTGTCTACGATTACACCAATTTCCATAATCAACATACCTACATTTTAGATGAATACAGAGTCAAGGAAGATGGGTGAATTACGCAGTCACTGTCCATGATTGCACTGATTTCTCTAATCAACGTACCTTCATATTTGCAGATTTTCCAAAATGTGCCAGTCACCCCTCCTTTAAACAGGGGTCAAACTTTCAAGTTGCAAGCTACTAGTCAGGCATACAATGTCACTCCCTCCCTAAATTGTTCACATACACACAGCACACCATTTCTTACTCACCAAAAGACAGTTATCACTAGCTTATGGCCAGTGGCAAGTGCACATGTTGAGGCCTCCTTTAAAGAACTACTTTCTAGGCTTATTTGAGCTGGCAAGTAGCCTACAGAGGCACTTTGCACCCTGAATGCACCCCATCCTCTGGGAGGGATGGGATGCTGGTAGTCCCTGACCTATGTCTACTATCCCATTGTGCATGCACAATCGTGCCATTTTTGTATGATTCCACACATGATTACCCCCAGGGCTCCAATACAGGGGCAGGTGCTCCCTTGGGTTACTTGTGCACACAATGTCAGGAAAAGATTCAAGCCCTTTACACAACCTGGAAAGCCACTTGTGATTAGTTAAAGCTGCAGCCGGGTTGGTCATGTACACACCCAGCTTCCTCCGTTCATTATCCGTGGGTGCGAGGTGACATTTATGTGTGCCTTGACAGAGAATATACTGCAGGGGGTATTATCGCGCTTGGTGACGTTGCTGGAAAAGGTGGTAGACTCATTGACTTAATGGTTTTATTTCTGACTGCAAAATACCTGATGATCAACTTGCCAGTCTTTTTTCAAGTGACTAAAGCCTCCTTGCAGGTCTAGTAGATCACTGTTCTTAGAGATAAACCACACCGATTCTGGAACCTTTATAGCTTGGCGTAGAGACCCTCTGTTCTGACTTTGCATGAGCCAGGTGGGAGGCATATCTTGGACAAGCAATCACCAGCGAGGATTTATAGCTGGCATGCTGCCAATCCAAGGCAGCCTTTAAGAACTAGACCTAAACGGCTACATTGGAAGTTCCTCCGCAGATTTATTTTGCACCTTGCATGCTGTGTTGTATCTGCCCTGACATGCTTGATGCATGCAGTCGATGTGGCGCAATAGCGGCAGGTTTCCTTCACTTCGCCTGGGAGCGGTCCATAATCGCTGAATATTGCTCCTGTATATTATCGGCTGCGGCAGTACCTTAGCCCCCTGTATTGCTCCTGTTGTATTGTTACAATAGAACTACTTAGCATAGATCTACCATAGGAGGGAATGGCAGAATAGCCATGTCCTGGCTCAAAGCTACCCCTCCCCCTGACTCGCGGCACTTGACATTCTGTGATGACATTCAAGACGCATGTTGTAACTTGATTATACATGCACCCACTCTCTGGGCATTCTTGAGAGATTGTGTTACTCAGTGTGTTCCACATGTACATACAGTTTGATCTTGATTTGTTCTGGCCATTATGCTTGGCCAACAGTATGAATGTGTCGTCAAGATTGTTTGACCATCCCTTACTTTCATGTACCTGCATTGTTGTGTGTTATGTATTTTATAAAAAATCATTCAACATTTAAATAATACAAATTACAGGAGTTACAGAACGCTGTAGTGCGTCTTCTCCGCCTCGTCAATAAAAAACAATCACATCACCCCGGAGCTCTGCTCACTGCACCGACTGCCAGTGTCCAGGTGAATAGAGTTGAAGACCCTGCGTATGACCCATCAGCCAATGAATGCTTCAGGAGCTCTAGCCCTTTAACACAAAGTAACTTCCTACACCCTCATACGTGCATCAAGATCATCCAAGGCCAATCTGGCCTTGGCTCCAACAATAAGGGAACAACCTTGTGGAGGCCGCTCCTTTTCTTTGCTGCTGTTCTAGAGCTCACTACTCGATCAAATCAGTGAAACCTTGCGCAGATTTAAGAAATGCTGCTGTGTATTGATGTTCTTAGCACTGTAATAAAGAAGCAAGTCCAATGCGGTATAAAGGAACGCACTTACCAACTGTGAGAGTAGCACTGTAAAAGGGGAGGGGGGCTCTTTCTGATTTCTGTGCAACAGAACCCATAATAAAACGAATCCATAAATACAGGGGCACAGGTAAGCAAATCAAACTTAGTGGTATAACGAAACGCAGTAAATAGACCTTAAAAGCTTGCTTTGCAGAAAATGTGTGTTAGTATTTTGTGTGCGGAAAAAGCCGCTGTGGCTGGTGATTTAGTACTGAGTCCGCGATCCAGGCCAGTGCTGAAGGAAGTGTACAATGGTTGTTATTTTTTGAGGTCACAGATTAGAGCTCACGGGTTCTGCCAATGAATAATGAATGCATGACCATTTTATAATTCAAAATCATTTATGAAATAATATTTTCTATGGATCCGAAAAGAACCATAGCGGTTTCAAATTGCCCCATATCACATTTTCCCCGGGAAACAACATTTGGGTAGAAGTACATCAGTGATTCAAGGCTCTGGTTTTGACATGGTGGAGGGCTCTTCTCGTGAGAATCAGGAGGAGGCGACCAGTGCAGTTGATTAAAGTTCTGCTGGTCGTCTCAAATGTTTCAATGAATTCATTTTGTGCTGCAGGAATTTGGGGTGGATTGTGACAATGTTCGTGGACCCAATTGTTGAACGCAATGTATGCTTTTCTATTAGGGTCCAGAGTGTGAAGTCCAATCAGCTTCGTGTGGGGAGATTTTTTCATGTTACATTATCACAAATACTAATTACTTGCATTGTATAAAAGTTCTAGATTTAGTGGCGTTTGACAGCGTCTATTCATGCAGGTTTGTTCCACGATCTGTTTGAATTTGCTGTCCCAGCTGTGTCTGGGGCCCTGAATAGAACTGTGTTACTTCTTGCACCGGCGTGCACTCCTTTTTGACTACTTTCGTAATATTTTGGTGAGTTTTTTCGAGGCGACCCCCAACACATTTTTGGAGGACCCAGTGAGATTTCCCAGCATTTCGACCACGGCGTGAGAATTCAGCAAAGTGCAGGACAGCGTTCGTTGGCCAGTACTAAGAGCTCAAGCAAGAGGAGGTCCGTGGACGCAGAGTTCCCGAAGGTCCACCTTGTGCGGCGCTGCCTTCCCTCCGACTGAAGTGCAGGCCTTTAAAGGGAGACTCTGAGGTCGAGAGAAGTGAAGAATCTCACAAAAGGATATGTGAGTGTACCCATGCACAAAAGCGCAAGGGGCGGGAGGTATTATTTCTTGGTGTATAGGACGCACCCTCATTAGGGTTGGAGGGCGATTGATTGTAGTAGTCTTATATGTTAGGTCTGCTGTTCTGTCTGGTGGCGCATCTGCCTTAGAGCAGAGGGTTGCGTAGTAAGTGGCAACCTTGTTAGACAAGAGTTGCGCATAGTGCATGCAGTTAGTATAGTTGCGTCATTTTATTTTCTTGGGTGAAGAATTCTTTTGAGGGACATGCACACACGTGTTTTGGTTACATGTCTTGCCATCGAATTATTTACATCGAAAATAAAATCCATCGAAATGTATCCATCTAAATGTTTTCCATCGAAAAACTATTAATACAATTGAAAGTCCATATTCATCCAAACAAATTAATCGAAAATGACTGCAGGTTCGATGAATCACCGTGAATTATTAGGAAAGGACCCTATACAAGCACGTCAAGAGAAGTGACAGTTGCTACTATCGGTGCTTTCACATTTGCCGACTATCCAGTGAGACGATAGTAAATAAACCGGAAAGCGCTTTAGTTAATAACTTTTGCAAATAATACTGGTAAATTATTCATTTATAATAAAAGTTTTAGCATTAGACAAGTATTATACTGCAATAACTGTAAAACGACGTACTGTAAAAAGTATTTCTCTTTCATTTTCTAGTCAGTCGAATTGACAGAATGTATTGATTTTGTGGTTTCAAAAATGGGAAAGAATCAACTGGCATTTAAGGGCTATACATGTAACAGAGCAAAACAAATGAACGAGAAAATATACTAGAAATGTACTGAATATTTCACAAACAAATGGAAAGGCAGGACAGTCACGCATGATGGTGATAAAGTGATTCATCAAATGGAACACAACCACTTACCGGATGGCACCAAAATTATGATTAAAAAAACCATAACTCAAATGAAAGAAAGGGCAAAAGAAAATATAGGTGAGGCAAGTGGATCAGTAATAATAAGTGTGTGCCTAACTCTTGCTTTTCATGTGGCTGCTCAAATGCTGCAAATTAAAACATTGCAACGACAAATAATTAAACAATGACAAGTACAAACGAAATTTTCCAAAACACCAGAAACATAGGCACAAATCAAACTACCACCAGAATTAAAAGTAACGGAAAATAATGATAACTTCGTATTGTTGTATAAAGAAATAAACCATAAAAAATTAAGGATATTTGGCACATCTCGTAAAATGGAATACTTAAAAAACTCCCAAGTATGGCACTTGGATGCAACATTCAAAATGTGTCATAAACCTTTTATGCAATTTTACAGCATTCATGCAATGATTGAAGAGTCTCTAATTCCTTTGATATATGTACTAATGCCAAGCAAGTCCGAAGAAATGTATAAACACATTTTTAGATTAATTCAACAAAACATTCCCCCAAAAACACCCCAAATCATAATTCTGGATTATGAGATACAACAACTCACGGCATTTAATGACATTTTCCAATCATGTAGAATCCAAGGCTGTTTTTTTCACTTCACACAATCAGTTTGGCAGAAATTACAGAACATTGGGATGCAATCAATGTACATTGAAGATTTAGATTTCCAACACAACATCAAATTATTATTCTCATTAGCGTTTGTACCTATTAATCATGTAGAGGACTATTACGAATACTTAATGGTATCACAGTGTTTTAAAGACAATGAACAATACTTGGAATCACTGCTAGATTATTTTGATAGTAATTGGATCGGACAATTAACGAGAATTGGGTCAAGAAGGAGATCATGATTTGACAAAAAACGATGGAATTGCTATGAATCAGTATTAAATGGACATGCCAGAACAAATAATAAAATAGAAGGATGGCACAATGGACTAAATCAATCCTTCAAAACCCATAGTCCAACATTGTGGTCTTTTCTAAGACACTTAAAATTGGAACAAGAGAAGCAGGAAATGCAAATAGCCCAAGTTATATCAAAGGAAAAAACACAAACACAGAGAAAAAAGTATAGAGACGCGGACGAAATTGAAACCATGCATACAGGAATTCAAAAAACAAGACAAATGAACCTATTTAAACAGTGTTGCATTTAATATAAAATGTTAACATAACCAAAAAAGAATTTACCACGGCACTCTGGATACCAAGAATGTTGGTCAAAAACCTGTGATGAACAATCCAAACAACCATAATCGAAATAAGAATCCACGAAAAAATTAATAAATGGCATGCCAATCCACGGAAAAGGAACAATATTCCAATAAAACTACAGAACGATCCCCGAAATGAAATCCCAAATCCAGCAAAATCCACAGGCAAATCCACAAAATTGAAATCAAATCCAGGCAAAATCCACAGGTGAATCGCGAAATAGTTGCCATAATCCAAGAGAAATCCACAGGTGAATCCAAGAAATCAAAACCAAACTCCATGCGAAATCCGGGGGTGAATCCACGAAAATAAAACCCAGGAAAACATCTGAAGAAAACAGCAACCCAAGGTGTAGAAAAATGTTTCCCAAAAAACAAATCCACAGGAAAAAAGCCATTCTGAAGAAAAAGTAAACAAGAACTCCACGAGAAACCTCCTATCCGTAAAGAAGAACTTCCAAAATGGCGATTACGTATTACGTACAATGGAAACACATTGAATCCTATGGGTAAAATGACCAACACATCGACACCAAGAGGCGAAAAAATATATGTACATTTCTAAATACAGTTATTATATAATATATATTAATGAACAATGAATTAAATAGTTATATAAGTTAAAAATCCTCATTATATTCATTATATGTTACAATGTTTTAGTTACAATTCTATAAAAATACATTCTATGAAAGTTATATTCGATGGTATTGCAATTCAATTAATAAAATTCGATTGATAATCATTCTATGAAAATTATTTCGATGGAAAGACTGCATAGCACGTGTTTTGTGAGTAGCAGTAGTTCGTTTTATTATTGTGGAAATTGAATGTAGTATTCGTTTAATATTTGGCTGTGGGAAAAATCAGAAGAGCCAGAGCCGAAATAACGTGTAAATAGCACAGAGCCACGTAGCGCGAGTAATCGATGCAGTTGATAGAGAGGAGGAGTAGCCCTTTTTTCTAAAGTACTTACAAACGGCTTTGTTGTTAAGATGGTGGGCCTGGGGAGAAGGCCATTTCTGTACTAATACGATATAACAAGGCAGGCCTGTGGAGAAGGCCATTGTGTGCAAGCACTGAGTGCGAGGTGTGAAAGGGGAGGGCCTATAGAGAAGGCCAGCGCAAAGGAAAATAGGGCAATCGAGTGAAGTGGTAAGTATAAAATTGAGCGATTGTGACTTCCTGAGCAAGAGTGAGAGTTTAAAGGCTTAAAGGAATGGTGCGGTCAGGAATATTATTGTCCCTATGGTTCGGCCATGTGTTTTTAATCATACGTTGATCGATCGTACAAACATTTCCTATGCACCTTACCATAGTTTTCGTCTTTTATACACAAGCGAAATCAGGCAGCAGAGCGCGGCCATCTTGTGATAATCTTATCAGTTGCCGCATCGCCCAGGGTGGATTGCCTTTGCGGCACTAAATCATATCCCCCGCCCTTGAGCCTGACATCACCAAATCATTGATATTCTCTGCCTCTCTCCGTGACGTTACTGGGCAGCGTAGCCAAACGCGCCCAGTCGTCACCTACGCGACTTGATGCAGAACCCAGAAAACAACACACATCATCTCACAACACAGCGCAACACAATTCAGAATATGAAACTGTACTCTAAAAGGACACAGCAAGACTGTACAATGGGTAAAGTACATTTATTTCACATTAAATGCTTCGAGAACATTCGGCGATTGACATATTCAATAAAAATTGAACTTTTTCTTTGCACTCGATCCGCAAATGTTTATCGTGAGTCACGCGCTGTTCCTTTTGGGTACACAGGGTGTTCGTTTTGGGTAAATGAATCACTTTGGTCGCACAGTGAATTGCAAGGCTGGTGCATCAACTTGACATGTAGCTGCAGCTGGCGGTTGAAGAAACCATCGGTCGGGGTCTGGAATAGATGACAATCGCAGAATGGCAGGATGTACCTGTTTGCAAAACATAAAAATAGAAATGTGTCTCAGTAGCCGATCTTTATTACAATGAATCATTTTACTTATTAGCACAGATGTGACACAATGTGAACCGAGAGAACACAACGTGGAAAGTACTCCGCTTTTCGCTTCCGGGGATAGTGCAATGGAGTATGTTCAGCTCTAAACGTAATGCGTAAACCGAGGCAACAATTCGAGGTGCACAATGTAATGATTTATTAGGGTTGAACCAGGGGGAAACGAGTGGTGGTCTACAAGCGTGTCAACGCTGGACTACCCACGTGCCCGGTAGAAAGACCAGCACACAAAGGTTGTACTTGCGCTTCATTGCAATATGCCACACAGAACGAACGAGTACAATGTAACACAGCAATAACAGTCAGCTATTGATATTTGGACTAGTTCTGGTATAAAATCGTCTAAAGAGAAACTTACTTTATATTCGGCATTTCCATTCTCTTGGCGTAATGCAGAGCGTAACGCAGACTCCGTTCGTGTCAATGATTTTTCATAAACTGAGCTGACATGTAACTAAGTCCAGTTTTGGAATGGACAACCTTATCATATCTTACGTTACTACACCCCTCCTTCAATTCAATCCCTTTCGCAATGGTCCCTGTCTCTCAAGGTCAAAAAACAATAGAACCTTATACTGTGTGTGCGACGCGTGGGCCTCCCCAGCTCCCAAGCAAAAATTCCAATCTGGTGACCTTCACTCACAATGAACATACATTCTCAGTTTGCAACATCTCGTGTCAACGCATCCATGAGAACTGGAATTGTGAAGCACGGGCCCTGGAGGAAAAAATTAGGGGCTGTCACTGCTCACTGTTTGTGGCGCTGCTGAGGGGTAGGGGAAACTTGACAATGACCGAATGCGCCCTATTCCAAAATTGTAGTCGAGGAAATACAAAAACGGAGTCAAAGTGTGTCTAGTAATAGCCCCACCTCTGCTTATCTCACGGCCTCCTACCCCATGGCATGTTTTCACATTCAGTACTTCTTGCGTGCCTAGTATCTTATGTAGCCTAGGTCTCATCCCTTTTGTGTGACGAGCAGTTATTCAGCTGTTTGGGGAACTGTTTGGCAAGGCAACTGCCGAAACCCAAAGATTCTTACACACTGTTATCCATCGGGCCCTACCACGATAAATGAAGGTCCCACAGTAGCTCGACGAAACTGTGAAATGTGAAAGCACAGTGTTACATTGTATGGCAATCGTAAAAATTGTACTATTCGAAAAAAAAGGTCAAAGAGGATAGATTTCAAAAGAGAAATTGCATACTTTATTTGAACACTTCATAAAAATATTTTTGGCAAAAATAAAAACAGATGGTAATCATTTGTACCGGGATTTGAACTGTTCAACGAGCTCTGCTTTGGGTGGACATGGCACGTTGGCAATGTTTTGTGGCAATGTATGTGTGCTCTGAACAAAATTGCGCGCAATTCCATGAGTTTGCATCTCTAAGACATTAATAATAAGATATTTAACAAAATCGAATTCCATTTCCTCATATACTGGCTTGACCACCCATTTTTTGCTTCTTTTCATAAAGGCCATAGTGTAGCGAAGCATCCCTAAGTTTCCTGCAGTCCTAGATTGTTCACGGCCTACATTCTCATTATGCGCTAATACCGCTAGTAATGTCCTATATTTCATCCCTCCGATGCCAAAATGCAATCTCTTTGGCCTGTACTTTAGGCACATATTGTGGAACACCCACAAATCTCCTGTGTGACAGAATTCTATGAGTTCCTTCAGATCTCTTGAAAGAGTTTTATCAAACACAATCTTCTCAAGTGCTTTGTGTGGAGGTGAAGATGGAATCAACCACTTCTTCTTCCGTGCCTGCTCCGGGGACAAAGGGCCATGTTCACATTGGTGGAAATGTTGGTTTTCTGTCCAGTGGTGAACGTTGGAACAGTGGTGCATTAGTGACCGCCATTTTTCCAGTAGAATTTCCACAGACCCATCACATGTTTTAGAGCTCCACCAAAGATGGTTGCTGAAAGACTGGGACCACTGTGAAATACTTTCCAAACCTTTTTTTTTCCCTGCAGCCGAGATTTTTTTATTGATTAATTTGGCAACATGCCATTCATCAAATTGATGTTTAATATTTGGAAACTGCTCTCTCATTGTCTTGGCTGTTGAAACATATCTGTCAGTGGCTATGAGGTCGATTTGCATTCTCCTCGATTGTAGATCTTCCAGTGATTTTATAAAACCAAGTTTCTCCATGGCCACTGAGGATTTACATTCGGATACCTGCACGACCACCGAACTCACAATATTTTTACTTTCCATGTCCTGAAAGTGGTATGTGCAGTACTTAGCAGAAAATCTGGGGCTGTCACACTGTCCATCGCCGGCTAGCCTGAACCGTTTGTCGGAGAATGTACTTTAAATAGACAATTGTTCAATTTTCCAAGCTTCACTAATGACAGGGAATAGATAATCACGTTGATATTTGTAGTACTGCGTTTTAGTAAATTAAATGGAGTCCCACAAACTGACAGAAACTGGATAACTTCCTAAAACTAGAGCCACTGAAAAGTAAAGCTGCTGCACACAGTAGATTGCCAGCTGGCAGTTTCCCCAGCATCGGTTGAGCGGACCATTAAATTGTTTTATGTAATATTTCACAGGTGGCATGTATTCTGAGGTTACTGCCTTGTGTTAGACGAGTCACATTCACCAATGGCTTCCCACATACTTCCCCTCTCACTGAATGCATACATTTCAGCATCTTTATAATCTCCATCAAGCTGCTGTCGAATACTATGGCCCTCATTACGACCCTGGCGGAAAGGGTTCTACGCCAGCGTAATGCATGGCGTACCTTTCCGCCAGACTACGAGTTCCCGTAGCGCCATGGCGATTTATACGCCTGGTTTTTCCGGGCGGAAAAATCCATGGCGCTACGGGACCTGTTGTTAATTACGCCACCGTAATTTACGGTGGCGTAATTAACGCCTTCCCCACTCCCATTATACCCTATCGGGCAAAAATGGGAATGGGGAAGGGTAAATGGGGATTGGGGACTTACCGCCCCGCCTAGGTCGGAATGGGGCGGTAAGTCCGCCAACCCCCATGGCGGAGTTGGCAGCTCTGCGCCATGGATCATGGTGCAAATTGCACCATGGTCCTCCGCCAGGGTCGTAATGAGGGCCTATGTATTTGGCCTCCATTATTAGACTGTCATCCTGCATTAATGTTGTTTCGGACTGAACCGTTCTGGACATATCAGCCAAACTGGACATATTATATACTGGATATACTCTGTCATTTCAACATCTGTTACTTGACGGTGAATAGGAGAAAACATCAATGTCGAATGCTTTTTGGGTGTCATTTTTTTGGCGGGTGTCGATTGTGTCAAGTGCTCTGCGACTAATGTAAAAATATCTTCTATATATTCAGTTTCATCTTCATCTGGTGGAGCAGGCGCATTGTAGCAATGGTCCAAAAACACTTTGCTGGATTTGCCGGTCACATTAAATTCATTTTCTGGCCATTGGACGAAGGCATCTCGAGTGTGAACACGCTGCACCTCAATTAATAGTTCCTCCATGGTGAAAACAGTTTGGCAAGAAGCATCTCTCATTTGTGTCGCTGTCTGTGTCTACATAGTCTGTACTCCATCGGGCAACTACAGGACAGATAGGAAAAAGGATGTTCAATGTAAATCCAACATACAGTATCGTACAATTTACATTTAAAAAAGCATATAATGAAGGCCTCAGCACAAAACAATTGCTAAAAATAGAAACTGTTTATAAATAACCTTATTTTTCTTTCTTTTCGTTGAAACCTTCTTTACTCTAACATCACCAACAGCAAGCTGGTGCACCGACTCAGATCCACGTGCCTCCCTTTCAATATACGGATCTTGTATATATCCCTAGAAAAGAGTATCCATTTAAAATAAGTAATTTGTATTACAAATAAAATTACACTGACTTTCTTTCATTAGAGGGTACTGTCAGTACCCATACCTCTGGCTCTGGCTCAGGATCAACTACAAAGGATGTTGTAATTGTAGAGGACACTCCAGCATCTCCCTGAAACACAGTACTTGCATTAATAAGGATGAAAAATATTGGAAATTGAACACACACATTGGGACGCGGACAAAGGTACATATCAATAGCAAACCACAAAAGAAACATTGTGTAAAAGAATTAGACGATACGTAGATATGATCACATTATCTCAAATTCCATGCATAAAACAAGTCTGGAACCGAATAGCTAAGTAAGATTACATGATACACGCTCGAAGTGGTTGATGACTCCAGGCAAGACATGGATGTTGAATCTTGTTGCTTCATATTCGGTGGATAGTCATGGAGTTGTAAAGGGAAAGTATTATTTGATTTAGAAATGCTAATATTAAAAATTGGCATGTAAGGAGACCGAATACAAGAAAATTATGCTTATGTAAATGCATAATATAGCATAGTTATCTGTGCCCATAAATCAATTTTCTATGAGGGTTCTAAAAACAAGGACTGATGTTTAGCAAAATGGTCATTATTTAAAAAGCTATACAATCATATAAATATCGAAAGTATTATAAGTGACATTTACACCTAAAATACCAATCAATCCATTTGGTTACCTGCACACTACCGCAAGGCCTAAAGCTAAATCCGGAAGCAGGACTCACCTGTGGCGGCATGTGAACGAATAAAGTCGGAATAGCGTTTGGGAGCAATTTTCTAGTCGTTCTCAGTTGATTCTTCTTTGTGTACAAGGATGTGTCGTACATATTCGGGTTAAAGTACAGGCTGCAGATGTGGTATCGATCACCCCTCTTGTCCTCCAAGACTTTTTTGTCTCTACTTTCAAGCTCTGCCGGTGCATATCCGCAATATCTGACCCATTCTCTAATTCGATCTACAGTCTTAGGGAATACATGCATTGTAGTGCCTTCAGATTTGTCATGGGTCTTCGAAGGGCAACCGAAATCGAACATGCATTGTTGTAAATTCTGCAAAAAAAAGGTCAACATTATTCGAAATTTACTTTGCATAAAAATGTGAGAAAGAAGGAATTAGACCATACATTTTCAATGCAAGCTTTGTTTTGGTCACCACAGCAAAACCAGTGCAGCGTGGGCGGCTGTATTATAGGATAACTTTCATAAACAATTCATTGATGTGATGAAAATCAGAACATGTTACTCAACCTTTGAATGTACTATCGTGCATGAAAAGGAAACATGCTTATATTATAGACACGGTCCGCGAAGGGTGCAATTCGATGCCAATTGACACTGATGAAAATTGATATATCGATAACATAACAAATGAAACTCAAGTCAATAGCAATGAGACAAATGAACATAGCACTACTGAGTATGTTAGTTCGAATAGATAGAAATTTACAGATGAAGGAGATATGATTAGGATACATGTCCTTACCTTGACCAACAAACAGTTAGATTCAGCAAGCAGAGTAGTTAGTGGCAGGAGAACAATCGAGATGTTCACAGGTAGCACACTGACGAGTTGACTCGCAGCGATCACAGAAGTTCACAGATAACACGACGACAAGCAAGATGAGCATCGGTCACCGGGGTTCTCAGGTAGCACGTTCACGAGTTCACTTGCAGTGCTCAAAGATGTTCTCATGATAAATATGAAGTTGTTTATAAAGAATTACAAAAAGGGGTGTGTATGTGAATGAATGACGTGTATATGTCGTGGTATTATGTGGATTGCAGGGGCGCGGCCTGCTTCAAGGGGAGCCTGCCTGGAGATACGGGGTCTGAGGAGGGCATGTGAATAATGCCCCCTGCACGAAAGATAGCTTTGAAGTGTACATGGTGTTTGGCACCTTGGCCGTTCGTGCCCCTGACAGCACCTCTTGGCAGCACACATCCACTGGTGCCAACTGCCTTTGATAATGGAAGGGGGGTGGATGGGCCTGGGGCGTGCAGGCAAGGCACCGGAACACTGCTGAATGGAGACACACTTATGTGGATTGCAGGGGCGCGGCCTGCTTCAAGGGGAGCCTGCCTGGAGACACGGGGTCTGAGGAGGGCATGTGAACAATGACCCCTGCGCGAAAGATAGCTTTGAAGTGTACATAGTGTTTGGCACCTTGTCCGTTCGCGCCCCGGACAGCACCCCTTGGCAGCGCACATCCACTGGTGCCAACTGGAGAGGGGATGGATGGGCCTGGGGCGTGCAGGCAAGGCACCGGAACACTGCTGAATGGAGACACACTTGATTCACTGAAAAACTGAAACAAGCATTGATAAAAAATATGTTGTGTTTTATTTTGTTTCTTATTTTGATGGCACACAACTACTACACATTGTAAAGGTCTGGTTGCAGCACAGTGAGGGAAAATACCCTGTACTGCCCGCTGTCACTGGGGAAAGTTTCTCTAATGGCACCAACGACACAGGCGGGTATTACTCGTCGAACGCGGAGTCCAAGCCTCCCATGAAGCCACCATGTAAAAGAACGATAGGCCACCAGCCTGTACCACCTGTGAAAGAGAAAGATACAAACTGTTTTTAAATGACCAAGATAAGTGTATTAAACCTTAGTTGTCAATGACAATTCTTGTATCCAATGGCATTTTTGCCAGGACAGATGCTACCTCGACACTGCACAATATTGAATGACTTTTATACGACTATTACTAGAGAATTGCAAGACTAAATTGATATGACAATGATATATTGAAGTTATGACAATATAGGAGACAACCATGAAATAGTAGTGGCCTAACTGACATCACAACCAGAGTATACTTACTCGTTACGTGGATTACGAGGGCGAACTGTTGCATGAAGTTTGTGCATATGCACCATCAAAATCCTCAACACGGACCGTGTGAGGCAGGCTACCCTGAAGTCTGGCAGCTCGGTAACGCATTGCAGGCGAGGCTCGCCTTGCGATATGTAGGACAAGCATCCAGAGTTTTCTCTGCAGCAGCAGTTCTCCAACTCGGTTGGCATTAGCGTGCACCGATTGCAGGTACACCAGGTGGAGACGCCGTCCATGCGACTAGGCTCAGGCTCTTGATCTGTTGAATCGTCCTCCCAACTGTCGTCCGAAGCCCCATCGTTTCCGCATCTTTCTCTTTCCAGTAATTCCTCCTCGGAATACTCGGGCTCGTACTGGTAGGGCATTATTGTTGCCATTGTGTGGTAAACAAACGAAAATAATTTATAGCGATGGTACTGGTATCTGTTCGGACGGGCTACAAGCAACAAAGGTAGCTGACCAGAGCACAGAAACGAGTCACAGAATACTCAAAGAAATACAGTGAGAGGAATGGAATAGAAAATCTGCTGTTGTGTGTTGTGAAACGGTCTGTTTATAGTTATTGAGGAAAGAGGCGTCCTGCCATTTCCATGGCGACACGTCATTAGCTGAAGCGCAGAGAATGTTGACACGAGACGTGCTTTGGCGTTGTGAAATGGGCGGTACGCATTTTGTGATGTCAGGCTCAGGGGCGGGAGATATGATTTAGTGCTGCAAAGGCAGTCCACCCAGGGCGATGCGTCAACTGATAAGATTATCACAAGATGGCCGCGCCCTGCTGCCTGATTTCAATTGTGTACAAAAGACGAAAACTCCGGTATGGTGCATAGGAAATGTTTGTACGGTCGATCAATGTATGGTTAAAAACACATGGCCGAACCATAGGGACAATAATATTTCTGACCGTACCATTCCTTTGAAATAATAAGGGAAAGGTGAGAAAATGGAACAGAAGAATATTTTAATTAAAAAAGGATTAAGGCTGGAACAATAAAGTCCTATTGGATGGATGCCCCATTTAATCACATGTGCAGCAAATTGCCCAATAATGTGATAAATATCAAAATACCATTTCGAGTGGGTACACGACAAAGTGAGGAAGTGTTATAAAGAGTGGCCCGGGTAGGGATTATACTCTGCAGCTACCTACAAAGGAGCAAAGCCTACAAAGAGCCAGGATATTCTAGGGCTTTGAAAATTGTACCAAGACAAGGAAAAAGAGACAGAGAAGGGGAAGGAGGAGGATGAGCACAGAAGTGCACCGCCCACTCCCTATATGCTATATCTGTTATTAAAACCAGCTGCAGGGTTCTACAAATCTTAAACGAGTGTCTCAAGACAAGGAAGGAACACAAAAAGAAAGAGGAGGACGACACAAGCATTATTAGCAAGGACAAGAAACGAAGGAGGAAATATTTAAATGACATTAAAAAGAGCATGCAGCAGCAACTTGACAGTGTGTTCAAGGAAGCAGAAAAAGCAAAGGAAAGGGAAATAGAGGAAAAAGGAAAGGAATAGAAGAAGGGGGCCAACAAACGGGTGGACAGCGGGACGCATAGCGTTTAAAATAGACATTTGGGGACAGGACTCAGACCATAGTGAAACTGATACAGCAGAAGAAGGGCACACCATATCGGACTGGGAAGATAGCGGTGACAGAGATCATGGGGAAGACGAAACAGACACGCACAGTTTGACAGAAAGGAGACTGGACAGGAGAAGAAATCAGAGAGAGGAGGAGGAAAGAGAAGAATCGCTGGGTGACTGGGGAAATAGGCTTCGGAGCAGGAAAACCAGAATAATTGTAGCAAAGAGACCACAACATGGTAATAAACGTAGAGCACATACCCAGAGGCCCCTGTTGCAGAAAGCATGGGGTGAGATACATTACATACCATGGCAGACAATGGACAGGCACAATTTAGTTTACAGTTTACCTTCATTAATGGCGGGAACCAGCAAGTGGATTTATGTTTTTCAAAAGGAGACCACGGGAATCCCATTGGCCATAGGAGACATAAAACATTTATTGACAGTATTGGTCGGGGAGAGAAGTGACAAAATATGGCAACAGGCCTGATTCACAGTGGTAAAATTAAGCTCTAATATACACAATGGAGCACCCTTTAACAACTATCGCGCACATGTTTGGAAGGCTGTAAGAGAGCTGTATCCAGATATGTCAGACATGGGTTCTATATTGGCTCGTAAAATGAAGCCTGATGAGGACCCTGCGGAATGCATATGATCTATGCAAGAAATTTGGACACAGGAAAATAAACAGTCATGGGACAAATACATACCCTTGTTTTACCACGTTCTAGTGAGGGGCCTCCACTCAGATGTGCAGACCTCTTTAGAAAGGATAGTGGGAATCGAGGCAAAGGGTGGCTTGAGATGCAGGCCACAATTGTACACTATTGCAAAAGGAAGCAGGAGACGGATAAGGAGACAGTTGATGATGCTACAAAAGCAGAAAACAAATTAGTTCAGAAAGAAAACGTGAAAATACATATGGAAGGAGCAGTACTCAGGGCTAGCTGTTGTTCCACAAGCTCAGCAAGGAGGGCTTCCAGCGGCCGCAGTAATGCAGCCAGGAGGTTACACTCATGTGCCACCCAACCAGCATTGGGGAACGGTACAGATGCAGCAGCAACCCACATTCATAAATGTGCTGCAGCCAGGGGTCATTCACGTAGGTGGAGGCAATGGATACATGGGGCAGTATCAGACTGGGAGAGAATACTATTCACATGGAAGGGGAAGGGGATACAGGGGAATGATGCCATGTTTTGGGGTACAGTGCTTTGTGTGTGGGAATTTTGGACATTTTGCATGAACATGCCTACTTATTGCACAGGCAGGTCAACAACAGCAGATATACATGCAGCAGACTCCTCAACAGGTGCAGGTAATGCCACAGCAACAGCAATTACAGATACAGCCCACAAAAACACAAGGTATTGCTACCCAGGGCCAAGTGCAGGTACAAGGTGGGCAAATGTCAGGACCTCAAGGTACAGTGAGCGAACTTCAGGCACCAGTACAGACACAAATCCCTGAAGGGGTAACAATATTGGGACAGATTACTGTGTCCCAACACCCTGGAGTGACAGTGGTGTGAGGTAACCCATTTATGTCATCCGCAAACACATTTTCCCAATAGGGGATGCCCACAGGGAGTGCGAGTGTGTCCTGTTCTATCAGTAACTGAAGTCCCTCAGGAGGAACCAGTGGTAGCAGTTCAGATAGGACTTTCCTTTCTTATAGATACTGGAGCAACTAGATCATGTATCAAGGAAGAAGGATTTCCATTATCTATTAAAAGTTTGAACACACAATGCTTTTCGGGGACAATTTTGAAAGTTCCTATGATAAAAGATTTACCCTTGACAATAGGGAAACTGCATATTGTAGCACCTTTGCAGTACTCAAAAGATGCCCCCATCAATATTCTGGAGAGGGACCTACTCAGCAAATTGAATTTCACAATTTCATTTTCAGAGAAAGGGATGTTGTGAACCACACCCGGACTGGAATGTATCTAGCTCGGGTGGCAGTACTGATGCATGCGATGCACACAGCACAATGAGAGGGTTACCCACACACATAGAGGTGTTTGTGTACGGGGTACACATGTTGGGATGGTTGCCAGGGCTTGAGGAAAAGGTGCTTCGGCTGACTGACACATTTCTGTTCAGGCCTCAGTGTCCCTCCACCGTTAGCTCAGATGCACACACTCTACTGTACTTAGAGGAAGTAGTGGTCCGAAACGACATGATTATACTGGTTGCCACTGATGAGAACAACATGGAATGTCGCTCAATATTTCTGTATTGATCCCACACTGACATTGACAGGAGTAAGTGACAAGGAGTTGTTTGCAACAAAAGACAATGAAGAAGGAGAGTTAGTGTTCGAGCATACCTTGCCCAGTACATATAAAACAAAGGGCAGTGTCTCAGATGTCTCAGATAACTAAAAAGAGAGCACAATATTTTCAGGAAGATTTGGAAAAGGTGCTCAAAGGTTTGCAGGCAACAGGACCCCACGATGTAGGAATACTTAAAGGGGCTGGGGCAGTACACATCACGTTGAAAGAAGGAGCACTATTGCCACGAGTAAAGCAGTACCTACTTTCTCGAGAAGCAGATGAGGGCATATACAAGACACTGCATGCCCTGTGGCAGCAAGTCAAAATACAGAAGAGTTCATTAACTTGGAACAAAGCAATCTATCTACTAAAGAAAGCAAAGGGAATGACGTGGTGTTTTATACAGGAGTTACACCCTCTGAATGATATTATTGAGGCAGTGTATCCATTGGCCCCCAACCCTGCAACGATTCTTTTGAACGTTTCTGCGGATGCACACTATTTCACAATAGTTGACTTAAAAAAATCCTTTTTCTCCATTGCACTACATCCAGATTTCAGGTATCTCACTGCCTTTACATATCGCCTGACACAGTTTGTACATACTAGAATGCCTCAGGGGTACTGCGAGGGGCCTAGCATCTTCAACAGAGTAATACAAATGGACTTCAGCAATTCTCAGGTCGCTAGTGCAGTAATACAGTATGTTGATGTGTTGGTGTGCAGCCCGACAGAAGAGGAGTGTAGAAGGGACTCAATGACACTACTGACTTTGCTAGCAGAAAAAGGATACAGAGTGGACAGGGAGAAGTTGCAATACTGTCAAAAAGATGTGGTGTACTTGGGGCAGATTGTGTCAGATGATGGGAGAAAAATAACACCAGAAAGAGTGGAGGCCATACACAAGACTCCACAACCAAAAACAGTGAAAGAGATGCAGCAGTTGGGTTTTTGATTACTCCACATACACCAGGCCATTGTTGCAAGCACTAAAAGAAGCACAAAAAAACAAAACACACATAGAATGGACAGCTGAAAGCATAGGTGAGCTAAAACACAAGTTAGCACATGCACCAGAGTTAGCAACTCCCAATTACAAAGAAAGGTTTCACCCGTAATCACATTCAGATGGAATAGTAATGACAGCAGTACTGACACAGAAAAAGGGAAAGGGACACAAGCCACTTGCATATTACAGTGGATTGCTGGATGCAATAATGCAGGTACATTTCCCATGTGAGCAGGCACTTGCTGCTGCTGCTGCTGCATTTGCTATTGACAAGGCTTCCACGATACCTATGGGGTGCTCAGTAGTTTTGTATGTGGAACATGCATTATTTTCAATACTGGAGAAAACAAAATCACCACTGACAACTCAGAGATCTTCAGGGTATGAGGTGATACTAACCAACCCAGCAATAGAAGTGGTGAGATGCAGGACAATAACCAAGCAGAGTTCATTGCGCAGAGAAAGTAGAAGAAGGGGATTATGTACATGACTGCATAGCATGCATAGACAGAAGTGAAGGTAACCCCCTGGTTAAGGAAGTCTTCGAATGGGGGCATGATTTTTATTGATGGTAGTTCCAGCATTGACCAGACCATGGAGCAAAGGCATTCTGGTTGCGCAGTGGTGGGGCATAGATGAGAAATACACAAAGTGGAGGATTTAATAGTGTACTCACAGACACGACTGCCAAAACATGACTCTGTAGAAGCAGCAGAGCTAGTGGCCCTGATTGAAGCACGAAACTTGTCACAGGGCCAAGCAGTAAACATCTTCTCTGATTCGGCCTATGTGACCTCTACAGTGCACTCAGGGTTAGCAAGATGGGAAAGGAGAGGGTTTAAAAGAAGTGATGGTACTCCCGTTCATCATGCAGCATTACTGAGTAAACTACTAGAAATGTTACCTCTCCCAGTAGAGTTGGCATCAATAAAGTACAAAGCCTATACAGGAGGGCAAGATTTGATCTCACTAGGAAACAAAAGAGCATACACAGCAGCAAAGGAAGCAACATATCTGCCAGAGGGGCCACATGTGCTGTACCCTGCGAGGAAGACAACCCCTAATAGCAGTACTGAAAGTGAGCAAAGAGAAAGATGCATTGCCAGAAAACATCAAAGCAACACTAATATTGCAGATACTTTAGTTGCAGGGAGAAGCATCAGATGCTGAAAAAGAATTGTTGAAGAGGCGAGGATGTTCTTTGTCCCCAACTGACCCGGTTTGGCTGCATGATAGCACAGGAAAGGTTGTCATGCCGAACAAATTATTACAATTGGCATTGGAACAGCTTCACTACCCTACCCACGTATGGAAAGAAAAGAGCATGTGGCTGCAGGAATAAGTGAAGACTGGCTTGTTCCAAATCTGTATGAATATGTCACAGAGTATGTAAATAACTGCATGACCTGCCAGACATTTCTGCCAGGTCACACATTGAGAGAGAACATTGCCGCGAACGGAAGGCCCCTTCCGGCACTTGCATATTGATTATGTTAATATGCAAGAGAGGTGTACTTCTTACACGTACCTGCTTGTAGTATTGTGTCCATTCTCACGTTGGCTTGAGGCATGTCCAAGTGCCCATAATGACACCCGCTCTGCTGCTACATTTCTTGTGAGGGAGATGTTCCTGAGGTGGGGTATTCCAGATGAAATTAGTTCTGATAATGGGCAGCACTTTGCTAACGATTTAATAAAGGAGATAACGACACTCCCAGGGATAAAGCATAAACTATGGGGGTCATTACAACCCATGCGTTAACCATGGTGCTATTAGCGCCAGTATTTTTCTGATTGCGCCATGGTGGATGGCGGAATTACCACCCCATTCCAACGTTGGCGGGGTGGTAATTCCCCATTCACCACTGGCTCTTCCCCATTCCCATGTTTGCCCCCATAGGGCTCAATGGGAATGGGGAAGGCGGTAATTACTGTACCGCAAATTGCGGTACCGTAATTACCTCGAAAGTTCCTTTGCGGGTTCCTTCCTTAACGGCTGGTAAAACCAGCCGTTAAGGTAGGGACCCGCAAAGGGACCTCGTAATTAGGCGGTAAGGGGTTAACGGCGCCGACACCTTTTACGGCGCTGTTAACCCCTTACCGCCTGGGTCATAATGAGGCCCTATGTCATCAAATAGCTTGTATTCGACTTATCATCATTCACCATAACATGCATATACAGAGAATCACTGTAATAAAATAAGAGACAGTACAAGGATCATGTGCAACACAATGCAAGGATAAAATGACTTAGGTGAAATGGCAATTCATCATTTGAGTCCCAATACTATGTGTTACAATAGTAAATGGTCAAACACCTGAAATAAAGTCCCCCTGTTAAAACGATATTCACTGGTTTCATTACCCCAATTAAAACATATCTGTGTTATAAATGTCATTAGCTTTGTTATGATATGATAGGTTATTTATAACGTGCTTAATACCCAGGGGTTTATAAGCGTGGACCCGGGGATCGAACCTGTGGTGCTACGTGTCGTCCTGTTTCCAAAGCGAGCACGTTGCCCCTGAGCTATCCTCCCGAGACAAGGGCGATTTTACTAATCCATTAGTAGCAGTTAGTTGGTGAGAGTAGTGAAGGGCCTAAGCAAAAGAGATCACGTTTCCAAAGCTAGAAGGAGCCTCCATTGGCTTCCGATTGGGGCAAGAGTTCGGTTTAGGCTTCTTCTTATTACCCATAAATGCATCATGGGTCAAATGCCATCCTACCTGAAGGAAGTTATCATCCTGAAAGACAACGCGAGGACACTCAGATCAGATAACACCAATATTCTTAAAGTCCCCCTTAGTAATACCAACAAGGCAAGACAGGGGTCATTCGAAGTAGCAGCTCCAACCGCCTGGAATGCTGTGTCACCTACGCTAAGAACGATAGCCTCAACAGAACTCTTCAAGAAGCAGCTGAGCATAACATAACAGTTAATCTGCTTGTACACTACTGTCGATGGGGATTAACTGGCATACCTTAAATCCACGATTCCAACTCACATTACTTTTGGTCTTATACGCCAGGCTACGTCAAGGTAATTGGCTACACAGTAGACCACCTTTACTTCATCACATGTTTTACAAAGTGTGAGGGCTTGCCTTATGTGCTGTATACCATGGGTTTTACAAAGGGTTTTTAGGAACTTACAATGTGCTACCTGGTAGCTTGGGCAAAAAGACAAGAAGTGGTTAAAAGATTCTCTATCCAAGCCACAGGCTGGGCACGTTTGGTTTCCATTCAATACCCATTTTCTGGGTGGAGAAGCCAGGTGCAGTTGAGAAAACCTAAATTGAATGTAGAGGGTGTGGGCCAGAGGGGGCCAGACATAATCCAAGTATTTCTCAAAGCCCCTTGTTGGCTTGTTAGACAGATAGATTATGCCCGTGGCCAGTTTAATGTCGTCGTTTACCAACTCAACCTCTATTAAGCTCTGTGCCCTCGTTTTGGCTTTGCCTATATCTTTGTGCATCACCCCCTGGGGGTTTAGCCATAGGTCTCCCATCCCAGTCTCGTCAAGAGTTTTTTGACATGCTGGAACCACACCATGGATCTACAGCAGGGATCTACCACCCTCTATCTCCATGAGGTGTGTGGTCACCTCCTGATAAACCTGCAACTCAGGCACCAACCACAATCTCAGCCAATACTGCACCGGTTTAAGAACGACCCCACTCTCATTTGGTCTAAGGCCCAATTCCAGGTAAGCAGGCATACTCTGGCATGGTTTCGACAGACCTGATATTTTTTTTCAGAAAGGATCTGTCAACCCCACCCAAGTTCTTAGTGTCCGAGTAGTCCCACATTTCCGCCCCATACATTGCTGCAGCCCTGGCCTGGGCTTGGTACATTGTTACTGCTGGTGTGATTGGGCCTTAAAATACCCCCACCATATTTTTCCAGTGACAGGCTGGATTTCGCCATCTGTAGGGACCAATTCCCTTCATCATTGAACCTCACCCCCAGGTAATCATATTGTTGGACCTGTTCCAAGGCAGTGTTGTCAATGGCATCCAGTATGTTTTGAATATTTTGAATTTTGGCCGAACTACCAACATTTAGGTTTTTCCCATATTGATCTCCAGGAGTAACTCAGACCATATCTCTATGAAGGCCTTCATGGTGGTTGTGAGGCCTTTCACAGAGGTGGTCAATAACACTGCATCATCTGCAAAGAGTAGGATCGGACAGGCCTAGCGACCCAGCTTACAGGGATTGAAACACTTCAACCTGACGTGTCAAACCACCTTATCAATGTATAACAGGAAAAGCAGTGTGGCCAAGATACATCTCTGTCTAACACCTCTGTTGACTTCAAATGGCTGGGTTAATTCCCCCATCCCCCACCTTACTGAGGCAGTTTTGTTCGAGTGACAATTGATTATGATCTGTAGGAGCCCCTGGGGAATCCCTTTTCTGTCCAAAATTGCACAAAGTTTAGCCCTGGAGACAAAATCAAACACGGTCCTGAGAACGACAAAGACTACGAAGATCTTCATCTTTCTCAGGGCCACGTACTTAGACGTGATCAGCTGTAGGTGAAAAGCTTGGTCCAGTGTGCTAATCTTTGGTAGAAGCCCAGCCTGTAAGTGGCCAATGACATTACACTGATTAACCCATTATTGGGGATGTAAAGGGATTGCTCTAGCAAAGCTTTTCCCCACCCCATCTAAAAGGGAAATAGGTCTAAAGTTTGCTGGGTCCTCCCTCCCCCCTTTTTATAAATCGATATTATCGTGGCATTTTGCCATGAGGGGGGACCCTGTTCAAGGTAAGGCAGCCTTAAAACGGGCACCCATACTCCTATTTCATCTTTTATTAGATTGTTAGGCAATAGGTTTGGTCCGGGTGCTTTCCCCCACTTCTGGGATGAGATTGTTTTACAAACCTCCTCCAGTTCTAGGGAAAGTGGGGCTATAACCATCATTATAGCCCCACTACAGGTAACACTCCCTCTCTCAGTTGTTTTGTCACCCCTTCCATAAAGGTCCCTAAAGTGATTCAACCAAATATTTGGGCTTATATTGGCCATAACCCTCCCTCCTGCCCCTCGTTTGATCCACACACTATGTTCCAGAATTTGCGTGAATCCCCTATTTAGACAGCTTCCTGCATTCTCTCCCATTCCGAGTGAACATGTCTATCTTTATTAGTTTTAACAAGGCTTTGTAAGAGACCCTGCATACTCTTAGCTCAGTTTTATCTGGGCCATGGCAGTTCAGTATATAAAATGTTGCCAGTCTGCAGTCCTCATCAAACCAAGGCTGGGATTTTTTAAGCATAAACTCTGTACGGTTTACCATCCTCAAGCCAATGGTTTGGTAGAGAAGATGAATGGACTGCTCAAAATGCGATTGGCTAAGCTTATGAAAAATGCTTGAAAAATCATGGGTGCACTGCTTGCCTCTTACTTTGTTTGCGCTAAGAAATACGTCTGGAGGAGATCATCACCTGACTCCTCACAAAATTGTTACAGGGCGGAGAATGCATGCTCCTATTCCGCCGTCACGTACAATCGCTGATGCTCACTCTACCTCTGCTATTCTGGGAGTTGCGGGGGAATTTGATACGTATTCCAAAGAATTTACCAAGCCCCTTAAATATATCTCCTTGCAGAAGAGTCCGAAAAACCTATCTGGACAATCAGTTGACTCAAACTGACATTTCCCGTCAAGCAGCACCTCTTTATCCAGGTGATCACGTCCTTGGGAGGAACGGTGAGAAACCTGAAGGTGTCTCGCCCACTAGTCTCCAGAGATCTGTCATCCAGGTGGCCAGGACCCACCAAAAGGTTTTACTGGAGATTGCACATTCCCATTTTAGCAGGTGGCACTTAGGACAATCCAAAACCCAGGCACAGATTAGTGGGACGTTTTACTGGCCAGGTATCCATGCTGATATGAAAACCTTTATCCAGACGTGCAAAATATGTCAAAGAAACCAGCACGCACATCCCATTACCTGGCCTTCTGAACCCTTTACCAATCATAGAAGTCCCTTTTTGAAGAATCAAGATGGACATCATTGGACCTCTAGAAACATCCAGACTAGGCAACAAATAAGTCCTTGTGATTGTTGATTATGCAACCAGAGACCCTGAAGCATTCCCAATGCGAAATAATACCACACAGCAAATCCTTAAACACCTCCTACCATATTTCTCCAGTGTCAGCTTTCCCAAGGAAATACTAACCGATCAAGGTTCAAATTTTATGAACAAGATTATGGCAGAAGTCAAGGAGCTACTCCATATTACCACCTTGCAAACTTCTGTGTACCAACCCCATACCGATGGCGTGGTAGAAAGATTAAATACGACTCTGTAGTTAATCTTACAAAAATTGGTAGATAAGGATGGGAAAGACTGGGACCGAATTATCCCCAGAGTACTATTTACAATAAGGAAAACCCCTCAGGCCTCTACGGGATTCTCTTCTTTCTAACTACTTTATGGTAGAGAACCTAGAGATGTCCTGGACATGCTGTGGGAAACCTGGGAAGAACAAGAAGAGGCGCCCATTCCCATCTCGAAAACCACTACCAGAATGCGAGAGGATATGAGACTTGTTAGAGGTCTAGCCTGTACCCATATGGAAAAAGCCCAGAGCCAATAATAAAAAAACTTACGACAGGAAGGTGAGGTTAAGATCGTTCTCCATAGAACAGAAAGTACTGGTCATCTTACCCACCTCAGAAAACAAGCTTGTCTCTAAGTGGCATGGGCCCTTTGAAATTATAGAACGAACGGAAACCTGCACTTATAAAGTAGCCCAACCAGACAGGAAACAGAAGGTCCATTTATATCACGTAAATCTCTTAAAAGAGTGGAAAGAGAACCTGTCAGCCATCCATGCCAAAGTACTATCCTGTTTGGTTCCAGAAGAAATAGATACATTTGAATGAATTCCTCCAGAGCTATCTATTCAACAACAAGAGGATCTAAGAGATGTAGTTACATCATTTCCAGATGTATTTTCAGAAAAACCAGGAAGAATAAAAGGTACTTATCACTATATTAGAGCATCTAAAAGAAAAGTGGTTCATTTAAAACCGTATAGACTCCCTGAATCCCGTAAACAGTTAGTGGTCGAGGAAGTAAATTGATTGTTGAAAGCTAATATTATCGAGACTTCATCTAGCCCATGGTCCTCCCCTATGATGTTGGTCACTAAACCTGACCGCTCCTGGAGGTTTTGCATAGATTTCTGTAAAGTTACTGCCATTTCTGACTTCGATGCCTACCCCATGCCATGCATCGATGACCTAACTGATAAACTCGGAGCAGCCACCTTTCTATCCACCCTAGAGAAATAGAGGAAAACCCATCTATATGCACCAGAGCATGGCATTACGCCCCACTGACCCCTCCTCCAGTACCCAATTGAGAAATAGAGGAAATGCATCTTTAAGCACCAGAGCATGGCCTTACTCCCCACTTCCCCCTTCTCATGTACCCAATAGATAAAATACATCTCTACGACAAAAGCATGGCCTTACTTCCCACTGCCCCCTTCTCCTGTACCCAATAAAGGAATACTGGAAATGCATCTCTATGCACCAAAGCATGGCCTTACCCCCCAATGCCCCCTTCTCCTGTACCCAAAAGAGAAATAGAGGAAATGCATCTCTACACAGCAGAGCACGGCCATATTCCCTACTGCCCTCTTCTCCTGTACCCAATAGAGAAATAGAGGAAATGCATCTCTACGCACCAGAGCATGGCCTTACGCCCCATTGCCCCTTCTCCTATACCCAACAGAGAAATAGAGGAAATGCATCTCTATGTACCAGAGCATGGCCTTACTGCCCACTGCCCCTTCTCCTGTACCCAATAGAGAAATAGAGGAAATGCATCTCTATGCACCAGAGCTTGGCCTTATTCCCTACTGCCCCCTTCTCCTGTACCCAATAGAGAAATAGAGGAAATGCATCTCTACGCACAAGAGCATGGCCTTACTTCCCACTGACCCTTTCTCCTGTACCGAATAGAGAAATAGAGGAAAACGCATCTCTACACACCAGAGTATGGACTTGCTCCCACTGCCCCCTTCTCTTGTACCCAATAGAGAAATAGAGGAAATGCATCTCTACGCACCAGAGCATGGCCTTAAGCCCCACTGCCCCCTTCTCCTCTACCTAACAGAGAAATAGAGGAAAATGCATCTGTACGCATCAGAGCATGGCTTTACTCCCCACTGCCCGTTTCTCCTGTACCCAATAGAGAAATAGAGGAAATGCATCTCTACGCACCAGAGCTTGGCCTTATTCCCTACTGCCCCCTTCTCCTGTACCCAATAGAGAAATAGAGGAAATGCATCTCTACGAACCAGAGCATGGCCTTACGCCCCACTGCCCCCTTCTCCTCTACCTAACAGAGAAATAGAGGAAAATGCATCTGTACGCATCAGAGCATGGCTTTACTCCCCACTGCCCGTTTCTCCTGTACCCAATAGAGAAATAGAGGAAATGCATCTCTACGCACCAGAGCTTGGCCTTATTCCCTACTGCCCCCTTCTCCTGTACCCAATAGAGAAATAGAGGAAATGCATCTCTACGCACGCGAGCATGGCCTTACTTCCCACTGCACCCTTCTCCTGTACCCAATAGAGAAATAGAGGAAATGCATTTCTACGCACCAAAGCATGGCCTTACTCCCTACTGCCCCCTTCTCCTGTACCCAAAAGAGAAATAGAGGAAATGCATCTCTACGCACCAGAGCATGGTTTCACGGTCCACTGCCCCCTTCTGTACCCAATAGAGAAATAGAGTAAAATGCATCTCTACGAACCAGAGCATGGCCCTACTTCCCACTGCCCCTTCTCCTGTACCGAATAGATGAATAGTGGAAATGCATCTCTATGCACCAGAGCATGGCCTTACTCCCCACTGCCCCTTTCTCCTGTACCCTATAGAGAAATAGAGGAAAATGCATCTCTATGCACCAGAGCATGGCCTTACTCCCTAGTGCCCTCTTCTACTGTACCCAATAGAGAAATAGAGGAAATGCATCTCTACGCACCAGCGGATGGCCTTACGCCCCACTGCCCCCTTCTCCTGTACCCAATAAAGAAATAGAGAAAATGCATCTCTAAGCACCAGAGCATGGCCTTACGCCCCACTGCCCCCTTCTCCTGTACCCAATAGAGAAATAAAGGAAAACGCATCTCTACGCACCAGAGCATAGCCTTACTCCCCACTGCTCCCTTCTCCTGTACCCAATAGGGAAATAGAGGTAATGCATCTCTACACACCAGAGCATGGCCTTATTCCCCACGGCTCCCTTCTCCTGTACCCAATAGAGGAATAGTGGAAATGCATCTCTATGCAGGAGAGCATGGCCTTACTCCCCACTGCCCCCTTCTCCTGTACCCAATAGAGAAATAAAGGAAAACGCATCTCTACACACCAGAGCATGGCCTGACTCCCCACGGTACCGTAATTACCTCGAAAGTTCCTTTGCGGGTTCCTTCCTTAACGGCTGGTAAAACCAGCCGTTAAGGTAGGGACCCGCAAAGGGACCTCGTAATTAGGCGGTAAGGTGTTAACGGCGCCGACACCTTTTACGGTGCTGTTAACCCCTTACCGCCTGGGTCATAATGAGGCCCTATGTCATCAAATAGCTTGTATTCGACTTATCATCATTCACCATAACATGCATATACAGAGAATCACTGTAATAAAATAAGAGACAGTACAAGGATCATGTGCAACACAATGCAAGGATAAAATGACTTAGGTGAAATGGCAATTTATCATTTGAGTCCCAATACTATGTGTTACAATAGTAAATGGTCAAACACCTGAAATAAAGTCCCCCTGTTTAAAACGATATTCACTGGTTTCATTACCCCAATTAAAACATATCTGTGTTATAAATGTCATTAGCTTTGTTATGATATGATAGGTTATTTATAACGCGCTTAATACCCAGGGGTTTATAAGCGTGGACCCGGGGATCGAACCTGTGGTGCTACGTGTCGTCCTGCTTCCAAAGCGAGCACGTTGCCCCTGAGCTATCCTCCCGAGACAAGGGCGATTTTACTAATCCATTAGTAGCAGTTAGTTGGTGAGAGTAGTGAAGGGCCTAAGCAAAAGAGATCACGTTTCCAAAGCTAGAAGGAGCCTCCATTGGCTTCCGATTGGGGCAAGAGTTCGGTTTAGGCTTCTTCTTATTACCCATAAATGCATCATGGGTCAAATGCCATCCTACCTGAAGGAAGTTATCATCCTGAAAGACAACGCGAGGACACTCAGATCAGATAACACCAATATTCTTAAAGTCCCCCTTAGTAATACCAACAAGGCAAGACAGGGGTCATTCGAAGTAGCAGCTCCAACCGCCTGGAATGCTGTGTCACCTACGCTAAGAACGATAGCCTCAACAGAACTCTTCAAGAAGCAGCTGAGCATAACATAACAGTTAATCTGCTTGTACACTACTGTCGATGGGGATTAACTGGCATACCTTAAATCCACGATTCCAACTCACATTACTTTTGGTCTTATACGCCAGGCTACGTCAAGGTAATTGGCTACACAGTAGACCACCTTTACTTCATCACATGTTTTACAAAGTGTGAGGGCTTGCCTTATGTGCTGTATACCATGGGTTTTACAAAGGGTTTTTAGGAACTTACAATGTGCTACCGGGTAGCTTGGGCAAAAAGACAAGAAGTGGTTAAAAGATTCTCTATCCAAGCCACAGGCAGGGCACGTTTGGTTTCCATTCAATACCCATTTTCTGGGTGGAGAAGCCAGGTGCAGTTGAGAAAACCTAAATTGAATGTAGAGGGTGCGGGCCAGAGGGGGCCAGACATAATCCAAGTATTTCTCAAAGCCCCTTGTTGGCTTGTTAGACAGATAGATTATGCCCGTGGCCAGTTTAATGCCGTCGTTACCAACTCAACCTCTATTAAGCTCTGTGCCCTCGTTTTGGCTTTGCCTATATCTTTGTGCATCACCCCCTGGGGGTTTAGCCATAGGACTCCCATCCCAGTCTCGTCAAGAGTTTTTTGACATGCTGGAACCACACCATGGATCTACAGCAGGGATCTACCACCCTCTATCTCCATGAGGTGTGTGGTCACCTCCTGATAAACCTGCAACTCAGGCACCAACCACAATCTCAGCCAATACTGCACCGGTTTAAGAACGACCCCACTCTCATTTGGTCTAAGGCCCAATTCCAGGTAAGCTGGCATACTCTGGCATGGTTTCGACAGACCTGATATTTTTTTTCAGAAAGGATCTGTCAACCCCACCCAAGTTCTTAGTGTCCGAGTAGTCCCACATTTCTGCCCCATACATTGCTGCAGCCCTGGCCTGGGCTTGGTACATTGTTACTGCTGGTGTGATTGGGCCTTAAAATACCCCCACCATATTTTTCCAGTGACAGGCTGGATTTCGCCATCTGTAGGGACCAATTCCCTTCATCATTGAACCTCACCCCCAGGTAATCATATTGTTGGACCTGTTCCAAGGCAGTGTTGTCAATGGCATCCAGTATGTTTTGAATATTTTGAATTTTGGCCGAACTACCAACATTTAGGTTTTTCCCATATTGATCTCCAGGAGTAACTCAGACCATATCTCTATGAAGGCCTTCATGGTGGTTGTGAGGCCTTTCACAGAGGTGGTCAATAACACTGCATCATCTGCAAAGAGTAGGATCGGACAGGCCTAGCGACCCAGCTTACAGGGATTGAAACACTTCAACCTGACGTGTCAAACCACCTTATCAATGTATAACAGGAAAAGCAGTGTGGCCAAGATACATCTCTGTCTAACACCTCTGTTGACTTCAAATGGCTGGGTTAATTCCCCCATCCCCCACCTTACTGAGGCAGTTTTGTTCGAGTGACAATTGATTATGATCTGTAGGAGCCCCTGGGGAATCCCTTTTCTGTCCAAAATTGCACAAAGTTTAGCCCTGGAGACAAAATCAAACACGGTCCTGAGAACGACAAAGACTACGAAGATCTTCATCTTTCTCAGGGCCACGTACTTAGACATGATCAGCTGTAGGTGAAAAGCTTGGTCCAGTGTGCTAATCTTTGGTAGAAGCCCAGCCTGTAAGTGGCCAATGACATTACACTGATTAACCCATTATTGGGGATGTAAAGGGATTGCTCTAGCAAAGCTTTTCCCCACCCCATCTAAAAGGGAAATAGGTCTAAAGTTTGCTGGGTCCTCCCTCCCCCCTTTTTATAAATCGATATTATCGTGGCATTTTGCCATGAGGGGGGACCCTGTTCAAGGTAAGGCAGCCTTAAAACGGGCACCCATACTCCTATTTCATCTTTTATTAGATTGTTAGGCAATAGGTTTGGTCCGGGTGCTTTCCCCCACTTCTGGGATGAGATTGTTTTACAAACCTCCTCCAGTTCTAGGGAAAGTGGGGCTATAACCATCATTATAGCCCCACTACAGGTAACACTCCCTCTCTCAGTTGTTTTGTCACCCCTTCCATAAAGGTCCCTAAAGTGATTCAACCCAATATTTGGGCTTATATTGGTCATAACCCTCCCTCCTGCCCCTCGTTTGATCCACACACTATGTTCCAGAATTTGCGTGAATCCCCTATTTAGACAGCTTCCTGCATTCTCTCCCATTCCGAGTGAACATGTCTATCTTTATTAGTTTTAACAAGGCTTTGTAAGAGACCCTGCATACTCTTAGCTCAGTTTTATCTGGGCCATGGCAGTTCAGTATATAAAATGTTGCCAGTCTGCAGTCCTCATCAAACCAAGGCTGGGATTTTTTAAGCATAAACTCTGTACGGTTTACCATCCTCAAGCCAATGGTTTGGTAGAGAAGATGAATGGACTGCTCAAAATGCGATTGGCTAAGCTTATGAAAAATGCTTGAAAAATCATGGGTGCACTGCTTGCCTCTTACTTTGTTTGCGCTAAGAAATACGTCTGGAGGAGATCATCACCTGACTCCTCACAAAATTGTTACAGGGCGGAGAATGCATGCTCCTATTCCGCCGTCACGTACAATCGCTGATGCTCACTCTACCTCTGCTATTCTGGGAGTTGCGGGGGAATTTGATACGTATTCCAAAGAATTTACCAAGCCCCTTAAATATATCTCCTTGCAGAAGAGTCCGAAAAACCTATCTGGACAATCAGTTGACTCAAACTGACATTTCCCGTCAAGCAGCACCTCTTTATCCAGGTGATCACGTCCTTGGGAGGAACGGTGAGAAACCTGAAGGTGTCTCGCCCACTAGTCTCCAGAGATCTGTCATCCAGGTGGCCAGGACCCACCAAAAGGTTTTACTGGAGATTGCACATTCCCATTTTAGCAGGTGGCACTTAGGACAATCCAAAACCCAGGCACAGATTAGTGGGACGTTTTACTGGCCAGGTATCCATGCTGATATGAAAACCTTTATCCAGACGTGCAAAATATGTCAAAGAAACCAGCACGCACATCCCATTACCTGGCCTTCTGAACCCTTTACCAATCATAGAAGTCCCTTTTTGAAGAATCAAGATGGACATCATTGGACCTCTAGAAACATCCAGACTAGGCAACAAATATGTCCTTGTGATTGTTGATTATGCAACCAGAGACCCTGAAGCATTCCCAATGCGAAATAATACCACACAGCAAATCCTTAAACACCTCCTACCATATTTCTCCAGTGTCAGCTTTCCCAAGGAAATACTAACCGATCAAGGTTCAAATTTTATGAACAAGATTATGGCAGAAGTCAAGGAGCTACTCCATATTACCACCTTGCAAACTTCTGTGTACCAACCCCATACCGATGGCGTGGTAGAAAGATTAAATACGACTCTGTAGTTAATCTTACGAAAATTGGTAGATAAGGATGGGAAAGACTGGGACCGAATTATCCCCAGGGTACTATTTACAATAAGGAAAACCCCTCAGGCCTCTACAGGATTCTCTTCTTTCTAACTACTTTATGGTAGAGAACCTAGAGATGTCCTGGACATGCTGTGGGAAACCTGGGAAGAACAAGAAGAGGCGCCCATTCCCATCTCGAAAACCACTACCAGAATGCGAGAGCATATGAGACTTGTTAGAGGTCTAGCCTGTACCCATATGGAAAAAGCCCAGAGCCAATAATAAAAAAACTTACGACAGGAAGGTGAGGTTAAGATCGTTCTCCATAGAACAGAAAGTACTGGTCATCTTACCCACCTCAGAAAACAAGCGTGTCTCTAAGTGGCATGGGCCCTTTGAAATTATAGAACGAACGGAAACCTGCACTTATAAAGTAGCCCAACCAGACAGGAAACAGAAGGTCCATTTATATCACGTAAATCTCTTAAAAGAGTGGAAAGAGAACCTGTCAGCCATCCATGCCAAAGTACTATCCTGTTTGGTTCCAGAAGAAATAGATACATTTGAATGAATTCCTCCAGAGCTATCTATTCAACAACAAGAGGATCTAAGAGATGTAGTTACATCATTTCCAGATGTATTTTCAGAAAAACCAGGAAGAATAAAAGGTACTTATCACTATATTAGAGCATCTAAAAGAAAAGTGGTTCATTTAAAACCGTATAGACTCCCTGAATCCCGTAAACAGTTAGTGGTCGAGGAAGTAAATTGATTGTTGAAAGCTAATATTATCGAGACTTCATCTAGCCCATGGTCCTCCCCTATGATGTTGGTCACTAAACCTGACCGCTCCTGGAGGTTTTGCATAGATTTCTGTAAAGTTACTGCCATTTCTGACTTCGATGCCTACCCCATGCCATGCATCGATGACCTAACTGATAAACTCGGAGCAGCCACCTTTCTATCCACCCTAGAGAAATAGAGGAAAACCCATCTATATGCACCAGAGCATGGCATTACGCCCCACTGACCCCTCCTCCAGTACCCAATTGAGAAATAGAGGAAATGCATCTTTAAGCACCAGAGCATGGCCTTACTCCCCACTTCCCCCTTCTCATGTACCCAATAGATAAAATACATCTCTACGACAAAAGCATGGCCTTACTTCCCACTGCCCCCTTCTCCTGTACCCAATAAAGGAATACTGGAAATGCATCTCTATGCACCAAAGCATGGCCTTACCCCCCAATGCCCCCTTCTCCTGTACCCAAAAGAGAAATAGAGGAAATGCATCTCTACACAGCAGAGCACGGCCATATTCCCTACTGCCCTCTTCTCCTGTACCCAATAGAGAAATAGAGGAAATGCATCTCTACGCACCAGAGCATGGCCTTACGCCCCATTGCCCCCTTCTCATATACCCAACAGAGAAATAGAGGAAATGCATTTCTATGTACCAGAGCATGGCCTTACTGCCCACTGCCCCTTCTCCTGTACCCAATAGAGAAATAGAGGAAATGCATCTCTATGCACCAGAGCTTGGCCTTATTCCCTACTGCCCCCTTCTCCTGTACCCAATAGAGAAATAGAGGAAATGCATCTCTACGCACAAGAGCATGGCCTTACTTCCCACTGACCCTTTCTCCTGTACCGAATAGAGAAATAGAGGAAAACGCATCTCTACACACCAGAGTATGGACTTGCTCCCACTGCCCCCTTCTCTTGTACCCAATAGAGAAATAGAGGAAATGCATCTCTACGCACCAGAGCATGGCCTTAAGCCCCACTGCCCCCTTCTCCTCTACCTAACAGAGAAATAGAGGAAAATGCATCTGTACGCATCAGAGCATTGCTTTACTCCCCACTGCCCGTTTCTCCTGTACCCAATAGAGAAATAGAGGAAATGCATCTCTACGCACCAGAGCTTGGCCTTATTCCCTACTGCCCCCTTCTCCTGTACCCAATAGAGAAATAGAGGAAATGCATCTCTACGCACCAGAGCATGGCCTTACGCCCCACTGCCCCCTTCTCCTCTACCTAACAGAGAAATAGAGGAAAATGCATCTGTACGCATCAGAGCATGGCTTTACTCCCCACTGCCCGTTTCTCCTGTACCCAATAGAGAAATAGAGGAAATGCATCTCTACGCACCAGAGCTTGGCCTTATTCCCTACTGCCCCCTTCTCCTGTACCCAATAGAGAAATAGAGGAAATGCATCTCTACGCACGCGAGCATGGCCTTACTTCCCACTGCACCCTTCTCCTGTACCCAATAGAGAAATAGAGGAAATGCATTTCTATGCACCAGAGCATGGCCTTACTCCCTACTGCCCCCTTCTCCTGTACCCAATAGAGAAATAGAGGAAATGCATTTCTACGCACCAGAGCATGGCTTTACGCTCCACTGCCCCCTTCTGTACCCAATAGAGAAATAGAGTAAAATGCATCTCTACGAACCAGAGCATGGCCCTACTTCCCACTGCCCCCTTCTCCTGTACCGAATAGATGAATAGTGGAAATGCATCTCTATGCACCAGAGCATGGCCTTACTCCCCACTGCCCCTTTCTCCTGTACCCAATAGAGAAATAGAGGAAAATGCATCTCTATGCACCAGAGCATGGCCTTACTCCCTAGTGCCCTCTTCTACTGTACCCAATAGAGAAATAGAGGAAATGCATCTCTACGCACCAGCGGATGGCCTTACGCCCCACTGCCCCCTTCTCCTGTACCCAATAAAGAAATAGAGAAAATGCATCTCTAAGCACCAGAGCATGGCCTTACACCCCACTGCCCCCTTCTCCTGTACCCAATAGAGAAATAAAGGAAAACGCATCTCTACGCACCAGAGCATAGCCTTACTCCCCACTGCTCCCTTCTCCTGTACCCAATAGGGAAATAGAGGTAATGCATCTCTACACACCAGAGCATGGCCTTATTCCCCACGGCTCCCTTCTCCTGTACCCAATAGAGGAATAGTGGAAATGCATCTCTATGCAGGAGAGCATGGCCTTACTCCCCACTGCCCCCTTCTCCTGTACCCAATAGAGAAATAAAGGAAAACGCATCTCTACACACGAGAGCATGGCCTGACTCCCCACTGCCCCATTCTCCTGTACCCAAATGAGAAATAGAGAAAATGCATCTCTACGTACCAGTGCATGGCCTTATGCCCTGCTGCCCCCTTCTCCTGTACCAAATAGAGAAATAGAATAATTGCATCTCTACACAGGAGAGCATGGCCTTACTCCCCACTGCCCCCCATCTCCTGTACCCAATAGAGAAATAAAGGGAAACGCATCTCTACACACCAGAGCATGGCCTTACTCCTCACTGCCCCCTTCTCCTGTACCCAATAGAGAAATAGAGGAAATGCATCGCTATGGCAGAGCATGGCCTTATGCCCCGCTGCCCCCTTCCATACCCAATAGAGGAAATGCACCTCTAGTCACCAGAGCATGGCCTGACTCCCCACTGCCCCCTTCTCCTGTACCCAATAGAGAAATAGAGGAAATGCATCTATACGCATCAGAGCATGGCCTGACTCCCCACTGCCCCCTTCTCCTGTACCCAATAGAGAAATAGAGGAAATGCATCTATACGCATCAGAGCATGGCCTGACTCCCCGGTGCCCCCTTCTCCTGTACCCAATAGAGAAATAGAGGAAATGCATCTCTATGCACCAGCGCATGGCCTTACGCCCCACTGCCCCGTTCTCCTGTACCCAATAGAGAAATAGAAGAATTGCATCTCTACACAGGAGAGCATGGCCTTACTCCCCACTGCCCCCTTCTGTACCCAATAGGGAAATAACGGAAAACGCATCTCTACACACCAGAGCATGGCCTTACTCCTCACTGCCCCCTTCTGTACCCAATAGAGAAATAGAGGAAATGCATCTCTTCGCACCAGAGCATGGCCTTACACCCCACTGCCCCCTTCTACTGTACCCAATAGAGAAATAGAGGAAATGCATCTCTACGCACCAGAGCATGGCCTTACTCCCTACTGCCCCCTTCTCTTGTACCCAATATAGAAAATGCATCTCTAGTTACCAGAGCATGGCCTGACTCCCCATTGCCCCCTTATCCTGTACCCAAAAGAGAAATAGAGGAAATGCATCTCTACGCACCACTGCATGGCCTTATGCCCCACTGCCCCCTTATCCTGTACCCAATAGAGAAATAGAGGAAAACACATCTCTACGCAGGAGAGCATGGTTTGACTGCCCACTGCCCCCTTCTCCTCTACCTGACAGAGAAATAGAGGACATGCATCTCTACACACCAGAGCATGGCCTTACTCCCCTCTGCCCCCTTCTCTTATACCCAATAGAGAAAATGCATCCCTAGTCACCAGAGCATGGTCTGACTGCCCACTGCCCCCTTCTGCTGTACCCAATAGAGAAATAGAGGAAATGCATCTCTAAGCACCAGAGCATGGCCTTACTCCACACTGCCCCTTTCTCCTGTACCCAATAGAGAAATAGAGGAAAATGCATCTCTACGCACCAGAGCACGGCCTTACTCCCCACTGCCCCTTCTCCTATACCCAACAGAGGAAATGCATCTCTACGCATGCGAGCATGGCCTTACTTCCCACTGCACCCTTCTCCTGTACCCAATAGAGAAATAGAGGAAATGCATCTCTACGCACCAGAGCATGGCTTTACGCTCCACTGCCCCCTTCTGTACCCAATAGAGAAATAGAGTAAAATGCATCTCTACCAACCAGAGCATGGCCCTACTTCCCACTGCCCCCTTCTCCTGTACCGAATAGATGAATAGTGGAAATGCATCTCTACGCACCAGAGCATGGCCTTACTCCACACTGCCCCTTTCTCCTGTACCCAATAGAGAAATAGAGGAAAATGCATCTCTACGCACCAGAGCACGGCCTTACTCCCCACTGCCCCTTCTCCTATACCCAACAGAGGAAATGCATCTCTACGCATGCGAGCATGGCCTTACTTCCCACTGCACCCTTCTCCTGTACCCAATAGAGAAATAGAGGAAATGCATCTCTACGCACCAGAGCATGGCTTTACGCTCCACTGCCCCCTTCTGTACCCAATAGAGAAATAGAGTAAAATGCATCTCTACCAACCAGAGCATGGCCCTACTTCCCACTGCCCCCTTCTCCTGTACCCAATAGAGGAATAGTGGAAATGCATCTCTATGCACCAGAGCATGGCCTTACTCCCCACTGCCCCTTTCTCCTGTACCCAATAGAGAAATAGAGGAAATGCATCTCTACGCACCAGAGCATGGTTTCACGGTCCACTGCCCCCTTCTGTACCCAATAGAGAAATAGAGTAAAATGCATCTCTACCAACCAGAGCATGGCCCTACTTCCCACTGCCCCCTTCTCCTGTACCCAATAGAGGAATAGTGGAAATGCATCTCTATGCACCAGAGCATGGCCTTACTCCCCACTGCCCCTTTCTCCTGTACCCAATAGAGAAATAGAGGAAAATGCATCTCTACGCACCAGAGCATGGCCTTACTCCCTAATGCCCTCTTCCACTGTACCCAATAGAGAAATAGAGGAAATGCATCTCTACGCAGGAGTGCATGGCTTAACGCCCCACTGCCCCCTTCTGTACCCAATAGAGAAATAGAGGAAATGCATCTCTACGCACCAGCGGATGGCCTTACGCCCCACTGCCCCCTTCTCCTGTACCCAACAAAGAAATAGAGGAAATGCATCTCTAAGCACCAGAGCATGGCCTTACTCCCCACTGCTCCCTTCTCCTGTACCCAATAGAGAAATAGAGGAAATGCATCTCTACACACCAGAGCATGGCCTGACTCCCCACTGCCCCATTCTCCTGTACCCAATTGAGAAATAGAGGAAATGCATCTCTACGCACCAGTGCATGGCCTTATGCTCTGCTGCCCCCTTCTCCTGTACCCAATAGACAAACAGAAGAATTGCATCTCTACGCAGGAGAGCATGGCCTTACTCCCCACTGCCCCCCATCTCCTGTACCCAATAGAGAAATAAAGGAAAATGCATCTCTACACACCAGAGCATGGCTTTACTCCTCACTGCCCCCTTCTCCTGTACCCAAAAGAGAAATAGAGGAATTGCATCGCTACGCAAGAGCATGGCCTTACACCCCACTGCCCCCTTCTCCTGTACCCTATAGAGAAATAGAGGAAATGCATCGCTATGGCAGAGCATGGCCTTATGCCCCGCTGCCCCCTTCCATACCCAATAGAGGAAATGCACCTCTAGTCACCAGAGCATGGCCTGACTCCCCACTGCCCCCTTCTCCTGTACCCAATAGAGAAATAGAAGAAATGCATCTATACGCATCAGAGCATGGCCTGACTCCCCACTGCCCCCTTCTCCTGTTCCCAATAGAGAAATAGAGGAAATGCATCTCTACACACCAGAGCATGGCCTGACTCCCCACTGCCCCCTTCTCCTGTTCCCAATAGAGAAATAGAGGAAATGCATCTCTATGCACCAGCGCATGGCCTTACGCCCCACTGCCCCGTTCTCCTGTACCCAATAGAGAAATAGAAGAATTGCATCTCTACACAGGAGGGCATGGCCTTACTCCCCACTGCCCCCTTCTGTACCCAATAGGGAAATAAAGGAAAACGCATCTCTACACACCAGAGCATGGCCTTACTCCTCACTGCCCCCTTCTGTACCCAATAGAGAAATAGAGGAAATGCATCTCTACGCACCAGCGCATGGCCTTACGCCCCACTGCCCCGTTCCCCTGTACCCAACAGAGAAATAGAGGGAATGGATCTCTACGCACCAGAGCATGGCCTTACTCCCCACTGCCCCCTTCTCTTGTACCCAATAGAGAAAATGCATCCCTAGTTACCAGAGCATGGCTTTACTCCCCACTGCCCCCTTCTCCTGTACCCAATACAGAAATAGATGAAAATGCATCTCTACACACCACAACATGGCCTTTACGCCCCACTGCCCTCTTCTCCTGTACCCAATAGAGAAATAGAGGAAAACGCATCTCTACACACCAGAGCATGGCCTTACTCCCTACTGCCCCCTTCTCTTGTACCAAATATAGAAAATGCATCCCTAGTTACCAGAGCATAGCCTGACTCCCCATTGTCCCCTTCTCCTCTACCTGACAGAGAAATAGAGGAAATGCATCTCTACGCACCAGACCATGACCTTACTCCCCTCTGCCCCCTTCTCTTTTACCCAATAGAGAAAATGCATCCCTAGTCACCAGAGCATGGTCTGACTGCCCACTGCCCCCTTCTCCTGTACCCAATAGAGAAATAGAGGAAATACATCTCTACTCACCAGAGCATCGCCTTACGCCCCACTGCCCCGTTCTCCTGTACCCAATAGAGAAATAGAAGAATTGCATCTCTACACAGGAGGGCATGGCCTTACTCCCCACTGCCCCCTTCTGTACCCAATAGGGAAATAAAGGAAAACGCATCTCTACACACCAGAGCATGGCCTTACTCCTCACTGCCCCCTTCTGTACCCAATAGAGAAATAGAGGAAATGCATCTCTACGCACCAGAGCATGGCCTTACTCCCTACTGCCCCCTTCTCTTGTACCCAATATAGAAAATGCATCCCTAGTTACCAGAGCATAGCCTGACTCCCCATTGTCCCCTTCTCCTCTACCTGACAGAGAAATAGAGGAAATGCATCTCTACGCACCAGACCATGACCTTACTCCCCTCTGCCCCCTTCTCTTTTACCCAATAGAGAAAATGCATCCCTAGTCACCAGAGCATGGTCTTACTGCCCACTGCCCCCTTCTCCTGTACCCAATACAGAAATAGAGGAAATGCATCTCTAAGCACCAGAGCATAGCCTGACTCCCCATTGTCCCCTTCTCCTGTACCTGACAGAGAAATAGAGGAAATGCATCTCTACGCACCAGAGCATGGCCTTACTCCACACTGCCCCCTTCTCCTGTACCCAATAGAGAAATAGAGGAAATGCATCTCTACGCACCAGAGCATGGCCTTACGCCCCACTGCCCCCTTCTCCTGTACACAATAGAGAAATAGAGGAAATGCATCGCTACGCCAGAGCATGGCCTTTTGCCCCACTGCCCCCTTCCGTACCCAATAGAGGAAATGCATCTCTAGTCACCAGAGCATGGCCTGACTCCCCACTGCCCCCTTCTCCTGTACCCAATAGAGAAATAGAGGAAATGCATCTCTACGCACCAGCACATGGCGTTACGCCCCACTGCCCTGTTCCCCTGTACGCAACAGAGAAATAGAGGGAATGGATCTCTACGCACCAGAGCATGGCCTTACTCCCCACTGCCCCCTTCTCTTGTACCCAATAGAGAAAATGCATCCCTAGTTACCAGAGCATGGCTTTACTCCCCACTGCCCCCTTCTCCTGTACCCAATACAGAAATAGATGAAAATGCATCTCTACACACCACAACATGGCCTTTACGCCCCACTGCCCTCTTCTCCTGTACCCAATAGAGAAATAGAGGAAAACGCATCTCTACACACCAGAGTATGGACTTGCTCCCCACTGCCCCCTTCTCCTCTACCTAACAGAGAAATAGAGGAAGATGCATCTCTACGCACCAGAGCACGGCCTTACTCCCCACTGCCCCTTCTCCTCTACCTAACAGAGAAATAGAGGAAAATGCATCTCTAGTCACCAGAGCATGGCCTGACTCCCCACTGCCCCTTCTCCTGTACCCAATAGAGAAATAGAGGAAATGCATCTCTACGCAGGAGTGCATGGCTTAACGCCCCACTGCCCCCTTCTCCTATACCCAACAGAGGAAATGCATCTCTACGCACCAGAGCATGGCCTTACTCCCTAGTGCCCTCTTCTACTGTACCCAATAGAGAAATAGAGGAAATGCATCTCTACGCACCAGCGGATGGCCTTACACCCCACTGCCCCCTTCTCCTCTTCCTAACAGAGAAATAGAGGAAAATGCATCTCTACGCACCAGAGCACGGCCTTACTCCCCACTGCCCCTTCTCCTATACCCAACAGAGGAAATGCATCTCTACGCACGCGAGCATGGCCTTACTTCCCACTGCGCCCTTCTCCTGTACCCAATAGAGAAATAGAGGAAATGCATCTCTACGCACCAGAGCATGGTTTCACGGTCCACTGCCCCCTTCTGTACCCAATAGAGAAATAGAGTAAAATGCATCTCTACCAACCAGTGCATGGCCTTACGCCCCACTGCCCCCTTCTCCTGTACCCAATAGAGAAATAGAGGAAAAGCATCTCTACGCATCAGAGCATGGCTTTACTCCCCACTGCCCCCTTCTCCTGTACCCAATAGATAAATAGATGAAAATGCATCTCTACAGACCAGAACATGGCCTTTACGCCCCACTGCCCTCTTCTCCTGTACCCAATAGAGAAATAGAGGAAATGCATCTCTACGCACCAGAGCATGGCCTTACGCCCCACTGCCCCCTTCTCCTATACCCAACAGAGGAAAAGCATCTCTACGCATCAGAGCATGGCTTTACTCCCCACTGCCCCCTTCTCCTGTACCCAATAGAGAAATAGAGGAAATGCATCTCTACGCACCAGAGCATGGCCTTACGCCCCACTGCCCCCTTCTCCTATACCCAACAGAGGAAAAGCATCTCTACGCATCAGAGCATGGCTTTACTCCCCACTGCCCCCTTCTCCTGTACCCAATAGATAAATAGATGAAAACGCATCTCTACAGACCAGAACATGGCCTTTACGCCCCACTGCCCTCTTCTCCTGTACCCAATAGAGAAATAGAGGAAATGCATCTCTAAGCACCAGAGCATGGCCTTACTCCACACTGCCCCCTTCTCCTGTACCCAATAGAGAAATAGAGGAAATGTATCTCTACGCACCAGAGCACGGCCTTACTCCCCACTGCCCCTTCTCCTATACCCAACAGAGGAAATGCATCTCTACACACCAGAGCATGGCCTTTACGCCCCACTGCCCTCTTCTCCTGTACCCAATAGAGAAATAGAGGAAATGCATCTCTAAGCACCAGAGCATGGCCTTACTCCTCACTGCCCCCTTCTCCTGTACCCAATAGAGAAATAGAGGAAATGCATCTCTAAGCACCAGAGCATGGCCTTACTCCCCACTGCCCCCTTCTCCTGTACCCAATAGAGAAATAGAGGAAATGCATCTCTAAGCACCAGAGCATGGCCTTACTCCACACTGCCCCCTTCTCCTGTACCCAACAGAGAAATAGATGAAAACGCATCTCTACAGACCAGAACATGGCCTTTACGCCCCACTGCCCCCTTCTCCTGTACCCAATAGAGAAATAGAGGAAATGCATCTCTAAGCACCAGAGCATGGCTTTACTCCCCACTGCCCCCTTCTCCTGTACCCAATAGATAAATAGATGAAAATGCATCTCTACAGACCAGAACATGGCCTTTACTCCCCACTGCCCCTTTCTCCTGTACCCAATAGAGAAATAGAGGAAATGCATCTCTACGCAGGAGAGCCTGGCCTTACTCCACACTGCCCCCTTCTCCTGTACCCAATACAGAAATAGTGGAAATGCATCTCTAAGCACCAGAGCATGGCCTTTACGCCCCACTGCCCCCTTCTCCTGTACCCAATAGAGAAATGGGTCAAAGACAACTGTGTTTGAAAACTAAGCTTTATTTAACGTCAATGGGTTGGAATGGTGCTGCTGCCTCTTTGGGATCAGAGGGTGATGTCGAAAGTAAAAGGCCCTGTCCATTGTCCATCTGATGCAGTGTCCAGGGAGAGACCACTCCACATGATGTCTAGGCTAATGTGGACAATGAAGAAGCACACAAACAGGAGTTCCACGGTGTGGGGCACAGAATGCAGGATGAAGTTAATCACGTGGCAAGCCTGCCAGGGAGAGGGGAGGAGAACAGGTGTGGGATTTTGTAACTACCTCCCCGGCGTGGCAGCTTGGGCACAGGGCCCTGTTGGGTTTGGGGTATGTGCTCTGCCAAGGGTGGGTGAGGGGCTGCTCTGCAGACGTAGGAGCAGTGGGTCGAGGTTGAGGCAGCCTGATCAAGGCAATGTGTGACAGTGCATGTCCTGCATAGTGCCGAGGGACTACCCCTAGCAGATCAGTGTGACTGTGCATGTCCTGCATAGTGCTGAGGGACTACCCCTAGCAGATCAGAAGCCTGGTCAAGGCAAGGTGTGACTGTGCATGTTCTGCATAGTGCCGAGGGACTACCCCTAGCAGATCAGAAGCCTGGTCACGTTAATGTGTGACTGTGCATGTCCTGCATAGTGCCGAGGGACTACCCCTAGCAGATCAGAAGCCTGATCAAGGCAATGTGTGACTGTGCATGTCCTGCATAGTACCGAGGGACTACCCCTAGCAGATCAGAAGCCTGGTCACGGCAATGTGTGACAGTGCATGTCCTGCATAGTGCCGAGGGACTACCCCTAGCAGATCAGTGTGACTGTGCATGTCCTGCATAGTGCTGAGGGACTACCCCTAGCAGATCAGAAGCCTGGTCAAGGCAAGGTGTGACTGTGCATGTTCTGCATAGTGCCGAGGGACTACCCCTAGCAGATCAGAAGCCTGGTCACGTTAATGTGTGACTGTGCATGTCCTGCATAGTGCCGAGGGACTACCCCTAGCAGATCAGAAGCCTGATCAAGGCAATGTGTGACTGTGCATGTCCTGAATAGTGCCGAGGGACTACCCCTAGCAGATCAGAAGCCTGGTCACGGCAATGTGTGACTGTGCATGTCCTGCATAGTGCCGAGGGACTACCCCTAGCAGATCAGAAGCCTGGTCACGGCAATGTGTGACTGTGCATGTCCTGCATAGTGCCGAGGGACTACCCCTAGCAGATCAGAAGCCTGGTCACGGCAATGTGTGACTGTGCATGTCCTGCATAGTGCAGAGGGACTACCCCTAGCAGATCAGAAGCCTGGTCAAGGCAAGGTGTGACTGTGCATGTCCTGCATAGTGCCGAGGGACTACCCCTAGCAGATCAAAAGCCTGGTCAAGGCAATGTGTGACTGTGCATGTCCTGCATAGTGCCGACAGACTACCCCTAGCAGATCAGCAGCCCGGTCAAGGCAAGGTGTGACTGTGCATGTCCTGCATAGTGTCGAGGGATTACCCCTAGCAGATCAGAAGCCTGGTCAAGGCAATGTGTGACTGCATGTCCTGCATAGTGCCGAGGGACTAGCCCTAGTAGATCAGAAGCCTGGTCAAGGCAATGTGTGACTGTGCATGTCCTGCATAGTGCCGAGGGACTACCCCTAGCAGATCAGAAGCCTGGTCAAGGCAAGGTGTGACTGTGCATGTCCTGCATAGTGCCGAGGGATTACCCCTAGCATATCAGAAGCCTGGTCAAGGCAATGTGTGACTGCATGTCCTGCATAGTGCCGAGGGACTACCACTAGCAGATCAGAAGCCTGGTCAAGGCAAGGTGTGACTGTGCATGTCCTGCATAGTGCTGAGGGACTACCCCTAGCAGATCAGTGTGACTGTGCATGTCCTGCATAGTGCCGAGGGACTACCCCTAGCATATCAGAAGCATGGTCAAGGCAACGTGTGACAGTGCATGTCCTGCATAGTGCCGAGGGACTACCCCTAGCAGATCAGAAGCCTGGTCAAGGCAAGGTGTGACTGTGCATGTCCTGCATAGTGCCGAGGGACTACCCCTAGCAGATCATAAGCCTGGTCAAGGCAAAGTGTGACTGTGCATGTCCTGCATAGGGCCGAGGGACTACCCCTAGCAGATCAGAAGCCTGGTCTAGGCAATGTGTGACTGTGCATGTCCTGCATAGTGCCGAGGGACTACCCCTAGCAGATCAGCAGCCTGGTCAAGGCAATGTGTGACTGTGCATGTCCTGCATAGTGCCGAGGGACTACCCCTAGCAGATCAGCAGCCTGGTCAAGGCAATGTGTGACTGTGCATGTCCTGCATAGTGCCGAGGGACTACCCCTAGCAGATCAGTGTGACTGTGCATGTCCTGCATAGTGCTGAGGGACTACCCCTAGCAGATCAGCAGCCTGGTCAAGGCAATGTGTGACTGTGCATTTCCTGCATAGTGCCGAGGGACTACCCCTAGCAGATCAAAAGCCTGGTCAAGGCAATGTGTGACTATGCATGTCCTGCATAGTGCCGAGGGACTACCCCTAGCAGATCAGTGTGACTGTGCATGTCCTGCATAGTGCCGAGGGACTACCCCTAGCAGATCAGAAGCCTGGTCAAGGCAAGGTGTGACTGTGCATGTCCTGCATAGTGCCAAGGGACTACCCCTAGCAGATCAGTGTGACTGTGCATGTCCTGCATAGTGCCGAGGGACTACCCCTAGCAGATCAGAAGCCTGGTCAAGGCAAGGTGTGACTGTGCATGTCCTGCATAGTGCCGAGGGATTACCCCTAGCAGATCAGAAGCCTGGTCAAGGCAATGTGTGACTGCGCATGTGCAGCATAGTGCTGAGGTACTACCCCTAGCAGATCAGTGTGACTGTGCATGTCCTGCATAGTGCCGAGGGAGTAGCCCTAGCAGATCAGAAGCCTGGTCAAGGCAAGGTGTGACTGTGCATGTCCTGCATAGTGCCAAGGGACTACCCCTAGCAGATCAGAAGCCTGGTCAAGGCAAGGTGTGACTGTGCATGTTCTGCATAGTGCCGAGGGACTACCCCTAGCAGATCAAAAGCCTGGTCAAGGCAATGTGTGACTGTGCATGTCCTGCATAGTGCCGACAGACTACCCCTAGCAGATCAGCAGCCCGGTCAAGGCAAGGTGTGACTGTGCATGTCCTGCATAGTGTCGAGGGATTACCCCTAGCAGATCAGAAGCCTGGTCAAGGCAATGTGTGACTGCATGTCCTGCATAGTGCCAAGGGACTACCCCTAGTAGATCAGAAGCCTGGTCAAGGCAATGTGTGACTGTGCATGTCCTGCATAGTGTCGAGGGACTACCCCTAGCAGATCAGAAGCCTGGTCAAGGCAAGGTGTGACTGTGCATGTCCTGCATAGTGCCGAGGGATTACCCCTAGCATATCAGAAGCCTGGTCAAGGCAATGTGTGACTGCAAGTCCTGCATAGTGCCGAGGGACTACCACTAGCAGATCAGAAGCCTGGTCAAGGCAAGGTGTGACTGTGCATGTCCTGCATAGTGCTGAGGGACTACCCCTAGCAGATCAGTGTGACTGTGCATGTCCTGCATAGTGCCGAGGGACTACCCCTAGCAGATCAGAAGCATGGTCAAGGCAACTTGTGACAGTGCATGTCCTGCATAGTGCCGAGGGACTACCCCTAGCAGATCAGAAGCCTGGTCAAGGCAAGGTGTGACTGTGCATGTCCTGCATAGTGCCAAGGGACTACCCCTAGCAGATCATAAGCCTGGTCAAGGCAAAGTGTGACTGTGCATGTCCTGCATAGGGCCGAGGGACTACCCCTAGCAGATCAGAAGCCTGGTCTAGGCAATGTGTGACTGTCCATGTCCTGCATAGTGCCGAGGGACTACCCCTAGCAGATCAGCAGCCTGGTCAAGGCAATGTGTGACTGTGCATGTCCTGCATAGTGCCGAGGGACTACCCCTAGCAGATCAGCAGCCTGGTCAAGGCAATGTGTGACTGTGCATGTCCTGCATAGTGCCGAGGGACTACCCCTAGCAGATCAGTGTGACTGTGCATGTCCTGCATAGTGCTGAGGGACTACCCCTAGCAGATCAGAAGCCTGGTCAAGGCAATGTGTGACTGCGCATGTGCAGCATAGTGCTGAGGTACTACCCCTAGCAGATCAGTGTGACTGTGCATGTCCTGCATAGTGCCGAGGGAGTAGCCCTAGCAGATCAGAAGCCTGGTCAAGGCAAGGTGTGACTGTGCATGTCCTGCATAGTGCCAAGGGACTACCCCTAGCAGATCAGTGTCACTGGGCATGTCCTGCATAGTGCCGAGGGACTACCCCTAGCAGATCAGAAGCCTGGTCAAGGCAAGGTGTGACTGTGCATGTCCTGCATAGTGCCGAGGGATTACCCCTAGCAGATCAGAAGCCTAGTCAAGGCAATGTGTGACTGCATGTCCTGCATAGTGCCGAGGGACTACCCCTAGTAGATCAGAAGCCTGGTCAAGGCAATGTGTGACTGTGCATGTCCTGCATAGTGCTGAGGGACTATCCCTAGCAGATCAGAAGCCTGGTCAAGGCAAGGTGTGACTGTGCATGTCCTGCATAGTGCTGAGGGACTACCCCTAGCAGATCAGTGTGACTGTGCATGTCCTGCATAGTGCCGAGGGACTACCCCTAGCAGATCAGAAGCCTGGTCAAGGCAAGGTGTGACTGTCTATGTCCTGCATAGTGCCGAGGGACTACACCTAGCAGATCAGAAGCCTGGTCACGGCAAGGTGTGACTGTGCATGTCCTGCATAGTGCCGAGGGACTACCCCTAGCAGATCAGAAGCCTGGTCAAGGCAATGTGTGACTGTGCATGTCCTGCATAGTGCCGAGGGACTACCCCTAGCAGATCAGAAGCCTGGTCATGTTAATGTGTGACTGTGCATGTCCTGCAAAGTGCCGAGGGACTACCCCTAGCAGATCAGAAGCCTGGTCAAGACAAGGTGTGACTGTGCATGTCCTGCATAGTGCCGAGGGACTACCCCTAGCAGATCAGTGTGACTGTGCATGTCCTGCATAGTGCCGAGGGACTACCCATAGCAGATCAGAAGCCTGGTCACGGCAAGGTGTGACTGTGCATGTCCTGCATAGTGCCGAGGGACTACCCCTAGCAGATCAGAAGCCTGGTCAAGGCAATGTGTGACTGTGCATGGCCTGCATAGTGCCGAGGGACTACCCCTAGCAGATCAGAAGCCTGGTCACGGCAAGATGTGACTGTGCATGTCCTGCATAGTGCCGAGGGACTACCCCTAGCGGATCAGAAGCCTGGTCAAGGCAATGTATGACTGTGCATGGCCTGCATAGTGCCGAGGCATCATCAGCAGCCTGCTCCCGGGCCCGTTCGGCAACTTCCCTGGGCTGTGCACAGGCTGCTGCAGATGCCTCTACACCTGCATCACCAGCAGCCTGCTCCCGGGCCCGGGCCTGTTAGGCAACTTCCCTGGGCTGTGCACAGGCTGCTGCAGATGCATCTACGCCTGCATCACCAGCAGCCTGCTCCCGGGCCCGTTAGGCAACTTCCCTGGGCTGTGCACAGGCTGCTGCAGATGCATCTACGCCTGCATCACCAGCAGCCTGCTCCCGGGCCCGTTAGGCAACTTCCCTGTGCTGTGCACAGGCTGCTGCAGATGCATCTACGCTTGCATGACCAGCAGCCTGCTCCCGGGCCCGTTAGGCAAGTTCCCTGGGCTGTGCACAGGCTGCTGCAGATGCCTCTATGCCTGCATTACCAGCAGCCTGCTCCCGGGCCCGTAAGGCAACTTCCCTGGGCTGTGCACAGGCCTGTTAGGCAACTTCCCTGGGCTGTGCACAGGCTGCTGCAGATGCCTCTAGGCCTGCATCACCAGCAGCCTGCTCCCAGCCCGTTAGGCAACTTCCCTGGGCTGTGCACAGGCTGCTGCAGATGCCTCCAGGCCTGCATCACCAGCAGCCTGCTCCCGGGCCCGTTAGGCAACTTCCCTGGGCTGTGCACAGGCTGCTGCAGATGCCTCTAGACCTGCATCACCAGCCGCCTGCTCCCGGGCCCGTTAGGCAACTTCCCTGGGCTGTGCACAGGCTGCTGCAGATGCCTCCACACCTGCATCACCAGCAGCCTGCTCCCGGCCCGTTAGGCAACTTCCCTGGGCTGTGCACAGGCTGCTGCAGATGCCTCCACACCTGCATCACCAACAGCCTGCTCCCGGGCCCGTTAGACAACTTCCCTGGGCTGTGCACAGGCTGCTGCAGATGCCTCTATGCCTGCATCACCAGCAGCCTGCTCCCGGGCCCGGGCCCGTTAGGCAACTTCCCTGGGCTGTGCACAGGCTGCTGCAGATGCAGCTACGCCTGCATCACCAGCAGCCTGCTCCCGGGCCCGTTAGGCAACTTCCCTGGGCTGTGCACAGGCTGCTGCAGATGCATCTACGCCTGCATGACCAGCAGCCTGCTCCCGGGCCCGTTAGGCAACTTCCCTGGGCTGTGCACAGGCTGCTGCAGATGCATCTACGCCTGCATTACCAGCAGCCTGCTCCCGGCCCGTTAGGCAACTTCCCTGGGCTTTGCACAGGCTGCTGCAGATGCCTCTGCACCTGCTTCACCAGCAGCCTGCTCCCGGGCCCGTTAGGCAACTTCCCTGGGCTGTGCATAGGCTGCTGCAGATGCCTCTACACCTGCATCACCAGCAGCCTGCTCCCGGGCCCGTTAGGCAACTTCCCTGGGCTGAGTACAGGCTGCTGCAGATGCCTCTACACCTGCTTCACCAGCAGCCTGCTCCCGGGCCCGTTAGGCAACTTCCCTGGGCTGTGCACAGGCTGCTGCAGATGCCTCTACACCTGCATCACCAGCAGCCTGCTCCGGGCCCGTTAGGCAACTTCCCTGGGCTGTGCACAGGCTGCTGCAGATGCCTCTACGCCTGCATTACCAGCAGCCTGCTCCCGGCCCGTTAGGCAACTTCCCTGGGCTGTGCACAGGCTGCTGCAGATGCCTCAACACCTGCTTCACCAGCAGCCTTCTCCCGGCCCCGTTAGGCAACTTCCCTGGGCTGTGCACAGGCTGCTGCAGATGCCTCTGCGCCTGCATCACCAGCAGCCTGCTTCCGGCCCATTAGGCAACTTCCCTGGGCTGTGCAAAGGCTGCTGCAGATGCCTCTGAACCTGCATCACCAGCAGCCTGCTCTCGGGCCCGTTAGGCAACTTCCCTGGGCTGTGCACATGCTGCTGCAGATGCATCCACAGCTGCATCACCATCAGCCTGTTTGCAGGCCAGCTGGGCAACTTCTCTGGGCTGTGCACAGGCTGCTGCAGATGCATCCACAGCTGCATCACCAGCAGCCTGTTTGCAGGCCAGCTGGGCAACTTCCCTGGGCTGTGCACAGGCTGCTGCAGATGCCTCTACACCTGCATCACCAGCAGCCTGCTCACGGGCCCGTTAGGCAACTTCCCTGGCCTGAGCACAGCTGCAGCAGATGCCTCTACGCCTGCATCACCAGCAGCCTTCTCCCGGCCTGTTAGGTAACTTCCCTGGGCTGTGCACAGGCTGCTGCAGATGCCTCTACACCTGCATCACCAGCAGCCTGCTCCCGGGCCCGTTAGGCAACTTCCCTGGCCTGAGCACAGCTGCAGCAGATGCCTCTACGCCTGCATCACCAGCAGCCTGCTCCCGGTCCGTTAGGCAACTTCCCTGGGCTGTGCACAGGCTGCTGCAGATGCCTCTACGCCTGCATCACCAGCAGCCTGCTCAAGGCCCGTTAGGCAACTTCCCTGGGCTGAGCACAGGCTGCTGTAGATGCCTCTGCGCCTGCATCACCAGCAGCCTGCTTCCGACCCGTTAGGCAACTTCCCTGGGCTGTGCACAGGCTGCTGCAGATGCCTCTGCGCCTGCATCACCAGCAGCATGCTTCCGGCCCGTTAGGCAACTTCCCTGGGCTGTGCAAAGGCTGCTGCAGATGCCTCTACGCCTGCATCACCAGCAGCCTGCTCCCGGGCCCGTTAGGCAACTTCCCTGGGCTGCGCACAGGCTGCTGCAGATGCCTCTACGCCTACATCACCAGCAGCCTGCTCCGAGGCCCGTTTGGCAACTTCCCTGCGCTGCGCACAGGCTGCTGCAGATGCCTCTACGCCTGCATCACCAGCAGCCTGCTCCCGGGCCGTTAGGCAACTTCCCTGGGCTGAGCACAGGCTGCTGCAGATGCCTCTACACCTGCATCACCAGCAGCCTGCTCCCGGGCCGTTAGGCAACTTCCCTGGGCCGAGCACAGGCTGCTGCAGATGCCTCTACGCCTGCATCACCAGCAGCCTGCTCCCGGCCCATTAGGCAACTTCCCTGGGCTGTGCACAGGCTGCTGCAGATGCCTCCACACCTGCATCACCAACAGCCTGCTCCCGGGCCCATTAGGCAACTTCCCTGGGCTGTGCACTGGCTGCTGCAGATGCCTCCACGCCTGCATCACCAGCAGCCTGCTCCCGGCCCGTTAGGCAACTTCCCTGGGCTGTGCACAGGCTGCTGCAGATGCCTCCACGCCTGCATCACCAGCAGCCTGCTCCCGGCCCGTTAGGCAACTTCCCTGGGCTGTGCACCGGCTGCTGCAGATGCCCCTACGCCTGCATCACCAGCAGCATGCTCCCGGCTCATTAGGCAACTGCAGATGCCTCTACGCCTGCATCACCAGCAGCCTGCTCCCGGCCCATTAGGCAACTTCCCTGGGCTGTGCACAGGCTGGTGCAGATGCCTCTACGCCTGCATCACCAGCAGCCTGCTCCCGGGCCCGTTAGGCAACTTCCCTGGGCTGATGACGTTAATGAGGGGCCCGTTGTTAGCATCCTGGTCTGCTAGCTGGTCCCGCTCAGGACGCCTGGTCTGGACCTGCAGCAGACCTCGCAATGAGGCAGCCCGGAATGAACAGTGCCGGTCCCTTACTGGCACCGTTCATTCCGCAGCCGCCAGGGTCCTAATGAGGCCCATTATCTTCTTTGAGCCAGGCACACAGTTACCGTCATCACGGACCATCGGAACCTACAATATCTAAAGACCGCAAAAGCTCAATCATCACGTCAACTCCGCTGGGCTCTCTTTTTTGCGGAATATGATTTTGTCATTACCTACAGACCCGGAGTACGCAATGGAAAAGCAGACGCTCTATCAAGAATGAGCGAAGAGGAAAAGGCATTCACCATGCCTGACCCCGTGGCAATCATCCCTAAAGAGCAAATCCTAAAACCTATTGCAGTCACTGCCTCTTTAGACGACTTAAAGATCGACCTGCAAAACCTGATGAGCCAAACCGAACAACAGGATTGGCTTTCAAGAGGAGAGCAATACACTATCGTAAACAATTTCCCATACTTTCATGGAGGACTGTATGTTCCGGACAAAGACCTGCAAAAGCAGAGCATAGAAAGCATTTGTGACTCTTTAATAGAAGGACATCCCAGAATTGCTAAAACTCAAGCCAAGATAAAAAGGAATTATTGGTGGCTGACTTGGAGAAAAGATATCGTCCAGTTTATCACAACCTGTGGTGTTTGCGCACAGCACATGTATCAGAAACAGAGCCCCGCAGGTCTTCTACGTCCTTTGATGGTACCCCCAGCGCCTTGGCATACACTGTCTATGGACTTTATTACTGATCTTCCTCCATGCAACGGATACAACACCATTCTGGTTATCGTGGATCTCTTTTTTTAAATGGCTCACTTCATCCCTATAAAAGGGGTCCCAACTGCCTCTACCCTGGCTACTGTGTTTTTGGAACAGATTGTTTGGCTACATGGGTTCCCATCTATAATAATATCTGACCGCAGAACTCAGTTTGTCCCAGTAGTCTGGAGAAGGTGTTGCAAAATCGCCAAAATCGACCTTCGACGGTCCACAAGTCATCACCCCCAAACCGATGGTCAGACCGAACGGACTAACCAGACTCTAGACCAGTACTTACGATGCATGTTACAACAAACCGAAGATACCTGGAAGAACATACTCTGGTTAGCCGAATATGCATACTATAATTCTATCCACTCTAGCACAGGACAAACACCAGTCTACATAGTGCACGGCCGACATCCACGAACCTCTGCCTTTGATCACTCGAAACACTGGAAATGCTGGCGGTTGCGACCTTGCATGAAACCATCACTCGTGTTCTTAAGGAGGCAACTGAACATCTGACCCAAGCCAAAGAAAAGCAGAAGCAGTTTGCAGACCGACACCGAAAAGAGGATCCAAATGATCAGGTTGGGGACAAGGTTTGGTTGACATCCAAAAACATTTCTCTGAGGGGACCACGGGCCTTCCGTCCCAGGTACCTTGGACCCTATCCCATCAAAGCCGTGATCAACCCCGCTGCCATGAAATTGGAACTACCATCTCATATGCGGATCCACCCGGTGTTTCATGTCTCACTTTTGAAACCAATGAAACCCGGTACACAAATCCATTTTCCGCCAGAGCCCGAAATCATAGAAGGGGAACCTGAATACGAGGTCAAAACTATTCTGGACTCCAAAATAGTCTGATCCAAGTTGTATTATCTCATAGACTGGAAAGGTTATGGACCTCAAGACTGTATCTGGGAACCCAGTGAATTTGTCCACGCACCACGACTGATTAAACAATTTCATCGTAATAATCCCAACAAACCAGGGCCAGGAGAAAAACCACCCATGAGAGGGGCCTTGAGGGGGAGTGCTGTCATGACTACAGGCCCAACAATGCAGAAACCATGCCATCTGATGATGGGAGCCAGGAGTAACACATCACCTCACGTCCCTTTGAGACATTTCGTCACAGGGGGCCCAACTCGACTCTGTCCTGGCACCTTTGGCGAATGAATGACAAACAGAGACTGTATTCTGATGCAGGAGTGCTTTATTTTATTCATTGGAATCCTCCATTAGCACACTGTTTGGGCGTGACTATTTAAAACTGGAAGGCACGTGCAGAGAACCTAAGTGGGGAGGCTGAAGGGCACGTGGAGAATCTAGGAGGGGCAGGGTGTGGCAGGCAGGCCAGAACCAATGGGTGTTAGGGAGCATTCTCTTATAAGGCTAATTTCCCAAACCTAGTGAGTCCCCCAGCAGCTTTGCTGGATTTTTGGGGTTTGTTTTTTTCTCCTGCTAAGAGTGAGACTCTTTTCCTCCCACTCTTAGGCATGATTTGAGGTATGCCTTTGACTTGTTATGTGCTTATGGGCTAGGGGGTAGCCTTTTTACTCCATAGGCTATCATCTGTTTTTCCTATGTGTGTTACACAGCACCCTCAGTGCAGTAACACTGGGGTGTCATAGTGACCCCCAAACATAGACTCCATACCCTGGGACTGACTACTGTCTCCGAGGGCATGTAAAGTCACCATTGGCTTTACTAGTCCAAAATTGTGAACAGAACCAGTACAAACCATCATATTGTTGAAGTACTGGAAGGGGTTAATATATTTGCCCCTGGGTCTGTTTTCAAGGGGGCACTGTCCAGTCCTCCCTTGTCGAGTTTCTGGCTGGTGGCAGTGGTTACCACGCAAAATATTCCACAGGAATTTTCTCTATGGGATTTTCCCATTGATTTTAAGCGCACCACTTTTTGGTGCAATGTTAAAGATACCGCCGGTTTATTTATTTAATATTAATTCCCCGGTTGGGTCTTTTTGCCAGAACACGGTTCCAAAATGGCGTTTGTGTCCGTCTCTGTAACTCTGACCAAGGTCGAGCCCTTTGTTCCACTATTTTGGCGGGCTTCTCCACAGAAGCCCTCCAAGTGGTGCCACTCTGTCTGGGTTTCACAGGAGGGGTTGAGGGGGGAATAGGCACCCTGGACTGCATTGCCTTGGCAACCCAAGTCGCACTCTACTCTGATTGGCCCAGTGGTGAGCCACTCGGCTCACCACTTAGCATGTGTGATTGACAGCTAGGCCGATGAATGGGGGTTTTTCTGCATAAACGCAGGGCCTTTGGTGTCAATCTGGAAAAGTGAATACCCTTCATTTTGGATGATAGACGTATCTTGATGGCCGAAGGCCAACCGTCTTATGTACGGAATGATAGAAATACAGATTACTATACTTGACCAACGAGCGGCCATTTTAAATATAGCAAGAATCGCCATTTTGCCTGTTAACCATTGCTCATTGCTTTTCTGTCTAAAACTGCTTTGCAGCTTGCGATTCTTGCGAATTCTGCTTACTCTGCTCAACTGTTAACATTGTTCTCTGAATATGAAAGGGCAAGGCCGCAGGACTGAGGAGTTCGTTGAAAACTCCTCATGAGCAGCCCCAAAAGGAATGCTCAAGCTCCCTCTCTGTAGCCTTGAGGGAGAGCCGCAGGGTATTTAATCATTTCGCAGCTGCCAGCCAGTCTTGTACTATGGTAAAATATGTTAGAATAAAGCAGCTAAAGGCTTGAATAATGCTCTTCTTACGGCCCCCCTTCACTGAACCCCTTAGAGCGTGTCGGCTCCCAGGACACGAATAGCACCTCATAGATAGCACAGCTTGGAATGTGACTCTTCCCCCGTGTGTAGCTCGCTTCCAAGAACAGAAGCACTGTGTTCTGTTCAACAACTAAAAGATGCCTCCGCACTTGCTAAATTTCACATTGCTACTAGAATAGATATTGGAAGTGTCATAATTGTCATGCTCGTCAGAAATGGCCATCATTACCCCGAGTTCAAAGAAACCCAAGAAAGGGGAGTGTTAAACATGACATAGCTGATTGTATGATATGCATTTTGTATATATGTAACTGATGTATGTTGTTCGCTCTCTTGCGTCCCTCGAGGTCTAGAGAATACACGTCGCGGGGCGTGAGTCCTGAGTTGGCCAACTGAGTATTTTTCTTGCAAATAAACCCTAGCATTGGGAAATACAACCTTGTGTCTGACGTATCCTTTCGTGTATGGTTGTTGCCTTGCTTCCATATCGCGAGGGACCCCTAAGGGCCCCTTTCAAGATGGTGCCCGAATAGGGACCCTCCCCTACTTGCCCCATCGTAGACGTGGTAACGGAGTAAAGGCGGAAGAACGGCGAGGACGGGACGATCGAGCCAGGATCAAGAGGTGTACGGGGCGCCCTGTAGAAGTGAGGAGAGATTCCTTCGCAGATCTGCACACATCTGATCCCTGATCGACGTACCGGGCCAGAGGGCAAGGAGGCGAGGGTCCCGAAATGAGGCAGAAGCCAGAGAAACGCAGACACAACGTTATTGGTTGCGTTAGGATACAGGCGATTTGTTCTATCAGGTGAGTCATTCCCGATTCAAACGAAATCCTGATTTTTGGTTGAGTGTTGATTTTGCAAATTCAAACATCCAGAGTAAGGTTGGTTAGCCAAGGGGAAGGTTAAAAACATGCCTGGAGTACTGTCCACTTTAGCGGGGCTTTTCCGCTGCGGAAGACAGTCCTTGGAAAATGGCCAAAGTGCACCGCCTGGGGGAACGCCGGCTTATGACATGTATGCGAAATACGGTGTGGGTGCGATAATATTTTGTGAAATTTGGCATAGGCAAACTAGAAAGCAACAGGACCATCAGTGGCCGATTAATGGTAGTTTTGAGATTGCGAGGATAGATAACCTGGAAAGGGTGTTGGTAAGAAAACAAGCGCGACCCGCAGCTTTTGAAACTATTAAGGACTGGAGGAGGGAAGCAATGCTCCGACTTAGGAGTAGAGAGAAGCATGCGCCTAGGCACAAATCAAAGCTTGAAGTAGCGAAGGAAAAGGAGGGGGAAGAGTGGACGGCAAGTCTAAGAAGGGAAGGGAGACGCGAACAAATGAACATAGAGGGAATATACCCGCAGCGGGAACTACACATAGCAGACAAATTAATGGAACATTTGTTAACCCCTACGGGCCAAGGCCCAAAACCAGGATCGAAACCAAACACACCAGTAGTGTTTGCACAGGCCGCACCAGTAACTATCACACTCCCTCCCGCAGCCCAAGCACCTCCTGCCACCCAAGCATTAACGCAAGCCCCACCCGTAGCTCGAGCCCTCCCACAAGCACAGACCGCACATGCAGCATTTCCCAGCACCCAGCAAGGCCCATCACAGATGCCACCCGTGCCACTTGTCCCATCTGCACCTCCCACTCCGGAGACAGATTCAGCACCGTCTGCCCCTCCCGAAGTTGAAATTGAGACCGGGGAGGCGAGAGGCGGGGCTGAAGGAACGGGATTTGTACGGGTAACTCGCAGCGCGATCAGCAAGGAAAGAAAGGTTGAATTACAGCAAGAGGCAGAAATGTACATAGAAGGAAATGACGGGACGGCAGCATTGGCCTCATTGTATGGGTACAGCAGAAGCAACGAGAGACAGGTAGTGTTGGAATGCATGGGGTAATTTTTGGTGGGAAAATGGAAACAGTTACTTGGGAGATTACCACCACGACGATTGTTAGATTTGAATAAATTAGCACGCTGTGAGCAAAAAGATGAAGACGTAAGGGAACATGTGTATAAACTTATCGAGCTTAAAAATGAAATGGATGATGAATATGCTGAAATGTTTGCTACACCTGAGTACAGCAGAGACGATATAAAAAAAGGTAGGAAGGAGGCGTCGAAGTTGTATATGCAAAAATTATGGCCGACAGTTTTTTCGGGTGGCGCAAAGTGTTTGCCGCCCCCTGGACAGATAGGTGATAAACGAAGATTGCAGGCATGGGTGGGGGAAACAATGTGATGGATGTTGAATAAAAGAACGTCAGTGGAAGAAGTAAGTGAGATGTGTAATGGGTACCCAATGGAGATGAGAAAAGAAGCGATGCGAACGATAGTAGGGGTACTACTGGAGCAGGTAGTTGGATAAAATAGAGGAAGAGGAAACATACAAGGCAGGGGAAATTCGAATAATATGCATGGGGTATCATTTGGGATTAAATCAATGTGCCTATTGTAAAGAGGAAGGCCACTGGCGAGCGCAATGCCCGCATCTACAAAGTAGAGGTGGGTTTGGCCAGAGAAGGCATAATAGAGGGCATCAAGGGTCGAGTGGCCCAAACAGAAATAGCATGCAGCAGCAGCAGGATTATAGCAATGGAGGTAATCGAAACCAATCCTATGTTCAAAACCAATCCCAACAAAACCAGGCCTTGCACCAAAATGTTCCGAACCAAAATCAGGGCGGGCAGGGCCAACAGAGAAATGATCAGAGTGGAGGACACCGAGGGGGAAATGGGAATATTTTTGATACACAGCCAAACACGTATTATAGCAGCAGCAGTGACTACACATCGGACGATCTGTTGTTTTTGCAATAGGACAGCCCACGACAGGGGTCGGAACCAGTGTCTATTCCCGTGAATCAGAGAGGACCCTACGTAGAAATGAAAATCGTGAATAAAGAGCACCGTTTCCTTGTAGATACAGGGGCACAAAAGTGTCCGATAGACCACCACTTGGTTCCGGAGATACCACTGTCGGGGCAAAATAATGTTTCTGTAGGGTTCGCAGGTACACCAGTCATTAACCCAGTGTCCGAATCTGTCCCAGTCACAATAGGACCATTTACAGAGCAGTGTCCATTTCTTTTGACAGAAAATTGTGGAGAGAACTTGCTAGATTTACATTTGTTGAGAAAATTGGGGGCAGTTATACATTGTACGGCAGACGGGGTGTTTCTCACGATTTGGCCACATGATCCACCGGTGACGAAATTTATGTCCGAAGCATTACCAAAAGAGCTAAGTAGAGTACCAACTTGTCTGTGGGCAATGCATGATAACGATGTAGGATGCTTGAAAATAGAGCCTGCGAAAATAACTTTGAAAGATGGTATTACATTGCTACGAATTACCCAGTACAAAATTTCTGTTGAAGGTGAGAAGGGTTTGAAAAGTATTGTGACCGATATGGTGAAATTGGGGGTGCTTGAAGAAATTGCAGGCAGCACGTGCAACAGCCTGATTCTCCCAGTTTATAAGAAGGGAGGCAATGAAGTACCATATCGTTTCATAATTGATCTGCGCGCATTAAACAAAGTGGTAGACCCACAATTCCCTTTGGTCCCAGATGTCACAACAATATTGACAATGATGCCTGCTACAGCAGAATACTTTAGTGTAGTTGATTTAAAGAATGCGTTCTTTAGCATTCGAGTGGACAAACGCAGTAGATATTTGTTCGCGTTCACTCTAGGAGGACGATCATTCACATTCACGCGCATTCCACAGGGATACACAGAAAGCCCGAATATTTACACTAGGGCACTAAAGGAACAGCTAGATATGCTAGAATTACCTACAGGTTGCGTACTGTTGCAGTACATAGATGATTTATTGCTAGCTGCTGACACAGAGGAGATATGCAAGGAGAGTACTGTATTACTATTGACACACCTAGCGACGCATGGTCACAAGGCAAGTTTGAAGAAACTCCATTATAATCGAAAGGAGGTGTCTTTTTTGGGTTACCTACTTTCGAAAGAAGGGAGAAGACTAACGCCAGAACGCATAGAAAGTATTTCTAGTATGCCTATTCCAAAAACTCAAAAAGGTGTGAGAGCTGTAATAGGCATGGCCTCTTATTGTCGGCAGTGGATCAGTAATTTTGTGTTGATTGTGAAGCCGATGATAAAGTTACCTAAAAAGGATGCAGTGATGCCTTTACAGTGGAATGAGGAATGTCAGAAAGCGTTTGAGCAGTTGAAAGTTGCATTGTGTTCCGCGCCAGTTTTAGGCACGCCGTACTATGCCAAGATCTTTAGATTGTTTATAAGCGAGAGTGAAGGATGTGCGTTGGCGGTTTTGACACAGGAACAAGGTGGAAGAAATAGGCCACGCGGCTATTATTCTTCTGTGCTGGACCCTGTAGCGCGTGCACTACCACGATGTTTGCGATCTGTTGCAGCGGCTGCTGCGTCAGTGAAACAAACGGAAGGAATGGTATTGGGGCACACTTTAATTCTGATGGTGCCACATGCCATAGACGTTCTATTAAATAGAACCCATACGCAACACCTGACCTCTGCGAGACTAACAAGATATGAACTCATCTTGTTTGCACCCCACATCCAAATTATGAGGTGTAGCCATTGAATCCTGCAGAATTAATGCCACTGCCCATAGCAGAAATTGGTGACAACGAATCACCACCCCATGATTGTCTAACGGTCACTGAAGAAAAAACAAAGGGAAGAGTTGATTTGAGTGATACACCACAGAATGAGCCAGATGGGGAGTTGTTTTGTGACGGCTCCTGTTTCAAATTACCTGATGGCACGTCAACTGCCGCGTATGCTATCACTACTCTAGAAAGGGTTGTAGAGAGTAAAAGAATTCCCTATAACTCAGCACAAGCCGCAGAAATTATAGCACTGACTAGAGCCTGTGAACTCTCTGAGAATTTGAACGTAAACATCTATACTGACAGCCAGTACGCCTTTGGCATGGTTCATAACTTTGGTCGACTCTGGGCTGAGAGGGGTTTCTTGACATCACATGGGGCCAGGATTCAGCATGGCCCTTTGATTGTGCGATTGTCTGCATTCACGGTTCCAAAACGCCTAGCGATAGTAAAATGCGAGGCGCAAAAAAAGTAACATGCAAAATAGGAGAAGGAAACGCATTTGCAGACAGAATTGCGAAACAAACTGCCACTGATTTACATAATAAAATGATACATCAGACAGAGGAAGTACCCTGTATGATAGAGGATGGAGTTGCCACTGTCAAAGAAATGCAGGCCGAGGCCACGGCCGAAGAGATTCAAGGGTGGGATGAGGGCTCTGCAGAGGTAGATTTGGAGGGTTGTTGGGTGGACAAAGAAACAAAGAACTGGATGTTGCCAAATTGTTATGTGACTGCAATGGTCACAATGGCGCACAGCCCTACTCACATCTGTGCGAAGAAGATAGTACAGCATTTATCCACAGTATGGAAGAATGGGCACATAAAAAAAATGCAGAAAGATTGGTGCAGAATTGTATTACGTGCTTGCAACACAATGTAGGGAGGGAACCGTGAATCCAACAGGCAGTTTTGGCCCATCATCTATGCCATTTGAGGTGATCCATTTTGATTTCATAGAAATGGAAAGATGTCAGAACTACAAGTATGTGTTAGTGGTGATTTGTGCATTCAGCAAGTGGGTGGAGGCATATCCCTTAAAAGATTGCACTGCGATGTCTACAGCAAAAGTAATGCTGAAGGAGTATTTCTCCAGGTTTGGGCTGCCCCGTGTCCTGTGGTCAGATAACGGCCCACATTTTGTGGGCGCAGTGGTATTACAGATCTGTGCAGGTCTACAGACAAACGATTCCACAGTTCCAGGCATCCCAGTTCCGCCGGACTTGTTGAGAGACATAACGGTATCCTCAAGTCCAAGATCGCAAAAATATGTGCGGGAAGCAAGTTGAGTTGGGTAGATGCATTACCCCTAGCACTGTTATGCATGCGTACGTCTGTGCAGGCTAAAACTGGGCTCTCTCCCTATGAAATTGTCATGGGGAGACCAGCAAATGTATGGTGTGCACCACAGCCAAAAAGATTGTGCGAGGTAGAACATCCTGTATTAAGTACATACTGTGGCCTTTTAATGCAGAAGTTGTGTTTGATTCATCAGCAGGTGCAGGAGGCATTACCAGTACGTTACACCGGACCGGGGCACGCGCTGGAGCCAGGAGACTGGGTGCTGATAAAACATTTCGAGCGGAAGACATCATTAGCACTCAGGTGCTAATGATGATGAGGACAGGATGAGGATGATGAGGACAGGACCCCTACCAAGTACTTTTGGCGACGCAGACGGCCATTCGAGTAGACGGCCGCAAGGCCTGGATCCATGCGACGCATGCCAAAAGATTCCCAGGTCTGCTGAACATTTCGCTTGACCCAGACGACCAGAGAAAGGAAACGGTCTTGGAAGAAAAAGAAACTACTGCCAGTCGACTGCCACAGCATCAGCCCGAGCGACAAGTGAAACTCGAAACGAAGCCTGAGCAAGAAGTGAAACTCAAAACAGATCCTGGAGAGACTGCCAAAAAGGGGGTAGGGTGCCCCAACGCTGCCCAGCAGAAACAATACCATTGTTGAACGACACGGAATCAACATTGTCAACATTAGCAAAAACGGAGCGTGTACCCCTTTGGCAACCATCAGATCTTGTAGGCACCCAAGAGCCAAAAACAGAATCTGCATCATTGCCGTGGCGCTCCTCGTCACCTGTCATTGCACCGCAGGCTGACACTGAGCCTGATACTGGAAGTGCATCGGCACTGTTCACAGATCACACTATACCAGGAGTGAGAAGGTATAAGCTCAGGCCTCGGAGGGCGAAGTGATCCACTGATTCTTGGTGCTTTTGCCTTTGGTTCCACTCACGGACGGAGAAGGAACCAGGGGTGTAGAGAAGAGAGGTATGACAATTGTGCAAATCGGACAATTCAAGACTCACGGCTCCTCGGTGCGTTTATGACAGAGTACATGTGTCCTAAGCCAGAACAGGACAAACTGGATGCACATAGTACTCGGTCACTAGAAACTGTTCGGAAATAGTCTGAGCAGTGAAAAAAAAAAGGAATACTACTAATCTTGCCCAAACAAATGGTAAAAGCTGTGGAGGGCTGACAGACTGGACTATGACATTTTTCCGTCAAACTTTTGGCATCAGAGCAAGTGTAACAACGAGAGATATCGACGACGAACTTTTGCAGTAAGAAAAAGGACGATGAAAGGCAAATCGAAACTGGTTCCAGCTTCCTCCTGCACTTCTGCTGAGAAAATGATAGTTATAGAGACTGTAAATTCAGGAAAAGGTATGTACTAATTTGGACACTGGTCCTGTGTATGGTAGTACCAATGACAATAGCGATTGTGTTATGGTGCATGGAGTCAAAACACCCATTAGAAACACTCTTACCAGAAACGAATGTGTCCACTACTGGAAGCCCAGTTCATGTGATCACTGGTACATTATCACCAACTGAAGAGAGACAGAGAGAAGGGTATGGCAACACGTTGTTGCTCATTATGAATATGACCCATGCAGTTTTAAAGAAAAGAAACTGCTGGGTGTGTGCACATTTACCACAACATGGTGGGAAAGGGATAGGATGGTATGTACAATCGTTGCCATTAAGTTCTGCATGCAGAGCATCTTTAGGTGCAATATTTTTTGGGAAATGGAACAGAAGCAGTACGGGTCAATTAGATAAAACAAATATGAATGAATTCGAGGAAATTATCATGAGACCTGTGGGCTGCTCCATATTCCATAAAACACGCGTAATAATGCCGAAACCAACACCAAAGAGTACAGGGAAAATAATAAAACAATATAGGCAGGATAGATTGTCCCCGCCAGAAAAAACATCAGTAATGACGTTCCGCTTACTCTGCTCAACTGTTAACATTGTTGTCTGAATATGAAAGGGCAAGGCCGCGGGACTGAGGAGTTCGTTGAAAACTCCTCATGAGCAGCCCAGAAAGGAATGCTCATGCTCCCTCTCTGTAGCCTTGAGGGAGAGCCACAGGGCATTTAATCATTTCGCAGCTGCCAGCCAGTCTCGTACTATGGTAAAATATGTTAGAATAAAGCAGCTAAAGGCTTGAATAATGCTCTTCTTACGGCCCCCTTCACTGAACCCCTTAGAGCGTGTCGGCTCCCAGCACACGAATATCACCTCATAGATAGCACAGCTTGGAATGTGACTCTTCCCCCGTGTGTAGCTCGCTTCCAAGAACACAAGCACTGTGTTCTGTTCAACAACTAAAAGATGCCTCCGCACTTGCTAAATTGCACATTGTTACTAGAATAGATATTGGAAGTGTCATAATTGTCATGCTCGTCAGAAATGGCCATCATCACCCCGAGTTCAAAGAAACCCAAGAAAGGGGGGTGTTAAACATGTCATAGCTGATTGTATGATATGCATTTTGTATATATGTAACTGATGTATGTTGTTCACTCTCTTGCGTCCCTCGAGGTCTAGAGAATACACGTCACGGGGCGTGAGACCTGAGTTGGCCAACTGAGTATTTTTCTTGCAAATAAACCCTAGCATTGGGAAATACAACCTCGTGTCTGACGTATCCTTTCGTGTATGGTTGTTGCCTTGTTTCCATATCGCGAGGGACCCCTAAGGGCCCCTTTCATTGGGACTGGAACTTCAGAAGTCGCCACAGGACCTAAGAATCCGAAGAGGGAAGAAGCTGAGCCACCTGCAACCCGATGACACCACCGGTGAAGCCCTGCTGAAATGAACTCACCACTTTTCCAACGACAAGAGAAGATCTTCTGCTGGAGAGTCTTCCCCTTTGAGCTGGTAGGACCAACCAGTTCGCCCTTTTTCGCTTCCAAAGACGTCACTTGGTCGAATCGCCCGTGCCAAGCACCCCGGCGGCCGGATAGCCAAGCTCACCACTTTTGACCGTGAATAAAAGGACTGCACCTTTTAATCGGGAACTCCGCGGCTGGTTTCATCCCTGTGCAGTGCAACGACTCCAAGTTTCCACCTCGACGAGATTCTCTCTTCCCCTGGCTGGAACAACGAACTGCAACCACTGCCAGAACAACTACCCCCGCTGGAGCTTCCTTTCCATTTAAGGTACTGTGTCCTGCCTGGCCGCCCTTTCTACAGATTGCTAAAGGTGATCCTTAAATCCTTGGCTTCTATGCTGGGTTGGCACCTTACCTCTAACTATATCTTTTGAATCACCCCCAACCTCTTTTGAACACTCTGCAAAGCTTTTAGTGCACTTTAAACCGTGTGATCCTGGGCACATTTTGCTTTGCTCCACTTAAAGTGGGCCTGGCCTATGAACTTTGGCTCTACAGTATAACCTGCCTTTCTTCCCTTGCTCTGAACTCTTAAAAGTGTTGGGAACTGTTTTAATTCTATGCTCTGCCTTTTCTCTCCCTTTCTAACCTAACTATTGGAGTGCCATCTAGGTTAAGCGCTCACTTCTGTCTTAACAAATAGTTGTGCTTTAACCCTGACTTGTCTGATAGTTATCCAGGGAGGTGTGTATACTTTACCTGACTGTGTTTTAACTTACTTTCCATTGAGAGTGCTAGTATATTGCTTGAAGTGTGTTTTAAATAAATAACTCTATACTTTTTTATACAAAGCTCTGGTCAGTGTTTGTTTGCTCTACTGTGTTGTGGCCCTATTGTGTATACTCTACATACTGCCCTACTCTTCTTGAGAGAAGTCTGACTGCTCAGCCACAGCTACCAGGTAAATCTGGGTGGTACAGACTGCTACCAATTGGGTTTACTGCTTACTCCTGTAGTCTTAATCTTTTTGCAGTGTTCCCCAAGGGAACAGCACAGGATTCTGCCTAACAATGGGCGTGGCCAAGACTAGACTATTTAAACCCCACCCTTCCCTCAGACAAGCGCTTCACTTTACTTTGCACCTCCATGCAACATGACGCTCACCGCCGCCTGATCCAGCTAAGTTACCTTGTGGGATCTTACAATGGCTGCAAACTTACCTGGACTCTGTTCTCGGCACTCCGGCAGCATCCCATCTTCTTGGAGGACCTCGGATCCCACGCCGCAGCATCCATGCTCTTGCTCTCGATACCTAAGACCTGAAACGAAAAAGAATAAAAAAACAAGGTTAGAAGAATTAAAAACATCCAGCCCTAGGTTGCGCCTTGTTTTAAATCATACGCGCATCTTTACGGATTGCTTACCTGCTGCCGGACCTTCGCTGCTCCGTTCCTCTGCACCCCCGGCTCAGTTTCCATCACTGCAGCTACCGCCAGGACTGCTACATCACCTGCAAACCGCCGCAGCTACCGCCAGGACCGCTTCATTACCTGCAAAGGGAAAGAGCAGAAAAAGAGACATTACATACAGAACGGACATTGGTTAAGAACGAACTTTATTGATACAATTGCAAAAAGAAGACGGAAGACAAGCCGGCAAGTGGAAACAAGGGAAACACTTACCAGCTGAAGAAGTGGATAAGTCGCAGCTGGTCTGCACCTCCACAACAAGGGACCAGTGAAGGAACTCGGTTCCCTTCGCCAAGCGCCCCTGCCAGAAGCAGCAGGACGAAGAGCTCATCGTCATCATTCAACAGGTGAGCCTTCTACAATAGCACAACCCAGGGAAGCCACAGCAAGGGAGAGTAGGTCTGGAGAAGGGGTTAGAACCACAGCCTGCATATTCTCACAATCCCACTTTATATTCACGCAGGAGCCGTGCTGCTCATCACCGCCATTCCTACATAGGCGCAGAGGGAGACGTACTACCAGAGGTGTCATCCCTGGGATGGCTGCGACCGTGCCCCAACACCTCCGCAGAGACCAGGTGAGTGTAACAGAAGCATTACTTTTGACTTGGAGTTGTTCAGAATTAGGTGGCGTATGGTGAAATAAGCGGATACTGTATGACGTGCTATAAGAGCATTTGGCATCCTGGCTAGGAGGACTGAGTCGTCGGCATAAAGTAACATCGGCACCAGCTTCCCAGCAATGGAGAGAATGTTATGTGACACTTTTGACACATTCGGGCACATTGTTTATGTACAGACAGAAGCGAACTAGTGGAAGCAGGCAACCCTGCTTGATGCCTCTCCCTGTTGGTATTTTCCTTGTAAATTGGCCATAGGGGACAAAACTAATCTGTACTGAAGTTTTGAAATAAAGGACCATTATTTATTTATTTTTGTATTTATAGCAGCGCACAAAGCCCATGGGCATCTGGGTGCTAGCTACAGGAAATGCACATCAGGCAAGATACAGGAATAGTAGCTTAGGCAGGGAGCAACAGTTTACCAAAACAGGCGAGTCTTGAGGTTCTTTCTGAACGAGAGGAAGGAGGGTTCAGCTTGAACGGTAAGGGTTCAATTGTTCCAAAGGGTGCTTTGAAACTGCATTTTAAAATGCATTTTATGTATGATGGGTTAGCATGTGATTAATCCATTTCATCCATTCATTAGTCATATATTCATGCATGCATTCATTTTGCACTCATCTGGAATAGGCCATGTTTGAGCACTATAGTTTTGGTCTAAGCTATAATGGTTCAATATATGCTAGAGAGCCATGTGATTATGTACACTTGTCATTTTATAGCACAATGTAGTGTGCTTCTAGGCGCTAGAAGATGATCTGCCTTGTGTCTCTGTCTGTATGAATTCAGCTTGTAGCTGTGCGCAGAGAATTGTTTTCGCACCGTGTGAAATGTTTTCATAACAAATTAGTTTTGGCAGACAGTTACTCCTTGGCACAGAGAAGCGACCTTGCTGAGTGATGAAAATTCTTGTTTTGGGTTTCTGCAAATGAACGAGACTGTGTCAATGAGAAAAAGACACGATATGCTTGTCCTTAGAATGTAGAATGTAGAGAAAATGGCACCATGAACTAGAACAATATGATTATAATGGCTGAAATGTATGTAGTACGCACATAATATGCTATGCACGCAGTTTTGAAATAAAATGCTTAGTACACACAATTGCACAATGAATGCGTCATTGTAATGTATAACTGTGGTGGGGTTTCTGTTGAGTAGATTCAAATGGTGCGATGCAGCACAGTCTTAGAGAACTGGCTGTGAGGGGTGTAGAGCTAATGCTGAGAGCTAGATAGGGGTTTTGCTATTTGCTAATGCTAGAGAGCATTGCTAGAGAGAGGCCGGAAGGGCTGGGTTAGTTGCACTTATGCTTAGAGAGTGCTGATTTGCTCGCTTATGTAGTGATTAGTGGCATGCAATGCAAGGCATGAATAAAGATGCAATTTTGCTTTGAAATGAACCGATTGCTGTGTCCTTGTGATTCTGCCATTCTGATTTTGTTCACATAGTATCACAGTGCACCATTTCCAGTTTTACAGTGGCTGTGCAGGCTGGGAAGCTGGCACCACCTGTTTTTTTCTGGCAGAACCTGGGTGCAGTGAGGAGGTGGCTGTCAGAAGAGCATAGCAGTCTAGCAGATGAGTATCTGCATAGTTCTGGGTGAGGTAAGAGGGTGCAATGTAAGGGTGAGGTAAGAGGGTGAGGTAAGAGGGTAGACATTAGGAGTCTACCTCGACTCCTCGCTTACCCTCTCTCGGCAAGTCAATGCCATCACCTCGGCATCATCTTACACTGCTAAACTTATCACTGCATACAGACCATATCATATTCTTAAGACAAGCGCCCAGATGCCTGAGGGTTAGGCGCGCGATACAAGTGTAATAAATAAATAAATGAAATAAATAATGTGAGAGGGGTGGGGTACTGGGATGAGCAAGATGCCTGTAAAGTAAGGTGAGAGCCAGGCATGTCCTCTTAATCAAAGGCAGGCAAACCTAATGAAGGGTTTTCCCCTGTAACCTGTTCGAGGCTTGCAAGTCTATAGAATGAGAGCCAGAGAATGGTATTCAGAGGGAGAAGGAAACGGAGAACGAGAGAAGCAGGGAGACCTGTGGGAAACCCTTCCCAGGCAGAGGCAGCCGTGGCGGGACCTGTGGAGGAGCCCGGACGCCAGCCAGAAGCCCGAAGAGGGAGCCTCTGTGTTGCTGCACTGTGCAGGAGGAAGGAGAACACCGTCTGCGTCTCCATCGAAGCAACGGCTCGCAGCGTGTGAGAGGCTGGCCCTGGTGTGCGAGCGGGGCTCCTGCTGACCTACAAGAAAGAGAGAAGCAGCGGGAGCCGTTCAGGAACACTGCCAAACACTGGTGAGTGTTGGGGAGAGGTGCTCAATGACTGGGGCATTCCAAACGGGCTGCTAGTGGGGATTTAATGCATTCCAGGTACCGGCCTGCACGGAAAGCTGAAATTAAGCATAATTAACATTTATTGAATACCGAACTAAATAACAATTTGAACTTAAACCATATCAAGTGTATATTGAATACCAAATAAAAAGAGAGCTTCAACGAAGGCATATCTATAAGCACTTTAACCAATGCGTATCTATTGAATATCGAACTGGAAAATATACCAGATGCATATTTAACATAGTGAAGAAAGGCTTGAACTCAAGTATAACAAATGCACAGCAAACATCACACTGAATTAAAGATTGAAAATAAGGAAAGTGAATATTTGTTGGGTGTCGAATTGAATGCAGCCTTACACTTTCATTTATTAAATATGGAATTGAATAACACCTTTTTATGGGCAAAGCAGAGGTCAGCCAAAGAGACAGTGCCCATGGGAAAACAGCGCATAGGAAAGAGTGCACATGTGGAAAAGTGTTATAACAAGGTGGGACACGAGCAAGACAACCACAAAGTGAACTTTATGGACAGTTACAGTGTGGCAAGGCCTAAAGACTGCCCACAGGTGTGTGACACTTTGGGGCAGAGCCAAGAGGCTAATCAGAAGAAGCCAAAGGAGTGTGAACATTGCACATAAGACAAAAGGCCAATCAAGAGAGACTACAAGAACACAACTCTGTACACAGGGATAAGCTTGGAAAACATGTATGCATCAAGGAACCTAGGGATCCTGGTTGTGCGACATGTGATGGGTGGACTGTGTGGTCTGACACTACACCTAGACCAGTGAGCCCGGAACTGTGTGAGTCCAAAGACATTGGGCCTCATTCAGACCTTACCGGTCCGGAAACAAGGGTGCCGGTAAGCTTACCGGCACCGTTATTTCCAGACCAGCATATTACAGGTCTGCTTGCCGAAGCCGCCGTGCCCACAGTAGGCAGACCCGTCACGGAAGCTAACCAAGGTGCCGGTTCTTCCGTGTCCTCATTCCCATAGAGTCCTATAAACACCACCGTCCCACCTATTCATTTCACAAACCCAACCAAACACATGCTTCCAAATTCACCTACCTCCTAGGACAAAGAATATAATTTCTCATGACACTCTACCCCCCCCTTTTCCGACACAAATACATTCTACACCACGAAAGACAACAGACTAACACTAAAGTGGTTTACCTGACATGACCCAAGGGTCAGGCAAAGTCAGGCAATTGACCCAAACCACATACACCTGACGGCCCTTTCCTTTCCCCACAGGGATACAAGGTGGAGTACGAGAGCACACTACGAGCAAGGCAGACCGCACAACGAGACAGATATCCCAGGGCGGCAGTTCAAGAGGAGGAGAAAGGCGGCGACAACCGAAGGGGTAACAAGGAGAGAAGCGCATTTGCCCTTTCCGACCGAGACCCGCAGAGCCTCCGTGGAAGGAAGCATAAGACAACGTACAATAAACATCGTGTGTTGCAGCAGATGTCAACGGTACATGGAGCATGCCTATGCTGATAATCAGGATGGAAAGAGAAGCTTTATACCGTGTTACCGTCCTTGATTCCAGATACAAGGAAAGCCAAGCGGTTCATCAAAGCTGGTGAGTCGAGGGGAGAACCGATAAGAAACTGAACTGTGTTGAACGAAAGTTGCAAAAGACAAGTTAAGGGGAAAACCAGCTGTAGAAGGGTCCGGCACCACATGGGTGCTCATCAAGAGACTCTGGTTGATTCCCTGTTTTGTTGAAACTACCAATACCAGAAGGCCTTAGGAGAGCCGCAAGGAAGAGGTCAAAGTGGTCATACAGAGGTCTAGCAAAATCCCCTGTACAGTCGAAAGTCTTTGACCGGCACGTAATTGGAAAGCTAAGGGAGATGAATCCTGCACAGGGAGAAAGAGAAAGAACTGTGTGAATGGCCAGACTGAACCCGACAGAGGGATGCCAATGTACAGGGGCAAAGCATGATGCCTCAATGAACATTGTATTAACATAGAGTAAACCCGACAGAGAACTGTTTAAAAAGACATTAAGACTTGTGAATGTCATAGGTGAAATTGATCTGGGAAAAGCCGTAGTCAATTCGACAGAGGGAGGCAAACATTCGAAAAGAGTCTGAGCCCGGAAGAGGGTGATCCAGGGGTGAAAAGCCATCACCCACTGACACGTGAATGTAACAGATAAAAATAGTTTGACTGCAGCCCATAGTGAAGACAGCAGAGGGAGGCTGATATTCGAGAGGGGTCTGATCCCGGGAAGAGGGGGACCCAGGGTTGAAGAATCATCACCCCAAGTGCAATTAGAAAGGGGGTTTTGTTTGTTATTTTGAACATACCAAGCCCTCGGAAGTAAGATACTTAACCACCGATGGTCCTGATATCGCTAGGAACTTTTTGTGGATTTGAACCCGGAAGACAGGGATCCAGGGGTGGAAAGTCATCACCCAACGCACATAAAGCCGGTGGGAACCCAACAGAGGGAGGCTGCTATTCGAGAGGGTCTGAGGCTGGAAGAGGGGGGCCCACGGGTGGAAAATCATCACCCAACGTACATACGGAAAGGAACTTTTAGTTTATTATTTTGAACACATCAGGTCCTCAGAGGCACGAGACTTTTTGTAGAAAAGAGACTTAACCACCAGAGGTCCTGATACCTGAGAACGGAACTGTAGTCTCATGCTGGGAAAGCTTGTGCGTGTGCTCAACCCTACCACATCCTGACTCATCATTTGTGAACACTTCTTTCTTTCTCGTGAACCCTATCCCACACTCTTTTTGTATTTAGTAGTAAGGATTGGCAATAGTTTTCTTTTTTAGTATAAGCCCTTTTATTTTGACAAGATGCCAATAGGACTGCCTTATTATTATTTGATGGTCGTAACTTGCTCCCATCTTAGATTTAGGTTTAGATTAGGCATTTTTGCAATCTACCTATACAGTTTAATAAACACCCTTGAACTGTGATAACTTGTGTCTGTCTTTACTGTTGCCACCATGAGTTCCTTACAACTCCGCTCGGCAGATGAGACAGACCTGACACGGCATCTCCAGATTGTTTGCAAATTCAATGGAACTTGTTAACAGTACGTGGATATTGCCATGATGGTTGTCCACACTGAAGGACCCTGTCGCAGCAACGTCTAACAGGTGAACCAAATCCTTCACCCACATACATAAGCAGGCAATGAAAATGTTGCAGGCCAATGGAGCAATGGTTATGCCACGATTGGGGGGAGGAGTATTATACCAACTGTAAAATTTTCCATGCGCCTGGTTTTCCTTACAATTCAAAAAATGTTGCAGCCAGTGTGGTGCAGAAAAAAGGGGGACTTTTGACCCCAACCCCTTGTGAAAACAGTTTACAGTATTGCCCCACACTTTAGAAGACTGCGCCACACTTGAATAATGCTAATGAGGTAAAGTATCTTTATTGTATTACCCGTTGTGGATAACACGTGTTTCGACACACAGGTGTCTTTTTCAAATCAGGGCTAATAACGTAGCTAAGTCAAAAATAAGAAATGAATATATCATTCATGTGGGTAATTTCACAAAATAGACATATGTTAACAATTAATCATGTCAAAGTAAATCAAATAAAAATAGAAAACATGAATAAATACAAGTGAAGTAAAGTAAACATGATGTAATGATGTCACAGAAAGTTAGGAGGGTTGAAAAGGGAGGAAGTTGAAGGTAAGTACAAAGAACAAAGAAACCACATTAATTGGTATTCAAAAATAAAGGATTATAAATGAAGATCATACAACCAACATATCATTAAACCTAGGTAGAAAACCCCAGAGATGGCCCTTACCTGTATTCCAAATCTAGATTTGCAATTAGTGGGAGCAAAAGTAGTAACGGGTTAAATCCCCCTGTAGAAAATGGTGCCAAAAAAGCCCCACATTAGGTATCAGTGAAATTCCATGTAAGTAAAATCCTAAATATCTTATTATTGAGGTTAAAGAAACAATGATATCACTCTTCGGTACATAACTGGGCTCTTTACAGAGAAATGCCCAATGAATTATGCTAAAAATGATCTAAACGAGTATCCAAGCGGTGGACGGCATTTCAAATTTGCTCGCAGTGATTAAGCTTGAATGGTTAAATGCATGAGGTGCCGTAATGTGAATGCCGGTAAATGAATGAGCCATAGGTTTAAGGGTCCTGGCAATGCGATCGCCATCGGATCAATAATGTTAATCATCGGGCTGTTCATGATAACAGTTTAAAGTACGGTCTTATGATTACCGTTATTGAGAAAAGTGCTCGTGCATATACATTGCTGCCTAGCGCGTATGTTTATAGAATGGTGGTTCCCCACGCGAAGCGGCAAGAGAGAATGCTACGAGTGCGATCATATTACAAACATTTGTGCGATCGCGCTCGTGCGAGTAGTTTAAGATACGGTCTTATGATTACTGTTAATAAGAAAAGTGCTCATACATATTCATTCCTACGTAGCGCGTATGTTTACAGAATGCTGGTTTCCCATGCGAAGCGGCAAGAGAGAACGCTGCAAGTGCGATCGTATTACAAACATTCGTGTGATCGCGCTCATGCGGGTAGTTTAAGATGAGGAAGAATATTGCCTAAGTGAGTGCAGCGGGTTGAGCATTCCAGAGCTTACCTTACACCACGTACACAATTTACTGCCGTCTGAGTGAAACGCTGTACCATTAGGTCCACGTTTACATATGTTGTCTGGGCAACCAAAGTCCTGCAACCATTTCTATTAGGTCCCAGATGGAAGGTCAGGCAAAAGAACAAGCGCCATATTAGAGTGAAATAGTATTAATCTTGTGAATAGCATTAGTTATGGGATAGGAGGTAGTGGTCCCAGGGGTTAGCTAGAGTGGTACAGAAATTAGATACACTCAAAATGGTAACTTAAGCTGATTAGAAAAAAGGGGCTATGTAAGACTAATACATGATAGTAATTAGGATGAATTGCAATCATCCCACGTGTAAAGCATTGCCAGTTGGTGGTCGAATTCTCGAAATAAATGCACGTTCCCGTGCATAATGGGAAATGAATATTGGAAGAACAGTGAGGAAATAAGGGACACATTCCAGGAGTGCATCTAAAGTTGCATAATTAGTAGAAAACAAGGATGTTGTAAAACATGATTCATTATTGTGTTCGAGCTAGAGCACTGTCAAATTCAATGAAATACAAAATAATATAATTTTTGAAAGTATTGGTTACATGTGAAGTGCATCAGAAAATGTCAGTGTAAGTAACAAGTAAAACTTCATATAGGGAAATTCTAAAGAAAATACGCCATCTCATGGTCCTGGTTCAGGCCAAACTCTGTAGCTCGGAATTTACAAATAGTTCGTGCTTCGATCTGGCGTAGAAGGACTTCTCTGTCTCCGTCTCTTTCACCCAGAGAAACCTGTCTAAGTCCAATAAATCTCACATTCATTTTATCGTCCAATTGGTGCTTATTTAGCCAATGTTGGGCAAGCGGTAGTGTTGAATCAGTTTTGCTCATTGTATAAACATGCTCACGTATTCTGTATCTCAGTTCCCTGATAGTGCTGCCAATATATTTAAGTGCACATGTGCATATTATGGCATAGACTACGTATTTGCTGCGGCAATTGATAGTATATTTAATCAAAAGCTTGGTTCCTCTAGAATCAATAAAGGTCTCTGTATCCTTGTGCGCCATTTTGCACATGGCACATGACCCACACTTTCTAAATCCTGTTAGTTTGGGCAGCCACGTATCTGGTCTGGGTGTTGGTAACTTTGGCAGTAGGGAAGGGCTAAGGATGTTTTTAAGAGATCTGGCTTTTTTTAAAATTAGATTGGGTTTTTCATCAATGAGGTCTTTCAAATGATCATCAAGTTTGAGTAGATGCCAGTTCTTGTTGAGTATTTTTCTAATTTCAAAGTTATTGTGTGAAAAGGTTGTAATGAAGCTTATTTTATTGTCTACTTCTGTTTTTTGGCGATTTTTAGGTATGAGGGTTGTGTCCCTGCTCATATTCTTGACTTTTATATATGCCAGTTCTATATGCTTTTTGTTATAGCCTCTCTGGCTAAATCTGTGTTTAAGAAGATCACATTCTTGAGTGAAGTCAATGGTGTTGCCACAATTTCTCCGGGCTCTTACAAACTCACCGTTAGGTATATTTCGTATCACTGATTTATGATGACAACTTGATGCGAATAGCGTTGAGTTTGCCTAAGTTGCTTTGCGAAATGTTTTCGTCAATAAGTGTCCATCCATCACATATATGGTGAGGTCCAAGAAATCTAAACTGGTGTCACTTGATGGTCCTGAGAGGAAGACCCCTTCTGTATTGCTGTTGAGTCGATCTTTGAATTCAATTAGGTCTTGTTCATTACCATTCCAAATAAGCAAGATATCGTCAATGAATCTGGTCCACATCACGATTTTATCTTGTGCATTGAGATCCGTGTAAACATATTTGTCCTCAAATTGGCTCATAAACAGGTTTGCAAGGGCAGGTGCATATTTCACACCCATAGCCACTCCCTGTATCTGCTTATAGTAGTTTTGATTAAACAAAAAAATATTGTTTTCCAACGTTATTGTCATCATTTCTTTCAACATGGTCACATACTGGTAATGTGAAGCTGTTTCCCCACAAAAGGTGTAATCAATGGTTTGAATAGCTGCCTCATGTCTGATGGAGGTATATAGGGCTCGGACATCCCAGGTAACAAGTTTGTATGTGTCCTTCCAATCGATGAGTTGAAGTTTCTTAATTACATCGGTAGAGTCTTTACAGAAAGCTCTGATTGCAGGTACACGTGGACTAAGTATGTTGTCGATAAACTCGCTGATTTTCTCTGTGGCCCAACCCATACCGCTAACAATCGGTCTTCCTTCCGGTATCTTATCAAATGTTTTGTGCACTTTGGGTAGAAAATAAATGGTCGGGACCACAGGGTACGAGACAGATAAGTAGGCTTTTTCTTCTGCAGTTATAAGACCTTTCCTTTCCCAGGATTGTAACTGTTCAGTTATCTGATTTTTAATTTTCACAGTAGGGTTCGACCGAAGTTTCTCATAGCAAATGGCGGTTGTTAAATGATTTAAGGCCATCTGTATATAGTCTGTACGGTCCATGATTATTATTTTACCCCCTTTGTCAGCTTCTTTAATAACTATGGACTGGTCCATTTGTAAGTTGTTCAAAGCTCTGGTCTCTTCCGATGTAAGATTATTCTGTTTAGTGGTGAATCTGTAGCTGGACTTACTCTTGCGTTCAAATAGGGTGTTGATGTCCATTTGGACTACCTTGTGGAAGGCATTGATCATATTGTCCTGGCTCAATTGCGGAGTAAACTTGGATTTAGTTTTCAATTGTTTGGTGGATATACTGATAGGTTGGATTCTAAAATCATGAAGTGTTTCATGTACTTTCAAATCATCTGATTCAAGACTGCGTAGTAAATGGATGTTCTCAATGTCTTGGATAGACAGCGAGGTTGGTACTGGCTTCTCTTGTCTGGGACGATATTGTTGTACTTGCGTGGCAAAGAACTTTTTCAATTTCGATTTCCTGGTGAATTTGAACAAATCAATTTATGTTTGAAAATGGTCATATTTATATGTCAGTGCAAAGGAAAGGCCTTTGTTGAGTAGTTTTATTTCATCTGCTGTCAGGTCTTTGGATGAGATATTCATCACAAGGTTATCGTTGGGTTTATTCCCGTAGCTAATCGGGCCCTAGCTCTTGTCAAGCGTCTGTAATCTTCCAAAGCATCTGGATTTCCGCTGTCTTGAACCCCCCCTCCTTCCTCTCCTCCTGTTGGAATTGGTTTGGGGTTTGTTGGTAGGTTGCTTTGAAAATGGACTTGCTTGGTGTTAATCAGTCTACTTCCCTTCTTAAATCGTCTAATTTGGTTAAAAAAACCAGAACCAGCGATATTATGTTCTCCTTCCTTAGGTTCATCCTTATCGGTCTCAGAGTCAACATCAGAACTACCTGGTGAAGGATTGGGTGTGCTCTCTTTGGAAGATGGTTTCGGTAATTTATTGTATTTTTCTTGAAAAGTGCACACTTTGTCTTCACGATAATCTCGTTCATCTCGATAGAATTTTCGAACTTTCCGTATCTTAATCTCATCTTGATATTCCATTCGTATTTCATGCACCCACTTAGGCAATATTCTTCCTCATCTGAAACTACCCGCAGGAGCGCGATCGCACAAATGTTTGTAATACGATCACCCTCGCAGCGTTCTCTCTTGCCGCTTCGCGTGGGAAACCAGCATTCTGTAAACATACGCGCTACTTAGGAATGAATATGTACGAGCACTTTTCTTATTAACAGTGATCATAAGACCGTATCTTAAACTACTCGCACGAGCGCGATCGCACGAATGTTTGTAATACGATCGCACTCGTAGCATTCTCTCTTGCCGCTTCGCGTGGGGAACCACCATTCAATAAACATACGCGCTAGGCAGCAATGTATATGCACAAGCACTTTTCTCAATAACGGTAACCATAAGACCGTACTTGAACAGCCCGATGATTAACATTATTGATCCGATGGCGATCGCATTGCCAGGACCCTTAAACCTATGGCTCATTCATTTACCGGCATTCAGATTACGGCACCTCACACATTTAACCATTCAAGCTTAATCACTGCGAGCAAATTTGAAATGCCGTCCACCGCTTGGATACTCGTTTAGATCATTTTTAGCATAATTCATTGGGCATTTCTCTGTAAAGAGCCCAGTTATGTACCGAAGAGTGATATCATTGTTTCTTTAACCTCAATAATAAGATATTTAGGATTTTACTTACATGGAATTTCACTGATACCTAATGTGGGGCTTTTTTGGCACCATTTTCTACAGGGGGATTTAACCCGTTACTACTTTTGCTCCCACTAATTGCAAATCTAGATTTGGAATACAGGTAAGGCCCATCTGTGGGGTTTTCTACCTAGGTTTAATGATATGTTGGTTGTATGATCTTCATTTATAATCCTTTATTTTTGAATACCAATTAATGTGGTTTCTTTGTTCTTTGTACTTACCTTCAACTTCCTTCCTTTTCAACCCTCCTAACTTTCTGTGACTTCATTACAGCATGTTTACTTTACTTCACTTATATTTATTCATGTTTTCTATTTTTATTTGATTTACTTTGACATGATTAATTGTTAACATATGTCTATTTTGTGAAATTACCCACATGAATGATATATTCATTTCTTATTTTTGACTTAGCTACGTTATTAGCCCTGATTTGAAAAAGACACCTGTGTGTCGAAACACGTGTTATCCACAACGGGTAATACAATAAAGATACTTTACCTCATTAGCATTATTCAAGTGTGGCGCAGTCTTCTAAAGTGTGGAGCAATACTGTAAACCAATGGAGCAATGCTTCACTTTGCATGAAGTGCAAATTCATCCCATTGATGCTAGTCTAAAGGCATATTCGGCCAAGGCCACTTCAATAGGGATGTATGGTGCTGCTATTTGGCGGTTTGTGGAAGCAGGCAAATGGCAAGTGGGACAGAATATGTTCTTGTGTAATATTCTAGGCCTTAAGACATAATGAACCTAATTCACAGAAGCGTTTCATAATGGCAAAACCCCATTGGAAAACGCTCTGTGATTAAGGACCAATATGACAATTTATGATGTTCACTTGGAATTAGGAATTACTTTTTTGAGTGATCTAATTGGCATGCAATCATTGTTGTTCTGGGTTAGTGTTTGGAACAACCATGAAACTGTATTTACAAACAAAATGCTTAGATATGTATGTAGGAGACTCTTTATGGGTAGAATACACTGGCTGAATTATGTAATAAAGCATCTGTATGGACTAGGTTTAGAGCATACAGGCTACCATTCTCGAGCACCAGGCAGCAAGAGTTTGCGACAGAAAGCGGGAGAGAGGAATTTTCCCATAGGGTTGCATTGGGGATTTCATTATTTTAGGCAGAGTGTTGGCATGTGTGGTGTAGAGACCTAGTTATTAAGCCCAGATAGTATCCCCCAAGGTGCCAAGAAATATATTAAGGGAACATTCTGGAATGAACTGAGATTGGAATGTGAATTTTCAGTAAGGGTCAAGGTTAGTGTGAGATCCTACATACTGTTGGCACTGCAAACACCATCCGCAGAATATTTTAAATGAGTGACTTCAAAGCATCACAGATTGGTCCTGAACTTGGTGTAGATTAGGACTGCTACCTTTAAGCAAACCAGTGTGCATATGCTGGCCATGTGATATCAGTACAAAGAATGATATGTGCCTATGTGGATATGGCTGTCAAACGGCACCTTATGCTATTTCGCACATTATATAAGGACATTCAGAGTGCAAATGACACATGAACTAAGCAACCATAGATTAGCTCTAACACACCGTTGAATTTCGCCTGATCGATTTACCTGTGTTGCAGTGTTCAGATTTTTACCATTGGTGTTAAGGAGGAGAAATAATGTTTAAATAGTTTACAGGCTTATTTTATTCTGGAAGTTGTATGTATTACCTGCAAATAGAGTTATGTTTTTAAAGTGTTATAGATTGTAAAATATTTTCAAATTGCTATATGTGCTGTATGTATTTACTTTCAAAGATTGATATAATCTGAAATAAAGTTTTAACTATCATGTTATTATATGCTATTATTTAAAAAAAACTCACTGATGATTTAATGACTATAGAGTTGCTTCATATATAACAATAATAGTGTAATTACTTGACCAATAACGGGTGGGTTGTCCACCTATTCGCAAAACTGGCCCCGCCTGCTCAGGTCAAGCAGAGAGGGATGATGCATCTGTGGAAATAGTCTCAGTCTTTATTCCGGCAGTCCATGCATGTCAGTCTTCTTATGCAGAGGACGTTCCACTGACACTGCACACCATGAATAGGGACGGAGCAGTCATTGATTTGACTAGAGAATCGCCTCCGCCCTCTAAACCATGCAATCAGAGTGTGGTTGCTGAGGTACGAAACTCGCTAAGTGCCACTAGTACTATTAACAATTCGACCCAAGTAAAAATTGCTAAAATTGTGAAGAAAAGACCTCTGAACACCCGGAAAAAGACTCAAAGTACGTTGAGCCTCAACTCCAATGTAGTAGCTTATAATGTTTCCCAACCTTCTGTCATGTCTCCATTATTCGAAGAAATTATCACGCATGCAACAACTTCTCCCAAGCAACCTACAATGGGTTTTTCTACTCAGACGGTCTTTAATCTCCAGTTAAGCAATCCTAACTTCCTTTTGTCATCACTGGCTACATTACCTCTAAGATCAAGCATTGGAATTATGTGCGATCTACCTCTTGGGTTTCTCCCTGCTCAGGCTGTTCATTGTGACTCGCCCTCTACCAATGGAGCTGAGACCCCAAAAATCCAGCCAGAGCAGGTTTCAACATTAAATGAACTGAATCAAGACATGATATTGCGCAGGATTGCGAATAATCTAGAGCAGCTGAATCAGCTACCATCTAGTGCTAAATATGCCACCACCGGAGATGCCTTTCACCCTGTTCAATTGAATATTAATTCCCGACTGTTACGATGTAGACTCTGGACACAGAATATAGTTAACAAGGGTTCTTTATTCAAGCATGAAGGCTGACAACCCCAGCCAGGGACAACCTCCAACTGGTTACTGGCTGGAACCTCTACTCTCTAGATTCCATTCTAGAAGTTCACCAGCAACTGCCAGATGCACACAGTAACAGTGGCTAGATGACAACACCACATTCCGGGCAAAGCATGTCAGACTTACATTACAACACAAATACCATAACACACACGAATCCCACTCCTAACACCTCTCCTCCTTCTTGCTCTAACACAAAACAAAATGAAGAAATGGATTGTACCTCACCTCGGCATGGCTTTTGACTCACCAGACCTGAGAAGAGCTACCCTCTCTTTATTCTAAACTCTGCCTCCTTTGACCAAAATGGAGGACCCTAAGTCTTTAACCACTTGCTTGGCCTCAGAAAACACTGAGGCCCCCTTGCGAACATTGGAGGGTAATTATAACTTAACCCAATCTCCTTCATTCACCTGTAAATCCCTACAACAGTGTATAACATCATACCGCTCCTTGGCCCTGACGCCACTCCCACTCACCTTCTCCCTCATGCCCTCTACATCAACCTCCACCATTCTGGACTTGCCCAACCATCCCGGGCAAAAATGATAATTCGGCCTCCTACCACGCAGAACCTCAAATGGAGACACTCCAGTGACGCTATGTGGAGCTAACCTATACTGGAACGTCCTTTCCATAACCGAACGAGTCCAATCCCCACCTGTGGCAACCGCAATCCTTATCACTTCCATCAACGTCCTATTAAAACGCTCCACACACCCATTACTCTGGGGATGATAAAGAGAAGTAGTAACCTGCTCAAAACCATATTTATCCAAAAACTCCCTGAATTCCTTAGAAACAAACTGGGACCCAGTGTCCGATAAGCATTTCTTGGGAAAGCCTTCTCTCCAAAATAAGTGTTCAAGAATCTTAATGATGCTGCTACTAGAAATATCCTTCAAAACACAAACCTCTTGCCGTTTTGACAATAAGTCCATCACCACCAGCAAATATGTATTCCTGGATCCTCTAATATTGAACGGACCCAGAAGATCATATGCCACTTCGTCCCAGGGCACTTTGGGCACACTCCTTAAAACCATAGGCACCCTTTTTACGACCAACCCTTTATCTCCTTCAACACACTCCACACATGACGACACTTGCTCCTCAACATCTTTGTCCACCCCAGGCCACCAAAATTCCGACCTCCCTAACCCTTTTGTCCTGGCCACACCCAAAAAGCTCCACCATGGGCCAAATCAACCACCAACTTCCTGATCCCATCAGGTACCACCAGTTGGTGACCTCTACACAAATAGTCCCCATGTAGGCACAACTCATTCTGCACCCTGCCATAGCGCTTTGAAACACATTGTGTATAGGCGCTATATAAATAAACTATCATATCATATCATATCATATATCATATCATATCATACCCTTCCATGGATTTAGCCTCCAACATGACCTTACCACCACTAATAGATGCCATGACATATCTTCAACACACGCTGCATCCCATTCCTCCTTCCTCAAACTGCTGTGCACCTGAAGAATTTCACCCGCTTCATCAACATTCATCTGCATTCAAATTTTGTCCTGCCTGTTCTATGCCAGACACACCCTGCTCCACTGACCTGGAAAGCGCGTCCGCAACAACAATACTCCTGCCCTGTATGTGTACCATCTCAAATCGCAAACCCTGTAAGGCACTCACCCATTTCATGATGCGCCTCAAGACACCTTCAAGTCCCCCTTTTGAGAAAATACTAACTAAAGGTTTGTGGTCAGTACAAATAGTCAATTCCCTACCCCCCAAAAACCTTTTAACCTTCTCAACGCCCCACACACATGCCAATGCTTCTTTCTCCACCACCGAGTACCTGCATTCTGTATCCTTTAAGATCCTGGAGGCAAAAGCAACCGTCTAACTCTCCCCCATCCTCTTGCATCAAGACCGCCCCAAGCCAAAGTCACTAGCATCTAAAAAAATCTATGTCTTTTTACTTTCTTCAAACATCTTTAAAATGGGTGATTCAAGATTGCCTCCTTGATATCAGCAAATTCCCTAGCACTTTGCTAATCCCACACAAAAACCACCTCCTTGCGGGTGAGTCTCCTCATAGCTCATGTCCTTCCAGACAAGCCCCTCACAAATTTCCCATAAAATTCTCTTAAACCATGAAACGATAACACGTCACCCTTACTCTTGGGAACCAACATGGACCTGATGGCCTCTACAGCATCCTCCTTGGGTTTAACTCCTTGACCCAAGATTTCATGACCCAAATATACTACCTTGTCAGATTTAAACGTGCACTTTTCCATAGTCACAGTCAAACCCGCCTCATGCAAAATAGTCATTACTCTCCTCAATCTCTCGTCATGTTCGCTCTCATTGCGACCACACACAAGAACATTGTCCTGATAAAACATAACTCCATGCTCACCTCCCAACAACTTATGCATAACACACTGAAACACGCTGGTAAGCTGACTTCAAATCCAAAATGGAGAATACATTTGCCCCAGCTACACCTGCTAACAAGTCATCAATTCTGGGCAATGGAAACTTATCTGCGATAATCATGCTATTAAGATGTCTCAAATCAATACACAGTGTGATCTTCCCATTGGACTTTCTAACAATAACAATGGGACGAACCCACTCAGATGACTGTATCCTCTCTATCACACCATCACTCTCCATCTTGACTAGCTCACTCTCCACCTCTTTTTTAAGGGCCAACGGTACTGTACGCAACTTAGCTATTTTGGGTTCAAATCCCTCTTCAACCGAATTTTATATACAAAACCCTTCAGGCATCCCAATATTGTCATTAGAACATTTAATCATGAGTTGATCCCTTAAGTGCTCATCATGGCAGTGGGTAAATCTGCACTTTACAGCCAACCCCCTAAGAGCCGTAATGAAATCCTCTACGTTCTCTCCCACCTTTTGCTCCCTGGTGGCAAACTTAAACCGTTCCAAAATAATATTTTGTTCAACCTGATAATGTTTGTCCAGCTTGGCAGTGTTTTTTCATATGGACTAACATCACCCACATCCGTAGGTTCCGGTAATTTTCTCAGCACATCTTGCCCTGCAGGGCCTAAAAAATGAAAGAGCAAGGCTTCTTTTCTTTCATTAGAATAATTTGCCCAAACATGGCTAATGCATACTTGACAAATCTTTCTCTCCATCCTGCCCACCTCACTCTGGGCTCCCCAACCCTACTTAAGAAGAACACAGGTGCAGGAACATTTGCCATGGTGCTCGCAGCAGATGACAATCAATGTACACGAGAGTTTGATGCCTCACTGCCCCATCCCTGGATTGCCCAACGAGTTAGTTGAGCCTGCACTGAAACTTCACCACTATGAAACAGCTGAGCCAAGCGAAATCGAAATGCCACACTGCTTGGCTCTCAATCTCCCTTGTTCTCTTTCCCACTCACCGGCAAAGAACAGTCACAGTCACTACTCCATAGCACAAAAGAGAAAACTGTTGTGGTCACATCCAAAGCGCTGATCCGCACAACAAAACCTCTCCAAAAGCCTCTCCGTAATGCTGCGCTGTGTTGCCGGGAAAACTCAATCAAACAATATGGCTGTCACGTAATTTACGCAGCTAGGTCCTTTCCTCTAAAGGACCGCGTCACCTCTACTTCTCGGAGTCCTGGCCGCACGTCGTTGAGAGTTAAGCCGCACGTCACAGATACAAGGTAAGAAACGCTGCTGACATCACAGTTCGGCAGAGTTGCTGGGGAAGGCTGGGTCATTCAAATGTATACAACTCGGTATACAACTCCGGCTACGTTGCCATTCCCCACAGCAACCTCCGTACAAGCTACCCAGGACATAGCTTACCATGTCATGCACACGGGGGTTCAATCTGCATGCAGGGCACATCCAAATGCAATCGCACACGTCTCCAGTCCCTTTCTCTCCTTTGCTCGTCCCACAGAAGCGTGTTCCCTTCTTCCACTTCCTGCTGCACTGCGCAGCACCACTGGGGTTGTCCTGAAGGCACAATCTTCGTCGCCAATGTTACGATGTAGACTCTGGACACAGAGTATAGTTAACAAGGGTTCTTTATTCAAGCATGAAGGCTGACAACTCCAGCCAGGGAACACCTCCAACTGGTTACTGGCTGGAACCTCTACTCTCTAGATTCCATTCTAGAAGTTCACCAGCAACTCCCAGATGCACATAGCAACAGTGGCTAGATGACAACACCACATTCCGGGGCAAAGCATGTCTGACTTACATTACAACACAAATACCATAACACACACGAAACCGACTCCTAACACCTACCTCCATTTCTTTCAAAAGATCAGAAGACTTTGTTGAACAAATTCTATTGTCCAGGGTCCCTTGTTTTCTAGCAGCCTTCGAATATCAGTGCTGGGGCAACTGTAGGCTCTAATCAACCTTCTGATTTAGGGGACATTTATAGGGAGCAATTATATTCAAATCTGTATCCAACGATTGCCACTGGGGTGGAGCAACTGTTGGAGAGGTTACATATGTCAAAGATACAACCTGGACCAAGCGTGTGTATGAACGGTTTGGAAAAGCTTAAACCCAAACCATTTAGTATACTCCGTCAGGCCAGGGAGTCTGATGATCTGAGGGGCCGAATGGCAGAATCCAGTTATTGGCAAGCAGGAAAGAGTTGCGACCAACCAAGAGTGAATTTAACCTAAAAGTAACCAGTTTACTGGGCTCTGATGTCCCGGTGTGTCTAAACAGGACTAATATTCTATTGATCTTTTCCGAATTACCCGCTCTGGGTTTATTAACGTCTGCTGACATAGAGCGGGTTGCTTTTCCTGACCGTAGTCACCCTGAAACTTCAATTATATATTTCAAATCTAATCTGGTGAAAGAGTTGGTTTAGTCCGGTAGGATAAGCTTACAGGCCCTTGGTTTTGATGTTAGCTATGTAACTCAGCAGGAGGGAACGGGCACAGGGCATGGTGGGGGTCTCCAGATATTGGTAAGATCTGTGCAAAATTCTAATGACCTTGTGGATGGCAATAATGTAGATTGGCCTGCACTCACATCAACACTTTGGCGGAAAATTGACCCATAGCCCTCCGACCCCCCAACAGGAGTTTCCACTGAGAAGAGAGACCTGGTTTTGAGTGTTAAATCATGGAATACTAGAGGGAGGTTCCCTGTTGTTCAATAATCCCGATGCTATGTGTGTGTTAAAATAATCCGATTGCATCTTTTTACAAGAGGCTTGGCTGACTGCACCCCCGGTATTAGGTGCCTTCCAGGTGTTTCAAGCGTCAAACCATCTAGTGGGGGTGGTAGACCATTGAGGGCTTCTAATTGCAGTTGATGTGTCCATGGTGTTGACAGTGGTACCCTTTCCCGACCTCCCCTTTGGGGTGATGGCAATTTCGCTCATGTCTGAGGATTTTCAGTTTAAACTGTTATTGCTTAATGTTTACTGGCATCAGGGGGTGGCCGAACTCAACCCCTTTCTAAGTGTGATTGTCGAGATCATTCAACTGTGGTCAACTAATAATGATAATGATAGGGTCATTGTGGTTCGGGATCATAATGCAAACTGTTTGCGACAAGCTCCTGGAATTGATCTCTTTGAAATGCCTGCGGACATATTCCTACGTAACTTGAAATTTCAAACTGGTAGGAGTTACTGTATGGCGGTAGAGACGTTGGGGCTCTACCCATTAAATGGGCTAGATTTTGGTTAAGAATCTAACATGCATACATGGTTTAGAGGAGACAGTGCCTCGATTTTAGATTACATTTTTATTGATGCTTGCAGGGATGCCATTTAGGGGTCGCCAGAGGTCGCAACTGCGACCTCTGAGGTCTCCCGTGCAACCTCTAAAAAAAATTATTTTTAAAAATACTTTTGTTTTAATGCAAACTCCTGGGCTGTGGCCTGCACCATGTGGCTCTTTACTTCTGGAGTGGCTGGCTTTCTTGTTCAGGCCACTTAAATAAAAGAAGAAAAAGAAGAACAGGAGTGCCACAAGTCTAGCACTTTCAGCACTGACCCTAAATAAGAAAGAATAGAAATACAAAATAATGTGTCTTTCTGGAATTCTATACAATAATTGCTAGACTCATTAAAGGTTTATTTCAGGCACACTTCAGGGGGTGAGTCACTGATTTAGTCTGTTCTTAAACGCCTCAACTCAGCTTTTTATCCTTCTAAGGTCGATAAATGAGTACCAACACAGGTTGGGTGATATTGGCTGTATATTTTTTCTATATAAAGCACATAAGCGCAAGTGCTATATAATAACACATCATTATCAATTGGTCATGGACGTCTGTTTGCATTCACAGTAATTTGGTAATATGGGCCTATACACACTGATCTTAACGATACATATGGCGATCCATTCTTGTATGAAATGTACATCACATTATAGTGATATCCTAACCATATTTTTCATAGTGTACAATGCTATGTGATGCCACTTCCTGTTTTGTCAACGGGTGAAAGGTTGTGTTCCATCGCTTCCCGCGATATCACTTCGGGGTGGGGTCAAATGATCACTTCCTGTGATGTCATCAGGGGTCAAGGGTCGTGTGATGTCACTTCCGCTACCCCTGACATTTTGATGAAATGACGTGCCTGGATGCTTGTTTGTTGAATTTTTGTTCCTCTTTTTCTATTTTTAAGAATGTTTGGAGTGACCACGGTATCTTAAAAGCTGAATTTAACATTTGGATTAGTACCCGGTAACAGGCTAGATTGTCAATCGTTATTATAGATCTATTCTGCTAAAAACAAAGGAAATCTTACTTAGAAGAAAGATCATTACTGAAAGTAATAGTGGTTGCAGATTCTGTAATGTATCTATTGAAACTATTAAGCATTTGATGCTCGATTATAATGCCTTGTCCGAATCTAAAAATACGTTTTTGGATAAACATCAAGAGAATCGCACTGTACTGGCAGATGCATTCTTCTGGAGGAGATGTTTAAATGTCCAGAGTGTTACGGAAGGCCTATCAGTGGCTGCTTTTATTAAGAGTATGAATTTAATGTAACATTACCGTGGTTCATCAAATTTATTCTTATGTATTTTATGTAGATTTATTGTATTTGCTATGGATAATTGTTTTTCTAGTTCTTTTTGATGAGTATTTTCTTTTGTACTATTTATCCAATATGATTTGTAGTTTCTATTTTTGTGAAGGTTTTTTTTTTTTTAAATACAAATAAATACAAAGAAATTACAAAAAAAACATATTTTCTGTATTTCACACCACAAAGTTATTTGCCACTCAACTTACTCATGGCAACTTCTTGTAATGTAAGAAAAAGAGGGTGAGGAGGGCACCACGTATTATAGTAGTTGCTTATATTAAGAAAATCATAAATTCACTATACAGTAAGTTCATCGTAATGTTCTCGCCTGGAGCTGCCAATCCAAAAACGGTCCTGTGGCACTAGGACCTAATCGAACAAAAAACTTCCAAGAAACAAAGTGAATCCACTTTGTTAGGAAAGGCGCATCTCAGTTAGCCCCAAATAGGTTGCTAATGTTTAATATGTTGTAGATTAGGTATCCAGTTTACGATATAAAAGTAATGAAGTTCAAAGAAATATTTTAGCAGGAATTGTTAAATTCACATTTCTGTAATATTTGCCGCCAAAATTTGTTTTTGTAAATCACACAATGAGTTTGCATCTCAAATTGCCCATAATACTCTGGTGCCAATGCATTTCGGATTTAATCCTTCTTCAGGGCGGTATTATAGCAAAAAACAAGTAGTATAGCATGACTCGGTCATGCCGAACGCTGAAATCGTGGTGTTGTACGAGGGTACAACAAGATCTACAAGAAAGTTAAACAAAAATGCTAAGTCATCCTCAAGTCCTTCCGTAGGTAAGGCATGTGAAATCTAATTGTTACTGCTGTACTTACTAAGCTTCTGTTGTGCACAAAGCATGACCGCAGAGTGAGCCGCTTGCAACGCGCTCGCGTTAGTTTACCTTTCGTTTTAAAGGTTACCATGGAGACGGTGCGAGGCGTCGTGGTCCTGCCTGGAGCACGTACGCCTCGCGCCCCACCCTCGGGCGCGAGCCAGGGGGCGGGGATGTCTCCATGGTGACCAACGCATTGAAAGTCAATGCGCGTGATTGTAATCTCATGTCTACTGAGCCTAAAGGCGCAATAGCTAGAGCAATTAGGGGACTAGCAGTGTGTATTCATTTAACGGATCGTAATGATGTATGCAAGACTATAGGTCCACATTGACTAAATATGGGAAGTAGGGCGTATGAAATAAAATAATCCATAGTAATCCAACTCTGGGACATGTATTCTATCACTATGGTGTCATTTAAGCAATGAGTTTTCCACTATTATGAAGACATAAACCTAGGTATAGTGCAATCTTAGAGAAAAACATGGCAAGGAATGTAAAATGCGGTTAAATAGCGGAACAATAGCAACAGTTGTTTTCATGGAAAATATCGATCTTCTGTGAATAAAATATCGATCTTCTGTGAATAAAATATAAAGTTAATTCTATTCTACAGAAATGATTCTACAAGAAACACATGAAGTTTATTTCTTCATTGAGCCCCCTTGGAGTAAGGGAACTCAGACAGTCTATCCAAAAGGATTCTCTTTGATCCATTTTCCTTTGGAAATTCTCGTGGGTGTCTCTTTTAGAAACCACTTCTAGGATAACAGAGCGGATCTGAGCCAGGTTGTGTTTCTTCTCATCCCAATGTCTAGACACCGCTGAGTTCAGATTGTGGTTCCTTATGCATGATCTGTGTTCGTTCCACCTAATTTTTGCTACTCGCAATGTCTGACCCACATAGTACAGTCCACACGGACACTTGATGGCATATATCACGTTAATAGAGTCACATGTAGCAAAATCTTTCAATCTGATTGTCTCTCCTGTATGGGGATGTTTTACTGTTTCTCCTTTCATCACATAGCTACAATTGCTACAATTCAAACAAGGAAATGTTCCAATTCTTTCTGTGAGTTTCTTCTTAAGTGCTGGTTTAGTTTGAACTAGTCTATCTTTTAGGTTTTGACTCCGCTGATAGGCAAATGTGGGTACTTCATTAAACAGGTGTTCTACTCTCTGATCACATAATAATGTTTTCCAATGTTTTTTAATAATGCACTTAATACGGTTGCTTTGACGTGAGTATTTGGACACAAAGACCAGTGGGGGAGCCGACTCTTGCCTAGTCTTTATCTTCAATAGGTCTTCTCTGCTTTGTGTGGCTACTCGTGATTGAGCTGTGTTTATTTCTTCTTCCGAATATCCTGATAGCCTGTGTTGGTAATCTTAATGTCTACATCCAGAAAGTGGATGTTAGTTAGGGAGTGTTCTTGAGTAAATTGGATACGGGCATCTATGTTGTTGAGATATGTGAAGAAGTTGAGCAGTTCTTCTTCTGTATCTTTACTCTTATTCCGATTTAGGGGGTGAGGCGGTGGAATGGATGCTACTCAATGCTGAAGAGATACCAGCTCAGAAAGAATTCATAATGGTACTCCTGGAGTTTATTAGCAATAACTCATATTTCCGATATAAGAATGACTACTATCTCCAAGTGGCTGGGACAGCCATGGGAGCCACTATGGCCCCCTCCTATGCTAACTCATTCATGTACAAATTTGAATTTGAAAACATACTACAAAATGAACATTGGTACCCAAAATTGTGTCTTTGGATCAGGTATATCGACGACATATTTGGAATATGGAAAGATACAGAAGAAGAACTGCTCAACTCCTTCACATATCTCAACAACATAGATGCCCGTATCCAATTTACTCAAGAACACTCCCTAACTAACATCCACTTTCTGGATGTAGACATTAAGATTACCAACACAGGCTATCAGACCACCATCTTTCGAAAACCCACAGATCGGAACAATCTATTACAACGCCTTAGCTTCCATCAACCGAGTCTCATAAAAAACCTTCCATACAGCCAGATGCTCAGGGTAAAAAGATTGGTAAGTGACCCAGAAGACTACAAGATAGCCATCCAAGAGATGGGGAAAAAGTTCCTGGAGAGGGGATATTCGGAAGAAGAAATAAACACAGCTCAATCACGAGTAGCCACAGAAAGCAGAGAAGACCTATTGAAGATAAAGACTAGGCAAGAGTCGGCTCCCCCACTGGTCTTTGTGTCCAAATACTCACGTCAAAGCAACCGTATTAAGTGCATTATTAAAAAACATTGGAACACATTATTATGTGATCAGAGAGTAGAACACCTGTTTAATGAAGTACCCACATTTGCCTATCAGCGGAGTCAAAACCTAAAAGATAGACTAGTTCAAACTAAACCAGCACTTAAGAAGAAACTCACAGAAATAATTGGAACATTTCCTTGTTTGAATTGTAGCAATTGTAGCTATGTGATGAAAGGAGAAACAGTAAAACATCCCCATACAGGAGAGACAATAAGATTGAAAGATTTTGCTACATGTGACTCTATTAACGTGATATATGCCATCAAGTGTCCGTGTGGACTGTACTATGTGGGTCAGACATTGCGAGTAGCAAAAATTAGGTGGAACGAACACAGATCATGCATAAGGAACCACAATCTGAACTCAGCTGTGCCTAGACATTGGGATGAGAAGAAACACAACCTGGCTCAGATCCGCTCTGTTATCCTAGAAGTGGTTTCTAAAAGAGACACCCACGAGAATTTCCAAAGGAAAATGGATCAAAGAGAATCCTTTTGGATAGACTGTCTGAGTTCCCTTACTCCAAGGGGGCTCAATGAAGAAATAAACTTCATGTGTTTCTTGTAGAATCATTTCTGTAGAATAGAATTAACTTTATATTTTATTCACAGAAGATCGATATTTTATTCACAGAAGATCGATATTTTCCATGAAAACAACTGTTGCTTTTGTTCCGCTATTTAACCGCATTTTACATTCCTTGCCATGTTTTTCTCTAAGATTGCACTATACCTAGGTTTATGTCTTCATAATAGTGGAAAACTCATTGCTTAAATGACACCATAGTGATAGAATACATGTCCCAGAGTTGGATTACTATGGATTATTTTATTTCATACGCCCTACTTCCCATATTTAGTCAATGTGGACCTATAGTCTTGCATACATCATTACGATCCGTTAAATGAATACACACTGCTAGTCCCCTAATTGCTCTAGCTACTGCGCCTTTAGGCTCAGTAGACATGAGATTACAATCACGCGCATTGACTTTCAATGCGTTGGTCAGCATGGAGAGATCCCCGCCCCCTGGTTCGCGTCCGAGGGTGGGGCGCGAGGCGTACGTGCTCCAGGCAGGACCACGACGCCTTGCACCGTTTCCATGGTAACCTTTAAAACGAAAGGTAAACTAACGCGAGCGCGTTGCAAGCGGCTCACTCTGTGGTCACGCTTTGTGCACAACAGAAGCTTAGTAAGTACAGCAGTAACAATTAGATTTCACATGCCTTACCTACGGAAGGACTTGAGGATGACTTAGCATTTTTGTTTAACTTTCTTGTAGATCTTGTTGTACCCTCGTACAACACCACGATTTCAGCGTTCGGCATGACCGAGTCATGCTATACTACTTGTTTTTTGCTATAATACCGCCCTGAAGAAGGATTAAATCCGAAATGCATTGGCACCAGAGTATTATGGGCAATTTGAGATGCAAACTCATTGTGTGATTTACAAAAACAAATTTTGGCGGCAAATATTACAGAAATGTGAATTAAACAATTCCTGCTAAAATATGTCTTTGAACTTCATTACTTTTATATCGTAAACTGGATACCTAATCTACAACATATTAAACATTAGCAACCTATTTGGGGCTAACTGAGATGCGCCTTTCCTAACAAAGTGGATTCACTTTGTTTCTTGGAAGTTTTTTAACTTCTTGTAATGTCACATCTCATGGCGTCTATAAGTATCAAAGACGGATACTTCTTGCAGTACACTTTTCTGTGAAGCCACTTAAGTTGGTGTCAATAAATGTGCAAATTAGGGTGTTTGCATGTATTTTGCAGGCCACGGCCTGGATGAGTGTCATACATGTATAATGGCCCACGGCTTTGTTATTTTTGTGCTTTGTATGTGTTAAAATGCTATATGCCAAAAGATGTTACCAAAAAGGTGGATTGGGGGAGTCTGGAGGGGGTGCGAATCACACCATACAGAACGGCAGGGTGGGGTGCAAATCATACCAAGTGCTAGCAGTCCTCTTCTGATGCACTACTATTTATAGTGTCCTGTGAAATCATTTTGTAAAATTGGCCACCCTAGATTTGCCACTTGTCCAAATTGAGCAAACCTGGGCCTAACATCACCTTGTTATCAAAACCTGGTGAGGTGGTGTTATGTTTTATCCACATGATGATGTTTTCATTGTGAAGTGTTAACATTCTATGTTAAGTCTCTTGTTTACATTCTAGTCTGAGCTCTAGAGTGTTGGAGCTCAGACAGTTGATGAAGGTTTTTCTCCCTGCAGCTGTGTCTGCTGCCTGCTCCCTTTAGCTTTAAATAAACCTCCCCATATCCATATCTCAGTGTCCTCGTTATTCAACACTGGCGACCAGGATCTTACGCGAAGACGAAAGCAATCCTGACTCACCTGCGATCACACTGCATTGCTCCATGGGAGGGTGCCGCCACCTGCTTACTGCCCTGGAGGCGAGCGTGGAGCAATTGGAGTGCTCGGAGCACTTGCATAAGGCTCTGTGAGGCAGCAGACACTGCAGCCCCCCGCCCGGTGACAGGATAGGAGAGGGGTGCCGTCCGGGCGGGGCAGAGCCAACTGTTGGACATTTGGGCTTGTGCGCCCAATCAATTGAAAAGAAAAACGCACACGGCAATGCCTGGACTCGCGCATTCAATCTACGACGAGCAACCCGGCACTTTTCTCTCTTCCTAGTGATTGTGGTTACTAAGCAACTACAAACACATTGTTAAACGCTGCATTTGAGTGTGCTCATTCATCATTAAGAACTCTTCATTGTGAAGTCACAAAGCATTCAGCAGCCAGAACGTTCCTTCATTATTCTACAATCTAAAAGTGCTACACTATTAAGTCATAAAGTGGCCCACAGCCTGTACATTCCACCAAATTGCTCAGGCACTAAAGTTCTGAATGGATTGATGTTGTGTTCTTCTGAGTCAATAGAGAAGTCCCACTACTGCAAATTGGACTCATTGTTCCACACAGTGAAATAATAGAAACATGGCTGCAGCAATTCCTCCACCTGCACCTTTTCTCACCGAACCAGGCCGCCCCCCAGTGAGATGGGACAGATGGATACGCATGTTTGAAAATTACATTGTAGCCATTGGGGGAGACAGATATAGTGCAGCCAGAAGAAAGGCACTGCTTCTCCACAATTTGGGTCCTGAGGGGTGTATTGTTTTTGATGGCCTCACACCAGGCGCAGAAGAAGAGGCAGGTGATGTTGATGAATACCTTGTAGCCATCAAAAAGATTGATGAGCACTTTGAGCCCAAGAAAAATGTGACATTTGAGAGACACAGATTTTTTCAACGCGCCCAAGACAGCTCTGAATCAGTGGAATCATATGTAGCATCTTTAATGACCTTAAGCCACACATGGTGATTTGACAGATTCCCTCATAAGGGACCAGTTGGTAAGATGTACCAATAGTCTCAGGGTCCAGGAAAAGTTACTTGCAAATGACGTGACTTTGGAACAAGCCATAGAACTTACCCGCAGTATCGAACAAACCTCTCAATATATGAGGGAAATGAAAATAGACAAGTAAGCTGCACAAGGTTTTGCACAAGGTGTGTGTGCAATGGCACCAAGGAAAAAGTCAACGTCCAGAAGAGAATGGTGGAATCAAAGGTGTTCCAGGTGCGGCAGTCCCAAGCACTCGATCAACACTCCTAAATGCCCAGCCAGATTTGCGGACTGTTTCAAGTGCAAACGCAAAGGACATTTCGCCAATGTTATGTTATGTTATGTGTTTGTTTATAACGCGCCGATAGCCCGCAAGCATCAGGGCGCGGGAGTGTCTGGGGTAATTCAGCGGGGGTAATTCAATATGTGTAAAGAATCTTCAATAAACTTAGTGGATCAGAGGGAACAGAACAGTCAAATACCCAGTCAGCCCATCACCAGAACATTGGAAGGTCCGCCTCTCCAAGAAGGAAATACAAGACATATCTTTCACATCTATGCTGTTTCAGGCGAATATAACAGACCTGTTGATAACTTTTTAGTTGACGGATGTCACCTAAAGATGAAAGTAGAATTGAGCGTCACCTTGGACCATAATTTCAGAAGACAAGTTCAAAAATGTTCTTGGCAAGGATCCTGAAATTCTAGTTCCTGCTAAAGTCCAACCTTGTGGCTATGGAGAATCCACCATTATCCTGATTGGTGAATTTCAAGGCCATGTGTCATATAAGGGAAGGAAGTGCACTGCAGAGATATTAGTGGCAAAAAAGGGGGCATCTCTTCTAGGTTGGGACGAACAGAGGAAACTGGGAGTTTGCATTCAGGCGAGTGCTGCAAATCCTATAACAATTGCAGAAGTGGATGATAAATGGACAAAGGAATTTCCGGAAGTGTTCACTTCAAAGTTAGGAAAAGTGACCAATTTTGAACATGATATCAAATTTAAAGGGAGAGTGCAACCTGTTGTGCACAAAGTGAGGCCAGTTCCTCTGAAATTACGGCAGCAGCTTAGAGAAGAACTTGATGACTTAACCCAAAAAGGTGTTATTGAGCGCATTGAGGGTACCGAGTGGCTTTCCCCGGTGGTACTTGTCACCAAGAGCAATGGCAATTTGAGACTTTGTGTAGACCTCAGGGACCTTAATAAAAATATATTTATAGAGAGACATCCCTTACCTGTTATAGCTGAGACATTAGCCACTTTAGGGGAGCCTAGCTGGTTCTCGGTGATTGACTTAACGGCCGCTTATCATCAAGTGCCCCTATCCAAGAACTGTCAGCATGTCAAAGCCTTTGTCACTCCTGAAGGGACTTTCAAGTATTTACGTATACCTTTTGGCTTGGCATCTGCTGCCTCAGTTTTTCACAGAGTTATGGAGGAAGTACTAAGGGGACTTGAAAAGGTTGCGGTGTTGCAGGACGATATCCTAGTGTATGCTGATTCTGAGAGTGAGCATGATTGTATATTGAGACGCGTGCTACAGAGATTGAGAGAGGCTGGTCTAACTGTACAGAGAAAGAAATGTAGAATTGGCGTCAGGGAGGTTGAATACCTTGGGCACAAAGTATCTGTTCGAGGAGTGTCACCCAAGGCTAGCCTGGTTGAGAACATTTGTAGAGGGCCAGCACCAGTTGACAAGGATCAACTTAGATCATTCATGGGGATGGCTGAATTCTACCACAAATTTGTTGATAAATTGGCCACCATTTCCACACCCTTGAGGAATTTACTGAAGAAAGGCATACATTTCAAATGGTCTGAAGATTGTCAGGTAGCTTTCACAGCCATTAAAGAAGGTATCTCTAAAGCTCCTTCGCTAGGTGGTTTTGTAAGCAGGAGGAAGATACTACTTATGGTGGATGCCAGTTTGTAAGGTTTGGGTGCCTCATTGTGTCACACAGATTCAGGAAAAGAAGTACATGTAATAGCATTTGCCTCCAGACCCTTGAGTGGAGCTGAGAGGAACTACTCAGTGATAGAGAGGCCCTAGCAGTATTCTGGGCCATTCTACATTTGAAATGTTTTCTTTGGGTACAGGAATTCCAAGTGAAATCTGACCACAAGCCCTTGATGCAACTTTTAAGTAGTAATGATTGGGCTAAAGGTTCCCAGAGAATTTCTAGATGGATGGTAGGGTTACAAGGGTATAATTTCAAGATGAGCTATATCCCTGGTAGAGATAACGTGGTGACTGACTGGTTATCTAGGCTTCCACTGGAAGGTGCTGAGGACTCAACAGGAATGGTCAAGGAGGAGGACATGACTATTTCAGGTGTTGCAGGGTGTGCTGTAAACAAAGATGAATGGCTGGAAGCAGACCGGGAAGACACAATTGTGTCTAAAGTAAAGGAATGGACGAAAGGGGGATGGCCCAACAAAGAAGTGTTGGACAGGAGTTTTGATCGCTATTACGAGGTCAAATTGGAATTAAGTTTGTCAGAAAATGGGGTTAAACTAAGGAGGGGTTCCAAGATGGTTCCCCCTTTGGGTATTAGACCCCGTTTGGTTAACTTAGCTCACCAGGGCCATGTAGGCATGAGTGGCACCAAAAGATTACTGAGACAAACTTTTTGGTGGCCCGGTATGGATAGTGAGGTTGAGAAGAGTGTTCAAGTGTGCAAGGAGTGTGAGAGAGCAGATAAAGGAAAGGTGGTCAGGGAGATTCCACTTAGTCCAGTTGAGGTTCCCAGAGAACCATAGAAAAAACTTGCTGTAGACATAATGGGTCCCATGCAAGGACTAGGTGATGGGTTTAAATATTTAGTGGTGTTAGTAGACTATCACTCCAAATGGCTGGAATGGAGAACTTTAAGGGAAGCCACTAAGAATGTAATGATTGCCTTCTTTGAAGATATTTTTTATGGAGAAGGATTTCCCACTGAGATAGTCACTGATAATGGGGTGCAGTTCTGCTCAGACAAGATGAAGGAGTTCCTAGGGCGTTTCGGTATTAAACATTTACGCACTGCATTATATCACCCAAGGGAAAATGGTTTAGTCGAGAGAGCTGACAGGTTTATTAAAGGAGGAATACAGTTAGCGCTTTGTTCTGGTCTAGAGTGGACCGGTGTGTAAAAAGAAATGGTTTGGAGCTACCGCACGATACCCCATTCCATCACTAAGATTTCACCTTTTGTGTCTTTGAAGGGCCGCCAACCAGCCACAAAATTGTGTGCAGGTTGGTTGGAGGTTGCTGGGTGTGTTGAGGTAAATAGACACGAAGTGATTAAATTAATTGCTGACGCCCAAGATGAATATAGACAAAGATTCGATTCCATCTTTAAAGTTAAAGATGTGGAGTATGAAGTGGGGGATTTGGTATTAATAACGTATCCCAGTTTTGGATTTAAATGTTTGGAAAGTAGGTTCCTAGGTCCCAAAAGAATTGCAGCAATGCGTGGAAGTGTGGTGATACTTGAAGGTGGCGAGTGCTGGTCGAAAGCGAAATTGGTTGAGCCCGGCAACCCTTGGTAATGAAGAGATGGGGGTGAATAAAGAGGATTCTGAAGTGAATGAAGATTTGAGTGTGGAGTTACGCAACCAAGTAAAGAAGGTGTTGAGAGTCAAGACACCAGTATGGAGACATCCAAGGGGAGAATAAGGAAAACACCTAACCGCTTTAAAGATTTCTGTCTTGAATAATCCTGTTAATGATTCATTGTAGATAAGGAGGGAGATGTGCTATGTTTTGTCCACATGATGATGTTTTCATTGTGAAGTGTTAACATTCTATGTTATGTCTCTTGTTTACATTCTAGTCTGAGCTCTAGAGTGTTGGAGCTCAGACAGTTAAAGGTTTTTCTCCCTGCAGCTGTGTCTGCTGCCTGCTCCCTTTAGCATTAAATAAACCTCCCCTATCCATATCTCAGTGTCCTCGTTATTCAACAAGGTGACTATGCTGTTTCCAGGCTGAGTCCTACCCCAAGACAACAGAACTCCAATAGTAAAAAGTACAACTTGAAAAGCATGGAACATTTGTCCCAAAAGTTCATCATTGTTGCACTCCTGACACCCATTAACTCCTCTCGCCCCACGTCCTGCCTGCCCTGGCCCTAGCTTTAAGTATGCCACTTGGTGCACATCCTGTTTCCTTCTCTCCCCTGCTTTTCTCACTGCTGGACCCACCCGGGAACCCTGCTAAATAGCGCATGCGCAAACAAATGAAAGCAGGGGACCACAGTGTCCTGTGCGTGAACTTCCCAATTACCACCGATGCTCTCAAGAAGCGCCATGAAGCTCTTAGTGGTCTCTAACCGCCCCCTAACCCGTAGGAGCATGTTTGTACACAACGCTACATGGCGAGCCCGCCCCGTTGTTGTTTGGTCTTACTGCGCATGCGCTAGTTGAAGCGTCTACCACTCGACGTACCAAGAACCGGGCACCGATTTCCTGGCAGTTAGAAGGTCACGTCATATAACGAGCATGCGCACTGGCACACCTTTCTATTTCTGAGCACTTGCGCAGTGAGAGGGGCAGCACATGGCGCGCATGCGCACTAGCACTGTACGCTTAATGTTTAGGAGGGAAAACGGGAAACAGAATCCGCGACTCCATAGAGGGACCGAATTTAAAGAGAGCTTTAAGTGCATGGGCGCTCTCGTTGAACATTCACCAGCCTTTCACACGGAGGAGGAGGATACTAAAATATCACTCCAGCAATAGTGCTTCTACTGGGGCTGAGCATCTTCCGGTGACTATGCATCATAGCATGTGATAGTGTCTCCTAGTCTGCGCAGCCGCAGCGGGGGCAGTGGGATGCTGGGTTCTTCATCTCGCCTCTAGATTTTCCTGTGAACCCTGAAACGATCACTGGGAAGAAACCCCCCTACGAGATCACTCTGGAGTAGCCCAGTCACTTTCACTGGGGAGAAATCCCCCCCAAGATCACTCTGGAGTAGCTCAGTCCCTGTCACTGGGGAGAAATCCTCCCAAGATCACTCTGAAGTAGCTCAGTCTCTGACACTGAGGAGAAATTCCCCCAGGTTCACTCTGGAGAAGCCCAGTCTGTGTCACTGGGGAGAAAACCTCCCAAGACCACTCGGGAGAAGTCCAGTTACTGTCAGTGGGTAGAAATCCATCTAGGATCACTCTGAAGCCCTCTCACTGGGTAGACATCCATCCAGGGTCACTCTGGAGAAGCCCTGTCTCTGGGTAGACATCCATCCAGGATCACTCTGGAGAAGCCCTGGCACTGGGTAGAAATCCATCCAGAATCACTCTGGGGTAATCCCTATCACTGGGTTGAAATCCATCCAGCATCACTCTGGAGAAGCTCTGGCAAAGGGTAGAAATCCACCCAGAATTACTTTGAAGCCCTGTCACTGGGTAGAAATACATTCAGGATCCCTCTGGAGAAACACTGTCACTGGGTAGAAATACATTCAAGATCACTCTGGAGAAGCCCTGTCACTGGATAGTAATCCATTCAGGATCACACTGGAGAAGCCCTGTCACTGGGTAAAAATCCACGCAGCATCACTCTGGAGAAGCCCTGGCACTGGGTAGAAATCCATCCAGGATCCCTCTGAAGCCCTGTCACTGGGTAGAAATCCATTCAGGATCCCTCTGGAGAAACACTGTCACTGGGTAGAAATACATTCAAGATCACTCTGGAGAAGCCCTGTCACTGGATAGTAATCCATTCAGGATCACACTGGAGAAGCCCTGTCACTGGGTAAAAATCCACGCAGCATCACTCTGGAGAAGCCCAGGCACTGGGTAGAAATCCATCCAGGATCCCTCTGAAGCCCTGTCACTGGGTAGAAATCCATTCGTGATCATTCTGGAGAAGCCCTGTCACTGGGTAGAAATCCACCCAGGATCACTCTGGAGAAGCCCTGACATTGGGTAGAAATCTATCCAGGATCACCCAGGACAAGCCCAGCCACTGCATGGGGAGGAATCCATCCAGGATCACTGGGAGGAATCCACCCAAGATCACTCTGGAGAAGCCCAGTCACTGCCACTAGGTAGAGATTCATACAAGATCACCTGGGAGAAGCTCAGCCAGTGTGACTGGGGAGGAATCCATCCCGGATCACGCAGGACAAGTCCAGCCACTGTCAGTAGGGAGGAATCCGCCCAGGATCACTAGGTGAAATCCACCCAAAATCTCTCAAGTGAAGCCCAGCCATTGTCACTAGGTAGAAATTCATCCAGGATCACTGGGAGGAATCCATACAATATCACTCGAGTGAAACCCATCCACTGTCACTGGGTAGAAATTCATCCAGGATCACTGGGAGAAATCCATCCAGGATTATTGGAAAGAAATCCACCCAAGAGTACTCGGGAGGAATCCAAGGTCACTGGAAAGAAATCCATACATCCAAGATCACGGGATAAATACATTAGAAGTCACTGGAAGAAATGCCTGGACTTGGTTCAGAAGAGGTGAGTTGGCTCCAATGTTAATTGTGGATAGTAGTCGTTGAGGGAACCCAGACCATGCTACAAAGTTCACATTTAGCCAACTGTATCTACCCATGGGAAGGTCACTAAATATATTATGTTCCTTTGTGTATGCACAATAGAGGTGGGGGAGACAAAGAATGCATGGGTAGAGCTGAACAAGACATCTGGCTTGGCTGTATTAGCCAAGCACAAGACGAGTTGGCAAAAGAGCCAAAGCATTCTGTCTCTGTGTCTTTCTCCCGGGCACGTAGAACACAAACCAAACATCCTCCACCTCTGCAACAGAAAATTCAGATCTGATTCCCTGCCACCCACCCAACAACACAAAACCAGACCTGGTGTTCTACCGCCACACCCTCACAACACAAAACCAATACCTGTCATCCTGCATTCCCCTCCTAATGACACACACCGTACAGCTCTCAACGTTGTCCTTGCTATGCTTAAAAAGATAATCTTTTCCTGTCTTTTTCTTTGAATTCCAGACATGTAGTTTACTCCTTCCCATTTTAAATTTAGCGCTATAAGTCTCAGGATAAAAAAAAATGGGACTGGGTGACTTTCTTAAGCATAGCAGGGGGGAAATCTGAAAGCTCCATAAACCATATCTTGTCCTGCCTCTACACCACCTCAACACACCAGAAACCAATGCCTGGCATCCTGGCCGCCACCCAACAAACAAAACCAGACCTGGTGTTCTGCCTCCACTCCCCCACACCACAAACCAAAGCCTGGCATCCTGACCGCCACCCAACAAACAAAAACAGACCTGGTGTTCTGCCTCCACTCCCCCACACCACAAACCAATGCCTGGCATCCTGACCGCCACACAACAAACAAAACCAGACCTGGTGTTCTGCCTCCACTCCCCCACACCACAAACCAAAGCCTGGCATCCTGACCGCCACCCAACAAACAAAACCAGACCTGGTGTTCTGCCTCCACTCCCCCACACCACAAACCAATGCCTGGCATCCTGGCCGCCACCCAACAAACAAAAACAGACCTGGTGTTCTGCCTCCACACCCCCTCAACACAAAACGAATATCTCTAACCTGACACCCGCCCAACAACATAAAACCAGACCTGGTGTTCTGCCTCCGTTCCCCCACAACTTAAAACCAATACCTTCATCCTGCCTCCCCACCACCCTATAACACAATACCAATATCTGCAACCTGACACCCGCCCAACAACATAAAACCAGACCTGGTGTTCTGCCTCCACACCCCCACAACATAAAACCAATACCTTCATCCTGCCTCCCCACCACCCTACAACACAATACCAATATCTGCAACCTGACACCCACCCCACAGCACAAAACCAATACCTTCATCCTGCTGCCCCACCACCGTACAAAACAATCCCAATATCTGCAACTTGACACCCGCCCAACAACATAAAACCAATACCTTCATCCTGCCGCCCTACAACTGTACAAAACAATCCCAATATCTGCAACCCTAAAACCCACCCCACAGCACAAAACCAATACCTTCATCCTGCCTCCCCACCACCCTACAACACAATACCAATATCTGCCACCTGACAACCGCCCAACAACACAATACCAATATCTGCAACCTGACACCCGCCCAACAACACAAAACCAATACCTTCATCATGCCACCCTACTACCGTACAAAACAATCCCAATATCTGCAACCCTAACACCGACCCCACAGCACAAAACCAATACCTTCATCCTGCCGCCCTACAACCCTACAACATAATCCGACTATCTGCAATCTGACACCCGCCCAACAACACAAAACCAGACCTGGTGTTCTGCCTCCACTCCCCGACAACACAAAACCAATACCTTCATCCTGCCGCCCCACCACCGTACAAAACAGTCCCAATATCTGCAACCTCACATCCACCCAACAACACAAAACCAGACCTGATGTTCTGCCTCCACCACCCCACAGCACAAAACCAATACCTTCATCCTGCCGCCCCACCACTGTACAAAACAATCCCAATATCTGCAACCTAACACCCATCCAACAACACAGAAACAGACCTGGTGTTCTGTCTCCACACCCCCACATCACAAAACCAATACCATCATCCTGCCTCCCCACCACCCTCCAACACAATCCCAATATCTGCAACGTAACACCCACCCAACAACACAAAACCAATACCTTCATCCTGCTGCCCCACCACCGTACAAAACAATCCCAATATCTGCAACCTAACACCCACCCAACAACACAAAACCAATCCCATCATCCTGCCACCCACCACCCTACAACACAAACCCAATATCTGCAACCTAACACCCATCCAACAACACAGAACCAGACCTGGTGTTCTGCCTCCACACCCCCACAACACAAAACCAATACCTTCATCCTGCCTCCCCACCAAACTACAAAACAATCCCAATATCTGCAACCTGACACCCACCCCACAGCACAAAACCAATACCTTTATCCTGCCACCCACCACCCTACAACACAATCCCAATTTCTGCAACCTGACACCCATCCAACAACACAGAACCAGACCTGGTGTTCTGCCTCCACACCCCCACAACACAAAACCAATACCTTCATCCTGCCGCCCTACAACCCTACAACACAAACCCAATATCTGCAACCTGACACCCACCCCACAGCACAAAACTAATACCCTCATCCTGCCGCTCTACCACCCTACAGCACAATCCCAATATCTGCAACCTAACACCCGCCCAACAACACACAAAACCAGCCCTGGTGTTCTGCCTCCACACCCCCACAGCACAAAAGCAATACCTGGCATCCTGGCTGCCACCCAACAAACAAAAACAGACCTGGTGTTCTGCCTCCACGCCCCCACAACACAAAACCAATACCTTCACCGTGCCTGCCCACCACCCTACAACACAATGCCAATATCTGCAACCTGACACCCACCCAACAACACAAAACCAATACCTTTATCCTGCAGCCCCACCACCGTACAAAACAATACCAATATCTGCAACCTAACACCCACCAACAACACAAAACCAGACCTGATGTTCTGCCTCCACCACCCCACAGCACAAAACCAATACCTTCACCCTGCCGTACCACCACCATACAAAACAATCCCGCAGCCCCACCACCGTACAAAACAATACCAATATCTGCAACCTAACACCCACCAACAACACAAAACCAGACCTGATGTTCTGCCTCCACCACCCCACAGCACAAAACCAATACCTTCATCCTGCCGTACCACCACCGTACAAAACAATCCCAATATCTGCAACCTAACACCCATCCAACAACACAGAACCAGACCTGGTGTTCTGTCTCCACACACCCACATCACAAAACCAATACCTTCATCCTGCCTCCCCACCACCCTCCAACACAATCCCAATATCTGCAACCTAACACCCACCCAACAACACAAAACCAATACCTTCATCCTGCTGCCCCACCACCGTACAAAACATTCCCAATATCTGCAACCTAACACCCACCCAACAACACAAAACCAATACCATCATCCTGCCACCCACCACCCTACAACACAAACCCAATATCTGCAACGTAACACCCATCCAACCACAAAGAACAAGACCTGGTGTTCTGCCTCCACACCCCCACAACACAAAAGCAATACCTTCATCCTGCCTCCCCACCAACCTACAAAACAATCCCAATATCTGCAACCTGACACCCACCCCACAGCACAAAACCAATACCTTTATCCTGCCACCCACCACCCTACAACACAATCCCAATATGTTATGTTATGTTATGTTACTTTGCATTTATATAGCGCCTTATGTACCATTGGTATAGTCTCAAGGCGCTGGTAGGTTGAACGCCCTCGGGAACCGAAGTTCAAGTCAGTAGAGAGAGTATAAAGGCGTCAAAGATGCGTGTGCGCACCGTATATGTGTGCTGCAGGTGTAGCATTCATGTGGAGGCAGCTTCTTAGCATTAGGTGTGGTGGTTGAGGGTTGAGGAGTATGTGTTCGTTCTGGCCGGATTATCCAGATCGATTGAGGCTGCGTTAGGCATGAGGAGAACGCCAGCTGGAGGGTGTAACCAGCAGTGTTTAGTTAGAGTGATGTGTAGTATGAGGAAGATGTTGGTATGAGAACAGCTATACCGAATGGTGTCATAGTATCGCTGTGTTCTAGTTGGGTGATGGTGTAAAAGAAGAGAGTAAGCGTGGTGATGTGATATGATGCGTATGAGATCGGATTATATCTACATACTTCCTAATTCGTCGCTCATGCGTTCGTTCGATCATGCATTCAACTGCACTAAGGAATCACCGGCTCTACTAGCTGGTACTTCGTCTGGTCTGCGCACACATACTTCTGATCTATACACAGGTGCCTGCTCTACATACATATTGCCACCCAATATCTGCAACCTGACACCCATCCAACAACACAGAACCAGACCTGGTGTTCTGCCTCCACACCCCCACACAACACAAAACCAATACCTTCATCCTGCTGCTTTACCACCCTACAGCACAATCCCAATATCTGCAACCTAACACCCACCCAACAACACAAAACCAGACCTGGTGGTCTGCCTCCACCACCCCACAGCACAAAACCAATACCTTCATCCTGCCGCCCCACCACCGTACAAAACAATCCCAATATCTGCAACCTAACACCCACCCAACAACACAAAACCAGACCTGGTGTTCTGCCTCCACACCCCCACAGCACAAAAGCAATACCTGGCATCCTGGCTGCCACCCAACAAACAAAAACAGACCTGGTGTTCTGCCTCCACACCCCCACAACACAAAACCAATACCTTCATCCTGCCTCACCACCACCCTAAAACACAATGCCAATATATGCAACCTGACACCCACCCAACAACACAAAACCAATACCTTCATCCTGCCGCCCCACCACCGTACAAAACAATCCCAATATCTGCAACCTAACACCCACCCAACAACACAAAACCAGACCTGGTGTTTTGCCTCCACACCCCCACAGCACAAAAGCAATACCTGGCATCCTGGCCGCCATCCAACAAACAAAAACAGACCTGGTGTTCTGCCTCCACATCCCCACAACACAAAACCAATACCTTCATCCTGCCTCTCCACCACCCTACAGCACAATGCCAATATCTGCAACCTGACACCCACCCAACAACACAAAACCAATACCTTCATCCTGCCTCCCCACCACCCTACAACACAATGCCAATATCTGAAACCTGACACCCACCCAACAACACAAAACCAATACCGTCATCCTGCCGCCCCACCACCGTACAAAACAATCCTAATATCTGCAACCTGACACCCACCCAACAACACAAAACCAATACCTTCATCCTGCCGCCCCACCACCCTACAACACAATGCCAATATCTGCAACCTGACACCCACCCAACAACACAAAAACAATACCTTCATCCTGCCGCCCTACCACCCTACAACACAATGCCAATATCTGCAACCTGACACCCACCCAACAACACAAAACCAATACCATCATCCTGCCACCCACCACCCTACAACACAAACCCAGTATCTCCAACCTAACACCCACCCAACAACACAGAACCAGACCTGGTGTTCTGCCTCCACACCCCCACAACACAAAAGCCATACCTTCATCCTGCCTCCCCACCAACCTACAAAACAATCCCAATATCTGCAAACTAACACCCATCCAACAACACAGAACCAGACCTGGTGTTCTGTCTCCACACCCCCACATCACAAAACCAATACCTTCATCCTGCCTCCCCACCACCCTCCAACACAATCCCAATATCTGCAACCTGACACCCACCCAACAACACAAAACCAATACCATCATCCTGCCACCCACCACCCTACAACACAAACCCAGTATCTGCAACCTAACACCCACCCAACAACACAGAACCAGACCTGGTGTTCTGCCTCCACACCCCCACAACACAAAAGCAATACCTTCATCCTGCCTCCCCACCAACCTACAAAACAATCCCAATATCTGCAACCTGACACCCACCCCACAGCACAAAACCAATACCTTTATCCTGCCACCCACCACCCTACAACACAATCCCAATATCTGCAACCTGACACCCAGCCAACAACACAGAACCAGACCTGGTGTTCTGCCTCCACACCCCCACAACACAAAACCAATACCTTCATCCTGCCGCTCTACCACCCTACAGCACAATCCCAATATCTGCAACCTAACACCCACCCAACAACTCAAAACCAGACCTGGTGTTCTGCCTCCACCACCCCACAGCACAAATCCAATACCTTTATCCTGCCGCCCCACCACTGTACAAAACAATCCCAATATCTGCAACCTAACACCCACCCAACAACACAAAACCAGACCTGGTGTTCTGCCTCCACACCCCCACAACACAAAACCAATACCTTTATCCTGCCTCCCCACCACCCTACAACACAATACCAATATCTGCCACCTGACAACCGCCCAACAACACAATACCAATATCTGCAACCTGACACCCGCCCAACAACACAAAACCAATACCTTCATCATGCCACCCTACTACCGTACAAAACAATCCCAATATCCGCAACCTGACACCCACCCAACAAAACAAAACCAATACCTTTATCCTGCCACCCACCACCCTACAACACAATCCCAATATCTGCAACCTGACACCCAGCCAACAACACAGAACCAGACCTGGTGTTCTGCCTCCACACCCCCACAACACAAAACCAATACCTTCATCCTGCCGCTCTACCACCCTACAGCACAATCCCAATATCTGCAACCTAACACCCACCCAACAACTCAAAACCAGACCTGGTGTTCTGCCTCCACCACCCCACAGCACAAATCCAATATCTTTATCCTGCCGCCCCACCACTGTACAAAACAATCCCAATATCGGCAACCTAACACCCACCAAACAACACAAAACCAGACCTGGTGTTCTGCCTCCACACCCCCACAACACAAAACCAATACCTTCATCATGCCTCCCCACCACCCTACAACACAATACCAATATCTGCCACCTGACAACCGCCCAACAACACAATACCAATATCTGCAACCTGACACCCGCCCAACAACACAAAACCAATACCTTCATCATGCCACCCTACTACCGTACAAAACAATCCCAATATCTGCAACCTGACACCCACCCAACAAAACAAAACCAATACCTTTATCCTGCCACCCACCACCCTACAACACAATCCCAATATCTGCAACCTGACACCCATCCAACAACACAGAACCAGACCTGGTGTTCTGTCTCCACACCCCCACATCACAAAACCAATACCTTCATCCTGCCTCCCCACCACCCTCCAACACAATCCCAATATCTGCAACCTGACACCCACCCAACAACACAAAACCAATACCATCATCCTGCCACCCACCACCCTACAACACAAACCCAGTATCTGCAACCTAACACCCACCCAACAACACAGAACCAGACCTGGTGTTCTGCCTCCACACCCCCACAACACAAAAGCAATACCTTCATCCTGCCTCCCCACCAACCTACAAAACAATCCCAATATCTGCAACCTGACACCCACCCCACAGCACAAAACCAATACCTTTATCCTGCCACCCACCACCCTACAACACAATCCCAATATCTGCAACCTGACACCCAGCCAACAACACAGAACCAGACCTGGTGTTCTGCCTCCACACCCCCACAACACAAAACCAATACCTTCATCCTGCCGCTCTACCACCCTACAGCACAATCCCAATATCTGCAACCTAACACCCACCCAACAACTCAAAACCAGACCTGGTGTTCTGCCTCCACCACCCCACAGCACAAATCCAATACCTTTATCCTGCCGCCCCACCACTGTACAAAACAATCCCAATATCTGCAACCTAACACCCACCCAACAACACAAAACCAGACCTGGTGTTCTGCCTCCACACCCCCACAGCACAAAAGCAATACCTGGCATCCTGGCTGCCACCCAACAAACAAAAACAGACCTGGTGTTCTGCCTCCACGCCCCCACAACACAAAACCAATACCTTCATCCTGCCTCCCCACCACCCTACAACACAATGCCAATATCTGCAACCTGACACCCACCCAACAACACAAAACCAATACCTTCATCCTGCTGCCCCACCACCGTACAAAATAATCCCAATATCTGCAACTTAACACCCACCCAACAACACAAAACCAGACCTGGTGTTTTGCCTCCACACCCCCACAGCACAAAAGCAATACCTGGCATCCTGGCCGCCATCCAACAAACAAAAACAGACCTGGTGTTCTGCCTCCGCACCCCCACAACACAAAACCAATACCTTCATCCTGCCTCCCCACCACCCTACAACACAATGCCAATATCTGCAACCTGACACCCACCCAACAACACAAAACCAATACCTTCATCCTGCCTCCCCACCACCCTACAACACAATTCCAATATCTGCAACCTGACACCCACCCAACAACACAAAACCAATACCTTCATCCTGCCGCTCCACCACCGTACAAAACAATCCCAATATCTGCAACCTGACACCCACCCAACAACACAAAACCAATACCCTCTTCCTGCCGCACCACCACCCTACAACACAATGCCAATATCTGCAACCTGACACCCACCCAACAACACAAAACCAATACCTTCATCCTGCCGCCCCACCACCCTACAACACAATGCCAATATCTGCAACCTGACACCCACCCAACAAAACAAAACCAATACCTTCATCCTGCCGCCCCACCACCCTACAACACAATGCCAATATCTGCAACCTCACACCCACCCAACAACACAGAACCAGACCTGGTGTTCTGCCTCTACCTCCCCACAGCACAAAAGCAATACCTTTATCCTGCCTCCCCACCACCCTACAACACAATGCCAGTATCTGCAACCTGACACCCACCCAACAACACAAAACCAATACCTTCATCCTGCCGTCCCACCACCGTACAAAACAATCCCAATATCTGCAACCTAACACCCACCCAACAACACAAAACCAGACCTGATGTTCTGCCTCCACCACCCCACAGCACAAAACCAATACCTTCATCCTGCCGCCCCACCACCGTACAAAAATCCCAATATCTGCAACCTAACACCCACCCAACAACACAAAACCAATACCTTCATCCTGCCGCCCCACCACCCTACAACACAATGCCAATATCTGCAACCTGACACCCACCCAACAACACAAAACCAATACCTTCATCCTGCCGCCCCACCACCCTACAACACAATGCCAATATCTGCAACCTGACACCCATCCAACAACACAGAACCAGACCTGGTGTTCTGCCTCCACACCCCACAACACAAAACCAATACCTTCATCCTGCCGCCCTACAACCCTACAACACAAACCCAATATCTGCAACCTGACACCCACCCCACAGCACAAAACTAATACCTTCATCCTGCCGCCCCACCACCGTACAAAACAATCCCAATATCTGCAACCTGACACCCATCCAACAACACAGAACCAGACCTGGTGTTCTGCCTCCACACCCCACAACACAAAACCAATACCTTCATCCTGCCGCCCTACAACCCTACAACACAAACCCAATATCTGCAACCTGACACCCACCCCACAGCACAAAACTAATACCTTCATCCTGCCGCCCCACCACCGTACAAAACAATCCCAATATCTGCAACCTGACACCCACCCAACAACACAAAACCAATACCCTCTTCCTGCCGCCCCACCACCCTACAACACAATGCCAATATCTGCAACCTGACACCCACCCAACAACACAAAACCAATACCTTCATCCTGCCGCCCCACCACCCTACAACACAATGCCAATATCTGCAACCTGACACCCACCCAACAAAACAAAACCAATACCTTCATCCTGCCGCCCCACCACCCTACAACACAATGCCAATATCTGCAACCTCACACCCACCCAAAAACACAGAACCCGACCTGGTGTTCTGCCTCCACACACCCACACCCCCACAACACAAAACCAATACCTTCATCCTGCCGGTCTACCACCCTACAGCACAATCCCAATATCTGCAACCTAACACCCACCCAACAACACAAAACCAGACCTGGTGTTCTGCCTCCACACCCCCACAACACAATACCAATACCTTCATCCTGCCTCCCCACCAAACTACAAAACAATCCCAATATCTGCAACCTGACACCCACCCCACAGCACAAAACCAATACCTTTATCCTGCCACCCACCACCCTACAACACAATCCCAATATCTGCAACCTGACACCCATCCAACAACACAGAACCAGACCTGGTGTTCTGCCTCCACACCCCACAACACAAAACCAATACCTTCATCCTGCCGCCCTACAACCCTACAACACAAACCCAATATCTGCAACCTGACACCCACCCCACAGCACAAAACTAATACCTTCATCCTGCCGCCCCACCACCGTACAAAACAATCCCAATATCTGCAACCTGACACCCACCCAACAACACAAAACCAATACCCTCTTCCTGCCGCCCCACCACCCTACAACACAATGCCAATATCTGCAACCTGACACCCACCCAACAACACAAAACCAATACCTTCATCCTGCCGCCCCACCACCCTACAACACAATGCCAATATCTGCAACCTGACACCCACCCAACAAAACAAAACCAATACCTTCATCCTGCCGCCCCACCACCCTACAACACAATGCCAATATCTGCAACCTCACACCCACCCAAAAACACAGAACCAGACCTGGTGTTCTGCCTCTACCTCCCCACAGCACAAAACCAATACCTTTATCCTGCCTCCCCACCACCCTACAATACAATGCCAGTATCTGCAACCTGACACCCACCCAACAACACAAAACCAATACCTTCATCATGCCGTCCCACCACCGTACAAAACAATCCCAATATCTGCAACCTAACACCCACCCAACAACACAAAACCAGACCTGATGTTCTGCCTCCACCACCCCACAGCACAAAACCAATACCTTCATCCTGCCGCCCCACCACCGTACAAAACAATCCCAATATCTGCAACCTAACACCCACCCAACAACACAAAACCAATACCTTCATCCTGCCGCCCCACCACCCTACAACACAATGCCAATATCTGCAACCTGACACCCACCCAACAACACAAAACCAATACCTTCATCCTGCCGCCCCACCACCCTACAACACAATGCCAATATCTGCAACCTGACACCCACCCAACAAAACAAAACCAATACCTTTATCCTGCCACCCACCACCCTACAACACAATCCCAATATCTGCAACCTGACACCCATCCAACAACACAGAACCAGACCTGGTGTTCTGTCTCCACACCCCCACATCACAAAACCAATACCTTCATCCTGCCTCCCCACCACCCTCCAACACAATCCCAATATCTGCAACCTGACACCCACCCAACAACACAAAACCAATACCATCATCCTGCCACCCACCACCCTACAACACAAACCCAGTATCTCCAACCTAACACCCACCCAACAACACAGAACCAGACCTGGTGTTCTGCCTCCACACCCCCACAACACAAAACCAATACCTTCATCCTGCCGCCCCACCACCCTACAACACAATGCCAATATCTGCAACCTGACACCCACCCAACAAAACAAAACCAATACCTTTATCCTGCCACCCACCACCCTACAACACAATCCCAATATCTGCAACCTGACACCCATCCAACAACACAGAACCAGACCTGGTGTTCTGCCTCCACACCCCACAACACAAAACCAATACCTTCATCCTGCCGCTCTACCACCCTACAACACAATCCCAATATCTGCAACCTAACACCCACCCAACAACACAAAACCAATACTTGGCATCCTGGCCGCCACCCAACAAACAAAAACAGACCTGGTGTTCTGCCTCCACACCCCCACAACACAAAACCAATACCTTCATCCTGCCTCCCCACCACCCTACAACACAATCCCAATATCTGCAACCTAACACCCATCCAACAACACAGAACCAGACCTGGTGTTCTGTCTCCACACACCCACATCACAAAACCAATACCTTCATTCTGCCTCCCCACCACCCTCCAACACAATCCCAATATCTGCAACCTAACACCCACCCAACAACACAAAACCACTACCTTCATCCTGCTGCCCCACCACCGTACAAAACATTCCCAATATCTGCAACCTGACACCCACCCCACAGCACAAAACCAATACCTTTATCCTGCCACCCACCACCCTACAACACAATCCCAATATCTGCAACCTGACACCCATCCAACAACACAGAACCCGACCTGGTGTTCTGCCTACACACACCCACACCCCCACAACACAAAACCAATACCTTCATCCTGCCGGTCTACCACCCTACAGCACAATCCCAATATCTGCAACCTAACACCCACCCAACAACACAAAACCAGACCTGGTGTTCTGCCTCCACACCCCCACAACACAATACCAATACCTTCATCCTGCCTCCCCACCAAACTACAAAACAATCCCAATATCTGCAACCTGACACCCACCCCACAGCACAAAACCAATACCTTTATCCTGCCACCCACCACCCTACAACACAATCCCAATATCTGCAACCTGACACCCATCCAACAACACAGAACCAGACCTGGTGTTCTGCCTCCACACCCCACAACACAAAACCAATACCTTCATCCTGCCGCCCTACAACCCTACAACACAAACCCAATATCTGCAACCTGACACCCACCCCACAGCACAAAACTAATACCTTCATCCTGCCGCCCCACCACCGTACAAAACAATCCCAATATCTGCAACCTGACACCCACCCAACAACACAAAACCAATACCCTCTTCCTGCCGCCCCACCACCCTACAACACAATGCCAATATCTGCAACCTGACACCCACCCAACAACACAAAACCAATACCTTCATCCTGCCGCCCCACCACCCTACAACACAATGCCAATATCTGCAACCTGACACCCACCCAACAAAACAAAACCAATACCTTCATCCTGCCGCCCCACCACCCTACAACACAATGCCAATATCTGCAACCTCACACCCACCCAACAACACAGAACCAGACCTGGTGTTCTGCCTCTACCTCCCCACAGCACAAAACCAATACCTTTATCCTGCCTCCCCACCACCCTACAATACAATGCCAGTATCTGCAACCTGACACCCACCCAACAACACAAAACCAATACCTTCATCCTGCCGTCCCACCACCGTACAAAACAATCCCAATATCTGCAACCTAACACCCACCCAACAACACAAAACCGGACCTGATGTTCTGCCTCCACCACCCCACAGCACAAAACCAATACCTTCATCCTGCCGCCCCACCACCGTACAAAACAATCCCAATATCTGCAACCTAACACCCACCCAACAACACAAAACCAATACCTTCATCCTGCCGCCCCACCACCCTACAACACAATGCCAATATCTGCAACCTGCCACCCACCCAACAACACAAAACCAATACCTTCATCCTGCCGCCCCACCACCCTACAACACAATGCCAATATCTGCAACCTGACACCCACCCAACAAAACAAAACCAATACCTTTATCCTGCCACCCACCACCCTACAACACAATCCCAATATCTGCAACCTGACACCCATCCAACAACACAGAACCAGACCTGGTGTTCTGTCTCCACACCCCCACATCACAAAACCAATACCTTCATCCTGCCTCCCCACCACCCTCCAACACAATCCCAATATCTGCAACCTGACACCCACCCAACAACACAAAACCAATACCATCATCCTGCCACCCACCACCCTACAACACAAACCCAGTATCTCCAACCTAACACCCACCCAACAACACAGAACCAGACCTGGTGTTCTGCCTCCACACCCCCACAACACAAAAGCCATACCTTCATCCTGCCTCCCCACCAACCTACAAAACAATCCCAATATCTGCAACCTGACACCCACCCCACAGCACAAAACCAATACCTTTATCCTGCCACCCACCACCCTACAACACAATCCCAATATCTGCAACCTGACACCCAGCCAACAACACAGAACCAGACCTGGTGTTCTGCCTCCACACCCCCACAACACAAAACCAATACCTTCATCCTGCCGCTCTACCACCCTACAGCACAATCCCAATATCTGCAACCTAACACCCACCCAACAACTCAAAACCAGACCTGGTGTTCTGCCTCCACCACCCCACAGCACAAATCCAATACCTTTATCCTGCCGCCCCACCACTGTACAAAACAATCCCAATATCTGCAACCTAACACCCACCCAACAACACAAAACCAGACCTGGTGTTCTGCCTCCACACCCCCACAGCACAAAAGCAATACCTGGCATCCTGGCTGCCACCCAACAAACAAAAACAGACCTGGTGTTCTGCCTCCACGCCCCCACAACACAAAACCAATACCTTCATCCTGCCTCCCCACCACCCTACAACACAATGCCAATATCGGCAACCTGACACCCACCCAACAACACAAAACCAATACCTTCATCCTGCCGCCCCACCACCGTACAAAATAATCCCAATATCTGCAACTTAACACCCACCCAACAACACAAAACCAGACCTGGTGTTTTGCCTCCACACCTCCACAGCACAAAAGCAATACCTGGCATCCTGGCCGCCATCCAACAAACAAAAACAGACCTGGTGTTCTGCCTCCGCACCCCCACAACACAAAACCAATACCTTCATCCTGCCTCCCCACCACCCTACAACACAATGCCAATATCTGCAACCTGACACCCACCCAACAACACAAAACCAATACCTTCATCCTGCCTCCCCACCACCCTACAACACAATTCCAATATCTGCAACCTGACACCCACCCAACAACACAAAACCAATACCTTCATCCTGCCGCCCCACCACCGTACAAAACAATCCCAATATCTGCAACCTGACACCCACCCAACAACACAAAACCAATGCCCTCTTCCTGCCGCCCCACCACCCTACAACACAATGCCAATATCTGCAACCTGACACCCACCCAACAACACAAAACCAATACCTTCATCCTGCCGCCCCACCACCCTACAACACAATGCCAATATCTGCAACCTGACACCCACCCAACAAAACAAAACCAATACCTTCATCCTGCCGTCCCACCACCGTACAAAACAATCCCAATATCTGCAACCTAACACCCACCCAACAACACAAAACCAGACCTGATGTTCTGCCTCCACCACCCCACAGCACAAAACCAATACTTTCATCCTGCCGCCCCACCACCGTACAAAACAATCCCAATATCTGCAACCTAACACCCACCCAACAACACAAAACCAATACCTTCATCCTGCCGCCCCACCACCCTACAACACAATGCCAATATCTGCAACCTGACACCCACCCAACAACACAAAACCAATACCTTCATCCTGCCGCCCCACCACCCTACAACACAATGCCAATATCTGCAACCTGACACCCACCCAACAAAACAAAACTAATACCTTTATCCTGCCACCCACCACCCTACAACACAATCCCAATATCTGCAACCTGACACCCATCCAACAACACAGAACCAGACCTGGTGTTCTGCCTCCACACCCCACAACACAAAACCAATACCTTCATCCTGCCGCTCAACCACCCTACAACACAATCCCAATATCTGCAACCTAACACCCACCCAACAACACAAAACCACTACCTTCATCCTGCTGCCCCACCACCGTACAAAACATTCCCAATATCTGCAACCTAACACCCACCCAACAACACAAAACCAATACCATCATCCTGCCACCCACCACCATACAACACAATCCCAATATCTGCAACCTGACACCCACCCAACAACACAAAACCAATACTTGGCATCCTGGCCGCCACCCAACAAACAAAAACAGACCTGGTGTTCTGCCTCCACACCCCCACAACACAAAACCAATACCTTCATCCTGCCTCCCCACCACCCTCCAACACAATCCCAATATCTGCAACCTAACACCCATCCAACAACACAGAACCAGACCTGGTGTTCTGTCTCCACACACCCACATCACAAAACCAATACCTTCATTCTGCCTCCCCACCACCCTCCAACACAATCCCAATATCTGCAACCTAACACCCACCCAACAACACAAAACCACTACCTTCATCCTGCTGCCCCACCACCGTACAAAACATTCCCAATATCTGCAACCTGACACCCACCCCACAGCACAAAACCAATACCTTTATCCTGCCACCCACCACCCTACAACACAATCCCAATATCTGCAACCTGACACCCATCCAACAACACAGAACCCGACCTGGTGTTCTGCCTACACACACCCACACCCCCACAACACAAAACCAATACCTTCATCCTGCCGGTCTACCACCCTACAGCACAATCCCAATATCTGCAACCTAACACCCACCCAACAACACAAAACCAGACCTGGTGTTCTGCCTCCACACCCCCACAACACAATACCAATACCTTCATCCTGCCTCCCCACCAAACTACAAAACAATCCCAATATCTGCAACCTGACACCCACCCCACAGCACAAAACCAATACCTTTATCCTGCCACCCACCACCCTACAACACAATCCCAATATCTGCAACCTGACACCCATCCAACAACACAGAACCAGACCTGGTGTTCTGCCTCCACACCCCACAACACAAAACCAATACCTTCATCCTGCCGCCCTACAACCCTACAACACAAACCCAATATCTGCAACCTGACACCCACCCCACAGCACAAAACTAATACCTTCATCCTGCCGCCCCACCACCGTACAAAACAATCCCAATATCTGCAACCTGACACCCACCCAACAACACAAAACCAATACCCTCTTCCTGCCGCCCCACCACCCTACAACACAATGCCAATATCTGCAACCTGACACCCACCCAACAACACAAAACCAATACCTTCATCCTGCCGCCCCACCACCCTACAACACAATGCCAATATCTGCAACCTGACACCCACCCAACAAAACAAAACCAATACCTTCATCCTGCCGCCCCACCACCCTACAACACAATGCCAATATCTGCAACCTCACACCCACCCAACAACACAGAACCAGACCTGGTGTTCTGCCTCTACCTCCCCACAGCACAAAACCAATACCTTTATCCTGCCTCCCCACCACCCTACAATACAATGCCAGTATCTGCAACCTGACACCCACCCAACAACACAAAACCAATACCTTCATCCTGCCGTCCCACCACCGTACAAAACAATCCCAATATCTGCAACCTAACACCCACCCAACAACACAAAACCGGACCTGATGTTCTGCCTCCACCACCCCACAGCACAAAACCAATACCTTCATCCTGCCGCCCCACCACCGTACAAAACAATCCCAATATCTGCAACCTAACACCCACCCAACAACACAAAACCAATACCTTCATCCTGCCGCCCCACCACCCTACAACACAATGCCAATATCTGCAACCTGACACCCACCCAACAACACAAAACCAATACCTTCATCCTGCCGCCCCACCACCCTACAACACAATGCCAATATCTGCAACCTGACACCCACCCAACAAAACAAAACCAATACCTTTATCCTGCCACCCACCACCCTACAACACAATCCCAATATCTGCAACCTGACACCCATCCAACAACACAGAACCAGACCTGGTGTTCTGTCTCCACACCCCCACATCACAAAACCAATACCTTCATCCTGCCTCCCCACCACCCTCCAACACAATCCCAATATCTGCAACCTGACACCCACCCAACAACACAAAACCAATACCATCATCCTGCCACCCACCACCCTACAACACAAACCCAGTATCTCCAACCTAACACCCACCCAACAACACAGAACCAGACCTGGTGTTCTGCCTCCACACCCCCACAACACAAAAGCCATACCTTCATCCTGCCTCCCCACCAACCTACAAAACAATCCCAATATCTGCAACCTGACACCCACCCCACAGCACAAAACCAATACCTTTATCCTGCCACCCACCACCCTACAACACAATCCCAATATCTGCAACCTGACACCCAGCCAACAACACAGAACCAGACCTGGTGTTCTGCCTCCACACCCCCACAACACAAAACCAATACCTTCATCCTGCCGCTCTACCACCCTACAGCACAATCCCAATATCTGCAACCTAACACCCACCCAACAACTCAAAACCAGACCTGGTGTTCTGCCTCCACCACCCCACAGCACAAATCCAATACCTTTATCCTGCCGCCCCACCACTGTACAAAACAATCCCAATATCTGCAACCTAACACCCACCCAACAACACAAAACCAGACCTGGTGTTCTGCCTCCACACCCCCACAGCACAAAAGCAATACCTGGCATCCTGGCTGCCACCCAACAAACAAAAACAGACCTGGTGTTCTGCCTCCACACCCCCACAACACAAAACCAATACCTTCATCCTGCCGCTCTACCACCCTACAGCACAATCCCAATATCTGCAACCTAACACCCACCCAACAACTCAAAACCAGACCTGGTGTTCTGCCTCCACCACCCCACAGCACAAATCCAATACCTTTATCCTGCCGCCCCACCACTGTACAAAACAATCCCAATATCTGCAACCTAACACCCACCCAACAACACAAAACCAGACCTGGTGTTCTGCCTCCACACCCCCACAGCACAAAACCAATACTTGGCATCCTGGCCGCCACCCAACAAACAAAAACAGACCTGGTGTTCTGCCTCCACACCCCCACAACACAAAACCAATACCTTCATCCTGCCTCCCCACCACCCTCCAACACAATCCCAATATCTGCAACCTAACACCCATCCAACAACACAGAACCAGACCTGGTGTTCTGTCTCCACACACCCACATCACAAAACCAATACCTTCATTCTGCCTCCCCACCACCCTCCAACACAATCCCAATATCTGCAACCTAACACCCACCCAACAACACAAAACCACTACCTTCATCCTGCTGCCCCACCACCGTACAAAACATTCCCAATATCTGCAACCTGACACCCACCCCACAGCACAAAACCAATACCTTTATCCTGCCACCCACCACCCTACAACACAATCCCAATATCTGCAACCTGACACCCATCCAACAACACAGAACCCGACCTGGTGTTCTGCCTACACACACCCACACCCCCACAACACAAAACCAATACCTTCATCCTGCCGGTCTACCACCCTACAGCACAATCCCAATATCTGCAACCTAACACCCACCCAACAACACAAAACCAGACCTGGTGTTCTGCCTCCACACCCCCACAACACAATACCAATACCTTCATCCTGCCTCCCCACCAAACTACAAAACAATCCCAATATCTGCAACCTGACACCCACCCCACAGCACAAAACCAATACCTTTATCCTGCCACCCACCACCCTACAACACAATCCCAATATCTGCAACCTGACACCCATCCAACAACACAGAACCAGACCTGGTGTTCTGCCTCCACACCCCACAACACAAAACCAATACCTTCATCCTGCCGCCCTACAACCCTACAACACAAACCCAATATCTGCAACCTGACACCCACCCCACAGCACAAAACTAATACCTTCATCCTGCCGCCCCACCACCGTACAAAACAATCCCAATATCTGCAACCTGACACCCACCCAACAACACAAAACCAATACCCTCTTCCTGCCGCCCCACCACCCTACAACACAATGCCAATATCTGCAACCTGACACCCACCCAACAACACAAAACCAATACCTTCATCCTGCCGCCCCACCACCCTACAACACAATGCCAATATCTGCAACCTGACACCCACCCAACAAAACAAAACCAATACCTTCATCCTGCCGCCCCACCACCCTACAACACAATGCCAATATCTGCAACCTCACACCCACCCAACAACACAGAACCAGACCTGGTGTTCTGCCTCTACCTCCCCACAGCACAAAACCAATACCTTTATCCTGCCTCCCCACCACCCTACAATACAATGCCAGTATCTGCAACCTGACACCCACCCAACAACACAAAACCAATACCTTCATCCTGCCGTCCCACCACCGTACAAAACAATCCCAATATCTGCAACCTAACACCCACCCAACAACACAAAACCGGACCTGATGTTCTGCCTCCACCACCCCACAGCACAAAACCAATACCTTCATCCTGCCGCCCCACCACCGTACAAAACAATCCCAATATCTGCAACCTAACACCCACCCAACAACACAAAACCAATACCTTCATCCTGCCGCCCCACCACCCTACAACACAATGCCAATATCTGCAACCTGACACCCACCCAACAACACAAAACCAATACCTTCATCCTGCCGCCCCACCACCCTACAACACAATGCCAATATCTGCAACCTGACACCCACCCAACAAAACAAAACCAATACCTTTATCCTGCCACCCACCACCCTACAACACAATCCCAATATCTGCAACCTGACACCCATCCAACAACACAGAACCAGACCTGGTGTTCTGTCTCCACACCCCCACATCACAAAACCAATACCTTCATCCTGCCTCCCCACCACCCTCCAACACAATCCCAATATCTGCAACCTGACACCCACCCAACAACACAAAACCAATACCATCATCCTGCCACCCACCACCCTACAACACAAACCCAGTATCTCCAACCTAACACCCACCCAACAACACAGAACCAGACCTGGTGTTCTGCCTCCACACCCCCACAACACAAAAGCCATACCTTCATCCTGCCTCCCCACCAACCTACAAAACAATCCCAATATCTGCAACCTGACACCCACCCCACAGCACAAAACCAATACCTTTATCCTGCCACCCACCACCCTACAACACAATCCCAATATCTGCAACCTGACACCCAGCCAACAACACAGAACCAGACCTGGTGTTCTGCCTCCACACCCCCACAACACAAAACCAATACCTTCATCCTGCCGCTCTACCACCCTACAGCACAATCCCAATATCTGCAACCTAACACCCACCCAACAACTCAAAACCAGACCTGGTGTTCTGCCTCCACCACACCACAGCACAAATCCAATACCTTTATCCTGCCGCCCCACCACTGTACAAAACAATCCCAATATCTGCAACCTAACACCCACCCAACAACACAAAACCAGACCTGGTGTTCTGCCTCCACACCCCCACAGCACAAAAGCAATACCTGGCATCCTGGCTGCCACCCAACAAACAAAAACAGACCTGGTGTTCTGCCTCCACGCCCCCACAACACAAAACCAATACCTTCATCCTGCCTTCCCACCACCCTACAACACAATGCCAATATCGGCAACCTGACACCCACCCAACAACACAAAACCAATACCTTCATCCTGCCGCCCCACCACCGTACAAAATAATCCCAATATCTGCAACTTAACACCCACCCAACAACACAAAACCAGACCTGGTGTTTTGCCTCCACACCTCCACAGCACAAAAGCAATACCTGGCATCCTGGCCGCCATCCAACAAACAAAAACAGACCTGGTGTTCTGCCTCCGCACCCCCACAACACAAAACCAATACCTTCATCCTGCCTCCCCACCACCCTACAACACAATGCCAATATCTGCAACCTGACACCCACCCAACAACACAAAACCAATACCTTCATCCTGCCTCCCCACCACCCTACAACACAATTCCAATATCTGCAACCTGACACCCACCCAACAACACAAAACCAATACCTTCATCCTGCCGCCCCACCACCGTACAAAACAATCCCAATATCTGCAACCTGACACCCACCCAACAACACAAAACCAATGCCCTCTTCCTGCCGCCCCACCACCCTACAACACAATGCCAATATCTGCAACCTGACACCCACCCAACAACACAAAACCAATACCTTCATCCTGCCGCCCCACCACCCTACAACACAATGCCAATATCTGCAACCTGACACCCACCCAACAAAACAAAACCAATACCTTCATCCTGCCGTCCCACCACCGTACAAAACAATCCCAATATCTGCAACCTAACACCCACCCAACAACACAAAACCAGACCTGATGTTCTGCCTCCACCACCCCACAGCACAAAACCAATACTTTCATCCTGCCGCCCCACCACCGTACAAAACAATCCCAATATCTGCAACCTAACACCCACCCAACAACACAAAACCAATACCTTCATCCTGCCGCCCCACCACCCTACAACACAATGCCAATATCTGCAACCTGACACCCACCCAACAACACAAAACCAATACCTTCATCCTGCCGCCCCACCACCCTACAACACAATGCCAATATCTGCAACCTGACACCCACCCAACAAAACAAAACTAATACCTTTATCCTGCCACCCACCACCCTACAACACAATCCCAATATCTGCAACCTGACACCCATCCAACAACACAGAACCAGACCTGGTGTTCTGCCTCCACACCCCACAACACAAAACCAATACCTTCATCCTGCCGCTCAACCACCCTACAACACAATCCCAATATCTGCAACCTAACACCCACCCAACAACACAAAACCACTACCTTCATCCTGCTGCCCCACCACCGTACAAAACATTCCCAATATCTGCAACCTAACACCCACCCAACAACACAAAACCAATACCATCATCCTGCCACCCACCACCATACAACACAATCCCAATATCTGCAACCTGACACCCACCCAACAACACAAAACCAATACTTGGCATCCTGGCCGCCACCCAACAAACAAAAACAGACCTGGTGTTCTGCCTCCACACCCCCACAACACAAAACCAATACCTTCATCCTGCCTCCCCACCACCCTCCAACACAATCCCAATATCTGCAACCTAACACCCATCCAACAACACAGAACCAGACCTGGTGTTCTGTCTCCACACACCCACATCACAAAACCAATACCTTCATCCTGCCTCCCCACCACCCTCCAACACAATCCCAATATCTGCAACCTAACACCCACCCAACAACACAAAACCACTACCTTCATCCTGCTGCCCCACCACCGTACAAAACATTCCCAATATCTGCAACCTAACACCCACCCAACAACACAAAACCAATACCATCATCCTGCCACCCACCACCATACAACACAATCCCAATATCTGCAACCTGACACCCATCCAACAACACAGAACCAGACCTGGTGTTCTGCCTCCACACCCCCACTACCCCACAATACAAAACCAATACCTTCATCCTGCCGGTCTACCATCCTACAGCACAATCCCAATATCTGCAACCTAACACCCACCCAACAACACAAAACCAGACCTGGTGGTCTGCCTCCACCACCCCACAGCACAAAACCAATACCTTCATCCTGCCGCCCCACCACCGTACAAAACAATCCCAATATCTGCAACCTAACACCCACCCAACAACACAAAACCAGACCTGGTGTTCTGCCTCCACACCCCCACAGCACAAAAGCAATACCTGGCATCCTGGCTGCCACCCAACAAACAAAAACAGACCTGGTGTTCTGCCTCCACACCCCCACAACACAAAACCAATACCTTCATCCTGCCTCCCCACCAAACTACAAAACATTCCCAATATCTGCAACCTGACACCCACCCCACAGCACAAAACCAATACCTTTATCCTGCCACCCACCACCCTACAACACAATCCCAATATCTGCAACCTGACACCCATCCAACAACACAGAACCAGACCTGGTGTTCTGCCTCCACCCCCCCCCCAACACAAAACCAATACCTTCATCCTGCCGCCCTACAACCCTACAACACAAACCCAATATCTGCAACCTGACACCCACCCCACAGCACAAAACTAATACCTTCATCCTGCCGCCCCACCACCGTACAAAACAATCCCAATATCTGCAACCTGACACCCACCCAACAACACAAAACCAATACCCTCTTCCTGCCGCCCCACCACCCTACAACACAATGCCAATATCTGCAACCTGACACCCACCCAACAACACAAAACCAATACCTTCATCCTGCCGCCCCACCACCCTACAACACAATGCCAATATCTGCAACCTGACACCCACCCAACAAAACAAAACCAATACCTTCATCCTGCCGCCCCACCACCCTACAACACAATGCCAATATCTGCAACCTCACACCCACCCAACAACACAGAACCAGACCTGGTGTTCTGCCTCTACCTCCCCACAGCACAAAACCAATACCTTTATCCTGCCTCCCCACCACCCTACAATACAATGCCAGTATCTGCAACCTGACACCCACCCAACAACACAAAACCAATACCTTCATCCTGCCGTCCCACCACCGTACAAAACAATCCCAATATCTGCAACCTAACACCCACCCAACAACACAAAACCAGACCTGATGTTCTGCCTCCACCACCCCACAGCACAAAACCAATACCTTCATCCTGCCGCCCCACCACCGTACAAAACAATCCCAATATCTGCAACCTAACACCCACCCAACAACACAAAACCAATACCTTCATCCTGCCGCCCCACCACCCTATAACACAATGCCAATATCTGCAACCTGACACCCACCCAACAACACAAAACCAATACCTTCATCCTGCCGCCCCACCACCCTACAACACAATGCCAATATCTGCAACCTGACACCCACCCAACAAAACAAAACCAATACCTTTATCCTGCCACCCACCACCCTACAACACAATCCCAATATCTGCAACCTGACACCCATCCAACAACACAGAACCAGACCTGGTGTTCTGTCTCCACACCCCCACATCACAAAACCAATACCTTCATCCTGCCTCCCCACCACCCTCCAACACAATCCCAATATCTGCAACCTGACACCCACCCAACAACACAAAACCAATACCATCATCCTGCCACCCACCACCCTACAACACAAACCCAGTATCTCCAACCTAACACCCACCCAACAACACAGAACCAGACCTGGTGTTCTGCCTCCACACCCCCACAACACAAAAGCCATACCTTCATCCTGCCTCCCCACCAACCTACAAAACAATCCCAATATCTGCAACCTGACACCCACCCCACAGCACAAAACCAATACCTTTATCCTGCCACCCACCACCCTACAACACAATCCCAATATCTGCAACCTGACACCCAGCCAACAACAAAGAACCAGACCTGGTGTTCTGCCTCCACACCCCCACAACACAAAACCAATACCTTCATCCTGCCGCTCTACCACCCTACAGCACAATCCCAATATCTGCAACCTAACACCCACCCAACAACTCAAAACCAGACCTGGTGTTCTGCCTCCACGCCCCCACAACACAAAACCAATACCTTCATCCTGCCTCCCCACCACCCTACAACACAATGCCAATATCGGCAATCTGACACCCACCCAACAACACAAAACCAATACCTTCATCCTGCCGCCCCACCACCGTACAAAATAATCCCAATATCTGCAACTTAACACCCACCCAACAACACAAAACCAGACCTGGTGTTTTGCCTCCACACCCCCACAGCACAAAAGCAATACCTGGCATCCTGGCCGCCATCCAACAAACAAAAACAGACCTGGTGTTCTGCCTCCGCACCCCCACAACACAAAACCAATACCTTCATCCTGCCTCCCCACCACCCTACAACACAATGCCAATATCTGCAACCTGACACCCACCCAACAACACAAAACCAATACCTTCATCCTGCCTCCCCACCACCCTACAACACAATTCCAATATCTGCAACCTGACACCCACCCAACAACACAAAACCAATACCTTCATCCTGCCGCCCCACCACCGTACAAAACAATCCCAATATCTGCAACCTGACACCCACCCAACAACACAAAACCAATGCCCTCTTCCTGCCGCCCCACCACCCTACAACACAATGCCAATATCTGCAACCTGACACCCACCCAACAACACAAAACCAATACCTTCATCCTGCCGCCCCACCACCCTACAACACAATGCCAATATCTGCAACCTGACACCCACCCAACAAAACAAAACCAATACCTTCATCCTGCCGCCCCACCACCCTAAAACACAATGCCAATATCTGCAACCTCACACCCACCCAACAACACAGAACCAGACCTGGTGTTCTGCCTCTACCTCCCCACAGCACAAAACCAATACCTTTATCCTGCCTCCCCACCACCCTACAACACAATGCCAGTATCTGCAACCTGACACCCACCCAACAACACAAAACCAATACCTTCATCCTGCCGTCCCACCACCGTACAAAACAATCCCAATATCTGCAACCTAACACCCACCCAACAACACAAAACCAGACCTGATGTTCTGCCTCCACCACCCCACAGCACAAAACCAATACTTTCATCCTGCCTCCCCACCACCATACAAAACAATCCCAATATCTGCAACCTAACACCCACCCAACAACACAAAACCAGTACCTTCATCCTGCCGCCCCACCACCCTACAACACAATGCCAATATCTGCAACCTGACACCCACCCAACAACACAAAACCAATACCTTCATCCTGCCGCCCCACCACCCTACAACACAATGCCAATATCTGCAACCTGACACCCACCCAACAAAACAAAACCAATACCTTTATCCTGCCACCCACCACCCTACAACACAATCCCAATATCTGCAACCTGACACCCATCCAACAACACAGAACCAGACCTGGTGTTCCGCCTCCACACCCCACAACACAAAACCAATACCTTCATCCTGCCGCTCTACCACCCTACAACACAATCCCAATATCTGCAACCTAACACCCACCCAACAACACAAAACCAATACTTGGCATCCTGGCCGCCACCCAACAAACAAAAACAGACCTGGTGTTCTGCCTCCACACCCCCACAACACAAAACCAATACCTTCATCCTGCCTCCCCACCACCCTACAACACAATCCCAATATCTGCAACCTAACACCCATCCAACAACACAGAACCAGACCTGGTGTTCTGTCTCCACACACCCACATCACAAAACCAATACCTTCATCCTGCCTCCCCACCACCCTCCAACACAATCCCAATATCTGCAACCTAACACCCACCCAACAACACAAAACCACTACCTTCATCCTGCTGCCCCACCACCGTACAAAACATTCCCAATATCTGCAACCTAACACCCAGCCAACAACACAAAACCAATACCATCATCCTGCCACCCACCACCCTACAACACAAACCCAATATCTGCAACCTAACACCCATCCAACAACAAAGAACCAGACCTGGTGTTCTGCCTCCACATCCCCACAACACAAAAGCAATACCTTCATCCTGCCTCCCCACCAACCTACAAAACAATCCCAATATCTGCAACCTGACACCCACCCCACAGCACAAAACCAATACCTGTATCCTGCCACCCACCACCCTACAACACAATCCCAATATCTGCAACCTGACACCCATCCAACAACACAGAACCAGACCTGGTGTTCTGCCTCCACACCCCCACTACCCCACAACACAAAACCAATACCTTCATCCTGCCGGTCTACCACCCTACAGCACAATCCCAATATCTGCAACCTAACACCCACCCAACAACACAAAACCAGACCTGGTGGTCTGCCTCCACCACCCCACAGCACAAAACCAATACCTCCATCCTGCCGCCCCACCACCGTACAAAACAATCCCAATATCTGCAACATAACACCCACCCAACAACACAAAACCAGACCTGGTGTTCTGCCTCCACACCCCCACAGCACAAAAGCAATACCTGGCATCCTGGCTGCCACCCAACAAACAAAAACAGACCTGGTGTTCTGCCTCCACACCCCCACAACACAAAACCAATACCTTCATCCTGCCTCCCCACCACCCTACAACACAATGCCAATATATGCAACCTGACACCCACCCAACAACACAAAACCAATACCTTCATCCTGCCGCCCCACCATCGTACAAAACAATCCCAATATCTGCAACCTAACACCCACCCAACAACACAAAGCCAGACCTGGTGTTTTTCCTCCACACCCCCACAGCACAAAAGCAATACCTGGCATCCTGGCCGCCATCCAACAAACAAAAACAGACCTGGTGTTCTGCCTCCACACCCACACAACACAAAACCAAACCTTCATCCTGCCTCCCCACCACCCTACAACACAATGCCAATATCTGCAACCTGACACCCACCCAACAACACAAAACCAATACCTTCATCCTGCCTCCCCACCACCCTACAACACAATTCCAATATCTGCAACCTGACACCCACCCAACAACACAAAACCAATACCTTCATCCTGCCGCCCCACCACCGTACAAAACAATCCTAATATCTGCAACCTGACACCCACCCAACAACACAAAACCAGACCTGATGTTCTGCCTCCACCACCCCACAGCACAAAACCAATACCTTCATCCTGCCTCTCCACCACCCTACAACACAATGCCAATATCTGCAACCTGACACCCACCCAACAACAAAAAACCAATACCTTCATCCTGCCGCCCCACCACCCTACAACACAATGCCAATATCTGCAACCTGACACCCACCCAACAACACAAAACCAATACCTTCATCCTGCCGCCCCACCACCCTACAACACAATGCCAATATCTGCAACCTGACACCCACCCAACAACACAAAACCAATACCTTCATCCTGCCGCCCCACCACCCTACAACACAATGCCAATATCTGCAACCTCACACCCACCCAACAACACAGAACCAGACCTGGTGTTCTGCCTCCACCTCCCCACAGCACAAAACCAATACCTTTATCCTGCCTCCCCACCACCCTACAATACAATGCCAGTATCTGCAACCTGACACCCACCCAACAACACAAAACCAATACCTTCATCCTGCCGTCCCACCACCGTACAAAACAATCCCAATATCTGCAACCTAACACCCACCCAACAACACAAAACCAGACCTGATGTTCTGCCTCCACCACCCCACAGCACAAAACCAATACCTTCATCCTGCCGCCCCACCACCGTACAAAACAATCCCAATATCTGCAACCTAACACCCACCCAACAACACAAAACCAATACCTTCATCCTGCCGCCCCACCACCCTACAACACAATGCCAATATCTGCAACCTGACACCCACCCAACAACACAAAACCAATACCTTCATCCTGCCGCCCCACCACCCTACAACACAATGCCAATATCTGCAACCTGACACCCACCCAACAAAACAAAACCAATACCTTTATCCTGCCACCCACCACCCTACAACACAATCCCAATATCTGCAACCTGACACCCATCCAACAACACAGAACCAGACCTGGTGTTCTGTCTCCACACCCCCACATCACAAAACCAATACCTTCATCCTGCCTCCCCACCACCCTCCAACACAATCCCAATATCTGCAACCTGACACCCACCCAACAACACAAAACCAATACCATCATCCTGCCACCCACCACCCTACAACACAAACCCAGTATCTCCAACCTAACACCCACCCAACAACACAGAACCAGACCTGGTGTTCTGCCTCCACACCGCCACAACACAAAAGCCATACCTTCATCCTGCCTCCCCACCAACCTACAAAACAATCCCAATATCTGCAACCTGACACCCACCCCACAGCACAAAACCAATACCTTTATCCTGCCACCCACCACCCTACAACACAATCCCAATATCTGCAACCTGACACCCAGCCAACAACACAGAACCAGACCTGGTGTTCTGCCTCCACACCCCCACAACACAAAACCAATACCTTCATCCTGCCGCTCTACCACCCTACAGCACAATCCCAATATCTGCAACCTAACACCCACCCAACAACTCAAAACCAGACCTGGTGTTCTGCCTCCACCACCCCACAGCACAAATCCAATACCTTTATCCTGCCGCCCCACCACTGTACAAAACAATCCCAATATCTGCAACCTAACACCCACCCAACAACACAAAACCAGACCTGGTGTTCTGCCTCCACACCCCCACAGCACAAAAGCAATACCTGGCATCCTGGCTGCCACCCAACAAACAAAAACAGACCTGGTGTTCTGCCTCCACGCCCCCACAACACAAAACCAATACCTTCATCCTGCCTCCCCACCACCCTACAACACAATGCCAATATCGGCAACCTGACACCCACCCAACAACACAAAACCAATACCTTCATCCTGCCGCCCCACCACCGTACAAAATAATCCCAATATCTGCAACTTAACACCCACCCAACAACACAAAACCAGACCTGGTGTTTTGCCTCCACACCCCCACAGCACAAAAGCAATACCTGGCATCCTGGCCGCCATCCAACAAACAAAAACAGACCTGGTGTTCTGCCTCCGCACCCCCACAACACAAAACCAATACCTTCATCCTGCCTCCCCACCACCCTACAACACAATGCCAATATCTGCAACCTGACACCCACCCAACAACACAAAACCAATACCTTCATCCTGCCTCCCCACCACCCTACAACACAATTCCAATATCTGCAACCTGACACCCACCCAACAACACAAAACCAATACCTTCATCCTGCCGCCCCACCACCGTACAAAACAATCCCAATATCTGCAACCTGACACCCACCCAACAACACAAAACCAATGCCCTCTTCCTGCCGCCCCACCACCCTACAACACAATGCCAATATCTGCAACCTGACACCCACCCAACAACACAAAACCAATACCTTCATCCTGCCGCCCCACCACCCTACAACACAATGCCAATATCTGCAACCTGACACCCACCCAACAAAACAAAACCAATACCTTCATCCTGCCGCCCCACCACCCTACAACACAATGCCAATATCTGCAACCTCACACCCACCCAACAACACAGAACCAGACCTGGTGTTCTGCCTCTACCTCCCCACAGCACAAAACCAATACCTTTATCCTGCCTCCCCACCACCCTACAACACAATGCCAGTATCTGCAACCTGACACCCACCCAACAACACAAAACCAATACCTTCATCCTGCCGTCCCACCACCGTACAAAACAATCCCAATATCTGCAACCTAACACCCACCCAACAACACAAAACCAGACCTGATGTTCTGCCTCCACCACCCCACAGCACAAAACCAATACTTTCATCCTGCCGCCCCACCACCGTACAAAACAATCCCAATATCTGCAACCTAACACCCACCCAACAACACAAAACCAATACCTTCATCCTGCCGCCCCACCACCCTACAACACAATGCCAATATCTGCAACCTGACACCCACCCAACAACACAAAACCAATACCTTCATCCTGCCGCCCCACCACCCTACAACACAATGCCAATATCTGCAACCTGACACCCACCCAACAAAACAAAACCAATACCTTTATCCTGCCACCCACCACCCTACAACACAATCCCAATATCTGCAACCTGACACCCATCCAACAACACAGAACCAGACCTGGTGTTCTGCCTCCACACCCCACAACACAAAACCAATACCTTCATCCTACCGCTCTACCACCCTACAACACAATCCCAATATCTGCAACCTAACACCCACCCAACAACACAAAACCAATACTTGGCATCCTGGCCGCCACCCAACAAACAAAAACAGACCTGGTGTTCTGCCTCCACACCCCCACAACACAAAACCAATACCTTCATCCTGCCTCCCCACCACCCTCCAACACAATCCCAATATCTGCAACCTAACACCCATCCAACAACACAGAACCAGACCTGGTGTTCTGTCTCCACACACCCACATCACAAAACCAATACCTTCATCCTGCCTCCCCACCACCCTCCAACACAATCCCAATATCTGCAACCTAACACCCACCCAACAACACAAAACCACTACCATCATCCTGCCACCCACCACCCTACAACACAAACCAATATCTGCAACCTAACACCCATCCAACAACAAAGAACCAGACCTGGTGTTCTGCCTCCACATCCCCACAACACAAAAGCAATACCTTCATCCTGCCTCCCCACCAACCTACAAAACAATCCCAATATCTGCAACCTGACACCCACCCCACAGCACAAAACCAATACCTGTATCCTGCCACCCACCACCATACAACACAATCCCAATATCTGCAACCTGACACCCATCCAACAACACAGAACCAGACCTGGTGTTCTGCCTCCACACCCCCACTACCCCACAACACAAAACCAATACCTTCATCCTGCCGGTCTACCACCCTACAGCACAATCCCAATATCTGCAACCTAACACCCACCCAACAACACAAAACCAGACCTGGTGGTCTGCCTCCACCACCCCACAGCACAAAACCAATACCTTCATCCTGCCCCCCCACCACCGTACAAAACAATCCCAATATCTGCAACCTAACACCCACCCAACAACACAAAACCAGACCTGGTGTTCTGCCTCCACACCCCCACAGCACAAAAGCAATACCTGGCATCCTGGCTGCCACCCAACAAACAAAAACAGACCTGGTGTTCTGCCTCCACACCCCCACAACACAAAACCAATACCTTCATCCTGCCTCCCCACCAAACTACAAAACAATCCCAATATCTGCAACCTGACACCCACCCCACAGCACAAAACCAATACCTTTATCCTGCCACCCACCACCCTACAACACAATCCCAATATCTGCAACCTGACACCCATCCAACAACACAGAACCAGACCTGGTGTTCTGCCTCCACACCCCCACAACACAAAACCAATACCTTCATCCTGCCGCCCTACAACCCTACAACACAAACCCAATATCTGCAACCTGACACCCACCCCACAGCACAAAACTAATACCTTCATCCTGCCGCCCCACCACCGTACAAAACAATCCCAATATCTGCGACCTGACACCCACCCAACAACACAAAACCAATACCCTCTTCCTGCCGCCCCACCACCCTACAACACAATGCCAATATCTGCAACCTGACACCCACCCAACAACACAAAACCAATACCTTCATCCTGCCGCCCCACCACCCTACAACACAATGCCAATATCTGCAACCTGACACCCACCCAACAAAACAAAACCAATACCTTCATCCTGCCGCCCCACCACCCTACAACACAATGCCAATATCTGCAACCTCACACCCACCCAACAACACAGAACCAGACCTGGTGTTCTGCCTCTACCTCCCCACAGCACAAAACCAATACCTTTATCCTGCCTCCCCACCACCCTACAATACAATGCCAGTATCTGCAACCTGACACCCACCCAACAACACAAAACCAATACCTTCATCCTGCCGTCCCACCACCGTACAAAACAATCCCAATATCTGCAACCTAACACCCACCCAACAACACAAAACCAGACCTGATGTTCTGCCTCCACCACCCCACAGCACAAAACCAATACCTTCATCCTGCCGCCCCACCACCGTACAAAACAATCCCAATATCTGCAACCTAACACCCACCCAACAACACAAAACCAATACCTTCATCCTGCCGCCCCACCACCCTACAACACAATGCCAATATCTGCAACCTGACACCCACCCAACAACACAAAACCAATACCTTCATCCTGCCGCCCCACCACCCTACAACACAATGCCAATATCTGCAACCTGACACCCACCCAACAAAACAAAACCAATACCTTTATCCTGCCACCCACCACCCTACAACACAATCCCAATATCTGCAACCTGACACCCATCCAACAACACAGAACCAGACCTGGTGTTCTGTCTCCACACCCCCACATCACAAAACCAATACCTTCATCCTGCCTCCCCACCACCCTCCAACACAATCCCAATATCTGCAACCTGACATCCACCCAACAACACAAAACCAATACCATCATCCTGCCACCCACCAACCTACAACACAAACCCAGTATCTCCAACCTAACACCCACCCAACAACACAGAACCAGACCTGGTGTTCTGCCTCCACACCCCCACAACACAAAAGCCATACCTTCATCCTGCCTCCCCACCAACCTACAAAACAATCCCAATATCTGCAACCTGACACCCACCCCACAGCACAAAACCGATACCTTTATCCTGCCACCCACCACCCTACAACACAATCCCAATATCTGCAACCTGACACCCAGCCAACAACACAGAACCAGACCTGGTGTTCTGCCTCCACACCCCCACAACACAAAACCAATACCTTCATCCTGCCGCTCTACCACCCTACAGCACAATCCCAATATCTGCAACCTAACACCCACCCAACAACTCAAAACCAGACCTGATGTTTTGCCTCCACACCCCCACAGCACAAAAGCAATACCTGGCATCCTGGCCGCCATCCAACAAACAAAAACAGACCTGGTGTTCTGCCTCCGCACCCCCACAACACAAAACCAATACCTTCATCCTGCCTCCCCACCACCCTACAACACAATGCCAATATCTGCAACCTGACACCCACCCAACAACACAAAACCAATACCTTCATCCTGCCTCTCCACCACCCTACAACACAATTCCAATATCTGCAACCTGACACCCACCCAACAACACAAAACCAATACCTTCATCCTGCCGCCCCACCACCGTACAAAACAATCCCAATATCTGCAACCTGACACCCACCCAACAACACAAAACCAATGCCCTCTTCCTGCCGCCCCACCACCCTACAACACAATGCCAATATCTGCAACCTGACACCCACCCAACAACACAAAACCAATACCTTCATCCTGCCGCCCCACCACCCTACAACACAATGCCAATATCTGCAACCTGACACCCACCCAACAAAACAAAACCAATACCTTCATCCTGCCGCCCCACCACCCTACAACACAATGCCAATATCTGCAACCTCACACCCACCCAACAACACAGAACCAGACCTGGTGTTCTGCCTCTACCTCCCCACAGCACAAAACCAATACCTTTATCCTGCCTCCCCACCACCCTACAACACAATGCCAGTATCTGCAACCTGACACCCACCCAACAACACAAAACCAATACCTTCATCCTGCCGTCCCACCACCGTACAAAACAATCCCAATATCTGCAACCTAACACCCACCCAACAACACAAAACCAGACCTGATGTTCTGCCTCCACCACCCCACAGCACAAAACCAATACTTTCATCCTGCCGCCCCACCACCGTACAAAACAATCCCAATATCTGCAACCTAACACCCACCCAACAACACAAAACCAGTACCTTCATCCTGCTGCCTCACCACCCTACAACACAATGCCAATATCTGCAACCTGACACCCACCCAACAACACAAAACCAATACCTTCATCCTGCCGCCCCACCACCCTACAACACAATACCAATATCTGCAACCTGACACCCACCCAACAAAACAAAACCAATACCTTTATCCTGCCACCCACCACCCTACAACACAATCCCAATATCTGCAACCTGACACCCATCCAACAACACAGAACCAGACCTGGTGTTCTGCCTCCACACCCCACAACACAAAACCAATACCTTCATCCTGCCACTCTACCACCCTACAACACAATCCCAATATCTGCAACCTAACACCCACCCAACAACACAAAACCAATACTTGGCATCCTGGCCGCCACCCAACAAACAAAAACAGACCTGGTGTTCTGTCTCCACACCCCCACAACACAAAACCAATACCTTCATCCTGCCTCCCCACCACCCTACAACACAATCCCAATATCTGCAACCTAACACCCATCCAACAACACAGAACCAGACCTGGTGTTCTGTCTCCACACACCCACATCACAAAACCAATACCTTCATCCTGCCTCCCCACCACCCTCCAACACAATCCCAATATCTGCAACCTAACACCCACCCAACAACACAAAACCACTACCTTCATCCTGCTGCCCCACCACCGTACAAAACATTCCCAATATCTGCAACCTAACACCCACCCAACAACACAAAACCAATACCATCATCCTGCCACCCACCACCCTACAACACAAACCCAATATCTGCAACCTAACACCCATCCAACAACAAAGAACCAGACCTGGTGTTCTGCCTCCACATCCCCACAACACAAAAGCAATACCTTCATCCTGCCTCCCCACCAACCTACAAAACAATCCCAATATCTGCAACCTGACACCCACCCCACAGCACAAAACCAGTACCTGTATCCTGCCACCCACCACCCTACAACACAATCCCAATATCTGCAACCTGACACCCATCCAACAACACAGAACCAGACCTGGTGTTCTGCCTCCACACCCCCACTACCCCACAACAGAAAACCAATACCTTCATCCTGCCGGTCTACCACCCTACAGCACAATCCCAATATCTGCAACCTAACACCCACCCAACAACACAAAACCAGACCTGGTGGTCTGCCTCCACCACCCCACAGCACAAAACCAATACCTTCATCCTGCCGCCCCACCACCGTACAAAACAATCCCAATATCTGCAACATAACACCCACCCAACAACACAAAACCAGACCTGGTGTTCTGCCTCCACACCCCCACAGCACAAAAGCAATACCTGGCATCCTGGCTGCCACCCAACAAACAAAAACAGACCTGGTGTTCTGCCTCCACACCCCCACAACACAAAACCAATACCTTCATCCTGCCTCCCCACCACCCTACAACACAATGCCAATATATGCAACCTGACACCCACCCAACAACACAAAACCAATACCTTCATCCTGCCGTCCCACCACCGTACAAAACAATCCCAATATCTGCAACCTGACACCCACCCAACAACACAAAACCAATACCTTCATCCTGCCGCCCCACCACCCTACAACACAATGCCAATATCTGCAACCTGACACCCACCCAACAACACAAAACCAATACCTTCATCCTGCCGTCCCACCACCGTACAAAACAATCCCAATATCTGCAACCTGACACCCACCTAACAACACAAAACCAATACCTTCATCCTGCCGCCCCACCATCGTACAAAACAATCCCAATATCTGCAACCTAACACCCACCCAACAACACAAAGCCAGACCTGGTGTTTTTCCTCCACACCCCCACAGCACAAAAGCAATACCTGGCATCCTGGCCGCCATCCAACAAACAAAAACAGACCTGGTGTTCTGCCTCCACACCCACACAACACAAAACCAATACCTTCATCCTGCCGCCCCACCACCGTACAAAACAATCCTAATATCTGCAACCTGACACCCACCCAACAACACAAAACCAGACCTGATGTTCTGCCTCCACCACCCCACAGCACAAAACCAATACCTTCATCCTGCCTCTCCACCACCCTACAACACAATGCCAATATCTGCAACCTGACACCCACCCAACAACAAAAAACCAATACCTTCATCCTGCCGCCCCACCACCCTACAACACAATGCCAATATCTGCAACCTGACACCCACCCAACAACACAAAACCAATACCTTCATCCTGCCGCCCCACCACCCTACAACACAATGCCAATATCTGCAACCTGACACCCACCCAACAACACAAAACCAATACCTTCATCCTGCCGCCCCACCACCCTACAACACAATGCCAATATCTGCAACCTGACACCCACCCAACAACACAAAACCAATACCTTCATCCTGCCGTCCCACCACCGTACAAAACAATCCCAATATCTGCAACCTGACACCCACCCAACAACACAAAACCAATACCTTCATCCTGCCGCCCCACCACCCTACAACACAACACCAATATCTGCAACCTGACACCCACCCAACAACACAAAACCAATACCTTCATCCTGCCGCCCCACCACCCTACAACACAATGCCAATATCTGCAACCTCACACCCACCCAACAACACAGAACCAGACCTGGTGTTCTGCCTCCACACCCCCACAACACAAAAGCAATACCTTCATCCTGCCTCCCCACCAACCTACAAAACAATCCTAATATCTGCAACCTGACACCCACCCCACAGCACAAAACCAATACCTTTATCCTGCCACCCACCACCCTACAACACAATCCCAATATCTGCAACCTGACACCCATCCAACAACACAGAACCAGACCTGGTGTTCTGCCTCCACACCCCACAACACAAAACCAATACCTTCATCCTGCCGCTCTACCACCCTACAGCACAATCCCAATATCTGCAACCTAACACCCACCCAACAACTCAAAACCAGACCTGGTGTTCTGCCTCCACACCCCCACAACACAAAACCAATACCCCAATACCTGGCATCCTGGCCGCCACCCAACAAACAAAACCAGACCTGGTTTCATGCCTCCCCACGCAGTCCAGGCACTGACATATGCAATAAACATTCACGTAGTAAACTCTGGAGCATAGCATGAAAAGCTGAAAGAGAAAATGCATAAGCATAGTCAGTATCCGTGTAGTATATTCTGTGCGCAATTAGTGTATACACATGGATGTTAATACATATCATATCCTGCCCTACAGACTAGGGCTCTATTCGCCACGTTGCTCCCTAACAATTGGCCAATACTCTCACTAGGTGTAAGGAAATATTTATTACAAATACTTTTATTTTACAGTATTTTTACTAGTTTATAAAATAATCTGATTACGCATAGGATTTACTTTTTTACTCCATAAAAAATCCTTTTACTCCCAACTTTAAAAAATAGGGAGTATCTTTCTCCCACGTCAGCATCTCATGCTGAGCTTTACCAGGCAAGGGCAGCAGCTTAATACAGAGGATTATCACTGCATTTAAAACGCGCTCTTGGATTACTTCCCGAACATGCATTCTACTCGAATAGAAAGTGGGACTCCTAATTGCGTTCAGACATCTGCATGGCTCATTTCCCCAGGCATGGAATCTGCCATGAGTTTAATGTTGCAATCGCACAAACCCAAACAAACGATATAGCAGCAAGATAGCTCAGTGAGTTAAAAGCTTGCTTTGGACACTAGTGTTCTCCCCGAAGGACATATTTGTCCGGAATCCCTTTATTGCCAGGCCCAATGTTTGTATTCCCGTCCACCATTGTTTGCAAAATGTTTAACCTTTTGTTGTTGTAAGCAGGCGGTGCCTGGCCTGTGTTTCGGCCAGCACTGACTCGAAATTCGAATTAAGCTACAGCCAACTGTTTGGCCTGGGATGCCGGTGCCACACTTGGCATGCCTACCTGTAAAGTTTAATGCATGGAGAACATTGCAGGCTTCTGTTACTCAAAAAGGTATGTCATACAGCCAAGAAGGCGGCAGGGTGGTGACAAGAAAGCTGGGCTCCCTGACCGACGAGCCCTGATCCTCTAATCCCGAGCGAGGCTCCAAGTGCAGGTGTACAGGACATGGCGGCCTGGGGATGGCTCTGACTGATATGTGACCAAGGTCTCACAGTGGAACTATGGTTGGGGGAGGCACCTGCTCTGCACCCTCTGAGGTCTTATCCAAGATGGTGCCCATGGAGGGACAGCGGAGGCAGCAGAGGTGAGCAAGTAAGGGAAGCCTCTGGCTAGCAGTGTGGCTTCTGGCTGGGAATACCAGGGGTGTACCAGCAACAAGGTTGGCAGTAGCTGTGAAGGCATAGAAGGGCGAGTGCCACGGGAGTTCCCAACTGGCATCTCGGTGGCTGGTGCTCACCGGATGCAGTGACTCTGCTGACCACTGCCAACTCCTGAACAGAGTTGTTTCCAAATACGGCAGTGGAAAATGTGATTCTCTTAGTGACTCTCTGTGTCTCAGCTGCAGGGGGGGTTGAGGGGCAAGGGTGGCCTTGGGGCAGCAATCCTCCCTCCCCCTTTTCGCATTATGCTGTAAACCCCTCAAACATAGATGCACACTTGTTTTGCGGATTGACCCTCCTTAAGATTTTTCATGGCCGCGCTGCACACGCAGAGAGGACCACTAGCCTGCACATTCCTCCTGCATAAGAAATCTGGTTGGTATGGATGATATGGTATAGTGTGGTGTGATGTTTATAAAGTATGAGCTAGGGCCCAAAGGAATCTAGGTGCTAGGCGGAGATTAACAGGTGGGCGCAGAAGCTACGACTAGAATAGGTGTGTTTTCAGCACTTTCTGAAACTGAAGATCGCCAATCCTGTACATAAAAGGGGCAAGAGCGTTCCACAGAGTGGGGGTGAGCACAGAAAAAGAGCATCCACCTGACGAGCTCTGTGATAACGCTGGATTTTTGAGTGTAGGCGTCTGGTAAGACAATAACAGGCCAGTTTAGCTTGCAGATAGTCTGCGCCTGTATTGTGAATGGCCCGATGAGCAGTAGAGGGGGATTTGAATTTCACCTGCAGCCAGGGAAGCAACCACAGCACAGGCTGAGAGGGAGTGAGTCCCGGTGCATCTAGAGCCGGTCGAGCTGCCGAGTTTCGAAGAGTTTGTAAAAGCTGGATCTGATGAGCAGGTTGCCCAAGGTATATTCCATTGCAATAATCTAACAATCCCATAATGAAGGATGTAACCACCTTTGCCCAGCATTTTGTAGGAAGGAAAGGGAGAATTTTTCAGAGAACCTTTAGTTTAATGAACTTGCGTTAAACATTGAAGTGATCTGAGCTACTCTTGACACAGACGTCAGACGTTTCATGCCCGCTTTTACTGCAGTGCTGCGGACTGGACATGGGCCTAACAAGTCTGGCCAATTCTCTGCACCCTAATCAGTGTTAGAATCAGGGGCGTTGCTAGGGGGGGGCTAAGGGGTCTATAGCCCCTGGTCTTTTGGTTGTAGCCCCGGATAGAATCTCAGGAGCTACAGCCAAAAGTCTAGCTAGCCCCCAGTCCCAACAGTTCCAACATTAGCCTAGCCCCGGGTCCTTTCCCGACCTAGCAACTCCTCTGGTTAGCATGAGGAGGGCCAACCACCAGGACATCTGTCTTTTCCGCAGATTTAACTTCAGCCAATTATTTGTCATACAGTTCACAATTGCAGATGGACAATCTTTCATCTTGTGTGGCGGCTCCGCCGTAGGGTAGTCAAGACCACTGTCGGTGTCAACCCTTACCTCTTTAGTTTTGGTGTCCTTTCCAGCGAAAAGGTAAGGCCTGTCCTTCCAAGTAGCCACTGTGCAACACAGTAGCTAGGAACTGGTGGGTACCGTGGCTACCCAGACAGCCAGGTACCAGGGAAAAAAAAAACCTGGGGGGGGGACCCCGAAGTGAAAAGAAGCCTTCCAGGTAAGGTGTTTGTCCAAATAAACTCCTTGTGTTGAGTAGCTGTTGGCTCCGATTTCCAGGATGTGAAGCAGTGGACTCCAATCCCCAGGAAGTGCAGCGGTGGATTCTCGAATCCTAGGATGTGTAGCTAAAGACTCCGATTCCCAGGATGCACTTAGTAACTGGAGGAGTTCCCCAGGGTGAGTAGCGGTGGACTCCACTTCCCAGCATGCATTGGAAAGTAGTAATGGATGAACCCACGGGAGAGCGCAATGGAAAGGTGAAAAGACACTAGCAGCCAGAGTCGAAGCCGGCGAGAAGGCAGCAAAGCAGAGCGGAATGAGCCGCAAGGAATAGGAGAGAAAGCAGGAAAAAACAGTGCTGCCATGAGAGTCCGGGGGAAATCAGAGCAGAGAAGCAGACACAGGTGAATCCGTGAGTGAGAGGGAGAAGACGCCGGCAACCCAGCAGGGAGGCGGCACAGGAACCTGGAGGGCGAGCAGGAATCCAAGAGAAGGAAAAGTAGAAAGAGCTTTCACAGGCGTAGAATCGCCGGGCAAGGGAACAAACAGGACACTAGCGTATAGCAATGAAAAGCAATTGCAACACAAGGAGAGCCAAACCTGAGAGCTTCTTATTTCCGGGTAGCCGGAAAACTGGAGGCACGTATGCATGATGATCCCATCACGCGATTCAAACGTGTGGACCGCATCTTGGTATGGGACAACACCCAAAGGCTTTTCAAAAGGGAAACACGATCAGAGAGTCGCCAAGAACGAGGAAGAATGACATTGACACACTAACTGCGTATCCTCGGCATAAGTACAAAAGTGTACCCCATGTTCAAATATGAGGTCAACCAAAGGACGTAGATAAAGATTAAAAAGAAGCGGAGACAGAGAAGATCCCTGCAGGACACCGCATGAGAAGGTAGTGGGGGTGGAGCGGCAGGAACTAAGAGAAACAGTTTGCTTGCGATCCATGAGAAATGAGGAAAACCAAGCTAATGGAATAACAGAGATCCCAGCTTGTTCCAGATGGCGTAGAAGAATGCTATAATCCACTGTATCAAAGGCTGCAAAGAGGTCAAGAAGGATCAACTTCCTTCTCCTTCCCGCCCCTCTCCCCCTCTTCCAGCTCTGCCAACTTGTCCACCTTTTCTCCTATCACCCCTGCATGTTTCTCCGACCTCCTGTCCAAAGCTCACCCTACTGCTCCCCCCTTGCATCCCATCCCCACCTCCCTCATCCCTAACATTTACCCTCTCCTTATTTCCTACCTAACCACCTTCTTCAACATCTGTCTCTCCTCCACCACCTTTCCTTCAGCTTTCAAACATGCTACCATAATCCCTATACTGAAGAAACCTTCTGCTAATGCTCTTCTTACCTCCATCTTCCAGCCAATCTCCCTTCTCCCCTTTATCTCTAAGATCCTCTAGTGCCTTGCCTGCTCTCAACGTTCTGCTTTTGTCTCATCCCACTCCCTCCTCCCACCTCTCAATCTGGTTTCCGCCCTAAACACTCCACTGAGACTGCCCTGATCTATGTCCTCAACTCTCTCCGCACTGCTCGCTACGCTAAGCAATCTTCAATTCTCATCCTCCTTGATCTTTCTGCAGCTTTTGATACCGTAGATCACCCCTTACTTCTTAGCACTCTGTCCTCCTTCAGCTTCAAAGACTCTGTTCTCTCCTGGCTCACCTCTTACCTCTCCAATCGATCCTTCACTGTCTCCTGGGGTGGCCGCTCCTTCTCCAGCCTCCCCCTGAACTATGGCGTCCCTCATGGTTCTGTGCTGGGACCCTTTCTTTTCTCTCTCTATACCTCCCTTCTCTCACCAGTCATTTCTTTTTTCGGCATTTCCCACCACTTCTACGCTGATGAGACCCAACTCCTTCTTTCCTTCTCTTCCTTCACATCTGACCACCACCTCACTCTTTCTTCCTGCCTCACGGCCATAAAAGATTGGATGTCATCCCCCTTTCTTTCCCTCAATACTGACAAGACTGAGGTGCTTTTCTTCCCTCCTAATACTCTCTCCCCTTCTCCCCCTCCCTTCATCCACTTTCCACCTTCCAACCTCCCCATATCTTCCCATGCCCGCAATCTCGGCCTCCACCTCGACTCCTCTCTCTCCTTCTCCAACCACATCTCTCTAACCTCTCGAGCCTGTCGCCATCACCTCTACAACATCTGCAAGATCCGCTCCTCTCTCACATTCCATGCTTCCAAACTCCTAATCTCCTCCTTTATTTTCTCCCGCCTCTTCTACTGGTCCTCTCTCGTCTTTGGACTCCCTCTCTCTCACCTAACTCCCCTAAAATCCATCTACCACTCCTCTATTTGTACTCTATGTCTCCTCAGCCCTCGAGACTCTATTTCCTCCTCTCTCTCTCAACTTGACTGGCTTCCCTTCCTCTCACAACTGAAATTTCAATTCCTCTGTCTTGTCTACAAATCTCTCCATGACCTTCCCCCCCTTCCTTTCCTCCCTCCTCTCATTTTACTCCCCCTCCCGCTCTCTCCGCTCAGCAAACCTCTACCTCCTCACTGTACCCCAGCCCCATGTGCCTCCTCACGCTTCCGCTCCTTCCAACTCTTGTCCCCCCTACACTGGAACTCCCTCCCGCTCTCCATCCGCTCCACCCCCACCTACTCATCCTTCCTCCACTCCCTGAAAGCCCATCTTCTTCACTCCCCCCTGACTTCCCTTCCCTACCCCTCTCCCCTTCTACCCTTGCCCTCCGTCCTTCCCCTCCATCCTCTCCCCTTCCCCACTGATCTTAAATTGGTAACTAATACCACTAAGGGGCATTGAGGAACCCAGATCACTCCCCCTTCCCTTTCCCTCCCCCCTCTCCCCGACCTCAAATCCAACACCATAACTCCCTTCAGCTACCCCCTCCTCTACCCTCCCCCCACCATCTCCCCCCCTGTAAATTGTGCTACATATTGTTCTAATGACCTGTTTCATGTTTGTAAATATGCTTCTCTCACTTTTGTACCTGTTGTTATATTGTAAAGTGCTTTGGCTTAAAGCGCTATATAAATTCAATAAACATAAACATAAACATCAACGCCCGACCTCCCAGCGGTCCCGAAGCATCACAAGACCATGACAGACTCAGTTCACATCCGTGGTCTAAAACCAGACAGCAAAGAACGGGAGAGTTGCAGAGTTATGATTGCTTCCATAGGTGTCTTAAGAACTGGCAATAGTGATGTAGGATAGTAATGAACGGCTAGAGAAGGATCAAGGGGGGGCTTCTTCAGAAGCGGGGTAATCAAAGCGTGTTTCAAAGGAACAGGAATCATCCAGAAGAAAAAGAATGGCAAAGTGCTTTAGTGATCAGAGGAAGGACATTCTGAGGAAGGGCCTGTAGAACATGGAGAGGAAAGGATTCCAAAGGAGAAGCTGATTAAGAGCGGTGGATACTGCCTTGTTGGTGACCAGTTCAAATTGAAATGACTCCACTACATTAGGCAAAATAGAAGATGGCAGCCCATGCCTAAAATCAACCCGAGGCAGGCTCTCGTAGGAAATGGATTGTTGAATCTTACAGATCTTCTCTGCAAAATATATGCTGATGGAATCGCATTGAGTTTGAGGGCAGGAGGAATTATCCTCTACTGGAGGAAGAGAAGATAGCTCTGTAGCCACTCTGAAGAGTTCCTATGAAGAACATGATGAAGCAATGATGCGATTCGATAAAGAACACAGATTTGGCTACTTAGATCGCCCTGTCATAGTGGTTCACCGGTTACAGACTTGTTTTGACTCCTAGTTGTAATTAGAATGTCATCTGCCTTCTAAACAGCGGCAGGCCTGCTTACAGGCACGATGATTTGGCGTAAACCATAGTGCAGAAGGTCTGGAGCAACAAGATCATGTCTGAATTGGGGCAAAACTGTCAGACACATCTCTTAGGGCATTTAGTAAGACAGTATAGGGTTCCTAACCAGTAGTTGCCACAAAATAATTGGTATTGTCCAGAAAATGGTCAGCCAAAGCGTGACATTGAACCCCACCCCAGAAACGGCACGCTTGCAGAAGTTTGGGAGACCTGTGAAGAAGGGCTGCGAGGAATATAGCAAAGAGCAGGAGAAAATGGTCAGACCACAGCACAGGAAGTCGATTAAAAGTGGGCGTCAATACTTTTTTCTGGAAAAATCAAATCCAGAACATTGCCTCGACAATGTGTAGGAAGAAACTTGCGCAGAGAAATAGAAATGCCATCTACATTAGTGACAAGGTTTCTGCCATATGACTAATCAGCAGGATCATTAGGGTGAACATTAAAACCCCCCAGGAGAACCAGATTGGGGTGAACTAAAACCAAATCTGCAGTAAAGTGAGAAAAATGAATAGCAAAATTAGCCAATGCTTGAGAGGGCGGACGGTAAAGCAGCAGAATGTGAATGGACGTATTGGGTGTAGACTTGAGCCGAACAAGGCAGATCATGAGCCACAGGAACTGAGCAACAGTTAAGAGGTCAAGTGAATCAGGGCTAGACCACCTCCTATAGAAGGTGTGGGTCTATCCAGACACTGCAATGTGTATGTTGCTGGTAACATCTGCAAAATGTCAGGGTCGGTCGTGGAGTTAAAGCATAACAGGTCAGGGGAAGAATCCTCTAACAAAGTGTAAATGTCAGCGCAATGCGCCACTGCTGATCTTGCATTAATCAGAAAGCCTGGAAGGACTGCGGGCGAGGTGGCCCTCACCATCTGAGCGTTGTCCCTGAAGGAGGCCTTTGGTGCCGTCCCGTTTGCAGTGTCAGTAGTGTTAACCTGAGTCTCAGTATTAAGCGAAGGCTATTTAAGTGGTTCTGGATGCAAAGAAGTATCTAGTGGTGCCAAGGCTAATACCTTGCTACACGAGTAGAACTGTCTCGGGCTGTGGAGATCTAAACTCTTCACTTTGGGAAGCAGCGGCGGCCCATGGCCCATACTTGGCCTGGACGGACACAGACTGGTTGGACCTGTACCTGCCTTACTGGACCTGAAAAACCGATTGGATGACATCAAAGACACTGGCAAACTCTCTCTGCTCCTCATGCTGGACTTATCTGCAGCGTTCGACTTCTTCTCACCCACGCCAGTAGCTGCGGAGTCCCACAAGGATCATGCATCTCCCCCACTCTGTATAATATTTATACGAAACCCCTCTTTGAGCACTTGGATGTCCTTGGCATATTTTACACGAATTACGCTGATGACACCCAAATCCTCCTCCCTCTCTCAGGTACCTACCAGCGAGATGCCGCGGCCAACAATTCAGTCTACAACAGCATCCAAAACTGTATGGCAAGCAACTGGCTATGTCTAACAACGACAACACCGAGATCCTTATTGTAGGCTCGCACACCACACTCCGCAACATGGATCCAGCTTACAAAGCCTTCAACATAGATGGAAACCTGATCCAAACCTCACCTGCAGCCAAAACCGTGGACATCTTCCTAGATGCTACCCTCGACCTCCCATGCCATCGCCTCTCCTGCTGCCTACACCGCCAAACTACTCAATGCCAGCAGGCCCTTCCTCACCACGCCTAACCACCTTGCCAGAGCCATCACCGGAGCCAAACTGGACTACTGCAATGCCCTCTTTGCAGACACTTCTGAGCAAAAAGTGTGCAAGCTACAAACTATTCAAAACAATGCCCTTCAGGACACCCTGGGCTTGTTCAAGCACAACCATGTCTCAGAAACCAGAAGAGATGCCCACTGGCTTCTGATCTGTGAGCGAATCAAATTCAAGACTCTATCGCACACAGGTGCCTCACCCACACTGCCCCAGCATACTTCTCACACCGTGTGGAAAAATAAACTCCCCCACGCCTACTAAGATCCAGGAACTGCCACTTCCTAAGGGTACCTAACTTCACTCGAAAGACTGCAGGAGGATTCAGCTTTCCTGTCATGGCCGCAAAGCTCCAGAACACTCTCCCCATCATTGTGAGAAAAGAACCTTCCTGCTGGGCCTTTGAGGAGGAAGGATAGCAAAGTGCAGGAAACGGGTGGATTGTTAAATACATTTATGACTAAACAAGAAGTTGAAACAATAAAGCTTTTCTCTAATGTAGTCCTTGGGTACGTGTTTTTTTTGGGTCCGTTTTGAAGTTTCACATATGCATGGAGTTGCATACAAATAAGCACCCCAGCCGGCCCTGTCTTTTAACCAGTCGCCATATCTTCCTGTTAGAGAAAACAAGACCTATATTGATTTGAAAATGACATAGGCTTTTATTATAGAAAATGATGGTTGATGACAGAAGATAGTAAAATAGGAAGGAACCTCTTTTTTAATAAATGGACACACATTTGATCCTGTATTTCATTGACAGGAACAAATAAATAATTGATGTCAAATGTTCTTCTCCTGCCGCAGGTCACTTTCCATGATGCTCCTGTCTTTTTCTCTGAAGAGGAGTGGGAGGCTTTAAAGGAGTGGCAGAAGGAACTTTACCACAATGTGATGAAGGAAGTTCACCAAGCTCTGCTCTCTCTGGGTAAAGTTACACCCCTGATCTTTAACTGGTGGCTTTAGAGTCTATGAAATTGCTGCCTAATTATCTCATATTCTCAGAATTGGCCTTTGAGGGAAGTAGCTTAATTAAGGAAAGATCTTATCTTGCTCCTGATACAGATCTTGAGGAAGTGAGTCGGAAGCTCGACAGATTAGCAGTAATAAAAGGCATACGGAGGGATAACAGTGAAAAAGGAAAGACTGTTCATGTCCCAGCTGCTGAGAGAGGTGGTGAAAATGTTGGGTCTTGATTGCTGTACTGGGAAAAATATGTTCTGTGTGCTTCAGTGTGCATTACCCAAACTATACGATGAATTGCTTTGGTGTGCCAGACCTTCTGGTAAAGCTGTTTAGATACTATTGGGTTCCATTAAGAATCTTTAAAACCATTTTCTACCCACTATCGTAGGCCAATTTTGCATCCCCTTACTATGTATTCTGAATCAGAAAAGAGACAATAAATGTGGGCTTGTGTGGAACAACATGCTGAAGTGCCATTAGAATACCTTGTAACTCCTCTGTCTGGGCTGATGTGTCTCCCAAGTTCTTTATTTTGGTGGCTAGTGTGAGAACCCTGAAGGTGTCTTTCTAGCTAGTGCCCAGGGATCGGTCATCTAGGTGGCCAGGACATGGCTATCGCTATTGGATCCAGTTCCTGGGGGTGGACCAGTGCGGGAGGATCACCTGAAGGGGGCGTCCTCGGGGAGTGGGAGTGGGATGCCAGCGGGTGAGACACAGTATCCCCTTCCTATAACACCTTTTCCCCATCTTACCATGCAAGATATTCAGACACTCTACCCCCTTTTCTGACACAAACACTTTCTTGCACCATGAAAAACAAAGGACTAGCACTAGAGCTGTTTACCTAACATGTCCCAACACAAGGGTCAGGCAAAGTCGGGCAATTGACCCGAATCACACACACCTGACGACCCTTTCCCTTACCCACAGGGTTAAACGATGGAGCAAGAGAGCACACTATGAGCAAGGCAGACTGCACAACGAGACAGCTATCCAAGTACGGCTATTCAAGAAGAGGAGAAAGGCGGTGCTTACCGAAGGGACACCAAGAAGAGATGTGACCTTGCCCTTTTCGACCCGGAGCCACGAGGAAAAGGTCAAAGTGGTCATACAGGGGTCTAGCAAAACCCCCTTTACAGTCGAAAGTCTTTGACCAACACGTAATTGGGAAGCTAAGGGAGATGAACCCTGGATAGTGAGAAAGGAGAAGGAACTGTGTGGTTGGCCAGAGTGACGGCGACTGAGGCATGCCGCCAAAAAGGGGCAAAACATGATTCCTCAAAGAACATTGTGTTGACAAGAGTGAACCCGACGGAGGCATGTCCAGTTTAAAAAGACATGAATGCAAAAGGAGAAATCTTGTGAATAAAAGCCATTGTGAACCCGACAGTGGGAGACTGCAATTCGAGAAGGGTCTGAGCCCAGAAGAGGGGGATCCAAGGGTGAAAAGCCATCACCCAACGACTTGTGAATACCACAGGCGAAAACATTTTGAATACCACATTCGAGAAGGGTCTGAGCACGGAAGAGGGGGATCCAAGGGTGAAAAGCCATCACCCAATGACTCATGAATGTAGCAGGTGAAATTTTATGAATAAAAGCCGGAGTGATCCCAACGGAGGGAGGCTGACATTCGAGAGGGGTCTGAGCCCGCAAGAGGGGGACGCAGAGGTGAAAACCAATCAACCAACATGACTAGATGAAATCTTGTGAGTCAAAATCATAGTGAACCCGACACAGGGAAGCTGCTATTCGAAAGGGATCTGAGCCCAGAGGAGGGGGATCCAGGGGTGAAAAGTAATCACCCAGTGTACATACAGAAAATACATTTTTGTTTGTTGTTTTGAATACATCAGGTCATTGGAGGCTAGCGACTTTTTGTAGAAAAGAGACCTGACCACTGAAGTTCCTGATAGCTGAGAACAGAACTGCCGTCTCGGGCTGGGAAAGCTCGAGAGTGTGATGTGCTCAGGAGTCCCGCCTTGTCCCGTGCTCAAAACGTGGGGAAGGGAGACCCCCGGCTACCGCATCGCGACTTATCATTTGTGAACACTTCTTTCTTTCTTGTGAACCCTATCCCACACTCTTTTTGTATCTAGTTGTAAGGATTGACAATCGTTTAATTTTTAGTATAGGCCCTTTTATTTGACAAGACACCACTAAGACTGCCTTAGTATTATTTGATGGTCGAAGCTTGCTCCCATCTTAGATTTAGGTTTAGATTAGGCATTTTTCCAACCTGCATATATAGTTTGATAGGAATAGGCCAAAATGACCGTATCCAAATTACTGACCCCACCAAAAGACCTAAAACACATACTACAAAAAGTTTGAACTATCAAAAGTTTGAACTTTTTGTGGTATTGGGTCTTTTGGTGGGGTCAGTAAAAAAAAACACAAAGGCTGTGGGATTTGCAGGGGACTATACTACACAGTATAGTGAGTGGGGTGTTACAAGGTACACCCCCCCCAGCTCACCCAATCAAATGGAAAAAAGGAAAAAAAAGATAAGGACCCTACGGTGCCGGTTCCCGATCATGGAAGTGAAAGGGAACCGGCACTGCAGGGAAACAGCACGTCGGAAGGAAAGGTAAGTTGGGGTAGGGGTGTGGGTGGGGGTTTGGGTAGGGGTTTGTGCACATCGGGAATTTTTCAGGGGAGAAATGACTGAATATTATTTCAGATTATAAATCATACAGATTTTCTGCATAAACACCCTTGAACTGTGAACACTTGTGTCTGTCTTTACGCCCAATTTCCAACGAGCTAAAGCAGGGGGCCGTAGTTTCCCAGTAGTGGCTGCCAAACAATGGAATGCCTTACCACTCTCGCTCAGATCTCACCCCTCGCTCTATTCCTTCCCACTCTCGCTCAGATCTCACCCCTCGCTCTATTCCTTCCCACTCTCGCTCAGATCTCACCCCTCGCTCTATTCCTTCCCACTCTCGCTCTGATCTCACCCCTCGCTCTATTCCTTCCCACTCTCGCTCAGATCTCACCCCTCGCTCTATTCCTTACCACTCTCACTCAGATCTCACCCCTCGCTCTATTCCTTACCACTCTCGCACAGATCTCACCCCTCGCTCTATTCCTTCCCACTCTCGCTCAGATCTCACCCCTCGCTCTATTCCTTCCCACTCTCGCTCAGATCTCACCCCTCGCTCTATTCCTTCCGCAAAAAACTAAAAACCTGGCTCTTCACACAAGACCTCTACCTCACTGTACCCAGCTGTGCCACCTCTATCAGTGCTATATCAGACTTTTCCTACCTCTTCTATACTATGCACTGTAACAATTTCTGTTATGTACTGCAACCAGTGCCCAGATACCTGCGGGACTCAGGCCGCTTTACAAATGGAAATAAATAAAATAAATAAAAACATGTTCCAGTCTTGAAGAGGAATGCTTTGAGTTGTGTGAGAAACTTGAAGGTGTCTCCTTAGCTATTGAAGGCGAGCGTCCCCAAATAGCACGACCCTCCCCTCAATGAGAGGCAGTAATGGACTCTCCCAAGATGGGAATAAAGCTAGGACCAAGTGCGGGTGAGAGTAATGGAGTTTATATAAGTCAAAATAGGGCATGCAAAGGACTCTGCAAACTCCGAGAGCGCTCTGTCTGACACTCGCAAAGACAGGCGTTTATATTTACCAAAATCGTCATAGGAACCTACACACTATAAGGGGCACATGGTCATGGGGATTGGGTGGCGTTGACTAGCTATAGGTGCAGCTGTGACAAGTCTCTTTGTGGTTGGTGGACATCACTGTGGTGCCAAAGTGGGGTGGAGAGGTCAGCTGGTCTCATCTGGGAGGTGCCGCCAGGCCAGGCGCGATCGGTGTCATTGATGAACATCTTTCTTGGCTTTCTGCCCTAGGGGCCATGCACACACCACTCACACACTATTCGAACTCTGGTTGTCCTGTAAATCCTACAATAGGTTATTCTAAAGGTTAATAAGACACAGGAGGAATTCACATTAAGTCATGCTTTCTATCGATGCATCACGACACGGTTACTCTTATCCTGTTGACTAGATATCATGGACCATGGGGTTAGGTTTTAGGGCACGGGGTGAGCTGTCCGAGTTTCGAGTCTCGTTGAAAGTAATGACAAATGTTTTTAAACAATGTTGGTACAATATTGGGTGTCTTGTTTTACAAGGGCCATTAATTTGGGGTGAACTGGTGGGCCATGGGGATCTCTAAGGGGGCACCTCTGAACCTTGGTTAGGGCCTGGGTTTACTGCTAGGTTGTAAATACTTCAGGTGGCTGACCATGGCTCTGTGGGCTGCAGGGGAACATGAATGCTTGAAGCGTCTCCAGCCGAATTGGGGGAGGTGCGGCTGTGCAGCTCAGGCCTTAACCTTCCCTGGCAAGCTTCAATGGGAAGGGAGGGGAGGTGACCTTGGATATGTCTGTGATGATACTCTTCGCGTATGCTCTACATTATATTCAAGACAAGACAATGTGTAGGACATATAATGCTTATTGAGTTTCTAAAAGGGTTATACATCTACATCACTTACACTTTTACATTCTCGTTATGCATTTAGCTATATCAATGTATGTATGTATGTATGTATGTATCATATTTTTGTATACCGCCGGTAGCCCGAGGGCATCAGGGCGCTTGGACGAACAAACGGATACACAACACCAAAGAGACACAGCCCAAAGCTACACCCTGCAACGGGTATGCAACAATAGAATGTTTCTATTAATCACTACAGAATAAGCTCTGTGTAGAATAGCAGCTTTCATGTTGCATGTGAAGGCATACGCCCCCAAATAGCACGACCCTCCCCGCAATAGGAGACAATAATGGAGACTCCCAAGATGGGAATAAGACTATGACCAAGTGCGGGTGAGCTTAAAGGGAGTTTATCTAAGTCAAATAGGGCATGCAAAGGACTCTGCAAACTCCGAGAGCGCTCTGTCTGACAATCGCAAAGACAGGCGTTTATATTTACAGAACACGTCATAAGAACCTATACACTATAAGGGGCACATGTTCACAGGGATTGGGTGGCGTCGACTAACTATAGGTGCAGCTGGGATGTGTTGCTTCGTGGTTGGTGGACGTCACCAGGTGCCAACGTGGGGCGAGTAGGTCAGCTGGGCTCATCCGGGCGGTGCTGTCATGCCAGGCATGGTCAGTTGTCATTGATGGACGTCCTTCTTGGCCTCCTGCCCTATGACCACGCACACCTCATTCATTCAACACAGTCATACCAGCTCTCCTGTAAATCTTGCATTGGGTCAGCCTGCAGGTTAATGCAACACACATGGAATGCACATTGGGTGGGATACTTTGACAATATATCAGTACATGGTTACCATCATCCTGTTGACCAGGTATTGTGGGTCATGGGGCCGGGTCTCAGGGTATGGGGTGGCCAAGGCAATGCTTCAAGTCTTGTTAGAAGTCGTGACAAATAGCTTTAAACGATGTTGGTTCAATATTGGGTGTCTTATCTTACAGGGGCCGTTGATCTGGGGTGAGCCAGTGGGCCATGAGACCTCAGTGGGGGCCCCTTTGGCCTTTGGTTATGGCCGGGGTTTATTGCTTAGTTGTAAATACTTCAGGGGGCTGACTGCGGCCCTGTGAGCTGCGAGGGAACGTGGATGCCTGGAGCGGGTCCAGCAAGATTGGGGGAGGCAAGGTGGCGCGGCTTGGGTCTCCGCGTTCCTCTGGCGGGTTTCAGGGAAGAGGGAGGGGAAGTGGCCTTGGATGTGCCCACAGTGAAATTCTCTTTACATATTGCAGTTTATAGTGGAGACATAAAAGTATATAAAACATATAGTACTTGTTACGATTCAAATGGGTTACATTCCGGCACAGTTCATGCCTCTGTATAATCATTTTTGCATGCATTAGTTATATTACTAATGTTCATTAGACCACTACAGAGTGAGTGTTTGCACACATAGCTGCTCTGGGATTACATATAAACGTAGTGTGCGAGGTAGCATTAGGGTTGGTGGAGTACACGGGAACAGAGATGCATATTGCACTTGTACGATTAAATTTGCTCTTGTCTGTAGCAACACGCATGTTCTTCCAGCATTATTTACACTTGTGTTCCATTGTACTCTAGCAGCATTGGTTTTAGGTAGTGCACAAAGACTTAGCATGGCTTCTATGTACATTTCCCCTTGGTGCAACACATAACGTGGGATCTTTGGGACAATTGTTATATGCACATAACTGGAGTGATTTGGACATCGCTCGACCTGTTTGTCCCATACTGATACATTCTACTGCAAACACTCGATACTCATGGGTTTTGACAGGTACTTGTATAGGAAGGTGGTTGGATGCAATACGTATAACATGGGGGCAACCTTTTGGTACTGCATTGGGGCCTCGTTTTGCTAGAGAATGAAATGCAGTTATTTTCCAAGCCGGGCCCGCTGACCCGGTCACGCTGTTCAGTGGTGATGTACTGCGGAAGGTGACTGATACAGTGTTTGCTTCTAGCACTAGCTCATGTCCAACTAGTCGTGGGAACGGGCTGTCAGCGGATCTGCCAGGGAGCGGAGACAACAGGGCATGCGAGGAGTCTCTAAGGGTGGGGGCCGTGCTGCAGCGCACGAGGGCCTATGTCTCACAATGGCGGTTTGGCTTTCAAAATGGTTTCCAGGTCCTCTCCCTTTACAGCATTTTCTGTCGATGTGTCGGTCAGTGGCCCCCCAGTCACCTGGGCCCCGGTGAGAAGGGGGTCTCCGATGAGCCATGGACGTCAGTGAGGAGGGGACTGCAGGGGAGGGGGAGGTCTCTTCGGACCTGTCCTCCCATACATTTCCCCCCTTTTGTTACTTAAGTAACGAATACTTTAAATCCCCCAGCCTCTCGCATTCCTTTTCCTCAACTACTGCCTCGTCCCATGCCGGTGTGCCCTTTATCGGCATCCAAGCCCTGCACACTCCTCTCAGGCTCCCCCCTCTTCGAGCATATTCATCTGGTGTACAGGTCAAGTATATACATTCCCTATCTCCTTCCAGGTCAACCCATACTTCCTCATACCACTCTAGTTCATGGGGTTCTCTGATTGTTGTGTGCCATAATCTATCTATTATATCTCCATTGCGGTATACCGGAACCATTTGGTATTTTGGCCCACCCTCTTCACCTGTTTGCACTTGTACTTCTTTTACGGTTTCCACTATACCTCGAGCATTGCCCATTGTCACCATCATCATTGCGCCATTTGGCACTGCATTTGCACAACAGGGAAGACCCAACTGGCACACACAAAAAATGAGGAGTAAAAATACCACTGTGGGCATCAGTAGTTTAGCTGTCAGTCCCAGCCATGACAGGACCCATGAGAAGAGGTTGTCTAACCATGTACTTGCTTCTGCTCCACCTTCAGTCTTTTCTCCCAGGTTGTGTACTGCTGCGATCACGTGAGACAGGGTGCCATTATCCGCGTCTTCAGAAGGTACAAAAGTGCAGCAGGCACTTCCAATTTTTCGGCAAACACCTCCGTCCATGGCTGTTAATATGTCTAAGACATGCCTATTCTGCATTGTCATTAGCCGTAAAGCTCTCAGCTCCACCTTAATTACGTTGAATCCTTCTTCAGTGTCGTTGGCCAGCTGGATTAGCTCCCAGCGGGTGATTTGGAGCCACTTAGCATTTGCCCGTGCCTGGATGCTTGGAATCAGTGAGGCAAAGAAAGTCTCTGCAGAGCTGAACAATCGATACCTGTCTGGGATCTCTGCCAGCAGTTTTGACGATGCATCAGATATGTAATTTGATGAGCGCCTCGCTCGAGACAGCGCTTCTTCCTTGCTGCCGGAGGACAACACATACATCTGTGTCTCTTCTGTTGGTTGTGGCCTCCTTTCGCGGGGGGCATCATGCATCTTCTTGCTTCCCCTGATGTGACTTTCTGGAATCACCATTAACGCAGAATGGAGTGTGGCTAGTGAGCAAACGCCGCTCCATGATTGTGGAAGGTGCAGGTATGCTTGGCTGCCACACACCCAATAAGTGTCCATAAGTACCGCGGTCCCCTTCTTCATGTCTGGAATTGTGAGAGTTTTGTTGCAGTTCTTATTTCTCCCCATTGCGATCTTCCCTTCTTCTTGGAAACATAGTTTGTATGTTATCTCCTTCTGTAGTCTGAATGGTTTTTCAATGGCAGTTACCCATGTTAGCTTTGCAATGTGTTCTGTCCATACTGGCGTACACGTTTGTTCTATCCATTGCAGCTTTTGTGGTGGCACTCCTCGTAATGCTTCAGCTCGGCATGTGAGTTCTTCATCCTTCCATTTGCTTTCCGTGAATAGAGTCCCTTTTATTTTAAAAAACGGTTGTTTCATGCATATCACTCCTTCAGCTTTCGGGTTGCAAGTTTTCTCGTTCTGCAGCATATTAAAAGTTACCTTGTGTGCCTGAAAGGTGTTCTTAATTCTGCACAGCGTGAGATGAAGGAGACATTGGGCATTTATAATGGGCAGCTCTCTTGGTAGTAGCACCTTAGGTGTCCCTGAACCATGGGGGATAAGAGAGCAAACGTAGCAGCTCTCATTTGTTGTTTGCTTTGCAGTTGCACTCATGTCTGCATACCATTTATTTGTCTGGTGTGGGTGTCTAGGATCTTCCATCTTATCTAAACCTAAACCATAATATTCATCATACTTTCTACCTCCCACTTCCCTTTTTCTTCGATTATTTCTGAGGTATCTCCCAGCTTCGTAGGCAGCACGTACCTTGTGCCCCCTTTCCTCCCTCCACCCCCATTTTCCCATTCTTCATATAGAGATGCAAATGTTTCCGCTATATCTTTATTCTCTTCTCTGATCCTGCCATATAGTGCGTTTTGTGTTGCGGGGGTGGTGGCATCCGTGAGCATGGTAGTGGGGGTTGCGATCATTTAAACTATGGGCATCATAGACAGAGGCATTGGGCTGAGCAGTTGTGTTCGCATGCATTTTAACCATTGTTTTTTTAGATGGGGTGGTTGTATTGAGTGGTTTTGTGTTATACCCCCATACAAGCTGGAATCCATCCCATACCAAGAAATCACCTTCCTTTGCATGATGAACAGTTGTCAATGTCATGTTTGTTGTGCTGTTTCCACTGTTATTTCCCCCTCGATCATCTCGATAGAGATGAACGCTAATGTCCAATACCCGAATATACTGAACAGTATTGCAAAAATAGTACAATGCATACAGTCAGCCCACACTCATACGAATAACTACACCTCTTCGCTATCATATCTCTATATCTAATTATTCCACTAACAATCGTTGCGGGCTGCCCGTTTGTTGCCATGGTTGTTCCTGTTTAAAACATAAATGTGCATTAAGCATATGCATGTAAACATTCATCATTTTTTTTTTTTTAGAGGGAGAAAGAGAGAGAGAGAGAGAGAGAACACATGTGCATCAGCATTTACATATTATTATTACTTTTTTACCGTCGTTCAGTCATTTAGTAATTTCTATATATACACATTTTTTTTCTTTCACTATTGCTGCTTCATCATTACCAGTATGTAATTTTCTTTTCCTTTCGATCTCCTTTACTCAATTCTTTCATTGTTTTCATTTGCTGTTGTCTGTGCCTCCTCACTTACTCTTTCCTCTACTCTATTGTACGCCCTTCGCACATCCGTCAGGTGGATCCAATAGCGGAGTCCCTTGACTTTGACAGCAGTTGGTGTGCAAAACACTACCTCATATGGGCCATGAAACCTTGGAGCATTCCACCTGCGCACAAAGCTTCTCACATAAATGAAATCTCCTGGCATTAGTTGTGCTTGGGGGTCCTCAGGTACAAATGACACAGTAGTGTTCCCTTCCTCTCTTATAAATGGTGGTGAGAATTGTCGAGATATTGCAAGCGCTGCTCTAGTTAATTTTTTCAAATATTCAGTGAATTCATCCCCCAATATTGTGGCGCTTCTGTGTGCATCAGAGTGTCTGCGCAGTGGTGAATGTGCCGTGTGCATCCTTCTCCCTGTCACGATCTCGTGCGGGGACAAGTGGTGGTCCTTACTTGGCTGATTACTTAGTTCAAACAGTGCAAGTGGTAGGCAATAATCCCAGTTTTTCTTCAATGAAAAACAGAGTTTAGATAGTCTTCCTTTCAATAGGCCGTTGATCTTCTCGACAATGCCGTTGCTTTGCGGGTGATAAATGGAACATAGCTTATGTTTTATTCCCAACAATGCAGTCACTTCCTTGAATAGTTCATTCACAAAGTGAGTGCCATTGTCTGAGCAAATCACATCGCAAATCCCCCAGCGCGGGAACACTTCCCACACTAAGAACTTTGAAGCGCATTTGGCATCAGGGCGTGCACATGGGCCAGCTTCCACCCACCTGGAGAACAGGCATACCACCACAATCATGTATCGTGCCCCATTGCATCTTTCTCCTATGTCTGCATAATCAATATGCAGTTCTCTGAAGGGCCCTATTGGTTTTGGAATTGTCCCTCTGAGTGTTCGCAGCGTCATGCCAGAGTTATATATATGACAGGTTGTGCATTCCATTGCCAACCTTGAGATATGTTCTTGTAAGATAGGCACAAACCAATCTTCTTGTATTTCTGCCGCTATGTGTTGTTTGGCGTTGTGTGCTGGAAAGTGCAATTGCTGAAATGCTACTTCTAGCAAGTTAATGGGCATTACTACCTTACCTGTGTTGTTTTGCCTCCACAATAAGTCAGTTGCTGATTGGCTGCACCCCCTTTTCTCCCACAATTCTTTCTCTTCCTTACTTGCACCATTCTGTAATTCAAGTATTTGTGATATAGGCATTGTGTTGTACCCTTCGGGTGGCTCCTCCTCTCCCTGATGTTGTAATAAGTATTCACCTGTGGTTTCTTTTTGGAAATAAGAGGCCTCTTTGGCGGCGGCATCCGTGGCCGCATTTCCCAAAGATACAACGTCTGTATTAGACGTATGTGCTTGGCACTTAACGACTGCTACCATGGTTGGTTCTTTGAGGGCCTCAATTAATTATCTTAGTAGTTCAGCATGTTGCACCAGCGTTCCATCTGCCCTACGAAACCCTCTCCGGCCCCACCGTGCTAATCCTCCATGTACCGTGGTTGTCATATAGGCTGAATCTGTGTATATCGTCACTATGCATCCTTTAGCTGCGTGTAGTGCTTCTATCAATGCTATTAGCTCTGCTGCTTGGGCGGAGTAGTGTGAAGGTAAGCGATATTGCATTAACACTTCATACTCGCCTTCTTCCAATCTCACCACTGCCATTCCCACATGTTTTTCCCCTGTGTCTGTGTCAATTGATGCTGATCCGTCTACAAAGTATACCTCTCCCTCGCTTAGTGCATTTTCGCTCACTATTGTTCCTTCCCCTTCTTCCCCCGTGTATGTTGCACAGTCGTGTTCCTTCATATCTTGCAGTGTGCAGGGTTCTGTAATAAATGTAGCTGGGTTTACTGTTTTGCACCTTACTATATGAATGTTAGCGCTGGACAGTATGATCTCATATGCAGTCGCCCGCTGTGTAGTCAGTGTGCTTTTTGATCTCTCCAGTATTGCAAACAATGAGTGTTCTACGAACAATGTTAACTGAGCATCCCATCTCTATTGTAGCACTTTTTTCATTCGCAAAGGCGGCAGCAGCGAGAGACTGCTCGCACGCGAAATGTCCTTGCATTACTGCGTCAAGTGTGCCACTGTAATAGGCCAATGGCTTGTGCCCCAGGGAAGTCTTTTGTGTTAACACTGCTGTCATAAGAGTTCCTTTACAGTGGGAGAACAGGAAAAATGTGCGTCCATAATCTGGGTTGGCGAGTACTGGGGCACTAGAAATCAGTTCCTTCAATGAGATGAATGAGTCCCTCATTTCTTTGGACCACTTTATCTCCCTGTTCTCCCACTGGGCCTCTTTGAGTGCTTGAAGTAATGGTCTGGTGTATTCTGCGTAATCTAGTATCCATGCTCTACAGTAGTTGCACATTCCTAGGAATTCTTTCATCTCTTTCACTGTTCTTGGTTCCTTTACTGCTGAAATTGCTTCTACCCTGTCAGGTATGATCCTTTTGCCGTCCTTTGATATTAGTTGTCCCAGATATAATACCTCTCCCTGACAATATTGTACCTTCCCTTTGTCCACTTTGTATCCTTTCCTTGCCAGCAGTGTCAGGAGGGCAACTGAGTCTTTTCTGCACTCGTCCTCATTCCGTGCGCAGACGAGTAGATCATCTACGTACTGAATGATTGTGCTTTCAACTGTTATGTTTCCTAGATCCTCGTGGAGGATGCGATTGAATATGCTCGGGCTCTCACAGTAGCCTTGTGGTAATCTACAATGTTCATATAATTTCCCCCCTACTGTAAATGCTGTCAAGTACCTACTTTCTTCTGCTAGAGGTATTGAGAAGAATGCATTTTTCAGGTCTATAACTGTAAAATGTGATGCATCTTTCGGTATGCTACACAATATAGATGCTGGATTTGGGACTAATGGGAACTCCTTCTGTATCACATCATTTAATGGGCGTAGATCTTGGATCATCCTCCAGGCCCCTCCCTTTGCTTTCTTTATTGGATAGATACAGGTGTTACATGGGGAGTTTGAGGGCACTATTATCCCCTGTGCTAGCAATGCCTCTATTGTCTCTTTTATTCCTTCTTCAGCTTCACGGGATAATGGGTATTGTTTCACTCTTGGCAGTATTGCCCCCTGTTTCACTTTTATTATAACGGGAGCTACTTCATGCAAAAGCCCTACATCGTGGGGCCCTGTGGTCCACACGCTGCTTGGCACGAGTTTCATGTCATCATCAAAAAATGCAGGAGGTGCCCCTACCACTGCCATCAATTGTACTGGTGCTTGTCTTTTCTGTATTAGTATGTCACATGGTATTGCTATCTCCATTATTATCTCACCATCACTCTCTGAATCCGTAAAGAGATCCTCGTCTGACAAATCTTTCAACTCAATGTCTGCATTAATGCACAGCACAGTGCACCACTCGCATCCTTCCACATCCATCCCAATTACCGCAATTCTTTTTCCTGATATTTCTACAGCATGCAAGTCTAGTGATACTATCGAACCTAGGGCAATGTCCGGGCGCACTATTGGACGAAAGATAAATTCTGTTGGCACTCTCCAGTCCAGTTTCTTCAGTTCGGGCACTACTCTGGCTAGTGCTTTCAACCCTTCAATAAACACACTCTCGTTTACTGGTATACCACGTATTATTGGTGCTGTTGCTCGTGCATGTACCACCAGCATTACGCGCAATGGGCATACTCCTGGGGCTGAGCAAACTATTCCTCTCTCTGTGAATGATATGGTCATGTTAAGCTTGCTAAGAAGATCCCTTCTGAGCAAATTTATTGGTGATTGTTCATAATACAGTAGGGGTGTCCTCACAGTTTTGCCCCCCACTGTCACATCCAAATCTTCTGTGTAAGGAACTTCAATGACAGCCCCAGAGAACCCCTGCGTCTCCAACATACGGTTAGAAAGCGGAAACCGACCTTCACGTATACATGACTTTTCGGCTCCCGAATCCACCATAAATATGAATTGCTTGTCTCCTATATGTGCCCCTACCAATGGTTCCTCCGCTGCATTGTAGGTGGTCCATAGGACGGGACACGCAAGCGCTCCCTGTGGGCTGTCCTATGCTGGCAGTCGCATGTTCCCCCCTTGGCTAAAAACATTTCCTGAAACCACTGCTACGCCGCTATAGGGGGCTGGGGCAGGTGCTCTGTTGGCAACTGTTGCAAATGGGTTCCCTGGTGTATACTGCATTTGTTCATCATTCTGTTGGTGGCCCTGTGTTCGCTGCGGTCCACTAGGCCTTTGTCCCAAGTACTCTTGTCCCTGTACCCCTTGCTGTCTTCCCATAATCGAAGAAAAAGGGAAGTGGGAGGTAAGAAGTATGATGAATATTATGGTTTAGGTTTAGATAAGATGGAAGATCCTAGACACCCACACCAGACAAATAAATGGTATGCAGACATGAGTGCAACTGCAAAGCAAACAACAAATGAGAGCTGCTACGTTTGCTCTCTTATCCCCCATGCTTCAGGGACACCCAAGGTGCTACTACCAAGAGAGCTGCCCATTATAAATGCCCAATGTCTCCTTCATCTCACGCTGTGTAGAATTAAGAACAACTTTCAGGCACACGAGGTAACTTTTAATATTATGCAGAACGAGAAAACTTGCTACCCGAAAGGCTTAACATGACCATATCGTTCACAGAGAGAGGAATAGTTTGCTCAACCCCAGGAGTATGCCCATTGCGTGTAATGCTGGTGGTACATGCACGAGCAACAGCACCAGTAATACGTGGTATACCAGTAAACGAGAGTGTGTTAAAAAACATGTCCCAGAAAGCCTTATTATAGCTTCTAATTCCAAAAAATCTTCCTCCTATGAGACAAGACCCAGAAAGAAAGGTCTCATAGGGAGGAGCCTACCCCTTCCAAGGAAACTGTCCCACAAGAGGAGGGGGAGGGTCCATTAAGAGTGGCCCTACATAATTTGTATCCTTTCCTTGCCAGCAGTGTCAGGAGGGCAACTGAGTCTTTTCTGCACTCGTCCTCATTCCGTGCGCAGACGAGTAGATCATCTACGTACTGAATGATTGTGCTTTCAACTGTTATGTTTCCTAGATCCTCGTGGAGGATGTGATTGAATATGCTCGGGCTCTCACAGTAGCCTTGTGGTAATCTACAATGTTCATATCGTTTCCCCCCTAGTGTAAATGCTGTCAAGTACCTACATTCTTCTGCTAGGGGTATTGAGAAGAATGCATTTTTCAGGTCTATAACTGTAAAATGTGATGCATCTTTCGGTATGCTACACAATATAGATGCTGGATTTGGGACTAAAGGGAACTCCTTCTGTATCACGTCATTTAATGGGCGTAGATCATGGATCATCCTCCAGGCCCCTCCCTTTGCTTTCTTTATTGGATAGATACAGGTGTTACATGGGGAGTTTGAGGGCACTATTATCCCCTGTGCTAGCAATGCCTCTATTGTCTCTTTATTCCTTCTTCAGCTTCACGGGATAATGGGTATTGTTTCACTCTTGGCAGTATTGCCCCCTGTTTCACTTTTATTATAACGGGAGCTACTTCATGCAAAAGCCCTACATCGTGGGGCCCTGTGGTCCACACGCTGCTTGGCACGAGTTTCATGTCATCATCAAAAAATGCAGGAGGTGCCCCTACCACTGCCATCAATTGTACTGGTGCTTGTCTTTTCTGTATTAGTAAGTCACATGGTATTGCTATCTCCATTATTATCTCACCATCACTCTCTGAATCCGTAAAGAGATCCTCGTCTGACACATTTTTCAACTCAATGTCTGCATTAATGCACAGCACAGTGCACCACTCGCATCCTTCCACATCCATCCCAATTACCGCAATTCTTTTTCCTGATGTTTGTACAGCATGCAAGTCTAGTGATAGTATCGAACCTAGGGCAATGTCCGGGCGCACTATTGGACGAAAGATAAATTCTGTTGGCACTCTCCAGTCCAGTTTCTTCAGTTCGGGCACTACTCTGGCTAGTGCTTTCAACCCTTCAATAAACACACTCTCGTTTACTTGTATACCACGTATTACTGGTGCTGTTGCTCGTGCATATACCACCAGCATTACGCGCAATGGGCATACTCCTGGGGTTGAGCGTGTGGACCCATTCTCCCATACATTTCCCCCCTTTCGTTACTTAAGTTACTTAAGTAACGAATACTGTAACTCCCACAATCTCTGACGTTCTTTTTCTTCAGCCACCGCCTCGTCCCACGCTGGGGTTCCCTTTATGGGAATCCAGGCCCTACACACCCCTCTCAGGCTCTCCCCCCTTCTAGCATACTCGTCTGGTGTACAGGTCATGTATATACAGTTCCCATTCCCTTCCAAATCCAGCCACACCTCCTCATACCATTCAAGTTCACGGGGCTCTCTAATTGTTGTGTGCCATAATCGGTCCACTATGTCCCCATTGCGGTGTATTGGCACCACTTTATATTTGGGCCCATTTTCTTCACCTGTTTGTACCTGTGCCTCCTGCATAGCGTGTGCTGCTCCACGAACATTGCTCACTGACACCATCATCAATGTACCATTTGGTACTGCATTTGCACAACATCGAAGGCCCATCTGGCACACACAAAAAACTAAGAGCAAAAAGACCACTGTGGGCATCAGTAGTTTGACAGTCAGCCCCAGCCATGATGGGACCCAAGAGAAGAGGTTGTCGAACCACGTGCTGGCTTCAGCCCCACCTTCAGTTTTCATCCTTTCTCCTAAATTGTGTACTGCTGCAATCACGTGAGACAATGTACCATTATCAGCATCTTCAGAAGGTACAAAAGTGCAGCAGGCACTCCCAATTTTTCGGCAAACACCTCCGTCCATCGCTGTTAATAGGTCTAAGACATACCTATTTTGCATTGTCATTAGCCGCAAAGCTCTCAGTTCCACTTTGATCACGTTGACATCTTCTTCTGTGTCATTTTGCTAACTGGATCAGCTCCCAGCGAGTTATTTGGAGCCATTTAGCATTTGCCCGTGCCTGGATACTTGGAATAAGCGAGGCAAAGAAAGTCTCTGCAGAGCTGAACAACCAGTATTTGTCTGGAATCTGCGCCAATAGTTCTGAAGAGGCCTTGTATATGTTATTAGACAATCGTCTTTTTTGTGACAGCATTTCTTCCTTGTTGCCAGAGGATAGGATGTACATTTGTGATTCTTCTGTCGGTTGGACCTTGTTCTTGTGGGGGGCATCTTGCACTTTATTGCCTCCACCGATGTGGCTCTCTGGTATTAAGATTAGATCAGAATGCAATGTGGCCAATGAACAAACGCCGCTCCATGACTGTGGGAGATGCAAGTATGCTTGACTGCCACACACCCAGTAAGTGTCCATGAGTGCAGCTGTCCCCTTTCTCATGTCTGGAATAGTGAGGGTCCTGTTGCAGTTCTTGTTTACCCCCAGCAGTGTTTTCCCTTCTCCTTGGAAACATAATTCATATGTTATTTCTTTCTGTAGTTTGAACGGCTTTTCAATGGCGGTTACCCAGGTTAGTTTTGCGATATGCTCCTTCCACACCTGTGTACACGTTCTTTCAATCCATTGCAGTTTTTCTGGTGACACCCCCCGCAGCGCCTCAGCTTTGCACATCACTTCTTCATCTTTCCATTTGTTCTCCGTAAACAATGTCCCTTTTATTATAAAAAATGGTTCTTCCAGGCATAACACTCCCTCCACTTTCGGGTAGCACGTTTTCTCGTTTTGTAGCATGTTAAAAAATATTTTGTGTGCCTGAAAGGTGTTCTTAATTCTGCACAGCGTAAGATGAAGGAGGCATTGGGCATTTATAAGAGGCAATTCAATTGGTACCAGCACTTTGGGTGTACCTGAAGCATGGGGAATAAGGGAGCAAACGTAGCAGCTCTTACTTGTTGTCTGTTTGGCAATTGCACTCATGTCTGCATACCATTTGGTAGTCTGGTGAGGGTGTCTCAGGTCTTCCATTTTGTCTAACACCAGACCATAGTACTCGTCATACTTTCTACTCCCCACCTCCCTCTTCCTTCTATTGTTTCTAAGGTGTCTCCCAGCATCCGAGCGAGGTGTACTCTGGACCCCTCTTCTCCCACGCCCCCCTTTTCCCACTCCTCATACAGGGATGCAAATTTTGCTGCCATCTCTTCGTTTTCCTCCTTTTTTCTTGGAGGTAGTGTGCTGTCTTTTGCAGTGGTGGTTACGTGTGTGGGCACGGTAGTGGGGATATCGTAGAGCCATGATATGACAGAAGGGTTGCGGTCATTTAAACTGTGGGCATTGTAGTCAGAGACATTTGGCGGGAAGGTTGTGCTAGCATTCATATTAACACTACTTTCCTTTGACGGGATAATTGTTTTGGGCGGTTTCGTGTTATAACCCCATACAAGTTGAAATCCGTCCCATACCAAAAAATCACCCTCTTTTACCATTTTGGCCATTTTGGTTTCATTTGTCCTGTTGCTTCCATTCCGCCCTCCCCCCTCATTCACCTCAATAGAGATGAATGTAATCAGCCAAAACATAACTAAACCAAACATTATTAGGAAAAACAATGCAGCACTCACAACCAGTCCACTTTCATACGAATATCTACACCATCTTAATATATAATCTCTACATCTAAACACTCTACTGCTATCCGTTGCGGGTTGCTCGTTTGTTGCCATGTTTGTTCCTATTTAAAACATAAAAGTGCTTTAAGTATATTCATGTAAACGTTATTTGTATTATATGTACCAGAGCATTATACAAAAGAGAAAGAGAGAGAGAGAGAGAGAGAGAGAGACATTTGCATATTTATAATCTTTTTCTTTTTCAATTTTCAATCTTATTATCTCTGTCATGCAGTTATTATATTCATTTACCTGGAAGGAAAGTATTTTGTTAACATACTTATATACCATTTACACTTCCTTTTAACTGTTTCCTTTCCAGTTGTTGTTTCAATTAACATTTTCATTATTATTGTTTGCTGTTGTCTGTACCCGTTCACTTACTTCTTCTTGAACATTATTGTATGGCCTCCGCACATCTGTTAAATGGATCCAGTACCGCCGTCCCTTCACCTTTACAGCGGTGGGCATACAATAAATTACTTCATATGGGCCATGGAACCTTGGGGCGTCCCATCTGCGCACAAAGCTTCTAACGTAAATGAAATCCCCTGGCATCAGTTGTCCTTGGGGGTTTTGTTCCACAAATGTCACAGCTGTGTTCCCTTCTTCCCTTGTAAATGGCGGAGACAACTCTCTGATATTGCACGTGCTGCTCTAGTCAGTTTTTTCAGATAAACAGTGAACTCATCTCCTAATATTGTGGCGCTTCTGTGTGCATCAGAGTGTCTGTGCAGTGGAGAATGTGCTGTGTGCATTCGCCTCCCAGTCACGATCTCGTGCGGGGACAAGTGGTGGTCTTTGCTTGGCTGATTGAACAGTGCAAGGGGTAAACAATAGACCCAATTTTTTCTAAGTGAAAAACACAGTTTGGACAATCTCCCTTTTAACAGGCTGTTGATCTTCTCAACAACGCTGTTACTTTGTGGGTGATAAATCGAGCAGTTCTTATGTTTTATCCCCAACAATGCAGTTACTTCTTTGAATAGCTCGTTTACAAAATGAGTGCCGTTATCTGAGCGAATTACGTCACAAATTCCCCAGCGCGGGAATACCTCTCTCACTAGGAACTTTGCGGCACACTTAGCATCAGGGCATGCACATGGACCAGCTTCGACCCATCGTGAGAACGGACATACAACCACTATCATGTGGCGTGCCCCATTACACCTTTCCCCCATGTCTGCATAATCAATATGCAGTTCTTGGAAGGGCCCTGTAGGTTTTGGGATTGTCCCTCTTAGTGTCCGTAGGGTCATCCCAGAGTTGTATATCTGGCAGGTTGTGCACTCCATTGCCAATCTTGAAATATGTTCTTGAAGCCCAGGCACAAACCAATCTTCTTGTATCTCTGCTGCTATATGTTGTTTGGCATTGTGTGCTGGAAATTGTAATTGCTGGAAGGCTATCTCTAACAGCTTGACCTGCATTACTACTTTACCAGTGTTGTTTTGGCGACACAATAAGTCCGTTGCGGACTGACTGCACCCCCTTTTCTTCCTCAATGCTCTTTCCTCATTACTCGCTCCTTCCTGAAGCTCTAGTATTTGTGATATGGGCATGGCATTATACCCTTCTGGTAGTTCCTCACTTGTTTGTTGTTGCAATATGTACTCACCTGTAGTTTCTTTCTCAAAGTAAGAAGCTTCCTTGGCGGCCGCGTCCGCTGCCACGTTCCCCAAAGATACAACGTCCGTGTTGGACGTATGTGCTTGGCATTTCACTATTGCCACCATTGTAGGTTCCTGAAGTGACTCGATTAACTCCTTTAGGAGCTCGGCAGTTGTACTGGAGACCCATCTACCCTGCAAAACCCTCTCCGCCCCCACCGGGCCAGGCCACCGTGTACAGTGGTTGTCATGTATGCTGAATCTGTGTATATTGTCACTGTACATCCCTTAGCCGCATGTAATGCTTCTATTAGGGCAACAAGCTCTGCTGCTTGTGCCAAGAAGTGGGACGGCAGGCGGTATTGTACTAACACTTCGTACTCACCTTCCTCTAATCTCACCACTGCCATTCCCACATGCTTTTCCCCTGTGTTCATGTCAATTGATGCTGACCCATCTACAAAGTATACTTCTCCTTCGTTGAGGGCATTTTCACTTACCACTGGCCCATCTCCTTTTTCTCCTGTGTAAGTTGCACAATTGTGTTCCTGCATGTCTTCTAATGTACATGGTTCTGTGATGAATGTCGCTGGGTTTACTGTTTTACACCGTACTATATGGATGTTGGCGCTGGACAATATTATTTCATAAGCAGTTGCTCGCAGTGTGGTCAATGTGCTTTTGGACCTTTCCAGTATTGCGATTAGGGAATGTTCCACAAATAATGTAACGGAGCACCCCATTACTATTGTGGAGCTTTTCTCAATGGCGAACGCGGCGGCAGCGAGTGACTGCTCGCACGCGAAGTGACCTTGCATTACTGCATCTAACATGCCACTGTAGTAGGCCAATGGCTTGTGTCCCAGGGATGTATTTTGGGCCAACACAGCTGTCATGAGGGTCCCTTTACAGTGGGAGAACAGATAAAATTTGCGTTCATAGTCCGGATTGGCGAGTACTGGAGCACTTGAAATTAACTCTTTTAGTGAGGCAAAGGAGTCACTCATTTCTTTTGACTACCTTATTTCTCTGTTCTCCCGCTGTGCCTCTTTGAGAGCCTGTAGTAATGATATGCTGTACTCTGCGTAATATAGTATCCATGCTCTGCAATAGTTGCACATTCCCAGGAATTTTTGCATTTCTTTCACTGTGTTTGGCTCTCTTACTGCAGTAATGGCTTCAACTCTGTCAGGTATTATCTTTTTGCCATCTTTTGATATCAGCTGTCCTAGGTATAATACTTCTTGTTGACAGTATTGTAGTTTTCCTCTGTCTACTTTGTAGCCCTTGTGGGCCAGCAGTGTTAAGAGGGTAACTGAATATTTCCTACATTCTTGCTCATTCTGTGCACAAATGAGCAGATCATCTACGTACTGAATGATTGTGCTGTCGGCTGTCAAATTTCCCAGGTCTTCATGGAGGGTGCGATTAAATATACTTGAACTCTCGCAGTACCCCTGGGGTAACCTGCAATGTTCATATCTCTTCCCACCTAGTGTAAAGGCTGTCAGGTATCTGCTTTCTTCTGCCAAGGGAATGGAGAAGGATGCATTTTTCAAATCCACTACTGTGAAATGTGATGAATTTATTGGGATACTGCAAAGAATTGATGCAGGGTTCGGGACAAAAGGGAGCTCTTTTTGTATGACGTCATTTAGTGGGCATAGGTCCTGGATCATCCTCCATGCCCCTCCCTCTGCTTTTTTGATCGGGTAAATGCAAGTATTACATGGGGAGTTTGAGGGCACTATTATCCCCTGGGCCAACAAGGCACTGATTGTTTCCTTTATCCCTTCCTCAGCTTCGCGAGACAATGGGTATTGTTTGACTCTGGGCAAGAATGCACCTGGTTTAAGCTTTATTGTGACTGGGGTGACCCCATGCAATAACCCTACGTCATGGGGCCCTGTGGTCCATAGATTGTTTGGTACTAGTTTCATGTCATCATCAAAAAAGGCAGGCAGTACCCCTACTACTGCCATCAGCTGTACGGGCACTTGTCTTGTATCAAGATATCACATGGTATTGCTATTTCCATTATTATTCCACCATCACTTTTCGAGTCAGAGAAGAGGTCTTCGTCTGACAGATCACGTAGGGCAATGTCCGCATTGATGCACAATACAGTGCACCATTCGCATCCATCTATGTCCATCCCAATTACTGCAATTCTTTTGGCTGATATCTGTACAGCATGCAAGTCTAGAGATATCACTGAGCCGGGTGCAATGTCTGGGTGCACTATTGGGCGAAAGATGAATTCTGTTGGCACTCTAGGTTTTTGAGCTCAGGTACTACTCGTGCTAATGTTTTCATTCCTTCAATAAATACATTCGGTTGTACCGGCATGCCGCGTATTTCTGGCGCCATTGCTCGCGCATGCCCTACCAGCATTATGCGCAAGGGGCATACTCCTGGCGTCAAGCAAACTATCCCTCTTTCTGTGAATGAAATAGTCATAGTGAGCTTACTCAGAAGGTCCCTTCCGAGTAAGTTGATTGGCGACTGTTCATAATAGAGTAGGTGTCCCCTAACTATTTAACCCCCCAATGTCACATACAAATCTTCTGTTTAGGGAACTTCAACGACAGCCCCAGAGAACCCCTGCGTCTCCAACCTACGGTTAGATAGCGGAAACCGGCCTTCACGTTTGCATGATTTTTCGGCTCCCGAATCCACCATAAATATGAACTGCTTGTCTCCTATCTGCGCCCATTCTAATGGTTCCTCCGCTGCATTGTAGGTGGTGGATAGTACAGGACACGCAAGTGTTCCCTGTGGGCTGTCCTATGCTGGTTTCCTCGTGGGTCCCCCCTGACTGAAGACATTTCCTGAAACTACTGCCACACCAATGTATGGGGCTGGGGCAGGTGCCCCGTTGGCAACTGTTGCGAAGGGGTTTCCTGGTGTGTATTGCATGGGTTTATCGTTCTGGGGGTGGCCCTGTGCTCTATTCGGGTGGACTGGTCTTTGCTCCACATACCCTTGCTCTTGTTCCCTCTGCTTTCTTCCCATTGGAAGGCTGTATGGGCTCCCTGGGTGGGGGTTACCATATTGTTCCATATCCTGATACCCATTGTTTGGTCTGTTTCTGCATTCTCGAGAGAAATGTCCCGACCTTCCACAATTCCTACAACTCCCTTGTGCACCACTGGGACGTTGGCCCCCATATCCTCCATTCCCTCCGTACCCCTGCCCACCCCCTCTGCGGCCCCTGTACCCACCTCGTCCCCCTCGAAGGGCCCAGTCTTGCCACTGGGGACCTCCGTATGGCTCCTGTCCGTTCCACTGTGGCTGTCCTGCTCCTGCCCATGCCCAATTTGCTGCCATCCTCCCTTGTATCGCTACCAGCCCCTCCTCCTCCTCATCTCCCTCCCTGTTATGTGGGAGCGCGGCTACTACTGCAGCGACCTTCACCAGTGTCTTCATTTGAACTAACTTGGCCTCATCTGCCAATCTTTTTTGGGCTATTTCCTTCTCACGCTCCTTTATTCTTTTGCAGTGGTGGACAATTATACTTTGTATTTCAGGCCATCCCTTCACCTCAATTCCTGCAATTTTGTCAAGTGCTTTCAGTACCCCTTTAGGCAGTCCTCTCTTTATTATGAAATAAAATAATGATGTTGACTGGTACCAGAGCGTGCCCGTTTCCGCTCTCCACATCTCCTGTACCCGAAAAATGTAATCCATAGCATCTTCCCCATCATTCATTGTACACTGCATTACTGACTGCAAGTCTGGCGTATCTGGAAATGTTTCTCTTAAGGCATCCCACACCCTTGCACGCACTGTGTTGAAAGAGGCGCCATCATGGCGGTCACAATCTAGTGTTACTCCTGGGAAACCACCCTTTGCCCACACCCTATCCGCTTGATCCCCAACTGCTGACACTAGCAAACTTTTCACATCACCTACTGCTAAGGGCACTCCTGCGGTGTGTTTTTCAAAGGCGTATATCCACTTACTTGCCCATACCCGACAACGGTGGTAGTAACTTTAACAAATTAGCTTTATCCATTTGAGCCTAGGGTATATAATTGGGTCTCCCACCTCCCCTGTGTATTAATGGGAGTTGTAACTTCCCCTTTTTTGCTTTGCTTGTACTCACCTTCGTTCCCTTCTTTCCTAATGGGGCCATTTTCCCCAGTCTGTTCCTTAACCGTCCTGTCTATTCCTCATCCATTGTTCTCCCTAGAGATGCGCCATCCATTCTCCCTCTTTCTCCTCCCATTGCTGCACTCAATCTCCCACCTTCCTCTTCATCATCCTCAATGTCACACCACAAGTCTTCTTTACCCCCAGTAGCCATTGTTTCATCATCAGCATGCTCGTCCATCTCATCTAGCTCTATGATTCGCGTTGGCTCTTCCTGTATTCTGAACAGTATTTCCCCCTTCTTCCACCCCTCCTCAATCGTCTTGTCATGGCTTTGTGCCCTTGGCGTTTGTTCTGATCGGACAACGTTAGTCCCACTTTGTTCACAAATGTTTTTTATTCTTGATAATTCTTCTCTTGCTAAAGAGGGCCTGAATCTAAATCCTCTGTGAGTTTTTCTATGTCTACTGTGGGCGTGCTTACCTGCCCACGCTGCCTAGGCTCTCATATGGTGGGGGTGCAGTTGGGCCGGGGGTGGTTGTAGCTGTGACCGGGGGTACATATGTAGGATCACTATATCCTTCTGCGGGCACTGTCTTTGTTAAGTATTGGATACAGTCGTGTTACTTCACCTGGTTTTCCTTCTTCTACCGTTTCTTTACTTTCTTTAGGTAGTAGTAATGGGTTATCGATAGTGGACTGCAAATAGGTCCCTGACTCCTTCTTTTTGAGAGGGGGCACTTCTTCGAAAAGCCTCCATAAGTCTACTATCTCCCTCCTATTGTTCAACTGTTTTCCCTTATAGTTCATAAAAATACAGGTTGCTACCATATCAAACGATCCCCCTTCTGGCCATATCTGGGGTAACCCTTCCCCCTTTAACTCTGTGATCCACTGGTCGTGATACTTTTTGATGTGTTCAGCATACCCAGGCAAATTCTTACAAATATGGGCCAGGGGTGTTTCCGCCCCCATGGTGAATTTTTTTTTTAATGTATATATATATATATATATATATATATATATCTCAGTGATATGGGAGTGGGTATGCACAGCTTATGCCTTAAATCTCTTAGGGGCACATACAAGAGCAAACCACTTTTTGTACACGGTCGATTTCTTTTAACGCAAATATTCAATGAAAAACAGCTTCAATACATTGGGCTTACCACCTCGGAATGTTCTCCTGGTCACACTTACCATGACCACACCATAATTACCATTCACTAAAATTACCACAGCATAACTAGTTTTTACCAGGTATAATAAATATATATAACGATTATTAGCTGTTACGCTCACCTGGACCCCACAGGGGTGTCGATCGGACCCGGACAGCTGCGGTCTCCGTCAACGTGATGCGTAGTGCAGAGATGACTGTCTGGACTGGCCCACCTAGTCTTGTCTGCTGGACCCGAAGAAGGATTTTCCTGCAAGTGGAGACAGGGATTAGCCACCTGTGGGTTTTAGTGATGGCCTCCCAGCTGTTCTCGCTCTCCCCCACCAATCACCTCCGATATCCCCTTAGTAACCTCACCTTATGTTTGTAAAAGATGAGCTCTCCATCCTGCGTGTCTTGCAGGGGCGCGTAGATACCAGTTACTTCACTGGTTTGAAGGCGTTGGGAGAGTTCCGGTGAGCATTGACTCTGAAGTCCCAGGCGGGATTGGTAAGTATCAAGTTCAAAGAGTTCAATGTGCCCGATGTTCACTCTTGTCCCCTTCCTTCCTTAAGTTGCAACTGAGTTCGTGAGAAGAAGGTCTCATAGCTGCTGCTGGCGTTCAGGTAAGAGTCTGTGTTACCCAACGCTGTCCGGTAACTATTGCATGCGTTAACGTGTTGTTTCTCTCCCTCTTTACAGATGCGGCATATGAAGATATGGAGAATAATACCGCTGGTGGTAAATCAGGTAAGTCTATGGTGGTAAGAGGTATTTGTTGATTCCCTTGGCGCACCTTGTTATTCTTGTGCCCCTAGGTGCTGGAGTATGGCGAAGAAATGATGGAGACAGTGCCGGATCGAAAGATGCTGTGAGAACTGGTGAGTATGGCGCCGTGCTGGAGCTGGCGAAGCGACGCGTGCAGGACTGATGTACTTTCCAGTTCGGGAGATGAAATGGATCCGGAATCAGGTGAGGAATTTGAAATAAGTTTGTTTTCTAACCTTGTCCTTTTCTTCCTCTTTATTCTAGGAGCTCTGGATTCGAGGCGGGCGTGGCAGAAGACTGGATGCTGGCTGCAGGCATGCGGGCGTGGCAGAAGACTGGATGCTGGCTGCAGGCACGGTGAGAGTCACGCTGCTGGATGCAGAATAACACGAAGCATGTGCTGCTGTTCGGGTGTGGTTTAAATAGCCTCCAAAGTAGTTCCAGGAAAGAAGTTCCCCAGGACCACACCCGAGTAAAAAAATAGTCCCTGTAGTAAAATAGTCCCATCCAGGCCTCACGTTGGCTTGGATTTATTTGCAGTATGGTCTGCATGAGGTAACTAATGTCTATGAGCCTGGCGCCAATGGCGCCAGGACTGATTTTTATTATGAGCCTGGTGCCTACGGTGCCAGGACTGAACCCAGACAGCCCCTAGCTGGGGCTGCTGGGGTTTTTGTAAATGTCTGGATGCCTGCTCCCGGGGCTGATGGGCTTGATCCGGATGCCCGGGGGTAGGCATCATGACAGCACTCCCCCCCAAGGCCCCTCCTAAAGTTGTTCTTCCCCTTGGCCCTGGTTTGTCTGGGAAGTTCCAATGGAATTTCTTCACCAACCGAGGTGCATGAACGTGGTCACTAGGCTCCCACGACCTTTCCTGTGGTCCGTAACCTTTCCAGTCGATTAAATAAAAAAGTCTTGATTTAACCAACTTAGAGTCTAGGATATTCTTTACCTCGAATTCAGGTTCTCCATCTATTAGGATGGGGTCAGGTGGTTTGGCAAGTCTTGTCCCGGGTTGGACTGGTTTCAGAAGTGAAACATGAAAGACAGGATGGATCCGCATATTAGAGGGTAATTCCAACTTGACGGCCACCGGGTTGATAATGGCCTTAATAGTGGAAGGTCCCAAATACCTAGGATTAAAAGTCTGAGTTCCTTTTAGAGGTATGTGTTTTGTAGCCAGCCAAACTTGATCCCCAATCTGATATCGTGGAGCATCGCTTCTATGTTGATCAGCATTTTCTTATATTTCTCTTTCGCTTGTTTCAAATGTTCTGTTGCCTCTTTAAAGGCTTGTGTAATAGTAGAGTGTAAATGACTAACTGCAGGCATTTCTAAGTGCTGAGGCGAATCGAGTTCTGAGGTTCGAGGGTGATTTCCGTATATGGTATAGAAGGGGCTTTGTCTGGTTCCAGAATGTACTGAGTTATTGTATGCATATTCGGAAATCCATAAAATATCCTTCCAATTGCTTTCGGTCTGGTGCAGCATGCAACGTAGGTACTGTTTAAGGGTCTGGTTGGTCCTCTCCGTCTGACCATCGGTCTGGGGATGGTGACTGGTTGATAACCTCACCTCGATTTGCGCCAATTGACAACATTTCTTCCAAAATTGTGAAATTGACTGCCTCGGTCAGAGACCAATACAGAAGGAAATCCGTGTATTCGAACAATGTTTTCGAGGAACTCCTTGGCCAAAATTGAAGCGGAAGGTAATCTTTTTAAAGGAATAAAGTGGGCCATCTTGGAAAAAAGATCCACAATAACTAGGATGGTGTTAAATCCATTACATGGAGGTAGATCTGTAATAAAGTCTAAAGACAAGGAGTGCCATGGTGTAGGTGGAATATCCAAAGGTTGTAAAAGGCCAGCGGGTTTTTACTTCTGGCTTTTGTTTTGGGCACAACTGCCACAAGACATCACAAATGACTTTACGTCTTTTCGCCAAGTGGGCCACCAGAACTGTCTCTTAATTTTTGCTTCAGTTTTTGCGATACCTGGGTGCCCTTCCATCAGGGTGTCATGGTAATTGGAGATGACTAGTTCTTGTATTTCCTTGTGTGGTAGAAATAGTCGTCCTTGATAGTAAGGTAGGTCATTGACGACCGAGTAGTCCGGGCCTTTCTTTACCCAGTCCTGCAGGGTTGCTGGATCAAAGAGTTGTTGGATTTTTGAATGAATATCTTCTAGTGTCTGTAGAGTAGTTATACCAAGAATTCTTTGCTCGGGAATTATTGGCACCGGTTCCAGGTTTGCATATGCTTCTCCCATCCCTATTCCGGATAAGACATCTGCTTTGCCATTTTTGCGCCTGGTCGATAAGTGATCACGAAATCGAATTCAGCAAAGAACAATGCCCATCGAAGTTGTTGCGATGATGGGCTTTGGCTGTTTTTAAATACTGCAGGTTCCGGTGATCAGTGATTACGGTAATGGTATGCCTGGCACCAAGAAGGTAGTGCCGCCAAGCCTTAAAGGCGGATTTGATAGCTAATAGCTCTTTATCGGTAATCGCATAGTTTAACTCAGGTGCTGAGAACTTTCTGGACCAAAACGCTACTGGGTGAAGTTGACCGGTTTCAGGATCCTTCTGGGACAGGACAGCCCCCATGGCTAAACTGGATGCATCAGTTTCTACTATGTATGGAAGCTCAGGGCGTGGATGCTTTAAGACAGGTGCTGAAGTGAATTTCGCTTTCAGCTCTTGGAAGGCCTTTTCAGCCTCTTCGGTCCACAAGAAGCGTTTGTTTTTTCGTAAAAGTGCTGTGATGGGGTGTACAACATGGGAGAAGTCCGGAATGAATCTGCAATAGAAATTAGCAAATCCGAGCATGCTTTGTACCCCTTTGACTGAACTGGGTGATGGCCACTTGAGAATTGTGTCCACCTTTCGAGAGTCCATTCGGACTCCCTTTGGAGTCAGGATAAATCCAAGAAATTCAACTTCCGTAGCATGAAAAACACATTTTTCCAATTTTGCATATAACTTGTGCTGGCGTAGTTTTTCAAGGACTGCACGCACGTGCTTAACATGGTCTGATTCCGAGGAGGAGTATACTCGAATATCATCTATGTATACGACGACACAGACGTCAATGAGTTCACGAAGGACATCGTTCATAAAATACTGGAAGGCTGCTGGTGCATTGCACAACCCGAAGGGCATCACCTGATATTCGAATAATCCGTACTTGGTGCGAAAGGCAGTCTTCCATTCGTCGCCTTTGTTGACACGTACCAGATGATATGCCCCTCGGAGATCTAACTTAGTGTAGATACAAGCATCCTTTACTTGGTCTAGTAATTCGGGGATCAGAGGCAATGGGTACCGTTTTTTTACCGTAATCTGATTTAATGCGCAGTAATCTATGCACGTTTTAAGGTCACCTTCCTTTTTTGGCACGAAGAATAAAGCTGAGGATGCAGGAGACTTGGAAGGACGAATAAAGCCATTAGCAAGGTATTGGTCCAAGTATTGCCATAGGTGAAGATTTTCAGGTTCCGTCAGGGCGTAGATTCTACTGCATGGGGGTTGTGCATCGGGTAGGAGGTTGATTTGACAATCGTATGATCTGTGAGGAGGTAATGTATTGGCCTGTTCTTTTTGAAAAACATCCTGAAATTCTTGGTATTCCTGAAGTAACTGCACGATTGGGTTAACGACTGTAGCCAGGCCTTTGTTCAAAGTTTTCTCCGGGTAACAGGTGTGTGCACAATCCGGGAAGGTTATTCTCTTCTCTCGCCATTCTATACAAGGATTATGTGTTTCCAACCATGGCATGCCCAGTATTATCTGGAACTGTGGGGCTTTGATTAGATCAAACACAATAGTCTCTCGATGCCCATCCTGACTCAACAGTGTCATCTCTGTAGTGGAATGAGTTACAGGCCCCGAGGCAATCTCAGTTCCATCAACTGTGGTGATGACATCCGAAGTGGTCTTTTTGCAAAGAGGTAGATTCATCCTTGACACCAATTCGGGGTCCATATAGTTTCCTACGGCCCCGCTATCTATGTATGCCCTTACTGCGTGCATACGTGATGGCTGCCTAGGATCAAGTAGGACCATTGGGATGATCAGATGCGAGGTCTGAGTGTCCTTCTTTAAGCTCGGCAAGCGGACCTCTACGCTTGTCGTGCTTGGTCGTTTCCCGAATCAGGCTCTATGTGGCTTTTATCAGCAACTCCTACCACCTTCTTGGGTGGTTTTGTAGGGCAAGCCCGTAGAAAATGTCCTGAGGTTCCACAGTACAGACACAACTGCATCTGTCGTCTTCTTTCTCTTTCCTTTTGAGTTAAGGGTCCTTTAACCCCCCCGATCTGCATAGATTCAGATGCATCTGTTCCTTTGGGGGCAACGTTGGGTTTAACCAATACCCGATTCTCGAACTTAGCTCGATCAGTCTTTCGGTTCTGAAGTCGGTGGTCTAGCTGGACCACTAAGTCTATAAATTCTGTGCAATCCTGAGGTGGGTTCACAACTTGAGCCAAGACGTCTTTGAGTTCTCCCCGAAGTCCACGATGAAACAATGTAATTCGTTTTTCCTCCGGCCACCCGGTTTCCACCACCAACCTATTGAAGGTTGCAATATAGGTTAGCAGATCCTGGTTACCCTGTTGTAAGGATAACAGTTCGTTGTCCAGGGCTTGACCCTGTGAGTGTCTGGCGAATAGTTTTTCCATGCTCCTTTGAAAACCCTGAAAATCCCGGAGAAGAGGATCATCCTGGTTGACTAACGGAATGGACCAATCCGCTGCGCTGCCACTAAGATATGACAATACAAAGGCTACTTTGGCTTGGTCATTTGGAAAGGCTCCCGGTCTGCATAAAAAGTGCAAGCGGCATTGGTTCAAAAACACGGCAAACCTTTTGGGGTCCCTAGCAAAGCGTTCGGGTGGAGCTAACGGAATATTTCCTGGTAAAACCACTTGCACAGGATTGCTTGATGAAACGGGGGTTGGGTTTCCCCCATATCCAGGTAGGGGCGTTTGCCCAGCTTGGTTTTGCAGTAGTTGCCTAGCCAGATCATCGGTGCGCTCCTTTGAGTCAATCAGTTCTCTTCTGAGGGCATTAGTCTCTTGGCGAGCGGCATGTATTTCCACCTTAAGTTCCCCCAATAATTGGGCCAGTTGGTCGGTTTCCGAGGTTTCCATAACACCCGGGTGGGTATTTTTAGAAAGGCTTCGTGTTCTGTTATGCTCACCTGGACCCCACAGGGGTGTCGATCGGACCCAGACAGCTGCGGTCTCCGTCAATGTGATGCGTAGTGCAGAGATGACTGTCTGGACTGGCCCACCTAGTCTTGTCTGCTCGACCAGAAGAAGGATTTTCCTGCAAGTGGAGACAGGGATTAGCCACCTGTGGGTTTTAGTGATGGCCTCCCAACTGTTCTCGCTCTCCCCCACCAATCACCTCCGATATCCCCTTAGTAACCTCACCTTATGTTTGTAAAAGATAAGCTCTCCATCCTGCGTGTCTTGCAGGGGCGCGTAGATACCAGTTACTTCACTGGTTTGAAGGCGTTAGGAGAGTTCTGGTAAGCATTGACTCTGAAGTCCCAGGCGGGATTGGTAAGTGTCAAGTTCAAAGAGTTCAATGTGCCCGATGTTCACTCTTGTCCCCTTCCTTCCTTAAATTGCAACTGAGTTCGTGAGAAGAAGGTCTCGTGGCTGCTGCTGGCGTTCAGGTAAGAGTCTGTGTTACCCAACGCTGTCCGGTAACTATTGCATGCGTTAACGTGTTGTTTCTCTCCCTCTTTACAGATGCGGCATGTGAAGATATGGAGAATAATACCGCTGGTGGTAAATGAGGTAAGTCTATGGTGGTAAGAGGTATTTGTTGATTCCCTCGGCTCACCTTGTTATTCTTGTGCCCCTAGGTGCTGGAGTACAGCGAAGAAATGATGGAGACAGTGCCGGATCGAAAGATGCTGTGAGAACTGGTGAGTATGGCGCCGTGCTGGAGCTGGCTAAGCGACGCGTGCAGGACTGATGTACTTTCCAGTTCGGGAGATGAAATGGATCCGGAATCAGGTGAGGAATTTGAAATAAGTTTGTTTTCTAACTTGTCCTTTTCTTCCTCTTTATTCTAGGAGCTGTGGATTCGAGGCGGGCGTGGCAGAAGACTGGATGCTGGCTGCAGGCATGCGGGCGTGGCAGAAGACTGGATGCTGGCTGCAGGCACGGTGAGAGTCACGCTGCTGGATGCAGAATAACACGAAGCATGTGCTGCTGTTCGGGTGTGGTTTAAATAGCCTCAAAAGTAGTTCCAGGAAAGAAGTTCCCCAGAACCACACCCGAGTAAAAAAATAGTCCCTGTAGTAAAATAGTCCCATCCAGGCCTCACGTTGGCTTGGATTTATTTGCAGCATGGTCTGCATGAGGTAAGTAATGTCTATGAGCCTGGCGCCTATGGCGCCAGGACTGATTTTTATTATGAGCCTGGTGCCTACGGCGCCAGGACTGAACCCAGACAGCCCCTAGCTGGGGCTGCTGGGGTTTTTGTAAATGTCTGGATGCCTGCTCCCGGGGCTGATGGGCTTGATCCGGATGCCCGGGGGTAGGCATCATGACATTAGCACTTTTTTGACAGTTAACATGAAGCACCCCCCCTCCCCGCTTTATTATTATTTTTTTTAATCGGCCTCCTTTTTCTTTATTTTATATGAGGTCCCCCTTTCTTTAATCTTTTTCTTTTTATTTATTGCTCAGTTCTAACCTATTTTTACCCACAGAAAAAGAAAGAATGAAAGAGTAGCAGTTACTAATATATTCACCATGTCTCCCTTTTTTACCAGACACCTTTATCTTATTCTCCACTTATTCATATATTCCCAGTACTAGTTTAGATAGCACTATGCGGTGCCGCCTTTACCCCCTTGCAGAGCTAGGTTCCCGTCTCTTATCTCTTTTCCCCTTTTGATCCTAATGGCCATATGCAAAGAAAAGTAAAGAAGATATAGAATAGTTCTCAATTTAAGGTACCCCTCTTTATAATCACCTCGTTTTATCCTGCTCCCTTCCCATGCTCCCTTTACGTTCACTCGCACTTAATACTCACGTGCCCGTCTTGTACCGAGAATCTCCGAACTGGGTCCGTACAGGCGGTGCCGCCACACACTCAACAGCCAGCCCCAGCTCCGGCGAGCAGTACTCAAAGGGGATTTTTTGAAAAGGGATCCCGTACCCTCTCTCTATTGAGTGCGCACTTCTAAGTGTACCAGTTGCCGTAGGTGGGCAGCTTCCAGAGCAGGCGCACCGTGCGTCTCCCTTTTTCGACCGGAGATTTTTTTGTGCCAGAGGGGACGGAAGGGATAGTTTAAGAACTGGAATCACGCAATCGGGGTCACCACTGAAGGCGAGCGTCCCCAAATAGCACGACCCTCCCCTCAATGAGAGGCAGTAATGGACTCTCCCAAGATGGGAATAAAGCTAGGACCAAGTGCGGGTGAGAGTAATGGAGTTTATATAAGTCAAAATAGGGCATGCAAAGGACTCTGCAAACTCCGAGAGCGCTCTGTCTGACACTCACAAAGACAGGCGTTTATATTTACTAAAATCGTCATAGGAACCTACACACTATAAGGGGCACATGTTCATGGGGATTGGGGGGCGTCGACTAACTATGGGTGCAGCTGTGACGAGTCTCTTTGTGGTTGGTGGACATCACTGTGGTGCCAACGTGGGGTGGAGAGGTCAGCTGGTCTCATCTGGGAGGTGCCGCCAGGCCAGGCGCGATCGGTGTCATTGATGAACGTCTTTCTTGGCTTTCTGCCCTAGGGGCCATGCACACACCACTCACACACTATTCGAACTCTGGTTGTCCTGTAAATCCTACAATAGGTTATTCTAAAGGTTAATAAGACACAGGAGGAATTCACATTAAGTCATGCTTTCTATCGATGCATCAAGACACGGTTACTCTTATCCTTTTGACTAGATATCATGGACCATGGGGTTAGGTCTTAGGGCACAGGGTGAGCTGTCCGAGTTTCGAGTCTCGTTGAAAGTAATGACAAATGTTTTTAAACAATGTTGGTACAATATTGGGTGTCTTGTTTTACAAGGGCCATTAATTTGGGGTGAACTGGTGGGCCATGGGGATCTCTAAGGGGGCACCTCTGAACCTTGGTTAGGGCCGGGGTTTACTGCTAGGTTGTAAATACTTCAGGTGGCTGACCATGGCTCTGTGGGCTGCAGGGGAACATGAATGCTTGAAGCGTCTCCAGCCGAATTGGGGGAGGTGCGGCTGTGCAGCTCAGGCCTTAACCTTCCCTGGCAAGCTTCAAAGGGAAGGGAGGGGAGGTGACCTTGGATATGTCTGTGATGATACTCTTCGCGTATACTGTACATTATATTCAAGACAAGAAAATGTGTAGAACATATAATGCTTATTGAGTTTCTAAAAGGGTTATACATCTACATCACTTACACTTTTACATTCTCGTTATGCATTTAGCTATATCAATGTTTCTATTAATCACTACACAATAAGTTCTGTGTAGAATAGCAGCTTTCATGTTGCATGGTTAAAACGACCTTTTGAGGTAGCATTAGGTTCGATGGAGCACGCAGGAACAACAGACCAATATGGTAGACAGCAGAAATACATACTAACCAGATACACTTGCATATGTCATAACCTTCTATGTATTTCGTCAAACGGTTTACATGTGTTCACAGTACTATTGTGTTTGCATTCCTTTGCGCTCTAGCAGCATCGGTTTAGTCATGGCATGAGGACCTGGTGTACTGTATTTACTGTATACATAGAAAGTCACATAATAGAAAGCCAGGGGCACTGATTGTTTGTACACAGCCAAGACGGTTTGAGTATCCTTAATGTCAGGTCCAATGATAATAACACTTATACACTCTTTTGGTCTTACAGTATGTGTAGGTTTTGACAAGGGATCATACAGGAGGGTTGTTTGTGCAATGCAGCTTACATATTGGTGGCTTTTGGTAAAGGCTTGGGGCTTTATTTTGTTGGGGATGATTTACAGTTATTTTCCAAGCTGGCCCTGCTAACCGGGTCACGCTGAGGGTGATGATGCACTGTGGAAGGTGAATGATACAGTGTTTGCTATAGTACTAGCTCATGTCCGATTGCTCGTGGGACTGGGCTTTCAACGGATCCGCCAAGGAGCAGAGGCAACAGGGGTAGGCGAGGACTCTCTGTGGACAGGGCCGTGCTGCAGCGCACGAGGACTCAGGTTTTCGGATGGCATTCTGGTTTTAAAATGATTTCCAGGGCCTAGCATAATACAGCACGTTTGGTCAATGTGTCTGTCAGTGGCCCACCCGCCACCTGGGCCCTGGTGGCAGCAGGGCCCCTAACGAGCCATGGACTTCACAAGGAGGGGACTGCAGGGGAGGAGGGGGTCTTTTGGACACATTCTCCCATACACTAGTCCCGGTGATCTGTCATCCAGGTGGCCAGGACATGGCCATCGCTCTTTGATCTAGTTCCTGGGGGTGGACCAGTGAGGGAGGATCACCTTCATGGGGGTCCTCGGGGAGTGGGAGAGTGGGACACTGACTGTTCTTTCAACACCTTTTCCCCACCCTTCCACGTAGGATATTCCAAAACACTTCCCCCCCTTTTCCCCACACAACCGCTTTCACACAACACAAAAGACAACGGACGAACACCAGAGCCATTTACCTGACATATCCCAATACAGGAGTCAGGCAAAGTCTGGCAATCGACCAGAATCACACACACCTGACGGCCCTTTCGCTTCCCCACAGGGATAAAAGGTGCAGCACAAGAGCACAGGAAGAGCAAGGCAGACCACACAATGTGAGAGCTAACTCAGCACAGCAGTTCAAGAGGAGAAGAAAGACGGCGCAGACCGAGAGGGTGACAAGGAGAGAAGCGACCTTGCCCTTTCCGACAAACCTCTGCAGAAGGAATCATAAGTCCGCAAACAATAACCAGCGTGTGTTGAAGCAGATGTCAACGGTACACGAGACCCTCTTCCGCTGATTTCCAAGCCAGGGAGAGATGCTTGTCTCTGTGGTACCAACCTTGACTCCAAGGAGAAAGAAAGCCCCACGGTTGATCACAGCCGGTGAGTCGAGGGGAACGTCGATAAGAAACTCTACTTTGTTGAATGTAAAATAGCCAAGGGCTAATTTGAACTTTAAAAAGCTTAAAGATATGATTGATGAAAGAGGGGTGAAACCAGCAACAGAGGAGTCCGTCACCACATGGGTGCTCAAGCAGGAAACTCTAGGCGATTGCCCAATGTTAGAGACTACCGTAACCAGGGGACCTTGGGAGAAGGTGAGAAGAGATCAAAGTGGTCATAGAGGGGTCTTGTAAAATCCTCTGTACCGTCGAAAGTCTTTGACCAACAGATGATTGCAAAGCTAAGGGAAATTAATCCTGTTTGGTGAAATTGGTGCATGAACAGCAAAGGTTGGCAAGAGTGAACCCGGTGGAGGGTCCTAACATGAAGGGGAGAATGCCTGAAGCGCATGAGCAATGTGTTGACAGGAATGAACCCTATCGAGGGATGGTCCCAGTGAATTTGTTTGAAAAGACATTAAGATTGGTGAATGCAAGAAGTATTGGAAGAACAGGGTAAGTGAATTGTCCCCCTTGTCAGTTGGGTCTGAGACCCGGCCGAGGGAGATCCAGGGGTGAAAAGTTATCACCCAAAGTCCATTTGGAAAGGAACACTTAGCTGTTGAATACATCAGGCCCTCGAAGGCAAGAGACTTTTATTGAAAAGAGACTTAACCATTGAAGAACCTGATAGCTGGGAAAGGTCGAGTGTGTGCTGTGCTCAGGAGATCCGCCTTGTCTCGTGCTCAAAATGTGGGGAAGGGCAATTCCATCCTGACTTATTATTTGTGAACACTCCTTTCTTTATTGAAACCCCATCTCACACTCTTTCTGTAATTAGTTGTAAGGAATTGGCAATAGTTTTTTATAGGCCTTTTTATTTTGACAAGACGCCACTAGTACTGCCTTATTTTTCATTTGATGGTCGACGCTTGCTCCCATCTTAGATTTAGGTTTAGATTAGTCGTTTTCCACCCTGCATTTACACTTTAATAAACTCGCTTTAACTGTGATCACTTGTGTCTGTCTTTACTGTTGCCACCATGAGTTCCTTACAGTTATTTGATTGAAAAGGGGTTGCAGAATGTTTGGGTGTTCTGGTGTCCAGTCTGATGGACGGAAATTCAGTTTCACTAATGTGTAAATAGCTTTACATATGGTGCATAGTTGGGCACACATGAGCGCCATAAACCCAGTAATGGCTGAAGCTTTCCGAGTGTTCAAAGATTTTGCAAGTGTGATAATTCGTTTTCTAGATCTCGTGAGGCAAGCTCCATCCCCTCATCTGTCAATGAAAAGCACAAAAATGTAATTTCTCTGTGCAATTTTTGATTTTTAAAAATTACATGTATATCGTTTTGTAGCAAATGTGTTCATGGTTAAAGCCACTTTTTCTAGATGGCTTTTTACATTTTTATCAGTACAATATTTTTCATCTACTTACTGCCAACATAGCAATGTCCTTTAGTAGAGTCTGTATTCTGCGTGAGAATGTTCCTGGGCTGGTTTTGTGGCCCAGAGGAATTCTTCTCAAACAGTAATGTCTCCCTTGGAAGGCGGTACATTTGAAACACTCTGGGTGTAAAGGCTGTGTGAAGAATCCATTACCCAAATCTAACACATATCTAACACTGTTTTGTCTTTGCACTACAGTCCAGAAGTGTGAGGATTGTAAGCCTGCTGAGTGCGTGTGTGCACATTGATGAATCATTTAACAAGACAGATGGAGCAGACTCAGTTTAACACTGACTCCATCAAGTGCTTGGCACGGGTGCCTCTCCCACTCCACATGCTGGAGCACAGTGTGCACTGATGGCTTGGTGGTACACTGTGCAAAGAAGAGCTTTCCTGATCTTTGCCAGGAAGTTAATCCCTGCAGCATATGGGATTCTAGCGGCAGCCATTACTGGTGAATGTTTATTACTGCATGTTGGCCAGTGCAGCTTTACATACATCCTTCCATGTACATAGGCCATGATTGGACTTCTTTTGCTTTGCAGTGCATTGTGGTACAGAGAAAAAGGATGGCATGCCATTGGATCAATCAACCAGTTGTTAAAGGAAAAGGAGAAACATATGTCATATTTATAATGACTGCAACATTGATATTAGCTTATTTCTGTTATGTTAATGACTAGTTATGTATGTTGTAAATAGATTAATTATGAAATTGCAGTGCTTAGAGAATGGATTATATTAAAAGGTTTTTGTAATGGTCTTTTTGAAAAATAAAGTCATGAATGTATTAATTGAATTATATAAGGTATGTTGACTTGCGTTCAGAAATACATTTACATCCTTTTGTTGTGATAATGAAAAGTTTGAACAAACCACTAACATAGTTTATTACAATATTGTTTAAAATAAGAATCTTTTTTGACTCTTTTCAGTAACCTGGCACAAAATCAGGTTCCATAATGTTGTGAGTAGCCTAGAGGACACGACAAATGTAGCTCTCCATCTCTAAAGCCTTTAATTATAATTTCCAGTAGGGAGGCTTTGTTTATGTCAGTCCCACCCTTAGCGCACTGTGCTCAGGGGCAACTAAGGGGGAGCCAATAGAAGAACCACTGGCTGAGCTAAGACATGAATGGATCTGACACCCAGCAAGGCTGCTGCTCTCAGAAGTCTGATTGCAATGAAACCCCATTCAGGTGCTATCTGGCTGGAGGGCATGATGGAAGCCATGAACTCGGAACACTGGAACAGAGGAGGAATTTAGGAATTATGAGACCTTTTATTAATATCTGGTTAGAAGAAAGGTCTCAAGGAAACCGCAACACGTGAAAAGAAATGTAGATAGAAGCCAGTAAAACATGATGGCAGCGAGAAACGCTGTAATGATCCTCCACTGGTGAGGCATGAGAACTAGAAACTTCAGGCATCAGAACTAATCTTAGTGATGTAGCTCGGTTGGTTGATATCCCTCCTTTGGGACTCCATGTGCATCCTCCACTGGTGAGGCATGAGAACTAGAATCTGACGGGTTCAGATCTAATCTTAGTGATGTAGCTTGGTTGGTTGATATCCCTCCTTTGGGACTCCATGTGCATCCTCCACTGGTGAGGCATGAGAACTAGAATCTGACGGGTTCAGATCTAATCTTAGTGATGTAGCTTGGTTGGTGGATATCCCTCCTTTGGGACTCCATGTGCATCCTCCACTGGTGAGGCATGAGAACTGGAAACTGCAGGCATCAGAACTAATCTTAGTGATGTAGCTCGGTTGGTTGATATCCCTCCTTTGGGACTCCATGTGCATCCTCCACTGGTGAGGCATGAGAACTAGAATCTGACGGGTTCAGATCTAATCTTAGTGATGTAGCTTGGTTGGTTGATATCCCTCCTTTGGGACTCCATGTGCATCCTCCACTGGTGAGGCATGAGAACTAGAATCTGACGGGTTCAGATCTAATCTTAGTGATGTAGCTTGGTTGGTGGATATCCCTCCTTTGGGACTCCATGTGCATCCTCCACTGGTGAGGCATGAGAACTAGAAACTGCAGGCATCAGATCTAATCTTAGTGATGTAACTCGGTTGTTGGATATCCCTCCTTTGGGACTCTTGTGCATCCTCCACTGGTGAGGTATGAGAACTAGAAACTGCAGGCATCAGAACTAATCTTAGTGATGTAGCTCTGTTGGTTGATAGCCCTCCTTTGGGACTCCATGTGCATCCTCCACTGTTGAGGCATGAGAACTAGAAACTGCCGGGTTCAGATCTAATCTTAGTGATGTAGCTTGGTTGGTGGATATCCCTCCTTTGGGACTCTTGTGCATCCTCCACTGGTGAGGTATGAGAACTAGAAACTGCAGGCATCAGAACTAATCTTAGTGATGTAGCTCGATTGGTTGATATCCCTCCTTTGGGAGTCCATGTGCATCCTCCACTGGTGAGGCATGAGAACTAGAAACTGCTGGCATCAGAACTAATCTTAGTGATGTAGCTCGGTTGGTGGATATCCCTCCTTTGAGACTCTATGTGCATCCTCCACTGGTGAGGCATGAGAACTAGAAACTGCAGGCATCAGAACTAATCTTAGTGATGTAGCTCGGTTGGTTGATATCCCTCTTTTGGGACTCCATGTGCATCCTCCACTGGTGAGGCATGAGAACTAGAAACTGCAGGCACCAGAAATAATCTTAGTGATGTAGCTTGGTTGATATCCCTCCTTTGGGACTCCATGTGCATCCTCCACTGGTGAGGCATGAGAACTGGAAACTTCAGGCATCAGAACTAATCTTAGTGATGTAGCTCGGTTGGTGGAAATCCCTCCTTTGGGACTCCATGTGCATCCTCCACTGATGAGGTATGTGAACTAGAAACTGCCGGGTTCAGAGCTAATCTTAGTGATGTAGCTCGGTTGGTTGATATCCCTCCTTTGGGACTCCATGTGCATCCTCCACTGTTGAGGCATGAGAACTAGAAACTGCCGGGTTCAGATCTAATCTTAGTGATGTAGCTTGGTTGGTGGATATCCCTCCTTTGGGACTCTTGTGCATCCTCCACTGGTGAGGTATGAGAACTAGAAACTGCAGGCATCAGATCTAATCTTAGTGATGTAGCTCGGTTGGTAGATGTCCCTCCTTTGGGACTCCATGTGCATCCTCCACTGGTGAGGCATGAGAACTAGAAACTGCCGGGTTCAGAGCTAATCTTAGTGATGTAGCTCGGAGGGTTGATCTCCCTCCTTTGAGACTCCATGTGCATCCTCCACTGGTGAGGTATGAGAACTAGAAACTGCCGGGTTCAGAGCTCATCTTAGTGATGTAGCTCGGTTGGTTGATATCCCTACTTTGGGACTCCATGTGCATCCTCCACTGGTGAGGCATGAGAACTAGAAACTGCAGGGTTCAGAGCTAATCTTAGTGATGTAGCTCGGTTGGTTGATATCCTTTGGGACTCCATGTGCATCCTCCACTGGTGAGGTATGAGAACTAGAAATTGCAGGCATCAGAACTAATCTTAGTGATGTAGCTCGGTTGGTTGATATCCCTCTTTTGGGACTCCATGTGCATCCTCCACTGGTGAGGCATGAGAACTGGAAACTGCAGGCATCAGAACTAATCTTAGTGATGTAGCTCGGTTGGTTGATATCCCTCTTTTGGGACTCCATGTGCATCCTCCACTGGTGAGGTATGAGAACTAGAAACTGCAGGAATCAAAACTAATCTTAGTAATTTAGCTTGGTTGGTGGATATCCCTCCTTTGGGACTCCATGTGCATCCTCCACTGGTGAGGCATGAGAACTAGAAACTGCAGGCATCAGAAATAATCTTAGTGATGTAGCTTGGTTGGTGGATATGCCTCCTTTAGGACTCCATGTGCATCCTCCACTGGTGAGGCATGAGAACAAGAAAGTGCAGCCATCAGAACTAATCTTAGTGATGTAGCTTGGTTGGTGTATATCCAACCTTTGGGACTCCATGTGCATCCTCCACTGGTGAGGCATGAGAACTAGAAACTGCAGGCATCAGAACTAATCTTAGTGATGTAGCTCGGTTGGTGTATATCCCTCCTTTGGGACTCCATGTGCATCCTCCACTGGTGAGGCATGAGAACTAGAAACTGCTGGGTTCAGAGCTAATCTTAGTGATGTAGCTTGGCTGGTGTATATCCCTCCTTTGGGTCTCCATGTGCATCCTTCACTGGTGAGGCATGAGATCTAGAAAATGCCGGGGTCAGAGCTAATCTCAGTGATGTAGCTTGGTTGGTGGATATCCCTCCTTTGGGACTCCATGTGCATCCTCCACTGGTGAGGTATGAGAACTAGAAACTGCCGGGTTCAGAGCTAATCTTAGTGATGTAGCTCGGTTGGTTGATATCCCTCCTTTGGGACTCCATGTGCATCCTCCACTGTTGAGGCATGAGAACTAGAAACTGCCGGGTTCAGATCTAATCTTAGTGATGTAGCTTGGTTGGTGGATATCCCTCCTTTGGGACTCTTGTGCATCCTCCACTGGTGAGGTATGAGAACTAGAAACTGCAGGCATCAGATCTAATCTTAGTGATGTAGCTCGGTTGGTAGATGTCCCTCCTTTGAGACTCCATGTGCATCCTCCACTGGTGAGGCATGAGAACTAGAATCTGACGGGTTACAGAACTAATCTTAGTGATGTAGCTCGGTTGGTGGATAGCCCTCCTTTGGGACTCCATGTGCATCCTTCACTGGTGAGGTATGAGAACTAGAAACTGCAGGCATCAGAACTAATCTTAGTGATGTAGCTCGGTTGGTTGATATCCCTCCTTTGGGACTCCATGTGCATCCTCCACTTGTGAGGCATGAGAACTAGAAACTGCAGGCATCAGAACTAATCTTAGTGCTGTAGCTTGGTTGGTGGATATGCCTCCTTTAGGACTCCATGTGCATCCTTCACTAGTGAGGCATGAGAACTAGAAAGTGCCGGGTTCAGAGCTCATCTTAGTGATGTAGCTCGGTTGGTTGATATCCCTCCTTTGGGACTCCATGTGCATCCTCCACTGGTGAGGCATGAGAACTAGAAATTGCAGGCATCAGAACTAATCTTAGTGATGTAGATCGGTTGGTTGATATCCCTCTTTTGGGACTCCATGTGCATCCTTCACTGGTGAGGCATGAGAACTAGAAACTGCAGGAATCAAAACTAATCTTAGTAATGTAGCTTGGTTGGTGGATATCCCTCCTTTGGGACTCCATGTGCATCCTCCACTGCTGAGGTATGAGAACTAGAAACTTCAGGCATCAGAAATAATCTTAGTGATGTAGCTCGGTTGGTTGATATCCCTCCTTTGGGACTCCATGTGCATCCTCCACTGGTGAGGTATGAGAACTAGAAACTACAGGCATCAGAACTAATCTTAGTGCTGTAGCTTGGTTGGTGGATATGCCTCCTTTAGGACTCCATGTGCATCCTCCACTGGTGAGGCATGAGAACAAGAAACTGCAGTCATCAGAACTAATCTTAGTGATGTAGCTTGGTTGGTGGATATCCCTCCTTTGGGACTCCATGTGCAATCTCCACTGGTGAGGTATGAGAACTAGAAACTGCCGGGTTCAGAGCTAATCTTAGTGATGTAGCTCGGAGGGTTGATCTCCCTCCTTTGAGACTCCATGTGCATCCTCCACTGGTGAGGCATGAGAACTAGAAACTACCGGGTTCAGAGCTAATCTTAGTGATGTAGCTCGATTGGTTGATATCCCTCCTTTGGGACTCCATGTGCATCCTCCACTGGTGAGGTATGAGAACTAGAATCTGACGGGTTCAGAACTAATCTTAGTGATGTAGCTCGGTTGGTGGATAGCCCTCCTTTTGGACTCCATGTGCATCCTCCACTGGTGAGGTATGAGAACTAGAAACTGCAGGCATCAGAACTAATCTTAGTGATGTAGCTCGATTGGTTGATATCCCTCCTTTGGGAGTCCATGTGCATCCTCCACTGGTGAGGCATGAGAACTAGAAACTGCTGGCATCAGAACTAATCTTAGTGATGTAGCTCGGTTGGTGGATATCCCTCCTTTGAGACTCTATGTGCATCCTCCACTGGTGAGGCATGAGAACTAGAAACTGCAGGCATCAGAACTAATCTTAGTGATGTAGCTCGGTTGGTTGATATCCCTCTTTTGGGACTCCATGTGCATCCTCCACTGGTGAGGCATGAGAACTAGAAACTGCAGGCATCAGAAATAATCTTAGTGATGTAGCTTGGTTGATATCCCTCCTTTGGGACTCCATGTGCATCCTCCAATGGTGAGGCATGAGAACTAGAAACTGCAGGGTTCAGAGCTAATCTTAGTGATGTAGCTCGGTTGGTGTATATCCCTCCTTTGGGACTCCATGTGCATCCTCCACTGGTGAGGCATGAGAACTAGAAACTGCCGGGTTCAGAGCTAATCTTAGTGATGAAGCTCGGTTGGTGTATATCCCTCCTTTGGGACTCCATGTGCATCCTTCACTGGTGAGGCATGAGATCTAGAAAATGCCGGGGTCAGAGCTAATCTCAGTGATGTAGCTTGGTTGGTGGATATCCCTTCTTTGGGACTCCATGTGCATCCTCCATTGGTGAGGTATGAGAACTAGAAACTGCCGGGTTCAGAGCTCATCTTAGTGATGTAGCTCGGTTGGTTGATATCCCTCCTTTGGGACTCCATGTGCATCCTCCACTGGTGAGGCATGAGAACTAGAAACTGCAGGGTTCAGAGCTAATCTTAGTGATGTAGCTTGGTTGGTTGATATCCTTTGGGACTCCATGTGCATCCTCCACTGGTGAGGTATGAGAACTAGAAATTGCAGGCATCAGAACTAATCTTAGTGATGTAGCTCGGTTGGTTGATATCCCTCTTTTGGGACTCCATGTGCATCCTTCACTGGTGAGGCATGAGAACTAGAAACTGCAGGCATCAGAACTAATCTTAGTGATGTAGCTCGGTTGGTTGATATCCCTCTTTTGGGACTCCCATGTGCATCCTCCACTGGTGAGGTATGAGAACTAGAAAATGCCGGGGTCAGAGCTAATCTCAGTGATGTAGCTTGGTTGGTGGATATCCCTCCTTTGGGACTCCACGTGCATCCTTCACTGGTGAGGCATGAGATCTAGAAAATGCCGGGGTCAGAGCTAATCTCAGTGATGTAGCTTGGTTGGTGGATATCCCTCCTTTGGGACTCCACGTGCATCCTCCACTGGTGAGGCATGAGAACTAGAAACTGCAGGCATCAGAAATAATCTTAGTGATGTAGCTTGGTTGATATCCCTCCTTTGGGACTCCATGTGCATCCTCCACTGGTGAGGCATGAGAACTGGAAACTTCAGGCATCAGAACTAATCTTAGTGATGTAGCTCGGTTGGTTGATATCCCTCCTTTGGTTCTCTATGTGCATCCTCCACTGGTGAGGTATGAGAACTAGAAACTGCAGGCATCAGAACTAATCTTAGTGATGTAGCTTGGTTGGTGGATATGCCTCCTTTAGGACTCCATGTGCATCCTCCACTGGTGAGGCATGAGAACAAGAAACTGCAGGCATCAAAACTAATCTTAGTGATGTAGCTTGGTTAGTGTATATCCAACCTTTGGGACTCCATGTGCATCCTCCACTGGTGAGGCATGAGAACTAGAAACTGCAGCATCAGAACTAATCTTAGTGATGTAGCTCGGTTGGTGTATATCCCTCCTTTGGGACTCCATGTGCATCCTCCACTGGTGAGGCATGAGAACTAGAAACTGCTGGGTTCAGAGCTAATCTTAGTGATGTAGCTCGGCTGGTGTATATCCCTCCTTTGGGTCTCCATGTGCATCCTTCACTGGTGAGGCATGAGATCTAGAAAATGCCGGGGTCAGAGCTAATCTCAGTGATGTAGCTTGGTTGGTGGATATCCCTCCTTTGGGACTCCACGTGCATCCTCCACTGGTGAGGCATGAGAACTAGAAACTGCAGGCATCAGAAATAATCTTAGTGATGTAGCTTGGTTGATATCCCTCCTTTGGGACTCCATGTGCATCCTCCACTGGTGAGGCATGAGAACTGGAAACTTCAGGCATCAGAACTAATCTTAGGGATGTAGCTCGGTTGGTTGATATCCCTCCTTTGGGACTCCATGTGCATCCTCCACTGGTGAGGCATGAGAACTAGAAACTGCCGGATTCAGAACTAATCTTAGTGATGTAGCTCGATTGGTTGATATCCCTCCTTTGGGACTCCATGTGCATCCTCCACTGGTGAGGCATGAGAACTAGAAACTGCTGGCAACAGAACTAATCTTAGTGATGTAGCTTGGTTGGTGGATATCCCTCCTTTGGGACTCCATGTGCATCCTGCACTGGTGAGTTATGAGAACTAGAAACTGCAGGGTTCAGAGCTAATCTTAGTGATGTAGCTTGGTCAGTGGATATCCGTCCTTTGGGACTCTTGTGCATCCTCCACTGGTGAGGTATGAGAACTAGAAACTGCAGGCATCAGAAATAATCTTAGTGATGTAGCTTGGTTGGTGGATATGCCTCCTTTAGGACTCCATGTGCATCCTCCACTGGTGAGGCATGAGAACAAGAAACTGCAGGCATCAGAACTAATCTTAGTGATGTAGCTTGGTTGGTGTATATCCAACCTTTGGGACTCCATGTGCATCCTCCACTGGTGAGGCATGAGAACTAGAAACTGCAGCATCAGAACTAATCTTAGTGATGTAGCTCGGTTGGTGTATATCCCTCCTTTGGGACTCCATGTGCATCCTCCACTGTTGAGGCATGAGAACTAGAAACTGCTGGGTTCAGAGCTAATCTTAGTGATGTAGCTCGGCTGGTGTATATCCCTCCTTTGGGTCTCCATGTGCATCCTTCACTGGTGAGGCATGAGATCTAGAAAATGCCGGGGTCAGAGCTAATCTCAGTGATGTAGCTTGGTTGGTGGATATCCCTCCTTTGGGACTCCATGTGCATCCTCCACTGGTGAGGCATGAGAACTAGAAACTGCAGGCATCAGAAATAATCTTAGTGATGTAGCTTGGTTGATATCCCTCCTTTGGGACTCCATGTGCATCCACCACTGGTGAGGCATGAGAACTGGAAACTTCAGGCATCAGAACTAATCTTAGTGATGTAGCTCGGTTGGTTGATCTCCCTCCTTTGAGACTCCATGTGCATCCTCCACTGGTGAGGTATGAGAACTAGAAACTGCCGGGTTCAGAGCTCATCTTAGTGATGTAGCTCGGTTGGTTGATATCCCTCCTTTGGGACTCCATGTGCATCCTCCACTGGTGAGGCATGAGAACTAGAAACTGCAGGGTTCAGAGCTAATCTTAGTGATGTAGCTCGGTTGGTTGATATCCTTTGGGACTCCATGTGCATCCTCCACTGGTGAGGTATGAGAACTAGAAATTGCAGGCATCAGAACTAATCTTAGTGATGTAGCTCAGTTGGTTGATATCCCTCTTTTGGGACTCCATGTGCATCCTCCACTGGTGAGGCATGAGAACTAGAAACTGCAGGCATCAGAACTAATCTTAGTGATGTAGCTCGGTTGGTTGATATCCCTCTTTTGGGACTCCATGTGCATCCTCCACTGGTGAGGTATGAGAACTAGAAACTGCAGGAATCAAAACTAATCTTAGTAATTTAGCTTGGTTGGTGGATATCCCTCCTTTGGGACTCCATGTGCATCCTCCACTGGTGAGGCATGAGAACTAGAAACTGCAGGCATCAGAAATAATCTTAGTGATGTAGCTTGGTTGGTGGATATGCCTCCTTTAGGACTCCATGTGCATCCTCCACTGGTGAGGCATGAGAACAAGAAACTGCAGGCATCAGAACTAATCTTAGTGATGTAGCTTGGTTGGTGTATATCCAACCTTTGGGACTCCATGTGCATCCTCCACTGGTGAGGCATGAGAACTAGAAACTGCAGGCATCAGAACTAATCTTAGTGATGTAGCTCGGTTGGTGTATATCCCTCCTTTGGGACTCCATGTGCATCCTCCACTGGTGAGGCATGAGAACTAGAAACTGCTGGGTTCAGAGCTAATCTTAGTGATGTAGCTCGGCTGGTGTATATCCCTCCTTTGGGTCTCCATGTGCATCCTTCACTGGTGAGGCATGAGATCTAGAAAATGCCGGGGTCAGAGCTAATCTCAGTGATGTAGCTTGGTTGGTGGATATCCCTCCTTTGGGACTCCATGTGCATCCTCCACTGGTGAGGTATGAGAACTAGAAACTGCCGGGTTCAGAGCTAATCTTAGTGATGTAGCTCGGTTGATTGATATCCCTCCTTTGGGACTCCATGTGCATCCTCCACTGGGGAGGTATGAGAACTAGAAACTGCAGGCATCAGAAATAATCTTAGTGATGTAGCTCGGTTGGTGGATATCCCTCCTTTGAGACTCCATGTGCATCCTTCACTGGTGAAGCATGAGAACTGGAAACTTCAGGCATCAGAACTAATCTTAGTGATGTAGCTCGGTTGGTGGATATCCCTCCTTTGGGACTCCATGTGCATCCTCCACTGGTGAGGTATGAGAACTAGAAACTGCCGGGGTCAGAGCTAATCTTAGTGATGTAGCTTGGTTGGTTGATATCCCTCCTTTGGGACCCCATGTGCATCCTCCACTGGTGAGGCATGAGAACTGGAAACTTCAGGCATCAGAACTAATCTTAGTGATGTAGCTCGGTTGGTGGATATCCCTCCTTTGGGACTCCATGTGCATCCTCCACTGGTGAGGTATGAGAACTAGAAACTGCCGGGGTCAGAGCTAATCTTAGTGATGTAGCTTGGTTGGTTGATATCCCTCCTTTGGGACCCCATGTGCATCCTCCACTGGTGAGGCATGAGAACTGGAAACTTCAGGCATCAGAACTAATCTTAGTGATGTAGCTCGGTTGGTGGATATCCCTCCTTTGGGACTCCATGTGCATCCTGCACTGGTGAGGTATGAGAACTAGAAACTGCAGGGTTCAGAGCTAATCTTCGTGATGTACCTTGGTCGGTGGATATCCGTCCTTTGGGACTCTTGTGCATCCTCCACTGGTGCGGTATGAGAACTAGAAACTGCAGGCATCAGAAATAATCTTAGTGATGTAGCTCGGTTGGTGGATATCCCTCCTTTGGGACTCCATGTGCATCCTGCACTGGTGAGGTATGAGAACTAGAAACTGCAGGGTTCAGAGCTAATCTTAGTGATGTACCTTGGTCGGTGGATATCCGTCCTTTGGGACTCTTGTGCATCCTCCACTGGTGAGGTATGAGAACTAGAAACTGCAGGCATCAGAAATAATCTTAGTGATGTAGCTCGGTTGGTGGATATCCCTCCTTTGGGACTCCATGTGCATCCTCCACTGGGGAGGTATGAGAACTAGAAACTGCAGGCATCAGAAATAATCTTAGTGATGTAGCTCGGTTGGTGGATATCCCTCCTTTGGGACTCTTGTGCGTCCTCCACTGGTGAGGTATGAGAACTAGAAACTGCAGGCATCAGATCTAATCTTAGTGATGTAGCTCGGTTGGTAGATGTCCCTCCTTTGAGACTCCATGTGCATCCTCCACTGGTGAGGCATGAGAACTAGAATCTGACTGGTTACAGAACTAATCTTAGTGATGTAGCTCGGTTGGTGGATAGCCCTCCTTTGGGACTCCATGTGCATCCTTCACTGGTGAGGTATGAGAACTAGAAACTGCAGGCATCAGAACTAATCTTAGTGATGTAGCTCGGTTGGTTGATATCCCTCCTTTGGGACTCCATGTGCATCCTCCACTGGTGAGGCATGAGAACTAGAAACTGTAGGCATCAGAACTAATCTTAGTGCTGTAGCTTGGTTGGTGGATATGCCTCCTTTAGGAATCCATGTGCATCCTTCACTAGTGAGGCATGAGAACTAGAAAGTGCCGGGTTCAGAGCTCATCTTAGTGATGTAGCTCGGTTGGTTGATATCCCTCCTTTGGGACTCCATGTGCATCCTCCACTGGTGAGGCATGAGAACTAGAAATTGCAGGCATCAGAACTAATCTTAGTGATGTAGATCGGTTGGTTGATATCCCTCTTTTCGGACTCCATGTGCATCCTTCACTGGTGAGGCATGAGAACTAGAAACTGCAGGAATCAAAACGAATCTTAGTAATGTAGCTTGGTTGGTGGATATCCCTCCTTTGGGACTCCATGTGCATCCTCCACTGGTGAGGTATGAGAACTAGAAACTTCAGGCATCAGAACTAATCTTAGTGATGTAGCTCGGTTGGTTGATATCCCTCCTTTGGGACTCCATGTGCATCCTCCACTGGTGAGGTATGAGAACAAGAAACTGCAGGCATCAGAACTAATCTTAGTGATGTAGCTTGGTTGGTGGATATCCCTCCTTTGGGACTCCATGTGCAATCTCCACTGGTGAGGTATGAGAACTAGAAACTGCCGGGTTCAGAGCTAATCTTAGTGATGTAGCTCGGAGGGTTGATCTCCCTCCTTTGAGACTCCATGTGCATCCTCCACTGGTGAGGCATGAGAACTAGAAACTACCGGGTTCAGAGCTAATCTTAGTGATGTAGCTCGATTGGTTGATATCCCTCCTTTGGGACTCCATGTGCATCCTCCACTGGTGAGGTATGAGAACTAGAATCTGACGGGTTCAGAACTAATCTTAGTGATGTAGCTCGGTTGGTGGATAGCCCTCCTTTTGGACTCCATGTGCATCCTCCACTGGTGAGGTATGAGAACTAGAAACTGCAGGCATCAGAACTAATCTTAGTGATGTAGCTCGATTGGTTGATATCCCTCCTTTGGGAGTCCATGTGCATCCTCCACTGGTGAGGCATGAGAACTAGAAACTGCTGGCATCAGAACTAATCTTAGTGATGTAGCTCGGTTGGTGGATATCCCTCCTTTGAGACTCTATGTGCATCCTCCACTGGTGAGGCATGAGAACTAGAAACTGCAGGCATCAGAACTAATCTTAGTGATGTAGCTCGGTTGGTTGATATCCCTCTTTTGGGACTCCATGTGCATCCTCCACTGGTGAGGCATGAGAACTAGAAACTGCAGGCATCAGAAATAATCTTAGTGATGTAGCTTGGTTGATATCCCTCCTTTGGGACTCCATGTGCATCCTCCACTGGTGAGGCATGAGAACTAGAAACTGCCGGGTTCAGAGCTAATCTTAGTGATGTAGCTCGGTTGGTGTATATCCCTCCTTTGGGACTCCATGTGCATCCTTCACTGGTGAGGCATGAGATCTAGAAAATGCCAGGGTCAGAGCTAATCTCAGTGATGTAGCTTGGTTGGTGGATATCCCTTCTTTGGGACTCCATGTGCATCCTCCACTGGTGAGGTACGAGAACTAGAAACTGCCGGGTTCAGAGCTCATCTTAGTGATGTAGCTCGGTTGGTTGATATCCCTCCTTTGGGACTCCATGTGCATCCTCCACTGGTGAGGCATGAGAACTAGAAACTGCAGGGTTCAGAGCTAATCTTAGTGATGTAGCTCGGTTGGTTGATATCCTTTGGGACTCCATGTGCATCCTCCACTGGTGAGGTATGAGAACTAGAAATTGCAGGCATCAGAACTAATCTTAGTGATGTAGCTCGGTTGGTTGATATCCCTCTTTTGGGACTCCATGTGCATCCTCCACTGGTGAGGCATGAGAACTAGAAACTGCAGGCATCAGAACTAATCTTAGTGATGTAGCTCGGTTGGTTGATATCCCTCTTTTGGGACTCCATGTGCATCCTCCACTGGTGAGGCATGAGAACTAGAAACTGCTGGGTTCAGAGCTAATCTTAGTGATGTAGCTCGGCTGGTGTATATCCCTCCTTTGGGTCTCCATGTGCATCCTTCACTGGTGAGGCATGAGATCTAGAAAATGCCGGGGTCAGAGCTAATCTCAGTGATGTAGCTTGGTTGGTGGATATCCCTCCTTTGGGACTCCACGTGCATCCTCCACTGGTGAGGCATGAGAACTAGAAACTGCAGGCATCAGAAATAATCTTAGTGATGTAGCTTGGTAGATATCCCTCCTTTGGGACTCCATGTGCATCCCCCACTGGTGAGGCATGAGAACTGGAAACTTCAGGCATCAGAACTAATCTTAGTGATGTAGCTCGGTTGGTTGATATCCCTCCTTTGGGACTCCATGTGCATCCTCCACTGGTGAGGTATGAGAACTAGAAACTGCAGGCATCAGAACTAATCTTAGTGATGTAGCTTGGTTGGTGGATATGCCTCCTTTAGGACTCCATGTGCATCCTCCACTGGTGAGGCATGAGAACAAGAAACTGCAGGCATCAGAACTAATCTTAGTGATGTAGCTTGGTTGGTGTATATCCAACCTTTGGGACTCCATGTGCATCCTCCACTGGTGAGGCATGAGAACTAGAAACTGCAGCATCAGAACTAATCTTAGTGATGTAGCTCGGTTGGTGTATATCCCTCCTTTGGGACTCCATGTGCATCCTCCACTGGTGAGGCATGAGAACTAGAAACTGCTGGGTTCAGAGCTAATCTTAGTGATGTAGCTCGGCTGGTGTATATCCCTCCTTTGGGTCTCCATGTGCATCCTTCACTGGTGAGGCATGAGATCTAGAAAATGCCGGGGTCAGAGCTAATCTCAGTGATGTAGCTTGGTTGGTGGATATCCCTCCTTTGGGACTCCACGTGCATCCTCCACTGGTGAGGCATGAGAACTAGAAACTGCAGGCATCAGAAATAATCTTAGTGATGTAGCTTGGTTGATATCCCTCCTTTGGGACTCCATGTGCATCCTCCACTGGTGAGGCATGAGAACTGGAAACTTCAGGCATCAGAACTAATCTTAGTGATGTAGCTCGGTTGGTTGATATCCCTCCTTTGGGACTCTATGTGCATCCTCCACTGGTGAGGTATGAGAACTAGAAACTGCAGGCATCAGAACTAATCTTAGTGATGTAGCTCTGTTGGTTAATGGCCCTCCTTTGGGACTCCATGTGCATCCTCTACTGGTGAGGTATGAGAACTAGAAACTGCAGGCATCAGAACTAATCTTAGTGATGTAGCTCGGTTGGTGGATATCCCTCCTTTGAGACTCCATGTGCATCCTCCACTGGTGAGGCATGAGAACTAGAAACTGCAGGCATCAGAACTAATCTTAGTGATGTAGCTCGGTTGGTTGATATCCCTCCTTTGGGACTCCATGTGCATCCTCCACTGGTGAGGCATGAGAACTAGAAACTGCCGGGTTCAGAACTAATCTTAGTGATGTAGCTCGATTGGTTGATATCCCTCCTTTGGGACTCCATGTGCATCCTCCACTGGTGAGGCATGAGAACTAGAAACTGCTGGCATCAGAACTAATCTTAGTGATGTAGCTTGGTTGGTGGATATCCCTCCTTTGGGACTCCATGTGCATCCTGCACTGGTGAGGTATGAGAACTAGAAACTGCAGGGTTCAGAGCTAATCTTAGTGATGTAGCGTGGTCGGTGGATATCCGTCCTTTGGGACTCTTGTGCATCCTCCACTGGTGAGGTATGAGAACTAGAAACTGCAGGCATCAGAAATAATCTTAGTGATGTAGCTCGGTTGGTGGATATCCCTCCTTTGGGACTCCATGTGCATCCTCCACTGGTGAGGTATAAGAACTAGAAACTGCAGGCATCAGAAATAATCTTAGTGATGTAGCTTGGTTGGTGGATATGCCTCCTTTAGGACTCCATGTGCATCCTCCACTGGTGAGGCATGAGAACAAGAAACTGCAGGCATCAGAACTAATCTTAGTGATGTAGCTTGGTTGGTGTATATCCAACCTTTGGGACTCCATGTGCATCCTCCACTGGTGAGGCATGAGAACTAGAAACTGCAGCATCAGAACTAATCTTAGTGATGTAGCTCGGTTGGTGTATATCCCTCCTTTGGGACTCCATGTGCATCCTCCACTGTTGAGGCATGAGAACTAGAAACTGCTGGGTTCAGAGCTAATCTTAGTGATGTAGCTCGGCTGGTGCATATCCCTCCTTTGGGTCTCCATGTGCATCCTTCACTGGTGAGGCATGAGATCTAGAAAATGCCGGGGTCAGAGATAATCTCAGTGATGTAGCTTGGTTGGTGGATATCCCTCCTTTGGGACTCCATGTGCATCCTCCACTGGTGAGGCATGAGAACTAGAAACTGCAGGCATCAGAAATAATCTTAGTGATGTAGCTTGGTTGATATCCCTCCTTTGGGACTCCATGTGCATCCTCCACTGGTGAGGCATGAGAACTGGAAACTTCAGGCATCAGAACTAATCTTAGTGATGTAGCTCGGTTGGTTGATATCCCTCCTTTGGGACTCCATGTACATCCTCCACTGGTGAGGCATGAGAACTAGAAACTGCCGGGTTCAGAACTAATCTTAGTGATGTAGCTCGATTGGTTGATATCCCTCCTTTGGGACTCCATGTGCATCCTCCACTGGTGAGGCATGAGAACTAGAAACTGCTGGCATCAGAACTAATCTTAGTGATGTAGCTTGGTTGGTGGATATCCCTCCTTTGGGACTCCATGTGCATCCTGCACTGGTGAGGTATGAGAACTAGAAACTGCAGGGTTCAGAGCTAATCATAGTGATGTAGCTTGGTCGGTGGATATCCCTCCTTTGGGACTCCATGTGCATCCTCCACTTGTGAGGGATGAGAACTAGAAACTGCAGCATCAGAACTAATCTTAGTGATGTAGCTCGGTTGGTGGATATCCCTACTTTGGGACTCCATGTACATCCTCCACTGTTGAGGCATGAGAACTAGAAACTGACGGGTTCAGATCTAATCTTAGTGATGTAGCTTGGTTGGAGGATATCCCTCCTTTGGAACTCCATGTGCATCCTCCACTGGTGAGGTATGAGAACTAGAAACTGCAGGCATCAGAACTAATCTTAGTGATGTAGCTCGGTTGGTGGATATCCCTCCTTTCGGACTCCATGTGCATCGTCCACTGGTGAGGCATGAGAACTAGAAACTGCCGGGTTCAGAGCTAATCTTAGTGATGTAGCTCGGAGGGTTGATCCCCCTCCTTTGGGACTCCATGTGCATCCTCCAATGGTGAGGCATGGGAACTAGAAACTGCAGGCATCAGAACTAATCTTAGTGATGTAGCTCGGTTGGTTGATCTCCCTCCTTTGGGACTCCATGTGCATCCTCCACTGGTGAGGCATGAGAACTTGAAACTGCAGGCATCAGAACTAATCTTAGTGATGTAGCTCGATTGGTTGATATCCCTCCTATGGGACTCCATGTGCATCCTCCACTGGTGAGGCATGAGAACTAGAAACTGCAGGCATCAGAACTAATCTTAGTGATGTAGTTCGGTTGGTGGATATCCCTCCTTTGGGACTCCATGTGCATCCTCCACTGGTGAGGCATGAGAACTAGAAACTGCAGGCATCAAAACTAATCTTAGTGATGTAGCTCGGTTGGTGGATATCCCTCCTTTGAGACTCCATGTGCATCCTCCACTGGTGAGGCATGAGAACTAGAAACTGCAGGCATCAGAACTAATCTTAGTGATGTAGCTCGGTTGGAGGATATCCCTCCTTTGGGACTCCATGTGCAACCTCCACTGGTGAGGTATGAGAACTAGAAACTGCCGGGGTCAGAACTAATCTTAGTGATGTAGCTCGGTTGGAGGATATCCCTCCTTTGAGACTCTATGTGCATCCTCCACTGGTGAGGCATGAGAACTAGAAACTGCAGGCATCAGAACTAATCTTAGTGATGTAGCTCGGTTGGTGGATATCCCTCCTTTGGGACTCTTTTGCATCCTCCACTGGTGAGGTATAAGAACAAGAAACTGCAGGCATCAGAAATAATCTTAGTGATGTAGCTCGGTTGGTGGATATCCCTCCTTTGAGACTCCATGTGCATCCTCCACTGGTGAGGCATGAGAACTAGAAACTGCAGGCATCAGAACTAATCTTAGTGATGTAGCTCGGTTGGTTGATATGCCTCCTTTGGGACTCCATGTGCATCCTCCACTGGTGAGGCATGAGAACTAGAAACTGCAGGCATCAGAACTAATCTTAGTGATGTAGCTCGGTTGGTTGATATCCCTCCTTTGGGACTCCATGTGCATCCTCCACTGGTGAGGTATGAGAACTAGAAACTGCAGGGTTCAGAGCTAATCTTAGTGATGTAGCTCAGTTGGTTGATATCCCTCCTTTGTGACTCCATGTGCATCCTCCACTGTTGAGGCATGAGAACTAGAAACTGCCGGGTTCAGATCTAATCTTAGTGATGTAGCTTGGTTGGTGGATATCCCTCCTTTGGGACTCTTTTCCATCCTCCTCTGGTGAGGTATAAGAACTAGAAACTGCAGGCATCAGAACTAATCTTAGTGATGTAGCTCGGTTGGTGGATATCCCTCCTTTGGGACTCCATGTGCATCCTCCACTGTTGAGGCATGAGAACTAGAAACTGCAGGCATCAGAACTAATCTTAGTGATGTAGCTCGGTTGGTTGATATCCCTCCTTTGGGACTCCATGTGCATCCTCCACTGGTGAGGTATGAGAACTAGAAACTGCAGGGTTCAGAGCTAATCTTAGTGATGTAGCTCAGTTGGTTGATATCCCTCCTTTGTGACTCCATGTGCATCCTCCACTGTTGAGGCATGAGAACTAGAAACTGCCGGGTTCAGATCTAATCTTAGTGATGTAGCTTGGTTGGTGGATATCCCTCCTTTGGGACTCTTTTGCATCCTCCACTGGTGAGGTATGAGAACTAGACACTGCAGGCATCAGAACTAATCTTAGTGATGTAGCTTGGTTGGTGGATATCCCTCCTTTCGGACTCTTTTGCATCCTCCACTGGTGAGGTATGAGAACTAGACACTGCAGGCATCAGAGCTAATCTTAGTGATGTAGCTTGGTTGGTGGATATCCCTCCTTTGGGACTCTTGTGCATCCTCCACTGGTGAGGCATGAGAACTAGAAACTGCCGGGGTCAGAGCTAATCTTAGTGATGTAGCTTGGTTGGTGGATATCCCTCCTTTGGGACTCTTGTGCATCCTCCACTGGTGAGGTATAAGAACTAGAAACTGCAGGCATCAGACCTAATCTTAGTGATGTAGCTCGGTTGGTGGATATCCCTCCTTTGAGACTCCATGTGCATCCTCCACTGGTGAAGCATGAGAACTGGAAACTTCAGGCATCAGAACTAATCTTAGTGATGTAGCTCGGTTGGTGGATATCCCTCCTTTGGGACTCCATGTGCATCCTCCACTGGTGAGGTATGAGAACTAGAAACTGCCGGGGTCAGAGCTAATCTTAGTGATGTAGCTTGGTTGGTTGATATCCCTCCTTTGGGACCCCATGTGCATCCTCCACTGGTGAGGCATGAGAACTGGAAACTTCAGGCATCAGAACTAATCTTAGTGATGTAGCTCGGTTGGTGGATATCCCTCCTTTGGGACTCCATGTGCATCCTCCACTGGTGAGGTATGAGAACTAGAAACTGCCGGGGTCAGAGCTAATCTTAGTGATGTAGCTTGGTTGGTTGATATCCCTCCTTTGGGACCCCATGTGCATCCTCCACTGGTGAGGCATGAGAACTGGAAACTTCAGGCATCAGAACTAATCTTAGTGATGTAGCTCGGTTGGTGGATATCCCTCCTTTGGGACTCCATGTGCATCCTGCACTGGTGAGGTATGAGAACTAGAAACTGCAGGGTTCAGAGCTAATCTTAGTGATGTACCTTGGTCGGTGGATATCCGTCCTTTGGGACTCTTGTGCATCCTCCACTGGTGAGGTATGAGAACTAGAAACTGCAGGCATCAGAAATAATCTTAGTGATGTAGCTCGGTTGGTGGATATCCCTCCTTTGGGACTCCATGTGCATCCTGCACTGGTGAGGTATGAGAACTAGAAACTGCAGGGTTCAGAGCTAATCTTAGTGATGTACCTTGGTCGGTGGATATCCGTCCTTTGGGACTCTTGTGCATCCTCCACTGGTGAGGTATGAGAACTAGAAACTGCAGGCATTAGAAATAATCTTAGTGATGTAGCTCGGTTGGTGGATATCCCTCCTTTGGGACTCCATGTGCATCCTCCACTGGGGAGGTATGAGAACTAGAAACTGCAGGCATCAGAAATAATCTTAGTGATGTAGCTCGGTTGGTGGATATCCCTCCTTTGGGACTCCATGTTCATCCTCCACTGGTGAGGCATGAGAACTAGAAACTGCAGGCATCAAAACTAATCTTAGTGATGTAGCTCGGTTGGTGGATATCCCTCCTTTGAGACTCCATGTGCATCCTCCACTGGTGAGGCATGAGAACTAGAAACTGCAGGCATCAGAACTAATCTTAGTGATGTAGCTCGGTTGGAGGATATCCCTCCTTTGGGACTCCATGTGCAACCTCCACTGGTGAGGTATGAGAACTAGAAACTGCCGGGGTCAGAACTAATCTTAGTGATGTAGCTCGGTTGGAGGATATCCCTCCTTTGAGACTCTATGTGCATCCTCCACTGGTGAGGCATGAGAACTAGAAACTGCAGGCATCAGAACTAATCTTAGTGATGTAGCTCGGTTGGTGGATATCCCTCCTTTGGGACTCTTTTGCATCCTCCACTGGTGAGGTATAAGAACTAGAAACTGCAGGCATCAGAAATAATCTTAGTGATGTAGCTCGGTTGGTGGATATCCCTCCTTTGAGACTCCATGTGCATCCTCCACTGGTGAGGCATGAGAACTAGAAACTGCAGGCATCAGAACTAATCTTAGTGATGTAGCTCGGTTGGTTGATATGCCTCCTTTGGGACTCCATGTGCATCCTCCACTGGTGAGGCATGAGAACTAGAAACTGCAGGCATCAGAACTAATCTTAGTGATGTAGCTCGGTTGGTTGATATCCCTCCTTTGGGACTCCATGTGCATCCTCCACTGGTGAGGTATGAGAACTAGAAACTGCAGGGTTCAGAGCTAATCTTAGTGATGTAGCTCAGTTGGTTGATATCCCTCCTTTGTGACTCCATGTGCATCCTCCACTGTTGAGGCATGAGAACTAGAAACTGCCGGGTTCAGATCTAATCTTAGTGATGTAGCTTGGTTGGTGGATATCCCTCCTTTGGGACTCTTTTCCATCCTCCTCTGGTGAGGTATAAGAACTAGAAACTGCAGGCATCAGAACTAATCTTAGTGATGTAGCTCGGTTGGTGGATATCCCTCCTTTGGGACTCCATGTGCATCCTCCACTGTTGAGGCATGAGAACTAGAAACTGCAGGCATCAGAACTAATCTTAGTGATGTAGCTCGGTTGGTTGATATCCCTCCTTTGGGACTCCATGTGCATCCTCCACTGGTGAGGTATGAGAACTAGAAACTGCAGGGTTCAGAGCTAATCTTAGTGATGTAGCTCAGTTGGTTGATATCCCTCCTTTGTGACTCCATGTGCATCCTCCACTGTTGAGGCATGAGAACTAGAAACTGCCGGGTTCAGATCTAATCTTAGTGATGTAGCTTGGTTGGTGGATATCCCTCCTTTGGGACTCTTTTGCATCCTCCACTGGTGAGGTATGAGAACTAGACACTGCAGGCATCAGAACTAATCTTAGTGATGTAGCTTGGTTGGTGGATATCCCTCCTTTCGGACTCTTTTGCATCCTCCACTGGCGAGGTATGAGAACTAGACACTGCAGGCATCAGAGCTAATCTTAGTGATGTAGCTTGGTTGGTGGATATCCCTCCTTTGGGACTCTTGTGCATCCTCCACTGGTGAGGCATGAGAACTAGAAACTGCCGGGGTCAGAGCTAATCTTAGTGATGTAGCTTGGTTGGTGGATATTCCTCCTTTGGGACTCTTTTGCATCCTCCACTGGTGAGGTATAAGAACTAGAAACTGCAGGCATCAGACCTAATCTTAGTGATGTAGCTCGGTTGGTGGATATCCCTCCTTTGAGACTCCATGTGCATCCTTCACTGGTGAAGCATGAGAACTGGAAACTTCAGGCATCAGAACTAATCTTAGTGATGTAGCTCGGTTGGTGGATATCCCTCCTTTGGGACTCCATGTGCATCCTCCACTGGTGAGGTATGAGAACTAGAAACTGCCGGGGTCAGAGCTAATCTTAGTGATGTAGCTTGGTTGGTTGATATCCCTCCTTTGGGACCCCATGTGCATCCTCCACTGGTGAGGCATGAGAACTGGAAACTTCAGGCATCAGAACTAATCTTAGTGATGTAGCTCGGTTGGTGGATATCCCTCCTTTGGGACTCCATGTGCATCCTCCACTGGTGAGGTATGAGAACTAGAAACTGCCGGGGTCAGAGCTAATCTTAGTGATGTAGCTTGGTTGGTTGATATCCCTCCTTTGGGACCCCATGTGCATCCTCCACTGGTGAGGCATGAGAACTGGAAACTTCAGGCATCAGAACTAATCTTAGTGATGTAGCTCGGTTGGTGGATATCCCTCCTTTGGGACTCCATGTGCATCCTGCACTGGTGAGGTATGAGAACTAGAAACTGCAGGGTTCAGAGCTAATCTTCGTGATGTACCTTGGTCGGTGGATATCCGTCCTTTGGGACTCTTGTGCATCCTCCACTGGTGCGGTATGAGAACTAGAAACTGCAGGCATCAGAAATAATCTTAGTGATGTAGCTCGGTTGGTGGATATCCCTCCTTTGGGACTCCATGTGCATCCTGCACTGGTGAGGTATGAGAACTAGAAACTGCAGGGTTCAGAGCTAATCTTAGTGATGTACCTTGGTCGGTGGATATCCGTCCTTTGGGACTCTTGTGCATCCTCCACTGGTGAGGTATGAGAACTAGAAACTGCAGGCATCAGAAATAATCTTAGTGATGTAGCTCGGTTGGTGGATATCCCTCCTTTGGGACTCCATGTGCATCCTCCACTGGGGAGGTATGAGAACTAGAAACTGCAGGCATCAGAAATAATCTTAGTGATGTAGCTCGGTTGGTGGATATCCCTCCTTTGGGACTCTTGTGCATCCTCCACTGGTGAGGTATAAGAACTAGAAACTGCAGGCATCAGAACTAATTTTAGTGATGTAGCTCGGTTGGTTAATATCCTTCCTTTGGGACTCCATGTGCATCCTCCACTGGTGAGGCATGAGAACTAGAAACTGCTGGGTTCAGAGCAAATCTTAGTGATGTAGCTCGGTTGGCTGATAGCCTTCCTTTGGGACTCCATGTGCATCCTCCACTGGTGAGGTATGAGAACTAGAAACTGCAGGCATCAAAACTAATCTTAGTGATGTAGCTTGGTTGGTGTATATCCAACCTTTGGGACTCCATGTGCATCCTCCACTGGTGAGGCATGAGAACTAGAAACTGCAGCATCAGAACTAATCTTAGTGATGTAGCTCGGTTGGTGTATATCCCTCCTTTGGGACTCCATGTGCATCCTCCACTGTTGAGGCATGAGAACTAGAAACTGCTGGGTTCAGAGCTAATCTTAGTGATGTAGCTCGGCTGGTGCATATCCCTCCTTTGGGTCTCCATGTGCATCCTTCACTGGTGAGGCATGAGATCTAGAAAATGCCGGGGTCAGAGATAATCTCAGTGATGTAGCTTGGTTGGTGGATATCCCTCCTTTGGGACTCCATGTGCATCCTCCACTGGTGAGGCATGAAAACTAGAAACTGCAGGCATCAGAAATAATCTTAGTGATGTAGCTTGGTTGATATCCCTCCTTTGGGACTCCATGTGCATCCTCCACTGGTGAGGCATGAGAACTGGAAACTTCAGGCATCAGAACTAATCTTAGTGATGTAGCTCGGTTGGTTGATATCCCTCCTTTGGGACTCCATGTGCATCCTCCACTGGTGAGGCATGAGAACTAGAAACTGCCGGGTTCAGAACTAATCTTAGTGATGTAGCTCGATTGGTTGATATCCCTCCTTTGGGACTCCATGTGCATCCTCCACTGGTGAGGCATGAGAACTAGAAACTGCTGGCATCAGAACTAATCTTAGTGATGTAGCTTGGTTGGTGGATATCCCTCCTTTGGGACTCCATGTGCATCCTGCACTGGTGAGGTATGAGAACTAGAAACTGCAGGGTTCAGAGCTAATCTTAGTGATGTAGCTTGGTCGGTGGATATCCGTCCTTTGGGACTCTTGTGCATCCTCCACTGGTGAGGTATGAGAACTAGAAACTGCAGGCATCAGAAATAATCTTAGTGATGTAGCTCGGTTGGTGGATATCCCTCCTTTGGGACTCCATGTGCATCCTCCACTGGTGAGGTATGAGAACTAGAAACTGCAGGCATCAAAAATAATCTTAGTGATGTAGCTTGGTTGGTGGATATGCCTCCTTTAGGACTCCATGTGCATCCTCCACTGGTGAGGCATGAGAACAAGAAACTGCAGGCATCAGAACTAATCTTAGTGATGTAGCTTGGTTGGTGTATATCCAACCTTTGGGACTCCATGTGCATCCTCCACTGGTGAGGCATGAGAACTAGAAACTGCAGCATCAGAACTAATCTTAGTGATGTAGCTCGGTTGGTGTATATCCCTCCTTTGGGACTCCATGTGCATCCTCCACTGTTGAGGCATGAGAACTAGAAACTGCTGGGTTCAGAGCTAATCTTAGTGATGTAGCTCGGCTGGTGTATATCCCTCCTTTGGGTCTCCATGTGCATCCTTCACTGGTGAGGCATGAGATCTAGAAAATGCCGGGGTCAGAGCTAATCTCAGTGATGTAGCTTGGTTGGTGGATATCCCTCCTTTGGGACTCCATGTGCATCCTCCACTGGTGAGGCATGAGAACTAGAAACTGCCGGGTTCAGAGCTAATCTTAGTGATGTATCTCGGAGGGTTGATCTCCCTCCTTTGGGACTCCATGTGCATCCTCCACTTCTGAGGTATGAGAACTAGAAACTGCAGGCATCAGAACTAATCTTAGTGATGTAGCTCGGTTGGTGGATATCCCTCCTTTGGGACTCCATGTGCATCCTCCACTTGTGAGGGATGAGAACTAGAAACTGCAGCATCAGAACTAATCTTAGTGATGTAGCTCGGTTGGTGGATATCCCTACTTTGGGACTCCATGTACATCCTCCACTGTTGAGGCATGAGAACTAGAAACTGACGGGTTCAGATCTAATCTTAGTGATGTAGCTTGGTTGGAGGATATCCCTCCTTTGGAACTCCATGTGCATCCTCCACTGGTGAGGTATGAGAACTAGAAACTGCAGGCATCAGAACTAATCTTAGTGAAGTAGCTCGGTTGGTGGATATCCCTCCTTTCGGACTCCATGTGCATCGTCCACTGGTGAGGCATGAGAACTAGAAACTGCCGGGTTCAGAGCTAATCTTAGTGATGTAGCTCGGAGGGTTGATCCCCCTCCTTTGGGACTCCATGTGCATCCTCCAATGGTGAGGCATGAGAACTAGAAACTGCAGGCATCAGAACTAATCTTAGTGATGTAGCTCGGTTGGTTGATCTCCCTCCTTTGGGACTCCATGTGCATCCTCCACTGGTGAGGCATGAGAACTTGAAACTGCAGGCATCAGAACTAATCTTAGTGATGTAGCTCGATTGGTTGATATCCCTCCTTTGGGACTCCATGTGCATCCTCCACTGGTGAGGCATGAGAACTAGAAACTGCAGGCATCAGAACTAATCTTAGTGATGTAGTTCGGTTGGTGGATATCCCTCCTTTGGGACTCCATGTGCATCCTCCACTGGTGAGGCATGAGAACTAGAAACTGCAGGCATCAAAACTAATCTTAGTGATGTAGCTCGGTTGGTGGATATCCCTCCTTTGAGACTCCATGTGCATCCTCCACTGGTGAGGCATGAGAACTAGAAACTGCAGGCATCAGAACTAATCTTAGTGATGTAGCTCGGTTGGAGGATATCCCTCCTTTGGGACTCCATGTGCAACCTCCACTGGTGAGGTATGAGAACTAGAAACTGCCGGGGTCAGAACTAATCTTAGTGATGTAGCTCGGTTGGAGGATATCCCTCCTTTGAGACTCTATGTGCATCCTCCACTGGTGAGGCATGAGAACTAGAAACTGCAGGCATCAGAACTAATCTTAGTGATGTAGCTCTGTTGGTGGATATCCCTCCTTTGGGACTCTTTTGCATCCTCCACTGGTGAGGTATAAGAACTAGAAACTGCAGGCTTCAGAAATAATCTTAGTGATGTAGCTCGGTTGGTGGATATCCCTCCTTTGAGACTCCATGTGCATCCTCCACTGGTGAGGCATGAGAACTAGAAACTGCAGGCATCAGAACTAATCTTAGTGATGTAGCTCGGTTGGTTGATATGCCTCCTTTGGGACTCCATGTGCATCCTCCACTGGTGAGGCATGAGAACTAGAAACTGCAGGCATCAGAACTAATCTTAGTGATGTAGCTCGGTTGGTTGATATCCCTCCTTTGGGACTCCATGTGCATCCTCCACTGGTGAGGTATGAGAACTAGAAACTGCAGGGTTCAGAGCTAATCTTAGTGATGTAGCTCAGTTGGTTGATATCGCTCCTTTGTGACTCCATGTGCATCCTCCACTGTTGAGGCATGAGAACTAGAAACTGCCGGGTTCAGATCTAATCTTAGTGATGTAGCTTGGTTGGTGGATATCCCTCCTTTGGGACTCTTTTCCATCCTCCTCTGGTGAGGTATAAGAACTAGAAACTGCAGGCATCAGAACTAATCTTAGTGATGTAGCTTGGTTGGTGTATATCCAACCTTTGGGACTCCATGTGCATCCTCCACTGGTGAGGCATGAGAACTAGAAACTGCAGCATCAGAACTAATCTTAGTGATGTAGCTCGGTTGGTGTATATCCCTCCTTTGGGACTCCATGTGCATCCTCCACTGTTGAGGCATGAGAACTAGAAACTGCTGGGTTCAGAGCTAATCTTAGTGATGTAGCTCGGCTGGTGCATATCCCTCCTTTGGGTCTCCATGTGCATCCTTCACTGGTGAGGCATGAGATCTAGAAAATGCCGGGGTCAGAGATAATCTCAGTGATGTAGCTTGGTTGGTGGATATCCCTCCTTTGGGACTCCATGTGCATCCTCCACTGGTGAGGCATGAGAACTAGAAACTGCAGGCATCAGAAATAATCTTAGTGATGTAGCTTGGTTGATATCCCTCCTTTGGGACTCCATGTGCATCCTCCACTGGTGAGGCATGAGAACTGGAAACTTCAGGCATCAGAACTAATCTTAGTGATGTAGCTCGGTTGGTTGATATCCCTCCTTTGGGACTCCATGTACATCCTCCACTGGTGAGGCATGAGAACTAGAAACTGCCGGGTTCAGAACTAATCTTAGTGATGTAGCTCGATTGGTTGATATCCCTCCTTTGGGACTCCATGTGCATCCTCCACTGGTGAGGCATGAGAACTAGAAACTGCTGGCATCAGAACTAATCTTAGTGATGTAGCTTGGTTGGTGGATATCCCTCCTTTGGGACTCCATGTGCATCCTGCACTGGTGAGGTATGAGAACTAGAAACTGCAGGGTTCAGAGCTAATCTTAGTGATGTAGCTTGGTCGGTGGATATCCCTCCTTTGGGACTCCATGTGCATCCTCCACTTGTGAGGGATGAGAACTAGAAACTGCAGCATCAGAACTAATCTTAGTGATGTAGCTCGGTTGGTGGATATCCCTACTTTGGGACTCCATGTACATCCTCCACTGTTGAGGCATGAGAACTAGAAACTGACGGGTTCAGATCTAATCTTAGTGATGTAGCTTGGTTGGAGGATATCCCTCCTTTGGAAATCCATGTGCATCCTCCACTGGTGAGGTATGAGAACTAGAAACTGCAGGCATCAGAACTAATCTTAGTGATGTAGCTCGGTTGGTGGATATCCCTCCTTTCGGACTCCATGTGCATCGTCCACTGGTGAGGCATGAGAACTAGAAACTGCCGGGTTCAGAGCTAATCTTAGTGATGTAGCTCGGAGGGTTGATCCCCCTCCTTTGGGACTCCATGTGCATCCTCCAATGGTGAGGCATGGGAACTAGAAACTGCAGGCATCAGAACTAATCTTAGTGATGTAGCTCGGTTGGTTGATCTCCCTCCTTTGGGACTCCATGTGCATCCTCCACTGGTGAGGCATGAGAACTTGAAACTGCAGGCATCAGAACTAATCTTAGTGATGTAGCTCGATTGGTTGATATCCCTCCTATAGGACTCCATGTGCATCCTCCACTGGTGAGGCATGAGAACTAGAAACTGCAGGCATCAGAACTAATCTTAGTGATGTAGATCGGTTGGTGGATATCCCTCCTTTGGGACTCCATGTGCATCCTCCACTGGTGAGGCATGAGAACTAGAAACTGCAGGCATCAAAACTAATCTTAGTGATGTAGCTCGGTTGGTGGATATCCCTCCTTTGAGACTCCATGTGCATCCTCCACTGGTGAGGCATGAGAACTAGAAACTGCAGGCATCAGAACTAATCTTAGTGATGTAGCTCGGTTGGAGGATATCCCTCCTTTGGGACTCCATGTGCAACCTCCACTGGTGAGGTATGAGAACTAGAAACTGCCGGGGTCAGAACTAATCTTAGTGATGTAGCTCGGTTGGAGGATATCCCTCCTTTGAGACTCTATGTGCATCCTCCACTGGTGAGGCATGAGAACTAGAAACTGCAGGCATCAGAACTAATCTTAGTGATGTAGCTCGGTTGGTGGATATCCCTCCTTTGGGACTCTTTTGCATCCTCCACTGGTGAGGTATAAGAACAAGAAACTGCAGGCATCAGAAATAATCTTAGTGATGTAGCTCGGTTGGTGGATATCCCTCCTTTGAGACTCCATGTGCATCCTCCACTGGTGAGGCATGAGAACTAGAAACTGCAGGCATCAGAACTAATCTTAGTGATGTAGCTCGGTTGGTTGATATGCCTCCTTTGGGACTCCATGTGCATCCTCCACTGGTGAGGCATGAGAACTAGAAACTGCAGGCATCAGAACTAATCTTAGTGATGTAGCTCGGTTGGTTGATATCCCTCCTTTGGGACTCCATGTGCATCCTCCACTGGTGAGGTATGAGAACTAGAAACTGCAGGGTTCAGAGCTAATCTTAGTGATGTAGCTCAGTTGGTTGATATCCCTCCTTTGTGACTCCATGTGCATCCTCCACTGTTGAGGCATGAGAACTAGAAACTGCCGGGTTCAGATCTAATCTTAGTGATGTAGCTTGGTTGGTGGATATCCCTCCTTTCGGACTCTTTTCCATCCTCCTCTGGTGAGGTATAAGAACTAGAAACTGCAGGCATCAGAACTAATCTTAGTGATGTAGCTCGGTTGGTGGATATCCCTCCTTTGGGACTCCATGTGCATCCTCCACTGTTGAGGCATGAGAACTAGAAACTGCAGGCATCAGAACTAATCTTAGTGATGTAGCTCGGTTGGTTGATATCCCTCCTTTGGGACTCCATGTGCATCCTCCACTGGTGAGGTATGAGAACTAGAAACTGCAGGGTTCAGAGCTAATCTTAGTGATGTAGCTCAGTTGGTTGATATCCCTCCTTTGTGACTCCATGTGCATCCTCCACTGTTGAGGCATGAGAACTAGAAACTGCCGGGTTCAGATCTAATCTTAGTGATGTAGCTTGGTTGGTGGATATCCCTCCTTTGGGACTCTTTTGCATCCTCCACTGGTGAGGTATGAGAACTAGACACTGCAGGCATCAGAACTAATCTTAGTGATGTAGCTTGGTTGGTGGATATCCCTCCTTTCGGACTCTTTTGCATCCTCCACTGGTGAGGTATGAGAACTAGACACTGCAGGCATCAGAGCTAATCTTAGTGATGTAGCTTGGTTGGTGGATATCCCTCCTTTGGGACTCTTGTGCATCCTCCACTGGTGAGGCATGAGAACTAGAAACTGCCGGGGTCAGAGCTAATCTTAGTGATGTAGCTTGGTTGGTGGATATCCCTCCTTTGGGACTCTTGTGCATCCTCCACTGGTGAGGTATAAGAACTAGAAACTGCAGGCATCAGACCTAATCTTAGTGATGTAGCTCGGTTGGTGGATATCCCTCCTTTGAGACTCCATGTGCATCCTCCACTGGTGAAGCATGAGAACTGGAAACTTCAGGCATCAGAACTAATCTTAGTGATGTAGCTCGGTTGGTGGATATCCCTCCTTTGGGACTCCATGTGCATCCTCCACTGGTGAGGTATGAGAACTAGAAACTGCCGGGGTCAGAGCTAATCTTAGTGATGTAGCTTGGTTGGTTGATATCCCTCCTTTGGGACCCCATGTGCATCCTCCACTGGTGAGGCATGAGAACTGGAAACTTCAGGCATCAGAACTAATCTTAGTGATGTAGCTCGGTTGGTGGATATCCCTCCTTTGGGACTCCATGTGCATCCTGCACTGGTGAGGTATGAGAACTAGAAACTGCAGGGTTCAGAGCTAATCTTAGTGATGTACCTTGGTCGGTGGATATCCGTCCTTTGGGACTCTTGTGCATCCTCCACTGGTGAGGTATGAGAACTAGAAACTGCAGGCATCAGAAATAATCTTAGTGATGTAGCTCGGTTGGTGGATATCCCTCCTTTGGGACTCCATGTGCATCCTGCACTGGTGAGGTATGAGAACTAGAAACTGCAGGGTTCAGAGCTAATCTTAGTGATGTACCTTGGTCGGTGGATATCCGTCCTTTGGGACTCTTGTGCATCCTCCACTGGTGAGGTATGAGAACTAGAAACTGCAGGCATTAGAAATAATCTTAGTGATGTAGCTCGGTTGGTGGATATCCCTCCTTTGGGACTCCATGTGCATCCTCCACTGGGGAGGTATGAGAACTAGAAACTGCAGGCATCAGAAATAATCTTAGTGATGTAGCTCGGTTGGTGGATATCCCTCCTTTGGGACTCCATGTGCATCCTCCACTGGTGAGGCATGAGAACTAGAAACTGCAGGCATCAAAACTAATCTTAGTGATGTAGCTCGGTTGGTGGATATCCCTCCTTTGAGACTCCATGTGCATCCTCCACTGGTGAGGCATGAGAACTAGAAACTGCAGGCATCAGAACTAATCTTAGTGATGTAGCTCGGTTGGAGGATATCCCTCCTTTGGGACTCCATGTGCAACCTCCACTGGTGAGGTATGAGAACTAGAAACTGCCGGGGTCAGAACTAATCTTAGTGATGTAGCTCGGTTGGAGGATATCCCTCCTTTGAGACTCTATGTGCATCCTCCACTGGTGAGGCATGAGAACTAGAAACTGCAGGCATCAGAACTAATCTTAGTGATGTAGCTCGGTTGGTGGATATCCCTCCTTTGGGACTCTTTTGCATCCTCCACTGGTGAGGTATAAGAACTAGAAACTGCAGGCATCAGAAATAATCTTAGTGATGTAGCTCGGTTGGTGGATATCCCTCCTTTGAGACTCCATGTGCATCCTCCACTGGTGAGGCATGAGAACTAGAAACTGCAGGCATCAGAACTAATCTTAGTGATGTAGCTCGGTTGGTTGATATGCCTCCTTTGGGACTCCATGTGCATCCTCCACTGGTGAGGCATGAGAACTAGAAACTGCAGGCATCAGAACTAATCTTAGTGATGTAGCTCGGTTGGTTGATATCCCTCCTTTGGGACTCCATGTGCATCCTCCACTGGTGAGGTATGAGAACTAGAAACTGCAGGGTTCAGAGCTAATCTTAGTGATGTAGCTCAGTTGGTTGATATCCCTCCTTTGTGACTCCATGTGCATCCTCCACTGTTGAGGCATGAGAACTAGAAACTGCCGGGTTCAGATCTAATCTTAGTGATGTAGCTTGGTTGGTGGATATCCCTCCTTTGGGACTCTTTTCCATCCTCCTCTGGTGAGGTATAAGAACTAGAAACTGCAGGCATCAGAACTAATCTTAGTGATGTAGCTCGGTTGGTGGATATCCCTCCTTTGGGACTCCATGTGCATCCTCCACTGTTGAGGCATGAGAACTAGAAACTGCAGGCATCAGAACTAATCTTAGTGATGTAGCTCGGTTGGTTGATATCCCTCCTTTGGGACTCCATGTGCATCCTCCACTGGTGAGGTATGAGAACTAGAAACTGCAGGGTTCAGAGCTAATCTTAGTGATGTAGCTCAGTTGGTTGATATCCCTCCTTTGTGACTCCATGTGCATCCTCCACTGTTGAGGCATGAGAACTAGAAACTGCCGGGTTCAGATCTAATCTTAGTGATGTAGCTTGGTTGGTGGATATCCCTCCTTTGGGACTCTTTTGCATCCTCCACTGGTGAGGTATGAGAACTAGACACTGCAGGCATCAGAACTAATCTTAGTGATGTAGCTTGGTTGGTGGATATCCCTCCTTTCGGACTCTTTTGCATCCTCCACTGGTGAGGTATGAGAACTAGACACTGCAGGCATCAGAGCTAATCTTAGTGATGTAGCTTGGTTGGTGGATATCCCTCCTTTGGGACTCTTGTGCATCCTCCACTGGTGAGGCATGAGAACTAGAAACTGCCGGGGTCAGAGCTAATCTTAGTGATGTAGCTTGGTTGGTGGATATTCCTCCTTTGGAACTCTTGTGCATCCTCCACTGGTGAGGTATAAGAACTAGAAACTGCAGGCATCAGACCTAATCTTAGTGATGTAGCTCGGTTGGTGGATATCCCTCCTTTGAGACTCCATGTGCATCCTCCACTGGTGAAGCATGAGAACTGGAAACTTCAGGCATCAGAACTAATCTTAGTGATGTAGCTCGGTTGGTGGATATCCCTCCTTTGGGACTCCATGTGCATCCTCCACTGGTGAGGTATGAGAACTAGAAACTGCCGGGGTCAGAGCTAATCTTAGTGATGTAGCTTGGTTGGTTGATATCCCTCCTTTGGGACCCCATGTGCATCCTCCACTGGTGAGGCATGAGAACTGGAAACTTCAGGCATCAGAACTAATCTTAGTGATGTAGCTCGGTTGGTGGATATCCCTCCTTTGGGACTCCATGTGCATCCTCCAGTGGTGAGGTATGAGAACTAGAAACTGCCGGGGTCAGAGCTAATCTTAGTGATGTAACTTGGTTGGTTGATATCCCTCCTTTGGGACCCCATGTGCATCCTCCACTGGTGAGGCATGAGAACTGGAAACTTCAGGCATCAGAACTAATCTTAGTGATGTAGCTCGGTTGGTGGATATCCCTCCTTTGGGACTCCATGTGCATCCTGCACTGGTGAGGTATGAGAACTAGAAACTGCAGGGTTCAGAGCTAATCTTCGTGATGTACCTTGGTCGGTGGATATCCGTCCTTTGGGACTCTTGTGCATCCTCCACTGGTGCGGTATGAGAACTAGAAACTGCAGGCATCAGAAATAATCTTAGTGATGTAGCTCGGTTGGTGGATATCCCTCCTTTGGGACTCCATGTGCATCCTGCACTGGTGAGGTATGAGAACTAGAAACTGCAGGGTTCAGAGCTAATCTTAGTGATGTACCTTGGTCGGTGGATATCCGTCCTTTGGGACTCTTGTGCATCCTCCACTGGTGAGGTATGAGAACTAGAAACTGCAGGCATCAGAAATAATCTTAGTGATGTAGCTCGGTTGGTGGATATCCCTCCTTTGGGACTCCATGTGCATCCTCCACTGGGGAGGTATGAGAACTAGAAACTGCAGGCATCAGAAATAATCTTAGTGATGTAGCTCGGTTGGTGGATATCCCTCCTTTGGGACTCTTGTGCATCCTCCACTGGTGAGGTATAAGAACTAGAAACTGCAGGCATCAGAACTAATTTTAGTGATGTAGCTCGGTTGGTTGATATCCTTCCTTTGGGACTCCATGTGCATCCTCCACTGGTGAGGCATGAGAACTAGAAACTGCTGGGTTCAGAGCAAATCTTAGTGATGTAGCTCGGTTGGCTGATAGCCTTCCTTTGGGACTCCATGTGCATCCTCCACTGGTGAGGTATGAGAACTAGAAACTGCAGGCATCAAAACTAATCTTAGTGATGTAGCTTGGTTGGTGTATATCCAACCTTTGGGACTCCATGTGCATCCTCCACTGGTGAGGCATGAGAACTAGAAACTGCAGCATCAGAACTAATCTTAGTGATGTAGCTCGGTTGGTGTCTATCCCTCCTTTGGGACTCCATGTGCATCCTCCACTGTTGAGGCATGAGAACTAGAAACTGCTGGGTTCAGAGCTAATCTTAGTGATGTAGCTCGGCTGGTGCATATCCCTCCTTTGGGTCTCCATGTGCATCCTTCACTGGTGAGGCATGAGATCTAGAAAATGCCGGGGTCAGAGATAATCTCAGTGATGTAGCTTGGTTGGTGGATATCCCTCCTTTGGGACTCCATGTGCATCCTCCACTGGTGAGGCATGAAAACTAGAAACTGCAGGCATCAGAAATAATCTTAGTGATGTAGCTTGGTTGATATCCCTCCTTTGGGACTCCATGTGCATCCTCCACTGGTGAGGCATGAGAACTGGAAACTTCAGGCATCAGAACTAATCTTAGTGATGTAGCTCGGTTGGTTGATATCCCTCCTTTGGGACTCCATGTGCATCCTCCACTGGTGAGGCATGAGAACTAGAAACTGCCGGGTTCAGAACTAATCTTAGTGATGTAGCTCGATTGGTTGATATCCCTCCTTTGGGACTCCATGTGCATCCTCCACTGGTGAGGCATGAGAACTAGAAACTGCTGGCATCAGAACTAATCTTAGTGATGTAGCTTGGTTGGTGGATATCCCTCCTTTGGGACTCCATGTGCATCCTGCACTGGTGAGGTATGAGAACTAGAAACTGCAGGGTTCAGAGCTAATCTTAGTGATGTAGCTTGGTCGGTGGATATCCGTCCTTTGGGACTCTTGTGCATCCTCCACTGGTGAGGTATGAGAACTAGAAACTGCAGGCATCAGAAATAATCTTAGTGATGTAGCTCGGTTGGTGGATATCCCTCCTTTGGGACTCCATGTGCATCCTCCACTGGTGAGGTATGAGAACTAGAAACTGCAGGCATCAAAAATAATCTTAGTGATGTAGCTTGGTTGGTGGATATGCCTCCTTTAGGACTCCATGTGCATCCTCCACTGGTGAGGCATGAGAACAAGAAACTGCAGGCATCAGAACTAATCTTAGTGATGTAGCTTGGTTGGTGTATATCCAACCTTTGGGACTCCATGTGCATCCTCCACTGGTGAGGCATGAGAACTAGAAACTGCAGCATCAGAACTAATCTTAGTGATGTAGCTCGGTTGGTGTATATCCCTCCTTTGGGACTCCATGTGCATCCTCCACTGTTGAGGCATGAGAACTAGAAACTGCTGGGTTCAGAGCTAATCTTAGTGATGTAGCTCGGCTGGTGTATATCCCTCCTTTGGGTCTCCATGTGCATCCTTCACTGGTGAGGCATGAGATCTAGAAAATGCCGGGGTCAGAGCTAATCTCAGTGATGTAGCTTGGTTGGTGGATATCCCTCCTTTGGGACTCCATGTGCATCCTCCACTGGTGAGGCATGAGAACTAGAAACTGCCGGGTTCGGAGCTAATCTTAGTGATGTATCTCGGAGGGTTGATCTCCCTCCTTTGGGACTCCATGTGCATCCTCCACTTGTGAGGTATGAGAACTAGAAACTGCAGGCATCAGAACTAATCTTAGTGATGTAGCTCGGTTGGTGGATATCCCTCCTTTGGGACTCCATGTGCATCCTCCACTTGTGAGGGATGAGAACTAGAAACTGCAGCATCAGAACTAATCTTAGTGATGTAGCTCGGTTGGTGGATATCCCTACTTTGGGACTCCATGTACATCCTCCACTGTTGAGGCATGAGAACTAGAAACTGACGGGTTCAGATCTAATCTTAGTGATGTAGCTTGGTTGGAGGATATCCCTCCTTTGGAACTCCATGTGCATCCTCCACTGGTGAGGTATGAGAACTAGAAACTGCAGGCATCAGAACTAATCTTAGTGAAGTAGCTCGGTTGGTGGATATCCCTCCTTTCGGACTCCATGTGCATCGTCCACTGGTGAGGCATGAGAACTAGAAACTGCCGGGTTCAGAGCTAATCTTAGTGATGTAGCTCGGAGGGTTGATCCCCCTCCTTTGGGACTCCATGTGCATCCTCCAATGGTGAGGCATGAGAACTAGAAACTGCAGGCATCAGAACTAATCTTAGTGATGTAGCTCGGTTGGTTGATCTCCCTCCTTTGGGACTCCATGTGCATCCTCCACTGGTGAGGCATGAGAACTTGAAACTGCAGGCATCAGAACTAATCTTAGTGATGTAGCTCGATTGGTTGATATCCCTCCTTTGGGACTCCATGTGCATCCTCCACTGGTGAGGCATGAGAACTAGAAACTGCAGGCATCAGAACTAATCTTAGTGATGTAGTTCGGTTGGTGGATATCCCTCCTTTGGGACTCCATGTGCATCCTCCACTGGTGAGGCAAGAGAACTAGAAACTGCAGGCATCAAAACTAATCTTAGTGATGTAGCTCGGTTGGTGGATATCCCTCCTTTGAGACTCCATGTGCATCCTCCACTGGTGAGGCATGAGAACTAGAAACTGCAGGCATCAGAACTAATCTTAGTGATGTAGCTCGGTTGGAGGATATCCCTCCTTTGGGACTCCATGTGCAACCTCCACTGGTGAGGTATGAGAACTAGAAACTGCCGGGGTCAGAACTAATCTTAGTGATGTAGCTCGGTTGGAGGATATCCCTCCTTTGAGACTCTATGTGCATCCTCCACTGGTGAGGCATGAGAACTAGAAACTGCAGGCATCAGAACTAATCTTAGTGATGTAGCTCGGTTGGTGGATATCCCTCCTTTGGGACTCTTTTGCATCCTCCACTGGTGAGGTATAAGAACTAGAAACTGCAGGCATCAGAAATAATCTTAGTGATGTAGCTCGGTTGGTGGATATCCCTCCTTTGAGACTCCATGTGCATCCTCCACTGGTGAGGCATGAGAACTAGAAACTGCAGGCATCAGAACTAATCTTAGTGATGTAGCTCGGTTGGTTGATATGCCTCCTTTGGGACTCCATGTGCATCCTCCACTGGTGAGGCATGAGAACTAGAAACTGCAGGCATCAGAACTAATCTTAGTGATGTAGCTCGGTTGGTTGATATCCCTCCTTTGGGACTCCATGTGCATCCTCCACTGGTGAGGTATGAGAACTAGAAACTGCAGGGTTCAGAGCTAATCTTAGTGATGTAGCTCAGTTGGTTGATATCCCTCCTTTGTGACTCCATGTGCATCCTCCACTGTTGAGGCATGAGAACTAGAAACTGCCGGGTTCAGATCTAATCTTAGTGATGTAGCTTGGTTGGTGGATATCCCTCCTTTGGGACTCTTTTCCATCCTCCTCTGGTGAGGTATAAGAACTAGAAACTGCAGGCATCAGAACTAATCTTAGTGATGTAGCTCGGTTGGTGGATATCCCTCCTTTGGGACTCCATGTGCATCCTCCACTGTTGAGGCATGAGAACTAGAAACTGCAGGCATCAGAACTAATCTTAGTGATGTAGCTCGGTTGGTTGATATCCCTCCTTTGGGACTCCATGTGCATCCTCCACTGGTGAGGTATGAGAACTAGAAACTGCAGGGTTCAGAGCTAATCTTAGTGATGTAGCTCAGTTGGTTGATATCCCTCCTTTGTGACTCCATGTGCATCCTCCACTGTTGAGGCATGAGAACTAGAAACTGCCGGGTTCAGATCTAATCTTAGTGATGTAGCTTGGTTGGTGGATATCCCTCCTTTGGGACTCTTTTGCATCCTCCACTGGTGAGGTATGAGAACTAGACACTGCAGGCATCAGAACTAATCTTAGTGATGTAGCTTGGTTGGTGGATATCCCTCCTTTCGGACTCTTTTGCATCCTCCACTGGTGAGGTATGAGAACTAGACACTGCAGGCATCAGAGCTAATCTTAGTGATGTAGCTTGGTTGGTGGATATCCCTCCTTTGGGACTCTTGTGCATCCTCCACTGGTGAGGCATGAGAACTAGAAACTGCCGGGGTCAGAGCTAATCTTAGTGATGTAGCTTGGTTGGTGGATATCCCTCCTTTGGGACTCTTGTGCATCCTCCACTGGTGAGGTATAAGAACTAGAAACTGCAGGCATCAGACCTAATCTTAGTGATGTAGCTCGGTTGGTGGATATCCCTCCTTTGAGACTCCATGTGCATCCTCCACTGGTGAAGCATGAGAACTGGAAACTTCAGGCATCAGAACTAATCTTAGTGATGTAGCTCGGTTGGTGGATATCCCTCCTTTGGGACTCCATGTGCATCCTCCACTGGTGAGGTATGAGAACTAGAAACTGCCGGGGTCAGAGCTAATCTTAGTGATGTAGCTTGGTTGGTTGATATCCCTCCTTTGGGACCCCATGTGCATCCTCCACTGGTGAGGCATGAGAACTGGAAACTTCAGGCATCAGAACTAATCTTAGTGATGTAGCTCGGTTGGTGGATATCCCTCCTTTGGGACTCCATGTGCATCCTCCACTGGTGAGGTATGAGAACTAGAAACTGCCGGGGTCAGAGCTAATCTTAGTGATGTAGCTTGGTTGGTTGATATCCCTCCTTTGGGACCCCATGTGCATCCTCCACTGGTGAGGCATGAGAACTGGAAACTTCAGGCATCAGAACTAATCTTAGTGATGTAGCTCGGTTGGTGGATATCCCTCCTTTGGGACTCCATGTGCATCCTGCACTGGTGAGGTATGAGAACTAGAAACTGCAGGGTTCAGAGCTAATCTTAGTGATGTACCTTGGTCGGTGGATATCCGTCCTTTGGGACTCTTGTGCATCCTCCACTGGTGAGGTATGAGAACTAGAAACTGCAGGCATCAGAAATAATCTTAGTGATGTAGCTCGGTTGGTGGATATCCCTCCTTTGGGACTCCATGTGCATCCTGCACTGGTGAGGTATGAGAACTAGAAACTGCAGGGTTCAGAGCTAATCTTAGTGATGTACCTTAGTCGGTGGATATCCGTCCTTTGGGACTCTTGTGCATCCTCCACTGGTGAGGTATGAGAACTAGAAACTGCAGGCATCAGAAATAATCTTAGTGATGTAGCTCGGTTGGTGGATATCCCTCCTTTGGGACTCCATGTGCATCCTCCACTGGGGAGGTATGAGAACTAGAAACTGCAGGCATCAGAAATAATCTTAGTGATGTAGCTCGGTTGGTGGATATCCCTCCTTTGGGACTCCATGTGCATCCTCCACTGGTGAGGCATGAGAACTAGAAACTGCAGGCATCAAAGCTAATCTTAGTGATGTAGCTCGGTTGGTGGATATCCCTCCTTTGAGACTCCATGTGCATCCTCCACTGGTGAGGCATGAGAACTAGAAACTGCAGGCATCAGAACTAATCTTAGTGATGTAGCTCGGTTGGAGGATATCCCTCCTTTGGGACTCCATGTGCAACCTCCACTGGTGAGGTATGAGAACTAGAAACTGCCGGGGTCAGAACTAATCTTAGTGATGTAGCTCGGTTGGAGGATATCCCTCCTTTGAGACTCTATGTGCATCCTCCACTGGTGAGGCATGAGAACTAGAAACTGCAGGCATCAGAACTAATCTTAGTGATGTAGCTCGGTTGGTGGATATCCCTCCTTTGGGACTCTTTTGCATCCTCCACTGGTGAGGTATGAGAACTAGAAACTGCAGGCATCAGAAATAATCTTAGTGATGTAGCTCGGTTGGTGGATATCCCTCCTTTGAGACTCCATGTGCATCCTCCACTGGTGAGGCATGAGAACTAGAAACTGCAGGCATCAGAACTAATCTTAGTGATGTAGCTCGGTTGGTTGATATGCCTCCTTTGGGACTCCATGTGCATCCTCCACTGGTGAGGCATGAGAACTAGAAACTGCAGGCATCAGAACTAATCTTAGTGATGTAGCTCGGTTGGTTGATATCCCTCCTTTGGGACTCCATGTGCATCCTCCACTGGTGAGGTATGAGAACTAGAAACTGCAGGGTTCAGAGCTAATCTTAGTGATGTAGCTCAGTTGGTTGATATCCCTCCTTTGTGACTCCATGTGCATCCTCCACTGTTGAGGCATGAGAACTAGAAACTGCCGGGTTCAGATCTAATCTTAGTGATGTAGCTTGGTTGGTGGATATCCCTCCTTTGGGACTCTTTTCCATCCTCCTCTGGTGAGGTATAAGAACTAGAAACTGCAGGCATCAGAACTAATCTTAGTGATGTAGCTCGGTTGGTGGATATCCCTCCCTTGGGACTCCATGTGCATCCTCCACTGTTGAGGCATGAGAACTAGAAACTGCAGGCATCAGAACTAATCTTAGTGATGTAGCTCGGTTGGTTGATATCCCTCCTTTGGGACTCCATGTGCATCCTCCACTGGTGAGGTATGAGAACTAGAAACTGCAGGGTTCAGAGCTAATCTTAGTGATGTAGCTCAGTTGGTTGATATCCCTCCTTTGTGACTCCATGTGCATCCTCCACTGTTGAGGCATGAGAACTAGAAACTGCCGGGTTCAGATCTAATCTTAGTGATGTAGCTTGGTTGGTGGATATCCCTCCTTTGGGACTCTTTTGCATCCTCCACTGGTGAGGTATGAGAACTAGACACTGCAGGCATCAGAACTAATCTTAGTGATGTAGCTTGGTTGGTGGATATCCCTCCTTTCGGACTCTTTTGCATCCTCCACTGGTGAGGTATGAGAACTAGACACTGCAGGCATCAGAGCTAATCTTAGTGATGTAGCTTGGTTGGTGGATATCCCTCCTTTGGGACTCTTGTGCATCCTCCACTGGTGAGGCATGAGAACTAGAAACTGCCGGGGTCAGAGCTAATCTTAGTGATGTAGCTTGGTTGGTGGATATTCCTCCTTTGGGACTCTTGTGCTTCCTCCACTGGTGAGGTATAAGAACTAGAAACTGCAGGCATCAGACCTAATCTTAGTGATGTAGCTCGGTTGGTGGATATCCTTCCTTTGAGACTCCATGTGCATCCTCCACTGGTGAAGCATGAGAACTGGAAACTTCAGGCATCAGAACTAATCTTAGTGATGTAGCTTGGTTGGTGGATATCCCTCCTTTGGGACTCCATGTGCATCCTCCACTGGTGAGGTATGAGAACTAGAAACTGCCGGGGTCAGAGCTAATCTTAGTGATGTAGCTTGGTTGGTTGATATCCCTCCTTTGGGACCCCATGTGCATCCTCCACTGGTGAGGCATGAGAACTGGAAACTTCAGGCATCAGAACTAATCTTAGTGATGTAGCTCGGTTGGTGGATATCCCTCCTTTGGGACTCCATGTGCATCCTCCACTGGTGAGGTATGAGAACTAGAAACTGCCGGGGTCAGAGCTAATCTTAGTGATGTAGCTTGGTTGGTTGATATCCCTCCTTTGGGACCCCATGTGCATCCTCCACTGGTGAGGCATGAGAACTGGAAACTTCAGGCATCAGAACTAATCTTAGTGATGTAGCTCGGTTGGTGGATATCCCTCCTTTGGGACTCCATGTGCATCCTGCACTGGTGAGGTATGAGAACTAGAAACTGCAGGGTTCAGAGCTAATCTTAGTGATGTACCTTGGTCGGTGGATATCCGTCCTTTGGGACTCTTGTGCATCCTCCACTGGTGAGGTATGAGAACTAGAAACTGCAGGCATCAGAAATAATCTTAGTGATGTAGCTCGGTTGGTGGATATCCCTCCTTTGGGACTCCATGTGCATCCTGCACTGGTGAGGTATGAGAACTAGAAACTGCAGGGTTCAGAGCTAATCTTAGTGATGTACCTTGGTCGGTGGATATCCGTCCTTTGGGACTCTTGTGCATCCTCCACTGGTGAGGTATGAGAACTAGAAACTGCAGGCATCAGAAATAATCTTAGTGATGTAGCTCGGTTGGTGGATATCCCTCCTTTGGGACTCCATGTGCATCCTCCACTGGGGAGGTATGAGAACTAGAAACTGCAGGCATCAGAAATAATCTTAGTGATGTAGCTCGGTTGGTGGATATCCCTCCTTTGGGACTCTTGTGCATCCTCCACTGGTGAGGTATAAGAACTAGAAACTGCAGGCATCAGAACTAATTTTAGTGATGTAGCTCGGTTGGTTGATATCCTTCCTTTGGGACTCCATGTGCATCCTCCACTGGTGAGGCATGAGAACTAGGAACTGCTGGGTTCAGAGCAAATCTTAGTGATGTAGCTCGGTTGGCTGATAGCCTTCCTTTGGGACTCCATGTGCATCCTCCACTGGTGAGGTATGAGAACTAGAAACTGCAGGCATCAAAACTAATCTTAGTGATGTAGCTTGGTTGGTGTATATCCAACCTTTGGGACTCCATGTGCATCCTCCACTGGTGAGGCATGAGAACTAGAAACTGCAGCATCAGAACTAATCTTAGTGATGTAGCTCGGTTGGTGTATATCCCTCCTTTGGGACTCCATGTGCATCCTCCACTGTTGAGGCATGAGAACTAGAAACTGCTGGGTTCAGAGCTAATCTTAGTGATGTAGCTCGGCTGGTGCATATCCCTCCTTTGGGTCTCCATGTGCATCCTTCACTGGTGAGGCATGAGATCTAGAAAATGCCGGGGTCAGAGATAATCTCAGTGATGTAGCTTGGTTGGTGGATATCCCTCCTTTGGGACTCCATGTGCATCCTCCACTGGTGAGGCATGAAAACTAGAAACTGCAGGCATCAGAAATAATCTTAGTGATGTAGCTTGGTTGATATCCCTCCTTTGGGACTCCATGTGCATCCTCCACTGGTGAGGCATGAGAACTGGAAACTTCAGGCATCAGAACTAATCTTAGTGATGTAGCTCGGTTGGTTGATATCCCTCCTTTGGGACTCCATGTGCATCCTCCACTGGTGAGGCATGAGAACTAGAAACTGCTGGCATCAGAACTAATCTTAGTGATGTAGCTTGGTTGGTGGATATCCCTCCTTTGGGACTCCATGTGCATCCTGCACTGGTGAGGTATGAGAACTAGAAACTGCCGGGTTCAGAACTAATCTTAGTGATGTAGCTCGATTGGTTGATATCCCTCCTTTGGGACTCCATGTGCATCCTCCACTGGTGAGGCATGAGAACTAGAAACTGCTGGCATCAGAACTAATCTTAGTGATGTAGCTTGGTTGGTGGATATCCCTCCTTTGGGACTCCATGTGCATCCTGCACTGGTGAGGTATGAGAACTAGAAACTGCAGGGTTCAGAGCTAATCTTAGTGATGTAGCTTGGTCGGTGGATATCCGTCCTTTGGGACTCTTGTGCATCCTCCACTGGTGAGGTATGAGAACTAGAAACTGCAGGCATCAGAAATAATCTTAGTGATGTAGCTCGGTTGGTGGATATCCCTCCTTTGGGACTCCATGTGCATCCTCCACTGGTGAGGTATGAGAACTAGAAACTGCAGGCATCAAAAATAATCTTAGTGATGTAGCTTGGTTGGTGGATATGCCTCCTTTAGGACTCCATGTGCATCCTCCACTGGTGAGGCATGAGAACAAGAAACTGCAGGCATCAGAACTAATCTTAGTGATGTAGCTTGGTTGGTGTATATCCAACCTTTGGGACTCCATGTGCATCCTCCACTGGTGAGGCATGAGAACTAGAAACTGCAGCATCAGAACTAATCTTAGTGATGTAGCTCGGTTGGTGTATATCCCTCCTTTGGGACTCCATGTGCATCCTCCACTGTTGAGGCATGAGAACTAGAAACTGCTGGGTTCAGAGCTAATCTTAGTGATGTAGCTCGGCTGGTGTATATCCCTCCTTTGGGTCTCCATGTGCATCCTTCACTGGTGAGGCATGAGATCTAGAAAATGCCGGGGTCAGAGCTAATCTCAGTGATGTAGCTTGGTTGGTGGATATCCCTCCTTTGGGACTCCATGTGCATCCTCCACTGGTGAGGCATGAGAACTAGAAACTGCAGGCATCAGAAATAATCTTAGTGATGTAGCTTGGTTGATATCCCTCCTTTGGGACTCCATGTGCATCCTCCACTGGTGAGGCATGAGAACTGGAAACTTCAGGCATCAGAACTAATCTTAGTGATGTAGCTCGGTTGGTGTATATCCCTCCTTTTGGACTCCATGTGCATCCTCCACTGGTGAGGCATGAGAACTAGAAACTGCTGGGTTCAGAGCTAATCTTAGTGATGTAGCTCGGCTGGTGTATATCCCTCCTTTGGGTCTCCATGTGCATCCTCCACTGGTGAGGCATGAGAACTAGAAACTGCCGGGTTCAGAGCTAATCTTAGTGATGTATCTCGGAGGGTTGATCTCCCTCCTTTGGGACTCCATGTGCATCCTCCACTTGTGAGGTATGAGAACTAGAAACTGCAGGCATCAGAACTAATCTTAGTGATGTAGCTCGGTTGGTGGATATCCCTCCTTTGGGACTCCATGTGCATCCTCCACTTGTGAGGGATGAGAACTAGAAACTGCAGCATCAGAACTAATCTTAGTGATGTAGCTCGGTTGGTGGATATCCCTACTTTGGGACTCCATGTACATCCTCCACTGTTGAGGCATGAGAACTAGAAACTGACGGGTTCAGATCTAATCTTAGTGATGTAGCTTGGTTGGAGGATATCCCTCCTTTGGAACTCCATGTGCATCCTCCACTGGTGAGGTATGAGAACTAGAAACTGCAGGCATCAGAACTAATCTTAGTGAAGTAGCTCGGTTGGTGGGTATCCCTCCTTTCGGACTCCATGTGCATCGTCCACTGGTGAGGCATGAGAACTAGAAACTGCCGGGTTCAGAGCTAATCTTAGTGATGTAGCTCGGAGGGTTGATCCCCCTCCTTTGGGACTCCATGTGCATCCTCCAATGGTGAGGCATGAGAACTAGAAACTGCAGGCATCAGAACTAATCTTAGTGATGTAGCTCGGTTGGTTGATCTCCCTCCTTTGGGACTCCATGTGCATCCTCCACTGGTGAGGCATGAGAACTTGAAACTGCAGGCATCAGAACTAATCTTAGTGATGTAGCTCGATTGGTTGATATCCCTCCTTTGGGACTCCATGTGCATCCTCCACTGGTGAGGCATGAGAACTAGAAACTGCAGGCATCAGAACTAATCTTAGTGATGTAGTTCGGTTGGTGGATATCCCTCCTTTGGGACTCCATGTGCATCCTCCACTGGTGAGGCATGAGAACTAGAAACTGCAGGCATCAAAACTAATCTTAGTGATGTAGCTCGGTTGGTGGATATCCCTCCTTTGAGACTCCATGTGCATCCTCCACTGGTGAGGCATGAGAACTAGAAACTGCAGGCATCAGAACTAATCTTAGTGATGTAGCTCGGTTGGAGGATATCCCTCCTTTGGGACTCCATGTGCAACCTCCACTGGTGAGGTATGAGAACTAGAAACTGCCGGGGTCAGAACTAATCTTAGTGATGTAGCTCGGTTGGAGGATATCCCTCCTTTGAGACTCTATGTGCATCCTCCACTGGTGAGGCATGAGAACTAGAAACTGCAGGCATCAGAACTAATCTTAGTGATGTAGCTCGGTTGGTGGATATCCCTCCTTTGGGACTCTTTTGCATCCTCCACTGGTGAGGTATAAGAACTAGAAACTGCAGGCATCAGAAATAATCTTAGTGATGTAGCTCGGTTGGTGGATATCCCTCCTTTGAGACTCCATGTGCATCCTCCACTGGTGAGGCATGAGAACTAGAAACTGCAGGCATCAGAACTAATCTTAGTGATGTAGCTCGGTTGGTTGATATGCCTCCTTTGGGACTCCATGTGCATCCTCCACTGGTGAGGCATGAGAACTAGAAACTGCAGGCATCAGAACTAATCTTAGTGATGTAGCTCGGTTGGTTGATATCCCTCCTTTGGGACTCCATGTGCATCCTCCACTGGTGAGGTATGAGAACTAGAAACTGCAGGGTTCAGAGCTAATCTTAGTGATGTAGCTCAGTTGGTTGATATCCCTCCTTTGTGACTCCATGTGCATCCTCCACTGTTGAGGCATGAGAACTAGAAACTGCCGGGTTCAGATCTAATCTTAGTGATGTAGCTTGGTTGGTGGATATCCCTTCTTTGGGACTCTTTTCCATCCTCCTCTGGTGAGGTATAAGAACTAGAAACTGCAGGCATCAGAACTAATCTTAGTGATGTAGCTCGGTTGGTGGATATCCCTCCTTTGGGACTCCATGTGCATCCTCCACTGTTGAGGCATGAGAACTAGAAACTGCAGGCATCAGAACTAATCTTAGTGATGTAGCTCGGCTGGTTGATATCCCTCCTTTGGGACTCCATGTGCATCCTCCACTGGTGAGGTATGAGAACTAGAAACTGCAGGGTTCAGAGCTAATCTTAGTGATGTAGCTCAGTTGGTTGATATCCCTCCTTTGTGACTCCATGTGCATCCTCCACTGTTGAGGCATGAAAACTAGAAACTGCCGGGTTCAGATCTAATCTTAGTGATGTAGCTTGGTTGGTGGATATCCCTCCTTTGGGACTCTTTTGCATCCTCCACTGGTGAGGTATGAGAACTAGACACTGCAGGCATCAGAACTAATCTTAGTGATGTAGCTTGGTTGGTGGATATCCCTCCTTTCGGACTCTTTTGCATCCTCCACTGGTGAGGTATGAGAACTAGACACTGCAGGCATCAGAGCTAATCTTAGTGATGTAGCTTGGTTGGTGGATATCCCTCCTTTGGGACTCTTGTGCATCCTCCACTGGTGAGGCATGAGAACTAGAAACTGCCGGGGTCAGAGCTAATCTTAGTGATGTAGCTTGGTTGGTGGATATCCCTCCTTTGGGACTCTTGTGCATCCTCCACTGGTGAGGTATAAGAACTAGAAACTGCAGGCATCAGACCTAATCTTAGTGATGTAGCTCGGTTGGTGGATATCCCTCCTTTGAGACTCCATGTGCATCCTCCACTGGTGAAGCATGAGAACTGGAAGCTTCAGGCATCAGAACTAATCTTAGTGATGTAGCTCGGTTGGTGGATATCCCTCCTTTGGGACTCCATGTGCATCCTCCACTGGTGAGGTATGAGAACTAGAAACTGCCGGGGTCAGAGCTAATCTTAGTGATGTAGCTTGGTTGGTTGATATCCCTCCTTTGGGACCCCATGTGCATCCTCCACTGGTGAGGCATGAGAACTGGAAACTTCAGGCATCAGAACTAATCTTAGTGATGTAGCTCGGTTGGTGGATATCCCTCCTTTGGGACTCCATGTGCATCCTCCACTGGTGAGGTATGAGAACTAGAAACTGCCGGGGTCAGAGCTAATCTTAGTGATGTAGCTTGGTTGGTTGATATCCCTCCTTTGGGACCCCATGTGCATCCTCCACTGGTGAGGCATGAGAACTGGAAACTTCAGGCATCAGAACTAATCTTAGTGATGTAGCTCGGTTGGTGGATATCCCTCCTTTGGGACTCCATGTGCATCCTGCACTGGTGAGGTATGAGAACTAGAAACTGCAGGGTTCAGAGCTAATCTTAGTGATGTACCTTGGTCGGTGGATATCCGTCCTTTGGGACTCTTGTGCATCCTCCACTGGTGAGGTATGAGAACTAGAAACTGCAGGCATCAGAAATAATCTTAGTGATGTAGCTCGGTTGGTGGATATCCCTCCTTTGGGACTCCATGTGCATCCTGCACTGGTGAGGTATGAGAACTAGAAACTGCAGGGTTCAGAGCTAATCTTAGTGATGTACCTTGGTCGGTGGATATCCGTCCTTTGGGACTCTTGTGCATCCTCCACTGGTGAGGTAGGAGAACTAGAAACTGCAGGCATCAGAAATAATCTTAGTGATGTAGCTCGGTTGGTGGATATCCCTCCTTTGGGACTCCATGTGCATCCTCCACTGGGGAGGTATGAGAACTAGAAACTGCAGGCATCAGAAATAATCTTAGTGATGTAGCTCGGTTGGTGGATATCCCTCCTTTGGGACTCCATGTGCATCCTCCACTGGTGAGGCATGAGAACTAGAAACTGCAGGCATCAAAACTAATCTTAGTGATGTAGCTCGGTTGGTGGATATCCCTCCTTTGAGACTCCATGTGCATCCTCCACTGGTGAGGCATGAGAACTAGAAACTGCAGGCATCAGAACTAATCTTAGTGATGTAGCTCGGTTGGAGGATATCCCTCCTTTGGGACTCCATGTGCAACCTCCACTGGTGAGGTATGAGAACTAGAAACTGCCGGGGTCAGAACTAATCTTAGTGATGTAGCTCGGTTGGAGGATATCCCTCCTTTGAGACTCTATGTGCATCCTCCACTGGTGAGGCATGAGAACTAGAAACTGCAGGCATCAGAACTAATCTTAGTGATGTAGCTCGGTTGGTGGATATCCCTCCTTTGGGACTCTTTTGCATCCTCCACTGGTGAGGTATAAGAACTAGAAACTGCAGGCATCAGAAATAATCTTAGTGATGTAGCTCGGTTGGTGGATATCCCTCCTTTGAGACTCCATGTGCATCCTCCACTGGTGAGGCATGAGAACTAGAAACTGCAGGCATCAGAACTAATCTTAGTGATGTAGCTCGGTTGGTTGATATGCCTCCTTTGGGACTCCATGTGCATCCTCCACTGGTGAGGCATGAGAACTAGAAACTGCAGGCATCAGAACTAATCTTAGTGATGTAGCTCGGTTGGTTGATATCCCTCCTTTGGGACTCCATGTGCATCCTCCACTGGTGAGGTATGAGAACTAGAAACTGCAGGGTTCAGAGCTAATCTTAGTGATGTAGCTCAGTTGGTTGATATCCCTCCTTTGTGACTCCATGTGCATCCTCCACTGTTGAGGCATGAGAACTAGAAACTGCCGGGTTCAGATCTAATCTTAGTGATGTAGCTTGGTTGGTGGATATCCCTCCTTTGGGACTCTTTTCCATCCTCCTCTGGTGAGGTATAAGAACTAGAAACTGCAGGCATCAGAACTAATCTTAGTGATGTAGCTCGGTTGGTGGATATCCCTCCTTTGGGACTCCATGTGCATCCTCCACTGTTGAGGCATGAGAACTAGAAACTGCAGGCATCAGAACTAATCTTAGTGATGTAGCTCGGTTGGTTGATATCCCTCCTTTGGGACTCCATGTGCATCCTCCACTGGTGAGGTATGAGAACTAGAAACTGCAGGGTTCAGAGCTAATCTTAGTGATGTAGCTCAGTTGGTTGATATCCCTCCTTTGTGACTCCATGTGCATCCTCCACTGTTGAGGCATGAGAACTAGAAACTGCCGGGTTCAGATCTAATCTTAGTGATGTAGCTTGGTTGGTGGATATCCCTCCTTTGGGACTCTTTTGCATCCTCCACTGGTGAGGTATGAGAACTAGACACTGCAGGCATCAGAACTAATCTTAGTGATGTAGCTTGGTTGGTGGATATCCCTCCTTTTGGACTCTTTTGCATCCTCCACTGGTGAGGTATGAGAACTAGACACTGCAGGCATCAGAGCTAATCTTAGTGATGTAGCTTGGTTGGTGGATATCCCTCCTTTGGGACTCTTGTGCATCCTCCACTGGTGAGGCATGAGAACTAGAAACTGCCGGGGTCAGGGCTAATCTTAGTGATGTAGCTTGGTTGGTGGATATCCCTCCTTTGGGACTCTTGTGCATCCTCCACTGGTGAGGTATAAGAACTAGAAACTGCAGGCATCAGACCTAATCTTAGTGATGTAGCTCGGTTGGTGGATATCCCTCCTTTGAGACTCCATGTGCATCCTCCACTGGTGAAGCATGAGAACTGGAAACTTCAGGCATCAGAACTAATCTTAGTGATGTAGCTCGGTTGGTGGATATCCCTCCTTTGGGACTCCATGTGCATCCTCCACTGGTGAGGTATGAGAACTAGAAACTGCCGGGGTCAGAGCTAATCTTAGTGATGTAGCTTGGTTGGTTGATATCCCTCCTTTGGGACCCCATGTGCATCCTCCACTGGTGAGGCATGAGAACTGGAAACTTCAGGCATCAGAACTAATCTTAGTGATGTAGCTCGGTTGGTGGATATCCCTCCTTTGGGACTCCATGTGCATCCTGCACTGGTGAGGTATGAGAACTAGAAACTGCAGGGTTCAGAGCTAATCTTAGTGATGTACCTTGGTCGGTGGATATCCGTCCTTTGGGACTCTTGTGCATCCTCCACTGGTGAGGTATGAGAACTAGAAACTGCAGGCATCAGAAATAATCTTAGTGATGTAGCTCGGTTGGAGGATATCCCTCCTTTGGGACTCCATGTGCAACCTCCACTGGTGAGGTATGAGAACTAGAAACTGCCGGGGTCAGAACTAATCTTAGTGATGTAGCTCGGTTGGAGGATATCCCTCCTTTGAGACTCTATGTGCATCCTCCACTGGTGAGGCATGAGAACTAGAAACTGCAGGCATCAGAACTAATCTTAGTGATGTAGCTCGGTTGGTGGATATCCCTCCTTTGGGACTCTTTTGCATCCTCCACTGGTGAGGTATAAGAACTAGAAACTGCAGGCATCAGAAATAATCTTAGTGATGTAGCTCGGTTGGTGGATATCCCTCCTTTGAGACTCCATGTGCATCCTCCACTGGTGAGGCATGAGAACTAGAAACTGCAGGCATCAGAACTAATCTTAGTGATGTAGCTCGGTTGGTTGATATGCCTCCTTTGGGACTCCATGTGCATCCTCCACTGGTGAGGCATGAGAACTAGAAACTGCAGGCATCAGAACTAATCTTAGTGATGTAGCTCGGTTGGTTGATATCCCTCCTTTGGGACTCCATGTGCATCCTCCACTGGTGAGGTATGAGAACTAGAAACTGCAGGGTTCAGAGCTAATCTTAGTGATGTAGCTCAGTTGGTTGATATCCCTCCTTTGTGACTCCATGTGCATCCTCCACTGTTGAGGCATGAGAACTAGAAACTGCCGGGTTCAGATCTAATCTTAGTGATGTAGCTTGGTTGGTGGATATCCCTTCTTTGGGACTCTTTTCCATCCTCCTCTGGTGAGGTATAAGAACTAGAAACTGCAGGCATCAGAACTAATCTTAGTGATGTAGCTCGGTTGGTGGATATCCCTCCTTTGGGACTCCATGTGCATCCTCCACTGTTGAGGCATGAGAACTAGAAACTGCAGGCATCAGAACTAATCTTAGTGATGTAGCTCGGCTGGTTGATATCCCTCCTTTGGGACTCCATGTGCATCCTCCACTGGTGAGGTATGAGAACTAGAAACTGCAGGGTTCAGAGCTAATCTTAGTGATGTAGCTCAGTTGGTTGATATCCCTCCTTTGTGACTCCATGTGCATCCTCCACTGTTGAGGCATGAAAACTAGAAACTGCCGGGTTCAGATCTAATCTTAGTGATGTAGCTTGGTTGGTGGATATCCCTCCTTTGGGACTCTTTTGCATCCTCCACTGGTGAGGTATGAGAACTAGACACTGCAGGCATCAGAACTAATCTTAGTGATGTAGCTTGGTTGGTGGATATCCCTCCTTTCGGACTCTTTTGCATCCTCCACTGGTGAGGTATGAGAACTAGACACTGCAGGCATCAGAGCTAATCTTAGTGATGTAGCTTGGTTGGTGGATATCCCTCCTTTGGGACTCTTGTGCATCCTCCACTGGTGAGGCATGAGAACTAGAAACTGCCGGGGTCAGAGCTAATCTTAGTGATGTAGCTTGGTTGGTGGATATCCCTCCTTTGGGACTCTTGTGCATCCTCCACTGGTGAGGTATAAGAACTAGAAACTGCAGGCATCAGACCTAATCTTAGTGATGTAGCTCGGTTGGTGGATATCCCTCCTTTGAGACTCCATGTGCATCCTCCACTGGTGAAGCATGAGAACTGGAAACTTCAGGCATCAGAACTAATCTTAGTGATGTAGCTCGGTTGGTGGATATCCCTCCTTTGGGACTCCATGTGCATCCTCCACTGGTGAGGTATGAGAACTAGAAACTGCCGGGGTCAGAGCTAATCTTAGTGATGTAGCTTGGTTGGTTGATATCCCTCCTTTGGGACCCCATGTGCATCCTCCACTGGTGAGGCATGAGAACTGGAAACTTCAGGCATCAGAACTAATCTTAGTGATGTAGCTCGGTTGGTGGATATCCCTCCTTTGGGACTCCATGTGCATCCTCCACTGGTGAGGTATGAGAACTAGAAACTGCCGGGGTCAGAGCTAATCTTAGTGATGTAGCTTGGTTGGTTGATATCCCTCCTTTGGGACCCCATGTGCATCCTCCACTGGTGAGGCATGAGAACTGGAAACTTCAGGCATCAGAACTAATCTTAGTGATGTAGCTCGGTTGGTGGATATCCCTCCTTTGGGACTCCATGTGCATCCTGCACTGGTGAGGTATGAGAACTAGAAACTGCAGGGTTCAGAGCTAATCTTAGTGATGTACCTTGGTCGGTGGATATCCGTCCTTTGGGACTCTTGTGCATCCTCCACTGGTGAGGTATGAGAACTAGAAACTGCAGGCATCAGAAATAATCTTAGTGATGTAGCTCGGTTGGTGGATATCCCTCCTTTGGGACTCCATGTGCATCCTGCACTGGTGAGGTATGAGAACTAGAAACTGCAGGGTTCAGAGCTAATCTTAGTGATGTACCTTGGTCGGTGGATATCCGTCCTTTGGGACTCTTGTGCATCCTCCACTGGTGAGGTAGGAGAACTAGAAACTGCAGGCATCAGAAATAATCTTAGTGATGTAGCTCGGTTGGTGGATATCCCTCCTTTGGGACTCCATGTGCATCCTCCACTGGGGAGGTATGAGAACTAGAAACTGCAGGCATCAGAAATAATCTTAGTGATGTAGCTCGGTTGGTGGATATCCCTCCTTTGGGACTCCATGTGCATCCTCCACTGGTGAGGCATGAGAACTAGAAACTGCAGGCATCAAAACTAATCTTAGTGATGTAGCTCGGTTGGTGGATATCCCTCCTTTGAGACTCCATGTGCATCCTCCACTGGTGAGGCATGAGAACTAGAAACTGCAGGCATCAGAACTAATCTTAGTGATGTAGCTCGGTTGGAGGATATCCCTCCTTTGGGACTCCATGTGCAACCTCCACTGGTGAGGTATGAGAACTAGAAACTGCCGGGGTCAGAACTAATCTTAGTGATGTAGCTCGGTTGGAGGATATCCCTCCTTTGAGACTCTATGTGCATCCTCCACTGGTGAGGCATGAGAACTAGAAACTGCAGGCATCAGAACTAATCTTAGTGATGTAGCTCGGTTGGTGGATATCCCTCCTTTGGGACTCTTTTGCATCCTCCACTGGTGAGGTATAAGAACTAGAAACTGCAGGCATCAGAAATAATCTTAGTGATGTAGCTCGGTTGGTGGATATCCCTCCTTTGAGACTCCATGTGCATCCTCCACTGGTGAGGCATGAGAACTAGAAACTGCAGGCATCAGAACTAATCTTAGTGATGTAGCTCGGTTGGTTGATATGCCTCCTTTGGGACTCCATGTGCATCCTCCACTGGTGAGGCATGAGAACTAGAAACTGCAGGCATCAGAACTAATCTTAGTGATGTAGCTCGGTTGGTTGATATCCCTCCTTTGGGACTCCATGTGCATCCTCCACTGGTGAGGTATGAGAACTAGAAACTGCAGGGTTCAGAGCTAATCTTAGTGATGTAGCTCAGTTGGTTGATATCCCTCCTTTGTGACTCCATGTGCATCCTCCACTGTTGAGGCATGAGAACTAGAAACTGCCGGGTTCAGATCTAATCTTAGTGATGTAGCTTGGTTGGTGGATATCCCTCCTTTGGGACTCTTTTCCATCCTCCTCTGGTGAGGTATAAGAACTAGAAACTGCAGGCATCAGAACTAATCTTAGTGATGTAGCTCGGTTGGTGGATATCCCTCCTTTGGGACTCCATGTGCATCCTCCACTGTTGAGGCATGAGAACTAGAAACTGCAGGCATCAGAACTAATCTTAGTGATGTAGCTCGGTTGGTTGATATCCCTCCTTTGGGACTCCATGTGCATCCTCCACTGGTGAGGTATGAGAACTAGAAACTGCAGGGTTCAGAGCTAATCTTAGTGATGTAGCTCAGTTGGTTGATATCCCTCCTTTGTGACTCCATGTGCATCCTCCACTGTTGAGGCATGAGAACTAGAAACTGCCGGGTTCAGATCTAATCTTAGTGATGTAGCTTGGTTGGTGGATATCCCTCCTTTGGGACTCTTTTGCATCCTCCACTGGTGAGGTATGAGAACTAGACACTGCAGGCATCAGAACTAATCTTAGTGATGTAGCTTGGTTGGTGGATATCCCTCCTTTTGGACTCTTTTGCATCCTCCACTGGTGAGGTATGAGAACTAGACACTGCAGGCATCAGAGCTAATCTTAGTGATGTAGCTTGGTTGGTGGATATCCCTCCTTTGGGACTCTTGTGCATCCTCCACTGGTGAGGCATGAGAACTAGAAACTGCCGGGGTCAGGGCTAATCTTAGTGATGTAGCTTGGTTGGTGGATATCCCTCCTTTGGGACTCTTGTGCATCCTCCACTGGTGAGGTATAAGAACTAGAAACTGCAGGCATCAGACCTAATCTTAGTGATGTAGCTCGGTTGGTGGATATCCCTCCTTTGAGACTCCATGTGCATCCTCCACTGGTGAAGCATGAGAACTGGAAACTTCAGGCATCAGAACTAATCTTAGTGATGTAGCTCGGTTGGTGGATATCCCTCCTTTGGGACTCCATGTGCATCCTCCACTGGTGAGGTATGAGAACTAGAAACTGCCGGGGTCAGAGCTAATCTTAGTGATGTAGCTTGGTTGGTTGATATCCCTCCTTTGGGACCCCATGTGCATCCTCCACTGGTGAGGCATGAGAACTGGAAACTTCAGGCATCAGAACTAATCTTAGTGATGTAGCTCGGTTGGTGGATATCCCTCCTTTGGGACTCCATGTGCATCCTGCACTGGTGAGGTATGAGAACTAGAAACTGCAGGGTTCAGAGCTAATCTTAGTGATGTACCTTGGTCGGTGGATATCCGTCCTTTGGGACTCTTGTGCATCCTCCACTGGTGAGGTATGAGAACTAGAAACTGCAGGCATCAGAAATAATCTTAGTGATGTAGCTCGGTTGGTGGATATCCCTCCTTTGGGACTCCATGTGCATCCTGCACTGGTGAGGTATGAGAACTAGAAACTGCAGGGTTCAGAGCTAATCTTAGTGATGTACCTTGGTCGGTGGATATCCGTCCTTTGGGACTCTTGTGCATCCTCCACTGGTGAGGTATGAGAACTAGAAACTGCAGGCATCAGAAATAATCTTAGTGATGTAGCTCGGTTGGTGGATATCCCTCCTTTGGGACTCCATGTGCATCCTCCACTGGGGAGGTATGAGAACTAGAAACTGCAGGCATCAGAAATAATCTTAGTGATGTAGCTCGGTTGGTGGATATCCCTCCTTTGGGACTCCATGTGCATCCTCCACTGGTGAGGCATGAGAACTAGAAACTGCAGGCATCAAAACTAATCTTAGTGATGTAGCTCGGTTGGTGGATATCCCTCCTTTGAGACTCCATGTGCATCCTCCACTGGTGAGGCATGAGAACTAGAAACTGCAGGCATCAGAACTAATCTTAGTGATGTAGCTCGGTTGGAGGATATCCCTCCTTTGGGACTCCATGTGCAACCTCCACTGGTGAGGTATGAGAACTAGAAACTGCCGGGGTCAGAACTAATCTTAGTGATGTAGCTCGGTTGGAGGATATCCCTCCTTTGAGACTCTATGTGCATCCTCCACTGGTGAGGCATGAGAACTAGAAACTGCAGGCATCAGAACTAATCTTAGTGATGTAGCTCGGTTGGTGGATATCCCTCCTTTGGGACTCTTTTGCATCCTCCACTGGTGAGGTATAAGAACTAGAAACTGCAGGCATCAGAAATAATCTTAGTGATGTAGCTCGGTTGGTGGATATCCCTCCTTTGAGACTCCATGTGCATCCTCCACTGGTGAGGCATGAGAACTAGAAACTGCAGGCATCAGAACTAATCTTAGTGATGTAGCTCGGTTGGTTGATATGCCTCCTTTGGGACTCCATGTGCATCCTCCACTGGTGAGGCATGAGAACTAGAAACTGCAGGCATCAGAACTAATCTTAGTGATGTAGCTCGGTTGGCTGATATCCCTCCTTTGGGACTCCATGTGCATCCTCCACTGGTGAGGTATGAGAACTAGAAACTGCAGGGTTCAGAGCTAATCTTAGTGATGTAGCTCAGTTGGTTGATATCCCTCCTTTGTGACTCCATGTGCATCCTCCACTGTTGAGGCATGAGAACTAGAAACTGCCGGGTTCAGATCTAATCTTAGTGATGTAGCTTGGTTGGTGGATATCCCTCCTTTGGGACTCTTTTCCATCCTCCTCTGGTGAGGTATAAGAACTAGAAACTGCAGGCATCAGAACTAATCTTAGTGATGTAGCTCGGTTGGTGGATATCCCTCCTTTGGGACTCCATGTGCATCCTCCACTGTTGAGGCATGAGAACTAGAAACTGCAGGGTTCAGAGCTAATCTTAGTGATGTAGCTCAGTTGGTTGATATCCCTCCTTTGTGACTCCATGTGCATCCTCCACTGTTGAGGCATGAGAACTAGAAACTGCCGGGTTCAGATCTAATCTTAGTGATGTAGCTTGGTTGGTGGATATCCCTCCTTTGGGACTCTTTTGCATCCTCCACTGGTGAGGTATGAGAACTAGACACTGCAGGCATCAGAACTAATCTTAGTGATGTAGCTTGGTTGGTGGATATCCCTCCTTTCGGACTCTTTTGCATCCTCCACTGGTGAGGTATGAGAACTAGCCACTGCAGGCATCAGAGCTAATCTTAGTGATGTAGCTTGGTTGGTGGATATCCCTCCTTTGGGACTCTTGTGCATCCTCCACTGGTGAGGCATGAGAACTAGAAACTGCTGGGGTCAGAGCTAATCTTAGTGATGTAGCTTGGTTGGTGGATATCCCTCCTTTGGGACTCTTGTGCATCCTCCACTGGTGAGGTATAAGAACTAGAAACTGCAGGCATCAGACCTAATCTTAGTGATGTAGCTCGGTTGGTGGATATCCCTCCTTTGAGACTCCATGTGCATCCTCCACTGGTGAAGCATGAGAACTGGAAACTTCAGGCATCAGAACTAATCTTAGTGATGTAGCTCGGTTGGTGGATATCCCTCCTTTGGGACTCCATGTGCATCCTCCACTGGTGAGGTATGAGAACTAGAAACTGCCGGGGTCAGAGCTAATCTTAGTGATGTAGCTTGGTTGGTTGATATCCCTCCTTTGGGACCCCATGTGCATCCTCCACTGGTGAGGCATGAGAACTGGAAACTTCAGGCATCAGAACTAATCTTAGTGATGTAGCTCGGTTGGTGGATATCCCTCCTTTGGGACTCCATGTGCATCCTCCACTGGTGAGGTATGAGAACTAGAAACTGCCGGGGTCAGAGCTAATCTTAGTGATGTAGCTTGGTTGGTTGATATCCCTCCTTTGGGACCCCATGTGCATCCTCCACTGGTGAGGCATGAGAACTGGAAACTTCAGGCATCAGAACTAATCTTAGTGATGTAGCTCGGTTGGTGGATATCCCTCCTTTGGGACACTTTTGCATCCTCCACTGGTGAGGTATGAGAACTAGACACTGCAGGCATCAGAACTAATCTTAGTGATGTAGCTTGGTTGGTGGATATCCCTCCTTTCGGACTCTTTTGCATCCTCCACTGGTGAGGTATGAGAACTAGACACTGCAGGCATCAGAGCTAATCTTAGTGATGTAGCTTGGTTGGTGGATATCCCTCCTTTGGGACTCTTGTGCATCCTCCACTGGTGAGGCATGAGAACTAGAAACTGCCGGGGTCAGAGCTAATCTTAGTGATGTAGCTTGGTTGGTGGATATCCCTCCTTTGGGACTCTTGTGCATCCTCCACTGGTGAGGTATAAGAACTAGAAACTGCAGGCATCAGACCTAATCTTAGTGATGTAGCTCGGTTGGTGGATATCCCTCCTTTGAGACTCCATGTGCATCCTCCACTGGTGAAGCATGAGAACTGGAAACTTCAGGCATCAGAACTAATCTTAGTGATGTAGCTCGGTTGGTGGATATCCCTCCTTTGGGACTCCATGTGCATCCTCCACTGGTGAGGTATGAGAACTAGAAACTGCCGGGGTCAGAGCTAATCTTAGTGATGTAGCTTGGTTGGTTGATATCCCTCCTTTGGGACCCCATGTGCATCCTCCACTGGTGAGGCATGAGAACTGGAAACTTCAGGCATCAGAACTAATCTTAGTGATGTAGCTCGGTTGGTGGATATCCCTCCTTTGGGACTCCATGTGCATCCTCCACTGGTGAGGTATGAGAACTAGAAACTGCCGGGGTCAGAGCTAATCTTAGTGATGTAGCTTGGTTGGTTGATATCCCTCCTTTGGGACCCCATGTGCATCCTCCACTGGTGAGGCATGAGAACTGGAAACTTCAGGCATCAGAACTAATCTTAGTGATGTAGCTCGGTTGGTGGATATCCCTCCTTTGGGACTCCATGTGCATCCTGCACTGGTGAGGTATGAGAACTAGAAACTGCAGGGTTCAGAGCTAATCTTAGTGATGTACCTTGGTCGGTGGATATCCGTCCTTTGGGACTCTTGTGCATCCTCCACTGGTGAGGTATGAGAACTAGAAACTGCAGGCATCAGAAATAATCTTAGTGATGTAGCTCGGTTGGTGGATATCCCTCCTTTGGGACTCCATGTGCATCCTGCACTGGTGAGGTATGAGAACTAGAAACTGCAGGGTTCAGAGCTAATCTTAGTGATGTACCTTGGTCGGTGGATATCCGTCCTTTGGGACTCTTGTGCATCCTCCACTGGTGAGGTATGAGAACTAGAAACTGCAGGCATCAGAAATAATCTTAGTGATGTAGCTCGGTTGGTGGATATCCCTCCTTTGGGACTCCATGTGCATCCTCCACTGGGGAGGTATGAGAACTAGAAACTGCAGGCATCAGAAATAATCTTAGTGATGTAGCTCGGTTGGTGGATATCCCTCCTTTTGGACTCTTGTGCATCCTCCACTGGTGAGGTATAAGAACTAGAAACTGCAGGCATCAGAACTAATTTTAGTGATGTAGCTCGGTTGGTTGATATCCTTCCTTTGGGACTCCATGTGCATCCTCCACTGGTGAGGCATGAGAACTAGAAACTGCTGGGTTCAGAGCAAATCTTAGTGATGTAGCTCGGTTGGCTGATAGCCTTCCTTTGGGACTCCATGTGCATCCTCCACTGGTGAGGTATGAGAACTAGAAACTGCAGGCATCAAAACTAATCTTAGTGATGTAGCTCGGTTGGTTGATATCCCTCCTTTGGGACTCCATGTGCATCCTCCACTGGTGAGGCATGAGAACTAGAAACTGCAGGCATCAGAACTAATCTTAGTGATGTAGCACGGTTGGTTGATATCCCTCCTTTGGGACTCCATGTGCATCCTCCACTGGTGAGGTATGAGAACTAGAAACTGCAGGGTTCAGAGCTAATCTTAGTGATGTAGCTCAGTTGGTTAATATCCCTCCTTTGTGACTCCATGTGCATCTTCCACTGTTGAGGCATGAGATCTAGAAAATGCCGGGGTCAGAGCTAATCTCAGTGATGTAGCTTGGTTGGTGGATATCCCTTCTTTGGGACTCCATGTGCATCCTCCACTGGTGAGGTATGAGAACTAGAAACTGCCGGGTTCAGAGCTCATCTTAGTGATGTAGCTCGGTTGGTTGATATCCCTCCTTTGGGACTCCATGTGCATCCTCCACAGGTGAGGCATGAGAACTAGAAACTGCAGGGTTCAGAGCTAATCTTAGTGATGTAGCTCGGTTGGTTGATATCCTTTGGGACTCCATGTGCATCCTCCACTGGTGAGGTATGAGAACTAGAAATTGCAGGCATCAGAACTAATCTTAGTGATGTAGCTCGGTTGGTTGATATCCCTCTTTTGGGACTCCATGTGCATCCTCCACTGGTGAGGCATGAGAACTAGAAACTGCAGGCATCAGAACTAATCTTAGTGATGTAGCTCGGTTGGTTGATATCCCTCTTTTGGGACTCCATGTGCATCCTCCACTGGTGAGGTATGAGAACTAGAAACTGAAGGAATCAAAACTAATCTTAGTAATTGAGCTTGGTTGGTGGATATCCCTCCTTTGGGACTCCATGTGCATCCTCCACTGGTGAGGCATGAGAACTAGAAACTTCAGGCATCAGAACTAATCTTAGTGATGTAGCTCGGTTGGTTGATATCCCTCCTTTGGGACTCCATGTGCATCCTCCACTGGTGAGGTATGAGAACTAGAAACTGCAGGCATCACAACTAATCTTAGTGATGTAGCTTGGTTGGTGGATATGCCTCCTTTAGGACTCCATGTGCATCCTCCACTGGTGAGGCATGAGAACAAGAAACTGCAGGCATCAGAACTAATCTTAGTGATGTAGCTTGGTTGGTGTATATCCAACCTTTGGGACTCCATGTGCATCCTCCACTGGTGAGGCATGAGAACTAGAAACTGCAGCATCAGAACTAATCTTAGTGATGTAGCTCGGTTGGTGTATATCCCTCCTTTGGGACTCCATGTGCATCCTCCACTGGTGAGGCATGAGAACTAGAAACTGCTGGGTTCAGAGCTAATCTTAGTGATGTAGCTCGGCTGGTGTATATCCCTCCTTTGGGTCTCCATGTGCATCCTTCACTGGTGAGGCATGAGATCTAGAAAATGCCGGGGTCAGAGCTAATCTCAGTGATGTAGCTTGGTTGGTGGATATCCCTCCTTTGGGACTCCACGTGCATCCTCCACTGGTGAGGTATGAGAACTAGAAACTGCAGGCATCAGAAATAATCTTAGTGATGTAGCTTGGTTGATATCCCTCCTTTGGGACTCCATGTGCATCCTCCACTGGTGAGGCATGAGAACTGGAAACTTCAGGCATCAGAACTAATCTTAGTGATGTAGCTCGGTTGGTTGATATCCCTCCTTTGGGACTCCATGTGCATCCTCCACTGGTGAGGCATGAGAACTAGAAACTGCCGGGTTCAGAACTAATCTTAGTGATGTAGCTCGATTGGTTGATATCCCTCCTTTGGGACTCCATGTGCATCCTCCACTGGTGAGGTATGAGAACTAGAAATTGCAGGCATCAGAACTAATCTTAGTGATGTAGCTCGGTTGGTTGATATCCCTCTTTTGGGACTCCATGTGCATCCTCCACTGGTGAGGCATGAGAACTAGAAACTGCAGGCATCAGAACTAATCTTAGTGATGTAGCTCGGTTGGTTGATATCCCTCTTTTGGGACTCCATGTGCATCCTCCACTGGTGAGGTATGAGAACTAGAAACTGAAGGAATCAAAACTAATCTTAGTAATTGAGCTTGGTTGGTGGATATCCCTCCTTTGGGACTCCATGTGCATCCTCCACTGGTGAGGCATGAGAACTAGAAACTTCAGGCATCACAACTAATCTTAGTGATGTAGCTTGGTTGGTGGATATGCCTCCTTTAGGACTCCATGTGCATCCTCCACTGGTGAGGCATGAGAACAAGAAACTGCAGGCATCAGAACTAATCTTAGTGATGTAGCTTGGTTGGTGTATATCCAACCTTTGGGACTCCATGTGCATCCTCCACTGGTGAGGCATGAGAACTAGAAACTGCAGCATCAGAACTAATCTTAGTGATGTAGCTCGGTTGGTGTATATCCCTCCTTTGGGACTCCATGTGCATCCTCCACTGGTGAGGCATGAGAACTAGAAACTGCTGGGTTCAGAGCTAATCTTAGTGATGTAGCTCGGCTGGTGTATATCCCTCCTTTGGGTCTCCATGTGCATCCTTCACTGGTGAGGCATGAGATCTAGAAAATGCCGGGGTCAGAGCTAATCTCAGTGATGTAGCTTGGTTGGTGGATATCCCTCCTTTGGGACTCCACGTGCATCCTCCACTGGTGAGGTATGAGAACTAGAAACTGCAGGCATCAGAAATAATCTTAGTGATGTAGCTTGGTTGATATCCCTCCTTTGGGACTCCATGTGCATCCTCCACTGGTGAGGCATGAGAACTGGAAACTTCAGGCATCAGAACTAATCTTAGTGATGTAGCTCGGTTGGTTGATATCCCTCCTTTGGGACTCCATGTGCATCCTCCACTGGTGAGGCATGAGAACTAGAAACTGCCGGGTTCAGAACTAATCTTAGTGATGTAGCTCGATTGGTTGATATCACTCCTTTGGGACTCCATGTGCATCCTCCACTGGTGAGGCATGAGAACTAGAAACTGCTGGCATCAGAACTAATCTTAGTGATGTAGCTTGGTTGGTGGATATCCCTCCTTTGGGACTCCATGTGCATCCTGCACTGGTGAGGTATGCGAACTAGAAACTGCAGGGTTCAGAGCTAATCTTAGTGATGTAGCTTGGTCGGTGGATATCCGTCCTTTGGGACTCTTGTGCATCCTCCACTGGTGAGGTATGAGAACTAGAAACTGCAGGCATCAGAAATAATCTTAGTGATGTAGCTCGGTTGGTGGATATCCCTCCTTTGGGACTCCATGTGCATCCTCCACTGGTGAGGTATGAGAACTAGAAACTGCAGGCATCAGAAATAATCTTAGTGATGTAGCTTGGTTGGTGGATATGCCTCCTTTAGGACTCCATGTGCATCCTCCACTGGTGAGGCATGAGAACAAGAAACTGCAGGCATCAGAACTAATCTTAGTGATGTAGCTTGGTTGGTGTATATCCAACCTTTGGGACTCCATGTGCATCCTCCACTGGTGAGGCATGAGAACTAGAAACTGCAGCATCAGAACTAATCTTAGTGATGTAGCTCGGTTGGTGTATATCCCTCCTTTGGGACTCCATGTGCATCCTCCACTGTTGAGGCATGAGAACTAGAAACTGCTGGGTTCAGAGCTAATCTTAGTGATGTAGCTCGGCTGGTGTATATCCCTCCTTTGGGTCTCCATGTGCATCCTTCACTGGTGAGGCATGAGATCTAGAAAATGCCGGGGTCAGAGCTAATCTCAGTGATGTAGCATGGTTGGTGGATATCCCTCCTTTGGGACTCCATGTGCATCCTCCACTGGTGAGGCATGAGAACTAGAAACTGCAGGCATCAGAAATAATCTTAGTGATGTAGCTTGGTTGATATCCCTCCTTTGGGACTCCATGTGCATCCTCCACTGGTGAGGCATGAGAACTGGAAACTTCAGGCATCAGAACTAATCTTAGTGATGTAGCTCGGTTGGTTGATATCCCTCCTTTGGGACTCCATGTGCATCCTCCACTGGTGAGGCATGAGAACTAGAAACTGCCGGGTTCAGAACTAATCTTAGTGATGTAGCTCGATTGGTTGATATCCCTCCTTTGGGACTCCATGTGCATCCTCCACTGGTGAGGCATGAGAACTAGAAACTGCTGGCATCAGAACTAATCTTAGTGATGTAGCTTGGTTGGTGGATATCCCTCCTTTGGGACTCCATGTGCATCCTGCACTGGTGAGGTATGAGAACTAGAAACTGCAGGGTTCCGAGCTAATCTTAGTGATGTAGCTTGGTCGGTGGATATCCGTCCTTTGGGACTCTTGTGCATCCTCCACTCGTGAGGTATGAGAACTAGAAACTGCAGGCATCAGAAATAATCTTAGTGATGTAGCTCGGTTGGTGGATATCCCTCCTTTGGGACTCCATGTGCATCCTCCACTGGTGAGGTATGAGAACTAGAAACTGTAGGCATCAGAAATAATGTTAGTGATGTAGCTTGGTTGGTGGATATGCCTCCTTTAGGACTCCATGTGCATCCTCCACTGGTGAGGCATGAGAACAAGAAACTGCAGGCATCAGAACTAATCTTAGTGATGTAGCTTGGTTGGTGTATATCCAACCTTTGGGACTCCATGTGCATCCTCCACTGGTGAGGCATGAGAACTAGAAACTGCAGCATCAGAACTAATCTTAGTGATGTAGCTCGGTTGGTGTATATCCCTCCTTTGGGACTCCATGTGCATCCTCCACTGTTGAGGCATGAGAACTAGAAACTGCTGGGTTCAGAGCTAATCTTAGTGATGTAGCTCGGCTGGTGTATATCCCTCCTTTGGGTCTCCATGTGCATCCTTCACTGGTGAGGCATGAGATCTAGAAAATGCCGGGGTCAGAGCTAATCTCAGTGATGTAGCTTGATTGGTGGATATCCCTCCTTTGGGACTCCATGTGCATCCTCCACTGGTGAGGCATGAGAACTAGAAACTGCAGGCATCAGAAATAATCTTAGTGATGTATCTTGGTTGATATCCATCCTTTGGGACTCCATGTGCATCCTCCACTGTGAGGCATGAGAACTGGAAACTTCAGGCATCAGAACTAATCTTAGTGATGTAGCTCGGTTGGTTGATATCCCTCCTTTGGGACTCCATGTGCATCCTCCACTGGTGAGGCATGAGAACTAGAAACTGCCGGGTTCAGAACTAATCTTAGTGATGTAGCTCGATTGGTTGATATCCCTCCTTTGGGACTCCATGTGCATCCTCCACTGGTGAGGCATGAGAACTAGAAACTGCTGCTGGCATCAGAACTAATCTTAGTGATGTAGCTTGGTTGGTGGATATCCCTCCTTTGGGACTCCATGTGCATCCTGCACTGGTGAGGTATGAGAACTAGAAACTGCAGGGTTCAGAGCTAATCTTAGTGATGTAGCTTGGTCGGTGGATATCTGTCCTTTGGGACTCTTGTGCATCCTCCACTGGTGAGGTATGAGAACTAGAAACTGCAGGCATCAGAAATAATCTTAGTGATGTAGCTCGGTTGGTGGATATCCCTCCTTTGGGACTCCATGTGCATCCTCCACTGGGGAGGTATGAGAACTAGAAACTGCAGGCATCAGAACTAATCTTAGTGATGTAGCTCGGTTGGTTGATATCCCTCCTTTGGGACTCCATGTGCATCCTCCACTGGTGAGGCATGAGAACTAGAAACTGCCGGGTTCAGAACTAATCTTAGTGATGTAGCTCGATTGGTTGATATCCCTCCTTTGGGACTCCATGTGCATCCTCCACTGGTGAGGCATGAGAACTAGAAACTGCTGCTGGCATCAGAACTAATCTTAGTGATGTAGCTTGGTTGGTGGATATCCCTCCTTTGGGACTCTTGTGCATCCTCCACTGGTGAGGTATAAGAACTAGAAACTGCAGGCATCAGAACTAATTTTAGTGATGTAGCTCGGTTGGTTGATATCCTTCCTTTGGGACTCCATGTGCATCCTCCACTGGTGAGGCATGAGAACTAGAAACTGCTGGGTTCAGAGCAAATCTTAGTGATGTAGCTCGGTTGGTTGATAGCCTTCCTTTGGGACTCCATGTGCATCCTCCACTGGTGAGGTATGAGAACTAGAAACTGCAGACATCAAAACTAATCTTAGTGATGTAGCTCGGTTGGTTGATATCCCTCCTTTGGGACTCCATGTGCATCCTCCACTGGTGAGGCATGAGAACTAGAAACTGCAGGCATCAGAACTAATCTTAGTGATGTAGCTCGGTTGGTTGATATCCCTCCTTTGGGACTCCATGTGCATCCTCCACTGGTGAGGTATGAGAACTAGAAACTGCAGGGTTCAGAGCTAATCTTAGTGATGTAGCTCAGTTGGTTAATATCCCTCATTTGTGACTCCATGTGCATCCTCCACTGTTGAGGCATGAGAACTAGAAACTGCCGGGTTCAGATCTAATCTTAGTGATGTAGCTTGGTTGGTGGATATCCCTCCTTTGGGACTCTTTTCCATCCTCCACTGGTAAGGTATAAGAACTAGAAACTGCAGGCATCAGAACTAATCTTAGTGATGTAGCTCGGTTGGTGGATATCCCTCCTTTGGGACTCCATGTGCATCCTCCACTGTTGAGGCATGAGAACTAGAAACTGCAGGCATCAGAACTAATCTTAGTGATGTAGCTCGGTTGGTTGATATCCCTCCTTTGGGACTCCATGTGCATCCTCCACTGGTGAGGTATGAGAACTAGAAACTGCAGGGTTCAGAGCTAATCTTAGTGATGTAGCTCATTTGGTTGATATCCCTCCTTTGTGACTCCATGTGCATCCTCCACTGTTGAGGCATGAGAACTAGAAACTGCCGGGTTCAGATCTAATCTTAGTGATGTAGCTTGGTTGGTGGATATCCCTCCTTTGGGACTCTTGTGCATCCTCCACTGTTGAGGCATGAGAACTAGAAACTGACAGGTTCAGATCTAATCTTAGTGATGTAGCTTGGTTGGAGGATATCCCTCCTTTGGAACTCCATGTGCATCCTCCACTGGTGAGGTATGAGAACTAGAAACTGGAGGCATCAGAACTAATCTTAGTGATGTAGCTCGGTTGGTGGATATCCCTCCTTTCGGACTCCATGTGCATCGTCTACTGGTGAGGCATGAGAACTAGAAACTGCCGGGTTCAGAGCTAATCTTAGTGATGTAGCTCCGAGGGTTGATCCCCCTCCTTTGGGACTCCATGTGCATCCTCCACTGGTGAGGCATGAGAACTAGAAACTGCAGGCATCAGAACTAATCTTAGTGATGTAGCTCGGTTGGTGGATATCCCTCCTTTGGGACTCCATGTGCATCCTCCACTGGTGAGGCATGAGAACTAGAAACTGTCGGGTTCAGAGCTAATCTTAGTGATGTAGGTTGGTTGGTGTATATCCCTCCTTTCGGACTCCATGTGCATCCTCCACTGGTGAGGCATGAGAACTACAAGATGCCGGGTTCAGAGCTAATCTTAGTGATGTAGCTCGGAGGGTTGATCTCCCTCCTTTGGGACTCCATGTGCATCCTCCACTGGTGAGGCATGAGAACTAGAAACTGCCGGGTTCAGAGCTAATCTTAGTGATGTAGCTCGGAGGGTTGATCTCCCTCCTTTGGGACTCTATGTGCATCCTCCAATGGTGAGGCATGAGAACTAGAAACTGCAGGCATCAGAACTAATCTTAGTGATGTAGCTCGGTTGGTGGATATCCCTCCTTTGGGACTCCGTGTGCATCCTCCACTGGTGAGGCATGAGAACTAGAAACTGCCGGGTTCAGAGCTAATCTTAGTGATGTAGGTTGGTTGGTGTATATCCCTCCTTTCGGACTCCATGTGCATCCTCCACTAGTGAGGCAAGAGAACTAGAAACTGCAGGCATCAGAACTAATCTTAGTGATGTAGCTCGGTTGGTTGATATTCCACCTTTGGGACTCCATGTGCATCCTCCACTGGTGAGGTATGAGTACTAGAAACTGCAGGCATCAAAACTAATCTTAATGATGTAGCTCATTTAGTTGATATCCCTCCTTTGGGACTCCATGTGCATCCTCCACTGGTGAGGTATGAGAACTAGAAACTGCCGGGTTCAGATCTAATCTTAGTGATGTAGCTCTGTTGGTTGATGGCCCTCCTTTGGGACTCCATGTGCATCCTCCACTGGTGAGGTATGAGAACTAGAAACTGCAGGCATCAGAACTAATCTTAGTGATGTAGCTCTGTTGGTTGATGGCCCTCCTTTGGGACTCCATGTGCATCCTCTACTGGTGAGGTATGAGAACTAGAAACTGCAGGCATCAGAACTAATCTTAGTGATGTAGCTCGGTTGGTGGATATCCCTCCTTTGAGACTCCATGTGCATCCTCCACTGGTGAGGCATGAGAACTAGAAACTGCAGGCATCAGAACTAATCTTAGTGATGTAGCCCGGTTGGAGGATATCCCTCCTTTGAGACTCCATGTGCATCCTCCACTGGTGAGGCATGAGAACTAGAAACTGCAGGCATCAGAACTAATCTTAGTGATGTAGCTCGGTTGGAGGATATCCCTCCTTTGGGACTCCATGTGCATCCTCCACTGGTGAGGTATGAGAACTAGAAACTGCAGGCATCAGAACTAATCTTAGTGATGTAGCTCTGTTGGTTAATGGCCCTCCTTTGGGACTCCATGTGCATCCTCTACTGGTGAGGTATGAGAACTAGAAACTGCAGGCATCAGAACTAATCTTAGTGATGTAGCTCGGTTGGTGGATATCCCTCCTTTGAGACTCCATGTGCATCCTCCACTGGTGAGGCATGAGAACTAGAAACTGCAGGCATCAGAACTAATCTTAGTGATGTAGCTCGGTTGGTTGATATCCCTCCTTTGGGACTCCATGTGCATCCTCCACTGGTGAGGCATGAGAACTAGAAACTGCAGGCATCAGAACTAATCTTAGTGATGTAGCTCGGTTGGTTGATATCCCTCCTTTGGGACTCCAAGTGCATCCTCTACTGGTGAGGCATGAGAACTAGAAACTGCAGGGTTCAGAGCTAATCTTAGTGATGTAGCTCGGTTGGTTGATATCCCTCCTTTGGGACTCCATGTGCATCCTCCACTGGTGAGGCATGAGAACTAGAAACTGCCGGGTTCAGAACTAATCTTAGTGATGTAGCTCGATTGGTTGATATCCCTCCTTTGGGACTCCATGTGCATCCTCCACTGGTGAGGCATGAGAACTAGAAATTGCAGCCATCAGAACTAATCTTAGTGATGTAGCTCGGTTGGTTGATATCCCTCCTTTGGGACTCCATGTGCATCCTCTACTGGTGAGGCATGAGAACTAAAAACTGCAGGGTTCAGAGCTAATCTTATTGATGTAGCTCGGTTGGTTGATATCCTTTGGGACTCCATGTGCATCCTCCACTGGTGAGGCATGAGAACTAGAAATTGCAGGCATCAGAACTAATCTTAGTGATGCAGCTCGGTTGGTTGATATCCCTCTTTTGGGACTCCATGTGCATCCTCCACTGGTGAGGTATGAGAACTAGAAATTGCAGGCATCAGAACTAATCTTAGTGATGTAGCTCGGTTGGTTGATATCCCTCCTTTGGGACTCCATGTGCATCCTCTACTGGTGAGGCATGAGAACTAGAAACTGCAGGGTTCAGAGCTAATCTTAGTGATGTAGCTCGGTTGGTTGATATCCTTTGGGACTCCATGTGCATCCTCCACTGGTGAGGCATGAGAACTAGAAATTGCAGGCATCAGAACTAATCTTAGTGATGTAGCTCGGTTGGTTGATATCCCTCTTTTGGGACTCCATGTGCATCCTCCACTGGTGAGGTATGAGAACTAGAAACTGCAGGCAACAGAACTAATCTTAGTGATGTAGCTCGGTTGGTTGATATCCCTATTTTGGGACTCCATGTGCATCCTCCACTGGTGAGGTATGAGAACTAGAAACTGCAGGAATCAAAACTAATCTTAGTAATGTAGCTTGGTTGGTGGATATCCCTCCTTTGGGACTCCATGTGCATCCTCCACTGGTGAGGTATGGGAACTAGAAACTGCCGGGTTCAGAGCTAATCTTAGTGATGTAGCTCGGTTGGTTGATATCCCTCCTTTGGGACTCCATGTGCATCCTCCACTGTTGAGGCATGAGAACTAGAAACTGCCGGGTTCAGATCTAATCTTAGTGATGTAGCTTGGTTGGTGGATATCCCTCCTTTGGGACTCTTGTGCATCCTCCACTGGTGAGGTATGAGAACTAGAAACTGCAGGCATCAGATCTAATCTTAGTGATGTAGCTCGGTTGGTAGATGTCCCTCCTTTGAGACTCCATGTGCATCCTCCACTGGTGAGGCATGAGAACTAGAAATTGCAGGCATCAGAACTAATCTTAGTGATGTAGATCGGTTGGTGGATATCCCTCCTTTGGGACTCCAGGTGCATCCTCCACTGGTGAGGCATGAGAACTAGAAACTGCAGGCATCAGAACTAATCTTAGTGATGTAGCTTGGTTGGTGGATATCCCTCCTTTGGGACCCCATGTGCATCCTCCACTGGTGAGGTATGAGAACTAGAAACTGCCTGGTTCAGAGCTAATCTTAGTGATGTAGCTTGGTTGGTGGATATCCCTCCTTTGGGACTCCATGTGCATCCTCTACTGTTGAGGCATGAGAACTAGAAACTGCAGGCATCAGAACTAATCTTAGTGATGTAGCTCGGTTGGTTGATATCCCTCTTTTGGGACTCCATGTGCATCCTCCACTGGTGAGGCATGAGAACTAGAAACTGCAGGCATCAGAAATAATCTAAGTGATGTAGCTTGGTTGATATCCCTCCTTTGGGACTCCATGTGCATCCTCCACTGGTGAGGCATGAGAACTGGAAACTTCAGGCATCAGAACTAATCTTAGTGATGTAGCTCGGTTGGTGGATATCCCTCCTTTGGGACTCCATGTGCATCCTCCACTGGTGAGGCATGAGAACTAGAAACTGCAGGCATCAGAACTAATCTTAGTGATGTAGCTCGGTTGGTGGATATCCCTCCTTTGGGAGTCCATGTGCATCCTCCACTGTTGAGGCATGAGAACTAGAAACGGCAGGCATCAGAACTAATCTTAGTGATGTAGCTCGGTTGGTGGATATCCCTACTTTGGGACTCTTGTGCATCCTCCACTGGTGAGGTATGAGAACTAGAAACTGCAGGCATCAGAAATAATCTTAGTGATGTAGCTCGGTTGGTGGATATCCCTCCTTTGGGACTCCATGTGCATCCTCCACTGGGGAGGTATGAGAACTAGAAACTGCAGGCATCAGAAATAATCTTAGTGATGTAGCTCGGTTGGTGGATATCCCTCCTTTGGGACTCTTGTGCATCCTCCACTGGTGAGGTATAAGAACTAGAAACTGCAGGCATCAGAACTAATTTTAGTGATGTAGCTCGGTTGGTGGATATCCCTACTTTGGGACTCCATGTGCATCCTCCACTGGTGAGGTATGAGAACTAGAAACTGCCGGGTTCAGAGCTAATCTTAGTGATGTAGCTCGGAGGGTTGATCTCCCTCCTTTGAGACTCTATGTGCATCCTCCACTTGTGAGGTATGAGAACTAGAAACTGCAGGCATCAAAACTAATCTTAATGATGTAGCTCATTTAGTTGATATCCCTCCTTTGGGGCTCCATGTGCATCCTCCACTTGTGAGGTATGAGAACTAGAAACTTCAGGCATCAAAACTAATCTTAATGATGTAGCTCATTTAGTTGATATCTCTCCTTTGGGACTCCATGTGCATCCTCCACTTGTGAGGTATGAGAACTAGAAACTGCAGGCATCAGAACTAATCTTAGTGATGTTGCTCGGTTGGTTGATATTCCACCTTTGGGACTCCATGTGCATCCTTCACTGGTGAGGTATGAGAACCAGAAACTGCTGGGTTCAGAGCTAATCTTAGTGATGTAGCTCGGACGGTTGATCTCCCTCCTTTGGGACTCCATGTGCATCCTCCACTGGTGAGGCATGAGAACTAGAAACTGCCGGGGTCAGAGCTAATCTTAGTGATGTAGCTCGGTTGGTGTATATCCCTCCTTTGGGACTCCATGTGCATCCTCCACTGGTGAGGCATGAGAACTAGAAACTGCCGGGTTCAGAGCTAATCTTAGTGATGTAGCTCAGAGGGTTGATCTCCCTCCTTTGGGACTCCATGTGCATCCTCCACTGGTGAGGCATGAGAACTAGAAACTGCCAGGTTCAGATCTAATCTTAGTGATGTAGCTCGGAGGGTTGATCTCCCTCCTTTGGGACTCCATGTGCATCCTCCAATGGTGAGGTATGAGAACTAGAAACTGCAGGCATCAAAACTAATCTTAATGATGTAGCTCATTTAGTGGATCTCCCTCCTTTGGGACTCCATGTGCATCCTCCACTGGTGAGGCATGAGAACTAGAAACTGCCAGGTTCAGATCTAATCTTAGTGATGTAGCTCGGAGGGTTGATCTCCCTCCTTTGGGACTCCATGTGCATCCTCCAATGGTGAGGTATGAGAACTAGAAACTGCAGGCATCAAAACTAATCTTAATGATGTATCTCATTTAGTTGATATCCCTCCTTTGGGACTCCATGTGCATCCTCCAATGGTGAGGCATGAGAACTAGAAACTTCAGGCATCGGAACTAATCTTAGTGATGTAGCTCGGTTGGTGTATATCCCTCCTTTGGGACTCCATGTGCATCCTCCACTGGTGAGGCATGAGAACTAGAAACTGCCGGGTTCAGATCTAATCTTAGTGATGTAGCTCGGAGGGTTGATCTCCCTCCTTTGGGACTCCATGTGCATCCTCCAATGGTGAGGTATGAGAACTAGAAACTGCAGGCATCAAAACTAATCTTAATGATGTATCTCATTTAGTTGATATCCCTCCTTTGGGACTCCATGTGCATCCTCCACTTGTGAGGTATGAGAACTAGAAACTGCAGGCATCAGAACTAATCTTAGTGATGTAGCTCGGTTGGTTGATATCCCTCCTTTGGGACTCCATGTGCATCCTCCACTGGTGAGGTATGAGAACTAGAAACTGCCGGGTTCAGAGCTTATCTCAGTGATGTAGCTCGGTTGGTGGATATCCCTCCTTTGGGACTCCATGTGCATCCTCCACTGGTGAGGCATGAGAACTAGAAACTGACGGGGTCAGATCTAATCTTAGTGATGTAGCTTGGTTGGAGGATATCCCTCCTTTGGGACTCCATGTGCATCCTCCACTGGTGAGGTATGAGAACTAGAAACTGCAGGCATCAAAACTAATCTTAATGATGTAGCTCATTTAGTTCATATCCCTCCTTTGGGACTCCATGTGCATCCTCCACTTGTGAGGTATGAGAACTAGAAACTGCAGGCATCAGAACTAATCTTAGTGATGTAGCTCGGTTGGTTGATATCCCTTCTTTGGGACTCCATGTGCATCCTCCACTGGTGAGGTATGAGAACTAGAAACTGCCGGGTTCAGAGCTTATCTCAGTGATGTAGCTCGGTTGGTGGATATCCCTCCTTTGGGACTCCATGTGCATCCTCCACTGGTGAGGCATGAGAACTAGAAACTGCAGGCATCAGAACTAATCTTAGTGATGTAGCTCGGTTGGTGGATATCCCTCCTTTGGGACTCCATGTGCATCCTCCACTGGTGAGGTATGAGAACTAGACACTGCAGGCATCAAAACTAATCTTAATGATGTAGCTCATTTAGTTGATATCCCTCCTTTGGGACTCCATGTGCATCCTCACTTGTGAGGTATGAGATCTAGAAACTGCAGGCATCAGAACTAATCTTAGTGATGTAGCTCGGTTGGTTGATATCCCTCCTTTGGGACTCCATGTGCATCCTCCACTGGTGAGGTGTGAGAACTAGAAACTGCCGGGTTCAGATCTTATCTCAGTGATGTAGCTCGGTTGGTGGATATCCCTCCTTTGGGACTCCATGTGCATCCTCCACTGGTGAGGCATGAGAACTAGAAACTGCAGGCATCAGAACTAATCTTAGTGATGTAGCTCGGCTGGTGGATATCCTTCCTTTGGGACTCCATGTGCATCCTCCACTGGTGAGGCATGAGAACTAGAAACTGCCTGGTTCAGAGCTAATCTTAGTGATGTAGCTCAGAGGGTTGATCTCCCTCCTTTGGGACTCCATGTGCATCCTCCACTGGTGAGGCATGAGAACTAGAAACTGCCGGGTTCAGAGCTAATCTTAGTGATGTAGCTCGGAGGGTTGATCTCCCTCCTTTGAGACTCTATGTGCATCCTCCACTTGTGAGGTATGAGAACTAGAAACTGCCGGCATCAAAACTAATCTTAATGATGTAGCTCATTTAGTTGATATCCCTCCTTTGGGACTCCATGTGCATCCTCCACTGTTGAGGCATGAGAACTAGAAACTGCAGGCATCAGAACTAATCTTAGTGATGTAGCTCGGTTGGTTGATATCCTTCCTTTGGGACTCCATGTGCATCCTCCACTGGTGAGGCATGAGAACTAGAAACTGCCGGGTTCAGAGCTAATCTTAGTGATGTAGCTCGGAGGGTTGATCTCCCTCCTTTGGGACTCCATGTGCATCCTCCACTTGTGAGGTATGAGAACTAGAAACTGCAGGCATCAGAACTAATCTTAGTGATGTAGCTCGGTTGGTGGATATCCCTCCTTTGGGACTCCATGTGCATCCTCCACTTGTGAGGGATGAGAACTAGAAACTGCAGCATCAGAACTAATCTTAGTGATGTAGCTCGGTTGGTGGATATCCCTACTTTGGGACTCCATGTACATCCTCCACTGTTGAGGCATGAGAACTAGAAACTGACGGGTTCAGATCTAATCTTAGTGATGTAGCTTGGTTGGAGGATATCCCTCCTTTGGAACTCCATGTGCATCCTCCACTGGTGAGGTATGAGAACTAGAAACTGCAGGCATCAGAACTAATCTTAGTGATGTAGCTCGGTTGGTGGATATCCCTCCTTTCGGACTCCATGTGCATCGTCCACTGGTGAGGCATGAGAACTAGAAACTGCCGGGTTCAGAGCTAATCTTAGTGATGTAGCTCGGAGGGTTGATCCCCCTCCTTTGGGACTCCATGTGCATCCTCCAATGGTGAGGCATGAGAACTAGAAACTGCAGGCATCAGAACTAATCTTAGTGATGTAGCTCGGTTGGTTGATCTCCCTCCTTTGGGACTCCATGTGCATCCTCCACTGGTGAGGCATGAGAACTTGAAACTGCAGGCATCAGAACTAATCTTAGTGATGTAGCTCGATTGGTTGATATCCCTCCTTTGGGACTCTATGTGCATCCTCCACTGGTGAGGCATGAGAACTAGAAACTGCAGGCATCAGAACTAATCTTAGTGATGTAGTTCGGTTGGTGGATATCCCTCCTTTGGGACTCCATGTGCATCCTCCACTGGTGAGGCATGAGAACTAGAAACTGCAGGCATCAAAACTAATCTTAGTGATGTAGCTCGGTTGGTGGATATCCCTCCTTTGAGACTCCATGTGCATCCTCCACTGGTGAGGCATGAGAACTAGAAACTGCAGGCATCAGAACTAATCTTAGTGATGTAGCTCGGTTGGAGGATATCCCTCCTTTGGGACTCCATGTGCAACCTCCACTGGTGAGGTATGAGAACTAGAAACTGCCGGGGTCAGAACTAATCTTAGTGATGTAGCTCGGTTGGAGGATATCCCTCCTTTGAGACTCTATGTGCATCCTCCACTGGTGAGGCATGAGAACTAGAAACTGCAGGCATCAGAACTAATCTTAGTGATGTAGCTCGGTTGGTGGATATCCCTCCTTTGGGACTCTTTTGCATCCTCCACTGGTGAGGTATATGAACTAGAAACTGCAGGCATCAGAAATAATCTTAGTGATGTAGCTCGGTTGGTGGATATCCCTCCTTTGAGACTCCATGTGCATCCTCCACTGGTGAGGCATGAGAACTAGAAACTGCAGGCATCAGAACTAATCTTAGTGATGTAGCTCGTTTGGTTGATATGCCTCCTTTGGGACTCCATGTGCATCCTCCACTGGTGAGGCATGAGAACTAGAAACTGCAGGCATCAGAACTAATCTTAGTGATGTAGCTCGGTTGGTTGATATCCCTCCTTTGGGACTCCATGTGCATCCTCCACTGGTGAGGTATGAGAACTAGAAACTGCAGGGTTCAGAGCTAATCTTAGTGATGTAGCTCAGTTGGTTGATATCCCTCCTTTGTGACTCCATGTGCATCCTCCACTGTTGAGGCATGAGAACTAGAAACTGCCGGGTTCAGATCTAATCTTAGTGATGTAGCTTGGTTGGTGGATATCCCTCCTTTGGGACTCTTTTCCATCCTCCTCTGGTGAGGTATAAGAACTAGAAACTGCAGGCATCAGAACTAATCTTAGTGATGTAGCTCGGTTGGTGGATATCCCTCCTTTGGGACTCCATGTGCATCCTCCACTGTTGAGGCATGAGAACTAGAAACTGCAGGCATCAGAACTAATCTTAGTGATGTAGCTCGGTTGGTTGATATCCCTCCTTTGGGACTCCATGTGCATCCTCCACTGGTGAGGTATGAGAACTAGAAACTGCAGGGTTCAGAGCTAATCTTAGTGATGTAGCTCAGTTGGTTGATATCCCTCCTTTGTGACTCCATGTGCATCCTCCACTGTTGAGGCATGAGAACTAGAAACTGCCGGGTTCAGATCTAATCTTAGTGATGTAGCTTGGTTGGTGGATATCCCTCCTTTGGGACTCTTTTGCATCCTCCACTGGTGAGGTATGAGAACTAGACACTGCAGGCATCAGAACTAATCTTAGTGATGTAGCTTGTTTGGTGGATATCCCTCCTTTCGGACTCTTTTGCATCCTCCACTGGTGAGGTATGAGAACTAGACACTGCAGGCATCAGAGCTAATCTTAGTGATGTAGCTTGGTTGGTGGATATCCCTCCTTTGGGACTCTTGTGCATCCTCCACTGGTGAGGCATGAGAACTAGAAACTGCCGGGGTCAGAGCTAATCTTAGTGATGTAGCTTGGTTGGTGGATATCCCTCCTTTGGGACTCTTGTGCATCCTCCACTGGTGAGGTATAAGAACTAGAAACTGCAGGCATCAGACCTAATCTTAGTGATGTAGCTCGGTTGGTGGATATCCCTCCTTTGAGACTCCATGTGCATCCTCCACTGGTGAGGCATGAGAACTGGAAACTTCAGGCATCAGAACTAATCTTAGTGATGTAGCTCGGTTGGTTGATATCCCTCCTTTGGGACTCCATGTGCATCCTCCACTGGTGAGGTATGAGAACTAGAAACTGCAGGGTTCAGAGCTAATCTTAGTGATGTAGCTCAGTTGGTTAATATCCCTCATTTGTGACTCCATGTGCATCCTCCACTGTTGAGGCATGAGAACTAGAAACTGCCGGGTTCAGATCTAATCTTAGTGATGTAGCTTGGTTGGTGGATATCCCTCCTTTGGGACTCTTTTCCATCCTCCACTGGTAAGGTATAAGAACTAGAAACTGCAGGCATCAGAACTAATCTTAGTGATGTAGCTCGGTTGGTGGATATCCCTCCTTTGGGACTCCATGTGCATCCTCCACTGTTGAGGCATGAGAACTAGAAACTGCAGGCATCAGAACTAATCTTAGTGATGTAGCTCGGTTGGTTGATATCCCTCCTTTGGGACTCCATGTGCATCCTCCACTGGTGAGGTATGAGAACTAGAAACTGCAGGGTTCAGAGCTAATCTTAGTGATGTAGCTCATTTGGTTGATATCCCTCCCTTGTGACTCCATGTGCATCCTCCACTGTTGAGGCATGAGAACTAGAAACTGCCGGGTTCAGATCTAATCTTAGTGATGTAGCTTGGTTGGTGGATATCCCTCCTTTGGGACTCTTTTGCATCCTCCACTGGTGAGGTATGAGAACTAGACACTGCAGGCATCAGAACTAATCTTAGTGATGTAGCTTGGTTGGTGGATATCCCTCCTTTGGGACTCTTGTGCATCCTCCACTGTTGAGGCATGAGAACTAGAAACTGACAGGTTCAGATCTAATCTTAGTGATGTAGCTTGGTTGGAGGATATCCCTCCTTTGGAACTCCATGTGCATCCTCCACTGGTGAGGTATGAGAACTAGAAACTGGAGGCATCAGAACTAATCTTAGTGATGTAGCTCGGTTGGTGGATATCCCTCCTTTCGGACTCCATGTGCATCGTCTACTGGTGAGGCATGAGAACTAGAAACTGCCGGGTTCAGAGCTAATCTTAGTGATGTAGCTCCGAGGGTTGATCCCCCTCCTTTGGGACTCCATGTGCATCCTCCACTGGTGAGGCATGAGAACTAGAAACTGCAGGCATCAGAACTAATCTTAGTGATGTAGCTCGGTTGGTGGATATCCCTCCTTTGGGACTCCATGTGCATCCTCCACTGGTGAGGCATGAGAACTAGAAACTGCCGGGTTCAGAGCTAATCTTAGTGATGTAGGTTGGTTGGTGTATATCCCTCCTTTCGGACTCCATGTGCATCCTCCACTGGTGAGGCATGAGAACTACAAGATGCCGGGTTCAGAGCTAATCTTAGTGATGTAGCTCGGAGGGTTGATCTCCCTCCTTTGGGACTCCATGTGCATCCTCCACTGGTGAGGCATGAGAACTAGAAACTGCCGGGTTCAGAGCTAATCTTAGTGATGTAGCTCGGAGGGTTGATCTCCCTCCTTTGGGACTCTATGTGCATCCTCCAATGGTGAGGCATGAGAACTAGAAACTGCAGGCATCAGAACTAATCTTAGTGATGTAGCTCGGTTGGTGGATATCCCTCCTTTGGGACTCCGTGTGCATCCTCCACTGGTGAGGCATGAGAACTAGAAACTGCCGGGTTCAGAGCTAATCTTAGTGATGTAGGTTGGTTGGTGTATATCCCTCCTTTCGGACTCCATGTGCATCCTCCACTAGTGAGGCAAGAGAACTAGAAACTGCAGGCATCAGAACTAATCTTAGTGATGTAGCTCGGTTGGTTGATATTCCACCTTTGGGACTCCATGTGCATCCTCCACTGGTGAGGTATGAGTACTAGAAACTGCAGGCATCAAAACTAATCTTAATGATGTAGCTCATTTAGTTGATATCCCTCCTTTGGGACTCCATGTGCATCCTCCACTGGTGAGGTATGAGAACTAGAAACTGCCGGGTTCAGATCTAATCTTAGTGATGTAGCTCTGTTGGTTGATGGCCCTCTTTTGGGACTCCATGTGCATCCTCCACTGGTGAGGTATGAGAACTAGAAACTGCAGGCATCAGAACTAATCTTAGTGATGTAGCTCTGTTGGTTGATGGCCCTCCTTTGGGACTCCATGTGCATCCTCTACTGGTGAGGTATGAGAACTAGAAACTGCAGGCATCAGAACTAATCTTAGTGATGTAGCTCGGTTGGTGGATATCCCTCCTTTGAGACTCCATGTGCATCCTCCACTGGTGAGGCATGAGAACTAGAAACTGCAGGCATCAGAACTAATCTTAGTGATGTAGCCCGGTTGGAGGATATCCCTCCTTTGAGACTCCATGTGCATCCTCCACTGGTGAGGCATGAGAACTAGAAACTGCAGGCATCAGAACTAATCTTAGTGATGTAGCTCGGTTGGAGGATATCCCTCCTTTGGGACTCCATGTGCATCCTCCACTGGTGAGGTATGAGAACTAGAAACTGCAGGCATCAGAACTAATCTTAGTGATGTAGCTCTGTTGGTTAATGGCCCTCCTTTGGGACTCCATGTGCATCCTCTACTGGTGAGGTATGAGAACTAGAAACTGCAGGCATCAGAACTAATCTTAGTGATGTAGCTCGGTTGGTGGATATCCCTCCTTTGAGACTCCATGTGCATCCTCCACTGGTGAGGCATGAGAACTAGAAACTGCAGGCATCAGAACTAATCTTAGTGATGTAGCTCGGTTGGTTGATATCCCTCCTTTGGGACTCCATGTGCATCCTCCACTGGTGAGGCATGAGAACTAGAAACTGCAGGCATCAGAACTAATCTTAGTGATGTAGCTCGGTTGGTTGATATCCCTCCTTTGGGACTCCAAGTGCATCCTCTACTGGTGAGGCATGAGAACTAGAAACTGCAGGGTTCAGAGCTAATCTTAGTGATGTAGCTCGGTTGGTTGATATCCCTCCTTTGGGACTCCATGTGCATCCTCCACTGGTGAGGCATGAGAACTAGAAACTGCCGGGTTCAGAACTAATCTTAGTGATGTAGCTCGATTGGTTGATATCCCTCCTTTGGGACTCCATGTGCATCCTCCACTGGTGAGGCATGAGAACTAGAAACTGCCGGGTTCAGATCTAATCTTAGTGATGTAGCTTGGTTGGTGGATATCCCTCCTTTGGGACTCTTTTGCATCCTCCACTGGTGAGGTATGAGAACTAGACACTGCAGGCATCAGAACTAATCTTAGTGATGTAGCTTGGTTGGTGGATATCCCTCCTTTCGGACTCTTTTGCATCCTCCACTGGTGAGGTATGAGAACTAGACACTGCAGGCATCAGAGCTAATCTTAGTGATGTAGCTTGGTTGGTGGATATCCCTCCTTTGGGACTCTTGTGCATCCTCCACTGGTGAGGCATGAGAACTAGAAACTGCCGGGGTCAGAGCTAATCTTAGTGATGTAGCTTGGTTGGTGGATATCCCTCCTTTGGGACTCTTGTGCATCCTCCACTGGTGAGGTATAAGAACTAGAAACTGCAGGCATCAGACCTAATCTTAGTGATGTAGCTCGGTTGGTGGATATCCCTCCTTTGAGACTCCATGTGCATCCTCCACTGGTGAGGCATGAGAACTGGAAACTTCAGGCATCAGAACTAATCTTAGTGATGTAGCTCGGTTGGTTGATATCCCTCCTTTGGGACTCCATGTGCATCCTCCACTGGTGAGGTATGAGAACTAGAAACTGCCGGGGTCAGAACTAATCTTAGTGATGTAGCTCGGTTGGAGGATATCCCTCCTTTGAGACTCTATGTGCATCCTCCACTGGTGAGGCATGAGAACTAGAAACTGCAGGCATCAGAACTAATCTTAGTGATGTAGCTCGGTTGGTGGATATCCCTCCTTTGGGACTCTTTTGCATCCTCCACTGGTGAGGTATATGAACTAGAAACTGCAGGCATCAGAAATAATCTTAGTGATGTAGCTCGGTTGGTGGATATCCCTCCTTTGAGACTCCATGTGCATCCTCCACTGGTGAGGCATGAGAACTAGAAACTGCAGGCATCAGAACTAATCTTAGTGATGTAGCTCGTTTGGTTGATATGCCTCCTTTGGGACTCCATGTGCATCCTCCACTGGTGAGGCATGAGAACTAGAAACTGCAGGCATCAGAACTAATCTTAGTGATGTAGCTCGGTTGGTTGATATCCCTCCTTTGGGACTCCATGTGCATCCTCCACTGGTGAGGTATGAGAACTAGAAACTGCAGGGTTCAGAGCTAATCTTAGTGATGTAGCTCAGTTGGTTGATATCCCTCCTTTGTGACTCCATGTGCATCCTCCACTGTTGAGGCATGAGAACTAGAAACTGCCGGGTTCAGATCTAATCTTAGTGATGTAGCTTGGTTGGTGGATATCCCTCCTTTGGGACTCTTTTCCATCCTCCTCTGGTGAGGTATAAGAACTAGAAACTGCAGGCATCAGAACTAATCTTAGTGATGTAGCTCGGTTGGTGGATATCCCTCCTTTGGGACTCCATGTGCATCCTCCACTGTTGAGGCATGAGAACTAGAAACTGCAGGCATCAGAACTAATCTTAGTGATGTAGCTCGGTTGGTTGATATCCCTCCTTTGGGACTCCATGTGCATCCTCCACTGGTGAGGTATGAGAACTAGAAACTGCAGGGTTCAGAGCTAATCTTAGTGATGTAGCTCAGTTGGTTGATATCCCTCCTTTGTGACTCCATGTGCATCCTCCACTGTTGAGGCATGAGAACTAGAAACTGCCGGGTTCAGATCTAATCTTAGTGATGTAGCTTGGTTGGTGGATATCCCTCCTTTGGGACTCTTTTGCATCCTCCACTGGTGAGGTATGAGAACTAGACACTGCAGGCATCAGAACTAATCTTAGTGATGTAGCTTGGTTGGTGGATATCCCTCCTTTCGGACTCTTTTGCATCCTCCACTGGTGAGGTATGAGAACTAGACACTGCAGGCATCAGAGCTAATCTTAGTGATGTAGCTTGGTTGGTGGATATCCCTCCTTTGGGACTCTTGTGCATCCTCCACTGGTGAGGCATGAGAACTAGAAACTGCCGGGGTCAGAGCTAATCTTAGTGATGTAGCTTGGTTGGTGGATATCCCTCCTTTGGGACTCTTGTGCATCCTCCACTGGTGAGGTATAAGAACTAGAAACTGCAGGCATCAGACCTAATCTTAGTGATGTAGCTCGGTTGGTGGATATCCCTCCTTTGAGACTCCATGTGCATCCTCCACTGGTGAGGCATGAGAACTGGAAACTTCAGGCATCAGAACTAATCTTAGTGATGTAGCTCGGTTGGTTGATATCCCTCCTTTGGGACTCCATGTGCATCCTCCACTGGTGAGGTATGAGAACTAGAAACTGCAGGGTTCAGAGCTAATCTTAGTGATGTAGCTCAGTTGGTTAATATCCCTCATTTGTGACTCCATGTGCATCCTCCACTGTTGAGGCATGAGAACTAGAAACTGCCGGGTTCAGATCTAATCTTAGTGATGTAGCTTGGTTGGTGGATATCCCTCCTTTGGGACTCTTTTCCATCCTCCACTGGTAAGGTATAAGAACTAGAAACTGCAGGCATCAGAACTAATCTTAGTGATGTAGCTCGGTTGGTGGATATCCCTCCTTTGGGACTCCATGTGCATCCTCCACTGTTGAGGCATGAGAACTAGAAACTGCAGGCATCAGAACTAATCTTAGTGATGTAGCTCGGTTGGTTGATATCCCTCCTTTGGGACTCCATGTGCATCCTCCACTGGTGAGGTATGAGAACTAGAAACTGCAGGGTTCAGAGCTAATCTTAGTGATGTAGCTCATTTGGTTGATATCCCTCCCTTGTGACTCCATGTGCATCCTCCACTGTTGAGGCATGAGAACTAGAAACTGCCGGGTTCAGATCTAATCTTAGTGATGTAGCTTGGTTGGTGGATATCCCTCCTTTGGGACTCTTTTGCATCCTCCACTGGTGAGGTATGAGAACTAGACACTGCAGGCATCAGAACTAATCTTAGTGATGTAGCTTGGTTGGTGGATATCCCTCCTTTGGGACTCTTGTGCATCCTCCACTGTTGAGGCATGAGAACTAGAAACTGACAGGTTCAGATCTAATCTTAGTGATGTAGCTTGGTTGGAGGATATCCCTCCTTTGGAACTCCATGTGCATCCTCCACTGGTGAGGTATGAGAACTAGAAACTGGAGGCATCAGAACTAATCTTAGTGATGTAGCTCGGTTGGTGGATATCCCTCCTTTCGGACTCCATGTGCATCGTCTACTGGTGAGGCATGAGAACTAGAAACTGCCGGGTTCAGAGCTAATCTTAGTGATGTAGCTCCGAGGGTTGATCCCCCTCCTTTGGGACTCCATGTGCATCCTCCACTGGTGAGGCATGAGAACTAGAAACTGCAGGCATCAGAACTAATCTTAGTGATGTAGCTCGGTTGGTGGATATCCCTCCTTTGGGACTCCATGTGCATCCTCCACTGGTGAGGCATGAGAACTAGAAACTGCCGGGTTCAGAGCTAATCTTAGTGATGTAGGTTGGTTGGTGTATATCCCTCCTTTCGGACTCCATGTGCATCCTCCACTGGTGAGGCATGAGAACTACAAGATGCCGGGTTCAGAGCTAATCTTAGTGATGTAGCTCGGAGGGTTGATCTCCCTCCTTTGGGACTCCATGTGCATCCTCCACTGGTGAGGCATGAGAACTAGAAACTGCCGGGTTCAGAGCTAATCTTAGTGATGTAGCTCGGAGGGTTGATCTCCCTCCTTTGGGACTCTATGTGCATCCTCCAATGGTGAGGCATGAGAACTAGAAACTGCAGGCATCAGAACTAATCTTAGTGATGTAGCTCGGTTGGTGGATATCCCTCCTTTGGGACTCCGTGTGCATCCTCCACTGGTGAGGCATGAGAACTAGAAACTGCCGGGTTCAGAGCTAATCTTAGTGATGTAGGTTGGTTGGTGTATATCCCTCCTTTCGGACTCCATGTGCATCCTCCACTAGTGAGGCAAGAGAACTAGAAACTGCAGGCATCAGAACTAATCTTAGTGATGTAGCTCGGTTGGTTGATATTCCACCTTTGGGACTCCATGTGCATCCTCCACTGGTGAGGTATGAGTACTAGAAACTGCAGGCATCAAAACTAATCTTAATGATGTAGCTCATTTAGTTGATATCCCTCCTTTGGGACTCCATGTGCATCCTCCACTGGTGAGGTATGAGAACTAGAAACTGCCGGGTTCAGATCTAATCTTAGTGATGTAGCTCTGTTGGTTGATGGCCCTCTTTTGGGACTCCATGTGCATCCTCCACTGGTGAGGTATGAGAACTAGAAACTGCAGGCATCAGAACTAATCTTAGTGATGTAGCTCTGTTGGTTGATGGCCCTCCTTTGGGACTCCATGTGCATCCTCTACTGGTGAGGTATGAGAACTAGAAACTGCAGGCATCAGAACTAATCTTAGTGATGTAGCTCGGTTGGTGGATATCCCTCCTTTGAGACTCCATGTGCATCCTCCACTGGTGAGGCATGAGAACTAGAAACTGCAGGCATCAGAACTAATCTTAGTGATGTAGCCCGGTTGGAGGATATCCCTCCTTTGAGACTCCATGTGCATCCTCCACTGGTGAGGCATGAGAACTAGAAACTGCAGGCATCAGAACTAATCTTAGTGATGTAGCTCGGTTGGAGGATATCCCTCCTTTGGGACTCCATGTGCATCCTCCACTGGTGAGGTATGAGAACTAGAAACTGCAGGCATCAGAACTAATCTTAGTGATGTAGCTCTGTTGGTTAATGGCCCTCCTTTGGGACTCCATGTGCATCCTCTACTGGTGAGGTATGAGAACTAGAAACTGCAGGCATCAGAACTAATCTTAGTGATGTAGCTCGGTTGGTGGATATCCCTCCTTTGAGACTCCATGTGCATCCTCCACTGGTGAGGCATGAGAACTAGAAACTGCAGGCATCAGAACTAATCTTAGTGATGTAGCTCGGTTGGTTGATATCCCTCCTTTGGGACTCCATGTGCATCCTCCACTGGTGAGGCATGAGAACTAGAAACTGCAGGCATCAGAACTAATCTTAGTGATGTAGCTCGGTTGGTTGATATCCCTCCTTTGGGACTCCAAGTGCATCCTCTACTGGTGAGGCATGAGAACTAGAAACTGCAGGGTTCAGAGCTAATCTTAGTGATGTAGCTCGGTTGGTTGATATCCCTCCTTTGGGACTCCATGTGCATCCTCCACTGGTGAGGCATGAGAACTAGAAACTGCCGGGTTCAGAACTAATCTTAGTGATGTAGCTCGATTGGTTGATATCCCTCCTTTGGGACTCCATGTGCATCCTCCACTGGTGAGGCATGAGAACTAGAAATTGCAGCCATCAGAACTAATCTTAGTGATGTAGCTCGGTTGGTTGATATCCCTCCTTTGGGACTCCATGTGCATCCTCTACTGGTGAGGCATGAGAACTAAAAACTGCAGGGTTCAGAGCTAATCTTATTGATGTAGCTCGGTTGGTTGATATCCTTTGGGACTCCATGTGCATCCTCCACTGGTGAGGCATGAGAACTAGAAATTGCAGGCATCAGAACTAATCTTAGTAATGCAGCTCGGTTGGTTGATATCCCTCTTTTGGGACTCCATGTGCATCCTCCACTGGTGAGGTATGAGAACTAGAAATTGCAGGCATCAGAACTAATCTTAGTGATGTAGCTCGGTTGGTTGATATCCCTCCTTTGGGACTCCATGTGCATCCTCTACTGGTGAGGCATGAGAACTAGAAACTGCAGGGTTCAGAGCTAATCTTAGTGATGTAGCTCGGTTGGTTGATATCCTTTGGGACTCCATGTGCATCCTCCACTGGTGAGGCATGAGAACTAGAAATTGCAGGCATCAGAACTAATCTTAGTGATGTAGCTCGGTTGGTTGATATCCCTCTTTTGGGACTCCATGTGCATCCTCCACTGGTGAGGTATGAGAACTAGAAACTGCAGGCAACAGAACTAATCTTAGTGATGTAGCTCGGTTGGTTGATATCCCTATTTTGGGACTCCATGTGCATCCTCCACTGGTGAGGTATGAGAACTAGAAACTGCAGGAATCAAAACTAATCTTAGTAATGTAGCTTGGTTGGTGGATATCCCTCCTTTGGGACTCCATGTGCATCCTCCACTGGTGAGGTATGGGAACTAGAAACTGCCGGGTTCAGAGCTAATCTTAGTGATGTAGCTCGGTTGGTTGATATCCCTCCTTTGGGACTCCATGTGCATCCTCCACTGTTGAGGCATGAGAACTAGAAACTGCCGGGTTCAGATCTAATCTTAGTGATGTAGCTTGGTTGGTGGATATCCCTCCTTTGGGACTCTTGTGCATCCTCCACTGGTGAGGTATGAGAACTAGAAACTGCAGGCATCAGATCTAATCTTAGTGATGTAGCTCGGTTGGTAGATGTCCCTCCTTTGAGACTCCATGTGCATCCTCCACTGGTGAGGCATGAGAACTAGAAATTGCAGGCATCAGAACTAATCTTAGTGATGTAGATCGGTTGGTGGATATCCCTCCTTTGGGACTCCAGGTGCATCCTCCACTGGTGAGGCATGAGAACTAGAAACTGCAGGCATCAGAACTAATCTTAGTGATGTAGCTTGGTTGGTGGATATCCCTCCTTTGGGACCCCATGTGCATCCTCCACTGGTGAGGTATGAGAACTAGAAACTGCCTGGTTCAGAGCTAATCTTAGTGATGTAGCTTGGTTGGTGGATATCCCTCCTTTGGGACTCCATGTGCATCCTCTACTGTTGAGGCATGAGAACTAGAAACTGCAGGCATCAGAACTAATCTTAGTGATGTAGCTCGGTTGGTTGATATCCCTCTTTTGGGACTCCATGTGCATCCTCCACTGGTGAGGCATGAGAACTAGAAACTGCAGGCATCAGAAATAATCTAAGTGATGTAGCTTGGTTGATATCCCTCCTTTGGGACTCCATGTGCATCCTCCACTGGTGAGGCATGAGAACTGGAAACTTCAGGCATCAGAACTAATCTTAGTGATGTAGCTCGGTTGGTGGATATCCCTCCTTTGGGACTCCATGTGCATCCTCCACTGGTGAGGCATGAGAACTAGAAACTGCAGGCATCAGAACTAATCTTAGTGATGTAGCTCGGTTGGTGGATATCCCTCCTTTGGGAGTCCATGTGCATCCTCCACTGTTGAGGCATGAGAACTAGAAACGGCAGGCATCAGAACTAATCTTAGTGATGTAGCTCGGTTGGTGGATATCCCTACTTTGGGACTCTTGTGCATCCTCCACTGGTGAGGTATGAGAACTAGAAACTGCAGGCATCAGAAATAATCTTAGTGATGTAGCTCGGTTGGTGGATATCCCTCCTTTGGGACTCCATGTGCATCCTCCACTGGGGAGGTATGAGAACTAGAAACTGCAGGCATCAGAAATAATCTTAGTGATGTAGCTCGGTTGGTGGATATCCCTCCTTTGGGACTCTTGTGCATCCTCCACTGGTGAGGTATAAGAACTAGAAACTGCAGGCATCAGAACTAATTTTAGTGATGTAGCTCGGTTGGTGGATATCCCTACTTTGGGACTCCATGTGCATCCTCCACTGGTGAGGTATGAGAACTAGAAACTGCCGGGTTCAGAGCTAATCTTAGTGATGTAGCTCGGAGGGTTGATCTCCCTCCTTTGAGACTCTATGTGCATCCTCCACTTGTGAGGTATGAGAACTAGAAACTGCAGGCATCAAAACTAATCTTAATGATGTAGCTCATTTAGTTGATATCCCTCCTTTGGGGCTCCATGTGCATCCTCCACTTGTGAGGTATGAGAACTAGAAACTTCAGGCATCAAAACTAATCTTAATGATGTAGCTCATTTAGTTGATATCTCTCCTTTGGGACTCCATGTGCATCCTCCACTTGTGAGGTATGAGAACTAGAAACTGCAGGCATCAGAACTAATCTTAGTGATGTTGCTCGGTTGGTTGATATTCCACCTTTGGGACTCCATGTGCATCCTTCACTGGTGAGGTATGAGAACCAGAAACTGCTGGGTTCAGAGCTAATCTTAGTGATGTAGCTCGGACGGTTGATCTCCCTCCTTTGGGACTCCATGTGCATCCTCCACTGGTGAGGCATGAGAACTAGAAACTGCCGGGGTCAGAGCTAATCTTAGTGATGTAGCTCGGTTGGTGTATATCCCTCCTTTGGGACTCCATGTGCATCCTCCACTGGTGAGGCATGAGAACTAGAAACTGCCGGGTTCAGAGCTAATCTTAGTGATGTAGCTCAGAGGGTTGATCTCCCTCCTTTGGGACTCCATGTGCATCCTCCACTGGTGAGGCATGAGAACTAGAAACTGCCAGGTTCAGATCTAATCTTAGTGATGTAGCTCGGAGGGTTGATCTCCCTCCTTTGGGACTCCATGTGCATCCTCCAATGGTGAGGTATGAGAACTAGAAACTGCAGGCATCAAAACTAATCTTAATGATGTAGCTCATTTAGTGGATCTCCCTCCTTTGGGACTCCATGTGCATCCTCCACTGGTGAGGCATGAGAACTAGAAACTGCCAGGTTCAGATCTAATCTTAGTGATGTAGCTCGGAGGGTTGATCTCCCTCCTTTGGGACTCCATGTGCATCCTCCAATGGTGAGGTATGAGAACTAGAAACTGCAGGCATCAAAACTAATCTTAATGATGTATCTCATTTAGTTGATATCCCTCCTTTGGGACTCCATGTGCATCCTCCAATGGTGAGGCATGAGAACTAGAAACTTCAGGCATCGGAACTAATCTTAGTGATGTAGCTCGGTTGGTGTATATCCCTCCTTTGGGACTCCATGTGCATCCTCCACTGGTGAGGCATGAGAACTAGAAACTGCCGGGTTCAGATCTAATCTTAGTGATGTAGCTCGGAGGGTTGATCTCCCTCCTTTGGGACTCCATGTGCATCCTCCAATGGTGAGGTATGAGAACTAGAAACTGCAGGCATCAAAACTAATCTTAATGATGTATCTCATTTAGTTGATATCCCTCCTTTGGGACTCCATGTGCATCCTCCACTTGTGAGGTATGAGAACTAGAAACTGCAGGCATCAGAACTAATCTTAGTGATGTAGCTCGGTTGGTTGATATCCCTCCTTTGGGACTCCATGTGCATCCTCCACTGGTGAGGTATGAGAACTAGAAACTGCCGGGTTCAGAGCTTATCTCAGTGATGTAGCTCGGTTGGTGGATATCCCTCCTTTGGGACTCCATGTGCATCCTCCACTGGTGAGGCATGAGAACTAGAAACTGACGGGGTCAGATCTAATCTTAGTGATGTAGCTTGGTTGGAGGATATCCCTCCTTTGGGACTCCATGTGCATCCTCCACTGGTGAGGTATGAGAACTAGAAACTGCAGGCATCAAAACTAATCTTAATGATGTAGCTCATTTAGTTCATATCCCTCCTTTGGGACTCCATGTGCATCCTCCACTTGTGAGGTATGAGAACTAGAAACTGCAGGCATCAGAACTAATCTTAGTGATGTAGCTCGGTTGGTTGATATCCCTCCTTTGGGACTCCATGTGCATCCTCCACTGGTGAGGTATGAGAACTAGAAACTGCCGGGTTCAGAGCTTATCTCAGTGATGTAGCTCGGTTGGTGGATATCCCTCCTTTGGGACTCCATGTGCATCCTCCACTGGTGAGGCATGAGAACTAGAAACTGCAGGCATCAGAACTAATCTTAGTGATGTAGCTCGGTTGGTGGATATCCCTCCTTTGGGACTCCATGTGCATCCTCCACTGGTGAGGTATGAGAACTAGACACTGCAGGCATCAAAACTAATCTTAATGATGTAGCTCATTTAGTTGATATCCCTCCTTTGGGACTCCATGTGCATCCTCACTTGTGAGGTATGAGATCTAGAAACTGCAGGCATCAGAACTAATCTTAGTGATGTAGCTCGGTTGGTTGATATCCCTCCTTTGGGACTCCATGTGCATCCTCCACTGGTGAGGTGTGAGAACTAGAAACTGCCGGGTTCAGATCTTATCTCAGTGATGTAGCTCGGTTGGTGGATATCCCTCCTTTGGGACTCCATGTGCATCCTCCACTGGTGAGGCATGAGAACTAGAAACTGCAGGCATCAGAACTAATCTTAGTGATGTAGCTCGGTTGGTGGATATCCTTCCTTTGGGACTCCATGTGCATCCTCCACTGGTGAGGCATGAGAACTAGAAACTGCCTGGTTCAGAGCTAATCTTAGTGATGTAGCTCAGAGGGTTGATCTCCCTCCTTTGGGACTCCATGTGCATCCTCCACTGGTGAGGCATGAGAACTAGAAACTGCCGGGTTCAGAGCTAATCTTAGTGATGTAGCTCGGAGGGTTGATCTCCCTCCTTTGAGACTCTATGTGCATCCTCCACTTGTGAGGTATGAGAACTAGAAACTGCCGGCATCAAAACTAATCTTAATGATGTAGCTCATTTAGTTGATATCCCTCCTTTGGGACTCCATGTGCATCCTCCACTGTTGAGGCATGAGAACTAGAAACTGCAGGCATCAGAACTAATCTTAGTGATGTAGCTCGGTTGGTTGATATCCTTCCTTTGGGACTCCATGTGCATCCTCCACTGGTGAGGCATGAGAACTAGAAACTGCCGGGTTCAGAGCTAATCTTAGTGATGTAGCTCGGAGGGTTGATCTCCCTCCTTTGGGACTCCATGTGCATCCTCCACTTGTGAGGTATGAGAACTAGAAACTGCAGGCATCAGAACTAATCTTAGTGATGTAGCTCGGTTGGTGGATATCCCTCCTTTGGGACTCCATGTGCATCCTCCACTTGTGAGGGATGAGAACTAGAAACTGCAGCATCAGAACTAATCTTAGTGATGTAGCTCGGTTGGTGGATATCCCTACTTTGGGACTCCATGTACATCCTCCACTGTTGAGGCATGAGAACTAGAAACTGACGGGTTCAGATCTAATCTTAGTGATGTAGCTTGGTTGGAGGATATCCCTCCTTTGGAACTCCATGTGCATCCTCCACTGGTGAGGTATGAGAACTAGAAACTGCAGGCATCAGAACTAATCTTAGTGATGTAGCTCGGTTGGTGGATATCCCTCCTTTCGGACTCCATGTGCATCGTCCACTGGTGAGGCATGAGAACTAGAAACTGCCGGGTTCAGAGCTAATCTTAGTGATGTAGCTCGGAGGGTTGATCCCCCTCCTTTGGGACTCCATGTGCATCCTCCAATGGTGAGGCATGAGAACTAGAAACTGCAGGCATCAGAACTAATCTTAGTGATGTAGCTCGGTTGGTTAATCTCCCTCCTTTGGGACTCCATGTGCATCCTCCACTGGTGAGGCATGAGAACTTGAAACTGCAGGCATCAGAACTAATCTTAGTGATGTAGCTCGATTGGTTGATATCCCTCCTTTGGGACTCTATGTGCATCCTCCACTGGTGAGGCATGAGAACTAGAAACTGCAGGCATCAGAACTAATCTTAGTGATGTAGTTCGGTTGGTGGATATCCCTCCTTTGGGACTCCATGTGCATCCTCCACTGGTGAGGCATGAGAACTAGAAACTGCAGGCATCAAAACTAATCTTAGTGATGTAGCTCGGTTGGTGGATATCCCTCCTTTGAGACTCCATGTGCATCCTCCACTGGTGAGGCATGAGAACTAGAAACTGCAGGCATCAGAACTAATCTTAGTGATGTAGCTCGGTTGGAGGATATCCCTCCTTTGGGACTCCATGTGCAACCTCCACTGGTGAGGTATGAGAACTAGAAACTGCCGGGGTCAGAACTAATCTTAGTGATGTAGCTCGGTTGGAGGATATCCCTCCTTTGAGACTCTATGTGCATCCTCCACTGGTGAGGCATGAGAACTAGAAACTGCAGGCATCAGAACTAATCTTAGTGATGTAGCTCGGTTGGTGGATATCCCTCCTTTGGGACTCTTTTGCATCCTCCACTGGTGAGGTATATGAACTAGAAACTGCAGGCATCAGAAATAATCTTAGTGATGTAGCTCGGTTGGTGGATATCCCTCCTTTGAGACTCCATGTGCATCCTCCACTGGTGAGGCATGAGAACTAGAAACTGCAGGCATCAGAACTAATCTTAGTGATGTAGCTCGTTTGGTTGATATGCCTCCTTTGGGACTCCATGTGCATCCTCCACTGGTGAGGCATGAGAACTAGAAACTGCAGGCATCAGAACTAATCTTAGTGATGTAGCTCGGTTGGTTGATATCCCTCCTTTGGGACTCCATGTGCATCCTCCACTGGTGAGGTATGAGAACTAGAAACTGCAGGGTTCAGAGCTAATCTTAGTGATGTAGCTCAGTTGGTTGATATCCCTCCTTTGTGACTCCATGTGCATCCTCCACTGTTGAGGCATGAGAACTAGAAACTGCCGGGTTCAGATCTAATCTTAGTGATGTAGCTTGGTTGGTGGATATCCCTCCTTTGGGACTCTTTTCCATCCTCCTCTGGTGAGGTATAAGAACTAGAAACTGCAGGCATCAGAACTAATCTTAGTGATGTAGCTCGGTTGGTGGATATCCCTCCTTTGGGACTCCATGTGCATCCTCCACTGTTGAGGCATGAGAACTAGAAACTGCAGGCATCAGAACTAATCTTAGTGATGTAGCTCGGTTGGTTGATATCCCTCCTTTGGGACTCCATGTGCATCCTCCACTGGTGAGGTATGAGAACTAGAAACTGCAGGGTTCAGAGCTAATCTTAGTGATGTAGCTCAGTTGGTTGATATCCCTCCTTTGTGACTCCATGTGCATCCTCCACTGTTGAGGCATGAGAACTAGAAACTGCCGGGTTCAGATCTAATCTTAGTGATGTAGCTTGGTTGGTGGATATCCCTCCTTTGGGACTCTTTTGCATCCTCCACTGGTGAGGTATGAGAACTAGACACTGCAGGCATCAGAACTAATCTTAGTGATGTAGCTTGGTTGGTGGATATCCCTCCTTTCGGACTCTTTTGCATCCTCCACTGGTGAGGTATGAGAACTAGACACTGCAGGCATCAGAGCTAATCTTAGTGATGTAGCTTGGTTGGTGGATATCCCTCCTTTGGGACTCTTGTGCATCCTCCACTGGTGAGGCATGAGAACTAGAAACTGCCGGGGTCAGAGCTAATCTTAGTGATGTAGCTTGGTTGGTGGATATCCCTCCTTTGGGACTCTTGTGCATCCTCCACTGGTGAGGTATAAGAACTAGAAACTGCAGGCATCAGACCTAATCTTAGTGATGTAGCTCGGTTGGTGGATATCCCTCCTTTGAGACTCCATGTGCATCCTCCACTGGTGAGGCATGAGAACTGGAAACTTCAGGCATCAGAACTAATCTTAGTGATGTAGCTCGGTTGGTGGATATCCCTCCTTTGGGACTCCATGTGCATCCTCCACTGGTGAGGTATGAGAACTAGAAACTGCCGGGGTCAGAGCTAATCTTAGTGATGTAGCTTGGTTGGTTGATATCCCTCCTTTGGGACCCCATGTGCATCCTCCACTGGTGAGGCATGAGAACTGGAAACTTCAGGCATCAGAACTAATCTTAGTGATGTAGCTCGATTGGTGGATATCCCTCCTTTGGGACTCCATGTGCATCCTCCACTGGTGAGGTATGAGAACTAGAAACTGCCGGGGTCAGAGCTAATCTTAGTGATGTAGCTTGGTTGGTTGATATCCCTCCTTTGGGACCCCATGTGCATCCTCCACTGGTGAGGCATGAGAACTGGAAACTTCAGGCATCAGAACTAATCTTAGTGATGTAGCTTGGTTGGTTGATATCCCTCCTTTGGGACCCCATGTGCATCCTCCACTGGTGAGGCATGAGAAAAGGAAACTTCAGGCATCAGAACTAATCTTAGTGATGTAGCTCGGTTGGTGTATATCCCTCCTTTGGGACTCCATGCGCATCCTCCACTGGTGAGGCATGAGAACTAGAAACTTCAGGCATCAGAACTAATCTTAGTGATGTAGCTCGGTTGGTGTATATCCCTCCTTTGGGACTCCATGTGCATCCTCCACTGGTGAGGCATGAGAACTAGAAACTGCAGGCATCAGATCTAATCTTAGTGATGTAGCTTGGCTGGTGGATATCCCTCCTTTGGGACTCTTGTGCATCCTCCACTGGTGAGGCATGAGAACTAGAAACTTCAGGCATCAGAACTAATCTTAGTGATGTAGCTCGGTTGGTGGATATCCCTCCTTTGGGACTCCATGTGCATCCTCCACTGGTGAGGCATGAGAACTAGAAACTGCAGGGTTCAGAGCTAATCTTAGTGATGTAGCTCGGTTGGTTGATAGCCTTCCTTTGCGACTCCATGTGCATCCTCCACTGGTGAGGTATGAGAACCAGAAACTGCAGGCATCAAAACTAATCTTAGTGATGTAGCTCATTTAGTTGATATCCCTCCTTAGGGACTCCATGTACATCCTCCACTTGTGAGGTATGAGAACTAGAAACTGCAGGCATCAGAACTAATCTTAGTGATGTAGCTCGGTTGGTTGATATCCCTCCTTTGGGACTCCATGTGCATCCTCCACTGGTGAGGTATGAGAACTAGAAACTGCAGGCAACAGAACTAATCTTAGTGATGTAGCTCGGTTGGTTGATATCCCTATTTTGGGACTCCATGTGCATCCTCCACTGGTGAGGTATGAGAACTAGAAACTGCAGGAATCAAAACTAATCTTAGTAATGTAGCTTGGTTGGTGGATATCCCTCCTTTGGGACTCCATGTGCATCCTCCACTGGTGAGGTATGGGAACTAGAAACTGCCGGGTTCAGAGCTAATCTTAGTGATGTAGCTCGGTTGGTTGATATCCCTCCTTTGGGACTCCATGTGCATCCTCCACTGTTGAGGCATGAGAACTAGAAACTGCCGGGTTCAGATCTAATCTTAGTGATGTAGCTTGGTTGGTGGATATCCCTCCTTTGGGACTCTTGTGCATCCTCCACTGGTGAGGTATGAGAACTAGAAACTGCAGGCATCAGATCTAATCTTAGTGATGTAGCTCGGTTGGTAGATGTCCCTCCTTTGAGACTCCATGTGCATCCTCCACTGGTGAGGCATGAGAACTAGAAATTGCAGGCATCAGAACTAATCTTAGTGATGTAGATCGGTTGGTGGATATCCCTCCTTTGGGACTCCAGGTGCATCCTCCACTGGTGAGGCATGAGAACTAGAAACTGCAGGCATCAGAACTAATCTTAGTGATGTAGCTTGGTTGGTGGATATCCCTCCTTTGGGACCCCATGTGCATCCTCCACTGGTGAGGTATGAGAACTAGAAACTGCCTGGTTCAGAGCTAATCTTAGTGATGTAGCTTGGTTGGTGGATATCCCTCCTTTGGGACTCCATGTGCATCCTCTACTGTTGAGGCATGAGAACTAGAAACTGCAGGCATCAGAACTAATCTTAGTGATGTAGCTCGGTTGGTTGATATCGCTCTTTTGGGACTCCATGTGCATCCTCCACTGGTGAGGCATGAGAACTAGAAACTGCAGGCATCAGAAATAATCTAAGTGATGTAGCTTGGTTGATATCCCTCCTTTGGGACTCCATGTGCATCCTCCACTGGTGAGGCATGAGAACTGGAAACTTCAGGCATCAGAACTAATCTTAGTGATGTAGCTCGGTTGGTGGATATCCCTCCTTTGGGACTCCATGTGCATCCTCCACTGGTGAGGCATGAGAACTAGAAACTGCAGGCATCAGAACTAATCTTAGTGATGTAGCTCGGTTGGTGGATATCCCTCCTTTGGGAGTCCATGTGCATCCTCCACTGTTGAGGCATGAGAACTAGAAACGGCAGGCATCAGAACTAATCTTAGTGATGTAGCTCGGTTGGTGGATATCCCTACTTTGGGACTCTTGTGCATCCTCCACTGGTGAGGTATGAGAACTAGAAACTGCAGGCATCAGAAATAATCTTAGTGATGTAGCTCGGTTGGTGGATATCCCTCCTTTGGGACTCCATGTGCATCCTCCACTGGGGAGGTATGAGAACTAGAAACTGCAGGCATCAGAAATAATCTTAGTGATGTAGCTCGGTTGGTGGATATCCCTCCTTTGGGACTCTTGTGCATCCTCCACTGGTGAGGTATAAGAACTAGAAACTGCAGGCATCAGAACTAATTTTAGTGATGTAGCTCGGTTGGTGGATATCCCTACTTTGGGACTCCATGTGCATCCTCCACTGGTGAGGTATGAGAACTAGAAACTGCCGGGTTCAGAGCTAATCTTAGTGATGTAGCTCGGAGGGTTGATCTCCCTCCTTTGAGACTCTATGTGCATCCTCCACTTGTGAGGTATGAGAACTAGAAACTGCAGGCATCAAAACTAATCTTAATGATGTAGCTCATTTAGTTGATATCCCTCCTTTGGGGCTCCATGTGCATCCTCCACTTGTGAGGTATGAGAACTAGAAACTTCAGGCATCAAAACTAATCTTAATGATGTAGCTCATTTAGTTGATATCCCTCCTTTGGGACTCCATGTGCATCCTCCACTTGTGAGGTATGAGAACTAGAAACTGCAGGCATCAGAACTAATCTTAGTGATGTTGCTCGGTTGGTTGATATTCCACCTTTGGGACTCCATGTGCATCCTTCACTGGTGAGGTATGAGAACCAGAAACTGCTGGGTTCAGAGCTAATCTTAGTGATGTAGCTCGGACGGTTGATCTCCCTCCTTTGGGACTCCATGTGCATCCTCCACTGGTGAGGCATGAGAACTAGAAACTGCCGGGGTCAGAGCTAATCTTAGTGATGTAGCTCGGTTGGTGTATATCCCTCCTTTGGGACTCCATGTGCATCCTCCACTGGTGAGGCATGAGAACTAGAAACTGCCGGGTTCAGAGCTAATCTTAGTGATGTAGCTCAGAGGGTTGATCTCCCTCCTTTGGGACTCCATGTGCATCCTCCACTGGTGAGGCATGAGAACTAGAAACTGCCAGGTTCAGATCTAATCTTAGTGATGTAGCTCGGAGGGTTGATCTCCCTCCTTTGGGACTCCATGTGCATCCTCCAATGGTGAGGTATGAGAACTAGAAACTGCAGGCATCAAAACTAATCTTAATGATGTAGCTCATTTAGTGGATCTCCCTCCTTTGGGACTCCATGTGCATCCTCCACTGGTGAGGCATGAGAACTAGAAACTTCAGGCATCGGAACTAATCTTAGTGATGTAGCTCGGTTGGTGTATATCCCTCCTTTGGGACTCCATGTGCATCCTCCACTGGTGAGGCATGAGAACTAGAAACTGCCGGGTTCAGATCTAATCTTAGTGATGTAGCTCGGAGGGTTGATCTCCCTCCTTTGGGACTCCATGTGCATCCTCCAATGGTGAGGTATGAGAACTAGAAACTGCAGGCATCAAAACTAATCTTAATGATGTATCTCATTTAGTTGATATCCCTCCTTTGGGACTCCATGTGCATCCTCCACTTGTGAGGTATGAGAACTAGAAACTGCAGGCATCAGAACTAATCTTAGTGATGTAGCTCGGTTGGTTGATATCCCTCCTTTGGGACTCCATGTGCATCCTCCACTGGTGAGGTATGAGAACTAGAAACTGCCGGGTTCAGAGCTTATCTCAGTGATGTAGCTCGGTTGGTGGATATCCCTCCTTTGGGACTCCATGTGCATCCTCCACTGGTGAGGCATGAGAACTAGAAACTGACGGGGTCAGATCTAATCTTAGTGATGTAGCTTGGTTGGAGGATATCCCTCCTTTGGGACTCCATGTGCATCCTCCACTGGTGAGGTATGAGAACTAGAAACTGCAGGCATCAAAACTAATCTTAATGATGTAGCTCATTTAGTTCATATCCCTCCTTTGGGACTCCATGTGCATCCTCCACTTGTGAGGTATGAGAACTAGAAACTGCAGGCATCAGAACTAATCTTAGTGATGTAGCTCGGTTGGTTGATATCCCTCCTTTGGGACTCCATGTGCATCCTCCACTGGTGAGGCATGAGAACTAGAAACTGACGGGGTCAGATCTAATCTTAGTGATGTAGCTTGGTTGGAGGATATCCCTCCTTTGGGACTCCATGTGCATCCTCCACTGGTGAGGTATGAGAACTAGAAACTGCAGGCATCAAAACTAATCTTAATGATGTAGCTCATTTAGTTCATATCCCTCCTTTGGGACTCCATGTGCATCCTCCACTTGTGAGGTATGAGAACTAGAAACTGCAGGCATCAGAACTAATCTTAGTGATGTAGCTCGGTTGGTGGATATCCCTCCTTTGGGACTCCATGTGCATCCTCCACTGGTGAGGCATGAGAACTAGAAACTGCAGGCATCAGAACTAATCTTAGTGATGTAGCTCGGTTGGTGGATATCCCTCCTTTGGGACTCCATGTGCATCCTCCACTGGTGAGGTATGAGAACTAGACACTGCAGGCATCAAAACTAATCTTAATGATGTAGCTCATTTAGTTGATATCCCTCCTTTGGGACTCCATGTGCATCCTCACTTGTGAGGTATGAGATCTAGAAACTGCAGGCATCAGAACTAATCTTAGTGATGTAGCTCGGTTGGTTGATATCCCTCCTTTGGGACTCCATGTGCATCCTCCACTGGTGAGGTGTGAGAACTAGAAACTGCCGGGTTCAGATCTTATCTCAGTGATGTAGCTCGGTTGGTGGATATCCCTCCTTTGGGACTCCATGTGCATCCTCCACTGGTGAGGCATGAGAACTAGAAACTGCAGGCATCAGAACTAATCTTAGTGATGTAGCTCGGTTGGTGGATATCCTTCCTTTGGGACTCCATGTGCATCCTCCACTGGTGAGGCATGAGAACTAGAAACTGCCTGGTTCAGAGCTAATCTTAGTGATGTAGCTCAGAGGGTTGATCTCCCTCCTTTGGGACTCCATGTGCATCCTCCACTGGTGAGGCATGAGAACTAGAAACTGCCGGGTTCAGAGCTAATCTTAGTGATGTAGCTCGGAGGGTTGATCTCCCTCCTTTGAGACTCTATGTGCATCCTCCACTTGTGAGGTATGAGAACTAGAAACTGCCGGCATCAAAACTAATCTTAATGATGTAGCTCATTTAGTTGATATCCCTCCTTTGGGACTCCATGTGCATCCTCCACTGGTGAGGCATGAGAACTAGAAACTGCCGGGTTCAGAGCTAATCTTAGTGATGTAGCTCGGAGGGTTGATCTCCCTCCTTTGGGACTCCATGTGCATCCTCCACTTGTGAGGTATGAGAACTAGAAACTGCAGGCATCAGAACTAATCTTAGTGATGTAGCTCGGTTGGTGGATATCCCTCCTTTGGGACTCCATGTGCATCCTCCACTTGTGAGGGATGAGAACTAGAAACTGCAGCATCAGAACTAATCTTAGTGATGTAGCTCGGTTGGTGGATATCCCTACTTTGGGACTCCATGTACATCCTCCACTGTTGAGGCATGAGAACTAGAAACTGACGGGTTCAGATCTAATCTTAGTGATGTAGCTTGGTTGGAGGATATCCCTCCTTTGGAACTCCATGTGCATCCTCCACTGGTGAGGTATGAGAACTAGAAACTGCAGGCATCAGAACTAATCTTAGTGATGTAGCTCGGTTGGTGGATATCCCTCCTTTCGGACTCCATGTGCATCGTCCACTGGTGAGGCATGAGAACTAGAAACTGCCGGGTTCAGAGCTAATCTTAGTGATGTAGCTCGGAGGGTTGATCCCCCTCCTTTGGGACTCCATGTGCATCCTCCAATGGTGAGGCATGAGAACTAGAAACTGCAGGCATCAGAACTAATCTTAGTGATGTAGCTCGGTTGGTTGATCTCCCTCCTTTGGGACTCCATGTGCATCCTCCACTGGTGAGGCATGAGAACTTGAAACTGCAGGCATCAGAACTAATCTTAGTGATGTAGCTCGATTGGTTGATATCCCTCCTTTGGGACTCTATGTGCATCCTCCACTGGTGAGGCATGAGAACTAGAAACTGCAGGCATCAGAACTAATCTTAGTGATGTAGTTCGGTTGGTGGATATCCCTCCTTTGGGACTCCATGTGCATCCTCCACTGGTGAGGCATGAGAACTAGAAACTGCAGGCATCAAAACTAATCTTAGTGATGTAGCTCGGTTGGTGGATATCCCTCCTTTGAGACTCCATGTGCATCCTCCACTGGTGAGGCATGAGGACTAGAAACTGCAGGCATCAGAACTAATCTTAGTGATGTAGCTCGGTTGGAGGATATCCCTCCTTTGGGACTCCATGTGCAACCTCCACTGGTGAGGTATGAGAACTAGAAACTGCCGGGGTCAGAACTAATCTTAGTGATGTAGCTCGGTTGGAGGATATCCCTCCTTTGAGACTCTATGTGCATCCTCCACTGGTGAGGCATGAGAACTAGAAACTGCAGGCATCAGAACTAATCTTAGTGATGTAGCTCGGTTGGTGGATATCCCTCCTTTGGGACTCTTTTGCATCCTCCACTGGTGAGGTATATGAACTAGAAACTGCAGGCATCAGAAATAATCTTAGTGATGTAGCTCGGTTGGTGGATATCCCTCCTTTGAGACTCCATGTGCATCCTCCACTGGTGAGGCATGAGAACTAGAAACTGCAGGCATCAGAACTAATCTTAGTGATGTAGCTCGTTTGGTTGATATTCCTCCTTTGGGACTCCATGTGCATCCTCCACTGGTGAGGCATGAGAACTAGAAACTGCAGGCATCAGAACTAATCTTAGTGATGTAGCTCGGTTGGTTGATATCCCTCCTTTGGGACTCCATGTGCATCCTCCACTGGTGAGGTATGAGAACTAGAAACTGCAGGGTTCAGAGCTAATCTTAGTGATGTAGCTCAGTTGGTTGATATCCCTCCTTTGTGACTCCATGTGCATCCTCCACTGTTGAGGCGTGAGAACTAGAAACTGCCGGGTTCAGATCTAATCTTAGTGATGTAGCTTGGTTGGTGGATATCCCTCCTTTGGGACTCTTTTCCATCCTCCTCTGGTGAGGTATAAGAACTAGAAACTGCAGGCATCAGAACTAATCTTAGTGATGTAGCTCGGTTGGTGGATATCCCTCCTTTGGGACTCCATGTGCATCCTCCACTGTTGAGGCATGAGAACTAGAAACTGCAGGCATCAGAACTAATCTTAGTGATGTAGCTCGGTTGGTTGATATCCCTCCTTTGGGACTCCATGTGCATCCTCCACTGGTGAGGTATGAGAACTAGAAACTGCAGGGTTCAGAGCTAATCTTAGTGATGTAGCTCAGTTGGTTGATATCCCTCCTTTGTGACTCCATGTGCATCCTCCACTGTTGAGGCATGAGAACTAGAAACTGCCGGGTTCAGATCTAATCTTAGTGATGTAGCTTGGTTGGTGGATATCCCTCCTTTGGGACTCTTTTGCATCCTCCACTGGTGAGGTATGAGAACTAGACACTGCAGGCATCAGAACTAATCTTAATGATGTAGCTTGGTTGGTGGATATCCCTCCTTTCGGACTCTTTTGCATCCTCCACTGGTGAGGTATGAGAACTAGACACTGCAGGCATCAGAGCTAATCTTAGTGATGTAGCTTGGTTGGTGGATATCCCTCCTTTGGGACTCTTGTGCATCCTCCACTGGTGAGGCATGAGAACTAGAAACTGCCGGGGTCAGAGCTAATCTTAGTGATGTAGCTTGGTTGGTGGATATCCCTCCTTTGGGACTCTTGTGCATCCTCCACTGGTGAGGTATAAGAACTAGAAACTGCAGGCATCAGACCTAATCTTAGTGATGTAGCTCGGTTGGTGGATATCCCTCCTTTGAGACTCCATGTGCATCCTCCACTGGTGAGGCATGAGAACTGGAAACTTCAGGCATCAGAACTAATCTTAGTGATGTAGCTCGGTTGGTGGATATCCCTCCTTTGGGACTCCATGTGCATCCTCCACTGGTGAGGTATGAGAACTAGAAACTGCCGGGGTCAGAGCTAATCTTAGTGATGTAGCTTGGTTGGTGGATATCCCTCCTTTGGGACTCTTTTGCATCCTCCACTGGTGAGGTATGAGAACTAGACACTGCAGGCATCAGAACTAATCTTAGTGATGTAGCTTGGTTGGTGGATATCCCTCCTTTCGGACTCTTTTGCATCCTCCACTGGTGAGGTATGAGAACTAGACACTGCAGGCATCAGAGCTAATCTTAGTGATGTAGCTTGGTTGGTGGATATCCCTCCTTTGGGACTCTTGTGCATCCTCCACTGGTGAGGCATGAGAACTAGAAACTGCCGGGGTCAGAGCTAATCTTAGTGATGTAGCTTGGTTGGTGGATATCCCTCCTTTGGGACTCTTGTGCATCCTCCACTGGTGAGGTATAAGAACTAGAAACTGCAGGCATCAGACCTAATCTTAGTGATGTAGCTCGGTTGGTGGATATCCCTCCTTTGAGACTCCATGTGCATCCTCCACTGGTGAGGCATGAGAACTGGAAACTTCAGGCATCAGAACTAATCTTAGTGATGTAGCTCGGTTGGTGGATATCCCTCCTTTGGGACTCCATGTGCATCCTCCACTGGTGAGGTATGAGAACTAGAAACTGCCGGGGTCAGAGCTAATCTTAGTGATGTAGCTTGGTTGGTTGATATCCCTCCTTTGGGACCCCATGTGCATCCTCCACTGGTGAGGCATGAGAACTGGAAACTTCAGGCATCAGAACTAATCTTAGTGATGTAGCTCGATTGGTGGATATCCCTCCTTTGGGACTCCATGTGCATCCTCCACTGGTGAGGTATGAGAACTAGAAACTGCCGGGGTCAGAGCTAATCTTAGTGATGTAGCTTGGTTGGTTGATATCCCTCCTTTGGGACCCCATGTGCATCCTCCACTGGTGAGGCATGAGAACTGGAAACTTCAGGCATCAGAACTAATCTTAGTGATGTAGCTTGGTTGGTTGATATCCCTCCTTTGGGACCCCATGTGCATCCTCCACTGGTGAGGCATGAGAAAAGGAAACTTCAGGCATCAGAACTAATCTTAGTGATGTAGCTCGGTTGGTGTATATCCCTCCTTTGGGACTCCATGTGCATCCTCCACTGGTGAGGCATGAGAACTAGAAACTGCAGGCATCAGATCTAATCTTAGTGATGTAGCTTGGCTGGTGGATATCCCTCCTTTGGGACTCTTGTGCATCCTCCACTGGTGAGGCATGAGAACTAGAAACTTCAGGCATCAGAACTAATCTTAGTGATGTAGCTCGGTTGGTGGATATCCCTCCTTTGGGACTCCATGTGCATCCTCCACTGGTGAGGCATGAGAACTAGAAACTGCAGGGTTCAGAGCTAATCTTAGTGATGTAGCTCGGTTGGTTGATAGCCTTCCTTTGCGACTCCATGTGCATCCTCCACTGGTGAGGTATGAGAACCAGAAACTGCAGGCATCAAAACTAATCTTAGTGATGTAGCTCATTTAGTTGATATCCCTCCTTAGGGACTCCATGTACATCCTCCACTTGTGAGGTATGAGAACTAGAAACTGCAGGCATCAGAACTAATCTTAGTGATGTAGCTCGGTTGGTTGATATCCCTCCTTTGGGACTCCATGTGCATCCTCCACTGGTGAGGTATGAGAACTAGAAACTGCAGGCAACAGAACTAATCTTAGTGATGTAGCTCGGTTGGTTGATATCCCTATTTTGGGACTCCATGTGCATCCTCCACTGGTGAGGTATGAGAACTAGAAACTGCAGGAATCAAAACTAATCTTAGTAATGTAGCTTGGTTGGTGGATATCCCTCCTTTGGGACTCCATGTGCATCCTCCACTGGTGAGGTATGGGAACTAGAAACTGCCGGGTTCAGAGCTAATCTTAGTGATGTAGCTCGGTTGGTTGATATCCCTCCTTTGGGACTCCATGTGCATCCTCCACTGGTGAGGTATGAGAACTAGAAACTGCCGGGGTCAGAGCTAATCTTAGTGATGTAGCTTGGTTGGTTGATGGCCCTCCTTTGGGACTCCATGTGCATCCTCCACTTGTGAGGTATGAGAACTAGAAACTGCAGGCATCAGATCTAATCTTAGTGATGTATCTTGGTTGGTGGATCTCCTTTGGGACTCCATGTGCATCCTCCACTGGTGAGACATGAGAACTAGAAACTGCAGGGTTCAGAGCTAATTTTAGTGATGTAGCTCGGTTGGTTGATAGCCTTCCTTTGCGACTCCATGTGCATCCTCCACTGGTGAGGTATGAGAACTAGAAACTGCAGGCATCAAAACTAATCTTAGTGATGTAGCTCATTTAGTTGATATCCCTCCTTTGGGACTCCATGTACATCCTCCACTTGTGAGGTATGAGAACTAGAAACTGCAGGCATCAGAACTAATCTTAGTGATGTAGCTCGGTTGGTTGATATCCCTCCTTTGGGACTCCATGTGCATCCTCCACTGGTGAGGTATGAGAACTAGAAACTGCCGGGTTCAGAGCTAATCTCAGTAATGTAGCTCGGTTGGTGGATATCCCTACTTTCGGACTCCATGTGCATCCTCCACTGTTGAGGCATGAGAACTAGAAACTGCCGGGTTCAGATCTAATCTTAGTGATGTAGCTCGATTGGTTTATATCCCTCCTTTGGGAGTCCATGTGCATCCTCCACTGGTGAGGCATGAGAGCTAGAAACTGCTGGCATCAGAACTAATCTTAGTGATGTAGCTCGGTTGGTGGATATCCCTCCTTTGGGACTCCATGTGCATCCTCCACTGGTGAGGCATGAGAACTAGAAACTGCTGGGTTCAGAGCTAATCTTAGTGATGTAGCTTGGTTGGTGGATATCCCTCCTTTGGGACTCCATGTGCATCATCTACTGTTGAGGCATGAGAACAAGAAACTGCAGGCATCAGAACTAATCTTAGTGATGTAGCTCGGTTGGTTGATATCCCTCTTTTGGGACTCCATGTGCATCCTCCACTGGTGAGGCATGAGAACTAGAAACTGCAGGCATCAGAAATAATCTTAGTGATGTAGCTTGGTTGATATCCCTCCTTTGGGACTCCATGTGCATCCTCCACTGGTGAGGTATGAGAACTAGAAACTGCAGGCATCAGAACTAATCTTAGTGATGTAGCTTGGTTGGTGGATATCCCTCCTTTGGGACTCCATGTGCATCCTCCACTGGTGAGGCATGAGAACTAGAAACTGCCGGGTTCAGAGCTTATCTCAGTGATGTAGCTCGGTTGGTGGATATCCCTCCTTTGGGACTCCATGTGCATCCTCCACTGGTGAGGCATGAGAACTAGAAACTTCAGGCATCAGAACTAATCTTAGTGATGTAGCTTGGTTGGTGGATATCCCTCCTTTGGGACCCCATGTGCATCCTCCACTGGTGAGGCATGAGAACTAGAAACTGCAGGCGTCAGAAATAATCTTAGTGATGTAGCTTGGTTGATATCCCTCCTTTGGGACTCCATCTGCATCCTCCACTGGTGAGGCATGAGAACTGGAAACTTCAGGCATCAGAACTAATCTTAGTGATGTAGCTTGGTTGGTGGATATCCCTCCTTTGGGACCCCATGTGCATCCTCCACTGGTGAGGCATGAGAACTAGAAACTGCAGGCGTCAGAAATAATCTTAGTGATGTAGCTTGGTTGATATCCCTCCTTTGGGACTCCATGTGCATCTCCACTGGTGAGGCATGAGAACTGGAAACTTCAGGCATCAGAACTAATCTTAGTGATGTAGCTCGGTTGGTTGATATCCCTCCTTTGGGACTCCATGTGCATCCTCCACTGGTGAGGCATGAGAACTAGAAACTGCCGGGTTCAGAACTAATCTTAGTGATGTAGCTCGATTGGTTGATATCCCTCCTTTGGGACTCCATGTGCATCCTCCACTGGTGAGGCATGAGAACTAGAAACTGCTGGCATCAGAACTAATCTTAGTGATGTAGCTTGGTTGGTGGATATCCCTCCTTTGGGACTCCATGTGCATCCTGCACTGGTGAGGTATGAGAACTAGAAACTGCAGGGTTCAGAGCTAACCTTAGTGATGTAGCTTGGTCGGTGGATATCCGTCCTTTGGGACTCTTGTGCATCCTCCACTGGTGAGGTATGAGAACTAGAAACTGCAGGCATCAGAAATAATCTTAGTGATGTAGCTCGGTTGGTGGATATCCCTCCTTTGGGACTCCATGTGCATCCTCCACTGGTGAGGTATGAGAACTAGAAACTGCAGGCATCAGAAATAATCTTAGTGATGTAGCTCGGTTGGTGGATATCCCTCCTTTGGGACTCTTGTGCATCCTCCACTGGTGAGGTATAAGAACTAGAAACTGCAGGCATCAGAACTAATCTCAGTGATGTAGCTCGGTTGGTGGATATTGAAGGCAAGCGTCCCCAAACAGCACGATCCTCCCCGCAATGAGAGACAATGAAGGACTCTCCCAAGATGGGAATAAGGCCAAGACAGAGTGCGGGTGAGCGTAAATGGGAGTTTATCAATCAGAATAGGGCATGCAAAGAACTCTGCAAACTCCGAGAGCGCTCTGTCTGACAATAGCAAAGACAGGCGTATATATTTACAAAAAACGTCATAAGAACCTACATACTATAGGGGGCACAAGTTCATGGGGATTGGGTGGCGACGACTAACTATAGGTGCTGCTGTGATGTGGTTGGCTTTGGCTGGAAGACATCACTGGGCAGCCTCGTGGGTTGGGCTGGGCCTGGCAGGGTGGCGGAGTTCATCCAGGCGGTGTTGTGGGGCCATCGCGGCCAGTGGCAGAGATGAATGTCTTCTCCTGACTTATTAGCCCTAGGCCATGCACACCGCAGTCATTCAAACATTTTTTTGGTATTATCTTCTTTAGTAAATCTTACAATAGGTTATACAACAGGTTAATGCAACACAGGAGGAATGCACCTTGTGCGGGGACTGGAGGTAATACGTCAGGGCATGGTTACCAGTGTCCTGTTGACCGGGGCCATAGGTCGAGGGGCTAAGCTTCAGGGCCTGGGACGGGCGGTACATGTCTTTCTGCCTTGTTAGAAGTTGTTATGGATGTTCCGCTGTGTGTTGTCAAAGTGTTGGGTGTCTTGATTGCACAGGGCCATAAGTCTAAGATGGTCCGGTGGGTTGTGAGGTTTACGAGGGGGCGCGTGTGGTCAGGCAGAGGTTTACTGCTGTGCTGTAAATAATGCATGTGGCAGGTGGTGGCCTTGAGTGCTACAGAGGGGGTTACAAATCTTTGAAGTGACTCCAGTCTGGCTGGGGGAGGTAACGCAGCGCGGCGCGGTCTCTGCTCTCATGCCTTGGCAGCCTTCGCAGGGTGGGAGTGGGAATGGCCTTGCACGTATTTCACAAAGGTATCTCCCTCGTGTGTTGCCGATTTAGGTAAAGACATCACAAACATTTGAACACTCTATAATACCTATTCAAAACATTACAAAACATGCATTTAAACTTTGCTGGATGTGTCTTGATTATACCCAGTCTGAGTACCTTATTCATACATTATGTTTTAACAAGTGCAGTATTTAGTTATATGCATATATATATTTGCAGTAAGTGAGGTAGAGTTAGGGTTGGTGGAGAACATAGAAAGTAACCCGCCACTTGTTCGTGACGGTGGTGGCGCATGTGGGGCCTAGACATGCACACATGACATGCGCCTTCCCATGCATTCTTCACATGGGCCCTTTGTATGGTTACATTCGTTTTCTTGTGTCCTCTAGCAGCATTAGTTCAGTTATGGCACGAGCCCATGGGGTGTAAGTTTTCCAGACACACACGTAACAAACAGATTCCTGGTGCGTGCCGTTATTATTAGTACCCAACTGCAATGGTATATGCTCACCATCGCTTATATCATGGGGGCATGATCTCTTGTAATTATACATCTTACAGGCTTTTGTAATATAAGGGATTTTATGAGAGAAAAGCATCCTTTGCAAGTAGTCTCAACATTAATATACAAAGATTGTCTGGCATGTAACGACCATTTTACTGTTCTTTTCATTTGCCTAGGCCTGTTGGCCGGGTCATGCTGGGAGCGATGATACATTGCGGGAGGTGAACTGTTACAATGTTAGTGTATTACACTAGCTCATGTCCGTCTTGTTCGTGGGAACGTGCTCGCAGCTGATCTGCCAGGGTGCTGCGGCAACAAGGATGACTGAAACCCTCCAAGGGTGGGGGCCGCGCTACAGTGCGCGGAGCTCACACCATCTTTATCAGACAAAATGGTTTCTAGGCCTGGCTACATTTTAATACATGTGGGCAATTAATACGTGCGGGCAATGTCTCCAGTGGGTGAACCCTCCACCACCTGGGCCCGGGTGGCATGAGGGGACGCCCAAGAGAGCCATAGTCCTCACCTGGGGAGAAAGTGTAGGCGAGGGGGGGTCTTCTTGGACCAGTCCTCCCCTACATTTCCCCCCTTTCGTTACTTAAAGTAACGAACTCTTCAAATCTTCTATCCTCCTACACTCTGCCTCGTTCATCACCGCCTCATCCCATGCAGGAGTTCCTTTTATGGGCATCCATGCTCTGCACACCCCCCTTAAGCTTTCACCTCTCCGGGCGTATTCATCTGGGGTACACATTAGATATATGCACCCACCATCTCCTTCCAAATCTACCCAAACTTCCTCATACCATTCTAGTATACGGGGCTCTTTGATTGTGGTGTGCCACAACTTATCTACAATATCTTTATCGTGGTATATAGGCACCAGTTGGTACTTGGGCGCGTTATCTATCCCTGTTTGCACTTGTGCTTCTTGCATCGTTTTTATTGTTCCGTGTGAGTTGCCCATTGTCACCATCATCATTGCACCATTTGGTACTGCGTTAGCACAAACTCGAAGACCCACCTGGCACAGGCAAAAAAGTAGAAGGAGGAACACAACAGCTGGTATTAAAAATTTCACAGTTGTTCCAAGCCATGAGAAGATGTTGTCAAACCATGTACTCGCTTCTGCTCCGCCTTCCATTTTCATTTTTTCTCCTAGGTTGTGGACTGCTTCAATCACATGGGACAGGGAGCCATTCTCTGCGTCTTCAGAAGGTACGAAAGTGCAGCAGGCACTTCCTATTTTTTGGCAAACACCACCGTCCATCGCCGTCAACAGGTCCAGAACATACCTGTTTTGCATGGTCATTAGTCGTAAAGCTCTTAGTTCCACTTTGATAATATTGAAGCCTTCTTCAGTGTCGTTCGCCAGCTGAATCAATTCCCAGCGTGTTATCTGGAGCCATTTTGCGTTTGCCCTTGCTTGGACACTTGAGACGAGTGAGGCAAAAAATGTTTCTGCTGAGCTGAATAATCGATATTTGTCTGGGATCTGAGCCAATAGTTCTGACGATGCCTTTGATATGTAATTTGATGCTCGCCTGTTACGGGTCAGCACTTCTTCCTTGTTTCCAGAAGACAGGACATATATTTGTGTCTCTGCAGTTGGTTGAGCCACACTCTGCATGCGTTCCTGTGTCCCATCGACGTGGCTTTCTGGTATCACCATTAGGGCTGAGTGCAGAGTGGCCATTGAGCAGCTGCCACTCCATGACTGGGGGAGGTGTAGGTATGCCTGTTTGCCGCACACCCAGTACGTGTCCATCAGGGCCGCTGTCCCTTTCCTTAGGTCTGGGATGGTGAGGGTCTTGTTGCAGTTCTTGTTTGTTCCCATGGGGGTTCTCCCTTCTCCTTTAAAGCACAGTTTATAGTCCATTTCGCTCTGCAGTTTGAACGGCTTTTCAATGGCAGTTACCCAAGTTAGCTTTGAAATGTGTTCTCTCCATACTGGTGTGCATGTTTCCTCTATCCACTGCAATTTATCCGGCGCCACACCTCTTAGTGCTTCCGCTTTGCACAGTACTTCTTCATCCTTCCGCTTGTTGTCAGAAAAAAGTGTCCCTTCTATCACAAAAAATGGTTCTTTCAAACATACTACTCCTGCCGTTTTTGGGTAACACGTTTTCTCGTTCTGCAGCATTTGAAAAGTCACTTCGTGTGCCTGGAAGGTGTTCTTAATCCTGCACAGCGTGAGATGAAGGAGACATTGGGCATCCACAATAGGCAACTCTTTAGGTAACAACACTTTGGGTGTACCTGATGCATGGGGGATGAGGGAACAGACATAACAGCTCTCGTTTGTTGTCTGTTTAGCTGTGGCACTCATGTCTGCATACCACTTATTTGTTTGATGGGGGTGTCGTGGGTCTTCCATCTCATCTAGACCTAGCCCATAGTACTCATCGTACTTTCTCCTCCCTGCTTCTCTCTTTCGTCTATTGTTCTTGTTACTCATGTACTTCCCACCCCCCTAGGCAGTGGACAAACTAGACCCCCCTTTCTCATTCCCTCCCCCCTTGACCCATTCATCATATAATATTTCGTGCACTTCTAGTAGTTTTTCGTCTTCTTTCCTGACATTAACTGGTAGATTATTTTCTGGGATGGGGGCAAGCTGGCTGGTGGGGGTGTTATACAACCAGGATATGGCAGACGGGTTTCGGTCATTGAGACTGTGGGCATTGTAAGTGGATACCCCTGGTGGAGATACTGTGTTGCTCTGTATTCCACCTTGTGGCTTTTCTCTTTGTGAGGTCACAACACTGGATGGTGTGGTATGATACCCCCACACAAGTTTAGTTCCGTCCCATATCAAAAAATCACCTTCCCTGGTATTGACACTTGCAGTTGTATTGGGCCCGGTGGTACTGTTACTTGGTCCAGTAGTGTTGTTACTCCCTCCCCCCTCGTACATCTCGATAGAGATGAACGCTATAAACCAATATGTAACCAAGCCAAACATTATCATAAAAAACAATGTGATGCATACTGATAATCCACACTCATACGAATATCTACATCTCTCATATACTAATTCTCTCATTCTACAAATTCTATCCGTTGCAGGCTGCCCGTTAGATGCCATGGAAGCTCCTGTTTGAGATATAAAAGTGCATTAAGTGCATGCATGTAAACGTTTTGCTGGCACCATCTGTGCCAATACATTTGACGGGGAATGGAAGCGGGTAGGGATGCGGGGGAGGGGTATTCACAGACAAGGGTATATACAAGCTATAATATTATTATTTCATTAATTATATACCACTCAACAAGATAAAAAAAGAAATCCCACACACACTCTTTTTTTTTTTTTTTTTTGTAATATCCTTGTCAGTCATTATTTCATTCAATTACAGTGCTGACATTATTCCATTCAGGTCCAGTGCTAACACACACACTCACGCAAGTCGATATTTAGACATCCTACTCATTTGCATCGTTTGCTGTTGTCTGTGCCTCCTCATCTATCTCCTCGTGTACATTGCTGTATGCTTTTCGTACGTCGGTCAAGTGCACCCAGTACCGCAAGCCCTTTACCTTCACTGCTGTGGGCGTGCAAAATATTACCTCGTATGGACCATGGAATCGTGGTGCATTCCACCGACGTACAAAGCTTCTGACATAAATTGAGTCCCCTGGCATCAGCTGTAGCTGTTGCTCTGGTTCCGTGACAGGTCCTGTTATGTTTCCCTCTTCTCTAGTGAAGGGTGGGGAGAGTTGCTTTGATATTGCGCGCGCTGCCCTTGTTAATTTTCTTAGATAGTCTGTGAACTCATCTCCCAATATTGCGGCGCTTCTGTGAGCATCTGAGTGTTCGCGCAGTGGAGAGTGTGCTGTGTTCATTCGTCTCCCAGTCACGATCTCGTGCGGGGACAAATGGTGGTCTTTGCTTGGCTGATTTCTTAGTTCAAATAGCGCCAGGGGTAGACAGTAAATCCAATTTTTCTTCAATGAGAAGCATAGTTTGGATAACCTGCCCTTTAACAGGCCGTTCATCTTTTCCACTATGCCATTACTTTGAGGATGATAAATCGAACATAATTTATGTTTTATACCCAGTAATGTGGTCACTTCCTTGAAGAGTTCATTCACAAAGTGAGAGCCGTTGTCTGAGCGAATCACGTCACAAATTCCCCAGCGCGGGAACACCTCCCTTACTAGGAACTTGGCGGCGCTTTTGGCATCAGGTCGCGCACATGGTCCCGCTTCCACCCACCTTGAAAATGGGCACACCACCACGATCATGTACCGCGAGCCATTACACCTTTCCCCCATGTCTGCATAATCTATATGCAGTTCTCTGAAGGGGCCAATGGGTTTTGGAATTGTTCCCCGGAGTGTGCGTAATGTCATTCATGAGTTGTATATTTGGCATGTTGTACATTCCATTGCCAATCGAGACACATGCTCCTGGAGACAGGGCACAAACCATTCTTCCTGTATTTCTGCTGCAATGTGCTGTTTAGTGTTATGTGCTGGGAAGTGCAGCTGTTGAAATGCAACTTCTAGTAACTGCAGTGGCATTACCACTTTCCCTGAGTTATTTTGCCGCCATAGTAGGTCTGTTCCTAATTGGCTGCATCCCCGTTTTGTCCACGTCAATTTTTCTTCTGCACTCGCTCCTTGCTGTAATTCTAGTATTTGTGATAAGGACATCATGTTGTACCCTTCTGACAGTTCTTCGGTTGTTGTGGTCTTGATCATAAACTCACCTGTGTCGTATTTCTGAAAATAGGAAGCCTCCTTGGCGGCAGCGTCCGCTGCCGCGTTCCCTAAAGACACAACGTCTGTGTTGGCTGTATGGGCCTGGCACTTCACTATTGCTACAGCAGTAGGGTTTTGTAGGGCCTCAATTAATTCTTTTAACAATTCTGCATGCTGCACTGGTGTTCCGTCTGCCCGTCTGAATCCCCTACGGCCCCATCTTGCTAGACCTCCATGTACTGTCGTCGTCATGTAAGCTGAGTCTGTGTATATTGTTACTGCACAGCCTTTTGCTGCATGTAGTGCTTCTATGAGCGCAATCAGTTCTGCTGCCTGTGCAGAATAATGCGACGGGAGGCGGTACTGTACTAATGTTTCAAACTCACCTTCCTCTAATCTCACTACCGCCATGCCAACGTGTTTTTCTCCCGTGTTCATATCAATTGATGCGGACCCATCCACAAAGTACACTTCCCCCTCGCTGAGAGCGTTTTCACACACCAATGTGTCCTCCCCTCCTTCTCCTGTGTGGGTTGCGCAGTCGTGATTTTGCATATCCTCTAATGTGCACGCTTCTGTAATGAATGTGGCGGGGTTCACTGTTTTACATCTCACTATGTGGATGTTGGCGCTGGACAATATGATCTCGTATGCTGTTGCCCGCTGTGTGGTCAGTGTGCTTTTCGATCTTACAAGTATTGCAAATAATGAGTGTTCCACAAACAATGTCACAGGGCATCCCATTACTATTGTGGCACTTTTCTCAATCGCGAATGCGGCTGCTGCGAGCGATTGTTCGCACGCGAAATGACCCTGCATCACGGCATCCAAAGTACCACTATAGTACGCCAGGGGCTTGTGTCCTAAGGATGTTTTTTGTGTTAGTACTACTGTCATAAGTGTTCCTTTGCAATGGGAAAATAGGTAAAATTCGTGTCCATAATCAGGGTTTGCTAGTACTGGAGCGCTTGAAATTAGCTCTTTCAGTGATTGAAACGATATGCTCATTTCTTCTGACCATTTTATTTTTCCATTCTCCTGTTGTGCTTCTTTGAGTGCTTGTAGGAGGGGCTTGGTGTATGCTGCATAGTCTAGTATCCATGCTCGGCAATAATTGCACATCCCCAAGAATTTCTGCATGTCTTTCACTGTCGTGGGCTCTCCTACTGACCTTATTGCCTCCACCCTGTCAGGAATTATTCTCTTTCCATCTTTTGATATGAGCTGTCCCAGGTATAGGACCTCAGTCAAGCAATACTGTAGCTTCTCCTTGTCTACCTTGTATCCTTTGTTGGCTAGTAAAGTCAGGAGCGTTGTTGAATCTTTTCTACATGTCGCTTCGTCTTGTGCACACACCAATAAATCATCCACGTACTGAATAATCGTACTCTCTACTGATAGGTTTCCCAAGTCTTCATGCAATATGCGGTTGAATATGCTCGGGCTCTCACAGTATCCCTGTGGCAGTCTGCAATGTTCATATCTTTTTCCCTCCAGTGTAAACGCTGTAAGATATCTACTCTCTTCCGCCAGGGGTATTGAGAAAAATGCGTTTTTCAAGTCCACTACTGTAAAATGTGATGCTGCTTTTGGGATACTGCATAGTATTGATGCAGGGTTCGGGACTAGAGGGAACTCTTTCTGTATTACATCATTGAGGGGGCGTAAGTCCTGTATCATCCTCCAAGACCCCCCTTTCGCTTTTTTGATTGGATAAATACATGTGTTACATGGTGAGTTTGAAGGCACTATTATCCCTTGTACTAGTAGTGCATTTATCGTTTCTTTTATCCCTTCTTCAGCCTCACGGGACAATGGATACTGTTTTACTCGGGGCAAGATAGCTCCTTGTTTTAGTTTTATTATCACAGGTTGTACTCCATGCAACAGCCCTACATCATGGGGGCCTGTTGTCCATAAATTGTTTGGTACTAACCTCATGTCGTCATCAAAAAATGACGGTGGTGCTCCTACCACTGCCATCAATTGGACGGGGATCTCTCTGGCTTGGATCAAAATGTCACAGGGCATCGCTATTTCCATTACTATCTCACCATCTGCTTCTGTGTCTGAAAAGAGATCCTCATCTGTTACCTCGCGTAGGGCGAGGTTGGTGTTTGTACACAGCACTGTGCGCCACTCACATCCTTCTCTGTCCATTCCAATCACAGCGATCCGTTTCGTTGATACCTGCACAGCGTGCAAATCCAACGACACCACTGATCCTGGTGCTGCGTTTGGACACACTATGGGGCGGAAGAGGAACTCTGCTGGAATCCTCCAATCCATGCTTTTTAGTTCGGGAACTATAAGGGCCAAAGTCTTTAGCCCTTCAACAAACATCTCTTCATTCTGTGGCAGCCCTCGTATTTCCTGTGTGGTTGTGTAGGCTTGCACTACCAACATTGCACGCAAGGGGCATATCCCGGGTGTAGAACACACTATTCCTCCTTCGGTAAATGATATGGTCATGTTAAGTTTACTCATAAGGTCCCTTCCCAGCAAATTTATAGGGGACTGTTCATAATACAGTAAGGGTGCCTTTACAGTCTTGCCTCCTACGGTTACATCTAAAACTTCTGTGTAAGGAACTTCAATTACAGCCCCAGAGAACCCCTGCGTCTCTAACTTCCTGTTAGATAACGGGAACCGGCCCTCCCTGACACATGATTTCTCCGCTCCCGAATCAACCATGAATACAAATTGCCTGTCTCCTATCTGCGCCCCTACCAATGGTTCCTCTGCTGCACTGTGGGTGGTAGATAGAACTGGACACGCAAGTGTTCTCTGTGGGCTGTCCTATGCGGGGTGTCTCATCGCCCCCCCTTCATTGAATACGTTACCTGAGACCACTGACATGCCGTTGTAAGGTGCTGGTGCGGGGGCCCCGTTTGCTGCTGTCGCAAAAGGGTTGCCTGGTGTATATTGCATACTGTCGTTGTTTTGCATGTTTTGTGGGTGGTTCTGTGTTCTATATTGGGGTCCCTGTTGCTGGCCGGCATTACCTTGGCTTGGGTTTCTTAGTTGTTGTTGTCCCATTGGGAGGCCATATGGGCTTCCCGGGTGGGGATGGCCATATTGTTCTACCTCTTGGAACCCGTTATTGGGTCTGCTTCTGCACTCTCTAGAATAGTGCCCCCATCGCCCGCAGTTCCAGCAACTTCCTTGTGCACCTCTAGGGCCCTGCCATCCATTTCCTCCCATTCCCCCATACCCCGTTCCGCCTCCTCTTCGGCCCCTGTACCCACCTCGTCCCCCTCGAGGGGTCCACTCTTGCCACTGCGGACCTCCACCTTGCTCTTGCTCATTCCACTGCCGCTGTCCTGCTCCCGCCCAATTAGCTGCCATCCTTCCTTGTATTGCTATCAGCCCCTCCTCCTCATCGTCTCCCTCCCTGCTGTGTGGGAGTGCAGCTACTGCTGCTGCGACCTTCACCAATTTTGTCTGTACTAACTTTGCTTCGTCCGCCAACCTTTTCTGTGCCACCTCCTTCTCCCTCTCCTTTATTCTTTTACAATGGTGTATTATTATGCTTTGGATTTCTGGCCATCCCTTCGCTTCAACGCCTGCAATCTTGTCGAGCGCTTTCTGCACTTCCTTGGGGAGCCCTCTTTTTATAATGAAGTAAAATAAAGATGTCGATTGATACCAGGGCGTGCCCGTCTCCGCTCTCCACATCTCTTGAACCCGAAAAATGTAATCCATAGCCTCCTCCCCCTCATTCATGGTACATTGCATCACCGACTGCAAGTCCGGTGTATCTGGGAATGTTTCGCGCTAGGCGTCCCACACCCTAGCCCGCACTGTGTTGAAGGAGGCTCCATCATGGCGGTCACAATCTAACGTAACTCCTGGGAAACCGGCTTTAACCCATACTCTTTCAGCCTGATCGCCCACCGCTGATACGAGCAGACTTTTTACATCTCCTATAGCTAGGGGTACCCCAGCAGTATGTTTTTCAAAGGCGTATATCCACTTACTTGCCCCTCCTGATAACGGGGGCAATAGCTTTAATAAGTTGGCTTTGTCCATTTGTGCCCATGGGATATAGTTAGGTCTCCCTCCTCCTCTGTGTATCAACGGGAGCTGTAGCTTCCCTTTCTTTATGGCACCCGGACCCGATGTGGGTGCTGATGCTTCTAGTGATGCCATTTTCCCCACTCTGTTCCTTAGCCGTCCCGACCACTCATCGTCCAGTGTTCTCACTGAACATGTGCCACCCCCCCCTTCGCTTCCCTCTCCCATAGCCATGCTCAATATGTCACTTTCTTCTAATTCGTCCCTTATATCGCATAGTAATTCCTCTCTATCCCCCATAGGCCTTTCATCATTGTCAGGATCTCCCTCACGTGTCTCTATTTCAATTATTCGGGTTGGTTCTTCCTCAATTCTGAACAGTATCTCACCTTTCTTCCACCCTTCTTCAGCTCTTCTTGTCTCGCCTGGCGCTCTAGACGTGCGCCCTGATCTAGTCGCATTAAGTGCTGTTTGTCCGCACATGTCTTTTATTCTTGAGAGCTCATCTTTTGCTATTGAGAGTCTTGACTGTAAATCATCTGTGAGTTTCTCTATGTCCACCCTTTGTGTACTCGCCTGGCCTCGCTCCCTTGTGCTTTCATATGGTGGGGGTGCAGTGGGCCGGTGGGGTGTAGTAGTTGTCGGGGGAGGTACATACGTTGGATCACTGTATCCTTCTGCGGGTACAGGTTTCTTTAATATCGGATATAAACTTATTACCTCTACTGGTGGCGCTACACCTGGCACTTCTTTGATATCTTTATGTATCATCAGTGGATTGTCTGTAGTGGATGGGAGATCAGGATTTGGTGCTGGCGCTTTAGGCGGTGGTACCTCTTCAAATAACCGCCAAAGATCTAATATTTCCCTCCTATTCTGCAGCTGCTTCCCTCGGTACTTCAAGAAAATGCATGTCATCACCATATCCAGAACGCTTTTGTCAAATGACCCTCCCTCTGGCCATATCTGGGGTAGCCCCTCTCCCTTCAACTCAGTTACCCATTGGTCGTGATATTTCTTAATCCGCTCCGCGTACCCTGGAAGACTTTTACAAATATGTGATAAGGGTGTTTCAGCCCCCATTTCTGTGTGCCCTCCTAGTGCTTATGTGTCTCTGTGTGTCTGCAACTCCAATGTGAATGTAGTATCAATATTATTTTTTGTGTTCTACTTCACATTCAATGTTATGCTCGGTTGGGTTTTCCCTCCCTTGGCTGCACAATACAAAACTGACTGTACACAATTTCTACTTTGTTTTCTTTGGGGGACACATACAAGAGCAACCCATCATTTATTTTGACAATAGCAACCCGGAAATCAAAAGGTACCCACTCACGTCACTGTATCACCGTTGCCTTCAAAAAAGTTTCATCCGGTCACACTTACCATGACCGTTTGACAACTATACATTTATAGCCGTTTTACACATTCGCAACCTCAAATTGTCCCCTGACACATACGAGGTGCACACACCTCTTGGTAACACTCAGTACACCATTCACGCTGTCCTCCCTTTCCTCCCTAGCCGGCTGTCCCTGTCTATCTTACTTAGATAGATGAATGCGCATATGCATATATTTATATGTTTTAACCTGCTCTCCCCCTTCTAGTAGGCCCCCTTTTCTCTTATTTCTTCCCAAGTTCGTGCTAATCTTGGTTTTTATTCTCCCCCTACCCTTAAAGAAAAAAAGAAAAGAAAGAAGTAATAGCGATCACTAATATATTCTCAGTGCCCCCTTTTGCTGAGCACTTTTATCTTATATTTCACTTCGTCATATATTCCCAGCACTAGTCAATATAGCACTATGCGGCGCCGCCTTCCACCCCCTTTCGGAGCTAGGTTCCCGTCACTTCTATCTCTTATTCACCTCGTAATCCTAATGGCCATATGCAAAGAAAAAGAAAGGAAATTTTAGAATAATCTTTAGTGTCTCTTCGTATCCCCTTTTCGTTCCCTGTCCTACACTTCTCTCCCCGCTCCCTTTACAATCGCTCACACTCAGTACTCACGTGCCCGTCTTGAACCGATAGTCTCCGAAACTGGGTCCGTCCAGGCAGTGTCGCCGTCAGCTCAACAGTCAGCCCCGACTCCGGCGAGCGGTACTCAAAGGGGATTTTTCAACCGGGATCCCGTACCCTTTCTCTATTGAGTGCGCACTTCTTAGTGTACCGGTCGCCGTTGGCGGCAGCCTCCCGGAGCCGGCTCACCGTGCGTATCCCTTTTCGACCGGAGATTCTCGTGCCAAAAGGGGACGGTTATAACGAGTTTAGGAAGAAATAATATCACGCTATCGGGGTCACCACTGAAGGCAAGCGTCCCCAAACAGCACGATCCTCCCCGCAATGAGAGACAATGAAGGACTCTCCCAAGATGGGAATAAGGCCAAGACAGAGTGCGGGTGAGCGTAAATGGGAGTTTATCAATCAGAATAGGGCATGCAAAGAACTCTGCAAACTCCGAGAGTGCTCTGTCTGACAATAGCAAAGACAGGCGTATATATTTACAAAAAACGTCATAAGAACCTACATACTATAGGGGGCACAAGTTCATTGGGATTGGGTGGCGACGACTAACTATAGGTGCTGCTGTGATGTGGTTGGCTTTGGCTGGAAGACGTCACTGGGCAGCCTCGTGGGTTGGGCTGGGCCTGGCAGGGTGGCGGAGTTCATCCAGGCGGTGTTGTGGGGCCATCGCGGCCAGTGGCAGAGATGAATGTCTTCTCCTGACTTATTAGCCCTAGGCCATGCACACCGCAGTCATTCAAACATTTTTTTGGTATTATCTTCTTTAGTAAATCTTACAATAGGTTATACAACAGGTTAATGCAACACAGGAGGAATGCACCTTGTGCGGGGACTGGAGGTAATACGTCAGGGCATGGTTACCAGTGTCCTGTTGACCGGGGCCATAGGTCGAGGGGCTAAGCTTCAGGGCCTGGGACGGGCGGTACATGTCTTTCTGCCTTGTTAGAAGTTGTTATGGATGTTCCGCTGTGTGTTGTCAAAGTGTTGGGTGTCTTGATTGCACAGGGCCATAAGTCTAAGATGGTCCGGTGGGTTGTGAGGTTTACGAGGGGGCGCGTGTGGTCAGGCAGAGCTTTACTGCTGTGCTGCAAATAATGCATGTGGCAGGTGGTGGCCTTGAGTGCTACAGAGGGGGTTACAAATCTTTGAAGTGACTCCAGTCTGGCTGGGGGAGGTAACGCAGCGCGGCGCGGTCTCTGCTCTCATGCCTTGGCAGCCTTCGCAGGGTGGGAGTGGGAATGGCCTTGCACGTATTTCACAAAGGTATCTCCCTCGTGTGTTGCCGATTTAGGTAAAGACATCACAAACATTTGAACACTCTATAATACCTATTCAAAACATTACAAAACATTCATTTAAACTTTGCTGGATGTGTCTTGATTATACCCAGTCTGAGTACCTTATTCATACATTATGTTTTAACAAGTGCAGTATTTAGTTATATGCATATATATATTTGCAGTAAGTGAGGTAGAGTTAGGGTTGGTGGAGAACATAGAAAGTAACCCGCCACTTGTTCGTGACGGTGGTGGCGCATGTGGGGCCTAGACATGCACACATGACATGCGCCTTCCCATGCATTCTTCACATGGGCCCTTTGTATGGTTACATTCGTTTTCTTGTGTCCTCTAGCAGCGTTAGTTCAGTTATGGCACGAGCCCATGGGGTGTAAGTTTTCCAGACACACACGTAACAAACAGATTCCTGGTGCGTGCCGTTATTATTAGTATCCAACTGCAATGGTATATGCTCACCATCGCTTATATCATGGGGGCATGATCTCTTGTAATTATACATCTTACAGGCTTTTGTAATATAAGGGATTTTATGAGAGAAAAGCATCCTTTGCAAGTAGTCTCAACATTAATATACAAAGATTGTCTGGCATGTAACGACTATTTTACTGTTCTTTTCATTTGCCTAGGCCTGTTGGCCGGGTCATGCTGGGAGCGATGATACATTGCGGGAGGTGAACTGTTACAATGTTAGTGTATTACACTAGCTCATGTCCGTCTTGTTCGTGGGAACGTGCTCGCAGCGGATCTGCCAGGGTGCTGCGGCAACAAGGATGACTGAAACCCTCCAAGGGTGGGGGCCGCGCTACAGTGCGCGGAGCTCACACCATCTTTATCAGACAAAATGGTTTCTAGGCCTGGCTAAATTTTAATACATGTGGGCAATTAATACGTGCGGGCAATGTCTCCAGTGGGTGAACCCTCCACCACCTGGGCCCGGGTGGCATGAGGGGACGCCCAAGAGAGCCATAGTCCTCACCTGGGGAGAAAGTGTAGGCGAGGGGGGGTCTTCTTGGACCAGTCCTCCCCTACAATATCCCTCCTTTGGGACACCATGTGCATCCTCCTCGCCCAGGGTAAAGACCAAGAATATAGCCATGCACGTTAATGTACAGACTTCTGAGATGTGTGTGTGTCTGCACTGCATCTTTTGTCCATGAGTGGTCTCCAGGATAGCGTTGTCATATTGTGGGCTGTGGCAGTGAGAACTTCACAACAGTCGGTTGCACCTAGTTCATTGTGGCGGCCTTAGCCGTCATAACTTGCTTAGCTTGCGGGACCTGGGACCAGATTGCAATGTAGGAATTTGGTGTTGTTTCTCCACTGGCGACGATTGGTGGCAAGTGGAACACCTGATGCTTGGTGATCCACCATGTAGATGTTTCCTTCCTTTAGGTAGTTGCAGAGGAAGGGTTCTCCCAGTCCAAGTTGGCTGTAGCTTAGCTATCCTCTTTCTGTTACAAGGCTTGGTAGACTATTAATGGAGCCAGCACTGAGATGCCAGAACTCTTCGAGCATTGATGGTAGCCATCAGACTCGCCGTTGCTTTACCACCAGCTGCTTGCTGGCCTTTGAAGCTCAAGTTAGCACACGCCGGTGGTCCATAGTTCATCTGCTTTGTTATTCAGTACTGTCTCCTAGCACATGCTAGATGGTTAATAGCATATTGCTGCTTTTGAACGAGGGCAAGTAGAAGAATTCATATGTGTTTTTTTATTTCTTTAATAGGTCCCCTAATTTTCACTACTGTCTGTTCATTAAGAATCAAAGAAAAGCAAGATTGGAGCAGCCAGGAGGCGGCGAGGATTCACGGTATGGATTCACTCTTATGGGACAGTAGTACTGGCTCCTATCCTCTCAATTCCAAAACATTTGAATGCAGACCCTCTGCTCCCCCATCACCTCCACCCGCCAATGGTGGGAATGGGAGAAAGTGTGAGGGGGATTTGGGGGATGGTTTGGTGATAATAGAAGTCAGCTGATAAAAACTGCATATTTAGGAAGGTGAAATGAATCGCAGCAAGAAAGGCCAGGAGAGACGGATGGAGAGAAAGAAAAAGGAAAGTAAGGATATCGGAGAGCAAGGGATGAAAGGAAGAAAGAAGGGAACAAAGGAACTAAGGAAATCACTATGCAATGTGGGTTCTTAAAAGAATGGAGGAAAGGGAGCTGACTTAATGATAGAGAGGGAGAAGGATGGATGGGTAGAGGGATGGATAGATGGATAGATGGATGGATGGATGGATGGATAGAGGGATGGATGGATGGATGGATGGATAGATGGGGAGGGAGGGATGGATGGATGGGGAGGGATGGATGACTGGGGAGGGCTGGATGGATGGGGGATGGATGGGTGGATGGGGGATGGATGGAGGGAGGGAGGGAGGGAGGGATGAATGGAGGGAGGGATGGATGGAAAAAGGGATGGAGGGGTGGAGGGAGGGAAAGATGGATAGAGGGATGGAGGGAAGGAGGCATGAATGGAGGGATGGATTAATGGAGGGATGGATGGATGGAGGGATGGATGGATGGAAAAGGGGAGGGAGGGTGGAGGGTGGGGGGGCGAGATGGATGGATGAATGGAAGGATTGAGGGAGGGAGGGATGGATGAATGGAGGGATGGATGGAGGGAGGAATGGATGGGAAAAGGGAGGGAGGGAGGGAGAGATGGATGAATGGAGAGATGGATGGAAAGGTGGAGTTATTAGGCGTCGGGAGCCTCCAAGCACCATAGGGGCTCAGTTTGGAAGTGAACCGCTGATTCCACACACTACACACCTCCTGCCGTTTCTAGAACAGAGTCTTATACTGGCCACTCACACGTTGCGGCAGAGGGCGCCCAATTTCTGGCCTGGAGAGGGGCTCATTCCTCTTGTCTCCAATTTCCAGCTGAGGAATGGGGGAATTTCTCCACATATTCCTCTGGTCTCCTTGCTCCCTCGGTTGGAGCTTTGCCTGTTGAAGGTGGTGGAACTGTGGTGAGTAAAGGCAAGACGATGGGGCACCCTTCTATGATTTCCATTAGATAATCCCGCTAAATGAATTCCCTAGGTTTTTGTTTCATCAGTTCTCCAGTGTTTCCTGCCGTACACTTTTGCTTGTCAATGACGTCACTGTTAGGTTATACCAGGGTTTGCAACCTGTGGCTCACTAGGAGGTGTTCTTTCGAACCACAAATCCCATCATCTATGACTCGCCCTGATGGGAGTTATTGTCTAAAACATCTGACGAGCCAGAGGTTGCTGACCCATTTGTTTTACAGGTCATGCCATAGATGCATGCTATACCATTCTTTTATCCCAACACGTGTCTGCTCCCAGACGTACGCATGTTATAGTTTTGATTTCTTCCTTTGTTCTTGGTCTTGTGTTAAGACATACATGACATATATATATTTTTTAAATACATTACTGTTAAGGTGTGTGTCCCTGGGTCGGACAACACCTGTAGTGGCGGGACTCTTGGAAGACGTCTGTACTGGAGAGGCCAGACTGAAGGACTGATCACTGGCTTCAAGTACCAGGTAAGTGCACCGATTCTTCTGGGAGCGGGGACAACCAATGGGTTAGATAACATGAAGGGGCAAGGTACCACAGAGAGCCAAAGGAAAACCCAGTAGGCAGGAGATCAGGAAATTGGGATTGGCTTGCCGATGGTAACAGGAAAGTCTTAGAAGCCAAGGGGTGAACGAATGCAGTGTGAAAACAAAAGGCAAGGGAAACTGATTCCTGGTAGGCAGCAAGGAAAGGCTCCACAATAACCCAAAGAGGGCTGGAATCCGGGAGAGCCAACTTGGACCGGACCCAGGAAGGCAAGCAGGCAAGAAGACCAAGAACAGGAACCCAGGCTGGAGGCAAAACAGTTGCAAAACAGAAGGTAGGCGCTGCTGCGGCTGGTCAGGAACGAACCGCGTTAAGACGCGATTCGTTTCCCGACACAGCCGCTATTTACATCCCTCGGCATGAAGCCGAGGCGTGGAACGCAGGCCGCCTTGCGCATGCGCAGCCCATAACCCCGGAGCGACAACGAGGCTTGAAGCGCAAGCCGTTGGCCTCCACGGGCTGAGGCGCATGCGCGCAATGGATACTATCCGAGGATTCGGGCGCCCGGAGACTCCTCTCCCTGCTAACCGAAACCTCGGATAGATCCGCCAGGACCGGGAGCGTCTCGTCTCCCCCCAGGTAAGTGGCCTAACAATTACCATAGATTGCTAATGACCATTTTCTTGAGTAGCAAATTAACCTGTCTGTTGAGCTATTTTGGACAATTATGTGTGTGTACCTCTGAAATGAGACATCAGTGTGATGAAAGTCAGCAGGACGTAACGTTCAACTGCATGAAAGGACACAGGGAACTGTGACGAATCTGGATAGCGTGTCTCGTCTCCCCAGAGGGGAGTGTTACACCACGCTTTCCACGTGACGGCGGGCACCTGCACCATTCAAGCCGTCGCTTGACTGCTTCAGTTTGGCAGCGTTGGCGGTTGCCTTGGAGACGGTTCTCAACTCTGTTCTCCAGGTTACGAACACATACGTCACGTCCGGCATCAGCTGATCCCAGTCGCGACGCAGGCCCTAATCGCCTTTAAGATCCTGGCTCTGCAGTGACTCGTTGCTTCTATTTGTAGCGTTATTTGCCATTATTGTGATTAGTTCAAGTAAATCAGACCCGGTTATCCGTCCTTCGACCTGCTTTCGCCTCATCCCCGTACAGTGACTTCGACCGGCTAAAGACGACTCGGAACGGGCACAGACTTCTCCTGCTTTCATCCAATTACAGTTTCCTATCGGTAGTGCTCCGAAGCTTTTCCTGCTCCCGCTGAACTCATTTCTGCACCCGAAAGACTCCCTGCTTCCTGGCGATTCCCACGGTACGCTTCTACCGTCTACGGAGAGGACGAGTCCTCTCCGTGCGCTTCAGCCCAGAAGCTGCATCTTGATGCGTGCTGATCGGTAAGCCATTTCCTTGCCTTATTGCTTCCAGAGGCAACATTACACAAACCCGAAGCCGTCCATTATTTACAACCCATGTTCAGGGGTTCACGTGTGATTGTCACTTACCATGCAGCGGTTCCTACTGTTTCATGCAAGCTGCCACTCATCTACGAACCTCCAGGGAACTGAACTTACATTCATCCAGACCTTAAATAAAAATGCGCACCACGAACTCTCTGCAGCATAGTGCACCGACTCGGACTTAGTGCGACCCTCGTGCCGCCTGGGAAAGGTATCCATACTAACATTCCCCTTCGTTATTTTCTCTACGCCGTTGTCTCTGGACTTTTTTCTGCCTTGATTGATTCCACTTTGAGGACCCTATGGTAAATTCAATGCCCTCTTCTTCTTTACTTTACTTTACTTTATTGCATTTATATAGCGCACCTAATAACCCGAAGGCGTGAGGGCGCAGCCAATACAAACAACATAAATACATATAAGAACCTGTGACAGAATAAAATCAGGATGGGTTAAGGCATAACAATTCTACTATCACTATACCTTAACAACTGGATCGAGGGGGCAATCAATGTCTCTTAGTCTTCTCTAGGTTCCCAGTCACACGTCACAAATGCCAACAGCTTAAGGTATACAAAGGGCTTGGGTGGCTGTTTAGCCAAGCTACTGCTGAACTGATGTTAACCTGTTCTTTTTTACCTTTTTACAGCTTTGGTTGGTGGTGCACGTGTTCCCCGCTCTTTTGTGCGATCAACCCATCTGTCTGTCCAATCTGTAACAGCACAGGGGCGCATCATAAAGAAGAGTTCCCTCAAGTTGAGGAGGCCGGGGTTCTGGGAGAACCCGGCTTTAGAGTCGAAACTCGAGGAAGTCACCACCAGGATCTTTCTGACGGCCAGAAGCCTTCTGGTCACCACCCCAGCCCCATCCGTGGTGAGTTACAGTGAGCCACCCCATGTGAGGCTAGGGAGGTGACCCAACTCTGCAAGACCCTCCCCAGGGTATCTGGGCTAGTGGGACCTCACTGGCAGTGACTTCCCTGTCAGGCACAAGCACTCCCAGTCCAAGGAGGACCTCCCCGAATGGACTACATTGTCCGCCTACATGGCACTTGATAGAACTGTTTGCTCTCCAATTTTAACTACAAATACCATCAATCCTCCTTCCACGCTGTTGGCTTCAGGTAATGCTGACTTTCATCTGAAGGCCGCCGTAAAGGAAGAAGGACACACCTTTTTTGATTGTGAAGAAGATGCTGTGTGCGACTCCTACAAAGGGAGGAGATTCCACAGAATGCAATGGCAAGCCTCTGTGGACAGGTCCTGTAGAATCAGTCCTATGCGCAGATGCGGAACCAGCGGTGGAATCCTGGGAATGAGACCCGCTAGCAGAAGGTTACAAAGCTGGCACACTAACTGATCAGGGGGCTCCTGTCAGTAAAGGAGCCTAGATGGAAAGCAAACAGTCTTTCCTGGTGTCACTACCACTATTGCAAAGTGGTGGGCCGGGCACCCAGCAACTGACACCAAGACCAAGGTAATGCAAGGAGCCCAAATCCTGAGTTCCATACTGTGAGTGCCGGGACTAGCGAGACGAGCACGAAGAGGGTGGTGAATGACCCCACCGTGAGGACGCCAGCGGGGGTGGTAACCTGTAAGGTCCAAGGCTGTGAACGGGTGCAGAAGGAGGTGACTGACACACAGGTGGCATGATGATTGCTATAGGCTTTTATTAGTCAGGAAAATAGAGAGAAACCTAACTTTCTCCATCTCTAAGAGGGGTTTCCCTGCCTCAACTAAAACACTAAGGGTTCTGTCAGAATGTCCTTGTAAATCAAAAGTCTACCGTCCTGTGTCAAAAATCCTACTTCTGTCCCTTACACGTAAAACTAAACTAGAGATAAAGTCGAGTTACTCTTGAGTTACTTGCAGTCTTGGCAGTGCAGAATCTGCTCTGTCTGTTTGCTGTTGCCTGGAGGTGTGGCTAAACTACAAAGACTGCCTCGCTACGCGGAGCGTACCCCGCAGTTACTGCTGAGTTACTTGCAGTCTTGGTAGTGCAGAGTCTGCTCTTTCTGTTTGCTGTTGCTTGGAGGTGTGGCTAAACTACAAAGATTGCCTCGCTACGCAGAGTGTACCGCGGAGTTACTGCTGAGTTTCTTGCAGTCTTGGCAGTGCGGAGTCTTCTCTTTCTGTTTGCTGTTGCCTGGAGGTGCAGCTAAACTACAAAGACTGCCTCGCTACGCGGAGCGTACCGCGAGTTACTGCTGAGTTACTTGCAGTCGTGGCAGTGCAGAGTCTGCTCTTTCTGTTTGCTGTTGCCTGGAGGTGTGACTAAACTACAAAGACTGCCTCGCTACGCGGAGCGTACCGCAGAGTTACTGCTGAGTTACTTGCAGTCTTGGCAGTCCTGGCAGACAAGGCAGCTGAGGCAGCTGCCGAGTGGAGAATGCAGGAGAATGACGAGGGATGTCGGCTTCGGAGCAGTCGCCCGAGGAGAGAAGATCCAACCTATAAAGACGTGTCTCTGTCGCCGTCTGCAGTCGTATCTAAGCAGGTGGAGCTGGGGGAAGAGACAACAGCTCGACGGGAAGAGGCAGGTAAGTCATATGATCTGAATGCTGTGCTGCCTCTTCCTGTATTGCTGCCCATTTCCCTGGAAAGTAGACGTCGTTTGGTTCGGCCGGTAAAAGCTCTGATGCCAGGCAAAACTGTTAAACCGGTCCCCAAACTAGTGGTTCAAAAGTTACTGCGACAAAGTCCAGCGTCACTGAGTGAACAGGCAGTGGACCGTGATCCCGATCATCCTACCAGTTCCTTTCTCTTAGCTAGCAGGGGCTGCGAGGCTAGCGCGGAGAGGGAAGATGATGGTGCACAAACTTTGGTAGTACCTCTCCAAGAGACGCCGACGGAATTAACCTCAAGGCTCCTACAAGTTCAAGGTAAATCGATCCATAGCGTTTGTTCTAGAACATCGGATTTGAGAAGTGCACCAACAGCGACCGTGTTATGCTTTGATTCAAGACAATTAAACAAAATGAACACCAGAGAATAACGCAAGGTTTGTAAAGGATACAGGCTTGTAGTAACAAAGGATACACTCGAAGACTTCTTCCAACAGGGACGTCGGAGGTAGAACGTAGCGTATCAAAGAGAACCTTCTAACTAATGTCACTCTCTGACTAGTACGATCTACAGTCAGATAGAGCTATTAGTGGGAAGGGCATGAGTGGACCAAGATTCACCAAGCTGTAGAAAAAGAGGAGCTATTTAGAACTCTGTTTGCAAAGTAGGACAATATGAACCTATGTTGTAAGCACTGACCTGGATATGCAGCCAAGGAAGTCCTAGGAAGTCCAAAGAATCCAAGGAAACAACGGCAAGGGAAGGGTAGTGAGGGTTCTAACCCGAGCGAAACGAGGGCCGCACTAGAGACGGGTTGGTGCACACGCAGGAGAGCGTCCACAGTCCCGTGCACATGTAGAAGATGTGAGGAAAGTCTTGATCCTGGAAAGTATGCTCAAGCAGTAGGAGTTCGGTAAGTAAGGTAGAGCTGAGTCTTGGTAGACTGGAGCGGAGTGGAATGCAGAGATGGCCTCTGCAAGGTCTGAAATAGAGCAGTATGCAGAGCGGGACTCTGCAGGGTCTGAAATAGATAGAGGCAGAGCGGGTTGAAGGTGTATCCTGGAAAAAGGGCTGTGCGGCGACTCCGTCGGGGAAGAGCAGAGGAGTGCCGTCTAGAGTACGGAAGAGACCGAGCTCGAGGAGGAACTGGAGTAGCGGGAAAACTGCGTCGGAACGCAGGAAGGCAACCGTGCCCTGGTAAGTAAGGCAACTGCAAGGAAACAGTAGCAGAAATCTCCGAAATAAATGCCTTGGAAGGCAGGCATCTGCGAGAAACAGCAGACAAGCTCCGGAACGCGAGGATCATAAACAACGATCAGAAGCGCATGTGTGAAGATTCCGCTTCCTTAAATAGGGTCAGCTGACATGCGTACGTACGTAGACGTCACTGCGCTGGTCATGTGATAAGTATTTTAGCAATAGCGTTTCCCGGACAGCTTCCACTGAGTATAGAACGGTCTAGCCGTTCTCAAAGCTGATGACACCGGGAAACCGGAACGTGTAGGTGTAGCAATGGAGCCGGATGGGGAGGCAGGTATGACAGTGCCATCCCCCAAAGAACGCCCCACCCCTCTCGCCGCATGGAAGCGACGCAACAAAACGGGGGCATGGATATTCGACAAAGGCTCCCAGGACCGATCTTCCGGACCGTAGCCTTTCCAATCAATGAGATAGTGAGGAATTCCGGATCGCATTCTCATACCCAGAATAGCACGAACCTCATATTCATCGGTGCCTTTCACAGAAACCGCCAAAGGTCGGACAGGCAACCGGGTTCTCGATGCACACGGTTTGACCAATGACACATGAAACACCGGGTGTACCCGCCAGCGTGCGGGCAGATCCAACCGAAGAGCAACAGGGTTGATAACCTGTGTGATCCTGTATGGCCCGATAAAACGAGGCAACAGTTTTCTTTTCCCTGGGATCCTTAGATTTCTGGTAGACAACCAGACAGACATACCAGCTGTGTATCGTGGGGCAGCCGTACAGTGCCGGTCAGCATAGTATTTTGCCCTGGTTTGGGCCTTCAATAGATGTCCCCTCAGACTGATATGAAGGGAGGCCAGGGTTTTCAATTTGTCAGTCGCCTCAGGCACTGTGTCGGTCAGTTCCAAATCCATCGGAATGGATCGCGGGTGTTGTCCGTAGAGAGCATAGAACGGGGACATACCCGTGGAGGAATGGCAAGAGTTATTGTAGGCGAACTCAGCTGCTGGCAACATTGAAAATCAAGAAGACTGGTATTGAAGACAAAGACAGCGTAAGTATTGTTCCATGGTACCGTTAGCCCGTTCTGTCTGCCCATCAGTTTGAGGATGATAGGAACTGGACATGCGATCTTCCATGAGCAGGGCAGACGTTAGTGCTTTCCAGAATCGGGATGCAAATTGCGAGCCCCTGTCTGTGACAATAACCGAGGGCAAACCAAAAAACCGGAAGACGTGCTTTAGGAACATATCGGCCAGATCCTTAGCAGTAGGAATACCTTGAGTAGGTACGAACAAGGCCATCTTAGTGAAGTAATCGACTACTACCCAGACCGTGTCGTAACCTTGGACAGAAGGCAGTTCGACTACAAAGTCCATGGAAACCATGAACCAGGGTCTGTGAGGAACCGGTAACGGTTGTAGTAATCCCATAGGTTTACTCAGTGTTTTTTTACATTGTGCACATAGGGCACACGAGGAGACGTAATCCACAACATCTCTAGTCATCTTGGGCCACCAGCACCATCGTTGTAGAAGTTCCAACCTTTTCCTTTGACCCGGATGAGCTGCGACCAGAGAATCGTGACCCCAATGCAAAGCCTTGGTACGCGTTTCCTCTGTCGGTAAGTACAGGAGTCCGTTCATGAACGGAAGACCTCTTTTGACATCGAGATGAAGGTCATGTATCTCCCGGGGATTAAGATTAACCCACTCTAGTATATCCTTCTTTAATGTAGGTTGAACAGAACAACCACAGACTACATGGTCTGCCAAGAGAAGCGGTTTAATGCTGTCTGAGTCGTCCTCCCCAGAGTGCAGACGGGATAAAGCGTCGGCCTTGGTATGGTCTCTTGCGGGTCTGTAGGAGATGCGGAAGTCAAACTGGGCAAAAAACGAGTGCCAACGGGCCTGGCGGGCCGTAAGGCATTTCATGGTTTTGATGGCCTGTAGATTGCGGTGATCGGAGTAGACAGTCACCAGGTGTTTTACACCAAGAAGATGGTGACGCCATGCGAGCAACGCGTCTTTGATGGCCAGCAATTCTTTCTCGGTCACCGTGTAGTTCTTTTCGTATGAGGCTAGCTTGCGGGAAAAAAACGCCACTGGCACTCGTTTTTTGCCCAGTTTGACTTCCGCATCTCCTACAGACCCGCAAGAGACCATACCAAGGCCGACGCTTTATCCCGTCTGCACTCTGGGGAGGACGACCCCGGAATCTTTGCATACCTGAGAAAGGATTGCACCTATGGCCAAATTAGAAGCATCCGCCTCGATGATGTATGGCAGATCAGGATCCGGGTGCTGCAGGATCGGAACCGTGGTAAAAGCCTCTTTGAGCAGATCGAATGCCCTCTGAGCTTCTGTTGTCCAGCGAAATGGAGTCTTAGGACTGGTTAGCGCGGTAAGCGGTGCCCCCACTCTTGAGAAGGAGTGGATAAAGCATCTATAAAAGTTCGCAAATCCAAGAAAAGACTGGAAGGATTTGTTGGAAACAGGTACCGGCCAGTCCAAGATGGCTTTTACCTTGGATCGACTCATTCTGACGCCATGACTGGTAATATCATACCCCAGGAATTCCACGTCCTGTGAGTGGAAGACACATTTCTCTGCTTTGACAAAGAGATGGTTCTCTCTTAGTCTTTGAAGTACCTTGGATACATGCTGTATGTGTTCCTGTAAGGATGTTGAGTATATCAGAATGTCATCCAGGTAAATGACCACAAATTGATCCATGTAATCACTGAATATATCGTTCATAAAAAACTGAAAAGTTGCGGGGGCGTTGCACAGGCCGAAGGGCATGACAAGGTACTCATATAAACCATGTCGGGTTTTGAAGGCGGTCTTCCACTCATCTCCTGCCCTAATCCTTACAAGGTTGTAAGCACCCCTCAAGTCTAGTTTGGAAAAAACCACTGAAGAGCCCAACTGATCCAACAGGACGTCAATCAAAGGTAGGGGATACTGGTTTTTAACCGTTATGGCATTAAGAGCCCTGTAGTCAATGCAGGGTCTTAAGTCCCCTTCTTTTTTAGGGAAGAAAAACAAAGGAGAAGCAGCCGGGGACTGAGACGGGCGAATAAACCCAGTCTGAAGTGCTTTGTTGATGTAGTCCTTCAGGACAGCGTCTTCCTGTTTGGTAAGGGAATAAACCCGACCGGTAGGAGTTTTGGCTCCAGGAATCAATTCGATAGGACAATCGTACTGGCGATGTGGCGGCAACACCTCAGCCTTGCCTTTGTCGAACACATCGGCAAACTGTCGATATTCCGGAGGTATCAATGATTTAGGTGATGCCATAGCATTTATTCTGGACAACCCTTCGAGAAAAGCCAAGACTGGGGTATTATGAACCCCACCGGAATCCAGAAAGCAGTGTTCGTTACAATGGTCCGAAGGGTACTGGATATGACCGGTGACCCAATCGATCACAGGGTTGTGTAGCTTCAGCCAAGATAGACCCAGAATCACTGGATATTGGGGTGCCGTAATTATGTCAAAAACCATCTTTTCAGTATGACCATCAGGTAAGGAGACCGTTATAGGCATTGTTTCCTCCGTTACCAGACCAGAAGATAGTGCAGAACCATCGACCGTTTTAACTGACTCGGGTACCGGTTTAGTGGACATAGGAATAGATGACTGTCTGGCGAAAGCAATATCCATGTAGCTGTTCGTTGCACCGGAATCTATCATGGCTTGGGTCTGAACAGTGATGTCGTTGAAGTATAAAGACATCACTACGGCAATGGAAGCATTAAGTGACAAAGCGGAGTCCGTCTTGGTACCCGGCATAGGGACTCCCACTATTGCCGAGCTCTGGCGTTTCCCGGCTTTTTTGTTGGCTTTTTAGGGCAAGCAACCAGTAAATGCTCCGCTGAACCGCAGTACATGCATAGGTTATTCTTGCGACGGTTTTCTCGCTCAGCGGTGGATAAACGACCCCGAATAGCGCCTATTTGCATGGGTTCAGGTTCGCCAGAAGAGGGCTGAGAAACTCCTGGAAGATTTGGTGCGGACAGGAAGGGTTTCTTTTCGCCTTTTCTGGCGGTTCTCCGAGCATCGATTTGTAGAACAAGATCGATCAACTCCATGTATCCTGAGGGTACAACAGGGACTGTTGACAAAGCGTCTTTCAATTCCTCAGACAGTCCTTTATAGAAGAGTGCAGTCCTCTTATCGTCTGGCCATTGTGTTTCTGCTGTCAACTGGTTGAATCGTGCAAGATAGGCCACTAAAGTTTGGCTACCCTGTTGTAGATTCAACAGTTCTAAATCGGTGGCCTGAGTAGAATACCTCATGTCGAAAACCCTGCTCATGGCTGACAACAGTTCATCGCAGTCATATAGCAGAGGGCTGTTGGTCTCCAACAATGGATTCGCCCATGCAGCAGCAGTGCCCCCCAAATGCGACAATACGAAAGCCGCTTTGGTTGTCAAATCCGGAAACGAATTGGGTCTACACAAGAAGTGGAGACGACACTGATTAACGAACGTGCGATAGTTCTTTGGGTCTCCAGTAAATCTTTCAGGTGGAGCCAGAGGCAATTGGGTTGGCATCAACACCTGGACAGTTTCCCTTTGCGGTACAGACGCGCCTGAAGTAGAGGCAACGGGAACTGGGGCAACCCTTCCTAGTGAGGAAGTATGTATGGCGTCTTGCATTACGTCCATACGATGGCGCATGGTGTCCTGAGCAGTGATCATTTCTTGCCTTAAATCAGACACCAATTGGGTGAGAACAGACAGAGGATCAGACTCCTCCAACATGGCTTCTGATTCTGTTATGCTTTGATTCAAGACAATTAAACAAAATGAACACCAGAGAATAACGCAAGGTTTGTAAAGGATACAGGCTGGTAGTAACAAAGGATACACTCGAAGACTTCTTCCAACAGGGACGTCGGAGGTAGAACGTAGCGTATCAAAGAGAACCTTCTAACTAATGTCACTCTCTGACTAGTACGATCTACAGTCAGATAGAGCTATTAGTGGGAAGGGCATGAGTGGACCAAGATTCACCAAGCTGTAGAAAAAGAGGAGCTATTTAGAATTCTGTTTGCAAAGTAGGACAATATGAACCTATGTTGTAAGCACTGACCTGGATATGCAGCCAAGGAAGTCCTAGGAAGTCCAAAGAATCCAAGGAAACAACGGCAAGGGAAGGGTAGTGAGGGTTCTAACCCGAGCAAAACGAGGGCCGCACTAGAGGCGGGTTGGTGCACACGCAGGAGAGCGTCCACAGTCCCGTGCACATGTAGAAGATGTGAGGAAAGTCTTGATCCTGGAAAGTATGCCCAAGCAGTAGGAGTTCGGTAAGTAAGGTAGAGCTGAGTCTTGGTAGACTGGAGCGGAGTGGAATGCAGAGATGGCCTCTGCAAGGTCTGAAATAGAGCAGTATGCAGAGCGGGACTCTGCCGGGTCTGAAATAGATAGAGGCAGAGCGGGTTGAAGGTGTATCCTGGAAATAGGGCTGTGCGGCGACTCCGTCGGGGAAGAGCAGAGGAGTGCCGTCTAGAGCACGGAAGAGACCGAGCTCGAGGAGGAACTGGAGTAGCGGGAAAACTGCGTCGGAACGCAGGAAGACAACCGTGCCCTGGTAAGTAAGGCAACTGCAAGGCAAACAGTAGCAGAAATCTCCGAAATAAATGCCTTGGAAGGCAGGCGTCTGCGAGAAACAGCAGACACGCTCCGGAACGCGAGGATCATAAACAACGATCAGAAGCGCATGTGTGAAGCTTCCGCTTCCTTAAATGGGGTCAGCTGACATGCGTACGTACGTAGACGTCACTGCGCTGGTCATGTGATAAGTATTTTAGCAATAGCGTTTCCCGGACAGCTTCCACTGAGTATAGAACGGTCTAGCCGTTCTCAAAGCTGATGACACCGGGAAACCGGAACGTGTAGGTGTAGCAATGGAGCCGGATGGGGAGGCAGGTATGACAGACCGGACCAGTCCCAGACTCGAAGAATGAAGAAACGTCTGGGTTCATTTTGCATTACACAAGGAACGACTTGCATTCACTCACGGCAATCCAGACTAAGGATGTAAAGCTGGACACGGGAAACCAAGTGAAAATACAATTGAAAATACCAATTGACATACATCCCCCTATTGAGAGGGAAGATTTGAAAAGCCCTCAGAACACGAGTCCAACATGTAAAAGCCTGATGGAAGAAACTACGTGCCTTTGGACCGAAAACAGGGAAGAAACTATAAACCATGAAATAAACACCACGGAGCAGGAAATCAAACATGGGAAATGCTCCTGAAATTCAGACATTTTGGGGGCTGCAATAATTAAGGAGAAACCGTCAGTGAGTGTGGAACCAACCCTAGAAACTCCATCTGAGGTGCCGGATGAAACTAAGAAGTCAGAGGGGCAGTTGAAGACTAGAGACCAGCAAAAAGAAAATAGGTTGATTACTCGGCCGATTAATAAGCAAAAATCACCTTCAGTGGTCAGAGCTCCTAGATTCAAGTATAGCCATGACGCAAGAAAGGCCTTTGCGAACCGCCGATCTTTGAAGATGTTTGGTCCACTAAAAGCATCAAAAAGTCAGGGATCAAACCTTCTAATGAGCTTCTTTAAGAGAAGATGTGATGACCCTTGAGTCAACACAAGAGGAGCCGTCGGATGCTGAAATACTAGAGAGTATGGAGAATTTACAAGAGACTGAAACCTCAACCATGAATAAGAAGGAAAAAAGTACAAGAGATACAAGGAAACCCCCTGAAACATAGACGGGAAACTTGCTAATGACTATAAAATGGCATTTTGGCAAGCCCCTGGTGGCACCATCTAAAAATCAAACAAAGGGAGAAAAACCTAATCTAGGGGAGCTCAACATCTGCCCAGTTAAAGTAGATCTAAATGAAGAAAAACGAGTAAGCTTACAGTCTGAAGTAAATCAAATTACGACATCAAATAAATTGTCTAAAACCTTTCTAGAGGATGAAATCAATCCGGAATTGCAAGAAGAAATTGAGACCGAAGAATCCGTCAAAACTCTCACAGAGGGGATCAGAGAGCTGAGGGACGGAAGCAGAGACAGAACAAAATCTCCACGATTAACAGAAAGAAGCCTTGAGGAAATAAACACAAGTAATGCCATCCCCACCCACAAACTTTATGCCCTCCCGGGTACGCCTCCACAAAATAGGAGACTAAGTGAAATCTCCAACAATGTATCTAAAGAAACACCACAGAAGAAAGTGGACCTGATGCCGATCATGTCTACAGTGACCATCGCGTTAGCACCCTTCAGTAAATTGTATGAAGCAGTAAATGATTCCCTCAAGGATCAGAAACCCTGATCGCGCTAATGCCTACAACGTTGGCATATTTGGAGGGTTAAGTAATGGCAAAAGAAACTAAATCCAATCAGAGAAGAGCTCAAGATCCAGAGAGACTCCGATGCTTCAGCGATGGTCAGGATCAAGGCAGGAATCATCAAATTTACCTTATAGGAACTCGTACAACAAGTTCTCAAACTAGGGGTGGCTTGGTCGAAGAGGCAGGTTCCATAAAGACACGGATCACGCCGGACACTGCAATAAATCCAAACGAGATGTCACCACACCAGGCTCCTGTAGTAACAACAACACAGGTGAAGTGTCGATTACCCGAAAAAAAGGGCCTTCCCTGAGTTAACAGAAAAGGGCAGAAAAATCGACTAAGCCCAATCATAGCAGGTGCATAGTTACTGAGACCCCAGACAAAGTGACGAACTTGATAATAGGGAAAAAAACTAAACAAAAACCTAGATCCCATAAGTGGAAATAGCCTTAAAAAACTGAAACGATATGGAATATTTACCAAAACCAAGCAATCAGAACAGGGAAATAAATCCCAGCAGGAGACTAAAAATAACCATCAGGAGCAAAGTACAGTGGAAATACTTAAAGACACAAAGACAATTTCATTAAAAAATACTTATGGAACTAACAAGTTGGGAGCAACTTTAAGTAAACAACGCATTGTCAGGGAGGAGAATAAGAAAGAAATAGCAGGAGCAGCCAGCCCGAAGGAGCAACAGAATGATTGCTCGCTGGATTTAATGGACATAAGTTTGTACACTGTGGAGAACTCTGAATCTGAGCTTTATGAAATTCCTGGACAGAAAAGAAAAGCAAAGGAGCTACCATCAAATACAGAGTATTTGGAACCAAAAAAGAAAGTGATAATAATCGATCCGGTTTCGCTGACTTTCCCTACATTGGATGAAAAAAGGAAAAAAATACTTAGGAAACAACAAGATTTTTCTCCCGATTTCATCAAAGACAAATCAAGCGGGGACAAGGTCACCACGAAGTCTGTGCTAGATTTAAAGCATTCCTACTTGACAACACAAAATACAATGAGAACCATAAAGCGGAAGACTTGTAGCACGAGCCAAAAGGATCTAGGGATAAATTAAACGAGAAGAAAGACAGAAGATGTAGATATTTTAAGAGAAACTAGACCACCAAACATAACTCGAAAAATCCAGAGCAGTTGTATTTTGAAAATGGACCGCCTTTTGGACCTTGATGACGGTTTAATCCTCAATAGGAAAACAATAATCAGACTCTTTAAGTACATACCAAGTCTGAGAAATATCCACTCAGAAGATCTTTATATAGTGGAACTGTCTGAAAATGGCCATTCAGATTGCTCATATCTTCACATTACTTCCAGTACTTACCAGTAGTGAAGAATTTGCTTCTGGAAGCAGCAGAAAATCTACTACTCTTGGGATATGACCTGAGAGAAGTTAGAAAACATATGGAGAGAAATGAGCATCGGGAAGAACAGGAAGAGATTGGTATAGACAAAGGGAGCCACCGTGATTTAAGCAACAGAAGCCATAGAAGAGAGAGAGATCGCCTAAAGAGCAGGTGACTAACGAAGCAGATAGTAGAAGAGGAGTCTCTACACATAATGACCAGAAAAGATCACATAAAGACGAAAATTCAGTCGCTATGCCCTCAGAAGAAAATGGAGTAGAGGAAATCGGGATAATTCCACAGAAACAGTTAGAAACAGTTAGAGGCTCAGATAGGAGACTGCAGGTCCCCCAATTGAAATTGAAAATAACAGTCGACCAAGACCAAACGAGAAAAAAAAAAAAATCTAAGATCATCAAAGGGATCGGTGCCAGATTGCCATATTGCAACACAAAACAAGTGTGCTTGGCTCCCGGGAGCTCTTGACAATGACCTAAACAACTAACCATCATTAATCAAGATCAATGCTCAGAAAACAGGAAAGCTATTAACAGAGGGAAAGAATCTACTATAAATAAGCTTCTGATGGCCTCCTGAAACACTAGAGGTTTTAATCACCTCACCATAAAGAGCGATGTTAATCTTGGAAAGTTTAATTTTCTCAGCTTGCAGGAAACATGGCTCACTGCAAAACCACATTTGGATGGTTATTGAATTGCCTTTACACTAGCGGTTTTGTAAATCGAAACTATTCTGGACGAAGCTTACACAATCCATCAAATTGATTACATAATAATAACCAGAGACTTAAATTCGATCGGCCCGGAAATCAGGGAGCAAAACGTCCCCTCGACAAAAGCATCCCTAAGTTTGGAGAGAGAAAGGCAATGGGCAAAGCTCATGGATGCCCGTGATCTACATAACCTCCACTGGTTACGGACAAAAGCAAATTTAACAATTGAACTTTTAAGGTACAAAAAATTAGAAATAGTGACCATTATATTCTAATAACAGCATGGAATGCACCGCAGAATCAAAGAGAACACATGGAAGCTGACCTGGAAATGAATGAGGGAGGCACAACTCTCGGAAAAGGTCATTACTCAAATCTCAAGTCAAAATGAACTTTATAAGATGGATCCAATAAGACGGATCCAATAAACATCTTAACCCAAACTAAATCCTCGGTAGACTATGTACCACTTCCTTTGGTACACCGACTTGGGAAAGTAACAAAAAGGGGCCCTTTACAAACTCATAACCACATATATGATCAACAAGTGGTTGAACAAAGGAGGACCTTACGACAACTTAAGCAGCTAGCAAGGAAAATTCGATCACCGGAAAACCAATTGAAGGCCAAGACCGCTGAAAAAGTATATAAAAACGGGTTGATCCAACATCGATCAATAATGTACCAGCATGATGCAGAGGCGATGCTTCAAGTGATCTCCGAAAGAAAATCTCGCGAATTTTGGTCCTTAGTAAGAACAACAAAGAAAAATACCATAGATCCCATCTTAAATAACGTGGGGATAAAACAATGGTTGGACCACTTTGAAAATCTATATAAACACCCAGAAAAGGACACCTTGGCATCACCGTCCCAGATCGATGGCCCATGGTTGGTACCTTGTGACACAGAGTCCATTATACTCAAAATGACTAAACTTAAGAATTCAAGGGCTCCGGGCCCGGATGGGATTTCTAATATAGATTTTAAAAAGTATCCCCTAGTATGGGCTAAATTAATGTCAAAAGGTTTTGAAAATTGTAACAGACTCAATCTAATTCCCCCCACATGGAAAACGGCGAATATAGTGCCTATATTCAAAAGGGCAGCTAAGGACGATCCACGCCAATACCGACCTATTGCTTTACTTGACGTGATTGGTAAAGTATTTGGGGCCCTTCTTTTGGATGAATTACAGACCTGGTTACAAAAGGCTGGCTACATCGACCCGTTTCAGACAGGGTTTGTGAAACACACAGGAACTACAGCAACATTCTACTCTTAAGTAGCGTTAAAGCAAGAATCTTGCAGGGTATAATGAGAGTATTTATGGTGTTCGGTGACCTGGTACAAGCTTTTAACCAGATCAACCGGGACCGCATGTGGAGAAAGCTGAAGCAAAGAAACTGCCCAGAATCCCTGTTGGCCCCACTCAAAGCCCTTAATTCAGGAACAACTATGAAAGTAAGGATAAGTCGGGAGGGAAATTTAACAACAGATATCCTGACAGCTAGAGGCGTCAAACTGGGATGTCCACTTGCGCCGACCCTTTACAATGCCTATATGGCGGATTTCGAGAATAGTGAAAAAGGAATTAGAGCTTTTGCACCGACAGTAGGCGGCTCAAAGATCTCGCGTCTTCTTTACGTCCACGATATCATTTTGATGGACCAAACTGAGGTAGGCCTACAAAGGCAAATAAACAACTTAATGAACTATTTGAAGGAAAACGATTTGGAATTAAATAAAACGAAAACAAAAATAATCACCTTCGAAAAGACCTCAAGAAAACTGAAGACATCGAAATGGCACGCCGACTCGGTTATTCTGGAAAAAGTGACACATTTAAAATATTTGGGAATAACCTTAAACAACAATGCCTTGGAGAAACCTATGCAAACATACATGTATGCAAAAATTAAATATTTAATATCGCAAGCAAAGGCGCTAGACAAGAAATTCTGTTGCTCCTGTCTGATTCCAATCTTGAACTACTACAGGGTAAAAGTGGTCCCAAGTGTAACATATGGAGCTGAAGCTATGCCTAAGATTCCCGCAAACATATGGCCCAAACTTGAAGGTTTGTTTTGGCATCAGGTACTGGGTCTACCAGCCTCTACCCCAGTGACTTTGGTTTGAAGAGAACAGAGCTTGACATCACTAAAAACAATAATTGAGCGAAACTCCTTACTGTTGTATCGAAAGGTCATCTTACAACCGAAGCCAAATAATGTCGAAATAATTGCAAAAGAACTCAAAGAAGGCAAAAACAACATGCCAACAAAATGGGCATTGGACAACATTCATTTACTGGAGGAAATATGTTAATCGGAAGAGGAGCTTTTAAACAACCCGTGCAAAACGATAAAGAAGTTAATAGAATTAGACTGGAGTAAAACCTTAGAAGAGGCGGCGACCTACAAACTTGCTGTGAAGGTCTCAACTGACCTAAAGAAGGTTAATGAAGTAAGAGGTTACCTGATAAAATTCCCAAATAAAGAAGTGAGCCGAACATTCATGCGAATGCGCCTAAGCTTGCTGAAAACCAGAGAAATAATAGCCATTAGAGATAAATCCAGTGCAAACGAATGTCGTTTTTGCAAAAACACTAACCAAATAGAAACTATGCAACATCTTTTGATGACCTGCAATGGTACACGGGCAGCCAGAAAGATTTATTTGGGAAAAATCTGGAGATCAACAAAATCGCTTGACGAAGAAGCATGGTGGTCCCTTCTGATGAGTGGTGAAAAAACACAGTGGGTTATTGCAGTAACATTATTTATGAAAAATATTGGTTTGGAAAATGTAGACAGTTAACTGGATTTTCTACTGGGAGAAGACTGCTGGAGGACGGATTATGAAGAATGAGGATTTTATGTGAAGACTAAGAATATGCAATATGGATCTTTTTGTTTGGATTGCTTTCTTTTGTAAAAACTGTAATACAAATAATACAGATTTTTTTTTTTTAAATAAATAAAGTAGACCTTCTTGGTCCAGAAGAATGATTTCCTTCTTCTGGACTGGGGATAAAAGTTCACCTCCAGGCTTTGACTTCTTAGTGGAATAACTCCCTTCCCAGATCAAAATTATCCTCAACACAAAAGACAAAGTTCCGTCATGTCTCTCTGTGAGGCACACTGCTTATCTTTTAACACTTTGCATTAGAAAGTCATTTCAGCTTTTGTTCACAGGCGAAGGACTCCCTTCTCCTGGTATCCGGATTTCACAGTTCAAGACAACCATGGGGAATGACTCTCTTCCCCTGGTCTCTCGTTCACTTTGGTTTCACAATTCAACACTTTCAGTCTTTCAGTTCGAGGGCCCCAGACCCAGGCTTCCCAGTCTCCAGGCTTGGGCAAACTTGTTTCACTCTTCTGCCAAGTACTGCCACAAGGAAGATGGGTTGTACTTCTCTTCTCTTGTGAGTGCAGGTCCCAGACTGGATATATCTACTACTTTGATTTGGCAAACCTGCTGCACTCTCCTGCCAGGTACTGCCACGAAGAAGATGACTTGTACTTCTCTCTTATGGATGCAGGTCCCAGACCCGACTTTCTCTTCGACTCTGATTTGTCAGACCCGGTTTACTATCCTGCCTGGTACTGACATGAAGAAGATTACTTGTACGTCTTCTCTCTTGTGGATGCAAGTCCCAGACCCGACTTTCTCTTCTGCTCTGATTTGTCAGACCTGGTTCACTCTCCTGCCAGGTACTGCCATGAAGAAGATGACTTGTAGGGATCTTTTTTTATGGGTGGTGGTCTGGTCTCTGTGCCCCTTTACTGTGAGCCACCCACGTACCTTCTGCATAGCAGTCCCCGCTCCAGTGAGTGACACAGTGATGATGGTGTTCTCCCCAGCTCCTGGGTGTCCATTCCTGAACACAAGCAGGAGTGCTTTTTTGCTCACCGCTATGTGGCTCTCTCTCTGGTTTCGCGTAGTGCGAGAAGGGGACTTGTGCCTCTCTTGCTAGCCATGTTCAGCGTTGTTTACTGGGCTCCAGGACCACCATTTCCTCTGTGTTGTCACCCCTTCCCCCTGGGCCGCTCTGCTCGGCCTCGTTGACTCCACACAGCCCTGTGCCTCATCTGTTATGTTTCTCGTTCTCTCAGGCTTCTCTCCAGGGACTCATTACAGACCTCCTGCGGGTCCTTCTCTGTGCCAAAGTCTGGTCCGTTCGGCAGCGGCGCTCTGCCTCCCAATGACGTTGGTATGTCGGAGGCTTGCTTCTGAGTATCGCTTCTCCTCCATTCAAGGGGGAAAGTCCTTTTATTCTTACTACCAGATACCAAAGGGCTGTGTTTAACTGTCAAGCCCATTGAGAGGCCAGCATTGCCTTAAGCCAACTGTTCAAATGCACTTTCTACATTATTTGGAGTCGATAGCTGACCGTCAGATCCACTACTGGTATTTCCATATATGCAGAGAATGTCTCAGTAGTAGCGAGTTCCTTACTGGAATGGGAGCGATTGTCCCCTAGAGGGGAGTCACTCCTAGTGAGATCCCACTTTCCCAAACCCCTGGGGGGGGGTTTGTTTAGTGGGCTCACCGCCCTAGACTTAAAGGGGATGGCTCCCTCCAAGGAAGAAGGGAAGAAATCTCCTGATTCGTCACAGTACTTAAATCGTAAAAGGTACAAAAGAATGATTAAAGTAATTAGCAGACCTCTCTGCTAAATCACAGATTGCAATGCAGTAGTGCTTATAATATGCAGGTCTTGCATATTCCAGAACTTGGAGCCTTTGCAGCGGGCAGTGTTCGAGGGCTGGCAGTTGCGCGAGCTCAGCGACCAAGTAGATGCTACACAAAGAGACAACTACCTGTCACCTACAGTGTCTGCACCAAACTATTTCAAGACAACCAAGCTATTTCATTAAACAGTCTTTGCTGGGACCAGTTAAATAAAGCTAGCAGAATCACAAAAAAAGGAAGCAGAAACAAATAACTCCTTCTGTTTTATAGAAGTGCTTTGCCTCTTTACGGGAGGAAGTCCCGCCGTTAGTAAAGCCAGAGGGTCCTCTTTGTGAGGAGCACAAAAGAGCTGATGGGCTGTTCTGGCAAAAATAAAATGACTAGTTACTAAATGAAAGGCTATCTATTTTGGTAAGAATTTTTAGCCTTGGCTATAGGACGCAGGATGAATTTGATGTATTGTTCCTCGATTGATGTGGCAATTGGAGCAAATCCGAGTTTGTCCTTGCATGCATGCTTGATGTTCTGCTGCATTCCCGTTCAATAACAATTCATTTCACCCCTTCTGATGAACACCATTCGAGTAGACTCACAATGTTTCTGAAATGGTGGAGATGTAACTTTTTATTACCTTGCCTATGTCTAGGGAATGATGTAATTAGTTTAATTTTGCATTATTACATTAGTTTAAACTCATCATCTGAAGCACATAACGGTCCTTAACAAGTTGTACCTGTTTTTCTTTTCTAAATACTGACATTCCTTTGAGGACAGATGAAGACCCAGCTTCAATGTTCATTCATGATCTTGGCGATGAAATCGGAGGAAGGAGCTTGGACCCAGACCCGGGTGAGTTGCCAATGCCCTGAGTGCTCCTGAAGCGTGGACTGGGCGGGGAAATGCACACCTGATCCTAATTGGCTGTGCATCTGGCCCTGCTCAGTTAGTCATCTTGGCTGAGCAGGGTGCAGACACTCCTGGTTTGGAATGAATTGGCTCATGATCACTACTCATTCTAATCAGTGGTCCTGGTTTTCTGCATGTCTTGGGTTGGACAGTGGGGTATCTCTTCTCACCATGGTACTGGCACTCCTGTGTTTCTGCATGTCTTGGGTTGGACAGTAGATTATCTTTCTCACCATGGTACTAGCACTCCTGGTTTGCTTCATGTCTTGGGTTGGACAGTACATTATCTCTTCTCACCATGGTAATGGCACTCCTGGTTTTTTGCATGTCTTGGGTTGGACAGTACATTATCTCTTCTCACCATGGGACAGGCACTCCTGGTTTGCTTCATGTCTTGGGTTGGACAGTACATTATCTCTTCTCACCATGGTAATGGCACTCCTGGTTTTTTGCATGTCTTGGGTTGGACAGTACATTATCTCTTCTCACCATGGTACTGGCACTCCTGGTTTTCTGCATGTCTTGGGTTGGACAGCAGGGTATCTCTTCTCACCATGGTACAGGCACTCCTGCTTTTCTGCATGTCTTGGGTTGGACAGTACATGATCTCTTCTCACCATGGTACAGGCACTCCTGGTTTGCTTCATGTCTTGGGTTGGACAGTATATTATATCTTCTCACCATGGTACAGGCACTTCTGGTTTGCTTCATGTCTTGGGTTGGACAGTACATTATCTCTTCTCGCCATGGTACAGGCACTCCTGGTTTTCTGCATGTCTTGGGTTGTACAGTACATTATCTCTTCTCACCTTGGTACTAGCACTCCTGGTTTGCTTCATGTCTTGGGTTGGACAGTAGATTACCTCTTCTCACCATGGGACAGGCACTCCTGGTTTGCTTCATGTCTTGGGTTGGACAGTACATTATCTCTTCTCACCATGGTACTGGCACTCCTGGTTTTCTGCATGTCTTGGGTTGGACAGTACATTATCTCTTTTCACCTTGGTACTGGCACTCCTGGTTTTCTGCATGTCTTGGGTTGGACAGTACATTATCTCTTCTCGCCATGGTACAGGCACTCCTGGTTTGCTTCATGTCTTGGGTTGGACAGTACATTATCTCTTCTCACCAGGGTACGGGTACTCCTGGTTTGCTTCATGTCTTGGGTTGGACAGTAGATTATCTTTCTCACCATGGTACTGGCACTCCTGGTTTGCTTCATGTCTTGGGTTGGACATTAGATTATCTTTCTCTTCATGGTACAGGCACTCCTAGTTTGCTTCATGTCTTGGGTTGGACAGTACATTATCTCTTCTCACCATGGTACTGACACTCCTGGTTTGCTTCATGTCTTGGGTTGGACAGTAGATTATCTTTCTCACCATGGTACTGGCACTCCAGGTTTTCTGCATGTCTTGGGTTGGACAGTACATGATCTCTTCTCGCCATGGTACGGACACTCCTGGTTTTCTGCATGTCTTGGGTTCGACAGTAGATCATATCTTCTCGCCATGGTATGGGCACTCCTGTTTTTCTGCGTGTCTTGGGTTGGACAGTACATTATCTCTTCTCGCCATGGTATGGACAATCCTGGTTTTCTCCATATCTTTTGTTGGACAGTAGATTATCCCTTCTCACCATGTCTCGGGTTGGGCAGTAGACAATCTGTTCTCACCATGGTATAGGCACTTCTGGTTTTCTGCATGTCTCCGGTTGGACAATAGATTATGTCTTAACATGGTACGGGCACTCCTGGTTTTCCGAGTGTCTCTGGTGGTTGAGACGAATCGCGGGATTCAGTCTCTTCTCCCTAGGGCGCAGCCTTTTCCTGTGTGGCTAGGGAGATGAGCTTGCTATGCAATACCCTTCCTAGTGGTAGAGGCTAGCAAGACCTCACTGGGAGAGATTCCCCCCATGGGGGCAAGGACTCCTGTTCCGCAGAGGAACTGCCTGAGTTACTCACTCACAAACCACCAGTAACAATCACTCTTCAGAATGACCAAGAGGATCAAGCTACTGTATGTTACTGTGCAAGAGAAGGATGAGCTCCATCTTTGGGAGAAACCCAGGAGTTTCAAATCAGCGTTGCAGAGAGAGAAGCCTGGTAGTTTCAGGTCAGCGTTGCAGAGGGAGCTGACAGAAACCGGGAAGGTCTGCCTGTCGACGTGGCAGACAGCCGGCGTGTGAAGCAACCATGATGAAAGCTGTAATCGGGAGACAGGGAAAGGGAACCCCAAAGAAGAAACCAAACTGTGAGTGGAAGCGTGACCAAGACACGATGGGCTGTCCAGTACGACGTTGAGACCACACAGCCTCTGACATCACGGAATGGATGCAGAGGGAGAGAGCGAACTGAAGAGAAGACAAAAGCCAACCTGACAGCGAGAGAATACTTTCCCGTCCTGCAGACAAACCCGGTAACGTTAACCCCAAGGAAAGAAGGTAACAGGAACAGCGAGAGACCCGGGAGGGACAACTAACATAGCGACATATCAATCATACTCGTACCAGTAATTGTGAAGAGAAGAAGTCAAGTGTGAATCATTACTGGTACAATCATACTCGCCCCAGTAATATTGTAGAATGGAAGTTACTTGGGAATCATAATTGGTACAGTCATACTCGTCACAGTAATACTAAAGAATGGAAGTTACTTGTAAATCGTTACTGACACAATCATACTTGTCCCAGTGACAGTGAAGAGTGGAAGACAAGTAAAAATCGTTACTGGCACCATCATACCCATCTCAGTAACATTAAAGATTGTAAATCAAGTGATACTCCTTACTGGAAGAATCATATTTGTCCCAGTAAAAGTACAGAGTGGGAACCAAGTGAGGATTATTACTGGAACCTTCATACTTATCTCAGTAATAAGAAAGAGTGCAAAGAAAGTGAGAAAGCTTTTTGAAAGTGTTGTTAACTGGCCCAGCCAGGAAAGAGAGTCAATAGTGTGTCAAGAAAGAGCAATAAGGATGTTGTCAAGAGAAGGAGACGGAACATCAGAAGGGAAAAAGCAAGGTGTTAAGAACACATTAGAAAAGCTGAAGAATCCTATTTCTGAACTGTGTGAACTCATCAAGGTAGTTGCTAAGAACTATCTCGGACTCCACTACTAAAGTGACTTTGCTGAAGACATTCTCCTGTGCTTTGGCTATTTTGAATAGTGGTAGGGGTACAGTAGTCTAGATTTGGACAGAGGACAGTTCTTCCTTTGAGACTCCATGACGACTGACGAGCACCCCAGTTAGTTTGTTTTAGGTAGGGAAACCCCATAGATTAGAGATAGCTAGGAGTTACACATTTTTATGTCATTGAATAGAATCCTTAAAAATGGAAACAACTCCTCGCTGTCCTTTATTTTCTGACCCAGATATGGTGTCAGAGTGGGATCAGGGCAACCTGATACAAAGTTGACCCACATAAGTTTTCCCAGAAACTAAACGCAGTAGGTTGGGCATACGTTTTAACAATTAGGGCCCTGAAACCATTCTACCTAGTATGAAGAGTATAGAAGGGAATGATTTTAAGATCTTTAGTCCCTATGAGCATTGGATACCTGCACAAGATAAGGCTATTTTGAGATTAGGTTTCCATATTAGCAACCCTGCATATCGTCTATGCAGTTCCACCAACAAAACCTTGGTGAGAAACCAGACTAATTGTACTCTCTCTTTTACACTATGAAGAGGAGTTCCAACTCATCCTCCTAAATTTTCTAGTGAACCCATCAAAATCAAGGGGTGAATCTTATGAATTAAGTCCCCCTTCAAGAACTATTAAAACTGGAAACCAGTGAGAAAACTCTATAAAACTCAGTGAAACCAGACCTTAGAGGTGTACCTACAGAAATTGCTTTTCTTTTCAAGGCGTTGGAGATACATTCCAACAACGTTCAGGCAAAATTTGCCATACGTTTAGGTTGAGATGGAATCCTGGGTTTCTAAAAAATCCCAGGAAATCTCTCCCTGAACAGTAGAAAAGAATTCTGAGGGTTTGGAGGTAACAACTATTTGGTCTTTCCACTGAAATATGTTTACCATTGGAAATTAAAAAAAAGGGAGAAGAACAACTTGTCCACAAAAAAACAATACATAGCTCAGAAGGGTTGGAGACAATGAAATCAGTAAAACCCATAGAGCTATCCCAATGTAGTGAACCCACCATAAAACTCTCTGACGGATCATTGCAGGACAGCTACCAAACATATACTCTTCCCTTGCAACTATCAATGCACTAGCATGTTATTCCTGTAGAGAAGCAGGACATTCTACTCGACACTGTGCACAGACTTTCTTATCCACCCCCTCATCCAGAAAATAGACCAGAGACCGAGAACCAGGAATAGAAACTCAAAGAACTAGTTTGCTTCCACCTTATATGCCAAAGATACAACAATCCCAACCTTGAGAGGAAAGGATCCATCTGTAGCTGCAGTTGGAAATGTGAGATCCCATAAACAAGTCAAAACCCTGTATCTATATGCAGGAAACCATACTGTGCATTCGTTCCTTGCCACGTTTCAGAGATAAAGGATTTGGGCTACACTCAATACTGGGAGTGAGGGATGTGCTGTTCACCCAAGACTACTATCATTGGGGCAGGAAGAGCCCTTTGGGGGGCCTGTACATTGTGGTCATGGGGATATTCAAGATTACCCCTTTACTCCGATTTCATTAAACACTCTTGTCTGGTTTTGACTGGTGTTGGAGCGTCTAAATCTGAATCAGGGCTGTCCACTTCCTTCAGCGGTCTCCCCCATTACTACATTGCATTGTGGTCCTTGTAGTTCTGAACTAAAACAAAGAATGCTATGGCCAGATGTCAGGGTGATGGACATTGGTACCAGTGTGAACAGTCAAGGCACATGCATAGGGTTCAGCGACTGGGCCTCTCCCAACTCCCTCACCCCACACCTGGGGTAGCACCGACTCTGGCATAGGCTGTGATAGGCCTCATAGCAAGCCTCTGAAGCTGTCACAGTTGCTCTTATGTTCATGGTAAATTATCCCTAGTTATTATTTTTTCTAAATAATTGTATTTCCTCTGTTGGATTCCAAAGGGCTTTTTTTTCTTCCTATTTTTTACAAATGTAATCTATTTTGCAGTTCTAAAATCCAATTCTTTATATATATAGTGGACTTTTTTATTGTTCGAATTCCAATCCTGTTCGCTAATACTTGTGTAATCAAACATGCCTGAGCATGTGTGCTCACAGCAGCCTGTAGACTGCTTGGTATTGGCATTTGTTTTTGATGAAAATGACATTAGAGTGTAACCAAAGGAGACAGATCCATGATAGATGGCCGGAGGCCAGGTTCATCGGATCCTCTTTTCCAGAAGATAATTTTGCCCACTGTGACCATCTATTGTGGTCATTCCCTGCTCCCCCCAATCCCTCATCTTGTGCAGGAGACACCCCTGCAAACCCCATACAGGCCTCTCACACCACCCGCTCCTAGTTCCCTTTACCCTGGGATCTAACCCTCCCGCTAGTCTGCCACCTCCCTGCAGTCCTCCTCCTTCATGCCCCTGCCATACCTGTGTTCCGTTCACCTCCCCCAATCCCCCCTCCACAGCCCACTCCTTACCTTACCGGTACCCCCTGCTGCTCCCTGGTCCTCCGAGCCACTCCCTTGACCTTGCATACATGCGCTGTAAGCACATCCTCTAATACCCGACAGGGAACCATCTGGGCAAGGAGACCGTTTGGTGAGTTTGAGGGGGGTTCTGATGAAAGTGGGCGTTTCCGAGGATATTTTATATCAGGATGAAAGTAATAGAAACATATTTGTAAAACAGATGCATAACATCAAACCCATACCTATTTATGAGAAACTCTGCTTTTCTATTGAAACAAGAATGTTTAAACACTGTGGACAATTAAGGGTTAAACCTGTAACCATTACAATTCAAATATGTAATGCTTTTGGAGGATGATGTTAGTTAAACATTTTCTTTATAAGTTAAAGCTCCCAATCTGAATTTTTTAAATCGCTGATCATTTGTAAACTTGTTTTTCATGTTTGAGGGAAGATGAAGACCCAGCTTCAATATTCATTGGATGCTGCAAAGAGGAAGAGGAAGGAAGGATGCTGGACCCCGAGTTGGGTGAGTTACCCACACCCGAGACATCCTCTATTGGTGAGAAGGGAAGGGAAGGTTGAATCTGCTCCTGAATGGATCCGTTGCTGGTCTCACTCACTTGACAATCTCTTCTCACTATGGTACAAGAGCACCTGGTGTGCTGCATGTCTGGATGCAGGCGAATTGTGATCTCTCCTCATCACAGGAAGGTTTAATTACTCAAAGGTTTAATAAAGCACCTTCCAGGTTTGGTACCTTTATGAATCACCCTCCAGATGTGATACCTTTAGAAATCACCCTCCAGATGTGATACCTTTAGAAATCACCCTCCAGGTTTGATGCCTTTCAGAAATCACCCTCCAGTTGAATCACTCTCCGGGTTGGATACCTTCAAGAATCACCCTCCAGGTTTGTTACCTTTATGAATCACCCTCCAGATGTGATACCTTTAGAAATCACCCTTCACATGTGATACCTTTAGAAATTACCCTCCAGATGTGAAACCTTTATAAATCACCCTCCAGGTTTGATGCCTTTTATAAATCACCCTCCAGTTGAATCACCCTCTGGGTTGGATACCTTCAAGAATCACCCTCCAGGTTTGATACCTTTACGAATTACCCTCCAGGTTGGATACCTTTATGAATCACCCTCCTGGTTGGATACCTTTATAAATCATCCTCCAGATTTGATACCTTTATGAATCACCCTCCATGCTTGATACCTTAATGAATACTCATCCTCCTTTGATACCTTAATGATCACCCTCCAGGATGGATGGCTTTATAAATCATTCTCCAGGTGAGATACCTTTATGAATCACCCTCCTGGTTGGATACCTTTATAAATCATTCTCCAGGTGTGATACCTTTATGAATCACCCTCCAGGTTGGATACTTTAATGAATCACCCTCCAGATTGGATACCTTTGTGAATTTGTAAATCACCCTCAAGATGCAATACCTTTTATAAAGCTCCTTCCAGGTTTAATATCTTTATAAACACCCTCCAGGTTGGATACTTTTATGAATCACCATCCAGGTTTGATACCTTTATAAATCTCCCTCCAGGTTTGATACCTTTATGAATCACCCTCCAGGTTGCATACTTTTATGATTCACCCTCCAGGTTGGATACCATTATGAATTGGCCTCCAGGTTGGATACCTTTATGAATCACCCTCAAGATGCAATACCTTTTATAAAGCTCCCTCCAGGTTTAATATCTTTATAAGGCACCCTACAGGTTTCATACCTTTAGAAGTCACACTCTAGTTTGGTAGCTTTTACATCTTTCATTCAATGTAAAATAAATGGAAATACAACTGTGGGGTATGCATAATCACAATAAAACAATTAGGATTGGGTTACATACCTATTACAGAGTATTTATAGTCTCCCTTGCTAAATACATTTTCTATAGTGAAAAAGAGCAATGGTGTTTTTCTGGTGTACACATTTGAAAGGATCGGGGAATAAGGATGAGGGGCTCATTACTAATAATGATGACATAGAGAGGATTTCGTCTGATGTATAATAAGGGCACACAATGTGCCCACAAGGTGAGCTTGTAGTGATAGCAACTGTATGGGCCTCATTATAACTCGCCCGGTATGGAAACAATGGTGGCGGTAAACCTGCCGCCACCGTTGTTTCCATGCTGGGCGAGCACAACTCCTGCAGGTCTGGCCTGGCGGGTTTAACACCGCCCGCCTGCAGGCGGACGAGGAAACACCGGCAGCATTACGAGATGCTGCCGGTGGTTCCATGATCCCCATTCCCTATAGGACTCAATGGGAATGGGGATTAACACCAATCCGCCTCCGTGATTCCCGGGAAAACCGGGGTTGTAATGCCTCGGTAATTCCGGGAATCACGGAGGCGGAATGGTAATATGAGTCCGGCGGTAACCAGGAGGTTTTACCGCCGCGGTTACCGCCGGACTCGTAATGAGGCCCTATGTCTACTTATGCCAATATGCAAACCATATTGTTAAGTTGGCTATCTCGCTATGCATGACACTCACACCCTGGTAGGAACAGGAAACATCGTCACTAAGTACCAGCTCTGGGTACAGGGTACAGGAATACATTTAGGCCACATCAGGTACATTACTTGGACAGACATCCACTGGCTTCCTCTCTGTCAACCCATCTTCTCAACTGACATTCACAGAACCATTCAGAACATAACATTCTCACACACAGCATTCCATGTCAGTCACTCCTAGCATTCCAAGCATACAGGGCAGGGTAAAGGGAAAGACACAACATATATCATTTTTAAAGATCTCACATCACTGCCAAACAGAACTTCTGCATGCTGGATTAGAGGTCAGCATATGCTTCCAGATTTTAAAGCATTAACTTACAAATGAATAACCAGTTACCCATTACACTACCACAATATATAGTTGCAGTGTGATACAGAACTGGCTTTGCGCAAGCCCATGTTGCAGATCCATATTTGTAAAATGTGCGGGACGCTTGATATATACAGTGCACTGTGGCAGACCAGAAGGAGTCTGACGCACAGAGGACATTTTAAGGATTTTACTTAAATTATAAGGAAAATGCTTAGTTTTCCCGGTAGCTACGGGGATGTTCCCTGCCTAACAAATCGAACTAAATCGAACTAAGGGTGCTCGTCCGTCATCAAAAGTGTAAAGGAAAGGCCCTCCATTCAAAACCTACGTCTAACTAGCCCTACCACTATATCTAGCCACTATAGAAAGCTGGATGAAAGCCCACTGGATGTGCCTGAATAGTTCAAAAACAGAACTTATGACATTCGGATCTTCGAAAGCTTTATCCAGTCTAGGCCCAGCCTACTCATCATTTCTTATCAAGGACTCTAGCATCACAGTCTCAAATAAGGTAAAAACACTTGGCATATACCTACAATCCTCACTAGGAGCAGATGCTCAGGTCACTTTTCTTAAAAAAAACTGCCAATACTACCAGAGACTACTACGCCGTATTAGGCCATATCTCAACGTCACAAATTGCGCCACCATTGCTAGAGCTACGATTTTGTCCCGACTGGATTATGGGAATGCGCTGGTGCTCGGTGCAAGTATCTCTTGCATTAAACAATGCCAGATTATCCAGAATAACGCTGTCAGAACTATTACCGGGAAGTCCAAGCACGAGCACATCACCCATGACCGAACAGGCCTTCACTGGCTCGCCATTGAGGAGCGTATTAAATTCAAATCTCTGACACTTGTTCACCGATGTCTATTTGGCACGGCTCCTTCATACCTAAAGAAAGAATTTATTTGGTATGAACCAAGCCGTTGCCTTCGATCAGCAAAAAAAGGGCTACTCAAAGTTAGCCACACTAGAGTCAAAGCTACTGGTTTCGGGAGAGCTTTCCCCACCAAAGCTATTGCGCTCTGGAATGAGCTTCCTGACAATCTTAGATTGGAAAGTAGCTACTCGCTATTTAGGAAGCAGCTGAAAACGTTACTTTTTAGATAATTCATTACATTTTTAACATGGACTCCCTTGAGTTCTCTGTCCTCTCTTTTCTATGTTGTCCCGTGATTTGTCCCTTCGTGTGCTTGTCGCGCCCTGATGCTTGCGAGCTTCGGCGCGTTATAAATATAAAGTAAAGTAAAGTAAAGTAGCCACTAAATAAGACCAGAATGCTCAGCTTCTGGTCGGACTCACTGGGCTTTTTCTCAAGGTGAAAGTTTGGAGTTCAGGAAAAAAAACAAAGTTCTTTTGATCCAAAATGAAGGGGTTTAAAGTCAATAAAAGAAAACATCTTTTAAGCTTTGTTGGGTACTTCGTATCCGACTTCACAATTCTGGTTATAGGTTAATAGGTTTAGCCGCTTCAGGGGCTCTGGAGTCCTCTTGTATCATTCTTACAAACCTTTTGGCTTTTAACTTTAATCTTCTCTTTCACACTTAAAATCCCTCCAGATTCCTTAAGTTTCACACTGTCTCTGATAGGGAGCTCTTGCCCCTCTTGGTTAAGTTGTACACTGTCTCTGATAGGGAGCTCTTGGCCCTCTTGGTTGTTTCACACTGTCTCTGATAGGGAGCTCTTGGCCCTCTTGGTTAAGTTTCACACTGGTTCTGATAGGGAACTCTTGACCCTCTTGGTTAAGTTTCACACTGTCTCTGATAGGGAGCTCTTTGCCCTCTTGGTTAAGTTTCACACTGTCTCTGATAGGGAGCTCTTGACCCTCTTGGTTAAGTTTCACATTGTGTCTGATAGGGGGCTCTTGACCCTCGTGGTTAAGTTTCACACTGTCTCTGATAGGGGGCCCTTGACCCTCTTGGTTAAGTTTCACATTGTCTCTGATAGAGGGCTCTTGACCCTTGTGGTTAAGTTTCACATTGTCTCTGATAGGGGGCTCTTGACCCTTGTGGTTAAGTTTCACACTGTCTCTGGTAGGGAGCTCTTGGCCCTCTTGGTTAAGTTTCACACTGTCTCTGAATGGAAGTTCTTGGCCTCTTGGTTAAGTTTCACACTGTCTCTGGTAGGGAGCTCTTGACCCTCTTGGTTAAGTTTCACACTGTCTCTGATAGGGAGCTCTTTGCCCTCTTGGTTATGTTTCACACTGTCTCTGATAGGGAGCTCTTGCCCCTCTTGGTTAAGTTTCACACTGTCTCTGATAGGGTACTCTTGGCCTTTTTGGTTAAGTTTCACGCTGTCTCTGATAGGGAGCTCTTTGCCCTCTTGGTTAAGTTTCACACTGTCTCTGATAGGGAGCTCTTGACCCTCTTGGTTAAGTTTCACATTGTCTGATAGGGAGCTCTTGACCGTCTTAGTTAAGTTTCACACTGTCTCTGATAGGAAGCTCTTGCCCTCTTGGTTAAGTTTCACACTGTCTCTGATAGGGAGCTCTTGACCCTCTTGGTTAAGTTTCACACTGTCTCTGATAGGAAGCTCTTGGCCTCTTGGTTAAGTTTCGCACTGTCTCTGATAGGGAGCTCTTGGCCCTCTTGGTGAAGTTTTGCACTGTCTCTGATAGGGAGCTCTTGGCCCTCTTGGTTTCTTGGCCCTCTTGGTTTCTTGGCCCTCTTGGTTTAGTTTTGCACGGTCTCTGATAGGGAGTTCTTGGCTCCCGTAACCAACCTTAATGTTTACTTTGGTTGACATTAGGAGGAAGGAATCGTAGAAGGAATCGTAGGTCCGCGAACAATAGCCAGTGTGTGTTGCAGCAGATGTCAATGGCACACAAGACCCTCCTCTGCTGATTACCAAGCCGGGGAGAGATGTTTGTCTCCATGGTACCAACCTTGACTCAGAAGAGAAGGAAAGCAAATCGGTTCATCACAGCCGGTGAGTCGAGGGGAGAATCGATAAGAAGCCGAACTGTGTTGAACTAAACGTAGCAAGCGGCTAATTGAACGTTGAAAGCATAAAGAGCATCTAATATCTCCCTGCTTATCTTCGCTCCCTTCATGGAACCACTTGCCAGCAGGATCCGGAGCAACCCGACAATCCAGGGCTTGGAACTTAAGGGAGAATCCTATAAAACAGCCCTCAACGCGGACGAATATACTGCTCACTCTCACTTGAGCAGAGGGGTCCATGCAGGCCCTACGGGAAGAACTGGAGGAATTCAGAGAAGCCTTGGGGTTCAAGATAAACATCGGCAAGTCCACAGCCATGGGAGTCAACGTGCCGGACCGCCTCATGGAGCGATTGCAAGCCTCCTATCCGATCCAGTGGGCTAAAGCACAGATAAACTACCTGGGGGTGCAGATCCCGTCCAAGCCGGAAAACATATACAGAATACATTTCCCAATTTACCAATTTCCCCGGTTTCTACTAGAGTACTCCTGTCCTTCTTGGACCGCTATAGTTATACTCTTGTACTTTCTCGCAAGGTTTGTATTTCCGAGTTTCACATTCAAGTAACTTAGTCTATCATTGTCTCTCCTAGAGCGCTGTCGGCCCCCTTCAATCCATGTATCGTGGGCTTCCCCAATGTCTCTTTTCAATATCCCTCATAAAGTGTGGTCAGCCCCCTTAATTCCTCATATCAATATCCAAAACAGAGAGTGGGCATAGCTTGTCACTTTGTGCCACAAAACAAAACATGTTTTTCCTAAATTCTTCACCTTGCCTGTCGCTCCTTCTGGGTGCCTTAAGGTATACCCAATCCTTAGAATTCATAAAGACTGTGATGCCGTACCCCGAATGGTGCGCCAGATGCTCCAAAGTTATCAAGAATGTGTTATTAGATAAAGACAATGCACCAAATTCTAACACTTAGATCCAAACAGACATTTTTATTTTGTCAAAATGCCCATTATCTTATGCCCATATGTTGACATGTGTTTCGGCCTCACTTAGGCCTTTTTCAAAACTTGGCTGTACATATCAAACAAAATTACATAGATTTAAAATATTGCATCATCATGATATCAACCCGTATCAGTGAACAGCATATTAAGCATAAAATCAAAGTTTATGGAACGGTGGACACACAGAAAAAATAGGGTTGGCAAAGCGAGGATTGTTAGGGAAAGAGAAAGGTATAAAAACAAAAATCACAATCAGTGTACGCCCATGTACTGTGAAAAACCTGAAGATGTCTCCCTAACTAGTCCCCGGGATCTGTCATGCAGGTGGCCAGGACACGGCCATCGCTATTGGATCCAGTTCCTGGGGGTGGACCAGTGAGGGAGGGTCACCTGGATGGGGAGTCCTTGGGGAGTGGGACACCGACGGGTGAGACACAGCATTTCCCTTCTTTCAACACCTTTTCCCCATCCTACCACGTTGGATATTCCAAAACACTGCCCCCCCTTTTCCGACACAAAACACCTTTGCACAACACGAAAGACAACAGACTAACACCAGAACCGTTTACCTGACATGTCCCCCCAATACAAGGGTCTGGCAAAGTCACCAAAATCACACACACCAGACGGCCCTTTCTCTTCCCCACAGGAATAAAAGGTGGAGCACGAGAGCACAGTACGAGCAAGGCAGACCGCACGACGTGAGAGCTAACTCAGCACGGCAGTTCAAGAGGAGAAAGACGGCGCATACCGAGAAGCTGACAAGGTGAGAAGCGACCTTGCCCTTTCCGACCAAGGCACATGAAACCTCTGCAGAAGGAATCGTAAGTCCGCGAACAATAGCCAGTGTGTGTTGCAGCAGATGTCAATGGCACACAAGACCCTCCTCTGCTGATTACCAAGCTGGGGAGAGATGTTTGTCTCCGTGGTACCAACCTTGACTCAGAAGGGAAAGAAAGCCACTCGATTCATCACAGCCGGTGAGTCGAGGGGAGAATCGATAAGAAGCCGAACTGTGTTGAACGAAATGTAGCAAGCGGCTAATTGAACTGTGAAAGCATAAAGAGCATCTAATATCTCCCTGCTTATCTTCGCTCCGTCCATGGAACCACTTGCCAGCAGGATCCGGAGCAACCCGACAATCCAGGGCTTGGAACTTAAGGGAGAATCCTATAAAGCAGCCCTCAACACGGATGAATATACTGCTCACTCTCACTTGAGCAGAGGGGTCCATGCAGGCACTACTGGAAGAACTGGAGGAATTCAGAGAAGCCTCGGGGTTCACGATAAACATCGCCAAGTCCACAGCCATGGGAGTCAACGTGCCGGACCGCCTTATGGAGCGATTGCAAGCCTCCTATCCGATCCAGTGGGCTAAAGCGCAGATAAACTACCTGGGGGTGCAGATCCCGTCCAAGCCGGAAAACATATACAGAATAAATTTCCCAAAACTAACCAGAGAAATCAGAGACGACCTGGGACGCTGGTGCAAGCAGGAAATCTCCTGGTTCGGCTGCATAACAGCGCTGAAAATGAACCTGCTCCCGAGACTGCTCTACTTCTGTCTGGCGCTCCCCACAACCGTCCCCACGAAAGCCTTGCAAAAACTGCAAAAAGCCATTCTGAAATATATCTGGGAGGGCATGAAACCGCAAATCCCAAGACACATCATGCTCCGCGGGCCTGCCATCGGTGGCCTGGGGGTCCCAAACGTGGCCAGAAACTGCCTCGCGGCCCAGCTTTCCCACGCCTTTGCTTGGAAAACAACCACCAATCGGGCCCGATGGCTGAAGCTGGAAGAGGACTGGAACACCACCCCGATTGAAGCACTTCCCCACATGAAAGTAAGCAACATGTCCAGGCACATGGTCCCGCTACCGGCAACGTGGAACACGGTGTCGAATTGGAAGAAAGCGGCTCACCTCTGGAAATGCAGAAGCCCGACCGGTCCGCTCACCCCAATCTGGGACAACCCTGACTTCTCCCCGGGACTCGTCCCAAACACCTTCAACAGATGACAGGTGGGTGGCCTGAGAATCATGGCGGATTTCTACAAGAACGGGAACCCGCTAAACTTTGAGGAATGCAAGGCCAAAGTCTTGATCCCCGAGACGGAAAGATTCCGTTATGCCCAGCTCAGGCACTGGCTATCCAGCGGAGCGGCCATGAAACTAGGCAGCAGAGAGCTAACAGCCCTGGAGCAGACCCTCACGTCGAACCCCCCCAAAGGGAAAAGTTCGACCTTATAAAAACTGCTCGACAGGTATGACCTGTCCAAAAAAGAACCGTACATGCTCAAATGGGAAAAATACATTGTCAGAACCATGGAGCCGGAGGAATGGAGTCAGATCTGGTCCCGGGCCCACAAATGCTCTAGATGCACGACAAATAGAGAGGGCGCCTACAAGGTGTGTTACAGATGGTACCGTACCCCAGAGGCTATGAACAAATTCAACCCGGCCATACCCCACAATGCAGAAAGGGGCTGCCCCGACTGGGGCACGCTGCTCCACCTGCTCTGGACCTGCCCGAAGTCCACGCTGTTCTGGAGGGAGGTCCTGGATCAAATCAAAGGGATAACGGGCCTCACAATCCCCTGGCACCCAAGCATCGTCCTCCTGGGAGCTACGGGCGAGGGCCAGTTCCCGCTAACAGGCCGCATAGCGAACTTATGCAACCAACTCTTGATGGCAGCAAAGATCTCCCTGGCCAGACTCTGGAAGAACCCTGAGGGCCCAGCCATAGAAATGTGGTGGTCCAAATGTTGGGAGACAGTGGTGGCAGAAAAAATCACGGCCATAAGATTCGGCAATACCTCCAAATTCGAACAAATCTGGTCTCGCTTCCTGGATTACACAAGGAAATATCCAGGCCTAACGAGACAGCCCCCCAACCTTCGCTGGATGGGGAAACAGGCTTAAAACACACACTCCGAGGAAGTGTAAACAGGACACAACACTGCCACCAGCAAACAGTCTCAGGCCCGGCCCAACCCCCTCCTGTGCCCGAGACCCGGGGAAGTCTGCACCTCGTCTGAGCCCTGCACCGGTGCAAGAGGAATGCTCCGCCCCCCCTTAACCCGTCAACCTAAACAATCAGCTCCCCCCTACACCCTGCTATTGACATTCCCCCCATCTCACTCCCCCCTGGAACCCCAAAGACTCGCCCACCGTTGGGCTTACTTGTTTTCCGTTCATGTTTTCTGCTCTGTTTCTCTTCTTCGTTGTAATATCTTACTCGCATGCCTACTGTGAAAGGCTTCTGACGATGCACTGTTAAGCTTGCATGCATAAATACCAATAAAAACATATTTTTAAAAAAAGAGCATCTAATATAAAGAGCTATTGATGCTAGAAGGTGGAAAACCAGCAACAGAGGAGTCCAGCACCACCTGGGTGCTCACTCAGGAAACTCTGGGCGATTACCCGATTGTTGAAACTACCATAACCAGAAGGCCTTGGGAAAGGCGAGAAGGGGGTCAAAGTGGTCATACAGGGGTCTTGTAAAATCCTCTGTACAGTCGAAAGTCTTTGGCCGACTGATGATTGTGAAGTTAAGAGTTAAGGGAAGTGAATCCTGCATCGTAAAAATTTAATGAGAAAGGTACGATTGACAAGATTGGCAAGAGTGAGCATGAAGGAGGGATGCCGATAAAGGGGGGCAAAATCTAAAGTCCCGAAATATAGTGTGTTGACAGAAGTGAACCCAACCGAGGGATGTCCACAGTGAACTGTTTAGCAAAAGTTGGCAAGCGTGGACCCGGCAGAGGGAGGCTGACAGAAAGGAGCGAAGCCTGAAGAACTGTTTGAAAAGACATTAAGATTTGTGAATGCAAGAAAAGCCATAGTAAACCCGACTGAGGGAGGCTGACCTCGGAGAGGGGTCCGAGCCCAAAAGAGGGAGATCCAGGGGTGGAAAGTCATCGCCCAAAGTGCATTTGGAACTTTTTGTTTGTTTTGTTGAATATATCAGGCACTCGAAGGCGAGAGAATTTTATTGAAAAGAGACATAACCATCGAAGAACCTGATAGCTGGTACGGATCTGTCAGCACGTGCTGGGAAAGCTCAAGTGTGTGCTGTGCTCAGGAGATGCACTTTGTCCCGTGCTCTAAACGTGGGGAAGGAAGACCCCTGGCAATCACATCCTGACTTATTATTTGTGAACACTTCTTTCTTTATTGAAAACCCTATCCCACACTCTTTCTAAAATTAATTGGAAGGATTTAGCAATAATTTATTTTAGTATAGGCTTTTTATTTTGACAAGACGCCACAAGGACTGCCTTATTTTTCATTTGATGGTCGATGCTTGCTCCCATCTAAGATTTAGGCTTAGTTTAGGCGATTTTCCAACCTGCATATACAGTTTGATAAACACCCTTGAACTGTGATCACTTGTATCTGTCTATACTGTTGCCACCATGAGTTCCTTACAGTACACACTTGGATCCCAAGTAGCTTCCCATGACCTTTTCTGATAATCATTGTAAGAGTGTAGTTTCCCATGCATACCCATCTGTCTTGTCAATTATCGATATACAGTGCCTTCTTAAGTGCTTGGTGGTGGTTAAGTTCCCGAAGCTGGTCTATAACGGGTGATGCATTTAGCATTGTTCTTTAATGGTCCAACATTTCCTATTTCACTTAAATCCGTGCCTATTGCGTACTTGCTAGTACCAATGTCCTCAAAACGCGGCATTCTGGATCATACATTTAACATTCATCTTCATTACTTCCTTGTTTGAGATACAATCACACATGCGTGCTCACCTTCTTGTCTTAGAGTTCATGGATGATGTCAATGTGGAATTATTCCATTAAAAATATATGGGATAGTTCCCTTGGCTCTACCAGTCCACCATATTGAAACTGCGTATCAGTAAGCACATTTATTGTGTCGCCATTGCAAAGAAACCCGGCATTCTAATGGTTTTACATGTTATCCTATGTGCTGCACGCACAATCTATCCTGTCAAACCCAGGAAGTTAACCGGTATCTAACAAATTCCGATTCACTAGTTGCTAAAACTCTTACATTCCTCTGCCACTTGCTTGAGAAATCCATCTATACTTAAAAGTGTATGAATACTTTAGGCTGACAGTGTCATTTATCATTGTAAAGTTATTTGTGTTTGTTCAAACTGCATGTCCCGGATAGCTACCACCATTGTATGCAATACATTAATGCGATATCTTTACAGTACCCCAAAGCATTCTAGGCCATGTTGCTGTAATTAGCAATAAAAAACAAAAAAGTGAAAATAAACCACTTACCTTATTCTTAGGGAAGGTTCGCCTGCTTTCAATAGCGCTCTGCGTGCGAGGTTGCGCTGCGGGCGCCATTTTGGAATGCCGATTTATTTCATAAACAATGAATAACGTCACGTGTTGTGCGTGTGACGTCAGACTTTCCGGCGGCCATCTTAAATAGCCTTAGTTTCGGCCGGACATATCTGAAATCTTTCCCTCACATCATTTTTGTTTTTATTATATAGCCATAGCTACATGCTGACATATTTGTTATAAATAATATATATGATAATTTAAGGCTAATATTGCCTAAATAAATGTTGCCAAGGTCTTACCTATAGTCTGGAAGTAAATTTACTCGAAAATGGGCGTACCAGTACTATCATCTTGTTCTCTATTTAAAGCACATCAGGCTCGGTTTATGACACATTTCTAAGATTAGATTAATATTCAGAACCCCAAAAGCCGCGATACGAGTTATATCACGAATTACTCTTTGATATGAACAAAGCTATATCAATAATCAGTTCATCTTCCTAAATTCCATTACAAAGCTACTGCATACAGATACCCATACATGTCTATAGGAGCTCTGATCCTACTTTAGGTCTATAAGGGTCTCTGAATAGAACCTGCCCCTTCTGGCTCAGTATAGGTTCAGTCAATTAAAACCGTTTATAATTCTCCATTCTTCATACAGTGCCACCTGCTCAGTTATTACTTTTGAAAAATGTGGTCAAGACTCTGTTTGGACACCGTTGTTATGGGTGCATTTTTACAATGATGCCTTGAGTGAAAAGGCTGATAAGAAATTCCCTGGTGTCAGCTAGCACTTGGTGTTGTCTTTTGCAAATTACAATAGCATTGTTGCACCTACTGTATAGGTAGTCTAATTCCACAGCGTACCACTAAGCCTACTGTGTCCCTCAACCTGTAGAAATATTTACAATATTCAAGAGCCATTACAGCAAATTACAGTATTAGATTATTGTTCACAGGAAATCTCGTTATCAGTGTTCAGTCCGTGTTCGGTTGATCGCATTTTGCATATTCATTTCTATTCCATTTTTCAAAGTTTCCGTTCTTTGTCCCCTCCCCTTTTCCACAGGGTGATTTTTTTTCAGGCCAATAAATCGCAAGTCTTTTTTCTCTTCCATTTGGTGTGCTGTCTGCCAGTGTATGGCCAGTGGAAATTTAGGATCCTGACTTCCAATAGTTGCTATGTGTTCTCGTATCCTGATTCTCAATTTACAAATTGTACTTTCGATGTAGATGAACACGAGTGAGTCCCAGTCACACTGCGCCAAGAGAAAAATGCAAATAATAGCTTGTAGTCCAAAGAATTTATTCAGCACAGGAACAGCCTGACACGTGTTTCGAGCAGAAACCAGCTCTTCATCTGAGGCTGTGATTGCAAATAGATAACATGGATGTATTAACACAAAAAGTATTTTTTGTAACATGTAAGGTTAAAAAATGAACAATAAATGGCACAACATACAGGGACAAAAAACGGGGTAAGTTAGCCAAATTAGTCTGTACTAGAGGAGGGCTTGGCCGGCCCTCCTCACAAGGCCCACTCCTAAGGCCCTGTCTACCCCTGTCCACCGCGGTACGCCGGATCGCCGGCCCCATGTGAGTGTTTGTCTACCCCCCGTGAGTATCTGTGTGCCCCCCTGCCCCCGTGAGTATCTGTGTGCTCCCTGCCCCCCGTGAGTATCTGTGTGCCCCCCCTGCCCCCTGTGAGTATCTGTGTGCCCCCCCTGCCTCCCGTGAGTATGTGTGCCCCCCTGCCCCCCGTGACTTTCTGTGTGCCCCCCTGCCCCCGTGAGTATCTGTGTGCCCCCCCGCCCCCGTGAGTATCTGTGTGCCCCCCTGCCCCCCGTGCCTATCTGTGTGCCCCCCCTGCCCCCCGTGAGTATCTGTGTGGCCCCCTGCACCCCGTGACTATCTGTGTGCCCCCCTGCCCCCCGTGAGTATCTGTGTGCCCCCCCTGCCCCCTCTGCCCCCCGTGAGTATCTGTGTGCCCCCCCTGCCCCCGTGAGTATCTGTGTGCCCCCCTGCCCCCGTGAGTATCTGTGTGCCCCCCTCCTGCCCCCCGTGAGTATTTGTGTCCCCCCCTGCCCCCCCCGTGAGGATCTGTGTGCCCCCCCTGCCCCCCCTGCCCCCGTGAGTATCTGTGTGCCCCCCTGCCCCCCGTGACTATCTGTGTGCCCCCCTGCCCCCCCTGCCCCCTGTGAGTATCTGTGTGCCCCCCCTTACCCCCTGCCCCCCGTGAGTATCTGTGTGCCTCCCCTGCCCCCCGTGAGTGTCTGTTTGCCCCCCCTGAGATTCTGTTTGCCCCCCCGTGAGTATCTGTGTGCCCTCACCCTGCCTGCCCCCCTCTTGCTCTGCGCTCCACCCCCCTCCTCATTTCCATCCTCTTCAACTTCCCTCCTACTCCCCCCTTCTTTTCTCCCCCCTCTTAGACTTCCCGCTCCTAGCACTTACTCCTATCATCTGTTCTGTGACTCTTGATAGCAGCTTGTCTGTCTCCCCCCCTTTTGTTCTCCCCCTCCCCCTCCCCTACTTTTCAATTTGTCACTGACTTTTTGCTCAGTAGTGTGTCTTGTTCTCCTTCCCCCCTCCGTCCACCTGCCCCCCCTCCCACCCCGCCTCTTGTTACCACCTGCACCGCGTAAATTGTCGTCAGACTTAGTAATGTTACTGCTTGCTCTGTTTTCCTTCCTTTCCATCACCTCTTGCCTTACTTGTTCTATGCACTTGCACTATCAGAAATGTCGACTGGCCTATTATGATAGTTATTTTCACATTCTGTATTGTTTCAAGGACTTTTGCTGAATGTAACTGTATTTTTCCTATGTCCCCTCCCTCCTTGAAGCGCTTTGAAACACATTGTGTATAGGCGCTATATAAATAAACTATCATATCATATCATATCATATCAAATTGCATTAATACAATTTCCAGAACAAATAAGGCAAGAGCAATTAGCAAAACAAATATAAAACAAAGAAAATTGTCAATACCGTGTTTTAGACGGAGTTCAAAGGTAAGTTGGTGTTCAATAGCCAAAAGGAACAAAACAAAAGGAACAGAAATTGCAAAATTACAAAGTTGTAAAGAAAGTGACTGCAGCAGCGCATTCCAAAAACAAGAACCCTCTTAGGTGTTAGACATTTCAACTTTTATTAAAAGAAATTGTGGAATGAGCCCAAGGTTATTACCTGAGCTTGAGTATGGACCTGGTAATTGTGAAGTGCGGACAGTGCCAAGCAAAAACTCTGCAAAGGTAAAAATTACCAAATGGAAATTTACGAAATGAAGAAAAATAATGAATGCGAAAGTGAACCAAAAATTAAAACGAACTGCATACCTCAAAGCTTCGCAATTGCGGAATTTCTAAATGGAGAAGGAAGAAATGAGAGGAGCACGGATGCTATGTCAGTAATACTGAAGGAGCCCGTATGGAGATAAAAAACAATTAGGTACACATTGATGTCAACCCATCCTGAGTTGTTCAATTAAAGTATCATCAATAGACTAGGAGCGTAGCAAAAATTATTATGTTGAGGCACATAACTAAATTGCAAGTTAATTAAGTCCAACCAAATGGACAAGCATGAATTGCTTAATTAAGTAACCAAGATTAGTCAATTGAACTAAATTGGGTATGTGAAGCTCACAGGGAGCATACAATAATTTCTTACCTGGACGGCCGTAAAGAATGAATGATAGAAAATGACTGCGGTGATCGCCAACATAAAGAAGGGACTTAAGAAGGTACAGGCTCTCTCGTGTAGGTAAAGGTAAAGGCCTTATATTAGCACATAGTAACTAATTGTGGCTGCCATATTGGGTGTGAGATTCGCATAAAGGCAATGGCTGATGCCGGAAAAGGACTTGGATAGCAAATAGTATTACATATTACTGATAAAGAATCCACAATATTTTGAGGAAACACTGGCACCTGTTACACCTTGATTCTGACATTGCTAATTGGCTTGATCCTCATGTTAGTATTACGTTCAGCAAAGGCAAGTCGCTAAAAAACAAATTATGTCCTTCGTTCATGAGCATGCCAAATCCGACCACTACCTGGTTGCCCTCAGCACGCGTTACAGGCTTTCACAAATGTGGACACTGTAACATGTGTAAGTTTACATTGGAGACGTCACAGGTCTCCTTTGGAACAAGAGGTGGTCATGAAATTAAGTCATTCCTCAATTCTAATTCCAAATTTGTCGTCTACTGTATTATTTGTACATGTGGCCTCAAACATATTAGGAGTACCATCAGACCACTTAAGATCCGTATTCGTGAACATTTAGCCACAATTGGCAGTCAAGATCCTAAATATCCTCTCGCCAATCATTGGCAAAAATCACACCAACTGGATTGCAAAGATGACATTTGCTTTGTTGGCCTATGCAAAGTGACATTGCTCCCTAGAGGAGGTAATTTGACGCTTAAATTACGCCAATTAGAAGCCAGATTAATTTGTAAATATTGCACTGTATTCGTAGGATTAAATTCAGATAATGAATTTGCCACCTTTCTGTAATATCACTGTTGTCCTCATTCTCATTTATGTCGATTGGTGCCATTGTAACCTCTGTATTTTGGTCTCTTATGCATACAATATGTACTGATTCCAGCAGCACACTCATTAACAGTATCTTTTGTACCCCTTTTAATTTTACTTCGCTTCACTGAATCGGATTTTCTCTCTTCATCCTTTTCTTAGTTTTCTTTGATACAGGCTTTGCCCTTATCTCTTAATTGGCTTTTTTACAATTATTAATTTTTTCAGGAGAAATTGGTCTTCATCGCAAATTAAATTTTCCTTCATTTTCAAGCTGCAAATTCTTTTCACCAGGTGCGCGTAGTTATATCTGCGATTGCAAACTTTTTACCCTTTGATCGTTTCCTTGCTACTAAGTGCATGGCTGGCATGTTTACATTCTTTATCAGTAATATGTAATACTATTTTCTATCCAAGTCCTTTTCTGGCATCAGCCATTGCCTTTATGCAAATCTCACACCAACATAGCGGCCACAATTAGGTACTATGTGCTAATATACGGCCCATTCCTCTATACCTACACACAAGAGCCTTTACCTTCTTAAGTCCCTTCTTTATGTTGGCGATCGCCGCGGTCATTTTCTATCATTTATTCTTTACGGCCGTCCAGGTAAGAAATTATTGTATGCTCCCTGTGAGCTTCACATACCCAATTTAGTTCAATTGACTAATCTTGGTTACTTAATTAAGCAATTCATGCTTGTCTATTTGGTTGGACTTAATTAACTTGCAATTTAGTTATGTGCCTCAACATAATAATTTTTGCTACGCTCCTAGTCTATTGATGATACTTTCATTGAACAACTCAGGATGCGTTGACATCAATGCGTACCTAATTGTTTTTTATCTCCATACGGGCTCCTTCAGTATTACTGACATAGCATCCGTGCTCCTCTCATTTCTTCCTTCTCCATTTAGAAATTCCGCAATTGCGAAGCTTTGAGGTATGCAGTTCGTTTTAATTTTTGGTTCACTTTCGCATTAATTATTTTTCTTCATTTCGTTAATTTCCATTTGGTAATTTTTACCTTTGCAGAGTTTTTGCTTGGCACTGTCCGCACTTCACAATTACCAAGTCCATACTCAAGCTCAGGTAATAACCTTGGGCTCATTCCACAATTTCTTTTAATACAAGTTGAAATGTCTAACACCTAAGAGGGTTCTTGTTTTTGGAATGCGCTGCTGCAGTCACTTTCTTTACAACTTTGTAATTTTGCAATTTCTGTTCCTTTTCTTTTGTTCCTTTTGGCTATTGAACACCAACTTACCTTTGAACTCCGTCTAAAACACGGTATTGACAATTTTCTTTGTTTTATATTTGTTTTGCTAATTTCTCTTGCCTTATTTGTTCTGGAAATTGCATTAATGCAATTTGGCTAACTTACCCCCTGTTTTTTGTCCCTGTATGTTGTGCCATTTATCGTTCATTTTTTAACCTTACATGTTACAAAAAATACTTTTTGTGTTAATACATCCATGTAATGTATTTGCAATCACAGCCTCAGATGAAGAGCTGGTTTCGGCTCGAAACACGTGTCAGGCTGTTCCTGTGCTGAGTACATTCTTTGGACTACAAGTTATTATTTGCATTTTTCTCTTGGCGCAGTGTGACTGGGACTCACTCGTGTTCATCTTGAACTTTCACCAGTGGAAATATACTGCCAGTATATCCACACTTCCCAGTTTTCTGAAGCCTTGTTGCACAATTTCTCTGATCTTTACAAGCGCTGTGGATTCGTGACTTTTTCTGCAAATAGTTTTTTTTTTACTTTTGATGTAGATCTGTTGACAAACACATTTCGATCTACAATTGATACTTTCTGTGATTTTCACTCTGCTTCCTCTAGAGTCAGTACATTCTGTGTACTTGTATGTTCATACTTGCACATCGTACATGTACCGCACTTTTCACTCTGCTTGCTCTACAGTCAATACATTCTTCTGCACTTGTATGTGCATACTTGCACATTGTGCATGTTTCGCACGTTTTACTCTGCTTCCTCTAGAGTCAGTGCATTCTTGTGTACTTGTAGGTGCATACTTGCACATCGTACATGTAGCGCACTTTTCACTCTGCTTCCTCTAGAGTCAGTGCATTCTTGTGTACTTGTATTTGCATACTTGCACATCATGCATGTTCTGCACTTTTTACTCTGCTTCCTCTATAGTCAGTGCATTCTTGTGTACTTGTATGTGCATACTTGCACATCATGCATGTTCTTCACTTTTTACTCAGCTTCCTCTAGAGTCAGTGCATTCTGTGTACTTGTATGTGCATACTTGCAGATTGTGCATGTTCCGAGTTTGGAGAAGCCCTTTCTTGGAGGCTGCAACCAGCTGGTAGCTGGTCCCATGCCAGTGCTTGGTAAAAAAGAAGGGCTCAATGTGTTCTTTAGTGTTGATGCCCTCGTCAAAATAAAGTTTTGGTGTGTCATCCAACTATCTTGTGAGTTCTTTATCTAAGTGTAAAAGATACCAATGTTTTCTTAAGATTTTGGTGATGATGTTATTTTCCTTACAATATTTCATGATGAATTTGGTTTTATGTAATCGATGTTGTCTTCCCTCAACTTTTGTATGAGTTTGCAATTCCTTTAATTCCCTGTACCTTCTTATGAGCTTTGTCAATGCATTGTGCCGAGTATCCTCTATCCTGAAACCTGCTGGTCAAGAGGTGGTATTCCTTTTCAAAAACAAGTGGATCCACACAGTTACGTCAGGCTCTTATAAACTCCCCTTTTAATATGCTGTTGATCACTGTTTGATGGTGGCAGCTTGTGGCATAGAGGGTCGAGTTAACCTCAGTTGACTTTCTGTATGATTGTGTTTTCAAAATCGCACCAGCTACATATTTTGTCAAATCTAGAAAATCTATTTCTTTCATGTCACAGGAAAATGAAAGTTGAGTCTTTCAACAAATAACTCCCACCCCCCTTTTGCCCCTATGATGTCGCCATCTCCCCCTACCCCACTCTTGCCCCTGTGATGTCTCGGTATGCCCCCACCCTCCTCTTGCCCCATGTGATGTCTCCATTTGCCCCACCCCTCTTGCCCCCTGTGATGTCTCTGTATGCCCCCCACCCCCTCTTGCCCCTGTGATGTCTCTGTTTGCCCCCCACCTCCCTCTTGCCCCCCGTGGTGTCTCGGCATGCCCCCACCCTCTCTTGCCCCCCTGTGATGTCTCCGGTTTCCAACCCCACCCCCCTCTTGCTCCCCATGATGTCTCTGTATACCCCCACCCCCCTCTTGCCCCTGTGAAGTCTCTGTCTGCCCCTTACCCCCTTTTGCCCCCATGATGTCTCAGTTTGCCCCCACCACGCTCTTGTCCCTGTGATGTCTCTGTATGCTCCCTACCCACTTTGGCCACCCGCAATGTCTCAGTTTGCCCCCCACCCCCTCTTGTCCCCTGTGATGTCTCTGTATACCCCACACCCATTTGGGCCACCCATGATGTCGCTGTCTGCCCCCCAGCCCCCTCTTGTCCCCTGTGATGTCTCTGTTGGCCTCCCATCCCCCTCTTGTCCCCTGTGATGTCTCTGTTTGCCCCCCACCCCCCTTTGGCTACCCGTTATGCCTCCGTAGGCCCCCACCCACCTCTGTACTTGCTCTCCTCTCTGGTCTTTTCTCTGTTTTCCTCTCTGTCCTCCTCTCCTCTCCTTTCCCCCTTCCCACTCGCCTCCCCCTCCCTTACTTTTGTCTTTGCACTTACTCTATCTGAATTGTCCCTGGACTTAGTATGATAGTTACAACGGTTGTGTCTCCCCCCCTTACTTGTCATTCTCCCCCTCCCACCTCCAGCACTACCAGAAATGTCGTCAGGCCTAGTACGATAGTTGCTTGTTTTGTTCCTCTCCTCCTTTCTCCTCCCCTCTCCCTCACCTCTCGTAATTCTCCGGCACTGCCAGAAATCTCATCAGGCCTAATACGGTAGTCGCCTGTCTGTTTCCATTTCCTTCCTATCTGTGTCTTAGCACTTGCATTATCTGAAATGTCAGCAGGGTGAGTACGATAGTTAATTTCACATTCTTGTTGTTCATGAACTGTAAGAATGTTTTGTATTTTCCTGTGTTCCCTACCTTGTCGTGAAGCGCTTTGAAACACATTGTTTGTAGGCACCATATAAATAAACAATCCTATCATAAGTCGTTCAGGTTTCCTTTCCATATTAGGAGAATGTCATCAATGTACCCGTACCATGAAATCACTTTTCAACGAAACCCTGATCTGTATACACTTGTGTGTCTTCAAACAAACCCATAAATAAAATGGCCAAACCTGGTGCATATTTGGCACCCATCGCTACACCCTTCGTCTGCTGGTAGTATGTATCATCAAAAATAAATGTATTATGAGCCAATGTAGCTTGTAGCATTTCCTTCAGTATTTCCACATGTTGGTAGTATGATGCCGAACTCTTGCACGGTGTATTTATTCTAGAGTCTTAATAGCCAGATCATATTTTATTGAAGTATATGCCTTCAGATCTAAAGTGCCAGAAGGTAATCTGGTTCACATACGGTTTCCTTTATTATATTCAAAACTTGTGTAGTGTCTTTCAAATATGATGGTAGTTTCAACACTAAAGGGTGAATTATGTTATCTAGATATTCTGATATTGGTTCTGTTGCCTACCCTATCCCACTCAGGATAGGTCTTGTTTCCGGAATGCCTTGATATTTCTTATTAATTTTCGGCACAACATAGATAGTGGGCATGGTTGGGTCTTTTACAGTGAGATAGGCTTTCTCTGAGTCTGTCAGGAGGCCTTGACTGTGCCATTTCAAAATGAGTTCATTCAAGTCCAGTAGAACTTGCTGTCTGGGCTTTATCTTCAAAATCTTGTAACAATCTGGTGTCTGTAGATGTGTTCTAGCCATTGTGATGTAGTCTTTAAGATTCATTATCACAATATTGACCCCTTTGTCAGCTTCTTTTATAACTGTTAGGCAGAAACCTGAGCAGTTCCCTTAGGGGCCACTGCAAAAGATTTAGGACTACAGGTGGTTGGCAGTAAACCCAATTGGTAGCAGTCTGTACCACCCAGATTTACCTGGTAGCTGTGGCTGAGCAGTCAGACTTCTCTCAAGAAGAGTTAGGCAGTATATAGAGCATACACAATAGGTACAGAGACATAGTAGCACAAGCAAACACTGACCAGAGCTTTGATGTAAAAGTATATAATTATTTATTTGAAAGACACACTTGTAAATTACACTAGCACAAAAAGGTAAGTAAATTCATCACACAGTCACTATTATATATATACAACCCTGATTACTTATTAGACAAGTCTTAGTGAGAAACACCACTTATTTTCAGACAGAGGTGAGCGCTTAACCTAAAATGGCACTATAATAAGTTATATAAAAAGGGAGGGAAAAGACAGAATTAGGAAAGCACACAATCTCAATACTTTTACAAGAACCACAGTAAGGCAGGATAGGCAGAGTCTACTGGAGAGCAAGGAAGTTCAAATGCCAGGCCCACTTTTAGAGAGAGCAAGGAGAAATGTGTCCAGGATCACACAGTGGGGTTATGCCCAAAGAGTCTTTCTAGATAGTTCAAAAAGAGTTGGATCAGTTCAGAGAAAGTTAGTTAACATGCCCCAGGCTAACCTAGGTTAGAGAGTCAAGGATTTACTGTCATCTCGAGCAATCTCTCGCAAGGGAAGCCAGGCGGGACACAGTACCTGAAATGGTGAGAACGCTCCAGCGGGGGCATTTGTTCCTGGCAGCGGGTGCAAGTCGGGGTTACGTCCAGAGGAAGAGGATGTCTCGACGTGGCGGAAAGATGAAGGTCGTTGCACTGCCAGGGAAGTTGAGTTCTCCCGTTAAAAGGTACTACTCTTTTATTCGCGGTAGTGGTAAACCGTGGTATTCCGGTTGCCGGGGTGCTTGGCACAGGCAAGGCGGCCACGAGGTGATCCGGGAAGGCGAAAAAGAAGGCAGACTGGTTATCCCCACCAGTCAAAGGAAGAAGACTCTCCGGACTGGAGATTTTCTCTGTCGTCGGGAAGTGGTGAGGCGATTCAGCAGGGCTCCACCGGTGGTGGTGTTGTTGTAGGTCGCCTCAGCTTCTCCCACTTTGGATTCTTTGGTCCTGTGGCGACTTCTAAAGTTCCAGTCCCAAAAGCCCTGCTTTTATGCAGAAAACCCCCCTTATCAGTCCTAGCTGTCACTCAAACATGCTAAGTGGTGAGCCGGGCGGCTCACCACTGGGCCAACCAGAGAAGACTCCGACCTGAGTTGCCAAGGCAATGCAGTCCAGGGTGCCTAAACCCCCCTCCATCCCTCCTAAGGAACCCAGACAGAGTGGCACCACTTTGGGGGCTTCTGTGCAGAATCCCGCCAAAATAGTGGAACAAAGGGCTCGACATTTGTTGGAGTCACAGAAGCGAACACAAACACCATTTTGGAACAGAGTTCTGGCAAAAAATACCAACCGGCGAATTAATATTAAATAAATAAACCGGCGGTATGTTCGAGACTATATTAATTATATATTAAAAAGTGGTAGCATCGAACAATGGGAAAATCCCATAGGGATATATTCGCGGTCGAATATAAAAAGTAGTATCCACTGCCACCAGCCAAAACTCGATCCGGTGGGACAGAACCGTGCCCCCTCGACCAATCGAATTGCCCCTACCAGTACATCCACAATATGATGGTTTGTACTGGTTCTGTTCACAATTTAAGACTAGTAAAGCCAATGGTGACTTTACATGCCCTGGGAGACAGTAGTCAGTCCCAGTGTATGGAGTCTATGTTTGGGGGTCACTATGACACCCCTGTGTTACTGCACGGAGGGTGCTGTGCAACACACATTCCAAAAACACATGAAGCCCTATGGAGTAAAAGACCCATAGCCCATAAAACACATACAAAGTCAAAGGAACACCTCAAATCGTGTCTAAGAGTGGGAGTAAAAGAGTCTCACTCTTAGCAGGAGAAAAAAATAAACCCCAAAAATCCAGCAAAGCTGCTGGGGGACTCACTAGGTTTGGGAAATTAGCCTTTACAGAGAATTCTCCCTAACAATAACAATCCTTTTGTCATTAGCCAGATGTTTAATAGCTTTGTATTGTCTTTTATAGGTTATCCGTGTGTATGTTCTTCCCCCTTTTCCGTTTCTAAATTCCTTTGTTTATATCCTTAACCACTGCCTTCTGAAAGGTGTTGATTACATTCAACTGGCATTGGTGGAATAAATCTAGACTTGGGTCTTAGTTCTTTCATCTCTAAATTTCTTGGTCTGGTGTTAAGTTCTTGCAAGGTATCCCTCATCTCAAAGTTCTCTCCTTCTTCAACTGATCTCAATAAATGGGTGTTCTCAATATCAGAAATGGAAAGAACTAAGACCCACGTCTAGATTTATTCCACCAATGCCGGTTGAGAATGTAATTGGCACCTTTCAGAAGGCAGTGGTTGAGGATATAAGCAAAGGAATTGAGAAATAGAAAAGGAGGAGGAACATACAAATGGATAACCTATCAAATACAGAATATGAAGCCATTAAACATCTGGCTAATGACAAAACAGTTGTTATAAATGAAGAAGTCAAAGGGGTCCATATTGTGATCATGAATCATAAAGACTACATCACAATGGCTAAAACACATCTACAGACACCAGATTGTTACACGATTTTGACTGGACTTGAATGAACTCATTTTGAAATGGCACAGACAAGGCCTCCTGACAGACTCAGAGAAAGCCTATCTCACTGTAATAGGACCAACCATGCCCACTATGTATTTCTTGCCAGAAATTCTTAGGAAATATTAAGGCATTCCAGAAGCAAGACCTATCCTGAGTGGGATAGGGTGGGCAACAGAACCAGTATCAGAATATCTAGATAACATAATTTGGCCTTTAGTGTTGAATCTACCATCATATTTGAAAGTGTGAAAAACCAGAGTGTGTTTCATTGCCTAAACCCCAGAGATCAATGTAGTGATACACGAAATTGCAACCTTGCCAATCAGGGCTTTAGATGACAGCATTAGCCGCTGAAAGCCAATAGTGTATTCAAGGTATGTGCTAAAAATGCTGACAGTAGTCTGTTGCAGCACTTCCATTATGCAGTAGTGAGCTACAAGGAATATGCAGGCCTAGTATGAAATAGGTCAAATTAAGCATTGTTGATAGACAGGCAGGGAGGGCCCCTAGCTATGTAGCTAATAGGTATTTTTGGAGTGTTTGGAACATCATGGCACCTATATAGCGCTTAGATAGCCAGTCTTAAGCGCTATAAACACTAAGCTATGAGTGCATGCCTTTTAGAGCTTGCAGATGGGGTTAATACATCCCTGCTTCCCTTAGAATATTCAGCCTCACTAACGGTAGGCCTGGCTCCAAGCTAATCTTCCTTTTCTCTGGGAAGGTACTGATAAGACATTCCTCAGCCAGCGCAGATGGGAACCAAGGGAGGGGGTAGGAGCGAGCAGGGAGCATCTCAGAGAGAGCTGGGTTTTTTCCATGAACCAGCCTCACAGAGAAAGTTCTGGAACTATGCGTCATGGTGACTGACAGCAAGAGATTATAAAACATCCATGCACACATGGGATCAGGGGGAGATCGCCTGTGGACTTGATTCGTGCAGAAACAGGTGCCCGGCATTGGCTCATACGGTGTCCTTCAGCATTGTCCTCTGAGCGGGGCTTGTTTACAGCTAGCTTATGAGGGCCCAAGGTCTCCCCAGTGCTGATTAAAGGGACGTAAGACTGTGTTTCTCTATGTTTCTCTATATTTCTCTATGTTTCTCTATGTTTATCTAAGTTCCATGTTTCACTATATTTTGCATTGCTCTTTGTTTTATGCTTTGTAATATTCTCTAACTTGAATCCCAAATGTATATGAAATTCACTGCTTAGAATAAATATGCTAAAGCTTTGAGGGTGTCATTTGTCACTAGCATGAGATCACTGCTCAGCACAATAGAACCTGTATTTTGGGCTGAATTGGGTATTTTTGCTCTCAAAGGGCTGGCCCCGAGGAAGATTTTGCCCAATATCAAGACAATCCCTTACTCAGGCGGCCGGGGCACGGCCATCGCCTTTGGATCCAGACCCTGGGGGTGGACAAGTGCAGGAGAATCACCTGGGTGAAGGGTCCTCAGGGAGGAATGCCCGATGGCGAGACATGGTTTCCCCCCTTTCCAAATACCCATGTCCATCCTATTTTATAGTATATTCCAACTTCCCAGATCTCCACCCCTGTTTCCTAAACAAACATTGAGCCGAGGAAGAGGAGATCTGAGGCTATAACAAGTACCACCCATGCAATACATTGGACATGTCCCACTAATAAGATCATGCAGGGTCAGGACCTTTATCTTAATTACATACAACTGGTACTTATTTGCTCTCCCCACATGGTTAAAAGGTGGAACACCGAAACACAATCTGAGCAAGGCGATGCACGAGAAGGAGCAGTTCTTCCAGGGTGACGGCAAACCAGGTGGAACAGAGTGACAGGCAGAGGGATGGTACCGAGGTACGGAGAAACCTAGGACAACCCGGCAAAAGATAGTTACCTCCGAAGGGCCTTGAAGGTTGCACAAAGAAGCCCAGTTGGAGAGAAAAGAGAAACCTTTTTTGTGTTTCAAGGATACCAGCCACCCTTGCGGGTGAATGGCAGAGTTGGGGAGGTGCAGCGGCAGTTGTGGTATCAGCCTTGGCTTCAGGATCAAAGCCTCGGAAGACGAAAATGAATTAACACAGCCGGAGAGTTGATTATAGCAATGAAAGTTCAGGATGTGTTAATGAAGCTTGATGTCAACAGTATCCAATGAATGGAGGTTGCGCGTGTGCCGATAAGATGCAAGAGAAAGCAAAGCATTGTAAAGAGCTGTAAATTAAAGATACCAAGTAACAGAGTGGTCCGGCGAAAGAAGAATGCCCAATCGAAAGTCTCTGTGAAATGTCTGATGCGGTAGAAGTGGGGGGAAGAGAAAGAAAATGAGTTACAAGATTTGAACTGTTGTTAGGTTTGATTCCGGCAGAGGGAAACCTGAATGTGAAAGATATATTTGAACTTTGAAATCAGTACTGTGCTCGAAAGTACATATACTAAGAGGCGTTGGTGAAGGAGAGAAAAAGTGACGTATAAGGAAAGAAGGTCGAAGTGGTCATGATGAGCTAAGACCAAAAGCCTTCCAGTTTTGAAAGTCTTCGAGAGCGTAAAGAAAGTGAAAGGAGGCTTGAGCTCGACGGAGGGAACCCTCTGAAGGTGTGATTGAAGCTTGGGGAAGGTAACCCCCACAAATTGTGATTGAACGGTTTGACCCCGGTGATGGGAAACCTGTACTAAGTTGTGGTAACCAGAAGGAGAAGGAACTTTTGTTGAACTGTATTACAAACTAAAAGGTGACCTGAGCTGGAGTGAGAGAAAGCCGAGAGATCCAGTGGATAAACTAGTGACTTTTCATGGAAAACTGCATGCTTGTGTCCGCAGCCAGAGTGTGTTGCAAGGTCCAAGTCCAAGTGTGCCACCTTACCCTGTGCTACAAAACGGGGGGAAGGGAGTTTGCTCAGCCATACTGACATTTCTTTTCAACTCCAATATCTTTGAAATTTCATTTTACTGTGACAGTGACACAAAAGATATAGATTTTCTAGATTCGACAGTTTTTGTAGCTGGTGCAATTTTGAAAACACGCACATTCAGAAAGGCAACTGAGGTTAACTAGACCCTCTATGCCACAAGCTGCCACCATCAAACAGTGATCATCAACATACCAAAAGGGGAGTTTATAGGTGCCCAATGTAGCTGTGTGGATCCAGTTGTTTTTTTAAAAGGAATGCCACCCCTTGACCAGAAGGTTTCAGGAAAGAGGATACTCGGCACAATGCATTGACAAAGCTCATAAGAAGGTACAGAGAATGGAATGATGTAGCACACTTGCACAAAAATTGAGGAAAGACGTCTTCGAATTACATAAAACCAAATTCATCACAAAATATTGTAAGTATAATAACATGATCACCAAAATCTTAAGAAAACATTGGTTTCGAAGGGATTGTGTCCTCCGACGTATTCCTCATCTTAGATATATCCTTCCAGCTCTGCTGGCCTCGGAAAATTTTTTCTCCAGAGGGCGCTGCGCGTCGACGTCCCTCGAGTCGATGTCCTTCGACAGCCGCCGTATCGACGCTCGACGTCATCCTGCCTATAAAGGCCGCGCGCAGCGTCCGTTGCTCAGTTCCGTTTTTCCGCGCTTACTCGGTGCCTCGGAATACCGTGCTCAGTTCTTAGTCAGATTAATCCTATTTACCTCGAGTTATTCGATCCGTACTCGATGGCTTCCTCGTCGGAACCGACAACTCCTCGATCCGGCTTCAAAAAATGTCGAGATTGTGGGAAAAAGATGTCGTTGACCGATCCTCACAGAAATTGTCTGTGGTGCTTGGGAGCTGAACACCATTGTTCGGAATGCGAGGACTGTGTGTCCATGACAGCTAAGGCCCTGAAGGAGCGTAGGGGGAAGCTGGAGAAAGGTAAGACTTTTAAAGCTTCTTCTTCGTCGACGAAGTCGAGACATTCGTCTCCTCGTCACCATTCGCGCTCCAGGTCTCGGAGTGGGTCTCATCACTCCTCGAGATCGAAGCACTCGAAGAGGAGACGTCGAAGATCCCCTTCTCCGTCTTCCTCTTCCTCTGTTTCGCCAAAAAGAATACCTTGCCCCACGAAACATAGTTCCCGGGCTGAATGGGAGGAATTCCGAAAAAATATGATGAGCGTCTTCGAGAAAGCGGCCTCGACCCCCTCGAAGACTGCCGAGAGCGATGCTCTGGTCGAAAGACCCGAAGGTCAAAAACGCCGCGAGTCGCAGTACCTGGCGAAAGAAACCTCTCGAGCGCGTCTCGAACCCTCGAGCAGGACTATGACCTCCAAAGGTTCCTCGAAGGTTCCGTCGACGCCGTCGACGAAGGTTCCGTCGACGTCGAGGTCGATGTCTTCGACGCCGTTGTCGAAGGGACCTTCGACACACGGGTCTGTCGACTCGACGCCGGCCTCGACACCGGCGTCGACGCCAAGAAAAGTCACGGTGACCACACATCCAGTGACTATCCCCAGGCCCTCGACGTCGATGGCGTCGATATTGTCGAGTAGAATTCCAATTCTGTCGAGGTCCTCGAGGCCTCCACCTCTGTTTTCGATGCCACGCTCGAAGCCTTCGACGTCGGCGTCGACGACATCGACGTTTTCGAGGTCAATAATGACAAGTTCGGCACCCTCTGCCTTGGAAATGGGATTTACTCCCTTTATGAGTTCAGAACAATTGAGAACTATATCCTCAATTTTAGAAGAGGGTGAATTGTCTGAACAAGACACATTTGAGTTACAGGGACCTGTAACCCCAGTTAGAGAGGAATTTTCCTCTGAAGAGCGCATATTAAAGGATCTTCATGATTCTTTACATGAGGCAAGTGGATTAGACACTTCCCCTGAGGTGGATTTTGCTAAGCCAGAACCGGGGGAGCATGCTGAAACCCCCTACAGAGCCTTAATGGCCAGGATTACAGAGTTCATGGGGTGGTCTGCACCTTCACAATCTTTCCAGCAAGATGACCTCACGGATATTCTTGACAAAGGCCCACAAGAGGATCCGGTGGTGCCCTTTCATAAAGCTCTTCAGAGAAAGATCATGACAAACTGGGAAACCCCAGATGTAATACCAGCAGTAAATAAAAAACTGTCTGCAAAGTACAGGGTATCTTCCACAGACCCAGAGTTTTTGTCTAAACATCCATCCCCAGAAAGTCTGGTGGTACAAGCAGCATCCTCTACCGATGTCAAGACGGCTTATCCTACAGTCCCACAGGACAGGGACGATAAAAAATATGATGCTATGGCAAAGAAAGTCTTTTCAGCATGTAGCATGGCGTTAAAGTCGGTTAATGCTACGTGCACCCTTGCTAGGTTCAGCCATACACTTTGGGAGTGTGCTTCTACAGCGGCTGACTGCATCCCGGAGGGAGAAGAAAGGGATGCGTTCCTGAATATTATACAGGACGGTAAAGACGCTATGTGCGAATCCCTCCAGACGGGCATTGATTCGGCTGACAGTATCAGCAGAGCAATGGCGGCAAGTACATCAACCAGGAGATTCGCTTGGTTGAGAAAGTCGGGTTTTGCCCCAGATGTGCAAGCCAGGCTCTTGAACATGCCATTCGATGGCTCTTCTTTGTTCGGGAAAAAGGCGGATGACAGTTTGGAGAAACTGCAAACTTCAAAAGCTGCAGCAAAATCCCTAGGAGCTGCAATCCGTCAGACTCCTTTTCGTCCCACAGGAACCTCTGCGAGGGGCAAGTCCTTTCGCTTCTACTCCGCATTCGGAAGAGGTAGAGGACGACCGGCTCAAAGGGGTCAAAGAAGAACTACCCGAGGTGGACGGGGTAGATATTCTAAAGCCGCAGCAACAGCAGGTGCCTCTTTACCATCGGCATCTGCATCAGCCGCCCTAAAACCACTCTGAGGACTCCCCTCACAGGACACCTGTAGGATGCAGGTTGACTCAACATCTGACGGTATGGCAGGCTATCACGTCAGATGCTTGGGCATTGGAAACAGTCGCCCAAGGTTACTGCCTGCCTTTCCTACGTATACCTCAGAGTCATCCACCGGGGATCAGCTCTCAGAAAGCTCCAGATCCGCTCCTCTTGCAGGAAATTTTGGACCTGCTAGAGAAAGGTGCCATAGAACTGGTACCTGTAGCGGAGAGGAACAAGGGCTGGTACTCCCCTTACTTTCTCATTCCGAAGAAAGACGGAGGACTGAGACCCATCTTGGACTTGCGAGAATTGAACAAATTCCTCAGGAAAGACAAATTCAAGATGGTCACTCTTTCTCAGATCCTCCAGGCCCTTCAGTTTCAGGACGGGTTGGTATCTCTGGACCTTCAGGACGCTTATTTCCATGTGCCTATCCATCTCAAACACAGGAAATACCTGAGGTTCGCAATTGGCAACTCTCACTATCAATTTCGAGTACTGCCATTTGGGCTGACCTCCGCCCCGAGGGTCTTCACCAAGTTAATGTCGGTAGTGGCTGCAAGTCTAAGGAGGGAAGGGATTCACGTCTACCCCTACCTGGACGATTGGCTGATCAGGGCTGTTTCTCCGGAGCAAGCTCAGATCCAGCTAAATCACGTGTGCTACTCCCTTCACAAACTGGGCTTCTCCCTCAATTTAAAGAAGTCTCAAATGATACCATCGCAGAGACTCCAGTTCATAGGAGCGATCCTGGATACTTCCCTGGGAAAAGCCTCGCCACCAGAGGTGAGGGCTCAAGATATTCTACAGATGGTTACCAAGTTCCAACATGCCCAACGTCTCCCAGCCTTCGACTTTTTGAGGTTGCTAGGCCTCATGGCATCCTGCATTTTCCTTGTGCCAGAGGCTCGCCTGAGAATGAGATCCCTCCAGTGGGCACTGAGGACTCAGTGGTCACAATTCTCAGGGAGAATGACAGATCTTCTTCAGGTTCCCGGCAGGGTGGCTCGAGACCTTCAGTGGTGGGCCTGTCAGGAGAACATTCTGAAAGGAGAACAGTTTTGGCAACCCTGGCCGGAGATAACAGTAGTCACGGATGCCTCACTCACGGGGTGGGGAGCCCACGCCAACGACTTGACCATCAGCGGTCGTTGGTCTCCATCGGAGTCCAGACTACACATCAACCTGTTAGAGCTGAGAGCCATCAGACTTGCGCTGAAGGCTTTCCTGCCAGCTGTACAAGGGAAGAACGTCCTGATAATGACGGACAACACGGTGGCCATGCATTACCTCAACAAAAGAGGAGGCGTAGGATCACTACCCCTGTGCAGAGAGGCGATGCAGCTCTGGTTTTGGGCAATCCAAGAAGGAATCTCTCTTTCGGCAGTTCACCTAGCCGGAGAGAAGAACTTGACAGCGGACGCTCTGAGCAGGCAGAACACAGTCTCCCACGAGTGGGAGCTAGCTCAGGAAGTCCTTCAAGAGATCTTCGCTCTTTGGGGAACCCCTCAGGTAGATCTGTTCGCCACCAGCCTAAACAGGAAATGCGACCTGTTCTGCTCAAGGGAATTTCCTCCGAGAGGAGCTCTGGGAGACGCGTTCATAGTGGACTGGGAGTTTCCGCTTCTGTACGCGTTCCCACCGGTCCCTGTCATTCCTCAAATGATCAGGAGGTTGAGAAGATTCCGGCGAACCATGATCCTAATTGCCCCGGATTGGGCCAGGAGAACGTGGTACCCGGACCTTCTAGACTTGTCCATCTGCCCTCCAATTCGACTTCCTCTCAGAGAGAACCTACTCTCACAGAAGGGAGGTCAGGTTCTCCATCCAGACATCAAAACCCTCAACCTTCACGCTTGGCTTCTGAACGGCTGAGGTACAAGGATTGGGACCTCCCTGATGATGTTATGGAGGTGTTGCTTTCGGCAAGGAGGCCAGCAACAAAGTCTTTATACCGCTGCCGTTGGAACAGATTTTGCAGCTGGTGTAGAGAACAGAATATCGACCCATTTTCATGTGGTACACCAATGGTTTTGTCCTTCCTACTATATTTGGCAAATTCAGGCCTTCAAGTTGGCACCATTAAGGGCTATCTCGCAGCGCTATCTATCTTTAAGCGTACTGCGGAAGAACCATCCTATTTCAAATTACCCTTGGTAATACAGTTTCTAAAGGGGTTAACCAATGTTTATCCCCCAAGACCATTCCAAGTTCCACTATGGGATTTAAACTTAGTACTAACTTTCCTGATGGGTACACCTTTCGAACCTCTCCATTCTTGTTCGTTAAGATTCCTTACCCTTAAAACTGTTTTATTAATAGCACTTACATCTGCTAGAAGGGTGAGCGAATTACAAGCTCTTTCTTGTAAACCCCCTCATACAATCTTTCACAAAGACAAAGTTGTCCTGCAAGTGAAGCCTAATTTCCTCCCAAAGGTAGTTTCTGAATTCCATATCTCTCAGAAGATTACCCTACCATCTTTCTATCCTCCTCCTCACCCGGGGAAGGAGGAAGAGAGGTTACACAGACTAGACCCTAGGAGGGCTTTAAGTTTTTACATTAGTAGACTAGCCAGGATAAGACAGGCAGACCAGCTGTTTGTAGGTTACGCAGGTCACAAGCTGGGGTTACCAATAACTAAGCAGACCATTTCCAGATGGATCATTCTAGCCATTCTGGAATGTTATAAACTGGCAGGGAAAGAGCCCCCTCAAAACCTTAGGGCTCATTCGACCAGAGGTATTGCAGCTTCATCGGCCCTCAAAAGAGGCGTGCCGGTTAAAGACATATGTGCGGCCGCTACATGGTCGTCTGTCCATACCTTTACACGTTTTTACAATCTGGATTCCTCCTCTAGTCAAGAGACTAGGTTTGGAAGGGCTGTACTGCATTCTATTCATCAATAGAAGACAGCGTGAAGTCAGTACTCCCTCCTCCGAATATAGAATACTGCTATGGGAGCCTATCTAAGATGAGGAATACGTCGGAGGACACAATCCCTTCGAAGAACAAGTTACTTCTTACCTTTTAACGTTCTTTCGACGGGATGTTCCTCCGACGTATTCATCGACCCTCCCATCCATCCCCGCAGTTCTACTTCCCTTGTTGTTGCAGCTTACGCTCCTTCAGGGTGATTAGTCTAGTCCAGACAGTAATACTGTGGGCTACAAAACGGAACTGAGCAACGGACGCTGCGCGCGGCCTTTATAGGCAGGATGACGTCGAGCGTCGATACGGCGGCTGTCGAAGGACATCGACTCGAGGGACGTCGACGCGCAGCGCCTTCTGGAGAAAAAAATTTCCGAGGCCAGCAGAGCTGGAAGGATATATCTAAGATGAGGAATACGTCGGAGGAACATCCCGTCGAAAGAACGTTACAAGGTAAGAAGTAACTTGTTCATCTTTTACACTTAGATAAAGAACTCACAAGATAGTTGGATGACACACCAAAACTTTATTTTCACGAGGGCATCAACACTAAAGAACAAATTGAGCCCTTCTTTTTTACCAAGCACTGGCATGGGACCAGCTATCAGCTGGTTGCAGCCTCCAAGAAAGGGCTTCTCCAAGTGCGACGCATGCACGTTGTGCAAGTATGCACATAAAGTACACAGAATGCACTGATTCTAGAGGAAGCAGATTGTCATGGGTTCCAGGCCGAATCACACATCAATGTTACTTCCGTTCTTAATTCACAGTGGTAGAAGGGAAGGGCAAGCAGGAGCGTTGTGGGTGAAGGCCTGGCAAGCCAGGAACAAAACATCATTCATTTCATCCCATAGGAATCCCAGCGCCCATAAGTTATAATGACACTTCCTGTTTCCACCAACATGTGTTCTTTGGTGCCAGTTCAGATTTGTGCTGAACCCTCTAGTCTCTGGGCATGGCTGCCTATATAAGCCACGCCCAGAGAATAAACCATGCTTAATGTGCATTCTGTAACCTGAGGCTCACGCTTACCTGTTCCCAGACTCCTGATTCATCGACCAGCGTTTTTGCGGCTCCGGGCACTCTCCTGAGGATTCCAAGTACCTGAAAGAAGAAGGAAAGAAGAAGTCAGACCGCTACTGAAGCTCAGCGCTTTCATACTTACATCTCCAGCAACCGTGGGCTGTAAAACCATTCCGTGGGACTCCAGTTGATTCTTCCTGAAGCTCTGACTATTCGGGTCGCACCCGATCCGCTTTTCTTCAGCCGCCGTTCACCATGCAGCTCCACTGCAACTCCTGGAGACCTGCAAAAAAGGGTAAAGAACAGAGCAAACAGGTTAGAACTTTGACACGTATCTCCTGTATAAACTCCATCGAACTTTACAAACTTACCTGGACAATCTGCACACCTTAACCCAGTGAAGCAACTGGGAGGTCGCAAAACCAAACTTACCTGTACCGGATACAGTGATTTCAACTGTGTTCACCACCTCTCCCGCAGCACAGAGGAACCAGTGCTGTAACTGGCTCCCAGACTCTAATCCTGGAGAGTGAAGTACAGTGGCCAATTTGCTGTAACCCGACATCAGCCCATTCACGGCAGTGGCAGCAGTGACTACAATCTAACCCCATGCAGAGTGAAACTAGGGACCATAGCGCCCCTGCAGATGCAGGATGGAGAGCCCACCATACTAAACCACAAGGTGAGCCATCCTTTCCTAGCACCACCACCACAGCATTCCAGTATTTAGGGGGCAAAGGGGGTGGAGGGTTTCCAGGGCTTTTTCCGGCATTACCCTCAACCTATCACTCTCTTTACAGGTAGCCTCCCCATCACCCCGGGTGGTGTAGAAATCCGAACTGGGACCAGAGGGCTTCATCGCTCCTGCAGAGACTCAGGTGAGCGTGACACAGAGTGAAAAGTGCGGAACATGCACGATCTGCAAGTATGCACATACAAGTACACAAGACTGCAGTGACTCTAGAGGAAGCAGAGTGAAACGTGCGGAACATGTACGATGTGCAAGTATGCACATACAAGTACACAAGAATGCACTGACTCTAGAGGAAGCAGAGTGAAAAGTGCGGAACATGCCCGATGTGCAAGTATGTACATACAAGTACACAAGAATGCACTGACTCTAGAGGAAGCAGAGTGAAACGTGTGGACAATGCACGATGTGCAAGTATGCACATACAAGTACACAAGAATGCACTGACTCTAGAGGAAGCAGAGTGAAAAGTGCGGAACATGCATGATGTGCAAGTATGCACATACAAGTCCACAAGAATGCACTGAGTGAAAATCACAGAAAGTATCAATTGTAGATCAAAATGTGTTATTTATGCAATCCAGTGTGTTTGTCAACATATCTACATTGGAAGTACAATTCGCAAATTAAGAATCAGGATCCGAGAATACATAGCAACTATTGGAAGTCAGGATCCTAAATTTCCATTGGCCATACACTGGCAGACAGCACGTCAAATGGATGAAAAAAAACGACTTGCGATTTTTTGGCCTGAAAAAAAATCACCCTGCGGAAAAGGGGAGGGGACAAAGAACGGAAACTTTGAAAAATGGAATAGAAATTAATATGCAAAATACGATCAACCGAACACGGATTGAACACTGATAACAAGATTTCCTGTGAACAATAATCTAATACTGTAATTTGCTGTAATGGCTCTTGAATATTGTAAATATTTCTACAGGTTGAGGGACACAGTAGGCTTAGTGGTACGCTGTGGAATTAGACTACCTATACGGTAGGTGCAACAATGCTATTGCAATTTGCAAAAGACAACTCAAGTGCTAGCTGACACCAGGGAATTTCTTATCAGCCTTTTCACTCAAGGCATCATTGTAAAAATTCACCCATAATGAAGGTGTTAATCTGCATTTATATGGTTAGTATGAGCTAATCCATTCATTCATTAATGTAAAATCTGTTTAGCACTATGGTTTGCTCTGAGCTATCATGGATCAACATTTGCTGAGAGCCATGCAGAAAGATATACTTGTTATTTTGTAAAGCGCACATCCTAGTTTCTAAGCGCGAAATGTGGTCTGCTTTTGTCCATTATAAATCAGGCTTTGCTGAGTACATAAAGGAAATGTGTTCATGATAAATGTTGAATCCAGCTGAACACAGCGAATAGATGTTATTATAACAGCGTGTCTGTTGGCAGACTGTTAGCTATCCTTTAGCACAAAACTGCCTTGACTGCAGAGATAGCATGACAAATGTTTTTGTTTCTGCAGAGTTAGGGTGTGTTGTACGAAAGACAGGAATGCTCGCAATATGCCTTGCTTTCTTAGAATATGCCCAGTACAGTACATTGCTATGTTGAAATGTATGCACGTAGGTAGAAGCATGTTGTTTCCATGGAATGCATGTAATCTACGTCAATGCCACTACATATAAACAGTGGATTTCTGTTTAGTGGAGGAGCGAGTGAGCTCTCAGTGCTATGGTGTGCTGGGTGGGTGTGCTAGAGGGCTCATTGCTAGTGTGACAGCTGAGTGCTGGGGTCTTGGCTTGTTAGTGAGCAGCTTACTTCTCCACCATGCACAATAAAGTGTGTTCCCTTTAAATATCGATCTCTGTGTCTTGTGAGCTTATTTTGTTTCCATAGTATATCATTTTGTGACTTACAAAGGTATTTATTTATTTTGTTTATTTGTTACATGCCCTGACCCTGGGGTATCATGGCGAGGTTATAAGACAGCTTTAAGATTAATACAAACATCATTACATTAGTTACATTACATTATTGGTGAGCAATTGGTGCTAAAAACAATCTACAAAAATCACGGAGGTGTACAGTGGTAGAGGAGACTTATTTATAGATACTAATATTGGTTGAATAACCATGTTTTTAGCAGTTTCTTGTAAGCCGTGAAGGAGGGCTCTTTTTTGATATTGGTGGGTAGGTGTTCCAATGTTTGGGGGCTAGTGTGGTGAAGCTACTTCCCCCCGCTCTGGTGGTTTTAAAGCGAGGGAGGGTCAGGTGGAGTTTGTTGTTGGATCTTAGAGGTCTCCTGTCAACTTTGGGATGTAGAGTGTTGTTGAGATAGATGGGTCCTTTTTTGGTCAGGCATTTGTATTTGATACATAGTGTTTTGAAGATAATTCTGGCTTTGATGGGGAGCCAATGGGCGTTTTTTCTAGTCTTGGAGATATGGTCTGATTTTTTTATGCCTAAAGCTGCCCTTAAGGCTTTATTTTGCATTAGTTGCATTTTGGCTAGGTTGGTGTTGGATGTGCCTAGTAGTAATATATTGCAATAATCTAATTTTGATAGTACCAGAGCCCTTGCTAGGGTGAGGCAATTAGCTGGGGTGAGAAATTGCCGGCTGAGAGCAATTAGTTTAGCAGTGTATGCCGTGGAGGAAAAGAGCGCATTGATCTGTTTGGTCATGGTCAGGCTGGCGTCAATGTACACGCCTAGAGATTTGACTTGCTTCAGCACGGGGATATTGGTGCCATCAATGTTGATGGTTGAGTATTCTGGGTCGAGGTTTGCTATTTTGGCTGGAGATCCTATGATGAGGACTTCCGTCTTTTCATCGTTAAGACACAGGCTATTTAGTGCCATCCAATTTTGTATGATGGCGTACATTTTGTTGATTGTTGCAGTGTCCTGCTCATAGTTGCCTGTGAGAGGTATAAGGATCTGGGTGTCATCTGCAAAATTTGTGTATATGACACCCATGTCATCTAGTGCTGAGAACAGTAGTTTAGTGTATGCGTTGTACAGTGTAGGGGAGAGGCAAGAGCCTTGGGGTACTCCTATGGGGACTGGAATGGGGTTGGCTGCTTCTTTGCCTATGGACACTCTGGAAGTGCAGTCGGATAAGAAGGATTTTACCCAAGCAGTAGCTTCGCTAGAGAAGTTTAAATCGCTGATGAGTGAGTTGCATAGTTTGTCATGGTCCACCAGGTCAAAAGCGGCAGAGAGGTCTAGCAGTAGGAGAATGCAGAGTTTCCCAGCATCTCTGATGGAATCCATCTGGATTTTGAGGTCCAAGAGGGCTGTTTCAGTACTGTGATTGGGCCTAAAGCCTGATTGTCTGGTGCCGAGGAGGTGGTTAAATTGCAGATTGGTTTGAATTTGGTTATAGGCTAGTTTGTCTATGATTTTGAGTAGAAAAGGGACCATGGTTATTGGGCGATAATTGGTCGGAGTGGTGGTTTGTTTTTTTTAGAAGCGGGGTGACCCAGGCTTCTTTAATGCAGGTAGGAACTGTATTGGAGTTGAAGGAGGCATTGACAAATTTGGTGATGATAGGGGTCAGTGTGGAGGCACAAGCTTTGACTAATTTGGCTGGGACCGTGTCTCCTTTGCAGTTGGACGCTTTTAACTTGGAGATCGTGTCAAGTACAAGATCTTGGGAGACGGGTATGAATTTGAACGGGGGGTTGCGGTTGTCGTTGGGAGAGGCGAAGGGGTTAGGGGTGGGGGAGTTTTTAACTGCTAGGAGTAGTCTTTTGGCATTAATTTTATTTTATCCAAACAGAGTCTTGACCACATTTTTCTAAAGTAATAACTGAGCAGGTGGCACTGTATGAAGAATGGAGAATTATAAACGGTTTTAATTGACTGAACCTATACTGAGCCAGAAGGGGCAGATTCTATTCAGAGACCCTTATAGAACTAAAGTAGGATCGGAGCTCCTATGGGCAGTAGCTTTGTAATGGAATTTAGGAAGATGACCTGATTATTGATATAGCGTTGTTCATTTCAAAGAGTAATTCGTGATATAACTCATGTATCGTGGCTTTTGGAGGGCTGAATATTAATCTAATCTTACAAATGTTTCATAGACCGAGCCTGATGTTCTTTAAATAGATACCAGAGGATAGGACTGCTACGGCAATTCTGGAGTTAATTTACTGGCAGACTATAGGTAAGGTCTTGGCAACATTTATTTAGGCAATATTAGCCTTAAATTATCATATATATAACAAATATGTCAGTATGTAGCTATGGCTATATAATAAAAACTAAAATGATGTGAGGGAAAGAAATTCAGTTATGTCTGTCCGAAACTAAGACTATCTAAACTGGCCACCTTAATGTCTAATGTCACGCGCACAACACGGGACGTCATTCATTGTTCACGAAATAAATTAGCATTCCAAAATGGCTCCTGCCGTGAAAGGTTACACGCATAGCGCTTTTGGAAGCAGATGAACATTTCCTAAGAAGAAGGTACATGTTTGTTTCTTCCATTTTTTGTTTTTTTTGCTAATTACAGCAACATGGCCTAGAATGCTTTGGGGTACTGTAAAGATATTGCATTAATGTATTGCAAACACTGGTGGTAGCTATCCTGGCATGAGTTTTGAACAAACACAAATAACTTTACAATTTATATGACACCAGAAATAGTCTTTGGGTATCAGCCTCATGGATTTATACACTTTTTTAGTTGTAGATGGATTTCTCAAACAAGTGGCAGAGGAATGCAAGAGTTTTAGCAACTAGTGAATCAGAATGTGTTAGATACTGGTTAACTTTTTGGGTGCGACTTGATAGATTGTGCGTGCACATCAGCACATAGGATAACACTTAAAAACATTAGAATGCCGGGTTTCTTTGCAATGGTGACACAATAAATGTGCTTACTAATATGCAGTTTATAGGTGAGCACGCATGTGTGATTGTATCGCAAACAAGGAAGTAATGAAGATGAATGTTAAATGCATGATCCAGAATGCCCCGTTTTGAGGACATTGGTACTAGCAAGTACGCAATAGGCATGTACTTATGTGAAATAGGAAATGTTGGACAATTGAAGAACAATGCTAAATGCATCACCCGTTATAGACCAGCTTTGGGAACTTAACCACAACCAAGCACTTAAGAAAGCACTGTATATCGATAATTGACAAGACAGATGGGTATGCATGGGAAACTACACTCTTACAATGATTATCAGAAAAGGTCATGGGAAACTACACTCTTACAATGATTATCAGAAAAGGTCATGGGAAACTACACTTTTACAATGATTATCAGAAAAGGTCATGGGAAACTACACTCTTACAATGATTATCAGAAAAGGTCATGGGAAACTACACTCTTACAATGATTATCAGAAAAGGTCATGGGAAGCTACACTTTTACAATGATTATCAGAAAAGGTCATGGGAAGCTACACTCTTACAATGATTATCAGAAAAGGTCATGGGAAGCTACACTCTTACAATGATTATCAGAAAAGGTCATGGGAAGCTACACTCTTACAATGATTATCAGAAAAGGTCATGGGAAGCTACACTCTTACAATGATTATCAGAAAAGGTCATGGGAAGCTACACTCTTACAATGATTATCAGAAAAGGTCATGGGAAGCTACACTCTTACAATGATTATCAGAAAAGGTCATGGGAAGCTACTTGGGATCCGCGTGTGTACATGGATGTATATTGATTGTGATTTTTGTTTTTGTACCTTTCTCTCTCCCTATCAATCCTCGCTTTGCCAACCCTATTTTTTCTGTTTTTACCGTTCCATGAACTTTGATTTGATGCTTAAAATGCTGTTCACTGATACGGGTTGATATCATGATGATGCAATATTTAAAATCTATGTAATTTTGTTTGATATGTACAGCCAAGTTTTGAAAAAGGCCCAAGTGAGACCGAAACATGTGTCAACATATGGGCATATGACAATGGGCATATTGACAAAATAAAAATGTCTGTTTGCATCTAAGTGTTAGAATTTGGTACATTTTCTTTATCTAATAACAAATCCTTGATAACTTTGTAGTGCCGGGCGCACCATTTGGGGTACAGCATCACAGTCTCTAGCCTCATATCATACAACTCTTGTTTGGCCTCTCTCAGTGCCGATAGTTTGGATTTCTCTGGTTCCAGTAACTGGTATTGTAACTCCTGTAACTCGTTTCATACAGTTCGCTGAGTCCCAGTTGCCTTCCCCTTCCCTGAACCACACAGGTTCCTTCTCTTGAGTTGGGCTGGTTCACATGTATTGGCGTCAGCATACATGGTGACATTGCCTTCTTTTGTTCTCTACTTTCTCTGGTCTATTGTCGCCTCGCTCTCAGCATCTGTTCACTTTGGTAGGCTCTGCACATGTCAGCAGATCTGAGATTTCATTCCCTCAGGTTCGACTGGTCTCTGCATTATTTAGCGGACCTCAGGCCCACCCAGATTTCCTCGTGGTCACGCCACCAAGCGGGACGGTCTCTGTGGCTCCGTTCCAGTAGTGGTTGCTCCACTGCTCGTAACACGCAGATTCCAGCGTTCTCCTCGGGCATTCTCTCATTCTCAGGCTGCCGCTGGTTATGCAGCTGCACAGCGCTCCTCCCCATCAGGGCGTACGCACGTCAGAGGCTTTCGCTTGCGTAAGGTTCTCACTCCTTGATTCAAAGTTTCTCTTGGTTTGAAGTAGGTTATCCGAAACAAAATGGGTGTGTCCTTCCTCTTTTACTGTGGAGTTCAGGCGAGATCCAACATTACTTTTAACTATAGATATGGAGGAAATGTCACTACTTGGTGGATTACAAGCAGAAGTATTAGAAACTGAAGTAACACCAGTTTTTTCCGTTTCCACGTAGTCAGGTAATGTTCTCTGGCCTGGGAGCTCCTTATGGCAATGGGAGTCCTTGTCCCCATGAGGAGAGTCACTCCCAGTGAGGTCCCACCGCCCAGACTCCTAGGGAGGGTCTTGCTTAGTGAGCCCACCACCCTAGCCTCAAAGGGGTGGCTCCACCCTGGCGAGAAGGAACAAATGCACTAGATTTATCACAGAACACAGCAGCCCAATTTAGGATGCAAAGTATATTCATTAGCCAATTACTTCCTAAAGCTCTTATTTTAGTTCTCACGTGTAACCTTTGCTTTGCAATATGCTGTCTGGCTTCTGCCAACTTAACTATGTCTTGAACATTTCCAAACTCCACTTTCCCATGGGAATGTGAATGTGCCCAAGAAAAGCAGCAGCTTTAACTCATCCGTGAGAAAGGAGTATTCCAGCTGCTGGGAAGTCATAGACCTGACAAAGGCAGTCGATTTCAGGTGCAGTCCTAACTCATCAGTGAGAAAGGAGTATTCCAGCTGCTGTGAAGTCATAGACCTGACAAAGGCAGTCGATTTCAGGTGCAGTCCTAGTGCATGTTCGTGATCTGGAGAAGTGTCAGCTACGTGTTTCAGGCCATCAATCCAAGTTGACAATGAAGTAACCATTGCAGAACCAGCTGCCATGATCCTGACTAGATTTCAATGTTGCATTAACAACTCGTTCACAAAAATGTTTCTTTAAATAAAGCGGGTCCATTGGTTGTAGCTGGGGATGGAAAAAGCCAAACAATAATGTAAACCTTCGAACAAAATAATTGTAAGTCCATGGAAAGAAATTGTAATAGTCCCAGTTCTGAAAAGGGATTCTCTTGCTCTAGTTGCATGAAGGTGGAACAGCGCTTTTGCTTCTATGCTTCGCTGGGGAGGTTCCTCCGACAGGTAGTAAATGTGTGGCTGAATACAATGGACATCTGGATACACATGTTTATTCCTTAACTGTTGCTTGTTTTATGAAATAGTTTCAGATATGAAAGGTGTGATGGATCAAATAAGTGCGAAACACATGTCGGCTTCTAGTCTTTGAGACTTAGACACCTGTCTTTATCGGTTGTATAGAAGTGTACGTCTAGTGTTTCAGCTTCAGGCAGATATGTCTTCAGTTCAGTGAATATGTAAAAGAACCCCGAATTGAATAGTTAAATGCTTCTTGAATATTAGTCTGAAGTGGAGTACATTTATTTCCCCCGCTATACGTTACATTATAATGCAGCATAAAACAGAACAGCATCAGGCTCTGTATTCCCACAGCTTTTGCTGATCACAAATGTTAATTTACTGCATATATGATCCTGTCTTCAATGGAACGACTTCTCCGTATTCTTACAGGACACGCCGGCATCACAGACATGGAAATACTGTGCATTAAAGAGGAGGCGGGTGACTATTCCATGGAGCCCCATGGACTGGCGACCGGAAGTCCTGCAGGTGGGTGGAAAGGACTTACCTGCTTAAAGTATCACACTGTCTAGCTTATGTTGATTGTTTCATTGATGCCTGTAATGCTGCTTGACAATGGTACTCAGTGTTAGTCTGTTTACTTCACATGCACACACCTACTCCGCCGAGAGGCCGCTAACTGCAAGCTTTAGGGATTCACCCACTTATCGACAGAGAAGAATCTATGAGTAAGGGCAGAGGAATGGGTTCCTACCCACACCTGGGACTCTAACCATACTGAATGCCACACCCAGCAGAGCAACATGGAGTCAGCCTGGTGCGGGCCTAATCCTGGAACGCTACCCATACTGCATGAATGATTGGTAAGGCACCAGGGTGCAGGCCTAATCCTGGAACGCTACCCATACTGCATGAATGATTGGTAAGGCAGCAGGGTGCAGGGCCTAATCCTGGAATGCTACCCATAATGCATAAATGATTGGTAAGGCATCAGGGTGCAGGCTTAATCCTGGAACGCTACCCATACTGCATGAATGATTGGTAAGGCACCAGGGTGCAGGGCCTAATCCTGGAATGCTACCCATAATGCATAAATGATTGGTAAGGCATCAGGGTGCAGGCTTAATCCTGGAACGCTACCCATACTGCATGAATGATTGGTAAGGCACCAGGGTGCAGGCCTAATCCTGGAACGCTACCCATACTGCATGAATGATTGGTAAGGCATCAGGGTGTGGGGCCTAATCCTGGAACACTACCCATACTGCATGAATGATTGGTAAGGCACCAGGGTGTGGGGCCTAATCCTGGAACGCTACCCATACTGCATGAATGATTGGTAAGGCACCAGGGTGCAGGGCTTAATCCTGGAACGCTACCCATACTGCATGAATGATTGGTAAGGCACCAGGGTGCAGGGCCTAATCCTGGAATGCTACCCATAATGCATAAATGATTGGTAAGGCATCAGGGTGCAGGCTTAATCCTGGAACGCTACCCATACTGCATGAATGATTGGTAAGGCACCAGGGTGCAGGCCTAATCCTGGAACGCTACCCATACTGCATGAATGATTGGTAAGGCAGCAGGGTGCAGGGCTTAATCCTGGAACGCTACCCATACTGCATGAATGATTGGTAAGGCAGCAGGGTGCAGGGCCTAATCCTGGAACGCTACCCATACTGCATGAATGATTGGTAAGGCACCAGGGTGTGGGGCCTAATCCTGGAACGCTACCCATACTGCATGAATGATTGGTAAGGCAGCAGGGTGCAGGCCTAATCCTGGAACGCTACCCATACTGCATGAATGATTGGTAAGGCAGCAGGGTGCAGGCCTAATCCTGGAACGCTGCCCATACTGCATGAATGATTGGTAAGGCAGCAGGGTGCAGGCCTAATCCTGGAATGCTAACCATACTGCATGAATGATTGGTAAGGCACCAGGGTGTGGGGCCTAATCCTGGAACGCTACCCATACTGCATGAATGATTGGTAAGGCACCAGGGTGCAGGCTTAATCCTGGAACGCTACCCACACTGCATGAATGATTGGTAAGGCAGCAGGGTGCGGGGCTTAATCCTGGAACGCTACCCATACTGCATGAATGATTGGTAAGGCAGCAGGGTGCGGGGCCTAATCCTGGAATGCTACCCATACTGCATGAATGATTGGTAAGGCACCAGGGTGTGGGGCCTAATCCTGGAACGCTACCCATACTGCATGAATGATTGGTAAGGCAGCAGGGTGCAGGCCTAATCCTGGAACGCTACCCATACTGCATGAATGATTGGTAAGGCAGCAGGGTGCAGGCCTAATCCTGGAACGCTGCCCATACTGCATGAATGATTGGTAAGGCAGCAGGGTGCAGGCCTAATCCTGGAATGCTATCCATACTGCATGAATGATTGGTAAGGCAGCAGGGTGCGGGCCTAATCCTGGAACGCTACCCATACTGCATGAATGATTGGTAAGGCAGCAGGGTGCGGGCCTAATCCAGGAACGCTGCCCATACCGCATGAATGGTTGGTAAGGCAGCAGGGTGTGGGCCTAATCCTGGAACGCTACCCATACTGCATGAATGATTGGTAAGGCACCAGGGTGTGGGGCCTAATCCTGGAACGCTACCCATACTGCATGAATGATTGGTAAGACACCAGGGTGTGGGGCCTAATCCTGGAACGCTACCCATAATGCATGAATGATTGGTAAGGCAGCAGGGTGTGGGGCCTAATCCTGGAACACTACCCATACTGCATGAATGATTGGTAAGGCAGCAGGGTGCACGCCTAATCCTGGAACGCTACCCATACTGCATGAATGATTGGTAAGGCACCAGGGTGTGGGGCCTAATCCTGGAACACTACCCATACTGCATGAATGATTGGTAAGGCAGCAGGGTGCAGGCCTAATCCTGGAACGCTACCCATACTGCATGAATGATTGGTAAGGCACCAGGGTGTGGGGCTTAATCCTGGAACACTACCCATACTGCATGAATGATTGGTAAGGCACCAGGGTGGGGGGCCTAATCCTGGAACACTACCCATACTGCATGAATGATTGGTAAGGCAGCAGGGTGCACGCCTAATCCTGGAACACTACCCATACTGCATGAATGATTGGTAAGGCAGCAGGGTGCACGCCTAATCCTGGAACGCTACCCATACCACATGAATGATTGGTAAGGCAGCAGGGTGCAGTCCTAATCCTGGAATGCTACCCATACTGCATGAATGATTGGTAAAGCAGCAGGGTGCACGCCTAATCCTGGAACGCTACCCATACTGCATGAATGATTGGTAAGGCACCAGGGTGTGGGGCCTAATCCTGGAACGCTACCCATACTGCATGAATGATTGGTAAGGCAGCAGGGTGCAGGCTTAATCCTGGAACGCTACCCATACTGCATGAATGATTGGTAAGGCAGCAGGGTGCAGGCCTAATCCTGGAACACTACCCATACTGCATGAATGATTGGTAAGGCACCAGGGTGTGGGGCCTAATCCTGGAACGCTACCCATACTGCATGAATGATTGGTAAGGCACCAGGGTGTGGGGCCTAATCCTGGAACACTACCCATACTGCATGAATGATTGGTAAGGCAGCAGGGTGCACGCCTAATCCTGGAACGCTACCCATACTGCATGAATGATTGGTAAGGCACCAGGGTGTGGGGCCTAATCCTGGAACGCTACCCATACTGCATGAATGATTGGTAAGGCAGCAGGGTGCAGGCCTAATCCTGGAACGCTACCCATACTGCATGAATGATTGGTAAGGCAGCAGGGTGCAGGGCTTAATCCTGGAACGCTACCCATACTGCATGAATGATTGGTAAGGCAGCAGGGTGCAGGCCTAATCCTGGAACACTACCCATACTGCATGAATGATTGGTAAGGCAGCAGGAGGCAGGCCTAATCCTGGAACGCTACCCATACCGCATGAATGATTGGTAAGGCAGCAGGGTGCAGGGCTCAATCCTGGAACGCTACCCATACTGCATGAATGATTGGTAAGGCACCAGGGTGTGGGGCCTAATCCTGGAACACTACCCATACTGCATGAATGATTGGTAAGGCAGCAGGGTGCAGGGCTTAATCCTGGAACGCTACCCATACTGCATGAATGATTGGTAAGGCAGCAGGGTGCAGGCCTAATCCTGGAACGCTACCCATACCGCATGAATGATTGGTAAGGCAGCAGGGTGCAGGGCCTAATCCTGGAATGCTACCCATACTGCATGTTATGTTATGTTATGTTACTTTGCATTTATATAGCGCCTTATATACCATTGGTTTGGTCTGAAGGCGCTGGTAGGTTGAACGCCCTTGGGAAGCGAAGTTCAGGTCAATAGAGAGAGTAGAGAGATTCAAGCGGCGTGTGAGCACCGGATATGTGTGCAGCTGGTGCAGTATTAGTGTAATAGCTACTTCTTAGCGGTAGGTGTGGTGGTTGAGCGGTCAGGAGAATGTGTTCGTTCTGGCAGGATTTATCCAGATCGATTGTGGCTGCGTTAGGCCTGAAGAGAACGCCAGCTGGGGGGTGGGTAACCAGCAGTGTTTATTTAGAGTGATGGGGAGTATGAGGCAGAATGTTGGTATGAGAACAGTTATACCGAATGGTGTCATAGTATCTCTGAGTTCTAGTTGAGTGGTGGTGTAAGGAGAGAGTAAGCGTGGTGGTGTGTTATGATGTGATATAAGCTCTTTTGAACGTTCTCTGCATTCCAGACCATACTCTATATGTTACGCATTTCTCCAGCATGGGGTCTGGCATGGATTCACATGCTCATGAATATTCCCTGTCGTCAGGCCGGGAATCCTCGGTATAGAAAAAATCAGTATCAGTTTCGTTTCTGATCTGTCTTTCTTAGTAGTAACCAATCACTGATCTCTTGGTCATACTGCCCCCAGCCAATGACTGCCCTCTCCCTAAGCCCCGGCCTCTGGCAGCCATCCTCAGATTTTTACCGCACATTCAAGTGTTGGGAGTCCTCGTGCTGTAGCTCTCGAGGTTTTGCTGCATTTTCGTGCTTTTTCAGGAGATTTTTCTCTTTTTTCGGTTAAATGGAGCCTCAAGCACCACCGTTTCTACATCTGATCAACGGGGACCCGTTTCAGAGTTTTCTACGCCCCTCAAGGGTGAAGATTTCGTCGAGTTACGCTTTTGGAGGATTCCAGAAGTTCTGAGGCCTACTCCGGACATGGCCCAGGAGAAAGGAAGCTCGACGCCCGGGAAGCTGTTCAGGACCTGCCCTGGATGCCAGCTTCAAAACGTGTTCAAGGAGGACGAGCATTCTTTATGCCTTTACTGTCTCCATGAGGACAAGACGCACGTGGAGAAGGACTGTGCGTTTTGTGGGAACATGTCGGAGCGGACCATGAAGGATCGCCACCTCCGTCTCGCCAACTAGCTGGAAGGAAAGAGCCTGTCAGGTGAGAAGAAGAAGAAGAAGAAGTCAGAGCGGTCTTCTAAGTCCTGTGAGGGCGCCCCGGCGACGGGGGCCCAACAAAAAGGCTAAGCACCGCGAGTCCGCGGGCACCGGGAGTGCCGAACGGTCGGGCTCCTTGGCTGCCAGGCAGGGCGCATCCTCCCCGGCGCCATCAACCACGAGCCAACGCTCTGGCTCGGGTAAGAGGAAGCCGGGGACACGGCGAAGCTTCTGGAGAGGCCCCGGTCGATCTCGAAGGCTCCGGCAGAGGGGGAGCGAGGATTGGACCCTCCCCCCAGGGTGAAGGCCTCAGGCGTGCAGACGAAGGACTTAATTCACCCTACTAAGACCTCGATTGAGGATGTCGCAGCGGCCCTGGCTCAGCCTGTGGAGGCTACGCCAGTGGAGGCGACCTCAGGAACCAGAGTCTCCCTGCCTCTGCGGAGAGAGTCGTCTTTCAGGCCCATCGAGATGACCCCCACGAAGTCCCCATTGGAAAAAGAGGGGGGGCAGGTGGCCGTCGTGGATACAGACACGACCTCTGAAGAAGAGCTTATTGAAGTCTTGGAGGAAGCCCAGCCCATCGGGAGGGACCCCGACGAGGACGACGACGAGAGCGACGGTGGCGCCGACGAGGTTCCTGACCAGCCCTCGCGCCCGTCGTTTCCGGTGCCGCAGGACACTTCGGCTGCCATTTTGTCAGCGAAACAGTGCTTATGCTCGGAGATAAGGACAAGGTTGCCCCTCCCCCCGACGGAGGTACCTGAGCCAGACCCGATGGGGGAACCGGAGCCGGGACCTTCGGGAAGTCCACTGCATAAGAAGAGGAGGACGCATCCTCCACCACCTCTTCCACCTCTGCGGCCTGCTCTGCCTTCTCCCCGGTCAACAACCCACGGGGATGATACGGGCACGGACACGGCTACGACAGGTACAGATGACGACGGAGGTGACGACGGGACGATTCCCCCATCGCCCCCTGTTTGGGCGTCCCCGCCCGACGAGATTGGATCCTTCCATGCCATGATTTCCAGGGCATCTGAGCTCTTCCAGCTCTGCCCCGAAGAGAAGAAGAAGGAAGGATTCCTTTACCAACGGCGCGAGGCTAAAAGGAAGACGGTCCTCGCCGTACCACTTCATGATGACATCTGGGATGAGGGGCTCTCCCTCCTCAAGAACCCTGCCAGGGCGCCTGCAAAGAGGGACCGGTATGAGAAGAAGTACAAGGTCGCCGACGCTGCCCCCTTGTGCCTTCGGGCGCAGCCTACCCCGGATTCGGTCGTCTCGGCGGCGGCCAAGAAGAAAGTGGGGGGGGGCATCGGCCTCGACATCAACTTCCCCGCCGGACGGCGAGGGCAGGAAGCTGGACGCGATGGGACGACGGATCATCTCATCTGCAGCGACGACAATCAAGGCGGCCAACGCCCTGGCCATCGTAGCCGGCTACGACAGGGAGTAGTGGTTCAAAATCGCCCCTCTGTTGGACTTCCTTCCGGATGCCAAAAGGGCTGAGGCCCTTGAAATCTTACAGGAAGGTGAGATTGCTTTGGACCACGCCATAACGGTGGCAACAGACATCGCCGACACCGGTTTCCGTCAGCTGGGCAACAGCGTTTGCCTGAGACGACGAGGATGGCTCAAGGCAACGGATTTCCGCCAGGACATACACACCAAGGTTTTGGACATGCCCTTCGACGGGAACAACCTGTTTGGGAAGGCGGTTGATGAGTCCCTTCAAGCTATCAAGATGGACACGGAGACTGCCCGGGCACTGGGAGTGCTCCAACGACGACGGCCGTAGTTTCGGAGCCCCGGAGGCAGACAAGGTGCCTCCAAGGGATCCGGCAGTGGCTCCTCGACGTACCGTCAAGCGGCAAGATCTTCATCTCAGGAGGCCTACAGGGAACGCGGCAAGTCAAGTGGTTCCTGCCGTCGTCGCTGTTAGGGAGAATTCTCTGTTTAGGCTGAATTTCCTAACCTAGTGAGTCCCCCAGCAGCTTTGCTGGATTTTTGGGGTTTATTTTTTTCTCCTGCCAAGAGCGAGACTCTTTTACCTTCACTCTTGGGCATGATTTGAGTGTATTCCTTTGAATCGATATTGTGTTTAATGGGCTATGGGGTCTTTTACTCCATAGGGCCTCATGTGTTTTTGTGATGTGTGTTACACAGCACCCTCAGTGCAGTAACACAGGGGTGTCCTAGGGACCCCCAACATAGACTCCATACCCTGGGACTGACTACTGTCTCCCAGGGCATGTAAAGTCACCATTGACTTTACTAGTCACAAATCCTGAACAGAACCAGTACAAACCATCATATTGTGGACGTACTGGCTGGGGCAATTCGATTGCAATTCGAGGGGGCACGTCTCCGTCCCTCCTGATTGAGGTTTTGGCTGGTGGCAGTGGATACTACTTTTTATATTCAACCGCAAATATTTTCTTATGGGATTTCCCATTGTTTTAGGCTACTATCTTTATTTAATTATTTACGGTAGCCTCGAACATGCCGCCGGTTTATTTATTTATTATTAATTCTCCGGTTGGTATTTTTTGCCAAAACTTGATTCTAAAATGGCGTTTGTGTTCTCTTCTGTGACTCCAACCCAAGTTGAGCCCTTTGTTCCTCTTTTTGGCCGGCTTCTCCACAGAAGCCCTCCAAAGTGGTGCCACTCTGGGGTACTTAGGAGGGGTGGAGGGGGATTTAGGCACCCTGGACTGAGTTGTCTAGGCAACTCAAGTCGCACTCCGTCCGAATTGGCCCAAGTGGTGAGCCGGCCGGCTCACCACTTAGCATGTTTGAGTGACAGCTAGGCTGAGTGAATGGTGGTTTTCTGCATAAAAGCAGGGCTTTGGGGACTGGAACTTCAGAAGTTGCCACATGACCTAAGAATCTGACGAGGGAGAAGCTGAGCCGACCTGCTACGACGACACCACCGGTGGAGCCCTGCTGAGCCGTCTCACCACTTTTCCCAACGACAGAGGAGATCTCCCACCGGAGAGTCTTCTTCCTTTGACTGGTGGGGATAACCAGTTTCACCGTCTTTTCGCCTTCCCGACACATCTCGTGGCCGCCTTGCCTGTGCCAAGCACCCCGGCAACCGGAATACCACGTTTTACAGCGACCGTGAAATAAAGGGTAAACCCTTTAACCGGAAGACTCCGCGGCTCTTTTCTTCCCTGGCAGTGCATCGACCTTCATCTTCTTCTCCAAAGCGAGATCTTCTTCTTCTCTGGACAACGTCGAGACTTGCACCCGCTGCCAGGAACAACTGCCACCGCCGGAGGACCCTTCCCACTTAAGGTTCCGTGTTCCGCCTGGCCTCCCTTGCCACCAACTGTACGGGGTAGATTTAGCCCCCGGCTTTCGAACCTGGGTTAGCCTGGGACACCATGGCTAAACTTTTCCGAGCCTCTCTAAACTCTTTCTGAACTCTCTACAAGACTTTCAAAGCTTAGTGTAACTGAGGGGTCTGGGGTGTAATTGTGCTCTGCTCTCTCCAAGAGTGGGCTCAGCCTATGGACTTTGGCTCCCAAGTGACTCTTGCTCTTTGCCTTGCTAACAGTGTTCCTAAGTCTTAGAGTGGTGTGTCTTCACATATTCTGCTTTTTTTCCCTCCCTTTTTCAGGAACTTATTAGAGTTCCATCTATAGTTAAGCGCTCACCTCTGTCTGGAAAGAAGTGGTGTTAACTAAGACTTGTCTAATAAGGATTAACGGTTGTATTATAAAAATAGTAACTGTGTTTGGAGTAATTTACCATTAGAGTGCTGGAGTGTTTCAATCTGTTTCAATCTGTGTGTTTTTAAATAATTATATACTTTGATACCATTGCTCTGGTCAGTGTTTGCTTGTGCTATTGTGTCTGAGTGCCTATTGTGTATACTTTACATACTGCCTAAATCTTCTTGAGGGAAGTCTGACTGCTCAGCCACAGCTACCAGGTAATTCTGGGTGGTACAGACTGCTACCAAGTGGGTTTACTGCTAACACCTGTAGTCTTAAATCTTTTGCAGTTTTCCCAAAGGGAACTGCACAGGTTTCTGCCTAACACTGGTGTACAGCAGTGGGATTTGTATTGAGTATACATTTTAGTGTCCTTAAGGTACCTTAGTGCAACTAACCACAAAGCTTAGCACTGAAAAAGTAATCTTCTAACCTGTTAACTATGGAACGTTATAGTCAAGAGTCCCTTGCTGCAAAAACTGCTGATTATTTAGGAGTTCTCTGTAAGCATAAGAACCTCATGACTAAAGGCAAGAAAATGGAGCTAATAGAAAGGTTGTTAGCTAACCAAAGTCTGGATGATGGTTCAGAAGAACCTACCACTCCAGAAACTGTAGATAACAGTATTGAGATTGAAACTGAACAAAATATTGATGATCTTGAGGAAGAGTCAGAAGAGGAGGGTGAGGCTGTTGTGACTGTCCCCCCTAGGCCTGTCTGCTCTACCTGCTGTACCTACTGGACCTTTACCAGGTCCCACATTTAGTCCTCAATATCTTGAGTTAGAGAAAATGAAACTGGAATTAGAGTTTAAACGAATTAGTGCTCAAACAGAACAAAAGCACCAAGAATTAAGGCTAAGGGAAATGGAGCTCAAGCATGAGTTAGAAATGAAGAAATTGTCTTTTGAAAATGCTTCTCTCTCTGGCTCCTCTAGAAGTTCCAGTCCTAAAAGACCCCGGATGACTAAAGAATTGGTTGGTATGTATGAGCCTAAGTTGGATGTGTTGGATTGGTTGTCTCTGTTTGAATATAATCATGGGCTCCAGAACATCACAGGAAATGACTTACTCACCTGGTTGTTCTCTAGGCTTCCCCCTGTTGCAACTGATGTGGTAATGGAGTTGGGGGAGGAGGATAAGAAAGATTATGAATGTGTGAAACTAGCTTTAATAGCTAGATTTGGGAAGACCCCTTCCCAGTATCTTAAGAGGTTTAGGAACCTCAAAAAGCATGACGGTACCCCTTGGGTTACCTGGGTGAGTGAAGGGTTGAAAAACTTAGAGGGATGGATTAAGGGTTACCAAGTGAACACTTATGAAGGTATGAAAAATCTTTTTATGTTGGAGTCAATTTATGATGCCTGCTCTCCTGAGCTCAGACAGCACTTGGCTGATTCAAAGGAATTAGATTACAGAAAACTAGCTAAGGCTGCTGACTTGTGGGTTGCCAACAGGGCCACTCACAAGGATTCTGGGGTAACTCAGAAAAAGGATGGGGAGAAACAGCCTAAAAAGGACTCCAAAGAGAATTCTAATACTGCAAATTCCAAAGAGGGCCCCAAACCACACCATAAGGGTAAGCCACAAGGGAAACCGAATCAGGCTAGTGTACCTTCTGGTCCCAGACCAGAAGGAGGTCAGAACAAGCCTCCATTCCAGCGAGCCTTCGGCTCATGCTATGTTTGTAAGGCCACTGACCATGTGAAAGGAGATCCCAGATGCAAAGGTAAACTTCCAGGGATCCAACTTGCCTCCTTAGCCTTCGCTCCAGAAGAGGAAGTACATATGGCAAGTGGAAACTTTCTATTACTGGCTGATGAACCCACTGGAGTCTCAGCCAGTGTTTCTTTAGTCTCTCTGGGGTTGTGGGAACAACAGAATTTAGATGTGTATAATTCTATCCCAGATAATACTAAAGAGTATTATAAGGACAGTGTCCGGGTGAATGGTCAGGAGACTCCTGTCATTGGGGACACTGGGGCCAGCATAACTGTGGTGGATGAATCATTTTTCAAGGCAGAGGATGTTGCTAAGGCACCCAAATGCCTCACCAAGTTAGCTGGAGGGCCTGTGCAGATGTGTCCTCAGTTACCAGTTCTCATCCAGTATAATGATATGGCTGTGAAAATACCTGTCAGTATACAATGTGAAGTACCAGGTAGGGTCTGTTGGGGAATGACCTGAAAGCTCTTGGAGTTGTGTCACATACCCCCAGACCACCTAGTAAAAGGTTACAGGAGCTCACAAAACCTGCAAGAGAGAAAACCCTGCAAGGGTTATCTCAGGAGATGATGACAGAGATCATTCCTCTCCCACTGGAGCAATTTACTGCAGTAACTACCAGATCAGGAGCAAAGGGGCAACCCAAGACTCCTAGGAAAAAGCCAGCAGCAAGCACTCCAGTGCTTCCAACAAGGACATCCCCTAGGTTGTCCACAGTTACAACGGTAACTCCACCTCCAGCTGAGGCTGAGAGGGAGGTACAACCCTGTGTGGTTGAGCTAGACTCTGAAGAAGAGCTAGTAGGAGGCCAAGACCTTATTGGAGATCTGGACCCTCCGGACCATCCTGTAGTAGACCATGCTACTAGGTACCCTGAGGCAATTCCTATGAGGACTGTTACGGCTGTGGCTAAGGCCCTCCTTGGTATTTTTACCAGGGTTGGGTTTCCTAAGGAAGTAATCTCTGTCGGGGGTCAAACCTTATGTCCCACTACATGAAAGCCATGTGGAAAACCTGTGGAGTTACTTACAAGTTCTCAACAGCATACCACCCTCAGACAAATGGGTTGGTAGAAAGGTTCAACAGAACCATGAAGAGCATGATAGGTGCTTTAGAGGTACCCCTTAAAAAGAAGTGGGACCTTCTACTGCCATGCCTTCTCTTTGCTTATAGAGAAGTCCCTCAGGAGGGAGTAGGTTATCCTCCCTTTGAACTTCTCTATGGCCATCCGGTCAGAGGTCCATTGGCCCTGATTAAGGAGGGATTGGAAGGTGCTCCTCCCCTCAAGCCAGTCAGAGTGACTGACTATGTGATAGGTCTCCGGAGGAGAATGTCAAACATGATGGCAGAAGCAAGTGACAACTTGAAGGCTGGACAAGCTCTGGTCAAACATTGGCATGATCAGAAGGCTAACATGGTTGAGTTTACTCAAGACCAGCTAGTTCTCGTTATGCTCCCAACAAGGCAGAGGGCCTTGCAAGACAAATGGATGGGACCCTTCAAAGTTGTGGGAAAACTTGGAGAAGTCAACTATCTGGTGGATCTGGGCAGACCCAGGGAAGCTCCTAGAGTCTTCCACACCAACCGACTAAAAGCGTACATCTCCAGACCTGAAGTAGGAGCCTTGCTTCTAGCTTCAGCAGCAGAGGAGGAAGAGAGTGAATCTCTCCCTGATCTCCTCAGAGGTGTACCTTTAGATGAAAAGATTGAAGGAGTCAATCTCTCTTCAGACCTGACACCTGAGCAACAAGAGGAGTGAAAATCTATGTTAAATCAGTTTGCCTCCCTGTTCTCACTTTCACCAGGCTTGACCCCTTGGGGACAGCATGATACACTCACTGGTGACTGTCTGCCAGTCAAAAGCAGAGGATACAGAATGTCAGAAAATGTAAGAACCCATATCAAGGGGGAGGTCAAGAAGATGCTTGATCTCGGGGTAATAGAGCCCTCTACTAGTCCATGGTCTAGCCCAGTTTTGTTAGTACCAAAGGCAGGATCCAAAGACTTGAGATTCTGTGTGGACTATAGAGCTCTTAATGCAGTCACTAAGACTGATGCCCACCCTTTGCCAAGGACAGATGAGTTGGTGGATAAACTTGGTGCAGCCAAGTGCCTCAGCACATTTGACCTTACGTCAGGCTATTGGCAAATAGCCTTGACAGACCATGCCAAGGAGAAAACTGCATTTTCAACCCCAGTTGGCTTGTACCAGTTTAAGGTCATGCCTTTTGGATTAAAAAAATGCACCTGCTACATTCCAAAGGATGGTGAATGAAGTTCTAGCTGGGATGGAGGACTTCTGCATTGGAATACTTGGATGACATTGCAGTCTTCAGCTACTCCTGGGAGGAACATGTGAACCACCTAGGACATGTTTTGCAGGCTCTTGAGCAGGCCCATTTGCCAATCAAGGCCAGTAAATGCCAGATTGGTCAAAGTAAAGTGGTCTACCTTGGGCATGAGGTAGGAGGTGGAGAAATAAGGGCTTTGCTCAGCAAGATTGAAGCTGTGCAAAATTGGACAACACCTACTACTCAAACCCAGGTGAGAGCCTTCCTAGGCCTCAGTGGGTATTACAGGAATTTCATTGAGAACTATGGGACCATAGCTTCTCCACTGAATGTAATCTCCTCTCCAAAATTCCCTAAAAAGGTCCAATGGAATGAGGAGTACAATCAGGCCTTTGAAAAACTGAAGACAGCTCTTTGCCAAGCTCCAGTACTGAGAGCTCCTGACTACCACCAAACTTTCATTGTACAAACTGATGCTTCCAATGTAGGTATAGGTGCAGTTCTAAGCCAACTGGATGAGAAGGGTAGGGAGCACCCCATTTGCTTCATCAGCCGTAAGCTGAAGGATCCTGAGACAAGGTGGGCAACAATCGAAAGAGAATGCTTTGCTATTGTGTGGGCACTGAAGAAGTTTAGGCCATACTTGTATGGTTCTACTTTTGTCATTCAGACTGACCACCAACCCTTGAGATGGTTAATGCAAATGAAAGGGGAAAATCCAAAACTATTGAGATGGTCAATCTGCCTGCAAGGGTTTGATTTCACCATTGAGCACAGGTCAGGGTGTCACCACCAAAATGCTGATGGTCTCTCTAGGATGTATGTCATTGACTATAGGTATGAGATTCATCCAGGAGTGGATTAAATCCTCCTGTCCCTTAGTCTGGGGGTGGGGGGGGGGGTGCGAGTGTTAGGGAGATTTCTCTGTTTAAGCTGAATTTCCTAACCTAGTGAGTCCCCCAGCAGCTTTGCTGGATTTCTGGGGTTTATATTTTTCTCCTGCCAAGAGTGAGACTCTTTTACCTTCACTCTTGGGCATGATTTGAGTGTATTCCTTTGAATCTATATTGTGTTTAATGGGCTATGGGGTCTTTTACTCCATGGGGCCTCATGTGTTTTTGTGATGTGTGTTACACAGCACCCTCAGTGCAGTAACACAGGGGTGTCATAGTGACCCCCCAGTATAGACTCCATACCCTGGGACTGACTACTGTCTCCCAGGGCATGTAAAGTCACCATTGACTTTACTAGTCACAAATCCTGAACAGAACCAGTACAAACCATCATATTGTGGACGTACTGGCCGGGGCAATTCGATTGCCCCGGGGTCTGTTAGTCGAGGGGGCACGTCTCCGGCTGTCATGATGCCTGCCCCCGGGAAACCAGACCAGGCCCAGCAACTCCGGAAGCAGACATCATGCCATTTGGAGCAAGCCCAAAAACCCCAGCTAGGGGCTGTTTGGATGCAGTCCTAGCGCCTATGGCACCAGGCTCATAAGAATAGAGTCAGTCCTGGCGCCATGGGCGCCAGGCTCATAGTAGAAAACATACCTGATGCAGACCATGCTGCAAACTTACCTGATGCAGACCATGCTGCAAGAAGCCTCAAGCCAAATGAGGCTTAGGAGGGACTATTTTACCTAAGGGACTACTTTTTGCTCGGGTGGGGCTGTGGAAGAATACTTACCTGGGACTACTTCCAAGGCTATTTAAACCACGCCCGGACAGCAGCACACGCTTCGCGTTATTCTGCATCCAGCAGCGTAACGCTCACCGTGCCTGCAGCAGCTTCCAATCTTCAGCCACGCCCGCCTCGAGTCCGGAACTCCTGGAAACAAGAAGAAAGAAGGAGAAAAGGTCAGAACAGGAGTTTTACCTTGAATCCTTACCTTAGTCCTGATCCATCACGCCACGGAGCTGGAAGAAAGAAGTCTTTAAAAGCGCCTCACTTCGCATCCTGCAGCGCCACGCTTTATTCACCTGCCTCGCAGCACTTCAGCATTCCATCACGCTCTTCTCCATCTCGCGGCCGCTCTCCGACACCTAAGGAGACAAAAACAGCAAGGTGAGCCAAGGGGATACTCTAAGACTGTACAAGCTACCCCCCAAGACTTACCTGATTTACCACAGGGGGTACTTACCTCATTTCGGGTCGGCGCAGCCTCCGCTGCATCTCCGCCGTGCGCCGGCCCCTATGGGGAAACAACAGAACAGCAAGGCGCAATAAGGGGAAACCGATTTTTTCCCAATAGACTTACCTGGTTTTACCGCCGGAGTCATCAATCCCCAAGACCTCATACCACATCAGCGCCTGAATGGGGAAAAGCCACATGTTATACTTTGACACCATTTTATCGAACTGAGCCGAATAATATAAACCCTTACCTGCATCTTACCGGTTGCCACGTGGAACTCTTCATAAGGGCAAAGCAGCAACGTAAAAGGAATTGGACAGAGTGAAGGTCAGACGTTTTTTGAACTCTTACGAACTACAGATTTACGGCGTCTCGCCGGCATTCTTTGAGTCAATACCGCTCTGGAACTCACCAACTCCTCCACGCCAGTGAAGAAACTGGTCATCTACGCGCCCCTGCACTCGAAGCAGGATGGCGAGCTCATCCTTCCAAACCATCAGGTGAGAGCATAGAGGGAATCCAAAAGTGGCCTGTGGGAAGAACTACGGGAGAGGGGAAGGTGGGGATAGCGCTCGAACTCCACAGGTGGTTAATTCCTTTCTCCATTACAGAAGGATATTCCTACGAGCCAAACAAACAAAGCTGGGTGGGCCAGCCCAGTCCATCATCTCGGCACTACGTGTCTCACTGGTGAAGACAACAGCTGGCCAGTTCAGATCGACGCCCCCGTGGGAGCCAAGTGAGCGTAACACCGTCCCCCCTGATCGAGTTTTGGCTGGTGGCAGTGGATACTACTTTTTATATTCAACGCAAATATTTTCCTATGGGATTTTCCATTGTTTTAGGCTACTATCTTTATTGAATTATTTACGGTAGCCTTGAACATACCGCCGGTTTATTTTTTTATTATTAATTCTACGGTTGGTATTTTTTGCCAAAACTTGATTCTAAAATGGCGTTTGTGTTCTCTTCTGTGACTCCAACCCAAGTCGAGCCCTTTGTTCCACTTTTTGGTGGGCTTCTCCACAGAAGCCCTCCAAAGTGGTGCCACTCTGTCTGGGGTTCTTAGGAGGGGTGGAGGGGGATTTAGGCACCCTGGACTGAGTTGTCTAGGCAACTCAAGTCGCACTCCGTCCTGATTGGCCCAAGTGGTTAGCCGGCCGGCTCACCACTTAGCATGTTTGAGTGACAGCAAGGCTGAGTGAATGGGGGTTTTCTGCTTAAAAGCAGGGCTTTGGGGACTGGAACTTCATAAGGCGCCACAGGACCTAAGAATCCGACGAGGGAGAAGCTGAGCCGACCTGCTACAACGACATCACCGGTGGAGCCCTGCTGAACCGTCTCACCTCTTTTCCCAACGACAGAGGAGATCTCCCGCCGGAGAGTCTTCTTCCTTTGACAGGTGGGGATAACCAGTTTCACCGTCTTTTCGCCTTCCCGACACATCTCGTGGCTGCCTTGCCTGTGCCAAGCACCCCAGCAACTGGAATACCATGTTTTACCGCGACCGCGAAATAAAGGGTAAACCCTTTAACCGGAAGACTCCGCGGCTGGTTTCTTCCCTGGCAGTGCAACGACCTTCATCTTCTTCTCCAAAGCGAGATCTTCTTCTTCTCTGGACAACGTCGAGACTTGCACCCGCCGCCAGGAACAACTGCCTCCGCCGGAGGACCCTTCCCACTTAAGGTACCGTGTTCCGCCTGGCTTTCCTTGCCACCGACTGTACGGGGTTGATTTAGCCCCCGGCTTTCGAACCTGGGTTAGCCTGGGACACCCTGGCTAACCTTTTCCGAGCCTCTCTAAACTCTTTCTGAACTCTCTACAAGACTTTCAAAGCTTAGTGTAACTGAGGGGTCTGAGGTGTAATTGTGCTCTGCTCTCTCCAAGAGTGGGCCCAGCCTATGGACTTTGGCTCCCAAGTGACTCTTGCTCTTTTGCCTTGCTAACAGTGTTCCTAAGTCTTAGAGTGGTGTGTCTTCACATATTCTGCTTTTTTTCCCTCCCTTTTTCAGGAACTTATTAGAGTGCCATCTATAGTTAAGCGCTCACCTCTGTCTGGAAATAAGTGGTGTTAACTAAGACTTGTCTAATAAGGATTAAGGGTTGTATTATAAAAATAGTAACTGTGTTTGGAGTAATTTACCATTAGAGTGCTGGAGTGTTTCAATCTGTGTGTTTGCTTGTGCTATTGTGTCTGAGTGCCTATTGTGTATACTTTACATACTGCCTAACTCTTCTTGAGGGAAGTCTGACTGCTCAGCCACAGCTACCAGGTAAATCTGGGTGGAACAGACAGCTACCAAGTGGGTTTACTGCTAACACCTGTAGTCTTAAATCTTTTGCAGTGTTCCCAAAGGGAACTGCACAGGTTTCTGCCTAACAGTCGCCCAGGAGGTCAAGGAGGCAAGGTGGCCTCCAAACGAGATTGAACCGACCTTGGGGTCGGGCCCCCGCCGAAGCACCCCGGTGGGAGACCGGCTGACGAGGTTCGTCAGCGTGTGGGAGTCCATCTCCACCGACCGTTGGGTGCTGGATGCCCTGGCCCAAGGGCACGCCCTCGAGTTCCAGAAGAAGTGCCCCCGCATTCCACCTGTGGCCAGGAAGGAAAACCACATCCCTCAACTGCTGTTGGAGGTAAAGGCGATGCTCAAGAAGGGCGCCATCGAGCTCGTTCCAAAGAGGCTCCGGGGCTCCAGAGTTTACACAAGGTACTTCCTGGTAAAAAAGAAGACAGGAGGATGGCGCCCCATCCTGGACCTACGACGACTGAACAAGTACATCAAGGCTCAGAAGTTCCGGATGGTCACCCTCCAGCACGTGCTGGGACAGCTGGAGGAGGGCGATTTCCTGTCGTCGTTGGATTTGGAGGATGCATACTTCCACATCCCCATTCTAAAAGGACACCGAAAGTTCCTTAGGTTCGTGGTCCAAGGACGGCACTACCAGTTCAAGGCCCTCCCATTCGGATTGAAGTCAGCACACAGGGTGTTCACCAAGTGCCTCGCACCGGTGGCGGTGCGGCTGCGCCTGCAGGGGATCCACGTCTACCCCTACCTGGACGACGGGCTCATCCGAGCCAGGACAAGGGAGCTTGCCGTGGAACACACTGCGAAGACCGTCCAGCTGCTCACGGACCTGGGGTTCTCCATCAACTTTCCCAAATCCCACCTGGTCCCGTCTCAAGTCGCCCTGTTTCTGGGAGCCAAGCTCGACACAGTGGCGCGGCTGGTCTCGCCGTCGGAGGAAAGGACCAGGGCCATCCTGGGCAAGGTGCAGCGTCTGCTGGCCACGGACGTGGCCAGGGTAAGATCTATCAAGTCCCTCCTCGGGATGATGTCCTCCTGCATCTATCTGGTGCGCCTTTGCAGACTTCGGATGCGCCCCTTCCAAGAGTTCCTCTTCGCCCGCTGGATCCAGGCCGGAGGTTCGCCAGCAGGTTCCCCCAGCCGAGGAGCATGGGTGATGCTTTCTTATTCCCCTGGGACGGCCTATTCCTTTATGCGTTCCCTCCGTTGCCGTTGCTACTCCGGCTCATCAACCAGCTCAAGAGGTCCCGTTGCAGGATGATCCTCGTCGCACTGGCGTGGCCGAGACAGATCTGGTTCCCGGACCTTCTGGACTTGTCAACGTCCACACCAGTCAAGCTGCCGACGGACGCAGATCTTCTCTCCAGAGAAGGAGGCGCCATTCTTTATCACGACCCAGAGTCGCTGAACTTGCAGGCCTGGCTCCTGCAGCACTAGAGTTTGGAGGGTACGACATCCCGGCCGTCTGCAGAGAGGTTCTTGTAAAGGCCAGGGCGTCCTCAACTCTCAAGTGCTATGGACATAAATGGAAGAGGTTCTCTGGTGCCGTGCACAGAAGATTAACCCTCTGTGGATTAAGGCCCCTCAAGTATTGCCGTACCTACTGTCATTGGCCAAGGCTGGACTAGCTCACGCTTCCATCAAGATGCATCTGGCTGCCATCTCACGATACACCAGAACTACAGGGCAGGCGTCCTTGTGGTCTCATCGGCTGGTGAAGGAATTTATGAAGGGATTGTTCCGGTTGTTCATGTAGTGGGACATAAAGTTTGACCCCCTGTCAGAGATTACTTCCTTAGGAAACCCAACCCTGGTAAAAATACCAAGGAGGGCCTTAGCCACAGCCGGAGCTGTAACAGTCCTCATAGGAATTGCCTCAGGGTACCTAGTAGCATGGTCTACTACAACAAGGATAAACCTGTTGCCTGAGGAGGTTGGGGGATCAAGGGGACCAACAATGTCAATCCCTACTCTCTCAAATGGGACTCCCACAACTGGGAGAGGCACTAAAGGTGCCACATTCTTGGAACCAACCTTGCCAGAAGTCTGGTAGGTATGGCAGCTCTTACAATACTTATCTACTTCAGCCCCCATTTTTGGCCAATAAAAGTAGAGAGAGAGCCTTTCCTTGGTCTTCTTGAAACTCAAGTGACCAGCCAAAGGTATCTCATGGGCTAGTTGTAAGAACTGTTGTCTGTTTTCTTGGGGTACTACAAGGCGCTTGTAGTCTCCAGGTTCAGACTCAGTTGGTTCACTGTAGAAGAGGCCATCTTCCCAGTGTAACCTATACTTCCCAGGCTCTTGCCCATCAGCCTGAGAAGCTGCCTGGTGGCGGAGACCTTCCAGAGTTGGACATTCTCTTTGTCCCTTACGAAATGCTGCCCTGCTGGGCCCACCTTCTGCCAGTAAAGACTGCAGCTCAGGATGGTCCTCAGGGTCCAGATCTCCAATAAGGTCTTGGCCTCCTGCTAGCTCTTCTTCAGAGTCTAGCTCAACCACACAGGGTTGTACCTCCCTCTCAGCCTCAGCTGGAGGTGGAGTTACAGGTGTAACTTTGGACAACCCAGGGGAAGTCCTTGTTGGAAGCACTGGAGTGCTTGCTGCTGGCTTTTTCCTCGGAGTCTTGGGTTGCCCCTTTGCTCCTGATCGGGTAGTTACTGCAGTAAGTTGCTCCAGTGGGAGAGGAGTGATCTCTGTCATCATCTCCTGAGATAACCCTCGCAGGGTTTTCTCTCTTGCAGGTTTTGTGAGCTCCTGTAACCTTTTACTAGGTGGTCTGGGGGTATGTGACACAACTCCAATAGCTTTCAGGTCATTACCCAACAGAACCCTACCTAGCACTTCACACTGTATACTGACAGGTATCTTCACAGTCATGTCATTACACTGGATGGGAACTGGTAATTGGGGAAGTATCTGCACAGGCCCTCCAGCTAACTTGGTGAGGCATTTGGGTGCCTTAGCAACATCCTCTGCCTTGAAAAATGATTCATCCACCACAGTTATGCTGGCTCCAGTGTCCCTAATGGCAGGAGTCTCCTGACCATTCACCTGGACACTGTCCTTATAATACTCTTTAGTATTATCTGGGATAGAATTATATAAATCTAAATTCTGTTGTTCCCACAACCCCAGAGAGACTAAAGAAACACTGGCTGAGACTCCAGTGGGTTCATCAGCCAGTAGTAGAAAGTTTCCACTTGCCATATGTACTTCCTCTTCTGGAGCGAAGGCTAAGGAGGCAAGCTGGATCCCTGGAAGTTTACCTTTGCATCTGGGATCTCCTTTCACATGGTCAGTGGCCTTACAAACATAGCATGAGCCAAAGGCTCGCTGGAATGGAGGCTTGTTCTGACCTCCTTCTGGTCTGGGACCAGAAGGTACACTAGCCTGATTCGGTTTCCCTTGTGGCTTACCCTTATGGTTTTGTTTGGGGCCCTCTTTGGAATTTGCAGTATTAGAATTCTCCTTGGAGTCCTTTTTCGGCTGTTTCTACCCATCCTTTTTCTGAGTTACCCCAGAATCCTTGTGAGTGGCCCTGTTGGCAACCCACAAGTCAGCAGCCTTAGCTAGTTTCCAGGAATCTAATTCCTTTGAATCAGCCAAGTGCTGTCTGAACTCAGGAGAGCAGGCATCATAAATTGACTCCAACATAAACAAATTCCTCATACCTTCATAAGTATTCACCTTGTAACCCTTAATCCATCCCTCTAAGTATTTCAACCCTTCACTCACCCAGGTAGCCCAAGGGGTACCATCATGCTTTTTGAGGCTCCTAAACCTCTTAAGATACTGGGAAGGGGTCTTCCCAAATCTAGCTATCAAAGCTAGTTTCACACATTCATAATCCTTCTTATCCTCCTCCCCCATTTCCATTACCACATCAATTGCAACAGGGGGAAGCCTAGAGAACAACCAGGTGAGTAAGTCATTTCCTGTGATGTTCTGGTGCCCATGATTATATTCAAACAGAGACAACCAATCCAACACATCCAACTTAGGCTCATACATACCAATCAATTCTTTAGGCATCCGGGGTCTTTTAGGACTGGAACTTCTAGAGGAGCCAGAGAGAGAAACATTCTCAACAGATAATTTCTTCATTTCTAAGTCATACTTGAGCTCCATTTCCCTTAGCCTTAGTTCTTGGTGCTTTTGATCTGTTTGAGCACTACGTTTTTTATACTCCAATTCTAGTTTCATTTTCTCCAGTTCAAAGTACTGAGGACTAAATGTGGGACCTGGTAAAGGTCCAGTAGGTACAGCTGGCAGAGCAGACAGAGGCCTGGGGGGGGGACAGTCACAGCAGCCTCACCCTCCTCTTCTGACTCTTCCTCAAGATCATCAACATTTGGTTCAGTTTCAATCTCAATACTGTTATCTACAGTTGCTGGAGTGGTAGGTTCCTCTGAACCATCATCCAGACTTTGGTTAGCTAACAACCTTTCTATCAGCTCCATTTTCTTGCCCTTAGTCATGAGATTCTTATGCTTACAGAGAACTCTTAAATAATCAGCAGTTTTTGTAGCAAGGGACTCTTGACTATAGCTTTCTATAGCTGACATGTTAGAGGATTACGTTTACAGTGCTAAGCTTTGTGGTTAGTTGGACTAAGGTATCTAAAGCACACTAAAATGTATACTCAATACAAATCCCACCGCTGTACACCAGTGTTAGGCAGAAACCTGTGCAGTTCCCTTTGGGAACACTGCAAAAGATTTAGGACTACAGGTGTTGGCAGTAAACCCACTTGTGTATAGGCGCGTTACAAATGCCATATCACCACCCAGATTTACCTGGTAGCTGTGGCTGAGCAGTCAGACTTCCCTCAAGAAGAGTTAGGCAGTATGTAAAGTATACAAAATAGGTACTCAGACACAATAGCACGAGCAAACACTGACCAGAGCTTTGGTATCAACATATATAATTATTTATTTAAAAACACACAGATTGAAAACACTCCAGCACTCTAAACACAGTTAATATGAACACCCCCAACCCTTATTCCTTATGTAGACAACTCTCAGTTAACACCACTTATTTCCAGACAGAGGTGAGTGCTTAACTATAGATGACACTCTAATAAGTATTTGAAGAAGGGAGGGGAAAAGGCAGAATGTGGGAAAACACACCACTCTAAGATTTAGGAACACTTATTGCAAGGCAGAAGCACAGAAAGTCGCAGGTTGACTTTACTAGTCTCAAATTCTGAACAGAACCAGTACAAACCATCATATTGTGGACGTACTGGTCGGGGCAATTCGATTGCCCCGGGGTCTGTTGTTCGAGGGGGCACGTCTCCGTCCCCCCTGACCAAGTTTTGGCTGGTGGCAGTGGATACTACTTTTTATATTCGACCGCGAATATATCTCTATGGGATTTTCCATTGTTCGAGGCTACCAACTTTAATTATTTAATTCGTATAGCCTCGAACATACCGCCGGTTTATTTATTTAATATTAATTCACTGGTTGGTATTTTTTGCCAGAACTTGGTTCTAAAATGGCGTTCGTGTTCACTTCTGTGACTCCAACCCAAGTCGAGCCCTTTGTTCCACTTTTTGGCGGGCTTCTCCACAGAAGCCCTCCAAATTGGTGCCACTCTGGGGTACTTAGGAGGGGTGGAGGGGGATTTAGGCACCCTGGACTGAGTTGTCTAGGCAACTCAAGTCGCACTCCGTCCGAATTGGCCCAAGTGGTGAGCCGGCTGGCTCACCACTTAGCATGTTTGAGTGACAGCTAGGCTGAGTGAATGCAGGTTTTCTGCATAAAAGCAGGGCTTTGGGGACTGGGACTTCAGACGTCGCCACTGGACCTAAAGAATCCAAGGAGGGAGAAGCTGAGCCGACCTGCAACAACGACACCACCGGTGGAGCCCTGCTTCCAACAAGGACATCCCCTAGGTTGTCCACAGTTACAACGGTAACTCCACCTCCAGCTGAGGCTGAGAGGGAGGTACAACCCTGTGTGGTTGAGCTAGACTCTGAAGAAGAGCTAGTAGGAGGCCAAGACCTTATTGGAGATCTGGACCCTCCGGACCATCCTGTAGTAGACCATGCTACTAGGTACCCTGAGGCAATTCCTATGAGGACTGTTACGGCTGTGGCTAAGGCCCTCCTTGGTATTTTTACCAGGGTTGGGTTTCCTAAGGAAGTAATCTCTGTCGGGGGTCAAACCTTATGTCCCACTACATGAAAGCCATGTGGAAAACCTGTGGAGTTACTTACAAGTTCTCAACAGCATACCACCCTCAGACAAATGGGTTGGTAGAAAGGTTCAACAGAACCATGAAGAGCATGATAGGTGCTTTAGAGGTACCCCTTAAAAAGAAGTGGGACCTTCTACTGCCATGCCTTCTCTTTGCTTATAGAGAAGTCCCTCAGGAGGGAGTAGGTTATCCTCCCTTTGAACTTCTCTATGGCCATCCGGTCAGAGGTCCATTGGCCCTGATTAAGGAGGGATTGGAAGGTGCTCCTCCCCTCAAGCCAGTCAGAGTGACTGACTATGTGATAGGTCTCCGGAGGAGAATGTCAAACATGATGGCAGAAGCAAGTGACAACTTGAAGGCTGGACAAGCTCTGGTCAAACATTGGCATGATCAGAAGGCTAACATGGTTGAGTTTACTCAAGACCAGCTAGTTCTCGTTATGCTCCCAACAAGGCAGAGGGCCTTGCAAGACAAATGGATGGGACCCTTCAAAGTTGTGGGAAAACTTGGAGAAGTCAACTATCTGGTGGATCTGGGCAGACCCAGGGAAGCTCCTAGAGTCTTCCACACCAACCGACTAAAAGCGTACATCTCCAGACCTGAAGTAGGAGCCTTGCTTCTAGCTTCAGCAGCAGAGGAGGAAGAGAGTGAATCTCTCCCTGATCTCCTCAGAGGTGTACCTTTAGATGAAAAGATTGAAGGAGTCAATCTCTCTTCAGACCTGACACCTGAGCAACAAGAGGAGTGAAAATCTATGTTAAATCAGTTTGCCTCCCTGTTCTCACTTTCACCAGGCTTGACCCCTTGGGGACAGCATGATACACTCACTGGTGACTGTCTGCCAGTCAAAAGCAGAGGATACAGAATGTCAGAAAATGTAAGAACCCATATCAAGGGGGAGGTCAAGAAGATGCTTGATCTCGGGGTAATAGAGCCCTCTACTAGTCCATGGTCTAGCCCAGTTTTGTTAGTACCAAAGGCAGGATCCAAAGACTTGAGATTCTGTGTGGACTATAGAGCTCTTAATGCAGTCACTAAGACTGATGCCCACCCTTTGCCAAGGACAGATGAGTTGGTGGATAAACTTGGTGCAGCCAAGTGCCTCAGCACATTTGACCTTACGTCAGGCTATTGGCAAATAGCCTTGACAGACCATGCCAAGGAGAAAACTGCATTTTCAACCCCAGTTGGCTTGTACCAGTTTAAGGTCATGCCTTTTGGATTAAAAAAATGCACCTGCTACATTCCAAAGGATGGTGAATGAAGTTCTAGCTGGGATGGAGGACTTCTGCATTGGAATACTTGGATGACATTGCAGTCTTCAGCTACTCCTGGGAGGAACATGTGAACCACCTAGGACATGTTTTGCAGGCTCTTGAGCAGGCCCATTTGCCAATCAAGGCCAGTAAATGCCAGATTGGTCAAAGTAAAGTGGTCTACCTTGGGCATGAGGTAGGAGGTGGAGAAATAAGGGCTTTGCTCAGCAAGATTGAAGCTGTGCAAAATTGGACAACACCTACTACTCAAACCCAGGTGAGAGCCTTCCTAGGCCTCAGTGGGTATTACAGGAATTTCATTGAGAACTATGGGACCATAGCTTCTCCACTGAATGTAATCTCCTCTCCAAAATTCCCTAAAAAGGTCCAATGGAATGAGGAGTACAATCAGGCCTTTGAAAAACTGAAGACAGCTCTTTGCCAAGCTCCAGTACTGAGAGCTCCTGACTACCACCAAACTTTCATTGTACAAACTGATGCTTCCAATGTAGGTATAGGTGCAGTTCTAAGCCAACTGGATGAGAAGGGTAGGGAGCACCCCATTTGCTTCATCAGCCGTAAGCTGAAGGATCCTGAGACAAGGTGGGCAACAATCGAAAGAGAATGCTTTGCTATTGTGTGGGCACTGAAGAAGTTTAGGCCATACTTGTATGGTTCTACTTTTGTCATTCAGACTGACCACCAACCCTTGAGATGGTTAATGCAAATGAAAGGGGAAAATCCAAAACTATTGAGATGGTCAATCTGCCTGCAAGGGTTTGATTTCACCATTGAGCACAGGTCAGGGTGTCACCACCAAAATGCTGATGGTCTCTCTAGGATGTATGTCATTGACTATAGGTATGAGATTCATCCAGGAGTGGATTAAATCCTCCTGTCCCTTAGTCTGGGGGTGGGGGGGGGGTGCGAGTGTTAGGGAGATTTCTCTGTTTAAGCTGAATTTCCTAACCTAGTGAGTCCCCCAGCAGCTTTGCTGGATTTCTGGGGTTTATATTTTTCTCCTGCCAAGAGTGAGACTCTTTTACCTTCACTCTTGGGCATGATTTGAGTGTATTCCTTTGAATCTATATTGTGTTTAATGGGCTATGGGGTCTTTTACTCCATGGGGCCTCATGTGTTTTTGTGATGTGTGTTACACAGCACCCTCAGTGCAGTAACACAGGGGTGTCATAGTGACCCCCCAGTATAGACTCCATACCCTGGGACTGACTACTGTCTCCCAGGGCATGTAAAGTCACCATTGACTTTACTAGTCACAAATCCTGAACAGAACCAGTACAAACCATCATATTGTGGACGTACTGGCCGGGGCAATTCGATTGCCCCGGGGTCTGTTAGTCGAGGGGGCACGTCTCCGGCTGTCATGATGCCTGCCCCCGGGAAACCAGACCAGGCCCAGCAACTCCGGAAGCAGACATCATGCCATTTGGAGCAAGCCCAAAAACCCCAGCTAGGGGCTGTTTGGATGCAGTCCTAGCGCCTATGGCACCAGGCTCATAAGAATAGAGTCAGTCCTGGCGCCATGGGCGCCAGGCTCATAGTAGAAAACATACCTGATGCAGACCATGCTGCAAACTTACCTGATGCAGACCATGCTGCAAGAAGCCTCAAGCCAAATGAGGCTTAGGAGGGACTATTTTACCTAAGGGACTACTTTTTGCTCGGGTGGGGCTGTGGAAGAATACTTACCTGGGACTACTTCCAAGGCTATTTAAACCACGCCCGGACAGCAGCACACGCTTCGCGTTATTCTGCATCCAGCAGCGTAACGCTCACCGTGCCTGCAGCAGCTTCCAATCTTCAGCCACGCCCGCCTCGAGTCCGGAACTCCTGGAAACAAGAAGAAAGAAGGAGAAAAGGTCAGAACAGGAGTTTTACCTTGAATCCTTACCTTAGTCCTGATCCATCACGCCACGGAGCTGGAAGAAAGAAGTCTTTAAAAGCGCCTCACTTCGCATCCTGCAGCGCCACGCTTTATTCACCTGCCTCGCAGCACTTCAGCATTCCATCACGCTCTTCTCCATCTCGCGGCCGCTCTCCGACACCTAAGGAGACAAAAACAGCAAGGTGAGCCAAGGGGATACTCTAAGACTGTACAAGCTACCCCCCAAGACTTACCTGATTTACCACAGGGGGTACTTACCTCATTTCGGGTCGGCGCAGCCTCCGCTGCATCTCCGCCGTGCGCCGGCCCCTATGGGGAAACAACAGAACAGCAAGGCGCAATAAGGGGAAACCGATTTTTTCCCAATAGACTTACCTGGTTTTACCGCCGGAGTCATCAATCCCCAAGACCTCATACCACATCAGCGCCTGAATGGGGAAAAGCCACATGTTATACTTTGACACCATTTTATCGAACTGAGCCGAATAATATAAACCCTTACCTGCATCTTACCGGTTGCCACGTGGAACTCTTCATAAGGGCAAAGCAGCAACGTAAAAGGAATTGGACAGAGTGAAGGTCAGACGTTTTTTGAACTCTTACGAACTACAGATTTACGGCGTCTCGCCGGCATTCTTTGAGTCAATACCGCTCTGGAACTCACCAACTCCTCCACGCCAGTGAAGAAACTGGTCATCTACGCGCCCCTGCACTCGAAGCAGGATGGCGAGCTCATCCTTCCAAACCATCAGGTGAGAGCATAGAGGGAATCCAAAAGTGGCCTGTGGGAAGAACTACGGGAGAGGGGAAGGTGGGGATAGCGCTCGAACTCCACAGGTGGTTAATTCCTTTCTCCATTACAGAAGGATATTCCTACGAGCCAAACAAACAAAGCTGGGTGGGCCAGCCCAGTCCATCATCTCGGCACTACGTGTCTCACTGGTGAAGACAACAGCTGGCCAGTTCAGATCGACGCCCCCGTGGGAGCCAAGTGAGCGTAACACCGTCCCCCCTGATCGAGTTTTGGCTGGTGGCAGTGGATACTACTTTTTATATTCAACGCAAATATTTTCCTATGGGATTTTCCATTGTTTTAGGCTACTATCTTTATTGAATTATTTACGGTAGCCTTGAACATACCGCCGGTTTATTTTTTTATTATTAATTCTACGGTTGGTATTTTTTGCCAAAACTTGATTCTAAAATGGCGTTTGTGTTCTCTTCTGTGACTCCAACCCAAGTCGAGCCCTTTGTTCCACTTTTTGGTGGGCTTCTCCACAGAAGCCCTCCAAAGTGGTGCCACTCTGTCTGGGGTTCTTAGGAGGGGTGGAGGGGGATTTAGGCACCCTGGACTGAGTTGTCTAGGCAACTCAAGTCGCACTCCGTCCTGATTGGCCCAAGTGGTTAGCCGGCCGGCTCACCACTTAGCATGTTTGAGTGACAGCAAGGCTGAGTGAATGGGGGTTTTCTGCTTAAAAGCAGGGCTTTGGGGACTGGAACTTCATAAGGCGCCACAGGACCTAAGAATCCGACGAGGGAGAAGCTGAGCCGACCTGCTACAACGACATCACCGGTGGAGCCCTGCTGAACCGTCTCACCTCTTTTCCCAACGACAGAGGAGATCTCCCGCCGGAGAGTCTTCTTCCTTTGACAGGTGGGGATAACCAGTTTCACCGTCTTTTCGCCTTCCCGACACATCTCGTGGCTGCCTTGCCTGTGCCAAGCACCCCAGCAACTGGAATACCATGTTTTACCGCGACCGCGAAATAAAGGGTAAACCCTTTAACCGGAAGACTCCGCGGCTGGTTTCTTCCCTGGCAGTGCAACGACCTTCATCTTCTTCTCCAAAGCGAGATCTTCTTCTTCTCTGGACAACGTCGAGACTTGCACCCGCTGCCAGGAACAACTGCCTCCGCCGGAGGACCCTTCCCACTTAAGGTACCGTGTTCCGCCTGGCTTTCCTTGCCACCGACTGTACGGGGTTGATTTAGCCCCCGGCTTTCGAACCTGGGTTAGCCTGGGACACCCTGGCTAACCTTTTCCGAGCCTCTCTAAACTCTTTCTGAACTCTCTACAAGACTTTCAAAGCTTAGTGTAACTGAGGGGTCTGAGGTGTAATTGTGCTCTGCTCTCTCCAAGAGTGGGCCCAGCCTATGGACTTTGGCTCCCAAGTGACTCTTGCTCTTTTGCCTTGCTAACAGTGTTCCTAAGTCTTAGAGTGGTGTGTCTTCACATATTCTGCTTTTTTTCCCTCCCTTTTTCAGGAACTTATTAGAGTGCCATCTATAGTTAAGCGCTCACCTCTGTCTGGAAATAAGTGGTGTTAACTAAGACTTGTCTAATAAGGATTAAGGGTTGTATTATAAAAATAGTAACTGTGTTTGGAGTAATTTACCATTAGAGTGCTGGAGTGTTTCAATCTGTGTGTTTGCTTGTGCTATTGTGTCTGAGTGCCTATTGTGTATACTTTACATACTGCCTAACTCTTCTTGAGGGAAGTCTGACTGCTCAGCCACAGCTACCAGGTAAATCTGGGTGGAACAGACAGCTACCAAGTGGGTTTACTGCTAACACCTGTAGTCTTAAATCTTTTGCAGTGTTCCCAAAGGGAACTGCACAGGTTTCTGCCTAACAGTCGCCCAGGAGGTCAAGGAGGCAAGGTGGCCTCCAAACGAGATTGAACCGACCTTGGGGTCGGGCCCCCGCCGAAGCACCCCGGTGGGAGACCGGCTGACGAGGTTCGTCAGCGTGTGGGAGTCCATCTCCACCGACCGTTGGGTGCTGGATGCCCTGGCCCAAGGGCACGCCCTCGAGTTCCAGAAGAAGTGCCCCCGCATTCCACCTGTGGCCAGGAAGGAAAACCACATCCCTCAACTGCTGTTGGAGGTAAAGGCGATGCTCAAGAAGGGCGCCATCGAGCTCGTTCCAAAGAGGCTCCGGGGCTCCAGAGTTTACACAAGGTACTTCCTGGTAAAAAAGAAGACAGGAGGATGGCGCCCCATCCTGGACCTACGACGACTGAACAAGTACATCAAGGCTCAGAAGTTCCGGATGGTCACCCTCCAGCACGTGCTGGGACAGCTGGAGGAGGGCGATTTCCTGTCGTCGTTGGATTTGGAGGATGCATACTTCCACATCCCCATTCTAAAAGGACACCGAAAGTTCCTTAGGTTCGTGGTCCAAGGACGGCACTACCAGTTCAAGGCCCTCCCATTCGGATTGAAGTCAGCACACAGGGTGTTCACCAAGTGCCTCGCACCGGTGGCGGTGCGGCTGCGCCTGCAGGGGATCCACGTCTACCCCTACCTGGACGACGGGCTCATCCGAGCCAGGGCAAGGGAGCTTGCCGTGGAACACACTGCGAAGACCGTCCAGCTGCTCACGGACCTGGGGTTCTCCATCAACTTTCCCAAATCCCACCTGGTCCCGTCTCAAGTCGCCCTGTTTCTGGGAGCCAAGCTCGACACAGTGGCGCGGCTGGTCTCGCCGTCGGAGGAAAGGACCAGGGCCATCCTGGGCAAGGTGCAGCGTCTGCTGGCCACGGACGTGGCCAGGGTAAGATCTATCAAGTCCCTCCTCGGGATGATGTCCTCCTGCATCTATCTGGTGCGCCTTTGCAGACTTCGGATGCGCCCCTTCCAAGAGTTCCTCTTCGCCCGCTGGATCCAGGCCGGAGGTTCGCCAGCAGGTTCCCCCAGCCGAGGAGCATGGGTGATGCTTTCTTATTCCCCTGGGACGGCCTATTCCTTTATGCGTTCCCTCCGTTGCCGTTGCTACTCCGGCTCATCAACCAGCTCAAGAGGTCCCGTTGCAGGATGATCCTCGTCGCACTGGCGTGGCCGAGACAGATCTGGTTCCCGGACCTTCTGGACTTGTCAACGTCCACACCAGTCAAGCTGCCGACGGACGCAGATCTTCTCTCCAGAGAAGGAGGCGCCATTCTTTATCACGACCCAGAGTCGCTGAACTTGCAGGCCTGGCTCCTGCAGCACTAGAGTTTGGAGGGTACGACATCCCGGCCGTCTGCAGAGAGGTTCTTGTAAAGGCCAGGGCGTCCTCAACTCTCAAGTGCTATGGACATAAATGGAAGAGGTTCTCTGGTGCCGTGCACAGAAGATTAACCCTCTGTGGATTAAGGCCCCTCAAGTATTGCCGTACCTACTGTCATTGGCCAAGGCTGGACTAGCTCACGCTTCCATCAAGATGCATCTGGCTGCCATCTCACGATACACCAGAACTACAGGGCAGGCGTCCTTGTGGTCTCATCGGCTGGTGAAGGAATTTATGAAGGGATTGTTCCGGTTGTTCATGTAGTGGGACATAAAGTTTGACCCCCTGTCAGAGATTACTTCCTTAGGAAACCCAACCCTGGTAAAAATACCAAGGAGGGCCTTAGCCACAGCCGGAGCTGTAACAGTCCTCATAGGAATTGCCTCAGGGTACCTAGTAGCATGGTCTACTACAACAAGGATAAACCTGTTGCCTGAGGAGGTTGGGGGATCAAGGGGACCAACAATGTCAATCCCTACTCTCTCAAATGGGACTCCCACAACTGGGAGAGGCACTAAAGGTGCCACATTCTTGGAACCAACCTTGCCAGAAGTCTGGTAGGTATGGCAGCTCTTACAATACTTATCTACTTCAGCCCCCATTTTTGGCCAATAAAAGTAGAGAGAGAGCCTTTCCTTGGTCTTCTTGAAACTCAAGTGACCAGCCAAAGGTATCTCATGGGCTAGTTGTAAGAACTGTTGTCTGTTTTCTTGGGGTACTACAAGGCGCTTGTAGTCTCCAGGTTCAGACTCAGTTGGTTCACTGTAGAAGAGGCCATCTTCCCAGTGTAACCTATACTTCCCAGGCTCTTGCCCATCAGCCTGAGAAGCTGCCTGGTGGCGGAGACCTTCCAGAGTTGGACATTCTCTTTGTCCCTTACGAAATGCTGCCCTGCTGGGCCCACCTTCTGCCAGTAAAGACTGCAGCTCAGGATGGTCCTCAGGGTCCAGATCTCCAATAAGGTCTTGGCCTCCTGCTAGCTCTTCTTCAGAGTCTAGCTCAACCACACAGGGTTGTACCTCCCTCTCAGCCTCAGCTGGAGGTGGAGTTACAGGTGTAACTTTGGACAACCCAGGGGAAGTCCTTGTTGGAAGCACTGGAGTGCTTGCTGCTGGCTTTTTCCTCGGAGTCTTGGGTTGCCCCTTTGCTCCTGATCGGGTAGTTACTGCAGTAAGTTGCTCCAGTGGGAGAGGAGTGATCTCTGTCATCATCTCCTGAGATAACCCTCGCAGGGTTTTCTCTCTTGCAGGTTTTGTGAGCTCCTGTAACCTTTTACTAGGTGGTCTGGGGGTATGTGACACAACTCCAATAGCTTTCAGGTCATTACCCAACAGAACCCTACCTAGCACTTCACACTGTATACTGACAGGTATCTTCACAGTCATGTCATTACACTGGATGGGAACTGGTAATTGGGGAAGTATCTGCACAGGCCCTCCAGCTAACTTGGTGAGGCATTTGGGTGCCTTAGCAACATCCTCTGCCTTGAAAAATGATTCATCCACCACAGTTATGCTGGCTCCAGTGTCCCTAATGGCAGGAGTCTCCTGACCATTCACCTGGACACTGTCCTTATAATACTCTTTAGTATTATCTGGGATAGAATTATATAAATCTAAATTCTGTTGTTCCCACAACCCCAGAGAGACTAAAGAAACACTGGCTGAGACTCCAGTGGGTTCATCAGCCAGTAGTAGAAAGTTTCCACTTGCCATATGTACTTCCTCTTCTGGAGCGAAGGCTAAGGAGGCAAGCTGGATCCCTGGAAGTTTACCTTTGCATCTGGGATCTCCTTTCACATGGTCAGTGGCCTTACAAACATAGCATGAGCCAAAGGCTCGCTGGAATGGAGGCTTGTTCTGACCTCCTTCTGGTCTGGGACCAGAAGGTACACTAGCCTGATTCGGTTTCCCTTGTGGCTTACCCTTATGGTTTTGTTTGGGGCCCTCTTTGGAATTTGCAGTATTAGAATTCTCCTTGGAGTCCTTTTTCGGCTGTTTCTCCCCATCCTTTTTCTGAGTTACCCCAGAATCCTTGTGAGTGGCCCTGTTGGCAACCCACAAGTCAGCAGCCTTAGCTAGTTTCCAGGAATCTAATTCCTTTGAATCAGCCAAGTGCTGTCTGAACTCAGGAGAGCAGGCATCATAAATTGACTCCAACATAAACAAATTCCTCATACCTTCATAAGTATTCACCTTGTAACCCTTAATCCATCCCTCTAAGTATTTCAACCCTTCACTCACCCAGGTAGCCCAAGGGGTACCATCATGCTTTTTGAGGCTCCTAAACCTCTTAAGATACTGGGAAGGGGTCTTCCCAAATCTAGCTATCAAAGCTAGTTTCACACATTCATAATCCTTCTTATCCTCCTCCCCCATTTCCATTACCACATCAATTGCAACAGGGGGAAGCCTAGAGAACAACCAGGTGAGTAAGTCATTTCCTGTGATGTTCTGGTGCCCATGATTATATTCAAACAGAGACAACCAATCCAACACATCCAACTTAGGCTCATACATACCAATCAATTCTTTAGGCATCCGGGGTCTTTTAGGACTGGAACTTCTAGAGGAGCCAGAGAGAGAAACATTCTCAACAGATAATTTCTTCATTTCTAAGTCATACTTGAGCTCCATTTCCCTTAGCCTTAGTTCTTGGTGCTTTTGATCTGTTTGAGCACTACGTTTTTTATACTCCAATTCTAGTTTCATTTTCTCCAGTTCAAAGTACTGAGGACTAAATGTGGGACCTGGTAAAGGTCCAGTAGGTACAGCTGGCAGAGCAGACAGAGGCCTGGGGGGGGGACAGTCACAGCAGCCTCACCCTCCTCTTCTGACTCTTCCTCAAGATCATCAACATTTGGTTCAGTTTCAATCTCAATACTGTTATCTACAGTTGCTGGAGTGGTAGGTTCCTCTGAACCATCATCCAGACTTTGGTTAGCTAACAACCTTTCTATCAGCTCCATTTTCTTGCCCTTAGTCATGAGATTCTTATGCTTACAGAGAACTCTTAAATAATCAGCAGTTTTTGTAGCAAGGGACTCTTGACTATAGCTTTCTATAGCTGACATGTTAGAGGATTACGTTTACAGTGCTAAGCTTTGTGGTTAGTTGGACTAAGGTATCTAAAGCACACTAAAATGTATACTCAATACAAATCCCACCGCTGTACACCAGTGTTAGGCAGAAACCTGTGCAGTTCCCTTTGGGAACACTGCAAAAGATTTAGGACTACAGGTGTTGGCAGTAAACCCACTTGTGTATAGGCGCGTTACAAATGCCATATCACCACCCAGATTTACCTGGTAGCTGTGGCTGAGCAGTCAGACTTCCCTCAAGAAGAGTTAGGCAGTATGTAAAGTATACAAAATAGGTACTCAGACACAATAGCACGAGCAAACACTGACCAGAGCTTTGGTATCAACATATATAATTATTTATTTAAAAACACACAGATTGAAAACACTCCAGCACTCTAAACACAGTTAATATGAACACCCCCAACCCTTATTCCTTATGTAGACAACTCTCAGTTAACACCACTTATTTCCAGACAGAGGTGAGTGCTTAACTATAGATGACACTCTAATAAGTATTTGAAGAAGGGAGGGGAAAAGGCAGAATGTGGGAAAACACACCACTCTAAGATTTAGGAACACTTATTGCAAGGCAGAAGCACAGAAAGTCGCAGGTTGACTTTACTAGTCTCAAATTCTGAACAGAACCAGTACAAACCATCATATTGTGGACGTACTGGTCGGGGCAATTCGATTGCCCCGGGGTCTGTTGTTCGAGGGGGCACGTCTCCGTCCCCCCTGACCAGGTTTTGGCTGGTGGCAGTGGATACTACTTTTTATATTCGACCGCGAATATATCTCTATGGGATTTTCCATTGTTCGAGGCTACCAACTTTAATTATTTAATTCGTATAGCCTCGAACATACCGCCGGTTTATTTATTTAATATTAATTCACTGGTTGGTATTTTTTGCCAGAACTTGGTTCTAAAATGGCGTTCGTGTTCACTTCTGTGACTCCAACCCAAGTCGAGCCCTTTGTTCCACTTTTTGGCGGGGTTCTCCACAGAAGCCCTCCAAATTGGTGCCACTCTGGGGTACTTAGGAGGGGTGGAGGGGGATTTAGGCACCCTGGACTGAGTTGTCTAGGCAACTCAAGTCGCACTCCGTCCGAATTGGCCCAAGTGGTGAGCCGGCTGGCTCACCACTTAGCATGTTTGAGTGACAGCTAGGCTGAGTGAATGCAGGTTTTCTGCATAAAAGCAGGGCTTTGGGGACTGGGACTTCAGACGTCGCCACTGGACCTAAAGAATCCAAGGAGGGAGAAGCTGAGCCGACCTGCAACAACGACACCACCGGTGGAGCCCTGCTGAACCGTCTCACCACTTTTCCCAACGACAGAGGAGATCTCCAGCCCGGAGAGTCTTCTTCCTTCGACTGGTGGGGATAACCAGACTACCTTCTGTTTCGCCTTCCTGGAGCATCTCGTTGTCGCCTTGCCTGTGCCAAGCACCCCGGCAACTGGGATACCACGTTTTCACCACTACCGCGAACCAAAAGGGTAGTACCTTTGTACCGGAGAACTCTGCGGTTGGTTTCTTCCCTGGCAGTGCAACGACCTTCATCTTTCCTCCACGTCGAGATCTTCTCTTCCTCTGGACGACGCTGCGACTTGCACCCGCTTCCAGGAACAACTGCCCCCGCTGGATGATCCTCTCCATTTAAGGTACCGTGTTCCGCCTGGCTTCCCTTGCAACCGATTGCACGGGGTGTATTAAATCCTCGTCTCTCAAACCTGGGCTAGTCTGGGACACCTTAGCTAACTTTCCTGAACTGAACTAAACCTTTTTTGAACTACCTCCACAAACTTCGAAGACTCTGTGTAACTGTCTGATCTTGGGCATCTTCCGCCTGGCTGCCTTGAAAGTGGGCCTGGCGCCTAAACTTCCTTGCTCACCAGTAGACTGTGCCTTCCTAACTTGCTGTGGTTCTTTAAAAGTGTTTTGTGTCGTGTGCTTCCATAATTCTGCTTTTCCCTCCCTTTTTATTTAACTTGTTGGAGTGCCATCGAACGTTAAGCGCTCACCTCTGTCTGGAAATAAGTGGTGTTAACTAAGACTTGTCCAACAAGTAATCAGGGATGTACATATGATAATAATGATTGTGTTTTGAACTTATCTTACTAATCTAGTGCTAGTGTGTTTTATAAGTGTATGTTAAATAAATAATTATATACTTTGATACCAAAGCTCTGGTCAGTGTTTGCTTGTGCTACGGTGTCTAAGTACCTAATGTGTATACTCTATATACTGCCTAACTCTTCTTGAGGGAAGTCTGAATGCTCAGCCACAGCTACCAGGTAAATCTGGGTGGTACCAACTGCTACCAAGTGGGTTTACTGCTAACACCTGTAGTCCTAAATCTTTTGCAGTGGTCCCAGAGGGAACTGCACAGGTTTCTGCCAAACAGGGTGAGAGAGAACAGAGCACAAGAGGGGCTGATGCTTCATATACCATGAGACGTGGCGAGAAGCTAAATACCCCACCCCGGGGTGAGAGACAGGAAACCACGTGAAGGGCTGAGAGCCCAAAGAGCCCGAGAGAAGCAGAGAGAACAAACAGCCCAAGCGGAGCTGCAAGAGTGAAAACCCCACGAAAGGGGCTGTAAATCTCTACAACCTACGGAAGGCAGGAAATGAGGGAGTTCCAAACCAAGCCAGAAGATGCCCTACCACATAAACACACTTGAAGAGTTGAATATTTCTCTACAGGACAATGCAAATATTTTAAATGCATATTCACTTTCTTCTTATAATATGATTCTAGGTATAACAAATCATACCATTACAGATACTCACTTGGCAACTATTCATCTATAATATTCAAATGTAATCTAAATCCTCCTGACGAGAGACTGCGCATGTGCGCGTGACGCATGCAGACCTAAGCACTTCGGCTCCCGGCGGCCGCTACATTATCCTTAATTATTACCCTTTTTTTTGCTGCATGAAGGTACCCCATCTGCCCATGAGCAGCGACGGATATACTTGGGCTGCCGTCGCTGCAATTTGGGGATGAACCAGACCGGGGGACGCCAGTAAACAGATGGAAGACTGCCGCCGGCTTGTAATCTGCGGTCAGGACAACGTGTGCGGAAGCTTCCGCCCACCCCTCCCCCGCCGAGACACCCCGCCACGTAAGAGCTTGGGCAGCAGGACGTGCCGGAGAAACGCCGGCAGACTGACGGAGGAAATCCTGTGGCGCTCCTCCGGTACCACCAGAGTTACAACTGGGCTCACCCCCAACCGCCTGCTCCCGCCTGAACCTGGGGATACCGCGGGGTGCTGGGTTTGGAGCGGTCCCTCCCACTGACACACCGCGCCCCTCCCTTGCCCCGGCGGTGCGAACACTCGAGAAGCCCCCTCCCTCCTCCCTGGATTTGCAAGAGGAACGCAAGGGCCCGGCTCCAACGCTCCCCACATACAGGCCTACGAGTGGCCCGGGCGCCCGCCATAGACCCGGGCCCACAGTGCCAGCCTTCCCCCAGTGATTCTCCCCCTCGCCCCCTCAGTGAGACTGTATCACCCAGGGTCGAGTCACGGCACGACTGGAGGATCGAGTGCTGCGCTCCCCTGTGGGTGGTCAATACAAGGGAAACGGACCCAACTACAACAAAGTGTGCCATTCACAACGGCACCCCTTTTGGCCTAGACTGCACTACGGACAAGCGGGGCCCTGAAAACCATTCACCCGCGGCTCGGGCCCACATTGCCGGCCTTCCCCCAGGGAAGCCCCCTCCACCTTCCCCCATCAGAGAGACTACAACGCCCGAGGTCGAGCTGCAGCACGAAAAGGAGAGCTGTGTGCTGCGCTCCCCTGCTGATGGATGAGCCGCTGCAGATGGACACTTCTCCGATAAGGTACGCGGGTGTGTGGGGTGGGGGTTCTGCCCCATCTCCCCATTGAGGCCCTGTATGCCACTCAAACCAGCTGAAAAGACTGCGGACCTACGTGGGCTACTATACACAACGGAGATAGGCTCAGGCCAGCTCCACACTAGTGTATGGAACAGGGACACGCTCCTCCCCACGAGACTTATGCGCAATGGACCTGAACTGCGAACAGGGGGACGAGACGCACTTCTCCATACAACCAATTGGGTCCCCCATGGTTCACGGGGGATCCCCAGACTTTCTCCCCCTTCGCTGAGCAGCGTCCGCAATCTGGGGGAACACGAGCCAGAACGACCCTCACGGGGCACTACTACTAGAGGAGCGAGTTCTCCCCCGCCCAGGCTGCGCCCTTCACTTGCGCCTTGTGACCCCAGGAGGGAGACCAATATCCACAGGGACCGCGTTTTTCGGTCTTTGGCGCAGCCCCCACACAGATACATGGCAGGCACCTCACGCAGCCCCTACACGGTCACTTGACCCACGCAGACCATTCCCACACTTACCTCAGGAGCGACAACGGGAAGCACCCGGACCCCCCTGCCATACAGGGCCGACCAACCACGACATGGGGAATGAAAAGTCCAAGCGGCAAACTCTACAAAGCAAAATGGACCTCTACACCGTGGGGGCTCCTCCCCGCCTTGGGACTCAGTCTGCAGAAGAGGAGGGGGCCTGCGAAGAGCCCCAGAACCCCCCAGTCTCTTTGATAGACCTCATGAAGGCGATTGGGGACTCAAGGTCATCATTGGAACTCAAAATAGGTGGCCTATCCACATAGGTGTCCCTCATACGCCAGGACCTCCGCAATTAGTCGGCCAGGATTGGCGAGGCGGAACAAAGAGTGTCAGTCACAGAAGACACTGTCCACCGACTGGAGCAACAACTCACCACAATTACCCACAAAGTTACTCAACTGGAATTCCGTTCCGAGGACAGTGAGGGGAGGGCTCGGCACAATAATCTTAGGATCCTCGGGATACCAGAAAGGGAGGAAGGCCCCAGCGCTGAACTTTTCCTCGAAGATTGGCTCTCTCATGTTTTTGCCCCCAAAAAACTATCCAAATTCTTCTCCATAGAAAGGGCACACAGAGTCCCCAGTGGCCAACCTACCCCGGGAGCCCCACCTAGAACAATAATTGCACGCCTACTGAATTATCGCGACCGAGATGCGATCCTACAAATGGCGAGGGCCTCCGGCCCGATCACATACAATGGCTACAAGGTCGAGTTCTACCCAGATTATACCAAAGAAGTCCAAAAGGCTTGCCAGTCATTTGACTCTGTCAAGAAGACACTCCAGTCGCTATCTATTAAATATGCCCTGTTCTTCCCGGCATTGCTCAAAGTCCAATATGAGGGCACCACTCATCTATTTTACAACCCCAAAGATGCAAGGGACTGGCTTGAAACCCAAGTCCTCACGGATTCCAGAGCGTGGCATGCACTGCCGGCCCCGCCCACACAGAAGCCTTGGTCTGGGCGGCCCTCGCCCCATCGATATCCGACCAATGCGGATGGTGACACGGCGCTGCACCTGGCTGGGAGTCCCACGGAAAAGGGATAAGACCTACGCAAAGGTGGGGGTTAATCTGCAGTATAATAACATGGGAACGCCTAATTAGCGGCCGCCGCTCCCCATGCAGCGCGGGCACTATCTCAGTCCGGGTTATCCCGAAGAAGTTCATTAAGTTATAAGTTTAATGTTTGGGCGACAGGTGCTCCCAGTTGGGGGGGGAAGTACAGGGTGGGGGGAGTTTTAAGGATGTAAGGAAACAGACGAGAAGGCATGACACCGACAAACTCTGGCAAAAGAAACAGAATCACGGGACGAGAAGGCATGATACCGACAAACGCTGGCAAAAAAATCAAGCACTGTCTATGGGCAAGACCGTTGACACTAAAATCATCCAGTCATCAGGCACACCACTACGGAGCGACCCCCCGAACGTCTCACCCGAAGGAACATCTCTACACACCTCCGGCAGATACGCACCCGCCATTGATCCTTCCATATGCCCCGACAAGAGACCCACGCAGATAGAATGAACTCCAACAAGATATCCTTACTTTCCTGGAACGTTAACCGCCTCGGCTCCAGCATAAAGCGAAGATTGGTGCTCCAGTACCTCAACCGGTACTCGCCAGACATAGCTTTCTTAAATGAAACACATTTGATCAGAACGAGCACCAACTTTTTCAAAAGATCCAACTACCAAAAGGCAAAAGAGGCTCTGTTCACGGCACAAGATACTCTTAGCAACCTGGCTCTAGACAATGCACGAACAGCCCATCAGCTAGTCTGGAGCTAAATTTATGAACGAGGCGACAAAGCAAATAAGACCCTGGCCTGGTTTGAGAGACGCGAACAAAGCAGGGGACATGTACGTGCCATTAAATCTCCGGATGGAACACTGCTGACAGATGACTCTGACATTGTTGAAGCATTTGCTGCCTACTATAAGAATCTTTATACCCCACCCACCGGGAGCTCGCCATCCGAACCCTCACGCTACCTGGACCGGATTGAGATCCCGAAACTCTCCCAGCACCAATCAGATCTCCTGATCGTTGAAATCACAGAAGCCGAGGTGCAAGAAGCGCTTGCACAGCTCCAACCCAGGAAAACTCTGGGTCCCAACGGATTCCCTACAGAGACATGGACATGCCTCAGTGGTACACTATCCACCCACATGCAACGTATGTTCCTACATAGCAAAGAGCTAGGGTTACTCCCCCCGGACCTCAGGAAGGCATGCATAGTAGTCATACATAAACCTGGGAAACCTCCAGAGGAATGTGCCTCCTATCGTCCCATATCCCTGATCAATGGCAAAGCCAAAGTCCTCGCCAGAACACTCGCGAACAGACTACTGCAGGTGATTGAGACCCTCGTCCACCCAGACCAATGTGGATTCATGCCCTATAAATCCACTCGCATGATCCTACGCAGAATCCAACTGGCGTTGAGTAGAGCCTAAGAAATACCTGCCCCACTAGCCCTCCTGGCGGTGGACTTGGGATGGGATGCTCTGTGGGCAATCATGGCTCGGCTGAACCTGGGGCAAACATTTATATCATGGGTTAAACTTCTCTATGTATCCCCGGAGGCCACGGTAAGGGTGAACGGCAGGTCCTCTAAATCATTTCCCTTGGGTTGAGGTACGAGGCAGGGGCCCGCTGTCCCCGCTTCTCTTCCTCCTGGCCATCGAACCACTCGCAATTGAGCTCAGAGCTAACACTAACTGGACCGGATTTGTTTGGCCCGGGAGGGGGAGGAGAGGACTGCCTCTCGCTCTACGCGGATGACCTCCTCATATACCTTAGTAACCCGAGCACTTCATGCCCGACTGTCTCCCTCATCCTTAGGGAGTATCAGAACTTTGCGGGCCTAAAGGTGAATGAAGCCAAAACCATCTACTTCCCGATCCAGGGTGGCGAGTCTGCGATCCCTGAGACCTGCCCATACCATATCTCTATCAGGGAATTTAAATATCTGAGCATACGGTCTCGATCCAACACTTGAAGGGTTCCTCCAACTCAACCTTCAGCCAGTAATAGAGTGGTTTAACAGAGATACCTCCCACTGGCAATCACTCCCCCTATAGCTAATGGGTAGAGCCATGCTATTCAAGATGATGACCCTCCCCAGACTTTTGTACGTTCTCCAAATCGCCCCATTTATCATCCCCAGAGAAACCTTCTGTTACGTTTCCCACGACATGCCCTGTTCCTGCCAGACAACCCACAGGCACACGTGCTAACCCCATACGTACTAACCCCTCTACACTTCGAAACAAGGGTATCCCACGCACACATTCTGGCTTACGGAGGTTGCGGCCTCTCACCCGTTATGCCAGGACATGGTAATTTGGATCAGGTGTTTACCGGCCTTCGTATCGCTGGCGTCTACAATGGAAACATCTGCTGGCCCGCAACGTTACACGTTGTCAACGAAGATCTACACGTCACGTGATCGGGCCAAACGTCACATGACGACAACATCTCACGTGACTGCATCACCTGACGCATGTCATATGATCAATCCAGCATCAGGTGACCTTCCCTATTGGCTTAAAAGGCGTCCTGAAATCGATAGCGTTGCTTCACAGCTGTTTACCTTCAGGACTTTACGGCGTTTGTTCGCATGCTTGAATCTCGCTACTACGACCTCGGATATTGTCTACTGGATTGCCTTGTCTACCGGACTGCTTTGTCTACTTCTTGCTTCTTACACGTTACTAGACCTCGGACTCTGTTTACTGGATTGTTCTGTCAACCCCTGGCATTTGTTACCCGACCTTGGTTTTTTGGAATTGGACTGTCTTACGGATTTCATTTTTGGATTCAGTGACTTTGGCCATTGGCCTTCTGCTAGGCGTTTGCCTGACCTACATTACCACAAGCCACGTGTGTGCCGCCATCCAGGGTTTGGATACCACCCACTTTCCACACCGAGAAGCTCACCAAGCCCTCTGTCCCGGGTTTCACTGCCTCTTCCATCAGGGTGTCACCTTCCGTATTTCTAGGTAAGAGGTGCTTTATCTCCTTGCTGGGTATACCTTGTAACAATCGCACATTATCTGATAACCATTGCCTTACAGCGCTCAAGGGGTCCTTCTGGCAGTTCCCGGTTCCAGACCTGACGGCTCATAAACAAAAACCTGTGGCCTCAAAGACTGCACAGGCATTCTATACCAATTGTCTGTGTGGTACTTGGGGACGGAGGCATTATTAATCTGCACGACCATCAAGATCTTAACACCTTCACACTTATTGACAGAAACCTTTGCACGCTGTTATGGTGAGGGAAACAACCCAGAATCGCCCTTGACACGCTCCAGAGATCAGTATGACAGGGAGGCATCGGTTTACCCTACACACACACACGTATTACCTTGCGGCACAGATCGGGGTAGCAAACGACTGGATACACGCAGACCCCACACTACCACACATCCGTATTGAACAAGAAACCATGGCCCCGTTAACCCCGCCGCAGATCCTGTACGCCACCCACAACCAGCTCCCGACGTTACCAAAAACGACACACCATATCCGTCGTGCCTGGGGGGGTGCACACAAACTAATCGGCTGGAAAGGAAAGCAAACATTATCCCAAACCATATGGCACAACACGCTCCTCCCGAAAATAGTAAAAATGGGCTCTTTTGGTCACTGGCGTGCAAAGGGGATACACACACTAGCACATGTGATACAAGGGGGATAACCTCCTGGACTTTGAGACCATACAAGAGCAATTTGACCTGGCACTCATGGACCGGTTTTGACATGCACAGCTGGCCCATGCCATCCGCACCCAATTCCCTGACACGACAAACATACCCCCCTGCTCTCCCATTGAGACCAATATCCTCCCGCAACGCAGCTCCTCTAAGGTCACTTCCACTCTCTATCAGGCCCTCAACTCCTTCGGGGCTACACAGCTTGATGGGCTCAAAGCAAAGTGGGAAAGAGATGTAGGCCAACTGGAACCAGAAGACTGGGTTGATGCATTAATGTCCCCCAGGGAAATTGGGATAGAATCTAAACTCAGACTAATACAATTGAGAATCCTTCACCGTTCATATCACTCGCGTACTGCAATGGCCAGATGGGGGGGATTAGAAGATGGGACATGCATCAGATGCAAAACTGAGCCTGCCACCTTCTACCATATGGGACTGCCAGGTGTTGCAGGTCTTCTGGGAGAACTGTATTAACACGATCTCTGCTGCCCTGGCGGCGCCAATTCCTAGGGACCCCAAAATGGTACTCTTAGGCATCTGGGGAGAAGTAGACCTGTCAAAATACCAAAATATGTTTCTGGCGATTGCGTTGGGGGCAGGCAAAAGACTCATTGCGGCTAAATGGGGCTCTGCTGACCCACTGTGCTTGAACCGCTGGAGTAATGAGCTGGACAGATGCGCAGCTTCAGAACGTCGTATCTAAAACGCACGAGGTTGCCCCCGCAAATTCGAAAAAATATGGGGCAAATGGCTTGATGCTCACTGAAATCCGCTGGTGGAAGTAGCTCAGTACCACTGTTAACATTGTTTACCTGCCTTGTCTCACAACTGTCTTACGGCCCTTGGCCCTGCAGGGCCCCTCTCGCTTTTTGATACTGCCATGTTGCCTTCATCCGTTGTATGCCTATGATTCATGTTTGTTTTTACGTTGTGTTGTTTAAACTCAATAAACAGAGTTATAAAAAAAAATCCTCCTGACGAGCCGGCTTTGGTGAAACACCTGTTGAGGATAGTTTAAGAATATGTATCAATTAAAAATCAAAGCCATGAGGAATCATTAAAGAAGCAATTGTACCATTTGAAAATTGAAATTATAAAATGTCTTTAAGACCCCCTTTCTCTCTTCATTCATTCAATCCCAATACATTGCACCCCTCACTCTATCTGCTGCTTACACTCGCTCTCTCCCCATTCACTCAATCCCAATACAATGCATTACTCACTCTACCTACTGCTTCCACTCTCGCTCTCATTCACTCAATCTCAATACCATGCATCCCTCACTCTTCCTACTGCTTACACTCAGCTTCTCATTCACTCAATCCCAATACCATGCATCCCTCACTCTACCTACTTTATTTATTTATTTATTTATTTGTTTATTTGTAGTGCGCCGACCGCTCGCAAGCATCGGGGCGCATACGAGGAGACAGAGACACAAACGAGGATAGTACATTGGACGTGACAGATTGACACATAAGGAAGTTAGCAGTAGGTGGCGAGGGTTCTAATCAGGGATTACTTGAAGAGCAGAGTTTTAAGTTTTTTGCGGAAAACATGGAGATTAGTTTCCAGTCTGAGACATGTCGGAAGATTGTTCCAGAGGGTTGCCGCGCGGGTAGGGAAAGCTCTTCCTAGACCTAGTTCTTTTTTGAATTTAGTAGTTGTTATCAAGCCCTTAGCTTCGGATCTTAATGTTCTGGTCGGGATGTAGGGTGTAAGTTTAGTCTTAAAGTAGGCGGGTGCTTTTCCATAAAGGCATTTGTGGGTTAGACACAGGGACTTGAATTGTACACGGTCTTCCATTTTTAACCAGTGCAGGTCACGTCTGAAATCGCTAATGTGATCTCTCCTGGATTTTTGTTTAATGATTCTTATCGCCTGATTTTGAATCAGTTGGTACTTATGTAGGTTTTGCTTGCTGGTGCCAGCAAGGAGTGCATTACCATAGTCCAAACGTGATAGGATGGTAGCTCTGGCAATGGTGGCACAATTCTTTTCATTAAGAAGAGGTCTAATTGCCTTGAGTAGTCTAATGTAGTAATTGCAGGTCTTGGTGACGTACAAAGCTTGAGCATCAGCGTTGAGTGAAGCTCCGAGGGTCATACCAAGTGTTTTGACCTTATCAGCTACTTCGATGTGGGATTCCTTGATTTGAAATGCCTTGTAGTCGGATGTCAGTTTGGCGCGCGCCTGAGAGGATCCAAATACCATCAACTCAGTTTTATTGCTATTCAGGCACATCCAGTTGATGTTCATCCACACTTCGATGTTCTTGTAGAGGATTTTCAGTGTGATACTGTCCTTGGCATAATCACCGCTCAGTTCCATAACTAGCTGAGTATCGTCAGCGTAGTTAGTGAAAAACACTTGGAGTTGTTCTAATAATTCACACAAAAGGCGAATGTAGATATTAAATAGCAATGGTGACAAGCTAGCTCCCTGAGGAACTCCGCACGAGATGTTATGTTCGGTTGAGAATTTGTCTCCCCAATGAACACGTGATCTTCTATTCTCAAGAAATGAGGTGAGCCAGCTTATGGCTTCATTGGAACAGTTTGCAGTTTTGGCTAGTGCTTGTTGTAAAAGTTGGTGGTCTAACAGATCGAACGCGGCACTTAGGTCTAAAAGCACTAGTAAGCCAGTTTTGCCCTTGTCCATGATTTCCAGCATTTTTGTTTGGAGGTCTAGCATTGCTGTCTCAGTGCTGTGTGCAGCTCTAAAACCGGATTGTTGTGTGTGTAGTAACTCGTTTTTATCAACGAATTCCTGTAATTGTGCTGTAGCGACTTTGTCCATGATTTTAAGGGTGAAATTGCAATTCGTAATAGGCCTCAAATTATTAGGGTCGCGTTGGTCTAAGTTGTTTTTTTTTACTAAAGGAGTAATGGTGACTTTTTTTATATTTTCCGGCACTATTTTATCTCGGAAAGATGAGTTTACAATTTTTGTGAATAAAGGAGCAAAAATGTCCGAGTGTTCAAGTATTATTTTGGGAGGAAGCTTATTTTCCGCACATGACGATGGTTTCATTGAAGCCAGTGTTTTCCTCATGGTATCGATAAATATTTGCTGGAATTGGAATTTCTCTTTCCCCTTGTCAGTTGTTGGTTTTACTGAGGAGTTAGGTTGGGGCTTAGTCTCGAGGGCAGATGCAATTTGTTCTCTAGCCTTGATGATTTTATTGGCAAAAGCTATCTGGGTGCTTTCACATTCCTGTTGGGAAGGGTTGAAATTGGGAGCCAGAGCCTGAGGTTTGTCAATAGATTTTAATATGTCAAAGAGTTTGCTGGTAGAACTCGATGATGCTTCGATTTGATTATTGACTACTGCTTACACTCTCTCTCTCTCTCTCTCATTCACTCAACCTCAATACTATGCATGTCACTCTACTGCTTATACACTCACTCTCTCCCATTCACTCAATCCCCATACCATGCATCCCTCACTCTACCTACTGCTTACACTCACTCTCCCATTCACTCAACCTCAATACAATGCATCCCTCACTCTACCTACTGGTTATACTCATTCTTTTTCTCATTCACTCAACCTCAATACAATGCATATGTCACTCTATTGCTTATACACTCACTCTCTCTCTCCCATTCACTCAACCCCAATACCATGCATCCCTCACTCTTCCTACTGCTTACACTCACACTCTGGGCCTCATTCCAAGGTTGCTGCTAGTCATGGCGCTATTAGCTATTAGCGCCATGATTAGCACCAATACTGGTACCGTGTCCGTCCTGGTTCGATAGGGATTTACCGGTCTAGTCCGACCTTTGCGGGACCAGTAAATTCCCATTAAAAATGTCAATCCCCATTCCCATTTGAGCCTCCATAGGGCTCAATGGGAATGGGGAGGGTGCTAATAACAGTACCGTAAATTACGGTACCGTTATTAGCTCTGAAGTCCCTTTGCGGGTCCCGTCCATAATGCTTGGTAAAAGCAGGCATTAAGGACGGGGCCGCAAAGGGACCTCAGAATAGGGTGCAAAGGGATTACCGGCACTGGTCTCCTTACCGGTACCGGTAATCACTTTTGCGCCCACCTCGGAATGGGGCCTTCTCTCTCTCATTCCCTCAATTCCAATGCCATGCATCCCTCAATCTACCTACTGCTTACACTCACTCTCTCATTCACTCAACCTCAATACAATGCATCCCTCACTCTACCTACTGCTTACACTAACTCTCGCTCCCATTCACTCAACCTCAATACAATGCATCGCTCACTCTACCTACTGCTTACACTCACTCTCTCATTCACTCAACCTCAATACAATGCATCCCTCAATCTACCTCCTGCTTACACTCACTCTCTCATTCACTCAACCTCAGTACAATGCATCCTCACTCTACCTACTGCTTACACTCACTCTCTCATTCACTCAACCTCAATACAATGCATCCCTCATTCTACCTAATGCTTACACTCACTCTCTCATTCACTCAACCTCAATACAATGCATCCCTCACTCTACCTACTGCTTACACTCACTCTCTCATTCACTCAACCTCAATACAATGCATCCCTCACTCTACCTACTGCTTAAACTCACTCTCTCATTCACTCAACCTCAATACAATGCATCCCTCAATCTACCTACTGCTTACACTCACTCTCTCATTCACTCAACCTCAATACAATGCATCCCTCACTCTACCTACTGCTTACACTAACTCTCGCTCCCATTCACTCAACCTCAATACAATGCATCGCTCACTCTACCTACTGCTTACACTCACTCTCTCATTCACTCAACCTCACTACAATGCATCCTCACTCTACCTACTGCTTACACTCACTCTCTCATTCACTCAACCTCAATACAATGCATCCCTCACTCTACCTAATGCTTACACTCACTCTCTCATTCACTCAACCTCAATACAATGCATCCCTCACTCTACCTACTGCTTACACTCACTCTCTCATTCACTCAACCTCAATACAATGCATCCCTCACTCTACCTAATGCTTACACTCACTCTCTCATTCACTCAACCTCAATACAATGCATCCCTCACTCTACCTATTGCTTACACTCACTCTCTCATTCACTCAACCTCAATACAATGCATCCTGATTCTACCTACTGCTTACACTCACTCTCTCATTCACTCAACCTCAATACAATGCATCCCTCACTCTACCTACTGCTTACACTCACTCTCTCATTCACTCAACCTCAATACAATGCATCCCTCACTCTACCTACTGCTTACACTCACTCTCTCATTCACTCAACCTCAATACAATGCATCCCTCAATCTACCTCCTGCTTACACTCACTCTCTCATTCACTCAACCTCAATACAATGCATCCCTCACTCTACCTACTGCTTACACTAACTCTCGCTCCCATTCACTCAACCTCAATACAATGCATCGCTCACTCTACCTACTGCTTACACTCACTCTCTCATTCACTCAACCTCAATACAATGCATCCTCACTCTACCTACTGCTTACACTCACTCTCTCATTCACTCAACCTCAATAAAATGCATCCCTCAATCTACCTACTGCTTACACTCACTCTCTCATTCACTCAACCTCAATACAATGCATCCTCACTCTACCTACTGCTTACACTCACTCTCTCATTCACTCAACCTCAATACAATGCATCCTCACTCTACCTACTGCTTACACTCACTCTCTCATTCACTCAACCTCAATACAATGCATCCTCACTCTACCTACTGCTTACACTCACTCTCTCATTCACTCAACCTCGATACAATGCATCCCTCACTCTACCTAATGCTTACACTCACTCTCTCATTCACTCAACCTCGATACAATGCATCCCTCACTCTACCTACTGCTTACACTCACTCTCTCATTCACTCAACCTCAATACAATGCATCCCTCACTCTACCTACTGCTTACACTCACTCTCTCATTCACTCAACCTCAATACAATGCATCCCTCACTCTACCTACTGCTTACACTCACTCTCTCATTCACTCAACCTCAATACAATGCATCCCTCACTCTACTTACTGCTTATACTCACTCTCTCATTCACTCAACCTCAATACAATGCATCCCTCACTCTACCTATTGCTTACACTCACTCTCTCATTCACTCAACCTCAATACAATGCATCCTGACTCTACTTACTGCTTACACTCACTCTCTCATTCACTCAACCTCAATACAATGCATCCCTCACTCTACCTACTGCTTACACTCACTCTCTCATTCACTCAACCTCAGTACAATGCATCCCTCACTCTACCTACTGCTTACACTCACTCTCTCATTCACTCAACCTCAATACAATGCATCCCTCACTCTACCTTCTGCTTACACTCACTCTATCATTCACTCAACCTCAATACAATGCATCCCTCACTCTACCTACTGCTTACACTCACTCTCTCATTCACTCAACCTCAATACAATGCATCCCTCACTCTACCTACTGCTTACACTCACTCTCTCATTCACTCAATCTCAATACAATGCATCCCTCACTCTACCTACTGCTTACACTCACTCTCTCATTCACTCAACCTCAATACAATGCATCCTCACTCTACCTACTGCTTACACTCACTCTCTCATTCACTCAACCTCATTACAATGCATCCTCACTCTACCTACTGCTTACACGCACTCTCTCATTCACTCAACCTCAATACAATGCATCCCTCACTCTACCTACTGCTTACACTCACTCTCTCATTCACTCAACCTCAATACAATGCATCCCTCACTCTACCTACTGCTTACACTCACTCTCTCATTCACTCAACCTCAATACAATGCATCCCTCAATCTACCTACTGCTTACACTCACTCTCGCTCCCATTCACTCAACTCAATACAATGCATGTGTCACTATCTACTGCTTACACTCACTCTCTCATTCACTCAACCTCAATGCCATGCATCCCTCACTCTTCCTACTGCTTACACTCACTCTCGCTCCCATTCACTGAATCTCAATACAATGCATGTGTCACTCTCTACTGCTTACACTCACTCTCTCATTCACTCAACCTCAATGCCATGCATCCCTCACTCTTCCTACTGCTTACACTCACTCTCGCTCCCATTCACTGAATCTCAATACAATGCATGTGTCACTCTCTACTGCTTACACTCACTCTCTCATTCACTCAACCTCAATGCCATGCATCCCTCACTCTTCCTACTGCTTACACTCACTCTCGCTCCCATTCACTGAATCTCAATACAATGCATGTGTCACTCTCTACTGCTTACACTCACTCTCTCATTCACTCAACCTCAATGCCATGCATCCCTCACTCTTCCTACTGCTTACACTCACTCTCGCTCCCATTCACTGAATCTCAATACAATGCATGTGTCACTCTCTACTGCTTACACTCACTCTCTCATTCACTCAACCTCAATGCCATGCATCCCTCACTCTTCCTACTGCTTACACTCACTCTCGCTCCCATTCACTGAATCTCAATACAATGCATGTGTCACTCTCTACTGCTTACACTCACTCTCTCATTCACTCAACCTCAATGCCATGCATCCCTCACTCTTCCTACTGCTTACACTCACTCTCGCTCCCATTCACTGAATCTCAATACAATGCATGTGTCACTCTCTACTGCTTACACTCACTCTCTCATTCACTCAACCTCAATGCCATGCATCCCTCACTCTTCCTACTGCTTACACTCACTCTCGCTCCCATTCACTGAATCTCAATACAATGCATGTGTCACTCTCTACTGCTTACACTCACTCTCTCATTCACTCAACCTCAATGCCATGCATCCCTCACTCTTCCTACTGCTTACACTCACTCTCGCTCCCATTCACTGAATCTCAATACAATGCATGTGTCACTCTCTACTGCTTACACTCACTCTCTCATTCACTCAACCTCAATGCCATGCATCCCTCACTCTACGGTCGCCTCAGAACTGAGTGTGCTGTGCCCAGAGAAGAGGGGGGCTGCGAGTACTGCTGACAGATTCCAGTGAATAAGAATTCTGCATTAGAGATGTACAATGTGCTGGACCCCTTCAGTGAAGTAAGAGCGGGCCTCTGAGGGAGAGGGGTAACCAGCGGTCATATCTGCATGGCACGGACCGGACAGCTTGGCACAGGATCACCGCAAAAGCTGCCTAGGCCTTACCAGACACATTACATTTTCCTGTAGTACTGGTATGGAAGCAGTAGCCTTGCCAGCTCTACCCTGTATTTAATCCAGTTCCTACTGGTGAAATTGGTGGCTATTTTCAAAGGATTTTATATAAAAAAAACGACTTTGTCCCATATGTGAGGAAGCGCGCAGGTCAGGCTCTGCCATGATAACATGCCGAGCACTAGATGATGAGCGCATGTGCCACGCATGTGCCACACATGTGCCACACATGTAGAATGATGGCCGAAAGAAAGCTGTGCGATGCGGATTACCCACACTATGGAATGGGTGCACGCAGTCACGCCAGGCCCACAGACAATCAGTACAAATGCGGCCTGGATTTACAGATCCCTAGGCTCGCTGCAGCACAGCATCTGGAAAGTGGTGGGGGTGGCGCCTGCCCCATACCCGGGAACATTCACTTATTGTCTTGTAATAAAAGAAAACCAGCATCACAGTCCCAGGCTTGCTTCACTCTTCAACCAGATCCAAAGCAAGTCTGTCACCATGCACCCCGAACAGGCCCGCCCAACAACCGCCACAGCGAGTCTTCACAGCCTGGGGCGGGGTGCAAAGGCCCTGCCCGAACTGGTCCGAGCTAATAAGCGTGCCAAGGTGCAATGATGCTTACACGGGCACAGACCTCTGCAGAATCGGGTAAGAAGGCACACAATCTCTGAGCGGTTCTGTAGGGAAACACTTCAGCCTTTCCCTGGGCGTGAGGAGCACTCAAGCACCATCTCCCCACACACAAACACGCCCACATACCCTTGCATATAACCTATCCCCACCAGCCATCGGCCCACACAGAGTCACCATTATCTCTGAACCTTGCACACACAAGACCGGAAACCCCCAGGCTGCAAAGGAACTGTGAGCACTGCCCCATCTCAACCAACACCGAGCTGTCCCACAGCACATGCAACACTGCACCCACTTGCGCTCAGGCAGATCAAAGCTATGCCTCAACCTTTCTAGGCTGTCCCCTGAAGGCCGCATCCAGCAAGTGCAAGATGTCTCCAGGCTCCCATGTTTAACCCTAGGCCCCCAGCTGGCCCCCATGCTTGTCTACACCATGGCTTATCGGCTTTGACCTTGTGCTGAATGTCTGATGGACCAGTCCAAGGAGGGGGGGGGGGTGAAATGAGACTAGAACACCAGCTTAGCTAGAGCTTAATTCACCAAATGAAAGGAGTTTAAGAAAGTCTTTCGAGTGACTGAGGCGGGAAATAGTTTATCAGTGCATGGGATGGGATCATGAATATGTTTTATAGTTGAGGTCATTGTACCATGTTTTCTCTTAAGATATGGAGACATGAGCAGGAAGGTACATAGCTTTGTATATGTTCATGTAGTGTGCTGCCCTTTAGGAAATAAGATGGTAAAGTGAATGGAGTGAGTGCCTGGAAAGTGAATGGAGTGAGTGCCTGGAAAGTGAATGGAGTGAGTGCCTGGAAAGTGAATGGAGTGAGTACCTGGAAAGTGAATGGAGTGAGTGCCTGGAAAGTGAATGGAGTGAGTGCCTGGAAAGTGAATGGAGTGAGTACCTGGAAAGTGAATGGAGTGAGTGCCTGGAAAGTGAATGGAGTGAGTGCCTGGAAAGTGAATGGAGTGAGTCCCTGGAAAGTGAATGGAGTGAGTACCTAGAAAGTGAATGGAGTGAGTGCCTGGAAAGTGAATGGAGTGAGTGCCTGGAAAGTGAATGGAGTAAGTGCCTGGAAAGTGAATGGAGTGAGTGCCTGGAAAGTGAATGGAGTGAGTGCCTGGAAAGTGAATGGAGTGAGTGCCTGGAAAGTGAATGGAGTGAGTGCCTGGAAAGTGAATGGAGTGAGTACCTGGAAAGTGAATGGAGTGAGTACCTGGAAAGTGAATGGAGTGAGTGCCTGGAAAGTGAATGGAGTGAGTGCCTGGAAAGTGAATGGAGTGAGTACCTGGAAAGTGAATGGAGTGAGTGCCTGGAAAGTGAATGGAGTGAGTGCCTGGAAAGTGAATGGAGTGAGTGCCTGGAAAGTGAATGGAGTGAGTCCCTGGAAAGTGAATGGAGTAAGTCCCTGGAAAGTGAATGGAGTGAGTACCTAGAAAGTGAATGGAGTGAGTGCCTGGAAAGTGAATGGAGTAAGTCCCTGGAAAGTGAATGGAGTAAGTCCCTGGAAAGTGAATGGAGTGAGTGCCTGGAAAGTGAATGGAGTGAGTGCCTGGAAAGTGAATGGAGTGAGTGCCTGGAAAGTGAATGGAGTGAGTGCCTGGAAAGTGAATGGAGTGAGTGCCTGGAAAGTGAATGGAGTGAGTGCCTGGAAAGTGAATGGAGTGAGTGCCTGGAAAGTGAATGGAGTGAGTACCTGGAAAGTGAATGGAGTGAGTGCCTGGAAAGTGAATGGAGTGAGTGCCTGGAAAGTGAATGGAGTGAGTGCCTGGAAAGTGAATGGAGTGAGTACCTGGAAAGTGAATGGAGTGAGTGCCTGGAAAGTGAATGGAGTGAGTACCTGGAAAGTGAATGGAGTGAGTACCTGGAAAGTGAATGGAGTGAGTGCCTGGAAAGTGAATGGAGTGAGTGCCTGGAAAGTGAATGGAGTGAGTACCTGGAAAGTGAATGGAGTGAGTGCCTGGAAAGTGAATGGAGTGAGTGCCTGGAAAGTGAATGGAGTGAGTGCCTGGAAAGTGAATGGAGTAAGTCCCTGGAAAGTGAATGGAGTAAGTCCCTGGAAAGTGAATGGAGTGAGTACCTAGAAAGTGAATGGAGTAAGTCCCTGGAAAGTGAATGGAGTAAGTCCCTGGAAAGTGAATGGAGTAAGTCCCTGGAAAGTGAATGGAGTGAGTACCTGGAAAGTGAATGGAGTGAGTGCCTGGAAAGTGAATGGAGTGAGTACCTGGAAAGTGAATGGAGTGAGTACCTGGAAAGTGAATGGAGTGAGTGCCTGGAAAGTGAATGGAGTGAGTGCCTGGAAAGTGAATGGAGTAAGTCCCTGGAAAGTGAATGGAGTAAGTCCCTGGAAAGTGAATGGAGTGAGTACCTAGAAAGTGAATGGAGTGAGTGCCTGGAAAGTGAATGGAGTAAGTCCCTGGAAAGTGAATGGAGTAAGTCCCTGGAAAGTGAATGGAGTGAGTGCCTGGAAAGTGAATGGAGTGAGTGCCTGGAAAGTGAATGGAGTGAGTGCCTGGAAAGTGAATGGAGTGAGTGCCTGGAAAGTGAATGGAGTAAGTCCCTGGAAAGTGAATGGAGTAAGTCCCTGGAAAGTGAATGGAGTGAGTACCTAGAAAGTGAATGGAGTGAGTGCCTGGAAAGTGAATGGAGTGAGTACCTGGAAAGTGAATGGAGTGAGTGCCTGGAAAGTGAATGGAGTGAGTGCCTGGAAAGTGAATGGAGTAAGTCCCTGGAAAGTGAATGGAGTAAGTCCCTGGAAAGTGAATGGAGTGAGTACCTAGAAAGTGAATGGAGTGAGTGCCTGGAAAGTGAATGGAGTAAGTCCCTGGAAAGTGAATGGAGTAAGTCCCTGGAAAGTGAATGGAGTGAGTGCCTGGAAACTGAATGGAGTGAGTGCCTGGAAAGTGAATGGAGTGAGTGCCTGGAAAGTGAATGGAGTGAGTACCTGGAAAGTGAATGGAGTGAGTACCTGGAAAGTGAATGGAGTGAGTACCTGGAAAGTGAATGGAGTGAGTGCCTGGAAAGTGAATGGAGTGAGTGCCTGGAAAGTGAATGGAGTGAGTACCTGGAAAGTGAATGGAGTGAGAGCCTGGAAAGTGAATGGAGTGAGTGCCTGGAAAGTGAATGGAGTGAGTGCCTGGAAAGTGAATGGAGTAAGTCCCTGGAAAGTGAATGGAGTAAGTCCCTGGAAAGTGAATGGAGTGAGTACCTAGAAAGTGAATGGAGTGAGTGCCTGGAAAGTGAATGGAGTGAGTCCCTGGAAAGTGAATGGAGTAAGTCCCTGGAAAGTGAATGGAGTGAGTGCCTGGAAAGTGAATGGAGTGAGTGCCTGGAAAGTGAATGGAGTGAGTGCCTGGAAAGTGAATAGAGTGGAACCTGGAAAGTGAATGGAGTGAGTGCCTGGAAAGTGAATGGAGTGAGTGCCTGGAAAGTGAATGGAGTGAGTACCTGGAAAGTGAATGGAGTGAGTGCCTGGAAAGTGAATGGAGTAAGTCCCTGGAAAGTGAATGGAGTAAGTCCCTGGAAAGTGAATGGAGTAAGTCCCTGGAAAGTGAATGGAGTGAGTACCTGGAAAGTGAATGGAGTGAGTGCCTGGAAAGTGAATGGAGTGAGTACCTGGAAAGTGAATGGAGTGAGTACCTGGAAAGTGAATGGAGTGAGTGCCTGGAAAGTGAATGGAGTGAGTGCCTGGAAAGTGAATGGAGTAAGTCCCTGGAAAGTGAATGGAGTAAGTCCCTGGAAAGTGAATGGAGTGAGTACCTAGAAAGTGAATGGAGTGAGTGCCTGGAAAGTGAATGGAGTAAGTCCCTGGAAAGTGAATGGAGTAAGTCCCTGGAAAGTGAATGGAGTGAGTGCCTGGAAAGTGAATGGAGTGAGTGCCTGGAAAGTGAATGGAGTGAGTGCCTGGAAAGTGAATGGAGTGAGTGCCTGGAAAGTGAATGGAGTAAGTCCCTGGAAAGTGAATGGAGTAAGTCCCTGGAAAGTGAATGGAGTGAGTACCTAGAAAGTGAATGGAGTGAGTGCCTGGAAAGTGAATGGAGTGAGTACCTGGAAAGTGAATGGAGTGAGTGCCTGGAAAGTGAATGGAGTGAGTGCCTGGAAAGTGAATGGAGTAAGTCCCTGGAAAGTGAATGGAGTAAGTCCCTGGAAAGTGAATGGAGTGAGTACCTAGAAAGTGAATGGAGTGAGTCCCTGGAAAGTGAATGGAGTAAGTCCCTGGAAAGTGAATGGAGTGAGTGCCTGGAAAGTGAATGGAGTGAGTGCCTGGAAAGTGAATGGAGTGAGTGCCTGGAAAGTGAATGGAGTGGAACCTGGAAAGTGAATGGAGTGAGTGCCTGGAAAGTGAATGGAGTGAGTGCCTGGAAAGTGAATGGAGTGAGTGCCTGGAAAGTGAATGGAGTGAGTGCCTGGAAAGTGAATGGAGTAAGTCCCTGGAAAGTGAATGGAGTAAGTCCCTGGAAAGTGAATGGAGTAAGTCCCTGGAAAGTGAATGGAGTGAGTACCTGGAAAGTGAATGGAGTGAGTGCCTGGAAAGTGAATGGAGTGAGTACCTGGAAAGTGAATGGAGTGAGTACCTGGAAAGTGAATGGAGTGAGTGCCTGGAAAGTGAATGGAGTGAGTGCCTGGAAAGTGAATGGAGTGAGTCCCTGGAAAGTGAATGGAGTAAGTCCCTGGAAAGTGAATGGAGTGAGTACCTAGAAAGTGAATGGAGTGAGTGCCTGGAAAGTGAATGGAGTAAGTCCCTGGAAAGTGAATGGAGTAAGTCCCTGGAAAGTGAATGGAGTGAGTGCCTGGAAAGTGAATGGAGTGAGTGCCTGGAAAGTGAATGGAGTGAGTGCCTGGAAAGTGAATGGAGTGAGTGCCTGGAAAGTGAATGGAGTAAGTCCCTGGAAAGTGAATGGAGTAAGTCCCTGGAAAGTGAATGGAGTGAGTACCTAGAAAGTGAATGGAGTGAGTGCCTGGAAAGTGAATGGAGTAAGTCCCTGGAAAGTGAATGGAGTAAGTCCCTGGAAAGTGAATGGAGTGAGTGCCTGGAAAGTGAATGGAGTGAGTGCCTGGAAAGTGAATGGAGTGAGTGCCTGGAAAGTGAATGGAGTGGAACCTGGAAAGTGAATGGAGTGAGTGCCTGGAAAGTGAATGGAGTGAGTACCTGGAAAGTGAATGGAGTGAGTACCTGGAAAGTGAATGGAGTGAGTGCCTGGAAAGTGAATGGAGTAAGTCCCTGGAAAGTGAATGGAGTAAGTCCCTGGAAAGTGAATGGAGTGAGTACCTAGAAAGTGAATGGAGTGAGTACCTGGAAAGTGAATGGAGTGAGTACCTGGAAAGTGAATGGAGTGAGTGCCTGGAAAGTGAATGGAGTGAGTGCCTGGAAAGTGAATGGAGTAAGTCCCTGGAAAGTGAATGGAGTAAGTCCCTGGAAAGTGAATGGAGTGAGTACCTAGAAAGTGAATGGAGTGAGTGCCTGGAAAGTGAATGGAGTAAGTCCCTGGAAAGTGAATGGAGTAAGTCCCTGGAAAGTGAATGGAGTGAGTGCCTGGAAAGTGAATGGAGTGAGTGCCTGGAAAGTGAATGGAGTGAGTGCCTGGAAAGTGAATGGAGTGGAACCTGGAAAGTGAATGGAGTGAGTGCCTGGAAAGTGAATGGAGTGAGTGCCTGGAAAGTGAATGGAGTGAGTACCTGGAAAGTGAATGGAGTGAGTGCCTGGAAAGTGAATGGAGTAAGTCCCTGGAAAGTGAATGGAGTAAGTCCCTGGAAAGTGAATGGAGTAAGTCCCTGGAAAGTGAATGGAGTGAGTACCTGGAAAGTGAATGGAGTGAGTGCCTGGAAAGTGAATGGAGTGAGTACCTGGAAAGTGAATGGAGTGAGTACCTGGAAAGTGAATGGAGTGAGTGCCTGGAAAGTGAATGGAGTGAGTGCCTGGAAAGTGAATGGAGTAAGTCCCTGGAAAGTGAATGGAGTAAGTCCCTGGAAAGTGAATGGAGTGAGTACCTAGAAAGTGAATGGAGTGAGTGCCTGGAAAGTGAATGGAGTGAGTCCCTGGAAAGTGAATGGAGTAAGTCCCTGGAAAGTGAATGGAGTGAGTGCCTGGAAAGTGAATGGAGTGAGTGCCTGGAAAGTGAATGGAGTGAGTGCCTGGAAAGTGAATAGAGTGGAACCTGGAAAGTGAATGGAGTGAGTGCCTGGAAAGTGAATGGAGTGAGTGCCTGGAAAGTGAATGGAGTGAGTACCTGGAAAGTGAATGGAGTGAGTGCCTGGAAAGTGAATGGAGTAAGTCCCTGGAAAGTGAATGGAGTAAGTCCCTGGAAAGTGAATGGAGTGAGTACCTGGAAAGTGAATGGAGTGAGTACCTGGAAAGTGAATGGAGTGAGTGCCTGGAAAGTGAATGGAGTAAGTCCCTGGAAAGTGAATGGAGTGAGTACCTGGAAAGTGAATGGAGTAAGTCCCTGGAAAGTGAATGGAGTGAGTACCTGGAAAGTGAATGGAGTGAGTGCCTGGAAAGTGAATGGAGTGAGTGCCTGGAAAGTGAATAGAGCGGAACCTGGAAAGTGAATGGAGTGAGTGCCTGGAAAGTGAATGGAGTGAGTGCCTGGAAAGTGAATGGAGTGAGTACATGCAAACTGAATGGAGTGAGTGCCTGGAAAGTGAATAGAGTGAGTGCCTGGAAAGTGAATGGAGTTAGTGCCTGGAAAGTGAATGGAGTAAGTCCCTGGAAAGTGAATGGAGTAAGTCCCTGGAAAGTGAATGGAGTGAGTACCTAGAAAGTGAATGGAGTGAGTGCCTGGAAAGTGAATGGAGTAAGTCCCTGGAAAGTGAATGGAGTAAGTCCCTGGAAAGTGAATGGAGTGAGTGCCTGGAAAGTGAATGGAGTGAGTGCCTGGAAAGTGAATGGAGTGAGTGCCTGGAAAGTGAATAGAGTGGAACCTGGAAAGTGAATGGAGTGAGTGCCTGGAAAGTGAATGGAGTGAGTGCCTGGAAAGTGAATGGAGTGAGTACCTGGAAAGTGAATGGAGTGAGTGCCTGGAAAGTGAATGGAGTAAGTCCCTGGAAAGTGAATGGAGTAAGTCCCTGGAAAGTGAATGGAGTAAGTCCCTGGAAAGTGAATGGAGTGAGTACCTGGAAAGTGAATGGAGTGAGTGCCTGGAAAGTGAATGGAGTAAGTCCCTGGAAAGTGAATGGAGTGAGTACCTGGAAAGTGAATGGAGTAAGTCCCTGGAAAGTGAATGGAGTGAGTACCTGGAAAGTGAATGGAGTGAGTGCCTGGAAAGTGAATAGAGTGGAACCTGGAAAGTGAATGGAGTGAGTGCCTGGAAAGTGAATGGAGTGAGTACCTGGAAAGTGAATGGAGTGAGTACCTGGAAAGTGAATGGAGTGAGTGCCTGGAAAGTGAATGGAGTAAGTCCCTGGAAAGTGAATGGAGTAAGTCCCTGGAAAGTGAATGGAGTGAGTACCTAGAAAGTGAATGGAGTGAGTGCCTGGAAAGTGAATGGAGTAAGTCCCTGGAAAGTGAATGGAGTAAGTCCCTGGAAAGTGAATGGAGTGAGTGCCTGGAAAGTGAATGGAGTGAGTGCCTGGAAAGTGAATGGAGTGAGTGCCTGGAAAGTGAATAGAGTGGAACCTGGAAAGTGAATGGAGTGAGTGCCTGGAAAGTGAATGGAGTGAGTGCCTGGAAAGTGAATGGAGTGAGTACCTGGAAAGTGAATGGAGTGAGTGCCTGGAAAGTGAATGGAGTAAGTCCCTGGAAAGTGAATGGAGTAAGTCCCTGGAAAGTGAATGGAGTAAGTCCCTGGAAAGTGAATGGAGTGAGTACCTGGAAAGTGAATGGAGTGAGTGCCTGGAAAGTGAATGGAGTAAGTCCCTGGAAAGTGAATGGAGTGAGTACCTGGAAAGTGAATGGAGTAAGTCCCTGGAAAGTGAATGGAGTGAGTACCTGGAAAGTGAATGGAGTGAGTGCCTGGAAAGTGAATAGAGTGGAACCTGGAAAGTGAATGGAGTGAGTGCCTGGAAAGTGAATGGAGTGAGTGCCTGGAAAGTGAATAGAGCGGAACCTGGAAAGTGAATGGAGTGAGTGCCTGGAAAGTGAATGGAGTGAGTGCCTGGAAAGTGAATGGAGTGAGTACATGCAAACTGAATGGAGTGAGTGCCTGGAAAGTGAATGGAGTGAGTGCCTGGAAAGTGAATGGAGTTAGTGCCTGGAAAGTGAATGGAGTAAGTCCCTGGAAAGTGAATGGAGTAAGTCCCTGGAAAGTGAATGGAGTGAGTGCCTGGAAAGTGAATGGAGTGAGTGCCTGGAAAGTGAATGGAGTAAGTCCCTGGAAAGTGAATGGAGTAAGTCCCTGGAAAGTGAATGGAGTGAGTACCTGGAAAGTGAATGGAGTGAGTGCCTGGAAAGTGAATGGAGTAAGTCCCTGGAAAGTGAATGGAGTGAGTACCTGGAAAGTGAATGGAGTGAGTGCCTGGAAAGTGAATGGAGTAAGTCCCTGGAAAGTGAATGGAGTAAGTCCCTGGAAAGTGAATGGAGTAAGTCCCTGGAAAGTGAATGGAGTGAGTACCTGGAAAGTGAATGGAGTGAGTGCCTGGAAAGTGAATGGAGTAAGTCCCTGGAAAGTGAATGGAGTGAGTACCTGGAAAGTGAATGGAGTAAGTCCCTGGAAAGTGAATGGAGTGAGTACCTGGAAAGTGAATGGAGTGAGTGCCTGGAAAGTGAATAGAGTGGAACCTGGAAAGTGAATGGTTGAGTGCCTGGAAAGTGAATGGAGTGAGTGCCTGGAAAGTGAATAGAGCGGAACCTGGAAAGTGAATGGAGTGAGTGCCTGGAAAGTGAATGGAGTGAGTGCCTGGAAAGTGAATGGAGTGAGTACATGCAAACTGAATGGAGTGAGTGCCTGGAAAGTGAATGGAGTGAGTGCCTGGAAAGTGAATGGAGTTAGTGCCTGGAAAGTGAATGGAGTAAGTCCCTGGAAAGTGAATGGAGTAAGTCCCTGGAAAGTGAATGGAGTGAGTACCTGGAAAGTGAATGGAGTGAGTGCCTGGAAAGTGAATGGAGTAAGTCCCTGGAAAGTGAATGGAGTAAGTCCCTGGAAAGTGAATGGAGTAAGTCCCTGGAAAGTGAATGGAGTGAGTACCTGGAAAGTGAATGGAGTGAGTGCCTGGAAAGTGAATGGAGTAAGTCCCTGGAAAGTGAATGGAGTGAGTACCTGGAAAGTGAATGGAGTAAGTCCCTGGAAAGTGAATGGAGTGAGTACCTGGAAAGTGAATGGAGTGAGTGCCTGGAAAGTGAATAGAGTGGAACCTGGAAAGTGAATGGAGTGAGTGCCTGGAAAGTGAATGGAGTGAGTGCCTGGAAAGTGAATAGAGCGGAACCTGGAAAGTGAATGGAGTGAGTGCCTGGAAAGTGAATGGAGTGAGTGCCTGGAAAGTGAATGGAGTAAGTCCCTGGAAAGTGAATGGAGTAAGTCCCTGGAAAGTGAATGGAGTGAGTACCTGGAAAGTGAATGGAGTGAGTGCCTGGAAAGTGAATGGAGTAAGTCCCTGGAAAGTGAATGGAGTGAGTACCTGGAAATTGAATGGAGTAAGTCCCTGGAAAGTGAATGGAGTGAGTACCTGGAAAGTGAATGGAGTGAGTGCCTGGAAAGTGAATAGAGTGGAACCTGGAAAGTGAATGGAGTGAGTGCCTGGAAAGTGAATGGAGTGAGTGCCTGGAAAGTGAATAGAGCGGAACCTGGAAAGTGAATGGAGTGAGTGCCTGGAAAGTGAATGGAGTGAGTGCCTGGAAAGTGAATGGAGTGAGTACATGCAAACTGAATGGAGTGAGTGCCTGGAAACTGAATGGAGTGAGTACCTGGAAAGTGAATGGAGTGAGTACCTGGAAAGTGAATGGAGTGAGTGCCTGGAAAGTGAATGGAGTAAGTCCCTGGAAAGTGAATGGAGTAAGTCCCTGGAAAGTGAATGGAGTAAGTCCCTGGAAAGTGAATGGAGTGAGTACCTGGAAAGTGAATGGAGTGAGTGCCTGGAAAGTGAATGGAGTAAGTCCCTGGAAAGTGAATGGAGTGAGTACCTGGAAAGTGAATGGAGTAAGTCCCTGGAAAGTGAATGGAGTGAGTACCTGGAAAGTGAATGGAGTGAGTGCCTGGAAAGTGAATAGAGTGGAACCTGGAAAGTGAATGGAGTGAGTGCCTGGAAAGTGAATGGAGTGAGTGCCTGGAAAGTGAATAGAGCGGAACCTGGAAAGTGAATGGAGTGAGTGCCTGGAAAGTGAATGGAGTGAGTGCCTGGAAAGTGAATGGAGTGAGTACATGCAAACTGAATGGAGTGAGTGCCTGGAAAGTGAATGGAGTGAGTGCCTGGAAAGTGAATGGAGTGAGTACCTGGAAAGTGAATGGAGTGAGTGCCTGGAAAGTGAATAGAGTGGAACCTGGAAAGTGAATGGAGTGAGTGCCTGGAAAGTGAATGGAGTGAGTGCCTGGAAAGTGAATAGAGCGGAACCTGGAAAGTGAATGGAGTGAGTGCCTGGAAAGTGAATGGAGTGAGTGCCTGGAAAGTGAATGGAGTGAGTACATGCAAACTGAATGGAGTGAGTGCCTGGAAAGTGAATGGAGTGAGTGCCTGGAAAGTGAATGGAGTAAGTCCCTGGAAAGTGAATGGAGTAAGTCCCTGGAAAGTGAATGGAGTGAGTACCTGGAAAGTGAATGGAGTGAGTGCCTGGAAAGTGAATGGAGTAAGTCCCTGGAAAGTGAATGGAGTAAGTCCCTGGAAAGTGAATGGAGTGAGTACCTGGAAAGTGAATGGAGTGAGTGCCTGGAAAGTGAATGGAGTAAGTCCCTGGAAAGTGAATGGAGTGAGTACCTGGAAAGTGAATGGAGTAAGTCCCTGGAAAGTGAATGGAGTGAGTACCTGGAAAGTGAATGGAGTGAGTGCCTGGAAAGTGAATAGAGTGGAACCTGGAAAGTGAATGGAGTGAGTGCCTGGAAAGTGAATGGAGTGAGTGCCTGGAAAGTGAATAGAGCGGAACCTGGAAAGTGAATGGAGTGAGTGCCTGGAAAGTGAATGGAGTGAGTGCCTGGAAAGTGAATGGAGTGAGTACATGCAAACTGAATGGAGTGAGTGCCTGGAAAGTGAATGGAGTGAGTGCCTGGAAAGTGAATGGAGTTAGTGCCTGGAAAGTGAATGGAGTAAGTCCCTGGAAAGTGAATGGAGTAAGTCCCTGGAAAGTGAATGGAGTGAGTACCTGGAAAGTGAATGGAGTGAGTGCCTGGAAAGTGAATGGAGTAAGTCCCTGGAAAGTGAATGGAGTAAGTCCCTGGAAAGTGAATGGAGTAAGTCCCTGGAAAGTGAATGGAGTGAGTACCTGGAAAGTGAATGGAGTGAGTGCCTGGAAAGTGAATGGAGTAAGTCCCTGGAAAGTGAATGGAGTGAGTACCTGGAAAGTGAATGGAGTAAGTCCCTGGAAAGTGAATGGAGTGAGTACCTGGAAAGTGAATGGAGTGAGTGCCTGGAAAGTGAATAGAGTGGAACCTGGAAAGTGAATGGAGTGAGTGCCTGGAAAGTGAATGGAGTGAGTGCCTGGAAAGTGAATAGAGCGGAACCTGGAAAGTGAATGGAGTGAGTGCCTGGAAAGTGAATGGAGTGAGTGCCTGGAAAGTGAATGGAGTGAGTACATGCAAACTGAATGGAGTGAGTGCCTGGAAAGTGAATGGAGTGAGTGCCTGGAAAGTGAATGGAGTGAGTACCTGGAAAGTGAATGGAGTGAGTGCCTGGAAAGTGAATAGAGTGGAACCTGGAAAGTGAATGGAGTGAGTGCCTGGAAAGTGAATGGAGTGAGTGCCTGGAAAGTGAATAGAGCGGAACCTGGAAAGTGAATGGAGTGAGTGCCTGGAAAGTGAATGGAGTGAGTGCCTGGAAAGTGAATGGAGTGAGTACATGCAAACTGAATGGAGTGAGTGCCTGGAAAGTGAATGGAGTGAGTGCCTGGAAAGTGAATGGAGTAAGTCCCTGGAAAGTGAATGGAGTAAGTCCCTGGAAAGTGAATGGAGTGAGTACCTGGAAAGTGAATGGAGTGAGTGCCTGGAAAGTGAATGGAGTAAGTCCCTGGAAAGTGAATGGAGTAAGTCCCTGGAAAGTGAATGGAGTAAGTCCCTGGAAAGTGAATGGAGTGAGTACCTGGAAAGTGAATGGAGTGAGTGCCTGGAAAGTGAATGGAGTAAGTCCCTGGAAAGTGAATGGAGTGAGTACCTGGAAAGTGAATGGAGTAAGTCCCTGGAAAGTGAATGGAGTGAGTACCTGGAAAGTGAATGGAGTGAGTGCCTGGAAAGTGAATAGAGTGGAACCTGGAAAGTGAATGGAGTGAGTGCCTGGAAAGTGAATGGAGTGAGTGCCTGGAAAGTGAATAGAGCGGAACCTGGAAAGTGAATGGAGTGAGTGCCTGGAAAGTGAATGGAGTGAGTGCCTGGAAAGTGAATGGAGTGAGTACATGCAAACTGAATGGAGTGAGTGCCTGGAAAGTGAATAGAGTGAGTGCCTGGAAAGTGAATGGAGTGAGTACCTGGAAAGTGAATGGAGTGAGTGCCTGGAAAGTGAATAGAGTGGAACCTGGAAAGTGAATGGAGTGAGTGCCTGGAAAGTGAATGGAGTGAGTGCCTGGAAAGTGAATAGAGCGGAACCTGGAAAGTGAATGGAGTGAGTGCCTGGAAAGTGAATGGAGTGAGTGCCTGGAAAGTGAATGGAGTGAGTACATGCAAACTGAATGGAGTGAGTGCCTGGAAAGTGAATGGAGTGAGTGCCTGGAAAGTGAATGGAGTAAGTCCCTGGAAAGTGAATGGAGTGAGTACCTGGAAAGTGAATGGAGTGAGTGCCTGGAAAGTGAATGGAGTGAGTGCCTGGAAAGTGAATGGAGTAAGTCCCTGGAAAGTGAATGGAGTAAGTCCCTGGAAAGTGAATGGAGTGAGTACCTGGAAAGTGAATGGAGTGAGTGCCTGGAAAGTGAATGGAGTGAGTGCCTGGAAAGTGAATAGAGTGGAACCTGGAAAGTGAATGGAGTGAGTGCCTGGAAAGTGAATGGAGTGAGTGCCTGGAAAGTGAATAGAGCGGAACCTGGAAAGTGAATGGAGTGAGTGCCTGGAAAGTGAATGGAGTGAGTGCCTGGAAAGTGAATGGAGTGAGTACATGCAAACTGAATGGAGTTAGTGCCTGGAAAGTGAATGGAGTGAGTGCCTGGAAAGCGAATAGAGTGGAACCTGGAAAGTGAATGGAGTGAGTGCCTGGAAAGTGAATGGAGTGAGTGCCTGGAAAGTGAATAGAGTGAGTACCTGCAAATTGAATGGAGTGAGTGCCTGGAAAGTGAATGGAGTGAGTGCCTGGAAAGTGAATGGAGTGAGTGCCTGGAAAGTGAATAGAGCGGAACCTGGAAAGTGAATGGAGTGAGTGCCTGGAAAGTGAATAGAGTGGAACCTGGAAAGTGAATGGAGTGAGTGCCTGGAAAGTGAATGGAGTGAGTGCCTGGAAAGTGAATAGAGTGGAACCTGGAAAAGTGAATGGAGTGAGTGCCTGGAAAGTGAATGGAGTGAAACACGAATTCTGGTTAATTGATTTCCAGATTCATGAGGGATTCTCCAAACTGTATTCATTGGTCCAACTCTCCAGCAATATCTGGTGAGAGACTGGTATGACAGCCACTCCTGCCAAGGCTTTGCTCCATAGCCGCAGTGGGAGCAGCCACCATGCCGCTCTCTCGCCAGTGTTGCACATGAGCTGGGAAGGCAAGGGATTAGGATTAAGACTCAAGATTTAATTTAAGAGAAACCTCACCAAAACTAGCAATATTTTGAAATGACAATAAGGAGTTATTTGGACATAAAACTAAAGAAGGATTTATTAACGTGAATATTTACATCATTAATATTAGTGTGCGTTGTTTAATGAACTAGTTTGAGCCCTTGAGAAAGCGTGTGGTGCCTCAGAGGACCCCTCAGTGCTAAACACGAGTCAGTCTTCTAGTGTTGGAGTCTTCCACGCTCAAGCATTTGAGTCTCTGAATGTGCCATCAGTTCTCTGAGTGTCTGAAAGAACACAGAATGTAATCATTGAATAGATGTGGGCTGCACATTAGCTCGAAGTGCTTTACATGACCTTTGCCACTATGCATTATCTTGTGTATGCACACACCGCTGTATTGTGCATAAAACAGAGCAGCGGCAGGTGCTGTATTCATACAGGTTCTTTTTCGCAGATCACAATGGTCAGTTTGTAGCATCTATGTACTCATTTGATTGGATCAATACTGCCATGTGATTACAGGATACGCCAGGATCGCAACCATGGACACGATGGGTGTTAAAGACGAGGCTGCTGCCTGTTCCATGGAGCCGCATGACGCAGCGACTGGAAGTCATGAAGGTAGGTAGTGAGGACTGATGAGGCTGATGCATCCCGGTGCCCCCCTTCCCTCCACCCCCTGCTTGGATTGTATTTCCAGATAATGTCTGACATCTAAATTGATAAGTCCTGCGGGACCTTTAATGCTGCTTGACTGCTCACTTCATGTGCACACCTGCTGACCTGAGACACCTTTCACAACAAGTTACAGAAATGTACCCCAAGCATTATTTATTTATGGTATACGGTTTACAAAAGAAACCTTTAGAATTATATTCAATAAGAAAAGAAAAGAACAGTTAAGTGCATATATACACACATTACCATAGATGTGATTAAAGATACAATGCAACCCCAGGAGCCTTCTTCTACAAAAGTAGGAAACATAGAACAAGCCACTAAAGTCAGTGCAGGAGTAAAACCAATACAAAATTCCAAGTCCTACTTCCCTCAAAAATATCAATAAAATATCACATTTATATACATATGCAGGACATTAGATGGTATAAAAGGATTAGAAATTCATCATACAGGTAGATCATAGAGAAGGTGCATACAAATCTAATGATTTAATAAAGCCCGCCACCGCAAGTCCATCTATGGTTTTATAAATAGAGAGACAGTGAGACCAGATAAGATTTTCTGCCCCCAAGAGTCCCAGGGTATTGAATCTGCCTAAATAGGTGGCCCTAAGACCTTTCAGTGCTGCACAGTCTAAAAGAAAAAGTGACAGGCAGATCCAATAGCCCCAGGGTTGTGGCAGAAACGACATGTAAGATCCAAGTCACTTATCTCCTTCCTTCTATGCAAGACTTCCTTAGGAGGCAAAATATTCCATCTAAGTTTCAGGAGTAGTGAATGGTGGTGGCAGTTAGGAAATTGTGTCAGAATAAAAGACAAGCAGTCTCTCTTCTTATGATGAAATTGTAAGTCGCAAAGAGATGGATAACTATGTAATTTTTCCAGCATATCATTCCAGTCACAACAGAAAAGGAGCTGTTTAACTTTGTTCGGATTGGTCAACAAAGTATCCCTATCAGTAGACAAATCTAATAAGGTCTTGTCACAGAGGTCCCTACATTTTAAAAGAAATAGGTTTCGGTCTAGGGATCCCTGTGAGAAGAGAGTCTTACCCACATCATCATAGAGTGTGTCATGTTTAGGACAGAGCAGGGCAGAGAAAAGTGCGAGAGCTCTCCAAAGGATTCTGGCTCGCAGAGAAACTAAACCCAATTCAAACCTTATAGCCGCTATCGGGACACAATTGGGCAATTTCATGACCTTTTTCCAATAGATACCCTCAAGGGTGTCCCAAAAGGTCAAGAGAACCAAATAGTGTAGTTCCATTCCATATATTAATTTTGGAATCACCTTTCCCTTGAAGAAATCTACCACTGACTTAAAGGAGAACCTGCCATATTTGTTATTTAACTTAATGGACTGTGAGACAAGCAGGAGTACTTTATGTCTGAGTGAGCATCTTAATTCAGTGGCCGATGGTTGGGCCAAAATAAGGAATCCCAGATAGACAATTTTATGTGCTCTCGTGATGTTTTCACTGCCAATTTTCCACACTTGTTTATTCCCTTTTTTCCCCTTAGAAAAGACCATCGTGTGGTTTTACTCAGGTTGATTTTTAGCCCATTAAGTGTAGAGTATTCTTCAAACTTGCATGCAAGTCTTTGCAAGCCCACTTTGGTCTGATCAAAGAGAAGGAAATTATCAGCATATGCCAACCACGAGAGCCTGAGATCCCCCAATTTTGCATTCACCAAGCCTGCATTTCCGAGAAACTCCCCTAAATCTGCCAAGTAGAGAATAAAAAGGCATGGAGCTAAGGAACAAACCTTTCTGACCCCAGTACGTGTCCTTATTCTTCTAGAGAGGGTTCCTTCTAAATCAATCCTAATATGGACTCCCGAGTTCTCATTTATTGCCATAATTAGGTTGAGAAGACCTGCCGGAATCCCCCACTTTGATAATTTTGCCCAGAGCCTTGACCTAATTACCAAATCAAATGCATTTGACAAATCGATTGAGGCAACATAGAGAGTACCAACAAATGTTCCCCATGTTGTGCTTTGTAAGGCAGTTAGAATAAAGCAGTTAAGGTTAGTTGAATGGCCAACCCTGAAGCCTGTTTGTTGTTTCGGAAGGATATGGTTTTCCTTGATCCAAACATTGAGATGAGAAAGAAGCATGGAAGCAAAAAGCTTACAGTCCGCATCAATAAGAGAGATTGGTCTGTAGTTCTTGACCAGAGTTCGTTGACCTCTCTTAAAAATGGGAACAATGTGGGCAGTCTGTCAACTAGCTGGGACATGACCAGTATTAACTACATCTTGAAATAGCAGACACAGAAGTTTTGCCCAGATTTCTGGTTCCGCTTTCAATGTATTTTTCGTCAGGCCGTTAGGACCAGGAGCCCTGGATTTCTTAGCTTTGGCAATTAACCCTACTATTGTCTCATAATCAATGACGGGCTCCCACCTAACGTTTGGTACATCCTCCCTAGTTGTACATGTTCTAGCCCCTCTTCCCCTCTACCAAAGAGTTCGGTATAATGGTCTACCCATTGAACCTCTGGGGTGGCATTCAGTTGGTCAACAACCGCATCCTGGTCTTGGGCTGAAAAGATAGCCCAGAACGCCCTAAGATCTCTTTTGACCAGGACTCTAAACATAAACTACGCATCATTTTGCAGCAAACTAGATTTTCTTGATTTGCAATAATTTTTATATTTTTGACGAATGGATTTTATTTTTGCTTTTTTGTTATCCCAGTCAATGTCAAGCAATTGGACTTCTCTGATAAGTTTCCGAGTATGGGCCTTTTCATTGGCCAACTCCTGATCATACCTATGAGCATGCGATCTTTTAGGATTACCCTTCCTGAGTGAGTCATAGATACTACTATGGAGAGCATTCAGAAAAGTGTCAAAGTGTAAGGTGTTAAAAACCACTTGTTTCCACAAAAGGGAAGTATGATTGAACGAAGAGATAAGTTGACAATTGAGTAGATTAATGTTAGCCGACGACCAACGTACCCCGGTCCCTTGTCCCACAGTGTTAAGTTGTTGTGGTCCCGCTAGGGCAGTAACTTGAGGGGAAAGGAGATAGAAAAGTAACCAACAAAGACCCATGGTCACTCCATGGGTTGAAAGAGACCTGAACCTCAGACGAGAGGGAAGACAAGGAATGGTCTACGAAGACTTACAGGCCGATTCATGGAAAACGCGGCGCACGCATGCGAAAACGTGCGATTCGCAGTGGCACAGAAAAAATCGCAGAAAATCGCACAGAAAACAGCGCACATCCATTCATGGAAGCACGGGCACGAGCAAAATGTGGGATGTGCGCTGAAAAAGTGCGCGCCGCATGCTAGCGCACAGGTCACCTAACGCTGTGCGATAAAGCCACAGCGAATTCGCACATAGCGCGGCGCACATCCCAAAAGTAGGCGGAAAACGGGGCGTGACACGCGGAATGGGGAACAACTCGTGAAAATGTGGGCGGCACAGGGGAGGTCCAGGAGGCAAGTGCGCGGAACGCCCAGACGCTCGCCTACAACAGGCATTCATGGAATCGAATCGGGTAAAACAGCGCACGGCCAAAGACGCGCACAGGCCCATACCCGTACGCCACAGAAAGCAGGCGGTAGCATCCCAATACATGTGCGCCAAAATGTGCGCTTGAAAAATACCGTATACACAGCTCAGCGATTGTGCCTGGGGGAGCGTGTGCGTGCATTTCAGGGGTGCGCGCGAAGTCATACACGCGTTTTGGCTGGGTGCGTGTATATCAGGGGTGCGCAAGAAGTTTCACACGCGTTTTGGCTGGGTGCGTCTATATCAGGGGTGCGTGGGAAGTTTCACACGCGTTTTGGCTGGGTGCGTGTATATCAGGGGTGCGCGAGAAGTTTCACACGCGTTTTGGCTGGGTGCGTGTACATCAGGGGTGCGCAAGAAGTTTCACACGCGTTTTGGCTGGGTGCGTGTATATCAGGGGTGCGCGAGAAGTTTCACACGCGATGGGGCCTGGGGGAGCGGGTGCGTGTATTTCAGGGGCCTGCGGGTGGTTTCACACGCGATGGGGCCTGGGGGAGCGGGTGCGTGTATTTCAGGGGCCTGCGGGTGGTTTCACACGCGATGGGGCCTGGGGGAGCGGGTGCGTGTATTTCAGGGGCCTGCGGGTGGCTTCACACGCGATGGGGCCTGGGGGAGCGGGTGCGTGTATTTCAGGGGCCTGTGGGTGGTTTCACACGCGATGGGGCCTGGGGGAGCGGGTGCGTGTATTTCAAGGGCCTGCGGGTGGTTTCACACGCGATGGGGCATGGGGGAGCGGGTGCGTGTATTTCAGGGGCCTGCGGGTGGTTTCACACGCGATGGGGCCTGGGGGAGCGGGTGCGTGTATTTCAGGGGCCTGCGGGTGGCTTCACACGCGATGGGGCCTGGGGGAGCGGGTGCGTGTATTTCAGGGGCCTGCGGGTGGTTTCACACGCGATGGGGCCTGGGGGAGCGGGTGCGTGTATTTCAGGGGCCTGCGGGTGGCTTCACACGCGTTTTGGCTGGGTACACGAATCCATCGGACCAAAGGCCCTTACAGCGCAGGCGCGTCTGTGACGTGAACTGCACGTCCTAGTCACAGCTCATGTAATAGGTCCTTAGCACGTATACGCGGAAGTGACGTTGGACGTGTGATCCGGTTTAAAAGGTACGTGTAGGACGTCATTTCCTTGTACGTGCTTTTCGTGGAGAGCGAGTGGGTGAAATCTGTACTTCTTGTCGGTTCACACGCGAATTACTTCACAGCGTTTCGAGTCCGTACTCCCTGTTACCTCTGTCAGTTTTTCTTTTCCTCTTTTTCTCTGGACCTGTTTCCTCAGACAGCGTTCACTTCTCCTGTAGTCCTGTCTCCTCAGACAGCGTACAATTCTTCTTTTGGCGGGGGTGTTGCCAACGCGTGGGCGCGCACGCGCGTCTACTTCACGCACTTTTTCCTGGCAGACGGTGAGTTGCGCACCTATTTTCCAACAGTGCTTGCCCCGTGTGTCGCCTACCCCTTCAGAGGTCATTGTAGGCTGCGTGTGACACGCATACGTTCATTATTGTGTTTCTGGGTGCCACAGCGTAGTGCGTGTTTTTGTTTCCACGCACGTGGTCTACGAGGGGTCGCTTGCACGTCATTTTCTGTTATTGGGGTGCCTGTGCTTTGCGTGACCCGTCATCTTTCCCCAGGGGTTCCATTCAGCCTTGCAAGTGCACTAGGGTATGAATACCATCTAGTACCCTACCCCTTTGACCCCCAATTGCCCAGGACAATACTTCCCTGCTACTCCCATACGCACAGCTACATCAGTGCCATGTCTGGGAGGCGAGCAAGAGGTAAGGGTGGCAAAGGTGGCCGACCCTCAAGAGGTGGGCGTGGCGGGCGCGGTAGGGGACGTGGCCGGGATTTGCAGGCTACCCCTAGCACCCCACGTGTGGAGGACCAGTCAGGGAGACCCATGCCCCCCCCCATGGTTGAGGAAAACGTGGCTGACACCATCGATGCTCAGCCCTTGTCGGACCCGTCCATTGTGGCACCTGACCTGGCACAGGCCGACTCCCAGGCTGATTTCCAGGTCCCCAAGTCTAGGCCACGGGTGGCCGTGCCAGTCAGTGTCACCAGGCCACGTGTATCAGGGGCAGCCATGTCATCAGCTGCCCCAAGTAGGTGGAGTGGGAAGGCTGCAGGGGCAGCTGCAGCTCCATCCACCCCAGCTCTGTCTCTCCCAGCCAGGACAGTGTTGGTCCCAGTCCGTCAGTCTGAGGTTCCCCCTGCCACTATCACACTCGAGCTAATGCCTGCAGGAAGTCAGATGGTCAGTGTGCCATTGCACACTACGACACAGTCCACCGGTGCTCCTGCCCCGAGTGGCCAGAGCGGCATATGCCACTCACAGTCCCCACCACCTCACAAGAGGAAGAGGAAGAGTGCTCGTGCACTACAGGCTGATGCCCCAGACACGGCTACACAGTCCGGCACGCCGAGGAAGCCTAGCTTCAATGATGCCGAACTGAATCAACTTGTGCAGTATGTGTCCGATCATGACGCCGAAATGTTGAGCACTCCAGGGTCTAGGATCACACCTGCTTGGCGTCAGGCACACTGGCAGGCCGTCGCGGACAGCATAAGTTCCCTTGGGTTCATGAGGCGCACAGCTACTGAGTGCTACAAGCGATGGAATGACCTAAAGCGCAGGGCAAAGAGTAAGCTGGCCTCAAGTCATGCCGCAACTCTGGTGACTGGAGGTGGGTCTCCAGTAGAGGACATTGAGCTCACTCTACATGAGAATGTTGCTGGGACCTACGTCACAGAGGAGCAGATCCAAGGTGTGGGAGAACTTCCAGATTACGAGGCATTGTCCGGTGAGTGCACATGCATGTGTGTGTGATCCATGTGTACGTTGCATGTGGGAGGGGTCCAGGGTGGGTGCCAGGTCAGGGTGTGTGTGCCTGAGTGGTTTGGGTCACCCATGTGCTTCATCCAATGCATTTAGCCCCCCGGGATTTGGGTATTGCAGTGTCCCTTCTGGCCACAGCAGGAATTGCCACTATATTGCGCCAGTTGACCTTGAAGTGGCAACATGCAACAACATTGTACCGTATTTTGCTGTGCACGTTCCGGCTGATTGTTGAAATACCCCCAGTTCTATTGCACATCACTCTGCCCTATTCTCACATATATGACATACCTATGGTACATGCCAACTGTGGGATGGCACTGCTAGCCAGCATGCATCTGATGTGTTGCCCTTCCATCTTGGTTCCATCAGTGTCTGACATTTTCCTCCCCTTCCAACTCAGTGACTGTGCATGCATGGGAGGGTCATAGTCATGTGGGACATGTGTCTATCATGTACTGTTTCTGTTGCTTGTCTGGCCTAATTGTGTGCCATGGTGCTAATGCTTGTTTCCATTTTCTGTCTTTCATGTCTTTTCAGAGGATGACGCACTTGATGCTGTTGAGGGTGAGGAGATGGTGCTCACCCAGGAGGGATCCCTGACACGTCCGAGCACGAGTGGGGGACGTGGTGTGTTGGTGGGTGAGGACCCACTCTTGCTGCAGGGCATTCTCTCCAGGGCTGTATATGGGTGCACCTCCCCAGAACTCTTCACAAGTGTTGATTCGGATGAGACCCATGTGGATTCGCAGGTATGTGATCATGGAAGGGATACTGTTCTGTCCGACCCACCTGCACCAGGGGTAGAGCCCACTATGGGGATGTCAGTGTTGGTAGGTGCGCCTGTGGTGGTTACGGATGCAGGGCCACACTCCGCAACATCTGATCCTGTTCCTGGGCCAGCAGATCAGAGGGGAAATGCAGTCCTGCAGCCTCAGGCAGTGCCGACACAGCGAGGCGCAGTTTGCCTTGCCCCAGACAGGTGTGGTGCCCGCCAACGTGGTGGCCGTCCGCCACCTGGCAATACCGTATGGGAGCAATCCATATATGGTATGGCCAACCAACAGGCAGCATCATCTGAAATGATTGCTCAAGCCATGGACAGGGTGGCCACTTCCATTGTCCCCCCAGAAAGGCAGAGGGAGCTACTAGAGCAGGCAACAGCCTCCATTTGCCAATCAGTAAGGGAGGACATGTTGGCGTCCAACAGGGACAGACAGGCGGCCCTGGACAATCTGAGGGAATCAATTTCTCTAGATGCCCAGGGACAGAGGGAAGCCCTGAGGGGAGAGGTCCAGCATCTCAGGCAGACTCTACTGGACCTTGAGGCTTCCACTGTCACCAGGACAGAACAGCTGCTGGAGCGCCTCACCCGTACGCTCTCAGCAGAGATGCAGGCAACTCGGGCGGAGGTCCGGGCAACACGTCGGGTGTTGCATGGGGATCTCCGCACCATATCCCTCCAGAACGAGGCCTTCCAGACCCGCATGCTTGCTGCAGTGGAGGACCAAACCAGGGCTTTGCGTGGGCTGCCTCCCATAGCACCACCACCTCCTGTGGCAGCAGCAGAGGTTGAGGAGAGCGAATCCAGCAGTGATTCTCCCACAAATTAGTAGCCGTGCAGGCCATGAGCCCATGGAGGTGTTTTATTTTCGCAACATTCACCCAGGTGGCTGTTGGTGAGCATCCTGTCCTCGGACCTCCTGGGTGGCCTCCCCCACCCCCCCTGGCCCCCACATGGCCATTTTTGATTTTTGATTTTTGAGGTGCAGTGTGTTGCCTTGTGTGGCTCCCGTGGGCATCCACTGTATTCCGTTGGGCACATGCAGGCTTGTCCTGAGTTTGGGTTAGATGCTTGGGTTTGTGAGACACATACCCCTCCTGCTTCCCGTTTCCATGGGCTTGCAAAGGGTGTGCCCAAGTGACAGTGACTTACACAGTGATGTTGGACTCCCATGAGCTATGTGGCCAGTCTGTAGTCAATACTGTGTATACATTCCTATTGCATATTGTAGTAGTATTGTACACTGCATGGTGTATTGATGTGTGCTTGTGCTTCCATGTCTCCCTCCTAATTTGCAGGGTCAGTCCTCATGTCTTCACAAGCCCGTCTACTTTGGAGATGGAGTTCATGTTGTAAGCAGTGCACTCACAGATGTGGCTGGCACCAACACTGTACAGTAAGAGGTGGTCGATGTGCTGGCATCATCAGGTTGTAGGTCAACGTATCCTTTAGTATTTGGTCTTGTTTGTTGTTATTGCTACATATTTGTGGCCATATTGTTTGTGGGCAGTTTCCATTCGGGACACTGTACTTCGTGGCACTTGTGTAATGTTTGGGGTATGAATTTGTTTGCTCTCACATTGCATGACATGCCATGGTGGAGATGAGAGTGGGCCTGCTGGCAGGTGCAGGGGGACATGGATGGGGGCCTGGGGGGGGAGGTGTTGGGTGACATGGCACTGTTGTCATGTAGTATCTTGGATGGTGGTAGTGATATTGGCATCATTGAAGTGTGTCTTTTGATGACACAGCATTGGTGGTGTTTGTGTAGGTAGGGTGGCACACAATGGTACACTTCCAGATGTACAGTCTCAGGCTGGTATGGTTGTGACAGGTGACTCTCCATTGAGGCATCATCTTTGTCAGAATGAGTCATCATTGATTGTCAGCTGGTATGTGCCAGGGCTGTGCCCACTCCACAGGGGTGTGATATTATGTGAAGTAATTAGCCACCAGCTGCGTACGGGCTGCCTCCCCGTGCCCTTTCCCCGCCCATGCGCAGCGGGCGTGCATGTGGTTGGGGGTGTGGGGGCACCACCATGTCCACGGCCAGGCCCAGGCGTGTTGCAACGTTGTGCAGGACACATGCTGCCACTATGATCCTGCACACTACTGGGGGAGCGTATAGCAGCTGCCCGCCAGAACGGTCAAGGGAGCGAAAGCGTGACTTGAGCACTCCGAATGTGCGCTCCACTATGCCCCGGGTTGCAATGTGGGCTGTGTTGTATCTTACCTGGGGTGGCGTGGTGGGGTTCCGAATTGGCGTCATCATGTGGGTGCTGAGAGGGTAGGCACTGTCCCCTGGGGAGGTGGTGATGGGTATAATTAGTGGGGTTGTGGCATTACTCAGTATCTGACATGCATGCACGCGCAGTGGCATTTATACTCACCGAGCAGCCATGTATCGCCATGCCGCCCAGCCTCTATGTCCCGGTTTAGGGTAGACATTCTGTAGATGAAGCTGTCGTGGGTGGAGCCTGGATAGTTTGCATATACTGAGGTGATGATTCCCTTGGCATCACATACTACCTGGACGTTGATGGAATGCCAGTGCTTGCGGTTTCTATAGATGTGTACATTTGTTAGTGGCCATGGGATTAGTTGCTGGGACAAGACTCTTAAGGGAATACTCATTTCCACAGGCCAGAGGTAACTTGGGCTCAGTTTCTGGCATCACCATTGAGTCTGGGCGTAAATTGCCTCTGTTGGGGCTGCAGAGCCCTTTCCTGGTGATACACCATTGTAAGATTTCCCCTATACTCTTCAGACCCTCCATATTTACTGAAGAGCTGGTTAGATTGTAGCAAACTTACTTCAAAACCAAGCTGCATTAGGCCCTCTTTTTGGCCCATTATTAAGTCCAATACCACTCTTGATTTCAAAACAAGATTGCTCATATCTACACGTTCTTTAGAGGGAAAGAAAATCCTTTCCATGTCATAGCTAGAGATAAGAGAAAGAGGTGTAAATTGATGAAACATTTTCAGGATATTTCCACGGTTCAAACAAATAGGCATATCCTGACCCCAAAGCAGGGGCGTTGCTAGGGGGGGGCTAAGGGGGCTATAGCCCCTGATCTTTTGGTTGTAGCCCCGGATAGAATCTCAGGAGCTACAGCCAAAAGACTAGCTAGCCCCCAGTCTCAACAGTTCCGACATCAGCTTAGCCCCGGGTCTTTTCCAGACCTAGCAACTCCCCTGCCCCAAAGACTAGTGAGTTGCAGGGTCTCCAAAGAGTCTTTAACCCCCAAAGGTTGGGGTAGTGAATCAGCTATACATTTAGTAAATTGACTTAAAGGGTCAACTTCCAAATCAGTACCCCTTGCACCCCTTAAAATGGTCCTATTTTGGGGAAATGCGGCCCAGCAGGAGATCGTTCATGACCATTGAAAGAGGTCCTATTTTTGAATACATGAGGCCCAACAGGAGATCTTTCATGACCATTGAAAGAGCCCCCATTTGATGGCTTTAAATGAACGGGGTAAAGGAAATTAGGAACATAGAGATCCCCCTCTGGTCTAAATCCCATAGCACGCTCCCCTGATAGGGAATCTGCATTAGCCAAATGACCCTCGGGGGGGGCAAAGTGATTGACCATCTCTACTCGAGGAACTAGTTGTGGAGGCCGTGGCCTGAAATGAACCTGGAGTTGGATTAGTGTCCACCACGGTGGGAGGTTTTGTGCTATAGAGCTCCTGAAATAATTGTTTCACCATATCAAGGTTAACCAGGGTCGCAGATATGGGAGTAATAATAGACACAGGATGAGTAGGATTTAAACCGGGTAGCAAGTTACCAGGGATAATTAAGGGTTCTGCAACCGAGGAAGAGGCCACGGAATTGCATTCAATTTGAGCATTGGGGGTAACTACAGCACTATTATTTATAGGCTCAGGGAGGGTTGAAATTATTTTTGGGTTAAAAATGGCATGAGTTTCCTCAGCCAAAACAGCATTCCCCACAACCACAGGGGGACTTTTATCATTCAGCACAGAACTAACTGTCAATGATTCAGTTTGACTGCCTACAGCTAAAGTAGTAGGTAATAGAATTGTCCCAGCGGGAGCAGGAGCAGCAGTAAGTATGGCAATCAGAGGTACTGCTGCTTCCACCGGAATATTAACCCCCTTAGAAGGGGTAATAATAGTCACACATGGGGAAGCACTTGGCAGAACCAGATTTTTAAAAAATTGATTAGTAAATTAATTTATTTTTTTCATATTTTTCAGACTTTTAGTTTTCTTTATTTGTTGAGTTTTTTTTAACCTATATGAGCAAAGCCCTTTAAGTGTACTGTTTCTTTAGTGAGGTCAATGAAGCCAGAGGACATCTCCAGATTGGGATGAGGTTTAGAGTCTAAAGATGGGGCAACAATATCTCCCTTGTGTTATTTAACCGTTTCTAGTGTAATAGATTCGCAGGCAAGCACGGGAAGAATGGGACCAGAGGAATTGACGGCCAACCCATCTGGGAATTTTCCCAAGGGGGGAATGATAGTCACCTTTGCAGGAGTAATTGGCGGTTTTGCACCTAAGGCGTGATCCGAGTGGACTCCGTCATCCTTCAGAGAGGGGGTATGGAAGGTTTGAGCACATACTCCACTCTCTGGGCAGAGTGAGGTGATTGTAGATCAGATCTTATTAGTATCTTCCCTCGAGGCGTTACCCATTCCACATTAAGGCCCTTCTTATCTAACAGCCCTTCCATATTAAATTGGTTTGGCCGAGTAGAATCCGGGCACTGTTTAGTTATAGAGGGGTTATCTTCCTTAATAATTTTTTACCAACTCTTCAAACCTATCAAGACCCTCCACCCTGGTGTAAATCTCAGAAAGTAAAAGAGAATGTGATCTAACCTGCGCCCAAATATTGTCATAAAGACTAACAAAGGAACTTAAGACCATATTCAGGGCGGAGACTGTAGGTTGAGTCAGTCTTATTCTATCATCAGCCTCTTTGAGGGTATGGTGCAGTATGGACTCACTGGCATGTTCCTTTTTCATATCTGGTAGTAGACCCCTTTCTCTGAGCCAGTTTTGCTTCTCTGTATACTCATCAATGAAATTAGTGAGTTCAGAGGGAGAGCCCACGTAAGAGGCATCACAAGTTTGTTGGGTTACATTATCAGTATTAGTAGAATTAGGTTCCAGCTCACTCTCAGCTATTGCCTTATCTGCACATTCGATAATACTGATATCATCAATATCATTGTCTGCAGGATCATCAGTCTCTAATTTCTTTCTACATCCGCCAGGTGCAGGTGGTCCAGAGTAGCCACTGTCAAAGCTGAGTGCAGAGGTTTAATAAGGGTACTAGTAGCTGTTCTTTTCCCAAAATAATGGAGATTTTTTTCCCTTGAATTGGTTTACCTAAAGTGCCCATATTAGATTTTATTTTGGGAGTGTAAATCAATGGTTTCGTAAGTGGTGTTTTAAAAACTGTAGATTTCATTGTAGGAGTGGCGGCATTACCAGCAGGAGTAGCAGAAAGGTTCCCCTGAATAGAAGAGGTATGATTAACAACCCCACCAGAAGAGGACACCTCCCCAGATAGATTAGCGGGGGAAATAGTGTGATTATTGTTGCCCTCTAACAGGGAAGATTGTGGAGCAATAACCCCATTAGGGGCAACAGGAGGTTCTATAAAATTTGAACCAGAGCTATCCAACATAGAGGCAGATAGAAGCAGCTTTGTTTGTGGCAGGATGGGAGTCAGATGGATAGTATTCACTGTATTATTGTTCAGATAGTCGGAACAGGTCCTCGCCCTTAATGAGCTGCCACCATCCTCCAAATTCGGAGATGTAGTAGCTGCTAGACGTTCTTCCTGGGCATCAATGGAAATATCCTGTTTTCCATAGAAGATACAGCTATTATCGACTGGAGTGCGTGGAGTGATGCCCATCATGTTAAGTTCCTCACTCCTATCTTGGGAGTGAATTTGAGCATGAACCATGCTTTTCAGAAAAATAGAGTCCAAAGAGCCAACCACTGGTGTATGAGGAAGCTTACCCAGAGAGATAGGACGGGAATTCAAAGGAGGGGTAACTACTTTCGAAACGGGAGAGGGAACCACCACAGCAGATTGAATGGAGTCCATAGAAGCCTCCATAACTGACGGACTCCTAAGGCCCTTACGTGTCATCCAGAAGAGGGGCTAAGCCTAGGGAATCAAGTGACAGAGAACCAAAGAATTAGCAGCAAGACAACTCTGTAAATAGCAGAGGGGGAAAGCTTCAAAACTAAATGTTTAAAATCAATATCACAGACAAGTAAAGTACAGTTTGGAAGAATAATACCCAAATGTTTGTGACGCTACACAGTAGTAAAATAGTAGAAGTGGTAGCTAAAATAGGTCAATAGATAGAAATCAATAAAAACTACCACTGATACACATTAAAACACACAAGTATGGATCCTACCATAAATTCAGGAAATACATAGGGAGGGGTGTATAATAGATCAGTATTATTTGAATAATGTGATAGAGAGCTCATAGCGGTGAAAAAAAGTCTCATAAGTCTGCGGATGTCCGAAAAAGGCCCCAAGTCACAGGGTAAGGAACACCCAACAGCTTGAGGAGCTGCCAGAGTCGACTCTTCCCCCCTTAACCTAGTGACGAGTATAAGTTAGAGAGTGTCGAAAGGCAGCCTGAGACCCTGGCCTAAGGTACTCACAGAGTCACTGTTGATGAGTAAAGTGGCCGTTGCACAGGGGCACAGGTCACAGCCAAACAGCAAAACAGAAGCTCCAGGCCTTACTGCCCCCAGGGCTTAACGCCGCAAGGGTGGTTGGGCTGGCCGGATAGAGCAGCAAGAGCTCTGCTCGCAGTGCTGCTGTAGACTGATAGACTGCAGGCAGGAGAGAGCGTTCAAAAGGCAAAAGCGCTCCTTCAAAGATTCAGAAAACAGAATTCAGAATGTACCCCAATTACAAACAGGGAAGATTCCAGAAGGAACCCAAAGAGGGTCAGCAGAGGAGGAGCAGGCGTCCGGGCAAAGTAGGTTTCTACCAACCCCTGCAGCTGTAACCATGATGTATGTCGCACCCAGCAGAGCAACAGGGATTTACCCCAATTACAAACAGGGAAGCTTCTAGGAGGAACCTAAAGACGAGCAGGCGTCCAGGCTAAATAGGGTTCTACCAAGCATGCACTACTTTGCATCCCACATCTTTGATCAGGCTGAGTAGCGGGCCTCGTTATGGAGCACCACAACAAACACTTAGATGGTCAGATAGCACAATAAGCTAAGTGCTCCCCCCTGATATCTGTGCGCAGCCTACTGTGGCAGGCTCAAATCCTGGCTGGGTCAACTCAGCCTTTCATCCTTCCGAGTTCAATAAATTGAGTAACACTCTGGGGGATAATAATGTCTTCTGTCATTTCAGTGCTCTGAGACCTATGGGTGTGTAGCGCTATATGAGAAATAAATGATTATTATTAATATAATAAATAGCTACAATAAAACAACTACCTCAAATGGCATTTATATATTTATTTCATTTATAAAGCGTACTAACAACCCACATACATGGATGCAATGTTACAGATACCAGCTATTTTCAAACAATAGAACAACAATTGGCAGGCGGATCAGATATAGGCTTAGAGGAGAAAGGACCATCAAAGAAAACAGCCAGGTTTTGGGGGAGCTTCGGAAAACCCAGTATGAAGGTTCAGCTCTCAGGGTGGAAGGCAGGGAGTTCCACAGTTTGGCTACAATTTGGTATGCAGTGATAAAATCGCAGCAAAAATGTCACCTATACAAAAAACGCGGCAAAAATGCAGAGGTTTGACCCGGTAAAGGTGTGCCCCATTATACCATTTAAGAGGAGCGGGCGTTGCAGGGGTGTCCCCCGCATCCTTTACATGGATTGCGGTGGAAAAACCACAGCATTTTTTCCGCGATATTTTGTAACCACAGCAATTTTTGCCAGGATTTTAACACATGGAATATACAATATAGGGGAAACTCAAACCTCAAGCTTTAGATCCTCTTTAGATCCTCTGACTTTCGGTTGGAGAAGGCGGTGCGCTTATGGGGTCCTATTTGGCCTGGACGAATTGGGCTCTGGAGATTTCCTGAGAGAGGTGTGGGGGCAGCATTGGAGAGGCACGTATGGGTACTGGACAGTGTTTGGAAGGTGATACGTTCGTATATACGTAGCCAGTGCACTGCTCTCCTGGCTGCAGAGATACGTACTCTCTTTGGGATATTAAGGGCTGCTCTGAGAGCATTATTTTGTATGGTTTGCAACTTCTGAAGGTTTTTGGACAAAGTGCCAGTGAAGAGGACGTTCCAGTAGTCACGCCTAGAGCTGATGACTGCTCGAGCAATGGTTAGGCAACTATCTGTCGATAGAAAGGATCTAGATGCATTTAGTAGTTTGGTCGCAGAGGCTGCTGAGGGGGCGATTGCACTCACTTGGCGGGACAGTGAGAGATTGGTATCGAAGTAGACACCTTTCTAAAGGCAACAGGAACCAAGATATTGTCGATATAGAACGCTGAACATTAGTCGTTGAGATTTTTCAGTTGGGCAGGAGGCCTTACCAGCAGGAGCTCTGTCTTATCCCCATCCAGGCTTGAATTGTGGAGTAGGCGATATTGAGAGTGTTTGAGTCTTAATTTGTGTCATCCGCATAGTTGGTGTAGGCTATGCATGAGTCCAGAATGTCAAAGAGGGTTATACTGGAGATGTTATAGAGTGTGGGGGATATGCACGAGCCTTGAGGTACCCCACATGGGATAGGTGTTGGCGATGGACTAGCTCTCTCAGCAAACACTCTTATGACTCTCCCCTCTAAAAAGGAGGCGATCCAAGTTGTGGCTTCAGGGGAGAAGTTAGCAAGCACATGCAAGAATGTAGGTCTGCAAATCCTGAATGGGAGAACGAAAGGCAATGCCTTCGGACAACTTAATTTTAATTAAACTAAGGGCAGTCGAGTAATCAATGATGCAATCACTGATTTAGCCAGCTCTGACATTGGTGGTTATATTGTCAACGAGCAATCACCACTCTCAGACCCGTGCCACCTGTGTTTATAAATTAAAACAACACTGGCATAACAAATGATAACATCCCTATGAAGGAACTTTCCAATTACCCCCACTTGGCTTGACATGAGAGGGTAAACACGAATTCATCATTAATAGCCATTGATAAAGTGCGCTGCTAACACAAGGGGCCTCCTACTGCTGGCTCGCATGAATACACCATTAACAGCTCCTAAGCTTATAAAGACTCCTTTGAACAGGTAGGTTTTAAGCTTGCGATGAAAGATAATGGTGGATGTGCCTATTTTCAGTGCAAAAGTATTCCATAACTGGGCAGGAAACACCAAAAAACCACAACCTCCTTCATGGGCCTGTCAAAGTTGAGGGATCACAAGCAAGCCAATGTCATCTGGCTAAGAGCGGTGGGATATGACTAGACACTGATGAAAAAAGAAGTTCTGAATCACTTGGAGTCGCTCAGTCTAGTAGCCTGGTAGCCCCCTCCAGTACAGAGAATTGGCATCATCTAGACACAAATCAATGATTGATGATGACACAGAGACTCTCTCTCAAGGAGGCAAGAAAGGGAACATTTGACAGAGGCGCCTCGGCTAAAAAAGAAAAAGGCAGGCAGTTGACACCGGATTTATTTGAGGGCCCTGTCAGCACGTCATCCAATTTAAACCCCCCACCCCCTGTATTTCACACATTGTGCATCGCTCCAACCCATTGTGCTGTTATGTAGAAGTCGGAGGTCCACCTGAAATAATCCCAGTTATGCTGCAGTTCCAAAGGAGAGAATTCCTACTTATTCACGATCTGATCCAGCACCCGCTCCCCATCCAACAGATGAGGGGCTGCACGAGAGTCCAAATGAAGCCCCAAACAGCTAGGGGATAATGATGACAGCGGGGGGCCCCTACATACCACAGAGTGAGGCTCTCCAGGGGGGGAATCAAATGGACAAAGAGCATCAGTGGATCTTGCACAGATACCAGGGGCTGGCGATGGCTGGATGATGCATAATACTTATGCACACAATACAACTATAGCGCCTAGAGTTAGAGCACAGGCCCAACACAGCCAGAAGAGCAGGCTATATATCTAGTTAGTCAGGCCCTAGGCCGCAAAGGCCACATCACACACCAAGGAGGGCAACAGAAGCACCCCTGTGAAACATGCTTCCGTCAAAGTCTGCGAGCGGGGGCCGTTCCGCTTGCCAGGTCACACCTGGTAGGTGGAAAGGCATCCGGCTCGCAGACTTGTAATCTGCCGGTCTGGTAACAACGGTGCCAGTGAGCCTGCCGGCACCATTGTTAGCGGACCGACAGGGTCATAATAAGGTCCAATGTCTGTAGACTGACGTAGGGTGGAAACCCAGGTAAGGCCCAGTTCCTTTCCATGTGTACCCAGAACAAAGCAATCGACCCCCACGGGATACCAGTGGAGACCCAGAAGAACAGATCCAGTGGAATGCTCATGATCCAGCAGAAACAGAGGGTGGCCATGCTGCTCCCATCTTGGACTTTCTGCATCCAGCCAAAGGGACCGAAGGCCCCATTAATTTTGCGACCGATGAGCCTGAGCTCGAACCAGACTGTCAAGTTGTAGATTCCCAAAGCGAACACTCAACTAACATGAATCTGGTCCATAACCAGAGACAGTCTGTCTCAGGCACGGAGAGCTCCGAGGGCCCTATGAAGAACCAACCTGCCCCAAAACTTTGGAAAAAAGTCAGGACCATAACCAGGGACAGTCTGTCTCAGGCACGGAGAGCTCCGAGAGCCCTATGAAGAACCAACCTGCCCCAAAACTTCAGAAAAAAGTCAGACCATAACCAGGGACAGTCTGTCTCAGGCACGGAGAGCTCCGAGAGCCCTATAAAGAGCCAACCTGCCCCAAAACTTCAGAAAAAAGTCAGGGCCATAACCAGGGACAGTCTGTCTCAGGCACGGAGAGCTCCGAGAGCCCTATGAAGAACCAACCTGCCGCAAAACTTCGGAAAAAAGTCAGGGCCATAACCAGGGACAGTTTGTCTCGGGCACGGAGAGCTCCGAGAGCCCTATGAAGAACCAACCTGCCCCAAAACTTTGGAAAAAAGTCAGGACCATAACCAGGGACAGTCTGTCTGAGGCACGGAGAGCTCCAAGAGCCCTATGAAGAACCAACCTGCCCCAAAACTTCAGAAAAAAGTCAGGACCATAACCAGGGACAGTCTGTCTCAGGCACAGAGAGCTCCGAGGGCCCTATGAAGAACCAACCTGCCCCAAAACTTCAGAAAAAAGTCAGGACCATAACCAGGGACAGTCTGTCTCAGGCACGGAGAGCTCCGAGAGCCCTATGAAGAACCAACCTGCCGCAAAACTTCGGAAAAAAGTCAGGGCCATAACCAGGGACAGTTTGTCTCAGGCACGGAGAGCTCCGAGAGCCCTATGAAGAACCAACCTGCCCCAAAACTTCGGAAAAAAGTCAGGACCATAACCAGGGACAGTCTGTCTCAGGCACGGAGAGCTCCGAGGGCCCTATGAAGAACCAACCTGCCCCAAAACTTCGGAAAAAAGTCAGGACCATAACCAGGGACAGTCTGTCTCAGGCACGGAGAGCTCCGAGAGCCCTATGAAGAACCAACCTGCCCCAAAACTTTGGAAAAAAGTCAGGACCATAACCAGGGACAGTCTGTCTCAGGCACGGAGAGCTCTGAGGGCCCTATGAAGAACCAACCTGCCCCAAAACTTCGGAAAAAAGTCAGGACCATAACCTGGGACAGTCTGTCTCAGGCACGGAGAGCTCCGAGAGCCCTATGAAGAACCAACCTGCCCCAAAACTTCATAAAAAAGTCAGGACCATAACCAGAGACAGTCTGTCTCAGGCATGGAGAGCTCCGAGAGCCCTATGAAGAACCAACCCACGCCAAAACTTCAGAAAAAAGTTTTACCAAAGAAGAGGGGAAAAGAGAAATTGCATCGCCAGCCCCAAGTGGGCATGCTTGGAAGCCGATCCATCGCCACATCTGAAAATATAAGAACAAAATAGCTGGCGCCAAATAGAAAAGGTGAGGCGGGCAAGAGCATCCTTCCCAGTCCCCTGCTTTCAAATGCCTTAAAAGACTTCTTCAAGAAGCACTGTAAAAGAAAACTGGATTCATCCGTTGAACTATCAGACGTAGACATTTTGGAGGCAGTACAGGGACAATTTCCTGTAAACAAAGCACGTAAATTGGAGCTGCAATCGACAAATAAAGACTGTGCACCCTCATCACCCCCACATCCCCCTCTCTACCTCTCGCCTCAAGAGAAGTTGGACAAAGGACAAGATCGCTGAAGGAGCTTGGGTGGGGTTGTGGGGGTGATGTTCAGATCGACACACAACATGGAGAGAGTCTGGATACACAGCCTAAGACGTCCGGTGTCTCAGTGGGCAAGAACCTGCAGTCCGATCCTCCTAACTTGCAGAGGTTACATCCTAAGAAAAGACCTGAGTCGGGGGAGAGCAAGGTCTAGTGGGCTTGCCACTACCACCACGAGACTCAAATAGCGAAATAACCCCGAGCCCAGCCTTTTGCCATCTAAGGGACAAATCTAAGGAGTTTGGTTCATCCAAGGTAAAAGCTGTTGAAGTGCCAACTATCCTCATACTTCGCTGACAGATCGAGACTCACCTCCGATGGTACTGAGTGCAGGAGTGTCGAAGCCTTGTGAACCTCCTAGTATCACTCTTAGTCCCAACCATCACTGGACCTCGTTGGTGTGCACTCCAACTAGAAACCGACGAACGAGTGAAATCCCTTGCACAACATCAAAAGACACTCCTTCAAAGAAGCCAGATCTCTTGACCATCATGTCAACCGTAACAATTGCTCTGGCACCTTTCAGCAAGCTGTACGAGTCAGTAAACGACACCCTGAAGGACCAGACAACCATCATCGCGATGATGCACTCAAAGCTCGTCTATCTTGAAGGCTATACAATAGCTATGGAGAAAGAATCGGCAGAACAACAATCATTATGGGAAAAGAAATTCCTTTTGTACCAAGCTCCACCAAACCTACGATCCCCAGTGCGACAGAAAAAGATCCAAATAATGGAGTCTGAAACCCAAACGTCCCCTGTGCCACCCTGGGCGACGTCCCTTTCAGCACATAAGGGACTGGTGAATAGTGCCACTCAATGTAAGTTAAATCTTACTGAACAACTGTCCTTCGATCAGCTCGACTGCACTTCAGGAAAACCATATCACCATCAAAATAAGGGTCCAGTCTTGAACCCATTGACTCAGAAACCTGTCCATCAACTGAAAAAACCCACTGTGGAGTAGTTGTCAAATCTTTCTCCTAAAACGCAGGTCTCGGTTAATGTACCTAAAGGGTTCTCGATTTTTGAAAATATGAAAATAAAGGCAAAAACGGGTAAAGACAAAAAGTGCTGAGTGATGCTTTGCCTAGCAATAAAGGAACATCCAGCCTCGGGCCACTACATACCTGTACCGAGTACCAGTACACTGAAAATCCGCAAGTAGTCTACCAAACCACAAGTCTTAAAAGATAAGCCCACGTGGGAGGGAGGCGTGGTGGACCTGGTGAAATCACCAGTAACAGTTGAAGATTTCATGGCGGACCAAGGTCTAATGGACACAATGCAACATCTCTCCCAAGACCTCGACCTACAAATAGAGGAGTCCTCTTCCCCGGTGATGAGTGAAATTAATGGTCCTCGCTGGACCGAGGAAGTGATACGACCGAAGTCGCATGACGAAGAAAAAGGAATCCTTGACTCAACCTTTACGACGCTAGAAGCCAAATCTAAAGACTTAGGCCACTCAGTAGACTGGACCTCAACCTCTGACAAATCTATGTAGCCACATAAAAAGATTGTTCCTGCGACCCAGCACAACAACTCAACTCCTGGCAAACAGGACCAGAACTAGTGACGATACCTGGTCGAGTCCAATCGATCTAACTGGCGGTACCACGTCCAGGAAACATCACAGAAGAGAAAAAGAGCCAGGCACGCGGAAGCCCCGCCACAAGCCAAAAACCACCATAGACCCTCTGAAGAGACTCGAAAATTCAAATTAGAACAAATGTCGAGCAACAAGGAAGATCTGGTTCTGAATAGAAGAACCGTTCTACGCTTACTCTCTAATGTTCGGAAACTGAGATCTCTGAAGACGGATGACTTCATATTGATCGAACCCTATCACAGGGAGAACAGGGAGCCGAAGGCTAAAGCATATTGTTAGGCAGAAACCTGTGCAGTTCCCTCTGGGACCACTGCAAAAGATTTAAGACTACAGGTGTTTGGCAGTAAACCCACTTGGTAGCTGTGGCTGAGCAGTCAGACTTCCCTCAAGAAGAGTTAGGCAGTATACAGAGTATTCACAATAGGTCAAATGAACACAGTAGAACAAGCAAACACTGACCAGAGCTTGGTGTAAAAGAGATATAATTATTTATTTAAAACCACATCGAATAAAACACACAGGCACTAATATTAAGCAGTTCAAAAACACGGTCACTAAAAGATATACACTCCCTTAAAGGAATATTAGACAAGTCTTAAGTAAAGCCCCACTTATTTTCAGACATCGGGGAGCGCTTAACGCAGATGGCACTCTAATAATTCGGTTTAAAAAGGGAGAGAAAAGCAGAGTATACATTGAAACAGATCAAGCACTTTCACAAGAACACAGCAAGAGAGGAAGGCAGAATCAAACCGCGAAGTTAGAGTTCAGAAAGCCGGATCCATTTTAAGAGGATCAGAACGAAATGTGTCCAAGGTCACACGGTTGAAAAGTGCACAAAAGTCTCGAAAAGGTTCAGAAAGAGTTGGACCAAAAGAAAGGGACCAGTTAGATGGTCAAGGCGGCCAGCCCAGTCCAGAAGGTTAAGGGATTATTATTACCTTGTAGCAATCTTTAGAAAGGGAGGCCTGGCGGACACGGTACCTTAAAGTGGTGAGAATACTCCAGCGGGGGCAGTTGTTCCTGGCAGCAGATGCAAGTCGGTGCTTTGTCCGGGGGAAGAGAGGATCTCGTCGGGGAGGAAGACAGGAGTCCGTTGCACTGCCAGGGAAGAAACCAGCAGCGGAGTTCTCAGTTAAAAGGAGCGGTCCTTTTGTTCGCGGTCCAGTGGTAAGTGGCTATCCGGTTGCTGGGGTGCTTGGCACGGGCAATTCAACCACAAGACGTCCTGGGATGCGAGGAAAAGAAGGTAAACTGGTTGTGGGAACTGGTTGGGGAAGAAGACTCTCCAGCAGGGAGATCTTCTGTGTCGTCGGGAAGTGGTGAGTCGGTTCCGCAGGGCTCCACCAGTGGTGTCATCGTAGCAGGTCGGCTCAGCTTCTCCCTCGTCGGATTCTCAGGTCCTGTGGCGACTTCTGAAGTTCCAGTCCCCAAAGCCCTGCTTTTATGCAGCACACCCCCATTCACTCAGCCTAGCTGTCAATCAAACATGCTAAGAGGTTAGCCGGCCGGCTCACCACTTGGGCCAATCACACAAGAGTGCGACTTGAGTTACCAAGGTAACTCAGTCCAGGGTGCCTAAACCCCCTCCCACACCTCCTGTGGTACCCAGACAGAGTGGCACCACTTTTGGAGGCTTCTGTGGAGAAGCCCGCCAAAAGTGGAACAAAGGGCTCGACTTGGGTTGGAGTCACAGAAGAGAACACAAACGCCATTTTAGAATCGAGTCCTGTCAAAAAATACCAACCGGCGAATTAATATTAAATAAATAAACCGGCGGTATGTTCGAGGCTATGAGAATTAAATAATTAAAGTTGGTAGCCTCGAACAATGGGAAAATCCCATAGGGATATATTCGCGGTCGAATATAAAAAGTAGTATCCACTGCCACCAGCCAAAACTTGATCAGGGGTGACGGAGACGTGCCCCCTCGACTAACAGACACTGGGGCAATCAAATTGCCCCGACCAGTACGTCCACAATATGATGGTTTGTACTGGCTTCTGTTCATAATTTGGGACTAGTAAAGCCAATGGTGACTTTACATGCCCTGGGAGACAGTAGTCAGTCCCAGGGTATGGAGTCTATGGTGGGTTGTCACTATGACACCCCTGTGTCACTGCACGGAGGGTGCTGTGTAACACACATAGTAAAAACACATGAGGCCCTATGGAGTAAAAGACCCCATAGCCCATTAAACACAATATAGATTCAAAGGAATACACTCAAATCATGCCCAAGAGTGAAGGTAAAAGAGTCTCACTCTTGGCAGGAGAAAAAAATAAACCCCAGAAATCCAGCAAAGCTGCTGGGGGGACTCACTAGGTTAGGAAATTCAGCCTAAACAGAGAATTCTCCCTAACACTCGCCGCCCCCCAGACCAAGGGACAGGAGGATTTAATCCACTCCTGGATGAATCTCATACCTCTAGTCGATGACATACATCCTAGAGAGACCATCAGCATTTTGGTGGTGACACCCTGACCTGTGCTCAATGGTGAAATCAAACCCTTGCAGGCAGATTGACCATCTCAATAGTTTTGGGTTTTCCCCTTTCATTTGCATTAACCATCTCAAGGGTTGGTGGTCAGTCTGAATGACAAAAGTAGAACCATACAAGTATGGCCTAAACTTCTTCAGAGCCCACACAATAGCAAAACACTCTCGTTCAATGTTTGCCCACCTTGTTTCAGGATCCTTCAGTTTTCTACTGATGAAGCAAATGGGGTGCTCCCTACCTTTCCCATCCAGTTGACTAAGGACTGCACCTATTCCTACATTTGAAGCATCTGTTTGCACAATGAAAGTTTGGTGGTAGTCAGGAGCTCTGAGTACTGGGGCTTGGCAAAGAGCCTTTTTCGGGGTTTCAAAGGCCTGATTGCATTCCTCATTCCACCTAACCGTTTTAGGGAATTTAGGAGAGGAGATGACATTCAGTGGAGAAGCTATGGACCCATAGTTCTCAATGAAATTCCTGTAATACCCAGTGAGGCCTAAGAAGGCTCTCACCTGGGTCTGAGTAGTAGGTGTTGTCCAATTTTGCACAGCTTCAATCTTACTGGGCAAAGGCCTTATTTCCCCACCTCCTACCTCATGTCCAAGGTAGACCACTTTACTCTGCCCAATCTGGCATTTACTTGCCTTTATGGTCAGATTGGCCTTTCCAAGAGCCTGCAAAACATATCTCAGGTGGTCCACATGTTCCTCCCAGGAATTGCTGAACACTGCTATGTCATCCAAGTATGCCATGCAGAAGTCCTCCATCCCATTCAGAACCTGGTTTACCATCGTTTGAAATGTAGCAGGTGCATTTTTCAATCCAAAAGGCATAACCTTAAAGTGGTATAAGCCAACTGGGGTAGAAAATGCAGTTTTCTCCTTGGCATGGTCTGTCAGGGCTATTTGCCAATAGCCTGACGTCAAGTCAAATGTGCTGAGGAACTTGGCTGCACCAAGTCTATCCTCCAACTCATCTGTCCTTGGCAAAGGGTGGGCATCAGTCTTAGTGACTGCATTAAGAGCTCTGTAATCCACATAGAATCTAAGTTCCTTAGATCCTGCCTTTGGTACTAACACAACTGGGCTAGACCATGGACTAGTAGAGGGCTCTATTACCCCGAGATCAAGCATCTTGCTGACCTCACCTTTGATGTGGGTTCTTACATTCTCTGACATTCGATATCCTCTGCTTTTGACTGGCAGACAGTGACCAGTGAGTATGTCATGCTGTCCCCAAGGGGTCAAGCCTGGTGAAAGTGAGAACAGGGAGGCAAACTGATTTAACATAGATTTGCACTCTTCCTATTGCTCAGGTGTCAGGTTTGAAGAGAGATTTACTCCTTCAATCTTTTCGTCTAAAGGTAAGCCTCTGAGGAGATCAGGAAGAGCTTCACTCTCTTCTTCTTCCTCTGATGATGCTAGAAGCAAAGCTCCTAAATCAGGTCTGGAGACATACGCTTTTAGTCTGTTGGTGTGGAAGACTGTTGGAGCCTCCTTGGGGTTGCCTAAGTCCATCAGATAGTTGACCTCTCCAAGCTTACCCACAACCTTGAAGGGTCCCATCAATTTGTCTTGCAAGGCCCTCTGCCTTATTGGAATCATATTGGAATCATAACGAGAACTAGCTGGTCCTGAGTAAACTGAGTAAACTCAACCATGTTAGCCTTTTGGTCATGCCAGTGCTTGACCAGTGCTTGTCCAGCTTTCAAGTTATCACTTGCTTCTGCCATCATTTGTGACATTCTCCTTCGGAGACCTATCACATAGTCAGTCACTCTGACTGGCTTGGGGGAAGGAGCACTTTCCAACCCCTCCTTGATCAGGCCCAATGGACCTCTGACCGGATGACCATGAAGAAATTCAAAGGGAGAATAACCTACTCCCTCCTGAGGGACTTCTCTATAAGCAAAGAGAAGGCATGGTAGTAGAAGGTCCCACTTTATTTTAAGGGGGTCCTCTAAAGCACCTATCATGCTCTTCATGGTTTTGTTGAACCTTTCGACCAGCTCATTTGTCTGAGGGTGGTATGCGGTTGAGAACTTGTAAGTAACTCTGCAGGTTTTCCACATGGCCTTCATGTAGTGGGACATAAAATTCGACCCCCTATCAGAGATCACTTCCTTAGGAAACCCAACCCTGGTAAAAATACCAAGGAGGGCCTTAGCCACAGCCGGAGCTGTAACAGTCCTCATAGGAATTGCCTCAGGGTACCTAGTAGCATGGTCTACTACAACAAGTATAAACCTGTTCCCTGAGGAGGTTGGAGGATCAAGGGGACCAACAATGTCGATCCCTACTCTCTCAAATGGGACTCCCACTACAGGGAGAGGCACTAAAGGTGCCACATTCTTGGAGCCAACCTTACCAGAAGTCTGGCAGGTGTGGCAGCTCCTGCAGTACTTATCTACTTCAGCCCCCATCTTTGGCCAATAAAAGTAGAGTGAGAGCCTTTCCTTAGTCTTCTTGAAGCTCAAGTGACCAGCCAAAGGAATCTCATGGGCTAACTGCAAGAACTGTGGTCTGTTCTCTTGGGGTACTACAAGTCGTTTGTTGTCCCCAGGTGCAGACTCCGTTGGTTCACTGTAGAAGAGGCCATCTTCCCAGTGTAAGCTCTTGCCCTTCAGCCTGAGCATCTGCCTGGTGGCGAAGACCTTCCAGAGTTGGACATTCTCTCTGTCCCTTACTGAAGTCTGCCCTGTTGAGTCCACCTTCTGCCAGTAAAGACTGCAGCTCAGGATGGTCAACAGGATCCAAATCTCCAATGAGTTCCTGGCCTTCCACTAGCTCTTCTTCAGAGTCTAGTTCAGCTGGAGGGGGAGTTACTGGTGTAACTTTGGACAACCCCGGGGAAGTCCTTGTTGGCTGCACTGGAGTGCTGGCTGTGAGGTTCTTTTTAGAAGTTTTAGGTTTCCCTTTTCCTTCTAGTTTCTTAGAGACAGCAGCTGACATCTCCAGTGGAGCAGGAGTGATCTCTTTCTTCATCATATCCTTGGGAGTACCTCTCATGGTTCTCTCCCTTGCAGGTCTGGTGAGCTCCTGTAACCTTTTACTAGGAGGTCTGGGGGTATGAGGCACTACTCCAAGAGTTTTTAAGTCATTACCCAGCAGAACCCTTCCTGGCACCTCACTTTGTATGCTGACAGTTATCTTCACAGTCATGTCATTACACTGGATGAGAACTGGTAATTGGGGAACCATCTGCACAGGCCCTCCAGCTAACTTGGTGAGGGGTTTGGGTGCCTTTATGGAGTAAAGGACCCCATAGCCCATAAAACACATTAATAGTCAAAGGAACACCATAAATCATGTCCAAGAGTGGGAGAAAAAGAGTCTCACTCTTGGCAGGAGAAAAAAAACAAACTCCAGAAATCCAGCAAAGCTGCTGGGGGACTCACTAGGTTAGGAAATTCAGCCTAAACAGAGAATTCTCCCTAACACATAGCTGCACATAAAAGCTTGTGTGGTGCAGGTCCTACCGTCAGATGTCGACAGAGATCTTCAGCAAATGGGATTTCGGCTCCCTGAAATCAAAAAGACTCAATCGGGAAACCCCACCAGCTTGAGTGGGGGAGCGATGGTGAAAAGAAATTCCCGATACATATCCAAAACCGAGGGGCTATACAAAAATTCAAGATGGGGCAACCAGCCCCGATCAATTCGGGAACCAAATTACAGTCTGACTCATCAAACACCAAAAAGATCTGACCCAGATAACTTCACCCATCCTCAAAAGGAGGAAAATCGATCTAGAGCCAGATGTCTGTGTTCCGTGAAAAGGGAAGACCTGAGGCCAGAAGGGGCATTCGAAAAAAAGGCATCTGGAAGAGGTCCGTGGACCTCCGAAACTAAAACCACTGAACCTGAGTACAAAACATACACAAGAGAACCGACGAGAAAAGCAGAGGAAGAAAAAGCAAGCAAAGGAATATGGACCTGGCTCCCAAAAATGGTGGTCAGTCATAATGTAGAATCCAATAATGTAGAAAGTCAAAATGTTGATTTTTTTTTTAGAAAACAATAATGTCGAAAAACAATAATGTCGAATTGTTTCTACATTATTTAGAATTTTTTTGAAAAAAATAAATAAATATATATATAATTTAAATGTGTTGAGTATGAGTGTGGTGGGGGGTTGGAGGGGTGGCCGGGGGGTGTTGGGTGAAGGGGGTTGGGGGGGGGGGCCCTAGTAAATGATACTCTTCTTGTTTATGTATTTATTGATAGTGCTAATTGAGATTTTTTTCGACATTTTTTTTCCAAAAAATTGACTCTTTTCATTATATGTATAGGTTTTCGACATTATTGTTTTCTACATTTTTGTAAGTCGACATTTTTTTTTCTACATTATGACTATAAACCCCCAAAAATCCTTGCAATGAAGTCAACAAGATAGCAATCACTAGATTTAACTCAGAGGAGCTGGGACGGAACTTTGCATGCCCCGGACATCATTACAATATCATCATTGACAATGGGGTCATGGAACACCAGAGGCCACACGCATTTTACCCAACCAGGAGGACCTGATTTAGGGGCATTTGACATTCTGTGTCTGCAGGAGACCTGGCTGGAGGAAAAGCCGCACGCAATGTTTTCATGATTGTAATTTCGCCCGCTGTTAAAGGGCTATTAGGCCAACCATCATCAGGCCTCCTTTTAGCGGTGCGTGCCGCTCAGGGGTTAACATCACAAAAAAAGATATCGGAGTCCTACGGGCAGCTTGTAACACTTCTAACCTGGGAACACCGCAGACCACTGAGTACGAAGTTGGAAACGACTCAACTGGCCATTATCACTCTTTATTGGAACCCCAAAAGAACGACGATTAAAAACTTTTGTGCATCAGTGGCAGAGTCAATAGATGAGCTATATGTAGACCATCAGGTAACGGGCATAATTATCTGCGGCGACCTGAATGCCAAATGTGCAAAACTTAGTTTGACCAAAGTAACGGAAAATCTGGGGTTGCACGCAGAGGAACGAGGGGCCGCGTGGATAGACCTAATGAACTCACAGAACTTCCATAACGCAGCTGTGGTGCAGGCCGACATCCATCAGATACCTTCGTGGGAAAGAGACACCTTGTTGGCTACGTTAGACTATATTTTCATTTCCCACGCACTACTTCCTTTAACTGAAGAAAGACCACAATTTGCTGACTATGTCCTGGAAAGCAAGGCGCCCTCTAAACCCATCCTACAAGCCCAACATTGAAGTCAATAACCAACAGACTCGGCTGCGGCTCACGACAAACAGCATTGCTGACTTAACAAGAAAGTATAGGAAACAAGTTCCCGGCAGGGAAGAAGGTGTATTTGCGTCAGCATTGAATTACCAACCTCTGCTATCAATATACAGAGTGGGACAGACCTCAAGAAGGAAGCCTAGTTTACCAAGAAATCATGGCTATGACAAGGTTCTGGTCGAAAGAAGGCACAAACTAAGAAAACTAAAAAGGACGGCAAGCAAAATACGCTGCAATCCAGAACGGCTCTACTTGTGGAGATTAAGAATTACAAATCATGGCTCAAAAATCACCGGATTAGTCTTTACCAACACGATGCTGAAGAAATGCTGAAAATTGTGAGCAGTAAGAAATCCAGAGAATTCTGGGCTCTAATAAAGAACATAGATTCCCGAACCAACGACACGCTCACAAACTTGGTAGGTGAAAATAAATGCGTGAACCATTTTACGAGCTTACTCGAACTCCCAACAGGGCATTCTCCGACTCCTGGAAAAAACAACATGAAGACATCAAAACAGTTATCCAGAAACTGAAATCGTCCAGAGCCCCAGGTCCTGATGGTCTGATAAACATAGACCTACAACTTCACCCAGAGGAGTGGACAAGTCTTATCAGTCAGATCTTTAGTCGCTGCAAGGAACTTAAAACAATCCCGACTTTGTGGACCTCGGCGGTGGTGGTGCCAATCTTTAAGAAGGGCAGTAGGGAAGACCCAAACAACTATCGCCCAATCTCCCTTCTAGACATCATTGGAAAGGTTTTCGCATCCCTCCTTCTCTCAAGATTTCAGGCATGGGCTAGACTCTCCCCATGTGCTGACCCGTTCCAAACTAGTTTTATGAAAAACGCGAGCACATCAGTGAATATTATGCTTTTGAACATCATTAAAAGCAAGATCAGAACCGGCGCCCCGGGATTGTTCCTAGCCTCATCGACCTAACTCAAGCATTCGACCGAGTGGACCGCGAGAAACTCTGGAAGAGGCTTGAAGCCTGGGAGTGCCCACCTTCCATCTTGGGCCCTTTCACCGCACTACATACCAACACTAAAATGTGTGTGCGGCTCAGTCAACAAGGCCTTCTGTCGGCCGAAATACCCTCCAAAAGGGGGGTTAAGCAGGTCTACCCTCTGGCTCCTGCTTTGTTCATCGCTTTCCTGGGGGACAATAAAGAATCCACAACAACAGTAAGATCATTTCTGCCCAAAATTGGCAATTGCAGTGTCCCTCGGTTGCTCTATGCCAACGACATGATATTGTTGGATCAAACCCCCATCGGCCTCCAAAGGTAATTGAATAACTTGGCACTATACATTGAACAAAACGACCTGGAAATAAACAAGAACAAGACTAAAATCCTGACTCTGGAGACATTTCCAAAAAGAGGCGCTATATTGAGATGGACTTTGGACGGTTCTGAAATTGAATCTGTCGCTACTTCAAATACCTGGGAGTCACGTTTGATAGCTCAAAATCTGAAGGCAGAATGCAGCAAGTCCTCTGGGATAAAACGCAAAACCTAACCTCGCAAACCAGACCAATTGACAAAAAATTTTGAAGGTTTTCTTTGTTGCCTGCAATTCAATTTTACAAAACCAAAGTGGTACCATCTATTGTGTATGGGATGGACGCATGTCCCTCTAGCCCAGTAACAATATGGCCTAAGCTGGAAGGTTTCTTGTGGAGATCCGTTCTCAATATACCTAAGTCGACCTCTATTGCAGTCATCAGACGTGAATTGGGCTTGCTCTCGTTGTCAGCAATGGTAGAACAGAGCAGTGTGCAACTTTACAGGAAGATCCTAATGATAGAAAGCCCGCCAGCCTACCAACTGATTGCTGAAGAGGCCAAAAAGGGACACTGCAACATGTTAAATACCTGAGTGACCGCAAAAAACTTCAATTGGAAACTACAACCTGCACTGAAGAAGATTTAATTTCCAACCCCCAGAGAGTCGAAAAAAAAATTGAAGATCTGGAGTGGATCAACGCCCAAGAATTGGCAGCAAGTAACAAACTGCTAAGTCACCTGTCCAAGACGGCTAGAAAATTAAAAGAAACCAAAGCATACATTAACAAATTTCCAGATAAAACTCTAAGAAGCACATTCATGAGAGCACAACTAAATCTTCTTCCGATACACGAAATCTTGGAAATAAGATCAATGTCAAACTCACACGAATCAGACTATGTGCAGAGGAATACCATTGGGAAACCGTAAGACACCTACTGATGTCCTGTCCGGCAACCAGAGGAGCGAGAGCCATATACCTTACTCTGTTGTTTTCAGACTGCAATTTATGGGAAGAAGAGACTTGGTGGGCCCGCTTGATTTCAGGTGAAAGACCAGATGGACTATCGCTGCAGGAAAAGATTTTAAAACTAGGCATGGACAACATAGAAGCTCTACCTACTTAATCAGATGGAAATATCTTCATGATCTCTTATTCTTCATCATCTCTTGTAAAAGTCATACTGACTAAATACAAGTCATAAAATAAATCTTTAAAAAAAGAAGGGCGAACCTGCACACAGCAAGCCCTGGTAGCACAGAAGGCAAATGTGGATGGCACACCAGAAGAAAGAGCCCCTACAGCAAGACAATGGTCGTGGCGACCAAGATGCCCAGACAAGTAGATTTAGCCCTTTCTGGTGGCAGCTTCCAAAACCAAGGCAGAAGAAAACGCTGATGAATGACTTACAGAATGGAAGGCCTGGCCCAAGCGCATGAGGAGGACCAGCAGCATGATGAGGAAGATCAGGGAGGAGGACCAGCAGCATGACGAGGAAGATCTGGGAGGAGGACCAGCAGCATGACGAGGAAGATCAGGGAGGAGGACCAGCAACATGACGAGGAAGATCTGGGAGGAGGACCAGCAGCAGGACCAGGAAGATCAGGGAGGAGGACCAGCAGCACGACGATGAAGATCAGGGAGAAGGACCAGCAGCAGGACGATGAAGATCAGGGAGGAGGACCAGCAGCAGGACGATGAAGATCAGGGTGGAGAACCAGCAGCAGGACGAAAAAGATCAGGGAGGAGGACCAGCAGCAGGGCGATGAAGATCAGGGAGGAGGACCAGCAGCAGGACGATGAAGATCACGGAGGAGAACCAACAGCAGGACGATGAAGATCAGGGAGGAACACCAGCAGCAGGACGAGGAAGATCAGGGAGGAGGACCAGCAGCAGGGGGATGAAGATCAGGGAGAAGGACCAGTAGCAGGGCAAGGAAGATCAGGGAGGAGGACCAGCAGCAGGTCGATGAACATCAGGGAGGCGGACCAGCAGCAGGACGCGGAAGATCAGGGAGGAGGACCAGCAGCAGGACCATGAAGATCAGGGAGGAGGACCAGCAGCAGGACTATGAAGATCAGGGAGGAGGACCAGCAGCAGGATGATGAAGATCAGGGAGGAGGACCAGCAGCAGCACAAGGAAGATGAGGGAGGAAGACCAGCAGCAGGATGATGATCAGGGAGGAGGACCAGCAGCAGGACGAGGAAGATCAGGGAGGAGGACAAGCAGCAGGATGAGGAAGATCAGGGAGGAGGACAAGCAGCAGGACGCGGAAGATCAGGGAAGGATGCTCAGCAATCAAAACAGCAAACCAGAGGACAGACGAGAGACACCAGTGCCACCTGTATGTCCAGCCTGGGTCTGCAAAATGGCTGCAACAGTTTTCGATGGCTAAATCATCCTGCAGATAAGCAGACTTTCACAACGGCCAAAAATCCAGCAGAACTGAGTATAGGGACAACATTTCCCCTATATGTACCTTCACTCACAGGGGCTAGCTTCTGCCAGCCCACTAATCCCACTAGGGTATGTAAAACAAAGACTGGCCTTAAAAATTCCAAATACCCAGGCCCAACCACACAGGAAGTGTAGTGGCCTGCCCAGGGCCAGGAACAGGCCTAAACCATTGCAAACCTACATGGAGAGGGCATCTTGGACTCACAAAAAGCCCACGTGGGTAGAACGGCCATTTCAGTCTGCCTCATTGAATCCCTAAAAAATGGCAGAGAGTAGGACTTAGAAAACACATTAGTACCCCAATGGCTACCATACAGGTACACAGGGCTACTAATGTGGTAAATTGGCTTGCACGCCTGGTGAAGCCAAAGTTAAATATCAGCTGCCACCGTCCTACTTCCTAAAGCCAATGTAGGGTGCAATAATCCCCATTAGGCAAAATGGGTGGCTGAGGTAGAACTCTTGGACGTAAGAGCCTTCTGGGTGGCCATGGACCATATACTCTAATGGAGTGAAAAAGGAATGACGGGGCAGGGAAACTTCAACACCAAAAAAATAAAGGGGGGAGCAAAAAGAGTAGGGGTCCCCTAAAATTGGACTGCAAAAGCCCCAAAAATTCATTTCTGCCCTTACACACACTCTCTGAAGACCTCTCCCAGGTATCGGATCCTGCGTTTCGTTGCGCCGGGTTCCTTCTCGTAGGTTCGATCCCAGCCTCTGGTTTATTCATTGTAAACAGTGTTTCCCCTCGGGTTTCACAGTTTTAGCAGTGGGTCTCTCTAAGACCATGTGTTTCACAGCTTTGGCAGGGGGTCTATCTGCGACTATGGGTTTCACAGCTTTGGCAGTGGTTCTCTCTCAGACCATGGGTTTCACAGCTTTGGCAGTGGTTCTCTCTCAGACCATGTGTTTCACAGCTTTGGCAGGGGGTCTATCTGCGACCATGGGTTTCACAGCTTTGGCAGTGATTCTCTCTCAGACCATGGGTTTCACAGCTTTGGCAGTGGTTCTCTCTCAGACTGTGAGTTTCACAGCTTTGGCAGAGGGTCTCTCTGTGACTGTGGGTTTCACAGATTTGGCCATGGGTCTCTCTCACACCGTGGGTTTCACAGCTTTGGGAAAGGGTCTCTCAGAACGTGGGTTTCACAGCTTTGGGAAAGGTTCTCTCTCAGACTGTGGGTTTCATAGCTTTGGCAGTGGGTCTCTCTCAGACCGTGGATTTTTTAAAGCTTTGGGAAAGGCTTCCTCTCAGACCATGGGTTTCACAGCTTTGTCTATGGATCTCTCTCAGACCGTGGGTTTCACTGCTTTGGCCATGGGTCTCACTCAGACCGTGGGTTTCACAGCTTTGGCCAACGGTCTCCCCCACACCTTGGGCTAGCTTTCACAATAGGTCTTTCTGAGACCCTGGGTTTCTGTGTTTCCACACTAGGTCGTTCTCAAACTTTGGGTTTCACAGCTTTCACAATAAGTCTCTTCCAGACCGTGAGTTTCACAGCTTTCACAATAGGTCTCTCCCACACAGTGGGTTTCACAGCTTTGGCAATAGGTCTCTCCCAGACTGTGGGTTTCACAGCTTTCACAATAAGTCTCTCCCAGACCGTGAGTTTCACAGCTTTCACAATAGGTCTCTCCCACACAGTGGGTTTCACAGTTTTGGCAATAGGTCTCTCCCGGACCGTGGGTTTCACAGTTTTCACAATAGGTCTCTACCAGACCGTGGGTTTCACAGCTTTCACAATAGGTCTCTCCCACACAGTGGGTTTCACAGCTTTGGCAATAGGTCTCTCCCAGACTGTGGGTTTCACAGCTTTCACAATAAGTCTCTCCCAGACCATGAGTTTCACAGCTTTCACAATAGGTCTCTCCCACACAGTGGGTTTCACAGCTTTGGCAATAGGTCTCTCCCAGACCGTGGGTTTCACAGTTTTCACAATAGGTCTTTCCCCAGACATTGCATTTGTACGTTGTCACAATAGGTCTTCCTCCAGCATGGGGTCTGGCATGGATTCACATGCTCATGAATATTCCCCGTCGTCAAGCTGGGAATCCTCGGTAAAGAAAAAATCTGTTTCAGTTTTGTTTCTGAACTGTCTTTCTACTAGTAACCAATCACTGATCTCTGGGTCATACTGCCCCCAGTCAATGACTGCCCTCCTCTGGCAGCCATCTTCAGATTTTTACCACACGTTCAAGTGTTGGGAGTCCTCGTGCTTTAGCTCTCAAGCTTTTACTGCGTTTTGCGTTTTTTTGAAGAGTTTACTCTTATATTTTTGGTCAATCGAGCCTCAAGCTCCACCGACTTCACTTCCGATTAACGGGGACCCGTTTTCGGAATTTTCTACGCCCCTCAAGGGCATCTTTTCATCGTGTTTTCCACTTCTCGGAGGATTCCAGAAGATCTTTGAGGCCTACCCCGCGTGGTCATGGCCCAGGACAAGGGAAGCATGATGGCTGTTGGATCCAAGCTGTTCAGGAGTTGCCCTGGATGCGGACTTCAGAACGTCTTTCAGGAGGATGAGCACCCTTGGTGCCTCTACTGCCTTCACAACAACAAATCACACGTGGAGAAGGACTGTGCATTTTGTAAGAACATGTCCGAACGGACAATGAAGGATCGTCGTACCCGACTCGCCAACTGGCTGGAGGGGAAGAGCCCAGCAACAGGTGAGAAGAGGAAGAAATCCGAGCGGTGTTCTAAGACCTTTGAGGACGCTCCGGTGACGGGGGGCCCAACAAAAGGCAAAGCACTGCAAGTCCACGGGCACCGGGAGCGCCGATCGGTCGGGTTCCTCGGCTGCCAGGCAGGGCGCACTATCACAGACGCCATCAACCACGAGCCAACGCTCTGGATCGGTTAAGAGGACGTTGGAGAACCCAGGTAAGCTTCGGGAGAAGCCACGGTCGATCCCGACGGAGGCAGCCGAGGGGGAGCGAGGCAGTGACCCTGCCCCCAAGGGGAAGGCCTCAGGCACGCCCAAGGTCGTGAAGGCCCTGATTCACCCAGCTAAGGCCTCGATTGAGGGAGTTGTGGCGGCCCTGGCTTCCCCAGTGAAGGCGACTTCAGGGGCTAGAGTTTTCCTGCCGCCCAGGAGGGAATCATCTTTTCTGCCTATCGAGAAGACCCCCGTGAAACCCCAGCAGAAGAAAGAGGAGGGGCACGGTAGCCATAACGTACACGGATACCACCTCTGAGGATGAGTTGGCGAGCGTCCAAAGGATCCTGGACAAGAGGTTTGAGGAATCCAGGGCCCACGGGAAGGATCCCGACGAGGCCGACGAGGAGAGCAACGGGGCGGCCGACGAGGAAGATAGGGCCGCGGAGGAACCCACGCCCCGAACGTCGGTCCTGTCGCAGCTGGTTCCCGTACCACAGGACAATTGTAACGCTCACCTGATTCCCACGGAGGCTGGGCTGCTATCGTTTCTTCAATTGAGAAGCGTAGAGCTCGGACGACTCTCAGGACTGGGCTTCCTCTTATCGAATGTCTGACTTGCAGGGTAAGTTTTCTGCAGGTGGAAGAAAAAGGGTTAATCACCGTTTGATGGGATTCCTTCTCCCACCAATCGCCAGTTTCTCCCACAGCCTAGCTTTCTACTTGTCTCGGCGAGCTCTCACCTTAGGCGTATAAATGCTGGGCTCTCCATCCTGCGACTTATGCAGGGGTGCGTGGGTTCCAGTTACGTCACTGGAGGTCCTCAAAGTCTTTTGTGGCCTTAGAAGTGGCACAGGTGCTGAGATGCCAAAAGGTGATGCCGCCGTTACTGCACGAGCGGATGCCAGTAGGTATAAAGAGTTTATAGTCTTGAAGAGATGGGCACCTTTAATGAAGTCTTTGCATTGTCTTTTTCAGGTGCCTGGATGCTGAGGGCGTGGTCACTGAGAACGCGACACGTGCGGTTGTTCGTAGGTATGGGAATTTCAATGACACCTCAATAATGTCCCTTGTTTTCTGTTTTCAGGTCTTAAGATGTTGCGGGCGTTGTTCGTCCGTTGCCGTTGCACGTGCGAAGTACGTGAGTATAATGATCTGTGACCTTATTATAGCACCTCTAACAATGTTCTTTTCTTATTTGCAGGTGTCGGGACCTTGCGGGCGTTTTCCCAGTCGCGGATGCACGTGGGGAAACACGTAAGTGTTAGGCTTTCTTGCAGTCTTTAATGGCACTTCAATAATGTCTTTTCTTGTTTTCAGGTGCCGAGCTGCTGCAGTTGAAGAGATCGTAATACGCGCACAAAAGCAGGTAAGAAAAGTAAATGCGGCTGCCTTCACCCGATTCCTACTTAACAATGTTCTTTGTCTTTACAGGTGCCGTTAGGCTGCTGAAGAGAAGGCCGCGAAGAATCCGTGAAAGCACAGATGGATCAGGTAAGCGAGCGCGGCTGCGAACGTGTTGCAACTTGCTAACCTTATGTTTCTTTTGCTTGCAGGTTCTGCCGGTGTCTGGATTCCTGGATGGTAAGTATAGTTCTTGTGTCTTTCTTCCACAGGTTGCTGAGCTGAAGCTGGAGATGTCACTGGAATGCTGGAGCTGACTCGGTGAGCGTCCTGCTGCAGATGCAGAATAACGCGAAGCACGTTTTCCCAATCGGGTGTGGTTTAAATAGTGTTGGAGTGATTGGGTGTCTTCTTTCTCAGCCTCGCCCAGGTAAAAGAGTTCCTGTGTTCCAGAGCTAAGGAGTGGCACCAGCCCCACCCAGGTCAGAAAGTAGTCCCAGTTCAGGGAATAGTTCCTCCCAGCAGAAGGCTGGGGACATCATCCTGCCAGCATTTGCAAAGGTGAGTATGCAGCATGGTCTGCTACAGGTAGGTCTACCCAAGCACCTTTGCAAGAATTATGAGCACTGAGGTTCCTTATGAGCCTGGCGCCAGAGGCGCCAGGACATGGTCCAAAGGGCCCCAATAGGGGTTTGCTGGAGCCGGGGACGAGGGTCGTGAGCCTGCTTCCGGGGATGCTGGGCTTGACTTGGCTTCTCGGGAGCAGTGCTCATGACAACAATTCAGAAGCTATCTTGATGGCTATTCAGACCCTGTGCGTGGAGATAAGGACAAGGATGCCCTTATCCCCCACCGACGACCCAGCGGGACCTGGTCCGTCGGGGAGCCCACCTAACAAGCGGAGACGAGTCCATCCTCCTCCCCCCTTCCAGCCTTCACCCCCATCCCCTCCTCCGAGGGATGAGATGGGAACGGAGACGGCAATGACGGGGACGGACGACGACAGTGGTGACGAGGGAATGGACCTCCCTTCACCACCTCCTCGGACCTCCTCCCCCAACGAAATTGGCTCTTTCCACGCCATGATCGCCAGGGCATCTGAGCTCTTCCAGTTCTGCCCCGAAGAACAGAAGAAGGAAGGTTTCCTGTACCAACGGCGGGAGGCCAAGATGAAGACTGTCCTCTCAGTCCCGTTACTGGACGACATCTGGGATGAGGGGCTGGCGCTCCTGAAGAACCCGTCCACGACCCCTGCTAAGAGAGACCGGTATGAGAAGAAGTACCGGGTCCCGGACTCCGCCCCTATGTGCCTCAGGGCACAGCCGTCCCCGGGTTCGGTGGTCTCTGCGGCGGGCAAGAAGAAAGCGATGGGGGCGACGGCTTCAACTGCAACATCCCCACCGGACGGCGAGGGGAAGAAGCTGGACGCCAAGGGACGACGGGTCATCTCGTCGGCGGCGACGATGATTAAAGTGTCCAACGCCCTCACGATTGTGGCACGCTATGACAGGGAGCTGTGGTTCAAGATCGCTCCCTTGCTGGACTTCCCCCCGGACAAGAGGGCTGAGGCCCTGGAAATCCTACAGGAAGGCGAGGTGGCTTCGGACCATGCCATTACGGTGGCCACGGACATCGCCGACACCGGTTTTCGTCAGATGGGCAACAGCATTTGCCTTCGCCGGCGCAGTTGGCTCAAGGCCACCGACTTCCGCCAAGACGTGCAGACCATGGTTCTGGACATGCCCTTCGACGGGAACAACCTATTCGCAAGACAGTGGATGAGTCACTACAGGCCATCAAGGCGGACACCGAGACAGCTCGGACCTTGGGTGTTCTTCAACAACACCGGCCTCCAATTCAGAACTCCGGAGGCAAGCAAGGTGCCTCCAAAGGATTCGGCGGCGGTTCCTCGTCGTACCGCCAAGCTGCCCGCTCCTCGTCGCAGGAGGCCTAAAGAGGAAACGGCAAGACAGGAGGATCTCGTCGTCGTCACCAAGGAGGCCAAGGCAGCAAGGCCGCGACGAAACAGGATTGAACCAGCGGTGGCTTCGGGCCCCCACCTGAGCACCCCGGTGGGAGGCCGGCTGGCGAAATTCATTGGCGTGTGGGAGTCCATCTCCACCGACTGTTGGGTGCTGGATGCCCTGGTCCGCGGGCACACCCTGGAATTTCAAAAAAGGTGTCCCTGTATTCCACCCGTGTCCAGCAAGGAAAACCACATCCCTCAACTGCTGCTGGAGGTATGGGCGATGTTAAGAAAGGGAGCTATCGAACTCTTCCCAAAGAGGCTCCGGGGCTCTGGAGTGTACTTGCGATGCTTCCTCGTCCGGAAGAAGACCGGCGGTTGGCGACCCATCCTGGAACTTCGTCGTCTAAACAAGTACATCAAGTCCCAGAAGTTCCGGATGGTCACCCTCCAGCACGTGCTGGGACAGCTGGAGGAAGGCGACTTCCTATCCTCGCTGGACTTGGAGGATGCCTACTGCCACATCCCCATTCTAAAAGGACATCAAAAATTCCTGCAATTTGTGGTCCAGGGGCGGCACTATCAGTTCAAGGCCCTTCCCTTTGGATTGAAATCGGCGCCCAGGGTGTTCACCAAGTGCCTAGCACCAGTGGCGGCGCGGCTGTGCCTGCAGGGGATCCACGTCTACCCCTACCTGGACGATTGGCTCATCCGAGCAAAGACAAGAGAACTTGATGTCAATCACACAGCGAAGACCGTTCAACTGCTCACGGATCTGGGATTCTCGATTAACTTTGCGAAATCCCACTTGGTACTGTTGCAAGTCGCCCTGTTCCTGGGAGCCAGGCTCGACACAGTGGCGCGATTGGCTTTGCCGTCGGAGGAAAGGACGAGGGCTATCCTGGGCAAGGTACAACGGCTGTTGACCATGGACGTGACCAGGGTGAGGGCCATCAAGTCCCTACTCGGCATGATGTCCTTGTGCATCTACCTCGTGCGCCAATGCAGGCTGCGGATGCAACCACTGCAGGAGTTCCTCAACGCCTGTTGAATGCAAACGGCGGGCAGCTTCGAAGACAGGATCTCACTCAATGAGACTTGCCGCCAAGCGATCCGGTGGTGGGGCACCTGTGCGCATCTGGTGGCGGGTATGGACTCCCAGACCATGGCACATCAGGAAATGGTGATGACGGACGCCTCCCTGGAGGGATGGGGAGTGCACATCGGAGATCTCCATGCAAGAGGCCTTTGGCTCCCGGAGCAGAGGTCACTACACATCAATGTCCTGGAGCCCCGAGCCGTGTTCTGGGCCCTCAGGTCATTCCTTCCGTACCTCAAGGGCAAGGTGGTAAGGGTCTTCACCGACAACACCACTACGATGTTCTACATCCGGAATCAGGGGGGCACCAGATCCCCAGCCCTATCCAAGGAAGCGCAGGATCCGTGGCACTGGGCCGTCGCCCAAGGGATGTTTCTGGTACTCTTCCATCTGGCAGGAATAAAGAACACCATCGCCGACTCACTCAGCAGGGAGCTGCGCTCGTTCCACAAGTGGGAGCTGTGACAGGACCAGGTGGATCTCCTATTCCGACGATGGGACAATCCCCAGATCGACCTATTTGTGACGGCGATGGATGCCAAGTGCCAGAGGTTCGCCAGCAGGTTTCCCCCAGCCGGGGAGCATGGGCGATGCCTTCTCATTCCTCTGGGACAGCCTGATCCTGTATGCGTTCTGCGACTCATCAGTCAACTCAGACGGTCCCGGTGCAGGATGATCCTCGTCGCACCGGCGTGGCCGAGGCCGATTTGGTTCCCAGACCTTCTGAACATGTCGGCGTCCCCCCCAGTCAAACTGCCGACAGACGCGGGTCTTCTCGCCAGAGAAGGAGGCGCCATCCTCCACCACGACCAGGGGTTACTGAACCTGCAGGCCTGGCTCCTGCAGCACTAGAGTTTGGAGGGTACGATATCCCGGCAGACTGCAAGGACGTGCTTGCAAAGGCCAGGGCGTCCTCGACTCTAAAAATGCTATGGACACAAATGGAAGAGGTTCGCTATCTGGTGCCGTGCACAGAAGATTAACCCTCTGCGGATTACGGCCCCTCAAGTGCTGCCGTACTTGCTATCGCTGGCCAAGGCGGGGCTGGCACATGCCTCTATCGAGATCCATCTAGCGGCTATCTCCCGCTACACCAGAACTCCGGGGAGATCATCTCAATGGTCTCATCGCCTGGTGAAGGAGTTCATGAAAGGACTGTTCCGATCATTCCTGCCGGTGAAGGCCCCGGCCCCGGCCCCGGCGTGGGAACTCGACGTGGTGCTGACCAGGCTCATGGGGCCGTCATTCGAGCCGCTGCATTCGGCACTGTTGAATTTCCTGTCGTGGAAGACAGCGTTTCTTGTGGCCATCACCTCTGCACAACGAGTGGGAGAGATCCAGGCCCTCTCTTGTAAACCTCCATACCTGACATTCCACGAGACGAGGGTGGTGCTGAGGACGCACCCCTCCTTCATCCCCAAGGTGCCGTCGGACTTTGTTCTCAACGAGCCCTTGGTGTTACCTGTTTTCTTCCCGTCGCCTTTGTTGACGGCTGAGAGGACTTTGCACTCGCTGGATGTGGCTAGAGTGCTGAAGTTCTACGTGGACCGCACAAAGGGTTTTCGGAAGACATCACAGCTGTTTGTGAACTTTGGACATGTGAACCAAGGGAAGGCCCTCTCGAAGGCTTCCATTTCCAGATGGCTCTCCGGCTGCATCATGCACTGTCACCGGTTGGCAAACCGACCGTTGCCCGGCTGTCCGAGAGCCCATTCAACCAGAGCGATCGATGCTACCACAGCGTTCCTGTCTGGTGTGCTCCTGCTGGACATCTGCAGGGCTGATACGTGGAGGTCGACACACACATTCACGAGATTCTACTGCATCGACCGGGATTCCAGGGAGGAGTCCAGAGTCAGCCAGGCAGTGCTGCGCAACCTGGTCGCCTAAAGGTGAGTCTGGTGAGGAGGTAAGAGATGCTTAATGTTGAGTGGCTGAAATGCTTAATGTTGAGCCTTGCCACCTCCCGTGGTTGTGTATGTGTGTACTGCTATGTATTCTTATTTTCATGAGCATGTGAATCCATGCCAGATCCCATGCTGGAGAAGGAACAAGTTACTTACCTGTAACTGTTGTTCTCCCGCATGGGTCTGGCATGGATTCACATGCGAACCCTCCCGCCTACCCCTCTGCGGCTCTTCTCTTGGTCCTACTGCCACTTTACGTGCTTCCAAATCTGAAGATGGCTGCCAGAGGAGGGGCTTAGGTAGGGGGCAGTCATTGGCTGGGGGCAGTATGACCCAGAGATCAGTGATTGGTTACTAGTAGAAAGACAGTTCAGAAACTAAACTGAAACTGATTCTTTCTTTTCCGAGGACAGGGAATATTCATGAGCATGTGAATCCATGCCAGACCCATGCTGGAGAACAGCAGTTACAGGTAAGTAACTTGTTCCTTCTCAGACTGTGAGTTTCACAGCTTTCACAATAGGTCCCTCCCAGACCTTGGGCTTCACAGCTTTCACAATAGGTCTCTACCAGACCGTGAGTTTCACGGCTTTGACAATAGGTCTCTCCCAGACCATGGGTTTCACAGATTTCACAATAGATCTCTCCCAGAACGTGGGTTTCACAGCTTTGGCAATAGGTCTCGCCGAGACCATGGGTTTCACAGCTTTCACAATAGGTCTCTCTGAGACCTTGGGTTTCTCAGTTTTTACAATAGGCCTCTCTAAGACTGTGGGTTTCACAGCTTTCACAATAGATCTCTTCCAGACCATGGTTTTTACAGCGTTGGCAATAGGTCTATCCCAGACTGTGGGTTTCACAACTCTCACAATAGGTATCTACCAGACCATGAGTTCCACAACACTTGTGATGGGTCTCTCCCACACCTTAGGTTTCTCAGCTTTCACACTAGGTCTCTACCAGACCGTGACTTTCACAGCTTTCACAATAGGTCTCTCCCAGACCATGGCTTTCACAGCTCTCACAATAGAACTCTCCCAGACCATGCGTTTCACAGCTTTCACAATAGGTCTCTCCCAGACCTTGGGTTTCTCAGTTTTCACAATTGGTCTCTCCCAGACCATGGGTTTCACAGATTTCACAATAGGTCCCTCCCAGACCTTGGGCTTCACAACTTTCAAAATAGGTCTCTACCAGAACGTGAGTTTCACGGCTTTCACAATAGGTCTCTCCCAGACCATGGGTTTCACAGATTTCACAATAGGTCTCGCCTGGACCTTGGGTTTCACAGAATTCACAATAGGTCTCTACCAGGCAGTGAGTTTCAAAGCTTTCACAATAGGTCTCTACCAGACCGTGAGTTTCACGGCTTTCACAATAGGTCTCTCCCAGACCTTGGGTTTCACAGCTTTCACAATAGGTCTCTACCGGACCATGAGTTTCACAGCTTTCACAATAGGTCTCTACCAGGCAGTGAGTTTCACAGCTTTCACAATAGATCTCTCCCAGAACGTGGGTTTCACAGCTTTGGCAATAGGTCTCGCTGAGACCATGGGTTTCACAGCTTTCACAATAGGTCTCTCTGAGACCTTGGGTTTCTCAGTTTTTACAATAGGCCTCTCTAAGACTGTGGGTTTCACAGCTTTCACAATAGATCTCTTCCAGACCATTGTTTTTACAGCGTTGGCAATAGGTCTATCCCAGACTGTGGGTTTCACAACTCTCACAATAGGTATCTACCAGACCATGGGTTACACAGCACTTGTGATGGGTGTTAGGGAGAATTCTCTGTTTAGGCTGAATTTCCTAAACTAGTGAGTCCCCCGGCAGCTTTGCTGGATTTTTGGGGTTTATTTTTTTCTCCTGCCAAGAGTGAGACTCTTTTACCCTCACTCTTGGACATGATTTGAGTGTGTTCCTTTGACTCTAGATGTGTTTAATGGGCTATGGGGTCTTTTACTCCATAGGGCTTCATGTGTTTTTGTGATGTGTGTTACACAGCACCCTCAATGCAGTAACACAGGGGTGTCATAGTGACCCCCCAGTATAGACTCCATACCCTGGGACTGACTACTGTCTCCCAGGGCATGTAAAGTCACCATTGACTTTACTAGTCTTGAATTCTGAACAGAACCAGTACAAACCATTATATTGTGGATGTACTGGCTGGGGCAATTCGATTGCCCCAGGGTCTGTTAGATGAGGGGGCACGTCTCCGTCCCCCCTGATCGAGTTTTGGCTGGTGGCAGTGGATACTACTTTTTATATTCAACCGCGAATATTTCTCTATGGGATTTTCCCATTGTTCGAGGCTACTATCTGTATTTATTTAATTACGATAGCCTCGAACATACCGCCGGTTTATTTAATTATTATTAATTCTCCGGTTGGTATTTGTTGCCAAAACTCGGTTCTAAAATGGGGTTTGTGTTCTCTTCTGTGACTCCAACCCAAGTCGAGCCCTTTTGTTCCAGTTTTTGGCGGGCTTCTCCACAGAAGCCCTCCAAAGTGGTGCCACTCTGTCTGGGGTACTTAGGAGGGGTGGAGGGGGATTTAGGCACGCTGGACTGAGTTGCCTAGGCAACTCAAGTTGCAATCCATCCTGATTGGCCCAAGTGGTGAGCCGGCCGGCTCACCGCTTAGCATGTTTGAGTGACGGCTAGGCTGAGTGAATGGGGGTTTTCTGCATAAAAGCAGGGCTTTGGGGACTGGAACTTCAGAAGTCGCCACAGGACCTAAGAATCTAACGAGGGAGAAGCTGAGCCGACCTGCCACGACGACACCACCGGTGGAGCCCTGCTGGACCGTCTCACCACTTTTCCCAACGACAGAGGAGATCTCCCGCCGGAGAGTCTTCTTCCTTTGACTGCTGGGGATAACCAGTTTCACCGTCTTTTCGCCTTCCCGACGCACCTTGTGGCCGCCTTGCCTGTGCCAAGCACCCCGGCAACCGGAATACCACGTTTTACCACGATCGCAAAATAAAGGGTAATACCTTTAACCGGAAAACTCTGCGGCAGTGCAACGACCTTCATCTTTCCTCCAAGTCGAGATCTTCTCTTCCCCTGGACGACGCCGAGACTTGCACCCGCTGCCAGGAACAACTGCCACCGCTGGAGGATCCTTCCCACTTAAGGTACCGTGTTCCGCCTGGCTACCCTTGCCACCGACTGTACGGGGTAGATTTAGCCCCCGGCTTTCGAACCTGGGTTAGCCTGGGACACCCTGGCTAAACTTTTCTGAGCCTCTCTAAACTCTTTTCGAACTCTCTGCAAGACTTTCAAAGCCTAGTGTAACTGTGTGATCTTGGGCGCATTTGTGCTCTGCTCTCTCCAAGAGTGGGCCCAGCCTATGGACTTTGGCTCCCAAGTGACTTTTGCTCTTCTGCCTTGCTAAAAGTGTTCCTAAATCTTAGAGTGGTGTATCTTCCCATATTCTGTCTTTTTCCCTCCCTTCTTCATGAACTTATTGGAGTGCCATCTATAGTTAAGCGCTCACCTCAGTCTGGAAATAAGTGGTGTTAACTAAGACTTGTCTGATAAGGAATAAGGGTTGTATATATTATAATAGTAACTGTGTTTAGAGTGTTTTACAATAAGAGTGCTGGAGTGTTTCAAACAGTGTGTTTTTAAATAAATAATTATATACTTTGATACCAAAGCTCTGGTCAGTGTTTGCTTGTGTTATTGTATCTGAGTGCCTATTGTGTATACTTTGCATACTGCCTAAATCTTCTTGAGGGAAGTCTGACTGCTCAGCCACAGCTACCAGGTAAATCTGGGTGGTACAGACTGCTACCAAGTGGGTTTACTGCTAACACCTGTAGTCCTAAATCTTTTGCAGTGTTCCCAAAGGGAACTGCACAGGTTTCTGCCTAACAATGGGTCCCTCCCACACCTTGGGTTTCTCAGCTTTCACACTAGGTCTCTCCCAGACCGTGGGTTTCACTGCATTCACAATAGGTCTCTCCAAGACTGTGGGTTTCATAACTTTAACAATATGTCTCTCCCAGACCTTGGGTTTCACAGCTTTCACAATAGAACTCTCCCAGACCATGAGTTTCACAGCTTTCACAATAGGTCTCTCCCAGACCTTGGGTTTCTCAGTTTTCACAATTGGTCTCTCCCAGACCTTGGGTTTCTCATTTTTCACAATAGGTCTCTCCCAGACCATGGGTTTCACAGATTTCACAATAGGTCTCGCCTGGACCTTGAGTTTCACAGCATTCACAATAGGTTTCTACCAGGCAGTGAGTTTCACAGCTTTCACAATAGGTCTCTCCCAGACCTTGGGCTTCACAGCTTTCACAATAGGTCTCTACCAGACCGTGAGTTCACGGCTTTCACAATAGGTCTCTCCCAGACCATGGGTTTCACAGATTTCACAATAGGTCTCGCCTGGACCTTGGATTTCACAGCATTCACAATAGGTCTCTACCAGGCAGTGAGTTTCACAGCTTTCACAATAGGTCTCTCCCAGACCTTGGGCTTCACAGCTTTCACAATAGGTCTCTACCAGACCGTGAGTTTCACGGCTTTCACAATAGGTCTCTCCCAGACCTTGGGTTTCACAGCTTTCACAATAGGTCTCTACCGGACCATGAGTTTCACAGCTTTCACAATAGGTCTCTCTGAGACCTTGGGTTTCTCAGTTTTTACAATAGGCCTCTCTAAGACTGTGGGTTTCACAGCTTTCACAATAGATCTCTTCCAGACCATGGTTTTTACAGCGTTGGCAATAGGTCTATCCCAGACTGTGGGTTTCACAACTCTCACAATAGGTATCTACCAGACCATGGGTTCCACAGCACTTGTGATGGGTCTCTCCCACACCTTGGGTTTCTCAGCTTTCACACTAGGTCTCTCCCAGACCGTGGGTTTCACTGCATTCACAATAGGTCTCTCTAAGACTGTGGGTTTCTTAACTTTAACAATAGGTCCCTACCAGACCGTGACTTTCACAGCTTTCACAATAGGTCCCTACCAGACCGTGACTTTCACAGCTTTCACAATAGCTCCCTACCAGACCGTGACTTTCACAGCTTTCACAATAGGTCTCTCCCAGAACGTGAGTTTCACAGCCTTCACAATAGGTCTCTCCCAGACCATGGGTTTTACAGTTTTCACAATATTTCTCTCCCAGGCCATGAGTTTCACAGCTTTCACAATAGGTCTCTCCCAGACCTTAGGTTTCTCAGTTTTCACAATAGGTCTCTCCCAGACCGCGAGTTTCACAGCTTTCACAATAGATCTCTCCCAGACCGTGGGTTTCACAGCTTTACAGCTTTCACAATAGGTCTCTCTGAGACCTTGGCTTTCTAAGTTTTCACAATAGGTCCATTGTAGACAGTGGGTTTCACAGCTTTCACAATAGATCTCTCCCAGACTGTGGGTTTCACAGCTTTCACAATAGGTCTCTCCACAAGCTTGGGTTTCTCAGTTTTCACAATAGGTCTCTCCCAGACCTTGGCTTTCTCACTTTTCACAATAGGTCCATTCCAGACAGTGGGTGTCACAGCTTTTACAATAGGTCTCTCCCAGACCTTGAGGTTCACATCATTCACAATAGATCTCTCCCAGACCTTGGGTTTCACAGCATTCACAATAGATCTCTCCCAGACTATGGGCCTCATTACGAATCAGGCGTTAAGGGGTTAACGGCGCCGTAAACGGCGCCGACCCTTAACGCCTGATTACAAGGTCCGTTAGCGCCATGGTGATATTAACGCCTGCTTTTTGCAGGCTTAAAATCCATGGCGCTAAGGGACCATGGTGCTAATTACGCCACCGTAATTTACGGTGGCGTAATTAGCGCCTTCCCCACTCCCATTATGCCCTATGGGGCAAAAATGGGAATGGGGAAGGGTAGAATGGGAAATGGGGATTTACCGCCCCACTCACCTTGGAATGGGGCGGTAAATCCGCCATCCACCATGGTGTAAACATAGTTTACACCATGGTGGTAAGGGTACGACCCAGGCGGTAACTTACCGCCTGGGTCGTAATGAGGTCCTGTGGGTTTCACAGCTTTCACATTAGATCTCTTCCAGACCATGGTTTTTACAGCGTTCGCAATAGGTCTCTCCCAGACTGTGCGTTTCACAACTTTCACAATAGGTCTTTCTGAGACACTGGGTTTCTATGTTTTTACACTAGGTCTCTCCCAGACCGTGGGTTTCTCAGCTTCCACACTAGGTCTCTCACAGACTGTGGGTTTCCCAGCTTTCACAATAGATCTCTCCCAGACGGTGGGTTTCACATATTTCACAATAGGTCTCTACCAGACCGTGAGTTTCACAGCATTCACAATAGGTCTCTCCTAGACCGTGGGTTTCACAGCTTTCACAATAGGTCTCTCTGAGACCTTGGGTTTCTCAGTTTTTAGAATAGGCCTCTCTAAGACTGTGGGTTTCACAGCTTTCACAATAGGTATCTACCAGACCATGGGTTCCACAACTCTCACAATAGGTATCTACCAGACCATGGGTTCCACAGCACTTGTGATGGGTCTCTCCCTCACCTTGGGTTTCTCAGCTTTCACACTAGTTCTCTCCCAGACTGTGGGATTCACTGCATTCACAATAGGTCTCTCCAAGACTGTGGGTTTCATAACTTTCACAATAGCTCCCTACCAGACTGTGACTTTCACAGCTTTCACAATAGGTCTCTCCCAGACCATGAGTTTCACAGCTTTCACAATAGGTCTCTCCCAGACCTTGGGTTTCTCAGTTTTCACAATAGGTCTCTCAGAGACTGCGAGTTTCCCAGCTTTCACAATAGATCTCTCCCAGACTGTGGGTTTCACAGCTTTACAGCTCTCACAATAGGTCTCTCCGAGACCTTGGCTTTCTCAGTTTTCACAATAGGTCTATTGTAGACAGTGGGTTTCACAGCTTTCACAATAGATCTCTCCCAGACTGTGGGTTTCACAGCTTTCACATTGGGTCTCTCTACAACCTTGGGTTTCTCAGTTTTCACAATAGGTCTCTCCCAGACTATGAGTTTCACATCTTTCACAATTGATCTCTCCAAGACCGTGGGTTTCACAGCTTTCACAATAAGTTTCTCCGAGACCTTGGCTTTCTCAGTTTTCCCAATAGGTCCATTCCAGACAGTGGGTTTCACAGCTTTCACAATAGGTCTCTCCCAGACCTTGAGGTTCACAGCATTCACAATAGATCTCTCCCAGACCTTGGGTTTCACAGCATTCACAATAGATCTCTCCCAGACTGTGGGTTTCACAGCTTTCACAATAGGTCTTTCCGAGACACTGGGTTTCTATGTTTTCAGACTGTGGGTTTCCCAGCTTTCACAATAGATCTCTCCCAGACCGTGGGTTTCACAGCTTTACAGTTTTCACAATAGGTCTCTCCGAGACCTTGGCTTTCTCAGTTTTCACAATAGGTCCATTCCAAACAGTGGGTTTCACAGCTTTCACAATAGATCTCTCCCAGACAGTGGGTTTCACAGCTTTCACAATAGATCTCTCCCAGACTATGGGTTTCACAGATTTCTAAATACATTTCTCATAGACTGTGGGTTTCACAGCTTTCACAATAGATCTCTCCCAGACCATGGGTTTCACAGCTTTACAGTGTTCACAATAGGTCTCTCCGAGACCTTGGCTTTCTCAGTTTTCACAATAGGTCCATTTCAGACAGTGGGTTTCACAGCTTTCACAATAGATCTCTCCCAGACAGTGGGTTTCACAGCTTTCACAATAGATCTCTCCCAGACTATGGGTTTCACAGATTTCTAAATACATTTCTCATAGACTGTGGGTTTCACAGCTTGCACAATAGATCTCTCCCAGACCTTGGGTTTCACAGCATTCACAGTAGATCTCTCCCAGACTGTGGGTTTCACAGCTTTGGCAATAGGTGTCTCCCAGACCGTGGCTTTCACAGCTTTCACAATCGGTCTCTCCTAGATCGTGGGTTTTTCAGTTTTCACAATAGGTCTCTCCAGACCATGGGTTTCACAGATTTCACAATAAGTCTCGCCTGGACCTTGGGTTTTAGAGCATTCACAATAGGTCTCTACCAGACCGTGGTTCTCACAGCTTTCACAACAGGTCTTTCCCAGACATTGGGTTTCACAGCTTTTACAATAGGTCTCTCCCAGACCTTGGGTTTCACAGCTTTCACAATAGGTCTCTACCAGACCATGAGTTTCACAGCTTTCACAATAGGTCTCTCTGAGACCCTGGGTTTCTCTATTTTCACAATTGGTCTCTCCCAGACTGCGGGTTTCACAGCTTTCACAATAGATCTCTCCCAGAACGTGGGTTTCACAGCTTTGGCAATAGGTCTCGCTGAGACCATGGGGTTCACAGCTTTCACAATAGGTCTCGCCTAGACCTTGGGTTTCACAGCATTCACAATAGGTCTCTCCCAGACCGTGGGTTTCACAACTTTCACAATCTGTTTCTCTGAGACCTTGCATTTCACAGCTTTCACAATAGGTCTCTCTGAGACCTTGGGTTTCTCCGTTATTACAATAGGCCTCTCTAAGACTGTGGGTTTCACAGCTTTCACAGTAGATCTCTTCCAGACCATGGTTTTTACAGTGTTGGCAATAGGTCTCTCCCAGACTGTGGGTTTCATAACTTTCACAATAGGTCTTTCCGAGACCCTGGGTTTCTATGTTTTCACACTAGGTCTCTCCCAGACTGTCGGTTTCCCAGCTTTCACAATTGGTCTCTCCCAGACCTTAGGTTTCACAGCATTCACAATAGGTCTCTACCAGGCAGTGAGTTTCACAGCTTTCACAATAGGTCTCTCCCAGACCTTGGGCTTCACAGCTTTAACAATAGGTTTCTACCAGACCATGAGTTTCACGGCTTTCACAATAGGTCTCTCCCAGACCATGGGTTTCCCAGATTTCACAATAGGTCTCGCCTGGACCTTGGGTTTCACAGCATTCACAATAGGTCTCTCCCAGACCGTGGGTTTCACAGCTTTCACATAGGTCTCTCCCAGACCTTGGGTTTCACAGCTTTCACAATAGGTCCCTACCGGACCTTGAGTTTCACAGCTTTCACAATAGGTCACTCTGAGACCCTGGGTTTCTCTGTTTTCACAATTGGTCTCTCCCAGACTGTGGGTTTCACAGCTTTCACAAAAGATCTCTCCCAGAACGTGGGTTTCACAGCTTTGGCAATAGGTCTCGCCGAGATCAAAGGTTTCACAGCTTTCCCAATAGGTCTCTCTGAGACCTTGGGTTTCTCGGTTTTTACAATAGGCCTCTCTAAGACTGTGGGTTTCACAGCTTTCACAATAGATCTCTTCCAGACCATGGTTTTTACAGCGTTGGCGATAGGTCTATCCCAGACTGTGGGTTTCACAACTCTCACAATAGGTATCTACCAGACCATGGGTTCCACAGCACTTGTGATGGGTCTCTCCCACACCTTGGGTTTCTCAGCTTTCACACTAGGTCTCTCCCAGACCGTGGGTTTCACTGCATTCACAATAGGTCTCTCCAAGACTTTGGGTTTCATAACTTTCACAATAGGTCCCTACCAGACTGTGACTTTCACAGCTTTCACAATAGGTTTCTCCCAGACCGTGACTTTCACAGCCTTCACAATAGGTCTCTCCCAGACCATGGGTTTCACAGCTTTCACAATAGGTCTCTCCCAGACCTTGGGTTTCTCCGTTTTCACAATAGGTCTCTCCCAGACTGTGGGTTTCATAACTTTCACAATAGGTCTTTCCGAGACCCTGGGTTTCCATGTTTTCACACTAGGTCTCTTCCAGACTGTCAGTTTCCCAGCTTTCACAATTGGTCTCTCCCAGACCTTAGGTTTCACCTCTTTCACAATATGTTTCTACCAGACCTTAGGTTTCACAGCATTCACAATAGGTCTCTACCAGGCAGTGAGTTTCACAGCTTTCACAATAGGTCTCTCCCAGACCTTGGGCTTCACAGCTTTAACAATAGGTTTCTACCAGACCATGAGTTTCACGGCTTTCACAATAGGTCTCTCCCAGACCATGGGTTTCCCAGATTTCACAATAGGTCTCGCCTGGACCTTGGGTTTCACAGCATTCACAATAGGTCTCTCCCAGACCGTGGGTTTCACAGCTTTCACATAGGTCTCTCCCAGACCTTGGGTTTCACAGCTTTCACAATAGGTCTCTACCAGACCCTGAGTTTCACAGCTTTCACAATAGGTCTCTCTGAGACCCTGGGTTTCTCTGTTTTCACAATTGGTCTCTCCCAGACTGTGGGTTTCACAGCTTTCACAATAGATCTCTCCCAGAACGTGGGTTTCACAGCTTTGGCAATAGGTCTCGCCGAGATCAAAGGTTTCACAGCTTTCACAATAGGTCTCGCCTAGGCCTTGGGTTTCACAGCTTTCCCAATAGGTCTCTCTGAGACCTTGGGTTTCTCGGTTTTTACAATAGGCCTCTCTAAGACTGTGGGTTTCACAGCTTTCACAATAGATCTCTTCCAGACCATGGTTTTTACAGCGTTGGCAATAGGTCTATCCCAGACTGTGGGTTTCACAACTCTCACAATAGGTATCTACCAGACCATGGGTTCCACAGCACTTGTGATGGGTCTCTCCCGCACCTTGGGTTTCTCAGCTTTCACACTAGGTCTCTCCCAGACCGTGGGTTTCACTGCATTCACAATAGGTCTCTCCAAGACTTTGGGTTTCATAACTTTCACAATAGGTCCCTACCAGACTGTGACTTTCACAGCTTTCACAATAGGTTTCTCCCAGACCGTGACTTTCACAGCCTTCACAATAGGTCTCTCCCAGACCATGGGTTTCACAGCAGCGCCAGTTATACCCCCAAGAATGCCCTCACGCAAGGAAAAGCCATCAAAATTCCCAATTCATCGCAAATGTCTGCGCTAACCCTGGACCAGTCCACAGGGCTGCCAAACAGCAAACGCCAAGCGGGGAACGTGTATTTCATTGGTTCGCGGGAAGTTTCACACGCGAATGTCCTGGGTACGTGTACATCAGTGGTGCGTGTGAAGTATTACACGCGAATCCATCAGGGCACGTGTATTCCAGGGGTGCGCGGTAAGTATCACACGCAAATTCAGCAGGGTACGTGTATTTCCGGGGTGCGTGGGAAGAATCACATGCGATTCCATCAGGGCACGTGTATTTCAGGTTTGCGCGGGGAGTACTACACGTGAATTGTCTGTGTGGGTCCTCCCAGGTGGTCCCTCTACACCCTCCACGGCCCTTGCAGGCAGCAGCCCACACCACAGGGGACTACCCTGCACCCCTGCTCATGTCCCGCAGGCAGCCCATCCACCATGGGCATGCCCCCTGGCCAACCCACAAGTCACCTTGCACCACGGATCAACAACGCATGTCTCCCAGCACCCTCACCCCCCCAGCACTGTGGGGCACCCTCCACCAGGCCCCCACTCCTGTCTCCCTGCACCCCCACCTCCCTGCATCCAGGGGCACCCTCCACCAGGACCCCACTCCTGTCTACCACCCCCCCGAACCCCCCAGCAGTGCGATCCACCTGGGTACGTGTATTTCAGGGGCGCGCGTGTAGTCTGACACGCGAATTCATCAGGGTACGTGTATTATGGTTCCGCGTGAACTTCCACACGCGATATCAGCAGGGTACGTGTATTATGGGGTTCGCGTGAAGTTCCACACGCGATTGCCCTGGGTAGCGTGTATTCAGGGGTGCGCGGGAAGTTCCACACGCGATTGCCCTGGTTACGTGTATTTCGGGGTGTGCGGGAAGTTCCACACGCGATTGCCCTGGTTACGTGTATTTCGGGGTGCACGGGAAGTTCCACACACGATTGCCCAGTGTACGTGTATTTCGGGGTGCGCGGGAAGTTCCACACGCAATTTCAGCAGGGTACGTGTATTCCAAGGTGCGCGGGAAATTCCACACGCGATTGTCCGTGGTGCGTGTATTTCTGGTTGCGCGTGAAGTTTCACACGCGATTTTAGCAGGGTACGTGTATTCCAAGGAGCGCGGGAAATTCCACACGCGAATCCAGCAGCCTACGTGTATTCCGGGGGTGCCGTGGAGTCCTACACGTGTGGGTCCTCCCAGCTGTTCACTCTACGGCCCCTGCAGGCGGCCCACACCACAGGGGACTACCCTGCACATGTCCCGCAGGCAGCCCATCCACCATGGCCATGCCCCCCAGCCAACCCACATGTCACCTTGCACCACTGCCCACCAACGCAAGTCTCCCAGCACCCCCACCCCCCAGCACTGTGGGGCACCCTCCACCAGGCCCCCACTCCTGTCTCCCTGAACCCCCACCCCGCACCAGTCAGGGGCACCTGCCAGCAGGCCCCCACTCAGGTCCAACCCATGTCTCCCTGCACCCCCACCCCCCAGCAGTGCAGGGCACCCTCCACCAGGCCCCACTCATGTCCAACTCATGTCCCCCTGCACCCCCACCCCCCAGCACTGTGGGGCACCCTCTACCAGGCCCCCACTCATGTCCAACTCATGTCTCCCAGCACCCCCACCTCCCACCAGTCAGGGGCACCTGCCAGCAGGCCCCCACTCAGGTCCAACTCCTGTCTCCCTGCACCCCCACCCCCCAGAAGTGCAAGGCAGCCTCCACCAGGCCCCCACCCCTGTCTCCCTGCACCCCCACCCCCCAGCAGTGCAGGGCACCCTCCACCAGGCCCCCACTCCTGTCTCCCTTCACCCCCACCCCCCTGCATCCAGGGGCACCCTCCACCAGGCCCCCACTCCTGTCTCCCTGCACCCCCACCCCCCAGCAGTGCAGGGCACCCTCCACCAGGCCCCCACTCCTGTCTCCCTGCACCCCCACCCCCCACCAGTCAGGGGCACCTGCCAGCAGGCCCCCACTCCTGTCTCCCTGCACCCCCACCCCCAGCAGTGCAGGGCACGCTCCACCAGGCCCCCACTCCTGTCTCCCTGCACCCCCACCCCCCAGCAGTCAGGGGCACCTGCCAGCAGGCCCCCACTCAGGTCCAACTCATGTCCCCCTGCACCCCCACCCCCCAGCACTGTGGGGCACCCTCCACCAGGCCCCCACTCATGTCCAACTCATGTCCCCCTGCACCCCCACCCCCCAGCACTGTGGGGCAGCCTCCACCAGGACCCCACTCCTGTCCCCCTACACCCCTACCCCCCAGCACTGTGGGGCACCCTCCACCAGGCCCCCACTCATGTCCAACTCATGTCCCCCTGCACCCCCACCCCCCAGCACTGTGGGGCACCCTCCAGCAGGCCCCACTCCTGTCCCCCTGCACCCCCACCCCCCTGCATCCAGGGGTACCCTCCACCAGGCCCCCACTCCTGTCTCCCTGCACCCCCACCCCCCAGCAGTGCAGTGCACCCTCCACCAGGCCCCAACTCCTGTCCCCCTGCACCCCCACCCCCCTGCATCCAGGGGCACCCTCTACCAGGCCCCCACTCCTGTCTCCCTGCACCCCCACCCCGCTGCATCCAGGGGCACCCTCCACCAGGCCCCCACTCCTGTCTCCCTGCACCCCCACCCCCAGCAGTGCAGGGCACCCTCCACCAGGCCCCCCTCCTGTCCCCCTGCACCCCCACCCCCCTGCATCCAGGGGCACCCTCCACCAGGCCCCCACTCCTGTCTACCACCCCCCCGACCCCCCCAGCAGTGCGATCCACCTGGGTACGTGTATTTCAGGGGCGCGCGTGTAGTCTGACACGCGAATTCATCAGGGTACGTGTATTATGGTTCCGCGTGAACTTCCACACGCGATATCAGCAGGGTACGTGTATTATGGGGTTCGCGTGAAATTCCACACGCGATTGCCCTGGGTAACGTGTATTCAGGGGTGCGCGGGAAGTTCCACACGCGATTGCCCTGGTTACGTGTATTTCGGGGTGCGCGGGAAGTTCCACACGCGATTGCCCTGGTTACGTGTATTTCGGGGTGCACGGGAAGTTCCACACACGATTGCCCTGTGTACGTGTATTTCGGGGTACGCGGGAAGTTCCACATGCAATTTCAGCAGGGTACGTGTATTCCAAGGTGCGCGGGAAATTCCACACGCGATTGTCCGTGGTGCGTGTATTTCTGGTTGCGCGTGAAGTTTCACACGCGATTTCAGCAGGGTACGTGTATTCCAAGGTGCGCGGGAAATTCCACACGCGAATCCAGCAGCCTACGTGTATTCCGGGGGTGCCGTGGAGTCCTACACGTGAATCGGCCGTGTGGGTCCTCCCAGCTGTTCACTCTACGGCCCCTGCAGGCGGCCCACACCACAGGGGACTACCCTGCACATGTCCCGCAGGCAGCCCATCCACCATGGCCATGCCCCCCAGCCAACCCACATGTCACCTTGCACCACTGCCCACCAACGCAAGTCTCCCACCACCCCCACCCCCCAGCACTGTGGGGCACCCTCCACCAGGCCCCCACTCCTGTCTCCCTGAACCCCCACCCCCCACCAGTCAGGGGCACCTGCCAGCAGGCCCCCACTCAGGTCCAACCCATGTCTCCCTGCACCCCCACCCCCCAGCAGTGCAAGGCACCCTCCAACAGGCCCCACTCATGTCCAACTCATGTCCCCCTGCACCCCCACCCCCCAGCACTGTGGGGCACCCTCCACCAGGCCCCCACTCATGTCCAACTCATGACTCCCAGCACCCCCACCTCCCACCAGTCAGGGGCACCTGCCAGCAGGCCCCCACTCAGGTCCAACTCCTGTCTCCCTGCACCCCCACCCCCCAGAAGTGCAAGGCAGCCTCCACCAGGCCCCTACCCCTGTCTCCCTGCACCCCCACCCCCCAGCAGTGCAGGGCACCCTCCACCAGGCCCCCACTCCTGTCTCCCTGCACCCCCACCCCCCTGCATCCAGGGGCACCCTCCACCAGGCCCCCACTCCTGTCTCCCTGCACCCCCACCCCCCACCAGTCATGGGCACCTGCCAGCAGGCCCCCACTCCTGTCTCCCTGCACCCCCACCCCCAGCAATGCAGGGCACGCTACACCAGGCCCCCACTCCTGTCTCCCTGCACCCCCACCCCCTAGCAGTCAGGGGCACCTGCCAGCAGGCCCCCACTCAGGTCCAACTCATGTCCCCCTGCACCCCCACCCCCCAGCACTGTGGGGCACCCTCCACCAGGCCCCCACTCATGTCCAACTCATGTCCCCCTGCACCCCCACCCCCCAACACTGTGGGGCACCCTCCACCAGGACCCCACTCCTGTCCCCCTACACCCCTACCCCCCAGCACTGTGGGGCACCCTCCACCAGGCCCCCACTCATGTCCAACTCATGTCCCCCTGCACCCCCACCCCCCAGCACTGTGGGGCACCCTCCAGCAGGCCCCACTCCTGTCCCCCTGCACCCCCACCCCCCTGCATCCAGGGGCACCCTCCACCAGGCCCCCACTCCTGTCTCCCTGCACCCCCACCCCCCAGCAGTGCAGTGCCCCCTCCACCAGGCCCCCACTCCTGTCCCCCTGCACCCCCACCCCCCTGCATCCAGGGGCACCCTCCACCAGGCCCCCACTCCTGTCTCCCTGCACCCCCACCCCCCTACATCCAGGGGCACCCTCCACCAGGCCCCCACTCCTGTCTCCCTGCACCCCCACCCCCAGCAGTGCAGGGCACCCTCCACCAGGCCCCCCTCCTGTCCCCCTGCACCCCCACCCCCCTGCATCCAGGGGCACCCTCCACCAGGCCCCCACTCCTGTCTCCCTGCACCCCCACCCCCCACCAGTCAGGGGCACCTGCCAGCAGGCCGCCACTCCTGTCTCCCTGCACCCCCACCCCCCAGCAATGCAGGGCACCCTCCACCAGGCCCCCACTCCTGTCTCCCTGCACCCCCACCCCCCAGCAGTCAGGGGCACCTGCCAGCAGGCCCCCACTCAGGTCCAACTCATGTCCCCCCGCACGCCCATGCCCCAGCACTGTGGGGCACCCTCCACCAGGCCCCCACTCATGTCCAACTCATGTCCCCCTGCACCCCCACCCCCCAGCACTGTGGGGCACCCTCCACCAGGCCCCCACTCCTGTCCCCCGTCACCCCCACCCCCCAGCACTGTGGGGCACCCTCCACCAGGCCCCCACTCCTGTCTCCCTGCACCCCCACACCCCACCAGTCAGGGGCACCTGCCAGCAGGCCCCCACTCCTGTCTCCCTGCACCCCCACCCCCACCAGTGCAGGGCACCCTCCACCAGGCCCCCACTCCTGTCTCCCTGCACCCCCACCCCCCAGCAGTCAGGGGCACCTGCCAGCAGGCCCCCACTCAGGTACAACTCATGTCCCCCTGCACCCCCACCCCCCAGCACTTTGGGGCACCCTCCACCAGGACCCCACTCCTGTCCCCCTGCACCCCTACCCCCCAGCACTGTGGGGCACCCTCCACCAGGCCCCCACTCATGTCCAACTTATGTCCCCCTGCACCCCCACCCCCCAGCACTGTGGGGCACCCTCCACCAGGCCCCACTCCTGTCCCCCTGCAACCCTACCCCCCTGCATCCAGGGGCACCCTCCACCAGGCCCCCACTCCTGTCTCCCTGCACCCCCACCCCCCAGCAGTGCAGTGCACCTGTCATGATCTCTGCTTCCAAAAGGTCAGGGTTTTCCCAACTCCCTTGGAAGCAGATCCATAACCCAGGTTCCGAGTGCCAACCAGTCCCAATTGGGACCTTTTGGACCCAGTCCTGGCGCCAGTGGCACCAGGCTCATAAATATGCCCAGTCCCAGCGCTGGAAGCGCCAGGCTCATAATGCTTGGGTGGACTTACCTGCAGCAGACCATGCTGCTTACTTGCCTGCCAGTTGAGCCTCTGATCCTCTTCTGTTTGGAACTACTTTTCCTGTTGGGTGGGGCAGGAGCCACTCCCTAGGTTCAGAACACTGGAACTCTTCTGGAAAGCAGGAACTCTTTTCTTACCTAGGCGTGGCTGTGGAAGGAGACACCTAAGCACTACAGGAGGCTATTTAAACCACACCCGATGGATGAATCTTGCTTTGCGTTATTCTGCATCCTCTGCAGCAGAACGCTCATCGTGTCTTCTGCATCTGATCCTGGGCCTAAGGAAAAAGGCTTACCATCCTGGATCCAGTCTTCAGCAACACCTATAAAGACAAGAAAGAACAGGTTAGCATTACGGTCTTCAGTGACAGCGCTTCACTTACCTGGTCCATCGGCTGTCACCAACGCCTCGCGCTGCATTCCGGCATCTGAAAGACAAAGGCTTACCTACTCTTCGTGCGCTCCGGAGGTCTTCGCACTGCATTCCGGCATCTGAAAGACAAAAGCTTACCAACTCTTTGCACGCTCCGGAGGCCTTCGGCGCTGCATCCCGCATCTGAAAGACAAAACAAGGTGCGTTTAAAGACATTGGGGAACTTTAATACTCACGTGCCATTACTCCTTTCCACATCTAACCCAGTGGGTATTCCGGCACCCTGCAGCCGCTCCGAACTTGTACCTGCAAAATAAAAAGACAGTTAGAGCGCATCGTGAAGCAGGCAACAAGCGCTTACTTACGTGCTTCCAGGCGCTTCTATTCATCACACGGGCTCCATCTTCAACTCACTTCAGCCCGTCATCCGCCATCGCCGGAACCCTGCAAAACAAGAGACATCATTACTAAAGACTTTTAAAGACATTAGAATTACTCGAAACTTACCGTTCGTGCAGTAAACGACGGACAGCAGTCCTCTGAAGTCAAGAGGCCTGCTCCCCTTATCCAGTGAAGAAACTGGTTACAGCACCCTGCCCCGAGGCAGATGGAGAGCACGGCGTTCACTTACCTAAGGTGAGAGCATTAACCTTTGGGGTTCTACAGGGGAAGAGAAAGGGAAGAAGAGAGAGACATTCAATAACCCAGTTCATTAATCCCATATTTTCTGTCTGCAGACATCTTACCCTTCGCCTCAGACATACAGTGCACAGAGGTCCAGCCCAAAGAGCCAGCCGTGTGTTACACATCACCTTTGAAGATACGGTATACGCCCAGTCAAGACCGGTGCCTCTACGAGAATCAGGTGAGCGTTACAGAACGCAAAGCCTACCGCAAAACTCCCGTCCAGGCGCTATGGAAACCTCGGATTCCGACCAGCTAGCCCAGTTACTTGGGGAACTAAGGGCAGAAGTGCATGCCGCCCGTCAGGAAACGAACGCTCTAAGAAGGGAACTGATTATTTCCAAGGAGCGAACAGATGATCTCGCTAGACAATTGCTACAGTCACAAGCCGGACAGACCCCGTTACCCGCATCTGGGGGAAATCTTCCTTCTACATCCTCTATGAATCCAGTGCAGATAAACCTACCTGGGAATGTACCTCTGGCTCCGCCCGAATGATTTTCTGGTGACCCAAAGAGGTTTGCAGTATTTATCAATCAGTGCCGGTTGCATTTCTTATGCCGGCCAGCAGCCTTTCCAACTGATCAAGCTAAAGTAGCTTTCGTGCTTTCGTACCTTAGTGGCAATGCGGCAGACTGGTCGATCCCTCTAGTAAATCAAGATGATCCGGTCCTCCATGATTTTCAAGCTTTTCAGCTCAGTATGGAAAAACTGTTCGCAAGACATTCACAGGGGCAGGCTTTGGACAATGAGCTTCTTTCGTTGCGACAAGGTAATCAAGACCTTTTGGCTTATATTGCGTCTTTCAACAGACTGATAGTGGAAACTCAATGGCCTGAGGACAAAAGGATTACGCTGTTTTATAGAGGTCTACGTGGAGAGCTCAAAGATGTGTTAGCCCAAGTAGTGAATCCCCCACAAGATTGTTCGGACTATATAGACTTAGTCGTTCAAATAGATCACAGACTGCAGAACAGGAAGGCCGATCGTTCCAAGTTTGATGCTCGAGTATTTTCCAAACCGCCAACTCCTTCCAAAGGAGTAGACTCCGGGGAACCCATGCAAATAGGGGGCCTGAAAGGTCCTCTAACACAAAAGGAGCGGGAAAGGAGAAAACAGTTGCAATTATGCCTCTATTGCGGAAACTCAGGGCACTTTCTTCGAGACTGTCCGGTGAAACCTGCCAAGAAGGCAGTAGGAGCTGCAGTTACCAAAGTTACAAACTCTGAGCAGGGAAACGACCTCGCCCGACAAGAATAGAGGTCCTCTTGCCGAGCGTGAAAACCAGTTCCGTGACCTCGCATTTCGTGATACCTATGGTCCTCATTAGCCCTGATAATCCGGATCGATTACATGCAATTGAAGCTTACGTCGACAGCGGTGCCATCGGCAATTATGTGGATCATGAAATGGTTTTGAGGATGAATCTAACTCTTTGTCCCAAGGCTGTAAAGGACGTCATTACTACGGTGGATGGAACGGAGATAGCCTCCGGACCAGTAACGCATACCACTCAAGAAGTGACGCTAGTAAGTCAAGATGGACACCATGAGAAGATCGTGTTCGATGTGATCAAGGCTCCTCAGTTTCAGATTATTCTAGGAATACCTTGGTTAGAGAAACACAATCCTCTGATCGATTGGCGAGCAAGAACGGTCCAGTTTCCAGAATGTGTCTCTACTTGTCACCCTCCACCTGGTGTTGCACTGGCAGCAATTTCTTCAGAGACTCCCCAGTTACCTCCCGAATACCTAGAATACCAAGATGTTTTCCGGAAGGATCAGGCTAACTCTCTACCTCCTCATAGGTGTTATGACTGCCAGATAGACCTAATACCTGGATCTACTCCTCCTTGTAGTAGAATTTATGCCCTCACCGAGCCTGAGAACCTTCACCTTCGACAATACCTGGATCAATACCTGGCAAATGGGTTTATTCGTCCTTCCAAGTCCCCTGCTTCTTCAGCTTTGTTCTTCGTTCCAAAAAAGGAAGGAGACCTTAGAACTTGTATAGATTATCGCTCCCTGAACCAGATCACCGTCAAGAATAGATATCCGTTACCTTTGATCCCTGAACTCCTGGACCAAGTCAGAAAAGCATGCATATATACAAAGCTGGATCTTAGAGGAGCCTACCACTTGGTACGAGTAAAAGAGGGCGATGAATGGAAGACAGCCTTCCGCACCAAATATGGGCTATTTGAATATCAGGTCATGCCCTTCGGACTTTGCAATGCCCCGGCCGCCTTTCAATATTTTATGAACGATGTCCTCAGAGAGCTCATAGATGTGTGTGTTGTTGTTTACATTGACGACATCCTCGTTTATTCTTCATCGGAATCTGAACATCGGAAACACGTGAAAATGGTCCTCGAAAGATTGCGTCAACACAAACTTTTCGCTAAGTTGGAAAAATGTGTTTTCAACGTGACTGAAGTTGAATTCTTGGGATTCATATTATCACCTAGCGGAGTGCGTATGGATTCAAAGAAGGTCGATGCAGTTCTCAAATGGCCATCACCATCCTCCGTAAAAGGTGTGCAAAGCATGTTAGGCTTCGCTAACTTTTACCGCAGGTTTATCCCCGAATTTTCTCGAATAGTCCAGCCCATCACTGCCTTGTTAAAGAAGAACAAATGTTTTGAATGGTCTACCGAGGCGGAACAAGCTTTCCAGGATTTGAAGACTAAATTTATCTCTGCACCAATCTTAAAACACCCTCGCCCCGAACTCCCCTACATCGTGGAAACTGATGCTTCAAGCCTTGCCATGGGGGCAGTTCTATCACAAAAGGACCCGGTAACCAATCAGTTGCATCCCGTGGCATTTTGGTCCCGCAAATTCTCGCCTCCTGAAATCAATTACACGATTACTGACAAGGAACTTCTGGCTATCAAGTCTGCCTTTAAGGCTTGGCGGCATTATCTGCTGGGGGCCCGACACACCGTTACTGTGATTACGGATCACCGAAACCTGCAATATTTGAAAACCGCAAAAGCCCAATCCTCTAGGCAACTCCGTTGGGCATTATTCTTTGCCGAGTTTGACTTCATAATTACCTATCGACCTGGTACAAAAAACGGTAAAGCTGATGCCCTTTCTCGGATGGGAGTGGAAGAACACTTGATCAACCCTAAACCTGTACCAATCATTCCCGAACAAAGAATTCTGGGTGTAATCGCCACACAATCCATAGAGGAAGTTAAGGATAAAGCCAGGCAACTTGTAACTCCAGCAGACATACAGAATTGGCATCTGCAGGGAAAGGACTTTGCAGTAAAGGACAACTTATTGTATTTCCAAGAACGATTATACCTGCCCAGCACAGATTTACAGAAAAAAGTAATTTCTTGTTATCACGATTCTTTAATGGAAGGACACCCCGGTATGGCCAAGACCTCAGAAAAGATCAAGCGCTACTTCTGGTGGCCGTCTTGGAAAAAAGATATCAGAGACTTTATAATGTCCTGTGGAGTATGCGCCCAAAACAAGAGTCAAAAGGAAAGACCAGCAGGCCTCTTACGCCCTATTGACATCCCACCTCGCCCTTGGCATACGCTTTCTATGGACTTCATCACCGATCTACCTCCATGCTCCGGATACAATACGATTCTAGTAATCGTGGACTTATTCTCCAAGATGGCGCATTTCATTCCGCTCAAAGGCTTGCCAACAGCTGCAACTCTGGCCCGAGAATTTCTCGAAAACATCGTCCGACTGCACGGTTTTCCTTCGGTTCTAATTTCGGATCGAGGTAGTCAATTTGTTTCTCATTTTTGGCGAAGTTGCTGTCGGTCGGCTCAAATTGATGTGAGACTATCGACCAGTCACCACCCTCAGACCGACGGACAAACCGAGAGGACCAATCAAACTCTGGAACAGTATTTACGCTGCATGCTGCAACAAACTGAAAAAACTTGGAAAGGCATCCTTTGGATAGCCGAATATGCCTACAATAACTCTGTCCATTCGGGAACTGGGAAAACCCCGTTTTTTCTTTTATACGGCAGTCACCCTCGAACCTCAGAGTTGGATTCCCTCCAAGATCTTGAAACACCAGCAGTAGACTACCTGCATTCTACAATCACCCAAGTCTTTAAGGAAGCTGTTTCTCACCTTCAAAGGGCTAAAGAACAATACAAGAAAGGAGCAGATCAACATCGGAAGGAAGCCCCTCAATATCAAGTAGGGGATCAAGTCTGGTTATCCACCAAATATCTATCTCTAAAAGGGCCACGCACATTCAACCCAAGATACCTTGGTCCCTATTCCATCACTACCATAGTAAACCCAGTAGCGGTCAAGTTGGACTTGTCCCCGCACATGAAGATACATCCGGTCTTCCACGTCTCTCTATTAAAACCCGTGCAACCTCAAACCCGACTAACTAAATCTCCAAAACCCATCCTAGTTGATGGAGAACTCGAGTTTGAAGTCAAAAGCATTCTGGACTCCAAGATCTCCAAATCTAAACTATTTTACCTAATTGACTGGAAAGGCTACGGCCCCCAAGAGAGATCCTGGGAACCTGCTGAATGTGTCCACGCTCCTCGCCTAATCAAAAGATTTCACCGAACATTTCCTGACAAGCCAAAACCCCCGGAGAAGCCCGGTTTGGGAGGGGCCTTGAGGGGGGGTACTGTCATGATCTCTGCTTCCAAAAGGTCAGGGTTTTCCCAACTCCCTTGGAAGCAGATCCATAACCCAGGTTCCGAGTGCCAACCAGTCCCAATTGGGACCTTTTGGACCCAGTCCTGGCGCCAGTGGCACCAGGCTCATAAATATGCCCAGTCCCAGCGCTGGAAGCGCCGGGCTCATAATGCTTGGGTGGACTTACCTGCAGCAGACCATGCTGCTTACTTGCCTGCCAGTTGAGCCTCTGATCCTCTTCTGTTTGGAACTACTTTTCCTGTTGGGTGGGGCAGGAGCCACTCCCTAGGTTCAGAACACTGGATCTCTTCTGGAAAGCAGGAACTCTTTTCTTACCTAGGCGTGGCTGTGGAAGGAGACACCTAAGCACTACAGGAGGCTATTTAAACCACACCCGATGGATGAATCTTGCTTTGCGTTATTCTGCATCCTCTGCAGCAGAACGCTCATCGTGTCTTCTGCATCTGATCCTGGGCCTAAGGAAAAGGCTTACCATCCTGGATCCAGTCTTCAACAACACCTATAAAGACAAGAAAGAACAGGTTAGCATTACGGTCTTCAGTGACAGCGCTTCACTTACCTGGTCCATCGGCTGTCACCAACGCCTCGCGCTGCATTCCGGCATCTGAAAGACAAAGGCTTACCTACTCTTCGTGCACTCCGGAGGTCTTCGCACTGCATTCCGGCATCTGAAAGACAAAAGCTTACCAACTCTTCGCACGCTCCGGAGGCCTTCGGCGCTGCATCCCGCATCTGAAAGACAAAACAAGGTGCGTTTAAAGACATTGGGGAACTTTAATACTCACGTGCCATTACTCCTTTCCACATCTAACCCAGTGGGTATTCCGGCACCCTGCAGCCGCTCCGAACTTGTACCTGCAAAATAAAAAGACAGTTAGAGCGCATCGTGAAGCAGGCAACAAGCGCTTACTTACGTGCTTCCAGGCGCTTCTATTCATCACACGGGCTCCATCTTCAACTCACTTCAGCCCGTCATCCGCCATCGCCGGAACCCTGCAAAACAAGAGACATCATTACTAAAGACTTTTAAAGACATTAGAATTACTCGAAACTTACCGTTCGTGCAGTAAACGACGGACAGCAGTCCTCTGAAGTCAAGAGGCCTGCTCCCCTTATCCAGTGAAGAAACTGGTTACAGCACCCTGCCCCGAGGCAGATGGAGAGCACGGCGTTCACTTACCTAAGGTGAGAGCGTTAACCTTTGGGGTTCTACAGGAGAAGAGAAAGGGAAGAAGAGAGAGACATTCAATAACCCAGTTCATTAATCCCATATTTTCTGTCTGCAGACATCTTACCCTTCGAGTCAGACATACAGTGCACAGAGGTCCAGCCCAAAGAGCCAGTCGTGTGTTACACATCACCTTTGAAGATACGGTATACGCCCAGTCAAGACCGGTGCCTCTACGGGAATCAGGTGAGCGTTACAGCACCCTCCACCAGGCCCCCACTCCAGTCCCCCTCCACCCCCACCCCCCTGCATCCAGGGGCACCCTCCACCAGGCCCCCACTCCTGTCTCCCTGCACCCCCACCCCCCACGAGTCAGGGGAACCTGCCAGCAGGCCCCCACTCCTGTCTCCCTGCACCCCCACCCCCCAGCAGTGCAGGGCACCCTCCACCAGGCCCCCACTCCTGTCTCTCTGCACCCCCACCCCCCAGCAGTGCAGGGCACCCTCCACCAGGCCCCCACTCCTGTCTCCCTGCACCCCCACCCCCCAGCAGTCAGGGGCACCTGCCAGCAGGCCCCCACTCAGGTCCAACTCATGTCCCCCTACACCCCCATGCCCCAGCACTGTGGGGCACCCTCCACCAGGCCCCCACTCATGTCCAACTCATTTCCCCCTGCACCCCCACCCCCCAGCACTGTGGGGCACCCTCCACCAGGCCACCACTCCTGTCCCCCTGCACCCTCACCCCCCAGCACTGTGGGGCACCCTCCACCAGGCCCCCACTCATGTCCAACTCATGTCCCCCTGCACCCCCAACCCCCAGCACTGTAGGGCACCCTCCACCAGGCCCCCACTCCTGTCCCCCTGCACCCCCACCCCCCTGCATCCAGGGGCACCCTCCACCAGGCCCCCACTCCTGTCCCCCTGCACCCCCACCCCCCAGCTGTGCAGGGCACCCTCCACCAGGCCCCCACTCCTGTCCCCCTGCACCCCCACCCCCTGCATCCAGGGGCACCCTCCACCAGGCCCCCACTCCTGTCTCCCTGCACCCCCACCCCCACCAGTCAGGGGCACCTGCCAGCAGGCCCCCACTCCTGTCTCCCTGCACCCCCACCCCCCACCAGTCAGGGGCACCTGCCAGCAGGCCCCCACTCCTGTCTCCCTGCACCCCCACCCCCCAGCAGTGCAGGGCACCCTCCACCAGGCCCCCACTCCTGTCTCTCTGCACCCCCACCCCCCAGCAGTGCAGGGCACCCTCCACCAGGCCCCCACTCCTGTCTCCCTGCACCCCCACCCCCCAGCAGTCAGGGGCACCTGCCAGCAGGCCCCCACTCAGGTCCAACTCATGTCCCCCTACACCCCCATGCCCCAGCACTGTGGGGCACCCTCCACCAGGCCCCCACTCATGTCCAACTCATTTCCCCCTGCACCCCCACCCCCCAGCACTGTGGGGCACCCTCCACCAGGCCCCCATTCCTGTCCCCCTGCACCCTCACCCCCCAGCACTGTGGGGCACCCTCCACCAGGCCCCCACTCATGTCCAACTCATGTCCCCCTGCACCCCCACCCCCCAGCACTGTGGGGCACCCTCCACCAGGCCCCCACTCCTGTCCCCCTGCACCCCCACCCCCCAGCTGTGCAGGGCACCCTCCACCAGGCCCCCACACCTGTCCCCCTGCACCCCCACCCCCCTGCATCCAGGGGCACCTCCACCAGGCCCCCACTCCTGTCTCCCTGCACCCCCGCCCCCCACCAGTCAGGGGCACCTGCCAGCAGGCCCCCACTCCTGTCTCCCTGCACCCCACCCCCAGCAGTGCAGGGCACCCTCCACCAGGCCCCCACTCCTGTCTCCCTGCACCCCCACCCCCCAGCAGTGCAGGGCACCCTCCACCAGGCCCCACTCCTGTCTCCCTGCACCCCCACCCCCTGCATCCAGGGGCACCCTCCACCAGGCCCCCATTCCTGTCTCCCTGCACCTCCACCCCCCAGCAGTGCTGGGCACCCTCCACCAGGCCCCACTCCTGTCTCCCTGCACCCCCACCCCCCAAAACTGTGGGGCACCCTCCACCAGGCCCCCACTCATGTCCAACTCATGTCCCCTGCACCCCACCCCCCAGCACTGTGGGGTACCCTCCACCAGGCCCCCACTCCTGTCCCCCTGCACCCCCCTGCATCCAGGGGCACCCTCCACTAGGCCCCCACTCCTGTCCCCCTGCACCCCCCTGCATCCAGGGTCACCCTCCACCAGGCCCCCACTCCTGTCTCCCTGCACCACCCACCCCCCAGCAGTGCAGGGCACCCTCCACCAGGCCCCCACTCCTGTCCCCCTGCACCCCCACCCCCTGCATCCAGGGGCACCCTCCACCAGGCCCCCACTCCTGTCTCCCTGCACCCCCACCCCCCACCAGTCAGGGGCACCTGCCAGCAGGCCCCCACTCCTGTCTCCCTGCACCCCCACCCCCAGCAGTGCAGGGCACCCTCCACCAGGCCCCCACTCCTGTCTCCCTGCACCCCCACCCCCCAGCAGTCAGGGGCACCTGCCAGCAGGCCCCCACTCAGGTCCAACTCATGTCCCCCTGCACCCCCACCCCCAGCACTGTGGGGCACCCTCCACCAGGCCCCCACTCATGTCCAACTTCTGTCCCCCTGCACCCCCACCCCCAGCACTGTGGGGCACCCTCCACTAGGCCCCCACTCCTGTCCCCCTGCACCCCCACCCTCAGCACTGTGGGGCACCCTCCACCAGGCCCCCACTCATGTCCAACTAATGTCCCCCTGCACCCCCACCCCCCGCACTGTGGGGTACCCTCCACCAGGCCCCCACTCCTGTCCCCCTGCACCCCCCTGCATCCAGGGGTCACCCTCCACCAGGCCCCCACTCCTGTCTCCCCTGCACCCCCACCCCCAGCAGTGCAGGGCACCCTCCACCAGGCCCCCACTCCTGTCCCCCTGCACCCCCACCCCCCTGCATCCAGGGGCACCCTCCACCAGGCCCCCACTCCTGTCTCCCTGCACCCCCACCCCCCACCAGTCAGGGGCACCTGCCAGCAGGCCCCCACTCCTGTCCTCCCCTGCACCCCCACCCCCCAGCAGTGCAGGGCACCCTCCACCAGGCCCCCACTCCTGTCTCCCTGCACCCCCACCCCCCAGCAGCCAGGGGCACCTGCCAGCAGGCCCCCACTCAGGTCCAACTCATGTCCCCCTGCACCCCCACCCCCCAGCACTGTGGGGCACCCTCCACCAGGCCCCCACTCATGTCCAACTTCTGTCCCCCTGCACCCCCACCCCCAGCACTGTGGGCACCCTCCACTAGGCCCCCACTCCTGTCCCCCTGCACCCCCACCCTCAGCACTGTGGGGCACCCTCCACCAGGTCCCCATTCATGTCCAACTAATGTCCCCTGCACCCCGACCCCCAGCACTGTGGGGTACCCTCCACCAGGCCCCCACTCCTGTCCCCCTGCACCCCCTGCATCCAGGGGCACCCTCCACCAGGCCCCCACTCCTGTCTCCCTGCACCCCCACCCCCAGCAGTGCAGGGCACCCTCCACCAGGCCCCCACTCCTGTCCCCCTGCACCCCCACCCCCCTGCATCCAGGGGCACCCTCCACCAGGCCCCCACTCCTGTCTCCCTGCACCCCACCCCCCACCAGTCAGGGGCACCTGCCAGCAGGCCCCCACTCCTGTCTCCCTGCACCCCACCCCACCCCAGCAGTGCAGGGCACCCTCCACCAGGCCCCCACTCCTGTCTCCCTGCACCCCCACCCCCAGCAGTGCAGGGCACCCTCCACCAGGCCCCCACTCCTGTCTCCCTGCACCACCACACCCAGCAGTCAGGGGCACCTGCCAGCAGGCCCCCACTCAGGTCCAACTCATGTCCCCCTGCACCCCCACCCCCCAGCACTGTGGGGCACCCTCCACCAGGCCCCCACTCATGTCCAACTCATGTCCCCCTGCACCCCCCACCCCCAGCACTGTGGGGTACCCTCCACCAGGCCCCCACTCTTGTCCCCCTGCACCCCCCTGCATCCAGGGGCACCCTCCACTAGGCCCCCACTCCTGTGCCCCTGCACCCCCCACCCTCAGCACTGTGGGGCACCCTCCACCAGGCCCCCACTCATGTCCAACTAATGTCCCCCTGCACCCCCACCCCCCAGCACTGTGGGGTACTCTCCACCATGCCCCCACTCCTGTCCCCCTGCACCCCCCTGCATCCAGGTCACCCTCCACCAGGCCCCCACTCCTGTCTCCCTGCACCTCCACCCCCAGCAGTGCAGGGCACCCTCCACCAGGCCCCCACTCCTGTCCCCCTGCACCCCCACCCCCCTGCATCCAGGGGCACCCTCCACCAGGCCCCCACTCCTGTCTCCCTGCACCCCCACCCCCCACCAGTCAGGGGCACCTGCCAGCAGGCCCCCACTCCTGTCTCCCTGCACCCCACCCCCCAGCAGTGCAGGGCACCCTCCACCAGGCCCCCACTCCTGTCTCCCTGCACCCCCACACACCAGCAGTCAGGGGCACCTGCCAGCAGGCCCCCACTCAGGTCCAACTCATGTCCCCTGCACCCCCACCCCCCAGCACTGTGGGGCACCCCTCCACCAGGCCCCCACCCATGTCCAACTCATGTCCCCCTGCACCCCCACCCCCCAGCACTGTGGGCCACCCTCCACCAGGCCCCACTCAGGTCCAACTCATGTCCCCCTGCACCCCCACCCCCAGCACTGTGGGGCACCCTCATCCAGGCCCCCACTCATGTCCAACTCATGTCCCCCTGCACCCCCACCCCCAGCACTGTGGGGCACCCTCCACCAGGCCCCCACTCCTGTCCCCCTGCACCCCCACCTCCCTGCATCCAGGGGCACCCTCCACCAGGCCCCCACTCCTGTCTCCCTGCACCCCCACCCCCCAGCAGTGCAGAGCACCCTTCACCAGTCCCCCACTCCTGTCTCCCTGCACCCCCACACCCCTGCATCCAGGGGCACCCTCCACCAGGCCCCCACTCTTGTCCCCCTGCACCTCCACCCCTGCATCCAGGGGTACCCTCCACCAGGCCCCCACTCATGTCCCCCTGCACCCCCACCCCCCTGCATCCAGGGGCACCCTCCACCAGGCCCCCACTCATGTCCCCCTGCACCCCCACCCCCAGCATTGTAGGGCACCCTCCACCAGGCCCCCACTCCTGTCTCCCTGCACCCACCCCCCAGCACTGTAGGGCACCCTCCACCAGGCCCCACTCCTGTCTCCCTGCACCCCCACCCCCAGCACTGTAGGGCACCCTCCACCAGGCCCCCACTCCTGTCCCCCTGCACCCCACCCCTCTGCATCCAGGGGCACCCTCCACCAGGCCCCCACTCCTGTCTCCCTGCACCCCCACCCCCCAGCAGTGCAGGGCACCCTCCACCAGGCCCCCACTCCTGTCTCCCTGCACCCCCAACCCCCAGCAGTGCAGGGCACCCTCCACCAGGCCCCCACTCTTGTCCCCCCTGCACCTCCACCCCCTGCATCCAGGGTACCCTCCACCAGGCCCCCACTCCTGTCCCCCTGCACCCCCACCCTCAGCACTGTGGGGCACCCTCCACCAGGCCCCCACTCATGTCCAACTAATGTCCCCTGCACCCCCCACCCCCCAGCACTGTGGGGTACCCTCCACCAGGCCCCCACTCCTGTCCCCCTGCACCCCCCTGCATCCAGGGTCACCCTCCACCAGGCCCCCACTCCTGTCTCCCTGCACCCCCACCCCCCAGCAGTGCAGGGCACCCTCCACCAGGCCCCACTCCTGTCCCCCTGCACCCCCACCCCCCTGCATCCAGGGGCACCCTCCACCAGGCCCCCACTCCTGTCTCCCTGCACCCCCACCCCCCACCAGTCAGGGGCACCTGCCAGCAGGCCCCCACTCCTGTCTCCCTGCACCCCACCCCCCCAGCAGTGCAGGGCACCCTCCACCAGGCCCCCACTCCTGTCTCCCTGCACCCCCACCCCCAGCAGCCAGGGGCACCTGCCAGCAGGCCCCCACTCAGGTCCAACTCATGTCCCCCTGCACCCCCACCCCCCAGCACTGTGGGGCACCCTCCACCAGGCCCCCACTCATGTCCAACTTCTGTCCCCCTGCACCCCCACCCCCAGCACTGTGGGGCACCCTCCACTAGGCCCCCACTCCTGTCCCCCTGCACCCCCACCCTCAGCACTGTGGGGCACCCTCCACCAGGTCCCCATTCATGTCCAACTAATGTCCCCCTGCACCCCGACCCCCCAGCACTGTGGGGTACCCTCCACCAGGCCCCCACTCCTGTCCCCCTGCACCCCCCTGCATCCAGGGGCACCCTCCACCAGGCCCCCACTCTGTCTCCCTGCACCCCCACCCCCCAGCAGTGCAGGGCACCCTCCCACCAGGCCCCCACTCTGTCCCCCTGCACCCCCACCCCTGCATCCAGGGCACCCTCCACCAGGCCCCCACTCCCTGTCTCCCTGCACCCCCACCCCCCACCAGTCAGGGGCACCTGCCAGCAGGCCCCCACTCCTGTCTCCCTGCACCCACCCCCAGCAGTGCAGGGCACCCTCCACCAGGCCCCCACTCCTGTCTCCTGCACCCCCAACCCCCAGCAGTGCAGGGCACCCTCCACCAGGCCCCCACTCCTGTCTCCCTGCACCACCACACCCCAGCAGTCAGGGGCACCTGCCAGCAGGCCCCCACTCAGGTCCAACTCATGTCCCCCTGCACCCCCACCCCCCAGCACTGTGGGGCACCCTCCACCAGGGCCCCCACTCATGTCCAACTCATGTCCCCCTGCACCCCCACCCCCAGCACTGTGGGGTACCCTCCACCAGGCCCCCACTCTTGTCCCCCTGCACCCCCCTGCATCCAGGGGCACCCTCCACTAGGCCCCCACTCCTGTGCCCCTGCACCCCCACCCTCAGCACTGTGGGGCACCCTCCACCAGGCCCCCACTCATGTCCAACTAATGTCCCCCTGCACCCCCACCCCCCAGCACTGTGGGGTACTCTCACCATGCCCCCCACTCCTGTCCCCCTGCACCCCCCTGCATCCAGGGTCACCCTCCACCAGGCCCCCACTCCTGTCTCCCTGCACCTCCACCCCCAGCAGTGCAGGGCACCCTCCACCAGGCCCCCACTCCTGTCCCCCTGCACCCCCACCCCCCTGCATCCAGGGGCACCCTCCACCAGGCCCCCACTCCTGTCCTCCCTGCACCCCCACCCCCCACCAGTCAGGGGCACCTGCCAGCAGGCCCCCACTCCTGTCTCCCTGCACCCCCACCCCCAGCAGTGCAGGGCACCCTCCACCAGGCCCCCACTCCTGTCTCCCTGCACCCCCACACACCAGCAGTCAGGGGCACCTGCCAGCAGGCCCCCACTCAGGTCCAACTCCATGTCCCCCTGCACCCCCACCCCCCAGCACTGTGGGGCACCCTCCACCAGGCCCCCACCCATGTCCAACTCATGTCCCCCTGCACCCCCACCCCCCAGCACTGTGGGCCACCCTCCACCAGGCCCCACTCAGGTCCCAACTCATGTCCCCCTGCACCCCCACCCCCCAGCACTGTGGGGCACCCTCATCCAGGCCCCCACTCATGTCCAACTCATGTCCCCCTGCACCCCCACCCCCAGCACTGTGGGGCACCCTCCACCAGGCCCCCACTCCTGTCCCCCTGCACCCCCACCTCCCTGCATCCAGGGGCACCCTCCACCAGGCCCCCACTCCTGTCTCCCTGCACCCCCACCCCCCAGCAGTGCAGAGCACCCTTCACCAGTCCCCCACTCCTGTCTCCCTGCACCCCCACACCCCTGCATCCAGGGGCACCCTCCACCAGGCCCCCACTCTTGTCCCCCTGCACCTCCACCCCCTGCATCCAGGGGTACCCTCCACCAGGCCCCCACTCATGTCCCCCTGCACCCCCACCCCCCTGCATCCAGGGGCACCCTCCACCAGGCCCCCACTCATGTCCCCCTGCACCCCCACCCCCCAGCATTGTAGGGCACCCTCCACCAGGCCCCCACTCCTGTCTCCCTGCACCCCCACCCCCAGCACTGTAGGGCACCCTCCACCAGGCCCCCACTCCTGTCTCCCTGCACCCCCACCCCCAGCACTGTAGGGCACCCTCCACCAGGCCCCCACTCCTGTCCCCCTGCACCCCCACCCCTCTGCATCCAGGGGCACCCTCCACCAGGCCCCCACTCCTGTCTCCCTGCACCCCCACCCCCCAGCCCCTGCATCCAGGGGCACCCTCCACCAGGCCCCCACTCCTGTCTCCCTGCACCCCCACCCCCCAGCAGTGCAGGGCACCCTCCACCAGGCCCCCACTCCTGTCCCCCTGCACCCCCACCCCCCTGCATCCAGGGGCACCCTCCACCAGGCCCCCACTCCTGTCTCCCTGCACCCCCACCCCCCACCAGTCAGGGGCACCTGCCAGCAGGCCCCCACTCCTGTCTCCCTGCACCCCCACCCCCAGCAGTGCAGGGCACCCTCCACCAGGCCCCCACTCCTGTCTCCCTGTACCCCCAACCCCCAGCAGTGCAGGGCACCCTCCACCAGGCCCCCACTCCTGTCTCCCTGCACCCCCACACCCCAGCAGTCAGGGGCACCTGCCAGCAGGCCCCCACTCAGGTCCAACTCATGTCCCCCTGCACCCCCACCCCCCAGCACTGTGGGGCACCCTCCACCAGGCCCCCACTCATGTCCAACTCATGTCCCCCTGCACCCCCACCCCCAGCACTGTGGGGTACCCTCCACCAGGCCCCCACTCCTGTCCCCCTGCACCCCCCTGCATCCAGGGGCACCCTCCACTAGGCCCCCACTCCTGTGCCCCTGCACCCCCACCCTCAGCACTGTGGGGCACCCTCCACCAGGCCCCCACTCATGTCCAACTAATGTCCCCCTGCACCCCCACCCCCCAGCACTGTGGGGTACCCTCCACCAGGCCCCCACTCCTGTCCCCCTGCACCCCCCTGCATCCAGGGTCACCCTCCACCAGGCCCCCACTCCTGTCTCCCTGCACCCCCACCCCCAGCAGTGCAGGGCACCCTCCACCAGGCCCCCACTCCTGTCCCCCTGCACCCCCACCCCCCTGCATCCAGGGGCACCCTCCACCAGGCCCCCACTCCTGTCTCCCTGCACCCCCACCCCCCACCAGTCAGGGGCACCTGCCAGCAGGCCCCCACTCCTGTCTCCCTGCACCCCCACCCCCCAGCAGTGCAGGGCACCCTCCACCAGGCCCCCACTCCTGTCTCCCTGCACCCCCTCACCCCAGCAGTCAGGGGCACCTGCCAGCAGGCCCCCACTCAGGTCCAACTCATGTCCCCCTGCACCCCCACCCCCCAGCACTGTGGGGCACCCTCCACCAGGCCCCCACCCATGTCCAACTCATGTCCCCCTGCACCCCCACCCCCCAGCACTGTGGGCCACCCTCCACCAGGCCCCACTCAGGTCCAACTCATGTCCCCCTGCACCCCCACCCCCCAGCACTGTGGGGCACCCTCATCCAGGCCCCCACTCATGTCCAACTCATGTCCCCCTGCACCCCCACCCCCCAGCACTGTGGGACACCCTCCACCAGGCCCCCACTCCTGTCCCCCTGCACCCCCACCTCCCTGCATCCAGGGGCACCCTCCACCAGGCCCCCACTCCTGTCTCCCTGCACCCCCACCCCCCAGCAGTGCAGAGCACCCTCCACCAGTCCCCCACCCCTGTCTCCCTGCACCCCCACACCCCTGCATCCAGGGGCACCCTCCACCAGGCCCCCACTCTTGTCCCCCTGCACCTCCACCCCCTGCATCCAGGGGCACCCTCCACCAGGCCCCCACTCATGTCCCCCTGCACCCCCCTGCATCCAGGGGCACCCTCCACCAGGCCCCCACTCATGTCCCCCTGCACCCCCACCCCCCAGCATTGTAGGGCACCCTCCACCAGGCCCCCACTCCTGTCTCCCTGCACCCCCACCCCCCAGCACTGTAGGGCACCCTCCACCAGGCCCCCACTCCTGTCTCCCTGCACCCCCACCCCCAGCACTGTAGGGCACCCTCCACCAGGCCCCCACTCCTGTCCCCCTGCACCCCCACCCCTCTGCATCCAGGGGCTCCCTCCACCAGGTCCCCACTCATGTCCCCCTGCACCCCCACCCCCCTGCATCCAGGGGCACCCTCCACCAGGCCCCCACTCCTGTCTCCCAGCACCCCACCCCCCAGCATTGTAGGGCACCCTCCACCAGGCCCCCACTCCTGTCTCCCTGCACCCCCACCCCCCAGCACTGTAGGGCACCCTCCACCAGGCCCCCACTCCTGTCCCCCTGCACCCCCACCCCCCAGCACTGTGGGGCACCCTCCACCAGGACCCCACTCCTGTCCCCCTGCACCCCTACCCCCCAGCACTGTGGGGCACCCTCCACCAGGCCCCCACTCATGTCCAACTCATGTCCCCCTGCACCCCCACCCCCCAGCACTGTGGGGCACCCTCCACCAGGCCCCACTCCTGTCCCCCTGCAACCCCACCCCCCTGCATCCAGGGGCACCCTCCACCAGGCCCCCACTCCTGTCTCCCTGCACCCCCACCCCCCAGCAGTGCAGTGCACCCTCCACCAGGCCCCCACTCCAGTCCCCCTGCACCCCCACCCCCCTTCATCCAGGGGCACCCTCCACCAGGCCCCCACTCCTGTCTCCCTGCACCCCCACCCCCCACCAGTCAGGGGCATCTGCCAGCAGGCCCCCACTCCTGTCTCCCTGCACCCCCACCCCCCAGCAGTGCAGGGCACCCTCCACCAGGCCCCCACTCCTGTCTCCCTGCACCCCCACCCCCCAGCAGTGCAGGGCACCCTCCACCAGGCCCCCACTCCTGTCTCCCTGCACCCCCACCCCCCAGCAGTCAGGGGCACCTGCCAGCAGGCCCCCACTCAGGTCCAACTCATGTCCCCCTGCACCCCCATGCCCCAGCACTGTGGGGCACCCTCCACCAGGCCCCCACTCATGTCCAACTCATGTCCCCCTGCACCCCCACCCCCCAGCACTGTGGGGCACCCTCTACCAGGCCCCCACTCCTGTCCCCCTGCACCCTCACCCCCCAGCACTGTGGGGCACCCTCCACCAGGCCCCCACTCATGTCCAACTCATGTCCCCCTGCACCCCCACCCCCCAGCACTGTGGGCCACCCTCCACCAGGCCCCACTCAGGTCCAACTCATGTCCCCCTGCACCCCACCCCCCAACACTGTGGGGCACCCTCCACCAGGCCCCCACTCCTGTCCCCCTGCACCCCCACCCCCCTGCATCCAGGGGCACCCTCCACCAGGCCCCGACTTCTGCCCCCCTGCACCCCCACCCCCCAGCTGTGCAGGGCACCCTCCACCAGGCCCCCACTTCTGTCCCCCTGCACCCCCACCCCCTTGCATCCAGGGGCACCCTCCACCAGGCCCCCACTCCTGTCTCCCTGCACCCCCACCACCCACCAGTCAGGGGCAACTGCCAGCAGGCCCCCACTCCTGTCTCCCTGCACCCCCACCCCCCAGCAGTGCAGGGCACCCTCCACCAGGCCCCCACTCCTGTCTCCCTGCACCCCCCAGCACTGTAGGGCAGCCTCCACCAGGCCCCCACTCCTGTCTCCCTGCACCCCCACCCCCAGCACTGTAGGGCACCCTCCACCAGGCCCCCACTCCTGTCCCCCTGCGCCCCCACCCCCCTGCATCCAGGGGCACCCTCCACCAGGCCCCCACTCATGTCCCCCTGCACCCCCACCCCCCTCCATCCAGGGGCACCCTCCACCAGGCCGCCACTCCTGTCTCCCAGCACCCCACCCCCCAGCATTGTAGGGCACCCTCCACCAGGCCCCCACTCCTGTCCCCCTGCACCCCCACCCCCCAGCACTGTGGGGCACCCTCCACCAGGACCCCACTCCTGTCCCCCTGCACCCTTACCCCCCAGCACTGTGGGGCACCCTCCACCAGGCCCCCACTCCTGTCCCCCTGCACCCCCCTGCATCCAGGGGCACCCTCCACCAGGCCCCCACTCCTGTCTCCCTTCACCCTCACCCCCCAGCAGTGCAGGGCACCCTCCACCAGGCCCCCACTCCTGTCCCCCTGCACCCCCACTCCCCTGCATCCAGGGGCACCCTCCACCAGGCCCCCACTCCTGTCCCCCTGCACCCCCACCCCCCTGCATCCAGGGGCACCCTCCACCAGGCCCCCACTCTTGTCTCCCTGCACCCCCACCCCCCACCAGTCACGGGCACCTGCCAGCAGGCCCCCACTCCTGTCTCCCTGCACCCCCACCCCCCAGCAGTGCAGGGCACCCTCCACCAGGCCCCCACTCCTGTCTCCCTGCACCCCCACCCCCCAGCAGTGCAGGGCACCCTCCACCAGGCCCCCACTCCTGTCTCCCTGCACCCCCACCCCCCTGCATCCAGGGGCACCCTCCACCAGGCCCCCATTCCTGTCTCCCTGCACCTCCACCCCCCAGCAGTGCTGGGCACCCTCCACCAGGCCCCCACTCCTGTCTCCCTGCACCCCCACCCCCCAACACTGTGGGGCACCCTCCACCAGGCCCCACTCATGTCCAACTCATGTCCCCCTGCACCCCCACCCCCCAACACTGTAGGGCACCCTCCACCAGGCCCCCACTCCTGTCCCCCTGCACCCCCACCCCCCAGCACTGTGGGGCACCCTCCACCAGGACCCCACTCCTGTCCCCCTGCACCCCTACCCCCCAGCACTGTGGGGCACCCTCCACTAGGCCCCCACTCATGTCCAACTCTTGTCCCCCTGCACCCCCACCCCCCAGCACTGTGGGGCACCCTCCACCAGGCCCCACTCCTGTCCCCCTGCAACCCCACCCCCCTGCATCCAGGGGCACCCTCCACCAGGCCCCCACTCCTGTCTCCCTGCACCCCCACCCCCCAGCAGTGCAGTGCACCCTCCACCAGGCCCCCACTCCAGTCCCCCTGCACCCCCACCCCCCTGCATCCAGGGGCACCCTCCACCAGGCCCCCACTCCTGTCTCCCTGCACCCCCACCCCCCACCAGTCAGGGGCACCTGCCAGCAGGCCCCCACTCCTGTCTCCCTGCACCCCCACCCCCCAGCAGTGCAGGGCACCCTCCACCAGGCCCCCACTCCTGTCTCCCTGCACCCCCACCCCCAGCAGTGCAGGGCACCCTCCACCAGGCCCCCACTCCTGTCTCCCTGCACCCCCACCCCCCAGCAGTCAGGGGCACCTGCCAGCAGGCCCCCACTCAGGTCCAACTCATGTCCCCCTGCACCCCCATGCCCCAGCACTGTGGGGCACCCTCCACCAGGCCCCCACTCATGTCCAACTCATGTCCATCCCGCACCCCCACCCCCCAGCACTGTGGGGCACCCTCCACCAGGCCCCCACTCCTGTCCCCCTGCACCCTCACCCCCCAGCACTGTGGGGCACCCTCCACCAGGCCCCCACTCATGTCCAACTCATGTCCCCCTGCACCCCCACCCCCCAGCACTGTGGGCCACCCTCCACCAGGCCCCACTCAGGTCCAACTCATGTCCCCCTGCACCCCCACCCCCCAACACTGTGGGGCACCCTCCACCAGGCCCCCACTCCTGTCCCCCTGCACCCCCACCCCCCTCCATCCAGGGGCACCCTCCACCAGGCCCCGACTTCTGCCCCCCTGCACCCCCACCCCCCAGCTGTGCAGGGCACCCTCCACCAGGCCCCCACTTCTGTCCCCCTGCACCCCCACCCCCCTGCATCCAGGGGCACCCTCCACCAGGCCCCCACTCCTGTCTCCCTGCACCCCCACCCCCCACCAGTCAGGGGCACCTGCCAGCAGGCCCCCACTCCTGTCTCCCTGCACCCCCACCCTCCAGCAGTGCAGGGCACCCTCCACCAGGCCCCCACTCCTGTCTCCCTGCACCCCCCAGCACTGTAGGGCAGCCTCCACCAGGCCCCCACTCCTGTCTCCCTGCACCCCCACCCCCAGCACTGTAGGGCACCCTCCACCAGGCCCCCACTCCTGTCCCCCTGCACCCCCACCCCCCTGCATCCAGGGGCACCCTCCACCAGGCCCCCACTCATGTCCCCCTGCACCCCCACCCCCCTCCATCCAGGGGCACCCTCCACCAGGCCCCCACTCCTGTCTCCCAGCACCCCACCCCCCAGCATTGTAGGGCACCCTCCACCAGGCCCCCACTCCTGTCTCCCTGCACCCCCACCTCCCAGCACTGTAGAGCACCCTCCACCAGGCCCCCACTCCTGTCCCCCTGCACCCCCACCCCCCAGCACTGTGGGGCACCCTCCACCAGGACCCCAATCCTGTCCCCCTGCACCCCTACCCCCCAGCACTGTGGGGCACCCTCCACCAGGCCCCCACTCCTGTCCCCCTGCACCCCCCTGCATCCAGGGGCACCCTCCACCAGGCCCCCACTCCTGTCTCCCTGCACCCTCACCCCCCAGCAGTGCAGGGCACCCTCCACCAGGCCCCCACTCCTGTCCCCCTGCACCCCCACTCCCCTGCATCCAGGGGCACCCTCCACCAGGCCCCCACTCCTGTCCCCCTGCACCCCCACCCCCCTGCATCCAGGGGCACCCTCCACCAGGCCCCCACTCCTGTCCCCCTGCACCCCCACCCCCCACCAGTCAGGGGCACCTGCCAGCAGGCCCCACTTCTGTCTCCCTGCACCCCCACCCCCCAGCAGTGCAGGGCACCCTCCACCAGGCCCCCACTCCTGTCTCCCTGCACCCCCACCCCCCAGCAGTGCAGGGCACCCTCCACCAGGCCCCCACTCCTGTCTCCCTGCACCCCCACCCCCCTGCATCCAGGGGCACCCTCCACCAGGCCCCCATTCCTGTCTCCCTGCACCTCCACCCCCCAGCAGTGCTGGGCACCCTCCACCAGGCCCCCACTCCTGTCTCCCTGCACCCCCACCCCCCAACACTGTGGGGCACCCTCCACCAGGCCCCCACTCATGTCCAACTCATGTCCCCCTGCACCCCCACCCCCCAGCACTGTGGGGTACCCTCCACCAGGCCCCCACTGCTGTCCCCCTGCACCCCCCTGCATCCAGGGGCACCCTCCACTAGGCCCCCACTCCTGTCCCCCTGCACCCCCACCCTCAGCACTGTGGGGCACCCTCCACCAGGCCCCCACTCATGTCCAACTAATGTCCCCCTGCACCCCCACCCCCCAGCACTGTGGGGTACCCTCCACCAGGCCCCCACTCCTGTCCCCCTGCACCCCCCTGCATCCAGGGTCACCCTCCACCAGGCCCCCACTCCTGTCTCCCTGCACCCCCACCCCCCAGCAGTGCAGGGCACCCTCCACCAGGCCCCCACTCCTGTCCCCCTGCACCCCCACCCCCCTGCATCCAGGGGCACCCTCCACCAGGCCCCCACTCCTGTCTCCCTGCACCCCCACCCCCCACCAGTCAGGGGCACCTGCCAGCAGGCCCCCACTCCTGTCTCCCTGCACCCCCACCCCCCAGCAGTGCAGGGCACCCTCCACCAGGCCCCCACTCCTGTCTCCCTGCACCCCCACCCCCCAGCAGTCAGGGGCACCTGCCAGCAGGCCCCCACTCAGGTCCAACTCATGTCCCCCTGCACCCCCACCCCCCAGCACTGTGGGGCACCCTCCACCAGGCCCCCACTCATGTCCAACTTCTGTCCCCCTGCACCCCCACCCCCCAGCACTGTGGGGCACCCTCCACTAGGCCCCCACTCCTGTCCCCCTGCACCCCCACCCTCAGCACTGTGGGGCACCCTCCACCAGGCCCCCACTCATGTCCAACTAATGTCCCCCTGCACCCCCACCCCCCAGCACTGTGGGGTACCCTCCACCAGGCCCCCACTCCTGTCCCCCTGCACCCCCCTGCATCCAGGGGCACCCTCCACCAGGCCCCCACTCCTGTCTCCCTGCACCCCCACCCCCCAGCAGTGCAGGGCACCCTCCACCAGGCCCCCACTCCTGTCCCCCTGCACCCCCACCCCCCTGCATCCAGGGGCACCCTCCACCAGGCCCCCACTCCTGTCTCCCTGCACCCCCACCCCCCACCAGTCAGGGGCACCTGCCAGCAGGCCCCCACTCCTGTCTCCCTGCACCCCCACCCCCCAGCAGTGCAGGGCACCCTCCACCAGGCCCCCACTCCTGTCTCCCTGCACCCCCAACCCCCAGCAGTGCAGGGCACCCTCCACCAGGCCCCCACTCCTGTCTCCCTGCACCCCCACACCCCAGCAGTCAGGGGCACCTGCCACTAGGCCCCCACTCAGGTCCAACTCATGTCCCCCTGCACCCCCACCCCCCAGCACTGTGGGGCACCCTCCACCAGGCCCCCACTCATGTCCAACTCATGTCCCCCTGCACCCCCACCCCCCAGCACTGTGGGGTACCCTCCACCAGGCCCCCACTCCTGTCCCCCTGCACCCCCTGCATCCAGGGGCACCCTCCACTAGGCCCCCACTCCTGTCCCCCTGCACCCCCACCCTCAGCACTGTGGGGCACCCTCCACCAGGCCCCCACTCATGTCCAACTAATGTCCCCCTGCACCCCCACCCCCCAGCACTGTGGGGTACCCTCCACCAGGCCCCCACTCCTGTCCCCCTGCACCCCCCTGCATCCAGGGTCACCCTCCACCAGGCCCCCACTCCTGTCTCCCTGCACCCCCACCCCCAGCAGTGCAGGGCACCCTCCACCAGGCCCCCACTCCTGTCCCCCTGCACCCCCACCCCCCTGCATCCAGGGGCACCCTCCACCAGGCCCCCACTCCTGTCTCCCTGCACCCCCACCCCCCACCAGTCAGGGGCACCTGCCAGCAGGCCCCCACTCCTGTCTCCCTGCACCCCCACCCCCCAGCAGTGCAGGGCACCCTCCACCAGGCCCCCACTCCTGTCTCCCTGCACCCCCACACCCCAGCAGTCAGGGGCACCTGCCAGCACGCCCCCACTCAGGTCCAACTCATGTCCCCCTGCACCCCCACCCCCCAGCACTGTGGGGCACCCTCCACCAGGCTCCCACTCATGTCCAACTCATGCCCCCCTGCACCCCCACCCCCCAGCACTGTGGGCCACCCTCCACCAGGCCCCACTCAGGTCCAACTCATGTCCCCCTGCACCCCCACCCCCCAGCACTGTGGGGCACCCTCATCCAGGCCCCCACTCATGTCCAACTCATGTCCCCCTGCACCCCCACCCCCCAGCACTGTGGGGCACCCTCCACCAGGCCCCCACTCCTGTCCCCCTGCACCACCACCTCCCTGCATCCAGGGGCACCCTCCACCAGGCCCCCACTCCTGCCCCCCTGCACCCCCAGCAGTGCAGGGCACCCTCCACCAGGCCCCCACTCCTGTCTCCCTGCACCCCCACACCCCTGCATCCAGGGGCACCCTCCACCAGGCCCCCACTCTTGTCCCCCTGCACCTCCACCCCCTGCATCCAGGGGCACCCTCCACCAGGCCCCCACTCATGTCCCCCTGCACCCCCACCCCCCTGCATCCAGGGGCACCCTCCACCAGGCCCCCACTCATGTCCCCCTGCACCCCCACCCCCCAGCATTGTAGGGCACCCTCCACCAGGCCCCCACTCCTGTCTCCCTGCACCCCCACCCCCCAGCACTGTAGGGCACCCTCCACCAGGCCCCCACTCCTGTCTCCCTGCACCCCCACCCCCAGCACTGTAGGGCACCCTCCACCAGGCCCCCACTCCTGTCCCCCTGCACCCCCACCCCTCTGCATCCAGGGGCACCCTCCACCAGGTCCCCACTCATGTCCCCCTGAACCCCCACCCCCCCTGCATCCAAGGGCACCCTCCACCAGGCCCCCACTCCTGTCTCCCAGCACCCCACCCCCCAGCATTGTAGGGCACCCTCCACCAGGCCCCCACTCCTGTCTCCCTGCACCCCCACCCCCAACCCCCAGCACTGTAGGGCACCCTCCACCAGGCCCCCACTCCTGTCCCCCTGCACCCCCACCCCCCAGCACTGTGGGGCACCCTCCACCAGGACCCCACTCCTGTCCCCCTGCACCCCTACCCCCCAGCACTGTGGGGCACCCTCCACCAGGCCCCCACTCATTTTCAACTCATGTCCCCCTGCACCCCCACCCCCCAGCACTGTGGGGCACCCTCCACCAGGCCCCACTCCTGTCCCCCTGCAACCCCACCCCCCTGCATCCAGGGGCACCCTCCACCAGGCCCCCACTCCTGTCTCCCTGCACCCCCACCCCCCAGCAGTGCAGTGCACCCTCCACCAGGCCCCCACTCCAGTCCCCCTGCACCCCCACCCCCCTGCATCCAGGGGCACCCTCCACCAGGCCCCCACTCCTATCTCCCTGCACCCCCACCCCCCACCAGTCAGGGGCACCTGCCAGCAGGCCCCCACTCCTGTCTCCCTGCACCCCCACCCCCCAGTAGTGCAGGGCACCCTCCACCAGGCCCCCACTCCTGTCTCCCTGCACCCCCACCCCCCAGCAGTGCAGGGCACCCTCCACCAGGCCCCCACTCCTGTCTCCCTGCACCCCCACCCCCCAGCAGTCAGGGGCACCTGCCAGCAGGCCCCCACTCAGGTCCAACTCATGTCCCCCTGCACCCCCATGCCCCAGCACTGTGGGGCACCCTCCACCAGGCCCCCACTCCTGTCCCTTGCACCCTCACCCCTCAGCACTGTGGGGCACCCTCCACCAGGCCCCCACTCATGTCCAACTCATGTCCCCCTGCACCCCCACCCCCCAGCACTGTGGGCCACCCTCCACCAGGCCCCACTCAGGTCCAACTCATGTCCCCCTGCACCCCCACCCCCCAGCACTGTGGGGCACCCTCCACCAGGCCCCACCTCCTGTCCCCCTGCACCCCCACCCCCCTGCATCCAGGGGCACCCTCCACCAGGCCCCGACTTCTGCCCCCCTGCACCCCCACCCCCCAGCTGTGCAGGGCACCCTCCACCAGGCCCCCACTTCTGTCCCCCTGCACCCCCACCCCCCTGCATCCAGGGGCACCCTCCACCAGGCCCCCACTCCTGTCTCCCTGCACCCCCACCCCCCACCAGTCAGGGGCACCTGCCAGCAGGCCCCCACTCCTGTCTCCCTGCACCCCCACCCCCCAGCAGTGCAGGGCACCCTCCACCAGGCCCCCACTCCTGTCTCCCTGCACCCCCCAGCACTGTAGGGCAGCCTCCACCAGGCCCCCACTCCTGTCTCCCTGCACCCCCACCCCCAGCACTGTAGGGCACCCTCCACCAGGCCCCCACTCCTGTCCCCCTGCACCCCCACCCCCCTGCATCCAGGGGCACCCTCCACCAGGCCCCCACTCATGTCCCCCTGCACCCCCACCCCCCTGCATCCAGGGGCACCCTCCACCAGGCCCCCACTCCTGTCTCCCAGCACCCCACCCCCCAGCATTGTAGGGCACCCTCCACCAGGCCCCCACTCCTGTCTCCCTGCACCCCCACCTCCCAGCACTGTAGAGCACCCTCCACCAGGCCCCCACTCCTGTCCCCCTGCACCCCCACCCCCCAGCACTGTGGGGCACCCTCCACCAGGACCCCACTCCTGTCCCCCTGCACCCCTACCCCCCAGCACTGTGGGGCACCCTCCACCAGGCCCCCACTCCTGTCCCCCTGCACCCCCCTGCATCCAGGGGCACCCTCCACCAGGCCCCCACTCCTGTCTCCCTGCACCCTCACCCCCAGCAGTGCAGGGCACCCTCCACCAGGCCCCCACTCCTGTCCCCCTGCACCCCCACTCCCCTGCATCCAGGGGCACCCTCCACCAGGCCCCCACTCCTGTCTCCCTGCACCCCCACCCCCCACCAGTCAGCGGCACCTGCCAGCAGGCCCCCACTCCTGTCTCCCTGCACCCCCACCCCGCAGCAGTGCAGGGCACCCTCCACCAAGCCCCCACTCCTGTCTCCCTGCACCCCCAACCCCCAGCAGTGCAGGGCACCCTCCACCAGGCCCCCACTCCTGTCTCCCTGCACCCCCACCCCCCAGCAGTCAGGGGCACCTGCCAGCAGGCCCCCACTCAGGTCCAACTCATGTCCCCCTGCACCCCCACCCCCCAGCACTGTGGGGCACCCTCCACCTGGCCCCCACTCATGTCCAACTCATGTCCCCCTGCACCCCCACCCCCCAGCACTGTGGGCCACCCTCCACCAGGTCCCACTCAGGTCCAATTCATGTCCCCCTGCACCCCCACCCCCCAGCACTGTGGGGCACCCTCCACCAGGCCCCCACTCATGTCCAACTCATGTCCCCCTGCACCCCCACCCCCCAGCACTGTGGGGCACCCTCCACCAGGCCCCCACTCCTGTCCCCCTGCACCCCCACCTCCCTGCATCCAGGGGCACCCTCCACCAGGCCCCCTCTCCTGCCCCCCTGCACCCCCATCCCCCTGCATCCAGGGGCACCCTCCACCAGGCCCCAACTCCTGTCTCCCTGCACCCCCACCCCCCACCAGTCAGGGGCACCTGCCAGCAGGCCCCCACTCCTGTCTCCCTGCACCCCCACCCCCCAGCAGTGCAGGGCACCCTCCACCAGGCCCCCCCTCCTGTCTCCCTGCACCCCCACCCCCCTGCATCCAGGGGCACCCTCCACCAGGCCCCCACTCATGTCCCCCTGTACCCCCACCCCCCTGCAGCCAGGGGCACCCTCCACCAGCCCCCACTCATGTCCCCCTGCACCCCCACCCCCCTGCATCCAGGGGCACGCTCCACCAGGCCCCCACTCCTGTCTCCCAGCATCCCCACCCCCCAGCATTGTAGGGCACCCTCCACCAGGCCCCCACTCCTGTCTCCCAGCACCCCCACCCCCCAGCATTGTAGGGCACCCTCCACCAGGCCCCCACCCTGTCTCCCTGCACCCCCACCCCCCTGCATCCAGGGGCACCCTCCACCAGGCCCCCAATTCTGTCTCCCAGCACCCCCACCCCCCAGCCGTGCGATTTGCCTGGGTACGTGTATTCCAGGGGTGCGCGGGTAGTCTCACACGCGATTCCATCAGACTAGATGTATTATGGGTCTGCGTGAACTTCCACAGGCGATACCAGCAGGGTACGTGTATTACGGGGTTCACGGGAAGTTCCACACGCGATTGCCCTGCGTAAGTGTATTTCGGGGTGCGCGGGAAGTTTCACACGCAAATTTGCAGGGTACGTGTATTTCGGTGTGCGCGTGAAGTTCCACACGCGACTGGGCCTGTGAGAGTGGGGTACGTGTATTCCAGGGGTGGGCGGGAATATTTACTCGCGACTGGGCCTGGGAGAGCGTATTACGTGTATTCCTGTGGTGGGCGGGAAGATTTACACGGTCGCCTACAACGCGCCCAAAAATAAAAGGTCCAATCCTGAAACACGTACGCCAGCATGAAGCAGGCGCACGTCCCGCGCAGCATAAAAGAGTGCGCAAACAACAAACAAGCTCAGACGCCAGGATGAATATACCGTTCCTAGCAGCAGTGGCTGTGGGATACCGCAGGAGGAGGACAAGGATAGTCAGGGCCAGAATCTTCACACCCAGAACCAGCCTATTTGGTATGCCTGATGACCAGGTGTATGGGAGGTACAGGTTTCCACCACACATAATACTCGACCTGGTCAGTGAGTGGGAGGATGACCTCACATCACCCACCCTGTGCTCCCAAGCACTCAGCCCCCTGGAGAAGGTCCTCAATGTACTGCACTTCTTGTGCAGAAGCAGGATCCAAAGCCGGCACAAATGAGTGCGGAGGAAAAACAAACAAAGCGCCCAGATGCAGGCATCCGTGTCTATTTCAGCTTTGCAGACCTAAAAAGACATGGGTCCCAAGGGAAAATCACAGGAACCTCCAGCACCGTCCCAGAAACCGAAATCGGCCCACTTGCTAGCAGCCATGGAGGCAGCGGAACTCTACGGCTGGGCCTGGGTCAGAGAAAATATGTACGGCTTACCAAACGAAGGGGTCCCCCTATCAACCAGCCATGAGGACCAGACAACACCGGGAAAGAGAAGGAAGTCTGCAGAAGGCATGGAAAAAGGTAACAAAAAAACTGTCTACATTTTACGAGAACCTGAGTGAGATGCAACAGTTATTGCTAGAAATAAGGGGCAAACAAACACTTCCCACAGCCGAGTCCAGGCATGCAGACCCCACCACTAGTACCGGACATCACAGTTACCGCCTCCCAACACCAGCAGCTACAGCAGCACCAGTTCCAGCAACACCAATAACAGGTGCCAACAACACCAACTTCAGCCATCACAATGGTAACTACGCCAATAACGGCAGCTCCTGACACAACGGGTGCTTTAAAAGCATGGTTAGTCCCCAATACGAATACCCCTGGACAGTCAGGAGCGAGCAACAGTAATGATTAGTAGTTCCCAATTAGACCAAAAACTTAAATCTTTTCAAGCAGAAATATTGAACAGATACAAAAGGTGTTTAGCATGGAATATTGATGTAACAATCAAAGAAGCCATATGGGCAAAAGAGTTCATTGAAATCTTTTCACTGATAGAAGCCCAACGCAAAGGAAAGGATGCTTTTAGAGATCCAAAAAAGATAGAAGAGAAACCCATAGCCAGAAATGCCCAGGTAGAACAGAATTGGGACAACTGGCTACAGGCTTTCGCCATTTTGGCAACTATTTATGAAGAAAAATTCCGCCACGATGGCAGAAAATTATAGGCATACGTGAACAAAATCAGAGAAGTAAAAATTGCTCAGAAAGGAAAAACCTGGTTAGCATACGATATTAGATTCAGGAGAAGCATGTCAGAGAGGCCAGCCATAGAATGGGACGAGGTCCAGAACGACTTATACATGTTAAACGCAGAGCCTCCTTCAGAAGAAGAGACTGCGCAGATAACAACCAAAAATAACAAAAACTCACAGGGCCCCAGACCCTCCGACAATGAAAACCACCAAAAAGGGGAGCAGCCCTTTCGGAAGAACCAGCCTTGGGGGGCTAAATCTAATACCCACAGGCAGAACAAAAACCATTCTCAGAAAGCTAACACCCCTTGTAAAAACTTTGGGAAAAACCAATGCACATGGGGAAAAGAATGGTGTTACAAACACACGTGCACAAACTGCAACGGTGACCACGCAGAAAGTAACTGCACCAGACTACCACCCAAAAATACAAAAGAATAGCATCAGATGCATCCCGCCAACCCCATGTCTAATCCCGGGCTGCTCACCCATCAATCCAGACAATTTTAGAGAGGCTCTCATGAATTATCCAGACAGAGAAACCAGCGAAACAATCCGACAAGGTTTCACCCAGGGGTTTGTCATCCCGTTAAAGGGCATTGGGTCCCCGAATGTTCCAAACAACCTGAAGTCAGCCAGGGATAACCCACAAATGGTCGAAAGAAAAACTGAGAAGGAATTACTACTAGGCAGGATTGCAGGATCCTGGGACTGCATGCCTCTCAAAGAGTACATAATATCGCCTCTAGGTCTGGTCTCCAAAAAAGAACCTGGGAAAATGAGGCTAATTCATCACCTATCTTATCCCAAAGGCCAATCACTAAACAATGGCATTCCACACACGGAATCAGCGGTATCATACACACACTTTCAAGAAGAAGTAAGACTCATACAGGAATGCAGCACGAACGCCTGATGGCCAAACTGGACATTGAATCCGCTTTCAGATTACTGCCAGTTCACCCAGACTCACAGCAATGGCTAGGTTTCACTTTCAATAACAAATTCTATGTAGACAGGTGCCTCCCCATGGGATGCGCAGTATTTTGCGCCCTATTTGAACAATTCAGTTCCTTTTTTCAATGGGCCTTTCAAAGACAGAGACCAGGGTCCAGGATAGTACACTACCTTGATGATTTCATGTAATGGGGCCAGCAAACTCTGAAGAATGCAGCAGAGCCCTGGCGACGTTAGAAGAAATGGCCGCGCAATGGGGCATCCCCCTGGCAGCCGAAAAAACGACCAAACCAGCCACCAACATAATTTTTCTAGGCATTGAAATAGACTCCATAAAGGGCCTATGCAAAATTCCAGAAACAAAAATAGCAGAACTCCTGGAAAAAATACAAAGCTTGACAACAAAAGACAAAGGCACAGTGAAAGAAATCCAGTCACTAGCCGGAAGCCTCAACTTCGCAGCCCGAATTATCCCTCAAGGGAGGGTATTCTCCAGAAGTCTGGAACTAAAAATCAAATCTTACACCAAACCCCACCTACACATCCGACTAGGCGCAGAGGTGAAACAACATCTGGAAATTTGGGGAAATTTCCTTAAAGATTTTAACAGGACAACACTTTGGCCTACGCCATTGAACACTTCGACAAAAAGGGTCCTTTTCACCGATGCAGCCGGGAGCATGGGGTTTGGAGCCATACTAGACGCAGAATGGGTGGCAGGACACTGGCCCATAACATGGCAAGCTGCTGGGTGGACAAGAAACATCACCCTCCTAGAAATATTTCCCATCTGGCTTACTTTACACATCTGGGGCAGGCAGCTAGCGGACACGGAACCCTTGGTCTGATGCGACAACATGGCCGGGGTAGGCTCCATAAACAGAAAATCCACTAAATCCCCTTTAGTGCTGAAAGTCCTACGAGCCATTACAGCGGTCACACTACAAGAAAACATTGTGGTCAAAGCAAAGCACATTTCAGGAGCAGACAATAATATTGCTGATGATTTATCTCGCTTTCAGTGGCCAAGATTCCGGGAGCTAGCGCTGCACGCCCAGGAACAGGTGACGCCAATATCAGCGGAATGCTGGGCAATAATGGGAACTCAAAAATAACGGCATCAACGCCAGCGCCAAAGAGCAATGGCCGGGGTGCTCAAAAAGAACCAGGCACCTCAAAAACGGGTGCCAACAAAATAGCGGCATCAACGCCGGCACCAAAGAGCAATGGCCGGGTTGCCCATCTAGAATCAGGCACCTCAAAAACTGGTGCCAACAAAATAAGGGCATCAACACCGGTGCCAAAGAGCAATGGCTGGGGTGCTCAACAAAAAGCAAGTACCTCAAAAATGGGGGCCTCAAAAATTATGGCATCAACGCCAGCGCCAAAGAGCAATGGCCAGGATGCTCAAATAGAAATAGGCACCTCAAAAACAGGTGCCAACAAAATACCGACATCAGCGCCAGCGAGCCCAGGCCGGGATGTTCAAAATGATACATGCACCTTTAAAACGGGTGCCAACATCTCGCTGCCCATAGAAAATAAGAATACTGGCACAGGGTTCTTAATAGAGATGGCAGAGAGAGCACTGGCAAGCGCTACTGCAACCCAGTACAGTAAGTGCTTACAAACGGTATTTAGAGCCACAGGTTTAAACCATGTTGAGTTAATAACGATTAAAGACATATAAATATTCCTAAAATGGGTGCATGAGCGGAGCTTTAAGAGGGAAAAGACACCTAGTAGCAATCTCATATTTCTCAAAATTACGGGGTGACTCAGATCCCACCCAGAACGCCCTCATTTCCTACGCTATGAAGGGATGGGTCAGAGTGGAAGGGCCCCAGGTAGACACCCGCCGCCCCCTCGATTTCCACAAACTGGTACAAATAGCAGATCAGTTGGAAGCCATATGCTGGCACTCATATGAGATCGTACTATTCAAAACAGCATTTTTTCTGGCCTACTTCGTGGCCTTCCGGGTGGGAGAGCTCATCGCCTCCAGCACCAAGGCTGCAAACGGTTTAGGCGTCATGGAAGTCAGGGTCAGACAAGACAGCGTCAACATAGAAATCCAACAGACTAAAACTGGGGCCAAAAGAACCATTGACATTTGTTGCATCATCGCATCGATGATGCAACAAACTGCCCAGTATGTATCACCAACCTATACTACGCACAAAGGCCCAAGGTTGGGGGGAGGTTTTTAATGCATCGAGATGCCTCGGCACTAAGCCGCTACCAGTTCAAAGGGGTGCTGATGAAAGTGATCAGCAACGCAGGGTGGGACCCAAAGGACTTTGGTACCCACTCATTCAGAATAGGTGCCGCCACCTCGGCGTAGCAGGGAGGCCTGGCACCACAACAGCTAAAAAGCATAGGGGGATGGAAGTCAGATTGCTACAAAAGATACATCAGACCACAGCTAATATAGCCATCTCTGTTTTTTCTCCTCCTCTTCCCTCCCCCCCGCAGAACCTACAGGCGACAGGAAGACCTTGCTCAACTCAGCATGGATTGTTAGCCACTCATTCGTCTTCAGGACAGGCCGATGGGCAGAAGAAACCAAAGAAGGTCCGCCTTTTAGAAATACCATTGCCTCATGGTGGGTTTACAGGGGCCTACGGTGGACCTACATCCATGAAACATTAGCAGAGCTGGTCGCATACAGAGACCTGCCTGAATTTCTCATAATACACTTAGGGGGCAATGACCTGGTGAACTCAGGAAGGAGAAATATTTTTGAGGAAATCTGCTCCTCCTTGGCGGGCATTTCCCTCAACTGGAGGGAAACGGAAATATATTTTTCGGCCATCCTTCCCAGAAAGAAATGGCTGGGGGCCCACTGTTACAAATCCATAGACATTGCTAGAAGAAAACTCAACAGGGGATTAAAGAAATTCTGTACAGCAAGACGGCTGGGTTTCATAAAACACCCGGCCATTACCCTGGGTGACCTGGATCTTTTTCACAAAGACGGCATCCACCTATCAATCCAAGGCATGGAACATTTCTTTCGGGAAATCTCAGCAACTCTCGCGTCTAGAGGCTGTTATTAGGAGATACTTTCGGGGGAACACAGCAAGCCGGTAACCTGCCCGTGTGTGGCAGCACGGGCCAGAGGGGGTAACCTCAGGCCCCGGGGCCCAAAAGTATGATATTATTATGATATGTGATTATTTGTTTATCTGCATAACCATATCTGTACAATAAAATACTACAGCCTTTTATTGCCAACACTTGACAAAATGTTGTGAGACAAATAATTTCGGGTGAGGGTCGGGGTTCGGCCTACAATGATGCATACATATGGGTTCATCAGTTATGTGCAATGATGCAGGGCCGCCCAAGTCGAGGAAGAGTAAATGATGTTACCATTCGGCAGGCTTGGAGAGGGGCAGCCCCCGCCCCCACGCCTGCTCCTCTCCCCCACAAGCGCAGAGACACGCAGTCTCTGTCACACAATGCCGAGGAAGGGTGTGGTGTGAACAAGCGCCTCGCCCTTCCTCCAAACAACAAGGTGCTAAGCACCTACGGAAAACCAACAGGCACGCTGGGCCAAGGTTCAAAGACCTGCCCCCTCCTCAGGGGGCCAGACATGTCGGCTATCCGGCCAGGGGCTGGCGCACAGCCCCCACTACTATACACATCAAAGACCCAGGGCTTCCCTTGGTCTTAAAAATAAGGGCAGAATGCTCTAAGACAACACAATCTGTTTGTGGTTCCTGAACGGGGACCCAAACGGACAGGAGGTTCGCTGTTTACTCAGCGTCTTCCACACTTTGCTTTTTACCACAAAATCCTCCCACCCTACAAATAAGGGAGAAGAACAAAGGGAAGTACAGGGCACTGTACGGTGTCCACAACAAGTCGTGGGACATGAGAAGGCGGCACGGGCCAGAGGGGGTAACCTCAGGACCCGGTGCCCAAAAGTATAATATTATTATGATATGTGATTATTTGTTTATCTGCATAACTATATCTGTACAATAAAATACTACAGCCTTTTATTGCCAACACTTGACAAAATGTTGTGAGACAAATCATTTTGGGTGAGGGTTGGGGTTCATGCATATGGGTTCATCAGTTAAACACTAGCATTATGACAACATGTATTGAAAAATTAGTTATATTGGCACCCAGGGTGGCGCAGCCAGTCAATCAGGGTGCTCGGTTAGCGAGCTGAATCCCACAATCCTAGATAACCTAAAGGCTGCTCTCACCCACCCGAGCATCTTCCCCCCACCCTCCCCTTCCTTCATCCCAACTCTTCCTTCCCTTCACACTGCCCTACTCCACTTACCTTCATCCTTGGTTGGCAGCGGCCACTGCCTGCACCGCTCTGCATCCGGTGCCACCATGGAAATGGAAGAGAAGCCCTGACTTTTTATTTCCAGGGCGCCCATTTTAGGTAAATTTGTGTTTGAATTAACGGGATGCAGAGAGAGTGGGTTTGGTTCATTCAAACAAAATAATTGCTATCCGCGCTTTGAATTAAAAGCCTGTGGTGCTAATAGCAATGAAGCCCAATGCGCAGGTCGGGCCGGGTGGTAACGGAGCTAGGGCCACTTGTAACTTATATAGAACTGCAAATTCAAGACACACCCACTTCTAGGCAACAGAACATCAACATTCTAAGCAATGAAAACATGTACGCAGGTACGCATTTATATATGCACTGACAAGCAAAAAACAGTACTCATTCATAACACGTGTCACTCAAATTGAGACAAACACCATCTTGGACGCACGTGTTTACAAATTATATGTACATGTAACATACACATACAAATACATTCATATATCAGTAATTTATATTCTGAAATTAGCACAATGGCAATATGTACAGATTAACACCTGTACGTACAAATCAAACAAAAACAGCATCATCGAAACAAACTACACACCAATGTTGCTAACTTCAATGTTTAAAAAAGGCACACATGTACGCTCTGACACATTCACGTACAACCACCAAAAGCACAGTGACGTATCTATGTTCAAGCTATATGTTCAGGCGACATTTTTGCTGCGATTTTATCACTGCACACCCATAAAGATATACATAATTTCAAAAAGAGTTGTCTGTCCAAATGACACATATGTACACATTTGTTTCCAAACATGCACGTTATAATAACTTAATTAAATATTATTCATATGATCAGATACAGAATAGATAATGCTAAAAAAAAATGTAATTGCAACTAAATGTGAAACTACACACATGTTTGCGTTCAAATTACATACATGTGCATTTTAATGTTTAGTTATAAAACAAAGGCACAAATACTGGCATGCTAACCCATACACATCCCTTTTAAAAATTAAAATATGAACACAATCCCCCCCTTTCAATTCCATCAGAGTTGGAGGATCATTGTTCTCAGTCCAAGCTCCCATCCTCTGGAACTTCCATCCACTCAGCGTCCATCGTGAAGGCCCTCAAAACCTGGCTCTTCCCTCCAGCAACCTGACAAACCTTCCCCACTTCATGTTTATCTTCATGACACCTAGACCATGAAACTGTTTCTGCCTGCCAAGTATATCCTCAAACACAAGGTAAAGTATAATCTCGGAGCAGACCAGACAAACCGATTCCACAGGCATTTCTAAGCAAAATGCCAACTGATGCTCAAGGTATGTAGTCACGTACCACTTCTGTGGAAACTAGCTGCAGGCACGGTCGCACACCCGCCCACATTTTCTTCCATACACCAGACTAAAACACAACATCTCTGCCATCAGAATGCAGCGAAGTCCCATGACAGAAATGTGGACTAGTTGGACACATAACGAGTCTCTTGCACTCGGGCACTCTCATGACCACCTCTCAGCACCCGTACACATGCTTGACCATCACGGGTAGCTTACTGGGGCTTGGCCACCGTCCTTTTTTCTATTTGGCCAAATTTACTCACGCATTCCATCCTTCTGAAAATGTTCCCATACCTTGGACTTCGGTCCCCCGACGCTGATCCCCCACAAGCGCATTGAGGCCTTACTAATGGGATAAAGGCAGTTTATAAATGACAAACTACTACTACTACTAGTCAATTTAAAGCCTGTATTCGACACCGCGCCTAGGCCGCAGTTCTAGAAGACACTGATCGCTCTTTCTATAAATACAGAGCTGGCCATTGCCATCAAGAATATTTATCCCAATAATTCTGCAGTAGTTCATTGGGGTGCAGTGGGGAGATCAATCAACCATTTGCTGTTAACAATGGGGCCAGGCAAGGGTGTGCTTTAACCCCCTATTTCTTTCTCTTCATGTCAACGATATTGCTATCAAGATTAACAATGTATTTATTGATGCACTGAACTTACGCAGGGAAAGATCGGCATAATATTGTTTGCTGATGATACTATTTTAAGACCCCAATATTATTAGCTCAAAGAATTCCATTGTCTGTGTGCTCCAAAGGGCTTGTCTATTTGCAGAAAAATAAATGCATAGTATATAGTGCGAATCAGCCACTTTTCTTTGCAGGGAAAAGGATTGAGTGTGTCATAAACTATCTGGCAGTTCGTATTAACAGTAACCTAACGTGGGATGTTCAGTTGCCAAAAGCTCACTGGCTATGGCCAGAAGGGGAGGGTCCATTGTCTTTCTTTAAGCAGTATGGTGGCAATGCAATAGGACCAGCCCAGCAAAATAAATATACAGGGCCCAAGCCCTGTTGTTAGGCTTTTATTGGTCCAAGATCTGTGGTGCATGTCATTTTAGCAGACTAAATCAAGAAGAAAATACATTTTGTAAGCATTTGTTAAGTTTGCCAAATAGCAGCCTGAGCAATTCCTTGTTCTTGGAACGTTGCTTTCTGGGAGTGGTCTTTTATGTTAATTTCAAGATCTTTTTGTACTGGATAAAGGTGTGGAGTTCCCCATGTTTGCTCGCCTATAGGCAGTCTTTGTAGGACAGAAATCTGCAACCCTTTGCTTCCCAGATGCAATGGTCTACAACTCCCATCAGCCCAAACCAGCACAGGCAATGGTGAGGGATCATGGGAGTTGCAGTCCAAAACATCTGAAAAGCCAAAGGTTGCAGACCCCTCCTGTAGCATTTGCTATCAATTGGAGGTACCTGATCCACCCTTGGTCAAGTTTTGTCGAGCATTATTCTAAGGTTTTGAACCTTGAACATTTTCTGCAATCCCCTTTGCAAATGATGGCTGGTGATAGCGGTTTACCATGATTTGTTTTTGGGTGCTTTTGTGATTAGCTGTAGACCTGAATGTTGTCTTTCAAAATATTTTGTTTTAATAATACCCCCATCCTGAACCATACACGGACCTTAACGAGATTTTGCACAGTAGGGCATTGTATATTAAGATTAGATTGGGTATTTTACATTTGGTAACATTTACTGCATTATGAAATAAGTCAACTCAAACTATATTCCAATTTTGTTTGGTGAGTACAGAAGACATGGCACATTTCCTTCTGAGTTGAACGCTATAACAAAGCCACAGGAGTACTTGGCTAAGAGCACTCTTTAAGACAGCAAATGCAGCTACAGTTATTAGTGCCTTGATTTTATGTATATCAACAACCTTATGTAACATAATTCTTGGAGTATATGGTGTAAGGTTATGAAAGAGTAAATTAATTAAGCAATGTGTTTTTAATTATTTGTATGTATATTAATAGTAACATTCTATAATGTTCAAGAATGAATGTTTCTGTATTGGGTAGTTTATATTATATATGTTTCTTAATTTTGTATTTTATATTGTACTTTTATATTTTTTGATGGACAAAAAAACAAAATTGAGTGAGTATATTAATGCATTTTCTATAAATAATGTTTCATTACTTTAATAGAGGAAACAACGTATAATGGAGGGAAAGTACAAGACATTGATTCTTCACTTACTGAAGAGGTGTCCCCGCAGAAGAAACATCACCATTACACTCGTACGTAATAGTGTGTAATTATAGAAATAAAGTAGTTTAGAATATTTTTATAACATTAACATCTTACACCTGCGTTTTTGTTTCACACTTTCAGCTTTAAAACATAAATATCATCCAAAACAGAAGAAACACCACGAACAACATCATTCCCAGCAGAAACATGAATATCAAAAAAGGGATAAAGGAGAGAAGGAAATAATAAGCTCTCCTACACTGGAGACCCAAACTACTCATACATATTTACCAGTCCAAGAGGAACCATCAGTTCAACTTAAATATCCACAACAGCGAGAAGAATCTGCCCATAAGAAGCTATCTGAATTTGAAATTCCAACACACCAAGAAAAAATTGTGACAGAATTGGAAATATTTAACCTAAGTCAAGAAAAAGATGAAGTTGATGGTAAGTACTTTATGTATTAATTAATACAAACAAACATAGGCAAACATATGTATTACAATTGACAAATATACTTGTTTTTACTGTATTAATTTTACAGTTGGTACAATAAAAAAGGACATGTTAGTTACTGTTAGTACTATGCAAAATTAATTAACATACTATTGTATAACTTCATTATTAGAAACAAATGGATATCACATGAATGCATATGTAAAAAAATATTTTCTTTGTATACAATATTTACATATCTTTTGTAGAGTCAGCTGTTGATGTGCCTGAAAAAAGTACCACAAGTACCTCAACAATCACAGGACAAGAAAGAAAGACATCAGTGCAACTTAAAAAAAGAAATACAACATTAAGAACAATGCAGAGTCACATACAATGTTCCTCATTTTACAACGAAAAAGAGATACATTTCCCTACCTGTACACTACCTATTATTTCCACCAGTGCAATAGGTAGTGTTCAGCAAAACGCCGCCACCCTGGTACCTAGTTCTGGTATAGTACCATTTGGCAAATTACGGTCATGGTTGTGGAAATTCTTTGAGAGCCCTGAACCAAATGATGTGAAAAATGTGTCCCAGGTAATTTGCACGATTTGTAAAGTATATCTAAAAAGAGGGAATCCCCAAAAATATAACCTGGGAAATTCAGCTATGTTGTCACACATGAAAAACAAGCACAAACGTATATTTTTAGAAAATGTCCAAAGATATAAAACCTCCAGAAGTACAAGAAACACACCTGTAACTACCACTGCAGGAGGAAAACATACACATAAAACAAAACACACAGAAGGAAGTTGAAATGATCCCACTGGAGAAATTACGCTGGAAAAAAGGGCAGAATACTTCTCAGGTTGGTGACTATTACACTTTGGCAACAACACTACCAGTACTAAATATGGACTATGCCAACAGTATTATAGGATGTTTCAAATGTGGAGCAATTGCTGTTGGTGAAATACATTCTGCAACTAGAGTACTACTTTGTCACAAACTAAATCATGCTGGGTAAAAGTAAAGTATTTTTTATATGTGTACATTATTTATTTTGGATATTTGTATTTCAAAGGAATGTGCAAAACAATGGACACGTACATAATCCTGTACAATATGGTATCACATTTTCATTTGTTAAAACACTTTGTTAATAAATATTGCAAATCAAATGTAAACAGAGGCAAAATTGAAATTTTGCAACAACTTGATCATGTTAGTGGCGGCATACGGCTTATGAAGACATTATATTTCTTGTTCTTCTGGAAAACATTGTAATACTTCATTTAATATAATTCACAGGTCAGTGGTACATAATATGTATATTAGACATTTAGTATGAAAAATATATAAACAAATATTTTTACAGTTGAAACCAGCAATGGAAAGTGAAACTTTAGAAAAATAAATGAAAGAGGTGTGATGATATGCAGGGCCAATATCATGGAGTTGAACATTTGTAAAACACAAATGAAGATGAACCTTTACAAAATACACAAGAAGAAACATCTATTATCCAAGTATTTTCTAAATATGGCAAATAGAAACGTATACAGTAGAAATGAATAAATATCCCCTACATGTATGTGCGTGCTGCAGACGCTCTTACTATAAAATGTTTTTTACATTTATTAATGTAGATGAAAAGAACAGTTATATAAACAACAAAATGTGGCATGGACCTATTATATATTTATTTATTGAACAACAAATCCCATAAAATGAAAACCTAAAATGGTATTTGTATTGTTGTTAACATTTAGAACTTAACTAAACTAGTGATGCATTCAATTGCAAATAATATGAAACCACAACCCATTTCCAAAATATTACAACATTTAAACTTGTATGAAATTATTATCACATAACTTATACGTCCTTTCCAAACCATTGTGAGGTTACAAACTAAATCTGGTGAAAGACCACTTAGTGAATTAGCAAAAGCTTTAGGAGGTGAAGTTGTATAAGTCGTTTTTCAAAGAAACGAGCTGGAGGTAGATCTCTGACTTCGGCTGGGGCCTCCCTTTGGAACTGCCTCCCTGCCACCTTGAAACTTGAGGAGAACCATCTATGGTTCCGGAAGCTCCTCAAGACCTTCCTCTTCGCTTCTGCCTTCACCCCGCTTCTCCCCTGCTGATCTGCCTTTTTCCCTCTGCACTCTGCACCTGGCCACCTTCTGCCCTTCGAACCCAGGGACCTGCTCACCCTGCCATCCTCCTGCACTGCCTCCAGGCCACCCCTTGCACTGGGGCCTGTGTCTGTACCCATATAGTTCCCCACCCACTCTTCTTCTGCACTTATCAGATACTCCCTATCTGACTAACCTAGCACCTTTGCCTCTTATAGGCTGCACTACCACTGTTAACACTCTATTTAATTATTTATGTACTTACTATTTATTTTGTTTCTCTCCTATGCTCTGCACTTTCCCCCTTTTTCCGTTCCCCATGCACTTTCCCCCTTTTTCCCTTCCCCATGCACTTGCGCGTTCTGAATGTCACTGGGCCTAGTAAGATCGTTGTTTTTGTTTCTCCCCTGTTCCCCTCCCTTTGCCTGGTCGCGCTCAGAAACACCTGTGTAAGAGCGCGATATAAATAAAATATCATATCATATCATACTTAACTTTAGATATACATTTTCTTTTATTAGTTAAAGCACAAGCCTAAGTCAAGAGCAGCCGAGCACTGTTCAGAGTGTGGGTAGCCAGTGTTAAGGCTGATATGTTAACAGTAGCGCAGTACTGTGACTTGCAGTCTGTGCGTCCATCAGGAATTGTTCTTGCTCATGTATTGTTGAAAACGACCCATTTTCTAGAGCTTTGTGGAATTGGAGAATTTTGAGGGCATTTTGAGCCGATAAAGGGATCGAGTTCCAGCGTGTGGATGCGCAACAAGCGTAGGATTGAATCCTGTCATTTCTTTGTGAGCAACCTACAAGCTGGAGGAGTTAATCATGCAATGGAAAACACGCTATGAATTTTAATAAATAGCCAACAAAAAGTAAACCAATCTGTCAACAATTTGCATTTTTGCATAGTGTCCACCAATGTTGGACTTGGTTGAAAACACAATAAGAATTACCAAGATGAAGAACATGAATTTAAACCTTGAACATGTTCATGAAACAAAAGGTCGGTTTCAAACTATTGAACTAGAAAGTAGAGAACATATATGAACAATACACAATCCACCCTTTACATTCCAGAGAGATTATTTTTTCTGTGGAATTAATTTAAATGAAACAAGCAAATGTGCATGGAAAAAACACTTATAAGAAGCATGTTTTACCAAATTGTTCCATTTTCTCTATGAAAGTGAGTTATCCACATTATGTTATGGAGTTTCTCATACACCTAATACAGGAAGATTTTAAGTTTTAGAAAGCACCATGACAAATATGTTAGTAAATATGTGAGGAACAAAAGAATACTGCTTAAGGAATCTATCATAATTAAACTGTATATTGGTTAACCGTGGACCACCAATGTGGTGTTTAGCTTTAACAGGTGCTGAATATGCACGGGAAGAACAAAATTGACTTTTTAAAAGAAGCAAATGCACAACTTGATAACATTAACAGCCTAAGCCCAAATGAACTGTGTGCTCTTGATACAGTTAATTTGCTAAAACATTTTCATCATCATTGCTTTGCAATGTTAAACTTAATTGTAACTCAGAATGTCCACCGTTAGGCAAAGTAACACATTAAATTTGGAGAAACGAATACCACGCTCGGGAAGCTATACATATCCATATGGGTTTATGGTTTGAAGCAGCTCCATGATATGGAGAAGCTACCTGTAAATATTCCACAACAAAGTAATATATTTTCCAACACACAAATACACATTTTACGGTAAACAACCATACAAAAAACAGATTGGTTTTACAAACGAGTTTGAGTTGGCTGCTCTAGAAACAACACGTAGAAATGATTATTGACCAACTTTCAGCCCCTAGAGACAATGTAGCATGAAAAACAAAAGATATTATGAATTAAATTGAGATTCGAAAAGTGCTAACATGAATGAATATTCAATTCTTTTAAGCATGTGGAATACAAATATCAATATGGAATTTGCAGTGGATAATTCAATGACCTCCTACATTTCTAAACCTGAAAAATGTCAGTTAGATCTTTTGGAAGAAATGACAAATGAGAAGTCACCATCTGGTCATTTAATTTGTTTGGGAGTTAAAACCCTTTCTCATTGTGGCACATACAGATGCAGCTTATAGGTTAGCCAGAACACACCTTTATGGTAAAAGTGTAAACATCAGGTTTATTACTTTAGAATACCCTCTAAATAGACATAAAGTCATAAACCCTTATCAGCAACTAGAAATGTGTGTGCTAATAATTGTGAGGTCCCAGCTCATCTTTCCTGCAGGAGTAGACGATGAATACTCCAGACATGTTGCACGCGCCCTCTCTACAATCTTTGATTTACTAATTGCAGAGTTGGCAACCCCGAGGGGATGACTCTGGTGACCTGGAAGTGAAAAACAAAAATTAATACTGCGTTATTCCTAACTCTGACCTCTCTGGATGCCTTTAAATATATATGTATATTCTCCAGTTACCTGACTGACTTTGCTAAGAGGTGAAAGCCTCCTTTGAGAAATATTCTGCTCCTACAACTCTGTATTTTGCTTTCCAAAATAAAATGATTGTGTTTATTTTTCATTTAGTAATTCTTTCTCTCAGGCTTGCTTGGTTAGTTCAAAGCTTCCTGTCAAAACAAACTATTTACAACTGTGGACTGCTGTACACTGTTGCTGCTATCTGCACGGCGTGCTCTCCCAAAGATCATTTGAAAATTGCCTGACGCGTGACTCACAGTCCACTGCCTTCCATGCAGCTTGTAAACACCTGCCTCTGAAGTTTCTGACAGGGCCTTGAGGACTACGCGAGACCTGCACACACGTCTGCTGGTCCTTTCCTTTAAGGATTGCAAGACTTAGGGAGAATTGCGCGATGAACGGCTTTCAGAGTTAACTCTTCCAGCCTAAGCCCTGCGCCATTATTATTATATTTATATATATATATATATATATATATATATATATATATATATATATATATATATATATATATATATATATATATATATATACACATACACACAAACCACTTGACTCCAAAGAAAGCTGCTCTGCCTTCATTCAAGCCGGTGCCGTATGAAAAGTAGGAGAGCCACTCCAGCTGCTATGAAAACCACTTACTTCCGGATCTAACAGGACATACTTGCAAGTCCGTTCGGAAAAATGAATCCCAGCACTCCACGGATCTTGGAAAAAGTTTAGGTTTAATCGATTCTTGACATAGTGAATCACAAAACCATGACAGAGTTACATGAGAACTCCTAAAACAAAACCGCCATGCTTTCCACCCAAACGGGGCTTCGTCAGGCTGCTATCAAATGTAAATTAGCAAGCTTTTATTTTTAAACATCGTGATGTCTAGGTGCAAGTTCACAGGTTATCAAACATAGAAAGAGGACTGTTACTCCAAACTGGTTCTAACAGCAAACATAAGTGCAAAATATGAGTGCCATTTTAGACTAGTGTTTATATCACATAGATTGTTCAGATTAAATATAAACCAGGAATACATAACACAAGATATCCAGTCCATTGCAAGGCACCTAGAAGATCAATTACCATAATTATCATATTACGCTTTAATGTGCACCTTATTGCAAAAAATAAAAGTCAAAGTTGAGTAAAATATGGGACAAATCCACTTATATATTCAAGGTAGTTCTTAAAAGAAGAAAACAGGCAACTAAGCAGCAACAAATTAAATTGGCATCTGGTTATGTCAATCCTGATGGGCAATTGTAATCAATCTCACAATCAACCCTATGAGCAGATGCACAGCCCACAATGACAATTCAATGCTGTGTTATCATGGTGTAATTTTACAGTTCAGTTCAGAGAGTAATATTAGCACCAGGTTTCTATCAGAAATAGTATATGTATGTAGCTGTCATTAAAACATCCAAATGTGCAAAATAGCAATCTTAGCAGCTCATTTTTCAGATCATTCAATGTCTAAACACACAAGTGTGCAAATAGCAATAGTTGCAGCTGTTTTCTAGGTGAGAAGTATATATGTCAATGTGCCAAATATGCAAAAATGTGCAAACTAGCAATAATAACAGCACACCTTATTTATCGATGTTAAATAACATAGATGTTCAAAATAAGCAATTTAGAAGCTTTTTCTTAAAACAAAATTGAAAATATATGTAAACAAATATAGTCCTCAATATAAAGTGCAGATTGCATAGTTAAAAGCTCATATTCCAAACAGCATAAAATGCAACGAATGTGACTTTGCCGTACATATAGAACTAGACAAACCAAACATTCTTAAAGTGCCAGTGCTCTTGAATCATAAAGCGACTGTCCTAATATGCACAAATATACAATGGAAGATTATGACGGTCTAACAAAGAAAAGAATAAGATGCATAAATACAGTGGCAGGCATAATCATTTCATAATAAAACTGGTGGATCCATGAAAGTGTCATTCCACTGTAAACCACCTGTCAGGAACTAAAAGTATTTGTTCAAAATCCCAATTTCAATGGTAAAAGTGAAAAAATCAAAACATTGGAAGACATAATTCATTGTCCACATTATAACCATGGGGTTGCAACTTATCGAAAAGAAAATGAGCTTAGGTTCAAGTTTACGTAATTTTAACTCTCGATTACCATTTCTAATGTGCTCCGGTACATGGGCCAAACCTGAAGATGTCATACTTTCCGGATCCCCATTGTGCTTTTCAAAGAAATGCTTAGCTAGGGAATAGGCCTCATCTTGCTTCTTTATAGCACAATACTATTGTAGTATACTAATTTATGAACTACATATGGTAGAACCAATGTACGCTGGTTTACAAGGACAAAGTATAAAATACACAACAAATTTGGTCTGACATGTAATTCCTTGCTTCATTTTCCATTTGACTTTTTCATGCAGATTGTCAATTTATATAATTTACCTTTACCGCACTGATGAAAACCATGAGGTCTAGGTTGTCGTGCAATCCGATTAGGTTAATTCAAAAGAAAACTGTTGATCATACTAGGAGCCACCACATTTCTATATTCATTGCTTTGGAGAAGGTGACCAAAGGATGGGACACTTACCATCTATACAATGCCTTGATCAGACTGTAATATCACCAATGTCTCTGTAGTATCTTTCTAACATTAACTGCTTGTGTAGTGTATTTGGTAATGAACCTGATGTGTCCATCATTTTCCTTTTTAAATTACATGTTGTTCTTGTTGTTCTTCAGGCAGTCGACACAACTACGTTTTTGTGCTTTCTCAAAGGCATGAGTAACAACTTGTTTTGAGTAGCCCCTGTTGTTGAAGCTTCCTGCAGAAAATGTATTTCCCTTGAGCAATGTCACCTTGCTTTAATAAACTCTCCAAAAGGTATGCTCTTAATGAAAGATTTAGCACATGAATGCTATTTCCATGGAGTATACTATTGACATTGGTGGGTTTTATTTATAGTCGACTTTCTAATCTCCCATCTACAATTTCAAAGCAGACATCAAGGAATTCTAGCTTGTTGGTACTCATAGACACAGTCAATTGTAAGTTTGAGTCATTACAGTTTAATATAGAAACAATATAGAATATATAGAAACATATGAACAGATTAGAAACAGGTCATCCATGTATTTGTCGAGTACCAATGACCAAGCTATACATTCCTCCCACCAACCCAAATATAAATTTGCATTGGTTGCGGCCACGCATAATCCCATGGCAGTACCTCTTTTTTGTATGTATAGCTTTTCTTTAAAAAGAAACATATTGGGCCTCATTACGACCCAGGCGGACTTCGCGGTGCTAAATGCACCGCGAAGCATGGCGGAAAGCCGCCGATAGCGCCATGGGGGTTGGCGGATTTACCGCCCCATTCCGACCTCGGCGGAGCGGTAAATCCCCAATCCCCATTCTGCCCTTCCCCATTCCCATTTTCGCCCCATAGGGTATAATGGGAGTGGGGAAGGAGTTAATTACGCCACCGTAAAATACGGTGGCGTAATTAACAACGAGGTCCCGTAGCGCCATGGTTTTCTCCGGCTGGTAAAACCAGGCGGAGAAAACCTCCATGGCGCTACGGGAACTCGTAGTATGGCGGAGAGGTACGCCATGCACTACGCTGGCGTAACACCCTCTCCGCCAGGGTCCTAATGAGGCCCATTGTTATTCAAACAGAATGTTGAGATCACAATAATTACTTAATTTTGTTGTTTGAAACTTATAGACCTCTGTTTCAGAAAAGATTCACATGCTTGGATCCCTGCTACGTGTATATGTAACATTATTTGCATAAATCTCTCCAATTCTCCATCGGTGAAAATCAGTATTAAAACTTCTGTAACTACTTTTAAAGCTCAATACTTCTTGACTACTTATTCCCTTGCTTTTCTTATACAATTACATACAACAACTATTTTCCAGTACTTATCTCAGTCCAACTGGAAATCTCTAACGTCTTCTTTCTTTCTCTAATCACTCCTTCTTCAATGCTTCTTTGATGTTGATTTTTCTTGAAGTGTTTTCTATGGTTTTCTCAGGAACTCTGATAGCTGTGACCTTCACTTGTCAAGGTTTGAATGAAAAGTAGTTTGGAATCTTTTACAAGATTCCAAACTACTCCACTGATACTGCACAGCCAAACAACATTGACATTCATCCCACCATCTTGGACAAGAACTCCTACATAGGTAATGTTAAGGAAAAAAGAATGTTTGCCAAATACCCCATACTTAACAATAGACTATTGCCCCTGCGCCTCACACATGCCTTGTGTACCAGACCCTTTTCTTAGCTTGAATGCACAGGGGGAACCTGACAGTACCAACTCCCCCGTAACGCCCTGTCCAAGTGCCAGGTTTCTCAGGCCTGTGACGTTGAATTCTCTTGACCAACCTCAGGGCATGAACGTCTTCAGCTACCTCCCAAGAACTCTCTTCTGGGACGTACCCATTCCAATCAACCAGATATTATAACCTTCCATGCACCATTCTCAAGTCCAGTATTGCCTGTATTTCTTACTCATTCCCAGCACTCTCTGATAACACCGGGCCCGGTACCCCTTGTAATCTAGTTCCCTCTCTACAAGACTTCAAAAGACTAACCTTAAACAGTGAGATGCACCTTAAATCCTTGCAGCAACCTTAACTTTGCAGAAACTGGGGAGATTACTTGCTCAATTTCAAATGGACCAATAAAACGTGGACTGAACTTGTTCTTTCCTTTCAGGGCAATATTCTTAGTGGACAGCTCACCAATTCTCCCACTTGCTAAATTTTAGCCAGTCTACGCTTGAGATCAGCACATTTCTTGTAACTCAACTTGCTCTTTTGCAAAGCTTCTACTGCCCTTTTGTGGTTCTCCCCCATTGCTTTAATTCTACTCTCTACATCAGGAACTTCTACCTCCTCTAGAACCACCTCTCTAAGAAAACATGGATGGAACCCCTGATTCACAAAGAACAGAGACATAGAGGGGAAATCCTAAGTTGCGTTATTATAAAAGAATTCTGCTAACCACAACAACTCTACCCAGCCGGTGCCTGACTTAGAGTAGCATCGTAAATCCTTTTCTAACTCCTGGTTAACCCTTTACGTCTGACCATTTGCTTCTGGATGATAACTTGTGGTTAAACTGATCTCAATTTTCAACTGCTTACAGAATGCTTGCCAGAACTTAGAACCAAATTGTCAGAAATCACCTCACTGGGTAAACCATGAAATTGTTCAATATTCTGCAAGAAGGCTTGTGCCATTGACAAAGCTGTAGCTTCTCCCTTGATAGGCATAAACTACTCAACTACTACCAATATGATAATACACCGCTTATCCAGGGGAAGATCCACAATATAATCCATGGATACAGTGTGCCAAGGACTAGGAGGAATCAGTAACAAAACTAAATGGACTGCTGGCTTTTGATTTTCAGACTTGACCCAGTCACAAACCTCACAGGTTCTCACATAGTTTAAGACATCCTCACGCATTCCGTTCTACCAGAATTCTCTTTGGAACAAATCAAGGGTTTTCCTGTAACCTGAATGTCCCGCCAAAGGGGAATCATGACAAAACTTCAGCGTCTCCTCTCACAGATCTTCAAAAGGTAAATACAGTCTAGAATCAACATATGGCAGACCCTCCTTAACTTATTGAGTGGGATCACCTTCCGCCCACTTGTAAAGCTGCTCCATTTGTTGATGGTTCTGTTCACCAAAATCTGTAGTCTTTTACACCTCCCCAACTACAAAGATCTTCTCTGCCAACAGAAGAAGTGGGGTTAAGGAATCTTCCTTGGAACTCCCTGTATATAACCTCAACACACGCGCCAACCTTGCCATTTTGACGTCCTGGCTTGAACATGATCACAAAATAATATTCTGCAAAAAATAAAGACCATCACAGTTGTCGTGACATAAGGGTCTTGGCAGAATGTAAGAAGGTTACATTTCTATGCTCTGTTAATACTGTCACTTGATGTCTGGCTCCAATAAGATAATATGTCTCAATTCTTTGAACGCTATTTTTATAGCCAAGAGCTCCCTATTGGAGATAGTGTAACTTCTTTCTGCAGGAGAAAATCTTTTGGAGAAGAATGCTACTGAATGAAGCGGTCCTGTTTCCTGATGTCTTTGCAACAGCACCGTTCCTGTGGCTACGTCAGAAGCATCTGCCTCCACAAAAAAAGCTGATCCGCATCCGGATGAAGCAAAACAGTTCCTGTGGTGAACTTCTCCTTAAGAAAATGAAAAGCTTCCTCTGCCTCTTCACTCCACACAAATTTCATTCCCTTCTTCAAGAGCCTGGTAATAGGCACCACAACCTGGGGCAATTCACAGATGAATCTGCGATAAAAGTTTGTGAATCTAATTAAACTTTGAATGTCCTTGACACAAGTTGGAATTGGCCACTCCTGAATCACTTTGATTTTACTTGCATCCATTTCCAATCCGTCAGGGGAGATGACAAACCCCAAAAACTCCACTCAAGAAGTGTGAAGCTGCCTCCTTCCCAACTTCACAAATAAATGCTTCTCACTCAGCCTAATCAATACCTTACGAACATGGTCTTCATGTTGAGTGAACTCCTTCAAGATAATCAAGATGTTGTTGATTTATACAACCATAAAAACATCTAGGTATTCACAGAGCATCTCATTAATGGAGAACTGAAATGCTGCTGGAGCATTACCCAGGCCGAATGGCATCACCTGATAGTCAAAGAGTCCAAAACGAGTTTGAAACGGTGTGTTCCTTTCGTCACCCTCACAAATCCTCACGGACTGGTAAGCACCTCTGAGATCTAACTTCCTGAATACCTTCGCTCCTTATATCCAGTCCAACATACTGATAACAACAGAAGGGGGTAATGATTCCTGACGGTGCTCTAGTTCAAGGCTCTGTAGTCTATGCAGCTTTATTTTATTGTATTTATTTTATTTATTTTATTTGGTTATATGGCCAAACCCTGAGGTATGACGGCATAGGTTACAAGCATATTTACATTCTTACATGTTACAAGAATACTTGCATACATGACATAGGTTACAAGCATATTTACATTCTTACATGTTACAAGAATACTTGCATACATGACATAGGTTACAAGCATATTTACATTCTTACATGTTACAAGAATACTTGCATACATGACATAGGTTACAAGCATATTTACATTCTTACATGTTACAAGAATACTTGCATACATGACATAGGTTACAAGCATATTTACATTCTTACATGTTACAAGAATACTTGCATACATGACATAGGTTACAAGCATATTTACATTGTTACATGTTACAAGAATACTTACATAAATTACAGGTTACAGTACAATACAATACAGATCCCCAACGTGTTGTCCTTCTTATGCACAAAAAATAAAGGCGATGTGGCTAGTGAATGTGAATGGCGAATTAAACCCTTGGCCAGTTTCTCTTGTAAATACTCCTTCAAATGCTCATTCTCTTTCTTAGTTAAAGCATAAATTCTACCTCAGGCAATTGACGCCCTATCTTGCAGGTCAATCTTACAATCGTACGGGCGATGCAGGGGTAATTCACTAGCCTCCCGCTAAACACATCTTCAAACTCACTAACATTCAGGCATGACTCTCAAAATGGCTCGCACTTCATCCTCTACTGCTACCCCTCCAGCTAAACACACTCCCAGAACCTCTCCAACCTTTTGTTTGCTCCACTCAGACCCTTCCATACTACACCATTCTTGGCAAAATTTTGATTTAAATTCTACGGTTCTTTTTTCCGAATCAAAGGATTATGCAGAGTCAGCCACGGCATACCCAGAATGATTTGCAGTTGAGGAGCATCAATCAATTCAAAAATAATCTCATCCCAGTTGGCGAGTAGCATGCGTAATTGGACCAGACGAAAGCTGTTTGCCATCCACTGCTCTAACCTGTTCGGAGCATCCTTAATGACTACGGGAACCCCTAGACAGGTAGTTAAATTCCTATCCAGGAGGTTTCCTGTTGCACCTGAATCTAACACACAAGGACCACGACACGTCAACTTGCATTCCCAATCCAAGGATACGTTAAGGTTATATCTGGCACTGCAGTATGTATCGTGTTCGGCCACCAGCTGGCACTTTCCTGTAGGTGTTGTGAATCTTTGAGGTATGCGGGGCGACATATACCCACACAATGATTGCAATCTCTACAATAGAGACAACGATTTTACTTGCACCTCCTCTGCTTCTCTCCCTTAGTAAGAGGTGGCCTTAACTGACTGTCCCTCGGGGGACTCTTAATCTCCCTAGACACGAACTCTCCCTTAGGACATTCACTCCTGAACCAAGTCCTACCTTCAGGGAAATGATTTTTTTGCTCGGCCTGTCTTTCAGACAATCTAGCATAACCAGACGTAGCCCTCTCAACAATACCTGCCAAAGCATCTTTAAATTCCTCCTGTAACCTCCTACAAAAGAGGGAGGCTCTTTTCTCCTCAGGCCAACAACTCTCAAGAACCAATGCCATAAATTGAGTTGTATACATAATTATCTCTCTACTCCCCTGCTTCAACTCTAGCAACCCTCCTTCCATACTCTGAGACTGGGTACATCGATCAAACATTTTGCTAAACTCTGCTTTGAACAGGGACCAATCTTGCAATTCTAGTGATCGCTTTACTTCTAAAGAAACTGGCCAGGCTGCTGCCTCACCTGTTAAATAAGAAATTAAAATGCCACCTTAGTAGCCTCTGTTGGGAAGGATTCAGGCCGACACAAGAAATGCAACTCACATTGCATAAGGACAGACTTAAATTTACGCTGATCACCACCAAAATGCTCAGGAGAAGCTAATGGCGTGGTAACCAAAGAAATACCTGGAGTCAAACTAACTCTCTTTTCCACTACCTTGTTTCTGAAGCCCAATACCCGGTTCCGGACACAACACAGGAGGTGCAACCTCGGTATCCCAACTCGAGGAGGATGGCCCAGATGTCTCTGTAGATTTGTGCACCTTAAGACTTAACTCCTCCATCTTTGCACTAAGTGAAAGAGTATCCCTTCTAGCTGCCTTCATCTCTTACCTCATTTCCATCAACATCCTTTCCAAGGAACTCAATGTTAAGTCTGAATCCAGCTCTACCCAGGTAGGTCTAAAAACGTGGGTCTTTCATTCTGTAAGGTCTGAGCTCATCGATGAATCCTCCAGACCCCTTGGACTCACCCGCTCTACAATCTTTGATTTACTAATTGCAGAGTTGACAACTCTGAGAGGAAAGGGGAAGAGGATCAAATAAAAAAAAGGGGTAGATCTCTGCTTGTCACCCTCATGCGCACCTGGACACTGACTGATTACTCGGCTGACCTGGATGTGAAATACGATAATTAATACTGCGTTATTCTTAACTCTGACCTCTCTGTATGCCTTCTCCTTTATATGTATATTCTCTAGTTACCTGACTGCCTTTGTTAAGAGCTGAAAGGCGCCTTGGTGAAATTCTGTGCTCATGCAACTTCTTATTTTGCTTTCCAAAATAAAACTATTGAGTTTCTTTTTCTTTTAGTATTTTTATCTTTTAGGCTTGCTTGGTTAGTTCAAAGCTTCCTGTCAAAACAAACTCTTTACAACTGTAGACTGCTGTACACTGCTCTCCATGCTGCTTGCTTTCCCAAAACTAATCCGAATACTGCGTGATGCTTCAAGCACAGTCCGCCGCTTTCTGCAATGCTTGTAAACATTTGCGCACCTCCTTTATACTCTTTTCAGAACTACTGTGCTAAACGAATCGGCGTCCATGCTGTGCTTCAGCCCTTTGAAGCTTCTGACAGGGCCTGGAGGACTATGCGAGAAGTGTGCACACATCTGCATGTCCTTTCCACTAAGGATCGCAATGCTTAAGAAGAACTGTGCAATGAACGGCTTGCAGAGTCAACGATTATTATCCAAGTTACGTGCCAGTCTTAGTTTGTTAGTACAAGTTGCTTGCGCACCGCCTGTTCCAGACCGCTGAAAAATATTATTTACATAAATGTCTCCAATTCTCCATCTGTGAAAATCAGTATTAAAACTTCTGTAACTACTTTTAAAGCTCAATACTTATTGACTACTTTGTCCCTTGCTTTTCTTATACAACAACTATTTTCCAGCACTTATCTCAGTCCAGCTGGAATTTTCTGATGTCTTCTTTCTTTCTCTGATCACTCCTTCTTCACTGCTACTTAGATGTTGACTTTTCTTGAAGTCTTTTCTATGGTTTTCTCAGGAACTCTGATGTTAAGGCTGTCTCAAACGTCCCAAACAGACTCAGAGGAACTGGAGTCAGTCCAAACCAAACACAATGACAGAGTAGACAAAGTGCAAGGCAAAACCCAGCTTTATTATGATTCAAATAAAACCGGGACAGAATACAAGCATTAGAATCGTGTGACTCTCAGTGTGTTAATGGGAAACAATTATTAAATTACTAAAAACATGCCATCTATGATGTCATAATATCATCATGAAAAACCTATGGGGATTGGTTATTGTGTTTGGCTGCATATAGATTATATAGGATTTAAACATTTCATGGGTTTACACATGTCTGATGGTTCCACCAGGACTACCCCTAAATTGATAAAAATAAGAATGCATCATTTGTACAGTAAATAATTGGTTGGACTAATATTCGATGGGTGGCATGACATTAAGGATTTTGATAGGTTGGCTTCTAGCAACCAACCTTGGACAATTGACAGGTCGTCAAGATATGGGCAAGACGGAGAGTAGGGGGAGAAAGGCCCCTGGACTGTCCTTTGTTCAATTAAAGGAGTTACCATCCTTCATTCTCAGGCCATGAGACTGGGTAATCTCTTTATACTTGACCTTGTAGGGCAGCTTGTGTCTGTGTTTGCTTCTAGGGGAAATTGCAGGTGTCCTATCTATGTTGGTGTCTAATCAATAGTCAGTGTTCTCCAATTGTAGGCCACGTGCTGGAAGACCATGTATGAAATTAAATGATCTATATATTGAGATTTTAGCTAACATTAACGTGTGTGTCATGTTTTCTGTTTCCACCAGGGACACTCTTGAGGTATTCTACATGGCGTATTTTAGCTTACTGTGTTACTGCACCTGGCTAGCAAAGACTGGTTGTGTTCTTATAAAACTTGAATTAATCTGGGAGTATTCTGCTTGAGTCTTGGGAACTGATATCTTGTATCTTTGTTCCTCCGTTCCCATCCTCCCTTATTTCACATTAACCTTGTCACTAATTGTCAGCTTCCCTCTGAGCTCTGCACTGCTGTGTATTTCTGTGGATTCATCTGTTTCAGTGTTTCCCAGTTTCTTAGGCCCTTACTAATTTAAAAGCATGCTACGGCTTCCATTATTAAGAAGATGGCTGCCCAATTATTCTCTTGTTTCTATGTTAGTGAGCTATATGTGTATGTTCCTCATGTTGCATTCAACGTATACGCGTATACATTGGTTATGTTAGTGTTCTTTACGTTTCATGGATCCTATGGTAATATTCTTCATGTATAAATGCATATATTAACTAGTGTACGTGTTCTTCATGTGGAGTGCATGTTTGCTTCATGTCTAATGCATGCTCTTGTTACTGTTGCAACATTAGCTTAACTGCTTTTGCCATCTTCAGCTCAAATTGTTAACATGTCTTTCTGTACCTGACTGGGCTACGGGTGGTACGGTTGTCTCAGTGAGTACCGTTTCTTACCTGTGCGGTATTGGGGAGGGGCAGAAGCTATAGATGATATATTCATCTGCCTCCCAACATTCCCCCCTCTGGTCGAGTCTTCAACCACACTCTTCCTTCTGCTCTCCTCCAGATACGGCTCTTTGGGTATCCATATTTTGCTCACCCCCTCAAGCTCCCTCCATATCTCACATGTTCGTCAATACTCCTCAACATGTAATTACATGCACCAGTGATGTCACAATTTACCCAGTCCTCTGTGTAAGTATGGGGATCTGGAATATATTTAAATTTTCACCCTGGAGGGGTGATAGGATTTTCAACTGCTTGGGTATGGGGTAAGTCCTCTGTTTGTGTATCCAAGTTTATCACTATTTTCATTCCCAGTGCCTTTTTGGCAATCTTTTTTGCATTGGCTTATTGCTGTTCTTAGAACACAGAAAGCTGGTAGTACTAGTACCATTATTGCCACTAGTATGTTGACTGTGTTAGCCAAACAGGTGGGTATCCATGAGAACAGGTAGATAAACCAGTCATCATCTGCAAAGTCTTCCACCGTTTTTGTGTGCAGTTCTTTCAAGGTGGCCATGGCCTCTGTAAGGGTCCCATTTTCCTCATTGTGGGCGGGTAGGTATGTGCAGCAAGAAGGCCCAATTTTTGCTCACATGTCCCCCTCCATGGCCATTATCAGATCGAGGGCATATCTGTTTTGGAGGATGATGAGCCTGATTGCTCTCAGCTCTTCCCTTATGGCATTGATGCCTTTTTCAGTTGTACTCATGGTTTGCAACAGTTCCCATCAGGTTATTTGCAACCATTTGGCATTTGTATTAGCCTGCAACCTGGGATTAAAGAAGGATGTAAAGAACATGTGTGTTCTACTGAACAATTTATGCTCATCTGGTATGCCTTTGCCATTTTTTCTGAATCATAGTTACACCTTTTTGTGCGTAAAAGGGATCTGGACATCTTATTTCTTAGGTGTACGTTCATTCGGGGAAACTCACCAATCTGCACTTCACTCTGGGGCACTACTAAGGCCGGTGTACTTATTATCACCAGGGAGCACAGGCCTTCCCAACTTGGGGGAAGCTGCATGTAGGTCTTTTAACAACAAGCCCAATAGGCATCCATTATCAATGCTATACCTACTTTGATATCTGGTATGTCATAAATGTGCCCACACACTGCATTGTTTCCCAACTTCAATGTGCCCTCATTTCAGAAACATAGGGTCTCATTTTTCAGTGGTCTGATTGGCACTGGTCACCCCTCATCTTCTATCCAGATGAGCTGTTTCACTTATTCAGGCCATTCCTTAAGACACTGGTTGTTTGCGTGCTGGACACCTCTTTAGGATGTCCTAGGAGTGCTAATGCTTTGCACCCTATCAACCCTTCAACCCATCCTTCATCAGCACGTACACTTCCTTTTATTTATACCTGACCTCTTCCAGCACCCCGGTATTTCTTTTCCTTGTGCATCGTTACACTGCAGCATTTTGTGATCTTCTATTCGAATCCCCCTCCCACTCATTTGTAATGGTATGTATTTCACCACTTTGTGTTGTGTTTTAGCATTGACCATCATGTTCGTTTGCTTTATAAAATTATCCTCCCATGAAAAATCTGCTTTTGTTACCCACTGTATGAAAGTTATTTAATCCTGGAACTGTCCTCTGGTCATAAATAGTGCAAGGTGTGTTAGGCAATGTGCTGTGTTCGCTGGTACTTCTATTGTTATGAGCATTCTAGAGGCACTCATGGCATAGGGGATGAGGGAACACACAAAACAACTCTCATCAGATGTCTCTCTCTTCCCCACTTGGCTCATGTGTTTGTACCACAGGTTGATGGAGGCATGGAAAGAATTATCAATATACTTGCTCAATTGTCATGAGTCATCTAGCAGACTTCCTTTCAATCATTTAACTTGTGTACTCACTTCAGGATTTGTTCTGGTGTAATTTCATTTGTCATTGCTTCAGTATTTATGCGCATATTTACTGGCCTGACTGTGTTTTAAATTACCAATTCTCTTAATGCAATAAGAAAATAAAGACCACTGAATGTAGAAGATGTTGCTATGATCATCATGGCTACCCTATCTACCTTATGCAGATAGGTAAGGGCATAATTCCCTGTACATGCTAAGAAACCATATCTGATTTCATTCAGTAAACGCTTTGTTCTAGCAAAGGAAATGTTTCTTCCTTCTCTTTAAAGTGACAAGTGCCCCCCAAGATAAAACTTCAGTTACTCGTGTAAAATAAAATGTGCCTTTCAATTTCAAACCATAAAACTGTTGGTCCAATGTTCCAAGCTCCAAACCAGAAAAATTAATGTACGAGCGTTCCTTGAAAATGTAAAAAGACATATGTTCTTGTGCTGGTAATTTTGCTATGTGCCTCTTATTCTTGATGTTGCTCCTGCTGCTGACTGGCTCTGGTCATCGTTCATGTCTGGGTCGTGGAACTTCTTCACCTTCGGGTTCAGTATTTGCAGGCAGGGGGGTCTCACCTAAATACAGTTTGATATCATTGATATGAATCCATGCACTCCTTCCTTCAACCTTGACTGCAGATGGAGTTACAGCTTCTACAATATAAGGTTCTTGAAAACGTGACTTGTGCCACTTCTAACCAAAATGATGGCGCAACACCTTATCATCAGGGTAGAGTAAAAGAGGTTTCAACAAATTGTCAGGGTCAGTTTTTTCATGGGTTTCATCTGGGTTTTTCAAATCCATTGCTACGTCTGCACCTGTTGAGACATACATTTAAGAGATTCTGTCATAGCTGTCAAATAATCGTGCATTTCATTCCCTAATACAGTAGCAGCATTCTGAGCATCCGTGTGAGCCCATGTGGGAGGAGCAATGGGAGTATGCATTCTGCGTCCTGTCACAAGCTCATAGGGAGTCAGGTGATGAGAGCCTTGCTGATTACCTAAGGCAGATAGTGCTAGAGAAAGGCAATATAACCAACTATTTGGTCTCTTTTAGTTTGGCAATTCATTCTTTTAAGAGGTCGTTGAGATGCTCACAAAACCTGTTTGCCTGTGGGTGACAGACGGATGATAATTTCTGCCTTATCCTCAAGAGGCCACTGATGTGCTCAAACACCTCATTTACAAAGTGTAGTCCGTTGTCGGAACGTGGCACATCGCACACTCCCCACCTTGGAAATGCCTCACATACGAGGAAGTTTGCTGCACATGTGGCATCTGGATGTGTGCATGGACCGGCTTATTGCTGTTGGGTCTGGACCCGGGGAGTGGATCAGAGAGCGAGGAGTCACAAGGTGACACATGGTGTCTCCCTTCCCTTAACACCTCCCTTCCTGACATTCCCTCTTCTACCAAACACCATTTTGAATCCTATACCGTTGCCCCTCCCCAATTCCAACAGGTACCAACACAAATGGGAGGCGTAGGAGAACCAGGAAAAGGAGAACACATATATCATCCCATGTTTTACAGCACCAAGATTGTTCCCATTGTCCTAACAGCATTTTTTAAAATAATTTTCCTACCACCACTCAGAAACACTACAACTCCTATAATTCCTCCCAACTGTTTCTCCCCAAAACCAACTGGGACGAAAAAGAGGCAAACTACAGCTATGAAGATTACCCATAGGAACAATGTACCATGTATTCCTATGGTCGGTCTCCATCTTGTCCCATTAGCCAGGTCAGGCAGAGTCAGGCAGGGCTGGACAACCACTCACACCTGACTCTGTTAATTCTCCCAGTCAGTATAAAACGTGGAGCACACTGGGAGGGAGCTGGGGATGCTGGTGAAGCACAGAGGCCAAGAGGAAGAAACCTGAGCTGGAGAGACCCTGGATGACCTGGAGCAAGAAGGACTGCCAAATTGCTGGGGCTGTGAGTACACGGGAGGCTGCAGTATGGCGAGGGAGCTCTGACTCCAGGCAATAACCCCCCGGGGCAGATGGGGTTACGTGGCCGTGCCCAAACCAGAGCTCTTCTCCTGGGTGAAATAGGAAAGCACAGGCCTTTGAGGGGCAGGTGGCAAGACCCTGACCTCAACAATCATCCCCTTAAACTTGTGCAGTGCCCCAAAACCCCGGAATGCCGTTTAGGGGAGCAGGTGAAGTGGGAGCAAAATAAGATCATTGCATTATGGGACGTGAAGTCCAGAGACCTTTTCTTGTGGTTAAACTCTGAGCAAGGTGATGCACGAGAAGGAGCATCTCCCCCACGGCGACGGCGAACCAGGCGGAGCAGAGCGACAGACCGAGAGACGGAAACGAAGTACAGAGAAACCTTGGACAACCCAGCGAGAGATCGTTACCTCTGAAGGGGCTTGAAGGTTGCACAAGGAAGCACAGCCATAGAGAAGAGACACACCTCTTTTGTGTTTCAAGAATACCAGCCACCCTCCTGGGTGAACGGCAAAGTTGGGTAGATGCAGCAGCAGTTATGGTATCAGCCTTGACTTCAGGATCAAAGCCACAAAAGACAAAAATGAATTATCACAGCCGGTGAGTTGATGAAAGCAATGAAAGTCTAGTCTGTGTTAAATTAAATTTAATGGTAACAGTATCTGACGAATGAAAGTTGTGTGTGTGCCGATAAGACGCGAGAGAAAGCAAGGCATTGTAAAGAACTATACATTAAAGATACAAAGTAACAGAGTGGTCCGGCAAAAGAAGATTAACCAATCAAAAGTCTCTGTGAAATGTCTGATGCCATAAAAGTGGTGGGAAGAGAAAGAAACTGAGATGCAAGATTTGAATGGTTGTTAGGTTGGATCCCAGCAGAGGGAAACCTGGATGTGGGAGCTATCTTTGAATTTTAAAATAAGTACTGTGCTTGAAACTACATTTACCAATAGGCCTTGGTGTAGGAGAGAAAAAGTGATGTTTGAGGAAAGAAGGTCGAAGTGGTCATGCCGAAGTAACAGCGAAATGTTTTGAACAGCGGAAGGAAAGAGAAAGAAGGCTTAAGCCCGACGGAGGGAAGCCTGTGAAGGTGTGATTGAAGCGTGGAGAAGGCAACAACCAACACATTGTGATTGAAAGGTTTGAGCCCTGCGGAGGGAAACCTGTATTGAATTGTGGTGATTAGAAGGAAATAAACTTCGTATTACAAGCTAAAAGGTGACCTGGGATGAAGTGAGAGAAAGCCAAGAGATCCAGCGGATAAACTAGTGACTTTTCGTGGAAGGCCAAGTCGGCCCTAGTCCACGTAAAAAACTGCATCCTTGTGTCCGAAGCCAGTGTGTCGCAAGGTCCAACTGTGCCACCTTTCCCGTGCTACAAAATATGGGGAAGGGAGTTTACTCAGCCATACTGACATTTCTTTTGAACACTGATTTTCCTTTTTGCATTACACATTCCCTTTACACATTTATTGTATTAGAAAGAGGGCAGGCATTAGGTTTATTAGAATAGGCCATTTTATTTTGACTAAGGACTGACTAAACTGTATTTTCTTTTTGTTTGATGGTTGAGAATACTTCCATCTTAGTTATAGGGCAAGATAAGAGATTTCCAACCCCTTTTAAACCATCAATAAAGGTTTTGAAACGTGTAGCTCTTTTGTCAGTGTCTACTTGTGATACCATCACTCCCTTACAGTTGTCTCCATGACCACCAGTCTGGCTTCAGAGCTGCCAGAGGCACGGAAACTGCTCTCCTGAACACCCATGAAGACTTGCTCTCAAATCTTGATTCCAGCTCTCCTTCTGTTCTCATCCTTCTTGACCTTTCCTCTGCCTTTGATACAGACAATCATTCCACCCTGATAAATCAGCTCTGTGATACTCTTGGCAACACGGACCTGGCTCTGGACTGGTTGAGATCCTTCCTCTCGGACCAACCTTCCCAGGTTTAACTGGGCCCTTTTCTATCCACCATCTCACTCGCCACCTGCGGTGTGCCTCAGGGCTCTATCTTCTCGCCTTGGCTTTTCAACATCTACCTGCCTGCTCTAGCCCATTTGATCTCCACCTTCTCTCCTAACTTCCAGTGCTGTGCAGATGGCATGAGTAACTGGAGGGAAGACCCCATGTGGGAGGACTGTAGGCAAACATTTGAAATTTATCAAACGAGGGTTCCTGCCACTTATAACTTTAACATACCATCGGTTATGTATGTAGTATTAATCTGGGGTATTGTCTTGAGTAAATCTGCCTGTAAGACTCATCTGCAGTTAAATACTAGGTGTATGTAGTTATAGGAAAAGTGAAGTAAAAACACATACTTGTAGGAGCAGCCTTTTTAAATTAGTTGTGCCATTGACTTTTTTTGCTGTTTTTGATTGCAAAAGAAAAACATCATAGTACTGAGTCTACCATTCACACCAGTTTAGTATAATCTTTACAGTGCATTTTGTACGTATTGCAGAGTGCCTCAAAAGCAGTACTTGTGTGCATTGTTATGGAGACACAATTGTTGTGAAAACACAAAATAATACAAAACGTAACTTGACATGATTACGAACGGAAACAAAAGAATAATCTACTAATGCAACATCGACAAAAGGTCCATATACGTGTCCTTATAAGAGACCTAGCATAGGTCTAGCTGCAGGCAACAAGTGACCAATCCAATGCCGATGACATGCAGCTCTCCTTCAAGCTTCCCTCCTCTGCCTCCTACTCTTCCTCTCTCTTTCCTGACTGCATGCCTGATATTCAGGCATGGTGCACTGCTAACAATCTCTGCCTTAATGCCATTAAGACTGAGATCCTTCTCATTTGGACCCCTGCTCCCTCCTTCCTTCCCCCATGATCCCCCTCCCCTGACCCTCCTGTGAGGCAAAAAACCTTGGTGTCATCTTCGACTCCTCTTTTTGCTTCTCTCCTCACATCACAGAGGTCACCAAGAAGGCCCACTTTCAGCTGCACCTCCTCAGAGACATTCTACCTTTCCTCACCTATGGGCCTCATTCTGAGTTTGGTGGCCCGGAAACTTACTGGCACCCTTGTTTCTGGACAGCCACACTAGAAGTCTGCCTGCAGGGGCCATAGCGCCCGTCAGGTCTGACCCTGCCGGGCGCATCGGCTCACGTAGGCAGAGTCGTCACAGAAGCACCGGCTCCTTTAAAAATGGTGCCGGTGTTTCTGTCTCCCCACTCCCATGGAGTCCTATGGGACTCCTCAGGAATGGGGAGTTCCTGAATATGCCGCCTGACTTCCTGCTCCACCGGGACTTGTAATGTCCTGGTGGTACCGGGAAGTCAGGCGGCGAATTCAGTGTTCCGGGTTACCGCCAACCTCGGAATGAGGCCCAATGTTTCCAGAGCTCTGGTCCTCTCCAGGCTGGACTACTGCAACATCCTCTTCCTCAATCTACCTAACTCCTCCATTCGCCCCCTTCAACTAATCCAGAAAAGGACTGCAAGACTTATCCTTGGCCTTAAGCCCAGAGACTGCATCTATCCAGCCCTAACATTTTTTCCACTGGCTCCTGGTTGCTGCGAGGATCAAGTTCAAGACCCTCTGCATCATCCACAAGGCTTTCTGGTGTCTGGGACCCGCTACATCCAACACTCTCTCCCAAATACCCCCCTGATAGAGGCCTTTGGTCTTCGAGCTCTAACTCTTTTCAGATCAGATGTTTTTCCAAGCAGAGAGTGGGGGGTAGATCTCTCCTCTGATAACCATATAAAGAATTATCTTAATGAACTTTGGAGGCAGAGATTGTTTTTTCTAAACCTATACTAAATGTACACAAAAACATACTAGAAACAGTTTTGTTTGTTTTTTACAATAATGACAGGGTGTGCAGGGGACGGGAGTGTTCCACAAGATTGTGGACATCTGTTGTTTTTACACAGTTAGATTTCTTCCTCTCCACAGGTGCCTCCCTCTGGAATGGCCTCCCTGCCCCATTCATACTCGAGCCGGATCTCCTTAAATTCAGGAAGCTGGCATACCGCTACTCGTGATCCGGCGCGAGTAGTGGTAACGCTATCTGCATTGGTGGTATCCCAGAACAATTACTGCTGATATACCGCCAACCTTGTGATGAGGCCCAATTTTCTTCTTCACAATCCCACAATATACAAAAATCCCTTCCCCCCATTTTGCATGCTTATGTGAAACTTGCATCCACAAATCTGCTAAAGGTCTTTGGCGCAGAGTCTCCCCATCAGCCTGTGACCCTCCAACTGCGGTGACCGGGCAGGACTTTTCTCCAAAGTGGGCTCCTGTCGACCCTTCTCTGTTGCGCATGCTCCCACTATCCATAGGGCACCTCTGCAGCCCTCAGTGACATCGAGGTGAGTCCTCGACAATCCAATCACACTTGGCTAACCTTCCTCTGCTACAACATGTTGAGGCAGTCCCAAAAGTCTCAAACAGACCCAAAGGAACTGGAGTCAGTCCAAACCAAATAAAGCCATGACACGCATTCAAATGTGACTCTCAGTGTGTTAATGAGAAACAATTGTTTAATTACTACAAACATGCCATCTATGATGACAACATCATCACAGTTTGAAAAACCTATGGGGATCAGGGATTGGTTAGTGGGTTTGGCTACTTATAGATTATATAGGGGTTAAACATTTCATTGGGTTACACATATCTGATGGTTCCACTTGGACCCACTCCTATTATGATAACAGTAAGAATACATCATTTCAGTATATCGATAGGGTGGCTTCTAGCAACCAACCTTGGACCCTTGACAGGTCGTCAAAATACGAGCCATACAGAGAGTAGCGGGAGAGAGGCCCATGGACTGTCCTTTGTTCAATTAAAGAAGTTTCCATCCCTCAATCTCAGGCCATGAGACCGGGCAATCCCTTTGTACTTGACCTTGTAGGGCAGCTTGTGTCTATGTGTGCTTCTAGGGAGTATTGCAGGTGTCCTATCTATGTTGGCGCCTACTGAATCGTCAGTGTTCTCCAATTGTATGTCACGTGCTGGAAGATTGTGTGTGAAATGGAATTACCTTCTATTTATTGAGATTTTAACTAATATTATCGTGTGAGTCCAGTTAGCAGCTAGAGTACAGAATACCTTGTCTCTATAGTTAGGAAAAAAACCTTACCAGTGGTACTGGAAACCTTAGCCATAGAACAATTCATAAATGTGTTACCACCCTACTTCCAAAAAGCCATTCTACAACTAAACAGACCTAGTCTGACTTTAGGTACTAAAACAGCCCATAATTTTGCAGAGCCCAATTGTCACCTATGCAGTCTACACAAAATTGAAGAACCCAAAAGGTTCCCCTCGCTTTCCCCCCTTCAGTAAATAAATGTAAAACCCAAGACAGCTCTTACAACATCCCAGTGAAATAATCATATATGGGAGAAAGAAGGCCAATTGTGGTTAAGGAAAAGGGAGAGCCGAGGGCTGAAGAGGGACGAATCTAAGAACCTACATTACTGGTGTGTTTTTCACATAGGCAACCTGGACATCTAGCCCGACATTGTCCTTCTAATAAAAATGAGGAGCCAATGGAGACTGGCTATGTGATATGACAAGACTGGGAGGAGGATGAGTGAAATGAGGTAGAAGTAGAAGTTACTAACAATTTGTTTCTTGCTAGAAATACTTTTAAGGCCCATGACTCTGCAGTAGTTAACAGAGTCTCAGTCAGTGCCCTGATTGATTCTGGGGGTAAACAAACAGCCTGACGATCAGATTTAATATCCCCCTGAAACTGGAAAAAAGGAACCCCAATTAAGGTTACCTGTGTACTTGGGGATGAAGAAATGTATCATAGAACCCTGGTTATTGTTAGAGTTCAAGGGGAGGCCACTAAGATAAAAGCTGCTGTCATTCCAGGACTACCCGCAGAAACTATTATTGGTACTGACTTCCCCTATTTTGAAAGGATTGAGAGACACGCTAGCAAGACATCCCTTCCATGCTCTCCAATCTATTATTAATGGGAACTGGAGGAATTTACATTAACAGGCCCCATTTGGGTTTGGGAAACCCAAACTAAGGAACCTCTTCAGTATATGGGGGAGGCTATTGGTATTCACCAAATCAATGACCCTAGAGCAGGATGTCCGATCTTTAGGGGGAGGGTATGTGATGAATCCTGTGGAGCCATCACTGATTCCCCATCAAGGATATCTTCCCACATGGCCAGGGGACGGTAGCCGCTACCTGATCCTGACCTTGGGGGGGGGGTACTATGAGGGAGGATCTTGTGGCCAGGGGACAGCAGCCGCTACCTGATCCTGACCCTGGGGTGGTACTATGAGGGAGGATCATGTGGCCAGGGGACAGCAGCCGCTACCTGATCCTGACCTTGGGGGTGGTACTATGAGGGAGGATCATGTGGCCAGGGGATGGCAGCCGCTACCTGATCCTGACCCTGGGGTGGCACTATGAGGGAGGATCATGTGGCCAGGGGACAGCAGCTGCTACCTGATCCTGGGGGTGGTACTATGAGGGAGGATCATGTGACCAGGGGACAGCAGCCGCTACCCGATCCTGACCATGGTGTGGTACTATGAGGGAGGATCATGAGGGAGGAGACAGCAGCCGCTACCTGATCCTGACCCTGGGGGTGGTACTATGAGGGAGTATCATGTGGCCAGGGGACAGCAGCTGCTACCTGATCCTGGGGGTGGTACTATGAGGGAGGATCATGTGACCAGGAGACAGCAGCCGCTACCCGATCCTGACCATGGTGTGGTACTATGAGGGAGGATCATGAGGGAGGAGACAGCAGCCGCTACCTGATCCTGACCCTGGGGGTGGTACTATGAGGGAGGATCATGTGGCCAGAGGATGACAGCCGCTACCTGATCCTGACCCTGGGGTGGTACTATGAGGGAGGATCATGTAGCCGGGGACGGCAGCCGCTACCTGATCCTGACCCTGGGGTGGTACTATGAGGGAGGATCATGTAGCCAGGGGACGGCAGCCGCTACCTGATCCTGACCCTGGGGTGGTACTATGAGGGAAGATCATGTTCCTCACCTAAAATGTGTTTTCAGTGTCCTATGACTGAGGGTACACACAACTACTGACACTGGACTATCGTTAAAAGGTTTTATTTAGCAACACTAAAACAAATAACTATTGCATGGCAATAGGTCCTGGATGGTGGTGACATAAAGGTTCTTGGGGAATATCTCTCTTGAACTTAGGATTATATACGAAGGACAGCAAACAAAAAGGCATTCAGAAAGTTCCAGACAGGAGGGCCTCCTGCTCAATTATTTGTAGTGCTTTGTGCTTATCCCTTTTTGTGGGGTACCACATGGCTTCTCTCTGTTACTTACTCCCCTCTTCTAAGGCCAGGGGGCTCTCCCCTCTGTTACATACTTTCCAGGTATACATGCTCTCTCTCTTAGTCATTTTCCTCTCTCCTCTGATGGGTCAAGGGCCTCTGGTGTATCTTTTTTCTTGGGTTTGCGGGGCTCTCCTCTTCCTCACTGGAATCCACACCTCTTCCGGGCTCATGCACTCTCTTCTTCCTAACTGTAGCACACCCCACTTCTGGGCTCATGGGCTCTCCTCTTCGCCACTGGTGCACACCCCTCTGCTGGGTTCAAGGGGCTCACCCCACCCTCTCACTGGAACACGCTCCTCTTCTGGAGCCCAAGGGCTCTCCTTTTCCTCACTCTTCCCCTCACTGGAGCACACTGCGCTTCTGGAATCCAGGGCCTCTCCTTTTCCTCACTTCTTCACCTCACTGGAGTGCACTCCACTTCTGGAGTCCAGGGGCTCCCCTTTTCCTCACTTCTTCCCCTCACTGGAGCACACTCCTTTTCTGGAGTCCAGGGCCTCTCCTTTTCCCCACTTCTTCCCCTCACTGGAGCACAATACTCTTCTGGGCTTAAAGGGCTCCCCTTCCCTAGTGCCCTCCAGCTTCTTCTGCAACCTCCTCTCCTCAGCGCCCAGCCCAGAGACACTGTCTGTGGTTTGAAGCCTCAGTGTTAAAGCCCTCACCATTCTCCTATTGGCGGAGGCAAGCTTTTGGATTGATTGAATAATTGGTTCCCTAGTCCAAGGCAGGGGAAGGAAGTAAGACGTTTAGATTTCTTTCACTCTGTGCCGGAGTTTTTGTTGGTCTGGAGCTCTGCTCCTCACTTGCCTACTGACTGTTCCCCTGCGTGGAATATCGGTTGGTGGGTTTCTGGTGTTTGAAATTATATCACCAGGGATATAAAAAACTTTAGAAAGTTTCCCACCTGTGAAGTATCATTTTTCCTTTGATAAGGGGGAAAGAATAATGTCTCTCCTTACATGCTGCAAGTGCAGGGGAGACATAAAGGCTTTCTCCTTTAGCAAGCACTGCTGCTGGGAGGGGGAAGGGTGGAATGAGTTTGGCGGTTCCCTTCAAGGGTCTGCACCTGTTGTTTATGGGGTCTCTCTGAATGGTGCATGGTGCATGGTTTCCCCATAGCGTATCTATTTCTGAATCCCTGGTAGACATTCCAGAATCCGCTCTGGGTTGTGGATTTCTAAACAAGATTTTCCTTGTTAGCTGCAGTCCCGAATATCCTGTTTCGTTGAGACCCGGTAGTTACTAATTAGTTGCCCTCTCAAAGTGTTCAAAAATAGTTCAGGAATGGATCATCTAAAATCCTGGATCTGATTCAGAGGGGCACCCTGGTAGGTTGCTTAGGGGGAATTCTGTATGGTTAATATGTAAGCCCACCCCCCCCCCCCTCTTGTGCATTAATTCTTCTACTTGAACTGCCTGGTACCTTGGATGCGTAACTGGTTGGTTTACAGTTTGTTTTGGTCCTGCAAGTATTTCTCTCAGGTAGGCAGTGGGAAGGGTATGAGATTGGCCCTGTACCTTTGTCACAACAGCCTCTATGTTGTATCAGGACATTGTGACTAAACATAACCTTACCACCAAGAGAGAAGAGCAATAAAAACAAACAAGAAAATGTAATTAAAACCAACTGCCAAAGGGACTGCCATTGTGGTCATGAATACACAGAAACACAAAATGAAAGCACACAGACAACTTCTTTACACAAATTATTGATAGGAACTTAGTGACTACACCGTCCGGGAGTACAAACAAACTCTAGAACAAATCATTAAATCATGACCTCCAACATGTGATACCGAACAATCCAACTCTGTGGACTTTTTATTTGCTTCCAAAAATCCACAAACCATGAAATCCAGGCCACCCTACCATCTCTGGAGTAAATACATTAACCAAAGCCATATCTCGATTCATTGCATCCATCTTTTTCTTTCTTCTGTATTTTATTGTTTTAAGCCCAGACCTTGCTCTAATGCAACAGAGGAAATGCTGGCATTGTTTAGCACTAGTGCAGTACTGTGTTTGCTGTTTGTGCATCCACTGGTATTAGTGCTCGGTCATGTGTTGTTGAAAAAGCAACCTTTGAGAGATTTGCAAAATTGGAGTATTGTGGGGGCATTCCGAGCCAATACTGGGATCGAGTTCCAGTGGGTGGGTGCATGACAAGAGAATGGTTGTTTGCAGGTCCTCTCTTTGCAGACTGGTTGTGATTGTGTCAGAAGATGGGAATGTTGCCAAAACATCTGCACCTGATCTGCCATAAAAACCCTGCAGAACAACACAGATACAAGGGACATACAACTGCAGACCATCCAATGCTGTATATCTCACCCAATGCAAAAAATGCATGCAAGAAAAATATGTGGGTGAGACCTGCAAAGAGCTGTGTGAAAGGATGAATTTACATCGATCCACCATCCTGAGCATAAAACATAAACAGCAGCGGTTCAACTCATCACACAGGATTGGCCCACATCAGAGGCTCTATCTTTGCTGGTTTTAAAAGGTTATCTCTTGAATACAACACAGAGAAGGACGTGGGAGCGCAAGTACCTGAAGAAGCTTAACCTAAAAGACAATGGCCTGAACAATGATGTAGGTTTATGAGACACTATTGCCAACTTTAGCCCAGGTCCAGCAATCACATCAGCAACGTCAAAAGACAACCCTTGAAAGCGAGCCCCATTTTACAGGGGCGCACCCCTAAAATACAGCCCACAATCACCATAAACCAGAGTAAATGCACCCCTCTAGGGAATCAAAAGCCATGAGGCTGTCTTGCAGGTGATGACAAGACTTTAATCTTTACAGATCATGAGGATTGGGGAAATAGCAGAGGGCTCTGCCATTTCAGGCCAGCATTCTGTCGTCGTCATCGCTGGCTCCCAATTCCTGGAGACTGATGCCAAACAGCGTGCTTATATACAGTTCAGCTTGGTTACTGGATCCTGGTATAGCTCATCCGAAAATGTCCTTCCTCCTTAAAAGAGATGCTGCAGTCTTCCTTCTGGTTCCATTTAGGACAGCCTACTTAAAATAATGTTAGGTCTGTGCAAAAATAGATTCACATTCATTTTTCATAATTTTGCTATATCATTAACATTTATGTTTATGTATAAACACACATTCCCGCCATAATCTTCACAATTCACCCATTATTCTTATACTTTTGACTGATCCAGAAATCCCCCTTAAAACCTTGCTTTAACATAGTTCTGCATTGTGTGCATGAACCCCAGACTAACTGGGTTTTCTGATGTACAGGAAACAGGTGCCAAATTACGTATTGGCCAGTGCTAGCAGAGAGCCACGGTGGTGCATGTAGTCTATTTTTGGGCACAAGCCGAATTCTTTCTGGGAAGGGTGGGGGGGAGGGAGTATTTTTGAGTCAGTCAAGAACTGCATAAGCTTTAACATTTACAAATTCATTCAGCTAATACACAGCGACGAGCTGGCTCGTCGGTAAAAACCGCTCCAGGATGCCACCGACGAGCCGGCTCGTCGGTGGCACTTAAGAGGTTAATGAGGGGGGAAATGCTGGCGGGTTTGGGCGGTGAATACCGCGATTTTAAAAAAAACCCATTGGTACTGGGGGGGGAACCTCAATGGCACTTAAGAGGTTAAATAATTGTGTTCTATTAATGCGCCCCTCCCGTCTGGTCTTTTGTGGCCTAGAAACAGTAACAAAAGTCTTGGCCAAAAACAATTAACAGAAGTCTTTTCTAATTCTAAAGCGCTTGGGGGGTGCAGGCAGGGCTAGCCAAAGCTGCTCGCTCCTCCCCAACACCCTGCAGTACCATACCTCACCAACAGCTGTTGGACACTACGGTTCAGGACCCCTAATGGGTGATGGCACAGGACACTCACAAAGGAAACCTTGGGAATCTAAGCTTAAATGGGTGGTAACAGCATGTTTTGCATTTACCATACTGTATGCAAGCCAGGAATCTATTGTGAAGCTTGAGGAATACTGAGGTAACATTGGAGATTGCACCAGTTAAGCCTCAAAAGCACATTTCGTAATTCCACATTGTATACCAGCCAGGAAACCTTAGCAGCGGCACTGAAATCACTACAATGTCCTGACACTACATAAAGGCTACAAACACATTTATAGAAATTATGTAATGATCTCAAGGTGGATCAGAAAAGGAGGAAGGACTCAGGGAGGGGGGGTGGTTACTGAGATGGAGAACGCGAGAGAGATTTATGTACTATTGGTAGCTTCACTGTTGGGTTTGTGTGTGGTTGGTAGAGGTTAGGTGGTGTTTGTTGTTTGAGGTGATATGATATTTATGATGTGATATTTTATTTGTATCACGCTCATACACAAGTGTTTCTGAGCGCGACAGGAGGGGAACAGGGGAGAACACATCATCCATCTTACTAGGCCCAGTGACAGTGAGAACGCGCAAGTGCATGGGAAAAGGGAAAGGGGAGAAAGTGCATGGACCGGGAGAGAGGAGAGTGCGGAGCAGAGGAGAAAAGATAAATAATAATAAATACAAATAAATAGATAATAGAGGCAATAAACAGTGGTAGTGCAGCCAGCAAGCCCCAAGGTGTGTGGGACGGATTGTGTGTAAGTACTTTAGTGTTCAGTAGTGTGTTGGGTTTATATGGGTGTTGCAGACTGTGGTGTTTTTTATGTTTCTACTGTGGTAGGGTATGTGTGTGTTTAATTTTGTGATTGTGTGTGAGTGAGCAGGATATTGGAACGTTTTTGATAGGGTTAGTCATGGGTGTCATTTGTGCCTTTCTCTGTGATGGTTAGGTTGGTCTGGCAAGGATCATATGCGTCTATGGTGGTTTGAGTTAATTGCTTTATTCTGTTGGGTATTGTGACGAATCAAGGGATTCTTTCACTTCTCACCACGGGGGGAGCCTTTCCTTGTGAGGCTAGAGAGGGGAGCCCGCTACACGATACCTTCCCTAGAGGTCGAGGTAAGCGGGACCTCACCGGGAGAGACTAACTTCCCAATTCACTCAGCAACCCAACAATGTAAACAATGTAAACAGGAAGAATCCTTATACATCTTCCGCTGTGATGTTTCATGTGAAGACAAGTATCTCCTAGGTACTGAGACAAATAAAACCAATGGAGTCATAACGAAAATGACTAAGACACAGAAGAAGGACTTCCACAAAAGGCAGAGGAAGCCCCAGAGCAGCGTCATAAGAGTAGAAGTAGAGAGAGAACAAGAGAGAGAGAGGCCCTGGAGTTTCAATCCAGCTGTGTGAGGGATGCTGGTGAGCACGGGGAAATGCTCCTTTCCAAGCAGGGAAGGAGCTGGAAGGAACAGGTGCCTGGGCTGCAATGCTCGAAGACCAAGATAGAGTGTGTAAAGTTGAATCCTGTCCCAGGAGGGATGCACGAGGAGGGAGTGGTGGCCATAACCATTGGCAATGAACTGAAGTGACTACTTAAGTAATAAGTGTGTGCATGTTAATACACATGGTCAAAGGCACAGACTGACCTGTAGTCTAATTGCAATTAATTGAAAGTGGTAAACATTAGTTGTAAAAGATAGGGTCACAGGTGATAAGCTATAGAAAGACAGCTAGTTCATGGTCTGAATTAAGACTGCACTGACCATCTGGCTTCAAGCCTGCAAAGTGATAATGTTAGGTTGCCCTCCCTCCCCCGCGGGGGGGGGGGGAAATCGCTTTAGCCAGACCTACAAATCTAATACTCTGAGATCCAATTGCTGACATTTCTGCCAATGGCTGGCTAATGGATATTTGGCGTCCTGACTTGCTAGGGTGGACAGATGTTCTCTGATTCGAATCTTGAGGGTCTGATGGTACTGCCGATGTGTTTCTTGTTACACACACAGATAATACAGTACACAGTGAATTTAGTGCAGTAGTTAATGAATGAGTTAATCCTATATTCTTGTCCTGGATTGAATGGGACACTTTTGGTTTCAAAGGCATAAGGGCACATTGAACAGTTGCTACATTTGCGAAACCCTTTGAACAGTTCTTGATTTAACCATGTTGGTTGGCGTTCCGTGTTACGCATGAAGGAGGGACTGAGTATATTCTTGAGTGTGTTCCCGTTGCTGAAGGTGAAATTCGGATATGGGTCTACCCATTTGGCAATATCAACATCGAGGTGTAGTAAGTGCCAATGCCTTTTCGTGACAGTGTGAAGTAAATGGCTATCCTTATTGTATCTGGTAATAAACTGTATCTTGTTGGGATTTTGTCTTGTAGCTCCAACCTTTGGTTGCAGCAATTCATCTCTCCCGAGTTTGCTGACCTTTTTTTGGTGGCTTCACAATGTTTGCCATTGTATCCTCTTTCAGTGAAGCTGGCTTGAATACGTTTGCTTTCAATATTGAAGTCTTGAGATGATGAAAAATGTCATCTGGCTCTAATAATTTCACCCTTAGGGATGTTGGAGATAACTTGTAATACTTGTAATTGAGATGGAAAGGTCTAAAAAGTTTATAGTGTTATGACTGGAAGTGCTGGTAAATTGGATGACCCTTTTCAACCATGGCCCCTTCTGCAATTGGCATACACCATATTTACGGTATTTAAAAATCCTATATATATATATTTCTGAGGCTTGTGGAATCTGCTTAGATCACATGCTGTGCATAGGCCGACATCCAGTGGAAGCTGCGGAGTATTACAGTTTGTTTTTTGAAACTCGAAAATGGGCGTCGACACATGGCGTGCCAGTAATACTATCCCTAGTGTGACGTCCACTGTACCCAAGATCCCTCACGCGTCTAGGATCCTTAGATTGTTTTTTTCCGCCATACTGGTCGGAAGCATTTTGCGGAGTCCCCGGGCCTTAGCCATACTTTTGCTCAAAAATATTAATTTATTTACATCCTTCCCCATCCCAACGTCGAACTTCGACACTCGACGCCGGCTGGAGAAGAAATCGACCGTCGGCTGCTGCACGATGGATTTGGGCCTCGGAAGGCCTCTGGCCTCGGCCCGGGCCTTGGAAGGCCACTGGCCTCGGCCCTGCAAGTAGGGAGAGTGGGGGGTTGGACATACTCTACACTCTTTGTATATAGGTACATCTTATACATTTCCTACACTTACCAGCCCGCTGCCTCAAGGTGCGTATGGAGGGTACCCCTTTTCAATTCTGCCCCAAGTGCAATCGCAAATACCCTTGGGTCGACAGGCACGCCACGTGCAATCTCTGCTTGCCGAGGGACCACCCCGAAGCGAACTGCAGAGCGTGTAGTAGGTTTAAACCTAAGACACTTAAGGACCGTTCGACGAAGCGTTGGGCCCACCACGCCAGGCAGGCGGCCATGGCAGCGGAGGGCGCCTTCAGCGACGGCAGCGACGCCATACTTTCGGACGGCGAGGGCATTACGGCGTCGAATGACAGCCGAGCGCAGGTCCCCGACCTCGGAAGGTCGTCCGGCAGGGCGGCTATGGGGAAGACCCCCGGCAACACAAGCGCTTCACACACCACAAACACTAAACACACGAAGTCCAACCGAGACTCGACGACGTCGAGTACTCTGAAAGAGGCAGAAACAGAACGGTCCGATTCGGTGTCCTCTGGGCATTCTCGATCAAGATCGCCGCATGACTCCAGGCAATCATCCACTCTTGCCAAGAGTGCCTCGCTCCCTAGGCTAACAGAAGTTCGATCGTCGGAAGACGAAGACGACTTCCACCCCCAGGCCGCGCTCCAGGAGTCGAAGCCCGCAGACAAGATCAGCGAGGCCCGACGCTCGAAGGACAGGGACTCTACCCCCGATCCTCGACGCCAGACGTCGAAAACCTCCGGAGCCACAAAAGGACAGGGAAAACATTTTTCCACTCACGGGGAGGGGGGAAAACAGCAGAAGAAGCAGCCTTTGCACTCTTCCACACCTGTGAAACACATCACTCCCCCTAAACAGACAGACAAGATCAGGTCTGCTGATATGTCTAAAACCAGCAAATCTACTCAAGATAAATCCCAGAGACTTGCTGAGAGAGTCATTCCCAGTTCCAAAAAATGGTCGAGTGAAGACATAGATAGGGTCATGTCAAGGATGTCTTCTTTGGCTGACTTTTACGATAAAAATCCAGACCATTTCCTTTCGTATGATCCTCAAGGGACGACACCCTTAGGCTCCAACGATCCTATCCCCCCGAGTAAGAAGCCCCGGTTTGAGACACCGATGAGGTCTGCAGACCCCTTCGAGGTACAACCATACTCACGACCATACTCACTGTATCAAGGAGAGGCTTCCTTTGGTGAGGACCAAGAATTTGCCATGATAGAAGAGCAAACCGGGACGGGCTACTATGGGGAAGATGAGGACCAAGAAGAGGAAGAGGAGGACCCTGAAACCTACAGAGTAGATTCCCCGGTAGAAAACGAAGCCCCGGTTACCGACTCCCCTGTCGATAACCAACCCCTCCTAAACGAGGTTCTCGCACGTGCAGCAGAACATTTCCATATTGACACCCACGGTGTCCAGGAGGAGAGGGACTTCGCAGAGGAGTTAGTGGGAGAAAGGAGGCCTGTTGCCCAGACCATCCCTATCCTTAAGTCCATTCAGCGAAGAATAGACCCGTCCCTGGTGAACCCGAACCTCACCAGAGCAGTCAATCCCAGGGTTGAAAAACGTTTCAGGGCAGCCCAGTCTGACCCTCTCTATATAAGAGGATATCTGAAGCCAGACTCCCTAGTTGTCACTAACACTCGTAAGAGGGCTGGAACACCCTTGTCATCGTCCGAAGCTCCTCCTGACAAGGAGAGCAAAAAACGATATGGTTTCGGCAGGAAAGTAGCCTCAACGTCCGCCTATCAAGCAAGGATTGCAAACTCCACCACCCTGTTGGCCAGCTACAACTGCCATCAGTGGGAAGAAGTCGCGGCACTCATAGCCTCTGCACCAGAACCCTTAAAGGGCCAGTTAGCATGAATTTCTGCAGAGGGTAGAGCCGTGTCTGGTTGCATTTTGAAAGCAACTTTTGACGCTGCGGACAACGCAGGCAGATTGATAGCAGAAGGCACTGTTATCAAGAGACATGCATGGTTACGGCAGTCTGGTTTTAAGGCAGAAACCCAGTCATCATTGTTGGACAAACCGGTGGAAGCCGATCTGTTGTTTGGTAAGGCGGTCTAGGACGCACTGAAGAATGCCAAGGACGAATACGAGACACTCAAGTCCCTTGGCCAGTTAACCAATAAACTCCCTAGCCAGAGAGTGAATAGTAATTTTCGTTGCCCACACGGCCAAAATTCCCAGAGAGGATTGAACTATTCCCAGGGGCAGGGTACAAAGTGGAACAACAGCCAACAGTCTACCCAGGGTTATGGCAGGGGTAATAGGAGAGGTTGTGGTAAAGGCAGCCCCAGCAAAGGAGGCGGCACGCCTCCACCAAAGCAGTGACGCTCAGTTCAGGGTCCCTTCTCACGCAACCCCAGCAGGGGGACGCATTTCCAACTTCACCCAGGTTTGGGAAGGGATCACATCAGACAGATGGGTGCTGTCAACAGTATCCACAGGGTACTGTATAGAACTACTGCAGCGTCCCCAGAACCATCCTCCACGACAAAGAGTACACTCTTTAGAACATCAGAAGATTCTCCTCGAGGAGATCGCCATTCTGCTAAAAAAGGACGCGATAGAACTCGTCCCGGGACACCAGGTAAACAAGGGTATTTATTCAACTTACTTCCTTGTGCCAAAGAAAGATTTGACAATGCGCCCAGTATTGGACTTACGACCTGCCAACAAGTATGTCAAGCCCCAAAAGTTTCGTATGACTACGCTACAAGAGGTAATCCCCCTCCTAAAAAAGGGGGATTACATGGCAACCTTGGATATGAAAGATGCTTATTTTCATATTTCAATTTTCCCGGCGCACAGAAGGTACTTGCGCTTCAAGGTGGACAGTCGGCACTACCAATTCAAGGTACTGCCCTTCGGGATAGCTTCGGCACCAAGGGTATTCACCAAGGTACTGGCGGTGGCTGCTGCACACCTACGCAGGGAGGCAATCCCGGTGTACCCTTATCTGGACGACTGGCTCATAATGGGGGAAACCCCAGTAATTTGAAGGACAAACATTCAAAGGACGATCGACCTCCTCCACGAGTTAGGCTTCTCAATCAACGAGAAAAAGTCAAGCCTGGTGCCAAGCACCTCCAAACAGTTCCTAGGAGCTATCCTAGATACTCAAGAGGGGTTGACCTTTCCTTCAGAGGTAAGAATTCGGAATATACTACTGCAAATTCCGCATTATCAGTCCGGTCACCAAATAACGGTTCGCAAAGCAATGCGTTTACTGGGCATGATGGCGTCATGTATTTACCTGGTCGCCCACGCGCGCCTGCTCATGCATCCCATGCAGGAATGGTTGGCGAAACAGTGGTCTCAGGCAAGTGGTCAGTGGGACGATCTAGTGGTCGTTTCGCCAACACTAGTACAAAGCCTTCACTGATGGACAAGACAGAATCTTGCACAGGAAAAACCCTTTTACGATCCCGAAGTGCAGGCAGTAGTCACTACCGATGCATGTCTGACGGGGTAGGGAGCTCACCATCTCCACCACACAGCTCAGGGTCTCTGGTCTCCCTCAGTGGCCAAGAACCACATCAACCTGCTAGAGCTTCTGGCAGTATTCAGAGCGCTTCAAGCGTTCGAGCCCCACCTACTAAACCTGTCAGTGCAAATCCGGACGGACAGCACAACAGCCATGTTCTACCTGAACAAGCAAGGAGGGACTCGTTCACCAAATCTGTCCAAGCTTGCCCAGAAAATCTAGATATGGGCACTCAGACGGAACATCTTCCTGTCATCACAACATGTTCCAGGGGAGCTCAATTCCCTAGCGGATGCTCTGGGCAGAGACTCCCTCTCAGAGGAACACGAATGGGTTCTACACAGAGAGGTCGTAGAAGATATCTTCTCTCAGTGGGGTTTCCCCACTATAGACTTATTCGCCACAAGCGAAAACAGACAATGCCCAGGATTTGCATCCAGGTTCACCCAACCAGACTCCCAGGGGAACGCCCTGTGGATGAACTGGTCAGGGATGTTTGCGTACGCTTTTCCACCAACTCCTCTCATCAGGAAGGTGGTGAACAAGATGAACAGAGAGTCGATGACGCTCGTCATAGTTGCTCCCATGTGGGCAAGACAACCATGGTTCCCACACCTACGCAGGATGGCGGTGTGCGAGCCCATCAAACTTCCAGCCTGGTACAACCTACTGTCCCAGCACCAAGGTTAAACACTGCACCAGCAACCCAACTCAATGAACCTGGCAGCATGGCTCCTGAGGTCATAGAGTTTGGACATCTCAATTTACCACAGAGGTGTATGGACATCCTAAAAGAATCTAGGAAACCAAACACAAGGCACTGTTACTTTGACAGGTGGAAGAGGTTTGTTATCTGGTGTCAGAGTAGACAAATCAACCCTGTTGATTGCACTCCTTCCACTATTGTTACATACATGCTCCACCTGCTAGATGCAGGATTGGTTTTTAACTCACTGAAAGTACACCTGGCAGCCCTGTCGGCATACACCACTTCCCATAGCAAGGTGTTGTGGTGGAAAGTACCAGTAGTTAAAGCCTTCATGGAAGGAGTAAAGAGACTTCACCCTCCTATTTCAAACCCACCACCAGGGTGGGACCTTAATGTGGTGCTATCCAAGCTCATGGGCCCCCCTTTCGAGCCCATGCATAAAAGCAGTCTCAAACACCTAACTTATAAAACGGCCTTCTTAGGAGCTATTACTTCTATAAGAAGGGTCAGTGAAATTCAGGCTCTGTCAGTGCAGGATCCCTTCTTTACTGTCCATAAAGACAAACTGGTTTTACGCACACATCCTAGGGTCTCACCTAAGTTTATATCTAAATTCCACGTAAACCAGTCCATCAAGCTTCCGGCTTTCTTCCAGGACCCTCAAAGTTCGGCTGAGGTGAACCTACACACCCTAGATGTGCATAGGGCGGTCCTCTACTATGTAAATAAAACCAGACCGCTAACAAAAACAGATCAACTGTTTGTCTCCGTAGCTACAGGCAGAGAGGGGGATCGCGTCTCTAAAGGTGCCATCTCGAAGTCGATTATTAACTGTATCATGCTGTGTTACTCACTCTCTGAAAGAACTCTGCCTTTCACGCCAAGAGCCCACTCTACTAGAGGCATTGGGGCCACTCTGGCTTTCATTGCAAATGTACCCCTTGACACCATTTGCAAAGCAGCTACTTGGAGCTCTATACATACTTTCACTCAGCACTACTGCATTGACTCCCATTTCAAGGCAGATACACAAGTGGGACAAGCGGTTCTAAGACATCTATTTGCTCATGACCCTTCTCACATCCCACCTCCTTCTTCAGGTACTGCTCGCTAATTTATGCACAGCATGTGATCTAAGCAGATTCCACAAGCCTCAGAAGGGATACATTACTCACCGTAATCGTATTTCTGATGCTTGTATCTGCTTAGATTCACATGCGACCCACCCTTCCTCCCCTCTGAGAGAAGGCGCATGGTTGCTTGTAGTCTTACCTTTCTATCTATCTGCTTGGATTATCTGTACTCACGCTACTCCTCATGGTACCTCATGTCAGAAAAAATACAATCTGAGGATCCTAGACGCGTGAGGGATCTTGGGTACAGAGGACTTCACACTAGGGATAGTATTACTGGCACGCCCTGTGTCGACGCCCATTTTCGAGTTTCGAAAAACAAACTGTAATACTCCGCAGCTTCCACTAGATGTCGGCCTATGCACAGCATGTGAATCTAAGCAGATACAAGCATCAGAAATACGATTACGTCGAGTAATGTATATATATATATATATATATATATATATATATATATATATATATATATATATATATATATATATATATATATATATATATATATATATATATATATTACATGGCCACGGTAGTGGCCATGTAGTTATGGTTAAGTTGCTGTTTCCATAGGAAGAGCACTTTTTGGGTGGCTTATAACTTCGCTCTCCCTGGACGGATCCTCACCAAAGTTTGCAAAGAAAGTATTTGGGTCACTCGAATTTCTTTGCAAAGTTTGGTGAGGATTCGTCCAGTGGGGGCAAAGTTATAGGGGGGGTCCCAAAACTTTTTTTTTCCCATAGACATAATGGGAAAAAACTTTGCTCACGCCTACAGCCCAAACCGCTGGACGGATTTACACCAAATTAGCGGCAGGAGCGGCGGCTTGGTCCCGAACGCGTGCTTTGCTTTATTTGGTGTAAATCCATCCATTAGTTTTTAAAAAAATGACAAAAATGTAAGTGAAACAAATTAGTGATATCTGTGTTCGCTTCGCGGACACACTTCCCTGTTCGCTCCAGACGGTGATTGGGCAAGCAGCTTGCGTGATGTCTGCGGACATCTGACGTGCTCTCTCATTGGATGCGTGAAAGCGTGCAGTGCGTCTGGCTTCAGAGACGCCCGCCATCTTTGTTCCTCGCATGAGAGGCTTTGTAACCCGCCTGCACAGTAAGTCCCCCACCCCCGCTCATGCCCGTGTCTGTCTCCTGTTCCTCCCACCCCCCGCTCATGTCTGTGTGTCTTTCTCCCTCCCGCCCACCGCTGGCTCATGTCCGTGTGTCTTTCTCCCTCCCGTCCACCACCCGCTCATGTCCGTGTGTCTTTCTCCCTCCCGCCCACCCCCGCTCATGTCCGTGTGTCTTTCTCCCTCCCGCTCATGCCCCGCTCGTCTCTCCCAACCGCCCACCCCCCGCTCTTGCCCCTTGTGTCTCTCCCACCCCCTTGTGTCTCTACCACCCGCTGCTCATGTCTGTGTGTTTTTCCCCACCCGCCGCCCGCTCATGTCCGTGTGTCTCTCCCCAAACGCCGCCCACCTCCCGCTCATGTCCGTATGTCTCTCACCACCCCGCTCATGTCCGTGTGTCTCTCCCCACCCGCCGCCCACCCCCCGCTCATGCCCCCTGTGTCTCTCCCCCTCCCGCCCACCCCCGCTCATGTCCGTGTGTCTCTCCCCACCCGCCGCCCACCCCCCACTCATGTCCCGTGTGTCTCTCTCCCTCCCTCCACCCCCGCTCATGCCCTGTGTGTCTCTCTCCCTCCCCCCACCCCCGCTCATGCCCCGTGTGTCTCTCCCCCTCCCGCCCACCCCCTGCTCATGCCCCATGTGTCTCTCTCTCCTTCCCCCCACCCCCCGCTCATGCCTCGTGTGTCTGTCTCCCTACCCCCACCCCCGCTCTTGCCCCGTGTGTCTGTCTCCCTCCCCCCACCCCCGCTCTTGCCCCGTGTGTCTGTCTCCCTCCCCCCCACCCCCGCTCTTGCCCCGTGTCTTTCCCCCTCCCGCCCACCCCCGATCTTGCCCCGTGTCTCTTTCCCCCTCCCGCCCACCCCCGCTCTTGCCCCGTGTCTCTTTCCCCCTCCCGCCCACCCCCGATCTTGCCCCGTGTCTCTTTCCCCCTCCCACCCACCCCCGCTCTTGCCCCGTGTCTCTTTCCCCCTCCCTCCCACCCCTGCTCTTGCCCCGTGTCTCTTTCCCCCTCCCTCCCACCCCCGCTCTTGCCCCGTGTCTCTTTCCCCCTCCCTCCCACCCCCGCTCTTGCCCCGTGTCTCTTTCCCCCTCCCGCCCACCCCCGCTCTTGCCCCGTGTCTCTTTCCCCCTCCCGCCCACCCCCGCTCTTGCCCCGTGTCTCTTTCCCCCTCCCACCCACCCCCGCTCTTGCCCCGTGTCTCTTTCCCCCTCCCTCCCACCCCCGCTCTTGCCCCGTGTCTCTTTCCCCCTCCCGCCCACCCCCGCTCTTGCCCCGTGTCTCTTTCCCCCTCCCGACCACCCCCGCTCTTGCCCCGTGTCTTTCCCCCTCCCTCCCACCCCCGCTCTTGTCCTGTGTCTTTCCCCCTGCCGCCCACCCACGCTCTTGCTCCGTGTCTTTCTCTCTCCCCCCACCCCCGCTCATGCCCCATGTGTCTCTCTCCCTCCCGCCCACCCCCCGCTCATGCCCCGTGTGTCTCTCTCCCTCCCGCCCACCCCCCGCTCATGCCCCGTGTGTCTCTCTCCCTCCCGCCCACCCCCCGCACATGCCCCGTGTGTCTCTCTCCCTCCCGCCCACCCCCGCTCATGCCCCGTGTGTCTCTCGCCCTCCCACCCACCCCCCGCTCATGCCCCGTGTCTCTCTCCCTCCCCCCACCCCCCGCTCATGCCCCGTGTGTCTCTCTCCCTCCCCCCACCCCCGCTCATGCCCCGTGTGTCTCTCCCCTTCCCCCACCCCCCGCTCATGCCCCATGTCTGTCTTCTGTTCCCCCCGCTCATGCCCCGTGTCTGTCTCCTGTTCTCTCCACACCCCGCTCATGCCCCATGTCTGTGTCCTGTTCCCCCCACCCACCGCTCGTGCCCCGTGTCTATCTCCTGTTCCCCCACACGCTCATGCCCCGTGTCTCTCTCTTGCTGCCCCCCACACCCCCTCTCATGCCCCGTGTTTGTCTCCTGTTCTCCCCACCCCCTGCTCATGCCCCGTGTCTTTTTCCTGTTCCTCCCACCCCCAGCTCATGCCCCGTGTCTGTCTCCTGTTGCCCCCCACCGCCCCGCTCATGCCCCGTGTCTGTTCTCCCCACCCCCGCTCATGCATGCCCGTGTCTGTTGTTCCCCCCACCCCCCGCTCATGCCCCGTGTCTGTCTCCTGTTCCCCCCACCCCTCGCTCATGCCCCGTGTCTGTCTCCTGTTCCCCCCACCCCCGCTCATGTCCCGTGTCTCTCCTGTTGCCCCCCACCCCCGCTCATGCCCCGTGTCTCTCCTGTTGCCCCCCACCCCCCGCTCATGCCCTGTGTCTGTCTCCTGTTGCCCCTCACCCCCGCTCATGCCCCGTGTCTGTCTCCTGTTGCCCCCCACCCCCCGCTCATGCCCCGTGTCTGTCTCCTGTTGCCCTCCACCCCCTGCTCATGCCCCGTGTCTGTCTCTGTTGTTCCCCCCACCCCCCGTTCATGCCCCGTGTCTGTCTCCTGTTCCCCCCACCCCCCGCTCATGCCCCGTGTCTCTCTCCTGTTGCCCCCCACCCCCCGCTCCTGCCCCATGTCTGTCTCCTGTACCCCCCACCGCCCGCTCATGCCCCGTGTCTGTCTCCTGTTGCCCCCCCGCTCCTGCCCCGTGTCTGTCTCCGGTTCCCCCCACCCGCTCATGTCCCGTGTCTCTCTCCTGTTGCCCCCCACCCCCGCTCATGCCCCGTGTCTGTCTCCTGTTGCCCCCCACCCCCCTCTCATGCCCCGTGTCTGTCTCCTGTTCTCCCCACCCCCCGCTCATGCTCCGTGTGTCTCCTGTTCCCCCCCACCCCCTGCTCATGCCCCGTGGCTGTCTCCTGTTGCCCTCATCCCCCGCTCATGCCCCGTGTCTGTCTCCTGTTGCCCCCACCCCCCGCTCCTGCCCTGTGTCTCTCTCCTGTTGCCCCCACCCCCTGCTCATGCCCCGTGTCTGTCTCTTTTGTTCCCCCCACCCCCCGCTCATGCCGTGTCTGTCTCTTGTTCCCCCCACCCCCTGCTCATGCCCCGTGTCCCTCTCCTGTTGCCCCCCACCCCCTGCTCATGCCCCGTGTATGTCTCCTGTACCCCCCACCCCCCGCTCATGCTCGTGTCTGTCTCCTGTACCCCCCCACACCCCCGCTCATGCCCCGTGTCTCTCTCCTGTTGCCCCCCACACCCCGCTCATGCCCTGTGTCTGTCACCTGTACCACCCCACCCCCCGCTCATGCCCTGTGTCTCTCTCCTGTTGCCCCCCACCCCCTGCTCATGCCCCGTGTCTGTCTCCTGTACCCCTCCACCCCCCGCTCATGCCCCATGTCTCTCTCTTGTTGCCCCCCACTACCCCGCTCATGCCCCGTGTCTGTCTTCTGTACCCCCCCGCTCATGCCCCGTGTCTGTCTCCTGTTCCCCCCACATCCCGCTCATGCCCCATGTCTGTCTCCTCTTGCTCCCACCCATGCCCCGTGTCTGTCTCCTGTAACCCCCCACTCCGCGCTCATGCCCGTGTCTCTCTCCTGTTGCCCCCCACACCCCTGCTCATGCCCCGTGTCTGTCTCCTGTTGTCCCCCACCCCCTCGCTCATGCCCCGTGTCTGTCTCCTGTTCTCCCCACCCCCCGCTCATGCCCCGTGTCTGTCTCCTGTTCCTCCCACCCCCGCTCATGCCCTGTGTCTGTCTCCTGTTGCCCCCCACCCCCCGCTCATGCCCCGTGTCTGTCTCCTGTTCTCCCCACCCCCCGCTCATGCTCCGTGTCTGTCTCCTGTTGTTCCCCCCCACCCCCCGCTCATGCCCCGTGTCTGTCTCCTGTTGCCCCCACCCCCCGCTCATGCCCCGTGTCTGTCTCCTGTTGCCCCCCACCCCCCGCTCATGCCCTGTGTCTGTCTCCTGTTGCCCCCACCCCCTGCTCATGCCCCGTGTCTGTCTCTGTTGTTCCCCCAACCCCGCTCATGCCCCGTGTCTGTCTCCTGTTCCCGCCACCCCCCGCTCATGCCCCGTGTCTCTCTCTTGTTGCCCCCCACCCCCTGCTCATGCCCAGTGTCTGTCTCCTGTACCCCCCCCGCTCCTGCCCTGTGTCTGTCTCCGGTTCCCCCCACCCGCTCATGTCCCGTGTCTCTCTCCTGTTGCCCCCCACCCCCGCTCATGCCCCGTGTCTGTCTCCTGTTGCCCCCCACCCCCCTCTCATGCCCCGTGTCTGTCTCCTGTTCTCCCCACCCCCCGCTCATGCTCCGTGTGTCTCCTGTCCCCCCCCACCCCCTGCTCATGCCCCGTGTCTGTCTCCTGTTGCCCTCATCCCCCGCTCATGCCCCATGTCTGTCTCCTGTTGCCCCCCACCCCCGCTCATGCCCCGTGTCTGTCTCCTGTTGCCCCCCACCCCCCTCTCATGCCCCGTGTCTGTCTCCTGTTCTCCCCACCCCCCGCTCATGCTCCGTGTGTCTCCTGTCCCCCCCCACCCCCTGCTCATGCCCCGTGTCTGTCTCCTGTTGCCCTCATCCCCCGCTCCTGCCCTGTGTCTCTCTCCTGTTGCTCCCCACCCCCCACTCATGCCCCGTGTCTGTCTCTTTTGTTCCCCCCATCCCCCGCTCATGCCCTGTGTCTGTCTCCTGTTCCCCCCCACCCCCCGCTCATGCCCCGTGTCTCTCTCCTGTTGCCCCCACCCCCTGCTCATGCCCCGTGTCTGTCTCCTGTAGCCCCCCACCCCCCGCTCATGCTCGTGTCTGTCTCCTGTACCCCCCACCCCCCGCTCATGCTCGTGTCTGTCTCCTGTACCCCCCCACCCCCCCGCTCATGCCGTGTCTCTCTCCTGTTGCCCCCCACCCCCTGCTCATGCCCCGTGTCTGTCTCCTGTACGCCTCCACCCCCCGCTCATGCCCCATGTCTCTCTCCTGTTGCCCCCCACTACCCCGCTCATGCCCGTGTCTGTCTTCTGTACCCCCCCGCTCATGCCCCGTGTCTGTCTCCTGTTCCCCCCACCCCCCGCTCATGCCCCATATCTGTCTCCTCTTGCTCCCACCCATGCCCTGTGTCTGTCTCCTGTACCCCCCACTCCGCGCTCATGCCGTGTCTCTCTCCTGTTGCCCCCCACACCCCTGCTCATGCCCCGTGTCTGTCTCCTGTTGCCCCCCACCCCCTCGCTCATGCCCCGTGTCTCTCTCCTGTTCTCCCCACCCCCCGCTCATGCCCCGTGTCTGTCTCCTGTTCCTCCCACCCCCGCTCATGCCCTGTTTCTGTCTCCTGTTGCCCCCCACCCCCGCTCATGCCCCGTGTCTGTCTCCTGTTCCCCCCCACCCCCGCTCATGCCCCGTGTCTGTCTCCTGTTGCCCCCACCCCCCGCTCATGCCCCGTGTCTGTCTCCTGTTGCCCCCCACCCCCCGCTCATGCCCTGTGTCTGTCTCCTGTTGCCCCCCACCCCCGTGTCTGTCTCTGTTGTTCCCCCACCCCCGCTCATGCCCCGTGTCTGTCTCCTGTTCCCCCCACCCCCCGCTCATGCCCCGTGTCTGTCTCCTGTTGCCCCCCCACTCATGCCCGTGTCTGTCTCCTGTTCCCCCCACCCACTCATGTCCCGTGTCTCTCTCTTGTTGCCCCCCACCCACCGCTCATGCCCCGTGTCTGTCTCCTGTACCCCCCCACCCCACTCTCATGCCCCGTGTCTCTTTCCTGTTGCTCTGACTCCCCCGCTCATGCCTCGTGTCTGTCTTCTGTTCCTCCCACCCCCGCTCATGCCCGTGTCTGTCTCCTGTTCCCCCCACCCCCCGCTCATGCCCCGTGTCTGTCTCCTGTTGCCCCACCCATGCCCCGTGTCTGTCTCCTGCATTCCCCCACTCCACGCTCATGCCCCGTGTCTCTCTCCTGTTGCCCCCCACACCCCCCGCTCATGCCCGTGTCTGTCTCCTGTTGCCCCCCACCCCCGCTCATTCCCCGTGTCTGTCTCCTGTTCTCCCCACCCCCGCTCATGCCCCGTATCTGTCTCCTGTGCCCCCATCCCCCGCTCATTCCCCGTGTTTGCCTCCTGTTCTCCCCAACCCCCGCTCATGCCCTGTGTCTGTCTCCTGTTCTCCCCACCCCCCGCTCATGCCCCGTGTCTCTCTCCTGTTGACCCCACCCCCTGCTTATGCCCCGTGTCTGTCTCCTGTTGCCCCCCACCCCCGCTCATGCCCCGTGTCTCCCTCGTGTTTCCCCCAGATCCCCGCTCATGCCCCGTGTTTCCCTCGTGTTACCCCCCGCCCCCGCTCCGTGTCTCCCTCGTGTTACCCCCACCCCCGCTCATGCCCCTTGTCTCTCTCCTTTCCTCCCCACCCCCGCTCATGTCCCGTATGTGACCTGTACCCCCCCCGCTCATGCCCTGTGTCTCCCTCGTGTTCCTCCCCACCCCCTGCTCATACCCTGTGTCTCCCTCATGTTCCTCCCCACCCGCTGCTCATGCCCCGTGTCTCCCTCGTGTTCCCCCCACCACCGCTCATGCCCTGTTTCCTTCCTTTTCCCCCCCACCCCCTGCTCATGCCCCGTTTGTACCCTGTTCCCTCTCACCCCCCGCTCATGCCCATGTGTCTCCCCTGTGCCCCCCCCAACCCCGCTCATGCGCCGTTGTGTTCTTTATACACCCCGCCTTCCCTTTCTATGGTGGCCATCTTGGTAAAAGATTTTCCTTCCTACGGAGAGACGCCGCAGGCGTCCCGGCGTAGGAAGGAAAATCTTTTTGTTTTTTTTACCACCCGGCATTCCCACTTTGAGGACATAAGATGTTAGTGGTCTTAATCTATTGAAAAGGATGTTATGGTCACGTTGTACTAATAAAAACCTTTAAAATTTAGTAAAAAAAGAAATGTTACAGGGACGTTATGGTTAAGTTGCACTAATAAAAACCTATGAAATTCAATGAAAAAACTTTGTTAAAGGGACGTTATGGTTAAGTTGCGCTACTAAAAACCTATGAAATTCAGTGAAAAACTTTGTTAAAGGGACGTTATGGTAAAGTTGCGCTACTAAAAACCTATGAAATTCAGTGAAAAAACTTTGTCAAAGGAACGTTATGGTTCCAAGTAAAACCGAAAAGCCCTTGAAATTCGCCAGTTATGGTAAGCTAAGCAACCATAACTCGCACCACCACCGTGCACTGCTAAGACTAACACCCAGGACATCAAAGATGACATCACAAATGTCATTGATGACATCACTGATGACATCACATGTCTGGCTCACTTTTTTTTCTTTTGCTAACATATCTAGGCCACATGGTTTTCTTCAGTAACAGTCAGAAACTAAACATTTTATTTTATTTGTAGACGTATCCTTCAAGTAGGTTCTCACAGTAATTCTGTTAGAGTCCAGTCACATCATATGAAACATATACATACGGGAAGACACAAGCTTGAAAGACAGCCATCCTTTTTGTGCATAAAGATAATCAATAGACTTATGAGCACTTTCTGATAGTTCTGTTGTTTTTTTTTTATGGCTGTACTTTCCCTGTGGGTCCAATCACATCAAGTGATACATATACATAGGGTGAATAGCAGCTTTGAAACAGAGCAATCATTTATTTGCATGAAAATAATCAGTTAAGTTATGAATTGTTTCTGCTACTACTTGTGCTTTTTTGCTAACTTCACTTTCCCTGTATATACCCATATTGGTATGTGTTCTTGTGTCTTCGTGTTTTGTCTATAGTAATGTTTTATTAGCTATGTATTACATATTTCACAGTACACAAAAATCTATTAAGAAAACAATTATCCTTTCATTATTCAACATATTAACATTACGAATATTATATCTTCATCTTATACACTGCACACCATGTTATGTTTCTGTATCAGTAGCTTAGTATACTAGATAGAACCCCATAATAGAATGCTATTTATATCAATGCATCGTTCAATGCACTAATTAGGGTATGATATTTATTGCAATGATCCTTGACACTTGTTTCGCAACATTATAATAAGAATCCCTTGTACACATATTTCATGAAAAGTACATACACATGTGATGTCATCAGTGATGTCATCAATGACATTTGTGATGTCATCTTTGATGTCCTGGGTGTTAGTCTTAGCAGTGCACGGTGGTGGCGCGAGTTATGGTTGCTTAGCTTACCATAACTGGCGAATTTCAAGGGTTTTTCGGTTTTACTTGGAACCATAACGTTCTTTTGACAAAGTTTTTTCACTGAATTTCATAGGTTTTTAGTAGCGCAACTTTACCATAACGTCCCTTTAACAAAGTTTTTTCACTGAATATATATATATATATATATATATAAATGTGGTGTAGTCTGTTTTGTCTGCTGCTGTGTAAGCAGTGGTGATGCTGTACAGAATCATCCAAGGGAAAATGCTGGATGGTAGGTGCAGGGAATGCACTGGGGGAGCCGTGGGTGATTTACATGTGGTGCTTTTTTGTCACTTCCGCTGTTCCCCCGCCGGACACGGTTGCCCTTGCCATGCCATCTGCTTCAACTATATCCACATATTGCATTGTTTGGTATAACTTACCTTTGTTTGTGTTGAACCTTATTTTACATTTAATTTGTATCAGCCTCAGAGGAAGAGCAAGGACTGCTCGAAACACGTGTCAGACTGCATATGTTCCTATTAAATAATTCTTCAATCTAAGCAGTTTCTGCATCCTTTTTGTTGGCGCAGTGAGACTGGAACACCTGTCAGATATTCCAAGTAACAATAGATAGATCTTCAACATCATTGGTCAATGGCACCATAACATGAGCTAAAGTGGGCTCTGTGGGAGTGGGGGGGTATGGCTGTCAGATTTGTCTGGATTTATGCAAGCTCATACTGGGGGCTACTGTCACACAAAAACACCTTCAAAATAGAAAAGAGACCAGCTAGAACGTGTCAAGTACCTTGACTCGCGGACGTGAAGCTCTTGCGGTCTTGTTTCCGAAGTTTCAGGTTGTGTCTGATGACAAGGTAAGAGGAACCAAACCCTTCCCATACTGAAGGGTTGGAACTCAGGAATGGTCAGGTAACGGCTCCCCACACCACAGGCTCATCTCCCAGAATGTGTGTGGCGTGAGAACAGTGCAGGTACTGGTCTGGAAGGTGTAAATGGTGGTAGAGAAGAATACCCAAATGGAGCCAAGTGATGGGTACAAGGATGCTGAGCAGGAGCAAGAGAAGGAAGCAACCAGAAGGAGAGCACAAGGCAGGAACAATGAGAGAGGTACAACTGGCCAAAGAGGGAGATAAAGCCACTGCAACACTGACCGGGAACTAGCTGCCAATGAGAGCGTTAAGACGCACTATGGGTTGCCAGTCATTTGGTCGAAAACAATTGGTCGACTGGACAACTGGTCGAATCAATTTGGTCGAAAACCAAATGGTCGAATTTTTTATTTTTTTTATTTTTACCCCCTTTTTTTGGGGGGGGGGTCCCCCCCAACCCCTTTTTCTTTCTTTTTTTCTACACGAAAACCCACAAAACACATATATAAGTAAAAAAAAAAAATTCGACCATTTGGTTTTCGACCAAATGACGTCGACCAAATTGCCGTTGACCAGTTTGTAGTCGACCAAATGACTGGACACCGCACTATGCCCAAGCAGTGTCTCCCTTTTATAGGATGCTGCAGCTACAACGGAACTGTTAGCAACAATGTGGTGTCATACACGTTGCATGTGGCATGTAGACACACAGGCCTCATGGCCATGACACTGAGTGTTATGCCGTACAGGAGCAGGTTGCGCTGACATCTTTGGTCCACCGCCGCAGGAAGAGGGTCTGCACTGCCCTCACGGAAACCACACCATCGCAGATACAGGCAATATATGACAGAAATACGCTGTCAGACTCATACTAACAGTATCACATCTACCTCTTCATGCCCACCAGCATCCAAAAACTCAGACTGGCCTAGCTAATCAACAGGCCTTTAATACCCTCTCCAATTACTTCTCCTTCCACTCCAACGAACCTTCTCATCTTACAACAAATGTTCACCTCTACACCAGGCCTAAAAATGTGCGCTCACCACTATTGGTTAGTGATAACTGACTCTTGGCGAGTAAGAAACACTGTGCTGTGTACTTGGGCAGCTGAGTGCGTAACCTTTTTCATACCTGGCTAGCAGCTTGCAACTTGAAATGTTTACCTCTGTTCTACACTATATACATGGACTGGAGACACACTACGGCCATACACCCGCCATCACCATCATCACCACACCACTAACTGTGCTGCCACTTAGGGATAAAGACGGCTTGTTTTTCAAGGTTTGCCCTTTTATTTTATTGAACATTTGTAAGTCGCTTTATACAACAGAATACCACAAAGCGCCACAAGGCTAAATGGGAAGGGAACAGGGGAAATAATAACAATGTCAAAAACAGTCAATATACAGTTGTGGTCCTACTAGGCCTTGTGGCATTCAGGCGTGCACGTGCATTGAGCAGAAGTGAAGGGGATAGGGATGGAAGGAGGAATACAGGAGTGGACAAGTGCTGGAGGAGGACCCGGGAGAGAAGTGCTGAGGGGAACCTCAGGCTAAGTGCTAATACAGGCGACTCTCAAGGGTGGGATGTGGAGTCACTAAGCAGGGGCCCGCAGGGCAGTGCAGTGGGGGAAGGAGGGGTGCTGGTATTGAGTGGGAGGAAGGGCCTGGGATCCTGTGAGATTCTTTTATTTTTATTTCATTTAGTTTATACAAACTTTTTGAAAAGGTTACATTATCCCTCCACCTATAATGTGTCGGAGGGCCTTGCAGAGGCAAGTTTTAGCAGTATTACAGTGTATAATGACAGAGTTTTTACTGCGGCTAGGGTCTTAACTGTCTTATGATTCTCGTTAATTCCCTCTAGTTCAGTCAACTAGCTTTGTTTCCACCGCATCAGCTTAAAAAAACTGCATTTGACGCAGGTTCACACTTCTTCATCTCCGACACATTGCTATTAGTTTCTGAATGATTTCCATTCCTTTCTTATTGGGATTTTAGCAGAACCTCCAGAGATTGTAGAAAGTTGGTCAGCCCATATATGTCTTTTTCACGTGGTATGTAGAATTTTCGCCAGAGTTCGTCGCCGCATAGAGTAGAGTATTGTCGCACCAGGTTTCACAAATGCACAGATCTCATATCTTTCAAGCCTTCACAATAAGTTAAGTGTTTGAGAGTCTCTTGCTGTCTGTTACAGAAGCGACAGCTCAAAATCGCTGTCATTTTTCGCGCCCTGATTGCTTGACTCACCCTGGTGTTAAAGAGATTTAGTCGGAATTTCATATAGATAGTTCGATGTTTTCCATTAGCTGACTTCATCAGATATTGCAGCGGTTTCTTTCGATCTTTAGCCTCAATTGCTGCGTCTTCCATGAGCTTGTGAAGATTCCGATCATCAATCGTGGTGCACCAGTCGAACTCCCATAACTTTTTTTTTACATAGTTTGGGTTATTTTTCAAAGTGTCTTGGTCTGTACCCAGAAGTGTTAATTGATTGTCACATCCAGTAGCCCATTTACACAAAAGCGCTTCTTGATTACCTTGCAGTGCATCTTGTAAGATCTTAAACTGAGGAGTGCAGTTTGTTAGGATGATTTTCCTGTATATGGATAACATATTCCATAACACTCGGGCTTGCATAGATATTAGATTGAGTTCATATCGCACGCAAGCACTCGAGATTCCTTTTTGTAGGTGTAGTATTCACCTCCAGTACTGATTTTCTAGTTCTGGCCACAACGTTGCTGACACTCCTAGGGCACTTTCAGCACCATAGATCAATGTTGGTATCACTTTTTGATTATAATGGGCTAGCACAGGTAACAGGGAGCACTTTCAGCACCATAGATCAATGTTGGTATCACTTTTTGATTATAATGGGCTAGCACAGGTAACAGGGAGCACTTTCAGCACCATAGATCAATGTTGGTATCACTTTTTGATTATAATGGGCTAGCACAGGTAACAGGGAGAATTTTCCAAATTTTTTGTTTATGATTACTCCTTGACATGCAAGTTCTTTACATTTTTGTTTAGCATTTTCGACCCATGGTGCATCCGTTATGTTACTGTTGATCCAAGTACCTAGGTACTTTGCCTTATTTACGCATTTCAGATTTTCGTTAGATAATCTCCATTTTGGTGTACATTTCATGTTTCTCTTGTTGGTTCGAGATAGATCTTGGAGTATTATTATTTCCGACTTTGCAGGGTTGATTTTTAGTTTGTTTTTTCTTACATACCCTTCAAGAGCAGATAGTTTTCGTGTTAGACCAATGGGGGTTAGATCCAACAATGCAATGTCATCCGCATAGAGCATCCAGGTTACAATCATCCCATTGATTTTTGGTGGGAAAGAAATGACAGCTTCAAGATCTTCTCCAATGTCTGACAGAAATAGGCCAAATAGCGTGGCTGCCAATGGGCAGCCTTGTTTCACGCCTTGATTTGTTCTTATTGACTTACTTAGGGTTCCACAGGCGTCTAATCTTTTTAAACTTTTATTTTTTGCTGGCAGTGGTAGTTGACATACACACACAACAGGTCGAGAGTATAGTCTTCAAGCATAACAAGGTACATTGCACAGGAATGTTCACAAACAACAATATACATTGTCAGACAGAGATCGGCTGAGTAACGTATTAGGGAGCACAATATACATAAGTGGGGCCTAGGGCGAGCTGTCGGCCAAAGGGGCAGCGTCGAGGCCGTTAAGGTAGCTGTTGAAGGCAGTCCAAATGTTTTTGGGCCGGGACCGGCCTGGAAGGGTAGTGATGTAGTCCTCCTCACAGTTACGGGACCAGGTCACTAGATTTAGCCAGTTCTGGAAGGTAGGAGGGGCCGAACAGTTCCAGTTTTGAAGGATACATTTTTTAGCAATTGCGCAACATACGTTTAGCAGTTTGGCCTCCCCTCTGGCGCCCTTATCAACCCATACACCAAACAACACCCCCAACGGATCAGGCTCGAGCACTGCATCGCAGAGACCGGACATGGTCTTAATAATCTCGTCCCAGAATGGGGCCAGGTTAGGGCAATCCCAGAACATGTGGAGATGACCTGCATCCTCCGCCCCGCAACGGGGGCAAAGTCGCGTGTCGGAGTGGGCGAATTTGGAAAGTCTGCGTGGGGTAAAGTATAGCCTATTCAGCAATTTGTACTGTATAGTGCGATGTCGAAAATTAAGGGAGACCCTACTGGTGTGGGAGCACATTTTACCCCACAATTGTTCTGAAATGACAACCCCCAGTTCAGAGGCCCAGTCCTCTCTCGCCTTGGAGGGCGGTGGTGCTGAAGCGGTGAGTAGGAGTTTGTACAATGATGAGACCACTCCACGCGCCCCCCCGGAGTTGGCAATATAGGAGATGGCAGGGTGGTCTGGGGGTTCGCTGGGGAACACGGGCCAAGCCGCCCGGAACGCTGCACGGAGTCGATAATACTGTAGTAGCTCAAGTGGTGAGCCCGAGTGGGCTGGCTTCCACATCTGTGGCGTTATGAATACCCCATCCGGGTAGAAGTCAGTAAGGGCCAGATAACCCAGGTCCCGCCAGTGCCGTGCCAGGGCTGTGTCATTCGTGGGTTCCAATCCGGGGACCTGCCATGCGGGGAGCCATTTGTAGTAAGGGTGAGCTTCGGAGCCTGCAGCGAATATCCGCCTCCAGGCCAGTAAGGTGGCCTGGACAGGGTCAATGGGAGAGCCAGGCTCATATCTCCGATGTAAGAGTAGGGACATAATATTAGCACCAGAGGCAGCAAGGGTTTCAAGCTTGACATGCGGGCGAGAAGGAGGACCAGGGTACCAATACGTGGCAAATTGTGCCTGCGCTGCGCACAGGCGTCTAATCTGACCTTAATTTCCGTGTCTGTATGGAGCGCTTTTATAGGTTGAAGTAGATTATCCAGACATTTCCATTTCATTAACTTGTTCCAGAGCATCTCTCAGTCGATGGTGTCGAAAGCGCTGGACAAATCGACAAAAGCCACGTAGATTTTCCTATTTTGGCGAATAGCTTCCATCTTTATGAAATTTAGGATTGTCAAATTCAGCCCACAGCCAACCCCCTTCACAAATCCGGATTGGCGTGGATCGTATCTCTTGGAATCCTGGATCCACTTTAACAGTTGGTTTTGAAGCTGGGTGGCAAAAACTTTCCCCACCACATCTAGCAAGGCTATTGGCCGATAATTCTTTGGATTTGTGCGATCTCCCTTTTTGAAGATGGGTACAACAATAGCACTTCGCCAGGACGATGGAATCATTCGGTTCTGTAAGATCGATGTAAACAATGAGTGGCATAAGTCTGCCCAGAGTTCCGGATGTTGTTTTAAGAGATGATTTGTCAAACCATCCGGCCCAGGGGCTCTTGATGTACTCAGATTTTTGATGTTGCAGTATATATCTTCTTTCCTTATTTCGATTGACCACTCAGACTCTGCAGTGGATGGTACAGTTCCTTTGGCGGTGTCATTGTAGAACATTTCTGTATAATGTTTTATCCATATTTCTTCCGATATTATGGATTTTATGATTGCTCCTTGGGGACTTGAGATGTTATTCAAGTATGCCCAAAAGTCACTTATATTTCGATTAGCAAGCGTTGTCATCATGCTTTCTGCGTCTCTTTGCAACATTATGTGTTTATGGCTGATTAGCCAATTCTTGTACATTTGTTTCAGTTGTTTTATTTTGCTTTTGCTGGTTGGATCAGTTTTATTCTTTTTCAATCTTAGGTCTTTGTTCAATTTTTTTTCCTTAGATTAAGCTCAGCATCCCATATATGACGTTGTGAAAAATCAGATCTATTTTTGTGAATTTTCTTCTCTCGATAAATTTCCAAGAGAGTAGTGTATTCAATTTTGTCTACATCTTGTTTTGCTTCTAATGGTGTCCGCAGTGAGATTATTTGGGTCGCATTTAGTCGTAGTCTATTGCGGCCTGGTCCCACTTCAAGAGCAGTTTTAACTGCATCGCTTGTTCTCCCGCATTGTTGTGGTTTCACATACAGCTTAACTAGGCTGTGATCGCTAGATTTCATTTCGATGATTTTTAGCCATTTTACTTCACTTCTTAGCTTTCCATTTACGAACATATAGTCAATTGTTGATCTTAACTCATTTCTTCGCCATGTTGGTTGGGCGGGGATATCTCCTGTTGTCTGTCCGTTTAGCATCTGTAGATTCCATGCGTTCATTTCTAGCATCCAGAGTGCTGCCGCATGTCCATCTTTGTTTTTTTTCTCATCGTGCTCATTATGGCTTTTATCTTGGAAACAATTTATGTTGCGATCGCCACATATTAAAATGTGTATATCTTTTTCATGTCTTTTAATTTCGCAGATGATTTCCGAAATTGTTTCAATGAAATTTTCCAATTGTATGGCAGCATGTTGCCAGTAGATGTTTACCAATATTAGCACATTCTCCTCTGTGCCATGTCCCACCGGGAATTTGATTTTGCATACTTGTACATACGTTGATACATTAGTTGATGATAAGATACGTATGCCACTTTTGATTTTTGCAAGGATCGCCATCCCTGACATGGGGCGTCCTTTATTCCCTTTGATCGCTGGGTTAATCGCGATTTCAAATCCTTCTGCAATTGGTGGTTCCATTAACCAGGTCTCTTGCAGGCAAAGTAAATCTACGTCCCGCAGTTCCTTGGGTATGTTTCCAAATAGATGCGTATGCCCTCGCGTGTTCCATGAGGCTACGCATGTATTGCCAGGATCCTTGGGATTTTTAGTGATGTTGATCGTTTTAGAGACCCAGGTCCAGTCAAGATCCTCATTTTGTAAACTGGTATTCTTCTGTATTTCAGTGTTTATGTTCACATCTGTTACTACATTGCAGTCGATCTGATTTTGTGTTTCATCACTGTTTGTTCTCGTGACGGAGACAAATTTGCTCTCTATGCTACTATTTTTGACTTGGTGTCTAGGCCCATAGTTAGATCTTGTTTCATATTTTGGAGGAGATTCTAAGTCTCTCGATTGCTCTTTCTCTTTTTGGTTCCAAATTTTATTTATATCAAATCCCAATGAGTTCAAGATCGTACCCACGTTTAATAATGAGTCACGAATAATTTTTGAGGCTATGTGTAGTATCACACAGTCGTTAATTTTTTCCTTTTCAAATTCTACCACTTGGATGTCTTCAGAAACCACAGTTCTTTATTGTGGTATGTGGTGTAATAGGCTCATCACATTTTTCCTATTTAGTAAGAGTCCATCTCTTTCTCTTACTATTCGCTCAAGTCGCAAAAGATATTTCCCTTTTGTTTTGTTGTTTCTAACTTGACGACATTGACGGTCAGAGTCTTTGCAGATATCAGAGTTCCTTTTTGAGTGATTATGCCTAGTCTCTGACAATGGCTGTGGATGATCACATGGTCTCTTTGATTGCGAGAAAAGATCTTTAGACCGCTTCTGAGAGTGGAGTTCAGATTTGTTCATGCACAGAGCTCCACATCTTTCTTCAATCTTTGGTAGAGCTTTGGTTAAGCCAACATCCATTAAAGCCATTTTTGCCTCAAGTGCTCCAAATTCTTGCTCATATTTCCACAAATTCGTATTTCGAGAAGTGGACTTCATGTCAGATTGATCTTGTTTCATCGAGGTCAATAGTAATATTCTTTTAGCTTCAAGCGTGATGAATTTTTTAGATGAGTCTACTGCTAAGAGTGGCGAATCACCATCATGTTTCGATGGATCTATAGTTACACCTCTTTGCGGATTTACAAGTTTCACACTCGGGATACAGCTTAAGTTGGAGTTAGTTCCAGTTCCAGAAAGAATTGATGGCATATTTGGCATAGTCTCTTTTGCAGATGTTATGACTTCATCTAATGGAGCAGTGAGGTTGATGTTAATTAGGCCATCAGTAGGTGCACGTTCTTCATTCAGTACTAAATCAGGGATCTCAGTCAAGCTGCCTTTGTCTGTTTCACATTCATCATACGTCGAGAAGTTTAATAGATCTTCAGTAGAGCTCTCAACGGCCATTGGCTCATCATATAATGCCTCAAGGTTATCCATTTGGTTGACATTTGCAGAAGCTATTTGAGTGGCAATATTGGCCTTTACCAAAGGACCTGCTGCATGCTTAGATGGAGTTGTGAAGCTAAAGCTTTTAATGTTCCTTAGAAACGAGCGCACACTTGCTCTAGTTCGCATTTTCCTTTTCTTCATGTTTTTCATTTGTTTCCCATCTTTTGATCCCACTATTTTAAGATTTTTTCCTGGCTCTGTTCTCTTTTGGTCAAAAATTGCGAACACTTCTTTTGAAGTCGCTTTTGCTTTCTTCAACATAACATCCTCTACCTCGTTCTCTTTACAGTTTTCCAGGTTATGATTATCTTTAAACTTGGTAGCCAGATTGGCTTCCAATTGATCAGCATCTAGGTCAGCTTCACTCTACACACTTTTATTCTGGTTAGTCACTGAACCTCCATTTCCAGGTGGCAGCGATGTTGGAACAGCCGTACTTTTTGGATACATCACTGGCGATCGAGGTAAATTCAACTTTTCTTTCTTTCCAGTACTTGCAAGAGCGCCATTTATTACACCAGGTTTCTCACTAGTTTGGTCGGCCTTGTTGTTACTAGTTGGACCATTTAATCGTTTCAGTTTTTGTTTGCATTTAGTTGGTCTGTCGTTCATATGATCTTCTCCATTGCTTAATTCTTGTTGGTTTGTCTTTACAGCTTTTCCTGTCCTCAGGACTGCGGATTCCACATTTGGATCAGTTGAATTAGTAATCGATGTTATTTTCACACTGTCATCCAGTAGCTCTCTGTTCTCATTTGGTTCCATCTCAGTAAATGTGGGATTCAACTTCTGTTGTTTTAACAGGGCGATCGCTTCTCTTGCTACTTCTGCAAATAGTTGTTTGTCGAGAGCACTGTTTTTGGTGTGTTCCAGTATGATTTTCACATTTGTTTCAGCTCTTAAGTGATCATCTTGCCGTGCTTGTTTTGTAGTTTTCAGATCTTGCTCTACATTGATCATTTTTGTGTTCAGCATAGCTAAAAGTGTTGTTTGATCCCTTAAGGTCTCATTCAGTTGTTCATATAGTTTCATATATGGCACCATGGATATGGTATGTGCGGACATTATAAGTGCATTCAGGTCTCTGGAGATTTCTTTAGATAGGCGTTCTGCCATATTTTGTGTTTGAAAGTTTGATTTGTTGTTGTGTATCAACCTTAGTTTGGTTATTTTTGACATTTCTTTCCGACGCTTCTTTTTCTTTGTGGAGAGATCTTGTATAAGGGGATCAGCAGAAAGCGGCACAAAGTATGACTCAAATCTAAGACAATCCAGACCGGCTGCATCTCGGCATGTCTTTTTTGCGATGTAAACAACTGGTCTCTATGGTCATCACCTAAGGAATCAAGTCTTTTCCTTTTAGACATGGGTTTGAGCCACGGGTTCTGTTTTTCATAGGATTCTTGGATTTCAGATCGTAAGTTTTTATTTTTTAAATATATTTTTATTTTTATATATAAACCAAACGACAATACAACAGAACATAAATAAACACATTTAACAACAAAAGCACTGCAATCCCCATCCCTCCCCCCTATGAGCCTGTATGGTGTCCGCCATCGGTATCCGCTGTGAACGGAGGGGTGTCATCGCTCTCAGATTCAATTGGAGCCGACCCTGTTCCAAACAGTTCGGCTATCATCAATTTCCATGCCGCGAGGGAGCACATTTCCTCCTCCTCCCCTGCAATACTGGTATCCCGCCACACCGCCGTCTCGGCCTCCGCCCATTTTTGGAGATCCCTCCACCAGACCTCCACTCGTGGCTTATGACACTCCTTCCATCCCATTGCAATCCTACGTTTAGCAGGCACATAAGCCAGATCTTTCAATTTCTCAAAATGTCTGAGTTTACGCGCTCTGGGATATCCCCCCAGTAAGCAGGCCCAGGCTGAATCCACTTTGAGCGTGATTCCCTTCCCTGCCAGTTTCTGCGCCACTTCACCCCAGTAGCCTGCAATTACTGGGCACGCCCAGAACATGTGTATCATGTCTGCATTCTCCTCGTCACACTTGGGGCACGCCTGGCGTCCAACGTCCCGAAATTTGGATATTCTCAAGGGGGTCATGTATGCCCTGTGCGTTATATAAAGCTGTATTTGCTTAAACCTGGCATTCCTCGATACTTTTTTATGATACCCCAAGGCACGCTCCCACAACCCATCTGCCATCGGGGCCCCCATATCCATTTCCCATTCCAGTCTCAAGTGCACTAAATCACTCCCAACCTTTGTCATCAACATCTCATACAACCTAGAGACCTCATGCCCGCCCTCCGATGTGTCGTATAGTATCTCCACCGTGGCGTCCGGTTCATCGGCCAAGGTAGTTTCAGGCCACCTACTCCGGATCTCCTGCACTATCCTGTGATATGTCACATATTGACCCCTGTGCAATCCCGACCCTGCCTCTAGTTCTTCGAACTCCATGATGGTCCCATCCTGCCAAATATCTCCCATGGTGACCAACCCCACTGACTCCCAGTATGTCCGGATGATTGCTCTGAGCTGCCCGTCTCCCTTCGCCAGTGCACCAATGGTAACTGCGGCACACACGGCAAAGGGTTACCCATCATCCGGCAGGCCCATCTCCACATGTTCCGTCCCAAAGCTAGCATTCTAGGCCGCTCCCTCATGCATGCATTAGTCACCCAGATCACCTCTCGCAGATAAAAAGGGGAACAATCCCTCCCAAACAGCCTGTGTTCAGGGGTCTCGTCGTCAGAGAGCCACCTGGACACATATTGCAGCTGCGCTGCCACATAATATGCCTCAAAGTTCGGCAGTTTAACTCCGCCCTTCTCGTAGAAGTTCTGCAGCTTCCACAGTGCGACTCTGTTACGCGTGCCGTGCCACAGGAATTCCCTGCAAACACTATGTAGCCTCACAAAAAACTTCTTAGGAATCATGTAAGGGATGTTGTTAAAATAATGCAAAAGCCTGGGCAGTACCACCATTTTAAGCATAGCTCCCCGGCCCATCATCGCTAATGGCAATCTTTCCCAGAACCTCATGCATTTCTCGATCTTCCCCACAGCAAGTTCAGTGTTGTGCTTGTGCTCTTCCTCAGTCGTGTGATACACGTCAATTCCCAAGTATCGGAAGGAGCTCGTCGCCCACGGGATCTGCAACACTGGCAACCTCTCCACCGGAGTCCCCACATAGCCTCCCAGCGGAAATAGAGTGGATTTATGGGGGTTTACCGCTATACCGGACAACCAGGCATACCTCCCCATCACCTCTAAGACATACTGCAAATTTTCTTCTGGATATCTTAGGTATAGCAGCATATCATCTGCATACAGGGATATAAGGTGACACTCTCCTCCTACATCGATGCCGACCGGGTCATATTGCTGCCGGAGGTAAATTGCCAAGGGTTCTAGGGCCAGGATGTACAACATTGGGGACCAGGGACACCCCTGCCTAGTGCCTCTGCCCAACTGCCATCTCTCTGACACCACTGCACCCGTGCGGACCCTGGCCAGTGGTGCACTGTATAGCATCTCGGCCCACCTAACGTAACCTGGTCCCATCCCATACCATCTCAGAGCCGCCAGCAGCCAAGGCCACCGAACAGAGCCGAACGTTTTAACCGCGTCCAATGCCACTATCGCCATTTCGCCGTCATCACTACATCCCCATTCGACCACCCTGTGGAGGCGTCTGTGGTTGTGAGTAATGTTCCTGTTTGGGACATAGCCCGTCTGGTCAGGGTGGATCAACTTGCTGATCACTCTACGCATTCTAGTAGCCAGGACAGCTGTCAGGATCTTGCTGTCCTGGTTCAGCATCGACAGGGGCCTGTAGGAGCCACAATCGTGTCCCGGTTTATTTGGCTTGGGGAGCGGTATTATAATCGCCTCCCTGAGTGACTCCGGCAGCCGTCCCACCTCGTACGCTTCGTTGAGCATTTCCAGCATGGGCGGGAGCACTTCCTCCGCATATACTTTATAAAATTCACTGGGGAACCCATCCGCCCCTGGGGCCTTGCTAGTGGGCAACTGCCTCACAATCTCCTTCAACTCTTCCAGGGTGATCGGAGCATCCAGCTCCTCTCGCTCCTCGTCACTGACCCTGGGCAAGCCTACATCTTCCAGCACTTCGTCTATCTCCTCCTGGCTGCCCCCCTCACAATCTTCGTATAAGACCTTATAGTATTCCACGAATGCCCTGTTTACGCCTTCTTGGGTGTCCACCTCCTCACCCTTTTCATTGATTACCAATCTGATCGGGGATCGTGGGGTCTCGCTCTTGTACAGCCAAGCTAGGAGTCGGCCCGTTTTATCTCCCCCCGCATGCAGTCTCTCAATATACTTTCTATAGTTCAGATTACAGAGGCCTGTCCCAATGTTCCGCACACTTCTGTTGCAATTTGGAGACCGCCTCCGCATCTATCCCACCACCTTCCAGCTCCTCCTCCAGCTCAGTCTCAGCTCTATGCAGATCCGCCAGGACTCCCCCCATCAATCCCTTAGGCTTCGCAATGGCGATCCCCCGCATTACGACCTTAAAGGCCTCCCATAAGGTGCCAGCCGACTTAACGCTCCCTGTGTTCACCTCAAAATAAGCAGTTATCTCCTCCCTCATATCCTCTCTGAAGGCAGGGTCCTTGAGCGCCTCCGCCCTGAGGCGCCATGTTGGTATACGCGCTCGTGGGGAATACAGCTGCCATCGCATGACCAGGGGCGAGTGGTCAGAGAGGACTCTCGCCCTGTAGTCTATATGGTCGCACTCCGCGACTATGTCCGGCGTGGCGAAAAAGTAATCAAGCCTCGTGTGCAGTTGATGCGGGGCCGAATAATGCGAGTATTGCCTCCTGCCCGGGTGTTTCGCTCTCCACACATCTACCAGGCCAAAATCCGCCAGCAGCGTCTGCAATACCTTGGCCGCCGGACTGGGCTTAGCCATCTTGTCATCCGACCTATCCTCCCTGGGATTCAACACGCAATTAAAGTCGCCACCCCATATCACCGTACGCCCCATCCCGACACTGAGCTTAGTGCACAGCGTCCTAAAATATGTCGCCGTGTCCTGGTTAGGCGCATATGTGTTTACAATGCACACTACTTTGTTCTCTACCAGCCCCCTCACCATAACCAACCTCCCATCCGCCTCCACAACCTCCTCAATTAGCTTAAATGGGACATGTGGCGCCACCCACACCAGCACTCCTCTGGCATAGGCGGAGTACGTTGATCCTACCACTGTCCCCTTCCACTTCCTCCCTACCAGCTCCAGTTTCTCTCGCTTTAGATGTGTCTCCTGTAGCAGGGCTACGTCTATCTTCTGCCTCTTAAGATACAACATGACTTTATTTCGCTTAAGATAACTGTTAAGCCCTCTAACGTTCCACGTTAATATCCTGAGGTCTCCCATGGCCTATCAGTAGTTTCCTCCCCCCATCCGAGGCAATCCCTCCCCACTTTGCGGACACCCAATCCCGATTTCACTCCCAGGCTCATACAAAAACTAAAACACCCCAAACCCCTACCCCAAACAACTGCCCAGCTCCATCCCTGGATCTCAGGCATCCCTGTGTTCGGTCCTCTCTGGGAAACCCAAATAGAGAACCCGACAGGGTGTCACCCCACTAACAGTGACTAAACTAAACACAAAAAAGGGGTGTAAAGAGCGGCCTCTGGAGGCTCCTCTCCCTCGCAACCATGTCCGTGCTCACGGACCATGTTTCATAACCACTGACGCGCACATGTTCTCCAGCGAGTTCAATGACTATATTCAAGTCCCAATGTTCGTGACCCGACCGGGCCTACAGCGTTACTTATCTCGTCTTTTTTTCGCCAGCCGTCTGAACATCTGGCTCCTGAGGGCAGTTTTGCGCATCCAGCCACTCCATGGCATCCTCCGGAGTGACAAAGAACAGCAGCTTGCTCTGAAAGAAAACCTTCAGTTTGGCCGGATAGAGCAACATGTATTTAAACCCCGCTTCCCGCAATCTCCTCTTCACCGATCCAAAGTTCATACGACTGCGCTGTACCTGCAGGGTATAATCGGGATAGGCAGTTATGTTCGCCGCTCCTCGTTGTATTGTGCCTCCCTTGCGGAAGTGTTCAAGGATCCTTTCCCGGTCCCGGTAGTTAAGGATCTTGGCAATCACCGGCCTGGGCGGGTTTCCCGGCGGTGGCTTCCTAGTTAAGGCCCTGTGCGCTCTCTCCACCGCAAAACCCTGCGACAGGGTGCCTCCTGTGATCTCCTGCAGTAGCATGTTCTCGATAAATTCCGTTGGATTATGGCCCTCAGTTCCCTCCGGCAGGCCCACGATACGGATGTTGTTCCTCCGGGCGCGTCCTTCTGCCTCCTCCGCCCTACTCTCCAAATTGCCCACACGTTGCACCAGGGCATGGAGTTCACGCTTATGCACAGCGCAGTCCGCCGCGGTAGGGCCCATTTCTTTTTCCAAAGTCTCTGTGCACTCTGCCAGAGTACGCACGTCCTGCCTTAGGAGGTTCACGTCCTCCTGCACCGCCCCAACCTGGAGTTCCATTGCGGTCTTCAGTTCAGCCACAGCGAGCTGGAGCTTAGTCTCCCAGGTCGCTTTCAGGTCTGCGATCGCAGCGAGGACCTCCTGGTTCGCACCCCCGGCGGCCATTTCCTTGGCCTGAGTTTTATCTTTGCTTCTGGCTCCGTCTGGGCCGGGAGGCGTCTTAGCGTATTCGTCGAGCGTGGGCTGTTTGTTCTTCGCTCTCAGGAGCTTATTAGACATGTCTCCCGTCCTTCTATCCCCGCTCAGATCTGGGGCAGGGCGTCACAGTGCGCTCTTCGGGTGTCCCATCGCTATCGCCACATCTCCGACACAAAGTTCCTTTGTACTCCGGCTCCCCCGGCCATCTTGTCTACTACCTAGCTAGGCCAGGTCGCGTCTCACCCTTTGAAGCACACTTTAGGCCATGAAGAGTCAGGGGCACAGTTTCAGGTCACACCGCACGCTCCCCTGCTATCCGCACGTCCGGTTACAAAGTACCTTCGGCCAGGCCCTGCTCCCTTCCCAGGTCCACGCCGTCGGCCTCGCGGGACCGGGTGTCCTTAATGGCCACGATGCACCCGAGTCATGCTCCTTCACTACCACCACGCTCCAGTGCGATCGTCAGGCGCCCAGATCAATCACTCCTTTGTTCCTTCGTTAAGCGGCGGCGGCCATTTTCTCGTTCATCGCACTCTCGCCTCCAAGTCTTCTCTTAGCTTCTTGTTGCGCTTTCACAGTGCAGGCCCGTATCGAAATGTGTCCACACGTTCACCTGAGATTCATGTACGCAGCCATATCAGTCTCAGCCAAATTACATCGGTCCTTGCACGGTTTTCAGTCGGATAATGTACGGATCTTCGGGAGCCCCCATACAGACACGTCCTTTCACATGGCTTCCTAGCCACGCCCCCTCAGATCGTAAGTTCAAAGTATTCTTCGTGTTTTCCACTCGGAGCTCCATTTGGGGCTCAACTTCTTGTTCTTTTTGTAATTCAGTGGAGTTTGCTTCCGCTCTGTTTTGAACAGTATACTTACTTCCCAATCTAGTATTTATTTGAATTAGATCTTTTAGTACTTTGTCCACAGCAGCGATCGAACTGCGTCGATTCGGGCTTCTAGTGATACAAACTAGTTGGTCAGATAGACAGGCTGGTAGACCACATCACATTGTTTTGCAAGCCAGTTGAGCCGGCTGCTAACAGTTCACTTCTGGGATTAAGTAAGTTGTCATTTATGCACCTTTCGCTTTGCGTTTGGACACGGTGGGTTGATGTAATAGAGTCTTTACAACCAAATTCAGTGTCCTCATCAAGATCCTCGTCAAACGATCGATTAGGGCTCTCTTCACTTTCACTCTCTCTTTCACTCTCTCCAGACCTGGCTTTACAGTCACTTAAGGCGTGAACCATTGACTGGGAAGCCGTGATAGATAAAGTCTCACAAACTCCAGTTTTATTAAGGGCAGTGATGGTCTGATGAGTTTGTGTGTCACTAAGAATTTGTTTCCTACATTATCGTCAGTGGCAAGGTCAATAACAACCTCTGAGAATACTTCGGGCATAACAGGGCTCTTGTTTACCCCCTCGTCATTTGTCTCGTGGTTTATATCAGTTATGCCACTCACTGTGTGTATTGTTGAGAGAGCCTGAGATGTAGAGGGGGTGAAGGGAGTAGGGGGGGCTATAGCCATAGCAAGTAAGGGAGAGCTACTGGCCCGACAATCAAAATAAGTTTCAGAGCTAGTTGAAGGAATAGAAGCGCAGGTCCTTTTGCGGGACCTGCTACAGCTTACCGGCGGTACCACTCTCAGTTCCATTGGCGTGCTTCCACAGGCAGCGGCGCTGCTGTCTCGTAAGCAGATGCACTCCTCCATCGTCTCCCGGTAGTACTGCGGCCGCTTCGGTCAGGAAGAGACCCGAGGGCTCCGGCTCATTCATTCGTCTTTCAGAAAACGCACAATCGATGTTCGGTTTTGAGAGGACGGTAGTTTTGGAGTTTCGGAGTGAGAGTGCAGTATGTGCAGTGTGCCTTGCACGCACCCCGTGCACCCCAGGCAACACTCAACTTCACTCAATAGCACAATCAAACGGGCTGCGACAAGTGTTGGCAGGATACCATGTAGGGATCAAAGAGGTGATTCCTCCGCAGTCTCCCCTAGGCTCCGCCAGCGCCGAACAGCCGCACAACAGCCAGCGCCCTTTACCCCGTCGCGCTTAACGCCGCAAGGGTGGGTTGTGCTCCTCTAAATGCTGGCGATGAGTCACGTGACCAGACAGAGATGAGAGATTCATGAGGATAAGGTCACCAGTCACAGCGGCAGTCGGGTGATTAGCAGGGAAGGGAAAGATGTAGAGTTTTGAGCAGTTTCCGGAACCTAAGGTGGTCCGGCTCAAGTCTATGAGGGGCAGGGAGGCTGTTCCAAAGAGAGACACCAGCTAGCCAAGCAGAGGGACCTGCTGCCCACTCTCTGCTTGGAGAAGCGTTTGACAATCAGGGAGTTGGAGTCAGAGGAGCGTATGGTTCTAGCATGGAATATTTAGGGAGCGAATGTTGGAGATAGCATGGTCCCAGGCCCCAGAAGGCATTGTGGATGATGCAGAGTCTTGAATTTGATCCTTGCACCCACTGGGAGCCAGTGGAGAGATTTAGGGCTGGAGAGATACAGTCCCTGGGTTTAAGGCCAAGGATAAGACTTGCAGCCCTATTCTGGATTATCTGGAGGGGGCGAAGGGAGAAAAGAGGGAGATTGAGAAAGAGGCTGTTGTACTAGTCCAGCCTGGAGAGGGCCAGAGCACTGGAGACATTGAGCTTCTGGGGGGAAGGTGAGAAAGGGAAGAATGCCTCTGAGGGGGTGGAGCTGGAAGTGGGACTGCTTGGTAAGGTCCATGATGCGAGGCGTGAAGGAGAGAGCGGAGTCGAAGATGACCCCAAGGTTTTTGGCCTCACAAGATGGTGGGGGTAGAGGGCCCAAAGAGGGTAGCCAGAGGGTAGGAGGAAAAGAGGACACAGGTGTCCCGATGAGGAGGATCTCTGTCTTGCTGGCATTGAGACAGACATCATCCACTGCACACCATGACTGAATGGCAGACATACAGTCAGGGATGGGAGAGGAGGGGGAAGTAGAAGGAAGTTTGAAGGAAAGCTGTGCGTCATCGGTATAACACTGGAAATGAGAGGAGGAGATCAGGTGAGCAAGAGGGGCGAGAAAGATATTGAAGAACCATGGTGATAGGATATAGCCCTGGGGATGCCACAGATAGAGAGGGTGGTGGTGGAGGAGAAAGGGCCCAGTTGCAGCTGGGAGAGGCGATTAGTGAGGAAAGAGGCCGGCCAATCTAGTGCCCGGTCAGTGATGCCGAGGGTGTCACTGAGTAGTTTTATGAGGATGGAATGGTTGACTGTGACAAAGGCAGAGGAGAGATCGAGGAGTATGTGAACAGCAGGAGAGTTGGAGTCGAGATTTGCAAGCATGGTTTCACGGGTGTTCAGGAAAGCAGTTTCCATGCCTCTGAATGCCCGGAATCCAGATTGATGGTTATGAAGGCAACCAACAAGATCAGTGTGGAGGGTCAGTTGCGGGAGGATCAACTTCTCCAAGAGTTTACCCAGGAAGGGGGCGATGGAAATAGGGCAATAGTTAGCGAGGCAGGAGGTGTCAGCAGATGGCTTTTTTTAAGAGCGGGTGCACAAGGGAGTGTTTCAGGGATAGAAGGAAAGAGCCAGTGGCGAAGCAGTGGTTACAGAAGTCAGCAAGAGCCGGGACGAGATAGGAGATGTTGTCCTTAGTGGTTCTGGAGGAGCAGCAGGGCACCTGTTTGGAGGAGGCTTTCATAGAGCGGACCACTTTAGAGACCTCATCCGGTGCTATGGGCAGGAGGGAGGAGAGTGAAGGGGGTAGGAGAAGGGGGGCCAAGGGAGGCAGGCGAGGGAGAAGAGATGGGGTGGAGGAGAGTGATGACAGGATGTCCTGAGTTTTGGATGTGAAGTGGGGGGCCAAGGCAGTGCTGAGAGCCTGGGAAGGAAGGAGAGAGGTTGAGACTGCAAATGGATTGGTGAGTTCCTTGCAGATTTTGAAAAGTTTGGCCGTGTTGTTAGTGGTTCCAGAGATGCAGGCTTGGATGTGGGCCCTCTTCTTGGAGCGGATAGAGAAGCAATATTGCCTTAGCAGCAGGCGGCAGGCCAGTTTGTCAGAGGATAAACCCAACTTCTGCCACTTCCGTTCAGCAACTCTGCACTGGCGTTTCAGAGATGCTAGATCGGAGTCGTACCAGCTGTTGTTCTTGCTGATAGGTTTTAGGTGGATCTTCATGGCAGGGGCGAGGATGTCAAGGGTGTTAGAGATGGCAAGGTGCAGGTTAGCAAGGGCAGAGTCAGAGGGAGAATCAGAAGGTGAAGGTGGAGGCAAAAGCAGCAACTGACACTTTCTTCATCTGTCGAATGAAAGCAAAGGAGGCTGGCAGTGCAGGGGGTTGCTTGGATAGGGGACAGGTAGGAGGAAAACAAGAGTAGTTGGATCAGGAGAGAGGGATGGTGACCGGATTAGAGATAGGGATGTCACCAAAGAGTGTGGCCAGCAGAGTAAGTCGGGCCGGAAGAAAGAATAGTGAGAGAGAGGGAGTCACAAAGGACCCGGAACTGAGAGGTGGATGTTTCAAGAGAGTCGAGGTAGATGATGAAGTCACCAAGGAGGAGGAGTTGGGAAGAAGAGGTTGAAAGGGATGAGGCAAGGTCGGACCATTCAGAGAGGAAGAGGGAGATAGGTCCAGGTGGTCTGTAGATAGTGGCGAAGTAGGCGAGACCCCAAGCCTACAGACTAGGTGTTCAAAAGAGGAGTAGGATTGAGTAGAAATGAAGGAAGCACGGACCCACTCATGGAAGATCAGCGCTACTCCACCTCCGGGCCTGTTGGGTTCTGGGTTTGGAGAGGATTTTGTAGCCCTCAGGAAGGAGAGTATCAAGAGCAGTGACAGAGCTGGCATTGAACCACGTCTTGTTAAGAGCGAGGACGTCCAGATCAAAGTCTTCGAGAAGGAGACAGATGTCAGAGGAGTGTAAAACCAGAGCGAGCATTCAGAGTAGCTAAGTGAAGCTGGTTACCACCTTTGAAGTTTTTCCGATGGCGGTGTGCAGGGGTGTGGTACTCCTATCAGTGGTGGAGAAGTGAGGGGCAAGGAAGGAGGGGTGGCAGGAGAAGGAAGGAGGTTTATGAGAGAACTAAGGCTCTGGTCGAGAAGGAGAAGAGTAGGTTGAGAACCTTGAGCCATGATAGTGCCATTGTGATAGACATTAATGATACATCTAGAGGATCAGATGTATGCAAGGAGTACTTCCCACCTAGTGCTGCCATGAATGGGTGAGGAGCAGAAAAGAGAGAGTGGAGACCAGATGGGGGGTGCAAAGGTCAGGAAAGGGGACAGTGAACAGGATGTCCGAAAACGTCTGTCTGGAAGTGGCACTGATGTAATATCAGCGATAGGTAGCCTGGATTAGAGTCCAGGAGAACCTTTTTCAGCTTTTTTTCTTCCAGACTTCATGAGAGGTAGGATAAGTGATAGCATAGCAGTTAGAATAGATGGAGGGTGTCATGGGACTAGAGGGGGAGAGAGAGATAAGCAGAGGAGGCGCACAGTGCACAGGAATTCACAAAGTGGCCTAGCAGCCAAGCATTCACAGAGGAGGTGTGCAAAGTAAGACAATCAGTGCACACATTAAAAAGCACACATAGATTTGAAGTTGCCAGAAAGCACTAATACAGCACAAAATGGAGGATGCAGCGATTTAAAAAGTACACCTAGATTTGAGATTGCCAGAAAGCACTAATACAGCACAGAATTGACTGCCTGTCTACCAGTATTCCTGCAGGGGCTGTGGCCCACGGCTGCTGCTGTCCCGCTCTTAAGTGCTAGAATGCTCATCACCTTGGTGCAGCCAGCGTTGGACCCCAGATTTCTTAACACCTAAAATGTTAATTTGCACAGTTGCAACATGGACTTTTAGCGTGTTAGCACAAAATGTTTCACAGTAAACCTTGTTCTTGTGGTATGGTGTGTTACAGTAATAGTGTAAAATTACTGAATCTCAGTAAAAACATTCTTGAGGAATTTTCAGCACTTAGGTTGTGAAAAGCAACATGGACTTTTAGTGCTGATGTGGTTGTATAAGTCTAAAATATTAGAATTCGAGGTTAGTCCCGAAATGCAACGTGGACTGTTTAGGATGTTGACGGTCAATGTTTTATTACAGTGGGTACTCACTGTTTCTGAAGTGTTCATTCTTTTACACCCTGTGCTTTGTTGACATGGTGAACCTGTAATGGCGGGTGTGGGGAGGGACGCCTCCTGTAATGGCAGGTGTGGGAAGGGACGCCTCCTGTAATGGCAGGTCTGGGAGGGACGCCTCCTGTAATGGCGGGTCTGGGAGGGACACCTCCTGTAATGGCAGGTGTGTTTGGGTGGTAAGTGTTCTGTCCTCTTGTTGATATGAACATATCTAGTATCCAGTAGACAATAAAACCTCCTCCAGAATGAAAAGGAATGGCACTTCTTGCAGCCCGAGACAGGCACTGGTGTAAATTGACTTTTCTTTTGGGGGGAATGCCACCCAGCACAGAGGTAGGCATATGGCGGGTATTTTAGTCACCTCCCACAAATATTTGCCTCTCGGCAACTTAGAAGATTAATCATGAACACCTGGAAAATAGCACAGTTTCTTATAATGTTGTCAGCAAAGGATAAAACGTATATACCTTTTAAATGCAAAAAAGGTACATCAATATTTCCTGTACAGTGCAATATTGACAAGGGATTTCAGAGGGCTCCTGCTCAGACCCTGAAGTGGTCTTGTCGGGAAGCATCTCGCCTCTAAACCTAATGATCATGGTTCAAATGCCTACTGCCACAGCATAGTTTAGAACAAATGATATCCTTTAAAGCTAAATGTTGCGTGCACATACATTTCCCTGGATTGGGGAGCCAGATCTAAGATACAGGAAGAAATGTTTTGCCAGATCACATATCTCGCCCGATACCAGCACTGGAGCCAGAGATCACCCACACACTTGTGCAGTCACTGCGGCAAAGTGGTTGGGAAGTTCAAGCTCAATAAGGACAATAATGGAAACGTGGAAGGAGCAAAACAACCAGGGCAACATGGAGACCCTGAAAGTTCAGTTGCCTTGTTGCTTGCACTGAATTTAAAAAAAACATGTTTCCTATGTTTACTTTGTTGTTAACATTTTATTAAAGCTGCAGCCATTAAAAATATAGTTGCCTTTGTAATATACGTCCAGAGTTATGTCTAAAGTAAGTGGCTGAGTGCCAAGATTAATTTTGCAAAACACCAACACATTCGGCGTATGCAGGTCCACGTGCCCATACTTTTCCATGCCTACCAACTCACATGCTTTTGGCGGGTGTTACCCACCAGGGAAATTGTTCGCCAACCCGTCAACATCCTTATCTGTTAATTCACTTCAATGGACTCTTGGGTGCCTAAAAAGAAATTGTTTGCACCTGCCCTTTGGACTGGAAAGGTAAAGAGCTATGTTTTTCATAGTTTCGCTGCTTCTGGTGAGGGTGTCCCTCGGATGGCCCCAGCATCATCTGCCCAAAGGTAAGCCCACCGGGGCTACTCACAGAGCATCCACTTGATTAAGAGGTTTGTAGTGGCAAAATACCAGAGTCGCATTCAACAATCTCTACTTTTATGCTGCCTGCTGTGGCTTAATTGCTATTTATCTGAAACAAGCAGTTCCTCCGTATTCTGCTTGTTCTACCACAACCACACTCCTACAATGGAAAAAGACCATTCCAAAATAGCCGCACTGCCTCTACACACCAGAGTGCCTACTTCCCTTTGTTTGTGGTAAGGGTTGTGATTGGCCATGTGTTACCATTTATTTCGCCCAATATGGAGCCGGCAGGCAAACGCGGGCCACCCACCAAAGGCCCACACTCAGGGCCCTGTCTGTGCTGATCGTGTGCCACGTCCTTTACATCCCAAGTAAGTCGGCGACCATCAGCACCTATCTGTCTCCCACCATAATATACTGTATCCCTAACCGCCCCTTCCGCACCTATGGGTATCGCCCCACAATAGCTGGAAACTCGTCCGCTTAGCTTCTAGCACCTAATCCACTTTTAACATTGGTGCGCATCCATTCATTCACCTGCCACGATTTACTATTTCGTGCCACTCTCATCTTTCAATATATCACCAGCCCGATCATAATTGAGCCTACCGCCCACACAGTCCTGACCACCGCCCTAATGAGACCTGGAACCTTCCCATAATCTGCACGACCAGCTAGAAGACCCATCTGATATCAGCACCCACCTGTTCAACGCACCTTGATCACTTAATTGCCCCAGCACCAATATGGCACCTGTATAACTATCAAACTTTGCCTCAGATGCCAACTATCATTCCCAACCACCTGTTGCTTGATGCATATTACCCCATGTTCCTTTTGATGATCCTAATGTAATACTGTGCCACCTGCTTGTTGCATACTGCACCATATGCCTTTTTACTGGCCCTACCCGAATGACGGCATCTGTTTCATTCTCGGATCTTGCCCATGTGCCCTTTGAGGTGTGTCTAGGCTAATAATGCTGTATGCCTGCCGCATTCTGCACCTTGTGCCTTACTGACCCTACCGAATCACAGCATTTGCACGATTATTGCACCTTGCCCATGTGCCTTTGTTGTGTGCCTACTGCAATATTGCCGCCTGCCTACCGCATTCTGCACCTTATGCCTTTATTGACCCTAGCGAATCACGGCATTTGCATGACTCTTGCACCTTGCCCCATGTGCCTTTGATGTGTGCCTAGTGTAATATTGCTGCCAGCCTATTACATGATTGCACGTGTCACTGAACGTACCCGGTATTATCAGCGCACACCTTTGACTCTTGTATCCTACCTACCCTGCGCCCTGGTATTACCTGATGCTCTTAGTCTAATTGAGGCACTACCTTCTGACCCATCTCGAATAACGTTAGCCTTCCACCTACTGCCTGCCAGCCATGCCTATAAAGAAGACCATTTCTACGTACTTCCTACGTACTTTTGGAGCATAATCAGAACAGCCTTATTACTCATCATGCTCCTTCCTGACCCAAGTACTATAACTAGAATTGAGATGCCTATATCCCTTCAACCTACACAGATCTGTATCTCCTCACCCAGCAATTGGAGCATCTCCCTTATGATGTCCACTTCACTACCCCAGCAGGACACTATAGCACCGTCGAAGATTCTGCCGCCATGTCAATTTCATCATACTATACCCAACACCCTAGTCACCACCTCAACTAACCTGACTAATACGCTCAGCCCCATCCAATGGATCCAGCGATACGCCTCACGACCTGTGCCCATCCAACCTTGCTCTACAACAAGGAACCTGACACTAGGATCTAGAATCCAACAGTCACACCTACTATCCCTCCCTACCTAAGGAGAAACTATACTCTAAACCTGTACGTAATAAGTTAAAGATGGCTAAACCTCCTCTTGTCATGCCAACTACTGCCTCCACCCTCCTAACCAATACTGCAGCACCACTTAACAAGCCTAAGAATATCAGCCCTATCAAGGGAGCCCTTATCAATGCAAGGTACCTAATAGCACATGCTTTAGACATTGTCAACCTTTTATCTCTAATGACCTAGACTTCTTAACCATCACTGAGACATGGCTCCATGCTGTTGCAGGCCCATCTCTCTCCTTAGCCATTCCAGACAATAGATTAGACAGAGAATCTGCCAAAGGTGGAGGAGTCACTTTTATCTCTAAAAATCATCTTGGCCATAGAGCCCTGCCTAAAGGACATTTCCCCTCGGGTGACCTATCCATGAAGGGCCCTCTCTCTGCCACATGCACTCTACATATCCAGAGTCCTGGCACCATCCAACCTCTCCAGAAATAATAAGAATATCACAGTAGAGAATCTACTGCCTCTACTACACTAACACAAGTACCGACCCATCAACACTAGTTGATCTATATAACTCAACTCTCAGCCATGCCATTGATACAATAGCACCACTGAAGATGTGCAAAGCCAAGCCTCAGGCACACTCTTGGTTCACCGCTAATCTAAAATCACTATGTGACTCCAAAAGACATGCAGAAACATCATGGAAAAACCATCCTACAACCTTAAATAAAGACACCTTCTTAAAAGCCGCTGGTGACTACAAAACAGCTATCCTCCAATCCAAAAGGGAGACCTACAACAACAGAATCACCAATGCCAATTCAGGCTCTAGGGAACTATTCACCATCCTTGAGTAGCTTGAATCATCTGCACCACCCATCGAAACCTGCACGAAAGATAAATTCTGGTGCACCAAGATCCAAAACGCACTTCTCAATAAAGTATCAACGTTCCAAGCCAAAATAGAAAACAAGAAACATTATAGCTCCACTACTGAACCATTGGCACATAAAATTCAGTCCTTGTCAGCAAATCCTTGCAGCAAATCCAAATTCACTCCCCTCTTGGTTAAGGAGGTTGAAAATCAAATCACCAGTCTCAAACCCTCTAGATGCAAGGGAGACATCTGCCCACCAAACATCATTCAAAAGGCAGCGAGAGATCTGGCCCCTTTCATAACCACCTTTATAAACAACTATTTCAGAACCTGTATGGTCCCAAATAATCTAAAAGACGCATGGGTACAACATCCCTACAAACTACCGTCCTATTACTACTGTACCGTTTCTGCTGGAAATACTAGAACAGGCCGCTTATCTTCAGATTCAGGCTCATCTAGAAGCTTACAATCTTCTAGGCCTATAGCAATCAGGGTTTAGACCCAGACACGGTACAGAAACTGCCTTAAAAGACCTGAAGACACAAGTGGACGACCAAATAGATAAAGGAAACCTATCCCTCCTGTTACTATTAGACTTATCGGCAGCATTTGACTTGGTCAATCACGAAGTATTGTGCACCCACTTATCGTCCGCAGCTCACTTCTCCGACAAAGCCTCTGCTTGGATCCAATCATTCCTGAACCATAGAACAAGGAGGGTCTTTTCACCCAACACCACAGCTGACCCAGCTGAAGAGACTTGTGGAGTAGTTTTCACCAACGCTGTATATCATCTTTACTAAGCTGTTGTTTGACGACCTTCACCATTTGGGTGTCACCTACACAAACTATGCAGATGACACCCAAATTCTCATGCCCATCACCGGGAACTACGACCTTGACGCTAAACTTCTGAATAAAATCTATCTTGATATCCTGGCATGGATGGCCACACATGGCCTCTGCCTCAATGATGCCAAGACGGAACAACTACTTATCAGATCCCAAACAAAACTAAACAAACTGGACAACAAGTTCAAAGCCTTCAACATTGATGGCATCACTATACCGGTCTACAAAGAAGTCAAAACTGTGGGCTTATACTTGGACTCATCCTTGACTTTGAACAGACAAGTTAATGCGACTGCCTCCTCTACAGCATACACTTGTACATTAACAAACTCCTGCAGGCCCTTCCTGTCCTCAGTGCGTTGCTTGACTCTAGCCAGAGCTCTTATTCTCTCATAACTGGACTATTGCACATGCACTATATCTTGGAACCACCAAAAGAAACCTAAATATACTTCAAATATTGCAAAATAATGCCCTCAGATCGGCCCTCAACATTCCTAGATTGCATCACACATCAGACACCAGGCGTAATCATCACTGGCTCTCAATCAAGAGCAGTAGCCCATGCAAAACATTGGGCCTAACTCATAAGTGCTTAGCCAATTCAGCACCTAAATATCTGACTTGCAAATTCTCTAGAAACCTTTCAGAATGTCCAAATAGAACGACCCAACAACATTGCCTTAGAGTCCCCAGATTTAACCTTCAGAAATCAGGAGGTAGCAGCTTCCCTTTCCTAGCTTCGAAACTTTGGAACTCCCTACCTACGGACCTAAGAACAGAACCCTCTTTCTCTTGCTTCAGAAAGTAAAAAAACGGGCTTCTCACCCAAGAGTTGTCATAACATAACGCTTCCCTTCCAACTCCCTTCCCCCACTCCCCTCCTCCTTTCATTTTCCTCCCACTAATCTCACTTTCTCGCCTCACGCTCGCAATTTAGGTTTTCATTTCGACTCTTCTCTCACATCTCACTCACCTCTCGTGCCTGTCGCTACCACCTCTATAATATTTGCAAAGTTCGTCCCTCCCTTACTTTCCATGCTACTAAACTTTTAATCTCCTCCCTTATCTTTTCTCGTCTCTTCTACTGCTCCTCCTTACTTTATGGTCTACCTTCTTCTCATCTTGCCCCCCTTAAATCCATCTATCACTCTGCCATCCATACCCTCCGTCTCCTCTCCCCCTTTGACTCCATATCCGCTTCCTCATCCTCCATTGGTTGGCTCCCCTTTCACTCTCAACTTAAATTTTATTTTCTCTGCCTAGTCTTTAAATCTCTCCACGATCTCGCTCCCCCCTATCTCTCTTCCCTTCTCTCTTTCTACACCCTCTCTCGCTCCCTCCGTTCCGCTGACCACTTCCTCCTCACTGTTCCCCCCTCCCCTTCTGCCTCCTCCCGTTTCCGCTCCTTCCAACTCCTGGCCCCCCTCCACTGGAACTCCTTACCTCTCTCAATCCGCTCTATTCCTACCTTTTCCTCTTTCCGCACGTCCCTTAAATCCCTCCTTCTCCATTCCCCGCCATGATGCCCCTCCCTCTCCCCTCTCTCTCTTCCTCCCTTCCCCTCGTCCCCCCTCCCTCCTAGTTTAGCTCCACTTCTCTCCCCCTTCCCTCTGTCATATTGCTCTACATGCTGTTTTGTTGACTGAATCAAAATTGTAATTTGCTTCTCGTTACCGTTATATTAAATGTATCCTGTTGTTGTTAATGTGCAGCGCTTTGGTTTAAAGCGCTATATAAGCCAAATAAATACAAATAATGCTGTTTTAGCTAATCCTATAGGCTTCAAATTGCCTCCATGACATATACGCTTGCACTGTATTTAACTCATTTGTATATTATGTTGACACTCCACACTTTAACATGACTGTAAATATTGTATGCATCTTTTACTTACCCATTGGTATCATTGCGTCTACCCTCTTTTGATTGTATCTGCAACCATGTTTCTTGCTGAATGCGCCTAGATACCTGAGGGTTTGGTGCGCTATACAAATGAATAAACTAAAGAGTTGAGAAAGTGCAGCGATGGAGGATCATCACTATTCAGAATCTTTCAAAACCAAGATGTAAATGCTCAAGCAGCTAGACTCTATGGTCACTAGCTCCCCAAGGTCTCAAACACTGTATATAACAGAGGGTTGTCCAATTCCAGGCCTCGAAGGCCGGAAACATGTGGGAATTTCAGGATACCCCTCATTCATAGTCATGAGATAAATGTGCATACAATGATTCTAAATGTGCACATTTCTTCTCATGAACATTCACGAGGGGTATCCTGAAAAGCTGTCAGTATTCCAGCCCTCAAGACTTGGAGTTGGACATAACCACTGTCCTGCCCCTCATTATTCTACCTTCTCACGACACTGTCCATTCACTTCAATGGATTCACAGGCGCCTAAAAATAAATTGTTTGCATCCGCCCTTTGGACTGGAAAGGTAAAGAGCTATGCTTTTCACAGTTGCGAAAGTGCAGCGATGGAGGAACATCACTATTCAGAATCTTTCCAAACCAAGATGTACATGTTCAGGCAGCTAGACTCTATGGTCACTAGCTCCCCAAGGTGAAGAACATGGTACTGTATAACAGAGGGAATTTCAGGATACCCCTCCTTAATATGCATGAGAAATTTCCATACAATGATTCTAATTGTGCAAATTTCTTCTCATGAACATTCACAAGGGATATCCTGAAAATCTGTCAATATTCCAGCCCTCTAGACCTGGAGTTGGGCATAACCATTGCTCTGTCCCTTATTATTCTTCCCACCCAACCTTCTCATGACACTAGGTCCGCCATCACCATTTCAAAGTCCTTGCACAAAGGACACCATAGAGATTAACTTTGAGCCTAGGCCCACCATCCGCAGCACATTGCACACCACAGGATTACGTGTCACTTTTTGGCACTGCAGTGGTTTCTGCTCCTCCAATCTTACGTACCAAAGAAGGGGTTGCCTTTTGAATCTGATATTCAGCTCTAAAATTCCTGCCACACGTTGCACAGCCACCAAAAAATATCCTTCCTTCTGGTTTCCACGGTAGCATGAGAAACACACCACTTTCACCAATGTCTCAGGAGGATAGCTTAGGGGCAACGTGCTCGCCTTGGAAGCAAGACGACACGAAGCAACACAAGTTCAATCCTCTGGTCTGCACTTAGAAACCTCTGGGTATTAAGCGCATTATAAATAACCTATCATATCATGCCTCCTTGCCCCAAAGATCCAGAGCTCATATGTTTCCTGTGGCCATGTGTAGGGGTGACCAGGACAGTCTAGGGAAATCACCCTCTGTCCCGGGAGTTGTTTGATTTTATAATGGGTGGGTGGCTACGGTCCCAGTTTTTGCGGGGGCCAGATTTTGAAATCCCGAACTCGGGTCCCAGCACAACTGTTCCTGTGCGAATGGGGGCGTGAAATGCTTTTCACGTACTGATTTCCTACCTCCCCTCCCAGGCGCCCTCCTCCAGTGAGAGAAGATTGCTTAGCCCCTCCTCCCCCAGAAGCCACCAATCACCCCAGCAACATAGAAGTAGGACACATGTTTTATTTTAATTTACTTTAGTCCTATGTCTATTTCTTAGGCCTATCCTGTTTTTTTGAAATCTGGTCACCCTACAGAAAGCAATCCAGTACGAATTCTGCTTGGAACTCTGGGACTTGGAGCTTCCCTGCATTTCAAACGGGAGTCGAAAAAAAAAAAGTTCCGATATACAAAGGGGAAAAAATGCACTCGATGGGCTGGAACCGGAGAGATCTCGAATATACATGTAGAGCGTTGAATACCAAGCTCCCCGTTCAGAAACCTATGCGCGCGCGCGCAGTCCGGTGCTCCCGCAGCCCCTTCCTTTCTTACACTTCCGTATAAACGGTGCTGCTTTATGCTCCCGCGCCATCCGCTCTCTACTCCGGGCCGGCGGAAGTCTGGGCCCCGCCCACAAAACGCCTCGGCCACCGGTCGTCATTTCTCCCGGGTATTACGTCACTTCCTGTCGGCTGTGCCTGTGGCCTCTTGCGCCTGCGCGATGTCACTTCGCAGGCACTGCGCATGCCCACCGTTCAGATACTGTCAATTTGACACATGTTCAGTCTGAGACCGGATATACTGAGCATGCGCACACGCTGAGCGGGTGTTACATCGAAAAGTTCCAGAACAATGGTATGTGTCCCGTACATTCTCCTCGTAATTGCCTCTAAACATCTCCCTCAGGCCTGAGCTACTGCCGTGCTCTTTTGCTGAATGTCTCATGTCCCGGTAATTGTGTTGTTTACTTCCTGATGCAATACTCGGCGCATTCGCAGTGCTACTGACCTGGGTCTCTCCTGGTGGGTGTTTCCCTTGAAACCTCCGAGGAATCAAAGAAGAGTAGTCTAGCCAGGATCGCAAGAAAAGTGAAATCTAGCCAGGATCGCAAGAAGAGTGAAATCTAGCAAGAAGAGTGAAATCTAGCCAGGATCGCAAGAAGAGTGAAATCTATCTATCCAGGATCGCAAGAAGAGTGAAATCTATCTAGCCAGGATTGCAAGAAGAGTGAAATCTAGCCGGGATCACAAGAAGAGTGAAATCTAGCCAGGATCGCAAGAAGAGTGAAATCTATCTATCCAGGATCGCAAGAAGAGTGAAATCTATCTATCCAGGATCGCAAGAAGAGTGAAATCTATCTAGCCAGGATTGCAAGAAGAGTGAAATCTAGCCGGGATCACAAGAAGAGTGAAATCTAGCCAGGATCGCAAGAAGAGTGAAATCTATCTATCCAGGATCGCAAGAAGAGTGAAATCTATCTAGCCAGGATTGCAAGAAGAGTGAAATCTAGCCGGGATTGCAAGAAGAGTGAAATCTATCTAGCCGGGATCGCAAGAAGAGTGAAATCTAGCAAGAAGAGTGAAATCTAGCCGGGATCGCAAGAAGAGTGAAATCTAGCAAGAAGAGTGAAATCTAGCCGGGATCGCAAGAAGAGTGAAATCTAGCAAGAAGAGTGAAATCTAGCAAGAATAGTGAAATCTATCTAGCCGGGATCGCAAGAAGAGTGAAATCTAGCAAGAAGAGTGAAATCTAGCAAGAATAGTGAAATCTATCTAGCCGGGATCGCAAGAAGAGTGAAATCTATCTATCCAGGATCGCAAGAAGAGTGAAATCTAACTAGCCAGGATTGCAAGAAGAGTGAAATCTAGCCGGGATCGCAAGAAGAGTGAAATCTAGCAAGAAGAGTGAAATCTAGCCGGGATCGCAAGAAGAGTGAAATCTAGCAAGAAGAGTGAAATCTAGCCAGGATCGCAAGAAGAGTGAAATCTATCTAGCCGGGATCGCAAGAAGAGTGAAATCTAGCAAGAAGAGTGAAATCTAGCCAGGATCGCAAGAAGAGTGAAATCTAGCAAGAAGAGTGAAATCTAGCCAGGATCGCAAGAAGAGTGAAATCTAGCAAGAAGAGTGAAATTTAGCCAGGATCGCAAGAAGAGTGAAATCTAGCAAGAAGAGTGAAATCTAGCCAGGATTGCAAGAAGAGTGAAATCTATCTAGCCGGGATCGCAAGAAGAGTGAAATCTAGCAAGAAGAGTGAAATCTAGCCGGGATCGCAAGAAGAGTGAAATCTAGCAAGAAGAGTGAAATCTAGCCGGGATCGCAAGAAGAGTGAAATCTAGCAAGAATAGTGAAATCTATCTAGCCGGGATCGCAAGAAGAGTGAAATCTAGCAAGAAGAGTGAAATCTAGCAAGAATAGTGAAATCTATCTAGCCGGGATCGCAAGAAGAGTGAAATCTATCCATCCAGGATCGCAAGAAGAGTGAAATCTAACTAGCCAGGATTGCAAGAAGAGTGAAATCTAGCCGGGATCGCAAGAAGAGTGAAATCTAGCAAGAAGAGTGAAATCTAGCCGGGATCGCAAGAAGAGTGAAATCTAGCAAGAAGAGTGAAATCTAGCCAGGATCGCAAGAAGAGTGAAATCTATCTAGCCGGGATCGCAAGAAGAGTGAAATCTAGCAAGAAGAGTGAAATCTAGCCAGGATCGCAAGAAGAGTGAAATCTAGCAAGAAGAGTGAAATCTAGCCAGGATCGCAAGAAGAGTGAAATCTAGCAAGAAGAGTGAAATTTAGCCAGGATCGCAAGAAGAGTGAAATCTAGCAAGAAGAGTGAAATCTAGCCAGGATTGCAAGAAGAGTGAAATCTATCTAGCCGGGATCGCAAGAAGAGTGAAATCTAGCAAGAAGAGTGAAATCTAGCCAGGATCGCAAGAAGAGTGAAATCTAGCAAGAAGAGTGAAATTTAGCCAGGATCGCAAGAAGAGTGAAATCTAGCAAGAAGAGTGAAATCTAGCCAGGATCGCAAAAGAAGAGTGAAATCTTTCTAGCCAGGATTGCAAGAAGAGTGAAATCTAGCAAGAAGAGTGAAATCTAGCCAGGATCGCAAGAAGAGTGAAATCTATCTAGCCGGGATCGCAAGAAGAGTGAAATCTAGCAAGAAGAGTGAAATCTAGCCAGGATTGCAAGAAGAGTGAAATCTATCTAGCCGGGATCGCAAGAAGAGTGAAATCTAGCCAGGATCGCAAGAAGAGTGAAATCTATCTAGCCGGGATCGCAAGAAGAGTGAAATCTAGCAAGAAGAGTGAAATCTAGTCAGGATCGCAAGAAGAGTGAAATCTATCTAGCCGGGATCGCAAGAAGAGTGAAATCTAGTCAGGATCGCAAGAAGAGTGAAATCTATCTAGCCAGGATCGCAAGAAGAGTGAAATCTATCTAGCCAGGATCGCAAGAAGAGTGAAATCTAGCAAGAAGAGTGAAATCTAGCCAGGATCGCAAGAAGAGTGAAATCTACCAAGAAGAGTGAAATCTAGCCAGGATCGCAAGAAGAGTGAAATCTATCTAGCCAGGATCGCAAGAAGAGTGAAATCTAGCCAGGATCGCAAGAAGAGTGTGTTAGGCAGAAACCTGTGCAGTTCCCTCTGGGACCACTGTAAACGATTTAAGACTACAGGTGTTTGGCAGTAAACCCACTTGGTAGCAGTCTGTACCACACAGATTCACTTGGTAGCTGTGGCTGAGCAGTCAGAATTCCCTCAAGAAGAGTTAGGCAGTATACAGAGTATTCACAATAGGTCAGAAGAACACAGTAGAGCAAGTAAACACTGACCAGAGCTTGGTGTAAAAGAGATATAATTATTTATTTAAAACCACATCTAGAAAAACACACAGGCACTAATAGTAAGCAATTCAAAAACACGGTCACTAAAAGATATACACTCCCTTAAAAGAATATTAGACAATTCTTTAGTAAAGCCCCACTTATTTTCAGACAGCGGTGAGCGTTTAACGTAGATGGCACTCTTATAATTCGTTTTTAAAAGGGAGAGAAAAGCAGAGTATAAATTGAAACAGATCCCAACACTTTTACAAGAACACAACAAGAGAGGAAGGCAAAGTAAAACCGTGAAGTTAGAGTTCAGTAGGCCGGACCCACTTTAAGAGGATCAGAACGAAATGTGTCCAAGGTCTCACGGTTGCAGTGCACAAAAGTCTTGAAAAAGGTTCAAAAAGAGTTGGACCAAAGAAAGGGACCAGTTACAAGGTCAAGGCGGCCAGCCCAGTCCAGAAGGTTAAGGGATTATTATTACCTTGTAGCAATCTTTAGAAAGGGAGGCCTGGCGGACACGGTACCTTAAAGTGGTGAGAATGCTCCAGCGGGGGCAGTTGTTCCTGGCAGTGGATGCAAGTCAGTGCTTCATCCGGGGGAAGAGAGGATCTCGTCGGGGAGGAAGACAGGAGTCCGTTGCACTGCCAGGGAAGAAACCAGCCGCAAAGTTCTCAGGTAAAAGGAGCGGTCCTTTTATTCGCGGTCCAGTGGTAAGTGGCTATCCGGTTGCCGGGGTGCTTGGCACGGGCAATTCGACCACAAGACAGCCTGGGATGCGAAGAGAAGAAGGTAAACTCGTTGTGCCCACCAGTCAGGGGAAGAAGCCTCTCCAGCCGGGAGATCTTCTCTGTCGTCGGGAAGTGGTGAGTCGGTTCCGCAGGGCTCCACCGGTGGTATCATCGTGGTAGGTCGGCTCAGCTTCTCCCTCGTCGGATTCTCAGGTCCTGTGGCGACTTCTGAAGTTCCAGTCCCCAAAGCCCTGTTTTTATGCAGCACACCCTCATTCACTCAGCCTAGCTGTCAATCAAACATGCTAAGGCCGGCTCACCACTTGGGCCAATCACACAAGAGTGCGACTTGAGTTACCAAGGTAAGTCAGTCCAGGGTACTTAAACCCCCTCCCACACCCCCTGTGCTACCCAGACAGAGTGGCACCACTTTTGGAGGCCTCTGTGGAGAAGCCCGCCAAAAAGTGGAACAAAGGGCCCGAATTGGGTTGGAGTCACAGAAGAGAACACAAACGCCATTTTAGAATCGAGTGCTGGCAGAAAATACCAACCGGCAAATTAATATTAAATAAATAAACTGGCGGTATGTTCGAGGCTATGAGAATTAAATAATTAAAGTTGGTAGCCTCGAACAATGGGAAAATCGCATAGGGCTATATTCACGGTCGAATATAAAAAGTAGAATCCACTGCCACCAGCCAAAACTCGATCAGGGGGGGCGGAGACGTGCCCCCTCGACTAACAGACCCCGGGGAAATCAAATTGCCCCGACCAGTACGTCCACAATATGATGGTTTGTACCAGTTTCTGTTAATAATTTGGGACTAGTAAAGCCAATGGTGACTTTACATGCCCTGGGAGACAGTAGTCAGTCCCAGGGTATGGAGTCTATGGTGGGGTGTCACTATGACACCCCTGTGTCACTGCACGGAGGGTGCTGTGTAACACACATAGTAAAAACACGAGACCCTATGGAGTAAAGGACCCCATAGCCCATAAAACACATAAACAGTCAAAGGAACACCATAAATCATGTCCAAGAGTGGGAGAAAAAGAGTCTCACTCTTGGCAAGAGAAAAAAAAAACTCCAGAAATCCAGCAAAGCTGCTGGGGGACTCACTAGGTTAGGAAATTCAGCCTAAAGAGAGAATTCTCCCTAACAGAGTGAAATCTATCTAGCCAGGATCGCAAGAAGAGTGAAATCTATCTAGCCAGGATCGCAAGAAGAGTGAAATCTGTCTAGCCAGGATCGCAAGAAGAGTGAAATCTGTCTAGCCAGGATCGCAAGAAGAGTGAAATCTAGCCAGGATCGCAAGAAGAGTGAAATCTTTCTAGCCAGGATCGCAAGAAGAGTGAAATCTAGCCAGGGTTGCAAGAAGAGTGAAATCTAGCCAGGATCGCATGAAGAGTGAAATCCATCCAGGATCGCAATACGAGTGAAATCTAGCCAGGATCGCATGAAGAGTGAAATCGAGCCAGGATCCCAAGAATAGTGAAATCTAGCCAGGATCGCAAGAAGAGTGAAATATAGCCAGGATCGCAAGACGAGTGAAATCCAGCCAGGATCGCAAGAAGAGTGAAATCTAGCCAGGATTGAATGAAGAGTGAAAACTAGCCAGGATCGCAAGAAGAGTGAAATCCAACCAGGATCGCAAGAAGTGTGAAATCTAGCCAGGATCGCAAGAAGAGTGAAATCCAGCCAGGATCGCAAGAATTGTGAAATGCATCCAGGATCGCATGAAGAGTGAAATCCATCCAGGATCGCAAGACGAGTGAAATCTAGCCAGGATCGCATGAAGAGTGAAATCCAGCCAGGATCGCATGAAGAGTGAAATCCAGCCAGGATCGCAAGAAGAGTGAAATCTAGCCAGGATCGCAAGAAGAGTGAAATCCAGCCAGGATCGCATGAAGAGTGAAATCCATCCAGGATCGCAAGACGAGTGAAATCTAGCCAGGATCGCATGAAGAGTGAAATCCAGCCAGGTCCGCAAGAATAGTGAAATCTAGCCAGGATCGCAAGAATTGTGAAATGCAGCCAGGATCGCATGAAGAGTGAAATCCATCCAGGATCGCAAGACGAGTGAAATCTAGCCAGGATCGCATGAAGAGTGAAATCCAGCCAGGATCGCAAGAAGAGTGAAATCTAGCCAGGATCGCAAGAAGTGTGAAATCTAGCCAGGATCCCAAGAAGCGTGAAATCTAGCCAGGATCGCACGAAGAGTGAAATCTAGCCAGGATCGCAAGAAGCGTGAAATCTAGCCAGGCTCGCATGAAGAGTGAAATCTGGCCAGGATTGCAAGAAGAGTGAAATCTAGCCAGGTTCGCAAAAAGAAGCGTGACATCTAGCCAGGATCGCAAGAAGAGTGAAATCTAGCCAGGTTCGCAAGAAGCGTGACATCTAGCCAGGATCGCAAGAAGAGTGAAATCTAGCCAGGATCGCAAGAAGCGTGACATCTAGCCAGGATCGCAAGAAGAGTGAAATCTAGCCAGGTTCGCAAGAAGCGTGACATCTAGCCAGGATCGCAAGAAGAGTGAAATCTAGCCAGGATCGCAAGAAGCGTGACATCTAGCCAGGATCGCAAGAAGAGTGAAATCTAGCCAGGATCGCAAGAAGCGTGAAAGAAATGAAGACGAGTGAGATCTATCCAGGGTCCCTGGGAGAGATCCTCCCATCCAAGAAAACTAGAGTGAGATCTATTCAGGGACCCTGGGAGAAAACCTCCCATCCAAGACCACTAGCGTGAAATCTATCCAGGGACCCTGGGAGAAAACCTCCCATCCAAGACAACTAGAGTGTAATCTATCCAGGGACACTGTGATAAATCCTCCCACCCAAGACAACTAGAGTGAGATGTAAGGGCCCTAGGAGAAATCCTTCATTTCAAGACCACTAGAGTGAGATCTATCCAAGAACCCTGGGAGAAATCCACCCATCCAAGACAACCAGAGTGAAATCTATCCAAGAACCCTGGGAGAAATCCACCCATCCAAGACCACTAGAGTGAAATTTATCCAAGGATCCTGGTAGAAAACCTCCCATCCAAGACTACTAGAGTGAAATCTATCCAGGGACCCTGGGAGAAATCCTCTCATTTAAGACCACTAGAGTGAGATCTATCCAGGGACAATAGGAGAAAACCTCCCATTCAAGACCACTAGAGTGAAATCTATCCAGGGAGCCTGGGAGAAAACCTCCCATCCAAGACTACTAGAGTGAAATCTATCCAGGGACCCTGGGAGAAATCCTCCCATCCAAGACTACTAGAGTGAAATCTATCCAGGGACCATGGGAGAAATCCGCCCATTCAAGACCACTAGAGTGAGATCTATCCAGGGACCCCAGGAGAAAACCACCCATCCAAGACGACTAGAGTGAAATCTATCCAGGCACCCTGGGAGAAAACCTCCCATTCAAGACCACTAGAGTGAGATTTATCCAGGGACCCTGGTAGAAATCCTCTCATTCAAGACCACTAGAGGGAAATGTGTCCAAGGACCCGGGGAGAAATGATCAAAGTCAAGACCGCTTGAGTGAAATTTATATAAGAACAATAGAGAGATATGCCTGGGCACGGGTCAGATGAGGTAAGTTGTTTCATTGTTGTTTGCTTCTGGACAGCAGCCATTGCTGCCAACTGGGCCCATGCCACGAGGCTCACCTGAGGGCACATATAACATTGCTTTGGAAAGTCCCTAAGTTTGGGATGTACTGTCAGCGTTCCCAAGTTTCTTGTAGCCATGCGTGAGAAGACGATCCGTTTGGCTTTTGCTTCGATTTCTAGGACTTGTAGGTTTTCCTATATTTAAAATGAGAAGTAAAAAATTACAAGACCCAGTTTTCAAACGAAAAAAAACAGGACTGGATGGCCTTCTCACATGTGGTCGCAGAAAACTTGAAAGCTGTGTGTACACTTTCTGTATGTATATATATTACTAGAGACTGGACGGCAGAGAATATTCACTCAAGCCTAGCCAGGAGGCCTAACTAGATGAGCTAAAGACGAACAGAATCAGCGAAAGACCCATGAAATGTGTCATCCCACCTTTGGTTTGGGCCCCCTGCCAGCAGACATTTGAAGCTCAAAGGCCCTCCAGAAGCTGCTGCCTGCTGAACTAACATACTTGGGCAGATCAGTCATGCAGAGAGCATAATTGTAAGAAAGCATGTAGCGCTCTGTTGAATCCTCACAGTGGTGCTGATGCGTGACAAAGATAAACCTGTGCAGGGGTACAGAGAATTCAATGTGTTCATGTTAAGCCTGCATTGTGACACTTTGCATGTCTGTTTCTCCATACCTCAAAACCAATACCTGGCTTCCTGCCTCCAAATTCCCACAACACAAAAACAGGCCTCTGCACGTCCCAGAAAACAACACCAGGTGTCTTTGCTCCTCTGCCAAAACAAAAAACTCATAGCTGGCTTCTTGCCCCCCCACCTCAACAACACAAAACCACAGTGCACTCAAGTGTCCCATTGCCATGCGTGAAAAGGTCATCCAGCCGTTTTTTTCTTTGGGTTCTTTGACTTGTAGTTTTGTCTTTCTGAACATAGTCACATAATTCTAAGAAAAAAACAACACTGGATGACTTTATCGTGACTGGCATTATAAACTTGAGTCTTGTAAACCATATTTGGTAACCTGCCTCTCCATACCACAAAATACAAGATGCACATGTATCCTGTTTTCGCACACCCCATAACACAAATCCTACACCTGTATCCTTCCCACCACCCCCCACAGCACAAATCCATCCCTCCTGATCTGCCTCCCTACTCCTCGCTCACAAAACCAATACCTGTGGCCTGCCTCCCCACCCCTCGTAACACAAAACCAATACCTGTGATCTGCCTCCCCACTCCTCGCACTACAAAACCTATACATCTGTCCTACCTCCTTGCAACACAAAACCAATACCTGTGTCCTACCTCCCAAGCCCTCGCAACACAAAACCAATACCTGTGTCCTACCTCCCCACCCCTCGCAACACAAAACCAATACCTGTGTCCTGCCTCCCCACCCCTCGCAACACAAAACCAATACCTGTGTCCTACCCCCCCACCTCTCGCAACACAAAACCAGTACCTGTGTCCTACCCCCCCACCCCTCGCAACACAAAACCAATACCTGTGTCCTAACTCCCCACCCCTCGCAACACAAAACCAATACCTGTGTCCTACCTCCCACCCCTCGCACACAAAACAAATACCTGTGGCCTGCCTCCCCACCCCTCGCACACAAAACCAATACCTGTGGCCTGCCTCCCCACCCCTCATAACACAAAACCAATACCTGTGTCCTGCCTCCCCACTCCTCGCACTACAAAACCAATACCTGGCATCCCTCCTCCCCACCCCTCGCAAGACAAGCCCAATACCTGTGTCCTACCTCCCCACCCCTCGTAACACAAAACCAATACCTGTGTCCTACCTCCCCACCCCTCGCAACACAAAACCAGTACCTGTGTCCTACCTCCCCACCCCTTGCAACACAAAACCAATACCTGTGTTCTACCTCCCCATCCCTCGTAACACAAAACCAATATCTGTGTCCTACCTCCCCATCGCTAGTCACACAAAACCAATGGCTGTGCCCTACCTCCCCACCCCCCACTTGTCACTGAATGAAATGAGTAAATAATGTATTTAACATATTTGCTCCAGGCACAGGTCACCTTCCATGATGTCCCTGCCTATTTCTCAGAAGAGGAGTGGAAGATTTTGAAGGAGTGGCAGAAGGAACTCTACAGGAATGTGATGAAGGAAGTTCACCAGGCTCTGCTCTCTCTGGGTAAAGTTACACCCCTGATCTTTAAAAAGTGGATTTATGGTCTATGAAATGGCTGCCTTGTTTTATACGCTCCTCATTCTAAGATTGCCTCATGCTCCTGAGGGTTCATGTGCTGGTGAGTTGGGAAGCTCCACATAGTAGCAGTAAGGAAGGCATGAGGCGTGTGAGCAGTGAAAGGGAAAGACTGCACTTATCACAGCTGCTCAGAGAGCCGGTGAAAGCAAATGGTACTGGGTAAGCAGAGGCCACAGTGTCGGTATTGTGCCAGAGTTGAAGCCCTGCAGTGACCACCCCAGAGGCAGATGGAAGGAAGCAAAGAGCAAACAAAAAACAATTCCCCCAAACCCTCCCAGCGTCAGATGTCGCTTAGAATGTTTTGGGCAAAGCGAGCAGGGCTTAGTAGTTCTTTGTGCGGAGGATGTGGCCTAACAGTGCGGCAAAGCATCTTGCGGGACCAATCTTGATTGAATGGCGTGCGTTTCTTCCTCTGTTCTAATGGCGTAGCGCAGCTTAATGAAGTGCTGCCATTTTGCTCAGGGGGTGTACTGTCAGTGTTGCGGTAGCAACGGTGCAAATATTCCTATTGTATGTTCTGTATCCCTCGCTTGAACGGATTGTGACCAGGTGTCGCTCCTCCTTGTTGCCCATAGAGATGTGTACTCAAAAGGAAGACCAGTCCTATTCTGGTAGGATTGGGGACAGTAAGAGAGCAATACAAAGCAGGGGTCCTACCAGTGGAAAAACAGTGATCCACTTATAATTCATTATACTTATTAATTCTGATCTGTTTATATAATAAATGAACATCAATCGCCCAATTGTGATGAGCCACAGGACATGAAGTGACACACGGATAGAACTTAACTATTTATTTAATTTAATTGTTTTCTTTATAACATGCCTAATACCGTACCTGAGTTTGGTTTCTAAGCATGGATCCGGGATTCAAACCTCTTGCGTGGTCTTGCTTCCAAGACCAGCGCGTTGCCCCTGTGCCATCCACCGTTCACTATCAGTTCAACAAGCTTGGATAATCCCGCAGTTACATTGCATCACTGTTCTTAGAACACTGTACTTCCGTTGTTTTAAAACGGATAGTTCGGTTCTAGCTGTGTGTCACTTCATGTCCTGTGTCTGATCACAATTGGGCGATTGTTGTTCATTTATTACACTCTGCAATAGTGTAAAAGTGTGAAGAAGATTACACATCCCTCTGGGCGGTGTCTTTTTAATTATGCATTCAAAGAATCATTGAATACACATTGTATTAAATCATACATGGAAAAGGTGTAGTAACATAACCTTAGCTACTACTCCTGTGAAACATAATATTCGATTCATGCAACAGATTAATAAGCATACTGCTAAATAGATCACTGCAGATTAATAAGCATAATGCTAAGTAGATCACTGCAGATTAATAAACATAATGCTAAGTAGATCACTGCAGATTAATAAGCATAATGCTAAATTGATCACTGCAAATTAATAAGAATAATGCTAAGTGGATCACTGCAGATCAATAAGCATAATGCTAAGTGGATCACTGCAGATCAATAAGCATAATGCTAAGTAGATCACTGCAGATTAATAAGCATAATGCTAAGTGGATCACTGCAGATCAATAAGCATAATGCTAAATTGATCACTGCAGATTAACAAGCATAACGCTAAGTAGATCACTGCTGACCAATAAGCATAATGCTAAATTGATCACTGCAAATTAATAAGAATAATGCTAAGTGGATCACTGCAGATCAATAAGCATAATGCTAAGTGGATCACTGCAGATCAATAAGCATAATGCTAAATAGATCCCTGCAGATTAATAAGCATAATGCTAAGTAGATCACTGCAGATTAATAAGCATAATGCTAAGTGGATCACTGCAGATTAATAAGCATAATGCTAAGTGGACCACTGCAGATTAATAAGCATAATGCTAAGTAGATCACTGCAGATTAATAAGCGTAATGCTAAATGGATCACTGCAGATTAATAAGCATAATGCTAAATAGATCATTGACGATTAATAAGCATAATGCTAAATGGATCACTGCAGATTAATAAGCGTAATGCTAAGTAGATCACTGCAGATTAATAAACATAATGCTAAATGGATCACTGCAGATTAACAAGCATAACGCTAAGTAGATCACTGCAGATTAATAAGCATAATGCTAAATGGATCACTGCAGATTAATAAGCGTAATGCTAAGTAGATCACTGCAGATTAATAGATTAATAAGCATAACCCTAAATAGATCACTGCATATTAATAAACATAATGCTAAATTGATCACTGCAGATTAATAAGCATAACGCTAAGTACATCACTGCAGATTAATATGCATAATGCTAAGTAGATCACTGCAGATGAAGAAGCATAATGCTTAGTGGATCACTGCAGATGAAGAAGCATAATGCTAAATGGCTCACTGCAGATTAATAAGCATAATGCTAAATGGGTCACTGCAGATTAAAAAGTAAAACGATAAGTGGATAACTCCAGATTAATAAACATAATGCTAAGTAGATCACTGCAGATTAATAAGCATAATGCTAAGTGGATCACTGCAGATCAATAAGCATAATGCTAAGTAGATCACTGCAGATCAATAAGCATAATGCTAAGTGGATCACTGCAGATTAATAAGCATAACGCTATGTGGATCACTGCAGATTAATAAGCATACTGCTAAGTGGAGGTAGGACCCTCGCTTTGTATTGTTCTGTTGCCCATAGAGACTCATGGAGCTGATGAAACCTAAAGTGACACATACATGGTGTTTGCATGTTGTTCTTTGTAGGCCTAGAAGCTCAGGTGGGGACTGATCTTTTTGGGAAGGGGGTCAGATGGATGTTCAAACTATTGAGTCTCTTGCATAATGGCTCATCGGCTGAGAGGGCCTACCCTCAATAGACAGGAAGCAAAGTTGCAATACACCTATCACATGTGTGCCTTTACGGTAAACCATTTGAAGACACTCACATGTCTTTGACTCCACTATGTTGATCTGGGACACATTTCTCAGTACTGTCCGTACACAGTGGTGTGGCATATTTCCCAGTAACGTCCTTACACAGAGCTGTGGCATATTTCCCAGTACTGTCCTTACAAAGAGCTGTGGCATATATCCAGTACTGTCCCTAATGCATCAGGCTTTGTCATATTTCCCAGCACTGTCCTTACAAAGAGCTGTGGCATATATCCAATACTGTCCCTAATACATCAGGCTTTGTCCTATTTCCCAGTACTGTCCTTACAAAGAGATGTGGCATATATCCAGTACTGTCCCTATTGCATCAGGCTTTGCCATTTTTCCCAGTACTGTTCTTACGTAGAGCTGTGGCACATTTTTGAGAACTGTCCTTACAAAGTAATGTGACATATTTCCCAGTACCATCCTTTAATGGAGCTGTGGTATATTTCCGAGTACTGTCACTGTTGCATCGGTCTTTGTTGTGTTTCCCAGTACTGTCCTTACACATTGCTGCAGCATATTTCCCAGTAACGTACTTACACAGAGCTGTGGCTTATTTCCCAGTACTGTCCCTAATGCATCAGGCTTTGTCCTATTTCATAGTAAACGTTCTTACACAGTGCTGTGGAATATTTTCCAGTACTGTCCCTAATGCATTAGGCTTTGTCCTATTTCCCAGTACTGTCCTTAAATGGAGCTGTGGTATATTTCCCAGTACTGTCCTTACACAGTGCTGTGGCATATTTCCCAGTACTGTACTTGCATAGAGCTGTGGCATATTTCCCAGTACCATCCTTACATGGAGCTGTGTTATATTTCTGAGTACTGTCCCTGTTGTACCATTCTTTGTCATGTTTCCCAGTACTGTCCTTACACAGTGCTATGGCATATTTCCCAGTACTGTCCTTACACAGTGCTGTGTCATATTCCCCAGTACTGTCCTTACACAGTGCTGTGGCATATTTCCCAGTACTGTACTTGCATAGAGCTGTGGCATATTCCCAGTACCATCCTTACATGGAGCTGTGTTATATTTCTGAGTACTGTCCCTGTTGTACCATTCTTTGTCATGTTTCCCAGTACTGTCCTTACACAGTGCTATGGCATATTTCCCAGTACTGTCCTTACACATTGCTGTGGCATATTTCCCAGTACTGTACTTGCATAGAGTTGTGTCATATTTCCCAGTACCATCCTTACATGGAGCTGTGTTATATTTCTGAGTACTGTCCCTGTTGCACCATTCTTTGTCATATTTCCCAGTACTGTCCTTACACAGAGCTGTGGCTTATTTCCCAGTACTGTCCCTAATGCATCAGGCTTTGTCCTATTTCCTAGTAAACGTTCTTACACAGAGCTGTGGAATATTTCCCAGTACTGTCCCTAATGCATCAGGCTTTGTCCTATTTCCCAGTACTGTCCTTAAATTGAGCTGTGGCATATTTCCCAGTACTGTTCTTACACAGTGCTGTGTCATATTCCCCAGTACTGTCCTTACACTGTGCTGTGGCATATTTCCCAGTACTGTCCTTACACAGTGCTGTGGCATATTTCCCAGTACTGTACTTGCATAGAGCTGTGGCATATTTCCCAGTACCATCCTTACATGGAGCTGTGTTATATTTCTGAGTACTGTCCCTGTTGTACCATTCTTTGTCATGTTTCCCAGTACTGTCCTTACACAGTGCTATGGCATATTTCCCAGTACTGTCCTTACACATTGCTGTGGCATATTTCCCAGTACTGTACTTGCATAGAGCTGTGGCATATTTCCCAGTACCATCCTTACATGGAGCTGTGTTATATTTCTGAGTACTGTCCCTGTTGCACCATTCTTTGTCATGTTTCCCAGTACTGTCCTTACACAGTGCTGTGGCATATTTCCCAGTAAACGTCCTTACACAGAGCTGTGGCATATTTCCCAGTACTGTACTTGCATAGAGCTGTTGCATATTTCCAATACTGTCCCTATTGCATCAGGCTTTGTCATTTTTCCCAATATTGTCATTATATGGTGCTGTGGTGTATTGCCAAGTACTGTCCCTATTGCATGTATTGTTGTCATAGTTGCCAGTACCATCCTTACATGGAGCTGTGGTATCTTTCCCAGTACTGCTCCTATTGCATCAGGCTTTGTCATATTTCCTAGTACCGTTTTTTATGACACAGGGCTGTGCTATATTTCCCATAACTGTCTTTACTATATGGCAGTGTCATCATATTGCACGGGATAGCCACATACTATATTTTATATTCATATTGTTAGCATTCACATTACTGCCTTTCTGTGTCCCAGGATCTTTGCCTGTTCTCTGTCACCACAGCTATTGCTTGATTTATCTTTGTCGGAGGTTTCACCATTCCCTCAGTGATATCTTCTTGGAATCAGACACATCCTTAGAGATGAGCTATCTAATGTCAGCACTTCTCTTTTTGGGTGTATATCAGTGATACAAGGGTTAATTCTTAGGTGCCAACAGCTAAGCCTTTTCACATTTTGTGATTGTAGGTACTCCTTTTGTGTTGAGGATTTGAACAGCTTCATCTCTGCATGGTGATGGGCCACAGATCCTGATTTTCTCTTCTTTGAGGCGTAGCGATTTGTCTTGTGTGTTTTCCATTTCAAAGTGTAATCAGAGGTTCTTCAAGACAATTGGCTTTTGCATGATGTTTGTAGCTAATTTGGTCTTTTTTTCGGCTGGGTGTACTGGGCTTGTGTTCACTTGGAGCTTACCTGGACTGTCAACCTGTGCGCTTACTGGAAATGCCAATCTTACTGGGAATATCGAACTGGGAGCTTGGAGGAATATCAAACTGGATGCTTACTAGAAATCCGTTAGTTGCTCAATATACCTCTAACCTAGATTACATATGTTCCAAGCTTTAGGAACGTCAATGGGTGCATGTTTCCACCCACATATGTTCATCTTTTAATGGAAAGGTTTAAATATGTTTTCTCATCTGAACAATGGAAGAAATGTGGTAACATATGAATGCAACATAATTTATTTTTCTCCTGGGAAGAAGGTGGTGAAGACCTTATAGATTTCAGTAATTGGATCAATATAGTTAATCAAATTTATATTCCCAGTTGGCCTGTCTCAAATCCACTTTCTAGGCGCAGAAGTTTCCATTGATAATTGCTAAATCCAACCACACTCAGTTCTTCTAATCCAACCACACTCAGTTCTTATAATTCAGCCACACTCAGTTCTTATGATCCAGCCACACTCAGTTCTTATAATCCAACCAAACTCAGTTCTTATAATCCAACCACACTCAGATTTTATAATCCAACCACACTCAGTTTTTATAATTCAACCACGCTCCGTTTTTATAATCCAACCACACTCAGTTCTTATGATCCAGCCACACTCAGTTCTTCTAATCCAACCACACTCAGTTCTTATAATTCAGCCACACTCAGTTCTTATGATCCAGCCACACTCAGTTCTTATAATCCAACCAAACTCAGTTTTTATAATCCAACCACACTCAGTTCTTATAATCCAGCCACACTCAGTTTTTATGATCCAGCCACACTCAGTTCTTCTAATCCAGCCACACTCAGTTCTTATAATTCAGCCACACTCAGTTTTTATGATCCAGCCACACTCAATTCTTATAATCCAACCAAACTCAGTTTTTATAATCCAACCACACTCAGATTTTATAATCCATCCACACTCAGTTTTTATAATTCAACCACGCTCCGTTTTTATAATCCAGCCACACTCAGTTCTTATGATCCAGCCACACTCAGTTCTTCTAATCCAACCACACTCAGTTCTTATAATTCAGCCACACTCAGTTCTTATGATCCAGCCACACTCAGTTCTTATAATCCAACCAAATTCAGTTCTTATAATCCAACCACACTCAGATTTTATAATCCAACCACACTCAGTTTTTATAATTCAACCACGCTCCGTTTTTATAATCCAACCACACTCAGTTCTTATGTATTAAATTAATAGAAGTGCCCATGAATATCTTGAAGATCCAGCAACAGCCATGTACGATCAGTTCTTCCTAAGGGGATATTTGAGAGGAAAGGAAGAGGGCGCAGTTGTAAGAAGCCACTCATGCTCAGCGATCACATTTATGAACACTGGTAGTTACAACATTGAAATCCAATAAGCTGAATTGCGCTTTAACATATGTACCTTCGCTACATCCACTTAAATACGCAAGCAACAAATATTGGACAATATTGAAAAACGATAATGCATTCAAGAGCAATATCTATCAAGGACACTGGGAAATAGATTACTGATGTCACCCTCAAGATTGCCAGCATAAAGGAAGCTGTATCCCCTGCAGCCACTCCCTGCATTAAAAGTAAGGGGAAGTATACCAGCACTGCCCCAAACACACAGGAGGACACCAATACAAAATTCAGAAAAGGGAAACTCTTCAGCCTGAGAAAGCTCCTTCGCAGCCAGCAACAAACACAGTCTGACGTGGGATCCAAGATGGCAGCTTCCCCCACAAAACTCAGGACTACAAAGCATTGTGGCCATTGAGCATGGCTAGAGACAGCATGTAACTCCTCTGGCTTATCAGAGGGAAGCTAGTCATTCCAAGCACTATATACGAGCTAGCTGCAGGGGCAAGAGTGAAAGGGAGTTTTGCGGTACACAGGAGGCGCATTTCGGTGTTAAAGAGGAAGAAGAAGATTGCTGGAGCAGAGAGTTGGAGTGATGGGTTGGGTGTAAAGCCTGGAGTGGAAAGGCAGATTGCAAGACCCAGAGAGTAGGGGAATATTGCTGGAGAAGTCAGGCTGATTGTGAGACCTGGAGACTGGACCAGATATACAGAAAAGGAAATTAAGGGGGGACCAAAAGGCAGGCGAGAAGAGTCCTGGCCATGGTCCTAGTCAAGAATAGGACAGAAGAAGCAAAGGCAGAGACCTTTGATGAGGAAAAGAAACGGAAGGTGAAGACAAAGTTACTTCTAAGGGGAAGGCAGAGCAGGGAAGGGCAGAGGTCCTGCCAAGAGAGAGGGCGGAGGCCCCGTACATAGAGAAGGAGGAAGTGCCCAAGAGGTGTCAGAGGCTGAAAGGGTAGAGACTGTGGCTGCCTTGGTGCTGATCAGACTTGATTATTTTAACGTTTTATATCTGGCTCAGCCAAAAGGCACAACCCAGCGACTGCAGTGTCTTCAGAACCTTGCTGCCCGGGTGGCTACGGGGACTCCCTTTGGGGCTCACATCTCCCCTGTGCTTCGCACCCTGCATTGGCTCCCCGTCATGCGGCGGATTAGGTTTAAGGCCTTGTGCATTTTTGTAAATTTTTTTAAATTTTTTATTATTGTTTAATCAAGACAGATTTTTACAATACAATACTTTCTTAGCGATTGCTGACAATGGATCAGTGCTTATCTAAGTGTTGCAGTTTCATTTGCAGGTTTTTGCACGTGACTTGTTGCTTGTTCACCGGTATTGCCGTTAAGTAGGTTTTGCTCAATGTGTTCTAACATTTTAGCCGTAGCAATTTGCCAGGTAATTTTATTGCCTCCAATGAGTCTGCGCCACCATGTGTTTTCTTCCTGCAGGATGTCAAAACCATCTAATTGCCGCAAATAGTGCTGTCTGCTAGATGCAGTAGCAGGACATACCATGAGTAAATGTCTTATTGTCTCTTTTAAGGGATGTGTGGTGTTGTCACAGAATCTACAGCCGTTTGTTTGGGCTTGTCCTCTGATGTGTAATATCTCATTTGTTTTTAATAGATTAAGTCGTGCTCGTAGGATTAAGTTTTGCGCCTGTTTGTTCGGAAATTGCTTTATAAAACTTTGCAACTCATTTCTTTTCCGCGTGTTGAGTGGCAAATGAGAGGTAAGCTGTAATTTAGCAGATGTTATTGTCCTTGCCCAGTCTGCATCTTTGATTTTTCGTAAAACTTTACATGGGTTACCAATAAGTTCTTCTTCGTCTGATGCAATTTCGTGTAGCACCGCAAGATTTTTGGTGTCCGTTTCGCGTTTTATCATATTGAAAATCTTGTTACTGCTGTCCATTCTGGTCTTTCTGAAAAGCATGATGGTGTTGCAGGTTACTGTGCATTCTAATGGCTGGAGACTTAGTTCCCGGCGAATGGCTGCCCCTAATGTGGAATTGGGTAGATTCAGTATTTTACGCCAGAACAAGGCCTCCAGTTTTGCCCATATTCGCTTAGGGATTGCGGGCATTGCTTCAGTCTCATATGTAACAGCCGGCACAACCTTCATTTTATAGAAGTTTAGTGTTGGCACGAGTGAGTATTTTCCGAATTTGCTATCGATGGCCTTTGCTTGTGCCACTAGTTTGTTCATCTTCGCGTACAGTTCGGATTGCATTGTGGCTTCTTGACATGAACTGTCCAGGAGTACTCCAAGATATTTGAACGTATTCACAATCTCAATTTTTGTTTGACCCAGCTGCCAGTTGAAGTTGCTAGATTTTTTATTATGATTTTGAAGAATCATGATTTTTGTTTTGCTTATATTGATTTCTAGATGGTTGACCATAGCATACTGTTGTAACACGTTGAGTTTGCGTTGTAGCCCTATTTGCGTTTGATCGAATATAGTGAGGTCATCAGCATACATAAGGTGACCAATTTCTGTCGTCCCAAGTTTTGGCGGAAAAGCTCTTACTGTTTTCGCAATTTCTTGCATATCGCCGATATCGGTTAAAAAAAAGAGCGGAAGCCAGCGGACACCCTTTTTTCACTCCACGTGTGCTGTTGATTTCGGCTGACAGTTCTCCTTCACAACTAAGTCGCACTCTCATTGTGGTGTTACGGTGTAGAGCTTGTATCAGAGCCAAGATGTCATCGGGGCAGTTCCACTCCTTTAGCTTCTTCCATAAGAGTGGTCTCTCTACTCGGTCGAAAGCTTGTGTGAAGTCAATGAAGACCATGAATAAACTGCACCTATTTTGCAGGGCTTTACTTTTTAATATGCTGCAAGCCAGGATGTTGCACGTGGTGCCTGCATTTTTTTTTGATGAAAGTCGTCGTTACATTCTGCCGAGGCAGCCCACACTTGAAATCTCTTCATTAATAGTGAGGCGTAAACTTTGCCTATGACGTCTAGTAGGGATATGGGACGAAAGTTCATTGGATCCGTTAGATTGCCTTTTTTGTAAATCGGTATGATTATCGCTTTTGTCCATGACTTGGATATTGATCTAGATTCAGTGCAGCGGCGAAAGATGGCACTCATGAGACTGGCCCATTCCGTTGGATATGTTTTCAATTCAGCGCTCGAGATACCGTCTGGGCCGGGAGCTCTTGAGTTTTTTAATTTCTTAATTACGTCCAGAATGTCCTCTTTACTTTCTATGTTGACCCATTTTGCTGCTTCCAATTGGTGCTCACTACTGTTGTCCATTTTCGCTGCTTTGAAGACTGTTTCAAAGTGCTTTTCCCACGTGTGTTGACTGATGTTATTCAAAATTTGATTGTCTAACGTTTTTCCTGTATCTCTTAGTAGGGTCCAAAAGTCTCTGCTATTATTCGTAATGAGTGGTTTTGTGAATTGTTCTGCATCAGCCTTGTGTCTAAGCATCCTCACCCATGCTTTGTACCTTGTCTTAATGCCTTTGATGATTTTGGGCACTTCTACTGGCATGTTCTTATGTGCACCTCGTAACGCTCTTCTGTATTCACGCCTTTTTTCAATTAATTCTTTATTATATACATGTTTTGTGTCCCATCTTGTTGCATTCCCACTTCTTTTTGTACGACACTTGTGCGGGATCAGCAAGGGTTGGTAATCAACTGCATTCTCTGATTCTGAGTGTAAAGCCGCTTTATATTTTGTTGTTTCTTTGACGATGTCCTTGGCGCTTATTTTAATTCGAATACCTTGGGCATCAGGCTCGACTTGGAGGCTTGTTTGAGTGTTAGTATTGTTTACTAAATGCCTGATGTTTCTAGCAGATTGTGATCACTTGCTGTCGTGCGCCGGACATTGAAGTCCTTCTTAATATGCAGTAACGGCTGTGAGACAAAGATGTAATCAATCGTAGATGCAGAGAGTGCACGCTCCCACTTTGGTAATCTATTTGCGTACGGAAATGCATCGTCCAGATTATGCAGCCCACGCGAGCTGGTGAACTTGAGCCATTCTTTGCCTCGTTGTTCTATAGCATGAGGGGCTACGGTTGATCTTGTATTTTTTGTTGCTTTACAAATTGCATTTAAATCTCTGCATACGAGAATTGTTGTCGCTAGATGTTCAGATGTGGCTGTGTCAATTGCATCCTCGCACAGTGCAATGCATTTTTTTGCACTTATTGTTGCGGGATTCCAATAGGTGTTGACTAAAATGGCTTTTGTGAACTCTGCTTTTGTTTTCTTGCATCTTGCCAGGAGAGTATTACTGCCAGAATTGATTGATTTGCGGTTATTGTTTTTTCAATTGATACTCCACATCCATTTCGACACGCCGTCATCAGCTCTGAGGTTGGTCGCCCTTTACAGCCTCTTGCGGCTGGTGCTAGAATGATCTGATAGCCTTCCATCGTTGGCGTTTTTTGCAGCCATGTCTCCTGGAGACATATGATATCAAATTCTTCAAGATTTGGTCCCCCTGGAACCGTCAAGTGTGCATGTCCTCGCGTATTTCAAGAGCATAGCGTTACTTTTTTTGGTCACTCCTCGGTCTGGTCGCTTGTCGCTGTCTCTGATCGCAAGCATGGCTATTTCTTACGGTGCAGTGCGAGTGCTTTCGGGAGCCAAGCCCATAACCCTGTTTTGCTGCTTTCAGGAGCATTTTGGTTTTGTCCTGTCGGGCTATTGTCTACTTATTGTGTAATTGTTCTTGTCGTTACGCTCTCGTTGTTGTATGCCCGTTGCTCTTTTATCGTTTGCTTTTCCTCACGTGTTTTGCCTTGGTACAAGCCATTTTTAATTGTCGGGCGCTCGATGTTACGTGTTACATCCTCCGCTCTGTAATGTCTCTGTGTTAGTTTACACACCTTTGTTCTTTTGTGTTCTTTTTGTGGACTTTACTCTTTCTGTTGCTTGAAGTACGCCCTGTTATCTGGTTTTGCTTTTCTGTCTCTTGTTTGTATTTCCTGGTGTGTGGTGATTCCTTCCATGTTTTCTTGATGTTTTCGTGACATTGCTTCTTCTATGTGGTATCCATGTTTGTAGATGTCATCTTGATACTTTTGTATCATTTTGTAAACCGTGGTGGAATCAAGATGAAACAGTGCCACTGCCCTCTGTCGATTATGCCATGGTTCGACTATTTTTATGTCGTCCAATTGTAGCCCTTTCAAGCTAGAAATTCGGTGCAGTATTGCCAAGACAGTTCTCCTGTTTAAAATGAGGTCTCCTTTGTTGCTGTTTTTTTGTGTCATTTTGAGTGTTCACCTAAAATCTTTCTTTTTATTTGGTTTACCAGACACGTTGCCCTCTGCTTTAACCCTTGTATGGCTCGTGTAGCGGGACAATCTTTGGTTGTTGCAATCTGTACCATGCTGATGTGTTATTTTCGCTGGTGCTTGCCCCTCGAAGGTTTCCCCTTGCTGTTTTCTTTTTGTTTCGTGATGGGGTACTTGTGAGTTTTCTTGTTCTCATCGGTTGTCCCTCGATTTCCCTTCTGTGCTTTCTCTTCTCCCTTGCGTCTCATTTACGTGTTTGTTCGCTTCAACACGACTGCTTTTAGATTTAGTCTGATCTTCCGGTTTTGTATTTGTGTTTCTTTGTGAGCTATGTTTTTGCTCGTATTGCTTCTTCACCTCAGCTGTTTGCCAACGATAGATCAAACAATTTCGTTTCTCCTCAAGAGTTTCAAAGTCGCGGTCTTTGTGAGCTTTGTTGTTGTTTGTTTTCACAATTGGGGATGGTTCAACTGATCTGTGGCTCTTCTCTGTCATTTGCTTAGATTGTTCTGGCGTCATCGCTAGATGTACATCATCATCTGGGTACACACTCAACTTCATTAGGTTGTCTTCAGGATCTGCTGCCTCTGATTGGCTTACTGGCACTGGCTTTTCTTTATTTATTTTTTCTATTTTCTGATTTTGTCTGTCCAACACTGTATTGTGGGGAAATCTCTGCTGTATGTTGTCTATTGGTGGTGAAGTGGCTCCTTTCAGTATGCTCATCCTCGCCACTGTTGCTGTAATGTGTTTATTGTTCCTGTTTTTGATGAATCTGAATTATTAGTTATTATGGTTCTTGCGGTGCTGGTGTCGCCTTTATCTTTAGGCTTGATTGGGTCAAAAATGCCATAAGTTGATTCTGTGACTTCGTCGCCACACTTATTATTTGGAGTTGCTTTGTTTAATACCAGGACTACCTTTGCAGCTTGTTTTACTTTGCCCGTAGTTGCCTTGTCGGTGGTACTATATGTATCCATTGTATCTCTTAATTGAGTCTGTACTTCGACACTTTTTGTCGACTTCTGTTCCGCTGTTAAGTCGATAATTGTTTTTGTCCGTGTTCCGACTTCGTTGCTGTTACTTTTCTTGTCTCTCGCCTCAGACTGTCCTGACCCATTACATGTAGTTTCGATTTTGGTCATCAAATTGTTGGCACACTGGTCCATCGCTTCGTTATTGTTTTGATTGTTCTGGTTTGCTGTTATATAACCTTCTAAGTGCAGAACTTTTGTCAGAATCATGGCTAAAATGGCTTGTTGGTCTTTCGCTGTGTCATTTATTGCCTCGTACAATTTGCAGAAGGGATTGAGAGCGATGGTTATGGCTGACACTATGCTTAGCAAGTCAGTTTTCTTCGACGCAAGATCCCGTGATGTGCTGGGTGTTTGCGAAGTCGTACTTCTACCATATGTATGTGGAAAATCACTATACCTCCTTCTAGGAGTGTGTGGATAGCTGGCAGCTTTCTGAGTTTTCGATGGCGATACATAATCCTCTGAGAATATTCGATGTGACTTCTTTTTATGCTGCTTGCATTGTTCCTCCTGTTCTATCACGCCCTGCTGATTACTTGGTGTTGCTGTATTTGCTAAGTTTGGGCTTGCTGATATTTCTGTTTCCACAGGACTTTCAGGTCCTGCAGTCTTGCTTCCTTCTGTCTTTGGGGACTGAGATATTGTGTCCTGTTTTTGTAATGCCGGTTTGGCAGATGCTTCCCTTTGATATGGGAGTGGCTCATGTCGGGCCTCTGGTTCCTTTGTCTGTGCCTGTGTTTCACCACTTTGAACTTCCTTTGTCAGATTTTCATTTGTGTCTGACCTGTTATCACTGGCAGCATTTACCTTGGGTGAGTTTGGCTCATTTGGTACTGGATCTGACACTATTTCTTGGCTCTGTGGTTCAGTGTCTGTTTCTGGATCTGGCCATATCTCTATTTTGTGATTAAGTTTCCGTTGTTTAGCATGTATGCATGGTGTAATTTACCGCCGAGAGCATTTCGGCATCTGATAGTTCGCTGAATTTTTTAGCTTTTGTTGAGAGCTGAATTTCAAAGAAGTCTGTCAGCATTCGCATAGTGTTAATTTTTCTAGCAGCTGCTGAGCCTGTGCTGGTCTTCGATCCGCCTTTAATTAACTGTTGCTCATTTTTGTTTGGGGCATTGATTTTGGTTAGTAAGCTATTTTTTTTCTTATATTGAAACTTTTTGCTTTGCGTGCTCGACTTCCACTTGGTGTTTCCATTAGTCTCCCTGGCTCTCTTCTTGGAGTTTTGTGCAGTTGACAGGGTACTGTCCGTTTGCTCCTCTACGATTTGTATGTTGAATGGTGCTGGAGGACTTGTTTTACTTTTTGTGTCCTCTTTGTTGCTGTTATTGTGCACCTGTGCTTTGACGATGTGGTCGCCAGTCAACACAGTCGAACTCGTTGACCTTGCTTCAGCCTGGTCTTTCCTGTGTCCGTATGCCCCGGGACTTTCTGTTGATGTTGTGGGCTCCTGCTCGTAGCAACACTCCCAGGCCACTTCTTTCACACTCGTTCTTAACACTATTCCTAGTCGGAAAAAATCGGCTGCTGTCTCTTTTTGTTTTGCTCCCGGGCAGCTTTCTTTGCTGCCGGCACGCAACGCTGTGACTTTCTCAACAGCACCGGCTCTGCTTCGCCCCGTCTCCCCTCCGGGAGGCTGCAGCGTGACGGAGATGACGGTGCTTGTCGGGGAAGTATTCGGCGGCTGTGCCTCTGTGTTGACTACTGTTGGCAGCGACGCCAGACTTTCCTGGGATGCCGTCATGTTGTTATTTTCTAGTGCGTTGCCTAGGTCGCGGCAGCCTGCGAAATTGTGACTAAGGTCTGTTCGCTTTGGACGTGAATTAGGCATCCTGGGAGGTTGTAAGCCATAACCTTTTGTTGTGGCCGTCACACCGTGAGTGGAATCCCCACCCCCTTTTTTGGAGCTGCGTAAGCAGCGGCCGTCTTCTTCCTCCATACAACGTCAGGTAGGGGGGTGGTGTTGGTGGTGGAATGAGGGGCACTGGGTTATGTTTTGTTAGGTTTATACAAAAACTCTTTCTTTCACGATGTATCTCTAGCACAGTTTGTGAATCTTACCGTAATTAGCGGTACCAGTGTCTTAAGGTGGCACCGCTTCCGCGCGGGACACTTAACGGTTTCCTTTTTCTGATGGCGCGCCACCGCACCTAACAGCCGCACAGCAGCCAGCACCCTTTACCCCTGTCGGGCTTAACGCCGCTCGGGTGGATGGCTCAGCGCTTTGAAGGTATAGATGGTCACGTGATTGATCACCGGACAAGCGCAAGCCCCGCCTCCTTCAAGCAACGCTGAAGCTCCTGTAAGAGCCCCTCCACGGCTCGCAATGCAGGATAGAAGGTTTGTGTTGCACGAAGTAAGTCTGCAATCCGGTAAAACACACGCCGCTCGGGCAGATGGCTCAGTGCTTTGAAGGTGTAGATGGTCACGTGATTGATCACGTGCAAGCCCTGCCTCCTTCAAGCAACGCTGAAGCTCCTGCAAGAGCCCCTCCATGGCTCGCAATGCAGGATAGAAGGTTCGTGTTGCACGAAGTAAGTCTGCAATCCGGTAAAACATTGTGCCTTGTGAATTGTGCACAGAGCATTACATGGACAGGGGGCCTAGTACCTTCAATCTAAATTAATTCGCCATTTTCCTGCCCGCTACCGTCACTCTGCTGAAGCCAGTTTTTTGGTCATCCCGAGGTTCCGTAGATCTCGCATTTGAGGCTGCACCTTTTCTGTCATTGCTGCTCAAATGTGGAACGACCTACCTAGGACAGTCAAAAATGTGTCAAATCACCTACAGTTTAGGAGAATACTTAAAACCACCATGTTTAGTTCCCTGGCTGTCCGCGTTGACTAACTCTCCAGTCTCTGCCCTCTCTAGCGCCAAGATGCCTCCGGGCGAACGTTGCGCTGTATAGGTTACAATAACATAACAGAACAAACAAAATAGAGAGTCTGATCTAGGAGACCGGGAAGGTGCCCTAGATGATGGCAGAACATGTGAAGGTGGAGGACTCAACCAAGAAGGCCAAGCAATGAAAAGGTTCCCCACGGCCTAACCCAGGAAAAAGAACATACAGTGTCTTTGTGAAGTGTTGGGGAGTACTATAACAAACACCAACCATTGTGACACTTTCAATAATTAAAGTCATACAATTGAATATACTAGGTGTATCATTTGTTACAACTTGTGTCACTGTGTCTTGCAGGTGCGATGTGCAGTAATAGCTTAAAAGGTGACTACATCTGCCCTCCAGAGAGCAGTAAGTTATGTAAAGTATTCGGTATATGCAATGCAGTATTCTTCATCGATTTATTTTTGTATTTTTTATTATAATTTTTTTTTATGTCCTTGGGACAAGTTTACATAAGGCAGTCAACGTGAAAATTCAAAGAACCAGTGAATGTGCACAAATCAGACATCCATTGAATATGCACAAATCAGACATCCATTTGAAAAATAGAAATAGTCTTGCAACACTCGATTTCATAACCGATAATCACAATATCAGACAGCTTAATTTGTGTGTTGGAACAAATAATGCTGCGTTCAAGAAGATGAGATTGCGACTCAAGACTAGCCCAAGGAGAAATGTTTTGGACTAATCGGTTGAATGTTTCTACAAGGAATGACTGACGTTTTACCACGTAAATGGTTCTTCGAAATACCCAGACGCTCATGTGGGGATCTCCCCTCACAAAGCATTATTAATATTATGGAACAATTCAAACTGTGTTAATTATCCAATTTCATCATGGCCTTTATTAATAAAGTGAAAAGAAAATGTTCCATTAATACATAACAAAGATAATTCCTTAGTAATATAAAAAACACCTATTTTTTAAGATGATTTTGTACATGAAGTTCTCAAAAGAAATGAATAGAATGAAATCATTTTACTGCTGCAATGAAGACGGAGTAAATAATGAAAGAAATTGATGGGTATCCCCTTAATCGTGTACCTGGGGAACATTAAAGATCAAAAAATAAGCAAAGTGGTCACACGAAAGAAAATAATGATTTTAATTAAATTCAATAGACTCACATGTGTGAAAGCGGATATGCTCAGGTCAGTATAGATTATCTAAACTTATTTTATTAATATCATACACATAATTCCACTTAATGTATACTAGGATCTTTAAATTCCTACAAAATCTCCAAATCAAATCCTACCCAAAACAGCAATATAACATCTATTAATGAACACATATCACCTTGAACATCACCATATACAATTAGGTGTTGAAATGCTAAAATGCATAAACAATTGACTAGTTAAGGATTCTAATTTGTCTCATCCGTAATGCCTTAAGGCTAGCCATAGTATTTCTCTTCATCAGAACACATTGCATTTGTATAGATTTCATAAGCAAAGGTACAAAGTACACCTAACAAAAAAAACAAGCAGTTGCTCTCAAACATAAGAAGTACCAGTTGTATAGCATCCATTGTCAACTACAAGTATCTAGCATACAAGATATCTAGTTATGCAGTAGTTTCGACAAATCGTCATATCTAGTTCCACCCACGGCCAAAAACACCAAGGCAGGGACTGGGAGGAGCTGATAGTCGGCTTCATCAGGACTATAGCAAGCCTATGTAAACAAGGGAATTTACAATGCCGTATTATTGGATTCGCCCTGTCTGGAAATAATAAAGAAACACTTTTATATTAGATATTACAGACTCCAACACAGTAGTTCACACAAGCTTGTTTTTTCAGTGAAGCTACATTTATACACTTAAGTGGGACAGCCAAACCTCAATGATAGAGTCATCGCAGCCTACTGACTGACAAATTCAATACAAAATGTTCACGGTTATATAGGCAAATATCAGACATTATCTCAGGCATTACCCTAGACATCCCGTGATTGATTAATCATCTCTCCGTCAACTCTGCAAAATGATCCTACGTGTCAGGCAATATATGCATTTCATAGGGCACTCGCGTCAGCACACCATAAGCACATGACCGAGAATTTAAAAAACATACAGCGGAAATGTGCTTCTGTGTATAAAGGTCAAAGGTGAAACCACACGCGGAGGACCACCAATATCTATGTCAGTAATCTCTATTTGCATCATTTCTTGTATGGCAACATCCTGCATCATGAGGGGATTCCCTCTGTCACCACGGTATGGTCGTGGGGCACACGATTGGGCCAGGTATTAGCAGCATGCGGGTAAGCAATTAACAAAGAGGCAACATCATAGGATTATTAGAAACACCGTAAGCAGAAACATTCCTATTTTCCAGCCTCACAGGCTAAAGAAACCCCAAATATAATGCAAAATGTCCCATGAACCAGTGTCTACGTGTACCTGGGAACCAATCTCATGGAGCCTTTTTATGGCCTCGCGCACAGAGGTAGAAGCATCGAGTATGTACGAACAGCAGGAAGATCCTATAATTTTGCACGGTCCACCGCTCTCAGCCAAAATCATGTCTAGCACCATCCTGTTCTTTTCTAAAGCATCTGCTGTCTCAGAGATTGTGGCCTCCAAGACCCTAGCTAACCTCCTAATATCACAGGAGTTAATAGCGGGGCCAAACCAGGGAATAAAAGCTTTTATAAAATCACCGGCTATGTCTGCTGCAGTATCTCCTTGGTTCACCACATCCCTTCTGGAGCGCGATAGGGGCTTAATGACAGGTTGTGGAACATCATTGTTTTGCTTAACAGGTATGGCTGGCAATACAAATCCTAGATGGCAACGTCCTGACCTACCCTTGGGAAGCCATGTGTGCGCATGACTACCACAGTCAAAGTAAATAGAATCCCCCACATACATAGGGGCATCCATAGAAGGATGTAGGTCAGGCATGTGGTAGGTCATGTTACAATCTACGCTATATCCCACATCATAGGTCCTAGAAGCTTCTATACAGATACTAACTTGGATATCTATGTTTCTTATTTTAAAGAATGCAATCGGGTTTGTGGTAGGGGAGTTCACACGGAACTGATCAGGAGAATATAGAGCAGGAAGGGAAGGTTTGCAGTCTCAGAAAAAGGAGAAAAGTAGGAAGAAAGTGGAAAAGTAGCATTGGGCACAGTCAACAGATCACATCGGCCCTTTTTAAGGATATCCTCATCAAAATCACTTTTGTGATTCAAAGCAGTACCACGCTTGGTGCTATACCCTAAACACATCCTTCTGAGGGCATGCTCCATCTCAATACGCACAAATACTAAATAAAGCACATAACAGGAGGGAAGGAAAGGTAATGGTATCTGTTGCAGGGGCATTCCTTCCCCCACATAGGCAGGTAGCTGTAAGCAGATCCAACAATCAGAATCCTGCACACTATCATGAGTGTGATGAAGCAGGGAACTAAAAACACTCTCTCTTATTTGTTCCTTATGAGACAATTCTTCAGGTGATGGGACAGGTATAGGATCAGCAGAATATGGAGGTTTGAGCAATCTGTCTAGGAAATAAAATAAACCAAATTGGAAGGCACCCAGGAGCAGGAGAAACAACAGGAATTTGGGTTTGGAGTGATACCAAGGTCTGGCTTCAGGAGTAAGTGAGTAATAGATACTTTTTGGCATTATGTGAGAATTCCTTACAGGAAATGTTCTAACAGTAGAGGCAAAACAAGGGAAATATAAGAGTTTCAGGAGTGTTCATATGCCTCACTCCAAAGACAGTTAAAGATGCCGGTATTCACCTCCCTGGACAATCCGTGAAGAATCCATTTGTAGAGAAGGAAGCAAAGTTCATCAGGAAAAGAAGCAAATGTCAAATCAGCACAGTCACTTCAGCTTTCGTGGCCTGAGGTTATATCGTGGTCCCTCTGTCACTCCTGTGATGTTTTTGGGAGGCACGATACCTGGGGAAACATTGTACAGAGATAGACTTTGGGAATGAACAGTCCCTTTCGGCACAGATGCTTCCCATGGTAACTCAGTAGACATATTCCCAGCCAAAAATGGAGGAGCCCGTTTCACATGGCGCACATGTATCCAGTTGCGATGGTCTTCACACCTTACAGCAGTCTGGGAGGCCAGTAGAAATTGGACCGGGCCCTTCCACCGTGGCTGTAGGGTGGATGATCGCTGGAAATTCTTGGTAAAGATCCAGTCACCGGGCTGGATAGAGTGGCCTGGTCCTTCAAGAGGTTTTGGCAAGGAGTCTTTCACATGTTTATGAATAATAGACAACCTCTTAGTAAGTTCCAAACAGTAATCACTCAGCAAAGGATACGGGACATTAGACAGTTTTCTTGGACTTGGGATTCCCCATATATTTGCAGGTCATCCCATTACTACTTCGTAAGGTGATAAACCTACTCCTGAGTGTGGGACAGTACGGATGGACATTAGGACCAGGGGCAAAGCATCTACCCACTTGAGGGTGCTACTAGCACAAATGTTTGCCAATTTGCTCTTAAGGGTCAAATTGAATCTCTAAACAAGCTCCACCCCCTCTGCGTGATGTATTGTATGGAATTTCTGACGTATTCCCAACGCATGACACACTAGGTCCATTGTCTTATTAACAAAGTGAACACCATTGTCACTCCAGATTGAATGAGGCAGTCTGTATCTTGGAATGTACTCCTTCACCAAAGCCTTGGCAGTACTCAAAGCAGTATTATCCACCATAGGGAATGCTTCTGTCCATTTGCTAAACATACATACTACAACTTAAACATATTTGAATCTCTGACATTGCAGCATTTCCATGAAATCCATTTGAAGGCATTCAAAAGGCAGCTCTGGGGTCTGAAATGACCTCTTGGGGTAGGTGTACCCTTCCCTAAATTGTGTGTTAAGCAGGCAATGCAATTTTTACATGTAGCTACAGCTGTCTTTCGAGTGTTTGTATTATACCATACTTCTACCAATAAGGCCACAATTGCATCGGCACCTATATGGGAGTGTCCATGTGCCATCGTAACCTTCATAGGCACATACTTGTTAGGCAACATCCATACTCACTTATCAGATGTGTATACATAACAACCATCATCAAAGGTGGCTTTGCCGTTCCATTTCTCAAATTCCTCTTTGGATGCATCTGCTTGTATTTGTCTGACACATTCGAAAGAATTTTCAAATTTAGTATTCAGTGGTATACTCACTGATACATAGGTTAAAGTGGCAGGTGCTTGGGCAGTCAATTTAGCTGTCCTATCAGCAAAAGCATGACCTATTCCTACTTCATTTGTCACTTTTTGGTGAACGCTACTTTTAATAATAGCTAGCTGTCTAGGCGCTACTAGCGAATTCAACAACCTTGTGATCAGCATTTCATGCTGGATTTTAGTACCGTGAGAAGTAAAAAAAGCTCTCTCGGCCCATAATTTTCCAAAATGATGCACCACTCCAAAGGTGTACTGGCTATAAGTATATACATTCACTCTTAAATCAAGACTGAGCTCACATGCTCGAGTTAATGCAATGATTTCTGCTGATTGGGCAGACTGATGTGGAATTTTGCCACTTTTCAATGTAGTGATAGCATAGGCAGCTCTGGAGCTACCCATGGCAATTTAAAACACGAGCCATCCACGTATAGAGTTCCATCAGGTTCACTTAAAGGTATATCAGTTAAATCTACCCTTCCCTTGGACTCCTCGTCTGTTGTTAGGATACAGTCATGCAATACAGTGAGGTCATCAGAAGGGAGGGGTAGCATTGTGGCAGGGTTCAGAGAATTACATCTTTTTATCATTGTGTGGAGCAAGTAAACTCAATTAATATCTGGTCAATCTAGCATTTGTCATATGCTGAGTTTGTGTTTTATCAGTAGCATGAGGCACCATCACTAACAGTGGGTGTCCTTGCACTATACCTTCAGATAGTTTGACAGAAAGGGCAGCTGCTGCTATTGCCTTCAGGCATCTTGGTAAACCTCGAGCCACTGTATCTAAGCTAGAGGAAAAAGAGGCGCAAGGCCTGTTTTTATCGCCATGGAGTTGAGTTAATACAGATAACGCACATCCAGATCTTTCATGCAAAAACAAGGGAAAAGACTTAGCATAATTGGGGGTCTCTAAAGCAGGTGAGTTGCACAAAGCCTGTTTTAGTAGATCAAAACTTGCTTGGTGTTCTGTTAACCACAGCATTAGAGTTGGTATCTCTTTTGTAGTGAGATTGAGCAAGGGTTTTGCTAAGAGAGAAAAAATGGGAATCCATTTGTGGCAAAATGACGTCGTACCCAAAAACCTGCTGTGTGGTTGGAGCTACTGTATTGAATACAGCTTGTATTCTTTGTGGATGTAATCTCCTTTCTCCCTTTGATAGAGTACCTAAATATGTAACTTGCTTTTGGCAAAACTGTGAGAAACTTTGTGACCCAATAGTGCTATGAAATTCAATAGCTGGACTGTGCAGTTTATGCATTGCTCTTTGGTGTCAGCAGCTATAAGCAAATAATCTACATATTGTAAAAGGGCTGTACCACTAGGAAGTGGAAAGCAATCTAGCTGTGCTTTTGAAGCTTGACTGTAAATACTTGGGCTCTCTGTGTAACCTTGTGGAGCTCTACAGAATGTATAAGACCTTCCTCCAATATTAAAAACAAACAAATACTGGCTATCCTCATGGATTGGAACGCTAAACAATGCGTTCTTAAGGTCTATTACTGTAAAATACTGGGCAGTAGGTGGGAGCATGGTAAAAAGAGAAACCATGTCTGGCACAACCGGAAATTGGGGCAGCACTATCTTGTTAATACTGCGCAAATCAATAATTAGTCTCCATTCAGGTGTATCATTCTCACTAACCTACTTCTGAATAGGAAGTATTGGGCTGTTACAGGGGCTGCCTGCAATCTGTTTGATAATGCCTTTAGCTAAGAAATCTTGTATCACTGGACAGATTCCTTCTAGTGCTTGTTGAGTTATTTTTTACTGTACTGTACTAAACAGAATGTAGACTAGTAATGATCTGCTAATTAAACAGAATGTAGAGTAGTAATGATGTGATAGCTAGGTTAAAATATACATTGTTGTGTGATTGTTTAAGTAGCCTGGTGTCTCACTAAATAGATTTTGGAGAACATTGTACAAATGGTGTGAGGCCAACACCAGGCAGTCCTATCTTAAATGCATTATCCCTGGGGGCTGGGAAGGGCATAGAATAAACACGGAAAATGCTGAAATATTATGAGTATGTTCCAATGTACCCCTCTAGATTCTATTTGACTGGATGAAATAATAAGCGTTGGATATCTCGTCACTTGAACACTTTGCTGTTTTATTGTAGCACAAGCCCTCTCTTGCCCATGGTCCAGAGTTGTTCTGCTTTTTTTGTCTCTGTGAGCATTCTGCCTGCTGTTGTTCTGCCATGAAGCTTTGCACGGCCCATGCATGTATCTGCCAGAGTCTTACTCTTGCTTCCCTTAAATACACTTTGTTCCTAATTGTTGACCCATTTCAGAGCAATAGCACCACCTTTGCTGGGACTCTACTGTTTCTGGGAAAATAGTTGGCTTGCATGTTCTCAGACCGGGGCCTCTTTATGAGATATTTGTGCTGTGGGGCTGTTAAGTTCTGCCATCCCCATTTGACACATGGTAAATAATATATTATTTTCTTTGTGCAAATAGCAAATTAATAATCTTATGTTTTTGTTTCATGAACAGGTCCACTTATTGCCACCACCGTCTTTTCATTAAGAACCAAAGAAACGCAAGTCGGGGACAGGGAGGAGGTGGCGAGAATTCATGGTATGCATTGTGCTTTAACTGTGACAGAACCGTCGTGCTCGCGTACATATCTTCCTACACCCAAGACCTGCTGACGGAGGCCCTCCCCCTCCTGCTCCATCACCTCCATCTTCCCAGAAATGAGAGGGAGAATATGTGAGGGGATCTGCTAATGCAGGCCCTCCCCTCCTGCTCCATCACCTCCATCCTCCCAGATCTGAGAGGGAGAATGTGTGAGGGAATCTGCTGACGCTGACCCTCCCCGTCCTACTCCATCACCTCCATCCTCCCAGATCTGAGAGGGAGAATGTGTGAGGGAATCTGCTAACTCAGGCCATCCCCTCCTGCTCCATCACCTCCATCCTCCCAGATCTGAGAGGGAGAATGTGTGAGGGCCTCCCAGATCTGAGCGGGGGAATGTGTGAGGGAATCTGCTAACGCAGGCCCTCCCCTCCTGCTCCATCACCTCCATCCTCCGAGATCTGAGAGAGAGAATGTGTGAGGGGATCTACTAACGCAGGCCCTCCCCCTCCTGCTCCATCACCTCCACTCTCCCAGATCTGAGAGGGAGAATGTATGAGGGAATCTGCTGACGCAGGCCCTCCCCTCCTGCTCCATCACCTCCATCCTCCGAGATCTGAGAGAGAGAATGTGTGAGGGGATCTGCTAACGCAGGCCCTCCCCCTTCTGCTCCATCACCTCCACTCTCCCAGATCTGAGAGGGAGAATGTGTGAGGGAATCTGCTAACGCAGGCCCTCCCCTCCTGCTCCATCACCTCCATCCTCCCAGATATGAGCGGGAGAATGTGTGAGGGAATCTGCTAACTCAAGCCCTCCCCTCCTGCTCCATCACCACCATCCTCCCAGATCTGAGAGGGGGAATGTGTGAGGGAATCTGCTATTGCAGCCCCTCCCCTCCTACTCCATCACCTCCATCCTCCCAGATCTGAGGGGGGGAATGTGTGAGGGAATCTGCTAATGCAGGCCCTCCCCTCCTGCTCCATCACCTCCATCCTCCCAGATCTGAGCGGGAGAATGTGTGAGGGAATCTGATAACTCAGGCCCTCCCCTCCTGCTCCATCACCTCCATCCTCCCAGATCTGAGAGGGAGAATGTGTGAGGGAATCTGCTAACGCAGGTCCTACTTCTCCTACTCCATCACCTCCATCCTCCCAGATCTGAGCGGGGGAATGTGTGAGGGAATCTGCTAACGCAGGTCCTACTTCTCCTACTCCATCACCTCCATCCTCCCAGATCTGAGAGGGAGAATGTGTGAGGGAATCTAACGCAGGCCCTCCCCTCCTGCTCCATCCTCCCAGATCTGAGAGGGAGAATGTGTGAGAGAATCTGCTGACGCAGGCCCTCCCCCTCCTGCTCCATCACCTCCATCCTCCCAGATCTGAGGGGAGAATGTGTGAGGGAATCTGCTAATTCAGGCCCTCCCCTCCTGATCCATCACCTCCATCCTCCCAAATCTGAGCGGGAGAATGTGTGTGGGAATCTGCTGACACAGGCCCTCCTACTCCATCACCTCCATCCTCCCAGATCTGAGCGGGGGAATGTGTGAGGGAATCTGCTAATGCAGGTCCTCGTACTCCATCACCTCCATCCTCCCAGATCTGAGCGGAGGAATGTGTGAGGGAATCTACTTCCATCCTCCCAGATCTGAGCGGGTGAATGTGTGAGGGAATCTGCTAACGCAGGCCCTCCCCTCCTGCTCCATCACCTCCGCTCTCCCAGATCTGAGAGGGAGAATGTGTGAGGGAATCTAACGCAGGCCCTCCCCTCCTGCTCCATCCTCCCAGATCTGAGAGGGAGAATGTGTGAGAGAATCTGCTGACGCAGGCCCTCCCCCTCCTGCTCCATCACCTCCATCCTCCCAGATCTGAGGGGAGAATGTGTGAGGGAATCTGCTAATTCAGGCCCTCCCCTCCTGATCCATCACCTCCATCCTCCCAAATCTGAGCGGGAGAATGTGTGTGGGAATCTGCTGACACAGGCCCTCCTACTCCATCACCTCCATCCTCCCAGATCTGAGCAGGGGAATCTGTGAGGGAATCTGCGAACGCAGGCCCTCGTACTCCATCACCTCCATCCTCCCAGATCTGAGCGGAGGAATGTGTGAGGGAATCTACTTCCATCCTCCCAGATCTGAGCGGGTGAATGTGTGAGGGAATCTGCTAACGCAGGCCCTCCCCTCCTGCTCCATCACCTCCGCTCTCCCAGATCTGAGAGGGAGAATGTGTGAGGGAATCTGCTAACGCAGGCGCTCCCCTCCTGCTCCATCACCTCCATCCTCCCAGATCTGAGCGGGAGAATGTGTGAGGGAATCTGCTAACTCAGGCCCTCCCCTCCTGCTCCATCACCTCCATCCTCCCAGATCTGAGAGGGGGAATGTGTGAGGGAATCTGCTAATGCAGCCCCTCCCCTCCAACTCCATCACCTCCATCCTCTGAGATCTGAGGGGGGGAATGTGTGAGGGAATCTGCTAACGCAGGCCCTCCCCTCCTGCTCCATCCTCCCAGATCTGAGCGGGAGAATGTGTGAGGGAATCTGCTAACGCAGGCCATCCCCCTCCTGCTCCATCACCTCCATCCTCCCGGATCTGAGAGGGAGAATGTGTGAGGGAATCTGCTAACGCAGGCACTTGTCCTCCTGCTCCATCACCTCCATCCTCCCAGATCTGAGCAGGGGAATCTGTGAGGGAATCTGCGAACGCAGGCCCTCGTACTCCATCACCTCCATCCTCCCAGATCTGAGCGGAGGAATGTGTGAGGGAATCTACTTCCATCCTCCCAGATCTGAGCGGGTGAATGTGTGAGGGAATCTGCTAACGCAGGCCCTCCCCTCCTGCTCCATCACCTCCGCTCTCCCAGATCTGAGAGGGAGAATGTGTGAGGGAATCTGCTAACGCAGGCGCTCCCCTCCTGCTCCATCACCTCCATCCTCCCAGATCTGAGCGGGAGAATGTGTGAGGGAATCTGCTAACTCAGGCCCTCCCCTCCTGCTCCATCACCTCCATCCTCCCAGATCTGAGAGGGGGAATGTGTGAGGGAATCTGCTAATGCAGCCCCTCCCCTCCAACTCCATCACCTCCATCCTCTGAGATCTGAGGGGGGGAATGTGTGAGGGAATCTGCTAACGCAGGCCCTCCCCTCCTGCTCCATCACCTCCATCCTCCCAGATCTGAGAGGGAGAATGTGTGAGGGAATCTGCTAACGCAGGCCCTACTCCTCCTACTCCATCACCTCCATCCTCCCGGATCTGAGTGGAGGAATGTGTGAGGGAATCTGCTAACGCAGGCCCTCCCCGGCTGCTCCATCACCTCCATCCTCCCAGATCTGAGAGGGAGAATGTGTGAGGGAATCTGCTAGCGCAGGCCCTACTCCTCCTACTCCATCACCTCTATCCTCCCAGATCTGAGAGGGAGAATGTGTGAGGGAATCTAACGCAGGCCCTCCCCTCCTGCTCCATCCTCCCAGATCTGAGAGGGAGAATGTGTGAGGGAATCTGCTGTCGCAGGCCCTCCCCTCCTGCTCCATCACCTCCATCCTCCGAGATCTGAGAGAGAGAATGTGTGAGGGGATCTACTAACGCAGGCCCTCCCCCTCCTGCTCCATCACCTCCACTCTCCCAGATCTGAGAGGGAGAATGTGTGAGGGAATCTGCTAATGCAGCCCCTCCCCTCCTACTCCATCACCTCCATCCTCCCAGATCTGAGGGGGGGAATGTGTGAGGGAATCTGCTAACGCAGGCCGTCCCCTCCTGCTCCATCACCTCCATCCTCCCAGATCTGAGCGGGAGAATGTGTGAGGGAATCTGCTAACTCAGGCCCTCCCCTCCTGCTCCATCACCTCCATCCTCCCAGATCTGAGAGGGAGAATGTGTGAGGGAATCTGCTAACGCAGGTCCTACTTCTCCTACTCCATCACCTCCATCCTCCTAGATCTGAGCGGGGGAATGTGTGAGGGAATCTGCTAACGCAGGTCCTACTTCTCTCACTCCATCACCTCCATCCTCCCAGATCTGAGAGGGAGAATGTGTGAGGGAATCTAACGCAGGCCCTCCCCTCCTGCTCCATCCTCCCAGATCTGAGAGGGAGAATGTGTAAGAGAATCTGCTGACGCAGGCCCTCCCCCCTCCTGCTCCATCACCTCCATCCTCCCAGATCTGAGCGGGAGAATGTGTGAGGGAATCTGCTAATTCAGGCCCTCCCCTCCTGATCCATCACCTCCATCCTCCCAAATCTGAGCGGGAGAATGTGTGTGGGAATCTGCTGACACAGGCCCTCCTACTCCATCACCTCCATCCTCCCAGATCTGAGCGGGGGAATGTGTGAGGGAATCTGCTAATGCAGGTCCTCCTACTCCATCACCTCCATCCTCCCAAATCTGAGCAGAAGAATGTGTGTGGGAATCTGCTGACACAGGCCCTCCTACTCCATCACCTCCATCCTCCCAGATCTGAGCGGAGGAATGTGTGAGGGAATCTACTTCCATCCTCCCAGATCTGAGCGGGTGAATGTGTGAGGGAATCTGCTAACGCAGGCCCTCCCCTCCTGCTCCATCACCTCCACTCTCCCAGATCTGAGAGGGAGAATGTGTGAGGGAATCTGCTAACGCAGGCGCTCCCCTCCTGCTCCATCACCTCCATCCTCCCAGATCTGAGCGGGAGAATGTTTGAGGGAATCTGCTAACTCAGGCCCTCCCCTCCTGCTCCATCACCTCCATCCTCCCAGATCTGAGAGGGGGAATGTGTGAGGGAATCTGCTAATGCAGCCCCTCCCCTCCAACTCCATGACCTCCATCCTCTGAGATCTGAGGGGGGGAATGTGTGAGGGAATCTGCTAACGCAGGCCCTCCCCTCCTGCTCCATCACCTCCATCCTCCCAGATCTGAGAGGGAGAATGTGTGAGGGAATCTGCTAACGCAGGCCCTACTCCTCCTACTCCATCACCTCCATCCTCCCGGATCTGAGTGGAGGAATGTGTGAGGGAATCTGCTAACGCAGGCCCTCCCCTCCTGCTCCATCACCTCCATCCTCCCAGATCTGAGAGGGAGAATGTGTGAGGGAATCTGCTAGCGCAGGCCCTACTCCTCCTACTCCATCACCTCTATCCTCCCAGATCTGAGAGGGAGAATGTGTGAGGGAATCTAACGCAGGCCCTCCCCTCCTGCTCCATCCTCCCAGATCTGAGAGGGAGAATGTGTGAGGGAATCTGCTGACGCAGGCACTCCCCCTCCTGCTCCATCACCTCCATCCTCCCAGATCTGAGCGGGAGAATGTGTGAGGGAATCTGCTAACTCAGGCCCTCCCCTCCTGATCCATCACCTCCATCCTCCCAGATCTGAGCGGGAGAATGTGTGTGGGAATCTGCTGACACAGGCCCTCCTACTCCATCACCTCCATCCTCCCAGATCTGAGCGGGGGAATGTGTGAGGGAATCTGCTAATGCAGGTCCTCCTACTCCATCACCTCCATCCTCCTAGATCTGAGTGGGAGAATGTGTGAGGGAATCTGCTAACGCAGGCACTCGTCCTCCTGCTCCATCACCTCCATCCTCCCAGATCTGAGTGTGGGAATGTGTGAGGGAATCTGCTTCCATTCTCCCAGATCTGAGCGGGGGAATGTGTGAGGGAATCTGCTAGCGCTAGCACAGGCCCTCCCTTCCTGCTCCATCACCTTCATCCTCCCAGATCTGAGCGGGAGAATGTGTGAGGGAATCTGCTAACGCAGGCCCTACTCCTCCTACTCCATCACCTCCATCCTCCCAGATCTGAGAGGGAGAATGTGTGAGGGAATCTGCTGACGCAGTCCCTCCCCCTCCTGCTCCATCACCTCCATCCTCCCAGATCTGAGCGGGGGAATGTGTGAGGGAATCTGCTAACGCAGGCCCTCCCCTCCTTCTCCATCACCTCCATCCTCCCAGATCTGAGCGGGAGTATTTGTGAGGGAATCTGCTAATGCAGGCCCTACTAGTCCTACTCCATCACCTCCATCCTCCCAGATCTGAGAAGGAGAATTTGTGAGTAAATCTGCTGACGCAGGCCCTCCCCCTCCTGCTCCATCACCTCCATCCTCCCAGATCTGAGAGGGAGAATGTGTGAGGGAATCTGCTGACGCAGGCCCTCCCCCTCCTGCTCCATCACCTCCATCCTCCCAGATCTGAGCAGGAGAATGTGTGAGGGAATCTGCTAACGCAGGCCCTCCCCTCCTGCTCCATCTCCTCCATCCTCCCAGATCTGAGAGGAAGAATGTGTGAGGGAATCTGCTGACGCAGGCCCTCCTACTCCATCACCTCCATCTTCCCAGATCTGAGCGGGGGGAATGTGTGAGGGAATCTGCTAACGCAGGCCCTCCCCCTCCTGCTCCATCACCTCCATCCTCCCAGATCTGAGCGGGAGAATGTGTGAGGGAATCTGCTAACGTAGGCCCTCCCCTCCTACTCCATCACCTCCATCCTCCCAGATCTGAGAGTGAGAATGTGTGAGGGAATCCGCTGACTCAGGCCCTCCCCCTCCTGCTCCATCACCTCCATCCTCCCAGATCTGAGCGGGGGAATGTGTGAGGGAATCTGCTAACACAGGCCCTCCCCTCCTGCTCCATCACCTCCATCCTCCCAGATCTGAGAGGGAGAATGTGTGAGGGAATCTGCTGACGCAGGTCCTCCCCTCCTGCTCCATCACCTCCATCCTCCCAGATCTGAGAGGGAGAATATGTGAGGGAAACTGCTAATGCAGGCCCTCCGCTCCTGCTCCATCGCCTCCATCCTCATCTGAGCGGCGGAATGTGTGAGGGAATCTGCTAACGCAGGCGCTCCGCACCTGCTTCATCACCTCCATCCTCCCAGATCTGAGAGGGAGAATGTGTGAGGGAATCTGTTAACGCGCCCCCCCCTCCTGCTCCATCACCTCCATCCTCCCAGATCTGAAAGGGAGAATGGTGTGGGAATCTGCTAACGCAGGCCCTCCCCTCCTGCTTCATAACCTCCATCCTCCCAGATCTGAGCGGGAGAATGTGTGAGGGAATCTGCTAACTCAGGCCCTCCCCTCCTGCTCCACCACCTCCAACCTCCCAGATCTGAGAGGGAAAATGTGTGAGGGAATCTGCTAACACAGGCCCCCCCCTCCTGCTCCATCACCTCCATCCTCACAGATCTGAGAGGGAGAATGTGTGAGGGAATTTGCTGACGCAGGCCCTCCCCCTCCTGCTCCATCACCTCCATCCTCCCAGATCTGAGAGGGAGAATGTGTGAGGGAATCTGCTGACGCAGGTCCTCCCCTCCTGCTCCATCACCTCCATCCTCCCAGATCTGAGAGGGAGAATGTGTGAGGGAAACTGCTAATGCAGGCCCTGCGCTCCTGCTCCATCACCTCCATCCTCCGAGATCTGAGAGGGAGAATGTGTGAGGGAATCTGCGAACGCATCCCCTGCCCTCCTACTCCATCACCTCCATCCTCATCTGAGTGGGGTAATGTGTGAGGGAATCTGCTGACACAGGCCCTCCTACTCCATCACCTCCATCCTCCCAGATCTGAGCGGGGGAATGTGTGAGGGAATCTGCTAATGCAGGTCCTCCTAGATCTGAGTGGGAGAATGTGTGAGGGAATCTGCTAACGCAGGCCCTCCCCCTCCTGCTCCATCATCTCCATCCTCCCGGATCTGAGAGGGAGAATGTGTGAGGGAATCTGCTAACGCAGGCACTCGTCCTCCTGCTCCATCACCTCCATCCTCCCAGATCTGAGCGTGGGAATGTGTGAGGGAATCTGCTTCCATCCTCCCAGATCTGAGCGGGGGAATGTGTGAGGGAATCTGCTAGCGCAGGCCCTCCCCTCCTGCTCCATCACCTTCATCCTCCCAGATCTGAGAGGGAGAATGTGTGAGGGAATCTACTGACGCAGTCCCTCCCCCTCCTGCTCCATCACCTCCATCCTCCCAGATCTGAGCGGGGGAATGTGTGAGGGAATCTGCTAACGCAGGCCCTCCCCTCCTTCTCCATCACCTCCATCCTCCCAGATCTGAGCGGGAGTATTTGTGAGGGAATCTGCTAATGCAGGCCCTACTAGTCCTACTCCATCACCTCCATCCTCCCAGATCTGAGAAGGAGAATGTGTGAGGGAATCTGCTGACGCAGGCCCTCCCCCTCCTGCTCCATCACCTCCATCCTCCCAGATCTGAGAGGGAGAATGTGTGAGGGAATCTGCTGACGCAGGCCCTCCCCCTCCTGCTCCATCACCTCCATCCTCCCAGAACTGAGCGGGAGAATGTGTGAGGGAATCTGCTAACGCAGGCCCTCCCCTCCTGCTCCATCTCCTCCATCCTCCCAGATCTGAGAGGGAGAATGTGTGAGGGAATCTGCTGACACAGGCCCTCCTACTCCATCACCTCCATCCTCCCAGATCTGAGAGGGAGAATGTGTGAGGGAATCTGCTGACGCAGGCCCTCCTACTCCATAACCTCCATCTTCCCAGATCTGAGCGGGGGGAATGTGTGAGGGAATCTGCTAACGCAGGCCCTCCCCCTCCTGCTCCATCACCTCCATCCTCCCAGATCTGAGCGGGAGAATGTGTGAGGTAATCTGCTAACGTAGGCCCTCCCCTCCTACTCCATCACCTCCATCCTCCCAGATCTGAGAGGGAGAATGTGTGAGGGAATCCGCTGACTCAGGCCCTCCCCCTCCTGCTCCATCACCTCCATCCTCCCAGATCTGAGCGGGGGAATGTGTGAGGGAATCTGCTAACACAGGCCCTCCCCTCCTGCTCCATCACCTGCATCCTCCCAGATCTGAGAGGGAGAATGTGTGAGGGAATTTTCTGACGCAGGCCCTCCCCCTCCTGCTCCATCACCTCCATCCTCCCAGATCTGAGAGGGAGAATGTGTGAGGGAATCTGCTGACGCAGGTCCTCCCCTCCTGCTCCATCACCTCCATCCTCCCAGATCTGAGAGGGAGAATATGTGAGGGAAACTGCTAATGCAGGCCCTCCGCTCCTGCTCCATCACCTCCATCCTCCGAGATCTGAGAGGGAGAATGTGTGAGGGAATCTGCTAACGCATCCCCTGCCCTCCTACTCCATCACCTCCATCCTCATCTGAGCGGGGGAATGTGTGAGGGAATCTGCTAACACAGGCGCTCCGCACCTGCTCCATCACCTCCATCCTCCCAGATCTGAGAGGGAGAATGTGTGAGGGAATCTGCTAACGCGCCCCCCCCCTCCTGCTCCATCACCTCCATCCTCCCAGATCTGAAAGGGAGAATGTGTGTGGGAATCTGCTAACGCAGGCCCTCCCCTCCTGCTTCATAACCTCCATCCTCCCAGATCTGAGCGGGAGAATGTGTGAGGGAATCTGCTAACTCAGACCCTCCCCTCCTGCTCCATCACCTCCATCCTCCCAGATCTGAGAGGGAAAATGTGTGAGGGAATCTGCTAACGCAGGCCCTCCCCCTCCTGCTCCATCACCTCCATCCTCCCAGATCTGAGAGGGAGAATGTGTGAGGGAATCTGCTAACACAGACCCTCCCCCTCCCAGATCTGAGAGGGAGAATGTGTGAGGGAATCTGCTGACGCAGGCCCTCCCCCTCCTGCTCCATCACCTCCATCCTCCCAGATCTGAGTGGGGGAATGTGTGAGGGAATCTGCTAACGCAGGCCCTCCGCTCCTGCTCCATCACCTCCATCCTCCCAGATCTGAGAGGGAGAATGTGTGAGGGAATCTGCTAACACAGACCTTCCCCTCCTGCTCCCCTCCAGACCCTCCCCTCCTGCTCCATCACCTCCATCCTCCCAGATCTGAGCCGGGGAATGTGTGAGGGAATCTGCTAGCGCAGGCCCTACTCCCCCTACTCCATCACCTCCATCCTCCCAGATCTGAGAGGGAGAATGTGTGAGGGAATCTGCTAACACAGACCCTCCCCTCCTGCTCCCCTCCAGACCCTCCCCTCCTGCTCCATCACCTCCATCCTCCCAGATCTGAGAGGGAAAATGTGTGAGGGAATCTGCTAACGCAGGCCCTCCCCCTCCTGCTCCATCACCTCCATCCTCCCAGATCTGAGAGGGAGAATGTGTGAGGGAATCTGCTAACACAGACCCTCCCCCTCCCAGATCTGAGAGGGAGAATGTGTGAGGGAATCTGCTGACGCAGGCCCTCCCCCTCCTGCTCCATCACCTCCATCCTCCCAGATCTGAGTGGGGGAATGTGTGAGGGAATCTGCTAACGCAGGCCCTCCGCTCCTGCTCCATCACCTCCATCCTCCCAGATCTGAGAGGGAGAATGTGTGAGGGAATCTGCTAACACAGACCCTCCCCTCCTGCTCCCCTCCAGACCCTCCCCTCCTGCTCCATCACCTCCATCCTCCCAGATCTGAGCCGGGGAATGTGTGAGGGAATCTGCTAGCGCAGGCCCTACTCCCCCTACTCCATCACCTCCATCCTCCCAGATCTGAGAGGGAGAATGTGTGAGGGAATCTGCTAACACAGACCCTCCCCTCCTGCTCCCCTCCAGACCCTCCCCTCCTGCTCCATCACCTCCATCCTCCCAGATCTGAGAGGGAAAATGTGTGAGGGAATCTGCTAACGCAGGCCCTCCCCCTCCTGCTCCATCACCTCCATCCTCCCAGATCTGAGAGGGAGAATGTGTGAGGGAATCTGCTAACACAGACCCTCCCCCTCCCAGATCTGAGAGGGAGAATGTGTGAGGGAATCTGCTGACGCAGGCCCTCCCCCTCCTGCTCCATCACCTCCATCCTCCCAGATCTGAGAGGGAGAATGTGTGAGGGAATCTGCTGACGCAGGCCCTCCCCCTCCTGCTCCATCACCTCCATCCTCCCAGATCTGAGAGGGGGAATGTGTGAGGGAATCTGCTAACGCAGGCCCTCCCCTCCTGCTCCATCACCTCCATCCTCCCAGATTTGAGAGGGAGAATGTGTGAGGGAATCTGCTGACAGGCCCTCCCCCTCCTGCTCCATCACCTCCATCCTCCCAGATCTGAGAGGGAGAATGTGTGAGGGAATCTGCTGACGCAGGTCCTCCCCTCCTGCTCCATCACTTCCATCCTCCCAGATCTGAGCGGGGGAATGTGTGAGGGAATCTGCTGATGCAGGCCCTCCCCTCCTGCTCCATCACCTCCATCCTCCCAGATCTGAGAGGGAGAATGTGTGAGGGAAACTGCTAATGTAGGCCCTCCGCTCCTGCTCCATCACCTCCATCCTCTGAGATCTGAGAGGGAGAATGTGTGAGGGAAACTGCTAATGTAGGCCCTCCGCTCCTGCTCCATCACCTCCATCCTCCGAGATCTGAGAGGGAGAATGTGTGAGGGAATCTGCTAACGCATCCCCTGCCCTCCTAATCCATCACCTCCATCCTCATCTGAGCGGGGGAATGTGTGAGGGAATCTGCTAACGCAGGCCCTCTGCTCCTGCTCCATCACCTCCATCCTCCCAGATCTGAGAGGGAGAATGTGTGAGCGAATCTCCTAACGCAGGCCTTCCTCCTCCTACTCCATCACCTCCATCCTCCCAGATCTGAGCGGGGGAATGTGTGAGGGAATCTGCTAACGCAGGCCCTCCCCTCCTACTCCATCACCTCCATCCTCCCAGATCTGAGAGGGAGAATGTATGAGGGAATCTGCTAACTCAGGCCCTCCCCTCCTGCTCCATCAACTCCATCCTCCCAGATCTGAGAGGGAGAATGTGTGAGGGAATCTGTTAACGCGCCCCCCCCCTCCTGCTCCATCACCTCCATCCTCCCAGATCTGAGAGGGAGAATGTATGAGGGAATCTACTAACTCAGGCCCTCCCCTCCTGCTCCATCACCTCCATCCTCCCAGATCTGAGAGGGAGAATGTGTGAGGGAATCTGCTGACGCAGGCCCTCCCCCTCCTGCTCCATCACCTCCATCCTCCCAGATCTGAGAGGGAGAATGTGTGAGGGAATCTGCTGACGCAGGCCCTCCCCCTCCTGCTCCATCACCTCCATCCTCCCAGATCTGAGCGGGGGAATGTGTGAGGGAATCTGCTGACGCAGGTCCTCCCCTCCTGCTCCATCACCTCCATCCTCCCAGATCTGAGCGGGGGAATGTGTGAGGGAATCTGCTAATGCAGGCCCTCCCCTCCTGCTCCATCACCTCCATCCTCCCAGATCTGAGCGAGGGAATGTGTGAGGGAATCTGCTAACGCAGGACCTCCTACTCCATCACCTCCATCCTCCCAGATCTGAGCGGGGGAATGAGTGATGGAATCTGCTAACGCAGGCCCTCCCCCTCCTGCTCCATCACCTCCATCCTCCCAGATCTGAGAGGGAGAATGTGTGAGGGAATCTGCTAATGCAGGCCCTACTCCTCCTACTCCATCACCTCCATCCTCCCAGATCTGAGAGGGAGAATGTGTGAGGGAATCTGCTAATGCAGGCCCTCCCCTCCTGCTCCATCACCTCCATCCTCCCAGATCTCAGAGGGAGAATGTGTGAGGGAATCTGCTGATGCAGGCCCTCCCCCTCTACTCCATCACCTCCATCCTCCCAGATCTGAGAGGGAGAATGTGTGAGGGAAACTGCTAATGTAGGCCCTCCGCTCCTGCTCCATCACCTCCATCCTCCGAGATCTGAGAGGGAGTATGTGTGAGGGAATCTGCTAACGCAGCCCCTGCCCTCCTACTCCATCACCTCCATCCTCATCTGAGCGGGGGAATGTGTGAGGGAATCTGATAACAAAGGCCCTCCGCTCCTGCTCCATCACCTCCATCCTCCCAGATCTGAGAGGGAGAATGTGTGAGCGAATCTCCTATCGCAGGCCTTCCTCCTCCTACTCCATCACCTCCATCCTCCCAGATCTGAGCGGGAGAATGTGTGAGGGAAATTGCTGACGCAGGCCCTCCCCCTCCTGCTCCATCACCTCCATCCTCCCAGATCTGAGAGGGAGAATGTGTGAGGGAATCTGCTAACGCAGGCCCTACTCCTCCTACTCCATCACCTCCATCCTCCCAGATCTGAGCGGGGGAATTTGTGTGGGAATCTGCTAACGCAGGCCCTCCCCTCCTACTCCATCACCTCCATCCTACCAGATCTGAGAGGGAGAATGTGTGAGGGAATCTGCTAACTCAGGCCCTCCCCTCCTGCTCCATCACCTCCATCCTCCCAGATCTGAGAGGGAGAATGTGTGAGGGAATCTGCTAACGCAGGCCATCCCCCTCCTGCTCCATCACCTCCACTCTCCCAGATCTGAGAGGGAGAATGTGTGAGGGAATCTTGGTGATGGTTTGGTGATAATAAGAGTGAGATGGTAAAATATTACAGTATTAGAAAGGTGAAATGGGTGGAAGAAAGAGAGGCCTGGAGAGAAGGAAAAGAAAGAGAAGGGAACTGGCGGGAAGGACTACGGGTAAAGGGATGAGGTACTTACTGCAGGAAACACTGTGCAATAAGGGGGCAGAAAGCAATGGCAGAAGCATAGGTAGGTGCAAAAGAAGGAGGAAAGTAGCAAAAGCGCGACGGATCAAGCACAGATTCTCCCACAGAATCTGAATCTTGGACATGCTTTTAAACTGCACCAAACCTGTCACTGAGCCGTGCAAAAGCCCGGTCCTCCTAGTCCTCGTTACAGTTTTTCTTAGTTACCCAAGAACTCACATCAATGGTAGGGCCGGCTCATTTGAGGGTCTTCTCCCAGAGTGATTGATGCTTGAAGCTCAGTGTAATAATACATTTGAAGCACTAATAACACGGATAATGGTCACCCCAAGACTTTGGATGCAAGCACTTGTTCTTTTGTGTAACAGGGTTTGCTTTATTACAAAGTGGGTCCAGTGAAGGATAATGAGCAGGATCAGGAAAATGGAAAGGGGTGGGGGGGGGGGAATAGTTCAATACTAAAGAAGTGCTCTGACCCCTTTAAGGAGGAAGTGATGTCATTTGATTTGTAAAGCTTGAGTGACTGCTTGGGAAGGCGTGGGGGTGGGCGGGGCTGAAAAACAGTTGAAATGTAGGAAAATGTAATTGAGACAGTTCTTGATAAATACAATGACCAGTTTTTAAGTTTGTAAATGAAAGGGAGGGGTATTTTTAAAAAGATATTCTGTGTTTTAGCTGTGGGACACCAGGATGAACGAGTGCATGCACGATACTCCGCTATTTTCTTATGCAACTTTTTCTTAATCATGAACATCTTATTAGAAGTCTTGCTGTGTTTATTAATTTCCACTCATTATCATTAACATCTTATTAGTGGGCTTGCCGTGTTTATTAATTTCCGCTCAGTATTGTTAACATCTTATTAGTGGGCTCACTGTGTTTATAAACTCGCTGAGATTAAATGTTTTAATGACTGCCCAATAACCTGGAAAGTAAGATGTTTGTTCAGTATTGGACTATCTCCAAAGTTTTCCCTCCTTTGAATACCATTTTTCTTCCTTTTCTAATCCTTTCCCTGTTTCTTTTCATGTTGTTTACCATCCCCCTGCCTCTTTTCTTGTTGTTGACCGTCCCCTTGGCCTGTTTTCTTGTTTATCATCGCCCTGGCCTCTTTTCTTGTTGTTGACTGTCCCCTGGGCTCTTTTCTTGTTGTTCACCGTCCCCCTGGCCTGTTTTCTTGTTTATCATCGCCCAGGCCTCTTTTCTTGTTGTTGACTGTCCCCCTGGGATCTTTTCTTGTTGTTCACCATCCCCCTGGCCTGTTTTCTTGTTTATCATTGCCCTGGCCTCTTTTATTGTTGTTGACTGTCCCCCTGGGCTCTTTTCTTGTTGTTCGCCGTCCCCCTGGCCTGTTTTCTTGTTTATCATCGCCCTGGCCTCTTTTCTTGTTGTTGACTGTCCCCCTGGGCTCTTTTCTTGTTGTTCACCGTCCCCCTGGCCTGTTTTCTTGTTTATCATCGCCCAGGCCTCTTTTCTTGTTGTTGACTGTCCCCCTGGGCTCTTTTCTTGTTGTTCACCGTCCCCCTGGCCTTTTTTCTTGTTTATCATCGCCCTAGCCTCTTTTCTTGTTGTTGACTGTCCCCCTGGGCTCTTTTCTTGTTGTTCACCGTCCCCCTGGCCTGTTTTCTTGTTTGTCATCGCCCTGGCCTCTTTTCTTGTTGTTGACTGTCCCCCTGGGCTCTTTTCTTGTTGTTCAACGTCCCCCTGGCCTGTTTTCTTGTTTATCATCGCCCTGGCCTCTTTTCTTGTTGTTGACTGTCCCCCTGGGCTCTTTTCTTGTTGTTCACCGTCCCCCTGGCCTGTTTTCTTGTTTATCATCGCCCAGGCCTCTTTTCTTGTTGTTGACTGTCCCCCTGGGCTCTTTGCTTGTTGTTCACCGTCCCCCTGGCCTGTTTTCTTGTTTATCATCGCCCAGGCCTCTTTTCTTGTTGTTGACTGTCCCCCTGGGCTCTTTTCTTGTTGTTCACGGTCCCCCTGGCCTGTTTTCTTGTTTATCATCGCCCTGGCCTCTTTTCTTGTTGTTGACTGTCCCCCTGGGCTCTTTTCTTGTTGTTCACCGTCCCCCTGGCCTGTTTTCTTGTTTATCATCGCCCTGGCCTCTTTTCTTGTTTTTGACTGTCCCCATGGGCTCTTTTCTTGTTGTTCACCGTCCCCCTGGCCTGTTTTCTTGTTTATCATCGCCCAGGCCTCTTTTCCTGTTGTTGACTGTCCCCCTGGGCTCTTTTCTTGTTGTTCACCGTCCCCCTGGCCTGTTTTCTTGTTTATCATCGCCCAGGCCTCTTTTCCTGTTGTTGACTGTCCCCCTGGGCTCTTTTCTTGTTGTTCGCCGTCCCCCTGGCCTGTTTTCTTGTTTATCATTGCCCTGGCCTCTTTTCTTGTTGTTGACTGTCCCCCTGGGCTCTTTTCTTGTTGTTCACGGTCCCCCTGGCCTGTTTTCTTGTTTATCATCGCCCTGGCCTCTTTTCTTGTTGTTGACTGTCCCCCTGGGTTCTTTTCTTGTTGTTCACCGTCCCCCTGTCCTGTTTTCTTGTTTATCATCGCCCTGGCCTCTTTTCTTGTTTTTGACTGTCCCCATGGGCTCTTTTCTTGTTGTTCACCGTCCCCCTGGCCTGTTTTCTTGTTTATCATCGCCCAGGCCTCTTTTCCTGTTGTTGACTGTCCCCCTGGGCTCTTTTCTTGTTGTTCGCCGTCCCCCTGGCCCAACCATCGATTTTCCTGATCATCTTGATCTTCTTTTATCTCATCTCCTTCCGTCTTCTTCCCCTTTTTTCCTTCTTGGGGATTTTCCTGCCACTAGTTCCTCCTCCTGCTTTCTCTTGCTGATTCTTATCACCTGCATGTCATTCCTTCTCCTTCTTCTCACCAGTCTGGCTCGTGCCTTGACTTTTATCCTCTCTTCTGTCTCTTCTCCTTTTTACGCCTTGGATCATTTACTTCTCTCTTTTTCCCTTTCTGTCCCCTCTGTCCCCCCTCTGACTGTTTTTACATGCTTTAATCTTTCTTCCTTTGACTCTTCTTCTTTTCACTCGTCATTAAGCTCTTCCCTTCCTCCAATTTTGCTCTACTCCTCTCTTTCTCCTGGCATAGCGGCTACTACTCTACACTCATCTGTACAATCTGTTCTTGATTCTACTTAACTGTACATTCTTTCTCCTCATCTCACAAAACTTTACAGCCTTGGCTCACTGCAAGTCTGATTTCCCTGCTCCGTATTCTCACTACCTTCCCCACCTTGCTACGCACTCAATGCTGCATTCCTTACTCACTGCTAAGAAATCCTACTTTTCTGAACTTACACTTTCTCTATTTCACCACCCTCTTCGTCTTTATCAGCTTCTACACAATATCCTTTCTCCAAAAGCCCCTGATCATTCTGCTTTCGAGTCCCTTTCTTCTTCTGACTTTGCAAACTACTTTACATCTAAAGTAGCTAATCTTCGTCTTGCTTTCAGTCCCTCTCCCTCTTCTCCTTCACTTTTTCTATTATCTTACTCTTTCTCATCGTTGTCCCCCTCACGGACCTTGACACTTCTGCTCTCTTAACTCGTGCTTATCCTACTGCCTCTCCTCTGACCCTCTCCCTTCTTTTCTCATCCCCAAAGTGTATCCCCATCTTCTGCCTTATCTTACTTCCCTTATTAACTCCTCCCTTGAACATTCTTGTTTTACTGCGGCTTTCAAGCATGCGCTCATTCTCCCTATGCAGAAAAAACCACCTATAACCAGGTAACTCATTTCCTGACTCTACATTCTCTTCTTCCCCCCTTGCAGTCTGGCTTTCGTCCGTCTCACTCCACTGAAACTGCACTTCTTCATGTCTCTAATTCCTTACTCACATCTTGTCACTCTCAGCTTTCTTAGATTCTTATTCTTCTTGATCTGTCTGCGGCATTTGATACTGTAGACCACTCCCTTCTTATCTCTTCTCTTTCCGCTTTTGGTATTTCGGGGTCTGCCCTCAAATGGTTTCGCTCTTATCCTTTGCAATAGACTTACTCTGTTGCTTGGGCTGAACCCTCTTCTTCGCTCCCTCTTCTTTAGGGTGTTCCCCCAAGGCTCAGTACTTGACCCTCTCCTTTTTTTCCTCTACACGGCACCTCTTTCTGCTCTTATCTCTCCTTTCACCTTTATGCTGCTGACGGAGCTTTCTTTCCCTCCTTTGATTCTGTTTTGCATTCCACTGTTTCAAACTGTCTTTTAGCTGTCCAGAATTGGATGTCTTCTCATTTTCTACATCTCAATCCTTCAAAAACCGAGGTTCTGTTTGCCCCTTCTTCTACTATTTCTCCCACTCCACCCCCCCTCGCTTTCCTTTCCTCCATCCACTCTTTCCTTTTCACTTTCAGTGCGCAATTTGGACGTCATCTTCGATCCTTGCCGCTCTTTTTTTCTTCATATTTCTTCTATTGCCTGCTCATGCCGTTTTGCTCTGTTTAACATTCGTTGTGCTCGTGCTTATCTTTCTTTTTCTCGCCACTAAACAACTTCTTTTTTCTCTTGTCTTTTCCTGTATAGACTACTGTTCATCTTTATAGCTCAGTCTCCCTGCCTGTCATCTCTTTCCTCTTCGTTCTATTTATAACTCCACTGTTTGCCTTCTTTTTTCTTTACCCCCTTGGGCCTCTATTACATCTTCCCTACTTTCAATCTCAAATGGCCCGGTCCCTCCTTACCTTTCCTCTCTACTCTTGCCCCCTTACGCCTCTTGCAATCTCAGAATCTATTGACTGTTCCTAAAACCCCTTGTGCCTCGTCTCGTTTCCGTTCTTTTTCTCTTTTGGCTCCCAAACATTGGAACGCTCTCCCTCTTTCACTTCGTTCCTCCTCATCCCTTTGTATTTTCCAGACTAACTTCAAACTCTATATTCTTTCGTCTTTAGCCTCTTAACGTTCTTTGTTTTTCTCTTCTGATCTAACTTCTGCTCATTTGTACCAACTTGATTGTACAGTTTATTTTTGATTCTTTTATCGTTCTGCGCCTTTAGCGAAAGGCGCTTTATACATTTGATAAACACAAATACAATTGCATTTTTCCATTGCTTAAAACTCGCCGTGTTTACTTCCTGTAACACGTATATGTCATTCACTTCTTTGTACCTATTTTTCTTTTTTTTAAATGGACATTTGTTTGAGGAAAGATGAAGACCCTGCTTCAAGGTTTGTTCATGATCTTGGTGGTAAAATCGGAGGAAGTAGCCTGGACCCTGACCCAGGTGAGACATTTCTGAGGCTTGGATTGAGTGGGGAAAGACCGCTTCTTTGCGATGTGAATCTGATTCAGTGTGGATGCATTGCTGGCTCTTTTCTGAGCAGCCGGCAGACCGTCCTCATTAGTTGCATATCTTGGGTGGGTTCAACTGGTGATCTCTGCAATGTGCAGCTGATCCTGTTTGGAGGCATTTCTGGCTCTTGTCTGAGCAGCCTGCAGGCCGCCCTGATTAGTTGTTGTTAGGGAGAATTCTCAGTTAAGGCTAATTTCCCAAACCTAGTGAGTCCCCCAGCAGCTTTGCTGGATTTTCGGGGTTTATTTTTTTCTCCTGCTAAGAGTGAGACTCTTTTTCTCCCACTCTTAGACATGATTTGAGATATCCTTTGATTTTGTGATGTGTTTTATGGGCTATGGGGTCTTTTACTCCATAGGGTTTCATGTGGTTTTTGGTAAGTGTGTTTCACAGCACCCTCAGTGCAGTAACACGGGGGTGTCATAGTGACCCCCAAACATAGACTCCATACCCTGGGACTGACTACTGTCTCCCAGGGCATGTAAAGTCACCATTGACTTTACTAGTCTTAAATTGGGAACAGAACCAGTACAAGCCATCATATTGTAGAAGTACTGGTAGGGGTAATTAGATTGCCCCTGGGTCTGTTTTTCGAGGGGGCACTGTGCAGTCCCCCCTTGTCGAGTTTCGGGCTGGTGGCAGTGGTTACCACGCAAAATATTCCATCGGAATATTTCCTATGGGATTTTCCCATTCATTTTAAACGCACCACTTTTTGGTGCAATGTTAAAGATACCGCCGGTTTATTTATTTAATATTTATTCCCTGGTTGGGTCTTTTCGCCAGGATTCGGTTTTAAAATGGCGTTTGTGTTTGCCTCTGTAACTCTAACCCAAGTCGAGCCCTTTGTTCCACTTTTTGGCAGGCTTCTACACAGAAGCCTCCAAAAGTGGTGCCACTCTGTCTGGGTATACAGGATGTGTGGGAGGGGGTTTAAGGCACCATGGACTGAGTTGCCTCGGCAACTCAAGTCACACTCTTGTGTGATTGGCCAGTAGTGAGCCGCCCGGCCCACCACTTAGCATGTTTGAGTGACAGCTAGGACTGATGAATGGGGGTTTTCTGCATAAAAGCAGGGCTTTGGGGACTGGGACTTCAGACGTCGCCACAGGACCAAAGAATCCGAAGAGGGAGAAGCTGAGCCGACCTGCAACGACGACACCACCGGTGGAGCCCTGCTGAACCGACTCACCACTTCTTCCAACGACAGAGGAGATCTCGATCCCGAAGAGTCTTCTTCCTTTCACTGGTGGGGATAACCAGTTTGCCTGCCTTTTTGCCTTCCCGGATCATCTCGTGGCTGCCTTGCCTGTGCCAAGCACCCCGGCAACCGGGATACCACGTTTTACCACTACCGCGAATAAAAGGGAAGTACCTTTTAACCGGAGAACTCCGCGGCTGGTTTCTTCTCTGACAATGCACCGACCTTCAGTTTTCCTCCACGTCGAGATCTTCTCTTCCTCTGGACGCCGCCGCGACTTGCATCCACTGCCAGGAACAACTGCCCCCGCTGAAGGATTCTCTCCGCTTTCAAGGTACTGTGTCCGCCTGGCCTCCCTCGCAACGGTCTGTGTGGGGTGTCTTGTAAATCTTCATCTTACCACTTGGATTGGCCCTAGGCTGGCTAACTGAACTTTTCTGAGCTGAACTGATTCCTTTTTAAACACTCTGCAAGACTTTCCAAGCCTTTTAAACTGTGTGATCTTGGGCGCATTGGTGTTTTACTCTCTCCAAGAGGGAGCCTGGCCTCTGAACCTTTTGCTCACAAGTAGACTTTGACTTTTCTGCCTTGCTGAGTGCTTCTAAAGTATTGTGTTGTGTGCTGTTCCTAATTTATGCCTTTCCCCTCCCTTTTTCTTAACTTATTGGAGTGCCATCTTTAGTTAAGCGCTCACCTCTGTCTGGAAATAAGTGGTGTTAACTAAGCCTTGTCTAATAAGGAATAAGGGGTATATATATATATTAATAGTGACTGTGGTTTTGAACTTGCTTACAATAATAGTCCTAGAGTGTTTCTAATTGTGTCTTTAAATAAATAATTATATACTTGATACCAAAGCGCTGGTCACTGTTTGCTTGTGCTACTGTATTTTGGTACCTATACTGTCTAACTCTTCTTGAGAGAAGTCTGGCTGCTCAGCCACAGCTACCAGGTCAATCTGGGTGGTACAGACTGCTACCAATTGGGTTTACTGCCAACACCTGTAGTTTTAAGCCTTTTGCAGTGGTCCCTAAGGGAACTGCACAGGTTTCTGCCTAACAGTTGCATATCTTGGGCGGGTTCAGCTTGTGATCTCTGCGGTGTGCATCTGATCCTGTTTGGATGCATTGCAGGCTCTTGTCTGAGCAGCCGGCAGACAGTCCTCATTAGTTGCATATCTTGGGTGGGTTTAGCTGGTGATCTCTGCGGTGTGCATCTGATCCTGTTTGGATGCATTGCAGGCTCTTGTCTGAGCAGCCGGCAGACAGTCCTCATTAGTTGCATATCTTGGGTGGGTTTAGCTGGTGATCTCTGCGGTGTGCATCTGATCCTGTTTGGAGGCATTGCTAGCTCTTGTGTGAGCAACGGGCAGACAATCCTGAATAGTTTGATGTCTTGGGTAGGTTCAGCTGGTGATCTCTGCGGTGTGCATCTGATCCTGTTTGGAGGCATTGCAGGCTCTTGTCTGAGCAGCCTGCAGACCACCCTGATTAGTTGCATATCTTGGGTGGGTTCAGCTTGTGATCTCTGCGGTGTGCATCTGATCCTGTTTGGATGCATTGCAGGCTCTTGTCTGAGCAGCCGGCAGACCGTCCTCATTAGTTGCATATCTTGGGTGGGTTTAGCTGGTGATCTCTGCGGTGTGCATCTGATCCTGTTTGGAGGCATTGCTGGCTCTTGTCTGAGCAGCCTGCAGACCGTCCTCATTAGTTGCATATCTTGGGTGGGTTTCGCTGGTGATCTCTGCGGTGTGCATCTGATCCTGTTTGGAGGCATTGCTGGCTCTTGTCTGAGCAGCCGGCAGACCGTCCTCATTAGTTGCATATCTTGAGTGGGTTCAACTGGTGATCTCTGCGGTGTGCAGCTGATCCTGCTTGGATGCATTGCTAGCTCTTGTGTGAGCAACGGGCAGACAGTCCTGAATAGTTCGATGTCTTGGGTAGGTTCAGCTGGTGATCTCTGCGGTGTGCATCTGATCCTGTTTGGAGGCATTGCTGGCTCATGTCTGAGCAGCCTGCAGGGTGTCCTGAATAGTTGCATATCTTGGGTGGATTCAGCTGGTGATCTCTGCGGTGTGCATCTGATCCGGTTTGGATGCATTGCTGGCTCTTGTCTGAGCAGCCTGCAGGCAGCCTTGATTAGTTGCATATCTTGGGTGGGTTCAGCTGGTGATCTCTGCAATGTGCATCTGATCCTGTTTGGAGGCATTGCAGGCTCTTGTCTGAGCAGCCTGCAGACCGTCCTCATTAGTTGCATATCTTGAGTGGGTTCAACTGGTGATCTCTGCAATGTGCAGCTGATCCTGCTTGGATGCATTGCTAGCTCTTGTGTGAGCAACGGGCAGACAATCCTGAATAGTTTGATGTTTTGGGTAGGTTCAGCTGGTGATCTCTGCGGTGTGCATCTGATCCTGTTTGGAGGCATTGCTGGCTCTTGTCTGAGCAGCCTGCAGGCAGTCCTGATTAGTTGCATGTCATGAGTAGGTTCAGCTGGTGATCTCTGCGGTGTGCATCTGATCCTGTTTGGAGGCATTGCTGGCTCTTGTCTGAGCAGCCTGCAGGCAGCCTTGATTAGTTGCATATCTTGGGTGGGTTCAGCTGGTGATCTCTGCGGTGTGCATCTGATCCTGTTTGGAGGCATTGCTGGCTCTTGTCTGAGCAGCCTGCAGACCGTCCTCATTAGTTGCATATCTTGGGTGGGTTCAACTGGTGATCTCTGCAATGTGCAGCTGATCCTGCTTGGATGCATTGCTTGCTGGCTCTTGTCTGAGCAGCCTGCAGGCTGCCCTGATTAGTTGCATATCTTGGGTGGGTTCAGCTGATGATATCTGCGGTGTGCATCTGATCCTGTTTGGAGGCATTGCAGGCTCTTGTCTGAGCAGCCTGCAGACCATCCTGATAAGTTGCATATCTTGTGTAGGTTCAGCTGGTGATCTCTGTGGTGTGCATCCGATCCTGTTTGGAGGCATGGCAGGCTCTTGTCTGAGCAGCCTGCAGACCGTCCTGATTAGTTGCATATCTTGGGTGGGTTCAGCTGGCGATCTCTGCGGTTTGCATCTGATCCTGTTTGGAGGCATTGCTGGCTCTTGTCTGAGCAGCCTGCAGACCGCCCTGATTAGTTGCATATCTTGGGTGGGTTCAGCTGGTGATATCTGCGGTGTGCATCTGATCCTGTTTGGAGGCATTGCGGGCTCTTGTCTGAGCAGCCTGCAGACCGCCCTGATTAGTTGCATATCTTGGGTGGGTTCAGCTGATGATATCTGCAGTGTGCATCTGATACTGTTTGGAGGCATTGCAGGCTCTTGTCTGAGCAGCCTGCAGACTGCCCTGATTAGTTGCATATCGTGGGTGGGTTCAGCTGGTGATCTCTGCGGTGTGCATCTGATCCGGTTTGGATGCATTGCTGGCTCTTGTCTGAGCAGCCTGCAGACCGTCCTGATAAGTTGCATATCTTGTGTAGGTTCAGCTGGTGATCTCTGTGGTGTGCATGTGATCCTGTTTGGAGGCATTGCAGGCTCTTGTCTGAGCAGCCTGCAGACCGCCCTAATTAGTTGCATATCTTGGGTGGGTTCAGCTGGTGATCTCTGCAATGTGCATCTGATCCTGTTTGGAGGCATTGCTGGCTCCTGTCTGAGCAGCCTGCAGACCGTCTTCATTAGTTGCATATCTTGGGTGGGTTCAACTGGTGATCTCTGCAATGTGCAGCTGATCCTGCTTGGATGCATTGCTAGCTCTTGTGTGAGAAACGGGCAGACAATCCTGAATAGTTTGATGTCTTGGGTAGGTTCAGCTGGTGATCTCTGCGGTGTGCATCTGATCCTGTTTGGAGGCATTGCAGGCTCTTGTCTGAGCAGCCTGCAGACCACCCTGATTAGTTGCATATCTTGGGTGGGTTCAGCTGGTGATCTCTGCGGTGTGCATCTGATCCTGTTTGGAGGCATTGTTGGCTCTTGTCGGAGCAGCCTGCAGACCATCCTGATTAGTTGCATATCTTGGGTGGGTTCAGCTGGTGATCTCTGCGGTGTGCATCTGATCCTGTTTGGAGGCATTGTTGGCTCTTGTCTGAGCAGCCTGCAGGCTGTCCTGATTAGTTGCATATCTTGGGTGGGTTCAGCTGGTGATCTCTGTGGTGTGCATCTGATCCTGTTTGGACGCATTGCTGGCTCTTGTCTGAGCAGCCTGCAGGCTGCCCTGATTAGTTGCATATCTTGGGTAGGTTCAGCTGGTGATCTCTGCGGTGTGCATCTGATCCTGTTTGAATGCATTGCTGGCTCTTGTCTGAGCAGCATGCAGGCAGTCCTGATTAGTTGCATGTCATGAGTAGGTTCAGCTGGTGATCTCTGCGGTGTGCATCTGATCCGGTTTGGATGCATTGCTGGCTCTTGTCTGAGCAGCCTGCAGACTGCCCTGATTAGTTGCATATCTTGGGTGGGTTCAGCTGGTGATCTCTGTGGTGTGCATCTGATCCTGTTTGGAGGCATTGCTGGCTCTTGTCTGAGCAGCCTGCAGGCCGCCCTGATTAGTTGCATATCTTGGGTGGATTCAGCTGGTGATCTCTGCGGTGTGCATCTGATCCTGTTTGGATGCATTGCTGGCTCTTGTCTGAGCAGCATGCAGGCAGTCCTGATTAGTTGCATGTCATGAGTAGGTTCAGCTGGTGATCTCTGCGGTGTGCATCTGATCCGGTTTGGATGCATTGCTGGCTCTTGTCTGAGCAGCCTGCAGACTGCCCTGATTAGTTGCATATCTTGGGTGGGTTCAGCTGGTGATCTCTGTGGTGTGCATCTGATCCTGTTTGGAGGCATTGCTGGCTCTTGTCTGAGCAGCCTGCAGGCCGCCCTGATTAGTTGCATATCTTGGGTGGATTCAGCTGGTGATCTCTGCGGTGGGCATCTGATCCTGTTTGGAGGCATTGCAAGCTCTTGTATGAGCAGTCTGCAGACCGCCCTGATTAGTTGCATATCTTGGGTGGGTTCAGCTGATGATATCTGCGGTGTGCATCTGATCCTGTTTGGAGGCATTGCAGGCTCTTGTCTGAGCAGCCTGCAGACCATCCTGATAAGTTGCATATCTTGTGTAGGTTCAGCTGGTGATCTCTGGGGTGTGCATCTGATCCGGTTTGGATGCATTGCTTGCTGGCTCTTGTCTGAGCAGCCTGCAGACCGTCCTGATTAGTTGCATATCTTGGGTAGGTTCAGCTGGTGATCTCTGCGGTGTGCATCTGATCCTGCTTGGATGCATTGCTGGCTCTTGTCTGAGCAGCCTGCAGGCAGTCCCAATTAGTTGCATGTCATGAGTAGGTTCAGCTGGTGATCTCTGCGGTGTGCATCTGATCCGGTTTGGATGCATTGCTGGCTCTTGTCTGAGCAGCCTGCAGGCAGCCTTGATTAGTTGCATATCTTGGGTGGGTTCAGCTGGTGATCTCTGCGGTGTGCATCTGATCCTGTTTGGAGGCATTGCTGGCTCTTGTCTGAGCAGCCTGCAGGCAGTCCTGAATTTCTGCATATCTTGTGTAGGTTCAGCTGGTGATCTCTGCTGAACATCGTTCTGAGCTTCTGATTTTTGGCATGGCTTTGGTTGGAGAGATGGTGAGATCATCTCATCTAGTTAAATGTGATTTTGTGAGTGTATTGCAGTCATACTGCAACATGATTCAATAGTCACAAAAAAACAGAGACGTCCCCCCTCCTCCTGCTTCTCTAATTCGCAGCCTATAAATGCCGCACAAAGCCGCCATTGGCTTACTCAGTTACAATTTCCAACTCTTGATACAAACATATTGAGACAGTTTTTTACTCATTATGACGCTGCGAACACCGCTCAGACTAACCGCGTCGCTGCTAACACTAACTGCTAACACTAACCGCGACCCTGCCTTTCTCTCAGAAACGTGCGATCGTGGTTAGTGTGTTACGAAGTTCGTTGGTCGTGTAGAGTACGAACAACCCCTCTGTCCCCAAGAAACACCCTGACAACACCAGAAATACTGTCAGCGTGATTATTAAGGCCACAGGTGGAAGTCCCCAAGCCAGGACGCGGGACAGCCGGAAGAACCCCTTGAGCGCTGTAAGGCAAGGTACAATGGTTATGTAAGTAGGAAAGCAGGACACAATCTTCCCAAATGCAAATACCAAAACACTGGAATACCTGTGAGGACTTGTGTCTTTCCCAAGGCTGAAAGAGGCGTGAACCTCCAGACTGTGGCTGGACAAGGCTGTAAGGTAGAGCAGGTAACCACCTATTGTAGGACCGAGGTCCTAATGAAACACGTGATCCGTAGAGAACTCCAGGCAGTCCGAGGTCAGAAAACAGATGATTCAATGTTCCAGAGCTAATGAAGGGTTAAGCAAGGACAATCCGTGTAACAAGCGTAAGTCGGCAATAGGCAATCCAAGTTCCAGAGTCAGTGAAGGGTTAAGCAAAAACGATCCGTGGAGCAAGCGTAAGTCGGCAATAGGCAATCCAAAGTTCCAGAGTCAGTGAAGGGTTAAGCAAAGACGATCCGTGGAGCAAGCGTAGGTCAGAATAGAACAGGTCCTTGAACGAAGAGAGAGCGCCACGTGATCCTAGTTGAAACAGCTGTGAAGCAACGCCTTTGGTTTTCGAACTCCTTTTATCCCTGGAAGGGACGCACGTGACAGTATCACGTGAGAAGTGAACCGAACGCGTTGTAGCGTTGCTAGGCAACTAAGAGTCACGTGATCCGTGACGCGCCGGGCAGCGCCGGTCTCCGCGAAGGATGTGAGTTCCTGGAGTGAAGGAGTCTCCACTTGGGTTGCCACAGCCGTGAAGGGCGATAAACGCCAGCTCCGCCAAACATGCCATGCCGTGCCCTGTTGTGTGAAACGTGAGTGGGAAACGAAGTACATGAATCTGAGCGTGTGTGCCGGGGAGCGCGGATAGAGGTAGACGCGGAGGGGCGTGTCCTTGACTTAGTAGGAAGCGGTGTGACAGAATCCCCCCTCAAAGGCCCATGACCACGTGGGCTAGCAGGGTTGTCCCTATGAAACCGCGACACCAGAAGCAGAGCCCGGACATCCCGGGAGGGAACCCAGGAACGCTCCTCGGGACCATAGCCCAGCCAGTCCACCAGATATTGAAGGCAACCCCGATGGTAACGGGAACCAAGGATAGCACTAACCTCAAAAACGTCCTGGGAAGACACAGAGACAGGGGCAGGCGGGACAAGGACACGAGTGGGAGCAAGGTACGGTTTGAGGAGAGAGGTATGGAACACCGGGTGGATCCGCCAGGAAAGGGGAACAGAGAGTTTGAGAGCCACGGGATTCAAGACCTTGGTAATCCGGTAAGGGCCCACAAAACGGGGCAACAGTTTGCGACAACCAGGGATCCGCAAATGTCTGGTCGACAGCCACACCCGGTCACCCACCTGATACTCCGGAGCCTTCGCCCGCTTGCGGTCAGCCTTAGTCTTCATCACCGCTTGGGCTTCACGGAGATGGACCAGTGTCTGGGCATGCACACCGGCCAGATCGCGCACACAGGCATTAGCAGCAGGAGTGGCAGAGGGGAAATCAGGGAGCGGCAGGGTGCGCGGATGTTGTCCATACTGAGCATAAAAGGGGGAGAAACCAGTGGTCGAATGACGGGAGTTGTTATACGCAAATTCAGCGAGGTATAACAGTTTGGACCAGGCGTCTTAGTACTGAAGGGACAGGCACCGCAAGTACTGCTCTAGAGCCTGATTCACCCTCTCGGTCTGCCTGTCGCTTTCAGGGTGATAAGCCGAAGAGAAGCGAGCATCTATACCCAGGAGTTTGGTGAGAGCGCGCCAGAAACAGGACGTGAACCGCGATCCACGGTCTGAGATGATGACCTGCAGTAAACCAAAGAGACAGAAGATAGTTCTAAAGAACAAGCGAGCCAGGGTTGGGGCAGACGGTATGCCTGTGCAGGGGATAAAGCGGGCCATTTTGGTGTACGAATCGACGATAACCCATATGGTATCGTAGCCTTGTCTGCGGGGCAGGTCGGTGATGAGATCCATAGAGATGGTGTGCCAAGGCCTGGGAGGTACCGGTAACGGTAGGAGTAGCCCTAAAGGCCGTCCCCTGCGTGGTTTGCATTGAGCACATATGGAGCACGTGTTAACATAATGTTCAATGTCTTTCCTCATGGAGGGCCACCAGCACCAACGTTGTAACAAGTCTAAAGTGCGTTGTTGCCCTGGATGGCCGTTTATAGCAGCATCATGTGACCAGGCTAGTGCCTGGTTGCGTACATCGCATGTAGGGAGGAACAATTTGCCTTGGATGAATGGTAACCCCTCGTGAAGGGCAACGTCCCATTCGGTGAGTGCATGAGGATTTTGGGAAACCCATTGTCTAATGTCGCTAAGCATGATGGGAGATGGCGTACACATACAGATAATATGGCCTTTTCCTAGTAGTGTGTCGGGGAACAGAGACAATGACTCCCCGCCAGGAGAACGGGATAAAGCATCAGCCTTGCCATGGATGCGACCTGGTCTGTGTTTGACTACAAAATCAAAGGCGGCAAAGAACAAATGCCAACGCACCTGCCTACTGTTTGCACATTTCAGGGAGGCCAAGTCTTGTAAGTTTTTGTGGTCTGTATATACCACCGTCTGATACTTTGCCCCCATGAGATGATGTCGCCACGCTTGTAGAGCGTCCTTGATGGCCAATAACTCTTTCTCGGTTACAGTAAGTGTGATTTGGCTGCCAAGAATTTTCGTGAGTGGTAGGCTACCGGATGCAAACAACCCGTGGTTGGGCAAGGCTGAGACAGTACCGCACCTAGAGCAAACGAGGAGGCATCTGCCTCCAGAATGTAGGGAGGTTGGGATCGGGGTGTTGCAAAACAGGGGCAGAAACGAACCTGGCCTTGAGTGCCTCGAAAGCCTTCTGATGTGTAGGGGTCCAAGAGAACGGGACAACAGGGCTGGTCAAAGCGGACAGAGGAGAAACGATAGAAGAGAAGCCGGCGATGAATCGCCGGTAAAAATTAGCGAAGCCGAGAAAGGACTGGAGTCGTTTGATGTTAACGGGAGTTGGCCATTCAGTGACAGCACGAACCTTAGACGGTTCATGGACAAGCCCCCAGGGGAGATGTGAAAACCCAGAAACTCCACTACCTTTGAATTGAATAAACATTTGTCAGGTTTGGCGAACAAGGCGTTTGCCTTGAGGCGAGAGAGTACCTCTCTAACATGACCGACGTGTTCCTCCAGGGAGGATGAGTAGATCAAAATATCATCCAGATATACCACCACGAACGTATCCAGGATGTCCGAGAATACGTCGTTGATGAATCGTAGGAACGTCGCGGGAGCATTACAAAGCCCAAAGGGCATTACTGTATATTCGAATAAACCCTGTCGGGAGCAGAACGCCGTCTTCCACTCATCCCCAAGCCGCATACGAATCAGGTTGTACGCTCCTCTTAGGTCCAGCTTGGTGAAGACAGAAGCCTTAGTCAACCTGTCCAGCAGCGTGGATATGAGCGGAAGCGGGTACCTGTTTTTTACGGTGATGGAATTTAACCGTCTATAGTCCACACATGGACGAAGATCGCCCTCCTTCTTTGGCACAAAGAAGATCGGACTGGCAGCTGGAGAACAAGAAGGCCGTATGTGACACAACTTCAAAGCCCGATGTATGTATTCCTTAAGGGCTTGCTCCTCTGACTGTGACAACGAATAGACCCTACCCCTGGGAATGGGAGCCTCCGGAACCAGGTCAATCGGACAATCGTATGGTCTATGTGGGGGTAGACCCTCAGCAGTGGCTTTATCAAAAACCATATGGAAATCGTGGTAGGCAACGGGTATGTTAGCTGTAACGGCCCCCACGGCGTGCGAAAGCACAGGGTCTGGAACAATGTCATCGATATGGGTGGCAGCCATGGCACCAAGGATCGTGGCAGGAGTGGACAGCGGGTCAGCTTCGATGAGACAAAACTGTTGACACACCTCGGATTCGAACGTGACTTGTCCGTTTCCCCAATTGATCAACGGGTTATGTTGCCGTAACCAGGGCATTCCCAATATGATGCCGAACTGTGGTGTATTGATAAGATCAAACGACATGGTTTCCCTATGGATGTTTTGTATCACCACTTCCATCGGAGCAGTCTGGAACCTGATTGGGCCGGAAGACAGGGAAGTGCCGTCCACGGCGTGTACAGGTTCCGGGTGTTCTTTCCTGACCAGGGGCAGATTGAGACGATGGGCCAAGGGAATATCGATGAAACAACCAGTGGCCCCAGAATCAACTACAATATGAACTATGTGTGCGATCTCCCTAGTGGGCTTCAGTAGGGCATGAACTACCACTGGTCTGACAGGCCCGAAGGTGGGTTCAGAGGGGGTCATAGACAGGCTCGCCGGTGCCCCCTGTATCATGGGCGAGCCTTCTGAAAACCCGAGGTTTTGTTCTTGGGGCGTCGGGGGCATTCCCTTACAAAGTGTCCGTTTAACCCGCAATAAAATTATCGTTTCTCCGACGTTCTCGTTCGGATGGTGTTATCGGACTACGGATACCGCCTACTTGCATGGGTTCAGCAGGGGTGGTAGAAACGGAATGTCCAGATTGACTAGTGAACGTTGTTTCAGCCCTTCTCTCGGATCTCCTTGCGTCAACTTGTAAAGCAAGATCCACCAGATCCGAAAATACAGAGGGAAGGGCAGGAACCACTGAGAGGGCATCCTTCATGGCGTTGCATAGGCCACGATAGAATACGATTGCCTTTTTCTCCTCTGGCCAGGATGTTTCAGCAGCGAGTTGGTTATACCTAGTAATGTATTCTATCAATGATTGTTTACCTTGTGTTAGATCCAGGAGTTCGAGATCCCTTGATTGGGCCTTATAGCGTGTATCGAAGACTTTGGCCATTTCTGATACAAGAAGATCAAAATCATATAGAGCGGGATGATCGTTCTCCAGCATTGGGTTCGCCCAGGTGGCCGCCACCCCAGACAAATGGGACAGAAGAAACGCGGCCTTTGTAACAGAATCGGGAAACGCTAAGGGCCTGCACAAGAAATGTAATTTGCATTGATTAACGAAAGTACGATACTTCCGAGGGTCCCCCTGGTAGCGTTCTGACGCAGCAAGAGGGACAGGTGTAGGAAGCAATACAGGAGTGGGTGCAGGGGCCGTGACAGGTGCTGGTTGGGCTGGGGGAACTGTGTCCCCGAAATCGGCATCCGTGGGTAATGGGAAACGTGTGCTTTGTAGGGCGTCCAGACGGTGATGTATGGCTGTCGTAGCGGTAGCCATGTCGGTCCTGAGGGCCGCCACTGCCTGCAACAAAGCGGTCACTGGATCCCGGCGGAGGGATTCATACTCTGGACGACCAAAAAGGCTTCACAGTCTGTTACGAAGTTCGTTGGTCGTGTAGAGTATGAACAACCACTCTGTCCCCAAGAAACACCCTGACAACACCAGAAATACTGTCAGCGTGATTATTAAGGCCACAGGTGGAAGTCCCCAAGCCAGGACGCGGGACAGCCGGAAGAACCCCTTGAGCGCTGTAAGGCAAGGTACAATGGTTATGTAAGTAGGAAAGCAGGACACAATCTTCCCAAATGCAAATACCAAAACACTGGAATACCTGTGAGGACTTGTGTCTTTCCCAAGGCTGAAAGAGGCGTGAACCTCCAGACTGTGGCTGGACAAGGCTGTAAGGTAGAGCAGGTAACCACCTATTGTAGGACCGAGGTCCTAATGAAACACGGGATCCGTAGAGAACTCCAGGCAGTCCGAGGTCAGAAAACAGATGATTCAATGTTCCAGAGCCAATGAAGGGTTAAGCAAGGACTATCCGTGTAACAAGCGTAAGTCGGCAATAGGCAATCCAAGTTCCAGAGTCAGTGAAGGGTTAAGCAAAAACGATCCGTGGAGCAAGCGTAAGTCAGCAATAGGCAATCCAAAGTTCCAGAGTCAGTGAAGGGTTAAGCAAAGACGATCTGTGGAGTAAGCGTAGGTCAGAATAGAACAGGTCCTTGAACGAAGAGAGAGCATCACGTGATCCTAGTTGAAACAGATGTGAAGGACAGCCTTCGGTTTTCGAACTCCTTTTATCCCTGGAAGGGACGCACGTGACAGTATCACGTGAGAAGTGAACCGAACGCGGTGTAGCGTTGCTAGGCAACTAAGAGACGCGCCGGGCAGCGCCGGTCTCCGCGAAGGATGTGAGTTCCTGGAGTGAAGGAGTCTCCACTTGGTTTGCCACAGCCGTGAAGGGCGATAAACGCCAGCTCCGCCAAACATGCCATGCCGTGCCCTGTTGTGTGAAACGTAAGTGGGAAACGAAGTACATGAATCTGAGCGTGTGTGCCGGGGAGCGCGGATAGAGGTAGACGCGGAGGGGCGTGTCCTTGACTTAGTAGGAAGCAGTGTGACATAGTGTTAGCAGCGACACACCGAGAGTAGAGAAGAATCAGCCGACTCAGTGGTGTAAACATTTACAGATACACAGAGACCGAGAAGGGAAATAGTCTACCTGGCAGACCTTGATGACGAATCGAATAGAAGATGCAGCTATGGAATTAGAAACTGGCGAGTATAAATGAAAGCTGACTCCTCTTTCTAACTACAGAATAAGAATAAGACTCCTTTGGATTAGAGAAGACTCTGGATCTCATTTGAATCATATTTTATTGTCCTGACGAAGGCCTATTATATATTTTTTCCTGGGGATCGCAACAGATAGGCGAATCCCAGAAGAAAAGGCCGAAACAATGAGTGTTGACATGACATTATTACCACATCCTGCAATAGAAAAACGAAGGATAGCATTCAACTAGAATCCCACAGGGATTCAATGGATGTCATAACAAGCAGATAGGATAGTGGTAAAAATAGAAATAAAATTGACTGATTTGTCCTCGGGACTTCACTAAACTGTTTTGAGAATATAGAAAATAATTATGCTTGTTATGGACCTCTGTATTCCCTGAGTTCAATGTTCGTGGAATGGTTGAACATTGCTTTTAATTCTATTTTTGTATATTTGCACAACGTTATGTGGCACTTTAACTCCTTTATTGCACGCATTGCACTTTAAAATATGATGTGATATATGGTTTTTATTAAAAAACGTTTTTTTTTACATAAAAGGTTCTTAATAAAAAAGATTTTTAATATTTTGAAATAAAAAGATGAATATATGTAATCATGAGTAAAAAAACGGCCTCAATATGTTTGGAACAAAAGAGTTGGAAATTGTAACTGAGTACGCCAATTGGCTGCTTGGTAGGGCATTTATAGACTATGAATTAGAGAAGCAGGAGGAGGGGGACGTCTGTTTTTTGTGTGAATATTGAACCATGCATACGTTGAATGTGCTTGATTTTAACTTTTACTAAGTGTGATGAACCGACCGTTTATGGTTGTTTAACCAAAGAAAGTACTTTGACTAATAACCATAGTAGCAGAGTAGGAAACCCCCATACTGTGCACCCCAACTCTAGAGTGAAATCAGCACTCTCACAAACTTGGGGGGGGTGGGCAAACACTTTATGTCCGCAGCTCGGTGAAAATGTCAGTAAGGAAATAGCGTCACCAGCGATACAGGAAGCCAGAATACAAGACCATTCGGCCACCATCTCAGTTCTGCCTGGTTTAAAAATGGTGGAAATTGTTTTCGTCGAGCTTTACAAGCCCAGAGACATAGGGCCTCATTACATGGTAGGAGGTAACCATGCAGCTAATAGCAGCATGGCTACCCCCTTACTGCATTCCGGGTCCGGGTAGGCGGTATGGGGACTTACCGGGTCATTCCGACCCTGGAGGACCCGGTAAGTCCCCATGCCAATGGGAATGGGGAAAGAGCTAATAACGATACTGCAGTTTGAGGTAATGTTATTAGCTCTGAAGTCCCTCAACGGGTCCCGTCGTTAACGCCTGGTAAATCCAGGCGTTAAGGACGGGACCCGCTCAGGGACCTCGTAGTAGGGCGCTAAGTGATTACCGGCACCGGTGACCTTACCGGTGCTGGTAATCCCTTAGCACCTACCGTGTAATGAGGCCCGTAATCACCTAAACTACTATAGATTGTTGTCCATAACGAAACAGACGGACTATGATTTCCATTAGAGAAAGAGCAACAACACACGAAAGGGAAGAGGGCCAATGGAATGCTGTCCAATAGCCTGACCAAGAGCTAAGGAGAAATGACCCAGCCAATTCCTGCCCTTATTGAAGTACTAGAATCCCATGCTACAGTATAAAAGGAGGACAGTGCCGTGGGAGTTAGACACTAGCATGAGGAGAGACTAGCACATGGATAAGCCAATCAGCACAGACCTTGAGAGAACGTAAACTGCCAGGAGTGTGAGAGCTCCAAGTAGCCTGCAGCAGGCTACTGTCCAGACCCTGATGTAAGTCCCAAGTTGGAGAATAAGTTGGAGGGTAAGTTAATCATTGCTACCTTACAGAGGCTGGAGCCTGGTACGTATTGGAGATGTTTAGAACCTGGAGAAGAGTCGTTAGTGGGTGACCCTTGGCATGCGAGTAACAATTACTTCGGTAGGAACAGCGCCCAGGCAGTGGGAGATAAAGTGCCATCCATGTCCCTTGAAGATGCCCCAGGGCACGGGGTAGAAGCATGAGGTTTTGCCCCAGAAGGAGTGTGTAGAAGCTACAACTCCAGAATCCCGGAGGAGGAAGTGTCTTTTGAAACCAGTTACGAAAGCATGGAAAGTAGCTCAAGAGTTGAGCAAATTGGAGGACGCGTAACAGGTGCAACAACCCTGCAAACCTGTTGGTTAGAAAAAGAAATTGGACTCTTTATTTATTTATTTATTTATTTATTTGTATTTGTAAAGCGCACGTATAGCCCACAGGCATCAAGGCGCTGTTGCAGCAGTTGTCTTATTTGCACATATTTGTCTTAGTTACGTGAGTATGCTTGGCTCATGGTTACAGTGAGCAGGAGACATGTGAAGGCGTTATTGCGAATGGAGATCATCATACAGTAGACATGATTTGGCTCTCGGTTACAGTGAGCAAGATACATTTTAGGTGTACAGAACACCGGTAGGCTGGAATGACAAATCAGCAATATTGAGATCCGCAAATCAAGGCCCTTAGGTGAACAGCATTGTTTTGATAGCTTTCCTGAAAGCAAGTTGCGATTCAAGTTTTCTGGCTGGGGGAGAGAGGGCATTCCAGTGTGAGGCTGCCAGTACCGGAAAGCTGGAGCATCCTGCTCGCATTCTCTTTGATTTAGGCACAGAAATCATGTTCGTGTAGGCTATTCTGGTAGGTCTGGTGGGTACCTGCTTAACAACTCTTTTTGCTAAGTATAGGGGTGCACGGTTGTTGATGCACTTGTGTGTTAGAGCAAGGGCTTTAAAGACTATCCTCCCTTTAATGGGTAGCCAGTGAGCTTGCTTTCTGGTCTCCGAAATGTGTTACCTATTAGAGATGCCAGTAGCTGCCCTAAGGGCGTAATTCTGGACTATCTGCAGTTTGTAGAGGTTTTTGTTGGAGGTCCCTAGGAAGAGGGCATTACAGTAGTCTAATCTGGATCCGATTATGGCTCTTGCAATGGTGAGACAGTTGGTCTTTGAGAGATAAGGTCTGGCTGCGTTAATTAGTTTGGAGTGATAGGCGGAGGTCGAGGCAATGGCATTGACCTTCCTATTCATCGAGAGGTCTGAGTCCAGGTAGACGCCCAGTGTCTTTACAGCTTGTGATACTGGGATAAGCAAGTGGTCAATAGTGAAGGAACTGTATTGTTTGTCCATTTTTTTTTAGTGTGGCCGGTGATCCTATTATCAGGAGCTTGGTTTTCTCCCCATTGAGACATAACCAATACTCGGCCATCCAGGTTTGGATAGTGGAACAGATGGCCTTGAGGGTGGCCGAATCGGCTCCATAATCACCTGTGAGTGGGATGAGGACCTGTGTGTCATCAGCATAGTTGGTATATGTGATGCCCAAGGCGTCCAAGATTTGGAACAGGGGCCTTGTAAACAGGTTATAGAGGGTGGGAGAAATGCAGGATCCCTGTGGGACTCCACATTTGATGAGGCTTGGGAGGGCACAGGCTGAGTCCGAGAAGACTTTCATAACCCTTTCCTGAAGGAATGAGGTGATCCAAGCAGACTCTGGACTAGGAACCTAAAACCTTCCGAGTACACCCTGGCACCAGACTATTCCTCCTCCCCCCTGACACTGCTACTGACCCCACACTAGGAACCTAAAACCTTTAGAGTAGACCCTAGCACCAGACTATTCCTCCTCCACCCTGACACTGCTACTGACCCCACACTAGGAACCTAAAACCTTTAAACTAGACCCTGGCACCAGACTATTCCTCCTCCACCCTGACACTGCTACTGACTCTAGACAAGGAACCTTAAAACCCTCTTTTGTAGACCCTGGCTCCAGACTATTCCTCCTCCACTATGACACTGCTACTGATCCTAGACAAGGCACCGTAGAAACCTCTAGAGTAGACCCTGGCACCAGACTATTCCTCCTGCAATGTAACACTGCTACTAACCCTGGACAAGGAACCTTTAAAGCCTTTAAAGTAGACCCTGGTACCAGGCTATTCCTCCTCCATCATGACACTGCTACTGACCCTAGACAAGGAACCTTAAACACCTCTATGTAGACCCTGGCACCAGACTATTCCTCCTCCACCCTGACACTGCTTTTGACCCTAGACAAGGAACCTTAAACACCTCTAGTGTAGACCCTGGCACCAGACTATTCCTCCTCCACCCTGACACTGCTACTGACCCTAGACAAGGAACCTTAACCTCTAGTGTAGGCCCTGGTACCCGACTATTCCTCCTCCACCCTGACACCCCTACTGACCCCACAGTAGGAACCTAAAACCTTTAAACTAGACCCTGGCACCAGACTATTCCTCCTCCACCCTGACACCGCTACTGACCCCACACTAGGAACCTAAAACCTTTAAACTAGACCCTGGCACCAGACTATTCCTCCTCCACCCTGACACCGCTACTGGCCCCACACTAGGATCCTAAAACCTTTAAACTAGACCCTGGCACCAGACTATTCCTCCTCCACCCTGACACTGCTACTGACCCTAGACAAGGAACCTTAACCTCTAGTGTAGACCCTGGTACCAGACTATTCCTCCTCCACCCTGACACTCCTACTGACCCCACAGTAGGAACCTAAAACCTTTAAACTAGACCCTGGCACCAGACTATTCCTCCTCCACCCTGACACTCCTACTGACCCCACAGTAGGAACCTAAAACCTTTAAACTAGACCCTGGCACCAGACTATTCCTCCTCCACCCTGACACCGCTACTGACCCCACACTAGGAACCTAAAACCTTTAAACTAGACCCTGGCACCAGACTATTCCTCCTCCACCCTGACACTCCTACTGACCCCACAGTAGGAAGCTAAAACCTTTAAACTAGACCCTGGCACCAGACTATTCCTCCTCCACCCTGACACTGCTGCTGACCTGGACAAGGAACTTTTAAAGCCTTTAGAGTAGACTCTGGCAACAGATTATTCCTCCTACACCATGAACTGCCACTTAGAACCTTCCCTTTTGTAGTTTTCACAGCCAGTAGCCCTCCAGAAATTCTTCCAACCTTTCCCTGTGGGGAGGATGAGGCTGTAGAGCTGAGGCTGGCATCTCAAGCATTATGTTGTGTCCAACCTGTGACAGAGGTTGGCTGAGGGTCAGTTTGTCTTAAGTGGTGTGTGAGTTTATGTGATCAAGAAGGCGGCAGGGGAGATAGTGGTGCAGTACGTGAATTGGGAAGGATGGGGAACACGGAGGGGCGGGCAGCTCTCTTGTATGATGTGTGTAAAGAAGGCGTTACTTTGATGTAGATTTTCTCTATCCTGTGTTCAGAGCATTGAGAGCAAAAGAAAGACAGTAAAGGCTGAGTTAAATAGAGTGAAGTTCAGAAAACTGACAGATAAGAGAAAGGGGAAGTGGTTGAGATGAGACAGAATGACGGGAGGAGCTATGGAAGCGATTGATGGCGGAGAGGAAGCAGAGGCACTGAGGGAGGGAAACAGCAGATGACCTGGGAGAGAGAGCGCTAGGTCGGGGGATAGTCTGCAGGGTCTGTGATAGGACTTATTTTTGGGTCTGGTCTCACAGGTTGAAAAACCAATTCACAGAGAAAAGAGAAAGAAGCTCACCTGTCCCCCCTGTGTTCTGTGAAACCAGTCTGTTTTTTGTCAGTCAAGATCTCTTACACACATTAAGTCTGAACAACAGTTCTTGCAACACCCAGAAGAAGGCACAGAGTGCAGAAATGCTATCCAAGTCTGAAATCAGAATTCTATTAATGTCCAAAATGTGGAAATCATAGATTTTTTTTTGTGTGACAGGCAACACGATTACTGATCCTGATGAGTCATTCATTTTGAAAAGTGAGGGAAACCTATACCTAATCCACCCTCCCGACAGAGAAGGGAGAGAGGGGAAGAAAGACTGGCTCGGCTCTGGAGGAGGTACAGTATCTTTGCTTCTCAAGTTCAAACTGTTATCCTTTTTGTCCCAAATTTTAGACCAGAATTCTGTGATCAGAATAAGTCTACTCCATGTTTTCATCATGGCTCCAACATAACGTGTACCTGTCCTGAGCCTTGACACCTTCACGCAATTAGCGACGTTTGATGCAGAGTCACTGATTCTCCACTCAACTCTATTCCTTCTTGGGTTTAAGGAAATTGCAGAATAAATTAATCTGTTTAGTTCCTCCATTCATCAGTGATTTTTCCAGATTCATTGAAATTTTAAGTGGTTTGCCCACTTCTATGAAACAATCTTTGCTGGCTCCTGATGAGCTAAACAACGTCGGACCCTTCTCCCAACTTCTATTTTTAGTAAAGCAAATAAAATGCATCGCCACCCAACCGTTCCTGCAGTGTGTTGAAGATCACAATCTTTTAAACTTGTCACAAATGGCACAGAAAGCACTCGGGCTCCCATGGACAGTACAACCGCTTTTATTGTATTCTTTGTGCAGCTTATCCCTTCTCTCACCACAGCTTAGTGTTCGAATGGGGAAAATGAGGATGTTGCAGCTAATCGGTGAGATTCATCTGGTCTCACGCGCATCCACTTTCACCTCTCCCTTCTACTCTACCTGCTCTTCATGTGCCTCCTCCTCTCAGCTGCCTCCACCCTTTCATGTTAACATATGTATTTATTTATTGCATTTATATAGCGCTACAAACCCTCAGGCATCTGAGCGCTGCTTAGGTGTGTGGTACTCATTTATCGACCTCGGAAGGATGAAAGGCCTTGCCGGCATTCGAACCTCCGTCAGCAGGCTCTGCACAGATGTCAAAGCGAGCGATGTACTCGCTTTGCTATCTGACCGGCTACTTACTCTTACCTCTTCATCTTCCTACCCTCCTTCTCCACCCTACTACTACTACACTACTACCTCTGCTGCTACTTCTTCCACTCCTTCTACTACTCATCTCACTACTTCTCCACCTAACTTACCACTCCAACCACACTACTACTTAGTCACCTTCTGATTCCACCCCAACTAATTATAACGGGAAAGATAAAAAATAGGTAATTCCAATAAAGGCAATCCTTGTATTCAGGAGTTGGATCCTTTTCCCTAAACCAGTTCAGGAAGCCTGTTGAAATAAGTTGTTTTTAATAATGTTTTTGTCAAATGAATGGAAAATGTCTTTTCCACACAAAACGTCTTCCTTGATAAAGAAAAATGCCTCATCCACAGAATACTGTTGTCAGAATATCAAAACACTGAGTTTCTCCACAATGGGCCTCATTACATGTTTGGCAGTCTGGAGTTTGCCAGTAGGGGCACAGAACTCCCAGCAGGCCTGAACTGCCAGGGGTTCAGGCCCCTACCAGCAGTGTTTAACTGATGCACCGGCACTGTTGGCAGCGATGACGGTGCTTCAGTGACCCCATTCATGTGGAGTCCTATGGCACTCAACGGGACTGGGTATTTACTGTTTCTGCCACCTGCCATAATATCCCAGTGGCACCGGAAAGTCAAGCGGCGGAAACGGTGTTACAGGATCGCCAGTAACCCGTCGCCTATCAGTGTGTTTTACCAGCAACCCTGTAATGAGGGCCGATGTCTTTTGTAGAGTGGCAAAACCAAATGTCTCTCTCATGGAACACTTTCCTCAGGGTGTCGAAACCAGATGTCTTTTTTTATAATGATCATGTGTCTCCTTTGCACAATTGTTCCTTTCCTGGTCTACTCTTGTGCCAGGAATTTCTAATCTTTTTTAACTGCAACATCCTTGATATCCTTGTTTACTCTCTTGACAGGAATATCTCCTTTGTGAATAATATAGACCCATGGTGTACTCTTCTGTCAGGAGTATCTCCTTTTTGACTAATATAGACCCATGGTGTACTCCCCTGCCAGGAATATCTCCCTTTTGACTAATATAGACCCATGGTGTACTCCCCTGCCAGGAATATCTCCCTTTTGACTAATATAGACCCATGGTGTACTCTCCTGCCAGGAATAGCTACTTTTGACTAATATAGACCCATGGTGTAATCTCCTGCCAGGTATAGCCTTCCAAAAAGGATCAGTACCCGATACTCTTTATCAGGTCTTTCTGAAATCTCCCTTCCACCTTAGATTTCACACAATCATATTTCGAATGGATTGTGTCCTCCCACATATTCCTCATTTTATGATAATAGTATCCCAGCTTCAGCTGCTTTGGAAAAACATTTCACAAGGGGGTGCTGTGTTCGAGACCGCAGAGTCGATGTCCCTCGAGGGCTGCCGTCGGGCGTCGTCATCCGCTGTATAAAGGGCTCGAGCCGCGCCTGTTACCTCAGTTCCGTTTTTCCGACGCAACTGCTTTGTGTCTCGAACGGCACATCTAAAATATCTTCGACTGTGTCTTCGTCTTCAACTCCCTCCACACCCAAGACAGGGTTCAAAACATTTCTGAAGCGTGGCAGGATGATGTCTATTACCAACCCCCATCGGAATTGCCTCTGGTGCCTCAGCCCAGACCATTGGGTGGATGAGTGCGGGTCCTGTCAGGCCATGTCAAATAAGGGTCTTAGGGAACGCAGAGGTAAGCTAGCGGTGGGGGAGGACAAGTATAAGTCTTCGAAAAAGACAAAAGGATTCGGACGAATCCTTTAGAAAATCTCGTCACGAGTCAAGGAGGTCAAGATCGGAAAGTCGCTTGAGGAAGTCTTTCTCGTCTTCGACGAAAAAGTCAAGAAAGAAACGTCATAGGTCTTCTTTCTCCTCGTCCTCTTCAGAGAGGAGAGTAATTTACCCTTCAAAACACGATTCCCCAAGAAAATAGGAGGCCTTCAGGGCTTCGATGTTGAAAATATTCGAGATAGCGGCCCAGACCCCCTCGAAGCTGCCGTGTGGTGATCATGCCTCTACTCACTCTAAATGTGACAGAGGAAAATCAAGATCCAAACACGCAAGGGTTGAAAAAGAGATGAGAGTATCTTCAAGGGAAAGTTCCCCGTCACCTCACTCTAAATCTAAGCCTCCGGTGCACAAATCGGGGCAAAAGGAATCGATGTCGAAGGCAAAACTCGACTCGACATTGTCGACGACCATAGAGTAGAAACCAATTACAAAGATGGCGTCGACACCTGTAGCTTCGATAGCATCGAAGCCTCCTTCGACACCGTCAAAGCCAGCGTCTAACCTATCGACGCCTTCGACACCTTTATCGAGGCCTTCTCTAATACCAAGGCCCAAGTCAATGCCATTTTCTATGCCTAGACAGGTTCCACCTTCTTTGCCTGAAAAGGCTTTTCACCCTCAATCTAGACCAGGATTCTTTACATCCATGTCTTCTATATATGAGGAACTTTCCTCTGAAGAGGACGTCACTCCAGCTGGAGTTAGATTTGGGGCCAGAGAGGTCCCTGAAGAACTGGTGGACCCACAATCAAGAATAACAGACTTGTATGATTGCCTACAAAATGCCAGTGGCTTGGACACTTCTCCTGAAGTGGATTTTGAGAGTCCAGACCCTACAGATCATGCTGATCCCAGTTATAGAAATCTCATGAGAAGAGTCATTGATTTTATGGGATGGAAAGCAGCTTCCCCGGATTTTGACCAGGATGACATGACTGATATCCTGAGTGTGGGTCCCTTAAAAGATCCTGTTTTACCATTCCATAATGCTTTACAAAAAAGGGTAATGGTAAATTGGAATAATCCCGATTCAATTGCAGCAGTGAATAAAAACTGGAACCAAAATATAGACCAGCCTTATCTAGAGCCAGAGTATTTATCCAAGCATCCCTATCCCGAAAGCCTTGAGTTCAAGCTGCAACTTCCACTAGGCAATCAGCTTATCCATCAATACCACCAGATAGGGACTATAAAAAAGTTAATGCTTGGGCCCGGAAAGCCTTTACTTCGGGCAGCATTGCCCTGAAATCAACTAATGTCACTTGCACATTAGCAAGATTTACTTTTACCCTGTGGGACTGCATGTCTTCAGCGGCTGAACGCATCCCGGAAGGTGAGGAACAGGATGGATTCCTGGCTATAGTGAAGGATGGTAAAGAGGCTATGGAGGAACGCCTTCAGTCAGGATTGGACACAGCGGATAGTATAAGCAGGTCCATGGCTTCTAGCACGGTCTTGCGCAGATTCGCATGGCTAAGGAGATCTGGATTTGCATCTGATGTACAGTCCAGATTACTTAATATGCCCTTTGACGGCTTGAGGTTGTTTGGCAGCAAGGCAGATGAGAGCCTGGAGAAGCTGCAGACCTCGAAAGCGGCAGAAAAATCACTCAGTGCCTCTATAAAACAACCTCATCAACACTCTTACGCAGGCTTATCTTCCTGGAAGAGTCGCCCTTTTCGCTTTAATTCCTCTTTTGGAAAAGGGAGAGGGCAGGCCAGTCACAGAGGCAAACAGAGAAAACCTTTTCGTGGGCAAAAAGGGAGAGATGCTAGATCAGCCACAGCAGCGGCTACTACCCCTTCAGCCACTGCTGCAGCCGCTGCAAAGCCACTTTGAGGTCTTAACCCACAAAACCCCAGTGGGAGGCAGAATCACTCAGTATCTGGACGAATGGTGGGACATTACTTCAGATGCTTGGGCTCTAGAGATAGTGACCCATGGTTACTGTCTTCCTTTTCATCGAAGGCCTCAATATCATTCACGGGAGTGAACTCTGTAAAAATTCCAGACCCGCTCCTTGTGCAGGAGATTTTAACCCTGCTAGAGAAAGGTGCAATAGAACATGTACCTGTAGCGGAGAGGAACAAGGGTTTGTATTCCCCTTATTTTCTCATCCCCAAGAAGGACGGAGGATTGAGACCCATCTTGGACTTGAGAAGCTGGAACAAGTTCCTCAGGAAGGACAGGTTCAAGATGGTAACCCTTTCTCAGATCCTTCAGGCTCTCCAACTTCAGGACTGGCTGGTTTCATTGGACCTTCAGGATGCTTACTTTCATGTGCCAATTCATCTCAAGCACAGGATGTACCTGAGGTTCGCAATTGGTGGTTCTCATTATCAGTTTCGAGTTCTACCATTTGGGCTAACCTCAGCCCGTCGGTTTTCACCAAACTGATGGCGGAGGTGGCAGCGAGTATCAGAAGAAGGGGGATTCACGTCTAACCTTATCTGGACGATTGGCTAATAAGGTCGAGTTCATCCGAACGAGCCCAGGATCCTCTAGCCTTGACCTGCCATTTCTTACACAGTCTGGGCTTCCCCCTCAATTACAAGAAGTCACAAATGATTCCAAGCCAAAAACTCCATTTCATTGGCGCGACCCTATTTACTTCCTCAAGGAAAGCCTCGCCTCCCGAGGAGAGAGCTCACCACATTCTGCAGATGGTAACGAAATTTCAAAATGTCCTACATAAACCGGCATTCGACTTCCTAAGGTTGCTAGGCCTCATGGGATCCTGCATTTTTCTGGTGCCAGAGGCCAGATTGAGAATGAGAGCTCTTCGGTCGGCCCTCAGGACTCAGTGGTCCCAGTTTTCGGGGGAGATATCAGATCTTCTACAAGTCCCAACCAAAGTGGCTCAAGATCTTCTATGGTTGGCTCGCAAGGAGAATATCCTCAAGGGGGAACCTTTTTGGCAACCATGGCCGGAGATAACGGTAGTGACAGACACCTCACTCCCGGGGTGGGGAGGCCACACCAACGATCTGACAATCTGCGGTCGTTGGTCTCCATTGGAGTCCAAACTACACATTAACCTTTTGGAGCTGAGAGCAATCAGATAAGCGCTGAAGGCTTTCCTGCCCTCTGTACAAGGAACGAATGTCCTGATAATGACGGACAACACAGCGGCCATGTACTACCTCAACAAAAAAGGCGGCGTAGGATCACTTCCACTGTGCAGAGAGGCAATGCAGCTCTGGTTCTGGGCAATGCAAGAAGGAATCTCTCTATCGGTGTTAAGGTGTGCGTCACGTGGACGCTGCGTACCTGTTTTTCCAGGAGATGTCCGCACTGAAGAAGCCAGACTGGTTGATCCGTGGGCAGGGTGAAGTAAAGATGACACAAGGAGTCAAACCCAATTCAACTCTAAAGGTACAGGGATGAACGGCGACCAACTCCTGAAGCCACGAAAGACACTTCCCTGCGGATTAACGTGATGTCAGGACAGTGCAAGCACTGACAGGGAAGGTAGATGGTACTGATACTTCAGGTAGAGAAGTGCAGACTAGTCCAGATGGTAGACTGAAGAAGGTTGAATCGAATACTCTGTACTCCAAGTAAGCAGGTGGCAGGATAACAAAATGTAGCTCCAGGAAGGCGTTCAGGGTGTAAACAGGAAGAAGTCCCGAAGAGCTGGCACCCCGGTAAGGCAGGCAAGGAGTACAAGTACAAGAACAGGACACAACTCAGGACCCCGGAGGGAAACACACCAAGGTAAGCAAGGGAAGAGCGAGAGCAAGGGAACCCAAGGGAGAAGACAAGGAAACGGAGCAGGGAACCCAGACCCTAGGAACCCAGCAAGGACCCAGGAAGGCAGAGGAAGGGGCCAGGGAGCTGGGAAAGCAAGTCCAAGAACGATTTGCAGGAAGTAGATCAAAGATCCAAGCGCAGCGGAGAGTCAGGAACAAACCGTGTTAAGACGCGGCTTGTATCCAGACTCGGACGCTACTTATGGCACTCGGCATGAAGCCGAGTCCTGCAGTGCAAACCCACCCACGCATGCGCAGTGGCCGAACTGGGACAAGAACGAGGCATGAAGCGCATGCCCCTCTCGTTGCACATGGCAGCCCGTGAGGCCCGCGCAGGCGTACGCTTCCGCGTACGATTCGGAAGCAAGCCTACCCTTGCAAGCCGAATCCTTGGGTACAGACGCCAGGACCAGGAGCGTCCTGTGGGGGTAGCCCAGGTAAGTGTCCTAACAATCGGCAGTTCACCTGGCCAGAGAGCTAAACACGGCAGCAGACGCTCTGAGCAGGCAGAGCACAGTCTCCCACGAATGGGAGCTAGCTCAGGAAGTCCTTCAAGAGATCTTCGCCCTTTGGGGAACCCCTCAAGTAGATCTGTTCGCGACCCGGACAAACCGGAAGTGCAAACTGTATTGCTCAAGGGAATTTCCCCAGAGAGGAGCTCTAGGGGACGTGTTCGTAGTGGACTGAGTATTTCCACTCCTTGACGCGTTTCCTCCAGTCCCTGTGATTCCTCATGTAATCAGGAGGTTGAGAAAGTTCAGGAAAACCATGGTCCTAATTGCCCTGGATTGGGCCAGGAGGACACGGTACCCGGACCTTCTGGACATGTCCATCTGCCCTCCAATACGTCTTCCACAAAGAGAGGATCTTCTCTCACAAGAGGAAGGTCGAGTTCTCCATCCAAAGGTCAGGACACTCAGCCTTCACGCATGGTTTCTGAGAGGCTAAGATATAAGGATTGGGACCTCCCGGATGACGTAATAGAGATTTTGCTTTCGGCCAGAAGGCCAGCCACAAAATCCGTGTACTGGTGTCGTTGGAACAAGTTCAGTAACTGGTGCAGGGATAAGAATGTGGATCCATTTCTTTGTAATACTCCAACAGTACTTTCTTTTCTCTTACACTTAGCCAATTTGGGGCTCCAAGTTGGAACTATAAAAGTTTACGTGGCAGCACTTTCTATTTTTAAGTGCTCCTCGGAAGAGGTGTCATTTTAAAATGCCTTTGGTGCATTTGGATTCCCTGGGTGCATTTGGATTCCGTCTTTGGAGAGAATAAACCCCAGGTAAGATACCGAGGACACCTCCAAGGAGCATTTCTCTGGCTTGGTGAACAAACTAATTTTTGTGTAGACGGAGCAAAACTTCGCTGACGTGTTTCTGATGTTCAGGCAGTGTTCTGCGCCCAGATACCTGAGGGTTTGGAGCGCCATATAAATGATTTAACAACAATCTAGTCGAGAATACCAAAATGTCATCTAGATAGACTACCACTGATGCATACCGGAGGTCAGCGAAAACCTTGTCCATTAACCACTGGAACACAGCAGGAGTGTTTATGAGACCAAACGGCATCACTTGATATTCAAAGTGCCCTAGAGAGGTTTGAAAGGCTGTCTTCCATTCATTGCCCTTCCTTATCCTTGGCAGATGATAGGCCCCCCGGAGATCCAGCTTGGTGAAAACAGTGGACCCTTGTACTGCTCTAATACATCCTTGATCAAAGGCATAGGATATCTGTCTTGGACAGTGAGGTGGTTAAATCTGCAATAATCTATACAAGGACGAAGCTCATGTGTGTCTTTCTTTGGAATAAAAAATAGAGAAGCCCCTGCGGAGGACCGTGATTCTCTGATGAGGCCGTTCTGTAGATTGGCTTTGAGATGCTCCTTAAGAGCCCTCCTTTCAGGCAAGGAAAGAGGATACATTCTGCCAAAAGGCACAGAAGCATCGGATACCAAATCGATAGCACAGTCCTCGGGTCGGTGTGGCCACAGAGAACGGGGGACCTTATCTTCGAAGACCTCTGAGTACTCCTGGTAGTGCGAAGGTATGGACTGCACCACCGACGTGGATAAGGAGATCCTCCTTCCTTCCTGTGGTCCTTGGACTTGCTGGGTAAAGCAATGTTCAGTACATTATGAGGAATTAAACCATATCGTGTTAGCAGACCAGTCTTTTCCGGGATTATGGCTGTGCAGCCAGAGAATGCCCAGTATGATGGGGAAGTGGGCTGCACGAATAAAGTCAAACACTATAGTCTCTGGGTTTGATTCCAGTACGATGAGTCCTGAGGTTAAGGGGGAGCCATCCACCCCTTCAACTTGGATGGGCCTCTGTTTCTCTTGTAGGGGAATGTCTTTGTCCTTGGCCCAAGAGATGTCTATAAAGTTTCCGGCGGCCCCGCAGTCGAGCATGCCCAGAAATTCTATTGTAGGTAATGGTTCGCCGTGTAGCTGCACTTGGAATACCATCAGTCAGTTGTCTTCCTTTTCGTCCACTGGTTGGGTGTTATTGCAGGGACCTGAGTGATCACCCACGAGCCTATCCATGTTTAGGGTCGGGGTGTTGCATTCCCCTGTCGTCGAGGAGGGACTTCAGGGCAGTCCCTCAAGAGATGTTTAGATGATCCACAGTACATACATAATCCTTGTTCTCTGCGTCTCTTTCGCTCTTCTGATGTTAAGGGTCCTTGAGCCGTGCCTATCTGCATGAGTTCCTTCCCCAGAGATCTTTCTGTGGGTGTCGAGGAATTGCCTGTAGGTGGCTTATAGGTTCTGGTTCTTCTTCTTTCTTGCCTGCGTTCAGATAGGTGGAACTCAATATGTAAAGCCAGAGTGACTAGTTCCTGAAAGGTAGCTGGTCTTGCCACTCATGCCAGCTCATCCTTTATATCCTCGTGGAGCCCCTCCTGAACAGTGTTTGTTCATCAGAGTCCAGCCATCCTGCATTCACTGATAACGTCTGAAAAGTGGATACGTAGGACTGTATGTCTTGTGATCCCTGTTTAAGGTCTAACATTGCTTCAGATAAAGAGTATTGGACATCCGGTCTAACACATCTAGCCTTAAACAATTGAGTGAACGAGGTGTAGTCATTCATAGCTGGATCTGAGTGGGTAATCAACGGAGTAGCCCAGGTCAAGGCGTTCCCGACCAGATTAGAGATAAGGAATCCCAACCTGTCACTGTCCAATTCGTATACTCTAGGACGAAAGGTGAAGTACAGTAGGCAAGCACTGAGAAACTCTTTGAAATGCCTGGGGTTCCCATCATATTTACCAAAGGGGAAGGTTAATGGAGGTTGATCTCCTCTGCTTTCTTCGCTTACCGCAATCTGCTGTCGCAGGGCAACATTTTCAGCTCGGAGCGACTGTACCTATACAGTCAATCCCTGTAAAGATGTGACCAGTTCTTGATACTGCTCCAAAGAAGCCATGGAGGTTTCGTGGCGTTGCAAGCTCTCGCACACCAGTGAATCCTCGCACTGCTCCTCCTCACCTGGGTCTTCTGTAGAACTGTCTTGGGTCTCCATCTTCTTTTTCCTATGTGTCTTCTTGGATTCCTCTCCTTTCCTTTCCTTCTTTTTTTCGAAGAGGCAAGGGCGAGCTCCCCCGGGGGCCACCTTTCCTGTGTAAGGGAACAATAGACCAGGGGAATTCAGAGGAGCAAGCCTCTGTCAGGGAAAAAGCCTTGCGGCTACAAAAGACCCTGAATAACTGTAGATGGCCAAAAAAGTTGTCTCAGTGATTCTTCGGCATACAGAGCGGTCTCCTGGTGGATTTGATCCAAATGGAATGAACTTCTCTGTGTAAGTGACGAAAACAATCCCAAGAAAATGACTGTAGCAGAAGTCTTTGTAATCTGAGTCCAGTAGCCAAGACAGGACTGGGAGAGTGGCTGGTAATTCTGAAAAGAAGGGGTAGAAAGCCACTGGGATTCCGGGAAGATGGCGAGAAGAAAGAACACTGAGAAATCTCGGGAAGCAGGAGCAATACCCAGAGAAGGCACCGCTGGAGTGACTGAGGGGAGAGAACGGCACGGGGCTGCCGCGGAAACCAGAGAACACAAAGAAGAGGGATGAGCAGATACGGCGTGTCAGGAGTCTGAACGCCCGAGGGGAGACAAACTAAAACAGAGGACACAGACAAAGAGGGAGGGACAGGGCATGCGAAAATACCACTAGCATCTCACCGGATAGCAAGGTTGCCACGCACACAGCCGCAAGCCGAGAAATGAGAAGTAGATGTGGCGGCCATCTTGGAAAACCATTAGACTGCTGCTAGAACAGCGCATGGAAACGTAACGGCACACTAATGGAGCTGCCAACGATACCAGCACTTCCAAAGGCGAAGCATGACAAGTTGTCATTTAAATGTATTGGCATATCTACAACAATGCTTGATTGTCGCTGGGTGTTTCAAGTAATGACTCCTTTGGTTTTTGCGTCCTAACATTTACTGTGTGATGATAGTAAAACTATTGCGGTTTTGTAGATTGTCTTTTGATTTCACAAGGGTCTCTGTACAGATGTGACCACGACCATAGACTACAACAGACCAATTCTGAAGTGCTGAAAGGGCTTAATTTCTGTGCTATTTATGACAAAAGCTTTTACATTTTACTATAATCTTTCAAATACTGTGACCTAAAATGGGTTAAACCTGTAACCTTTTAAGTTCAAATATTTAATTACTTTTCAAAGATGATTGATTTTTTTTTTTTTTGCATCTCTTAAAATCCACAATTTGTACTTTCTGAAACACTGCACACTTGTTAACTTGTTTCTCATCATTTCTTTGAGGAAAGTTGAAGACCCGGCTCATCATGAAGAGGAAGTTGGAGGAAGCAGCGCCGACCCAGGGGCGGGTGAGTTGACAATGAACCAGAGAACTTGTTTGCCCGAAGGGCAATTTCCCTTTCGTGGAAAGTTGTATCTGGTCTGGAATAGGGGCTTTACAGGTCTCAATCCCTTGTCTAACTCAACTCCCCATTGTATTAGAACGGCTGTGGCCAAAGTATCTAACATTTACCCTGGTGCTGTAACTGGAGGCAGTGGACTTGGCAGCAGCTTTGCCGATTAGGTGATATACGGAATGGGGCAATATCTAAAAAGGTTTGCGCTAGGGCAAAAATGAACCAGACTGTTTTTTGTTGTTGCTGTGTAACATAAAAATACATGTGTTTACTGCATTTCTTTTTATATTGCACAGCAAAAATTGAAAGATACGTTTGCTTTTGATAATGGAAATTGGGGCAAAACCTGTACAAACTAAACAAGTAGCAAAATTGGTTCTATGTTCATTTGACCCATTTGTTTGATGTTGATATTTTATTCATATCGCACTCGTACACAAGTGTTTCAGAGCGCAATCAAGCAAGGGAGGGGAAACGGGGGAGAACAAAACAACAATCTTATCAGGCACAGTGACATTGAGAACACGCAAGTGCATGTTAGAGGGGGAGGGGAAAAGTGCATAGAAGGGGGAAGAAGTGAAGAGTGCGGAGCAAAGGAGAAAGGCAGGTAAATAATAATAAAGACAACAAATCATGATAGTGCAGCCAGTGAGGGCAAGTGCTGATTATGGCTGCAGCCAGGGTATGTTTGAAAAGTGCAGGAGCAAAATGGGGGGGTGGGGGAGGAGACTGTATGGGTACAGATACAGACCCCAGTCTAGGGGGTGGCCCAGAGGCAGTGTGGGATGGTAGCAAGGTGAGTAGGTACCTGGGCATAGAAGACAGAGGGTAGGCAGGTGCACGGTGCCTGGAGAGAAAAGATCAGCAGGGGAGGGGGGAGAGAGCAGAAGCAAAGAGGAAGGTCTTGAGATGCTTCCGGAACCCGAGATGGTTCTCCTCAGGTTTCAGAGTGTCAGGGAGGCTGTTCCAGAGGGAGGCCCCAGCCGAAGACAGAGATGTACCCCCAGCTTGTTTCTTTGAAAAACTACTTACCCTTAGGGAGTTAGAGGTAGAAGAGCAAAGAGTTCAAGAAGGGAGGTATTTACAGCGGGATCGCTGTAGGTATTTTGGACCCTGGCCCCAGAAAGCCTTGTGGACAATGCAGAGGGTTTTAATTTAATCTGTGCAACCACTGGGAGCCAATGGAGAGATTTCAGAGCTGGAGAGATACGATCCCAGTGCTTGAGGCCAAGGACAAGTCTTGCAGTCCTGTTCTGGATTAGTTGCAGAGGATGGAGAGTAGAGGCAGGTAGATTTAGAAAGAGGCTGTTACAATAGTCCAACCTAGAGAGAATCCGAGCTTTTGGAGACAGTGAGCTTCTGGGGGAAGGAAAGGAAAGGAAGAGTACCTCTGAGGAAGTGCAGTAGGAAGTTTGACTTTTTAGAGACATCAGAGATGTGGGCGGAGAAGGGAAGTGTGGAATCAAAGATGACCCTAATATTCTTAGCCTCACAGGTGGTGGTAGGAGGAGGGCCAAGGGAGGCCAGCCAGAGAAAGGTGGGTGACGTTGTGCCAACGAGGAGGATCTCCATCTTGCTGGCATTCAGACAAAGATTGTTGGCGGCACACCTATCTTGAATGGCAGTTAGGCAATCAGAGATGACAGAGGGAGAGGAGGTGGCCGAGAGCAGCCTGAAAATGAGTTGAGTGTAGTCAGCATAGCACTGGAAATTGGAGCAGAAAATGGCAATGCAGCGGGCAAGAGTTGCCAGGTATTGGTTGAAAAGCGGTTGAGAGGTTAGACCCTTGGGGAACCCTACAGGTAAAGAGGGCGATAGATGATAGGAAGGACCCGAGTTGGACCTGGGAGGGTCGATCAGAGAGGAAAGAGGTCAGCCATGCTAGAGCCTCCTCGGTGATGCCCAGGTTATCATGGAGACTGTTGAGCAGGATGGTATGGTTGACTGTTTCGAAGGCAGAAGAGAGATTGAGAAGGATAAGGACAGAGGGAATGTTAGAGTCAAGGTTGGAGAGCAGATCTTCATGGATGTTTAGCAGAGCAGTTTCCATCCTTCTGGCAGCTCTGACGCCTTGTGGAGACAGCCAACAGACTTAAAATGAAGATTAGGCTGAGAGATGGCCAGCTTTTCCAGGGGCCTGCCCAGAAAAGGAGTAATGCTAATTGGGCGATAGTTAGCCAGACAAGAAGGATCAGCTGTGGGCTTCTTGAGAAGAGGATGCACAAGGGAGTGCTTCAGAAGGGAGGGGAGGGTTCCCGAGGAAAAGGAGTGGTTACAGAAAGCGGCAAGGGCCGGAGCGAGGGTATCAGCGTGGTCCTTGATAGTTTTAGAGGAACAGAGATGAACCTGTTTTGAAAAGGCTTTCATCGATCAGACTTGTCAAGCGACCTCATCGGGGGAGAAAAGAGGAAAGGATGAGAAAGAGGTTGAGGGGGTGGCTGAAGAAGGGTCAGCATTCACAGACGAAAAGGGGAGACGGGGGGGTAGGTGAGGAGATGGTGGACAGGATGTCCTGAGTTTTTGACCAGCTCCTTGCAGAGTTGAAAAGGTTTGGCCGAGTTGTTTGATACTACAGAGACACGGGCAGAGAGAATTGAGGTGATTTGACCTGAAGCCTGGGAGATTGTAGCCACGGTAAGAGAATGGCTAGGAGAGAGAGAGAGAGAGCCTACAGACAAGGCATTCAAAAGAGGAGAAGGTCTGAGTGGGAATGATAGAGACAGGAAACCACTCGGGAAAGATCAGGGCTACTCCCTACCCCTTACCAGGAGGATCTGGGTGCGGAGAGGATCTTGTAGCCTTCGGGGAGGAGAGTGTCAAAGCTTGTGACAGAGCTGGCAGTGAACCATATCTCAGTAAGACCAAGGACATCAAGGTCTAGTTCTTCAAGGAGGTGGCAGATGTCAGAGTGTTTGACAGCAGAGTGAGAGTTGAGAGTGGCAAGATGAAGAAGGTTGCCAGCTTTAAAGACCTTCCGGGGAGGGGTACAGATCAGAGGTACGCCATGCGGAGGGGAAAGAGCCCTAGGAGGGGCAGAGGAGGAGAGAGAGGGCAGGGTAGTCGGGGGGGGGGTGGGTGAAGGGGACAGCAGGAGATGAGAGGAAGTTGATGAGGCAAAGGAAGCACCTATCAAAGATAAGGAGATTGGCCTGAGGACCATGGACCATGATAGTGCCATTAAGGTATTAATGGCCATTGGGCTCAGATAAGGCAATACTCTGATCTGCTTCTCAGAATGAAGCTCTGACAGGGCATTGGGCTCAGGCGTGGCAATGCTCTGAACTCCTTCTCACATTGGAGCTCTGACGGGGTCCTGGGCTCAGGTTTGGAAATGCTCTGACCTGCTTCTCAGAATGGAGCTCTGATATTTCCCTGGTCTCAGATGTGGCAATGCTTTGAACTGTGTCTCAGAATGGTGCTCTTACAGGGCCCCGTGCTCAGCTGTGGCAATGCTCTGAACTGCTTGTCAGAATGGAGCTTTGACAGGGCATTGGGCTCAGGTGTGGCAATGCTCTGAACTGATTCTCAGAATGGAGCTCTGACAGGGCTCTGGGCTCAGGCGTGGCAATGCTCTGAACTGCTTCTCAGATTGGAGCTCTGACGGGGTCCTGGGCTTAGGTTTGGAAATGCTCTGACCTGCTTCTCAGAATGGAGCTCTGATATTTCCCTGGTCTCAGGTGTGGCAATGCTTTGAACTGTGTCTCAGAATGGAGCTCTTACATGGCCCTGGGCTCAGCTGGGGCAATGCTCTGACCTGCTTCTCAGAATGGAGCTTTGACAGGGCATTGGGCTCAGGTGTGGCAATGCTCTGAGCTCCTTCTCAGAATGGAGGTCCGACAGGGCATTGGGCTCAGGTGTGGCATTGCTCTGAGCTCCTTATCAGAATGGAGGTCTGACAGGGCATTGGGCTCAGGTGTGGCAATGCTCTGAGCTCCTTCTCAGAATGGAGGTCTGACAGGGCTTTGGGCTCAGGTGTGGCAATGCTCTGAGCTCCTTCTCAGAATGGAGGTCTGACAGGGCATTGGGCTCAGATGTGTTAATGCTCTGAACTGCTTTTCAGAATGAAGCTCTAACAGGGTCCTGGGCTGAGATAGGGAAATACTCTCACCTGCTTCTCAGAACGGAGCTCTGAAAGGCATTGGGCTCAGGTGTGGCAATGCTCTGAACTGATTCTCAGAATGGACCTCTGACAGGGCCCTGGGCTCAGATGGGGCAATACTCTAACCTGCTTCTCAGAATGGAGCTCTAATGGGGCATTGGGCTTAGGTGTGGCAATGCTCTGAACTGCTTCTCAGAATGGAGCTCTGACGGCCTTGGGCTCAGGTGTGGCACTGGTCTGAACTGCTTTTCAGAATGGAGCTCTGATGGGGCATTGGGCTCAGATGGGGCAATACTCTTAACCAGCTTCTCAGAATGGAGCTCTGATGGGGCATTGGGCTCAGGTGTGGCAATGCTCTGAACTGCTTTTCAGAAGGAAGCTCTAACAGGGTCCTGGGCTGAGATAGGGAAATACTCTCACCTGCTTCTCAGAACGGAGCTCTGAAAGGCATTGGGCTCAGGTGTTGCAATGCTCTGAACTGATTCTCAGAATGGACCTCTGACAGGGCCCTGGGCTCGGATGGGGCAATACTTTTAACCTGCTTCTCAGAATGGAGCTCTGATGGGGCATTGGGCTCAGGTGTGGCAATGCTCTGAACTGCTTATTACAATGGAGCTCTGACGGCCTTGGGCTCAGGTGTGTCACTGCTCTGAACTGCTTTTCAGAATGGAGCTCTGATGGGGAATTGGGCTCAGGTGTGTCACTGCTCTGAACTGCTTTTCAGAATGGAGCTCTGATGGGGAATTGGCCTCAGGTGTGGCAGTGCGCTGACCTGCTTCTCAGAATGGAGCCCTGACAGGGCATTGGGCTCAGGTGTGGCAATGCTCTGACCTGCTTCTCAGAATGGAGCCCTGACAGGGCCTTGAGCTCAGGTGTGGCAATGCTCTGACCTGCTTCTCAGAATGGAGCCCTGACAGGGCCTTGGGCTCAGGTGTGTCACTGCTCTGAACTGCTTTTCAGAATGGAGCTCTGATGGGGAATTGGGCTCAGGTGTGTCACTGCTCTGAACTGCTTTTCAGAATGGAGCTCTGATGGGGAATTGGCCTCAGGTGTGGCAGTGCGCTGACCTGCTTCTCAGAATGGAGCCCTGACAGGGCATTGGGCTCAGGTGTGGCAATGCTCTGACCTGCTTCTCAGAATGGAGCCCTGACAGGGCATTGGGCTCAGGTGTGGCAATGCTCTGACCTGCTTCTCAGAATGGAGCCCTGACAGGGCCTTGAGCTCAGGTGTGGCAATGCAGTGACCAGCGTCTCAGACATGTATTTGACATGTGGTTTTTAATAAATGTAACAGTATTTTTTTAATGGAGAGTTGTTTTACCACACATGGTATATGAAGTAACTTGTGAGGGCCTATGCTTATTGGTCCTCTTGAGGTGCTCTGTCCTGCACAAACAGCTCTGCAAACAGGATCTTTTTATCTTTAAATCCTTCTGTTCCTGGGGTGGTGAAGGGAGTGTGACAAATCTGGGCAATTCGTCCTTCCTTCCCAGGGGGAGCACCCCCTGTGAGGCTAGGGAGGTAAGCCCGCTAGGCAAGACCCTCCCTAGGGGTCTGGGAAAGTGTAATCTCACTGGGAGTGACGCCCCACTAGGGTACAAGGACTCCCATTACTACCAGGAACTCCCTTCAAAGAACACCATGCCTGCCTATATAGGAATAGAAAAGACCGATATTATTTCTGTGTGCATTGGCATATCCAACATACTAACATTACTCTCAGATATTTGGTTGAAGGCAATGCTGTGGTCCTCGGGAAGTCAAAAGCTGATGGAGATCTAATACGGCAGTAATACGTGGTAATACGGCAGCGAGATTAAAGGGATGAGAAAGCTGAAATGGAGCGGGAAGAAACAGATGCAGTGGTGAGCCTCTGACATGTGAACGTCCTGAAGGGGCACAGCCGCGCTACACTGTGGAGCCAGCAGTAGCGTGGAAGGAGAGCAGAGTGAGAGAGAGATGCTCTATGGCCAGCGTTGTGAAGGGAGACAATGCCGAAACTAAGACGGGGATGAGAGAGAGACCGCCTCACCTGGTGGCACAACCACAGAGCAGCCGTGGTGGTCCTGGTGTCAGCTAAGCATCGCCAAGACCAGGTTGCAACGAGGAAACTAAATCCCTGGTCTCCGTGCGCGAAGTGTAGCGAGCGTTGAGCCGGGCTGGCAAAGGGAAGGCAGCGCTCCCGAGAAGGTAAAGCCAGTGAGAGGGACAGATGGTTACGTCCGCAAGCTAAGCAAATCCGAAAGCAAAAGGAGCTTAACTAAAGAGAGCAAGACAAGAAGCTGGAGAAGCCAAAAGGATTACGGAAGCCTGAAAAACCTCATTGCTGGACATGGGAAAACACCCAAGAGAGGCCCTGCCGAGTCAAGCAAATCAGAGGGCTAAAAGGTTGCAGAGCCCAGGAAAATAAGTAACATTTTTCAACACTTGGAAACCAGGGAACCTAGAGAGTTCAGTTTCTGAATCCTAAATCAAGAACAATTTCAAAAAGGAAATGTCCACGTTGGTGGAATTGCACTAAGAGAATCATTTCTCCTTTCAAGGAACTGGAACCATGAATTTGTGTAAAGACTTAAAACTTGTTTTAAGGAACCTGAAGAGAGGACTGAAAACCTTACTTTGATCTAAACTATGGTAAACCCACGTTAGACTGATGAACAGTACTTGAGAGCAACCAAAGTAGCTTTGGCCAGAAGAAGCCAGACTGGAAAGGTTACTGCTCTGGCTAATTTTTATGTTAAGTTTTTCTAGTAGTGGCAGGGCCAGATTGAGGTTAGGTTTCAGACTGAGGACTTATTTTGATTTGGACAAGAGCCCGTAGTTTAGTTTTGGGCAGGGGAAATCCCTCACAGCATCAGGGACAGTTAGGCATTCTCTCTTTATTTCAAATAAACACCCTTGACATATTAATCTCTAGTCCAACTCCTCTTTCTGGTTCTCCACAGGAAACACTTTCGTTTTTTTGGTATTTCTAAAGTACATCCTGACCCCAATGGGTAGAGAGACGCTGCACCTAAAGAGATCCGTTATAGATCTTTAATAAATCTGCCTTCAGCATTTCCCTCAACTCTGATGTATTTTTATTTCCTTTCCAGTGTTTTCATTCAGGGTTCCTAACCTGTGCTGGGCCTCACTTGAAGTCTTAGGAGGCAGATATCTATGTATCCAGCACCTAACAAAGCGCAGGAGTCGGCAGCTAACTGCAGGATGCTGGTCTAGATCATGTTTACTCACTAAGCCCCTGCTTCTGGATATGTAGATTCATATCATTAATGTCTCGGGAGGATCACTCAGGGGCAACATGCTTGCCTTGGAAGCAAGATGACACGAAGCAACACAGGTTCGATCCTCGGGTCCGTGCTTAGAAACCTCTGGGTATTAAGCGTGTTATAAATAACCTATCATATCATATCATCATATCCATTGGGATGGCTGGATTAGTATCACGTTCTTAAAGATTATGCTGCAAATGGAATTAAAGTTATCCAAAACATTGGGCCCTTCACAAAATATGTTTATTAGCCCATACAATGTGATGCGCAAGTGCACCTGGGGCATGCGATTTGCTTGACACGGTCATCCTGACTGTCATGCATTTTTTAAAGTGTGGTCTGTGAAGGCATCAGGATATAAGACACAGACAACAGATTCAATGTTCAAAATAAAACACTTTATTAACTTAAATGTCAGGATAGACAAAGGCCTAACTTGCCCTGTGCTAAGGTGGGATTTCCCTCCCTAAATGAACTAAGGAACGTCTGAGTCAAAGAGTTCAACTCAAAGGTCTGTCTGTGTCCAAAACCTATCCTTGCCCTCACAACTAAATCTATACAATGTGCAGGGATGTCGGCAACCAAAGAAACATTGACCACAAATAAGGATCTGTGCTTCTTCCAGATAACAGCTTCCGTTCAACTCCCTTCCCCAAGTGTAAGGCAGTTCGGCAAAAAGATTAAGTTTTACCTTTCTTGGGTTCAAGGTGATACAGTTCTAAACAATCCTCGGGTTTCCTCTTCCCCAAGTTCCAAGTACCACAATTCGTCCAAGTACCACAATTCTTCCAAGTACCACAATTCTTCCAAGTACCACAATTCAAATAGTAATGAATCTTGAGGCTTCGTCCTCATGGTAACGCAGGTAGTTCTTCAAGTCTCAGGGATCCCCTCCCCAAGACTTTGCTTTCCTCACAAAGATGTCTTTCAATGAATATTCATGCCATTTAAAGTTTTTCCACAGTTCAATGCGCCCTTGTTGCATTACATTTCGGGATGCAACAAACGTTCTGCTTAATTGAGAAATTCTGCTCACTTCGAGATTCACCATGAATTGGATTTGTTCACTTTGAAATTCAGCATGTAGTGTAGATTCACTTAGTTTCAAAGTTCTGTTCACTTTTGATTTCAACATCAGGGTTCGAAATTGAGGGGAGCTGGGAGCTATGTAGCTCCTGCTTCTAGTTTAGTAGAGCCTGGTTAGCTTCAAACCAACAGCTACCAGGAGTTACCTTTGGCTCCTAAGGCCAACTGGTGCCTTCCAAACATGTCAATGTGACATTACCTTTGAGTATTTGAGAATGTTAATAAAGAAAAATTAGGGCACATCTAATGCACAGTTAAACACAATGATTCATACAAAATGGACACAAAATGAAAAGAGCATCTTTGGTAGCTCCTGCCCACAGCATGATGCCGACACCCAGGAGCTGGTTTTAGCTCCTGCTCATCGAATCTCAATTTCAAACCTTGCAACATAGTAGATTTGCATAGTTTCAAAGTTTCATTCTCTTCGGAATTCAATTTTCAGTAGTTTACTTAAGTTCAAAAGTATTTATTCACTTCTTCGGTATTCAATAAATGTCAATCGTGTTTGAGAGGCATTTTCTGTTCTGCCCAATTTTAACACAGTTCAACATTCATTAATTTGACTCCAATTGAAATGCCCACCACTCGGAGACCTTCCAAATCCGTGCTCCCTGCGACACGCGACCAGTCCAATACAAATTTTTGATTGACAATGGTAATGTTCCAACCTTCGTGCACTGGGTTTCTCATCTGCTAGAAGCTCACCGTTCACATTGAGAGCTCTTCCAGCAGCGCAGGATACGCAGCCTTTGGCTCCTGCTTCCAGGGGTCCAAATCCTGACCTGTAGACACTCCGGTGTCGCTTGCTTCACACAGGGTAACAAGCACCGCTGCTGCACGGAAATAGGGTGGACTCTTGACCCGGCTCCCTTCTCAGCCCATAGTCCGCTCCACGGAGCCCCAGCTCCGATGCCACGCTGCCTGGGACCATCTGTGCCTGCAGTTCCCAGCATCTCAGCGTCCTGTATATGGTGGGCAGTTCCACAACAGTCTCCTTCCACGGTTCATCTCTCTGTGAACAGTTTCCTGCTGCTCCTCTTTCTGCTCCTTCAGCTGCTCTTTCTCACTGTGTTGCTTTCTTCTCTACCTTTTATACACCTGCAACCCTCTAACAGGTTGCAGGTGTGCTTCATTAATTAGGCTTGCCGGACCATGATTAAGGCGACATGCCTGACCTTCATAAAACATTGCAGGCATCTTCTTCGTCTCAGTACCAGAGTGGGGAAAAGGTATAGTGTTCATCACTCTCAGCTGCCTCTTCCTCGTCTCAGTACTGTCAAGTGTCCCATAAGAGAAAGTAGGGGGAACAGACTTACAATAACCCATAAAGGTCGAGGAAAGATTGGGTTGTTTGTCAGTAGGAAAAGGGGGATACCATGTCTTGCCTGGGTGTACTGTAAGGAAGGAATGGTATCAAACAGTAAGACAGACACAAGTGACCACAATTCAAGGGTGTTTACTGAACTTCAATTGGGTTTGAAAAATGCCTATCTAATACTAAATAGAAGAGTCTTGTCAAAATAAAAGGGCCTATACTAATAAACCTATTGCCAAACCATACCTCTAAATACAAATAGTGTGGGAAACCATGTTATGCAAAAGAAAAGCGTGCAAGAAATTATATGTCAGGATCTCTGAGGCATTAGCTCCCCTTCCGCACCTTTTCAGCACGGGACAAGGCAGCACACTCTTTAGCACAATCTCTGGCGTCTTTAGCACGATGATGTAGTTCAAAACCTCAGCATCGGGGCCTTCTGTGCCAAACCTCTTTGCCATTCAAAGGGTCTCATTACGACCCTGCTGGTCCGGAAAGAACGGTGGTGCTAAAACCGCTGCCACCATTCTTTCTGGACCGGCTGATTCAGAGTCCTGCAGGCGGGAGGTGTCACTCACGCCAGGTCTGACCTGGCGGGTTTAGCATCACCCGCCTGCAGGCGGACATGGAAACACCGGCTCCGTCATAGACGGAACCGGTGTTTCCATTGTCCCCATCCCCATGGGGTCCTATGGGGCTCCATGGGAATGAGGACTTACACAATTCCGCCTCCGGAATTCCCGGGTCACCGGGGTCGTAATGCCCCGGTGATTCCGGAAATCACAGAGGCGGAATGGTAATACGAGTCCAGCGGTAACCTGCCGTTTTTTCTGGCACGGTTACCGCCGGACTCGTAATGAGGCCCAAAGTCTCTTATTTTAGAGGGCCTAAGGCGACAAACAAACATTAAAGTTCCTTCCTTCTTAGGATTTCACATGTACACCATTTCTCAGGTGATTCACTATTCACCTCGGGTCCCCCGCCGCCGGGCTCAGACCCACTTCAACACAATGTTCTCAGGATTTTCACATATCCAATTTTCTCGGGTGGTTCACTGTTCACCCTGGGTCCCCATCTGCCGGGTCCATACCTACCTTCAATTAGTCTCCCTCCGTCGGGTTCGGACCAAGTTATCTACTTTAACACAAACATTCTTTACTGTATGAACATTGAAGACTTTCCACTCTGTGCAGGATTTTGCTTGACCACTTCGATTCACAATTGTTTACAACTCTTTTAACTTTCACCGTTTGATGCGCCTCAGCTGGATACTTTACAGAGACCTTCGATTGAACGCACACACAGTGCTGGACCACTCTGTCATAGGTATTGCTTCTTGGTTTCAATGTTCAATCGCTCATCAGCAGTTCAACTTTCCTCGCGTCTTTTATTACACGCATTTCAAACAATGACCGTTCCAGCCCTCGCCATACAATGTTGCTGCTTGCAACCTTGACTTCAACACAGACTAGTCTTGTATCGGTATCCCAAACTCACTGGCTCTGTTGATTTCACTGACTCTGCTTTGTTCTTGGTGCCAAGGACGGTACCAGGCGGCTGCTGAGTCTCCCCGCCTTGATTACTGTTGTGGGAGGGCCCCGGATATCTCCTACACACAATGCAGAATTCTTTAGCCTGGTTTCCTGGTCTTATGCTTTCCAATTTTGAGATTTCTTGAAAGTAACGGTTCCTTTTTGGAAAGGTCAAGGGAATTTCCCTCCCTGTGATCACCTCCTGTTTTGCCATCTTTTGTCTCTCGTTAAGCTGCTGTCTCGAAACTGCTGTTTCCATGTGTGTTTTGCCACGCTCCGAGTGTGCTCCCATGCTCCGCATTTTATCCATGTGGGGAAGCTTAATGGGAGTCAGGTGTGTGTGTGAGGGCCAGTAATTGCCTGACCTCGCCTGACCATTGTATTGGGACACATCAGGTATACTGCTCAGGTGTTAGTCTGTTTTCTCCCATAGCGGGCTGTCCGTGTGAAAGTGTTTGTGTTGTAAAGGGGAGTGGGTAGAGTTTTTAGTTATCCTACTTGGTAGGATGGGGTAACGGTGTTACAGGGACGAGGATACTGCGTCTCACCATCCTGTGTCCCACTCCCATTCCCTGAAGACCCCTCATCCAGGTGATCCTCCCACGCTGGTCCACCCACAGGAACTGGATCCAAAAGCGACGGCTGTGTCTGGCCACCTGGATGACAGATCCCCAGGGACTAGTGGGTGAGGCACTTTCTGGTTTCTCACAGTAACCTGCTCCCAATCCACAAGGACGGGCTCGCCACCCAGGTGATCGTCCCTCGCTTCTCCACCCCCAGGGTCGGGATCCAAGAGCAATGTCCTTTCCCTGGCCAACTGAGCAGAGAATCCAGGGGGTTTAGGGGTGAGGGTACCCTTAGGTTTCTCACAGGTAGCAATATGGACGACTTCTGTCCCACTTGTATTGCTATCATGCAAAAAGGGACTTCATTGTTTTATCTTTAAAAACATGTCACCGAAATGCACTTCAAGCACCTATGTGGTTGCTGGCAGCTTGGAATATGAATAATGTAGGATTGTGCTCCCTACATTTATGCATGCAAGGAGGCTGGACAGTGCATCCTTTGTGATGCTTTGCAGCCCCACTGAAATTGGCAGGTCCCTTTGAGAATAAGGTGACCTGTTCATTTGTCAAACTAGTTTGGCAGAGAATCTGACCCATTATATTTCACAGTTTAGTAACTACGGAGCATGTGTGTTAGCACCCTATTTTATAGAGCATGACACAGAACAGTGGCGGGCGCAGTGTCCCTCAGGGTGATCACAGTGTCTGTATATTGTAATTGTGTACCTTTCTTCATTAGACTGATATCTCCATCTATTTGCAGGACATGCCGATGTCACAGCCATGGACATGATGTGCATTAAAGAAGAGATTGATGCCCAACCCACAGAGCTCCATGAATCTAAGACCAGGAGTCTTCCAGGTAGGTAGAAAGGACTTACCTGCGTAACATCGAAGTGTGCCTCTTGCATGCATGGTATTCTTAGGTAATGTTTGAACTCTGCATTGATGAAGCCTGCTGGGACCTGTAATGTTGCTTGACAATGTCACAGTGTTAGTCTGGTCACTTCATGAGTGTTCCTGCACACCGATGAGACATTTAACTCCAAGGTATAGGGAGTCACCCCAATTATAAACCAGGAAGATTTCAGGAGGAAGGGAAATAGAATGGGCTCCTAGCACATGAGACTCAGGGGGTTCTAAACCTGCAATGCTGCCACTGCCACATCTACGATCAGGTGGAGAAGCCAGAAGGAGCCCTACTCCTGCAGCACTAACTATACCACATGTCTGATTGGGCGAAGCCACTGTGAGCGAGTTCTTGTCCATATATGAGATAGCCCATGTATTCTCCTTCGTGGGAGGGTCTGGTTCCAGACTTTGCCTGCTTGCTATCAACATCAAGGCCTGTGCTACAATGGTCACCAATTTGAATCGCTAAGGTCTCCCACTGATTTCCTGCTGGTTGGCACGGTTGGCAATGGATTCCTCTAGTCCTGATCTGGGAAATGGTTTACTGACACCTTAGTCCCCCCTTTGGCTACACCCTTCATGGCTCTGCAATGATCACATTCCTCAGGAATCCTCCTCTCTTTCCCTATGCCCTTCTGCACTTCTACTGTCACATGCTTGCTTTTGCCTCTTCATCGCTTTGACACATGCTCGTACAACCTCCCAAACTCTACACTTCTCCACCAAGTCTGTGACATATTTGGGGTACCATCCCTTTCTCTGTCTCCCAGGCACCTTTTTCTTGTGTCTGCTCGTTCAGTGGCTTGACCACGTCCTGATATGTCATTTCCCTCTCCATGTTGATACATGCTCCCTGTGACGAATCAAGGGAATTCGTCCCTTCTGCCCAAGGGGAAACCCCTCTGCCCCCCCGTGAGGTTAGGGAGATGCGCCTCCTCCACAACACCTTCCCTAGGAGTCGAGGCAAGTGGGACCTCACTGGGAGGGACACTCCCTCTGTGGGCAAGAACTCCTGTTCCTGTGAGGAACTCCCTAAAGGATACCCCAAATTGGCCTTCTTGGGAATATCAGACAAACAAAAGAATGTACAATACAGAGACTTCGAATGGATTGTGTTCTCCCACGTATTCCTCATCTTTGACATTCGTATCTCGACAGATTTGCTGCTTCGAAAAAATAATTCCCGGCAGAGGGCTCTGTGCACCATATCGTGGCGCTGATGTCCCTTGAGGGCTGCCATCCAGCGTCAACGTCACCAGCAGTATAAATAGCTCGTGCTGCGCCCGTTGGCTTCAGTTCTGTTTTTCCGAGAGCTTTTGCTTAGAGTACTAACGGCGCGCTTCATTTTTCTGTCGATCTTCGACCCCAAAGTCAGGATTTAAGAAAAAACTGGCAATGGGGAGGGAGGCTTCGAAGTCTACATCGAAGAAGGAAAAGAAGTCCGGAGAGTCTAGAGACTCCACTGGGCGTAAAAGCTCAAAGAGGTCCCGGTCGAGGAATCGATCGAGGCAGTCTTCGTCTTCGAAGAAGGCAAAGAAGAGACGCCATCGGTCTCTCTGTTCTTCATCTGATTCCTCTACTGAGGTAATTAGGTGCCAGACAAAGTCAGATTCCCCACGTAAATGGGATGCCTGTAGAGTGGAAATGATGCAGATTTTTGAGAATGCGGCCTAGACCCCCTCAAAGGAATCAGTCAAGAGCCATGCCCCGGTTGCTCCTTCGGACGACTCAGGGAAGACGAAGGATACTTCATCAAGGCCGTGTAGAAAACAGGCTGTATGTCGAGATACTCGACCCGATGAACTAATTTGTCGACGGCATTGGCGCCGAGCGTTTCGATGCCGAAATCGAGGGAGATTCGTAGTAAATCGACCCCTTTTTCGAAGCCGTCATTGACACCGCCGACGGAATCTTCGATCTCATCGAAGCCCATACAGATTCAGCAAAAAACATTTATGCCTGTACCAAAAGAAAATGTGTTTAAGTCCATGTCCTCAATTCATGAGGAGGAAATTGCTTCTGATGAGGAAACTTCTTCATTTGAGTTGCAGTTTGACACTCAAAATGTACCTGAAGAGCTTTTTGACTCAGAGTCAAGGATGAAAGACCTCTGTGACTCCCTCTAGTCTGCTAATGGACTTGACACTTCGCCAGAGCTGGAGTTTGGCAGGCCTGACCCCTCAGAACATGCCGATTCTAATTACAGAAATCTCATGAACAGGGTCACGGAATATATGGGTTGGAGTAGGGATTCCCTGGCATATGAGGAGGGTGACATGACAGACATCCTAGACCAGGGACCTCAGAAGGACCCATTCTTGCCCTTCCATAAGGCCCTTCAGAGGAAGGTTGTGGCCAATTGGGAAGCTCCAGAATCTAGGCCTGCTGTGAACAGAAACTTCTCTCGGAAGCATAGACCCTCTAGCAGCGATCCAGACTAACTCACCAAACAACCCTACGCTTGAGAGTTTAGTAGTTCAGGCTGCTACTTTAACCAAACAATCTGCCTATCTCTCTATCCCCCCGGATAGAGACGACAAGAAGGTTGATGCATGGGCTCTCAAGGTCTTCACATCAGGCAGCATGGCTTTGAAGTCAACTAATGTCACCGGTACCTTGGCTAGATTTTGTTATACCCTGTGGGACTGTGTTGCCATGGCGGCTGATCACATTCCGGAAGGCGAGGAAAGAGACGGCTTCCTGGCCATAGTAAAGGATGGAAAGGAGGCAATGAGAGAGTGTCTCCAGTCAGGATTGAATACTGCTGACAGCATCAGCAGATCCATGGCCGCAAGCACCGTACTGCTCAGGCTTGCGTCATTGAGAAAGTCGGGGTTTGCACCGGACGTGCAGGCCTGACTGCTCAACATGCCCTTCGACGGATCAAAGTTGTTCGGCAGCAAGGCGGATGAGAGTCTAGAGAAGCTGCAAAAATCCAAAGCGGCGGCTTAGTCCCTTAGCGCCTCCATTCGACAACCTCAACAACCCTATTCAGGCTCATCTTCCTGGAGGGGTCGTTCTTTTAGCTTCCATTCCTCAATTGGTAGAGGAAGAGGACAGGCCGTACAAAAGGGGCAAAGAAGATTCCCTTGTGGTGGAAGAGGAAGGGGTGCTAAATCAGCCCAAGCTCGGCATCTTTACCTTCAGCCACTGCTGCAGCCGCCTCTAAGCCTCTTTGAGGCCTTGACCCACAAGACCCCGGGGGGAGGCAGAATCTCTCAGCATCTGAACGAATGGCAGGGCATTACTTCAGATGCTTGGGCACTGGAAACAGTAGCGGGAGGATACGTGCTCACCTCGAAAACAAGACGACACGAAGCAGCACAGGTTCGATCCCCGGGTCCGTGCTTAGAAACCTCTGGGTATTAAGCGCGTTATAAATACACAACTAAGACATATTCCTGTAACAGCACCTCGATGCCCCCGGGCTGTGTGAGCGCTAAAAAAAATGTAAAAAAATAAAAATAAGTAGCCCAAGGTTACTGCCTTCCTTTTCAAAAAAGGCCTCAAGATCATCCTCCGGGAACCAACTCTTGGTTAATTGGCATAGCTAACATTCACATTTCTATCTAAGTGTGGCACATGCTAACATTTTTTATTTTTATTTGATTAAACTGTTTTTCGCAGTTTTTACTAAAGTTTTGCGAACTGTTCCTTTGTTGTTTTTATTTGACCATTTCCTTATCGTTGTTGTCAATGTTCTTCGATTGTTTTCCAAGTAGACTTCAGATTGGTCTTTCTCTCGTGAAGTTTATATTCTGAAAAAACTTTCCGACCGCAATTACTGTTTTGGTGTTATCTCCTGACATCAGGATGTTCCACCAATAATCTTCTTCCATGCACCATCTGTTTTTAAAGAGATGGCCCATATGGATCTTTCTTTTTGAAGACAGTTCTGGGCAGGACAGTAGAAGGTGCCTCACAGTTTCAACTGCTTTTGGTTTGTTGCAGAATCGGCAGAGATTATTCATGATGAATAGGATTTCTTTAGTGTTTAGAAGGTTCAGCCTGGCCCTTAAGTATGTATTTCTAATTTGTTTACTGGGACCTTTTAACAAATAGCTCATGGGTTCATTTTGTTTGTGATGATTTACTGGTAGATCCAGGGCTAATTTGTTTTTCGTGGCATCTTCCAATGTTTTAATCCAGTCCATTTCCTTGGGCCTCATTACGACCCAGGCGGTAAGTTACCGCCTGGGTCGTACCTTTACCACCATGGCGTAAACTATGTTTACGCCATGGTGGTTGGCGGACTTACCGCCCCATTCCGAGGTGAGTGGGGCGGTAAGTCCCCATTAACCCATTTACCCTTCCCCATTCCCATTTTTGCCCCATAGGGCATAATGGGAGTGGGGAAGGCTTTAATTACGCCACCGTAAATTACGGTGGCGTAATTAACAACAAGGTCCCTTAGCGCCATGGATTTTAACACCTGCTAAAAGCAGGTGTTAAAACTTCCATGGCGCTAAGGGACCTCGGAATCAGGCGGTAAGGGTCGGCGCTGTTTACGCCGCCGTAAACCCCTTACCGCCTGGGTCCTAATGAGGCCCCTTGAATTTTTTGGATGTTTTGTTTGGGTTACACTCCAATTCTTCCCAAGAGCTCCCTATTTCAAGAAGTGTTTCCGAGTTACTTTGCTCCCATGCAGCTAACATTCACATTTCTATCATAGGTGTGGCACATGCCGACATCCACAGCTCAATCCAGGGGTGGCACCTGCCACCATCCACAATCCCATCTAGATGCGACTCTGACCAATGTTCTCAATTCCAACCAAGTGTGGCCCATGCTATCATTCACAATATCATCTAACTGTGGCCCATTCTGATATTCACGATCCTATCTAGATGCGACGCACGCTGATGTCTAAGATTCCATCTAGGTGTGGCACATGCTAACAGTCACATTTCTAGCATAGGTGTGGCCCATGCTGACATTCACATTTCAATCTAGGTGTGGGACATGCTAACATTCACAATATCATCTAAGTGTAGCCCATGCTGATATTCACGATTCTATCTAGATGCGTCGCACGCTAATGTCTAAGATTCCATCTAGGTATGGCACTTGCTGATATTCACGATCCTAACTAGATGCGACTCAGGCTAATGTTCACAATTCACAATGGATGTAATAGTGGACCCAGATTACCAGGGTGATGTCATGGTCATACTTCAGAACAACAGTAAATATTCATACCATGTAAAGACAGGGGTGAAAATCAACCAGGGGATTTTAGAAAATGCCCTGTTCCCCAAACCTGTAGAAATCAAAGAGCAAGACTTGACGGAAAGGAACCTAAGGCTTTGGGGAGGCTGAACAAGATCTGCTCCATATATTAGAATCGCCAAAGCCCTACACGGAATAAAGTGAGCCTGAGGTCATTCCCTATATAGTGTTCACCAATGCAACAAACCTTTTCTGGCCGAAGCTTTCTTCAAAGTAGCGCCAGAGGATGAAAGCAGAAGTAAAGACGGTCCATTCTTTTTTTAAAACAAGGGTTATATGGGGGAGATACCACCAAAGAGGGAACCCCTCGAACCCAAATAGTGGTCCCGAGAAGTCATCAAAGGGTAGTCCCCGAAATCACATATGCTCACATAACTTCGGGACATTTGGAGATGGCAAAAACAGAGGGAAAGGTTGTGAGCAGGTTTTACTGGCCAGGCGTGTATGCAGTCACTAAGAATTTTGTCGCTACATGTTCTCTCTGTCAAAAGACTGCTAAATAAAGAATCCTCCTCCAGCACCATTACAACCATTGCCTATAATTGAGGTCCCCTTTCCCGAATAGGGATGGATATCGTAGGCCCATTGTAGCCAATGATAACTTGGGAATAGATACATTTTAGTCATTCTTAACTATGCCACACGTTACCCTTAGGCCTTCTGGTTGAGGAACGCTACATCTCAGCAGATCTTCAAACACTTTATCCCTTTTCTATCACGAGTGGGCTTGCCAAAAGAAATTCTGAGAGACCAGGGAACTACATTTATGAGTAAGATCATTGCAGAACTAAAACAGATTCAGCAGATTAAAACCTTAAGGACCTCTGTCTATCACCCCCAGATGAAGGGGTTGGTTGAATGCTTCAATACGACCGTAATAAATGTTTTGAATAAATTAGTAGAAGCTGATGATCTTAATTTGGATATGATGCTTCCTTGGCTGTTATTCGCCATCAGGTAGGCTGCCCAAACTTCCCTGGGGTTCTACCCATTCAAGCCCCTCCATGGACGCGATCCAAGAGAGAGACGTCCTAGACATGTTGAGGGAGACGTGGGAAGAACAGAAGAACAGGAAGAAGCCATCGTACCTCTGTCTCAAACCACACAGTGGATTAAAGAACATATGACTGTGGTGAGAGATATAATACATTCCCACCTAGCGAAAGTACAGGAAAATCAGAAAGACCAGAGGTAAGGAAGGAAATAGTCCTCCAAGAGGTAGAGAAAATGTTTGCCGCCAACATTATTTGACCCCAATAGTGCTTGTGGCAAAACTTGATCAATTATGGAGGCTTTGTATAGATTTTGTGAAACTCAGTGCCATATCCCAGTTCAATAATTATCTGATGCCACAGATTGACAACCTTATTGATTGGCTGGGGTCAGCAGTCTACCGCTACATGATTGATCTTTCAAGGGCTATTGGCAGGTACCCCTAAATCCCATGGACAAAGCAAAGACAGCATTCTCCAGCCCTAGCAGAGTATTTCCTACCATTTGGGCTCCATGGTGCTCCAGCTACTTTCCAACGACTAATGGGCCCGATCTTGTGACCATATTCCAGCTTTTGCAGCGCATATCTGGATGACAGTCATTTATAGTCATTCCTGGGAACAGCGAGCACGTGTTCCATCGTTATGGAATCTCTAGAGCCATGAGACACGCTGGCCTCACTGCTTACCCTGATAAATGCCACTTAGCCCAGTCGGCAGTGAAATACTCGGGATATTTTGTGGGAAATGGGTTAGTCCAACCACCGTTAGAAAAGGTCCGTGCTGTTCAAGAAACTCCAGCTTCAAAAACCGAGGGAGAGCAAAGGGCCGTCTTAGGTCTTACCGGATATTACAGGAGGTTCATCCCCAGTTACTCCGCCATCACCTCCTTTCTAACCGATAAGTTCCTGATTGCAGAGCCCCAACCACTGCGTTGACAGAGAGAGGATCAAGCCAGTTTCAACACCTTGAAATCAATGTAGTGAGCCAGTCTTAAAAGTCCCCAATTTTAATAAGGAGTTCATCCTTCAGACTGACCCCTCTAAGGTGGGGATAAGTGCAGTATCTCAGGAATGGTATAAACGCATTTCGTCGAAGTATTTTTCAACCTGGGACATTTCATCGCCAACATTTTCATCGACCAAAACTCGTTTTAAAAAAAATATTTTTTGGTGGGTGTTTTGTTGGGGTTGGGGTATGATTATTTAATTAAGGGGGGGTCTGGGGCGGAAACCCCCCCAGAAATAAAAAAAACAAAAAAAAAGAGTTTTGGTCGATGAAAACGTGGCGATGAAAAGTCCCACGTTGAAAAATACTTCGGCGAAATCAAGTAGAACACTCAGGAATACGATGGTTTGGACGATCCCGTCCTATACATCAGCCACAAGTTATTTCCTCGAGAAAGAAAATATGGCACCATCGAATTAGAGGCACTGGCAATAAAATGGGCCATTGGATACCTAAAATACTGTCTAACATGGAGAAAATGTAGACTTGTCACTGACCATTCACCCCTCGCTTGGCTTAGTCTCCGAAAGGATACCAACCCTAGGGTCGTGCGCTGGTTCTACTTGGATTCATTAAGTGTTCGGTGTTCAGAAACATTGAATGATGACAACTCTGTTTCATGGAGCGCACCGGTGTCAGTACTCCCTCTCTGAGCACTCACCAGTTCTTCATGGCAGCTCCCTGCAGTTGCCAGTACTCGTGGCGGTGCTTCGGACTGTACTCTGTCCCTTCTCCTTCTTCAGCAAGCCTAAGATAAGCGGTGCAGCGGTGTCTGGGAGAAATAGATGCTCCGTTGATCTTCCACAGCTTTCCCAGGCTGCTTCATGTTTCTGCAGTAACACGTTGTCCTTGCAGCTGGACTTCTCTTTAGTACGCTGGCTTCCACTGTTCGTACTCTGCAGCTCTTTGGATTTTCACCAGTTGCGGTGACTTCTTCTGGCGGGCTTCTCTCCTTTGCTGCATCTGCACTGTGGATGGCTTGAGCTTCTTCTGCTACGCCTCCCTCATGGATCCGAACTGCTTCTTCCTCTGCTTCAACTTCATCACAACACAAACTCCTCTCCAGCGGGCACTCATCCTGGGCTTTAAAATATCCCACTCAGGTGTTCTAATTGGTAATGACTAGACTTCACCTTTGGATACTCACACTTCTGAGTCCCCATGGCCTCAGAGTTCCTCTTCTTCATCCCAGTACTTTGGCAATCTGGGAATTGGAGTTTTTAAGAGAATGAATGATATTAAATTGTTCTCTTTTACTTTCAATTACATCAGATTGTTCTATAGACTGAGAGTTACCACACAAAGAGGGTTTGGGATAAAGAGACTGCAATTTCACATAAGAGGCAGAGGTTCTCTTTAGGATAGAATCGCGAAATTCAAATTATTTTCTCTTTATTTCCTGAGCCTCTAAGGTACCAACTTGACTCTGTTTAACTGGCTCTTTATAATATGTTTCTGGAACCTTGATGTTAGAAGGATAGGAGTATTGAGTATGCCATTAAATATCTGGGCATGATTTCCTCCTCATCTTCAGAAGATGAATGGTGCGTCTCTTCTAGTGGAGTCACCACTTCCCCAGAATAGCTGTCTCCCCCCATGGGATCCTTCCCTCCTGATACCACCCCTCAGGTATCTGCTTCCTTCCCCTGGCCACATGGCAGGAGACTTTAAGCTGGGGTTTGGTGATGACTCCACAGGATTCATCACACGTCACGCGTTTTGCATGTACCGTCATTGCCAATGCATTATTAAAACGTATCACGTCATTGGCAATGCATTATTGTTAACAATGCGTTTGTGCTTTAGTATCATGATATGTTATTGTTGTTGACAAATTAGAAAAGCATAACAGATTATGAGCGAATGCCTCCTTATACATTATGTAAATGCCCCTTTTCTGATACTATGCTATACAATTCCTTTTACTAGCCGCTGAATTCTCAATTTTTGCCCACATATGATATATGATATGATATTTTATTTATATCGCACTCAGACACAGGTGTTTCAGAGCGCGATCAGGCAAAGGGAGGTGGGAGCAGGATAGAAAACAAAAACAAATGATCTTACTAGGCCCAGTGACATTGAGAAGGCGCAAGTGCATGGGGAAGGGAAAGGGGGAAAGTGCAAGGAAAAAAGGGGCGGGGGGTAAGTGCAGAGCAAAGGAGAAACAAGAAAAATAATAAGATAGCGGATAAAATAAATGAATAAATAAGGGTGCTCAAGAGTACTGGTAGTGCAGCCAGTGAAGGGTAAAGTGCAGAGCAAGTCAAATAGCGTTAATCTGATAAGTGCAGAGGAGGAGTGGGGGGGAGCTGTATGGGTACAGAAACAGGCCCCAGTTCAGGGATGGCCGGGAGCCAGTGCAAGAGGTGTCTGGGTGGGCAGATAACTGAGCCCGAAAGGGCCCAGTTGGAAGATGAGGCAGTGCCGAGAGAGAAAGGCAGATCAACAGGGGAGGAGAGTGGCAAAGGCAGAGGCGAAGAGGAAGGTCTTGAGGAGCTTCCGGAACCGTAGATGGTTCTCCTCAAGTTTCAGGGTGGCAGGGAGGCAGTTCCAAAGGTAAGCCCCGGCCGAAGACAGAGATCTGCACCCAGCTCGTTTCATTGAAAAACGGCTGACCCTGAGGGAGTTAGAGGAAGAGGAGCGAAGGGCTCAAGAGGGGAGGTATTTACGGAGGGATAGTTTAAGGACAATGCAAAGGGTTTTACATTTAATCCTTGCATCCACTGGGAGCCAATGGAGGGATTTCAGAGCTGGAGAGATACGAACCCAGGGCTTGAGGCTGAGGACAAGTCTTGCAGTCCTGTTCTGGATTAGTTGTAGAGGGCGGAGGGTGGAGGCAGGTACATTTAGAAAGAGGTTGTTACAGTAGTCCAGCTTAGAGAGAATCAGAGCTTGGGATACAGTGAGCTTCTGAGGGAAGGAGAGGAAGGGAAATGTACCTCTGAGGAGGTTTAGTAAGAAGTTGGATTTTTTAGAGACTTCGGAGATGTGTGAGGAGAAGGATAGTGTGGAGTCCAAGGTGACCCCTAGGTTCTTTGTTTCGCAGGTAGGGGCAGGAGGAGGGCCAAGGGAGGCAGGCCAGAGAGTGAGGGGAAAAGATGGAGGGGGTGTGCCGATGAGGAGGATCTCAGTTTTATTAGCATTTAAACAGAGATCGTTAGCGGCACACCAATTTTGAATGGCGATTAGACAGTCAGAGATGAGGGAGGGAGAGGAGGTGGCAGAGGGAAGCCTGAAGATGAGTTGGGTGTCATCAGCGTAACATTGGAAGTTAGAGCAAAAGATGGAAATGCAGTAGGCAAGAGTTGCCAAGTATTGGATGAACAATATTAACAGTAACATATTAAGTTGTTCAATTGCCAAATGCATGATTTTAATTGTTAACAAGCACTTTTTTAAGGAAAATAAATCAGTCACTACTCTTATTGATGCCTCGAAAAGGGATTTTTGAAACTCTATTTTAAATAGTGACAATGTTCACGTCACTCTGTACCAGTCAATATGAATAATAATATAATATGCATTTGTGTATATTGTTTAGTACGCTTCATGCTTGAGTTTACACCAAATTAGGAACTACATATCCAGGCCAAGATGTCATTCTGTCAAATATATCTGACCACTCATATTTTTACTAGGGCCGGCCCCATTTGTAATAGTAATTCCTATTCTCTATAATATGAACAGTTTAATAAGCCTGAAACACATACATTTTACAGATAAACATATATGTTTTGGGATTAATCCTTCTTGCACTGTCTGGAACTTGCACATAAGTAATGATTCCATTTGTCCCTGCTTCAATTCTTCTATTGCTATTGATATTGTATTTGTATCGCGCTCATACACATGTGTTTCAGAGCGTGACAAGGCAAGGGAGGGGAACAAGGGAGAACAAAAACAACGATCTTACTAGGCCCAGTGACATTGAGAACGTGTAAGTGCAGGGGAAAGGAAAGGGGCAAAATCAAGGGGGGAGGAGCGAAGTGGAAAGTGCTGAGCAAAGGAATAAAAAACAAGAAGTGGTAGTGCAGCCAAGAAGAGGCAAGTGCTAGATTTTAAGGCACAGACGAGGGGTGCCTGATAAGTGCAGAGAGAGGGGGTGCTGTAGGGTTACAGATACAGACACAAGTGCAAGGGTTGCCTGGAGGCAGTGCGGGTGCATGGCAGGGTGGACAAGTACCTGGGCTCGAAATTAGAGGGTGGCCAGGTGCACAATGCCGAAACAGAACAGAATCAGCCGGGGAGAGGAGGAGCAAAGAGGAAGGTCTTGAGGTGCTAACGGAACCTGAGATGGTTCTCCTAAAGTTTCAAAGTGGCAGGGAGGCTGTTCCAGAGGGAGGCCCCAGCTGAAGACAGAGATATAGCCCCAGCTCGTTTTTTTGAGAAAGCCTTGTGAACAATACAAAGGGTCTTGAATTTTATCCTTGCAGCCACTGGGAGCCAGTGAAGGGATTTCAGGGCTGGAGGGATACGATCCTAGGGATTGAGGCCAATGACAAGTCTTGCAGTCCTGTTCTGGATGAGCTGCAAAGGGCGGAGAGTGGAGGCAGGTAGATTTAGAAAGAGGCTGTTACAGTAGTCCAACCTAGAGAGAATCAGAGCTTGGGAGACAGTGAGCTTCTGAGGGAAGGAGAGGAAAGGAAGAGTACCTCTAAGGAGGTGTAGTAAGAAGTTCGACTTTTTAGAGACGTCAAGGAACGTGTGGAGTCAAAGATGCCCTGCAGAGGTGTGGAGGGAACATGAGATGGGGCATGGAGGAAGGAGAAAATGCGAAGGTAGCCAATGGAGGAGAGCAGGGGACAGCTGGCCTCGGATACCATCCCTCGGATACTGTTGCAAGCATTTCAATGAAACACAGACCGGGCTTTCTTTGCTTCCTTGCACTCACCGGTCGTATTAAGATGCTTCCAGTCTTTCCTGCCTTTGATGTAGGAGTCAAGGTTGCTACCACTGCCGCTTCTGCGCCTCCCAAACTCTGCCGTTCACCCGGCATAATGGCTGGTAATTGTTGCACTCAAAAGACTTTCTCCCTTCCAGCTGGGCTGTTATGCGCAATCCTCACGGCCTTTCGGAAATAATGATCTCTCGCCAGGGTGCTCTGTGGCTTCCTGCCCCTGTGGTTCAACCCCTCGGTTTTTTGCTCGCTGTCGCTTGGTTTGCCATCTCCCGGGAGGAACTGCTCTTTCTTGTGCACCGCCTTGCTCAAACGCAAATGGGCTAAACTAAAAAAATAGTGACGTGGAAGGTTGCCCAGAGCAATGCCAGTGGTTCAGATTCATTCAAAACCTTCCACACATCACTTTTGTGGTTATACTTTTTCTACTCCCATCCATTCTGCTTTTTATTTTACACCACCTTGCCTCTATCTTATGCCCTCTTTGCTCTTGTCACTGTCTCCTTTTCATCGTCTCCCTTTCTCCGCCGCCTGACCACTCTCCTCCTAACCTCCTCGGCTCTTATTTCTCCATCCTCTACCTCCACGTCTCTCTCCTCCAGCTCACCTTTATTTTTTCTCAGTATCACTCTTCTCTCTTCCACTGCCATTCGCTCCTCCTTCTGGCAAACTTAGTATGTCTCCTTCCTGCACTCTTCTTTTCACCTCTGCTCCCCTTTCTCCCAGCTGTCCTTCTTTGTTCCTTCTCTTTTCTTCTCTCTTCCCCTCTTGATACCACCTGCATTCCTCTATGTGGATCTGCTCCTCTTCCTCAACCCTCCACTGGTTCCACCTCCTCTCTCATTCCACCTCGCTGCACCCCCCCATGCTCCTAAGACTTCCTTGCACTCCTGAACTCCCTCGCCAAGCGCCAGCCCGGGACATCTTTTATCCATGCAGGTGACCAGGTATGAGTTTATCAATTAGATGTGTGTGTTCTGATGTGACTGTATATGATTCAACTGTATGTGTTTGAGTTTTGTCACCTGCCAGTTCTGTACATCAGTTAGCAGTCTACCCACTGCTCCACTAGCTGACATATTGAAACATCTCAGTACTCCTTCTTCTCTACAGTGATGATTCTGACTGCTCGAGGTGTGTATACTGGATGAGTTGTGCAAACGATCGGTGTCCCCTAATAAACCAGGCAAACCAGGCCTCACTCTTTGATAACCTGCAGAGGCCCTTGTTGGGGGCTCCACAAACGGCATAACTTTGGTCTTCTTTTCTATGGTGTTGCCCACGTTCAATCCTATCTATATGCTGCCAAGTGCGTTAGGTACAGCCCAGTCGGGGATACATATGAGGTTATAGATGGATTGGGGAACCGAGGAGATCCTATGTATACCCCCTCTGTAGCATGCATTACAGAGCGGTGACAGGATCAACCCTGTCCCCTCCACTAGCCTCAAAGCTGGAACTTGGTAACACCACAGTTCCTTCTGCGAGAGCTCCGATGCCTGGCGCATCTGGACCTGCCCGATGGAGACACAGTAGCCACCTACTCCCTCTGGTCTTTCTCAACTTGCATCTGTGAATCCTCCATGGTTACTGTCTGTCCATCATGCCAAGATTGGACTGGCAAGTGTTAGGTAGAATGTCATGTTCGTGCATTATTCTGCCCACATGTGAGCCCCCCGGCAGTTTTCTTCACTGAACTCTTGGATTTTTGAACAATTCTCCTGAGTGAGTGGGAACCTTCTTCCACCCACACTCGCTCAGTATTTTACTTTACCTCTGGGGACCATTTCCACCCCCTTTGGTTGTCATTCTTTGGAGTAATGCTTTACTCCAACGTTTCAAGCATCTGCAATTTATTGTTGCAGCACAAAGCACTTTCTGTGCAGTTTTGCTGGGAGCTCTCCCAGCCGCCCTTTTTTTTTTCCTTGTGATAACTACTGTTTTCAAGGGGAGTGGGATACATTCTATCCCACCTAACTTTTATTTTGCGGAATCGGCACAACCCACCTTATGTGGAGTGCTGAGGGGACCCAATGTATCCCTTTTTCCACTTCTCCTGTAACTTTCTAGTTAGTGACAAGTTTGTCTCAGTGGCTGGTGGCAGTGGATGATTTCTACCGATTTATAGTGAAGTGTACACGCAGGCTGCTGCCGCAGCTGCGTTAAGGGACACATGCTTCAGCATTTTACCAAAATGGTGCCGGACTTCTTTTTTCACCAACTCTTGGTGACTTGTCCTTTCTTGAGCTTTCTTCTGCCGTCCTGGGTGGGGGAGGTCCCGCTCCGTCTTTTGTCTTTGCGGGCTCCCATTGGGAAGCCCGCCCTAGGGAGCCCGCGTGTCTGGGGGGACAGGAAGCTGGGAGTACACCGACACTCTGCACGTCTTTGTCCTCCAGTATGTCTGGTTGAATCCAGTTCTGACTGGGAGACTAGCTGTCCTTTTGGGACAGCCACCCCCCAAAGTTTGAATGTGGAATGTGGCATGATGGGCGATTGGTTGGGTTCCTGTATAAAGGCGAGGTTCCCAGAGCAGATCGAGAGAGTCGACCGATGGAACGAAGAATCCGAGGGAGAAGAAGTATGTCGGCAGCCACCTCCAGAGTCTGCTGAGTGACTGCAGCTGCTCCAACCTGAACGACAGAAATTATCCAGACTGGACTACTTCCTCCCCTGGACTGGTGGGCCTAACCAGTCTCGAGACAACCTGCACTTTGAGCCGTGCCTCGAAGAGCTGCAACCGTCCTGGGCCGCAATTCCCCAATACCCTGGGACCAGGACCCATCTGCTGTGCATCGTCTCCTGAAGTGCGGCTTTCAGCTGGAACTTCGTGGGCATCCTGCTGAACCTGTGACTCTTTCCCGCTCTGAGACGTCTTCTCCTGCCAAGTCGGTGACCAAGAAACAGAGAGAAGCTTGTCGTGTGATGACCGTGGATGAACTGAAACCGTGTAGATCATCTGCTGGGCGTCCTACTGCAAGAAGCTGACAGTCTGCTCCCGCCAAAGGTTTCTTCTTCAGCCTCCAGGCCAAGAATCTGAACAGGAGTTGCTGTCGCCTCACTTGGGGAAACTCCAGTGACCTTGTTATTTCGTCATGAAAAGGTACTGTCCCGTTCCTAGGTACTCACCTTGGTACTTGCTGTGTTGAATCGGACTCCTCCTGTGCTTTCTGAGACACATTGGAGTGGACAACCCAACTGTGTTCTCACAGGCCTAAGGACACTGGCCCTTTGGTCTACAATTCTCCATGAACAACCTTTTAACTAAATATTTTACCTTCCTGAAACAGAGGAAACCTGCTATTTTGTCAACTTTGACAGTGTCTGCCTTTCTTTGTTCTTCCACCCAGGGGCCCTGTTCACCCGGCATCCCCACTGACTCTGAGACTCTCATGTCCAGATAGGGCTTGACTGTCTAAAGTGCAGGTTGCCTAAAAGTACTTACCAGTATCTATTAAATGTTGGTTGTAGGAAATGATTTGCTAAACGTTAATGCTACTATTTACCTGTATATCACCTAAGAGTTTACTACTGAACTAAGTAATGCTTAAAAATAGTCTTACTGTATATAAAAGTGAATAGGTTTACGTACCTGTAATTCTAATACTGTGTGTTAGCTGCCTTAGAGTTTATAATAAATAACAATATTTGTATAAAACTACTGTGTATAAGTGTATTCTTAGCTATAGGTGTGCCCCGACGTCTTTGTACTTACCTACAGCCCTTCTCTCTCCTAGACTAAGCCTGGCTGCTGGTCCATTGCTACCAAACCTTTTGGTTAGTTCAGGCCAAACCCAAGAGTTGGAGCCCTGTACTCCTAAGAGTGAATCTTCTATAGTCCTCCCACAGGTGGACTTTAGTAAAAACGTCCTAACAGCGAGCAGACAGGAAGTGTTGTGAATGTGCAAAGGTCTAAGGTTGGCAGTGCCACATGTGTCCCATCAACAGGTGGCATCTTCAACTCGACCTGGAGGTCGACCACCTGCAATGTCATTCTGCCTCAGAGTGCCTAGCATGGCAGTGCTCGTGGTGCGGTCATCATGGGCACCAGTGGGTCAGGTTGGGATACGACCAACTGCAATGTCATTCTGCCTGAGAGTGCCTAGTGTGGCAGTGGTGGGTGGCATGCTTGTTGTGTGGTCATCATGGGCACCAGTGGGTCAGGTTGGGATACGACCACCTGCAATGTCATTCTACTTGAGAGTGCCTAGCGTGGCAGTGGTGGGTGGCATGCTAGTTGTGCAGTCATCATGGGCACCAGTGGGTCAGGTTGGGATAGGACCACCTGCAGTGTAATTCTGCCTGAGAGTGCCTAGCGTGACAGTGGTGGGTGGCATGCTCCTTGTGCAGTCATCATGGGCACCAGTGGGTCAGGTTGGGATACGACCACCTGCAATGTCATTCTGCCTGAGAGTGCCTAGTGTGGCAGTGGTGGTTGGCATGCTTGTTGTGTGGTCATCATGGGCACCAGTGGGTCAGGTTGGGATACGACCACCTGCAATGTCATTCTACTTGAGAGTGCCTAGCGTGGCAGTGGTGGGTGGCATGCTAGTTGTGCAGTCATCATGGGCACCAGTGGGTCAGGTTGGGATATGACCACCTGCAGTGTCATTCTGCCTGAGAATGCCTAGCATGACAGCAGTGGGTGGCATGCTCGTTGTGTAGTCATCATGGGCACCAGTGGGTCAGGTTGGGATACTACCACCTGCAATGTCATTCTGCCTCAGAGTGCCTAGCGTGGCAGTGCTCGTGGTGCAGTCATCATGGGCACCAGTGGGTCAGGTTGGGATACGACCACCTGCAGTGTCATTCTGCCCGAGAGTGCCTAGCGTGGCAGTGGTGGGTGGCATGCTAATTGTGCAGTCATCATGGGCACCAGTGGGTCAGGTTGGGATACGACCACCTGCAGTGTCATTCTGCCCGAGAGTGCCTAGCGTGGCAGTGGTGGGTGGCATGCTAGTTGTGCAGTCATCATGGGCACCAGTGGGTCAGGTTGGGATATGACCACCTGCAGTGTCATTCTGCCTGAGAATGCCTAGCATGACACCGGTGGGTGGCATGCTCGTTGTGTAGTCATCATGGGCACCAGTGGGTCAGGTTGGGATACTACCACCTGCAATGTCATTCTGCCTCAGAGTGCCTAGCGTGGCAGTGCTCGTGGTGCAGTCATCATGGGCACCAGTGGGTCAGGTTGGGATACGACCACCTGCAGTGTCATTCTGCCCGAGAGTGCCTAGCGTGGCAGTGGTGGTTGGCATGCTTGTTGTGTGGTCATCATGGGCACCAGTGGGTCAGGTTGGGATACGACCACCTGCAATGTCATTCTACTTGAGAGTGCCTAGTGTGGCAGTGGTGGTTGGCATGCTTGTTGTGTGGTCATCATGGGCACCAGTGGGTCAGGTTGGGATACGACCACCTGCAATGTCATTCTACTTGAGAGTGCCTAGCGTGGCAGTGGTGGGTGGCATGCTAGTTGTGCAGTCATCATGGGCACCAGTGGGTCATGTTGGGATATGACCACCTGCAGTGTCATTCTGCCTGAGAATGCCTAGCATGACAGCGGTGGGTGGCATGCTCGTTGTGTAGTCATCATGGGCACCAGTGGGTCAGGTTGGGATACTACCACCTGCAATGTCATTCTGCCTCAGAGTGCCTAGCGTGGCAGTGCTCGTGGTGCAGTCATCATGGGCACCAGTGGGTCAGGTTGGGATACGACCACCTGCAGTGTCATTCTGCCCGAGAGTGCCTAGCGTGGCAGTGGTGGTTGGCATGCTTGTTGTGTAGTCATCATGGGCACCAGTGGGTCAGGTTGGGATACTACCACCTGCAATGTCATTCTGCCTCAGAGTGCCTAGCGTGGCAGTGCTCGTGGTGCAGTCATCATGGGCACCAGTGGGTCAGGTTGGGATACGACCACCTGCAGTGTCATTCTGCCCGAGAGTGCCTAGCGTGGCAGTGGTGGGTGGCATGCTAGTTGTGCAGTCATCATGGGCACCAGTGGGTCAGGTTGGGATACGACCACCAGCAGTGTCATTCTGCCCGAGAGTGCCTAGCGTGGCAGTGGTGGGTGGCATGCTAGTTGTGCAGTCATCATGGGCACCAGTGGGTCAGGTTGGGATATGACCACCTGCAGTGTCATTCTGCCTGAGAATGCCTAGCATGACAGCGGTGGGTGGCATGCTCGTTGTGTAGTCATCATGGGCACCAGTGGGTCAGGTTGGGATACTACCACCTGCAATGTCATTCTGCCTCAGAGTGCCTAGCGTGGCAGTGCTCGTGGTGCAGTCATCATGGGCACCAGTGGGTCAGGTTGGGATACGACCACCTGCAGTGTCATTCTGCCCGAGAGTGCCTAGCGTGACAGTGGTGGGTGGCATGCTTGTTGTGCAGTCATCATGGGCACCAGTGGGTCAGGTTGGGATATGACCACCTGCAGTGTCATTCTGCCTGAGAATGCCTAGCATGACAGCGGTGGGTGGCATGCTCGTTGTGCAGTCATCATGGGCACCAGTGGGTCAGGTTGGGATACTACCACCTGCAATGTCATTCTGCCTCAGAGTGCCTAGCGTGGCAGTGCTCGTGGTGTAGTCATCATGGGCACCAGTGGGTCAGGTTGGGATACTACCACCTGCAATGTCATTCTGCCTCAGAGTGCCTAGCGTGGCAGTGCTCGTGGTGCAGTCATCATGGGCACCAGTGGGTCAGGTTGGGATACGACCACCTGCAGTGTCATTCTGCCTGAGAGTGCCTAGCGTGACAGTGGTGGGTGGCATGCTCCTTGTGCAGTCATCATGGGCACCAGTGGGTCAGGTTGGGATACTACCACCTGCAATGTCATTCTGCCTCAGAGTGCCTAGCGTGGCAGTGCTCGTGGTGTAGTCATCATGGGCACCAGTGGGTCAGGTTGGGATACGACCACCTGCAATGTCATTCTGCCTCAGAGTGCCTAGCGTGGCAGTGCTCGTGGTGCAGTCATCATGGGCACCAGTGGGTCAGGTTGGGATACGACCACCTGCAGTGTCATTCTGCCCGAGGGTGCCTAGCGTGACAGTGGTGGGTGGCATGCTCCTTGTGCAGTCATCATGGGCACCAGTGGGTCAGGTTGGGATACTACCACCTGCAATGTCATTCTGCCTCAGAGTGCCTAGCGTGGCAGTGCTCGTGGTGCAGTCATCATGGGCACCAGTGGGTCAGGTTGGGATACGACCACCTGCAGTGTCATTCTGCCTGAGAGTGCCTAGCGTGACAGTGGTGGGTGGCATGCTCCTTGTGCAGTCATCATGGGCACCAGTGGGTCAGGTTGGGATACTACCACCTGCAATGTCATTCTGCCTCAGAGTGCCTAGCGTGGCAGTGCTCGTGGTGTAGTCATCATGGGCACCAGTGGGTCAGGTTGGGATACGACCACCTGCAATGTCATTCTGCCTCAGAGTGCCTAGCGTGGCAGTGCTCGTGGTGCAGTCATCATGGGCACCAGTGGGTCAGGTTGGGATACGACCACCTGCAGTGTCATTCTGCCCGAGGGTGCCTAGCGTGACAGTGGTGGGTGGCATGCTCCTTGTGCAGTCATCATGGGCACCAGTGGGTCAGGTTGGGATACTACCACCTGCAATGTCATTCTGCCTCAGAGTGCCTAGCGTGGCAGTGCTCGTGGTGCAGTCATCATGGGCACCAGTGGGTCAGGTTGGGATACGACCACCTGCAGTGTCATTCTGCCTGAGAGTGCCTAGCGTGACAGTGGTGGGTGGCATGCTCCTTGTGCAGTCATCATGGGCACCAGTGGGTCAGGTTGGGATACTACCACCTGCAATGTCATTCTGCCTCAGAGTGCCTAGCGTGGCAGTGCTCGTGGTGTAGTCATCATGGGCACCAGTGGGTCAGGTTGGGATACGACCACCTGCAATGTCATTCTGCCTCAGAGTGCCTAGCGTGGCAGTGCTCGTGGTGCAGTCATCATGGGCACCAGTGGGTCAGGTTGGGATACGACCACCTGCAATGTCATTCTGCCTGAGAGTGCCTAGCGTGGCAGTGCTCGTGGTGCAGTCATCATGGGCACCAGTGGGTCAGGTTGGGATACGACCACCTGTAGTGTCATTCTGCCCGAGAGTGCCTAGCGTGACAGTGGTGGGTGGCATGCTCGTTGTGTAGTCATCATGGGCACCAGTGGGTCAGGTTGGGATACTACCACCTGCAATGTCATTCTGCCTCAGAGTGCCTAGCGTGGCAGTGCTCGTGGTGCAGTCATCATGGGCACCAGTGGGTCAGGTTGGGATACGACCACCTGCAGTGTCATTCTGCCCGAGGGTGCCTAGCGTGACAGTGGTGGGTGGCATGCTCCTTGTGCAGTCATCATGGGCACCAGTGGGTCAGGTTGGGATACTACCACCTGCAGTGTCATTCTGCCCGAGGGTGCCTAGCGTGACAGTGGTGGGTGGCATGCTCCTTGTGCAGTCATCATGGGCACCAGTGGGTCAGGTTGGGATACGACCACCTGCAGTGTCATTCTGCCCGAGGGTGCCTAGCGTGACAGTGGTGGGTGGCATGCTCCTTGTGCAGTCATCATGGGCACCAGTGGGTCAGGTTGGACTAGAATGTGTGAGTTAGATGTGCCTCCTGGGTGGTGGTGGTGCAAGACTGTCGTGCTCCCGGTGTGGTGGTTGTCTTCTGCTTCCTTCTCCATCTTGCCCTGCGGGCCCCTGTATGTGAGAGTGCAATGTGAGTGTAGAGGTTGCATACATGTTCACATCATAGTTGTGGATGTAACACATCCCTGCTCTCTGCAACGCTCTCAGGGATTGGAGTCAGTGGTGAATGGTCTCATCGATTGCAATGTGACATTTTTGGGTACAATGCGATGCTCTAGATTTGTTAATGTCCAGCTAGTGCATGGGTCCTTTCCAGGAGGTGATGACCTACGAGGAATAGCAGGTGAGCAGTAATTCCCTTACATAGACATATACATCTTTTCTCTGCACATGTGAGTGCTCTCATTGCTCCCCCAGTGTCCTTTGCCAATGACGAAGCACCATTTCCTTTTGGACGTGCTTCTCCGGTCATGGTTAGTTAGTTACATTCTGGGGACTGTACTTCTGGATTAGTCTGTGCTTAAGAAATAGGGTAAGTCAAGGGTGGGGGGGTGAGGCTCTAGTTGTGCTGGTGGATATGATTCTGTTGGGAGGGAACTTCACAATGGTGTGGGGGAGGTTCGCTCAACTCCATATGCCTTTATTGCACAGCAGGTTGCAGGGGCTGGGGTTAGAATGCTAAGTCGGCATCAGGGAGCGCACCCCTATGATACACTTGGCTGGTTGTAGCATTGCTCAGGTAACTCATGTTCTCTGATGCCATGGCAACATGCTGGGCTCAATGGGTCAATGCGCTTGCATGCTCTGTGAGAACCCAACAGGCCTGGCTTTGGTGCAGCACCCCACATCACCTCCTTGGCTCCAAAAGCTCTGAACTATTCCATTATGGTAGCAGAAGCGCCCACTATGCACAGAGATGGCTTTTATAGCATGTCTGAGGTGCCCTACTGACACAGGGTCACAGAGGGCATCTCCAAACAACTCTTGCACCTAAGTGATGAAGCTTAAATATAAGACCATCTTGTACATGCTGTTTCCACGAGAACCAGAGACTCCATCACTCACCTATGACCAAGGGACTCACCTTATTTCAAACGCTGCCTCTTGTAATCCGATTATAAAGGTGAAGCCTCAGTCAGTCCAGGATACCTGCACGTGTGTGAAATGCAAAGTTGTGAAGGTGGCATAGATATTTTAATTGAATTGACATCTGTTTAAGGAGAGTTAGTGAAGGATGGGCTAAAACAATTAAAGTGTGGGGCATAGGAAAGGGCGTATGGATGCAAACTACAGAACATGCTTATAACTTTTGAAGTGCCACAGTGTTTGGGGAATCTCCTTCTTCTGTTTTGTTCCCTCTGACAAGGCCATCTTGGCCGGCTTATGTCTAGTTTACAGGGGTTCCAGCACCCCTTCTCCTTCTCAGGCTTAATGGTTTCCCACAGCCATCTTCTTTATTCTCCAGTCTTTGGCTTAAAGGAGATTCTCATGCATTCCTTCTCTATTCTTCCAGTCTCGACCCTAGAGAAGATTCCCACACCATTATTCTCTTCTCCCAGTCTCAAGCTGTAGGGGATTCCCACACCATTAGTCTCCTCTCCGATGTTAGGGAGAATTCTCTCTTTAGTCTGAATTTCCTAACCTAGTGAGTCCCCCAGCAGCTTTGCTGGATTTCTGGAGTTTGTTTTTTTTCTCCTGCCAAGAGTGAGACTCTTTTTTTCCCACTCTTGGACATGATTTATGGTGTTCCTTTGACTGTTAATGGGTTTTATGGGCTATGGGGTCCTTTACTCCATAGGGTCTCATGTGTTTTTACTATGTGTGTTACACCGCACCCTCCGTGCAGTAACACAGGGGTGTCATAGTGACACCCCACCATAGACTCCATACCCTGGGACTGACTACTGTCTCCCAGGGCATGTAAAGTCACCATTGGCTTTACTAGTCCCAAATTATTAACAGAAACCAGTACAAACCATCATATTGTGGACGTACTGGTCGGGGCAATTTGATTGCCCCGGGGTCTGTTAGTCGAAGGGGCACGTCTCCGTCCCCCCTGATCGAGTTTTGGCTGGTGGCAGTTGAAACTACTTTTTATATTCGACCGCAAATATTTTCCTATGGGATTTTCCCATTGTTCGAGGCTACCAACTTTAATTATTTAATTCTCATAGCCTCGAACATACCGCCGGTTTATTTAATTAATATTAATTCACCGGTTGGTATTTTTTGCCAGGACTCGATTCTAAAATGGCGTTTGTGTTCTCTTCTGTGACTCCGACCCAAGTCGAGCCCTTTGTTCCACTTTTTGGCAGACTTCTCCACAGAAGCCTCCAAAAGTGGTGCCACTCTGTGTGGGTACTACAGGGGGTGTGGGAGGGGGTTTAGGCACCCTGGACTGAGTTACCTTGGTAACTCAAGTCGCACTCTTGTGTGATTGGCCCAAGTGGTGAGCCGGCCGGCTCACCACTTAGCATGTTTGATTGACAGCTAGGCTGAGTGAATGGGGGTATGCTGCATAAAAGCAGGGCTTTGGGGACTGGAACTTCAGAAGTCGCCACAGGACCTGAGAATCCGACGAGGGAGAAGCTGAGCCGACCTACCACGACGACACCACCGGTGGAGCCCTGCGGAACCGACTCACCACTTCCCGGCGACAGAGAAGATCTCCTGGCTGGAGAGGCTTCTTCCCCTGACTGGTGGGCACAACCAGTTTTACCTTCCTTCTTCGCACCCCAGACCGGTTTGTGGTCGAACTGCCCGTGCCAAGCACCCCGGCGGCCGGATAGCCCCTTTCCACTGAACCGCAAATCAACGGACCGCTCCTTGTACCTGAGAAACACCGCGGCTGGTTTCTTCCCTGGCAGTGCAACGGACTCCTGTCTTCCTCCACGACGATATCTTCTCTTCCCCGGACGAAGCACCGACTTGCACCCGCTGCCAGGAACAACTGCCCCCGCTGGAGTCTTCTCACCACTTTAAGGTACCGTGTCCACCAGGCCTCCTTTTCTAAAGATTGCTACAAGGTAATAATAACTCCTAACATTCTGGACTGGGCTGGCCGCCTTGACCCTCTAACTGGTCCCTTTCTTTGGTCCAACTCCTTTTTGAACCTTTTCAAGACTTTTGTGCACTGCAACCGTGTGACCTTGGACACATTTCGTTTCGATCCTCTTAAAGCGGATCCAGCCTACTGACTCTGAATTCACGGTTTTACTTTGCCTTCCTCTCTTGTTATGTTCTCGTAAAAGCGTTGGGATCTGTTTCAATTTGTTCTCTGCTTTTCTCTCCCTTTTTAAAACCAACTATTAGAGTGCCATCTATGTTAAGCGCTCACCGCTGTCTGAAAATACATGGGGCTTTACTTAAGACTTGTCTAAGATTCTTTTAAAGGAGTGTATATCTTTTAGTGACCGTGTTTTTGAATTGCTTACTATTAGTGCCTGTGTGTTTTTCTAGATGTGGTTTTAAATAAATAATTATATCTCTTTTACACCAAGCCCTGGTCAGTGTTTACTTGTTCTATTGTGTTCTCTTGACCTATTGTGAATACTCTGTATACTGCCTAACTCTTCTTGAGGGAAGTCTGACTGCTCAGCCACAGCTACCATGTGAATCTGTGTGATACAGACTGCTACCAAGTGGGTTTACTGCCAAACACCTATAGTCTTAAATCTTTTGCAGTGGTCCCAGAGGGAACTGCACAGGTTTCTGCCTAGCATCCGAGTCTCAAGCTAAAGGGGATTCCCACACCATTATTCTCTTCTCCCAGTCTCAAGCTGAAGGGGATTCCCACGCTGTTATTCTCTCTTCTCCCAGTCTCAAACTGAAGGGGATTCCCAAAATGTTATTCTCTGCTCTCCCAGTCTTTGGCTTAAAGGAGATCCCCAAACCCCTCTTCTATATTCTCCCAGTCTTGAGCATAAAGGAGATACCCAAACCCCTCTTCTATATTCTCCCAGTCTTGAGCATAAAGGAGATCCCCACACCCCTCTTCTCTATTCTCCCAGTCTTGAACATAAAGGAGATCCCCAAACCCCTCTTCTCACTTCCCCCAGTCTTGAGCGTAAAGGGAACCCCCACACCCCTCTTCTCTATTCTCCCAGTCTTGAGCGTAAAGGGAACCCCCACACCCCTCTTCTCTATTCTCCCAGTCTTGAGCGTAAAGGGAACCCCCACACCCCTCTTCTCTATTCTCCCAGTCTTGAGCGTAAAGGGAACCCCCACACCCCTCTTCTCTATTCTCCCAGTCTTGAGCGTAAAGGGAACCCCCACACCCCTCTTCTCTATTCTCCCAGTCTTGAGCCTAAAGGGAACCCCCACACCCCTCTTCTCTATTCTCCCAGTCTTGAGCGTAAAGAGAACCCCCACACCCCTCTTCTCTATTCTCCCAGTCTTGAGCGTAAAGAGAACCCCCACACCCCTCTTCTCTATTCTCCCAGTCTTGAGCGTAAAGGGAACCCCCACACCCCTCTTCTCTATTCTCCCAGTCTTGAGCGTAAAGGGAACCCCCACACCCCTCTTCTCTATTCTCCCAGTCTTGAGCGTAAAGAGAACTCCCACACCCCTCTTCTCTATTCTCCCAGTCTCGAGCGTAAAGAGAACCCCCACACCCCTCTTCTCTCTTCTCCCAGTCTCGAGCATAAAGGGGATCCCCACTCCCATATTCTCTATTCTCCCAGTCTTGAGCATAAAGGGGATCCCCACACCCCTCTTCTTTATTCTCCCAGTCTTGACCTTAAAGGGGATCCCCACAGCCCTCTTCTCTATTCGCCCAGTCTTGACCTTAAAGGGGATCCCCACACCCTGTTCTCTATTTCCCCAGTCTTGACCTTAAAGGGGATCCCCACACCCCTATTCTCTATTTCCCAGTCTTGACCTTAAAGTGGATCCCCACGCCCCTCTTCTCTATTCTCCCAGCCTTGAGCATAAAGGGGATCCCCAGGCCCCTCCTCTATAGTCTCCCAGTCTTCAGCATAAAGGGGATCCCCACACCCCTCTTCTCTATTCTTCCAGTCTCGAGCATAAAGGGGATCCCCACACCCCTCTTCTCTATTCTCCCAGTCTTGACCTTAAAGGGGCTCCCCACACCCCTCTTCTCTATTCCCCCAGTCTTCAGCATAAAGGGGATCTCCACACCCCTCTTCTCTATTCCCCCAGTCTTCAGCATAAAGGGGATCTCCACACCCCACTTCTCTATTCCCCCAGCCTTCAGCATAATGGGGCTCCCCACACCCGTCTTCTCTATTCCCCCAGTCTTCAGCATAAAGGGGATCTCCACACCCCTCTTCTCTATTCCCCCAGTCTTCAGCATAAAGGGGATCTCCACACCCCACTTCTCTATTCCCCCAGCCTTCAGCATAATGGGGCTCCCCACACCCGTCTTCTCTATTCCCCCAGTCTTCAGCATAAAGGGGATCTCCACACCCCTCTTCTCTATTCCCCCAGTCTTCAGCATAAAGGGGATCTCCACACCCCACTTCTCTATTCTTCCAGTCTCGAGCATAAAGGGGATCCCCACACCCCTCTTCTCTATTCTCCCAGTCTTGACCTTAAAGGGGCTCCCCACACCCCTCTTCTCTATTCCCCCAGTCTTCAGCATAAAGGGGATCTCCACACCCCTCTTCTCTATTCCCCCAGTCTTCAGCATAAAGGGGATCTCCACACCCCACTTCTCTATTCCCCCAGCCTTCAGCATAATGGGGCTCCCCACACCCGTCTTCTCTATTCCCCCAGTCTTCAGCATAAAGGGGATCTCCACACCCCTCTTCTCTATTCCCCCAGTCTTCAGCATAAAGGGGATCTCCACACCCCACTTCTCTATTCCCCCAGCCTTCAGCATAATGGGGCTCCCCACACCCGTCTTCTCTATTCCCCCAGTCTTCAGCATAAAGGGGATCTCCACACCCCTCTTCTCTATTCCCCCAGTCTTCAGCATAAAGGGGATCTCCACACCCCACTTCTCTATTCCCCCAGCCTTGAGCATCAAGGGGATTCCCACACCCCTCTTCTCTATTCTCCAGTCTTGAGCATAAAGGAGATTTTGTATTTATTTATTTTTTATTTAATTTGCATTTTTAAAGCGCTCACACAGCCCGGGGCATCGAGGCACTGTTACAGGAATATGTCTCTTAGTTTTGTATTTATAACGCCCTTAATACCCAGAGGTTTTTAAGCGCGGACCGGGAATTGAATATGTGTTGCTTCATGTCGTCTTGTTTCCAAGGCGAGCACATTGCCGCTGAGCCATCCTCCCATACCCCTCTTCCCTATGTCCCAGTGTTGCGCATAAATGGGATCCCCACACCCCTCTTCTTTATTCTCCCAGTCTTGACCTTAAAGGGGATCCCCACACCCCTCCTTTCTATTCTCCCAGTCTTGACCTTAGAGGGGATCACCAAACCCCTATTCCTTATTCTCCCCGCCTTGAGCATAAAGGGGATCCCATACCCCGTTTTCTATTCTCCCAGTCTTGAGCATAAAGGGGATCCCCACACCCCTCTTCTTTATTCTCCCAGTCTTGACCTTAAAGGGGATCCCCACACACCTCTTCTCTATTCTCCCAGTCTTGACCTTAGAGGGGATCCCCAAACCCCTATTCCTTATTCTCCCCGCCTTGAGCATAAAGGGGATCCCATACCCCGTTTTCTATTCTCCCAGTCTTGAGCATAAAGGGGATCCCCACACCCCTCTTCTTTATTCTCCCAGTCTTGACCTTAAAGGGGATCCCCACACCCCTCCTTTCTATTCTCCCAGTCTTGACCTTAGAGGGGATCCCCAAACCCCTATTCCTTATTCTCCCCGCCTTGAGCATAAAGGGGATCCACACACCCCTCTTCTCTATTCTCCCAGTCTTGAGCATAACGGGGATCCCCGGGCCCCTCTTCTCACTTCCCCCAGTCTTGAGCATAAATGGGATCCCCAAACCCCTCTTCTCTATTCTCCCAGTCTCCAGCATAAAGGGGATCCCCATACCCCTCTTCTCTATTCTCCCAGTCTTGAGCATAAAGGGGATCCACACACCCCTCTTCCCTATTCTCCCAGTCCTGAGCATAAAGGGGATCCCCACAGCCCTCTTCTCTAGTCTCTGTCTTCAGCATAAAGGGGATCCCCACACCCCTCTTCTCTATTCTCCCAGTCTCCAGCATAAAGGGGATCCCCACACCCGCTTCTCTATTCTCAGTCTTGAGCATAAAGAGGATCCCCACACCTCTTGTCTCTATCCTCCCAGTATTCACCTTAAAGGGGATCCCCATTCCCCCCCTCTCTATGCTCCCAGTCTTCAGCTAAAGGGGATCCCCACAGCCCTCTGATCTATTCTCCCAGTCTCGAGCATAAAGGAATCCCCACAGCCCTCTTCTCTATTCTCCCACTCTTGAGCATAAAGGGGATCCCCATACCCCTCTTCTCGATTCTCCCAGTCTTGACCTTAAAGGGGATCCCCACACACCTCTTCTCTATTCTCTCAGTCTTGAACATAAAGGTGATCCCCACACCCCTTTTCTCTATTCTCCCAGTCTTCAGCTAAAAGAGAACCTCACACCCTTCTTCTCTGTTCTCCCAGTCTCTGGCATAAAGGGGATCCCGACACCCCTTTTTTCTATTCTCTGTCTTTAGCATAAACGGGATACCCACACCCCTCTTCTCTATTTTCCCAGTCTTGAACATACAGGGGATACCTGCACCCCTCTTCTATATTCTCCCAGTCTGAAGCATAAAGAGGATTTCTATACCTCTCTTCCCTGTTCTCCCAGTCGCAAACATAAAGGTGTTTCCCACACCCGTGTCTTTGTTGCTCCTGTCCTTCAACGTCTTCACCCGGCAAGCATTTCTCAGCTATACTTCCAGGAGATCGGAATACCCGTTGCATCTAAGCCATATGCTAAAGTGCAGGAACATCCTATTGAATGAGCCTGGACTATTCTCACTTTTTTTACCATGGCACGCACACTACCTGCTTCCGCCTGGTCTTTAACCAACTCCTCCTGATGATCCAATATCGCTTTCATCTAAATACACTTAATGATCCAACCTTCTCCTTAGCTCCCTGTTTATGTTGCTACCTCCTCCTCAGCTCCCTGTTTATGTTGCCTACCTCCTCCTCAGCTCCCTGTTTATGTTGCCACCTCCTCCTCAGCTCCCTGTTTATGTTGCCACCTCCTCCTCAGCTCCCTGTTTATGTTGCCACTTCCTCCTGAACTCCCTGTTTATGTTGCCACCTCCTCCTCAGCTCCCTGTTTATGTTGCCACTTCCTCCTCAACTCCGTGTTTGTTACCACATCCTCAGCTCCCTGTGTATGTTGCCACCGCCTCCTCAGCTCCCTGTTTATGTTGCCACCTCCTCCTCAACTCCCTGTTTATGTTGCCACCTCCTCCTCAGCTCCTTGTTTATGTTGCCACCTCCTCCTCAGCTCCCTGTTTATGTTGCCACTTCCTCCTCAACTCTGTGTTTGTTACCACCTCCTCCTTAGCTCCTTGTTTATGTTGCCACCGCCTCCTCAGCTCCCTGTTTATGTTACCACCTCCTCCTTAGCTCCTTGTTTATGTTACCACCTCCTCCTCAGCTCCCTGTTTATGTTGCCACCTCCTCCTCAGCTCCTTGTTTATGTTGCCACCTCCTCCTCAGCTCCCTGTTTATGTTGCCACTTCCTCCTCAACTCCGTGTTTATGTTGCCACCTCCTCCTCAGCTCCCTGTTTATGTTGCCACTTCCTCCTCAACTCTGTGTTTATGTTACCACCTCCTCCTTAGCTCCTTGTTTATGTTGCCACCGCCTCCTCAGCTCCCTGTTTATGTTACCACCTCCTCCTTAGCTCCTTGTTTATGTTACCACCTCCTCCTCAGCTCCCTGTTTATGTTGCCACCGCCTCCTCAGCTCCCTGTTTATGTTGCCACCTCCTCCTCAGCTTCCTGTTTATGCTGCCACTTTCTCCTCGGCTCCGTTTATGTTGCCACCTCCTCCTTAGCTCCGTATTTATGTTGCCACCTCCTCCTCAATCTCGTCCACCACCTCTTTGATGTTCTGTCACCTCCTCTTCAATTTCTCTACTCCACAAATTTTTATGTTATGTCATCTTCTGTTCAGTTAATCCACCCACTTCCTCTTCATGATCTTCCACCTCCACACATTTTCCACCTACCTCTTCTTGATGTTCTGCCACCACCTCTTTCTACCCCTCTCGTCTTGAACCGCCTTCCTCCGGGCTTCTTTTCTATGCCATTCTCCTTTCCTCCAAGATCCTGCTCCCCTCAACCCTCCTCCTTCTCTACAAACTCCTTATTTGTGAACCACCCCAAACCTATGCAAGCAGCCCTCCTTTTTCAAAATCACTTACCAACCACCCAAAGCACTGGGCTTATATAGGCCTCTGAGTCCTCCCCTTTGGCTGGGCTCACTGTAAGGGCTTGTGCCTGGGCTAGAAGGGCAGACTAAGCCTTCAAACGGCAGGTCGGCACGGACGTTATTTGGGGATCACCAGGGGTCGCAGCTGGGACCCCTGGGTCGCTGTTTGTAACCCCTGGTGACTCCCTTGCAACCCCAATTATTTATAACAATTTTAAAAACGATAAAAAAAAAAACTCCTGGTGTAGCTGCTGGTATAGCAGGGGCCCTCGCAGTCTCCACTGTGCGGGGGCTCCCACCACTCTAGGTCTGGGGGCTCTCTGGCCCAGTCCTCAACAATCAGGGTGAAAGCTGGGCATGGGAGGCGCTCAGTAGGGGTTGGCGTTGGAGCGGACTGTGACGTGTGGCACAAGCCATGTTCATCTCCAACCCCTTCTCTCTCAACTTCCTAGCAGCTCACATACAGGAACCAGGAAGCTCTTGCAGCTCACATACAGGAACCAGGAAGCACTTGCAGCTCACATACAGGAACCAGGAAGCTCTTGCAGCTCACATATAGGAACCAGGAAGCTCTTGCAGCTTCCTGGTTCCTGTTGGTGAGCAGCATGGAGGAGCCGAGGGCGGCTTGGAAGGACGGACCGAAGCTGCAAGAAAAAGGTAAGAAGCAGGGGTGTTGCTAGGTCTGGAAAAGATCTGGGGCTACACTAATGTATGGATTGTCCAGACTCTGGGCTAGTTAGCATTTTGGTTGTAGACCCTGAGATTCTATCCGGGGCTATAACCAAAAGACCTGGGGCTATTGCCCCCTAAGTCCCCCCATAGCAACGCTTGTGGTAAGAAGGCTTTTTAAAACAATGATGGTGTGTATTTTGCATGTGTGAAGTGCGTGTCAGATGTATGTGAATGGTAGGTGAATGAGAACTTATGTGATTTGTGTTTTTGAATATTCTGGGTGGGTGTGTGCCAGTGTAGAGAATCCAGTGAGTGGATGTAAACGAAGGTGTGAGTGAGAGACTGGCGGGTGAATGATTAATGTGATGGTGTGTTTTAGAATGTGTTGGGTGGGTGTGGGCTAGTGTAGAGAATCCAGTGAGTGGATGTAAGAGAAGGTGTGAGTGAGGGACTGGCGGGTGAATGAGTATTAATGTGATGGTGTTTTTTAGAATGTGTTGGGTGGGTGTGGTCCTGTGTAGAGATTTCAGGGAGTGGATGTCATGATCCATCGATCACGCCCCTTTTGGTCCTCCTGGTCCCTGGCACGTCGGGGGTTACTCGCTGTAGTACACCCAACATGGCCGTATTCACAGAACGCGGTCTATCGACCTTTACGTCCATGCGGCATGTTCCATAAATTAACCACGCCCCTGCGGCTCCGCGCGTCTCAACGCTATCGTTAGCTGAGGCTAGACGTGCGTCGCGTTGTGCTCCTGGAACTGAGTTGCTGCTCGAATTCCCAGACCCTCTCCTTCCCTTCCCTTGTACCTGTTCCTTCCGCGCACACCTTCCCCGTGTGCGCTCTTCCTTCGTGGTCTTCCTGGATTTTCCTTGATCCCGGACGAAGAAGCTGAACGAATCCTGGAATCCGACGACAGCCGAGCGGGCTTATACAAGACCCGAACAGCACGGAAGAAAACCCTGGCAAAGGATCCCGCAAGGCAGAATAAACAGGTGAGAAAACACGAAACCTCTGACAGATTGAGACGCCACCTGACTGAATTCGACACAGACATGGAAGCGGCCATCCAGGACTTTATGCGTGGCATGCAAGAGCTGACGAACGAAGTGCAAAACTTAAAGGCAGAGAACGCCGCCTTAAAGCAATTGGTGTTGTCCCGTGAATCCGCTACCAAAGAGAGTGTAATACTGGGCGGCGTTGTTGATAAATATGATGGTTCCGCAAATAGCCTTCGTGGATTCCTTGACTCATGTTTGGTCCACTTTACTTTCAAGCCTTATTATTTTTCTACGACCAGGGCTAAGGTGGGCTTTATTATTTCGCATCTTTCCGGCATTGCCTTGACCTGGGCCACCCCACTGCTTAACTCTGGGGATTCTCTCCTGGATGATTACGATGGCTTCATACAGGCCCTTAAAACCATGTTTGACCGCCCAGAGCAGGTCTACAGTGCCCAGGAACGTCTACTCGACTTTCAACAAGGAACCCAGGATATGCTTACGTATGTCACACGCTTCAAACAGCTGGCTAAAGAAGCAGATTGGTCCTCTGAAGCTTGTTTTACCCTATTTCGAAGAGGGCTAAACGAAGACATCAAGGATGAACTAGCCAGAGTGGTGCGCCCAAGTTCTTAGCAGGCCCTAATGGATCTTGCCCTGCAGATTGACTTTCACATTCAGGAGAGAAAGGCAGAGAAAAAGAAAAGCAAGTCACCACTCCAGAAGAACACCATTGGGATACCCTCAAACCCCGAAGGTAATTCCACTTCAAGTAACGAGCCTGAACCTATGCAGCTAGGGGCATTCCATGGACCCATATCCTCCCAAGAAAGAATGCGTAGGATCCATACCGGATTGTGTATGTATTGTGCATCAGACAAACATTTAGTGAGAGAGCGCCCAATAGCTCCCCCATGGCACTCGGGAAACGCCAGCTCCCGATCCTAAATGGAGCACAGGTTCGGGAGAGAGATGCCTGCTCCACATCAATGCCATCCTTGAACTCTCCTGGACAAAATTCTTTGGTGATCTTACAGGCCTTCTTATCGCCATCCAAGAAGGAAATGCATCCCATATTGGCACTGGTGGACTGTGGAGCTATGGGGATTTTCATAGACCAAGAATGGGTTCTTAAACACCATATTCCTTACGAATCCCGGACTAGCATGCAACCTGTAGAAGCTATTGATGGAAGACCCCTTTCTTCAGGACCCATAACCCTTCAGACCAAGGACGTCGAACTTGCCATAAACCACCATCGAGAAAGGATAAAATTTGACATCATCAAGTCGGCCCACTACCCAATAGTTTTGGGAATGCCCTAGCTTCAAAAACACAATCCATACATCAATTGGGCAGCGGGTACCTTGTTCCTGGGCTCTGAATTTTGTATGTCCCACTGTTTATTGTCAGACCTGGCTCCAACACCATCAGAAGGACCTCCTATGGATCACCAAGGTACAATCTCTGTCTCAAACATTATCCGGGTTCCGGAGATATACCAGGAATATTCTGATGTCTTCTCCTCTGCCATTATCCAGGCGTTACCTCCCCATGGACCAGAAGACTGTGCTATAGAAACGGACCATTCAGCTGTAATTCCCTTTGGGAGGATGTTCATCTTATCCAAACCTGAAAAGAAAGCCCTTCGAGAATACCTGGATACTAATCTTGAAAATGGCACCATACGACCCTCTAAATCCCCAGCAGGGGCCTCACTGTTTTTTGTTCCCAAGAAAAACACCAAGGAACTCAGACCGTGTCTGGACTATCGAGGTTTAAAATCAATGCACCCTTAAGGATCGCTATCCGTTACCCCTGATCTTGGACATTATGAAGGCAGTAAGGGGCGCAGTTGTTTTCACCAAGTTGGATCTCAGGGGTACCTACCATCTGATTCGTATTAGGGCAGGAGACGAGTGGAAAACGGCCTTTAGAACACCCTTTGGTCATTATGAATACTTGGTCATGCCCTTTGGACTTGCTAATGCCCCGGCGTTCTTCCAACGCTTCATGGATAGGGTGTTCTCAGACATGCTATTTCTTTTCATGATTGTCTATCTGGACGATATCCTAATATTCTCGAAGGACATTTCCAAGCACGAAGAACATGTAAAGGCAGTGTTACAACGACTACGCGAAAACAAGCTCCTGGCAAAGCCCGAGAAATGCATCTTCCATGCTTCTACTATACACTACCTAGGATTTGTCCTTAGTCCAGAAGGCATTGGAATGGATCAATCCAAGGTTAAGGCTATATTATCCTGGCCAAGTCCCACCTCTATGAAACAAATCCAGTCTTTCCTGGGCTTAGCTAATTTCTACAGGAAATTCATACCTTCCTTTTCCGAGATAGTCCAACCAATCATTGCCCTGTTAAAGAAGGACGTTCCCTTCCTTTGGACCACAGCTCAAGAGGAAGCCTTGCAATGGTTGAAGACGGAGTTTACACAAGCTCCCATCCAGGCTCAACCTGATGTCAACCAACCATTCATTGTGGAGACAGATGCCTCCAGTTATGCTATTGGAGCCGTCCTCAAACAGCTTTTCGGGGACAGGATGGAACACCCCATCGCTTACCTTTCTCGGATGTTAACTCCCAGTGAAACCCATTACTCAGTCTTGGAAAAGGAACTACTGGCCATCCGTCAAGCCTTCAACGAGTGGTGTCATCTACTCCTCGGAGCGAAACATCCTGTCCAGGTCCGCACGGACCATCGAAACCTACAAGTACTGCAGGCCTTGGAATGTAGGAACAGCCGTCAAGCTCGGTGGGCCTTCTTCTTTGCCCAATACCAGTTCCAGATTCACCATGTTCCCGGGACACAAAACCTAATAGCTGACGCCCTCTCTCGACGTCCAGGCTACGAACCTTCGGGAGATCGGGCATATCCAAGATGTTTCCCCATACAATATTTGTAGCTCAAGCAAACAATCTCCTGGAAGACATAAGTATGCAAACTCAGACTTCGGAACTCTGGAAGGATCTTTCGAAAAGGGCTCAATGGGATCTGAGAACCCAGGATGGATACCTGTTTAAAAATAACAAGCTGGTCATTCCCACACAGAAACTACAGCAAAAGATAATAAACCTCTGCCATGATACCCTTCACTCCGGTCATCGCGGAATTTCCAACACCCTCCGTCTAATACAAAGACAATTCTGGTGGCCCAGAATGAAGGCTGACTTTCAACTGTACGTGCAATCTTGTTCTGTCTGTAATCAAAACAAACATGACAACCAGAAACCAGCATGACTCTTATTACACCCTACACCACCAACAAGACCATGGGAAGTCATCGCTACAGACTTTATTGTAGAATTACCGCCATCGAGAGGGTACACCACTATCATGGTCACCATTGACTTGTTCACTCATATGGCCCATTTTACACCTCTGTATAAGTTACCATCGTTGTCAGAACTTGCTGGAATCTTCCTGGAACACATCTTCCGACTGCATGGACTTCCTTCCAAGATTATATCGTACAGAGGACCACAGGTTATCTCTCAATTTTGGAAACACCTCTGCAGGATACTAGGAATCCAACGAGCCCTCTCCTAAGGATATCATCCCCAAACCAATGGAGTCACAGAACGAGTGAATCAAACCCTTGAACAATACCTTCGTTGTTTTTCTACTAAGGTCCAGGACGATTGGTCGCTTCTGATACCAGTGGCAGAATTCGCCTATAACAATTCGGACCATTCGGCTGTTAAAACCAGGCCTTTTTTTTGCAGCCATGGATTACCTTCAGTCCTTCCGCACCCTACACCAGTTCCAACAGTCGATTCCTGGATTGAAACACTCATCAATGTGCAGAGAGAAACCAAGGAACATCTAGAAAGAGCACAGATCCAAACTAAGCACTATGCAGATTCGAGGAGAAGGCCAGGGCCTTCTTACACCATTGGGGATAAAGTATGGCTATCCTCGAAGCTACTGCCCCGACATCTCAGACCGAATAAGTTGGCTCCTTGATATTATGGGCCTTTTCCTATAAAAGAAGTCATTAACCCTGTGGCCTTTCGACTTAAACTACCAGACTCCTGGAAGAAAATCCATCCAGTTTTTCACAAATCCCTATTGAAGCCTTACATCCACACCACCCAGACTAATCTTAGACCCAGTCCTGTGGTTGTCAATGACCAGCTAGAATATGAAGTGTCTCGAATATGTGACTCCAGATATAGACGAGGACAACTTCAATACCTGGTGGAATGGAAGGGCTATCCACCCAGTGAACGTACCTGGGAACCAGTCTCAAACCTAAACTCCCCCAGATTGCTCAGAAAGTTCCATCTAATACATCCAGGCAAACCCGATGGAACAAGTTTTAGAAGGGGGCATGCTGTCATGATCCATCGATCACGCCCCTTTCGGGCCTCCTGGTCCCTGGCACGTCGGGGGTTACTCGCTGTAGTACACCCAACATGGCCGTATTCACAGAACGCGGTCTATCGGCCTTTACGTCCATGCGGCACGTTCCATAAATTAACCACGCCCCTGCGGCTCCGCGCGTCTCAACGCTATCGTTAGCTGAGGTTAGACGTGCGTCGGGTTGTGCTCCTGGAACTGAGTTGCTGCTCGAATTCCCGGACCCTCTCCTTCCCTTCCCTTGTACCTGTTCCTTCCGCCTTCCGCGCACACCTTCCCCGTGTGCGTTCTTTCTTCCTGGAGTTTCTTTGATCCCGGACGAAGAAGCTGAACGAATCCTGGAATCCGACGACGACCGAGCGGGCTTATACAAGTCCCGAACAGCACGGAAGAAAACCCTGGCGAAGGATCCCGCAAGGCAGCATAAACAGGTGAGAAAACACGAAACCTGTGACAGTGGATGTAAGAGAAGGTGTGAGTGAGGGACTGGCGGGTGAATGAGTATTACTGTGATGGTGTGTTTTTGAATGTGTTGGGTGGTTGTGGGCCAGTGTAGAGAATCCAGTGAGTGGATGTAAGAGAAGGTGCGAGTGAGGGACTGGCGGGTGAATGAGTATTAATGTGATGGTGTGTTTTTGAATGTGTTGGGTGGGTGTGTGCCAGTGTCGAGAATCCAGTGAGTGGATGTAAGAGAAGGTGTGAGTGAGGGACTGGCGGGTGAATGAGTATTAATGTGATGGTGTGTTTTAGAATGTGTTGGGTGGATGTGTGCCTGTGTAGAGATTTCAGTGAGTGGATGTAAGAGAAGGTGTGAGTGAGGGACTGGCGGGTGAATGAGCATTAATGTGATGGTGTGTTTTAGAATGTGTTGGGTGGGTGTGGGCCTGTGTAGAGATTTCAGTGAGTGGATGTAAGAGAAGGTGTGAGTGAGGGACTGGCGGGTGAATGAGTATTAATGTGATGGTGTGTTTTTGAATGTGTTGGGTGGGTGTGTGCCAGTGTAGAGAATCCAGTGAGTGGATGTAAGAGAAGGTGTGAGTGAAGGACTGGCGGGTGAATGAGTATTAATGTGATGGTGTGTTTTAGAATGTGTTGGGTGGGTGTGTGCCTGTGTAGAGATTTCAGTTAGTGGATGTAAGAGAAGGTGTGAGTGAGGGACTGGCGGGTGAATGAGTATTAATGTGATGGTGTGTTTTAGAATGTGTTGGGTGGGTGGGTGTGTGCCTGTGTAGAGAATCCAGTGAGTGGATGTAAGAGAAGGTGTGAGAGAGGAACTGGCGGGTGAATGAGTATCAATGTGATTTTGTGTTTTTGAATAATCTGGGTGGGTGTGTGCCAGTGTAGAGAATCCAGTGAGTGGATGTAAGAGAAGGTGTGAGTGAGGGACTGGCGGGTGAATGAGTATTAATGTGATGGTGTGTTTTTGAATATTCTGGGTGGATGTGTGCCAGTGTAGAGAATCCAGTGAGTGGATGTAAGAGAAAGTGTGAGTGAGGGACTGGCCGGTCAATGAGTATTAATGTGATGTTGTGTTTTTGAATGTGTTGGGTGGGTATGGGCCTGTGTAGAGATTTCAGTGAGTGGATGTAAGAGAAGGTGTGAGTGAGGGACTGGCGGATGAATGAGTATTAATGTGATGGTGTGTTTTTGAATGTGTTGGGTGGGTGTGGGCCTGTGTAGAGATTTCAGTGAGTGGATGTAAGAGAAGGTGTGAGTGAGGGACTGGCAGTGGAATGAGTCTTAATGTGATGGTGTGTTTTTGAATAATCTGGGTGGGTGTGTGCCAGTGTAGAGAATCCAGTGAGTGGATGTAAGAGAAGGTGTGAGTGAGGGACTGGCGGGTGAATGAGTATTAATGTGATGGTGTGTTTTTGAATATTCTGGGTGGATGTGTGCCAGTGTAGAGAATCCAGTGAGTGGATGTAAGAGAAAGTGTGAGTGAGGGACTGGCCGGTCAATGAGTATTAATGTGATGGTGTGTTTTAGAATGTGTTGGGTGGGTGTGGGCCTGTGTAGAGATTTCAGTGTGTGGATGTAAGAGAAGGTGTGAGTGAGGGACTGGCGGGCGAATGAGCATTAATGTGATGGTGTGTTTTAGAATGTGTTGGGTGGGTTTGGGCCTGTGTAGAGATTTCAGTGAGTGGATGCAAGAGAAGGTGTGAGTGAGGGACTGGCGGGTGAATGAGTATTAATGTGATGGTGTGTTTTTGAATGTGTTGGGTGGGTGTGTACCAGTGTAGAGAATCCAGTGAGTGGATGTAAGAGAAGGTGTGAGTGAGGGACTGGCGGGTGAATGAGTATTAATGTGATGGTGTGTTTTTGAATATTCTGGGTGGATGTGTGCCAGTGTAGAGAATCCAGTGAGTGGATGTAAGAGAAAGTGTGAGTGAGGGACTGGCCGGTCAATGAGTATTAATGTGATGGTGTGTTTTAGAATGTGTTGGGTGGGTGTGGGCCTGTGTAGAGATTTCAGTGAGTGGATGTAAGAGAAGATGTGAGTGAGGGACTGGTGGGTGAATGAGTATTAATGTGTTGGTGTGTTTTAGAATGTTTTGGGTGGGTGTGTGCCTGTGTAGAGATTTCAGTGTGTGGATGTAAGAGAAGGTGTGAGTGAGGGACTGGCGGGTGAATGAGCATTAATGTGATGGTGTGTTTTAGAATGTGTTGGGTGGGTTTGGGCCTGTGTAGAGATTTCAGTGAGTGGATGCAAGAGAAGGTGTGAGTGAGGGACTGGCGGGTGAATGAGTATTAATGTGATGGTGTGTTTTTGAATGTGTTGGGTGGGTGTGTGCCAGTGTAGAGAATCCAGTGAGTGGATGTAAGAGAAGGTGTGAGTGAGGGACTGGCGGGTGAATGAGTATTAATGTGATGGTGTGTTTTTGAATGTGTTGGGTGGGTGTGGGCCTGTGTAGAGATTTCAGTGAGTGGATGTAAGAGAAGGTGTGAGTGAGGGACTGGCAGTGGAATGAGTCTTAATGTGATGGTGTGTTTTTGAATAATCTGGGTGGGTGTGTGCCAGTGTAGAGAATCCAGTGAGTGGATGTAAGAGAAGGTGTGAGTGAGGGACTGGCGGGTGAATGAGTATTAATGTGATGGTGTGTTTTTGAATATTCTGGGTGGATGTGTGCCAGTGTAGAGAATCCAGTGAGTGGATGTAAGAGAAAGTGTGAGTGAGGGACTGGCCGGTCAATGAGTATTAATGTGATGGTGTGTTTTAGAATGTGTTGGGTGGGTGTGGGCCTGTGTAGAGATTTCAGTGTGTGGATGTAAGAGGAGGTGTGAGTGAGGGACTGGCGGGTGAATGAGCATTAATGTGATGGTGTGTTTTAGAATGTGTTGGGTGGGTTTGGGCCTGTGTAGAGATTTCAGTGAGTGGATGCAAGAGAAGGTGTGAGTGAGGGACTGGCGGGTGAATGAGTATTAATGTGATGGTGTGTTTTTGAATATTCTGGGTGGATGTGTGCCAGTGTAGAGAATCCAGTGAGTGGATGTAAGAGAAAGTGTGAGTGAGGGACTGGCCGGTCAATGAGTATTAATGTGATGGTGTGTTTTAGAATGTGTTGGGTGGGTGTGGGCCTGTGTAGAGATTTCAGTGAGTGGATGTAAGAGAAGGTGTGAGTGAGGGACTGGTGGGTGAATGAGTATTAATGTGTTGGTGTGTTTTAGAATGTTTTGGGTGGGTGTGTGCCTGTGTAGAGATTTCAGTGTGTGGATGTAAGAGAAGGTGTGAGTGAGGGACTGGCGGGTGAATGAGCATTAATGTGATGGTGTGTTTTAGAATGTGTTGGGTGGGTTTGGGCCTGTGTAGAGATTTCAGTGAGTGGATGCAAGAGAAGGTGTGAGTGAGGGACTGGCGGGTGAATGAGTATTAATGTGATGGTGTGTTTTTGAATGTGTTGGGTGGGTGTGTGCCAGTGTAGAGAATCCAGTGAGTGGATGTAAGAGAAGGTGTGAGTGAGGGACAGGCGGGTGAATGAGTATTAATGTGATGGTGTGTTTTAGAATGTGTTGGGTGGATGTGTGCCTGTGTAGAGATTTCAGTGAGTGGATGTAAGAGAAGGTGTGAGTGAGGGACTGGCGGGTGAATGAGCATTAATGTGATGGTGTGTTTTAGAATGTGTTGGGTGGGTGTGGGCCTGTGTAGAGATTTCAGTGAGTGGATGTAAGAGAAGGTGTGAGTGAGGGACTGGCGGGTGAATGAGTATTAATGTGATGGTGTGTTTTTGAATGTGTTGGGTGGGTGTGTGCCAGTGTAGAGAATCCAGTGAGTGGATGTAAGAGAAGTTGTGAGTGAGGGACTGGCGGGTGAATGAGTATTAATGTGATGGTGTGTTTTTGAATATTCTGGGTGGGTGTGTGCCTGTGTAGAGATTTCAGTGAGTGGATGTAAGAGAAGGTGTGAGTGAGGGACTGGCGGGTGAATGAGTATTAATGTGATGGTGTGTTTTAGAATGTGTTGGGTGGGTGGGTGTGTGCCTGTGTAGAGAATCCAGTGAGTGGATGTAAGAGAAGGTGTGAGTGAGGGACTGGCGGGTGAATGCGTATTAATGTGATGGTGTGTTTTTGAATATTCTGGGTGGATGTGTGCCAGTGTAGAGAATCCAGTGAGTGGATGTAAGAGAAAGTGTGAGTGAGGGACTGGCCGGTCAATGAGTATTAATGTGATGTTGTGTTTTTGAATGTGTTGGGTGGGTATGGGCCTGTGTAGAGATTTCAGTGAGTGGATGTAAGAGAAGGTGTGAGTGAGGGACTGGCGGATGAATGAGTATTAATGTGATGGTGTGTTTTTGAATGTGTTGGGTGGGTGTGGGCCAGTGTAGAGAATCCAGTGAGTGGATGTAAGAGAAGGTGTGAGTGAGGGACTGGCGGGTGAATGAGTATTAATGTGATGGTGTGTTTTTGAATGTGTTGGGTGGGTGTGAGCCAGTGTAGAGTATCCAGTGAGTGGATGTAAGAGAAGGTGTGAGTGAGGGACTGGCGGGTGAATGAGTATTAATGTGATGGTGTGTTTTTGAATATTCTGGGTGGATGTGTGCCAGTGTAGAGAATCCAGTGAGTGGATGTAAGAGAAAGTGTGAGTGAGGGACTGGCCGGTCAATGAGTATTAATGTGATGGTGTGTTTTAGAATGTGTTGGGTGGGTGTGGGCCTGTGTAGAGATTTCAGTGAGTGGATGTAAGAGAAGATGTGAGTGAGGGACTGGTGGGTGAATGAGTATTAATGTGTTGGTGTGTTTTAGAATGTTTTGGGTGGGTGTGTGCCTGTGTAGAGATTTCAGTGTGTGGATGTAAGAGAAGGTGTGAGTGAGGGACTGGCGGGTGAATGAGCATTAATGTGATGGTGTGTTTTAGAATGTGTTGGGTGGGTTTGGGCCTGTGTAGAGATTTCAGTGAGTGGATGCAAGAGAAGGTGTGAGTGAGGGACTGGCGGGTGAATGAGTATTAATGTGATGGTGTGTTTTTGAATGTGTTGGGTGGGTGTGTGCCAGTGTAGAGAATCCAGTGAGTGGATGTAAGAGAAGGTGTGAGTGAGGGACTGGCGGGTGAATGAGTATTAATGTGATGGTGTGTTTTAGAATGTGTTAGGTGGGTGTGGGCCTGTGTAGAGATTTCAGTGAGTGGATGTAAGAGAAGGTGTGAGTGAGGGACTGGCGGGTGAATGAGTATTAATGTGATGCTGTGTTTTTGAATATTCTGGGTGGCGTGTGCCAGTGTAGAGAATCCAGTGAGTGGATGTAAGAGAAGGTGTGAGTGAGGGACTGGCGGGTGAATGAGTATTAATGTGATGGTGTGTTTTTGAATGTGTTGGGTGGGTGTGGGCCAGTGTAGAGAATCCAGTGAGTTGATGTAAGAGAAGGTGTGAGTGAGGGACTGGCAGGTGAATTAGTATAAATGTGATGCTGTGTTTTAGAATGTGTTGGGTGGGTGTGTGCCTGTGTAGAGATTTCAGTGAGTGGATGTAAGAGAAGGTGTGAGTGAGGGACTGGCGGGTGAATGAGTATTAATGTGATGGTGTGTTTTTGAATATTCTGAGTGGGTGTGTGCCAGTGTAGAGAATCCAGTGAGTGGATGTAAGAGGAGGTGTGAGTGAGGGACTGGCGGGTGAATGAGTATTAATGTGATTGTGTGTTTTTTAATGTGCTGGGTGGGTGTGGGCCTATGTAGAGAATCCAGTGAGTGGATGTAAGAGAAGGTGTGAGTGAGGAACTGGCGGGTGAATGAGTATTAATGTGATGGTGTATTTTTAAATGTGTTGGGTGGGTGTGTGCCTGTGTAGAGAATCCAGTGATTGGATGTAAGAGAAGGTGTGAGTGAGGGACTGGCGGGTGAATGAGTATTAATGTGATGGTGTGTTTTAGAATGTGTTGGGTGGGTGTGTGCCTGTGTAGAGATTTCAGTGAGTGGATGTAAGAGAAGGTGTGAGTGAGGGACTGGCGAGTGAATGAGTATTAGTGTGGTGGTGTGTTTTTGAATGTGTTGGGTGGGTGTGTGACTGTGTAGAGATTTCAGTGAGTGGATGTAAGAGAAGGTATGAGTGAGGGTCTGGCGGGTGAATGAGTATTAATGTGATGGTGTGTTTTAGAATGTGTTGGGTGGGTATGGGCCTGTGTAGAGATTTCAGTGAGTGGATGTAAGAGAAGGTGTGAGTGAGGGACTTTCGGGTGAATGAGTATTAATGTGATGGTGTATTTTAGAATGTGTTGGGTGGGTGTGGGCCTGTGTAGAGATTTCAGTGAGTGGATGTAAGAGAAGGTGTGAGTGAGGGACTGGCGGGTGAATGAGTATGAGTGGGTGTGGGTCAGTGTAGAGAATGCAACGGGTGGAGGTAAGAAAAAGTGTATGAGAGAGTGACTGGTGGGTAAATGAGTATGCATGTGATGGTATATTTTTGAATATTCTGCGTGGGTGGGTGTGTGCTTGTGTAGATGTGAATGAATGTGGGAGGGGATGTATGGGTGAGTGACCGGTGGGTGAAAGAGGATGCATGTGTTTGTGTGTAAGGCTCTGGAAGAATGGAGATCACGTGAGCCTTTTTGACGCATCCTTTATTGATGTTGCATGTTTGACTGACATTTTGGTACAGCCAGTCTAGCCATTGCATACTGTGGCATGACATTTATTACTCGGCATCTTTAAAAAAGCAAGCAGGATAACTAGTGTTACCTCGCTACACTGTTTTGGTGTAGCAGCCTGTATATTTTTTACTGCAGCATGACTTTTTATTAACTGAGCAATCTATGATGAATCAAGCATCATAAGTGTTCTTATGGGTCTAGACTGGCTCACATTGGAACCAGTTTGGACAGGTTTTCCTATTGTGACATGTCACTTTTAATGGCCAAACCGACGGGAGTATTTACTTACATAGCAGTACTGGCTTATATTGGCAGAGCCAGTTTTGTGCCCAGTGCCAGTAATCTACCCTATAATTTAAAATCATAAGTGATGGTTTTGTGTAATAATTTTTGTCATGTTTTTGTAACGCTTGAAATTGGGGTCAACATATGTCCTACAGACATGGGACTGGTGTCATTCTGTTCCACATTTAGCCCACTCTAATGGTATGCTGTCCAAATCTGCAATTCTGAAGGCATTGGAGTGCACTTCTGAAGTTGTGTATGAGTGACATTTTTGTGTAATGTTTTTTGTAACACTTTCACATGGGGCATTGTACAGCCTACACACATGGGTATGGTGTCCTCCCGTTGCACATTTCGCCCACTTTGATGGTGTACTGTCCAAACTGCAATTCCTGAGGCATTTGAAGTCCATTCACTGACGTTCATTCACTGATGAAGTTGTGTATGAATGGGTATATAAGTGACGATTACGTGTGATGTTTCATGCAAGTCTGATGTCATTCTGTCCCAAATGCACCCAATTTTGCTGGTATACTGTCCAACTTTTGGATTCCCCAAAGAGGGGGGTGCCAACAAAGCAAGCCCTTGGTGTGGTATCCCTACAAGCACCCAAGCCGCAGAGTCTAGGGCCCCTGGGGTTGGGCACCGAAGGTGCTAGGATGGCAGAGCCCCGGTAGTGATACAATAAAATAAATCTTCAAGCGAACATGAGTATGGTCTTATATGGAAATACTAGCATACGTTGGTGGAGCCAGCATGGAAATGTTTTTTTATATTGGCATATATTGAAGACACCGGCATGATAATGCATTGGGAAATGCCCTGTGCACCTTTGGTGACTTGCATCTATTGTACTTTTTTTCATGATTTACCCTACACTCTACAAAACCAATTGTTGACCTTTTACCCAAATTTTCACAGAAAGTGTGCTGTGCAATGCAACATTTTAACCTATTATTTAAAAAATGTTCTTTGGGGAGGGGGAAGAATCCCTCCTGAACCCCAAACCCATTTTCGTTAGTTCGTGCTCCCTCGCTACACTCGGTCACAAACTCATTCTTGTGGCAACCGTTTATACCAGCCAAGAAAACAACTCACCAGCCACCCCTCGTTCCTCTCCTGATGCGGCCTCTGCTCAGTTCTCACTGACTACGACCACAGTGGTTGTAGAAAAGAAATAGAGGCTCTGCACAGAGATCCGGCTTCAATTTCTTTTATGATTATTTCTTTTGTAAAACCACATAACCGTTGTTAGCACCAAAGACTAGTGTTGGATGGCAATAGCATTAATCACTACACTCAAGCCTGCAAGTCTCGGCCTGGAGGGTCGTTAGCAGTCTAACCAGCCCGTCCACCAAGAAATGATGAATGCTACATTGCTAAACATTAACATAAAATATACATTCTAGAATGCATTTTTAAATAAATATTATAAACTTAGTTGTTGCTCAATTTCCTGGATTCAAGCCAGGATACTTTATTAAAACCCCAACTATTGTACTAATTGTTCTGTTTTTAAGTCTATTGGTGTTACTGCCTGTTCATGTTACCCTTTGTTTCTGTGACCATGCGTTTGCATTTGCTCGGAATGTACTGCAGCAAAAACTGTTACGAGGTTAACTGAAAAATTGAATGTCACTGTTTATTTTAGTTTTAACACAATATTGTTCAACTAAAAATGAGTGATGGCACAGAGGAGGGATCTTTCACTTTTTTAGAAGGACTTCCCATAATTAAATGTTTATACTAAACTCTGCATCATGTGGTGAAAGCAATATCCGTACCCAGATCTTCCCTGGTCGTCCCACAGCGCAGTGTATGGACAAAGATCACTACGATTGTGCTCATTGTTATATTTTGCAATTGCCCAGATAGAATGTGCGAAGGCTCAAAAGGATTATGTTATATTAGTACCCCGTGAGAGTCAACCAGAATGTAAAACACATTCTGATTGGCTCTCTCCAGGTCGTTAACCAGACGAGAATCCTTCTGTTCCCAGCGCATCTGCTCCCGATGGCCGCTATGGAAGGGGAAAACAGACTTAGTTTTCCCTTCCCTGGGGGCCATTTTCTTTGTCATTTTATTATCATTTTTTTTTATGTTCCGAAACGCAGCAGAGTTTCAGACAGAAAAAGATGCTTTTAGTACCCCGGTCTTGCGGGCCGGGGTACTAATAGCAATATGTTCCTCACCGCAGCCTATAACTATAGGCCCCGGGGCATTACCGAACTCGGTAATGCCCCCCGTCTCGGGGCATATTGCTTAATTAGTATCCCTCTGCATTCTATGACTTATCGCCTTTGTTCGAATGTGGGTTCTTGTGAAACGCTAGAGCATCCGTCCATTGAGTGCCCTGCCATTGCATTGCTTCGATTTCAACTGTTTGAGAAGTTTGTGATATGAGGACCCAGTGTTTCTGGCAGCATCTAATGAGTGGGAGCCTTAATTAGCTTACCATTGCACTGGTTCACTACTTAATCAGGGTCCATGCTCTTCTAAGATAAAATGTTTACATAGAATTGCACTTTAGTAGAAATCTTTACAATCTTTTAAAACAATTGGACTGTTGAGAGTAATGCTTGTTCGTGCTATATTTGCTCTGTGTATATCAAGTGTTTGTATTTCCTTGTTTGTCTTGTATAGTTCGTTGTATTGTTTTTAGTGTAAATGTTTAAATAAACTGTAACCACTTTATAACAATATTTCTGAGGCTTGTGGAATCTGCTTAGATCACATGCTGTGCATAGGCCGACATCTAGTGGAAGCTGCGGAGTATTACAGTTTGTTTTTCGAAACTCGAAAATGGGCGTCGACACAGGGCGTGCCAGTAATACTATCCCTAGTGTGACGTCCACTGTACCCAAGATCCCTCACGCGTCTAGGATCCTCAGATTGTATTTTTTCCACCATACTGGTCGGAAGCATTTTGCGGAGTCCCCTGGCCTTAGCCATACTTTTGCTAAATATCGATAAATTGACATCCTTTCCCACCCCAACGTCGAACTTCGACACTCGACGCCGGCTTGGAGAAGAATTCGACCGTCGGCTGCTGCACAACGGATTTGGGCCTCGGAAGGCCTCTGGCCTCGGCCCTGCAAGTAGGGAGAGTGGGGGGTTGGACATACTCTACACTCTTTGTATATAGGTACATCTTATACATTTCCTACACTTACCAGCCCGCTGCCTCAAGATGCGTATGGAGGGTACCCCTTTTCAATTCTGCCCCTAGTGCAATTGTAAATACCCTTGGGTCGACAGGCACGCCACGTGCAATCTCTGCTTGCCGAGGGACCACCCCGAGGCGAACTGCAGAGCGTGTAATAGGTGTAAACCTAAGACACTTAAGGACCGTTCGACGAAGCGTTGGGAGAACCACGCCAGGCAGGCGGCCATGGAGGCGGAGGGCGCCTTCAGCAATGGCAGCGACACCGTGCTTTCAGACGGCGAGGGCATTACGGCGTCTAAAGACAGCCGAGCGCAAGTCCCCAACCTCAGAAGGTCGTCCGACCGGGCGGCTATGGGGAAGACCCCCGGCGACACAAGCGCTTCACACACCACTCACACAAAACACACAAAGTCCAACCGAGACTCGACGACGTCGAGTTCTCGGAAAGAGGCACATAGAGAACGGTCCGAATCGGTGTCCTCTGGGCGTTCTCGATCGAGATCGCCGCATGACTCCAGGCAATCATCCACTCTTGCCTAGAGTGCCTCGCTCCCTAAGCTAACGGAAGTTCGATCGTCGGAGGACGAAGACGACTTCCACCCCCAGGCCGCTCTCCAGGAGTCGGAGCCCGCAGACAAGATCACCGCAGCCCCCGATTCCCTACCCCCATGTTCGAAGGACAGGGACTCTACCCCCGATCCTCGACGCCAGGCGTCGAAAGCCTCCGGAGGCCCAAAGGGACAGGGAAAACACTCTTCCACTCACGGGGAGGGGGGAAAACAGCAGAAGAAGCAGCCACTGCACTCTTCCACACCTGTAAAACACTCCACTCCTCTTAAACAGACAGACAAGCCCAAGTCTGCTGCTATTTCTAAGACCAGCAAGTCTACTCAGGATAAGTCTCCTAGACTTTCTGAGAGAGTCATTCCCAGTTCCAGAGAATGGTCGAGTGATGACATAGATAGGGTCATGTCAAGGATGTCTTCTTTGGTAGACTTTTATGCTAAAAATCCAGACCATTTTCTTTCATATAATCCACAAGGGTCTGCACCCTCAGGCTCTAATGATCCTATCCCCCCGAGTAAGAAGCCCTGGTTTGAGACACCTATGAGGTCTTCGGACCCCTTCAATGTACAACCATACTCACAGTATCAAGGAGAGACTTCCTTTGGTGAGGACCCAGAATTTGGCATGGTAGAAGAGCAAACTGGGACGGGCTACTATGGGGATGATGAGGACCAAGAAGAGGAAGAGGAAGACCCTGAAACCTACAGCGTAGATTCCCCGGTAGAGAAGGAAGCCCCGGTTACCGACTCCCCTGTCAATAACCAACCCCTCCTGAACGAGGTTCTCGAGCGAGCAGCAGACCATTTCCATATTGACACCCACGGTGTCCAGGAGGAGAGGGACTTCGCCGAGGAGTTAGTGGGAGAAAGGAGGCCTGTTGCTCAGACCATCCCTATCCTTAAATCTATTCAGCGAAGAATAGACCCGTCCCTGGTGAACCCGAACCTCACCAGAGCAGTCAATCCCAGAGTTGAAAAACTTTTCAGGGCAGCCCAGTCTGACCCTCTCTATGTAAGAGGACATCTGAAGCCAGACTCCCTGGTTGTCACTAACACTCGTAAGAGGGCTGGAACACCCTTGTCATCGTCCGAAGCTCCTCCAGACAAGGAGAGCAAGAAACTATATGGTTTCGGCAGGAAAGTAGCCTCAACGTCCGCCTATCAGGCAAGGATTGCAAACTCCCTCACCCTGTTGGCCAGCTACAACTGCCATCAGTGGGAAGAAGTCGCGGCACTCATAGCCTCTGCACCAGAACCCTTAAAGGGCCAGTTAGCACGAATTTCGGCAGAGGGAAGGGCCGTGTCTGGTTGCATTTTAAAAGCAACTTTTGACGCCGCGGACAACGCAGGCAGATTGATAGCAGAAGGTACTGTTATCAAGAGACATGCATGGTTACGACAGTCTGGTTTTAAGGCAGAAACCCATGCATCATTGTTGGACAAACCGGTGGAAGCCGATCTGTTGTTTGGTAAGGCGGTCGAGGACGCGCTGAAGAATGCCAAGGACGAATATGAGACACTCAAGTCCCTTGGCCAACTAACCAATAAACCCCCTAACCAGAGGGGGAATGGACATTTTCGTCGCCCACGCGGCCAAAATTCCCAGAGAGGACCAAACTATTCATAGGGGCAAGGTACACAGTGGAACAACAACAGCCAACAGTCTACCCAGGGTTACGGCAGGGGTAATAGGAGAGGACGTGGTAAAGGCAGAGGCAGCCCCAGTAGAGGAGGCGGCACGCCTCCACCAAAGCAGTGACGCTCAGTTCAGGGTCCCTTCTCACGCAACCCCAGTAGGGGGACGCATTTCCAACTTCACCCAGGCTTGGGAAGGGATCACATCAGACAGATGGGTGCTGTCAACAGTATCCGCAGGGTACTGTATAGAACTACTGCAGCGTCCCCGGAACCATCCTCCACGACAAAGAGTACACTCTTTAGAACATCAGAACATTCTCCTCGAGGAGATTGCCAATCTGCTAGCAAAGGACGCGATAGAACTCGTCCCGGGACACCAGGTAAACAAGGGTATTTATTCAACTTACTTCCTTGTGCCAAAAAAAGATTTGACAATGCGCCCAGTATTGGACTTACAGCCTGCCAACAAGTATGTCAAGCCCCAAAAGTTTCGAATGACTACTCTACAAGAGGTAATCCCCTCCTAAAAAAGGCGGATTACATGGCAACTTTGGATATGAAAGATGCCTATTTTCATATTTCCATGTTTCCAGCGCACAGAAGGTACTTGCGCTTCAAGGTGGACAGTCGGCACTACCAGTTCAAGGTACTGCCCTTCGGGATAGCTTCGGCACCAAGGGTATTCACCAAGGTACTGGCGGTGGCGGCTGCACACCTACGCAGGGAGGCAATCCTGGTATACCCTTAACTGGACGACTGGCTCATAACGGGGGAAACCCCAGTAATTTGCAGGATAAACATTCAAAGGACTATCGACCTCCTCCACGAATTAGGCTTCTCAATCAACGAGAAAAAGTCAAGCCTGGTGCCAGGCACCTCCAAACAGTTCCTAGGAGCAATCCTAGATACTCAAGAGGGGTTGACATTTCCTTCAGAGGAAAGAATTCGGAATATACTACTGCAAATTCTGCAATATCAGTCCGGTCGCCAAATAACAGTACGCAAAGCAATGCGTTTGCTGGGCATGATGGCGTCATGTATTTACCTGGTCCCCCCTGCACATGCGTCCCATGCAGGAATGGTTGGCGAAACAGTGGTCTCAGGCAAGTGGTCAGTGGGACGATCTAGTGGTCGTTTCGCCAACACTGGTACAAAGCCTTCACTGGTGGACAAGAGAGAATCTTGCACAGGGGAAACCCTTTTACGATCCTGAAGTACAGGCAGTAGTCACCACCGATGAATGCCTGACGGGGTGGGGAGCTCACCATCTCCACCACACAGCTCAGGGTCTCTGGTCTCCCTCAGTGGCCAAGAACCACATCAACCTGCTAGAGCTTCTGGCAGTATTCAGAGCGCTTCAAGCGTTCGAGCCCTACCTACTAAACCTGTCAGTGCAAATCCGGACGGACAGCACGACAGCCATGTTCTACCTGAACAAGCAAGGAGGGACTCGTTCGCCAAAACTGTCCAAGCTTGCCCAGAAAATCTGGATATGGGCACTCAGACGGAACATCTTCCTGTCATCACAACATGTTCCAGGGGAGCTCAATTCCCTAGCGGATGCTCTGAGTAGAGACTCCTTCCCAGAGGAACACGAATGGGTTCTACACAGAGAGGTTGTAGAAGATATCTTCTCTCATTGGGGTTTCCCCACTATAGACTTATTCGCCACAAGCGAAAACGGACAATGCCCAGGATTTGCATCCAGGTTCCCCCAACCAGACTCCCAGGGGAACGCCCTGTGGATGAACTGGTCAGGGATGTTTGCGTACGCTTTTCCACCAACTCCTCTCATCAGGAAGGTGGTCAACAAGATGAACAGAGAGTCGATGACGCTCATCATAGTTGCTCCCATGTGGGCAAGACAACCGTGGTTCCCACACTTACGCAGGATGGCGGTGTGCGAGCCCATCAAACTTCCGGCCTGGTACAACCTACTGTCCCTGCACCAAGGTCAAACAGTGCATCAGCAACCCAACTCAATGAACCTGGCAGCATGGCTCCTGAGGTCATAGAGTTTGGACATCTCAATTTACCACAGAGGTGTATGGACATCCTAAAGGAATCTAGGAAACCAAACACAAGGCACTGCTACTTTGACAAGTGGAAGAGATTCGTTATCTGGTGCCAAAGTAAACAAATCAACCCAGTTGATTGCACTCCTTCCACTATTGTTACATACATGCTCCACCTGCTGGATGCAGGACTGGTTTTTAACTCACTGAAAGTACACCTGGCAGCCTTGTCGGCATACACCACTTCCCATAACAAGGTCTCGTGGTGGAAAGTACCAGTAGTTAAAGCCTTCATGGAAGGAGTAAAGAGACTTCACCCTCCTATTTCAAACCCACCACCAGGGTGGGACCTTAATGTGGTGCTATCTAAGCTCATGGGCCCCCCTTTCGAGCCCATGCATAAAAGCAGTCTCAAACACCTGACTTATAAAACGGCCTTCTTAGTAGCTATTACTTCTATAAGAAGGGTCAGTGAAATTCAGGCTCTGTCAGTGCAGGATCCCTTATTTACTGTCCATAACAAACTGGTTTTACGCACACACCCTAGGTTCTCACTTAAGTTTATATCTAAATTCCACATAAACCAGTCCATCGAGCTTCCTGCTTTCTTCCAGGACCATCAAAGCTCGGCTGAGGTGAAACTACACACCCTAGATGTGCGTACGGCGGTCCTCTACTATGTAAATAAAACCAGACCGCTAAGGAAAACAGATCAGCTGTTTGTCTCCGTAGCTACAGGCAGAGAGGGGGATCGCGTCTCTAAAGGTGCCATCTCGAAGTGGATTATTAACTGCATCCAGCTGTGTTACTCACTCTCTGAAAAGACTCTGCCTTTCACGCCAAGAGCCCACTCTACAAGAGGCATTGGGGCCACTCTGGCTTTCATTGCAAATGTACCCCTTGACACCATTTGCAAAGCAGCTACTTGGAGCTCTATTCACACTTTTACTCAGCATTACTGCATTGACAACCATTCCAAGGCAGATACACAAGTGGGACAAGCGGTTCTAAGACATTTATTTGCTCATGACCCTTCTCACATCCCACCTCCTTCTTCAGGTACTGCTCGCTAATCTATGCACAGCATGTGATCTAAGCAGATTCCACAAGCCTCAGAAGGGATACATTACTCACCGTAATCGTATTTCTGATGCTTGTATCCGCTTAGATTGACATGCGACCCAAACTTCCTCCACTCTGAGAGAAGGCGCATGGTTGCTTGTAGTCTTACCTTTCTATATATCTGCTTGGATTATATGTACTCACGCTACTCCTCGTGCTACCTCATGTCAGAAAAAATACAATCTAAGGATCATAGACGCGTGAGGGATCTTGGGTACAGTGGACGTCACACTAGGGATAGTATTACTGGCACGCCCTGTGTCGATGCCCATTTTCGAGTTTCGAAAAACAAACTGTAATACTCCGCAGCTTCCACTAGATGTCGGCCTATGCACAGCATGTGAATCTAAGCAGATACAAGCATCAAAAATACGATTACGGTGAGTAATGTATCCCATATTAGTATTTATTTTTATGTTATTGTCCTTCAAACCCTGTTCATGTTTCAAAATGATATTTTTCTGCAAAATGTTATCTGCTGGACTGTAGGCAAATGTATGAGCCGAGTTTGTTAGTGGTTAAAGCGGCGCAGCTCTGAGCTAGGTCTGTTGATCTGTAGGCTGTACGTGGCCAAGCAATAATGTCTGAAACATCTGCTTCTTTCTACAGAAAATCGAGCCATTTCCATAACGGAGAGCCTCCAAATGGACCGTAGAAGATGCACCTACTGTGATCAGAGCTTCATCGAAGAATCCCAATTTGTGATGCATATGAGGACCCACACAAAGGAGAAAGCACTTAGCTGCAGCGTCTGTGGGGAGAGCTTCAGTGACAGATCTGCTCTAATCATACACAAGAGATCCCACACAGGCGAGAGGCCCTACAGAAGTACAGAGGGCGATCAAAGCTACACTTTGAAGTCGCCTCTGATCCAGCATCACAAGATCCATACCAAAGAAATGCTCTATGAATGCACTGAATGTCAGAGGCACTTTAACTCAAAGTCAAATTTGAGGCAACATCAAAGATCCCACACTGGGGATCGACCATACCTGTGTCTAGAGTGTGGGAAAAGCTTCACTCAGTGTTCAAATCTGTACCAGCATCAGTTGATCCACACTGGAGAGCGACCGTACCAGTGTACAGAGTGTGATAAAAGCTTCACTTTTAGTTCAAATTTGCACAACCATCAGAAGATTCATAATGGAGAGCGACCATTCCAGTGCACAGAGTGTGACAAATGCTTTACCCAGAGGGCGCATCTGTACAGCCATATGAAAGTACATACAAAGGAGAAGCCTTATGAATGCACAGTGTGTAAGAAAAGTTTCAGTCACTCCTCATCCCTGAAGAGGCATTGGATGCTTCATACTAGGGAAAAATCATATGAATGCACAGAGTGACAGCTGAAGTGACCACTCACCTCCAAAGAGGCATCACTCGGAGAATCCATGCTGTGGAGCCTCCCCATGAATGCACAGAGGGATATAAAAGCTTCAGTGACCCCTCACCCCCGAGGAAGTATCGGAGAATGATTTCTCTGGAGAATCCCTATGAATGAACAGAGTGACAGCTCAAGTGACCACTCACCTCCAAAGAGGCATCACTCGGAGAATCCATGCTGTGGAGCCTCCCCATGAATGCACAGAGGGATATAAAAGCTTCAGTGACTCCTCACCCCCGAGGAAGTATCGGAGAATGATTTCTCTGGAGAATCCCTATGAATGAACAGAGTGGCAGCTTAATTGACCTCTGTGAGAGGTCAGAAATGAGAGGCGGACACAAAGAGGTATCATTCTCAACACCAGTCATTTTATTAATGAAAAGAGGTTTGGATAAAGGCCTAACTTTCCCTATCCTAACAAGAATGTCCCTATGAAACTAAAACTAAAGCAAGATGGCCTTGTGTCCAAACTCAGTCTGACCCTCCCACTAATACATACAAACAAATTGTGCAAGTTCAACTCACCCGAAAAGTGCAACAACACAAACATGTAAATTCAACAAAATACTTATTTTCCCCCCATAGTTGACTCTCCTCCCCTAGATTATTTCAGGCAAAATATTCACAATATTCTGTGCCAAAACCAGTCTCTTTAAATACATTACGATTGTCTCTTTCTTCCAGTGCTCCCCTCAAGGTGCTTAAACAAATGTTCTTTCCATGGCACTGATATGAAAAGAGAGGAAGTCTCTCCTGATCTTTCAGAATGGTAAAACAAAGTATTCTTTCCCGAGATTTGGTTTAAATTAGGCAAAGGAAAGTCTTTACTATTTTTTTCAGGATGGCAAAAACAAATGTCTTTTCAGAATAGAGGTTCAAACCTGGCGAAAGGCTCGTCTTTTCAAAGTTTCTGGTTGACAAAATGTTCAAAGGAAACAAGAAGTTAAGATGAACACATCTCTTCTCAACATAGCAATTCACAGTGAGTTTCCCAGGACAGTCTCCTCCCAGGAAACCCATCAACGGTAAACTCTTGATATCCTGGTTTAGTCCTCTGCCAGGAATATCCCCCTTTTTGGCCCACTGAGATCTGCTGGTGTACTGTCCTGCCAGGTATCCTTTCTCAAAAGGTTTGGTTTTCACAACCTGATATCCTTGTCAGGCTTCTCTGCACATTGACTTCCTCAGCTGATATCCTTATCAAGCTTCTTTTCACATTCACTTTCTCCTTAACCGTTACTTGTACCAATTTCCCCCAACCGCCATCCAATATTTGGGGGTTTGTTCAAATTCTTCCTTATAACAATCTCTCTTGACTCTTGGCAATGCTTGTTCCAAGTATATCCCACCTGACCTCTTTAAGTCAGAATTCTTACACCATATTTTCCCCTCATGTTCTTGTGGCAATGTCTCTTGACTTAGGCAATACTGGTCCCAGGTTTCCCCCAACTGACATCGCATGTCAGAGAAATTGCACCACATTCGCCTTATCCATTTAGTTCTCTTATGTCGATATTCAGAAGTACTTTTTATATGCTTATAAGCACATCCGCATGTCCTCTGGTCGCCTTCACTATAAGCCTGACTCACCGGCTCTTCGTGCTGCGGTTGAGAGGTGTTTGCGAGGGCTGACTCCCCTTCTGTGGCAAAGTTCCGCTGGGTCTCCACCTTGACTCTTCCAGCCTTCTCTGCGAAGACCGGCGCTGCCTATCAGGACTGCGTCTCCACACACAGCTCAGCTGCACATCTTCTGCTTCTTCTTGACCAGAGCTTCTCACCAAATTTTGGTCCAAATGTGTTGGTAAATGGGCACAGTATGTAGAAAATATGGTTCTCGGGGATTGTTCAGTGGGGCCCACAAAGAAAGGGGAGATCATGAAACACTAGAAGATACAATGGGGAAGCTTTAAAGTGTAACTCACAAAGGAACAGTGATGAAAACGTTTGCTATGAAATGTTAAAAATGATTGAAGGAATAATATTGATATTGGTCCAGCAAATAAACTGTCACATTTTCTAGATCTGCAAGGTTTTTTGTTTAGAAACTAGAAACGTCACTGTATATAATACTGTTATGTCATCATCTACTGTTCACAGCAGCACAGTTGAAGAAAAAAAAAGAAATTCCCAATGATTCGCTGTCTGCATGAAGAGAATGCTATCCCACTGTGGCTCTGCTCCCTACTTGGGAATCCATTCCACCTAGTCTTTCTCTCTGGGGCCGAGCCACGAGGTTCCAAATATAGCAGAACCTTGATGCCTTCACCAGTCAGGATGTCTGACCCAGTGAGATTTATTAGCTGCTAACATGCACAGATCTTCTCAGGGCTTAGTATGAGATGATGCTCACTGATGGGCAGGTTGTGAGACATGGGTTGGGCCAAACACCTACATCATTCCCCTAAAAGTAGAACCTTTTCACCTTCTGCTCCTCTACTTCTGTGGTATTAGTGTAGTGCTCTGAGGCCTCCAGGTGTGTGTTGCGCTTTACAAAACTTAGCATAAATACTGTCATGGTTTTCATCAGACTCTGCATACCAAAGCCTAACCACCACATAGGCAAACTAAATGCCCGCCTGGGGCTGTTGCAGGCTTTGCAGCAGAGAATAGTGCTATACCTGAAGAAAGGCTTTGAACAAAGTTGGATGTCTGCACTTAGTGCAAGAGAAACCAACACCCTTCAGCACCTGACAGGCTTACCTTTGGACAGCAATATTGCTGTGGGTCTATCTCGAGGGTATGTAGGAGCCAATGCTTATTATTCTTGTGTCTATGAGCAACTATAGAATATCTTCCCTAAACCGTTTTATCACTAAACCAACACATATTTGCACTTTCAATATAGTGTATTTTATACCAATAAATAGAAACCCATTAAGAATGTTCTCACTCCTGTTTAGCATTTGTGTGTATTTATTCACTTGTAGAGATGATACGAGTATTAAAAATAGGATAGTCAAACAATATACAGTTCTCAATATTAGAAATGAAGTAGTTCAGTAGATACCCTACATCCCACTCTTCTATTCACTTATACAATGTTAAAGATAACTGCAACCAATCAGCAATGGCACATAGCCATTGTCGCACAGGGAAACTAAAATCTCACTCACAATCGTGGGGCAGAGGAGTTGGCGAGTCAGTGGACAGGTGAGGTTATACAGACCAACCCCTTAATAACGCATACGATGGAATGGGTTAAATACTCTGTCAAAAGTCCATGGCTTCTATGGGCAGTTAAATAAGAGCAACCAAAAAGCAATTTAGAGCTGTGGATACAAAAATGACAGAAACACATTTTGTATGCCCCAGCAAAGATTCCTCTCTTCCTTATTCTGTGTTTTGATGCATCCACTTAGCCTGGCCAAAGTAGTACGAAAATCCATTCAGGAGACTGGACGCTCTATTAGGGATGACTAGATTGATAACACCATAAAAATCTATCTATTTTGATTAAAAACTGGGCAACAATTAGGCTTATTACATTTACGGGATCAATTGATGCATTCTTTGATAAAAAAGATAATTTTGGAGAGGACTGGATTCACCACCCAATTTTAACTGATATGGTATTCAAAGCAATTTATGTTTAGCAAGCATATTATCATTTGATTTGTGTATAGATTAATTTGTACAGAGTCCATCCGATTGTAGATCATTAAATGGAACCATGAGCTGTTATCATTGAATTTGCTTATTGTGATGCATGTGGACACACATTATTGAGTTAATTTTTGAAGTGAGCATTTGGATTACCAGATATGTGTTGGGCACGTTGGTGGGTTAGTGATGTACTTAGCATGCAGGAAAGTGTATTTATTGCAGGAAGTGAAATAGCAGGCAATATATGTTTTGAACTCTGTGTATTACAATATGATTGACATCAGAGATTGTGTAGCGAGATTCTTGCTGATTGGTTTGTTTTTTATTTATTTTTTCCACCTGAGGAGGATCTTAACAGATCGAAACATGAGCATGCAATGACTGTGATGTGGGGAACCATTGGAAAAACAAGCATGTTTTTTATGTTCTAATGTGTATGAAAAAAAGATTTTGGAATGGAATGAAGTTTAAAATTGAAAATTCTACACTGAACACTATATAAAAGTGCATTTACTTGAAACTGGCAAAGTGGATGACTATTTTTTTGGCAACCAATAGGTGTTGTACCTAGGAGCAAAACAGTGTCTCATTCATCAGCAGGTGGTCCTGCTGTTTTTCTGTGCATTATTTATTCCGGACTAGGAGAAACAATTGGGACAGTTGATACCACATATGGTGTCAGAAGTGGGATTGTGCCGAACTGACAAAAGTTGGGGGACCCTGAAATTTTGTAAACCTACTCCCAGAGTATCAGACTGTACCGTGGCTACTAAAGAGTCCATTGGTTTTGAACCTAATAGCCGTGCTGAGGTCACCATTGAAGTAGGAGACAGCCAGTTACTCCCCACAAGACTCAGTCTGTCACTGCCCCATGGAACTTATGTAAGACTTGCTTCTAAATCAGGGTTGGCATGGAAATATGTTCTTGTTGTCATGGCCGGTGTAATAGACCCTGATAATAGTAAACATAATCATGGGAAATAGTTGTACCATGTAAAAGTAGGAGGAACGATTGCCATGGGGATACTTAATGATGCCATCTTCCCCATTCCCAAAGAAGTCCCAGAACAAAAAGTTACGGAAAGGGGTACCTTAGGATTTGGAGAGGCAGATCAACCCACACATGAAGAACAGACCCCCCAAGTGGAAGAGGCTGAGCTTATCACAGACTTAGGTTTTGCTCAGCTTAATGACCCAATCCTATCAGAAGGTTTCTCTTAAGTAATTTCCGAAACGAAGGGCAGGGCGCAAGGCGGACCCTTATTTTTCTTATAAGGGAACTGTTATAAAGAGGCAGTGCCGCCAATGAAGGCCTGTCAAGAACCCAGTTATTAATACCTAGGAGTCACTGAAGGGTAGCTCTAGAACTGGTAAACTGACATTTAACCTCTGGTAATCGGGGCGTCACCTTGAACTCAAGGTCAGGTAGTCCCTAGGTTTGACTGACCGGGAGTTCATGCCTTTGTAAAGAACTTTGTGAATACTTGCTCTATCTGTCAAATAATAGCTGCCCCAATGATTTCACCAGCCTCTCTCCAACCTCTCCCGATTATTGAGATACATTTTTCCAGAATTGGAATAGACATTATTGGTATGCTTGACCCTTCAAAGCTGGCGAAAAAATGTATATTAGTCCTAGTTGACTATGCAACCAGGTATCCAGAAGCCTTGGCGCTTAGAAACAATACCACCCAGCAGATTTTGAAGCATCTTATACCTTTCTTATCTCGGGTGGGATTTCCCAAGGAGATTTTAACAGATCAGGGAAGTACATTTATGTCTAAGATCATGGCAGAGGTAAATCCAATACTGCAAATAAAGACTGTCTGGACATCAGTTTATCATCCCCAAACGAACGGGTTGGTAGAACGCTTCAACCAGACCCTAAAGAAAATCTTTATACAACTGCTTGAAGCTGACAGAAAGAAATGGGACACAATGATTCTGTGGGCACTTTTTACAGTAAGGAAATCACTTGAGGCCTCCTTGGAATTCTCACCCTTTGAACTGTTATATGGTCGGGAACCGAGACACGTCCTGGATATGCTCTGAGAAACCTGGGAAGAGGCAGTTCTACCCATCTCTCAAACTGCTCAACGCCTCAAACAACATATGGCAATAATCCAAGAGGTGGTAACCAAACATCTAGAGCAGGCCCAGGAAAAGCAAAAGAACCAATATAATAAGGCCATCCTTCTTCATAGGTAGAAATGTATTGGTGTTGCTAGTGTGATGAATCCTTCAGAGTCATCACTGGACCCCAGAATTAAAGCTCTTCCCTTGTGGCCGGGGGAAGGCAGCCGCTACCTGATCCTAACCCTAGGGGTGGTATCATGAGGGAGGATCACATGAGAAGAGATGGCTGTCAGGGGGAAGTGGTGACTCCTTTTAGAGGGAGGCGGTATTGATCTTCTTGTGAGGATGAGTCTTGCAATTCCTCTCATGAAACTACTGTGAGAAACCAGAAGTTGTCTCACCCGTTAGTCCCTGGGGATCCAGGTGGCCAACACACGGCCATCGCTTTTGGATCGTTCCTGGGGGTGGACCAGTGCGGCAGGATGACCTGGGGGGGTCTTCAGGGAGTGGGACACTGGATCGTGAGATCCGGTATCCCTTCCCCTGTAACACCTTTACCCCATTAGTAAGTTGGCCTGAAGCTAAAGGTAACCCCGGGTGTTCTGAGCTGGACATTTGGCAGTAACCAATAATTTTGAATACTGAACAAATAAAGTAAAGAGGCGACAAGGGCACAATTCCCCTTTTATGGGATACCAACTTGGGGAAACCTGTAACCCACATTGCCAAGAGACTATAAAAAGAGGCAGCCATTGTTTAGCTCTCCTCACATAGGATACTGGTGTGGAGAACCTTGGAACAATTATTGCCACTAAGACCAATTGTAGTTGTAGGAGTTTTCTTCCCGGCAGTAGTTAGTCCTGGCATGCGAGTATACCAGGAAAGAAGATGTTTTGAAGAAGTGTGATTGTGCCAAAAAGGTGTAGTGGAAAAAACCAAAGGTAGCTGCTGTGCTGTCCTGACAAAAGTATTACATTTGAAGAATAAGTGTGATATGCTAATAATTGCTTTGCATCCTGAGGAAAACAATTGCCTTGGTTTATGAACTTGTGTTTTGTGAGAGAGACATTTGCCTTACCAGGAAGGATACTGTGGAGGACAATTGCTTTGATTTTTTAACTGAACAAGTGTCTGTGAAAGAGACATTTACTTTACCAAGTGGAAGAACGCAGTGGAGGGAAAAACATTTTGTGTTGAACTGAATCACACTTTGTTGAATCAGATCTTTTCCAAGGGTAGTACTGAATTGATCCAAGAGGAGGGAGCCCAACCCTGGTCACAAGGAGTACTTTATAAAACCTAGAAGTTTTAACTTTTACACTGTTTTGGTGAACTGAAGACAGCCAAATATTCCTTGTGTACTTTTGTTGTATGTATTAGTGTGAGGGTCAGAGACTTTATGGACACTAGGTCATCTTTCTTTAGTTTTAGTTTGCTAGTTAGGGACATCCTCGTTAGGATAGGGAAAGATAGGCATTTATCTCACCCCTTTTCTTTTTAATAAATGACAAGCATTGAGAAAACTATACCTTTGTGTACGTCTTGCATTTCAGACCCCTCACACTAGCTACATCTAAGCAAAAAATGCTCTCGAAATTGTTCGGGCCATACGAGATAATAGACCAGAAAAGCCCTTATACCTATGTGGTCGCCCAACCTGACCGTAGACAGAAGACCCAAATCTATCATATTAATCTGTTAAAGGAATGGCGGGTGGATCCCACAGAAAACACATCTGTAACTATGGCCACTCTTTCAACCGAAGCAGGTAAGACAGGAAGTCTCATCCCTTCCTAGTTAAGCCCAGAACAACAAAAAGACATTCAAGACTTATTACATCATTTCCTGGACATCTTTATTGATAAGCCCGGGAGGGTTCAACATTTTATGCATAATATCAGAACTCCCCCAGGCCGGGTGACAAGCCTGAAACCTTATCGGATCCCAGAAGCCTGAAAACAAACAATCCTCCTGGAAGTGGAAAGCTTGTTGGAGACTGATATAAGCGAACACTGAGAAAGCCTGCTCACCAATAGTCTTTGTTGTAAAACCAGATCAGTCATGGAGATTCTGTATTGACTTTAGAAAACTAAATTCCATCTCCCAGTTTGTCAATTATCCAATGCCTAGGATAGATGATTCAATTGACAAACTGGGACCAGCTACGGTTGATCTTACAAAGGTCTATTGGCAGGTTCTGCTAAACCCTTTAGATTGGGAAGAAACTGCTTCAGGGTTGTTTCAATTTAAGGTACACCTTTTTAGACTACACAGAGCTCCCGAAACCTTCCAACATTTGATGGACAAGTGTCAAGAGAATGGCAACGCAAAACCCGAATGGTAAAAATAATCCAAAAGGCAAAATAACCACTGCAGTTCTTTGCAAGGAGAAAACAAGGTTTGTTACATGCAAAAAGGTCTCAGAAGGTCCAGTGGAACCGAACTGACATCGAGCTCGTCACACCCCAAGAAGTTACAGGTTATATAGCGGAAAACCGCTCATTTCCATACATAGGTTACAAAGTCATCCCACCACTCTCATTGGCTACCACCTATAGAAAATGCTAATACCCCCATAGTCCCTAAACTAATTAGTCACACCTTATCTAAACCCATTCCCCTAGACATGTGGCCCACTACATCGTCCCTACTAAATCCAGGTATGGTACTGGCTCATAAATTTAGTGACATATTAATAAATGGAGACCATCACGTGATGTGCACCCCTAACCCAGACATATTCAAATGAAACTGGCGAGGCCAACTCTCCTTTGATAAGACAGTAGGCCTACTCATTATACCGGACACCGCAGTGCACACAAGCTGCACCTCGACCTTGTACTAAATGTATTGGCACCACATCTGCTCCTTCTACCCCAAATCACAGAACATTCAAGGCACATCTAATGACGTGACCAGGTTACCACTCTCGAATCTAAATTTCAGCGGTTTACTTGCTTTGGTTGTGCATCTAGTTGCAATTCAAATGGGATGACTGCCCCTGGGGTGACGGCAGTAGTGCTCTAAATCTTTGCCAGGCCTATTGGCATCACAAAACCACATGCCCTATTCTCATGGATTTGTCCTTCAAAAGGCGCATTCCTACCTGCCATCCCTAAAACTAACATTCCGTTCCCACAGCATTCGGGTCTTGCAGCTAGATACAATTAGCGTTTATCTGTCTACCGTGAGTGCCTCTGACCTCGGAAAGGGATTTATCTTGGGACTGAGCTAAAACTGAGCCACAGCTCCACAACAAGGTCTGCGTCTATTCTGTTTGCTGTGTACCATGCCTTAAACTCCAATATGGTGGCACTCCTGCTATATTGACACACTGACCTTGCTTCTACAATCGTATCTTTCTGACTCCATCTTCCACCTACTTCATCTCTTTCCTTGAACCTCACTAAACAACATAACAGTTCGATGATAGCTGCCAGTGCTACAGCTAAAACGAATAGTGTTGCTGAGTCTAGGGCAATTTCGAAACACCAAAGATCTAATACACCGGTAGATGTGTCTGTTTGCGAAGATGTGATTGAGATCATTGACGTGAATGCAAAAGAATCTGCAATAATTAATACATCCTCGCGACAGTGCAATATTGATCTGGAGAGCTCTAGATTGTCTGTTATTACTGACTACAACCTTCCGAGCTCCATGGACTCTACAAGGCAAGTAATTGATGAGTCCTTTATACAGCCAACGCCGAGACGTTGTTTGTCGGTAAAAACTCCTGACGAGCCGCATATGAACCCAGCTCTCCTAGAAATTACTTTGGGGGCCGTGAATACCACCATTTTAAGTCTCTTCAAACTTTTTGAAGAATTGGATCGCAAAATAGCGCTCCAAACAGCAAAAATTGATCATATTGGTGAGTGGATGCATCGATGCTCTCAAAACTCATCATCTCCCACTACTCTGAACCTAATTATGCACAGACTTTCTACCCTAGAAAGTCTAAGCTCTTCAGGTGCTGTGGCACCAGCTCAACATAAAGCAGACATCTTACACAGATTGTCAGGGTTAGAACTTAATCATGTTCCAAAGTCATGGAGCGTAAGAACTCCGCTAACAGCTGTTCCAACCTTTGCAAAAATAATTCGTCCTGTAAAGTGCATAGAAGACGTTACTGACCAAAAAATGACTCGTGGATCAGTGTTGATTCTCCACAGAGACCTGATTACCCTGCTGCTAACAACATTAGCAGCGTTGCCGCAGATCAGGTTCCTGTTCAGAAAAATAAGAGGAAAACTTTAGCTTTAACAAGAACTAAATCAACATCCAAAGTATCAACAACGCGAAAGACCAATCAAAATATTCAGTTCAAAAATCCTCCAATCACCTCTGCGACTGGGGCCACTACGCCTATAGCGCTTCAACCTCAAAGCCTGAGAGTCGTTAAAGATATTGTTGCTCCCCCATTGGTGTCTGTGGCTTCCGAGTTCGCAACCTTTTCCACTTCTGGTCCGCGGGTTGTAAATTCATCCCAAGCTCCTCCTAGTGCTTATGCGCCACTGAATGAACTGGTGGATCTTTTTGAGCGTGATTCAACCTTAACTGGGCCCCAAATGTTTCACACTTCGGGTGGTGTGGCTTCTTCTCTCTCGTCCGGCTCTGCTGTGGTGAGCTCCGGCTGACAGACAGTTCCCGCAGCTTCCGCAGGCTTTGAAAACCGGCTGTCTGCTTTGAAATCGGCTGTAGATGCCTATCTTGGTAAGAGGCTGGCCGAGGTGCTTCCTGAGATAAATCGTGCAACAGAAATTCCAGCTTTTGCCGGAATACCTGGCTCTGTTCAGGTTCAAGATGAGTGTCGTCACAGAGACCAATCTTCGGGCCGCCTAAATGACGCTCCAGTGCAGAAGGTGCAGTTTAACCTTCCTTCCTCTTGTTCAAATATGAGAAACTCTAATGTGACCCCTGGTGTGAAACCCAAAACTCAAGTGCATACCCATAAAGAAACTAAAACACAGCGATTCAACTCTTTTCATACTTTAATATTAAAGTGTCGAGAGGGGCCGTTTCCAAAATATGATTTGTGTCATTCAAGTGTTTTGAATATTTTTGCTGACATTCAGTCCCTGGAGGACTTGTCCTCGAGTGATTTTGACCAGATTGAATTCATCTGTGAGAATAATCTATCAATTGTAAGATTATGGATCAAATCGGGGCTGGTCCGAAACGCTTTATGGAAAGCGAAAATGGACCTTTTTAGTTTGGGCTTTTTGCTCGCATTAGATCCAGCTTGTCCACTTGCCCAAGAGAACAGAGAACAAACTGAGACAGCAGCTCAGACACCGTCCACAGAGTGCGCTTGTACCTTTTGCACTGAGGTTAACTGCTCACAGAGCAGGTTGACAACAAAAAACTCATTATAACCACTAATAGTTGAGAAGAGTCAAACCATCTCTCTGGCAAGTTGGAATACACGAGGTTTCTCGCATCTACAGTGGACAGTGAATGCTCAATTAAACAACTATGACATTGTAGCTCTGCAAGAGACTTGGATGTTACATGCACCCATATGGGATGATCATGCTAATTGCTTGCTTCCAGCAGTGTCCTCAAACAAAGGCAGGCCCTCGGCTGGCTTAATGGTGGCTGTAAAATCCAGTAGGAATTTCCAAATTAGGGAGTGTCTTTTTCCGAATAGATTTATTCAGGTGGTCAGAATCACTCATGGACCTCATGTATTTGCACTTATAAACCTGTATCGTAACCCTGCTGGCATTACTGATGATGCCTTCTATCATGCTTTATCATCAGTATTTGAAACAATTGCCCTGCAATCGATCTCTGGTATAATGGTGGTTGGCGACTTGAATCTGGTATGTCTTCCAACACTTAATAAGGGGTTGTGCCTTGCAAGCCAGAAATGGAGTATATTCATTCAAGATCTAAACTTGAAAATGAAAAATGGGAACATTATGGGTGACATTCCACCTCAACACACGTGGGAAAGAGGAACCTCTAGATCCACTTTAGATTACATCTATGTGAGTGAAAGCATACATGCAAATGCCACCAAATTCAAAATCATAAAACAAACACATAGTGATCATCATTTACTGCTTCTCCAATGGTCCGCCTTATGTCAATCAGACACCACTATTAAACAATGGTCTAAACAAGCGCTGAAAACTAATAATGGTAAGAATCGCTTTCATTGGTCACCAGTCAAGCTACAGACTTTAAATACACCCATTTTAAAACACCAAAGCACAAATGTTGTAACAACTTATGTTGATGTGCTTGATAAGTTCAGAAACATCCAACCGCTAATCACAAGACCATCTCGATCTGACATTCATGGTTTTGACCTTGCTTTACAAACACGCAATTCCTTGTTAAGAAAAGAAATACGTAATTGTCGCAAATTGCCGTTAAATGAACAACTGAAAGCCGTTAAAACAGCGAAATGCTTATATCGTAACTGGACTCATGCCAGAAAAGCGCAGCTTTTTCAAGTTGATAGTGAAAATTTCTTGTCTGCTTGTTATGCGAAAGACTCGGCACAAGTGTGGCAATTATTGAACAAGTGTAATTCCTCCTCTCAACTGGAGCTCCAATTAAATGGTGTCCCAGAAGCACAACTGAAAGCCGTTAAAACAGTGAAATGCTTATATCGTAACTGGACTCGTGCCAGAAAAGCGCAGCTTTTTCAAGTTGATAGTGAAAATTTCTTGTCTGCTTGTTATGCGAAAAACTCGGCACAAGTGTGGCAATTATTGAACAAGTGTAATTCCTCCTCTCAACTGGAGCTCCAATTAAATGGTGTCCCAGAAGCACAATGGGTAAAGCATTTCTCTCAACTATATGCTGATCATAACATGATTAAGTATGAATATACTCAGAGAGCTTCTTCAAGCTGGTCTCTGGAGTGCTCTATAGACATTGTGAGAGAATTCATAAGTAAGTCATCTTCTTCAAGAGCTACCCGACCGGATGTTCCAACAGATTACATGTTCAAACAGAACCCAGAAGAATGGGCCATTATCTTATATAATATCTTCCAACACATTTTACGAACTAAGATAATTCCACAATCATGGCGCACATCCTTAATAGTTCCCATCTACAAAAAGGGTGATCATAAGGATCCAAAATGTTATCGCCCTATTGCTCTCTTAGATGCACCGGGCAAGATTTTTTCCCGTTAGGTGTTGAAGGAATTTAATCAATGGACCTTCAATGCAAAGCAGCGTGATCCCGCCCAGACAGGCTTTGTTGCAGGTCTAGGGACTGCGGTGAACCTAATCACTCTTTACACCATTAAACATCGAGCAAAGTCCATCAAACAGCCCATGTATTTTGCGTTCGTAGACCTACACTCGGCCTTTGATTCAGTCTCTAGACCTAGGCTGATGGATAAATTGTTAAAGGCTGGTTGCCCGTCAACTTTAAGTGACATTATCTTTGCATTACACTCGAACACTTCAATTAGTGTAAGATTAAACTTCGAGGGGCTTCTATCACCGGCGGTCATGACTGAACGGGGACTTAAACAGGGATGCATACTTGCCTCGGCGCTGTTCAATTTTTTCATCAATGACGTCAGAAGTGCCCTTGACGAGATTTGCACAGATGCACCGAAATCGGACACATCGAGGTGAAAGCGCTATGGTATGCGGATGACTAAGTGCTAATATCTAAAACACCTATTGGTCTTCAAAACCTCCTAGCAGCACTATGTATATATTTTTAATCTAATGAGTTGGTGGTAAACAACAAGAAAACTCAAATTGTTGTCTATACTCCAAAAGGCAAGCGTAGTCACCGAATGAACTGGAAAATAGAACACATAAGTCTCGAGGTGGTTCCTAACTACATATATTTGGGCATCTTATTTGATGGTCCCGCGACTATTCAATCTCAGTTAACAAAAATTGAAGTTAAAATACTCGCAGCAATACGTCAGACTCGACTCATTATGCACAAATATGGGAAATTTTCTATTAAACCTGCCCTTATATTTTGGATACAAAATGTCATCCCTACCATTTTATACGGTTTAGAAACATATAGTGTGATTCAACCAGTGTTTCTGAATGTATTGGAAGCAAAGTTTTGGCGTGCAATTCTTCAATTACCACAAAGCACTCCAGGAACAATGATTCGATATGAATTAGGACTGACCTCGCTATTGGCAATGTATAATTGGCGCTTATGTAGCTTGTTTAGAAAATGCTTTAAGAGGTCCGAGCCCGACAGAGGGAGGCCTGAACTTTTTATTGAACTGTGAAAGAACTTTGGTGAACTGGAAAACCTGTGACTTTAACATGGAAGGCCAAGCGGGCCTCAGCCCACGTTTGAACTGCTTCTTGATAACCTGAGCCAGAGTGTGTCATGCTGCCTAGGGAGTGCCAGCTTATTCCGTGCTGTCCAACGTGGGAAGGAGAGCTAACTCAGCCATCTCATATCTTTATGTAATAACAGATTTGTATTTGGATATATATTCCCCTTTACAAATATTTTGTATAAGAGATAGGGCAGGCATTAGGTTTTGTTAATATAGGACATTTTGATTTGTTAGAGGCTGACTAGGACTGTGTTTTCTTTATTATTTGTGGTAGAGACTACTCCCATCCTAGCGATATGGCAAAGTAGGAGTTTTTCCATACCCCACAAATCTAATAAAGGTTTTGAAATTGTATCTCTTGTGTCGGTGTCATACTTGTGATATCATGTCTTCCTTATGTAATACTATCAAGCCCCATGCTTGTATAATAAATCATCAGAGAGATGGAATCCTCTGCCACAAGGGGAAGCTATCTCAGTAAATAAAAACAAGGCTAGGGGATGTTCCTATATCCGCTGTTGATCTCCTAATAGTATTCTAGTAAATAGACTTAACCATCAATGCCAATTCTACTCCCACTCCCCGAAGAGGAAGAGGAAGAGGAAGAGGAAGAGGAAGAGGAAGAGGAAGAAGAAGAAGAAGAAGAAGAAGAAGAAGAAGAAGAAGAAGAAGAAGAAAGAAGAAGATTACCTGCAAGAAACACCTTGAGAAACAGAGGGAAGACAACCTACTACCATTAGGTTGTCCCATTAATAGAGTCAGGCAAGGTCAGGCATTTAACACTGACTGCTCACACCTGACTCCACTTGGCTCTCATTTCAAGTATAAAAGGTGTGGTTTCGCACAATCTGGAGAGCGAGCTGTGGATGCTGAATGGACCCTAGAAGGGAAGGAGCAGGGAGCTGCAGGGAGAGAACCATGGAGAATCCAGAGGTAAACAGTGTGCTGAGACACTGGTATGGTGTTTGTGAGGGGCTGCAGAGTGGCTAGGGCGCAGTGTCTCCAAGGAGTCAGAGAGAGGCAGCCTGTGTCCTGCTGGCAGTGTGCAGAAAAGTGCTTGTTCCCTTGGGACATGCGCCGGTCCATTGGGGGTATGAGGGGCAGGTGGTGAGGCCCTGACCTCGATCCCATGTGTCTGGAGAGACTGCTCTCCAGCGCAACGTTACCCGGTGAGTTTAAGGCAAGTAAGGGAGAGAAACTCAGGAGTGTGCGGCTAACTGTAGCGGGAAGGGAGAAAGACAGATTTTGCAAAGCGGCACAGACCAGAAAGCAAGAGAGAAAACAGAAAGAGAGCAGAAAGCAAGAGAAAGGTGCTAAGAGAGCAGAAAGCAAGAGAAAGGTGCTAAGAGAGCAGAAGGAAAGCAAAAAGGCTTGAAAGTGAATAAGAAGGGTATGAGGGACCCGAAAGTAAAAGAAAGGTGCAAGTGAGCACCAAAGAGGGAAATAAGTGTGCAAGAGGCACGATAAGGAAAAGTACAGGTGCAAGGGTGCATGAAAGTGAAGTAGTAAATGTGAAAGAGGCACTGTGGAGAGAGAGTAAATGAAAGGAAGGTGCCAGGGGCACGACAAGGTGAAAGAAGAGAAAGCCAAAGAAGGTGCAACTGTGCACAATGAAGTGAAGCATAACAAAGGTGTGCAGGAAGCACCTGAAGATTAAAGTAGAGAAGAAAAGCAATTTCAGGAAATAAAGAGAGGGGGCAAAGTTCAGTGTGGTCGTGCTTAGAAGGAGCAAAGAACCTGCCATTTTTGAAAGTCTCTGATTTTACCCCATGAGAGGGTAGGGTGTGAAAGGAACTGTATATAATCCAAAGGTACATCATGACAAACTGAACTTGTGTTTGGTACTAGAGGGGTCTAAGCTTTGGGAAGGGAACCCTAAGAGGCCTGAGAGGAACTGTGTTATATTTGTGTTTTGTCTGAAACTTGGAAAGATTGAAGCTTGGGGAAGGGAATCCCCAGGAACTAAAGACATTGTTGTGAAACAGAGAGGCATAAGCTTGGGGAAGAGAACCCTGAGAAGTATGAGAAACCTGAAGGTGTCTCCCTAACTAGTCCCCGGGGATCTGTCATCCAGGTGGCCAGTACATGGCCATTGTTATTGGATCCAGTTCCTGGGGGTGGACGGTGAGGGAGGATCACCTGGATGGGGGTCCTTGGGGAGTGGAAGTGGGACACTGACAGGTGAGACGTGGTATCCCCCTTCTTATAACACCTTTTCCCCAACCTACCACGTAGGATACTCAAACACTCTACCCCCCCCCCCCGCATCCCCTTTTCCGAAATGAACATTTTCACACACCAGGAAAGACAACGGACTAACATCAGAGCCGTTTACCTGACATGTCCCAACACAAAGGCCAGGCAAATTCAGGCAATTGACCAGAATTGCACACACCTGACGGCCCTTTCCCTTCCAAGCAGGGATACAAAGTGTAGCACGAGAGCACAATACGAACAAGGCAGACCGCATGACTAAAGGGCGAACCCAGCACGGCAGTTCAAGAGGAGGAGAAAGGTAGCCACAACCGAAAGGGTGAAAAGGAGAGACACGACCTTGCCCTTTCCAACACAGGCCCCCGTAACCTCCATGGAAGGAATCGGAAGACCGCTAACAATAGTTAGCGTGTATTGCAGCAGATGTCAACGGTACACAGGGCCCTCCTCCGCTGATAACCTAGCCAGGGAGAGACGCCTGCCACTGTGGTACTGGCCTTGACTCCAAAGACAAGAAAAGCCAAGCAGTTCATTACAGCCGGTGAGTCGAGGGGAAAGCCGATAAGAAACCAAACTGTTGAACAAAAGTAGCAAATGGCTAATTGAAGAAAAGTACAAAGAACTGTTTATACGAGAGGGGAAAAGCAGCCATAGAGGAGTCCGGCACCACATGGGTGCTCACTCGAGAAACGCTGGGCGCTTACCCTATGGTCAAAAACTACCATTGCCAGAAGACCTTGGGGAACATGAGAAAGGGGTAAAAGTGGTCATACAGGGGTCTAACAAAATCCTCTGTATAGTCGAAAGTCTTTGACCGGCAGATGATTGTAAAGCTAAGGCAAGTGAATCCTGCATCGTAAGAAAGTAGATGGACCTGCTGGCTGACACTAGAGGACAAATGGTGCCAGACACCAATAGAATTCCTTACACACTTGTGCTTGCATCTCCTCACCGCAGCCAAAATACCCATCGCTAGACTATGGAAAAACCCAGAGGGACCAGCGATCCCAATGTGGTGGGCCAAATGTTGGAATATAGTTGCTGCAGAGAAAATCACAGCTATTCGATTTGGCAACAGAAGCAAATTCTACCAAATCTGGGCCCCCTTCTTGGAATACTCGAAGCAATTCCCGGGGGAGGGGGCAAGACAACCGCCAACACTAAGATGGAGGGAGAAACTGGACTAAAATGGCCCGAAAGATGACATAGCAGAAATAGGCACGTCCAGGGACAAACCCGAATGCAAAAGCTGGAAGAATCACTCAGCCACCACACCGCCAAATGAACGCAAGCCAAAGTGACAGCACCCAAAACTGGACTCCTGACTTGGCTCATGTTAGGCGGAAACCTGTGCAGTTCCCTCTGGGACCACTGCAAAAGATTTAGGACTACAGGTGTTTGGCAGTAAACCCACTTGGTAGCAGTCTGTACCACACAGATTTACTTGGTAGCTGTGGCTGAGCAGTCAGACTTCCCTCAAGACAAGTTAGGCAGTATGTGGAGTATACAACATAGGGCAATTTTTCACAGTAAGACAAGCAAACACGTACAAGGCTTCAGTGTAAAGATATAAAGGCATTTATTTATAACGACACATCTATGGAAAACACTCTGGCACTATTACGGCAAACAATTCAATTACAATTACTCTACGAAGGAAGCAATTCACTCCCCCTAACAATAGTTCGACAAGTCTAGGTTATACCAGCATCGCTTATTTGCAGACAGAGGTGTATGCCTCAACCCAGATGGCACTCTAGTATTCGTTAGGACGGGAGAGAAAAATAAGCAGGTTACGAAATCAACACGGTTCCAATACGTAACGGACAAATGCAAGGCAAGAAGAAAAGAACCACGGTAGATCATAAAGTTCAGAGGCCAGGCCCACTCGGAGAGAGGCGAGGCGATATGTCCCAAAAGTATCTTAGTGGAAATGTGTTCGAGTCTTTGTAGCAAATTGTTATCGGCAGATTGAACCAGTTCAGAACAACACGCTAGAGAAAGTTGGGGGGCGACCCTATGGAGAGGCGAGGATTAAGACACCTCACTCTATCCGGCAACAAGGGAAGCCAGGCGGACACAGTACCTTGATTGTGGAGAGACAACTCCGGCTGGGGCAGTTGTTCCTGGTGGTGGATGCACGTCGGGTCTTTGCCAAGAGTAGAGAAGATCTCGTCGTCGAAGAAAAGTGAAGTCCGGTGCAACACCAGGGAAGAGACGAGCCGCGGAGTGCTCTGTCACAAGGCACCACCTTTTGGTCGCGGTACAGGGGTAGTGGCTATCCGGTTGCCGAGGTGCTCTGCACGGGCAATTCGACCACTGCGTCCTGAGGCGAAGAAAAAGCAAAGGGGACTGGTTGTTCCCACCAGTCAGAGGAAGAGACTCTCCGGCAGGGAGATCTCCTCTGTCGTCGGGAAGTGGTGAGTCGGTTCAGCAGGGCTCCACCAGAGGTGTCGTTGTTGCAGGTCAGCTCAGCTTTACCCTCGTCAGATTCTTAGGTCCTGTGGCGACTTCTGAAGATCCAGTCCCAAAAGCCCTGCTTTTATGCAGAAAGCCCCCATTCATTCAGCCTAGCTGTCAATCAACACATGCTAAGTGGTGAGCGGGGAGGCTCACCACTTGGGCCAATCACACCAGAGTGCGACCGGAGTTGGCACGGCAACTCGGTCCAGGGTGCCTAAACCCCCTCCCACACCCCTGTGGTAACCCAGACAGAATGGCACCACTTTGGAGGGTCTCTGTACAGAAGCCCACCAAAAGTGGAACAAAGGGCTCAACCTTTGGTTTAGGAGTCACAGAGACGAACACAAACGCCATTTTAAAAAGCCGAGTTCTGGCAGAAAATACCATCCGATAGACTTATTTAAGATAAGTAGACCGGAGGTATGTTAGAGATTAATGAGAAAGAGTATCAATCTCTAACAATGGGAAGAATCCCATAGGGTTATATTCGGGGTCGAACATAACAAGTAGTTTCCACTGCCACCAGCCAAAACTCAACGAGGAGGGACGGGACAGTGCCCCCTCGAATAACAGATCCAGGGGTAATCGAATTACCCCTACTAGTACGTCCACAATAGGATGGTTTGTACTAGTTCTGTTAGTAAATTTAGGTCTAGTAAAGCCAATGTTGACTTTACATTCCCGGGGAGACAGTAGTCAGTCCCCGGGTATGGAGTCTATGACGGAGGTCCGCTAGGACGCCCCAGTGTTACGGCACGTAGGGTGCGGTGTAACACACATAGAAAAACATATGAGACCCTATGGAGTAAAAGACCCATAGCCCATAGAACACATTGGCATCCAAAGGAATTACACACACTTATGTCCAAGAGTGGGAGAAAAAGAGTCTCACTCTTGGCAGGGTGGAAAAAACAAACTCCAGAAATCCAACAAAGCTCCTGGGGGACTCACTAGGTTAGGAAATTCAGCCTAAACAGAGAATTCTCCCTAACAGCTCAATGTGAATACTGCTGTTCCCCTGTGTCTCCCCTCCCTCTCTCTTCCCCCCCGTTTCCTCTTCTCCTCCCTCCCACAGTTCAAGATGATGTTTGTTTCTATTATAATTTCGTTTTAGTTTACTAAACTAAAGCTTCTAAGAAGCCTAAGCTCTAATGCTATTTGGAAAGCTGTACGTACAAAACCAATAAAAAGAACGTTTTTTTAAAAAAAAGAAAAAAAGAAAGTAGAAAGAATTGTGCGATTGGCAAAATTTGGCAAGAGTGAACTCGACTGAGGAAAAAGGGAACTGTGCGGGCTGGAAAGCGGCTTGGGAGAGCTTTTTCTAGCAAAATGGGCAAGAAACTACATTTCCTATGCGCCTTGGTGGTGAGGCTGAGTGGCAGTTGGAAGGAACAGGTGTGTAATTCATTTGTGTACTTAAGCCACTCCTCGGCCCGTGCTGCTTGTTGCTGATTGTCGGTGTTCAGTCACGGGCCGGTAGAGGCAGGCATTCAGGAGCAGTGCTGGAGATTGAAGCAACCCGGGTCCGGTGGTGATGTGACAACGCTCTATCTCTCGTAAGGGAATGGAGTGGTTTCCGCAGGCTGTCAGGCAGACCCAGGCCGGGCGGTGAGGACATTGCAGCAGTGTTCTGTTCTTATCAGAGCACACCGCTATTAAAGCGGTGAAGTCATCAACGCAGAGACACATTGGTGAGGGAGGAGGCGGCGTACCACCCCCAACCATCGGTTAAGTGTTTCATTAGAATGTCAATATGTTTCATGGGGGCATCTGATTGTTTCCTGGTGCGGACGCATCGTTTCCTCAGTTACAAGACTTTCTCCTTCACATACTGTGCAGGAGGGATATTACGTGCCGCAAGGGACTGCACGTGTATGTTTCAGGATTAAGAACTCATGACCACATGCTGGGCACGCCGCGACTCGCAGAGTGAGAGCACTCAGCACCTCACAGTGTGGGGAAAAGACACTGTTTAGGCAAGCAGGGACCTGCTATGTTCGTTTGTGGGCGCTTGCTTCTTTGTTACATTCCATGTTCATGGAGTTATTTATGTTCAAGGTCAAAATTACCTTTCGCGGACTGACACGGCAGGAGGGGTTGGAATCACGTCCATGAGTATGTCACAGGGTGTCAGGATTTATGTTGTTGCTTGTGCTTCATGTTTCATCAAGTGTATGCTGCTGCAATTATCTATGGCCATCAATAACTCTCAATGTGCTTGTGTTTGTTGCTGATTCAGGGGAACTAGGAAAACAGGAGTGAGGGCTATCTCCTAATTAAGAAGGGAAATAGCTGAGTATCAGGTTCTGAAAGGAATTGTTACAGGATATGTGTACATGTTATGTATTTTCCCTATGTTCCCTATTCCCATCCTAATAGAAGATTCCTAAACCTCTTTCCGGTGACCCTAGCACCCCCTACCTATCCACAAGCTCTCCCTAACCCTCCTTCCCCATGGGCTGCCTCGTGGTGCCTGTGTATATCAAAATCAGGAGCACGTGCCAACCAAGTTTGGCTTCCGTGGCTAGGAAGGAGTTGTGTGATACTATAGTGGTGTGACATAATCACCAACCCCGGAATTGGGATAATTAAGCCACCTAAGCCAGATGGAGTCCCCTCTACCCTTAACAGGGGTGCTAAAAGCACTCCAAGACATACAGGCAGAATTGACTCAGTCTCGGCAAGAGACTAATACGCTGAAGATGCAGGTTAGCCCAAGGAACACCACTACAGGGAGAGGCAGCAGCGACATCATCGGCAGGACCATCTGGTCGGTCGAATACAGTGGTAGTACAACAGCATTGGGTGTTCCTTTGGCAGCTCCCGAGAGATTTGCGGGAAATCCTAGGAAATATTCTACTTTTCTAACACAATGCAAGTTACACATTTTATGTAAACCAACAGTATTTGAGTCGGCGCAGGTGCCGACTGCGTTTGTAATTTTTTATTTGACTGGGGCTGCAGCCGCCTGTGCAATTCCCCTGGTACAAAACGATTAGCCCATATTGTATAACTGGGCTGGGGTTTCAGTAGAATTTGCACGATTGTTTTGACAGGCGAAATGTATCATTGCCCCAGGATAAGGAGTTTTTAGCACGGAGGCAGGTGTGAGGAAGGTGTAGGAGGGGGTGCGGGTGTAGGAGTGGGTGCGGGCAGTGCGGCTGGAGGCCCATCAGTTATGGAACGCCAGCATGATACCTGTAAAGGGCGAACGGCTCTCCAGCGCCTGTGAGGCACCGACAGCGGTAGGGATGGGACACAGCGCAGGAGAGGCGGCTAGCACAGCGGCTGACTCCGCTCCCCCGCTCTGGTAAGGAACGGAAGGCAGGAGGATGCAGGCCACGTCTTACACATACAACCCCAGGGGGAACACGCCTCCAGCCCACCGAGCCCAACACTGCCCTCTATAAGGCAGTTCATGGCCAACACACACATACACTCCCTTACCTAGAAAGGTAACCCGCACAGCGTTCCCCAACAGGCAGGGGTTGGGCGATAGTCCCGATAAGGCGCAGGCTTATGCTCACAGAGGCAGAGAGCGAGGGGAGGACCCAGCCCTCTCGAAGCACACTGGAAGCAAGATCTCCTCAGAAAGGAGGAGGGGCAGGCACGGCACACACACAGAAACTCTGCTGATGTCGGGAACTGGCAGGGGAGCTTCCTAAGGCTTGGGGGTGACAACAGAGGGAGGGGGGACAGCAGCTCATATAGGGGGAAGGCTCTCGCATCTTTATCCAATCAGGGATCAGATAGCATGGGCCATTCCTGACTGGCCTGCTTACAAGCCTATCCCAGAGGATAAAAGAACAGCTGCTTACACGGCTTATGTTGCTTGTTTCAGAGAGCTGAATCTGGAGAGGAGAGTGTAAGCAACTGTGGGCCTACCAGGGCTCGAGTATTTAGGCGAAGGCTGAAAAGGAGCTGTCTAACTCCTAGACTTTAACAGTGAAGTAACTGTTCTCAAGTCCCTACCGATCCTAACGGACCTCTTTATGAAAAATAAAGAATCACTTGGCATCAAACATAGCATCTCCTCTCTTCATTTCTACAGCAGGCTACTAATGATTTGGTGACTTATGTGACACAATTTAATCGTTTGCTAGTTGAGACTGCATGGCCGGAACCTAAGCAAGCAAGCAGTGCTGTTTTAACAAGGATTAAAGAACGAGCTTAAGGATGCAATATTTCATGTGGAACCCCAACCAGAGTCATGTAATGCACTGATTGATTTGGCTCTGCGGTTGGACCATCGTTTGAGTGAGTGCAGGGGTGAGAAAAGGAGGACGGATGCGACGCCTTTCATGCGTTTAGACAGAAAACCTTGGTTCTCTTAAGCTGTGGTGTTTTTATCTTCCAGCTGATTGCTCTCTCTGTTGATTTGTCTTTACTGTTTGACCAATAGCGGCCCTTAAGCCTCTGGGTCAGTGGCAGCACTATATAAATGTAATAAAGTAAAGTAAAGGAGTAAGGAGACAGGAGGATGGGTGAGTGGTGATCAGGGGGAACCCATGCAGATTGGTAGTGCTAGGGGACCTTTGACTGCAGAAGAAAAGGAGAAGAGGAACTCTGGTAATGTGTTTTTATATTGAGGTAAACCGGGACATTATATCAGGAATTGCCCAAATACTCCCACTCAAATTGGGGGAAGAAGGAAGGTGGAGGCGGGAAAAGACAGGGCTCGGTAAGTGAGGGAATGACTATACTGACCCAGCAGGAAGCAGAGTTCCCTTTGATAGTGGCTTATACCATGCAGTTAAGACTCCTCATATATCTTTTGGTGACTTTGATTTTTGCAAACAGTAGGGAGATGGTATCGGCAATGGTGGATTCTGGGGCCACAGGAAATTTTGTGTATATTGCATTGGCAATGAAGTTAGGAATTCCCACTAGGATCAAAAGAGAGCGTGAGTTAGTGCAGGCAGTCGATGGCTCATGTTTGACCTCAGGTCCCATTAACCCGCAGACTCAAGAGGTAAGGATGTGGTGTGGTGAGGGGCATGAGGAGGTGATTACATTTGATTTGATTGCAGTACCTCAATTCGGGGTGATTCTGGGCATGCCCTGGTTAGTGGCACACAATCCCTGCATAGACTGGCAAGGAAGGACATTGACTTTTGAGAATGAACAGTGTGCATCTCATTTGACGGGCACTGGAGGCCCTACCACTTTCTTGTTAGAAGGAGTTTATCTGCAGGTTCAGATAGGGGTGGTGGTTACTACCTTCCCGGAAGCATATCAGGAATTTGCTAGTGTGTTTGACAAGGGTGGTGCTTCTCAGTTACCGCCCCATAGGGCCTTTGACTGTGTGATAGAGTTGGTACCACAGGCTAGATTACCTTGCAGTCGGGTGTATGCTTTGTCAGAAAAGGCGATGCAGCATTTACGGGACTACTTAGACAAGATGTTAGCTTGTGGATTTATAAGACCTTCTAAATCTCCAGTCTCATCTCATTTGATTTTCATGCCTAAGAAGGAGGGCACTCTAAGAACTTGTATCGATTATAGGGCACTGAACAGAGTGACCATAAATAATCGATTCCCATTACCCGTAATTTCTGTTTTGTTAGATCAGGTCAAGATGGCTAAGATTTATACCAAGTTGGATCTAGGGGGAGCGTATCATCTCATCAAGGTGAAGGAGGGTGATGAGTGGAAGACAGCGTTCTGTACAAAGTGCGGGTTATTTGACTATTTGGTGATGCTGTTTGGTTTGCACAATGACTCCCTTTCTCCTGGCATTTCTCAGGTTTTCACAGTTCACAATACCAAGGGGAATCCTCCCTTCCTCTGGCCTTTCTCAGGCTTTCAGTGTTCACAATACCAGGGGAAGGATTCCCTTACCCTGGCCTTTCTCAGGCTTTCACAGTTCCCAATACCAGGGGGAATGCCTCCCTGCCCCTGCTCATTCTCAGGTTTTCACAGTTCACAATACCAGGGGAATGTCTCCCTTGCCCTGGCCTTTCTCAGGCTTTCACAGTTCACAATACCAGGGGGAATGCCTCCCTTCCCCTTGCCTTTCTCAGGTTTTCACAGTTCACAATACCAGGGGAATGTCTCCCTTGCCCTGGCCTTTCTCAGCCTTTCACAATTCACAATACCAGGGGGAATGCCTCCCTTCCCCTGGACTTTCGCAGGTCACAATATCAGGGGGAAGTCTCCCTTCCCCTGACCTTTCTCAGTAAGAAAAGACCCAATTGTGATGAGTGTCCCAGATCCAAGTTTCTCTTCTTTGCCCAGGAGTACTTGGTGTACTCTCCTGCCAAGTACTGCAATGTGAAAGGGAGTTCGTAATCTTCTCCTCTTGTGGGTGCGGGTTCCCAGACCCGTACTTCTCTGTGGCTTGTTTTTGCCAGCCCTGGTTCACTCTCCTGCCAGGTACTGCCATGAAGAAAACAGCTTCCAATGTACTCTCTCTTACTATTCACTTCGGGAGTGGTCTGCGGGCACCCACTGTGCCAGGGCAAGAGGACTCCCGATGCACTCTTTCTTACTCTTATCTCCAATAGTGGTCTGCGACCAACCACTGTGCCGAGGAAGAGGACTACCGAGGCACCTTTTAGTTACGGCTCTAACACCTGGCCCCATCTGGACTTTCCCTATCTCCCGTTACCTGTTTCCTGGGAGCTCTTCACCGGATTTCTACGGGTCTTGGTTCGCGCTGTATCTTTGCTATGTATGATCCTGTGCAACTCTGCTGCAGGTTTTTGCTGGCGGTGTGTGAAACCCGAGGATATTCAGGTGGGCAGGGCACGGCATCGCCTTTGGAACCAGACCCTGGGGCTGGACCAGTGAAGGAGGATCACCTGGGAGGGGGTCTTTAGGGACTGTGGGAGGAATGCACTTTGGAGAGATGTGGTATGCCACCATTTCCAACACACCCCTACCTGACACCCCCTCGGTCTACTTGGGATATGGTAAACCCAATGTTCCCATAATTACCAGAAATCATTATAACTTCCCAACCCCCCCTTTTCTATACAAACACTGAGATGAAGAAGAGAGGGATTGAGAGAATGAAGATCACTGAGAGGAAACACACTCAGACACAGAGGACAGACTCTTCCCTTTTGACAACAGGCTGTCCCCTTAAAGATAGGCAAGGTCAGGCCTCCCTTGACATTCAGTTGCTTGGATAGCTGCACCTGGTTGCTGCATGATGCGTGCTGCACAAGTCCAGCAGGCTTCCTTTTTTACCCCTACTCCTTCATTAAATGATGAAAATCATTACTCTGTTCCAATAGTCTCAAGTGGATACCATTCAAGAATTCAAAAAATTCCAGGACAGTGGTATTTGGTCTCGCTTTAATATGACATATTTACAGGTACTGTGAGAAACCTGAGGGTATTCTCCCCATCAGACCTCGAGAATCCCTTATTCAGGTGGCCAGGGAAGGGCTGGCACTCTCAGATCCCAACCCTGGGGGTGGACGAGCGAGGGAGGATCACCTGGGTAGGGGAGCCGGGGTTATGCTTCGGGAAATATCCCAGGTGAGACGCGGTATGGCACCAGAGAGGAAGAAGGAGAGGACGACAAAATCCCTAAAATCTTCATTTTTATTTATTTGATTTATTACACGCCCAGACCCTGGGGTATCACGGCGAGGTTACAGACAGCTTGGTAGTAATTGGAACAGGAAAAACATTTCAACATCTAAACATGAACAAATATATACAATTATGTACATCATGTATGCATTAATAACGAAGGATTACAATGACCAGTTATACAGGAAATATACAGCATTAGTTACAGGTTCTGGGAGTGCGACTTCATTGCTCTTGGTTAAGTAACCAAGTTTTTAGCTGTTTTTTTATAGCCAAGGAAGGATTCCTCTTTTTGATGTTGAGCGGGAGGGAGTTCCAATGTTTAGGAGCTAGACATTGGAAACTACTACCCCCAGCTCTGGTATTTCTGTAGCGGGGAGTTGCCATAAGTAGGTGGTTGTTAGATCTTAAGGATCTAGTGAATTATTTTTTAGCTATGGCATTGTTCAAGTAAGTGGGTGCTTTTTTATAGTGGCATTTGAAGGCGATGCATAGTGTTTTAAAGATAATTCTGTCTTTGACGGGCAGCCAGTTGAAATCTCTCCTTATTTTAGAGATATGATCGAATTTCCTTTCATTCCTAATGCAGCCCGTAATGCTTTATTTTGTATTAGTTGTAATTTATTGAGGTTGGTGGTGGAAGATCTGAGAAGAAGCGCATTGCAATAATCGAGCTTCGATAAGATCAAAGCTCTGGCATGGGTGATGCAGTTGGTCGGTGTCAGGAATTGGCGGCTTAAGGCAATTAGTTTGGCGGTGTAAGAGGTGGATGATGAGAGTGTGCTTACATGTTTGGACATTGTGAGGTTATCGTCAAGGTACACTCCTAGGGTTTTAACTTGCTTAAGTACGGGTATCGTCGTGCCGTCAATGTTAATGGCTGAGTAGTCTGGGTGAAGAGCAATTATTTTGGCTTAGGGGCCCACGATGAGAATCTCTGCCTTCTCATCGTTAAGGCACAGGCTGTTCAAGGCCATCCAATTTTGTATTATGGCATAGATTTTGTTGATGGTCAGTGTGTCTTGGGCGTAATTGCCCGAGAGAGGTATAAGGATCTGGGTGTCATCTGCGAAGTTGGTGTAGATGACACCCATGTCGTCTAAGACTGAGAAGAGAAGCTTTGTGTATGCGTTATAAAGGGTAGGTGAAAGGCATGATCCTTGGGGTACTCCAATGGGGACTGGGATGGGATCTGCAGCTTCTTTAACTATCGACACTCTGGATGTTCATTCGGCTAGAAAAGATTCCACCCACATGCAAGCACCATTGGAGAAATTGAAATCATTAGCTTAGGTGGAGCACAGTTTATTGTGATCAACAAGGTTGAACTCTGCAGATAAGTCCAACAGAAGGAGAATGCAAAGTTTACCTGTGTCCCTGATGGTATCCATCTGGATTTTCAAATCAAGGAGGGCCGTTTCCGTATAATCCTAAAACCAGATTGTCTAGTTCCTAGGAGCTGATTACTTTCTAAGTGGGTTTGGACTTGAGTATAGGCTATCTTATCTAAGATTTTGAGCAAAAACGGTACTGTCGTTATTGGCCGGTAGTTTGTGGGCACGGTATGATCTAACGTAGGTTTAATTAGGAGAGGGGTGGCCCAGGCTTCTTTAATGCTGGCTCGGACCAAATTCGAGTTGAAGGATGCATTAACAAAGTTAATTATAATAGGTGTGAGGGTATGGGCGCATGATTTGACTACTTGTGCTGGGACGGTGTCTCCTTTACAATTAGAGGCTTTGAGTCTGTTAATCGTGTCAAGCACTAGTTCTTGGGTGACTGGGGTGAAGTAAAATAGTGGGTTGGTGTTCTCATTGGATTTCGTGTGAAGGCTGCTGGTGGCAGGTTTATCGACTAATAGTTGCCTTTTGGATATTATTTTGTTTTGCAGAAGAGCAATCTAAGTGGCTTGGGCATCTTGAATGGTGGTACACCATTCTTTACTGGAATTGCCGGGGCTGAGGCTGGTGTGGGATTTTCCAGTTCTCTCAGGATCGAGAAAAGTTCTTTGGAATCTGATGCAGCGTTGCTGATACGAGTATTGTATGCATTGGCTTTACGGGTGATGATGGCAGTTTTATAGATTTTGTTTGCTGCCTGGAAGGTAATTTCAGATTCAGTGGTGGGAAGTCTTCTATGGGCATGTTCAAGAGCCCGCTTGGTTCTCCTTAGTAATACTAGGTCTTTGTTGAAACAGAAGCAGGTTTGTTTATCGGTGTGTCGCATTTTGGTAGTTAGCGGTGCTACTGCATTGATGGTGGAGGTGAGACATTCATGGTAAGAATCTGCGAGGGCACAGGGGTTGTCACTGGAAATCAACAGTGTCTAGCGATTTACTGAGTATGGGCGCAAAATTATCAGGCGTAAGCTTATGCGTGTTTCTGGTTTTGTAAGAGTTTGTTACATTTGTTTTGAGGGGGCCTGGTTCTTCGGACAAAAGAGTGAACTTAATGTTGTGGTGGTCGGTTCAGTCTAGGGGTGAGATGGAATCAATGGTTATGGCCGTATTGAGGGAGAGGATCTACTCTAGTGTTCTCCCTTTAATGTGGGTGGGTGCATTCACCAGTTGTGTAAAGTTCATGTCCTTAAGTGAGGAGTGTAAGGCTTCTGGTTTGGTCTTCATGGATATCATTCAATCTTAGATTCATGTCTCCAAGGATAATGCATTTGGTTTTAGGCTTAATGAGTAGAGCTAGTAACAAAGGAATGTCTACTTCAGGATGGCTGTTGGAGTTAGGTGATCTGTAGATCACCACAAGGTTAATAGTAGTTTTTTCATTGGTAGCAAATGTGACTAGTAGTAATTCATATCCTGGAATGTTTTCAATGGGCCAGGCTCTTAATTGCAGTGTTGTCTTGGTTATGATAGCTACACCGCCTCCATGAGCGTGGGTTCTATCAGCCCTGAGGATGCTATAGACTGGTGGAATGGCGAGGGACAACAGAGGGCCTGAGTAGGCTTTTTAGTAGGCTATACCACATCTGCCTCCCTTCCTCCCATTGAATCTCTCTCACCCAAATCCACCAACCCATCTGTATGTAACAAATCCCCTAGGATTGCAAACCATCTTACATCCAACAACTATCTCTCCCAAAATCCTGGTTTCTCTGTGTCTTACCCGAATACTCCCAGTCATTCTTTTCCTCGTCCCTCTGATAATTAATTCCCGAACATCCAGTCTACCTTGACAAAACACTTGCGTTCTCGCAATCCCCTCTGTTAATTTCATAATCCGGTCAATCCTGTTTGCTTCACAAACCCTACCAATCTCGTCCATCCGACTATAATTGGCCGACTCCCAGTCGTAGGTAACCAATGACTACAGTTCCCAAAAACCCTCCTACTCATTTCACAAACCTTACAAAACCTATCCTTCTGAGATCATTATAAACACTAATACGAGGGATATAATTCCATGTAACACCTCTTTCCCTTCCTACCCTGCAGAATATTCAGAAACTCTACCTCTCCCCTTTCCCGACATGAGCACTTTCTCCCGGCAGAAAACACAAATGTTTAACACTAAAACTGTTTACATGACATGTCCCGACCCAAGGGTCAGGCAGAGTCAGGCAATTGACCAGAATCACACATACCTGACGGCCCTATTCTTTCACCACAGGGATAAAAGGTGGTGCACGAAAGCACAGGACGAGATTGGCAGACCGCATGAAGTGAGAGCTAACTCAGCACGTCAGTTCAAAAGGAGGAGAAAAGTGGCGCAACAGAGGGGTTGACAAGGAGAGAAGAAATCTTGCCCTTTCTAACCAAGGTCCGTGACACCTCTGCAGAAAGTATAAGACCGCGAAGAACAGCCAGCGTGTGTTGCAGCAGATGTCTCCGGTACGTGAGACCCTCCTCCGCTGATAACTAAGCCAGGCAAGGACGCTGGTCTCGGAGGTATCAACCTTGACTCCAAGGATAAACAAAAGCAAGCGGTTCATCACAGCCAGTGAGTCAAGGGGAAAATCAATAAGAAACCAACGGCTAATTTGAACTTTGTGAAATTTGAAAGAATTATAGATACGATTGAGGGAGGGGGAAAACCAGTAACAGAAGAGTACGGCACCACGTGGGTGCTCAAGTAGGAAACTCTGGGCGATTACTCGAAACTATTGTAACTAGAAGCCCTTGGGAGGAGGTGAAAAGAGGTCAAAGTGGTCATACAGGGGTCTTGTAAAATTATCTGTACCATTGAAAGTCTTTGACCTACAGATGATAGCGAAGCAAAGGAAAGTGAATCCTGCATGGTGAAAGTTAATACATGAACTGTATCACTTAAAGATTACCAGAATGAACCTGGTACAGGGATGCTAATGAGAGGGGGCAAAGTCTAAAGTCCCATGATGAACTGTCTATAACCAGCATTTTCCATCAAGGAAGCCCGTCGGGAAAGGCAGCAAGCCTGTCTGTACCTGTACGGGCCTGATTGGGCCCTTAACTATTTACACCTCTGTCCGTCTGATCAGATTTATTCTGGGTGTGGTGCATTACAAATCCCTTTCAGAAATCACAAAAGCACCCTCCAGAGGATTAGCGGCAGAAGCCACTGACCATACCCGAGAAAGATGATAATCAGAAAGCACCACAGGGTACTTTTTGGGACCTTCTAGGAGCATCCTCACTGATGTGGCTGGAGCTGCTGCAGCTCTTTTCTTTCACCATCCTATGACTTCTTTTGCACTTGTGGCACGGACATCCTGAAAGGTAAGCCCCACACTTTTGGACTACTACGAGCGGCACGCAACAGAACATTGAATTGTGATTTAACTTTGTCTGCACTGGCACTTGTACCAGCTTTAAGTTCCTCACATTGTGAGCCTTAAGAATGCTCCCTTTCACTGCTACGTTTTGTGCCATATTTGTTTTGTCTACGGTTTTGCCATTCCAAGATGGCCGTGTTCATTGTCTACACTGGAGTGCTGGGCATGGTGCTGCTGGGGGTCTGGGATTGGCTGTTGCCTTGATCATCTGGGCCAATGGGAAGGCTGGCAGGCTTGTCCTGCCCTCCTCACAAGGCCCACTCCTGGCACCTTCACCCTGCACTTTCCTTCTTCTCTTCCCTTCTCACTGATGTGGCTGCCGGAGCGGCTGCAGCTCTCTTCTCCCACCATCCTATGACTTCTTTTGCACTCGTGGCACGGACACCCTGAAATGTAAACCCCACACTTTTAGGCTACTATGAGCGCCACGCGACGACGCATTGAATGGATTTAAATTGTGATTTAACTTTCCCTGCACAGGCACTTGTACCAGCTTTAAGAATGCTCCATTTCACTGCTACGTTTTGTGCCATATTCGTTTTGTCTACGGCTCCGCCATTCCAAGCTGGCCGTGTTCATTGTCTGCACTGGAGTGCTGGGCATGGTGCTGCTGGGGGTCTGGGATTGACTGTTGCCTTGATCATCTGGGCCAATGGGAAGGGCGGCAGGCTTTGCCGGCCCTCCTCACAAGGCCCACTCCTAAGGCCCCTTTCTGCTCCCTGTCCACTACAGGTATACATGGTAGGCCTCCACCCCATCTGTCCCCCCGTGATGCGTGGTAGTGGCCCCACCCCATCCCCTGTGATGCATAGTAGTGCCCCCACCCTCTATATCCCCCATGAAGCATGGTAGTGCCTCCATCCCCCCTGACCACTGTGATGCGTAGTAGTGCCCCCATACCCCCCTGTCCCCTGTGATGCATGGTAGTGCCCCCACCCCCCCCCACAGTCCCCCGTGATACGTGGTAATGCCCCTACCCACTCCATCCACCACGATGCGTGGTAGTGCCCCCTCTGTCCCCTGTGATGTGTGGTAGTGCCCCCACCCCCTCTGTCCCCTGTGATGCATGGTAGTGCCCCCACCCCCATCTGTCCCCCATGATGCATGGTAGTGCCCCCACACTCCTCTGTCCCCATGATGTGTGGTAGTGCCCCCACCCCCCTGTTCCCTGTGATGCGTGGTAGTGCCCCCAACCCCCTCTGTCCCCCGTGAGGTGTGGTTGAGCCACCAGCCCCCCTCTGTCCCCCGTGATGCATGGTAGTGCCACCTCCCCCCTGTCCCTTTGATGCGTGGTAGGGCCCCAGCGCTCTTCTGTCTCCAGCGATGCATGGTAATGCCCCCACACCCCCTTTGTCCCCTGTGATGTGTGGTAGTTTCCCCACCCCCCACCTGTCCCCTGTGATGCATGGTTTTGCAACCACCCACCCCCCCTCTGTCCCCCGTGATGCGTGGTTGTGCCCCCTCTGGTCCCACACTCCTCTCCTTTTTCTTGCTAGAGTTGTCTCGATTCACGAAGGGTTCACAATCATTGATTTTGCCAACTCTTGGATTGACTTTGGACACATTGACTCTGGGCCCTCACCCACTCAACTCTCATGCAGGACCCTCCCTGGATCTCCCAATCAGGTTGGCCTTGCATCATGCTGTACCCATAGTCTTCCTGAAACCCCCATTGTGAGCCTTAAGAATGCTCCGTTTCACTGCTGCGTTTTATGCGTGGTAGTGCCCCCACCCCATCCCCTGTAATGCATAGTGGTGCCCCCACCCTCTCTACACCTCATGAAGCATGGTAGTGCCCCAATCCCCCTGACCACCGTGATGCATGGTAGTGCCTCCATCCCCCTCTGTCCCCTGTGATGCATGGTAGTGCTCCCACCACCTCTGTCCCCCACGATGCATGGTAGTGCCCCACCCCCATGATGCGTGGTAGTGCCCCCACCCCCCTCTGTCCCCTGTGATGCGTGGTAGTGCTCCCACCCCCCTCTGTCCCCCATGATGCGTGGTAGTGCCCCCCCTCTGTCCCCATGATGCGTGGTAGTGCCCCACACCTCCTCTGTCCCACGTGAGGCATGGAACTGCCCCCACCCCCTCCCTCTGTCCCCTGCGATGCGTGGTAGTGCTCCCACCCCCCCTATGTCCCCCGTGATGTATTGTAGTGCCCCCACCCACCCTCTGTCCCCTGTGATAAGTGGTAGGCCACCACCCCCCTCTGTCCCTGGTGATGTGTGGTGGGCCCCCAACCCCATCTACCCCCGTGATTCGTGGTAGTGCCCCCACCTCCCTCTGTCCCCCGTGATGCATGGTAGTGCCACCTCCCCCCTGTCCCTGTGATGCGTGGTAGGCCCCCAGCCCCCTTCTGTCTCCCGCGATGTGTTGTTGTGCTCCCCCTCTGGTCCCACGCTCCTCTCCTTTTTCTTGCTAGAGTTGTCTCGATTCACGAAGGGTTAACCATCTGTCATAAATCACCAAAGTATCAACTGAAAAGGATACAGTAACCAAAAAAGGATACAATTTGGTAGGGCTTTTCTGGATCCTATCTTCACACGACTTGATTGTAGGCAGGTCAAATTAGACCTTCCAAATGATACAACTCTCTGACTGAATAAAACAGGCAGAGAGATGGATCACTGGAAAGGGCGTGGGAATTGTCTAGGAAGTATGCCTGGAATAGATAAGTATCATAAGACACTGTCCCAAGTCAAATACTAAGAAACACAGAATTGGGATTAATTCAGACACTGACCTTAAGGCTAAACTGAAGAATTCCAGGATAGTTTCTTGAAGAGTCCCAAGAGTTGAAAAAACGACAAAGGAAGGGAAGATTAGTAAGGGAGACTTATCCCGAACGGCACGAGGCTCTCGCTAGATACCGGGTTGGTGCACCACAGGATAGCCTCCAATGTACTGTGCACAATCACCTTCCAATAGTTCATGAAATACTTCCTTTCCCACGAAGAACAAAATAAGATTCTCACCTGTTGACTGTCATAGGTACCAAAAGTTCGAAGTAGTTCAGAAAAACACGTGCAGGATTGCACGCAACAGCATACACACAGCCAAGCCAGCCGCGCTTGTAGACAGCGTTTCCGCGTGAAGATTTAGACACGCGAACAGGATTCACGCAGTTCTGGACAGCCGCGCTTGAAGACAGCGTCCGCGTGGAGATTTGGCACGCAAACAGGATTCACGCAGCTCAGGACAGCCGCGCTTGCAGACAGCGTCCGCGTGGAGATTTGGCACGCGAACTGGATTCACGCAGCACAGGACAGCCGCGCTTGCAGACAGCGTCTGCGTGGAGATTTGGCACGCGAACAGGATTCACGCAGCTCAGGACAGCCGCGCTTGCAGACAGCATCCGCGTGGAGAATTGACACGCGAACAGGATTCACGCAGCTCAGGACCGCCGCGTTTGCAGACAGCGTCTGCGTGGAAATTTGACACGCGAACAGGATTCACGCAGCTTAGGACAGCCGCGCTTGTAGACAGCGTCCGCGTGGAGTTTTGACACGCTAACAGGATTCACGCAGCTCAGGACCGCCGCGTTTTGCAGACAGCGTCCGCGTGGAAATTTGGCATGCGAACTGGATACACGCAACCCAGGAATTAGCGTGTGGAGGAAAGCAGGTTTAAATTAGGCCAAAGAAGTTTGCTGAAACGAATGCGAGAACGCAGGTCTGGAGTTCAGCAACAAACGTCAAAATTGATTTAATCAGAAGCAGCGAATGGAATTTCCACGCTGCTTATGTATGCACTGCCGTGATACACGTGACGGACCTAAGTCACGTGAAAATTAACGACGTGAAAAATGCAGACGTCGTTTTCCGGGCAATGTATCGAACAACCTCCATTTTGAGTAAAAAGGTCTACTGGATCTATGGGCGTAACTCATCTTGTATGGAGAAGTTGTTCCTGGTCCAGAGGTATGTCCGGCAGGCATGACACCATCATTGACTTTGCCAACTCTTGGATTGACTTTGGACACAGTGACTCTGGGGCCTCACCCCCTCACCTCTCATGCAGGACCCTCCCTGGATCTCCCAATCAGGTTGGCCCTGCATCATGCTGTGCCCATAGTCTTCCTGAAACCCTGCTGTTCCCTTGCAACATCTTGTGCCTCATTGACCCCTGCAACTGTTTTCGCTCTTCCCTGCTTCTCTGCTCTCTTTTCACTGTTTTATTCTCTGTTCTCTTCCCTCTCCCTTGTCATGAAGCGCTTTGAAACACACTGTGTATAGGTGCTATATAAATAAACCATCATATCATATCATATTGGAGTGGAGCAAGGCCGAGGATTAAGGCTTACTGTTTGCCTATGTACCTCAGCCTCATTCCACCAGCAACATCGGAGAGGGCAGGAGCCCATACTCCCCATCTGCTGCTGCAGCTACTTGATGCTGCCTGACTGACCCTGAAGACGATATCCAGGTAATCCAGAGGCTGTGTAGCCCCCCGGCCTCTACAGATGCTGCTTTCCAAGACCCCTCGACACCAGCCCAGCTGATTCCCTTTTGTTCGATCACCGGCGCCTGACCACAAAATGGCCGGCGCGATGCGGCCTGGAAACGAGGCTGCATCCAGTTGCTGACCAACCGGAAGCCTCTTCAGCCTATCCTGGCCACCGACAGGCGGAAGTGGGCCTGCAGAGCAAGGACGAGGATTAAGGCTTCCTGTTTGCCTCTGTTTGCCGCAGACAGCAGCCGACCCCAACTCTGCCCTGGTAAGCCTCAATCCATCGCCCCAGTAGGGCTCCTACTTCCTCCTAATAGCACACCCCAAAACGTGCTTGACCGCCAGATACTCGGATGAGCCACATCAAGCTCACTGGCACTCTGAAGCTAGTTCATACTGTACTGCAAGTACCCACCTGACACTGAACTACCGGATGAATACCTCTTTCACTGCAGAACCTTAAGATAACTATATGCATCTCATTCTGATCATTGCCTCATTATTATTACCGTAACGCACAATGACCCTGCATAACATCACCTATTACAAGAATAAGCTCACTTTGGCCTTGATTTGCCTCCGTTAAGTGACTCAGCAGACACATTTAACCGTCTGTACCATTTGAACTTAGCATTCACTATGCCTAGTTGCCCTCACCTATGATTGAACCATACCATGTCACTCGTGACTATTTATTGAGCCCATACCAATTTATTAAACGTGTAGACTTTCATGTTTCACGCACCACGGCCAGAACTTCCTACCATGCGCGCTAGAGTTCATAGCAATCTATTTACTGCTCATTATTTCAGTGCCAATGTTTATCGCTAGTTCGCCTCCTCTGATACTCCTTACCATGCCCTCGCCTTCATGCCTGCCGCATCGCTCATCCTAACGACTTAATTATAATACTATGCGTACTACAACTACACACTATAAGTGCCATATGTACTAGACTCCACCTAACCCTTGACACATAATATCACTCTGGCCTAATCATAATGTGCACTGCCTTGATTGCAGACTGTAGCACTGCCCCTCTATGCCCACTTCCAGATGGTCAATCTGCCTGAGCTGGTGATGTGCCTATTCTGGGACCTCTGAATTAGCCCATTGCTCAGTGTGTGCCTTTTGAATTAGCCCATTGCTCAGTGTGTGCCTTTTGAATTAGCCCATTGCTCACTGTGTGCCTTTTGAATTAGTTGAGCAGGATGGCTTGGTTGACCATGTCAAAGGCAAAAGACTGCTCAACCATCTCCGTGATAACCTGGGTATTCTGAAAAACCAAGCGGTTCATCACAGCCGGTGAGTCGAGGGGTGAACCGATAAGAACTGAACTCTGTTGAACGAAAGCCACAAAGGAGCAACCTAAGGGAAGTTCAAAGAACTGTTAGTATAAAGGGGAGACGAGCTGCAGAGGGATCCGGCACCACGTGGGTGCTTACTCGAGAGACTCTGGTCAATCCCGTGTTGGTTGACACTGCTCTTACCAGACGGCCTCGGGGAGGCCGCAAAGGAATGGTCAAAGTGGTCATACAGGGGTCTTGCAAAATCCTCTGTACAATCGAAAGACTTTGACCGACAGGTGATTGAGAAGGGCACGATTGATAAAGTTGGCAACAGTGAACCTGGCCGAGGGATGCTGACAAAAGGGGCAAAGCCTGAAGTCCCTATGAACAGTGTGTTGACAGAGGTGAACCCGATCGACGGATGTCCACAGTGAACTGTTTGAATTATGAAGCTAAGGGAAATTAATCCCATATCGCAGGAGGTGAATTAAAAAGGTACAAGGGTACTGAAGAGGAGTGAAAAAGAGCCATAGTGAATACGGCAGAGGGAGGCTGAAAATTGAGAAGGGTGCACCCGGAAGAGGAGAACCCAGGGGCGAGCCATTAGCATCCTAACTACCATATAAAAGGAACTTTTTGGTTTATTATTTTCCGACCATCGACTGCAAGAGACTTTTGCATGAAGAGAGACTTGGCCCTCGAGGTTCTTGAAGGTTGAGAGCGGAACTGTCGTCTTGTGGTGGGGAAGCTTGAGAGGTGTGCTGTGCTCAAAGGTTCCACCTTATCTCGTGCTCAAAACGTGGGTAATGGAGACTCCCACTACTGCATCCTGACATATTATTTGTGAACACTTCTCTCTTTCTTATGAATCCTACCCCACACTCGTTTGTATGTAGTTGTAAGGTTTGGCAATAGTTTTCTTAGTATAGGCCCTTTTTGATTTGACAAGACCCCAGAAGGTCTGCCTTATTTGTCATTTTATGGTCGAAGCTTGCTCCCATCTTAGATTTAGGTTTAGGAGTTTATCTCACCCACTTCTGCAGTTTAATAAATACCCTTGAACTGTGATCACTTGTGTCTGTCTTTACTGTTGCCACCATGAGATCCTTACAAGTATCACAAGGATCCTCCCTATCCCCACTCCTTTTCAACATCTACTTGACTCCATTAGTCAACCTCATCAAAAGGCAAAGCCTCACCTGCTACAACTACGCAGATGACACCCTCATCGTCTACAAAATCAAAGACGCACAAGAGGAGAACACAACGCTAGTAGACTGTCTCAAAGAACTCTACGAATGGATGAACACAAACAGCCTCAAAATCAACCCGGGCAAGACAGAAATCATGATTGTATGCAAAAAAACAGGGAGGCAACCAATACATCCCATGGCGCACAGAACTAAGAACAGCACCCACGCCATCCAAAACCGTCAAAAATCTTAGAATCCTAATGGACAACGAGCTTACCCTAGAACCACAAGTAAATGCAATAATTAAGAAATGCTTCTTCCTCCTGCACGTGATCAAATAGCTTCTACCATTCCTCTCCACGCACAAAACACTGGCCATCGTCTCCCTTATCGTGTCCAGAATAGACTACGCCAACACCCTATAACTCGGAATGCCAGATTATCTACTAAAGAAACTGAAAAATATATAAAACGCAGCAGACAGACTTCTCCTCAAACTCTCACGAAGGGACCACATCACTCCAGCGCTAAGGATGCTACATTGGCTGCCAGTCAAAAAACGAATCACATTCAAAACAATGTGCATAACACACAGAGCAATCCACGGACAAGGGGCAGAATTATTACAAAAGAAAATCACCATTTACCAGCCGACCAGAACACTCAGAACCAGCAACAACATCTGCCTGGAACCTAAACCACACACAAGGCAACTCAGTGGATCAGCATTCTCTTGCCTAGCTGCTAACATGTGGACCTCCCTCCCAAGAGAAATATGAAACATGATGGACCACCTAAAATTCAGAAAACTCCTAAAAACCTGGCTCTTCAACTCAGAAAATTAATAAGCAACACCGATACCCTGCAGAAAGAAAATACAAAAGGCAAGACGGAGGACCATACCAGACCATAACAAAGTACAGGGAGGTGGAGAGACGTCCGAGTGGGAGACCCAGGTGCACTTGTTCCCATAAAGGTCCTGCCGGAGGATAGGGAAAGAGATGGGAGCATCCTAGGTTCAACCACAGACAGAGGGCATTAGAGCTGAAGGGGACCACGGGGTAAATGAAGCTCAAAGGCACAGGGAAGAGGTTCCCCCCAGAAGGGGCCCATGGAGGCAATGGTGACTGCACACCAGGATATGCCAGGTGACAAAACGGTGTCAACATCCATTAGTCTGAACACCTAGGGATGGAGGAGGCATCACCAATAAACAGCCCAACTGACAACCCACAAACCTGCATAGAATATTGGAGGGAGACCCCTAGCACACCACAATGCATGACATTGGCAGGGACATGTGCCACAGGTGGCCAAAGCGGAGGGGGTACAATGGAGTGCCACCACTAACCAACCCACTACTGCTTACGCCTCTCAAACTCTAAACAAAACACAACCATACCTATACAGCACAACAATCTGCACGCACTTCACTACACTGCAACAGCTAAACAAACCACACATAGCCCCGCACAACAGCACATGAAAACTATCAACCGAAAAATCAAACCTACGCTCAGCGAACAGTGCAAACCGAAATGAAGCTGCCAACAGCACATCACAGCTCTCTTGCGCTTTTTCCTGCTCAGTCCTACTAACTTACCCGCCAACCCCCTTGCTTTACAGATCTGCCAGAGTGCCGGTGGACCACTCAGGTGGTGATAGTGTGCAGTATAAATATGCTTTAACATAGCATAACATACCTTTTAAATTGTATGAATCGGAACTGGAAGCTCTATTTGAGGAATTCAAATCCCTAACCTCTGGGAGAGGCTGTAACAGGGGCAAAGTGGTCAAGCTGTACGTAGCTCCAACAATATAACCTATCTATTTCCGACAAAGATGCGTCCCATCCCACACGAGAAAAAGGTCAAAGAAGAACTGGAAAAACTCAAAGAAGCAGGAATCATTGACACATTTCAGAGCACCAGCCCATGGGTTTCCCCAAATGTAACTGTGCAGAAAGCAAAAAAACATGACCAGGTATGCATCTGCATGGACATGCGACTCCACAATTATGCGATAGAGTGGGAACATACCATCACTTCCACTACTATGTCATAGCAGAGGATTAAAGGCTCAAGATACTTTTCCGAGTTTGATTTGAAGTCTGGCTCCCCTCAGCTAAAACTTGAGAATGGCTCAAGAGCAATTACCATATTCTTCACCCATGTGGGGTTGTGGTGCTACGAATAAGTAAACTTCGGAATTTCATCTGCATATGAAGTTTCCCAGAATGATAGTCAAGCACAGGTATTGAGGGAGTCCTCAATATCAGTTATGGTAAACTCATTCACAGAGGATGAGCACATCTAGAGACTATGTGCTGTGTGCGACTGGCTGCAGGAGTGTGGCATTACATTTCATCATGGAAATGCAAAACAATGGATTTTTTTGGCTATGTCTTTTACAGCAACGGGATGAAATCAAATCCAAAGAAATGAAATATCAAGTCAGCGCCACACCCGCAGTCAAACTCAGACCTTTGTAGTTTCTTGGGCATGATGAAATACTGTGAATGTTTCATTCTGAAGTTACCCATGGTCACGGAAGCATTGTGGAATCAAACAAAAACGCCTGTGAAAGGAGACAGGACCGCAGGTCAGAGATGGGAGCCGGACAACTGAGCAATTTGGATTCAATACTTGATTTTATTAAAGGAAATCCTAACCTGGCCCCAATTCTATGATAGAGGTTTCCTAGCCTACAAAACAATAAACAGTGCTCATCAGGATGTCATTCAAACACAACTAGTCCTCTGTCAAACCTATTTTTATCTAACTAGCACAACAACTAAATAACAGAAAAACAAACGTAGCCTAGTGAAGTGGTTTTCCTTCCCCTTCTGTTGTTATGTCTCATTACGGCTGCTGGTCATGGTGGCACCGTGGCCGGCTTCGATACGCTGGTGCTTTATTGTATTCCAATATGGCTGCCGGGAAGTGCCGGTCTGATACAGCGAGCCTGCACGCTCCTGCTTATGGGTAGACTCTGCCCACGTGTGGTCATGTGACGGATTATATGCTGCCTGTTCCTGTGCCCCAGCACGTTGTTACTCTTTTACCAGACCCTCCGTAAGGTTTGCTTCCTAGGGAAACTTGCTACCTGTAATCTGTGTTCCTTCTAAACGTACTCTACTCTCCTGTTATAGATCTGCCACCTCTGCGGTTACGTCTGCTCCGGGTCCTTACACTTTCACACCGCCCCATCCTGCCTGCCCGCACCGCATTTCAAACACTGAAATCAATCCTCAGCTTACCTTCATTCTTCATTCGCGGGAACTTAAGATCACTGTACGGATACTCTCTGCGTCTTCATTCGTATCATCCGTGACCGTTCATAAGTACTAACCCCTCTGTCTCTGCAGGGCTTTCGCGAAAGACTCTTCGCCCCTTCTGCCGACACCCGCACACTCGGTGCAGGGACGCTGACATTCTGCCACGCTTGTAGCCCAGTAAGTTTATCGGGGAGGGAGAAGATATATCAGAACCATGGAACCTCCTACATCTTTCTCTTCTTCTGCTGTTATAGAGAACACACCATTCCGTGGAAAAGTATCCCGATCCACAAACGCCTCCGCTACAGATTGATTAAGGACTTGAATATATACAACCTCTTCATTTCATAATACTCTTCATTTCCTCTCTCGATATTCTGTTCCCTTTCCTCTCTAATTCACTATTTCCCCTTTTCCTCATTTCCGACAGACGTTTGCATCACCTCTGCCATTGAAGGTTCCAGTCCAGTAATTTCCAGTCCGTGAGTCCAAAGATCGAAGAGCTACAACTACCTTTGCACTGAAATCCAGCGCAGGGTTTTTTCCCCTAGATGGTTTCCCTGGGGATTTTGCTCCTCTCTGATCCCTGTCATATTCAGGCGGAGGGTTGTAAAGTTCACAAGGGGGTTTTTCTGTCATCAAGGAATTGCCATCTGCTCAGGTTAGTGGCTAACTGCATGTTATTAAACCTAACTTGTCACATCTGTAGCTTCTGCTGGTTGGTGCATTACCGCTGCCCATAAATGTGTCTCTTGAGAAAGTCTTGCTCTCTCTTGAACTCTTGGGTTCTTGACTTTGGCTATAGTTCAAACAAAATGATTGTGTTCTTGAAGTTTCCCAAAATAAAATCGAGAAGAAAATAATATTACTCTTGGATACAGCAAGGGCACAAAGCATGAACTCCTAGGTTCTTCAACAAAGAGTTGCTCAAATAGGACAGTTCGGATCTCACGTGACAAACTTGCTTTTGTAACTCTTTCAACTTTTCTTTCCCTGTGCTTTGGCCACCCTGCCAAGGTCATCGAATATCAGATAGCCTATACTTGTCGGTGGTCCTACTGGGACCGAATGAGCCAGCTTCATACATGCTTACAATTCACCCGCAGTATGTGGCTGAGGGGTGTAACACAGACTTTGCGCAGACCTCTTGGTTTAAAGTTTCCTTCTTGAGGAATGCATCTTTCGGCTACAACCCTTGTGGTTGCTTCTGCTTCTTGTAGGCTTTTTTTGGTCACCCCTTCTAGGGTTTATTGCTTTGAGTTGAATGCTTCGGGCGCATCACATACTAATTGGTTTCTAGTAGCCCCCTCCTGGGCCCCCTTTATTACAACCTTGTGGTTTTATCTACTTCCTTTCGGCAATATTAAGACTAACTTCATGTTTAAAAGAGTAAGAAAATTAAGAGTTTGAAAGACAAAGGTCAAGAAAAGGAGAGAGATAGGGAAGGAGTCAAAGATCGAAACATGAAATGAAGGAGGGCGGAATAGAGTCAAGCTTGTATTTTATTTTTCACCAGAAGACTGGAGTGAAGATTGGTGGCTTGCTCAGAGAATTGTAAAGTCATTAAGAGTAGGAAGAGAAGGGAAAATAGAAGCGAGAAGATTGTGATGAGAAAAAATAGATGTTGAAGAGTAAGAGAAACAGGGTAAGGAGACATTTTTCAGAGGAATAGACAGGAAGAGCAAAGACAGCAGTGTGCTGTAGAAGACGACAAGGTTCCAGAAACAAATCTAAAATGCAGTGCCAATAAAAATATTTTTCCTTCCTTAGCATCAAATGATCGAGATGGGGAACCAGAGCAGAAACTTTGTGCTGCCCCAAGAGGGGAGAGAGGAGAACATGAGATTAAGACATGAGCCAGAGACATATGAGGGATCCTGCTGTGCTGTACAGTGACTGCACTTTGTCATGAAGTCTTTCAGGTTATTGCCTCAAGCACTAGACTCCTTGAAATAGCACTTTATTTGTATCTAGCATGTTTGCCACATCCTTAGCATGTAACCCAACTCCAACTCCACCACTGACGAGGGTGTCCTTTCTGACCCTGTCACACAGAATTGGGATTGGAGTGGTTTCTCACCATGGCACACCATTGCTGTGGTACGCCTAAATGTATAGTTTGAAAATGGACTGTGGATACCATGTTGACTGAAGCCCACCAGCACACTAGAATCGGCATGTCTTGTAATAGAACGCTCATCACACACCATGGCAGATGCCAATGCTGTCGTTTTGTACCTAGCACTACTGATATCAAAAATGTGTATTGTCTTCTTCTCCATGTATACTGGGAGATGCCGGGGCTCCTGTTCCACCTATGCCAGCTGTGGTGCGCCTAGGATGTTGAAGGGTTATCTGTGACCAACATACCCTGGCAAAATGGTTGAGCTTCCCACAGCGACTGCACTTTTGATCCTTTCCTGGGCACCATCCAGTATGTGGTGCATTACCACCACATGAGCCACACATCTCACTGTGTCTGATTGTCCCATTCACTTTGGGAGGTGGTGCGTTTTCTTTTTAGCATTGACTTCCTCAATGCTTGCATGCCGCATTGCCTTGGCCATGGTGGCAGTTCTAGAAGTGGCTAGTTCATAAGATTTGCCCAGTTTTAGTATGCGCCTTAGGGGAATCCCAGGTTCACTCGGGATTTGTGTAAGTAACTTGTTCGAGTACAGTCCTTGAATTAGTTGCACCGACCTCATCTTCTTCATCCGTTAGCTTGCAGGATAGTGCCAGTTGTCGCAGGCGGCATGGAATGTCTCTAGGGATTTCGCTTTCCCTTGGCGTGCTTTGCATAGGCAGAATCTCTCATAATCTGCATTGACTAGCGATTTGCAGCCAAGTAGGATGAGTTAGCAGGTTGCAATGAGTTGAATAGGATATGTACCTTTTCGCCTGACATGTAAAGCAACATGGCTTTTTGCACTACACCATCCTCTTCTTGAGACTTGGTGAAGAACTTTTCTAGCCTTTTGACCAACATGGCCCACTTGGACTTAAAGTGGATTGTGTCCCAGAGATGTTAAACTCTTCCAGAGCAGGCATTAGTGAAGGTTGCTTGCGTGGCCGTGGAGCACTCGATGAAGAGAGAACACAGGACTGTGGCTCCACACGGTCACTCATGATTGTAAATGAGGAGGATATTCTGGGTTTGAGCGGTGCACAGTGTGCTGTCACCACCATGTGTCAAGCGCTGCAGATAGTGTCTTGCAGATGTATCAAGTGCTGCAGATAGTGCCCTGTGGATGTGCCAAGTGCTGCAGATAGTGCCCTGCGGATGTGTCAAGTGCTGCAGACAGTGTACTGCAGGTGTGTCAAGCGCTGCAGGCGGTGTCCTGCAGATGTGTCAAGCGCTGCAGTGTCCTGCAGATGTGTCAAGCGCTGCAGATGGTGTTCTGCGGATGTGTCAAGCGCTGCAGATGGTGTCCTGCAGATGTGTGAAGCGCTACAGGCGGTGTCCTGTGGATGTGTCAAGCACTACAGACAGTGTACTGCAGATGTGTCAAGCGCTGCAGGCGGTGTACTGCGGATGTGTCAAGCACTGCAGGCACTGTCCTGCATGTAGTGCCTGGGCTTACAAGCACTCACTCCAGCAAGGAGCTTCAGCCTCTTGAACAGCGCTCGCTGCGGTGAGCTCCAGAGTTCCCGCGCTTTCCGGGCACGTGCATAATTTGCTTCGTTCCACCCGGAGTGAGGAACGCCGGTTTCCCCAGGTTCGGGAGTAACGCGTCATTCGCCCAACCGCCCTCCTCATCTCCGGGGGCCGTATAATAAAGCTCTTTCCCCTTACTCATTTGGCCTCCAGCTCCATTTGTCACATTGGCGACGAGGAACCCCTCTCCGGTGATCTGTGCATCTGGCCCCCGGAGCTTCCCTGATCGTCCTGCTGCCAGCATTCAGCATCAGAGGCGGCCCTGCGGCTTCCCTGCGGCTCCCCACATTGCCGCTCTTGCTGCCCTCCCCTCTCCAGCCCCTGGTGAGAAGGGAGAGGGGCCGCCGACACAGTCGCAGAACGGCACAGCAAGTACACATTTATTTACTTTGTTGGCCATAACAGCTTTAGCGCTCTACGCGCATCATATGATCTTATACCAACGGCCATGTGAGGAAAGCACCTCACAACGTGCCCCACATACCGCCATCTTGCCCACATCGGCTTTCACGGCAACGGCGCCACGGATTCTCAGCTGCTGATCAGCTGATCGAAGAGCCCCAAAAAAAAAAAAAAAAAAAAATTAAGTCGCGCACCACAGTGCCTCACTGGCTGCAGGGGGCAGAAAAAAAAAAAAAGGGTGTTCAACTTAGACAAGAAAGCCTGCCATAGACAGGATTCCAGATCTGGACTGGCAAAGGGTGGAGAATAACCAAACTATGAGCCTTTGCCTCTTTGATGGACGCAATCCCATTTTGGGACCTGGTTGCTAATGAAACGCCATAACCACCATTCCAGCAGCCCCAAATACATATAGCCTCATAGGTCACAGGAAACAGTGAGCAGAGCACAGAAAGACATTGCTAAACACCGAAGAACAAGTCTCACTTTTCTCCAAGAACTCTGTGCACAGGACTATTAGTGCAAATAACAGATTTAAACATCAAATACTGCAACCAAGCACATTTGGGATCACAAAGAGGAGTTACTGAAAGGCAGAGTGACTACACCCTCCCTGCAACCAACTATGCAGAACGTGCCACACCCCACCAAGTTTCTTCCTTGCCCCAGTACTCCAACATGCCCCTGGGAGCAATGGCTAGATAGCTTCCAGATTTATCTCAGAGCCATTGGTGGCGGTAAATTCAATGATGACCTCAAGGAAGCGACCCTCTTGAACTGCATAGGGGCCGAAGGTCTAAGAATATTCAGGGCACTTCCCGAGCCAGATCATGCAGAGGGTGACGGAAACCGGAAATTCGACACAGCTTTGGCAAAACTCACCAAACATTTTGGCAGCAAAACAAACGTAGTTTTGGAGAGGTACAAGTTTTTTTCCCGAAAACAGACAAAGGGTGAACCAGTTGATGCTTACATTGCCTCCCTCAGAGTGCTCATGTCTACGTGTGATTTCACTGGTGTTGGAGATGAATATTTGAGAGACCAGTTGGTACTCAATGTAGCAGACCCCCGCATACAACAAAAACTGTGGCAAACGAAGAATCTGTCATGCATGCTGGACGTGGTCCTACCTCCTACGCTCGTAGAACAGCTAGACCGTTCTATTCCAAATGGCGGTTGTTCGGTACGTTGCCGGGAAAACGACGTTTGCACTTTTCACGTCGCTAACTTCACGTGTATTCTGCTTCGTCACGTGAACTACGGCATTACGTATTTAAGCAGCGTGGAAACTTCACTCGCTGCTTCTGATCGAATCATTTGGCGTTGTGTAGCTGAACCTCCGGTCTGCATCCTTGCAGGTTACTACAGCTACTTTTTGGGCCTTCTATAGCGTGTTTTCCGCCACACGCTGATTCCTGGAGCTGTTTGGTTGCGTGTAAATCCACACGCGCATGTCGTCTTCAAACGCGGCTGGCCTGGGCTGCGTGAATCCTGTTCGCGTGTAAATCCACACGCGCACGCTATCTTCAAGCGCTGCTGGCCTGGGCTGCGTGAATCCTGTTCGCGTGTAAATGCACACGCGCACGCTATCTTCAAGCGCTGCTGGCCTGGGCTGCGTGAATCCTGTTCGCGTGTAAATCCACACGCGCACGCTATCTTCAAGCGCTGCTGGCCTGGGCTGCGTGAATCCTGTTCGCGTGTAAATCCACACGCGCACGCTATCTTCAAGCGCTGCTGGCCTGACTGCGTGAATCCTGCTCGCGTGTAAATCCACACGCGCACGCTATCTTCAAGCGCTGCTGGTCTGGACTGCGTGAATCCTGCTCGTGTGTAAATCCACACGCGCACGCTATCTTCAAGTACGGATGGCCTGGACTGCGTGAATCCTGCTCGCATGTAAATCCACACGCGCACGCTATCTTCAAGTACGGCTGGCCTGGACTGCGTGAATCCTGCTCGCGTGTAAAATCCACACGCATATATTGTCTTCAAGCGCTGCTGGCCTGGACTGCGTGAATCCTAATCGCGTGTAAATCCACACGCACACGCTCTTTTCTTCGCGGCTGTACAGAACCGCGTGTACTTTGTTTATACCTTAAAAGGAGCGCTATTTCCAACTCCTGCACCTGTGATATTAACAGGGGGATTGATTCATTTCTATACTTTACTCTACGTGGGAAGGAAGCTTTTCAAGGATAATTGGAAGGTGACAGTGAACAGTACTTTGGACGCTATCCTGTGGTGCATCAACCCGGTATCTAGCGTGAGCCTCGTTCCGTTCGGGATAAGTCTCCCTTACTAATCTTCCCTTCCTTGTCGTTTGTTCTACCTTGGATTCCTCAAGAGACTCTGCTGGATTCATCTGCCCTAGACTCAAGGTCAGTGTGTGCATTCATGACATTTTCTATTCCATCATACCCAGGTTGGGGCAGTTATTCATGATACTTTATTTTGTTCTAGGCTGACTTCCTATACCTTACCCACGCCCTTTCCAGTGATCCATCGCTCTGCCTGTTTTACCAGTCAGAGAGTTGTATCATTTGGAAGGTCTTAACTTGACTTCACAACTATCAAAACGCGTGACCAGGGATCCGGAAGACCCTACCACCTGTATCCTTTTGAGTACCGTATCCTTTTCAGTTAATACTTTGGTGCTCTCTGACAGAATCCCTCACTAGATCAAGCCACTGAAATAGTGAGATGTATGGAATTCGGGGACCGATGCATGAAGGAGAGACTGGTCATAAAAGAGAGTGTTGAGGTGAAGTCCATAGATGGCTTAGATGGTTTCTCGGAATCTGAACATGATGGGGCCTTAGTAGCGGCTGTGAGGAGTGCACCTCAAAGAAACAGAAGTAACTCCAGAAGAGGGAGGGTTTCAGTATATGACAATCAAAACCCCACGCGCTGTCATAAGTGTGGGTGGTATAAACGCCATGACGCGGGGAAGATGTGCCCTGCTAATAGTGTCGAATGCTACAAATGTGGTTTAATGGGTCATTTCGCCAAGGTCTGCGGTAACATCCGAGGGAGACCAGGAAGATCCGGTAACCCCAACAGACGACCATTCAACAAACATGGGTCTGTGAAGACAGTGGACTACGACCAAGTGTCAGAGAACATGTTGTCCATCAACCAGACACGTCCACAAGTGCAGATCCTCACAGTGACCTCCTTCCAAGAGTCGAGCGGTCCGTGGGTTAACATGTATGTCAACGATATACCCTTGAAGGTCATGGTAGACACAGGATCCCCATACACCATGGTGGATCTTGACACTTTTGTAAAAGTGCTCTCTGGCAAAGTCCATGATCTACGGAACTCCTCTGTGAGAGCCACAGGATACGGAAAAACCCCCATCGACATCATCGGGTACACATGGGTCAAACTCAAGTTTCACGACAGACAAACGTACTGTAAGTTGTTTGTGGCCAAGAACGGCTCCTCAGTAGTAGGATGGGAAGAACAAGCGGCTCTCCAAGTGAAAATCCACCCAGGAGAAGATGTTCCTATATTGAGCGTGCTCAAAGGCAACACTGACATCAAGTCCAACTTGGCTCAACAATTCCCCAAAGTGTTTTGCAAAAATATCGGCCTGCTCAAGGGTTTCCAACACCAAATCATATTGAAAAGAAGAGCCATCCCAGTGGTCCATCGAGTACGTGGAGTCCCCTTTGGAACTAAAGCAGCACTCAAGGATGAACTCACACGCCTTTGCAATGAGAACATCATACAACCCATAGAGAGTTCTGAATGGCTTGCCCCCATCGTTCTCGTAAAGAAACCCGACAATTCCATACGGATGTGTGTTGACTTGAGAGATCTAAACAAAAATATATGGGTTGACAGACACCCACTTCCTAACATAGCCGAACTCCTATCGACCATGAAACCTGCAAGCTATTTCAGCACCTTAGACCTCTCCTCAGCATATCACCAAATTGCATTAGATGACAGCTCAAAAGCCCTCACTTCATTTGTCACACCTTTGGGAGCATATATGTTCAACAGAATGCCATTCGGGCTTGCTTCCGCCGCAGCGGTATTCCAGAGGCTCATGTCACACCTCTTTGGTGGCCTCGATGGAGTACAATGTTTCCAGGATGACATTCTCATATCAGCAAAAACTGAAGAAGAGCACGACGCCAAATTAATGAGCGTATTACAGATAATTCAAAAAAGTGGACTCACCCTCAAACTGGAGAAATGCAATATAAAGTGTAATGAAGTCTCCTATCTTGATCATTCCATCGACGCCAGGGGCATCCGCCCCAAGAAAAAACTCCTCGACACGATACTGAGCTTAGCTGAGCCCAACAACAAAGATCAATTGAAAAGTTTTTTAGGAATGACGGAGTACTACTCCAAATTCGTGAATAATTATGCCAACAGAACACAAAACATGAGAAATCTTATGAAGAAATCCAACAGATTTGAATGGTCCACAGAATGTAGGAACGAATTTGAGAACCTCAAGTCTGACATCAACCAAGCTCCAGCCCTTAGTATGTTTGATTATAAAGCTAAAACGATAGTGTCGGTAGATGCCAGCAAGATTGGCCTTGGTGGAGTACTGGAACAACAACAGAACGGTAACATCGTAACCATCGCATTTGCATCCAGAGTACTAAGGGGTGCTGAATTGAACTACTCCACCATCGAGAGAGAAGCTCTGGCTGTCAAATGGGCCTTACAACATTTCAGGAACTTAATATGGGGTCTACCGATCCTCCTAAAGACTGATCACAAACCTTTAGTCAACATCCTACAATCCAAATTGCCACACCTTATCTCACCAAGGATAAGGCGTTGGTTTCTAGACATTATGCAATACAACCTTCAAATTTGTTACAACCCTGGTCCACTAAATCAAGTAGCAGATTGTTTGTCGAGACTATCTACCATTCAAGGTAATAAAGATGTCGAAAGTGAGGATCAAGAAGAAGATATCATAGCCACTGTAAATTCTGCCATACCCTCCGACGAATGGATACGCATCACCAAAGCTGACACAGAACAACAGGAAATCAGAAGAGCTGTAATGAACGACTGGGTTGGTGTAGGGAAGGAGTTGGCAAATTTCACCCCATTCAAAGATGAGATATCCATGAATGAAAATCACATCTTCAGAGGAAATAGAGTGATTCCAGCCCTGACCCTCAGAAAGAAATTACTTGATTTAGCCCATGAAGGACACCTGGGAAGGAGTTTGACAAAGAACAGGATAAGGAACAGCTACTGGTGGCCCAACATGTGGAAAGAGGCGGAAGAGACAGTAAAGAACTGCAACGCATGTGCTTCCAGTGACAAATCGAAAGTACTAAGGAAAACCCCACTTCAGCCGGTAGAAACACCCAAACAGGTATGGTCAAAACTGGCAATAGACATCATGGGCCCCTTCGAGAACCTGGAGGAAGTAAAAATATTCATCATCGTGATCGTCGACTACACCTCCAAATGGACCGAATGGGGTGTGGTAGATACCAGCACAACCACAAAGAAAATCACTGACTTCTTAACAGATATATTCAATAGGGAAGGTGACCCCAGGGATATAGTCTCAGACAACGGATCCCAGTTCACTTCGTCAGAATTTCAAGAATTCCTTGACAAAAGATCGATCAACCACATCACTACGTCACTGTACCACCCAATGTCCAACGGGTTGGTAGAAAGAATGAACAGACTGATAAAAAGCGTCATCCAACTGGCCACGGCCAATGCCATGCCTTGGAGAGAAACGCTCAAGGAGGCTCTGTACGCATATAGAACAACGCCACACTCCACCACCAACATAGAGCCTTTCACCTTGATGCGGGGCAGGACCGCAACCAACCAATTAAGACCGGCATGGATCTTTTTGGACACCGGTGAAGCGAGAATGAACACAGAACCAAAATTGGACATAGAACAAATCCATAAAACTATAAAGGAGAAGCAGAAGAAGTACAAAACATACTACGACAAAAGAAACAGAACCAAAAGGGTGTTCTTCCAGGAAGGAGACTGGGTATGCATCAAAGAACCCAGGAAAACTCTAAAGGGCGAATCAAAATTTAGATCTCCACAAAAGATCATACAGTGTCACAACAAGTCTGTCACACTGGACGATGGAGGGAGATGGTCTCACGATGACCTTGTGAAAATAACCAACGACACCAGCAAACCTAGCACTTCACAAAACCATTTATATGATGCATTGTCAAGAGAGAACGTGAAGGGTACGACCAACGACACTCACAGACCTAGCACATCCCTAGATTCACAGGATGACATGAGATCAAAAAGCGAACATTTTCCTGAAGAGAGTTACCGCGCCAGACACACAAGAAAGAGCGAACCCTGTCATGCCAATGGAGAAAAACCTGCCAAGGGCCTCTCGAAAAGGAATCGCAAGATTATCCGCAACTTCAGCGACGACTTCATCTACTATTGATTACATGTTACATTAAATAATCAATTTATCCCACCCTGCCTACCCTGTTCCCCCCCCCCCCTCTCCGTTCCTCTCTTTCCCATAGATAAGGAGATGTTGCGATGTCATAATTTGCTTCGTTCCACCCGGAGTGAGGAACGCCGTGAGGAACGCCGGTTTCCCCAGGTTCGGGATTAACGCGTCATTCGCCCAACCGCCCTCCTCATCTCCGGGGGCGTATAATAAAGCTCTTTCCCCTTACTCATTTGGCCTCCAGCTCCTTTTGTCACAGGAGCTTCAGCCTCTTGAACAGCGCTCGCTGCGGTGAGCTCCAGAGTTCCCGCGCTTTCCGGGCACGTGCTTCTAGCACGAGGGAGCAGCCCATACAAACTCCTTCGGACTATTGTGGAGCTCCGGTCGTGCTGGGAGGTCGCGCAATGTTGCGGGGAAACGTGTGCCAACTTCCAAGCGAACTGCAGTCCGACATATATCACCACAGGGCGCAAGGACGCCGAAGCTAGCTATTAACTCTATGTAAGGAAGGGGCTAAGGGAGTCATTGTGTTACTCTGCCGGAGATACATGACTGACACTGCAATGACGCATGCGCACCAGCCTCTCTATTTACTCTGCCCGAGATACATGAGTGACACTATAACAGCGCATGCGCACCAACTTCTCCATTTACTCTGCATGATGATGTACTAGTTAGTACGTACGTCCAATTGGCGCATGCGCAGGAACATCTTTATCTCTGGAATGTCTGTTTTTCGAATGCGGCGGACGAGAAGGGGCGGCTAATAAAGCGAGTCGAGTTCATGCAACCAGTTCAATGTATGACCTTCACAATTACCACAGATAGCGCAAATGAGCTGTGGGCGGCCATTGATGCCTTATTAATGCGTAAAATTAGGTCTTCAAACAGCGAGGGCGGGTCTCTGCCCCAGGTCCTTGGAAATATGAGACTATTGCGCATGCCCCAACCATCTTTTCTAATGTGGAGCATGCGCAGAGCTCAGATACTGCTCCGTTGCGCGCGCGGAGTATACTGAGCATGCGCATCGTCACCTCGTCCATAACACTCGAGAGAAAATGGACGCCGGGCTGAGCTGGCCAATGGCAGGCGTGAGAGGGAGGACTGGAGATTAGACAGCAGAGGCAGGGGTCACGCTCTACCGCTGCTCCACGTTCACCTTAAACTGTCTCTCCGGGGCCCCGGACGCGTGGCTGCAAGTGCATACACCGTAACATTCCACGCATAGCGCCGGGGCATCGCCGGGTGAATAGTGTCTCCCACCGCGCGATTACCCAGTCCCGTGGCGCCCCCTGCCTTTCCACCTAATGCCTCGGTCCGGCCCATTGTGTTTCGTGCCTTGATGCTCTCACGCCACGGGAAGACACGGTTGGGACCCCAGAGAAACGGGTTTCCTCTCCTGGTGGCTCTTGCTGTGGATTCTATAATATATAATTGGAGATAAGTCTACCTGAGATCATAGGGAGAGCCACCCGAGAGCATTAGAGCTAAATCTAAACACCATCACTGGCGGGAAGAACATCCCAGATCACTGGTGAGGAATCCACCCAAGATCACTGGGGAGGAATCCATCCAAGATCACTGGGGAGAAATCCCTCCCACATCACTGGTGAGAAATCCACGCAAGATCATTTGGGAGGAATCCATCCAAGATCACTGGGGAGGAATCCATTCAAGATCACTGGGGAGAAATCCCTCCCACATCACTGGTGAGAAATCCACGCAAGATCATTTGGGAGGAATCCATCCAAGATCACTGGGGAGGAATCCATTCAAGATCACTGGGGAGAAATCCCTCCCACATCACTGGTGAGAAATCCCCGCAAGATCATTTGGGAGGAATCCATTCAAGATCACTGGGGAGAAATCCCTCCCACATCACTGGTGAGAAATCCACGCAAGATCATTTGGGAGGAATCCATCCAAGATCACTGGGGAGGAATCCATTCAAGATCACTGGGGAGAAATCCCTCCCACATCACTGGTGAGAAATCCACGCAAGATCATTTGGGAGGAATCCATCCAAGATCACTGGGGAGAAATCCCTCCCACATCACTGGTGAGAAATCCACGCAAGATCATTTGGGAGGAATCCATTCAAGATCACTGGGGAGAAATCCCTCCCACATCACTGGTGAGAAATCCACGCAAGATCATTTGGGAGGAATCCATCCAAGATCACTGGGGAGGAATCCATTCAAGATCACTGGGGAGAAATCCCTCCCACATCACTGGTGAGAAATCCACGCAAGATCATTTGGGAGGAATCCATTCAAGATCACTAGGGAGGAATCCATCCCAGACCACTGGGGAGAAATGCCTAGACAAGTCTCAGATGAGGTAAGAATTTCATCCCCTCCATCTGTCCAAAACCGAGAAGTCAATACATTCGTTCTATTACTCTTCTGCAAGAAAACGCAGTGAAAGGATAGAGCAGTGAGTTTCTTTCTTCTTTTTTTGAGAGTCTATCTACGCCCCACTGGCTTCCTTCAAGTCGGCTCTCTTTCTGTCACTCTGGCCTTCTAAAGATGCACATTCTAATGGAAGATGCATTTTGTTACCATTCCGCATGTAGTGCTCTACATTGTGTCCCAGGCTCATATGTTACATAGTGCAGAATGTTACACATACCCCTTCGTTACAGATTTTTCTCACAACAGAATACCCTTCATTCACATGACTTTGAAATAGACAAAGTTAACTATATACACTGAAACACCCTATTACAAATGAAGGTTTTTACAATTGGAATGACGTCAAAGCGAACATAGTGAAGATAACAACAATACACTACAAGTGGTAATCATCAAACCTTGTTGTCTACATATCTCCTCAGTCCCCTCAGTGGTGGTGACAGAAAATCACTCTACATATTCCCTCAAGTAAGATGGCTTGGACATTCTCTTCTTGGTCAATCTGTATCTTTACTGCTAGATGCAGTACTAAACTGCATTTTATTATTGCTTTTCCCTTAGTTGACCCGACTGCAACGCACTCTATTTTTGTCCCAAATTTTACCCTCAGAAGTTCTGACCGCACCATGCAGCACCATCACTTTGATCGGTTCTGACCAACTCACGCACCTCACGCACTTTTATCACCCACTACAAACTTCCTCTCACAACTTTCTGGACATCAAAACCCCTCTTATTCTGTAATTGTTTCTTGCTAATGTTATTTCTAATGTTCTGTAAATCAACGCTTCTCACTCCTGCTCTACTAAGCCAAGTAGTAGAAATTGTTTTATTGGGCTTTCTGTCCCTGAGTATCTCAAAGGGTGAAATGCTCGTAGTGGAATGAGGAGTGAACTTATACGCTACTACTACTTCATCTGCAGCTTTGATATATGATACAAGCCATTTATAACGCGCCTGCACACAAGTGTTTCTAGGAGCAACAAGACCTGGGGGGCCGTGTGTCATTCAGATTGTGCAAACGCAAAGTGCAGGGTGAGGGTGAGTGAGGAAGTGCTAGGGAAGGGGGAAGTGCAGTCAGGGCAGCAATGCTTTGAGGACGAGCAGTCAGGGAAGCACGGCCCTGGGTAGGTGCAAGGAGGCGGAGGACTCTAAGGCTACAGTTACACCCTTAAGTGCACGGTAGGCCCAGAGGCAGTGCAGAGGAGATTGATCAGGAATGTGCCTGGTACCAACTGAAGACCATGCAGGGGGTAGCCAGGAAACCAGTCAGTGCAGCACACAGGAGTCAGCAGAGGGGAGAGAGAAGGCTGAGGCGAAAAGGAAGGCTGCTTCTGGAATGTCAGGTGGTCCGGTGGGGCAGGGTTGCCATTTCAGAGGAACGCACCTGCAGAGGAGAGATCTCTGCCCACCCACCCCCACTCTCTGCCTGGTGATGCGTCTGACCCTCAGAGTTGGAGGTGGCTGAGCGAAGGGCTTGAGAAGGAAGGTGTTTTGGAAGAGAGTTGTATGTATTGCAGGCCTTGGCCCCAGAATGCCTTCCCTCCAATCTCCCAGCAGCAGTGGCCCCTCCTGATGCTATCCTTGATGACCCGATTAAACCTTTCTACTATTCCATTGATTTCGGGATGATCAATAGAACTTGTCTTATGCTGAATCCCATTGCTTTTTAAAAATGTTTCCATCTCCTCTGACGCCATTAACGCCATTATCTGTAAAGATACTTGATGATATCCTTCCCTTTTGAATACCTCATCTAGGAATTTAACAATGTCTCTTGTACACATATTGTGTACTCATGATGTCTCCACCCAATGAGACAACATATAATCTAATACAGTACTTTAAACCGGTTTGACATCGTACCAGTCCCACAATGTCCAAACCTACCACTCCCATGGAATTTCAGGAATGGACATTGTCCTTGGCTCCACCCTTGTGATAGAGGTTTTGCCAGACTCTTCACATTCTCTCACCAACCTCTCTACTCGTACTTCCATGCCTACCACTAATAATCATGTTTCAACTGCTTAGTCTTTGTCATATCCCGGGAGGATAGCTCAGCAGCAACGTGCTCACCTTGGAAGCAACACAGGTTTGATCCCCGGGTCCTCCCTTAGAAAGCTCTGGGTATTTAAGCTTGTTATAAATACGCGACTAAGACAAACAACTACGCAAATAAGAAAAAACAACTCCTGTAACGGCGCCTTGATGCCCACTGGCTGTGTGAGTGCTTTAAAAATGCAAAATAAAATATACCCTGATGGCCTTCATGTGCTCTAGCAAGTATTTTGTTTCTCCCACCTTGAGGAGGAACTGGCTTGTCTCCCCTCATCAACAGATCTCATTTCCAGCTTAGCTCATCAAATACTAGTCTCATGTCATTGTGTATAGAACCTCTCCTTATTTCGTTGCTTTTCATTCCACATTCAATATGTTCTTTAGTGTCCCTCATCTTCTGACACGGCTTCCTGCCATTCTTCAACACCACATCCTGATTCACTTCAATTACTAGCACTTGATCATCTAAGTCTTCATCTGCATCTTCTTCCTCAACTACATTGGTCAATCGAGACAATCTGCAGCTTTGTTTTTTAAGCCTGGTACATACTTCACCTCCCATACATAATCCTGCAGGCTGGCCTCCCACTTCCCAATACTGGAGGGTACCTTGTCTAGACCGTTGATGGTTAGCTTTTCTTTTAAAAGCGTATGGTCCAAGCGAATTGTACATTTCATTCCCCAGGAAAAATGTCCAAAACTTATCTATGGCCCATTTGACTGCCAACAACTCTTTCTCAATTGTTGAATACATTTTCTCTGCTTCTTTTAACACCGGCAAAGCAAAAGACCCAGTAGATTTCTTACCCCTACATGCTTGTGTTAGCACAGCTCCTAAATCTTGATTACAGGCATCTGTCGTAACTATAGATCTCCTACTGGGATCATAGCTACTGAGTGTTGGGGCTTTATTCAAAGCATCCTTGATAGCCTCAAATTCAGTTTCACAAGTATGACCCCCATTGGAATTTGGCACCTTTCTTCACTAATTTCCTCATATTCAAAGGTTTTGTGGCTAACCCCGGAATACATTTTGAGTAATACTCAGCCATTCCCAAAAAGGGAATATATATTCAGAAATGTCATGTCCTAAATACCGAATTGTTGTTTTATGAAACCTACACTTCTCTTTGCTAAGAGTCAAACTATGTTGCAGGAAAATATCAAGGACTTCGCTCTTCCCTGGATTGGTCATAAACTAGTGCATCATCCTGAAAACATAGACTCCCTTGATGTCACTACACATTTGATAATCACCCTCTGGAAGACCGCAGCGGCAGACACTAACCCAAAGAGCATGCGTTTACACTGGAAAAAAAAAACCTTTGGTGTAATGAATGCAGTGATATTTCTGGAATCCGGATGAAGAACTATTTGAGGGTAGGCAGATCTCAAATCTAGAGTGCTCATGATTTCGGCCCCTTTTATTGTGCCTAACATTTCCATAATGGATGCCCATCATATATAACTGAGCGATTCACTGACCTCAAATCGATACAAAGTCTTAGTTTTCCATTGGGTTTGTGTACAACCACCAGGGGCGAAACCCATTCAAAGCACTTGGTCCTCTCAATGACACCATTCTTCTTATTCATCTCTGACTTTCTGTCTAAGATTTATGGGGATAGGTCTAGCCTTTTGTACTACCGAAAGAGTTTAGTTTCATCCTAATTTTGTGCATGTCATTTTTTAAACAAACTAATTTGTCTCTAAAACCGTCATGAGATTCAACGTTCATCAAATCACCAACTGAGGAGAACCACCTCTTCCCCCCCCCCCATCATTCCATCAACTGCATACACCATCTCTTCAGCATTGGGGTCTAACTTTATTCTTAGTCTCTTTGATGAGACCAACTCAACAATGAAAGAATATCTTAATCCGATTTGTATAGCTTTCCTTTGGTCATTTTTTCTTTAAATTGTATGGTGGACCAAAACCAACCTGATATCTTAATTCTTTTTCCACCATAACCTACTGGATTAAAATACACCTCATGGAGAGGAATTTTCTTGAGTAATTTGCTTTCAATATCTTTCTTCGGTATTAAGGTGTATTTAGCACCCAAATCCATCACCATTTCAAATTTTACACCATGAATTTTTACTGTAGACATGGGTTTTTCTGCATCACCATCAATAATGTTAAATATTTCTTCTTTCTCCACAATATAGGCACACTGTTCTGACTTATCACATAGTTCGTCAACACACACTGCATTCTTTTTTTGTTCTGCAACAGTTTGTGAAAGGACTTCCTATTACAGTCATTTTTGGAAAAGAAATGTAACAGTAGGACATTTGTCTATTGGCAAAGTGATGAATATTATCACAACCGATTTTTTTTTTTCTCTTTTTTTTTTTCTTTCTATTTTCCCCTTCTCTTTTCTTTAAATCTATATGCTTTCTTTTTTTAACAGATTTTGCTTATCTGTTTTCTTGCTTTGTGCAGCTTGAACATCCATGACGTGTGCATTATCACTTTTCCTGGTATCAACTTCAGATCTCTTCCTCGTTCTCTTACACAATTGTGGGTGTGTTCAACCTCCTTCGCAACTCTAAGTATATCTTCATGGGGAGGATTGCTTTTAAACCATAAGGCCTCACGTACTATCGGCACACTCCAACATAAACTGCTCAGGCTCTTCATTGAGAGTGGTACCAAACTCACAAGTAGTAGCTAAACCCCTAAAAGCAGTAATCTATTGCTCCACAGACTCTGTTGTCTGTAGTTTTCTTTACCCAATATGTGTTTGTAGTATGATGCTTATGGATTTCTCATGTTTGTCCAACATCAATAAGCATTTATCATATTCTGATAGGCCATTGAACTCATCAGAGTATAATTGAGGAAGATTCTCGAATTGCTCCTGCCCATAATTTCCCAGGCAATGTAAAATAAACATGTATTTCTCTCACTAGCAACATTCAGCCCATCTACAGCCAACACATAATGCTCAAACCGCTTCTCCCACCTCTTCCAAGGTTTACTGGGATCACCTTGGTTTTCTAAGGAATAATTGGGTGGCGGTACCCCTTGCATGTTTGTCAATTAACGGTGGTATGCTTATAAACGTTGCACACCTAAACATACTTATAAAAAGTAGTGCACCACTTGGGTATGTAGTCTCGGGTGTGAAAAGGAAATCTGCTTTACATATATAACCGGTAGTTCTGGTTGATAATTAACAGGAAGAGGATGAGTGTATAGCAAGTGACAAGTCAGGTGTGATTAAATGTGTCCCATCACCTGAAGTAGAATTCACCCATTAATAAACATTAATATTGGAAGGGCTTCTTACCAGCAATACTCTTCAACATTTGCATTGAAGCAAATATTGCCTCATATGAAATAGAATCTTCCCAATAATAAACATTAAGCTTGGAAGGATTTCTCACCAACAGCACGCATCCACAATGAAATCAGATATGGCCTCCAAATGATCACTTTCAAATCTGCAATATCAACAATAAGAAAAACAACTTCTCTAAAATATCCTTCATCCAGGAAGAAAATGCTGAAGTAAAATGCTCATTATACATGCAATTGCCCACACAGCTATTGGAATGAAATGCAGACATGTGCACTATGCAAGCATTATATGCAATTGTCATCACAGATGTACAGTCTCATGTTATTAAAATACCAATAAAGTTGTCCTATATGTCGGGGACGTTGGCTTGGTTAAACAGTCTCTCAAAGAGGACCAGTATCCAAGCTTCAGAGTATGCAAAGTGTACATACGGTCAGCACGCAAAGCACCCGCTGCACACTTGATCAAAGGTAGAATCAATAATGGTGCTTTTCCGCTGTGTTGCTTTGCACAGGCCCCTCTCTCCACAGGCGCCAATATTAATGAAGCACAGTACAAACAAAACAGTCCATCTTCCACTAGCATTGTTCCGGCCCCTCTCTCCATGGACGCTGATATTAATAAAGAACCTTTGCACACAATCCTTCCACAGAGGCCAATTAGCAGGATTCACAGAGTTCAGGGTCTACGGGGCAGAACACCGGGTGCAAAGCAGGACACTCCTTACTTGAAGTGAGAAGGACTTTTGCAGAAGTGTAGCAAGCACAGCCCTGGTAACAGTAGGTCCACAATGCCAGTACAAGCAGGACACTCCTTACTTGAAGTGAGAAGGACTTTTGCAGAAGTGTAGCAAGCACTGCTCAGGCTAACAATGGGTCCACAACGCCAGTACTCAGTGTGGCCCCAGCGTTGTCCAGCTCGTCGCCATTGAAAGGATACATCAGACAAGTGTTTTTCTTATTTAAGAGCGTATCTACGCCCCACTGGCTTCCTTCAATGTCAGCTCTCTTTCTGTAACTCTGCGCTTCTAAAGATGCACATTCTAATGGAAGATGCATCTTGTTACATTCCACATGCAGTGCCCTGCATTCTAGTGTTCCAGGCTCAGATGTTACATCGTGCAGAATGGTACACACAGCTTGTCACTGCCTTGTCCTCAATGGATTTCTTATTCTTTCTTATGGCAGGTTTGGATTTTGGAATGGGGATAGCTGCTTTCTTTCTATGATTTCTTTTATTTATTCATTTTATTTTTGCATTTGTGACAGCACGCTGAACCCTCGGGTACATAGGCGCTAGTTACATTGAAAGAGGAGTGGGAAAAAGTAGGGCTCATAGAGTCAATATGTTAAAATGAGTCACTCGAGGGATTTGTCAATTTCAGAGGCAGGTTTGACTTAAAGAGCCAAGTTTTCAAATTTTTTTTGACGGTCCAATAGGGCGGTTCTCTTCTAAGTGCGATGGGGAGGTTATTCCAAAACTTGGCCGTTGTGACAGGGAAGCTTGAACCTCCGGCAGATTTACAATAGAACCTGGGTACTTTGAAGTAGTGGCAGTTCGCCGATCTAAGTTGGCAATTTGGGATGTATTTGTCGATGAGTTGGGAGACGTATGTCAGTTATTGCCAGTTAAAGCAACATAGTGCAATATAATGTGAGACTTACATCAGGGACTGCCTGATTATTTCAAACCTTATACGAGACCTCTCTGTAGTTTTGACAACACAGAAGTCATTGGCCCTCATTCCAAGGTGGGCAGTAAGGGATACCGGGCACCGGTAAAGAGACTGGTGCTGGTAATCCCTTACCGCCCTACTACAAGGTCCCTTAGCTGGTCCCACCATTAAAGGCTGGTCTGACCAGGCGTTGTGGACAGGACCTGTTAAGGGACCAGGGGTGCAAATAACGGGCTTGCAAGTCGCGAGCCCGTTATTAGCGCCTTCCCCATTCCCATTGAGCCCTATGGGGGCTCAAATGCGAATGGGGAATGGCATTTTCAATGGGGACTTACCGGTCCTGCAAAGGTCAGACTACACTGGTAAGTCCCCATTGAACCATACCGGACCCGTTATTGGTGGCATTCATGGCGCAAATTGCGCCATGACTACCACCAACCTCGGAATGAGGCCCATTGTGTCAAACAATTGTTCATAATATGAATAAAATATGCTAGCACACGTTCATTTTGAGCATGTTCTTTCTGTGTCAACAAATTAGACGAATCACAGACTAGCAAGCGTTCATGAACTTAAAAAAGTAGGTTGTGTGTATGTGGTTCAGGCATTTGGTTTACAGTAGCAGGGTTAGAAATCGCCAAAAACAGGGAGCTGTTTAGCTCCTGCTTGTAGCCTGCTTAGCTTGACACCAATTGCTACCTGGAGCAACTTTTGACAGCCTAGGCCAACTGGTCCTATGGAAACAAACCTTTGTGATTCTAAATCTTGGTGTTTGGGAATTTGTCTGAAGGAGCATTTGCTCCCAGGGCAGCACGCTCAGCCACTCAGGTGGCTGGAAAAGCGGGTGAGAACACGTTGTGTACTGCCTGCTTTTACCAGCCACCCGAGGCCCTTACCCAGGCGGCACCATCGTGATTGTCCTGATGCCCCCACTGTCCCCCACCACAAAGACTTCCCCTCACGTCCTCCCTCCCTCCCTCCGACCTTACCTTCTGGACCGTAGCGTTGTGCTCCGGTGCCAGTGCTTCTTACCGACAGCCACCTTAGAAATAGGAAAGGGACTTGATCCCTATCTAAGGCCATTTTTACATTTATTTATGGGAGATTGGGCCCGCGCAATATGCATGGGGCCCCTCTCTGGAAAAAAAATATATATTTGTACCATGGCGTGTGAATAGCAATCACCCCCTGAAAGGGGGGTGGCATACTACATGGGCATTAATGTCCCACAGCACTCTCCAAGGCCCTCTCTTCACTCTGGCCTGCCTAAGCTCGGGCTGGTGGGCCATTACTAACCATGTACACCCTGTGGCGGGGGTGATGGCTACATTAGAGCACTAGAAGACATTTAAACTACAATGGGCCATACATAATGGGCATACATTTATAGTTTGTCACATAAGTTAGATGTCTAACCCACTGTGTAGTAGCGCTTAGTTCTCCAACGTTGGCTCCTGCTTAGTGGATGATGACCGATACCTAGGAGTTACCTGTAGCTCCTGCTCCACAAATCCTTATTTCGACCTTTGTAGTAGGTACAGATTCGGTGGTGGGAGGTACTTTAAAATGCTGCGGGCTGTGGCTTGAAAGAAGAACAGGCTATTTCCATTCTCTATTTCAAACTTGTTTCTGCCCCAGGCTTATGATAAAATAAAAGCTAAACATGCTTCTTAAAAGAAACCGTGGCTGGGAGTAAAATGACGTGGGGTGGTTTGCCTGTAAAGCCCTTCAGATACGCAATCTTCTCATTCTGTCACACCCCTTAATGAGCATAGATCTGGAGCAGACAAAGCAACTCTTAAAGGGGAAGTTCACTCCAAAATGTTATCGTCTCAAAAGATGGGCCATAATCAAAAATATTTATAAAACATATTTTTAAAGAAAGTTCCTATGTAAAATTTTGAGCAAACGAGGTGCAACGTCAAAAATTTCAAGCATATGTGGGCATCCATTTTGTGAAATGAATGAGCTTTCCTGAGCTTGTGTTAACCTCGGCTCTTGCAGCAATAATGAAACAAAAGCCCCCTACTAGGGGAGAGCAGAGAATGCAGTCAGGATCCTTCCTGCCGTGTGCTGCTGTAAGTGCTTCTTTGTTTTTTTTTTTTGTTATGCTTTCCTGGGCTCCCCAAATGTTTACTTTGAACCCCATTTGATCAAAACTTTACATAGGAACTTTCTTTAAAAATATCTTTTATATATATTTTTGATTATGGCCCATCTTTTGAGACAGTAACATTTTTGAGTGAACTTCCCCTTTTAAGAGTTGTTTTGTCTACTCCAGGGCAACCTAAACAAGCTGCAAGTAATCCAAAACAATGCCCTCAGGTCAGCATTGAACCTCCCAAGGTCCCAACATATCTCAGATATTAGACGGAACACCCAGTGGCTATCTGTCAACCAAAGGATAGAGTACAAAACCTTATCACTTACACACAAGTGTCTCTCCTACCTGGCAGACAACTTCACCTGAAACATCACAGCCCGACCTGCTAGATATGCTCAAGATCACTGCTTAAAGATTCCTAAGTTTAAGCTTCAGAAAGATGGAGGCAGCAGCTTCCCTGTGTTAGCCGCTAAATTGTGGAACACCCTACCACTTACCTTAAGAATAGAACCCTCCTTCCATCTATTTAGAAAACATTCTACAACATGGCTTCTCTTGCAAGAAGTCTAAGAATCCGGTGACTCTACTCACCTTTACCTCTCATTACTTAAGCATGCACCTGTAAGATACTTAGAACATTAGCCTTTTTCTCTTCCAGATTTTCTACTGTAACCTCTCTTTGCCTACCACAATCTGTCTGTAACAATCTGTCTGTAACAAATGTATCATATGTATCTGTAAGAAATGCACCCAGATTCCTCAGGGCTCTCGTGCGCCATATAACAAATAAATAAATAAGAAAGTCCAGGCAATTAGGAATACTTCGCCGGCAATTGGACGTGACTTTAGTTTTCAGTTTCCCATGCTGGGGGAAACTAGAAGAGAAAGTTGCAGCAATTATGAAAAGGCTGGCAAAGTATTCATAATTGCTCTGCCTTTCTTTTTACGTTTTCTGTGATTCCCTGGGCTTGGAGAGCACAGCAAACTTAAAATGAAAGTGAAGGCAATTACTGTGGCAGCCTCCTCGCTTCGTGTTAAGCCCTGCTCTCTGGCAGCAGTAAGCAAAAGCTCCCAGTAGGGGGCTTTTGCTTGATAATTGCCACCAGAGCAGAGCTTAACATGAACAGAGGAGGCTGCTTCATATAACAAAATGGATGCCCCTGGGTAAAAACTTTGAGCCTCATTTGCTGAATACTTTACATAGGACGTTTCTTTAAAAATATATATTTTTGATTATGGCCCATCTTTTGGGTCAATAACATTTTTAATTGTGAAAACAAAGATGCATACCTCTATGATTTTCAGTTAAAAACAGCACCCTTTTCCTCGTTTCATGGACGAGCATGTGTGCATATGTTTGTGACATAGCAGAGGTAGGGATGTAATCGCGCCTCCAGGTGTTGAAGGAGGCCTTGTGTTCATGGTAAGTTCTGAACAGACCTTACAATATGCACAGTACAAGAAGGATGAGCTGACGGGCAGAGCTCCTTTTGGATGTTTCCTGCACATGAGTTTTTAATAATACAGTGACGGGTATCCTGCTTCTCTGCCTGCAGGCGTGCAGTGAAGTCAGTCCCACGTGTTCAACACAATGACAGTACAGCAGGTCCTTTGCTCATCACCGGTCCCCTCCCACACTGCCACAAAATCCAAAATAAAGCTTTGCAGTCTCTGGTTTGCGGATGTTGCAGTCCCCAATTCTCAAGTACAAAGTCTTTGAACCTACATGGTAACCTTCTTTGTGTTTGCACAGGATATTATTTATGTTTGGGGTCAGTTCTAGGCAGACATTGGAACAATGAGCAGCAGGTAAACCTTCCTCATCGTTAGCGGTGTCTGCAGATCCAACTCCATTTACTCCAAGTGTTTGTTATCGTCCTCTCAGGGCAACAGGCTACCCATCAGATTAGCTGCCATTGGATTAACGTGCAAGGTATTTCTGGTTACTGTAAATCCCCTGGACGGTGGCCACTATTGTAGCTTCTTTGGCCATCCTGGTGAAGGGGGCTGGCTCAAATGCATTTCGAACTTTCCAGAGACCCAGTGGTTCTTTTTTTAGTACAGTTCCGTGGCATGTAACCATTTGCTCACTTTATCATTGAGCGCAGTGCATCCGGCTGCCTGAGAATTGTAGTGCTGGGGACTCCTAGGAGGAGTGTTGCAGTGGCTAAGCAGGTTAATCGGGAAGGAGTGACTTGGTACTTTCTCAAGAAGTGGTAAATTGTTTTATCTAGGTCAGTCTGTTGGTCCACAGTAGTTAAAACAACCTTGTTGAGGATGCGGATGAACGTCGCTACATCCCCATTGGCCTGCAGCCAGCAGGGGATGATGCCCATGTGGTTGATGCCTGGGGAGTAACGGAACCAGTGAAACTCATTGCTGTGGAATGATAGTCCGTTATTTGTTATGAACAGGGTTGGGCAGCCTCTGAGTTGCCAGTATTGCTTCCATTTTTGGTACGACTGCTATGGCAGCAGATCATTTGATACCTGCAACTCGGAGTCACAGATATGTTTGTCTATAACTGCAAGCACTTATTGCCCTGTTAGTATCCACAATCAGTGCTGAGGCATTCTGACCTCGGCATTGACCTGACCAGTGCCGCGCTAGGATGGAGCCAGTGTTCTAGTGCCCTGTCAGTAAACATCACAAAATTCTGACCTCGGCATTGACCTGCCCGGTGCCACGCTAGGATTTTTTATTTTTTGTTTATTTGTATAGCGCCGGCTGCTCGCAAGCATCGGGCGCAAACGTCAAGACAAGGACAAACGATAAAGACAAGACAGGTCGGAGCAAGGAGTGGTTAAGCCAGCAGTGGGCGAGGAGTCTTATCAGGGATTATTTGAAGAGCATGGTTTTAAGTTTTTTTGCGAAAAGAGTAGAGGTTTGTTTCCAGTCTGAGACATGTCGGTAGTTTGTTCCAGAAGGCTGCCGCACGGGTGGGGTATGCTCTTCCTAGACCAAGTTCTTTTTTAAATTTTACGGTTGTTATCAAGCCCTTGGCTTCAGATCTTAATGTTCTGGTTGGGTTGTAAAGTGTGAGTTTGGTCTTTAGGTAGGCGGGTGCTTTTCCATAAACACATTTATGGGTTATGCATATGGACTTGAATTGTACACGGTCTTCCATTTTCAACCAGTGTAGGTCGCGTCTTGCTTCGCTGATGTGATTGTTCCTTGATTTTTGTTTGATAACTCTTATCGCCTGATTTTGAATCAGTTAGTACTTGTGTAAGCTTTGCTTGCTGGCACCAGCAAGGAGTGCGTTACCATAGTCCAAGCGCGAAAAAAAGGTGGCTCTGGCAATAGTGGCGCAATTCTTTTCATTGAGTAGGGGTCTAATTGCTTTAAGAAATCTGATGTAGTAGTTGCAATTTTTTGCTGACGTACATAGCTTGAGCATCTGCGTTGAGTGATGCTTCCAGAGTCATGCAAAGTGTTTTAACCTTACCAACTAATTCAATGCAAGATTCCTTGATTTGAAATGCCTTGTAGTCAGATGACAGTTTAGCACGCACCTAGGTGGAACCAAATACCATTAACTCGGTCTTGTTGCTGTTAAGGCACATCCAATTGTTGTTCATCCATTCTTCAATATTCTTGTAGAGGGTGTTCAGTGTAATACTATCCTTAACATAATCGCCGCTCAATTCCATGACTAGCTGGGTGTCGGCGTAGTTCGTGAAAAACACTTGGAGTTGTTCTAGTAATTCACACAGGAGGCGTATGTAGATACTAAAGAGCAGTGGTGACAGGCTCGCTCCTTGTGGAATTCCACACAAGATATTATATTCGGTAGAAAATTTGTCTCCCCAATGGACACGTGATATTCTATTCTCGAGGAAGGAGGTGAGCCAGCTTATTGCTTCATTGGAGCAATTTGCAGTTTTAGCTAGTGCTTCTTGTAATAGCTGGTGGTCTAACAGGTTGAACGTGGCACTAAGCTCTAAAAGCACTAATAAGCTGGTTTTGCCCTTGTCCATGATTTCCCGCATTTTTGTTTGTAAATCTAGCATTGCTGTCTATGTGCTATGTACGGCTCTAAAACCGGATTGTTGTGGATGTAGTAGTTTGTTTTTATCTACGTATTCCTGTAGTTGAGCTGTAGCGATTTTGTCCATGACTTTAAGGGTGAAGTTGCAGTTCGTAATAGGCCTCAGGTTGTTAGGGTCACGTTGGTCTAAGTTGGTTTTAGTGGGGTAATGGTGGCTTATTTTAATATTTTCCAGCACTGTTTTGTCTCAGAAAGATGAATTTACAATTTTAGCAAATAAAGGAGCGGATATGTCAGAGTGTTCAAGTATTATTTTAGGGGGGAGCTTATTTGGATGGAGCCAGTGCCCTGTCAGTAACAATCCAAAATCAGTGCTGGGGCATTCTGACCTCTGCATTGACCTGACCGGTGCCAGGCTAGGATGGAGCCGGTGCCCTATTTCCCTGTCAGTAACAATCCAAAATCAATGCTGGGGCATTCTGACCTGCATTGACCTGACCGGTGCCGGGCTAGGATGGAGCCAGTGAAATAGCATGGAGTCATGGAGTAAAGACTGACCTAAAAATCATACGTATAACAACCAACCAGAATTTTGTTTTTCCCCATCCTGGGGTAAAAGAAACCAGTTGTAAATTCATTAAAGAAAAGATTTGGGAAGAGGAATCTGAATCTTCCCGTTTGTTAACCTGCTTTGAGAAGGCCTCGCCGGAGTCCAAAAAGTCTGACAATCCAGAAACGGATATTTGAGAACTTGAAAATTCGATATCATCTTGGGAACCGGCTAAAGACAAAACTAGGAATAATACCCCAGGACATTTTCTTTCCTTGTACTATAACTAAAGAGGCTAGTTGTCGTATACACAAGGGTCATGCTCGTAGACGAGAAGCAAAACCACCTGGAAGGGGCTTCTCAAAAATCCTTAGTCTGAAAACCAAAAACCTAAAGTCTCATATTTTGAGAAATCCGATTCCTCTTGGGTAGGTTCTTTTGGTAATTTTCGTACCGTAGATATAGGATGTCTTATTTGTGGAAGTTTTAAACCTTTTGGCCATCATTGCCTGTCACGTTTTCCACACATTTCTACAAAATTGGAGGGGCGGCAAGGGTGGACTTTCAAACAGAAGCACTCTCTAAAGAAACAGCATCTGTAGAAAAACCTGTTGTTATGTTTTGTAATGGGGATACGAGCATGCATCAAATTCCAGTAGTGTTGCAAGGAGACATTGTTTGGGTCCAATTAGATTCAGGAAGTAAGAGCTGTGCTATAAAAGCAAATCTACTTCCTCAGGGCTGGAAACCCACAAGATAAAACTGTAGGTTCTGTTCATGGTCAAACAAAAGGGCACCCAGTAACGTTGATTCATGTTACCATATTGGGAAGAGAAGTACGGCTGTTGGTGGCAGTGATACCTGAACTTCCAACTCAGTTGGCTTTGGGCAGTGAAGCACCCAATTGTGATCAGTGGGTCTTCCGAGTGGCACAACTACATTTAAAAACACTTAATAAGACCAAAAGTGAAAATATTTCTCCAATTTTTTCCAGTTGATTTTTGGGACAAGGGATTCCCCTCAATAGACCCTGTTTGGAATTGGGAGACCAAGGAACCTCCTTCTTATATGGGTGAGGCTATTGATTTTATCAACACAATGACCCTAGAGGGGGAGGCCCAATCTTTAGGGGACGTGTATGTGATGAACCCTAAGGCCTCCTCACTGGTCCCAAACCTAAATTCTCCTCCAGTGTGGCCAGGGGAACGCAGCTGCTACCTGATCTTAACCCTATGGGTGGCATTATGAGGTAGGATAACATGGGAGGAGATGGCTATCAGGGAGAAGTGTTAACTCCCTCAGGAAAGACGCAGTATTCCTCTTTTTATGAGGATGAAGATCCTATAATCCCCAAATACCTGATGGCATGCTGTCACTGCGCACATCTCTCCGATGTTAAAACTCAAAGAACAGTATATGAGAAACAACCTAAAGAGAATACATTTTACACTTGAGGAACCTATGGGTCACGTGATATCCTCCGATTTATAATGGTTCTGTCTTGGGTAAAAGTCCTGAACCCAATATCACTTCACGTACTATTCACATAACATCTTTTGTTTCTGATAAACTTCAGTCCAACAAACAGTTGAAACAAAATAACCTTGGAAAGTCTAAAATCATTATGGACTTCAATACCCATAATGCCTATGTTACTGGGATGAGGAAGAGGAGCAAAGAGTTAACAATGATCAATAGTGCTGCCAGTAAGACTGTGCAGTCTAGTTGTTACTATTTCAATCAAACAAGTGGGACATTTAAATCTGAATATCACCCGCAGGTGAGGGAGTCGGAAGCAGAAGCAGCAGCAGAAGCTGGAGTTGGAGGAGAAGTTGTGTGGCGCTGCAAAGTATGCAAAGCGGGAAGTGGAATTCTCACGAGGATAGCTCGGGGGCAACATGCTCGCCTTGGAAGTAAGACGACACAGAGCAACATAGGTTTGATCCCCGGGTCTGCGCTTAGAAACCTCTGGCTATTAAGCACGTTATGAATAACCTATAGTATTGTGGAGGAACACAGAAGCTTGGAAGGATGCCCAGCTGACAGGGAGAGGTTCTTCCGAGTTGCAGAGAATCCCTCCGGCGTGTCAGAGTATCAGGAGGCCCGATGGAGTCTGGTGTGCTCCTGGGAAGGGCTGCGCAGGCAACGGCAGTCGCAAAAGAGTGGTCAATGCTGTTGGACCAAAGCGGGTCTGATCGCTTACCGAAGTTCTGCCCGCATCGATACCACACAGAAGCACCATAAGAAGAGACAGAGACACTGAAAGAAGCCGGTGAGTTGGCCTAAGAAGAGAGGTAACTCCAGAGCGCTCCAAAAGGAAAAATTAAAATTAAGAGAACCTTTTGAATACCGACCAAGTAGAAACAAAGTGCAAAAAGGGTGCAATTCTCTTCACATGGGATATTAGTTTGGGGAAACCGGGGTCCCACATTGCCACCAGCCAAGAGACTATGAAGAAGAGATAAGAGGGCACAATTCTTCTCATGTGAGGGATCAGTTTGGGGGAAACCTGGGACCCACGTTGCCATAAGGAAATAAACAGGCAAACATTGTACAATTCTCCTCATGTGAGATGTTGGTGTGGGAAAACATGGAACAAACATTGCCACAAGCAGAGAAATATTGATGGTTGTGTGAAGTTGAAACCATTCCTGGCAGTCGAGTACCCCAGGAAAGGAACAGTTGCTTTAAAGGAGAAAACGTTGTTATAAAGAGTATTGTGGATATAAAATATTTGTTATCTTAATTAGTGATCTAGTACACAATGAACTTTTCTTAGAAGACCAAAACTCTCATAAATTCCAAAACTCATACATTAAAATTACATAGCAATACATACAAATTATACATAAAATTAATTATGATCAGTTGCTTGACACGTGAATATTTAAAACACTATAAAAATAAATCAGTTCATCATTTTAACAGATTAATATAACCTTTGTTTAAGCCCCTTCAAACCAGTAAAAGGAAAACTCCTGTCGCCTTACGCATGACTCCCTCGTGGAAACAATTCTTTTAGGAAGCGCAGAAAACCTCCACCTGTTAGATTTTTGAGTGAAGATGTAGGGCCACGCCAAGCCTCCTGATAAAAGATTATGATCCTTAGTCAGGTGATTAAAATATGCGAGACGCTGTTGGGTTAAGGCACGGCATTCCATTAACAGGTGATAAATAGTTTCAATGGTTCCCTCTTGTTTACAATGTCCGCATATTCTTGGACTATGTTCCAAGCCCTCCCTTCCCCCTGTAAATCTTTTAGTGGGGAAGGAATTAAGGCAGAGGCAGAGCAATTGCGTGCGCCAGTATTGCCCAGAAAAGATTTACTTTCTCACCCTAACAAACTATTGTACAACAAGAGACATTGCTGTACCGTCCTGACAAAAGTATTCTGCAGATCAAACTGTTACATCCTTCTAGGCAATCATTTTTGACAACTTGAGAAGAATACTTTGCGGAAGAAATTTGGTTTAGTTGTGAGCAAGCGTTTTGTGGAAGAGACCTTTACTTTAGCAATTTGAAAGACGTGTTGGATGAAAGACATTCTTCATTGAACTGTACAGAACGCTGTTGGAGCAGGACTCTTTCAAGTCTTCCTGAATTGATTCCAGACAACGATCTTACTTGGCCTGGTGACATTGAGATCGCGCAAGTGCAGGGGAGAGGGGCGGGGAAAAGTGCCAGGGGGAGGGGAGGATGGGTAAGTCCCAGACATGGGATCAACAACAAGAAGTAGTGCGACCAACAGGTGGCAAGTGCAGACACCAGGTGTCTAATAAGTGCAGGTAAGGAGACTGTAGGCTTGCAGATGCAGACCCCAAGTGCTGGGATTGCAAGGAGGCGGTGCAGGGGTGCAACTGGGTGGGCAGGGACCTGGGACCTTCGGTGCAACAGAATTATCCTGTGTTTTAGAGCAACTGACTGCATGGTGTCATCATATGTAGAGGCATAACTAGGGACTTTTCGAACACCTTGTGCCATGGAGCGGGTCGTTGAACTCTTAGGAGAATGCTTATGTGCTCTACGCAAAGTGGACTTGTTTGAGGCTTTCACCAGTGTCGCAGTTTGAGGGTAGTTCTTTTTCTGTTTCATAGAACTTGCATATGGAGCAGTGGAAGCGTTATTCCCCCTCTGTATACATAGATTTCCCCTTTCAAGCACCAGTTAGGAGTTGGGTGTTAGGGCAGCAAATTAGCTCGTTATGTTGACAGGTGCCTCAGTGTAAATGAGTGCTGGAATGAGGTTACTTGAGCTCTGTTCTCAGCACCTTTGGTTTTGAACTGTTTTTCTCTCGCCGTCCATAACAGGCATCAAATGCTTTTCTCATCCTCCGCCTCTTCAAGATCTTACACCGTTTATGATCTAGCTTGTTTTGTTGTTCTGTCAGCTGGAATGGTTACAGCCCTTTGTATTCTTGGACTGACAGTGCTAGACCTGCATACCATGGCAAAGTGACTTCAATGTGAATATGTGGAGCATTCGACTTCCACTCTGCACAACACCCTATGTGAGGCAAGTATCCTCCACTGTGGTCACAACGTTGGGGAGCCTCGACACAGGGAGTTTGTTGGTGACGTGAGCGCCTTTGCACACCCATCTTGCTTCTTCTACGATTGCTCCTCAGCCAGGTGTGGAAATTTGGCTTCCATCTTTTCTAGCCTGTAATTCCGTGAGCTCATGGCAACAAACCAGTTTGAGAATCCATTGCCGAGGTTGGCCATATTTGTAGGCTTTTCCTTGGATTAGCTTGGCTCTCACTTCACCAGTGTCATCACCTAAGGTGGATGTTACGTGGCACAGCGTGGCATGAAAAGCATCTATGGCTTTATTTCCCAATTGTCGCAATTGGGTTGTGAGTTGAAATGACCCGCCTGTGAAGTGGCGAAGCAAGCACTTTGCTCCCTACTTCAGGGGAATCGTTGGGAGGATGCAGCATCTTGGACATGCTATGCCCCTCGCTGTTTAGAATTGTAGAGCAGACCTTCCGGCTTCATTATCAATGTCTTCTGTAGGGGAGAAGTCCATCTGCAAGCCTTCCGCCCATAACCACTTAAGGCTTAGTGAGGTGGACGCTGCCAGAACTCCAAATCCTGAATTGGGTCATAGGCAGCAACGTGCTGGGTGATTGCAATGCCAGATGGAGAAATGTCAAAACAAAAGAGGGGATGGCTGGAAGGTTTAAAATAAATCTTAACCTCTGGCATTGCTCTGGGCAACCATCCAGACCATCGTTCTTCGCCTGCCAAGCCATTACAAAAGGGGAAAGACCATATGCAAATCAGGCTTGGTCCCACCCTCAAAGGGGTAGTCCAGCCCGAACTGCTTGGTCACATCCCTTCTGCACGAGACCACAAGAATCCCCAGACATGTTTCAACCTTTTTGGGCGTCATCAGTGAGAAGGACAGACCTGGCCTAGCAGTTCAGGCTGGGCTGCTACCATTGGTGGTGGCAGCTGACTGATTTGCACATGGCTGGACCCCTTTTGCAATGGCGCAGACGGGCTAAAAAACGGTGGTGTGGAAGGTTGCACAGAGCAATTGCCAGTGGTTCAGATTTATTTGAAACTTTCCACCCATCACTTTTGTGGTCACAGATGGAGAAATGTCCACATTACCTCCGTCACATTCATCCTTAATCTTCTGCCAGTTGTTATATGGTCTCGGGGTGCTGAGAGAGGTCTTGTTGGTACGTATACATAGACAGTGCAGCAAGTGGTGAAGGACTGACTAGTCTGACAGGCAGCGCTGCTTTGGGAGTGTCCATGCGTGGTAACTCTCCCCTCTTTACTGGCACAGTACTGTGTATCCCATGTCAATGTGTGAGGGCATGCATGCATGAAGTGAGGGCGGGCCAGACCAATATGTCGAACATAACGGCGATCCAGCTGATGCCTTGCACGTCCTCACAGGGGAGACAGAGAATTCATGGGTAGAGCCAAACCAGGGGCTCTTGCTTTGCTCTAAGAGCCCAACATGAACCATGATATCGAACAACCTGTGAAACATGGCATCCTCCCTCCCCATCACCAAAACACAAAACCCAGATCTGATGTTCCTCAACCCCACAACACATGCATCCAAGCCTGGCCTCCTGCTTCCTTAACCCAAAACATTAAAATAATCTTGCAAGTTTTCTTTTGCTATGCGTGAGCAGGTTATCCTGTCCTGTGTTTTTTTTTTTTCTTCTTTGCATTCATGCACTTTTAGTTTGGTCTTTCTGAATACAAGTCCCATAATTCAGAGAGAAAAATGTACTGGAGGACTTCTCATGCATGGTATGGGGTAAACCGGAAGGCTATGTACCCCAGCTTTCTGACCTGCCTCTTTACTGCATAAAACCAGTACCTGGCATCCTGTCTCCCCAAAGCAGAAAACCACTACCAACATCTTTCCTACTAACAACCAATACCCAGTCTCCCCACACCCGATCCCACAAAAACAATATGTGGTATCCTTCCCTATTCCCCACAATGCAAATACATTCCATCCCAATCCCGCCCGGCACACCACAAAATCTAGGGTGTTGTGCATTCCCATGTTGCCACTCTGCGTTGTCACTGACCTGCATGAAATATTCAAATAATAACATGTGTAGTTTGCTTTAAAGAATGGAATGGAAAGAGAAGATTTGGAAGTGAAATATGCATCAAATGTTATTTGGTGCACAATTCCTGTAGGAAAATACATACAGATTATGCATGTAGAATTACTGCTCAAATGTATAACAAGTTTATTATTCAAATAATTTAAACTGAATGGACCATGCTTGTTGTTTTAGTGACACATTGAGATTTTTTTGTGTGTTATGTGATATCTTATGTGATATCTTTTGTGTCGTATAAATAAGTTATTTGATGTTTTACATTTGTTTTATATTTGTTTTTTAATGTTTAGTACACTGTGTTAGGTGAGGGTAGTGTTTTTTGTTTAAATTCAGTTTAAATTATTTGAATAATAAACTTGTTATACATTTGTGTAAATCAGTTATAGCAGACGGTCCATTTTTTCAGGACTAGTGATGCTGGAAAACCTTATAGAGTTTTTGTGTGAGGGGGTTGGAGGCAAGTAAACAACACATATCATCTTGCTCTTTATTGTATTACATATATCTATATCCCCGTTGGTGGAGTAGGATGTTTTCATGTTAATAGGGATTCTTTATACCTATTTAAACATATTATGAATTACTGCTCAAAACCATGCACATCAAGGAACTCCTCAGAGCCTACCCAAAACAAAGGCAACCCACTCAACCTGGGGTTCATCATCTATCAAACCACTGTGCCCCATCTGCCCCCTTACCTTTGGACTGGACAGACCACACAGCTAATACCCTTCCTGCTCCACAACACACCTCTCCGCCCCACCCATTCAGGCCGCCCACCCATTCAGGCCAAGTCCCCACACCTCTTTCAAGAACCTTCCATGGATACACTGGAAGGGAACCTTATCACATTGCCTTCCAAGTTTGATTATCCCATCCCTAACCACCCCGGAAAAGTATGTCAATGCCCAACTCCTCGTACTCAACTACACTTGAGACCACCAACACCCATGCACCAATGAAACTTTGACTAAACAAACATAACCTTTCCACACCTTGGTAAACACAAATTCATCGACCGCACGCACAATATCGGCAGAAATTACACAATGGAGAAAATCCCAGTAACTGGAATACTTCACCATCTGAACTCTCTGATCAGGATGCAGTATGTCAGTCGCTACCGTCAGCGCTAACTACAATACAACAACCATTGTGGAAACATCCAACAAGAGCAGTGGGCTCTTCCAAGCTGTGAAGCACTACATCTAGCCATTTCCAGGCCCTGCATTTACAGTATCCACTGCCAGATGCAGCACCATCAATAGCTCCTTCACAGACTAGATACAAGATAAGGAATTACTCCAGTTGAACTGGCCGACCCTCTTGTAGCCCTTAAAACAGAGCTCACATTTTTCAGATTTATGTTAAATTATCCCACCAAGGCATAAAATAAGCAGTGTCGCATAGCAATGTGCTATGCAATTCTATAGGTTTGCTAATCAAATGGACACTTGTGTAGCAAAGTTAGCTATTTAAGTTGCCCTCTTCAATGCAAGCACATCTCGCCCTGCATTCCTTTTGGCCTCTACACCCTCTTTTCTCTGTTCGTTTAGAGTGCTAATGGAGAGAATGTGCAGCAGTAATCATCTCCTCCACTCTTAAGTGCCAAAGGCATGTGTGGGAATGCTAGGCAAGAATATTTTACTTTTTCAAAAAATTCAAAACCAGAAGAAATCAGGATGATGCCTTTTATTAAGCTTTCTATATTCTGTATGGCAAAGACAGATGCATAGTTACACTATTGATACTTTAAAGCACTGCGTCATCGCCATGCTTTACAGTAAAGGTTACGTTAGTGTATCTTAATTTCATAGTTTGAACTATATTTCATTTTGTTGGGGAAGAGGGATCATATTGACAAGTGAACGCTTTTAAAAATGTACATGATCACATGATCAAATGCTTAATCTAGTTCTGTAACCTGCAGGTTGCATACATCTTGTAACTGGTGCTCAACCCATGGGCGAAGCCATTCTCCTTGACATTCTATATTATCACCCTGTTGCTTTATACTAGGTACCCGGAAAGTGAGATGACCACAAACTACAATATTCCACCTAGTTTGCCCAGTTCTATGCCTGCTATGCAATCCACTCTGCTTAGTCTTTATTTCTTCTTACACAGTGAACACACAAAGCAAACTAGATGCTTACGCAAAGTAGTAATCAATAGTTCCATCCAGTCTGTACATCTACAGATCTACTGCAAAAAGAAACCCCAGAGCTCGCTGTGCTTTGATTGTATTATATATTACCACCTGCAGGCGACAGCTGGCCAAACTGTTTTTAGAGCCTTTTTATCACATATATTTGTGTCCATTCATGCAGCTAACCTTTTACATTTTACAGACTCATCTATGGCTCGCAGTCTTTTTGCCCACTCGCAAAGTCGAGTAGATTTTATGAAGGGCGAGTAGCATTTACAAGAGATGTTTGAAACTTTTATTTAACATTTACTTTGTTTGCAGTAAATGTTAAATACAAGTTCACTGTGTATGGCTGGCCTCTGGGTGGCAGCAGTGTGCCAGACAAAGTGGTTTGTAGTGACATGCACCATTTTACAGAAATTGCATTTTACATTTGTTGTCCTCCGTTGCTATGGGTCGAGTGCATTTCTTTTAGGTTGAATAAGTAAACTAAGTTACCCAACTTGCATGTCTAGCTGAAGTTTAAAGAATTTGCAAGGCCTGACTCCTCTCACTAATGTCTTATTTCAGCAGTTTGCAAAACTGCTGCATTGTTGCTAATTTCATGTCCTGGGTACAAATAACTTCTGGTGACATTAACAATATCAGTACAAAATTGCTAATCAAATGGGTCTGTTTGATAATCAAAAAAATGCAAACTCTGCTAAACAATTTTTGAAAATTAATTTATGCCTTGTCCCACAGACGATGGACCAGCAGCAAAGGCCTAGGATATAGGGTTAGTGTGTGAGTTAGTGTTTGGATGTATTAAACAAAAGGAGCACTGAATAGTGCAGGATGTTACGAAAAAGAATATCGTTTCTAAATTGAGTAACAAGGATTTACATTGCATGGATTCATTTAAAAACTGTGTCCTTTGTATCCCAAAATGTACCCACTAATTCTGCCTGGCTCCTCACTAGCAATCTGTGTCACAACATGCAGCAGCAGTTTCAGAACGGTCTGTGGCCACCTCTCTGCACAATAAATGGATGAATATAACAGCCATGAGTCTGCTGCCTCTGTGCCAACCTTACTTTATAGGAAACAATGTGCAGATCTATTTTGAGGTTCAACAGTGGTGACCTTTACCCAGGAAGGGAGGTAGCAGGGGGCATTGTGGCTGCACCAGAGATGCCCCAAGCCCCAGTCTCCAATGCAGTTGCCATTCCCTACCAGCTTCTAGCTTCTGAGCTCCCTTGTCAGGAATGCACAAAAAGGAGCCCATATAATCGAAGTCTGCCAATGTTGCATTTTCCGTACCACTTACTCAGGTGTCTTATCCTCTCTGTATGGTGGAGTACTTCGAAGGGAAGCCTAGCTGGCTTCTGCCGTGTAACCCTTGGCGGTTAAGTTCAAAACCTAAGGAGCTTAATGAGTCACCCTCGGTTTGTCACCCTCAAGCTCACGCTGGGTCTGACGTAGACCTTTATCAGTTGCTGTGTCCAGCAAGCCACAATCCTCGATGCCTAGGCCCCATCCTAAGCTTCTGGCTCTCCCAGATCAGATTCTGGTCATACGACGGCCATTAAACAACTCCTTTACAGAGATGCTATTTTTTTTAAATCCCTCACAATCCATCTCCTTTGCACCTGTGCTACAGCTACCAAAACTCTCACAGGGTAATTCATAGAATTTCGCACAAAAGTGGCGCACGCGGCTGGCGCACAGTGTGCGCGTGCGAATGTCTGCGCCAGCCGCGTGCGCTAAAATCGATTTCCGCGCACAGCGTATTCATGGATTTTAGCCTGCAAAACCAACCGTGGCGCAGAGTGGCACAGCGACCCTGCAGCAGCGCCAGTTACGCCCCCAAGAACGCCCTCGCGCAAGGAAAAGCCATCAAAATCCCCAATTCAGCGCAAAGGGCTGCGCTAACCCTGGACCAGTTTACAGGGCTGCCAAACAGCAAATGCCAAGCGGGGAACATGTATTACTGGGGTGCGCGTGAAGTTTCACACGCGAAAGGGCCTGTGCGAGTGGGGTACGTGTATTACTGGGGTTCACGGGAAGTTTCACACGTGATTTCAGCAGGGTACGTGTATTACGTGGTTCGTGGGAACTTTCACACGCGAAAGGGCCTGTGCGATTGGGGTACGTGTATTACGGGGGTGCGCGGGAAGTTTCACACGTGATGGGGTTTGGTACGTGTATTTCAGTGGTGCGCGGCAAGTTTCACACGCGATTGGCCTGTGTACGTGTATTTCAGGGGTGCGCAGGAAGATTCACACGCGATTGGCCTGTATACGTGTATTTCAGGGGTGCGCGGGAAGTTTCACATGCGATTGGGCCTGGGCACGTGTATTTCAGGGGTGCGCGGGAAGTTTCACACGGGATTGGCCTGGGTACGCGTATTTCGGGGGTGCGCGGAAATTTCACATGCAATTGGGCTGGGTACGTGTATTTCAGGGGTGCACGGGAAGTTTCACACGCAGTTGGCCTGGGTACGTGTATTTCAGGGGTGCGCGGGAAGTTTCAAACGCGATTGGCCTGGGTACTTGTATTTCAGGGGTGCGCAGGAAGTTTCACACGCGATTGACCTGGGTACATGTATTTCAGGGGTGTGCGGGAAGTTTCACACGCGATTGGAGTAGGGTACGTGTATTACCAGGCTGCGCATGAAGTTTCACACGCGATTTTGCTGTCAGAGCGGGGAACAAGTATTTCGGGGGTGCGCGGGGAGTCCTACACGTGAATTGGCAGTGTGGGTCACCCCAGGTGTTCCCTCTACACCCTCCACGGCCCCTGCAGACAGCCCACACCACAGGGGACTACCCCGCACCCCTGGTCATGTCCCGCAGGCAGCCCATCCACCATGGGCATGCACCCCAGCCAAGCCATCTGTCCGCTTGCACCACTGATCACCAATTCATGTCCCCTTGCACCCCAATCCCCCAGCAGTGCAGGGCACCTGCCAGCAGGCCCACACTCATGTCCCCCTGCACTCCCACCCCCCAGCAGTGCGGGGCACCTGCCAGCAGGCCCCCACTCATGTCCCCCACAACATGTCATCACGATCCACAATCATGGGCCTAGTGGCTACCCAAATCCCACCTCACGCCACCCCAGTCGAAACACACAACCAAGTATTACATACACCCCACATTTAAATCCCCATCACATGAAACATCCCAAATGGCAAGTATGCACATCAATACATGTCCATCACACACACACAATGGGTGCAAGTGAATGAGAAAACATGCATCGTGACATGCAGGAACCCAAGGAAAGCATACCACACAATGAAGTATCGAATAAAAATGTATTACACACAAAAGCAAGGGAATGAAATGAATCACACAATAATGTAAATAATAAATAAAAAGCTGCATGTCCAAAATATGAAAAAGAAGGTGTAAAACCAGAATAGAAATCAATCCGAAAGCAAATGGGTCCAAAGAAGACACTTCCCGTCCTGGGTCCTCCTGCCCTCTGGCCGATGCCTGCCCCTCCGATGTTGAAGGCCCCGAGCCATCATGGCTCCCACCTTGCTGCTGCTGCTGTGCCCTGGATCCTGCTGCCTGCACATCCTCCTCCGGCTGGGGTGCAGTTGTTGAGGTGCCCACCCCTGCTGGACGTCCGACTCCCGACTGTGGCAGGGATGTGTCCTCCACCAGCCTGGCCGCAGGGTCAGAGGCAGCTCCACAGGGCACACAGGTGACACATGGGTGGGAAGATGGCACGGACGACTGGCGCATAGGGGGTTCAGTTGAGGAGGGGGTCGGAACAAGGTCCAGAAAACAGAGGAATCCGGCCCTGGTGAGCTGTCCCAGTGGGTCAACGAGCCATGCAAGAAGACGTGCAGTCTGCTCATGAAAAGACTGCAGGTCAGCTCGCATGGCACGTTGACACACCGCCACCCCACCCAGGACAGGCTCAACCCATTGCCGGATAGCCACATCCGCAGGGAGAGGAAGGCCAGTTGGTGTAAGCCGATCCCCTCCCTGAGAACTGGTCTGGACGTTGGCATCCCTGCTGGTGCGGGATGATGCAGTGACAGGATCGGGGACAGGATTACACGCAGGCACCTCCGCGGCGGCCTGTGCTGCCTCCTGTCCCTGCCCCTGCACTGCACCACTAGCACCAGTGGAATCCCCACCTCCAGACCCCGTCTCTGTAACCTTGCGTGGCCTCCTCCTCCACCAAACCTCCCACCAACCTGGATGACTCCATGCCATCTTCCTCCGTCGGACCCTGTGGTGTCTCAGCTGCCCCTTCTGCTGCCCTGGGACGCGGCACCAGACTCCTCACTCCCCGACGAGATCACAACCTGGGAGGGGAGCCGGGCCTTGCGTCTCCGGCTGGCGGTGCAATCCCTGCCGCTGGGCTCCACAGCACCCTCTCCGCCCTCTTCATCAGTTGATGCTGCAGACAGGGAGAGATAGGAGACAGGCATCAGGGCACTGTACAATGGACTGATACACAGATGACAGTTCCACATGAGTGGCAGTGTCAAACTTCAGACATGGCATCACAATCCCCAACACACATGTCATTTGAAATCACACACATGAGCTATTCCACAGCCATATCACAACGGCCAGCACCATCCATACACATACAACAGCATGAGGAGCCAAAGATGAGCCAGACATCACATGAAACACAGGGAGTGCACTAGACATGCACACAAACCACCACACTTACATGCATGTGTACACCTCCACCAACTGTCACAGTGATGAGATCGGCATCCATGTCACATCTGGCAATCAGCCTTCTACATATCAGTGTCACATGCATCCATGTTGCATCACTGTTGCACCCTTGTCAAATACACACACATGCACATGTACACGGTGCAGATACATGCAGCTGGAACCAACATCCATGTGTGACACCACTACCATGCCAACTTACATACACAGTGATTCAAACATGTGTGCTCACACATATACATTTGGCCTGCATGCTTACCCACACATACACCATCCATGTGTCTCACACATGAGAGGACTCACATGTGTTAGCCTCACGGCCCTATACATACACATCCATACATGGCCCTACAAAACCACACTACTGGAACACCACCACACGCACAGCTTCCAATCAGTATGCATGTACACTTACCGCTCGATTCCAGATGGGTCTGCCTCTCAAGGACCTGGTCGTGGAGCGCTGGGCATATGCGTTCCAAGACCCTCATCTGGTGTTCCAACAGGTGGCCCCGGTGCCCCTTAGCATCCGCTGCCTTCAAGAGGCGCCGGGCCTTGTTGAGGGTCCTGGACGTGAAGTCCTCCCAGCGCTTCTTGACATGTTGGAGTTTGCGGACTGCCACCCCCTCCGCGTTGATGGCAGTCACGATGTCCGTCCAGATCCTGGTCCGTTCTTCCTTGTCGGCGTGCGAACATCCGAAGAGGGCATCATACTGCCCCAGGACTTGCTCCACCAGGACACCAACTTCAGTGGCAGTGAAGCTGGTGGCCCTCTGCCTCTCTGGCTGGGGGTTGCCAATGGTCTCAGATGGTGGTGTGCCCGACATGGCAACCCCAGAGGCAGGTGTGGGTGGGCAACTGGGTCCTGGGGCTGGGCTGTGGAGCGATGGTATCCCAGTCGGGAGTCATCAGTTCCAGCAGGGGTGGTCACAGCAACTGCACCCCTAGCTGATGTGCAGGCAGCAAATAGCAAGGCACGTGGGCAGCAGGCAGGCAGGCAGCAGCAGATGGCAGGTGGGAGCATGCTCGGGGCTCTTGGGGGCAGGAAATGGCCTTCAGGGCAGGAGCATGGTATTCCATGTGTTTTCGTGTGGCCAGCTTGATACGGAGTGATTTGGCACGTGAAAATCTTGCACGTCAGCGTGTAATTCGAGGAAAGGCCCTTAGCGCGTCAGCACACATACGCGATTCCATTGGATGAAAGGCCATAGCGCGTAGGCGCGTAAGTTACATGACGCGCGCGGGCGTTTCACTCATAGCACGTGATGACGGAGCACACGTGGAAAAACTGCACCTCCGAGTGTCATCGCGTGTAATTGGATGAAAGTGCCCGCGTACACGCGTCTCTGACGTGTACGTGTGGGCCAGTTTAAAAGCTGCGTGTAGGACGCCATTCCCTTGTACGTGCTTTTCCTGGAGATCGAGTGGGTGAAATCTGTACTTCTTGTCGGTTCACACGCGATTACTTCACAGCGTTTCTAGTTCGTACTCCCTGTTACCTCTGACAGCTATTTTCTGTTTTTTTCTTGGGCCCGTTTCCTCAAACAGAGTTCACTTCTCCTTTTGTCCTGTCTCCTCAGACAGCATACAATTCTTCTTTTGGCGGGGGTGTTGCCAACGCGCACACGCGTGTATTTTTCACGTTCTTTTTCCAGGCAGATGGTGAGATCCGCACGTACTTAGCAACTGTGCTTGCCCCGTGTGTCACCTTCCCCTTCAGAGGTCATTGTAGGCTGCGTGTATTACGCGTACGCTTATTTTTGTGTTTCTGGGTACCACAGCGTAGTGCGGGTTCATTTTTTCACGCACGTGGTCTACGAGGGGTTGCGTGCACGTTTATTTTTGATTTTCGGCTGCCTGTGCATTGCGTGACCCATCATATTCCCCCAGGGGTCACAGACAGCCTTGTTAGAGCACTAGGGTATGAATTCCATCTGGTATCCTACCCCTTTCACCCCCAATGGCCCAGGACAATAGTTTACTGCAACTCCCATATGCACAACAACATCAGTGCCATGGCTGGGAGGCGAGCAAGCGGTAAGGGAGGCAAAGGTGGCCGACCCTCAAAAGGTGGGCATGGTGGGCGCGGTAGGGGATGTGGCCGGGATTAGGGTGCCCTTATGCCCCCATGTGTGGAGGAACAATCAGGGACACCCATGCCCCCCCCATGGTTGAGGGAAACGTGGCTGACACCATCCAAGCTCAGCCCCTGTTGGACCAGCCCATTGTGGCACCTGACCTGGCACAGGATGACTCCCTGGCTGACTTCCAGGTCAGCAAGTCGAGGACATGTGTGGCGGTGCAAGTTGTTGTCACCAATCCACGTGTATGTGGGGCAGCTATGTCATCTGCTGCCCCAAGTATGCAGGGTGGGGAGGCTGCAGGGGCAGCTGCAGGTCCATCCGCCCCAGCTCTGACTCTCCCAGCCAGTTCAGTGTCATTCCCAGTCCATCAAACTGACGTTCCCCCTGCCAACATTACTCTGCAACCAATGCCTGCATCAAGGACTATGGTCATTGTGCATTCCCTCACTCCTACTACCCAGACCATCAGTGATTCTGCCCCTACTGACCAGAGCGGTGTAAGCCACTCTGGCTCTGCTCCACCTTTAAAGAAGAGGAAGAAGGGTGCTCTGGCATGACAGGCTGAGACCCCAGGCATGGCTACACACTCCGGTACCTCAAGGAAGCCTTGCTTCAATGATTCGGAACTTGATGCACTTGTGAGCTATGTGTTGGCACAAAGACAACACCTGGTCAACGTAAGGCACACTGGCAGACCATCGCCGACCACATAAGTGCCCTTGGATTTGTGAGGCGCTCAGCTGATGATTGCTATAATCGGTGGAACGACCTGAAACGCAGAGCAAAGAACAAGCTGGCCTCAAATCATGCCGCTACTCTGGTGACTGGCGGTGGGTCTCCACAAGAGGACAACAAACTCACTGAACATGAGTCTGTTGCTGGGACCTTCGTCACAGAGGAACAGATCCGAGGTGTGGGAGAACTACCAGATTATGACATTGTCCGGTGAGTGCCCATGCGTGTGTGTGTAATGCATGTGTATGTTGTTTGGGTGACGGGTTCTGATTGAGTGGCAGGTGAGGGTGTGTGTGACTGAGTAGTATGGGTCACCCATATGCTTCATCCAAAACATTCTGCGGCCTTGAATTTGGGTGTGACAGTATCCCTTCTGCCCACAGTAGTAATTTAGCGCAACATTACGGCAGTTGCCCTTGAGGTGGCATCATGCAAAAACATTGTTTGTATTTTTCAGTGTTCTTTCAGGCTGATTGTTTCAATTCTCCCACTTTTGCAACACATTCCTCAGCCCTATTGTGACATATGTGACTTGCTTCTGTCATTGAAGAACCCCACATAGGCCCACATGTGTCACCTTGGTAGTTGAATGATTTGACCATTCAGGCTGAATGAGTATTGTCCTGATCACATGATATTTTTGGGCCTGTTTGAATGTGGAACATGCTAGTTGTTTCCTGTCATGTTGAAGTGCACAACCATTGATGTGTACATGGCCCTGCAATCGCTGTATTTTTGTACACTGGATGTGTTGCAGTGTGTGGCACATGGCGTATCTTTTCACACTATGACATTTTTCATCTCTTCATGTCCATCTCACATGGATGGGTGACAGTACTCATTCACCGACATATGGATGTACTTGTGGAATGTACCGTGTCATTTATGTATATAGGACATGCCACTTACAGGCCAATGTGTGATGGCAGTGCTACCCAGCATGCAGCAAATGTTTTGCTCTTCCATCTTGGTGTCATCAGTGTCTGACTTTTGCCTCCCCTTCCAACTCTGTGACAGTGCATGCATGGGAGGGTTATAGTCATGTGGGACATGTGTAAATCATGTACTGGTTCTATAGCTTGTCAGGCCTATTTGTGTGCTATGGTGCTAATGCCTGTTTCCATTTTTTGTCTTTCATGTTTTTGCAGGGGATGACACACTTGATGCTGTTGAGGTTGAGGAGATGGTGCAGACCCAGGAGGAACCTGAGGCACAACCGGCCACCAGTGGGGGACGTGGTGTGGTGGTGGGTGAGAACCCACTCTTGCTGCAGACTATTCTGTCAAGGGGTGTCTCTAGGTGCACCTCCCCAGACCTCTATTCAGGTGCTGATTCGGATGATGAGACCTATGTGGCGTTGCAGGTAAGTGTTTCTGGAAGGGGTTCTGTTCTGTCCAACCCACCTGCACCAGGGGTAGAACCCTCTATGGGGATGTCAGTGTTGGTTAGTCAGCCTTTGGCGGTTACGGGTGCAGGGTCACACTCTACAACATTTGATCCTGTTCCTTGGCCAGTGGATCAGAGGGGGAATGCAGTCCTGCAGCCTCAGGCAGTGCGGGCACAGCAAGGCGCAGATCGCCTTGCCCCAAACAGGTGTGGTGCCCGCCGACGTGGTGGCCTTACGCCACCAGGCAATACCGCATGGGAACAATCCATGTACGGTATGGCAACCCAACAGGCAGCATCAGTTGAGATGATGGCTCAAGCAATGGAGAGGGTGGCCACTTCCATTTTCCCCCCCCTGAAAGGCAGATGGAGCAACTACAGTTAACAGACTCCATTTGCCAATCACACAGGGAAGACATGTTGGCGTCCAACAGGGACAGACGGACGGCACTGGAGACTACGCCAATCGATATCAATAGAGTCCCAGGGCCACAGGGAAGCCCTGAGGGTAGAAGTCCATCACCTCAGGGAGATTCTTGTTGACCTAGAGACTTCCACTAACTTTAGGACAGAACAGCAGCTGGAGCGGCTCACACGTTCGCTCTCAGCTGAGATGCAGGCAACTCGGGAGGAGATCCGGGCATCACGTCAGGTGCTGCATGGGGATCTCCGCACTATAATCCTCCAGAACGAGACCTTCCACACCTGCATGCTTGCTGCCATGGAGGACCATACCAGGGCTTTGCGTGGGCTGCCTCCCATAGCACCACCACCTCCTGTGGCCGCAGCAGAGGGTGTTCAGAGCGACAGCAGCAGTTCTCCCACATTGGCATAGCCGTGCAGGCCATGAGCCCATGAAGGTGTTTTTTTTCCCAAACATCCACACAGGCAGCTGTTGGTGCGCACCCTGTCCTCAGACCTCCTGGGTGTCGCCCCCCACCCCCCCCTGGCCCACACATGGCCATTTTTGATTTTTGAATATTTTTTGACAGTGTGTTGCCTTGTGTGGCTCCCATGGGCATCCACTGTATTCCGGCTGGGCACATGCAGGCTTGTCCTGAGTTTGGGTTCGATGCTTGGGTTCGTGAGACACACACCCCTCCTGCTTCCCGTTTCCATGTGCTTGCAAAGGGTGTGACCAAGTAAGTGACAGTGATGTACACAATGATGTTGGGCTCCCATGAGCTGTGTGGGCAGTCTGTAGTCAATACTGTGTAGACATTCCTTGTGTATATTGTTGTTGTATTGTCCACTGCATGTTGTAATTATGTATGCTTCTGCTTCCATGTCTCCCTCTAAATTTGCAGGTTCATTCCTCATGTCTTCACAAGGCCGTCTACTTTGGAGATGGAGTTCATATTGTATTCAGTACACAGACAAGTTTTGAAGCCTGCAAGACTACAGTTGGAAGGGGGCGATGTGTTGGCATATTCAGGTTGTAAGACTACGACTACTTTAACTTAGTACTGTCATATTTTAGTTATGTTTGAGCTTGTGTAGCTGCATTGTATTGTTGTTAAGTATTTGGTCATGTGTGTTGTTAGTTCAACATTACTGGGAGCATATTGTGTGTGGCCAGTTTCCATTAGGGACACTGTACTTTGTGACACTTGTGTCAGGTTTTCGGATTGCTTTGCTTGCTCTCACATAGCATGACATGCCATGGTGTGTTGGGTGGCGGTGCTGGGAAGGGGTTGGGTGACATGGCACTGTTCTCATGTTGTATTTTGCAAGGGGGTAATGCATTTAGCAGCATATGTGTCTTTTGATGACACAGCATTGGTGGTGTCTGTAGGTAGGGACCAATCTCAGGCTAGTATGGTTGTGACAGTTGACTGTCCCATATGTCATCATCAGACACAGCGCTACGCTGGACTAAATCATTCCTAGCAGACAGAACTGAAACCGTCTGGATCAAACCCTTCAAATCCACCCCACGAGTCAACGACTGTGGAGTACCACAAGGATCCTCACTATCTCCACCGTACTTCAACATCTACCAAACCCCAGTAATCAGAATCTTCAAGAAACACAACATCAAATGCTACAACTATGCAGACGACACTCAAATCATCTACAAGATCGAAGACACCCAAGCTGATCATTCAAACTTAACCGACTGTCTAAAAGAAGTCTTCAACTGGATGAATGCCAACAACCTGAAAATCAACCCAGGAAAAACCGAAATCCTGATCATAGCCAAAGACCAAGAGAAGGAAACCGCCATCCCGTGGCCAACGGAAATGGGATCTACACCATCACCATCTAAGGTAGTAAAAAATCCGGGAGTCCTGATGGACAACACCCTAACCTTAGAACCGCAAATAAACGCAACAATCAAGAAATGCTTCTTCCTCCTCCACACGGCAAGAAAAATACTACCTTTTCTCTCCTTCACAACAAAACACTCACCATCGTCGGCTTCATCATGTCAAGTATCGACTATGCAAACAGCCTCTACCTCGGTATACCGGAATACCTACTGAAGAAGCTACAACGGATCCAAAACACTGCAGCCAGACTACTCCTCAAACTATCCAGAAGAGACCACATCACCCCGGCCCTAAAAACACTACACTGGCTCCCAGTAAAACAGCATATCATCTTCAAAACAATGTGCATAACGCACAGGGCAATCAGCGGACAAGGAGCAGAATTCCTAAAAAAAAAATAACAATCTACAAGCCAACGAGACCGCTCAGGTCAACCAACGAAATCCGACTGGAACAAAAACCTTACATCAAGAAGAAACTCGGAGGCACCGCTTTCTACCACTTAGCCGCGAAAAGCTGGAACAACATCCCAAAAGTAATAAGGAACACCAAAGACCACCTTAAATTCAGAAAATTACTAAAAACCTGCCTCTTCAACACCGGAGACTAAAACAACAATAAGACAAACGACTCATCAAAAAAGGACATTGACAAACCCCTAGAACCGACAGAAGTACCCTGGGCACCAGTAGGGCTGACGCTGGACACAGGGGTCCACCCGCGAGACCCAGAGAAACGGATACAACTACTCCAGCCAACCCTTACCATCCCCCACCGCCCGTACAGCCACAACTAGGTTCCACGAGGCTGTGGAAAGGACAAGATACCACCAATCACCACACAACCGGGTGTATGGACACTAGCAGCGGCGCTAGTCATGTGGAGGGGGTGAGGAGCATGCAAGGTTATTAATAGAGCGGGCAGGGTGGACAGCTAGATCCTCAAACGGCCTCGAATGGAAAAACGGGCACGTACCTCCTGAGGCTCAGGGTGTACAAGCATCCCGTCGGGTAAGATTACACGAGCCCAATCGGTTCAGTCCAGGATAGAGATGACTAACGAATACCATTAACAATTTCCTTCTCTGCATACACCTCTCAAACTCCAAACCAAACACAACCACAAACCTCTAGCGCAGCAAACCACACGAACTTCACTACACTGCAACAACAAAACAAAAAAACACATAGACTCGCACATCAGCACACAACGACTACCGGCCGCATACACCCCAGGCCCAGCCGACGGAACCACCGGGCTGAGGCTGCCAACAGCACATCACTGCAATCTTGCACTTTTCCAGCCTCCACCCACTAACCCACCCCCCCCCCCTCTTTCAGAGCCGCCAGAGCGCCAGGGGACCACTCCGGTGGTGATAGTGCGCGGTACAAATGACCTTTAACATTAACATCATTGATTGTCAGCTGGTATGTGGCAGGGCTGTGTGCACTCCACAGGGGTGTCATTCTAAGTGAAGTAATTAGCCACCAGCTGCGTTCGGGCTGCCTCACCCAGCGCCCTTTCCCCTCCCATGCGCAGCAGGCGTGCATGTGGTTGGGGATGTGGGGGCACCACCATGTCCACCGACGGGCCCCGGCGTGTTGCAACGTTGTGCAGGACACATGCTGCCACTATGATCCTGCACACTAATGGGGGAGCGTATCGCAGCTGCCCGCCAGAACGGTCAATGGAGCGAAAGCGTGACTTGAGCACTCCGAATGTGCGCTCCACTATGCCCCGGGTTGCAATATGGGCTGTGTTGTATCCAGGGACGTCATTTCACCAAAATGCCAGGGGTAGCGGAAGTGACATCACAGTGCCACACCCCCAAGAGTGACATCACAGGAAGTGGTCATTTGACCACACCCCCACAGGAAGTGGTGTCATTTGACCACACCCCACCGGAAGTGATGTCATTTGACCACACCCCCACCATGACATCACAGGAAGTGGCCTCATAAAGCATTATCCCTCAGTGCACTAAGAAAAAAATGGTTACGATATCAGTGTATTGTGACATTTCATACAAGAATGGATCATCATATGTAGCAGTGTCAAGGTCCATGTTGCCATGTGAAGTATATGAACCCCAATCCCCTCTTTCTGTGGCTCTGTCCTGTTTTTTCAACAGGACTACAGAGCGAAATCACATTCTGGGGGACAGGGACGGATAGGTGGGCACGGGGATAGGGGAAAGCCAGGATAAAAGGGGAGAGGGAGAATATTTCACCAGAAAACATGTATGGCATCCTCAGTTTTTAATGATTCGTCTTGTGTTATTTTGGCTGCCAAAAGATTAGTTCAAAATGTGTTCAAGGCATACAGTGCATTACTGAGTGATACAAACTTCAGTACCAAAAGCCTCATCAGTCCTGTCCCCATATCTTATGGGCAAAAAAATCCTGGCTGCATTTTGCATTACTCCCACACTCACCAACACTCTTTACATGCCTAGGTTTCTGTTCCTACATGTTCATTGTCATCCACACCCCGCACCTCTCCATAATGGTACACATTCCAACAATTAGTACTATCATATAGATTTTGGGATAATGCCCAACAGTTGCTCTTCCTTCACTCTGATCATAAGACTTAAAATGTAGTTTCTTACCAGATTGAGCAGAACAGTGGCTTGACAGACGTGCCGGTGCTGCTGTTTCAATGGCATGTGAGGTGAAGATTCTGACTCGAAGGCAGGTTGTTTCTTAGGTGACCGGAAACAAGAGGAGAGGTCTGTGAGTGTTCAATGGCAATAGATCAAGAAGACACAGAACTCTGGTAGTGGAGCTGCAGGTGTTTGGCAGAGAAGAGGCTGCAAGTATGGCAGGTGCTGTTTTGAGGTCACAGAATACTGGCTGTGAGGCCGATGGTGCCGGGCTGGTTATAACAGAGGACACTGACTGGGTGTGTCTCATCATTGCTTGGTTGACTACAAATCAAGGATACGGTGCTGGCATTGTCAAGACAGAACTGTAGCTGGGGGGCAGCTGGTGACTGGCTTAAAGGAAGCTGCTGCTTAGATGGCTCATCATAGCTTTATTGACTGGAAATGAAGAAGAGCCAGGCGCAAATCGGATAGCAAATGTTTTCATGACACAAAACTCCAGCTGTGCTGCAGCTTCTGGCTGACTTGTCAAGAAGATGCTGATGGAGGCTACTCAAATTCTAAGAGACTGGCGGTTGACAGCTGCTTGTGGCTGTGCTACTAGTAGTGCCTGTCTGGCTTCAAAGGAAAATGCTAATTGAATGTCTTTTTGTTGCTTAGACTGAAAATATGTAGGATGCCGGCAGTGTGGCAGATGCTGCCATTTTAAAGACACACATGATGTTTCTGACGTAATGGTCCATTGTTGCTTAGCTCACTGGTAAAAAATAGGATGTTGACAAAACTCAACAGCATACCATGCAGTGTTTTGAAGATAAGACAAACTGGTTGTAGTACATGAGCGATATATCATAGCTGACTTCATGAGGAGAAGAGGCTGGTAGTGTAGGAGAGCACCAGATGGTGTTGGTGCTGGTTAGGTCTGCGTGACTTGAAAAGAAAGACCTAACTGGAAATTTTAGCTATAATCTAACAGTGTCAAAGAATATAATGGTTCATCTTTTCAGAGGATACCTCCTGTGTCGCATGTCAGAAAATTGGTCAATGGCATCACTCAAATTTACCTCATTAACCTCCATAGGTTCACATGCCATTACCAACAAATCACTAAGTCTGTTGTCTCAACATCTATTTCGCAAATTGTTTTTAACTCTTTTCAAACAGGAGAAGAACCTCTCATTTGTTGCAGTTGTAATCGGCAATGCAAGAACCAGATCCAACAGGTTTAGGACATCAGAAAAGCCTGTTGAATATTCATTGAGATAGTACCTGACCGAGTGAATACCTGCTATTGCCTTGTCAGATAAATAGCTCCTTACAGTGTCAAGGCCTGAATGCAATGCAGCATAATCGACTTGGGGCCTTAGGTATTCCCGAGCAAGAAAATCTGCAGATGAGTCCTCCAAGAAATTTTTAGCCCTTGGATTGAACATGCCGGCAGCCTTGATAAGCCCCACGTTATCTATAAAACGAGCATCCAACTCTCTTACAAACCTATCCAAGGTGGAGAAAAACACCTCTTGCTTTATCCGTTCAGTCTGTGGCATTCGATCCTCAGAGTGCTCATAATGCCCAGGCCACTTCCCTACAGTAGTACCAACAAGGTATTCTTTGAGTTTGCTGCTCAGTTGGTGCTGCCTTACCAGTAAAGCTCTGCGGTCGTAGTCTTCAACTGTTTCAATACCACATTTTTCTGCCAATTCCGTTGCATCATTGATGATTTTCACCCAATGGCATTCTTGTCGAAGGTTGACGAGGGCAGTTCTTGTCACTTGAATTAGGTGACTCGCATCTGGCAAATCAAGATTCTTTAGTAGACATGCACATGATCTTTTAATGTGTATGAGTAACTAGGTACATCATAATTATTAGAAAAACCTTTCAGTTTTTCAGTTAAAGCATTTTTACTTGCTTACAAAATACTGCCGTGGGGAACTAGATTAACATTTTTACTCCCTACAAATCATTTTACTTCCAAGTTTACAAAATAGGGAATACAATAGTCCCACTTCAAAATCTTATCTGCAGCACTGAGTACATACGTAAGCAGTGATTTCAAGTATTTATTTTCGTAGCTTACTTTTAGGTCAGTCCTATCTGTCAGGGTAATACTTTACATTTGAGAGATTAACAGTTGCAACCTGTTCAAACTCTGCCCCTAAGAAAAAAGGAAACCCGTGGGTCCAAAAAAACAGAAGTGAAGCATGCGTTCAGTGTCATACAGTTTGGAGTTAATTTTGTGGTGTTCTCTGATTAAATGGAAGAGAAACAACCATCTTTAGTGTTGAAACAACTAGGACAAGGCTGCAATGCATAAATAGATGTGGACTAACAGATCAGATTGTTAACATATGCTTTACATTTTCAATATGTTCCTTCACGTTCATTTACCTCACAGCGGTCACAGATAAGGCTGGATGTCAGCTGCTCAATGGTGGTACTGTTTGCTGGCGTTGAGAACACAGAAAGGAAGGAACTCCCACATGAAGATGCAGGTCTGAAAATAATAACAAAATATCAGAAAGATTCATTTGCGCAACACCAGACCATATTAATTTTGAATAGAGTTTTAGAGTTCTGGGGGGCACGCATCATGCAAAGACAAACTGGACCACAGAGGCTTTGCACATGACAGACCTAGAGACTGACTTCAGGCCCGGCAACGATTCATCTTTCTGTGACTCAGAGGGACGCATGTTATGCACCATTGCCCTAGGATCTCTAGGAACTAGCTCTGTAGGCCGCAGCAGGCCCAGGCTGAGTGTGTGACTCAGGCAAGGAGCAGTTTACTTAATGTCGTGTCACAATGTAAAATCCTAGTTAAATGCATTGCAAAATGTATAAGCTGCAAGCCACAAATGATTTCATCTGCCTGTGGTTAATTTAAGCAGTTTAATTTGCATAAGCTGTTGCTGTAAACTGGGCTCAGGAGGGCACATGAACACAGTGGCGAGGGGCAATGGGCACATGGGCAAAGTGAAAAGGGGCACATGGACACACTGGCTGGGGTCAGGGGCACATGGAACCGGCGATGACTTATCTTACAGCAGGAAGTAAAAATGCCTTCAATCCCTCCCCCACATGATCTATAAAAGACAAAATGTAACGTTAGTAAAACGAATTTGGTGCTGGCGGCATCAGCGGCTTGCTTACTTTCCCTAATGTAAAGCCGCTGCCGTGCCAGCACTGAATTCATTATACTAACATACTTGCCAACCCTACAGATTTAGGCAGTAGTCTACTGCTTTTTAAGCGCCCTACCGCCTACAGATTTCAGTGACCGATCCTACTGCATTTTACAGTGGCAGGTAATTTGTGACTCTAAGGCCGGCTGCAGGACATAGCATGCAACACATTAGTCTGTCTGTACAGTGGGCTGGTAGGTGATTTACTTTTTAGTCCAAGTTTAAACGTGTCATTTTTCTGCACTGGCCATGGGAGCAAGCGGGCTAATGTGTTGGCAGGCAGGTTAAGGAATGGAGAAAAGGTGAAGGAGCGAGGAAAAATATGCTTTGGCAAATTCAACAGTTTTGTGTAGGCATAGAGTAGAGATTTGTCAGGCACTGCCAAACTGTAGTACCTGGCGGTAAAATGGCAACAGCTGGAAAATAGTTTGATTACCTTTGTGTATGAAAGCAATTCCTGGCAAATGCCTATCTAATACCTTTGCACAAGTGAAAACGGTTGGCTTTGTGAATGCTTGTTTTTAGCAGGACTTCAGTGCAAGGAACAGATTTAAATCAAGTGGCGGAATTCACACTTGGTTAAGACATTTGTATTATACCATTAGCATTTACACCTGCAAGTTAGCCATTGACTCACCATATTACTTAGAAATGACACTGGTAGGCCAAAGTCTGATGTTACTTCTTGATAGAGCTAGCTCAAAGAGATCCTTGAAGGATATGTTTTGGGCAGAAAGGGACGTGTAGCAGGGGTGTTGCTAGGTCTGGAAAAGATCCAGGGCTCTGCTAATTTTGGGACTGTCGGGACTGGGGGCTAGCTAGCCTTTTTGGTTGTTACCCCTGAGCTTCTATCTGGGGCTACAACCAAAAGAGACAGGGCTAGAGCACCACTCAGCCCCCCCCCCCCAAGCAATGCCTCTGACAGGTAGTAGGTGGGAATAGACATGGGGATTAGCATGGCATGGGGCATATAATGGATGGGTAAATAACCAAACAAAACTCGCAAGCGGTGTTGCCCTCCTCATAATTCATCTCCCTCCTAGTCGTACTCCAATGTAATCCTTTTGGCTATTAGGTGAGGCTTAAGTACCACTTAAAAGGTCCAACTAAAAATCCATAAGGAGACCACCGAAGTGCCCCCTCTCCTCCCTGGTAATTAAAAAAAATAGAAGGGGTATCCCAGTAACAGGGCATCCGTGGGGGCATGCAATGGCAACCTGTGAGGGCTCCACTGCAGGGGGAGAATGGCCGCGTCCCTGACCTGCGCAGAATATCGACGCTGAGATGTGTAAAGAAAAACAAGGAAAATACAGGTAAATGGGCCAGATGTAGAAGGATGGGGGGCAGGGAACGGGCAAGAGCTTGTGGATGCGTTCACAGTGGCATAAATTCAAATATGCCACACTCCATTTAGGATTTGCTAGACACGGTTTGGTTTTAACAATGCATTCTGGGCCCGGATTGTGGAACTTGTAGTATTGGATTTCCCCATTATAAATACAGGACTAGATGTCCCAGAATGCATAGTTAAAACCAGGACTGGGTTATCATCTCACCAAAGAAATGGGGCTTGTTGGCATGCATTGGTGCGGCCAACTTGAAAAAAAGACCCACAAAATAATGACTCGAGGAAAAATGACCATGGTCCGCAAATACAACACCAAGTCGCTCACATTCAACATGCAAGGCAGACTGGAAAACACGTGCTCTTTTTGTTAGAACACCTGAGTTGGACCAAAACCTATTGAAAACTCATAATCACATAATAATTAAGGGCATCCAAAGGAATACATGTGTGCATACTACTAATTTACTTGCTTTTGAGAGCGCACCAGCAAAACGGAAACACAAGGTTTTTTTGCAATCGTTATGTTAAAAGATCTGACTGCATAATGTTTCGTGCCCAGTTTATCAGGTGATGGTAATGTTTCTGCCTACCTAGAAGACCTCTTGCAAGGTCAATTTATAGTTAAAACGTTGGCATAATGTTCTGGTATGCGCAGCTATCACTTTAGCACCCATGCAAGTGCAGACAACGCCACTATGAAAAAGTACATTTTGCGATCAACAGACTTTAGTGATTTATAACAACATGATCAGGGTTGGCCTTAAGGGATATACGGGTTTTCTGCGTGAGAAACTAACATAGTGAGCACTGTGGGATAAAGGCAAATCTCCTCGTGTCCCTTTATATGTTATATGGCATTTTTTATATAAATTCCTACAATCACATCATCGCCAATAAAATAGGGTATACATGCAACAAAAATAAATCGAGTGCATACACTGAAATGCAATGGAGCTCAACATCATTAAAAAAAAAACAAGCCTCTCTCTGCAGTGTTCAAACACCCTGGCACCGAAAGTGTTAAGGCATACTGAAGACACTGTCCTCCAAGCTGATGTTCCTGAAAATGCAGGAGGGACTCCGTTTGGCCACGAGATCTACTGCACACACTTGCATCTTGTGACTGCTGATCTGAAGTGCACAGGGCACGCGGAGGGGGGGGGGGGTGCGTGTGTGTGTGTTATTATTCCTCATATCTTCAAATGGACAGAAGGTATGCATGCAAGCCGCTGCCAGCACAGTGACTCAGACTGAGTAACGAGGGCCGGGGGAGGATGCGAGGGGGCCCATTTCAAAAAGATCTCTGGGGCCCCTTGCCTTCTGCTGGGAAATCCCACCTGCATATATCAATCACAAACATGTATTGATGTGCTGTAGTTGACGGTGTTCAGATGCAAAATGCCAACAGAAACTGTATATTCGCTTTTTTGCTGCACAGGAGACATTCATTGGTGGATTTGTGTATCCCAGGAACACATTTTTGACATTATAAGGCATGGGAAGAATTATTGGGAAATTCTCCGTTTGGTTTCTCAGGCTTAACAACATGAGTGAGGTCCTGCCTCGACCAATTTGTCCACTGGACCTTAGGGCACTGGTTGTGTAAGAGGTGGTTGTAAAGGAGGCACGAAAGGCTGTAGAAGCAAATCCTAAATCAGCCTTTTAAAGTATGAAGTATTTGCTGGTGACTTGAGGTTTTGAAACCACTCAAAGAAGTGATCCTCACATGCCACCTGTGAAGTAAAGGAGATGAGACCAGGGATCAGATGGGCAGTTGGGGTGGGTACCAGTAAGGTTGCCTGGGCTGAGGTGAACATGGGTCTGAATACCTCAATAACCAAAAAGCCAGGGAATGCTGAATGGACCAAGACATGGTGGACATTGGTGATCAATCCAGCCTAGGGGGTAAAGGCCCCTCTTGGGACCAGAGGCAGCTGCAATGGTCTTGACTGATCGCTGCAAGAAGTATGGTGACAATCCTGTGGCGATTACCTCACCGAAGTTTAATCAGGCATAGTCAAAATGCTTCACCACAAACCACCTTTTTGGATTACATGACGCAGGAGATGGCTTCAGAGTTTTCTTCAGTCTGGCTGCTACCTTGCCATTAGAGAATTCAATCAGAGCCCTGCTGGAAAAGGTGTAGTGACTTAGAAGAGTTTTTAAAGCTACTCACCTATGTAACCCAGCCCCTGGGGAAAAGACAGATACAGATTGGTCCCTAGAGACAGGTGAGCATTGTAGCCAAATGGAGGGAAAGAGAGAACCAGAACCAGCAGGACCACAGTATAAAAGGAGACTGAAAGAAATGCAGAGTGAGGGTTGCAGGGTTGAGGTCAGGAGGTGTGACGGTGGATGAAGAAACCGGGAGGAGGACAGACAGAGAAACGGACTGGTGGAGTGTTGTTGGCAGAATTGGAGCAGAGTGCAGGTGAGGTATCTCAGAGTGATACTAGCTGAGTATGTGTTGTGTAGTCTAGTGTGAGGAGGGGGGCTGTGTAAAAGGTGAGTGAGAAAGATAGAGAGGGAGAGGTGTAAGGGGGATTAGAGAGCGAGTCAAAGCGAGAGCGTGTGTATGGTGATAATGGGTGGAGAGAGTGCAAGACAGTATTGGTGAGGGTGGGGAGAAGCAGAATGGGGTGAAGACAGTGGTAGGAGATAGCCAGAGAGAGTGTTGTAAGGCATGGCTAGAGAAGAGTGGTGAATTGAGGAGATGGTTTTAGTGAGAGTTGAGGAGATGGGTGTAGTGTGAGGAGAGGGGTTTAGGGATGTCTAGGCTAGGGAGGGAGAGACATTGGGGGGGAGTACATGGGAGACATCAGAGGGACACCCAATAAAGTAACCCCCCTTCCACCTCAGTGCATTCCATCAAGCAAATCTACCTGCTTCAAATATTGATCTATCCATATCCACCCCTCTCAAAACTGAACAATCTACACATAGATAACCATAACAGTCGATATACTGTTTTTTTTTTTTAAATGAAAAATACAAACCCTTGATTCTTCTTGGGGACTTCACGCCAATAGCTTGACCTAACTTCAGAGGGATTTGATCAACTCCTTATTAACCCCCAGTAGCCCAAGCGTGTACATATTGACGCTGGAGCAGGGCTACCAGCCCCCAACCCAACAATTATGTCTGGGGACAAAAGACCATTCGGCATCATGGGAGTATTAGCCTTGGAGCCAAGTTATTTTCCTCTAGTAAGCACCAAACAGGTGTGTGTACTCCGAGGGTTTAGCTCATCGGAAATGGCCAGATGAATGCTGCAAAACAAGATGCCGGTCTGTTTTAGAAATAGCCAGCCTGCAAAGGGTCGACAGATAGCTGGTATCAGATATTTTGTTGACATTGACTATAGGCCATTGCTTTTAGGCCCAGTGTAATACAGAAAACCTGTTTGCTAATGGGGGTAATAAGATCCCAAAGCAGGATACCAAACTTAGGTGCATAGTAGTGGAGTGGAAATGTATGCTGCAAACAGAGCACACTTTGAAAACATGCTTTATGGCATACGGCAAAGCGAAACAACGACAACGTATTTAAATAAAGGCAAGCCGTATATAACAGAAAAACATGTTCTTACCAAGAAAAGATGTCCTATTTGTTGTACAATTTATTTCCATTTTATGAATCAATTCTACACTGTTTTTGGGCTGCAAGTCTCCTAGACCAGCATGACACTGTGAACATGGGGCTCTGGGTGCTTGTAGAGGTGCTGGGGTGACAGTTTTCTGAGGCACTTTAGGAGGGTCTCTTTAGTAAAAATGAATTTTGTGCTGCTGCTGCCGTCGGCACCAAATTCATTTTACTACATTGCAAATATGTGCCGGCGGCGGGCAGCTTAACAACATTGTAAGCCGCTGCCGGCCGGCACATATTTGCATGTTAGTAAAATGAATACGGTGCCAACGGCAGCAGCAGCACCAAATTCATTTTACTAACGTGCAAATATGTGCCGGCGATGGCTTGCAATGTTAAGCTGCCGCCGGCACATATTTGCAATGTAGTAAAATGAATTTGGTTCTGCTGCTGCCGTCGGCACTAAATTCATTTTTACTAACGTGCAATATGCGCCGGCACAGAGGCAGCTTAACAACATTGCAAGCCGCCGCCGGCACATATTTGCACGTTAGTAAAATGAATTTGGTGCCGACGGCAGCAGGCAGCAGCACCAAATTCATTTTACTAACGTGCAAATATGTGCCGGCGGCGCCGGCTTGCAATGTTGTTAAGCCGTGGCGGCTTAACAACATTGCAAGCTGCCACCAGCACATATTTACACGTGAGTAAAATTAATTTGGTGCTGCGGCCGTCGGCGGCGACCGCCGACCGGTGGCATGGCGGTCGACTGGACTGACTTACCTCGAACTCACTGGCCTGGCCTCCAGTGGGGTGGATGATCGTGGATGGATCAATGCTTGCCTGGACACAGCAGCCTCAGAGAAGAGAACCACCGACCACACACGTTTTCCGCTGCTCGCCGCACGTGCAATAATCAAAATGGAGGCCAATACAAGCGTCGCAGCACGCTGTGGCCACGCCCCCTCCTCCTCTGATTGGTCAATGGCCAGAGGTCGCAAGAGATCGACAGGGGTCGCTGGCCAATCGCCAGCAGTCGCTCTTGCGACCTCTGGCGACCCCCAAATGACATCCCTGGTTGTATCTTACCTCGGGTGGCGTGGTGGGGTTCCGAATTGGCGTAATCATGTGGGTGCTCAGAGAGTAAGCACTGTCCCCTGGGGAGGTGGTGATGGGTATCATTAGTAGGGTTGTGACATTACTCAGTATCTGGCATGCATGCATGTGCTGTGGCATTTATACTCACCAAGCAGCCATGTATCGCCAGGTTTAGGGTTGACATTCTGTAAATGAAACTGTCGTGGGTGGACCCTGGATAGTTGGCATATACTGAGGTGATGATTCCCTTGGCATCACATACTACCTGCACGTTGATGGAATGCTAGTGCTTGCGGTTTCTATAGATGTGATCTGATGCCCTGGGGGGACGTAGAGCCACATGGGTGCAATCAATGGCACCTAGGACTTTGGGGAATTCTGCCACCCCGTAGAAATCCTGGACGGCAGCCTGCCTTTCCGCAGGTGTTCTGTGTAGGTGTATGTGCCTGTGGACTGATGGGGGTGCAGTCATGATGGCCAGGACCTGGTGTAGGCAGCGTGACTGTGTGGCCTGTGACACCCCCCCCCCCCCACTATGGCACTTGTCTGCTGAAATGATCTGGTGGCCAAAAAGTGCAGTACATTGAGGACCTTCTCGAGGGGGCTGAGTGCTTGGGAGCAGAGGGTGGGTGATGTGAGGTCATCCTCCCACTCACTGACCAGGTCGAGTATTATGTGAGGTGGAAACCTGTACCTCCCAAACACCTGGTCATCAGGCATCCCCAAAAAGGCTGGTTCTGGGTGTGAAAATTCTGGGCCTGACTATCATCCTCCTCCTCCGGTATCCCACGACCACCACTGCTGCTAGGAACGGTATATTCATCCTGGCGTCTGAGCTTGCTTGTTGTTTGTGCGCACTTTTATACTGTACGGGTCCACGTACGCCTGCTTCCTGCTGGCGTACGTGTTTCCGGATTAGCACGTCTTTTTTTGCACTGGCGTTCCGCGCATTTGCCTCCTGTACTTCCCCGCCCACCTCAGTAATACGCGTACCCCGCTCGCCCAGGCCCAATTGCGTGTAAAACTTCCCGCGAGCCCCTGAAATACACGTACCCCGCTCGCCCAGGCCCATTTGCGTGTAAAACTTCCCACAAGCCCCTGAAATACACGTACCCCCCCCTCGCCCAGGCCCATTTGCGTGTAAAACTTTCCGCAAGCCCCTTAAATACACGTACCCCGCTCGCCCAGGCCCAATCGCGTGTGAAACTTCCCGCGCACCCCCGAAATACATGCTATTTTTGACACAGGGGGTGTCTGTGTTTGTCGCGTACCCCTTTGCACGTCATTTGTCCTAGAGGGCCCAGTATGGGACATTCATCAGAGCTGTATATACGTGCTTTTTGTTAGTGCACATTTTTTTAATGCGCAAGGACGCTACCCCCTGCCTTCGTGTGGCGGACTTGTGTTGATGTACATAGTTGACTTTTGGTTTGTGTCATGAGATCGCCATTTCACTGCTGGCGGGTGGGGGTGCAAGGGGACATGAGTGGGGGCCTGCTGGCAGGTGCCCCTGACTGCTGGGGGGTGGGGGTGCTGGGGGACATGAGTGGGGGCCTGCTGGCAGGTGCCCCTGACTGCTGGGGGGGTGGGGGTGCTGGGGGACATGAGCGGGGGCCTGCTGGCAGATGCCCTGCACTGCTGGGTGGTGGGGGTGCAAGGGGACATGAGTGGGAGCCTGCTGGCAGGTGCCCCTGACTGCTGTGGGGTGGGGGTGCTGGGGGACATGAGTGGGGGCCTGCTAGCAGGTGCCCTGCACTGCTTGGGGGTGCAAGGGGACATAAGTGGGACATGGATGGGGGCCTGCTGGCAGGTGCCCCTGACTGCTGGGGGTGCTGGGGGACATGAGTGGGGGCTTGCTGGCAGGTGCCCTGCACTGCTGGTGGGTGGGGGTGCTGGGGGACATGAGCGGGGGCCTGCTGGCAGGTGCCCTGCACTGCTGGGGGGTGGGGGTGCAAGGGGACATGAGTGGAGGCCTGCTGGCAGGTGCCTTGCACTGCTGGGGGGTGGTGGTGCTGGGGGACATGGGTGGGGGCCTGCTGGCAGGTGCCCCTGACTGCTGGGGGTGGGGGTGCTGGGGGACATGAGTGGGGGCCTGCTGGCAGATGCCCTGCACTGCAGGGGGGTGGGGGCGCTGGGGGACATGAGTGGGGGGAATGCTGGCAGGTGCCCCTGACTGCTGGGGGGTGGGGGTGCTGGGGGACATGAGTGGGGGCCTGCTGGCAGATGCTATGCACTGCTGGGCGGGGGGGGTGCAAGGGGACATGAGTGGGGGCCTGCTGGCAGGTGCCCCTGGCTGCTGCGGGGTGGGGTTGCTGGGGGACATGAGTGGGGGCCTGCTGGCAGTTGCCCTGCATTGCTGGGGGGTGGAGGTGCTGGGGGACATGAGTGGGGGCCTGCTGGCAGGTGCCCTGCACTGCTGGGGTGTGGGGGTGCTGGGGGACATGAGTGGGGGCCTGCTGGCAGGTGCCCTGCACTGCTGGGGGGTGCGGGTGCAAGAGGACATGAGTGGGGGCCTGCTGGCAGGTGCCCCTGACTGCTGGGGGGTAGGGGATGCTGGGGGACATGAGTGGGGGCCTGCTGGCAGGTGCCCCTGACCGCTGGTGGGTGGGGGTGCTGGGGGAGATGAGTGGGGGCCTGCTGGCAGGTGCCCCTGACTGCTGGGGGACATGAGTGGGGGCCTGCTGGCAGGTGCCCCTGACTGCTGCGGGGTGGGGGTGCTGGGGGCCATGAGTGGGGGCCTGCTGGCAGGTGCCCCTGACTGGTGGGGGTGCAAGGGGGCATGAGTGGGGGCCTGCTGGCAGGTGCCCTGCACTGCTGGGGGGTGGGGTTGCTGGGGGACATGTGTGAGACATGAGTGGGGGCCTGCTGGCAGGTGCCCCTGACTACTGGGGGTGGGGGTGCTGGGGGACATGAGTGGGGGCCTGCTGGCAGGTGCTCCTGACTGCTGGTGGGTGGTGCTGGGGGACATGAGTGGGGGCCTGCTGGCAGGTGCCCCTGACTGTTGGGGTGGTGGAGGACATGAGTGTGGGCCTGCTGGCAGATGCCCTGCACTGCTGGGGGTGGAGGTGCAAGGGGACATGAGTGGGACATGAGTAGGGGCCTGCTGGCAGGTGCCCCTGACTGCTGGGGGATGGGGTGCTGAGGGACATGAGTTGGGGCCTGCTGGCAGGTGCCCTGCACTGCTGGGGGATGGGGGTGCTGGGGGACATGGGTGGGGGGCCTGCTGGCAGGTGCCCCTGGCTGCTGCGGGGTGGGGGTGCTGGGGGACATGAGTGGGGGCCTGCTGGCAGGTGCCCTGCACTGCTGGGGGGTGGGGGTGCTGGGGGACATGAGTGTGGGCCTGCTGGCAGGTGCCCTGCACTGCTGGGGGGTGCGGGTGCAAGGGGACATGAGTGGGGGTCTGCTGGCAGGTGCCCCTGACTGCTGGGGGGTGGGGGTGCAAGGGGAAATGAGTGGGACATGAGTGGGGGCCTGCTGGCAGGTGCCCTGCACTGCTGGGCGGTGGGGGTTTTGGGGGACATGAGTGGGGGCCTGCTGGCAGGTGCCCTGCACTGCTGTGGGGTGGGGGTGCTGGGGGACATGAGTGGGGGCCTGCTGGCAGGTGCCCCTGACTGCCGGTGGGTGGGGGTGCTGGGGGACATGAGTGGGGGCCTGCTGGCAGGTGCCCCTGATTGCTGGGGGGTGGGGATGCCTGGGGACATGAGTGGGGGCCTGCTGGCAGGTGCCCTGCACTGGTGGGGGTGCAAGGGGACATGAGTGGGGGCCTGCTGGCAGGTGCCCTGCACTGCTGGGGGGTGGGGGTGCTGGGGGACATGAGTGGGGGCCTGCTGGCAGGTGCCCTGCACTGCTGGGGGTGAGGGTGCTGGGGGACATGAGTGGGGGCCTGCTGGCAGGTGCCCCTTGTGCTGGGGGTGGAGGGGGTCATGCGTTGGTGATCAGTAGTGCAAGCTGACATGTGGCTTGCCTGGCGGGCATGCCCATGGTGGATGGGCTGCCTGTGGGACATGACCACGGGTGCAGGGTAGTCCCCTGTGGTGTGGGCTGCCTGCAGGGGCCGTGGAGGGTGTAGAGCGAACACCTGGGAGGAGCCACACTGCCAATTGACGTGTAGGACTCCACGGCACCCCCGAAATACACGTGCCCTGCTGAAATCGCGTGTGAGACTTCCCGTGAACCCCAGATTTACACATACCCCGCTCGCCCAAGGCCACTCGCGTGTGAAACTTCCCGCGCACACCTGAAATACACGCACACGCTATTTTTGACACAGCGGGTGTCCGTGTTTGTCGCGTACCCCTTTGCACGTCATTTGTCCTAGAGGGCCACAGTATGGGACATTCATCAGAGCTGTATATACGTGCTTTTTGTTAGCGCACATTTTTTTTCTTGCGCAGGGAGGCTACCGCCTGCCTTTGTGTGGTGGACGTGTTTAGGCATGTGCGCGTCTTCGCCCGTGCGCTGGTTTGCCCTATACGATTCCATGAATACGTGTTGTAGGCGAGCGTGTGGGCGTTCCGTGCACTTGCCTCCTGTACTTCCCCCGTGATGCCCACATTTTCACGCATTGTTCCCCATTCCGCGTGTCACACCCCATGTTACGCCTACTTTTGTTATGTGCGCCGCGCTATGTGCGCTTTCGCTGTGGCCGTAGCGCACGCCGTTAGATGAATTGTACGCCGGCGTGCACCACGCAGATTTTCAGCGCACATCCCAGATTTTACTCGCGCACGGACTTCCATGAATCGATGTGCGCGGGTTTTGCTGCGATTTTCGCACTTGCACTGCGATTTTCGCGCTTGCACTGCGACTCGCACAGTTTTGCATATTTGCACAGGAATTTTCAGCACACATTGATTCCATGAATCGGGCTGTTCATCTTGTGTCCAAGCTCATATACTTCAAATATACACACATTGATGAAGTTGAATTTTTTTAGACTAATTAACAACAAGACACCTTTACAAAATCTAATCAATCGCTTTCAGGCCTGGATCACGTAGCCAAAAACCTCGTCCAGCAAGTTGTAGTGTGGAAATTGGGGGACCGATATGGAGTGTTTGGACATACTGAGTTGTGTAATGTAAGGTCTTTATTGTATGGGACCATGTCTAGCCCACATGGATACCTTGTTTGTGTCTGACTTGGCCCTCTGTGCACATCCTCCTCAGAGCTGCTCCATAGACCATCTTCACCAACAGTCTTCAAGGGCAGCGATTGACTTCTGGGTAATTGTGGTTTACCTTATGCTCTTCTGCCACCTAAGGGATAGCCACAGACAGTGCAATCAAGTGTTTGAAAAGGTACACTCAACCACAGGATCGAGCACTATGAAAATGATTTTCAACTCTCCTAAAAAGCTCAACCGTAGTTATGTAGATTTTACTAGACCTGCACTCTATCTTTTAGTCTGTTGCCATATTTTCATGTTATCGAAAACACGATTCGCCTTTACCTGGAAATGACATAGGCTATTATAGGAAACAAGGGTTGGTTGAGGGAAGATGGTAAAAGGAGGGAAAGTTTATTTTAAATTAATGGACATTCATTCATTGGATGCCATATCTGTGAATGAAATTTGCAAATCAGTAATTTGGCATTTTTTATTCCAGGTGCAGGTCGCCTTCCATGATGCTCCTACCTATTTCTCTGAGGAGGAGTGGGATATTTTGAAGGAGTGGCAGAAGGAACTGTACAGGAATGTGATGAAGGAAGTTCACCAAGCTCTGCTCTCTCTGGGTAAAGTGTCACGACTCATCTTTAACACATGGTTATATAGTCTATGAAATGTCTGCCTAGTTATCTCTGACTCTCATGAAGGGTTCTAACTTCTGTCTTAGATATGTGTCAAACTCAAATGACTCTTCCCCGCCCTTCCTCCTCACCTGTGTCTTCTGTCTGACTCTCCTGTGGATCCGTCTTCCTTCTTCCTCTTGTTTCTTTCTTCTCTGCAGACTTCTTCTTGGATTTCTTTTCGTGCAAGTAAGGGAGAGCTCTGTCGGAGGCCACGTTGGCTGGAAGACAAAATGCCTGACCGCGGGGTTCTGCGGGAGCAAGCCCCAAAAATTAGAGAAAAAGCCTCCTGGCTGAAAAACCCAGAATTTGACTCGACTCCCTGAAGAGTTGCGTCCGGAATGGAGTGAAAGTCCTTGTTCTTGTGGAAAGGGGACTCCGGAATAGAATGTAGATGTCGGAGATTGCACTGGCAGAGGAATCCCTCTGGTCTTTGATAAGGTAAGTTCCAAGTCTGGTAGATGAAGAATAACACTCCTTCCGAAGCTGCAGTTAGAGCGCCACTTAGAATGCTCTGAACTGGCAAGGAGCAGCTAGAGCGGAAGGTAGGAACTGTAGAGCACTGTAGAAACACAGCTTAGAGCCGTGAGATCCGTAAGGACAGTGAGCGGCTCGAGAGAAAGAAATCGAGTCGCGGAAAGCTGAAAGGAACTCAAGAAGAGGAAATAGAAACAGAGCAAGCTGAGAGGTAAGCGAACCTAAGGAAAGAGAGTAGAACCAGAGAACTAAGCTACTGCCTGCCGGTGTAGGCACCAGAAACGAAGGAGAGAACAGAAGGCAAATAAGAGAGAGAGCCACAGATCGGTGAAAGCAAAATAGAAGAGAGATGAGTAGAAGCGCAACACAGAAGGGTAGCGTGAAGCGAGAGTACTTCGGGCGAAGGGACACCCAAACAAAAGGGGAAAAGCCACCGAGAATGGCTATCGAGCAGAGCGTTAGCTCAAAGGAGGAAAGGAAAAAACACTAGCGTAAGACTGCACTACAAACGGGCAAAGGTGCAACGCACCGAACCGCTGTTCCCTGCGATGGTATAAGGGGCAGTCGCCATCTTGGAATAACAACTAGACGCTCGTAGCTTCTTGCAGCCAGATAACGTGATGGAACTACAACATGGCCTCCATGAATGCCATAGCTTCCACGAGCGGCGCATGACAATGTCGTTTTCTGCATCCTTGAAATCTGTCGCTGCGCTGTTGAAATGACATGTTAAGATGAAGGCAAGTTTCTGGAAAAAAAGCTAGAATTCAAGCTAATTTGTATATTCACAACCCATTGCTCATGTAACCCTGAAATTGAGGTGAATTTCCTCTGATGACTCATCTGAAATTGCTTATTCGTGCCTATTCTACCTTCATGTTCAGGTGGGAGGGTTTTTAAATGCTTTTATACACCCACCATAGCAAGAAGTGTGAGCAGTAAAAAGAGAAAGAAACAATGCACTAATCACAGCTGCTGAGAGTAGGTAAAAGGGAACTGTACTGGGGGGATAAATGGAGACAACTTTGACAGTATTGTGGCCAAGAGGACAACCCCTATGGGGAATATGGAAGACCGCAAAAAGCAAACCGAAAACCATTCATAAAAACCTCCCACATTTTCATATCTGTTAAATTGTTCTTGTAAATGTTAGCAGTACTTGTGGTTGCTCTGTGTGCAGAGGATGTGACCTGTCACTCTGGCCATGGCTGCTTCTCACAGGACCCGGGCAGACTAAATTGTATATGGCTGTCGATCTCTTCTAATGGCTCAACAATGCTAAATAAAGTGTTGAAAATGCTCATAAGGTATATCGCCAAAATCGCAAGTATTCCTATCATGTTTTTTACTTATGTTTTTTTCTCCCTAATTTGAAAGTGAAATTATTGCTCATTTGCAAGGAGACACATGAAACTGGCAAAGCCCAGAGCGAGACCAAAAGTGTCTTGTTTGCTTGTTCTGCGTAAGGCCTAGAAGCTCTGGTTGGACTACTTCTTTTGGGGAGGTGTCAGACTGATTTGCATATTATTCTCTCTCGTAATGGTACAGCAGCTGAAAAGTTTGAACTCCACCAGGAAAGAAGGCAAGTCTGCAACCAACCGTCATCCGCCGTTGCCGAGACTGGCGGATACTTCCGCGGTATCGCTGGCAGTATGGGTTTAGAGACTGATTGTCCTTTCTCTATGTTTATGGCTCTATAGGCCGTCCCAGTTCCCTCAGCGCGGAGCCCGCCTGCGTTGCAACCCCTCTGGATTGTTTCCCAGCTTCCGAGTTTACGCTTGCTGCTGACACTCCATCCGGATCGTCAGTGCTTTTGTCTGTTACTAACTTCGTCCTCAGTACGAAGTTTTCCTTCTTTTCGCTACTTTCCTCTTACCGGTTTCACTCCGGTTCCGTTGCCCGGGTCGCGTCTCCCTCCTTCGAGACCCGGTGCCCTTGCTCTTTCTGCTTTCTCCTCTCCGTTTTTCCCTGGTCTCCTCTCCAGTTGGATTTCCAGTCTCTTTCCTATCATTCATCTTTCTCTTCTCTTACCTGAGTCCTTTGCTTCCTGTGTTCTGCTTGGCTGCATTGGATACCAGCCACGCCTTCTGGCTTCACGTTTGCTACGGATCCCTGCCATTTTGAGTCTGCACCTCTTCCAGCTACATCCTTCATTCCTGTCTGCAAAACCACTTCGGAAGTTCCTACTTGGAGTCGGACAGAGTGCAGTTCGGCGCCTGACAAGGGTTTTTTCTGCCGCTTGGCTTTTTCCCTTGTGTATCGGCTTGTTCCCGGGGAGGGAGCCACAGGCTTGCTGTTCCATCAGCGTTCACTGTGGCTTCCCTCCATGACAGGCAATTACCACCAAAAGAGGAGAAAGACTACCTCGCCAGACGAAACCTGTCCTCTGAAGGCTTCGACTCAAGCAGCTCAGGTGAGGAGAGTGTGGAAGCAAAGGGGGAAGCGGGAGCAAAAGGGTCACAGAAAGGACACAACCCATCAGTTATTATGTTAAAATGAGTAAACCATGTGTAGATGTTTATAGCTCTTTTGCCTCACTCTGTTGATCTGGGAAACATTTCCCAGTATAAACCTTATTACATGTAACTGGGTCACATTTTCCAGTACTGTCCTTATTGTACTGGATCATGTTTCCCAGTACTATCCTGATTTCACAGGGCTGGATCATATCTCCCAGTTCCATGCTTAGCATTTGCAGCCGGGCCACATTGTCTAGTTCTGTCCTTACTACATGGAGCTGGGTCACATTCTCTAGTTGCGTCCTTACTACATGGAGCTGGGTCACATTCTCTAGTTGCGTCCTTACTACATGGAGCTGGGTCACATTCTCTAGTTGCGTCCTTTCTACATGGAGCCGCATCACATTCTCTAGTTGCGTCCTTACTACATGGAGCTGGGTCACATTCTCTAGTTGCCTCCTTACTACATGGAGCTGGGTCACATTTTCTAGTTGCGTCCTTACTACATGGAGCTGGGTCACATTCTCTAGTTGCGTCCTTACTACATGGAGCTGGCTCACATTCTCTAGTTGTGTCCTTACTACATGGAGCTGAGTCACATGCTCTAGTTGTGTCCTTACTACATGGAGCTGGGTCACATGCTCTAGTTGTGTCCTTACTACATGGAGCTGGGTCACATGCTCTAGTTGCATCCTCACTACATGGAGCTGGGTCACATTCTCTAGTTGCATCCTTACTACATGGAGCTGGGTCACATTCTCTAGTAGCATCCTTACTACATGGAGCTGGGTCACATTCTCTAGTTGCATCCTTACTACATGGAGCTGGGTCACATTCTCTAGTAGCATCCTTACTACATGGAGCTGGGTCACATTCTCTAGTTGCGTCCTTACTACATGGAGCTGGCTCACATTCTCTAGTTGGGTCCTTACTACATGGAGCTGGCTCACATTCTCTAGTTGCGTCCTTACTACATGGCGCTGGCTCACATGCTCTAGTTGTGTCCTTACTACATGGAGCTGGGTCACATGCTCTAGTTGTGTCCTTACTACATGGAGCTGGGTCACATGCTCTAGTTGTGTCCTTACTACATGGAGCTGGGTCACATGCTCTAGTTGTGTCCTTACTACATGGAGCTGGGTCACATGCTCTAGTTGTGTCCTTTTTACATGGAGCTGGGTCGCATTCTCTAGTTGCATCTGTTTTACATGGAGCGGGGTCACATTCTCTAGTTGCATCCGTTTTACATTGAGCGGGGTCACATTCTCTAGTTGCATCCTTACTACATGGAGCTGGCTCACATGCTCTAGTTGCGTCCTTACTACATGGAGCTGAGTCACATGCTCTAGTTGTGTCCTTACTACATGGAGCTGGGTCACATGCTCTAGTTGTGTCCTTACTACATGGAGCTGGGTCACATGCTCTAGTTGCATCCTTACTACATGGAGCTGGGTCACATTCTCTAGTTGCATCCTTACTACATGGAGCTGGGACACATTCTCTAGTAGCATCCTTACTACATGGAGCTGGGTCACATTCTCTAGTTGCATCCTTACTACATGGAGCTGGGTCACATTCTCTAGTTGCGTCCTTACTACATGGAGCTGGGTCACATTCTCTAGTTGCGTCCTTACTACATGGCGCTGGGTCACATGCTCTAGTTGCGTCCTTACTACATGGAGCTGAGTCACATGCTCTAGTTGCGTCCTTACTACATGGAGCTGGGTCACATGCTCTAGTTGTGTCCTTACTACATGGAGCTGGGTCACATGCTCTAGTTGTGTCCTTACTACATGGAGCTGGGTCACATGCTCTAGTTGTGTCCTTACTACATGGAGCTGGGTCACATGCTCTAGTCATGTCCTTACTACATGGAGCTGGGTCACATTCTCTAGTTGCGTCCTTTCTACATGGAGCTGGGTCACATTCTCTAGTTGCGTCCTTTCTACATGGAGCTGGGTCACATTCTCTAGTTGGGTCCTTTCTACATGGAGCCGCATCACATTCTCTAGTTGCGTCCTTACTACATGGAGCTGGGTCACATTCTCTAGTTGCCTCCTTACTACATGGCGCTGGGTGACATTCTCTAGTTGCGTCCTTACTACATGGAGCTGGGTCACATTCTCTAGTTGCGTCCTTAATACATGTAGCTGGGTCTCATTTTCCAGTACAATCCTTAAATAGAGATGTCACATTTCCCTGTTCTGTCCTTAATAGATTGGGATTTTTCAGGTTTCCCAGTACTATCCTTCTTACATAGGGCTGGGACATCTCTCCCAGTACCATCATTGCTGTGTGTAGCTGGGTCACATTCTTTAGTTGCGTCCTTTCTACATGGAGCTGGGTCACATTCTCTAGTTGCGTCCTTTCTACATGGAGCTGGGTTACATTCTCTAGTTGCGTCCTTTCTACATGAAGCCGCGTCACATTCTCTAGTTGCGTCCTTACTACATGGAGCTTTGTCTCATTTTCCAGTTCCGTCCTTCGTAAATAGCGATGTCACGTTTCCCTGTTGTTTCCTTTATAGATTGGGCTTTGTCGGGTTCCCCAGTACTATCCTTATTACACAGGGCTGGATCATATATCCCAGTACCATGTTTAGCATGTGCAGCCAGGCCACATTCTGTAGTTGCGTCCTTACTACATGTAGCTGGTTCACATTCTGTAGTTGCCTCCTTTCAACATGGAGCTGGGTCACATTCTCTAGTTGCATCCTTACTACATGGAGCTGGGTCACATTCTCTAGTTGCGTCCTTACTACATAGTTGCGTCCTTACTACATGGCGCTGGGTCACATGCTCTAGTTGCGTCCTTACTACATGGCGCTGGGTCACATGCTCTAGTTGCGTCCTTACTACATGGAGCTGGGTCACATGCTCTAGTTGCGTCCTTACTACATGGAGCTGGGTCACATGCTCTAGTTGTGTCCTTACTACATGGAGCTGGGTCACATGCTCTAGTTGTGTCCTTACGACATGGAGCTGGGTTTCATGCTCTAGTTGTGTCCTTTTTACATGGAGCTGGGTCACATTCTCTAGTTGCATCCTTACTACATGGAGCTGGGTCACATTTTCTAGTTGCGTCCTTACTACCTGGAGCTGGGTCACATTCTCTAGTTGCGTCCTTATTACATGGAGCTGGGTCACATTCTCTAGTTGCGTCTCTACTACATGGAGCTGGGTCACATTCTCTAGTTGCGTCCTTACTACATGGAGCTGGCTCACATTCTCTAGTTGTGTCCTTTTTACATGGAGCTGGGTCGCATTCTCTAGTTGCATCCGTTTTACATGGAGCGGGGTCACATTCTCTAGTTGCATCCGTTTTACATGGATCTGGGTTACATTCTCTAGTTGCATCCTTACTACATGGAGCTGGGTCACATTTTCTAGTTTCGTCCTTACTACATGGAGCTGGGTCACATTCTCCAGTTGCGTCCTTATTACATGGAGCTGGCTCACATTCTCTAGTTGTGTCCTTTTTACATGGAGCTGGGTTGCATTCTCTAGTTGCATCCGTTTTACATGGAGCGGGGTCACATTCTCTAGTTGCATCCGTTTTACATGGAGCGGGGTCACATTCTCTAGTTGCGTCCTTACTACATGGAGCTGGGTCACATTCTCTAGTTGCGTCCTTACTACATGGCGCTGGGTCACATGCTCTAGTTGCGTCCTTACTACATGGAGCTGAGTCACATGCTCTAGTTGTGTCCTTACTACATGGAGCTGGGTCACATGCTCTAGTTGTGTCCTTACTACATGGAGCTGGGTCACATGCTCTAGTTGTGTCCTTACTACATGGAGCTGGTTCACATTCTGTAGTTGCGTCCTTTCTACATGGAGCTGGGTCACATTCTCTAGTTGCGTCCTTTCTACATGGAGCCGCATCACATTCTCTAGTTGCGTCCTTACTACATGGAGCTGGGACACATTCTCTAGTTGCCTCCTTACTACATGGAGCTGGGTCACATTCTCTAGTTGCGTCCTTACTACATGGAGCTGGGTCACATTCTCTAGTTGCGTCCTTAATACATGTAGCTGGGTCTCATTTTCCAGTACAATCCTTAAATAGAGATGTCACATTTCCCTGTTCTGTCCTTAATAGATTGGGATTTTTCAGGTTTCCCAGTACTATCCTTCTTACATTGGGCTAGGACATCTTTCCTAGTACAATCATTGCTATGTGTAGCTGGGTCACATTCTCTAGTTGCGTCCTTTCTACATGGAGCTGGGTCACATTCTCTAGTTGCGTCCTTTCCACATGGAGCTGGGTTACATTCTCTAGTTGCGTCCTTTCTACATGAAGCCGCGTCACATTCTCTAGTTGCGTCCTTACTACATGGAGCTGGGTCTCATTTTCCAGTTCCGTCCTTCGTAAATAGCGATGTCACGTTTCCCTGTTTCCTTTATAGATTGGGCTTTGTCGGGTTCCACAGTACTATCCTTATTACACAGGGCTGGATCATATATCCCAGTACCATGTTTAGCATGTGCAGCCAGGCCACATTCTGTAGTTGCGTCCTTACTACATGGAGCTGGTTCACATTCTATAGTTGCGTCCTTTCTACATGGAGCTGGGTCACATTCTCTAGTTGCATCCTTACTACATGGAGCTGGGTCACATTCTCTAGTTGCGTCCTTACTACATAGTTGCGTCCTTACTACATGGCGCTGGGTCACATGCTCTAGTTGCGTCCTTACTACATGGAGCTGGGTTACATTCTCTAGTTGCGTCCTTTCTACATGAAGCCGCGTCACATTCTCTAGTTGCGTCCTTACTACATGGAGCTGGGTCTCATTTTCCAGTTCCGTCCTTCGTAAATAGCGATGTCACGTTTCCCTGTTTCCTTTATAGATTGGGCTTTGTCGGGTTCCCCAGTACTATCCTTATTACACAGGGCTGGATCATATATCCCATTACCATGTTTAGCATGTGCAGCCAGGCCACATTCTGTAGTTGCGTCCTTACTAAATGGAGCTGGTTCACATTCTATAGTTGCGTCCTTTCTACATGGAGCTGGGTCACATTCTCTAGTTGCATCCTTACTACATGGAGCTGGGTCACATTCTCTAGTTGCGTCCTTACTACATAGTTGCGTCCTTACTACATGGCGCTGGGTCACATGCTCTAGTTGCATCCTTACTACATGGCGCTGGGTCACATGCTCTAGTTGCGTCCTTACTACATGGAGCTGGGTCACATTCTCTAGTTGCATCCGTTTTACATGGAGCGGGGTCACATTCTCTAGTTGCATCCTTACTACATGGAGCTGGGTCACATTTTCTAGTTGCGTCCTTACTACATGGAGCTGGGTCACATTCTCTAGTTGCGTCCTTACTACATGGAGCTGGCTCACATGCTCTAGTTGCGTCCTTACTACATGGAGCTGAGTCACATGCTCTAGTTGTGTCCTTACTACATGGAGCTGGGTCACATGCTCTAGTTGTGTCCTTACTACATGGAGCTGGGTCACATTCTCTAGTAGCATCCTTACTACATGGAGCTGGGTCACATTCTCTAGTTGCGTCCTTTCTACATGGAGCTGGGTCACATTCTCTAGTTGCGTCCTTTCTACATGGAGCTGGGTCACATTCTCTAGTTGCGTCCTTTCTACATGGAGCCGCATCACATTCTCTAGTTGCGTCCTTACTACATGGAGTTGGGTCACATTCTCTAGTTGCCTCCTTACTACATGGTGCTGGGTCACATTCTCTAGTTGCGTCCTTACTACATGGAGCTGGGTCACATTCTCTAGTTGCGTCCTTAATACATGTAGCTGGGTCTCATTTTCCAGTACAATCCTTAAATAGAGATGTCACATTTCCCTGTTCTGTCCGTAATAGATTGGGATTTTTCAGGTTTCCCAGTACTATCCTTCTTACATAGGGCTGGGACATCTTTCCCAGTACCATCATTGCTGTGTGTAGCTGGGTCACATTCTCTAGTTGCGTCCTTTCTACATGGAGCTGGGTCACATTCTCTAGTTGCGTCCTTTCTACATGGAGCTGGGTTACATTCTCTAGTTGCGTCCTTTCTACATGAAGCCGCGTCACATTCTCTAGTTGCGTCCTTACTACATGGAGCTTTGTCTCATTTTCCAGTTCCGTCCTTCGTAAATAGCGATGTCACGTTTCCCTGTTGTTTCCTTTATAGATTGGGCTTTGTCGGGTTCCCCAGTACTATCCTTATTACACAGGGCTGGATCATATATCCCAGTACCATGTTTAGCATGTGCAGCCAGGCCACATTCTGTAGTTGCGTCCTTACTACATGGAGCTGGTTCACATTCTGTAGTTGCGTCCTTTCTACATGGAGCTGGGTCACATTCTCTAGTTGCATCCTTACTACATGGAGCTGGGTCACATTCTCTAGTTGCGTCCTTACTACATGGCGCTGGGTCACATGCTCTAGTTGCGGCCTTACTACATGGAGCTGGGTCACATTTTCTAGTTGCGTCCTTACTACATGGAGCTGGGTCACATTCTCTAGTTGCGTCCTTACTACATGGAGCTGGCTCACATTCTTCTAGTTGTGTCATTTTTACATGGAGCTGGGTTGCATTCTCTAGTTGCATCCGTTTTACATGGAGCGGGGTCGCATTCTCTAGTTGCATCCGTTTTACATGGAGCGGGGTCACATTCTCTAGTTGCATCCTTACTACATGGAGCTGGGTCACATTTTCTAGTTGCATCCTTACTACATGGAGCTGGGTCACATTCTCTAGTAGCATCCTTACTACATGGAGCTGGGTCACATTCTCTAGTTGCATCCTTACTACATGGAGCTGGGTCACATTCTCTAGTAGCATCCTTACTACATGGAGCTGGGTCACATTCTCTAGTTGCGTCCTTACTACATGGAGCTGGGTCACATTCTCTAGTTGCGTCCTTACTACATGGAGCTGACTCACATTCTCTAGTTGCGTCCTTACTACATGGCGCTGGGTCACATGCTCTAGTTGCGTCCTTACTACATGGAGCTGAGTCACATGCTCTAGTTGTGTCCTTACTACATGGAGCTGGGTCACATGCTCTAGTTGTGTCCTTACTACATGGAGCTGGGTCACATGCTCTAGTTGTGTCCTTACTACATGGAGCTGGGTCACATGCTCTAGTTGCATCCTTACTACATGGAGCTGGGTCACATTCTCGAGTTGCATCCTTACTACATGGAGCTGGGTCACATTCTCTAGTAGGATCCTTACTACATGGAGCTGGGTCACATTCTCTAGTAGGATCCTTACTACATGGAGCTGGGTCACATTCTCTAGTTGCATCCTTACTACATGGAGCTGGGTCACATTCTCTAGTAGCGGCCTTACTACATGGAGCTGGGTCACATTCTCTAGTTGCGTCCTTACTACATGGAGCTGGGTCACATTCTCTAGTTGCGTCCTTACTACATGGCGCTGGGTCACATGCTCTAGTTGCGTCCTTACTACATGGAGCTGAGTCACATGCTCTAGTTGTGTCCTTACTACATGGAGCTGGGTCACATGCTCTAGTTGCGTCCTTACTACATGGAGCTGGGTCACATTCTCTAGTTGCGTCCTTACTACATGGAGCTGGGTCACATTCTCTAGTTGCGTCCTTACTACATGGCGCTGGGTCACATGCTCTAGTTGCGTCCTTACTACATGGAGCTGAGTCACATGCTCTAGTTGTGTCCTTACTACATGGAGCTGGGTCACATGCTCTAGTTGCGTCCTTACTACATGGAGCTGGGTCACATTCTCTAGTTGCGTCCTTACTACATGGAGCTGGGTCACATTCTCTAGTTGCGTCCTTACTACATGGAGCTGGGTCACATTCTCTAGTTGCGTCCTTACTACATGGAGCTGACTCACATTCTCTAGTTGCGTCCTTACTACATGGCGCTGGGTCACATGCTCTAGTTGCGTCCTTACTACATGGAGCTGGGTCACATTCTCTAGTTGCATCCTTACTACATGGAGCTGGGTCACATTCTCTAGTTGCGTCCTTACTACATGGAGCTGGGTCACATTCTCTAGTTGCGTCCTTACTACATGGAGCTGACTCACATTCTCTAGTTGCGTCCTTACTACATGGAGCTGACTCACATTCTCTAGTTGCGTCCTTACTACATGGAGCTGGGTCACATTCTCTAGTTGCGTCCTTACTACATGGAGCTGGGTCACATTCTCTAGTAGGATCCTTACTACATGGAGCTGGGTCACATTCTCTAGTTGCATCCTTACTACATGGAGCTGGGTCACATTCTCTAGTAGCGGCCTTACTACATGGAGCTGGGTCACATTCTCTAGTTGCGTCCTTACTACATGGAGCTGGGTCACATTCTCTAGTTGCGTCCTTACTACATGGCGCTGGGTCACATGCTCTAGTTGCGTCCTTACTACATGGAGCTGAGTCACATGCTCTAGTTGCGTCCTTACTACATGGAGCTGGGTCACATGCTCTAGTTGCGTCCTTACTACATGGAGCTGGGTCACATTCTCTAGTTGCGTCCTTACTACATGGAGCTGGGTCACATTCTCTAGTTGCGTCCTTACTACATGGCGCTGGGTCACATGCTCTAGTTGCGTCCTTACTACATGGAGCTGAGTCACATGCTCTAGTTGCGTCCTTACTACATGGAGCTGGGTCACATGCTCTAGTTGCGTCCTTACTACATGGAGCTGGGTCACATTCTCTAGTTGCGTCCTTACTACATGGAGCTGGGTCACATTCTCTAGTTGCGTCCTTACTACATGGAGCTGGGTCACATTCTCTAGTTGCGTCCTTACTACATGGAGCTGACTCACATTCTCTAGTTGCGTCCTTACTACATGGCGCTGGGTCACATGCTCTAGTTGCGTCCTTACTACATGGAGCTGAGTCACATGCTCTAGTTGTGTCCTTACTACATGGAGCTGGGTCACATGCTCTAGTTGTGTCCTTACTACATGGAGCTGGGTCACATGCTCTAGTTGTGTCCTTACTACATGGAGCTGGGTCACATGCTCTAGTTGCATCCTTACTACATGGAGCTGGGTCACATTCTCGAGTTGCATCCTTACTACATGGAGCTGGGTCACATTCTCTAGTAGGATCCTTACTACATGGAGCTGGGTCACATTCTCTAGTAGGATCCTTACTACATGGAGCTGGGTCACATTCTCTAGTTGCATCCTTACTACATGGAGCTGGGTCACATTCTCTAGTAGCGGCCTTACTACATGGAGCTGGGTCACATTCTCTAGTTGCGTCCTTACTACATGGAGCTGGGTCACATTCTCTAGTTGCGTCCTTACTACATGGCGCTGGGTCACATGCTCTAGTTGTGTCATTACTACATGGAGCTGGATCACATGCTCTAGTTGTGTCCTTACTACATGGAGCTGGGTCACATGCTCTAGTTGTGTCCTTACTACATGGAGCTGGGTCACATGCTCTAGTTGCATCCTTACTACATGGAGCTGGGTCACATTCTCGAGTTGCATCCTTACTACATGGAGCTGGGTCACATTCTCTAGTAGGATCCTTACTACATGGAGCTGGGTCACATTCTCTCGTAGGATCCTTACTACATGGAGCTGGGTCACATTCTCTAGTTGCATCCTTACTACATGGAGCTGGGTCACATTCTCTAGTAGCGGCCTTACTACATGGAGCTGGGTCACATTCTCTAGTTGCGTCCTTACTACATGGAGCTGGGTCACATTCTCTAGTTGCGTCCTTACTACATGGCGCTGGGTCACATGCTCTAGTTGCGTCCTTACTACATGGAGCTGAGTCACATGCTCTAGTTGTGTCCTTACTACATGGAGCTGGGTCACATGCTCTAGTTGCGTCCTTACTACATGGAGCTGGGTCACATTCTCTAGTTGCGTCCTTACTGCATGGAGCTGGGTCACATTCTCTAGTTGCGTCCTTACTACATGGCGCTGGGTCACATGCTCTAGTTGCGTCCTTACTACATGGAGCTGAGTCACATGCTCTAGTTGTGTCCTTACTACATGGAGCTGGGTCACATGCTCTAGTTGCGTCCTTACTACATGGAGCTGGGTCACATTCTCTAGTTGCGTCCTTACTACATGGAGCTGGGTCACATTCTCTAGTTGCCTCCTTACTACATGGAGCTGGGTCACATTCTCTAGTTGCGTCCTTACTACATGGCGCTGGGTCACATGCTCTAGTTGCGTCCTTACTACATGGAGCTGTGTCACATGCTCTAGTTGCGTCCTTACTACATGGAGCTGGGTCACATGCTCTAGTTGTGTCCTTACTACATGGAGCTGGGTCACATGCTCTAGTTGTGTCCTTACTACATGGAGCTGGTTCACATTCTGTAGTTGCGTCCTTTCTACATGGAGCTGGGTCACATTCTCTAGTTGCGTCCTTTCTACATGGAGCCGCATCACATTCTCTAGTTGCGTCCTTACTACATGGAGCTAAGTCACATTCTCTAGTTGCCTCCTTACTACATGGAGCTGGGTCACATTCTCTAGTTGCATCCTTACTACATGGAGCTGGGTCACATTCTCTAGTTGCGTCCTTAATACATGTAGCTGGGTCTCATTTTCCAGTACAATCCTTAAATAGAGATGTCACATTTCCCTGTTCTGTCCGTAATAGATTGGGATTTTTCAGGTTTCCCAGTACTATCCTTCTTAGATAGGGCTGGGACATCTTTCCCAGTACCATCATTGCTATGTGTAGCTGGGTCACATTCTTTAGTTGCGTCCTTTCTACATGGAGCTGGGTCACATTCTCTAGTTGCGTCCTTTCTACATGGAGCTGGGTCACATTCTCTAGTTGCGTCCTTACTACATAGTTGCGTCCTTACTACATGGCGTTGGGTCACATGCTCTAGTTGCGTCCTTACTACATGGCGCTGGGTCACATGCTCTAGTTGTGTCCTTACTACATGGAGCTGGGTCACATTCTCTAGTTGCGTCCTTTCTACATGGAGCCGCATCACATTCTCTAGTTGCGTCCTTACTACATAGTTGCGTCCTTACTACATGGCGTTGGGTCACATGCTCTAGTTGCGTCCTTACTACATGGAGCTGGGTCACATTCTCTAGTTGCGTCCTTTCTACATGGAGCTGGGTCACATTCTCTAGTTGCGTCCTTTCTACATGGAGCCGCATCACATTCTCTAGTTGCGTCCTTACTACATGGAGCTGGGTCACATTCTCTAGTTGCCTCCTTACTACATGGCGCTGGGTCACATTCTCTAGTTGCGTCCTTACTACATGGAGCTGGGTCACATTCTCTAGTTGCGTCCTTAATACATGTAGCTGGGTCTCATTTTCCAGTACAATCCTTAAATAGAGATGTCACATTTCCCTGTTCTGTCCTTAATAGATTGGGATTTTTCAGGTTTCCCAGTACTATCCTTCTTACATAGGGCTGGGACATCTTTCCCAGTACCATCATTGCTGTGTGTAGCTGGGTCACATTCTCTAGTTGCGTCCTTTCTACATGGAGCTGGGTTACATTCTCTAGTTGCGTCCTTTCTACATGAAGCCGCGTCACATTCTCTAGTTGCGTCCTTACTACATGGAGCTTTGTCTCATTTTCCAGTTCCATCCTTCGTAAATAGCGATGTCACGTTTCCCTGTTGTTTCCTTTATAGATTGGGCTTTGTCGGGTTCCCCAGTACTATCCTTATTACACAGGGCTGGATCATATATCCCAGTACCATGTTTAGCATGTGCAGCCAGGCCACATTCTGTAGTTGCGTCCTTACTACATGGAGCTGGTTCACATTCTGTAGTTGCGTCCTTTCTACATGGAGCTGGGTCACATTCTCTAGTTGCATCCTTACTACATGGAGCTGGGTCACATTCTCTAGTTGCGTCCTTACTACATAGTTGTGTCCTTACTACATGGCGCTGGGTCACATGCTCTAGTTGCGTCCTTACTACATGGCGCTGGGTCACATGCTCTAGTTGCGTCCTTACTACATGGAGCTGGGTCACATGCTCTAGTTGCGTCCTTACTACATGGAGCTGGGTCACATGCTCTAGTTGTGTCCTTACTACATGGAGCTGGGTCACATGCTCTAGTTGCGTCCTTACTACATGGAGCTGGGTCACATGCTCTAGTTGTGTCCTTACGACATGGAGCTGGGTCACATGCTCTAGTTGTGTCCTTTTTACATGGAGCTGGGTCACATTCTCTAGTTGCATCCTTACTACATGGAGCTGGGTCACATTTTCTAGTTGCGTCCTTACTACATGGAGCTGGGTCACATTCTCTAGTTGCGTCCTTACTACATGGAGCTGGGTCACATTCTCTAGTTGCGTCCCTACTACATGGAGCTGGGTCACATTCTCTAGTTGCGTCCTTACTACATGGAGCTGGCTCACATTCTCTAGTTGTGTCCTTTTTACATGGAGCTGGGTCGCATTCTTTAGTTGCATCCGTTTTACATGGAGCGGGGTCACATTCTCTAGTTGCATCCGTTTTACATGGAGCTGGGTCACATTCTCTAGTTGCATCCTTACTACATGGAGCTGGGTCACATTTTCTAGTTGCGTCCTTACTACATGGAGCTGGGTCACATTCTCTAGTTGCGTCCTTACTACATGGAGCTGGCTCACATTCTCTAGTTGTGTCCTTTTTACATGGAGCTGAGTTGCATCCTTACTACATGGAGCTGGGTCACATTTTCTAGTTGCATCCTTACTACATGGAGCGGGGTCACATTCTCTAGTAGCATCCTTACTACATGGAGCTGGGTCACATTCTCTAGTAGCGTCCTTACTACATGGAGCTGGGTCACATTCTCTAGTTGCGTCCTTACTACATGGAGCTGGGTCACATTCTCTAGTTGCGTCCTTACTACATGGAGCTGGCTCACATTCTCTAGTTGCGTCCTTACTACATGGCGCTGGGTCACATGCTCTAGTTGCGTCCTTACTACATGGAGCTGAGTCACATGCTCTAGTTGTGTCCTTACTACATGGAGCTGGGTCACATGCTCTAGTTGTGTCCTTACTACATGGAGCTGGGTCACATGCTCTAGTTGTGTCCTTACTACATGGAGCTGGGTCACATGCTCTAGTTGTGTCCTTACTACATGGAGCTGGGTCACATGCTCTAGTTGTGTCCTTACTACATGGAGCTGAGTCACATGCTCTAGTTGTGTCCTTACTACATGGAGCTGGGTCACATGCTCTAGTTGTGTCCTTACTACATGGAGCTGGGTCACATGCTCTAGTTGTGTCCTTACTACATGGAGCTGGGTCACATGCTCTAGTTGTGTCCTTACTACATGGAGCTGGGTCACATGCTCTAGTTGTGTCCTTACTACATGGAGCTGGGTCACATGCTCTAGTTGTGTCCTTACTACATGGAGCTGGGCCACATGCTCTAGTTGCACCCTTACTACATGGAGCTGGGTCACATTCTCGAGTTGCATCCTTACTACATGGAGCTGGGTCACATTCTCTAGTAGGATCCTTACTACATGGAGCTGGGTCACATTCTCTAGTTGCATCCTTACTACATGGAGCTGGGTCACATTCTCTAGTAGCGGCCTTACTACATGGAGCTGGGTCACATTCTCTAGTTGTGTCCTTACTACATGGAGCTGGTTCACATTCTGTAGTTGCGTCCTTTCTACATGGAGCTGGGTCACATTCTCTAGTTGCGTCCTTTCTACATGGAGCCGCATCACATTCTCTAGTTGCGTCCTTACTACATGGAGCTAAGTCACATTCTCTAGTTGCCTCCTTACTACATGGAGCTGGGTCACATTCTCTAGTTGCGTCCTTACTACATGGAGCTGGGTCACATTCTCTAGTTGCGTCCTTAATACATGTAGCTGGGTCTCATTTTCCAGTACAATCCTTAAATAGAGATGTCACATTTCCCTGTTCTGTCCGTAATAGATTGGGATTTTTCAGGTTTCCCAGTACTATCCTTCTTACATAGGGCTGGGACATCTTTCCCAGTACCATCATTGCTATGTGTAGCTGGGTCACATTCTCTAGTTGCGTCCTTTCTACATGGAGCTGGGTCACATTCTCTAGTTGCGTCCTTTCTACATGGAGCTGGGTCACATTCTCTAGTTGCGTCCTTACTACATAGTTGCGTCCTTACTACATAGTTGCGTCCTTACTACATGGCGCTGGGTCACATGCTCTAGTTGCGTCCTTACTACATGGCGCTGGGTCACATGCTCTAGTTGTGTCCTTACTACATGGAGCTGGGTCACATGCTCTAGTTGTGTCCTTACGACATGGAGCTGGGTCACATGCTCTAGTTGTGTCCTTTTTACATGGAGCTGGGTCACATTCTCTAGTTGCGTCCTTTCTACATGGAGCTGGGTCACATTCTCTAGTTGCGTCCTTTCTACATGGAGCCGCATCACATTCTCTAGTTGCGTCCTTACTACATGGAGCTGGGTCACATTCTCTAGTTGCCTCCTTACTACATGGCGCTGGGTCACATTCTCTAGTTGCGTCCTTACTACATGGAGCTGGGTCACATTCTCTAGTTGCGTCCTTAATACATGTAGCTGGGTCTCATTTTCCAGTACAATCCTTAAATAGAGATGTCACATTTCCCTGTTCTGTCCTTAATAGATTGGGATTTTTCAGGTTTCCCAGTACTATCCTTCTTACATAGGGCTGGGACATCTTTCCCAGTACCATCATTGCTGTGTGTAGCTGGGTCACATTCTCTAGTTGCGTCCTTTCTACATGGAGCTGGGTTACATTCTCTAGTTGCGTCCTTTCTACATGAAGCCGCGTCACATTCTCTAGTTGCGTCCTTACTACATGGAGCTTTGTCTCATTTTCCAGTTCCATCCTTCGTAAATAGCGATGTCACGTTTCCCTGTTGTTTCCTTTATAGATTGGGCTTTGTCGGGTTCCCCAGTACTATCCTTATTACACAGGGCTGGATCATATATCCCAGTACCATGTTTAGCATGTGCAGCCAGGCCACATTCTGTAGTTGCGTCCTTACTACATGGAGCTGGTTCACATTCTGTAGTTGCGTCCTTTCTACATGGAGCTGGGTCACATTCTCTAGTTGCATCCTTACTACATGGAGCTGGGTCACATTCTCTAGTTGCGTCCTTACTACATAGTTGCGTCCTTACTACATGGCGCTGGGTCACATGCTCTAGTTGCGTCCTTACTACATGGCGCTGGGTCACATGCTCTAGTTGCGTCCTTACTACATGGAGCTGGGTCACATGCTCTAGTTGCGTCCTTACTACATGGAGCTGGGTCACATGCTCTAGTTGTGTCCTTACTACATGGAGCTGGGTCACATGCTCTAGTTGCGTCCTTACTACATGGAGCTGGGTCACATGCTCTAGTTGTGTCCTTACGACATGGAGCTGGGTCACATGCTCTAGTTGTGTCCTTTTTACATGGAGCTGGGTCACATTCTCTAGTTGCATCCTTACTACATGGAGCTGGGTCACATTTTCTAGTTGCGTCCTTACTACATGGAGCTGGGTCACATTCTCTAGTTGCGTCCTTACTACATGGAGCTGGGTCACATTCTCTAGTTGCGTCCCTACTACATGGAGCTGGGTCACATTCTCTAGTTGCGTCCTTACTACATGGAGCTGGCTCACATTCTCTAGTTGTGTCCTTTTTACATGGAGCTGGGTCGCATTCTTTAGTTGCATCCGTTTTACATGGAGCGGGGTCACATTCTCTAGTTGCATCCGTTTTACATGGAGCTGGGTCACATTCTCTAGTTGCATCCTTACTACATGGAGCTGGGTCACATTCTCTAGTTGCGTCCTTACTACATGGAGCTGGGTCACATTCTCTAGTTGCGTCCTTACTACATGGAGCTGGCTCACATTCTCTAGTTGTGTCCTTTTTACATGGAGCTGAGTTGCATCCTTACTACATGGAGCTGGGTCACATTTTCTAGTTGCATCCTTACTACATGGAGCGGGGTCACATTCTCTAGTAGCATCCTTACTACATGGAGCTGGGTCACATTCTCTAGTAGCATCCTTACTACATGGAGCTGGGTCACATTCTCTAGTTGCGTCCTTACTACATGGAGCTGGGTCACATTCTCTAGTTGCGTCCTTACTACATGGCGCTGGGTCACATGCTCTAGTTGCGTCCTTACTACATGGAGCTGAGTCACATGCTCTAGTTGTGTCCTTACTACATGGAGCTGGGTCACATGCTCTAGTTGTGTCCTTACTACATGGAGCTGGGTCACATGCTCTAGTTGTGTCCTTACTACATGGAGCTGGGTCACATGCTCTAGTTGTGTCCTTACTACATGGAGCTGGGCCACATGCTCTAGTTGCACCCTTACTACATGGAGCTGGGTCACATTCTCGAGTTGCATCCTTACTACATGGAGCTGGGTCACATTCTCTAGTAGGATCCTTACTACATGGAGCTGGGTCACATTCTCTAGTTGCATCCTTACTACATGGAGCTGGGTCACATTCTCTAGTAGCGGCCTTACTACATGGAGCTGGGTCACATTCTCTAGTTGCGTCCTTACTACATGGCGCTGGGTCACATGCTCTAGTTGCGTCCTTACTACATGGAGCTGGGTCACATTCTCTAGTTGCGTCCTTACTACATGGCGCTGGGTCACATTCTCTAGTTGCGTCCTTACTACATGGCGCTGGGTCACATGCTCTAGTTGCGTCCTTTCTACATGAAGCTGCGTCACATTCTCTAGTTGCGTCCTTACTACATGGAGCTGGGTCACATTCTCTAGTTGCGTCCTTACTACATGGAGCTGGGTCGCATTCTCTAGTTGCGTCCTTACTACATGGAGCTTGGTCGCATTCTCTAGTTGCGTCCTTACTGCATGGAGCTGGGTCTCATTATCCAGTACCATCCTTCTTAAATAGAGAGGCCACATTTCCCTGTTCTGTCCTTTAATAGATTGGGCTTTTTTTTCGTAGGTACTCCTTTTTCCACAAAGATTGGAAAATCCTTGTCCCAGCGGGATGGTGCCGTGCCACTTCACACAGCTTGCCATTTTGTTCTATGGGCATAGCGGTATATGTTGTCTTTTTTCCATTTCAACTGCATAATTACAGTTTCTTAAACCTAGTATGGTGTGGCACGAGAGCTGTCACTAATTTGTGGTTATGTGTTTGCTGGGAGTTTGCAGGCAGTACCGCATGTGGTCCTTACTCAGAATGCTAAACCTGCTGCTAATGTCAATGGAGATTGCTTAGATTATCATGCCTGTGGTTTATAGTGATCATTTCGACAACAGAAATGTCGAAAGTCAAAATTTCGAAAAAAAAAGTCGAAAAAAAAGTCAACTTTTTTTTTCAATGCATTTCTTTTTTAAATGGGGGGTTCCCCCCCAACCCCCCTTTTTAAATTTTTTTTTTAAATTTTTCCCTTTTTTTAACTCCCGAACCCCTAAAATAAATATATAATTAAAAAAAACGAAAGTCGACATTTTTTTTTCGACATTTTTCTGTCGACATTTTTTTCGAAATTATGACTGGCCACCACTGGGGGTTTATAGTGATAATTTCGACAACATGGGAATATCAAGGTTGCTTCTAATGTCAAATTGAGAGCTTACTGGAGAAGTCAAACCGAGTGTGTCTTGGACCCCTGAATCTGTCTCGCCCTTCTCCCAAGTCTGCATGAGGTTTCAAGGGAAGTAATGAAACGGAGCAGTCTCTGCATGCAAACATGTGAACGCAGTGGTGAAGTGATGCCACAAGCCACACAAGAAATGACCACTGGAGGCCCAGAGTCAAAGGTCAATCTTTAAGCGAAGACTGTATTTATACCATCTCCAATACATAAAGCAGCAATGAGAGAAAAGGGTAAAGTTAAAGTGACATCAAATGAGGCGGGTCAGATGCATACAGTGATAGAATTGTCTCACCCAATGGGTGAACTTCCTGAGGGAATGGAACCTTACCCTACTGAACGGTAGAAACAAGGGTGACTGCCCGGAACAACTTACATGGGGTATGGGTAATAATAGATACACCCTGGATTACTTCTTTGGCAATAATGTTTGCCTGGAAAAAGCTGTTGACCTAAATGTAATAGCTAATACCTATAGTGATCATTCAGTTTTAGCATTAACTATAAGTGGGCAGTCTCCTACTACCAATCCCCCAAGCTGCAGGGGTGTATATCCAAATCATGCGGGTAACTGTATATATTGGGCGGTTAGTCACATTCACAAGGCAAATGACCTTCTCTCCCAACTTGTGACCAGTGATATATCGGTTAAATGGTAACCAAAACGGGAGCTAACAACAAGTGCCCTTTGGTAATCGTAGATAAACATATAAATGGGTTCGATATAACAAACCGAGGCGCTAAGAGGGGAATCAGAAAGAAATTAAGAATGCTCCGCAGAGCTGGGTGTTCTGAAAGAGAGAGGTGGTGTAAGAGTAAAGTCATTAAGTGGAATATAAACTTTGGTTTAAGCAATTTTCGAATACGAATAGCAAATGGCAAGATATGATTGCAGCACTACGTGGTCGAGAGTAGCTCTACATGGAGCATCTTCACCCGGGCGAAAGGCAAGACTGAACACAAAATTGTGAATCATATTATGGAAAAAGTGTGGCTGTTGCACCTTAAGAACCGTGAAAGTAGCCCCCCTAAAGAGACTTGTTTGGAGCTGTGCCCGGGTTTGACCCTTGAATGTGACACAGGATGATTTTGAGCTGTGTATTTGGAAAAAAAGGGCTCTAGGGCACCGGGCCCAAATTTTCTTTTGACTGTTGTCCTAAAACACGACCCACAGGGGTTGGCTAAATTCCTACAAATATTATTTGATAAAGTGTGTTTGGCACAAGAGATACCTATTTCATCACAACAGTCAATTCTAATCCCAGTCTACAAAAAAGGTGATCGACCTTTACCTACAAATATAGGTTTCGAAGGGATTGTGTCCTCCGACGTATTCCTCATCTTAGATATCTCCTTCCAGCTCTGCTGGCCTCGGAAAATTTTTTCTCTTAAGGGCGCTGCGCGTCGACGTCCTCCGAGTCGATGTCCCTCGACAGCCGCCGTATCGACGTCGACGTCATCCTGCCTATAAAGGCCGTGCGCAGCGTCCGTTGCTCAGTTCCGTTTTTCCGCGCTTACTCAGTGCCTCGGAATACCGTTGCTCAGTTCTTGTCAGATTAATCCTATTTACCTCGAGTCATTCGATCCGTACTTGATGGCTTCCTCGTCGGAACGGACAACTCCTCGATCCGGCTTCAAAAAATGCCGAGATTGTGGGAAAAAGATGTCGCTGACTGACCCTCACAGAGTTTGTCTGTGGTGTTTGGGAGCTGAACACCATTGTTCGGAATGCGAGGACTGTATGTCCATGACAGCTAAGGCCCTGAAGGAGCGTAGGGGGAAGCTGGAGAAAGGTAAGACTTTTAAAGATTCTTCTTCGTCGACGAAGTCGAGACACTCGTCTCCTCGTCACCATTCGCGCTCCAGGTCTCGGAGTGGGTCTCATCACTCCTCGAGATCGAAGCACTCGAAGAGGAGACGTCAAAGATCCCCTTCTCCGTCTTCCTCTTCCTCTGTTTCGCCAAAAAGAATCCCTTGCCCCACGAAACATAGTTCCCGGGCTGAATGGGAGGAATTCCGCAAAAATATGATGAGCGTCTTCGAGAAAGCGGCCTCGACCCCCTCGAAGACTGCCGAGAGCGATGCTCTGGTCGAGGTCAAAAACGCCGCGATTCGCAGTACCCGGCGAAGGAAACCTCTCGAGCGTGTCTCGAACCCTCAAGTAGGACTATGACCTCCAAACCTTCCTCGAAGGTTCCGTCGACGCCATCGACGAGGGTTCCGTCGACGCCGAGGTCGATGCCTTCGACACCGTTGTCGAAGGGACCTTCGACACACGGGTCTGTCGATGTAACGCTCACCTGATTCTCGCAGAGGCGCCGGTCTTGACTGGGCGACTACCGTATATTCAAAGGTGATGTGTAGCACCCGGTTGGCTCTTTGGGCTGGACCTCTGTGCACTGTATGCCTAACTTCAAGAGTAAGATGTCTGCAGACAGAAAATATGGGATTAATGAACTGGGGTTATTGGGGTGTCCCTATCTCTTCCCCTTTTTTGCTCTCCTGTAGACCCCCAAAGGTTAACGCTCTCACCTTAGGTAAGTGAATGCCGAGCTCTCCATCTGCCTCGGGGCAGGGTGCTGTAACCAGTTTCTTCACTGGATCGGTAGCGCAGGCCTCTTGACTTCAGAGGACTGCTGTCCGTCGTTTACTGCACGAACGGTAAGTTTCGAGTACTTCTATTGTCTTTAAAGTCTTTAGCAATGATGTCTCTTGTTTTGCAGGTTCCGGCGATGGCGGATGACGGGCTGAAGTGAGTTGAAGATGGAGTCCGTATGATGAATAGAAGCGCCTGGAAGCACGTAAGTAAGCGCTTGTTGCCTGCTTCACGATGCGCTCTAACTGTCTTTTATTTTGCAGGTACGAGTTCGGAGCGGCTGCAGGGTGCCGGAATACCCACTGGGGTTGATGTGGAAAGGAGTAATGGCACGTGAGTATTAAAGTTCCCCAATGTCTTTAAACGCACCTTGTTTTGTCTTTCAGATGCAGGATGCAGCGCCGAAGGCCTCCCGAGCGTGCGAAGAGTCGGTAAGCTTTTGTCTTTCAGATGCCGGAATGCAGTGTGAAGACCTCCAGAGCGCACGAAGAGTAGGTAAGCCTTTGTCTTTCAGATGCCGGAATGCTAACCTGTTCTTTCTTGTCTTTATAGGTGTTGCTGAAGACTGGATTCAGGATGGTAAGCCTTTTTCCTTAGGCCCAGGATCCGATGCAGAAGACACGATGAGCGTTCTGCTGCAGAGGATGCAGAATAACGCAAAGCAAGATTCATCCACCGGGTGTGGTTTAAATAGCCTCCTGTAGTGCTTAGGTGTCTCCTTCCACAGCCACGCCTAGGTAAGAAAAGAGTTCCTGCTTTCCAGAAGAGTTCCAGTGTTCTGAATCTAGGGAGTGGCTCCTGCCCCACCCAACAGGAAAAGTAGTTCCAAACAGAAGAGGATCAGAGGCTCAGCTGGCAGGCAAGTAAGCAGCATGGTCTGCTGCAGGTAAGTCCACCGAAGCATTATGAGCCCGGCGCTTCCAGCGCTGGGACTGGGCACATTTATGAGCCTGGTGCCACTGGCGCCAGGACTGGGTCCAAAAGGTCCCAATTGGGACTGGTTGGCCCTCGGAACCTGGGTTATGGATCTGCTTCCAAGGGAGTTGGGAAAACCCTGACCTTTTGGAAGCAGAGATCATGACAGTCGACTCGACGCCAGCTTCGACACCGGCGTCGACGCCAAGAAAAGTCACGGTTACGACACACCCAGTGACTATCCCCAGGTCCTCGACGTCGATGGCTTCGAGATTGTCGAGTAGAATTCCAATTCTGTCAAGGTCTTCGAGGCCTCCGCCTTTGTTTTCGACGCCACGCTCGAAGCCTTCGACGACATCGACGTTTTCGAGGCCGATAATGACAAGTTCGGCACCCTCTGCCTTGGAAATGGGATTTGCTCCCTTTATGAGTTCAGAACAATTGAGAACTATGTCCTCAATTTTGGAAGAGGGTGAATTGTCTGAACAGGAAGACACATTTGAGTTGCAGGGACCTGTAACTCCAATTAGAGAGGAATTTTCCTCTGAAGAACGCAGGTTAAAGGATCTCCATGATTCCTTACATGAGGCAAGTGGGTTAGACACTTCCCCTGAGGTGGAGTTTGCTAGGCCAGACCCGGGGGAGCATGCTGAAACCCCATATAGAGCCTTAATGGCCAGGATCACCGAGTTCATGGGGTGGTCTGCACCTTCACAATCTTTCCAACAAGATGACCTCATGGATATTCGTGACAAAGGCCCACAGGAGGATCCTGTGGTGCCTTTTCATAAAGCTCTTCAGAGGAAGATCATGACAAACTGGGAAACCCAAGATGTAGTACCAGCAGTAAATAAAAAACTGTCTACAAAGTACAGTGTATCTTCTACAGACCCGGAGTTTTTGTCTAAACAGCCATCTCCAGAAAGTCTGGTGGTACAGGCAGCATCCTCTACCGATGTCAAGACGGCTTATCCTACCGTCCCACAGGACAGGGACGATAAAAAATATGATGCTATGGCAAAGAAAGTCTTTTCAGCATGTAGCATGGCGTTAAAATCTGTTAATGCTACTTGCACCCTTGCTAGGTTCAGCCATACACTTTGGGAGTGTGCTTCTACAGCGGCTGACTGCATCCCGGAGGGAGAAGAAAGGGATGCGTTCCTGAATATTATACAGGACGGTAAAGACGCTATGTGCGAATCCCTCCAGACGGGCATTGATTTGGCTGACAGTATCAGTAGAGCAATGGCGGCAAGTACATCAACCAGGAGATTCGCTTGGTTGAGAAAGTCTAGTTTTGCTCCAGATGTGCAAGCCAGACTCTTGAACATGCCATTCGATGGCTCTTCTTTGTTCGGGAAAAAGGCGGATGACAGTTTAGAGAAACTGCAAACTTCAAAAGCAGCAGCAAAATCCCTAGGAGCTGCAATCCGTCAGACTCCCTTTCGTCCCACAGGAACCTCTGCGAGGGGCAAGTCCTTTCGCTTCTACTCCGCATTCGGAAGAGGTAGAGGACGACCGGCTCAAAGGGGACAAAGAAGAACTACCCGAGGTGGACGGGGTAGATATTCAAAAGCCGCAGCAACAGCAGGTGCCTCTTTACCATCGGCATCTGCATCAGCCGCCCCAAAACCACTCTGAGGACTTCCCTCACAGGACACCTGTAGGAGGCAGGTTGACTCAACATCTGGCGGTATGGCAGGCTATCACGTCAGATGCTTGGGCATTGGAAACAGTTGCCCAAGGTTACTGCCTGCCTTTCCTACGTGTACCTCAGAGTCATCCACCTGGGATCAGCTCTCAGAAAGCTCCAGATCCGCTCCTCTTGCAGGAAATTTTGGACCTGCTAGAGAAAGGTGCCATAGAACCGGTACCTGTAGCGGAGAGGAACAAGGGCTGGTACTCCCCTTACTTTCTCATTCCAAAGAAAGACTGAGGACTGAGACCCATCTTGGACTTGCGAGAATTGAACAAATTCCTCAGAAAAGACAAATTCAAGATGGTCACTCTTTCTCAGATCCTCCAGGCCCTTCAGTTCCAGGACTGGTTGGTATCTCTGGACCTTCAGGACGCTTATTTCCATGTGCCTATCCATCTCAAACACAGGAAATACCTGAGGTTCGCAATTGGCAACTCTCACTATCAATTTCGAGTGCTGCCATTTGGGCTGACCTCCGCCCCGAGGGTCTTCACCAAGTTAATGTCGGTAGTGGCTGCAAGTATAAGGAGGGAAGGGATTCACGTCTACCCCTACCTGGACGATTGGTTGATCAGGGCTGTTTCTTCAGAACAAGCTCAGATCCAGCTAAATAACGTGTATCACTTCCTTCACAGACTGGGCTTCTCCCTCAATTTAAAGAAGTCACAAATGATACCATCGCAGAGACTCCAGTTCATAGGAGCGATCCTGGACACTTCCCTCGGAAAAGCCTTGCCACCAGAGGTGAGGGCTCAAGATATTCTACAGATGGTTACCAAGTTCCAACATGCCCAACGTCTCCCAGCCTTTGACTTTTTGAGGTTGCTAGGCCTCATGGCATCCTGCATTTTCCTAGTGCCAGAGGCTCGCCTGAGAATGAGTTCCCTCCAGTGGGCACTGAGGACTCAGTGGTCACAGTTCTCAGGGAGAATCACAGATCTTCTTCAGGTTGCCAACAGGGTGGCTCGAGACCTTCAGTGGTGGGCCTGTCAGGAGAACATTCTGAAAGGAGAACAGTTTTGGCAACCCTGGCCGGAGATAACAGTAGTCACGGATGCCTCACTCACGGGGTGGGGAGCCCACGCCAACGACTTGACCATCAGCGGTCGTTGGTCTCCATCGGAGTCCAGACTACATATCAACCTGTTAGAGCTGAGAGCCATCAGACTTGCGCTGAAGGCGTTCCTGCCAGCTGTACAAGGGAAGAACGTCCTGATAATGACGGACAACACGGTGGCCATGCATTACCTCAACAAAAGAGGAGGCGTAGGATCACTACCCCTGTGCAGAGAGGCGATGCAGCTCTGGTTTTGGGCAATCCAAGAAGGAATCTCTCTATCGGCAGTTCACCTAGCCGGAGAGAAGAACTTGACAGCAGACGCTCTGAGCAGGCAGAACACAGTCTCCCACGAGTGGGAGCTAGCTCAGGAAGTCCTTCAAGAGATCTTCGCCCTTTGGGGAACCCCTAAGGTAAATCTGTTCGCCACCAGCCTAAACAGGAAATGCGACCTGTTCTGCTCAAGGGAATTTCCCCCGAGAGGAGCTCTGGGAGACGCGTTCATAGTGGACTGGGAGTTTCCGCTTCTGTACGCGTTCCCACCGGTCCCTGTCATTCCTCAAATGATCAGGAGGTTGAGAAGATTCCGGCGAACCATGATCCTAATTGCCCCGGATTGGGCCAGGAGAACGTGGTACCTGGACCTTCTAGACTTGTCCATCTGCCCTCCAATTCGACTTCCACTCAGAGAGAACCTACTCTCACAGAAGGGAGGTCAGGTTCTCCATCCAGACATCAAAACCCTCAACCTTCACGCTTGGCTTCTGAAAGGCTGAGGTACAAGGATTGGGACCTCCCTGATGATGTTATGGAGGTGTTGCTTTCGGCAAGGAGGCCAGCAACAAAGTCTTTATACCGCTGCCGTTGGAACAGATTTTGCAGCTGGTGTAGAGAACAGAATAGCGACCCTTTTTCATGTGGTACACCAATGGTTTTGTCCTTCCTACTATATTTGGCAAATTCAGGCCTTCAAGTTGGCACCATTAAGGGCTATCTCGCAGCGCTATCCATCTTTAAGCGTACTGCGGAAGAACCATCCTATTTCAAATTACCCTTGGTAATACAGTTTCTAAAGGGGTTAACCAATGTTTATCCCCCAAGACCATTCCAAGTTCCCCTATGGGATTTAAACTTAGTACTAACTTTCCTGATGGGCACACCTTTCGAACCTCTCCATTCTTGTTCGTTAAGATTCCTTACCCTTAAAACTGTTTTATTAATAGCACTTACATCTGCTAGAAGGGTGAGCGAATTACAAGCTCTTTCTTGTAAACCCCCTCACACAATATTTCACAAAGACAAAGTTGTCCTGCAAGTGAAGCCTAATTTCCTCCCAAAGGTGGTTTCTGAATTCCATATCACTCAGATTACCCTACCATCTTTCTATCCTCCTCCTCACCCGTGGAAAGAGGAAGAGAGGTTACACAGGCTAGACCCTAGGAGGGCTTTAAGTTTTTACATCAGTAGACTAGCCAGGATAAGATAGGCAGACCAGCTGTTTGTAGGTTACGCAGGTCACAAGCTGGGGTTACCAATAACTAAGCAGACCATTTCCAGATGGATCATTCTAGCCATTCTGGAATGTTATAAACTGGCAGGGAAAGAGCCCCCTCAAAACCTTAGGGCTCATTCGACCAGAGGTATTGCAGCTTCATCGGCCCTCAAAAGAGGCGTGCCGGTTAAAGGCATCTGTGCGGCCGCTACATGGTCGTCTGTCCATACCTTTACACATTTTTACAATTTGGATTCCTCCTCCAGTCAAGAGACTAGGTTTGGAAGGGCTGTACTGCATTCTATTCATCAATAGAAGACAGCGTGAAGTCAGTACTCCCTCCTCCGATAATAGAATACTGCTATGGGAGCCTATCTAAGATGAGGAATACGTCGGAGGACACAATCCCTTCGAAGAACAAGTTACTTCTTACCTTGTAACGTTCTTTCGACGGGATGTTCCTCCGACGTATTCCTCATCGACCCTCCCATCCATCCCCGCAGTTCTACTTCCCTTGTTGTTGCAGCTTACGCTCCTTCAGGGTGATTAGTTTAGTCCAGAAAGTATTATTGTGGGCTACAAAACGGAACTGAGCAACGGACGCTGCGCGCGTACTTTATAGGCAGGATGACGTCGACGTCGATACGGCGGCTGTCGAGGGACATCGACTCGGAGGACGTCGACGCGCAGCGCCCTCTAGAGAGAGAAAATTTTCCGAGGCCAGCAGAGCTGGAAGAAGATATCTAAGATGAGGAATACGTCGGAGGAACATCCCGTCGAAAGAACGTTACAAGGTAAGAAGTAACTTGTTCTTCTAGCACTCTTGGACGGGACAGGGAAAATCTTCTCGTCCCTGATCCTGAAGGCCCTGCATGCATGGGTTGAGGAAAAGAATGTGTTACAATCTACCCAGACAGGCTTCCGTCCTCGAAGCGCCACCTCCCATAACCTCAGGGTTCTGGACAGATTGACGAGGTCAGCAGCTGCTAAGGGAGTGTCTGCTGCTTTATACATTGTTTGTTGACCTCCGGGCGGCTTTAGTTATGGAGTAAAATGGAGGGCGTGGTTACTGTGTATCCTGAAGGGCCTCCACTCTAATAAGGGGGGGGCAGTGAGGTTGGATGATTCTGGTTCCATGTCTGCACGGATACATATTAACAGTAGAGTCAAGCAGGGATGTGTCTTGGCTCCACTGTTATACAATATCTCTTAGGCCAGCTTGCCCCCGCGTCTCTCTAGGGTTGGTGGATGCTGTACAGAAATTGGGCGAATGACTATACCATGTTTGTTATACGCCGATGACCTAGTGATGTTTAATCACACTTAAAGGAATGGTTCGGTCAAAAAATGTTATTGTCCCTGCGGGTCAGCCATGTGTTTTTAAGCCTAAGTCGCTCGATTTTAGAAAAATTTCCTATGGACCTTACCCGAGTTTTCGTCCTTTAAACGCACGTGAAAACAGGCACCAGGGTGCTGCCATTTTGTGATAATCCTAACACTTGCCCCATAGCCCTGGCTGACCTGCTTTTGCGGCACTAAATCATATCCCCCGCCCCTGAGCCTGACATTATCAAAACATTCATATTCCCCGCCTCTCTCCATGACGTTACTGTGCTGCGTAGGCAAACGCGCCCAGTCGTCTTCTACGCGACTTCACACAGAACCCGGAAACCAACACAGATCAACTCACAACACAGCGTGCCACAATTCGGAATATGAAACTGTACTTTAAAATCAAACAGCAATACGGTACATTTGGTAAAGTACATTTATTTGACATTAAATGTTTATAGAATATTCAGCAATTGGCATATTAAATCGGAATGGAATTTCTTTCTTTTCTCTCGATCGGCAAATCTGGAAAAGTTTATCCTGAGTCACGCGCTGTTCCTTTATGGTACACAGGGTGTTGGTTTTCGTTAAAGGAAGCACTTTGGACGCACGGTGAACCGCAAGGCTGTTCCATCAACTAGGCACTAGGCCACCGTAAAGGTCGATATGTTGCGTCTAGCCGCTAGTACTGCGTAAGGGCATATGGCTCCTTGGCGATCGTCCCATAAGATGGTCAATGTAGTGCAGTTGTTACAAGAAGCTGCAGCTGGCGGTTGAAAAATCCATCTCCCGGGGTCTGGAATAGGTGGCAGTGGCAATACGGTAGGATGTACCTGTTTAGAAAACATAAAAATTGAAATTAGTCTCACCAGCTGATCTTTATTACTATTATTCATTTTATTTATTAGGGCCGAGCTGAAACTATTTGCTTGCGAGGCTAGTGCAATGGAGTATGTTCGGCTCTAAAAGCAATGCGAAAACTAACTAAATAAATCGAGGGAAACGCACAAACTAATTTTTTTTACCATTGAACCACTGAGAAACGACTGTTTGTCTACATGCGTGTCACATGGGCACATGCATGCACATGTGCCCGGTAGAAAGACGACCCCACAAATGTTGTACTTGCTCTTCATTCATTCATTCATTCATTCCGGTATAAAAGCGTCTAAAGATTTACTTACATTATATTTGCCATTTCCATTGGATCTCTGCGTAATGCAGTCCGTAAATCCCACTGTGTTCGTGCCAATGATTTTTCAAATACTGAGCTAACATGAAACTCGGTCTAGTTTCAGATTTTTCAGCCTTATCGTCTTACATTATTGCCCCCCTCCTTCAAATGAAGTCCTTTCGCCATGGTCCCTGTCTCTCAAGGTCAAAAAACAATAGAACCTTATACTGCCAGTGCGATTCGCGGGCCTCTTCAGCCCGCGAGCATAAAATCAAAGCCGCTGACCTTCACTCCGCATGAGCGTACATTCTTATTTTGCAACATCCCGTCTAAAGCCATCTGTGAGAACTTGAATTTTCGACTCCATGTTTGTACTAGGCCTCATTGTGCAAATGCGAACTGGCTTCTCTCCCATCTGCAACGCCTCGCTTGGCGCGTTCTAAGGCCCCCAATTTTGTCCTTGTTGTCCGTGAGATTTGCAGCCCTAGAGAACCATTGACTTTTTGGGGGGAGGGTCAGGGAAAGTATAAAGTACCCAAGGAGTTGAGTTGAAAGTGAGATTTATTGTTTATTTGTTTTATTATTTGCAATACGCAAGCCTCCCCTCGGTTAACAGTGCGCAGCATTTACATGAGATTGCGAAACATAGTTACAGCAACAAAAATATATACATACACATATTCACAAGGTCAGCGATATGAAGTGAATAGAGAGAGAAGTCAGATGACACCCATATTGTTCGCCACCCAGGATGGTGAATGGAGGGTTTAGGGTTAGCATACTTTGTATGCACACTGTACAATAACATTATTTTCAAAAAGACAATCAGATTACAATGATTTATTTAAACCAGGATTTGAACTTCTCAACGAGCTCTGCTTTGGGTGGACATGGCACAGTGGCAATGTTTGGTGGCAATGCATCAGTGCTCTGCACAAAAACGCTCAAAATTCCATATCTGTGCTTCTCTAGTACACTAACAATAAGGCCTTTAACAAAGTCGAACTCCATTTTCTCACATACTGGTTTTACCCCCCATTTCTTAGTTCTTTTTCCAAAGGTCGTAGTGTAGCGAGGCATCCCTACATTTCCCGTAGTCCTAGACTGTTCACGGCCCACATTCTCGTTATGGGCCAAGACCGATAGTAGAGTCCTATGTTTCATGCCCTGTAAGCTGAAATGCAATCGCTTTGGCCTGTACTTTAGGCACATATTGTGGAACACCTCCAATTCTCCTGTGTGACAGATTTCTGTCAGTCCCCTCCAATCTCTTGATAGTTTTATCGAAAACAATCTTCTCAATGGCTTTGTGTGTAGGTGAAGATGCAATCAACCACTTCTTCTTCCGTGCCTCCTCTGTGGACAAAGGGCCATGTTCACATTGGTGGAAATGTTGGTTTTCTGTCCAGCGGTGAACGTTGGTACAGTGGTGCATCAGTGACCGCCATTTTTCAAGTAGGATTTCCACTGACCCTTCACAAGTTTTGGAGCTCCACCAAAGATGGTTGCTGATAGACTGGGACCACTGTGTAATACTTTCAAAACCTTTTTTTTTCCCTGCAGCCAAGATTTTCTTATTGACTGATTTAGCAAGAGGCCATACGTCAAATTGACGTTTAATATGTGGGAACTGCTCTCTCATTGTCTTGGCAATTGAAACGTGTCTGTCCGTGGCTGAGGTCGATGTGCATTCCCCTTGATTGTAGATATTGCAATGATTTTATAAATCCTAGTTTCTCCATGGCCACTGAGGATTTACATTGGCACACCTACCTACATGACCACCAAACTCACAATTTTCTTACTATCCATGTCCGAAAGTGGTAGGTGCAGTACTTGGTAGAAAATCCAGGGCTGTCGCACTGTCCATCGCCAGCTAGCCTGAATCGTTTCCCTTCGAATGTACTTGCTAGAGACAATTGTTCAATTTTCCAAGCATCACTAATGGCTGGAAACAGATAATCATGTTGGTATTTGTAGTACTGCGTTTTAGAAATGGAATGGAGTCCCACAAACTGAAAGAAAGACTCAAACTTCCTAAAAATGGACCCACTAAAAAGTGAGGCAGCTGCACACAGTAGATTGCCTGCTGGCAGCTTCCCCAGCATCAGTTGTGCAGACCATGAGAATGCATGATTTAATCTACAGGCGGCATGTATTTTGACGTTACTGCCTTGTTTTTGACTAGTCACATGAATCAATGGCTCCCCACATACTTCCCCTCCAACTGAATGCCCACATTTCAGCATACTTATAATATCCATCAAACAACTGTCGAATACTATGTATTTGCCCTCTTTCATTAGACTGTCATCCGGCGTGAAAGTTGTTTCGGGCTGTGCCGTTGAGGACATATCAACAAATTCAAAAGAAATATCGCTGATATCAAGTTCTGATGCGTCGCTGGGTGCCGCTGCTGGTTCATTCTCTGTCATTTCAACATCTGTTACTTCAGCATTGATGGGAGAACACAACATTGTCGACGGCTTTTTGGGTGGCATTTTTTTGGTGGGTGTAGATTGTGTGAATTGATCTGCGACTACTTCAGAGCTATCTTCAATACATTCAGTATCATCTTCTTTTGGTGGTGCAGTCGAACTGTAGTAATGGTCCAATACAACTTTACTGGATTCTCCGGACACATTCAATTCATGTTCTGGCCATTGGACATGAGCATCCCGAGTCTCAACACGCCGCGTCTGAATTAATAGTTCCTCCATAGTGTAAATGGTCTGGCAAGCAACATCTCTCATTTGCTTGACTGTCTGTGTATGTATAGTTCGTACACCCACGGGTAACAAGAGGACATATTGGAAAAGGGATGTTCATTTTAAAGACAATATAAAGTATAGTACAATTGACAGAAAAAAACATAATATAGTCCCCAACACAAAACAATTCCTGAAATTATGAACTGTTTGTAACTAACCTTATTTTTGTTTATTTTCTTTGCAACTTTCTTGACTCGAACTTCAACATCTGCACGCTGTTGCTCCGATTCTGGATCCGCATAGACAGCACGGAATGACGCTCCTTCGACTCCCTGAAACATAGTACTTTCATTACTATGTATCACAATATTGAAAACATAAAACACACGTGAGGACGAACACACAGGTACATCTCAATAGCTAAACACAAATTAAACATTCTGTAGAACAATCAAACGACAAGTATTCGAGCTCTGATGATCTAGTTCGATGGAACTGTCAGTATCCATACCTCTGGCTTCGCATGGACTGCCATGAATGGTTGTTTTGGAGAGGAGGCATCAGCAACTCCCTGAAACACAGTACTTGCGTTAGTATGGTTTTCAATATTGTAAACATAACACACACTTGGGGTCGACGGCACAGGGACATATAAAGAGATAACCACAAATGATGCATTGTCTAAAAGAATCAAGGAATATCTAAATATGATCAGATTTCATTGACTTATTTCTCCAATTTATTTACATCTGCATCATCTAAATGGGATGTTATTGTAGTGGAAGCTCCGTCGTCTCCCTGAAACACAGTACTTGGGTTAATAGGGAAGAAAGTATAGCAAATGGAATCGCGTTATGTCGACACTCGATGGAGCGGTCAGTATCCATACCTCGTGCTGCCGAAGAATATGTAGGGATGTTGTAAATCTAGTGTGCACTTCCGAAAGCTGTTGCGCCGATTCATATACGCAAGGTCCCGCTTCCACTTCCCCTGGAATTACTTGAATGTCAGGCTCCACATCAAGTGCAGGGGTTGACGCTCCATCAACTGCTTGAAAGATAGTACTTGCATTAGTAAGGATTACAATGTTGAAAATATAACACACACTTACATATCAATGGCTAACCACGAATGAAACATTGTGTAGAACAATCAAACAACAAGTATTCCAGCTCTGATGATCTAGTTCGATGGAGCTGTCAGTATCCATACCTCGTGCTGCTGAAGAACATCTAGGGATGTTGTCAATGTGGTGGACGCTTCAGCATCTCCCTGAAAGACAGTACTTGCATTAGTATGGATAACACTAATCATAACTGTAAACAAACACCAGGGGACGACAACTAAGGTGTATATCAATTGGAAAGCACTAACCAAACATTCGGTAAAATAATTACACAATACAATAAAAATATTACTTGACATGCATAAAACAAGTCTGTAGCGGAATAGCCAATTAAGATTACCTGATACACGCTAGAAGTGGTTGATAACTGCGAGCACGTCACGGATGTAGAATGTTCTTGCTTCAGATTCAAGGGATAGTCAAGCAGTTGTAAAGGTAAATTATTGATTGATAATGAAATGCCAATATTAAAAATTGCCATGTAAGGAGACAGAATACTTGAGTAATGCTATTGAAAATGCGCATTATAGCACAGTTCACTGTGCCCATATATAGATTTAGTTTGTGGGTTATGAAATCGAAAAAGAATATATTGATAAATGTCATTATTCAAAAAGCTATACACTCCTATCAATGTCGAAAGTAATACAAGGGACACAACACCTAAAATATCAATTAATCCATTCGGCTATCTACACACTACTGCATGGCCTAAAGCTAAATCCGGACACTTGACTCACCAGTGGCGGAATGTGGACGAATAGAGTGGGAATAGCGTTTGCAAGCAATTTTCGTGTCGTTCGCCGTTTATTCTTCTTTGTTACCCAAGATGTTGTGTACTTGTTCGAGGAAAAGTGCCGGCTGCAGATGCGGTATCGATCACCCCTCTTGTCCTCTAAGACTTGTTGGACTCTACTTTCCAGCTCATCCAGTGGATATCCGCAAAGCCTGACCCATTCTCATATTCGATCAACAGTTTTCGGGAATACATGCATTGTAGTGCCTTCAGATTTAGCATGGTTCTTCGAAGGGCAACCGCTAATCGAACAGGCAGGCATTGTTGACAATTCTGAAAAGTAAATATCGACATTATTATACAATCTTGATGAATAAAAATGTGCTACAAAAGTAAATGAACCATACAATGTTCAATGCAAGGTTTGTTTTGGTCGCAGGAACTATACCAGTTCATCATGTGCGGCTTAGTATTTGCATAAATTGCAGAAATGTATAAATGATGTGACTAAAATCTGAACATGTGACTCGTCCCTTGGATGTTCTGTCTTGCACAAGAAGGAAACATGCTTACATTATAGACTGGAACCCCGAAGGATGCAATTCGATGACAATTGACACAGATGAAAATAAATAGATCTATTGATAGCATAACAATGGAAACTCAAGTCAATATCAATGAGACCAATGAACATAGCACTATTGAGTACTCTACTCGCAAATAGATAGAAATTTAAAAATCAGCGAAATAGGACTAGGATACATGGCCTTACCTTGACCAACAAACAGTTGGATTCAGCAAGCAGATCAGTATGTTGCAGGAGAACAGGTAGATGGCCACATGTAGCACACTGACAAGTTTGCTCGAAGCGGTCACAGAAGTTCACGGATAGCACGACGACGAGCAGATTAGCATAGATCTCAGTGGTTCTCAGGTAGCACGTTCAGGAGTTGACTTGCAAAGCACAAAGATGTTCTCATGAGACATATCAAGTGGTTTATAAAGTATTACAAACAGGGGTGTGTTTGTGAATGAATGACGTGTGTATGTCGTGGTATTATGTGGTTTGCCGTGGGCCGGCCAGCGTGAGTGGGGGGGTCGTGGCCGGACACACGGGGTCTGAGGAGACCATGTGTATTGCTCTCCCCTGAAAAGTGCACGGAACAACCATAAATCACCAATGCAATTATAGAGCAAATACTTCAACCCATAAACAGACACAATAACTCACAGCCACGCACTCTTTAGAAGATAATCAGCTCTTTACGGCTATTTAGTCAAAGATTACAAGTACATAGAAATAGCTCATAAAACTAATATGGACATGGATAAGAAGTCAAAGAAGTCAAAAGAAATACATCACCGTGAGCGTAATTCTTGTCCTCATCTCGTCCAGAAGCGGCTGGAAGACTCCGGGGGCAGCCAGGCCGAGAGTACCACAGCTCACAGGAAGGCCAGACGGAGCGTCCTTCTCTGGCTGAAGGCTCACCTGACCCCTCCGGGTTTCCGCATATATAGGAACTCCACAAAAGGGGAGTTCATTCTCGAACCTTCTGGAATTGCACCTACGCAGTTGAGGAACAGCCGTCGGTTGCCAGCTGGGTCAATCGAGAGCTCCCCCCAAGGAACGTAGGGCCTCCCTGCTCTAAAAACATGCTCCACGGAGAACAGTAGCAAGCCATAACAATGTTCGCTTTTCCCAGCAGAAATCGCCTTGACTGCATACCAAGTTTGAAAAAGCATGTTTGTCTAACACTTCAGCAAAATGTGTGCAGCCTTTCACTGCGGAGTGAAGTAAATATCCAATATGGCTCTGAGCGCTCCCAGAATGCATTGCGCGCCCGCGCCATTTTGAACCAAGCATAAATCAAGCAGAACACCATGTGAGCGATGGGCCCTTGGCGTGGGATACCTTTTGAAGTGTACATGCTGTTTGGCACCTCGGCCGTTCACGCCCCTGACAGCCCCCCATGGCAGCGCGCATCCACTGGCGCGAACCGCCTTTGATAGAGGGGGGTGGGATGGAGGGGCCTGGGGCGTGCAGATAAGGCACAGGAAGACTGCTGAATGGAGACACACTTATGTGGATTGCAGGGGGGCGGCCTGCTTCAAGGGGGAGCCCTGCCTGGAGACACGGAGTCTGAGGAGGCCATGTGAGCAATGGGCCCTTGGCGTGGGATACCTTTTGAAGTGTACATGCTGTTTGGCACCTTGGCCTTTCGCGCCCCTGACAGCGCGCATCCACTGGTGCGAACCGCCTTTGATAGAGGGTGGGTGGGACGGAGGGGCCTGGGGCGTGCAGATAAGGCACAGGAAGACTGCTGAATGGAGACACACTTATGTGGATTGCAGGGGGGCGGCCTGCTTCAAGGGGGAGCCCTGCCTGGAGACACGGAGTCTGAGGAGGCCATGTGAGCAATGGGCCCTTGGCGTGGGATACCTTTTGAAGTGTACATGCTGTTTGGCACCTTGGCCGTTCGTGCCCCCGACAGCCCCCCATGGCAGTGTGCATCCACTGGACTTGTTGTTATGGACTTTTGTTTTTGTTAAACTAACCACTTTTTTATACTTTATATAGTTATACTTCGCCTTTGATAGGGGAGGAGGGTGGATGGATGGATGGGCCGGTGGGCGTGCAGACAAGGCACAGGAAAACTGCTGAATGGAGACACACTTGATTCATTTACAAAATCAAAACAACCGTTGTTAAAATGTATGTGGTGTTTTATTTTTTATTTTTTTGATGGCACAAAAATACAAAACTTTATACATTGTACAGGTCAGGTTGCAGCACAGCGAGGGAAAATCCCCTGTACTGACCGCTGTCACTCGGGAAAGTTTCTCTTATGGCACGAACGGCACAGGCGGGTATTACTCTGCGAACGCGGTGTCCAAGCCTCCCGTGAAGCCACCATGTAAAGGAACGATAGGCCACCAGCCGGTACCACCTGTGAAAAATAATGATACAAACTGTTTTTAAATTACGAAGATAAGTTGATTAAACGTTTGTTGTCAATGACAATTCTTGTAACTAATGGCATTCTGCTCGGACAAATGCCATCTAGACACTGCACACTATTGAACGACTTTCATGCGTTACAATGATATGTAGATGTAATTTTGGATATAGGAGACGACCATGAAATAGTAGTGGCATCTCGAGCAGATTATACTTACTCGTTACTCGGATTACGAGGACGAGCAGTTGCGCGAAGTTCGTGCATAAGCACCCTCATTATCCTCAACACGGACCGTGTGAGGCAGGCTGCCCTGAAGTCTGGCAGCTCGGTGATGCATTGCGGTCGTGGCTCGCCTTCCGAAATGTAGGCCACGCATCCTGAGTTTTCACAGCAGCAGCAGTTCTCGTCCTCGTTTGGCATTAGCTTGCATCGATTGCATGTGCACCAGGTGGAAACACCGTCCATGCGACTAGGTCCAGGGTCTTCATCCGTTGATTCGTCCAGACAACTGCCGTCCGAAGCCTCATCGTTTTCACGTGTTTCCCTTTCCAGTAGTTCCTCCTTGGTATACTCTGGCTCGTACATGTAGGGCATTATTGGAGCCATTGTGTAGTAAACAAACTAAAATAATTTATAGCGATGGTACAGGTGTTCCCACGGGCTACAAGCGGCAAAGGTAGCTGACCAGAGCACAGAAACGAGTCACAGAATACTCACAGAATACTCAAAGTAACACAGAGAGAGGAATGGAATCGAAAATCAGCTGCTGTGTGTTGTGAAACGGTCTGTTTATACTTATTGAGGAAAGAGGCGTCTTGCCATTTGCATGGCGACACGTCATTAGCTGAAGCGCAGCGATTGTTGACACGAGACGTGCTTTGGCGTTGTGAAATGGGCGGTACGCGTCTGCTGATGACAGGCTCAGAGGCGGGGGATATGATTTAGTGCTGCAAAAGCAGGTCAGCCAGGGCGATGGGGCAAGTGATAGGATTATCCCAAAATGGCAGCGCCCTGGTGCCTGTTTTCGCGTGCGTATAATGGACGAAAACTTGGGTAAGGTCCATAGGAAATGTTTGTAAAATCGAGCGACTTAGACTTAAAAACACGTGACCAAACCATTCCTTTAACATGGTGCAAGGGAAATATTTGATGTTCTTAATGCGTTTGCAATAGAAAACGAGCTGTTGATTAATATGGACAAAATGCAAGTCCTGTTAACTGTGGAGAAGGTAAATCGACCTACCTTTTCCACATGTTTGAGTACTTTGACATATGTCTACCTTGGACTGGAAATGAGCGGTAGTAAGGGTACACTCTCATAATAAGAGTCCAAAAAGGGGAAGCCCCGTTGACAGATGCAAATGATTGATACATTTTCTAATAAGACAGCTGGATACTCCATAGAGGGTGCAATCATGCTGCATAAGCACAGTTTTTGCCCTACAGTATTGTAGGCATTGGCTATGGAGAATTTTGAGTTGGCTAGACAAGCTTGAGGGTTCATTCTGAAGACGGGTTCTAAAACTCCCTCCATCTACCCCAGTGGAATATCTCAGGCTGGAATTGGGTTTAGTCTCCTTGAAGGATCTACTGTTAATAAAGCGAGGATAACTATTCTTGAAAGCTAACTCCAAACCCAAATGCCAGCTATTATTGGTAGATGGAATGGGTCGGAGGATAGCGTCAGGAAATGGGAGGGGAGCTTACACGCCTCAATTAAAAACTACACAAGATTATATCTTTATTTTTTATTTTTGCTTTAAAGTGCTCACACAGCCCACGGGCATTGAGGCGCTGTTACAGGAATATTTTTTTTTTTAGTTGTGTAATTGTTTTTTGTCTTACTTGCGTATTTATAACGCGATTAAATATCCATAAGTTTCTAAGTGCGGACCCGGGGATCGAACGTGGGTTACTTCGTGTCTTCTTGCTTCCAAGGCATGCACGTTGCCGCTGAGCTATCCTCACGGGTTCCCTGATTTTTGGGCAGGGTACAAGGTACGATACCTTAAAGTCATCTTTTAGCGGAAGGTGGAACATTGGGATTGGGTTAACAACTATTCACCTCCATCGACTTTACGATCCTATAGATGTTACCCATCACTATTTAAAAACCCAAACCTACCTTCGGCAGAGCTCGAGTCCAGCAGTCCGTAACATAATAGTTAGGCTGCGAATTAACCTGCTACCACTCTGTTTTCAAGGGTGGCCATTCCCTGATGCCACTAGAGGCAAGGGTATGTCGCATCTGTAAATTCCTGGGAATGATTGCAACGCCACAGCATGTATTCACTGGATGTCCTATCTTGGGGCCAGTTTATATGTGCATATTAGGAAAATATGTGCATAACTATGACTCGATTAAGCCAGAGGCCTTTTGGAACTATTGCCTCAATTTTGAGTCCGAGGGTGTGCGCATTGACCTATCCTGATAATGGCGGCATATTGTAAAATCGTTACCTTGGGATAGGGCAGCAACTAGGTTGAACCCCAACTTTGGATGCTGAGTACTAGATAAGTCATTTTAGAATATGAAATATAGAGGCTGCATGGCATGCTTTTTAATGAAATGTTACATTAAATTGTTGTTCAGTGCAGGTGCAAAGTGGCTTTTAAACAAAATTTTATTTGTTAACTTTTGAATTTTAAAACTTTAGATTCCCCTTTGTTTGTAATTATAGCCTAGCTGATTTAAAAACGGATTCTCGAAAATATAGAATGCAGGTAATATTTGGAGTACGAACTTTATGATATGCGACAAGTGATGGGAAAACTGTAACCTAAGTATATTTAAACTGTAGTTAAGTGCATGTATTGAAGTGTGTAGTTTTAAATCAATGTGTCTAAACATCTGTATTTGTATTGTATTTGAATTGTAAGTCTACATTTTTGTAAAGCTTCTTTAAGCACCAAATACAAATGAATAATATCAGCATTAGCACACACTGCACTCCGGCATGCACACAATCTCCCCTCTCTCTAGCTCCTAAAAAAACGATTTCCTCCCTCAAACCTACTACTCACTCTGGACAATATCATCCCAGCCTCCATCATTAAACAATTGATGTGTCCAGCGCTCTGTCCTCAGCATCATTTATGCATCCATCAGTCGTTCGGGAAATCAATTACTGGTGGAGTGGAACTAGGTTTCCTATGACTTGGCCCCTCTTCTCCTCTGGGAGTCCCAGTTGTCACATCGCCTACGATCTTAGGCCCTGTGGCGAATCAAAGGTATTCATCCCTTCTCCCCAAAGGGGAGCCTCCCCCTTTGAGGCTAGGCAGGTGAGCATGCTCCACAAGACCTTCCCTAGGGGTCTGGGGAACTGGGACCTCACTGGGAGAGACTCCCCCTTAGTGGACAAGGACTCCCGTTCCTGTGAGAAACTCACATGAAGAGGCTGCAGCGAGAGAGTACGCTGAGAGGCCAAGCACGACCAGAGAGAGCAGAGTGCCAGAGAGAGAACGTAAGCTGTTGAAGCCTCTTGATGAGGTGACATCGGGAGGAGGTGGAGCTTCCCAGACTCCCTCAAGACTGGTCTCATGCGACCTCTTTTGAAAAAAAACTACCCAGATACTGATGACCTGGCCAACTACACGTTCATTACAAACCTCCTGTTTATTGGCAAAATCTTGGAAAAAGTAGTTACTACACAACTACTCACGAAAATCGGATAACTTTACCACCTAAATGACTATCAAGTCAGGGCTCTGCCTCAAGTGTAGCATCAAGACATCCACCATCCATGAACATGCCTCCTTGTCCTTAACCTCTCGGCTGCATTCAACAGCATTCATCATTGCATCCTTGCTAACAGGATCTGTGGTACTGCCCTGAATTGGTTAACTTCCTACCTCTCAGGCAGACACCAGGCCGCTCAGATCAAATCATTGCGTTCTAACCAATTCCAGGTCTCCTTTGGAGTCCCCATCTAACGTGAACTACATTGGCTTTCTCACCAGTCTAGGAAACTGTTCAAGACTGCATGTTTCATCTACAAAGCAGTAATGAGTAGCACACCAACATACCTGGTGGCTAGGCTCCATATATCAGGTGGCACATGCTGCTTGCACAACAAATAGACCAACCGGTATAATCACATCTCGGCCTTAAAGAGAGGACCTGCAGACAATGCTTTTCTTGTCACACAGCCACCATCTGGATCTCTATTCCAGTGTTGGCTCAGAATGCCCCCACAATTCTCCAATTTTGCAAATGTCTCAAACATGGCTCTTCCAATAACGTCTGATCAAGGACTAATTCCAGTGGACGTACATACCTCAACTCACAGTGCTGCGCTAAATACTAGCTACCCTACACTGCACAGCTCCTTGCTGCTCTCGAGCTAGGTTGTTACTTTAAACAAGAAAGTGTTTTAGTGATTGAATCCATTCCAAGTTGTCTACCTGATGGATTTGGCTTTCCTTCTGGATTCCTGCTGGGGAAGGTTTCTTTCTTCAAGATGGACTTTGCTAAGCCATCACCAGGCTTGGCCTGGTGTTTATGTAGCCGGTGGGTGGAAGAATGAAGCTGTGTCATTCATCGTTTTGATTACTAGTTTGCTGGTTTTTGTAGCGCAAGTCCACTCTGGTCCATGGCACAGAAGGTGTTTGTTCCTTGAGCATTCTGCCCTTTTCTGTCTACCATACAGTTATGTACCCCCTGTGCCTGCAGCTACCACAGTCTTGCCATCACTTCACTTGGTTTCCAACTTCTGCAGCAATAGCGACACTGGCTGCTGGACTGAACTGTTTGTGGGATAATTGTTTGACATCACCTTCACGCCATTATACCCTGTATCAAGTAATTGTGATGTGGTGCAGATCATTCCTATGGTGTCCTGTGTGCTGCATGGTGAATTAGACTATTCTCTGTATACCAGTAGAAAATTAATAGTTCTTTTTTTTTTTAACAGGTCCACTTATTGTCACCACTGTCCTGTCATTAAGAACCAAAGAAAATCAAGACCCAAGTCCCAAGGACAAGGAGGAGGCTGAGCGAGTTCACGGTATGCATTGTACATTAGATTTGGTGTTAAGAGTTGGATGGTAAAGATCCATGCCTCTCAACTCACCCACTTCTGGTGGCTGACATGTGCCATAGTCCCTTGCAGGTCGATATGATTTAATGACGTTCTTCCCCACAGAAACCAAATCCTTTTTAAAATATTTGACTTACTGGCCTTGGCTACTCAAAGGTAAAATGGTATGAACATCACAAAATTAGAAATCTTGCATGGGTGGAAGTAACCAGGGGTTGGGGGAGGGGAGTAAAAGGAAAGGAATTCAGAGAGCAAGCGGTTAATGGAAGAAAGGAACTAAAGGATGTCCGTATGAAGGAATAGCAGGACGCTGTACATATTAAGGAGGGTGGAAATGAATGGGAGAGAGGAACTAAAGGATCTGTGTATGAAGGAACAGCAGGAAGCCATACACATTTAGGAGTGTGGAAATGAATGGGAGAGAGGAACTAAAGGATGTCCCCTATGAAGGAACAGCAGGAAACAGTTTACCTTAAGGAGGGTGGAAATGAATGGGAGAGAGGAACTAAAGGATGTCCGTATGAAGGAACATCAGGAAGCCATACACCTTAAGGAGGGTGGAAATGAATGGGAGAGAGGAACTAAAGGATGTCCGTATGAAGGAAAAGCAGTAAGCCATGCACCTTAAGGAGGGTGGAAATGAATGGGAGAGATGGAGGTCGAACAATGAAGGCGCGAACGAGCGTGGGATGAAGAATTAATTCTGTCAGAGAATCTGAATCTGGAAGCAAGTTAGAAATGGTGGTATATTGATTACCAAGCCCTGCAAGAGCCTCCTAATCAGAACTCACTTCCCTGATTGCGTGGGCTAAGCGAAAGGGCTTCACATAGAGTAAAAAATGCTTAAAGCTCCAAAAATCAAATAACCCAAACAGCAGCAACGGGTTAAAGGAAACGCGTAGAGTCGAGAAAAGGGAAGAGGAAACGAATAAAACATGTTGCATATTAAAGAAGTGGCCTGGCTCTTTAAAAGAGGAAGGGATGTCATTTGTAAAGTTTGACGGCCCTGCTTGTGGGAGTCAGATATACAGTGAAAATGCAGAAGTGTCAGTGGGCCAGATCTGGTAAGAGTACAAGGACTAGTTTGTTAAGGAAAGGGTGGGCATTTTTTAATCCTTCTTTGGCTTGGCTTTGGGAAATGGGATGCATTTGGTCCAGTGATCAGCAGTTCCATGCAGCTTGATGCTCTGTTACTTTCTTACACAGTAACTCTACTAATGTCCACCTCCGTATCACATTTACAGTGTTTAGAACATCTCTGAGATGCTTCTTTTTAATGTCTGGCTGATCGCTTGGCAATGATGGTGTTTGTTCAGTATTGCATTTTCTCATTTTTTAACCCTCCCAATCTGCATCTCTGGAGACACACATCCATTGTTAACTTGTACTTTTTTCCTTTTCTCAATGTTGGCCTTTCTTTGAGGGAAGATGACTCGACTACAATTTTCATTAATCATCTTGGCGAGGAAGTGAGAAGTAACCTGGACCCAGGCCCTGGTGAGTTACCGATTTCTCCCTTTTCTCCCCTCAAGTGCTTCTGAAGCTTGGGAGTAAGTCGGCAAGGACCCATTTGCTGCATTGCACACCTGATCCTGATGTCATGCACGCCTGGCCCTGCTCAGTTACTCCTCTAGGCTGAGCAGCTTGCAGGCACCCCTGATAGGTTGCATGCCTTGGATTGATTCACTAATGGTTTCAAGTCAGCCGGTTCTGTGCTCCTGTATTTTCCCCTGACTTGGGTTGGAGAGCTGGTGAAGTGATGCTTTCTTTTTTTTTTTTTTTTTTTTTATTGTTTAATCACATTGGATTTTTACAATACAGGTCTTCTCATCATTTCATGCGATTATTTATCCGATCAGTTTGTCGCTTTCTGTGGGCAATTTGTGATTTGCCGGTTCATTTGATGGATGTTGTGGTCACTGTTGTATTTGTTCTTGGTGACACCCATTGTTGTTGAGTAGTTGTTGGTCGATGTATTCTAACATTTTTGCTGCTGCAACTTGCCATGTGATTTTATCACCCCCAATGAGCCTGCACCACCAGGTATTTTCCTCGTGTAATATGTTAAAACCGGGCATGTGTGACAAATATTGTTGTCTAATGAAATTCGTTGCTGGGCATGACATGAGCAAATGTCTTATTGTTTCTTTGACAGGGTGGCTGGCATTGTTGCAAAAACGACAATCGTTAGTTGCTGTTTGTCCTCTGATATGAAGTATCTCATTTGTTTTCATTATGTTGAGTCGTGCTCGTAAAATTAAATTTTGCGCCTTTTTATTTGGAAATTGGTTTATGAAGCCTTGCAACTCGTTTCGTTTCAATATATTATGTGGTAAGTGAGCCATAAGTTTCGATCTTGTTGTAACGTCGATCGTCATTGCCCAATCTGCATCTTTAATTTTTTGTAGAACTTTACATGGATTTTCAATCAGTTCTTGTTCGTCCGATGCTATATCACATAATACACCTAGATTTTCCTCTTGCCATGTTATTAGCATCTGACAGTTTCTGGCATCCATTTCGCATTTAATCATATTGAAGATTTTATTGCTGGTGTCCATTCTGCTTTTCCTAAAGAGCATTATGGTGTTGCACACCACTGTGCATTTTAAAGATTGCAGGCTGAGTTCTCGACGTATGGCCACCCCTGATGTCGAGTGGGGTAATTTCAAGACTTTTCGCCAAAATCGGGCCTCTAGTTTAGCCCATATTTGCTTTGGCATCATGGGCATCGCTTCCATTCCATATGTCAAGGTAGGTACGACCTTCATTTTATAGAAGTTTAAAACTGGGACAAGTGAGTATTTCCCAAATTTGCCATCGATAGCTTTTGCTTGGGCTGCTAGTTTGTCTGTCTTTCCAAACAGTTCCGCTTGCATTGTGTTTTCTTGGCGTGAACTGTCTAGGAATACTCCAAGATATTTAAATGAGGTGACGGACTCGATTTCAGTGTGGCCCAGCCGCCATCTGAAATTGCTGTTTTTTTTCTCACGATTTTGGAAGATCATAACTTTTGTTTTGCTTATATTAATTTCCAGGTGGTTGCTTGTTGCATATTGCTGTAGGGCACTTACCTTTCTTTGCAGACCTATTTGTGTTTGATCAAAAAAAGTTAGATCGTCCGCATATAGGAGATGGCCGATTTCTGTGACTCCGATTTTTGGCGGGAATACCCTTATTGTTTGCCCAATGTCTTGAATATCCCCAATGTAGGTGATGAACAGCGCTGAAGCCAGCGGGCATCCCTGCTTGACTCCTCGGGTGCTCTTGACTTCATTAGACAAATCCCCTTCTCGGCAGAGACGAACTCGCATTCTGGTTTCATGATGCAGAGCCTGTATCGGGGCTAGTATGTCTTCCGGGCAATTCCATTCTTTTAGTTTTCTCCATAGGATCGGCTGTTCAATACGATCAAAAGCTTGAGTGAAGTCAATGAATACTACAAAAAGACACTGTTTGTATTGCAGTGCTTTGCTTTTTAAGATGTTACACGCCAGAATGTTACACGAGGTTCCTGCGTTTTTCTTAAAGCCAGTTTGATAATCATCATTGCATTTTGCTGATGCAGCCCATGTTTGAAATCTTTTCATTAGTAACGTTGCGTATACTTTGCCTATCACGTCCAATAACGCAATCGGACGAAAATTTGCTAGATCTGTAAGATTCCCTTTTTTGTAAATCGGGACTATTATAGCTTTTGTCCATGATTCAGGTATCGACTTTAGTTCTGTGCAGCGTCGAAAAATAGCACTTATGAAACTTGTCCATTCGTTTGCATATTTTTTTAATTCAGCGTTGGTAATGCCGTCTGGACCAGGTGCTCTGGAGTTCTTTAAGTTCTTGATTATATTCAAAATGTCTTCTTTATTTTCTACATTGACCCAGTTTATTGCTTTCGATTGTGTCTCAATGCCGGTATATGGTTCTTCTGCTTTGAAAGCTGTTTCAAAGTGTTGTTCCCATGCATGTTGACTAATGTTGTTCAAAATTTGTTTCTCAAGGGTTTGCTCTGTATCTCTTAATAGAGTCCAGAAATGTCTACTGTTGTTTGTAATGAGAGCCTTGATAATTTGTTCCGCGTCAGCTTGATACAATTTATATCTATGGGCTCTTACCCATGCTTTGTATCTTGATTTTATGTTCCTGATATTTGCGGGTGTTTCATTGATGGATTTTTTGCGTGCGTTACGTAGCGCTTTTCTGTATTCGCGTCTTTTTGCAATAAGTTCTTTATTATATGCATGTTTTGTGTCAGTTTTCATCATGTGTCCTCTTCCTTTTCTCGGACATATGTGCGGAATTAGTAGTGGTTGATAATCAATGTCGGGCACTGTTGATGTCAGTGCATCTGCTTCGTATTTTGCTGTCGCTTTGATGATCTCATTCGCACTTATTCTTATTCGTGTTCCTTGTGCGTTTGGTTCGAGTTGCAAATTTCGGCCGCTTTTGTTATCTGCCAGCCAAGATATTACTAACATGTTGTGATCGCTCATGGACGTGCGTCACACATTAAACTCTTTGATGTCATGCAGTAGTGATTCTGATACAAATATGTAATCAATCGTGGTTGCCAAAGGCGCACGCTCCCATGTTGGTATTCTGTTTGTTACTGGGAAAGCCTCATCTACGTTGTGAAGTCCATGCATGCCGGAGAATTTGAGCCATTCTTTGCCGCGTTGTTCTGCGGCTTGCAGTGCTATGGTTTTGCTTGCCTTTTGTATTGTTTTGCAATTGGCATTCAGGTCTCCGCACACGAGTATTGTTGATACTTGATACTCACGCATTGCTACCTCTATTGCCTCGTTGCACATTGCATTGAGTTTTCTAGCACTTGTTGTTACTGGATTCCAGTAAGTGTTGATTATCATAACATTTTTGTTTTTCACTTTTTGTTTGCCTACCTCACCCCAGGAGAGTATTACTGCTAAAATTGACTGGTTGGCGGTTATTGTTGTTTCCATTGAAGCTCCACATCCATTTCGACATGCTATCATCAGTCCTGAAGTTGGACGTCCTTTAATTCCCCTTGCGGCAGGTGCCAGAATGATCTGGTAGCCTTCCATCGTGGGAGTTTGTTGCAGCCATGTCTCTTGGAGACATATGATATCAAATTCTCCTAGATTGGGGTCTCCTGGTGTGGTTAAGTGGGAGTGTCCTCTCGTGTTCCATGAGCATAACTTTACAGTTTCGCCCCGCTCATTGTTCTGGTCTTCATCTTGTTAAATGTGCTTTTGTTTGGTTGCACTTCTTGGGGTGGGGACATTGGGTTATCCTTGCCATGGCAGCAGCGCTCCTGTTTGGTTGCATGTTGTGGGGTGGACATGAGGTTATCCTTGCCGTGGTAGCGGTGCTCCTGGTTGGTTGCATGTCGTGGGGTGGACATTAGGTCATCTCTTCTTGCCATGGTAATGGCGCTCCTGGTTGGTTGCATGTCTTGGGGTGGACAATCGGGTATCTCTTCTTGCCAGGGTAACAGCACTCCTGGTTGGTTGCATGTCTTGGGGTGGACAGTAGGCCATCTCTTCTTGCCATAGTAGTGGCGCTCTTGGTTGGTTGCATGTCTTGGGGTGGGCAGTAGGGTATCTCTTCTTTCCAGGGTAATGGCGCTCCTGGTTGGTTGCATGTCTTGGGGTGGGCAGTAGGGTATCTCTTCTTGCCAGGGTAACGGTACTCCTGGTTGGTTGCATGTCTTGGGGTGGACAGTATTCATGGCATGGTAGCGGCGCTCCTGGTTGGTTGCATGTCTTTGGGTGGACAGTAGGTCATCTCTTCTTACCAGGGTAACGGCGCTCCTGGTTGGTTGCATGTCTTGGGGTGAACAGTAGGATATCTCTTCTTTCCAGGGTAACGGTACTCCTGGTTGGTTGCATGTCTTGGGGTGGACAGTATTCTTGGCATGGTAGCGGCGCTCCTGGTTGGTTGCATGTCTTGGGGTGGACAGTATTCTTGGCATGGTAGCGGCGCTCCTGGTTAGTTGCATGTCTTGGGGTGGTCAGTAGGTCATCTCTTCTTGCCAGGGTAACAGTGCTCTTGTTTGGTTGCATGTCTTGGAATTGACAGTAGGTTATCGCTTCTTGCCATGGTAATGGCGCTCCTGGTTGGTTGCATGTCTTTGGGTGGACAGTAGGTCATCTCTTCTTACCAAGGTAACGGCGCTCCTGGTTGGTTGCATGTCTTGGGGTGGACAACAGGGTATCTCTTCTTGCCAGGGTAACAGTGCTCCTGGTTGGTTGCATGTCTTGGGGTGGACAGTATTCTTGGCATGGTAGCGGCGCTCCTGGTTAGTTGCATGTCTTGGGGTGGACAGTAGGTTATCTCTTCTTGCCATAGTAATGGCGCTCCTGGTTGGTTGCATGTCTTGGGGTGGACAGTAGATTATCTCTTCTTACCAGGGTAACGGCGCTCCTGGTTGGTTGCATGTCTTGGGGTGGTCAGTAGGTCATCTCTTCCTGCCAGGGTAACAGTGCTCTTGGTTGGTTGCATGTCTTGGAATTGACAGTAGGTTATCGCTTCTTGCCATGGTAACGGCGCTCCTGGTTGGTTGCATGTCTTGGGGTGGACAGTAGGTCAACTCTTCTAGCCATGGTAATGGCGCTCCTGGTTGGTTGCATGTCTTTGGGTGGACAGTAGAGTATCTCTTCTTGCCATAGTAATGGCGCTCCTGGTTGGTTGCATGTCTTGGGGTGGACAGTAGATAATCTCTTCTTACCAGGGTAACTGCGCTCCTGGTTGGTTGCATGTCTTGGGGTGGACAGTAGGTTATCTCTTCTTGCCATAGTAATGGCGCTCCTGGTTGGTTGCATGTCTTGGGGTGGACAGTAGGTTATCTCTTCTTGCCATAGTAATGGCGCTCCTGGTTGGTTGCATGTCTTGGGGTGGACAGTAGATTATCGCTTCTTGCCATGGTAACAGCGCTCCTGGTTGGTTGCATGTCTTGGGGTGGACAGTATTCGATCACCTCTGATTAATCCTGACTTTGCCTTGTGGGTCGAGTGTGGAGTCGTGATTATGGAGGTGAAGGGACCCGGTGATGTGAGAGAAGTGTCACGCAGTGGATGCAGAACCTGATTTTGTGGGGTGTGTTTTCCTGAGTATTTCTGGGTGGCTTATCTGGTGTTGGGGGCATGCTGAAAAGTGGCTGGTATAGAGTATACAGTGGGGGACAGGGCGATATGGTGGTAATGTGATTGATTGCCATGCATGGTCTGTGTGGAGGTTGGGGGGTGATCTGCAACTGTGTGGGATGGTCTAATTGAGATGTGTGGAGGGAGGTGGAAGGATGCATTGGCTATAATAGTTTGGTGTGTACAGTAACAGAGGCACCTCTGTGGTAACGGATGATTTTGGGGCAGGGGAACCCAAGCACTGCCTGATGCAGCTCTTTGAGATGGTATACAGGGATCCAGCAAAGTTCCACCGGTCTCCACTATTTGCACCCACAGCAAGCCTCACAACCACCTCATCGGGACCTTCCGTCTGCTGTGGCACGTTATAAGATGATGGGTAGCAGTACATGAGGGTCTATGCGGAAGACATGGAGGTGAAGAGAGATATGGCACCGCACCAAAAGAAGACATTCCATGAGAACCACTGTGGATCTGGAAATGCACTAAGAGTGTCCAAGTCACAGAAACGACATCTTGATGAAGATTTAGCTGTTCCCTTGATCTGCTCCAAATCATCCCCATGCACAATGAATGAAATCGGGGTCGCATCACTGACCAGATCAGACTTCCACTGATTCAGATGGCCAATTGGAGCAAACTGGCAGAAACTTTCTCTAAATATTTTATCAAGAGGCTGTGCCAAAAAAACTCATGAACAAAATCTGTTCAAGCTACACTGAATTTGAGTAATTGCCCTAACCTATTTACCCATCCAACTTTAATTGACATGAATGCAAGCAAGTCTTTCATGTAAGAAACTTTCTTTCGTACTTGCCAGTTACTCTTCTGGCAAGGTTGAGAATGAATTATTATTGACATCTGAACCTGCCAAGAGGAAATTACGTGTTTCAGGTACATCCTTCCTACCATCAGAAGCATGGCTGCTAGGTAGTCTACTTTTTTATTTTTGAGATGAGCCCAATGCTTGCCCATTCTGGACCTGGTTGAAGAGACTGCTCCATTTCATCAATGGGTGTGAGAGGACAGTACAGGTGAGAGTGAAAGTAGGGTCATTGTGAGAGAAGGTGTGGGCGGAGAGGGGGATGGGAGTAGACAGTAGAAGTGAGAGCAGTAATGAGTGAATGAACATCCGCTGGACAGAGAAGAGGAGAGAGAGAGACAGAGAGAGAGACAGAGAGAGAGACAGAGAGAGAGACAGAGAGAGAGACAGAGAGAGAGACAGAGAGAGGCACAGAGAGAGGCACAGAGAGAGGCACAGAGAGAGGCACAGAGAGAGAGACAGAGAGAGAGAGCAAAGTAGAAGTAAGGAAGAGGAAGGATAGAATAGGGTGAGGAGTACAAGAGCGTGCAAAAGAGCGACTGAGTGTGTCTGTAAGGCACCCCTTAGTGAGGAGTCTTATTCGGGACCCAGAGGAAGACAAAAATGGTGTTTGCCCTTAGGTCATCACATCTTGCTAGTAGAAAGTAGTGTTACCGACCTCCAGTGATCATATTCGGGTTTAGGGATGTCTGGGCTAGAGAGGGAACAGACCAGGGGAGATGAGAGAGAGGTGGCCCTTAGTGACCCCCTTCTAAATTAGTTTAATGACCACCCTTGAACCTTCTCTCAAGATGTGGTGTGTTCTTGAGGCCACCCACATGTTTTAAAGGTTGAATTGGCACAGACTTGCGGTCTGTGGGCAGCAACACCACAGCAAGTCCCTAATTATTTGAATATGAAATGTATCAAGATGCATTTTGTTTGTGTTGTGAATGTCCCATTGAGAAAATAATATGCATTATATAACTATGCTTTGTTATTCTGTAATGTCTACATAGTGTGATTTTGCATATGTTGAATGTGCTTGATTTTAAACTTATATGGTTGTCTAACCGAATATAGTACTTTGAAAGATTGAAACCATAGTACATGAGGCAAGCCAATGTTTCCCAGCGGTTCACTCCTCAAAGCCACCCAGAGACCAGGCGAACCCCACGCTATGCACCTCAAGTCTTAAGAGGCCCTAAACTAGAGGGTTGCAAGGAAAATGGCGCTCGCTACCACGGGGAAACAGGCTGCATGTGGTAAGCAAGGGAAGGGTAAAGATGTTAGAATGACCTCACCAGTGATGCAGGGAGCCAGAGAGCAGGGCCCCAACACCGCCATAATAGTTGTGCCCGGTTTCAAAAGGGGCACACTAAATCTTTGCAGCATTCGGCGCGCAAGACATCATCAACCAAAGTACTAGAAATGACTGTCCATAAGGAAACGTACCACATATGATTTCCAAAGAATGACAACACAGAAGGAAGGGAGGTGGGCCCATGGAATGCCAGCCAGTACTCTGACTCAGAATTAAGGAGTTCTTGAATCACAGTCCGAGTATAAAAGAATGAAGGAGGGGCCAGGGGTATGGGAGTTAGAATGGCATTGCAGGAAGATGGTGTGTTGCCAGAGACAAAGGCAGGTGGATCAGCCTAGTATCCCAGACCTTTAGATAACATAGGCTGCAAGGAAAGAGTGGCGCCAGAACCCTGCTGGGATCTATAGGACGATGAGAGAGTGGCTCCAGAAGCCTGCTGGGGTCTATAGGACGATGAGAGAGTGGTGCAAGAAGCCTGCTGGGGTCTATAGGACAATGAGAGAGTGGCGCAAGAACCCTGGTGGGGTCTATAGGACGATGAGAGAGTGGCGCAAGAAGCCTGCTGGGATCTATAGGACGATGAGAGAGTGGCTCCAGAAGCCTGCTGGGGTCTATAGGACGATGAGAGAGTGGCGCACAAAGCCTGCTGGGATCTATAGGACGATGAGATAGTGGCTCCAGAAGCCTACTGGGATCTATAGGACGATGAGAGAGTGGCTCCAGAAGCCTGCTGGGATCTATAAGACGATGAGAGAGTGGCGCAAGAAGCCTGCTGGGATCTATAGGACGATGAGAGAGTGGCGCAAGGAGCCTGCTGGGGTCTATAGGACGATGAGAGAGTGGCGCAAGAACCCTGCTGGGGTCTATAGGACGATGAGAAAGTGGCGCCAGAACCCTGCTGGGATCTATAGGACGATGAGAGAGTGGCTCCAGAAGCCTGCTGGGGTCTATAGGACGATGAGAGTGGTGCAAGAAGCCTGCTGGGGTCTATAGGACGATGAGAGAGTGGCGCAAGAAGCCTGCTGGGGTCTATAGGACGATGAGAGAGTGGCGCAAGAAGCCTGCTGGGATCTATAGGACGATGAGAGAGTGGCGCAAGAAGCCTGCTGGGGTCTATAGGACGATGAGAGAGTGGCGCAAGAACCCTGCTGGGATCTATAGGACGATGAGAGTGGCGCAAGAACCCTGCTGGGATCTATAGGACGATGAGAGAGTGGCTCCAGAAGCCTGCTGGGGTCTATAGGACGATGAGAGAGTGGCGCACGAAGCCTGCTGGGATCTATAGGACGATGAGAGAGTGGCTCCAGAAGCCTGCTGGGATCTATAAAACGATGAGAGAGTGGCGCAAGAAGCCTGCTGGGATCTATAGGACAATGAGAGAGTGGCGCAAGAAGCCTGCTGGGGTCTATAGGACGATGAGAGAGTGGCGCAAGAACCCTGCTGGGATCTATAGGACGATGAGAGAGTGGCGCAAGAAGCCTGCTGGGGTCTATAGGACGATGAGAGAGTGGCGCAAGAACCCTGCTGGGATCTATAGGACGATGAGAGAGTGGCGCAAGAACCCTGCTGGGATCTATAGGACGATGAGAGAGCGGCGCAAGAACCCTGCTGGGATCTATAGGACGATGAGAGAGTGGCTCCAGAAGCCTGCTGGGGTCTATAGGACGATGAGAGAGTGGTGCAAGAAGCCTGCTGGGGTCTATAGGACGATGAGAGAGTGGCGCAAGAACCCTGCTGGGGTCTATAGGACGATGAGAGAGTGGCGCAAGAAGCCTGCTGGGGTCTATAGGACGATGAGAGAGTGGTGCAAGAACCCTGCTGGGATCTATAGGACGATGAGAGAGTGGCGCATGAAGCCTGCTGGGATCTATAGGACGATGAGAGAGTGGCGCACGAAGCCTGCTGGGATCTATAGGACGATGAGAGAGTGGCGCAAGAAGCCTGCTGGGATCTATAAGACGATGAGAGAGTGGCGCAAGAAGCCTGCTGGGATCTATAGGACGATGAGTGGCGCAAGAAGCCTGCTGGGGTCTATAGGACGATGAGAGAGTGGTGCAAGAACCCTGCTGGGATCTATAGGACGATGAGAGAGTGGTGCAAGAAGCCTGCTGGGGTCTATAGGACGATGAGAGAGTGGCGCAAGAAGCTTGCTGGGGTCTATAGGACGATGAGAGAGCGGCGCAAGAACCCTGCTGGGATCTATAGGACGATGAGAGAGCGGCTCCAGAAGCCTGCTGGGGTCTATAGGACGATGAGAAAGTGGCGCCAGAAGCCTGCTGGGGTCTATAGGACGATGAGAGAGTGGCGCAAGAAGCCTGCTGGGGTCTATAGGACGATGAGAAAGTGGCTCCAGAAGCCTGCTGGGATCTATAGGACGATGAGAGAGTGGCTCCAGAAGCCTGCTGGGATCTATAGGACGATGAGAGAGTGGCGCAAGAAGCCTGCTGGGGTCTATAGGACGATGAGAGAGTGGCGCAAGAAGCCTGCTGGGATCTATAGGACGATGAGAGAGTGGTGCAAGAAGCCTGCTGGGATCTATAGGACGATGAGAGAGTGGCGCAAGAACCCTGCTGGGATCTATAGGACGATGAGAGAGTGGCTCCAGAAGCCTGCTGGGGTCTATAGGACGATGAGAGAGTGGCTCCAGAAGCCTGCTGGGATCTATAGGACGATGAGAGAGTGGCTCCAGAAGCCTGCTGGGATCTATAGGACAATGAGAGAGTGGCTCTAGAAGCCTGCTGGGATCTATAGGACGATGAGAGAGTGGCGCAAGGACCCTGCTGGGGTCTATAGGACGATGAGAGAGTGGTGCAAGAACCCTGCTGGGATCTATAGGACGATGAGAGAGTGGCGCAAGAAGCCTGCTGGGGTCTATAGGACGATGAGAGAGTGGCGCAAGAAGCCTGCTGGGATCTATAGGACGATGAGAGAGTGGCGCAAGAAGCCTGCTGGGATCTATTGGACGATGAGAGAGTGGCTCCAGAAGCCTGCTGGGGTCTATAGGATGATGAGAGAGTGGCGCAAGAAGCCTGCTGGGGTCTATAGGACGATGAGAGAGTGGCGCAAGAAGCCTGCTGGGGTCTATAAGACGATGAGAGAGTGGTGCCAGAAGCCTGCTGGGGTCTATAGGACGATGAGAGTGGTGCAAGAACCCTGCTGGGGTCTATAGGACGATGAGAGAGTGGCACAAGAAGCCTGCTGGGATCTATAGGACGATGAGAGAGTGGCGCAAGAAGCCTGCTGGTGTCTATAGGACGATGAGAAAGTGGCACCAGAAGCCTGCTGCGATCTATAGGACGATGAGAGAGTGGCTCCAGATGCCTGCTGGGGTCTAGAGGACGATGAGAGTGCGGCAAGAACCCTGCTGGGATCTATAGGACGATGAGAGAGTGGTGCCAGAAACCTGCTAGGATCTATAGGACGATGAGAGAGTGGCGCAAGAAGCCTGCTGGGTTCTATAGGACGATGAGAGTGGCGCAAGAACCCTGCTGGGGTCTATAGGACGAGAGAGTGGTGCAAGAAGCCTGCTGGGGTCTATAGGACGATGAGAGAGTGGCGCAAGAAGCCTGCTGGGATCTATAAGACGATGAGAGAGTGGCGCAAGAAGCCTGCTGGGATCTATAGGACGATGAGTGGCGCAAGAAGCCTGCTGGGGTCTATAGGACGATGAGAGAGTGGTGCAAGAACCCTGCTGGGATCTATAGGACGATGAGAGAGTGGTGCAAGAAGCCTGCTGGGGTCTATAGGACGATGAGAGAGTGGCGCAAGAAGCCTGCAAGGGTCTATAGGACGATGAGAGAGTGGCGCACGAAGCCTGCTGGGATCTATAGGACGATGAGAGAGTGGCGCAAGAAGCCTGCTGGGATCTATAAGACGATGAGAGAGTGGCGCAAGAAGCCTGCTGGGATCTATAGGACGATGAGTGGCGCAAGAAGCCTGCTGGGGTCTATAGGACGATGAGAGAGTGGTGCAAGAACCCTGCTGGGATCTATAGGACGATGAGAGAGTGGTGCAAGAAGCCTGCTGGGGTCTATAGGACGATGAGAGAGTGGCGCAAGAAGCCTGCTGGGGTCTATAGGACGATGAGAGAGTGGCGCAAGAACCCTGCTGGGATCTATAGGACGATGAGAGAGCGGCGCAAGAACCCTGCTGGGATCTATAGGACGATGAGAGAGCGGCTCCAGAAGCCTGCTGGGGTCTATAGGACGATGAGAGTGGCGCAAGAACCCTGCTGGGGTCTATAGGACGATGAGAAAGTGGCGCCAGAAGCCTGCTGGGGTCTATAGGACGATGAGAGAGTGGCGCAAGAAGCCTGCTGGGGTCTATAGGACGATGAGAGAGTGGCGCAAGAAGCCTGCTGGGGTCTATAGGACGATGAGAAAGTGGCTCCAGAAGCCTGCTGGGATCTATAGGACGATGAGAGAGTGGCTCCAGAAGCCTGCTGGGATCTATAGGACGATGAGAGAGTGGCGCAAGAAGCCTGCTGGGGTCTATAGGATGATGAGAGAGTGGCGCAAGAAGCCTGCTGGGGTCTATAGGACGATGAGAGAGTGGCTCCAGAAGCCTGCTGGGATCTATAGGATGATGAGAGAGTGGCTCCAGAAGCATGCTGGGATCTATAGGACGATGAGAGAGTGGCTCCAGAAGCCTGCTGGGATCTATAGGACGATGAGAGAGTGGCGCAAGAAGCCTTCTGGGGTCTATAGGACGATGAGAGAGTGGCGCAAGAACCCTGCTGGGGTCTATAGGACGATGAGAGAGTGGCGCAAGAAGCCTGCTGGGGTCTATAGGACGATGAGAGAGTGGCTCCAGAAGCCTGCTGGGATCTATAGGACGATGAGAGAGTGGTGCAAGAAGCCTGCTGGGATCTATAGGACGATGAGAGAGTGGCGCAAGAACCCTGCTGGGATCTATAGGACGATGAGAGAGTGGTGCAAGAACCCTGCTGGGGTCTACAGGACGATGAGTGGCGCAAGAACCCTGCTGGGATCTATAGGACGATGAGAGAGTGGCTCCAGAAGCCTGCTGGGGTCTATAGGACGATGAGAGAGTGGCTCCAGAAGCCTGCTGGGATCTATAGGACGATGAGAGTGTGTCTCCAGAAGCCTGCTGGGATCTATAGGACGATGAGAGAGTGGCTCCAGAAGCCTGCTGGGATCTATAGGACGATGAGAGAGTGGCGCAAGGACCCTGCTGGGGTCTATAGGACGATGAGAGAGTGGTGCAAGAACCCTGCTGGGATCTATAGGACGATGAGAGAGTGGCGCAAGAAGCCTGCTGGGGTCTATAGGACGATGAGAGAGTGGCGCAAGAAGCCTGCTGGGATCTATAGGACGATGAGAGAGTGGCGCAAGAAGCCTGCTGGGATCGATTGGACGATGAGAGAGTGGCTCCAGAAGCCTGCTGGGGTCTATAGGATGATGAGAGAGTGGCGCAAGAAGCCTGCTGGGGTCTATAGGACGATGAGAGAGTGGCGCAAGAAGCCTGCTGGGGTCTATAAGACGATGAGAGAGTGGTGCCAGAAGCCTGCTGGGGTCTATAGGACGATGAGTGGTGCAAGAACCCTGCTGGGGTCTATAGGACGATGAGTGGTGCAAAAACCCTGCTGGGATCTATAGGACGATGAGAGAGTGGCACAAGAAGCCTGCTGGGATCTATAGGACGATGAGAGAGTGGCGCAAGAACCCTGCTGGGGTCTATAGGACGATGAGAGAGTGGCGCAAGAAGCCTGCTGGTGTCTATAGGACGATGAGAAAGTGGCACCAGAAGCCTGCTGCGATCTATAGGACGATGAGAGAGTGGCTCCAGATGCCTGCTGGGGTCTAGAGGACGATGAGAGTGCGGCAAGAACCCTGCTGGGATCTATAGGACGATGAGAGAGTGGCGCAAGAAGCCTGCTGGGATCTATAGGACGATGAGAGAGTGGCGCAAGAAGCCTGCTGGGGTCTATAGGACGATGAGAGAGTGGCGCAAGAAGCCTGCTGGGGTCTATAGGACGATGAGAGAGTGGCTCCAGAAGCCTGCTGGGATCTATAGGACGATGAGAGAGTGGCGCAAGAAGCCTGCTGGGGTCTATAGGACGATGAGAGAGTGGCGCAAGAAGCCTGCTGGGGTCTATAGGACGATGAGCGTGGTGCCAGAAACCTGCTAGGATCTATAGGACGATGAGAGAGTGGCGCAAGAAGCCTGCTGGGTTCTATAGGACGATGAGAGAGTGGCGCAAGAACCCTGCTGGGGTCTATAGGACGAGAGAGTGGTGCAAGAAGCCTGCTGGGGTCTATAGGACGATGAGAGAGTGGCGCAAGAAGCCTTCTGGGGTCTATAGGACGATGAGAGAGTGGCGCAAGAACCCTGCTGGGGTCTATAGGACGATGAGAGAGTGGCGCAAGAAGCCTGCTGGGGTCTATAGGACGATGAGAGAGTGGCTCCAGAAGCCTGCTGGGATCTATAGGACGATGAGAGAGTGGTGCAAGAAGCCTGCTGGGATCTATAGGACGATGAGAGAGTGGCGCAAGAACCCTGCTGGGATCTATAGGACGATGAGAGAGTGGTGCAAGAACCCTGCTGGGGTCTACAGGACGATGAGTGGCGCAAGAACCCTGCTGGGATCTATAGGACGATGAGAGAGTGGCTCCAGAAGCCTGCTGGGGTCTATAGGACGATGAGAGAGTGGCTCCAGAAGCCTGCTGGGATCTATAGGACGATGAGAGTGTGTCTCCAGAAGCCTGCTGGGATCTATAGGACGATGAGAGAGTGGCTCCAGAAGCCTGCTGGGATCTATAGGACGATGAGAGAGTGGCGCAAGGACCCTGCTGGGGTCTATAGGACGATGAGAGAGTGGTGCAAGAACCCTGCTGGGATCTATAGGACGATGAGAGAGTGGCGCAAGAAGCCTGCTGGGGTCTATAGGACGATGAGAGAGTGGCGCAAGAAGCCTGCTGGGATCTATAGGACGATGAGAGTGGCGCAAGAAGCCTGCTGGGATCGATTGGACGATGAGAGAGTGGCTCCAGAAGCCTGCTGGGGTCTATAGGATGATGAGAGAGGCGCAAGAAGCCTGCTGGGGTCTATAGGACGATGAGAGAGTGGCGCAAGAAGCCTGCTGGGGTCTATAAGACGATGAGAGAGTGGTGCCAGAAGCCTGCTGGGGTCTATAGGACGATGAGTGGTGCAAGAACCCTGCTGGGGTCTATAGGACGATGAGTGGTGCAAAAACCCTGCTGGGATCTATAGGACGATGAGAGAGTGGCACAAGAAGCCTGCTGGGATCTATAGGACGATGAGAGAGTGGCGCAAGAACCCTGCTGGGGTCTATAGGACGATGAGAGAGTGGCGCAAGAAGCCTGCTGGTGTCTATAGGACGATGAGAAAGTGGCACCAGAAGCCTGCTGCGATCTATAGGACGATGAGAGAGTGGCTCCAGATGCCTGCTGGGGTCTAGAGGACGATGAGAGTGCGGCAAGAACCCTGCTGGGATCTATAGGACGATGAGAGAGTGGCGCAAGAAGCCTGCTGGGATCTATAGGACGATGAGAGAGTGGCGCAAGAAGCCTGCTGGGGTCTATAGGACGATGAGAGAGTGGCGCAAGAAGCCTGCTGGGGTCTATAGGACGATGAGAGAGTGGCTCCAGAAGCCTGCTGGGATCTATAGGACGATGAGAGAGTGGCGCAAGAAGCCTGCTGGGGTCTATAGGACGATGAGAGAGTGGCGCAAGAAGCCTGCTGGGGTCTATAGGACGATGAGAGTGGTGCCAGAAACCTGCTAGGATCTATAGGACGATGAGAGAGTGGCGCAAGAAGCCTGCTGGGTTCTATAGGACGATGAGAGAGTGGCGCAAGAACCCTGCTGGGGTCTATAGGACGAGAGAGTGGTGCAAGAAGCCTGCTGGGGTCTATAGGACGATGAGAGAGTGGCGCAAGAAGCCTGCTGGTGTCTATAGGACGATGAGAAAGTGGCACCAGAAGCCTGCTGGGATCTATAGGACGATGAGAGAGTGGCTCCAGAAGCCTGCTGGGATCTATAGGACGATGAGAGAGTGGCTCCAGAAGCCTGCTGCGATCTATAGGACGATGAGAGAGTGGCTCCAAAAGCCTGCTGGGATCTATAGGACGATGAGAGAGTGGCGCAAGAAGCCTGCTGGGGTCTATAGGACGATGAGAGAGTAGCGCAAGAACCCTGCTGGGGTCTATAGGACGATGAGAGAGTGGCGCAAGAAGCCTGCTGGGGTCTATAGGACGATGAGAGAGTGGCTCCAGAAGCCTGCTGGGATCTATAGGACGATGAGAGAGTGCCGCAAGAAGCCTGCTGGGTTCTATAGGACGATGAGAGTGGCGCAAGAAGCCTGCTGAGGTCTATAGGACGATGAGAGAGTGGCGCCAGAAGCCTACTGGGGTCTATAGGACAATGAGAGAGTGGTGCAAGAACCCTGCTGGGGTCTATAGGACGATGAGAGAGTGGTGCAAGAACCCTGCTGGTATCTATAGGACGATGAGAGAGTGGCGCAAGAACCCTGCTGGGGTTTATAGGACGATGAGAGAGTGGCGCAAGAACCCTGCTGGGGTCTATATGACGATGAGAGAGTGGCGCAAGAACACTGCTGGGATCTATAGGATGATGAGAAAGTGGCACCAGAAGCCTGCTGGGGTCTATAGGACGATGAGAGAGTGGCGCAAGAACCCTGCTGGGATTTATAGGACGATGAGAGAGTGGCACAAGAACCCTGCTGGGGTCTATAGGACGATGAGAGAGCGGCTCCAGAAGCCTGCTGGGGTCTATAGGACGATGAGAGAGTGGCGCAAGAACCCTGCTGGGGTCTATAGGACGATGAGAGAGTGGTGCCAGAAGCCTGCTGGGGTCTATAGGACGATGAGAGAGTGGCGCAAGATGCCTGCTGGGGTCTATAGGACGATGAGAGAGTGGCGCAAGAAGCCTGCTGGGGTCTATAGGACGATGAGAGAGTGGCGCAAGAAGCCTGCTGGGGTCTATAGGACGATGAGAGAGTGGCGCAAGAAGCCTGCTGGGATCTATAGGACGATGAGAGAGTGGCGCAAGAACCCTGCTGGGGTCTATAGGACGATGAGAGAGTGGCGCAAGAACCCTGCTGGGATCTATAGGACGATGAGAGAGTGGCGCAAGAACCCTGCTGGGGTCTATAGGACGATGAGAGGGTGGCGCAAGAACCCTGCTGGGGTCTATAGGACGATGAGAGAGTGGCGCAAGAACCCTGCTGGTGTCTATAGAACGATGAGAAAGTGGCACCAGAAGCCTGCTGGGATCTATAGGACGATGAGAGAGTGGCTCCAGAAGCCTGCTGGGATCTATAGGACGATGAGAGAGTGGCGCAAGAACCCTGCTGGGGTCTATAGGACGATGAGAGAGTGGCGCAAGAAGCCTGCTGGGGTCTATAGGATGAGAGAGTGGCGCCAGAAGCCTGCTGGGGTCTATAGGACGATGAGAGAGTGGCGCCAGAAGCCTGCTGGGGTCTATGGGACGATGAGAGAGTGGTGCAAGAAGACTGCTGGGGTCTATGGGACGATGAGAGAGTGGCGCAAGAACCCTGCTGGGGTCTATAGGACGATGAGAGAGTGGTGTAAGAAGCCTGCTGGGGTCTATAGGACGATGAGAGAGTGGTGCAAGAAGCCTGCTGGGGTCTATAGGACAATGAGAGAGTGGCGCAAGAAGCCTGCTGGGGTCTATAGGATGATGAGAGAGAGGCGCAAGAAGCCTGCTGGGGTCTATAGGACGATGAGAGAGTGGCGCAAGAAGCCTGCTGGGGTCTATAGGACGATGAGAGAGTGGCGCAAGAAGCCTGCTGGGGTCTATAGGACGATGAGAGAGTGGCGCAGGAACCCTGCTGGGATCTATAGGATGATGAGAGAGTGGCGCAAGAAGCCTGCTGGGGTCTATAGGACGATGAGAGAGTGGCTCCAGAAGCCTGCTGGGATCTATAGGACGATGAGAGAGTGGCGCAGGAACCCTGCTGGGATCTATAGGATGATGAGAGAGTGGCGCCAGAAGCCTGCTGGGGTCTATAGGACGATGAGAGAGTGGCGCCAGAAGCCTGCTGGGGTCTATAGGATGATGAGAGAGTGGCGCTAGAAGCCTGCTGGGGTCTATAGGACGATGAGAGAGTGGCGCCAGAAGCCTGCTGGGGTCTATAGGACGATGAGAGAGTGGTGCAAGAAGCCTGCTGGGGTCTATAGGACGATGAGAGAGTGGCACAAGAAGCCTGCTGGGGTCTATAGGACGATGAGAGAGTGGTGCAAGAAGCCTGCTGGGGTCTATAGGACGATGAGAGAGTGGCGCAAGAAGCCTGCTGGTGTCATGATCTCTGCTTCCAAAAGGTCAGGGTTTTCCCAACTCCCTTGGAAGCAGATCCATAACCCAGGTTCCGAGTGTCAACCAGTCCCAATTGGGACCTTTTGGACCCAGTCCTGGCGCCAGTGGCAACAGGCTCATAAATATGCCCAGTCCCAGCGCTGGAAGCGCCGGGCTCATAATGCTTGGGTGGACTTACCTGCAGCAGACCATGCTGCTTACTTGCCTGCCAGTTGAGCCTCTGATCCTCTTCTGTTTGGAACTACTTTTCCTGTTGGGTGGGGCAGGAGCCACTCCCTAGGTTCAGAACACTGGAACTCTTCTGGAAAGCAGGAACTCTTTTCTTACCTAGGCGTGGCTGTGGAAGGAGACATCTAAGCACTACAGGAGGATATTTAAACCACACCCGATGGATGAATCTTGCTTTGCGTTATTCTGCATCCTCTGCAGCAGAACGCTCATCGTGTCTTCTGCATCTGATCCTGGGCCTAAGGAAAAAGGCTTACCATCCTGAATCCAGTCTTCAGCAACACCTATAAACACAAGAAAGAACAGGTTAGCATTACGGTCTTCAGTGACAGCGCTTCACTTACCTGGTCCATCGGCTGTCACCAACGCCTCGCGCTGCATTCCGGCATCTGAAAGACAAAGGCTTACCTACTCTTCGTGCGCTCCGGAGGTCTTCGCACTGCATTCCGGCATCTGAAAGACAAAAGCTTACCAACTCTTCGCACGCTCCGGAGGCCTTTGGCGCTGCATTCCGCATCTGAAAGACAAAACAAGGTGCGTTTAAAGACATTGGGGAACTTTAATACTCACGTGCCATTACTCCTTTCCACATCTAACCCAGTGGGTATTCCGGCACCCTGCAGCCGCTCCGAACTTGTACCTGCAAAATAAAAAGACAGTTAGAGCGCATCGTGAAGCAGGCAACAAGCGCTTACTTACGTGCTTCCAGGCGCTTCTATTCATCACACGGGCTCCATCTTCAACTCACTTCAGCCCGTCATCCGCCATCGCCGGAACCCTGCAAAACAAGAGACATCATTACTAAAGACTTTTAAAGACATTAGAATTACTCGAAACTTACCGTTCGTGCAGTAAACGACGGACAGCAGTCCTCTGAAGTCAAGAGGCCTGCTCCCCTTATCCAGTGAAGAAACTGGTTACAGCACCCTGCCCCGAGGCAGATGGAGAGCACGGCGTTCACTTACCTAAGGTGAGAGCGTTAACCTTTGGGGTTCTACAGGAGAAGAGAAAGGGAAGAAGAGAGACATTCAATAACCCAGTTCATTAATCCCATATTTTCTATCTGCAGACATCTTACCCCTCGAGTCAGACATACAGTGCACAGAGGTCCAGCCCAAAGAGCCAGCCGTGTGTTACACATCACCTTTGAAGATACGGTATACGCCCAGTCAAGACCGGCGCCTCTACGGGAATCAGGTGAGCGTTACAGAACGCAAAGCCTACCGCAAAACTCCCGTCCAGGCGCTATGGAAACCTCGGATACCGACCAGCTAGCCCAGTTACTTGGGGAACTAAGGGCAGAAGTGCATGCAGCCCGTCAGGAAACGAACGCTCTAAGAAGGGAACTGATTATTTCCAAGGAGCGAACAGATGATCTCGCTAGACAATTGCTACAGTCACAAGCCGGACAGACCCCGTTACCCGCATCTGGGGGAAATCTTCCTTCTGCATCCTCTATGAATCCAGTGCAGATCAACCTACCTGGGAATGTACCTCTGGCTCCGCCCGAACGATTTTCTGGTGACCCAAAGAGGTTTGCAGTATTTATCAATCAGTGCCGGTTGCATTTCTTATGCCGGCCAGCAGCCTTTCCAACTGATCAAGCTAAACTAGCTTTCGTGCTTTCGTACCTTAGTGGCAATGCAGCAGACTGGTCGATCCCTCTAGTAAATCAAAATGATCCGGTCCTCCATGATTTTCAAGCTTTTCAGCTCAGTATGGAAAAACTGTTCGCAAGACATGCACAGGGGCAGGCCTTGGACAATGAGCTTCTTTCGTTGCGACAAGGTAATCAAGACCTTTTGTCTTATATTGCGTCTTTCAACAGACTGATAGTGGAAACTCAATGGCCCGAGGACAAAAGGATTACGCTGTTTTATAGAGGTCTACGTGGAGAGCTCAAAGATGTGTTAGCCCAAGTAGTGAATCCCCCACAAGATTGTTCGGACTATATAGACTTAGTCGTTCAAATAGATCACAGACTGCAGAACAGGAAGGCCGATCGTTCCAAGTTTGATGCTCGAGTATTTTACTAACCGCCGACTCCTTCCAAAGGAGTAGACTCCGGGGAACCCATGCAAAAAGGGGGCCTGAAAGGTCCTCTAACAGAAAAGGAGCGGGAAAGGAGAAAACAGTTGCAATTATGCCTCTATTGCGGAAACTCAGGGCACTTTCTTCGAGACTGTCCGGTGAAACCTGCCAAGAAGGCAGTAGGAGCTGCAGTTACCAAAGTTACAAACTCTGAGCAGGGAAACGACCTCGCCCGACAAGAATAGAGGTCCTCTTGCCGAGCGTGAAAACCAGTTCTGTGACCTCGCATTTCGTGATACCTATGGTCCTCATTAGCCCTGATAATCCGGATCGATTACATGCAATTGAAGCTTACGTCGACAGCGGTGCCATCGGCAATTATGTGGATCATGAAATGGTTTTGAGGATGAATCTAACTCTTTGTCCCAAGGCTGTAAAGGACGTCATTACTACGGTGGATGGAACAGAGATAGCCTCCGGACCAGTAACGCATACCAGTGAAGAGGTGACGCTAGTAAGTCAAGATGGACACCATGAGAAAATCGTGTTCGATGTGATCAAGGCTCCTCAGTTTCAGATTATTCTAGGAATACCTTGGTTAGAGAAACACAATCCTCTGATCGATTGGCGAGCAAGAATGGTCCAGTTTCCAGAATGTGTCTCTACTGGTCACCCTCCACCTGGTGTTACACTGGCAGCAATTTCTTCTGAGACTCCCCAGTTACCTCCCGAATACCTAGAATACCAAGATGTTTTCCAGAAGGATCAGGCTAACTCTCTACCTCCTCATAGGTCTTATGACTGCCAGATAGACCTGATACCTGGATCTACTCCTCCTTGTAGTAGAATTTATGCCCTCACCGAGCCTGAGAACCTTCACCTTCGACAATACCTGGATCAATACCTGGCAAATGGGTTTATTCGTCCTTCCAAGTCCCCTGCTTCTTCAGCTTTGTTCTTCGTTCCAAAAAAGGAAGGAGACCTTAGAACTTGTATAGATTATCGCTCCCTGAACCAGATCACCGTCAAGAATAGATATCCGTTACCTTTGATCCCTGAACTCCTGGACCAAGTCAGAAAAGCATGCATATATACAAAGCTGGATCTTAGAGGAGCCTACCACTTGGTACGAGTAAAAGAGGGCGATGAATGGAAGACGGCCTTCCGCACCAAATATGGGCTATTTGAATATCAGGTCATGCCCTTCGGACTTTGCAATGCCCCGGCCGCCTTTCAATATTTTATGAACGATGTCCTCAGAGAGCTCATAGATGTGTGTGTTGTTGTTTACATTGACGACATCCTCGTTTATTCTTCATCGGAATCTGAACATCGGAAACACGTGAAAATGGTCCTCGAAAGATTGCGTCAACACAAACTTTTCGCTAAGTTGGAAAAATGTGTTTTCAACGTGACTGAAGTTGAATTCTTGGGATTCATATTATCACCTAGCGGAGTGCGTATGGATTCAAAGAAGGTCGATGCAGTTCTCAAATGGCCATCACCATCCTCCGTAAAAGGTGTGCAAAGCATGTTAGGCTTCGCTAACTTTTACCGCAGGTTTATCCCCGAATTTTCTCGAATAGTCCAGCCCATCACTGCCTTGTTAAAGAAAAACAAACGTTTTGAATGGTGTACCGAGGCGGAACAAGCTTTCCAGGATTTGAAGACTAAATTCATCTCTGCACCAATCTTAAAACACCCTCGCCCCGAACTCCCCTACAACGTGGAAACTGATGCTTCAAGCCTTGCCATGGGGGCAGTTCTATCACAAAAGGACCCGGTAACCAATCAGTTGCATCCTGTGGCATTTTGGTCCCGCGAATTCTCGCCTCCTGAAATCAATTACACGATTACTGACAAGGAACTTCTGGCTATCAAGTCTGCCTTTAAGGCTTGGCGGCATTATCTGCTGGGGGCCCGACACACCGTTACTGTGATTACGGATCACCGAAACCTGCAATATTTGAAAACCGCAAAAGCCCAATCCTCTAGACTACTCCGTTGGGCATTATTCTTTGCCGAGTTTGACTTCATAATTACCTATCGACCTGGTACAAAAAACGGTAAAGCTGATGCCCTTTCTCGGATGGGAGTGGAAGAACACTTGATCAACCCTAAACCTGTACCAATCATTCCCGAACAAAGAATTCTGGGTGTAATCGCCACACAATCCATAGAGGAAGTTAAGGATAAAGCCAGGCAACTTGTAACTCCAGCAGACATACAGAATTGGCATCTGCAGGGAAAGGTCTTTGCAGTAAAGGACAACTTATTGTATTTCCAAGAACGATTATACCTGCCCAGCACAGATTTACAGAAAAAAGTAATCTCTTGTTATCACGATTCTTTAATGGAAGGACATCCCGGTATGGCCAAGACCTCAGAAAAGATCAAGCGCTACTTCTGGTGGCCGTCTTGGAAAAAAGATATCAGAGACTTTATAATGTCCTGTGGAGTATGCGCCCAAAACAAGAGTCAAAAGGAAAGACCAGCAGGCCTCTTACGCCCTATTGACATCCCACCTCGCCCTTGGCATACGCTTTCTATGGACTTCATCACCGATCTACCTCCATGCTCCGGATACAATACGATTCTAGTAATTGTGGACTTATTCTCCAAGATGGCGCATTTCATTCCGCTAAAAGGCTTGCCAACAGCAGCAACTCTGGCCCGAGAATTTCTCGAAAACATCGTCCGACTGCACGGTTTTCCTTCGGTTCTAATTTCGGATCGAGGTAGTCAATTTATTTCTCATTTTTGGCGAAGTTGCTGTCGGTCGGCTCAAATTGATGTGAGACTATCGACCAGTCACCACCCTCAGACCGACGGACAAACCGAGAGGACCAATCAAACTCTGGAACAGTATGTACGCTGCATGCTGCAACAAACTGAAAAAACTTGGAAAGACATCCTTTGGATAGCCGAATATGCCTACAATAACTCTGTCCATTCGGGAACTGGGAAAACCCCGTTTTTTCTTTTATACGGCAGTCACCCTCGAACCTCGGAGTTGGATCCCCTCCAAGATCTTGAAACACCAGCAGTAGACTACCTGCATTCTACAATCACCCAAGCCTTTAAGGAAGCTGTTTCTCACCTTCAAAGGGCTAAAGAACAATACAAGAAAGGAGCAGATCAACATCGGAAGGAAGCCCCTCAATATCAAGTAGGGGATCAAGTCTGGTTATCCACCAAATATCTACCTCTAAAAGAGCCACGCACATTCAACCCAAGATACCTTGGTCCCTATTCCATCACTACCATAGTAAACCCAGTAGCGGTCAAGTTGGACTTGCCCCCGCACATGAAGATACATCCTGTCTTCCACGTCGCTCTATTAAAACCCGTGCAACCTCAAACCCGACTAACTAAATCTCCAAAACCCATCCTAGTTGATGGAGAACTCGAGTTTGAAGTCAAAAGCATTCTGGACTCCAAGATCTCCAAATCTAAACTATTTTACCTAATTGACTGGAAAGGCTACGGCCCCCAAGAGAGATCCTGGGAACCTGCTGAATATGTCCACGCTCCTCGCCTAATCAAAAGATTTCACCGAACATTTCCTGACAAGCCAAAACCCCCGGAGAAGCCCGGTTTGGGAGAGGCCTTGAGGGGGGGTACTGTCATGATCTCTGCTTCCAAAAGGTCAGGGTTTTCCCAACTCCCTTGGAAGCAGATCCATAACCCAGGTTCCGAGTGTCAACCAGTCCCAATTGGGACCTTTTGGACCCAGTCCTGGCGCCAGTGGCACCAGGCTCATAAATATGCCCAGTCCCAGCGCTGGAAGCGCCGGGCTCATAATGCTTGGGTGGATTTACCTGCAGCAGACCATGCTGCTTACTTGCCTGCCAGTTGAGCCTCTGATCCTCTTCTGTTTGGAACTACTTTTCCTGTTGGGTGGGGCAGGAGCCACTCCCTAGGTTCAGAAAACTGGAACTCTTCTGGAAAGCAGGAACTCTTTTCTTACCTAGGCGTGGCTGTGGAAGGAGACACCTAAGCACTACAGGAGGCTATTTAAACCACACCCGATGGATGAATCTTGCTTTGCGTTATTCTGCATCCTCTGCAGCAGAACGCTCATCGTGTCTTCTGCATCTGATCCTGGGCCTAAGGAAAAAGGCTTACCATCCTGAATCCAGTCTTCAGCAACACCTATAAAGACAAGAAAGAACAGGTTAGCATTACGGTCTTCAGTGACAGCGCTTCACTTACCTGGTCCATCGGCTGTCACCAACGCCTCGCGCTGCATTCCGGCATCTGAAAGACAAAGGCTTACCTACTCTTCGTGCGCTCCGGAGGTCTTCGCACTGCATTCCGGCATCTGAAAGACAAAAGCTTACCAACTCTTCGCAGGCTCCGGAGGCCTTCGGCGCTGCATCCCGCATCTGAAAGACAAAACAAGGTGCGTTAAAAGACATTGGGAAACTTTAATACTCACGTGCCATTACTCCTTTCCACATCTAACCCAGTGGGTATTCCGGCACCCTGCAGCCGCTCCGAACTTGTACCTGCAAAATAAAAAGACAGTTAGAGCGCATCGTGAAGCAGGCAACAAGTGCTTACTTACGTGCTTCCAGGCGCTTCTATTCATCACACGGGCTCCATCTTCAACTCACTTCAGCCCGTCATCCGCCATCGCCGGAACCCTGCAAAACAAGAGACATCATTACTAAAGACTTTAAAGACATTAGAATTACTCGAAACTTACCGTTCGTGCAGTAAACGACGGACAGCAGTCGTCTGAAGTCAAGAGGCCTGCTCCCCTTATCCAGTGAAGAAACTGATTACAGCACCCTGCCCCGAGGCAGATGGAGAGCACGGCGTTCACTTACCTAAGGTGAGAGCATTAACCTTTGGGGTTCTACAGGAGAAGAGAAAGGGAAGAAGAGAGAGACATTCAATAACCCAGTTCATTAATCCCATATTTTCTATCTGCAGACATCTTACCCCTCGAGTCAGACATACAGTGCACGGAGGTCCAGCCCAAAGAGCCAGCCGTGTGTTACACATCACCTTTGAAGATACGGTATACGCCCAGTCAAGACCGGCGCCTCTATGGGAATCAGGTGAGCGTTACAGCTGGGGTATATAGGACGATGAGAGAGTGGCGCAAGAAGCCTGCTGGGGTCTATAGGACGATGAGAGTGGCGCCAGAAGCCTGCTGGGGTCTATAGGACGATGAGAGAGTGGCGCAAGAAGCCTGCTGGGGTCTATAGGACGATGAGAGAGTGGCGCAAGAAGCCTGCTGGGTTCTATAGGACGATGAGAGAGTGGCGCCAGATCCTGCTGGGGTCTATAGGACGATGAGAGAGTGGCGCAAGAACCCTGCTGGGATCTATAGGACGATGAGAGAGTGGCGCAAGAAGCCTGCTGGGGTCTATAGGACGATGAGAGAGTGGCGCAAGAACCCTGCTGGGATCTATAGGACGATGAGAGAGTGGCTCCAGAAGCCTGCTGGAATCTATAGGACGATGAGAGAGTGGCGCAAGAAGCCTGCTGGGGTCTATAGGACGATGAGAGAGTGGCGCAAGAAGCCTGCTGGGGTCTATAGGACGATGAGAGAGTGGCGCAAGAAGCCTGCTGGGGTCTATAGGACGATGAGAGAGTGGCGCAAGAAGCCTGCTGGGGTCTATAGGACGATGAGAGAGTGGCGCAAGAAGCCTGCTGGGGTCTATAGGACGATGAGAGAGTGGCTCCAGAAGCCTGCTGGGATCTATAGGACGATGAGAGAGTGGCTCCAGAAGCCTGCTGGGATCTATAGGACGATGAGAGAGTGGCTCCAGAAGCCTGCTGGGGTCTATAGGACGATGAGAGAGTGGCGCAAGGAGCCTGCTGGGGTCTATAGGACGATGAGAGAGTGGCGCAAGAAGCCTGCTGGGGTCTATAGGACGATGAGAGAGTGGCGACAGAAGCCTGCTGGGGTCTATAGGACGATGAGAGAGTGGCGACAGAAGCCTGCTGGGGTCTATAGGACGATGAGAGAGTGGCGCAAGAACCCTGCTGGGGTCTATAGGACGATGAGAGAGTGCTGCAAGAACCCTGCTGGGATCTATAGGACGATGAGAGAGTGGCGCAAGGACCCTGCTGGGATCTATAGGACGATGAGAGAGTGGCGCAAGGACCCTGCTGGGATCTATAGGACGATGAGAGAGTGGCGCAAGAAGCCTGCTGGGGTCTATAGGACGATGAGAGAGTGGTGCAAGAACCCTGCTGGGGTCTATAGGACGATGAGAGAGTGGCACCAGAAGCCTGCTGGGATCTATAGGACGATGAGAGAGTGGCTCCAGAAGCCTGCTGGGATCTATAGGACGATGAGAGAGTGGCTCCAGAAGCCTGCTGGGATCTATAGGACGATGAGAGAGTGGCTCCAGAAGCCTGCTGGGATCTATAGGACGATGAGAGAGTGGCGCAAGAAGCCTGCTGGGGTCTATTGGACGATGAGAAAGTGACACCAGAAGCCTGCTGGGGTCTATGGGACGATGAGAGAGTGGCGCCAGAAGCCTGCTGGGGTCTATAGGACGATGAGAGAGTGGTGCAAGAAGCCTGCTGGGGTCTATAGGACGATGAGAGAGTGGCGCCAGAAGCCTGCTGGGGTCTATAGGACGATGAGAGAGTGGCGCAAGAAGCCTGCTGTGGTCTATAGGACGATGAGAGAGTGGCGCAAGAAGCCTGCTGGGGTCTATAGGACGATGAGAAAGTGGCACCAGAAGCCTGCTGGGGTCTATAGGACGATGAGAGAGTGGCGCCAGAAGCCTGCTGGGGTCTATAGGACGATGAGAGAGTGGCGCCAGAAGCCTGCTGGGGTCTATAGGACGATGAGAGAGTGGCGCAAGAAGCCTGCTGGGGTCTATAGGACGATGAGAGAGTGGCGCCAGAAGCCTGCTGGGGTCTATAGGACGATGAGAGTGGTGCAAGAAGCCTGCTGGGGTCTATAGGACGATGAGAGAGTGGTGCAAGAACCCTGCTGGGATCTATAGGACGATGAGTGGCACAAGAATCCTGCTGGGGTCTATAGTACGATGAGAGAGTGGTGCAAGAACCCTGCTGGGATCTATAGGACGATGAGAGAGTGGCGCAAGAATCCTGCTGGGGTCTATAGGACGATGAGAGAGTGGTGCAAGAACCCTGCTGGGATCTATAGGACGATGAGAGAGTGGCGCAAGAAGCCTGCTGGGGTCTATAGGACGATGAGAGAGTGGCGCAAGAACCCTGCTGGGATCTATAGGACGATGAGAGAGTGGCTCCAGAAGCCTGCTGGGGTCTATAGGACAATGAGAGAGTGGCGCAAGAAGCCTGCTGGGGTCTATAGGACGATGAGAGAGTGGCGCAAGAAGCCTGCTGGGGTCTATAGGACGATGAGAGAGTGGCGCCAGAAGCCTGCTGGGGTCTATAGGACGATGAGAGAGTGGCGCAAGAACCCTGCTGGGGTCTATAGGACGATGAGAGTGCCGCAAGAACCCTGCTGGGATCTATAGGACGAGAGAGTGGCGCAAGAACCCTGCTGGGATCTATAGGACGACGAGAGAGTGGTGCAAGAAGCCTGCTGGGGTCTATAGGACGACGAGAGAGTGGCGCAAAAATCCTGCTGGGGTCTATACGACGACGAGAGAGTGGCGCAAGAAGCCTGCTGGGGTCTATAGGACGATGAGAGAGTGGCGCAAGAAGCCTGCTGGGGTTTATAGGACGATGAGAGAGTGGCGCAAGAACCCTGCTGGGGTCTATAGGACGATGAGAGAGTGGCGCAAGAAGCCTGCTGGGGTCTATAGGACGATGAGAGAGTGGCGCAAGAACCCTGCTGGGGTCTATAGGACGATGAGAGTGGCGCAAGAACCCTGCTGGTGTCTATAGGACGATGTGAAAGTGGCACCAGAAGCCTGCTGGGGTCTATAGGACGATGAGAGAGCGGCTCCAGAAGCCTGCTGGGGTCTATAGGACAATGAAAGAGCGGCTCCAGAAGCCTGCTGGGGTCTATAGGACGATGAGAGAGTGGCGCCAGAAGCCTGCGGGGTCTATAGGACGATGAGAGAGTGGCGCAAGAACCCTGCTGGGATCTATAGGACGATGAGAGAGTGGCTCCAGAAGCCTGCTGGCATCTATAGGACGATGAGACAGTGGCGCAAGAAGCCTGCTGGGGTCTATAGGACAATGAGAGAGTGGCGCAAGAACCCTGCTGGGGTCTATATGACACGAGAGAATGGCGCAAGAACCCTGCTGGGGTCTATAGGACGATGAGAGTGGTGCAAGAAGCCTGCTGGGGTCTATAGGACGATGAGATAATGGTGCAAGAAGCCTGCTGGGGTCTATAGGACGATGAGAGAGTGGTGCAAGAACCCTGCTGGGGTCTATAGGACGATGAGAGAGTGGTGCAAGAAGCCTGCTGGGATCTATAGGACGATGAGAGAGTGGCTCCAGAAGCCTGCTGGGGTCTATAGGACGATGAGAAAGTGGCACCAGAAGCCTGCTGGGGTCTATAGGACGATGAGAGAGTGGCACCAGAAGCCTGCTGGGGTCTATAGGACGATGAGAGAGTGGCGCCAGAAGCCTGCTGGGGTCTATAGGACGATGAGAGAGTGGTGTAAGAAGCCTGCTGGGGTCTATAGGACGATGAGAGAGTGGCGCAAGAAGCCTGCTGGGGTCTATAGGACGATGAGAGAGTGGCGCAAGAAGCCTGCTGGGATCTATAGGATGAGAGAGTGGCGCAAGAAGCCTGCTGGGATCTATAGGACGATGAGAGAGTGGCGCAAGAATCCTGCTGGGGTCTATAGGACGATGAGAGAGTGGTGCAAGAACCCTGCTGGGGTCTATAGGATGATGAGTGGCTCCAGAAGCCTGCTGGGGTCTATAGGACGATGAGAGAGTGGTGCAAGAAGCCTGCTGGGATCTATAGGACGATGAGAGAGTGGCTCCAGATGCCTGCTGGGATCTATAGGACGATGAGAGAGTGGCGCAAGAAGCCTGCTTGGGTCTATAGGACGATGAGAGAGTGGCGCAAGAACCCTGCTGTGGTCTATAGGACGATGAGTGGCTCCAGAAGCCTGCTGGGGTCTATAGGACGATGAGAGAGTGGCGCAAGAAGCCTGCTGGGGTCTATAGGACGATGAGAGAGTGGTGCAATAAGCCTGCTGGGATCTATAGGACGATGAGAGAGTGGCTCCAGATGCCTGCTGGGATCTATAGGACGATGAGAGAGTGGTGCAAGAAGCCTGCTGGGGTCTATAGGACGATGAGAGAGTGGCGCAAGAACCCTGCTGGGGTCTATAGGACGATGAGTGGCTCCAGAAGCCTGCTGGGGTCTATAGGATGAGTGTCGCCAGAAGCCTGCTGGGGTCTATAGGACGATGAGTGGCGCCAGAAGCCTGCTGGGTTCTATACGACGATGAGAGAGTGGCGCAAGAAGCCTGTGGTATCTATAGGATGAGTGGCGCAAGAAGCCCGCTGGAGTAAATAGGATTATTTCAGGGTGAGAGAATGTTGCAATTTCTTTGTTTCAAACTGTGAATTGGACCCTGCACTAAGAAACTAGGTTCATTTTAAATTAGTGCATTGTACCCGAATATTTACATCTCCATCTTGAGACGGCTACTCTTTAACATCACCCTTTTGTGGTTCCCCATAAGAAAATAGAGCGTCATACATGATAGACAAGGACACTTGCGTCGTGAGCATTCTGCCGTATCCGCCCAGTGACCCAAGTCAGTTGACGGTTAGTTTGCTTTGAGTGACTTGTCTGCTGCCATGATCAAGAAATGGTACTGGCGGATCGTGGTGAAATAAGGCTATTGGGACGGATGGCTGGATGAGAATTGAGAAAATGGAAGGTGAAGTAGTTGTCTTGTGCGATGTGTGTAAAACAGAAATTATTTTGAAGCAGTTTGTATTTTCTGTAAGCTATGTATTGGAGTATCGAGAGTAAAAGGAAGACACTAAAAGCTGAGTTAAATAGAGCGAATCTGGTGAAAAAAGCCAGATGGGAGAAAGGAGAGATGAAGGGAGCACAGACACACAACTGCCTGTGAAGATCTGGCTGCTTCCTGACACTTTAAAACACTTGATACAGTTTCGTAAGCACCTTTACACCTGCTCCACTGTTAGGAAAGATTCCCATTTATATGAAGTTTCCCCTCCAGTTGTGTACCCCCCCTCTCAACTTTTTCCTGCTGTTTAACACCATAGTCTGACTTTGCCAGAGGAGCACAGCCTTCTGCTGCACTCCACTGGGCTTTTCACTCTTTATTCTGGGGAAACTGACATGCCCTTCAGAAAGTCAGTACTGGGAGACTTTGTTTCCCGTAGTTCTTGTCAATGTTGCAACTTTTCTGCAACATGTACCTTACAGTACAGGGCACTTGGGCCTTATAGTCAATTTCAAGGGCCATTGACCCTCTCAAGGGGATTTTTGGGAGAAGTGCCTTGAACAGGGCTGGTGGCAGCTTATCGTTTCAGGTATTTCGAACCCTTTCTTTCCATGCAAACCGCGTTTACTGCGTTTGGCACAGAAAGGTGGCCTGGCTCCAAAATGCCCATGCCACGAGGTTCTTTTTCCTGTCCTTGCCATCTTGCTCCTTCATCTTCCATAGGCCCAGTCACTCGTGGTCAGTCCTTATTTGGGCATGCATTTTCCCGCAAAACGCCAAGCTTTCGCGGGTTTCTGCATGTCTTGTGTGTGCGCCCACAGGATGTGGGCTGAGCTGTCTAATTCCATTCCACATCCTGGGTGCCAGAGAGTCTGGTGTGCTTTAAATGCCTGGGACCACCGTGGTCCGTGATTGGTCCACGTCTGGTGTGCCTGTATTTGAGCAGATCTCCCTTCGGGTCCTCTTCGTTTAGGTCGCAAAGGAGATTTTGGATAAGGGAGGCTCCAAACACTCATACCAGGTCGATCTCTTGAGTTCTCACTGAACGAAGGATAGGATCCAAGTATCTTGAAATTAATAATTTTAATTAATTAATAAGTCGAGGAACCGCTGGTGACCCGCTGGAAGGTTTGGCACCCTGAGCCCGCTGTTGTCCCGCTGGACCCCTCTGCATCTGATCGAACTAGAAGGTCTGTAAAGACGCTTTGACAAATTGGAATAATGGGACTAACTATTCTCGGCACCTTCATCAATACTTGCAGGTAAGCCTTCTCGGAAGTGTCCCTGGAATGGGCCGACCAGCTTGCGCAGGACCTTTGCTCTGACACCACCGCCGTTTCGAGGAGCCCCTTGAAACTTGGGACATCGCAAGCTCTGTGTTCACAGCACTCTCGCACCGAATTCCGTACACTTGGCGTTCCCTAGTCTGGAGTAAAGAGAGGGAGGGCCTTAACCGGAGTACACACGGTTACTGTGTCGCCCAGCCATGGTGACGAACTTTGCAGGTGCGCTGCTGCTGTGCCCCTCTTGCCCCTGAAGCCTGCTACAGTGAAACTGGTCTGATCCACCCACCAAGAGCAGAGAAATCGCCACTGTCCCGTTTGGGGAATCAACACTGTAACTTCGTCGCTGAAAGCCGCAGAATTGCCGCGTTTGAACCTGCAACCGAATTGGGCTAGACGGCCGAAGTTTGGTCCGGAGTGCGCTGGGGTCGGTGAGTACAAGCAACCCTTACCGGTGGCCCCTAGCGCATCCAACCTTTTTTATGCACAAGTGTCCCCTGAGGGCCTCTCTCCTTTTTCCAGATAGCCTGAGCCATCAAACTATTCCCAACTCTTGAAACTTGCCCTGCCCTGTTGGGGAGACCCTCCTCGAATAGTGGGAATTTATTCTGCATCCTCACCTGCCTTCCTGAGCTGCTACGGACCCTACAAGAGACCCCGTTTTCGCCCATCTGCACTACCGCGTACGCCAGCATTGCAAGTACATTTAAGCAATAGGCTCCTCTCATCGTAGGGATTGAAATGCCTTTCAGTTAGGATTGTGATTACTGGAAGAATTGCCTAAAGGCTCTTTGCACTACCTGCTTCCTTCCCTTTTTAGGTTGTGGACCCATTTCGTGCCTTTAACCCTTTAGTCTTGTATATATGTATTTAGATAGGATTGTGTTGGCTTATTAGTATTACTGAGATTATTATTGTGTTGATGTTCAAAGGCTTTTAATAAATGTATTTGTATTTTTAATATATATAAATACACCTAACTGGGAGTGATTTGTAAGTGTCCTTTACTCTGTGTGCTCATTGAGGTCTTTCAGTCACCCTTGCCTTTCCTGAGACTTAGTCTTGACTGCTGCCAATGCTACCTTGATTGGTTTGGCTTGTCCAGAATGTTACCCTGTTCCAAGAAACTAGGCTGGCCTTCTGAACCCCTGCCCACCAGGTCAGAGTTCAGAAATCCATCTCAACAACACTTGATACAGTTTCGTAAGCACCTTTACGCCTGCTCCACTGACCTTAGGCGCAGTCAGGATTGTATAACAAGTGGGGCCTGAAGCTAATGCAGTTGGGCCGACCACAGTGACATTAACGTCTGTTAATGCCTACACAGCGCTTCTGAGTGGACATTTACAGATTTTGGGTGGGCGTTGTCCGCTCAGGCCCTAACCTATTAACGGCTCTGACACAACTGTTTAAATAAATGGTTTATAGTTTTCCTCCTTTTCTTTTTTTGCTTTTGTCATGTTATTTTCTTTCAGCCTAGGCTACCTTTTTGTTTATTTTGGTGTTTTGTTTTTACTGTTTTTTCATTTAGCTCACATTTTATTTTTCCTGACTTTTCAGCACTGCCACCCATCTTTTCTGGTGCTGTGAAGCGACTGCATTCGTAGTTGTGCATCTTATAAAGCACTAATTAATACAAATTTGCGTCAGATATAAGCTTTATTGCAAGTTTAAAAGTGAAATAAATCTAATGGAAAGAAAATTGTAGAAAGACAAAGATGGGGAGGTGGTAGAAACTCAGAGACAGAATGAAAGCAGTGAATGCAGTGAAAAAATAGAGGGAGGGAAACAGGAGAAACCGGGGAGACAGTGACCTGGTTGGGAGGGGGGTTAGGGACTGATCTCTTAGGATGCCAAAACCAATTTCTAAGCAATTTAAGCACATACACATATTGAGTGTAAACAACAGTTTCTCTAACACCAGAGGAGATTAGGGGAGGGATGGGATACTACCTGGTTTTGAAATTGGAATTTGATTACTGTCCAGAATGTGGAAATAATCAATATTTACTTTATACGACAGGCAACACGCTTACCGATCCTGATGATTCCTTTGTTATAAAGGGAGAGGAAAACCCACAGCTGATCCACCCCCTGGCCACAGAAAGAAGAGGGCAGATGAATGACTGTCTGCGCTCGGGAGAAGGTACGGTAATATTTGCTACTCAAATTCAAACTGCTATCCATTCTGTCCAAATTATTATAGCAGTACTCTGCTCAGATTAAGTCTACTCTATTTTCCTAGTGACTCAATAAAATATCTATTCTGAGTCTCTACGCCTCTGAATGAACAACTATAAGTATGGAGTCAATGATTACGACTGCCAGATGTTCTGCCTCTGGACTGTATTCCTTTTAAGGTTACTTGCTCTTGCACCATTTTCCATTGCCGAATTAACTACGCTGTTTATTTCCTCATTAGACCATCGACCTAACCAGAGTCCTGGAATTGTGTAGTGGTTAGTTCAGTGTTGAAAAATACCCCACCACTGGACCCTTACCAGTTTAACAACTTTAAACCTGTCTCCTAACTCTGCTTTTAGCAAAGCAACATTTTCAGGCATTTTTTGAATATCACAATCTTTTAGACATGTCGCAGCTTTTTAAACCCGATCATCATATTGAAATTATCACAATCACTATTTTTGACCAGCCAGGAGATGATGGGGAGCCAAAGCTTGTCACATAAGCAGCAGTCTTTCCAGCTGACTACACTACAATCACTTCACAATCAGCCTCTATTGTGCAAACAGATGCTTCCAATACAGGAAAAGGGGCAGTCTTGAGTCGGCTGGATGAGCAAGGCAAGGAATACCCTATTTGATTGATCATTAGTAGGAAACTGAAGGACCGTGAGACGAGGTGGGCAACCATAGTATGAGAATGTTTTACCATTGTGTAGTCATTGAAGAAGCTTAGGCCGTACTTGTATGGTTCTAATTTCCTTATTCAAACAGACCACCAACCCTTGAGATGGTTGATGCAAATGAAGGGGGGGCATCCTAAACTGCTCAGGTGGTATATCAGCTGCCAAGGGTTTGATTTTACCATTGAGAAGAATGCTGATGAGTGGAGCCTGACCCAGGAAGTATGAACGACTGAAACAAGAAATTCATCCATGAATGGATTAAATCCTGCTGTTCCCAATTCTGGGGGGAGGCGTGAGTGTTAGGGAGAATGTTCAGTTTCTGTGCTAATTCCCTTTAACCTGAGAGACCCCCAGCACTTTTGCTGGACTCTGGACTTTTTTTATTTTAATCTCCTCAGTGAGTGGAACCTTTTACCACCCACTCATTCTTTTTCTCTGACTGGGATTTTTTTTTCTTCTGTTTTTATTGCGTGTGATAAACTCCATATGTGTAATACAGGCATCTGCCTTTTGCTTGGTGACACCGAGCACCCCCTGTGCAGTGTCACTGAGGAGTCCCTTGGACTTCTCCTTATGTTTAAATACATTCTCTTGTGAGAATTACAATAACTTTTATCTTACTTACCTTTTCTTTTGTGGGTCGGGGCACACCACCTTATGTGGGGTGCTGGAGGGTTACATTGTAACTCCTCCTCCCTCTCCTCGTGTAACTTTTTGTTGCACTGACTAAACTTAAGTGGGTGGTGACCCTGTTTCTTTTTACTACCTTTTGTGCAGGTTACTAGCAGGCTGGTTTCTCAGCTGCAATACAGCACCCATGGGTGACCATTTTCTCCAAATGGCTCTTATCTTATTTGTTGGTTCCTTCTGGGCTTTTCTTCTATCATTTAGAGTAGATTTGGCTCCTTTTTGAGTTTTGCCTTTGGCAGGTGTCAGCCCTGAAGCCCGCCCAGGCTCCAGTGTGTCTGAGAAGGCAAGAAGTGAGGGAGGAGCCAGAAACTTCACTGTCCTTTGTAGGTCTACCTGGCTGAAACCAGCCAATCCCCCCAACGCCCCCCGACCTCAGGTTATTGATGGATCCATGGGAGTGAATGAATGGTTTCCAGCATACAAGGCAAGGATTTTGTGTCCACAGGCAGAGTTGACCACTGGCACAAGGAATCCTAAGCAGAAGACGAGCCGAGACGCCAGTAGCACTATCCAGAACCGCAGGAGCACCGATGCAGCCCTGCAGCTCTGCTGACCCCATTTTCAAATCGACACGAAAGATCCGTCAAGGACGACTTCCTCCCTTAGGCTGGTGGGACCAACTAGTCTCAAGGCCTTCTTCATTCTGGGCCATCCCCTGATGTCCTATGACTTTCCTGGGCTGCAGAACACTAATACCCGGGGTACCTGGACCATTATCGAGTGCATCGTCTTCTGAAGATCGAACCCGCCTGATACTTAGCAGGAGTCCGTGTGGACCTGCAGAGGGCGGAATCTGTCACCTAAAATCCCCTTACCAGAGTTCAGGACCGAGTAAGCGAAGAGAATCCAATCGCCGATATTAGTTTCTTCTTTGTGCTGAGAAAAAGGCAACAAAACACAAGGAGCCACTGAAATGAGCTGAATCCATTGCTGCTGACGCATTCTCCCGAGTGCTGCCACAGAAGCATGCAAAAGGTCCCCCCTTTCATCACCTCGACCAAGGAGCAGGAATCTGGGTCTGCAACGTTGCACCTAGAAGGAAGCCAACTACAATCTTTGTCATTTTCAAGCTACTGTGGGGCCTAGGTTGTAATTACCTTGGTCATTTTCGGTGCATCCTTGCTTGGGAATTTCTGCCTTCTTCACTTGAGAGTTGATCTCAACGCCACTGTGCAGGCCTTAAGACTGTGTGTTCCCATGAAGGCTCCACTTTAGCTGTTTTCTCTTAATGAACCACTGACTGGTTAGCTATCTTTTCCTCTGAGGATTGTCATTGGAACTGGTACTGTCCATTTGACTTTGGCTCTGCTGGTTTCCCAAAGGTCCATCTTTTTGATCCTACTGGCTTTGACAATGCAGTGTTCTGTCTATCCTTAAACTTTCACTCCAAACTCAATTTTGCAAAGGTGATCCACGTAAATGCTGTTACTCACCTTAACTCTTAATTGACGTCGCTCTGTGTGCTGGATTGGTAAAGCATAGACAAAGTTACTCACCTGCATTATTGTTGTTTTTATAATTGGATTCCATTTCTAATTCAATGTTATTGTTAGTTGCTGCATTTTAGATTTGCATTTGTGCCTTGTGCATCTATAAATATGTTTTAATATAACTTTAAGTGTTTACTTGGATAGCTGTGTGAACTGATGCCATTGTACTGCTCTACAGCTGACATGACTCCCATCTAAGATGAGCCTGGCTGCTCAGCCACTCTACCGACTTGTTTAGTACAGGCCTATATTAAGAGACGGGTCCCTAATGCCAAGAGATGTCTTATGAAGGCCCACATCGGTTGGACTTTAGAAAAACGTCCCTAACGCGCAATCGTTCACTTGTTACTGGCAATTAGTAAAAACATGGTTTAATAAGGGAAGAATTGGGTGCCTCCTAGAGGCAGCAGTCTAATTTGCCCCTTGAACATAAGTTATTCTGTGGAGGCAATTGGGGGGGAGAGGAGCACATGCCCATGCTCTCTCAGGCAAGTTCATGAGGAATTTCTTAAGGGGTTGACGGAACCAATAGTGGCACGTTTTCTCAGCGGTTAACTGCGAAGATCACTCAAGTATTCATTGAAATGGAAGCGAAAGGTTGTGAACGCAGATCAAGTATAAAACATTAATTGGAAATGAAAGTAAACCATTAGATTTCGGACATACTAAGAAGCTAAAACCAACCTGTCCTTAACTGTACAAAATGTAGGAAGAGACGCAATCTTACACAGAATTGGATTATTATGTTACTGACAATAACGAAAAATTAATGTAGGACATTTTGGAAAATGGATCATCAGATTGTGTTAATATATTTGTAGAGTAAATCCAATACTCGTAACAGTCCTGAGTGAGATACATAGACTCGAAGAAAGAAAGTTGTAATTCCGATTCCAAGAAATGCATGATCCAGGGTTTCCCCTCTTTAGTTGATAATGTGATGGACACAATGCGATTTGCTCAGATTGAAAGATCATTCATGTCACTGAAATGAATGTGTTGACACAGAGGTTAGAAATGTATCATTAGCTAAAAACAGGATCAAACGGGTAGTGTGTGCTTCGAACATGAAATGTCTTAAAATCTAGAGTAGAAGAATGGATATGTAAATCCTTTCCCTGAATTCTTTGGTCCTGCACAATATCTTGAGATTACTCTGTCGAATGAAAACAAGACTCTTTACGCTGAAATATATACTTCTGTTAATAGATATCACCTTGTTATTTATTTATTTGCATTTTTAAAGCGCTCACACAGCCCGCGGACATCGAGGCGCTGTTACAGTAATCGTTTTTTTTAGTTGCGTAAATGTTTCTTTGGCTTAGTAGCGTATTTATAACGTGCTTAAATACCCAGAGGTTTCTAAGCGTGGACCTGGGGATTGAACCTGTGTTGTTGCATATCGTCTTGGCTTCAAGGCAAGCACGTTGCCGCTGAGCTATCCTCCTGGGACATTGTTATGCGCAATGTCTTATTTATGTCTATTAGTCAGTGTCTTTTCGCAGTTCCGTCTCAAAGGCTCACACCTGAGTGATGATCACAAAAGTACAAACTACAAATATTTTAGTGCACTGACATTTCAACCAGGACCTCATTCCAAGTTCAGCGGTGTGGCCAAAAACTATGGTAATGCAGTGGCAACAGAGTTAACTACTGCATTACTGCACCACTGAACTATCGGTTTGGCGATAAGGCGAAGGAAATGCCTCCAGCAAAATGCTGATGGTAATTCCTTCCCCTTACTGCCAAAAACTGCCAAATCGCCAGTATTACCGCTGGTGCTAATTCTGCATGGAGTCCTACACATTCCAAAAATTGGGCTTTCTGCTGACTTGATGCCATGTGGAAATGTGCAAGTGCTTACAGAAGTGAGATAGGAATCACACCACTTCAGCCCGAGGCAAGTCTGCTCTACGAAGACACCTCCCTCAAGATGCTTCATTCTTCTGGTTACAAAGAAATGGAACGAATTGCCAGCTACAATTAGAAACCAAGTGACCATTTAAAGTTACTACATACATTGAAAACTTTGATTTCAAGAGGTTCAGAAATGACTAGTTATGCAGTGAACACTAGCAACAGCTTCCTTGTGCCTACAGTGCTGTGATCCCTTCATGGTACGCCTACAATGTATGGAAATAATCACATAATAAAACAATGCAGTAGAAGTCCTCCCACGGACAGCACTTGAAACGCTTGTGTATAGGCGCGTTATAAATATGATATCATATATCACTTCGGCAATAATGATACAAGAATGCATATTACCGTTAACTGACTTGAGCTTTAACTTAATTGAGAAATCCTCTAGAACGCTTGGTGGTAGCCAGCTGTTTCAAGCAGTAACTTTTTGTTGGTGACGGCATCATCGTAAGGACTACGGTTCCTGGTCACATGGGTCCTCTATGCAGAAGTCCCCACAACTACTCTTCCTCTGTTTCCCAAGCATCGGTGTGGCAATAGAAGGCAAGAAAAAATATTGTAAAAGAGCCACCAAATCTTAATTGGTTTCTGCACTAGGTTTTAGAAAAGCTTTTCCATTTTTGCAATAATCTTTTGAATACTTTGAATTCGGGGGTTGAAACTGTAACCTTGTACCATTCAAATATTCGATAGACACTGAATTTAAGCGAGGGTCAAATGATGCCGAGTACTATTTGTTAAGAGATTCCAAGGGAATTTGTAAATTATTACATAGCGATGACTGGAGGCAGTCCATGAGTTGGTCTAATCCAATAGCAGAGGAGGAGTGGATAAGGTACTTTCAAAATGTGTGTGCTCGGATTAAGAATGGCAAAAGCTGGGGAAGACCATTGCATTCGATGTGGGCAAGTAATTTTTCATGTTCAGATTTTGAGCAGGGGATGTGGCTAAGTGGCAATCAAGACGGCAGCTTAAGCGAGAAGCTCCCGCACAGAGATATTCCTACAAATATGGACATACATATTTATTCTCCTGAAAAAATAACTGTAGAACACTAGGACAATAGCTTGCTTACTTTCATATGAATTTGGCTCTGAATTATGAATCCTGCTTGCATGTCGCCCCGCTGAAGCTCTGCTCATCACCTGAGCTGAAATCGGACACCGGCAATGGCGGACCAGTGCTTCTTCTGATGGATATATCTGAAGTGAGCTGCCGTCCCATGAGCATAATTGCCTGATACAGCCTTGCAATACCGGTAAGAGTGTCTCTTTTTCTTCCACGCTTGAGAAGATAATTATCAATAGCTGACGAGAGATCTCTGCACTCGTTCACTGGGAGATACTGTACCGCATGAAATAAAGAATGAGAGCGCAGCGACAAACGTATCTGTTTAATTTTACCCAGAAAACACGCCGATGCTCCCCTTCTTTCTCTCTCCGCCTCCTCACATTGGTCGACGTGACGCACCACATTATATCGTGACTTCAGATTGTGAACCGAGGCCTACTCGGTGCTGATACCCGGTGCTCAAACTAAATATTGCGTGTATCTTATCAGCTATTAAAATATTCTTACTGGAAGGCCACCAGTGAGGCGCGCAGGCGATGGCAGTCTGAGTGCTGAGCTCCTGCTTCACCGGGCCATTAAGGGATCTGAGCCCCCCCCTAACTGACCCCAACCAAAAAGAAAGGGGTGAACTGCCTAGGTGGGGTGACACCCGCAGGTCACCTCAGTGAAAAATCAGAGCTTGGGGTCCCCCGCAAAGAGTAGAACGGGACGTGGCGAGAAACGTGGAGGGGAGGAGCCTCCAATCGAAGCCGGGTGCACGCAGCCCAAACAAGGGCCAGGTTAAGGAGGTAGCGGGAGTGAGGGGCTTCATATCCTCTCCCGCTGGAGGACTGATCTGTGCTGGGCACCCCACCCCCCCCCCCTGAACGCTCCGGAGGAGGGAGAAGACGCAGAAGCTGGGAAGCCGTGTCCCGGTGAGGGACAGCCCAGAAGAGGAAACTCTGAGGAGCGCTGTTGGCTGCCAGAGGTTGGTGATGGACCCCTCCCTCTGCGGCCTGGCCCCCTACCCCCTGCCACTGATCTCCTGCCCACGGATTGGCTGGGGAGCGTGGAGTGGTGTGGTTGGGGCCTGCGGGGGTCGTGAGCTCACGTCTGCTGGTGATGGCACGTCCAGCCCCCTTCGAGGGATGTACACGTTGGAAGAGGGGCCCGCGAGGGGAGACATATAATAGAAGACAGAGCGTTACTGCACAGTGATCCACAGCGCTTTATGCACTTCCAAGAGCAGACTACAAAGGAGCCATAGTGAGGGATACCTCCCAGAAGGAGGAGTACCTCCATAACGTGTTTAGCAATACGCTTCACTGGGACAAGTTGAAGATATAGGAAGCATCTGGTCCATGGCCAAGGCATATTTGGACTCGTGGAGGGAAGTGACCGCATGTTTGGCTGTGATTGATTGAAGGACAGCCAGAAACACACCTAGCTTTTTCTGCACAACAAGGAAGCAGTATACTATTCTCTTCACCAAAGGCGCCCCAATTGAAGGTGCCACACTGACTGACTGAAGGAATACCAGTGACTAAGGGTTTGTGGGCCCCCTTGACCAACCAAAGAAACAGGGTCATCCTGCTTTGGTCACGCAAAGGCTAATCTATCCTTTTCAAATCTGCAAGGAGAGGTCAAGACTGTGGAGAGGAGCCAGTCAGGGTTTGACAGCAGATGCCAGAGGGAGGGGAGGGCCCTCTTCGTAGGGGTGTGTTCCCGCCTCCCCTGCGGTATTGGAAGGTCGGGGACACTGCAGGAGCCACTCCATTCGCTGCAGTCAAACGCAGGTTAAGACCACCGGCATCAGGGGACGGGGAAACTCCAAGATCAGTGGTTATCTTAGCTGACACCCGCTCCCCGAACAGCGTGGAGTGAAGAGGGGGAGCGCCATAGTCCAGGGGACAGTCCCCACTTAGAGCTACCAATAAGCTGACCATTCTCAGGGGGAGTCCAATGGATGAGGGACCTAATAACCGTTCTCAAAGAACAGTGGCCCTGAATACTCCCCCCGGAAACAAATTGCGGCGCAGGGCCGTCCTCGGGGTGACCCGAAACTCACAAAATGGAGAGCGATGACCACTGGCATTGGCAGCATTGAAGGAGGAAGACAGCCTGGAGTAACAGGGAGGACCCTGAGTGGATGGACATAGGGATCCTGAAGACAAAAGGAGAAAGAGTGACCTTTGAACATAAACACAGTGGGCCATCAGGCCCGCACCTGCACTCTCCTAGTGGTGAGAAGATACTCTGCAGATATTGAGGCAATCTGAAGAAGTCTCCCACCATCACAGAGGAGAGGGCCCCTCCCAGACCAAGGAGAGGGGGGTGGGGGTTGGACATATCCCGAACTGAAGGTATTCTATAGGTGTATGACGAGAGGTGAGCATTGACCACTGGCGCCCACTTACCATATGTGGGGACATCCCCTAGAGGACCCGTTGGGGATATCTGGAAGAGGCACATGGAGGCAATGCTGAAGTTTTCTGCCTATAAGTATCCATCAAGTGGTCTCGGAGTTCGAGACATGATATGACCCAATATGGCCACCGCACCAGAGGAATTCACAGCAACTAAGGATGTTGCTGCAGAAATGGAGGAAATAAGAAACATGAGGGTTGACATTGGGAGCAGGGTGGACAGAATCACTCAACGAATAGACAAAATGGAGGAGAGACTTGAAGAAGTCAAGCACAATCAATCCTCTCTCAACACCCTAGAGACACAAATGGACATGCAGTTTACCGAAATGGAGAGACTCGAGGAAGAGGTCAGGATGAAGATGGATGATCTGGAAAATCTCGAGAGGTGGAATAACCTGACTTTTTGGTATTCCGGATCGAGAGGGGGATACGGAACTCGACCTGAGGAGAGCGTTACATGAGGTTACAAAACTGGTCTTTGAGGATGACCCCATTGACATTGGGTGGGGCTCCGGTAGGCCTGAGTGTGATGCTGGAAATGCATTGGAGGGACAGGGCCTCCCTGTCCTTGTCCTGTAGTCCTTTTTCATTTGTGTTCTGTATAGTTGTCTGCCAGGAGTCTATGTGGGACTCCTGGCAGAGCAGCACTTCCTGTTTTTGGTTTGGTGTACAGACCCATGGGATACCCTTAAGGCACCCATTGGTGGGGGTACAACCCTGTGCCCCTAGTGTATGAGCAGGATATGGGCTGGTGGCAGCTCCATGCTGTATTTGACAGGTGCTCTGAGTATCCTCCATTTTGGGATACCCAGGCCCTGCCAATGGAATCAGTTGATTCCTGATAGGAAACAAAATGGCCCCTGTGGCCTCTTGCTTTCTATTGCCTGTTACCTTGTTTTCCCAAAGTCCTGGGAAACCCTGACTCGGTCCCTTCCTCCTGACTGCCTGTTGGGTGGAAGTTTCATATATGGTATTGTGCGGAAGTCCAGGCCAGACTGGCTGGAGCCTTCCCAGTGACTGTATGTTGTGGATACGCCTGTGGGTGGGACCTGGGTGAATGGAGTGTGTGACCAATATGCACTTCTTGTTGTGTATGTCTAGTTTCTGGTATGTGACACAAAGACTGAGACAGCCCTGCCCGAAACTGGCCTGAATGCAGTGTGTAGTGCTGAATGGCTGGGTACTTGTCCCAATACACATTCCTTGTTGTGACTGTCTGAGAGGGAGGAGAATGGCCTGAATGCACTGTATGCCTGATTGCTGACTGACTGCTGAATACCCTTCTGAGTGATTGGTTGCCTGAGTGCGACCCAGCAGAATGAATGAGAGATCAACTAGTATATCTGTGGGCCTCTCACTGCTAGAATTCGTTCAGAAGATTAAGTTGAAACTGACGCTTAATCTCGAAGCCGAGCCTGAAGAAGGTTGACTGCTGTCTCCCTTCGCCGAAAGCCATCGAGACTAATCCGAGAGGACCTGGTTAGGCGCCCTCTTCCTGCTCTCTGAGGGACCATCGAGCACCGCTAACATCCGCCGCAGAGCCCTGGAAGTCAGACCCTCGACAGGCTGCCGACCGGAGACGGGGACCGCCGAAGAGAACGAAGATGAGCACCGGACATTCCGTCCACCGTCGTCGACTAGGGTTCGCAAGTTTGCTATAACCGGAGAAGATCAGGCCGTCAACGTGCTATAACTGGAGAAGATCAGGCCATCAACGTGCCGAGAGTATCCGCCGGTGGGTTTCCCGCCACCCAAAAGCCACAGACGCCGGAGGACTCGACACCCTTGCTGGGCCACAGTTCTTTACAAACTCTTTGCGGTCCTGAACTATCGGAAGAAAAAGGAAGAGTCATAGGCTACCCCTAGTCTGACCATATAGAAAGTACCATCTCTCCCTGTCCCCTGTCCTATTGTCCGTTAGGTCGGATTACTCGATCATGTGTTACTATAAACAAGTCAGTACTATAATTGCAAACAATGCTTCAGCTGTCTTTATCCTCATCAATAACTTCTAGACTATGCATTTATTGCATCTTTTCCTTTTGTACGATGACATGCCCTGTGCCTTTATGAAACATATTGTTTGCCAACACATTAAGAGTTTCCATAATGTCTCTTCACTGTTGTCTATCAATCGAATTAATTTATAAATGCTTTGAATTGTACCCACATGACTGATTGCTACAACTTTTCTCAATAACAGCTTTTCCTTACAACAGTTTGTTGACCTTGCACTTGCCCTTTTGTGCAACGACATGACCTATGCCTTATGCAACATATTTCTTGTCAAAGAATTAAAAGTCCTTATTGTTATTTAATTAATTCGCACCTACACGATTCTATGCTGTAGCTGCCCATCCACCCCACACACCCCCCCCCTTTTTACCGACATCCATGGAAAACAAAATTGAACTTGTTTCCTTTATAATTGTCTTACACTGCACCGACACGATCCAATGCTGCAGCTACTCATCTCACCATTCTATTGATATCTATGCGTGAGAATCAACCACAATACCTGACATACCTTTAACTCAATAACACTTACTCCCCTGTTTGCGACTCTTTCCATCGCGCATGCCCCGCTGACTAGTATCATCCACCGCACATGCGCGCGACCAGCTTCCTTGCGGTCCGATTACGCGCATGCGCAGTTTATAGCACCTCCTAGCTCCCCCAGTCGGAGACAGCTCATTCTTCGTGCACCGCTCTCGTCTCACGACCAGAAGCGCTACTTTCATCTGATACTCAGCCTCAGTTGGTAAGTGCTTACAGCCCTAGCTTCACCAACCGTGCGTCCTGGCCCCTTTTTTACTCGGACATAGGCTCTAGTTTCCATCAACTAGCGCCATTTTTATTCATTCACCAGGGACGGCCTTACTACACCGCCCTTTATATGTTAGTCTTTACAACATCCCACTGCAGTGACTTAATCGTGCACTGTTTATTCATTTATCATTTTCTATTTCTATTTCATTTTGACCAATATGTGTTCGGTTGTGCACTTTAGGACACTTTTGGACACGGCATTCAACTGCCTCCGCTCTACAGCCTCGCATTTCCTCTTTTGACTAAGGTAACCCTTTAAATTATATGATATGTTCGCCATCCTGTAGATTTCTCTGCACTCAGATAACTTACCGTTATCCATTTTCCCTGTAGACTCTGGCTACAGCGTTCCGCCTAGCTCATTACGCAGGCCTTCTTCAAAAAATACCCATTCTGACCGTTCATGTTGCACAAGGTAGGCTCCGACCTCGCAGTTTTTGAGGCTCCTTTCCCCCCCCTTTTTTCTAAACACTATTTTAACCTTTCCTATCCTTTTGTAGATACCCACCCCCTTGAACCACGTCCTGATGAAAGTCCGGACCCTTCACTAAACTACACCACAACGCTCAAGTGAAGTCATATTTCCATCCCGGACTGGAAACATATTTATGTGTCGGCAACCAATACTACTATATGTTCAAAGTAGTAATGCAAACCTTTTTTTCACTTAATATGTTACTAACCTCCACCCATTCCAAACTGTGACGTTTAAAAACAATACTAATGTTGTGTTGAGGTTTTGGCTCAAGAAACCCTTAAATAGGTTTTGTGTTTAGACCCATTGTTTTTTTAAAAAATGTGTAAATAAATTGTTGTTTTTGCTGTAATCTCCTCAGCCTCTCTACTCTTTCGCCAGCATTTATACACTGGCTATCTGCTTCCTCTCAGCCTACCTTTCTATATGGTCAGACTAGGGGTAGCCTATGACTCTTCCTTTTTCTTCCTATACTATTAGCCTTTTTGAGTCAGGCCCCCCTTCAACAAAAAAGAAGGCTCTAAGCCCCCCCTGTTTCTACCGGTCCTGAACTATCGACATCGAGGTGCCCCGCACGCCTCTTCCTTGCAGGACGTCTTCGTTTCGTCGACGAGAACCGCTTGGACCGAAGCTGACGCCTCAACGTTGAGTTCACTTTGTTCGAGGGATCTCGATGATCCGTGGTTCCTGCTTTAAAAGGAGCCTCTCAAGAAGGATCCGTCAACGACCCATTGTCGAACTCTGCTATTCCAGGTACATTGGGGCGGAAGAAACATTTTTGAAGGGAATAAGACTAATTGAACAATTTATGGACTGGGCCTGTGATATATCTTTATTTTACAGGTTGCCCTGGTGGGGGGAGCGCTCCACACAGAACTGTCTAGTGGTAGGGGCCAGTATTCTGCCAATTGTTCTAACCAACTGCTTTACTCCCATGTCTATTGTTGGTTACCTTTATTAAGTGATTTGTGTGACATTTGACCAGAATACAGTTGATGCACTTTAATAAAATCTAATAATAATTGTGGTTTCACTTAGAACTGTATATATTTGCCATTGTAGATTTACTGAGCACAAAGTGAGTTATTGTCATTGTGTATATAACCTTGAACCTTAATTATATAAAGACTGTGTTTTAACTGATACACTGTGTGGACATTCCTTTGTGGGGGCTTGGGGACTACACTGTACTTAAGAACCAGCCTGCATCACCTCCTGAGAAGCTAGGACTTGATCTCGACTATGTTACCAATAATAGAGAATCTTGGCTGGGGTCCTCTGTGCCTCTTCTCTGCGATATAGAGAGCAGGAGTACAGACACCCCCCTGTAGTCTTTGTACTGAGGTCGGTCCTTGTCAAGTTCCAGAACTATGCCGACAAAGTGAACATTCTTGAAAAAGCAAGGCTGAGAGGCCCGGTCACATACGGCACATCCAGAGTGACTATCTTTCAAGACTAGAATGTGCTCTCCCCTGAACAAATGGCTAAACGAGAACGGAATGCGGTACATGTCGGGGGTTCCCGTTCTCCCATCTCCTTCGAGTGGGATGGCCATAAACACAGATTGACGGCAGAGGAAGACATTCAGAAAGTCAAGGGGAGGTGCTGGGAAAGACAGACACTTCGGACAATCGGGGAGACAATGCGGCAGGCGACAGGCAGTGGCTTATCAAAGGTCCTAGGAGAATACAGATTACGGGATCCAGGAAATATAGGAAGTTGAATGTCTCCCATTGCAGACACTTGAATGGAATCATCGTAGACGGGATCACGGGACCAATGTGTCTCATCAGGGGGTAATTGGGTGAAATATGGTCAGACTGGTCACCGATCTGGACCGCTAATGTTGTGTGCGTGTGGAGTGCAAGGGCTTCTGGTTGAAGAGAGAACGTGACCCAGAACGGGTGACTTGGCAGGGAGTGTGGGGGGGCGGATTGAAATAGACGAGACTAGGATGTCTCACATCGGGATTTAAGAGGGTGATGTATGATCAAGCATGGGGGAAAAGGGATTTGGATGAGAGATGGGGGGCGGGGCCTTGAAGTATACTTGGTTTGATGTGCAAGAAGGGAGCTGGTTCCAACTGGTCTTTTTTTGTTTTGTTTCCCCACTGGTGATATTAACCAGCAGGATTCGGGTGCTGAGGAGGGGTATGAAGGGCGGTCATTTCAGAAGGGGATAGGACAAGGATCTTCTCAAATAAGTGTTTACCGGTTGCAGGGGGAAGGATTTATATGCAAGGGCCACCCATAGCGCCTAAAGGTCTGAGGATAAGAATGATGGGAGGATGGCTATTTTTCTGGGAGACCAGGAAGAGGGTCTCCTGAGGGTGGGGACATTGAATGTTAAGGGGATGAACTCGCCCACAAAGCGGTCACTGGTGGCTAGGGAATTTTGTAGTGCTGGTTTTGATGTGCTGTTCCTTCAAAAGACTAAAAATGGCAGAAGCGAAGAAAAGAGGGTCCTGGGTACGGCACTAGGGCTGGAATATTGGCGATCTGGCCCCCTTAGAAAAGCCGGGGCTGGATTCCTTCTTGCTAAAGGACTAAGGATGGAGATCACAAAGGTCTGTGCTGATGAAGAAGGTAGGGCAGAGGTATCTTCCGAAATCCCTCCCAAAGATAATGCTCGAAGCTACAGGCCATATAATTCTGGGGGGGCGACTTAAATATGTGGGCAGATTTTAGGACCGGCAGACAAACTCGGGAGGGAGGAATGGAAGAATGGCCTCGGCCAATGCATGGGTAGGTCTTGGGAATGTTGAAGGTCTATGGGCTACGGGACATATGGCGGCACCTACACCCAGAGGACAGGGGGTATACCTTTTTATTCTGCCCCACACAGCACTTTTACCAGAATTGACTACATCTATATATCAAGGGGTCTGCGGGAGGAGGCGATGGATCTCTCCGATTTCGTGGTCGGACCATGATTTGGTTTTGGTGGACCTTATTTGGCAAGGGATGGTACCCAGGGGGTCTAAATGGAGATGCAGTGATTCCCTATGGAAAGACCCAGTGTACCATGATGAACTGTCCAAAGAGATTGTGGAATATTTCAATGCAAATAATACAGGGGAGGTTTCTCGGAGAACGCTGTGGGAGGTGGGGAAGGCGACATTGAGGGTTATCCTGATCAAGGAGGGGTTCCGGAAAAAACAAGAGTGGAAATTAATTGAAAAAAAGTTATGGGCTGAAATTGCCCAGCTAGACAGGATGGTTAGGCACACTGTATAGGGGATGGAAGAAAGGGTTTTGGAGGCGAGAAGGAAAACGGAAGAATTGTGACTCCTTGAGGAAGGTCAGGTAACTAGGAAACTGCAGTACCAGAAATAAGTTTTATGAGAAGGGAGACAAAGTGGAGGCATTGTTAGCAGCGAGACTCTGGGGACAGCGACCCTACAGGTGGGTTAAGGCCATAGAGGGGGTGGGGAAGCAGAGGACCAAGCAGGGGAAGGTATTCAATAGGTGTTCGTGTCATTCTATGAGGACCTTTTATAAAACAGGCGTCAACCAAGACACTGTAGGGACAACCCAGTACTTAGAGGGAATTCGGATGCCCAGGCTCTCCCGGGACGATGTCGAGGCACTGGAAGCTCCAATACCGGCTGATGAAATGAGGAGGGCAGTGTTGAGGGTTCCCACAGGGAAGGCCCCGGGAGAGGATGGTTTCTCTGCAGGCTTTTAGAAGTACTTTCTTACCCCCTTTTATCCCATTTATGGTAGAATTGTTTAATGATATCCTGGAGACGGGGGAAGCCTCGGAGACCTTCTCACAAGCAATGATCACAGTCATACCGAAGGAGGGCAGTGACCCCCAATAATGCAGGTTATATTGCCCCATCTCATTCCTAAATATCGATGCCAAAATGTACACGCGGGTTCTGGCAGCAAGACTAGAGATGCACATGCCCCAATTGATTCATTCGGACCAAGTGGGCTTTATAAGGGGACGCCAGGTGGCGAACACATTTCGGAAAACCTTGCATCTGATCCATGAAGCGAGGAACATTGGCGGGGGACCCCGTTCTTCTATCTCTGGACACGGAAAAAGCCTTCGACAGGGTTGAGTGGGGCTTTCTAAAGGAGGTACTGGCCAAAGTGGGTCTGGGTCCAAGATTCAGGAGAAGCATTATGGCAGTCTACGGTCAATGTAGGCTTTTCCCAATGGTTTGCTTTGATCAGGGATATGAGGCAGGGCTGTCCTCTCCCTGATTTTATTTGCGCTCTCTTTAGAACCGCTAGCACAAAGAATTAGGTATGACCCAGGAGTAGAGGGATTCACGGTGGGGGGAGTGGAACATAAAGTTGCATTATATGAAGATGAACTGCTCCTGCACATGAAGAACCCCCTTACCTCCATACCCAGGGTAATTGCGCTGATTGAAGAGTACGAAGATCTCTCAGGGTTTAAGATCAACAGATCGAAATCACTACTGCTTCCGCTGGACAGGAAAGGGGACGGTATATAGGAAGGTTCACTCCTCTGGGGCTGGTGGTGAGCCAGGACACATTCCGATACTTGGGGAATTAACCTCTTGAGGGTCTTGGAAGACCAATTCCAGGCTAATTTCCCCACGCTACTTGCCTGATTTTGGGCAGATCTAGAGAGATGGGGAAAACTAACCATTTCGTGCCTTGGATGCCTTAATGCTCTTCGACTCCACACTCTCCTTCTCTCCTCACATCTCCGACGTCCCTAAGAAGTCACACTACCAGCTGCACCTCCTCAGAGGTATTCTTCCTTTCCTCTCCTTCCCCCAGAAGCTCACTGTCTCCAGAGCTTTGGTTCTCTCTAGGTTGGACTATCGTAACCGCTTCTATCTAAATATGCTTGCTTCTACTCTCCGCCCTCTGCAACTCATCCAGAACAGGACTGTGAGACTTATCCTTGGCCTCAAGCCAAGGGATCGTATCTCTCCAGGACTGAAATCTCTGCACTGGCTCCCAGCTGCGACGAGGATCAAGTTCAAAACCCTCTGCATCATCCACAAGGCCTTCTGGGGCCTGTGATCTCAGTGCCTTCAACTCTCTCTTCCTAAATATCTTCCTTCTCGAGCTATTCGCTCATCCGCATCCATCTCCCTCAGGGTCAGTCGCTTCTCCAAGCAACGAGCTGGTGGTAGATCTTTCTTCGGCTGGTGCCTCCCTCTGCAACTGCCTCCCTTAAACTTGAGAACCATCTCTGGTTCCAGAAGCACCTCAAAACCTTTCTGTTTGCTTCTGCTTTTTCTCCTCCTCTCCTCTGCTGACCTCCTGGCTGTAACCTGTACTGCACTGGCTGCCTAGACACCCTCTGAACTCGGGCCCGGGTCCCTACCCCGCCAGTGCCTCACACCTGCAATGCCCCCCTGGTAACCTCTGCACTTAGGGACTGTTTCTATATCCCTACAGTCTCCCTACCATCCCCTGACACCTGATGTCCGCACTTACCCATGCACTTGCCACATGTTGGCCGTTACTTATTGTTATCATCTTGTACTGCACTGTCCCTGCCCCCTTCCCATGCACTTGCGCGATCTGAATGACACCTGGCCTAGTAGGATCGTTGTCCGTCCTCCCTTTGTTCCCCTCCATTGCCTCGTCGCGCCTTGAAGCATTTGTGCATAGGCGTGTTATAAATGCCATATCATATCATATCAAGATGGTGCGTTTACAGAGATTCCTCTATGCGTTTCAAATGCTCCTGATTTGTGTCCCTGATGCATTTTTCCAGGAAATAAGAGCCGCAGTGTTGAAATTCCTTTGGCAACAGAAAAAGTCGATAATATCCTTCGATGTTCTGACCCTACCGAAAGACGGGGGAGGGGTGGGGCTCCCTAATATGAAACTGTGCTACAAAGCCTCACAGCTACGGGTCCTTGGCCTACACCTCAGGATGCAGAAAGAGTACCAATGGGTGGGTCTGGACAATCTACATCTGTCCCGGTCTCAGTTGGGGAATGGCCGTGTGTCCCTAGAAACCACAACCACCATATCCTGGGCACAATATGGGATGTGTGGAGACAGGGTACGAAATGCAAGGGGTAATGACCTGGCCCTCCCTGTTGAGCCATTTGTGGTCGCCAGAAATACGGAACACAATCCCGGATCCAGGGAGATTTCAGGCCTGGTTTGAGGCAGCTCTTGAAAAGTGGGGTCATATGGAGGAACGGTACATTTGTTACTTTAGGGGAACTGGAGGGGGAGCTGGGCTTGGGTACGCTCTCCGTCTTCTCATATATTCAATTGAAAGGGGTGCTTACGAGTGGAAAATGGAGAGACAAAATACAGAGGGACCGTACTCCATTCAAGCTGCTCTTAGATAAGAGAACGGAAATGAAGGGCCTGATTTAGCTCATGTACAGAGAACTGGTGATTGCGGGGAAGGGGTCAACTGAAAAGCTGAGACGGAAATGGAAAATGACTTGGAGTGGGAGATGGACCATGCGTTGTGGCTGAAATGTGTAGAGGGCCTGTCAGACGTTTTTCAACCAATATAAGCTGCATGCCATTAAGCTCTTACATAGGTGGCAATATGATCCTGTGAGGCTTTCTAAGATGTTTTAGAATGCTAGCCCGGAGTGCTGGCACCAGTGTGTGGGAAGGGCCGATTACTGGCATATGTGGTGTGGATGCCCACGGGTACAGATGTTTTGGGACAAAGTGTTGGGCTGGATAAAGGAAATTGATGGTGTTCAACAAACAAACGCTTTTCCTGACCCTGTTCGGGATGGAGGAAATTGAGGGGGATCTGGGCAAGATTGGAGGGCTGGTAGCGTCCTTGCTGCTTCTGGCACGGCCTGCCTGGTTAGGAAATGGAAATGTGCTCCGACCCCATGTAAGAGGGAATGGGTCAACGTGTCACTGGATACATGTACTATGGAAAGGATCACAGCGGCGCTTCATTGGAGGGCAGCATCTCATGAGACCATGTGGGGGGATTTCATGGCTAATAATTTGAATAATTAAAGCAATGGGACGTCTAATATAGAGATCGAGGAAAAGAGAGATTGTGTTATCCTCAAAGGATGTAAAGATGTAAAGTGAATGGCGACCCCTCAGGTGGCCTCCCTGTACATTGGACTACGGCCAAAGAACTATGAAAGGCAAAGGAGGCGGCCTTGTGCATGTGCGTAACTTAGTTCTGCATTCCTACCCCACGTTGGACAACCAAAGGTTTTCTTGTTAATGTTTCTTTAAATGGAGAAGATTCTGTTACCTGAGGTTTGGGGGTGGCAAGGGGATGGGGGGAAAAGGGGATTTCCTTGTTAATGTGTTTTCAAATGTCTTCTGTTCTTTGATTGTGAAAACCCAAAACAAAATTAAATACAATATATATATTTCTGAGGCTTGTGGAATCTGCTTAGATCACATGCTGTGCATAGGCCGACATCTAGTGGAAGCTGCGGAGTATTACAGTTTGTTTTTCGAAACTCGAAAATGGGCGTCGACACAGGCGTGCCAGTAATACTATCCCTAGTGTGACGTCCACTGTACCCAAGATCCCTCACGCGTCTAGGATCCTCAGATTGTTTTTTTCCGCCATACTGGTCGGAAGCATCTTGCGGAGTCCCCTGGCCTTAGCCATACTTTTGCTAATTATTGAAAATTAACTATTAACTTTCTTTATTGACATCCTTCCCCACCCCAACGTCGAGCCTCGACACTCGACGACGGCTGGAGAAGACATCGACCGTCGGCTGCTGCACGACGGATCTGGGCCTCGGAAGGCCGCTGGCCTCGGCCCGGGCCTAGTAGGCCGCTGGCCTCGGCCCTGCAAGTAGGGAGAGTGGGGGGTGGTACATACTCTTCACTCTTAATATATAAGTACACCTTATATATTTCCTACACTTACCAGCCCGCTGCCTCAAGGTGCGTATGGAGGGTACCCCTTTCCAATTCTGCCCCAAGTGCAACCGCAAATACCCTTGGGTCGACAGGCACGCCACGTGCAACCTCTGCTTGCCGAGGGACCACCCCGAAGCGAACTGCAGAGCGTGTAGTAGGTTTAAGCCTAAGACACTTAAGGACCGTTCGACAAAGCGTTGGGCCCACCACGCCAGGCAGGCGGCCATGGCAGCGGAGGGCGCCTTCAGCGATGGCAGCGACGCCGTACTTTCGGACGGCGAGGGCATTACGGCGTCGAAAGACTGCCGAGCGCAGGTCCCCGACCTCGGAAGGTCGTCCGGCAGGGCGGCTATGGGGAAGACCCCCGGCGACGCAAGCGCTACACACCCTACACACACTAAACACACTAAGTCCAACCGAACCTCGACGACGTCGACTTCTCGGAAAGCGGCACAAAAAGAACGGTCCGACTCGGTGTCCTCTGGGCGCTCTCGATCGAGATCGCCTCACGACGCAAGGCAATCATCCACTCTTGCCAAGAGTGCCTTGCTCCCTAGATTAACAGAAGTTCGATCGTCGGAAGACGAAGACGACTTCCACCCCCAGGCCGCGCTACAAGATACTGAGGCCGCAGTTAACACCAGCGAGGCCCCACGCTCGAAACACACAGATACCTCTCCCGACCCTCGGCGCCAGGCGTCGAAAGTCTCTGGGGCCTCCAAGGGGCAGGGGAAACATCTTTCCACGCACGGGGAGGGGGAAAAACAGCGGAAAGCACAGCCTTCCACTCCTGTAAAACCATCCTTCCACCCTAGGCAGACAGACAAACACAAGTCTACTGGGGCTAATAAGTCCTCTAAGTTACCTACAAAAGTCATCCCCTGTTCCAAAGATTGGTCCAGTGAGGACATAGATAGGGTCATGTCAAGGATGTCTTCCTTGGCTGATTTTTATGACAAGAACCCAGAACATTTTCTTTCGTATGACCCTCAAGGGGCCACACCCTCAGGCTCCTCTGATCCTATCCCACTAAGTAAAAAGGCCCGGTTCGAAAGACCTGAACCCTTCGAGGTGCAGCCTTACTCTACTCCATACTCTACTCCACACCCCAGATACCAGGAACAATCTTTCCCTGAAGGGGACCTAGAGTTTGAAACTATGGAGGAACAAACCGGGACTGAATACTATGCGGATGATGAGGACCTGGAGGAGGGAGAAAATGAACAGGAAATTTACAGAGCCGTCAACCCCAGAGTCGAAAAACTCTTGCGGGCAGCCCAGTCTGACCCACTTATAGAGCAAGAGACTGTACGGGTTTGGCAGGAAGGTAGCCTCAACGTCCGCCTACCAAGCAAGGATTGCTAACTCCACCACCCTGTTGGCCAGTTACAACTGCCATCAATGGGAAGAGGTCGCGGCGCTCATAGCCTCTGCCCCAGAACCATTAAAGGGCCAGTTGGCTCGGATATCGGCAGAAGGGAGAGCCGTGTCTGGTTGCATATTAAAAGCAACTTTCGACGCCGCGGACAACGCAGGAAGATTGATAGCAGAAGGTATTGTTATCAAAAGACATGCGTGGTTACGGCAGTCAGGGTTCAAAACAGAAACCCAGGCTTCTTTAATAGACAAGCCGGTGGAACCCGATCTATTGTTTGGGAAAGCGGTCGAAGACGCACTTAAAAATGCCAAGGACGAATACGAGACTCTCAAATCCCTTGGCCAGCTTACCAACAAACCCCCTAACCAGAGGGGGAACAGTAATTTTCGTCGCCCACGCGGCCAAAATTCACAAAGAGGCAACTATGCCCAGGGACAGGGTACACAATGGAACAACAACCAGCAGTCTACCCAAAGTTACAGCAGGGGTAACAAGAGAGGTCGTGGAAGAGGCAGCCCCAACAAGGGAGGTGGCACGCCTCCACCAAAGCAGTGACGCTCAGTTCAGGGTCCCTTCCCACGCAACCCCAGTAGGGGGACGCATTTCCATCTTCACCCAGGCTTGGGAAGGGATCACCTCAGACAGATGGGTGCTGTCAACAGTGTCCACAGGATATTGTATAGAACTACTGCAGCGTCCCCGGAACCACCCTCCACGACAAAGAGTACACTCCCTAGAACATCAAAAGATCCTTCTCGAGGAGATCGCCATTCTGCTAGAAAAGGACGCGATAGAACTCGTCCCAGGACACCAGGTAAACAAGGGTATCTATTCAACTTACTTCCTTGTGCCAAAGAAAGATTTGACAATGCGCCCAGTATTGGACTTACGGCCTGCCAACAAGTATGTCAAGCCCCAAAAATTCCGTATGACCACGCTACAAGAGGTAATCCCCCTCCTAAAAAAGGGGATTACATGGCAACCTTGGATATGAAAGATGCTTATTTTCATATTTCCATGCTCCCGGCGCACAGAAAATACTTGCGCTTCAAGGTGGACAGTCGCCACTACCAATTCAAGGTACTGCCCTTCAGGATAGCTTCAGCACCAAGGGTATTCACCAAGGTACTGGCGGTGGCAGCTGCACACCTACGCAGGGAGGCAATCCCAGTGTACCCTTATCTGGACGACTGGCTCATAACAGGGGAAACCCCAGGAATTTGCAGGTCAAATATTCAGAGAACTATCGACCTCCTCCACGAATTAGGCTTCTCTATCAACGAAAAGAAGTCAAGTCTGGTGCCAAGCACCTCAAAACAGTTCCTAGGAGCAATCCTAGATACTCAGAAAGGGTTAACCTTCCCTTCGGAAGAGAGAATTCGGAATATACTGCTGCAAATTCCGCATTATCAGTCAGGTCAACAAATAACGGTACGCAAAGCAATGCGGTTACTGGGCATGATGGCGTCATGCATTTACCTGGTCCCCCACGCGCATCTGCGCATGCGTCCCATGCAGGAATGGTTGGCGAAACAGTGGTCTCAGGCAAGTGGTCAGTGGGACGATCTAGTGGTCGTTTCGCCAACACTCGTACAGAGCCTACACTGGTGGACAAGAGAGAATCTCGCAAAGGGGAAACCCTTTTACAATCCCGAAGTACAGGCAGTGGTGACTACAGATGCATGCCTGACTGGGTGGGGAGCTCACCATCTCCACCACACAGCTCAGGGTCTCTGGTCTCACTCAGTAGCCAAGAACCACATCAATCTGCTAGAGCTTCTGGCAGTATTCCGAGCGCTTCGGGCGTTCGAGCCCCATCTATTAAACTTGTCGGTGCAGATCCGGACGGACAGCACGACAGCCATGTTCTATCTGAACAAGCAAGGAGGGACTCGTTCGCCAAATCTGTTCAAGCTTGCCCAGAAAATCTGGATATGGGCACTCAGACGGAACATCTTCCTGTCATCACAACATGTTCCAGGGGAGCTCAATTCCCTAGCGGATGCTCTAAGCAGAGACTCCCTCCCAAGAGAACACGAATGGGTACTTCAGAGAGATATCGTAGAAAATCTCTTCTCGCAGTGGGGTTTCCCCACTATCGATCTATTCGCCACAAGCGAAAACAAACAATGCCCAGGATTTGCATCCAGGTTCCCCCAGCCAGAATCCCAGGGGAACGCCCTGTGGATGAACTGGTCAGGGATGTTTGCGTACGCTTTTCCACCAACCCCTCTCATCAGGAAGGTGGTGTACAAGATGAACAAGGAATCGATGACGCTCATCCTAGTTGCTCCCATGTGGGCGAGACAACCATGGTTTCCACACCTACGCAAGATGGCGGTGTGCGAGCCCATCAAACTCCCAGCCTGGTACAACCTACTGTCCATGCAACAAGGTCAAACAGTGCACCAGGAACCCAACTCTATGAACCTAGCAGCATGGCTCCTGAAGTCATAGAGTTTGGACATCTCAACTTACCACAGAGGTGTATGGACATCCTAAAAGAGTCCAGGAAACCAAACACAAGGCACTGTTACTTTGATAAGTGGAAAAGATTCGTTATTTGGTGCCAGAATAAACTAATCAACCCGATTGATTGCACTCCTTCCAACGTTGTAACATACATGATCCACCTGCTGGATGCAGGATTGGTTTTTAACTCTCTGAAAGTACACCTGGCAGCCCTCTCGGCTTACACCACATCCCATAACAAGGTTTCGTGGTGGAAAATACCAGTAGTTAAAGCCTTCATGGAAGGAGTAAAGAGACTTCACCCTCCTATTTCGAACCCACCGCCAGGATGGGACCTCAATGTGGTGCTAGCTAAGCTCATGGGCCCCCCTTTCGAACCCATGCATAAAAGTAGTCTCAAACACCTGACTTTTAAAACGGCCTTATTAGTAGCCATTACCTCTATAAGAAGGGTCAGTGAAATTCAGGCTCTGTCGGTGCAGGATCCTTTCTTTACTATCCACAAGGACAAACTGGTTTTACACACACACCCTAGGTTCTCACCTAAATTTATATCTAAGTTCCATGTAAACCAGTCCATCGAGCTTCCGGCTTTCTTCCAGAACCCGCAAAGTTCGGCTGAGGTGAAACTACACACCCTAGATGTGCGTAGGGCGGTCCTCTACTATGTAAATAAAACCAGACCGCTAAGAAAAACAGATCAACTGTTTGTCTCCGTAGCTACAGGCAGAGAGGGGGATCGCGTCTCTAAAGGCGCTATCTCGAAGTGGATTATCAACTGTATACAGCTGTGTTACTCTCTTTCTGAAAAGACTCTGCCTTTTACGCCAAGGGCCCACTCTACTAGAGGCATTGGTGCCACTATGGCTTTCATTGCAAATGTTCCCCTCGACACCATTTGCAAAGCAGCTACTTGGAGCTCTATTCACACTTTTACTCAGCATTACTGCATTGACACTCATTCCAAGACAGATACACAAGTGGGACAAGCGGTTCTAAGACACCTGTTTGCTCATGACCCTTCTCACATCCCACCTCCTTCTTCTGGTACTGCTCGCTAATCTATGCACAGCATGTGATCTAAGCAGATTCCACAAGCCTCAGAAGGGATACATTACTCACCGTAATCGTATTTCTGATGCTTGTATCTGCTTAGATTCACATGCGACCCACCCTTCCTCCCCTCCGAGAGAAGGCGCATGATTGCTTGTAGTCTTACCTTTCTGTCTATCTGCTTGGATTATCTGTACTCGCGCTACTCCTCATACTTCCTCATGTCAGAAAAAATACAATCTGAGGATCCTAGACGCGTGAGGGATCTTGGGTACAGTGGACGTCAAACTAGGGATAGTATTACTGGCACGCCTGTGTCGACGCTCATTTTCGAGTTTCGAAAAACAAACTGTAATACTCCGCAGCTTCCACTAGATGTCGGCCTATGCACAGCATGTGAATCTAAGCAGATACAAGCATCAGAAATACGATTACGGTGAGTAATGTATCCCATATATATTCTTACTGCTTATTGTGTTGCTCTCTACTATTAGTATGGCTGACACTACCAAACCTCTGTCAGATAACTCCACTCAACACCTGAATGGAAAAAATACTTGCAGAACATAATGGTATTCACTCCTCAATTAAAACACTTGATGCCAGATCCAGAAGAAATTAAAGCTTTTAAGCTTGATATGACAACTGTGGTTGGCAGATTAGGTGATGCTGAGGAAAGAATATCCTTCGCTGAAGACAGAGTTGAAGACCTTGAAAATATGCAGCAGACAATTCTCCAGCTGGAACTTGATGTTACTGAATTGGAAGATAGAAACCGCAGAGACAATGTCAGATTTTGTGGGATCCCAGAAAAACTAGAATTGGATGACCCTAAACATTTTCTCACCAATTGGATCCCCACAACCCTACGTATTACTTTCAATCCTCCTCTAGAACTACAGCAAGCTCATAGAGTTAGACCTCGACTATGCCAACAGTTCTACTCCCAGGCCCTTCATTGCTTGTTTCCAAGGACCCCAACAAGCTCACCAGACTCTTTTAGCAGTCAGGAAACCATCGCCTATTTCATCCCTTTTTTATATCTCCTGATTTTTCAAAGTTAATACAAGCCAAATGAAAGATTCCTTGATATGAGACCCCTTTTGAAAAACCTTGGCATCAAATATGGACTACTTGACCCCGCTAAAATGCTTATTACAATCCCTGATGGCCCCACCAAGGAATTAACCGACCCTAATGATCTTTTCAACTTGCTTCAATCACTTCAAACTATGTCAGTGGAAGTCTGGGCTCCCTCAGAATCACATACTTGTGCCTCTACATCGGATCATAGCCACATCAGCCATTCCATAAAAGAGCTAAGAGTAAACGAGGCAAATTCAGCATGCCCCAAAGCAGGTCTGACTCTTCAGCTCCTTTGGATCCCCCTTGCAGTCCTAGCTGCTCCAGAGACAAATCTAGATCGCCCATTAAAACTGGAGAACCTACCCTTTCTACATTACAGACTTGAACATCTCACTCCTTTTTGGCTACACTCTTTAAGGAAAGTTAAACTTCAATTGTCCTCCCAAGTTATTATCTTCATCTAGGCTGAAAATTACTAGATATTATTTTTTGGTGTCTGTTGTCTTTTTCATCGCACAACAGTTTTACTGCATCTCCTGTCAGTTGGCTCTTTTCTTGTGTCGCGCATTTATGTGTGTCCTTGCAACCCCCATGATATTCTTCATCTACAACAACCTTATGTGGGCCCTTTTCCTCTTTATTTTTATTTCTCATTATTCCCATATTAACTTGCTCTATATCAGTCTATTATATATGTCTGGCCTCTCCCCTTCCTAAATGTTTCCCCCTCCACAGATTTTGGCTGGATTATCAGTTTCCCTGACCGCACAGCTGTTAACATTTCATTTCTATTCCATTTGCATTATTATTTCGTCTAGTGTGCTATTGAATACTGTATGTAGTGATATAAAATAAAAATAAATAATATACACATTAACAGATATTTAAACACTCCATTTATGATGTACAATGACTATTAAACTCACCACCTGGAATGTTAATGGATTAAACCGGGGGGGGGGTGCTGTTGTGTGCCAGCAGAGATGGCCGACCAAATGTGAGAGCTCTGTAACCCGCAAAATCCTCTCAGCCACATCCTGTAGAGCAACTGCTGTACCTGGAGGAATGCGTCTTGCAAGGCCATGAGACAACGCCAGGCTCCTCGCAGAGCCCTTTCATCACAGCCAAACTACCAGCAGACTTCTAACCCCCACCCAGCCCACCAAGAGTAATGGCCCACCGCACTGACCCAATCCACAATCCCCTGCATTCTATGATAGTGAGTGACCCCCTCCCGGCCATAAAACCAATGGCCATAAAAGATCTGAGCATGTACGGCAGTTTCACCTCTCCACATAAACGCACCCTTTGTAACACGAGGTACAGGGAGGGATACATTATAGATCAAAACGAGGAGGAAGGCCTTAGGTGAGAGGGGCGCGATACCAACAAAGCACAGAATGTGTGGGGCAGCATGACTGTTTTTCTTCCTCCCTTCCCCCTGGCACCAGTTTCCGAGCCTCCCAGGTGCATGCCACAGTGATATAGTAGTAGGCTTAGCGTATCGTAGCAGTTCTGATATTGTAATTTACGAGGGACCTGACCTTCACTCCTCAAAGAGAGCTGACTCACGTGGGAACTGACAGAAGGCGGAAACGTGAACCAATCGTAGCCTGGCATCCCCTATGGAGCAGGCCCATGTATATGGTCTCACCAATCAGTGAGGCTCATTTTTACTGTATGTGATGATGCTTTACTGCCTCCGCTTGTACTAGTTCTAGCCAGAACATTCTTGAGCAGCAAAGTTCTTTACTGATACCTTTTGCATTCTGTACAGTTACATCTTGTTATCCTTGCAAGTTATTGTTTGGCCTCTTTCTCTAGAGGATTGTATTCATTCTGGCATGAGCGTAACCGGGGGACTTGCCTTCAACATGCTACCACTATGAAAATCACCTCCACAATGCCACTGATTGGATCAACATTGAATACAATATTATCGCTCCACTTTCCCTCGCTCACTTTCTTTTAACACCCTCATGGCCCAAGATCACTTCTTATCCCTCTTTTCACTTTTTGAAATCCAAATGGAGTAACCTTCCACCTAACTCTTATTCCCAATCTGAGACAAAAGATATTTTCTTTTGGTATTGCAAAAGCTTCCCCAATAATTCCAACTTTAATATTTTCAATAGATGGTACTCTTCTGGTATCAAATTAATCCAACACCTATTCCACAATAATATAGAAATTCCTTTTCTTCAACTATGCCGTCAATTGAATGTCCCAGAAACGGATATCTACTTTCACCGATCACTCATCAACACTCTAACCAAACCCTTACCCAATCTAACCCAAAAATCTCATTTGCCCCTTCTGACTTCATTACTATCTAGACCCTCCACTAAAGCTCCACTGTCCCAGGATAGCTCAGCGGCAACATGCATGCCTTGGAAGCAAGACGACACGAAGCAGCACAGGTTCGATCACTGGGTCTGTGCTTAGAAACCTCTGGGTATTTAAGCGCGTTATAAATACGCAACTAAGACAAAAAAAAAATTACGCAACTTAAAAAACGAAACAATTCCTGTAACAGGGCCTCGATGCTTTGTGAGTGCTTTAAAAATGCAAAAAATAAATAAAAGAATAAAGCCGCCAAGTTATATTCCTTTTAAAATGATAATTACACCACCAATACACCCAACTCTACCATCATTGGACCGTGGCAACTAGACTGGAATTTTCAACCTACTCAAGATTTATGGCTGACATTTGGAAATCATATTACTCCTCCTCATTCGCAGCCAACCTTACTCAAACACGCATCTTTATTCTGCACCGTGCATACCTTATCCCTTCAAGAATTGCAAAAATCTTTAGCAATTCCTCCTCTTGCTGGTCTTGCCATTCACCCAATGCAGAGTTTGCTCATCTAATTTAAGATATTTTTGGCTTGAGTTCTGGTCTTGTCTTCAAAAAGATTGTTTTTCAAGAACCACTATCACTCTGTAATATCATGACTGGTACTATTGTAAATCTTTATCTACAAATGATTGATTCTCCAAGTTTATTGAACCTATTTATAAGTTTCGCAATCCATATCAACTCCAATTGGAATGATTGTAACAAACTCTCATCTACTGCGTGGTGAAATTACATTTGTTCTAATCATCGCACAGAAAAATGGCATGCTGTCTCTGCTTTGTGTTTGCATAGATTTGATGGGGATCATAAAATCTGCTAGCCCACTCGCATTCACTAGGAGAAAGTATAATTTGCTTGGTACTCAAACCTAATGGCGAGTATGGGGATGTTTGAAACGTTTATTTGGCATCAACTGAAAACAAACTTGGTTTGCCGTAAATGCCAACTAACGGTTCACTGTGCATGCCTGGCCGCATCGCACCAAATGTGAAGTGCGCTCATAGTGCCATATGCCATTTTCCAGAAAGCACTGTATCTAGTGTCACCCGTCACCATGGGGAGTGGGGGGGTGAGTGCATTTCTCTTGGGTTGAGTGTAAAAACTAAGGAACCTGCCCTGCAGCTCTAGTGTGATATGCAAGGCCTGAATATCAATAACAAATTTGGTTGAGATCCTCGGGCCCCAATTTGTTAGTAAACATCATTACTAAGGCAGACGCTAGTTTATAAGGATGTTATTCTGATGTTTTATAGGAACTTTCTTATCACTGCTATCTTCCCCACAATATGCACTAAAGCAATTATTGTTCCTATCTATAAGAAAGGTGCAAGGGATCTACAAACAAGTACATTCCTAAATCCTTTATAGACGTCCACAGTAAGATTCAGACTTCTTTTGTTCTGAAGGATTTGATGTCTTGGGCTAACGCTCATAGAAGATTATGTATGTTTCAGATAGGATTTTGGGAAAATATGGGCAACTATGGAAATTGATTAGTTACAATTTATTTCAAACTTGAGCACTGAAAGAGGAAACATATTACTTTCCACAGCATCCTTAGATCTAATGGCAGCATTTGATACTGTAAATGGGGACTTGTTAGGTGCCATGCTCGTCTCCTGGGGTACCCGGGAGGATCACTGAAGATTGTGATCATTTCATACAAATTCAAAACTGCAGGTGAGACTTGATCCAAGTGGAAATCTGTACCTATTCTGGTCTAAGACTGGGTTGCATATTGGCAGCCTGAAGGTTTTAACTTGTATATATTGAATATTCAAACTGAATTGGCAGAGATGCATGCCTTTTCTCCTAAATTAGGTAATCTGCATATAAATTGGATGGCATACGCTGATGACATGATTATTATGGATTCAGCGCATTGGCCTTCAAAGGAGCGTAGATAGCATAGGTGCTTAGGCCTATCGTATTAATCGGCATGTGAAGCCTACCAAGACTAAAATGACACATTTCAAGCGTGCTTAAAAATGTAATGGATTGAAGTGGCCATCAATGGCTGTGATTTAGGAGAAGCCCATCAGATTACATACTTGCAATATTTGGTTTCTAATGAAAAGCAATTGGGGGGTCAGGTAATAAAATAAATTGATTGAAAATTGGGCAGGTCATAGCACTAAACAAGAAAATTAATCTGAAGTATGGTTGTTTTCTTATGCAATCCATGGTTGATTATTACAAAACTAAGGGGTCCCCGAGTTTGTTGTACAGTTCATAAATTGTGGAATTTAAGCGCTGATAATAGCTTGCAGTACTTTAGGGATTCGTTTGGAGACAGTTTCCAAAGCTTCCGCAATCATTTGCCATATTTTAGAATTTATTTAGGGTTCAGAGCTTGGACCACAATTGTAAAAAGGAAAACGAATGAATGGTTATGTAGAGATATGTAATGGAAGTAAATAGACCATATGTCGAGGAAAGTGTGGCTACGGTCTGTAACTACACAAGGACATGTGAAGAGTATCTGATGGAGTCGAATTTGGAAAGTTTTATCTTGTGAACATCTTGCACTATTTATAACAAAAATAAAAAAGCAATTGCAGCAAGATATCATGGAAAACCGGAGAGACCTGGGTAATTCTAAAATATTTGGAAGAAATGATACACACCTAGGTGCACACCTAGTAGTTTGTGTGTATAGTTGGTTTAGGGTTGGTAGTGAGGTGCAGAGGAGTGTATAGCAACCCTGACACTAGGTGGCATTAGTCACAAAACGGAGAACCTGTGTCCACGGTCTGTGGAACACTAGCATCCCCTGCACACTCTGGTTTTTGTCAAGTGACAGACAATCAATAATTACTCAGGACTTAGGTCCGTAGTTCCAATAATAGAAAGTGGAATATCCACTTGTGCTCAAATCATTTCATTGAATCTATAAGTATTCATAAACATTGTATTCATTTATTTCCCTGAACGAAATTGTATTCATCAATTTACAAAATCAAAATAATTAAATTCAGACAGATATTCCACAATATTCAATGCATATTGTCTATTATATATGTGTCTACGTAGTTGATTATTCCCACATTTAGCAATGAGCTGTACGTGCTTCTGGAATCCTGTTCCCTTCTTCAGGAGCACTATTGCATCTAATGTTCATCATTCCTATAGTTTCATGTAGTTCATAATAAGGTAAGAGAAGAGTGCATTAGCTATGGTCATGTAAGTGATCAAGAGTGCCATTCACAATTAGCATGACTTGCATTCTTGTTCCCTACCTCTCATGGGTGCCATTGGGAGACCCCTGTATAGGTATTGTGGGGGGAGTTATCGAGTGGTTCAAGAGAGCAATTCCCTCCAAAGCGGCGTGGCCTGAGGAATGGAGGTAAGATATATGGTAAGTAAATATGTCCCCAAATAATTTCACAGGAGGTACTGCTGTGTTAAATCTACCCACCTACCTGCTGGTAGGCAATGTAGGTTAAGGCTCTTCTGTACTATATTCTTGGATAGTTGCCTGTTGTGCACTGTAAATAGGATTCTGAGTGCTGTCCCATTCCGTTTTGGTCACCACGATCAAAACAATTTAAAGTTTACTTAATGAGGCACGGAGCGTTTCCTATGTGGTAAATATCTTCCACTCATTATGCGCCTAGTGTGAGGCATGCTTACATTACACAGCAAGCTGTCTCCATGTTGGCAAAGGGCTTTGTTCTATTCCTGTGACAGTCATCAGGTGTGCCTGCTTCAAGTATGAATGTGGAAGCTGCTAGCCGCGGATGTCAGAGGTCTGAATGGAAAAACAAAGATGGCATGAGAATGCGTGCCGTAATGTGTGGTTTCTTTTCTTGCATGTACGTTTGCTATGGAAATGGTGGCGGCAGTAGCATGCCAGGGCTATCAAATGTTATAGACAACTTATCAATAATGCGCCCGCACGGTGACGTCACATGTGAACAAATGGCGTCACTGCGCGTGTGCAGAACCCTGTGTTTATTCTCTACTTGGTCTGCCAAAGTTAATTACAAACAGTGCTTGGCTTCTAATTGTGAGGTTCCCACAGGGGGCACCCATGCTCCCAGTCTAGATCTTGGGCTGGAAGTATATATCTTATGCAGTGGCTGTGGATAATTATCTTGATGTTCCTTAATAAAGATGATTTCTCTACAGTATAGTACATTGTACACTGTCCTCTGGTTTCTAATGGTGGGTTGCCACAGGGGCACCCATGCTCCCAGTCTAGATCTTGGGCTGGAAGTATATATCTTATGCAGTGGCTGTGGATAATTATCTTCTTGTTCCTTAATAAAGATAATTTCTCTACAGTATAGTACATTGTACACTGTCCTCTGGTTTCTAATGGTGGGTTGCCACAGGGGCACCCATGCTCCCAGTCTAGATCTTGGGCTGGAAGTATATATCTTATGCAGTGGCTGTGGATAATTATCTTGTTGTTCCTTAATAAAGATGATTTCTCTACAGTATAGTACATTGTACACTGTCCTCTGGTTTCTAATGGTGGGTTGCCACAGGGGCTCCCAGTCTTGCTCTTGGGCTGGAATTAAATATCTTATGCAGTGACTGTGGATAATTATCTTGTTCCTTTTAATAAAGATGATTTCTCTACAGTATAGTACATTGTACACTGTCCTCTGGTTTCTAATGGTGGGTTGCCACAGGGGCACCCATGCTCCCAGTCTAGATCTTGGTCTGGAAGTATATATCATATGCAGTGGCTGTGGATAATTATCTTCCTTTAATAAAGATGATTTCTCTACAGTATAGTACATTGTACACTGTCCACTGGTTTCTAATGGTGGGTTGCCACTAGGGCACCCATGCTCCCAGTCTAGATCTTGGGCTGGAAGTATATATCTTATGCAGTGACTGTGGATAATTATCTTGTTCCTTTAATAAAGATGATTTCTCTGCAGTATAGTACATTGTACACTGTCCTCTGGTTTCTAATGGTGGGTTGCCACAGGGGCACCCATGCTCCCAGTCTTGCTCTTGGTCTGGAATTAAATATCTTATGCAGTGACTGTGGATAATTATCTTATTCCTTTAATAAAGATTATTTCTCTACAGTATAGTACATTGTACACTCTCCTCTGGTTTCTAATGTTGGGTTGCCACAGGGGCACCCATGCTCCCCGTCTTGCTCTTGGGCTGGAAGTATATATCTTATGCAGTGGCTGTGGATACTTATCTTGTTGTTCCTTAATAAAGATTATTTCTCTACAGTATAGTACATTGTACACTGTCCTCTGGTTTCTAATGGTGGGTTGCCACAGGGGCACCCATGCTCCCAGTCTAGATCTTGGGCTGGAAGTATATATCTTATGCAGTGGCTGTGGATAATTATCTTGTTCCTTTAATAAAGATGATTTCTCTACAGTATAGTACATTGTACACTGTCCTCTGGTTTCTAATGGTGGGTTGCCACAGGGGCACCCATGCTCCCAGTCTAGATCTCGGGCTGGAAGTATATATCTTATGCAGTGACTGTGGATAATTATCTTGTTCCTTTAATAAAGATGATTTCTCTACAGTATAGTACATTGTACACTGTCCTCTGGTTTCTAATGGTGGGTTGCCACAGGGGCACCCATGCTCCTAGTCTAGATCTTGGGCTGGAAGTATATATCTTATGCAGTGGCTGTGGATAATTATCTTGTTGTTCCTTAATAAAGATGATTTCTCTACAGTATAGTACATTGTACACTCTCCTCTGATTTCTAATGGTGGGTTGCCACAGGGGCACCCATGCTCCCAGTCTAGATCTTGGGCTGGAAGTATATATCTTATGCAGTGGCTGTGGATAATTATCTTGTTCCTTTAATAAAGATGATTTCTCTACAGTATAGTACATTGTACACTCTCCTCTGATTTCTAATGGTGGGTTGCCACAGGGGCACCCATGCTCCCAGTCTTGCTCTTGAGCTGGAATTAAATATCTTATGCAGTGACTGTGGATAATTATCTTGTTCCTTTAATAAAGATGATTTCTCTACAGTATAGTACATTGTACACTCTCCTCTGGTTTCTAATGGTGGGTTGCCACAGGGGCACCAATGCTCAGTCTAGATCTTGGGCTGGAAGTATATATCTTATGCAGTGACTGTGGATAATTATCTTGTTCCTTTAATAATGATGATTTCTCTACAGTATAGTACATTGTACACTGTCCTCTGGTTTCTAATGGTGGGTTGCCACAGGGGCACCCATGCTCCCAGTCTAGATCTTGGGCTGGAAGTATATATTTTATGCAGTGGCTGTGGATAATTATCTTGTTCCTTTAATAAAGATGATTTCTCTACAGTATAGTACATTGTACACTGTCCTCTGGTTTCTAATGGTGGGTTGCCACAGGGGCACTGATGCTCCCAGTCTAGATCTTGGGCTGGAAGTATATATTGTATGCAGTGACTGTGGATAATTATCTTGTTCCTTTAATAAAGATGATTTCTCTGCAGTATAGTACATTGTACACTGTCCTCTGGTTTCTAATGGTGGGTTGCCACAGGGGCACTGATGCTCCCAGTCTAGATCTTGGGCTGGAAGTATATATCGTATGCAGTGACTGTGGATAATTATCTTGTTCCTTTAATAAAAATGATTTCTCTACAGTAAAGTACATTGTACACTGTCCTCTGGTTTCTAATGGTGGGTTGCCACAGGGGCACCCATGCTCCCAGTCTAGATCTTGGGCTGGAAGTATATATCTTATGCAGTGACTGTGGATAATTATCTTGTTCCTTTAATAAAGATGATTTCTCTACAGTATAGTACATTGTACACGCTCCTCTGGTTTCTAATGGTGGGTTGCCACAGGGGCACCCATGCTCCCAGTCTAGATCTTGGGCTGGAAGTATATATCTTATTGTCAGGATTCGTCCATGGAAGCTGTGGAGCTCATGGCGTCTCTAATAATAGTACACTTCGGTCTAGTCCTCACCCAACATGGCGTCGCTGGACTATAAGACAGAACCACACCCCCTTTCCGGCGCATTGTATCTGTGTTTCCTTCAGACTCTTCAACGCTGCGAGCTACGGATCGTCCTTCCACAGTTCTTCTTAGAGTTTCCCGCTTAGCCTTTGGCTTTTCTTCCCTCCGTTCACTCTGCCCTTCATATCTTGTATTCTCTCCCTTCTCGCCTGTGTTCCGGTTTCTGCCTTCCTTCGTTACTTCTTTCTGTCCTGTCCGCTCGTTCTGTATTCCGCACTTACTCGGTGTTGTTGCAGCGGTATTGTTTCTGTTTTCTTTGCCTGACCGCAGTACTGTTTCCCTTTTTATTTCACAGCGCCGCGGCACTCCCGTCTTGTTCGCGGTCGCGGAGCTGTTTATTTTAGGCATCCGCGATCACGACTTGGGTACCTTCACTCTCTGGGTTCTGCCAGAGCTCTCGGTAAGTGGGAACTGTTTCTGTATATATTCCCTTCTTCAGACTCCTATCGAAGTCCAAGCTTCCTTATACTGTTTTTCCGCATCAACACCGGAAGTTGCTCAGAAAAGACTCCAATTTATCTACAGTCTTTGACTATCCATCTCAAGGAAGAAATACATCCTACCAGGGTTTTTTGTGCCTTTTCGGCTTTTTCCCTGCCATTGGGGGTTTGGCTCCTCGGGGTTCCCCTTGGGCAGGTGTTCCTTCCCTGTCAAGGTGGCCTCTGAGGGAGCCAGGCCTTATTTACGCGATAAGAAGAAGACATCCCAAAGGCAGTTGCCTGCCGAAGACAAGAAAGCTAAGAGAAGACCCACCACAGAAACCAAGGACAACATCTCAGAAGGGTCAGGTGAGGAGGAGGTTGGGAAAGGAGGTTACTCACCTAGTGAATCTGACAGTATACAACGCCAAAAGACCCCCATGGCGTCCTTGGAGCAGTATCAGGAGTTGGTGATGGCGATGCAGAACCTTACATTTGAAGTACAGGCATTGAAAGCAGAGAATGTAGCTTTAAGACAGCAGGTAGTCCTGCAAAGAGATGACCGGGGAGATCTACCCCCTATGGCCCTGTCGTTTGGGAAATATGATGGGCATCCTGGAGGTCTCAAGGAGTTCTTGGATGCCTGCCAGGTGTATTTCGCATTCCGTCCCTACGCCTACCAGACAGCCCGGTCCAGAGTGGGATTCATCATAGCTAACCTGATTGGTAACGCCCTGGCTTGGGCCACTCCGTTGGTCACAAATAATGAGCTTGCGCTACAGGATTACGACCGCTTCACACAATTGTTCAAGGAGAGATTCGATCGGCCGGAGGTCCTGTACACTTCTTTTGAGGCCATTTTGGATGTGATACAGGGCACTACAGATGTCCAAACCTACTTATCCCGTTTTATCCGGCTTGCCACAAAGGCAGACTGTCCGGACTCTGCCAAACAGACTATATTCCGAAGAGGTCTTCATGAGGATATCAAGGACGAGCTGGCTCGGATTGCTTGCCCGTCGTCTTTTCAGGAACTCACTACTATAGCCTTGCAGATTGAATTCTGTCTTAATGAACGACGAAAAGAAAGGAGAAGACCTCGTCCACTGACTACCACACCTCTTTCCCAACCTTCCCGAGAAAACACCGGAGGGGATGAACCCATGCAGATCGGAACAACCAGGGGGCCTCTAACTCCAGAAGAACGAAGAAGACGCCGCGAAGCAGGACTGTGTATGTAGTGTGGCTCTTCTAAGCATCTACTTTGCAACTGTCCAGAAGTACCACCTCGTCGAAAGGAAAACTCCAGCCCCCGAACCTATGCAAGGGAGGTGTTGGGGGAAACAGCTACAGCCCTTGCTTCATTACAAGACCAATAACAGGGGGCGAAGACAATAGACTCATGGTATTCAAGGTCCAACTCTGGATAACGAGTCCTGAGCCCATCGAGGTGTTGGCCATGCTGGACTGCGGGCCGCAGGGAATTTTATTGACATAGACTGGGCCAGGAAGAACAAGGTGCCCGAGCGCCTCAAGAATAAACCCATTCCAGTGGAAGGAGTGGACGGTACTCCTCTGTCCTCAGGGCCCATAGTCAAGGAGTCCGTTCCCTTACGGATGAAGATGGAACAGCATACAGAAGACATGGTATTTGATATGATTAAGGCGGCACACTTTCCGTTGGTCATCGGAATTCCCTGGCTTCGAAGGCACAACCCTTCAATTGACTGGTACACAAACAAGGTGTGTTTTGATTCGGATTATTGTCAAGTACATTGCATGGAGGTCCCTAACCTCCAGATTGGAGTAGAAGTGTTAAGTAATCCAATAAAGAAGACAATATCTTCTATCCCACTCCAGTACCAGGAATACGCTGAAGTCTTCAAGGATATATTGCCAAGAGTACTTCCTCCCCACAGGTCGGAAGATTGCGCCATCAACATCGAGCCTTCCTCTCAAGTTCCGTTTGGTCGGATGTACCCTTTGTCTTTGCCTGAAAAGAAGGCTTTAAGAGATTACCTAGACGCTCACCTCCAGAACGGACTGATCCAAGAATCCAGGTCATCTTGCAGAGCTTCCCTTTCTTTATACCTAAAAAGGACTCAGCAGAACTCAGACCCTGCATAGATTACCGGGGGCTTAATCAGGTAACGGTTAGAGACCGCTACCCCATGCCCTTGATAAGGGACGTTCTGGAAGCAGTTCAAGGAGCACAATTCTATACCAAATTGGACCTCAGAGGAGCCCATCATCTTTTGAGGATGCGTAAGGGTGATGAGTGGAAGACTGCATTTCGAACACCTTTAGGTCTCTTCGAATATAAGGTGATGCCGTTCGGGCTTGTGAACGCTCCCGCCATATTCCAGCGGTTTATGGACAGGATATTTTCAGACTTATTGTTTGTGTCAGTAGTAGTTTACTTGGATGACATTTTGGTGTACTCACGCAGCCTTCCAGAACGCAGGGATCAGGTCAAGGAAGTATTATCCCGTTTACAGGCCAACCAACTATTAGTCAAGCCCGAGAAGTGTACTTTTGAAGCCAGGTCAGTATCTAATCTGGGCTTTATTCTCTCTGCAGCAGGAGTACAGATGGACTCAAGTAAGATACGTGCTATCCAAGACTGGAAAGAACCCCAAAATGTCAAGGAGATACAGAGATTCCTAGGGTTGGCGAACTTTTATAGACAGTTAATTCCAAATTTTTCCCAGCTAGTCGAACACATCACTCATTTGCTTAAGAAGGGCGTCAAGTTTTCATTTGATCAAGACCAGAGGGAGGCCTTCAAGCGTTTAAAGGAACATTTCTCTACAGCCCCTATTCTAGTCCAGCCAGATCAAAACCGACCCTTTGTCCTTGAGACCGATGCCTCAGCTGGAGCAGTAGGAGCAGTGCTATTACAAGAGGCAGAGGACGGACTGGAACATCCAGTTGCCTACTATTCAAAAACGTTGTCTAGCAGTGAGCAGAACTACTCAGTCCTCGAAAAGGAACTATTGGCCATGAAGCTGGCATGTCAAGAATGGCGCCATTTATTACAAGGGGCAAACCATAAGTTCCTTATTCGCACTGACCACAGGAATTTAAAGGTACTCCAACAGATGGAATGCACCAATTCCCGCCATGCCCGCTGGGCATATTATTTCTTACAGTTCGATTTTTGTCTTACCTACATACCTGGTACCGAAAATCATGTTGCCGATGCCCTATCCCGGAGCCAAGGTGAAGAACCCACCAAAGATCCAGGGTTATGAATTACTGCTCTCTAAGGCACTGGGAGTGTCCACCGTGATCCCTTTCTTGCAGGAACTTATGGAGCAATATAAAGAGGAAGAAGCACTGCCCCGGTCAGTCATTCAAGACCCGAACGGTTTGTACTACCTAGGGAAGGCTCTATATATCCCTTCTAAGACCCTGCAGAGCCAGATACTCAAGTGGTGCCATGACTCTCAGTTGTCGGGTCATCCTGGCATACGCAAGACACGGGATCTCATATGTCGACAATTTTGGTGGCCCACTCTCCGCAAAGACGTAGACAAATACGTCTCTTCGTGCCCGGTGTGTGCCAGTAGCAAAAATCCTACAGGGAGACCGATTGGCTTTCTACAACAGCCAAAAGTACCAGGAAGGGCTTGGGAACATATCTCCACAGACTTTTTCGTGGAGCTACCCCTCTCAAAGGGAATGAATACCATCATGGTAACTATCGATTCCTTTAGCAAACTGGCACATTTTTCAGCCTTACCCCATCTACCATCGGCTCCAGAGATGGCAGCAGTATTCCTAAGGGACATTGTCAGACTACATGGCCTGCCTAGGACTATAGTCTCGGACAGAGGATCCCAATACACCTCTAGATTCTGGACCACCTTATGCCAACAGCTAGGCATCGACAGAGCGTTGTTATCGGGTTACCATCTGCAGAGCAATGGTCAGACCGAGAGGCTAAACTCCACCCTTGAACAGTACCTTCGATGTTTTTGCTCTAATAAGCAAGAAGAATGGGCATCCTTTCTCCCTCAGGCGGAATTCGCCTATAACAATGCTCTTCATACATCCATCCGAATGAGCCCATTCCTCTGTACTTACGGGTACCATCCTAACCCCTTGCCATGGTTAGGTATGCCTTCCACCAGGACACCTGCTATTGATAGCCTGTTGGTGGAACTCCTAGAAGTTCAGAAGACTGCCAAAAGGGCACTGGAGTCCAGCAGACAGATGCACAAGAAGTGGGCAGACCGGAGGAGAAGTAGTAATCCGGCCTGGAAGCCCAACCAGTTAGTCTGGTTGTCCACAAGGTTTTTGCCAAAATGGGTCCATGCAGGCAAATTTGCACCACGATATATATGGCCTTTCTCCGTTCTCGCACAGATTAACCCGGTTGCTTACAGACTTAAACTACCGGATAGACTCCAAAGGGTGCATCCAGTCTTCCATACCTCTTTGCTCAAAGAATACCAGACGGACCCGTATGCACGAAGGCTGTCTAACAAAAACCCTTTACACCCACCTGTTCAAGAGGAGTATGAGGTAGCTTATCTGGTGGACTCATGATACCGTAAGGGAAGACTTCAATATCTGGTACACTGGAAGGGTTATCCTCCGGAAGAGAGAACGTGGGAACCTAGAGGTCATCTCCATGCTCCTAGGCTCATTCAACGTTTCCACCGCCTCCACCCAGGGAAGCCCGGAGGGCCCCCGAAGGGAAAGGGGTATACTGTCAGGATTCGTCCATGGAAGCTGTGGAGCTCATGGCGTCTCTAATAATAGTATACTTCGGTCTAGTCCTCACCCAACATGGCGTCGCTGGACTATAAGACACAACCACGCCCCCTTTCCGGCACGTTGTATCTGTGTTTCCTTCAGACTCTTCAACGCTGCGAGCTACGGATTGTCCTTCCACAGTTCTTCTTAGAGTTTCCCGCTTAGCCTTTGGCTTTTCTTCCCTCCGTTCACTCTGCCCTTCATATCTTGTATTCTCTCCCTTCTCGCCTGTGTTCCGGTTTCTGCCTTCCTTCGTTACTTCTTTCTGTCCTGTCCGCTCGTTCTGTATTTCGCACTTACTCGGTGTTGTTGCAGCGGTATTGTTTCTGTTTTCTTTCCCTGACCGCGGTACTGTTTCCCTTTTCATTTCACAGCGCCGTGGCACTCCCGTCTTGTTCGCGGTCGCAGAGCTATTTATTTTAGGCATCCGCGATCACGACTTGGGTACCTTCACTCTCTGGGTTCTGCCAGAGCTCTCGGTAAGTGGGAACTGTTTCTGTATATATTCCCTTCTTCAGACTCCTATCGAAGTCCAAGCTTCCTTATACTCCGCATCAACACCGGAAGTTGCTCAGAAAAGACTCCAATTTATCTACAGTTTTGACTATCCATCTCGAGGAAGAAATGCATCCTACCAGGGTTTTTTGTGCCTTTTCGGCTTTTTCCATGCCATTGGAGGATTGGCTCCTCGGGGTTCCCCTTGGGCAGGTGTTCCTTCCCTGTCAAGGTGGCCTCTGAGGGAGGCAGGCCTTATTTACGCGATAAGAAGAAGAAGACATCCCAAAGGCAGTTGCCTGCCGAAGACAAGAAAGCTAAGAGAAGACCCACCACAGAAACCAAGGACAACATCTCAGAAGGGTCAGGTGAGGAGGAGGTTGGGAAAGGAGGTTACTCACCTAGTGTAGTGAATCTGACACTTATGCAGTGGCTGTGGATAATTATCTTGTTCCTTTAATAAAGATGATTTCTCTACAGTATAGTACATTGTACACTGTCCTCTGGTTTCTAATGGTGGGTTGCCACAGGGGCACCCATGCTCCCAGTCTAGATCTTGGGCTAGAAGTATATATCTTATGCAGTGACTGTGGATAATTATCTTGTTCCTTTAATAAAGATGATTTCTCTACAGTATAGTACATTGTACACTCTCCTCTGGTTTCTAATGGTGGGTTGCCACAGGGGCCCTGATGCTCCCAGTCTAGATCTTGGGCTGGAAGTATATATCTTATGCAGTGGCTGTGGATAATTATCTTGTTCCTTTAATAAAGATGATTTCTCTACAGTATAGTACATTGTACACTCTCCTCTGGTTTCTAATGGTGGGTTGCCACAGGGGCACCCATGCTCCCAGTCTAGATCTTGGGCTGGAAGTCGATATCTTATGCAGTGGCTGTGGATAATTATCTTGTTGTTCCTTAATAAAGATGATTTCTCTACAGTATAGTACATTGTACACTCTCCTCTGGTTTCTAATGGTGGGTTGCCACAGGGGCACCCATGCTCCCAGTCTAGATCTTGGGCTGGAAGCATATATCTTATGCAGTGGCTGTGGATAATTATCTTGTTGTTCCTTAATAAAGATGATTTGTCTACAGTATAGTACATTGTACACTCTCCTCTGGTTTCTAATGGTGGGTTGCCACAGGGGCACCCATGCTCCCAGTCTTGCTCTTGGGCTGGAATTAAATATCTTATGCAGTGACTGTGGATAATTATCTTGTTCCTTTAATAAAGATGATTTCTCTACAGTATAGTACATTGTACACTCTCCTCTGGTTTCTAATGGTGGGTTGCCACAGGGGCACCCATGCTCAGTCTAGATCTTGGGCTGGAAGTATATATCTTATGCAGTGGCTGTGGATAATTATCTTGTTCCTTTAATAAAGATGATTTCTCTACAGTATAGTACATTGTACACTGTCCTCTGGTTTCTAATGGTGGGTTGCCACAGGGGCACCAATGCTCAGTCTAGATCTTGGGCTGGAAGTATATATCTTATGCAGTGGCTGTGGATAATTATCTTGTTCCTTTTAATAAAGATGATTTCTCTACAGTATAGTACATTGTACACTGTCCTCTGGTTTCTAATGGTGGGTTGCCACAGGGGCACTGATGCTCCCAGTCTAGATCTTGGGCTGAAAGTATATATCGTATGCAGTGACTGTGGATAATTATCTTGTTCCTTTAATAAAGATGATGTCTCTACAGTATAGTACATTGTACACTGTCCTCTGGTTTCTAATGGTGGGTTGCCACAGGGGCACCCATGCTCCCAGTCTAGATCTTGGGCTGGAAGTATATATTGTATGCAGTGACTGTGGATAATTATCTTGTTCCTTTAATAAAGATGATTTCTCTACAGTATAGTACATTGTACACTGTCCTCTGGTTTCTAATGGTGGGCTGCCACAGGGGCACCCATGCTCCCAGTCTTGCTCTTGGGCTGGAATTAAATATCTTATGCAGTGACTGTGGATAATTATCTTGTTCCTTTAATAAAGATGATTTCTCTACAGTATAGTACATTGTACACTCTCCTCTGGTTTCTAATGGTGGGTTGCCACAGGGGCACCAATGCTCAGTCTAGATCCTGGGCTGGAAGTATATATCTTATGCAGTGGCTGTGGATAATTATCTTGTTCCTTTAATAAATATGATTTCTCTACAGTATAATACATTGTACACTGTCCTCTGGTTTCTAATGGTGGGCTGTCACAGGGGCACCCATGCTCCCAGTCTTGCTCTTGGGCTGGAATTAAATATCTTATGCAGTGACTGTGGATAATTATCTTGTTCCTTTAATAAAGATGATTTCTCTACAGTATAGTACATTGTACACTCTCCTCTGGTTTCTAATGGTGGGTTGCCACAGGGGCACCAATGCTCAGTCTAGATCTTGGGCTGGAAGTATATATCTTATGCAGTGACTGTGGATAATTATCTTGTTCCTTTAATAAAGATGATTTCTCTACAGTATAGTACATTGTACACTGTCCTCTGGTTTCTAATGGTGGGTTGCCACAGGGGCACCCATGCTCCCAGTCTAGATCTTGGGCTGGAAGTATATATCTTATGCAGTGGCTGTGGATAATTATCTTGTTGTTCCTTAATAAAGATGATTTCTCTACAGTATAGTACATTGTACACTCTCCTCTGGTTTCTAATGGTGGGTTGCCACAGGGGCACCAATGCTCAGTCTAGATCTTGGGCTGGAAGTATATATCTTATGCAGTGGCTGTGGATAATTATCTTGTTCCTTTTAATAAACATGATTTCTCTACAGTATAGTACATTGCACACTGTCTGCTGGTTTCTAATGGTGGGTTGCCACAGGGGCACCCATGCTCCCAGTCTAGATCTTGGGCTGGAAGTATATATCTTATGCAGTGACTGTGGATAATTATCTTGTTCCTTTAATAAAGATGATTTCTCTACAGTATAGTACATTGTACACTCTCCTCTGGTTTCTAATGGTGGGTTGCCACAGGGGCACCCATGCTCCCAGTCTAGATCTTGGGCTGGAAGTATATATCTTATGCAGTGACTGTGGATAATTATCTTGTTGTTCCTTAATAAAGATGATTTCTCTACAGTATAGTACATTGTACACTCTCCTCTGGTTTCTAATGGTGGGTTGCCACAGGGGCACCCATGCTCCCAGTCTAGATCTTGGGCTGGAAGCATATATCTTATGCAGTGGCTGTGGATAATTATCTTGTTGTTCCTTAATAAAGATGATTTCTCTACAGTATAGTACATTGTACACTCTCCTCTGGTTTCTAATGGTGGGTTGCCACAGGGGCACCCATGCTCCCAGTCTTGCTCTTGGGCTGGAATTAAATATCTTATGCAGTGACTGTGGATAATTATCTTGTTCCTTTAATAAAGATGATTTCTCTACAGTATAGTACATTGTACACTCTCCTCTGGTTTCTAATGGTGGGTTGCCACAGGGGCACCAATGCTCAGTCTAGATCTTGGGCTGGAAGTATATATCGTATGCAGTGGCTGTGGATAATTATCTTGTTCCTTTAATAAAGATGATTTCTCTACAGTATAGTACATTGTACACGCTCCTCTGGTTTCTAATGGTGGGTTGCCACAGGGGCACCAATGCTCAGTCTAGATCTTGGGCTGGAAGTATATATCTTATGCAGTGGCTGTGGATAATTATCTTGTTCCTTTAATAAAGATGATTTCTCTACAGTATAGTACATTGTACACTGTCCTCTGGTTTCTAATGGTGGGCTGCCACAGGGGCACCCATGCTCCCAGTCTTGCTCTTGGGCTGGAATTAAATATCTTATGCAGTGACACTGGATAATTATCTTGTTCCTTTAATAAAGATGATTTCTCTACAGTATAGTACATTGTACACTCTCCTCTGGTTTCTAATGGTGGGTTGCCACAGGGGCACCCATGCTCCCAGTCTTGCTCTTGGGCTGGAATTAAATATCTTATGCAGTGACTGTGGATAATTATCTTGTTCCTTTAATAAAGATTATTTCTCTACAGTATAGTACATTGTACACTCTCCTCTGGTTTCTAATGGTGGGTTGCCACAGGGGCACCAATGCTCAGTCTAGATCTTGGGCTGGAAGTATATATCTTATGTAGTGGCTGTGGATAATTATCTTGTTCCTTTAATAAAGATGATTTCTCTACAGTATAGTACATTGTACACTGTCCTCTGGTTTCTAATGGTGGGTTGCCACAGGGGCACCAATGCTCCCAGTCCTGCTCTTGGGCTGGAATTAAATATCTTATGCAGTGACTGTGGATAATTATCTTGTTCCTTTAATAAAGATTATTTCTCTACAGTATAGTACATTGTACACTCTCCTCTGGTTTCTAATGGTGGGTTGCCACAGGGGCACCCATGCTCCCAGTCTTGCTCTTGGGCTAGAATTAAATATCTTATGCAGTGACTGTGGATAATTATCTTGTTCCTTTAATAAAGATGATTTCTCTACAGTATAGTACATTGTACACTCTCCTCTGGTTTCTAATGGTGGGTTGCCACAGGGGCACCCATGCTCCCAGTCTAGATCTTGGGCTGGAAGTATATATCTTATGCAGTGACTGTGGATAATTATCTTGTTCCTTTAATAAAGATGATTTCTCTACAGTATAGTACATTGTACACTCTCCTCTGGTTTCTAATGGTGGGTTTCCACAGGGGCACCAATGCTCAGTCTAGATCTTGGGCTGGAAGTATATATCTTATGCAGTGACTGTGGATAATTATCTTGTTCCTTTAATAAAGATGATTTCTCTACAGTATAGTACATTGCACACTGTCCTCTGGTTTCTAATGGTGGGTTGCCACAGGGGCACTCATGCTCCCAGTCTAGATCTTGGGCTGGAAGTATATATCTTATGCAGTGACTGTGGATAATTATCTTGTTCCTTTAATAAAGATGATTTCTCTACAGTATAGTACATTGTACACTCTCCTCTGGTTTCTAATGGTGGGTTGCCACAGGGGCACCAATGCTCAGTCTAGATCTTGGGCTGGAAGTATATATCTTATGCAGTGACTGTGGATAATTATCTTGTTCCTTTAATAAAGATGATTTCTCTACAGTATAGTACATTGTACACTGTCCTCTGGTTTCTAATGGTGGGTTGCCACAGGGGCACCCATGCTCCCAGTCTAGATCTTGGGCTGGAAGTATATATCTTATGCAGTGGCTGTGGATAATTATCTTGTTCCTTTAATAAAGATGATTTCTCTACAGTATAGTACATTGTACACTGTCCTCTGGTTTCTAATGGTGGGTTGCCACAGGGGCACCCATGCTCCCAGTCTAGATCTTGGGCTGGAAGTATATATCTTATGCAGTGGCTGTGGATAATTATCTTGTTCCTTTAATAAAGATGATTTCTCTACAGTATAGTACATTGTACACTGTCCTCTGGTTTCTAATGGTGGGTTGCCACAGGGGCACTGATGCTCCCAGTCTAGATCTTGGGCTGGAAGTATATATCGTATGCAGTGACTGTGGATAATTATCTTGTTCCTTTAATAAAGATGATTTCTCTACAGTATAGTACATTGCACGCTGTCCTCTGGCTTCTAATGGTGGGTTGCCACAGGGGCACCCATGCTCCCAGTCTAGATCTTGGGCTGGAAGTATATATCTTATGCAGTGGCTGTGGATAATTATCTTGTTCCTTTAATACAGATTATTTCTCTACAGTATAGTACATTGTACACTGTCCTCTGGTTTCTAATGGTGGGTTGCCACAGGGGCACCCATGCTCCCAGTCTAGATCTTGGGCTGGAAGTATATATCTTATGCAGTGGCTGTGGATAATTATCTTGTTCCTTTAATAAAGATGATTTCTCTACAGTATAGTACATTGTACACTGTCCTCTGGTTTCTAATGGCGGGTTGCCACAGGGGCACTGATGCTCAGTCTAGATCTTGGGCTGGAAGTATATATTTTATGCAGTGGCTGTGGATAATTATCTTGTTTCTTTAATAAAGATTATTTCTCTACAGTATAGTACATTGTACACTGTCCTCTGGTTTCTAATGGTGTGTTGCCACAGGGGCACCCATGCTCCCAGTCTAGATCTTGGGCTGGAAGTATATATCTTATGCAGTGGCTGTGGATAATTATCTTGTTCCTTTAATAAACATTATTTCTCTACAGTATAGTACATTGTACACTGTCTTCTGGTTTCTAATGGTGGGTTGCCACAGGGGCACCCATGCTCCCAGTCTAGATCTTGGCCTGGAAGTATATTTCGATAGGATTGTGTCCTCCGACGTATTCCTCATCTTAGATATCTCCTTCCAGCTCTGCTGGCCTCGGAAAATTTTTTCTCTCTAGAGGGCGCTGCGCGTCGACGTCCTCCGAGTCGATGTCCCTCGACAGCCGCCGTATCGACGTCATCCTGCCTATAAAGGCCGCGCGCAGCGTCCGTTCCGTTTTTCCGCGCTTACTCTGTGCCTCGGAATACCGTTGCTCAGTTCTTAGTCAGATTAATCCTATTTACCTCGAGTCATTCGATCCGTACTCGATGGCTTCCTCGTCGGAACCGACAACTCCTCGATCCGGCTTCAAAAAATGCTGAGATTGTGGGAAAAAGATGTCGTTGACTGACCCTCACAGAGTTTGTCTGTGGTGTTTGGGAGCTGAACACCATTGTTCGGAATGCAAGGACTGTATGTCCATGACAGCTAAGGCCCTGAAGGAGCGTAGGGGGAAGCTGGAGAAAGGTAAGACTTTTAAAGCTTCTTCTTCGTCGACGAAGTCGAGACACTCGTCTCCTCGTCACCATTCGCGCTCCAGGTCTCGGAGTGGGTCCCATCACTCGAGATCAAAGCACTCGAAGAGGAGACGTTGAAGATCCCCTTCTCCGTCTTCCTCTTCCTCTGTTTCGCCAAAAAGAATCCCTTGCCCCACGAAACATAGTTCCCGGGCTGAATGGGAGGAATTCCGCAAAAATATGATGAGCGTCTTCGAGAAAGCGGCCTTGACCTCCTCGAAGACTGCCGAGAGCGATGCTCTGGTCGAAAGACCCGAAGGTCAAAAACGCCGCGAGTCGCAGTACCCGGCAAAGGAAACCTCTCGAGCGCGTCTCGAACCCTCGAGTAGGACTATGACCTCCAAACCTTCCTCGAAGGTTCCGTCGACGAGGGTTCTGTCGACGCCGAGGTCGGTGTCTTCGACGCCGTTGTCGAAGGGACCTTCGACACACGGGTCTGTCGACTCGACGCCAGCTTCGACACCGGCGTCGACGCCAAGAAAAGTCACGGTTACGACACACCCAGTGACTATCCCCAGGTCCTCGACGTCGATGGCTTAGAGATTGTCGAGTAGAATTCCAATTCTGTCGAGGTCTTCGAGGCCTCCGCCTTTGTTTTCGACGCCACGTTCGAAGCCTTCGGCGTCGACATCGACGTTTTCGAGGCCGATAATGACAAGTTCGGCACCCTCTGCCTTGGAAATGGGATTTACTCCCTTTATGAGTTCAGTACAATTGAGAACTATGTCCTCAATTTTGGAAGAGGGTGAATTGTCTGAACAGGAAGACACATTTAAGTTGCAGGGACCTGTAACCCCAATTAGAGAGGAACTTTCCTCTGAAGAATGCAGGTTAAAGGATCTTCATGATTTTTTACATGAGGCAAGTGGGTTAGACACTTCCCCTGAGGTGGAGTTTGCTAGGCCAGACCCGGGGGAGCATGCTGAAACCCCCTATAGAGCCATAATGGCCAGGATCACAGAGTTCATGGGGTGGTCTGCACCTTTACAATCTTTCCAACAAGATGACCTCACGGATATTCTTGACAAAGGCCCACAGGAGGATCCTGTGGTGCCTTTTCATAAAACTCTTCAGAGGAAGATCATGACAAACTGGGAAACCCCAGATGTAGTACCAGCAGTAAATAAAAAAACTGTCTACAAAGTACAGGGTATCTTCTACAGACCCAGAGTTTTTGTCTAAACACCCATCCCCAGAAAGTCTGGTGGTACAGGCAGCATCCTCTACCGATGTCAAGACGGCTTATCCTACCGTCCCACAGGACAGGGACGATAAAAAATATGATGCTATGGCAAAGAAAGTCTTTTCAGCATGTAGCATGGCGTTAAAATCTGTTAATGCTACTTGCACCCTTGCTAGGTTCAGCCATACACTTTGGGAGTGTGCTTCTACAGCGGCTGACTGCATCCCGGAGGGAGAAGAAAGGGATGCGTTCCTGAATATTATACAGGACGGTAAAGACGCTATGTGCGAATCCCTCCAGACGGGCATTGATTCGGCTGACAGTATCAGCAGAGCAATGGCGGCAAGTACATCAACCAGGAGATTCGCTTGGTTGAGAAAGTCTGGTTTTGCCCCAGATGTGCAAGCCAGGCTCTTGAACATGCCATTCGATGGCTCTTCTTTGTTCGGGAAAAAGGCGGATGACAGTTTAGAGAAACTGCAAACTTCAAAAGCAGCAGCAAAATCCCTAGGAGCTGCAATCCGTCAAACTCCCTTGCGTCCCACAGGAGCCTCTGCGAGGGGCAAGTCCTTTCGCTTCTACTCCGCATTCGGAAGAGGTAGAGGACGACCGGCTCAAAGTGGACAAAGAAGAACTACCCGAGGTGGACGGGGTAGATATTCAAAAGCCGCAGCAACAGCAGGTGCCTCTTTACCATCGGCATCTGCATCAGCCGCCCCAAAACCACTCTGAGGACTAACCTCACAGGACACCTGTAGGAGGCAGGTTGACTCAACATCTGGCGGTATGGCAGGCTATCACGTCAGATGCTTGGGCATTGGAGACAGTTGCCCAAGGTTACTGCCTGCCTTTCCTACGTATACCTCAGAGTCATCCACGGGGGATCAGCTCTCAGAAAGCTCCAGATCCGCTCCTCTTGCAGGAAATTTTGGGCCTGCTAGAGAAAGGTGCCATAGAACCGGTACCTGTAGCGGAGAGGAACAAGGGCTGGTACTCCCCTTACTTTCTCATTCCAAAGAAAGACGGAGGACTGAGACCCATCTTGGACTTGCGAGAATTGAACAAATTCCTCAGAAAAGACAAATTCAAGATGGTCACTCTTTCTCAGATCCTCCAGGCCCTTCAGTTCCAGGACTGGTTGGTATCTCTAGACCTTCAGGACGCTTATTTCCATGTGCCTATCCATCTCAAACACAGGAAATACCTGAGGTTCGCAATTGGCAACTCTCACTATCAATTTCGAGTGCTGCCATTTGGGCTGACCTCCGCCCCGAGGGTCTTCACCAAGTTAATGTCGGTAGTGGCTGCAAGTCTAAGGAGGGAAGGGATTCACGTCTACCCCTACCTGGACGATTGGTTGATCAGGGCTGTTTCTTCGGAACAAGCTCAGATCCAGCTAAATCACGTGTGCCACTCCCTTCACAGACTGGGCTTCTCCCTCAATTTAAAGAAGTCACAAATGATACCATCGCAGAGACTCTAGTTCATAGGAGCGATCCTGGACACTTCCCTGGGAAAAGCCTCGCCACCAGAGGTGAGGGCTCAAGATATTCTACAGATGGTTACCAAGTTCCAACATGCCCAACGTCTCCCAGCCTTCGACTTTTTGAGGTTGCTAGGCCTCATGGCATCCTGCATTTTCCTAGTGCCAGAGGCTCGCCTGAGAAAGAGATCCCTCCAGTGGGCACTGAGGACTCAGTGGTCACAATTCTCAGGGAGAATGACAGATCTTCTTCAGGTTCCCGGCAGGGTGGCTCGAGACCTTCAGTGGTGGGCCTGTCAGGAGAACATTCTGAAAGGAGAACAGTTTTGGCAACCCTGGCCGGAGATAACAGTAGTCACGGATGCCTCACTCACGGGGCGGGGAGCCCACGCCAACAACTTGACCATCAGCGGTCATTGGTCTCCATCGGAGTCCAGACTACATATCAACCTGTTAGAGCTGAGAGCCATCAGACTTGCGCTGAAGGCGTTCCTGCCAGCTGTACAAGGGAAGAACGTCCTGATAATGACGGACAACACGGTGGCCATGCATTACCTCAACAAAAGAGGAGGCGTAGGATCACTACCCCTGTGCAGAGAGGCGATGCAGCTCTGGTTTCGGGCAATCCAAGAAGGAATCTCTCTATCGGCAGTTCACCTTGCCGGAGAGAAGAACTTGACAGCGGACGCTCTGAGCAGGCAGAACACAGTCTCCCACGAGTGGAAGCTAGCTCAGGAAGTCCTTCAAGAGATCTTCGCCCTTTGGGGAACCCCTTAGGTAGATCTGTTCGCCACCAGCCTAAACAGGAAATGCGACCTGTTCTGCTCAAGGGAATTTCCCCCGAGAGGAGCTCTGGGAGACGCGTTCATAGTGGACTGGGAGTTTCCGCTTCTGTACGCGTTCCCACCGGTCCCTGTCATTCCTCAAATGATCAGGAGGTTGAGAAGATTCCTGAGAACCATGATCCTAATTGCCCCGGATTGGGCCAGGAGAACGTGGTACCCGGACCTTCTAGACTTGTCCATCTGCCCTCCAATTCGACTTCCACTCAGAGAGAACCTACTCTCACAGAAGGGAGGTCAGGTTCTCCATCCAGACATCAAAACCCTCAACCTTCACGCTTGGCTTCTGAAAGGCTGAGGTACAAGGATTGGGACCTCCCTGATGGTGTTATGGAGGTGTTGCTTTCGGCAAGGAGGCCAGCAACATAGTCTTTATACCGCTGCCGTTGGAACAGATTCTGCAGCTGGTGTAGAGAACAGAATATCGACCCTTTTTCATGTGGTACACCAATGATTTTGTCCTTCCTACTATATTCGGCAAATTCAGGCCTTCAAGTTGGCACCATTAAGGGCTATCTCGCAGCGCTATCCATCTTTAAGCGTACTGCGGAAGAACCATCCTATTTCAAATTACCCTTGGTAATACAGTTTCTAAAGGGGTTAACCAATGTTTATCCCACAAGACCATTCCAAGTTCCCCTATGGGATTTAAACTTAGTACTAACTTTCCTGATGGGCACACCTTTCAAACCTCTCCATTCTTGTTCGTTAAGATTCCTTACCCTTAAAACTGTTTTATTAAAAGCACTTACATCTGCTAGAAGGGTGAGCGAATTACAAGCTCTTTCTTGTAAACCCCCTCACACAATATTTCACAAAGACAAAGTTGTCCTGCAAGTGAAGCCTAATTTCCTCCCAAAGGTGGTTTCTGAATTCCATATCACTCAGAAGATTACTCTACCGTCTTTCTATCCTCCTCCTCACCCGGGGAAAGAGGAAGAGGTTACACAGGCTAGACCCTAGGAGGGCTTTAAGTTTTTACATCAGTAGACTAGCCAGGATGAGACAGGCAGACCAGCTGTTTGTAGGTTACGCAGGTCACAAGCTGGGGTTACCAATAACTAAGCAGACCATTTCCAGATGGATCATTCTAGCCATTCTGGAATGTTCTAAAATGGCAGGGAAAGAGCCCCCTCAAAACCTTAGGGCTCATTCGACCAGAGGTATTGCAGCTTCATCGGCCCTCAAAAGAGGCGTGCCGGTTAAAGACATCTGTGCGGCCGCTACATGGTCGTCTGTCCATACCTTTACACGTTTTTACAATTTGGATTCCTCCTCCAGTCAAGAGACTAGGTTTGGAAGGGCTGTACTGCATTCTATTCATCAATAGAAGACAGCGTGAAGTCAGTACTCCCTCCTCCGATAATAGAATACTGCTATGGGAGCCTATCTAAGATGAGGAATACGTCGGAGGACACAATCCCTTCGAAGAACAAGTTACTTCTTACCTTGTAACGTTCTTTCGACGGGATGTTCCTCCGACGTATTCCTCATCGACCCTCCCATCCATCCCCGCAGTTCTACTTCCCTTGTTGTTGCAGCTTACGCTCCTTCAGGGTGATTAGTTTAGTCCAGAAAGTATTATTGTGGGCTACAAAACGGAACTGAGCAACGGACGCTGCGCGCGGCCTTTATAGGCAGGATGACGTCGACGTCGATACGGCGGCTGTCGAGGGACATCGACTCGGAGGACGTCGACGCGCAGCGCCCTCTAGAGAGAAAACATTTTCCAAGGCCAGCAGAGCTGGAAGGAGATATCTAAGATGAGGAATACGTCGGAGGAACATCCCGTCGAAAGAACGTTACAAGGTAAGAAGTAACTTGTTCATCTTATGCAGTGGCTGTGGATAATTATCTTGTTCCTTTAATAAAGATGATTTCTCTACAGTATAGTACATTGTACACTCTCCTCTGGTTTCTAATGGTGGGTTGCCACAGGGGCACCCATGCTCCCAGTCTAGATCTTGGGCTGGAAGTATATATCTTATGCAGTGACTGTGGATAATTATCTTGTTCCTTTAATAAAGATGATTTCTCTACAGTATAGTACATTGTACACTGTCCTCTGGTTTCTAATGGTGGGTTGCCACAGGGGCACCCATGCTCCCAGTCTAGATCTTGGGCTGGAAGTATATATCTTATGCAGTGGCTGTGGATAATTATCTTGTTGTTCCTTAATAAAGATGATTTCTCTACAGTATAGTACATTGTACACTGTCCTCTGGTTTCTAATGGTGGGTTGCCACAGGGGCACCCATGCTCTCAGTCTAGATCCTGGGCTGGAAGTATATATCTTATGCAGTGGCTGTGGATAATTATCTTGTTCCTTTAATAAAGATGATTTCTCTACAGTATAGTACATTGTACACTCTCCTCTGGTTTCTAATGGTGGGTTTGCGACAGGGGCACCCATGCTCCCAGTCTAGATCTTGGGCTGGAAGTATATATCTTATGCAGTGACTGTGGATAATTATCTTGTTCCTTTAATAAAGATGATTTCTCTACAGTATAGTACATTGTACACTGTCCTCTGGTTTCTAATGGTGGGCTGCCACAGGGGCACCCATGCTCCCAGTCTTGCTCTTGGGCTGGAATTAAATATCTTATGCAGTGGGTGTGGATAATTATCTTGTTCCTTTAATAAAGATGATTTCTCTACAGTATAGTACATTGTACACGCTCCTCTGGTTTCTAATGGTGGGTTGCCACAGGGGCACTGATGCTCAGTCTAGATCTTGGGCTGGAAGTATATATCTTATGCAGTGGCTGTGGATAATTATCTTGTTCCTTTAATAAAGATGATTTCTCTACAGTATAGTACATTGTACACTCTCTTCTGGTTTCTAATGGTGGGTTGCCACAGGGGCACCCATGCTCCCAGTCTTGCTCTTGGGCTGGAATTAAATATCTTATGCAGTGGGTGTGGATAATTATCTTGTTCCTTTAATAAAGATGATTTCTCTACAGTATAGTACATTGTACACGCTCCTCTGGTTTCTAATGGTGGGTTGCCACAGGGGCACTGATGCTCCCAGTCTAGATCTTGGGCTGGAAGTATATATCGTATGCAGTGACTGTGGATAATTATCTTCCTTTAATAAAGATGATTTCTCTACAGTATAGTACATTGTACACTGTCCTCTGGTTTCTAATGGTGGGTTGCCACAGGGGCACCAATGCTCAGTCTAGATCTTGGGCTGGAAGTATATATCTTATGCAGTGGCTGTGGATAATTATCTTGTTCCTTTAATAAAGATGATTTCTCTACAGTATAGTACATTGTACACTGTCCTCTGGTTTCTAATGGTGGGTTGCCACAGGGGCACCCATGCTCCCAGTCTAGATCGTGGGCTGGAAGTATATATCTTATGCAGTGGCTGTGGATACTTATCTTGTTGTTCCTTAATAAAGATGATTTCTCTACAGTATAGTACATTGTACACTCTCCTCTGGTTTCTAATGGTGGGTTGCCACAGGGGCACCAATGCTCAGTCTAGATCTTGGGCTGGAAGTATACATCTTATGCAGTGGCTGTGGATAATTATCTTGTTCCTTTAATAAAGATGATTTCTCTACAGTATAGTACATTGTACACTGTCCTCTGGTTTCTAATGGTGGGTTGCCACAGGGGCACCCATGCTCCCAGTCTTGCTCTTGGGCTGGAATTAAATATCTTATGCAGTGACTGTGGATAATTATCTTGTTCCTTTAATAAAGATGATTTCTCTACAGTATAGTACATTGTACACGCTCCTCTGGTTTCTAATGGTGGGTTGCCACGGGGGCACTGATGCTCAGTCTAGATCTTGGGCTGGAAGTATATATCGTATGCAGTGGCTGTGGATAATTATCTTGTTCCTTTAATAAAGATTATTTCTCCACAGTATAATACATGTCCATTATTTCATATTCAGAGCGTATACACATATCTAACGTGTATCCCAATTTCCATTACTTCCTATTCTAAGCGTTTCCACACTTATAACATATATTTACTTGTCAATACCTCTTTGGTTTACAATATACCTGTCATAATCCATATGTTAGACTATTGTTCGTATATTTTGGGTAATAGTACAAAACTCAGAGTACCGATGTATAGTCTTCACTGTTGGCCGGCTTCAATGCTCGGTCGGCCTAGTCCTTAGACTATGGTTATGGGGAGTGAGCTGTCAAACCGAAAACTATTTTTTAATCATTGGTGTTAAGGACCCACTGGTATATTTGGAGTCCTCCCTATGTGGTCTTACTAGTGTGTTTGGATGTGTTAGGAGTCTTGGGTTCATTGAAACGCACCCAGATGGAACTCCTCGTTCATTTCACAGGGGCTCATACTGTCCAGTTTATTAATCCAGTAGAGTTCCCTTTGATCCAGCCTCCTGGCGTGATCTCCACCTCTTGGTGCCTGTTGGACAACTTTGAGCGCCATGAACCTCAGTTGTGCCACTGTGTGCCTATTTTCAGTAAAATGTCTAGACACACAGGTGAGTGGATGATTTCGTCCTGATATTGCTTTTGTGTTCATTACACTGTTCTTTAATGTTTCGAGGAGTTTGTCCCTCATAGTATATTCCACAGAGACAGCTTAATGCGTAGATGACTGACTTAGTGTCACAGGTGGAAAAATGTCTTAACTTAATTTTTGCGCCTGTCCGTATTGTGTATTGACAGAATACGTTGGGGTGCAAAAAAGAAGGAACTCTAATTAATTATTTGAAGAAATGTCTGTGCTCCAGATATAAAAACTGGCCCGTGAGATAACGGTTAGCAACTCTAGACGTTATGGGACTAAGAGAAAAACAAAACAAGGCCACTAGATATGTTGGAGATGTGAACAACTGAACCAGATGGAAGTTCTGAAATGTGCCATTTTACGTATTCAAGGTTTGGAATATGGAAGACAGAGAAGTTTTGAACTATTCATACTTAATGTTTATTGCTACAGAAGCCTTTTGGGAAAAACTATTGTTTGGAAGGCAACTGTCTTTAATTTTACCCTGAAGTGGTTTTATTAAGGAAACCAGCTGGGGTACCTGGCGTTGCCTGTGTCCTAATCAAGTGGTGTCTTATGTGCCCTGGAGGATGTTGCTCTTGTCCTCATGTCAGCAAGTCTTGCTTCAGTTTGCTCTGGCATCTCATTTGCCCTGGAGAACATCGCTCTTGTCCTCTGGTCGGCAAGTCATGCTGCTGTTTGTTGTTGTTTCAGAAGCTCTTGATATTGATTTTCGCTTTGCATCAGATGGAGCTTATCCAAGTGATGATTATTTTTTGTGCAACATTTTTGTCACTCAATGGCTTTAGCACATTTGAGAAAATGTCCAAGAAAGGTCGATTGATTGTGCTCTCTTCTTGTGAATGAACTCGGATAATCTGTAACCTTGCCATCTCCCGTATTTGGAGTGGCGTGATAAACCTGTTTTTTAAAAATTCCCTTTAAAAATGCTTTTATAAACACTTTCGAACTGCACACAGTAGTAATTTCAAAGGAATAACCAACACATTGAACATTTTGCTTCAGACCCTTTTCCAAATTGTGTCTCCTAGTAACTACTGTAGTGAATCGGGTGAGCCTCAGTAAATGAGGATGTCTATGGAGTGAATTCTTTACATCCAAACATAGACTACAATCTTGCCCCAGACAAAGGAGAAATCCATGCAAAATTGGGTAGCAGTGGCTGTCGCGCGCACACACACTGTACCCCACATTGGGGGAAACACTGTGTGTTATTCAATAGGAAGGGTGTAGAGAAAGCACTTCTGAGGACAGTGAGGCGTTTATTTTTGGATCTGCTCTTTTGTGGTTATTATGAATTAAGAAACCATGTTCTGGATAATTATGTAAATACATCAAATGTTTAATCACTTTTTGAAGTTGATGATTTCTAAAAATGCACAATTGTTACAATTTGGCGCACGGAGGACTTGCTAACTTGCTCTTTGTGATTTCTTTGAGGAAAGATGAGAACTCTGCTTCCAGTTCTGCTGCTCATCGTGAAGAGGAAGTGGGAGGAGGGACCAGAGACCCAGAGCCTGGTGAGTTAACAAAGACCCTGAGAGCACCAGTAACATCTTGGCAAGAAGTTGAGTCTGCTCCATAATGCAGACATTACTGGTCATGTTCACTTGACTACCTCTTCTCACCATTGTGTTAGAACTTCTGCAGCCTAATTAGCGAACATTTGCACTGGTTATAATAATGGACGGAAGGCATTGAGCAGCCATTTTGCTGATTATGTGATACGGAACGGAGCAAAGAGGTTTTGACCCAATCATTATCTAAAAATGTCCACTAAGCAGGGCAAAACTGAACTAAAATGTGTTACATAAAATAACGGTGTTTACTGCATTTCTTTTTGTTACACAGCAGCCATACTAAAAAGAAAGGTTTGCTTTTTAATAACGTGAATGGGGCAAAACCTGTTGCTATACTCCATACTATACAATCACCAAAATTGTTTCTACGTTCATTTTCCCAATTTCTATGCACATAGGCTATGTTTTGAGTTATTCCGGCTCCTGCTGTGTGCATATCTTGAGTTGGAGCGTTGCTGATCTCCCGTCGCCATGTTACAGAAGCACCCGGTTTGCCTTGGGCTGGTCAATGGGTGATTTTCTTTTGACCTTGTTCCAGATGTTTCTTGCTTGTTACATGTCCTTCGTTTTGAATGTCAGCCATATTATCTCATCATGGTACTGGCTCTGCCAGTTTGTTGTATCTCTTGGGTTCGACAGTGTGAACTCTCTGCTCACCATGATACGAGGACTGCTGATTTGTTGCATGTCCTGGGTTGCTTTGTTGGTGGTCTCTCTTTTCACTGGATTAGAGAAGTATTTTTTGTGTGTCCTTGGTTAGACATTGTGGGATCTCTATTTGTTTCTTGGAGATCTTGGCATTTTGTTTTGGTTGTCGTGGGTTGGACAGTTGCTTATGTAGCATTTGCTCAATGCTCCTTTGACACTGTTATGACCTTGTATCACTGTGGGATGTCTGTGTATAGGGCTGCTTGTTTCTGGGAAACAGTAAGTAACCTTGTACAATTGATTTCAGAGATTCATAAAAAGGTATTTAAAATATTCTAGATTTATATATTAATGCTGTGCCAATGTCAAGGTCTGCCCTTTCCCTTGGAAGCTCTCCCGTATACCACCTTGTTAGGCAAAGTTTGAATGCAGTACCCTCTTGGACACTACACACAACTATGACTACAGGTGTAAGCAAACCAACCTTTCGTATAAGTCTGTACTACACAGTTTTGGTAGCGGGGCTGAGCATCCAGGCTTATCTCAAGAGGGTAATGTGAGCAGTAATGATGTTACAGAGAGGTCTATAATCACAGATCTTCAAACTCTTACACTCAAGGTTTCTTTGATAAATACTTATTAATGTATTCATCTGTCAGTTATAAAACATTCATTAGAAACAGGCAACTATATAAAATACACAAATATACTTTAATACTATTTCAGAACACTTTTCAAGAGGAGTAAAAGGCAAACATTATTAGAACATGAAAGGTTACAGTTGTTCTTAGACAGTGCAAATACTTGGGAGTTCACCAGAAGAATCAGTTCAATTCAATAGGCTAGGCAAAAGTCAATGGGCTAAAGTCTTGGATAGGATAAAGCGGTTCTGGTAGTTAAACGGAAAAGTCTCTGCACACGTTCTTGGAAGTAGTTTGTAAAAAGAAGAATCACATGTTGGGTCACAAGCTGATTAGGCCTGCGAGTTGCAAAAGTTTCAAGCACTTTCACCGCGAGAGGTAAGTACCTCAGTCTTGTTTCACAGTACCTTACAATGAAGAAAAAGAGGCAGCTGATGACGTCTGTTCCTGGCAGTTCCTGCAGATCTCGCTATTCCTGAGCCTCAGTCGTGGGGACCAGAGGGAGGGCGTCGAGGGACTCCTGCACTTGAACTGGTCAAAAAGCTTGCAACTGACAAACTTCAATTTCGGTGGCTGTAAGTAACCCATACAAGCTGGTGTCCCTCTCCCTGGTCCTACGGTTTCCTGCAGAAACTCTGAGGAAACTCAACCAGCTCCGAGATGGGTATCCAGGTGGCTTACTTTGGAGTTGATTGGTCCCACCAACTCAAAGGGAGAAGTCGTCCTTGGCAGGGCTTCTCTGTCGATGCGAACTTGGCGATTCGGACCTGCAGCAGGGCTTCAACGGGCAAACCAACGGTCCAGGAGTTGCAGCAGCCGTCCTCTTCAAGCTCTTCTTCGGTTCCTTCGTCCAGTGGTCGACTCTGCCTTCCAAGCCAAGAGATTCGCCTTTTATTCAGTTCTCTCCCATTCATCCCAGCCTAGCTGTCACTCACCCAGCAGGGTGGCTGTCCTTGCCGGACAGTCAGCCAGCCAATCACCACAGAGTGCATTTGGATCTCCTAGGAAACTAAGCACAGGGAGTTCTCGGGCACCTCCCTTACTTCCTGCCCACCCCAGTCACTCCTGAAGCCCGCCGAAGTCGAATGAACAAAGAGACCAAACCTGGTTTGGCACGCAGAGAAAAACTCAGAAGGACCTTTCTACAAAGAAATGGTGAAAAAAGAAGACCGGGATCTGTTAAAACAAAAGGAGGCTCAGACGCCATCTTGAAAAACATGGCTCCCGCGATTTACCGTTACTGGAGCTACGAATAGTTTGCAGTCGAGAAAAATCATGGTAGTTCGTTGTAAAACCACTGCCACCAGCCATTATGAGAGGAAAGGGTAACTTTTTACTGTTACATGAGTATCTAGACACAGGGGATACTAGTTAACCCCTCCCGCACTCTATTGTAAGATAGGGCGTGCTGGGTCTAGGAATCTAAAAGACTAGTAAAGTCAATTTCACTTTACATACTCTGGGAAACAGTAGTTTATACCAGAGGAGGTAGCCAAACCTTGGGAAAGCCTGAAAGGCTTCCCTGTGTCACTGCACTGAGGGTGCTGTGTGACACAATTGAAGAAGATGATGCCTATGGAGTTGGTTAGACTCCATAACCAAAGAAAACACAGAGGTAAAACACATATCAAAATACACGAGAGAGTGGGAAAAAGGGTCACACTCTCTCCATGTAAAAAAAAATCAAGTCCTCAAAATCCAGCAAAGTTGCTGGGGGTTTCTAAGGTGAAGGGAATTGGCAAATTTTTGAGAATTCTCCCTAGCACACCTCATTACAGCGATTGTGGACATCCTGTCCCCCGAACCTTCCAGATGGCTCCTCTCATGTGACTTTGGAACAGATAAGGAAATTGACCTTTGAAAACGCATACATGGGAAAGGCTGCTCGGCCCGTAACGGGATCATGAGCGAGTTCCTGACTGCATTGAGAGGCTGTACAGGTGTGAGGGGTGCTGTGCTCTTTGGGTTCAGTGCAGTATGACTTATTTCACCCACATACCAGGATGCAGAAGCTGCGGTTTTGTTTCTCCCCCTCTCTCATGCAATCACCACAATTCCGATGCATTTCTTGCAATTCTTAATCTGCACCAGTTGTGGTCAAAATAGTAATTTGCACATTCCCATCGTAGGACATTAAAGACAAAACATGAAACCAAGGTTTAATAAATCCATCATCTGGCCTGAATGCCCCCGGGGCAAAGGGCGGGAGTGGGGGGGGGATAATCCTGTGAGCAAAACTGGGAAGGGTGAAATAGGCACAGGATGAATTACTCTCCATAGAGCAGCAGGATCGCTTTGAGCTGAACCCGTCCAGACCCTCTGCTCTCCAGGATACGCGCCTTCTGGACTCAGTTCATTCACCGTTCCTGCTCTACAGCGTGGGTAGATTGTGAACGGCACCATCCCGACCCTCTGCTCTATGGGATGTGCATATTCTAAGCACCACCTATCCAGATTTCCTGCAGTCCAGGATGTGTAGATTCTGAACTCTGCCCATCCAAACCAGAGCTCTGTAGGAAGTGCACATTCAAATGGATTGTGTCCTCCCACGTATTCCTCATCTTAGATATTCGTATTATCAGCTTTGCTGCTTCAGAAAAAAAAATTCCACACCAGAGGACGTTGTGCTCGATGTCGTGGCGTCGATGTCCCTCGAGGGCTACCGTAGAGTGTCAACGTCATCTGCAGTATTAATGGCTCGAGCCGCGCCCATTGCCTTCATTTTTGTTTTTCCAAAGGTTTTTGCTTCGTGTGTATGGAAACGGCGCTTCAGTCTTTCGAGATGTCTTCCTCGTCTAATCCTTCTACCCCTAAAACTGGCTTTAAAAAGTTCCCGAGTTGCAGGAAGAAAATGTCCCCCATCAAGTTTGCCTCTGGTGTTTGGGTCCGGACCATCGAGTTGATGAATGCGGTTCCTGTCAAGCTATGGCGAATAAAGCTCTCAAGGAACGAAGAGGTAAATTGGCGGTGGGGGAGGAATCTTCGTAGGCCTATTCGCTCCACGGAGTCTAGGGAAAAGTCCCGACATAAATCGAAGAAATCTAGGTCGAGGAGTCGGTCAAGAAAATCTTTGAAGAAGAGACGTCACCGATCTCCCTCTTCCTCTTCTTCGTCATCTTCTGATACTGGTGTTATCACCTGTCCTTCAAAACATGATTCCCCTAGAAAATGGGAGGTGTTTAGAGCCTCGATGATGCGAATCTTCGAGAATGCGGCCCAGCCCCCTCAAAGAAATCGTGTGAAGACCATGCCCCGGCTCATTCTAAAGATGACAGTGGAAGGCCGGAGACTAGACGCTCTAAATCCAGCGAAAAATCATTGAGGGTGTTGTCGAAAGAAACCTCTCCGACACCTCATAAAAAGAGCAAGACAGGCCTATCGGTGCATAAACCGAAGGCAACACCTGACAAAATGGCGTCGGGTGCCAAGCCGTCATCGAAGTCTGTGTCGAAGATCTCCTCGACGCCTCTGTCCAAGACTTACTCGCCACCAGTGTCGAAGGTAGCGTCGACACCTTCCTCGACGCTGCTTACATCTAAAGCTCTATCAAAGACAGTGTCGACAATATCAACACCATTGACCCCTTTGTTGGGGACAACATTGATTCCGGCATCAATATCGACGTCTTTGGCGAAACCAAGGTCAGTGCCTTCACAAACCATGGGTAAAATGTTTCACCCTTTGCCAAGAAAATACTTTTTTTAATCTATGGCCTCTATTTATCAGGAACAATCCTCTGAAGAGATTTCCCCTTTTGGAGTAAAATATGGAATTAAGGGATGTTCCTGAAGAACTAATTGACCCTCAATCCAAAATGTCTGACCTCTATGACTGTCAACAAACAGCTAGTGGTATAGACACGTCACCTGAGTTGGAATTCAACAAACCTGACCCTGCTGATCATGCAGACTCGGCATATAGAAATATTATTAATAGGGTGGTGGAGTTTGTGAGGTGGAACAGAAATTCACCCACCCACGGACAGGATGACATGACGGACATTCTCAGTCAAGGTCCTCAAAAGGATTCTGTTCTTCCTTTTCACACAGCACTTCAGAGGAAGGTTATGGCCGCATGGGAAACTGCAGAATCTGGATCAGCGGTGAACATAAATTTCGCTAGGAAATACAGACCACCTTCTTCTGACCCTGACTGTTTAACTAAGCATCCTACACCTGAGAGCTTAGTAGTCCAGGCAGCTACATCCACTAGACAATCTGCATACCCGTATATTCCCCCAGATAGGGACGATAAGAGAATTGATGCCTGGTCTCGCAAGATTCTTTCTTTGAGCAGTATGGCTTTAAAGTCAACAAATGTGACCTGCACCCTTGCAAGATTCACACACACCTTTTGGGATTGTATTAGTGCAGCGGCTGACCACATCCCTGAGGGCGAGGAACGAGACAGCTTCCTTGCGATTGTGGAAGATGGATAGGAGGCTATGTTCACACCATGTATATGGTCTGATCACTCTCTTATTCAGGCAAAAATGTCCCTACCTAATCCTCCACCCAAACGCAATACTTATCCGTGCCTGCGAAAACATATTGCAATTTGAAAAATATAACAGCTTCTAAGTTTTCATCGTTGTTATCATCTAAGATACAACCCATCTCCAACTTTGCTGATTCTTCTGCCTTAATACATTATCTGACTCGTCATCATACAAGTTGTGAATGAACTTGCTCCTATTAAGATGAAATGAATCAAGTCTGAAGCCTTTAAAAACACCTGGTTCTTAGAAGACATTGTACTGCTAGACAAACTAAAAGGTCTTTAGAAAGAACCTGGGGAAGGAACCCCAATGATAATACACTAGCTGTCTACAAAAAATCCACGATAGAATCCAAAAAACTTATCAATGCCAAAGCCACACACTACAACAAAAGAATTCCAAACGCCCAATCAAATGTTGGTGAGCTGTTTAAGATTTTAGCTGAATTTCAGGACCAGCCGCCACTATCTAATAATGTAACAAAAGACTCAAAATGGTGCCTAGACATCCATGGTGCATTCTTATCAAAAACCGATTCCCATAAGGAAAAAATTAATAAAGCCCTTAACTACGTGGCATCACCGCTACCCATAAAAAATATAACACACCTCAATAACATCCAATGTAGAATACCCCAATTCTCCTTCTCTCACTATTCAGAAAAGGAGGTGCTTAAAGTAATACAGGATCTTAAAGCTACCTCCTGCCCTGGAGATGATTGCCCCACTAACATTTTCAAGGAATCAACAGACCTACTGGTCCCTTGGATCACCAAGCTGATATCTTTTGATGAAAGTGTGGTACCGGATGCGCTCAAATCTGCCTGGATAACCCCCTTGCTGAAAAAAGAAAATCTAGATCCCACCAATAAAGACAATTATAGGCCAATAACTAATGTGCCCTTCATATTGAAGATATTGGACACACTAGCATACATGCAACTTCAGGCTCATGTTGAAGAACACAATATTCTTGGTACTCAATGTCCGGTTATAGGGCTCGTCATGGAACAGAGACGGCCATGCTCGACCTAAAGTCCACCCTAGCGAGCATAGCGGTTAAAAACTAAGCCGCACTGCTGATGCTACTTGACCTCTCTGCAGCCTTCAATCTAGTTGATCACAGCTTACTAGTGACAAGTCTCGGAGAGGTCGCAAATTGCTCCATGCTAGCATCTAAATGGATAGCCTCCTTCTTGGGCCCTCGTATGGTAAGGGTTTGTGTGGGCAGTTATCACTCCACTCCTATCTCTCAAACCTGTGGTGTCCCACAAGGCTCCTGTCTGTCTGTCGCCGCTGCTTTTTTATTTGTACATTCAACCTCTTCTTGATCTTCTTAACGAGCTTGGAGTTTAGTATACAAACTACACAGACGACACTCGGGTTGTCATCCAGCTAAGCGGCCTGTACAAGAACAATGTTGAAACCATCAATAACATCTACAAAGCCATCCAGGACTAGATGGCCTTTAACTCTCTAGCTCTGAATAACAACAAAACAGAGCTCATGATAGTATCCTCCAAGAACACCCGGAACAAATTAGATACAGACTATGCCAATTTCCCAATTGTGGACAATGTTATTACTGTCCAAAGGAAAATAAAAACTTTAGGAGTTGTTCTAGATGATGAGTTATCCATAAAGCCTCATGTCTCTAACATTAGGGCTAGCTGTGGATTGATTAATAAGCGAATCAATTACATTCGCCCATTTAGAACAGCTGAAAACTGTGCACTTTTGTCTACGGAGTTGATAAACTCCAGACTAGCCTTTTGTAACAGCCTATTTTCCGGCACCACTGCCGCCAACATTCAATCTTTACAGGTGGCTCAGAATAATACTGTGCATACCATCTTTAATCAATCTCGGCACACCCATATTTCCACTTTCAGAAAGAAGCTACATTGGCTTCCTGTAAAAAAACTGCATACCACAGTGTTAACGACAACACATTAAGTGCTTGTCCTTCAGTAGTCCCACCTATTTGTCTGAACGCATTAATATCAAGACCAATGGAAGAAACCTTCGGTCTTCCACTGCTACAGTTCTTGGTCCCCCCAGATTTAAGACGACTAAATTTGGTGGCACCACTCTTGACGTTCAGGGCCCCCTCCTCTGGAATGCCTTGCCGGCTGGAATACGACGGGTTCAAAATGATCCCCTTTTCAAGAGATCCATAAAGACTCACCCTTTTAAAGTAGAGTAATTATCCAATGACCTCTCTGTTTTCCTGCTGGCTTTTCTTGTTGTTTGTCTTGTCTTTGTTTTTGTGTGCCCTGAGGCCCACGGGCATGTGGTGCGAAACAAGAATTAAAATAAATAAATATAAATAAATAAATGGGGGAATGCCTTCAATCATGACTGGACACTGCTGACACATCAGCAGGTCCATGGTGTCTAGCACAGTGCTACGCAGGTTTGCATGGCTGAGAAAGTCGGGCTTTGCACCGGATGTGCAGGCTAGACTTCTCAATATGCCTTTTGACGGCTTGAGGTTGTTCGGCAGCAAAGCGGATGAAAGTTTGGAGAAGCTGCAGACCAATAAGGCGGCGGCTAACTCACTTAGCGCCTCCATCCGTCAACCTCAGCAACACTCCTACTCGGGTTCATCTTCCTGGAGGGGTCATCCTTTTCGTTTTTATTCCTCTTTTGGAAGGGGAAGAGGACAAGCTAGTCAATGAGGACAAAAAAGGTTCCCTTGTGGTGGACGAGGAAAGGGTGATAGATCAGCCCCAGCAGCTGAATCTGTCCCCTCAGCCGCTGCTGCAGCTGCCGCAAAGCCACTCTGAGGCCTTGACCCACAAGACCCGGGTGGGAGGCAGGATCTCTCTGCAAATGGCGGGGGCCTTACTTCAGAAGCTTGGGCACTGGAAACAGTGGCTCAAGGTTACTGCCTTCCTTTTCAAAAAAGGCCTCAAGACCATCCACCGGGATACAACTCCGTCAAGATTCCAGATCCGCTCCTGTTGCAGGACATTTTAACCCTGCTTGAGAAAGGTGCAATAGAACATGTACCTGTAGCGGAGAGGAACAAGGGTTGGTATTCCCCATACTTCCTCATCCCAAAGAAGGACATAGGAGTGAGGCCCATCTTGGACTTGAGAAACTTGAAGTTCTTCAGGAAGGACAAGTTCAAGATGGTAACCCTTTCAAAGATCCTTCAGGCTCTCCAACTCCAGGACTGTTTGTTATCATTGGACCTTCAGGATGCTTAATTTCAAGTGCCGGTCCATCTTAAGCACAAAGTACCTGAGGTTCGCGATTTGCAGTTCTCACTATCAGTTTTGAGTTCTGCCATTCGGGTTGACCTCCGCCCCAAGGGTTTTCACCAAGCTGATGGCGGTAGTGGCAGCGTGTCTCAGGAGAGGTGGGATTCATGTCTAGCCTTACCTGGACGATTGGTTAATCAGGGCACGCTCACCCGAACAGGCCCAGGAACATCTGAACATGACCTGCCACGTCTTACACAGACTGTGCTTCTCCCTCAGTTACAAGAAGTCAAATATGATACCATCACAAAGACTCCAATTCATCAGAGCAGTCCTGGATACTTCCTTGGGAATAGCCTCGCATCCCGAGGTCAAAGCTCATCACATTCTGCAGATGGTAACAAAGTTCCAGAATGCCAAACATCTGCTCAGCCTTATGGGATCCCTTCAATGGGCCCTAAGGACTACATAGTCCCAGTTTTCGGGGAATATGTCAGATCTTCTGCAAGTTCCGGCCAGGGTGGCTCAGGATCTTCTATGGTGGGCTGGCAAGGACAACATTCTCAAGGGAGAATCTTTTTGGCAACCATGGCCAGAGATAACAGTAGTGAATGACGCAGGTTGGGGAGCCCACACCAACGATCTGACAATCAGCAGTCGTTGGTCTCCATTAGAGTCCAAACTACACATTAACCTTTTGGAGCTGAGGGCAATCGGACTAGCGTTGAAGGCCTTTCTGCCCTCTGTACAGGGAAAGAATGTCCTGATAATGATGGACAACACAGTAGCCATGTAATACCTCAACAAGAGGGGAGGCATAGGATCACGACCACTGTGTGGATAGGATAGGCAATGCAGCTCTGGTTCTGGGCAATGCAAGAAGGAATCGCTTTGTCTGCAGTTCACCTAGCCGGAAAGCAGAACATGGTGGCGGACTTTCTGAGCAGGCAGAGCAGTGTCCCACGAGTAGGAGCTAGCTCAGGAAGTCCTTCAAGAGATCTTCACACTTTGGGGAACCCCACAAGTGGATCTGTTCGCAACCAGTGTCAACAGGAAGTAGGGAATTTCCTCCAAGAGGAGCTCTAGGGGACGCGTTCGTAGTGGACCTGGAATTTCCACTACTATATGCTTTTCCTTTAGTCCCTGTGATTCCTCACGTAATCGGGAGATTGAGAAAGTTCAGGAAAACCATGATCCTAATTGCCCCGGATTGGGCCAGGATGACATGGTACCTGGGCCTTCTGGACATGTTCATCTGCCCTCCAATACGTATTTCACTAAGAGAGGATCTTCTTGCAAGAGGAAGTTCGGGTTCTCCATCCAGAGGTCAAGACACTCAGCCTTCAGGCGTGGTTTCTGAAAGGGCGAGATACAAGGATTAGGACCTTCCAGATGACGTAATGGAGGAGTTGTTTTCAGCCAGGCAGCCGGCGACAGTCTCTGTACCGTTGCCATTGGAATAAGTTCTTGCGACCGGTGCAGAGAAAAGAATGTTCATCCTTTTCAGTGTTCAACCCTGGATGTTCTATCCTTTTTGCTTTCTTTAGCCCACAAAGGTCTTCAGGTGGGCCCCATTAAAGGATACCTAGCAGCAATCTTAATTTGTAAGCACTCAGCCGAGGAATGCTATTTTTTAAAGATTCCTTTGGTTACTCAATTTCTAAAAGGGCTCACAAATGTGTCACCGCCTTCAGGTTCTGGTTTGGGACTTTAACTTGGTCTTAAAATTTCTGATGGGTGCTCCATATGAACCATTGCACTCATGTCCATTGAGGTTGGTAAACTTTAAGACTATTATATTGGTTGCTTTGACATCTGCATGCAGAGTGAGCGGGTTGCAGGCACTTTCTTCCAAGCCACCCTTTACTGTATTCCACAAGGACAGGGTTGTGTTAAGTCAGACCCTCCTTTCTCCCTAAGGTAGTTTCGGACTTTCATTTGAGTCCGAAAATTGCGCCACCTGCCTTCTATCCTCCTCCGCATCCTGGTAAGGAAGAGGAAAGGCTTCATAGGTTAGACCCTAGGAGAGCTTTAAGCTTTTATATTTCCAGAATGTCAAAGGTGAGAGTGGATGACCAACTGTTTGAGGGGTATACCGTGCACAAACTGGGCCAGGCTTTGTCTAAACAGACCTTGTCTAGGTGGATCATCCTCGCTATTTCCGAATGCTATACTTTGGCCGTCACGGTCCCTCCTGAGGGCTTGCATGCTCATTCAACCAGAGGCATGGCAACGTTGACGGCCCTGCAGAGGAAATGGTAGTGGCAGCGTGTCTCAGGAGAGGTGGGATTCATGTCTAGCCTTACCTGGACGATTGGTTAATCAGGGCACGCTCACCCGAACAGGCCCAGGAACATCTGAACATGACCTTCCACGTCTTACACAGACTGTGCTTCTCCCTCAGTTACAAGAAGTCAAATATGATACCATCACAAAGACTCCAATTCATCAGAGCAGTCCTCCAGAGCATGTGAAAAGTGTGAGCTCTATCCATCCAGAACCCAGGCTCTCCAGGATATGAGCTTTCTGAGCTTAGCCAGTTCACCGCCCCTAGTCTACAGAATGGGCACATTCTGAGCTTGTCCATCCAGACCCCTTGTCTACTAGATGGGCACATTGTAAGCTCATCTGCACCCCCAGCGCCGCCTGCTGTACAGTATGTTCTTATTTTGAGCTCAGCCCATCAAATTTGCTGCTCTGAGCTCAGCATGACTCCAGTTCCAGACATGATAATACTATCTGCACAGTCAGGTTAGAGCAACAGACCAGTTGCTATGTAAGTGCTTCAACTAAGCCCATTTTGAAAAAGCCCAAAAACCTAGAAAAATTGAAAATGATGAAAAATTGCCATAGGTTTCATAGTGTTCAAAATATGACTTCCTGTTCTGGAGCCTAAGAAGTATCCTTAAACATGCTGATTGCATTTTTCCTTTCTGTTGTTCTCAGAGTGCCTCCCTCCACTCCCTTTGGCCAGACTGAGATCTTGCTTTCTTTTTTTTAATCTCCGACCAGAAAAACAGATCCTAGGAGGATTATCTGTCTTTCTTTCCCCTGCCTGTTGGCTTCCGTTTTGTTGTTATGGACATTGCCTGCTGCCAAAATGTAAAGCTTGGAAGTATTTTCACTTCCAGATAAATGGACTGACACCTGGAGTTTGAGTTCTTCTCCAGAAGTGATGACTGAAAGTTTGGTGCCAAGTGAGGGCATGGGAAAGCTTTGAGGGTAGGGGAAAGATCCGGACAGCATTTTTATTAGCATCCCTTTGATAGGCAGACGTGTGTTTAATGTATGTGTGGCCTTTATAAAGGACAAACCTAGCTAGGGCCTATGTTGTCGGAAGCGGCCAGCCTTTAATTCAGCGGAGAACTAAATTCTGCTCGAAGCTCTTTTCCTCTGCTGGTGAGGCATGACAGCTTGACGGTTTGGCAGTGTTCCCAGACGGCCTGAGGATCCGTAGGGTGCCTTCCTCTAACCTCCTTTGCCTTGCGGGTTGGTTGGCGTCGGAAGGTGTGCGGAGAACAGGCAGGCAGCTGTGGGAGCCTCAGAGGCTGCCAATCGAGGGTGACCAGCAGTAGTTGCCCGTGGCAAGCCGCGGGCTCCGGACCGGGAGCTGTAAGTAGTAGTGAGCAGAGAGCTGTGGCAGCTAGTGAGTGTCCCTCTTTGATGCCCTCAACGCTGCAGGGCACTATCTCGGCCCATCTCCGTCACTGAAAACCTTTGAAAAGCCTGCGCAATATATGGTACTGTGAGTAATGCGCAGTGCTTGTGCACTTAACTATTTACTTGGTTCTTCCTAAATTAGGGCGCCGCATTTTTATATGTGCAGGTGTCCTAGTGTTCATAATTGCAACATACTAAATATAAGAGCGGGTAAATGCAACACGACCTGAGTGATCCTGTCCGTCATGAGTACTACTCTAACTTCTACAAGTCTCCCTATAAGTCCCCTTTTGGTATAAATATGTGGTGTTTGAGGTAAATGTAATACACTTACAGTTTCTAGTTATCATTCCTTTCCCCCTGGACTGTCGGAAGCGACCAGAATACTCTAAAGTTTATTGAGATTTCGGTGCAGCTTGACGTACCAGAGGGGGTGTTATAACCCCAGTGGAGTATTTGGATATTTTTGCTACCACACATAATGTGAACGGGAGACTATGGGCAGAGTGCCTTTGATCCCTACACTACCGAAAGGAGACGAAGAAAAGGAGTAATTTCCCTGAGCTTTTCCATCTACCTGTGGTTATTGAATAAATAATCTGACAAAAAAAGTCCTTGACTCTGAACCTAGAATGCCAGCTAATAAGAAGACCGCCAAATATAACCTTCGTAACCAGAAGAATAAAACCCAGAGTCAAGAAAAGGGGGCCAATAGTTCAGCAGATTTTAATAGGAAATCCAAAAAAGCCTACACCCCTAAAATCTGGGACAATAACAGATTTCTTTCTGGTGAATGTGTTGCCGGAAGTTAACTCAACAGTGCTAGATGAAGGGGAACCTATAGTCTAAAACTGTTCTAGACTTCACCAATCTGGGACATATTGACAATAACTCTCTGCTTGAACTTATTTTTAGCATGCAGAGACAGATGACCACAGCCCCGTTTAAACAGATGGCTAGAAATGTAGAAAATCAGCAAACAAAACCTGAAGCGGAAATACCTAACCTGGAGGTGACTGCAACTCGACTATGTGCCTCGTCTAATTTGATGATTCACATTCCATCTTCGATAATTGGATTTGAAACAGAAACATCATCTGAAATATACCAAGCTCCAACAGAATTAGCCGAATTACAATCCTCGATGGCTGCACTTCATTTCACCTTAAAAATTCTGTTGAAGATGTGTGGTCAGATCTTCGAAAATACCAACAACTTGGCCACCACGAATATCTCCACCCCAATAAACATTGAGGAAGCGGAACATAACCTGTCGGAGGCAGTAAGAATATTGAGGCCCCCGAGACTAACATAGATCCTATGGTACTAGAAACAGAAACTGATGATTCTGCTATATTCTTTTCACAGAAACAAGAGACTTGCAAAAAGGACGAGAATCAATAAAAAATCATCTGAGACTGTTTCATCACCACCAGAAATAGGCTTGCCAGATAAAAGAACGAAAAAAGCAAAGAAAAGGGCAGTTAGAGCCAAAAAACGCAGGGCAAATGTTGGGGGCATCCCCACTAGTTGGCTCCTTAACAACAGAGCGATTGCTCCTCAGGAGGAGGCAAACCATGATTCGGATCCACCGCAATCACAGGACGATGTGCTCAGTAATTGTTCAACGCCAAATGAGAAACACACATATCGGGCTGCCCACAAATGGGACAATAGCTAGCCCAAAGTAGCTTCAGGAATCCAATACATTCAACAATCGGGTTTGTCCCATTAAGAACATCTACCAAGAAAGTAAATATAAATGGCTCACGAGATCGGAATTTTTGATTAGGCTGCATGCAGTACCACAACTCAGAGTATTGAATACAGACGATTTTGAGTTTGTGGAACCATTAAAGGGAAAAAATCCCAACGTGTCTGCAATCCACTGTAAATCTTTGGCGACTGCCCAATAAATGCGTAATTTTAAGGAGAACTTACTGGCTGTGGACATAGAATTGGACGTAGACTTGGATCAAGAGGATCCGAATTGGCCCATAAATGATGAATTGGAGACTAAAACTTCCTCTTGTACAACAAATTTGCCAACGGGAAAGGAGATTCCGCTATCTGAAATTCAAAATGTATTTAAATGGCTGTCGGAAACCTTACCTGAACTTGTATTAAAACGATGAGAATTGTCAATTATATCTTGGAATTGTAGGGGTTTTACTCATTTGCTCTCACCAGCGGGTTCGTTGTATACACATTACAAGCCATACATGTATCTGTCTACAAGAAACGTGGTTAATATTTCCCATTTTCTTGGACGGGTAGCTTATTCATCAATCACTGCCTAAAAAGGGAGCACGGGGTAGACCCTATGGTGGTCTTTTGATTGGGGTAGCACATAATTTTAAATCGGTACGTATACACACAGAGTTTGATGAGTATATATTGGCGGTTGAGATTGAAAGCCTCTATAATGATGACAGGAAAAAGCCTATTAATCAATATTTCTGATGCTTGTTAATCTGCTTAGAATCACATGCTGTGCATATGGTCCGACATCCAGTGGTAACCGCGGAGTATTGCATCTTGTCTTTCGGGGACAGAAATGGGACATCGGCATAGGCGTGTCTGTAACGCTATCCCTATCATGACGTGTGTCGTACCCAAAATCCCTCACGCGCCGAGGTCCCTCAGATTGTTTTTTTCCGCCCAGATAACTGGTCGCCCTATAGCGGAGCTCTTACAAGAGACATTGTTTATCTTACCGATTTCTTGGTTTTATTCCCCGTTAAGTCACTTCGCCCTATAACAACATCTTCTACGAAGACTACGGGGGAATCGTCTACGGCTGTGGGTTCCGACGCCTAAGATCCGGCGTTCGGACTTCCACGTGGTTGGGCCCTCTGGCCGGCCTGTACAGTAGGGAGAGTGGGCTCGGGGTAGCCATATTGTTATTGTGTCTTTCCTCTTTTCCACTGCTTTCCTTTTTGGTCTGGTCACCCTTCCCTTCTGCTATGGAAAGGACTCCATTTAAATTCTGCCCTGTGTGTAGGGTCAGATATCCCTGGAAAGACTAGCACACATCGTGTAACGCTTGTCTTCCCCCTAGAGCACGACGAAAGGCAGTGGTCGGCGTGTAAACTCCTTAAGCCTAAAACCCTTCGTGAGCCACAGTTAAAGCGGTGGGCCGCGTACGGCATGTCACGCATGGAGCCTCCCTCCCCTACCGCGACACCAGCCGAAAGTGACGGGGGTACTTTGGATGACCAAACGTCCAATGCGGATGTTATAGACCTTGAGGTGGACACTTCTAGGTCTGCCACGCCCGTCCCCGACCCTTCCAGGCTTGACTCTGGTCTTGCTACAGGGACCACACCCGGCGACAGGGGCGTACAATCGCACCGCACTGAGCACACAACCCACACACTGTCCTCGACGACATCGGCGAAAAAGGCAAAAGCGCTAACAGGCCCGCTGGAAATTTCGGCAGTGCCCACGGGTCGTTCAGATCCGAGGCCTTCCCCACATCAGCAGCAGCGCATGACGACTGGGCATAACAAACATAACAAGGGCGATACCCCCCAAACGACACGCGTCAAGGTTTCCGGACAAGAAACTTCGACGACTTCCAAGGCCCTTACAGGCCCGAAAACTACAACTAGGCCTCTACCCGAGAAACCATCTGCTGACACCTCTAGCGCCGCGGAGGGAATTTCCACTGCCGACCAATCATCGGAAGCTTTGTCTCTCGACGATTCGGTTACTATCCGTAAAAGTATCAATAGTGTCACAGCGGCGGTGGGCCTAACACCGGTTCCGCCCAAGGTTATGGGCCAATCCGCAGAAACACGAGGATAGCCATGAGCCCCTCTCTAGCACCCCTGAAGATCTTCCGAACGCCTTAGAGTGGAGAACGTAGTCTCTTCTCACCCAGGTCCGTTTGGATCGTCCAAATGGACTACAGAGAAATTTGAGGGATGTATGGATCAGCTGGAAAAAATTTCAGAGATTCTGAGCAGCCTCTGCCGAAAAAGGCTCGGGTAGACCCTAACCCTCACAGAAGATGTTCAGCCCCATGTAACCTATCAGGAAGACGTCCAGGAAGACGTCCAAATGGACACATATAGGTACATCTATACGGAAGAAGAGGAGTCCTCTTTTCTCGACCATTATGGAGAAGACCAAGATAACATGGGCAACTGGGAGGAAATCCAGCAAGATACACACGACCCGTGATCACAGCAGGACCAGGACCAGGACTCTGATATTGTGTGCCTTGACTCTGCCCCATCCACCCCGGCTGGACAAGCCTCCCCGTTGGATGACCAAATGGCTTTCAACGCTATGTTGAAAAAAGCGGCAGAATTTTTCAAAATTGCCACGCTAGAGGCCCTGCCCGAGCAGGATTTTGTAGAGGACATTATAAAGGAAAAGCCCCCGGCAAGCCAGTCTATTCCTCCCCTCAACTCTGTAAAGAGACGTATAGCTCCATCTTTGGTCACACCCGCTCAGACTGGGGCTGTGAACCCGAGGGTCAAAAAATTATTCCGGTCATCCTCTCTATATTAGAGGGCATGCCGTTCCAGACTCACTGGTAGTGACTAACACTCGTAAGAGAGCAGGGGTTCCCCTTGCCACGGGAAAGTCACCTCCAAAGGAGTCCAAAAAATTGTATGCCTTAGGCAAACGGGTTACCTCAGCTGCAGCTTATACCGTTCGGGTTGCTAATAACACCACGTTACTAGCAAGCTATGTTGACGCCCAATGGAATTTGCTCCGGGAAGGCCTCCAAGAGGTTCCGGAGCCAGCCAGAGCCAAGCTCCTCGCCATCGTTTCAGAGGGGAAACTTGCCAACCAGAATGTGGTGAAGACTACCCTAGACACTGCAGAAACAGCGGGTAGGTCTCTTGCACAGGGTACCCTCCTAAAATGACACGCGTGGCTGCGCACGTCGGGCTTCAGGCCTGAGACCCAGGCTTCCCTTATTAACAAACCCATAGAGGAGACTAACCTCTTCGGGAAAGCGGTGGATGAAGCGTTGGAGACGGCCAAGAAGGAGCACAAGACTATTAAGTCATTGCACCAAATTTCACAGAAGCCCTTTTCTCAGAGGGGCAATAATTCTCGGCGGTCCTTTCGAGGACAGACCCGTGCCGGTCAGAATAACTACGGCACAGGGATCTTCAACACAAATCAATCTTCCGGAAGCCCCACCTACTATCCCCCGAGGGGTCAGAAGCGCGGCAAAGGTAGAGGCAGAGGCTCCAATTCTAGAGGTGCCTCAACCTCCGGTCAGAAATGACCACCAAGTCCTGGTCCCCTCCCATGTCTCCCTGGTCGGGGGGCGATTACCATCTTTCCTCAAGGCATGGGAGGGGATAACTTCAGACCAGTGGGTCTTAAAGACGGTCGCCCACGGTTACTGCGTGGAATTCGCCCAACCTGCACAGTTCAGACCACCGCGTCCACAACGCCTTTCACCAGAACATCTGCAGATCCTGATCCAAGAGGTGGAAGCGCTGCTGGGAAAGGACGTCGTAGAAGCCGTCCCGATTCTTCAGGTAAAAAAGGGTATCTATTCAGTGTACTTCCTTGTACCCAAAAAGGATCTCACCATGCACCCTGTTCTAGACCTGCGCCCAGCGAACAAGTTCATAAAACCCCAGAAGTTTTGCATGGTAACACTGCAGGAGGTGATCCCATTGCTGAAACAAGGGGACTTCATGGCAACATTGGACATGAAAGATGCATACTTTCATATTTCGATGTTGCCAGCACACAGGAAATACCTAAGATTTATGATTCAGGACAAACACTACCAGTTCAAGGTACTCCCCTTCGGCATCGCCTCAGCGCCAAGAGTGTTTACCAAAGTCCTGGCAGTGGCGGCAGCACACCTGCGCAGACTATCAGTTCCAGTTTACCCTTACCTCGACGACTGGCTCATCACGGGGGACTCGTTCGACGCTTGTTTTTCGAACACCCAAAAAACAGTAAATCTCCTCAACAAAATGAAATCCAGCTTAGTCCCCAGCCAAGTAAAACAGTTCCTGGGGGCTCTAATTCAGACGGAAGACGGTCTAGTCCAGCGAGAGGGTTCAGAACATGCTTTCTCAGGTTCCTCAATATGTAGCCGATCGGGCGGTGACGGTACGCAAAGCCATGCGTTTGCTAGGGATGATGGCGTCATGCATATACTTGGTTCCCCACGCGCGGCTGCGCATGCATTCCATGCAAGAGTGGCTCAACAGCCAGTGGTGTCAGGCCAGCAGACAATGGGAAGATCGGTTAGTTGTCTCGCCAGCCCTCGTTCTCTCTCTGCAGTGGTGGTCGAGGGAAAACCTCTTGAAGGGGAAGACCTTCACCACTCCTGCAGTGGAAACCACTCTCACGACAGACGCATCTCTCACAGGGTGGGGGGGGATCACCTGCTTCAGCAGACAGCACACGGAGTGTGGTCCCCTCAAGTAGCGGCCAACCATATAAACTTACTGGAGCTACTAACAGTGTTGAAAGCATTGAAATCCTTCTAGGAGCACCTGCAGGGGGAGACGGTGCTAGTCCTAACCGACAGCACCACAGCAATGTATTACCTGAACAAACGGGGGGGCACTCACTCTCCAGGGCTATCCAAGCTGTCCCAAAACATTTGGATACGGGCTCTCAAACACAGGGTGTTTTTGTTGTCCCAACATGTTCCAGGGGAACTCGATCTTCTGGCCGACGTACTCAGCAGAGATTTTCCTCTGCCTGAAGAATACAAATGGCGACTGCACAAAGACATTGTCTCCAACGTCTTTGCAGAATGGGGGTTTCCAGAGATCGACCTGTTCGCTACTCAGGAGAATGCCCAATGCCAAGTCAATGCCTCCAGGTACCCCCAGAACCGATCCAAGGGGAACGGTCTGTGAATAACTTGGTCGGGGAAATTTGTCTACGCTCCATGGAAGATACCAGTAATTATGGCCTTTATGGAAGGGGTTAAGAGGATTTATCCTCCCATCTCTCACCCAGCCCCTGGGTGGGATCTGAATGTGGTTTTGACCAGGATCATGGGACCCCCCCTTTGAGCCTATACATAAAGCAAGTCTGAAAGACCTGACTTATAAAACAGCCTTCCTAGTGGCTATCATTTCTGTCAGAATGGTTAGCGAACTACAGGCTCTCTCTGTTTTGGACCCCTTTGTTACAGTCCACAAAGATGAGGTAGTTCTGCGCACACATCCCAGATTTGCGCCGAAATTTATTTCGAAGTTCCATGTGAACCAGTCAATTGAACTACCCACGTTCTTCCAGAGACCTACTAACATGGCCGAAAAAAGCCTTCACACATTAGATGTGCGCAGGGCAGTCATGTTCTACATGGATAGAACTAAACCACTGAGGAAAACTAAACAAATCTTTGTTTCAGTGGCAGCTGGTAGAGAAGGGGACCCTGTCTCTAAATCAGCAATATCAAGGTGGATTTCAAATGCATCACACTATGTTACGCTCTTGCAAAGAGAGAACTGCGCTTTAAGCCTAGAGCACACTCTACTCGAGGTACTGGGGCATCCATTGCATTCATTGCAAATGTTCCCCTAGAGTCCATTTGCAAAGCGGCAACCTGGAGTTCTGTACACACCTTTACAAAACACTATTGCCTAGACACTCATTCTAGGTCTGATTCTCAGGTGGGACAAGCAGTTCTAAGACATCTTTTTTTCTACTGTTCCTTCTCACAACCCACCTCCATCTCCGGGTACTGCTCGCTAGTCTATGCTCAGCATGTGATTCTAAGCAGATTAACAAACATCAGAAGAAATGCATTACTTACCGTAAAAGCATTTCTGATGATTGTATCTGCTTAGATTCACATGCGCCCTCCCTCCCGCTCGGGGTGGAAGGAACATAGACTTCTTACTACTTTCTCTCTTCATGTACTCACTCACTATAGCCTTGGGCTCCCTCATGGCAGAGAAAATACAATCGGAGGGACCTCGGCGCGTGAGGGATTTTGGGTACTACACACGTCATGATACGGATAGTGTTTCAGACACGCCTATGCCGACGTCCCCTTTTGGTCCCCCGAAAGACAAGATGCAATACTCTGCGGTTACCACTGGATGTCGGACCATATGCACAGCATGTGAATCTAAGCAGATACAATCATCAGAAATGCTTTTACGGTAAGTAATGTATGTCAAATAACCCTCCTGGGGTCAACCTCCGTGAACATCTACAGGAGGCTTTTCATGATGTATTGATACAGTGGTCTGTTAGTATGGCAAATAACGATGTTGTTATGGGAGACTTTAACTGCCGTATGATTGGGAGGGAGGGGACCCTGACTAACCTTCACCTTAAGACCAAATGTGCAATGATCCACGATGAAAATGATCTTGAGGGACTATCATGGTTAGCATTTTTTAATAACTGGGATTTGGAAATGGTCAACAGAAGGACGGAAAATGACTATCCTGGACATTATACCTGGAAAGGTGGTAATTCACGTAGCACCTTAGACTATGGGTTCGTCAGCCCCACGTTAGCTTCTCGTGTAAAAGATTTAAAGGTCAACCAGAATATCTGGAGCGACCATGACTCACTCACAATAACATTGGAAACAGAGAAATGCTTGCCACGCATTAAATCTCTGGGGAATATGTATACCAACCAGGCAGGGACACAAATCAGTTGGTCAAAGATTAACATTGAAAAAGCAGCTGATGCATTGTATGGAGAATGTAAATTATACATCTTTCAGTTTAAAGATAAGTCGCCAGAAGCGATACAAAGATGGATAAGTGCATTCTCCAGCAACCATGCGACTATTCCATTAGGAATTTTAGTACATGAGTCAAGTAAGAACTATGGATTTGATAGATACATAAGAGACCTCAAAAGAAAATTAAGAACCGATATCCGTAGGGCAAAGAATACAAGAGCCACCTACAAGATCTTCCATCAAATATCCAGGGCTTTGAACAATAAATACAGAGCTATGCTTAATGCCGAGAGGAAAGAGGAGAAAATCTCTCATTGGCAGAAAGCATATTAGCAATCTGCTCAAAAAACACCAGAAGTATCTGGGAAATCTTAAAGGAATCTAGAGGACGGGGGAAAACCCTGTTGATCAATCCTATTAGCGAATAGCAATGGATTGATTTCCTAAATGATCGGAATAGCCAGACCGCTCCCCAAAACACTGAGCTGGAAATTTAGGCCCCTCTATATCCACCAATCAAAATTACGTATGATAACATTTTGGCCAAGATCAAGAGCCTTAAAACATCTAGAGCCCCGGGACCCAATGGTTTGGCAAACGTGATTAAAAGTAGGCCAGCATTTTGGGCTGCCCTTTTAGAGATCATGTTTGAAAAAATATTAGCAGAGGGAAGAATACCTGTTCCCTGGCAGAAAGCAATATTAATTCCGGTCTACGAGAAAGGCAACAATATGGACACGGGGGAACTACAGGCTACTATCCATGATTGATTGCACGGGCAAAATATTTGCATCATTTTTGCTAAAAGAGCTTTCAAGCATGGATAGAGGAGACAGTAATTCTGAGTCAATTCCAATCAGGATTCAGACAAGGCTACTCTACTAATTATAATTTGTTAATTATGGACACTTTACACACCAGAGCTAGAATTAAGGGCAATCCACTGCTATATGCTCTGTATGTGGATTTTAGAGCAGCTTTTGATCTGATCCCTAAGGAATAAATGTGGCAAAAATTAAAAGATATGGGCTGCCCCATGGGGAATTTTGTATTACTTGCAACTATTACATCAAAATATCTATGTGGCCCCTAGACTGAATCAACCAGGGACTCAGACTAGCCCTGTAATACAAAATAGAGGGGTCAAGCAGGGATGTGTCACAGCACCGACTCTGTATAACCTGTTTGTCTATGATCTCCCAGCGGCAATATCTACAGTCCATAATTTTCCACCAAGAATTGGAAAGACCCTGTGCCCATTATTAGCCTACGCAGACGATCTTGTAGTAATGGACCATATGCTCAGTGGGTTATGCAGATCAGCAGAAGCCCTATGGGCCTACGCAGATAATTAACAATGCCTAATAATTAACAATGAAAAGACACCTGGGGGTCAAAATGGACACAAAAGGAGACTATTTTACCTGTAAAGATGTATGTAAGACCAGAGCATCCCAGGTCACTGCATTGAGGAAGCAGTTCTCAATTAAATACTGTGGTTTTACCTTATGGGGGCTCGCCAGTTGTACATTCAGGTATTTGCCCCCATGATCAGTTATGGACTTGAATCCCTTCTTACAATAGACTTACATTGGCTTCAAGTCATAGAAGGTACATTTTGGCAGAGAATCTTGGGCCTCCCAGTATGTATTCCAACGGCAATTATTCGGTTAGAACTAGGATTAATATCCTTGAAGACATTGTTTTGAAGAAAAGGGCTGAATTGTATCTTAAAATGACTGAGATTTGTGATATCAGCACTTCCCACAAAAAATGTCTTTTTGGGGGACCCATCGTTGCCAAACGCTTGATACTTCGGGGGTGGAAGAGCAGGATTCCTCCTTTGTTTGATGACTGGACAGAAGAAATGCACAAACTCTCAAGAACTGAAAAATTGATTTATAAACTGAAATGCAAATTGTCTTTTTATGACAAGATTTGGGGAAAGTTTAATGATCTTTTTTAAAAGTGTTTTTTGTTTTCTCCTTTTTGTTTTTCATTGAGTGAACTTGTACGTACGCTGTTATGAGTCTGAGTGATGTTTTGTTTAACTTGTAAATGTCCGGTAAATAAATAAAAAGAGAATAACACCAAAAATGATCTGCTGGGTGCCATGTTACAGGAAACACAGAACGAAAGTACAGCCTGGCGTATGAAGAATTCAATCGAAAAGTTCTACAAAGAAATTTGCTGGACCCCCGAGATGGGGCAACAGAACAGCAGAAATGCAACGCTCAATGATTAAACACATTAAGCTTTGGGATTGGCTCAAAAATTACGCCCATCTCAGTAGTTTGAAAACATATCAGTTTGTAACATACATTCTTTACACATTCAAAAGTCCCCAACCATACTTGAACCAGTGCCCATCCATGAGACTTCGATTTATTCTCCTATTGAGATTGGCCCACCTTTCCGTCCTTACAGTGACGGGTATAATTGACAAAATCTCTTTACAGGACCGTCATTGTAGAATATGTAAAAACGAGGACGTATTGGAAACAGCGGAGCACCTTTTGACTAGATGCCCTGCTATGCTAAGTACATACTGATTACATTACGGAAAATGTGTACATAATCTGGAAAGTACTGGGGAGAAGATATTTTGGTTTAACTGCATCATTACCACCAATATCAAAATGTATTTTTCCTTATATAAAGTCTTGTTGAAAATGGAAAGTCTGTTGGGCATTAACATCTAAAATATTTAACTAATTTAAGATCTAGAATAAAACTGATTGATAACATATCTGATGAAGTGACTGAGGATGAAATTCTCCTTTAAGGTAATCGAGAACTCATTGAGAAGCAAGAACTGGGAAATGTTCAGCTCCTAGAATAATCTCGAGTTTAATTTTGTAATATACCCCAAAAGTGGGACGGTATGGATCCCTACCAATATGCTGAGAATGATTTCTTTTTCTTGTTGGCTTAGCCGGAATAGAGGATGGGCTATTACACTTTTATTTCTTTTAAAATTAATTTAGATGTTTATATTGTTTACAGATATGTTAAAACACTTTTAACAAATAACAGATTGGATTAAGTATACTCTGTTCTATTTTGCCATTATTATTACTATTTCATTTCACTATAATTCATTTTATTTCATTTCAACTGCTATATTTGTTTTTGACTGTATTTGTATGTTTGTGAGTTTAATATTGTGTAGTTTTATTTTCTTCTTTTCAATATGTATAATTTATTTACTATGTGTAAAGTTTTAAATTTAAACTATATCACATTACTAATAAAGGACAAACCTAGCTAGGGAGCAAGAGAGGAATACACCTAGGCGTTTACATATAGGGAGCGGATGCAGCAGACACTGCTCTGCTAGGGTGAGAAGGCAAGCCTAGCTAGGGAGCAAGAGAGGAATACACCTAGGCGGTCACATATAGGGAGCGGATGCAGCAGACTCTGCTCTGCTAGGGTGAGAAGGCAAGCCTAGCTAGGGAGCAAGAGAGGAATACACCTAGGCGGTTACATATAGGGAGCGGATGCAGCAGACTCTGCTCTGCTAGGGTGAGAAGGCAAGCCTAGCTAGGGAGCAAGAGAGGAATACACCTAGGTGGTTACATATAGGGAGCGGATGCAGCAGACGCTGCTCTGCTAAGGTGAGAAGGCAACCCTAGCTAGGGAGCAAGAGAGGAATACACCTAGGGGGTTACATATAGGGAGCGGATGCAGCAGACGCTGCTCTGCTAGGGTGAGAAGGCAAGCCTAGCTAGGGAGCAAGAGAGGAATACACCTAGGCGGTTACATATAGGGAGCGGATGCAGCAGACACTGCTCTGCTAGGGTGAGAAGGCAACCCTAGCTAGGGAGCAAGAGAGGAATACACCTAGGCGGTTACATATAGGGAGCGGATGCAGCAGACACTGCGCTGCTAGGGTGAGAAGGCAAGCCTAGCTAGGGAGCAAGAGAGGAATACACCTAGGCGGTCACATATAGGGAGCGGATGCAGCAGACTCTGCTCTGCTAGGGTGAGAAGGCAAGCCTAGCTAGGGAGCAAGAGAGGAATACACCTAGGCGGTTACATATAGGGAGCGGATGCAGCAGACTCTGCTCTGCTAGGGTGAGAAGGCAAGCCTAGCTAGGGAGCAAGAGAGGAATACACCTAGGCGGTTACATATAGGGAGCGGATGCAGCAGACGCTGCTCTGCTAGGGTGAGAAGGCAACCCTAGCTAGGGAGCAAGAGAGGAATACACCTAGGCGGTTACATATAGGGAGCGGATGCAGCAGACGCTGCTCTGCTAGGGTGAGAAGGCAAGCCTAGCTAGGGAGCAAGGGAGGAATACACCTAGGCGGTTACATATAGGGAGCGGATGCAGCAGACGCTGCTCTTCTAGGGTGAGAAGGCAAGCCTAGCTAGGGAGCAAGAGAGGAATACACCTAGGTGGTTACATATAGGGAGCGGATGCAGCAGACACTGCTCTGCTAGGGTGAGAAAGAAAGAGAGGAATACACCTAGGTGGTTACATATAGGGAGCGGATGCAGCAGACGCTGCTCTGCTAAGGTGAGAAGGCAACCCTAGCTAGGGAGCAAGAGAGGAATACACCTAGGCGGTTACATATAGGGAGCGGATGCAGCAGACGCTGCTCTGCTAGGGTGAGAAGGCAAGCCTAGCTAGGGAGCAAGAGAGGAATACACCTAGGCGGTTACATATAGGGAGCGGATGCAGCAGACACTGCTCTGCTAGGGTGAGAAGGCAACCCTAGCTAGGGAGCAAGAGAGGAATACACCTAGGCGGTTACATATAGGGAGCGGATGCAGCAGACACTGCGCTGCTAGGGTGAGAAGGCAAGCCTAGCTAGGGAGCAAGAGAGGAATACACCTAGGCGGTCACATATAGGGAGCGGATGCAGCAGACTCTGCTCTGCTAGGGTGGGAAGGCAAGCCTAGCTAGGGAGCAAGAGAGGAATACACCTAGGCGGTCACATATAGGGAGCGGATGCAGCAGACTCTGCTCTGCTAGGGTGAGAAGGCAAGCCTAGCTAGGGAGCAAGAGAGGAATACACCTAGGCGGTTACATATAGGGAGCGGATGCAGCAGACGCTGCTCTGCTAGGGTGAGAAGGCAACCCTAGCTAGGGAGCAAGAGAGGAATACACCTAGGCGGTTACATATAGGGAGCGGATGCAGCAGACGCTGCTCTGCTAAGGTGAGAAGGCAACCCTAGCTAGGGAGCAAGAGAGGAATACACCTAGGCGGTTACATATAGGGAGCGGATGCAGCAGACGCTGCTCTGCTAGGGTGAGAAGGCAAGCCTAGCTAGGGAGCAAGAGAGGAATACACCTAGGCGGTTACATATAGGGAGCGGATGCAGCAGACACTGCTCTGCTAGGGTGAGAAGGCAACCCTAGCTAGGGAGCAAGAGAGGAATACACCTAGGCGGTTACATATAGGGAGCGGATGCAGCAGACACTGCGCTGCTAGGGTGAGAAGGCAAGCCTAGCTAGGGAGCAAGAGAGGAATACACCTAGGCGGTCACATATAGGGAGCGGATGCAGCAGACTCTGCTCTGCTAGGGTGAGAAGGCAAGCCTAGCTAGGGAGCAAGAGAGGAATACACCTAGGCGGTTACATATAGGGAGCGGATGCAGCAGACTCTGCTCTGCTAGGGTGAGAAGGCAAGCCTAGCTAGGGAGCAAGAGAGGAATACACCTAGGCGGTTACATATAGGGAGCGGATGCAGCAGACGCTGCTCTGCTAGGGTGAGAAGGCAACCCTAGCTAGGGAGCAAGAGAGGAATACACCTAGGCGGTTACATATAGGGAGCGGATGCAGCAGACGCTGCTCTGCTAGGGTGAGAAGGCAAGCCTAGCTAGGGAGCAAGGGAGGAATACACCTAGGCGGTTACATATAGGGAGCGGATGCAGCAGACTCTGCTCTTCTAGGGTGAGAAGGCAAGCCTAGCTAGGGAGCAAGAGAGGAATACACCTAGGTGGTTACATATAGGGAGCGGATGCAGCAGACACTGCTCTGCTAGGGTGAGAAAGCAAGAGAGGAATACACCTAGTGGGCTACAGATGGGCTGCAGAGGCAGTAAACGTTTCTCTGATAGGGTGAGAAGGGAAACCTAGCTAGGAACCAAAAGAGGAATATCTCTAGGGAGCTACAGATGGGGTGCTGAGTCAGCAGACGTTGCTCTGCTAGGGTGAGAAGGCAAGCCTAGCTAGGAAGCGAGAGAGGAATACCCATAGTGGGCTACAGGGAGGGAGCGAATGGAGCATACGCTGCTCTGCTAGGGTAAGAAGGCAAACCTAGCTAGGGAGCAAGAGGAATGCCCCTAGGCCGTGACAGAGAGGATGCAGAGGCAGCAGACGTTGCTCTGCTATGGTGAGTAGGCAAGCCTGGCTAGGGAGCAAGAGAGCGATATACCTAGGTGGCTACAAGGAGGATGCAGAGGCAGCAGACTCTGCTCTGCTAGGGTGAGATGGGAACCCTAGCTAGGAAGCAACAAGGGAATACCCCTAGTGGGCTACAGGGAGGGAGCGGATGCAGCAGACCATGCTCTGCTTGGGTGAGAAGGGAAACCTAGCTAGGAAGCAAGAGAGGAATACCCCTAGTGGGCTACAGGGGTTCTGAGTAATGTCCCCTCAAAAATATCGCCATGCAAAAAAATCGCAGAAAAATTGCCGTTTTTGGTGGGGACATTATTACATGGAACATGCGGTGGACACCCCTGCAACCCCTGCTGTCCCTGTCCCTATATATATGGTCACCTTTATAATGTCGCCACAACCTTTTCCCGGCGACATTATATACGGTGACCATATATATAGGGATATTATTACCTGATACCGCTACAGAGAGGGAGCGGGTGCAGCAGGCCCTGCTCTGCTAGTGTGAGAAGGTAAACCTAGCTAGGGAGCAAGAGAGGAATACCCCTAGGGGGCTACAGGGAGGGTGCATAGGCAGCAGCCGCTGCTCTGCTAGGATGATAAGGGAAACTGAGCTAGGGAGCAAGAGAGGAATACCACTAGTGGGCTACAGGGAGGGAGTGGTTGCAGCATACACTACTCTGCTAGGGTGAGAAGGGAAACCTAGCTAGGGAGCAAGAGAGGAATACCCCTAGTGGGCTACAGGGAGGGAGGGAGTGGTTGCAGCAGACACTACTCTGCTAAGGTGAGAAGGGAAGCCTAGCTAGTGAGCAAGAGAGGAATACCCCTGGGGCTACAGGGAGTGTGCAAAGGCAGCAGATGTTGCTCTGCTAGGATGAGAAGGGAAACCTAGCTAGGGATCAAGAGGAATACCCCTAGTGGGCTACAGGGAGGGAGGGGTTGCAGCAGACACTGCTCTGCTAGGATGAGAAGGGAAACCTAGCTAGGGAGCAAGAGAGGAATACCCCTAGGGGGCTACAGGGAGGGTGCAAAGGCAGTAGACGTTGCTCTGCTCGGGTAAGAAGGGAAACCTAGTTAGGGAGCAAGAGAGGAATACCCCTAGTTGGCTACAGGGAGGAAGTGGTTGCAGCAGACACAGCTCTGCTAGGGTGAGAAGGGAAACCTAGCTAGGGAGCAAGAGAGCAATTAACCTAGGCTGTTACAGATGGGTTGCAGATGCAGCAGACCTTGCTCTGCTAGGGTGATCAGGGAAACCTAGCTAGGGAGCAAGAGAGGAATACACCTAGGCAGTTACATATAGGGAGTGGATGCAGCAGACGTTGCTCTGCTAGGTTGAGAAGGCAAGCCTAGCTAGGGAGCAAGGGAGGAATACACCTAGGCGGTTACATATAGGGAGTGGATGCAGCAGACGTTGCTCTGCTAGGTTGAGTAGGCAAGCTTGCCTAGGGAGCAAGAGAGGAATACCCCTAGGGGGGCTACAGGGAGGGAGCGGATGCAGCATACGCTGCTCTGCTAGGGTGAGAAGGGAAACATAGCTAGGAAACAAGAGCAGAATACCCCTAGTGGGCTTCAGGGAGGGTGCAAAGGCAGCAGACGTTTCTCTGCTACAGTGAGTAGGCAAGCCTGCCTAGGCGGCTACAGGTGGGGTGTGAGGCAGCAGATGTTGCTCTGCTAGGGTGAGAAGGGAAACCTGGCTGGGGAGCAAGAGAGGAATACACCTAGGCGTTTACATATAGGGTGCAGAGGCAGCAGGCGTGGCTTTGCTAGGATGAGAAGGGGATTGAGGAAACTCCAGAGCGGTAGAAGTAGGGTTGAGTGTTTCGATCCGAGATATGTGAGATTTTCAGGACCTGAAGACCCTAAGGTGTACCGTAGGTAGGGGTGTCACGGTATTAGTTTTATGACGGTACAATAACCTTCTTGCCAAATGATGGTATATCATGGTTATCGCGGTATAGCAGGTGATGTTAACTAATCTTAACAAATATTTTCTAAAAGGTCATAAATTGTCAGATTTATCATCACAAACAAAACCAGGCACCCAGGGCCAGAATTGGGCTTTTCAATATACTTTCCACTGAAATGCCACCCCTTGCTTCCACCAAACACACCTGTGGAGAGGAGGAGGGGCGGGGGGAGCCCTGCTGCGACTAGCAAAGAAAACTGAATGGCTTTTCTTAAGTGGTCATTTAGGCTTTTAGCCCCCCCACTGGCTACAGGTGAAGATGAACATGTTGCCATTTTGATAACCTGCATGCCACAGATCAATGGAGTCTGATGGTAGTATACGCTTGTGCGCATACACACGAACACGCACTCTCTCTTTACGTTGCAGCCTTTAGTTTACTTGCGGGCCAATTGGTGTTCAGTAATCACGGACATGTTACACCTTGGTATTGCAGCAGGGAATACCCAGAGATGAGTAAATTCCGCAGTGTGACTTATTATATGTAAATTCAATGATGGAACCAGGGAAATCCCCCATTGTCATATGTTTAGAAAACTTTAGCCATTATAAATATATAAACCTCAAAGCCGCCAACCCAAAGTAAGCCCTTTTCCTTCTTGGCACTATATTTATTCTTCCTATTGCTAACATATTGATTTTGTATCAGGCACGTGTGGTTTATGGAATGGCATTTAAAAATTGCTCCAACTGAAACTACTTGGCAGACGGCACATCCAACACTGCAAGACCAAGACTGCACATCACTTGCTTACTGCAGCCTTTCCAAATCAGATTGAAAAGCACACTTAACGGTATGAACGGTATACCGGTATAAACAATGTGACGGTTATTATTGTTCAATTAAGTGGTTCACGGTATCTTTAACGGTATACCGTAATACCGTTACATCCCTAACTGTAGGTAGGTTTGCAAATTTTTCCCCAGTTTGGGGATGTTGTCACTTGGCCTCCATAGAGGGTGAGTTTCTCTGACAGATAATGTGGCTTCCTGGTTGTGATCACTTAGTAAAGCTCTTTATGCAGACATAATTAAGGGGTAACCTGATGGTAGGAGTGATGTAGTCGCATTTTTGTAGTGCTGTGATGAGGCGTGCTGCAGCATGCTGAATGGCTTTCTGGGGCAGGCGTAGCCTCTGGGACTCATTGCCACTGTCAGTTTTAAGATGGCCAGGCTTGGAGAACTATCTTGAGCCTAGTCTGGAGATGAAGGGCTTGATCTAACACAGTAGAGTGATCTGCCATCATGCTGCTTGGGGCTTCTTGATTTGTGTTTTGAATGGGAGGTCACAGTCCATAATAAAGCGCAATGCATGAGAGCTGAGATGCAAGTCTGTCAAACGTCAAATAAGTAAACTCATTGTGGGCTTTGGCATGCTTGGTGTACTTTATTTATTTTAAATAATATTTTTTTTTATAGGAAAGCCCCCAGACGTTCCCCACAGAAAATATACAACCCGCTAGGGAAAAAGTTCCAATACATCTCTTGTAAGGATAGCAAGTTTTATTTCCACACAAAAGGGAAAAAGCCCAACAAATAACTCTGGTGCTGCAGAATGTGCTGGCAAAATCTGCATGAGCAGTACATTAGAACGATACACAGCGTCATTAGTGACGTCTTTACGTACAGTAGAAACTACTGGCTGGTGAGACCCTACGCATAGGTCACCTGCCCCATAGGGGATGCCAGGCCATTGGACCCAGCCCCGTCCGTCCATCTTCCATGCGGGCGATGCTGCAGTCGTCATTGGTCAGTAGGTGGCCAAATAACTATTATATTGCTAACTAAGAAATACACATCTATTTTTATATAACATTGCACCTGGCTGCGAGCAGACGGGCCCAGGGGGAAAGCTGAGGTCATACTAAACTCACACACTTCACTCACTCCCAGATGGGCTAGCATTTCACCAAGGTCTCCCACCCTTGTTTTTTCTGCGCTATCATTTTATCCCTCCCTGCACCTTGCAGCACAAATCACGTGACCTAGGAGTGAATGCAGGAAGGGCCTGCTTTCTGATGTTTCTGATCGATCAGGGGTCTGGGGTTATCTGGTATGTGGGAATTCAGGGGTCCTAAAGCCAAGGCATTGGGGTGCTATAACTTAGGATTGGGACTGAGGGGTTTGGAGGCCAGGGCCGTCCTTCTCATGGGATCGCACCGTTCACAGTCACTCGGTCCTCCTCTTGTGTCCTTGCAGGGCACGTTCCTTCAGGGTGCGAAGGTTGGCAGCATTTTAGGATAAGGGTTTTATGGGGCTGTGTAGCTCTGGCCTTCCTCCTCGGTGTGTGGCATACAACATATTCCCTCGCTCATGTTTGCGGCCTATGTCTGGAGTGCCGACTGTCATGCTACATTTAAGCTTTGTGTCACAATATGGCTGCTAATATCTAGCAAACGGGCTGAAACAAGGATGTCCGCTTGCAACAACTTTTTTTAATTTATACATTTCAAAGGGATTGTGTCCTCTGACGTATTCGTTATCTTTGATGATACGTTTCCAGCTTGCTGGCCTCGGAAATTTTTTCTGTAGAGGGCGCTGCGCGTCGACGTCCGCTGAGTCTATGTCCCTTGACAGCCACCGTATCGGCACCGACGTCATCATGCCCATAAATAGCCACGCGCGGGGTCCGTTGCCCAGTTCTGTTTTTCCGCGCTTCGTGGGGCCTCGGAACGTCGTTGCTCAGTTCAGTCAGGATAACTAACTATATCTACTCGAATATTCCTTCTCTTTCTCGATGGCTTCTTCATCTGAACCGACGACGCCGCGATCCGGCTTCAAGAAATGTCGAGACTGCGGTAAAAAAATGTCGATAACGGATCCACACAGATCTGCTTGTGGTGCTTGGGATCCGAGCACCATTGTTCGGAGTGTGAGGACTGCATGTCCATGACGGCAAAAGCCTTGAAGGAGCGCAAGGGGAAGCTCGAGAGAGGTAAGTCAGTCAAAACCTCCTCGAAAGTTTCTTCGGCTGAGTCAAGGCATTCGTCTCCTCGCCGTCGAAAACATTCCCATTCTAGATCTCGAAGTAGCACCCACCATTCGTCGAGATCAAGACACTCAAAAACGAGATGTCGAAGGTCCCCTTCCTCGTCTTCTGTGTCCCCAGAAAGGGGCTCCTGTCCCACTAAACATAGTTCTCAAGCTGAGTGGGAGGAATTCAGAAAGAAAATGTTAAGCTTCTTCGAGAACGCGGCCTCGACCCCCTCGAAGACAGCTGAGGGTGATACCCCGGGTAGAAAACCCAAAAAATCAAAACGCTGCGAGTCGCAGCACCCGGCAAAACATTCCACCCGAAGCGCCATGAGCCATCGGGTAAGAAGGCACCATCTTCGACGCCGTCGTCGAAGATTCCTTCGACGCACGGATCGGCGCCATCGACGCCGTTGTCGAAGGGTTCCTCGACGCATCGGTCAATCGACTCGACGCCATCGTCGATGCCGACGTCGATGAAAGAGAGGACCAAGGCCACTCCACAGCCAACAGTGATTCCAAGGGCCTCCGGCACGACGCCGAGACCGTCGTCGATGCCCTCGAGTAGGATCCCGATCCTCTTGAGACCCCTTCCAGTTTTTTCGACGCCATTCTCGGTGCCTTCGAAGCCTGTTACATCGGCGTCAACGACATCAACGTTTTCTCGCCCAATAACGACGAGTTTGGCTCCTTCTGCCTTAGAGATGGGTTTTACACCATTTCAGAGGTCAGAGTACCCTGGACTATCTTCAATTTATGAAGAGGGGGAAGATTCTGACCAGGAAACATTTGGGTTACAGAGGACCACACTGCCTATTTCAGAGGATTTCACCTCTGAGGAAAGAAGGCTGAAGGACCTACAGGAGTCACTACATGAGGCAAGTGGGCTGGACACTTCCCCAGAAGTGGAATTTGTTAAGCCAGACCCAGGGGAACATGCCGAAACACCCTATAGAACCCTGATGGCAAGAATTATTGAATTTATGGGTTGGTCTGCGCCTTCACCTGTTTTTCAACAGGATGACCTAACGGACATATTAGACAAAGGCCCACAGGAGGACCCGGTGGTCCCCTTCCATGCAGCCTTACAAAGGTAAATTGCCTCTAAATGTAAACTCCTGAAGTTATCCCTGCGGTCAATAAGATTGTCAGCCAAGTATAGGGTAGCGGCTGCTGACCCTGAATTACTTATCAAAACACCCGACCCCAGAGTGCCTGGTGGTTTAAGCGGCAACTTCATCTAGCAGTAGGACCGCTTACCCTACTGTCCCACAGGATAGAGATGACAAGAGGTACGATTCTATGGCGAAGAAAGTCTTCTCTGCCTGTAGTATGGCGTTGAAGTCCATCAACGCCACCTGTACGCTCGCAAGGTTCAGTCACACACTATGGGAGTGTGCTTCATCAGCGGCTGACTGCATACCCGAAGAAGAGGAAAAGGAAGCCTTCCTTAACATTATTAAAGATGGCAAAGATGCCATGTGCGAATCACTTCAAACTGGCATTGATTCCGCTGACAGTATCAGCAGGGCCATGGCGGCAAGTACAACAATCCGCAGGCATGCGTGGTTGCGAAAGTCGGGCTTTGCTCCACATGTACAGGCCAGGCTTTTGAATATGCCCTTTGACGGCTCTTCATTATTCGGGAAAAAGGCTGATGACAGTATGGAAAAGTTACAGACTTCTAAAGCAGCAGCAAAATCTTTAGGAGCTGCTATCTGCCAAACTCCTTTTCGCTCCTCTGGAACCTCTGGGAGAGGAAAGTCCTTTCGCTATTATTCCGCATTCGGGAAAGGCAGAGGACAGCCGGCTCAAAGAGGCCAAAGGATATCCACCCGAGGTGGACGGGTCAAAAGTACTAAGACCGCAGCAGCAGCAGGTGCCTCTTTACCCTCGGCATCTGCATCAGCCGCCGCTAAACCCCTCTGAGGCCTTCCCACACAATACACCTGTAGGGGGCAGGTTAACTCACCATCTGATGGAATGGCAGGCTATAACGTCAGATGCTTGGGCATTGGAGACAATTGCCCAGGGCTACTGCCTACCCTTTCTACACATTCCTCAGAGTCATCCACCGGGGAACAGCTCTCTAAAAGTTCCAGATCCGCTCCTCTTGCAGGAAATTATAGACCTGCTAGAGAAATGTGCCATAGAACCGGTACCTGTAGCGGACAGGAACAAGGGCTGGTACTCCCCCCTACTTCCTCATACCAAAGAAGGACGGAGGACTGAGACCCATCCTGGGCTTACAAGAATTGAACAGGTTCCTCAGGAAGGACAAGTTCAAGATGGTAACTCTCTCTCAGATCCTTCAGGCCCTCCAGCTCCAGGACTGGCTGGTATCTCTGGACCTTCAGGATGCTTATTTCCATGTGCCAATCCATCTCGCAGGAACACAGGAAATACCTGAGGTTCGCAATTGGCGACTCTCATTATCAATTTCGAGTTCTGCCATTTGGGCTGACCTCCGCCCCGAGGATCTTCACCAAGCTAATGTCGGTAGTGGCGGCGAGTCTAAGGAGGGAAGGGATCCACGTCTACCCCTACCTGGACGATTGGCTGATCAGAGCTGTATCTTCGGAACAGGCCCAGGCCCAGCTAGATTATGTCTGCCACTTCCTTCACAGACTGGGCTTCTCCCTCAACTTAAAGAAGTCACAGATGATACCATCACAGAGACTCCAGTTCATTGGAGCGGTCCTGGACACTTCCCTGGGAAAAGCCTCGCCACCAGAGGTGAGGGCTCAAGATATTCTACAGATGGTCAGCAAGTTTCAAAATGCCCAACGTCTCCCAGCCTTCGACTTTTTGAGGTTGCTAGGCCGCATGGCATCCTGCATCTTCCTTGTGCCAGAGGCTCGCCTGAGAATGAGATCTCTTCAGTGGGCACTGAGAAGTCAGTGGTCGCAATTCTCAGGGAGAATGACAGATCTCCTCCGGATTCCGGACAAGGTAGCCCGCGACCTTCAATGGTGGGCCTATCCAGGGAACATCTTGAAAGGAGAACTGTTTTGGCTGCCATGGCCGGAGATAACAGTAGTCACAGACGCCTCACTCACGGGGTGGGGAGCCCATGCCAACGACTTGACCATCAGCGGTCGTTGGTCTCCATCGGAGTCCAGACTACACATCAACCTATTAGAGCTGAGAGCGATCAGACTAGCGCTGAAAGCTTTCCTGCCATCAGTACAGGGGAGAAATGTCCTGATAATGACGGACAACACGGTGGCCATGCACTACCTCAACAATAGAGAAGGCGTAGGATCACTGCCACTGTGCAGAGAGGCGATGCAACTCTGGTTCTGGGCAATCCAAGAAGGAATCTCTCTATCGGCAGTCCACCTAGCCGGAGAGAAGAACTTGACAGCAGATGCTCTGAGCAGGCAGAGCACAGTCTCCCACGAGTGGGAGCTAGCTCAGGAAGTCCTTCAAGAGATCTTCGCCCTTTGGGGAACCCCTCAGGTGGATCTGTTCGCCACAAGCACCAACAGGAAGTGCGATCTGTTCTGTTCAACGGAATTTCCCCCGAGAGGAGCTCTAGGAGATGCGTTCATAGTGGACTGGGAGTTTCCACTCCTTTACGCGTTCCCACCAGTCCCTGTTATTCCTCAAATGATCAGGAGGTTGAGAAGATTGCGGAAAACCATTATCCTAATTGCCCGGATTGGGCCAGGAGAACGTAGTACCTGGACCTTCTAGATATGTCCATCTGTCCTCCAATACGTCTTCCACTCAAAGAGAATCTTCTCTCGCAGAAGGGAGTTCAGGATCTCCATCCAGACACCAGAACCCTCAACCTTCACGCTTGGCTTCTGAAAGGGTGAGGTACAAGGATTGGGATCTCCCTGATGACGTCATGGAGGTGTTGCTTTCGGCCAGAAGACCGGCACCAAAGTCTTTATACCGCTGCCGTTGGAACAAATTTTGCAGCTGGTGTAGGGAAGAGAATATCGACCCTTTTTCATGTTGTACACCAACAGTGTTATCGTTTCTACTCTACTTGGCAAACTCAGGCCTTCAAGTTGGCACTGTAAAAGGCTATCTCGCAGCGCTTTCTATCTTCAAGTGCACTGCGGAGGAACCATCGTATTTCAAACTTCCTCTAGTGGTACAATTTCTCAAGGGACTAACTAATGTTTACCCTTCAAAACCATTCCGGGTTCCCTTATGGGACTTAAATTTAGTCTTAAACTTCCTAATGGGCACTCCATTCGAACCACTTCACTCTTGCGAGCTGAGATTTCTCACGCTTAAAACGATCCTATTGGTAGCACTAACATCTGCTAGGAGGGTGAGCGAGCTACAAGCTCTCTCCTATAAACCCCCACATACAATCTTCCACAAGGACAAAGTTGTCCTACAGGTGAAGCCTAATTTCCTCCCAAAGGTGGTTTTTGAATTTCATATTACTCAGAAAATGACCTTACCTTCGTTCTACCGTCCTCCCAATCCGGGGAAAGAGGAGGAAAGGCTACATAGGCTGGACCCAAGGCGAGCTCTCAGCTTTTACATCAGCAGAATGGCTAGGATCAGGCAAGCAGACCAACTGTTTGTAGGATACTCAGGTCACAAGTTGGGACTACTCATAACAAAACAAACCATCTCCAGGTGGATTATTTTGGCCATCCTGGAATGTTACAAACTGGCAGGGAAAGAGCCACCCCAAAATCTAAGGGCTCATTCAACCAGGGGTATCGCAGCCTCTTCGGCTCTCCAAAGAGGGGTACCAGTCCGAGACATATGTTCGGCTGCCACATGGTCGTCCGCACATACATTCACAAAATTTTACAATATGGATTCCTCCACTGCTCAAGAGACCAGATTTGGCAATCCTAAATGGATACATAACATTCTCACTCCCACCTCCAATTACATGCCACTGCTATGGGAGTCTATCAAAGAGAAGGAATACGTCGGAAGACACAATCCCTTCGAAGAACAAGTTACTTCTTACCTGGTAACGTTCTTTCGACGGGATGATCCTCCGATGTATTCCTTATCGCCCCTCCCAACCATCCCCGCAGTGATACTTCCCTTGTGGTTGCAGCTTATGCTCCTTCAAGGTCAATAACCAATTCAGACATGACTTTTCTTATGCTACAAAACGGAACTGAGCAACGGACGCAGCGCGTGGCTATTTATGGGCATGATGACGTCGGCGCCAATACGGTGGCCGTCGAGGGACATCGACTCGGCGGACGTCGACGAGCAGCGCCCTCTACAGAAAAAAATTCCGAGGCCAGCAAGCTAGAAATGTATTATCAAAGATAAGGAATACGTCGGAGGAACATCCCGTCGAAAGAACGTTACCAGGTAAGAAGTAACTTGTTCATCTGATTTACCAGAACATCATTCGAAAATAATAGCCAATCCACCGAAACTGAACCATACTAAAGTATTGCATATTTTATATGCAGACGACCTGGTATTTATTGATAAAAACGAAAATAGGACTTCAAATGAGCATCAACAATCTTGTAGAGTGTATGGGGAAAAAACGATCTTAGAATAAACATTAAAAAAATAAAGTAATGACACTAACACTGCTCAAAATAAATTAAAACACCTAGTCCTGTTTCTCAATGGAATCAAACTCGAAACAGTAACAACATTTAAATATTTGGGAGTGACGATAAATCAATCAGAAATAGAAAAACAATGGGTAGAGAAAACAAAAGAAAAAGCTCTATCCCTTGCACGTCAAGGAAAGATGTAACATCAGAAGTATGGATCTTATTCACTTAAGCCAATTATAGCCTTTTATACACAGAAGATAACCGCTGTTGTAACATACGGCGCAGAAACAATGCTGAATGCCCCACAGGACATGTGGCCAATGCTGGAGGGATTAATATGGAGGAAAATACTATCGCTCCCCCAGACCTTTCCAGCACCAAGAATACATCACAAATTAGCATTACTATCCTTGGAGACTCTGAAAAGCTGGAAATCCCTCATGCTATTCAGAAAGACTTGCATCATGGACAGAATACCAGCAATTGACATCATGCGCAGTAAAATGCCGACCTCAAACGTCACAGTGCTTAACATGTGGAAGGAAGCTTGCATAAATCTATTGAAACGGGAAGAAATCCAACTAGAAATGCTCCTTAATAGACCGCAAAAAGCCAAACTGACCCTGCAATTAACTGATTGGACACAAATGCTTAAACAAAACACAATCTATAAATCATCTTTAACACAAGATATTGACGTTCGAGGACTGCATCAATTGCCACAGTATCTCAAACAGTTTCCAGATCGGTCGATCAGAAACCAGTTTCTAAGGTTACGACTAAACATTTTACCGACTAGAGAACGAATGACCAGGATGAAACAATTGCCTGCTGACCTTTTCTTCTGTCGATTTTGTCAAGATAAAAATCAGGTAGCGTCATTATACCACATTATTATGGACTGTTCAGCCCTCAACAACAAAAGACAATTGTTTAGACAGATATGGTTGCAGCAGAGTATGCCCCTTGATCCGGCTCATCAGTGGTCAAAGATAATATCAGGAAGCAACAAGAAATTAACTATAGCAATCATCCGATTTTGGGGATCACTAATGAATACCAGCCCCATGGAAGAAGACCGTAAAATGCAGTGAAACTAATGTGACATTTGTGGTTTAGATAAATGTGGGATACAGGATGAATAAGAAAAATGTAGGTTTGTAATTAAGAATTTTGTATGGAAATGGAAATGGAAATGAGTGAAAATGTTTGATGCTAAACTAAATCATTAAATTAAAAAAATTAAAAAAATATCTAGTATGGCTACTATTCCCCCATGTGCTTTACACCAACAAAATCATACAATAATGTGATTGTGCGTAATTTGTCTTGTAAATAGTCAGTGCCTTGATGATAATAGGCGCGGTGGGCTAAACGTAGGGACTTTAACTTAAATCCGTTTGACCACTGGAATCCAATGGAGGGCCCTAAGCGCTGGACTAATATGGGCACCATAAGGAGCTTCAGTAGGTACCCTGGCAGCCATATACTGTAAAAGCTGTAAAGGATGTAGAAGTGTTCTAAAAAAACAAGTGACCAGTCTTGCACATGGCACTGACCTGTGGGGCCATTGAAAGTGAGGCAGAAAAAACAACTCCCAAATTCTTGACCACCGTCACTGGAGCAGAGATATCACCAAGTGAAGAGGGCCAAAAGGACTGAGTCCGAAGAATAGAATCAGAGGGGGAACCGACCACCAGACTCTCCGTCTTGTCCCCATTAAGCTTCAGCCAGTTCTGGTCCATCCATCTCTTCACAGCCTCCAGGCAAGTGCAGAAATCCGAAGACACCCTGGCCTGTTCAAGATCTAACTTACGAATAACACCGGAACCTGTGGGAGCGGATGAGGTCCAACAATGGCCGAACATAGGTGTTAAACAAAATTGGGGACACAGCGGATCCTTGAGGGACACCACAGGAAAGTAAATGTGAAGGGGAGTGAAAAGAAGAAAGAAAAAGAGATTGGCCTCTATCCACTAGGAAAGATGAAAACTAGGCAAGGACTGGACAGGAGAGGCGCCACTCCACCCTTCCATCACACATTCGTGTGATGGAAGGGTGGAGTGGTCGATGGTTTCAAATGCTGCATATAGATTGAGTAATATTAAGGCTCCTACCTCACCCCCGATCTACCAGCATAGCCGGATCATCAAGTACAGAAGGACACTCTCCGTTCCATGGCCCGGTGGGAAGCCCGACTGGAAGGGGTAAAAAGAAAAACGAGGTTTCCAAGAATGGAGAGAGAAGGGAGGGGATACCAAAGTCTCCAAAATCTTCATAGAAAAACGTAGAGGAGAAATAGGGTGATAGCCAAGACAATCATCCAGTGAGGGTTTTTTCAAGAGAGGCATCACTGTGGCTTGCTTAAGATCTCTAGGGATAATACCTGTCTGACGGGAAAAATGGACCGCCTTAGTAAACCAAGGACTAATGGAAGGCATAATTTCCTTGATCACACCAAGTGGCACTGGATCAGCTTTAGCCAATCAGCTTGGGATGATTCAGTGCCCTACATCCTCAGTGGAGAATTCTGGAAAGGAGGCCCATAGATGTGGGGCTGAGACCTCACCCTCTACACTAGAAGCATGGGACATGTGACCGCCATTTGTAGAAATAAGTCAGCGGATGTTTTCAATTTTAGTAATGAAGAACTGTGACATTGAGTTGCACATGTGTTGAGATGGTACCACACTGGATGTAAAACGCGTAGATGAGGAAAATGACTTAACCACATAAAATGGTTATTTAGCTTTTTTAAGGCCAACTCAACTTTAAGTGAAAAAAAGCTTGTTTAGCAGTTCTAATGGCTGCATGATAGTTTCGGGTAGCCTGACGAAAGACCCATTTCTGCGTAGGTTCATAGGATATACGCCATCTACGTTCAGCTTGTCTGACCTACAAATGAAGGATTTTTAAATCAGCCATGTACCATGGGGTCAACGTGCACTTCTTGGAGTGAGTGGTTTTCAGAGGCGCCACATCGTCTGCCACCTCAAGTAACATCTGAGATTTTAAAAAAGATAAATCCACGAAAGAAGCAGCCGGACATGTCTCATTAATTAAAGACGATCTATGTGCATGGTCTGCAGAGCGCCAATCGCGTTTCCTAGATGGGGCCACCTTCAGTGGATAGGAAGCCGCAGTGCAAGAAGCAGCAAATGGAATTATGTAATGATCTGACCAAAACATGCTGAGCCGGAGCATCGGCTACAAAGGTTTCAGTGGAGAGGATAAGATCTAAAATACCTTCCTTCACATGGGTAGACTTGTATTTGTGAGTAAGGGAGATTATATCTAATATTGAGGTCTCCCAACAATATTAGATATGAAAATCATTACTTCAAGAGACGCGTGTCATATGCATATTGATGTATCTTTGTCGGTGCTGGCGAGGCGCTACCCCAGAGTTTGCATGCAGAGGTTGAAGAACTATGCAGGTGACTGAGCCATGTTGTGATCCCTCAGGGCCGATCAGGATGATTTGGAGGCACCCTAACAACGGGGCTGGTTGAGTAGGCAGTGGTCCCCTTGTCCAGGATGTCTAGGACATTATCGATAACCTGGATGGTGGCCGTCTGTGGTTCTGCACCATGGCTAGAATATGGATTGGAAGCCCTGTTGGAACTTGTGCCGAGTGATGCCTTCATGCAACTAAATGGTGACTCTTCTCGATTGCTCCGCGATGGAAGGGCAGTGCTGTGATGGGACTATAGTTGGTGTTAGGCAGAATTGCAGGCAGTACCCACTGGGACCACTACCCACAATTAGGACTACAGGTGTTAGCCAAACCAACCTTTGGTATAAGTCTGTACCATACAGATTTTGGTAGCGAGCTGAGCAGCCAGGCTTATCTCAAGAGTGAATGTGAGCAGTACAAGTGGTTACACAGAGGACTTTCAATCGCAGTGGTTCAAGTAAACACTTATACTCAAGGTTTCTTGGTCAAAACACTTATTAATTTATACACAATCATTTAGAAAACATTTGACTAGAAGAAGGCAACTTAATATTATAAACCAGTACACTTCAATACAAAATTCTAAGGTTTTGAGACAGTTTGAGCTACCCAAAATAGGAGCCAAATGGCAGTTCAGTTACTTTAAAAGGAGAAAAAGGCACAAGGTAAGTAAAATAGATCATATATACTTTTTAGACAGTGCAAATAGTTTCAGTTCACCACCATCACAGTCAGCCAGCCAATCACGTCACAGTGCATTTGGGTCTCCTAAGAGACTAAGCACAGGGAGTTTCAGGCACCTCCCTCACTTTCTGGCCACCCCAGGCACTCAGACGACAGAGGCGGTCTTTAGTCCTGAAGCCTGCCAAAGGCATACGAACAAAGGGACCAAACCTGGTTTGGCGCGTAGAGACAAACACTAGAAGGACCTTTCTAAAAAGAAACGGCAAGAAAAAGACCGGGACCTGTTTAAACAAAGGGGCTTAAGGCGCCATCTTGAAAAACATGGCTCCCGTGATTTTTTGCTACCGGTGTTCGCAGTCGGGAAAAATCATGTTAGTTCATTGTAAAACCACTGCCATTAGCCTTTTCAATAGGAAAGTGTAGCATTTGACTGCTACATGAGTAGTTAAACACAGGGGATACTATGTAACCCCTCCAGCACTCCATTGTAAGATGGTGTGTGCTGGGTCTATACATTTGGAAAGACTAGTAAAGTCAATTTCACTTTACATTCTCTGTGAAACAGTAGTTTACCCCAGAGAAGGTATTAAACCTTTGGGAAGTCTAAAGAGACATCACTGTGTCACTGCACTGAGGGTGCTGTATAACACACATGAAAAGGTGATGCCTATGAAGTTATCTAAAACTCCATAACCAAAGAACACAAATGTAAAACACACATCAAAATACATCAGAGTGGGCAAAAAAGGCTCACACTTTCCAGGTAAAAAAAATCAAGTCCTCAAAAATCCAGCAAAGTTGCTGGGGGTCTCTAAGGTGAAGGGAATTGGCACATTTATGACAATTCCCCCTAACACTCGTCCCCCCCAGACTAAGGGACAGGAGGATTTAATCCACCCCTGGATGAATCTCCTTACTCCAGTTGATCAAACATTCTGGAGAGACCATCAGCATGTTGGTGATTACACCCCGACCTGTGTTCAATGGTAAAATCAAACCCCTGTAGGCTAATTGGCCATCTTAACAATTTAGGATTTTCCCCCCTTCATCTGCATTAACCATCTCAAGGGTTGGTGGTCAGTCTGAATCACAAAAGTAGATCCATACAAGTATGGTCTAAACTTCTTCAGTGACCACACAATAGCAAAACATTCTCTTTCAATGGTTGCCCAACTTGTTTCTGGTTCCTTCAGCTTTCTGCTGATGAAGCAGAGGGGGTGCTCCCTACCTTTCTCATCCAGCTGACTCAGAACTGCACCTATACCTGTATTGGAAGCATCTGTTTGCACAATGAATGTGTGGCTGTAGTCAGGAGCTCGTAGGACTGGAGCTTGACAAAGGGCTTTCTTAAGTCCTTCAAATGCCTTGTTGCACTCCTCATTACATTTGACCTTTTTAGGAAATATGGGAGAGGAGACCACTTTCAAGGGAGAAACTATGGACCCATAGTTCTCAATGACGTTCCTATAATAACCAGTGAGACCTAGGCAGGATCTCACTTTGGTTTGAGTAGTAGGGGTGGCCCATTCTTGTACAGCTTGTACTTTGCTAGGCAATGGCCTTATTTCACCTCCTCCTACCTCATATCCAAGGTAGACCACTTTGCTCTGACCAATTTGACATTTATTTGCCTTTATGGTCAGATGGCCTGCTCAAGAGCCTGCGAAACATATCCTAAGTGGTCAATGTGTTCTTCCAAGTAGGCCTGAACACTGCAATGTCATCCAAGTATGCCATGCAGAGGTCCTCCATCCCATTCAGAACTTGATTAACCATCCTTTGGAATGTAGCAGGTGCATTCTTTAATCCAAAAGGCATTACCGTAAACTGGTAGAGGCCTACTGGGGTTGAAAATGCACTTTTCTCCTTGGCATCATCTGTCAGAGCTATTTGCCAATAGCCTGACTTTAGGTCAAATGTGCTGAGGTACTTGGCTGAACCAAGTTTGTCCACCAGATAACCTGTTCTTGGTAAAGGAGGGGCATCAGTCTTAGTGACTGCATTTAGAGCTCTATAGTCCACACAGAATCTCAACTCCTTGGAATCTGCCTTTGGTATTGGAACAATTGGACTAGACCATGGACTGGTAGAGGGTTCTATTACCCCGAGATCAAGCATCTTGTTGACCTCTTCCTTTATGTGGATTCTGACATAATCTGACATCCTGTAACCTCTGCTTTTAACAGGTAAACAGTCACCAGTGAGAATATCATGCTGGCCCCAAGGGGCCAAGTCTGGTGATAGTGAAAACAGGGAGGCAACCTGATTTAACAGAAACTTGCACTCCTCCTGTTGGTCGAGTGTCAAATTAGAAGAGAGATTAACTCCTATCTTTTCATCTAAAGGTAGTCCCCTGAGGAGATAAGGTAGAGGTTCACTCTCTTCCTCCTCTTGAGCTGAAGCTAGAAGCAAATCTCCCACTTCTGGTCTGGTGACATAAGCTTTAGACAGTTGGTGTGAAAGACCCTGGGGGCCTCCTTAGGATTGCCTAAGTCCACCAGATAGGTGAACTCTCCAAGTCTTCCCACAACCTTGATGGGTCCTATCCATTTGTCCTGTAAGGCCCTCTGCCTTGTAGGAACCATAATTAAAACGTGCTGGTCTTGGGTAAACTCAACCATGTTGGCCTTCTGGTCATGCAATGCTTCACCAGAGCCTGACCTGCTTTTAAGTTATCAGATGCTTCTGTCATCGTGTGTGTCATTCTCCTCCGGAGACCTAACACATAGCCAGTGACTCTCACTGGCTTGGGAGAAGGAGCACTCTCCAACCCCTCCTTAATTGCGGTTAATGAACCTCTAACTGGATGACCATAGAGAAGCTCGAAGGGACTAAATCCAACTCCCTCCTGAGGGACTTCTCTATAAGCAAATAGAAGGCTTGGAAGTAGAAGGTCCCACTTTCGTCTAAGGGGTTCCTCTAAAGCACCTATCATGCTCTTCATAGTACGGTTAAACCTCTCTACCAATCCATTTGTCTGTGGATGTTAGTCAGTTGAGAACTTGTAAGTCACTCCACAGTTTTTCCACATGGTCTGCATGTAGTGGGACATAAGGTTTGATCCCCTGCCAGAGATGACTTCCTTAGGAATACCTACCCTGGTAAAAATACCAAGTAGGGCCTTAGCTGTAACAGTCCTCATAGGTATGGCTTCAGGATACCTAGTAGCATGGTCTACTACAACCAATATAAATTGATTGCCTGAAGAGGTTGGAGGGTCTAAGGGACCAACAATGTCGATTCCCACCCTCTCAAAAGGGACTCCCACCACCGGGAGGCGCACCAAAGGTGCCACATTCTTGTCTCCACTCTTGCCAGAGATCTGACAAGTGTGACAGCTCCAACAGAATTGATCTACATCAGACCCCAATTTAGGCCAGTAGAAATAAAGAGAAAGCATTTACTTGGTGGTCTTGAAGCTCAAGTGACCAGCCAAAGGAATCTCATAGGCTAACTGTAGGAACTGGTGTCTTGTCTCTAGAGGCACTACACATCTTCTGTTGTCCCCCGGGATAGACTCAGTTGGTTCACTGTATAAGAGGCCATCTTCACAGTACAACCTATGCTTCCCTAGCTCTTGCCCGTCCAGCTTGGAAGCTGCTGTTGGCGAAGACCCTCAAGAGTAGGACACACTCTCTGGCCTCTGCTAAAGTATGCTCTACAGGGGCCACCTTCTGCCAGTAAAGGCTGCAGCTCAGGATGGTCTGCAGGATCCAGATCTCCAACAGGGGCAAGGTCTTCTTCCAGCTCTGAATCCTCAGCAGCTGATTCAACCACACAAGGATGTTCCTTGCACTCAGCCTTAGCTGGTGGAGTAGTCACAGGTGTGACCTTGGACAGTCCTCTCAGGGATGTCCTTGTTGGTAGCACAGGAGTGCTTTCTGACTTTTTCCTTGAGGGCTTGGGTTTCCCCTTTGTCTCATTCTTCCTTGAAATATCAGTTAGTAGCTGCTGTGGGCTGGGTGTTCTAGACTCTTCTGTAACATCCTTTAGAGGGCTACTTAAGGTACTCTCACTTGCTCTCCTTGTCTGTTCCTGTTTCCTTTTGCTGGGAGGCCGGGGTGCTTGATACAACTCCAAAGATTTTAAGTCATTCCCCAACAGGACTCTCCCAGGCACTTCTGTCTGTACACTAACAGGTATATTGACAGTCATGTTGTTGCACAGGATGCGAGCTGGTAGTCTAGGAAGCATTTGGACAGGGCCTCCAGCAAGCTTAATGAAGCATTTGGGTGCCTTAGCAACATCCTCAGCTTTGAAAAAATATTCATCCACTACAGTAATGCTGGCCCCAATGTCTCTAATGGCAGGGGTATCCTGACCATTAAAAGTACACTGTCTTGTAATATTTCTTGGTGTTATCTGGAATCGAATTATAGACATCTAAATTCTGCTGCTCCCACAGACCCAGGGACACTAAAGAAACACTGGCAGATACTCCAATGGGGTCTTCAGCCAGTACCTGAAAGTTGCCACTTGTCACATGTACTTCTCCCTCTGGGGAGAAGGCTAAGGAGACAGCGTGGACCACTGAAGGTTTACCCTTGCATCTGGGATCCCCTTTGACATGGTCGGTAGACCCACAAGCATAACATTTTCCAAATGTTTTGACAAATGGGGGGTCTCTGTTGACCTCCCCCTTGTTTGGCACCATAGGTCTCACTAGACTGATTCTGTTTCCCTTGTGGCTTACCCTTTTTATGTTTGGGGCCCTCTTTTGGATTGGAGGTATTTGAATTCTCTTTGCCATCTTTCTTGTGCTGTTCCCCTCATCCTTTTTATGAGTGACCCCTGAATCCTTGTGAGTAACCCTGTTGGCAACCCACAAGTCGGCAGCCTTTGCTAACTTCTTTGGATCAATTTCCTTAGTCGGCCAAGTGCTGTCTCAGCCCAGGAGAGCAGGCTTCAAAAATAGATTCTAACAAAAATACATTTCTCATTCCTTCAAAAGTGTTAACTCTGTAACCCTGTACCCAACCATCTAAGTTTTTCAAACATTTGCACACCCAGGAAGCCATCATGCTTCTTGAGGGTCCTAAACCTCTTAGGGTACTGGGAAGGAGTTTTCCCAAATCGAGCTATCAAAGCTAGCTTCACATTTTCATACTCCAATCTTTCAAGTTCTCCCACCTCAATTACAGCATCAGTTGCAACCTGGGGAGTCTAGACAAAAGCCAAGGAATCAACCGATTCCCTGTGAAACCCTGAATCCCATAGTTATACTCTAAAGAAGCTGTGAGTATGTATGAGGTGAGACTTTTGGTTGGCTGCTTTTGGCATGTGAGGCCTCTTAGGACTGGAAACCTAGAAGACTCTGGGAGAGAAACATTTTCAAGAGACAATTTCTTCATTTCAAGTTCCTGATTCAATTCCATTTCTCTGAGCCTGAGTTCCTAATGTTTACTTTCAGTTTGGATTTGAATTCTTTTGAATTCTAACTCAAGTCTCATCTTTTCAAGAGAGACAAATTCTGGACTCAGTACTGCACCTGGTAGGGTCCCTGTGGTTATAGTTTGAGGAGCTAAAGCAAGTAGAGCTGCAGTGGGGCTCACATCCTGAGACTCCTCGGACTCTTCTAACGCATCAATAACATTAGAGCTTGACTCTGAATCATTATCATCCTCGTCAACATTATCCACATTTGCTGGGCGCTAGGGGTTATAGCTCTACCTCCCAGTCTCCGATGATTCAACAATTTCTCAATCAATTCATTTTTCTTGCCCTTCACAGAGAGAGACCTCACTTTACACATATCTTTCAGTTGTTCTACTGTTCGAATGATCAGGGCTTCCTGTTTGAAGTTATCCATATCTGGCATTATAAAACAATTGCTTTTCTAGTGATGCTTATCCTTGTGAAGGTTATTTGAACAAAAGTAAGAGCAGCACTCTCAATGTAATAACTATACATTATCCTCACCGCTGTACACCAGTGTTGGGCAGAATTGCAGGCAGTACCCTCTGGGACCACTACACACAATTAGAACTAAAGGTATTAGCCAAACCAACCTTTGGTATAAGTCTGTACCACACAGATTTTGGGAGCGGGCTGAGCAACCAGGCTTATCTCAAGAGTGAATGCGAGCAGTACAAGTAGTTACACAGAGGACTTTCAATCACAGTGGCTCAAGTAAACACTTATACTCAAGGTTAATTGGTAAAAACACTTATTAATTTATTGCACAATCATTTAGAAAACATTTCACTAGAAGAAGGCACATTAATATTATAAACCAATACACTTCAATGCAAAATTCTAAGGTTTTGAGACAGTCTGAGCTCCCCTGAAATAGGAGCCAAATGGCAGTTCAGTTACTTAAAAAGGAGCAAAAGACACAAGATAAGTAAAATAGATCATATATACTTTTTAGACAGTGCAAATAGTTTCAGTTCACCAGAAGAGTTCATTCAAGTCAATAGGCCAGGCCACAGTCAATGGGCTAGTGTTCTGGATAGGAAAGAGCAGTTCTGGTATCAAACGGTAAAGTCTTTACGAAAGTTCTTAGAAGTAGTTTAGGCGAAAAGAAATCATATGTTGGCTCACAAGCTGATTAGGCTTGCAAGTTGGGAAAGTTTCACAAACTTTCACTGCGAGAGTGGCGTTCTCTCAATCGGGTTGGCACAGTAACTTTGTATGAAGAACAAAATGCAGCTGAAGACGTTGGTTCCTGGCAGGTCCTGCAGCTCTCACTGTTCCTGAGCCTAGCCTGGACAAGAGAGAGGACGTCGGGGGACTCCTGCACTGCACCTGGATCGTCGAAAATGCAAACAAGATGGAGTCACTTCAGTTCCAGTAGCTGTAGATGAAAGCGCACAAACTGGTGTCCCTCTCCCTGGTTAATCCTAACCAGCCTTGAGAATGTAATCCAGGTGGCTTGTGAGTCGATTGGTCCCACCAACTCAAAAGGAAGAAGTCGTCCTTGAAGGGGCTTCTCTGTCGAGATGAACTTGGCAATTCGGACCTGCAGCAGGGCTTCACCGGGCAAACCAACGGTACAGGAGTTGCAGCAGCCTTCCTCTTCCAGCTCATCTTCGTTTCTTTCGTTCGAGTGGTCGACTCTGCTTTCCAGACTTTCCAGTCCTGGAGACTCGCCCTTTAAACAGTTCTCTCTCTAGCTGTTACTCACCCAGCAGGGTGGCCTTCCTTGCCAGACAGTCTGCAGGCCAATCACGTCAGAGTGCATTTGGGTCTCCTAGGAGACTAAGCACAGGGAGCATGTGCTTTCCAAAAAGAAAACTGCAAAAAAAAGACAACCAGGGCCTGTTTAAACAAAGTGGTATAAGGCGCCATCTTGAAAAACATGGCTCTCGTGATTTTTAGCTACCGGTGTTCGCGGTCCGGAAAAATCATGGAAGTTCGTTGTAAAACCACTGCCACCAGCCTTTACAATAGTACAATAGGAAAGGGTAGCATTTGACTGCTACATGAGTAGTTAGACACAACGGATACTATGTAACCCCTCCAGCACTCCATTGTAAGATGGTGTGTGCTGGGTCTATACATTTGGAAAGACTAGTAAAGTCAATTTCACTTTACAGTCTCTGGGAAACAGTAGTTTATCCCAGAGAAGGTATTTAAACCTTTGGGAAGTCTAAAGAGACATCCCTGTGTCACTGCACTGAGGGTGCTGTGTAACACACATGAAAAGGTGATGCCTATGAAGTTATCTAAAACTCCATAACCAAAGAACACAAATGTAAAACACAGCAAAATACATGAAAGAGTGGGTAAAAAGGCTCACACTCTTTCCAGGTAAAAAACTCAAGTCCTCAAAAATCCAACTAAGTTGCTGGGGGTCTCTAAGGTGAAGGGAATTAGCACATTAAGAGAATTCTCAGAAAATACTCACAGGGAACCCCTGTGAGAACCACAGGCTCTCTTAAATGCCCTTATGAGGGCTTATGACAAACCTTTCTAAATTTACAACACCGTCAATATTGCGTAAATACTATTTTGTGTATTTACAAGGAAAACTCTTATTACAAAATGTGGACACAGTTGGTTCTTTACGTTGAGTAGATATATAAAGCAACAAGGCAGTGCTCTGCTGACATGGGTTTGTTCAATGCCTATGCATTTCGGATTAAATCCATCCTCAGGGCCAAACTGTATATAGATAATTCACACAATGGTACATAAAGGAAATTAGATGAGATCATCATCATCATTAATAATACAACAGTAGTTTATAACAGGAATTCAATACAAAATAAATATACATCATATACATTGAAAATACATAGAGAACAACCAAACAGAAACAATAAGTTGCATGAGCAAATCTAAATTCATATCTTCAAATCAAAATCACCTTTACCTTTGCCTCCACTGCTAGGTCAGACTGGAAGTGAACAAAAATTGATGAGCGCTGGTCTGCATCTACAAAGTAATAGTACAGGTCCTGGTTACACTCCCTGCGCATACATGTATCAGTGGTGTGATAATCAAATTGTATGCACATGAAGATGTGTAGCTCACCAGTGATGCACACTAGTATAGACCCACTCCTCACTCGATGCGAAACGGCGCTGCCGAACCTACGCACATAGTTAAATGAGCATGGGGTCCCTGTGACGTCACGCGCCACAAAACTTTGGTCATGCCATCTGTGATGTTTGTGGGTTTCTAGAGCATTGGGAGAAAGATTCACATTTGTAATGTGTCTGTGAAGGTGCCTTGCGTGAGGGATGTGTTGATGACTTTAAAGAGAGATGCAATTGTTTCCTCTGTGATGACCTTCACAATAGCAGCAGTGAGGATGTTTTTGTAGTGCTTAATCTGTGATGACCTTCACAATAGCAGCGCTGAGGATGTTTTTGTAATGCTTAATTTATGATAACCTTCAAAATAGCAGAGGTGAGGATGTCTACTTTGTAGTGCTTCCTCTGTGATGACCTTCACATCACAATACCAGAGGTAAGGATGTCTACTTTGTAGTGCTTCTTCTCTGATGACCTGCACAATAGCAGAGGTGAGGTTGTCTACTTTGTAGTGCTTCCTCTGTGATGACCTTGACATTATAATACCAGAGGTAAGCATGTCTACTTTGTAGTGCTTCTTTGGTGTTCTACAGTCATTTCTTTTTGTACTTGCTCACTCATACTCGTAATCTTGCGTACCTCCGCAATCACAAAGTTAGTATCTTTGAGCAGCGGCACTGGTGTCATTGAGTCTTCCTTGAAACTCCCTGAATTACATCTGGACAAAGCATCTGCTTTTCCGTTCTGCCGCCGGGCTTAAAAGTAATCATAAAATCAACTGAGCGAAGAACAGAGACCATCATAGCTGACACGGCTTTAAAGTTTTGGCAGAGCGCAAGGAGGTCCAATTTCGATGATCTGTGAGTACCGTTAGTTTATGTCGCGCTCCAAGTAAATAGTGCCCCCACTCTCCAAAAGCAGCCGTAATTGCCAGCAATTCTCTGTGAGAGATGGTGTAATTCTTTTCAGTGCTTGAAAACTTCTTGGAAAAGAAGGCTACATGATCTAACTGGCCTGTAATCGGACGCCTCTGTGAAAGCGCTGCTCCCAAAGCCACATCAGAAGCATCTGCTTCTACAAAAAACGGTTGTTCCACATCAGGATGTAATAATATAGGTCTAGTGGTGAACTTGTTCTTTAAGAAGAGAAATGCCTCTTCAGCTTCCTTCTCCCAAACAAATTTCACACCGTTCTTCAATAATCGTTTAATGGGAGTTACCACTGCTGAGAAGTATTGAGTGATTCGGCGATAGAAGTTAGCGAACCCAATGAAGCTTTGCACATCTTTCACACAAGTGGGAGTTGGCCAATCTAACACTACCTTAATCTTGCTGAAATCCTCCATCTCCAGTCCGGCAGGAGAAATCGCAAACCCCAAGAATTCCACCCTAGTCGTGTGAAATTGACTCTTCTCCAACTTGGCGAATAAATGGTTCTCTCGTAACTTCAACAATACTTTTCGGACATGCTCCTGATGCTGATGTTCCTCTCGATAAAGTATGAGTATATCATTGATATAAACTATTACGAAAACATTTAGGTATTCCCGGAGAACCTCGATGAAATATTGAAATGCTGCTAGCGTATTGCAAAGCTTGAACGGCATGACTTGATATTCATACAAACCAAAACGAGTTTGGAACGCCGTCTTCCATTCGTCCCCTTCTCTGATTCTTACCAAATGATAAGCTCCACGTAGGTCAAACTTAGAGAATATCTTGTCAACCTGAATAGTATCCAACATTACAGAAATCAATGGAAGCGGGTAGCGATTCTTGATCGTAATCTTGTTAATGGCTCTATAGTCAATACAAGTTCTTAAACTTTTATCCTTCTTGGGCACGAAGAATAATGGGGACACTGCTGGAGATTTAGAGTGACTTATGAACCCTTTCTCAAGGTTTTCCTGCAAATATTTCTTCAGATGTTCATTCTCCCTTTCAGTCAACGCATATATTCTGCCGCAAGGAATTGGTGCCCCCTCTTCCAAATCGATCTTGCAATCATACGGGCGGTGCGGTGGTAACTCATTTTCCTCTTCACTAAAGACATCCTCAAACTCCTGATAGCACACCGGCAATGTTCCTACCACTGCGTCAATTACATGTTCTTCTGCCATACCACCCGCTAAAAACTCACCCAGACTCTCACCTTTTCCAGTTTTACACTCCTCCTATGCCTTTACACATTGTTCCTGGCAAAATTTGGATCTAAATTCTACTGTTCTTTTGTCCCAGTCAATCAGAGGGTTATGCAAGGTCAACCAGGGCATACCCAGAATTATCTGCAGTTGGGGTGCATCTATTAACTTATACACGATCCGTTCCCAATGATTTCAGAAATCTTCAACCCTAGAAATTCTGTCATTTGTGTAATAAGTACTGAAGTGAGCTGGGTCCCATCAACAGCCCTGACCTGTTCTGGAACCTCCTTAGCCACTAGTGGCACCCGTAAATGAAATGCCAAGACCTTATCCATGAAATTGCCCGTCACCCCTGAATCAAGCACACAAGGACCCCCACATTTCAATCCACCCTTCCAATACAAGGATACGTTAATTCTAATGTGCGGCACAGCAGCTTGAATTGTGTTGGCCACCATCTGACCTCTTCCATCTCTGGGGAGTTCTGGGGCAATTTCCAACAAAACGGCCACTATCTCCACAATATAAACAAAGATTCTCCTTTCGTCTTTTCTCCTTCTCTTCTTTTGTTAAGGAAGGCCTAAACTGTCTTTCTCTACCCAGACCTTTAACCTCCCTTTGAGCTATATCCCCTCTTGGTCGCTCACTTCGAACCCAAGCCTTCCCTCTGGGGCCAACCTCCTTCTCTCCTGACGTCTCTCACACAATTGCATCTAGTTTCAACCCCAGAGTGATAAGCTCCTCACTAGAGTCGGGTCTCTCCACTGTTGACAAAGCGTCTTTCAATTCTTCTTGCGAACCCCTATAGAAAAGAGATGACCTTTTCTCCTCTGGCCAAGCACTCTCCAATACCAGTGCTCGAAATTGTGTAATATAGACCGATAACTCCCTATTTCCCTGTTTCAATTCCATGAACTCATTGTCTACACTCTGGTTCAAAGTTCGCCTATCAAACATTTGACTGAATTCGACCTTAAATGCTTCCCAATTCTCTAATACTGTAGCCCCAGCTCCTATCAAAGGAACGGACCAAGCTGCCGCTTCACCAGACAAATAGGAAATCAAGAAAGCCACCTTAGCCCTCTCATTGGGAAACCACTCCGGTCTACACATATAATGTAACTCACATTGCATAAGAAAAGACTTAAACTTTTGTTGGTCTCCTGAGAAACGCTCGGGGGGAGCCAATGGAGTTGTAACCACAGAAATCGCTGGCACACCCCCTCTTCGCTTCTCCATTCCTATAGTTTCTTCCGCCCACTTAAATTCTACTTCTGAAGACAACACTGGCGGCTCCCTATCAGGACTCAAACCCGAGACACAAGGTTCTACTTTTTCAAATCCCTCCTTGCGCACAAATGTACTTAAGTCCTTTACTCTTACTCTCAACTTTGTCGTCTCCCTCCAAGACTCTGACATTTCCTCCCTGATCTCAGCTAGCATCCTTGCTAAAGAGCCTAAAGATACCTCAGCCCCCATCACTGCTCGGGCAGGAATTTACTGTGGCCCTTTCATTCTGTCAGGTCCCAGCGCCGAGAATCCTGCAGGAGCAGACAAATAGCCCACCAGATCCCCCAACCCAGTACTTCCAACAGTAAATTGAAACAATTATTGGGTTGACCAGACAGGGGGGGAAGGGGAATGGAGAAAATAACAAATTGACAGGATTCATCTGGTTCCCTTTAATTCCTGATGAGTCAGCTCACTGGAACCTCTGTAAATAATGCAGTATAATTAACATTAACCATAACACGTTTGCCCTTACATTTGTATATTCTCTTTTCTGAACTCTCCTTACCTGTCTGCCTCAGCAAACTGCTTAGAGGCAATTTTAAAAGATGAAGTTCTCAACTTGCTTGACAACTTTAACTGGAAACTCTGTGCCTTCTGACTTTTCTGTCAAACGTTGCTTAGTAATTTATAACACCTCTCTTATTTATTATTGGCTTAAGGAAACTGTATCTGCAACTAGCGTTTCCTATTTGTGATGTGTTTCCAAACACTTGCTTCTACTAACTGTTGCCTCTTCCTTAGCTAGACTATTTTCCTGTATACTGCTGGGTTCTTAGGAAATTCACAAATTCACTAGCTTTTAATATTTTCCTTGTAATAATGCTGCCTTGCTGCTTCCTGTCTCTTATAACTTTGCTGCTCACTCAGGCTCTTCAATCCTTTGTACATTTACATCTATTATTAATGTATTTGATAAAGAACTTCTCTTGTAACCTTTGTATTGATAAATGAAAACGTAGTATATTTACAAAGACTCACTCCTGGTAACGGTCCTCGGTTTGTAAGAGCACACGCACAGCTGACTCGCCGCCATGCCTGCCTGAAGAGAACTGGCCTCTGATGCGCAATAGAACACGCACGCATAAGCAGGGAATTCACCACGCTAAATAAAAGAATTCTTGTCACACGAACCGCGCACTCCAGTTTCTTCTTCCCGATCCTCTCAACAATGTATTTTGCTGCGCAACACCACAGACTACGGGGCCATGCACGCGACTCACTTCCTGCTTTCACCACGCAAGGACCTACGCCGCAAGGTCCTTTCCTCTAACGCACGTGACTCTAACACGACACGCCCTAAAAGCATTGCAATGCCTCAAAAACACGCGCTGCCCGAACTCAGAAACTCCTAACGGAAGGAAGCACGCACCTTAGCAATTTGATCAATTTATGGTATATTATTTACAATTCCAAAGAATTACACGAAATCATACAATTTAACTGATGTTTCTCTTCTGACTTCTTGAACACTGTAGCTCTTATCAATACTGTAAATGCAATGTCTCTGAGTTTTAAATGTGGAAAAACGTTCTTTTAACTGTCACTTATCTGAATGAATTTTCAGGCTCTTTCAGATGTTGATTCTTTTCTGAAGTGTGGTTTCTTTACTATGATTTATGTAGTGTTCTAGAAGGCTTTTGAGCACTGTGACCACTCCTTAACAGGTCTTGAATGAAAGGCAGTTTAGAACCTCTCCAGAGGTTCCAAACTGTATCACAATTTACTTCTTTCAATCACTGTTGAGCAGGAAGTTCACCATCTTGGACTGGGACAATGGCAGCTGGCGATTATTATGATTAAGGAAAATCTTGTGAACTCAACCTAACACACACCTCCTAATGCCTCCCGTTACCCAGGGACCTGACAACTTTGTAGTCCTTCCTCTGTGATCACCTTCACATCACAATACCAGAGGTAAGGATGTCTACTCTGTAGTGCTTCCACTGTGATCACCTTCACATCACAATACCAGAGGTAAGGATGTCTACTTTGTAGTGCTTCCTCTGTGATCACCTTCACATCACAATACCAGAGGTAAGGATGTCTACTTTGTAGTGCTTCCTCTGTGATCACCTTCACATCACAATACCAGAGGTAAGGATGTCTACTTTGTAGTGCTTCTTCTCTGATGACCTGCACAATAGCAGAGGTGAGGCTGTCTACTTTGTAGTGCTTCTACTCGGATGACCTGCACAATAGCAGAGGTGAGGTTGTCTACTTTGTAGTGCTTCCTCTTCCCATGCTCACCTTCACATTATAATACCAAAGGTAAGGATGTCTACTTTGTAGTGCTTCCTCTGTGATGACCTTCACATCACAATACCAGAGGTAAGGATGTCTACTTTGTAGTCCTTCCTCTGTGATGACCTTCACATCACAATACCAGAGGTAAGGATGTCTACTTTGTAGTGCTTCCTCTGTGATGACCTTCACATCACAATACCAGAGGTAAGGATGTCTACTTTGTAGTGCTTCTTCTCCGATGACCTGCACAATAGCAGAGGTGAGGTTGTCTACTTTGTAGTGCTTCCTCTGTGATGACCTTCACATTATTATACCAGAGGTAGGGATGTCTACTTTGTAGTGCTTCCTCTGTGATGACCTTCACATCACAATACCAGAGGTAAGGATGTCTACTTTGTAGTCCTTCCTCTGTGATGACCTTCACATTATAATACCAGAGGTAAGGATGTCTACTTTGTAGTGCTTCCTCTGTGAGCACCTTCACATTATAATACCAGAGGTAAGGATGTCTACTTTGTAGTGCTTCCTCTGTGATGACCTTCACATCACAATACCAGAGGTAAGGATGTCTACTTTGTAGTGCTTCCTCTGTGATCACCTTCACATTATAATACCAGAAGTAAGGATGTCTACTTTGTAGTGCTTCCTCTGTGATGACCTTCACATTATAATACCAGAGGTGAGGATGTCTACTTTGTAGTGCTTCTTTTCTGATGACCTGCACAATAGCAGAGGTGAGGTTGTCTACTTTGTAGTGCTTCCTCTGTGATGACCTTCACATCACAATACCAGAGGTAAGGATGTCTACTTTGTAGTGCTTCTTCTCTGATGACCTGCACAATAGCAGAGGTGAGGTTGTCTACTTTGTAGTGCTTCCTCTGTGATGACCTTCACATCACAATACCAGAGGTAAGGATGTCTACTTTGTAGTCCTTCCTCTGTGATGACCTTCAAATTATAATACCAGAGGTAAGGATGTCTACTTTGTAGTCCTTCCTCTGTGATGACCTTCACATTATAATACCAGAGGTGACGATGTCTACTTTGTAGGACTTCTTCTCTGATGACCTGCACAATAGCAGAGGTGAGGTTGTCTACTTTGTAGTGCTTCCTCTGTGATGACCTTCACATCACAATACCAGAGGTAAGGATGTCTACTTTGTAGTCCTTCCTCTGTGATGACCTTCACATTATAATACCAGAGGTAAGGATGTCTACTTTGTAGTCCTTCCTCTGTGATGACCTTCACATTATAATACCAGAGGTGACAATGTCTACTTTGTAGGGCTTCTTCTCTGATGACCTGCACAATCGCAGAGGTGAGGATGTCTACTTTGTAGTGCTTCTTCTCTGATGACCTGCACAATAGCAGAGGTGAGGTTGTCTACTTTGTAGTGCTTCCTCTGTGATGACCTTCACATTATAATACCAGAGGTGAGGATGTCTACTTTGTAGTACTTCTTGATGAAATAAGGACAACATCCTCAGGAAAGGTAAAATGTAGATTTATTAATCTAAATAAAGACAAGGAATACTTGACTGCGATAACATCAGCTGTCAGGCTTCAACTGACTTCTTCAGTGTTAGGAGTAAGCAGTAAACCCAATTGGTAGCAGTCTGTACCACCAGATTTACCTGGTAGCTGTGGCTGAGCAGTCAGACTTCTCTCAAGAAGAGTAGGGCAGTATACAGAGCATACACAAAAGGGCTAAAACACAGTAGAGCAAACAAACACTGACCAGAACTTTGTATCAAAAGTATATAATTATTTATTTAAAACACACTTTAGGCAATACACTAGCACTCTAAATCAAAAGCAAGTTAAAACACAGTCAGGCAAAGTATACGCACCTCCCTTAATAACTATTAGACAAGTCAGAGTTAAAACGCCACTATTTGTCAAGGCAGATGTGAGCGCTTAACTAAGTTGGCACTCCAATAGTTAGGTTAAAGGGAGAGAAAAAGGCAGGGCATAAAAATAAACCGCTCCCAACACTTTTAGAAGTTCAGAGCAAGGGAATAAAGACAGCTTACACTGTAGAGCCAAAGTTCATAGGCCAGGCCCACTTTAAATGGAGCAAAGCGAAATGTGCCCAAGATCACACAGTTTAACTGAACCAAAAAGTCTTTGCAGAATGTTCAAAAGAGGTTGGTTTAGTTCAAGAAACAAAGTTAGAAGGTCTGGGGCCAACCCAGTGTGGAAGGCAAAGGATTTAGGGGACACCTTTAGCAATCTGTTGAAAGGGAGGCCAGGCAGGACACAGTACCTTAAAGAGAGAGGAAGCTCCAGCGGGGGCAGTTGTTCCTGGCAGTGATGGCATTTCGTTGTTCCGACCAGGGGAAGAGAGGATCTCATTGTGGAAGAAAACGTGGAGTCGTTGCACTGCTCAGGGATGAAACCAGCCGCGGAGTTCCCGATTAAAAGGTACGGCCCTTTTATTCGCGGTCAAAGTGGTGAAGCTTGGCTATCCGGCCACCTGGGTGCTTGGCACGGGTGATTCGACCAAGAGACGTCTCTGGAAGGCGAAAGTGGCGAACTGGTTGGTTCCACCAGCTCAAAGGAAGAAGACTCGTCCAGCAGAAGATCTTCTCTTGTCATTGGGAAAGTGGTGAGTTTGTTGCAGCAGGGCTTCACCGGTGGTGTTGTCGTTGCAGATGGCTCAGCTTCTTCCCTCTTCGGATTCTTAGGTCCTGTGGCGACTTCTGAAGTTCCAGTCCCAAAGGCCCTGCTTTTATGCAGAAACCCCATTCATCGGCCTAGCTGTCAATCACACATGCTAAGTGGTGAGCCGGGCGGCTCACCACTGGGCCAGTCAGAGTAGAGTGTGACTTGGGTTGCTAAGGCAACGCAGTCCAAGGTGCCAATTCCCCCCTCCACCCCTCCTGTGGAACCCAGACAGAGTGGCACCATTTGGAGGGCTTCTGTGGAGAAGCCCGCCAAAATAGTGGAACAAAGGGCTTGACCTTGGTCAGAGTTACAGAGACGGACACAAACGCTATTTTAGGAATGAGTTCTGGCAAAAAGACCCAACTGGGGAATGAATATTAAATAAATAACTCGGCATCTTTAACATTGCACCAAAAAATTGGTGCGTTTAAAATCAATGGGAAAATTCCATAGTAAATATTCCGAAGGAATATTCCGCGTGGTAACCACTGCCACCAGCCAGAAACTCGACAAGGGGGGACGGGACAGTGCCCCCTTGACAAACAGAACCAGGGGCAATCGAATTACCCCTACCAGTACTTCCACAGTATGGTGGTTTCTACTGGTTCTGTTCACAATTTTGGACTAGTAAAGCCAATGGTGACTTTACCTGCCCTGGGAGACAGTAGTCAGTCCCAGGGTCTGGAGTCTATGTTGGGGAGTCACTATGACACCCCTGTGTTACTGCACTGAGGGTGCTGTGTAACACACATACAAAACAGATGATGCCCTATGGAGTAAAAAGAGGCTAACCCATAGCCCATGAACACATACCAAGTCAAAAGAACACTTCAATTCATGCCTAAGAGTGGTAGGAAAAGAGTCTCACTCTTAGCAGGAGAAAAAAACAAACCCCAAAAATCCAGCAAAGCTGCTGGGGGACTCACTAGGTTTGGGAAATTAGCCTTATGAGAGATTTCTCCCTAACACTCGGATCTTCCCCACATTCCAGCATTCAATCATCAACGTTCCAGGTGGAATCCTGCTATATCACATTCTAAGATACTGGAGTGTTCGAATATGCTAGAGCCGAACACTACATAACATGCTTCCTCTCTGATGACCTTCACAGTAGCAGAGGTGAGGATGTCTACTTTGTAGGGCTTCTTCTCTGATGACCTTCACATTAGCAGAGGTGAGGAGGATGTGTACTTTGTAGTGCTTCCTCTCTGATGACCTTCACAGTAGCAGAGGTGAGGATGTCTACTTTGTAGTGCTTCCTCTCTGATGAACTTCACAGTAGCAGAGGTGAGGAAGTCTACTTTGTAATGTTTTCTCTGTGATGACCTTCACAGTAGCAGAGGTGAGGAAGTCTACTTTGTACTGCTTCCTCTCTGATGACCTTCACAGTAGCAGAGATAAGAATGTCTACTTTGTAATGTTTCGTCTGTAATGACCTTCACATTAGCAGAGGCGAGGATGTGTACTTTGTAGTGCTTCCTCTCTGATGACCTTCACAGTAGCAGAGGTGAGGATGTCTACTTTGTAGTGCTTCCTCTCTGATGACCTTCACAGTAGCAGAGGTGAGGAAGTCTACTTTGTAATGTTTCGTCTGTGATGACCTTCACAGTAGCAGAGGTGAGGAAGTCTACTTTGTAGTGCTTCCTCTCTGATGACCTTCACAGTAGCAGAGGTGAGGATGTCTACTTTGTAGTGCTTCCTCTCTGATGACCTTCACAGTAGCAGAGGTGAGGAAGTCTACTTTGTAATGTTTCGTCTGTGATGACCTTCACATTAGCAGAGGTGTGGATGTCTACTTTGTAGTGCTTCCTCTCTGATGGTCTTCACAGTAGCAGAGGTGAGGATGTCTACTTTGTAATGTTTCGTCTGTGATGACCTTCACATTAGCAGAGGTGAGGATGTGTACTTTGTAGTGCTTCCTCTCTGATGACCTTCACAGTAGCAGAGGTGAGGAAGTCTACTTTGTAATGTTTCGTCTGTGATGACCTTCACATTAGCAGAGGTGAGGATGTGTACTTTGTAGTGCTTCCTCTCTGATGACCTTCACAGTAGCAGAGGTGAGGATGTGTACTTTGTAGTGCTTCCTCTCTGATGACCTTCACAGTAGCAGAGGTGAGGAAGTCTACTTTGTAATGTTTCGTCTGTGATGACCTCCACAGTAGCAGAGGTAAGGATGTCTACTTTGTAGTGCTTCTGTAAAGACTGGTAGGGGGTGTCTGTACTTCTGCTCTCTATATGGTAGAGGAGAGGCACAGAAGACCCCAGCCAAGATTCTCTATAAGGTAGCAATGGACGAGCAATCAAGGCCTAGCTTCTCAGGAGGTGATGCAGGCTGGTTCTTAAGTACAGTGTAGTCCTCAAACCCCCACAAAGGAATGTCCACACACTGTATTACTGAAAACACAGTCTTTATATAATTAATATTCAAAGGTATGTACACGATTGCAATAACGCACTTTGTCCTCGGAAGTCAACAATGATAAATATATAAAATTCTAAAGTGGTACCACCAATGTATCGAATCTCATTAAAGTGCATCAACTGTATGGTTAAAATGTCACCCAGATCAATAGCGAGGAAACCAGCAATAGAGCTAGGAAGGAACGTAAAATGGTTGGAACAATAGGCAGAATGCTGGCCCCGTTACCTAGACACAGTTCTGTGTGGAGATCCCCCCCACCTGGGCAACCTGTAAAACAAAGTGATATAGCACAAGCCCAGTCCATATATTGTTCAATAGTCTTCTTTCCTCCTATTAAGGTTTTACCCCCCCAATGTAGCTGGTAGACTAGAGTTCTCCGAAGATGCGTCGACCAATCCTTTTTGAGTGACTCCCTTTAAAGCAGGAGCCACGGATCGTCAAGACTCCTGCGCGGAAAACACAACAGAACACATGATAAAAAGCAGTAAAGGACAAGGATACTGAGGCCCTGTCCCTCCGATGCATTTCCAGCATCACAGCTTCCTCTCTGATGACCTTCACAGTAGCAGAGGTGAGGATGTCTACTTTGTAGTGCTTCCTCTCTGATGACCTTCACAGTAGCAGAGGTAAGAATGTCTACTTTATAATGTTTCTTCTGTGATGACCTTCACAGTAGCAGAGGTGAGGATGTGTACTTTGTAGGTCTTCTATTTTTAAAATTTTGTATTTGGTTGTTGGCTTAATTTAAACCTTTCCCCATTATTTCAACATTAAAACCAATACGATTTACATGTACAATGTTCCCTTTATCCCCTCACCATATCCCCAATTTAAGAAAAATGACTCTTAACAATCTCAATACTTAATTTAACAAATGTATCAGGGCCGGGATTAAAGACTTACGTTCCCCACACATTCTTTAGTAGGCTAAAGGTTTAAGCAACATTGCATGTACTGTGCACGATAGTGTCTATTCGGAAATGTGAACAGGTACTTATGGGAGACTATTGTATTGCCCAACTTCCAGATAGGATTGTGCGTGCATTTTATACAACGGTCTCTGGTCTTGTGTCTCGAAGTCTCCTCAGAGGTACCCAAATGTACCGATATTGCACAGTTCACTCTCATTACAAATTGCACCTTTTAACATTTTAAAGCCTCTTTATGATACAATCTATCTGCTCTCTATCTAGGGGCCAACAAATACCTCATCAAGAAAATCCAAACTCTACAAAATAATGCCTTAAGAGCCGCACTCTGTATATCCAAAAGAGAGCACATCTCCCATCTAAGAAGACAGACCAGATGGCTCAACACTAAAGATAAAATCACGCTCCAAACCTTATCCCTAACGCACAAATGTATTAACCACGTAGCCCCTACACCTTTCTGAGAGAATTAACAAACACACCTCGACCTGCCCTACTAGGACCCTCAACCCAGCATGACTTGTGGTACCCAGATTCAAGCTAAAAAGGCAGGGGGAACCAGCTTCCCGGTCATGGCTGCCCAAGCCTAGAACGCCCTGCCCACACAAATGAGAGCAGACCAACCCTTCTATATATTCAGGCGCAGTGTTATAAATTGGCTCATCAACAATGACACCCGTGGCCAGCCATATTCTTGCATTCATTGGAACACACTAGAAACTGACTTCCCTCTATCTGGCCGATCCACAAGTTGCTTATGAAGTCTCCTATCGCCTCTTATATATATGTGTACTCATTCATATGTGTTTACTGTATTTTTCTACCTTACATTTTTGTATATTACTGTCATTCCATTCTTTTCAGCCACATTCGATCTGGTTGATCACAAGACCCTCACCTCACGCACTCAGCCAATTTCTCTAAAGAATCAGCTCGCTGGATCACTTTCTTCCTCGAGGGAAGAGCCATGAAAGTCTTCTCGGACACTGCTAACGCCACACCCATGACAATCCATTGCGGTATCCATCAAGGATCCTGCACTGCACCCACACTTTACAACCTGTTCACTAAGCCTCTCTTTGACAAGCTTGACTCACATGGCATCACATACACGAACTACACGGACGACACACAAGTACTTCTGCCTCTCTCAGGCTCATACCACGAAGACGCCATGGTACTTCACACCATCTACTCCATCATTCAGGCTTGGATGGCAGTCAATGGCCTCTGCCTTAATGGAGACAAGACTGAAATCATGATACTAGGACAACAGAGCACGCTTGACAAACTGGACAAACTGTACGCCAACTTCTCCATTGACAACTCCATCATCCCCATATCCACAGCTGTCAAGACATTGGGGTATACCTAGACTCCTCACTATCAATGACCAGACAAGTCAGCGCAATCACTTCCTCATCTGCGTACACAATCAAACTCATAAACGCCATCAAGCCATACCTCTCTAAACCTAATTGCCTTACAATAGCCAGAGCAACCATTGGAGCCAAACTGGACTACTGTAAAGCCCTCTTAGCAGACACATCGGCAAAAAACCTAACCAGACTTCAAGTCACGCAGAACAATGCTCTCCGGGCCGCTCTTAGCATCCCAAGAAGAGAGCATATCTCCCACGCCAGACACTCAGCCCAATGGCTCCCGGTTAAAGAGCGAATCACACTCAAAATCCTCACCCTCACACACAAATGCCTCTCTCTCCGCCCCGACCTACCTATCAGAGACCATCTCAAACCCTCCTCCTCACGTCCCACCAGGATGCAATACACCAACCTACTCCATATCCCACGCATCAAAAGAACCAAAGCTGGTGGCCTAAGCTTCCCCTACATTGCTGCCAAGTTCTGGAACGCTCTACCTGCTGACATTAGAGCAGAGAACTCGCTCCTGATTTTTCGTAGAAAACTAAAGACCTCCTTCCTGCACTGTAAATTTGTACAAACGTTATTCTTGCTCTTGCAAATTATATATTTCTCATGTATATGCAACTAAGATATGTCTGTAACAAGCGCCACGATGCCCCCGGGCTGACGTGCGCTCTACAAATCCGAATTACTAAATATTATGGACATGCTGTAACTAAGTTGAAAGTATTCCTACAACTCACTCACCACGTAAAGGCACCCAGATACTCTTGGGTCGGGTGCGACATATAAATATATAAACAATGCCAAACTCTTCCATGTTACCACCACATACATTGAAGTTAAGCCAAGCTCCAACATCAAATATTGTATCGGGCGCAATTGGGAATACTGAGCACCCTTTTCCAAAAAAACGTCCTCAAGGACAAACCATAATCTTGCAGGAAGGGCAAAAAAACCATGAAATAGGAGATAACAGGGGAAGCGAGAAACCACCATATTTCTTTACACACCTGCCCTTGTGCCGCCAAATTTTTAGCCTTTACTCACAAAAAAGCTTCCCTTGGACTGTCGTTCAAGCTAGTATTTAGGCACATGCTCAGGTACACAAAGGAGTCAACTCTCATAAGGATCTCGTTATTTCAATACCGTGAGCTTCTAGTACTTTTTTACCCTTTTGCAGACTGCAAAATTAATATTCTAGATTTGAAGGCGTGGATCTTCAAACCATTTCAGTTGATGTAGTCCTGTAGGGCGCTCAGTTGTCGGTGTTTGATCTATCGGGACTAAGGCTTCCGCATACAGCAATCTGTCTAGGGACTCAGCATTAATACTAGGTGGAAAGCTCCTTGCCCTTTTCAAGGTGTCATTTAAGTCCAAAGTAAATACATTGAAAAGGGCTAGTGCAAGTGGGCTCCCCAGTTTAAGACCTTTCCCTGTGCTAAAGGGACCAGAGAGCTGACCCCTTGTGTCCAATCTTATTTTCAATGATGTGCCTCAGTGCAACTCCCTAATAGCCTCCAAAAGATCCCTCGGGCACGCCCAATTCCTTAATTTAGCCCAAATCCGGTGTTGGTCCATGATGTCAAAGGCTTGGGTCAAATCCATAAAAACTAGGTGCACCTTGGTTTTATTTCTCGCTGTACATGTTTTCAAGATGTTAAGATAATGTTCAGCGTTGTACCCACCTCCTTAAACGAATCCCGACTGCAAAGTGTCATAATTACCCGATTCTATGACCCACTTTGAGAGTACCTTCAGAATCAAGGGTTGCAAAAATGTTTCCTGCCAAGTCCAGAAGAGCAATACGCGGATTGTTGGCCACAATTTGGGGTCCTATTTTAACATGGCGTTAGTCATCCCGTCAGGCCCAGTGGCCCAAGAGTTGCTAACCTTCGCGATCAAATCTATTACGTCCTATCCATCGGTTCAAAATGCCCATTATCCTGAGGATGTATCATCGTCTATGTTGAGAACATCTCTCTCCGTGGAAAATAAGGGTGAAGAGCTCAACCCAACGCTTTTATTAACAGCACATGCTGGGGTGCGTATAATGCATGTATTAACTGCTAAATTCACCTGAATTTTTTTGCAGCATTAATTCCGCATCTTGTTGCAACATTACACACTTCCGAGTTTCTATACCGTTATTTAAGCCTTCTTTTAAGAGTCAACGAGTCCTAGTACCTCTCACCCTTCAACTTACTCAATTCAGATTTCAATTTTCTTCTTGCGTTCACCAGTTGTTCATTGTATCAATGCAAATGAGAAAGGGTTTTTCATACCACCTTTCCAATGTTCGCCAACGTCCATCAAAAACCTAGTATAATTTAAGGCGATTGCTGCTTGGCCCTTTGGTGTGCTTTCCACTTGGTTTGCAAATCTCTCGGTCAACCAGGTTATTCTAGATGGATTCATAATCTACCTGTTTCTTCCAGCAGAGACTCCATCCACCGTGGAATAAGCCTCCTCAGTCCTAAACCCCAATGCCTTACAAGTCAATTTCAGAATGTTATGGTCACTGTGTACTGTAGGGATGACCTCCAGTATTGATGCCCACGGAAGAATATTATGAGATACCAAACAATTGTCCAGAATCTTACTTTATGGACCCCTTTTCCATGTTACTGTCGGTGGAATGTCTTCCTTTGTTTGGCCATTTAGGATGTGAAGACTCCTGAAGCTCGGATCTTCCTGCCAGACGTGCCCTTTCTTTTCCGCCTAGCTGGAGGATGCATTGACATCACCTATCGAATCATTATTCTGATCAAAACAGTGCATATTTGAATCACCACAAATGATTATTATAGGGACTGGCAGTATTTCGAACAACCTGTTGATTAAACCCATGATTGAGGAAGAAAAAATGGGAAGCCTAAATTCCCACAGGATTCCAGTACAGATTGAATAAAATCAGCTAATCCCGCTTATCAGGTCTAAAGCAGCTAACACGGAGCAGCAAGACTTGGCGTTAGGATAGTATGTTGCCATTACTTCCAAGCCTCTACCGTTCTTTATGCCGGCCAATAGGCCGGATCTCGGTCTTCATTTAGGGTTTTTTGAAGGCTGTGTTCAAGTAGATAGTAAACCTGTCCAATACAGGAACTTTTCAGAGCCACGTTTCTTGAAGACAGATGATGTCAAAAGTCTCATAATCTAGTTCATTGTTTCCTAAAAATGTACTGAAACCTCTCGTATTCCAACATCCCACGACTAAGTCTTTCACTGGCTTTGACTGGTCTAGTTGATCTCTTCTTTTCTTCAAGACCAGCGCTTCTGCTTGCCAGTTCCAGGACAACTCTTGTTCCTTTTCAGGTAATGCGTCATGTTGGATTACCACCTTCCCACTACACTCGTTATTACCTCCCAATTATGATGATAAACAGGTTTATGATATTTATAACTTGCCTGTACACAAGGGTTTCTATGCGCAATAAAACAAGGAGGGGGAAACAAAAGGAGGACAAAACAGCGATCTTACTAAGCCTTGTGTCATTCAGATTGGGCAAGTGCGGGGAAGAGGGAGGGGAGAAGTGCTCAGGGGTGGGTGGTGGAACAGTGCAGGTAATTCAATAAGTGCTACCGGAGGGTGGCTCATAAGTGCAGAGAGAGAGTTGCATATACAGACCCTTAAGTGCTGGGGGCGCCCAGAGGCATTGCAAGGGCAACTGGACATGCAGGAGTCTGGGCCTGAGTTCAGTGGGTGGCCAGGTGACCAGTACACAGAGCAGTCAGAGACATTAGCAGGAGAGAGAAAGCAGAAGCAAAAAGGAAGGTCTTGAGTTGCTTCCGAACCGGAGGTGAGTCTGCTGAAGTTTGAGAGAGGCAGGGAGGCTGTTCCAGAGGGTGGCCCCAGCCGAGGAGATAGATCTGCCCCCAACTTTCTGCTTTGAGAAGCGTCTGACCCTCAGAGAGTTGGAGGGACTGAGCGTTGAGCTCGAGAAGGAAGTTGATTAGGGAAAGAACGTTGGAGGTAGTGCGGTCCCAGGCCTCAGAAAGCCGTGTGGACAATGCAAAGGGTCTTGAACTTATTCCTTGCAGCCACAGGGAGCCAGTGGAGAAATTTCAGAGCTGGGGCGGGGGGGTACAATGCCTGGGCTTGAGGCCAAGGAGAAGTCTCGTAGTCCTGTTCTGGATAACTTGTAGAGCTCGAAGAGTAGAGACAGGCAGATATAGAAAGGGGCTGTTGCAATAGGCCAGCCTAGGGAGAGCATGGCTCTGGAGACTGAGATTCTAGGGGAAAGGGAGAAAAGGCAGAATACCTCTGAGGGGAGCAGCTGATAGGGACTCCTTAGAGACGTCACAGATGTAAGCAGAGGGTGGAGTCAAAGATGACACCAAGGTTCTTAGCCTAAGAGGAAGAGCGGGCGAGAGGAGAGGGGGAGATAGATTGAGATAGGAATATATATTTCTGAGGCTTGTGGAATCTGCTTAGATCACATGCTGTGCATAGGCCGACATCTAGTGGAAGCTGCGGAGTATTAGTTTGTTTTTGAAACTCAAAAATGGGCGTCGACACAGGGCGTGCCAGTAATACTATCCCTAGTGTGACGTCCACTGTACCCATGAACCCTCACGCGTGTAGGGCCCTCAGATTGTTTTTTTCCCGCCATACTTGTCGTAAGCATAGTTGTGGAGTTCCCTGGCTTTCAGCTATTTTGTCATAATTAATCAAAAAATCCCTGTTCTTTATTTTATTTATATTTATATAGCGCGCAAGCAGCCCAGGGGCATTGAGGTGCTGTTACTTGCAAGAACTTAGTTACACAGGTACAGGCATGGTAGTGGTCGTTGACACATTATGAATACTACAAAATATCATACTGTTGTTACAGATATTGCACATGGTCATTATATTACAATTTATGCAACGGGTCATATGATAAGTATTCATGCTGATGTGAAGGGCCTTTTTTTTAAGAGGATGGTTTTCAAAACTTTGCAGAAGGTGGTGAGGGAGGCCTCACCTCGGATAGTGGGAGGTTGGGCATTCCAGTGAGTGGGTGAGAGATAGGGGAAACTGAATCCACCCACTCTGACTTTTTGTACTAATGGCACAGAGAGCATGTTGGTATACGGTGATCTGATTGGCCTTGTAGTGGAGACGGGGTGGATCCTTTGTGAGAGGTAGGCAGGGGCAGTGAGGTAAATGCACTTGTGGGTCAGTATAACGGCTTTGAAGACAATCCTTTCCTTTATTGGGAGCCAGTGGGCTAATTTTCTGGCCTCAGAGATGTGTTCTCTTTTGGCAATGCCTTGGGCTGTCGGAGAGCATTGTTCTGTATGACTTGTAGTCTCTCTAGGTTTTTATTGAAGGTTCCTAGAAGGAGTATATTGCAATAATCTAGCCTAGAGCCGGTGATGGCTCTAGCTATGTTGGTGCAGTTTTCTTTGGAGAGAAAGGGTCTGACTGCGTTGAATAGTTTGGCATGATATGCAGCTGCGGGGGCTATTGCGTTGACTTGTCCATCCATCGAAAGGCTGGAATCCAGGTAGACTCCAAGAGTTTTAACAGAATATGAGACAGGTATTTTAATTGTGTCAATGGTGAAGTGACTGAATTGGGAATCTCGATTTTTTTTTTATTTTTTTTATTTTTTTATTTTTTTATTTTTTTTTTTAGCATGTCGGGGGAACCTACCTGGAGGAGTTCAGTCTTGTCGGAGTTGAGGCATAGTCCATTGTCTGCCATCCAGGGTTGGATGGTATTGTAGAGGTTGTTGAGGGTCAGGGAGTCAGTGTCATAGTTACCAGTGAGGGTGAGGAGGATCTGTGTGTTGTCGGCATAGTTGGTGTAGGAGATGCCCATAGCGTCGAGGATGAGGAAGAGGGGTTGTGTGAAGATGTTGTAGAGGGTGGGGGAGAGGCAGGAGCCTTGGGGCACACCACAGGGTATGATGGTTGGTGAGGCGGAGGCTAGGTCAGAGAATACTTGCATGGTTCTGTCTTGTAAGAAGGAGGTGATCCATGCTGTGGCCTCTGGGGAGAATTTGGCAGTGGAGGAAAGGTGGCCATGATCTACGAGGTCGAAGGCCGCGGATAGGTCAAGGAGTAGGAGAAGTGCTGGTTTACCCATGTCTCTAGTATCGTCCATCTGGTTTTTCAAGTCAAGTAGGGCGGTTTCGGTCCCGTGTCTGGGACGGAAACCAGATTGGTGGAGTCCCAGGAGTTTGTTCTCTTCAATGAAGTGCTGAACCTGCAGGTAGGCTGCTTTGTCCAGTATTTTGAGGAGGAATGGGACAGTGGTGATAGGTCTGTAGTTGTTGGGGGAGGTGGGATCGAGAGTTGTTTTTTTTAAAAGAGGGCGGACCCAAGCTTCCTTGAGGGAGGCGGGGACTTTCCCTGTGGCAAAGGAGGCATTAACAAAGGCTGTCAGGATGGGAGCTAGCGCTTCAGTGCAGTCTTTGATAATGGAGGCTGGGCATGCATCACCTTTGCAGTTGGAGGGTTTGATGTTCCTCATTATGTTGATGTCTTTTTCCTGAATGGGTTTGAAGGAGAATGGTTGGGGGGAGGGGGTCTGGTTCAGGTGGTGGGACAGGGATGTGCTTATTAGGTAGGGCTTGTTTAGTGGCTAGTATTTTGTTTTTGAGGAGGCTTAGTTTGGTTTGCATGCCCGTTTGTATTTCATCACACCAGTCTTTGTCTTTGGTGAAATTCTGGGGGACGGGAGTGGGTGTTTCTCAAGCTCCCTAAAAATGGCAAAGATTTCTTTTGTGCTAGATTGGGCTTCTGAGATTCTGGATTCAAAAGATTGGGCCTTTGCTTGGGTGATTGCCTTTTTGTTTTTAGTGGAGTGGGCTTTAAAGATCATCTTATCTTTGTCAGAGTGGGACGTTTGCCACTGTGTGAGTGCCGCCTTTTTTCCGTTGCAGAGTATGAGGAGGTCAGGGGTGAACCATGACTTGGAGTGGGTAGTGTGTTTCGATTTGCAGGGTTTAAGAGGGGCTGTGGAGTTGAACGCTGCTTTGATGGTAGTATCATAGGCTGTTGCGAGTGTTTCTGGGTCTGAGGAGAAATGTGGTCTGTAGGCTGGGCCTTGGAGGAAGGGCAGTAGCCTTTCCTTTGTGAGCTGGCGGGAGCTTCTGGTGAGGCAGGGTGGGAGGGGTTGGGGTGAAGGGGCAGCGGAGGAGCTAGTGGTGAGGATGTTAAAGGTGATGATGTGGTGGCCAGACCATGGGGTGGGAGTGTTTCCTGTGATGATGAGTGGGCAGTTGTGCTGTGCGATCCAGTCGAGAGTTCTGCCCTGGGTGTGAGTTGGGCTAAAGATGGTGTTCTTGTTGCCTAGAGCCTTGAGGGCTGAGTCAAGGGATTTGGCTGCTAAGTCCTTACTATCCAGGAGACCTAAGTTGACATCCCCAAGGAGAATGGCTTTAGACTGTTTTTTGAGGTTGTCAGAGAGGAGGTGGATGAGAGAGGCTTGAAAGTCTCCTGATGGGCCTGGAGGGCGGTAGACAGTGTGCACAGTAATGGTGCAGTGGGAAGAGGGTTATTTTAACTTGGAGGTAGTCGCTGTTGTTATGCAGGGATTTCTCTACCTTTTTGATAGAGAGGCAGTCTCTGGCAATAATTGCTACACCTCCAACTTTAGAGAGGCAATCCTGCCTAGTGAGGCCTCATGTAGCCAGGTTTCTGAGATCATGAGCAAATCGAGGTCATGGGTGGTTAGGAGGTCATGGATGTCTAGAGCGTGAGCATTGATGGACCTAGCGTTAATCATGGCACTTTTCAGATGGGGTTCAGTAGCGGCTGGGGGGGGGGTGGGTTCATGCGGAGAGAGGGCGAGGTGGAGGGGGTGGTTGCGCTGTGGGAGTTGGGAGTTGCACATTACAAGTTTTACACTGGGGGCACATTTTCAGTGGTGGTGGACACATGTGGAATAGCATTTGGCACAATAGCATTCAAAATGGTGGTAGAAGTATTGCACATCACAGATTGTGCACTGGGGGGCTCATTTACAGTGGTGGTGGACACATGTGGTATAGCATTTGGCACAATAGCAGTCAAAATGGTGGTAGAAGAATTGCACATCACAGATTTTGCACTGGGGGCTCATTTTCAGTGGTGGTGGACACATGTGGAGAAGCATTTGGCACAATAGCATTCAAAATGGTGGTAAAGGAATTGCACCTCACAGATTTTGCATTGGGGGGCTCATTTTCAGTGGTGGTGGACACATGTGGAATAGCATTTGGCACAATAGCATTCAAAATGGTGGTAGAATTGCACATCACAGATTTTGCACTGGGGGCTCATTTTCAGTGGTGGTGTACATGTGGAATAGCATTTGGCACAATAGCATTCAAAATGGTGGTAGAATTGCACATCACAGATTTTGCACTGGGGGCTCATTTTCAGTGGTGGTGTACACATGTGGATTAGCATTTGGCACAATAGCATTCAAAATGGTGGTAGAATTGCACATCACAGATTTTGCACTGGGAGGCTCATTTTCAGTGGTGGTGGAGACGTGTGGAATCACATTTATTATTTAACTTCCACGTCAAGATCTGAAGATGGACGCTGATTCGAAGAACGAACAGCCGTCGAGACTGCACGACGGATTTTGGCCTCGGAAGACCTCTGGTGTCGGCCCTACAAGTAGGGAGAGTGGGGGGTGGACATACACACTCACACTCATTATTTCTTATATATACTCGCCCGCTGCCATAAGACAACATATGGAGAGTACTCCATTTAAATTCTGCCCCAAGTGCAACCGCAAGTTTCCTTGGGTAGACATACACAACACGTGTAACCTCTGTCTGCCTAGGGATCACCCCGAAGCTGCTTGCAGAGCGTGTAAGCTTTTTAAAGCTAAAACTCTAAAGGACCGCTCCACTTAACATTCAGCCCATTACGCCATGCAGCTCGAGGCCATGGGTTCCTTCAGTGACGGCAGAGACGCCGACGTTTCGGACGACGAGGGCACAGGGGCGTCGAAAGACACCGAAGCCCAAGTCCCCGGCCTCAGAGGATTGTCCGGCAGGGCAGTTATGGGGGCTACACCCGGCGACACTAGCGCTACTCACACTACTGCACCTAAGCACACTTAACCCAGCAAAAAGGCGGCACGAAGAGAGCAGTTCACAGAATCTGTGTCCTCTGGGCGTTCGAGGTCTAGATCGCCGCACGACACAAGGCAACCGACCACGATTGCCAAGAGTGCCTCACTCCCCAAAGTTACGGAGGTAGGCTCGTCAGGAGACGAATCTGACCTCTATCCTCAAGCAGCTTGTCTAAAGTCGACTCCGGTAGCCATTTCCACGTCTGCCTCCGAGTCTCGATGCACACATGCTAAGGCTACAGAAGCTAGCCAGACCACCCCCGAATCTCGACGTCTGGCGTCGAAAGATTCAGAGAAGGCCCATAAATCAGGAAAACATACCTCTACTCAGGGGGAGGGGGGAAAACAGCAGAAAAAATCATCAGATAAAACTTCTGCACCCCAAGGCCAAAAGCATAAATCCTCAGATAAAGACCAATCTAAAACCCCTGACCCTGTCACTAGGCCCAAAATTGTCCCTCCCACTCCACACGATATGGGAATAGAGGAGGAGCCTCAGCGGAAGGTCCTCATTCCCAGTTCCAGAGAGTGGAGTTCTGAGGACATCGACAGGGTGATGTGTAAAAAGTCATTTATGGCTAATTTCTGCGAAAAAACCCAGACTATTTTCTGAGTTATAATACCCCTGTCACCTCTACTCCTTCAGGATCTAAAGACCCTCAGCCTCCTAGTAAGAGACCTCGGAAGGAAACTCCAGTTCAAGGTCTGATTTCAGACCCACTCTTGGTGCAAGCCTACCATCAGTATGCTGAAGATCCAGACATACAAGTACTGGATGACCAAACAGGGATCGATTATTACAGAGACGACAAGGACCAGGATGAGGAAGAGGAGAATGAGGTAGAGGCTTATAGCCTAGACTCACCTATCCCAAAGATCCACCTGTCAATGACTCTCCTGTGGATAATCAGCCACTTTTGAATGAGGTCTTAGCGAGGGCAGCAGAGCACTTTCACATAGACACTCAAGGGGCTCAGGAAGAGAGGGACTTTGCAGAAGAGATCATGGGGGACAAGAAGTCCGTTGCGCAAGCCATCCCAATTCTCAAGTCAATCCAATGCAAAATTGACCCCTCCCTTCTCACCCCTAATCTCACCCGGGCAGTCAACCCCAGGATTGAAAAACTATTCACGGCCACCCCCTCCGACTCACTTTACATAAGAGGTCAGCTTAAGCCCGACTCTTTGGTAGTTACTACCACCAGGAAAAGAGCGGGGACACCTCTAGCATTAACTGAAGCTCCCCCAGACAAGGAGAGCAAGAGGATATATGCTCTAGGAAGGAAAGTGGCTTCCACTTCCGCTGCGAATCCCACCACTCTGCTGGCAAGTTATAATTGCCACCAATGGGAGCAAGTAGCCGCCCTCATTGCCTCCGCACCAGAACCACCAATGGGCCAGTTAGCCCATATTGCGTCGGAGGGTAGGTCAGTATCCGGATGCATTCTGAAAGCGACTTTTGATGCAGCAGACAACGCAGGCCGGCTCATTGCAGAGAGCACTGTCTTAAAGGGACATGCTTGGCTGAGACAGTCAGGGATCAAACCCGAGACCCAGGCTACTCTTATCGACATGCCGGTGGAACTGAATGTCTTGTTTGGCAAAGCGGTTGGGGACGCACTCAAAACTGCCAAGGAGGAATACGATACCTTAAAGTCCCTGGGACAATTGACTAACAAACCCAAGAACCAAAGAGGGAATAATAATAATTTTCGTCGCTCACTCGGACAAAATTCCCAGAGGGGTTCCAATTACTCACAAGGGCAAGGTACATCGTGAGGTGGCAACCAACAAGGTACCCAAAGTTACAGTAGAGGTAACAAGAGGGGCTGCGGTAGAGGGAGAGGCAGCCTAGGCAGAGGCGGTACGCCTCCCAACAAACAGTGACGCTCCGCTCACTGACGCTCCCAGTAGGGGGGCACATTTCCAACTTCACCCAAGCATGTGAAGGGATCACCTCGGACAGATGGGTGCTGTCCACAGTGTCCGTGGGATACTGCATCGAACTGCTGGAGTACCCCAGCAACCGCCCTCCAGGACCAAGAATACACTCCCTGGACCACCAAAAGATCCTCCTCGAGGAAATAGTCAATCTTCTCACAAAGGACGCGATAGAACTTGTCCCGGGCAACCAGGTAAACAAGGTGTCAAGGAGTCCCCCCCCCCCGTCTCACCTGGATCCGTTCTTTGATGGAGTCCTTGGTCGCTGCCTTCTTGTGGACGGTCCAGGTTTTGACTAAGGCTGCTCGAGTCTCTTCCGACTCCAGGGTGCGTTCAGTTCCGGGAACGCGGAATCCAAGAATCTAGGATGAGTGCAACTAGCACACTAGTCCAGGAAACAGGAAGAAAGGAAGGGGCAAGTAGTGGGTAGGTGCACAAGGACAGAGAAAGAATACCGTGAGCTATGGATCACACGTCTGATGGCTACTTGCAATAGCATTGAGACGCGCGGAGCCACGGAAGGCGTGGTCTATAAATAGAGTATGTTACGTCCAGCGCATGGAGCGAGAAAGGGTCTTAGCGCTGGGTGACCATGTTGGGAGTATTAGAGAATGTAAGTCCCGTTAAGGCAAGGACCAGGAGGTCCAAAAGGGGCGTGTTCTGAAGTTCATGACAGCATGCCTCCTCCGAAGACCTTTTCCTCCAGGTTTGCCCGGGTGTATGAGGTGAAATCTTCTGAGCAAGCGAGGGGCCTTGATGTTAGAGATAGGTTCCTAGGGACTTTCACTAGGAGGGTATCCTTTCCATTCAACCAGGTACTAAAGCTGGCCCCGTTTATACCTGGAATCGCAAATTCGGGACACCTCATATTCCAGTTGATTGTCGACCAGCAGAGGAGGAGGTCTACTGGATTTCCGGGAGGACGGAATGTAGGGTTTCAGTAAGGATGTATGAAAAACTGGATGAATTCTTTTCAAGGAGTCGGGTAGCTGGATCTGGTATGAGAAAGGGTTAATAATTTCCTTGATGGGAAATGGCCCATAGTACCGTGGGCCCAATTTGTTTGGGGGTAGTGAGCGGGTAGGTGCACAAGGACAGAGAAAGACTACCGCGAGCTACGGATCACACGTCTGATGGCTACTTGCAATAGCATTGAGACGCGCGGAGCTGCGGAAGGTGTGGTCTATAAATAGAGTACGTTACGTCCAGAGCATGGAGCGAGAAAGGGTCTTGGCGCTGGGCGACCATGTTGGGAGTATTAGAGAATGCAAGCCCTGTTGAGACAAAGACCAGGAGGTCCAAAAGGGGCGTGTTCTGAAGTTTATGACACAAGGGTATTTATTCAACTTACTTCCTTGTGCCAAAAAAAAGATTTGACAATGCGCCCAGTATTAGACTTACGTCCTGCAAACAAGTGTTAAGCCCCAAAATGTTCGCATGACTACACTCCAAGAGGTAATTCCCCTCCTAAAAAAGGGAGATTACATGGCAACATTGGACATGAAAGATGCCTATTTTCATATTTCCATGTTCCCAGCGCACAGAAGATTCTTGCGCTTCAAGGTGGACAGTCAGCACTACCAGTTCAAGGTGCTGCCCTTCGGTATAGCCTCGGCTCCAAGGGTATTCACCAAGGTACTGGCGGTGGTGGCGGCACACCTACACAGGGAGGCAATCCCAGTGTACCCTTACCTGGACGACTGGCTCATAACGGGGGAAACCCCGGTAATTTGCAATTCCAACATCCAAAGAACGATAGACCTCTTCGAATTGTGTTTCTCAATCAACGAGAAAAAATCAAGCCTGGTGCCAAGCACCTCCAAACAGTTCCTAGGAGCTGTCCTAAACGCGCAAGAGGGGTTGGCCTTTCCATCAGAGGAAAGAATTCGGAATCTACTACTGCAAATTCCTCAATATCAGCCCGGTTGCCAGATAAGGGTGCGCAAAGCGATGTGTTTGCTAGGCATGATGGCTTCCTGTATTTACCTGGTTCCCCACGCACGCATGCGCATGCGACCCATGCAGGAATGGTTGGCGAAACAGTGGTCTCAGGCAAGTGGTCAGTGGGACGATCTAGTGGTCGTTTCGCCAACATTGGTACAAAGTCTTTGCTGGTGGACAAGAGAAAATCTCTGAAAGGGGAAACCCTTTTACGATCCGGAGATACAGGCTGTAGTCACTACAGACGCGTCCCTCTCAGGATGGGGAACACACCTCCTTCACCACACAGCGCAGGGCCACTGGTTTCACACAGTGGCCAAGAATCACATCAACCTGCTAGAACTCCTGGTAGTCTGCAGAGCGCTTCGAGCATTCGAACCCCACCTATCAAACCTGTCAGTGCAGATCCTAACGGACAGCACGACAGCAATGTTTTACATAAACAGACTGGGGGGCACTTGGTCGCAAAATCTGTCCAAGCTTGCCCAAAGAATTTGGACATGGGCACTCAGACGTAACATTTACCTGTCATCTCAACATGTTCCAGGGGATCTCAATTCACTAGCAGATGCTTTGAGCAGAGACCAACTAATGGAAGAACACGAATGGTCTCTACACGAAGAAGTCGTAGAAGACCTCTTCTCACGATGGGGTTTCCCCACTATAGACCTGTACGCCACTAGCGACAACAGACAATGGCCAGACTTCGCGTCCAGGTTCCCCCAGCCAGGCTCCAAGGGAAACGCTCTATGGATGACCTGGTCAGGGATGTTTGCCTACGCTTTTCCACCAACTCCCCTGATGAGGAAGGTGGTCAACAAGATGCACAGGGAATCGATGACGCTCATCCTAGTTGCTCTCATGTGGCGAGACAACCGTGGTTCCCGCACCTGCACAGACTGGCGGTGTGCAAACCCATCAAACTCCCGTGCTGGCACAACTGACTGTCCCAGCACCAAGGTTAAACAGTGCATCCTCAACCCAACTCAATGAACTTGGCAGCATGGCTCCTGAAGTCATAGAGTTTGGCCATCTCAATCTACCTCAGAGATGCATGGATATCCTTAAAGAATCAAGGAAACCCAACACAAGACACTGTTACTTTGATAAATGGAAAAGATTTGTTATTTCGTGCCAGAATAAACAAATCAACCCAGTTGATTGCACTCCTTCCAATATTGTCACCTACATCTCCACCTGCTGGACGCAGGGTTGGTATTTAATTCACTCAAGGTACACCTGGCGGCGCTGTCAGCCTACACCACCTCCCATAACGAGGTGCCGTGGTGGAAAGTACCAGTGGTTAAGGTTTTTATGGAAGGGGTAAAGAGACTCCACCCTCCAATTTCAAACCCTCCACTAGGATGGGACCTCAATGTGGTGCTTACTAAACTCATGGGGCCCCCCCTTTGAATCCATGCAGAAGGCTAGTCTCAAACACCTGACTTACAAGACTGCCTTCTTAGTAGCCATTACATCCATAAGAAGGGTCCGTGAAATTCAGGCTCTGTCAGTGCAGGATCCTTTCTTTACTGTTCATAAGGATAAACTGGTTTTACGAACTCACCCTAGGTTCTCAGCTAAGTTCATCTCTAAATTCCATGTTAACCAGTCCATTGAGCTACCGGCCTTGTTCCAAGAACCCAAAAGCTCTGCTGAGGTGAAACTACACACTTTAGATGTGCGAAGAGCGGTCCTCTACTACGTAGACAAGACCAGGCCGCTAAGAAAGACAGATCAACTGTTTGTCTCCGTAACTACAGGCAGAGAAGGAGATCACGTCTCTAAAGGTGCCATCTCAAAATAGTCAAATGTATCCAACTGTGCTACTCCCTTTCAAGTAAAACTTGGCCTTTTACGCCAAGGGCCCACTCTACAAGAGGAACCGGGGCTACTCTGACTTTCATTGCAAATGAAATGTACCCCTTGACACCATTTGCAAAGCAGCTACATGGAGCTCTATTCACACCTTTACTCAGCGCTACTGCATTGACACTCATTCCAAGACAGATACTCAAGTGGGACAAGCAGTTCTAAGACATTTGTTCGCTCATGACCCTTCTCACATCCCACCTCCTTCTTCTAACACTGCTCGCTAATTTATGCACAGCATGTGATCTAAGCAGAATCCACAAGCCTCAGAAGGGATACATTACTCGCCGTAATCGTATTTCTGATGCTTGTATCTGCGCCCACCCTTCCTCCCCTCTGAGAGAAGGCGCATGGATGCTTGTTGTCCTATCTATTCATCTATCTGCTTGGATACTCTGTACTCGCGCTACTCCTCATGCTACCTCATGTCAGAAAAAATACAATCAGAGTCCTACACGCGTGAGGATTCATGGGTACAGTGAACGTCACACTAGGGATAGTATTACTGGCGCGCCCTAGTTCGACGCCCATTTTCAAGTTTCGAAAAACAAACTAATACTCTGCAGCATCCACTAGATGTCGGCCTATGCACAGCATGTGAATCTAAGCAGATACAAGCATCAGAAATACGATTACCGTGAGTAATGTATCATATATATATATATATATATATATATATATATATATATATATATATATATATATATATATATATATATATATATATTTCTGAGGCTTGTGGAATCTGCTTAGATCACATGCTGTGCATAGGCCGACATCTAGTGGAAGCTGCAGAGTATTACAGTTGTTTTCGAATCTCGAAAAGGGTCAACAGGGCATGCCAGTAATACTATCCCTAGTGTGACGTCCACTGTATCCACGATCCCTCACGCGTGTAGGTCCCTCAGATTTGTTTTTTTCCGCCATACTAGTTGGACGCATGTGTGCTGAGTTCCTTTCATCGTAAAGCCTTTATCTACTTCAATTACGGAAAATGTCTTCCTATCCTTTGTACACCGAACGCTGAAGAACGACGCTGGTGAAGATCGGAGAGACTTCCGTCGGAGACTGCCGCGACAGACCCTAGGCCTTGGAAGGCCACGTCGGGCCTCGGCCCAGTCAGTAGGGAGAGTGGGTGGAGGTTATATATAGATTATAGTCCCCATTTCCGACATATTATTCACCCTGCTGCCATCATTTGACCATATGGAGAGTAATCCATTTAAATTCTGCCCCAAATGTAACAAAGTTCCCTTGAGTAGATAAGCATTTAACTTGCAATCTGTGTCTCCCTCGAGACGGTATCAGGTAATATTATCCCCATATATATGGTCATCGTACATAATATTGCCGGGAAAAGGTTGTGGCGATATTATATGGGTGACCATATATATGGGGATTGAAGCAGCCATGCAAGAATGTCATCACAAAAAACGGCCATTTTTCAGCGATATTTTTGCATGGCGATATTTTTGTGGGGACATTATTACATGGAACCCTTGAGACTATATCGAGGCATCTTGTCGGGCATGTAGGCTCTTCAAGCCTGAAACCTGAAAGAACCGCTCCACAAAGAGCTGGGCCCCCTACGCCAGGCAGCTCGAAGCCGTGGACGTAGAAGGCGCTTTCAGCGATGGCAGCAACACCGCCGAATCGGAAGGCGAGGGCGACAGGGTAGCTTCAGCTACCCATGCGCAGGCCCCCGACCCCGTAGGACAAGCCGGTGGCGATGTTGTGGGGACCTCACCCGGCGGCAAAAGCGCAACACATACACTTTTTTAAAAAATTTTATTGATTAAATTTGTTTTTGATGCTTTCGCATCCTTACAAAATTAAAGAATAATACACTTCATTTACATTTAAAAGAAAAATATCTTTACCTACATTCACTATGCATATTTGTAAAACGACAAACCAGATTATTACAAAATGTTTACATTTAGACATATACAAAAAAGAACATCCCAAATTGATTATTCAATAAAAAATTGAAAATCATTTTTTTTCTTTTTCTTTTCATAAGAGCATTTCATATTTCATAAAACATGTAAATACATAGAGCCACACATATACGCAAATCAAGAAATTCTAGGTCGCTTCATCGTTGGCTAAGGCTGCATCGATAACTTTCACTAGACGTACGGTCGCTAGAATTATTGAGTTACTAGAGCCCCACATACATCGTGACCATATTAATTCCCTTCCAATAGCTGAGGCAGTAGAAGTAAACGCATTGATATTTTTTAGCCTTTCGTTTTCAAAAAAGGGACATATGAGAAAAAGATGTTTTAAGGTTTCACTTACTTCGTCCTTATTACAGAATCTGCAGGTGGTATCAAAAAGATTGTTGGAGTTACAATTCCAGTATTTAGTTCTCATTTTCGTGTGAAATAAATCTAAGCGGAATCGCATATAGGATGTCCTGGTTTCAATACTTGGACAAAGAATGAGATATTGTAAGCGTGGCGATTGCTTGTGTCTAAATATTGCGTATTCCTTAAATGATCCATAAGAAGATATCTGAGAACAAGACTCAGCCCAGTCATTCCAAAACAAGCGTTTGTGAGCTGTTTTTAGTTTGAAATGTAAATCTCTAGCCAAAATATTAATTCCGGCTAAAATGGAAAGTATACGCTTATGGAAATTTGCAATCGAAGCCGGATGGGATTCTCTCAGCATGACAACAAAATCTTCGTATATCGAGTTTTCGAGAGGAAAGCACATCTTTGCATAATTTTTCAATATACGCCAATTGTGCCTAGATGCCAAGGAGTTTAATCCTAGTTCGTGGCGTAAGATTGCATTCGGAAGATAGACAGGTAAACTGAGAGTAGTTTTCCATAATTTAGCTTGCAATTTGTTAAGGAAGGTGGAGAGATCTAGTAAACATAGATCTAATGCATATAGGAGAATTGCCTCCACCTTTTTAGAGTAGAATTCGAAGAGTGGAACTAAAGAAAACTTACAATATTTGCGAAAGATTATTTTCATTTGGTTTTGCAAAGGAAGAACTTTTTCATTCAAAGATTTTTGCCAAAAGATAACAGAAATATTATTTGCAAGAGTATAACCCAAGTAAGTAAACTTTGTGACGATTTGAATAAAGCTGGAATCCAATTGCCAGCAAAATTTGCGTACATTTCTCCTTGAAGATAACACATTTAATTTTGTGGAATTTATCGTCAAGTTGTTTTCTCTGCAAAAATGATGAAAGGTTTCCAATTTGTTCTGAAGACCAGCTTGAGTACTATCAAACAAGAGCACATCATCAGCGTATGCTAACCACGAGAGTTGCAGTTCACCGAGACGGACAAAAAAGGATTTTGCCGAGTCCCATATTCCTTCCAGATCTGATAAATATAGGTTAAAGAGGACTGCCGCAAGATTACAACCCTGCTTGACACCAATTGCCGTTGGAATGGGGTCGGTCAGGCGACCATTACTTGATATGCGTACTCTGAAGGACGTGTTATGATGTAGCAACGCAATGAGTGCTATTAAAGAAAGCGGAAATTTGAGTTCAGTCATTTTAGCCCATAGTCTGCTATGAATTACGCAGTCAAATGCGCCAGATAAGTCTAAGGAGGCAATGAAGATCGGTCCATAATGAGGACAGAGTGCTTTCGCATTTAAGTGCGCCAGTATAGTGGCGTTTAATTGTGTCCCCATGTTTTTACGGAAACCAGTTTGTACTTTGTTTAGAATACGATTTTCAGTGCAAAGATTTTAGACGCCACATCCATCAGGGCAATAGGCCTAAAATTAAGAGGGTTATTTAATGGCCCTTTTTTGTGCAACGGAATAATGATGGAACTCACCCACGAGGGCGGAAGAGATTTTAGGGTGAAGATTGATTGAAAAATCCTCAACAATACAGTGGCCCAGAAAAACGAGTCGTCCTTAATCACGCAAGGAGGCAGTCCATCTGGGCCGGCACATTTCGAAGTTTTTAATTTAGTAATAGCACAGAGAATATCCTCAACAGACCATGGGCATCGTGCCGGGATGTAAATGACTAACTCAAATCGTTCAGGTAAAAGATATTTCTGTTGAAAGAAGTCGAACCAAGAATTGCCATCGATGGCTGATTCTAGGTGTGGTTTAGAGTTTTTATTAGTTGCCCTAAGTAATTTCCAAATGTCTCGAGTACTATGCTTACAAATCAGGCTTACCATGTTTTGGTTGCCTATTAGGTGAAACGAGGTGCGGGCAGCTTTTATACTATTTTTATGTTTACGTACAAGTGATTTTTTAGCTGCCAAATAGGAAATGTGATCGCCCGCGCGGACATTTCGCCTAAGGGTTCTCAATTCGCTGTTTCTCACTGCTTTTAGTTTGGCAAGTGTGTTTGCCAAATACGAGTCCGAGGAGTTAGTGTTCGTTTGTAATTGCACCGCTTCTGCTATGGCAGCTAGATGTCCTTGAATCATCTGTAGATTCCACTCAAGAATAGCCTGAGAAGGGTTATCTTCAAAGGCGACATCAGGCCACCAATCCCGATTGACTAAAAATGTTAGTTGTCTGCAAGTCGAAATATTCCAACGAATTGACAATAACGGTCGCTCGCTCTGTACTAAGGCAAGAGCCTGCATTTTATCCAACAATTTACTTTCAGCAAACAAAGTGCTCGAGAGTATGGCGTGATCGCCATAAGGAGGAAAATGACAATTAGTAAACGAAATAATACCAGAAAGATATTGGGAAGCAATTATGTAATCAATTGAGGAGCATGAATTTCCTTGACGCCAAGTTGAGCAGGCCTGAGGATGCTGTGGTTGTATCACCACAAGATCCCAGCTAGAGAGGAAATTTATCCATCTTACACCATTTGCGTAGGCAATTTTAAAGTGGTATGGCGATTCATTTGACAAGGGAAAATTTGAAGAGGCATGTAGGTATGCATTAAAATCACCACAGATCAAAATTTCAGCGGTGGGATAATTAAAAAAAGTTTCCATTAGTGTTTCATTTAGAATGGAAATGGCTTCTTCGATGCCAAGGGTGGAGGGATTCCAATAAATGGATATCAAGACTACTCTTTTTAGACCAAAGATGTTGATATCAATGTCAATCATTAAGAGCAATTGATTGGACACGTTAGAATTGATTGTAAAGAAAAGGTCATTGTTGAGTAAAATGGAAATCCCCCCTACAGGACGTCCAGACAAGGGCTGAGTCGCAACATTATGAACAGCGGTAAAACCATCCAGAAAGAATTTATTACAACTCATGGTTTCTTGCACAAAGAAAATTGCTGGAAGGTCTTTCCTGTTCCTATTGAGAACCATGTTATGAGATTATTGAATCCGCAACAGTTCCAGGACTGAATAATGAGCTTGTTACATTATGAAGGTATCTTATCATTGGAGTCCATAGATACTAATTGTGGTGATGCTTTTGCTGCAGGCAAGATCCCCAAAATACCATTCAAAGCAGTAGTTAGAGAGGCCAATTGTGTTAAGATTTTGTCATTCTCAGATGGAGCAGAACCAGAATTATTCGCAGTAGTACACTTTTTTGGGATAAGAGGACGAGTAAACTCCAAAAATTGCACTGCCTTTTCAAAGGAAGCATTTCGAATCCCAGAAAAAGCAAGTCGGTTTTGTGTTCCCAGATCAGTTTCGCTATAATAGGCGATATTACTTTGCACAACATGCGATTATTGTTAATCAGATGTAACTTTATCCACTCTGTCTTGCGATATAAGGTTGCGCAGAGAGGGAATTTTATAGAGAGTGTTCATCAAAAATGAGCGGTTAATAGGAACCGCCCCGTTAATTTGCTGGTTACTGGACCATCCTATTAAAGTTTGCATTTCATCTGGGATGTCATTAAATGATCTTAAGTCGCGATTGATGATAATAAGGGGGGAAGAAAATTTAGATTCGGCACTGCATAATATACCCGGTGCTTGAACCGCCGCAACCTGGGAAAGGTTGTGCCTTGCGTCGGATGCTTGTTCTTCAGTGTCGGCGCTTGGACACATAGATTCTTGAGACCTATTCCCTAAGAGAGGCGCCTGAGATGAGGTATGTGTGGATGCTTGAAGTTCTAGCAGGGGAAGCATAGACAGAGGTTGATGGATCGATGCATGAGCAACCGTTAGACTAGGTCCCTTCAAGTCAAGTGCATCCATATTGGGGGTACTGCTAGTATTACAGCACGATGTTTTTTTATTATCCACAAGAGGAAAAAAAGTGTTCAAGTTTGTCTGTGTTAATGCACTCGCAGGTATAGTGCCTGCGCCACCAACAGTTGTGCCAACACTAATATGCTCTTCTGATACATTCTCCTCAATAGGCTTAAGCACAAAAGCGCCTATGCTCTTCTTTGTTCTTTTTTGTGCTTTTTTAGACGATTTTAATTGAAGTGCCATTAAGCTCTCTTCATTCAATTGACTAACATTAAGTTGAAATTCTTCGTTACCAATTTGAGTGGCGTTCAACATCACATCTACTTTGTCACTATTTTCGGCTGAGCATTGCAAGGAGGAAACTGCATTGCTAACCCTCGAAATGGAGGCATTGTTCATCTTAGATCTATTTCTCCGTTTCAGTGCTCTCTGGTATGATTTTTTCATTCTGCGCGACGGATGATACCAATTTTTAGATGTATCAATTGATACTGCTGAGGTGGACTCCTCAAGCAGATTCGTTATCACTGAAGGACTATCAAGGGGGGGTTCCGCAGGAGCGGAAACCGTAGCACTAGTGTCATTTTGAAGTAATTCTGCCGAAAACAACTGAGATTTAAATAAAATCTGTTCAATTTGTAGAATTCTCTCGTGTTGGAGTTTCGCAACTTCAACTGCGTCGAACTCTGGGGGATTTAGTGACAACGGCTCCTGAAGGGTAGGTTTAGCCACTGCCTTTGCAAATGACGTTTGCATGCCATTTAACAAAAAGGTAACTTCATCCGTTTGAGTACATTGCGAGGACAAGGCCTGCATCGAGGGATTCGCGGGCAAGCTCCTCCCTACAAGCTCAGCCATCCGTTCTGGACAAGTTGTATGGAATTTGTGACACGCTTCCTGAGCTAACATGAAACCTTTGATTTTAGAGAGTTTAATGGAATTTGTTAGAATTGAGTCCTTGATGTCTTTTAATAGTACGTCCCTTATCGAGTAAATTTAGGATACGAGTAAGGACAGGAAATGAGTGAAGTTCGTGTTCTAACAGATGTGAAGAATTTTCATTAGGTGGAATTGGTGACAATGGAGAATGAGTCGACGGCTGAGTAGTAATAGATGACTGTGCCATGTATTTATTAGAAGAGGCATGAAGTAATGGATCATCTAATTGTAGCTTCATTTGAAACTGGGAATCCTGGGTAGGTGAGCTGCCTGGTTTACTAGGTGCAAAAGAATCTCTTGAGTATTTACTAAACTTTGTAAGAGAGTTGGATGGAGCTAAGGTGGCAAAAGGCATCGGATGAAAATGTACTTGTTCACGCAGTCCACAGGACGCTGTCACTGGGGTGGAAGGACCTAATGAGAGGCTAATGCGTCTCTCTAAGGCAGCAATTACAGCCGGTGCTAGCAAGGAGGTATCCTCAATAGGAATAAGAATATTGTCAATTACCTCCAAGCAGGTATCTGCCTTAATGTGTGTGTCGTTAGCAGTTTGTAATGTAAAAGGTGTATTATCTGTTGCCTCCAGAGTGTAGGCAGCTAATTCAGTATCAGTGTGATGATCAGTGGGTGTTTGATAAGGCAACTGCTCTACAGAGTTGAGTAAAGGATCTGCTTGTGTGGAGACAGATAAAAATGATTGCTGACCTATTGCAATAGCATGCGGACCTTCCATTTTAAGTTTTGGGAATGTCTTAATCCCAGTAGTTTTAACAGTATCTTTAAGTCGCTTAACGTTCCTTAAAGTGAGTAAAGGGGAATCCATAAAGCAAGCTCGAGTAGTTGCTATAGATCAAACAAGGTAACGTTTTCCCAAAAAGATGCCTATATATCGCCTTGACAGAAAATCCTGTCTTATATATAGCTCTAGGGGACGCTTACCGATGCTTATGGAGTTAAAGTCGTGCTAAAAATCTACCAATCAGATCTTACCAAAAGCAGCAGGTTTACCATGAAAATGCAAGACCGACACCACACACCACGAGCCGCGAACAGCAAACAGTCCTTTGCGGTACTTCGCGGTGCGCAGCGCGGGTGCGCTGACGAGGTGTATTTAAATGCACCCGGAAGGGCGTTACCAGAGGTGTAGGAGGCGTGACCAGTCCCCAGCACCTTGAAAGCAATACACAAAAATACTGATATTAAAGATTGTGCCTATAACAGTCACGATCCATAGTTCAATATGTGTAGTTCAAAGTCCATTGAGGCCACAAGCCTCAAGAGGAGAGGAGGAGGCATGCTGAAATTCACCTGTTTCCTGTAATGAAGCAGGTCAGGCACAAAGCGATGTTGCAAAAAAGGTCTTCCTCCACGATCGACACGATCAGCACGGCAACTCAAATGAAGGGAGCACCAGATTTCAGCCACAGCGGACCACTTGAGAAGCAGTCGGCAGCACAGCAAACAGTCCTTTGCGGTACTACGCGGTGCGCCGACACATACACTCATCACCAAACACATTAGCCCCAGCCGAGACTCGCGTGTTGAGTGATCAGCAACGGTCGGCACCTAGGTAGCGGTCCACCGAATCTCTGTCCTCTGGGCGCTCACGCTCGCGGTCGCCTCACGACAGGGCCCAGCCGTCCTCAGACAGAAAAGGTGTTGCCCATCAAATTACCATCGAGACCCGGTCATCTGACGACGATGCCGTGTCCCAACCCACTTCCGAGACTAGACGTGTATAATCCCACATCCGAAATTCGACACTCCGTGTCGGATCCCGCCTTCGAAAGTCGACGCGCTGCGTCAAACCAGGTGGAAGGCCCCAAAAAGTCTGTTAAGACCATTTCTGGCCATGGCGGAGGGGGCAGACACCATAAAAAATCCTCTAAAGATCCTCATACTCCTAAAGGAAAGCATGGGGAAGATGAGGCTGCAAGAAAATCTAAAGAACCTCAGCCTGCCCCTAAAACCAGGGTTACACCTCCCACAGATGTGGATATGGGCCTAATCCCCTCAAACTGCTTCCATACCAAGCTCCAAAGTGTGGAGCTCTGCAGATATAGACGGAGTAATGAAAAGGACAACCATAATGGCCAACTTTTATGAAAAGGATCCAACTTATTTTCAAAGTTATATGAGCACCCCCCTGCCCCCACCTCAGCTCCATCTGGTTCCAGAGCCACTCCTGTGCCTTCTCAACCCCCTCCTAAAAGGCCTCGCACTGAGACCCCCTTGCAGGGCTTAGTCATAGACCCCTTTGTTGTGGAGCCTTATGACCCCGTTTCCTACCATGAGGTCCCTGACCCTCAATTCGAGGAGGACCAGAATGCAGACCCTTATTACAGTGATGATGAGAACAGGAGGCTGAAGATGAGGCTGACGCTTAGACCTTAGACTCCCCAATCCCTAAGCACCCTCCCGTTAATGATTCCCCAGTTGATAACCAACCCCTCCTTAACGAGGTTTTGGCCAAGGTCGGCTGAACACTTCCAGATTGATACTCAGGAAGTTCAGGAGGACAAGGATTTCGCAGAGCAAATCCAGGGGGACAAGAGGGCAGTAACTCAGTCCATCCCGCTACTAAAATCTATTCAGCCCAGGATTCAGCCATCTCTACAAACCCCTTACCTCACACGTGCAGTAAATCCGCGTGTCGAGAAGTTGTTTCGTGCCGCTCCCTCTAACCCTTTATATAGTAGGGGACATCTAAAACCAGATTCCCTATTTGTCACCACCACGAGAAAAAGAGCAGGCACCCAACTTGCTTCCTCAGAGGCTCCCCCAGATAAAGCAAGAGGATTTATGGCCTAGGTAGAAAGGTCACCTCCTCTGTGGCTTATCAGGCCAGGAGAGCCAACAGTGCCACCCTCTTGGCAAGCTATAATTGCCACAAGTGGGAGGAGTTTTCTGCTTTACCCTCCTCTGCACCAGAACCGTTAACAACCCAGTTAACACAAGTGACAGCCGAGGGGAGGGCGGTGTCAGGCTGCCTCCTTCAGACTAACTTCGACGCGGCCGATAATGCCGGTAGAATAATCGCTGAGGGTACGATCATTAAAAGGCATGCATGGCTGAGACCATCCGGATTTAGGCCTGACACTCAAGCAACACTTATATACATGCCGGTCGAAACTAACGTATTTCTCGGCAAAGCTGTCGAAGATGCCCTAAAAACCGCGAAAGATGAGTATGACACTTTAAAATCCCTTGGTCAACTCACTAACAAACCCTCGGACAGAGTGGAAGCAGTAATTTTCACCACTTTCGGGGCCACATTCCCAAAGAGGGTCTAGCTATAGCCAGAATCAGAGCTCATCATGGGGGAGCAACGAACCCCAGAGGGCAGCGCAAGGGTCGTGGGCGGGGAAAAGGCAGCCCTGCTAGAGGTGGTACGCCACCTTCCAAGCAGTGACGTTGCACTTAAGGTCCCCTCCCATGCTTCCCCATTAGGTGGGCGCATTACCAACTTCACCCACGCATGGGAGGGAATCACCTCGGACAGATGGGTGCTGTCCACAGTATCCGGAGGCTACTGCATCGAATTACTCAAGCGTCCCCATGACCACCCTCCACAGCAAAAAGTACACTCAGGAACAACAGCGGATCCTCCTCGAGGAGATTGCCACTATGCTGTTAAAGGACGCCATTGAGGTCATCCCGGCCAACCAGGTAAACGGGGGGATTTATTCAACCTACTTCCTTGTGCCAAAGAAAAATCTCACAATGTGCCCAGTATTAGATTTGCGCCCTGCAAACAAGTATGCCAAGCCACAAAAATTCTGCATGACTACGCTACAAGAGGTAATCTCCCTACTAAAAAGGGGGGATTACATGGCAACACTCGATATGAAAGATGCCTATTTTCATATTTCAATGTTCCCAGCGCACAGACGATTCTTGCGTTTCAAGATGGCGATCTAGCACTACCAATTCAAGGTGCTACCCTTCGGAATAGCCTCGGCTCCAAGGGTATTCACAAAGGTAATGGCAGTGGTGGCAGCGCACCTACGCAGGGAGGCAATCCCAGTGTACCCTTACCTGGACGACTGGCTCATTACAGGGGAGTCTCACCTAATTTGCAGACAACACATCCAAAGAACCATCAACCTCCTCTTTCAATTGGGCTTCTCCATCAACGAGAAAAAGTCAAACCTGGTGCCAAGCACCTCGAAACAGTTCCTAGGAGCTGTCCTAAATACTCAAGAGGGGTTGGCCTTTCCGTCAGAGGAAAGAATTCAAAATTTGTTACTGCAAATTCCTCTATCAAGCCGGTTGGCAAATAAGGGTGCGCAAAGCAATGCGTTTGCAAGGCATGAGGGCGTCTTGCATTTACCTGGTTCCCCACGCACGCCTGCTCATGCGACCCATGCGACCCATGCAGAAGTGGTTGGCAAAACAGTTATGTATCATATATATATATATATATATATATATATATTCAGTAAAAAAACTTTGTTAAAGGGACGTTATGGTTAAGTTGCACTACTAAAAACCTATGACATTCAGTGAAAAAACTTTGTTAAAGGGACGTTATGGTTCAAAGTAAAACCGAAAAACCCCTGAAATTCGGCAGTTATGGTAACATAAGCAACCATAACTCGCGCCACCGTGCACTGCTAACACTAACACCCAGGACATCAAAGATGACATCACAAATGTCATTGATGACATCACTGATGACATCACATGGCTGACTCTCCCTTTTTATCCTTTACTGACATATCGAAGCCACATAGTTTTCTTCAGTAACAGTCAGGAAGTAAAAATTGAAAAGGTACTATATTTGTAGACTTAGGGTCAAGTCACATCATATGAAAGCCCAGAAAATAAACTGAAATTAGCTAAAATCTCTTCTCATTACAAAAAAGAAATCATCTTAGCTAAACAAGAGACCTACAATAACAGAATCACACAAGCCAAATCAAGTACTAAAGAACTGTTCACCATACTCAGAGAACTGGAAAACCCAATAACACCTCAAGACAACTGTCTTAAAGATAAAAAGTGGTGCTCCGAAATCCAGCAAGCCCTCTCTAACAAAGTCCGAAACCTCCAAAAGAAAATAGAACTAAAACGTGAGACCCTAGCACCCAATATATTACCGCCGATCAAGACACTTCCTAACTCCAAACCCACTACGCAATTCCACTTCTCCAAAGTCTCCATACTAGAAGTAGAGAAAGTAATACTCGGTCTAAAACCGTCCAACTGCAAAGGAGACTTATGTCCAGCACAACTCATCAAAGATGCCGCACGAGATCTAGCACCATTTATCACCAAGTTAATTAATGCCTCCTTTACCACAGGCATTATCCCCAGTAACTTAAAAGAGTCCTGGGTGCTCCCACTCTTAAAAAAGGCTACTCTAGACCCCACTATACCCACTAACTATAGACCTATTACTACAGTACCGTTCCTTCTGAAGATACTGGACAAGGTGGCATATATACAAATCCAGAGCTTCCTGGAACAAAACCAACTACTAGGCTCCCGACAATCTGGCTTCCGCCCTCTTCACGGTACAGAAACTGCATTGATTGACCTGAAAGCCCAAATAGACAAAGTAAGAGATTCTGGAAAACCAGCACTCCTCCTGCTACTAGACCTATCGGCCGCTTTTGATTTAGTGGACCATAAAGTCCTATGTAACCACCTAGATTCAGCAGCACACTTCTCCACTGAGGCTATAGCATGGATACAATCCTTCCTCAGTGACCGCACCATGAGGGTTTTCTCACCTATAGCAGCTGCAGACCCCATCCCTATTACCTGCGGCGTGCCACAGGGATCATGCGTTTCACCAACGCTATATAACATATTCACTAAGCCCCTGTTTGATGATTTGGACCATCTGGGTATCAGGTATACCAACTACGCTGACGATACCCAGATCCTCCTCCCACTCACAGGGGTTTACGAAAAAGATCTAGCAATGGTGAACAAAATATACAGCATCGTTCAGGCATGGATGGCAACCCATGGCCTATGCTTGAACGATGATAAAACTGAGCTTCTTATCCTAGGCACCGCACCCCTCATCAAAAAACTAAGCTCAAACTACTCTTCCTTCATCATAGATGGGAACTGCATACAAGTTGCCAAAGAAGTTAAAACATTAGGCATCTACCTTGATTCTACCCTATCATTCTCCAAACAGGTAAACTCCCTAGCTTCCTCGACAGCCTACACATGTAAGCTCATTAGAGCAGGAAAACAATTCCTTTCCCAGCACAGTTGCCTAACATTAGCCAGAGCCCTTATCATCTCTAAACTAGATTATTGTAACGCACTGTACATAGGAGCCACTAAATCTATCATAAACAAAATCCAGATACAGCAAAACAAGGCCCTCCGAGCGGCATTGAACATCCCCAGGAGAGAACACATTACAGTAATAAGAAGGAAACACAAATGGCTCTCCACCCATGAGAAAATCAGACTCAAAACTGCATCTCTCACATACAAATCCCTACACAACAAAGCCCCCCAATATCTTAAGGACAGATTCACCAGAACACACCCCACAAGACAAACCAGACTTGCTTACACCAATCGCTTACAAGTACCACGCTTTAAACTGACCACCATAGGCGGAGCTAGCTTCCCAGTCAAAGCTGCTCAATTGTGGAACGAATTACCCACTACTGCGAGACTAGAACACTCCTTTTCCAAATTCAGGCAAATTGTAATCAACTGGCTAACGACAGCAACTGCTAATTGAACCCATGATAATGCTCACGCCTGTTTGCTACACAGTATCTGCACCATACGATTGTAAACTTGTATTGTAAACTTGCACCTGTAACTGGTAATGTCTGTAACTGGTAATGTCTGTAACTTGTAACTGTAACCTGTAACTTATGCTCTAAGCTGTACATATTCTTACTTTCTGCGCCCTTATACCCCAGGGTCCGGTGCGCACAATAAATTCTAAACAAACAAACAAACATATACATAGTGGAAGACACAGGCTTGAAAGAGAACAATCCTTTCTGTGCATGAAGATAATCATTAGGGTTATCAGCACTTTCTCATAGTTTTATTTGTATTATTCTACCTTCCCTGTATATGCTCGTATTTGTATACATTATACTCACTCTCCTTTCCTTTGGGTGCAGTCACATCATGTGATACGCATACATATGGTAAGTAGCAGCTTTGAAACAGAGCAATAGTTTCTCTGTATAAAGACAATCAGTTAGGTTATGAACTCTTTCTGCTACTACTTCTGCTTTTTTGTTTACTTCACTGTCCCTGTATATACTCATATTTGTATGTGTTGTTGTCTCTTTGTGTTTTGTCTGTAATAATTATGTATTTGGGTTTTATTATCTACTTATTCCATGTTTCACAGTACGCAAAACTCTAATAAGAAAGCAGTTATCATTTCACTATTCAACATGGCAAGATTATGAATATGGCACCTTCATCATGTATGCTGCACACGCTGCCTATGTTTCTGCATGAGTAGCTTAGTATACTGCATAGAACTTCATAATAGAATGCTATTTACATCAATGCATTGCTTAATGCACTAATTAGCTCATGATATTTATCCCAATGACCCTTGACAGTTTTTGGTCAGCATTATAAGAATCCCTTGTACAGAGTTTTTTATGAAAAGTAAATGCACATGTGATGTCATCAGTGATGTCATCAATGACATTTGTGATGTCATCTTTGATGTCCTGGGTGTTAGTCTTAGCAGTGCACGGTGGTGGTGCGAGTTATTTTTCATAGCTTACCATAACTACAGTGGCCATGTAATATATAATATATAATATATATATGTGTTTCTGAGGCTTCTGGAATCTGCTTAGATCACATGTTATATGCATTGGCCGACATCTAGTGGAAGCTGCAGAGCATTACAGTTGTTGTTTTTGAAACTCGAAAACGGACGTCGACAGGGTGTGCCAGTAATACTATCCCTAGTGTGACGTCCACCGCACCCATGGTCCTTCACGCATCGAGGTCCCTCAGATTGTTTTTTTCCGCCATCGTGACGGACGCTTATCACCGAGTTCATTTCGGCTAACGCTATTTGCTTATGAAAAATGAAGACTAGTTACTCTTTCTGTCCTTTTTCAAAACCGACTTTGACTACTTCATCGACGCGGTGAAAAGGATGACCGTCAAACGAAATTCCAGACTCCACTGACCCTTTCGGCCTTGGAAGGGCGCACCGGGCCTAGGCCCTAACAGTAGGGAGAATGGGGGGTGGTCATTGTAGATTACATTTTTTTCCCCCTCAATTCCCTTTCTCGCCTGGCTGCCATCTCCCATAAACATGGAGAACACTCCATTTAAATGTTGCCCCACGTGCAATAAAAGATTCCTGTGGATAGACGAGCACTGGGTGTGCAGCTTGTGTCTAGCGCGTGATCACGACGAGGGCCATTGTCGAGCCTGCAAGCTCTTTAAATCAAAGACACTTTGGGACCGAAGAACCAAACGCTGGGCCCATCACGCCATGCAGGCCGAGGCCGCCATGGACATGGAGGGATCCTCCAGTGATGGCAGCATCGCAGTCTTACGTGAAAATACAAACACTGGACCTAGGTAAATAAAGCTAGAGAGATCTATTATGTATTCAATAAACAATTTTTATCTTCAAGAATTTTTGTTATTATTCTCCCAGAACAATTTCAATACTGTTTGCTCATATAGCACAGCACATCAATTCACAAATTTTCAACATCTTCTCATTCATCTCACCATCCATACACATTCTCGTGCCTTAAAGAACAAAGGCCAGCCCGGTCTACACCCCTAGGACAGGACACTACGCCTCAGTTCCCTCGTATAATTCCAAGTTCTGCCACATGGACTGCTGAAGACATAGACAGGGTCATGAGTAGCATGACCTTTATGGCCAATTTCTTCGAAAAGAACCCACAGACATTCCAAAACTTCCAAAACACAACTCCTACAGCTGAAGCTTCCACTTCCCAGCCCCCAGCTAAGAAGGCTCGACCCGATACTCTTCGTATATATCGAGTCCAGTCCTACCAGTCCAAAGTGATCTGTATGATGTTCACACAGACACAGATGACAATGAAACCTTTCAAGAGACTGCTCATCATTACTATGATGATGAGGAGGAGGAGGTGTATAACCTAGCCTCACCAATCCAGCAGGATTCGCCAGTGTCTCCATTGAGCTATCCACAATGATATGCTTATTAAAGCAGCTGAACACTTTGGGATCCAAACCCAAGAGACTCAGCTCGATAAAGACTTTGTGGAAGATATATTGTGGGGACAAAAAGGCTGCCATCCAATTCATTCCTATCCTTCAATCTGTCCAAAGAAGGATTCAACCTTCCTTGGAAACACCAAACCGGACACGGGGACTTCCATGGCCGGGGGAAATCTTGGAGAAAGTAGCTACCCGACAATTGCAGGATTTCGTGGAGAAAGAGTCACTCCTTGACTCCTTTCAATCAGGTTTTTCGACCCACGTTTGGCACAGAGACGGCCTTGCTGGCAGTACAGGATGAACTTCTAGAAGTTGCTGACCGGGGTGAACATTGTTAGTAATGCTAGACCTGTCCGCCGCCTTCGATGCGGTCAACCATACCATCTTACTTGATTGGTTGAGGAAGGTTGCCAGAGTCTCGGAGCATGCCATTAAATGGTTCAAATCGTTCCTGTCAAATTTTCTACACCAGGTTAAACTTGGCTGTTTCATTTCAGATCGTACTACCACGGAATGCGTTGTACCAAAGGGGTCCTCACTGTCACCACTACTCTTTAACTTATATCTTCAACCATTGATGGAAATCTTGCAGCATCATGGGATGAGCTACCATTCCTATGCTGACGATACCCAGATCTTCATCAAAATCGGTGACTTTGAGGAAATCTTTATTAGGGTCAAACTTTGCCTGGAAGAGGTTAGTGAGTGGATGTCTACTAACCAGCTTCAATTAAATGCATCCAAAACAGTTTGTCCTGTTTGGAACTAGACATCTACTCACAGCAATCAAAGAATGACCAGTTCCAAATCTGCTGGGTGTAGAGGTAGGTTTTGCCTCTGAGGTAAAGAATTTGGATTGTATTTGGCAAGACAACCTGGGTAGTGAAGTCCAAGTAGGAGCCAACGTACAGGCAATTTTCTTTTCATTGCGACTACTGCAGCAGGTTTTGCCATATATTCTGGATGAAGATCATGCTACTATAGTGGGGGCCTTAACCAATGCCCATCTGGACTATTGTAATAGCCTGCTCATGGGCATCCCAGCCAAACAACTTTATAGACTTTAAAGGCTCATTATGCGGATGTTAGATTGATTTGCAGGCTGAGTAAATCAGCCCAAATATCTCCATCTCGACGAGCGCTTCATTGGCTGGCAGTGGAAGAGCATATCAAGTTCAAAGTGGCATGTCTCATCTTTAAATGCTTAAACGGATCGGCACCAGTCTACCTGAGGAATAAGATTAATCGCTACCAACCTTCAAGATGTTTACGATAAAAAGACAATTCCTACTGGGTATCCCCTCTTCGGCCTTTGTGTCAAGGTGGATAGAAGATTTGCTGTCTTTGGCCCAAAACTGTGCAATAGTATTTCCAGCGCAATCAGGGCTTTGGAGACTCTTCAACAATTCTGTAGGGCACCAAAAAAAAAAATCTGTTTTGATAGTGGCAAGTCTTTGGATAGTAAAGCTTTAGAGTGCATAGAATAAAAATGTAGAATCGTAAAATACATTGAATTTCATATCATATCGAAATCAGTTAATGGAGATACTCAATTCTTGTCAAATTCCCATACAATATTTTAAGGCTCACGCATTTCATATACATTTTTTAGGAATCGTATTAAAGCTAATAGCAATGAGATGTTTTCTCCTTCCATAAGTCTCACCCATAAATGTTCCTCGGCCTGAATACATTTAAAATCTGAACATTTTTGAAAGCCGATTACTCTAAGGTTAGGAGTTCTGGAACAGTATATAACCTGGTGTTTCAAGGTTTCCAGCTCATTAGAAGATTGACAGAGTAAAGAAATTTGCTCTTCCTTCGGTAACCCCCTTCTCTGGCCCATACATTCTAAAGTTGGAACTTGGTTTAACTTGAACCTCATGTGGGTCCTTCTTGCTAGATTGCAAGGAAATAACTTGATATATTCCCGAATAACTTCACGCAAAAATAGGGCATACTACGAATACAGGGAATGAGATTGTATTTGTTCTATAGACCATTCACGGTGATCAAGCTTTCGCTTGGTCTGTGCTGGACTCTGAATGAATTCCCAGGCGTCTGTTCCAATTTCAATTAAAAGGTTTTCCCTGTGAGTTGGCAAATATCATTAGTGACAGTATGGTTTATAAACGTGCACCAGTTTAAGGTCATAGAATAGAGAATTCGGAGGAGGGCAAATCATATTTGCATACAAAGATAACTTTTTCCATTGGGCCAAGGCCTTGAGAGCACTGAAGCCCAGTTTATGTTTCATGACACAGTTCAGAATAGATTACGCCAAGCCCAAGACTTCCTTCCAACCTGTGTCTTCAGGAGAATTGAGAAGAGGACCTAGATCCCAAAGGATGATGTCCAGGCCGTAGTTACTCGGGAACTATTTTTTCAGATAAATATATTATCACTGGTACCAAAACATTTCAATTGTGCTAATAAAGGTTTAATCTTGGCGCAAAGCTTTTGTTCAATCAACGTCAGAGAAAGAAAGAGGATTTGAGATGTTGAGTTCTAAATAAGTCAGGATATGAAGTCTCCCGACTGAGCAGTATACAGATTTTGGAACTAGTTCTTAGAGAAGGTGACTACCTTAGATTTGAGTCAGTTTACCCGCAAGTTATGTTCTGTGTAGAGGGAAAAGGCGTTTAGTTTTCTTTGCAGTGCAATTGGAGTTGGAGTCAAAGAAAAGCAGGTCATATACGAACACCAGCTAGTGACGAGAGGTCCAGCCTAATTTGACTGGCAGACGGCTTACCTCAAACCAACATTGAATCCGCATCTGCAATGTACAAATTAAAAGGCTTTGGAGCCAAGATACAACCTTGTCTGAGAGCAATATGTGTATCTGTTGCACGAGACAGAGACCCGTCTTTAATAAGCCAGACCTCATCAAAGTATTCTCATATAAAAACATAATTAGGCTCAATAGGCCCTCTGGCAGCCCCCAACCTATCCATTTTTCCCAGAGACTCTCCCTGCTTACCCTGTACAAATTGTTTGGACATGGCCATGTTAACGATGTGTATATATTTTGCTGTACTAATTCGCGTCGATGCATGAAGGTCCATTAATAAGGTTAAATTTAACAAAGTGGTGAGTCTCTTGTGAAATCCCTAGTTGCAGCATGTAATATCGCTATTGGCCAATAGCTGTCCTGATTGCTCCTATTGACCTTTTTTAATAAGGGAATCGTATAAGGGAGATGGCATGTAAAAGGAATTAGATCTCTCACTATGATATCCCTACATGAATTTCCTAATGTAGATTACCACAATTTGGGATAAGAGGATGAAGGAATGTTGATTGTTTAATCTTGACAAACACGAGAGGTACCTCAACGCAGGCATCACTGCATGCACAAGTGTGGAGGCAGATGAAAGCAATGCCCACTTTCCCTATCTCCTGAACACCAAAAAGCCATGTTCAACAAGTTCAAGCCTGCCTTGCGCTCCCATACTTACCACCTAGACTTCAAAACCAGCCCCCAGAGAGTAGCCCCTGGGTCTCAGCCCTGGGCTGAATATGTGAAGGGTCAGTCCAAGACTTTGGGAGCTCTCGGGAGATCTGTAAATGTGGTTTATGAAAAACCAAGGTTTTTCAGAAATCTTTAATGACTGAGAAGGAAAATAATAAAATTTGGATGATGCGTCAAGGCCAATATGACCTGTTAATAGGGATTGAAAGTAGAGGGAAATATGTGTATCGTTTATATTGACAGGTGAAGGAAGGGCAATAGTTTTATGTATGTTAATGTATTATTCTGCTCTATTTTGGGATATGAGATGTCAGATTGTAGTATTGAAGGTTTTGTGTAAGCCACACTTAACATGGCATGTGTACAGCGTGTAATCTTTCTCAGGGGTTTTTTCTTCCTCTTCTTTCATGTCGTACTCCTCGGACAATTCAGCAGGTGGTGGACTTCCCTGAGAAGGAGACTGTGATAAATGTGATGGGGGCCCCAATGTGAGCTGGGGCTGCTCCGGGCATACCCCTTACACCATTTCCATGGGGTTGCATCTCGTGGCTGGGGGCTTCTCTATACAGCACCTTGCCATGGTTTCCTCAAAGGTGACAGTATCACAGAGGGCATTAGGCTGAGGTTCACAACATCACTCCTCTGACCTACTTCCTTGGCCAACATGCAGTACATCGCTCGTCAGAGCTGCTTCCCGGAATAAGCTCTAACTGGACGCTAGGCTGAAATGCAGAACGCTGCTCCTCTGAACGTTTCCCAGAATGGAGCACTAACAGGGTCTAGGGCTGAGCTGCAGAACATCACTCCTCTGAACTACTTCCTTGGCCAGCATGCAGTACATCGCTCCTCAGAGCTGCTTCCCGGAATAAGCTCTAACTGGGTAGCTGGCCTGAGGTGCAGAACGCTGCTCCTGAACTGCATCTGAAAATAGTGTTCCAATAGGGGGACCCTGGACCAAGGTACAGAGCATTGCTCCCCTGAACTACTTCCTTGGCCAGCATGCAGTACATCACTCCTCGTGGCTGCTTCCCAGAATAAGCTCTAACTGGGCACTACAGCCAAGGTACAGAGCATTGCTCTCTCAGGATGGAGCTATTACCGGGCCCTGGGCAGAGGTGACAAAGATTTCCACACTGAATTGCTTCCCAGAATGGAGCTCTAACAGGGCCATGGTCTGAGGTGCAAAGCATTGCTCCTCTGAACTGCTTCCTTCAATGCAGTTCTAACAGGCCCCTTGGCTGAGGTGTAGAACTTCTCTTCTTTGAACTACTTCAGAGTATGGAGCTCTAACCGGCTTCTGGGCATCGAATCATTTGCGCCCAAAATGTTTTGTAGATGTATCCCAATGTTTTGGACCTTTTTAATTTCATGCATAGAATAATATTGAGAGATGTCCTACTAATCCTTCCACCGCAATGGTCCTGAATTTGCATGTCCACCAGAACCAGGATTTAGCAAGTATTTACTCCCAATCCCAGCATCCTGCCGTTAACTGCTCACTCATGCACTTCCAGCAGAACCAGGATTTAGCAAGTATTTACTCCCAATACCAGCATCCTGCCGTTATCTGCTCACTCGTGCACTGTCCAGCAGAACCAGGATTTAGTGAGTATTTACTCCCAATCCCAGCATCCTGCCGTTATCTGCTCACTCGTGCACTGTCCAGCAGAACCAGGATTTAGAGAGTATTTACTCCCAATCCCAGCATGCTGCCGTTATCTGCTCACTTGTGCACTGTCCAGCAGAACCAGGATTTAGCCAGTATTTACTCCCAATCCCAGCATCCTGCCGTTATCTGCTCACTCGCGCCCTTTGTCCAGTAGAACCAAGATTTAGCGAGTATTTACTCCCAATCCCAGCATCCTGCCGTTATCTGCGCACTCCCACCCTTTGTCCAGCAGAACCAGGATTTAGCGAGTATTTACTCTCAATCCCAGCATCCTGCCGTTATCTGCTCACTCGTGCACTGTCCAGCAGAACCAGGATTTAGCGAGTATTTACTCCCAATCCCAGCATCCTGCCGTTATCTGCTCACTCCTGCACTGTCCAGCAGAACCAGGATTTAGCGAGTATTTACTCCCAATCCCAGCATCCTGCCGTTATCTGCTCACTCGTGCACTGTCCAGCAGAACCAGGATTTAGCGAGCATTTACTCCCAATCCCAGCATCCTGCCGATAACTGCTCACTCGTGCACTGTCCAGCAGAACAAGGATTTAGCGAGTATTTACTCCCAATCCCAGCATCCTGCCGTTATCTGCTGACTCGTGCACTGTCCAGCAGAACCAGGATTTAGCGAGTATTTACTCCCAATCCCAGCATCCTGCCGTTATCTGCTCACTCGTGCACTGTCCAGCAGAACCAGGATTTTTTTACTCTCAATCCCAGCATCCTGCCGTTATCTGCTCACTCGTGCACTGTCCAGCAGAACCAGGATTTAGCGAGTATGCACTCTCAATCCCAGCATCCTGCCGTTATCTGCTCACTCACGCCCTTTGTCCAGTAGAACCAGGATTTAGCGAGTATTTACTCCCAATCCCAGCATCCTGCCGTTATCTGCTCACTCGTGCACTGTCCAGCAGAACCAGGATTTAGCGAGTATTTACTCCCAATCCCAGCATCCTGCCGTTACCTGCTCACTCGTGCACTGTCCAGCAGAACCAGGATTTAGCGAGTATTTACTCCCAAACCCAGCATCCTGCCGATATCTGCTCACTCGTACACTGTCCAGCAGAACCAGGATTTAGCGAGTATGTACTCACAATCCCAGCATCCTGCCGTTATCTGCTCACTCGCGCCCTTTGTCCAGTAGAACCAGGATTTAGCGAGTATTTACTCCCAATCCCAGCATCCTGCCGTTATCTGCTCACTCGTGCACTGTCCAGCAGAACCAGGATTTAGCGAGTATTTACTCCCAATCCCAGCATCCTGCCGTTATCTGCTCACTCATGCACTGTCCAGCAGAACCAGGATTTTTTTACTCTCAATCCCAGCATCCTGCCGTTATCTGCTCACTCGTGCACAGTCCAGCAGAACCAGGATTTAGCGAGTATGTACTCTCAATCCCAGCATCCTGCCGTTATCTGCTCACTCGTGCACTGTCCAGCAGAACCAGGATTGAGCGAGTATTTACTCCCAATCCCAGCATCCTGCCGTTATCTGCTCACTCGTGCACTGTCCAGCAGAACCAGGATTTAGCGAGTATGTACTCTCAATCCCAGCATCCTGCCGTTATCTGCTCACTCGTGCACTGTCCAGCAGAACCAGGATTTAGCGAGTATGTACTCTCAATCCCAGCATCCTGCCGTTATCTGCCCACTCGTGCACTGTCCAGCAGAACCAGGATTTTTTTTACTCTCAATCCCAGCATCCTGCCGTTATCTGCTCACTCGTGCACTGTCCAGCAGCACCAGGATTTAGCGCCTATGTACTCTCAATCCCAGCATCCTGCCGTTATCTGCTCACTCGTGCACTGTCCAGCAGAACCAGGATTTAGCGAGTATGAACTCTCAATCCCAGCATCCTGCCGTTATCTGCTCACTCGTGCACTGTCCAGCAGAACCAGGATTTAGCGAGTATTTACTCCCAATCCCATCATCCTGCCGTTATCTGCTCACTCGTGCACTGTCCAGCAGAACCAGGATTTAGCGAGTATTTACTCCCAATCCCAGCATCCTGCCGTTATCTCCTCACTCGTGCACTGTCCAGCAGGACCAGGATTTAGTGAGTATTTACTCCCAATCCCAGCATCCTGCCGTTATCTGCTCACCCCCACCCTTTGTCCAGCAGAACCAGGATTTAGCGAGTATTTACTCCCAATCGCAGCATCCTGCCGTTATCTGCTCACTCGTGCACTGTCCAGCAGAACCAGGATTTAGCGAGTATTTACTACCAATCCCAGCATCCTGCCGTTATCTGGTCACTCGTGCACTGTCCAGCAGAACCAGGATTTAGCGAGTATTTACTCCCAATCCCATCATCCTGCCGTTATCTGCTCACTCGTGCACTGTCCAGCAGAACCAGGATTTAGCGAGTATTTACTCCCAATCCCAGCATCCTGCCGTTATCTACTCACTCGTGCACTGTCCAGCAGGACCAGGATTTAGCGAGTATTTACTCCCAATCCCAGCATCCTTCCGTTATCTCCTCACTCCCACCCTTTGTCCAGCAGAACCAGGATTTAGCGAGTATTTACTCCCAATCGCAGCATCCTGCCGTTATCTGCTCACTCGTGCACTGTCCAGCAGAACCAGGATTTAGCGAGTATTTACTACCAATCCCAGCATCCTGCCGTTATCTGCTCACTCGTGCACTGTCCAGCAGAACCAGGATTTAGCGAGTATGTACTCTCAATCCCAGCATCCTGCCATTATCTGCTCACTCGTGCACTGTCCAGCAGAACCAGGATTTAGCGAGTATTTACTCGCAATCCCAGCATCCTGCCGATATCTGCACACTCGTGCACTGTCCAGCAGAACCAGGATTTAGCAAGTATTTACTCCCAATCCCAGCATCCTGCCGTTAACTGCTCACTCGTGCACTGTCCAGCAGAACCAGGATTTAGCGAGTATTTACTCCCAATCCCAGCATCCTGCCGATATCTGCTCACTCGTGCACTGTCCAGCAGAACCAGGATTTAGCGAGTATTTACTCTCAATCCCAGCATCCTGCCGTTATCTGCTCACTCGTGCACTGTCCAGCAGAACCAGGATTTAGCGAGTATTTACTCCCAATCCCAGCATCCTGCCGTTATCTGCTCACTCGTGCACTGTCCAGCAGGACCAGGATTTAGCGAGTATTTACTACCAATCCCAGCATCCTGCCGTTATCTGCTCACTCACGCCCTTTGTCCAGTAGAACCAGGATTTAGCGAGTATTTACTCCCAATCCCAGCATCCTGCCGTTATCTGCTCACTCGTGCACTGTCCAGCAGAACCAGGATTTAGCGAGTATTTACTCCCAATCCCAGCATCCTGCCGTTACCTGCTCACTCGTGCACTGTCCAGCAGAACCAGGATTTAGCGAGTATTTACTCCCAATCCAAGCATCCTGCCGATATCTGCTCACTCGTGCACTGTCCAGCAGAACCAGGATTTAGCGAGTATGTACTCACAATCCCAGCATCCTGCCGTTATCTGCTCACTCGTGCCCTTTGTCCAGTAGAACCAGGATTTAGCGAGTATTTACTCCCAATCCCAGCATCCTGCCGTTATCTGCTCACTCGTGCACTGTCCAGCAGAACCAGGATTTAGCGAGTATTTACTCCCAATCGCAGCATCCTGCCGTTATCTGCTCACTCATGCACTGTCCAGCAGAACCAGGATTTAGCGAGTATTTACTACCAATCCCAGCATCCTGCCGTTATCTGCTCACTCGTGCACTGTCCATCAGAACCAGGATTTAGCGAGTATGTACTCTCAATCCCAGCATCCTGCCGTTATCTGCTCACTCACGCCCTTTGTCAAGTAGAACCAGGATTTAGCGAGTATTTACTCCCAATCCAAGCATCCTGCCGTTATCTGCTCACTCGTGCACTGTCCAGCAGAACCAGGATTTAGCGAGTATTTACTCCCAATCCCAGCATCCTGCCGTTACCAGCTCACTCGTGCACTGTCCAGCAGAACCAGGATTTAGCGAGTATTTACTCCCAATCCAAGCATCCTGCCGATATCTGCTCACTCGTGCACTGTCCAGCAGAACCAGGATTTAGCGAGTATGTACTCACAATCCCAGCATCCTGCCGTTATCTGCTCACTCGTGCCCTTTGTCCAGTAGAACCAGGATTTAGCGAGTATTTACTCCCAATCCCAGCATCCTGCCGTTATCTGCTCACTCATGCACTGTCCAGCAGAACCAGGATTTTTTTACTCTCAATCCCAGCATCCTGCCGTTATCTGCTCACTCGTGCACTGTCCAGCAGAACCAGGATTTAGCGAGTATGTATTCTCAATCCCAGCATCCTGCCGTTATCTGCTCACTCGCACCCTTTGTCCAGTAAAACCAGGATTTAGCGAGTATTTTGTCCCAATCCCAGCATCCTGCCGTTATCTGCTCACTCCTGCACTGTCCAGCAGAACCAGGATTTTTTTACTCTCAATCCCAGCATCCTGCCTTTATCTGCTCACTCGTGCACTGTCCAGCAGAACCAGGAATTAGCGAGTATGTACTCTCAATCCCAGCATCCTGCCGTTATCTGCTCACTCGTGCACTGTCCAGCAGAACCAGGATTTAGCGAGTATGCACTCTCAATCCCAGCATCCTGCCGTTATCTGCTCACTCGTGCACTGTCCAGCAGAACCAGGATTGAGCGAGTATTTACTCCCAATCCCAGCATCCTGCCGTTATCTGCTCACTCGTGCACTGTCCAGCAGAACCAGGATTTTTTTACTCCCAATCGCAGCATCCTGCCGTTATCTGCTCACTCGTGCACTGTCCATCAGAACCAGGATTTAGCGAGTATGTACTCTCAATCCCAGCATCCTGCCGTTATCTGCTCACTCGTGCACTGTCCAGCAGAACCAGGATTTAGCGAGTATTTACTCGCAATCCCAGCATCCTGCCGATATCTGCTCACTCGTGCACTGTCCAGCAGAACCAGGATTTAGCAAGTATTTACTCCCAATCCCAGCATCCTGCCGTTATCTGCTCACTCGTGCACTGTCCAGCAGAACCAGGATTTAGCGAGTATTTACTCCCAATCCCAGCATCCTGCCGATATCTGCTCACTCGTGCACTGTCCAGCAGAACCAGGATTTAGCGAGTATTTACTCCCAATCCCAGCATCCTGCCGTTATCTGCTCACTCGTGCACTGTCCAGCAGAACCAGGATTTAGCAAGTATGTACTCTCAATCCCAGCATCCTGCCGTTATCTGCTCACTCGTGCACTGTCCAGCAGAACCAGGATTTAGCGAGTATGTACTCTCAATCCCAGCATCCTGCCGTTATCTGCTCACTCGTGCACTGTCCAGCAGAACCAGGATTTAGCGAGTATTTACTCCCAATCCCAGCATCCTGCCGTTATCTGCTCACTCGTGCACTGTCCAGCAGGACCAGGATTTAGTGAGTATTTACTCCCAATCCCAGCATCCTGCCGTTATCTGCTCACTCCCACCCTTTGTCCAGCAGAACCAGGATTTAGCGAGTATTTACTCCCAATCGCAGCATCCTGCCGTTATCTGCTCACTCGTGCACTGTACAGCAGAACCAGGATTTAGCGAGTATTTACTACCAATCCCAGCATCCTGCCGTTATCTGCTCACTCGTGCACTGTCCAGCAGAACCAGGATTTAGCGAGTATTTACTCGCAATCCCAGCATCCTGCCGATATCTGCTCACTCGTGCACTGTCCAGCAGAACCAGGATTTAGCAAGTACTTACTCCCAATCCCAGCATCCTGCCGTTATCTGCTCACTCGTGCACTGTCCAGCAGAACCAGGATTTAGCGAGTATTTACTCCCAATCCCAGCATCCTGCCGATATCTGCTCACTCGTGCACTGTCCAGCAGAACCAGGATTTAGCGAGTATTTACTCTCAATCCCAGCATCCTGCCGTTATCTGCTCACTCGTGCACTGTCCAGCAGAATCAGGATTTAGCGAGTATTTACTCCCAATCCCAGCATCCTGCCGTTATCTGCTCACTCGTGCACTGTCCAGCAGAACCAGGATTTAGCGAGTATTTACTCCCAATCCCAGCATCCTGCCGTTATCTGCTCACTCGTGCACTGTCCAGCAGAACCAGGATTTAGCGAGTATGTACTCTCAATCCCAGCATCCTGCCGTTATCTGCTCACTCGTGCACTGTCCAGCAGAACCAGGATTTAGCGAGTATTTACTCCCAATCCCAGCATCCTGCCGTTATCTGCTCACTCGTGCACTGTCCAGCAGAACCAGGATTTAGCGAGTATGTACTCTCAATCCCAGCATCCTGCCGTTATCTGCTCACTCGTGCACTGTCCAGCAGAACCAGGATTTAGCGAATATTTACTCCCAATCCCATCATCCTGCCGTTATCTGCTCACTCGTGCACTGTCCAGCAGAACTAGGATTTAGGGAGTATTTACTCCCAATCCCAGCATCCTGCCGTTATCTGCTCACTCGTGCACTGTCCAGCAGAACCAGGATTTAGCGAGTATTTACTCCCAATCCCAGCATCCTGCCGTTATCTGCTCACTCGTGCACTGTCCAGCAGGACCAGGATTTAGTGAGTATTTACTCCCAATCCCAGCATCCTGCCGTTATCTGCTCACTCCCACCCTTTGTCCAGCAGAACCAGGATTTAGCGAGTATTTACTCCCAATCGCAGCATCCTGCCGTTATCTGCTCACTCGTGCACTGTACAGCAGAACCAGGATTTAGCGAGTATTTACTACCAATCCCAGCATCCTGCCGTTATCTGCTCACTCGTGCACTGTCCAGCAGAACCAGGATTTAGCGAGTATTTACTCGCAATCCCAGCATCCTGCCGATATCTGCTCACTCGTGCACTGTCCAGCAGAACCAGGATTTAGCAAGTACTTACTCCCAATCCCAGCATCCTGCTGTTATCTGCTCACTCGTGCACTGTCCAGCAGAACCAGGATTTAGCGAGTATTTACTCCCAATCCCAGCATCCTGCCGATATCTGCTCACTCGTGCACTGTCCAGCAGAACCAGGATTTAGCGAGTATTTACTCTCAATCCCAGCATCCTGCCGTTATCTGCTCACTCGTGCACTGTCCAGCAGAATCAGGATTTAGCGAGTATTTACTCCCAATCCCAGCATCCTGCCGTTATCTGCTCACTCGTGCACTGTCCAGCAGAACCAGGATTTAGCGAGTATTTACTCCCAATCCCAGCATCCTGCCGTTATCTGCTCACTCGTGCACTGTCCAGCAGAACCAGGATTTAGCGAGTATTTACTCCTAATCCCAGCATCCTGCCGTTATCTGCTCACTCGTGCACTGTCCAACAGGACCAGGATTTAGTGAGTATTTACTCCCAATCCCAGCATCTTGCCGTTATCTGCTCACTCCCACCCTTTGTCCAGCAGAACCAGGATTTAGCGAGTATTTACTCCCAATCGCAGCATCCTGCCGTTATCTGCTCACTCGTGCACTGTCCAGCAGAACCAGGATTTAGCGAGTATGTACTCTCAATCCCAGCATCCTGCCGTTATCTGCTCACTCGTGCACTGTCCAGCAGAACCAGGATTTAGCGAGTATTTACTCCCAATCCCAGCATCCTGCCGATATCTGCTCACTCGTGCACTGTCCATCAGAACCAGGATTTAGCGAGTATTTACTCCCAATCCCAGCATCCTGCCATTATCTGCTCACTCCCGCCCTTTGTCCAGCAGAACCAGGATTTAGCAAGTATTTACTCCCAAACCCAGCATCCTGTCGTTATCTGCTCACTCGTGTACTGTCCAGCAGAACCAGGATTTAGCGAGTATTTACTCCCAATCCCAGCATCCTGCCGTTATCTGCTCACTCGTGCACTGTCCAGCAGAACCAGGATTTAGCGAGTATTTACTCCCAATCCCAGCATCCTGCCGTTATCTGCTCACTCGTGCACTGTCCAGCAGAACCAGGATTTAGCGAGTATTTACTCCCAATCCCAGCATCCTGCCGTTATCTGCTCACTCGCGCCCTTTGTCCAGCAGAACCAGGATTTAGCGAGTATTTACTCCCAATCCCAGCATCCTGCCGTTATCTGCTCACTCCCGCCCTTTGTCCAGCAGAACCAGGATTTAGCGATTATTTACTCCCAATCCCAGCATCCTGTCGTTATCTGCTCACTCGTGCACTGTCCAGCAGAACCAGGATTTATCGAGTATTTACTCCCAATCCCAGCATCCTGCCGTTATCTGCTCACTCGTGCACTGTCCAGCAGAACCAGGATTTAGCGAGTATTTACTCGCAATCCCAGCATCCTGCCGATATCTGCTCACTCGTGCACTGTCCAGCAGAACCAGGATTTAGCAAGTATTTACTCCCAATCCCAGCATCCTGCCGTTATCTGCTCACTCGTGCACTGTCCAGCAGAACCAGGATTTAGCGAGTATTTACTCCCAATCCCAGCATCCTGCCGTTATCCGCTCACTCACGCCCTTTGTCAAGTAGAACCAGGATTTAGCGAGTATTTACTCCCAATCCAAGCATCCTGCCGTTATCTGCTCACTCGTGCACTGTCCAGCAGAACCAGGATTTAGCGAGTATTTACTCCCAATCCCAGCATCCTGCCGTTACCTGCTCACTCGTGCACTGTCCAGCAGAACCAGGATTTAGCGAGTATTTACTCCCAATCCAAGCATCCTGCCGATATCTGCTCACTCGTGCACTGTCCAGCAGAACCAGGATTTAGCGAGTATGTACTCACAATCCCAGCATCCTGCCGTTATCTGCTCACTCGTGCCCTTTGTCCAGTAGAACCAGGATTTAGCGAGTATTTACTCCCAATCCCAGCATCCTGCCGTTATCTGCTCACTCATGCACTGTCCAGCAGAACCAGGATTTTTTTACTCTCAATCCCAGCATCCTGCCGTTATCTGCTCACTCGTGCACTGTCCAGCAGAACCAGGATTTAGCGAGTATGTATTCTCAATCCCAGCATCCTGCCGTTATCTGCTCACTCGCACCCTTTGTCCAGTAAAACCAGGATTTAGCGAGTATTTTGTCCCAATCCCAGCATCCTGCCGTTATCTGCTCACTCCTGCACTGTCCAGCAGAACCAGGATTTTTTTACTCTCAATCCCAGCATCCTACCGTTATCTGCTCACTCGTGCACTGTCCAGCAGAACCAGGATTTAGCGAGTATGTACTCTCAATCCCAGCATCCTGCCGTTATCTGCTCACTCGTGCACTGTCCAGCAGAACCAGGATTTAGCGAGTATGTACTCTCAATCCCAGCATCCTGCCGTTATCTGCTCACTCGTGCACTGTCCAGCAGAACCAGGATTGAGCGAGTATTTACTCCCAATCCCAGCATCCTGCCGTTATCTGCTCACTCGTGCACTGTCCAGCAGAACCAGGATTTTTTTACTCTCAATCCCAGCATCCTGCCGTTATCTGCTCACTCGTGCAATGTCCAGCAGAACCAGGATTTAGCGAGTATGTACTCTCAATCCCAGCATCCTGCCGTTATCTGCTCATTCGTGCACTGTCCAGAAGAACCAGGATTTAGCGAGTATGTACTCTCAATCCCAGCATCCTGCCGTTATCTGCTCACTCGTGCACTGTCCAGCAGAACCAGGATTTAGCAAGTATTTACTCCCAATCCCATCATCCTGCCGTTATCTGCTCACTCGTGCACTGTCCAGCAGAACCAGGATTTAGGGAGTATTTACTCCCAATCCCAGCATCCTGCCGTTATCTGCTCACTCGTGCACTGTCCAGCAGAACCAGGATTTAGCAAGTATTTACTCCCAATCCCAGCATCCTGCCGTTATCTGCTCACTCGTGCACTGTCCAGCAGGACCAGGATTTAGTGAGTATTTACTCCCAATCCCAGCATCTTGCCGTTATCTGCTCACTCCCACCCTTTGTCCAGCAGAACCAGGATTTAGCGAGTATTTACTCCCAATCGCAGCATCCTGCCGTTATCTGCTCACTCGTGCACTGTCCATCAGAACCAGGATTTAGCGAGTATGTACTCTCAATCCCAGCATCCTGCCGTTATCTGCTCACTCGTGCACTGTCCAGCAGAACCAGGATTTAGCGAGTATTTACTCACAATCCCAGCATCCTGCCGATATCTGCTCACTCGTGCACTGTCCAGCAGAACCAGGATTTAGCGAGTATTTACTCCCAATCCCAGCATCCTGCCGTTATCTGCTCACTCGTGCACTGTCCAGCAGAACCAGGATTTAGCGAGTATTTACTCCCAATCCCAGCATCCTGCCGATATCTGCTCACTCGTGCACTGTCCAGCAGAACCAGGATTTAGCGAGTATTTACTCCCAATCCCAGCATCCTGCCGTTATCTGCTCACTCGTGCACTGTCCAGCAGAACCAGGATTTAGCGAGTATGTACTCTCAATCCCAGCATCCTGCCGTTATCTGCTCACTCGTGCACTGTCCAGCAGAACCAGGATTTAGCGAGTATGTACTCTCAATCCCAGCATCCTGCCGTTATCTGCTCACACGTGCACTGTCCAGCAGAACCAGGATGGAGCGAGTATTTACTCCCAATCCCAGCATCCTGCCGTTATCCGCTCACTCGTGCACTGTCCAGCAGAACCAGGATTTTTGTACTCTCAATCCCAGCATCCTGCCGTTATCTGCTCACTCGTGCACTGTCCAGCAGAACCAGGATTTAGCGAGTATGTACTCTCAATCCCAGCATCCTGCCCTTATCTGCTCACTCGTGCACTGTCCAGCAGAACCAGGATTTAGCGAGTATGTACTCTCAATCCCAGCATCCTGCCGTTATCTGCTCGCTCGTGCACTGTCCAGCAGAACCAGGATTTAGCGAATATTTACTCCCAATCCCATCATCCTGCCGTTATCTGCTCACTCGTGCACTGTCCAGCAGAACCAGGATTTAGGGAGTATTTACTCCCAATCCCAGCATCCTGCCATTATCTGCTCACTCGTGCACTGTCCAGCAGAACCAGGATTTAGCGAGTATTTACTCCCAATCCCAGCATCCTACCGTTATCTGCTCACTCGTGCACTGTCCAGCAGGACCAGGATTTAGTGAGTATTTACTCCCAATCCCAGCATCCTGCCGTTATCTGCTCACTCCCACCCTTTGTCCAGCAGAACCAGGATTTAGCGAGTATTTACTCCCAATCCCAGCATCCTGCCGTTATCTGCTCACTCGTGCACTGTCCAGCAGAACCAGGATTTAGCGAGTATTTACTCCCAATCCCAGCATCCTGCCGTTATCTGCTCACTCGTGCACTGTCCAGCAAAACCAGGATTTTGCGAGTATTTACCCCCAATCCCAGCATCCTGGCGTTATCTGCTCACTCGTGCACTGTCCAGCAGAACCAGGATTTAGCGAGTATTTACTCCCAATCCCAGCATCCTGCCGTTATCTGCTCACTCGTGCACTGTCCAGCAGAACCAGGATTTAGCGAGTATTTACTCCCAATCCCAGCATCCTGCCGTTATCTGCTCACTCCCGCCCTTTGTCCAGCAGAACCAGGATTTAGCAAGTATTTACTCCCAATCCCAGCATCCTGCCGTTATCTGCTCACTCCCGCCCTTTGTCCAGCAGAACCAGGATTTAGCAAGTATTTACTCCCAATCCCAGCATCCTGCCGTTATCTGCTCACTCGTGCACTGTCCAGCAGACCCAGGATTTAGCGAGTATTTACTCCCAATCCCAGCATCCTGCCGTTATCTGCTCACTCCTGCCCTTTGTCCAGCAGAACCAGGATTTAGCAAGTATTTACTCCCAGTCCCAGCATCCTGCCGTTATCTCCTCACTCATGCACTGTCCAGCAGAACCAGGATTTAGCGAGTATTTACTCCCAATCCCAGCATCCTGCCGTTATCTGCTCACTCGTGCACTGTCCAGCAGAACCAGGATTTAGCGAGATTTACTCCCAATCCCAGCATCCTGCCGTTATCTGCTCACTCGTGCACTATCCAGCAGAACCAGGATTTAGCGAGTACTTACTCCCAATCCCAGCATCCTGCCGTTATCTGCTCACTCGTGCACTGTCCAGCAGAACCAGGATTTAGCGAGTATTTACTCCCAATCCCAGCATCCTGCCGTTATCTGCTCACTCGTGCACTGTCCAGCAGAACCAGGATTTAGCGAGTATTTACTCCCAATCCCAGCATCCTGCCGTTATCTGCTCACTCGTGCACTGTCCAGCAGAACCAGGATTTAGCGAGTATTTACTCCCAATCCCAGCATCCTGCCGTTATCTGCTCACTCGTGCACTGTCCATCAGAACCAGGATTTAGCGAGTATTTACTCCCAATCCCAGCATCCTGCCATTATCTGCTCACTCCCGCCCTTTGTCCAGCAGAACCAGGATTTAGCAAGTATTTACTCCCAAACCCAGCATCCTGTCGTTATCTGCTCACTCGTGTACTGTCCAGCAGAACCAGGATTTAGCGAGTATTTACTCCCAATCCCAGCATCCTGCCGTTATCTGCTCACTCGTGCACTGTCCAGCAGAACCAGGATTTAGCGAGTATTTACTCCCAATCCCAGCATCCTGCCGTTATCTGCTCACTCGTGCACTGTCCAGCAGAACCAGGATTTAGCGAGTATTTACTCCCAATCCCAGCATCCTGCCGTTATCTGCTCACTCGCGCCCTTTGTCCAGCAGAACCAGGATTTAGCGAGTATTTACTCCCAATCCCAGCATCCTGCCGTTATCTGCTCACTCCCGCCCTTTGTCCAGCAGAACCAGGATTTAGCGAGTATTTACTCCCAATCCCAGCATCCTGCCGTTATCTGCTCACTCCCGCCCTTTGTCCAGCAGAACCAGGATTTAGCGATTATTTACTCCCAATCCCAGCATCCTGTCGTTATCTGCTCACTCGTGCACTGTCCAGCAGAACCAGGATTTAGCGAGTATTTACTCCCAATCCCAGCATCCTGCCGTTATCTGCTCACTCGTGCACTGTCCAGCAGAACCAGGATTTAGCGAGTATTTACTCCCAATCCCAGCATCCTGCCGTTATCTGCTCACTCGTGCACTGTCCAGCAGAACCAGGATTTAGCGAGTATTTACTCCCAATCCCAGCATCCTGCCGTTATCTGCTCACTCGTGCACTGTCCAGCAGAACCAGGATTTAGCGAGTATTTACTCCCAATCCCAGCATCCTGCCGTTATCTGCTCACTCGTGCACTGTCCAGCAGAACCAGGATTTAGCGAGTATTTACTCCCAATCCCAGCATCCTGCCGATATCTGCTCACTCGTGCACTGTCCAGCAGAACCAGGATTTAGCGAGTATTTACTCCCAATCCCAGCATCCTGCCGATATCTGCTCACTCGTGCACTGTCCAGCAGAACCAGGATTTAGCGAGTATTTACTCCCAATCCCAGCATCCTGCCGATATCTGCTCACTCGTGCACTGTCCAGCAGAACCAGGATTTAGCGAGTATTTACTCCCAATCCCAGCATCCTGCCGATATCTGCTCACTCGTGCACTGTCCAGCAGAACCAGGATTTAGCGAGTATTTACTCCCAATCCCAGCATCCTGCCGATATCTGCTCACTCGTGCACTGTCCAGCAGAACCAGGATTTAGCGAGTATTTACTCCCAATCCCAGCATCCTGCCGTTATCTGCTCACTCGTGCACTGTCCATCAGAACCAGGATTTAGCGAGTATTTACTCCCAATCCCAGCATCCTGCCATTATCTGCTCACTCCCGCCCTTTGTCCAGCAGAACCAGGATTTAGCAAGTATTTACTCCCAAACCCAGCATCCTGTCGTTATCTGCTCACTCGTGTACTGTCCAGCAGAACCAGGATTTAGCGAGTATTTACTCCCAATCCCAGCATCCTGCCGTTATCTGCTCACTCGTGCACTGTCCAGCAGAACCAGGATTTAGCGAGTATTTACTCCCAATCCCAGCATCCTGCCGTTATCTGCTCACTCGTGCACTGTCCAGCAGAACCAGGATTTAGCGAGTATTTACTCCCAATCCCAGCATCCTGCCGTTATCTGCTCACTCGCGCCCTTTGTCCAGCAGAACCAGGATTTAGCGAGTATTTACTCCCAATCCCAGCATCCTGCCGTTATCTGCTCACTCCCGCCCTTTGTCCAGCAGAACCAGGATTTAGCGATTATTTACTCCCAATCCCAGCATCCTGTCGTTATCTGCTCACTCGTGCACTGTCCAGCAGAACCAGGATTTAGCGAGTATTTACTCCCAATCCCAGCATCCTGCCGTTATCTGCTCACTCGTGCACTGTCCAGCAGAACCAGGATTTAGCGAGTATTTACTCCCAATCCCAGCATCCTGCCGTTATCTGCTCACTCGTGCACTGTCCAGCAGAACCAGGATTTAGCGAGTATTTACTCCCAATCCCAGCATCCTGCCGTTATCTGCTCACTCGTGCACTGTCCAGCAGAACCAGGATTTAGCGAGTATTTACTCCCAATCCCAGCATCCTGCCGTTATCTGCTCACTCGTGCACTGTCCAGCAGAACCAGGATTTAGCGAGTATTTACTCCCAATCCCAGCATCCTGCCGATATCTGCTCACTCGTGCACTGTCCAGCAGAACCAGGATTTAGCGAGTATTTACTCCCAATCCCAGCATCCTGCCGATATCTGCTCACTCGTGCACTGTCCAGCAGAACCAGGATTTAGCGAGTATTTACTCCCAATCCCAGCATCCTGCCGATATCTGCTCACTCGTGCACTGTCCAGCAGAACCAGGATTTAGCGAGTATTTACTCCCAATCCCAGCATCCTGCCGATATCTGCTCACTCGTGCACTGTCCAGCAGAACCAGGATTTAGCGAGTATTTACTCCCAATCCCAGCATCCTGCCGATATCTGCTCACTCGTGCACTGTCCAGCAGAACCAGGATTTAGCGAGTATTTACTCCCAATCCCAGCATCCTGCCGTTATCTGCTCACTCGTGCACTGTCCAGCAGAACCAGGATTTAGCGAGTATTTACTCCCAATCCCAGCATCCTGCCGTTATCTGCTCACTCGTGCACTGTCCAGCAGAACCAGGATTTAGCGAGTATTTACTCCCAATCCCAGCATCCTGCCGTTATCTGCTCACTCGTGCACTGTCCAGCAGAACCAGGATTTAGCGAGTATTTACTCCCAATCCCAGCATCCTGCCGTTATCTGCTCACTCGTGCACTGTCCAGCAGAACCAGGATTTAGCGAGTATTTACTCCCAATCCCAGCATCCTGCCGATATCTGCTCACTCGTGCACTGTCCAGCAGAACCAGGAGTTAGCGAGTATTTACTCCCAATCCCAGCATCCTGCCGTTATCTGCTCACTCGTGCACTGTCCAGCAGAACCAGGAGTTAGCGAGTATTTACTCCCAATCCCAGCATCCTGCCGTTATCTGCTCACTCGTGCACTGTCCAGCAGAACCAGGAGTTAGCGAGTATTTACTCCCAATCCCAGCATCCTGCCGTTATCTGCTCACTCGTGCACTGTCCAGCAGAACCAGGAGTTAGCGAGTATTTACTCCCAATCCCAGCATCCTGCCGTTATCTGCTCACTCGTGCACTGTCCAGCAGAACCAGGAGTTAGCGAGTATTTACTCCCAATCCCAGCATCCTGCCGTTATCTGCTCACTCGTGCACTGTCCAGCAGAACCAGGAGTTAGCGAGTATTTACTCCCAATCCCAGCATCCTGCCGTTATCTGCTCACTCGTGCACTGTCCAGCAGAACCAGGAGTTAGCGAGTATTTACTCCCAATCCCAGCATCCTGCCGTTATCTGCTCACTCGTGCACTGTCCATCAGAACCAGGAGTTAGCGAGTATTTACTCCCAATCCCAGCATCCTGCCATTATCTGCTCACTCGTGCACTGTCCAGCAGATCCTGGAGTTAGCGAGTATTTACTCCCAATCCCAGCATCCTGCCGTTATCTGCTCACTCGTGCACTGTCCAGCAGATCCTGGAGTTAGCGAGTATTTACTCCCAATCCCAGCATCCTGCCGTTATCTGCTCACTCGTGCACTGTCCAGCAGAACCAGGAGTTAGCGAGTATTTACTCCCAATCCCAGCATCCTGCCGTTATCTGCTCACTCGTGCACTGTCCAGCAGAACCAGGATTTAGCGAGTATTTACTCCCAATCCCAGCATCCTGCCGTTATCTGCTCACTCGTGCACTGTCCAGCAGAACCAGGATTTAGCGAGTATTTACTCCCAATCCCAGCATCCTGCCGTTATCTGCTCACTCGTGCACTGTCCAGCAGAACCAGGATTTAGCGAGTATTTACTCCCAATCCCAGCATCCTGCCGATATCTGCTCACTCGTGCACTGTCCAGCAGAACCAGGATTTAGCGAGTATTTACTCCCAATCCCAGCATCCTGCCGATATCTGCTCACTCGTGCACTGTCCAGCAGAACCAGGATTTAGCGAGTATTTACTCCCAATCCCAGCATCCTGCCGTTATCTGCTCACTCGTGCACTGTCCAGCAGAACCAGGATTTAGCGAGTATTTACTCCCAATCCCAGCATCCTGCCGTTATCTGCTCACTCGTGCACTGTCCAGCAGAACCAGGAGTTAGCGAGTATTTACTCCCAATCCCAGCATCCTGCCGATATCTGCTCACTCGTGCACTGTCCAGCAGAACCAGGAGTTAGCGAGTATTTACTCCCAATCCCAGCATCCTGCCGTTATCTGCTCACTCGTGCACTGTCCAGCAGAACCAGGAGTTAGCGAGTATTTACTCCCAATCCCAGCATCCTGCCGTTATCTGCTCACTCGTGCACTGTCCAGCAGAACCAGGAGTTAGCGAGTATTTACTCCCAATCCCAGCATCCTGCCGTTATCTGCTCACTCGTGCACTGTCCAGCAGAACCAGGAGTTAGCGAGTATTTACTCCCAATCCCAGCATCCTGCCGTTATCTGCTCACTCGTGCACTGTCCAGCAGAACCAGGAGTTAGCGAGTATTTACTCCCAATCCCAGCATCCTGCCGTTATCTGCTCACTCGTGCACTGTCCAGCAGAACCAGGAGTTAGCGAGTATTTACTCCCAATCCCAGCATCCTGCCGTTATCTGCTCACTCGTGCACTGTCCAGCAGAACCAGGAGTTAGCGAGTATTTACTCCCAATCCCAGCATCCTGCCGTTATCTGCTCACTCGTGCACTGTCCATCAGAACCAGGAGTTAGCGAGTATTTACTCCCAATCCCAGCATCCTGCCGTTATCTGCTCACTCGTGCACTGTCCAGCAGAACCAGGAGTTAGCGAGTATTTACTCCCAATCCCAGCATCCTGCCGTTATCTGCTCACTCGTGCACTGTCCAGCAGATCCTGGAGTTAGCGAGTATTTACTCCCAATCCCAGCATCCTGCCGTTATCTGCTCACTCGTGCACTGTCCAGCAGAACCAGGAGTTAGCGAGTATTTACTCCCAATCCCAGCATCCTGCCGTTATCTGCTCACTCGTGCACTGTCCAGCAGAACCAGGAGTTAGCGAGTATTTACTCCCAATCCCAGCATCCTGACGTTATCTGCTCACTCGTGCACTGTCCAGCAGAACCAGGATTTAGCGAGTATTTACTCCCAACCCCAGCATCCTGCCGTTATCTGCTCACTCGTGCACTGTCCAGCAGAACCAGGATTTAGCGAGTATTTACTCCCAATCCCAGCATCCTGCCGTTATCTGCTCACTCGTGCACTGTCCAGCAGAACCAGGATTTAGCGAGTATTTACTCCCAATCCCAGCATCCTGCCGTTATCTGCTCACTCGTGCACTGTCCAGCAGAACCAGGATTTAGCGAGTATTTACTCCCAATCCCAGCATCCTGCCGATATCTGCTCACTCGTGCACTGTCCAGCAGAACTAGGATTTAGCGAGTATTTACCTCCCAATCCCAGCATCCTGCCGTTATCTGCTCACTCGTGCACTGTCCAGCAGAACCAGGATTTAGCGAGTATTTACTCCCAATCCCAGCATCCTGCCGTTATCTGCTCACTCGTGCACTGTCCAGCAGAACCAGGATTTAGCGAGTATTTACTCCCAATCCCAGCATCCTGCCGTTATCTGCTCACTCGTGCACTGTCCAGCAGAACCAGGATTTAGCGAGTATTTACTCCCAATCCCAGCATCCTGCCGTTATCTGCTCACTCGTGCACTGTCCAGCAGAACCAGGATTTAGCGAGTATTTACTCCCAATCCCAGCATCCTGCCGTTATCTGCTCACTCGTGCACTGTTCCCCAGAACCAGGATTTAGCGAGTATTTACTCCCAATCCCAGCATCCTGCCGTTATCTGCTCACTCGTGCACTGTCCAGCAGAACCAGGATTTAGCGAGTATTCAATCCCAGCATCCTGCCGTTATCTGCTCACTCGTGCACTGTCCAGCAGAACCAGGATTTAGCGAGTATTTACTCCCAATCCCAGCATCCTGCCGTTATCTGCCCACTCGTGCACTGTCCAGCAGAACCAGGATTTAGCGAGTATTTACTCCCAATCCCAGCATCCTGCCGTTATCTGCTCACTCGTGCACTGTCCAGCAGAACCAGGATTTAGCGAGTATTTACTCTCAATTCCAGCATCATGCCGTTATCTGCTCACTCGTGCACTGTCCAGCAGAACCAGGATTTAGCGAGTATTTACTCCCAATCCCAGCATCCTGCCGTTATCTGCTCACTCGTGCACTGTCCAGGACCAGGATTTATCCGTATTTACTCCCAATCCCAGCATCCTGCCGTTATCTGCTCACTCGTGCACTGTCCAGCAGAACCAGGAGTTAACGAGTATTTACTCCCAATCCCAGCATCCTGCCGTTATCTGCTCACTCGTGCACTGTCCAGCAGAACCAGGAGTTAGCGAGTATTTACTCCCAATCCCAGCATCCTGCCGTTATCTGCTCACTCGTGCACTGTCCAGCAGAACCAGGAGTTAGCGAGTATTTACTCCCAATCCCAGCATCCTGCCGTTATCTGCTCACTCGTGCACTGTCCAGCAGAACCAGGAGTTAGCGAGTATTTACTCCCAATCCCAGCATCCTGCCGTTATCTGCTCACTCGTGCACTGTCCAGCAGAACCAGGAGTTAGCGAGTATTTACTCCCAATCCCAGCATCCTGCCGTTATCTGCTCACTCGTGCACTGTCCAGCAGAACCAGGAGTTAGCGAGTATTTACTCCCAATCCCAGCATCCTGCCGTTATCTGCTCACTCGTGCACTGTCCAGCAGAACCAGGAGTTAGCGAGTATTTACTCCCAATCCCAGCATCCTGCCGTTATCTGCTCACTCGTGCACTGTCCATCAGAACCAGGAGTTAGCGAGTATTTACTCCCAATCCCAGCATCCTGCCGTTATCTGCTCACTCGTGCACTGTCCAGCAGAACCAGGATTTAGCGAGTATTTACTCCCAATCCCAGCATCCTGCCGTTATCTGCTCACTCGTGCACTGTCCAGAACCAGGATTTATCCGTATTTACTCCCAATCCCAGCATCCTGCCGTTATCTGCTCACTCGTGCACTGTCCAGCAGAACCAGGAGTTAACGAGTATTTACTCGCAATCCCAGCATCCTGCCGATATCTGCTCACTCGTGCACTGTCCAGCAGAACCAGGATTTAGCGAGTATTTACTCCCAATCCCAGCATCCTGCCGTTATCTGCTCACTCGTGCACTGTCCAGCAGAACCAGGATTTAGCGAGTATTTACTCCCAATCCCAGCATCCTGCCGTTATCTGCTCACTCGTGCACTGTCCAGCAGAACCAGGATTTAGCGAGTATTTACTCTCAATTCCAGCATCATGCCGTTATCTGCTCACTCGTGCACTGTCCATCAGAACCAGGATTTAGCGAGTATTTACTCCCAATCCCAGCATCCTGCCGTTATCTGCTCACTCGTGCACTGTCCAGCAGAACCAGGATTTAGCGAGTATTTACTCCCAATCCCAGCATCCTGCCGTTATCTGCTCACTCGTGCACTGTCCAGAACCAGGATTTATCCGTATTTACTCCCAATCCCAGCATCCTGCCGTTATCTGCTCACTCGTGCACCTTGTGGGTAGTTCTATAACTGATCTCTAACAAAGAGCAGCACCTTGCGACCCCTCGAGGTTAGGTTGCATGTTAGAAATATTTAACACAAATAAGGTGTTAAGAGTAATAAAGCTTTGGTGTCCCCCTTTATGCTCTCAGGACCACCACTACCTGAACAAACTCATGTGATTATTGTATTGCTGTCCAGTTAGAGGTGCATTCTGGGAGCAGTCTAGAGAACGGAAGTGAGATGCCTCCGCTAGGGTCCCTGTTGGGGTTCTGTCCAGGAAGTGCTAGAGAGGAATGCCAGGCCGGACCCCAAAATCCTGTTACAGATTTGACACTAATGTATTCAAGGGGGGCAAGCAAGCCCCCTGCCCCTTTGAGAATAAGGTGAGGAGCGCATTTCTGCAACTAGCGTAAATGAAAGAAACCCATTCTCTGCACTTTTTCATTTGGCGATGTTTCTGAGAAACTATTTGGTAACTGTCTGTAGATCATGTCCGCATGCCCTATTTTATTGAGTAGAAAACAGAACCGGGCAGACAGTGTTCTACAAGGTCTCCCTTTTTCTGTTCGGATGTCAATACGCGGTATTAATGTGCCTTTTTTTAATGGACTGCTCTCTCCATGTGATTTTAGGATATGAGCTTAACACAGAAATCGATACCAAGTGTGTTGAAAAGCAACCGGACGCCTATTCCATGGAGCCCCATGAATTGGAGACCTGGGGTCCTGCAGGTGAGTGCAAAAGACGAATCTGATTAAAGTAGCTCAGTGTCCCTTCTGCCTGCACTGTATTCCTGGATAGCCAATCCTGTGGGTACTCTTAATGCTACTTGGCAGTGCTTCCCTGTGTTAGTCTGCTCACTTTATGAGCACACCTGCTCACCTGCAAGACCTTGAACTACATGGCGTAGGGGTTCACTCCTTCTCCAAACGGGCACAATTCCAGGAGTGATCGAAAAAGAATGGCACTCTACCCTTGCTGCATGGTTTATCCTATAGAGCAATGGGATTGAGTCTCAATGTGCGGCGCTGTCTGTGCTGCATGTCTTATCCTATAGAGTAATGGGATTGAGTCTCAATGTGCGGTGCTGTCTATGCTGCATGTCTTATCCTATAGAGTAATGGGATTGAGTCTCATTGTGCGGTGCTGTCTATGCTGCATGTCTTATCCTATAGAGTAATGGGATCGAGTCTCAATGTGCGGTGCTGTCTGTGCTGCATGTCTTATCCTATAGAGTAATGGGATCGAGTCTCAATGTGCGGTGCTGTCTATGCTGCATGTCTTATCCTATAGAGCAATGGGATTGAGTCTCAGTGTGCGGTGCTGTCTGTGCTGCATGTTTTATCCTATAGAGCAATGGGATCGAGTCTCAATGTGTGGTGCGGTCTATGCTGCATGTCTTATCCTATAGAGCAATGGGATCAAGTCTCAATGTGCGGTGCTGTCTATGCTGCATGTCTTATCCTATAGAGCAATGGGATTGAGTCTCAATGTGTGGTGCTGTCTGTGCTGCATGTTTAATACAATAGAACAATGGGATTTAGCCTCAATGTGCAGCGCTGTCTCTGCTGCATTTCTTATCCTATAGAGCAATGAGATTGAGTCTCAATGTGCAGTGCTGTCTGTGCTGCATGTTTTATCCTATAGAGCAATGTGATTGAGTCTCAATGTGCGGTGCTGTCTTTGCTGCATGTCTTATCCTATAGAGCAATGTGATTGAGTCTCAGTGTGCAGTGCTGTCTGTGCAGCATGTCTTATCCAATAGAGCAATGGGATTGAGTCTCAATGTGCAGTGCTGACTGTCCTATATGTCTGATCGGGCAGGGTAGCCGAGAGCATGCCTAATCCTGAAACACTACCTGTACCACATGTGTGATACATGATATTTCATTTGTAGCACGCCTATACACAAGTGTTTCAAGACGTGATGAGGCAGGGGAGGAGGGGCAAGACAACGATCTTACTAGGCCCAGTGACATCACGCAAGTGCAGGAGAAAGGGGAACAGTGCCAGGGGAAGAGGAGGAGGAGCAAGTGCAGAACATTGGATCTAAACATAAAAAAAGGTGCAGCCAGCAGATGGCAGTGCAGGGTTAAGTGCAGATAGCAAGTGATAGTGCAGCCAGGGGGGTTGTAGGGTTGAAGATACAGCCCCAAGTGCAGGGTACTGGGAGGGCAGGGACCTGGGCTGTGGTTCAGAGGGTAGCAAGTAACCAGTGCAGTATCAGACAGGGGATCAGCAGGGAAGAGAGAAGGCAGAAGCGAAGAGGAAAGTCTTGAGCTGCTTCCAGAACCAGAGATGTTCTGCTCAAGTTTCAGAGGGGCAGGGAGGCTGTTCAGAGGGAAGCGCCATCCGAAGAGAGAGATCTGCCCCATTTCGTTGCTTGGAAAAGCGACTGAACCTCAAGATGTTGGAGGTGAAGGAGTGAAGAGCTTGAGTAGAAGATACTTCAGAAGAGAAAGCTGGAGATATTTTGGTCCCAGGCCCCAGAAGGCCTTGAGGACAATGCAGAGGGTCTTGAACTTGATACTTGCAGCCACTGGGAGCCAATGGAGAGATTTCAGTGCTGGAGAGATTCGATCCCTGGGCTTGAGGCCAAGGACAAGTCTTGCAGTCCTGTTCTGAATGAGTTGCAGAGGATGGAGAGTAGAGGCAGTCAGGTTTAAAAAGAGGCTGTTGCAGTAGTCAAGCCTAGAGAGAACCAGAGCTCTGGAGACAGTGAGCTTCTGGGGGAAGGAGAGGAAAGGAAGAATACCTCTGTAATTGGGCACAGCAGCGGGAGTGGTCCGAATCCATGAACAATACCTGTAACTCATGTCTAATCAGGCAGAGCAGTCAGCCTGATCCTGGAACCCTGGCCGCATCTGCATGTCTTTAGGTGGAGCATAAGGGAAAATGCCTTATCCCCAAAACCTGCCTGCACTGTACGCCTGATTGAGCAGGAACACTGATTGTATTGCATGTCTCACCGGGCAGAGCAGCAGTGAGTGACCTCAGACTTGAATACTTCCTGCAAGGCATGTCTTATTGGGAAGAGAAGGTGGAAACAGGTTCAAGCTGAAAATACTACCCATATCATATGTCTGGCCTGTGACAGCAACAGGCAGTGAGTTCAAAGCGGGAAACTCGTTGTGCCACAATTCTTAATGTGCGACCAACCCAGCACAGTTTAACACTGTCCATGCTGCATATCTCATCATGCATGGCTGCGGGTGCACTGCTAACAATACATACATACCTGGCTCTCCAACAACACTCCTCTGTTCCCTAATCACCCTGACATATGCCCCATATACCACAAGAACGCCACATGCCTAGTGCACCACCACTAGGCATGTGACGTTCCTGTGGTACCTTCTCATTTGGTCTTCCTACTGGCTAGGCCTGGTCTGACACTGCCTCATCTCGTTGATATCTATCCCCCTCCTCCTGAGGGGTCTAGCTGGACCACCACTAGGCATGTGACGTTCCTGTGGTACCTTCTCATTTTGTCTTCCTACTGGCTAGGCCTGGTCTGACACTGCCTCATCTCGTTGATATCTATCCCCCTCCTCCTGAGGGGTCTAGCTGGATCACCACTAGGCATGTGACATTCCTGTGGTACCTTCTTATTTGGTCTTCCTACTGGCTAGGCCTGGTCTGACACTGCCTCATCTCGTTGATATCTATCCCCGTCCTCCTGAGGGGTCTAGCTGGACCACCACTAGGCATGTGACGTTCCTGTGGTACCTTCTCATTTTGTCTTCCTACTGGCTAGGCCTGGTCTGACACTGCCTCATCTTGTTGATATCTATCCCCCTCCTCCTGAGGGGTCTAGCTGGATCACCACTAGGCATGTGACGTTCCTGTGGTACCTTCTCATTTTGTCTTCCTACTGGCTAGGCCTGGTCTGACACTGCCTCATCTTGTTGATATCTATTCCCCTCCTCCTGAGGGGTCTAGCTGGATCACCACTAGGCATGTGATGTTCCTGTGGTACCTTCTCATGTTGTCTTCCTACTGGCTAGGCCTGGTCTGACACTGGTTCATCTCGTTGATATCTATCCCCCTCCTCCTGTGGTGTCTAGCTGGACCACCACTAGGCATGTGACGTTCCTGTGGTACCTTCTCATTTTGTCTTCCTACTGGCTAGGCCTGGTCTGACACTGCCTCATCTCGTTGATATCTATCCCCCTCCTCCTGAGGGGTCTAGCTGGATCACCACTAGGCATGTGACGTTCCTGTGGTACCTTCTCATTTTGTCTTCCTACTGGCTAGGCCTGGTCTGACACTGCCTCATCTCGTTGATATCTATCCCCCTCCTCCTGAGGAGTCTAGCTGGATCACCACTAGGCATGTGACGTTCCTGTGGTACCTTCTCATTTTGTCTTCCTACTGGCTAGGCCTGGTCTGACACTGCCTCATCTCGTTGATATCTATCCCCCTCCTCCTGAGGTGTCTCGCTGGACCACCACTAGGCATGTGACGTTCCTGTGGTACCTTCTCATTTGGTCTTCCTGCTGGCTAGGCCTGGTCTGACACTGCCTCATCTCGTTGATATCTATCCCCCTCCTCCTGAGGTGTCTCGCTGGACCACCACTAGGCATGTGACGTTCCTGTGGTACCTTCTCATTTGGTCTTCCTGCTGGCTAGGCCTGGTCTGACACTACCTCTCGTTGATATCTATCCCCTGCCCCTGAGGTGTTGTAAAGACTGGTAGGGGGTGTCTGTACTTCCGCTCTCTATATGGTAGAGGAGAGGCACAGAGGACCCCAGCCAAGATTCTCTATTGGTAGCAATGGACGAGCAATCAAGGCCTAGCTTTTCGGGAGGTGATGCGGGCTGGTTCTTAAGTACAGTGTAGCCCCCGAACCCCCACAACGGAATGTCCACACACTGTATTACTGAAAATAGTCTTTATATAATTAATATTCAACGGTATGTACACGATCACAATAACGCACTTTGTACTCGGAAATCAGCAATGATAAATATATACAATTCTAAAGTGGTACCACCAATGTTATCCGATCTCATTAAAGTGCATCAACTGTACGGTTAAAATGTCACACAGATCAATAACGAGGAAACCAGCAATAGAGATAGGAAGGAACGCAAGATGGTTGAAACAATAGGCAGAATGCTGACCCCTACCGCTAGGCACAGTTCTGTGTGGAGATCCCCCCCACCTGGGCAACCTGTAAAATAAAGATATATAGCACAAGCCCAGTCCATATATTGTTCAATAGCCTTATTTCCTCCTATTAAGGTTTTACCCCCCCAATGTACCTGGTGGAGTAGAGTTCTCCAAAGATGCGTCGACCGATCCTTCTTGAGTGACTCCATTTAAAGCAGGAGCCACGGATCGTCGAGAGGCGTCGAGGAACTCAGCGTTCGGTGTCGGGGAATGGACGGTCTTTCTTGAGTGCCCTCCCTTTAAGGCAGGAGTCACGGGTCATCGAACATCCGACGGAGAACAGGTTGAACTATGGCGGTGAAGTGGCAGCTTCGTTCCTAGCGGTGCTCGTCGACGACGGAGCGTTGGCGTCCTGCAAGGAAGAGGCGTGCGGGGCACCACGGTGACGATAGTTCTGGTCCACAAAGAGAGGAGGAAGAACTGTGGCCCAGCAAGGACGTCGAGTCGTCGGCGTCTCTGTGGTCTTTAGGTGACGAGAAGCCCACCGGCGGATGCTCCTCGCCGCGTCAACGGTCAGGCCTTCTCCAGCGGGATAAAGCGGGCGACGATGCAGACAAGAGCGTCCGATGATCAATTGAAGTTCTTAGGCAAACGGGAGCACGGCGGCTACGGGCGGTCGTCGACAGTGGCGGACAACAGTCCGGGTGCTTCTCTTTGAGATTCCGCGGCAGTCCCCGTCTTGGGTCGGCAGCCTGTCGACGGTCTGTCTACCAGGGAGCTTTGGCAAAGATCAGCTGGTGCACGATGGTCCCTCGTAGCTTGGGAAGAGGGCGCCTTACCAGGTCCTCTCTGAGTCAGTCCTTGGAGACACAGCAGCTTTCAGATTGTGAAGGAGAGCCACAACAATTCTTCTTGTCCAGCAGGGCTTCAAGGTCAAGCTTCAGTTACTCCAGTTACTCGTCGTAGTGGACTTCAGCTTCTGAACACGATTCCTAGCAGTGAGAGGTCCCCAGATATACTGTTGATCTCCCATTCATTCCACTGGGTCACACTCAAGCATCCAATCACGACTAAGGGCATTCATGCAGGCAGGCAGCCAATCGGGCACACGAGGTATTCAGACCATTCACTTCTCTCCAGACACTCACAACAAGTTATGTGTATTGGGAAAAGTACCGAGCCATTCAACACTCCCAACTGCATTCATACTGGTTTCGGGCAGGGCTGTCTCAGTCATTGTGTCAACCACCAGATACTAGACATCCACAACACAGAATGCATATTCGTCACACACTCTATCCACCCGGGTCCCACACACAGGAGGTACCCACAACATACATCACTGGGAAGGCTCCAGCTAGTCTGGCCGGGCCTTCACAACAACACCATATATGGCACTTCCACCCAACAGGCAGTCAGGGGGAAGGGACAGAGTCAGGGCTTCCCAGGACTTTGGGAAAACAAGGTAATAGGTAATAGAAAGCAAGAGGCCACAGGGGCCAGTTTGTTTTCCATCAGGAATCAACTGATCCCAATGGCAGGGCCCGGGTATCCCAAAATGGAGGATACTCTGCGCACCTGTCAAATTCAGTATGGAGCTGCCACCAGCCCATACCCTGCTCTGCGGGCCACCCACAGGTGCCCAAAAACATACACTAGGGGCACAGGGTTGTACCCCCCACCCATGGGTGCCTTAAGGGTATCCCACGGGTCCGTTCACCAAACCAAAAGAGAGAGCTGCACCGCCAGGAGTCCCACATGAACTCCTGCGCGGAAAACACAACAGAACACACGATAAAAAGCAGTAAAGGCCAAGGATACAGAGGCCCTGTCCCTCCGATGCATTTCTAGCTGGATCACCACTAGGCATGTGACATTCCTGTAGTACCTTCTCATTTTGTCTTCCTACTGGCTAGGCCTGGTCTGACACTGCCTCATCTCATTGATATCTATCCCCCTTCCCCCTGAGGTGTTTGGCTGGATCACCACTAGGCATGTGACGTTCTTGTGGGACCTTCTCATTTGGTCTCCCTACTGGCTAGGCCTGGTCTGACACTGCCTCATCTCCTTTATCCCCCCCTCCTCTTGAGGTGTCTAGCTGGATCAACATTTGGTCTCTCACCACCCCCACCCGATCTGCCACCAGCTCCTCCTGCTCTTTCAGCCCCTTCACCACCTTTTCCTCTTCTTTCACCACCGCTTCCTCCAGGTCTTTAATGTTCTTGTGGTGTTTAACACCACATCCCATCTTGTTATCTTAAAACCTCCTCTCTTGTTCTTTTAGAACCTCATCCTCGCCTTCTCTTGCTGCTTCCTCCAGATACTGTTCTTTCCCTCCCCCTTTGTCTTCACCTCCAACATCCTCTGTTTCCACCCTCCCGCCTCCTTTCCTCTCCTCCAAACCACCTTCTCTCCCTCTGGGATGATCCCGTTGTATCTTGTATATGAGTGCACTACAGTGAGCAGGCACTTGCTGTCAAGGGACCTATGTCCACGGGCACAGTTTCGGATGGCCTTGCTGCCCTCAGTCGGGGAGCTTCTTTTAGCTTCCCTCTATCATCCACTCTGGTCTGCAAACATGTTGAGCAATTAGCAATATGCTGTCCTGCAACTTTGATATTTATTTGAACCTATCCTGCTTGTCCAGAAATACCATTTGAAGTGAGTCTCTAATCTTTTTGGGAATAGTGCGTATGATTGTATGTGCATGTGTTGTGGAATCCGTCTGGGTTAGGGCAGCTTGCTTCTAGGCAGGCTTGTGTAGTTTCACCAATTGGTGGTAAAGCTGCCACCGCATATCTTGTAGTCTGGTGGACTAGTCCAGCACATTGGCCCCCTTGCGCATATATTTCGTTCTATATTCCTTAGTGTGTGTAACCCAAACAAGCAGATTTATGTCTTTAATGTTACAAATGATCTGCCAATGCTGTTTAGAGGCCATTGATTTCCTTTGCCATCTTTTAATCCGTATTCCATAGCGACACATCCTGAATCAGAGACCAGAAGTGTGGGGTTGTGTGGCACAGCTTGTTGGATTGTCAGTAGAGGACCATGCAACTCTGCTGTTTGGGCTGATCTTTACCCTAAATGCTTTGCTTTTATGTCCTGGCATTTAAAGACATTCGGTCTCAGTTCAGCCATACAGTAAAATAAAATGGTGGCAACTGAATTACTGTTACTTAACTGCCAGTTTCCCACACAGCCCAGTTCCGAGGTGGAAGGTAAAGTGGAGGTAAAGAGTCAGATTTACCACAGCGGAATTACCGCTCACAGGACGTCTGACTGAGTCCAATTCTGACGAACTCTGCCGTTCTCCCAATTTGAGATCTACAGATCGTCAGTGTAATCTACCTATGCAAACATCAACCATGATATGCCTGGCCCTGCTACTTTTGCTTCGGATTGTAAGGTCCCTTCAAGATCACACATCTGCTTTAGCACTGGTTTTTAATGGTACTGCATAACAGGAATAGCCTGAGTAACAGCCCATTGAGTCCACCCACAGTAATTCTGATGACCTTTACCTCCCACTTCAGAATTCAGCTGTGCGGGACACTAGCAGTAAAGGAACAGTCATTCTGTTGCCACTGTGTTGCTTCTTCCAGCTGAGCTGAGTATTCTGGTGTGGAGCCCATTCTTCCTTTACTATAGCCTGTTCCTTTTTCAAGGGTGTGCTTCTGTTCTGGTATTGTGTAGACATGTGAATGATATGCTAAAAAAATGGACAACCTTGCATATAAATTCATTTTACTTTATCACTGGTCCTGACTTGAAGAGGAGTGCTGTGAGCTATTGGTTTGCAAGTGTGCTGAAGAACATGTGCATATATGCATGCGTGGGGCTGCTTTCCCGTCTGATGGATGGTAACTCACTTTTGCTAATGGATGAAGTGGTTTTTCGAATGCTGCATAGGTCTTTAAATATGTACAGTCTTAGTTCAGTAAACCCAGCAATGCCTGAAGCTGCCAGAGTGCACACAATTCTTCTAACCTTTTTAAGCAGTGTCCCTTCCCCTCATCTCACTTTGCGAACCCTAAAAATGTATCCTCCCGAACAGCTACCTTTTTAATATCTTGAAATAAAATGGATGTCACTTTGAAGATTTTTTACGATTAAATTCACCTTGTCTAATTGGTTTTCAAATCCTCATCTGTATAACATGTCGTCTGTATATTGCCTACGTTCTGGAATACATTCTAATATGCTCAGTATTCCATTTGAGAAGGCCCCTATGCCCTTTTTCCAGCCTTAGTAATTTTCCTGAGTGCAGTTTATTTTAAATGCTTTGGATCTAATCGTTGCGTGAAAAAACATTCATCAAGTCCACAAGAGTTTCGAATTTACAACGCTTGATGTACTCAAAAGTCCAGGAGTGTGTAGATTATGAAATGCCACAGTATGTGAGCATTGAATACTCTGTGATGATGGGGCAAGGGGGAAATCACATACCTACCAGGTACTATGCCAGAGCCAATCCTGCCCCAGCCGTGGGATTAAGGAGTTGGGAGGGCCCAACCTCCTTTAAGGGTGCAGGAGGAGGAGACTGACACACGTGTGGCATGGTGATTGCTGTAGATATTTATTAGCCAAAAAAGATCAAGAGAAAAGCCATTTCCCTATCTCAGAGAGGGGTTTCCCTGCCTCATCTAAAGTTCCAATGGTCGGTCAGGATGTCTTTGAAAACAAACAATCCCATGCCAACACTCTTCTCTCCCTTACACGTGTAACTGTACTAGATGGATGTGTTAAAGTTCCCCGATCCAGGAGAATGACTCCCTCCTCCTGGACTGGGTGGTACAGTTCTGGTTACAAGTTCCTTAACAAGGGGGAATGACTCCCTTCCCCTGGATCACTGGCTTGCTTTTCCTTGCTGGCTCAATTACTAGGAGAATCTCTCCCTTTTCCTGCTTGCTCTGGCTAAGCTCTCTCAGTTCACAACACAAAGGGGGAATGTCTCCCTTCCCCTGGCCTTTCCCAGGCTTTCACAGTAACAGGGGGATTGGTTCCCTTATCCTGGCCTCGCTCAGGCTTTCACAGTTCACAACGCCTGGGGAAAGGTCTCCCTTCTTGCTGACCACTTTCAGGATTTCTCATTTCACAATACCAGGGGGATGGTTCCCTTACCCTGACGTCTCTCCGGCTTTCACAGTTCACAATACCAGGGGGATGGTTCCCTTACCCTGACCTGTCTCAGGACTTCACAGTTCACAATACCAGGGGGATGGTTCCCTTACCCCGACGTCTCTCCGGCTTTCACAGTTCACAATACCAGGGGGATGTTTCCCTTACCCTGACCTGTCTCAGGACTTCACAGTTCACAATACTAGGGGGATGGTTCCCTCACCCTGACGTCTCTCCGGCTTTCACAGTTCACAATACCAGGGGTATGTTTCCCTTACCCTGACCTCTCTCAGGCTTTCACAGTTCACAATACAAGGGGGATGTTTCCCTTACCCTGGCCTGTCTCCGGTTTTCGCAGTTCACAATACTATCACGATCCATGCCCCTGACCCCCTCAGGTATAACAGCCCCCTGGCAGCAGTGGAGCTAAGGCCCTTCACACTGGCCCCAAGGGCCTTAAAATTTCCATCAGAAACATTCATGGAGTCAGTCCTGGCGAATACCAGTTTTGGACCTTAATCCAACATGGAGGCCTATTACACAGCTCAGTTCTTTAGAACCAAGCCGTGCGGTCTAGTGTTTTGGGTGTGGCTGGGCCTGGAACTACTTGGCCTGGAACTACTTTACCTGGGCTATTTAAACCACACCCAAACAGCAGAACACGCTTCGCGTTATTCTGCACTCCTGCAGCGTAATGCTCACCGTGTCCAGCTCCTGCTCATCTGCTTCTCCGACGGCCCGATCCTGAAGCCCTAGATCTGGATTCCATTAATAACCTGGAAGAACAAGAACAGCATTAGCAAGCAAGAACACTTACCTGTGAAGTAAGCAGTCTTGAATCCATCCTGCGCTTCACTTATCTCGCCCATCTCTGGAGTTCGCCGCAACCTGCAAAGGTAAAGAAACAAGGACAGCATTAATAACAATTCTTACCTGGGCAAGCAGCGAGTCCTGGCAGCACCCTGCGCTTCTCTTACCTCGCCCATCTCTGGGTTTCACCGCAACCTGCAAGGGAGAAGGAACAAGGTCAGCATTAACAAAGCACTTACCTGGGCAAGCAGCGCTTCGATCGCTCATCACTCTGAAACATCACCGCAACCTGTACAAAGAAGAGAAGAGAACACAGGTTAGCAATTAACACCAATAAACAGTGCAACGCTCTGCGCATCAATAACTCACCTGGAAGACAGCAAGCAGAGTCGGAGTCACAGCCGGTCTGGACCCGACATAAGGGCACACATACCAGTGAAGCAACTAGGTCCACGGAACGCCCGCACCAACCACGCGTCCCTGCACAGAGACACAGGACGGAGAGTTCAACGCACAAAAACCTAAGGTGAGCAATAACCCCAAGGGAGGGGATTTGGACCAGAGGGAGGTGGGAGTCCACCCATCACAGAACCAGTATCTTAACCTTCATTCTCTTGTTCTAGGCTCTACCCAACATCTGGCACATAACCAAGCAGAGAGGGGTCCAGGATAGTGCTTAGACCTCCATCCAGTATGGTATGGCGCCCCCTTGGATACCAGGTGAGCGTAACAAATACCAGTGGGATGGTTCCCTTACCCTGACCTCTCTCCGGCTTTCACAGTTCACAATACCAGGGGGATGTTTCCCTTACCCTGACCTCTCAGGCTTTCACAGTTCACAATACCAGGGGGATGTTTCCTTTACCCTGGCCTGTCTCAGGCTTTCACAGTTCACAATACCAGGGGGATGTTTCCTTTACCCTGGCCTGTCTCAGGCTTTCACAGTTCACAATACCAGGGGGATGTTTCCTTTACCCTGGCCTGTCTCAGGCTTTCACAGTTCACAATACCAGGGGGATGTTTCCTTTACCCTGGCCTGTCTCAGGCTTTCACAGTTCACAATATCAGGGGAGATGTCTCCCTTTCAACTGGCCTTTCTCAGGCTTAACACAGCAGTTGTTGTGGGTCCCAGACCAGGTTTCTTTAGTAGCTTATTCTGGGCAGACCTGGTACACTACCCTGCCAGGTACTGCCACAAAGATGAGCGATGAGGATTTTCTCCTCCTCAGGTTGCAGGTCCCAGACCTAGCTTTCTTCACTCTATCTTGTTCTCTTTTAACCCTGTTCACTATCCTGCCAGGTATTATAATGGTCCCAGGTTCTCTGTGTTATTTCTGGGTCCCAAACCCTTGTTACAACGTTTATCTTGTTCATCTCTACTCTAAGACCCATGCAGCCCCTCTAAATTCTGGGTTGCTTCCGGATCTTCTCTGCCGCTCTGTGGCTCTTCCGAGGTCTCCGACTTTCCTCGTTCTGCTCCTGCTTTCACAGAGCTCGCAGCAGCTATGCAGCTTTTCTTCTTGGGAGGGCTGTGTGTCCTTCAGTGACCATGTGGTCTGGTGGCTTCTCTCGGCCAGACCCCTGTCGACCTTGCTTTCCGGTCTTCCTGTGCATGGCAGACCGGGTAAGAACGCCTGGATACTCCTTCTGCTTCCCTGTCAACAGCTTTGTCTGCTTCCCAAGTGGGACGTCCTCCTCGCTTGCGGTACCTCCGGGAAGGGGCTGACTACCATGTGAGTCCTTCTTTACTTTTTATCTGTAATGGATAATGGGATCTAGGCTGCTCTTCCCAATTCCCTGGAATGCTCGTCATGCCTCTGCACCTCCTCTTCATCTCAGTGTCTCTCTTGGTGGTGTTAGTCCAGTCAGTCCTACTCTGCCTCGTCGCAGTAGGTGTGTAGCTCTTAGTCTTGAAGACGTACATGTAAGTGTGTAAGAGAGAGGTGGGGTGTAAGGGATATGAGGACGTTGGTTGAGGGGTGTCATACCGCGTTTTCCCAAGATGCTCTACTTTGACTCCAGAGGGGAGGTCTCTTCCTATGAGATCCTCCCACTGAGACCCACCTCCAGGGGGACTGTCGTGTAGCGGCCTCACAACCCTGGCCTCATGGGAAGGGGCTCCCGATCGGGGAGATGTGATGACATCTCTGGATTAGTCACACTCTGAATCCTTTATGTGCTTGATGATTCTAGTACCATTACCTAATGCCTTGCACCCTCAATTCTGGCCTGGGTTCTCTGTGCTTTGTTCCAGAACTTCAAGAACCTTGTCGCAATGCAATACCAGGAGAGCCCAGTGGACTGCTGAAGAAAGCAGATGGCACCACACAGACTCAAACTCTGATGCCTTTCAAAGATGAAAGCAACACCACTCACCCAGCTGAGAACAAGCTCTGAACCAACATCCGCCGCTCCAACAACGGAGACCATTCTTCGAAAGGCTGCACACCCAAAAGGGGTGGAGTTAAGGGGGGTTATGTAGTGGTGCCTTGTGACGACCCAACCCTGGAGGAAAAGGCAAGTTTAGATTGGGCTCTAGAGTAATGTAGGACGTTGACCCAATGGAGGAAGGGAAGAAACGAAGTTGCCAGTATAAAAGACCCGTAGGAGTAACACTGAGCGAAAGGGTGCTTGCTCTGATGAGATCAGGAGGGGTAGAGGTGGACCTAGATATAAGGCAGAGGATGGAAGGAGGAGTGGAGTGCTGGATAGTCTGTGGCAGAACTGGATAGGAGTGCAGCAGGTGTGTGTGTGTGTGTGTGTGTGTGTGTGTGTGTGTGTGTGTGTGTGTGTGTGTGTGTGTGTGTGTGTGTGTGTGTGTGTGTGTGTTAGTGTTAGAGCGAGTTGTAGTGGAGAGAGGTGCAAAAAGTAGTAGAGGTGGAGGGTGAGCGGAGGAGGAGATAGTGGAGAGTAAAAGATAGAAAGTGTGTGAGGAAGAGGGAGGCAAGAAGGCAGGAGAGATGCAAGAAGGGTAGTAGTGGGTTGGATATGTATATGGGAAGGTTAGAGTGAAGAAGAAGTCAGTGGAGGAGAGAAATGATAAAGGGAGAAGTGTATGAGAAAGGGAGTGGAAAGAAACGGAGAAGAGAGATGGGGAGAGGGGAGCGAGTCGGGAGATCGAAAGGAATAGGAAGTGAGAAGAGGTGATGGAGAAGGTAGAGGTGAGAGGAAGTAGGAGAAAGGTGGTAGTGATTAAGGAAGCAAAAATCGGGGAAAGGAGTGTGAAGGAGAGAGCGAGGGAAAGGAGTGGTTGAGAAACTACAAGCCCACACTTTAAACATCATTGATAAATTCGTTGAGGGAGTACTAGCATAGGGCAAACTCAGGAAACCCTGCAGGGACTGGGATAAGGCATTGGCCTTTAGGCTGTCCCATGGTTGATGTGTTAGACTAAAGTCAGAAAGGTTGAGGGTGGGCACAGCTGCGTAATTCCAAGTACAAACTAATAATAGCGTGAAGTTGTCGGAGCACATCCTGTTGCCTCGGCACAAGGTCACTAATCATGAATCAAAGAAAGAACCATAACATAATCTGCTTCTGGGTGTGCTCACTCTTTGCTCTCCTTCCAGATTTGCTAGTAGGTTCAAATCAATGATTGGTTAATCGTAAATAAATAAGCAGACTTCAATTCAATCTGTATTCTGGTAGGTCCACTTTCTTAATTTTAATTAATGAGGTATGAAGTGTGCCTAACTATTCAGTGCCAACATTTAGAATTCCAATGCATTTCGGACTGAGTCCATCATCAGGGCTTTAAGGCACTGAATTGTGTGTCACAATGTGTGACTTTAGTGTTTCATCCTTGGAGCGTTATGCACCTGCGAGCGAGGCATTTAAGGGCTTGTATGAGCAGGAGCTCAGACTCTGAATTCTGCCTTCTGCTAGTTAAACACGCGTGCTCCAACGCTGTCAACCGTGTGGCCTTAGCACTCCAGCCAGGCCTATACAGTAGGGAGAGTGGGGCCCCAGGGTTTTGATTCTTTGTAGAATGGATTTCCTTCTCCCCCACCCCTTTTCCCTTCTGGTCTTGCTGTCGCCTCTCACCTCAGCTATGGAGAGGACTCCTTAATTTTGCCCTTCCTGCAGCGGCAAATACCCGTGGAAGGACACTCACCAAAGGTGTAACAAGTGTCTGCCTCGTGATCACAATGAGCCGTCCTGTGGGTCTTGCCGACTTTTACATCCAAAAATGTTAAAAGATTGACGGACAAATCGGTGGGGCGGCCTACGCCATGCAGACCGAGAGTGGTTCCCCCGTTGCTGCAGGCGCCTGGAGTGACGAGGAATCAAGTGGCAGCCCTGGCTCCAATGTGGTGGCCATTGACCTATCTGCGGAACCATCAGGTCCCAAAGTGTCCGGCTCCGGCAGGCAGGCCACTGGTTCTCCTATGGGGAGACAACATCCTGGCGATAGGGGCACACCACTTAAAGAAAAACACCAACCCCACTAGATTCCTTGGCGGATTCGTTGAGGAAGCAGAAGATACCAACGGGCCCGTCGAAAGTTTTACTGACGGCCACTGATCCTCATGATTGGCCGCCCTCTCCGGTGCCGTCGACACAGCATTCATCCGGGCATTCATCCCATAAGGACGTCTCAACCAAACACCACAAGAGCGCCGACGCGCCTGCTAAGAGCACGCCGGCCCCAAACATTTTGGCATTGTCGAAAACCACGACGATTACAGGCTTGTCGAAAAAACTACCCGATCCGCCCGAACTACGTGAGAGTCCGCGCCCATCGTTTCAGCGGCTAATAAACCTTGAGACACGTCCAAGCGTCGAGAGGCGTATTCGGATGGGTCACAGCCCCTTTCTAAGGCTATGTCAGAGAAATCTCGACCACAAAATGACTCCTGTCCTCCAGAAGAGCCTCTCCCCCCTCCAGACCCCTCTGGTTCATCTCTATACACCAGAGATAGGTTTGAAGGATACATGGGCAAACTTTCCAAGTTTGTTGATTTCTCAGAGAAATGTATCACCCCAAAAAGATCTAGGGAGGAGGATTCCTGCCCTACTCTTTTTAAAGTCCCAAAACTCTAGTCAATTCCCACAGGAGGAGATTTTAGAATTTTCGGACCCTGAAAAAGTCTCTGAAGACCCCTATAGTCAGGGAGATAATCCCTTTGAGGAAACACCTAACCAGTGCACAGACTGGTGTGACGGACAGTTGGCAGAGGAAACACCATGGCTTTACCCTACTCCCGATCCAGACGTCCTTTATCTGGGCCCTTCCTACTCCCCTCATCAAAGGCAAGCCTCACCCATTGACGACCAGATGGCCTTCAACACAATTCTGAAGAAGGCTGCTGAACATTTTAAGATTGTCACACAAGAGGCAGTACAGGACACAGAATGTGTAGAAGACAACTTAAAAGAGAAACCCCCCACAAGTCAGGCGATACCATTGCTTAACTCAATCAAAAAATGCCTTGCTTCCTCTGTTATCTCCATCTCTAACAAGAGCTGTTAATCCTCGAGTACAAAAGCTTTTTCGACCCCTCACCTACTGACCCACTGTATATCCGGGGCCATTCGACTCCCGACTTACTCGTAGTCACTACTACACGGAAGAGAGCCGGAGTGCCCTTGTCTACGGCTGAGGCACCACCAGACAAGGACTCTAAAAGGTTATACGCCCTCGTAAAGTGCATCACTACGTCAGCCACATATTCCATGAGGATTGCCAACACCATAACGCTGCTGGCAAGTTAAAATGACATACATTGGAACTCACTTCAGGGGGGGCCTGCAGGAAGTGCCAGAACCAGCACGATCATGCATGCTGGCGATTGTAACGGAAGGGAGACAGGTCAATCAGAACATCCTGAAGAACACCTTGGATGCAGCTGAAACAGCAGGACAGGCCCTGTCCCAGGATACCCTTCTTAAAAGGCACATGTGGCTCACAAATTCAGGCTTTAATCCTGAAACACAGGCCTCCCTTATGAACAAGCTAGTGGAGGACACTAATTTGTTTGGGAAGACACCTGCTTCAGGTCAAAACCAACAAAGGGGTCAGCGTAGAGGCAAAGGCAGGGGGAGAAACTCCACACCAAGAGGCTTTCCGGCCGCTCAAAAATGACTTGCCAGTCTGAGTTCCCTCTCATGCCTCCCCGGTCGGGGGACGAATAACATCTTTCCTTTATGCATGGGAGGGGTCACTTCAGACCAGTGGGTACTCACGACCATCGCCCACGGTTAGTGTAACAGGCTCAGCCGAACACCTAGATATCGACCACTGACATAGAGACACGTATCGCCAGAACACCTGAAGATTCTTCTGCAAGAGGTGGAGATCCTTCAAGAAAAGTGTGCGATACAAGTCATCCCCATTCTGCAGGTAAACAAGGGTATTTTTTCAGTGTTCTTCCTTGTACCCAAAAAGGATCTTACCATGCGCCCTGTGTTAGTCTTGCGCCCAGCGAACAAGTTTGCCAAACCACAACAGTTCAGAATGACAACACTGCAGGAAGTAATCCTACTGCTAGTACAAGGGGATTACATGGCAACATTGGACATGAAAGAGGCATACTTTCATATTTCAATGTTGCCAGCGCACAGAAAATACCGAAGGTTCATGATCGAGAACAAGCACTTCCAGTTCAAGGTCCTTCCCTTCTGTATTGCCTCAGCCCCAAGGGTGTTTACGAAAGTACTGGCTGTAGTAGCTGCTCACCTGCGCAGGCGGTCAATACCGGTCTACCCTTACCTCGATGACTGGCTAACATCAGGGGATTCGTACGGAACATGAGATTCTCAAGCAACAAGAAAAAGTTCAGCCTAGACCCCAGACAAGTCCAGCAATTTCTGTGAGCCTTAATTCAGACCAAAGACTGGCTCGTCTTCCCCTCCGAGAGGGTCCAAAACATGCTGTTCCAGATCTCTCATTATGTAGTCAATCGCAAGGTGACGCAAGGCCATTCGACTGCTAGGGATGATGGCCTCCTGCATTTATCTAGTTCTACACACACGGTTGCGCATGCGCCCCATGAAAGAGCGGCTCTCGAGCCAATGATGTCAGGCCAGCGGACATTGGGACGATCTAGTGGTTTTCTCGGCAGCCCTTGTTCTCTCTCTGCAGTGGTGGTCATGGGAGAACCTCTTGCAGGGGAAAACCTTCACCACCCCCACAGTAGAAGCCACTCTTACCACAGACGCATTTCTGACGGGGTGCGGGCCCTCACCTCCTTCATCAGACAGCGCACAGCGTTTGGTCCCCAGCAGTAGCATCCAACCGCATAAGCCTGTTGGAATTGCTAGCAATATTCAAAGCCCGGAAGGCCTTTCAAACACACCCCAGGGGAAAGACGGTCCTGGTCCTCACGGACAGCACCACGCCCATTTATTACCTGAAGAAGCAAGGGGGCACTCGCTCTCCAGGGCTATCCAAACTGGCTCAGAACATATAGAAATGGGCTCTCAAACACAGGATGTTCCTCCTGTCACAACACGTTTCAGGGGAACTCAATCTTCTGGCGGATGTGCACAGCAACAACTTTCCATTACCCATAGAGTAAGAGTGGCGATTGCACGTAGACATTGTCCTCAACGTCTTCGCAGACTGGGGCTTCTCAGAGATCGACTTGTTCACAACTCTGGAGAACGCACAATGCCCAGATTACGCCTCCAGGTACCCGCAGAACCGCTCCAAGGGGAATGGTATATGGAGAACATGGTCAGGGAAATTTGTTTACGCCTCCCCCCCCCCCCGACTTCCCTACTCAACAAGATATTGCACAAGATGCACCACGAACCAGTCACAATGATTCTGGTGGCCCATGTGGGCCTGCCAACCCTGTTTCTCTCATATAATGGCAATGTCAGTCTCCCCTCCCAGGAAGCTACCATGCCCATACAACACGCTGTCCCAGGACAGGGGAGAAACACTCCATCCATGCCCGCAAACTCTCAATTTAGCGGCCTGGCTCCTGAGGTCATAGAGTTCCGACACCTCCAGCTTCCTCAAACATGCATGGACATACTTAAAGAAGCAAGAAAGCCTAACACCAGACATTGCTACTCCAACAAATAGAAGCGCTTCATCGTCTGGTGCAATTCCAAGAGCATCAATCCCATAGACTGCTCTCCTACTCATATTGTCCTGTACCTGACTCACCTACTAAACTCGGGTCTTGTTTTCAATTAATTGAAAGTCCACTTAGCTGCACTTTCAGCTTACACTACGTCTCAGAAAAAGGTTTTGTGGTGGAAAATACCTGTAATCAAGGCTTTTATGGAGGGGGTTAAAATACTTAATCCCCCTATTTCCAACACACCTCCGTGATGGGACCTGAATGTGGTTCTAACAAGACTAACGGCACCTCCCTTTTGAGCTCATGCAGAAGGCTAGCCTTAAAGCATTCACAAAAGCGCTTTCCTGGTTGCGAGAGGAAGTTAGTGAACTACAGGCCCTTTCAGTCCTAGACCCATTTGTTTCACAAAGATATGTTGGTCCTGCGCACTCACCCAAGGTTTGCGCCTAAATTAATTTCAAAGTTCCATGTAAACCAATCAATGGAACTTCCCACTTTCTTCCAGAGCCCCACTAACATGGCAGAAAGAAGCCTCCACACACTTGATGTGAGGAGAGCTATATTATCTGGAGAAAACTAAACCACTAAGAAAGACAAACCAGTTTTTCCTTTCAGTGGCAGCTGGTAGAGAAGGGGACTGTTGTGACTGTTGGTTAGCCATAGGGTCCGCTCATCAAGGATACTCTGGATAGGTACTTCTCAAGGTTACTTTAATGGCTTCTTAGTTACAAGATCAGATGTCATCAGGTAATTGAGAGATCAAGAGGAACAAGGGACAAGAGCCCACTGGCTCTCACCACCCAGGCTCACATATTCAAACTGCCTGGGTTAGAACCAATTCAACTCCAAACATTCCAACCTCACACTCCTCACTCATAGCCTACAATCTGAAGATGACATCAGTTCTAGCATCTCACACATACAGGACGAAGGACCAACCCTAACAGGGACCCTATCTCTAAATCGCCCATCTCAAAGTGGATTGTAAACTGCATCATAATGTGCTACACTCTTGCCAAGAGAGATCTGCCCTTCAAGCCTAGAGCACACTCTACTCGGGGCAATGGGGCTTCCATGGCATTCTTTGCAAAGGTTCCACTTGAGTCCATTTCAGGTGTTGGGTGGCTTTGGGGGTAGGGGAGCATAACCAAATATCCCTAACCAACTGATCCATAGTGCATTCCCTAGGGATCCCTTCTGTCGGTACATGGACATGGCATTTTGTGTTTTCCACAGTTGCAAAAAAAGAAAAAGGTCTATTGTTGGATACCCACATTGCACAGAAATGGCTGAGTATGCTTGTTTTGAACTTCCACTTGTGTTCTTATGTTTGAAATCTGCTAAGACTGTCTGGTAGAGAGTTGTGTTTGCCGGGAACCTTTTGAGCTTGAGATGTATGTTCGTTAAAAGACTGCACTTAAATTTTTGTATGCAGGTTTGGACAACTTCTGAGAGTGTGTTCTACCTGGACTGTTGGTGTAAAACATGGCTGTTGTGTTTGTCTGTTGGAATACAGCTCCCAGCTAGAATGTCCCTTCCTTGCATCTGTATTCTTGGGTAAATGTTTTTCGTTTTAGAATACAGCCCCCAGCTAGCCTATTCCTTTTTTGGCTCCCTGTCAGCTGTTCATTTAGTTTTGGAATATAGCTCTGGGCCAGCCTGTTCCTTTCTTGCACCCCTCTCCTTGGGCAAGTGTTCTTTTAGTTTTGGAACACACACCCCCAGTTAGCCTGCTCCTTTCTTGCATCTCCCTCCTTGGGCAAGTATTCTTTTAGATGTGGAATACAGCCCCCAGCTAGCCTGCTCTTGTCAAGGTCCCTGTGAGGAATTCGACCATCCGCATGGTAGATCAACCTCAGGAAAATATGTAGGGCTAATCTGCACACATTTTCCTATGCTCTCTGCACGATGTACGCATATACCCGTGTACTCTGGGTGGAGACAGCCAACAGGTGCAGTCCTCCTGCCCCCTATCATATTTAGTTGGGATCTGACAGGTGGAGTACATGATGCATCTCCAGAAGGGGGAGGGCCAAACCTTCCCCCTGCAAATGGCCAGCATAATTAACTAACAAAGGCTCCATGGATGTTGATCCCTGTAGCTGGTGGCAGCATTTACATACTAATCCGAGTTTAATTGAAACAGGCCTCATGGAGCCTGGCTGCAGCGGCTAACAAAGGAGACTGGAAACCCCAATACACTTTCATATGTACTGTGTCAGCCTGAAGGCAGCTTCTGCCCTCAGTATTGATTGACAGCAAAATGTCATGTCTGGCACTGCGTGGGGACCAAATTCAGAAGATACGAGAATGTGGTTTGGGGGAGCCAGAGAGTCTGGTCTCGCCGCAGCTTCAAGGGAGACCGAACACTTTAGTCAGAAAACCACAGAGAGCTTCAGCTTCATTAACCAGAGCGACCGTTGTGATCCACAAAAGACAGGAAGATGTGTGGGACTTAGTAGTACATGTTTCCACCCCTTTTACTTTTCCTGTTGCAAAGCACTCTGGTTATGACCTCACACGCACAGGAGATTGTTGGTGGGGACCCAGGATTGGATCATTAAGGTAAGCTTAGCCTACACCAACCCCTGTGGTCAATTTGGCTTTAAAAGTGGGCTAAGCCCCTGTTTTGGCAGATCTGAAGGCTTCACCAGAAGCAGAAGGAAGAACTCATCATTGGACCCTGGCTGAAGGTACAGTCTGCATTACATCTTCCGCCAGTGAAGGAAGCCCAGGACCTCCAAGAGGGAGGCAAGATCCCTCACCAAACATCTCCCAGGGAACAGAGGGAGATGCTGAATCCAGAGGACCCTCCAGCAGCTGCAAGATTGGTCAGCACACAGCGTGCCCTGCTAGGCTCTGCAGCAAGCTTCCTAGGTGGGAAGTGCCAGAGAGTCTCTGAACCAAACAAAGGACAAGACAGCTGCCTGCAACACATCAGCTTTGGACCGTTCGCCTTAAAGGACGACACAAGCCCAGTGAAGAATCTAGGAGAAGTGCTAAATTTCCAGACACGGCCCAATTAACTGTCTATTTTCAGCACTTATCTGGTTTTTTGCAGGCCACTGCGACCTTGAATTGTTCAACTCTGGGTTGACAATGCTGCCACTGTCTGTAGCGAGTCAAATATATTATTTTACTTGTATAAAGGCATTTTCAGTTAAAGGCATTGTTGGTTACAAAAAATGGCAGAGTTCTTTTCTGTCTGGGTATAGGAAAAAACTAGTATAATTTTCCTACTCAATTTTTATGCTATGCATTCTGTACATTGCCCACTTACTAAACCATGATAAAAGCATTTTCGACCTTATACACATAACACTATTAAAGGTACTAATGTCTTTTAACCCTGTGAGTCTAGTTTCACACATTTACCATACTAAATCATTCCATACAAATGTCTCTGCCTGGCTTTAAGTGGGGGGGGGGGCTGCCCCCTACTTCATTCAGTTGTTGGTACCTCATCTTCATTTCAGCACCTCCATTACACTTCCCCGTCTTTAAAGTTCTTGTTTTGTTAAAACAATGACTTTCAACCATATCCATGTCCACCCTCCTTGATACTTATCTAAAAACATCCTATCACAATCCTACAATTTACCACATACCAACACATTGTTATTCTTAAAACACGACGTGTGTGTCTCAAAACTACTTTTATCTTCTTTCCTTTAAGCCCCACTTCCTGTCTCCATTTGCTTTAAACTAACTGTATGCCTTAGATCATTTCACAGCCATTGTGAGACTCGAGAGGTTGGTCAAGCTTTGAAATAACGCATTAGCCCATTGTATCTTCGTATGTCCTATCTTGTCTGCAACTCCCGCCCCAACAAAATATAATCTTTCCTTCATTTTCTTCTTCTGCCCATGCATATATAGATTATATTTCCCTCTTGTTCCACACATTTTCTTCTTCCGTATCTTCCACTTTACTCGTCTTTAGTTTGCCATTGGTGGACCGTCTGTATCCTATCGCCTTTGTCCTTTCTTTTGAGCTGTTTTCACAGTCAATCTCCCATGTTCTTTTGAGGCTTAGACCAGGAGTCCATTGTCACTTTTTCCTTTTTCACAAGGAGTTCATTTTTACTCGAGTGTCTCTATTTCAATAAATACATTGTTCAAATGAGTCCAAAAGAGGGGACCTTTCAGCATGGGGACACAGGATTGGGGGAGTCTTTTGCAGACACAGCTCAGACCATCATCTTTGTCGGGCTTCCACTGGGTTTCTCTACGACCTCCCTTTTTTCTCACGCGGTTCGACGTTAATTGCCCATGGCATACAGGTCCCACGATGTATACCTGTAATATAAAACTGAATGAGTTTCTTTTGTAAAATAAACAAGACTCTTCTATTGAACACTACCAAGCCATTTCCTTAAAACCCCTCTTGGTCACATTCCAGCTCTCCTACCATACCTCCTAAAAAATCGCGAGACATTCCTCTTATTGAACACCCCTGCCTCCTAGACAAAGTTACAAGACATGTTCATTTAAACATTTCCTTTTTATGGGTCATTCTTGTCTTACAAACAAAATACCCCCCGTCCCTAGCTCTGTGCCAGCTGGCTAGAACCTGAGTTTGTTTTCAATTATATACAGTACATGTTGTCCTTCATGGGACACATTTTTCCCTTGAGGGTGACACATGCAACCTTAAGGAGACAAAAATGACAATTAAAGAAAGAAAGAAGTCTTCTTCTTTTCTGGTCTTCTAGGCATGTCCATAGCAGATGACAGAAACGTCCTTGGGGATCCCCGTCATCTGTAGAAAGTACTGGTAAGGGGTCAGGTTTTCTTCCCTACTTCTGCCCTTTCTTCCTTTTCTGTTATCAAAAAATACTTTTTGGATCATTCGCCCCTATTCGTTGGTGCACATAAACAACTATTTTCCAACCACCCCACAGGATACTTAGTTAAGGCTTGGTTCTTTGCTCAGTTTAGCTGCACGTGCTTCCTGGTTAGCAGTAAATATTTGCTCCTTAGCAGCCAATCTTCCTCTTTCTTCTTGTCTGTTGGGCCATGGCCTTTGCTTGTGCTTTTGCATTCATCCTATGGAGGCAAAACAGAGGCGTTTCGCTGCACACCGTCCCTACCTAACTTAATCTAGTCTACCCCAGCTTTTTGAGACTATGGCGGCAATTCTTACTATGTGCCTCCATTTTTTATCGTACCCAACAATGTTTGCCTGGTCTAATAATTGCATACCCCTATCACATCAGCCTTCTTTGACATTATGAAATTACTCACCTTCAATTTAACTTCTGTTTTCTGTGGTTGTCTGAAATGGCCATGTTGTAATCTATTTTCTACTCTTTCCACAACTGATTGCACCTATCTTGGGAAAAACAGCTAAACACTTGAAGACATTGGCCCTCATTCCCAGATTGGAAGTAGCCCGGCACCGGTCTGGTTGAATGGGGACTTACCGGGACATTCAGACCTGTGCGGACCTGGTAAGTCCCCATTCAACCAACCATTCCCCATTCAAGCCCCCATAGGGCTCAATGGGAATGGGGAAGGCGCTAATAACGGGCCCTCGAATAGCAGGCCCGTTATTAGCACCCTGGTCAATTAGCAGAACCGGTAAAGGACTTGTGGTCCGACCACACGTCCTTTACGGTTCCCGCTAAGGGACCTCAGAATTGGGCGGTAAGGGATTACCGGCACCAGTCTCCTTACCGGTGCCCGGTATCCCTTACCGCCCAACTCATAATGACCCCCATTGTGTCTCTTACTACCTCTTTTTCTGTTACTGACCTGTATCCTCTTTTAGTGCTGATCAATTGTGTCTCCACACCCTTTTAGCGTGAACTAGTACTTACCTTTTTCTTGTTCTCCCTAATTTAAGGCCATGCAGACATTTCTCGTGCATCCACGCAAAGGTCCATACTTGTATCTGTAAAATAAATCAAAATCGTTACAGGCACTCGCAAAAATTGTTTTTTACTTACCTCCCTATATTTTCTTAAAATGGCTTGTGTGTGATTTTCCCTTGTTTGGTTGACCCAATTTTTTGTCAGCCATACTTCTTTTCTCGCTCTTCATTCTATGGCAAGCGCGGCCCATCCCAAAATGGCCCACAACGAGGCTCGACACAGTTCCTAAGCAACCAGGCCGCTTTTCACCCAACAAGCACCGCCGGTAGGTGGAAGCCGTCGGAGGCAGGCCAGGAGAAAGGCCCTGTTTGCCTCCTGCAGCCATAGCCTCAGTCACTACTAGCACCCATGAGGAGGAGTGGGCTGGAACCCCTCTCCCATCGCCAGCAGACCCAGGTGACCGACAAGGCCACCCGTCCCACAGCTGCTCGATCCCTGATCCCTGCACCTGAAGGAAAACGAAGCAAGTGACCGCTTCGTTTGCCGCCAGCACAGCTGATTTCATCAGGAACAGCTGATCGAAGATTCTATGGCAAGCGCGGGCCATCCCAAAATGGCCGGCGCAACTCGGGCCCACAACGAGGCTCGACCCGGTTGCTAAGCAACCAGGCTGATTTTCACCCAGCAAGCACTGCCGGTAGGTGGAAGCCGTCAGAGGAAGGCCAGGAGAAAGGCCCTGTTTGCCGACTTGCGCCGAAATTCTCTGAAAACTCTATTCAAGCTCCAGACGCGTGTGCTGAAGCACCATCGAGCCCATGCAAAATGGCCCCCATTTCCATGGATGCACTACCAACAAAATGTGCGTGCAATCCCATCTACCCCAAACTTATGCTGCATCCGGAAGGTAAGAAGCACAACCATTGCAATGTACTTGCTAACCCATGCTCTACCGCAAGGCGCTTTAGACTACGTGCCCATACTATGCAAGCCACCGTCAGATCACAGCCCATCCGCACGAGCACCCGTAATACCAGGCTATGCTCACATACCGTGCAACCAGCTCTATTTACCTACAAGGCCAGACTCCTCCACCCAACTTCCAAGCCCACAGCCATCACAAGGACTGCCAATATAGCGGCTAATGAAGTATTTGAGCCCACTTACAAGTGTACCGCCTCCATACTGAATATGACTCCACAGCTGTCCACCACCACTGAAAATTGACCCCCCAGTGTAAAATCTGTGAGGTGCTATTCTTCTACCACTATTTTGAATGCTATTATGCCAAAGGCTATTTCATATGTGCCCACCACCACTGAAAATGAGCCCCCCAGTGTACAACTCCCACATCACAACCACGCCCTCCACATCACCCCCTCTCCCCATGATTCCCCCACCCCCAGACACCTCTGAACCCCATCTGAAATGTGCCATGATTAACGCCAGGTCCATCAATGCTCATGCTCTAGACATCCACGACCTCCTAACCACCCATGACCTCGATTTGCTCATGATCTCAGAAACCTGGCTACATGAGGCTTCCGGCCCGGCGCTCTCCCTCGCCCTACCCCCTGGCTACTCTATCACTAGGCAGGATCGCCTCTCTAAAGGTGGAGCTGTAGCAATTATTGCCAGAGATTGCCTCTCTATCAGAAAGGTAGAGAAATCCCTGCACAACAACAGCGACTACCTCCAAGTCAAAATAACCCTCTTCCCACTGCACCATTACTGTGCACACTGTCTACCGCCCTCCAGGCCCAACAGGAGACTTTCAAGCCTCTCTCATCCACCTCCTCTCTGACAACCTCAAAAAACAGTCTAAAGCCATTCTCCTTGGGGATGTCAACCTGGGGCTCCTGGATAGTAAGGATGTAGCAGCCAAATCCCTTGACTCAGCCCTCAAGGCTCTGGGCTACAAGAAAACCATCTTTAGCCCAACTCACACCCAGGGCAGAACTCTGGATTGGATCGCACAACATAACTGCCCACTCATCATCACCGGTAACACTCCCACCCCATTGTCTGACCACCACATCATCACCTTTAGCATCCTAACCCCTCCCACCCTGCCTCGCCAGAAGCTCCCGCCAGCTCACAAAGGAAAGGCTACTGCCCTTCCTCCAAGGCTCAGCCTTCAGACCACCTTTCTCTTCAGACCCAGAAACACTCACAACAGCCTATGATGCTGCCATCAAAGCAGCTATCAACTCCATTGCCCCTCTCAAACCCCGCAAATCCAAACCCACTACCCACTCCAACTCATGGTTCACCCCTGACCACCTCATACTCCACAACGAGAAAAAGGCGGCACTCACACAGTGGCAAACGTCCCACACTGACAAAGATAAGATGATCTTTAAAGCCCAATCCATTAAATACAAAAAGGCAATCACCCAAGCAAAGGCCAAATCTTTTGAATCCAGAATCTCAGAAGCTCAATCTAGCACAAAAGAAATCTTCACCATTTTTAGGGAGCTCGAGACACCCACTCCCGCCCCCCAAAATCTCACCAAAGACAAAACTTGGTGTGATGACATACAAAAGGCCATGCAAACCAAGTTAAGCCTCCTCAAAAACAAAATACTAGCCACCAAACAAGCCCTACCTAATAAAAACATCCATGTCCCACCACCTGCCCTGGACCCCCCCCCCCAACCTTTATCTTTCAAACCCATTCAGGAAAAAGACATCGACATAATGAGGAATATCAAACCCTCAAACTGCAAAGGGGATGCATGCCCGGCCCCCATTATCAAAGACTGCACTGAAGCGCTAGCACCCTTCCTGACAGCCTTCGTTAATGCCTCCTTTACCACAGAGAAAGTTCCCACCTCCCTCAAGGAAGCCTGGGTCCGCCCTCTCCTAAAAAAACAACTCTCCACCCCACCTCCCCCAAAAACTACAGACCTATCACCACTGTCCCATTCCTCCAAAATACTGGACAAAGCAGCCTACCTGCAGGTTCAGCACTTCATTGAAGAAAACAAACTCCTTGGACTACGCAAATCTGGTTTCCGCCCCAGACACGGGACTGAAACCACCCTTCTTGACCTGAAAAATCAGATGGACGGTGCTAGAGATGTGGGTAAACCAGCACTGCTCCTACTCCTTGACTTATCCGCGGCCTTCGACCTCGTAGATCATGACGTCCTATGCCACCACCTTTCCTCCACTGCCAAATTTTCCCCAGAGGCCACAGAATGGATCACCTCCTTCTTACAAGACAGAACCATGCAAGTATTCTCCGACCTAGCCTCTGCCTCACCAACCATCATACTCTGTGGTGTGCCCCAAGGCTCTTGCCTTTCGCCCACCCTCTACAACATTTTCACACAACCCCTCTTCCTCATACTCGACGCTATGGGCATCTCCTACACCAACTACGCCGATGATGCACAGATCCTCCTCACCCTCACTGGTAACTATGACACCGACTCCCTGACCCTCAACAACCTCTACAACACCATGCAAGCCTGGATGGCAGACAATGGACTATGCCTCAACTCCGACAAGACTGAACTCCTGGTAGGTTCCCCCGACATGCTAAAAAACCTAGACTCACAATTCAGCCACTTCACCATCGACACCATTAAAATTCCTGTCTCAGATTCTGTCAAAGCTCTTGGAGTCTACCTGGATTCCAGCCTATCCATGGACAGACAAGTCAATGCAATAGCCTCCGCAGCTGCATATCATGCTAAACCTATCAACGCAGTCAGACCCTTTCTCTCCAAAGAGAACTGCACCAACATAGCTAGAGCCATCACCGGCTCAAGGCTAGACAACTGCAATGTACTCTTCCTAGGAACCTCCAATAAAAGCCTAGAGAGACTACAAGTCATACAAAACAATGCTCTCCAGGCAGCCCAAGGCATTGCTAAAAGAGAACACATCTCTGAGGCCAGGAAACTAGCCCACTGGCTACCCATAAAGGAAAGGTTCATCTTTAAAGCTCTGACACTGACCCACAAGTGCATGCACCTCACTGCTCCTCCCTACCTCTCAAAAAGAATCCACCCGTCTCCACTAACAGGCCAACTAGATCACTGTATACCAACATGCTCTCTGTGCCACTAGTAAAAAAAAACAGAGCGGGCGGAGCCAGCTTCCCCTATCTCGCACCCATTCACTGGAATGCCCTACCCCCCATGATCCGAGGTGAGGCCTCCCTCACCACCTTCCGCAAAGCTATGAAAACCATCCTCTTCACATAAGGCCCTGCACATTAGTATGAATACTTATCATAAGACCCGTTGTACAAGTTGTAACACAAGGACCAATTGCAATGTCTGTAACAACAGTATGATGTTCTGTAGTATTCATAATGTATCAACGTCCGCCACTATGCCTGTACCTGTGTAACTAAGTATTTTGCAAGTAACAGTGCCTCAATGCCCTTGGGCTGCTTGCGTGCTATATAAATATAAATAAATAAATGGTCACTGATGCTTTTTATTGCCTTACACTCCTTTTTTGCTGTTGGCCAGGAAACCTCATAAGTGCTCATTTTATTTTTTTTTATTTATTTTTTTTGATTGCCAATTGTTTCCTTCCTCAATTTTCTTTTATTCATTTTTTATTTAAGATAATAATCATTTTCATCTTTTCCCTATTCATTTTTGTGATTGTGCAACAGAGGCCCAAAGTCTCCCTAACGTTTTTAATCCTTTATTCTAATCATCTTTTATTTATGTTGGCCATTTATTTCATTATTATTTTTTTTTTTCTTCATGTATACTGAAACACACTTCCTTTCCTTTTCTACGTAATGCTGTAAGGAAAGTACCATTTCATACTCCAGTAAGCCCTATATGGCTGTATTGTCATCTATGACATTGTTTAACCTAAATCTTTTATCTGAACCATTACTGTCCTTCATGATTCTTATTTCATTCTGTTTGCTTCTTAATCATTTGCCATACTTTATCATTTAATCATTTTCCCTACTTTATGGCTGCCTCTAATTTCCTGGAGGTCATCTCACTCTTCCTCTTCTTCATAAATGTGCATGGCCTGTGCCTGAATTTATTAACTATTTTCATCATTTCTCCATCAGGTCGCACAGCTGGCTATATTGCCATGCTGCCAAAATAATAAAATCCTTTAGTTTTTTACCCAAACAGTCTCATTGGCCTTCTGTCGTTTTCCTGCCCTCAAAATTATGCTAGTTTCTAAATGGTGCATGTTCCAGATACACAAACATGCTTTCCTTGATATCCTAAAAACCATCATCATGCTTTCATGCTTTGTCATTCAATCCTTTCTTCATCCATCTGAATCTAATACTAGAATCTCAACTGATCGTCCTGAATCAAAAAGGTTTTTCGCTATTTTTTCAAAGTTTTCTCCACGCCAGACGCAAAGGCTGCAACAATTATAAAATACTAACCCTGGCGTAACACCATTCAGGCTGTCCGATCACTCAAGGTGGAGCTCCTGAAAAAGGACCTTTAGGAGCACCCCAAAATCCCCCATTTAGTACATTATGCTATCCTCAAAATTCCCCAAAAAGCAGGTCACAGAGGACCCAATAACCCCCTTCAACTTCAGAGGGCTTTCCAAGTCAGAAATACTAGAGAACTTGAATAACATTAGACCATTCAGCTGCAAAGCGATGTCTGCCCCTGTCCGCACGTTAATTTAAAAACCCTGTGTAAAATCACTTGCTCCACATCTCATGACGTTCACCAATACCTCCTTCAATCCCAACACTATTTCTGCAACTGTGAAACAACCCTTAGGAGTGTTCCTCCACTCACCCTTGTCCATGCCATGCCAGATTACATGCTACAATCTGTTCTGTTGCACTTATCATTAGAGTGCCATTGCGATAGAGTATACATTACTCACGCCATGCGAGCTGCTCACTGGCTACCCGTGAAGGAACGGTTAATTTCAAAATCTTAACCATTATGCATAAATGTATGTCTCACACAGCACCAGTATCTAACTGATGCTATTAATCGTCAGTTCAGCCTGACCCAGAAGTAGTCACCATGTCACTCAACTACAAGTCCCACTAACCAAAAGAGCTAATGCCAGAGGTCTAAGCTTCCCCGTCTTGTTCCCAACCCATGGAATGCTTCCTCTAGCGAACTTGGAGCAGAACCATCCCTCCAGAAACCCTCGAAACTACCTTATTTAGCTACCCCTATCAGTTCCCCCAGCAGTGTCTATACGTGTTCCCCCTGCTGTTTAATTAACCTCTATGCCATGTGTTTACTCAATTTCTACTCTATCCAATGTGAGCTAAACATGCAGCTCATCCATTGTAACTACAATATGTATTTATCTGTCCTATAACTACAGGCGAAGCTGTGGCATGCAACCACTTGTGTATCCCATTTTCATTGTAATCTGCATGCCTCTTCTTTGTAACATCACCACGATGCCTAAGGGCTTCTGTATATTCTGTAAATTCTAATAAATAAAGGGTTTTCATGCATTCAAGCCTTTCATTTCTACTAGGAATTGCGCATTCCTTGCCAAACTACAGTAGGCACTACTATTTGATCAATACAATGCCCCTTCTCTGGGCACTCATGGACAACTCCTTAATAAAATAAAAAATATGTATCACCAGAATAATGCCTCTAGGCAATACTGAATATTCCCATACAGAAGCCTCTCATAAGCCAGGTGAAAAGCACACTGGCTATCAGTAAACAAATGCATTCCTTTATTAAACTCATGGGCAGCACACAAGATGCCTTTTTGTCCACACCCTTTCATACCTATCAGACCCTCAATATATATGCCTGCCTTTAAAAATCCACAACTGGGGGACCCAGCTTTAACCATCCGGCTCCTAAAAACTGGAATGCCCTCCCACCGGCACTAGGAAATGAAGGATGCTTACATTGCTCTCCTCAAAATGCTGAAAACATTCATGTTTAATCAAGCCTCTTCCTGATCTCATGATGAATAGCTAAGCTGGCTACGACAATTCCATCCATGTGCTAATTCTGCTCTTGTTCAATGTATTCCTGTACCATTGCATCCTCTGTACGCGTGCCATAAAATGCCCCTGGGCTAATGTGCGCCTACATGTTTAAATAACTACCACTGAAAGGTGCCTATTAAAATTACACCACAGCTGACACTTTTTCCTCAAAAGACTGCTAAACCAATGCCACATCTATAATCTAAAAAGCCGTCTTTGCTACATGGATACACAGTCCCAATGTCTTATCTGTTTTATCATTAGACCAAAAATCGTTTTTTCTTGCCATATTTCTCCTTGTATTCCAAAACCCTAGTGCCACTTAACTCTTCTAAACACATCTGACCATCCTCTGGGGCTATCCCACTGTGAAACACATTAATTTTTCTGTTTTGCAAAAATATTTCTTATTTTTAGGTTGACACCTTTTATTCCCAGGTGCCTCTGTGTACCCTGTGTTTGCGTATTGCTGAGCCTACATGTACACTCACTGACTCGTCCTCTGCACTAAATTCATTTTGCATTGTAATGCACTTTATAATAAATGCAACGTATAAACCACACTCGCTTGAGCATTTTCCAGATCACTAAAATTGCTTAACAATTACACCAGCTGTTCACGTATCTGATATGCCCATGCATCATGCAGTGTTGTCTCTCTTGACTTACTTAATCTATGGTTTTCGAGGGTGTTCAACCTATCAGTGCTTTAAAGTAATACCACTGAATATGTAAGGTGTTATATGACTGCCAAATAACATGACATAACATATTTGGTCTTTTCACCATATATATATATATATATATATATATATATATATATATATATATATATATATATATATTAAAATACTGTATCTAGGTTATTTCTCTGCTACAAAATAACCAGCACGAGTCAATAATAAAACATAAATGCAGAATATAATGACCCAACCAGGTCCGAGCCCTGCGTCCACCAGACGTGGGCCACGCAAACACTCTTCTCTGACAGTAGTTCAAAAATGCGCGACAATGCTCGACAAATGCCTCGTATCTACAATCTGCATTTGGCACATGCTTTTGATAACTAAAGCCTTCTATAAATGTGGCTCTTGATGCGCATTCTGCATTCCTTCAACATGGGCCAATTTCCTTAACTTGGCAATGTTATCGTCAGAGCCGACGCTGCATTCCTGGGCAAAGCCCTTTCGTTTGAGCTCTCGCCTTGCTTTTAAGCAAAACGAAAACACAATTGCTATTCGTGTGCCAGTCTGCCCACTTCGATTTGCACATAGCAACACTGTTTTAAATCTCACGTTTCTTAACTGTGCGCTTTTTTCAATCTACAAAACAAATGTGTCTACACTTTAAAATTTATTTGCTAAAGATGCGCTTAGTTTCAAACGCACAAACAGACTGGAATTCCACAATACTGCACTTCTTATCTGAACCTCATTAAATAATCCCTTCTCATTTCCACCGTTCCTTTCCCATCAATCACTGTAAATCCAACGCGATTCTCTGTTCACACAAGGTTTCTAAAGGTCTCAATCTCTCATTCTGTCTTTCACTGTAACTTTGGCACTTAAATGCAAAACTCTACCGTACTTAACACGGTCCATTCATTATCTTGTCTAGTACTAGAAACTTTTAACTCCATAGTTGCTAGTTTGAATTTATTTTTGTTTTTGTGATGGTTACAAGTGCTAAAAGCTTTTTACACTTATCTCAGAACTGTTTTGACTTTTTTGAGATGAAATCACCACAAATGTGTGTGCCTTAAGTCATAGCATCTGATCATCTACATTGTTTTATTTTTTCACGCATTTTCAAAACCTTGGCTGAACGCCAATTTTTTAGATTTAGCTTGAAAATATAATTTTTATATTATTTCCAATGTTTTACAGTGCACACAGACAGTTACGCCATAAAATGAAACAAATGAACAGCCATAACATATAACAGTTAGACACACAACATAACATGACATGACAAAAAAATCAGACAGACTTCGCCGGCTACATTTAAGTGCACTTCCTAGTGTCACCTGCCTCTGAAGGTACACTCCTACCCCTATATATGTGCGTTCGTTACAAAATGTGAGTTCACCCTTTTCAAGGAATCTTTAAATTCTCTTGGTCTCCTAATCGCCCTATTCAGTGGGCTCTGGGTGCAAAAACTCCATCTATCCATCTTTAAACGCTAGGCAAATGGGCGTATCCTCTCTCCCTCGTGTGTGTGTGTTCCCCGGTATCTCCTCTTCTCAGGTGTCCTCCCGGTATCTCTCTGTTGCTCAGGTACCTTGAGTCAATATTTTTTCTCTTATATATACACATTATACTCTTGTTCTTATGTTATTTCTGTTCATATCCCACCTCCCTCAGTTACCTTTTGCAGGGGTCCCCCATGAATATTTTAGTCTTGTGATTTTTTTAAATGCTGTTAATTTTTTGTTTTTTTGCCCCCAAATCTGGACTGCCATTGTTATTTTTCCCTGAAAAGTTACCACAAATATATATGTATTCCCCTTTCTGCCATACTGTTCTCCTTCCCCGTGTCCCTGTCCCTTCTTTTCTATCGGCTAGGGCAGCTGCAGTCTGCAGTCTGCCCCATCCCTATATTATTTTCTATCCCCTTTACTCCACTCTTATCTTGGGCAGAACAGTATGGCTCACCTTAGTCTCTTAGTCTTGATTGTCCAGGTTATTTTTCGGCTTGAAGAGATGTTCAGTATTCTGTTCATCATCCTATCCGTCCTGGGTTGGCTCGCCAAGTGTTCTTGAAGTGCTAATACCGCGATCGTGCTCTTTTTCACCTCTTTCCATTCTGTCTGGTTCTCCTGGACGTTCAGGGGCCCTCTGTCACTCTCTGGGGCTCTCTGTTACCCTCTGGGACCCTTTGGCATCTCAGCAAAAGCAATTCAAGCAGCAGGCAAGGAGGCAGAGTCAGGTTCATCAGGTTTTATTTCATGTCAGGCTGACATAGAGCACAAACAACATTGTTGTCAAGTACACAAACCCCTCTCCCAACTAAAAACTGAGCTCCCTTTTATATCTGTCAGAGAAAGTGGATTCAAACCCCCACCTTTTCTAAACATGTCTAGGCAAAGTTCTCCGCCGACTACATTCGCGCACAAGGCAATTATTTCTTATCTGTTTAAACCTTCAAAATGAAATGCATTCTGGCACCCACCCTAGGACTTTCCCGGTCACTCTACCCTAAATATGGTCAGGCAGCTGTTTCCCTTAGCTGCATTTCCAGACACGGCCCAATGAACTGTCTGTTTTCAGCACTTAGCTGTTTTTTGCAGGCCAATGCGACCTTGAACTGTTCAACTCAAGTCAAATATATTATTTTACTTGTATAAAGGCATTGTCAGTTAAAGGCATTGTTGGTTACATAAATGGCAGAGTTCTTTTCTGTCTGGGTATAGGAAAAAACATACCATTTTCCTACTCAATTTCTAGGCTATGCATTCTGTACCATGCCTACTTACTAAACCATGATAAAAGCATTTTTGACCTTATACACATAACACTATTAAAGGTACTAATGTCTTTTAACCCTGTGAGTCTAGTTTCACACATTTACCATACTAAATCATTCCATACAAATGTCTCTGCCTGGCTTTAAGTGGAGGGTGGGGGGGTCTGCCCCCTACTGCATTCAGTTGTTGGTACCTCATCTTCATTTCAGCACCTCCATTACAGATGGTAACAAAGTTTCAGAATGCCCAGCATCTGCCGGCCTTCGATTTCCTCAGGTTGCTCTGCCTTGTGGCATCCTGCATTTTTCTGGTGCCAGAGGCCAGATTGAGGATGAGATTCCTTTTAATGGGCCCTTAGAACCCAATGGTCCCAATTTCCTGGGATATGTCAGATTTTGTGCAGGTTCCACCCAGAGTGGCTCAGGATCTGCTATGGTGGGCTTGCAAAGAAAATATCCTCAAAGGAGAACCTTTTTGGCAACCATGGCGGGAGATAACAGTAGTGACGGACGCCTCACTCACGGGTGTCAATCAGCGGTCGCTGGTCTCCATTGGAGTCCAAACTACACATCAACCTGTTGGAGCTGAGGGCTATCAGACTAGCACGGAAAGCCTTTCTGCCCTCTAATGCCCTAATAATGACGGACAACACAGTGGCCATTTACTACCTCAACAAGAGAGGAGGTGTAGGGTCACTACCACTGTGCAGAGAGGCAATGCAGCTCTGGTTCTGGGCAATACAGGAAGGAATCTCTCTGTCGGCAGTTCACCTAGCCGGAGAGTAGAACACGGCAGCGGACGCTCTGAGCAGGCAGAGCACAGTGGCCCACGAATGGGAACTAGCTCAGGAAGTCCTTCAAGAAATCTTCAACCTTTGGGGAACCCCTAAAGTGGATCTGTTCGTGACCAGGGTCAACAGGAAGAGCGATCAGTACTGCTCAAGGGAATTTCCCCCAAGAGGAGCTCTAGGAGACACGTTTGTGGTGGACTGGGAAAGTCCACTTCTGTACGCATTTCCTCCAGTCCCCATGATCAGGAGAAAGTTCAGGAAAACCATAATCCTAACTGCCCCAGATTGGGCGAGGAGAACATGGTACCCGGACCTTCTAGACATTCCCATCTGCCCTCCAATAAGTCTTCCAGAAAGAGAGGATCTCCTCGCAAGAGGTAGGTTGTGTTCTCCATCCAGATGTCAAAACACTCAGCCTTCACGCTTGAATTCTGAGAGGCTGAGATATAAGGATTGGGACCTCCCGGACAACGTAGTGGACATTTTGCTTTCGGCCAGAAGACCATCAACAAAGTCCTTGTACCGGTGTTGTTGGAACAAGTTCAGTAACTGGTCTAGGGACAAGAATGCGGATCCTTTCCTATGTAATACTTCTATGGTACTCTCTTTCCTGTTACACTTGGCCAATTTGGGGCTCCAAGTTGGCACTATAAAGGGATACTTAGCAGCGCTATCTATTTTCAAGCGTTCCTCAGAAGAGGTATATTATTTTAAAATGCCCTTAGTTATTCAATTTCTGAAAGGGCTCACAAATGTGTACCCTCCAACACCCTTTCAGGTACCCATCTGGGATTTAAATTTAGTTCTAAAATTTCGCACATACATCCCGTTTGAACCATTACATTATTGCCCGTTAAGGCTCCTTACTTTGAAGACAATTCTGCTAGTGGCAATTACATCAGCCCGCAGGGTGAGTGAGTTGCAGGCGCTCTCTTGTAAGCCTCCTCACACCATTTTCCATAGGGACAAAGTTACTCTTAGGGTCAAACCCTCTTTTTTACCACAAATAGTCTCTGACTTCCACCTGTCACAGAAAACTTTTATCTTCTTACTAACCTCCTCCGCATGCAAGTAAGGAGGAAGAAAAGCTACACAGACTGGACCCGAAAAGGACTCAGTTTCTATATCTCCAGATTGGCTAAATTCCGGCAAAGTGCCCAACTTTGTGTCTGGTATACTGGACGCAAATTGGGTCTAGCTGTATCGAAATAGACGCTATCCAGATGGATAATTTTTGCAATTTCTGAATGCTATAAATTGGCTGGGATAGAGCCTCCAGATGGGCTAAGGGCCCATTCAACTAGGGGCATGGCGACTTCAACGACTCTTCAAAGGGGTGTTCCAGTGCTAGATATTTGCGCAGCGGCCACCTGTTCACCAATGCACACCTTTGTAAAACACTATTGCTTGGATTCAACATCATCTAAAGGTGGCCTTTTTGCAAAAGCCGTTCTTCACACGGTTCATGATTAACATTTCTGGCACTCCCTCCTCCGAATTCTTACTGCTTTGGGAGCCTATCTAAGATGAGGAATATGTGGGAGGACACAATCCATTAGAAGAACAAGTTACTTACCAACTGTAATGTTCTTTTGATTGGATGTTTCTCCCACGTATTCCTCATCGACCCTCCCAACCTACCCCGCCATGCAGTTTACGTGAGTTGCACACTAAATTCCTTGAGAGCCGAGGGTCAATGAAAGCCTGGTCAACTGATGCGGCTGACCATATCGTAAAAACCGAACTGAAGCTAACGGGCGCGGCTATAGCCCTTTATACTGCAGATGACATTGACGCTCGACAGTGGCCCTCGTGGGACATGGACACCGTGACCTCGGAGCACAGCGCCCTCTGGTGAAAATACATTTCCGAAGCAGCAAACTGGAAGATCCGTATATCTAAGATGAGGAATACATGGGAGGAACATCTAATCGAAAGAACGTTAAAGTTGGTAAGTAACTTGTTCTTCTCTGTTCTTCTGTGTGGATCCCAAACAGGCTTTTCTTTTCACCTCACTTTGGCAGGCCTGGTTCACTACCCTGCCAGGTACTGCCACGCTGTTAACCCAGGAGGCTATTTGTTATTAGATGTGGGTCCCAGACCTGTCCTTTGTCGCCTTTCAGCCCTTCTGGTGTCCCACCTATGGTCCTGGCAACCTAGATACCTAGAGGGTACTTGCCGGTGCTTTCCGGTCGGTTGCTATGCCTTTATGGCATCCTGCATTTTCCTGGTGCCAGAGGCCTGTCTGAGGATGAGATCCCTTCAGTGGGCCCTCGGACCAATAAGCCCTCGGATCCCAATAGTCATAATTCGCTGACAGGATGACAGACCTCCTTCAGGTCCCGAGCAAGGTCGCACAGGATCTCCTCTGGTAGGCCTGCAAGGAGAATTTGTTGAAGGGAGAACCAGTTTGGCAACCATGATCTGAGATGACAGTAGTTACGGATGTCTCCCTCACAGGTTGGGGAGCTCATGGAAACAATCTGACAATCGGCGGTCGTTGGTCTCCATCAGAGGCCAGACTACACATAAATTATTACGTCTGAGGGCAATCAGACTAGTGCTGATGGCCTTTTGGCCCTCTGTACAGAGGAAGTACGTCCTGACAATGTCAGACAACACAGTGGCCATTTATTACCTCAACAAGAGAGGTGGTGTAGGGTCACTACTACTGTAGCTGGAGACTAGAACACAGCGGCTGGCAGGCAGAGCACAGTCTCTCACGAATGGGAGTTGGCTCAGGAAGTCCTTTTACAGGTCTTCGCCCTTTGGGGAACCCCTCAAGTGGATCTGTGCGCGTCCAGTATCAACAGGTAATGCGACCAGTTATGTTCCAGGGAATTTCCTCAGGGAAGAGCTCTGGAGGACGCATTCATAGTGGACTGGGAATTTCTACTCCTGTACGTGTTCCCACCAGCTCCTGTCATTCCTCATGTCATGAGGAAGTTGAAGAATATTTGGGAAATCCATGATACTGATCTCTCTGGATTGGGTCTGGAGGGCATGGTAGCCGGACCTTCTGGAAATGTCCATCTGACCTCCAATTCATCTTCCTCAAAGAGCAGACCTGCTCGCTCAGGAGGCAGGTCTCATTCTCCACCCAGAAATCAGAACTCTGAACCTTCACGCTTGGTTTCTGAAAGGATGAGATACAGAGATTGGGATCTCCCGAAGGACGTAATGGGGGTGTTGCTTTTGGCAAGAAGGCCAGCACCAAAAGCTCTATACTGCTGCCGTTGGAGCAAGTGTTGCAGCTGGTGGATAGATAAGAAAAGAGACCGTTTTACTTGTGACACACCATCCATTTTACTTGTGACACACCATCTGTAATCTTCCTTGTTGTATCTAGCCCATCGAGGCTTACAGATTTCCACTACAAAGGGCTATCTCGCAGCACTCTCCATTTTCAAGCGCTCGGCTAAACAAGGCTCTTATTGTAAACTTGCTCTTATTATCCAGTTCCTGAAGGGACTGACAAACATCTTCTCACCGGTTCCTTATGTTATTCTTGTTTGGGACCATAAGTTGGTGTTAAGCTTTATGATTGGAGCTTTCTTAGAGTCCCTTCATTAGTGTCCTCTTAGGATGCTTACTTTGGAGACTGTCTTTCTGACAGCAATCACCTCGGCTCGGAGGGTGAGCGAGCTTCAAGCTTTGTCTTCCAAACCACTGTTTACTACCTTCTATAAGGATTAGGTTGTCCTTCATTTCTGCATTAGGTGGTGCAGTTTCACATTGCACAAACACTGTCTTGCCATCTCTGCATCCACCTCTGCATCCTTCCAAGGATGTAGAGCGGCTTCATGGCTTGGATCCCAATAGAGCGCTGAGCTCTTACATTAGCAGGCTTGCTAGGGTTGGACATGATGATCCCCTCTTTGTGGGCTATACGGGTCATAGACTGGGACAGCCTGCTACTAAACAGGCTTTGGCCCTCATTAAAAGTCCGGCGGTAGCCGTGCCGGTAAATCCAGCAGGCTGCCGCTGGACTTGTAACCGTTACCGGCGCATGGCTTGCTGGTAACACTGGGGTATTACAACACCGGCTGCCGGTAAGTCACGCGCCGGTAACTATGTTCCCCATTCCCATAGAGCCCCATAGGACTCTATGCGAGTGGGGATCACTGAAACTGGCATCGTTAATAACAGTGCCAATGTTTCAGTGAAATCTCTGGGCGGGTGCCGTTCCGCCCGCCAGGCCTGGTGGGCGGAACGGCAACCCGCCCGCAGTCACGTAGTTTGCTGGTCCGGAAACAGTGCTGGTAAGTTTACCGGCACATTGTATCCGGACTGGCAAACTCTGAATGAGGCCCTCTCTCTTGGTGGATTGTTTTGTGCATTACCAAATGTTACACTCTGGCTGGCAAGGAGATCCCTGATAATAATAATAATAATAATAATTTAGCATTTATATAGCGCTACGAACCCTCAAGTATCTGAGTGCTGCTCATTATTACCCACGGTGTGTGGTGCTCATTTATCGTCATCGGAAGGATGAAAGGCTGAGTTTGGCCCTGCCGTGATTCGAACCGGCATCGGCTCTGCACGGATGTCAGAGTGAGCGCTCTACTCGCTGTGCCACTTGACCGGCCTAAGATGGTCTAAGAGCACATTCCACATGGGAGGTAACTGCTTCTTCGGCTCTACAAAGAGGGGTCAGTTGCAGGACATTTGCAGTGCTGCAACCTGGTCTTCGCTTCACACATTTACCAAACATTACTGCCTTGATTCTTTATCAGGTCAGGAGGCTACATTTGGCAAAGCTGTTCTTCTTCACAGCGTAAATAAATCATAAATTCTCTTTATTTCCACCTCCATCTACATACTGCTATGGGAGTCTTATCAGAGATGAGGAATACGTGGGAGGACACAATCCATTAGAAGAACAAATTACTTACCCCTGGTAACGTTCTTTCTACTGGATGTTTGTTAGGACTGATTTTCTGTACTCTGGCCTGGTGGACAGATGTATAGGAGGCCTACCTAGTATAGTGACAGGGACAACTCTGGAAGCTGCAGCCAACGCAGTTCAAGGTAGCAAGGCGAGTGGTGAAGGCTAAGTCTCAAGAGGTGCTGAGCTTGTAAGGGGTCATCGGTGAGTACACACAGTTCCAAAGACAGGGTTTACACTTAGAAAATATGGCCATAGGCTGAGAGAAATTATTTCTAAAAGGTAATATCATAACACTAATAATAGATCCATATATACAATCACTGGAGTAGGGAATAATACATATCAAACCCCTGAAAAGGAAGGTAACAATTAGTATAAGCACTAAAAGTCCACAGAGATATAGCACTAGTTTCAGAAGTCCATCCCCAAGATGTATGGGGCATTGTGCTCAAAGGTTCACCAAAGTTCCCATTTGAGGCTGGGAAAAATGGATGAAGGGTCTCTGGGGTCCAAATGGTAGAGGACAGGTTGTTCTAACTAACAAAAGCATCTGCAACGTTCAGAGTGTTTGTGCAAACAAGCATTGGCAAAGCCAAACTATTACAAAAGTTTAGAAAAGTTATCAAAACTTTTAAGAGGGAGTTAGGGTTCAGGTAAGTATCGCGACAACTCACCCTGTACTCTGGTTCTTGTAAGGACTTGGCGGGTCTGTTTAATAGGGTCTGAGGTCGCTTTTCCCACCATCCGCTTCAGCCCTTGATGCCCAGGGGTGGCAGGTTCAAGCACTTCTCCGGTCGGCGACTAATGCTGGTGCAAGGTATTTAGGTTAGAAAGTGCAAAAGAACTTGATGCAGGGCCCCTCTCGGGACAGGACTGGACGCAGGCAAACAGTTTTTGATGATAGCTACCGATGCACGGCGATGCAAGAGAATTCACTTGCTGCGGTCAGACTTCTCCAACTATCTCAGGTCCCCTTGATTCTAAGACGACGAAATTACGCAGAGGCGAGTCTTAGCACAAGCCGAGGATCTCCCAAGTTCCAGACCTCGACTAAGAATGGTGATGTTTGCAGCACAGTAGCCCAAACTCTTGGCTGGTCAGTCACTGGGCAGTCCAGAGGCACTTCTGAAGGCAGTTCTTCGTAGCACTCAGAGCTGATGTCAAGAATGGATGTTCCCTCCACTCCAGAGTCGCAGCTCCTTCCCGGGACTGCTGGAGATCTTCAACAAGACAGGGTTCTTCCCAGACAGCAGCGGAAGTTGGTCGCCAGGCCTTCTTCCAACCGGTCTCTGGTTTCCTCATGGGTGTTGCAGCTGGACAGGATACATGGCTCCTTCGGTCCTTTTCTTATCCAAATGGCCAGGTAAGAGCTGAAACTCCCACTAGCCAATTACAGATCTGGCACACACGCACACCCCAGCAGTGGTCCAATCAGGACCACTGGTGGCACAACTCACGAATACCACAGAGACACACCTAAACCAGTTTGTTGATTGGGACCAGACTGTTCCAACCCCCTTCCTGGCAGCAAACACCCATGGCCCTGCAGTAGCCCACCAAAATCCTCTGCTCTCCTGGGCACTGGAAGTCCGTATAATGGTCTAACAGGCCAGGAAAAAGAGTTTGGACAAACAAAATACCATGTGGCGCAGCCATGTTTGGACAGTAGCCACAGTTGGTAGCTAAATGCGGTAAGGATAAAGTAAATTACACCAAAAAAATAGCAAAAAGTAACGGCTGCCACCAGCTTGTTCATTTAGCACACCTAGAGTAACCAAAAATCATCTTAGTGTTAGGCTATGGCAAAAAAGAAAGTGTACCCCATTGTATGCATTGTAAGATGCATTGTACAATGATCGCACGTTACCAAAAGAGGCAACAAAGTAACAAGAGTAAGAGAAACAATGTTTCCCAATACTGACAGCCTGAAAGATATGTCAGTTTCCCGCAGATGAGCAAAAGCCATCATTGCAAAAAGAGCAGGATTGAATCAAAAATGAAAGTAGAAAGTTTGGGGGTCCATCGAAATGGAAGGAAAGGTGCTGTAAAGAGAAATGTTTCCTAACAAAGTTCCTCCCACGTATTCCTCATCGCCCTCCCAACCTACCCCTCTATCTTTTGGAGAATTTCTGTTATTTAAACCTTCCTCTCTTTCAACGTCTGGGTTTCTTTGACCTTTGAGACAGCTGTGCTTAAAGGGAAGGAAATGGATGAACTGAGGCAATGGGTGTGGTGCGTACTATTTATACCAGCGTCGACATTATGGCCGAGAACGGGATGGAAGCCTCCGAGGGACCACAGGTTGAGGATGCACAGTGCCCTCTGCTGTCAAAGTTCTCTGAAGCTGCAAGCAGGATATCTGATCTGTCAAAGATGAGGAATACGTGGGAGGAACATTCAGTAAAAAGAACATTGCCCGGGGTTAGTAACTTGTTCTTTTGCAATCCCCCACAGTGCCTTCACTCCTTAACTTGCCACACAGCCCCTCAATCTCGGCTCTGCTCCGTTCTCACTGACCACATCCACAGTGGTTGTAGAAAAGAAAGGGAAACTCCAAGCAGAGTCCCAGCTTCATTTATTTTGTTTTGTAAAACCACATAACCGATAAGCTAGGTTGACTAGTGCCAGATGGAAATCGCAGTAATCGCGTCACTCAAGACCATTAACGCCTAGCCTGTCCGCAAAGAAGTGATTAATGCTACATTTTGAAACATTAAAAACATATGCTCTCCAGATTTGCATTTTTTTTCATTATTACAACGTTAGTTTTGCTTGCTTCCCTGGATTCAACCCAGAATGCTTTTTTGAAGCTCCAGGAACACTTATATTTCTGACTGTATTCAAGTCTATCAGTTTAAGGTTGTTCATGTTATACTGATACGCATGACCATACGTTTGAATTTGCTATGAATGTACAACAAACACTATCTCCAGATTGACTGAAATCCTGAATTTAATTTTGTTCACATTTTTTTCTTTTGTAAAATCACATAACCCGTAAGCTCTGGTGACTAGTGTCGGATGGGAATGGCATTAATCGCTTGACTCAAGCCTGCCGTAGCAGTGCTGGTGGGCCGCTAACAGCCTAGCCCGCCTGTCTGCAAAGAAGCTGTTAATGCAACTTTGCAAAACATTACTTGAAATTATTATTATAGACTTAGTTCTTGCTTGATTCCCTGCATTGACACCAGAATACTTTGTTGAAACCCCATGAGCGGTTTAGAGTTTTACTAATATTATTCACTGTCAGTCTTTTTGTGTTGCCTGTTAGTTTTGTGACCATGCTTTTGCCTTTGCCATGAATGAACCGTAACCAAAACGGACTCAACATTGACTCAAATCTTGCAGACTGTCACTTTTTATCAATTTCTTTAATTGTCTATCCTAAAATCTGCATCAGGTGGCAAATGCGATATGCATACCAAGAACGTCACTATTATTCATGTAATGCGCTTTAAAGCAGTGTGTGGGCACATACCGCTACGTTTGTGCTCTTTATTTTATTTTTCAATATATACAAAATTTGCCCAGCAAGTATTTTTCGTTTATTTGTATTGGCTAGATTTCAGAAGATTTTCCCCATAAATGTTTTATTACTCTTTCCTTTATAATTTAAACCTATAAACTCTAATAAGGTTTGGAAATCCTAATTTCTATTGCAAAATGTCATCTGCTGTACTGTAGGCAAATGCATCCCCTTCGATTCACTCGGCTTCTTAGTACGAAATGGGGCGCAGCTCTAGGTCTGTTGATATTTAGGCTGTATATTGGCAAGCAATAATATCTGGAACCTCTGCTTCTTTCAACAGAAAATGGAGCCATTTCCAAGACGGAGAGCTTCGGACCCAACTCCAGGAGATGCACTGACTGTGATCAGAGCTTCATGGAGAAGTCCCAACTCATGCTGCATATGAGGGTCCACATGAAGGAGAAAGCATTTACCTGCAGCATCTGTGGCGAGAGCTTCAATAACAGGCACGATCTAATCATGCACGGGAGATCTCACGCAGGTGAGGGTGCTTACAAATATATGGAGTATTTTAAAAGCTTCACGCTGAAGTCCAATATGACCCAGAATCACAAGATCCATGCCGGAGAAAAACCCTACGAGCGCACTGAGTGGGATAAGGATTTTAATTCTGTGTCGCACATGAAGCAGCATCAGGCTGCCTACACTGAAGAGAGACCATACCAGTGTGCGGAGTGTGGGAAAAGCTTCACTCAGTCTTCCAATCTGTACCAACATCAGAAGATCCATACTGGGGAGCGAAGATACCAGTGCACAGAATGTACAAAAAGCTTCATTCGTCGTTCCAGTTTATTCAACCATCGGAAAATCCATTCTGGGGAGCGACCATTCCAGTGCCTGGCATGCGACAAATGCTTTACTCAGAGGGCACATCTGGACAGCCATTTGAGAATCCATACAAAGGAGAAGCCCTATGAATGCCCAGTGTGCAAGAAAAGATTCAGTCACTCCTGTAACCTGAGAAGCCATCAGAGGATTCATACTGGGGAGAAACCCTATGCATGCACAGAGTGCAAGAAAAGCTTCAGTGACGCCTCATCCTTGAGGAAGCATCAGATAGTTCATGCAGGGCCGAAACACTGTGAATCTATGCATGCACAAAGTTATATATAAGTTTCAGTGAACACTCATCCCTGAGGTGAAATCCGAGAATTCTTATTCTGGAGAATGCCTATGAATGCACAGAGTGATTTAATAGCTTCAGTAACCCCTGATCCCTGAGGAGTCCAAGAAGTCATACTCGGTAGAATCCCAATTAATGCACAGAGTGATTTAATAGCTTCAGTAAGCCTTCACCTCAGAGGAGGTACCTGAGCATCTATACTGGGGGAAAAGCCTATGAATGCACCAAATGTGCCAAGTAATATAATAAGAGATCCAAACTGAGGAAGCACCAGAAGTCCCACATGGAGGAAAGACTCCAAGGCCACTTCTGTACCACCACCAGCAGAAGATTGATTCTAGGAACAAGTCCTAAGAGTACATGGAGTGCCTTAAACCTTTGTGTGCTCAGACCCCTGAAATACCCATCAAGCCAATGGTGCGAGAGATATATTGCTCAAAGGTTCCCATGACTTGGGGGTACTTAACCCCCCCACCCCTCTTCCAAGTTAGGCTATATGTGTAAGAGCTCACCTTTTAGAACTGATGCATGTCCTTCTGGCAGTTGAAGGGTTCAAACGTGGTTGGTCCAAGATATTTTGAACAGTGCAGGCCCTTTATACAATCAGTAATGGGCCGGTTGAGCGGGCATTACATCTGGTTTATGGCCAACAACTGCAAAGGGGGGGATTCAGTCATAAAATGTGCAGGATTGGCCCCTAGCACTGGACACTGGAAGGAAAATAGTAGCAGAGTTCCACCAATGCACAGAACATTATCCCAGCATGTCCTGACACAGGTTCCCCTCCACAGTTGTATATATTCAGGAAGTGAATGTGGAGATCTAACCCGGGAAAACACATTAAAAAGTAAAATAAACCAAGGCAGACAACAGAATGTTTTTAAAAAGTAATTTAAGAACAAGAATTTACAGAAAAGATAATGGGAGTTGGCAAAAGTGGAAATACAAAGAAGTTGTACAGACACAGCACATGCTTAGAAGTTATCACATGAATTCCAACGAAAAGAAGACTTGGAACGAGACGATAACACAGCATGGTGGACAGAGAAAGGATTGTTTTCTATGTTCATAGGGGAGAAAAAGGCAAATTAGAAGCATGTTGTTTCTGCCTTAGAGCTTGAAAGGCTGCCTCACACCACATGTCTGGATGCAGGGATCTTGTGGCAGGTGGAGAGTACACAGCAAGACACTATGTGAACACATTCAAAGCTCCACCTGGGCCACGAGCCAAACCAATATATAAAGATCCTCTGTAGAGCCCTACAGGCTGCCTCACACCACGTGTTTGCTTGCAAGGATCTTGTGGCAGGTGGAGAGTACACAGCACGACACTATGCAGACAGTGGAACCTCCACGTGGGCCACGAACCAAACAGATACATATAGGTTCTGCCGTAGTGCCCTACAGACTTGCCTCACATCACGTGTCTGGATGCAGCGACCTTGTGGCAGGCGGAGAGTACACAGCACGACCGGGGCCAGGAGCCGAGCAAAGTTCGCAAAACGGACTGTTAAAAACGTGTTGGCAAATGGACACGTTAATTAGAAGATATGGTTCCCAGAAGAAAGAGAAGATGATGAAATACTTAAAGATAGAATGGGAAGCTGAAAATGGCTCACCCATGGTCTGTGTTTTAGAAAGTAGACCCTCGTTTTTGATGTTAGCAAGTCTTCTAAAGATCCTTCATTAAAGAAAACCTCTCTATGGCGTTGGCTCTACTGCTTCTAATAATCTTCCCTCTATGTGATGTCTACAGGGGTGCCTCACATGCCAGATCTTCTCCATGTGAAGCCTTACTGTGTAAGATGGGCCTGCTGCAGCCAGCATATGCATTGTTCACTACCATAGAACACATCCTATATAGAAGCTTTCTCCCTTGCTAAGCATTGTTTTACTTGATTACGTGGCTTAGTAACAGTCCTCCTTCCCTTTTGCTGCCATGTAAAACAAAGATTCATTCTACCTCGGTTTCAAAATACATTTACGTATTAAGGAATGATCATTGCTAAACAATTACACACAGCAGGATGCCTTATCCGTCTTCAGAGTCAATCAATTGTCAATAATATGAGCTTAGTAATCAGTAAATGTTAGACCACTAGCTTTTCTCCTAGCTCTTCGGATGTGATAGGAGAAGGGGAGAAGAGAATGGCAGAGGGGGGCGGGGTTGGCAGCTGTAGGTGGCAGGAGGATGAGGACGGACAGGGGGAAAGGGAAGAGAGAGAGTGCTCAGGTTGTCCATGAGATTTTGCAGTGAAGTGGGTGGTCAATGCATTGCAGAGGGCCTGTGAGGGTGAAGGTGAGGTGGAGACTGCGGAAGGGTTGGCTAGTTCCTTGCAGATTTTAAAGAGTTCAGCCGTGTTGACGTGGGCCCTTGATGTGGGGCCTTTTCTTATAGAGAATAGAGAGTCGGTATTGCCTTTGGAGAACACGACAAGCCGGTTTGTCAGAGGCTGAGCCTGAGTTCTGCCACTTCCGTTCTGCAACTCTGCACTTGCATTTCAGGGCTGCAGGTTCAGTCGTATCAGGTGTTAGGCTTGGAGGCATGTTTCAGGTGGATCCTCATGACTGGGGCAAGAATGTCGAGCGTGTTAGTGATGGCAAGATGGAGGTTACTGAGAACGGAGTCAGAGGTAGAGTCTGCAGTGGGGGCAGAGGGGGCTGAAGGTGGATGCGAAGGCAGCAGCTGACACTTGTTTCATCGGACAGATGTCTGAACGAGGTTGGCAGAGATGGAGGGATTAGGGGGTGTGGTCAGATGGCAGAGAGTACCAAGGTGGGAGGAGAGCAGGGAGTAGTCTGACCAGGGAAGTGAGGCGAGTGGATGCCGTGATTGAGGAGTCAAGGTTGATGTTGAAGTCACCCAGGAGAAGGAGTTTAGAGGTAGATGTGAGGCGAGAGGATGCAAAATTAGCCCGTTCAGAGAGGAACATGGTGATGGAGCCAGGCGGCCTGTAGATAGTGGCAATGGTCAGGGAGGAAGTGGGAGAGATGACCAGCTTGCAGACCAGGCTCTGGAAGGAGGAGTAAGACTGTGTGGTTATGAGGAAAGTAGGGATCCACTGAGGGAAGATCAGGGCAACCACACCGCCAGCAGGGTTAGGGTGAGGCTTGGAGATGATCTTATAGCCATCACGGAGAAGGGAGTAATAAGCAGTTACTGAGCTGGCATTGAACCACATCTCGGTAAGAGCGAGGAAATCAAGGCCAGTGTCTTCAAGGAGGAGGCAGATGTTTGTAGCCGAGCGAGCATTAACTGTGGCTAGATGCAACAGGTCACTGCCTTTAAAGGTTTTCCGAGGAGGCGTACAGGGGCGTGGTACACCAGTCGGAGGAGGGAGTGAGAGGAAGAAGGTGTGGCAGGTGTGGGAAGGAAATTGATGAGGGATGGCAAGCGCTGGTCGAAGAGGAGGAGGTTGGGTTGAGAGCCCTGAGCCATAATAGTGCCATTGCAGTAGAGATTGATATACCTGGATGATAAGCCTGCCAGGAGTACTTCCCATCTAGTGCCACCATTAATGGGTGAAGATGTGAGAGGAGAGAGAGTGGAGATAAGATGAGGAGTCCATAAATCTGGAGAGGAGACGGAGAAGAGGATATCAGTGACAATATGCCTGGTAGTGGCTCTGACATAGTTGTCTGCAATGGGTAGGCCAGGGTTAGTGTTCAGGATGTCCTTTCCTTTCAGACTTCGTGAGACAGGGAGGAAAGCTGATAGTTTAGCCGTTAGAATAGATAAGGGTGGCTGCGGCGCGACTCTTCCTGATTTGGGATCCTGCTTGCTGGCTGCTGGGGGTCCCCCCCCTCACGGATACTTGGCGGAGGGGTCGAGCTGCGGTGCACCCCATCACACCTGGTGCCGCGCTCCCCCGCGCCCCCACCCACCCCTGCCGAGGCTCGCAGCTCGGGGAGGCCTCCCCCGGAGCCCTGATCCGGCGTTATTCTCCAGCTGTGGAGGGGCGGCATATACTGCTGCGGCACGACTTGGCACCGCCTCGGAGGGCATCCTCGGTGCTGCTGCGGCCCGGCCCTTCCTGGTTCACGATCCTGTTTGCCTGCTGCAAGGGTTCCCCCCCCCCTCAAGGATACTTGGCGGAGGGGTTGAGCTGGGGCGCACCCCATCACACCTGGTGCCATGCTCCCCCACGCCCTCCCCCCGCCGACATACACCGCAGGGACCCGGGCCCAATAAGGTATGTGGTGCATGGAGGGGGGGTGCCGCCTGGCTCCGCGACCCGTATGCCGGCAGTGCCCGCCTCCGTAACATAGAGGCACACTTTGGCCGCCGGCACTCTTACCCGACGCAGCCGGCTCTGCCCTGGAGCTGCATCACCCGGGTATCCCCCCGCTCCGGAATTGACTTGGGGTGCTCTGGGCCACGCCAGCCACCTACATCTCACCTACCTTGAGGGGCCTCCTGGCCTGTGAAGTCTCGGGGGGTCTGTCACCCCACATTGCTGCTTTTGAGCCTCAGCCTGTCCAATCCATCGGTGGGACACAGGGCCGGTTGGTGCTTTCCCCTGTCCCTCCTGCAGGAACGCTTGGACTACCACACCGTGATCATGGTTCACACGGCAGCCACCGCACACCACAACTTTTAGCCCCTGAGCTACATCTGAACTCTCCGGACTGCGCCTCCCGCGCTGCCGTGGGCTGGCTACACCCCCGCGGACTCCGTCGGCAGCAACGGGCCACACATATGCGGGTCCACAGTCACTGACCCCCACCGGGGAACTACCTGCTCCACATCATCCCTGCATCCTGCCCTGTGTATCTCACGTCCCAAGGTCCCCACACCTCTCTTTCTTGAGCCACTGGTATTCCCCCCTTACTCCATTGGAACTTCAACATCATCAGGATGACCAAGGGGGCCGCAAGGAAACAGAGCTCCATCAATATGTTTGCGAAGACGCCAGTGAGATCGCCAGAGGAAACCACCGAGCAGGCTCCCACAGCGTCATCATCCGCCACAGCCCCGGAGTCTCAAAACATGATGGACTTTATTCGGGAGGGCTTCACCGCACTTCACTCCAAACTAGATGACATGACGGCACTATATCCTCTATCAAACCCCATATTGAGAGGACGGATAGCCGGGTGGCGGAGGTTGAGACGAGGGTGGGCTCTGCTGAGGATGCATTGGGTGCCCTGCGCTCTGAAGTCACTGCTCTTTCCAACCGAGTCCTTGACGTGGAGAAGAAGAATGAGGATTTGGAATCCCGATCAAGGCGCAATAACCTCCGTATTATCGGCGTCCCCGAGAACGAGGTTCATGAATCAATGGAGGACTTCGTCGAACACACACTACTGACGCTCCTCGATTCACCCAAACTCTCCCCGCAATTCTCCATAGAGCGTGCACACCGAGCCTTAATGGCTAAACCCAAGCCTGGCGCTCCTCCTCGGCCCATCGTAGCCCGGGTGCTGAATTTTCGGGACCGCGATGCCCTCCTCAGAGCCGCGAGACTCAAGGGTGAGCTCTTACTGGATGGCGCGAGGATCCATCTTTATCCAGACTTCTCAGTGGCCGTCCAGCGTGAACGCAAGACCTTCCTGGCGGTTAAGCGTAGGCTGCGTGATCACTCAATTAAATACGCCATGCTCTACCCCGCCAAGCTCTGCATAGAACACGCCAACCGGGTGTTCTTTTTCACTCTTCCAGAAGAGGCCTCTAAGTTCCTGGACGAACATTTCCCAGGCTGATTCCCCCCCCCCCCCTTGTTCAAGGCCCTGCAGCTACCCTTCAGCCCGTTCGGGAAGGGCCCATGCCCGGCCACCTTCCTGCACTGGAGTCACACTGGGTTTCTACTCTGCAACCTGTTTAGATTGTTCACTGTTATGAATAGGTGCCACGTCAACATGTGCAACATCTCCGCCCAAGTTACGTGCAAGCTCTTACTATTGGCACCCTTTTACGTCACTTGGACCTGCCGCGGCCCGGAGAGACGCGGCCAATCCGGCCCACAGGCCCCCAGGCGCTGATGCCTTTGGTTTGGTTTTGGTTGAGGGGTTTTGGGATTGTCATCCCTCTGTTTGGGGAAGGGATGTGGGAGGGGGTGGGACATGTTGGGGGTTATGTTATAAAAAGCTTGGCATTGGCAGCAACTACGGACCGCGAGGTGGTACTCAATGACTGTTTCTGCAGGACTTCCTTATTGGCCCATTGGTTACTGGTATTCTTTCTGATATACTCACCCCCGTATCGATGTCTGGGAGTGACCTGACTTTTATGAGCTGGAATGTTCGGGGGCTGGGTAATTATAAAAAGATGAGGCAGCTACTGCTACAGGCTGAGCGTCATGGATCCAAGGTTCTTTTTTTACAGGAGACACAGGCCCGCACAGAACAATGTATAAGATTTGCTAAATCATGGGGTCCCCACAGATTCTTCACCGATTTCTCTTCCCAAAGCCGTGGGGTCATGACTATCATTCATAAGAGTCTCAAGTTCACCCTCATCTCTTCACACATAGACCCTCAAGGCAGATATGTACTGCTTCATGCTATGCTTCAAAATAAGGAGATCGTCCTGCTGAACATTTACGGTCCCAATATAGATGATCCGGATTTTTATGTACAGGTCTCGTCCCTTCTCGATGGCTTTCCCCTTGTTCCCATCCTCTGGGGGGGGGGGATTTTAATACAATCTTCGTTGTGGCCCTCGACAGATCGGGGTCCAAACCTCGTGAACTCTCTAGAGCAGCCTACGCAGCATTATCATCCCTGCCCCGGCTCGCCATGGTTGATGCATGGAGGTTCTTTTACCCGGATTCCCACGTTTACTTTCTACTCCTCGGTCCACGATTCTTATTCCCGTATTGACAGATGGGTGATCTCCAACGCACTAGTTAAGAATGTCATACAGTTAATGAGTCTCCCTAGGACCCTGTCTGACCACTCTCCCGTGACTATCACCATAGACTGGGGACCAGATCCCGGCCGCACCCGACGTTGGAGGCTGAAGCCTCTCTCCCTTCTAGACCCGGAGTTTTGTTCTGAACTCGAGCTATCTATCGAGGAGTTCTTCGATATAAACACAGGCTCGGTGGTATTGCAGGCCATTCTGTGGGAGTCTTTCAAGGTCTACATCAGAGGGATAGCGCTGTCGAAGGAGAACGGTGTCCTTAGGTCGATCCGCAGGGACCTCGCCGAGAGCGAATCTAAATTATCGATCCTTGAGGCTAAATGTTCACTTCACTCCACTCCGGGAGCCCTGGCGGACATCGGGGTTGAGTTGGATACGTTCCGATCCCTTGCCGAGCGCGAACAAAAATTCCTGGATAATCCTGGCATGGCGAGAAAATACGGGGAGGGTGAACGCCCGGGCCGATTTCTGGCAAGACTTATTCGTCACGAGATGGGGTCCCCGTATATACTTGGGATTGAGAGATCGGACGGCTCTATGGCTGTCACCTCACAGGACATCAATACAGAATTCTTCACTTTCTATGAAACCCTATATTCCAACTCTGATGAGGTGCCGGCGGTGGAGATTGACTCCTTTCTCGATACCCTTCCTTTGTCGACTCTCACTCCGGAAGCTGTGGGTTTCCTTGATTCCCCACTTACGCTTGAGGAGCTCTCTGATGCGATTGACTCCTTATCCTCGGGGAGGGCCCCTGGCACGGATGTTATCCCAGCTGAATTTTATAAGCGCTATAAATCACTATTGCTCCCTCACCTGATGGGTCTCTGGGAGGAATCGGTTGAAGCCGGTGTATTTCCCCCTTCACTTCGCAATGCCACAATTACGGTATTACTTAAATCTGGCAAACCCTCCTCACAATGCGGTTCGTACCGCTCGCTCTCACTTATAAATTGCGATGTCAAAATATATGCTAAGGCACTAGCACTCCGGTTGGCTCCCTTCTTGCCTTCCATCATCCATCCGGATCAAGGGGGCTTCATCCCTGGTCGCTCTACCTCTCTGAACCTTAGGCGTCCCTTTAATATAATTAATAGAATAAACCCCGAGACACATGCGGTGGCGGCCACACTTGACATGCAAGGTCCTCGAGAGCTGTAAATTTGGTCCCTCTTTCCTCTCCTGGGTTAAATTGCTCTACTCTGATCCTGTGGCTAGGGTCTGCACCGGCGACCATTGCTCCCCCCTCTTTAGAATCGCCAGGGGGGCAAGACAGGGATGCCCCTTCTCTCCCTTGATCTTTGCCATAGCAATAGAGCCCTTCGCTGATATGCTCTGCCAATTTCATGCTCATAGAGGACTCCGTACGGCAGGCCAGGCAGACGTAGTTTCCATATACGCCGATGATGCTCTGCTGTTTATACGCTCTCCCTCCATCAACTTACCCCCAATGCTAGAAGACGTCATACATTTTGGCCGAATCTCGGGCCTTAAGGTGAATTGCTCGAAATCTATACTATTCCCTCTTACAGAATACACTCCCCCCCCCTCCGGACACTCAGGGGTTCACATGGGCCCAGTCTACTTTCACCTACCTGGGGATTGAGATAACGCGCCATCGAGCGCTGACTTTCAATGATAACTACCAAGAGTATCTCACACATTTGTCCTCTAGGGTTCTAGTCTGGGGTAAACTCCCGATATCCCTCGCAGGCAGGATATGTCTACTGAAAATGGTAGTGTTGCCCCAGTTACTCTACAAGTTTACCAACATCCCCCTGTGGCCAGGGGTGGGTTTCTTCCGGGAACTGACCCGCATGGCCAATTCCTTCCTCTGGCATTCGGGTGCGGTCCGCCTCAAACTGGATACCTTGTCTACCCCTATGGCTTATGGGGGCTTTGGTGCCCCGGATTTTCTTAAATACTAGCTGGTATCCCAAATCCAATATACATCCCACTGGCTCAACACGACGGACCCCCCCCCACATGTTAGACTCGAGAAACTTGCGGTCAGCGACCGTGACATTCGCTCACTGGTGATACAACCCGCCCCCCTGGCACTGGACTCCCAGAGCCCAGTCGCCTGCACATCCCTGGCATTGTCAAAAACATGGAAATTGTCCGGTACTGCTCACACCTTTCATGGTAACCTCCCTCTCTGGAACTTCCTGCCGGGGGTCCCTCGGGTGCCACCGGCCATGGTCCGACGCTGGGCCGAGGCGGGATACGAGTTGCTGCGCAATGTGTTTGATCGGGGTATATTTGTAGAATGGCCAGACCTCCCTCTGCCCTTAAGGAGAGGCCAGTGTATATGGATCTCCAATACTCATCCCTTCACAGGATCCTCAAGCGTAACTATCCGACCTTCACGGCCATGCCACCGGACGACCCCCTCATCGAGGAACTCACCTCCCCCTCACCCACTAGAGGTAAAATATCTAGACTATACACTATGCTGCAGTCCAGATCTATTCCGGAATTCACTAAATTGAGGCGGGCGTGGGAGGTGGACCTTGGTGTCGAAATGTCCGATGAGCGCTGGCACATCTGTGTGAACGCACACACCGGGTGTCCTTCAACTCCCACTTCAAACTGATTCAGTTTAAGGTCCTACATAGATTCCACTACACCCCGATCAGATTGCACCGCATGTCCAGTGATCACCCCTCTAGTTGCCCTAGGTGCGGCATAGATGCTGCCGATTACATCCACATGATTTTGTCCTGTCCCCATCTCTCACAGTTTTGGGAGGCAGTCTGCTCGACGGTGTCTGCTATGCTCGACCATCTCAACAGCCCCTGCCCGGTGGTATGTCTCTTCCATGACCTTCCAGGCCTACCCCGGGACTCCAAAAAACTAGCTAGTCTCTGCATGCTCCTCGCTGTACGATCCATCCTATTGTGCTGGCTTCGCCCCTCGCCTCCCACGCACGCCCAATGGCTAAGAGCGGTCACGTGGGCCTCAGACTCCGAGGAAGCCTGGTCTCACCTACAACCCACCCACTCTAGGCCCAGGAACATCTGGCTCAGATTCCGTTCTTATATGTCAGACCTGAATACGACACCGGCCACATCTCCTCCAACTGCCTCCCCCCACCGACCCGAACTCTCGCCCCCATCATAGTTTTCTGACATATTGCTCATGTTATAAAAGTGCCCAATGGCTATTTTCCTTTGCGATGTAACCCTTGTTTGCCTATACTGTGTATTTTTGTATTCATATTGTACTTGCCTGGCGTTGTTCGCCTGTTTTTTGCTGCCATGCTAAATTAATAAAAAGAAGTTTAAAAAAAAAAAGAATAGATAGGGGAGATGGTGAGTGCCATAGGGGTGGCGGAGAGATGAGGATGGAAGATAGATGAGACTGCACTGCACAAACAATAACTCACAAGGCGGCCTAGTAAACAAGAAAGCGGGGGAACAGATGCAATAGAAACACTTGAGTACCAGAAGTGGTTGTAAATAACACACCAAGATACGAATTACCAAAAAGCACAGAAATGCATTAGGGAGATGGATAAAGTAATGAATGGGATGGTAGAGTGGCATAGGCACATCGAGGTTCAACAGCTGTGTAAGTTAGTGAAAAGGCATAACAATGTTCAAGACATGACTCTCAGGTGTTCTTGGTGGGAGAGCAAAGTTCCAGAGGCACTAGTTCATGGAGAAGCAGGCTGCTTGCTAGGAGGCTGTTCCTTGAGTTGGGTGGTGGGCATGAGGTGTTGTGATGAAATAGAAAAAGGGGGGCGCCTCAAGGCCCGGACAGGCACAGACAGGGGCTTTAGTTGTGGGCCTTGGAGGGGGCTGGTTTTATCACCTGCCGGCTTCCGTGATTGGCTCTTAGAGGGAGATACTGGCCAATCAGTGTGTCAGCTGGAGTGGGAAGGCAGGCACTCAGGTGTTTTCTCAGATGGCGGCCATGCTGGAAGTTGCACACACCCACACTTCCCAACTAGGCTTCTCGGATAAAAACAGGCAAATGAACAGAAACTGCAAAATGCAAGCAATGCCTGGAGAGATGGCAAAAATACCAGGCAGATGCCAGCGCTAGTAGCACTAGCACACTCAAACCACACAACGCACTCTCTTCACCTCACGGAGCCCATCGGGGCTCACCACCAATGTAGCGCGTTGTGAGCGCTGCTCCTGCAGCCTTGTGTGAAATTAAATTATATGTTATTTATATCACACTCGTACACAAGGGTTTCAGAGCGTGACCAGTCAAAAAAGGAAGAGGAACAGCGATCTTACTAGGCCCAGTGACATTTAAGAAAGCGCAAGTGCATGGAAAAGGGAAACGGGGGGGAAAGTGCATGGAAGGGGGGAGTGGAAAGTTTGGAGCAGAGGAGAGAAAACATAAATAAAAATTAAATAAAATAAATAATAAATAAGGGCGATAAACCTTGGTAGTACAGCCAGCAAGTGGCAGGTGAAAGTTAGTCAGAAAGGTATATCTGATAGGTGCATAAGAAAAGTGGGAGGGGGACTGTATGAGTACAGATACAGAACCCTACTGCAGAGGGTGGCCTGGAGGCAGTGCAGGAGAGTGGCAGGGTGAGCAGGTACCTGGGCCCGAATGACAGAGGGTAGCCAGGTGCACAATGCCAAGAGAGGAAACAGATCAACAGGGCAGAAGGGGGGCAAAGGCAGAGGCAAAGAAGGAGGACTTGAGATGGATGCCAGGGGGTCACTTGTGGGGATGCAATGGTGCTGAAGAGGAAAATGACAGGACAGGAGGCCCGATAGATGCTAACCTGGCATAACTGGTACCCTTCCTGCATGGCCATGTCCACCGCCACTGGGACTGATTGATGTTGGAGAACTGTCCCCAAAAGGGTCTTTCATCCACTTATTATATGATTGTCCACCAGTAGCAAGGTTCAGGAGGAAGGTATTTAGTATCACTTCCTCTGTTCTTTACACACCGCTCAAGACCTGAAGGGCCCTGGCACTGTTAGGTTTTCAGCTCACAATCAAGTCTGCCACACCAACAAGACAGATGGAGGGATATGGCTCTAAATCATTATGATACAATGGAAAATGTAAAGTCCCCTCTCTTTAAAGACTGGCTGGACCTAGTGCTACAAGTGGCAGCTTTGAGATGTTTGCTGCATGAGAATAGGTCAAATGGGGAGCGAGCACTGCCAATTTGTGACACATTCTTAAACCTATTTTTAGTGTGAGTGAGTTCCAGTCTGAAACAACTGCGGCGAGTTTCCTGTTGTAATTGTTTTTCTTTCAAATAGTGTAGTATGCAGCACCTGTCTCTGTTCCACTGTGACTGTCCAGTGTAAAGATTGAGTTCAAGAATGATAACAAAGATGATGGTGTGCTCCAAATTACCAGTTTTGAATGGTTTTTTATTGACTTGATTATCAAAGTTTTAAAAAATGTTAATTTGTTTATTTCAAAGTTCTTCTGTATTACATTCATACGTGGGTAATAGTTCTGACAGTTCAGATTATCGTTGTAACAAATGAAATTTCAACATTCCAATTTTCCTCTCTGGATGTACTCTATATTCCATTCATTCAGAGATGTTATTTTAAGCCATTAAAATCATTAATGCTAAGAAAGTTCAAAATCCCCTCAACACGTGTTTCTCCATCCAGTTTGGATGGTTCATCAGGAGGTTTGAGATACACAAATTAGTTGTTTGAAAAGAAATTCCAATTTCAAATTTAACCTGTAATCAAACGAAACAAGAAGCAATATGTGAAAAACTCTAATGCCTGAGGGACCTCTTTGTTTGATAAGTTATATTAATATTAGCAAAAGTGGTTGATTTGTAGATAAAGTTAACTTACTTCTGGCAAGATGAATGTATGTGCTCTAAGTTCTAATTGCTTCAAAATGATCCTTTAATGTAAACCGTTAGGTTGGTCTCCCATTCCTTGTGTCTAATCTTGGTAGACAGTGACCCACTATTTGAGAGAAAATATATGGAAAGGGAGGGATATAAACAATTTGGTTTGAAGTGTTAAGCCCTTGTGGGGTTAAACATTTCCTAAACCTTTTTTTACCCAAAAGGTCTTGCAGTGCCTTACATAGCTCAAAGTTTGAAAAGGAGTGGGGAGTGCTGCCTGAGTGCAGTTGGTGAGAACCTTTTAGCTTGAGCCTGTGTTTCCAGAGGGAGGAGTTTGGCGAGCACACGAGACACTGATATATACTGTGGTCGGGCGTGGAACGCTGCCCGAGTGCAGTTGGTGTCAGTTTGTGGCTGAAATGAGCCTGAAGCAAGGTGAGAGATCCATCATCCCACTTCCAGTTCTGATTTCCATGGATAAGTGTACCTATAAATTATGAAGTAAGACCGCTCACATTGCAAACTTAACTCGCAGTATGGATAATCTTTCCACTCGGGCGCTCAGTTCACAATCTGTCCACCCGGTAATAGTAGAAGCTGCTGAAAGGCCCTCAACAGCAAGAGCAATCCAATTCCCTGGTGTGCCAGACGGCGATCTCTCTAATGGAGAAAATAATCACAGAAACAGATGCAAATATATCCTCTGTTGCTATTAGGGAAACGGATGAAACTGAGGGGAAAAAGAAAAAGTCTGGATAGTAGCAGGGTCAAAAGCAACCAGTCTGCCTTTGCCGCTAAATCCAAACAAGTCCTAAAGGTTGTTATAGCTTTAATTGTTCTTATTTCTGGTTCTTAATGTTTGGAATATAGTTCATTTTGCAACTTAATATAATACAAAGTGTTGTCTTTCACACTTGTTTTTTGCTTTTCATATGATTCAAAGTGTTTGTTTTCACACATCAGAGTCCACATTTTTCATGAGATTCAAAGTGTTAATCTTCACACATTCAAGACCAAATGATAGAACTGACTTGATTCAGTCTGTTCGATCTCTCCTTTTCAATGTGATCCCAAATGATTTGATTTATTTCTCAAAAGATAACCTAAACCTTTCAAAATAAGATCTCCAATTGCTTTGTTCAAATATCCATTGTCCTTGTTCAGCCTGTTCTCCTTGAATAACTTAAATATTTTGTTTGTAATAAGATCCACAATTGCTAGTTCATATAGTCATTGACCTCAACACGTGTTTCCCCACAGTAACTCCTGTGGGTCATCAGGAGGTTGTATAGTGGATTTGACTTGTATTGTTGTAAATATTGATGGATTGTTCTGAACTCTATATAGGTGAACAGTTAGTATTTGCCTTCTTCAGATTTCGAGTTCTGCATTGTTTCTGGATTTCACGTAAGCACTGCCTGAAATTGTCCATAGAAACCTGGAATGTTGATCCAGATTTCTGGGAAATATTACAACTCAAAACTAAATACAGCCGAGCGCAGCAGCAAGACCCTTTTCAATCAAAAATGTATTTTTGATATTGGGCAGCCCCAATATTTAGGGTTATCTCTTAGCGACAGCATCCTCACAAATATTCAAAATGATTTGCTGCTTGGTTTGACCTATGTCTCCATTCTAAAGATTAAATCCAAACGAGTCCCTGAGGGGAATACATTGGGATACATTACGGAAAAAACTATAGACGATTTAGTCAATCCAATAATGAAGATAACAGATTTTTATGAAACAAATGTTACAAGCGCTATACTGCAGAAATATTATAAAGAGAAGTCTTTAACCAATGGGATTGAACCTGATTTAACAGCTGTCGTGAGCTTTATTAATGACCCGGTATCCTTGGAATAATTACTGCAGAGGAAAGAGAGGCCAGTGCTTCATTTTACAACCAGCGTAGCGATGAGCATCAGAATCCTGTGAATGGTGAAGAAAATTGGGCAGATAAATCAATTACATCGGAAGCTTACCCTTTCTTAACTGAGCACGAAACAAGCTATAACAAAAAACAATTGCATACTTCATCCTCACTATCTAATCTTCGATCTCTTCAAACCTGCAATATACCGATAGAGACCTAAACGATAAAATCAAGTTATCATCGCTTTCTTCTCAGACCCTAAAACGGTTCTTAACTCATTAGTCCAGATGTATGACCACATACATATGGAAGTCAACGCCCACACTGTAATTCTCAGTGAAATAAGGCTCAAACTAGAAGAACCACCCTTATATTTACAAGGAAGCAAAGTAATTATCACGAATCCAAGCACTGAGCATAAAGGTACTACTACCAGTGAGCAAGAGGTTATTGAAATACAGGATCTGGTGAAGGGGCCAGAGATTGTGTAAGAACCAAAACAACCAAGTGTGCTTATTCCATTACAATTTAAGAAATCTAAGAACAACAAAAAGGGGTTGAATAGAAGAAATTCCAGAAAATGTCTGAGAAATCTAGATTTGACTGAAGCAGAAGCATCTCAAGCAAGATTGAGTAGTTCAGCTAAACCTGAGAGAGAAGTTAGTCCACGCATGGAAATACCTATAATCTGTTCCATGAAAAATGGTATTGACAAAGCCAAGGCGAAACCAGGGCGAAGTAAGAGCATGACGTATTTAAATACTCCCACTCAGTTCCTCTAGTACATAATGGGAAGCAGATATGCTCTCTAAACAGGCTGCTACGAATGTAGACACTTGCTCTATCCAAACCCAAACGGGTAATAGTACCCCAGATATACAGGCCAGAGAACAATCCAGCCCACTAATATGGATGGGGAACAGGGTATACGCTTGGTCGTACGCCAGTATGAGCTCACATGTGAATGCTGTTGGTCACACAAAGCAACTGTTGTTGGGATTCATGTAAGGGAGGGATACCCCAATTACATTAAATAGATCCAATATTCTGAAACTCTTGTACGAGATCCCTAAACTACGCTTGATCTCTTCAGGAGACATAGGGGCTCATTACGAGCTTGCCAGTATCCCACTGGTAATTCCGGTGGGATACCGGCAAACTGCCTGTTCCATTTCCGCTGCCTGATATCCAGGTATTACCAGAATATTACAAGCAGCGGAAAGGACTCTATGGATGGGATTGCTAGAATCACTGGCACTGGTCGATCTCAACTTGGAAATGAAGATGGAAAAGGCAAAACTCTTCTATGTACCACTTTTAAGCAAAGGTTGATGATATTCTTAACTGTAACAACATCCTTGCTTATGGAAATCCCTGCAGAGGTAGAACAAAGAGGCTTGTCAGCAAGTATTGCTCAGATACTATGGAGGGATAACATCAATTATATAAACAACTTTTCTGGGCCATAAGGAGCCTGGGTGTCATCCCCAAGTATATGACCATGATACCTAACCATTACTTGAGATCTACATGTTTAATATTCAGAATGAATGTATTACCAACCAGTGAAATCATCTATATAAGAAACAGAGCAGTCATTGCGAGGAGCCAGGGTCACTGGAAACCTTGATTCACTTGGTAATTGAATGTGACACTCGTCAGCCCTTGAGATGTCAGATGTTTGTGAAATTCGTTGATTGTCATGACTGGGTGATCTTGCAGGCCTTTTGGCAGTGTATCGTTGCAGAGAATGATTGATTTTTATCTATGTCCTTATAGAGGTTTTTAAATCTTAGTAATTTGATTGCAATAGAATAAGATGAACTAATACTCGTTAGTAAAGTACAGTCATTTCATGAGTTATATAAATTAAATTGGTTTACCTTTTCATGGAATTATTGATCAACCACAGTTGTATATTTTTATTGCTTGCATTTTATCTTAACTATGTATTTTTGTATTCGTTTTCTTTCAAATTTGGTGTAAATGTTTCACTGTGAACTAAGACGCACTAACACAAATATAAAAAGGGGGGAGTTGAAAGTTAGAACATTTTTCAGGAAAGTATAGGAAGATTAGGATAGGCAAGTGATAACAGTGGAGGGGGTAACGGGTATTTTTTTAAGCTCTTTCTGAAAGTGGTGATGGAGGATGCAGAGGGTGAAGTGGTAGGGTGTCCATGCCCTGGGTGCTCAGTGGGTAAATACTTGTTTAAGTGTGCATGCGAGTTTGCAGAGTGGGATGTGTAGAAGCTGTTGGCTGGCTTACCTGGTGTTTGTGTGGGTGATGAGTTTGTGTTTGTCATGGAGGTAAGATGGAGTTTTGAAGTGGATGGCTTTGAATACAATGCCGAGTCCATTGAAGGCAATTCTCTGGAGTATGGTGAGCCAATGGAGCTGGGCAAGTTTAGGGTGCAAGGCATAAAATTAGCAGTGTCGCATAGCTATTTGCTATGCAATTTCAAAGGTTTTCTCATTAAATTGGCAAGTTCAAAGGGGCTAATGGAAAAAGTGTGCAGCAGTAATCCACTCCTCCACTCTTAAGTGCCACACGCCTGTGTGGGAGTACTAGGCAAGATATTCTTTTCCTTTCCAAATAATTGCAAACCACAAATAATTGGGCGGATACTTTTATTAAACTAACTAAATCCTGTCTGGCAAAGACAAGTATGTATTAACTTAATTTTTTTTAAAGACAGTCATGCATTTCCATTTCTAAAAATGTAAGTTGTTACATAATGCATAATTACAGTATTGCTACTATAAAACACTGCATTGTCTCCATACTTCCCAGTTACGTTTAGGGTTGTGTATCTAAATCTCAGTGTCAACTATATTTCTTTTTGTGGGGAAAGAGGACGATTGAACACATTTGAAAATGTACATGAGCAAATTCTTGCGATGGCAAGCCTCATTTTGTAACTCGTGTCAGAGATCCCCAGGAGTGTGCTGTGCTCAAGAGTCCTGCCTTGTCCTGTTCTAAAAATGTGGGGTGGGGAGACCCCGTCCATAACATCCTAACTTTCATTTTGTAAACACTTCTTTCTTTTCTTGTGAACATTATCCCACACGGACTGCTCATTCGAACTGGTCTAAAACAGCGAGAATGTGGAGCCTAACATGGGTGGAATTTAGTTTTTTCATTTTTTCCCGTGAGGCTTGTAAAAATATTTTTTTCAATTAAATCAAGTAAATAAAAAAATAATTATCCCACACTATTTTTGTAGCATAGTGGTAATGATTGGAAATAGTAGGCCCTTTCTATTTGACTAGACTCCATTTGGACAGTATTATTATTATTTGATGGTCGTAGCTTGCTCCCATCTTAAATTTAGGTTTAGATTAGGCATTTATCTCACCCATTTCTACAGTTTAATAAACACCCTTGAACTGTGATCACTTGTGTCGGTCTTACTTTGATACCATGCCTTCCTTACAAATGGTATTAGTAGTGTCATTTGATTCAACTGATAAAAATTGAAATCCACGCTGATAATTGTTACACCACCAGAAGGGGAAAATAGAATAGTTAAACTCCTTGACACTGACCGCGTATCCACACTAAAAGAGGTGGTGTTCTCTCAACTTTGTGTCTCAACCGTTCAAGAGGATCTGTTCTTTAAAACTCATTAGACACCCTTCCTCTCTCACATTATAATAATCAACAGTGGGATCGAATAATACTGAAAGTTCGACCCGTCTTTACTCTTATTAGACCTAGTGCTCTGAACTAACATTTGGGTACCAAAAAAAAAGGTTCGGAAGTGGGGGGTCCTTCCGAACCTTTTTTTTTTTTTTTTTGGTACCCAATTGTCATCCGGCGCGGGCCATCAGGGTTAGAGCTTAACTTACCATAGTCCATTCCTTCGGCAAACGCAGAATCTGAAGAATCAGAGGACTTTGAAACTTTATCTGTGGGAGTCGAGAGTTGTTTATTTTCTGATTCAGAACCATCCACTGAAGGAACCCTTACACCCCCGGAAGAAATGACTTACCTAGCCAATGTCATCGCCCAGTTAGTGGCCAATCAGATGCAGGCCGAAGCTAGACTCCAATTGGTTGAATTACAAGCGAGACCCTTACTACCACAGGGAGTACTTCAACCATATCTTGATGGTGAATATTTAGGAAACGTCTTAAACTTTGCCTAGCTGAGCAACTAGGATGGGAAGAGAACCTCAAAAGATGCTATTTGCCCCCTTTGTTGAAAGGAAAACTACAAACCTCCTATCAACTACTTAATCTTGCACAAGGAGCCACCTTTCTATCCATCAAAGAAGGGCGGTTAAAAAAAAGTGGAGCAAACCTGCAATTTGTATTGGCAGAAGTTGAGGGCCATTCGATGAAACCCAGGAGAAACCACCTTAGAAATGGGTGAGGGTGTCAAAAACTCACGATCCACCGTCCCTGGAAACTATGGTGGAAATGGAAGAAGGGCTACTGAGCGGAAACTAATGCAGCGCTTTAGTTATTTACGGCGCATCACGTACATATACGTGTCACGCCTAAGCAACGATGCATTGCAACCCTCCTTTGGGCATACACGCTTGTTCTCCATCCACTGTTCTGGTGGTTCTGTGTCCCCTAGTTTTCCCGCTGCCTTCCCGCCTCCCTTGCTTTGCCTTCTCCTTGCCTCCTTCTTCCCTTTCTCCTAGCGGTTCTTTCTGATCTATCTGCCACCGCCATTCTGCCCCTCCCCTGCGCTCCGCTTTCCTTCGGAGCATTCTTCCGCTCCGAGTCTTCTCAGAGTTTTCACCCTTACACTTACCTTGTGTTTCTACTACGCATCTGTTAGCCCGCATTTGCGTCTTGTTCTCCCACCAGTGTATTCTGGGTATTGGAGTTTCTACCTACCTGCGGCAGGGTCGCTGCCTAAGAAGAATCCTCTTCAGCACCTTCTGGAAAGACTGGATATGCCTTTTCGTCCCATGAAGTCTACTGAATTGAAGAAACCGCAGTTTAACACCGTCCCAGGGTTTTTCAGCCTTGCTTTTCCCTGGTTGTGGGGCGGTCCCCACTGCCGGGCCGGCTACTATTAGGCAGGGTGGCCTCCGGCGGGGCTCTTCCTAAGACTCGCCCAAAAAAGCCGGAGCATGCCTGGAGAAGCCAGAGGGAGATATCTTCAGAAGACTCATCCGAGGAATCACGGACAGGTGAGGAGGAAGGGGAGTCTGGGTCATAAGAATTGTTCTTGGATAGTTTACCCCACATTCCTGAGAAAAACACTGTGGCCCTGTGGATGAATAACAAATCCTTACAAGAACCGATGGAGATGTTAACCATAGAACAATTCACTAATTCTTTTCCCCCTTTTTTGCAGAAAGCCGTTCTACAGTGAAATCGACCTACCTTAGCCACGGCTATTGAGACTGCACAAAACTACTTGGATGCAACTAAACAATTCCACTCAGCCCAACGTTGGGAGGAGCAGAAGGATCATAGGCCTATCCACCGACCTCAACCTCAGGGAATAGATAAGCAAGGGGTGTCATATAGAATTAAAGAAGGGATGCCACGAGAAAAAGTAGAAATCGGAAGAACTGATCCTAAAACCAAAGATGAAAGCAGAAGGGAGGAAATAAAAGGAAGCAGACCACCTCCACCTGTCTGTTTTTCCTGTAGAGAAACAGGACTTGTAGCTAGATACTGTCCAATAAATCTAAGGGACGAACCTATGGATATAGGCTGTTTAAAGGGTGAAGAATGGGAAGAACCCGAAGAAAAGATAGAGACTTTTAGTATCTGTTTATGTCAATCTTCTACTGACTTGACATACGAAAAAGCTTGGGTAAATAGAAGGCAAGTAAGGGCCTTAATTGACTCCGGTAGTAAGCAAATTGCTATACGGGCTAATTTAGTTACAACAAAGGACCTGGAAAATGCGGCCCTAGTTAGAGTCACATGTGTGCATGGGGACAATGAAGTGTACCCCAAAATACTTGTACACATTAATATCTGGGGCGAATCCTGTGAAATATCGTCAGCCATAATTCCTGGGCTCCCCGAAGAAGATATTCTAGTGTCGGATTTCCATACCTTCTGCACTCTTTTACAGGAAACTCCACCTCCATTTGGATATTTTCTACCCCAGAGTTGTTGGCAAGAAGACTACTACCCCCAAACTCTCCAATATGGGACTGGGAAAACTCAGAGCCTTGGAAACCTGGAACAACCCTTAAAAACCAATTCATAGGCAACTGTACAGAGACCAGTAAAATCACTACACCTCTACCGACACCGGCCTCAGCAAATCAATGGAATATGCGAGAGTTCTTGGACATTTCTTCACCCTGTTCTCTCCCAGGTCTTAAACATGTGGAACCTGGACAAAGAACAGGTATATCCACCTCACATAGGGGAAGAGTATGTGAGAAACCTGAATGTGACTCACTCGAAAGGTCCCTGGGGATCTGTCATCCAGGTGGCTAGGACACGGCCAATCGCTATTGGATTCAGTTCCTGGGGGTAGATTAGTGCGGGAGGATCACCTGGGTGAGGGGTTTCCTGGGAGTGGAAGTGGGACACTGCAGGGTGAGACACACTACCCCCTTCCTTATGACACTTTTTCCCCATACTACCCCATAGGATATCTAGAAACTCAAACCCTCCTTTTTTGACACAAACACTTTCTTACAGACCGATTACCATGGAAAACAACGGACTAGCACCAGAGCCGTATACCTGACATGTCCCAACACAAGGATCAGGCAGAGTCAGGCAATTGCTGATAATTACACACACCTGACTTCCCTTCCCCTCACTTTCCTCATAGGGATAAAAGGCAGAGCATGGAAGCACACTGTGAGCAAGGCCAAAAGCATGAGGAAGCAGCTATTCCAGGATGGCAGTTAAAACGGAGGAGAAAGGTGGAGAGACCTGAAAGGATGACAAGGAGGGAATTGCCATTGCCCTTTTCAGCCCAGACCCGTGGAGCCTCCGTGAAAGGAAATGTAAGACCGGGAATTGCAGCTGGCAAATGGTGCGAAGGTCGTCAGCGGTACATGGGACCCTCCTGCACTGATAGCCAGGGCGAGGGAAAGCAGTTGCCATTGTGGTACCGTCCTTGAAGCCAGAGTCAGGTGACGCCAACAGAGTTTGGCACAGCTGGTGAGTGGGAAAGAGCTGATAGTAGATCAGACTGTGTTGGGCTCAATGTTGCGAAGAGCAACATTATATGAAGAAAGAAGACTAATTGACAAAGGTCCTTTGTAAGCCAAATTGGTATCAGAGTTAGAGTGGTCCGGCGCCACGTGGGCACTCATTCTAAGGAATCTGATGGGTACCGTGCTCCTGAACAAGTAGAATGTATTGAACTGGGAAAATTGAAGTGGTCCTGCAGCGGGTTATGCTGAATCCCTTGCACAGTCGAACGTTTCAGTTGATGTAGAAACTACAAGTACCAAGAGGCCCTAGGGGAGGCCGGCGCGAGGTGTCAATGTGGTCATATGAGGGTCAAGCCAAACCTCTTGTACAGTCGAAAGTCTTTGGCACATTGTGGAGGCAAATGTGAACCCGACTGAGGGACACCAAGAGAAAGCTAAACAAAGTGAACTGCGTAAATGGGGCAAGTGTGAACCTGACTGAGGGATGCCTACAAATGAGGGTAAACAGTAACCCATCTGAGAACATTGTGGTGTTAACACTGTGTGAAGCCTGACTGGGGGCTGTGACCCAGACTTGGGTAAGAGAAGATCCTAAGGGGTCTAGAATTACTTTTTGTTGAACTATGCTGAAATGGCAATGTGAACACGATGGAGAGATATCAGGAGAAAGCTAAGGGAAGTGAATCCTGCATTGTGCTAATGCTAACTGAACTGTGTATTTTGGCAAATGTGAACCCGGCTGAGGGGATGCCTGCTAATTAGGGTGAGCAGTAATACACCCGTGAACATTGTGACAAGTGTGAACCCGACTGAGGGATGTCCACAGTGAGGGGTTGGTCTGAGCCTGTCTGAGGGAGGCTAACGTTGAGGAAAAGATCTGAGCCCGGCTGAGGGGATCCAAGGGTGAAGAGTAATCGCCTGACCTGAAGATAAATAGAATGAACTTTTGTTTTGTTGTTTATGGCACATCAGGCCCTCTGAAGGCAGAGACTTTGCACGAAAGAGATCTGGGTATAGAAGGGTCAGATATTGAGAAAAGGAACTGTAACCTTGTGTCTGAGAAGCCCAGGAGTGTGCTGCGCTCAAGAGTACCGCCTTGTCCCGTGCTAAAAACGTGAGGGAGATAACATTCTGACTTATCATTTTGTGAACACTTCTTTCTTTTCTAGTGAAAATTATCCCACACTATTTGTGTAGCATAGTGGTAAAGATTGGCAATAGATTTTTTTAGTATAGGCCCTTTTTATTTGACTAGACTCCACATCACATGGACTGTATTATTATTATTGGATGGTCGTAGCTTGCTCCCATCTTAGATTTAGGTTTAGATTAGGCGTTTATCTCACCCATTTCTACAGTTTAATAAACACCCTTGAGCTGTGATCACTTGTGTCCGTCTTACTTTGATACCACGCCTTCCTTACAGTACCCACACAATGTCCCAGATGTTGTCGTACAGGTTCACAAAGGAACTCAATATCATATTTAAAGCTGAGAAAGTTGGTGACGTCAGTCGGATTCATTCGTCCACTTTTCTGAGGGTAAGATGCATATTGCTGGAGTCTTGTATTTCTGGATTAAGTTTTTCTTGCCTGTTCTCTGCCGCCCCATCTTTGTTTTCTATGAAGTCAATAAGGTCTGACGTAGAGCCTTGCATTGACGGGTCGCAGGTTTGATTTACTATAGTTATTCCAAAGCTTTTGGGCAGCTCACATGGTAGAGATTCCATATGTTCTATTAAGCATAAATCATGAACTTCATTTATGTGTGTTCTGTCTATGCAAACTGTAGTTTTGACCCCCAACACCTTTTTTAACATCGGCACCACATTGAAGTCTTCCCGGATGGTCTTGCCCGCAAATGGCCCTGGAGGCGGTGCAGGGAGGAGCTGTGTGCACAGAACCTTCCTGCAGACATCAATATGCAAGATCGAGTGAAGTTAATAAAGTCTGCTATGCTTATGGCACTGTGTTTTTCCGGAGTGTGGTTCAAAGTGTCCGTTTTATACACAGGGAGGGTAAGTAGCTGTGTCAAAGTGATCTTACACTTGCATGGTTACACAAGAATGGTATCAAAGGCTCCAAGGGCACAGCGCTGCAGTCGCCTTAGTGCTTCGCTACGTACAACGACTCGCTGCTTCAACAAGTTGGCTGTGTGTCTCACCAAGGGGTCTGGCACACTCCATCGACGGACCGCCATAGACCACTTCGCCAACCACTTAGCCGCTGCTAATATTTGACTTGCTGAACAGATTTGGATGTCATTTTCCCAAAAAAGGTTTGTCACACCCCGTCCCCCAAACTGTACATTTTGGGAAAGATGTTAAAAATATGAAAGTTATTAAGAAAATAAAAACAAAGAAAGTTTTTTAATAAAATGTAAATGAAAAACTGTTTTCAGCCTGCTCCCATTCGTTTTCCCATAGAGATAAAGTACAATTTGAGAACAGCCATAGCGTGAAAACCGCTATACGGATTTGGACCAAATAAGAAATAGCTTGGGCACAAAGCGTTTACTTAATTTCCTTGACTGGTTTGGGGTAAATCTATCCAGTAGTCTTAGTCTTTAAAATATTTCGACTGAGAAGAGGATGCCCCCGACTCCCAAAAACTTTTATACAGAGAGCAGGCACTAATGAGGATACTTCTTTGCTAACGATGCGCTTTACTGATATACATACCTACTTATTTACCAGTACAACGTCACCTTTACAGGACCAGATAATTTTGCTAGAACAGGTTATCAATGAGTTATTAGTGATCAGTACAGAATGGAATAAGAAACCATTGGATTTACGCAATATTAATTTTCTAATTGGCCTACCACACTAACCAGACATGAAAGACCAATGACACAGAGCCACCCTTATAATATATTTGATTTACAGTATCTCTAAGAAAATATAAAATAGACGGTATCAAGTTGAAGAACAAAAGACAATATTGGATATCTAAAGACCAATTGACACATTTCGAATGGGTGACCCAATCCAACTTCATATTCAGGAGAACGGGTGGATATTCATATTCAGTGAACTTATTCAACTAATCAAGAGACCATTCCTAGACCTAATTTAGATGAATTCCTTTATCATAGGGTACCACAACCAAAACAAATTGGTAAGATTGTTCTTATATATTATATGTGAGAAACTCACCATGAATGCAGTAACTGGGTTGCACGTTACAATCGCATTTCAACAAATTTCAGCTTTTCGTCAATCAAACACCAGTAAGGTTGCCACTCGCATTCTAAATCACAATTTTGAAAACCCTGGACCTACTTACCTGGCACGGGCTATAGGGTGCTTCACGTAACCGCTTTAATAGCATATCAGCATAAAACACTGAACACAATGATGATGATGAAATGAATACTAAGCAATAAGCACTAACCACTGTGTTTAATGATGATGAAATGAATACCAGTAATTATTCTGGGTTTTTAATGACACCATATCCTTGTCTATTTTCTTTTATGTGTCAACTACCTGCTCTTTTTTGGCATGTAACATTATCTGTATTATTTGTTTTTACAATTTTATTTACAGATTCTGGAATTATATGTTATAGTTTTTGACAAATATCTACATGAATAGCCTTGAAAAATGCCCAAGTGTCGAAACACGTGTCAGCTGTTAATAAGAAAAAAAATCAAGAGCACAACCAAATTGACTTTGTAAATTACTGCATTGTATAAGGGAATCAATCTCTTTTTGCAAGGCGTGAATCACCGTCATAATTCTATCAGTTGTACAGTGGCCATGGCTAGTGGGCCCCAATGAAACCTATTGGTGAACCATGTACAGTTGCCACGGCTGAAAGCCATGGCTTGTGGGCCCTGAGGAAACTATAGTATAACAAATCCCATCTTAAGTCGTCGCACCCCTGTTGCAAAGCCCATTAAGAAGGGCAGCATCAGTGCCTTGCTGTTGCTCGACCTTTCAACTGCCTTTGATACCATTGATCATGGGGTTCTGCTAGATCTCCTAACCGGCGCTGGCCCCTCAGGCACCATCCTGGCCTGGTTCTCCTCTTTTCTATCAGACTGTCTCAAAACTTTTTCTCTTCTTCCTTTGTCAGGCAGCGGTCCTCACTTGTGGTGTCCCCCAAGGTTCTGCCATCTCCCCGGTCCTATTTAACACCTATGTTCAACCTCTGACCAAACTTATCTTCTCCCACAGCTTCCTTTGTTATTCTCATGCCAACGTCACTCAGATCCTGGTTCTCCTTGATCTTTCCATTCCTGAGTCGGCGTCCAGGTTCCACGTCTGCTTGGAGGCCGTGGGAGAATAGATGCATAACAACTGGCTCAAGTTGAATGATGAAAAGACTGAAGTGTTGGTGGTGGGCCCCCCTCGGCTTCCGCTTTCTGTCCTCCTTCTCTAAGCCCTTTCCCTACACCTGTTCCTATCGTCAAAGATCTAGGAGTAAAACTCTCTTCCTATCTCTCGATGGAACCACACGTTACCTCAGTTTGTCAGCAGGGCTACTTTCAACTCAAACTACTTTGTCGGGTTCTTCCCTTTATCCCTGCCCACCTCCACCCTCCTGTAGTCTCAGCTATTGATTACTGTAATTCTCTATTTCTTGCACAACCTGCTTACATTTTACAGCATCTTCAGGTCCCTCAGAACTCTATGGCTCGCCTGGCCACCTCAACCCCCCGCTAAACCCATATTTCCCCTGGTACGACGTCCTTTCGTCACGGGATGTTTTTTTGCGGGGTTTTTTGCCGCAAATTTGTTTTCCGAAAAACTCATGGAAATTTTTAGAAAATGGAGGGGTAGGGGAGGAACCCCACCCCAAAAAAAAAAGTGATGTTTTTTCCCCAAAGAAATCGCGGTAAAAAACCCGCGATTAAATGACATGGAACCATTTTCCCCCATTCGTAGGAGTCTTCACTGGAGAGCTCTATTGATATGCATGCATCCGATAACACATCCAGTACATACTTTCTCCATTTAAGTGGAAATACATGCTCCGAGTTGACAAAATAGTGAGCAAGAGCACTCACAATGTTATTTTCCACGAGACCCAACAAGCATTTACGAAAGAGGTTACACATTTTCCATGATAGTTTTGCAAATAATGATATCAACCCCAGTTCAAATTGTATTTTGGGTAAGGGAGTGCACTGTGGTAAGTTCAGCACAAATTTCCAAAACCGACTTTCACATAGGTCCCAGATGTTAGATTTCAATGACGGCTTGGTTTCTGCTCCATACAGCAAGATCGATGCTACTTTAGCTTGGTAAAACATCATAACGTGTTTGCAAGATCATTTACCATATTTAAAGGCCAGAATGTTTGCTTTACCATATTTAAAGGCCAGAATGTTTGCTTGTGATTTTAGAGTTTGCAATTTCAGATTGTGTTGCAATATATGGGACGTTATACACCATTGAACCTAAGTATTTATATTCACTGGCATTAACCAAGGCCACATTCTGCAAGTACCAACTGTAACTTTTTTGCGAACCAGACCTTGTTCGATGACATATAACAACTTGAGTCTTTTCTAGGTTGATAACAAGGTTGTTTTCTATTGAATATTTAGATAGTGTTCAATAGATTTTGTAATCCACTAGGTGTTTGGGATAACACAACAAGGTTGTCTGCATACAACATCCATGCAATCTGTTGTCCACCAAATTTTGGTGCGTCATTAATGATGTTTGAAAATCGTTCACCTAAATCTAGAATAAAGAGATTAAATAAAAAAGACGCCAAAATGCAACCCTGCTTGAGCCCTAGCTCAGTTGAGATAAATGCAGATAGCAATCCTTCGATCGTGAGCCTAATTTGTAGTGTTGTATTGGTGTGTAATTGCCTGATGTTGGAAATTAAGGAAAATGGACAACCATACTGAGTCATTTTTTTATATAACAACAATTACTCGCGTTCAACAGAGTCGGAGGCCACCCGGAAATCAACGAATGCAAGATACAGTGGTTGATTCCGGATGGCAAATTGGGATCTTAACATGTTCAGTGTCATTATATTTGGAGCTGTTCCCAATCCGGAGACAAAGCCTGTTTGAAATGGATCTCGTTTTCCTTGATCAGTTGCCCACTTATATAGATCCCTGAGAACAATTCGATGAAATTTTTTCCCAGGGGCATCCAAAAAGGCAATAGGTCTGTAGTTTGTCGGATTGGATCTGTCGCCCTTTTTATGAATCGGGAGAATAATCGAGTGTTTCCATGATGTCGGAATGTTCTGCGTCTGTATAATATTAGAAAAGATGTTATATAATATTTCTGACCAAAATTTAGGATATTGTATTAATGTGTGGTTAGATAAACCATCTGTCCCAGGGGCTCGCGATTGGCTTGCTCTATTTATAAAATACTAGATATCTTCCCATTCAAAATCTAAGGAGAATTTATCAACAATGTGTACAAAGTTGACATAATGTTCGCGTGCCGGACAAATATAAAGATCTGTATATTTGATCCAGGGTCGTACAGAGACATTATTAGATTGATGCCTGATTTGATGTCCTACAGTGGATTGGTTAATGATAGCCCAGATTTGTGCTGTATTTTTACCAGCCAAGGCACTCAACATGGTTGCCCCATCATGCTGATACAAAAATGCTTTATATTGTCACAACCAGTTTTTATGTCTCGTTTTTATATTAGTTAGTGCTGATCCACTAATACTAAGCAGAAGTTGCATCGCTCGTCGTTTATTAGTGCGGAAGTTGGTTTTCGCTAATTGTACATTCATGCTATATGCATGTAGGGTCTGGACCTTGTTAATTGTGCGTGTTTTCATATTTGGTTGAAATAATTGCATTAAATTGTGGTAAACAATTTCCTCCTGATGACCATCTCTTATTTTGGCTAACTCTGTAGCATAGAAACAATTGAATCTTTTCAAAGACGTTTCGCTCCATCAGTGCGCGGTGATTCCACTCCAGAGGCCCTCCAGGTGAGTGTGTGTGCCAGGGCCCCACTAGGCCCCATATTCCTGCCCTATTACTTAATTTAGCGGGCTGGGGCACCCGCGTGCAGCGAGGCACTTCCCATTCCCCCCGGCTTGGTTTCCCCTCTCTCCTCCCGCCTACGGCCCTCCCTCCACCCGTGATAGGCTGCCTGAGCCTGTTCTCCCAGGCCCAGCCACCGGCACTGCTAGTGCGCGGTGATTCCACTCCTGAGGCCCTCCGGGTGAGCGTATGTGCCAGGGTCCCCCTGGGCCCCATATTCCTGCCCTATTACTTAATTTAGCAGGCCGGGGCACCCGCGTGCAGCGAGGCACTTCCCATTCCCCCGGGCTTGGTTTCCCCTCTCTCCTCCTGCCTACGGCCCTCCCTCCACCCGTGATAGGCTGCCTGAGCCTGTTCTCCCAGGCCCAGCCACCGGCACTGCTAGTGCGCGGTGATTCCACTCCTGAGGCCCTCGTGAGTGAGTGTGTGGGCCAGTACCCCTAGGCCCCATATTCCTGCCCTATTACTTAATTTAGCAGGCCGGGGCACCCGCGTGCAGCGAGGCACTTCCCATTCCCCCGGGCTTGGTTTCCCCTCCCTCCTCCCGCCTACGGCCCTCCCTCCGCCCATGATAGGCTGCCTGAGCCTGTTCTCCCAGGCCCAGCCACCGGCACTGCTAGTGCGCTGTGATTCCACTCCTGAGGCCCTCCAGGTGAGCTTGTGTGCCAGGGTCCCCCTGAACCCCATATTCCTGCCCTATTATTTAATTTAGCGGGCCGGGGCACCCGCGTGCAGTGAGGCACTTCCCAGTCCCCGGGCTAAGGGCCCCAAGGGTGGCTCCAACAGAGGCGGCTCCAGGAAGTTTCAGCAGGTGTCCGCAGGGGAAGCCAGCAGACACCAACAAAACTGAGTGTGGCATGGGTGGGGTGTAGAGCAATTACTCTACTCCAGAAAGCCCCTGTCACTCTACCTTACCTTCCATAGCTTAGACTGCCATAGACTTAGACAATACATACTTAGGAAGACTTGTGACCACTGTAAATGGATTATAAATGTTGCCTTGTGATGCATATTAACTTACTTGCCAATTTTAGCTAGTGCCACACCTGTAAGGAACTGAACTTTAGCTTGCGTCGCATCTAGATAGAAATGTGATTGTTAGCATGTGCCACACTCAGGATTCCTAACTTTAGCTTGCGTCACATCTAGATAGAAATGTGATTGTTTGCATGTGCCACACTCAGGATTCTTAACTTTAGCTTGCGTCGCATCTAGATAGAAATGTGATTCTTAAAATGCACCACACTTAGAATTCTGAACTTTAGCTTGAGTCGCATCTAGATAGAAATGTGACTGTTAGCATGTGCCACACTCAGGATTCTTAACTCTAGCTTGCGTCGCATCTAGATAGAAATGTGATTCTTAACATGCACCACACTTAGAATTCTGAACTTTAGCTTGCGTCGCATCTAGATAGAAATGTGACTGTTAGCATGTGCCACACTCAGGATTCTTAACTCTAGCTTGCGTCGCATCTAGATAGAAATGTGATTCTTAACATGCACCACACTTAGAATTCTGAACTTTAGCTTGCGTCGCATCTAGATAGAAATGTGACTGTTAGCATGTGCCACACTCAGGATTCTTAACAATAGCTTGCGCCGCATCTAGATAGAAATGTGATTGTCAACATACACCAAACGGTTACCCACCGAGCCGGAAGGTGTGCGTGACCCCAACCTGGATCGAGATGTAGGATGAGCAGTAGACGTCTCCGAAAACCCAGTTCCCCTGATTACAAGAATCAGGCTTCCTCTTCGAGAGGGGCTCTTTTTCACGATGTACCACTCTGCTATTTACGTAAGAACAGACAGAGTAATCTATAATGCAAAAGAGCGGGATTGAGCGCACCGCCAGACCAATGCTACAAGAGATACAGAAAAGGTTTTGAGTATTATGCCTAACTTGTTTCGTTTTAATTAATTCTATTAAACATAATAGAATTACCGGTACCTGAGATAGTATATGTGAGTAGACCTGAGAGGAAATCTTGGACCAGTTTGAATAATGAGAACACAATCCAATGGTTGATTAAAACGACAGGAAAAAATAATAAAATGGGAAGATTAGTATAGGGAGGACAACTTGAACGGCACGAGGGACGGACTAGGGCCGGGTTGGTGTATGTCCTGTAAAGCGTTCGTAAATGCACTTCAGTAGAAAGAACAAACAGTCTCTCAGTATGCAAACACAGTTAATCAGGTAGTTGAAGCAAAGGAAGTCCTTGATAAGCAGCACTGGTAAGAATAGTCTTATAGTCCAAATAGATGATTCAGATAGAACAGGAAGAAAAGGACCAAGCAATTGTCAAGACTTGATGGTCGTGTAGCCGATGAAACCTCCGTCCCCAAGTACCACTCGAGCAAACAAGAAATTACTGCCCGAGCGGTCCTTGAGGCCACAGGTGGTGGATTTTCGTCAGCCGGAACCAGGAATGCCGGAAGATGCCCCCTATGACCACTGTAAGGCAAACACGAAGTTAGGTCATAAACACAGAACCCCAGACTTGTATATGAATATGTAATAAGTCTACAATAGGGCTTACCCTTAGGAGTTGGTCGGGACCCAATAATGGTGTAAGGATGTTTATCGGAGGCAGCCGCAAGGGTGACGACCAGATGACAGTTTGGTAATGCACTTAGTAGGATGAAATCACCACCTTACGTAGAAGCCAGAAACCGTAAGTCAATCAATTGAAAAGTGCGTAATCCAAGAACAAAGTTCATAACAAAAGGGCAATCCAATAGCAGTCCAGGGACGGAAATGTGGTCGAATCCAGGAGAGAACAGTTCCAGCAGTATAGCAAAGGAGTAAGTTCCAGACAAAGGTACCGTGAAGGAAGAAGCCAAATCAGAGTCCAAGATCAATCCGAGGTCAGTGGTAGTAGTCTGTAATCCGTAATCCGTAATGCGCCCAACAGGATCAGCTGTGAAGCGCTGGAGGGCAATCAATGCGTCACTTTTGAACGCTGACTAATGATCACGTGACTCTCATCATCCGTCACGTGATCGAATGTGCTGAAGGAGGAGCTCCCAGGCGCCGGCAACGGAGACGTTGTAGAATGCCCGTGGCACGTCTCCATGGCAACTGCCAACGCCGGAATGGAAACCAACGCTGGGATGGCAAGAACCGGCGTCGCTGACCTTGTCCCATTCCTTGCCGGCAGGCCTGCAGGGGAGAGTATGTCCTGGCATGTATTTCGGTGGTGATAGTGGGGGCTGTATTATGGGATGTGTCCATGGAACGCGTGGATGAAGATGGGGGCGTGACAGAGCCCCCCTCAAAGGCCCACGATCCCGTGGGCTGGAAGGGTTTTCCCTATGGAACCTGGCCACCAACAACGGGGCATGGACATCAGAAGATGTGACCCAGGACCTCTCCTCAGGACCATAACCCAACCAGTCCACCAAGTATTGTAACCTCCCTCTAACAACCCGAGATCCCAGAATAGCGCTAACCTCATATTCCTCTTGGGAAATCACAGGGACAGGACCAGGAGCGGGAGCAATGCGTGTATCATCAGGACAAAGCTTGAGGAGAGATGTGTGAAAAACGGGGTGTAATTTCCATGAAGCGGGGAAGTTGAGTCGATAGACCACCGGGTTCAGGACCTTGGAAACCCTATACGGGCCGAGAAAACGGGGCAGCAGTTTACGACAACCCGGTATTTGGAGGTGTCGTGTAGACAACCATACCCGGTCGCCTTGCTTGTATGATGGGGCCTCTTTCCTTTTTTTGTTAGCGGCGGTACTCATAGACACCTGGGCCTCCTGGAGATGGACAAGGGTTTGGGCATGGATGGATGCGAGATCTCTGACACAATCATTTGCCGCAGGGGTACTGGTACACAATACAGGGGCATTGGCAAGATCCGAATCAGAAAAGGGTAGAGTACGTGGATGTTGGCCATAGAGCGAGAAAAACGGGGAAAACCCAGTGGACGAGTGCAGGGCGTTGTTATATGCAAATTCCGCAAAATGAAGAGAATCAAGCCAGGTATTCTGGAATTGCAAAGTTAAACACCTTAAGTACTGTTCCAAGACCTGGTTTGCTCTCTCAGTTTGGCCGTCGCTTTCTGGATGGTAAGCTGAAGAGAAGCGGGCATCTATACCTAGTAGTTTGGTAAGAGCCAACCAGAAACGTGACGTGAACTGAGACCCCCTGTCTGACACAATGACACTCGGCAAACCGAACAGACAGAAAACAGATTCAAAGAACATTCGAGCCAATGAGGGAGCAGTCGGAATGCCTTTGCATGGTAAAAAACGGGCCATTTTTGTGTGCGAGTCTACTACCACCCAAATCGTGTTGTAGATTTGTATTCGTGGTAGATCGGTTATCAGGTCTATGGAAAGTATGCCATGGTTTTGGGGGTATGGGCAATGGTTGTAACAGTCCCAGCGGACGACCCTTCCAAGTCTTGCATTGTGCGCATATAGAGCAGGTGTTAACATATGTCTCCACGTCTCGCTGCATCGATGGCCACCAGCACCAGCGTTTTAACAACTCCAGAGTACGTCGCTGACCTGGGTGGCCATTGATAGGAGCATTGTGGGACCACTCTAAAGCCTGGTTGCGAGAGTCACTGGTGGGGAGGAACAGTTTTCCTTGAACAAAAGGCAACCCATCCTGCATAACGGTATCCCAATCATCCAATACCTGGGGATGTTGTATAACCCATTGGCGTATAGCCGTTATCATAGGCAGAGATGGAGTACAGGTACAAACAACATGGCCTATACCTAGGAGAGTTTCGGGATATGAAGGGAGAGGTATCCCCCCAGGCGAACGGGACAGAGCATCCGCTTTACCATGGGACAACCCCGGTCTGTGTTTGACAAGGAAGTCGTATGCGGCAAAAAAGAGGTGCCAACGAACTTGTCTACTATTGGCGCATTTCAGAGACGCTAGGTCCTGTACGTTTTTATGGTCTGTGTAGACGATGGTCTGATGTTTTGCCCCCAGAAGATGGTGTCTCCAGACCAAAAAAGCATCTCTGATGGCCAGGAGCTCCTTTTCAGTGACTGTATAGTGAGTTTCGGTCGGTGTGAATTTCCTGGAATCGTAGGCCACTGGGTGTAGTGCTCCGGTGGTAGGACAAGGCTGAGATAGGATGGCAAAGGAAGAAGCATCTGCTTCTACGATATACGGGAGCTCTGGATCAGGATGCTGCAGGACTGGGGCCGTGGTGAACAAGGTTTTAAGGGAGTCGAAGGCTGCTTGATGTGCATTGGTCCATATAAATGATACTGCAGGACTGGTTAATGCGGTTAATGGTGCCACAATGGAGGAAAAATTTGCGATGAACCTCCGGTAAAAATTTGCGAACCCTAGAAAGGATTGTAATTGTTTCAATGTAACAGGTACTGGCCAATCTGTGATAGCCTGGACTTTGGATCGGTTCATTGTTAGCCCCCCAGGTGAAATATGGAAACCCAGGAATTCAACTTCGGCTGTATGAAACTGACATTTCTCAGGTTTAGCGTATAACGAGTTCTTCCTGAGTCTTCTGAGTACCTCTCTGACATGAAGGACATGTTCGGCCAATGTTTGGGAGAATATCAGTATGTCGTCCAGATACGCCACGACATAAACATCCAGAATATCACTAAATATATCGTTTACCAATCGTTGGAAAATAGCAGGGGCATTACAGAGGTCAAAGAGCATCACCATGTATTCATACAATCCTTGGCGAGAGCAGAAGGCAGTCTTCCACTCATCACCAGGTCGCATGCGGACTAAATTGTATGCCCCCCGGAGATCCAGCTTGGTTTAGATGGAAGCATTGGTCAACTTGTCTAACAGGGTAGAGATGAGTGGGATGGGGTAACGGTTCTTTATGGTGATCGCATTCAGGCGTCTGTAATCTACACAGGGGCGGAGATCGCCTTCTTTTTTCGGGACAGAAAAAAATGGGGCTGGCCACAGGTGAAGAAGAAGGCCTGATATGACCTAAATGTAAGGCGTGGTGGATGTATTCTTTAAGGGACGTTTCTTCAGATGGTGATAGTGAATATATGCGTCCTTTGGGAAGCGATGCCCCATCAATCAAGTCAATAGAACAATCATACGGTCTGTGAGGGGGCAGTATCTCGGCAGATGTTTTATCAAAAACCGAATGGAAATCATGGTATTCTGGGGGTACTCCTGACAAAGTGGCTCCCACCGTGTGGGTTGTTTTGGGTGGGTCATTCTCCCCTACAGGGGCTAAGTGTAGGCCTCCAAGTGCCCTCGCAGGGTTGTTGAAATCTTCTTCCAGTAAACAAAAATGTTGGCAAATGTCTGATTCAAAAGAAACCTGACCCGTACCCCAGTCGATGAGTGGGTTATGCCTTTTTAACCAGGGAAGGCCTAGGATTATCCCGAACTGTGGTGTGGATATCAGATCAAAGGACAATTGTTCTTTATGGTTACCCTGAATAATCACGTCCATCTGGGCGGTCTGTTGTTTGATCGGACCAGAAATGAGAGAGGACCCGTCCACAGTTTGGACTGGTTCGGGATGTGTCGTGGTCACTAGTGGAAGGTTCAATGCTTTGGCCAGAGATATATCAATAAAGCAACCAGTAGCCCCTGAATCAATAACTATATGTACTGTGTGTGAACACTCCCTATCAGGATGAAGCACTGCCTGAACGACCACTGGTTTTACTGGGCCGAAGGTAGGAACCCTGAGGTTGTGAATGGAGCTCGTCTTGTCCCCCATACTCAAGGACGAGCTTTCTGAAAACCCGAGGACTTGTTCTTCGGGCGTCGTGGGCACTCTTTGACGAAATGACCACTGAGTCCACAATAGAAGCATGCGTTGTCGGTTCTCCGACGCTCTCTTTCGGTCTGAGTGATGGGACTTCGTAGACCTCCTATTTGCATGGGTTCACTTGCACCATCTGGCGGAGAGGGCAAGGGTTTACCTGAAAAACCAGATTCCGCCCGACGTTCGGTCTTCCGAGCGTCTACCTGGAGAGTTAGGTCTACTAGTTCGGGATATGCATCAGGAAGGGAAGGGATGACGGAAAGAGCGTCCTTCATAGCGTTACACAGACCTTTGTAAAATACCACAGCTTTCTTGTTTTCAGGCCATGAAGTCTCAGCTGACAATTGGTTGAAGTGTGTGATGTATTCTGTTAAGGTTTGTCTGCCTTGGGATAGTTCTAGGAGCTCTAGATCCCGGGACTGGGCTTTGTACCTGGTATCGAATACTTTGGCTAACTCGCTCACCAGGAGATCAAAATCGTAAAGGGCTGGGTGGTTGTTCTCAAGAAAAGGATTAGCCCAGGTAGCTGCAACCCTGGTCAAATGGAATAGCAAAAAGGCAGCTTTTGTGGTGGAATCATGGAACACCAGTGGTCGGCAAAGAAAGTGAAGTTTACACTGATTAATAAAAGTGCGATATTTTCTAGGATCTCCCTGCAACTTCTCAGGAGGTGCCAATGGAAACTGAGTAGGTAACACCACGGGAGTAGGTGGTGTAGGAGGTACAGAGGGACCCGGTGTTGGTGTTGCCTGATCGCCAAATTCGGCATCTACCGGTAACGGGTTGCGGGTACTTTGGATATTATCTAAGCGATGATGTATCGCGGTTGTGGCAGCCGCCACTTCGGTTCTAAGGGATGCAACAGCTTGCATTAGAGCGGCCACAGGGTCCCCGGCAGTGGGTTCCATCGTCTGGACGACCAAAAAAAGGGCTTCACAGTCTGTCAAGACTTGATGGTCGTGTAGCCGATGAAACCTCTGTCCCCAAGTACCACTCGAGCAAACAAGAAATTACTGCCCGAGCGGTCCTTGAGGCCACAGGTGGTGGATTTTCGTCCGCCGGAACCAGGAATGCCAGAAGATGCCCCCTATGACCACTGTAAGGCAAACACGAAGTTAGGTCATAAACACAGAACCCCAGACTTGTATATCAATATGTTATAAGTCTACAATAGGGCTTACCCTTAGGAGTTGGTCGGGACCCAATAATGGTGTAAGGATGTTTATCAGAGGCAGCCGGCAAGGGTGACGACCAGATGACAGTTTGGTAATGCACTTAGTAGGATGAAATAACCACCTTACGTAGAAGCCAGAAACCGTAAGTCAACCAATTGAAAAGTGCGTAATCCAAGAACAAAGTTCATAACAAAAGGGCAATCCAATAGCAGTCCAGGGACGGAAATGTGGTCGAACCCAGGAGAGAACAGTTTCAGCAGTATAGCAAAGGAGTAAGTTCCAGACAAAGGTACTGTGAAGGAAGAAGCCAAATCAGAGTCCAAGATCAATCCGAGGTCAGTGGTAGTAGTATGTAATCCGTAATGCGCCCAACAGGATCAGCTGTGAAGCGCTGGCGGGCAGTCAACGCGTCACTTTTGAACGCTGACTAATGATCACGTGACTCATCATCCGTCACATGATCGAACGTGCTGAAGGAGGAGCTCCCAGGTGCCGGCAACGGAGACGTTGTAGAATGCCCGTGGCGCGTCTCCATGGCAACTGCCAACGCCGGAATGGAAACCAACGCTGGGATGGCAAGAACCGGCGTCGCTGACCTTGTCCCATTCCTTGCCGGCAGGCCTGCAGGGGAGAGTATGTCCTGGCATGTATTTCGGTGGTGATAGTGGGGGCTGTATTTTGGGATGTGTCCATGGAACGCGTGGATGAAGATGGGGGCGGGACAGCAATGTAGCTGAAGTGGATCTCAGCAGATCTTGATCGTAGAGCTGGAAACTCCAGATGGAAAGCGATGGCGTTCAGTTTTGAGCGGAAGTGAAGAACTGCAGAGCCCGTAGAACTGAAGGTTGAGCGGGGAGGCTCCTGCGGTTTAACGGCAGTAAAGGAAAACTACCGTGGCAACAAGTCCTTAGGGTAATCCAAATAAGTAGAAAAAGAGTACAAAGCCGAGGTCTGGTAATGAGAGTTTAGAGTCAAAGGTTCACGGAGGGTAGTCCGAGGAAGGCAAACAGTGCCGTAGGCGGGCTACAAAAAGGCACGTAGTAACGTACAATTAGCAGCAACGAAGTTGCCGCGGCTGAAGGCTTTAAGGAACAAAGGAGCGTGGCTTACGTGTAAGCGAAGCACGTCCAATCAGCTGACTAGCATGTTTACGTGACCTGAAAAGTTTCCAAGGCAACTTGTAACGATGCCAAAACGGAGTCCATGGTTGGGAAGTTCTTCGTAAGAAAGCTCTTTGCTGCCGTAGTGTAATACAAACTTAGAATTCTGAACTTCAGCTTGCGTTGCATCTAGATAGAAATGTGATTGCTAGCATGTGCCACACTCAGGATTCTGAACTTTAGCTTGCGTCGCATCTAGATAGAAATGTGATTGTTAGCATGTGCCACACTCAGGATTCTTAACTCCGGCTTGTGTCGCTTCTAGATAAAAATGAGATTCTTAACATGCACCAAACTTAGAATTCCGAACTTTAGTTTGCGCCGCATCTAGATAGAAATGTGATTGTCAACATACAACATACTTAGAATTCTGAACTTTAGCTTGCGTCGCATCTGGAGAGAAATGTGATTGTTAGCATGTGCCACACTCAGGATTCTTAACTTCAGCTTGCGTCGCATCAAGATAGAAACATGATTCTTAACATGCACCAATCTTAGAATTCCGAACTTTAGCTTGCGCCGCATCTAGATAAAAAATGTGATTGTCAACATACAACAAACTTAGAATTCTGAACTTTAGCTTGTGTCGCATCTGGATAGAAATGTGATTGTTAGCATGTGCCACACTCGGGATTCTTAGCTTTGGCTTGCGTCGCATCTAGATAGAAATGTGATTCTTAACATGCACCAAACTTAGAATTCCGAACTTTAGCTTGAGGCGCATCTAGATAGAAATGTGATTGTCAACATACACCAAACTTAGAATTCTTAACTTTAGCTTGCATCGCATCTAGATAGAAATGTGAATGTCAGCATGTACCGCACCTAGATGGAATCCCATAATTGCAAGGACAGCAATGCCAACTAACCAACCAACTAACAATCTCATCCCTCTGCATACACCTCTCAAACTCTAACCAAACACAACCACAAGCCTAAAAACGCAGCAATCCGCACAAACTTCACAACAATGCAACAACAAAACAAACCACACATAGACTTGCACAACAGCACACGGTGACTACCGACCGTAAAACACCCCAAGCCCAGCCAACGGACCCACCGGGCTGAGGCTGCCAACAGCACATCACTGCACTCTTGCACTTTTCCAGCTTAATCCCACTAACCCACCCCCTCTCCTCCCCTTTTCAGAGCCGCCAGAGCACCAGGGGACCACTTCGGTGGTGATAGTGCGCGGTACAAATGTCCTTTAACATTAACATAAACATAACCTATTTCCTCCATTGGTCACAGTAACCAAATTGGCACAACATCTATCTCTCAGATTAGTTAATGGATTATTTACCTGCCAGTTCATGATTAAGCAGTTATGATCACTCAAGGTTGTAAATTGAACACGAAATTTAGTGACGTCAACAATCATCTCTTGATTAACATAGATGTAGTCGATGATTGCTGTTATCTCACCTCTATGCCATGTAGGTTGGAGGGAAATGTCATCTGCAAATGTACCATTTAACATCTGCAGACTTCGCAAACTAACAAATTTATTCCAGGCCTTGAGTCTGTTAGTGTGTACAGATCTCCCTGGACAATGCAAATTTAAATCCCCTGCTAAAATAACAAAGGAAACCGTACTATCAAGGCATACTAAATCGAGTAAGTGATCCACGTCTCTCAAGAAAATGTTATCTGAGATACCAATATATGTTTATAAGAGCATATGTTGCAGTACCTACTTTTAGTTGTATCATCTGTAAAAAGGGATTGGGAGAAATCCAATGCTCTGATGTGAATGATGAACTTTGCCTTACACCTATTAAGAGCCCAGATGTAGGCCTGCCACGATTCTTTTTTTCGGCCGGATTCAGGTGTACATCATAGTTGTCTCAAGTTGGAGCTGTTGTGAGCCATGTCTCCTGAAACATGACAATATCAACATTTTCCAAGTTTGGATTCCGACCATTCGTCAAGTGATTGAATCCTCTCGTGTTCCAACTAATAAGAGAGATTGTGGCTTGTTCCGATGATTGGCTTAGTTAATGCATACCTTGACTATTAGATTAGATCCCATTAGATTCCCGCAGAGTGAAATCACCATTTTTCGGACCAATTTTCTGTAACCTAGATGCACACAATGAGGAATCTGGTAGATGAGTTGGTGCTGAGATTTTAGATGTTAGATTATTCACATTTAGAATGAAACCCAACTCATACAACTGATTCTTTGCTAACCAGATTGTGTTCAGAACAACTCTCGAGTTTATCCACAATCTAACTGATGATAGAGAATGTGGGTCCTCAAATTCCACTAATTGAATATCAGCAGAGTTTATGTTCTCTAGCTCAGGTATTTCAGAGAAAATTGTTAAAATAGACTTCCGATTCAAATCGTACTGGACACATGCTGGTGGACGACACAATAAAACTAATGAGTGCAAAGCTGGTCGTTTAACATTCACAGTTGCAGACTTTTTTTGGCTGGGAACCAATTGATTGAATAGCAATAGAAGCCGAGGCTTCCCGAGCTTTGATGTTAGTACAGTTTGCAATAGCAGTTTCTATTAAACTGTAGATCTCTGGAGCTAAAGTGGATATTAAGCTCGAGCCCTGGGGTTCAAGAGGTAGGTTTGTTTTGTTCTGTTCAGTAGAGGTTGACTTAGACGCTACATCAGATTGTTGTTCCAATATAGCAGAAAAGTTCACAGAAGCTTGAGGTATAGCACAGCCTGTGGGATGTATTGTGTCTCTGGTGGCTGCATACACAGATGTTGATCCTTCATCCAATGATGGTAAATGAGGATCTTAGTGGTGGAGCCTTTACTTCTGCGAGGGTTGAGCTGACATGTAGGCATCCACAGCATGCCTAATCTCTTTCCTGTGCAGTTCTATCGTATGTTGAGACAGGCCAACTGGGATGGCATGCCGATCATCTTGGTGTTTACTTGTCAAATCTAAAGTAGTCTTAGCGGACACAGTTCTGACTTCATCCCTTTTGGTTACATCTTTAGCTAAACTATCAGCCGATCTCTGGGCGCTGACATTGTTTTTACGTGCTTGTGCCTGCAACTGGTATTTTTGGGAGATCGCCTTTGAAACTAATGATCCAGATTTTTTTAAGGGTGCTATTTTGTTATTCAGTTGATTAGAACAGGTTGTGTGAACAAGGCTTGAGGAGGTGGCATTTCTTGTGTTCATGGTCTGCTCAGTGTTTTGCATATGGTTATTGATGGTTATTGATTTCCCCTGCCTTTTTGGATGATGTAACCTCAGTTTCATTCTCTTCCAAGCTTGTATATTTTCCTTTTCCCAGTTTAGTTTCTGTTTCTTGACTTGTGATATCAGGTTGTGGGACGATAGATGGATTTTTCAAAAAGATAGAGGCAATTTTCAGGACTGGTGTTATCACTCTAATAATATTTGCCAGTGTTGTTGATACGTTTATTTGTTTCTTGGATTTGGTGTTCAAAATTATAGGGGCTATTTTGAGACCAGCCATCAGAGTTCCTGGTACCTTTGTCAAAGATAACTCGTTCATGTGTTTTTCGGTTTGAGAGCTTCTCTATTCAGTCACAAGTCCAAGTTTTTTTTTTATTTGTACCTCTTTCACCCCCCTCATCTGATGCTTTTCTTTTACAACTTTTCCTTGTTTGTCTCTACTCGTATCAGTCATTGTGTGCTCACACAAGTTTGGTTCAACTGTTGACAGGCTCATGTCCACCAAAACCGGTTCTGTGTTATTAGATTTCTTTAGGAACATTTGAGAGGTAGTAATCCTGTGCTTAAGTTTTATCTGATTTTTCCATTTATTTTTCTCTTCTTTTTGTAGACTGATTTTATCTTTTAATCTTCGTTGCCGCCTTGCTTCCCTCTTCCTTACTTTCTTTCTCGTTGTAGAGGCAGCTTGTACAATTACCCCTGGATTTTGTACTTGACCAGAGGTGCAGATTGATGAGTCAATTTCTTTTGCTTGTTCCCCTAATTTTTGGGTTTGACCAAAGGGCAGGTTGATGGTGACATCATTTGTGTATCTCCATCTTGAAAATCTTTGTCCACGTTGGCTAGTTTTCTGAACTCTTCCAATATGGATTCAGAAAGTGGAGTATCGTCCATTTTCGAGGTATGATCAATATTTGGAGGCGCATTTCAATTTTGTTGATTCAAAAGACACAACTGTGCCAAAATCTCTTGATTCAATTTCCTATCCGATTCCTCCAGTGCACCATTTGTTGCTAGTGATCGCTGAATTGCTTAGAGATCTAGACCTTGTTTTGTTATTTCTAGGTTCAGGTTCTGCAATGACTGTTTGAGATCTGTGTTGACAACGTGGCAACAACTACCTGCTGCCCCATTCATTGTGATTACATCTCTTATTTATTCAAGGAGGGATCCAGTTTGGGACTGTACTTCACCCTTTAGTATTTAAAAAACAGAGACTAAGGAGTTTAGGACGTAATTTAGTGCACTCAAGGTGTTATCGTTAGGATGCGCTCTATCTTGAGGAAACTCCATTGGTCGATCTCGGGCATTCATGGCAGTTTGTATTTCCATTACATTTCCCTCATCTGTGATTATGGAGAGGTCACGCATTAATTCAGGTCGAGATAGATTTAATTTGCCCAACACATAATCACTGGAATCCAGTTCTGTTTGAATAGCCAATTTTTTTCACCAAAATGTTTCTCGATTTTCTTTTGTATTTTTGAGGTGGTAACAGTGAATTCCAGTCCCTTTTTCCAATTATCCATCATTATGGATTCAACTTCTGAGGTTCCAGTTAGTCTCTCAGGTGCGGAGTGAATAGTTTCCGCAAGAGCTTGAGCTGTTTCTTGGGGATCCACAATGGGTGGCGGACAATTGTCTTTATTGTTAATGATTATGCTCTCTGTGCCACCAACATTGCTCTCATGGAGGATTTCAACATCATCCCATTCAGGAGCTTTAGGATCATCCAATAAGGGATTGCTACGCAGCTTCATGTTTTACTATGATTTGGATGATCTAATTTGGCAATTTCTTCTTCAAGTGGGAGACACTTGGAGCTGTAGTTCCACCCACTTGGGCTCACAAAAATAAAATAATCAAAAGGCGTGCCAATAAAATATAATCTTATATACTAGCTTTCAACCTTCAATATGTCAAACATTTGAATAGGAGACGTCTCAAAAGAACAGTCAGAACAAAGAAAAACTGGTTGCAGCAATTAACTGTTTTATAAGTGAACAGCGTGCAAGAGTCATGGACCAGAGGTTGTTCACTCTTCAGAATAACCTTCGACTCGTGCACTGCAAAATGCCAACAGCTCAGAGTCACCACATAAATTTAGGACATAAACAGTTTTGTTTTTATGAAAATTGTAAGAATATTTGTGTTAACTCGAGCGGCTCAAAGGCAAAAGACCACAGTCGCCGCACAAGTGTGTGAGGAATGATTCAATGTTTCACAGACTCCAATAGTGATTAATGTGACTCGGGCGGCTCAAAGGCAAAAGCCCACATTTACCGCGCAAGTGTATGAGGAACAGGTCAATGCCTGAAAAGTCTGGAAGGATCGCGGCTCGAACTGCAGTTTAGTGGAATCAAATGGAGTCGAATGGCGTATTTTGCGAGCACATGGAATTTAGGCTAGCCCTGGGCAAATAAGATTGCTAGTGTTTATAGTCAAAGTCCTTGTTACCTGCTAGTTATAATAATCTGCTAAACGGGAGGTCATAAACAGAGCCTACCCGTCCCCCGCCACACGGCAGCTCGGACTGCTCAGACTGCCATCACTCCGCTCGCGGTTAAAATGGGTAGTTGTAGCTGTAAACTGCAGCTCCTCCTAGTTTGAATGGCACTGTAGAAAGACTGGTCAAAAGAAAAAACCAAGTGACAGACTGCTCAGACTGCCTTCACTCGCCTCCACTCCGCTCCGCGGTTAAAATGGGTAGTTGTAGCTCCTTCTAGTTTGAATGGCACTGTAGAAAGACTGGTCAAAAGAAAAAACCAAGTGACAGACTAGTCAGATTGCCTTCACTCGCCTCCGCTCCGCGGTTAAAATGGGTAGTTGTAGCTGTAGCCCCTCTTAATTTGAATGGCACTGTAGAAAGACTGGTCAAAAGAAAAAACCAAGTGACAGACTAGTCAGATTGCCTTCACTCGCCTCCGCTCCGTGGTTAAAATGGGAGTCACATTGACATAAAATCACATCATGTGGGACACCGACAGGGAACGCAGAGTTAAGATGATCATCACTTCCCACATCTTCTGAATTTCAGCGTTTTGCTGCGTTAAATCTGATCACCTTAACATTCTCTTAATTCATGTTTTTTCACTGTACATAGAGTCAGAGAGTGCCATGCAATATTTTGCTTACCTAGGGAAGGTATGCCAGGATCTGCTGGGCTATTTTATATAAAAACTCCTAGTAGATCAGGAGTGGCTCTGCTAGCAAGCTTTGGCATGGCACAATCTGCCTCTTAAGGTATCAGTGGCAAGATGGGTGTGGTTACCACTATATATGTACCCTGCATTCCATTCTGACTTCACGAATGAGGGTGTCGAGTAATGGAGTATGACAGGGTCAGTGGCTTGGAAAATATCAAGGGGTGGCAGGGACCCTCCCAGCCTACGGTAGGTGGCCTACCAGGGCAGATCCTATCCCAAAGGCAGGGTGAGAGAGTTGGTGGGGAGAGCTTCTACGCCAGGAGTCTAATCTGTGAATTCTGATTGATGTAGAATTGCCAGTGGCACCATAGCTGTGAGCAGTGGTGAAAAGGGGTTTGAACCACCTCAAACCCCTTAACTGCTTCATTCTGCTGTGATCTGCACAATGCAGGGCCCAGGCTACTATCTTATTGGTGCTAACTGACATGGATTAGGCAAACCATGCATGCATAGGTCTTAACCAACATCTAACTACAAATCGCATCCGCTACAGAATGCTGTAGCATGTATGTATGATCACTTTGTGCTCGCTGAACTGCCAGTTTCCCCAAACTGTCCTGACACAGGGTGTCTGACACACCCAACTCACCAGCAGGATCTTCAGCAGCACCCAGCGCTTCTTCCCTAGCCCGCTATCCCTCACGCTCCACTGGTCCAGCTGACTAGCCTTTACACAGCACCACAGAAAAACACAGCGGGTTGTCATTTGCAAGAGAACACGCTAACCATGTGCACGGATGAACTAAAGAGAGGTTTACAAGCCTGAAATGGACAAGAAGATGGAAACAAAAGTCTGAGATCATCAACCTAGTGTAGGACTCCACCACTTGAAAGAAGTGTATTGTACAGTACAATTGAGGAAGTTGGATACAAATGGCACTCTTTCATGTCTCACAGCCCAAGGCACTGATGGGGAAGGGGGGTCTGCAGAATTATTTATGTTTTAAAAATCACTACATTCATCAGCAATAAACGTACAGTTGTAGAGGACAGAACTGTGCCCAGAAAAATATACACCCACACTAAAGAAAGGCATAACAGATATTCACCTTCCTGGTCTCAAAGAAAGGTGGGGCCGACAGCCCAATGGGCAGGGCAGTTTATAGAGGGGGGCTAGGAGACTGCATTCTTTTATGGTATTTTAGCAGGCGGGTAGGCTATTTTCTTGGTTTGTTGGAGGTTTTCAGGTGATCAAATGAATGACTCCATATCATTTGAACACCACTACGTTTTTTTGTGTGTTTTATTAACGTGAAAGCCGAGGACTGGAGAACTGAAGTCGCCTTGCCAAACTATGTTGTTTACTGTTGTGAGATGCAACAGGGTGATTGTCGGATTGGTGGAACAAACCACTAGTAACAATATGTCAGTTGAGAGGGCTCTAGAGGAAAAGTTGTGGAGTTGCAGGACATCAGTTAGAGCTGATTTAGGGAAATCGCTGTTTGAATTGATGAGAGGCAAGGAGCCCAACACTGTGTTAAATCCGGTATAGGTGAATTGAAGTAAACCAAGGGTTGGATGCGGTGGAGAGTTGGATCATAGGAAGGCTGACCGTCCGTTGCAAGTATGAGCGGCACCTTGTGATTTGGTCAGGATAAAGAAAGGAAGAGTGGTGAGAAAGAGGGAATCAAAGTACACCAAACCTGTGAGAGTTAAGGAGGTTTTCAAAAATGCTGTTAGGATTCAAGATGGTTCCATATGGAATCTGGATCGAGTGAGTAGATGGAGATGGCATGGAGTGACAATGGGTGTTGAGGACGGTGAAGGAGTAAAGCGCAATGGTAATGAGATTTTTGATGAAGATGTAATGGAAGAGTGTTGGTAGTGAAGAAGAGAGAATTGCATTAGTTCTGGAGAACTGGGAGAGAATAATATGACTGAGACGATAGGTGTCTCGAGAGGAAGGGTCAGAAAACCCCTGGCTTGGTCAAGAGACTACATCATGGACTGATACTAGTTACTTGTTATTTACATTGTGTGAAAGGTTATATACCTTGTTATTAGTTTGTTAGGTTGGGAAGGGTAGCGTTCTTTCTCATTTGTCTGCGCTCCACTCCGGTATGCGTGTTGGATGAAATATGGAGTGTGTTGAGGTGTAGTGGAATGAAAGGCTTGTGTGGATGAGAGGACGGTTGAGAGTGGATGCGGAGGGAGCACAGGGTCATTGGTGAGAAAAAAAAGGGAGTAAACCTTACCTCTGGCTCTTGAACAGACACAACAACAGGGTCTGCTTTTTCAATCTGACACTCAGGTCTAAAATTCCTCTTGTACCAAATATGCCATAACCACTGAAAAATTAGTTTCTTTAAGGAAACAGAGGCCCCTTTCCTTCAACACTGTCATGTTCCACTAGAAACTACGTTACCCACCACTTTCCCACATGCAGCCTTGAATTTCAGCACCAACTTTGCATGCTCCAAAAATGTAAAGCCATAAGTGAGAAGACCCGGCAGTCCTGTTATTGTTTGGAATTCTGGCACTTGGAGTTTTCTTATATTTTAAATGGGAAAGAAAAGCTAAATGCCCAGAAAGCAACGGGATAAGAACAGGCTTGAATGGCTTTCTCACGCATGGCAAGCAAGAGCTCTGCACATACACCCTTAGATTCAGTACCAGCTCCTGGAGCTCCAAGCTGCCCATCTGACAGCGTTAGTGCATGCCAGTGGGATGATCCGCTTTCGCACTGGCCTTGGGGAATACACCCTCCCATTCACAGCCAGCCTTAGGGTAGGGCGTGCCCGGTGATCGCCGGGGGCGCCAATAGTCCTCCGCCATGCCAGCCCAGGGGAGTCTTTCAAAAGCATCAGCACCCTATTGAGATGATTACCTCCCAGCTCGGGTGGCATTTTTTATTATAACAGGGGGCTCATGCATTAGCACGAGTGCCCTAGTCCAATGATTATGACTCCCAGCTCAGACATAAAAAAAAATGTGCAACCCCCACCCGCATTGACACGGGTCGGTGAGGGAGGCAGGGTCGGACTGGGACAAGAAATAGGCCCGGTCACCCAAAAGAAAGTGGCCCACCCCTCATGACCCTTGCCCTCTGATGACATCACCAGAAGTGATGTCTTGGGAAGAGATGAAACACGACCTTTCACCCCTTAACAAAACCGGAAGTGGCATCAAATAGCATTGTTCCTAAGTACACTAAATTACTGTGAATCCAAGCAGACGTCCAAGGCCAAATGATATGTTATTGTATAGCACTTACGCTTAAGCTCTTTATTATAGAATAAATATGCATACAATATCACCCAACCTGTGTTGGTACTTATTTATCGACCTAAGAAGGATGAAAGGCTTTTTGAAAGAAAACAAATGTAAAACAAAAAAATATATATTTTCCATTTTTTTTTCCCAAACTGGCCCAGGCATGACCAGAAACTGGGGGGGTGGGGTGGGAGATGCCAAATTTTTCTTAAACCATTTGGTCACTGCCCCCATTTCAGATAGAAAGCCTGCAGCATCCGTCCGCCAGACTGCCACGGGCACCGGCTGGAAAGTTTAGGCTCCGACCAGGACTCGCCTGACCCCAGCCTTCTCTCCCTCCTCCCAGCTGGCATCGGGTCACTTGCGCATGCGCGAAGTGTTACCAGGTGCTGGGGACGGGGTGTGAGTTGGTGGGGGGCGTTTGTTTGCGGTAGGGTAGCTGTTGGTGTGGATTGGTGGGGTGTGGTTGTTTGCAGTTGGGTGGCTGGTGGTGTGGAATTGGGGTGGTGGTTGTTCGTGGTTTGGTGGCTGGAGGTTCGTGTGGAAGTGTGGGTTGGTCGCAGTGGGTGGGCGGCAGCCAGCCCCGGCTCCAGGAATTTTCATCTGGGTGGGCCAGGGTTCTGACCAGGGGGGCCCACATTTCATTGGGTGTGGGTCTAGGAGTACCCTAATCAAAGTGCTTGCGTGAATCCAGATTTCCCATTTGCACTGCTCTATAAAAAACAGTATATAGCAAAAGAGAAGCAAGGCAAATAGTGTTGCAACTACAATCTACCTATCTTCCCTTCCCATCTGCTCTCCCCTTTCTGTTACATCTGATCCTCCTTCACCTTTCACCGTCCAGACACCTTCCTGCAGCTGCCTAACCACCGTTCCCATTTACCTACCCTTCCACCTATTCACAATAGCACCCAGCACACCTTTTCTTGGCCTGGCTTGGGAGAATTGAGGGTGATGCCTCCTCATCTTCCTCTGAGAGGGTGAGCAGTGAGGCCCCCAGTCTTTGTACCATCTCAGATGGTGTCTGCCCAACAAAACCTTCCTGAGCACTGTGGCTACTCCCAGCAGACTCTGGAGGAGATGCTTGTGCTCCCTCCATCTTGATGTTCAAGATATACCCCCCTAAACCCCAGAATACTGAAGCAAGGAATAGGAGATTTTATTTCCTACAAAATTACATTTTTTTCAAACTAATTTTTATTTTCAAGAACAGAATATACCATGCCCAATCAATACAGGTAGCCTTGTTGATTTCAACAATATTTAGATCACAAAAACATATTCTCCAATAGCATACACATGTATACAATCCTCCCTTCACCCACCCAGTCCACAACCCCCCTCCTTTCTAACTGATCCCCTACAGTAGTCCCATTCTCAATGTTTCCCATCAATGGTTCATGTCCAAAATTGTTACATTTGAAACACAAAATGTTAGATTTTGTTGCATTTTTTCAAACATTTTAATTGAGTTGAGAGTGCAAGACAGTGCTAGGGCTGCATCAGGAGGGAGACGGTGCTGGTTGAGGGAGTTTCTGGCATCCTGGTATTGCTCCTGGTGGGGCCTGGCATGAAGGAGAGGGCCTTGCTCCCCTGCCATGGCCTTGTACATCATTGTCTGGTACATACTGTTGATACACTGGTTATAATATGCAATTGTCCATGATGTCTCTTTGCTTGATGTGTGTGTGTGCGTGTGCGTGTGCGTGTGCGTGTGTGTGTAAAATGCTCAGGATCACACAATTTGGTTAAGTGGTAAAGCCATCATTTCAGACTAGCTTGAAATTTAGATACTACACATCTTCTGAGCTCACGTTGGTACAAATATATGTTGAATTTTAGCTTTGAATACCTAAAATAATGCTCAATTATATACAGATTACTTTAAAAATGCACAAGTCACATGATTAGAAACATGTTGATGAAAAGATTAAGGGGGGCATTTTGTTTTGAATTATAAACTGCATAGAGCAGAATTCTCCTGTTTGCACTTTTTTGCAAAAAGGGCCATTCATTAATTTTAATTGTTTCCACCAAGTACTGGAAAAGTAAAGAGTAAAACACAGGCGAAAATCGCCTTTGCTCTTTACTTTACCACTACGTGTCTGGAAAAGTGTAAATCACTTCCACAATTAACGATTGTGGGAGCCATCCACAATGGATTCCTTGTGACTCTGTCCACTTTTGCCTGGTGTAAAGGTCAGGCAGATCCCATAGGAATCCATTGGTTTTCTGCCAACATAAAAATATATGCTGGTGGAATACCAATCAGATTTGGCAGGGGGACCTGGTTAAGTTTGATCTGCTCTCCAACTTCGCCTATCAAATCATACAAAATCCTACAGTTTATAAAAAAGTGGAGCTAAATGCATTTAGTGCCACTTCTTCCACTCCGCTTGACCTGGAAAATAATCCCCTATGACTGTAGCTTTATTTTCCCCATCCTGAATGGAAGCCTATAAACTCCAGCATAGCAATTAATGAGAACTTTCAAAAAGTCTGATACAGCCACAAAGTGAAATGAAATGCATGACAAGGTTATTGTTTCAGACAGCTTGTTCTGTATCCCCTTAATTACTAATCACCCAAACAGCTTCTTAAAACCCTATATAATTTTTTTTGTTTAATGTGCCACAGCAATGGTCCCTGCCTTTTTACCTTTTTTCATCTTTCATTTATTTCTAAAGCGCTAGGACAGTGGGCCGGAAGGCATAAGAGCGCTGACATTACATACAATAAAAACATAGAGCTCAGAGAGGCCTCAGGAGAAACCTGAGGGAAACTAGTGGAGGACAAGGATCAATTTACTTGAAAAGAAAGGTGTTCAGGACACGTTTGAACCTGGGAAGACTGGCACACAGCCTCAAATCAGGCAGAAGAGTATTCCACAAGTGAGGAATTGCGGCTGGGAAGCATCCATTTTGCACCTGTACCAGCTTGGCCTTTGGGGTGAAAAGCAACCCAGTGTTATTGGATCTTAGATTACGCCTGTTAGATAGCCACTTCAAATGTGCTGCCATATAAGAAGGGCTTAGTCCATACATGCAAGCATGTGCAATGCAAAGGGTATGGAACTTGATTCTCTTTCTAATGGGGAGCCAATGTAATGCTCTGCATGCTGTTGAAATATGATCTGTCTCACGCATACCAATAACGAACCTCACTGCGTTGTTCTGCACAACTTGCAGACAATTGAATTCTCCTTTGCCTACCCCAAGTAGACTGCTGGCACAGAAGTCTGGGTGGCGCACAATGAGCGCCCTGGATAGGGTGGCACAACTGGAGGCCTCAAGGAATGGTCTGGTTTGTGCCAAAAGTGTATTGTAGTATGTTGAGTTAGAGACTAGGCCACTGATATGTGACCTCATTGAGAACTACTGGTCAATAGTGATCCCCAAGGTTTTTACTTTTTTCAAAGTGGGGAGCAGACTGTCTACAATTTGAAAGAATCAATAGGACTGATCAAGCTGGCGCCACTTGGGGCCGGTGCCCAGGATAATATTCTCAGTTTTTGAGTTATTCAGGGCTAGACCATTATACAGCATCAGCTGGATTTTAGCCGTATGTGACATTAATGACCTCAGTGTCTTTGGAGTGGTCAACTGATAAAGGGAAAAGGCACAGTATCATCAGCATATCATAGCACTTCCTGTTGTAAATAATCTGCCTCTGAGGCACGTTAAAAAGAAACAATCTCAATGGTAGGGCCTGTTCAGCCATGCTATTTGCATTTAAGGGGAGAGAGTAGAACAGGGGGTGGGGGGAATTGGCATTTTAACCTTGTCCAGATGTTAAATTCACCTCTGATGGCACTCTTTAGAAAATATTGAAATACTGCTTTTTAGTTATAAAATATGTGCCCTTTTATACTTTGCCTGCAACATTATAGAAAACGCTCTTCTTTTATGTTATTTTACGGGTGTTCATGTTTAATTTCCTGCACTGCATAAACACCTAGCACCCAGGATTTACATCATGCTTTCCAAACAAATCCCACAACAAGCATTACATATTCTGTTTGCATGCAAATTCAGTAAAGTTACTCAAACAGAATGAGGTTATCAAGTCAGTACCTATCAGTTTGAATCACGAAATGTTCTGGCAGAATAGACTAGGCTTCCAAACAAAGATACATTCTATTTAAGTTGCAGCCCCACTGGTAAGTATGCATGAGAAAATCTGAAACTGGTCACTACTTGCCAACCTAGCCTTATCATTTTCAGGTAGGGCCTTGGACCAGCACAGTGAGGTGCAGCTTGATTCCCTAGGCATAGCAAGCAATACACCCACATCTGGGCATATACACATTCACTTAGGGAGACAAACGGAAGCCAACATGCATTGGCAAAGCCAACAGCTTGGGATTTTGATTAGGCATGGATAGGCATTTGCCAGGCACTGCCATATGGGTACCACATGCGGGTACCAAATGGCCATAAATGGCAACAGCTGGAAAACTGGGCATATGATTGCATTGCCTGGCAAATGTCGACTGATACCTATGCACAAGCAAAAACTGATGGAATGTGATTGCTTGTTTAAGACAAGACTTTAGTGCACTGTCACTGAGGCATTGACAAATATATTGAAAATCAACTGGCTGAAGACACGCATTAAGAGAACCAGGAGTTCATTTACAGAGGCAATTAAGTAATTAAACACTCAAAAGAATGCTTAGATATAACACTGGCAGGCCCTATACAGCAACACATTTGGTGTTAGTTTGTGATAGAGCTTGCTCAAAGAGTTCTAGAAAGGTTGGGTTTTGGTGATGAGGCATTAACATAGCCGTGGCTAGTTATTAGGTGGGTAAATGACCAGACACCCCCATCGGGTGTGCGTTTCTCCTCACATTTTATTGCAATCCCATCTGTGTTTCACAGCATGTGTTCTGGTTGCACCTAACAGGTAAAAAGTCTCTGAATCAATTAGAACCACTGTCATTGCTCTGGCCAGGCTCCCATACCATTGTTTGCATATCAGACTTGGCCCTGTCACTAATATCAGAAGCCCGTCGCAAACTGCTAGACCACAGGGCCTAAAAATGCATGTGGTTACTTGTGTTCCAGTGCAGATGGAACACAGCCTAGCAATTGATATTGAACTGCACATTTTGGTGGCAGCACCAAAAAGTAATTTGCTAATGGCTTGCCCCCTTCTGTAATGGCACATACATACTACAGAATTATGGCATGGAAATGTTGCGCAGAGAAACGGTAGTGGTAATGTTTAATTCAAAGCCTTGCATCTATCACTTTTTGATTTTACTAAACTCTTCCCCTCCAGAATTAAATGTATGTTACTACCAATCTTATCTTTTCACTTGTACTCAAGTAGTTAATGCAGCAGAATATATACTTTGAATTTAATTTGTAAGAGCCACCAGTCAGTTGACGCACCTTCTGCAGAAATCTGTGTTCAAGCAACTTTAACTGTCATTTATATTGTTTGATATAATTAACCATTTTATTAAGCATGATGTGAAAAACCACTATGTTCCCACAAAAAATAAACATACTTTAAATTACAGAAACCAAAATTGTGATTTTAGGTTTGAGAAAATAGTTGTAGGCAGCCTGCTTGAATATGTGTGCTACCTCATTTAGAGTTGTGAATGGCCCTCCATCTCCCGGGTCATTTGTACTTTCATAGCTGTGGGGCATAAATCATTGTCTAGGGCAAGAAAACAAATCCTGGCTGGGCCTCCTGCAGTTCAGCCTCTCAGAATGATGTCTCTGAGGTTGCTGATGAATGTTTAGAGTGACATCCACCCTCCACTACCTTGGTTACTAATGGCGTATTACACCACTGACATGACCTCCTTTGTAGGGGGGGCCAGAGGCTGGCTCTGGGGGGGCCTGGCCCCCCTGCTGGAGCCGGGCCTGGCGGCAGCGCGTGGTGCCTCACCTGAAGCGTATGTGTAGGCGTACGGGCTGGGGTCTTGCGGGTCTGCGTGCCGGTCTCCGGGCTCGCTGGGTGGTGTGGGTTTGGGGTGTTCTGACTGTTGGTGTGGATTCATAGCTCTCAACTCACACGCTTTTGGCGGGTGTCACCCGCCTTTTAAAGGGCTGACTCACTCGCCAAGCCTCCTGCACGCCCATGCATTCCAATGGGATTCTCACCCGCCAAAAACAAAATCGGGTGGTTTCACCCACCTTTGCAACACAAATGGTTGAGAGCTATGTGGATTGGTGGGGTGTGGTTGTTTGTGGTAGGGTGGCTGGTGGTGTTAAATTGGGGGTAATGGTTGTTTGTGGTTTGGTGGCTAGTGGTTTGTGTGGAAGTGTGGGTGTCGCTCGGGTTGGTCGCGGTGGGTGGGCGGTGGCGTGCGCTGCCTCGCCTGAAGCGCATGTGTAGGCGGGTGGGTGGTGGGGTGTGGTTGTTTGCGGTGGGGTGGCTGGTGGAGTTGGATTGGGGGGGGGGGTTATTTGTGGTTGGGTAGCTGGTGGTTTGTGTGGATGTGTGGCCTGTGTGTTGATTGGTGGGGTTGGTGCACATCATCCTTTTGGATGGGGAAGCGCCTGCGTGGGTCCGCCCACGCATTCGATAATTAAGAAGAAGTGTTACCAGGACCGCGCGTGCGCCAATTAAATTCACCGCACTGCGCATGCGATCTCTTCACACACTGCCGATTTGCACATGCGCGGTGGCAGCGCCCCTGTACTGCGCATGCGCACCACCTACAGGATTAAACGGCGGAGAAAAGTGTTATTTATGCTGTAAATTCTGCGGCACCGAAACCGGTGGTTAGTGTCTCAGGCCTGCGAGGCCCGGCCGGGGCTCTTCTCATGAACTCGGCCTGTTCCCGGTGGATGTGCCCGTCCGCTGGCGTGGAGTCCGCAGACACGGGACACTCTCCTTGTGGGGGAGGCGGCGGCGCCCTCCAAGACAAGTGCAGGGACGTCGGTGCAAGATCCTGGGAAAAACCCACACATCCGAGGAAATAGGGAGAAACCCGCCCCAGAGCACCGAGGAGACATGCCTGCTCAGGGGCCACATGAGGTGAGGGGCCCCTGTGGACAGGAGCCATTGCTGCCGCCCGGGCCCCCGCCAGGAGGCGCTGCTTCAATGGGAGGGCTGCAAAGGCCCCCTCCCCAAAAGGGACGCTGCAGGGCCGGGCCCTGCCAAGGCATGCCCTGGCCCGGCGTTTCCTCTCTCCACCCCCCCCCCCTGTTCCAGGCTCCAAATAAACCTCGGGTGTAAGGCATGCGGCCAAGGAAGCCCCATCACAAGACCAAACCCTGGCACCCCGCCTCTTTACCCCTCGCAACACAAAGCCCAGACCTGGCACCCCGCCTCTTAACCCCTCGCAACACAAAGCCCAGACCTGGCACCCCGCCTCTTAACCCTTCCCAACACAAAGCCCAGACCTGGCACCCCGCCTCTTTACCCCTCGCAACACAAAGCCCAGACCTGGCACCCCGCCTCTTAACCCCTCGCAACACAAAGCCCAGACCTGGCACCCCGCCTCTTAACCCTTCCCAACACAAAGCCCAGACCTGGCACCCCGCCTCTTTACCCCTCGCAACACAAAGCCCAGACCTGGCACCCCGCCTCTTTACCCCTCGCAACACAAAGCCCAGACCTGGCACCCCGCCTCTTTACCCCTCGCAACACAAAGCCCAGACCTGGCACCCCGCCTCTTTACCCCTCGCAACACAAAGCCCAGACCTGGCACCCCGCCTCTTAACCCCTCGCAACACAAAGCCCAGACCTGGCACCCCGCCTCTTAACCCTTCCCAACACAAAGCCCAGACCTGGCACCCCGCCTCTTTACCCCTCGCAACACAAAGCCCAGACCTGGCACCCCGCCTCTTTACCCCTCGCAACACAAAGCCCAGACCTGGCACCCCGCCTCTTTACCCCTCGCAACACAAAGCCCAGACCTGGCACCCCGCCTCTTAACCCTTCCCAACACAAAGCCCAGACCTGGCACCCCGCCTCTTAACCCCTCGCAACACAAGACTAAACCCTGGCATCCTGCCTCTTTACCCCTCGCAACACAAAGCCCAGACCTGGCACCCCGCCTCTTAACCCCTCGCAACACAAAGCCCAGACCTGGCACCCCGCCTCTTTACCCCTCGCAACACAAAGCCCAGACCTGGCACCCCGCCTCTTTACCCCTCGCAACACAAAGCCCAGACCTGGCACCCCGCCCCTGGCACCCCGCCTCTTTACCCCTCGCAACACAAAGCCCAGACCTGGCACCCCGCCTCTTTACCCCTCGCAACACAAAGCCCAGACCTGGCACCCCGCCTCTTTACCCCTCCCAACACAAAGCCCAGACCTGGCACCCCGCCTCTTAACCCCTCGCAACACAAAGCCCAGACCTGGCACCCCGCCTCTTTACCCCTCGCAACACAAAGCCCAGACCTGGCACCCCGCCTCTTTACCCCTCGCAACACAAAGCCCAGACCTGGCACCCCGCCTCTTTACCCCTCGCAACACAAAGCCCAGACCTGGCACCCCGCCTCTTTACCCCTCGCAACACAAAGCCCAGACCTGGCACCCCGCCTCTTTACCCCTCGCAACACAAAGCCCAGACCTGGCACCCCGCCTCTTTACCCCTCGCAACACAAAGCCCAGACCTGGCACCCCGCCTCTTTACCCTTCCCAACACAAAACCCAGACCTGGCACCCCGCCTCTTTACCCCTCGCAACACAAAGCCCAGACCTGGCACCCCGCCTCTTTACCCCTCGCAACACAAAGCCCAGACCTGGCACCCCGCCTCTTTACCCCTCGCAACACAAAGCCCAGACCTGGCACCCCGCCTCTTTACCCCTCGCAACACAAAACCCAGACCTGGCACCCCGCCTCTTTACCCCTCGCAACGCAAAGCCCAGACCTGGCACCCCGCCTCTTTACCCCTCGCAACACAAAGCCCAGACCTGGCACCCCGCCTCTTTACCCCTCGCAACACAAAGCCCAGACCTGGCACCCCGCCTCTTTACCCCTCGCAACACAAAACCCAGACCTGGCACCCCGCCTCTTTACCCCTCGCAACACAAAGCCCAGACCTGGCACCCCGCCTCTTTACCCCTCGCAACACAAAGCCCAGACCTGGCACCCCGCCTCTTTACCCCTCGCAACACAAAGCCCAGACCTGGCACCCCGCCTCTTTACCCCTCGCAACACAAAGCCCAGACATGGCACCCCGCCTCTTTACCCCTCGCAACACAAAGCCCAGACATGGCACCCCGCCTCTTTACCCCTCGCAACACAAAGCCCAGACCTGGCACCCCGCCTCTTTACCCCTCGCAACACAAAGCCCAGACCTGGCACCCCGCCTCTTTACCCCTCGCAACACAAAGCCCAGACCTGGCACCCCGCCTCTTTACCCCTCGCAACACAAAACCCAGACCTGGCATCCTGCCTCTTTACCCCTCGCTTCACAAAACCCAGACCTGGCACCCCGCCTCTTTACCCCTCGCAACACAAAGCCCAGACATGGCACCCCGCCTCTTTACCCCTCGCAACACAAAGCCCAGACCTGGCATCCTGCCTCTTTACCCCTCGCAACACAAAGCCCAGACCTGGCACCCCGCCTCTTTACCCCTCGCAACACAAAGCCCAGACCTGGCATCCTGCCTCTTTACCCCTCGCAACACAAAACCCAGACCTGGCATCCTGCCTCTTTACCCCTCGCTTCACAAAACCCAGACCTGGCACCCCGCCTCTTTACCCCTCGCAACACAAAGCCCAGACCTGGCACCCCGCCTCTTTACCCCTCGCAACACAAAGCCCAGACCTGGCACCCCGCCTCTTTACCCCTCGCAACACAAAGCCCAGACCTGGCACCCCGCCTCTTTACCCCTCGCAACACAAAGCCCAGACCTGGCACCCCGCCTCTTTACCCCTCGCAACACAAAGCCCAGACCTGGCACCCCGCCTCTTTACCCCTCCCAACACAAAACCCAGACCTGGCACCCCGCCTCTTTACCCCTCGCAACACAAAGCCCAGACCTGGCATCCTGCCTCTTTACCCCTCGCAACACAAAACCCAGACCTGGCATCCTGCCTCTTTACCCCTCGCTTCACAAAACCCAGACCTGGCATCCTGCCTCTTTACCCCTCGCAACACAAAGCCCAGACCTGGCACCCCGCCTCTTTACCCCTCGCAACACAAAGCCCAGACCTGGCACCCCGCCTCTTTACCCCTCGCAACACAAAGCCCAGACCTGGCACCCCGCCTCTTAACCCTTCCCAACACAAAGCCCAGACCTGGCACCCCGCCTCTTAACCCTTCCCAACACAAAGCCCAGACCTGGCATCCTGCCTCTTTACCCCTCGCAACACAAAGCCCAGACCTGGCACCCCGCCTCTTTACCCCTCGCAACACAAAGCCCAGACCTGGCACCCCGCCTCTTTACCCCTCGCAACACAAAGCCCAGACCTGGCACCCCGCCTCTACCCAGACCTGGCATCCCGCCTCTTAACCCCTCGCAACACAAAGCCCAGACCTGGCACCCTGCCTCTTTACCCCTCGCAACACAAAGCCCAGACCTGGCACCCCGCCTCTTTACCCCTCGCAACACAAAGCCCAGACCTGGCACCCTGCCTCTTTACCCCTCGCAACACAAAGCCCAGACCTGGCACCCTGCCTCTTTACCCCTTGCAACACAAAGCCCAGACCTGGCACCCCGCCTCTTTACCCCTCGCAACACAAAGCCCAGACCTGGCACCCCGCCTCTTTACCCCTCGCAACACAAAACCCAGACCTGGCACCCTGCCTCTTTACCCCTCGCAACACAAAGCCCAGACCTGGCACCCCGCCTCTTTACCCTTCCCAACACAAAGCCCAGACCTGGCACCCCGCCTCTTTACCCCTCGCAACACAAAGCCCAGACCTGGCACCCCGCCTCTTTACCCCTCGCAACACAAAGCCCAGACCTGGCACCCCGCCTCTTTACCCCTCGCAACACAAAGCCCAGACCTGGCACCCCGCCTCTTTTCCCCTCGCAACACAAAGCCCAGACCTGGCACCCCGCCTCTTTTCCCCTCGCAACACAAAGCCCAGACCTGGCACCCCGCCTCTTTACCCCTCGCAACACAAAGCCCAGACCTGGCACCCCGCCTCTTTACCCCTCGCAACACAAAGCCCAGACCTGGCACCCCGCCTCTTTACCCCTCGCAACACAAAGCCCAGACCTGGCACCCTGCCTCTTTACCCCTCGCAACACAAAGCCCAGACCTGGCACCCTGCCTCTTTACCCCTCGCAACACAAAGCCCAGACCTGGCACCCTGCCTCTTTACCCCTCGCAACACAAAGCCCAGACCTGGCACCCCGCCTCTTTACCCCTCGCAACACAAAACCCAGACCTGGCACCCCGCCTCTTTACCCCTCGCAACACAAAGCCCAGACCTGGCACCCTGCCTCTTTACCCCTCGCAACACAAAGCCCAGACCTGGCACCCTGCCTCTTTACCCCTCGCAACACAAAGCCCAGACCTGGCACCCTGCCTCTTTACCCCTCGCAACACAAAGCCCAGACCTGGCACCCCGCCTCTTTACCCCTCGCAACACAAAACCCAGACCTGGCACCCCGCCTCTTTACCCCTCGCAACACAAAGCCCAGACCTGGCACCCCGCCTCTTTACCCCTCGCAACACAAAGCCCAGACCTGGCACCCCGCCTCTTTACCCCTCGCAACACAAAACCCAGACCTGGCACCCCGCCTCTTTACCCCTCGCAACACAAAGCCCAGACCTGGCACCCTGCCTCTTTACCCCTCGCAACACAAAGCCCAGACCTGGCACCCTGCCTCTTTACCCCTCGCAACACAAAGCCCAGACCTGGCACCCCGCCTCTTTACCCCTCGCAACACAAAGCCCAGACCTGGCACCCCGCCTCTTTACCCCTCGCAACACAAAGCCCAGACCTGGCACCCCGCCTCTTTACCCTTCCCAACACAAAGCCCAGACCTGGCACCCCGCCTCTTTACCCCTCGCAACACAAAGCCCAGACCTGGCACCCCGCCTCTTTACCCCTCGCAACACAAAACCCAGACCTGGCACCCTGCCACTTTACCCCTCGCAACACAAAGCCCAGACCTGGCACCCCGCCTCTTTACCCCTCGCAACACAAAACCAAACCCTGGCACCCCGCCTCTTTACCCCTCGCAACACAAAACCAAACCCTGGCACCCCGCCTCTTTACCCCTCGCAACACAAAACCAAACCCTGGCACCCCGCCTCTTTACCCCTCGCAACACAAAACCCAGACCTGACACCCCGCCTCTTTACCCCTCGCAACACAAAACCCAGACCTGACACCCCGCCTCTTTACCCCTCTCAACGCAAAACCCAGACCTGGCACCCCGCCTCTTTACCCCTCGCAACACAAAACCAAACCCTGGCACCCCGCCTCTTTACCCCTCGCAACACAAAACCAAACCCTGGCACCCCGCCTCTTTACCCCTCGCAACACAAAACCCAGACCTGACACCCCGCCTCTTTACCCCTCGCAACACAAAACCCAGACCTGGCACCCTGCCACTTTACCCCTCGCAACACAAAGCCCAGACCTGGCACCCCGCCTCTTTACCCCTCGCAAAACAAAGCCCAGACCTGGCATCCTGCCTCTTTACCCCTCGCAACACAAAACCCAGACCTGGCATCCTGCCTCTTTACCCCTCGCTTCACAAAACCCAGACCTGGCACCCCGCCTCTTTACCCCTCGCAACACAAAGCCCAGACCTGGCACCCCGCCTCTTTACCCCTCGCAACACAAAGCCCAGACCTGGCACCCCGCCTCTTTACCCCTCGCAACACAAAGGCCAGACCTGGCACCCTGCCTCTTTACCCCTCGCAACATAAAACCAAACCCTGGCACCCCGCCTCTTTACCCCTCGCAACACAAAACCAAACCCTGGCACCCCGCCTCTTTACCCCTTGCAACACAAAACCCAGACCTGGCACCCTGCCTCTTTACCCCTCGCAACACAAAGCCCAGACCTGGCACCCTGCCTCTTTACCCCTCGCAACACAAAACCAAACCCTGGCACCCCGGCTCTTTACCCCTCGCAACACAAAACCAAACCCTGGCACCCCGCCTCTTTACCCCTCGCAACACAAAACCCAGACCTGGCACCCCGCCTCTTTACCCCTCGCAACACAAAACCCAGACCTGGCACCCTGCCACTTTACCCCTCGCAACACAAAGCCCAGACCTGGCACCCTGCCTGTTTACCCCTCGCAACACAAAGCCCAGACCTGGCATCCCGCCTCTTTACCCCTCGCAACACAAAACCAAACCCTGGCACCCCGCCTCTTTACCCCTCGCAACACAAAACCAAACCCTGGCACCCCGCCTCTTTACTCCTCGCAACACAAAACCCAGACCTGGCACCCCGCCTCTTTACCCCTCGCAACACAAAACCCAGACCTGGCACCCTGCCACTTTACCCCTCGCAACACAAAGCCCAGACCTGGCACCCCGCCTCTTTACCCCTCGCAAAACAAAGCCCAGACCTGGCATCCTGCCTCTTTACCCCTCGCAACACAAAACCCAGACCTGGCACCCCGCCTCTTTACCCCTCGCAACACAAAGCCCAGACCTGGCACCCCGCCTCTTTACCCCTCGCAACACAAAGCCCAGACCTGGCATCCTGCCTCTTTACCCCTCGCAACACAAAGCCCAGACCTGGCATCCTGCCTCTTTACCCCTCGCAACACAAAACCAAACCCTGGCACCCTGCCTCTTTACCCCTCGCAACACAAAACCAAACCCTGGCACCCCGCCTCTTTACCCCTCGCAACACAAAACCCAGACCTGGCACCCCGCCTCTTTACCCCTCGCAACACAAAACCCAGACCTGGCACCCTGCCTCTTTACCCCTCGCAACACAAAGCCCAGACCTGGCACCCCGCCTCTTTACCCCTCGCAACACAAAGCCCAGACCTGGCACCCCGCCTCTTTACCCCTCGCAACACAAAACCCAGACCTGGCATCCTGCCTCTTTACCCCTCGCAACACAAAACCAAACCCTGGCACCCCGCCTCTTTACCCCTCGCAACACAAAGCCCAGACCTGGCACCCCGCCTCTTTACCCCTCGCAACACAAAGCCCAGACCTGGCACCCTGCCTCTTTACCCCTCGCAACACAAAACCCAGACCTGGCACCCTGCCTCTTTACCCCTCGCAACACAAAACCCAGACCTGGCACCCCGCCTCTTTACCCCTTGCAACACAAAACCCAGACCTGGCACCCCGCCTCTTTACCCCTCGCAACACAAAGCCCAGACCTGGCACCCTGCCTCTTTACCCCTCGCAACACAAAGCCCAGACCTGGCATCCCGCCTCTTTACCCCTCGCAACACAAAACTAAACCCTGGCACCCTGCCTCTTTACCCCTCGCAACACAAAACTAAACCCTGGCACCCTGCTTCTTTACCCCTCGCAACACAAAACCCAGACCTGGCATCCTGCCTCTTTACCCCTCGCAACACAAAACCCAGACCTGGCACCCTGCCTCTTTACCCCTTGCAACACAAAACGCAGACCTGGCACCCTGCCTCTTTACCCCTCGCAACACAAAACCAAACCCTGGCATCCTGCCTCTTTACCCCTTGCAACACAAAACCCAGACCTGGCATCCTGCCTCTTTACCCCTCGCAACACAAAGCCCAGACCTGGCACCCTGCCTCTTTACCCCTCGCAACACAAAGCCCAGACCTGGCATCCCGCCTCTTTACCCCTCGCAACACAAAACTAAACCCTGGCACCCTGCCTCTTTACCCCTCGCAACACAAAACTAAACCCTGGCACCCTGCTTCTTTACCCCTCGCAACACAAAACCCAGACCTGGCATCCTGCCTCTTTACCCCTCGCAACACAAAACCCAGACCTGGCACCCTGCCTCTTTACCCCTTGCAACACAAAACGCAGACCTGGCACCCTGCCTCTTTACCCCTCGCAACACAAAACCAAACCCTGGCATCCTGCCTCTTTACCCCTTGCAACACAAAACCCAGACCTGGCATCCTGCCTCTTTACCCCTCGCAACACAAAACCCAGACCTGGCATCCTGCCTCTTTACCCAGACCTGGCATCCTGCATTACCACTTTCCCAACTGTCCCTTTTCCTGACATGTGCATTAAATGGTAAAATAGTAACATTTGTAGATTTTCGATTAGGAATTGGAAAAATAAGCAACAAAAAACCTATGTCATTTCTCTTTGGACCCCAGTGTTCACCCTGACAGTTTCGACTCCCCTTATTGCAAACGAGGCAAGATTTCTTTCTCCAACTTTTTTTCACAAAAACATGGCCCTTTTGGCAAGACACTGGTTCGAAATTGGAGCCGAGCTTGAGCCAATTGTTTTGTATGGGCTTGCCCTAGCTTTTTTTGGTGTTCCCTCCAATGTTTAATGTATCTAATCCACGGCTGAAGTCTGTGACATAAAAATGAGGATCAGCACTGCTTGCAGGCTCACAGCAAGCCATGTTCCTCATCGTGTGATTTCTGACCTAAGTAGGATTGGTTACTCATTTCTCTGGAAGCAGCCTGGAAAGTATGGTGGCTATTTCAAAAGGAAGCTGGCAGTGCAGACCAATGCCGTGTCGCAGCCTAGCGGAGCCCTATAGGAGTGAAGAATGTTATCTAAGTGGGAGAAGGGAAAGCCTAGAGAGATTCTGCTGATTGTCAGCAGAAAGACTTTCCTAGAGCGTTTCTTTGGTTGTCGAGGTAATGGACCCGCACAAATGTTGAAAGGGGGCTTTTGAATTAACAAGTGTCCTGGGCATACTCCATGGGCATCACACAGAGGTCCCCACATTGCGCTCCCATACTGTGGAAAGGTCACTCTCCACATGTGGGCCTGATAGCCCTTTCCTGTGTTTCTCATGTATGTCACTTGTTGTTTCCGGTATTTTTTCAATGTATTGCATGCCTTTTCATCTTCCCAAATGTCTATCTCATCTTGCACTGCATGTGACTTCACTGTGTAAGCCCAGCCTCTGCCAGACACAGGGAATACAAGGCCTGGAATACAAGGCCTGACCCAACACCCCATGAGAACTAAACTTGTTCTCAGGCAAGGTGGCTGCTGCGACAGCCAATGTATTCTGCAATGTGGGGGACTGGCCCTTCCACCTCCTTCCTGGGGAAAACATTTCCTGTCTCTTGGACTATGGGAACAGCTGTGTTCATCAAAGTGGATGTGGGCAGGCTCTGAAGGTGGGGTGACAGCTGTGGAGAGAGCACCTGTCCCTACATGTGTCTGCCATACATCCTATGATTCCTGTCCCCTTCCTCCTTGGACCCTGTGGGCGTGCTCTGGAGGAGGGAGAATGAATAGCAACCGTATAAGCTCATTGAGAGAGGCTGTGGAGTTCTCTTTTTGGTTGCAGTGGTGTGCTGGACACTTGGGTGCAGGCAGAGAAGCTGCAGAGGCCCTTAACGGGTACTCTTCTCCCAGTGCGACCTTCTTCTCCCTTTCCCTCCCCTTGTACTCCTTTCTCTCCAACTTGCTCGCCTTTCCCTTTCACCTCACCTCCTCACTCGACCATTCCCCCTCCAGCCCTTTCCTTCCTCCCTGTCTCTCTCCCGCATCCAAGGGTACTACCCAAGCCCGGGTCCCATACAAGAGGGTGTCCCTAGCTTGTATGCCTGCCATCAATGCCCCCCTTGTGCCCGCAGTCTGGTGCAGACCATCATCCATGTCCAGTGTGCCTAACGTCATCTGGTGGAAATAAGTCTACTTCTCTGCCGGTAATAAATCTGTTTCTGATTTTTGCAAAGACTTTGGAGCCTTAATTTGTCTTCCCACTTTTCGGCATAGCCTGTCTGTTATTGCCAGAGGCAGGATCCAGCAGCCTGCACACACCACGCACCATCCTGGGTCTATTAATTTGTTGGCCTAAAACTGTGGCTCTGTCTGGGGTCTCCCACACAGCCTTCCCCCATTTTGACCTACCTCCCACATCCACATATCTTCCATAGCTGCATTGGACCTGCCCTGTTTTGGAGGGCTGCCCTGTTTTGGAGGGCCACCCAAGTGAGATTGGCAGGGGCTAGACCTGGCAGAACCTCTAGAAGGGCACCGGTATATTCAGAGGTGGCAGGGGAGAAACAACTGCTTGAAGTGAGTTACCAGACTTTCTAGTCCCCCCAACGTAGTGCACCATAGCGTCCAGAAACATGGCAATGGAAGTGTAAGGAGAAGGCTAGTGAGGTTAAGTAACTATCTCTTATGGGAGTTCCAAGGGTTTGTTTGCTGTAGGTCACTGCATTAAGCTACAGACGTCTGGTCTTCCCCTATGATTACTTGTAACAGTTCACCTCTACATCTTCGAGAGGTCTGCGTTAAGCTGGTTTCCTGTCCTGACTTAAGGGCTAATCTCCCACCAAGATATGAACCATCCTAAAGGCTAGAATCCCCGTCCACTGGAGCTGAATATGCTCCCACAGAGATCCTCCTGAACTTAGAGTGAATGTGTGAAGAAAAGAAGGATATTAAAGTGCATCACACAGGTTGACTGTTAAATACCTTATGACTAACCAAAGGTTAGAGCAAAAAAGGCTTCGTTTATCATAGTTCCTGAGTGAGCTTGTGGTCCCTTAGTGCCAGTTAGCTCCCCGCTCCCATGTATCTCTGCCTCCCTCACCTTGTCCTGCCCTATGATTTGTTAAGCTCCTCGTTGCTTCCTGAAGCTAGGTCTGTGCTTAATCAAACCATCCAGCTTATAGCGATTTTGCGATCTTACACAATGGTAAGCACAAAAACAGACTTTCTTGCAAAAATTACTGTTTAAAAAAAAAATTATATAATGGGCCCTGTTCTCAAAGCCTTTTTTGATGCATGAAATGCGCAAACATATCTCATTACTTGTGTTCAAAAAGAGCAGCCCAATCTGCAAGCGGCATCTGCATGGGAGCATTTTATATGCGCCCATTCAGATGGCCTTTATCACCCCATTGCGCAAATCAGAGGGTGTTTCTGCACATGTGGCCAAATTTACAAACCAGATGCGCTTTTAAATATGGTGAGATTGTAGGCAACCCTATGTGCCTGCTTTGAGTAGGCATGCAGGCTGTGCCAATGCATGACCGGGTCTTTCCTGACCCGCTCATGCCATTATTTTTCTTAAATGTGATAGCAAAGGTGTGAACCGCTGCTGTTCCACTTGCATTTCTGTTCCTCAAACCGGATAGAAATGTGTTTTTTTTGGGTTATTTTACAGTGGCATGCCCCATCCTTGAGAAATGCGTGGGGAGCCTATCATTGTCGGACGAGCACTTCCAACATGAACCTATGCAAGGCGGCTGGCCAGCGCATCATTTGCGCTCTAGCCCAGCCCCGTGGAAATGCGCATGTCACCTTTCAGAATAAGGTGACCTGCTCGTTTCCAAAAGTGGGGTATCTGAAACAGCACAAACTCTGCTCTATTTTTAGATAACCCATTTATTGAGGATCTGGGCCAAAATCTACATTTTAAAAAAATGGTCTCAATATGAGAGGGAAAAGAGAGAGGGGGAGGGATGCGTGAACGGTGAAGTGGTAGGCAAGAGTGCAGAGGTGTAGAGCAGTGGTTTAGAGACGGAAGTGGTGGGCAAATTAGCAGGGAGGAAGCAGTGGGGCGGTGGGCCAGACATCAGAGGGGTAGAGGTACAGAAAGTAGAGGGCGCTTGGGCTCAGGTGGAGCAGTGGGTCAAAAGGCAGAGAGGGAGCAGTTGGCCGGAAAGAGGCAGTGAGCTGCAGATTGGTAGAAATGATGAGGGAGGAGTGTGATAGAATGAGGGCAAAGGATGCAAGATGCAGAAGTAGCACAAAAGAATGAAGGACTGTATACTGCAAGAGGAATTGGGGAGCATAAGGCATGGCTTGTTAATGATTTGGAGTGTGGCAGGGACTGGGGAGTGCAAATTGTGTCTTGGCAGTGTGACGGAGCACATGAGTATGTGTATGACGGAGTGAGAGCTTCGGGAATGCAAGTTATGATGGCAAATTGGTGAGACATGTGAGGTGTGTTGGGGGATTGGAGAAAATAGAAGGGAATATTTTCAGTATTACAACTGATAAGGATCAATACTATCGCTAATATTAAATAGGTATGCCCGTTAAACCAAAAACATAGCCATAACATACACTGTTCTGCCAAGCCAGAGACCTCTGGGACCCTTCCTATTAAATTGATAACAAAAGGTACACATAATGACACCCTGGTGCTCTTGTAACCTTGCACACTGCCTTTTTCTTGCAATATGCCAATCTTAAATCCTCCAGTCAGTAAAAAATTGGCCGCAGAAATGCTGCAATAAAGGTTTGTACCGCAATATTTGCCATTTCATGACGCTATATCATGCAGGGTTTGCTTAATACCGTAATATTAATAGTAAGAGAGTATTGATTTATTTCAGAGTTCCACATATGCTGGTTTAAGAGAAACCACAAAGAGTTGCATACAAAATAGGGTCCCTGTCTACTGTAGGGTCCCTGTCTACTGTCTTGTAGTGGTCACCTTATTTGTTAATGGAATCCCGGTGTGAATTTACTTGAAAACGGCATAGGCTGTTATTATTAAGGATGATGGTTGAATGAAGGACAGGAAAAGTAGTAAAAGATGGACAAAATGTTTATTTCCATATCAATGGACTTCATTGGATACCTACATTTCAGAGTAAATAATGAATTTAACATGTTTGCTACAGGCACAGACCACCTTCCACGATGTCCCTGCTTATTTCTCTGAAGAGGAGTGGAAGGTTTTGAAGGAGTGGCAGAAGGAACTTTACAGGAATGTGATGAAGGAAGTTCACCAAGCGCTGCTCTCTCTGGGTAAAGTTACATCATTCCTCTTTAGCAAGTAGTTTTAAGATCTATGAAATGTCTGCCTTGTTAATTCAGTCCCTCAGAATGGGTTCTGCTGCATTATCTTTGATGTATGTACCGTTATATAGTTCATGTACAGGACAGCTGGGAAGATCCACATATGGGCAGCAATTGAGGCGTGAGGGGTGCGAGCCGTGAAAAGGGGAACATGTGCTGATCACAGCTGCTGATAGAGCAGGAACATTGAATGGTACTGGAACGAGAGGCCACAGTGTTAGTATTGTGCCCTAGAGGAAGTACAATAGTGACCACCCCAGAGGCAGATGCAAGGAAGCAAAAAGCAAACTGAAAATAATTCCCTACACCTCCCAGAGTGTGATGTCTGTTAGAATTGAGCAGGGCTTGGTTGTTCTGTGTGCAGAGGATGTGACTTATTAGTGTGATCAGAACAGCTTTATATTGTCAGCATTCACGTTGCTGTCTTGCTGCCCCTGGGTCCCTGCCTGCTCTCTGCCACCATGGCCATTGCTAATGTATCTTTATATTGCCAGCATTCACATTGCTGTCTTGCTGCCCCTGGGTCCCTGCCTGCTCTCTGCCACCAGGACTATTGCTGATTTATCTTTATATTGCCAGCATTCACGTTGCTGTCTTGCTGCCCCTGGGTCCCCGCCTGCTCTCTGCCACCATGGCTATTGCTAATGTATCTTTATATTGCCAGCATTCACATTGCTGTCTTGCTGCCCCTGGGTCCCTGCCTGCTCTCTGCCACCATGGCTATTGCTAATGTATCTTTATATTGCCAGCATTCACATTGCTGTCTTGCTGCCCCTGGGTCCCTGCCTGCTCTCTGCCACCATGGCTATTGCTAATGTATCTTTATATTGCCAGCATTCACGTTGCTGTCTTGCTGCCCCTGGGTCCCTGCCTGCTCTCTGCCACCATGGCTATTGCTAATGTATCTTTATATTGCCAGCATTCACATTGCTGTCTTGCTGCCCCTGGGTCCCTGCCTGCTCTCTGCCACCATGGCTATTGCTAATGTATCTTTATATTGCCAGCATTCACGTTGCTGTCTTGCTGCCCCTGGGTCCCCGCCTGCTCTCTGCCACCATGGCTATTGCTGATTTATCTTTATATTGCCAGCATTCACGTTGCTGTCTTGCTGCCCCTGGGTCCCTGCCTGCTCTCTGCCACCATGGCTATTGCTAATGTATCTTTATATTGCCAGCATTCACGTTGCTGTCTTGCTGCCCCTGGGTCCCTGCCTGCTCTCTGCCACCATGGCTATTGCTAATGTATCTTTATATTGCCAGCATTCACGTTGCTGTCTTGCTGCCCCTGGGTCCCCGCCTGCTCTCTGCCACCATGGCTATTGCTGATTTATCTTTATATTGCCAGCATTCACGTTGCTGTCTTGCTGCCCCTGGGTCCCTGCCTGCTCTCTGCCACCAGGACTATTGCTGATTTATCTTTATATTGCCAGCATTCACATTGCTGTCTTGCTGCCCCTGGGTCCCTGCCTGCTCTCTGCCACCATGGCTATTGCTAATGTATCTTTATATTGCCAGCATTCACATTGCTGTCTTGCTGCCCCTGGGTCCCTGCCTGCTCTCTGCCACCATGGCTATTGCTAATGTATCTTTATATTGCCAGCATTCACATTGCTGTCTTGCTGCCCCTGGGTCCCTGCCTGCTCTCTGCCACCATGGCCATTGCTAATGTATCTTTATATTGCCAGCATTCACATTGCTGTCTTGCTGCCCCTGGGTCCCTGCCTGCTCTCTGTCACCAGGGCTATTGCTAATGTATCTTTATATTGCCAGCATTCACATTGCTGTCTTGCTGCCCCTGGGTCCCTGCCTGCTCTCTGCCACCATGGCTATTGCTAATGTATCTTTATATTGCCAGCATTCACATTGCTGTCTTGCTGCCCCTGGGTCCCTGCCTGCTCTCTGCCACCATGGCCATTGCTAATGTATCTTTATATTGCCAGCATTCACATTGCTGTCTTGCTGCCCCTGGGTCCCTGCCTGCTCTCTGCCACCATGGCCATTGCTAATGTATCTTTATATTGCCAGCATTCACATTGCTGTCTTGCTGCCCCTGGGTCCCTGCCTGCTCTCTGCCACCATGGCTATTGCTAATGTATCTTTATATTGCCAGCATTCACGTTGCTGTCTTGCTGCCCCTGGGTCCCCGCCTGCTCTCTGCCACCATGGCCATTGCTAATGTATCTTTATATTGCCAGCATTCACATTGCTGTCTTGCTGTCCCTGGGTCCCTGCCTGCTCTCTGTCACCAGGGCTATTGCTAATGTATCTTTATATTGCCAGCATTCACATTGCTGTCTTGCTGCCCCTGGGTCCCTGCCTGCTCTCTGCCACCATGGCTATTGCTAATGTATCTTTATATTGCCAGCATTCACATTGCTGTCTTGCTGCCCCTGGGTCCCTGCCTGCTCTCTGCCACCATGGCCATTGCTAATGTATCTTTATATTGCCAGCATTCACATTGCTGTCTTGCTGCCCCTGGGTCCCTGCCTGCTCTCTGCCACCATGGCTATTGCTAATGTATCTTTATATTGCCAGCATTCACATTGCTGTCTTGCTGCCCCTGGGTCCCTGCCTGCTCTCTGCCACCAGGACTATTGCTGATTTATCTTTATATTGCCAGCATTCACGTTGCTGTCTTGCTGCCCCTGGGTCCCTGCCTGCTCTCTGCCACCATGGCCATTGCTAATGTATCTTTATATTGCCAGCATTCACATTGCTGTCTTGCTGCCCCTGGGTCCCTGCCTGCACTCTGCCACCATGGCCATTGCTAATGTATCTTTATATTGCCAGCATTCACATTGCTGTCTTGCTGCCCCTGGGTCCCTGCCTGCTCTCTGCCACCATGGCTATTGCTAATGTATCTTTATATTGCCAGCATTCACATTGCTGTCTTGCTGTCCCTGGGTCCCTGCCTGCTCTCTGCCACCAGGACTATTGCTGATTTATCTTTATATTGGCACCTAAAAGGGCCGAAACATGTCTGGGGATGCTTGCGGTCTTGTGCAGAAGGAATGTGACCTAGCAGTTCGGGCTGAACTGCCCCTTTGAGGTGGGACCAAGCCTGATTTGCATATGGTCTTCCCCTTCTGTAATGGCTTGGCAGGCGAAGAACGATTGTCTGGAGGGTTGCCCAGCGCAACTCCAGTGGTTATGATTCATTCTAATCCTTCCAGCCATCACCTCTTTATTTCTGCATTGCTAAAGCATCACAAGGCTTGGTAGAGTGTTTGTTTCCAGTCACAGGACGGAGGTGTGCCAGAATGCTCAAGTTCCTGTCATGGCTGCCGTACCCCGATCCCTTTTTATTACTTGTTTTCTGGTATTTATTTATTTATTAGGCGCCTTTACAACCGAATGGTGTTTCGAGGCGCCACAAGGCAAAGTGGGCAGGGAGCAGGGGAGTATAATAACAGTGGCAAAACAGTAAATAAACAATAGTGGTCCTACTAGGCCTTGTGGCATTCTGACTTGCAAGTGCATTGAGGAGAAGTGTAGGAGATAAGGAAGGGGTGGTGGGTGTGGGGGAGCAAGGTATGGGGAAGTGCAAGTGGAGCATGGGTGGAGGCCAGTGGATGCACAGCCGCCAGTCAGGAGGCCTGCAGTGCCAGTGATGAGAGGGGGCGGGGTGGATGCTGATGTTGACTGAGTGGAGGGCCTGGTAACCTGTGAGATTCATGATGGACCAGGCCGCTAGTCTCAGCGACAGTGGTTCTGCCACAGAGTTTTTCACAACACCTGTCTGCTTCTACAGTGCTCTTGCTCTCCTTAACACCAGGTGCAGTATTAGCAATACCTGTGCTGGGACTTTATCAAATAATTGTGCTGTGTTGTTCAGTTCTGTCGTCACCCATATGTCATATGGTAAATAAATGATTTTCTATATACAAAGGCAAGTACCACATTAATGAGCTTGTTTATTTTATTAACAGGGCCACTTATTGTCACTACTGTGTTTTCATTAAGAACTAAGGAAAAGCAAGACCGGAGTCCCCCGGACAGCCAGGAGGCGGAGAGAATTTATGGTATGCATTTTGCATTACCTGTGGCTGGGTAGTGCACACTGAATATATGTTCATGCAAGCACTGTCCCAACACCATCACTTCCATCCACCCTGGCCAGAGAGATAAAGTGGGGGGGGGAATTTGAGTGACGATTTGATGATGATGATAATAAAACTCGGCTGGTAAAGAAATTGGAAAAGTGAAATGGGTGGAACAAAGAGAAGCCAGGAAGGGTGTATGGAGAGAAGGAAAGGGAAAGGAATGTTGGGGAAGGAATTCAGGGGGGAGGGGATGAGTGGAAGAAAGGAAGGAGCAGAGGTATGAAGGAAGAGCATGAAGCCGTATGTGATGACGGGGGCTGAAAGAAATCTGTGAAACGTAGGTATAAAAAAATAAGGAAAGGAAGACCTCTGCAAAGAAGAGCGGGCTGATTCATGGCTTTTAAAAAGTTTAAACGGCATCAAGCTGGTCACTGAAACCAGCAAGAACCAGGGACTTCCTAATCCTCCTTTCAGGTATTCCCCTGAACTCTCATCAGCGGTAGTGTGGGCTGACCTGAAAAGCTTTCCTGGTATTCCCCTGAACTCACATCAGCGGTAGTGTGGGCTGACCTGAAAAGCTTTCCTGGTATTGCCCTGAACTCTCATCAGCGGTTGTGTGGGCTGACCTGAAAAGCTTTCCTGGTATTCCCCTGAACTCACATCAGCGATAGTGTGGGCTGACCTGAAAAGCTTTCCTGGTATTCCCCTGAACTCACATCAGCGGTCGTGTGGGCTGACCTGAAAAGCTTTCCTGGTATTCCCCTGAACTCTCATCAGCGGTAGTGTGGGCTGACCTGAAAAGCTTTCCTGGTATTCCCCTGAACTCACATCAGCGGTCGTGTGGGCTTACCTGAAAAGCTTTCCTGGTATTCCCCTGAACTCTCATCAGCGGTAGTGTGGGCTGACCTGAAAAGCTTTCCTGGTATTCCCCTGAACTCACATCAGCGGTAGTGTGGGCTGACCTGAAAATCTTTCCTGGTATTCCCCTGAACTCACATCAGCGGTCGTGTGGGCTGACCTGAAAAGCTTTCCTGGTATTCCCCTGAACTCTCATCAGCGGTAGTGTGGGCTGACCTGAAAAGCTTTCCTTGTATTCCCCTGAACTCAAATCAGCGGTCGTGTGGGCTGACCTGAAAAGCTTTCCTGGTAGTCCCCTGAACTCTCATCAGCGGTAGTGTGGGCTGACCTGAAAAGCTTTCCTTGTATTCCCCTGAACTCACATCAGCGGTCGTGTGGGCTGACCTGAAAAGCTTTCCTGGTATTCCCCTGAACTCACATCAGCGGTCGTGTGGGCTGACCTGAAAAGCTTTCCTGGTATTCCCCTGAACTCTCATCAGCGGTAGTGTGGGCTGACCTGAAAAGCTTTCCTTGTATTCCCCTGAACTCACATCAGCGGTCGTGTGGGCTGACCTGAAAAGCTTTCCTGGTATTCCCCTGAACTCACATCAGCGGTAGTGTGGGCTGACCTGAAAAGCTTTCCTTGTATTCCCCTGAACTCACATCAGCGGTAGTGTGGGCTGACCTGAAAAGCTTTCCTTGTATTCCCCTGAACTCACATCAGCGGTCGTGTGGGCTGACCTGAAAAGCTTTCCTGGTATTCCCCTGAACTCACATCAGCGGTCGTGTGGGCTGACCTGAAAAGCTTTCCTGGTATTCCCCTGAACTCTCATCAGCGGTAGTGTGGGCTGACCTGAAAAGCTTTCCTTGTATTCCCCTGAACTCACATCAGCGGTCGTGTGGGCTGACCTGAAAAGCTTTCCTGGTATTCCCCTGAACTCACATCAGCGGTCGTGTGGGCTGACCTGAAAAGCTTTCCTGGTATTCCCCTGAACTCACATCAGCGGTAGTGTGGGCTGACCTGAAAAGCTTTCCTTGTATTCCCCTGAACTCACATCAGCGGTCGTGTGGGCTGACCTGAAAAGCTTTCCTTGCGTAATTGATGTTTAAGAAGCACTTTAATGCAGCTGAAACACTAATACCACAAGTCAGTCAGTCTAATCTTAGATGCAACAGTGTTTGCTCTTTTATAAAGTGGGACCAGTAAAGGAAAATGAGTCCAATCAAGAAAAAAGAAGGTGAAATACATAAAACAATATGAACATTAAAAAAAAGTGCATTGTTTCTTTAAGGGAGGAAGTGATGCCATTTGTAAAGCCTGAGTTGCCTCTGTGGGAGAATTGGGGGAGCAGAAAGACAATTGAAATGAAGAAAAGTGTCACTGGAAGCAATTTCTTTTAAAAATATAACTAGTTCGTAAATGAAAGGGGGGGGGGTGTATTTTTAATAATGTCTCTTTTTGGCTGTGCGAGATCAGGATGAATTTGGTACGTTTATCGATGATGTTATGCAGGCCTTGCAATTTTTTTTTTAAAATAATAAAAAACTGCTAGACCTGCAGGTCCAGTAATTCAGTTTACATACTCGACCTAAGAGACATGCGCCCAATACAGAGCGACGGGTTACAAAAAATACCATGGCTCTCTGTAAAATGGTGCATTTCACCATAAAGCCACTTGGTGCACTGCTGCCACCCATAGGTTAGCTATGCACACTGAAAACCTTCACATTTACTGCAAACACATTTTGTTTCCAGTAAATGTAAAAGAAGTGTCAAACATCCCAGAGCTTCATTGTACTCACCAGCAAGGTTGAGTACAATGTTAATGCTACTCGTCCATCAAAAATACTACTTGACTATGTCAGTGGTTGTGTAGTTTTTTCAAGGCCTTATATGGTTGGTCAGTTGGGGCAAATCAGAGTTGATCTTTGCATGCTTGATTTATATGCTGTATTCTTATACAATACGTCTTACGTTTTGCCTCCTTATCATTAGCATCTGGTTAGTGGTTGCACAGGGTTTATAAAATTGCTGAGATGTTACTTTTTAATGTCTGACCTGTAAGTTGGAAAGAATGGGGTTTGTTATGTATTCAATTTTTCCATTGGTTAACACTCACAATCTACCTCCTGAAGGACATACAAGTCATTTAATTTGTTTGTACCTGTTTTCCTTTGCTAAATGCTGACATTTGTTTGAGGATAGATTACGCCCAGTCTTCAATGTTTGTTCATGATCTTGGCGATGAAATTGGAGAACACAATCTGGACCCAGACCCATGTGAGTTACCAATGCCCAAGGGTGCTTCTGAAGCTTGCATTGAGTGGGGGGGGGTAACCACCATGGTTCTGTGCTCCTAGCTTTCTGCACGTCCTCTGTTTCAGAGTAGATGAGATGGCAACCTCTTCTCATCTTGTAAAATGTGCTTTTGCTTTGTTGTATGGCATTGGGTGCGTCAGACAATGGGGATTTCTATATTGAAACCAGAGATTAGAACTATACATAACTTACATAGTGGAAAACATAATTCATATAACGAGTGAAATTGAGCACCCCCCCCCAAAATGCAATAACTCCCCAATGAGAGTCAGTAATGGACACACCCCAGGAGGGAATGAAACCAGGACCAAGTTCGGGTGAAGATAAAAGTAAAGTTTATCCAAAACCAAATAGGGCAAGCAGAGCAAGAACTCTGCAAGCTCTGAGAGCACTCTGCCAGACAATAGGAAACCATTCATATTTATTACAAAATAACGTCATCATTGAGGTAAGCTATAGGGGGCACGTAAGTCGTGGGGATTGGGTGGCAAAGACTAGACACTATACAATGTTTAAGAACGCTGCTCCAGGATTGGTGGAAGTCCACGTGGTGCCAGTGCGGGGTGCACAGATCAGCTGGGCTCTTCAGGGTGGAGCGCAGGGTCAGATTATGTTCAAGCTGTTACAATTTACCCTACATAGCATTTGCCCTTGTGGCCACACATACTTTGACCATCATCTATCTAGTTTAACACGTGAAAGATATATTACTAAACATTTAACCTGAACAATAAAAGTAAGGACACATGGATCCAGGTGGCAAGCTTATTCATGAGGTTATGTTATCACACTCTTCAATCACTCCTTTACATCTTTTAAGACAATAATTTGTTTATCATGAGAGAAATCTATTGCCACACAGGGGGTCATGGGTCTGGGGTGAGCTGGGGTGGTACACTGATGAGGGGGCCTGCAATGTTACTTCAAAAGGCATTGAGGTGAGGGGCTTGTTGTCCATATTTCTTTAACTAGAGTCTGGGGGTGCGCAGCAAGTTCATAATGACATCACAAGTCAGGGGGCCGAGAGGAGGGTGAACACCCGGTGAATGCTCAGCGGAAGGGAGAGAGGTTACATTTATAGTATCAGAAACATCAGTGAGAACAAGGCCTTTAGCCATCAGCCCAGCATGAGGGGGAAGGGTGGTGGGGGCTGTATGCACAGCGCTGCAAGGCTGGGGAGAGATCTGAGGCCTGTTAGACTGACTCCTGCTCACTTTGTGAGGTTATCAAGGGAATCATAAGTACGAGGTAAAACTAGGCCAGTGCAAATACAGGTACATTGCATGATGAACAAGCTTCCGTTTCCAATATTATACATATGAGAAACTTGTATTAATTGAACACGCATATGAACCTACGTAATATCAGAAAACCATCAAACATCTGGATTTTATACCTTGCATTATATCGAGTAAGTAAATTAACATATCATACATCTGTGTGGGTCTCTGGCAGAGGATAAAATTTATTCAACAGCATGGGCCTAAACATGTGAACCATATCTTTATGCACATTGGAATAAGTATAACAGCCCCTCAGCATATAACTACAGAAGGGGATTTATGGCTCTTACAGAGGGATTAGCAGTGTGGGTGAAACAGAGTGGCACGCAGGCGTGGGGTATGTATCTGTACTTCAAACGGAGAGCAAGGTTGGGGGGTTATTCACTGCCTATGTCATAAACGTAGGGTCTGCAAGGGGACAGGGCATGTTTGTGGAGATGGATTGTAGTTCACAAACCCAAGCTTTTGCTCGGTCAATCGCAGGTCAGTGATAGACTGCGGAAGGTGAAAGATGCAGTGTTTGTCTTGTAGCTTGTTTGGGCCTAGTCTCCCATGAGAGCGGGCCTGCTGCACGGACACAGACGGGAGAAGGGTGAGAGTAGTAGCTGGCCCACTGTGTGCGGTCTCGATGGGAGAGCTGCAGGCGGCTTTTGCTCACAAGGCCTATTTTGTCACTTACAAAATGGAGCCGGAGTGCGGTACAAAATGGAGTCTGGGGTCGGTCTTCAGGCTGGGTTTTGCATCCATATGGGTCGTTCCGCAGCCACCCGCATCCCTGGCCACAGGAGCACAGGTGGCTGGTGGACGAATAATAATACCCTGCATGTGGGTTAGAAGGGAGGGGAGGGGGTCTTGAAGACCTTTCTTCCCATACACAAGTATCATTCAATTTTGTACATCCTTGTGCAATTTGTCCACAGAAATGAATGGCAATCAAAAGTAAAATGATATAACTATTAATGCATGCCACACTTAATTGAAATCAATCGTTCGCTAAGCTTCTGGGAAAATAAATTCCGATTTTAATTAATAAGAAATGAATCTACAGAATTCTTTTTTAACCATTTATATGCACACATTGGTTAAACAACTTTCCATTAGAGCTTATTGCAAATGCTAATAAGAACAACTCCTAATTATTTATAAAGTGATTGTCGTGCATGAGGTTAGTGGATTGCATACAGCAAACAAATATTAATGCATAACGTATTGCATGGAATCGAGGAGAAATTGCAGAGAGCAGAAAATACTTATTCACCTAATGGCGACCACCATATTCTTTCAGTATCATGGTATTCCCTAGGTTCAACAAAAAACAACTCAGACTCCAGCCCTGGAAATCAACAGTGGAATGCATAAACTGCGTATTTCCCAAAAGCAAATGGCAAATCCCATAGAATCCTTTGCAAAGACACGTCTTAAAGGGATTGAGAAATTGATATGACTGGCTACTCCGACCATTTCATCAACCAACAAACCACGATGTAAAACCAAGAAGACGCAATCATTGTTAAAATCCCCAAATAGTGGAGAAAAAAAGCAACTTCGCAAGAAACTAAAAGCACTAACTAAAGGGACTGGTGAAGATAGATAAATTCAAACTCATAAAATTGGAAAAACAGCGCTATGCAAACTGGCTAAAAACTTCCAGAATGCTGCTAAAGCAATACGACGCAGAAAACATGTTGGAAGCTCTAAAAAACAAACTCCAGAGGCTTATGGAATTTGCTTAACCAGCTAATAAATCGATAAGATCAACTGATCCCAGACGTACCAGAAGTACTATGGATTAAACATTTCACAGATTTATACAAGAAAAGAACTCGACTCACGGGTCAAGCATCCAATGAAATGGTCAGTGGATTGCGACCAAGATGATATCTTGATTTTAATTAACAACTTGAATGCGTCTCGTGCCCCGGCCCAGATGGGCTCTCCAACACTATTCTAAAATGCAACACTGAGATCTGGGCAGACCTCCTGCACCCAAATATTCAGTCTAATAGCAGAAACTAATAACGTGCTTTAAGACGTGGAAACTGGCGATTCTTATACCCATCTATAAGCAGGGCGACGGAAAGAACTCCGGTAACTACCGGCCGATTGCCCTGCTAGATCCGCTAGGGAAGATTTTCACGTCATTCCTTTGCCCAAGCAGTACAGACAGGATTTGTGCAAAAGGTGGGCACAAATATCAACTTCTGCTGAATTTGTTAAAACAAGAAGCGATAAGGAAAACAAACCAAGTATACGCAGCGTTTATTGACTTGCAGTTAGCATTTAACAGACGAGCGCTGTGGAATACATTGTCGCTATGGAGAGGCCCTCTAGGCATTTTGGAACCCATAAAAGAACTCTACAGTAACACCATTATACAAATTTGAATGTCAAAGGACGGAGTAGTAATGGCTCTGATCGAAACCTGGAACGGATTGAAACAAGGTTGCCCACTTGCAGCTACCCTTTTTGATCTATATTCATCAGACTTTGAGGATTTCATACAAGTGCCAACCGCTAATCCACCGAAATTGAATGCCGTCCACCTCCCGTGCATGATGTATGCCGATGACTTAGTCGTGGTCGACAACAGAGAGGGCTCCAAATAAACCTGAACAAGCTGGAAGAATATATGAAAATTAATGAGCTGCTGATCAACACCCAAAAAACGAAAATGATTACCTTAACCTATATGCCTACTAACAAACTGAAAACATCAGCCCTTTTCCTTCAAGGAAAAAAACTACTACAAATGAGAACAACGAAATACCTTGGCATTTGGCTCAACCAGTCAAGAGTAGAAAAAGAATGGGCGGACCACCTTAAATCGAAGGCTTGCTCCTTAGCTAGACAAGGCGTATGTACACAACACAAATTTGGGAAGTTTTCCATGAAACCCGTAATCTACTTTTGTAGACCGAAAGCAGTCGCAATATTGACCTACGGAAGTGAAGCAATTATCAATCTCGAGGGCTCAACATGGCAGCAATTGGAAGCTATATTTTGGAGAAACGTTCTGACATTACCATCATACCCCATGTCGCATATTTGTTGCGAAATTGCTACTCAATCATTACAGTTCATTGTAAACTGGAAACAACTTGACCTTTATAGGAAAATGCTGTGTGAAGAATGCATACAAGCAATTGATATATTGCGCCATAAACGTAACTCGAGTAATGATATCGCTCTGACTGCATGGAAAACAGCTGTAGAACAAAAACTACAGTAGTCCGAGATACTTATTGATATGTTGATACAGCGTCCACGACATGCAAAAAAGAAATTATCCAAAACGATTGGATCATGACGCTATACCTCAAAGCACAATACCAAAAGGATTTCAAATGTGAACGTGAGATAAGAGCGTTAAACCAACTTCCAAAGTAGCTGGTGCTCTTTCCAGACCAACAGATGTGTGACACCTTTTTGAGGCTACGCCTCAATTTGTTACCGACGAGAGAACTTTTGACAAAAACAAAGCAAATCCTGATAACAGACTGGTCTTGTCATTTTTGACAACAAACTGAAAATGCAGAATCAATTTATCATATAATAATGGAATGTACGGCGCCGACAGAGAAACGTAACCTATTCAGGAATATGTTTTTGACATCCAAAACACAGATGGAACCAGAGGAACGTTAGGCACAGATCCTGCAGGGCAACAACAACAAACTCGTTTTTACGATCATCCAATTTTGGAACAACATTATGGTGATGACGAATGATAAAAGTATCTGAAAAAGACAATTACGGACGTAAAGTAAACTTAAAATGTGGATGAAATAAAATGTTGATTATATCTTGATGTACACAATTGAAAAGTTTAGAAATAAACGACATCATTTTAATAAAAAAATATGTAACATCAGAAGCAAATGCAACTATTCTGATAAGCATTCAAACAAAATCTGTGCATATTACAGTCTGGCTTGGAATGAATCAATCCAAACTATACTGTGGTTGATTTGGGCAATGTGTAGGTATGTTTTTCAACTATGTTTCAGCATTCCCTCAACAAATCAATAAGCCTTCATGAGGACTGTTAAAGATATTCAACATGTTTTCTGTCCGCGTATCATGATTCCATCAATTAATGATGTCTTCCTGTGGAGCATCTCAAATTAGTTCAGTGGTCCTGCGTAAGAAAACTCCTTTTGTTACTATTACTGAATAAATTAAGTGACACCTAATACACATTTCTATGTATAAACAGTTTCCTAGATCTACGACTGTCTCACCTACCCCAGGGACTTGAATAGGGAGCATTTCTCATCTTCTAGCACTTCATAACTGGCTCGTCTCAGAATGCTTCTTCTACCTAAACAAGGGACCAAAATGAGAGGGCGCTAGAGAGCCGTCCAAGATGGCGGCCTCCCTGTGAGCTCCGTGAAGCTCCCACGAAATCCTGATGAATCGTTGCTATCGTGTTGGTGAAACTAAGCCCTGACGCCGGCATTATCTGGGCGAGACACTTTCGAACCCAGATCCACAAGTATCCTGCCTGCTGCTTGACGCTTCACCCTGAGACTCCCGGTGGAGAAGAACCCCTCCTCCCCCATCTTCCCTGTGCGGGCCTGAAGTCGCGGCCTCTGCTCGGGCACGGGGGACTGGGAGCGTGCAACATCGTTCGGCAGTGGGAGGCCTACCGCCCGACTGCAACATCCGGGAGGCGACGGGCTCCGAGACTGCCGGATGAGCCCTGCAGTCTTGCGGCCGCGGCGCCTGGGAGGAGCGACCCAACCAGCGCCGGTGCGGGGAATAAAGCAGAGGCAGCCGCCCGCGACCAGCAGCAACCCAGGTACGAGCGCACAACGCTTCCCCTCGCCGCATTCACACACGCACCGAAACGGCAGCAAATCCCCGAGCTCCTCCGTGTGACAGGCAAGTCAACAGAACCGCCAGGGCCTTGATGGGTCACATGACGGCGAGCCGGGAGTGAGCGGCGCTGAACCCCGACCACGAGGCATAACTCCTGAGGCTACGTCGGCCTGGAACCCCGCTGCCCCCAGTCCAGAAAGCAGCAGAAAGCGACGGGAGGCGCGACCCGGGCACGCATGCCAGAGAGCCCAGGAAGAAGAACTCGGCAGTGAGCGACACCCCAGAGCCCCGGCGCTGAAACACACTGGGACGCCTCACTGGTCCTGGAACTCCGGACCGCATACAGAGGCACCCCATACGGACCTGAGAATGCTTCCGATTTCCCGTGGCGCCGAGGCCCCCGGTGCTAACCCAGAAGCGTAATTCCCAACAGCACTGCCACCTCCCCTCAACCCAGCAGCAAATATCCGGTACATAACGAAGACACCATATCACAGGAGGCAACACAAGGCCTCGTCTCCAAGCCGGCTCGCTCCGCCACCTGGCCCGGCAAGTCATACATACAATCGCCCTACCCGATCGCACGGACCAGCACCACACAGCGACCAGAGTCACGGAAGCGCCAGTCCACAACAAGAATGGGGAAACCAGATAGGTCGCAGAGAAAGCTGCCTTTTGAAAGTTGCTCCTCCACCAAAACGGCCCCCCTAACAGAAGGTCTCAATCCCCCATCCAGGCTCCACCTCATGACGGATAAGAATCACAGGACTTCGATATCAGGGAAATACTCCTTGACCTCAAAGCCGGCATAGGAGGCCTGAGTAGTGGACCAGCTCCAGCACCGGCGGGATGGGCATGAGAACTGACTAGACACAGTCGAGCAGAGGGTCTCAGACCTTGACGACGGGGCGTCAGCCATGGCTACCAGAGTGTCCTCTCTCGAAGCGCAGATGAAAATAGTAACGGCCAAAAATGAAGATTTAGAAGGTCGCTCCCGGCGCAATAATATAAGGATCGTCGGAGTCAGAGAGCATCAATTGACCACCAAGATGGAGGACCACGTAGAGAAGATCTGCACGGACTTGTTCGGCCCTAACATCCTGTCCAAGCTTTTTGTAGTTGAACGAGCTCACAGAATGCCTAACTCAAGACCTATCCCCGGGACGAATCCACGTCCCATTATAGCTGAGCTGTTGAACTATAAAGATTGTGACGCAATCCTCAGGGCCGCAAGAGACATCTGCAATACGATGGAGATAAGTTACAGTTCTTCCAAGACTTTTCACAAGCAGTCCAAACACAAAGACTGTCGTTCACAGCTGTGAAGCGCAGACTGCAGGAAAACCAAATTCAGTATTCAATGATATTTCCGGCGAAACTCTGCATTCAATTTGAAGGGAAGACCCAATTTTTCAACACTCCCGAAGAGACAAGTGACTATCTGGATCGTAACGGCTGTAGGCCTGCCCATAACAATGGTCTCCCACAGAGAGGGAACCGCCCGAGGAGAGGCCCGCCATAAAGCTATCACTGGGAGCTAACACAAATCAAACTCACCCGCTCTCTGCCGACGCAATACATTAATCTCCACGAAATAGAAATGCAATAGTGGGAGGGAGCAACCTCGTCTTGGAGGGCTACTAGCGCCCCTTGCACAGCAATGTTGACAGTTTGGTTTATAAGGGATTGTTTGTCGTGGGCCTGTTGGGGGTTGCCCACTCAAGGGAGGGATTCGAGTTCAACACAGCCGCCTTTCACCCCGCACCCCACCCCGCAATGAACACGCAGCTCAAAGCTGCCCGAACAGAAGCCAAGCTCTCCAGAATCTCGCATGAATCTATTCACCAGTCACATGATCCAAACCCTTCAAATATAAATTCACCAGATCTCCCTGATGGAAGCGACAACACCTAAGGTCGCCACCTGGAACATTCGCGGTGGTAACCAGCCGGCGAAAACAAGGAAAGTCTTCCAATATCTCCGAAGACATAAAATCAACATAGCCATACTGCAGGAAACACATCTCCTGCCATCGTCGGAACTGCACTGGGCCAGATCTTGGGGCTGCCATAGGTATTTCTCATCATACTCATCCTATGCCAGAGGAGTCGCAATTTTAATTGATAGGAGAACGAAATTCAGTGTAATAGACTCTGAGGGAAGAGCCCTATTGGTGAGGGGGATAATCGCGTGAAAGGAAGTAGTCATTGTGAACTCTTACGCACCGAATACCGATGGTCCAAACAACTTTAACTGGGTGATGTCCCAACTGGGAAAAACCAATGCGGCAACCATTACATGGGGAGCAGATCTCAACACACCAATTGATCCCAGTCTAGACAAATCACACAACACAGCGGGGAACCCGTCCAAAGCCAGCGCTCAAGTTCAAGAGATCTGCCAGATATTTGGCCTAACTGACACCTGGAGGCAGCATAATCGCGACGCAAAGGACTATACTTTCCACTCTGCCGTCCCCAACACCAGTTCCAGGATTGATTATATCTTGGCATCCTCCCACAGCCCATTCGTCTCGGGGACGAGCCAAATATGGCCACGCACCCTGTCAGACCACTCAATGGTCACACTCGACGTCTCCCTAGCAAGCGCAACAGTTCCTGGACTCAACTGGAGATTCAAACATGGCTCTCTCGCCAACACAGTCTTTTCAGATGAACTACGCAAGGAAATAATGGCCTTCATCGAGACAAACGCTGGTTCTGTCGATTCCCCCGGCACCATCTGGGAAGCCCTAAAATGCTTTGTACGTGGCATTTGCCTGGCCAAAGAAAACGGCATACTAAAACTGATCCAGAAAGAGCTCTCAAGTAGTGAGAAGCGTTTGAAAGATCTAGAGCGTCAAGTTCTCACTGCTCCAAATTCTCATACTCAAGCCGACCTAAAGGAGGAACTTCTGAAGTTCAGGGAAACGGCCGAACGGGAAATAAAATTCCTGGGTCATGGTCACCAGATCCGGCAATATGGGGAGGGACAGAAACCAGGCACCTTGTTGGCCCGCCTACTGTCAATGGACAAAACCCTGACTCGAGTTGAATGTGTCAAAGACGCTCAAATACAGCGGGTATATACTGAGGAGGAAATCGCTCTCACGTTCCGGAATTTCTATCAGAACCTGTACAGTTCCAAAGGTAACTCAGATCCGAACTCTATACAGGAGTATCTTAACCACACTGAACTATACCCGGTGGAAGCAGACCTGCGAGAACCACTAAGCGCTCCGATAACAGAGGAAGAAATTCTGGAGGCAATAAAATCCCTTCCTAACTCCAAAGCGCCAGGACCAGACGGGCTCATTGGAGAGTTTTACAAAGCCCACGCATCCATCCTCGCCCCACTCCTGCTCCGCGTCTATGAAGAAGCAGTTGAGCACGGACGCCTCCCCCCCACACTGCGTGAAGCCAATGTTTTGGTATTACATAAAGCCGGCAAACCCGCAGATGAATGCACATCTTACAGGCCGATCTCCTTAATCAACTTGGACAACAAAATTCTTGCCAAAATACTTGCAACACGGCTACTCCGTCTCATGCCGGCCCTGGTGATTGGAGACCAAGTCGGATTCATTCCAGGACGCAGTACCACATACGGCATCAGAAGATTGTTCGGTGTCATCGAGGCCATAGATCCATCACAACAGGCGATTGCGGTACTCCTTGACGCTGAGAAGGCGTTCGACTCTGTTGAATGGCCATTCATGATGGCAGTGCTTAAACAGATGGGCTTTGGGAATTTCTTTATCAAGTTAGTATCTCTGTTCTATAATGACCCGCGGTCATATGTCACTCTGGGTAACACTAGATCCACGAGCATATCACTAGAGCGTGGAACAAGACAAGGCTGCCCGCTTTCAGCACTGATATTCGCCCTTATCATGGAGCCTTTGGCTTCAAGATTACGAGAAAACCAACTGCACAGAGGGCTTAAACTAGGTCCTCACAGATTGATTGTTTCTCTTTACGCTGATGAAGTCATATTGTTTGTCAGTGACCCCCAAGAGAATCTTAACCCTGTAATGCGCAAAGTGATAAGATTCGGCCAAATGTCTGGGCTAAAAATCAATCATTCCAAATCGGTAGTGTTTCCCTTAACCCCCAATACAACTGAATTCATTGACTATCACGGCTTTAAATGGGAACACTCAAAGGTGCGCTATCTGGGTATTTACAGGTCACAGAACCATCATGAGATTTACAAAGATAATTATGTCACCACGCTAAACTCAATGCAAGAACGTATCCATAGGTGGAAATCATTACCGTTAACGATTTGGGGTAGAGTATCCTTGATCAAGATGGTCATTCTTCCTAAACTTCTGTCCCACTACTCCTTCCCAAATCCTTTCTCCAAAAAATCAAGAAGGCAGTTCTAGAGCTCATATGGGCGAGTAAACCGGCTCGTGACGCGTATAGCACTCTGGTGTTGCCAACATCCAAGGGGGGTCTGGCGCTTCCAGATATAGAAAAATACTATTGGGCAGCCCAGGCTCACTTCCTGAGCTACTGGTACGCTGATCATTTCGTTCGCCTACACGTGCAAGTGGAACGAGCCCTGGCCTCACCCGACCTGCTAAGTGCTGTCATTATAAACCAAATCCCAATCCCATATAACACGCTCAACACAGTCCTATCTACGTACGCAATCTGGAAAATGATGGCGACCAAATACGGAGTAGACGTGAGATTCTCCCCTCTACTTCCAATCAGATTTATTCCCGGCATTCCCCTCACAAACAAAAGTGTTTCTAATATGGGCTGACAAGGTCAATGTCCACTCGCTCGGAGACCTGTTCCCTGAGGGCACCTTTCTAACCCCACAAATGGCCAAAGATAAGAGGGGTAATACTTCACTAGATGTTTTCCTCTATTTTAGATAACGCCATACCTTACACAAGTTATTTCCCTCATTTCCTAAACAACCCCCCACCTGGGAGTTACTACATAACACAATTCAAGCGCAGGGGGAAGGGAGACTGGTCTCGCTGTTATATAAATCCATGGTGGCCGATATTGGGAAACCCAACACTAAAACCCAGCAAAATTGGGAAAATGCCATTCAGGAGACGATATCCACAGAAGATTGCTCCTATATCCTAAACCAAACCCAAAAGGTCGCACTGAATTCTCGTTACAAATTAATACATTTGAACTTTGTACACCAAATATACTACACCCCAGTCAAGAAGCACAAACGCCATTCAGACACATCGCCCCAATGCGAAAGATGCGCAGCCGCTCGTGCGGACTTCCTCCACTTGGCCTGGGACTGCCCCGGAATACAACGTTTCTGGAACTCAGTCGTACAGATAACTGCTGACATCATAGGCGAACAGGTGACCCCGCTTCCGCTGGGGCCACTCCTGGGTCTCACTAAATACCTTCCAGCTGCATCACGTAAATTAGCAGCCCTTCTTCTGGTGCTGGCCTGGAGGAGGATCGCCATGTCTTGGGGCAGAGGCCCACTACCCAAACTTGATGACTGGAAAAGAGACATAACATACTGCCAGAATGTGGAAAGCAAATTTAGAAGAACCCTACCATTGCATGCACACCCCCCAGACGTCTAGGGACCATATATCGCATATCTACTGAACAGTAATGAATCTGTAGGCTCTGATTCGTCTGGCACCTGAAAGGAGACTTTGGAACTGAGATCCCCCACATCCCTCTGAACTTTAAATCTCGGACACTGACGAAGAATTAAATTGGGCTCTAATTTCATGCGCGGGCGGGAGGGGAAGTGGCGGCTTCGGGGGGAACAGTTAATGGGTAATGTTATGAAGTTTTTTTTTCCTTTCTCTCTTCCCTTCCTTTTCTCCCAACCCTCCTCCTTTTACACCTCCCCGTTTCCTTTTCCTCAAGTTTTGATCGTGCACCTTGTTGGTGCGATTGTATCTCAAGGGTATGTAAAATTCAAAAATAAAGTTTAAAAAAAAAAAACAAGGGACCAATACATTTCACAGAGGATGTAATCAATGGAACAGGAAATTTATTTTCTAATTTTATTTGAAAAGTTTTAAATACCTGGAAAAAGTGATTGAAGCGTGCCACATCCTTTACGTTTTCAGATACACTGGGAATTTGATTCTGGTAAATGAATAAAAGTTGGTGTTTTTTAAATGTATTTCTCATACTACCCACACCTCCAAGAGTCTCTTGTATTGTTGTTGTTAAGTAGTAAACCTGCTGGATCAGCCTCCAAGTTATGGAAAACCTATATGTTTGCTTGTGGCCACACTTGCATGATCTAATCAAGCATAGTGTGGCTTGCTTCGAAAATCTCTAGAATCCTATTTGGTTCAATTTGATGGAAGACTATCAAACTGAACTACAATAGTCCTTAGTGAGAGAGTGCAGGGCACGTAGCTTGTTTTATTTGTTCCAGAATGTGGAAATCACAAATATTTGCTTTATGTAATAGGCAACATAATTACAGATCCTGAGAACTCACTCATTATAAAGAGAGAGGAACACTTTCACCTGATCCACCCTCCAGACTCAGAAGGAAGACCGAAGAGGAGAGACTGTTTCAGCTCGGGAGAAGGTATAGTATATTTGCTTCTGAAATTCAAACTGCTATCCTTTTTGTCCAAAAGAGTACTCCATATTTTCCTCGTGGCTCCAACACAAAGCTGATGAAATCTATCCCGAGCCTTGACTCCTTTGCTGAGTTAACGACTATTGATGTAGAGTCACTGATTAAGGCTGCCCGATGGTCTGCTTCTCCACTAGCCTCTATTCATTTTAACGTTTTAAGGTACTTATACCTTGCCCGGCACAATAAATGCATCTGTTGGCGGGGCAGAATTAATCCATCTGTTCAGTGCCACCACTACATAAGTTACTTTACCTGAGGTACAGATCTGTACATTTGCTAAATCATTATCTGTTTTAAATACAATGGTAGAGAATGAACACATTTAGCAAAAGGACACACCAGTTTCTGTGCCTGTTTGTCTACTAAATTCAACATCTTTGCATTGTTTGTTATGGCAAACAGACTTAAGTCATTGTACAAATGGAACCTGAAGACCCCTGGTTGAGACTCATGGAAGGAAATGGCATTAGCCTAATTTTGTTCTTGTTTAATGCAATTTGAATATTGAAAAAATAAAGCTATGTGTGTGTTTTCATATTATACTTTAGGGTTTTATGGGAGAATACAAATACATTTTAAAAGTTTCATAATGTGAAGTCAAGAATACTATTGTCAAATAAGAGACCTTTCGTCAAGTTTCGAGACTGTTAATCAGTCAGCCCTTCCTAGTTGGTTTCTGCCATCCTGGGTGGCACAGTGTCTTCTTTTCTGTCGACTAGATCACAGGCCATAGAAATCTTTTTATGTCCTTTTATGCTCTGTTCCCGCTGCTCTTTAGTTTGTACATTTGGCCACTGGCTAACCAGATTCAAAATCTTATCTTTAGGAATTAAACTGATGGCACACATATGTAAAGCTGGATGTAAAAGAATTTCATGCCAAGTGAAGGATTGCCTTCAATGAAACATCAAATGAAGGAAATCGATCCAAAAATCAATCCTATTAAGTCCTCTCTGTTAATGCTATGCTCAGTCTATGGTGTGGGATGTTTTAGCTAGACCCATTCTGCACCTGCCCTAATCCACTACCTATGGGCTGTAATCTTGGCATTTAAATGGACTCTGAACTTTAGATGTGCAGGTCTCTTGGACCGATCCTTATTTTCCCATTTCAAACGTCTCGGTTCCCCTGACAGATTTTCTGGGTCCAGAATAATACAGCCAGAATTCTGCTATGGATCTCTAGATTTGATCCTGCACCTAGTACTGCTCCTGGTGTTTACTGTGTTCTCATTTACATTTATTGACAAATCTACTCCAAGGCTTCGTTGTAGCCGGTTTCAAACAGTAACTCCTTTTGTTGTTAGGGCCAACATTTACTGCAAGGTTATAGGATGGACTTTTGCCGTTTTGTAGATTGTGTTTCGAGATAACAAGGGTTCCCTGTAAAGATGAGTGACCGCAGACTGTGCCTGTGTTGAAGAACCAGTGTGGCACTGGAAGGTGGGTTACAATATCTTAAAAGTTATGATGACCCACGAGAAACAGAATAACCAAATCTGAGGAGCGTCCAGATCTTCCACTTTGCAGTGATTGACATCTGTGCCATTTTGACAAAAGCTTATTCATTTCACAAGAATCATGTTGGTTTCAAGCATTTTTCTTTTTTCTTTCTTTTTTTGCATTTCTTAAAATCCACAATTGTTACTTTTTGAAACACTGCACACTTGTTAACTTGTTTCTCATCATTTCTTTGAGGAAAGTAGAAGACCCGGCTCATCATGAAGAGGAAGCGGGAGGAAGCGGCGCCGACCCAGAGGCGGGTGAGTTGATGATGAACCAGAGAACTTAGTTTGTCAGAAGGGCAATTTCTCCTTTTGTGGAAAGATGAATCTGGGGGGATTGCTGGTCTCAATCCCTTGACTAACTGTTCTCCCCATTGTATTAGAACTGCTGTGGCCAAATTATCAAACATTTGAACTGGCGCTAAAACTTGAGGAAATTAATTTAGAATAGTTTTGCCAATTAGGTCATACGGAATGGAGCCAAAAGGATTTGACTCAATCAGTATTATCTATAAAAAAAAAGTTTGCACTAGGGCAAACATGAAACAGACAGGTTTTTTATTTTTTAATGTTTGCAGTGTTTACATAAAAATACATATTACCTGCATTTTTTTATTTTTAGGTTACACAGCAAACCTAATAAAACAAAGTTGGCTTTTTGATGCAGATTGGGGCAAAACCTGCTATAATTCCATACTTAGGATTTCCGATTTTAGGGGTTTCTTTTTTTGTACTTCCGGCTTTTTTTTCCAGTGTTTAAAAAAACTTCATAATCTGTGTTTCACTGTTTTTGCTGTGTGCCCCCTTAAAATAAATCGCGGATCTCTGTTTTTTCCAGTGTAAACACACATTCTTTTATTGTTTCATTTTGTGCATAAGTAGGGGTAATATCTCTCATGACCAGTGTTGGGTAAGATTTCCACAGAGCTGGTAAATCTTCCTTTCCTGGTTTAACTCCAGAACTTTTTACTTTTCTAGTGGGATATGTTTCATTAATACCTCAGTGAGTGGGAACCTTTTTCCACACTCACCTAGTCTTTAACTCTTTTTATGGGTGTCATTTTTAAGACTCTCCATAGTGTCTTTTTAAAGTTATCATGTCTAACAACTTATTGGCAAAAGTGCCTGTTGTTGCTGGGTTGCCCCAGGGGCTCCCCATTTAACTTTCTTGTGCTAACCTTGAGTGAACTACAGTTCCCAAGGGTAGAAGGGATCTTTGGATCCCTTTTACATTTTATTTTGTGAAACCAGCACACCCCACCTTATGTGGAGTGCTGGGGAGATAAAAGGTAGCCCCTTTCACATTAAAACTGTAACAATTCTGTTACAGTGACAAGCTTACCTTTAATGGCTGGTGGCAGTGATACCTTTTACTAATTTGGTGCACCTTTACCGCGGGTTGTAATCGGCTGCAGTAAAGGCACCTAAGGGTGCTAATTTTACCAAAATGGCCCTTGTCTTCTTTTTCTGCCATTTTAATATTTCTTGTCGTTTCGTGTTCCTTCCCCTGACATCCAGGGCGGGAAATTCCTTTGTTTGAGTTCTGTCTTCGGCGGGAGTCCCCTGGACACCCCGCCCAGGCTCCAGTCAGTCTGCAAGCACAGGAAGTGGGGGAGGAGTCCAAAACTTCCCCCTCCTTTGTCTTAGGCCTTCCTTCAACTGGGCCAAATCCCAGTGGGGGGTTGGCTGTCCTGTTTGGACTGCCAAACGCCCCTTTCTTGTAAAATGCAGGGAGAGAAAGCAGAGGTTGTGTTGCAATTCCTAATAAATACTGGAAACCTGGAAGCTAAAGTCATGTCGACCACTGGAACAGAAAACCGAAGAGGATGACGAAGGAAAAACGGCGGGAATGAATTCCAGCGGCCAGAGAGCCTGCTGTGTAACCGGAGCCTGCTGTAGCCCTTCCTTCCTATCGATCTGGGGTCTCCAAAAACGATGACCCGAACCCAGAGCCTGGTGAGACCCACTAGACTCAAGACGACCTGCATTTTGAGCCATCCCACGGGTTGCTGCGACCTTGCGTTCTTGCAATACCCCAATACCCTGGGACCTCCAGCCACTGTGCGGTGCACAGTCTTCCGAATCTCGCTGAAACTTCGTGGGCATCCTGGTCTATCTCCAGAGACACGAATCGAGTCCAAAAAGAAGAGTGCTGGACCTTTTAAACGACGAGAATTCAACCGCGACTTTCTGTCTTCTTCTGTGCTCCTTGAAAAGGCGCCAACCCTGCAGAACCGCATTCAGCCGTGAGAGAAATCTTGCCTAGAGCCTTCATCGATCCCTGCTGCAAAGTCCCTTCTGAGGTCTTGTGTTCAGTCTCCAGGACAAGGAATCCACTGACCGGGTATTTGGCTGCAGTCCCTGAAGTTCTCCTGCTGCAATCTCTTCTTCATTGCTAAGGTACTGTGTTGGTTTAGGTATATACTTACCTTAAGCCTGTTGGGATTTCTGTGTAGTCCTGGGGTGTTTTCTGTGATTGGGAGGTCCCTCGTCCAGTACACCCAGTCCCCCTGCTAGAATCCTGCTGGGGTGTCTTCTGTGAAGCCCCTGGACCCTCTTCTAACCCTAGAAGTAAAGTTCTCACTTGTTTGCCAGTTTTCCTTAGGAAACTCTGACTTTTGCTACTAAAAAACTTATTCTAACACTGCCCGTTGGTCACTAGTCCTAGTGACCCCCCCCCCCCTTCTGCCACTGAGAACACTCATGCTCCAAGAATAAGGGAAAGACTTAGAAGGGATTGGGACTTCTGCCTAGAAAAGAAATCAAGTGTTTTACTTACTTGTAAAGAGTTGGTTGGTAACTGTAATTCTAAGAGTGAACAGTAAGTTCTTACCGATCTTGAATGTGTGATGCACTATTCATAAAGGTATGGTTAACATCTTTCCTTCCTTAGCCACTGTTTTGCCAGTCTAAAAGAAAGTAGATGTGAAGGTATTTTACTCTCCTGTGATTAGGTTGTGCCTCTTTACAAAAGTAATGTGTTGGTTTCACCAGATTATTCCTGAAGGGTAATTGCATGAGTGTCCTCCAACTGTTGGTATCACCAGGTTAGTCCGTTTATGATAACTGTATGAGTGTCCCCCAACTGGGTCTTGCTTCCCCTGACTTGCTGCTAGCATGTCTTTAATAAGTCTACCTTAGGTTGTTGCCTACCTAGAATATCTATTCATTAAAGTGTGACATTGGGTTTTACTTTCCCCTTCATTGTGAAGTTAAAGTAAGTGGGTTTTACTTACCTTGTGTTAGCTGTGTGCCACCCAAAACAAGTTACCAGAGTTATTGCTTACCTCAATCTGGGGTTCCCTGATTTCCAAAGCATCTGTAATTGTACATTACATCCTTAGGTTTTACTCACCTGGTATAACTGTGTGTTATGACAAAAGTAGTTATAGGTTTTTACTGCACCTAGAATAAGTGTTTCACTATTCACCAAAAGTATATTGTCCAGTTGACTGTTTATGTGATTTGTTCCAAGAGTCACTGTACAACTGGAAGGGCCTACTGTCCTTGTATTACCAAAAGTAATCTAAAAGTAACCATTGGTCTTCTACTCCCAAAGAATAGGCTTGGCCTATACTAAATGTGTATAACAAGGTTTGGACTTCCCTAGAACTACTGTTAGGTGTTCCAAATAAGGTCTATACTTGGGTCTGTGTACTTTCAAGTATAGTGTTTTTATATTGTGATTTCTTATAATGTGTTAGTACTTACTTTACCCCTAGATTTATCTGGGCCTGCTTGTATTTAAATAAATCCTTTATTTTTACAATACATAGTGTTTCAGTGTTTCTTTGGATCATTTGTATTACAATGTTCACTTGTACTGTATCTACTGCCCTCTCTCCCTCCTAAGATAAGCCTGGCTGCTCTGCCTACGCTACCATGTACTCAGGTGGTACAGTCTTATACTAAGAGTGGAGTTTTGTAATGCCTCAGTTGAATGGTTTTGAAGAAGCACTTAGTTGGACTTCAGAAAAACTGTACTAACAACCGGCTGCAAGAATAACATATGCCCAGGTTTGAGAGGTTAACCTCGAAATCCAGTGATATTGTTATGTATATTAGATGGCAGGCTTGGAGAAATCGAATTCTATTTCGGCAATGTGCAGTGAGATTAAGTCATTTTCCAAGGATCACACACTTTGGATACCTGGTGGTTTGCTTCATTATGTCACAAAACACATCACTCATTTAGTCCACTTACACTGTGCTACATTGTGTCACTTAATCTGCACTGCATTGTTCCACTGGCAGTGTGCTGTATCATATCACTGGCACTGCACATAACTGGGGCATTCACTGATCCACTGACACCGTGTTCCATCAGATCCCTGACGCAGTGCCACTGGCTCTGTGCCCCAAATGGGCAACTGACGCTGTACTCCATTGGGCCACTAGCAGTGTGCTTATCATATCACTGGCACTGCACATCACTGGGGCATTCACTGATCCACTGACACCGTGTTCCATCAGATCCCTGACACAGTGCCACTGGCTCTGTGCCCCAAATGGGCAACTGACGCTGTACTCCATTGGGCCACTGGCAGTGTGCTGTATCATATCACTGGCACTGCACATCACTGGGGCATTCACTGATCCCTGACACAGTGCCACTGGCTGTGTGCCCAAATGGACCACTGGCACTCCACTTAATAGGAGCTTTTGATGACGAATAGGAAGTGGATCTTCACAGTGCCCATTTTCTTCTGGACGTGTTTCCTGGGGCGTGGGGGGCGAGAAATCAGTCGACTTCACCTCCTTGCATTTCTTCTATTGCCTCGAAGCTAATGCAGGCGCTGCACACATTCAGGAAGATCAGTAATAGTTTATTCCTTTCCTCTTGTTTTGGTTCTCAATTTAAAAACAAATCACGGAGACAAAAACGGTTTAATGGCATTTCCTCCATCAAGGTACTGATCTAAATGCTTGAGTCAAGAACTCTGCTTTTAGTGGACACTTGAGTGAGTGAAGCTGGTATTCACTGCTATGATGTGGGAGGTATTCACTACTATGTGCTTTGTAGAACCCAATAGCGTGTCATGATATAACTTGAGTGTATAATGATGTCTTTAACATGGATCCATTGGTGCACGGCAAAGGCTTCAGCACATGCCCTCATCACTACAATGGCATCCCTACAGGGCTATCGGTATGAGGCTATACCTTCAGGAAATGGTGTCCATGTTCATTCTGTCAGTACATGCTTTGATTTCAGTGGGAAATGGAGGGCTATGGTATGGCTGCCCTGCTCCCGCCATGAGGTTAATGGGGAAAAATGTTGGTAAACACTTTTATGGCTATTTTGTCCAATCCACCTCGTGCCATCGGTGCATTGCGATCCCAACAGCGTTGTAGCATCAGTATAAGATTGCATCAACCGTCCGTGCTCATTCTATCATTGCACGCATATGCCATCGATGTACAGTTACACCCTCTGGCCATTATTAGATCATCCGTCCCTGGCCATGCTATCATTGCACGCATATGCCATCGATGTACAGTTACACCCTCTGGCCATTATTAGATCATCCGTACCTGGCCATGCTATCATTGCACGCATATGCCATCGATGTACAGTTACACCCTCTGGCCATTATTAGATCATCCGTACCTGGCCATGCTATCATTGCACGCATATGCCATCGATGTACAGTTACACCCTCTGGCCATTATTAGATCATCCGTCCCTGGCCATGCTATCATTGCACGCATATGCCATCGATGTACAGTTACACCCTCTGGCCATTATTAGATCATCCGTCCCTGGCCATGCTATCATTGCACGCATATGCCATCGATGTACAGTTACACCCTCTGGCCATTATTAGATCATCCGTACCTGGCCATGCTATCATTGCACGCATATGCCATCGATGTACAGTTACACCCTCTGGCCATTATTAGATCATCCGTCCCTGGCCATGCTATCGGCGCGCAGCTATGTTATTCGCCACATGCAGGCCGCAACCAGGATTGCCACATCACCCCTGCCATTGATCCTCCAGCAGATGTGCTGACATAAGCATTTGTGCGGATATTATGGAGCCATTTTGAAGCTGCAGCATGAGGCCACTACGGTGTCTTTATTGCTGATTCTCTCTATGGGCGATTCTCTCTTATTGGATATAAGGTCCTTTGATTTATGGTATAAAAATAAGCTCCCCTTTCCATGGATTATTGCCAATGAAACCAAAACAGTAAAACGATGCCTGTTGGGTCCTTTCCGGGGGCCTAGTGATTGCAGTCCTCTGCTCCAACAGGGCCAGGCTCAAGGGGGGAGAGAAAGGGAGCGGATTGCACGGTTTGACTGCTGCTGAGGCAGCTCATCGTGCTTAGGCACGAGGCGGGTGGGGGAACGTCGGGACCCAGCGTTCCGCTTGGAGGCTGCTGGTGCCCGTGGGCAGCACCGCCCACACCTTGAAGGAAATACTGGGCTTTTCTGTTTCCCTAAATTATGTTCTTGCAAGCCGTCTTCCTTTTCTGCCTACCTGCCTGCCTGCGCCTCTCCTTCCCTTTTTATCCTTTTTATCTACCTGCCCCAACTTTTCCAATGTTTGTAAAAATAAAATTACAGCGATCCATGCAATATTGGCAAAACAATAAAGTAACAGTTAGACATATTTTTTAGAAAATGATTTGATTCGTTTTTTTATTATGAAAGGGCCCACTGGGCTCCCTGTCACCACTTCTCAGCGCTAGTGGACTTGTTAAGCTACTACCAGAGGGATCGCCTTGTGCCATTCGGGGTATCGGTGTAGACTACTATTGAAGACTGGTGTCTTGAATGCCAGTTCTTAGCAGGGAGGGGCAATTTGTGCTCATGCGGTGCTACGTTGGGCTCCAACACGCTTGTTTGAGGACTTCAGTTGTGTTCAACAAGCTCTGTTAAGAAAGCCCTTCAATGCTCTGTGCACGTCCGCTACAGTAGTTAATTCTAGTCCTTATCTAAATAGCTAAATGGACAAGCAAACCTGTTTACTTTGTATCCAGGTCACATATTCATGCACATATCATGGAACACACACTTGCACTCACACACTCCTACTGAATTGTCCTTCTCCCCACAGAAAAGTATACTAACAAACATCTGTAACAATTGATTGATTCACCAGTGCCAAAAGCGAATGCATTGACATGCGTGGTAATGGGCATGAACAACGAGGGCTGGGAGGATGGCTCAACTCAACGCAGAGAAACAGGGTTCCGAATCCCGCTCCCGCACTTACACCTTGTTATGCGGATGAAATTAATTAAAATACCACTTGTTATCAGAGCCCCACTTGGGCTGGGTAGTGGCTGAGCTCCTCCATGTTGCAGAAGCACCTGGATTGTTCTATGTCTTGGGCTGGGTACTGGGAGATCACCTCTCTCCATGTTGCAGAAGCACCTGGATGCTTCCATGTCTTGGGCTGGGTAGTGGCTGACTTCCATGTTGCAGAAGCACCTGGATTGTTCTATGTCTTGGGCTAGGTAGTGGGAGATCACCTCTCTCCATGTTGCAGAAGTACCTGGATTGTTCCATGTCTTGGAATGGGTAGTGGGTGACTTTTTAAATGTTCGCAATCTCATCTCATTATTGTATGGGCGCTGCCAATTTGTTGCATGTCTTTGCATTCGACAGTTGGTGGCCCCTTTTTTGCCGTTGTAGAAGTGCTCCAGATATGTTTCATATTTTGATTGGACAGACTTTGATCTCTTATCACCGGGTCATGGAAGCTGTTGTATCTCCTTGGTTAGGCAGTTGGTCCCTTTTTCATCATGGTATTGGTGCTCTGGTGCATGTCTTGGGTTGGGCAGTTGGTCTCCCTTCTCACCATGGTATGGGTGCTCCTGGTTTGTTGCATGTTTTGGTTGGACAGTTCTTGGACTCTTATCACCAGTTTATTGTATCTCATGATTTGTTGTGTGTCCTTGGTTAGGCATCTTGTTATATCTTTATTGCTTATTGGAGATGTTCCCATTTTGTCCAAGTCTTTGGCTTGACTGTTAGTAATGTGACATTTGTACAATTCTCCTTTGTCACTGGTATGACCTTCCAGATCTGTAGTATGTCGGTGAACTGGGTTGCCCTTTTCTGTTTCTGTAAGACCATGATCTGTTTGTTGCACAACAAGTAACCATGCACACAGTACATTCCAGAGATTTGTGAGTGTATTTCCATCGCATCAGCAGGGATTAATGATTCTTTACGGGTACATGGTAAGGCTGCAGATTACAATGTTCAAGTTTGAGGAGTGCTGTGGTACCAGAGTTCAGTACGATAGAAACGATTTCACATACCAGGGTACAGAAGTTCCTGCTTTGTTTTTCACCTGTGCCTATTGAACACGTCATATTACTAATTCCTGAAGCATTTCTTGCAATTATGAATCTGCATCAGCTGTTGTTGAAACCATTATTTGTAAATGTCCATCCTGGGACAGTGTGACAAAATACCAAACGTATATTTAAGAATTAATTTGGGCCCCAGTGCCCCTGGGGATGTTGGGGGTGGGGGGGAGGGCAGGGGGGTGGTATGCGGAATGGCTCCTTTGAGAGGACCAGGAAAGGGTTAAATAGGCACAGGGTGCATCATTCCCTGTAGAGCTGCAAGATTGTTTGTGACTTTAGTCCATCCAGGCCAACACGCTAAAGGATGTGCTCATTCTGAACTGTGCCACCCTGACCCCCTGCTCTATAGGATGTGCCATCCTGACACCCCTGCTCTCCAGGATGTGCCGCCCTGACCCCTGCTCTACGTGATGCGCTTAATCTGAGCTGTGCCTTCCTTACCCTCTGCTCTCCAGGATGTGCCTTCCTTACCCTCTGCTCTCCAGGATGTGCCATCCAGACCCCCGGCTCCCCAGGATGTGCACATTCTGAGCTGTGCCACTCAGACCCTCTGCTCTCCAGGATGTGCCATCCTGATCCCCCTGCTCTCCAGTATGTGCCATCCTGACTGTGTGTTCTCCAGGATGTGCCACATTCTGAACTGTGCCTTCCTGACCCTCTGCTCTCCGGGATGTGCCTTCCTGACCCTCTGCTCCCCAGGATGTGCCATCCTGATCCCCTGCTCTCCAGGATGTGTCATCCTGACTGTGTGTTCTCCAGGATGTGCCACATTCTGAACTGTGCCACCCTGACCCCCTGCTCTATAGGATGTGCCATCCTGACACCCCTGCTCTCCAGGATGTGTCGCCCTGACCCCTGCTCTACGTGATGCGCTTAATCTGAGCTGTGCCTTCCTAACCCTCTGCTCTCCAGGATGTGCCTTCCTAACCCTCTGCTCTCCAGGATGTGCCATCCTGATCCCCTGCTCTCCAGGATGTGCCACATTCTGAACTGTGCCATGCTGACCCCCTGCTCTATAGGATGTACCACCCAGACCCCCTGCTCTCCAGGATGTGCCATCCACACCCTCTGCTCTCCAGGATGTGCCATCCACACCCTCTGCTCTCCAGGATGTGCCATCCAGACCCTCTGCTCTCCAGGATGTGCCATCCTGACTGTGTTCCCCAGGATGTGCCACATTCTGAACTGTGCCATCCAGACCCCCTGCTCTCCAGGATGTGCCATCCTGACTGTGTTCTCCAGGATGTGCCACATTCTGAACTGTGCCATCCAGACCCCCTGCTCTATAGGATGTGCCACCCAGACCCCCTGCTCTCCAGGGAGCAACCCCCTGCTCTACTGGATGTGCACATCCTGAGCTGTACCATCCAGACCCTCTGCTCTCCAGGATGTGCCATCCTGACTGTGTGTTCTCCAGGATGTGCCACATTCTGAACTGTGCCATCCTGACCCCCTGCTCTATAGGATGCACCACCCAGACCCCCTGCTCCCCAGGATGTGCGCCTTCTGAGCTGTGCCATCCAGACCCCATGCTCTCCAGGATGTGCCATCCTGACTGTGTGTTCTCCAGGATGTGCCACATTCTGAACTGTGCCATCCTGACACCCCTGCTCTCCAGGATGTGTCGCCCTGACCCCTGCTCTACGTGATGCGCTTAATCTGAGCTGTGCCTTCCTGACCCTCTGCTCCCCGGGATGTGCCTTCCTGACCCTCTGCTCCCCAGGATGTGCCATCCTGATCCCCTGCTCTCCAGGATGTGCCATCCTGACTGTGTGTTCTCCAGGATGTGCCACATTCTGAACTGTGCCACCCTGACCCCCTGCTCTATAGGATGTGCCATCCTGACACCCCGGCTCTCCAGGATGTGTCGCCCTGACCCCTGCTCTACGTGATGCGCTTAATCTGAGCTGTGCCTTCCTAACCCTCTGCTCTCCAGGATGTGCCTTCCTAACCCTCTGCTCTCCAGGATGTGCCATCCTGATCCCCTGCTCTCCAGGATGTGCCACATTCTGAACTGTGCCATGCTGACCCCCTGCTCTATAGGATGTACCACCCAGACCCCCTGCTCTCCAGGATGTGCCATCCACACCCTCTGCTCTCCAGGATGTGCCATCCACACCCTCTGCTCTCCAGGATGTGCCATCCAGACCCTCTGCTCTCCAGGATGTGCCATCCTGACTGTGTTCCCCAGGATGTGCCACATTCTGAACTGTGCCATCCAGACCCCCTGCTCTCCAGGATGTGCCATCCTGACTGTGTTCTCCAGGATGTGCCACATTCTGAACTGTGCCATCCAGACCCCCTGCTCTATAGGATGTGCCACCCAGACCCCCTGCTCTCCAGGGAGCAACCCCCTGCTCTCCAGGGAGCAACCCCCTGCTCTACTGGATGTGCACATCCTGAGCTGTACCATCCAGACCCTCTGCTCTCCAGGATGTGCCATCCTGACTGTGTGTTCTCCAGGATGTGCCACATTCTGAACTGTGCCATCCTGACCCCCTGCTCTATAGGATGCACCACCCAGACCCCCTGCTCCCCAGGATGTGCGCCTTCTGAGCTGTGCCATCCAGACCCCATGCTCTCCAGGATGTGCCATCCTGACTGTGTGTTCTCCAGGATGTGCCACATTCTGAACTGTGCCATCCTGGCCCCCTGCTCTATAGGATGCACCACCCAGACCCCCTGCTCCCCAGGATGTGCGCCTTCTGAGCTGTGCCATCTAGACCCCCTTCCCTCCAGGATGTGCCATCCAGACCCTCTGCTCTCCAGGATGTGCCATCCAGACCCTCTGCTCTCCAGGATGTGCCATCCTGACTGTGTTCTCCAGGATGTGCCACATTCTGAACTGTGCCATCCAGACCCCTTGCTCTCCAGGATGTGCCATCCTGACTGTGTTCTCCAGGATGTGCCACATTCTGAACTGTGCCATCCAGACCCCCTGCTCTATAGGATGTGCCACCCAGACCCCCTGCTCTCCAGGGAGCAACCCCCTGCTCTACTGGATGTGCACATCCTGAGCTGTACCATCCAGACCCTCTGCTCTCCAGGATGTGCCATCCTGACTGTGTGTTCTCCAGGATGTGCCACATTCTGAACTGTGCCATCCTGACCCCCTGCTCTATAGGATGCACCACCCAGACCCCCTGCTCCCCAGGATGTGCGCCTTCTGAGCTGTGCCATCTAGACCCCCTTCCCTCCAGGATGTGCCATCCTGACCCCCTGCTCTATAGGATACACCACCCAGACCCCCTGCTCCCCAGGATGTGCGCCTTCTGAGCTGTGCCATCTAGACCCCCTTCCCTCCAGGATGTGCCATCCAGACCCCCTGCTCTATAGGATGTACCATACTGACCCCCCTGCTCTCCAGATGTGCACATTCTGAGCTGTGCCATCCTGACCCCCTGCTCTACTGTATGTGTGCCATCCTGAGCCCCTGCTCTACTGGATGTGGTTAAACGAAGCACCACCCATCTAGATAGCTACTGTCCAGGATGTGTGCATTCTGAGCTCATTGCATATAGACCTGCAGCTCTCCAGGATGTGCCATCCAGACCCTCTGCTCTCCAGGATGTGCCATCCAGACCCTCTGCTCTCCAGGATGTGCCATCCTGACTGTGTTCTCCAGGATGTGCCACATTCTGAACTGTGCCATCCAGACCCCTTGCTCTCCAGGATGTGCCATCCTGACTGTGTTCTCCAGGATGTGCCACATTCTGAACTGTGCCATCCAGACCCCCTGCTCTATAGGATGTGACACCCAGACCCCCTGCTCTCCAGGGAGCAACCCCCTGCTCTACTGGATGTGCACATCCTGAGCTGTACCATCCAGACCCTCTGCTCTCCAGGATGTGCCATCCTGACTGTGTTCTCCAGGATGTGCCACATTCTGAACTGTGCCATCCAGACCCCCTGCTCCCCAGGATGTGCGCCTTCTGAGCTGTGCCATCTAGACCCCCTTCCCTCCAGGATGTGCCATCCTGACCCCCTGCTCTATAGGATGCACCACCCAGACCCCCTGCTCCCCAGGATGTGCGCCTTCTGAGCTGTGCCATCTAGACCCCCTGCTCTACTGGATGTGTGCCATCCAGACCCCCTGCTCTATAGGATGTACCATACTGACCCCCCTGCTCTCCAGATGTGCACATTCTGAGCTGTGCCATCCTGACCCCCTGCTCTACTGGATGTGTGCCATCCTGAGCCCCTGCTCTACTGGATGTGGTTAAACGAAGCACCACCCATCTAGATAGCTACTGTCCAGGATGTGTACATTCTGAGCTCATTGCATATAGACCTGCAGCTCTACAGGATGGGCACATTCTGAACTGTGCCATCCAGACCCCCTGCTCTCCAGGATGTGCCATCCAGACCCCCTGCTGTCCAGGATGTGCCATCCAGGCCCCAATCTCTCCGGGCTGTGCACATTCTGAGCTGTGCCACTCAGACCCCCTGCTGTCCAGGATGTGATTAATCTAAGCACCACCCATCCAGATATGCTACTGTCCAGGATGTGTACATTCTGAGCTCATTTCATATAGACCTGCTGCTCTTCAGGATGGGCACATTCTGAGCTGTGCCATCCTGGCCTCCTGCCATCCAGACCCCCTGCTCTCCAGGATGTGCGCATTCCGAGCAGTGTCAGTGTCCCCAGCACAGCTCGTTCCCTAGGTTACGACCGCGCGGAGCCACTGCCTGCCGGTTTCAGTTTCCACTAACAGTGTTCCCCGCACTGTACAGGTAAGCTACCGCTACTTGGGTCCCTTTGCCCGGTTGGGAGACCCCAGGTTCATTTCTCTCCAGTATAACAGAAATGTATATGTCCCCACTTAGGTGCCAGCAGTACGTGTCTCTTTGCAGATGCCCTGCATCGTATAATTGTTTCGAATACTTGTTGACCACACGGATGCCCCTGTTGCCTTGGCTACTCGTCCCGCAACTCGAGTGAGTGCATTCTTCAAAACCAATTCCGGTTTATTTTAAGTATTATTTATTTTATTCAGTAGCGCTCTTTTGGAGTTATTCTTTCTCCGTCCACAGGAGGGGTATGGTTTTTTCTTAAACACGCTCCCCATATTGACTCAGCTTTTTCACTATTCAAGGGTGGTCCTTGCTATTTAGAACCCACTACCGCTTTTGGCTTATCTCGATCTGTCTGACTCTTCATCACGCCATTTTCTAGATCCCACCATGTAGGTGGATCTCACACAATACATCTCCTTTGTTATGTGTTTAGCTATTAGTATAGAGTGTTTCTCTTTGATCTGTTAGTTCACTCTTTTCACCATACTAGATCTCCAGTATTCTGCTCTTCACCATCTCGCTAGCATCCCGAGTTATGTACAGCTTGTCAGTCAGTCCTTGACTGTTATGGAAATAAAATAAAAGATTTTACTTTTTGTCTCCTTGAAATGTTGTCAACAGTTCAATTGGGCCCTTATGAAGAAGAGGTTACCCTCGAAACGCGTCGGCCACTCCACAATTGGACAGCATCACCTCTCCATCATTTATTGCTTCTTCGCAATTTGTTTTAATATGTTAAACGTCACGAATTACTTTGTACAACAGAATGTGCCTTTTGGCAAATTTTGTTTTCCTCTTTGCCAAATAAATTGTTATATGCTCAACTAACAAACTGCTGTTATATATCTATATCCATATATTTGAAGGCCCTATGTGGCATCAGTAAACAGTGTGCAGGGGACGGGAGGGCCCCACTTTTTGGGTCCTCTTCTATTTTCGCATTCCGAGCAGTGCCATCCAGACCCCCTGCTCTCCAGGAGGTGCCATCCAGACCCCCTGCTCTCCAGGAGGTGCCACCCAGACCCATTTATCTCCAGGATGTGCCATCCTGAACCCTGCTTTCCAGGATGTGTGCATTCTCCGCTGTGCTATGCAGACAGTGTGCATCCTGAGTACAGTCCATAAAGTCTGTGGCTCTCCTGGATGTGCTCTTTTTGAGCGTAATCTTTCCTACCCCCTGCACTGCTCTACATTATGTGTGCATTCTGAGCTGTGCCATCCTGACCCCTTGTTCTCCAGGATGTGCCACCCTGGCCCCTTGTTCTCCGGGATGTGCCATCCTGACCCGCCTGCTCTCCAGGATGTGCCATCCTGACCCGCCTGCTCTCCAGGATGTGCCATCCTGACTGTGTGTTCTCCAGGATGTGCCACATTCTGAACTGTGCCATCCTGACCCCCTGCTCTATAGGATGCACCACCCAGACCCCATGCTCCCCAGGATGTGTGCCTTCTGAGCTGTGCCATCTAGACCCCCTTCCCTCCAGGATGTGCCATCCAGACCCCCTGCTCTATAGGATGTGCCATCCTGACCCCCTGCTCTCCAGATGTGCACATTCTGAGCTGTGCCATCCTGACCCCCTGCTCTTCAGGATGTGCCATCCTGACCCCCCTGCCCTCCAGGAAGTGCCATTCTGACCCCTTGTACTCTAGGATGTGCCACATTCTGAGCTGTGTAATCCTGACCCCCCTGCTCTTCAGGATGTGCCATCCTGACTCCTTGTTCTCCAGGATGTGCCACATTCTGAGCTTTGCCATTCTGACTCCCCTGCTCTCCAGGATGTGTCATCCTGACCCCCTGCTCCCCATGATGTGCCATCCGGACCCCCTGCTCTACTGGATGTGCACATTCTGAGCTGTGCCATCCAGACCCCCTGCTCCCCAGGAAGTGCCATCCTGACCCCCTGTTCTCCAGGATGCAACTCCCTCCCCCCCACTCCCTGCTCTCCAGGATGTGCCACCTTGACCCCTTGTTCTCCAGGATGTGCCACCCTGACCCCCTGTTCTCCAGGATGTGCCACATTCTGAACTGTGCCATCCAGACCCCCTGTTCTCCAGGATGTACCCCCCTGATACCCCTGCTCTCCAGGATGTGCCACATTCTGAGCTGTGCCATCCCGCCCCCATCCATCCGTATCCAGACCCATTGCTTTCCAGGATGTGCCATCCTGACCCCCTGCTATCCAGGATGTGCGCATTCTGAGCTGTGCCATCAAGACCCCCTGCTCTCTTGGATGTGCCATCCGGACCCCCTGCTCTCCAGGATGTGCGCATTCTGAGCTGTGCCATCCAGACCCATTGCTCTCCAGGAAGTGCCATCCTGAACCCCTGCTCTCCAGGATGTGCGCATTTTCAGCTGTGCTATCCAGACCTCATGCTATCCAGGATGTGTGCATCCTGAGTTCAGTCCATAAAGTCTGTGGCTCTCCAGGATGTGCTCTTTTTGAGCTCAATCTTTCCCACCGCCTGCACCGCTCTACAGGAGGTGCACATTGTAAGCTCTGCTCATTTAGAACCCTGCTGTACAGGGAGTTCCCCTTAGCTCAGCCCATCTAGCCCCCCTGCTGCACACTGTTTGCTCTTAGCTCAGCCTGACTCCAGTTCCAGCCGAGTTAGTACAATCTGCATAGCCAGGTTAAAGCAACAATCCAGAGCTAGGCGAGTGCTATGCAGTGCTTAGGTTAATGTTTGATGTCTTAGCCGAACTTTAAAACCAGAAAATAATTAAACACTGCCATAGGGTACATAGTATTTAAAATGGGACCTTCAGTTTTGGAGCCTAAGAAGTGTTCTTAAACATGCTGATGTCATGTTTACTTTACTTCGTCGTCTTTGGAGTGCCTCCCGCCACTCCCTGTGTCCAGACTGAGACTTTTATAAATCCAATTGTTGCTTTTTTTGTTATCAGACTTGAAAAACAGAACCCAGGAGAATTCCCCATCTTTTGTTTACCAACCAATTGGCTTCTGTTTTGTTGTCATGGACATTGTCTACTTCGAAAACGTAAAGCTTGGGAGTATCTTCACTTCCAGAAACCTAAACACGAGTTCTTCTTCAGAAGCGATAACTGAATTTCGAATGGATTGTGCCCTAACGTATTCCTCATCTTTGATATTTTTGTCCAGCTTCGGCTGCATCGGAAAAATCTGCTTCCTTGCACAGCGATTGCCAAATCAAACGTTTCTGTATTGAAAATAACTGCTACTTCTTTACATTAAACTATTTACAAGTACTTACTTTGTCTGCTTTATTCAAGACCTTAAGTCTAATATATATATATATATATATATATATATATATATATATATATATATATATATATATATATATATTAAAAAGAACCCATTACCCGATCCGTGATGGAAACGGGATAAGGTTAGCGGAATGCACTCCCAAAAACAAATAGAGAAAGCCAAAATGACCCTCTATACAGAGGCAAAAAAAACAGAGTTCGTCCAGACTGACATACCTTTATTTTAAAGTCAGCATGGATAAGAAAAAAGCACAGAATAGAACGCGTTTCACGGTAAACAAACCGCTTGGTCACGTAGGAACAGTGCAAACACAGACAAGGTGACTATATATAAGTTCATACATCTCTATCCCCAGTGCTCAGTGAGGAATGTCTCCAAAGCAATTAACTACTGTCACGATTCCAACAAGGCAGACATCTTAACGTGCACAAAAGCCTGCCGATTTACCTTGATTTAAACATGTCAAACTTATTTTGAACACTATTGCATGATAGCGTTGGCAGTTTCGGTTTGCATAACCTGATACCAAAGTTACTAAACAGTTACATTACTAAAGAATATAAATACGTAAGGCAAAACATTTCTCGAAAATGCATAATTTTGAAACTGTTTGTCAAGCATTAATGCTCTATGCATGCCTCTAGTGTTGTTATTTCAGCATGTTTTTTCAATAGTATGCCCAAAAAATATATGCGGGCAATGGAACTCTGAGAATTGCTGTTCAAGAATGTTGCTCTTTAAAATATAATGCAATGCCATTTTGCCCGTTTGGCCCGTAATATTGAGCAAAGCATGAAAGCTTACAGAATGTGAAAGCACTGGAGGCATTGATGGCCCCAAAATGCATGCTAGCTCTGATATCGTTCAAAGTTAACCAATAATAGTGGACAGGAGGATATCCATGGAGGAAAAGCCTCTATTACTGGCATCGATAAATAAAATGCCTACTGTATGCAGGATGACGGTAACTGCCAGCTTCCCTGTGCAAATATGCAAAGCAGCAGCATCATGGATATAATCCACAATTTTGTTGTATCCTATAAAGTGCATAGTGCATATACATTATAAAGTACTTAGTGCATGTAAACATATGGTCAGCAACAGACAATAGACCTGTGCAAATAAGCAACCAAATATATAATGCCTATTTTTATAATAAACCTGGATTCCTGTCTCTAAGCAATATTAACATAAGGCAACATGAGCAACCAAGTTCCATAGTCCCACAGAATCAAACACAAGTGTGCACAGGAAAAGCCTGCGAACGTAGTGGAATCTGAGAGAGAGAATTATAAACCAAGGGAGAGAAGACCATACCAAAAACAATATATCCCTAAAAGTTGTGAGCCTGTGTGCACTAATCCAAAGAACAGAAAAGTAAATTCAATGTTAAAATGGGACACAACAATGTGTGTCCTAGTTTTAAAACCTAAGCTTCATATTTTCCTCTGTTATACAAGAAGTTTGTCAAAAAATATATCATAAGCCAATAATCACAATAAGCCAACCTAGGATATAAATCAAAAAGGTTACTTAATTACATAAACAGTGTAATCACTTGTAAACCCTCCAGTATTGAAAAACCTTGGCGGCCCAGGGCGAGGAGACAGCTAGCCCAACTTGAGGAAAACAAAAAGAGAGAAAGAAGAAAAGAGAAAAGAGAAAGATAGAGGTGCATAAAATGTACAAAATATACAGATTGCAATAATAGCCCAACATTGTAACTATCAAACCTCTTAAACACGCACTTCAACCAAAATTAATATGTACATCTAAATGTTAACCTGTGCATTTAAAGTAATAGAATGGTAAGTATGCAAAAGAACATCGTACAAAGAGTCAATCAATCAATAAAGGTGGAACACAAGAAAATTGATTTGCTCATCCAATGGTTATCAAAATCGCAAAGGAAAGTGCATAGACCATATGGTGTTTTATAGGGAGAAGAACATATATGGAAAACATAATTAAGTTCCTAAAAATGTATAGAGCTCTTCATCCAAATTGTGACCTCTTGGTTTTTTAGTTTCTAGGTCCAAAATGCATTTAGTTTCCAATTGTCTCAATACCAATTCTCTGTTTCCACCTCTAGGGTGTTTAGTTATGGTATGAATGCCAAAAAATGTGAAACCATCCAGTTTACTGTTGTGTACTTCTTTGAAATGCACAGCCATAGGGTAGGTAGCATCCACATTCTTAATGGCCCTGATATGCTGTAACATACGCAGCTTGAGTCTTCCTATGGTACTACCAACGTACCACTTGTCACAGGGACACTTGAGCACATAAACCACATACTCAGTGTCACAAGTGATTCGTGCCACGATTGGAATAGTCTTGCCCAGAATGGGATGTTGGTAATTGGAGACATCTGTGGCATACTGGCAGGCCATGCATTTCCTGCACTTGTAGAAGCCTGTAGTTGGTGTATGTAGCCAAGTGGAGCCTATGGATGAAATTGATGGACTCATAAAACTAGAGACAAGATTATCCTTAAGGGAGACAGAGCGTCGAAATGTAATGTTCATCTTATCTCCCAAGATCGTTCCTAAATGTTCATCCAGTTGTAGGATATGCCAATGTTTATGCATAATCCGTCGTATATGCTGGGATTTAGTGCCATAAGTGAGTATAAGTCGAGTCTCACTTGTTTGATCATCTGGAAGTGGCTGCACTTTAGTTGTTAACAATGAGGAACTGTCTTGATTCCTAGCTTTATGAAAAGCTCTTTCAAGTATTCGTTTGGGATATCCCCGTTGTTTGAATTTAAGAGCCATGTGTGCACATTCTGCATCAAACGTCTCCAGTTTGGAACAATTTCTTCTAATGCGAATAAATTCGCCATATGGTATAGACCATTTCAGAGAGGTAGGGTGATTGCTTTTCGCATGCAGCGGTATATTTGAGCTTGTCGGTTTACGGTAAAGTTCTGTAATAAGTTCTTCCTGAGCCACCTTAACAAGAATATCGAGATATACGATAGCAGTCTTGTTGTGGTTTTCCGTAAACTGAAGATTTAATTCATTGATATTCAACTTCTCGACAAATTCTAACCACTCTGAGCTTGTGCCATCCCAGATGATGAATAAATCATCTATGTACCGCAACCAGAGTATTATTTTGGCTGTATACACATTATTCTCTGTGCCCCAAACAACAAACTTTTCCCACCATCCCATAAACAAATTGGCATAGGAAAGGGCAAATGTGGTCCCCATGGCTGTGCCCTGAAGCTGCACATAGAATTCTCTGTTGAATAGAAAACAATTGTTTGTCAGACAGAGATGGATCATATCTAATATACCACTGTGTGACAAAAAGTTCATGGACCTAGTATGAAGGAAATATTCACACGCTCGTAGACCATCTGTGTGTCTAATGGAGGTGTATAGGGATACTACATCTAAGGTAGTGAGTAAATATGTGGATTCCCAAGTGATACCATCTATTTTGTTCAGAAAATCTTTGGTGTCTCTCAAATACGATGGTAGAGTGGTCACAAAAGACATCAGAGTCTCGTCTACAAATTTGGAGGTATTCTCATATAGTGCCCCGCAGAGTGTTACAATGGGACGTCCTGGGGGTTTCCTCGTGCTCTTATGTATTTTAGGCAAAAAGTAAATTGTAGGCATGACAGGGAAACTCGGATTCAAGAATTTACACATGTCATCCTCTAATAGCCCCTTTTCCCTATATGTATTCAACAAGTCAAAAAGTTTCATGGTCACACCTGCAGTAGGATTTTTTTCCAATTTGGCATAGCAGGAATGATCATTCAATTGTCTTGAGGCCTCCTTGATGTAATCGACACGGTTCATCACAACAATGTTCGTACCCTTGTCTGAAGGTTTGATAATGCAGTCAGATAAGGTACTAAGATCTTTCAGAACATTTTGTTCATGATGAGTGAGATTTCCTTTATGGTTCCGTTTGGTCTGCCTGAGCCTCTTCAGATCGTTTATCACTAGATCCTGGAATGCCTCAATATGTCGTCCTGGATTAAACATTGGATTAAACCTGGATTTGCATCTTAATAGACTGGTCACTGGCCAATCTGTGCGTATATTCATGGAATCCCAGTCTATATCACTGTTGTCCTCAGACAGTATGCAATCTGATCCCAGGCTAATTAAATTGCCGAATGTTGGCATATCCTCAATGGTGACTGGAGTGTATCCCCCTGATATTTCTTGAGCCGTTGGTTTGGGCGGATTCATGGCGAAAAACTTTTTAAGCCGGACTTTGCGCATGTATTTGTCAAAGTCTATGCGCGTCTCGGCATAGTTATAATAACTGGTAGGGCAAAAATTGAGGCCAAGTCGTAACACTTTTTGATGGTCTGTGGAAAGTGTGTGAGAGGAGAGGTTAATTATAGACATGTCTTGTTGCTCCATAGTTGTTTTTATAAGTTCTTGGTTCCAGAGCGGGTCTTCCGTGCTGACTGGTCCTTGTCTCCGATTTCCGAGCCTGTTGCCCCTCCTCGTTTTCTTCCTCCTCTTTGCACCGTTGATTTTCCCCGACCTCTGCCTCTTGGTTTTTTGTTGCTGTTCCGTACATCCATCCCCAACAGCTGCATCTCTTCTAAAAAAATTCAATTTTTGTGTAGGTTGTTCGCTTTCACTTTCTGTGGTGTCAATTTCGGAGGATGAGCAAGCGGCCGGAATCTCCATCAAACGTTTCTGTATTGAAAATAACTGCTACTTATTTACATTAAACTATTTACAAGTACTTACTTTGTCTGCTTTATTCAAGACCTTAAGTCTAATATATATATATATATTCTCTAGATTACATGAATGCACTTAGCTATTGGGTTGTTGAAGAAACTCTTCCACTGTGACTTCCCTTCTGCAAATAAATGTGATTTATCTTACATTTTCTGGAGCTCGTGGCTACTGTGACCTTCTCTGTTGATGTCTTGAATGAAAGGCAGTTTAGAACTCCAAGCAACCTTTTCAGCACTCGGGCAATCCACTTCTTAGAATAGCCTCTCCATCTTGGAAAGGGACTATCCCAGTGTGCTGATACAACTTCTGTACCTAGTTAAAACCTAGTTTACTCACAATTCACACAAATTCACACAAATTAAGACCCCTCCGTAACGTCCTGTCATTTATTCCCTCTCAATTCCACGCTGCTGTCGTTGTCATGAGCAGTATTGACTACTGTAACACCCTCCATCTGCCTCAACCTGCCTATTTGATTTGTCGACTCCAGATCTTGCAGTATATGGCTGCAAGAGCTGTGTTCCAGCCCCTTTTTGGTCCTCGTATGACTCCCCTCCTACATCAGCTATACTGTCTCTCTGTTGGTAAGCGTGTGGTGTTCAAATCTCTGTGTATTGTCCATAGAGCTTTCTACAAACCGGGGGCTGAATAGCTCTAGGAAGAATTCCGTGCCTATGTCTCCTCCAGAGCACTTGGCTCTTAATGTTTGCTAACGATTCAGGTCCCCCGGATAAAATATTCCCAGATAGGTGGTTGAGCATTCTCCTTTGCTGCAACAAAGGCCTGGAACTCTCTCCCAGTCTCCCTTTGCGCGAGGGATAATCATCGCTCCCTGAAGACTCTTCTTTTCTAAATCAGATTTGATCCTGTTTTTGCTGACTACTTTTGATCTTTCAGTGCCAAGATGCCCTTGGGCGACTGTTGCGCTTAATAAGTCCTATAAACATATTTACATAACATACACACAACTACACAGAAAAACATAGTGAAAGGGAAAAACATCCCCCAACCTTATGTACAACTTTCCCCTTCCTGAAGTATTTTCCCTTTAGGGCCCTGACACGGTGAGATACGAAGTGTAACAGGATGGGTTTGGCTGTTTGACAAGTGGCCTGATGTCTATCGTTTCGAGTGCTGGCAGTCCCTTTAGTGATGGAATCTTACTGGAAGGATTTAGTTGTTTTATGGATGCTGATGTCATAATGTCAGTGATTTTGTTGAGGAAGGCCCTGTTGGTTTGGGGTGGTCAATAAGTGGTAGGTGTCAGGCTGAGCATGTGTGCAGCTGAAGAGTTCCATATAACTTGGGGTTTCGCGTATAGTAGTGTTCAATCTCTTGTGTGTGCTCCTCCAAAGCACAGGTGCCATGTGTTAATTGTACTTGTACCTTTCATTATTCTTGTAAGGCCCAAGCAGTGCTTGCCAAATGTTTTTTCGAAGGGCTATTTCCGTATCTGTTCCAAGTCACAAGGTTAGGGGATTGGCGGAGGAAGGAAGGAAGGAAGGAAGGAAGGGAGGAAGGAAGGGAGGAAGGGAGGAAGGGAGGGCTGGATGGAGAGAGAAAGGGAGAAGAGAGAGAGATCCCATTGTATTACATGCCCTATAAATACTATGGTGAGTCAGAAGAAGGACGCGGACTCTGATCATCTATGGTTATTCCCATTAAAAGAAAAGTGAAAACCCCTAACTTTCCTTATATTGCGGCTTGTCCCTACAGAACAAAAATGCTGTCCAGTGATGGTCGCCCAGGAAATGGCCACCAGGGGGGCATCATTTACTTAAAAATGCACCCAAAGTAAACACTTTAACCAAATATTCTAGGATTGGATTTTATAATCTAAAACGATACCCCACCTAGAATATTTGGGGAAAGTATTTTAGGGGTCAGGAAAAGGTCACCTACTGGGTTCCTTTCAACTGCTTCTTTTACTCACTGGTTCTCTTTACTTTTTGATCTTCTCTCTTTTGATCTTATTTATTTTCATCCCCCTTTTCCCTGGGATAATTCTGTTCCTTCTTTGTTAGCCAAACCTAGACTTTCTCTTAACTCAAGCTCCAGTCCTTCTCTTGACTGGAACAAATGAGATTCTTTCAAAATGATTCTCCTCTCTATTGACTTTTGTCACTTGTCTTGCCTGGGACAAGTGTGAGTGTTCCAATTATATTCCTCCCTTTCTTTGTTTACTCTGACTGGGACGAGTAGGAGCATTCAAGTAATGATTCTCAATCTTCTTATGCACTTCCAACACTTGTTCTCTACTGGACAAGTATGAACGTAGCAGTCGTTATCACACTGGTCTCCCGCTCTCCCCATTATCTTTGTTTCTCTGGGACAACGTCACTGGGACTTTGGCCAGGACAGGACCCTCTTTGTTGAATGTCAGGTTGGCTTCTTGGCACTTTGCTTCTCTTTCGCTCGGCATGCCCCATGGTGCCTTCAGGTAATTGGTGTATGCGTCGTTGATGGAGTTCCAAGTCCACCAGAGTTCGGTCACGCCACCACTTCTTACGCGGTCGCTCTTCGGATACTTTGCCTCTACTTCGGCTTCTCTCGCCTTAAAGTTTCCTGAGTGCCACACACTAGGATTCGTACTCCAGATTCCTCCCAGCATCGGATGCTGTGCGTCCTCCGATTCCTTCAGCTTCTGTCCCACAGCTTATTTGAAACTCCTGGGCTTCTTTCTTCTCCAGCTCTCCGCCTCTCAGATTAAAGGTGCTGGCGTGGGACTTCCCCGGCAGATCGTCAGAGTCCTTCTTCTTTGTTCTACCTGTACTCTGTATTGCTGAGTGGTTTTCTTTGTCTCAGTACCACATACGTATTCATTTTCAGGTTCACTCCGAGGTTCGGTGTGGCAATAACAAATAGCGTGTTCTTCATGTTTTCTTCTGGTAGGTTTTATTAGTGATGGGCTATAGGTGGGTTGGTTAGGGAATTACTCACCGGAAAGGGAGTCTTTGTCCCCAAGCAGGGAGTCTCTTCCGGTGAGGTCCCGCTTACCTCTACGCCTAGGGATTGATTGGTTATTTATAACGCACTTAATACCCAGAGGTTTCTAAGCGCGGAGCCGGGGATGGAACCTGTGTTGCTCCGTGTTGTCTTGCTTCCAAGGCAAGTGTGTTGCCCCTAAACTATCCTCCCGAGAGCGAGGGTATCACTTAGCGGGCTCAGCTCTCTAGCCTCACTGGAAAAGGCTGCCCACTGCCATTTGTATCACTACCCAGGAGAGAATCATAAATGACAGTCAGGACGACTGTCCAAGGTGGAGAAAGGTGTCACTTGAGCTAGAAAGGGAGAGAAACCTTAGCCTGCTGCGGGCTCGGACTCCGCTATTGATGAGAACCAAACCACCAGGAATCAAGAAAACCACACGTTGCTGAGGCCTGTACCTTCGACCCTTGCTGTGCCTAGAGGAAAAGGACGACATGTTGCCAGATGTAAACTTAGGAATATATCTCAAACCGGGGACCAGAAGAAGGAAGTCTGAGCCTGCTGAGGTCTCAAGCCCATGAGGGCAAATCTATACTAATATGTGACATTAATATGATGGAACAACAACCCTGGCTAGGGCAGAAAAATGCTTGCTGGTAAATCAAATAGTCATACTCTGGCTGGGGGATACCGGCTGGCAAGGGAATCCCAGAGGAAAAGGGGGGAAAAGAAACCCTCACTGGCAAGTGTGCACTTGCCTGGTGACCTGCAACGAGGGAATGACAATAATGCAGTCTAGCAACAACCCTTGCAAGGGAATAAAACACTGGCTGCTAAATCAGATGGCAACATTCTGGCCAGGATACTTGCTGAGAAGGCCATCCCCAAAGCAAAGGGGAGAAAGATGCAATCCATGGCAGGTGTACACTCTCCTGGTGACCCACAGCCAGAGGCTGACAATAACACGGTCTTGCAACAACCCTGGCAAGGGAATAAAATACTGGCTGCTCCATCAAAAAGCAATAACCTGGCCGGGGTTCCTGCTGAGAAGGCCATCCACAAAAAGCAAAGGGGAGAATGAAACACTCACTGGCTGGTGTGCACTCGCCTGAAGGACCCCAGGGAGATGACCCGCAGCCAGAGGGTGACAATATCTGCATCAACAAGATGGTTGACATGAGGCAAGAAGGAAGCTGGTTGCTATGACCCAGAGACTGTGATTTTGAGTGAGTTGATGGGATATAGGCTAGTGCTCAGTTCACATCCTATATACCTCATTGGGACACCTCATGTCAGGTCTTTACTATAGAAAGAGGCGCACACCTCCTGACACTAAGAGCGTCACCGTTCCAGAGTGCGAGTTGTGTTGCAGTGAGGGGAGGAGGTCGGAGAAGAGTGCGCAGGGGTTAAGCATCGGCGCTTGCACTGGCCAGGCCAAATATGACCGACCACCGCTACTTGCTCTTTATGGTGGCTGTGAAGAAGAGCTCTAGATTTCCTTTTGCGATCTTGTACTTGTACAGTATGCTTATTCCTCTATATGTTCAGACCTATCGGTATGAAAATGTAAAGAAAATGTGTCCTGGATGGACTTCTCACCTGTGACATTGGACAACTTGAGTTGGCTGTAGTGTTTTCACATCAAGGCGCTGTGTACAATTAAAATGTTGGCCTGTGTGGCAGGTTTATTTATGCATTGAATTTGATTTGTAAGGCACTGTATGCTCCACAGCACCTAGAACTCGAGAAATCGAACTATACTTTTGTTTCATTATTGAAAAGCGACATGCATCAGGTTGTTTTGCATTATATGAATAAAATGTGCATTTCACAAAACTGTGATTACTGTTTCTAATGAAATGACACAGACCACATTGCCAATTTCTATAAAATATTTGGTTGATCTTCCTGTTTTAATTGTATTTGCGTTGCTTGCCACATATGCTTCATACACTGGTCTCTTCAGTTTTCTCTATACAAGGTTGCTGCTTGCAACCTTAGCTTCCACACCGACCGGTCTGGTATCAGTCTCCCCAACTCATCGGCTCTACTCGCATCACTGGTGCGGTTTTGTTGTTGGAGCCAAGAAAAGTAACACGGCAGCAAACTATTCTCCCGCCTTAACTATCGTCGTGGGAGAGCCCCGGTAGCAATGCAGGATTCTTCAGCTTTGATTTCCAGGTCTTACTTTTCATATTCTTGAAGACTCGTGAAAGTTATGGTCTTTCAGTGAAATGAGAAAAACAGAAGGTGAGTCTGATTACCCCTTTTTCCGTTGCCCTAATGTGTCGATGTGACGCTTAGTTACAAACTAAACACAACCCATCTTACTACTAAAGGACATCATGAACCCAGTACAGGCACAAGCTTAGAAAAAATAAATTCACTTTTTAATATTGTGGATAAAAAAGGGGGGCAACAAATGCCTTACATAAAACATTACACGATACAAAATTTGTTAAAAGTATTTCCATATAACAACCAAGGTACAAATTTACTCATGGAACAAGGGGGTGCAAACAACACAAAGTGCTTTTGTTTGTATATAAATCCCATAGTTAAATCATGAGGGTATTTCAGATAGATGTTGACATGTTTCGGCCATTTTTTTGTTTAGGACACTATCTCTAGTGTCTTAGATCTCTCTTTTCTTAGGCCATCTTCAGGACACGATTCCTTCAAAAGGTCAACAAAGACTTTATACCCCATAGTTGATCAGCATGACCACTTTCTACAAGAAATGGATAAAACACATACCACATATAAGTTACAGGCCTGATTCATTACACGGGTTCAAGAAAATTCAGCAGACATTAATAAACATGACAGAGTGTGTGTGTCAACGCAATCACAATACCAATATTAAAACCATATTACACAGACAAAACATGACATGAATGTAAGACGTCACTACAACAAACAATATAGCATCAAGGCAACGTAAGCGAGCTATTCTCAGTTTAGCTCTTTCATTTAATTCAAGGCTCAGTAGTAGCACAGACTCTACGAATACTTCTCCAATCTAGTATTCTAAACAAGGCCAATGTCATTTCTGTTCTTAACATAAACTTTCAAAAGATCACATGTCACATTTTACTTGTGAAAAAGGCTAGGTGAGTCGCAACCCTAGACCTCACAACCCAACATACATAAGGTAAGGGAAAAGGGAAGGTAGGGAAGGGGGGGAACAAGGGAAGAAACAAAGGGACAAAAGCTACATTTCATCAAGCTTGTCATTATTTCTGCATGTCAAATCATTAACTTGATACATTTGCGGTTTATCTGACAAACAGTATATCATAAAACAGGATGAATCTTCGTACATTCTAATGAAACCCTTGTCTGTCAAGAACTTAAGGACCCAAGCTTTAACTTTAAATACAGCGTATATTCAATTACACAACACTATCCACATAATGTGGCAGCATGTTTCAGCACTTACTTTTATAATGTAGAGGCAAGTTACATATTGGTCCCAACATCGGGGTGTGCCAACTACCACCAGAGACCACGTGTATTTTGCACTTATTCACACATGTTTAAACAAAAGGGGGTTTAGTCTCCTGTCACTGGTGTACAAGACTCCTGTACGGAAGAGATGAAATATGTTTCACATGAATGTTTTTCTCCACATACTCCTAGTCCACATTGGTCTGACAAACCTCCTATTTCAAAGGCTGTGCTCTCCGAAACAAAAGGGAATGGATAAGTGAGAGTGGAGGGGTAGCACATATCAAAAAAGTTATGCTTACCCTACTCAAAAGGCAGGATACTGCAGTGGGTGCCCTAATTCAGAGGAGATGGCTCAGTCACACACTGAGTTTGCGCGCTGTCTCCCATGCACAGTATCAGGAGGCTACAGATGCAGTAGAAGTCCTAATGGGGTCATCAAGAAGCACACAGCAGGCATGCGCGAGCTGTGCATGAGGAGCTAACTGCATCGGCTCCCGGCGGCCGCGATAATATATCCTGTCAAACCCCCGTAATTGTCGGATTACACCCGACCCCGGACAACGCAGAGGCAGCGGACCTACCCAGGCAACGACTCCTGCAACCTGGCGCAGAATCGGACCCGGGACCACGAGTAACGTACCGGAGTCCGTCAGCGCGAGCCTTGCCGCCATTGCTGGGCGGACGTGAGCGGCTGCTTCGCCCCTCCTCCCTCGAGCGGCTGTGGCCTTGGGGCCCCGGGGAACAGGCGATCCTTGGACTGCAGCCGGCGATATCACGCCAACGGACCACCGCAGGGGGGGGGCATCCCCCCCCCCCCTCCCAGCTGGAATTCAGAAAAGGCAGCCAGAAGCGGCCCCGGATCGTGGTACGACCGCAGCCGACTTCCCGGGCCTGCAGCTACTGCGACCTGATCCCCTGGCGAGGGACGGCCAGACACCCGCAACACGGGGCGCCCTTGCAGCGGAACGAGAACAGGACCCCCCCCTCCCGATCAACGAGACTGCAAGGCTTGGGGCTGGGACACAGCAGGGAAGGAGAGAAGGCTGGGGGCAGTGCGGCGCTGCTCCCCGCCCCCCCAACGACATCGCAAGGTACGTGCAGCCTCCCCCCGCCAACCCTGCAAACAAGTGGATAGTGTCCCCCGCTGGGAGGGTGGTGCACCCCTCCCACGTTCCCCTGCAACGTAGCAGATCTGCCCACGGAGGAGCTGGTCCACGAGCGCTGAGCGTGCTTCCCATCCCCTGGGGATGAACACCTGCCTGCGCTGCTGGCTACACGAACCGGGACGAGGCACAGAGCTGGAACCCCTCCGCCCTCATCCTCCCTGCCCCCCCCCCCTCCGTCAGCGAGACTGCAGCACCTGGGGCTGAGCTGCAGCGTGGACACAGGCAACGCGGCGCCGCGCTCCCCCAACAGCAACAACAAGGTACGGGCAACCTCTCTCCCCGTCCCCCGCCCCCCACTAATCTAGGGAATTGCGGAACGGTGAACCGCACGATGGAGGCAGCACACCCCACGATAACTACAGTATTGAGCGGCGGGGGACTGAAGGCGCTCTCCCCCTCCCACCTCTATAAGCACCCGGTGCTGGTGTCAACGCCTGCAGCCTCACCCCTACACTGAAATTGCTCCAAGGCCCAGAGGACTGGCCATCTTTGGTGCACGATTGTTGGGGGAGCGAAGGCCCTTGATGCAGGGCTCATAGCCCCACAGGCATAAACCACTGGACATACACTCCACAAAGGGGGAATAACTCCTGGTGGGGTCACGCACTGAGGTACACCCCAAACTCTACTGGGCCGTCCCAGATCAGGGGTCCTGGGTACCATTACCGCTGGGAGATTGTGCCGCTACCCTACAATCAACGGCCCACGACAATCCCTGAGGGGCATCCACACGGTCCACCCGGGCCCAAATCCTCACGCAAATTACCGACTCTGCCATGGGCAAGGACAAGGCCAAGCGGGAGACCCTGCAGAGTAAAATGGACCTTTACACAGTGGAGGCCCCCTCTCGCCAGGAGACACACAACCTGGCAGAAGGAGCCAACAGGGATGAAACGCAGGACCCCCAACTCTCCTTGAATGACTTAATGAAGGCAATTGGGGACTCGAGAACATCGCTGGAACTCAAAATAGGCGTAGTTTCCACGGAAGGATCTCTCCTACGCCAAGATCTCCGCAACCTATCGTCCAGGGTCGGAGAAGCGGAACAAAGGGTGTCGGATACAGAAGATAACGTCCGCCAGTTGGAACAACAATTTACCATGATTGCCCAAAAAGTCAACCAACTTGAATGCCGAGACGAAGACAGTGAGGGCAGGGCATGTCGCAATAACCTCAGGATTCTTGGAATCCCGGAGAAAGAGGAAGGCCCCACTGTCAAACTTTTCCTAGAAGACTGGCTGACTCACAGTTTCGCTCCCAAGAAACTGTCGAAATTCTTCTCTATTGAAAGAAAACATAGGGTACCCACCGGGCGACCAGCCCCAGGCGCCCCGCCCAGAACTATAATTGCACGCCTCCTCAACTATAGGGACCGAGATGCTATCCTGCAGATGGCACAGGCCTCCGGTCCAATCACATACAATGGCTACAAAGTGGGGTTTTACCCGGACTATACCAAAGAGGTCCAAAAGGCCTGCCAGTCGTTCGACTCTGTCGAGAAGAAACTTCACTCCTTGTCAATCAAGTTCGCTCTCTTCTTCCCGGCGATGCTCAAGGCCCATCACGAGGGCACGACCCACTTATTTCACAACCCCAAAGAAGCATGGGATTGGCTCGAAACACAGATCCTCAATGGGGACCAGAGCCCGCCATCCCTCACTCAGATAGACCCGGAAACCGAATCGCCGCAGCGTCCCACCAAAAACACCACAGGGAACGGATGAGGTCTGGGCATCACAGAACTGAACTTGCCACGGGATACCACGGAAATTACACTATTGCGGCCGCCGCCATCTAGGCACCGCAGTTTCGTGCGCAGTCCGGGTGACCCCACAGAAGTTACCACCCTAGTTCGGGTCATCCAGAGGAAGTTTAAGTTCACCAAGTTATAAGTTTAATGTTTGGGTGACAGGTGCTCCCACTTGATGGGCACAAACACCAACTTTTTCAAAAGATCCAACTACTCGCATACTTACCATGCCGGATTCACGAAAGGTGCTAGGGGCACGATGATACTCCTTCACAAGCGTGTTCTTCTCCAAGTTAGGAAGATCAGGACAGACCCCCGGGGCCGCTATGTATTGTTGCTGGCCAACATCTGGGGCGAGAAATGGGGCCTGGCAGCAATCTATACCCCCCCACGCTGATGAAAGAACTACTTTCCAAACTACAGAGTCTGCTCCTGGAAGAAGAGGCTGATATGTGGGTGATTGGGGGGGACTTTATTGAAGTTATGGACATCGCAGTTGATAGAACCCATAGGAGATCCGGAACACGCCCCACCTCCACACCGCTCGCCGCGTTCGCTGAGGCCTTGGGACTGACGGACACATGGCGCTCACTTCATAGTGATGAGGCAGGTTTTTCCTTTTATTCGGGTGTCCACAAATCGTTCTCCAGGATTGATTATGCCTTCATCCCCCGCAAGATAACCCACAGGTTTTGCAACGCTGAATTCCTCGCGAGAGGAATTTCGGACCACTCTCCGCTCCTTCTAACCGTTAAAAACTCCTCCCGCCGGCCGGATCGTAATTGGCGCCTAAATGCATACCATCTGCGTCTCCCTGAAATTGCCGAGGAGCTGGAAAAGAAGACAACGGAATATTTCGAACTCAACGAGGGCTCTGTGGACTTCTCGATCTGGGAGCGGTACAAGACAGTCCTCTGGGGGGAGGCTATCTCTGCGGTTTCCAGAAGTCCAGAAGGTCAGAGAAGCAGAAGCACGCGTCTTGGAGTGTGAACGACAAATCCTAATACACAGCACCCAAGAAGCAAAGGAGGCGATGCTCACGGCGCAAGACGCCCTTAGTAACTTATCTCTAGATAATGCACGAACTGCTCACCAATTAGTCCGGAGCCAAATATATGAACGGGGCGACAAAGCTAACAAGACTCTGGCCTGGTTGGAGAGACGCGAACAAAGCAGGGGACACGTAAGGGCCATCAGATCTCCAGATGGAACACTGTTGACAGAAAACTCTGACATTGTCGAGGCATTTGCTGCCTACTACCAAAATCTCTATACCCCACCCACCGGGAACCCGCCAGTTGAACCCTCACGTTACCTCGACAGAATCGAGATCCCGATACTCCCACTGCACCAATCAGATCTCCTGAATGCTGACATCACCGACACCGAGGTGCAAGAGGCACTGGCACAGCTCCAACCCGGGAAAACTCCGGGCCCCAACGGATTCCCGACAGAGACATGGAAATGCCTCGGTGGCATGCTCCCTACCCACATGCATTGCATGTTCCTACGCAGCAGAGAACTAGGAGCACTCCCCCCCAGACCTCAGGAAGGCATGCATAGTAGTCCTACACAAGCCTGGGAAACCCCCGGAGGAATGCGCCTCCTATCGTCCGATATCCCTGATCAATGGTGAAGCGAAGGTCCTCCCCAGAACACTCGCAAACAGACTACTGCAGGTGATTGAGACCCTCGTCCACCCAGACCAATGTGGTTTCATGCCCAATAAATCAACTCGAATGAACCTACGCAGAGTCCAATTGGCGCTGTCCAGAGCAAAGGAAATACCAGCCCCACTTTCCCTCCTGGCGGTGGACTTCGAAAAGGCGTTTGACTCTGTGGGGTTGGATGCCCTGTGGGAGATCATGGCTAGGATGAACCTGGGGCAGAAATTTATATCATGGGTAAAACTCCTATACGCATCCCCGGAGGCCACGGTGAGGGTGAACGGCAGGTCCTCCAGATCATTTCCCTTGGGTCGGGGCACGAGACAGGGATGCCCACTATCCCCACTCCTCTTCCTGCTGGCCATCGAACCGCTAGCGATTGAGCTTAGAGCTAACACCAACTGGACCGGTTTCGGTTGGCCGGGCGGGGGAGAAGAACGCCTTTCGCTCTATGCGGATAACCTGCTCATATACCTCAGTAACCCGAGCATCTCGTGCCCGGCTGTCTCCCTCATTCTCAGGGAATATCAGCACTTTGCGGGCCTAAAGGTTAACAATGCCAAAACCATCTTCTTCCCGATTCAGGGTGGCGAATCTGCGATCCCGGAGACCTGCCCAAACCATGTCTCTATCAGGGAATTTAGATACCTGGGTATACGGCTTGACCCGACGCTCGATGGGTTCCTCCGACTTAACCTACAACCAGTAATTGAGCGGTTTAACAGAGACACCCCCCATTGGCAATCACTTCCCCTATCGTTAATGGGCCGAGCCGCGCTATTCAAAATGATGACCCTCCCCAGACTGTTGTATGTCCTCCAGAATGCCCCATTCCCCATCCCCCGAGAAACCTTCGCACTTATTGACAAGAACCTGCGCACACTGCTATGGGGGGGGCACAATCCAATATCGCCCTTGACACGCTCCTGAGGTCAGTATGGGAGGGAGGCATCGGTTTACCCTGCATACGCACCTATTACCTGGCCACACAGATGGGAGTAGTGAATGACTGGATGCCCACAGACCCCACACTACCACACACCCGTATTGAGCTGGAGACCATGGCCCCGTTAACACCGCTGCAAATCCTCTACGCCACCCACGATCAACTCCCGGCGCTGCCCAAAATGGCCCACCACATCCGTCGCGCCTGGCGGAACGCACACAAACTAATCGGCTGGAAAGGACAGCCAACACTGATACAACCCATATGGCACAATGCGCTCCTCCCGGAAATAGTGAAAATGGGCTCCTTTGGTCACTGGCAAGCAAAGGGAATATACACACTAGCACATGTGATACAAGGGGGTCGCCTCCTGGGTTTTGAGACTATGCGAGAACAATTCGACCTGGCACCCATGGACCGGTTTCGGTATGCGCAACTGACCCACGCCATCCGCACCCAATTCCCTGACACGACGATCATACCCCCCTGCTCTCCCATTGAGACCAATATTCTCCCGCAACACATCTCTTCTAAGGTCACCTCCACTCTCCATCAGGCCCTTAAATCGTTCGGGGCTGCACAGCTCGACGGGCTCATGGCAAAGTGGGAAAGGGATGTAGGTCTCCTGGAACCTGAAGAAACGGTGTTAGCATTAATGTCCCCCAGAGAAATTGGTATAGAATCCAAGCTTAGACTAATACAGTTGAGGATCCTCCATTGCTCATACCACTCACGCGCCGTAATGGCCAGATGGGGTGGAATAGAAGACGGGACATGCGTTCGATGCAAAAATGTACCCGCCACCTTCTATCATATGATATGGGAATGTCGGGTGGCACAGGCCTTCTGGGGAGACTGTGTTAACACAATCTCAGCCGCTCTGGCGACACCAATCCCTAGAGATCCCAAGATGGTACTCTTAGCCATTGGAGGTGAAGTAGACCTGTCTAAATATGGAAAAATGTTTCTGGCAATTGCGTTGGGAGCAGGCAAAAGCCTGAACGTTGGAGTAACGAGTTGGACAGGTGCGCAGCCTCAGAGCGCCGGATCTATAATGCACGGGGCTGCCCCCGTAAATTTGAAAAAGTATGGGGTAAATGGTTGGATGCTCACTGAGACCTGCGGGTGGGGGTACACCAGTAGCACTGCTAGCATTGATTCACTGCCTTGTCCTATTGATGTCTTACGGTCCTCGACCTCGTGGGCCCATGCTAGCTGTTATCATTGCCATATTGCCTTCATCCTATGTATGCCGATGATTCATGTCTCATTCATGTTCGTTTCTTTATGTTGTGTTGTTCAAACTCAATAAACGGTTATAAAAAAAAAAGCACACAGCATGTATCAGTTATAACACTAAAGGAAAAAAACAATGAACAAGCCACATAACTATTGCATACTCCCGTGATTTGTGATAACTGGGACACAGGCGTACCAGAAAAATGCAAGATCTTTTCAAAACCGCAATTGCTCTGCTTGAATGCCAAGTACTGCAGTGCGAGCGGCGGGATGTTTTTTGCACCAGTGAAAATAAGTGGCTTTGTAACACCATGTTTATTTCACGCTGGCTGCCATTAGCGATGTCAGGAAACTCTGAGACAATTGAGAATCCTAACGGCGTCAGGGAAACATAACACATCCCTTCATTAGGACAGTAAATACTGCGGGCAGGCACAAAGCTGTTAAATGCTCCCACAGTTTGTAATCACTGTAGCGCAGGCTTACCGAATAAACGCACGCCCTCTTCACGGAGCCGCAGAGCAGGGAAAGGACAAGCGGCATCGAGTTGTGATTTGTGACTGGCTACTCGAGTCACGTGATGGCTGCGAGCAGCTGCTTGTGTGAGTTACATGTTGCGTGTAATTTCTCCCAAGCGTGGGGAAGCTCAGGTCCATGGCTGCAACTCATTAAGAGGGACCAGGATTTTTACACACAGACACAGCAAGTAATTGTAGTTTGTATACAGGAGGCTCCCTCAAACTTTTTACAAAAAGCCGTATTCCACACAGGTAAAGCGAGTTACCGTATTACTTAGTATAGGGGCAGCTATCCCAACAGACTTTTTTTTTTGCAAAGCCTCTTTCTTGTGCATTTATATTGTGCAAATTACATCACAGCCACAGCCAAAAGCACACATAACAGAAAAATTGCCTTTGTTTATTGTCCAAATTATCACTCTCGCATAATTTGTTCACTTGCTTGTTTGTCGGTTTGCCCGGGGGTCCCCACTCACCGTTAGCTTGTGTTGTCTCAGACTAATGGCGTGCCTTCATGGGGAAGCTTCCTCCCTGAATTGGCTTCCTACGCGATGTGAGCATCTCATCAATGTTTCCTGCAGCTCTGCTTTTACTTGCTGTCTTCCTTCTGTGATTCCTATTTGAGAACATTGTTTCCTGCCTCGATCAAACATCCAAGAGCTCTGCCGTGCCTCCCGGTGTTCCCGCGGTCCTCCAGGTATGCTTGTCGCGCCTCTCCTTTCTTCACACCACACCGGGGTCTGTAACTCACATTCGTGAGCCGCCACATGAATGTGCCCATCTTCTAATAATAATAATAATCATAATTTGGCATTTATATAGCGCTACGAACCCTCGGGTATCTGAGTGCTGCTTATTATTACCCACGGTGTGTGGTGCTCATTTATCGACCTTGGAAGTATGAAAGGTTGAGTTTGGCCCCGCCGGGATTCGAACCTGCGTTAGCAGACTCTGCACCGATGTCAAAGCGAGTGCTCTACTCGCTGTGCCACTTGACCGGCACACTTCTCTTCCACGGTTCTCTCCCATGCTACTTTGCTGTATACTGTGGTTGCCATTTTTAAATATCCGGACCAATATAGTTTTAATGAAACTAGTTTACACATTTATCTTTCGATATTGATTAGTTTGCATGTTCTTCGTCTCAGTACTTGAGGCTTTATGGGAGCTGAACTCCATAGATGCAATTGATTTCCAAAATGATGATGATCAAAAACTACACATTAAGAAATGTCAGAAACAGAAGATTTTTTTTTATGTGTGTTGTGAATGTTTGAAGTATACATGGGAATAGTGGGGTGACTACAAGCCCAGAAATGTTATAGGTTTTTGTAGGAAAAAGGGAGGAACACCACTTCGAAGGGATTGTGTCCTCCGACGTATTCCTCATCTTAGATATCTCCTTCCAGCTCTGCTGGCCTCGGAAAATTTTTTCTCTAGAGGGCGCTGCGCGTCGATGTCCCTCGACAGCCGCCGTATCGACGTCATCCTGCCTATAAAGGCCGCGCGCAGCGTCCGTTGCTCAGTTCCGTTTTTCCGCGCTTACTCAGTGCCTCGGAATACCGTTGCTCAGTTCTTAGTCAGATTAATCCTATTTACCTCGAGTCATTCGATCCGTACTCGATGGCTTCCTCGTCGGAACCGACAACTCCTCGATCCGGCTTCAAGAAATGTCAAGATTGTGGGAAAAAGATGTCGTTGACTGACCCTCACAGAGTTTGTCTGTGGTGTTTGGGAGCTGAACACCATTGTTCGGAATGCGAGGACTCTATGTCCATGACAGCTAAGGCCCTGAAGGAGCGTAGGGGGAAGCTGGAGAAAGGTAAAACTTTTAAAGCTTCTTCTTCGTCGACGAGACATTCGTCTCCTCGTCACCATTCGCGCTCCAGGTCTCGGAGTGGGTCTCATCACTCCTCGAGATCGAAGCACTCGAAGAGAAGACGTCGAAGATCCCCTTCTCCGTCTTCCTCTTCCTCTGTTTCGCCAAAAAGAATCCCTTGCCCCACGAAACATAGTTCCCGGGCTGAATGGGAGGAATTCTGCAAAAATATGATGAGCGTCTTCGAGAAAGCGGCCTCGACCCCCTCGAAGACTGCCGAGAGCGATGCTCTGGTCGAAAGAACCGAAGGTCAAAAACGCCACGAGTCGCAGTACCCGGTGAAGGAAACCTCTCGAGCGCGTCTCGAACCCTCGAGTAGGACTATGACCTCCAAACCTTCCTCGAAGGTTCCGTCGACACCGTCGACGAGGGTTCCGTCGACGTCTATGTCTTCGACGCCCTTGTCGAAGGGACCTTCGACACACGGGTCTGTCGACTCGACGCCAGCTTCGACACTGGCGTCGACGCCAAGAAAAGTCACGGTTACGACACACCCAGTGACTATCCCCAGGTCCTCGACGTCGATGGCTTCGAGATTGTCGAGTAGAATTCCAATTCTGTCGAGGTCTTCGAGGCCTCCGCCTTTGTTTTCGACGCCATGCTCGAAGCCTTCGGCGTCGACGACATCGACGTTTTCGAGGCCGATAATGACAAGTTCGGCACCCTCTGCCTTGGAAATGGGATTTACTCCCTTTATGAGTTCAGAACAATTGAGAACTATGTCCTCAATTTTGCAAGAGGGTGAATTGTCTGAACAGCAAGACACATTTGAGTTGCAGGTACCTGTAACCCCAATTAGAGAGGAATTTTCCTCTGAAGAGCGCAGGTTAAAGGATCTTCATGATTCCTTACATGAGGCAAGTGGGTTAGACACTTCCCCTGAGGTGGAGTTTGCTAAGCCAGACCCGGGGGAGCATGCTGAAACCCCCTATAGAGCCTTAATGGCCAGGATCACAGAGTTCATGGGGTGGTCTGCACCTTCACAATCTTTCCAACAAAATGACCTCACGGATATTCTTGACAAAGGCCCACAGGAGGATCCTGTGGTGCCTTTTCATAAAGCTCTTCAGAGAAAGATCATGACAAACTGGGAAACCCCAGATGTAGTACCAGCAGTAAATAAAAAACTGTCTACAAAGTACAGGGTATCTTCTACAGACCCAGAGTTTTTGTCTAAACACCCATCCCCAGAAAGTCTGGTGGTACAGGCAGCATCCTCTACCGATGTCAAGACGGCTTATCCTACAGTCCCACAGGACAGGGACGATAAAAAATATGATGCTATGGCAAAGAAAGTCTTTTCAGCATGTAGCATGGCGTTAAAATCTGTTAATGCTACTTGCACCCTTGCTATGTTCAGCCATACACTTTGGGAGTGTGCTTCTACAGCGGCTGACTGCATCCCGGAGGGAGAAGAAAGGGATGCGTTCCTGAATATTATACAGGACGGTAAAGACGCTATGTGCGAATCCCTCCAGACGGGCATTGATTCGGCTGACCGTATCAGCAGAGCAATGGCGGCAAGTACATCAACCAGGAGATTCGCTTGGTTGAGAAAGTCTGGTTTTGCTCCAGATGTACAAGCCAGACTCTTGAACATGAACATGCCATTCGATGGCTCTTCTTTGTTCGGGAAAAAGGCGGATGACAGTTTAGAGAAACTGCAAACTTCAAAAGCAGCAGCAAAATCCCTAGGAGCTGCAATCCGTCAGACTCCTTTTCGTCCCACAGGAACCTCTGCGAGGGGCAAGTCCTTTCGCTTCTACTCCGCATTCGGAAGAGGTAGAGGACGACCGGCTTAAAGGGGACAAAGAACTACCCGAGGTGGACGGGGTAGATATTCAAAAGCCGCAGCAACAGCAGGTACCTCTTTACCATCTGCATCAGCCGCCCCAAAACCACTCTGAGGACTTCCCTCACAGGACACCTGTAGGAGGCAGGTTAATCTGGCGGAATGGCAGGTTATCACGTCAGATGCTTGGGCATTGGAGACAGTTGCCCAAGGTTACTGCCTGCCTTTCCTACGTATACCTCAGAGTCATCCACCGGGGATCAGCTCTCAGAAAGCTCCAGATCCGCTCCTCTTGCAGGAAATTTGGGACCTGCTAGAGAAAGGTGCCATAGAACCGGTACCTGTAGCGGAGAGGAACAAGGGCTGGTACTCCCCTTACTTTCTCATTCCAAAGAAAGACGGAGGACTGAGACCCATCTTGGACTTGCGAGAATTGAATAAATTCCTCAGAAAAGACAAATTCAAGATGGTCACTTTCTCAGATCCTCCAGGCCCTTCAGTTCCAGGACTGGTTGGTATCTCTGGACCTTCAGGACGCTTATTTCCATGTGCCTATCCATCTCAAACACAGGAAATACCTGAGGTTCGCAATTGGCAACTCTCACTATCAATTTCGAGTGCTGCCATTTGGGCAGACCTCCGCCCCGAGGGTTTTCACCAAGTTAATGTCGGTAGTGGCTGCAAGTCTAAGGAGGGAAGGGATTCACGTCTACCCCTAACTGGAAGATTGGTTGATCAGGGCTGTTTCTCCGGAACAAGCTCAGATCCAGCTAAATCACGTGTGCCACTTCCTTCACAGACTGGGCTTCTCCCTCAATTTAAAGAAGTCACAAATGATACCATCGCAGAGACTCCAGTTCATAGGAGCGATCCTGGACACTTCCCTGGGAAAAGCCTCGCCACCAGAGGTGAGGGCTCAAGATATTCTACAGATGGTTACCAAGTTCCAACATGCCCAACTTCTCCCAGCCTTCGACTTTTTGAGGTTGCTAGGCCTCATGGCATCCTGCATTTTCCTAGTGCCAGAGGCTCGCCTGAGAAGGAGATCCCTCCAGTGGGCACTGAGGATTCAGTGGTCACAATTCTCAGGGAGAATGACAGATCTTCTTCAGGTTCCCGGCAGGGTGGCTCGAGACCTTCAGTGGTGGGCCTGTCAGGAGAACATTCTGAAAGGAGAACAGTTTTGGCAACCCTGGCCGGAGATAACAGTAGTCCCGGATGCCTCACTCACGGGGTGGGGAGCCCACGCCAACGACTTGACCATCAGCGGTCGTTGGTCTCCATCGGAGTCCAGACTACATATCAACCTGTTAGAGCTGAGAGCCATCAGACTTGCGCTGAAGGCGTTCCTGCCAACTGTACAAGGGAAGAACGTCCTGATAATGACGGACAACACGGTGGCCATGCATTACCTCAACAAAAGGGGAGGCGTAGGATCACTACCCCTGTGCAGAGAGGCGATGCAGCTCTGGTTTTGGGCAATCCAAGAAGGAATCTCTCTATCAGCAGTTCACCTATCCGGAGAGAAGAACTTGACAGTGGACGCTCTGTGCAGGCAGAACAGTCTCCCACGAGTGGGAGCTAGCTCAGGAAGTCCTTCAAGAGATCTTCGCCCTTTGGGGAACCCCTCAGGTAGATCTGTTCGCCACCAGCCTAAACAGGAAATGCGACCTGTTCTGCTCAAGGGAATTTCCCCCGAGAGGAGCTCTGGGAGGCGCGTTCATAGTGGACTGGGAGTTTCCGCTTCTGTACGCATTCCCACTGGTCCCTGTCATTCCTCAAATGATCAGGAGGTTGAGAAGATTCCGGAGAACCATGATCCTAATTGCCCCGGATTGGGCCAGGAGAACGTGGTACCCGGACCTTCTAGACTTGTCCATCTGCCCTCCAATTCGACTTCCACTCAGAGAGAACCTACTCTCACAGAAGGGAGGTCAGGGTCTCCATCCAGACATCAAAACCCTCAACCTTCACGCTTGGCTTCTGAAAGGCTGAGGTACAAGGATTGGGACCTCCCTGATGATGTTATGGAGGTGTTGCTTTCGGCAAGGAGGCGAGCAACAAAGTCTTTATACCGCTGCCGTTGGAACAGATTTTGCAGCTGGTGTAGAGAACAGAATATCGACCCTTTTTCATGTGGTACACCAATGGTTTTGTCCTTCCTACTACATTTGGCAAATTCAGGCCTTCAAGTTGGCACCATTAAGGGCTATCTCGCAGCGCTATCCATCTTTAAGCGTACTGCGGAAGAACCAGCCTATTTCAAATTACCCTTGGTAATACAGTTTCTAAAGGGGTTAACCAATGTTTATCCCCCAAGACCATTCCAAATTCCCCTATGGGATTTAAACTTAGTACTAACTTTCCTGATGGGTACACCTTTCGAACCTCTCCATTCTTGTTCGTTAAGATTCCTTACCCTTAAAACTGTTTTATTAATAGCACTTACATCTGCTAGAAGGGTGAGCGAATTACAAGCTCTTTCTTGTAAACCCCCTCACACAATATTTCACAAAGACAAAGTTGTCCTGCAAGTGAAGCCTAATTTCCTCCCAAAGGTGGTTTCTGAATTCCATATCACTCAGAAGATTACCCTACCATCTTTCTATCCTCCTCCTCACCCGGGGAAAGAGGAAGAGAGGTTACACAGGCTAGACCCTAGGAGGGCTTTAAGTTTTTACATCAGTAGATTAGCCAGGATAAGACAGGCAGACCAGCTGTTTGTAGGTTACGCAGGTCACAAGCTGGGGTTACCAATAACTAAGCAGACCATTTCCAGATGGATCATTTTAGCCATTCTGGAATGTTATAAACTGGCAGGGAAAGAGCCCCCTCAAAACCTTAGGGCTCATTCGACCAGAGGTATTGCAGCTTCATCGGCCCTCAAAAGAGGCGTGCCGGTTAAAGACATATGTGCGGCCGCTACATGGTCGTCTGTCCATACCTTTACACGTTTTTACAATTTGGATTCCTCCTCCAGTCAAGAGACTAGGTTTGGAAGGGCTGTACTGCATTCTATTCATCAATAGAAGACAGCCTGAAGTCAGTACTCCTTCCTCCGATAATAGAATACTGCTATGGGAGCCTATCTAAGATGAGGAATACGTCGGAGGACACAATCCCTTCGAAGAACAAGTTACTTCTTACCTTGTAACGTTCTTTCGACGGTATGTTCCTCCGACGTATTCCTCAACGACCCTCTCATCCATCTCCGCAGTTCTACTTCCCTTGTTGTTGCAGCTTACGCTCCTTCAGGGTGATTAGTTAGTCCAGAAAGTATTATTGTGGGCTACAAAACGGAACTGAGCAACGGACGCTGCGCGCGGCCTTTATAGGCAGGATGACATCGACGTCGATACGGCGGCTGTCGAGGGACATCGACTCGGAGGACGTCGACGCGCAGCGCCCTCTAGAGAAAAAATTTCCGAGGCCAGCAGAGCTGGAAGGAGATATCTAAGATGAGGAATACGTCGGAGGAACATCCCGTCGAAAGAATGTTACAAGGTAAGAAGTAACTTGTTCGTCTAATCCAATGGAATCATCCTCTCTCCCCGGTAGTTGTCACTTCGCCTGTGATCCTCCCTCATATAACCACCCTGAGAGTCAGGATCAGTTAGCGGCTGCCGTCCCCTGGCCACATGGAAGAAGGTCACCACCAGGGAATCCGTGAAGAGACCATCGGATTCATACAAGCTCTCAACTGCTTGCTACAATGGAGTTCTATGACCGCCCTGGGCTGGGGTGTTTCACTTCTGAAGTCTTTACTGCTCCCGGAATGTAGCTCTAACTGGGCAGTAGGTAAAAGTAATGAGTAACATGTTATTTTTTTTTTGTGACACAGTAAATTGTTGCGACGAATCAGATGGTGTCATCACTCCTTTCCCGGCGATAACCTCTCCCCAGGTGGCCTGTGGATGGCAGCCGCTACCTCATCCTGACCCTGGGGGCATCTGTATGAGGGAGGATCACATGATGGGGGTGGGAGGCAGCCTCCGTGAGAATATCATGGCACCATTGGATGAGTCATGGTATCCCCCTTCTTTTGAGGATACCCCATCCATGCCCAATGCTGTAATGGCATATTGTTATACCTCCCCACATTCACCTAGGAAGGATGATGAAAACCTTTTCACAAGACCTGTATGTAAGCTGTCAAAATCTGATGTACATTCATGAAAACACCTTCTCAGACTCTAGCTACAGGTTATCCAGATCTGACTTGCCCTTAAAAATTGCTGAGAACATTTACCTAGACTTTACATGCAATCATCAAGCATGAACTTCCATTCCCTTAACTACTAGAATACAGTGAGGAGGAAGATGAGCCAAGTAATGCAGATCCAAGAAGGCCAAGAACACAAGCTGCGCTCTAGTTGCTGCAAGTGCTCACCTGTGGCCCGGAAATTGAAATAAGCAAAGCACCTGACTGAGGCATGCTGTTGCAGGAGTATGGACCGAGACCGTGGGGCTATAGAGTCCTGTGGTGCCAACCGACTCTGAGATCAGGAAAAGTAAATATGACTGCAAGAGAAAATGCTGCGGGCACGTCAGAAGCCGACGTAGGTTTCCTGGGAATTTGCATGTGTTGAGAGGCAGCGTTTGTCTTACCAAAGCCTGAAAGATCCCAGCAGGAACTGCGCGAGGCAGAGAAGCTGACAAAACGGAGGTGGCGAGAAAGAAATGACAAATGACTGCCTCTGGCTTGCCGTGGGAGAAAGAGTACGGCAACAAGAGCCGGTGAGTCCACCCAAGGGATGCAGACGCACCAGGGTGTATTGGCAGCCATGCCAAACCTGAATACTTGTGAAGGAAGCAAATGAAGCACACGAAAGTGAGAGCAACTGAGCATTTCTTTGAAAGGGAGGATGTAGCAAAAGTAAGACTTAAAAGTTTGTGAGTGTGTGCAATACACACATAAGAAAAGCCCTGGCAGGATAGTATATCAGGCAGATAGAAAATAAGATCAAGCAAACATAAGAGAGTATCAGGTTTGGAAGGGTGTGCAGAGCCCACATGAGAAAAGCTCTGGCAGGAGAGTGTACCAGGCAAATTAAAGCTGCAAGGAAAACACATAGGCAGGAGAGTATACCAGGTAGGTGCAAATGTGTTCATTTGTAGACAAGCTGTAGAGTGTATAGGAAATGCATCACCTAAAGAGGTCCTGAGAAAGATATATCATGACTAGCAAAAGGCTGTGCTGATCAAGAGAAGAGGATTGAAAACCTGTTGGGAGAGTACACCAGGTATCCTAACAAGATAAAGACAAAGAGCCAAGTTGTTTTGTGTATTTTTTGTGTTGTTGATCAAGAGAAACTCAAGGAACTGATATTTTTTAATATAAAACAGAGTGAAGAGAAATCCAAGGGAAGGGTATCATTCTATCTTTCTGGAACTTGTGTGTTGGAGTTACGCATGCTTTCTTTTTGAACATTTATATACCACTCAAGGACAAAGACCTTACCCTTTTCATGTTAGAGCGAATCTTGTTAGAATGTGAGGGCCAGAATAGTAGTTTGGACATGGGATGGTTTTGCTTTGGACATTCTGACATTGACAGACCCTTAGTTTTGGTTTTAGGTAGGAAAACGCCTTTTAGAGCAGGGACAGTGAGCATTTCCCCACCCCCTTTATTTTTATAAAAGTCTTTGGGCCTCATTACGAGTTTGGAGGTAGCCATGGTGCTATTAGCGCCATGGCTGCCTCCAAAATTGATCCGGGTTCCTTGAATGAGGAATTACCGGGCCATTCCAACCTTGCAGGACCCAGTAGTTCCTCATTCAAAATACCCATCCCATTCCAGCCCCCATAGGGCTCAATGGGAATGGGGAGGGAGCTAATAACGGGCCCGTTAATAACAGGCCCGTTATTAGCTCCCTGGTCCTTTAGCGGCTCCCGCTAAGGGACCTCGGAATGTGGCGGTAAGGGGTTAACGGCACCGGCATCCTTACTGGCGCCGTTAACCCCTTACAGCCGCACTCGGAATTAGGCCCTTTGACCAAAACTTGACCAAAACCATGACTCCCTTTTGTCCGAGTCTCATTCCTTGCTCATATAGTTTTACCATGCATGGTACATGAAGTACTTTGTAGTGAGGCCCTATGTTTATTGGTCATCTTGAGGTGGTCTGTCCTGCCCCAACTGCTCTGCAAACCAGATCTTTTTTTTAATCTATAAAGGTCTTTGAGGAATATTATGCCCTGTTGTCCAGAAACCACTGAAATGGGCAGTTCCCCTTTCAGAATAAGGTGACATGTGCATTTCTCAAACTGCTATAAATGGAAGAGAGTGCACCCCCCTATGCTTTTTCAATATCTGAGAATGACTCATATTAAACTATTAGGTAACTGTTGAGCATGTTTGTTAGCAACCTGTTTTATATACCATAAAACAGGACAGTGGTGGGAGTTGTCACTCTGGGTGATCACAATGTCTGCATATGTTAATTTTGTAAAAAAATAAATTCACCTTTAGACTGATATTTTCATCTAATTACAGGACATGCCGATTTCACAGCAATGGACATGATTTGGGTTAAAGACGAGGCTGATGTCCATTACATGGAACCCCATGAATTGGAGACCAGGAGTCCTAAAGGTGCGTAGAAAGGACTTGCCTGCTTGAAGTATCGAAGTGTGCCTCCTGCATGCATGGTTTTCTTAGATCATGTTTGTTCTGATGCTTGTTAATCTGCTTATGTGATCCGACATCCAGTGGTAACCGCAGAGTATAGCAGCTTGACCTTCGGGGACCGAAAGTGGACGTCCACGTAGGCGTGTCTGTAACACTATCCCTATCGTGATGTGTAGTGTACCCAAAATCCCTCACGTGCTGAGGTCCCTCAGATAATTTTTTTCCGCCCAGCTAACTGGTAGTCCCATTGCGGAGCTCTTCATAAGAGACATTGTTTATCCTTGTTTATTGACTTTGTCAGTTATTTCCCCTAAAGTTACTTCAACAGTGCTTTAAATACTATGACGAAGACTGCGGGAACTTTCGACGGCGGTGGACATCGGCGCCTAAGATCATCCATGTGGCCGAGCCCTCTGGCAGGCCTACATAGTAGGGCGAGTGGGGTCGCGGTGGTCATATCTTTTGCTATCTCTCCTCTTTCCCCCTCTTTACCCCCTCTAGGTCTGGTCATCATTTTCATTACCTTTTGCTATTGAAAGTACACCATTTAGGTTTTGTCCCTCTTGCAGGGTCAGATACCCGTGGAAAGACAAGCACGATAAGTGCAATAATTGTCTGCCCCTTGACCACAACGAAGCGCGGAGCGCGGCTTGTAGACTCCTTCGGACTAAAATACTTAAGGAGTGCCGCGTTAAACGGTGGGCCGGCTATGGCATGTCGCGTGCTGGATCTTCTTCCTGCACCACCATTTCGGATGCCATCGACCTTACAACGGACACTTCTAGGTCTGCCACGCCCGTCCCTGACTCCTCCAGGCCTGATGCAAGTCACGCTATGGGGACAACACCCGACTACGGGGCGTACAAAAAACCCACACTAAACACACAACCCCTTCCCCGGTTTCGACAGTTCCGTCGACACGGGTGAAAGCGCCAACAGGACCGCCAAACATTTCTACGGAATCCTCTGATCTTGAAGATCAACATCCTTCCCCGGCACCCGCAGCAGCGGCATGCGACTGGGCCTTCGAAAATTAAGGATGCTACCTCAAAATCACTTTTGGCCGGTGAAACGCGCTCAGCTGACGCTCTGACGCCCCGTAAGGCCCCGGTATGTGAAAATTCTACCACTAGGCCTCCTAGTCGTACGACACGCCCCGATTCGCCGGACATCGCCAAAAGCATCGCAAGGATTACTTCGGCAGTGGGGATGATACCTAAGGAGTTGACGAAACTCAAGGAGCCTGCTGCAGACACGTCTAAAAACGCACCACAGCACCCCGATGCTTGCGAAGGCTATGAAGACAGTCAGGAGTCTTTAGCACTATTAGTAATACATTTCGGCGCCAAAGGCAAGAAAATTAAGATTTTGCACCTTCTGGTTCGTCTAAATGGAGCAGGAAAACATTTGAAGGGTGCATGGACCGCTTGGAAAGGATTGTCTCGCTTTCAGAGCACCCTACACCAAGGAGACCTCTGGAGGATCCTCTTTCCGTGTCAAACTTAAGATTTCCTGGAAATTTAAAATCTTCTCAGGAACATTTCCCTTCTATCCACCCTGAAGATGAAATTCAAATGGACACATATCAAGACATTTATGATGAGGAAGAAGATACTACCTTCCTACAGGACTACACTGCAGATGACCGGGCGGATGCCACAGTCCACTGGGAGGACGCATCAAGTTGAGACTGAGCCATGGGCACTCTCTACTCATAATCAGGACACAGATGTCCTGTGTTTGGACTCCCCTCCTTCCACCCCGCCCCACCAGGCTTCACCAGTAGACGATTGTGATGCTGGAAATGCATTGGAGGGACAGGGCCTCCCTGTCCTTGTCATGTAGCCCTTTTTCATTTGTGTTCTGTATTGTTTTCTGCCCAGGAGTCCCTGTGGGACTCCTGGCAGTGCAGCTCTTCCTGGTTTTGGTTTGGTGTACAGACCCATGGGATACCCCTATGGCACCCATGGGTGGGGGTGCAACCCTGTGCCCTTAGTGTATGCTGGTGTCAGCTCCATGCTGAATTTGACAGGTGCCCTGAGTGTCCTCCATTTTGGGATGCCCAGGCCCTGCCATTGGAATCAGTTGATTCCTGATAGGTCCTTTAATGCCAGTTTAAGGAAGGCAGCGGATTACTTTCAGATCGCCACCCAAGAAGCCATACCTGAGCAAGATTTTGTGGAGGACATTCTTAAAGAACCCCCCCCTCCAGTCAAGCCATTCCTCTCCTAAACTCCATTAAAGGGAGATTGGCTCCTTCTCTTGTCACACCAGACCAGGGCAGTAAATCCAAAGGTGTAGAAATTATTTCAGCCATCGCCTACTGACCCTCAATATATTAAAAGCCATGCCACCCCAGATTCCCTTGTGGTTACCACGGGTGGGAGTACCCCTTGCTACGGGAGAGGCACCTCCTGATAAGGAGTCAAAAAGATTATATGCCTTGGGTAAACGTATTACCACGGCAGCTGCCTTTACCATGCGCATAGCAAACACCACGTGGCTTGCCAGTTATGCCGATGCTCAATGGAACCTTATACAAGAAGGTCTCCAGGAGGTACCTAAACCTGCAAGCTCCAAATTACTCGCCATCGTGACTGAGGGCAGGCATGTCAACCAAAATGTTATTTAAAACACTTTGGATACTGTGGAGACGGTAGGAAGATCCCTGGTTCAGGGCACACTGCTTAAACGGCACACTTGGCTCCGAAACTCTGGTTTCAAGCCGGAGACCCAAGCAGCTCTTATTAAAAAAATCTATCGAAGAGTCGAATCTCTTTGGTAAAGCAGTCGACGAGGCTCTGGAGACTGCCAAAAAAGAGCACGAGGCTCTTAAATCCCTGCAACAAATCATACAAAAACCTCCTCTCTTCCCCCACCCCCAAGTGGAAGCAGTTCCCGCCAGTCCTTTTGAGGCCTATCCCGTTCCGCCCAAAACTGTCACGCGCTTCATGCGCCCTCCTTCCTGGCGCCTGTGGAATAGATGGCGACATATCCGCCATTAGCTTGTTCCATTCTTTCCTTTCACTTCCTGTTTTGACGGTCTAGTTGTTTCTGTTCTGCTATTTTGCTTCCCTTCTTAAGCCCCGCCTCTTCCTCCACCCGGCACGTTGCAACCCTTTGCTTTTTCGCTCCGGGTGCCTGCGCTTTCCTCTGGTTTTTCGCCTCGGCTTTCGGCTGTTTTTTCCTCCCGGGTTTCGTCCAGCTTCCTCGCTCTCGCTACGCTGTTTTTTCCCTGCTCCCTCACACCGCCTTTTTTCGACGGTGTCGGTCCTCTTACCTTTCTTCCGTTGTGTCACTCCTCCTATTCTGTACCCGGTCGCCTTGCTGGGACCTTGCCTTCTCCTTCTCACCTCTCCTCCTTTTCAGTCTATCCTCGTACTTTACCTGTTGCTCCTTCTTCTCTCGTGACTCCTCCTCCTTTATCCTGGACCTTCCAGGTAATGTTGTACTGAACTTTGCTACTAGTCCCAAGCCTGCAGTCTTTCCTGTGCATCCTTCGTGGAACTCCTCTCCAGTGTGCAAGACATTTGCTACAGTGCAGCTGAAGAATATTCCGGAATCTTTATTTCGCCTAAAGATCCTTCGAGCCACTTATCCTCTCGGACTCTCGATCCATATTACCATCAATCCTCCTGATCCACCTACAAGAGTTTTTTTTAGCAGTTGCTTTTTTCCTCTCTGTGGCCCCTCTGGGGGGGTGCAGGGGGATGGGAGGGGGAGTCCCCTGTATCCCTGTCCAAGTAGGGTTTCAGGGTGGCTTCCATCCGGGGACGGCCTTATCTCTGCTCACACAAAAAACCACAGAAGAAGAAGGAACCAAGAAGGAAACCATCTTCTGAAGAGTCAGGTGAGGAGGAGTGGAAAGTGGGAGGGCTAGACTTGACAAAAACGTGTACAACACGGCAAACAACTGGAACTCAGGTCAAGCATCCAGCACCCCTGCCAACTATCCACCTAGGTGGTCAGCGGCGCGGGAATGGCAGAAGCCCCAACTCCAGGGGAGCCACAGCCTCTGGTTAGAAATGACCTACGGATTCAGGTCCCCTCGCATGTCATCCCGGTCAGGGGGCGCTTAATATCTTTCCTTTCGGCATGGGGGGGATTACATCAGACCTGTGGGTTCTAAAAACGGCTGCCCACGGGTACTGCGTGGAATTTGCCCAGCCATCACAATTCAGACCGCCCAAGACAAGACACCCGACACCAGACCATCTGCGAATCCTAATACAAGAGGTGGAAGCACTGCTGGAAAAGGACGCCATAGAAGCCGTCCCTATTCTCCAGGTAAACAAGGGTATTTATTCAGTGTACTTCCTTGTATCCAAAAAGGACCTCACCATGCGCCCTGTACTAGACTTGCGCCCAGCGAACAAGTTTGTCATTCCTGAAAAGTTTCGTATGGTAACTTTCATATTTCAATGTTGCCAGCGCATAGAAAATAAGGTTCATGATAGAGGACAAGCTCCATCAGTTCAAAGTACTCCCCTTCGGCATTGCCTCAACGCCAAGGGTGTTTACGCAAGTCCTGGCAGTGACAGCAGCGCACCTGCTCAGAGATTCCATCCCGGTTTACCCTTACCTCGACGACTGGCTCATAACAGGGGACTCTTACGAGACATGCCTAGGAAATACTCAGAAGTCAATGGACCACCTATTCAGTCTGGGATTCCATCAATGAGAAGAAATCCAGTTTATATCCCAGTCAAGCCAAACAATTCCTAGGTGCTCTAATTCAGACAAATGGGGGTCTCGTCTTCCCCTTCAACAAGAGGGTTCAGAACATGCAATCTCAGATCCCTCAATATGTAGCCAGTCGGGAAGCGACAGTACGCAAGGCAACATGCTTGCTAGGAATGATGGCGTCATGCATTTCATTTAGGTCCCCATGCGCGGCTGCGCGAATGCGTCCCATGCAAGAGTGGCTCAACAGCCAGTGGTGTCAGGCCAGCGGACAATGGGAAGGTCTGGTAGTTGTCTCGCAAGCCCTCGTTCTCTCTCTGCAGTGGTGGCCAAGCGAAAACCTCTTGAAGGGGAAGACCTTCACCACCCCTGCGGTGGAAGCCACTCTCACGACAGACTCATCTCTAATGGGGTGGGAGGGCTCACCCTCCCACCCCATTCAGCAGACAGCGCATGGAGTGTGGTCCACACAAGTAGCATCCATTCATATAGATCTGTTAGAGCTATTAGCAGTATGCAAGGCACTAAAGGCCTTTCAGACACAACTACAAGGGAAGACAGTTCTGGTCCTGACTGTTACACTCACGAAGCGCTGGTCCCTTTGGTCTAGAAGCCGGCTCTGTGGCTCCATTTGGAATGGTACCTTCAAGATGGTGGATCGCAGTACGAACGGTTCCGCTATCACCGTTCCAGTCCTCTCACGTTCGCCAGAGGTACGGCGTACCGCTCACATGACTCTTCATAGGACACGGAGACTTCCAGCTCTTCGCGTCGCTACTGTACTAGCGGATGCTCCGTGAGTTCGCAACTAGGCAATCTCAAATCTTCAGCAGAAACCTCTTACCTCTGACCATTACTAACCCCTCTTCTCTTAACTTTCCAGATTCTCTTTTCAGCATTCTGTGTTGACACAAACCCCCCGGATTCATCCTGCGTCTCATTCTGAAACGCTGCCTTTGAGTTCTCGAGTTACTGCATTCTGGGTAAAAATAAATACTCCCGTCCAAGTCCCTTTCTGAATCTTTCTTCAGTTATTGTAGGATTTGATTCTATGGGCTTACTCACCTTTACTTCCTTCTGACAGACTTGTGTTCCAGTCGCCCTCTCCGTGTCTCATATTCTCAGCTTCTCTCCTGGTATTTACAATCCGGCTGGTTAAGAGGTCAGGGGAATTAGTCTCTTTCCTGTTTTCCCCATTCCCCTTCCTATACTTCTGCTATTCATCACTTCGCTTTTCATTTCTTCCCTCTCCAGAAGCAGTCTACGCCACGATCGAATTGGCATCATCAGCCTGCGAACAACACTCCAATCTTCGGATCCTGCGCTCGACCAGGATTTTCTTCCCCAGAGGGTTTCCCTGACTGGCGCGTACCTCTCACTCTGGGTTTCCCTACCGGTTGAGAGGTTGACGCGTTGAACGGGGAGATTCTTGAGTTCAGCATTTGCTTCCCGTTGAACATAGCAGTCTGCTCAGGTAAGACCTCCAGACCTATTTAATCGGGGGTTCTTAAAGATCCATTGAATCTAGTATTCTGTAACAGTTAGCGACGCCCAAAAAAAAAAAAATATTAAATAAGGCTACTGCAGACTGAGATTCAATGGAACAGCAAATGCAACAACTTATTGCCGCCATGCAATCAATGTCCCTAGAGATGCAGGCTCTCAAACAGGATAATGCTCAATTACAACAACAGGTTACTCGTGCCTTCTCAGATTCTCCCCCAGTAAGTTTGAATACAGGCAAGTTTGACGGAGATCCACACAAACTTAAGGAGTTTCTTGATAGCTGCACTGTGCAGTTTACCTTTAAGTCCCGCTTCGTTCCCACGGACAAAGATAAGGTTGGCTTTGTGATTTCACATTTGGCCGGACCTGCTTTGGCCTGGGCTACACCTTTGGTGACCTCTAATAATGGGATCTTGGACTCTTATTCTGCTTTCACCAACAGTTTGAAATCAATGTTCAGTAGACAAGAGATCTCAGTGTCCACGCAAGAAAGACTGTTAGATCTTAGACAAGGTAACAAAGACCTACTTACCTATATCACTCTCTTCAAACAGCTTTCCTCTGAGTTAGGATGGCCAGACGATGGGTTGCTCACCTTATTCCGACGAGGGCTTTCAGACGAACTAAAGGATGAGGTAGCTAAGGTTCCGCGTCCGGCAAATCTAGCGGATATGATAACACTCATCATGCAAATCGATTACCGCTTACATGAACGTTCTTCTGAAAAGAAGAAGACTAGAGGCATACGATCCCAACTCGATTATCCCTCCATAACAAATAAACCTATAGCTTCTGACGAGCCTATGCAAATAGGAACAGTGAGAGGACCCTTATCGGCAGTAGAGAAAGAGAGAAGGAAGAGTTTGGGACTATGCATGTATTGCGGAGCCTCATCTCATAAGTTACGAGATTGTCCTTTAGTTCCTCCCCGACGCACTCCAGCTAAGGGGTCGGGAAACTTCAAAGCCCTACCGCAGGGGGAACAACGGTAGGGGTACAAGATTCTGATTCCCCAAAGAGAATCCCCGTAAATCTGGATTCAGTAGCAACCACTCACAATATGGTTATTATTTCTGTTACTCTCGTTTTTCACGCTCAGATGGTACAGAACGTACCTGCTCTAGTAGACTGCGGAGCTGCAGGGAATTACGTTGATGATCAATGGGCCAATAAACAAGGAATTAACTGTATACCCAAAGCGATGGTCACTCCTATCCAAGGAGTTGACGGTCATCCACTAAGTTCCGGCCCTATCCGAGAACAGACAGAACCTGTTGTCTGTCAAATAGCCTCACATAAAGAGACCATAACTTTCGATCTAATCAAGGCAGCCCATTTCCCCATTATATTGGGTCTCCCCTGGTTAAGGAGACATAACCCCTTTATAAATTGGACAGGAGGTACTCTCTTCCTCGGCTCGGAATACTGTGTCGAACATTGTTTAGCCAAGGAATCAGTTGGCATCTACATTCCGACTGAAGACTCGATCCCTTTACCAGAATCTTCAATAAACAACTTGGAGATTGTTCCGGAATGCTATTCGAAGTATCAGTCTGTCTTCTCCAATCCCCAGTTCCCTACTCTACCGCCTCATAGAAGAGATGACTGTCACATTGAACTTGTTCCTGACAAACCCATCCCGTTTGGGAGAACGTACGTCCTTTCCCAACAAGAAAAGGTAGTCCTTAAAGAATATCTCCAAACCAATTTAAGGAACGGGCTCAGTACTGAGTCAGTTTCCCCGGCCGGAGCCTCTTTTCTTCATCCCAAAGAAAGAGACTGATGAACTTCGACCTTGTATCGACCACAGGGGTCTTAACAAGATCACAGTGGCAGACAAATATCCTATGCCATTAATCCCTGACATCCTGGAGGCAGTTCGAGGAGCTTCCTTTTATACTAAGCTGGACCTTCGCGGAGCTTACCATCTCATCCGTATTGCCCCTGGAGACGAATGGAAGACAGCATTTCGAACCCCATTTGGGCATTTTGAGTATCACGTCATGCCCTTTGGATTGGTGAATGCACCTGCCGTGTTCCAGCGTTTCATGGGCCATCTATTTGCAGATATTCTATTCCATTTTGTAATCATCTACTTAGACGACATCTTAGTATACTCCCACTCTCAAGAAGAACACCTGATGCATGTAAAAACTGTACTCAAACGACTGCAGTCAGATCAGCTTTACTGTAAAGCATCTAAATGCGAATTTCACCAAAGACAGGTAACCTATCTCGGGTTTGTGATCTCAGCCCAATGCATTTCTATGGATCCAAAAAAAATCTCCGCAGTGGTTGAATGGCCTATACCTTCTAACGTCAAGGAGATTCAACGTTTTTTAGGGTTTGCTAATTTTTACAGGAAATTCATCCCTAACTTTTCGGATATTATTCTGCCCCTTACTCGACTGTTAAAGAAGGGAATTCCATTTGTATGGGATAAATCCACCGAATTCGCATTTCAGACTCTTAAATCCTTGTTCACCTCTGCATCCTGTTTGATAACCCCCGACCAGAATAAACAGTTTTTTGTGGAAACTGATGCATCTCATCATGCTCTAGGCGCGGTCTTACTTCAACAAACCGACCAAGGAGATGAAAGACCAGTTGCATATCTTTCTAAAACCTTCAGTGCCTCGGAACTAAACTATTCAGTGCTCGAAAAAGAATTGCTGGCTATAAAAAGGGCGTTTGAAGAGTGGAGACACTTGCTACTTGGTTCGCCCTTTCCTGTAGTGGTACGTACAGACCATCAAAACCTCAGGGTCCTACAGAATGCACATACAACCAACAGTCGACAAGCACGTTGGGCGTATTTCTTCCTTCCATTCCGGATCGAATTTACCATACTTCCAGGAGAGCAAAACCAGAGGGCGGATGCTCTCTCTCTCGTAAGGACGTTCCTGTCTCCCAATTCAGCTCTGAACAATTGTTTCCCAAAGCAAGATTCATCGCTGTCATCGCCGACTTCTTAAGTGAATTGAGGACTGCATCGGTCTCTAACCTAGACGCCTGCAAGAAGACAGCCAGTACTTATCTTACCCAGAACGATTTTTTTTTTTTCACAAATCACAAGTTTTCATCCCTACTTCAAAGCTGCAGCATGAAGTATTACAAATGTGTCACGACTCTCGGGCTGCTGGGCATCGAGGCGTTCAAGGCACTTTAGACCTAGGGCTAAGATATTTTTGGTGGCCAGAAGTCCGCAATGATGTACAGGATTATGTAGCAGCCTGCATCGTTTGTTCCCAATCCAAGAATCCCAGGACCCCACCTTTGGGTCTGCTCACTCGGATGCCGATTCCAGAGAAACCTTGGCAAGTGATCTCTACCGACTTTATAGTAGATCTTCCTCCCTCACACAACAAGACCGCTATAATGGTCACCATAGATTATCTTACGAAGTTGGCACATTTTACTCCCTTGAACAAGCTGCCAGGGGCTGGGGAAATGTCTAAGATTTTTCTTTCGGAAATCTTCTCCAGGCTTGGCCTACCGGACACAGTGGTCTCCGATAGGGGCCCTCAATACACCTCCAAGTTTTGGGTAAAGGTTTGCCAACTCTTGGGAATCAAGCGGGCTCTCAGCTCGGGGTACCACCCACAGACGAACGGACAGACGGAACGCCTTAACCAAACCCTGGAGACCTATCTACGGTGTTTCGTATCAGCAGCCCAAGACAATTGGTTGGACTTGTTGCCCTTAGCCGAATTTGCATACAACAATGCCCTTCATACAGCCCTTCATACTAGCCCTTTCCATTGTACTTATGGATTTCATCCGTCCTTTGTTCCTTCTGTCACTTTATCCCCTTCTAACTGTCCAGGAGTGGATGGCCTCATTTCCGAAATACAAGAAGGACATAAATTGGCTAAAGTCTCTTTACGAATGGCTCAAGATGGGGCCAAACGGACTTCTGATAAACATCGCCAAGACGTCCCACCATTAAGCCTGGGAGATACTGTTTGGTTGGCTTCTCGCTTTCTTCCCCGGCATTTGGTCCCTTCTAAGCTATCCCCTAGGTTCTTCGGTCCCTTCAAGATCCTATCGATGGTCGGTTCTGCGGCAGTCAAGCTTGATTTGCCCTCGTCATGGTCCCGGATCCATCCTGTTTTTCACCTCTCCCATATTCGGTTGACAGTACCGGACCGATTTCACCGGTCAGACTGTACCCCTCCTATCTCTACCGATGCTGGCCCAGAATATGAAGTCGCCAGTATCTGTGACTCCCGTTATCGGAGGGGGAAACTACAGTTCTTGGTGGACTGGAAGGGGTACTCCCCTGCAGAAAGAACTTGGGAGCCTGCCTCAGGAGTTCATGCTCCACGTCTGATCCAACGTTTCTTTAGATTACATCCTGGGAAGCCAGGGTCGCCCCCCAGGAGAAGGGGGCATACTGTTACACTCACGAAGCGCTGGTCCCTTTGGTCTAGAAGCCGGCTCTGTGGCTCCATTCGGAATGGTATCTTCAAGATGGTGGATCGCAGTATGAACGGTTCCGCTATCACCGTTCCAGTCCTCTCACGTTCGCCAGAGGTACAGTGTACCGCTCACGTGACTCTTCATAGGACACGGAGACTTCCAGCTCTTCGCATCGCTACTGTACTAGCGGATGCTCCGTGAGTTCGCAACTAGGCAATCTCAAATCTTCAGCAGAAACCTCTTACCTCTGACCATTACTAACCCCTCTTCTCTTAACTTTCCAGATTCTCTTTTCAGCATTCTGTGTTGACACAAACCCCCCGGATTCATCCTGCGTCTCATTCTGAAACGCTGCCTTTGAGTTCTCGAGTTACTGCATTCTGGGTAAAAATAAATACTCCCGTCCAAGTCCCTTTCTGAATCTTTCTTCAGGTATTGTAGGATTTGATTCTATGGGCTTACTCACCTTTACTTCCTTCTGACAGACTTGTGTTCCAGTCGCCCTCTCCGTGTCTCATATTCTCAGCTTCTCTCCTGGTATTTACAATCCGGCTGGTTAAGAGGTCAGGGGAATTAGTCTCTTTCCTGTTTTCCCCATTCCCCTTCCTATACTTCTGCTATTCATCACTTCGCTTTTCATTTCTTCCCTCTCCAGAAGCAGTCTTCCGATACTCTACGCCACGATCGAATTGGCGTCATCAGCCTGCGAACCACACTCCAATCTTCGGATCCTGCGCTCGACCAGGGTTTTCTTCCCCAGAGGGTTTCCCTGACTGGCGCGTACCTCTCACTCTGGGTTTCCCTACCGGTTGAGAGGTTGACGCGTTGATCGGGGAGATTCTTGAGTTCAGCATTTGCTTCCCGTTGAACATATCAGTCTGCTCAGGTAAGACCTACAGACCTATTTAATCGGGGGTTCTTAAAGATCCATTGAATCTAGTATTCTGTAACACTGACAGACAGCACCACAGCCATGTATTACCTTAACAAACCAGGGGGCACACACTCTCCAGGGCTATCCAAGCTGTCCCAAAACATTTGGATGTGGGCTCTCAAACACAAAATGTTCCTGTTGTCCCAACACGTTCCAGGGGAATTGAAATGTTCTGGCGGACGTGCTCAGCAGAGATTTCCCACTGCCCTTAGAATACGAATGGTGTCTACATGAAGACATCGTCTTCGCAGAAAGGGCGTCCCAGAGATAGACCTGTTTGCTACTCAGGAGAACGCCCAATGCCAAGGCTACGCCTCCAGGTATCCCCAGAACCCCTCCAAGGGGAACGGACTCTGGATAGCATGGTCAGGGAAATTTGCCTATGCTTGCAACCCCCCACTCCTCCCCCTCTACTCCCCTTCTCAACAAGATAGTGCACAAGATGCACCAGGAACCAGTTACCATGATTTGCCTTAATAACCAGTATTTTCCACCACAAAACTTTCTGTTGTGACGTGGTGTAGGCTGAGAGAGCAGCTAGATGAACCTTTAGGGAATTGACAACCAATCCTAGTATGTCCATGCATCTCTGAGGGAGTTGAAGGTGTCCAAACTCTATGACCTCAGGAGCCAGGCTGCTAAGTTCAGAGTTTGCGGACATGGGTGTCTCCACACCCACCCCCCCATCCTCTTCCCCTCTGTGAAACTACCCTGCCCGTACAACATGTTGTCTCAGGACAGGGGTGGTGGGGGGGGGGGTTCGAGACACTATACCCATGCCCGCCAACTCTGAACTTAGCGGCCTGGCTCCTCAGGTCATAGAGTTTGGACACCTTCAACTCCCTCAGAGATGCATGGACATACTCGGGGAAGCTAGGAAACCTAACCCACGCTATTGCTATTCCAGTAAATGATTTGTTAGACTCGGGATTGGTTCTCAATTCCCTAAAGGTTCATCCAGCTGCTCTCTCGGCCTACACCACGTCACAACAGGTGTCGTGGTGGAAAATACTGGTTATTAAGGCTTTTATGGAAGTGGTTAAGAGAATCCATCCCCCCATTTCTCACCCAGCTCCTGGATGGGATCTAAATGTGGTTTTAACCAGACACTTGGTGTCTTCCTTTGAGCCAATGCATAAAGCAAGTCTAAAAGACCTTACTTGCAAGACGGCCTTCCTAGTGGCTATCACTTCTATTAGAAGAGTTAGCGAACTACAGGCCCTTTCAGTTCTAGATACTTTTGGTACAGTCCACAGGCATAAGGTGGTTCTGCGCACTCATCTCAGATTTGCACCAAAATACATTTCAAAGTTCCATGTGAACCAATCCCACTAGCATGGCCGAAAGAAGCCTACAGACACTAAATGTGCACTGGGCAGTCATGTTTTACCTGGAGAGAACAAAACCACTGAGGAAGACAAATCAGTTTTTTGCTTCAGTGGCAGCTGGTAGAGCAGGGGATCTGTCTCTAAATCAGCAATCTTAAGGTGGATTGTAAAATGCATCACACTGTTACACTCTTGCTAAGAGAGAACTGCCTTTAGGCCTAGAGCACACTCTACTCGGGGCACTGGGGCTTCCATAGCATTCATTGCAAATGTTCCCCTTGAGTCCGTTTGCAAAGCGGCAACCTTGAGTTCTGTACACACCTTTACAAAACACTATTGCCTAGACACTCATTCTAGATCTGACTCTCAGGTGGGACAAGCAGTATTAAGACCTCTTTTCACTACTGTTCCTTCTCAAAACCCACCTCCAACTCCGGGTACTGCTCGCTAGTCTATGCACAGCATGTGATTCTAAGCAGATTAACAAACATCAGAAGACATGCATTACTTACCGTAAAAGCATTTCTGATGATTGTATCTGCTTAGATTCACATGCGCCCACCCTTCTTCCCCGCTCGGATGGAAGGAACATAGATGTCTTACTACTTTATCTCTTTATGTACTCACTCACGATAGTCACAAGGCTCCCTCACGGCAGAAAAAATACAATCGGGGGGACCTCGACGCGTGAGAGATTTTGGATACACTACACATCACGATAGGGATAGTGTTTCAGACACGCCTACGCTGACGTCCCCTTTCGGTCCCCGAAAGACCAGATGCAATACTCTGCGGTTACCACTGGATGTCGGACCATATGCACAGCATGTGAATCTAAGCAGATAGAATCATCAGAAATGCTATTACGGTGAGTAAAGCATGTTATATCGTTAATGTAACTTATTGAGCGCACGTTCACCAAGGTATCATGGCGCTATGAAAAAGAGAGATGGGGAAGGAGCAGTAGCAAAGGTTTATTGAAATGGGTAGGTTTTCAAAAATTTCCTGAAAGCCAGATGATTGAAAGAATGTTTCAAGGCCAGGGGGAGATCATTCCACAGTCGAGGGGCATCGACTGAGAAAGCTCTACCTCCAATCCCGGCGCGGCGAAAAGGAGGGACAAGAAGAAGACCAGCAGAAACTGAGCATAGCTGTCGTGTCGGGAGGTTGCGTATGAACTTGGAACGAAGATCTTCGGCCCTCTGATCATGCAACGCCCGGTGTACCAGACAGAGGGACTTAAAAATAATGCGCTAGGACACCGGCAGCCAGTGTAGAGACCGCAGCACAGGTGAAATGTGCGCCCCATAGGGAGAACCTGTTGCTACTCTGGCTGCCATATTCTGAAGACGCTCCAATCTCTGAATTAGCACTTTAGGCTGAGCCAGATGAAGCGAGTTGCATTAGTTACCACAGGCGGGCGAAGGTAAACTGGAATGAGGGGGAGCACCCTCTTAAGTATTTTTGATAACTAGGCCCGCCTCTGAGCCAAGGAGGGCTTGGAGAGCCCCCCCCCCCAACTTTGATGCTGCCCTGCTGCACCACCGTGAACAAACTACCAGGTATGCGGCCTGTTGCCCAGCGAACCTTGGGCCTCTGCAACCCGCCAATACCAGTGAGTGATGGTTGAACATTGTCACTTTTCCACTTATCATTCTGCCTTCCTTACCTCACTTATTCCTCTTTCAACACTGTGTCCATTCTGCAAAATTCAAAGCCTGCTGTGTGTATATTAATATCCTTGCATCCATCTGTAGTACTAAAGAATTTCCAGTGCATCTGCTCTCTTGTTTGCCTTGGCTAGTAGGCTGCCTGGTGAGTTTGTGCTCAAATTGTTCTGGGCAGCCCTCCTCCTTCCTCCAAATATCCTCCGCCACTCCCATGACACTTAACATCTCCCCTATCTTCTCTAACTGCCACACAATCACCTATCCTCCCACTTGAAGTCTGGAAGAAAAAACCTCAAAAAAGACATCCTGACCACTTACCCTGGCCTACCTGTCGCAGGCACCTATGTTAGCGCAACCTCCAGATAGGTCTTCACGGAAATCCTCTTTTCTCTCCCCTCTCCTGATCTATGGACTCCTGATCTCTTCTCTACTCTCACTCCTCTCACATCCTCTCCGATTAATGGTGGCACCAAATGGGAAGTCCTCTTGGCGGGCTTCACATCATCCAGGTGTATCATTGTCTATCACACTGGCACTATCATGGTTCAGTGTCCTCAAATCAACCTCCTCTTTGACCGATGCCTGCCGTCCCTCATTAAATTCCTTCCCAAACCTGCTACTCCTTCTTCCACTCTTACCAACCCCAGTTACCCCTCCCCCCCCACCACCTCTGGACAGGTGTAGCGTGCCTTGGTACACCTCCTCAGAAAACTTCCAAAGGTGGAGACCTCCTGCATCTAAGCACGCTTAGTGTTCGTTCTGCCATCAGCACTCTGCCAACATCTGCCTCCTTCTTGAAGACATTGACCTCTATATCCTTGCTCTTACCAAGACGTGCTGCAATGCCAGCTCAGTCACTGCTTTTGACTCCCTTCTCCCTGATGGCTATAAAATCATCTCCAAGCCGTGCCGGCGGTGGGGTTGCTCTGATTTTCCCTGAGTGGGTCCATACCTCCCTCATACCCACTGTAAGGAACTCCTGGTGGCAACAGTAAAGACAGACACAAGTGATCGCAGTTCAAGAGTGTTTATTAAACTGTAAATGCAGGGTGGGAAAACGCCTACGCTAAACCTAAATCTAAGATGGGAGCATGCTTCAACCATCAAATGAAAATAAGGCAGTCCTTGTGGTGTCTTGTCAAAGTAAAAGGCCTATACTAAAAAAAAAAAACTATTGCCAATTCCTTACAACTAATTACAAAAAGAGTGTGGGATAGGGTTTCAATAAAGAAAGAAGTGTTCACAAATAATAAGTCTGGGTTCTCCTTTCACCATGTTTTGAGCATGGGACAAGACTGATTTCCTCAGCACAGCACACACTCGAGCGTTCCCAGCACGAGTCGACAGTTCTTCAGCAGCTATCAGGTTTGTTGATGTTTAAGTCTCTTTTCAATAAGTCTCTTGCCTTTGAGGGCCTGATATTCTCAACAAACACAACATTCTGCTTCACGAATACTTTGGATGATGGCTTCACCCCTGGGTACCCCTCTTCTGGGTGCTGACCCCTCGCAAGTCGCTTTCAACAAATCAAAACAGTTCCTTTCCCAGTGAACTTTGGGTGATTTTTATTTTTTTTTAACCCTGGATCTCCCTCGGCCAGGCTCGGACCCTAAATGACAGAGGCACTTCACTTCCCCATGTTTTTCACTTTCTTCTTACTTTCACAAATCTTAATGTTTTTTCAAACAATGCAGTGTGGACTTCCCTCGATTTGGCTCACTTTTGCCAACCTTTGTAACGCACTGCTCATTCGCACATTTCTTCAAGCAGGATTCATTTTCCTCAGTTTCCCAATCGTCTGTCGGTCAAAGACTTTCAACGGTACAGAAGATTTTACAAGACCCCTGTATGACCACTTTGACCTCTTCCCGCCTTATCCCAAGGCCTTTTGTTACGGTAGTTTCTACTGTCGGTATTCGGCCAGAGTTTCCTGCGTGAGCACCCACGTGGTGCCGGCTTTCGCAGTCTCTGGTTTTCCCCCTCTTAACATTCGTGTCTTTTAAAGTTCCAATTAGCTGTTGGCTACTTTTAGTTTAACACAGTTTGGGTTCTTATCAATATTCCCCTTGACTCACCGGCTGTGATGAACCGCTTTGCTTTTTCTCCTTGGAGTCAAGTTTGGTACCACAAAGATGAGCTTCTTCCCCGGCTTGGTAATCAGCGGAGGAGGGTCTTGTGTACCATGGACATCTGTTGCAATACATGCTGGTTATTGTAGGCAGACTTATGTTTCCTTCTGCGCAGGTTCCACGGGCATTGGTTGGAAAAGGCAAGGTCGACTCTCTCCTTGTCACCCTCTCGGTCTGCAGTCTTTCTCCTCCCTTTGAACTGCTGTGCGAGTTAGCTCTTACGTCGTGCGGTTTGCCTTGCTCGCACTGTGCTCTTGTGCTCCACCTTTTATCTCTGTGTGGAAGGGAATGGGCCATCATGTGTGTGTGATTCTGGTCAATTGCCTGACCCTTGTATTGGGACATGTTAGGTAAACAGCTCTGGTGTTAGTCCGTTGTCTGTCGTGTTGTGCGAAAGTGTTAGTTTGAAAAAAGGCAGTGTTTTGAAATATCCTACGTGATAGAATGGGGAAAAGGTGTTGAAAGAAGGGGGATCCAGTGTCTCACCCGTCGGTGTCCCACTCCCCAAGGACCCCACAATCCAGGTGATCCTACCTCACTGGTCCACTCCCAGAAACTGGATCCAATAGCAATGGCTGTGTCCTGGCCACCTGGATGACAGATCCCTGGGCACTAGCTAGGGAGACACCTTTTGGTTTCTCACACCACCCAGCCCTACTCTTCGTTCGAGAGCCATTGTGTTGGGTAAGAATGGTTGGAGTCGCACTGTGTGAGGCTGCACAAGACTTATCTGCTTGGTATTAGGTGACCCACCTTTTGGTATAGATCTGTACTACACAAGTTGGTAGTGAACAGCCATGCCTATCTCAAGAAGGGTAAATGTGAGCTGGAGAGCTGTACAGATGAAACCAGACAATACAAGTAACACTTATATTCAAGGTTGCAGTTCTAAATAATTATTTATTTAACATCAGTTTTTAGTAAAGGATTCTTTAAAAAGGCAATTGTTTGTTAGAGTCAAGCAAACTTTGGAATTACTTTTCAGAATCAATAAAGCTGGTGAATACTCTTTGGAGAAAATAATACATTTTCCTACACCCTGAAGTGACTTCAATAACAAGGATAGTATTGCATTTATATATAACCGCAATATACGTTTTAGAAAAGGTTTTTAGAAAGGTTGGACATTTCCTTAGAATGTGTGGACAATTGAATCCTCCAATGAAATCTAGGTAAGCCTTTCCCAGCAGTAACGGTGTTCAACAAATTACAACCTATGAGGGAATAGCAATGCCAAAGTCAATGGATTCAGAAGGGTGCCTTTAAGGAGCCAGGACAGCCAAAGTCATTTGGACAAAGTCTATAGTTCTGTTGCACTTCTTGAATACAGTCTTTCACAAAGTCAGATAGTTCAAGAAACTCACTGAAGGAACACACGCTGTTAAGCCTGTGCAAAGGGAGTTGAAATCAACTCAAAAAGGTAAGTGCAAATCTCAAGTTAGAATGCACGATTTAAGGCAAGAAGGTAAGTAGCCCAAACCCCCAAAGTACCTCTGGTTTGTTTAAAGAAAGTGGTCCAGCTGGATTCTGTCTTGCTACAGCCAAGCATTCCTTGGTTCCTGAGCCTCAGTCGTGGGGACAAGAGGGAGGACGTTGGGGAAAGGACTTTGTCGCTACGGGTCTCCTTCGATTCATCGGCTCTTCAGTGTTTCAGCGCCTCGCAAACAGCACTGATGCAAAACGAATATCTCCGGTTGGACTTTCCTTGCTCCATCTGTCCTGCACTCTGGTGAGGAGACTCTGGATTGGGATTTCCTGCTTCAGGAGTGTCCCTATGAGGCTCCTGGAGCTATTAGCCGAATTCGTTCCGCGGAAGATGTTGCACTCTGTTATGGACACTTGACCCCTGGCATTGGGCTTCTGCAGCACTGGAGAGGCACAGCAAGTCAGGGATTGCGGCAAAGTGGAGTTCGTCTCAGGGTTAGTTGGTCCCACTAACCCAAGGGAAGAAATCGTCCCTTCCAGAGCTTCTTTGTCGATACGAAAAAGGTCAGCAGAACAGCAGGGTTTCACCTGGCACTTCGAGGTCCAGGAGGTTGCAGCAGGCTTCTCTTCAGGGCTTCTCTTCAGGGTTGTTTCTTCAGATTCTTTTTCCAATGGTTGACTCTGCCTCTACTCCCAAAACCCTTGCCTTTAAGCAAGTTTCCCATTCATTCACAGCCTAAACTGTCAATCACACAGCAGGGTGGCTGTCCTATAAGGACAGTGTGCCGGTCAATCAGGAATGGTTTCGTTGTAGCACTCCTAGAGACAAAGGACAGGGGAGTTTTGGGACCCTCCATCACTTCCTTCCCTTCCAGACACACTGGTGCCAGGAGCGGGCTTCAGGGCTGAAGCCCACCAAAGGCAAATCACCCAAAGGGCTCAAACCTGTCTCAACGCACAGAGGAAAAGCCAAAAAAGAGCTCACAAACAGAAAATGCCAAAAAAAGAACACAGGCCATTGTGACAAAATGGAGACACGTGGGTGCTGTACTGCAGCTGTGAGGGTTCAGCCTGCTGTAAAAATGCACACTGGTAGTAAAAAGTAAACAACTGCCATCAGTCATTTAAAGTAGTTAGGGTAATAAAAGGATTTACATGAGAAAGTAGGATATGGGCCAACTAAGTATCCCCCCAGCACTCCACATAAGATGGGGTGGGCTGGGCCTACAATGAGAAAAGGTAAATAAAGTCAATTTCACCTTTCTATTCTTGGGACCAGTTGTTCACCCAAGACCAGGCATTTAAACCTCAAGAAAAATCCAAAGGATTTCTCAGTGACAATGCACCGAGGGTGCCTTTTTTCACTTTACAAAAAGCAGATACCTATGGAGTTTGTCAGACTCCAAAAACAGTGAAAACAAACATCCAAATCAGGGAAAAACACACGAGTGAGAAAAAAGGTCTGTCTCACTCGTTAGAAATAAAAAAGTCCTAAGTCCAACAAAAGGGCTGGGGGGTCTCTAAGGTAGGAGGAATTAGCACAGAAATGAACATTCTCCCTAACACCTGGTCGGCAAGCTGGTCATCTCTCCCACCTCCTTTCTGGACATTGGCACTATCTGGAGGCCACCTGGCTCTACAACCTTGTTCCTTTTTGAATGGACCGATTTCTCCTCCTCTCGCCTCACGTCTACCTCTAAACCCCTTCTTGTGGGCGACTTCAACATTCACCTTGACTCCTCCATCATGGCATCCACTCTCTTCTGTGACCCCTGCACCTAGCTTTCCCTTTCCATTCTCCTTTCTGGTCTGACCCACTCGGCCGGACACACTCTGGATGCCTTCATCCACACTGATCTCTCACACTCATCCACACTGATCACCCATCTCTCCTGGTCAGACTGCTCTCTCCTCCCACCTGGGTCTTCTCGGCCCTCTGACCACACCTCCCCCCCCAGCCCTGCCAACCTTGTGCATGAACATCGGTCTGATGAAGTGTTAGCTGCTGCCTTCGCCTCTACCTTCACCCCACCCCCTGCAGACTCTACCTCTGAGCTCAGCAGCCTCCATCCTGCCATTACTAATACCCTTGACGTTCTTTCCCAGTCATGAGGATCCACCTGAAACATGCCTCCAGGCGTAGAACCTGGTACGATTCCGAACTTGCAGCCTTGAAATGCAAATGCAGAGCTGTGGAACAGAAGTGGCAAACCTCAGGCTCACCCTCTGATAAACTGGCTTGTGCCTGCTCCAAAGACAATACAGACTCTCCATCCGCACCAAGAATAGGGCCCACGTCCAGGCTAGAGTCTCGGGTGCATCCAACAACACGGCTGAACTCCTTAAAATCTGCTGGTAACTAGCCAACCCTTCTGCAGTCTCCTCATCTCTTCTCCCCTCCCAGGCCCTCTGCAAAGCATTGGCCACGCACTTCACTGCAAAAATGTATGACATCCTGAGCACCCTTGCCTCCCCCACCCTCTATCTCCCTACTTCCTATGTCTTCCCACCCTGATGAGGTCACCAGAGTTGTCCACACCATGAAGTTATCCTTCTAATAGGTTTCCCCCTGCTCCTCTAGAACCTTTGGGACAACATTGGCTCTCTTGCCCCTGCACTGGCTGATTTCTGCAACCACTGTTTTGCTACTGGATCTTTTCCCTCCTCCCTTAAGCACTCCCTTGTGCACCCCCTCCGGAAAAACCTTTCTGCAGACGCCTCTTGTCCAGCCAACTACCGCCCTATCTATTTGTTGTTTTTCTATAGCGCCACTAACCCATAGGCCTCAGGACGCTTACAAAGAGTGACATAGAGACACAGAATATAAAATGAGAAAACACCCCAGAAACAAGTCAGGAACTGGATAAAGAAAAGAGAGATTATGAAAAGAGGCTTGTTTATGGAGTATATCTATCATCCCCTTCCTTGGGAAACTCTTGGAGAAGCTGATGTTGCCCTAATTTACCCAGCACACTGAACTTGTTGGTTTCCTCCACGACCATCAATCTGGATTCTGAGCATCCAGAGGAACGGAAACTGCTTTTCTGAACACCCATGGGGAACATCTCGCATCTCTTGACTCCAACTCTCCAGCTGTACTCATTCTACTCGATCTCTACTCTGCACTTTATATGGTCAACCACTCCATCATCATAAAATGGCTCCAGGATACCCTGGGTATCTCCGAGCAGGCACTGGACTGGCTGACCTCCTTCCTCACTGACGGTCCATCCCAGGCTATTCTGGGCTCTTTCTCCTCCCTCCACTTGTATCTCCACCCGCAGTGTCCCTCAGGGCTCTAACCTGTCTCCCTGGCACTGCAACACATATCCTGCTCCACTTGCACACCTAATTTCCACCTTCTCCAACTTCCAGTGTTACACACATGACACACAACTCTTCTTCAAACTTCCCTCTGACCCTCTCCTTACTTCTTCCATCACTCTGGACTGCCTATCTGCCATTCAGACCTGTTGCACCTCCAATGATCTCTGCATCAATGCCAGTAAGACTGAGATCCTTCCTATTGAGACTTCTGCTCCCTCTTTCTTCCCCTCACTCGGACCATCGTCCATGGGCTCTCCCTCTTAAGGCCAGAAACCTCAGTCATCTTTGACTCCTCTTTCCTTCCTCCCTCACATTCAGGACCTTGCAAGAAGTTCAACTCTACCCCTTCAAAGGAATTCTCCCTTTCCTCACTTCCCCCCAGAAGCTCAATGTCTCTAGAGTGCTTGTTCTCTCTAGGGTAGACTACTGCAATAGCCTTCTCCTTAATCTACCCTATTCTTGTCTAAGACCCCTCCAGCTTATCCAGAATAGGGCTGCAAGATGCATCCTTGGCTTCAAGTCCAGGGACCATATCTCTCCAGCCCTTAAATCTCTCCACTGGCTTCTGGTTGCTGCAAGGAACAAGTTCATATCCTTCTGCATCATCCATAAGGCTGTCTGGGGACCATGCTATCTACAACGTGCTCTCACTAAATACTCTCCCTCCAGATTTTACGATCCTCTGGCACCAACTCTGTGTGTCAACCGTTTCGCTTAACAGAGAGCTTGTGGCAAATCTTTACTCAGCAGGCTCTCTACTATCGAACAGCCTCCCCCTTCCGCTTTGTCTTGAGCCGGATCTCCTCAAATTCCAGAAGCTCCTCAAGACTTTCCTTTTCCCCTCCTCCTTCCCTTCCTCCCTCCTCAGCTAAAAAAACCCCACAGTTGTTGAGATTGGCGACCAGGGTCCTTATGTGTCCTCTTGGGCCCTGGCCTCCCACACCCATTCGCCTTAGCCTCCGCCTGCACGATGTACTTTGGCACCCACTGACCTAAGCCACCTTAAGGCTGCACTTATTTATTGGCCGCCGCCCACTCACCCAGACACTTACAGCTGCTCAATCCCTAGCTCTTACTTCCTGGTACACCTTGCACTTGCCCCCCACACTCTCTTCCCTTCTATCTCTCCTTGTACTTGCACGTTCTGAATGCTCACAAAGCCTAGTAGGTCCGCCTCTATCTTTCATTGGTTTATTTGATTTTTCATTCCCATATTCCCTCCCTGTTGAAATGTGGGCGCTTTGAATAACAATATACTTCATGTATAAGTGCCTTACAAAAGCAGAATAAATAAAATAAACACCACGCGCCTCCAGGACTTGTTGGCCCGTTGCTGATGGTTCCGGCGGAAAAGGTCCCTATTCCCCCACAGTGCCCCACAAATCCTGACCATCCATAAAAATGGGCTCACTGAGGGGCTGGGAGGTACCTGTAAATCCTGGTAAGCATGTGGTGAGCTGTTGCTCTCGCCTGCTTTCCCAGTGTCTGAACTGTTCACCAAGTGAGCATTGCCAACATTTTCATCTACTGGCAAACTTTCTGTGCGAACCACACAGCTGATTTCTGGATGCCTGCATCTGCACAGGCTCACAAAGCAAGTCGCAAAGAGATTCTTGATGGTCCCATGAGGACAGCATACTTTGGCTCAGGACGTAAATTGATCTTGTTTGTTGAACTATTGTTTTTATGATCTTGCTCCTAGTACAAAGCTTGAGCAGTGGAGTGCTTTACAACAGGAGGGTGTCCGTATTGGCCTTGTTGTTTTGGAGGGACAGATTTTTATTTGCCCAGCCTGTATTGTTGAAAGAGCCATGTTTTTAATGTTTTATGTAACTGCAGGAAAGTATGGGCATTTTGCACCTCTGACAGGATTGAGTACCAGATGGTTGTATCATGGCAGGAGAAGGACTGCTTACAAATCTTCTCTTTGTGAGCTGTCTTTAGATTTTTAGATTTTTGCTACATGAGTTGTGAGAGCCTCCAGAGTTCTGGGGTTTAGCCACCAAGTATGTTGGTGTTCCGTTGAAGACTACTTTGTAGGTGATCCATGCAGTTTTAAATATGAACCTGGTGGGGACGGGGGAGTCAGTGACGCTTGTTTGTGCAGTGTTGTAGAGATGCCGCTGAATTTGTGGGCAGCTCTCATGTGGTGGACTGTGGTGTATTTGGCTGTGTTAAAGGGGAGTAAGGTATGCAGCTGGAAGCTCGGGAAGGAGGGCATTTCCCTGGTCTCTGTGTGAGATCACAAGTACTTTGACCAACATGTGAAAGTTATTTGGGGGAGGAAAAGTTTGATTTTGTAGGGATATGTAGTCACGCTGGTTGTGCCTTTTTGGCTATGCACTTTTGGAAGGAAAGGCTACTGTCAAGAATGAAGCCCAGCGATTTGGCTAAGTTAAACAGCTGAGGGGTGAATTCTTCTAGGTGCTGTGAAGATTCAGAGGTGATCATCCCAGAAACCCTGGCCGTGGACCCTTCTCATGTGGCCATGGAAAGGCAGATGCTTCTTTATCCTGACCCTGGGGGTGGGGTTGTTCTGCGGGAAGATCACATGAGGGGGGACTTGAGTCAGGGGATTTGGAGAACATTCTTAATAACTTCCCCTTGGTGATCCCACGGTCTTAATGGCCTATTGCGAAATTGAAACCTTAATTGAAAGTAAGCATAAGAACATTAGTGAATTCAAGTCCCATAATGCTTCAGGTACTGGGACGAGGAAAAGGAGCACAGAGGTGCAGAACCTGATATGCAGTCTAGTGGTTCTAATGGCTGACACCTGAGCAGGACTTTTGAATATTTAAGGCCCCTCCCAGGTGCAGGCCACTAGATGAAGTAGAAGTAGAATTGTACAGCAGCAGTGGAAGAAGCAGAGAGAAGACGCCTGGAACGCCGCTGTGATTTCAGCAGAATGCCATGCTGAGAGAGTCATAGAAGTTGTGAGTTTGCCTTGCAGAAGACGTGCAGCGGGAAGCGGTGCAGTTGCAGTCTGTCCTGTGGGTGAGAGGATCTCTCCCTGCCCAGCGTCTCTGATTTAAATGTCCCACGCAGTTGATTGAATGGACAACTAGACCACATGTTACTATTGGCATTCATGTTGATACTCTTTACTCCTTGTCTTCGTCAGAGTACTTAAAGCTTTCTGGGAATTGAAGTGCAAATGATTACCATCGTGTTTTAAGTTCTCTTGTTACACACTTTTATCTACACAACAGTCATCAACATTAGATGCCAAAGAAGTTTTAGAGGGGTTATGTACATGTGAATGATAAAGGACCGTTTTAAGATTTTTAACAGAAGTAGATTTTAAGACCTCACAATTAAAGGGTTCTGAATAATAACAGTAGGCCAGTATGGGCTCTGGGATTAGGGTTTCTTCGTCACAGTCAAGGGAAGAATTCTGCGGCTCACCTGTCGGAGCCATCACCTCCCCCTGACAGCCATCTCCTCCCATGTGATCCACCCTCAGAATGCCACCCCCAGGGTCAGGATCCGGTAGTGGCTGCCTTCTCCTGGTCACATGGGAGGAGACTGTAGGCTGGGGTTCAGTGATGACTCCGCAGGATTCATCACAACATGCAACACAAATGCCTGTACATTTCACTGCTACTGGTTCAGAGTCCACTGAATCCCCTAATCCACGTAGTCTGTTCCCCCATCCTCTCACTTTTTCAGGCCCTGCCAATTCCTGTGCCTGCTGGCGCAACAGGAAGCTTCCCTTTACTAATGCAACAATGCTGTCATGTTTTTGAGGGTGCCATATTTTTCCTCCAACATTTTTGAAGGCATGTGTATTTTGAGCCGTGAAATCACCAAGTACAATTACCTTGAAATATTAAGACATGAAATAACCTTAGATCCTTAAGGCCATGTATTGGGTGGTGTGAGAAACCTGAGGGTATTCTCACTCCTAGACCCCTTGGATCTTCTGTGCAAGTGGCCAGGGAGAGGCCATCGCTCTTGGATCCTGACCCAGGAGGTGGTGAAGCGAGGGAGGATCACCTGGGCGGAGGGCCCTTGGGGACTGGGAGTGGAGAGCCCTTGGGTGAGACATGGTATTCCCCTTTCCCTAGTAATGACCTACCCAACCCTTCCCCTGTCTTCATGGGCTGTTATAAGCCAGGTCCCCTCTTTTTTCCACATTTGACACTTGACAGTACGGAGACTAAGAAGATTGAACGCAAGCCCCAGAACGCTCACACTAGAGAGAATACAACCTGGTAGGGAAGAAAGGCCCAAGTCGGTCTTTTAAGGATAACAAGTTTTAATCTCACACAAAGATGAGAGCAACATCAAAGAACTCTGCTGCTAAGAATGTTCTGCTGGAAAAGGGTACAAGCAGAGGCTTAAGAGGAGACACATGGTCATCGTGACTTAATACTATACAGTAAAAACCTGCGCAGCTAGTTGGTGTGCGTCTATACAGGGTCCGCCTGCTCCATAAGGGATGGCAGGTCATTAGTTCCAGGCCGTCCGTCCATCTTTCATCACGTGGGTGCTGCAGTGATCCTCTTCTCATCGACGAAAGTCAAAGAACAAATTAACTGCACTCCTAACACAATGGTCTTCATCATCATGCTGTCCCCCTGGCATGCTTCAAGACTGGCACAAAGGAGGTGTTGGGGGAGAGAGAGAGACACACACACTCACACTCACACTCATACACACTCTCTCTACCCTCGTTGTGAACTATAACGTATCCCTCCCTCTCGCAATACAAATCACATGATTGTAGCTCACAGACATGCAATGTGTGTTCTCTTTGAACATTCAAGACTTGTTACTTTAGAGGTGATGGTCGAAGATCACCTGGTGCCATGGAATTCAGGGATCTTGGGGCTTAGTCAGTTACATGGGGTATAACACGTGGTTGTCTGGGGGTAGGCCAGGTCAGACTTTGGCCAATGCTCACCACATGCCGGTCTGTGATCGCGGCTTGTAGGGCACCTTTGCAACCCTGTTAGAAAAATGAATGGGGTGTGGGTTGTCCCCATTGTAGCTCTGCCATGGCTGGTAGTTTCCCTTGTCTCGCAATTAGGGCCTAGTCCATGAAATGCCACATTCACCATGCAGGCCTTGTCTCCGAACTATAGTTACTAACATCTATGCAAAAAATGCACCGAGATCTACACAAAATGGCAGTCTTGTTTGTGTCCTGGGCTATACTATGTAGGTGGATTATATTGGGGTGGGGTCCCACCTGCAGCCTGTCACGGGGCTGCAGGTGTATAAAAAGGGACTAGCCCAGCAACAGAGAGACAGGAAGCAGTGGGGAAAGCTGTACATGGAGGAATGACCAGCAGCAGCAGCAGGAAGGCCGGTGCAAGCATGCCGTGAGAGCTGAAGCTCTGTGGAGAAAAACTAAGGTTAAGCAGGGAGCTGTGTGGAGAGGCTGACCCCTTTGTGTCTTCAAGATGCTTGTTTCCCTGTGTTGGGTCTGTGATACAGGGGCATCTGAGGTGCAAGAATGGAACCCCTGAAGTGATAAGGCCCTGTGAACCATGCTGCTGTGAAGCCTTTGAACGCAACTGGTGAGTTTCTAGCCATTGGGAAACCTGCTGTGCGAGGGTTTAACTGTGTTTGTTCGAAGAATGCTCTGTATTGGAGTGGTCACCTGTGGGAGAAAACACATTTTCGACAGCCTCTGAAGGTGGTAAATTGCATTTAAATTGAATTCATGAAATATGACGAGACGGATTGAATGAAAGGTTTTCTTGAACACCAAACTGAATGAAAATCTTAACAAGGGCAACTTGCACCTATTAAACATCGATATTTGTTTTCCTGAATATCGAACATTCAAGTACTTCAAATTCAAGTAAAACAATTCTGTGCTGCCTAGTAAAAACGAATGATACTTTATATCCAAGTAGAATCTATATGTATTTTCTTCTGAAGTGAATGGAACTTTACTTTGAACGTTATTCCAACACAGTTATAGTTTGCCTGTGGAAACCCAGCAAAAGAGAAGCTACAGGAGTGGCAAAAGAACTCTATACCAGAGTGGAAAATAACTCTAAAAGGAATAAGGAATAAGGGATATTTATGCACTGCTGACATTAAAGTCTTGGGGAAAGGAAACTTGAGACTTTTATTGACTTGAGACCAGAGTCTGAAGGGTAATTTGTGCTTGGAACTGTGTTACTTGAAACTTGAGGAAGGGTAACCCTGAGTACTGGTTAAAACTGCATCATCCTGAACTCAAGAGAGGTAAATGTGAGATTTTTAGTCTGGAACTGTTTTATACTTGGGGAAGGGAGCTGAAGATGCTCAGAACTTTATTGGACACTGTTTCCTTTGGTTGCTGACATCCCTACACATTGTATATATTAGCTGTGAGGGCAAGCATAGGTGTTGGACACAGAAGGTTTCTTCAGTGGAACTCTTGACTCAGACCTTCCTTTGTTTTATTTAGGTAGGGAAATCCCACCTTAGTATAGGGCAAGTTAGGCCTTCAACAATCCTGACATTGAAGTTAATAAAAGTGTTTGCTTTGAATTCAGAATCTGATGTCTGTGTTTTGCTTCATGATGTCTTTACAAATGGTGTTGGTAGTGGGATGCGACTCAACCAATACAAGTTGGGGGACCCTAAAATTGGAGAAATTAAGTACCAGGGCATCAGACCCCTAAATGACCACTAAAGGCTTTATCGGGTCTGAAATCTGTAGTAGTAGGGATGAAATAATTCTGCCAGGAGAAAAGAGACTAATACCTACTGATTTGAGATTCATTCCACCCCCTGATATCTATATCAGACGAGCACCCAAGTTAGGATTATCTTGCACATTTGGGATTGATGTTTTAGCCGGGGTGATGGGCCCAAACATCCGAGGTGATGTTAAAATGTTGCTTCAAAACCACGGAAAAGACCCATTTAAAGTTTACAAAGGTCTTAAAATAGCTCAAGGGGTAATTGGGAGAGCTATGCTTCCCAGACTCAAAGAAGAAACAGATAAGGAAGGCATAGATGGGGGAATCCACGGTTTTGTGGATGAGTAGCTCTTCCAACCCAGAATTCCTAAAAAGATTGTAAGGAAGAGCCAACAACATTTCTGGGTTTAGCTGTAGCCCAAAGAAACAACCCCTTTCTGGCTGGGGCCTTATCACAAGTGCTTTCAGAGCCCGAGGGCTGTGAGACATTGGAACCTTTATTCCTTCTAAAACATGGGTTTCTCTTTAGGAGAGCGACCTCTCCAGAGGCTAAAATAAAGCTACAGTTGGTGGTCCCAGAAAGTTATAAAAAGATGACCCTAGAGAGTGCCCGGTCCCAGTTCATAGAACATCACCCAAAACACTTGAAACTCCAAACCTTTTTGATTGAGGGTTTTATCTGCCCAGGAATGGACATCAACATTAAAAATCTGATACAGGAATGTATGACTTGCCAGAAAACCAACATTCCTAGACCATCTTCCTGTCCCACCAATGGACTAAACCCCCAAGAAGCAGAGAACGGACGAAACATTTTTTATGGGGCAGCTCTACAAAGTGCAAGTCCTTGGGAAACCACTAACTTTGAGACCCTGGTAGATCAGCATGTAGGAGTAGCCTTCCAGTTCTTGTACTCCTAGGCCATCCTCCCCATCAGCAAGTCTGTAGAAGGGAATGATTTCCATCTTTTTTGTTCACACGACTGTATAGTACCGGAAAGGGACAAAATAATAATCTTCGGGTTTACAGCTTCATTTCCCTTCGGGCATGGGCATCTATATCCTAGCCCCTAGAGGAACAGGATAAATAATACAGCCTATAGTCTCAGGGTGAGAATAATGAATAGGTGTTCTTTTGAATTTTACTGATGACACCATTAAGATCGAATGTGTCAATTTGTTGGAATTTTAAGGTATGAAATCTTATAGAACCCTTCCTCCTATTGAGTTTTGACTGAAACGTATCGGGAGAAAAAAAACGTTAAGGAGAGAAGTCGAAGCCTTGTCTTTGATCCTTTAGAGACAGACCATGTTCCAGTGGGAAAGATATATTACCAGAAGGCTCAATTTCCCCAGAAAGTTTGGGAATCCAGCAAGCCGGGGCCAAAGAGGGAAAGAATTTAATTTCAGAAGTACTTCTGAAAAGATCCCAGAGATGCTCCAAGAAGTCATCATTTAATGTTCTATCGTTCTCGCAAGAGTTACTCGGTATCAGTCTGCCCCCATATAATGACATCCTTAAAACAAGGGACTACAAAATGAAAAACCTTAGTGGAACAGGCAGAGAAAAGTGATTACCCTTCAGTAATAAATCCATCTCTTGAAAGTGTTACTCTTGTAAAGGGTATGGACACATTGCGAGATGTTGCCCATGGAACATAGTTGACTTTCCTAATCAATCATCCAGATAATCCAACCAGACTCCAAGAAATGAAGAGAAGTTAGAATCATCATGTAATAACGAGTTATACTCACAACCTCAGGATGGGATGTTAGAAGAGAAGAGGAACTTAAAGAAACCTGAAAGAAAGTAGGAATTAAAGAAAACCTCATGCCTTTTTATATACTGGAGGAAACATCTCTTACAAAGTTCCTGTTACTTCAGAGGGAAGACTTGTTTGGGCAGAATGAGATGCCGGAAGGAAGTCCCCTGTCTTCATGGCCTGTTATAAGCCAGTTCCTCACTTTGCTCATGTTAGGCAGAATTGCATGCAGTACCCCCTGGGACCACCACACACAATTAGGACTACAGGTGAAGCAAGACCAACCTTTGGTATAAGTCTGTACCACACAGTTTTTGGTAGCGAGCTGAGCAGCCAGGCTTATCTCAAGAGTAAATGTGAGCAGTACAAGTAGTTACACAAAGGACTTTCAATCACAGTGGTTCAAGTAGACACTTATACTCAAGGTTTCTTGGTAAAACACTTATTAATTTATTTACACAATCATTTATAAAACATTTCACTAGAAGACAACTTAATATTATTGACCAATACACAGTTTTTGAGACTGTTTGAGCTCCCCTGAAAAAGGGGCCAAATGGCAGTTAAGTTACTTAGCAGTGAGCAAAAAGGACAAAGGTAAGTAGAATAGATTGTATATACCTTCTAGGCAGTGCAAATAGTTTGTTCACCAGAATCGTTCAATTCAAGTCAATAGGCCAGGCCAAAGTCAATGGGCTAGTGTTCTGGATAGGAAAGAGTAGTTCTGGTATCAAATGGTAAAGTCTTTGCAAAAGTTCTCAGTAGTTTAGGTGAAAAATAATAATTTGTGGGGCCACAAGCTAATTAAGCCTGCAAGTTGGGAAAGTTTCACAAACTTTCTCTGTGAGAGTGGCGTTCTCTCAATCGGTTGGCACCGTACCTTTGTATGAAGAAAACAAATGTTGCTGAAGTCGTGGTTCCTGGCAGTTCCTGCAGATCTCGCTGTTCCTGAGCCTCAGTCGTGGGGACAAGAGGGAGAATGTCGGGGGACTCCTGCACTGCACGGGATTGTTGAAGAAAGCAAACAAAATAGTCACTTCAGTTCCAGTAGCTGTAGATTAAAGAACACAAACTGATGTCCCTCTCCCTGGTTAAACCTAACCAGCCTTGAGAATGATATCTAGGTGTATTATGAGTTGATTGGTCCCACCAACTCAAAGGAAGAAGCTGTCCTTGAAGGAGCTTCTATGTCGAATGGAGTTTGGCAATTCGGACCTGCAGCAGGGCTTCACTGGGCAAACCAACGGTCCAGTGGTTGCAGCAGCTGTCCTCTTCCAGCTCGTCTTTGGTTCTTTCATTCCAGTGGTCGACTCTGACTTCCAGTCCACGAGACTCGCCTTTTAAACAGTTTTCTCCCTTTCATTCAAGCCTAGCTGTCACTCACCCAGCAGGGAGGCTGTCCTTGCCGGACAGTCAGCCAGCCATGGGTCTCCTATGAGACTAAGCACAGGGAGCTTTGGGCACCTCCCTCACTTCCTACCCACCCCAGACACTCAGACGCCAAGGGCGGATTTCAGTCCTGAATCCCGCTAAAGGTATACAAACAAAGGGACCAAACCTGGTTCGGCGCACAGAGACAAACACTAGAAGGACCTTTCCAAAAAGAAATTGGGAAAAAAGAAGCCCAGGACCTGTTTAAACAAATGGGTTTAAGGCGCCATCTTGAAAAATATGGCTCTCGTGATTTTTAGCTACTAGCGTTCGCCGTCGGGAAAAATCATGGTAGTTCGTTGTAAAACCACTGCCACCAGCCTTTTCAATAGGAAAGGGTAGCATTTGACTGCTACGTGAGTGTTTAGACATAGGGGATGCTAGGCAACCCCTCCAGCACTCCATTGTTAGATGGTGTGTGCTGGATCAATGAATTTGGAAAAGACTAGTAAAGTCAATTTCACTTTACATTCTCTGGGAAACAGTAGTTTATCCCAGAGACGGTATTTAAACCTTTGGGAAGTCTAAAAGACATCCCTGTATCACTGCACTGAGGGTGCTGTGTGACGCAAATAAAAAAAAGATGATGCCTATGGAGTTGGTTAAAACTCCATAACTAAAGAAAATAAACACCGAAAACAAACAGAATTAAAAAGTACAGAGTCCCAAAGTTCAGCAAAATAGCTGAAGGTCTCTAAGGTAGGGAGGAATTGGCACATTTTTGAGAATTCTCCCTAACAGCTCCACATTTGACACTTGACAATACTGAGACAAAGAGGCAACTAAGCAATGAAGGCCACATCTTTTACCACTCTGGTACTGGGACGAAGAAGATGCCTGCCAGGAGCTGTAAAGGTCAGGCGTGTCCCGTCAATTGTGGTCAGGCAGGGCTGATTGGACATTCACACTTGCAGTCTGTCAAGGGGCTGCATGTGTATGAAAGGAGACCAGCTCAGCAACAGTGACCGGAGGCAGCGGGGGAAAACCTGTACATGGAGGAACGACAGAAGCAGCAGGAAGGCCGGTGTATGTGTGGGGTGGGAGTTGGAGGTCCGTGGAGCAAACCGAACGTTAAGAAGTGAGCCATGTGGAGAGGCTGTGCCCTTTGTGTGTTCAAGATTCTCGTTTGCCTGTGTTAGGTTGGCAACAGAGGAGTGTCTGAGAGGCAGGAATGGAACCCCTGAAGTGAGAAGAAGGCCATGTGAACCATGCTCGGGAGGATAGCTCAGTGGCAACGTGCTCGCCTTGGAAGCAAGACATCACGAAGCACCACAGGTTTGATCCACGGGTCTGCGCTTAGAAACCTCTGGGTATTAAGCGCATTATACATAACCTATCATATCATACTGTGAAGCTTTTGAACGCAACTGGTGAGTTTCTAGCCATTGAGAAACCCGGTGTGCGAGGGTTTAACTATGGTTGTTCGAGGAATACTTTGTATCGGAGTGGTCGCTTATTTAAGGAAACATGTTTTCGAAGGTCTCTGATCCAATCCATTGTCCAATATTGTAAGACTGAAATACTTTGTATCCGAGTGGTCGCGTGTGGGGGAAAAACACGTTTTTTAAAGTCTCTGAAGGTTGTACATTGCATTTAAAGTGAATTAAGGAAATATGACAACGGGTTGAATGAAAGGTGTTCCTAGTACAAAGCCTGTTCTCTTGGACACCGAACTAAAGGAAAACCTTAACAAGTGCAACCTGTTAGGGAGAATTCTCTGTAAAGGCTAATTTCCCAAACTTAGTGAGTCCCCCAGCAGCTTTGCTGGATTTTTGGGGTTTATTTTTTTCTCCTGCTAAGAGTGAGACTCTTTTACTCCCACTCTTAGACATGATTTGAGGTGTTCATTTGACTTTGTATGTGTTTTATGGGCTATGGGGTCTTTTACCCCATAGGGCTTCATGTGTTTTTGGTATGTGTTACACAGTACCCTTAGTGTAGTAACACAGGGTTGTCATAGTGACTCCCCAACATAGACTCCATACCGTGGGACTGACTGTCTCCCAGGGCATGTAAAGTCACCATTGGCTTTACTAATCTTAAATTGTGAACAGAACCAGTACAAACCATCATATTGTGGACGTATTGGTAGGGGCAATTCGATTGTCCATGCGTCTGTTGTTCGAGGGGGCACTGTTCCGTCCCCCCTGAGCGAGTTTTGACTGGTGGCAATTGATACTACTTTTTATATTCGACCGCAAATATATCCCTATGGGATTTTCCCATTGTTCGAGGCTGCTACTTTTTAATATAGCCTTGAACATACCGCTGGTTTATTTATTTGATATTAATTCGCCGGTTGGTATATTTTGCCAAAACTCGGTTCCAAAATGGCGTTTATGTTCGTTTCTGTGACTCCAACCCAAGTCGAGCCCTTTGTTCCACTTTTTGGCAGGCTTCTGCACAGAAGCCCTCCAAAGTGGTGCCACTCTGTCTGGGTCTACAGGATGTGTGGGAGGGGGTTTAGGCACGCTGGACTGAGTTGCCCTGGCAACTCAAGTCGCACTCCTGTGTGATTGGCCCAAGTGGTAAGCTGCCCGGCTCACTACTTAGCATGTTTGATTGACAACTAGGCTGAATGAATGGGGGTTTTCTGCATAAAAGCAGGGCTTTGGGGACTGGAACCTCAGAAGTCGCCACAGGACCTAAAGAATCCGAAGAGGGAGAAGCTGAGCTGACCTGCAACAACACCACCACCGGTGGAGCCCTGCTGAACCACGCTCACCACTACCCGACGACGGAGATGATCTTCCTCCTGAAGAGCCTTCTTCCTCTGAGCTGGTGGGGATAACCAGTTTGCCCTCTTTTCGCCTTGCTGGACCATCTTGTGGTCGAATCTCCTGTGCCAAGCATGCAGGCGGCCAGATAACCACGTTTTACCACTACCGCGAATAAGGAACAAGTTACTTACCTGTAACTGTTGTTCTCCAGCATGGGTCTGGCATGAATTCACATGCTCATGAATAGTCCCGTCGTCAGGCCGGGAATCCTCGGTATAGAAAAAAATCAGTATCGGTTTCGTTTCTGATCTGTCTTTCTTAGTAGTAACCAATCACTGGTCTTTGGGTCATACTGCCCCCAGCCAATGACTGCCCTCTCCCTAAGCCCCGCCTCTGGCAGCCATCCTCAGATTTGGTAGCACGTAAAGTGGCAGTATGACCAAGTGAAGAGCCGCAGAGGGGTAGGCGGGAGGTTTCGCATGTGAATCCATGCCAGAACCATGCTGGAGAACAACAGTTACAGGTAAGTAACTTGTTCCTTCTCCAGCATGGGGTCTGGCATGGATTCACATGCTCATGAATAAGAGAATACATAGCAGTACACGCATGCACAACCACGGGAGGTGGCAACAGGTTCAACATAAAGCAATACAACAACTCAACATTAAGCATCTCTTACCTCCTCACCAGGCTCACCTTAAGTGAACAGGTTGCGCAGCACTGCTTGGCCGACCCTGGACTCCTCCCTGGAGTCCCGATCGACGCAGTAGAATCTTGTGAAGGTGTGCGTCGACCTCCACGTCGCAGCCCTGCAGATGTCCAGCAGGGGCACACCCGACGGGAACGCCGTGGTAGCAGCGATCGCTCTGGTCAAATGGGCTCTCGGACAGCCGGGTAGCGGTCGGTTAGCCAACCGGTGACAGTGCATGATGCAGCCGGAGAGCCACCTGGAAATGGAAGTCTTTGAGAGAGCCTTCCCTTGATTCACAGTCCCAAAGTTTACAAACAGCTGTGATATCTTCCGAAAACTCTTCGTGCGGTCCACGTAGAACTTCAGCGCTCTAGCTACGTCCAGCGAGTGCAGAGTCCTTTCAGCCGGCGACGAAGGAGACGGGAAGAAAACTGGCAACACCAAGGGTTCGTTGAGGTGGAAGTCCGACGGCACCTTGGGCATGAAGGAGGGGTGCGTCCTCAGCACCATCCTCGTGTCGTGAAACGTCAAGTATGGCGGCTTGCAAGATAGGGCCTGGATCTCTCCCACTCGTGCGGAGGTGATGGACACAAGAAACGCTGTCTTCCATGACAGAAACTTCAACGGTGCCGAATGCATAGGCTCAAATGGGGCCCCCATGAGCCTGGTCAGCACCACGTTGAGCTCCCACGCCGGGTTAGGGGCCTTCACCGGCGGGAATGCTCGGAACAATCCTTTCATAAATTCCTTCACCAGTCGATGAGACCACAAGGACGCCTGTCCCGTAGTTCTGGTGTATCGTGAGATGGCGGCCAGATGTATCTTGATGGAAGCGTGAGCTAGTCCAGCCTTGGCCAATGACAGTAGGTACGGCAATACTTGAGGGGCAGTAATCCGCAGAGGGTTAATCTTCTGCGCACGGCACCATACAGAGAACCTCTTCCATTTATGTCCCTAGCACTTGAGAGTTGAGGATGTCCCTGGCCTTGGCAAGAACCTCTATGCAGTCGGCCGGGATGTCGTACCCTCCAAACTCTAGTGCTGCAGGAGCCAGGCCTGCAAGTTCAGCGACTCCGGATTGTGGTGAAGAATGGCGCCTCTTTCTCTGGAGAGAAGATCTGCGTCCGTCGGCAGCTTGACTGGTGTGGACGTTGACAAGTCCAGAAGGTCCGGGAACCAGATCTGTCTCGGCCATGCCGGTGCGACGAGGATCATCCTGCACCGGGACCTCTTGAGCTGGTTGATGAGCCGGAGCAGCAACGGCAGCGGAGGGAACGCATAAAGAAATAGGCCGTCCCAGGGGAACGAGAAAGCATCGCCCATGCTCCTCGGCTGGGGGAACCTGCTGGCGAACCTCCGGCACTTGGAATTCGTCGCCGTCGCGAAGAGATCGATTTTGGGGTTCGCCGCATCGTCGGAAGAGTCGATCCACTTGATCCTGGCGTAGTTCCCACTCGTGTCACGAGCGCAGCTCTCTGCTGAGTGAGTCGGAGATCGTGTTTTTTATTCCTGCCAGATGAAGCGGCACCAGAAACATTCCTTGGACGACGGCCCAATGCCACAGATCCTGGGCTTCCTTGGATAGGGCAGGGGAATCTGGTTCCGCCCTGCTTCCGGATGTAGAACATTGTGGTGGTGTTGTCCGTGAAGATCCTCACCACCTTGCCCTTGAGGGACGGAAGAAAAGACCTGAGGGCCCAGAACACTGCGCGGAGCTCCAAGATGTTGATGTGGAGTGACTTCCCCTCCGGGAGCCAAAGGCCTCTCGCGTGAAGATCTCCGGAGTGCGCTCCCCAACCTTCCAGGGAGGCATCCGTCGTCACCGTCATCTGGTAAACTGGGGTCTGAAAGTCTGTGCCCGCCGACAGTTGAGAGCGGGTACCCCACCACCGGATCGCCTGACGGAACGTCTCGTTGAGTGGGATCCTGTCCTCGAAGCTGCCAGTCGACTGGACCCAGCGGGTGTCGAGGAACTCTTGTAAGGGGCGCATCCGAAGCCTGCAAAGGCGCACCAGATAAATGCAGGAGGACATCATCCCGAGGAGGGACTTGATAGATCTTACCCTGGCCATGTCCGTAGCCAGCAGATGCTGCACCTTGCCCAGAATGGTCCTGGTCCTTTCCTCCGACGGCGAGACCAGCCGCGCCACTGTGTCCAGCTTGGCTCCCAGAAACAGGGTGACTTGCGACGGAACCAGGTGGGATTTTGGAAAGTTGATGGAGAATGCCAAGTCCGTGAGCAGCTGGACGGTCTTTGCAGTGTGCTCCACGGCGAAATCCCTTGTCCTTGCCCGGATGAGCCAGTCGTCCAGGTAGGGGTAGACGTGGATCCCCTGTAGGCGCAGCTGTGCCGCCACCGGTGCGAGGCACTTGGTGAACACCCTGGGTGCCGACTTCAATCCGAACGGGAGGGCCTTGAACTGGTAGTGCTGCCCTTGGACCACGAACCTGAGGAACCTTAGGTGTCTTTTTAGAATGGGGATGTGGAAGTACGCATCCTCCAAGTCCAACGACGACAGGAAATCGCCCTCCTCCAGCTGTCCCAGCACGTGCTGGAGGGTGACCATCCGGAACTTCTGTGCCTTGATGTACTTGTTCAGTCGTCGCAGGTCCAGGATGGGGTGCCATCCTCCTGTCTTCTTTTTTATGAGGAAGTACCTTGAGTAAACTCCGGAGCCCCGAAGCCTCTTTGGGACAAGCTCGATGGCACCCTTCTTGAGCATCGCCCTTACTTCCAACAGTAGTTGAGGGACGTGTTTTCCTTCCTGGCCACGGGTGGAACGCGAGGGCACTTCTTCTGAAACTCAAGGGCGTGCCCTTGGGCCAGGGCGACCAGCACCCAACGGTTGGTGGAGATGGACTCCCACACGCTGACGAACCTCGCCAGCCGGCCTCCCACCAGGGTGCTTCGGCGGGGGCCCGACCCCACGGTCGGTTCAATCTTGTTTGGAGGCCGCCTTGCCTCCTTGACCTCCCTGTTGACGACGGGCACCACCTGACTTGCCGCGTCCCCTGTAGGCTTCCTGGGACGAAGATCTTGCCGCTTGGCGGAGGAGCCACGGCCGGATCCCTTGGAGGCACCTTGTCTGCCCCCGGAGCTCCGAAAGGACGGCCGTCGTTGTTGGAGCACTCCCAGTGCCCGGGCAGTCTCGTGTCTGTCTTGATGGCCTGAAGGGACTCATCAACCCCCTTCCCAAACAGGTTGTTCCCGTCGAAGGGCATGTCCAAAACCTTGGTTTGTACGTCCTGGTGGAAATTCCTCTCCTTGAGCCATCCTCGTCTCAGGCAAACGCTGTTGCCCAACTGACGGAAACCGGTGTCGGCGATGTCCGTTGCCACCCTGATGGCGTGGTCTGAAGCAATGTCACCTTCCTGTAGGATTTCAAGGGCCTCAGCCCTTTTGGCATCTGGAAGGAAGTCCAACAGAGGGGCGATTTTGAACCACAACTCCCTGTCGTAGCAGGCTACGATAGCCAGGGCATTGGCCGCCTTGATAGTCGTTGCTGCGGGTGAGATGACGCGTCGTCCCATCGTGTCCAGCTTCTTGCCCTCGCCGTCCGGCGGGGAAGTTGATGTCGAGGCCGATGCCCCCCCAGCTTTCTTCTTTGCCGCCGCCGAGATGACCGAATCCGGGGTAGGTTGCGCCCGAAGGCACAAGGGGGCAACGTCGGGGACCCGGTACTTCTCGTACCGGTCCCTCTTTGCCGGCGCCGTGGCAGGGTTCTTGAGGAGGACCAGCCCCTCATCCCAGATGTCATCAAGAAGTGGTACGGCGAGGAACGTCTTCCTTTTAGCCTCGCGCCGAGCAGGGGCGACGGGGGACACGTCCCTTCGTCACCTATGTCGTCATCTGTACCTGTCGTAGCCGTGTCCGTATCATCCCCGTGGGTAGTAGACCGGGGGGGAGGCAGAGCAGGCCGCAGAGGTGGGAGATGTGGCATAGGATGCATCGTACCTGGCTCGGGTACCCCCGTCGGGGGAAGGGGCAACCTTGTCCTTATCTCCGAGCATAAGGATTGAATCGCTGACAAAATGGCCGCCGAAGTGTCCTGCGGCGCCGGAAACAAGGGTCCTTTGTGCTTGAAACTGTTACTTGGAACTTGGGGAAGGGAACCTGCTATCCAGCCCTCCATTGCTGTCGCTGATTGTCCACCCTCGCCAGCCGTGATGGATGCGACTATCGATGGACCGCTGTTTTGATAATCAAACGGTAAGCCCACTAGGCTTAATGTGGCAGAACCGCACGCCGACGGAAATATCGCAGTCACCAACAAAGGCTGTGAAATCGGCCTCTAAATTATATTTATTGGCACGCCTTGATTCATCGCTGAAGCTCTCGCTGTACCCACGCTGTTATCAAGAGAGCCCCTCTTAAAATGGCCGCTTTACCATTCACCTCTTCAATGTTTCCTACATTTCCTTATTGCAGCAGACTGCTGCAGTGTCTGGCCACCTACACTCCTTTAACCAGCCAATCGGGGAGCTGGCAGCCAAACGCCAGCCCCCATCAAAGGCCCACGCGCAGGCACCACTCTGAGCTTGCCCCATTCCTGCTTTCCAGCCCTCCATTGAAGTCGCTGACTGCCCACCGTCGCCAGCCCTTATGGCTGCGACCACCGATGGACCACTGCATTTGATAATCAAGAGGCAAGCCCACTGAGCTTAATGCGGCAGAACCGCGCGCCGACAGAAATATTGCAGCAGCGAAGGCTGCAAAATTATCCTCTAAATTATTTATTGGCATGCCTCAATTTCTCACATATCTGCTCATTGAATTGCACATTTGAAGCCCTGCATTGCTGAGCTCTCGCTGTACCCATGTTATCGAGAGAGCCCCTCTTAAAATATCTGCTGTGAGATTTACCTCTTCAATGGTTCCTACATTTCCTTATTGCAGCAGGCCGCTGCAGTGATTGGCCACCTACACTCCTTTAACCAGCCAATTGGGAGCCAGCAGAGCGAACACCAGCCCCCACCAAAGGCCCACGCTCAAGGCCCCTGTCTGTGCATGTCCGTGTCGACGGGGAGACAGTGGACCTGCACACCTGCCTGCCTATTAACCAAGGTAAGCCCTGTGCCCTTCGTCCTGCACTGTGCTGCTTACAACCCCAATCTCACCTGAGGAAATGGTTCCTATGAGCCCCTCCTCACCCTCCAACACAGCGCTGAACTACTCGCCTATACCTACGATTCAGTGTGAATCCCGCTACCTACGCGGACTGCCAAACCTCCGCCGGAGTGAATCCCAACAACGGGAGCTGTGCCCACCGCTTAAAATGTACCAGCTACCTGCCCTCCAGGCCCACAGCCAAACCTCTGACCTCCAGAACCATCCTCCAAGCGCCGCAGTGGCGCCCTACTTGCATCATCATCGCTGTCTTATGCCGGCACTGAAAACTCAGACATTGGAACCCGCTGCCGTCCATATTTCTGATTCCCTCCATTTTATCCTTAGCATTTAGTATGCCTATTATCCATTTCTCACAGATTGAGTAACCTCTACCTCTCCATTGGTAATCCACCCTTTTAGCTTCGCTTTCTACAAACCACTGCCTAAACTACCTTCCAGTATGCCTTGTTCAGCCCATGCCCTTCTTAGGTTTTTTGCTACTGCATGGAGCCTCTCCTGATATGTGGGTTCTAGTATTTGATGCCCTAGCTTGACTCACAAAACAATCTTCATGCCCATGCCTGATATTCATATCTAGTTACTGTTCCACAGCCTGTCACCAGTACTTTGAAACTGTGCCCTAGCCTGTTGCCACTATTCTGAAACAGTGCTCTAGCCGCATTTAGAAACATGCTATATACGACCCCTCAGTACCGCAACAGCCGCCAGTCCTTCTGCACCCTCTAGAGCCGGAGAGTGCTCAAGCCCTCACCACACAGCCAACCACTGCCCTAAACCAAGTACCCTCTTTGCCCTTACCATCCCAAATCAGCAGCAATTGCCACCTCTACCTAGCCTGTCAACAAATGACCAACATGGCGACCTTACTTATGAAATACTTCATTCACGCAAGTCATGCCATGACCCTGTCCAGCCGCAGACTTTCCGGGTCCATATCCATGCCTCTACGCCTACCTGGCTCACTCTCCATCCAGCCGACCCGCTTCCTACCTGCTGCGTTCCGAGAGAACAACCTGATTATGCACTGTGACCCTAGTCTGGGATCCATGGCAACCCAGCAATGCCTCAGTCATCCCACCAGTCGCCATTGTCCACTCACACTCAGAAATGACAACCTAGCAACCAGAACAAGAGACACTTCCTGCTCCAATGCCCCCACCATCCTTAGAAGGAACTAATTACTAACACTCAGAACTGCTCGCACCTTTACACACCCACCCAACCTCTACCACACCAACATCATACACGCCGGACAACATCATCCTAGGAGCCCTCATCAACGCCAGATCGTTACCAGCCCACACATTAGACATAGCAGATATCGTCACATAACACAAGCTAGATTTCCATGCATAACAGAAATCTGGCTCCACGCCGCAGCTGGCCCAGTCCTTTCACTCGCCGTCCCAGATAGCTACTCTTATCTGTAGGATGGACAGAACCACTGCCAAAGGTGGAGGCGTAGCCATCATCGCTAAAAACTTCCCTGAACATCAGGTGAACTTCTATCTGTAAAATTGTCGCTATCTGCAACCTCCACACTCAATATCCACCTCATCTACAGACCGCTAGGGCCTGTACTCTCCTTCGAGAACGAGGTAACACAAATCCTTTCCTCCAATGTCAAACCTAAATCACAAACCATAATGGGTGATTTTAACTCGGGCCTCAACGACCCACTTGACAAAAACGCTCTCTTCATGGCCAACACCGAGTCAGCACTCGGCTTCTCACATAGGATCCAGAATCACACCCATTTGAAAGGTTGAATACTCGACTGGCTTGCAAATATCAACTGCAACTCAGCCATTTTATGGAACTCTCCTCGCCCATGGTCAGATCACCATCTCATAACATTCAATATCGATACCAAGATCAACCAGACCAATCTCCCAAAACTGGCCCCAGCTGCTACGTCCAGAATCAAATGGAATATCACGGCCAATAACTTACTCCTGTTATTGCAACCCGTCCTGGCAACACAATTCACTGATAATTCTGACCCGACTAAAATGACTATACAGTAAAATAACAATATACTCACAGCCATAAACAAATTGGCACCACTTGCCTTACGCAAAGCTAAACATCCTGCCCACTGAAATGAATGGTTCAACCCAACCTTAAAAGCACTAAGAAAGGCTAAAAGGAAGGCTGAATCTCATTGGAACAAATCACTTACAGTTCTAAATGAAATTCATTTTGACAGTGCCGCCCGAGAATACAAACAACAAGTGCTCCTTACAAAAAGTAAGCTGTATAATGACCATCACCAAGGCCAACTCAAAAACAAAGGAACTGTTCTCAATACTTGGGGAACTAGAAACCCTGATTCCCCCAGTGGGAAGCTGCAACAAGGATGCAAGCTGGTGTCTGAACATACAGAACGCTCTCCAAGACAAAATCACTCGACTCCAGACAAAAATTGAAACAAAAAGAAAAAGTCTAGTCAAACTTAACGATCCTCCGAGTCATCATGAGAATGCCCCTAACAATAATAAAGTGCCTCAATTTGAATTCACAGAGGTCACAAACTCGGAAGTCTTCCAAATTATCTCAAGTCTAAAACAGTCAAGGTGCCAAGGTGATTCCTGCCCACCAACAGTCATTAAAGACTGTGCACCCCAACTCACTCCTTTCATCACTAATCTCATCGGTGCCTCGTTTAAAAACAACTGCGTCCCCGCAGATCTAAAGAATGCTTGGGTACTAACATTATTTTATTTTAAACTCCCCTCGACCCTACATTCCCACGAACTACCGCCCAATAACGACAGTACCATTTCTGCTGAAAATACTAGACAGTAGCTTACCTTCAAATACAGAAAAACATTGAAGCCAACAACATCCTTGGGCTATGCCAGTCTGGTTTCCGACCGAAACACGGGACGGAAACAGCACTTCTCCAGCATTGGATCTTTCATGGATTCACCTGCTTAGAATATTCCCCGTCGTCAGGCTGGGAATCCTCTGTAAATTATATAGACATTTTCCATAGGAAAACTTCCGACACTTTTGTGTCCTATCTACATCGTTTTGGGCCGCGTACGGCAGCGCCACTAGGACGTAGAGGTATAAATAGCCCCGCCCCCGCGGCTCCCTCAGATTTCAACCGTCTTCCAAAGTAGTGGGATTACCTTGTGTATCTACTATTTTATTAGATTGTGCGTTCTTCTTCTTCTTCGACTGTTTCTTTTCGAAGAATGTCTGGAAAGGCGTTATTTCGTCCGTGTGCTACATGCGGTCTTAAGGTGTATGAAGGAGACAGGCATATGGACTGTATTTACTGTCTTCACCCTCATCATACGGCGGACACGTGTGAGATCGGTCAGGGCTTCTCACAAAAGACCCTAAAAGACTGCAACAGACGCCTGGTTACTTGGCTCAATGACGGAGCGGGTGCGTACCCGGCATCGGAGGTAGGCTCTACAGCCTCGAGATCTAAGTCTCCTGTGCCCCCTCGTCGCTCAGTGTCGGCGGAGCCTCCGGCGAAGAAATCACGTTCATCTGAAAAATGCCCCTCGGAGAAACATCCTGCGAGGTCCTCCTCTTCACATAAGGCTTCTTCTTCCTCCTCATCTAAAACGGAGAGAAAAGACTCATCGAAATCCTCCTCAGGAGACTGTCATAAGTCTACCTCGAGACAAAGAAAGAGGGGGGGGATTTGCCCCATGAGCAGAAAAGGAGGGGACAAAAGACCAAAATAACACCATAGATCCCTTACTGCTATGTATCAAAATCAACATGATTAAATTGTTCAAAAAAGTACCAAACTCTGGTATCATGCATTTTTATGAAATTCTCTGAAAACAAAAAGGGCAAATTTCTAGAAAGTTATTTGAAATGTTTATTATTTAGACAAAGAAAATCCTAATGAGCATAAAGGTTGTAATAACAAAGAAGTATAACAGAAATTGTTAAAACACTCACAGTTGTAATTCACAATTTTGTTTAAAGAACAGAAAACAATCAATTATTCTTTTTATGAGAAACAGAAAAAAATATTTTTTAAAATAGGTTCTTCTTTGTTCTAAAGTCACAAAGAAGAAATAAAAAAGGAATGGAGTACTAGTGGAGAGAAGATATATGGACGGTTCTTAAGGTAAAAAGTTCTTCCTTCTCTACACAGAACAACCGTATCCTCTAAAACTCTAACTCCAATATTCCTAATGACAGGTCTGCCTCGAGTCGAGAGTCCTCGTCCCACAAGTCGAGTTCAAAAACGGCGGGAACGCCTCAAGGCCCTGCGCCACAGACTTCATCAACGACGGTCCGATCGTTGGCGCCTGCTTTGTCTTCGGCGATGGCTCTTCCTACGACTATTTCGTCAGGTCAAACAGCGCCTATGGAAAAGATGTCATCGTCGACGGTGGCCCTGTCGGTGGGATGGCAACCGGAGGTTTTTGATCCGATGCTACCTGAGGCCTTGCTGCAACCAGAAGCGGCTTTCTCCATCTCGGCGGAGGATGACCGTGGTCCGGTCGCACATCCAACCGATCTGGGATTACAACCAACTGGTTTGGTGTCGCTCTCGAGTGGAAGTGCCATTCCAGTTACCTCTTCCTTACTGAATCCCCAGACACGTCTGTCCCTGGAAGTGTTAAACACATTACATAAACTGTTGGAGCGGTTGGACACACGGTTACCTCAGCTTAGTGTCCCGACAGTGTTACAGGCTTCGACAGTCGTTGACGAGCCAGGCCCGGCTCCTCGCCCTCCATCCAGAATTCCTACCGCTTCCCCGGTTGAGGAAGATCGTTCTCGTCCACAGGAAGGAGAACTGTCAGAGTTGGAACGTGAAGGGTCGGGTTCAGACATCTCGTTATCCCCCTCAAGGGACCCTACATGGGACTCTGAAGCGGAGATGGAAACTCCAAAGAGTCCGGCGCAGCCATCACCACCTGATGACGTGGGTGCTTTCCATGCCATGATGGGTAAGGCATGTGCGGAGTTTGGCCTAGTCCCAGAAGAAGAGAAAAAAGATTGTTTTCATTTCGATCATATGGGCAAGAGAAGAAAGTAGATATTAGCTATCCCCATTTTAGACCATGTCTGGCAGGAGGGACTGAAAACCATGCGTCATCCTTTTTCGGAGCCGGCAATAAAAGGTCGATTTGGAAAAGAAATTCAAGGCTCCGGAATCGACTCCCAAGTGCTTGACGTCTCAACCTTCGCCGGAATCAGTGGTATCCGCCGCGGCGGTCAGAAAGGCAAGGTCGCAACACAAATGCACGACCCTGCCAGACAACGAAGCCAGGAGACAAGATGCTTTTGGGAATGGATATGCCGTGCGAAGGAGAACACCTGTTTGGGGAGAAAGTGGATGAGGCCTTGAAGGGCATGAAAGAAGATTCTGACACGGCTCGTTCCCTTGGAGCCCTCCAGAGTGGTAGGAATTTTCGTTCCTTTCGTCCTTTCAGAGGAGCATCAGGTAACTCCCGGTTTGGATCATCTAGAGACCGAGGTTTCAGCAGACCCTCCTACTCTTCCCAAGGCAACAGACGTGCAGCCCAAAGTACTTGTAAAGGCAGAGATTACCAAACCTCCAGACGACGAGGCGCCTACTCCTCGTCGACGAAGGATAAACAGGCCAAAAGCCAGCAATGACAACTTACAGGACGTCCTGGGGGGCACAGTGTCTTGTCACGTCGACGAGTGGGCGCGCATAACAGACCAATGGGTTTTGGACACAATACATCTGGGCCATTCTCTACAGTTCAAGGGCAAGCCACCACGCATTCCACCGGTGTTCTCGATGCAGCCCCACCTTCAAATACTAATGCAAGAGGTGGCGCTTATGCTGCAGAAAGGGGCTATAGAACTGGTCCTGGTGGCAGAAAGAGGACAGGGAGTGTACTCCCGTTACTTTGTCGTCAAGAAACCCAATGGAAAATGGCGTCCCATTGTAGATCTACGAGCTCTCAACAAACTGCTCAAGAATCTAAAATTCAAGATGCTTACACTCCAAGAGGTGATCCGTTCGATACAACCGGGAGATTATTTGTTGTCGCTAGACCTTCAGGATGCATACTTCCATATCCCGATGCGTCGACGACACAAAAGGTTTCTACGGTTCGTCGTCGGACGAACCCACTATCAGTTCAAGGTCCTCCCGTTCGGACTGAAATCGTCCCCCAGGACGTTCACAAAATGTCTGGCTCCAGTAGCAGCCTGGTTAAGGAAAGAAGGTCATCATGTGTACCCTTATCTGGACGATTGGCTAGTGAGGGGATTGTCTCCAGAAAGGGCACAGGAAAGTCTGAATGCCACCATGTGCCTCCTACAACGTTTGGGCTTCGCAATAAACTTCGAAAAGTCCTCCTTATAGCCATCAAGGACCTTGGTCTTTCTGGGGGCGGAGTTCCAGATGCAGTCAGGACTGGTAAAGTCATCCGTCGAAAGGGTTATGAAACTACAGCAAAAAGCATCGGATTGGAAAGTCGACACCAGAGCGTCAGTGCGAAGGTACATGTCCCTACTAGGGACCATGTCGTCCTGCATCCCCTTAATCAACAATTGTCGTCTCTTCATGAGGCCGATTCAGGAATTCTTGGCGGATCGATGGGCACAGAGTCAAGGGCGTTGGTCGGACAAATTGACCATCAACAGCAAGCTTGTGCAAGCGCTTCAATGGTGGAGAGTTTCCATAAATCTGACAAAGGGAATGCCCTTGCTGGATCCGGTGTTCCAGAGGACAGTGGTGACGGATGCTTCTCTAACTGGATGGGGAGCTCATCTGGATTCCCTACAGGTTCAGGGTCGTTGGTCATCAGAGGAGTCTGGCCTTCATATCAATGTGCTGGCGTTAAGGGTGGTGCGCTGGGCCCTGAAATCCTTTCTTCCACGGATAAAGGGATCAGTTGTACGGATTATGACAGACGACACAACAACAATGTTTTATCTAAGAAAGCAGGGAGGAACTCGCTCCAGGACTCTGTCGACCGAAGCGCAGGAGATCTGGCATTGGGCCCTTCAGCAGAACATAGATCTTTTGGCGTTCCACTTGCCAGGAGTCAGAAACGTGCAAGCAGACTCTCTCAGCAGGGAGATGAATCGACTACACAAATTGGAACTGAACGACCAACAACTACACCGTGTCTTCGAGAAATGGGGTCGTCCGGCCATCGATCTCTTTGCGACGAGAGACAACAGGAAATGCCCACAATAAGCGAGCAGGTGGCCACAGCAAGGCTCACTAGGGGAAGCGTTCTCTTTCCCGTGGACGGACAAGTTTCTGTATGCCTTTCCCCGGTTTCTGCTCATACGTTGGACGCTGCAATGGATCCACAGATATCCATGTCGGGTGATCCTGGTAGCCCCGTACTGAGCCAGACAAGTGTGGTTCTCCGATCTACTCCATCTTTCAGCGGCAGAACCAATGAGGTTCCAGAAAATCCAGAACCTTCTGTCTCAAGAGAAAGGGGTTGTTTGGCATCACGACCCGGACAGCCTCAGTCTGACAGCCTGGCTCCTGATTTCTCCGAGTTTGGTACGTTAGAGCGGAGTGTCGCATTTTGCAGGCGGCGAGGGCGCCGTCCACGAACGCTTCATATTCATACAAATGGAAGAGCTTCTGCCAGGTTTGGTCCTGCTTAATATCACACCGGAACAGCTTCTACCATACTTGCTACTCCTAGCTCAAAAAGGCTTGTCTGTTTCATCCATAAAAGTGCATCTGGCTGCCATTTCAAGATTTACTCGGAAGAGACATTCAACTCTGTTATTTAGTGACCGGCTGATTAAACATTTCCTTAAAGGATTGTTCCGAACCTTTCCTCCCACGAAAAAGTTTCCTCCAATCTGGAGTCTTAACCTGGTTTTGGCAGCGCTGATGAAGGCCCCTTTTGAGCCGATGTCATCGTCATCATTGAAATTTTTGTCGTGGAAATTGGCTTTTCTGGTGGCTATTACTTCGGCTCGACGACTGTCAGAAATACAAGCTTTAGTGATCGATCCACCAAGGTTTTTCAATAATAAAGTCATGTTGGCTACTAATCCTCATTTCATTCCTAAAGTGCCTACCATGTTCCATAAGCACTCTTCTATAGTGCTGCCGGCATTTTTTCCAACACCTTTGTCGGTTGCGGAGAAGACTCTCCATACATTGGACGTGAAAAGAGCTTTAAAATTTTACCTCCATCGCACTCAATGCTTCAGAGACACGAGACAACTATTTGTGGCTTATGGCCCTTCGGCTAAAGGTAAACCGATCTCAAAACAAGGACTAGACCGATGGGTGTCGTCTGCTATTTCCTTTTTGTCACTCAAAAGCCGGAAAACCGCTGGAGAAGCGTCCAAGGGCCCATTCGACGAGATCCACTTCATCGACGGCGTTGTGGTCCGGAATTCCACTGGGAGATATCTGTCAGGCGGCTTCCTGGTCGGTCCCACACACGTTTACCCGGCATTATTGCCTCGAACAGCAACATGCTGAGGATACACAGATGGGTCGTGCAGTCCTACGGCACCTGTTTCAATAAGGTAAGCCCCAATTAAGGGGTCACATCCTTCGGATAATCTACCTTTTAAGTGTAGTGTTTTCACTGTTCACATACTATAATGTGATGTTTTACCATGATAAATATGCATTATGGTTATTGTGATATTGGTTTGCATACACACCTCCAGGTTTTGGGGGAAATACTGCTATACAATCTATTATAAGCATGTGAATCCATGAAAGATCCGATGCTGGAGAAGGGAATAGTTTCTTACCTGTAACTCCATTTCTCCAGCATTGGTATCTTTCATAGATTCACATGCGCCCGCCAGCCTCCCCTACGCATGCAAACCAGAGATCCCCCCCCATACTACTTTGGGGGCCGAAATCTGAGGGAGCCGGTGGGGCGGGGCTATTTATACCTCTACGTCCTAGTGGCGCTGCCGTATGAGACCCAAAACTACGTAGATAGGACACAAAAGTGTTGGAAGTTTTCCTATGGAAAATGTCTATATAACAGGATTCCCAGCCTGACGACGCGGAGTATTCTAAGCATGTGAATCCATGAAAGATACCAATGCTGGAGAAATGGAGTTACAGGTAAGAAACTATTCCCTTCTCCAGCATTGGATCTTTCATGGATTCACATGCTTAGAATATTCCCCGTCGTCAGGCTGGGCATCCCCGGTACATTATATAGACCCTTTCCCGTAGGAAAACTTTTTCGACGCTTATGCGTCCTATCCACCTCGTTTTGTATCATGCGTGCCCGCGCCGTCAGGACGCCATGATATAAATACAGGACCCGCCCCCCGCGCTCCCTCAGATTTCAACCGTCTTTCAAAGTATTGGGATCCTCGTGGTTACTACTAGTAGAAATTAGGTTGTTTTTTCTTTCGCTTCGGCGACGTTATATTCTGGAGAATTATGTCCGGAAAAGCGTTATTTCGCCCTTGTGCGACATGTGGACTCAAAGTCTATGAAGGTGATTCCCACATGGATTGTATCTACTGTCTCCAGCCGCACCACACGGCGGATACATGTGAGATATGCCAGGGTTTCTCCCAAAAAACCCTTAAAGACAGAAAAAGAAGGTTGGTCGACTGGCTTAACGATGGAGCGGGTGCCTATCCGGCATGAGAAGTTGGCTCAACGGCCTCCAGGAGCAAGTCGGAACCTCCCTCGAAGAAGGTACGGCCGGTCGACAACCTCCCTGATGACAAGCATACGGGGAAGCATGCTGGGTCTTCCTCATCACACAAAAAGTCCTCCTCCTCATTATCTAAGACGGTGAGGCAAGCGACGTCAAAATCCTCCTCAGGGGACCGTCATAGGTCTTCCATGAGTCGGGATTCTTCAGCCGGGAAATCGGCATCGAAATCGGCTTCCAAGTCTAAAGTCTCGGAGCTGGCTACTTGCTCGTCGACACCGGTGTCGTTGACGATGCCTATTACTGTTCAGGCTGCAGCGGTGGGGATTCCTTCGTCGACGGCGACTCAGTCTATGGCTTGGCAACCAGAGGTCTACGACCCGGTCCCCCCTGAAGTCTTACTGCAGCCGGACACGGCCTTGTCGGCGGAAGGGGAATGTGGCATGGTTTTACAGCCATCGGATTTGGGCTTACGGCCTTCCACTTCGACGACGACGGCGAGTGGGGGTATGGTCCCTCTATCCTCGACGTTGCTGACCCCCCAGACGGTCTTGTCTCTGGATGTACTGAATACGCTGCGGAAGCTCCTACAGCGTCTGGATATGCAGATCCCTCAACCTGGGACCTCATCGTCGCTATTTCCTGTACCTTCCGTCGACGAACAAGCTCAAACAGCCCGCTCGACGACCAAAAGCCCATCGGCCTCCCAGGTGGTGAAGGATCGTCCTCGAGCGCAGGAGGAGGGTGAGCTATCGGAGTCTGATTCTATCCAGGGTGACTCAGGGTCAGACATTTCCCTGTCACCGTCGAGAGACCCAACATGGAATTCGGATGTGGAGGTAGAGTCTACGAGAAGCCAGGCACAACCGTCGCCTCCGGATGATGTGGGAGCCTTCCACGCCATGATGGGAAAGGCGTGTTCCGAGTTCGGCTTGATTCCTGAGGAACAAAAGAAAGACTGTTTTCTCTTTGATCATATGGGTCAAAGGAGGAAATCGGTTTTTGCCATCCCAATTCTGGACCACGTGTGGCAAGAAGGCCTCAAGACGATGCGCCATCCGTTTTCGGAGCCGGCTATCAAGGGGCGTATTGAGAAAAAGTTTAAAGCTCCGGAATCCACTCCAAAATGTCTAACGGCACAACCTCTGTCAGACTGTGTGGTGTCGGCGGCAGCGGCTAGGAAGGCTAGAGTACAGCAAAAATGTTCGACCCCACCAGAAAGCGAGGCCAGAAGGCAGGACACCTTTGGAAAAAAGGTGCTCTCAGTTGGCGCGACGACGGTAAGGGCAGCCAATTCTTTGGCTATCGTATCAAGATATGATAGAGAAATGTGGCACAAACTAGCCCCTATCCTAGAACATCTGCCAGAAGAACACCGAAAAGCAGCCATGTTACTTGTACGAGATGGCGAGGAGGCTTCGAACCATGCAATTAATATTGCAGTTGATCTAGCAGAGTCTGGTTTCAAACAGATCAATCACGGCGTAGTACTTCGTCGACAAGCGTGGCTCAAATGTACTACTTTCCGTCCCGAAGTCCAATACAAAGTCCTTGACATGCCATGTGAAGGAGAACATCTGTTCGGAGAAAAGGTAGATGAAGCCTTGAAGGGGATGAAGGAAGACACGGATACTGCTAGGTCTCTGGGAGCTCTCCAGACAGGTAGAAATTTTCGCTCCTTTCGCCCATTCAGGGGTGCTTCTGGAAACTCCCGCTTTGGAGCCTCTAGGGACCGTGGATTTAACAGGTCCTCGTACTCTTCACAAGGTTTCAGACGTGCATCCCAGTCGGCACGAAGAGGTAGAGATTATCAAGCCCCCAGAAGACGTGGCTCGGGTTCCTCTTCGACGAAGGGCAAGCAAACCGGCAACCAATGACGGCCTTCGGAACGTCCTGGGGGCCGAGTCTCTCATCATATCGACCAATGGAAATGCATCACCACAGATCGATGGGTCCTGGACACGATTCGCATGGGTCATGCGCTACAATTCAAAGACAAACCTCCACTTCTTCCGCCGATGTTTTCGGCCCAGCCCCACCTTCGGGTCCTACGACAAGAGGTGGAGCTTATGCTAAAAAATGGAGCGGTAGAAAAGGTTCCTGTGGCACAGGAAGGAAACGGAGTTTATTGTCAAGAAGCCAAATGGAAAATGGAGGCCCATTCTCGACCTGAGGGTACTCAACAAATGGCTAAAGAGCTTAAAATTCAAAATGCTAAAGCTCCAGGAGGTTATCAGGTCGGTGCAACCCAAGGATTATCTGTCGTCGCTGGACCTTCAAGACGCTTATTTTCACATCCCAATACGTCCACGACACAGGAGATATTTGAGGTTCGTCGTCGGACGAAAGCATTTCCAGTTCAAGGTCCTCCCGTTCGGTCTCAAGTCCTCCCCCAGGACGTTCACCAAGTGTCTGGCCCCTATAGCGGCCCATTTAAGAAAGGAAGGTCACCACGTCTATCCCTATCTAGATGACTGGCTGGTCAGAGGTTCGTCCACGGAACAAACACGGAACAGTCTGGGGGCCACGTTGTCCCTCTTACAGAAACTGGGCTTCTCGATAAACTTCAGCAAATCCTCCTTAGAGCCTTCGAGGACTTTGGTTTTTCTAGGAGCGGAGTTTCATACGCAAACAAACCTTGTGAGACCATCCAGCGAGAGAGTACAGAAATTACAAAGCAAGGCGTCGGAATGGCAATGCGGTACCAGGGTATCGGTGCGCAGATACATGTCCCTGCTAGGGACTATGTCATCCTGCATTCCGTTGATAAACAACTGCCGTCTGTTTATGAGGCCTTGCCAGGAATTTCTAGCGGACCGTTGGGCGCAGAGTCAAGGTCGCTGGTCCGACAGACTGGTCGTCGACGAGCAACTAGTACAAGCACTCTGCTGGTGGAAAGCGTCTTCTCATCTAACGAAAGGAATGCCTCTGGTGGGACCGGAGTTCCAGAAGACGGTGGTGACGGATGCATCGTTGAGCGGATGGGGAGCTCATCTGGATACGTTGCAGGTACAAGGCCGGTGGTCGTTACAAGAATCCTCCCTGCATATCAACCTGCTGGAACTGAGAGCAGTGCAATGGGCTCTAAAATCATTCCTTCCTCAGTTGAGGAACTCGGTGGTGCGTGTCATGACGGACAACACAACTACAATGTTTTACTTGAGGAAGCAAGGAGGGACACGGTCCAGGTCCCTGTCGACGGAGGCACAAAAAATCTGGCATTGGGCACTGCAACACAACATGCAAATCTTGGCGTTCCACCTGCCAGGCGTGAGAAATGTGGAGGCCGATGCCCTTAGCAGAGAACTGAACGATGTTCACGAATGGGTGCTGAACGACCAGCAAATACAACACGTATTCAAGAAGTGGGGACATCCCTCCATCGATCTGTTCGCGACGAGGGACAACAGGAAATGCCTGCAGTATGCAAGCAGATGGCCTCAGCAGGGCTCTCTGGGGGATGCGTTCTCCTTTCCATGGACGAACAAATTCCTGTACGCATTCCCTCCATTTCCCCTTATCCGGAGGACGTTGCAATGGATCCTCAAGTACCCATGTCGGGTGATTCTGGTGGCCCCGTACTGGGCCAGACAGGTGTGGTTTTCAGACCTACTGCACCTAGCGGCGGCGGAACCGATGAGGTTCCAGAGGACCCCCAACCTTCTGTCTCGACAGGAGGGGGTTGTTTGGCATCACGACCCGGACAGCCTCAAATTGACGGCCTGGCTCCTGACTTCGCTGAATTTGGTCAGCTAACGATTCCGGAGGAATGTCGGCGTATTCTGCAAGCGGCAAGAGCACCTTCCACAAACACCTCATACTCGTACAAATGGAGGAGGTTCTGTCAGTGGTGCTCGGATCAACCAGGTTTGGTTCCGCAGTCGATCAAGCCGGAACAGCTCCTTCCATACTTGCTGTTCTTAGCTCAAAAGGGCCTATCGGTATCGTCGATAAAAGTACACCTGGCCGCCATTTCCAGGTTTACACGTCAACGACATTCCACACCATTATTCAGCGACCGCCTGATTAAGCACTTCCTTAAGGGCCTATTTCGGAGTTTTCCTCCAGAGAAGAAATTTCCTCCGGCGTGGAGCCTCAATCTGGTGTTGGCGTCTCTTATGAAACCTCCCTTTGAACCAATGTCATCATCATCTCTAAAGTTTTTGTCGTGGAAGTTGGCCTTCCTGGTCGCCATCACTTCAGCCCGATGTATTTCAGAAATCCAAGCTCTAATGGTAGACCCACCGTACTTATGTTTTTTCAAGAACAAGGTAGTCCTAGCCACTAACCCACAGTTCATACCGAAAGCTCCGTCAGTGTTCCATAAACACTCCTCTATTGTCTTACCTACGTTTTTTCCAGAACCATGCTCGGGAGCGGAGCGTACGTTACACACACTGGATGTAAAAAGGGCTCTCAAGTTCTATCTTCATCGCACGCAACCTTTCAGAGAAACGAGGCAGTTGTTCGTGGCCTATGGGTTGGGTGCTAAAGGCAAGGCCATTTCAAAGCAAGGACTGTCAAGATGGGTGTCATCTACCATTTCGTACTGCCATTCCAAGGCAGGGAAGCCTCTTCTACGACGGCCAAGAGCTCATTCAACTAGAGCGGCGGCATCGTCGACGGCGCTGTGGTCTGGAGTCCCGCTGGGGGACATCTGCATGGCGGCTACCTGGGCGGCTAAACACACTTTTACCCGCCATTGCTGCCTGTCGCAACAACATGCCGAAGAGACCCGGATGGGACAGGCGGTGCTTCGACACCTATTCCAAAAAGGTAAGCCCCGGCTGAGGGGTTAGATCCTGTTGCAATTGTGTTTCAATATTGTCTGTTTTTCTATGCTAATGATTAATGATGTGTACACGACCATAGGGAACGGTCATTGTGAGAAGTATGCGGGTTTGCATGCACGCCTCCTCTTTTAGGGATGGTACTGCTATGTTATCTATTCTAAGCATGTGAATCCATGAAAGATCCAATGCTGGAGAAGGGAATAGTTTCTTACCTGTAACTCCATTTCTCCAGCATTGGTATCTTTCATGGATTCACATGCGCCCTCCTGCCTCCCCTGGACATGCAAACCGGTTCCCCCACTACTTTGGGGGCCGAAATCTGAGGGAAGCGCGGGGGCGGGTCCTGTATTTATATCATGGCGTCCTGACGGCGCGGGCACGCATGATACAAAACGAGGTGGATAGGACGCATAAGCGTCGAAAAAGTTTTCCTACGGGAAAGGGTCTATATAATGTACCAGGGATTCCCAGCCTGACGACGGGGAATATTCTAAGCATGTGAATCCATGAAAGATACCAATGCTGGAGAAATGGAGTTACAGGTAAGAAACTATTCCCTTCTGGATTTAAAAGTCCAAATGGATGACCTGAAAGATAAAGGGGAGCTAGCCCTTCTTCTGCTCCTGGACCTCTCGGCTGCTTTCGCTCTTGTGGACCACACCATCCTGTGCTAACACTTGGCCTCAGCAACTCAGTTCTCTCCTAACACGACCCAATGGATAAAATCATTCCTAACAGACAGAACAATGAAGGTTTTCTCCACTAAAGCGGAAGCACCTCCCACCATTGTCTCATGTTGAGTACCCCAAGGATCGTGTGTTTCCCCGACTTTGTACAATATCTTTACAAAGCCACTATTTGACTGTTTTGATGACCTGGGTGTCACCTACACTAACTATGCAGATGACACCCAGATCCTCATACCGATCACGGGGGACCATGATTCAGACACCGCCACACTCAATGCCATTTACCTCACCTTTCAGGCCTGGATGGCGCAAACAGGTTGTGCTTGAATGACGACAAGACCAAGCTGCTCCTCATAGGTTCTCAACTCAGAATTGCCAAGCTCCTTGCCTTCACATCCTTCAACATTGATGGTAATACCATCAAACTCTCTAACGAGGCAAAAACACTAGGTTTTTATTTGGACTCGTTACTTATACTCACTAAACAAATATACGCTACCACTTCAGCCACAACCTACACCTGCAAACTCATCAACACGTGCAGACAATTCCTTTCTCCAGACAGCTGTATCACACTGGCCAGAGCCCTTGTCCTGTCCTGACTCGATTACTGCAATGCCTTTTATGCCGGCACTAAGATCCATAACATCCGTAAATTCCAGGTGCTTCATAATAATGCCCTCAGGGCTGTGCTCAACATCCCCAGATCGGTGCATATCTCTTCAATAAGACAAAAACTCCACTGGCTACCTTTTACAAGAACGAATCACGTTCAAAACACTAACCTTGACGCACACATGCCTTAATCGGGTGGCCCCTGCTTACTTATCAGACAAAATCACAATACCACATTGTGCAAGTCCTACAAGAGCAACCTACCTGCACCGCCTAGCAACCCCAAGATTCAAGCTCCAAAAAGCGGGCGGCAGTAGCTTCCCTACTATTGCTAGCAAGCAATGGAACACCCTCCCGGTCCAATTAAGAGCACAAGAGCCCTTTTGGATATTCCGCAGACAACTCAAAATGACCTCTTCACTCAAGGTTTGGGTAACTAAAGCCCCCCACCCATGCCTGTTGAACACATCAATCTCCCACTATTCATCCATGGTCTCCCACATGTAACTATGTAAATATTGTATCTGTAATAATGCATCTGAACTGTATTTACTATGCATTTTGACTAATGTATATATGTAACCAGAGTAACAATTGTAAGTGTTTTTCTGTAAGAGAGTGCACATATGTCTTTGGGCTTGGCGCGCTATATGAGCCACAAAATAAATAAATACACGCCGAGTACTGGTTAAAATTGTATCATCCTGATCTCAAGAGGTAATTTTGAGACTTTTTGCTGGAACTGTCTTATACTTGTGGAAGGGAGTTGAAAGTAAGCTGTGAGCTGGAAAAGGCTCAGAAGTTTGTGTTGGACGCTGTTTCTGTTGGTTGTTCACAACCCTACACATTGTATAGATTAGATGTGACTGCAAGTATAGGCTTTAGACACAGAGTCTTCATTTGAACTATGACTTTCTTTAGGTAGGGAAATCCCACCTTGGTATAGGGCAAGTTAGGCCTTCAACTATCCTGACCTAGAAGTTCATAAGTGTGTGTTTTGAATTCAGAATCTGTTGTCTGGGTCTTGCTTCATGATGCCTTCACAGTGGGGAGGCCCATAGATAATGGAATGCTCTGGGGCACTGATTGGTTGGGTAGGTAATTAAAGGACCCCTGCAGGCTGTGTCCTTTCCCTCTTCTGTATCCACTACTCGCACGCAAAATCCCTCTTATTATGTATCCACTACTCACACGCCAATATTTCCTCTTCACCATGTGCATTTTAGTGCCACCTATGCACCAAAACTGAAACCTGGTGCAAAATATAGTTCAGTAATTGCACCCATGGTCTACTTCCCTTCCATTCTGTGCTTCCTTCCCCATAGCCAACAGCGCCACCATAAACTAAACTAATTACTACCCCCACCTATATCTATCTTTTAAAATCATATCTGCAAGCACAAATGAAAATAGTTTCCTAAAATTAAATTTTAAAATCCCCATTCCCTCCATAAGTACATCGTTCTCAAGTTTTGATTCTTCTCCAGAAATATTCCAAACCCCTTTCAAAACATCCCCTCACCTCCGGAAGTCTTTTGGCGCAAAAGAAGGAAATCTGCATTTTTGCCCTTTGTGATGTTATCGATGTAGAGCTTTTGCACAATAAATTACAAAAAAACATTAGTGCCGTAGGTTAAAGTGCCAGCTAATCAGCAGCTGCAGAACGCATGCATGCATGGACGTGCACTCCGGTCAACTGGCACCTTCCCACCAGATCCCCTGCTGCCTTTGCCTGTACTCCTCAGCTTCCATCCCTGCTCTTCTCAGCCCCTCAGTCTCGGCTCACGCACGCAGCAGCCACAGAAAAGGAAGAGACCCAGCTTTCTTTTCTTTTGTAAAACCACACAACCGGTGGTAACACTGGAGGCTAGTGCTGTATGCTAATGGCATTAATTGCTTCACTCAAGCCTCTGGCAGACTATTAACAGCCTAGACCGCCCAACCGCTAAAAAGTAATTAATGCTACATTGCAAAACATTAAAAAACATATACACTCCAGAATTCATTTTTTTTGCATTATTAACCAACATCTTGAATTTTCTTTTTTTTTCTCACGCCGTCATTCAACAAAAATGAGTGATTGCAGATAGGAGGGAATTTTCACTTTAGCAGTACTTTCATTATGAAATAATAAACTCTGCATCATGTGGTAAAAGCAGGATGTGTACCCAGGTCTCCCCTCTTCATCTCACAATCCAATGCGCTATATATAGAGCAGTGGTATGGACAAATAACACTAGGTTTGTGCTCATTAGTATATTTTTAAATTCTTACAAAATGTGACCAGCTAGTATGTTTTGTTTATTTTTAATTACTGGGTATAGGAAGGTTAAAAAAAAAGCGTGTATTAGTATTTATTTTATATTCTAAACCGACGTCTGTTTAGGTTTCAACGTGTTATTTTTTATGGAAAAATGGAATCTGGCGGACTAGAGAGAAAAACGGATTCCCTTAGATTCACTCGGCTTGTTAGTGGGAAGTGGGCCGCAGACTAGAGAGAAAAACGGATTCCCTTAGATTCACTCAGCTTGTTAGTGGGAAGTGGGCCGCAGACTAGAGAGAAACGGATTCCCTTAAGATTCTTTCAGCTTGTTAATGGGAAGTGGGCCGCAGACTAGAGAGAAACGGATTCCCTTAAGATTCACTCAGCTTGTTAATGGGAAGTGGGCCGCAGACTAGAGAGAAAAACGGATTCCCTTAGAGTCACTCAGCTTGTTAGTGGGAAGTGGGCCGCAGACTAGAGAGAAACGGATTCCCTTAAGATTCACTCAGCTTGTTAATGGGAAGTGGGCCGCAGACTAGAGAGAAAAACGGATTCCCTTAAGATTCACTCAGCTTGTTAGTGGGAAGTGGGCCGCAGACTAGAGAGAAATGGATTCCCTTAAGATTCACTCAGCTTGTTAATGGGAAGTGGGCCGCAGACTAGAGAGAAACGGATTCCCTTAGATTCACTCAGCTTGTTAGTGGGAAGTGGGCCGCAGACTAGAGAGAAACGGATTCCCTTAGATTCACTCAGCTTGTTAGTGGGAAGTGGGCCGCAGACTAGAGAGAAACGGATTCCCTTAGATTCACTCAGCTTGTTAATGGGCCACAGACTAGAGAGAAACGTATTCCCTTAAGATTCACTCAGCTTGTTAATGGGAAGTGGGCCACAGACTAGAGAGAAACGGATTCCCTTAGATTCACTCAGCTTGTTAGTGGGAAGTGGGCCGCAGACTAGAGAGAAACGGATTCCCTTAAGATTCACTCAGCTTGTTAGTGGGCCGCAGACTAGAGAGAAACAGATTCCCTTAAGATTCACTCAGGTTGTTAGTGGGAAGTGGGCCGCAGACTAGAGAGAAACGGAATCCCTTAAGATTCACTCAGCTTGTTAGTGGGAAGTGGGCCGCAGACTAGAGAGAAACAGATTCCCTTAGATTCACTCAGCTTGTTAGTGGGAAGTGGGCCGCAGCTCTGCACTAGGTCTGTTGATTTTTAAGCTGTACATGGACAAGAAATAATATTTGGAACATCTGCTTCTTTGAACAGAAATTGGAGACATTTCCAAAACTAAGAGCCTCCAAATGAACCCTAGAAGATGCACAGACTGTGATCAGAGCTTCATGGAGCAGTCCCAACTCATGCTGCATATGAGGGTCCACATGAAGGAGAAAGCACATACCTGTAGCGTCTGTGGGGAGTCTTTCCATAACCGATCCAGTCTAATCATGCACAAGAGATCCCACACAGGTGAGAGACCCTATACATGTACTGTGAAGTCGCCCCTGATCCAGAATCGCAAGATACATACCAGCGAAAAGCCCTACAAGTGCACAGAATGTGATAAGTGCTTTAATTCTGTTTCATACCTGAAGCAACATCAGAGATCTCACACTGGGGAGCGACCATACCAGTGCACGGAATGTGCAAAAAGCTACATTCATCGTTCAAATTTGTACAACCATCAGAAGATTCATTCTGGGGTGCGACCATACCGGTGCACGGAGTGTGACAAAAGCTTTACTCAGAGGGCGCATCTGGACAGCCATCTGCGAATCCATACAAAGGAGAAGCCCTATGAATGCACAGTGTGTGAGAAAAGATTCAGTCACTCCTGTAACCTGAGAAGTCATCAGAGGATTCACACTAGGGAGAAGCCCTATGAATGTGAACAATGCAAGAAAAGCTTTGGAGACCCCTCAGCCAAGCGGAGGCATCAGAGAATTCATATGGGAGAAACTCTATGAGAGAGTTATATATAATATTCCGTGACCCCCTCGACCCCATGCAGGTAACTGAGTGAAGGATTGGGAAAAAGCCCTATGGATTCAATAAGATATCCAATCGGAGGATATATTACATCAGAAGTCCCACATGAAGGAAAGACTCCAAGGCCACTTCTGTACCACCAGCGGAAGATCGATTCTAGGAACTAGTCCTACGCAAGTCCTAGGGGTGCATGGAGTTTGGAAAATACATGAAACCCCTGAACCCCCTCCCCACCTCCCCCCATGCTGATGGTGCAAGAAATGTATTGCTCAGAGTTTCCCAGGCATATACCCCCCCCCTTCCAAGTTAGGCCATTTATGTAAGAGCTCACATTTTAGAACAGATACATGTCCTTCTGGCACTTGAAGGGTTATTTTGACTTTAACTCAAGAGGATATCACCAATCCCACCTGAGGAGGTTTGCCCAAGCTTTCAACAGTGCAGGCCCTTTATACATCAATAACAAACCTGCTGTGTGGGTATTCCCCTGTGCATCTGGTTTATGGTCCACAACAGATAAGGGGGGAATGAAATCAGTATCTGCAGGATTGGTCCAAAGCACTGGACACAGGAAGGAAATGAGTAACTGAGTTCCTCCCACCAATGCACAGAACATTACCCAGCATGTCCAGACACAGCTTCCCCTACACCTTTGTATATAATCAGGAACCTAATTAGGATAACTAACAGGGGGGTGAAAATAGTGTTTACAATTAAAGAAAGACAAGCAACAGGATTAGTAAAAAAAAGAAATGCGATCTTGCCGACCTCACCAGTTCCAGCCTGGGCACAGGACCGCATTGCAAACTGCGTAGGATTCTACCTGACGCGGGGCATTTGCTGCAACATGATGTGCATTTATTGTAATACTATTTAAAGCAAACTGCGACACCAAGGCATTAGTCACTACCCTGCCGCATGTTGTTAATAAACGTATGTCGAGTGCCCACAATCTCACCTTAATTCTATCTAGTCTATACCCATATGCATTGTTGGCCTAACTCTGACTAGCACCTGCCTCTAACTGCCCATGTCCGCTGATTAGCCTACTAGCTACTGCATTTGCCTGGTGATCTTGATAGCATATCATATTATCTGCATTACATCCACTAACCACAACACCCTAGGCCCACTATTTACTCGCCTATATTTACCTGTATTGTATTTGCCTGCCAATTTTGCAACTTGTGTATGCGTATTGATTATCCTACTGCTTACTGCATCTGCCCGATTAGCCCTCGGTTGACCTGCAATGGCTTATGCCTGCTGACTAGCCTTCTTCTCATTGTATCTGCCTGTTGATTTGCAATTACCTATGCTTGCTGACCAACCTACTGACCCTAAAATCATTACTGAGAATACCAGCCCCCATTGGATTTTGCAACGCGCTAAACATTAACCAGAGCGGTAGTATGACACCATCCATGCTAGCACACTATCAGACTTTATACCTGTCCACCCTATCGCATAAATACATTTAATTTAACGGCCTATGCAGACGCACCACTACTGCTGCACACTACCATTAAAATGAACTCCCGATGCCTATGCTATTCCAGAATACCCTGTATGAGACTGTACCTAGTCATCCATACTGTATTTGCCACAACCCACATGTCCTTGCATACCCCCCATGCCTAGATCATCGATAGCCATAGCCAGTATGCCCATAACTATGCCCAGCCCCCTCCCTATGGATATCACGATTAAACCGACACTATTCCTCCCGCCACTCAAAGTCTACCACGTTATAAACCTACACCCTTCCTACCCTCGCTAAGGCCAAGATGTTCAATAGCATCTTTAATCCTGCCTCATTGCCCACTGATCACATGGACAACACGAGGATAGGGGAAACCACCTCAAATAGTAGCCAAAACACTACTGACCTGTTCACCTTTACCTCAACTTTAAACACCCCATGCCCGACTCCAGTGAGAAATGCTAGACTAGGCTCGAGACTAGGTAGATCATACCTCCCTCCTGCGTTCGCCACACCCCTCAACAACCGCTGGGCAAGCATCGCTAAGCAACCGCAAAAAAAATGCAATCATGTCCCTAAATCGGCTTGCAAGCCCACACCACCTAAAACCTCCACTATTAACACTAGCACCACCATTACTGGAGCACTGATCAATGCAAGATCCTTAGTCGCCCATGCAACTGAAATAGCCGACTTGATAACCGATAGGAATTTGGACTTCTTGGCAATAACGGAGACCTGGTTACATGCGCCAGCAGGCCCTTCCCTCCTCATTGCTACACCAGACAACTATTCTACGCTCAGATCCGATAGAGAAGCAACCAAAGGGGGAGGTATTGCCATCATTGCTAAAGCCTCACTTAACCTTAGAGCCATCCACCATGTCTCCACCTCTTCCTGTGAACTAGTGACTGTTACATTGGCACTCTCGACATCTTAAACCTTAACCATTCACCTCATCTATCGTCCTCCAGTTCATTTAGGGTCATTTGAAGATGACATCAACAACATCATTACAACTAACACTAAACCCTCATCCCAAATCATGATCCTAGGTGACTTTAACTTGAGATTCAATGATCCAGCTGATACATTGAACTAGGCATCACCCAAAAGAGTTCTTCTACCCACACATGACAAAGGACGAACCCTGAACTGGTTAGCAGACCTCAATTGCCCAAACAACCTAACAGCTATCTATCCACTACCCTGGACAGACCATAGTTTACTTACTTTCACTCAAACTGCACTCTGCCAGTGACGACCAAAGCCATAGCTCCTCCTATCCTTCCCAGAAATAAGAAAAATACTACTGTCGACAATCTCGGGCCCTTTCTCGAACCCCTACAGGCACCCTCATTACCATAACCCTGAGGAACTAGAAAAATTGTACACCAATACCATTAAATCGGCCATATCGTCTATTGCACTACTAAAAATGTATAAAAGCAAACCAATGGCCCACGTGAACACTTGGTTCACCCCTAAACTCAAAGACCATAGAAAAGAAAAAAGGAAGCACAAATCCATATGGAAAAAACAACCCATCTAACACCAACAAAGAAACCCTCCTAAAAATAACTGCCAATTATAAAGATGAAATCCTTTTAGCCAAACGTAACTCTTACAATGAAAGGATTGACAAAGCCAGTCCAAGTACCCGCAAACTCTTTATCATACTCAGAGAACTGGAATCACCCACCCCCCATACAGACCTTTGTGTCAAGGATCAACCCTGGTGCACCAAAATTCAGGAAGCATTGGCCAATAAAATGACCCTACTCCAAAAGAAAATCACTGACAAAAAAGATCCCCACCGCCATTCAACGTTTTCACCAGTATCTTCCAAAGAGGTGCTAAAAATCATAGCGTCCCTCAAACTGCCAAGGAGATTCCTGCCCTGCTGCCGTCATTAAGGAAGCAGCGAGCATCCTTGCTCCCTTTATTACGTCACTTGTTAATGCCTCCTTCCATACCTGCACTGTGCCAACTAACCTGAACAATTCTTGGGTGTTGCCTCTTCCACCCAAATATACTTACCAACTTCTGACCTATTACCACTGTCCCTTTCTTGCTGAAGGTCATAGACAAAGCTACCTATAATCAAATACAAAACTTCCTTGAATCCAACAAATTATTAGGTCTATGCCAATCAGGCTTTAGACCACAACACAGTACTGAAACAGCCTTGATTGACCTTAAAATGCAAATAGACTACCTTAAAGACAAAGGAAACTCAGCACTCTTGCTCCGTTTGGACCTATCGGCCGCCTTCGACTTGGTAGACCATAGGATCCTTTGTAACCAACTCTCTACTACATCACACTTCTCACCAGAGGCCACAGCATGGATTGAATCTTTTCTAAGCAATGAGTGTTTTTAGCATCTGTGGCTGCAGACCTGATCCCGATTACATGTGGAGTCCCACAAGGATCGTGTGTATTTCCGGCCATGTACAATGTCTTTACCAAACCATTTTGCGATGACCTGGATCACATCGGTGTCACCTACACGAACTATGCGGATGACACCCAAATCCTTATTCACCTAACAGGTGAATATGCCAAGGACCTAGCCCTGATTAACATAATCTACCTCATCATTCAGGCATGGATGGCCACACATGGTCTCTGCCTGAATGATGAAAAAACAGAACTTCTCCTCCTAGCCACTCCAATCAAAATTTCAAAATGAGGCAAACAATATTGTTCATTTAATATCGATCGCAACATCATAAAAGTCGCCAGCGAAGTAAAAACATTAGGTTTCTACCTAGATTCGTCCCTAAACTTGAGAAAACAGGTTCGCGCTACTGCCTCTGCAAGTGCCTACACTTGCAAGCTCATCCGAGCATGCAAACCCTTCCTCTCCACAAAGAGCTGTATCACTCTGGCCAGAGCCCTAATATTATCAGAAATTGACTACTGCAACGGACTATATCTCAGTGCTAACAAATGCATCACGAAAAAACTGCAGATTCTGCAAAATAACGCTCTCAGGACAGCCTTGAGCATTCTGTGCAAACAACATATCTCCTCCATAAGAAGAGACCACAACTGGCTCTCTATTAAAGAAAGAATTAAACTTAAAACCGCATCCCTTACTTACAAATGCCTTAACAATGCAGCCCCACAATATCTCTCTGCCAAGTTTGCCCTGAAACAATATGCCAGACTCACCAGATCAGCTAGTTTGGGCCTTCTACAAGTGCCCAGATATAAACTCCAAAACGCAGGAGGTAATAGCTTCCCTGTCTTGGCCACCCAACTCTGGAACTCTCTCCCCTCCAACTTCAGAACCTCTCCATCCCTTTCTCGCTTCAGACACAATATGAAGAATTGGCTAATCTCCAACAGTGCCCCCACTAAGGCCCCCACCTTCCCCATGTATATCTGTAATCGCCTCTGCTCTGCGTGTACTTATCTGTGCTACTCTCTAATCGCCTCACCTTCTCTCTCACTAGTGTGAGCAATTTAAAACTGCCGGTCTACATATTGTTACATATTTTATTGTACAGTTTATCCTTGCCTGTGTAACTAACAATTTGCATTATCTTGTTCTACGCCCAGATACCTACGGGTCAGGCGTGCATTATAAATAAAAAAACAAATATGAAAAATATTTAAGAACATGGATTTACGTAAAAGTTAATGGGTGTTAAAAAGATATAGTGGTAAATAGAGAGAAGTAGTACAGAAATGGCGTGTCCGGATTAGCAGTGAACACATGAATGTGACTGAAAAGGAGACCGTGAGCCTAAAGACAGCACAGGATGGTAGCCTGAAACTTTCATAGGAAAAAAAGAAGTCATATACGTGCAGATTCTGCCCTAGAGCTCTAAAGACTGCCTCACACCACGTGTCTGGATGCAAGGATCTTGTGGCAGGCCGAGTGTGCACAATACAGCATGATCGGTTCTTATCTCTTCAATAAGACAAAAACTCCACTGGCTACCTTTACAAGAACGAATCTCGTTCAAAACCCTAACCTTGACGCACAAATGCCTTCATCGGGGGGCCCCCGCTTACTTATCAGACAAAATCACAGTACAACATTGCACAAGGCCTACAAGAGCAGCCTACTGCACCGGCTCGCAACCCCAAGATTCAAGCTCCAAAAAGCGGGCGGTAGTAGCTTCCCTACTATTGCTAGCAAGCAATGGAACACCCTCCCGGTCCAATTAAGAGCACAAGAGCCCTTTTGGATATTCCGCAGACAACTCAAAATGACCTCTTCACTCAAGGTTTGGGTAATTAAAGCCCCCCACCCATGCCTGTTGAACACATCAATCTCCCACTATTCATCCATGGTCTCCCATATGTAACTATGTAAATATTGTATCTGTAATAATGCATCTGAACTGTATTTACTATGCATTTTGACTAATGTATATATGTAACCAGAGTAACAATTGTAACCGGTTTTCTGTAAGAGAGCGCACAGATGCCTTTGGGCTCAGTGGGCTATATGAGCAACAAAATAAATAAATAAACATTGTGTAGGCAAAATGCAAGCTTCACCTGAGCCAGGAGCCAAACAGATACATAAAGATCCTGGCGTAGAGCTCTTAAAAAAAAATATAACTCATCCAATGTCTCTGAATTTTAGAATCTTGTGGCAGGTGAAGAGTGCACAGCACAACCCTACCTAGACAATGGATCTGCCACCTGGGTTGGGAGCCAAACCGATACATTTAGATCCTGCCCTAGAGCTCTACAGACTGCCTCGCGCTACGTGTCTGGATGCAGGGATCTTGTGGCAGGCGGAGAGTACACAGCAAGACACAACATAGACAATAAAAACTCTACCTGGGCCAGGAGCCAAACCGATACATATAGATCCTGCTGTAGAGCTCTACAGACTGCCTCACACCATGTGTCTGGATGCACAGATCTTGTTACAGGCGGAGAGTACACAGCCAGACATAACAGAGATACAATGGAACCTCCACCTGTGCCAGGACCAAAACTGATGTATGTATAGACCCTGCTGAAGAGCTCTACAGACTGCTTCACTCCACGTGTCTGGATGCAGGTTTTTTGTCAGGCGGAGAGTACACCGCAAGACACAACGTAGTCACAATGTTAACGCCACCTGGCCTAGGAGCCAAACCGATACATATAGATCCTTCCCTAGAGCTCTACAGACTGCCTCACACCAGGTGTCTTGATACACGGATCTTGTTACAGTTGGAGAGTACACAGCAAGACACTATGCAGACAGTGGAACCTCCACCTGGGCCAGGCGCCAAACCTATCTATGGAGATTCTGCTGTATAGCTCTACAGACTGCCTCGTACCACGTGTCTGGGGACAGGGATCTTGTTAGAGGCGGGGACTGAACAGCAAGACACAACGTAGTGGAAGTGTGCAGAAGGCTCAGACACAATGGTGGCATGTATTAGGATATAGACTTTTATTATTAAGAGTGTTGGGAAAATACCTCTCTATCCCTAATGCTAAGAGGGGCTTCCCTGCCTCAAAGGAAACTAATGAGATTGCCAGGAAGTTCCAAACTAAAAAGTCTGTCACTGTTGTGTCCAAAAACCTACTACTGTCCCTAATCCTACAAAAATTAAATAACTGTGCAAAGATTGTTGTACTTTCAAACAGTTCTGAGTCTCACTGTTAATAAAGTGATGCAAAATAATGTTCCAAAATATGCAACTCTAAAGTCTAGGGTTGTGCTCCTTTCCCCTAGTCTTATTCTTCTCTTAAGTTGCTGGATACCTCACCAGAAACTGTTGCTTGACTTCGCTGTTCCTGTATGCTACCAGCTTGGTATGCTCCACTATGAAGCGCAGGTTTCCTTTTTCTTATCAGTCGTAGGGTACTTGACCCTCTTATCCTTAACCTCTCATGTAGGTGCACAATACTTTGGACTACTTAGTTTCTTATTGTTGTCATGTAGATTATTTTGGTTAACTTGACAGCAATACATATTAGGCCTATCCAGGGAGGGGGCTCCGGATTTGGAAAAGGAGTTGGATATGGTGAAGTTGGATACCACGTTCTCTGGTGATGATGGTCCCTAATCCCATAGGGGGATTCCCTTCCCATGTAATCCACCCTTGATGCCCCACCCCATGGGGACTATTGTACTGTGGATGCACTGCCCTGGCCCTATGGGAAAGGTCTCCCCCTAGGGGAGAAGGGACGACATCCTCAGATTCGTCACATATCTTTCCGCTTATGCCACTGATTTCCTTATCTCCAACCGGAAACCAGGACATAAAGTCTACATTGCCCTGTTCATTACCCTTCCTGTGTTCCAGTCGATAGCAATACGGTTGAAGATCAAGAAACCAGCTCATAATTCTGGGGTTTATATCTTTATGGAATCTTATCCAAATGAGGGGTGAGTGGTCAGTTATTAGCTGTAACTTCCTACCGGTGAGATAATACTTCAAGTACCCCACAACCCATTTATGGCTAGAGCCTCCAGTTCTATTGTCGCATAATTCTTTCTCCCTAGGGGAGAACTTCCTTCTTATGTACAGTATTGGATGTTCTATCCCCTCATATTCCTGGGACAAAAATGGCTCCTAGGCCTACCTTTGAGGCATCTGTTTGAAGAATACATTCTTTGGCAAAATTGGGTACTGGGTGGCGTCCCCGAGGATACCAGGTGAGCGTAACAGAACGCAGAGCCTCAATAATATTATCCACCTGGGCGTCATGGAGACTTCAGAGACTGACCAGTTAGTTCAGTTGTTGGGACAATTACATGCTGAAGTACATTCAGCCAGGCAAGAAACCAACACCCTTAGGAGGGATTTGATTGTTGCTAAGGATTGTACCGATGAAATAAGTAGACCATTGCTCCAATCTCAGCCAGGACAGAGCCCATTGCCTGGTAACATTCCGCCAGCACCTGTACCAACATCTTCCACCAATCCAGTACAAATAACCCTTCCTTGGTCAGTTCCTTTAGCTCCACCTGAAAGATTTACAGGGCACCCCAAGAAGTATGCAACGTTCATGGGCTCCTTCCTCTCTGACATCTTTTTCTCCACCTGTGGTGTCCCCCAGGGATCCAACCTCTCTCCCTGGCTTTTCAACCAGTATCTGGCACTCCTTGCCCACCGCATCGCCGCTCTCTGCCCCTACTTCCAGTGCTATGCAGACGATACCCAGCTCATCTTCAGGCTACCCTCAGCCTCCTCCTCTCCTTCCCTCATCTCCGACTGTCTGTCTGCTATCCATGAATGGTGCGCCGCCAATGACCTCTGCCTCAACGCCAGTAAGACTGAGATTCTACTCATCGGCACACCCACTCCCTCCTTCCCTGCAGCTCTCTGGCCGGCCTCCCTTGGCCCCCTTCCTGCCCCTACCTGCAAGGCTAAAAACCTTGGGGTCATCTTCGACTCCACACTCTCCTTCTCTCCTCATATATCTGACGTCTCTAAGAAGTCACACTACCAGCTGCACCTCCTCAGAGGTATTCTTCCCTTCCTCTCCTTCCCCCAGAAGCTCACTGTCTCTCGAGCCCTGGTTCTCTCAAGGCTGGACTACTGTAACAGCCTCTATCTTAATCTGCCTGCCTCCACTCTCCGCCCTCTGCAACTTATCCAGAACAGAACTGCGAGACTTGTCCTTGGCCTCAAGCCCAGGGACCGTATCTCTCCAGGACTGAAATCTCTTCACTGGCTCCCAGTGGCCGCGAGGATCAAGTTCAAAACCCTCTGCATTGTCCACAAGGCCTTCTGGGGCCTGGGACCAAAATACCTCCAACTCTCTCTTCCTAAATATCTTCCTTCACGAGCCCTTCGCTCATCCGTCTCCAACTCCCTCATGGTCAGCCGTTTCTCGAAGCAACGAGCTGGGGGTAGATCTCTCTCCGCAGCAGGGGCCTCCCTCTGGAACAGCCTTCCTGCCTCCCTGAAACTTGAGGAGAACCATCTCCGGTTCCGGAAGCACCTCAAAACCTTCCTCTTCGCTTCTGCCTTCTCTCTCCCTCTCCCCTGCTAATCCTGCTTAACTCCCCACTGAACTCGGCTCAAACCTGCATCTGGGCCACTCTCAGCAACCTCGGTCCAGGGCCCAGCCACTCTCCACCTGCACTGCCTCCCCGGCTCCCCCTGCACTGTGGGACTGTCACTGTATCCCTACAGCCCCCTTCCCAGCACTTGCTCTGCACTTACCTCGCACTTGCCACCAGCTGGCCCTTTCTATTTATTATTTATTATTATTTTATTATATATTTTTTTTTTACGCTACTTACCTTGTACTGCACTTCCCCCCCACCTCCTCCCCCCTGCACTTCCTCCTTTTCCCCTTACCTCTGCACTTGCGCGATCTGAATGACACCTGGCCTAGTAGGATCGTTTGTCTGTTTTCCCCTTGTTTCCCTCCCTCCCTGCCTCGTCGCGCCTTGAAACACTTGTGTATAGGCGCATTACAAATACCATATCATATCATATCATATCATATCATGAACCAGTGTCGTCTTCATTTCCTTTGCAGACCTGGGGCTTTTCCTAATGACCAAGCGCGGGTTGATTTTGTCTTGTCATATCTGAGTGGCAGTGCTGCGGATTGGTCGGTACCATTGGTAAGTCAGGATAACCCGTTGTTACATGACTTTGGGGGTTTCCAGATGGAAATAGAAAAACTCTTTGCTCGTCATACCCAAGGCCAAGCATTAGACAACTAACTTTTGTCAAGACTTGCTTACATATATAGCAACATTTAACAGACTAGTCGTGAAGATGGGTGGCCTGAGGACAAAAGGACCACACTATTTCATCGGGGTCTACGAGGGGAACTAAAGGATGTCCTTGCTCAAGTGGTTAACCCACCTAAAGACTGTGGAGAATTCATCAACCTTGTGGTGCAATTAGATCACATATTAGAAGACCGAAAAGCAGACCGGATAAGGTTAGACACTCGAGCTGCGTATGTCCGGTCAAAGGATAATGTTCCACGTACATTGGAAAACACGGTAGAACCCATGCAAATTGGAGGTGTTGTCCCCCTTTAATTAAAACTGAAAGAGACAAGAGAAGGCAACAGCAATTATGCTTATATTGCGGAAAATCAGGCAACTTCCTCAAAGAATGTCCAGTGAAACCACCAAGGAGAACTGTTGGAGCCACAGAGAAGGAAGATAATAACAAGGAGTCGGAAAACTACCAAGCCCGGCAAGCGTAGAGGTCCGCTTGTCGAGCGAGAAGGATGAGCCACAGAACTCACACTTTGCATTACCAGTAATTTTGATAAATCACCAACAACCGCCTCGGATGCATGCTGTTGAAGCATACATAGACAGCGGAGCAGTTGGGAATTATGTAGATCAAGATCTGGCAGCAGAGATAGGGCTTCCCTTATGCTCTAAGTCGTCTACTGAAAAAGTTACTACTGTTGATGGGACAGAAATAGCTTACGGACCAGTTACCCAATGTACAGCAGCACTAACCCTACTGTGCCAGGATTGACACCGAGAATCTGTTGCATTCGATCTCATCAAAGCTCCTCAGTTTCGACTAATCTTAGGGATGCCATGGTTGGTAGCTCACAACGCTCTAATAGATTGGCGTGCCAAGAAGTTGGCCTTTTCCGAAGATTGTGCTTGCACCTGTTATTAACAAGAAAAGGGGAATACAGATTTACGTACATCTGCTACTCCCAGTACAGCGGCAATTGTACTAGGTGTGACTAGTACTCTACCAAATGAATACCAAGATTTTCAAGACGTGTTCCAGAAAGAACAAGCCAATACTCTACCACCGCACAGGCCCTACGATTGTCAGATCGACCTCATACCTGGTGCGCAAATTCCTTGTGGTCGAATCTATGCACTTACTGAACCAGAAAACCTCCATTTGAAATCTTCTCTTGATCAGTACCTGGCAAATGGATTTATCTGCCCATATAAATCACTGGCAGCCAGTCTCTTATTCTTCGTACCAAAGAAGGAAGGAGATTTGAGGACTTGCATCGACTATCACGCATTAAACCAGATCATAGTAAAAAAAATGTTATCCACTGCCCCTTATTCACGAATTATTGGATCAAGTCAAAGACGCCAAAATCTATACCAAACTGGACCTTAGGGGGGCGTGCCTTCTTGTTCGAGTGAAGAAAGGAGACGAATGGAAAACCGCCTTTTGTACCAAATACGACCTGTATGAATACGAGGTAATGCCTTTTGGACTTTGCAACGCTCCTGCTGCATTCCAGTACTTTATGAATGATGTTTTGCAGGAGTTAATCGACATTTGCGCCCTGGTTTACATTGATGACATCTTAGTGTATTCTGCTACAAAAGAAGACCATGTCAGGCATGTCCGCTCCGTCCTTACTAGACTCCGCCAACATAAACTGTATGCTAAACTCGAAAAATGCTCTTTTCATGTCACCGAAGTGGAGTTCCTCGGTTTTATCCTCACACCAAAAGGTATCAGAATGGATAGGCACAAGGAAGATGGTATTCTTAACTGGCCGTCACCAACTTCATTTAAAGGAATCCAGAGTATGTTGGGCTTTGCAAACTTTTACAGCCGATTCATCCCAGATTTTTCCCAAATAGTGCATCCAATTACATCACTATTGAGAAAAAACAATAAAAAGTTCCATTGGACTGAAGAAGCAGAGAAGGCCTTTCAAGAACTTAAGAAAAAATTCACTTCTGCTCCAGTTCTACGGCATCCTCGCCCAGACCTCCCTTATATAGTTGAAACGGATGCCTCTAGCATGGCTATGGGAGCTGTTCTCTCATAAAGAGACCCAGGAACTGGCCAGTTACACCCTGTGGCCTTCTGGTCACGAAAATTCTCACCTCCCGAACTCGACTATGCTATCACAGACAATGAACTCTTGGCTATAAAATCAGCTTTCAAGACATGGCGACACTATCTCCTTGGTGCTAGACATACTGTCACGGTCATAACTGATCATCGAAACCTGCAATACCTAAAAACAGCAAAGGCTCAATCTTCCCGTCAAATGCTGTGGGCTCTTTTCTTCGCTGAATATGACTATGTGATCACCTACCGGCCAGGAGTCAGAAACGGAAAGGCTGACGCCTTGTCCCGCATGGGTGTTGATGAAAAGGTATACATAACTTCAGATCCAGTAGCCATCATTCCAGAAGACAAACTCCTGGGTCTTACGACAACATTGACACAGGGTGAACTCCAAAACAAGACCAACTCTTAATGGATTCCACTTTCTCACAAGAGTGGAGTACTCAAGGAGAACATTACATTATTAAAGACCAGTTACCATATTTTATGAACCGTCTATACTTGCCAAGTAAAGATTTACAAGAGCAGGTTATTTCGGGTAATCGTGACTCCCTGATTGAAGGTCATCCTGGAATTGCCAAAACTCTAGCTAAAGTAAAACTAAACTATTGGTGGCCCACATGGAGTAAAGACATCATACAGGTTATCTAATCTTGCGGTGTGTGTGCACAAAACAAGTCCCAAAAGCAGAAACCAGCTGGTCTTCTCCAACCATTGGAAATTCCTCCCGCACCATGGCACACACTGCCCCCTTAATTTCATTGCAGAGCTACCTCCCAGTCAAGGATTCAACACCATCTTAGTAGTTGTAGACTTGTTCTTTAAGATGGCACACTTTATTCCTTTTAAGGGTCTTCCAAATGCATCCAATTTAGCCAAAGTGTTCCTGGAGGAAATCGTACGGCTACATGGCTTTCCATCGGTCTTGATCTCAGATTGGGGTAGTCAGTTTGTATCCAACTTCTGGAGGAAATGCTGTTCAATGGCCCAAATTGACATTCGACTATCCACAACTCACCATCCTCCAACAGATGGCCAAACAGAAAGAACAAAACAAACCCTCAAGCAATACTTACGTTGCATGTTACATCAGGTGGAAAGAAATTGGAAGGACTTGTTATGGATAGCTGAATATGCCTATAATAATTCATTACACACCAGCACTGGACAAACCCCTTTCTACACTATATATGGTAGACATCCACGTACTTCAGAATTGGATCTCCTAACCCCTTTGGAAATGCCAGCGGTTAAAACCCTACATACAACTATTTCCCAGGCCTTCAAAGAAGCAGCAGAACATTTACTCCAAGCCAAGAACAGACAAAAGAAATTCGCTGACCAACATCGTAGTAAAGCCCCCGACTATCAAATTGGAGACAGTCTGGTTAGCATCAAAATATGTGCCCATAAAAGGGACTCGGACCTTTCGTCCCCGATATCTGGGACCTTATTCTATTGAATCTATAATAAATCCAGTGGCAGTTAAATTAGCCCTACCACTCACTATGCAGATTCATCCTGTGTTTCACTTATCACTCCTGAAACTGGTACAACCCGGTTCTCGGGTTACAACACCACCAAAACCAGTATTAGTTGATGGAGAACCACAGTTTTAAGTAAAGGATATCCTAGACTCAAAATACACCAGATCCAAACTATACTACTTAGTTGATTGGAAGGGATACGGCCCTCAAGACAGATCATGGGAACCTAGTGAATACATCCATGCACCTCGCTTAATTAAAAAGTTCCATCAGAATTACCCAGCCAAACCAGGACCAGGCAGAAGTGCCTCCGTGAGAGGGGCTTTGGGGGGGCGTGCTGTCATGACCCTTGCCAAAGTTAATGTTTGGGATATGCTTTCCCAATACGAGTCCCAGACCCCCATCACTTGGTGTCTCTGCCCCTGTGAAGATTTGTTGTGTGCTTCGCTTCGGGCCTACCACACCCTTTGGGTCTCCACAACCCTGGGATTAGCCACCCTAGTACTTGCAGGGACTCTGCTGTCACCCTCCAGTTATTTGCTGGTCTCCCAGCAGCTTCATCCGCCTCTCTGGCTCACTGGGGCCTTTCCCTGTCGCTTCTCTGCCTCCTGTAGCCTCTGTCACCGGCGGGTATCCTTCCCCGGACTGCATTCTGCTTTGCGGGCCTTCTTAGAATGCGCCTCTTCCCCAGACACAGTCTGCTTCTATGCTCTGCCAGGACTGGTTGGTTGATCGCACTGCTTCTCTCTGCAATGAGCCTCTAGCCTGCTCAAAGTTCCCCCAGGGAGGATCTCCTTCCTGGTTCCCCCAGAGAGGGTTAGGCTTTTTGTCAGAACCTTTGAAGAGGGATTTTCCTGGGCACTCCCCAGTCCTCAGCAGTTTGCCAGTGAACATACATTCTCCAGCATGGGGTCTGGCATGGATTCACATGCTCATGAATATTGCTTGTCGTCAGGCTGGGAATCCTCACTAAAGAAAAAATTAGTTTGTTTCATTTCTGAACTGTCTTTCTCCTAACAACCAATCACTGAGCTCTGGGTCATACTGCCCTCTACCTAAGCCACTCCTCTGGCAGCCGTCTTCAGATTTTTACTGCACGTTCAAGTGTTGGGAATCCTCGTGCTTAGCTCTCGAGATTTTACTGTGTTTTTTCACTTTTTGAAAGGGATTTACTCTATTTTTCGGTCAATCGAGCCTTGTGCTCCATCGATCATCCTTCCAATTAACGGGGGACCGTTTTCTGATTCTTCAGCGAACCTCAAGGGTGGCTTTCATCGAGTCTCTTTGTGGAGGCTTCCAGAAGATTCTTCTGGCCTACGCTGTGTGGATCATGTTGGAGGAGAAGGATTCCACCTCCCTTTTCAAGATTTGCACCGACTGCGGCTTACGGAATGTTTTCACGGACGACAAACATTCCCATTGCCTCTAGTGCCTGTACCCGATGCACAAGGAGGAAGATTGTGCATTTTGCCGTGAACTCATGACACGCACGTTGAAGGATCAGCGTAAGCGACTGAGTGGCTACAGGCCAAGACATCTGCACTGGGCGGGTCCTTGGAGCATGCCTCTCCCGGATCTGGGAAAACTGAGTGGGCTTTTAAGTTTTTTAAGGGCGCCCCTGCTGCGGGGGTCCAACAAAAGGCTAAGCACCACGAGTCTGCTACCATAGGGAACGCCTTTGTTGCGGGCACCTCGGCTGCCAGGGCGCGTTTTACATCTCCTGCTGCATCGATCTCCAGCCAACGCTCTGGATCTTAATCCAAGGGGAAGTCGGATCACCCGGGCAAGCTGAAGGTGGCCCCGGAGTCTGCCATGGATAAGTCCAAACAGGGTACGGCGTCTGGCCTACCTTCGACGGAAGAGGCCCCGAAGGAGAAGGCCAAGCAGGACAAAGGTCCTGGCCTGACTTTGAAGGCCCAAGTACACCAGACGAAGATTGCTCCCTCCATCGATGTGGTCCCTCTTGAAGGCAGCGGGACCAGACCCACAGGGCGGACCCATAGGGTGCTCCTCCGAAGGCAAGAGTATCCCTCCCTGCCAGGAGGGAGTCTTCATTCCAGCCCATCGAGAAGTCCCCGGAAAAGAAGATGCCGGTCATCTCCCCGAGACCGTCCCCTCTTGGCGCGAACAAAGGCGGGGGGCAGTGAAGTCCTCCAGGGCACGGATATCTCCTCTGCTGAGGAGGAGGAACTCGTCGATCTCCAAACCTTCCAGGAGGTCGGTGACGAGAGAAATGTCAGGGTCATGCCCCATGACAAGGGCGCAGACGATGGTGGTGATGATGGCGATGATGAAGGCGACTACGAAGATACTGTTGAGGAAGGCGACAGAGGGCCTCTGGACGACGAGACCCTGGGCCCTGCGCCTCTACTCCAGCTGCCGGTCCCGATCCCGACACCGTAGCTGCCTCCCAGGGATATTTCGATGGGCATTCTGCATACCCTCCATACACTTGTATCTGAGATACAGAAGAGGATGCCGGCGATGCCTCCTCCCTCTCCCCCAGCGACTCCGGTGCATGCCACCCCGCCGACGATGGGGGAACCAACGGCCAAGAAGAGGAAAAGGCACACAATGTCTCCTTGCTACCTGTCACCGTCCTCCCCGCTGCCCCCTACTGGTGAGACAGGGTCGGACTCAGTGACGATGACGGGCACGGAAGACGACGGTGGGATGGGGGACCTCCTGTCGCCTCCTCCCAGATCCTCCCAACTGGACGAGATAGGCTTGTTCCATGCAATGATCTCCAGGGCTTCGGAGCTCTTCCAGCTCGCTCCGGAGCTCTTCCAGCGTCTATTGATGCCGCGAGGCAAAGAGAAAGACCATCCTTTCAGTCCCACTCTTGGATGATATTTGGGACGAAGGACTGGTGCTAATGAAGAACCCTTCTACGGCCTCCGCGAAGAGGGACCGCCTAGAGAAGAAATACAGGGTGCCGGACTCTGCGCCCGAGTGCCTGCAGGCCCAACCGTCACCAAAATCTGTGGTCTCTGCAGCGGCCAAGAAGAAGCTGTGTGGCTCTTCATCTTCGGCTGCGTCCACCCCTCCTGACAATGAGGGGAAGAAATTGGATGCAATGGGACGGCAAGTTTTCTACTCTGCAGCAACGACCATCAAGGCCGCCAACCCCCTCGCTATCGTAGTGCGTTACGACCGAGAGCTGTGGTTGAAGCTCGCACCTCTGCTGGACTTGTTGCAGATTCTGCTAGAGGGTGAGGTGGCGTCGAACCACGCCATCACGGTGGCCATGGACATCGCCGACGTGGGTTTCCGCCAGATGGGCAACAGCGTTTGCCTTTGTTGCCGTGGCTGGCTCAAGGCCACCAACTTTTGTCAGGACATCCAGACAAGGGTTTTGAACATGCTCTTTGACAGCGACAATCTTTTCGGGAAGGCTGTAAATGAGTCTCCACAGGCCTTCAAGGCAGACTCGGAGACGGCACGTGCCCTGGGCACGCTACAGCAGCGATGGCTGTCCTTTCGGTCCTCTGGAGGCAAGTCTCCCCTTTCTTCGAAGGGTTACGGTGGGGGCTCCTCTTCTTACCGCCAACCCTCCCGATCATCGCCCCAAGAGACCAACAGGGGCCGCTCCAAGGCCTTCGGAGGAGGTCTCTGTCGTCCCCATGGACCCCAAGGTGGCCCGTCGACCTCCAAGCAAGAATGAACCGCCCGTGACGTCGGGCCCCCACCCGTGCACCCCAGTGGGAGGTCAGCTGGCAACTTTGTCAGCGTGTGGAAGACAATCTCCACCGACTGTTGAGTGCTGGATGCTCTCGCACATGGACACACTCTACAGTTCCAACAGAAGTGTCCCCGAATACTACCGGTGGTCCGGCAGGAAAACCACGTCCCCCAACGGCTGTTTGAGGTTTTGGGCCATGCTAAAGAAACGGCCGATAGAGATAATTCCAAAGCGGCTCCGAGGCTCCACAGTTTATTCAAGGTACTTACTAGTGCGAAAGAAGACTGGGGGATGGAGGACCATTCTCGACCTACGGTGACTAAACAAGTACATAACGTCTCAAAAGTTACGGATGGTCACCCTTCAAACTGTGCTCGGACCGCTAGAAGGAGGAGACTTTCTGTCGTCGTTGAACTTGGAGGATGCTTACTTCCACATCCCCATCCACAAGGGACACCGCAAGTATCTGCGCTTAGTCGTTCAGGAGAAGCATTACCAATTCAAGGCCCTAACCTTCGAATTGAAGTCGGCGCCCAGAGTCTTCACCAAGTGCTTGGTGCTGGTGATGGCCCATCTGCGACTACAACGGATCCACGTCTACCCTTACTTGGATGACTGGCTCATGCGGGCCAGCTCAAGGAGCATCGCTGTCAACCACCAGCGAAGGACCGTCCCCATACTAACGGATCTGGGATTCTCAGTGAATTACGCAAAGTCCTGCTTGACTCCATTGCAGGACGCGCTGTTCCTTGGATCCTGGATCCTGGCTCAACACAGTGTCATGCCTAGCATCACCGTCGGAGGAGAGTGTGTGTCGGCCATCTTGGGTAAGGTGCAAAGGCTGCTCGCTATGAAGATCGCCACAGTGAGGACCATCAAGTCTCTGCTCGGCATGATGTCATGCATTTATCTCATCTGGCTCTGCAGGTCACGGATGCGCCCAGTGCAGGAGTTCCTCGACGCCCGTTGGATACAGGTGTCCGGAAGCTTCCAGGAAAAGATCTCGCTCGACGAGGGGTTCCATCGAACAAATCAGGTGGTGGGGCATGCGCTCTCATCTGACCAGAGTCGTGGATTTCCAGGCCCTGCTGCACCAGGAGACGGTAACGGTGGACGCTTCCCTGGAAGGATGGGGAGCCCACACCAGAAGTCTTCACGCAAGAGGCATTTGGCGACCGGAGGAGAAGACGTAGCACATCAACGTTCTGGAGCTACTGGCAGTGTGTTGGGCCCTCAAATCGTTCCTGCCGTCCCTCAAGGTGGTGCAGGTCTTCACAGACAATACCACCACAATATTTTACATCAGGAAACGGGGGGTGCCAGATCCCCAGCGCTCTCCAAAGAGGCGCAAGACTTAAGGCATTTGGACGTCGCTCATGGTATGTTCCTCATCCCGTTTCATCTGGCAGGAGTAAAGAACACAGTGGCTGACTCTCTGAGCAGGGAGCTTCGCGCTTGCCATGAGTGGGAACTTCAGCAGGAGAACCTGTTCCTTAAATGGGGCAATCCCCAGATCGACTTGTTTGCAACGGCGATGAACACCAAGTGCCTGAGGTTTGCCAGCAGGTTTAGCAGGGGAGCATGGGGGGACGCATTCTCCTTCCCTTAGGAAGGCCTATTTCTGTATGCGTTCCCTCTGTTGCCGTTGTTACTTCGAGTCATCGGTCAACTCAAACAGTGCCTGTTAGGGAGAATTCTCTCTTTAAGCTGCATTTCCTAACCTAGTGAGTCCCCCAGCAGCTTTGCTGGATTTCTGGGGTTTGTTTTTTTCTCCTGCCAAGAGTGAGACTTTTTTTCTCCCACTCTTGGACATGATTTATGGTATTCCTTTGACTGGTAATGTGTTTTATGGGCTAGGGGTCCTTTCCTCCATAGGGTCTCATGTGTTTTTCCTATGTGCGTTACACAGCACCCTCCGTGCAGTGACACAGGGGTGTCACAGTGACACCCCACCATAGACTCCATACCCTGGGACTGACTACTGTCTCCCAGGGCATGTAAAGTCACCATTGGCTTTACTAGTCCCAAATTATTAACAGAAACCAGTACAAACCATCATATTGTGGACGTACTGGTCTGGGCAATTCGATTGCCCCGGGGTCTGTTAGTCGAGGGGGCACGTCTCCGTCCCCCCTGATCGAGTTTTGGCTAGTGGCAGTGGAAACTACATTTTATATTTGACCGCAAATATTTTCCTATGGCATTTTCCCATTGTTCGAGGCTACCAACTTTAATTAATTAATTCTCATAGCCTCGAACATACCGCCGGTTTATTTAATTAATATTCATTCTCCGGTTGTTTTTTTTTTGCCAAGACTCGATTCTAAAATGGTGTTTGTGTTCTCTTCTGTGACTCCAACCCAAGTCGAGCCCCTTGTTCCACTTTTTGGCGGGCTTCTCCACAGAAGCCTCCAAAAGTGGTGCCACTCTGTCTGGGTACCACAGGGGGTGTGGGAGGGGGTTTAGGCACCCTGGACCGAGTTACCTTGGTAACTCAGGTCGCACTCTTGTGTGAATGGCCCAAGCATGTTTGAGTGACAGCTAGGCTGAGTGAATGGGGGTTTTCTGCATAAAAGCAGGGCTTTGGGGACTGGAACTTCAGAAGTCGCCACAGGACTTAAGAATCCGATGAGGGAGAAGCTGAGCCGACCTACCACGACAACACCACCGGTGGAGCCCTGCAGAACCGACTCACCACTTCCTGACGACAGAGAAGATCTCCCGGCTGGAGAGGCTTCGTCCCCTGACTGGTGGGCACAACCAGTTTACCTTTCTTTCTTTGCACCCCAGTGCCAAGCACCCTGGCAGCCGGATAGCCACTCACCACTGAACCGCGAATCAACGGACCGCTCCTTGTACCTGAGAAACTCTGCGGCTGGTTTCTTCCCTGGCAGTGCAACGGAGTCCTGTCTTCCTCCACGACGAGGTCCTCTCTTCCCCCCGGACGAAGCACCGACTTGCATCCGCTGCCAGGAACAACTGCACCTCCTGGAGCTTTCTCACCACTTTAAGGCACCGTGTCCGCCAGGCCTCCCTTTCTAAAGATTGCTACAAGGTAATAATAACCCCTTAACCTTCTGGACTGGGCTGGCTGCCTTGACCCGCTAACTGGTCCCTTTCCTTGGTCCAACTCCTTTTTGAACCGTTACAAGACTTTTGTGCACTACAACCGTGTGACCTTGGACACATTTCCTTTTGATCCTCTTAAAGCGGATCCAGCCTATTGACTCTGAATTCACTGTGTTACTTTGCCTTTCTCTCTTGTGTGTTCGTGAAAAGGTGTTGGGATCTGTTTCAATTTATTCTCTGCTTTTCTCTCCCTTTTTAAAACAAATTATTAGAGTGCCATCTATGTTAAGCGCTCACCGCTGTCTGAAAATAAGTGGGGCTTTACTGAAGACTTGTCTAATATTCTTTTAAGGGAGTGTATATCTTTTAGTAACAGTGTTTTTGAATTGCTTACTATTAGTGCCTGTGTGTTTTTTCTAGATGTGGTTTTAAATAAATAATTATATCTTTTTTACACCAAGCCCTGGTCAGTGTTTACTTGTTCGACTGTGTTCTCTTGACCTATTGTAAATACTCTGTATACTGCCTAACTCTTCTTGAGGGAAGTCTCACTGCTCAGCCACAGTTACCAAGTGAATCTGTGTGGTACAGACTGCTACCAAGTGGGTTTACTGCCAAATACCTGTAGTCCTAAATCTTTTGCAGTGGTCCCAGAGGGAACTGCACAGGTTTCTGCCTAACAGTGCCGTTTCCGGATGATCCTCGTTGCGCCAGAGTGGGCGAGGCAGATCTGGTACCTGGACCTTCTCAGCATGTCATCGTCCCCACCAGTAAAGCTGCCAGTGGTCGCGGATCATCTTGCCAGGGAAGGAGGCACCATTCTTCACCACGTTCCAGGGTCTCTGAACCTGAAGGCCTGGCTCCTGCAGTGCTAGAATTTGGTGGCTGCGATCTCCCGGCGGACTGCAAAGAAGTTCTCGCCAAGGCTAGAGCATCATCTACTTTTAAATGCTAGGGGCTCAAGTGGAAGAGATTTGCTATTTGGTGCTGTTCACAGAGGATCGACCCACTGAGGGTCAAGGCCCCTCAGGTACTTCCATATTTGCTGTCATTGGCCAAATCGGGGCTGGTCCACGCCTCCATCAAGGTTGATCTGGCGGCTATCTCTCGCTACACAGAATCCCTAGGACGACCATTCTTGTGGTCGCACCGATTGGTCAAGGAATTCGTCAAGGGACTATTGCGCTCTTTCCCGCCGGTGAAGGTTCCGGCCCCCGCGTGGGAGCTCAATGTGGTGCTCAGTAGGCTCATGAGACCGCCGTTCGAGTCTATACATTCTGCACCACTAAAGTTTTGTCGTAGAAAACAGCTTTTCTTGTGGCCATCACCTCTGCACGACGAATGGGGGAGATCCAAGCCCATTCCTGTAAACCACCTCACTTGACTTTCCAGGAGACGAGGGTGGTGCTGCGGACGCACCCCTCCTTCATGCCTAAGGTGCCGTCATACTTTCATCTAAACGAGCCCTGGGTGTTACCTGTGTTTTTTCCGACGCCTTCATCCCCGGCTGAAAAGACTTTGCACTCGCTGGATGTGGCTAGAGCGCTGAAGTTTTATGTAGCCCGCACGAAGAGTTTCCGGACAACCTCTCAGCTCTTTGTGAACTTTGGTCCTGTAACCCATGGGAAGGCCCTGGCCAAGGCTTCCATTTCCAGGTGGCTCTCTAGCTGTATCACCCACTGTCACCGTATGGAACTGACCGCTGCCTGGCTGTCCGAGATCGCTGCTACAACGGTGTTCCTGTCTGGTGTGCCCCTGCTGTACATCTGCAGGGCTGCTACGTGGATGTCGATGCACACCTTCACGAAATTCTACTGCGTCAACAGGGATTCCAGGGTGGAGTCCAGAGTCGGCCAAGCAGTGCTGGGCAACCTGTTGTGTTGAAGGTGAGCCTGGTGGGGAGGTAAGAGCTGCTTATGTTGAGCCTTGCCAACTCCCGTGGTTGTGCATGTGTGTACTCCTATTTATTCTTTATTCATGGGCATGTGAATCCATGCCAGACCCCATGCTGGAGAAGCAACATGTTACTTACCTGTAACTGTTGCTCTCGAGCGTGGGCCTGGCATGGATTCACATGCAAACCCTCCCTCCTACCCCTCTGCGGCTCTTCTCTTGGTCCTACTGCCATTTTACGTGCTACCAAATATGAAGATGGCTGCCAGAGAAGGAGTTTAGGTAGAGGGCAGTCATTGGCTGGGGGCAGTATGACCCAGAGCTCAGTGATTGGTTGTTAGGAGAAAGACAGTTCAGAAATTAAACTGATTTTTTATTTACTGAGGATTCCCAGCCTGACGACAGGGAATATTCAAGAGCATGTGAATCCATTCCAGACCCATGCTGGAGAACTACAGTTACAGGTAAGTAACTTGTTCCTTTCCCCTTCTTCTGACAGAGCTTCTGGTCCACAGCCTCTTCTCCTGCAGCATGAGTTCCTTGCTCCCCAGGGAGGGCTTGACAACACTTCCTGGTTTCCCTCCTCTATTTCTACTCTAGATGGACCAATCCGAAACCAGCAACCACTAGACTATTCCTTGTGGTTCATAAAGGCGATCCTCATGCTTCTGTGCATGTCCCTCGTCACAGTACTGATCTTCTGGCCTCCTTGTGAGTTAATGGAGTGCCTCCTCGTCACAGTACTTGGATGGGGAATGCTAGGGTGGGTCTCCCTCTTCCTCGTCCCAGTCGTATGAAAGATGCCCACTGCTAAACCATAACAAATAGGAGTGTGGGGGACGAGAGGGACTTGAGTGGGAGTTAAGGAAGATGGGGAAACCAAATGGGTGAGTGAATACTGCGTTCTCCCAGGACCATTGTTTCCCTCCCCATGAGATCCACCCGCTGAGTACCACCCCCAGGGGACTATTGGATAGCGGCCTCACCACCCTGGCCTCCAGTAAAGGGGCTCCACCATGGAAGCAGTGACGATACCCTGGGATTTATCACAATCCCTAAAGCTAAGAGGGGTTTTCCTGCCTCAAAGGAAACCAATGAACTACTCAGGAAGTCTGAAACTAAAACGTCTGTCATTGTCATGTTCAAAAACCTACTACACTAAAAATATGATATAACTGTGTAAGGTTGGTCTTTTCTTGTATAATGTGTTTATTGTGCTTTCAAACAACAGAAACGTTCTGAGTCTCTCTGGTAATAAAGTGATGCAAAATAATGTTCCAAAATATGCGACTCTAAAGACTAGGGTTGTGCTCCTTTCCCCTAGTCTTATTCTTCTCTTAAGATGCTGGATACCCCACAAGAAACTGTTGCTTGACTTCACTGTTCCTGTATCCTACCAGCTTGGTATGCTCCGCTACCAAGTGCAGGATTCCTTTTTCTCATCTGTCCTAGGGTTCTTAACCCTCTTATGCTTAACCTCTCATGTAGGTGTGGGTTCCAGACTCGCAATACTTCGCACAGCTTGGTTTGCTTCCCTGCCAAGCAAGTGTTTCCTCTTGTAATGTCTCTTTTCTTCTTTCAGGGACCTTTTTTCTTTAAACTTTGGCTTCACATATGGATTTGTGAGACCCAGACCCACAAGGTTGCATTTTGGCCACTTGGTTCACTCTACTGCCGAGTATACAACGCTCTCTAATTTTCTTCAGGATCCTAGACGCTCTCTCTCTTTTGGGTCCCAGACCCTCTTTATCTTGGGCGCGGGTCCCAGACTCGCACCTTTACGTTCTATACTTTTGGTTCACTCTCCTGCCAAATATACCACTGTCTCTCCTTAGTTTCTGGGTCCAGACCCTCTCGCTCTTTTCGGTTCCAGACCCTCTCTCGCCAACTTCTGAGCTCACCCCAATGCTTCCCGGACCCCTCTCAGCTCCTGGGTAACCCACGTGCCTGTTTGCTTCCTTCTTGGCAGTACTGATGGTTCACGGACAGCTGTATTCTTCCCGAAGGCTCCAGAAGCGTTTGGTCACCCAGCAGCATCTGCAGCATCCCTGTAGATTGAGTCTTACCTCCGGTTGCCCGTTCTGTCTCCTCCTTGCATCGCCTTGCTTCCGGCAAAGTATCTCAAACGGCTCTCCCTTTCTTGCGTCTCTCTGCTGCGGTTGTTTAATCCTTAGCTTGACACTGACTTCCTCTTTTGGAACTTGCTTGCTGGGTTGATTTATTCGTTAGAGCCAATCCCTGGTCTCGGAAAACTAGACCACTCGCTCAGCTTCACGCGAGTAATCCTGGTACTCCTAGCCATCTTCTTCATCACACTTTGAACCTTAAAGCTGCATACACAATACTTTGTTTTTAATTGTTGTGATGTAGGTTTGTTTGGTTAACTTGACAGAAACACATTAGCCCTATTCGGGGAGGGCACAGGAGCATTTCGAAAAGGAGTTGGAAATGGTAAAGTGGGTCAAAACAGCGTTCTGTGATGATGATCATCATCCCCAATCCCATAGGTGGATTCCTCTCCCATGTGATCCACCCTCCGCACTGCCCTACCTCCGTGGTAAAGGTCTCCAGTAGGGGAGAAGGGACGAGATCCTCGGATTCATCACAGTAGACACGATGGAACTGCCACCTGGGCCAGGGGCCAAACCGATACATATAGATCCTGCCCTAGAGCTCTACAGACTGCCTCACGCCGCGTGTGCGGATGCAGAGATCGTGTTACAAGCGGAGGGTATGCAGCAAGACACTACATATACACAATATAACTGCCACCTAGGCCAGGTGCCAAACCGATACTTATAGATCCTGCCCTAGAGCTCTACAGACTGCCTCACGCCACGTGTCCGGATGCAGGGATCTTGTTACAGGCGGATAGTACACAGCACAACACTATATGATAAGTCATTTATTAGGCGCCTGTACGCAAGTGTTTCTAGGCATGACAAGACAAGGGAGGGAAGACATACGGTAGAAAAGACAAACAATCTCGGGAGGATAGCTCGGGGGCAACGGCGAGTTTGTCAAGAATAATATTGCAACAGAGAAACTGGCATACAATCATAATGGCACTGAATAGTTGGGCGACTTCAAGACTCTGAATTAAACATTTGAAAAGATGGCTACATATTTGATACTCCTAGTCAATTGATTTCAGCCAATTACTTGATCAAGAAGTTCGATTCAACAATTGCAACTCCATAGGAAAGCAAAACGAGGGCACATCTAGAATCAGATAAGTTTCTGATTCTTTCCTTTCTCAGTTATTGCATCCTTCTGCCTAGGCCTCAAGGTGTGTTCCGATGCCGACAATTTTGTAATTAATGAACTTTGAAAAACTAGCGGTGCTCACTCTCATCCAATTAGCAGAGCTACCGACTGAGGACGTCTCTAGCACCTATTCAGTAAGAACATGAGTTTGGGACAGATCTGCCTGTCACCACCCGTCCGTATTCGCCAAAGCAATTTGTCCCAACAAGACACGTGGACGACCTTATACTAACAGCCCTGAACCCAAAGGAGATACCACCCCCTCGACAGGCACTGGAAGCTCAACAGGAACAGGGTCCCCCCTGGAAAGCACACAGACACGGCAGTATGCTAACTCTTTCCTCTGCACCAACAAACAATAGAAGGCAGCTATACCCCTCGAAATCGGCATAGCTGCACACATAGTCTCGTCCACAAACACCAACGCTGTCAGAATGCAGATACCCAAGTCCATTGGTCTTGCTGCACACATTCTACTGATCTCACAAAACCACCCCATCACACCTAGCACTAGTATGCAGCAACACACCACTTATTCCACACGGCTGCACAAGAAATTAATTCAATAACAATGTACATTTATAAAAGACCTAAGTGACAAATTATAATCTGTATTTATCTTACAAACCAAAAAAAATAAAATAACAAATCATAATGTACTGCTATCCTAACAATATTTGTAAAAAAAATGTTTCTTAACGTTTGATGCAACAACATTTTTGATGTCTTCATCATTTTCTTCCAACTTTTCTATTGTTTCGTTTCTCTAATTGGTCTTCCTCTCCCTCGTCTTGCCTGTTGAAACAAGTTTTCACTGCCTCTATTGGTCTTCTCTATCTTCTCTCCCCATACGTTCTATTGTCTCTTCTCTCTCTACGCATGGTTGGTTTTCTTTCAATTCTCGTCTCAAATTCAATTTTCTGTGTGTAGTCTTTAAATCTCTTTACTGTCTTGTACCAGCCTACCTTTCTTTTTATATTCCTACTCACTCTCCCAATATCTTCTTGTAGTCGCCAGTCCTCCTTGTGCTATTTCTCGTTTTCACTCTTACTTTGTTAGATCCTTTTCAGTGGAACTCTCTCCGCTCTATTTCTTCACTCTCTTTATTCCGTTCTTTACGGAAGAGCTATCTTCATACAAAGCTGATCATTTTTATAACATCACTTGTATTTTCATTTTATTGTACCATTTTTAAAGAATCTATGTACAGCGCTTTGGTTTAAAGCTCTTTATAAATCCCAAATAATATTTTTTTTAATTGTGTTGCTCATGAATATTATTTGAAGTTGTACAGTCAATCTGTTGGGTACTTCCACCAATTTTTTATTGTTAACGGGGTACCTGTTCCAGTGTGACAGATGCAAAACATCTATCCGTCTGTGGGAGACTGATTACCCCTCCCTTATGTTTTTAACACACTAATGGGCTTACACCGTTTTACTTGTGACGCTGCTTACAACTTTTTACACACACAGCTGGAGAGAGAATAACATATCAAGTTATCTTATATCACTTGTTTATTTTGATACAAATATTTTCCAATGTACACAATTATAAAACCGCTGAACGTCAGCCCGAACTGAAAATTTAATCAAAAAAAGACATTTTTCCAAAAACACTTTGGCAAATGAAATGTGACCGGGGATTAGTATCCAGTGATTTCACGCAATACTGTTAAGCGCACAGCACAGCAGAGCAGAGCGATTGATTAATTAGTCATCTGTACTGCAGTTTTATTCTGCATTGGTTTTTTCAACTCCACAACAATTTTTATTTTTGCGAGTCCAGTATAAATTGCAACTTTTCGGTGTCTTTTTTGTTTGTGGGAACACCCAAAAAACCATAATATTAGGTTTTTTTTCTCAAGTCGACACGCCTGGAGTATTCCGGGTAAGACCGAGCCCTATATTGAGACACACAAACGAAGAGACTTCTATGCTCCATACCTGACCCACTAGCAAAACGAAACAAAGGACCAAGAAGTAGATGGAGGGAAGCAAGTGCACCCTTGGGAAGAAACCAAGCGAAAGACAGATATTATTTGAAGTTGACGCAATCTAAATTGCCAAGCACTTTAAGCAACAGAGAGCATTGGGTAATACGGGCAGACTTAAGTTGTTGTTGTGGCAGAGAGACAAGAGAGGCAAAGAGGCTGGCCCTTTTGAAGAGGGATATTCAGAGGAAGAGTGCCTGGCCTGGCAGAAGGTGTTGAAGTGCCTTAGCCTAAATCTTGTCAGAACTTAAACCTCTTGAATGACAAAGTAGTGAAGCTGTGGTGGTACATCTGGCTATCAGTAGATGTAACATTTCAGTAGCCCAAGCGAAGTGGAGTACTATGAGACAGAGGAGAATGGCCTCATGGTAATCTTTAGTAGATGTGAAGCTGTGGTGGATGTCAGTAGATGCAAGATTTCAGTAGCCCAAGCAAAGTGGAGTATTATAAAACAGAGGAGAATGTCCTCATGGTAACCTTTAGTAGAAGTGAAGGTGTTGAAATAGAAGCAGCAGCACTGTGAAGTCATCCTGACAAAGATACCTATTGTGAATCCTGATCTGAATAGAAGAATAGTGACTGTTAAACAAGACTTGTGTTTCACTGCCAATTGTAGAAGTTGCATTTCCTCTGAACTGTGGCACGTCTTCTTGGATTACTGGAAGTGGTGGCAAAGCATCCTGGCTGGGAATACCATTGGTGCTGTTCTGCGGAAGTGGAAATTCCATATTTCAGCAAGAAGAAAAGATGTGCTACTTTTGGAACTTTGGTTCCCATCATTTTACATAGCCATTGAAGCAGCAAAAACGTATCTGAGTCTATCTTACCTACAGGGACTTCCTTATTTCTTTTTCTGGTTTTTGTTGAACATTGGAGTTGCATTCACTTTGAATCCCAGGTTGTTGAGAGGTTGTCAAGAAACTGTGAATGTTGTTGATGTTATGCGGATTGCTATCTATTTTCTTTGTATTTGATGTTTAGTGTGATGCCAGACAGCCTGTGTTAGTGTTTCGCTTTAGATTTGTTTAGGCAGGGAGATCCTCAGCAGAGTAGGGATAGTGAGGCATTTAATATAATTTATACATTAGAAAAATGCAGGTTTTTATCAATCATCAAACAGTTGTTCGCCTTGCATTACTGACCGCTCACATGATGCTCATGTCTGTATTTCAGTGGATTATGCATTATTGCAATTCTTTATAGTGTGGCAGTATTGCAAGACATAGCACCTGAGCAAGAGAAAGAACACTGGCCCTGGGAAAATTGTATCCCGAGTCACTGTGGCATGCTCCAGAGGCTGCCTGGTTGTGCCTACATCGCTTCTACCTTATCTGGCGAGGCTGGCCCATTCAGTGACCAATTTCAGTAAATGTACAATGATTGCTGTAATTACCAGGGACTGGTTTATTTATTTATTGTTTGCTTGTTAGGGACTTATACAGGAAATACATTGTTTCAAAGCACCCACAGGGAAGCAGGGAGGGAACACGGGATAGTAATACAATTAATTAAAAGAAATACAGAGGGGGGAGGGAAGGCCAAACCTACTATGCCTTGTGAGTATTTGGAACGTGCAAGTGCAGGAAGGAAGAGGGCAGTGGGGTAGGTGCTGTGGTGTCTGTGCTCGAGGTGAGCACAGATGAGGTGAACAGTATGGTAAGAGCTATGCAGCCAGGTGCCACGTTGCGTGGAAAGTGTGAATGCCCAGTGCGGAGAGTGTGCCTTGGAATACAGATGCTGGGGAGATCGGGTGTGAATCGTCAGAGGCCCAGAGGATGCATCGGGGTCCAAGATACCAATCACAGCAACTGTGGGATTAGCAGAGGAAGGAAGAAGGGAATGAGGAGCAAAAGAGGAGTGTCCTGGGGTGCTTTTGGAACTTCAGAAGGTCCTGCTCAAGAAGCAGGGAGGGGGAGACGTCCAGAGGAGAGATCAAACTGAAGACAGCGAGCGGCCTCCTGCTCTCTGTTTAGTGAAACGCTTTACACACAGAGTTGGTGCCAGAGGAGCGTAGAGGTCTAGAAGGAGGGTATTTGGTAAGATATAGTTGGAGTTGCAGATAGTGTGGTCCCCAGCCCCAGAAAGCCTTGTGGATGATACAGAGGGATTTGAACTTGATCCGTGCAGCGACAGGGAGCCAGTGGAGACTTTTCAGGGCAGGAGAGATGCGGTCCCTGGGCTTAAGGCCAAGGATAAGTCTTACTGCTCTATTCTGGATTAGTTGAAGGGGTTGCAGAGTAGAAGGTAGATTGAGGAGGAGGCTGTTGCAATAGTCAAGCCTAGATAGAACCAGTGCTCGGTAAACATTGAGCTTCTGGGCGAAGGTCAGAAAAGGGATAATTTCTTTGAGAAGGAAGAGTTGGAAGTGGGACTTCTTGGCAATGTCCTGAGTGTGAGAGAGGCTAGTCAAAGCGGACTCCAACTGATCACAGTTCAAGGGTGTTTATTGAACATTGAAATGCAGAGTGGAAAAACACCTAATCTAAATTTAAGATGGGAACAAGCGTCGACCATCAAATGAAAAATAAGGCAGTCCTAGTGGCGTTGTTTGTTTATTAATTTGTAGTGCGTAACAAAACCTTAGGTAACTAGGCGCAAAAGAGTACAAGAATGCTTAAAGCTTATGTTACATAGTGAGACAAGTTACATAGACAATCAAAGATCATACAACAGAATTATAACAGAAGAATTATAACGTGGGTGCCACAAGGCAGAAGATTGCAACAAACAGAAGGAAGTTGAGTGCAGCAGCAAAATCATAAGGCATTGGACCGCAGCAAGTTCAGGGTATCACGTCTAAAACGATTGGTCGGTTCTAAGTTATAGAGTTAAAGCATTCTAGGACTGGGCAGCATTCACTGCAAAGCTGTTTCCTCCAGAATTTTTTAGCTTAAACCTGGGAATGTTTAGATAAAAGGAGTTAGCCGCTCTGGTGGGGCGGGTGGAAGTTTTTCTAACAATTCTCTCCGTTAGGTATGGGGGTGCTGCATTGTTTAGGCACTTGAAGGTAAGGGAGACGGTTTTGAACAAGTTTCTGTCATTTATCTTCAGCCAATGGTGTTCTCTTCTGATTTCTTAAACATGTTCTCTATAGGGTAGGATCAACGCTGTTCTTAATGCATTATTTAGTCAAATTTGGATTTTGTCTAGGATATACTTGTTGGCACCTAGGTAAAGGGTCGTTACAATAATCCAATTTTGAGAGTTTTAGAGCGTTCGCGAGGACGATGCTACTCATTTTTGAGCGAAATGGCCTGCAGGCCCTGATGAGCTTGCACGTATATGCTGATGATGATGCCAGGACTTTTACCTGTTTACTTGAGGTTAATGTGGAGTCGAGGTAAAAACCTAAAGTTTTCACTTCTTTAACTACCTTAATTGTATTTCCATCTATATTGAAGGAAGAATAGTTGGAGTTTAGTTTTTTTCGGTTGGTAGCTGATCCAAGGATCACGATCTCCGTTTTCTCGTCATTCAGGCAGAGGCCATGGGTTGCCATCCATGCCTGAATGAGGAGATAGATTTTATTTACCAAAGCCGTGTTTTTACAGTAATTGCCCGAAAGAGGGATGAGGATCTGGGTGTCATCTGCATAGTTGGTGTAGGTGACACCCAGTCTGTCCAATTTGTCAAACAGCGGCTTTGTAAATATATTATACATGGTGGGCGATACACAAGATCCTTGTGGGACACCACATGTGGTCTGGATAGGTTCTGCAGATGCTGATGGGAAACAAACTCTCATCGTTCTATTGTTTAAGAAGGATTGGACCCATGCTATTGCGTCACTCGAGAAGTGGGCTGCCAAGGCCAGGTGTTTGCGAAGGGAGGCAACAAGTCGAGGAGTAGTATGGCAGTTTTCCCTTTGTCCTTGAGCTCATCAATTTGAGTTTTTAAATCGATTAATGCTGTTTTTGTGCCATGTTGTGGCCTGAAGCCGGATTGGCGGGAGCCTAGGAGATGGTTAGCCTCAAGATAGTTCTGAATTTGCAGATACGCTATCTTCTCAAGTATTTTGAGAAGGAAAGGCACCGTAGTAATAGGCCTGTAATAGGTTGGGATGGAGGGTCCAGAGTCTGTTTTTTTTAACAATGGTAGGACCCATGATTCTTTTAGGTTGTTTGGGACGTTATTGGTTGCAAAGGAGGCGTTCATTAATTTTGAGATGAATGGCGCTAGGTCTCTCGCTGCATCTTTGATTATTTGGGCGGGACAGTTGTCGCCTTGACAGTTAGATGGTTTCAAGGAAGAGATCATTTTTTTTTTCCGTTTCATAGATGGATATTTTAGAGAATCTGGTTCTGAGGTGCTAGGGGATTCGATGTGACTAGTGGATTGAGGGTCAATGTCAGGCAAGGTGGCTTTTTTGCTAGCAATCTTGTTTTGGAGTACTGTTATTTTGTTAGCTAGGACATTCTGTATGCTTGTGCACCATGGTTTGTCCTTGAGCACACCGTCTGTTGGGGGAATGGTAGATTCCATTTCTCAAAGGATCACAAATAGTTCCTTAGTATTGGAACTGACATTGGTGATTCTTTCATTATAGAGGTCTTTTTTAGTGCGAATTATTTCCTTTTTTATAATTCTCAAAGTTGGTTAGGAGCTGCTTATTTTCATCCGAGGGAGTGTGACGCCATAGGGTTTCTAGTTTTCTTTTTTGTAGTGTGTAAGGGCTTTGAGTTGTGGCGTAAACCATGCATTAAGATGAGCACGCTGTTTGCTTCTGCGCATTTTGGACATAGAATTGTAGTATATCTCAACAAGGAGGTTGGGGTCCAAGGCACTAGGAAGCGAGTTTAGCCATGGTAAAATATGTGGTAGTAACCTATCTGAAGTGATATTGCTTTTACTCCTGGTGGGGAGGGGTGGTGCCATGACTTTGTCTCTAGTCAGTTATCTATTTGTTGCTAGTGGGAAGGCAATCGGGTGGTGGTCAGTCCACAGTTGGGGGGGTTACAGAGGTAATGGAGGTTTCACAGTTCAGGTCAGCCACCCAGTCTAGGGTTCTCCCTTTGACATGGGTTGGTGTAGATACTCTTTGGGTCAGCCCTTGTTCTGCTAGGGTGTTATCTACTTCATGAGCATATTTGTCCGCTGGATCATTAAATCCAAGGTTACAATCACCCAGTAGTACTATTTGTGAGGAATCTTTGGTATTATTAGCAAGAATGCTGGATATATCCTCCTCAAAGGTACCGATAGGGCCTGGGGGTCTGTATAATGATAATAATGTGTTATTTATACAGCGCCCTAGTGCGGCAATTGGAGATAGGGAGTTTGGCAATGAACATTTCGCAGGATTGTAGTGGGGTAATGGCGAGAGTCTTATAGCGAGGTTGGATTTAGCTATAAGGGCTAAACCGCCTCCTCTGGCATTAGGTCTATCTGCTCTGAATATTTGGTAGTTCTCAGGTACTGCTAATGAAAGGGCTGGGCCAGCTGCATCCTGCAGCCATGACTCTGTGACGGCTAGAATGTCCAAGTCATCTGTGGAGATCAGGTCTGCTATTTCAGTGGCATGAGCCACTAGCGATCTGGCGTTGATTAGTGCTCCAGTGAGCATGGTCATGTTGGCCGGGACCTGTATTCTGATGAGAACAGGTTTAGGTGGATTAGTTTTGGTTTTAGTCTTGTAGGACAGATGGGAAACAGAGTTCACAGAGCTAGGCAAGGTTTTATTGACGGAGCTGAGTACAGATTTAAGCTCGGGGGCATTTTTAATGTGGTTGGGGCACGGATTCATAGTTGTACTACTTCGGGGCTCGTAGAGGCAGGGTAGTCTGGCCCGAGGTCTGTTGTTTCTAGCAGATAAAGGACAAGGTGAGCATCTAAAGTCAGTCATTGTTGGGGCAGTGATCTGTTGGAGGATTGTTGGTAGAATAAGAGATAATGAGGTCAACTGGAGATCCTTAGGGAACATATTTCCGCTCTACGGAGAATCACAAAATAGGATCTTTATGAAGCAATTCATGGTTGTAACAGTGGGTAGTTGTTACATGCAATTGCTAATAGAAGCGAGTTTGGCAATATTTATTCAGCAGTTGGCAGTACAGTTTACAATAAATTGTAATTTGCCAGTGGTCAGTGCGGATAGCAAGCAATGGGCATATGTGGAAGGGTATGTATTGCATTCGTAAAATGTGGCCACTAGACGTTGCTATGCATTGAAATTCAACAGAAGGTGGCAATTTAGGCAGCGGTTAGATCAGCAATTCAAGCATCAGGTGTGCAATAATATAGACAGCAGTCAACACAGGGTGGCAATTAGGCAGCGGTTAGATCAGTAATTCAAGCATCAGGTGTGCAATAATATAGACAGCAGTCAACACAGGGTGGCAATTAGGCAGCGGTTAGATCAGCAATTCAAGCATCAGGTGTGCAATAATATAGACAGCAATCAACACAGGGTGGCAATTAGGCAGCGGTTAGATCAGCAATTCAAGCATCAGGTGTGCAATAATATAGACCGCAGTCAACACAAGTTGGCAATTAGGCAGCGGTTAGATCAGCAATTCAAGCATCGGGTGTGCAATAATATAGACAGCAGTCAACACAGGCTGGCAATTAGGCAGCGGTTAGATCAGCAATTCAAGCATCAGGTATGCAATAATATAGACAGCAGTCAACACAGGGTGGCAATTATGCAGCGTTAGATCAGCAATTCGAGCATCAGGTGTGCAATAATATAGACCGCAGTCACCACAATTTGGCAATTAGACAGCGGTTAGATCAGCAATTCAAGCATCAGGTGTGCAATAATATAGACCGCAGTCAACACAGGGTGGCAATTAGGCAGCGGTTAGATCAGCAATTCAAGCATCAGATGTGCAATAATATAGACCGCAGTCAACACAGGGTGGCAATTATGCAGCGTTAGATCAGCAATTCAAGCATCAGGTGTGCAATAATATAGACCGCAGTCAACACAGGGTGGCAATTAGGCAGCGGTTAGATCAGCAATTCAAGCATCGGGTGTGCAATAATATAGACAGCAGTCAACACAGGCTGGCAATTAGGCAGCGGTTAGATCAGCAATTCAAGCATCAGGTATGCAATAATATAGACAGCAGTCAACACAGGGTGGCAATTGTGCAGCGTTAGATCAGCAATTCAAGCATCAGGTGTGCAATAATATAGACCGCAGTCAACACAATTTGGCAATTAGACAGCGGTTAGATCAGCAATTCAAGCATCAGGTGTGCAATAATATAGACCGCAGTCAACACAGGGTGGCAATTAGGCAGCGGTTAGATCAGCAATTCAAGCATCAGATGTGCAATAATATAGACCGCAGTCAACACAGGGTGGCAATTATGCAGCGTTAGATCAGCAATTCAAGCATCAGGTGTGCAATAATATAGACCGCAGTCAACACAGGGTGGCAATTAGGCAGCGGTTAGATCAGCAATTCAAGCATCAGATGTGCAATTATATAGACCGCAGTCAACACAGGGTGGCAATTATGCAGCGTTAGATCAGCAATTCAAGCATCAGGTGGGCAATTAATATAGACCGCAGTCAACACAGGGTGGCAATTATGCAGCGGTTAGATCATCAATTCAAGCATCAGGTGTGCAATAATATAGACCGCAGTCAACACAGGGTGGCAATTAGGCAGCGGTTAGATCAGAAATTCAAGCATCAGGTGTGCAATAATATAGACCGCAGTCAACACAGGGTGGCAATTAGGCAGCGGTTAGATCAGCAATTCAAGCATCAGGTGTGCAATAATATAGACCGCAGTCAACACAAGTTGGCAATTAGGCAGCGGTTAGATCAGCAATTCAAGCATCAGGTGTGCAATAATATAGACCGCAGTCAACACAAGTTGGCAATTATGCAGCGTTAGATCAGCAATTCAAGCATCAGGTGTGCAATAATATAGACCGCAGTCAACACAGGGTGGCAATTATGCAGCGGTTAGATCAGCAATTCAAGCATCAGGTGTGCAATAATATAGACCGCAGTCAACACAAGTTGGCAATTAGGCAGCGGTTAGATCAGCAATTCAAGCATCAGGTGTGCAATAATATAGACCGCAGTCAACACAGGGTGGCAATTATGCAGCGTTAGATCAGCAATTCAAGCATCAGGTGTGCAATAATATAGACCGCAGTCAACACAGGGTGGCAATTATGCAGCGGTTAGATCAGCAATTCAAGCATCAGGTGTGCAATAATATAGACAGCAGTCAACACAGGGTGGCAATTAGGCAGCAGTTAGATCAGCAATTCAAGCATCAGGTGTGCAATAATATAGTCAGCAGTTAACACAGGGTGGCAATTATGCAGCGTTGGATCAGCAATTCAAGCATCAGGTGTGCAATAATATAGTCAGCAGTCATATGAAATGGGAGCTAGGCAACTGTGTAGCTGGTACTATTAAAAGGGAGAATGAGATGGCAACAAGTACAATCTAAGAGGGTGACAGTTATTCAATTGGCTTATAATGAGGTACAGGTTGTGGAAGTGGCAGTTACTGTTGATGCAATTATTAAATTAGCAAGGCCAATTGCAATCACTAAAATCAGTCTAGTCTTGAAAAGTCACCATAGAGGTGTATATAGATTGTATGGTAGAAACAGCCAGATACATTCATCTACATGTAGTTAAATATGAACAACAAGAATTAATCAAACACGCATTTGAACAGTGTAGTAAGGCATTGCACAGCAAGGCGTATGGTGGGGGCCATGGCACAGTATGGTGGCAGCAGGAGCCAAGAGGGCATCAAGGGCTTCAGGGTTAATGTTTGGGTAGCGTTCTAAGGTATGCTCCAATGGTGAGCCCAATTGAGGACAGAATGTGCCTCTCAGGAGTTAAGTTCAGGATTGTAGGACGGAGTGATGTCTTATGTACCGACTAGTGGGTAGTGTCGAATGTGCAGTGGACATTGCAAGGTGCAGTACTAATTGAAAGCAATGCGAGTCTGTATGGGCATACCTTGGTGATCTTGTTTGCAGGGGGTAATGCAGCGCCGCACACCAGTGCGCAAACAGGCGCAAAACGGCCTTTTCACTCGTGGGCCTTCTCACCGAGTGGCCGGCTCCCTTCCACCTGCCGGCGGAAATGCCTCATTAAGAGGTTAAGCTTTGCTAGGCAACGCGCTCACACCAATGGGTGGTGGCAATTTTGGGGGCAAGGCTACTGCCGAAATCGATATGGTACGGGCGATGGAGCCCATGAAAGGCAGCACAAGGGCTCGAAGTGTAGATCAGCTGAACACGGGATCAAGGGGGTGCTGGATGCACGGCCGTAGTGCTCACCTGCACGCGAATGGCTGCGCGGTGGGTGCGTTGGCAATTAGCTGCTCCGGCAACATTTGCAAGGCGGCTGGTGCATTGTAGGTGCCGTCGTTGAAGTGGGGGAGAGGGCTCCTGCCCAGCCCAAGGATCCTGCAGCATTGTGTCGCATAAAAGTGCCTATGCTAAGAAACTAATTGCCAAACCTCACAACTAATACAAAAGGGGTGTGGGATAGTTCTCAAGAAAAGAAAGTGTTCTCAAATAATATGTCAGGATGCAGTAGCCCGGTTCTCCCTTCCCCACGTTTTGGACACTGGGTAAGATGGGAGCTTGAAGTATAGTACAGTCTCTGGCTTCTCCAGCACGAGACGACAGTTCCAATGGCAGCTCTCAGGACACACTCTTGGGCCCTTCTAACACAAGATAATAATTCAGCTTTTAACCCTCAAGCTTTCAGGTATCAGGCCGTCGATGGCCAGGTCTCGTTTCACTTGAAAGTCTCTTGCCTTCGAGAACCTGCCGTGTTCAAACAACAAAACAAAAGTTTCTTTAACAAATGAAAGTTCTTTTCCAATGTTCAATATGGGTAATGGTTTCACCCCTGGGTCCCCCTCTTCTGGGCTGGTCCTTTTTGTATCGTATTTTACAATTCCGATAGGGTGACGGCTTCACCCATAGGTCCCCCTCTTATGTGCTGACTTTTCTCAATCGTATTCCTAGATTTTATATCAGTTCCTTTCTTGAAGTTTGGATGATAGCTTTACCCATGGATCTCCTTCTGCCGGGCTCGGGCGTCTCTTGAATACTGGAACTTGGGTGTTAGCTTCATCTTTGACATCCCTCCTTCGGATTCACTCGGCCGTCCCTTTAACTTCTTCTTCCACTTTTCTCAATCCGGGGTGACCTCCTTTCACCCTTGGATCCCCCTCCACCAGGCTCCGACCCCTCTCTATTCTTAGCCTCCCTTCACCGGGTTTACTAGGGCTCTCGAGCAGGGTGATAGTGGCTCACCCCTGGGTGCCTCTCTTCTGGGAGCGTACCCCTCATTCCTTTCAATGTTCTCTTTTATATAATTCAAAGGTTTCGGGATGCACTTCCCTTTCTTGCACAGTGCTTGCAGATCAAAGTCTTTCGATTGTACAGGGATTTTGCTTGACCCTCTGTATGATCACTTTCACCTATTTCGCTGGCTTTCCTACGGCCTTCTGGTTCTTGATGTTTCTCTCATATGGGGCTCAACCAGAGTCTCTCGAGTTAGCAATCACCTGGTGCTGCTTTCCCTCTGTAACTGGTCTACCCTTTACACTTCTTACAGTACATTCAAAGTTCAATAGCTTTGTTTCGAAGCTTGCCACTCCTGCGATCGTCACTCAACACAGTCCGGTTCTTATCAGTTCTTCCCTTAACTCACCGGCCGTGATGAGCCGCTTGACTTTTGGGCCTCTCTGGAGTCAAGGCCAGTACAGCAGGAGCTTCCCTCGCTCCTGCTTATCGGCATATGCTTGCCCTGTTTACCGTTGACATCTGCTGCAGGACACTTGTGCTATTCTTCGAGGTCTTAGGCTTTCCTCTGTGAAGGTTCCGCGGGCCTGGGACAAATATAGTAAGGTCATGTCTCTCCTCGCCACCCTCTCGATTCCTGCTGCCTTTCTCCTTCTTTTGAACTGCCGCCTAGTAGCTGTATGCTGTACTCGCATCGCTCGTACTGTGCTCTCTGGCTCCACTTTTTATCGCTGTGAGGAAAGGAAAGGTCCATCAGGTGTGTGTGATTCTGCTCAATTGCATGACCCTTGTGTTGGGACATGTCAGGGAAACGGTTTGGGTATTAGTCCGTTGTCTTTTCTGTTGTGTGAAAGTGTTAGAGTCAAAAGGGGGGACGGGGTAGTGGTCTGGAATGTCGTGCGTGAGAGGCTGTGGAAAGGTGCTAAAGGAAGGGGGATACTGTACGTCACCCTTCGGTGTCCCACTCCCTGAAGACCCCCCATCCAGATGATCTTCCCTCACTGGTCCACCCCCCATGAACTGGATTCAATAGCGATGGCTGCGTCCTGGCCACCTGGATGACAGATCCTCGAGGTCTAGTCAGGGAGACACCTTCAGGTCAGAGAGAAGGAAAGAAGGAGGGAGCAGGGGTCCCAATCGGAAAGGATCTCAGTTTGGCTGGCAGTGAGGCTGGGATCATTTGAAGAGCACCAAGCCTGGATGGCCGACAGGCAGTCGGGGATGAAGGAAGGTACAAGTGAGTCAGCAGGAAGTCTGGAAAAGAGCTGGGTGTTGTCTACATAATACTGGAAATTAGGGGAGGAGGAGGAGATGAGGCATGCCAGCTGAGCAAGGTAGATGTTAAGGAGCCAGGGGGAGAGGATAGATCCTTGCCGGACACCACAGGAGGAAAAGGAAGTGGGAGAGGAGAAGGTACCCAGGATGACATGGGAAGAGAGGTTAGGTAGGAAGGAGCTCAGCCATTCCAGAGCCCGTTCCAAGATACCAAGGTTATCATGGAGCCTTTGTATGAGGATGAAATGGTGAACCGTGTCAAAGGCAGAAGAGAGATCAAGTAGAATGAAGACAGCTGGGGAGTTGGAGTCCAGGGATGCAAGCAGTTCTTCACGGTTGTGTTGAGAAGAGCAGTTTCCGTGCCTCTGGAGGCTCGGAATGCAGATTGATGATCTTGGAGACCACTGACAAGTTCAGTGTGAGAGGTGAATTGGGGCAAGGCCAGCTTCTCCAGTAGTTCCCAGAGGAAAGGGGTGATTGAAATAGGGTGGTAGTTGAATGGACAGGCAGGGTCTGCTTAAGGCTTTTTCAGTAGTGGGCGCACAAGGGAGTGCTTGAGGGAGGAGGGGAAAGATCCAGTGGCGAAGGAGTGTTTGCAGAAATCAGTGAGTGCGGGGGCAGGAGAGCCAATTTATCCTTGATATTTCTGGATGAGCAAGGGGGAACCTGGTTGGAAGAAGCCATCATAGAGCGAACCACTCTGGTAACTTCTTCAGGTGTGACAGTGGTGAAGGAGAAGAAGGCGGAAGGAGGAGGGTGAGTGGCCAAGGGAGGCAAGGCGGCGTGGGATGGGTTGGGTGATTGAGTAACAAGGATGTTCAGGATGTCCTGAGTTTTGGTGGCAAAGTTTGTGGCCAGTGCATTGCAGGGGGCGTGGGAAGGAAGAGGGGAGGACGAGACTGCCGAAGGGTTGGCTAGCTCCCTGCAGATTTTGAAAAGTTCAGCCGTTTTATTGGATGCTCCTGATACCCGTTCCTGAATGTGGGCCCTTTTTTGGCACGGATGGCGAATCTGTATTGCCTTTGGAGCAGGCGGCAGGCCAGCTTGTCAGAGGGTGAACCTGAAGTTTGCCACTTCTGTTCCACTTCCTCTTTTGTTTCAGGGCAGAGTCATACCAGGTGTTATGCTTAGAGGCCGGTTTCAGGCGAATCCTTGGGACTGGGGCAAGCATGTCAAGGAAATTGCTGAGTGAAGATTGCTGAGAGCCGAGTCTGAGGTGGGGGAAAAGGGGTCAAACAGTAGGTTGGGTTGAGGATCCTGAACCAGGATAGTGCCAGTGTGGTGAACATTAACGATGCAGCGTGAGGATTAGAAGCCAGCCAAGGGGACTTCCCACTTGGTCCCACCGTTAATGGAAGAGAAAGTGAAAGGGGAGAGCGTAGAGATGAGATGAGTCCAAAGATCTGGAGAGGGGACAGAGAAGAGGATGTCCGTGAAAACCTCTCTGGAGGTTGCACTGACGTAGGTGTCTGCGTTGGGAAGACCAGGGTTTGTACGCAGGATGTCATATTTTGTGCTTTGCATTCCGGACTTAGTGAGGGGGGGATAGGAGATGGAGTAGTGGTTAGAGAAGATAGGAGAGATGGTGAGTGCCATTAGGGAGAAGGAGGGAAGTTGAAAGGAGAGAGGGTGACTGCACTGCACAGTTCTGACCTAATCTCACTGGTGACCTAGCAATAGCACAGACACAATGCAATGAAGTTAAAGTGCATAATGTAAATCCACACAGCTAAAATCTAATTACAATGAAAGGCCTCAAATGCAGTGAATTGTGCTGCAGGATGACAATACACGCAGCCAAAACACGATGTTCATGAAAGGCCACAGATGCAGCGAATCAGGGGCCAGGAGGACAATCCACACAGCCCAAAAACGATTTTCATGAAAGGCCACAAATGCGGTGAATCGGGGTGCAGCATCACAATACACAGCCAAAAAACGATGTCAATGAAAGGCCACAAATGCGGTGAATCGGGGTGCAGCATCACAATACACAGCCAAAAAACGATGTCAATGAAAGGCCACAAATGCGGTGAATCGGGGTGCAGCATCACAATACACAGCCAAAAAACGATGTCAATGAAAGGCCACAAATGCGGTGAATCGGGGTGCAGTATCACAATACACAGCCAAAAAATGATGTTCATGAAAGTCCACAAATGCAGTGAATCGGGGTGCAGTATCACAATACACAGCCAAAATCGATGTTCATGGATGGCCACAGATGCAGTGAATCAGGGGGCAGGAGGACAACACACGCAGCCAAAACCAATTTTGAGCAGAGCACACACCAGAGAGAGAAGAGAAAGGAGAAGAGGATAAGCAAAGTGAGGTGTACAAGATCTAGATCAGGCTGCTAGGGGAGGGTGTAAAAGAATAGTTCAAGCATGGCTTAGTGGAGGCTCAATGGTTTGTAGGGGTGCTGAGGCCCACGTTCATTGAAGAGCAGGATGTACCCAGCAGGCTGCTGCATAGTCTGTAGTGGGGAAGGATGTGTGGAGGGCACTCCCAGCCACCCTAGGCCCGGACAGGCTCAGACAGGGCCTATGTGTGGACCTTTGGTTGGGGGCCGGTTTTTGGGGGCCACAAGCCAGGCCCTCCAGTGGAGGATGAAACGGCATCGGCCATGATTAAAAGCGGCCCGGGATCCGGTGAACAATGGTGGTGTTAAACACCAGGAATGCTGATGCTGGGTGCTGCAGAGTCCAACAGATGACGGAGGATTTTTGTTTTCATTAAAAAATAAAAATAAATGAAACCCTTCAGCAGAGCTTTTCAAAGTGCTCTTAGTGTGCTGCATGACACAGTCCCCTTCTCTTTCCATTCTACCCTATGGTCAGACTCTTCTCTTCTGTGTCGCTCCCCTTCTCTTTCCATTCTACCATCTGGTCCAATGCACACTAATGGCCACACCTTGGATGCTCTAATCTTCACTGACATCCCACTCTCTATTCCTCTTACTACCCCACTCTCATGGACCGATCATTCTCTTCTCTCTTTTCACTTGAAGCTCTTTTCTCCTTTAGCAATGGCATGCCCAACACCACCTCCTACCTTCAAGGTCATCCGACCCATGACAAGAGTGTCAGTGGCTGCCTTTGCCTCCACCTACTCTCCTCCTCCTACTTCTGCGGCTGACTCCCATCCTAATACAGCCCTCTCTAACTTTCACCATTCCATCATCAACACTCTTGACATTCTTGCCCCGGTCATGAGGGTCCGACTGAAGCCTGCCAAAAAGTGCATCTCTTGTACGACTCCGATCTGACTGCCCTTAAACGCAAATGCAGAGCAGTGGAACGGAAATGAGGATCTTCAGGTGCACCCTCTGACAAACTGGCCTTCCGCCTTCTTCAAAGGCAATATAGACTCTGCATCCGCTCCAAGAAAAGAGTCTACATTCAAGCCTGCATCTCTGCGGCATCTACTAACACGGATAAACTTTTCAAAGTCTGCAAGGAATTTGCTATCCCTACTGCAGCCGCATCCTCTACTGCACCCACCTAGGCCCTTTGCTCGGCACTGGCTGCACATTTCACCACCAAAATACAGGACATCCTGTCTTCTCTCTTTTCTGCTCCCCCTCCTGCACCAACATCTCTCTGACCTCCTTCGGCCGCCCCACCCCTTTCCCTCTTCTTTCCTCCTTCTCCCCTGTCACACTTGATGAGGTCTCTCGACAAGTCTGAGCTATGAAAGCCTCTTCCAAACAGGGGGACCCCTGCCCCTCCAAAACCATCAAGGACAATATTGATACTCTCGCTCCAGCCTTGGCCGACCTCTGCAACCTCTTTCGCCACTGTAGTTTTCCCTACGCCTTTCAAGCACTCTCTTGTGCACCCTCTGCTTAAAAAACCCTCAGCCGACCCGTCTGTTCCAGCAAACTATCTCCCGATCTCCATCACCCCTTTCCTGGGAAAACCCCTGGAGAAGCTGGCTTTCACTTAACATACCCTACACACTGAATCTGTTGGTTGTCTCTGTGACCATCAGTCTGGCTTTAGAGCATCCAGAGGCACGGAAACTCCTCTTCTGAACACCCGTCCTCATTCTTCTTGACCTCTCTTCTGCTTTCGATATGGTAAACCACAACATCATGATCACCTGTCACCTGATCACCTGTCACTGTGATACTGTGGGCATCACAGATCAGGCCCTGGTGTAGCTCGCCTCCTTTCTCTGATCGGCCCTCCTAGGTAGAACTTGGGTCCTTTCTCTCCTCTATCACTTTCTTTACTTGTTGTGTCCCCCATGGATCTAACCTATCGACCTGGTTTTTCAATATCTACATGGCCCCCTTAGCCCACAGGATCTCTACTTTTACCTCTAAATTTCAGTGTTATGCGGATGACATGCAGCTCTCTTTTAGGCTACCATCAGCCTCCTCCTCCCTCATCTCTGACTGTCTATCTGCAATTCAGTCCTGATGTGCTGCTAACGATCTCTGCCTGAATGCCAGTAAAACAGAGATAGTCCTCATTGGGACTGCTCCCACTTTCACACTGGCCGGCCGGCCTCCCTTGGCCCTGCGTCCTTACCTACCAATGGGGCAAAAAATCTGGGGGTCATCTTTGACTCCACTCTCTCCTTCTTTTCTCACATCTCAGACATCTCCAAAAAGTCCCACTACTGGCTGAGCCTCCTCAGAGGTATTCTACCTTTTTTCACTTTTTCTTTTTTTTTTAAATGTATTTGTTTGTGGTTAAAATAAACCTTTACAATTTACAATTTTAAAACAATTTAAAAGTTCATTTTACATAAAAACAACATCTTGCAAGAGTTGCAGTTAAAACTGTTTGAGTTCTAGATATATACATACAGCGCTCACGGGTGTAAAATTGGTTGAATTGAAAGCGCATTTAATATGTACTAGTACGCATACATGGAAAGATGTTAATATAAGTACAATGCAGCACCCTTTTCCGCGTGGACTTCGCATATTCTTTATATGAACTATAATTGTTAAGTTGCCCCAAAGTACGTACCCAATATCTCTCCAAGAGTTTGTGTTTGACATATCATGGTCTTGTACATAGGTCTGTAGTAGTGACCATTAAGTCCTTGAGGATACACTCCATTCTTTTGTTAAACTGTTTAAGCGAGCCTGTGCCATTAGTTAACATTGTTAGTTGTAGCCCTTGGTATAGTGAGTTGTTTGGGGACTCTAAGAATTTCAAATAGTTTGCTAGGGCACGCCACTCTGCCCTGCACAATAGCGATATTAATCCGAACTTGTGGCGGATAACACAGTTGGAAATTGAAGGTGCGAAATGTAGTGCACTTTTTAGTAAGGACCCTTGAATAATGTCAAGTTGTTTGCTGAGATCTGCTAAATACAAATCAAGTGTGTAAAATAGTACAGCTTCTGCTTTTAGTAGTAAGTAATCTCAACAGTATTAATGAGAATTTGTAAAGTTTCACATATACGATCTTCATCTGTGATTGTAGTGGCCTAGCCTAAGTCTAAACGTTAATTCCAATATTTCATAGATGAGACATTGCTCATATGATGCCCTAGATAATTATCTCTGTGCTTTCAACAATGCTCACTCCTCTGAGTTTCCATTGATGTTTTTTCTTATCTTTTTCCCTGCTTTAAATATCATTGTGCGTGTTTTAGTAGAATTTGAGCTGAGATTATGGGAATAAGCAAAAGCCTCAAGCTGATTTAATTTTGCCTGTAACCCAGATGGTGTCAGGTTTAGGAGGAGAATATCATCGGCGAATGCCAGCCAATGTAGGCGTATGGAGCCAATCCTAACAGCATACATCCCTTCTTTGTCCCATTGATGTTCGAGGTCACACAGATCAAGGTTGAAGAGTGTGGCTAGGTTGCATCCCTGTTTTAGCCCTAAATATGTTCTAATGGGTTCCGTGAGCCCTTTCGCGAGTAAGCTTGACCTGATAGGCTGTATGATTGTGTACCATTGCAATCCAATATATCAAGGTCTGCGTGATGCCTAATTTCCTCATTTTGTCCCAAAGCACGTTCCTAACCACTGTATCAAAGGCCGCCGTCAGGTCAATGCAGGCTAAGTATACGGGGCATGTTTCTTTTTTCTTGGTGCCTTCTAGTAGATGGGACATAATGGTTGCATTTAGTACTGTGCTCATCCCGGACCTAAATCCAGTTTGCGACTTCGACAAAATGGAGTGCGTGCGCAGGTGTTTTTCTAATTCGTGAAGTAGCCAGATAGCAAAAATCTTTGGCAGCGGCATTGATTAAGGAGAAAGAGCAGACATTTTCGGCATTTGTGCGATAGCCCTTTTTGAATATGGGCACAATGGATGAGGACCCCCATTCCTTAGTAGTACTGCCAGCTGCATTTTGAGTATACCTGCCCAAAGGGCTTGGTCTGCCCTATAGACACAGTGCAGAATGCCATCGGTCCCAGTAGCTTTTGAGTGTGTCAACTTGGTAATTGCCCATTCAATATCAAATACTGACCAGTTAGTGCTGTGGCTATCAAGTCCTCTTATTAGTTGAAAGTTTTTATCAGCGAAGCGTATGGGTAGTTGGAACTTTTTGGCTATATAATTCACCCAAACCTTGGCAGATATGTTACTCTCAATTGTTAGTATGCCCTTCGAGTTTGCTTTCGCAATTGCCAACCATATTGATCTTGTGTCGCGTTTGCAAATAGATCTGATGAGTTCAGTTCTTTTTCGTGTATCTAAGTATCTGTTCAGCTTTAATTTTGTTCTGATTTAAAAAAACAGATCCCGCAAGTATATAAGAGTACTGTGCATTGGTCACTTGAACTCTGTTAAGTGCTCTCAATTCTTTGTTCCTACTGCGTTTAAGCAATTTAATGCTGTTAAATTCATGAGTGTTATTAGGTGTCCTTATAGCCTGCTTGTTCTTAAGACAGACCAGGGCAGCCTTGACTATCTCAGTAATGCGTGCATCAATTAACACTGGATGTGACATAAGAAGTATTCTGTCGTTATAAAAATTCTTCAGTGCCATGAACACTATAACTACCAACTGATTACATAGCGATAGATTCCATTGTAGTTCGGTGTTTCCACAAATGGTTTCTGGAAGTTGCAGAAGTGTGTCTACAGCACGATCTACAAAGGGTGAGACCAGTGGATAGCTGGATGGGAGCATGATCGCCCAAAGTAAGTGCGTGTATTTTAACTAAGTCCACTTGCTGCACGAGTGCTTCTGATACCACAAAATAGTCTATCAGGGATGTGGCCTCCCCGCGAGCCAATGTATAATTGGGACCACTCTCTGAGAATTTGACAAAAGTCAGGTCCCAGTCTTCTAAGAATGCCTCCCATTTCGCGCCTCTCATTCTCGCTTTCTTTTTCCGCTCTGGAATGACACTTTTGATCTGTCCACTAGTGTTGAGGCACTGCGAGTTAAAATCGCCTGCCATAATTATTTGATATTCGGAGTTGTGGATGAGCGTTTTAACCAGACGTTGATCTAGTTCATCGAACATCTCATCTAGTTCTTGTTTCAAAGGATTCCAATACAGGGTGATCAATAGTTTAGGTCTCCGTACATTCACCCTTAGATTCAGATTTATTGCAAGTACGTGATCGGATGAGTGCATTGTTTGATGTGTGCAGTTTGTTATTACTGATTGCAATTGCCAGGCCACCTATGGGGCGGCCTTCAGTTGGTTTGGTGGCATGGGAGCAATACGTGGTGTATCCCTGAAGCTCGAGTAGGGCTGTTTTCATGGTTTCTTGTATAAAAATGATTGCTCTGGATTTAGACATGTCAGGAGAAGCCACCCATCCGTAAAGGTTATGATAACTGCATGCATTCCAGGATATGATCTGAAGTACATTATCTGTTTAGTATTAGGAAGCATTCTTATCAGGGTTTGCATGAAGCATGGTTCTTAGTAAGGGTTCAGTAAGGGTTCAACCCAGGCTAGTTGCTTTTTGCCACCAGCAATCGCAAGAAGTTGCAAGATGCAAAGTTCTTCGTCAGGCGTCCCACCAATTACATTTAGGTTTGAAACCGCCTTCACATTGAGTTCAAGCCCTGGGAGTTGCAAGAATTTGTTCTCAAGTGATTTGTCATTAAATGTGTGTAGCGTCAGCAGATGGTAAATAGCAGATCATTCTTCGATTATTTTGCCTGGAAATTGAAATTCTATCAAAATCCTTACTAGTAAGATTTCTTAGGGGGGAATTCTTGAGATCAGTTGCAACAAGAAGTGGCGATTGATTCTTGCATCTCCCACAGCTTTTGCATTCCCTTCTAGACCAATGATGTTAAGGTCAATACTTGTTCCTCTTTTCCACCGACCTCATGGCACTCTGCATCGCCCTTCGTGGGGCCACCAAGATCACTTTTATCATTCGTTACGGATATGGATGGAGTTTGAGTGTTTCCAACTTTGATACTGCTCGTTCCCACTGCGGAGCCTGTACCACTACTCTTGTCCACTACCATTTACCATAACATCGGTAATACAGTTAAAGCCATTAAACCCCTCTGTCCCATCGATTGTCTTATAGGGCAGCCTGAGTTCCTTTAATAGCACCTCAGATTTGACACTGCCACTTTCTAGTGCTTGTTTCAAAAGGTCCATAACGATTGCAATTGAGTTATTACTGCCTGCATGCGATGCATGTGGGCACGTGTTTTCTACAGTGCCTATGCTTGGGCATTTTGGTGGGCCTGCAAGGTGATGCGCCTGGGTGGGTTCAGCTATTATTGATAGTCCCGTGTATTTACCAGGACCACTAGTAGAGCCAGAACCCTTTTTTGGAAATATTGGGTTAGAGTTTCAGATCCTTTGCTACAGGCCTCCGTGTAAGTTCTTCCTTTATTCACACAATTATTTTCTGTGTCAGTGGTTACAATGCATGTATTCTCATTAGTTTCCACTTTATCGACCTTTACTTTACTTGTCGCGGCCGTCTTTGACTGTATTCTACTTTCTATTTGAAAGAAGTTTTTCATGTTAGTTTGGTTGTTTGAAGTATCTAGCGTGTGCGCGATGCAAGTTTTTAGAACAGTTACATCCACAGGCTTGCGTACCGTTACCAAGGGCCTTGGGTTTTATTACATTTTTGCTAATTATTGGAAGTGTTAAAGTGTTGCTTGGTACTTGCAGGGTAAGTTTGAGAGGTAGCAGATGTACTTGACTTTCTTTGTTCAATTGCTCCAACTCAATAGTGTCCACCTCACTATTCTCTTCTAAGGTATTCAGTGTGTTGGGATTATTTTTTAACATCTGCCGCCGTTCTTCGCCGCTCAGCTCTTTTAATGGATTTCAGCTGCATTTTCTTTGTTCGCCGTGAGAGGAAGCCAACTTTTTTTTACCTAGGGGTTCTAGAGGAAGCCTCATCTTTCTCCATCTGGTCAATAATATTAGTAAGAGCGTAAGGGCTGTCAGCCGTTCCGTTCACTTTCCAGGGTGATTGCTGGATCGCTGTTTCACTTAGCCTTGCCATGCAGTGTTTGATCTGACCTATGTCGCTGCTCATCTTAGAAATCTCAGATGACAGCAACTCAACGCTTTTTCTCAGGGCATCTGTTTTGTGAGGTATAGGTATTCTGGGTAATTTGAGGAGGCAATGGGTCCCTTTTTCCTTAGATTTCCTCATACCAATATTAGAAGGTGATGATGTTATAGTAGTTCCTGTAGATTTGTGTGTGCCACTACATGTTTCTATCGCAATTACGAACCCCTCCAATCGGTTTATTTTAGAGAGGATGTCGTGCGTTGCATGTTTCATTTCTCAGATCTCCAGATGGATATAGTCATGCCCTTTGTCTAGGAGGTCTAAGATGCGTATTATAACTGGAAATGGATTTGGCCTGTCATCGTCAGAAGGTGATGATTGATGCTCATCAAGTTCCTTATCCTTGGCTCCCAGTTCGTCACCCTCTGCCCGCTGGACATTAAATGCATCCCAGATTACTTCTATATTGCATGCAGGGTTTGTCTTTTCCTTCTGCTCAGAAGGGCTGAGATCCATTAATCTGTTTGGTTTCAGGTGAAAGGGGCTTGTGCTACATGCAACTGATTTGTTGTACGTTACTTGATTTCCAGTGTTACGTGGGATCAAAGGGGTTAATAGCCGTATCGTACCAGAGCCCTGGTACTCTCTAGGCGGGACTATTGCAACAGGCTCTTTCTCAATCCTCCTACTTCTACTCTCCAACTCATCCAGAACAGAACCGCAAGACTTATCCTTGGCCTCAATCCCCCAGGAACTGCATCTCTCTGGCGCTGAAATACCTCCACTGGCTCCCTGTGGCTGTTAGGATCAAGTTCAAGGCCCTCTGCATAGTTCAGAAGGCTTTCTGGTGCCGGGGCACTATTTTGATGCCTGTTCCGAGGTATGTTGCTACTTCAATGCAGGCTTCATTGTACGCTTCAGTTGACATTGCAGTATCTTCATATGTCAGTGAGCACTGACACAGAAGAAGAGGAAGAGCATTGTCTACTTCTGCTCTCCGAGGTTTCAGGTGAAAGGGGCTTGTGCTACATGCAACTGATTTGTTGTACGTTACTTGATTTCCAGTGTTACGTGGGATCAAAGGGGTTAATAGCCGTATCGTACCAGAGCCCTGGTACTCTCTAGGCGGGACTATTGCAACAGCCTCTTTCTTAATCCTCCTACTTCTACTCTCCAACTCATCCAGAACAGAACCGCAATACTTATCCTTGGCCTCAATCCCCCAGGAACTGCATCTCTCTGGCGCTGAAATACCTCCACTGGCTCCCTGTGGCTGTTAGGATCAAGTTCAAGGCCCTCTGCATAGTTCAGAAGGCTTTCTGGTGCCGGGGCACTATTTTGATGCCTGTTCCGAGGTATGTTGCTACTTCAATGCAGACTTCATTGTACGCTTCAGTTGACATTGCAGTATCTTCATATGTCAGTGAGCACTGACACAGAAGAAGAGGAAGAGCATTGTCTACTTCTGCTCTCCGAGGTTATGAATCTTCATTTCAGCCACACACAGGACGGAGCATTGATTAAGTGATTTATTGAAAATAACTTGCTGCTAGCTGCACCACACAACAGAATAATCCCACGGCTCCATGCTATTATATATATATATTTGCATTATGATCTGGTTTACAATCAAAACGTTCACAAATACACGTACAATATATACACTTACCTAATACAAACATAGCTGGACCACATGAGTCCCTGGCAATCTCAGTGCTCTTTGCCATGTTGTGCAAACAGTACTGTGAAAGCAGCTAAGGAAATAGACCAGAAGTCCCAAAGGGACAGTGCACTTTGCCGTGCTGTACAACAACACGGCAAAGAGCACTGTGATTGCCAGGGATTTGTGTGGGCCAGTGTTGAAGGGTTAGCCCCATAAACCACTAGACCCGAGTTCGAGTGCCAGCCCGCCCGCCTGCCTACCTGCCTTTTTCCTGTGCGTCAAATATTGTTCTCTTTTTTTAAAACAAAATTTGAAGCACGAGAAAAAACACAGGCGGTATTCAACTCGGGTCAAGTGGTTGAAGGTGCTAAACCTTCACCACAGTACGACACGAGTCCCTTTGAGAGGCATGCAACCACACCCTGTTAAATAAACACAACTTGTTTCCCACGTTCCTTCCTCGCAAACAGATCTATGAGAGTTTTCTCACCTTTAGCCGCGGCTGACCCAGCACATGTCCCTTGTGGAGTCCCACAAGGTTCTTGTGTATCGCCCACGTTATATAACGTGTTTACCAAACCACTCTTTGCTATTCTTGATTATCTGGGTGTCTCATACACAAATTATGCGGACGACACCCAGATACTCATCCCTATCACTGGTGACTATGGGCCTCATTACGACCCAGGCGCTATTGGTTTAACGGCGCTGTAAACGGTTGCAACGCTGCTAACCTATTAGCGCCTAATTACGAGATCCTTTTGCGGGACCCAACCTTAACGGCTGGTGTAGACCAGCCGTTAAAGTAGGAACCCGCAAAGGGACCTTGGTGCTAATTACGGTGCCACAATTTGCGCCTTCCCCATTCCCATTGAGCCCTACGGGGCAAAAATGGGAATGGGGAAGGGCCATGGAGGAAGGGGGAATTACCGCCCCGCCAACTTTGTAATGGGGGTGGTAATTCCCCCTTTCTCCATGGTTGAGTCGGTAACTTACCGGCATGGACTATGGTGCTAATCGCACCATGGTCTTCCGCCAGGGTCGTAATGAGGCCCTATGTAACCGATGCCAACGCACTCAACTCAGTCTACTCTGTCATCCAGGCCTGGACGGCACACCACGGGCTCTGCCTCAACGATGAAAAAACTGAGTTACTCATCCTAGGATCTCCGTCTAAACTCCTGAAACTAGACCCCAAATACACCTCATTCGATATCGATGGAAATGTTATTAAAATGTCCAACGTTATGAAAACACTAGGAATTTACCTTGACTCCACCCTCTCTCTCAATAGACAAACTAACTCCGTAGTTTCAGCATCATCGTACACCTGTAAACTTATTACAGCTTGTCGCCCATTCCTGACAACGGACAACTGTCTGATATTAGCCAGAACCCTCATCATGTCTAAACTCGACTATTGTAACTCCCTGTACCTAGGGACCAGTCACAGAAACCTCGACAAACTGCAGGTCTACCAAAATAATGCCATCAGGCCAGCTCTGAACATTCCTAGGCGTACTCCCATCTCATCTACAAGGCGTAATATACACTGGCTACCCATTACACTGCGCATCGCTCTCAAAACACTTGCTCTTACCTACAAGGCACAGAACAATGCTGCACCTGCTTACTTATCCTCACGCTTCACACAACGCACAGCATCTAGACCTCTGAGATCGGCACAGGCACACACACTAACCATCCCAAGTTTTAAGCTTCAGTCAACCAGGGGCTCTAGCTTCCCAGTCCTGGCCGCTAAGCTGTAGAACTCCCTACCTAACGATCTCAAGGACATGCCTGACTTCCAATCGTTCAAAATAATCCCAAACGATGGCTTCACGAACAGGATGCCCCCACCTTGTAAATCTTGTCACGGTCACTGCTACAGACCTTGCACTGTATATACTGTATATTTGACTTTGCCAGCCTTATACTATCTTCTAATCTATGTTCTCTTTCTATGTAAATATGTCTTCAATGTGTAACATGTAACTTTCTGTGCAATACTTTTCTGTAACCACCTTTCCAAACATGCGCCCTGATGCCCTTGGGCAGGGTGCGCAATACAAATAATAAAAATACAAAAATACAAATACGTTTACAGGACAGGGAGTCCTGTGAATGCCCTCCTAATACAGTAAACCAACGCTTTTCAGCATAATTATTTTGCTCAAAAAGTGTTTGCTGTATTAGGATTGGCATTCATAGGACTGCCTGTCCTGTGAACGTGTGTTTGCATTCTCTGCTCTCGGGCAGTAACAAGCTCAAGCTCCCACTAGGGGGCTCCTGTTTAATTACTGCAGAGAGAGCAGAGAATTAAAGAAACGGATAATACTGTTTCTACTGTGATAGACCTGAGGGTATCCTGACAACTACTCCCCTTAGATCCTCTTCTCACGAGGCCAGGGAAAGGCCATTGCTTTTGGATCCTGGCCCTGGGGGTGGCGATGCGAGGGAGTATCACGTGGGTGGAGGGTCATTGGGGATTGGAGGGAGGATTTCCACAGGCAAGACATGGAATTCCCCTTTTTCGAATGAGAACTACCCTCCCCATACCCCTGATTTTATAGGCTGTTGTAATCCCTCTCCCCTCAATTACTCTAATTCTTTTCCCTCTAGTGCTGGGACAAAGAAGAGGCGACTAGGCGTAATGCACACTAACAGATCCTTTCACCATCCTAGTACTGAAACGAGGAAGAGGCCTGTAGCCTGGAGACTCACATCTGCAACCTGTTAAACAGTGGCAGGTGTATAAAAGGTGGAGTTGGAGAGAACAAAGAGAGACCAGCAGACAGACCTGCAGAAGGAGAAATCCTGCAGAGAACGAGGCAGCTGAGGGTGGTCCTGTCGGGAAACCAGGACGCTGACGCAAAATGAAGGAAACTGTGGTGCCGGGGCCTGGAAGGGCCATGTGAAGGCCACAGCATTGGTAGCCTCACTGATTGGTGCCTGCATTAGGAGCTGCGGACCAGTATACATTTATATTTAAATGGAGGGATTAATAAATAAAATAAATATCATATTATAAGTTACCAGCAGTGTCCGCAGGATGCGAGCTGAGCTGCCGGCAACCCACAGAGAGAGAAGCGAACTGCGAGCGGGGCTCGCCATCCACAGTGGAAGCGTACGTGGAGCAGAGCAGGTGGTGACAGCCACCCAGAGGAGACGCCGGAGACTGGTGAGTGAGGAAAAGGGATCACTCGAACCGGACCGCTCCTGGGGCTTTTACGTGGCACAAATGGAATGCTGAATGAACAAGAATTAAAGTGCAAGACACAGTGAACCAAATGAAATGGTTTTCGATGAATACTGCAAAGTGTGAGCAAACAAAAACTGGAACTTATTGAATACCGAACTGAATGAGAGCTTTTGGTGAGCGACGACAAGTTGGTGTGAAACGCAAATACCATATATTGCAAGTTAAGAGTGAATCTGATGAAAAGCAATATCAAGCAAGAATGGAACATTGCTAAAGAGTGTGAGAGCAATGTGGTGAAGGGAAAAGATCACCACAAAGTTAACTGTATAACTGAGCTCATTTTGGAAAAGCCCTGAGAGTGGCAAAGAGTGAAACACGTTGTGGCAAAGCCAGAAAGCTGGCAAAGAGAGCCAGCCAAGTGAGTGTGAACCAGAAACTCAGGGGCAGTTACAGAAGAACCTGTGTGGGCAGGCAAGCCTAGGGTGACCAGTTGCCTGACCTGTGATGGGTGGACCATGTGGTCCGACAACTGCGCCTAGACCGGCTATACCCTATCTGTGAAAGCCACGGGAATATACAGAAAGTAATTACAAGTGCCTGAAAATGATTCATGAAGTGAAGCAAAAGAAAGCAATCTATAGGCACTGTCAATACCTAGAAGGAGTAAACAGTAAACCCTGAGAGACTGATGTTAAGTATAAGTTGGTGAGCTAAGCAGGCTGGTGTCTCCTGAGACTCATTTTGAACTGTGGTGTTTTCTTGAGGAAAGGAACCCCAAGATGTCGTTTTGGAAATGTGTTGTCTTCTTGGTGAAGGGAACCCCGAGATTCCTTTTGAGACTTTGTGGAAATGCCTTGAATTTGGGGAAGGGGAGCTGGAAAATAAGCCCAGAGCTGGAAGAAGTTCAGAACTCTTTTTGGAACACTGTTTCTTTGGTTGCTAATATCCCAACACATTAATTAACTTTAGTTGTGAGGTCAAGTGTAGGTTTTGGACACAGACAGACTTTTAAGTGGAACTTTCTAACTCAGACTGTCCTTAGTTTCTTTAGGTAGAGAAATCCCACCTTAGCATAGGGCAAGTTACGCCTTCACCCATCCTGACATTTAAGGTAATAAACCATTGTTATTCAACTTTCAATCTGTTGTCTGTCTTGCTTCATGTTGCCTTCACACTACATACAAAATGATGCCCACAAGTCCTTGAAAAACAGGACTGTACAGCAGATTTACTGCTTATTTTACATAGGAACTTTTTTAAAAAATGTTAATGTATATATTTTTTGTTATGGGCAATATTTTTAAACGATACCATTTTTGAGAGAACTTCCCCTTTAAGGCGGCTGAGATCCTCCTTATTAAGGCCATGAAATCTTCCACTTGTTCCACTGAAAATAATGTTCTAAAAAGCGATAAAATCCTTCTGATAAAAGGTCAGGGCAACACAGTCTTGGATTTCATGGGGATTGTATGTATTTCTTGTCTATGTTCGCCCTACAGTGCTACCAGTAAAGATTAGGCAAACCAAACGCACATGCGATTGAGTTCCACGTCTATTTTCATGACACTGTCTTCAATTGTTTCTGTTCCTGGGGGAGAGTTTCCACCTCCCCGACTCGATGACTTGCATAGCGACTTGCTGGCATTTGTCCTTGTGAGTTACATGGTTTTAGGTGTTCCTCTGCAACCATGTGAGCGTCCTACTCTGTACTTCTCATGGTTGCCATGCTGTCCCTTCTCACGGATGTCACCACAGGAAGTAATTTGGATTGTCCACCCCAGGCCGAATTCAAGGGTGAAGTTGTACCCTTATAGATTGACCCATTTCGAGGGGATTGGGTCCTCCGACGTATTCCATATCTATGACAGGTAATGTCCACGGCTGTGCTGCTTCGGAAAATCTTTGGCATTTGCGTCCTGCATCAATGACGTCGATGCGCCCTCCCCGAGGACCTCCTCCGACAGCCGACGTCACCCGATGTGATAAGTAGGAATGCACGACGCCCATAGCCTCAGTTCTGTTTTTTCCGCGAACGTGTTCGCTTCGTGAATCTCGGTACACCTCGACTCGTTGGAGTTTGCTGTTTTCTATTCTCGGTTCGTTGAACCTGTTCGGTTTGTTGTGAAGACCTGTTCGTGGCGATGTCTTTCTCGTCTTCAACCCCGCGTCCGGGCTTCAAGAACTGCGGGGACTGTGGGTCCAAGATGTGGTCACGGACTCGGACGACACCTGCCTCTGGTGCCTCGGGGAGGCCCACGATACTGACCACTGTGACGACTGCCAGTCGCTCACTGTAAAGTCCTTGCGGGAACGCAAGAAGAAGCTGTCGGTAGGCCGGGTGTCTAAGCCCCGGAAGTCGAGGTCTGCGGGGCTTTCGACGGATGACTCGAGGGGCGACTCTCTGCGTCATCGTCGGAAGTCCGGTGGGTCTCCTTCCAGGAGTCTGTCTCGCCACTCCTCTGCCTCTTCGAGGCATTCCAGGAAGCGCCGGCATAGGTCGCCTTCCCCGTCCTCTTCCGAGGACTCCACCCGTCGGCAGGTCGCTTATCCCTCCATGCAAGCGACACTGGAGGAATGGGCTTCCTTCGGGAAGCAGATGCTAGCGATTCTTGAATCGCAGGGCACCGGTCCGTCGGCGCCTCCGAGTGGGGCAGGTCGGCACCGGTCGAGAGACACCGCTCGTCCGCCTTCGGGCTCGGGTGGTCGGCACGGCTAGCGGGAGAGGTCCCGCTCGGACAAGGGTAGCCGTTCTCGCCATGCCGTGCCAGGTCCCGGTCCTCGACGTGCTCGAGACCGTGTGATCCTGTGCCGCCGTCGAAGAAGACGTCGACGCCTGTGGCGCCGAGGTCATCGATGATTTCTCTCGAGGCTCTGCCTCCGAGGGGGTCGTCGACGCCGTTGGCGCCTAGGTTGTCGAGAGACACGCTCGGAGCTCCGGCTTCGAGGACTGTGTCGACGCGCCGATGCTGGCGGCGCTGCAGCCGACGTAGATGCCGATTCGCTCGTCGTCAACACATTTTCTGTCGGCGCCAACTCGTTCGGCGCCATCGATGCCTTTTCTGTCGACGACGGTGCCGATTCGTTCGGCGCCCTCAACGCCTTTCGAGGCGGTGGTGTTGGAGGGGCCCCGTGGCACGGAGTTTGCCCCTAGAAAGGCTGTGGCTAAGGTCCGGCACTGCTTTGGTCCACAGAGGTCTTCTCTCCCCGCCTGGAGTACATTTCAGAGGGTGATGAAGGCTCTGATGGCGGCCTGGTTACAGTTCCAGATGACCTTATCTCGGGCCATAGCCAGTTTGATGACCTGAGGCAGTCGCTGCATGATGCCAGTGGACTGGACACCTCTCCGGAGGTGGAGTTTTGTCGGCCGGAGCCTGGCACTCATGATTCTTCATATCGGCGCCTTTTGTCTCGGGTTACTGAGGGGAGTTCGTTCAGGATGATCTCACGGACATCCTTGATCTCGGTCCACCCACTGACCCGGTTTTGCCTTTTCATATGGCTCTGCAGAGAAGGGTGGCGGTGGCTTGGACTGCTCCGGAGAGTCTCCCGGCAGTGGGCAAGTCTTTATCGCGAAAATACCGTCCAGCCAGTAGCGACCCCTGCTACTTGTCTAGGTACCCCACCCCGGAGAGTTTGGTATTGCAGGCGGCTACGGCCCCGGCAAAGCAGGCATCGTATCCTACCATCCCTCCGGATAGGGACGACAAACGTTTTGACGGCTGGGCGAAGAAAGTGTTTTCTTCGGGGGGTATGACTCCATATGTGCCTTGTCTTGTTGCACACACACTCTGTGGAACTGTGTTGCATTAGCGGCTGATCATATTCCCGAAGGGGACGAACGGGATGGTTTCCTTGCTATGGTTCATAATGGCAAGGATGCTATGTGTGAGGCCGTTCAGTCGGGTTTGGACTTGGCGGATTGTGTCAGCCGGTCCATGGCGGCGAGCACTGTAATGCGCAGGTTTGCGCGGTTGCGGAAGTCTGGGTTCGCTCTTGATGTGCAGTCCCGGCTCCTCAACATGCCTTTTGACGGTGAACACCTTTTTGGCAGCAAGGCTGACGAGAGCCTTGAGAGGTTGCAGACCTCCAAAGCTGCAGCGAAGTCGTTGGGCGCTGCAGTTCGCCAACCTCCGCCTTTTCGTCCTAGGGGACAGCAATGGAGGGGAGGTTCCTTTCGCTATTACTCATCCTTCAGTAAAGCGAGGGGAGCTAGCAGTCAAAGAGGCCATCGTAAGAGTGCCAGATGTGGAAACAAAGGCACTCGAGGTGCCAAGGCCGCTCGGGCAGTTGCCTCTTTGCCCTCAGGCAACGCCGCAGCCGCTACCACTCAGTCATGAGGCCAGGTACCATGGTTCGCCGGTTGGGGGAAGGCTGGCGCAGTATCTTGTAGAGTGGCAAGCCATTACTTCCTTTTCGGCAGAGGCCTCATGACAATCCACCAGGGAACCTCTCTTTGAAGTGTCCGGATCCGCTCCTTGCGCAGGAAATTCAAGCCCTGCTGGAGAAAGGCGCCATAGAACTGGTGCCCGTAGCGGAGAGGAACAAGCAATGGTATTCCCCTTATTTTTTGATTTCGAAGAAAGACGGGGATTGAGACCCATCATGGACTTGCGCGGTTTGAACAAACTCCTCAGGAAGGACTAGTTCAAGATGGTGACTCTTTCTCAAGTCCTCCAGGCCCTTCAACTTCAGGACTGGTTGGTGTCTCTCGACCTCAAGGATGCTTACTTCCATGTGCCGATCCATCCCAAGCACAAGAAGTACCTGAGGTTCGCGGTTGGCGACTCACACTTTCAGTTTCGGGTCCTGCCGTTAGGATTGACCTCCGCCCGAGGGTTTTCACCAAGCTCATGGTGGTGGTGGCAGCGCATCTCAGGAAATGGGGGATTCACGTCTACCCCTACCTGGACGATTGGTTGATCAGGGGGAGCTCTCCCGAGCAAGTCCTGGATCATCTGTCCGTCACCTGCCACTCCCTTCACAGGCTGGGCTTCTCCCTCAATTTAAAGAAGTCCCATTTGACACCAACGCAGCGGCTCCAGTGCATCGGAGCAGTGCTTGACACGTCCCTGGGGAAGTGTTTTCCTCCTCAGGAGAGGGCTCTTCACATTCAGCAGATGGTGCACAAGTTTCAGCATGCCCAGAATCTCCCAGCATCTGAATTCTTGAGACTGCTCGGCCTCATGGCATCCTGCATTCTTTTGGTGCCAGAGGCTCGTCTGCGGATGAGATCTTTGCAGTGGGCACTCAAACTCCAGTGGTCTCAGTCCTCCGGCAGGCTGTCGGACCCTGTTCAGGTGCCGCCCTCGGTAGCCCGGTTCTGTGGTGGGCCGTCGAGGGCAATCTGATGAAGGGGGCCCCATTTTGGCTGCCCTGGCCGGAGGTGACGATCTTGACGGACGCCTCTCTCACGGGATGGGGAGCTCATGCCAACGTGTTGACAGTCAGCGGTCGTTGGTCTCCGTCGGAATCCAGACTCCATATCAATCTGTTGGAGCTGAGGGCCGTCAGGCTAGCCCTGAAGGATTTTCTGCCGACTGTGCGCGGAAAGAGTGTCCTGATTCTAACGGACAACACGGTGGCCATGCACTACCTCAACAAAAAGGGGGGGGGCAGGGTCACTTCCGCTGTGCAGGGAGGCGATGCAGCTCGAGTTCTGGGCCATCCAGCAGGAAGTTTCGATCTCAGCGGTTCATCTGGCCGGAGACGAAAACGAGACGGCGGACGCTCTGAGCAGGCAGAGCGCGATCTCTCACGAGTGGGAGCTGGCTCAGGAGATTCTCCTGGAAATCTTCGCCCTTTGGGGGACCCCTCAAGTGGATCTCTTCGCCTCCAGTGTCAACCGGAAGTGCAAAAGGTTTTGCCTGCAGGAATTTCCTCCAAAAGGAGCCTTAGGAGACGCGTTTGTGGTGGAGTGGTCATTCCCACTGCTGTACGCATTTCCTCCAGTCACCATCATCCCGCAAGTGTTGCGGAGGTTACGGAGGTTCGGTTCCCAGATGATCCTAATTGCTCCGGCATGGGCCCGGAGGACGTGGTACCCGGACCTTCTAGACTTGTCCATCTGCCCTCCACGTCGTCTTCCCTACCGAGACGATCTGCTCTCACGGGAGGGGGGTCAGGTTCTCCATCTAGAGGTCAGATCCCTCAATCTTCACGCTTGGCTTCTGAAAGGTTGAGGGATAAGGATTGGGACCTCCCTGAAGACGTGATGGAGGTGTTGCTCTCGGCCAGGCGGCCGGCAACTAAGTCTCTGTACCGTTGCCGTTGGAGAAAGTTCTGCGACTGGTGCAGAGTTCAGAATGTGGATCCTTTTGAATGTGACATTCCCATGGTTCTGTCTTTTTTGCTTTCTTTGGCCCACAGGGGCTTGCAAGTGGGGACCATTAAAGGATGCCTGGCGGCGCTGTCCATATTTAAGCGCTCGTCGGAAGAGTGTTCCTATTTTAAGATTCCTTTAATTTCGCAGTTTTTGAAAGGGCTCACTAATGTGTTCCCTCCGTCACCTTTTTTGGTGTCAGGTTGGGATTTGAACCTTGTTCTTAAGTTTCTTATGGGTGCTCCGTTTCAGCCTTTACATTCTTGCCTTTTGAGACTGTTAACTCTGAAAACGGTGTTTTTGGTTGCGGTTACTTCCGCTCGCAGAGTGGGTGAGTTACAGGCACTTTCATTTAAGCCACCCTTCACTGTGTTTCATACGGACAGGGTTGTCCTTAGGGTTCGTCCTTCTTTTCTTCCGAAGGTGGTTTCGGAATTTCATTTGAGCCAGAAGGTTGTTCTTCCGGCGTTCTATCCTCCTCCACATCCTGGTAAGGAAGAGGAGAGGCTCCATAGGCTTGATCCTCGGAGAGCGTTGAGCTTTTATATTTCGCGCATGTCCCGGGTCAGAGTGGACGATCAACTTTTCATTGGTTACGCTGGAAAGCGTTTGGGACAAGCTGTGACGAAACAGACTTTGGGCCTCATTACGAGTCCGGCGGTAACCGCAGCGGTAAAACCGCCTGGTTACCGCCGGACTCATATTACCATTCCGCCTCCGTGATTCCCGGAATTACCGGGGCATTACAACCCTGGTTTTCCGGGAATCACGGAGGCGGAATGGTGTAAATCCCCATTCCCATTGAGTCCTCTGGGACTCAATGGGAATCGGGATCATGGAAACACCGGCAGCATCTCGTAATGCTGCCGGTGTTTCCTCGTCCGCCTGCATGCGGGAGGTGTTAAACCTGCCAGGTCAGACCTGGCCGGAACATCACCTCCCGCCTGCAGGGGTCGGGATCAGGCGGTCCGGAAACAACGGTGGCGGCGGGTTTACCACCACCGTTATTTCCGGACTGCCAGGGTCGTAATGAGGCCCTTTTTCTCGTTGTATTATTTTAGCTATCTCCGAGTGTTACCGCTTGGTGGGTAAGGACCCTCCGGCTGGCTTGCGGGCCCATTCTACCAGAGGAGTGGCTGCGTCACCTATTCGTCACATCTGTGATGCAGCCACCTGGGCTTCAGTACATACTTTTGTACGTCACTATTCCCTTGATTCCATCAGAGGGTAAGATCTGGCCTTTGGCAAGGCAGTTCTCTATTTTGCAATTTGATTGGGCATGCTAAATTTGTATTCTAAATTCTTTCCCACCTCCTTGCTTGGTACTGCTTTGGGAGTCTGTCATAGATATGGAATACGTCGGAGGACCCAATCCCCTCGAAGAACAAGTTACTTTCTTACCTGGTAACGTTCTTTCAATGGGATGGTCTCTTTGCGAGGGTGTGGCCCCAGGTTGACCCTTGGAGAAATGTCAGTAGTGACTACTTTGAAGAGTTGCCCATAGCTGTATAAATGAAAGTGCTTGATACCACATTGTATCTCAATAACATCTTCTTTTTCTGTTTGTAGGTATCTTTGTTCTTTTGGAGTAAGGGCACATCTGGTATATGCTATTGTGTGACATTACTTGTCAGAATCTATTTGTGACAGGACTGCTCCGAGTCCGCACAGGTTGGCACCTTGTCTTGAAGAAGACAATTGTATCACAAGATAGTGTCTTTTGTCTTCTGAAATGCTTGTTGAGGATGTTGTATCCATTCCCACTTCTAATGTTTTGTTAGGTCCCTTAGAGGCTCTGTCATTGTGGCTAGCTTTGGGATAAAGGGTCAGCAGTATTTAGTTTCATTCCATTGTTGTTTAAAACGTAGCAGAAATATTCTGATGCGAATTCGAAGTGTTCGCATTGCCTCTATGAATTTTGTGGCCATGCTTTTGGATGTACTCGTATATAGCTTGTAGCCTCTGCAAGTGTGAATCAGTGACTGTGTATACCAGTACTGAGGATGCATTGAGGCCTGTGAGTGCGTTCTGAATAGCGTTTAGGAAGACTTGTGATGCGATCATCTCCAAAATCCAGACTTTAGTTGTACCACAACCCCACGTGGGTGAAGAGTGTGGTAATTGCCTCAATATTTAAGTTTTAGCTGATGGTGTCCAGATTTCAGATCTAGCTTGGACAAGAATCTCAAGCCTTTCAGAAGTTCTAACGTTATCGATGGTGGGAGTTATGTGATGCTCCTGTTTGATGGCACGGTTGGGTTGTTGCATGTCTACGCAGATGCGTACTCGACTGGGTTTGTTTGTTTTTCATGCTATGACAATCAGGGCCTGAAATGTTCTCAATGATTGTTGCTGACTCAAGGTTTTTTAGCTTCTTTTCAACTGGGCGTTGATGGACTGGTTCCTCAGACAGACACACAGGTTCTACTCTTGAATCTATGTGTAGCGTGACAGGCTGGCCTTTGAGGCAGCCTATTCTTGAGAACGTGAGTTTGAACTCCTCAAGGGGCTCCTCTAGGTCTGGCCGATGTAGTTGAAAAGTAAAGTGATTGAGGTGGAGTCCTTCGGCTGCTGTGCAGCTCGGGAATATGCCCAAGCCCACTTCAGCTAGGAAAATCTTCTTTTATGCTGTTTCTGGGATGAATACGCTTCTGAGTGAAATCAGTGTTCTGCTACCGTATGCAAAAAGCAGAACTTTCGTGTTTTAGAGGTGTGGACCGAGTAGAATGAATTTGGTTGAATTCTGAGATAGGTGGCTGCAGCAACACACATGCCACTCTGATTAATACTTTACACTGAGTTGTTTTTGTCTTCCTCTGTTGGGAATCTTGGTGTATTTTAGTGATTTTCTCTTCAGTAGAATCGTGTGTGTTTGGTCTTAACAGTATTCCCAGATTACTATGAACAATGTAGCATTAACCCCTTAAGTGCCAGGCTATTAAGCAAGGACTCACTGAAGATAGGCGGCTGCAATGTGTCTATTATACATTATTCTAATGATCTGTTCAATATTGCAAGTATTATGTGAGCGCCACAGCGCGGGGTCTGATCTAGCCTTTGTGAGTGAAGTAGACCATAATACAATAGTAATAGCCATGCCATGTGTGGTAGGCCGAAGAATGATAATCAGAAAGCAGATGTTGATTTTAGATATTGTAACTTTACCTGAAGTCGTAGGGGTTGGATACATGGCTATCTAACCTAAGGTCACAACTACAACAAATGAGCATCTCTCCATAGAAAACCATTAATAGGTGGAACAGCAGCAAGTCGGGCTCTCGCTGGTTTCAGATACGTGTGTGCTTTACAGGTCTGGGAACAGCAGTAATGCCTTTTTCTTGTGAGTCTCTTTCTCTCCCTGAGACACCCTTTTCTGCAAATAAATCTTTCATAATGATTGCCAACACAAGGTTCAAACATAATCTTAGTCTCCCGGCTAAACCATTCTGTACAACAGAAAAGCTCCACGGATTGGCCCGCCATAAATATCAGAACATCTTTACTTCAGAAGTCCAGTTGTACCCTGCTAACTAAACTAAAAATATTATTCTGGGTAGACTTTTGGAGTGGGTACTTCATATCCGCCAAGAATCTCTGCTTTCCCACATCCTAACCAAGAGCTCACACGTAGTCTTTTTTGTTGAATACTTTTTATTGAAGGTTTAACACAAGGAGAACAAAGAACATACACATTCGAGGGGATTGGGTCCTCTGACATATTCCATATCTATGACAGTAATGCCCACAGCTGTGCTGCTTCGGAAAATCTTTCTGCGTCCTGCGTCGATGACGTCGATACGCTGTCCTCGAGGGCCTCCGTTTAGCCGACGTCACTGGAGGTTATAAGTAGGACGCACGACGCCCGTAGCCTCAGTTCCATTTTTTCCACAAACGTGTTTGCTTCGGAGATCTCAACGCGCCTCGACTCTTCTGAGTACTGTTCTTACGGTTCCTCGAACCTGTTGGTTTGTGAAGTATCATATGATGTCTTCTTCAACCCCGCGGCAGGGTTTTAAGAAGTGTCGGGACTGCGGGTCCAAGATGTTGTTAATGGATTCGCACGACGCTTGCCTCTGGTGCCTCGGTGAGGACCACGATACGGACGACTGTGTGGACTGCCAGTCACTTACTTCGAAGGCCTTGCAGGAGCGTACGAAGAAGCTTTCTGTAGGTAAGGTGACCAAGGCTCGTAAGCCGAGGTCCTCCGAGCTTTCGACGGACGATTCGAGGGGCGACTCTCTGCATCGTCGTCGGTCGAGGCACTCACGGAAGCGCAGCCATTGGTCGCCTTCCCGGTCCTCTTCTGTAACGCTCACCTGACTCCCACGGAGGCGCTGGTCTAGTCTGGGTTGCTGTGGCCTCTTCGAGCATGATGCGCAGAACTCGGAGCACCGACTGAACAGGACCCTTAAATCTTGCTTGTCTGGCCCGTAGGAATATCCTTCTGCAGATGAGAAAGGGGATTAACAGTCTGCAGAATAGTGTGCTTGCTCCTCCCTTCCCCCCCTTCGTTCTTCTCTAACTTCCTCCGAAATCCCTGGTTGAAGCTCACCTTATGGTTTGAAAGGATGAACTCTGCATCCTGCTTCTGGTGCAGGGGCGCATGTTTGTCCAGTTACTTCACTGGTTTTCAGAATGGCACTGGCAAAATCCACTTGACTTTTCCGAGCAGAATGCCGTAAGTATGAAGATTACAAAAGTTCAAGTGTTGAGCCTCCTTTTCTGTTGCCTTCCTAACCTGTGATCTGTCCTTTTATTTCAGGTGCAGAATGAAGGCGATGCGTTGAGGGATTGACTTGCCGATGGTAAACTCAGGTGAGTTAGCGATGGGGGCGATCCCTCTTAATGTCTTTATATTCCTCTAGTAATGTCTTTTGTCCTTTCCCCATAGGGGCCGGGGTGCGGTACCTGCCAACGTAGCGGCGCCGACCCGAAATGAGGAATGATCCACCAACCGAAGACCGGTAAGTGTTATGGCGGAAAATTAAGCTTTCCTCATATGTTCCTTCTGCTCACCTTTTCTCTTCTCTCCCCTAGGCGCAGAGATGTGGCGACCGGTGCAGACAGTCGCGGTGGAGCCAGAAGAACTTCCAAGGACAGGTGAGTGAAGCGCGGCGCTGCAGCGAGCAACGCAGTGCTTTTAAATGAGTCTTTTCTCAGGAACGCTGGTGTGAAGGTTCCGGATGCAGGTAAGAAGTTTGATAAAATTCTTGGTTTTCACCTTTCTTTTCTCTTCTTTCCTTACAGGTTTTTCCAGGATCGAGGCAGGCGTGGCTGGAGACCAGATGCAGGAGCAGACACAGTGAGCGTTCAGCTGCTTGGTTGCAGAACAACGCGAAGCGTGAGCTACTTTCTGGGCGTGGCTTAAATAGCCCCCAAAGTAGTTCCAGGTAAGTATCCTTCCCTGGCCACGCCCGAGTGGCAAAATAGTCCCAATGAAAAAATAGTCCTTTTCAGGTCTCAGGGAGGCCTGAATCTTGCAGCATGGTCTGCATCAGGTAAGTGCACAAAACACCTTCCTTTATGAGCCTGGCGCCAGGACTGATGTCCTACATGAGCCTGGCGCCAACGGCACCAGGACAGAGTCCAAAGAACCCCTATAAGGGGCCGCTGGGCTTTTACCCGGGGGCATGATGCCTGCTCCCGGGGGTGCTGGGCCTGGCGCTCCGGGGGTAGTCATCATGACATCTTCTGAGGACGCCGCCCGTCGACGGGTTGCTTGTCCCACCAAGCATTCGACTCCTAAGGAATGGGCTTCCTTCTGTAAGGAGATGTTGGCGATTTTTTGAATCAGAGGGCTCCGGTCCGTCCGCGCCTCCGAGAGGGGCCTGCCGTGATCGTACTAGAGACACCGCTCATACGCCTTTGGGCTCGGGTGGTTGGCACGATTCGCGGGAGAGGTCCCGCTCAGACAAGGGGAATCATTCTAGTCATGACCATTCCAGGTCCAGGTCCCGGTCCTCGACGCCCTTGAGACCGCGTGAACCTGTGAAGTCTTCGAAGAAGACATCGACACCTGCGGCGCCGAGGTCGTCGATGGACTCTCTCGAGGCCCCGACTCCGAGGACTTCGTCAGCGTCATCGACGGCTAGGCTGTCGAGAGACATGCTCGGGGCTCCGCCCTCGAGGCCTGTGTCGAAGCCGTCGATGCTGTTGGCGCCGCACTCAACGCCAATTCCGTCGATGCCTTTCGAGGCTGTTCTGTCGGAAGTACCCCGTGGCACGGTGGAACCCCCTAGAAAGGCTCTGGCCAAGGCAAAAAATGTCTTTATCCCTTATTCTGTGCCCACATTCCAGCCTCTGGATTATATTTCTGAGGTGGATGAGGGTTCTGAAGATGGGTTGGTTCCTGACACGATACCAGACAACATGCACGACGCCAGTGGTCTGGACACCTGAGCCTGGCACCCATGCCGAGTCCTCGTACCGGCACCTTATGTCAAGGGTCACAGATTAATTGGGGTGGTCTGCGCCACCAGTGGATTTTGTGCAGGATTACCTGACAGATATCCTCGACCAAGGTCCACCGACTGACCCAGTACTGCCATTCCATATGGCCTTGCATAGAAGGGTGACAGCGGCTTGGACTGCCCCGGAGAGTCTCCCAGCAGTGAGCAAGTCTTTGGCGCGTAAATACCGTCCAGCCAGTAACGACCCCTGCTACTTGACCACGCACCCCACTCAGGAGAGTTTGGTGGTGCTGGCGGCTACAGCCCCAGCGAAGCAGGCGTCGTATCCTACCATCTCTCCTGATAGCGACGACAAGCGTTTTGATGGTTGAGCGAAGAAAGTGTTTACTTCAAAGGGTATGGCTCTTCAGGCAGCCAACTCCGTATGTGCCTTTTCTCGTTTCATGCACACTCTGTGGAACTGTATTTCTTTAGCGGCTGAACATATTCCTGAAGGGGACGAACGGAATGGTTTTCTTGCTATTGTGCAGGATAGCAATGATGTCATGTGTGAGTCCGTTCAGTTAGGTCTGGACATGGCAGACTGTGTCAGCCAGTCCATGGCGGCAAGCACCGTAATATGCAGGTTTGCGTGGTTGCGGAAGTCGGGGTTTGCTCCTGATGTGCAAGCCTGGCTCCTCAACATGCCCTTTGATGGTGAACATCTTTTTGGAAGCAAAGCTGACAAGAGCCTTGAGAGGTTGCAGACCGCAAAAGATGCAGCAAAGTCGTTGAGCGCTGCAGTTTGCCAACCTCTGCCTTTTCGTTCTAGGGGACAACAATGGAGGGGAGGCTTCTTTTGTTATTACTCATCCTTTAGTAAATCGAGAGGAGCTGCAAGTCAAAGGGGCCACCTTAGGAGTGCCAGAGGTGGAAAACGGGGTACTCGAGATGCCAAGCCCACTCGGGCAGTTGCCTCTTTGCCCTCAGGCAATGCCGCAGCCGCTCCAGCTCAGTCATGAGGCCAGGTACCATGGTTCGCCGGTTGGGGGAAGGCTGGCGCAGCATCTTGTAGAATGGCGTGCCATTACTTCAGATGTGTGGGTTCTGGAGTTCACAACCCACAGCTACTGTCTTCCTTTTCGGCAGAGGCCTCAAGACAATCCACCAGGAAATCCAAGACAATCCACTGCGGATGAGATCTTTGCAGTGGGCTCTCAAGATGCAGTGGTCACAGTCCTCCGGCAGGATGTCGGACACCATTCAGGTGCCGCCCTCGGTCGCCCACGACCTTCTGTGGTGGGCCGACGAAGGCAATCTGATGAGGGGGGGCTCCATTTTGGCTGCCCTGGCCGGAGGTGACGATCGTGATGGACGCATCCCTCACGGGATGGGGAGCTCATGCCAACGAGTTGACAGTCAGCGGTCGTTGGTCTCCATCGGAGTCCAGATTCCATATCAATCTGTTGGAGCTGAGGGCCGTCAGGCTTGCCCTGAAGGCTTTTCTGACGACTGTGCGAGGAAAGAATGTCCTGATTCTGACAGACAACACAGTGGCCATGCACTACCTCAACAAAAAGGGGGGGGGGCAGGGTCACTTCCTCTGTGAAGGGAGGCGCTGCAGCTCTGGTTCTGAGCCATCCAGCAGGCAATTTCGATCTCGGCAGTTCATCTGGCCAGAGACGAAAACGAGACGGCGGACGCTCTGAGCAGGCAGAGCATGATCTCTCACGAGTGGGAGCTGGCTCAGGAGATTCTCCTGGAGATCTTCGCCCTTTGGGGGACCCCTCAAGTGGATCTCGCCTCCAGTGTCAACCGGAAGTGCGAAAGGTTCTGCTCGTGGGAATTTCCTCCAAGAGGAGCCTTAGGAGACGCGTTCGTGGTGGAGTGGTCCTTCCCACTGCTGTACGTGTTTCCTCCAGTCCCCGTCATCCCGCAAGTGCTGCAGAGGTTACGGAGGTGAGGTTCCCAGATGATCCTCATTGCTCTAGCATGGGTTCGGAGGATGTGGTACCCGGACCTTCTCGACTTGTCCATCTGCCCTCCACGTCGTCTTCCCTACCGAGACGATCTGCTCTCACGGGAGGGGGGTCAGGTTCTCCATCCAGAGGTCAGGTACTCAACCTTCACGCTTGGCTTCTGAAAGGTTGAGGTATAAGGATTGGGACCTCCCTGAAGACGTGATGGAGGTGTTGCTTTCGGCTAGACGGCATGCAACAAAGTCCCTGTACCGTTTGCCGTTGGAGAAAGTTCTGCGACTGGTGCAGGGTTAAGAATGTGGATCCTTTTTCATGTGATATTCCTGTCATTCTGTCTTTTTTGCTTTCTTTGGCCCACAAGGGCCTGCAAGTGGGTACCATTAAAGGTTACCTGGCGGCGCTGTTTATATTTAAGCGCTCGTCTGAGGAGTGTTTCTATTTTAAAATCCCTTTAATTTCTCAGTTTCTGAAAGGGCTCACTAATGTGTTCCCTCCGTCACCTTTCCAAGTGCCCGGTTGGGATCTGAACCTTATTCTCAAGTTTCTTATGGGTGCTCCATTTGAGCCTTTGCATTCTTGTCCTTTGAGACTGTTAACCCTTAAAAGTGTATTTTTAGTTGCAGTCACTTCTGCTTGCAGAGTGAGTGAGTTACAGGCACTTTCAGTTAACCCACCCTTCACTGTGTTTCATAAGGACAGGGTTGTCCTTAGAGTTCGTCCTTCCTTTCTTCCGAAGGTGGTGTCGGATTTCATTTAAGTCAGAAGGTTATTCTTCCGGCATTTTATCCTCCTCCACATCCTGGTAAGGAAGCGGAGAGGCTCCATAGGCTGGATCCTAGGAGAGCTTTAAGCTTTTACATTTCACGCATGTCCCGGGTCAGAGTGGACGATCAGCTCTTTATTGGTTACGCTGGAAGGGGTTTGGGACAAGCTGTTACTAAGCAGACTTTGTCTTGATGGATTATCTTGGCAATTTCTGAATGTTACCACTTAGCGGGTAAGGACCCTCCGGTAGGCTTACGGGCCCATTCTATTAGGGGTATGGCTGCCTCTACTGCCCTGCAGAGGGGTGCTCCTATTTGTAACATCTGTGATGCAGCCACCTGGGCTTCGGTCCATACTTTTGTACGTCGCTACTCCCTCGATTCTATCTGTGGGCAGGATCTGGCCTTTGGCAAGGCGGTCCTTTACTCTGCAATTTGATTGGGCATTCTAAATTTGTATTTTCTAAATTATTTTCCCACCTCCTTACGTTGGTACTGCTTTGGGAGTCTGTCATAGATATGGAATACGTCGGAGGACCCAATCCCCTCGAAGAACAAGTTACTCTCTTACCTGGTAACGTTCTTTCGATGGGATGGTCCGACGATGTATTCCATATCGCTCCCTCCCTGCCTACCCCGCTACAGAATTATGCGATTGCAGCTCACGTTTCCGCAAGGCTTTCTGTGTTCATACTGGCAGAAGATTGGTGCCAAACGTTCTGAGAAAAAACTACAACTGAGGCTACGGACGTTGTGCATCCTACTTATAGCATCCGGTGACGTCGGCTCGACGGAGGCCCTCGAGGACAGCATATCGACGTCATCGACGCAGGACGCAGACGCCGAAAGAGTTTCCGAAGCAGCACAGCTGTGGTGATTACTGTCATAGATATGGAATACGTCGTCGGACCATCCCATCGAAAGAACGTTACCAGGTAAGAAAGTAACTTGTTCTTCTGCTTATTCAAAGTAAAAATTAATCGATTGGATGACACATTCAAGCCAATGGGAAACTATAAAACTCCTACCCAGACATAGTCTTCCCATATTTCAGTCCGCCCCCCGCCCCACTAGAGGGGAGAGGAGAAATATGCAGGGACCCAAGGGCTAGGGATAGAGGGATAGGCAGCAGTAATAGTAGGCATAGTAGAAATGAGAGAAGAAGGGAAAAGGATAGGAGAAAGGAAAAGGGGGAAGATTTTAATTACATCGACCCCGTACATGCATGCACAAAGCATCAAACAGCCGCTTGTATGGAAGGATCACCTGTCCACCCTGAAAGACATTATGCTGGGCTACAAGCACCCCCACCTTGAGAGTTCCCCATAATAGCTCCACTGCTATCCATTACTCCTGTCCAGAGATCGGGCTCTCATCACTATCCAAAATGTTCTCAAACCACGTCCATGCTACACAGGTTGTGTTGCCGCTGGTGCCTTTACACCCAAGTCACCCTTAGTCTTGACCTCTTGGTCATCTCGCCTTCTTCCCCTCCTTTGATTCTGCCAACCTCTCCAGTCACTGGAGATGTTCTTTCTGCTCTTGAGCTTCTTCAGCGTCTGCTCACAGCTTCCCCAGCACTGCGATTTTACCCTGTTTTACTGACTAGTTTGTCACATGCTTTGTCTGCCCTCAGTCCTTTCAGGTCACCTTACTAGGTCCACACCAGAACCTTTGGTTCCTTTCATTTAGACAACTGGTTACTCCTGCACCGCAGTATGAACTGAAATGGTCCCTCCTGTACAGTAAGGTCAGTTCTGGTTTCTCGACTGGTCCTTCCTGGACTTTTGGTTCAATTCTGGTTCCTCGACTGGTCCCTCCTGGACCGTAGGCTCAATTTGGGTTTCTCAATAGGTCCCTCTTGGATCTTAGGTTCAGCACACATAATATGTTTCTCCACCTCATTAGGGTCCTTGTCAGTGTTGGGAAGGGAACAAGCCCATCCCACCCCAGTAGGCACCGCTTTAAGGTGAGACGAGCCCCATTGAAAGAAGTGTAATAGACTGTAATAGACAAGAGGGGGGGGGGATCCTAGGAATCCCCACATGATCATATTGTTATATGCAATTCAGATATTTAGACACGCTTACAAGCGAACGCCATAGTTAAAGCATAGGGCCTGCATGGCCATGCAGTATTTCGTGCGTTAGACACAGGCCGTGAACCTGAAGGGGAAATCTGGATAGGCCCAAGCGCTGATGAGAGAGGCCCACGCCGCCAACTTCCAGGGAAACCCTTCTTTGTTTTAAGATTGTTGCCAGTGTGCATGTTTTAAAAAGAATGTGCCCTGCAAGGCCAATAGACGGACTGGGCGCCTTGGTGTACGTGTTATCACAAACAAGCCAAAGCAGGCCTCCGACCCCCACCCAGCCAACTAAGAGTTCAGTCCCCTACAACTGCCCTAGTCCCGAGACCCCTGAATTCCAACATTCCAGTTGACCCCAGACCACTGACCATAAACCAATCAACCATAAAGCTCTGAGAGTATGGCCTTCCCACCTTATTTCATAATGACATGGTTTGTACTGCAAGGTGCAAGGAGGGATACACTATATTTCAAAAGCGAGGGTGCAAGTCTTGGGAGCTCATGACGCGCGTGGGAGTGAGGGATGTATGTATGTGTGGGTTGGTTTAACCTCGAGACTCCCTGTGTGCCAGTCCTCGAGCCTGCCAGGTGCACTGTATAATGATAGAGTAGCATTGTTCACAAAAGTAACTAATTGTTTCTTCGGCCTTGGTTCCTTGGAGACGATGCGCCCAGCAGAACCCACGTGATGGAAGACGGACAGACTGGGCTGAGACCAATGACCTGGTATCCCCTATGGAGCAGTCCAACAATGTTTCTACCCTCTGTTGGTTTACGGTTAATTGTATGGCCACCACCATGAGACGAGAGTCTTCCGAGAAGTTATGCGAGGAGACAGCCAGAGTGACATAGGAAGTAGGACTTGAACCTCGGTACTCTGTTCCTTCCAGTACTGAGGCCGCCTGTTTCCTGAGCGCCTAGGGCGATCTTCAGGACAGTCCTGGAGGAGATGCGCGTCTGAGCCGCAATACATAAACTATCCCTTTTTGCAGCTGCGTTTCCGTTCTTCAGGGGTCAACGGGACTCGAGCCGAGCCGACTTGCATTGGTTCCTCTTTGGGGTATCGAGACGTAGAGGGAAGAGGTGAAGCAGTTACACCAACCAGCCATGCGGGTTTGCACTGTATGTCATGATGTCATCTATGACACTGTGTCTCCTTATAATATTCTGTTTGTATGTTTTTCAGCAGAACGTTCCGTGGCAGCAGAGTTCTTTGCCGATGCACCTATTTTTGTAGAAATAAATACTTGTTTCAGTTGCAAGTGCATTTTTGGCCTTTTTCCCTACCGGGTTGTTTTTTGTCTGGTGTGAGCATTTAAGGGCGTGCCTTCATTAGGCAACTGATGTTATTAAAACCCTCCTTCCACGGGTTCAGTTCTTTTGCCTGCCATATTAGGTCGCTGGGTCATCAGGGCATGGGAGCACCTCCATTACTTGCCTTCACCCAATAATGACCACATAATTTCATTTGGGCACACCATTGGCCCACAAATGACAATAAAGGGTCCTCAGTGGGCATGACAGAGCTCCTATGTAGTGTACATATCCAGCACTCTTATGGGAAACCCTGCTCTCTGATGAACACAGTCTATGCACTCCAGAAGTACTCATCAACCCTCAAAAGCAGCCTCAGTCATTGTAAATAGTAGAAAATGAACAGCCCGCAGAAAATACAGCATGAGTTCTGCCTGTGTGGTATCAGGGCAATCATTCCTAATCCCCTCCCTTCATCCTTATGGGGGACTCTTGATACTGTGACGAATCCAGGCAGTTTGTCCCTTCTCCCCAAGGGTGATCCCTTTTGGGACTAGGGTGGCGAGCCTGCTACTCAATACCCTCCCTAGGGGACAGTGCAAGCCGGATCCCATTGAGGGTGCCCCCCCAACCCTCATGGGGACAAGGAATGCCGCAGTAGGGATTCCCTTTTTACCTCACCTCATTGCAAAGTCCCCAAAACGTATGGGTTAGATGGGAACGGACCATGGTTATCAGGGTCCTTTTAAGGTGGATGGATTGGATTCTGACCCACACCTGTTACCGCCTCTTGGTGAGATTCAGGACCAATGGAATCTCCTTCTCCATTCCAACGAGGAATCTAAATGCAGAACCACGTCAACCGAGTAGGAGAGAATCGGCCAGAAGGTGAGGACCGCTGTCTTGCATGGGCATGCAACAGATAGACGATCCCACACAGGAGGAGCTGACAGCTAGTGTAGCACAAATGAGGCGGAGAGGCTGCAGCTGAGCCAATGCTGGGGTGAAGATATGCATACCCCAGACAGGGGCGAGAGAAGCACCAGATCGCACCAACCTGAGAAGGCCAGAAAGTCCTATGGGCTTACAATCTGAATACCCCACAAGCTGGTGAGAAAACCAACCGACTGCATTGTGCTAAGCAAGCCCGGAGCCCACACAGGCCAATCAACCTGAGTACCCCAGGAGGGGGTGAGAGAAGCAATTGATGGTACAGGGCTGAGCCAAGCCAGAGCCCAAGGGGGGGTTAGCAATCTGAGTTCCCCAGATAGGGATGAGAGAAGCAACCGACGATACAGGGCTAAGCAGGCTCATAGCCCACACAGTGCTAACTATCTGAATACACCAGGAGCGAGCGAGACAAGCAACGGGTCTGCAAGCCTAAACAGGCCCGCAACTCATGCTGGCTAAAGAGTACGGCTAATCCAGGAGGGGGAGAGACGAGCAATACTCACAGAAGGGCTGAGCAGGCCCATAGCCCACACAGTGCTAACTATCTGAATACACCAGGAGCGAGCGAGACGAGTGACAGAACTGCAAGGTTAAACAGGCCCGCAACTCATGCTGGCTAAAGAGTAAGACTAATCCAGGAGGGCAGAGACGAGCAATACTCACAGAAGGGCTGAGCAGGCCCGTAGCTGCCAAACCAGGGGCTACTACACCTGCTACCCCACGAAGGTGGTGAGAGAAAGTATAATGTAAATAGGTCTGAACAGTCCTTCAGCCTACTTACGGCTGAAACTGTGAACATCACAGTAGGGACAAAGAACAAACGTTGGTTTGGTACTGAACAGACTTCTACAGGTCAGGTGGGATCTATGTGACGACCTTGAAAAATACATTCCAAGGACGAAAATGTAGAATTTTCTTTTTTTTTTTTTAAATGCATTTTGCTGCATATATATGCAGGGGAGACCCACTGCAGCCCATCACCTCATATCCCCCCAACATTTATTATTGCCCTTACCGGCCCCATGCGCCAACCCCCCCACCCCACATGTATATACAGCGACATGCAGCCTTGGCCGTTCTGCATTTACTTGCTGTGAATTTTGGTACGATACCGTCAGAACACATCCCAAGAGAAGGGAAACGTTTGAGCCTGTATGGACCAGCTGGCGAGGACATTGTTTTGACCCTCAGGACAAGCTGAGAGTCTTTTTTGTTGGAATTGTTCTATGGATCCAAAAACTGGAAGAAACAATAAGAACTCTTTGGTGGGGGTTCAGAAAAACAGCCAGCACTAGATTCGCCCAGGGCGAGTAACCCTATCCTAATTTAAAGCTTATGCTTCCTTTCTTTACATAGTGGTATGGCAGATGTTACATTTGCGTACATTTTGACTGTAGACTGAATTAATTTGTGAGACGTCCTGTCGAGCTACCGTTTGTTATTTTCTAGAGTAAGGACTTTATCCTAGAAGTAGGGCTTAGAGGAGGTTCTTTAATTTCTTTAATAAAGCACACTGTTCAAATAGTTTGTCTTGTCCATTTACTATGTCTGATTTACCCCAATACCCGCGATGAACATGGTTCATGAACTCCCTACGCCTTCCAGTGAAACCACAGCAACATTGCTACACACAGGAGCACCCCGAATACCAATACCATTGAGCTGGAATTGGGGGTGCTGAAGAACTGTTTCAGAGGTGTGCACGGGACTGGGAACGCTTACGATAGACAGCAGACAAGTAGCCTGATTTCTGCAATGTGCTGCATGCTACATAATATTGCTATTTGGTGCAATGTACCCATGACCAAGCAGGATGCTATGAGGGTGACCCTGATGATGGGGTAGATGGTCCCAATGGGGGCAGTGTAGATGAGGAGATGCAGAGAGACCTTGTGGGGGCAGATTAACACAATGGGGACAGTGTACATGGGGTGAAGCAGAGACCTGATGGGGCAGAGGGACACAATGGAGACAGTGTAGATGGGGTGAATCAGAGACACAATGGAGCAGATGGACACAATGGAGACAGTGTAGATGGGGTGAAGCAGAGACCTGATGGGGCAGATGGACACAATGGAAACAGTGTAGATGGGGTGAATCAGAGACATAATGGAGCAGATGGACACAATGGGGACAGTGTAGATGGGGTGAAGCAGAGACCTTTAGGGGGAGATTAACACAATGGAGACAGTGTAGATGGGGTGATGCAAAAACACAATGGAGCAGATGGACACAATGGAGACCGTGTAGATGGGGTGAAGCAGAGACCTGATGGGGCAGAGGGACACAATGGAGCAGATGGACACAATGGGGACAGTGTAGATGGGGTGAAGCAGAGACACAATGTAGCAGATGGACACAATGGAGACCGTGTAGATGGGGTGAAGCAGAGACCTGATGGGGCAGAGGGACACAATGGAGACAGTGTAGATGGGGTGAATCAGAGACACAATGGAGCAGATGGACACAATGGGGACAGTGTGGATGGGGTGAAGCAGAGACCTGATGGGGCAGAGGGACACAATGGAGCAGATGGACACAATGGGGACAGTGTAGATGGGGTGAAGCAGAGACACAATGTAGCAGATGGACACAATGGAGACCGTGTAGATGGGGTGAAGCAGAGACCTGATGGGGCAGAGGGACACAATGGAGACAGTGTAGATGGGGTGAATCAGAGACACAATGGAGCAGATGGACACAATGGGGACAGTGTAGATGGGGTGACGCAGAGACCTGATGGGGCAGATGGACACAATGGGGACAGTGTAGATGGGGAGAGATGCAGAGACCTGATGGGGAGATGGACACAATGGGGATAGTGTAGATGGGGAGAGATGCAGAGACCTGATGGGGAGATAGACACAATGGGGACAGTGTAGATGGGGAGAGATGCAGAGACCTGATGGGGAGGTGGACACAATGGGGACAGTGTAGATGGGGAGAGATGCAGAGACCTAATGGGGAGATGGACACAATGGGGACAGTGTAGATGGGGAGAGATGCAGAGACCTGATGGGGCAGATGGACACAATGGGGACAGTGTAGATGGGGTGATGTAAAGAGACCCGATGGGGTAGATGGACACAATGGGGACAGTGTAGATGGGGTGATGCAGAGAGACCCGATGGGGCAGATGGACACAATGGGGACAGTGTAGATGGGGTGATGCAGATGTAGGTCATTTACACCAATTATGAGATCACTCTCACTGCAGTTCCTCTGCATCTCTCTTCCGCATCCCAGTACTGAGGGACTCATGGGACTTGAAGTACCTGGCAACAAAGTTAGCTTTTCTAACTAAACCATTAAAATACTAGGCTTCGGTGAAGGTTGTACAGGGCAATATCCCTGTCTTCCTTACCCGTTTGCTCCCCCATGTGATCCTCCCACAGAACACTAGCCCCAGGATCGGGATCAGGAAGCGTCTGCCTTTCCCTGGCCACATGAGGAAGGTCCCAAGTTGAGGTTTTGGGGGGAATCATTACGGATTCAACATAATATCCTACTAGAAATCATGGCCTGAGACACCCACAGCCCTTCTCCCACTTTCACCACTCTGTTTTCTAGTGACACCCATTGTTTCTCCACATTGTTCCTAATGTAGTGTACCAAAACCCTCAATTGTGCTGCTCTAAAATAATGTTCAATATTTGGCAGGCCTACTCTTCCATCTTCCGTGATACGGGTCAAAGTGCTGAGGGCTGTTCTAGCGTTCTTCCCTTAACACAAGAGCCTCCCTATCATCCTTTTGATCTCTTCAAAGAACACTGGTGGAATCCCCACTGGTGTCACCTGGAACAGCAATCTGGGAAGTATATTAATTTTACCAGTATTCAGTCTCCCACCCCATGGAAAGGGTAAGCTTTCCCCATATCTGCAAATCCTCCTCTATTCTGGACTTAAGGCAGGGTAGTTGGCCTCATATGGGTCAGCTAAGTTCTTTGTGATATTGACCCCCAACAGCGAATACTTGCAGAGCTCATTTTGATCTGTGACCCGGACAGCACTTGTAACACTGCAACAGAGCACTCCCCCCAAAAGAGAGCCTCTCGACTTGCTCAGGTTTATTTAAAATCCAACAAGTTTTCAATATGACTCCAGCAGCCCAACCAATCTCGGCCCTGAGTGCACTGCCGGTCTAGGTATACCAAAATGTCTTTCGCAAAGAGTGATAGTTTAAATAGCCTATCTCCAACTGTAAACTCCCAAATATTGTTATCATCTCTGATTGCTATTGCTAATGGTTCTATGGACGCATCGAGCAGCAAGGGCGATAGCGGGCTACCTTGTTCATCCCACTACCCAAGGGAAAGTTTTCCGACAACATCCCATTCAACAACACTGTTCTTGGTGCCCGATACAAGGCCTCAATACCAGTCATTGATCGCCAACCAAATCCCATCTCTGCAGTGATTGCCAGTCCACACTGTCAAAGGCCTTCTCTGCATCTAAAGAGAAAAGAATTTGGTCCCTTCCCCCGCCATTAGATAAAGGGTTTTCCTAATATTGTCCTCCCATTTCCTGTTACAGATAACCCCTACTTGATCGCTTGTGAATCAATTTGGGGAGGAAGTAACCCATCCTCTTCTCGAGGACCGTTGTAAATATTTTAGCATGATTATTTAACAGGGTTATGGGCCTGTACGAGGCTCAATCCTCCTGATTCCACCCTTGCTTGTGCCGCACTACAACTCTAGCCTCCAAGAATGATTCCAGGATTTGCAGTCCATCCACAATGGAATAAAACAATTCTACCAGAAAGAGCGCCCGGTCCGCCGCTTATCTTTCATAAAAGGCAGCTGTGAATCCGTCCCTCCCTGGGGCCTTTACAATTTTCATCGAGGCTATTGCCTTTGTTACTTCAGTTAGAGAAATGGGGCTTTCCAGCGCTTCCCAATCCCTCTCACTCAGAGAGGACAACGCATTCTTCTTCAAGAAAGACTGTACATCTCGCTCACCAACACCCTCTGCTGCCCGATATTAGTCTAGGAAGAACCTCCCGAACATATGCGCCACGTCCGATGGATTGGTCAGGACACCACCCCCTCTTTCTTGAATATAGTGACCGTTCTCTCCTTTTCTTGTTCCTCAGAATTCTCGCAAGCATTGCATCTGCCTTGTCCCCCTTCTCACCCCTTCTCATAAATGATTGCCTACAGAATCGAAGCTTTGCTGGCATTTTGTCCAACCATATATCTTTCAGGGCTTTCCATTGGGCCAACACTTCCTGAATTTTGGGAATCTCTTTCATCCCCTGAATCCTAATTTGCTCCTCCAATGTCTGGACTTCAGCCATCAGTCTACTGTCTACCAGTTTTCATTCCCTCTTCTTCGTTGCTCCCTCTGCAATAATCACCCCTTTACGGGTGGCCTTTCCAGCCTCCCACAACACCTTAAGACCTACTTCCCCCCCCCCCCATGTAATTGATCTGATAAAAGTTTACAATATGCTTACGAATCTCCTCGTCAAAGACCTTGTCCTTAAACAACGATCCATCACAGATCCAGCCCTTTTCTGTTCAAGATCTTCTCCAGTTTTGATCATGGCTATCGCCAATTCATGGTCTGACCATCCCCTCATGTGTATTGCTGCTCTTTTCAGCATATAGTCTTGTCCCTGTTCCATGAATACGTAGTCTATACGTGAGTATGTCTTGTTAGGGATGGACAAAAATGTGTATTCCTTCTTGTCTGGGTGCGCATCACTCCATCTGTCAAATAAAGAGTACTCCCACACTACTCCTGCTAGCGTGCTTCTGGGCTGCATCTCCGTCCTATGTAATTCCTTACCCACTGAACAACTATCCACAATGGGATCCATGATCATGTTGAAATCTCCACCACAGACCATCACCCCTTCTTTCCAACCTAACAATTTGTCGAGGGTTTCCGTACAAAGCCCTACCTGAGTCGTATTAGGGGCATACAGTGCACAGTGTGGCAAGCATTGGTTCCCTGGCACATCTTTCACCACCGCTCAGCGTCCTCCCCAGGCTCTATTTGTCGCATCTACAATCCCAAGTTCTTCCTGTGAAGTATACCTACTCACCCTTTTTTGAAAGGTGCAAGGCCCATATCGGCCTGCCCAACCACCTCCCGTTAATGTCAGATTTCTCCCCCTTTTTATATCTCGTTTCCTGTCCAGGCACGTCTAGTCTTTCTTGACAGAATAGTCTTAACGGCATCACCGTTTCCCCAGCGAGTTCAGGCCCTTAACATTCAATGTGCCAATACCCATCCCACTACCCATCGCCGAACTTAGAAACAACCATAACGGTCCAACACATGGATGCTAGCACCTGCTCCACTTGTCCCCCCTTGCATTTCCTCCTCTCCCTTCCCCCTTGCCCTAATCAACCCCCATCTCCTGATCCATAGTCAGTGCCAGACAGGTGATACTTGTCCTCCTCGAGCCCCTGTCCACCTTAATACACTCTTTATCCTACGCTGTCAATTAGCGTCAACCACCCACATCCTCCAATTGCAGGTCTATCATGAAACACAAAACAATAACCTTCCTCTCCCGTCCAAGGTCCTACGATGAAAACAGTCACACCACTTCATCTCCTTCAAGTTTCTTACTTTCATCAGCAGGCCTTCATGTTTTCGGTGAGGGAGTATTGAGCCTCCTACATTTTCTGCTCCCAGTTCCTTTCCCTCTCCAGCTCAACCGTTTGGGCTTGTGTTGTCTGTGAGTGCTCATCGCTGGTATTTGACTAGAGCCTGTCCCCTGCTTGCCCTTGGTAAGGTGGGCAGTGCTCCTTCAGCTGCCTCCCGTGCTGGCCACCACCAAGGTCAGCGAGAATGGAAACCCCAATCAATAATTGACTTCATGTTCCCGCCGGTATGGTGTGAGGGCCCTGTAATCTCTCTGCTTCCCTACGGTGAAGGAAGGCGAATCTTGGTAGATATTGACTCTGGATTCTTCAAAGGCCAAATCCTTCCACGACCTTGCTCTGCCCAGGTTTTCCATGTTGTCCTTATAATGGTGACATTTTGGCAGAATCTATCGAGGACCCCCTTGTGGTCCTTGTGCCCTGTGAACTCTGTTAAAAGCGAAGACGCAGTCCTTCCTTTCATCCCTTGCGAAATGGATCTGCAAAAGCACCTTGACTTTCTGTTCCATGCTTAGAGGACTCTATCCCTCCCCCTTGCGGACTTCTCTATTTTATTTATTTATTTCCATTTTTATAATGTGCCACACGCCCATAGACCTCAGAGCGCACACTTAAGAATTGACAGGACAAACACCGAAGAATAAAGGGTAGAGAATCAGAAGTGGTTGAAGGCAATAAGAGGAGAATCCTGGATTAGTCCAGATTGAGGTTGAAGAGATGTGTTTTAATTGCCTTCTTAAAAGTAGACAAATTGACAGCTAGGCGTGTGAAAGCAGGAAGAAGATTCCATTGTAGAGGAGCCTGGACGTCAAAGGATGTCCCTCCAAAGCGAGCCAGATTGTATCTAGGCTGAATGAAAGTAGGCGGCATAGAGGAACGAAGATTCCTTGTGTTGATATGAGGCTTAACACGATGGGAGAGATAAGTCGGACAGATTGTAGAATGGCATTTGAAGGCCAGGGTTAAGATCTTATGAGTAATCCTATGCTTGATTGGAAGCAAATATAGGGCTCTCCTGGCATCAGAAACATGCGCAGGCCGAGACAATCCGTGAATTGCTTGAACAGCATTGTTCTGGGTTACCTGCAGTGCCCGAATGTTGAGAACTGTGGTACCTGCCAGCAAGCTGTTGCAGTAATCGAGTCTTGAATTAACAAGTGCAATGGCAAGCAAAGCGCAGTTCTCAACAGTTAGGAAGAGGCGAATGTAGTTATTTTTTCTCCAAACTTTCTTTATTATTTCAAGATACCAAACACTCAAATGAATAAGCAAATCACCCACCTACTCCCTACCCCCTACCCTCAAATCCCCAGCTGCAGACTCACAACTATGCCATCCCGGAACATAACCCATTCAGTGTCCATTTTAATACTGCCTTGAGCCACCTTTGCACTGTCCCAAGTTGTCAATCATATACACAGGATATTCCACCCCAGCAGCGTACATATTCCTCCTCCCTCTTAGATGTCCCGTGTGGTATCAGGGGAGTAAACTTCCTGTGCCATATCCGTTTGATATTGTCTATATGGGGCCCAATAATCTAACTGCCGACTGGCACTTGGAAGCGTTGAAGCAAACATGGTTTCCCGTCGTTCACATAAGTCCATACCGTTCAGCCATTTAGCGAAAGTAGGGGGGGTCGCTTTCCCCCATGCTCTAGCCACAAGATATCTAGCCATCACAGATGCCATACCCAGCAGTTTTTTTTCATTACGGCTACCCCCCCTCAATCAATGCCAAAAATTAACATTTCAGGTAAATATACTTGCACCGATGGCAACATCAACAACATGGCCTCTTCAATTTTCCCCCAGAAAGTCCTAATTCTTGGGCAGCTCCAATACACGTGATAAAAGTCTGCCCGCTCTACCCCACATCGTTTACAAGCTGATGAATGATTCGGAAAGCATCTACTAAGAGTGAGCGGGGTGTGGTAGGCCTGATGTATGTACTTGTAGTGAATTAGCCTATACCCGGAGTTCAGCGAGATATATCATGTTTGTGTGCAAGCTTGCTTACATTGCTCTTCCCCCAGTGCTTTCCCAAGAGAGGCCTCCCAATTGGTCTTGAATGAGAGCTCTCGTATCACCTTCCCCTCTTACCAGCTTATAAATAGTGGATACTACCTTTACGGATGATGTGGGGCGGACTATAGAGCACAGGGCTGGTTGGCGGAGTGGTGCTTGTGGGAAACCCGGCCATTTAACCTTGAGGATACTCCGCAGCCTATAGTACTGAAGCAAGGTCACTGCATCCGTACCACCTCTGACCCCAAGTTCGTAGGGGCGAATGTAGTTTATACGTTTACTGATGAGACCACATGTAGATCGAAATGTAGGAGACATGTGGTCTCATGGATAGTTCCTTGTCAAGAACCACCCCCAAGGTCTTGACTTTCTTGGAGACAGCAGTGATATTGCCTGCAATACGAAAGTTGGAATAATCAGGAGCCAATTTACTCAGGCGTGCTTTAGAGGCGACAATCAGGAGTTTGGTTTTCTTGCAATTAAGTGCTAATGAATTGCATGCCATCCATACCTGGGTGGCATTGTAGATGTTGTTTATAGCACACGTCTTGCTCATATTGACCACTAAGCTCGAGAACGACCTTAGTGTCATTGGCATAGTTTGTATATCAGACACCCAGGATGTCTAACAAGTCGAGCAGAGGACGAATATAAATGTTGAATTAGATAGAAGACAAGCAAGAGCCCTGGGGGATTCCGCATGTTTGGATAACAGGCACAGAGTGCTCCTCACCAACTGATACTTGGACAGTCCGGGTCCCAGAAAGGAGGATATCCAACTAGAGGCTTGAGTTGAACAATGGGCGACCAACCCGAGTCTTGTCACAAGTAGAGAGTGGTCCACCAGATCGAAGGCCCAGAGAGGTCCAGAAGCATCAGGAGGGCTGAATGACCTATGTCCGCCATGCCGGCCAGAATGAATTTAAGGTCCAGCATGGCGGTTTCAGTCCCATGCTGTGCTCTGTAACCAGACTGACGCAGGCCAAGGATCTTATGTTCGTCAATATGTTTTTGAAATTGAAGATAGCCCATTTTGTCCAGATTTTTTAGGATAAATGGCCCATTTGTAATGGGCTATAATTGTCAACCACCAATGACTAGCTTTTTCAAGCAGGGGTGTTACCCAAGCTTCATTAAGGGAGGATGGAACTACTCTCTCATCAAATGAGAGGTTGATGAGTTTCGCCATCCAAGGTGCTAAAAGTTCAAGTGAATCTTTAAAGACATCGGGAGGACAGGCATCCCCCGGGCTGAGGTGGATTTTAAATCCTGAATAATCTTACACACTTGTTCTTCTGAGTAATGGCAGAAAGAGAACCATGGATATCATTAGTAGTAGTAGTACCGGCTGGCCCACAGTGGATATTTAACTGGGCATCAGATCCAAGGGATGAAGTTTGGATATTCCCAATAGTTTCCTTATCAGAGGCAATTTTGGCCATAAAGCCATGGATCTCTTGACACCAGGCGAAATCCTTTACAGGATCGCCATTAGTGGAAGGGGAGTCCTGGAAGTCTGCTAGGCGAGGTGGACCGAGGGTTGATGATTCTCTTGTTATAGTATGTAATTTTAGAAGAGATAATCATGGCCTTAAATTTCTTGACAGATTGTTTGTACAAGGTAAGGGTTGTTTCATTAGGGTTTTTCCACCATGCTCTCTCTTGTGCTCTCTTGTCCTGTCTAGCAGAGATAATATCCTCTGAGAACCCTGTGTTCTGAGGTGTCTCAGGCTTGATAACTTTAAGTTTCAATGGGGCCAGGTCGCCTAGAATCCTAATGTTCACCCTCCTTTCCCTATTCTCCAAATCGTAAATCTCAAGGGACATGTCATAATCTCTTACTTACAATTCTTTAATCCTTGTGTCCAGTCGCATCGCAATTACATCCACTGACAGCCGGGTGCTTTCCAAGGTCTTGACAGGGCAGTGTTGTTTCTCATGGATTTTATTTCCTCTAGTATCATGAGGATGTCTGCCTTCTTTGCTGTTGCCTCCTCAGTCAGCTGTGTCTTCTGTCGCGCATGCATCAACTCCATGGCATCTCCTGCCATCTGATCTCTTCTGAATCTTTGCAGGTTAGTCAAAAAATGAATCTGCATCATACGACTAATATACCCAGCCGTCAATTCTTTCACGGGCAACACTTTTTGTTGACCACACGCCCACTCCACCCTCACCAGTGCCACACACACGCCTCACTTCCCTGCTTAATCATAGGGAGGCTCTGGACCTTTTGCCTCTCTCAAACCACAGTTGCACCAGCACTGAACATCGATGCACCAGTCCAGTCCAGTCTGACAGTCCAGTCCCAAGTCAGCACATTCTATGGGGTTTGCGGCCTACCACAGCATCACGAGGATCACCGTACCACTGATGGCCGTTCGCTCCTCACAGGGTGCCCCTCCAGACACTATTCAGCAGTCATCCTACCAAGCCATCCCTCGGGACCAGTGGCACCAAGTATGCAGCCTCAGCGTGCCCCTGCAGGCCCTCGCCACTTTTCAGTGATACACTGTCACTCCTCTGTTGGGGCTGCGTCTGCCCTCACCTCCCTCTCTCTCATCGGACTCCTGCCCTCCTCTGGACCGCCACACGGAGTGCAACCCCCTCCTCTCTGGTGCTAAGCTTCTGGACGCGTGGGTCATCGACACACCCTGCTCTCACTCCGGGCTTCCATTCGCCATCAGCACCTCCTGCAGTGTGCCTCTGATTTCCCTGGCTCTGATCCCTAATTAGCGCTTGGTCATGCAGCGGTTGCAAAGGCTGCACTCCTCTGAAATCAGCACTGCTGTCATTGAAGCAGCTGCAGCATTTCTGATTCAACCCTCTCCCTTCTCAACAGTCTCATGGAAGATTGGGGGTTCATTTCACCATCATGACCCTCCGATGTACAGCTTTTTTTAATCTAGTTCGGGGCACGATGGGCAAGCGCTACGTTCAGGCAGCCATATTGCCTGTGCACTCTGACAGAATTATAACTTCCACATTTCTTTAGAAGTGTTTTCTCTAATTTTGTTATAACGTTTGCATCATGTAGTGCAAGTGGGATTCTTCCCAATGTATTCCCTTTTTTTACCACAATTGATATTGATATTTTATTTGTATCGCGCTCTTACACAAGTGTTTCAGAGCGCGACGAGGCAAGGGAGGGGAACAAGGGAGAACAAAACAACGATCTTCCTAGGCCCAGTGACATTGAGAACGCACAAGTGCATGGGAGAGGGAAAGGGTAAAGAGCATGGGGGGGAGAAGTGGAAAGTGCTGAGAAAAAGGAATACACAAAAATAAATAAAACACCCATAAATAAATAATAAAAAGCAACAAACAGTGGTCATGCAGCCAGTAAGTGGCAAGTGTTAGGTTTAAAGCAACAGTCAGAGTGTGTCTGATAAGTGCAGAAAAAGGGGGGGAGGGGACTGTAGGGTTACAGATACAGACCCCAGTGCAATGGATTGCCAGGAGGCATTGCTGGTGGGTGGCAGGGTAAGCAGGTGCACAATGCCGACACAGAATAGACCAGCAGGGGAGAAGAGGAGAGAAGGCAGAAGCAAAGAGGAAGGTCTTGAGGTGCTTCCGTAACCAGAGATGGTTATCCTCAAGTTTCAGAGTGGCAGGGAGGCAATGCCAGAGGGAGGCCCCAGCTGAAGAGCGAAATCTATCCCCAGCTCGTTTCTTTGAAAAACGACTGACCCTGAGGGAGTTAGAGCAAGATGAGTGAGGAGCTTGGAAGGGAAGGTATTTACAGAGGAACAGCTAAAGGTATTTTGGACCCAAGCCCAAGAAAGCCTTGTGGACAATGCAAAGGGTCTTGAATTTAATCCTTGCAACCACTGGGAGCCAGTGGAGAGATTTCAGGGCTGGAGAGATATGATCCCAGGGCTTGAGGCCATGGACAAGTCTCGCTGTCCTGTTCTGGATAAGTTGCAAAGGGCAGAGAGTAGAAGCAGGTAGATTTAGAAAGAGGCTGTTGCAATAATCCAACCTACAGAGAACCAGGGCTTAAGAGACAGAGAGCTTCTGGGGGTAGGAGAGGAAAGGCAGAATACCCTGAGGAGGTGCAGTAGGAAGTTTTTAGAGACATCAGAGATGTGGTCAGGAAGCAAAGCGTGGAGTCAAAGATGACCCTGAGGTTCTTAGCCTCGCTGGTGGGGCTAGGAGGAGGGCCAAGTGAGGCCAGCCAGAGAGTTGCAGGAAAGGAGGGCAAATGTGTGTCGATGTGGAGGATCCCGTCTTGCTGGCATTCAGGCAGAGATCGTTGGCGGCACACCAATCCTGAATGGCAGATAGGCAATCCGAGATGTGAGAAGGAGAAGAGGTTGTCCAGGGAAGCCTGAAAATGAGTCGAGTGTCATCAGTATAGCCCTGAAAATGGAGCAGAAAATGGCAATGTGGTGGGCGAGAGTTGCCAGGTATTGGTTGAAAAGCCAGGGCGAGAGATTAGACCCCTGGGGGACACTACATGTAGAGAGGGCGATAGAAGATAGAAAGGACCCAAGTTGGACCTGGGAGGGTCGTTCAGAGAGGAAAGAGGCCAGCCCGGCCAGAGCCTGATCAGTGATACCCAGGTTGTTACGGAGACGGTTGAGCAGGATGGTATGGTTCACCGTGTCAAAGGCAGAAGAGAGATCGAGTAGGATGAGGACAGAGGGGATGTTAGAGTCAAGGTTGGGGGGTAGATCTTCACGGATGTTCAGGAGAACAGTTTCCGTGCTTCTGGCAGCTCTAAAGCCAGACCGATGGTCATGGAGACAAGCAACAGAATCAGAGTGAAGGTTAAACTGAGAGATGACCAGCTTTTCCATAAAAGGAGTGATGGAGATTAGATAGCAAGAAGGGTCAGCTGTGGGTTTCTTGAGAAGAGGGTGCACAAGAGAGTGCTTCAGAGGGGAGGGGAAGGCTCCTTAGGCGAAGGAGTGGTTGCAGAAATCAGCGAGGGCAGGAGCGAGGGTGTCAATGTGGCCCTTGATGGTTTTGGAAGAATAGGGGGAACCAGTTTTGACGAGACTCAGACTTGTCTAGAGACCTTGTCAAGGGAGAAAAGAGGAAAGGACGAGAAAGAGGGTGTGGAGGTGGCTGTAGGAGGGCCAGAATTCACAGAAGGAGAGGGGGAGAAGAGAAGGATGAGACGGTGGACAGGAAGTCCTGGGTTTTTTAGATGAAGTGAGAGGCAAGGGCCGTGCAAAGGGCGTCGTAGGCGATAGGGCGGTTAGAGACTGCAGAGGGTTGGCCAGCTCTTTGCAGATTTTAAAGAGTTTGTCCGAGTTGTTAGATGCTGCAGAGACACAGGCTTGGATGCACACATGCCCCTAAGTGTGTGGTTATTATGTGTTTACATCATTACAGAATTAATTCAGCTACTTTATTTGGTCTGTTTTTATTTTCTGGATATGGGGTGTCTCCACAGGGTTTATTTTGAAAGTACTTACTAGAGATTTGAAATCTATAAAAAGAGTTCAGTTTTCAGAGTTGTACTCTTTGGAATAGCTGCAATCTGGTGGACAGCAGTAACATGTATTGCACCAGGATCGTTCAGTGTGTTAGTGGGAAACTGTGTGAAGAGATCACAGTGGTACACTAGGTCTCTTGATTTTTAGGATGTACAAGGCCATGAAATAATATGTGGAACTCTGTTTCTTTCAACAGAATGTGGAGCTGTTACCACAACTGAGAGCCTGCAAATGAACCCTAAAAAATGCAGCTACTGCAATCAGAGCTTTATCGACCAATCACAGCTCCTAATACATATGAGGATCCACACGACAGAGAACGCATACGCCTGTGGCATGTGTGAAAAGTGCTTCACTGATAGGCCCAGTCTAACCATGCACAGGAGATCCCACACAGCTGAGAGACCTTACGAGTGTAAGGAGTGTGATAAAAACTTCACCCGGAAGTCTAATCTGTTACGCCATCAAATGATCCATAGTGGTGAAAAGCCCTTTGAGTGCCTTGAATGTGATAAGCACTTTAATTCAGTGTCACTTTTGAGGCAACATCAAAGATGCCATACCGGGGAGCGACCATACCAGTGTACACAGTGTGGGAAAAGCTTCTCTCAGAGTTCATATCTAAACCAGCATCAGAAGATCCATTCTCTGGAACGGCTGTATCAGTGTAAAGAGTGTGGGAAAAGCTTCACTCAGCATTCAAATCTGTGCAAGCATCAGAAGATCCACACTAAGGAGCGACCATACCAATGTGCTGAGTGTGGCAAAAGTTTTACTCAGCGTGCAAATCTGGGCCAGCATGAGAAGATCCATACTAGGTAGCGACCCTACCAGTGTTCGAGGTGTGATAAAAGCTTCCCTCTGAGGGTGTCCCATCAAATAGTCCATACTGGGGGTGCTACCTTACCAGTGAACGGTGTGTGGAAAGAGCTACTCTCAGAGGTCAAATCTGTAGAGCCATCAGAATAAACAGAAATGTTGCTCAGATGTTCCCTGACTGTAAGAGGGGGCCTCTTAACATTTACCCCCCTCTCCTTCCTAAGTTAGGATGCATGTTAAAGAGTATTTTTATGACATGGATATCTGTTCTTGGGGGACTCAAAGGCATCATTTGGCATTTAATCTGAGAGGACATCCGAGATCCCACCTGAGGTGTTTGCAACAGTGCTGAACCTTCATGCACCGATGACGTTCCTGCTGAGGTCACGTTCCACCATAGAACGGGTTTCTGGTCCCACAACATCAGAGAGGAAAGTAAGTCCAATGTCATAAAGTGTGTTGGATTTGAACCTGTACATCAGGAAGGTGAAGTAACTGTGCCAATATTAGTTAATACACATAACCTTACTCTGTATGCATGCCTTGGGTTAACGTCTGTCTCTGAAAGTATGTAAAGAGCATCCTAGCAAGGAGACCTAACCCAGGAAAAGAATGATGGCAAGTAATCCAGTCACTCCCACACAGAAGGGGCTGAAGAACCTCATTCTCTACACAAACTGGCGTAACCCTTTTACGACTGTCCTTGCCGAGTGCACTGGTGACACGCCACACCAAAACACTGAGGAGGAACCACCTACCCTCTCACTTAACACAGGAAGAAGGAAACTGGCTTCCATAGGAGGCCACAAACTGGATTTTATTTACACGTAAAGATCAAAACACAAAACAGAGGATTATGAAAATCTCTGCCTCTCCCAAAGATGGTGTAGGTTATATCTCCTTGATCAATCACTGGCAGGTGCATCAACCTACAGCCTTCTCTATCCAATCTTGAGCTAGGTTACCTTCCATGCATACCCAATCAACATACAGTTCACAAGTCCATCGTCAAAGGGCAGGGTAATGGCTGTGCTATGCCAACATTCCTTGCAAAGCAGTGAGGAGCGCATATCTTTATTTGACTATACTTTTAAGAACTCCAAAGTTCAATGTATACAGTTCATCCTTCCAGTCTCCTACTATCTTTGCTCTAGAGAACCAAGGCATTCGCATTATACTGGGCTGATGGCCAATGGCCCTGCGTAGCACACCGTTATCTGCTATATTCTCTATGCTGGGACCCTCGCAGCTCCCTTGAGGCATTATTTCTGTTCAGCAAAACACTCACTAGCTTCTCAAAGCTTCCTTTTCATGGGGCCTGAGATGACGGATACCTGCAAAATGGTTTCCTAGACAGCGATGGCCCTGTTTCATTCCATTTCTCAGGCTCTGAATGTGATGAGACTTCAGTCAAAAACATAAGGCACTATAAGTTATATTGCACAACAAAATAATAAAGAAATGTAATTGTTAGAATTTGAAAAGACAAGCAACAGAAATATTGAATAATCAATGAAGAAAATTGACCTATAGAAAGGAAGATGAGTGGGAGCACAAGCATAGTGGAAAATACAAGGCACTAGTGCAGCTCTGATCAGTAACTTACTCGTGAACGGTCATGAAAAGTGAAAGTGAAAAATAACATTCATCATGGATGCACAGGGTGCTGGACCTAGGACAGGACAAAGGAGACATTGCATGCCTGTCAATTGTGCCATAGAGTTCCTAAAACTGCCTCATGCTTTGGGTCAGGATGAAGATGCAACACAGACACAATGGAAGCTCACCAGGGTCAAAGGAACATGCACAAAAGTGTTGCAAAATGAAGAGAATAAGTAGAAAAACCAGTGCCCAATGGTCAAGAAGAGAGAGAATATAAGGAACTACTAGGTGATGCAGTCAAACAAACACAAGTAGAAGCGATTAAGAAGTGTACGAGAAAGAGTTGAAGGAATAATGGTAATGCCGGGTAAATATGCCTGATCCCACATGCTGGCCGTCCCCACCTCACCACTAATTACTGCTCCTCTTGCAGGATTATATGTAGCACAACCAGTCTCTTATTTGTGCCCCCTAACCTGCAGCTCTATTAACCCATTGTTGTATGGCACTCTGGTGCTTCTCGAAGCCAGAGCTATGTTAAAAAATACCCAAAACAAAATATATTTTATAGCCATGCTCAATTGCTCTGGGATTCACAAACAATGCATGAAACGTATTAGATTCCCCGGGTTTATGGGTTCTGGGAGTAGTGACATGTTCTGACTTGGCTTGGCAATTACAGGAGTAGTTGGTTGAGCTTTGCTTCAGCTGATCTGGTGATGCAGCGTGCTTACCATTGAAAGCCCACTCTACTTTATATGAAAATTCCAGCACTACACACCATTGAGGGCTCCGAGGTCCAGTAACACTTGCTAGCCTGGGAGGATTCTCATTCTCACTACAGACCATCAACCTCTGGAACTCACTACCCAAGCAACTTTTCACAGAAGAGCACTATCGGAATTTCATTAAACAGATGAAGACATTGCTCTTTAACTAATTGCTATAACTACCTTTCCAAAAATGTTCAAGGAGTTAGTCTTTTATATGGACCGCCTAGCGAGCATAACTTTTGCACCTTTGTATGAAAGCTTATCTCCTTTCCTGGATCCTCAAACCTGACTACAATCTCGGCCACCAAGGAAGAACTAAATCCCTGCACCTGAGGACATTTCCTCGGTCTGCATTCCGTGCACTCCTTCCTCCCTCACAGGCATCCTCACAGTTAAAATATGACTCTCTACACCATACTCCTTCCCTGTCAGATGGCCCACAAGTTCTAGCGTATTTATCTCAGATGCCATCCCTCTATTGCTGCTACCAATACCCATAACACTACATCCATCGTAGCCCTCCGAACCCTGAGGACTCGCTTATGGATAACCTGCCTCAGTGTGCGTCCCCCCTGAACACAGAGACTCCCTACCGCCACATTCCTAATGGCTGCTTCCAACCTGTATTCATGAACACGATAAGTCATCTGAATCTGCATATCCCCCATCCCTCTCTTTTATAGAGCCATGGGCACTTTACAAGACAGCTTTACCTTAGCTGTGTGATTGCCTCTTCATTACACTGTGTGTTCCCCAATTGCTCTGTCTGGAAAATGTTGTCTAGGTATAATTGTTAATTATAAGTTCTGATCATCAAGTGAAACTGTTCAATATAAAAAATTATGTTATGTCTTATTTTCTTGTTTCAAAAACAGTACACTTATTTTCTTTTAAAATGTAAACCAGTTCCCATTTATTATTCCATCATCTGCATGAAGAGAATGAAGCTGATGAAAACCACAGTGGATACAGTGAGACGAGTAGCAGCGATTACTGGTGGTGAGACACAGCTCATGAAGAATGGCCAGCCTGAACTAAACATGCTGCGTGCAAGGATACAGTGAGACCAGTAGCAGCGATTACTGGTGGTGAGACACAGCTCATGAAGAATGGCCAGCCTGAACCAAACATGCTGCGTGCAAGGATACAGTGAGACGAGTAGCAGCAATTACTGGTGGTGAGACACAGCTCATGAGGAATGGCCAGCCTCAACTAAACATGCTGCGTGCAAGGATACAGTGAGACGAGTAGCAGCGATTACTGGTGGTGAGACACAGCTCATGAGGAATGGCCAGCCTCAACTAAACATGCTGAGTGCAAGGATACAGTGAGACGAGTAGCAGCGATTACTGGTGGTGAGACACAGCTCATGAGGAATGGCCAGCCTCAACTAAACATGCTGCGTGCAAGGATACAGTGAGACCAGTAGCAGCGATTACTGGTGGTGAGACACAGCTCATGACGAATGGCCAGCCTGAACTAAACATGCTGCGTGCAAGGATACAGTGAGACGAGTAGCAGCGATTACTGGTGGTGAGACACAGCTCATGAAGAATGGCCAGCCTCAACTAAACATGCTGCGTGCAAGGATACAGTGAGACGAGTAGCAGCTTTTACTGTTGGTGAGACACAGCTCATGAAGAATGGCCAGCCTCAACTAAACATGCTGCGTGCAAGGATACAGTGAGACGAGTAGCAGCGATTACTGGTGGCGAGACACAGCTCATGAGGAATGGCCAGCCTCAACTAAACATGCTGAGTGCAAGGATACAGTGAGACGAGTAGCAGCGATTACTGGTGGTGAGACACAGCTCATGAGGAATGGCCAGCCTCAACTAAACATGCTGCGTGCAAGGATACAGTGAGACGAGTAGCAGCGATTACTGGTGGTGAGACACAGCTCATGAAGAATGGCCAGCCTCAACTAAACATGCTGCGTGCAAGGATACAGTGAGACGAGTAGCAGCGATTACTGGTGGTGAGACACAGCTCATGAAGAATGGCCAGCCTCAACTAAACATGCTGAGTGCAAGGATACAGTGAGACGAGTAGCAGCGATTACTGGTGGTGAGACACAGCTCATGAGGAATGGCCAGCCTCAACTAAACATGCTGAGTGCAAAAGGTGTCAACTCCAAAAACAGTGTAAACTACAGCAACCAAGAAGAACAGACATGAGAAATCAGTATTGTGGAATATCACACATCTTCAAGTTTATAATATTAGACTAAAGTCAGAGATGGTGATTATGTAGAGTGGATGATACTGGAGCTGGACTGAAAAGAAGTAATTGCATTGTCATCAGTTTTGGTTTTTAGGTTGAAAGGCATATTACAGCAGTTGAAATGCTAAACCATGATTCTGCCTAAACATTTGATGTAAGACTCGAGTTTGGGGCACCACACACATAAATGAGGATTTGGGCTGATTAAAATGTAGATGTTTATTAATGCCACATGGATATCATATCATCTCGAAATGGTTAATAATGTTATTTTCTTTTGACCATGCTTTCATTACTAGCAGATCAGGGACAACTCACTGCATGGGTTATCTCACCCCACTTTTTGCACCATTTCTATGGAGGGCAAGCCCCCTAAATCATTCCTTGGTTTCCCCGGGCTCTGTAGTGTGACCGGGAATGTCAGCAGGCAGGAAACCGCTCACCGACCTCAACATGCAATGGCGTGTGAAGAAAGAACCTGCTAAAAGGTGGAAAACAGCATGATGCACCAGTACGCTCTCCGCTGTACGAAACCTCTGGTCCTCAATTCGTGGCACGTTCCTGCTCCGCGGCCCGTGCCTGCACTCCAAAGCAATCACCAGCAAGCAGCACAGGCCGCATAGGAGTTTAAAAGGCCTCCAACCACGTGCACAGTCATGTGAGCGGAGGCAAAGAACTACCAAAGCTCATGGAAACTGTGGTCTAAACGTGGTCGTGGGTCCCAACAAACTACATCACCAGGGCTTATTAGTCTGTGTGTTGCGACTCCGATTGCATAGGCCATCATGAGACAAACTAGGTCCCTCCTTGGAGCCCTTCCATGGTCCTGGCTCGTCTGGATGTAAACAATGAAATAACTTCACCAATCTTGGAGCATGAACAGCATCTGTCGGTTCCCATGAATTGACATCTGGACCATATTCCACCCACTCAATGAGATACCATAGTCGTCTATGCCTCTTTCTGTAGTCCAAGATTCGGTGCACCTCATACCCCCCCTGTCCATCCTTCATAGGCACCGGAGGCTTCTGGGTCTGGGCATTACCACTGCTGGTTTAATTAGAGAAACATGAAACACGGGATGCATACTCATAGCTGCTGGAAGCTTTATTCGAACTATAGTTCAAGTGATACAGTTCACAGTAACAAAAGGACCAATGAACGGTGGAAGAAATGTACGCTTCCCAGACAACCTTATATGTTGCGTTGACAATCTGTAACGCTCACCTGATTCCCGTAGAGGCGCCGGTCTTGACTGGGCGTATACCGTATCTGCAAAGGTGATGTGTAACACACGGCTGGCTCTTTGGGCTGGACCTCTGTGCACTGTATGTCTGACTTGAAGGGTAAGATGTCTGCAGATAGAAAATATGGGATTAAGGAACTGGGTTATTGAATGTCTCTCTCTTCTTCCCTTTCTCTTCTCCTGTAGAACCCCAAAGGTTAACGCTCTCACCTTAGGTAAGTGAACGCCGTGCTCTCCATCTGCCTCGGGGCAGGGTGCTGTAACCAGTTTCTTCACTGGATAAGGGGAGCAGGCCTCTTGACTTCAGAGGACTGCTGTCCATCGTTTACTGCACGAACGGTAAGTTTCGAGTAATTCTAATGTCTTTAAGTCTTTAGTAATGATGTTTCTTGTTTTGCAGAGTTCCGGCGATGGCGGATGACGGGCTGAAGTGAGTTGAAGATGGAGCCCGTGTGATGAATAGAAGCACCTGGAAGCACGTAAATAAGCGCTTGTTGCCTGCTTCACGATGCGCTCTAACTGTCTTTTTATTTTGCAGGTACAAGTTCGGAGCGGCTGCAGGGTGCCGGAATACCCACTGGGTTAGATGTGGAAAGGAGTAATGGCACGTGAGTATTAAAGTTCCCCAATGTCTTTAAACGCACCTTGTTTTGTCTTTCAGATGTGGGATGCAGCGCCGAAGGCCTCCGGAGTGTGCGAAGAGTTGGTAAGCTTTTGTCTTTCAGATGCCGGAATGCAGTGTGAAGACCTCCGGAGCGCACGAAGAGTAGGTAAGCCTTTGTCTTTCAGATGCCGGAATGCAGCGCGAGGCGTTGGTGACAGCCGATGGACCAGGTAAGTGAAGAGCTGTCACTGAAGACCGTAATGCTAACCTGTTCTTTCTTGTCTTTATAGGTGTTGCTGAAGACTGGATTCAGGATGGTAAGCCTTTTTCCTTAGGCCCAGGATCAGATGCAGAAGACACGATGAGCGTTCTGCTGCAGAGGATGCAGAATAACGCAAAGCAAGATTCATCCATCGGGTGTGGTTTAAATAGCCTCTTGTAGTGCTTAGGTGTCTCCTTCCACAGCCACGCCTAGGTTAGAAAAGAGTTCCTGCTTTCCAGAAGAGTTCCAGTGTTCTGAATCTAGGGAGTGGCTCCTGCCCCACCCAACAGGAAAAGTAGTTCCAAACAGAAGAGGATCAGAGGCTCAACTGGCAGGCAAGTAAGCAGCATGGTCTGCTGCAGGTAAGTCCACCCAAGCATTATGAGCCCGGCGCTTCCAGCGCTGGGACTGGGCATATTTATGAGCCTGGTGCCACTGGCGCCAGGACTGGGTCCAAAAGTTCCCAATTGGGACTGGTTGGCACTCGGAACCTGGGTTATGGATCTGCTTCCAAGGGAGTTGGGAAAACCCTGACCTTTTGGAAGCAGAGATCATGACACAATCTTGCTTTGTCCCACACAGCATACTTATGGCCCTCTTGTGTTTTCTTGTCTGCACACTCCTGTTAGGACTCCTTAGCCCTGTCCAACTTTTGCCGTGCCTTCGTATGATTTCAGAAAGTTCCTACTTACGCTCTGTTACCGCAGGTACCTTACTATTCGAAGGCAATACTTCTGAGAGCATGTTTAGTTCTTGTGAGTAGAAGTGTTAGGGCACAAGGGTGTTGAATCCGCTTCTGCTACAACAGGGTACTTCCAGATGTACTTGTTTGAAACCATTGATTATGTACTTGTGCTGCGAAATCATGGGTTGTAGAGGTGTTGCCCACACCTCTGTATATGGTTAGACAGTGTTTTGTTCCCAGCTATCTCACACCAATAAATATTCTTTGTATTCAGATTGTTTAAATGTTGTAATTGTTATTCTTGAAGCAGTGATCTAAGTGATCAGCCGACACGTGTTTCGGCCTCTAAGTTCTTTATCAATGCTGGTGCATTAGTGTCCATAGGCCCGGTGATGTGGTAGTTCACGATAGTTAGCTGTAGTGGATGTCTTCCACTGCTGGTCCTGATAGAATATTTTTTTGCGCAAGATACCGGGGAACATAGTATATGGTGTAGGGGCAATCTGTAACTTCCCCATCCAGGTGTCCACTTGTACGCCCTCTCCTCACCACCGCTGTCATGTTCTACTGACCACTCTTCCCTTACTGACATTTTAAAGCGCCCTGGAAGGTGCGGCCCCAACCTATGAACAGGGTTATAAGCCCTCACCTTTCCCTTTAATAAATACAAAATTCTGATCAAAGTGCTGTATTGCTGCCATCTGGACCCATGGCATATAGGGCACCTTCAGTCAACAGCACATTGCATGCTGGGAATGATAGCCCTTACAGTGCCTTAGTTAAAGGGACAATTGAAACTCCAGCTCCCAGAATCCAATGCGTTTTTTGCTGAAAGGCAGGGCTGGCTGAAGGGGGTACTGTGGGGGGCGGGAGGGGGTGGTTGGGGGGGTCATGACATGGACCTGTCACCCAGCAATGACTCTTGTGTGGTGTGTGACCCTCCCAAGTGTGTGGCCCTTTTAAGAGGGGCAGTGTTGTGTGGCCTCCCACGTGTATTGCCCTTTTAAGATGGGCCATGGCTGTGTCGCGGCCCAAGCTAATAAAAGGAGCAACTGCAGGCACATGCCTCAGGCCGGCTGTAGACCCCAGAACGGCACAAATGTGTCCATGTCTCATTTAGGCCTGCAGGCCCACACCGTGGAGCACAGGCCTGCAGGCCATGGGGCCCTCTTGCTAGCAAGGTGGCCAGAGTCTGCATTTGCTGGGTATGGACTGCCCTGCCCTCATCTAAGACCTGGTATTCTTGGCAAACCACCAAGGCACTGGGCCTGCAAGGTGCTGGCGTCCATAGTACCCATGGGGGCCGGCTTGATGCCAATAGCCGGCCCCCACAACATCTTGCTCCCAAGAAAACAACACTGGAGACAGCTCACCTGCTCTGTCCGGGCATCTTGCGCGAGTGATCTCGGTTAGATATCACTCCTGTGAGCTCTGCCATAAGGAGAGGAGAGGTGGATTGGAGGTGGTGGGGGCATAGTACAGCAACCCCCTGCCGCATATAGTGATCAGTGGAGCCCTCTTCGCCTTCCTCCCAGGACTGTACTGCGGCTGCATGAACTAAGGACACTAATCACCAAAAAATGTGCAGAGTTCCGGTAGAAAGTAAGAGAACCCCCTTCTCAGCACGCGCAGAACAGAGGACACTAAATCATCAAGATGCTTGATTCGTGACGAGACCCAGTGGGGAAGGCGACCCCTCCTCCCAGCACTTTAACGTGGCTGCGCAGAACAGAGGACACTAAATCAATGATGTTGTGTTCGGCATGCACAAAGTTAATCTGGCGTGTCGAGAACATCTCCTCACGCCGAACACAGCCAATGAGGTTTGTGTATGCGCAAAGTGAGTTTGCCGCGTTGGCGCCAGAAAGTGAAAGTAAAATAAAGAGATTCCCGGCTCTGTCGCTCATTTCAGCGCCACAACGATTTGGGGGCCTATGCAGGGGTATATACATATTCTCTGCCCAGGGATATGAAAACTGGCGAGGAGGATGGGAGTCCAACACCTCCGCAGATAAAGAAAAAAAAAGAAGAATGAAAACACAGCAGTTGGTGAGCATCCTTGAGTCTTTCAACAAATGTGCACAACTGAGGGGTGCCAAGCTGCATCAAGATGTCCGCGAATGAGCAGAGAGATAGTCAGAGGCGAACAAGTGATGCATCGGATGATGAAGAGCCCAGTGCAGCTGCATTTCGTCGACCAGCCCCTTTTGACATGGGTGATCAACAAGCCTTGGGACAGAGATGGGAGAGATGGCTATGAAGATTCAAGAATTACATGGCCACCTACGATGAAAAGGCTCCAGACAAGTTTGTCCGCAGATTACTTATCAACCTGGTTGGTGACGACATTGAAGACCTCATCCCTACATTCCTGCCTGAAGATATCAAAATGTATGAGGGGCTCAAGGTGGCGCGATGTGTATACTTCGACCCTCAGCGCAACATAGCCCATGAAAGGCACCCTTTCAGTGCAGTCTGTCAAATGATTGGTGAGTCCATGGACGCATTTGTGACTCGATTGCGTAAGCGGGTGGCTCATTGTGAATTTAATACATGCTTGAATGATGAGGCTATCAGGTTAAGGATCATCAGGGTGTCTATCGCCCATCTTTAGGAAGAAATTACTCCGGGAACCATTTCCCTTTGCCACCATTCTACAAATGGCACGGATCGAAGCGAGGGCCAACTCACAAGCCACGCAGATGGAGACCAGCAAGGGACCAGTGAAAGAGCAAGTGTATTAGATCAGTCAAAGTGGAGGAAACAAAAACAGTGGTAACGCCCCCACCAAGAAGATATGGTACTGGCGGAAAGTGTTTGCCTTTTCCCCACGAGGAAGGAACACAATGCTTTTGGACAGAAGTGCACCAACTGCGGGCAGAAAATTCCTATGGCGAGAGTGTGAAATGCACCGCTGAACAGGGCACAAGGAGGCAGTCCTAGTGGCACTCGGCCGAAGTACAACCCAAGTGCCCAAGGACCCAGGAGAGATACCTACACCAGAAGAGACTTGGTCAGCCACATTCGGCAGATCACCGGATGATCACTGTCACCTCCGCCAGAGCAAGAGAGAAGTGATTATGAGTTTGCATATAAGATGACTGATGTGGTGACTGCCCCAGAAGGAGATAGCGACATTCATGTGGGTCAACACCCTGCCAAGTTAGTCATTGACACGGGGGCCACACTAAACATCTTGTACATATCAGAATTTCACAAGATGGTACATCCGCCAGAATTGGAACCGTTGGAACTGAAGTTATTTAATGGGGCCGCTCGAGGGCTAGTTCAGAATCATGGAAAGTTTTTATTACAACTGAACTACAAAGAAAGTCTAGCCATGGCAGAGCTGCATGTTCTTCAAGGAGACGTGCCGGGAAACAATTTGCTAGGATGACCTACGGCCCTTGAAATGAAGATCGCTGCCGTAATGTACACAATACAGCATGAAATCCCAGTGACGCAATAGGCCTCATTACGACTTTGGCAGTAGTTGTGCCGGTAAAACTGTCACGGCTGCTGCCAAAGTCGTGAAAATACTGGCAACCGGCTTTGGGCAATTACCGGGGTATTACAACCCCGGCGGACCCGGTAATTGCCCATTGCCAGGTGCCGGTAATCATTACTCCCCATTCCCATTTGAGCCTGATAGGGCTCAATGGGAACGGGAGGTCAGATGCACTGTCACCATTCATGAATGCATCCGACATGGTCTGCGAGCGATTGCCGTTCCACCCGCCAGGTCAGACCTGGTGGGCAGAAGGGCACCCGCTCGCAGACCCGTATTTTGCCTTGTTACCGGACCGGCAAACTCGTATTGAGGCCCAATGATTTCCAGAACTCTTCAAAAGAATTGTGTACCTGAAAGGAGACCCAGCCACCCTTCACAGTGGCCCAACACCCCCAGCAGATACTAATCCACCTGCAACTGCAAGTACAGAAAGAGATTAAGTGCCTGTTAAAGGAGAACATCATAGAACCTGCTTGTGGCCCCAACCCGTAAGTCTCCCACATGGTAGCAGCACCCAAGCGAGGATCATTTGAAAGAATTGCCTGTGCGTGGACATGCACCAGGCCAACAAAGCAATTAAACGAGAGAGAAACCCTGGCATTCCTCTGGATGGCATGATTAGCATGCTAAACCGAGCATAGGTATTCACGAAACCTGATCTATACAAAGGGTACCAACAGATACATCTAGGCGAACAGTCATGCTATAAAACCACTATTGCACCTCACAAAGGGTTATTTCGGTATAAGCGCATAAGCTTTGGGATTTTGTCGGCTGTTGACATTTTCCAGAAGATCATTAGGAAGGTAATTCGGCACACACAGAATTGCTTCAACTACAGCGACAATATTTTGGTTTTTGGAGTCAATCTTGAGCAACATGATCGGGCGCTGCATCGGGCTGGGATTAAATGCATTAATTGCGCAATTTCACACAAAAAATCTCAAGTTTTTCAGACATGTGTTTTCGCAAGAGGGGATGAGTCCCCATCCAGGGAAAGTAACCGCAATTAAAAGATTTTCCCCCTGCAAGATGTGAGTGATTTACGGTCATTTGTGGGGGTGGCCAGCTATTGCAGAAGATACTTGAAAGACTTTGCTACCATTAGTGCATCATTGAGAGAATTCACCAAGCAAGGGAACGAGTTCCAGTGGGATCAAGCATGCAAAAACATGTTCGCACAGATCAAGAGAGACATTGGTTCTACCGAGTGCATGGCCTATTTTGACCCACCTAAATGTACTGAACTGATGGTGGACACAAGCCCGGTAGGTCTGGGAGCCATTCTGGCGCAGCACAAATCCGGCAAGCACAGTTACAGGGCCATCGTCACTTATGCTTCCAAAAGTCTGACAGAGGTCGAAAGAAAGTAGTCATAGCTGAAAAAAGAGGGGCTGGTAGTTGTTTGAGCGTGCAAGCACCTTCAAATGTTCTTACTTGGAAAAGCATTCTCATAGTGACTGATGATCAGGCCTTTGTCACGACTTAAGGAAACCCTCAGTGCAAGATGTCTCTAGGATTGGAAGATGGGGGTTAAGACTGCAGGACTTCGACTTCACCATCATTTATAAGCCCGGGAAAGGAATACAATCTGGCAGGCTTCATGTCCCGGTACACGCTTGTGAAACAAGACAGTGACCCAATCATGCCAGAGGAATACATCAACTTCCTCGCTCAGCAAGGACCCCCAAAGCCACTTAAAACGTGCATGTGAGAGACCACACCATGAGTGACAGGATACAGCAGAAGGTGAAAGAGCTTATCACCTCACGAAGGTGGAGAGACAGTGAGCTAGGGTACACACAAGGAAACCTGGAAGTAAGAATTGCAAGCCTTCAGACAGGTGAAAGATGAGCTGTCAGTCACAGCCAAAGGCTGTCTGATGCGAGGGAGGCGGATCATTATACCTATGGACCTTTGACAGCAAGTAGTGGACCTGGCATACGAGGGGCATCGAAGCATGGTAGCCACTAAACGTCAGATAAAGGACACTATGTGGTTCCCAGGGATCGACTCAATCGTAGAAAACACTGTAAAGAAATGGCACTTAAGTCAGTGCACATCGAAGCCCAGCAATCCAGAACCACTGTATGTCGGAACTGCCAGAGGCTCCGTCAACCCATGTCGTGGTTGACTTTTTGGACTGTTTGTTGGGGAGAAATACTGGATGGTGCCACTAGTTGAAGTCTCCCAGCTCCCCTTTGTACAAATTATCTCGTCCACATCCGTCAGCACTGTAATCTCAGAGTTAGACATTATATTCTCTGCGTGGGACATTTCTGAGATGCTGAAGTTAGACAATGGGCCTCCATTTAGCAGTCTGGAGTTTGCTCGATTCATGAACCACATGGGCATATGCCACCGGAAAATCACGCCTCTGTGGCTGCAAGCTAAAGGAATGATCGAGAAATGTATGGGGAGTTTAAAGAAAGTATTTCATCAAAATGAGCTTCGTCCGATTTAGCTAAACCAAGCGGTGTGCACTATGCTCCAGGGTTACTGAAACTCACCACATCGAATAACAGGAAGATGCCCCTCAGAATTGGTGTCCCAACGAAAGGGGAAGACGAGACTGCCCCACAGAGAAGAGCTCTGGGAAAAAGACCTCACCACACTACAGGCGGTGGACGCAACTAGGAAACTCGAGATATGATATGATATTTTATTTATATCACGCTCATACACAGGTGTATCAGAGCGCGCCCAGGCAAAGGGAGGGGAACAGTGGAGTGAACAAACACAACAATCTTACATGGCCCAGTGACATTGAGAACACGCAAGTGCATGGGGAAGGGAAAAAGGGGGACAGTGCATGGGAGGGGGGAGAAATTGGAAAGTGCAGAGCATAAGGGAGGACAAGATGAATAAGTAAATAAATAAATATGGTGATCAGAAACAGTGGTAGTGCAGCCTGTGCGGGCCAAGTGCAAGGTTAGTCAGATAGGGAGTATCTGACCAGTGCAGACAAAGAGTGGGGGGGCCTGTATGGGTACGGATACAGGCCCCAGTGCAGGAGGGTGACAGGGTGAGTAGGTACCTGGGCCCGAAGGGCAGACCGTGGCCAGGTGCAGCATTGCTGAGAGAGAAAGCAGATCAGCTGGGGAGAAGAAGGGGGAAAGGCAGAGGCAAAGAGGAAGGTCTTGAGGAGCCTCCAGAACCGTAGGTGGTTCTCCTCAAGTTTCAAGGTGGCAGGTAGGCAGTTCAAGAGGGAGCCCCCCGCAGAAGACAAAGATCTACCACCAGCTCGTTTCTTTGAAAAATGACTGACCCTGAGGGAATTGGAGGTAGAGGAGTGAAAGGCTCTAGACGGGAGGTATTTACGGAGGGATAGTTCAAGGTAATTTGGACCCAGGCCCCAGAAAGCCTTGTGGACAATGCAAAGGGTTTTAAATTTAATCCTTGCAACCACAGGGAGCCAATGAAGGGATTTCAGAGCTGGAGAGATACGATCCCAGGGCTTGAGGCCAAGGACAAGTATCACAGTCCAGTTTTGGATTAGTTGTAAAGGGCGGAGGGTGGAGGCAGGTAGATTTAGAAAGAGGCTGTTACAGTGGTCCAACCTAGAGAGAATCAGAGCTTGGGAGACAAGGAAGGAAGTAGAGGAAAGGAAGAGTGCCTTTAAGGAGGTGCAGTAAGAAGTTAGACTTTTTGGAGACATCAGAGATGTGTGCGGAGAAGGAAAGTGTGGAGTCAAAGATGACGACCCCAAGGTTCTTTGATTCACTGGTAGGGGCAGGAGGAGGGCCAAGGGAGGCCGGCCCGAGAGTGAGGGGAAAGGATGGAAGGGGTGTACCAATGAGGAGGATCTCAGTCTTGTTGGCGTTTAAACAAAGATCATTTGCGGCACACCAATTTTTAATGGCGATTAGGCAGTCAGAGATGGGGAAGGAGAGGAGGTGGCCGAGGGAAGCCTGAAAATGAGTTGGGTGTCGTCAGCATAGCACTGGAAATTTGAGCAGAAAATGGAAATGCAGTAGGGGAGAGTTGCCAGATATTGATGGAACAGCCAGGGTGAGAGGTTAGACCCCTGGGGAACACCGCAGGTAGAGAGGGAGATAGAGGATAGGAAGGACCCAAGTTGAACCTGGGAGGGTCGATCAGAGTGAAAAGAGGTTAGCCAGGCCAGAGCCTGATCGGTGATACCCAGGTTGTCACAGAGACGATTTTGCAGGGTGGTATGGTTGACCGTGTCAAAAGCAGAGGAGAGATCAAGTAGGATGAGGACAGAGGGAATGTTATAGTCAAGGTTGGAGAGCAGGTCTTCACAGATGTTCAGGAGAGCAGTTCCCATACTTCTGGCAGCTCTGAAGCCAGATTGGTGGTCACGGAGAGAGCCAATTGAGTCAGAGTGAAGGTTAAGCTGAGAGATGGCAAGCTTTTCCAGGAGCTTACCCAAAAATGGAGTAATGGAACTTGGGCGATAGTTAGCCGGACAAGAGGGATCAGCTGTGGGTTTCTTGAGGAGAGGATGCACAAGAGAGTGCTTCAGAGGGGAGGGAAAAGATCCAGATGCAAAGAAGTGGTTGCAGAAGTCAGCAAGGGGCGGAGCAAGGGTATCGATGTGGTCCTTAATAGTTTTGAAGGAGCAGGGATGGACCTGTCTTGAGGAGGCTTTCATAGATCGGACTTGTCTAGCGACCTCATCTGGGGAGAAAAGAGGAAAGGCAGAGAAGGAGGGAGGAGGGGTAGCTGAGGGTGGGTCAACAAGCAGAGAGGGAGAGGGGAGAGGAGCGTGGGAGGAGGAGAGTGAGGACAAGATGTTCTGGGTTTTAGAGATAAAGTGTTGGGCAGGGTCATTGCAAAGAGGCGAGAGGAGGGGTGTATACTGCATCAGGGTTGGCCAGCTCCTTGCAGATTTTAAAGAGTTCGGCCGAGTTGTTAGATGCCGCAGAGATACGGGCTTGAATATGGACTTGCTTCTTGGTACGTACAGCGAGACGGTATTGCCATTGGAGTAGGCGGCAGGCCATTTGTCAGAGGATGAGCAAGAGGCCCTCCATTTCCTCTCAGCCGTCCTACACTTGCTTTTGAGTGTAGCTAGGTCAGAGTCAAACCAAGAATTACACTTGGTTTTGGGCTTCAAGCTGATCCTCATGACAGGAGCAAGAGCATCAAGAGTAGCAGAAATAGAGGAGTAGAGGAGATACAGGGCTGTGTCAGGGTGTGGAGGAGGGGGTGAGAATGTGGCAGCGAAAGCCTCGACTGACACACGCTTCATGGGCCGGATGTCCAAGAAGGTGGATGGCAGTCTTGGGGTATGTTTGGCTTGAGGGGAGGAGATGGGAAGATGAGAGGAGAGGAGGCAGTGATCGCTCCAGGAAAGAGGAGTGGTGAGGGGAGTAGATAGGGGGAGGCCAGAGGAGATCAAGACATCCAGTGTGTGGCCAGCAGAGTGAGTCAGGCCGGAGGAGAGGATAGAAAGGGCGAGTGAATTGCAGAGGTCGCGAAAGAGCACAGATGAGGAACAGGGAGAATCAAGATGGATGTTCAGGTCACCAAGGACGAGGAGTTGAGAAGTAGAGGCCAGGAGGGCGGAGGAGATATCTGCCCACTCAGAGAGAAAAGAGGTGATTTGACCAGGTGGCCGGTAGAGTGTAGCAACAGTAAGGGAGTTGCTCGGATAGAGGGAGAGCCTGCAGACAAGGCATTTCGAAAGAGGAGTAAGTCTGAGTGGGGATGATAGAGGCAGGAATCCACTCAGGGAATATCAGGGCTGCACCACCTCCAGGCCGGGTGGATCTGGGGGCGGAGAGGATCTTGTAGCCATCTGGGAGGAGGGTGTCAAAACTCGTGACAGAGCTGGCCATGAATCATGTCTCGGTAAGACCGAGGACATCGAGGTCAAGTTCTTCAAGGAGGTGGCAGATGTCAGAGGAGTGTTTGGCAGCGGAGTGAGGATTGAGGGTTTCAAGATGAAGAAGGTTGCCAGCCTTAAAGACCTTCCGGGGAGCAGTACATATTAAAGGTATGCCCTGCAGAGGTGTGGAAGGAGTATGAGATGGGGCAGAGGATGGAGGAGAAAAGGGCAAGGTAGCCAATGGAGAGGAGTAGGGTACAGCAGGAGATGAGAGGAAGTTGATGAGGTGAGGGAACTGCCTATCAGAGAGACAGAGATTGGCCTGAGGGCCTTGCACCATTTAGGTAGATATTTATGATGACTATGGAGGAGTCGAAGGAATCCATACGCACTTCCCAGCGGGTGCCACCATTAATGGGAGAGGAGGAGACAGGACAGAGCACAGAGATCATTTGAGGTGTCTATAGATCTGGCGAAGGAACGACAAAGAGGATGTCAGTAAGGGTTTGTCTGGCAGAGGCGCTGGAATAGGTATCAGCAATGGGGAGTCCTGGGTTGGAGGCCAGGATATCCTTTTTGAATTTCTTCTTACCAGACTTAGTGAGAAGGGAGGGATAGTTGATAATGTAGCAGTTTGAGAAGAGGAGAGACAGATAGTGCAATGGTCAGGTAGAGAGGGGGCAGTGAGAGAGAAATGCAAGTACAACGGTAGAGAACAGTCACTGGGCTAGCAGGTTACAGTTAAGGTCCAAAAAGAGATTAAACAAAAATGAAAACACCAAATGTGCTTCTCCAGCATGGGGTCTGGCATGGATTCACATGCTCATGAATATTCCCCGTCGTCAGGCCGGGAATCGTCGGTATAGAAAAAATCAGTATCAGTTTCGTTTCTGATCTGTCTTTCTTAGTAGTAACCAATCACTGGTCTCTGGGTCATACTGCCCCAGCCAATGACTGCCCTCTCCTTAAGCCCCGCCTCTGGCAGCCATCCTCAGATTTTTACTGCACGTTCAAGTGTTGGGAGTCCTCGTGCTGTAGCTCTCGAGCTTTTGCTGCGTTTTCACGCTTTTTTTAGGAGATATTTCTCATTTTTTCGGTTAAAAAGAGCCTCAAGCTCCACCGTTTCTACCTCTGATCAACGGGGACCCATTTCAGAGTTTTCTACGCCCCTCAAGGGTGAAGATTTCGTCGAGTTACGCTTTTGGAGGATTCCAGAAGTTCCGAGGCCTACCCAGGACATGGCCCAGGAGAAAGGAAGCTCGACGCCCGGGAAGCTGTTCAGGACCTGCCCTGGATGCCAGCTTCAGAATGTGTTCAAGGAGGACGAGCATTTTTTATGCCTCTACTGTCTCCATGAGGACAAGACGCACGTGGAGAAGGACTGTGCGTTTTGTGGGAACATGTCGGAGCGGACCATGAAGGATCGCCACCTCCGTCTCGCCAACTGGCTGGAAGGTAAGAGCCCGTCAGGCGAGAAGAAGAAGTCAGAGCGGTCTTCTAAGTCCTGTGAGGGTGCCCCGGCGACGGGGGCCCAACAAAAGGCCAAGCACCGCGAGTCCGCGGACACCGGGAGCGCCGAACGGTCGGGCTCCTTGGCTGCCAGGCAGGGCGCATCCACCCCGGCGCCATCAACCACGAGCCAACGCTCTGGCTCGGGTAAGAGGAAGTCCGAGAACCTGGCCAAGCTTCTGGAGAGGCCCCGGTAGATCTCAAAGATTCCAGCAGAGAGGGAGCGAGGCTCGGACCCTCCCGCCAAGGTGAAGGCCCCAGGCATGCAGAAGGTGACGATGGCCTTAATTCACCCTGCTAAAACCTCGATTGAGGATGTCGCAGTGGCCCTGGCTCAGCCTGTGGAGGCTACGCCAGTGGAGGCGACCTCAGGATCCAGAGTCTCCCTGCCACCGCAGAGGGAGTCGTCTTTCAGGCCCATCGAGAAGACCCCCACGAAGTCCCCGTTGGAAAAGGAGGTGGAGGGGCAGGTGGCCATCGTGGATACGGACACGACCTATGAAGAAGAGCTCATCGAAATCGTGGAGGAGGCCCAGCCCATCGGGAGGGATCCCGATGAGGGCGGCGACGAGAGCGACGGTGTCGCCGACGAGGTTCCTCAAGAGCCCTCGCGCCCATCGTTTCCGGTGCTGCAGGACACTTCGGCGGCCATTTTGTCAGCGATTCAGTCCTTATGCTCGGAGATAAGGACAAGGTTGCCCCTCCCGCGACGGAGGTACCTGAGCCAGACCCGACGGGGGAACCGGAGCCGGGACCTTCGGAAAGTCCACCGCATAAGAAGAGGAGGACGCATCCTCCGCCACCTCTCCCGCCTCTGCGGCCCGCTCTGCCTTCCCCCCGGTCAACTACCCACGGGGATGATACAGGCACGGACGCGGCTACGACAGGTACAGATGACGACAGAGGCGACGACGGGACATATCCCCCGTCGCCCCCTGCTCGGGCGTCCCCGCCCGACGAGATTGGATCCTTCCATGCCATGATTTCCAGGGCATCCGTGCTCTTCCAGCTCTGCCCCGAAGAGAAGAAAAGGGAAGGGTTCCTTTACCAACGGCGCAAGGCTAAAAGGAAGACGGTCCTCGCCATACCACTTCTGGATGACATCTGGGATGAGGGGCTCTCCATCCTCAAGAACCCTGCCACGGCGCCTGCAAAGAGGGACCGGTACGAGAAGAAGTACCGGGTCCCCAACGATGCCCCCTTGTGCCTTCGGGCACAACCTACCCCGGATTCGGTCGTCTCGGCAGCGGCAAAGAAGAAAGCTGGGGGTGCATCGGCCTCGACCTCAACTTCCCCGCCGGACGGCGAGGGCAGGAAGCTGGACGCGATGGGACGACGGGTCATCTCATCTGCAGTGACGACTATCAAGGCAGCCAACGCACTGGCTATCGCAGCCTGCTACGACAGGGAGTTGTGGTTCAAAATCGCCCCTCTATTGGACTTCCTTCCGGACGCCAAAAGGGCTGAGGCCCTTGAAATCTTACAGGAAGGTGAGATTGCTTCAGACCACGCCATCACGCTGGCAACGGACATCGCTGACACCGGTTTCCGTCAGTTGGGCAACAGCGTTTGCCTGAGACGACGAGGATGGCTCAAGGCGACGGATTTCCACCAGGACGTACAAACCAAGATTTTGGATATGCCCTTCGACGGGAACAACCTGTTTGGAAAGGCGGTTGATGAGTCCCTTCAGGCTATCAAGACAGACACGAAGACTGCCCGGGCACTGGGAGTGCTCCAACAACGACGGTCGTCCTTTCGGAGCGCCGGAGCCAGACAAGGTGCCTCCAAGGGATCCGGCAGTGGCTCCTCGACGTACTGCCAAGCTGCAAGATCTTCATCTCAGGAGGCCTACAGGGGACGCAGCAAGTCAGGTGGTGCCCGTCGTCGTCGACAGGGAGGTCAAGGAGGCAAGGCAGCCTCCAAACAAGATTGAACCGACCGTGGGGTTGGGCCCTCGCCAAATCACCCTGGTGGGAGGCCGGCTGACGAGGTTCGTCAGCGTGTGGGAGTCCATCTCCACCGCCCGTTGGGTGCTGGACGCCCTGGCCCAAAGGCACGCCTTCGAGTTCCAGAAAAAGTGCCCTTGCGTTCCACCCGTGGCCAGGAAGGAAAATCACATCCCTCAACTACTGTTGGAAGTAAGGGCGATGCTCAAGAAAGGTGCCATCAAGCTCGTCCCAAAGAGGCTTCGGGGCTTCGGAGTTTACTCAAGGTACTTCCTCGTAAAGAAGAAGACAGGAGGATGGCGTCCCATCCTGGACCTGCGACGACTGAACAAGTACATCAAGGCACAGAACTTCCCGATGGTCACCCTCCAGCACGTGCTGGGACAGCTGGAGGAGGGCGATTTCCTGTCGTCATTGGACTTGGAGGATGCGTACTTCCACATCCCCATTCTAAAAAGACACCGAAAGTTCTTCAGGTTCGTGGTCCAAGGGCGGCACTACCAGTTCAAGGCCCTCCCGTTCGGATTGAAGTCGGCACCCAGGGTGTTCACCCAGGGTGTTGCGCCTGCAGGGGATCCACGTCTACACCTACCTGGACGACTGGCTCATCCGGGCAAAGACAAGGGAGCTTGCCGTGGAGCACACTGCGAAGACCGTCCAGCTGCTCACGGACCTGGGGTTCTCCATCAACTTTCCAAAATCCCCCCTGGTCCCGTCGCAAGTCGCCCTGTTTCTGGGAGCCGAAGCTCGACACAGTGGCGCGGCTGGCCTCGCAGTCGGAGGAAAGGACCAGGACCATCCTGGTCAAGGTGCAGCGTCTGCTGGCCACGGACATGGCCAGGGTAAGATCTATCAAGTCCCTCCTCGGGATGATGTCCTCCTGCATTTATCTGGTGCGCCTTTGCAGACTTCGGATGCGCCCCTTACAAGAGTTCCTCGACACCCGCTGGGTCCAGTCGACGGGCAGCTTCAAGAACAGGATCCCACTCAACTAGACGTTCCGCCAGGTGATCCGGTGGTGGGGTACCCGCTCTCATCTGTCGGCGGTCACAGACTTTCAGACCCCAGCTCACCAGGTGATGGTGATGACGGATGCCTCCCTGGAAGGTTGGGGAGCGCACTACGGAGATCTTCACACGAGAGTCCTTTGGCTCCCGGAGGAGAAGTCACTCCACATCAACATCTTGGAGCTCTGCGCAGTGTTCTGTGCCCTCAGGTCTTTTCTTCCGTCCCTCAAGGGCAAGGTGGTGAGGATCTTCACCGACAACACCACCACGATGTTCTACATCCAGAATCAGGGCAGAACCAGATCCCCTGCCCTGTCCAAGGAAGCCCAGGATCTGTGGCATTGGGCCGTCGCCCAAGGGATATTTCTGGTGCCTTTTCATCTGGCAGGAATAAAAAACACCATCGCCGACTCACTCAGCAGAGAGCTGCGCTCGTGCCACGAGTGGGAACTACGCCAGGATCAAGTGGATCGACTCTTCCAACGATGCAGCGAACCCCAGATCGATCTCTTCGCAACGGCGACGAACTCCAAATGCCGGAGGTTCGCCAGCAGGTTCCCCCAGCCGAGGAGCATGGGCGATGCTTTCTCGTTCCCCTGGGACGGCCTATTTCTTTTTGCGTTCCCTCCGTTGCCGTTGCTGCTCCAGCTCATCAACCAGCTCAAGAGATCCCGGTGCAGGATGATCCTCGTCGCACCGGTGTGGCCGAGACAGAGCTGGTTCCCGGACCTTCTGGACTTGTCAGCGTCCACACCAGTCAAGCTGCTGTCGGACGCGGATCTTTTCTCCAGAGAAGGAGGCGCCATTCTTCATCACAACCCAGAGTCGCTGAACTTGCAGGCCTGTCTCCTGCAGCACTAGAGTTTGGAGGGTACGACATCCCAGCCGACTGCAGGGAGGTTCTTGCAAAGGCCAGGGTGTCCTCAACTCTCAAGTGCTACGGACATAAATGGAAGAGGTTCTCTGTCTGGTGCTGTGCACAGAAGATTAACCCTCTGCGGATTACAGCCCCTCAAGTATTGCCGTACCTACTCTCATTGGCCAAGGCTGGACTAGCTCACGCTTCCATCAAGATACATCTGGCCGCCATCTCACGAAACACCAGAACTACAGGACGGGCGTCCTTGTGGTCTCATCGGCTGGTGAAGGAATTTATGAAAGGATTGTTCCGATCATTCCCGCCGGTGAAGGCCCCGGCCCCGGTGTGGGAGCTCAACGTGGTGCTGACCAGGCTCATGGGGGCCCCATTTGAGCCTATGCATTCAGAACCGTTGAAGTTTCTGTCGTGGAAGAAAGCATTTCTCGTGGCCATCACCTCCGCACGACGAGTGGGAAAGATCCAGGCCCTATCTTGCAAGCCACCATACTTGACTTTTCACGACACGAGGGTGGTGCTGAGGACGCACCCCTCTTTCATGCCCAAGGTGCCTTCGGACTTCCACCTCAACGAACCCTTGGTGTTGCCAGTTTTCTTCCCGTCGCCTTTGTCGCCGGCTGAATGATTCTGCACTCGCTGGACGTAGCTAGAGTGCTGAAGTTCTACGTGGACCGCACAAAGAGTTTTCGGAAGAAATCACAGCTGTTTATAAACTTTGGACCTGTGAATCAAGGGAACGCTCTCTCGAAGGCTTCCATTTCCAGATGGCTCTCCGGCTGCATCACGCACTGTCACCAGTTGGCAAACCGACCGCTGCCCGGCCGTCTGAGAGCCCACTCAACCAGAGCGATCGCTGCTACCACGGCGTTCCTATCTGGTGTGCCCCTGCTCGACATCTGCAGGGCTGCGACGTGGAGGTCGACGCACACCTTCACGAGATTCTACTGCGTCGATCGGGACTCCAGGGAGGAGTCCAGGGTCGGCCAAGCAGTGCTGCGTGACCTGTTCGGTTAAGGTGAGCCTGGTGAGGAGGTAAGAGATGCTTAATGTTGAGTTTTTTGTATTGCTTTATGTTGAGCCTGTTGCCACCTCCCGTGGTTGTGCATGTGTATACTGCTATGTATTCTTATATTCATGAGCATGTGAATTCATGCCAGACCCCATGCTGGAGAAGGAACAAGTTACTTACCTGTAACTGTTGTTCTCCAGCATGGGTCTGGCATGGATTCACATGCGAACCCTCCCGCCTACCCCTCTGCGGCTCTTCACTTGGCCATACTGCCACTTTATGTGCTACCAAATCTGAGGATGGCTGCCAGAGACGGGGCTTAGGGAGAGGGCAGTCATTGGCTGGGGGCAGTATGTCCCAGAGACCAGTGATTGGTTACTACTAAGAAAGACAGATCAGAAACGAAACTGATACTGATTTTTTCTATAACTTGTTCCTTACAAAAACACACCCAGATTTGACTTTTTAAACACACCCAAATTTGCTTACAAAAACACACCCAGATTTGACATTCAATGGCATAGGCTGGGGTAACAAAGGTAAGTGAAATGATGTAAGAGTAGAGGAGAGTGTTGGAATGAGAGCATTAAAGAGCAGAACAGATAGAAAGGTTGGAATAGGCAGAGGTGAAAGTGAAGGATCAGGAAGAGAAGAGAAAGGGTAGGGAGAAGGAAGAGGGAGCTGAGCCCAGGAGAGGAAAGTAGGAGTGTCTTGGTAGTCCAGTTACATAGCTGAGAAAGATGGCGGCGCCGGGAAAGGGTCAGGCTGGTGTAGTAGCAGCATCATGCATCCCGGTAAGCGGACATGGAAGCTGACAGGGCCCTTAGAAGTGGTCCTTGGAACAGGGGCCGGCTCACGCCTCTTGGTACCTCATTGGTCACAATTCGTGGAAAGGACAGGGGTGCATGGATAATTGCATAATTGAGATGAAAAGATATGCTGATGAAAAGCGGAGAGCACATTCGTCAACACTGCAACCTGGGGAAAAAGATCTCGAGCGTGTCGAAAGCAAGAACGAAAGTCCGAGTCAATATTTGATCCAGGTCATCTATTGTATTGTTTATTTATTTGTAGGGCGCACCGGGCAGTTAGGCATCTGGGCGCTTGTGAAGTCTTAGGTTACAGTTACATCTTTAGGTTACATTTACTTCGTAGGTTACATTTACAGCTTCAAACAGCAAGTAGGCAAAATATACAAGAAGAGAATTTACATTAGTATGTACATGTGCATAGCTATACAAAGAAGAGAGTTACCATTAGTGTGTAGGTGTGCAACACAGGTACATTGGAGACAGTATATGAGACATGTTCAGTAATACTAGATTTTCATGCTGGTCTTGCAGGATAGTGGGTGCAGAGAGACCAGTCGTAGGGATATGCGTCAGCAGTCATTAGAGTGTAGCCAGAGTTTGACATTGGTTTTGAAGGAGTGGAAGGATGGTGAGGCTCTTAGGGGGTCCGGGATAGAATTCCATACATGAGCTGCCAGTACTGGGAAGCTTGAGCCTCCTGTTCTTTTTAGATTGAAGTTAGGGATTCTCATACTGTTGGTTTGAGCTTTTCTGATGGGGTGTTCAGACGTATGCTTAGGGAATTTCTCTATAAGGTATGCAGGTACTTTGTTGTTAAGGCAGTTGTATGTAATGTTCAGGGATTTGAGTTTGATTCTGTCTTTAATGGCCAACCAGTTGGTGGATCTCCTTTGGCCAGATATGTGTTGTCCTTTGGGAATGCCTCAGGCTGTTCTGAGGGCATTGTTTTTTGAAGGGTTTGAAGTTTGTTGATGTTGTGTTTACTGGTGCCAAGGTAAAGTGCATTACAGTAATCAAGTTTCGATAAGATTAGGGCTCGAGCAATAGTGATACAGCTGTCAGTGGTTAGAAATGATTTACATGCGTAGTTTAGTTTGCAGGTGTAGCTTGTTGCTGATGCTGTGGCATTTACTTGTGTGTTAAGATTAGGAGCTGAGTCTAAATAGAAACCTAAGGTTTTAACTTCCTCGGCTACATTGATTTTGATGTCATTGATAGTAATGGATTTGTACAGGTGGGAGAGTTTGTTTAGTTTACTGGTGGATCCAATGATAAGCAGCTCAGTTTTTTCGTCGTTCAGACATAGACCGTGAGTGGCCATCCAGGTTTGTATGATTTTAGAGATTTTGTTTATGAGGTTAGTGTCTTTGTCATAGTCTCCCTGGATTGGAATAAGGATCTGGGTGTCGTCGGCATAATTAGTGTATGAGACACCCAGTTTTTCCAATATATCGAGGAGCGGCTATGTAAAAAATTGTACAAAGTCGGGGAGACGCAAGACCCCTGTGGCACGTCACAAGTGATGGGTACTGCGTCCGCAGCTGAGGAAGACGAAAAGACTCTTATCATTCTGTTGTCCAGAAAGGAGTTTATCCACGCAGTGGCCTTTGAGGAGAAGTTGGCAGCCGATTTGAGGTGGTTGCAAAGAACATTATGGTTGACCAAATCAAAAGTGGCTGATAGATCTAGGAGTAGGAAAATGTAGGTTTCTGCTCTATCTTTGTGCTCATCTAGTTGGTTCTTGAGATCGAGGAGGGCCGTCTCAGTTCCGTGTCTTGGTCTGAATCCTGATTGTCTAGTGCCCAATAGGCTATTAATCTCCAAGTAGGATTGAATTTGTAGATAGTCAGCTTTATCTAAGATTTTGAAGAGAAACGGAACTGTCGTAGTAGGCCTATAGTTCGTTGGGACACTAGGATCTAGGTTTTTTTTTTTTTTAAGAGGGGTAGAATCCAAGCATCTTTAAGGTTGGTCGGCACAGAACAGAATTTAAAGGATGAATTGATAAAGGTGGTAATGAAGGGAGCTAGGTCTTGAGCAGCATCTTTAATAGTGGTTGCTGGGCAGGTATCATGTCGGCTAGTCATCATGCAAATCAAGGGCTCTATAGTGACTGCCTGATACCTGGGCAGGGTGATCACACGAAATGTGTCACAGTTCAGGCTCTACCGAGAGGGAGAGAAGGATCATGAGGACGAGAAGATGGTCGAGGAAGATCATTGAGAAAGGTTTGAGAATTAAAAGGTGACGGCGACAGAGAATGGGCAGCCTGTGGAGATGTCGACGAGACTGAGGTGATGCATTACAAGGCCTGTGAGACTGATAAAGACATAGCATGCCATTCTTCTGGATCTGTGTCCCTCATTTCAATGCTGCAGTGCGTTGGGGACCTACGCAGGGGTATATACATATTCTCTGCCCAGGGATCCGAAAACCAGGACACATGATATGTGAGGAGACTTAGTGGGGAAGGCAACCCCTCACCCACAACGGTACCATGGATGTGCAGAACAGGGAACATGCTTGAAATGCTTGGATTACTTAACGGTAATCTTCATTACTCCTAGTCCCCCTCTTCCTCGTCCCTGTACTTACCTTTGAGTATGCTCTGTGCTCACTGGAACTCTTTTTTCAAGTTGACCTTATCAGGCCACTCCCCTCCCAAGAGGTATAACCTTCCACTTACTCAACACACAGCAGAAAATCCAAAGCCAAGTCATGGGCAACTTCTGCCCACGGGCTTGAGGGAAGGGTAGTCTGTACTGGAATGAGGAAGAGTAGGACTAGGAGTAATGAAGATTACAATTAAGTAATCCAAGCATTATCTCCAAGTCCCTCTTCCTCGTCTCAGTATTTACCTTTGATTTGCACCAAAGCAGAAACAGGAAGGATGCCCATGAATGCCACCAAAGAGACAGACACCATGATCCATGCGAAACCAGCCATGCTGTCATTACTCGATCTCCGTGGAGGTTATGGAACCGCTGGTCCTGGCGCCATTAATGTATCTCTGAAAGACGCAGGAGACCCGCCGCTCTGGGCTAGGGTATTAGTATGGCTAATTTGCTCAGAAATAAAAGTCCAGAGGAGTTGATTTAATTAACAAAATATCAAAAGGGTTTATTTTGCCTGATACAAAATTTGAATAAACGAATTAATCGAGATTTTAATCTGCACTTAGCATATTAATTAAATTGCAGGAAGATTAAGAACATAGTGATCCATACAGGTCATACAATTGACAAAAAGTCATTCGCTCATTCGTCCACATTCAACCATCCATACAGATTCTATACAGTTTATATACCCAACAATACTACATATATGGTAAAGCCTGTTAAAAATCATGGCTAGCAGCTAAAAACTTTTTAGTAAAGTGCAATCAATGTACATGACCACTATAGTTGTCACAAAAGTGGTCTACTCGAGGGGTGGGTCAATTAGATATCAAACCATGACCACATCCCCAATTTTCTCGACCGGTTTCGACGTTTTTCAAATCATTCATCAACTTCTTCATCAGGAAAAAACAAGTTTTACAATCTAGAAGCGAGGGAGACATACAAAATAACTATGAGGCCCTAACTCTCAGAAAACACAATGTACACTAGGAGGGAATAGTACCAATGGAAATGTCCCCACAATTAAAATTTCAAAACTTCAAGCAATAATATTAAAATGATATAATCCAGGACCTTAGTCTCTGGAGTAAACCATTTGTAACCCTTGGTGTCGGACCGGAAGTGCCACCATAGAATAACCAGTGTCCTAAGGTGAAGTGGAAGAATAGGCCAAGGCATCAGCATTCACATAGCGCTGAACAATTGAGTAATTAAAAAGTGGAGGCATGCAAAAGTCATTAGACTATTAAGAAAAATCAGTCGACCCACTTAAGTCATGAGATAGTAACCCCAATCGGTGAACAGGGGGGGGTATGAAAAAGGTGAAGACCATGCAAGGAGATAAGAATGGATATACTTTCACTGACCTTGGAGCTGCACGAAGCAGCTTCCCCAGTAGCCAATTCACCAAGGTTCTGTAGCCTTGGCCAGACTGGCCTTGGGTCAGCAGGATCTAAAATATAATGAATAATGTTGGGACCAAGCATGTCCACAGTGGATCCTAAAGCCTCAGTTATGCAATAGGAGCACGGAACGTACCACGTGGGAACCGGAAGGGATACCGCCCAGGATTGAGTTGCGGTTCCCAAACGGGCGCCAGTCCCGTAGTAAGAGAAAGCGTGGACAGGTCACATTCTAGATGGCTCCTAAAACCATCTATGTAGCAAGAGAAAGTTGCATGCCATCAGGCCAGATAAATATGGCAGTATGAATGGAATAAAACGATTATCTACCCATACAAGAGTACTCAACTAAGTGCTACCCTCAGGCAGATAGTCACTATTCAAGTTACCAGAATACCATTAGACACTAGCGTCTGGTTCAATTACCAGCTACTCAAGAAACGATCGCACCCGCTTTAAGGGCCCCAAAACCCACGGGTCAATATATGGAAATATCCCTCCATTTAGTTCATCAAGAGTAGCCAATAATATTCCTTAGGTAAATAACTTACCACCTCTCTGGGTAAGACGCTGTTTTCCTTGAGTATCTATGCTCTGTCTAACCTTCTCAAGCTACTGCTCTTTCTTTCTTTCTTGCCTCGGTAGCGACGGCCCTTGGGCTGTCACGTCCCTCTTTGGCGGCGCTCTCACTCTGCTTTCTGTTCCTGCTCTGCTGGCTTTTCGGCTCGGGCTAATTTTTGCTGTTTCCAGACCTGTTTTAACTGCTTCCCATTCTTGGACCTGCTCTCCTGATTATCTCTGCTTCTTTGTATCGATTTGCGAATCTGCCCCATCTGGCTACCGGTTCCTTGCTGGCGATCGCACCGGAAAGTGCAGTTACCCAACTGCAATGGGTCTTGACTTCACGGTATTCCTGAAAACGTCAACCACCACAGGAACCTCCATCTTCAATCAGAGTTTTTTTTTAGCCTGTCTGCTTTTTCCCTCTTTCTGGCAGTTACGTGGGCGGGGTGTACCGTGCCTTCCTAGTTTATCGAGCAGGCATAGTGACTTCTCCTTGAGATCGGCCCTATCTTTTCAAGGACTGGCGATCTACAAGAAAAAAGAAGAATCCTCTTCCTCTTGAAGACCCGCTGTCATCAAACACAGCGGAACATTCAGGTGAGAAAGACCCTATTGATGTTGACAGTGACAGTTTGCAATGCCAGGCATCTCAGACCAGAATGGCTTCCGCTGAACAAGTGCAAGAACTTATTAATGACATTCAGGGAATCTCACTGGAAGTCCAGAACCTTAAGGCAGAAAACACTGTTCTTAAGCAACGTGCGGCTGCCAGAGAAGACCAGTCTTCGGATCTCCCACCCATGGGTCTGGCTTTGGGCAAGTTTGATGGATCTCCCAAAAGGGTTAAAGAATATATTGATGCTTGTGTCATACATTTCACTTTTCGTCCCTCCACTTTTTCCACGGACCAAGCCCCTGAGTAGGTCTTATGATTTCGAACATGGTTGCCAATGTGTTGGCTTGGGAAACTCCTTTGGTGACTTCGGCTAATCTGTTGTAAGACTATCGGTCATTTATTACACAATTGAGGCAGACCTTTGAAAGGCCGGAAGTGGCATGTGAGGATTTTTAGACATCCGTCAAGGATCGATGGGTCTTATGACCTACATCAGCCACAAAAAGACTGCTGCAGAGACTGGTTGGCCCGAGGGTACTCCGTATTCCATCTTTAGGAGAGACTGTGCGGCCAGTTACCCTTCCGAAGTTGATAACATTGGTCCTGCAGATCGATTACCGGCTCACGGAAAGGAGGACCAAAAGGAGGAAGCATTATAGCAAACCTTCTTCTTCCATGACTCCTCTTCCTTCTGCGGGAGAGACACCCAAGGACGAATTTATGGAAATAGGTTCATCTAGAGGCCGTTTAGCAACCTCTGAAAGGAGACGGAGAAGAGAACTTGGACTGTGTATGTATTGTGGATCTGGTGCCCACCTGCTATGCTAATTTCCAGAGGTTCTGCAAATACGACAGAGAAACGACAGACCCCGGTCCTAGAAGGGGCCCAGTGCCGGGGGAGAAATACAGCTCCCTATACGGCTGTTCAAGCATGTTCTACCATCCTGGATTTCCACCTCCTTGTGATCTGGCTATTCCTCTGGATACCCGGAAAAATGCTTGAGGCCTTGGCTTTGGTTGACAGCGGCACAGCTGACAATTTTTTGGAAACCATTTGCGCCGAAAAGGTAGGAATACCTTTACAAGAATGCTAAGTAAATCGGGCTGTTGAAGGGGTAGACTGAAAACCATTGAGCTTCGGTACCAATACCCACTCCTCAGTCGCTATAGGAGTCCCTATGTTTAGTAATCGGGAGACTCTTTGTTTTGATGTCATTCAGGCAGCCGACTTCCCAGTTATTCTGGGCAAGTCTGACCATTGAGTGGCTAATTGCTTGCAAGCCACCCAGGAAGATCCACCATCAGCAGAGGAGACTGTATCCTGGTCTCCGACAGCTAGAGTACACTGCATTCCTGGGAGATATCAAGAATATCGGGAGGTGTTTTTTGATAAAGTACCAAAGGAGCTTCCTCCTCATCCCCCCGAAGGCTGTGCACTAGACCTGATTCCGTATGCCTTGGTACCCTTCGGCTGCACGTTCTCATTGACCATTCCAGAAAAAAGGCCTTGAAGGATTATCTAGAGGAGAATCTCCAGAACGGTCTCATGAGACCTAAATCGCCAGCAGGGGCGTCACTGTTCTTTATTCCAAAGAAAGTGTAATCTGAACTCTGACCGTGCATTGATTATAGAGGACTCAACCAAGACACCATACGGGGCAGATACCATATGCCCTTGAGGACATTTTGGAGGTAGTGCAGGGTCTGTCCTATTTACCAAACTGGATTTGCGTGGAGCCTACCACCTCTTAAGTATCTGCTAGCTCAGAGGACGATTGGAAAACGGCTTTTAGGGTCCTTTTTGGTCTATATGAGTACCAGGTTATGGCGTTTTGACTGGTCAAGGCTCCGGCAGTGTTTCAGCGGTTTATGGACCACATTTTTTCAGACTTACTCACTTACTCTTTAGATCCGTCATAGTCTACTTGGATGATATTCTGATATTCTCCAAGTCTGCCAATCACTATCAGGCTCATGCCGCAGAAGTCTTGGACAGATTATACAAGAATCAGCTTCTGGTCAAACCAGAGAAGTGTCTGTTCGAGGTCACATTGGTACCAAACCTGGGCTTTTTACTATCAGACAAAGGGATAGAGATGGACCCACGCAGGTTGTCGGCTATAGAGAGAATTCATCCCAGCAGACCGACTAGAACCCCATACGCAAACACATCTTCGGACAGCTCCGATGGAGAAACAGACAACGAAGGCATTAATACATCTGAACAAGCCAATACTTCCCTTCGCGGTAAGGGTTTTCTAGAGCAAATAAAGCATTACCGAAAGGGTACTCGCCCAATGGGCAAACAGGTTCGGTTCCAAAGCCCACCTGTTCAAAGTATGCCAACATGGCAGTCAACCATCGGGGCAGGAGAGGGAGAGGGAGCAAGAGGCGGAACAGACAGAAACAATCAAATGCCAGGCATCTTAACCAGAGCAGGTTCGAGGAAGCAACAGGGGAACAGATAGGAAAACGTTTGGTCATTAATCTTTCAGACAGGGTACTCAATCAAGAAGAAGAAAGAATTCTTAACAAAGGTCTATCATTTTGTCCCACAGTTTGTACAGATTGGGTAGATTTCCAGATAGACCTTTTCAAGTTTACCCGCAAGTTGAAACTTAAGAGGTTTTTTGCCACCCAGGTCAAACAGTATAAACCTACAATTGCACCGGAGGCACCAAGTGCCTTGTCCATTATGGACATTAAACATGCCAACCTACTAGTCTCATTATCATCTGATTCTGACATACAACTCACTGAGACGTGTCAAGAATTGGGAGTTGAACTACAGAATCTACCAGTTCAGGAGCTCAGGAACAAGTCTAAATTCACTCCCCATCTATCTGATGAGAACATTATTGAAACTTTCCAACAGGCTGTCACTAAAGATATCCATAAATGCATGGATAGATCCACCAGGCTCCCTGTGTACAACAGGAGTAAGAATCTAACTAGATCTGAAAAAGAAGCACTTGATAACCTCTGCAAAGACACCACCTTAAGCATCCGAGAAGCAGACAAGGGTGGGAACATTGTGTTACTAAACAGGAATGATTATATCTCTATGGGCCAACTGCACCTTCAGACACCAGTTTGCTACAGAAATCTCCCTACCAATCCTACAAAGTCTATTATCCTAAACTTACAATCTATGATTGACAATTGGCACACCAAGGGTAATGTCACGGATGAAGAGAAATCTTTCTTAAAAAACTGCAACCCTGTGATCCCAGTCATGTACTTTTTACCCAAAGTCCACAAGGCTTATAACACTTTTCCAGAATTAAGACCCATAATGAGTGAGATTGGGTGGGTAACAGAAGGTTTGTCCAGTTACATTATTAACATACTTAAGGACTTTGTGATACAGATGCCAATTTATCTGCGTGACAGCACACATGTGTTACAGATTTTATCAAACATTGAATGGCAGGAAGGTTTCTGGTTAGCAACCATGGATGTTACAGCATTATATATGTCAATTAGCCACGAACTACCCTTGTGCACCATTGACTATGTATTTAGAGACCATTCTGCCTCATTTCTCACACACGTGGAGATGTTAAAAGAATTTCTGAGATTTACTCTCAATAACAATGTTTTTCTGTTTAATGATACATTTCACACCTAGATGAAAGGTGTGGCAATGGGGGCTAAGTACGTACCCTCCCTTGCAAACCTTTTTATGTCACATTTCGAAGATCAGCACGTCTTCAATAATAACTGTCATTCTAAGAAGATAATAGTATGGAAACGTTACATTGACAACATGCAGATAATCTGGAATGGATCTGCTGATGAATTTGGATCCTTTGAAAAATACCTTAATGACAACACATTTTGAATCAAATTGACTGGTGAATGTGACAACACATCCATCAATTTCTTGGATTCAACCATATATATGTCGCAAGGGATAATTGAGACTAAGACTTTCCATAAACCAACAGAGGTTAATAGTACCTTGCATGCTGCCAGTTGCCACCGAAAAACCACTGTATGAACATTCCGGCCGGGGGAATTCTACCAGGCATGCCGCAATTGTAGCACTGATTTATCATTTTCAGAAGAAAGTGAGCTCATCACTGCCAGATTTAGAGAAAGGGGCTACTCTGATGATGTTATAGCAAAAGCACGTACCAGGACAGACGGTAAGCCAAGAGGAGATATGCTCAAGTATGACAACCTCAATAAAGCAGCTCGTACACCAAGGAAACACATAGACATTTTCACACGTTATTCTACTGATGCACACACACAAGGCATACAACATTGTACGAAGACATTGGGGACTGCTGAAATTAGACAGAGACATCATGCCCTTTTTGAGCGAAAAACCCACAGGATAAAACCCTCCACATACAAGAGCACAAACTTTGAAAAACAGACTTTGTCCCTCATATATAGCCAATCCCAAATCCAAAGGTTCGGAATGGTTAAAAGCAGCTAAAGGTTTCCACAAATGTGGAACCTGCACTGTATGTAAGCATGCATATCCAGACTCAACAGAATTCACAACTCAACTTGGTATCAGAACCAACATCAGAGACTTCATTAATTGTAGGACTAAATATGTGGTCTATGCAATTAAGTGCGTCTGCCAGAAGGTGTATGTTGGCAGCACGATCCGGCAGCTGCATATTCTAATATGCAAGCACCTCACTAGCCTTAAAAAACAGGACCATTTGTTGCCACTAGCCACTCATTGGCAGGAATTTTACCAGATGGACAATATTGAAGATATCAGATTCATTGGCCTTAAAAAGGCGTCTATTGATAAAAGAGGAGGAGATCTTAAGCTCAAACTGCGACAGCTGGAGGCTAAAACAATATGTAATTTACGATGTGTCCAACAAGGTCTGAACACGGACAGTGAAATGTATGTTTTTCTGTAACTCAGTTTTATATTCCTCAGCAGCAATGGATGATCTGTGAAACACTTATCTGTCAATATGATTTGGTCAATGCCTTGTTGAGACCCATCCTAGCAATAGCCCGGGTCCACTTGTTATTCTCCTGATCTTTTTCAGTAAGCTAGTCACCCTTGTTGAAATCCATATGACTCATTTACAGTCCTTCTTTCATGTTTTAGCTAGCCCTCAGGCGATATTATGCATTAGCATATCTTGGCTGTGATGACACATTGATTAGAATCCCATTTCCCATCACCAGGACCAGCCTCATAGTTCAGTTCTCACAGACTAGAATGTCCTGCCTTCTCCATTCATTTGATATATGCATTTGGCCGGCACAATGCATATATCAGTTATTTTCTTAGGTGCACCTCAGCATCATTTCCACAATTTTCTCACTTCCCTTATTTGGGTCTTCCTAATTTTTCATATCTACTTTTTTAGTGTAACACCTTTTACATCCACCAGGTCATCAACACTCAAAATATAGACAATTCGTAATTTTTAGAAAAAATAGAATGCAGCGTTATCATCCGCTATTGCGCATGCGCATGATGTCACTAATCGCCTATGCGCATGCGCGTGACGTCATGCGCATGCGCATGACGTCACACGTGTACGCATGATGTCAGACTCGGTGACACAATATAAACATTGGTCGCCGTACTGAGCACGGACGCTCGCTACAGACAACCGTTTGGGATTCATCCCCACTACTTGGATCCAAAGGTAGGCTGAACTCCCTCTTTTGAAGTATACTGGTCATTTAGGGAATTCACCCCATTTTAATTGCGCGCTTACTCAGCCCTTTTTTGACTTTTGTAGGTATTGAAACCTTAAATACAGAATGAGGAATCAGTGAAATAGATTGGCCACTGTGCCCCACTATAACATCCACTAAGGTGAGAGTAAGGGCAGGCCCCTTGCCTGTTTTCGCCATTATGCTTAACCCTTTGTTTTTGAGCATATTTATATGCATGTGTATTCTTCTTGCAAATGGACACAAATATTTTTAGATAGTGATACAACCTATACTTTCTAGGCATTCAAGCCATGAACCCAGGTGACATAATACAGTGGTATTTGATAGAGGATACTTGCAGCAGCGCAGCATCTAATTGTTTCACTCATGAAACTCTACTTAAGACTCATTAGGGTAAGAACTATTCACCTTTAACTATCAGCACCTCTATATATTTAACTCATAAATCAAAATCACTTAAGGATTTCCCTTACTTTACATCTTACCTTGTAGGGATCATCCCAGGGATTTTTCTGACTGGTGAGTTACTAGCACTCCCTAATCTGCATGATTATTAACAATCACATGAGGCGTTCTCTTGCTAGGCTATGGGTCTTAACAATGCTCACAGGCAATGCTATCTGTGCACCAATGTATATTTGTATCACCCAGATTCGAGTGTACCACGGAAATAACACTAATAGCTGTTACAAATGAATTCTAACATAGTGAAAATCAGATTTTACTAAGTAACCCCAATTTGACCATGTGCTAAGGAATTTTACGTCTTGTTCCCCCACTCCTGCTCTTGCCCTTGATGATTGTTCATGCCCAACTCTGGGTATGTACACCCGTTTTTGATAACATTTATTTTATATATTCTTGAATATTTTCTCTCTTGTATTATTATTTTCTTTTTCATTTGCACAATGTTTATTGTATCACTCATGTTTTGATGTCGATAATTCATTTCAAACCAACATTTGTACATGATCACATGCATCTTTTTGTTGATGATGATCGAATTATTGTAACTGCATCATTAACAGCCTTGATAACGACTGAATGGTCAAAACACGTGTCGGCTGTGCCTAGATTAAATTACCTTACACACATCCAATGGATTCATCTCTACATATGTTTTCTGATGTTGTTATGGATTCTGAAATGGAATTTGAAGTATTGATTACTGTAATTTAGGTCTACTTGCGCAGTACAAGTACACTCCACAACTTCTACCATACGCAAACATGTTCATGACCCCTAGAGTCAAGAGAGCCAGAGCAGGTGGGGTCAGTTTCCCATACCTAGCAGCGCTACACTACACTGGAATGCCCCACCACCACCCCTGCGAGCAGAAGTCTCCCACTCAGCATTCCGTAAAGCGATGAAAACCATGCACTTCAACTAAACTCATCTAATACAGGATCTCCACCTACTCCCACCTAGAACGAGCACACCTAGACACCTGCACAACTTGCTCTAAACTGAATCTGTATCTGAATGATTGTATAATGTACTCCAACCCCTAAGTGTACTTATGTATACCTGAATTATTTTATCCTCACATGTATACCTGAATTATGTTATCCTCACATGTATGTAACCTTTCTGTAACTAAGCCTGCCACAAGTAACAGTGCCACAATGCCTCTGGGCTGTATGTGCGCTATACAAATGCAAAAATAAATAAATAAATACTACAATGGCCTGCACCCTTTTCACTGAAGGAAATTCAGTGCTTTTTGGGCCTTGCCAATTTCTACCAGAAATGTAGTCCCAATTTCTCTCAGAAGGTACTTCCTATTACCGCATTACTTAAGAAGGATCAAGCTTTTATTTGGAAACAGGACGCTGAAGATGCGTTTCGATAACTAAAGGTCTTGTTTTGTCCAGCACCCGTCCTTAAACAGCCTGATCAAAGAATTCCTTTCATTGTGGAAACCGAGGCCTCAGCTGGCGCTCTAGGTGCACTCTTGAAACAGTAGTCTGATATACAGGAACATCCGGTTGCTTACCTTTTAAGGACATTTAGCCCCAGTGAACGTAACTACTCGGTCATCGAGAAGAAGTTGTTGGCCATGAAGCAGGCGTGTGCTGAATTGCAACACCTATTGCAAGGGACCGCTCATCCTTTTTGAAATCAGAACTGACCATCTCAAACTGCGCGTCTTGCAGCAGATGGATTGTACCAATCCCAGACAAGCTTGTTGGGCCTACCTCTTCCCACAATTTGATTTTACTGTTACTTATATTCTTTGTTCAGTGAATAGTGTGGCCGACAGCCTTTCTCGTAGCTTTCCCACAGAATCAACAACCTTTACTGGAGCACAGGCAATTTTTCCCAGAAAACTCAGCAACGCCCTTCCCCCAGAAAGTGAAGGAAGCTTCTTCAGAATTTGTCGCTAGCAGTCCCACTCAACCCTTTATCAGGAAGGAGGGGTTCCTTATCCGAGATAAGCAATTGGGTCTTCCTAAGGAGTCTCTTCAAAGGCAGATAATGACCTGGTTCCATGACAGGAAGACGGCTGAACACAAAGGATATCAGGCGACCTTGGATCTAATTCAGTGTTCCTTTTGGTGGCCCCACATGACAAAGGTTTGGAAGTCCTTTGTATTTACTTGTCCTTTGTCTGCTTAGTGCAAGTATAACTCAGGTAAACCAATAGGCCTCTTGGAACAAGATCAGATACCCACCAGACCTTGGAGTCACTTTTCCATTGAATTTTGTAGTTGACCTTCCCCTCTCTTGTCAGTCTAGAAAACGTTGACACCCCTAGGTGGAAGGAGATTCATAATAATTGGTTGGCCGAAGACCAATCGCCTCATGATTAAGGTGTTTAGAATACGTGCTCATTAATTGTTATGTAGATTATTAGCTCAACTAGAGTGCGACCATTTTAAGATGACCAGAATCACCATTTTGTTTTCTCTTTGCTCTCTCTAACGCTGCCACTTTGCCTCATGTGAAACTGCTTTGCTGAAGATATTATTTCGCTTTCACTGGTCGAATACTAAGAAACATGTTGAAACATTGCATTAAAGAGCTAGACAAGAATGCCCGTTTTCCTCCCCCATATATCCTTGAAGGCAGGGAAGAGGGCATTTAATCAGTACATGAATGCCAGCGAGTCTCCTGAATGAATAAACAATGTGCAAAACGAGGATTTAAAGAGTTGAATTATGTTCTTCTTACGGCCCCCCTTCCTAAGCCCAGTGATGCCCCGGAGAGCGGGCTGACCTCCAAAGCGAGAATCAAAACTTAGAGATTGAGAGACCTGGTATGTGCCAGTCTCCTACGCACAGCTTGCCTGTGCAAAACAGAAATGCTGTGTTCTCACAAACAAAGAAAGATGTCTGTAAAACCTGGAGATTACAACTTGTTATTAAATATGGTGGTCTAAGGTGTCAAATTTGTCACAATGGTCAATCATCACCTCTAATTCAAAGGGAAATGAATTGGGGCGGCCTCAAACGTGTCATACTGTGTCATTGTTGATTGTAAGGTGCTTTTTTTGGTATATATGTAACTGATGTATGATTCATTTTTGCTTGCGTCCCCTGAGGTCTGTTTAGACTCACCAATTGGGACTATTTGTATTTTGCAATAAACCCTAGATTTTGGGAACAGAACTTTGTGTTTGGCGTATCTATTTGTGTGTGGTGACTTTGCCTTGTTTCCACATTCGAGGGTACCTCAGGGGCCCCTTCAAGATGGCGCCTGAATAGGGACCCTCCCCCACTTGTTCCATCATGTACGTTGCGATATATGAAAGGCGAAAAGAACGGCGAGGACGGGAGCGATCGAGCCGGGATTCAGAGGTGTACGGGGCGCCCTGCGTAAGTGATGAGAGACTCCTTTTGCAGATCTGCACACCGCTGATCCCTGATCGATGTCCCCGGCCAGCAAACAAGGGGGCGAGGGACCCAAAACGAGGCAAGAGCCGAGATACGCAGACACGACGTCATTGGTTGCGTCAGTATACGGGCGAATTGTGTCTTGAAGAAGACAAACTGATTGATCAGGTGAGTCGTGCCCCGATTCGTAAGTAATCCTGATATTGGTTGAGGGTTGATTTTGCAAAATCAAACACCCAGAGTAAGTTTGATTAGCCAAGGGTAAGGTTAAAACATGCCTGGGGTATTGTCCACCTTAGCAGGGTTTTTCCGCTGTGGTGAACAATCTTTGGAAACTGGCCAGGAAGCACCCCCGGGAGGAACGCCGGCGTATGAGATGTATGTCAAGTATGGTATGGGAGCGATAATGTTGTGTGAGACTTGGCATAAGCAAACCGGAAAACAAGTAGACCTTCAGTGGCCGAGCCATGGAAGTTTTGAGATGGGCCGTATAGATAACCTGGAAAAGGTGTTGATAAGCAGAAGAGCACGCCCTGGGGCATTGGACATCCTCAGGGACTGGAGAAGGGAAGCAATGCTCAGATATAGGAGTAGAGAAAAACATGCGCGCAGGCATAAGTCGAAAGCAGAGAAAGCAGAGGAAAAAGAGGAGAAGGAGTGGAGTAATAGTTTGCGAAAGACAAGACAGCGCGATGAGTTAAACATAGAAAAGATATATCCACAAAGGGAGCTACGCACATCAGACGAGTTGATAAACAAATTTTGATTGAAACAAAACAAGGTCCAAGAAGAGAAACTAAACAGAGTACACCAGTAATTGTCGCTCAACCCCCTCCCGTTGCTCAGCCCCTCCCAACGCCAGCACAGCCACAGGCTGTATCAGACACTGCACTGCCCACTGGCCAGCCAGCCCAGAGTGTTTTGCAACTACCACAGCCCCAGCAGGCATATCCCACTCTCACTGCCCCCTCCGCACCTCCTGATCAAGATAGTGCCACTGTCCCGACCGCCCCTCCCATGAGTGCGATTGAACAAAATGAATGTATGAGAGTAACTCGCAGCGCGATAAGCAAGGAGAGAAAGCGCGAGCTGCAAGAGCAGGCGGAAATATATATAGAGGAGAATGATGAGGCATCCACGCTGGCGTCGTAGTATGATTTCAGAAGAAACAATGAAATACAGTTATTGTTGGAATGCATGGGGAATATTTGTCGAGGCAATGGAAAAAGTTAATTGGGAAGTTACCACCGCAACGATTGTTGGATTTAAATGCATTAGCCCGTTGTAGAGGGAGTGATGAGAAAATTGACAATTAAAGATAGAAAAGAGGGAAAGGTGAGCCCCCCTGAAGTATTGGCGGTAAATGAGAGAGCGATGGAACGAGGAACAGGAGAGACAGCCTTATCCCTCGATCTGGGAATATTGCTGCATAGGAGGGAAGGTGCAGGAATAGTGAGTGTAGCTTTCCCAATGAGAGAAGTGGCCCCTACTTTCGTACCAAAGGTAGAAACCCCTGGAGCAGATGGCGAGCCGGCTGTGGTAATCCCAGCGCATTATGCAGCTCAATTCGTGCATGTTCCTTTCTCTAGACAGGAAGTGAATAATATAAAACAGACCATCCCTGACATACGAAAGAATCCATCAGGTTTTTATAAGGAAGTAGAATCTCTATTGAAATATTGAAATCGGGGGTACTCACAATGGGTGATATAGACTTAATATTCTCCGTGATTTTGCCAGCAGAGATATGGAAGCAAATAAGAAAAGTGGATGATGTGACGGACTATGGCGCCACGTGGGCACATTTAATATTAGAGGATAAAAATAAAGCGGTGGGCGCAGAACCGGGGGCGAATATGTTAGCACTACCAGCACGAATAATACAGAAGTTGAAGGAACTGGTCCCTGAGAAAAGGATTCAATGGGATAAGATGACAACATGTGTGCAAGGAAAAGATGAGATGGCCACAGATTATTTTAACAGATTTGAAGAAGTATTTACAGATTTTAGTGGACAGGATGTGAGTACAGAAGCAGGAAAAAGGTTGTTTGTGGATAAATACGTGAGGGGATTAATACTTCCAATTCAGAATTTAATAATGACATCAGAAATTGCAAAAGCGCTAGGAGAAGCATTACACATGGCTCAATATTATGAAAACAGGGTGAATGCTGAGAAGGAAAGAGAAGCGAAGGATAGAACAAACTTAAAAATGCGGGTATTACTCCAGCAGGTAGCAGGACACAACAGGGTAAGGGGAAATATACAGAATAGGGGAAATTCAAATACATATGGAGGGCCTTTGGGATTAAACCAATGTGCATATTGCAGGGAGGAAGGACACTGGCGGGCACAATGTCCGCACTTACAAAATAGAGGTGGTTATAGTCAGAGAAGGCCTCATAGAGGGCACGGGGGAACAAATGGTCATAACAGAAATCATATGCAGCAGCATCAGAGTGATCAAGGGAATGGAGCACAAAATCAAGGCCAGGCTCCGAGGTGCCCAGACGGGAAATAGAGGGAGAGGGGGGAACATTTTTGACACACAGGCAGGTGCATATTGTAATAACAGCGGTGACTACAAATCAGATGATGTATTGTTACCCCAATAGGACAGCCCAGGACAGGGGTCAGAACTAGTGTCTATTACCGTGAATCAGAAAGAACCCTACGTAGAGGTGAAGATCGGGAATGAAGATCACAGATTCCTCGTAGATAAGGGGACACAGAAGTGCTCGATAGATCATCACTTGGTTCCAGACATACCTCTGTCAGGGCGACAGAATATCTCAGTAGGGTTTGCAGGTACCCCAGTAATAAATCCTGAGTCCAAACCAGTAGCAGTGACAATAGGACCATTTACTGAACATTTTCCATTCCTTTTGACAGAGCATTGCGGAGAAAATCTTTTAGGATTAAACTTATTGAAAAAATTGAGTGCAGTTATACATTGTACACCGGATGGGGTATATTTGACCATTTCTCCCCAGAATATGCCAACTCCTGAATTTATGGCGGAACCTTTGACAGAGGAATTGAGTACAGTGCTAACTTGTATTTGGGCCATGAATGATAATGATGTGGGATGTTTGAAAATAGAGGCAGTAAAAATTACATTAAAAGAAGGAATAACGCTACCACGTATCCCGCAGTATAACATTTCAGTGGAAGGCGAGAAAGGTTTGAAAAGTATTGTTATTGATTTGATGAGATTGGGAGTGATTGAAGAAATTACAGGTAGTGAGTGTAATAGCCCCATTCTTCCAGTATATAAGAAAGGGGGTAAAGAGGTGCCGTATCGTTTTATTATTGATCTCCGTGCACTGTACAAAGTGGTAGACCGCCAATTCCTGCTAGTGCCAGATGTTACCACAATTCTGACAATGATCCCTGCATCAGCAGAATATTTTAGTGTAGTTGATTTGAAAAATGCTGTCTTTAGCATACCGGTACATAAAGACAGCAGATACTTATTCGCTTTCACTCTGGGTGGATGATCATTCACATTTACACACGTGCCACAAGGCTATACTGAAAGTCCAAGCATATACAGTAGAGCATTGAAATAACAGCTGGACATGTTAGAATTACCAGTGGACTGTGTATTGTTACAATACATTGACGATTTATTCATCGCCGCTGACACAGAAAAGATATGTAAAGAAGGTACCATTTTACTATTAACCCATCTAGCTGCGCATGGCCATAAAGCAAGTCTAAAGAAATTCCAGTACTGTCAGAAAGAGGTAGCTTATTTGGGTTACTTACTCTCAAAATAAGGAAGAAGCTTAACGCCAGAAAGAATAAAAAGCATTTCTGGTATGCCTATTCCAACGACACAGAAAGGTGTGAGAGCGATAATAGGGATGGCTTCATATTGTCACCAGTGGATTGTAAACTTTGCTTTCATTGTGAAACCATTGGTGGAGCTAACAAAGAAGGATGTTGTGATGCCTTTGCAGTGGAATGAAGAATGTCAGAAAGCATTTAATTCGCTAAAAAATATTTTGAGTTCTGCTCCAGTTCTGGGCACACCGAATTATGAGAAGGTTTTTAGGCTATTTGTGCATGAAAATGAGGGATGTGCGCTATCTGTTTTGACATAGGAACAAGGTGGAAGAAATAGGCCGTGCGGCTATTTTTCTTCTGCGCTGGACCCTGTAGCGTGCGCACTAACACGATGTTTGCAAGCTGTTGCAGAGGCTGCTGCGTCAGTAAAACAAACGGAAGGAATGGTATTGGGGCACACTTTAATTTTAATGGTGCCACATGCCATAGACGTTCTACTCAATCGAACGCAGACGCAACACCTCACCTCAGCTAGACTGACTAGATATGAAATTTTCCTGTTTGCACCCCACATCCAAATTATGAGGTGCAGCGCTTTGAATCCAGCAGAACTAATGCCCATGCCCAAAGAAAACAATGATGGAACTGAATCACCCCCCCCCCATGATTGTTTAATGGTCACGGAGGAAGAAACGAAAGGGAGAATTGATTTGAGTGACACACCCCTGAAAGAACCAGAAGGGGAACTGTTTTGTAACGGCTCCTGTTTTAAATTACCTAACGGCACATCAACTGCCGCATATTCTGTCACCACATTGAAGAGTGTAGTGGCAAGTAACAGAATTCCTCACAACTCCGCCCAGGCTGCAGAGATAATTGCTTTGACAAGAGCTTGTGAAGTTTCAAAGAATCTGAGTATGAATATTTATACGGATAGCCAATACGCCTTCGGCGTAGCCCATTACTTTGGCTGATTGTGGGCTGAGAGAGGGTTTTTAACATCCCATGGATCAAGGATCCAACACGGGCCTCTGATTGTACGATTATTGTCTGCACTTACATATCCAAAACACGTAGCAATAATGAAATGTAAAGCACATGAGAAGGTGACATGTAACGTGGGTAAAGGAAACGCATTTGCAGACAAAATTGCGAAACAGACTGCCACTGATCCAGATACAAAAATGTTAACAGTACAATCGGAGGAAGTGCCAAGTATGATAGAGAATAGAATTGTAACGGTTAAAGAAATGCAGGCAGAAGCTACTGCCGATGAAATACAGGGGTGGGCCAAGGGCTCTGCAGAATTGGATTCGGAGGGTTGTTGGGTGGACAAGAAAAGTGGGAACTGGATGTTGCCAAATGCTTATGTGAACGCAATGGGTACAATGGCTCACAGTCCCACACACATTTGTGCGAAGGAAATAGTCAAACATTTAGCCACTGTCTGGGAAAATCCCCTCATAAAGAAGAATGCCGAGAGGTTGGTGCAGAACTGCATCACGTGCTTACAGCACAACGTGGGAAAAGGGACAGTGACTCCAACAGGAAGATTTGGACCTCCCTCGATGCCATTCGAAGTGATACACTTTGACTTCATAGAAATGGAGAGGTGCCAAAACTTGAAGTATGTTCTAGTGATCATATGTGCATTTAGCAAATGGGTGGAAGCATACCCCTTGAAAGATTGCACAGCCATGAGCACGGCGAAAGTAATGCTGAAAGAATATTTCTCTCGTTTCGGTCTGCCCCGTGTCATATGGTCGGACAATGGTCCACACTTCGTAGCTGCAGTGATATTACAGATTTGTGCAGGATTACAGATCGATAAGAGATTCCATAGTTCGAGACATCCGAGTTCGGCCGGTCTTATTGAACGGCATAACAGGATATTAAAGTCCAAAATCAGCAAAATATGTGCGAGCAGTAAATTAAGTTGGGTAGATGCATTACCAATAGCGTTATTATGCATGCGAACATCAGTGCAAGCCAGAACTGGGCTCTCCCCCTATGAAATTATTATGGGGAGACCAGCGAATGTATGGTGCGCACCTCAGCCGAGAAAAATGAATGAAGTAGAATACCCTGTACTTAGCATTTACTGTAATTTGCTAGTAAAAAAACTGCATTTGATTCATCAGCAGGTGCAGGAGGCATTACCGGTGCAATATACTGGCCCAGGACATGCATTGGAACCAGGAACCTGGGTGTTAATAAAGAACTTCGAGCGGAAAACATCATTAGCACCCAGGTGGCGTGGGCCGTATCAAGTGTTGCTAACCACGCAAACAGCACTACGAGTGGATGGATGCAAGGCGTGGATTGATGCTACACACGCCAAGAAAGTCACATCGCCATTCCACACGCCGACCGATCAAGACAAAGACCAGAAACAGAGACAGCAGTGGTTCTGGGAACGAAAAATGCAATTGCCAGCCCTCCACCACTAAATCTGCCTGGTCCAGAAACAAAGCCCGATGAGATTGCCATAAAAGCGGAAGGGCAAAGAATGCCTCAATGTTGTCCGGCAGACTCGACATCTCTGTCAGCAGACATTTATTTAATTATTTATTTGCATTTGTTAAGCGCGCTTGCAGCCCATAAGGCATCGAGGCGCTGTTACAGAGGATACGCAAATTTAGGATTACTGTCATGCCGCCATCTTTTGGTGGTCGCTGGCGGCTATGGAAGGCTTGGCGTTGGCGGCGCCATTAGACTGTCCCGTGTTTTTTCCTTTCACTTCCTGGTTTGACGGTCTAGTCTTTTTCTCTTGTTTCCGTATTTAGCCACGCCCTTCTCTGGGCTCTGTGCGTTGCAACTTTGTTTCCTTTTGCCTTGTTGCCGTGCTACTTCGTACCTTGCTTCGTACCTGTTGTTTTTTCGCTGTTTCTCACGCGGTTTCTTCCCTCCTAGCTTTCTCCTCCTTCCTTCCCCTTCCCTGTTATCCCGTCCTTACGGTTCCCTTACCGTATTGGGTCTCTCCTCTCCTTCTTTTCTCTCGGACCGCGTCCCTGGTCCCTGCCGGTGCTTTTTTTCCAGTCCTTTGCACTGCTCCTTGCTCAGTACCAGCATCTCCGCAATCCGGACTCTCCGGTTTTCTGCGGCATCAAGAAACTTACCTTCATATCTACTGCTCCTGCTCTTTCCTGCATATACCGGACGAAATTGGTCATCGCTTCCCGAACAGCATCAGTACCAGCTACATCCGTAGAGAGGTTTTTTTAAGCGGCTGCTTTTTTCCTCTCATATTGGTTCCTGCGGGACGGGGGCCGGCTGCTTCCCTGTTTATCAGGGAATCAGGGTGGCTTCTTCCCGCGGACGGCCGTATCTCTTCACAAAGAAGAAAAGACCCAAGAACAAGACCTCCAGACGAGAACCCGTCCCTGAACAGACAGGTGAGGAGAAAGGGGAGGTGGACATTGATATATCAGACTTAGAAGAAAATCTGCTCGCTCCCATCAATCGTGACAGATTGCAACGCCAAAAGGAGATATCAATGACTACCCCGGAACAGGTCCAAGAGCTGCTTACAGCAATGCAGAATGTGACATTAGAATTACAGGCTGTGAAGGCCGAAAACACTGCTCTGAGACAGCGAGTTGACCGCTTCGAACAGTCCCGGAGTGATCTACCTCCCATGCCATTAGCCTGCGGTAAATATGATGGTTCACCTACTAGATTTAAAGAATTCATGGAGGCTTGCATAATCTATTTCACCTTCAGACCTCAGACCTATGCCTCAGATACAGCCCGCATAGGTTTTCTGATTTCTAACCTTACGGGTAACGCTCTTTCCTGGGCTACTCCGCTTGTGACCAGTGCCAGCCCGTTACTACACGATTACGCCGGGTTCACCGCCCAGTTCAAATTGGCCTTTGAAAGGCAAGAGACTGCGGTAGTTGCCAGTGAACAGTTACTTGATATTCGATAGGGAAATTCAGATCTTCTGTCCTACATCTCCCGCTTTAAACGGGTGGCTGCAGACGCAGGCTGGCAAGAGAACGCCCAGTACACCATTTTTCGTCGAGGATTGAGGGAAGACCTTAAGGACGAATTGGCAAGGGTAACCAGACCCGCTACTTTAACCGACTTGTGGTCTACAGTGGTACAGCTGGATTTCCGCCTTTCAGAACGGCGGTCTGAACGTCGAAAGCAGCGTGGATTTCCTGCTACGGCTGATCCTGGGATTACCCCTCCCTCTCCTACCTGTCTGTCGAAAGAGGAGCCAATGCAGATTGGGACTACTCGAGGGCCGCTTACCTCGGAAGAAAGAAGACGACGCAGGGAGAACAACCTCTGTATGTATTGTGGATCCAACCAGCACATTCTTAGAGACTGTCCTAATGTACCACCAAGACGATCGGGAAACGCCATTCCTCGGAGCTAGTAGGGACAAGTTACCGAGGGGGATTTCCTGGTCCCTTTGTTTCTTTATCAGTTACACCCATGAATACCACAGAAGACAACCGTCTCATGGTAGTTGGAGTTGAGTTATTCATCTCTCAGCAGTCCTATGAGGCTCTGGCGCTACTGGACTGCGGCGCTGCAGGTTGCTTTATGGACTTGGTTTGGGCTGACAAGGTCGGCATTCGCCGTTTGCAGAAAGACGAGGACCAAAAGGTGGAAGGAGTTGATGGTAAACCCCTGAGCTCGGGTCTCATTACCCATACCACGCCTCCTATGCAGATGAAGATCCTCCATCACAACGAAATCATTCAATTCGACCTGATCCGAGCAGCACATTTTCCAGTAATCCTGGGGGTCTCTTGGCTTCGGAAACATAACCCGATCATTGATTGGACAAAGAATCAGCTGTCATTTACTTCAACATTTTGTCGTCAGTCATGTTCTTCGCAGACCCTGCATACTTCTGTCCACATTATTCCAGATTTAACCTCCAGATCAGATGTGTTGAAGGTAAACAGCATCCCCAAAGAATATCTCCGCTATCAGGAGGTGTTTACGGACGATGGCCCTCAGGAGTTACCTCCTCATAGACCAGAAGATTGTCAAATCGTTCTCCAGCCCAATGCGGTTGTTCCTTTTGGGCGAATGTTTTCTCTTTCCCTCAAGGAAAAGAAGGCTCTCAAGGAATATCTGGATTCTAATTCACATCATGGCCTGATCCGACCTTCATTCTCTCCCGCTGGGGCTTCCCTTTTTTTTGTTCCAAAGAAAGGTTCCAATGAACTTCGTCCTTGTATCGATTATAGGGGCCTAAACCAAGTCACGCTTAGGGATAGGTATCCCATGCCGCTGATCGGAGACATTCTGGAAGCAGTTCAAGGGGCAAAAGTCTTTTCTAAGATCGATTTAAGAAGAGCCTACCACCTTTTGCGGATACGATCAGGCGACGAATGGAAAACTGCTTTTCGCACTCCTTTCGGACACTACGAGTATTGTGTCATGCCCTTTGGTCTAGTCAACGCTCCATCGATATTTCAAAGATTCATGGACCGCATCTTTTCTGATCTGCTTTTTCATTGTGCCGTTGTCTACCTTGACGACATCCTGGTTTATTCTAAAGACGCCCAACTCCATTCTAATCACCTTCGCCAAGTTCTTCAAAGATTGCAAGACAATCTACTTAAGGTCAATGCTGATAAGTGCGTCTTTCAAGCATCTGAGGTAAGCTATCTTGGCTTCATCCTGTCTTCGGAGGGAATCCGCATGGACCCCGCTAAGATCGATGCCATATTGCAATGGCCAACACCCCATTCCATCAAAGAAGTTCAAAGGTTTCTTGGGCTAGCTAATTTTTACCGCAAATTCATCCAAGGTTTCTCGGATCGAGTCCTTCCCATTACAAGGCTGTTAAAGAAGTCTTCAATGCCCTTTGTCTGGTCTTCTGAGGCAAGCTTAGCTTTCCAACTACTTAAGGAGGAATTCTGCTCTGCCCCGGTACTTCATCAACCAGATCAGAATCTAAGATTCATTGTGGAAACTGACGCCTCCTCCGCTGCGATTGGTGCAGCTCTTCTACAGGAACATGAAGGTTTGGAATATCCTGTTGCCTACATGTCCAAGACTTTGAATGACAGCCAGACACACTATTCGGTAATAGAAAAAGAACTCCTGGCCATGAAATCCGCATGCAAAGAATGGAGACATCTCCTACAAGGAGCTAACCACCCCTTTGAAATCAGAACTGACCACAAGAATCTTAAAATTCTGCAAAAGATGGAATGTGTCAACTCCCGTCAGGCCCGTTGGGCGCATTTTTTCTCCCAATATGATTTCACATTGACCTACTTGCCAGGATCCAAGAACATCCTAGCTGATGCCCTTTCTAGAAGGCCTTATCCAGACATGTCTCAGAAGGAATACCCTAGTCTCATGCTTCCTGAAGTCAAGGTAATCTGTTCGGTAGAGTCTTTCTTGGAAAGGGTTTGCAAGGCCACACAGTCCACCAATATGTTTTCTGGCTCTCCTCTCTCAAAGGACATATCCATTCAAGATGGCTTATGTTTTAAGCAACAGCGATTATTCCTGCCAGACAGATTCACCCGTCATTCGGCTTTAAAGTGGTGTCACGATGATCCAACGGCAGGTCACAGAGGTGTAAAGAACACTCTGGAATTGCTTCATCGCAGGTTTTGGTGGCCCGGTATGACCAAAGAAGTTTCAACCTACGTCAAGTCATGTCCTCTATGCTGTTGATCCAAACATTGCACTCAGAAGTCGATTGGGTTTCTCCAACAGCAAGATCTTCCTAAGAGACCTTGGAGCCTTATTTCCACCGATTTTATTGTGGATCTGCCACCCTCGGAAGGTTGTTCATGCATCATGGTAACTGTCGACTGCTTCACCAAGATGGCACATTTCACTCCCTTGGCTGGTCTTCCCACTGCCCCCGAAATGGCGGCTGTATTTGCCAGAGAAATATTTCGTTTGCATGGTACTCCGCACAAGATTATTTCTGACAGAGGTTCTCAGTATACTTCGAGGTTCTGGAAGGAGCTTTGTGATAGACTGGGAATTGAACGCGCCTTATCGTCTGGCTTCCACCCGCAGACTAACGGGCAGACTGAAAGAACCAATGCCACACTGGAGCAGTATCTTAGGTGCTTCACGAATGCCCAACAGGATAATTGGGTTAGTCTGTTGGTCACCGCGGAATTTGCTTATAACAATGCCGAGCACAGTGCCACTGGTCTCAGTCCTTTTTTTTGTTCCTATGGTTTCCATCCCAGCTTTACTCCTTCTCTCTCCTTTCCCCCTTTCACCACTCCATCTGTGGATGCCCTACTTGCCAGTATCTCGGAAGCCCACAAGTCAGCCGCCGGTTGTTTGCGGGCAAGCAGTCTTCGGTATCGATCGTACTGTAATCTTAAGCGCCTGCCCGTTCCAGCATGGCGGAGGGGCACCAAGGTCTGGTTGTCTACTAGGTTTCTGCCTCGCTGGCTTCACCCCTCTAAACTGTCTCCCCGGTACCTGGGTCCTTTTCCTATACTTCGCCGGATCAACCCGGTGGCTTTCCGCCTCCTGTTGCCCAAGCACATGCACCGTCTCCATCCTGTTTTCCATTCCTCTCTCCTGAGGGAATGCAAGGGAGATCCCTATCATCGCCCTATGCCACGGGATCCGGCCCCCCCGCTATCGGCGGGGTCGCTTGGAGTATTTGATCCACTGGAAAGGGTATCCTCACTCGGAGGACTCCTGGGAACCGGTGTCTCATGTGCACGCTCCGGCGTTGGTTCAGCGATTTCACCGTCTGTTCCCGGGTAAGCCGGGGGGGTGGTCCCTTGGGGGGGGCATACTGTCATGCCGCCGTCTTTTGGTGGTCGCTGGCGGCTATGGAAGGCTTGGCGTTGGCGGCGCCATTAGACTGTCCTGTGTTTTTTCCTTTCACTTCCTGGTTTGACGGTCTAGTCTTTTTCTCTTGTTTCCGTATTTAGCCACGCCCTTCTCTGGGCTCTGTGCGTTGCAACTTTGTTTCCTTTTTCCTCTTCCCTCCTAGCTTTCTCCTCCTTCCTTCCCCTTCCCTGTTATCCCGTCCTTACGGTTCCCTTACCGTATTGGGTCTCTCCTCTCCTTCTTTTCTCTCGGACCGCGTCCCTGGTCCCTGCCGGTGCTTTTTTTCCAGTCCTTTGCACTGCTCCTTGATCAGTACCAGCATCTCCGCAATCCGGACTCTCCGGTTTTCTGCTGCATCAAGAAACTTACCTTCATATCTACTGCTCCTGCTCTTTCCTGCATATACCGGACGAAATTGGTCATCGCTTCCCGAACAGCATCAGTACCAGCTACATCCGTAGAGAGGTTTTTTTAAGCGGCTGCTTTTTTCCTCTCATATTGGTTCCTGCGGGACGGGGGCCGGCTGCTTCCCTGTTTATCAGGGAATCAGGGTGGCTTCTTCCCGCGGACGGCCGTATCTCTTCACAAAGAAGAAAAGACCCAAGAACAAGACCTCCAGACGAGAACCCGTCCCGGAACAGACAGGTGAGGAGAAAGGGGAGGTGGACATTGATATATCAGACTTAGAAGAAAATCCGCTTGCTCCCATCAATCGTGACAATTAATGACAAGTGCCAAGAGGGCTCTTAGTTACAGATTGGCAAGCATATATGCAGTGGAAGATACAGGTTCAGGTTAAACAAAGAGTTTGGTTTTGATAGCCTTACGGAAGGCTAGGTGGGATTCAATGAGTCTTAGGTGAGGTGGCAGAGCGTTCCAGTGCATGGCTGCTAGGCTGGGGAAGCTGGAGCCACCAGCGCGCACTTTCCGAGTAGTAGGCATGATAATTGAGTTGGTATAAGGGGACCTGAGAGGTCTCGTGGCCGTGTGCCTAGTAATTCTGTTGGTCAGGTAAGGAGGGGCAAGTTCGTGAAGGCATTTGTGTGTGAGAGCAAGAGTTTTAAAGACAATTCTCTCTTTGACAGGGAGCCAGTGTACTTGCCTTCTGATTTCGGAGATATGGTTTCTTCTTGAGGTGCCGGTGGCTGCCCTTAGCTCTTTGTTCTGGGCTAGCTGCAATTTGGCCAGGTTTTTGCTGGATGTCCCCACGAGAAGGGCATTACAGTAGTCAAGTCTTGACCCGATAATTGCCCTGGCAATCGTGATGCAATTTTGACGGGCCAAGAAGGGCCTGGCTGCATTGAGGACTTTGGAGTAGTAGGCTGAGGATGCAGCAATGGCATTGACCTGTCTATCCATAGACAAGTCGGAGTCAAGGTAGACTCTGAGTGTCTTAACATGGTTCGAGACCTTGATTGGAATGTTATCAATGGTGAAGGAGGCGTACTGATCTCCGAGGTTACCCAGAGTGAAGGGTGATCCAATGAGGAGGAGTTCGGTCTTTTTGCTGTTGAGGCACAGCCAATTCTTCGCCATCCAGGATTGGATGGTAGTGTAGATAGAGGTGAGGGTGTTGGAATCTGCTAGGTAGTCGCCCGTGAGTGGGATCAGTACCTGCGTATCATCAGCATAGTTGGTATATGAAATACCAAGGGAATCCAGGATGCTAAACAGGGGCCTTGTAAAGAGGTTATAGAGAGTTGGGGCGATACAGGATCCCTGAGGGACACCGCAGGTGAGGAGGCTAGGGGTGGTTGCGGCGGCAACTTCAGAAAAGACTTTCATGGCCCTTTCTTGGAGAAAGGAGGTGATCCACTGGCAGGCTTTCGGGGAGAAGTTGGCTTGGGTGGCTAGGTGGTGACACAGGGTGTTGTGGTCAACCAGATCGAACGCTGCGGATAGATCCAGGAGCAGTAGGAGGGCAGGTTTGCCTGCATCTCTGAGGTCATCCATTTGGTTCTTTAGATCTAGGAGGGCCGTTTCAGTGCCATGTTGGGGGCGGAACCCAGATTGCCGCAGGCCGAGGAGACGGTTGTCCTCTGAGAACTTTTGGACCTGCAGGTAGACTGCTTTATCCAAAATTTTGAGCAGGAATGGTACAGTTGTGATGGGCCTGTAATTCCCCGGGACGGTTGGGTCATCAAGCGCATACCTCTGTGGCGGCCACCATCTTCTATTACACCACAGCTTGCAACTTCGCTTGGGCACCCATCATCATCTGCTATTGTGTCCCAGGCTGACTCCAAGTTTGAGTCGGGAAGTGCGTCCGCACTATTTGTTGATCACACGGTACCAGGGGCAAATTGGTACAGCTTGCGGAGCCGAAAAAAGAAGTGATCAATGTCTTGCCTCTGCTTCCTATTGTCGGATGAAGTGGGAACCGGAGGCCTAGAGGAGGGTAGCGCAAGAGTTTTGCAAATTAGACAGCTCACGAAACCGCGACTCCTCTGTGCTAAAAACATGTGTCAGGAACCCGAGTGGACAAGCGGGGCGCACATAATATAAAGGCCGCTGCTCCAAAACTCTAGAGCAATGTAAAAATAAACAGAGGCTGCGCCGAATAAAAAACAATCGAGGCAGACGGCAGCTGGCATAAAAGACTAGAGACTCTAATTGAACTTTTTTCAACATCCGGAAGAAGAAGGACGAGAGAGGAATGTCGAAATCAACGTCGAAATCACCGAATGCCCGCTCCTGCACCAAAGCTGATAGTGAACTGAAATATAGTACATAGAACGATAGCCATTGACACCTGCATGAGATGCCTCTCTATGCGATCTTTATTATGAGAAATAAAGCGAATTGGAGATACAACGTAATATCTGGATGAGGCGTTTGGCATACGGCCAAGAGGAGGGTTTGTCAGTTTAGAAAACGTTGACACTTCTTAGGTGGAAGGAGATGCATAATAATTGGTTGGCCGAAGACCAATCGCCTCATGATTAAGGTGTTTAGAATACGTGCTCATTAATTGTTACGTAGATTATTAGCTCAACTAGAGTGCAGCCATTTTAAGATGACCAGAATCGCCATTTTGTTTTCTCTCTGCTCTCTCTAACGCTGCCACTTTGCCTCATGTGAAACTGCTTTGCTGAAGATATTATTTCGCTTTCACTGGTCGAATACTAAGAAACACGTTGAAACATTGCATTAAAGAGCTAGACAGGAATGCCCGTTTTCCTCCCCCATATATCCTTGAAGGCAGGGAAGAGGGCATTTAATCAGTACATGAATGCCAGCGAGTCTCCTGAATGAATAAACAATGTGCGAAACGAGGATTTAAAGAGTTGAATTATGTTCTTCTTACGGCCCCCCTTCCTAAGCCCAGTGAGGCCCCGGAGAGCGGGCTGACCTCCAAAGCGAGAATCAAAACGTAGAGATTGAGAGGCCTGGTATGTGCCAGTCTGCTACGCACAGCTTGCCTGTGCAAAACAGAAATGCTGTGTTCTCACAAACAAAGAAAGATGTCTGTAACACCTGGAGATTACAACTTGTTATTAAATATGGTGGTCTAAGGTGTCATATTTGTCACAATGGTCAATCATCGCCTCTAATTCAAAGGGAAATGAATTGGGGGTGGCCTCAAACGTGTCATACTGTGTCATTGCTGATTGTAAGGTGCTTTTTTTGGTACATATATTATAACTGATTTACGATTCATTTTTGCTTGCGTCCCCTGAGGTCTGTTTAGACACACGTCACGGGGCGTGAGACCACTTGGCCAATTGGGACTATTTGTATTTTGCATTAAACCCTAGATTTTGGGAACGTGTGTGGTGACTTTGCCTTGTTTCCACATTCGAGGGCCCCTCAGGGGCCCCTTCACTCTAGGGGATATTCTTTCACCTGCATGGGCTTCCAGAAAAGATCACCTCTGATAGGGGTTCCACAATACACCTCGGCTTTCTGGGAAGACCCTCTGTAACCTTCTAGGGATCGACAGAGCGCTTTCATTAGGTTATCATCCCCAGACCAATGGGCAGACTGAAAGGCTGAACTACACTATGGAACAGTATCTTTGTTGTTTCCTCCACAGCCAACAGGACGATTGGGTAGATCTTTTACCAATGGCGGAATTTGCCTATAATAACACCAAACATACACCCATAGCGATGAGTCCCTTCTATTGTACGTACAGCAATCATCTGCAGGTTTTTCCTAGCTCTGCCTTCCCAGCCACCCATGTTCCTTCTATTGATTCCCTCTTGGGAGACTTTGGCCAGTCCCAGAAGGAAGCCTACGACAATCTTGAACGAAGCAAAGAGAAATACAAGAAAAATGCAGATGCTCATAGAAATCCTTCTCCGAATTGGGATATCGGATCCAAGGTATGGTTGTCCACAAAGTTTCTACCTCGGTGGGTTCATCCTACCAAGCTATCCCCCTGCTCCATTATGCCATTTGAGATTCTTGCTAAGATCAATCCAGTAGCTTTTAGACTCAAGTTACCATCTAAGTTGAAAAGGCTTCACCCAGTGTACCACTCTTCTTTTTTGAAGTCATACTTACCAGACCCTTTTCTTTGCAATCCCAATAGACTTCTACCCACTCCACTTGCCATTCCTGAGGATTATGAAGTCTCCCAGATTTGTGATTCAAGATACCACAGAGGGGTTCTTCAGCACCTGGTTCAATGGAGGGGTTATCCTGCTTCAGAAAACACCTGGGAATCCAGATCGCATATTAAGGTGCCACTTTTGCATCAGCGTTTCAATCAATTACATCCAGAAAAACCCAGCACCTGCAGCCACAAGAAGGGACATACTGTCATCACTCGATCTCTGTGGAGGTTATGGAACCGCTGGTCCTCGTGCCATTAATGTGCCATCACTAAGACTAGGACTCGTTCTAATCTTTTTCCAAGGTGGCACCAACCATGTCTTTTTATACAAACCTCCCGGTCAATGCTCTGCTTTGCAACCCCATTCTGTTCTCTCTGGGTAAAATGCTGTTTTCCTTGAGTATCTACGCTCATTCTTGCCTTCTTGAAGCTTCTGCTCTTTCTTTCTTTCTTGCCTCGCTAGCAACAGCCCTTTGGCTGTCGCTTCCCTCTTTGGCGGCAATCTCGCCCTGCAGCTTTTGGTTCCTATTCTGCTAGCTGCTCTGCTCGGTCAGCTTTCTGCTGTTTCCGGACCTGTTTTCACTGCTTCCCATTCTTGGACCTGCTCTCCTGATTATCTCTGCATCTTTGTACCTTGCTGGCAATCAGAACCAGAAAATGCAGTTACCCACCTGCTTTTGGTCTTGACTTCACAGGATTCGTGAAAACATCAACCACCACAGGAACCACCATCTTCAATCAGAGGGTTTTTTCAGACTATCAGCTTTTTCCCTCTTTCTGGCAGTTCCCAGGGGTGGGGGTCAGGGGATCCTATGCCTTGCTAGTTTATCGAGCAGGCATAATAGTTTATCCCCAAGATCAACCCTATCTTTTCAAGGACCAGCGATCTGCAAGAAAAAAGAAGAATCCTCTTCCTCTTGAAGACCCGTTATCATCAAACACGGGAGGAAGATTCAGGTGAGCAAGACCCTATTGATGTGAACAGTGACACCTGCCACCACCTCAACCAGAAACAGTCCCCAGAACCCCCACGCCAAAGGAAGTGGATCGGGCACCTTCACCTTGAGTTGGTAATGACGAATAAAGGAAGGTGTTTGGTGTAGCCCAGCCGACCAACCCTGGACCCATCCTGCCGGGCAGAGGCCCACAGACTCATAGGTCAGGAGAATCAAGGACTTAAACCACCAGCTGATAGTAAGAGTGGAAGCCCTGCAGCCACAGCCCCCCGCCCCAGCTCCCCCAAAGGTGACCAAAAGATTATCAGTGAGGCGAAAGGACTCGGTCCGGGAAAAAATCATGCAAGACCACCTGCTTGACATTCAAGTAATGCCAAGCTTTTTCCTCAGGAGAGGACGGAGCAGGAAAGAAATCCAGAAGAACCACCTCCTCAGATCGATGGAACTGAGAGGAGACCTTAGGCACAAAGGAAGGGTCAAACCGGAGGATCAGAGCCTCCTCCCTGACCACCAGAAAGGCAGCCACCCCCAGCACCCCAAGGTCAGAGTCCATTAATAAAACCGGGGAAGCTGAGCGTTGCAGGGGGAGGCAGAGGGGTTCAACCGATGAAGGCTGAACCGCCGACACACTTCCAGAAAAACCTTGGGTGAAGGGACATCCCCCCGAGACTGGAAACACCCTGCTGAGATGGTACGCAGTCACCCCCAGATATGGAAAGCTCTCAAAGAGACCAAGTGAGCCTCGGCACATGCCACGATGGACAAGGCCAGATCCTCCGGGAAGCAGGACCCCATGGCCCCCTGATGGTTGATATAAGGAAGAGCAGCAGTATTGTCCCTCCGAACCAGAACATCCATCCCCAGTATCAAAGGATGGAAGACCACCAAGGCCTGAAGAACAGCAGCCAACTCCTTCCAATTTCAGGACCTCCCCATGTGCGCAGGAGCCCATCTCTCCTGATGAGACAATTCCAGGAGAGGCCATTGACATCGGTGGTAAGAAAGATCGGCAAGGCCGGGTACAAGGGCACACCTCTCCGGAGACAGGACCTGACCAATCACCAGCTAAGAGAAGCCCTGAGGGCAGAGGTGATTGACTAAGCGCACTCTAACCAAATTATCAGTTTATTTAGGAGAGGCTTTTCAAATTGCTCTTTATTGTGGAAGATAGTGTCACCTTAATTACCTGGCCCCTCGTGCAGGAGGCCAGTTTTTGTTCGAGCTAGGTGAAATAAAAAGCGCTTCACAACCAGAAAAGGAGAGTCCCTTTCTTGAGTCTGGAAAGGATCATTTCTTTTTATTCTGGCCGGTTTAAGTGGTATTGAAAGTATGTCGGAAAACAAAGCGAGGCTTTATTCTTTAAAGAAAAACACACTCCTAAACTGACAACCTCTAATACTATTGTCTGCATGAATGGGGAATTGGCGCTTCCATCTGCTCCCATTGCCATGCGTCGTAAAAAGGTTAGGTATGAATTCCAAACCATAACAAAAAAACAAAGACCCCCAGGGAAAAAAAGGATCACATGGGTACCCCTGGTATATACTTATCTACAAACAAAACATCCCATGTGTCTATAGAATAAACTGATGCAACACTGGCATAGACAGTGCATTATTTCTCTCAAATGCCATCTGCCTAGGGTGCACAACATTGGCGGAGGAAAAAGAGAAGTATTCTGCTATTCTTCCAATTATTACAGCACCCTAACTGTCTTACATAAAAATATCAAACATTACACAATCTACAAGATGTCACACACCTACCCAACATACCTATAAGTGGGTTGTTCTACACAATACATTCATACTCATTTGTTCGTTACTAAAGTGCGGTGTGCTATATACATACATAAAGTTTCACAGATCTAATCCTGTATGAAAAATGCCTATCATATTAAAAATGCATATTTTAGCCTCCCCAACATGTTTCCTTCCTCATCAGCTATAGAACTAAACATTGGAACTTTTTCAGGGGCTATATTGTTTTAAAAAAATAAATGTGTGTTACATAATAGGGTGCTGTTCAGAACACGCTTCTGTGTTTATCAGGACACTATCAATGGATAATGTGTCTCCTCTGTTATTACTACATAGAGGTTTTTTCTTCCATCATATTTTCCTAGTTTCTCTTGTGGATTCCAGTTTTGTGTGTTCTGTGTATCTTATTTATTTATTTATTTGCTTCTATCTGTGTATATTTGCTTCTCCTACTCTGAGACCTTTGGTTTTTACTCCTGCAAATGGACACATATGGCCTCATTATAAAGGTCAGGCGGTAAGGGGTTAACGGCGCCGGTAAAGGTGCCGGAGCCGTCAACCCCGTACCGCCTGATTACAAGGACCCCTCGCGGGACCCCCTCTGCACGTCTGGTTTTACCAGACGTGCAGAGCGGGTCCCGCGAGGGAAAGAGGGAGCAAACAACGGGCCGCTCGTAATCGGCCCGTTGTTTGCTCCCTCTCCTATTCCCATTCAGCCCTATCGGGGCTGAAATGGGAATGGGGAAGGTCCAGGCCCGTATTCCTGGAGGGAGGAATTACCGGGCCCTGCGAACTCAGAATGGCCCGGTAATTCCCCATTCTGGGAACCCGGACCCGATTTTGGCAAAATCGTAATGCGGCCCCTGGACACCGCCAAAGTCGTAATGACGGCCATAATGTATATTTGTCTACTGCCTTCACACAAAACATAGGTCATTCAATAAAAATGTGTCAACATGCTGCCTTTGTGTAGCATGCACCTTAGTATCTGGAATCTCCTCTTTAAATTTGGTGTCATCTTGTGCACTTAACCTGAATCTCACCGAACACTAAAGACCTTGTAAGTGGAACACCTCATTACTTCTCCACCATACTTATACTCTCCTTTTGCACTCGTGTACAATGACATGCATTGTGAGCCCAAAGACATTTTACTGAGGTGCTCTTTAATTCGCCTTTTATTACATGTAGATTAACTCACATGGTCGATGATATAAGTGATATCTCCCTCTGTGTTGTCTAGCACATGTCGGAAATCCCTCTTAATTTTAAAAATATTGAAATTATCCAGATGTGAATTCCACCTGCCTATGCATGTCCTGTAAGACTTGGCCACAATCAGTTACTTCCGGGGACTGTCGGAGTTTCTTGAATCCAACCAATATTGTGTGCTCAGCATATGGACCGTAGGTGTTGACACTCAGTGCCAGCTCGGATCCTACATAAGACTTCTTTAATGCTGAGTCCACCTTTTTATCTGCTGCGTCTTTGACAGCTGCTTTCTCTGTGGGCATGGATAGCCAGAATATCGCCCACTTCCAATGATGCAGGCATTCTAGACATGACCCTAGGCATAGCGAGGCGCTCTAGGGCAGCCCACTCGCTAACTAGAGGCTATAGCTTAGACCTGATCCTAGGCACAGCGAGGCGCTCTAGGGCAGCCCACTCACTCACTAGAGGGTATAGCTTAGACATGAACCTAGGCACAGCGAGGCACTCTAGGGCAGCCCACTCGCTCACTAGAGGGTATAGCTTAGACCTGACCCTAGGCACAGCGAGGCGCTCTAGGGCAGCCCACTCGCTCACTAGAGGGTATAGCTTAGACATGAACCTAGGCACAGCCAGGCGCTCTAGGGCAGCCCACTCGCTCACTAGAGGGTATAGCTTAGACATGAACCTAGGCACAGCCAGGCGCTCTAGGGCAGCCCACTCGCTCACTAGACGGTATAGCTTAGACATGAACCTAGGCACAGCGAGGTGCTCTAGGGCAGCCCACTCGCTCACTAGAGGGTATAGCTTAGACATGAACCTAGGCACAGCGAGGCGCTCTAGGGCAGCCCACTCGCTCACTAGAGGGTATAGCTTAGACATGAACCTAGGCACAGCCAGGCGCTCTAGGGCAGCCCACTCGCTCACTAGAGGGTATAGCTTAGACATGAACCTAGGCACAGCGAGGCGCTCTAGGGCAGCCCACTCGCTCACTAGAGGGTATAGCTTAGACATGAACCTAGGCACAGCGAGGCGCTCTAGGGCAGCCCACTCGCTCACTAGAGGGTATAGCTTAGACATGAACCTAGGCACAGCCAGGCGCTCTAGGGCAGCCCACTCGCTCACTAGAGGGTATAGCTTAGACCTGACCCTAGGCACAGCGAGGCGCTCTAGGGCAGCCCACTCGCTCACTAGAGGGTATAGCTTAGACATGAACCTAGGCACAGCGAGGCGCTCTAGGGCAGCCCACTCGCTCACTAGAGGGTATAGCTTAGACCTGACCCTAGGCACAGCGAGGCGCTCTAGGGCAGCCCACTCGCTCACTAGAGGGTATAGCTTAGCCCTGAACCTAGGCACAGCGAGGCGCTCTAGGGCAGCCCACTCGCTCACTAGAGAGTATAGCTTAGACCTGACCCTAGGCACAGCGAGGCGCTCTAGGGCAGCCCACTCGCTCACTAGAGGGTATAGCTTAGACCTGACCCCAGGCACAGCGAGGCGCTCTAGGGCAGCCCACTCGCTCACTAGAGGGTATAGCTTAGACATGAACCCAGGCACAGCGAGGAGCTCTAGGGCAGCCCACTCGCTCACTAGAGGGTATAGCTTAGACATGAACCTAGGCACAGCGAGGCGCTCTAGGGCAGCCCACTCGCTCACTAGAGGGTATAGCTTAGACATGAACCTAGGCACAGCCAGGCGCTCTAGGGCAGCCCACTCGCTCACTAGACGATATAGCTTAGACATGAACCTAGGCACAGCGAGGTGCTCTAGGGCAGCCCACTCGCTCACTAGAGGGTATAGTTTAGACATGAACCTAGGCACAGCGAGGCGCTCTAGGGCAGCCCACTCGCTCACTAGAGGGTATAGCTTAGACATGAACCTAGGCACAGCCAGGCGCTCTAGGGCAGCCCACTCGCTCACTAGAGGGTATAGCTTAGACATGAACCTAGGCACAGCCAGGCGCTCTAGGGCAGCCCACTCGCTCACTAGAGGGTATAGCTTAGACATGAACCTAGGCACAGTGAGGCGCTCTAGGGCAGCCCACTCGCTCACTAGAGGGTATAGCTTAGACATGAACCTAGGCACAGCGAGGCGCTCTAGGGCAGCCCACTCGCTCACTAGAGGGTATAGCTTAGACATCAACCTAGGCACAGCCAGGCGCTCTAGGGCAGCCCACTCGCTCACTAGAGGGTATAGCTTAGACCTGACCCTAGGCACAGCGAGGCGCTCTAGGGCAGCCCACTCGCTCACTAGAGGGTATAGCTTAGACATGAACCTAGGCACAGCGAGGCGCTCTAGGGCAGCCCACTCGCTCACTAGAGGGTATAGCTTAGACATGAACCTAGGCACAGCGAGGCGCTCTAGGGCAGCCCACTCGCTCACTAGAGGGTATAGCTTAGACCTGACCCTAGGCACAGCGAGGCGCTCTAGGGCAGCCCACTCGCTCACTAGAGGGTATAGCTTAGCCCTGAACCTAGGCACAGCGAGGCGCTCTAGGGCAGCCCACTCGCTCACTAGAGAGTATAGCTTAGACCTGACCCTAGGCACAGCGAGGCGCTCTAGGGCAGCCCACTCGCTCACTAGAGGGTATAGCTTAGACCTGACCCCAGGCACAGCGAGGCGCTCTAGGGCAGCCCACTCGCTCACTAGAGGGTATAGCTTAGACATGAACCCAGGCACAGCGAGGAGCTCTAGGGCAGCCCACTCGCTCACTAGAGGGTATAGCTTAGACATGAACCCAGGCACAGCGAGGCGCTCTAGGGCAGCCCACTCGCTCACTAGAGGGTATAGCTTAGACATGAACCTAGGCACAGCGAGGCGCTCTAGGGCAGCCCACTCGCTCTCTAGAGGGTAAAGCTTAGACATGAAACTAGGCACAGCGAGGCGCTCTAGGGCAGCCCACTCGCTCACTAGAGGGTATAGCTTAGACATGAACCTAGGCATAGCCAGGCGCTCTAGGGCAGCCCACTCGCTCACTAGAGGGTAAAGCTTAGACATGAAACTAGGCATAGCGAGGCGCTCTAGGGGAGCCCACTCGCTCACTAGAGGGTATTGCTTAGACATGAACCTAGGCATAGCCAGGCGCTCTAGGGCAGCCCACTCGCTCACTAGAGGATATTGCTTAGACATGAACCTAGGCATAGCCAGGCGCTCTAGGGCAGCCCACTCGCTCAATAGAGGGTATAGCTTAGACATGAACCTAGGCATAGCCAGGCGCTCTAGGGCAGCCCACTCGCTCACTAGAGGGTATAGCTTAGACATGAACCTAGGCATAACCAGGCGCTCTAGGGCAGCCCACTCGCTCACTAGAGGGTATAGCTTAGACCTGACCTTAGGCACAGCGAGGCGCTCTAGGGCAGCCCACTCGCTTACTAGAGGGTATAGTTTAGACCTGACCTTAGGCACAGCGAGGCGCTCTAGGGCAGTCCACTCGCTTACTAGAGGGTATAGCTTAGACCTGAACCTAGGCATAGCGAGGCGCTCTAGGGCAGCCCACTCGCTCACCAAAGGGTATAGCTTAGACCTGAACCTAGGCATAGCGAGGCGCTCTAGGGCAGCCCACTCGCACACCAAAGGGTATAGCTTAGACATGAAACTAGGCACAACGAGGCGCTCTAGGGCAGCCCACTCGCTCACCAAAGGGTGTACCTTAGACATGAACCTAGGCACAGCGAGGCGCTCTAGGGCAGCCCACTCGCTCACTAGAGGGTAAAGCTTAGACATGAACCTAGGCACAGCCAGGCGCTCTAGGGCAGCCCACTCGCTCACTAGAGGGTAAAGCTTAGACATGAAACTAGGCACAGCCAGGCGCTCTAGGGCAGCCCACTCGCTCACTAGAGGGTATAGCTTAGACATGAACCTAGGCACAGCGAGGCGCTCTAGGGCAGCCCACTCGCTCACTAGAGGGTATAGCTTAGACCTGACCCTAGGCACAGCGAGGCGCTCTAGGGCAGCCCACTCGCTCACTAGAGGGTATAGCTTAGACCTGACCCTAGGCACAGCGAGGCGCTCTAGGGCAGCCCACTCGCTCACTAGAGGGTATAGCTTAGACATGAACCTAGGCACAGCGAGGTGCTCTAGGGCAGCCCACTCGCTCACTAGAGGGTATAGCTTAGACCTGACCCTAGGCACAGCGAGGCGCTCTAGGGCAGCCCACTCGCTCACTAGAGGGTATAGCTTAGACCTGACCCTAGGCACAGCGAGGCGCTCTAGGGCAGCCCACTCGCTCACTAGAGGGTATAGCTTAGACCTGAATTTAGGCCCACTAGAGGGTATAGCTTAGACCTGACCCTAGGCACAGCGAGGCGCTCTAGGGCAGCCCACTCGCTCACTAGAGGGTATAGCTTAGACATGAACCTAGGCACAGCGAGGAGCTCTAGGGCAGCTCACTCGCTCACTAGAGGGTATAGCTTAGACCTGAACCTAGGCACAGCGAGGCGCTCTAGGGCAGCCTACTCGCTCACTAGAGGGTATAGCTTAGACCTGACCCTAGGCACAGCGAGGCGCTCTAGGGCAGCCCACTCGCTCACTAGAGGGTATAGCTTAGACTTGAATTTAGGCACAGCGAGGCGCTCTAGGGCAGCCCACTCGCTCACTAGAGGGTGTAGCTTAGACATGAACCTAGGCACAGCGAGGCGCTCTAGGGCAGCACACTCGCTCACTAGAGGGTATAGCTTAGACCTGAACCTAGGCACAGCGAGGCGCTCTAGGGGAGCCCACTCGCTCACTAGAGGGTATAGCTTAGACCTGACCCTAGGCACAGCGAGGCGCTCTAGGGCAGCCCACTCGCTCACTAGAGGGTATAGCTTAGACCTGACCCTAGGCACAGCGAGGTGCTCTAGGGCAGCCCACTCGCTCACTAGAGGGTATAGCTTAGACATGAACCTAGGCACAGCGAGGCGCTCTAGGGCAGCCAACTCGCTCTCTAGAGGGTAAAGCTTAGACATGCAACTAGGCACAGCGAGGCGCTCTAGGGCAGCCCACTCGCTCACTAGAGGGTATAGCTTAGACATGAACCTAGGCATAGCGAGGCGCTCTAGGGCAGCCCACTCGCTCACTAGAGGGTATAGCTTAGACATGAACCTAGGCACAGCGAGGCGCTCTAGGGCAGCCAACTCGCTCTCTAGAGGGTAAAGCTTAGACATGAAACTAGGCACAGCGAGGCGTTCTAGGGCAGCCCACTCGCTCACTAGAGGGTATAGCTTAGACATGAACCTAGGCATAGCGAGGCGCTCTAGGGCAGCCCGTTCGTTCACTAGAGGGTATAGCTTAGACATGAACCTAGGCACAGCGAGGCGCTCTAGGGCAGCCCACTCGCTCACTAGAGGGTAAAGCTTAGACATGAAACTAGGCATAGCGAGACGCTCTAGGGCAGCCCACTCGCTCACTAGAGGGTATTGCTTAGACATGAACCTAGGCATAGCGAGGCGCTCTAGGGCAGCCCACTCGCTCACTAGAGGGTATTGCTTAGACATGAACCTAGGCATAGCGAGGCGCTCTAGGGCAGCCCACTCGCTCACCAGAGGGTATTGCTTAGACATGAACCTAGGCATAGCCAGGCGCTCTAGGGCAGCCCACTCGCTCACTAGAGGGTAAAGCTTAGACATGAAACTAGGCATAGCGAGGCGCTCTAGGGGAGCCCACTCGCTCACTAGAGGGTATTGCTTAGACATGAACCTAGGCATAGCCAGGCGCTCTAGGGCAGCCCACTCGCTCACTAGAGGATATTGCTTAGACATGAACCTAGGCATAGCCAGGCGCTCTAGGGCAGCCCACTCGCTCAATAGAGGGCATAGCTTAGACATGAACCTAGGCATAGCCAGGCGCTCTAGGGCAGCCCACTCGCTCACTAGAGGGTATAGCTTAGACATGAACCTAGGCATAGCCAGGCGCTCTAGGGCAGCCCACTCGCTCACTAGAGGGTATAGCTTAGACCTGACCTTAGGCACAGCGAGGCGCTCTAGGGCAGTCCACTCGCTTACTAGAGGGTATAGCTTAGACCTGAACCTAGGCATAGCGAGGCGCTCTAGGGCAGCCCACTCACTCACCAAAGGGTATAGCTTAGACCTGAACCTAGGCATAGCGAGGCGCTCTAGGGCAGCCCACTCGCACACCAAAGGGTATAGCTTAGACATGAACCTAGGCACAACGAGGCGCTCTAGGGCAGCCCACTCGCTCACCAAAGGGTGTAGCTTAGACATGAACCTAGGCACAGCGAGGCGCTCTAGGGCAGCCCACTCGCTCACTAGAGGGTAAAGCTTAGACATGAACCTAGGCACAGACAGGCGCTCTAGGGCAGCCCACTCACTCACTAGAGGGTAAAGCTTAGACATGAAACTAGGCACAGCCAGGCGCTCTAGGGCAGCCCACTCGCTCACTAGAGGGTAGAGCTTAGACATGAACCTAGGCACAGCGAGGCGCTCTAGGGCAGCCCACTCGCTCACTAGAGGGTATAGCTTAGACCTGACCCTAGGCACAGCGAGGCGCTCTAGGGCAGCCCACTCGCTCACTAGAGGGTATAGCTTAGACCTGACCCTAGGCACAGCGAGGCGCTCTAGGGCAGCCCACTCGCTCACTAGAGGGTATAGCTTAGACATGAACCTAGGCACAGCGAGGTGCTCTAGGGCAGCCCACTCGCTCACTAGAGGGTATAGCTTAGACCTGACCCTAGGCACAGCGAGGCGCTCTAGGGCAGCCCACTCGCTCACTAGAGGGTATAGCTTAGACCTGACCCTAGGCACAGCGAGGCGCTCTAGGGCAGCCCACTCGCTCACTAGAGGGTATAGCTTAGACCTGAATTAAGGCACAGCGAGGCGCTCTAGGGCAGCCCACTCGCTCACTAGAGGGTATAGCTTAGACCTGACCCTAGGCACAGCGAGGCGCTCTAGGGCAGCCCACTCGCTCACTAGAGGGTATAGCTTAGACTTGAATTTAGGCACAGCGAGGCGCTCTAGGGCAGCCCACTCGCTCACTAGAGGGTATAGCTTAGACATGAACCTAGGCACAGCGAGGCGCTCTAGGGCAGCACACTCGCTCACTAGAGGGTATAGCTTAGACCTGAACGTATGCACAGCGAGGCGCTCTAGGGCAGCCCACTCGCTCACTAGAGGGTATAGCTTAGACCTGACCCTAGGCACAGCGAGGCGCTCTAGGGCAGCCCACTCGCTCACTAGAGGGTATAGCTTAGACCTGACCCTAGGCACAGCGAGGCGCTCTAGGGCAGCCCACTCGCTCACTAGAGGGTATAGCTTAGACATGAACCTAGGCACAGCGAGGCGCTCTAGGGCAGCCCACTCGCTCTCTAGAGGGTAAAGCTTAGACATGAAACTAGGCACAGCGAGGCGCTCTAGGGCAGCCCACTCGCTCACTAGAGGGTATAGCTTAGACATGAACCTAGGCATAGCCAGGCGCTCTAGGGCAGCCCACTCGCTCACTAGAGGGTAAAGCTTAGACATGAAACTAGGCATAGCGAGGCGCTCTAGGGGAGCCCACTCGCTCACTAGAGGGTATTGCTTAGACATGAACCTAGGCATAGCCAGGCGCTCTAGGGCAGCCCACTCGCTCACTAGAGGATATTGCTTAGACATGAACCTAGGCATAGCCAGGCGCTCTAGGGCAGCCCACTCGCTCAATAGAGGGTATAGCTTAGACATGAACCTAGGCATAGCCAGGCGCTCTAGGGCAGCCCACTCGCTCACTAGAGGGTATAGCTTAGACATGAACCTAGGCATAACCAGGCGCTCTAGGGCAGCCCACTCGCTCACTAGAGGGTATAGCTTAGACCTGACCTTAGGCACAGCGAGGCGCTCTAGGGCAGCCCACTCGCTTACTAGAGGGTATAGTTTAGACCTGACCTTAGGCACAGCGAGGCGCTCTAGGGCAGTCCACTCGCTTACTAGAGGGTATAGCTTAGACCTGAACCTAGGCATAGCGAGGCGCTCTAGGGCAGCCCACTCGCTCACCAAAGGGTATAGCTTAGACCTGAACCTAGGCATAGCGAGGCGCTCTAGGGCAGCCCACTCGCACACCAAAGGGTATAGCTTAGACATGAAACTAGGCACAACGAGGCGCTCTAGGGCAGCCCACTCGCTCACCAAAGGGTGTACCTTAGACATGAACCTAGGCACAGCGAGGCGCTCTAGGGCAGCCCACTCGCTCACTAGAGGGTAAAGCTTAGACATGAACCTAGGCACAGCCAGGCGCTCTAGGGCAGCCCACTCGCTCACTAGAGGGTAAAGCTTAGACATGAAACTAGGCACAGCCAGGCGCTCTAGGGCAGCCCACTCGCTCACTAGAGGGTATAGCTTAGACATGAACCTAGGCACAGCGAGGCGCTCTAGGGCAGCCCACTCGCTCACTAGAGGGTATAGCTTAGACCTGACCCTAGGCACAGCGAGGCGCTCTAGGGCAGCCCACTCGCTCACTAGAGGGTATAGCTTAGACCTGACCCTAGGCACAGCGAGGCGCTCTAGGGCAGCCCACTCGCTCACTAGAGGGTATAGCTTAGACATGAACCTAGGCACAGCGAGGTGCTCTAGGGCAGCCCACTCGCTCACTAGAGGGTATAGCTTAGACCTGACCCTAGGCACAGCGAGGCGCTCTAGGGCAGCCCACTCGCTCACTAGAGGGTATAGCTTAGACCTGACCCTAGGCACAGCGAGGCGCTCTAGGGCAGCCCACTCGCTCACTAGAGGGTATAGCTTAGACCTGAATTTAGGCCCACTAGAGGGTATAGCTTAGACCTGACCCTAGGCACAGCGAGGCGCTCTAGGGCAGCCCACTCGCTCACTAGAGGGTATAGCTTAGACATGAACCTAGGCACAGCGAGGAGCTCTAGGGCAGCTCACTCGCTCACTAGAGGGTATAGCTTAGACCTGAACCTAGGCACAGCGAGGCGCTCTAGGGCAGCCTACTCGCTCACTAGAGGGTATAGCTTAGACCTGACCCTAGGCACAGCGAGGCGCTCTAGGGCAGCCCACTCGCTCACTAGAGGGTATAGCTTAGACTTGAATTTAGGCACAGCGAGGCGCTCTAGGGCAGCCCACTCGCTCACTAGAGGGTGTAGCTTAGACATGAACCTAGGCACAGCGAGGCGCTCTAGGGCAGCACACTCGCTCACTAGAGGGTATAGCTTAGACCTGAACCTAGGCACAGCGAGGCGCTCTAGGGGAGCCCACTCGCTCACTAGAGGGTATAGCTTAGACCTGACCCTAGGCACAGCGAGGCGCTCTAGGGCAGCCCACTCGCTCACTAGAGGGTATAGCTTAGACCTGACCCTAGGCACAGCGAGGTGCTCTAGGGCAGCCCACTCGCTCACTAGAGGGTATAGCTTAGACATGAACCTAGGCACAGCGAGGCGCTCTAGGGCAGCCAACTCGCTCTCTAGAGGGTAAAGCTTAGACATGCAACTAGGCACAGCGAGGCGCTCTAGGGCAGCCCACTCGCTCACTAGAGGGTATAGCTTAGACATGAACCTAGGCATAGCGAGGCGCTCTAGGGCAGCCCACTCGCTCACTAGAGGGTATAGCTTAGACATGAACCTAGGCACAGCGAGGCGCTCTAGGGCAGCCAACTCGCTCTCTAGAGGGTAAAGCTTAGACATGAAACTAGGCACAGCGAGGCGTTCTAGGGCAGCCCACTCGCTCACTAGAGGGTATAGCTTAGACATGAACCTAGGCATAGCGAGGCGCTCTAGGGCAGCCCGTTCGTTCACTAGAGGGTATAGCTTAGACATGAACCTAGGCACAGCGAGGCGCTCTAGGGCAGCCCACTCGCTCACTAGAGGGTAAAGCTTAGACATGAAACTAGGCATAGCGAGACGCTCTAGGGCAGCCCACTCGCTCACTAGAGGGTATTGCTTAGACATGAACCTAGGCATAGCGAGGCGCTCTAGGGCAGCCCACTCGCTCACTAGAGGGTATTGCTTAGACATGAACCTAGGCATAGCGAGGCGCTCTAGGGCAGCCCACTCGCTCACCAGAGGGTATTGCTTAGACATGAACCTAGGCATAGCCAGGCGCTCTAGGGCAGCCCACTCGCTCACTAGAGGGTAAAGCTTAGACATGAAACTAGGCATAGCGAGGCGCTCTAGGGGAGCCCACTCGCTCAGTAGAGGGTATTGCTTAGACATGAACCTAGGCATAGCCAGGCGCTCTAGGGCAGCCCACTCGCTCACTAGAGGATATTGCTTAGACATGAACCTAGGCATAGCCAGGCGCTCTAGGGCAGCCCACTCGCTCAATAGAGGGCATAGCTTAGACATGAACCTAGGCATAGCCAGGCGCTCTAGGGCAGCCCACTCGCTCACTAGAGGGTATAGCTTAGACATGAACCTAGGCATAGCCAGGCGCTCTAGGGCAGCCCACTCGCTCACTAGAGGGTATAGCTTAGACCTGACCTTAGGCACAGCGAGGCGCTCTAGGGCAGTCCACTCGCTTACTAGAGGGTATAGCTTAGACCTGAACCTAGGCATAGCGAGGCGCTCTAGGGCAGCCCACTCACTCACCAAAGGGTATAGCTTAGACCTGAACCTAGGCATAGCGAGGCGCTCTAGGGCAGCCCACTCGCACACCAAAGGGTATAGCTTAGACATGAACCTAGGCACAACGAGGCGCTCTAGGGCAGCCCACTCGCTCACCAAAGGGTGTAGCTTAGACATGAACCTAGGCACAGCGAGGCGCTCTAGGGCAGCCCACTCGCTCACTAGAGGGTAAAGCTTAGACATGAACCTAGGCACGGACAGGCGCTCTAGGGCAGCCCACTCACTCACTAGAGGGTAAAGCTTAGACATGAAACTAGGCACAGCCAGGCGCTCTAGGGCAGCCCACTCGCTCACTAGAGGGTAGAGCTTAGACATGAACCTAGGCACAGCGAGGCGCTCTAGGGCAGCCCACTCGCTCACTAGAGGGTATAGCTTAAACCTGACCCTAGGCACAGCGAGGCGCTCTAGGGCAGCCCACTCGCTCACTAGAGGGTATAGCTTAGACCTGACCCTAGGCACAGCGAGGCGCTCTAGGGCAGCCCACTCGCTCACTAGAGGGTATAGCTTAGACATGAACCTAGGCACAGCGAGGTGCTCTAGGGCAGCCCACTCGCTCACTAGAGGGTATAGCTTAGACCTGACCCTAGGCACAGCGAGGCGCTCTAGGGCAGCCCACTCGCTCACTAGAGGGTATAGCTTAGACCTGACCCTAGGCACAGCGAGGCGCTCTAGGGCAGCCCACTCGCTCACTAGAGGGTATAGCTTAGACCTGAATTAAGGCACAGCGAGGCGCTCTAGGGCAGCCCACTCGCTCACTAGAGGGTATAGCTTAGACCTGACCCTAGGCACAGCGAGGCGCTCTAGGGCAGCCCACTCGCTCACTAGAGGGTATAGCTTAGACTTGAATTTAGGCACAGCGAGGCGCTCTAGGGCAGCCCACTCGCTCACTAGAGGGTATAGCTTAGACATGAACCTAGGCACAGCCAGGCGCTCTAGGGCAGCACACTCGCTCACTAGAGGGTATAGCTTAGACCTGAACGTATGCACAGCGAGGCGCTCTAGGGCAGCCCACTCGCTCACTAGAGGGTATAGCTTAGACCTGACCCTAGGCACAGCGAGGCGCTCTAGGGCAGCCCACTCGCTCACTAGAGGGTATAGCTTAGACCTGACCCTAGGCACAGCGAGGCGCTCTAGGGCAGCCCACTCGCTCACTAGAGGGTATAGCTTAGACATGAACATAGGCACAGCGAGGCGCTCTAGGGCAGCCCACTCGCACACTAGAGGGTATAGCTTAGACAATAACCTAGGCACAGCGAGGCGCTCTAGGGCAGCCCACTCGCTCACTAGAGGGTATAGCTTAGACATGAACCTAGGCACAGCGAGGCGCTCTAGGGCAGCCCACTCGCTCACTAGAGGGTATAGCTTAGACCTGACCCTAGGCACAGCGAGGCGCTCTAGGGCAGCCCACTCGCTCACTTGAGGGTATAGCTTAGACCTGACCCTAGGCACAGCGAGGCGCTCTAGGGCAGCCCACTCGCTCACTAGAGGGTATAGCTTAGACCTGACCCTAGGCACAGCGAGGCGCTCTAGGGCAGCCCACTCTCTCACTTGAGGGTATAGCTTAGACATGAACCTAGGCACAGCGAGGCGCTCTAGGGCAGCCCACTCGCTCACTAGAGGGTATAGCTTAGACCTGACCCTAGGCACAGCGAGGCGCTCTAGGGCAGTCCACTCGCTCACTAGAGGGTATAGCTTAGACCTGACCCTAGGCACAGCGAGGCGCTCTAGGGCAGCCCACTCGCTCACTAGAGGGTATAGCTTAGACATGAACCTAGGCACAGCGAGGCGCTCTAGGGCAGCCCACTCGCTCACTAGAGGGTATAGCTTAGACATGAACCTAGGCCTAGCGAGGCGCTCTAGGGCAGCCCACTCGCTCACTAGAGGGTATAGCTTAGACATGAACCTAGGCACAGCGAGGCGCTCTAGGGCAGCCCACTCGCTCACTAGAGGGTATAGCTTAGACATGAACATAGGCACAGCGAGGCGCTCTAGGGCAGCCCACTCGCACACTAGAGGGTATAGCTTAGACATGAACCTAGGCACAGCGAGGCGCTCTAGGGCAGCCCACTCGCTCACTAGAGGGTATAGCTTAGACCTGACCCTAGGCACAGCGAGGCGCTCTAGGGCAGCCCACTCGCTCACTAGAGGGTATAGCTTAGACCTGACCCTAGGCACAGCGAGGCGCTCTAGGGCAGCCCACTCGCTCACTAGAGGATATAGCTTAGACATGAACCTAGGCACAGCGAGGCGCTCTAGGGCAGCCCACTCGCTCACTAGAGAGTATAGCTTAGACATGAACCTAGGCCTAGCGAGGCGCTCTAGGGCAGCCCACTCGCTCACTAGAGGGTATAGCTTAGACATGAACCTAGGCACAGCGAGGCGCTCTAAGACAGCTCACTCGCTCACTAGGGGGTAAAGCTTAGACATGAAACTAGGCATTGCGAGGCGCTCTAGGTCAGCCCACTCGCTCACTAGAGGGTATAGCTTAGACCTGACCCTAGGCACAGCGAGGCGCTCTAGGGCAGCCCACTCGCTCACTAGAGGATATAGCTTAGACATGAACCTAGGCACAGCGAGGCGCTCTAGGGCAGCCCACTCGCTCACTAGAGAGTATAGCTTAAACATGAACCTAGGCCTAGCGAGGCGCTCTAGGGCAGCCCACTCGCTCACTAGAGGGTATAGCTTAGACATGAACCTAGGCACAGCGAGGCGCTCTAAGACAGCTCACTCGCTCACTAGAGGGTAAAGCTTAGACATGAAACTAGGCATAGCGAGGCGCTCTAGGGCAGCCCACTCGCTCACTAGAGGGTATAGCTAGGGTATAGCTTAGACATGAACCTAGGCATAGCGAGGCGAGGGTATAGCTTAGACATGAACCTAGGCATAGCGAGGCGCTCTAGGGCATAGCGAGGCGCTCTAGGGCATAGCGAGGCGCTCTAGGGCAGCCCGCTCGCTCACTATCTTATTTCTTGTCCCCGAACGGCCAGGTTCTATAGAGCAGAAATCTGGAAGGAAATATTTGCATGTTTAAAGGAAGGTGGGTTTTGAACCCCGGCTCATCTAAGAGCAAACGCTGCAGACTGCGCTTCCTGGAGGTCTGAACGTCCACTAGGCTGCACAAGCACTGCCAGCTTTCGTATATTCTTCTTGAGCTGGGCTGCAGTTACCCTGCCCTGTTAATAGAGGGCAGCACGCAAATCGTAGGTCCTAACAGCGGTTTAGAGTCTATTTATCAGATTCCATTTCCAGGAGTGCTTTAGGTGTCTATGGCAACCTTTTCCTAAACTGTGTGCTGCTCCTCTTTTAAAAGAAATGTATTTGGGAAGTGCTACCTGTCACCTTATGGTTGCTTCAAGGTGCTTGGGCACATTGCACATTAGACATTGATGCAAAAGAACACTATTAAACATTATAACATGACATGACATTGAGGACACTGGAAGAGAAGCCTCTGGAAAGCAATGTGCGAGAATTAAATTAGAGGCGAGGTTGTAAAATAATGCACTGCAGGATATAAGGACAAAACTCTAGGAGGGTCACAGTCCAGGATAGGAGGCCCACAGTCCAGGATAGGAGGGTCACAGTCCAGGATAGGAGGGTCACAGTCCAGGATACGAGGCCCACAGTCCAGGATACGAGGCCCACAGTCCAGGATACGAGGCCCACAGTCCAGGATAGGAGGGCCACAGTCCAGGATAGGAGGGCCACAGTACAGGATGGGAGGGCCACAGTACAGGATGGGAGGGCCACAGTCCAGGATGGGAGGGCCACAGTCCAGGATAGCAGGGCCACAGTCCAGGATGGGAGGGCCACAGTCCAGGATGGGAGGGTCACAGTCCAGGATGGGAGGGTCACAGTCCAGGATGGGAGGGCCACAGTCCAGGATGGGAGGGTCACAGTCCAGGATGGGAGGGTCACAGTCCAGGATAGGAGGGCCACAGTCCAGGATAGGAGGCCCACAGTCCAGGATAGGAGGCCCACAGCCCAGGATAGGGGGCCCACAGCCCAGGATAGGGGGCCCACAGTCCAGGACAGAAGGCCCACTGCCCAGGATAGGAGGGTCTCAGTCCAGGATAGGAGAGTCACAGTCCAGGATAGGAGGGTCACAGTCCAGGATAGCAGGCCCACAGTCCAGGATACGAGGGCCACAGTCCAGGATACGAGGGCCACAGTCCAGGTTAAGGTCCACATGCAGAGGGTTGTAGAATGTTAATGGGCCACGTGTAGCTAGAACCAGAACACAGGTCATTGCTTTGATGACTGACTGCGAACAAGTTTTGTATTTATCCTTGATACCAGATATTTAGTTTATTTTTGGGCTAAAATGTATTTATTTATTGTGCATGTTGGTTACATATCAAGAGACCTTTCACACAACTCATGAAATACATGCATAAAATACATCATTCATAAACAGCAAATACATTTTACAATGCATAAAAGAATCAAAGTAACCTAAAAATCAGTCAAGATTATATCTAAAAATTCCAAAGTTGCAATTGTCAACGAAATTTAATTTGGGTTTAAAATAAAAATCCATATAACAGTTCTGAGCACACGCCCTAAAGATTGTGCACAAATCTTCCCAATTTCTCATACTGAAATTTCATAAGGACTGGGCAGTCTATACATAAATGCCTTAGTGTGTCCATACCATTGTTGCAGTAACGACATGCCCTAATGTTCAAATCACAACCTGAGCGCATGCCTCGAACATCCCAGCTTGGGAACAGAGTCAATTTCAGTCTTAAAAGCTTAAAACAAAAATCTCTAGAAGGGTGCTTATTCAGGTACATACAAAAACATGTATATTCCATGTAAAATGATCATTAAAACATTGATATTCCAGTAAAACCGTCTTTTCTTGATCCATTCGTATCTTTGCAATTTTAACTTCACTTTGTTGGGATTAATAATACCCGTGTCAGTGTGTCCTCATACTTACGTTGCCAATGCAACAGTGGCTTATGGAGGCTTTAGTATGATCTTTGCCCAGATTAATGTAGGTAGATGCACAAGGAGGTTGCAGGATTAGGGCATCCATTTGAAACACCTTCCATTCACCCAATGACCCCAAAAGGTAATAACCCCAACTCATTCCTTATTGCTAACATGGGGACCGAACTAGGAAGATGAAGCACCCTTCTGCAATGTTGACCAGGAAATATCTACATTCAAATTTTACACACCAAAAATCAACTTCGGAACAATGTTTTGTCTGTATAGTTCTATCATTGGAAGTGCTGAAAAACGACCAAACTTATGATCAAATAGCAACAATTGGGAAGCAGAAGCTAAACATGAGGCTCTATATTTCTTAAACAATTCCAACTTCGGTTCCCCTGAGTTAACCAGGATTCCCAAGAATTTAAAATATTTAACAATTTCCAAAAGTTGACTTAAATTATACCATTTAAAAGATTTCCTCTTAGCTTTCGTTATATTTAATATACGTGCCTTTGATTTAGCAGCATTTAAATTGAGCTCCAGAATTAGCAAGTATGTATTTATGCTGTCTAGTGCTCGTTGCAAGCCCATTGGAGTCCTATCAAATATAATATCATCCGCGCAGTTTAGATAATGAATTTTAGTTTGCCCTAAATGCAGAGGATTAGTACAATTAGACTCCAAGCAAGATTCCATATCCTTTAGATAGAAATTGAACAAAAAGGAGCCAGGACACACCCTGGCCGGAGTCCTCAATTTGTGTCAATACAACTCATACAAGAGCCCTTAGTATCGAGTCTCACCCTAATTTTGGTTTCCTTGTGTAAGGGTACAAGGATATCTATTATCACAACAGGACAGCCACAGTTGAGCAATTTCACCCACAGAAACTCACAATTGACACCATCGAAAGCCTTGCTTATGTCCAAAAATGCTAAATACAATTAATGATTTTGATCCTGCGCCCGACTATCTAGAAAGGAAACCACAAAATGGTTTACTCTTGTACCCACTCCTTTCTTGAAAACGGCTTGATGGAATTCCAAAGTATCCTAATTGCGACCCCAGATTACCAATTTCTGCAATATTAATTTTGAAAAAGTTTTACTTGTTGAATCCAGCAAAGATATAGGCCTGAAATTCCTGTAATTCAAAGGAGAGAACCCATCCCCTCCCTTGAATATCAGAATCACTACTGCCAACCTCCAAGATGGAAGTATCTTCTGAGATGATAGAATATTTCCAAATAGAACAGAGATAATCTTTGCCCACATTTCGGATCTGATAAGCCATCGGGACCAGGAGCATTCAATCGTTTACTGGCTCTAATTAGGGTTATTATATCATCTAGTTCCCAAATGATGGCCCTGTCCCAGGTACCAATATAAGATGCTGAGCTAGCTGTTACATCTGCAGTTTATAGTTTCTTAAAATTATCAGTCCAGGTTGCCCCCGATATCGGCTGCACCTGCAAAAATTGATCCAGCCCAGCGGATCTAACCAGGTGCCAAAAATGGTCAGTCTGATTGCCCAACATATATCCCATCATCTTTTCTGCGTCATTTATATACATCAAAAACCTATGACCCCATAGCCAGTTTTAAAAATGAGTCTTCAAGGTTCTCAACTCTTGCGAGGGGAGCGGTACTTTCTTAATAAGGGCCCTTATGTTGGATCTTAAGTCTTTCTTACTTTTCAAAACTTTGGGGTAAAAAATGTGTGTATGAGAATTAAAGGAGGTACCTTTCAGCATCAATGTTGAGGAAGATAAAGCTCCAAGTGTCGAGCGGACTGTCGGCTCGAAATCCTGTGGGCTGCATAATAGGGAGGCACAGGCCCTCATTACAAGTGTGGCGCCCTGAAATAGCGGTGCCGGTTGAACCGTACCGGCACCCTTTTCCAGGCCACCGCACTACGAGTCGTGGTGCTGGAAATTCTGTGCCTGCAATTGAGATCAACGGTGCCACAGTTGCCGACAACACTGTGACTGCGAACAGCGATCATAACTGGAGCCTGTGCCTAAAACACTGGCACGGTGTTCGTACGGCCACATTCTGAGTACCGCCAATACGGAAACACCGGCATGAACATGCCAGTGCTACTGTGAACACTGTGCCGGAAACACTGGCATCGCTGATCAGGCAGAAAGCAGTCTTAGGTGTGCAGCAACAAGCCACAGGTGGCCATAATCATCCCAGCTGCACAATGAGCACTGTGAATGCTCAAAAGGACCACACACCCTCCAACACAACCATGCAGTCATGGAGCTGGGGGCCCTGCATGCAGAGCTCCAATATGAGCTTGAATTGGCAATATGAGCTTGAATTGGAAGAGGCAGAGAAAGCAGCAGAGGTGCAGGAGGAGAAGGAGGATGATGATGGCCATGCACATGAACAATGGCCAGCAGGTAGCACCCCACATGCAGCCACCCATACCCCGCTCAAGGGCCACACCCTGTATCAGCTGGACAGGGAGACCATTACCCAAATAGTTGAATTGATCCAGAATGACATCCGGAGCCTAATCAACTTCAGGACTGCCATACCCCCCTTGCTAAAGGTAGTATCTGTGCTGCATTTCTTGGCCACCAGCACCATCCAACACACAGTAGGAGAGCTGCACGGGTTATCCCAATCCTTTTTCTCCATGGTGCTATTCCAGGTCTTGGATGCCCTCCCGCGGCACGTGTCTGGCCACGTAGCCCTCCCCAGAACATTAGCCCAGGTGAATGCCACTAAAGTGGGGTTCCATAGCCTAGCAGGCATGCCCAACGTGATTGGGGCGCTAGACTGCACGTATGTTGAGCTGGTGGCCAGACATGTAAATGAGACTGTCTACAGCAACCGCAAACTGCACCACTCCCTGAATGTGCAGATTGTATGCGATGCAGACCTCCTCATTACCCACTGCAGCGCACGTTTCCCAGGATACACACATGATTCAATGGTGCTGCGGAACTCCACGCTCCCAGGGTACATGGCACGACTCAGTGGAGAGTGGACCTGGCTGTTGGGTGAGTCAAAGTACCATAGCATGTTCACTGTGGGAAGGGGGGGGGGGTTGTTGACTGTCACCAGTGCATGTGCGTAATGCAATGTCATGTACACAGATAGCAGAAGGGCATGTCTGGCATGTGGTGCATGGGCAAATAGAGCACACCCCATCACAATTTGTAAACAGATGGACAGGCACATCACAAGCACTACAGGTACCAGAATTCATTTCACCCATCCTACCTACCCCAGCATCTACACACTGTACACACCCCCCATCACCTGCGTCACAGCCATGTCAGACTAATGTAACCACCCCCCATACATGTGACATGAAACTGAACAATGTTGGAACCCAGATTAATGAATGGGAGAGATGACCAATGTACAACATGCAAATGCAAACAAAAGTGGCACATGACATGGACAAAGTAGAAACCTGTGTCGCCATAGGGGTGATGGGCAAGGTGGGTGTGATATGGTTCCGGTAATGTGGCCGCAAACCACCCCCCTGCATTACAATGCACTCGATACTAGGTTCATCTATGCCATTCACTACGTCTCGTGGCAATCCCATGTGACACAGACCAACGTACATACATGGCTTCATTGACACTACCACCACAATGACTTTGCCCCCCTACTGTCCCTCCCATGCAGGTGATGCTGTATACCCCCCTGATGCCATGGCTCATGACCCCATCAGGCACCCGCAAAACCAGCATGCGTATGTCTACAACAGTGCACACATCTGAACACGGTGCACCATTGAACCGACTTTCGGACTGCTGAAGGCTACGTTCCACTGCCTGTGTAGATACGGGGTTGCCCTCATGTACAGTCCTGCAAAAGTAGTCAGGATTGTCCTGGCCTGTGCCATGTTACATAACATGTGCATCAGGTGCAATATTCCCCTTCCCCCAGACATGGACATGCATCCAGCGGAGCTGGACGACGGCAGTGACAGTGAGAATGTGAATCCATTACCACATCGCAAGGATGCCATGGATGGGCGTGATGCACGTTATCAACTGATCACCCACTACTTTTAGGCACAGAGAACATGCACATGGCCTAGGCCATCAACCGCAATGAACACTGCACAGCAAATAAATCACACTCTCACGTAAATAATTAATGTTCAGTCATGATTTTCTATGCAACACCCAGTGTATTAACGTGAAAGAAGAAAATGACCAGGTGGACCAGCAGCCCCTCCCCAACTATCTCCCCACAACTTGTATCACACAGTCAATTATGTCTCAGACCAGGACACACCCATGGCACATGTCTGACCAGGGCCTATTTACATGGCAGCTGCTTGCCACCTGGACCGCCCTTGTGCCCTGTAGCAGACAGGTGCATAGACCTTCGCATTGGGCTGCCCTGGTAGGAACTAGCAGGCATGGAGCTTGTGGATGGCATGTGGGGCGGCTCACTAGCCTATCGATCCAGGGCTGCCTGCAGGGTCATAGCCAGTGACTTGGCCATAGATGACATGATGCTGTTGCCCTCACGGACCCTCCTGGCCATGAGTACAATAGCAGACTTTGCACGTGCAAGGGCACATGCACTGCAGCGGCCAGTGGCCTGCAAGCTTTCCCGCTTGAGCTGGGCCTCAGTACGGAGCTGGGCTGCCTCCACCCGCATCAGGTGGGACTCCTCAAGGTGCTGCTGCACAAGGCCCGATAATCCCTCCTACCTTTACTCAATCCGGCGCAGACAGCCCTCCATGTCTATGACACTGGGGAAGGGCGAGCGTGGGGGGCTTGACAGGTCTATGGGGCTGAATTCTGGCTGCTCATATGTGGCATGGTCCGTGGTGTCCCCCATGGTGTCACCTGCATCATCAGCAGCCTTCTCCTCGCTGGAGTCAGCCACATGTATGAGGCTGCTGGGGTGGGGGTGGGGTCACCCCCCCATGCCATTGTCTTTGTAGGCAATTGGTCCCTTGAAGGAGCTGCCTGGGTGGTGGGGGCAGCTGTAGTAGGCACTGCAAGCGCCACCTGGGTGGTGGGGCAGCTGTAGTGGGCACTGCAGGGGCTGCCTGGGTGGTGGGAGTAGCAGTGACAGTCACAGTGTGTGCTGATGTGTCCCAACTGGTAGTTGTGTGTTGACTCGACCATCTTCCATGTCTGCTGCCCCTTGATGTGGCTGATTGTCCTCGATGGCTGTCGGATGATGTGCCTGAGGGTTAAAGAAAGGCATGATGTTAGTGACAAGTTACTTAAATATGCCAAGAAAAACAAGGGGGATCCTGGGAGTCTCTCTGCCAGACATTAGTCCTGGGTACAAGAGCCTTACCCAGATTCTTTAGCTCACTATCTTTCACAGAGGAGAAATATCCCAAACATATCAGTCTTTGTCCTGCCCAGAGGCAGTCCAGAACAGAGCAGCGACTGTACGCGCCACACCCAAACATCTTACAGTAAAAGACATGCAGAGATATCTGGGGTTGTGTAATTACTGCAGGGCATGGATCCTAGACAATGCAGCATACACTGACCGCTCTTACAGGGCCTCCAGGAAGCACAAAAAGGCAACCATAAACTAGAATGAACAGCCAACATGGTACAACGTTTTAATAACCTGAAAGAAGTGGCTTCCACAGCCCCAGTTCTCACCACTCCAGATTACACACAATGCTTTTATATATTTTCATATTCAAATGGCACCCTTATGACCGCCGTGCTGACACAGAAGAGCACTATGGCCACAAGCCATTGGCTTACTACAGTGGTACACTGGATTCAGTAATGCAAGGACAGTTCGCTTGCAAATAAGCTCTCGCTGCAGCGCCTTCGCCATTGAAAAAAGCTCCACAATTGTGATGGGGTGCTCAGTAGCATTGTACGTGGAGCACTCAGTAGTTGCTATTTTAGAAAGATCGAAGTCCACCCTGACCACTCGGAGAGCATTGGCCCACAAGGTTATCATCTCAAGCCCAAACATTCATGTAGTGCAACGCAAAACGGTAAATCCTGCCACGTTCCTAACAAAAGTGTGCACTGACAAAGACTTTCAACGACACAACTGCGCCACATATGAAGGCTAAGAAGATGACATCCCCAAAACAAAAGACAGTGCACTAGACTAAGGTGAAGTGCTCTTTGTTGGCGGGTCAGTGACAATCGACCAAGACACAGGGCCTAGACACACGGGTGCAGCAGTGGTGCGCCTCGAAGAGGAGACTATCAAACACTAGTAAAGAAGAGATTACCCATGCACTATTCAGCACAGGCAGCGGAACTCGTAGCACTCATTGCGGCGCTACATGCATCGCAAGGATGCAACATGACCATTTATTCCGATTCGGCATACATCACTACAACAGTGCATGCTGGATTGTCCCGATGGAAAAGGCAGGGGTTCCGCAGAGCAGACGGTTCCCCAGTACAGTACAACACGCCAGACTTCTAGACACACTCATTTCCACACTATCACAATCTTCTGTGGTAGCTGTCATCAAGTGTGCCAAACACACTGGTGGCACTGACGAAATAGCATTAGGAAACACCACAGCGGACGCTACGGCCAAAATGGTGGCCTCCATTCCTGTCCCAGTAATTTCAGAAAATGTCAGCAGCATACACAGCGCTTCCCATAACGCAACTAATTGAATTGCAGGTAAAAGCACCAACTGAGGAAAAATAACTATGGTCCAGAAGAGGGTGTAACAATCCCCCACAGACCTGCTCTGGAGACAAGAATGCACCGGCAACGCAGTCATGCCTGTAAAGCTCTTGCCAAATGCATTCGACCAGTTACGCCACCCATTCCACCGCTCCAAACAGCCCATTGCTGCAGACAGTCAGGAGGATTGGTTAATACTCAATCTTCTGGATCATCTCACGTATCTCATTATACACTTCACCACTTGCCAAACATTCAGCACTCGTATGACGTTCCAGACAATACGAAGCACAATGCCACACCCTGTTGGACTGTTACGTGAGTTACACATTGATTACGCAGACATGGGAGAAAGATGCAATGGTTCACCATACCTCATAGTAGTAGTGTGCCCTTTTTCACGTTGGGTTGAGGCTATCTGTGCGCACACCTGGATGCCAAATGTGCTGCTAAATTCTTAGTGCGCAGGGTGTTCCCTCAATGGGGCGTGTGCGATATGGTGAAATCTGACAACGGCACCCATTTGTTCAATGAGCTCTTCAAAGAGATCACTGCACTACTTCCCATTAAACACTGGATGTGCTCAATTTACCACCCCCTCCCCCAAGCAAACGGCTCCCCAGTCAGGAGGACGTCAGACGCCCATAGAGCTGCAGCAATTCTGGTGGAGGAATTATAAGAATACTTAAACTTGACACGTGCAATCAAATATGTCTTCTGACAAATCTCACCGCCTAACCCAGCAAGTCTACAGAGCCCTGCAGAGCAACCTACCACAGATACCACACCCACTCAACCACTGCTGCCAGGTGACATGATATATGTAAAGAGCTTTGTGCACAAATGGAACAACCCTAGGTTCCATGGCCCTTATGAAGTGGTGTTTTCCACCCCTCTTACAGTAAAGGGGAAGGGGCTCCAATATTGGATACACTTCTCAGATATTCGTAAGGCACCCCCAATCTCCTCAGCAGTACCCTAAAGAAAACTACCAATATACCACACAATAACTACCTCATAATTAATAATAATGTAACATGCATTGCTGCTAAAGCATAAGCACTCTAAAGTAAAAGAATCTTTCTCTGTCTCTCTGTCTCTGTCTCTGTCTCTCTCTGTCTCTCTCTCTCTCTCTATCTGGGCAAGCCATCTAAAAGATGAGGGGACATGAATGGAAGTGCACTAGTAAACACAACTGCATGAAAGCAGCAACGCAACTGTACATATATATATAATACTTCCCAAATGAGTAATAATAGTGTCAACAGTGTGTGCATGAGCAGAATGTTAGAAATATTATTTCCCACAATTAAAAATCTTGTTTGTAGCACAAATATTAGTAAGAGCAACAATGTTAGCAGCAGTATATCAGCAAGAAGATATATATCGAGCCATGATAGAATGAAAAGGCAAGCGCATAGACCCAAATCAAATATGATGCATATCATGGCCTAGGCCAGCATCCAACTGAAGATATCAGACCTCCCGAGCACTCTAATAGCTGGTATACTGATATGAGTGCGGTAGGAAGAAGAATGACAAACGGCAGCTGTTATGCATGCTCGTTGATACTGCGTGCATCAGGGTCACCCAAGGTTTTAGTACCACATGAAGTTCCAATTATAGAGGCACAATTCCTGGTTCATCTTGCGCTATGTAGAATAAAAGACACCTTCTAGGCACACAGCGTACGGCTACAGCTTGTAAATCCAGACACTCTGGAATGCAAAAACAACCAGTAGAACCTCAACTGCTTACAACAGCCATATTTAGTGATTGACAGAGCAAAGTACTTAAACAACAAGTGGCAGGAAACTACATGAAGTTGCCGAGCTGAAGGCCTCTTTGGATACAAAGAGAAAACCGTGGCGTTCATGGGAAAAACATGTGCTCAAATATGGACAGAGCACGTCACAAAACTGACATGGATTGCAGCAATGGGGAAGATAGTTAAAGTGCACCGAGAGGAGCACTATGAGCTGTGCTTCCACGGCAAAGGGACTGTCTTTGTGGGCTCCAACGAGCAATGCAACAGGACATTGTTGATTTCAGACCTGAAGAGGGGCAAGGAGGCCCTTATGGACTACTACTGGGTGTGCGGCAACCAAGCATACTTGCACCTCCTACCATCATGGTGGGGCTACTGTTAGCTGACCACACTACACTCAGCACTACTGGTAGTCCCAGAAGAACATTTGAAAGGTGGCACAAAACCTGACAGAGCACCAACAGTTTCCCTGCTGTTCAAAGAACAGAACTCAATGCCACCGCCAGAATTTTGCACCCTCTCTGGGAAGAGCTAATATGATAAACTACAAAGGAAAAATATGACTGCCAACTAGCTATCAAAAGACTCAACAGCACTGCTTGAGGAGATACTTGAAGAATATCGGTTGTTCAACTCTGCTGAAACATGTTTTGCGTCGCTCTTCTTAGCTGGCATAAAGGCAAGAACTAATGCTAAATGGCTACAGATCGTACAATGGAACTGGTCCAGTTGGCGAACGATGCCGATCAACATCATAAACGTCGAGCTGCGTGCCCTAAGGCTGATGATGATGCAGAACAGATACGTCCTGGATATTCTGACGGCAATAGGAGGCAAAAGATCGGGGACTCATGTTGCACATTCGTACCTTGCGAAGAAAATGGATTGTTGGCCCACATAGTGGTGGCAGTGCACGGCTTGGAGGTGTGCATGAAAAAAGAAGCTGGTATCCAGGAAGGTGATTGGTTCGATATCGCTTTTGACTGGGCACCATCCTGGCTAGGAGCCCTTGTGAAGATGCTGGTTGCTGTCACTGTGTTCATCCTGGTTCTTTTCTGCACGTCCTAAATGGGACTCCACTGTTATGCCAAAACAGTGCCTAGTAGTGCAATGATGATGGTTTCAATTGGAATTTCAAAAGTACCTCATAATACAAAAGAAATAGAAATAGAAATACAAACTGACCACCCTATCCCCCCCATGGTCCCCATACCCCGTGGAGATGAAGTAGACATACTGTACCACACGATCATTGTTCCTCCCCCTGACCCTGAACATTATAAAGAAGTATGGGTAGATTTAGCAGGGGCGGGGGGTGTATCTACATGACATGCACTCCCGAGTAATATGCACAAGCAGGAGAAAGCCTGTGGGATGTATGTAGGTAATAAATGCCAATAAAGGGAACACACCATATGAAGTTGCATTAAGGAGGGAAAATGAGTGCAAGTATACAGAGGAATTTGATGCCGTAGAAGTAACAAAAGGGTGGACTGTTGGGAAGGAAATGAACCTTTCGCACCCACCCCTAGGCACTTCAGAGTAAGGCGAATCCCATAATCCCACCTGCGATGTACCTGTGGCGAGAGGGCGGTGCTAAGAATCCCTGCACGATCACAATATTGCAAGAAATACAGGGTTACAGACTTAGTGAGCGCATATAAAGAGGCACTATTTTTGTAGTTATGGTAGGCACATTCAGTCCTGCATGGCCACAAGGTAAACACAGTGGTGATGAAGAAACTTGAACAGGCCCAGACGCTAATGGTAGAAGGACCTGCGCTGCTAATTCCCATAGAAACTTCCCTTTGTTCCTTAGCTGTTGCAATTGCTTGTTATTCCGAAAAGGAATGCTCCCTGCAAGGCCGCGAGACAGCACCAGGATCCTCGCTGCGCACATTCATCACAGCCAGGCCACCAGCAGACCACCAACCCCCACCTAACCCACCAGGAGTTATGACACCCACCACTGACCTAGTCCAAGACCTCTGAATTCTGCGATAGTAGGTGACCTCAGACCACCAACCATAAACCCAGTGGTCATGAAATATCTGAAAGAACAAACCAAGTTCACCTTATTCTATAATGACACACTTTGTAATATGAGGTACACAGTGGAATAAATTATAGTCCAAAGCGAGGGTGGAAACCTTGGGTGCGGAGAGTGCGATATGAACTAGGTGAAGAATATGTGGGTAAGCATGATCGTGATTCTCCCCCTGTGCCAGTCCCCAAAATTCCCAGATGCATGACATAAGGATAGAGTAGTACTGTCTTGCAATAGTAACTTATGAGGAACACCACCTCCATTCCCTGAAGAGATGAGCCCAGCCGACCCCACGTGATGGAATACAGACAGATGGGGCTGAGGCCAATCACAGCCTGGGATCCCCTATGGAGCAAGCCCATGTATAGGGTCTCACCAACCAGCCACGTGGGTTTTTACTGTATGTATGACATAGTTATGATGATGTCTTGCCTTAAAACTTTCGGCTTGTACCATTTTTCAGCAGAACATTCTCGAGCAGCAGAGTTTTTTGCTGGCATCCATATTGTTGTGCTATTAAAGTTTGTTATTGTTGCAAGAAATCTCTTGGCCTTTTTTCCCTAGTGGGTTGTATTTGTTCTGGCGTCAGCGTTCAGGGGCGTGCCTTCACTGTTGGGTACAAGGACATCAAGAATGTGGGTGGAAGTGGGTGTTAGCCAGGTCCCAGTGATGAAGATGGCATCAAGGTCGTGTGTAGTGATAAGGTCGGCGATGTCTGCTGCATGGGTGATAGCTGAGCGGATGTTGGCGAGCATCAACTTCCGTGTTGTGGATGGTGAGGGGGTGCTGATGGGCTTGAAGATGATGTGGGTGAGGTTGCTGTATTGCAGCGTCCATGCCTTAGAGGAGGGGCGATGACGTTGGCGTTGCCTGGTGATGGCGGAGATGGAGGTGAAAGGGGCCCCTAGGGGTCCCTAACGTCTATGGAAACAAGGCGAGTCACCACACACGATAGATACGCCAGACACAAGGTTTTATTCCCAAAGTTAGGGTTTATTGCAAAGCAAAAGTCTCAGTTGGCCAACTCGGTCTCACGCCCCGCGACGTGTATCTCTAGACCTCGAGGGACGCGAGAGAGTGAATTACGTACATCAGTTACATATATACAAAATGCATATCAAACAGTCAGCTATGACATGTTTAACACCCCCCTTTTATTGGGTTTCTTTGAACTTGGTGTGATGATGGACATCTCCGACAAATATGACACCTTCAAACATCTATTCTAGTAACAATTTGCAATTTGTGAGTGCGGAGGCATCTTTCAGTTGTTGAATAGAACACAGCGCTTCTGTTCTTGGAAGCGAGCTACATACGGGGGGGGAAGAGTTGCATTCCAAACCTTGCTATCTATTAGGTGCTATTCGTGTCCTGGGAGCCGACACGCTCTAGCGGGCTCAGCAAAGGGGGCCGTAAGAAAAGCATAATTCAAGCCTTTAGCTATATTATTCTAACATATTCTACCATATAACGAGACTGGCTGGCAGCTGCGAAATGATTAAATGCCCTGCAGCTTTGCTTCAAGGCTACATTCGGGAGTGAGCGGGGCATTCTTTCTGGCGCTGCCTACGTTTGTGTGTCAACAAACTCTTGTTATCCTCACGGCCCTGCGGCCTTGTCCTTTTTACGTGCTGACAACAATGTTTTACAGTCGAGCAGTGTAAGCGGAAAATATGCTGTGAAGCAATAGGAACAGAAAGCAATGAGCAATGGTTAGAAAACTAAATGGCGATTCTTGTTACATCAAAATGGCCGTTCAGTGGCAAACTTGAAAACCTATATTCTGTCATATTGTGCATGAGACGGTTGGCCCACGGCCACCAAAATACGTTTGCGGTCACACAGTAGAGGTATCCATTTTTCTAGACTGACAAACCCTCCTTTGGCCGTATGCTAAACGTCTCATCTATTTATTGAAACCTCCTCTAGTGATGATGAGTCTGAAGTACTTATGTCTGAATTTTGCATGCTATCGTAAACATCATCGTCTTCATCAATATCTATTGCCATCAACACTTTTACTGTTCTCATCTCATTTGGGTCTTGATCAGTTCTACCATGAGGTTGTTTTTTCTTTGTCATCATATGCATACATCCTTCCGTACATCCCTCAGTTACCTCAGCGCAAACTATTGGTAGGCAATGTATGCAACAACAGCACGTTAGGAATATTCCAAACACCACTACTAATATTGAGATCAACTTCCATCCCCAAGAACGTAGTATTCCCCAAAAACAAGATCCTATTCCCCAGCTCCCTTTTCCAGTAGGGAGTTCGAGCTTAGGACATGCATTTTCTTTATCGCTTCAAAGATCGTAGGGGAATAGTCATCGACATAAACGCAACACGCTGATCCCACTATTTTGCAAATTCCCCCACGATCAACCAGGATCACATCGAGAGCCATTCTATTTTGCAGCGTCATTAACCTGATTCCTCTTTCTTCCAACGTCATGTTAAATAATATATCTTATTGTTGTGTTTATGGTATTTTTTAGGATTCTGGATAGCTGCCTTATATTATAGGAGTTCACTATCTGCCCTAAGAATGGAATGAATTATTTTTCTACATCAGTTGCTATTAAAACACCCTTGTCAGTCCTTTTGACTCTAGTTCTGGATAGTCTGGCCATGTCTGCTGTTTCCAAGAGGAATACTCCTGGCAACAGTAGACCTAGGTAACATGTACCTCCCCAGTTTCTAGGCAACCAAGGATATGCTTTCTCTCCACATATAAAATAAACTGGATCACCTACATATACTGGTTCTATTTCCCATTTCAATACCACTGTATTCATGCATCCAGTATATGTTCCGACTGAAAAAGAGCCTTTCTTTTTTTAGACAAAAAGGGACATTTCTTGGGCTATAATTCACCGTGTAAAATGGGGGGATTGCATCTTTGTCCTCTTCTGTTCTTACACGAAACGTCATTACAGATGTCTTTTCTGGTGGGGACAATCTATCTCGTCTATTTTGTCGTGTTATCTTTCGTGTACTTTTCCTCATGGGCTTTGGGGCTATTACTTTTGCTTTATAGAAAATAGAACAACCCACAGGCTTCATTATTATCTCCTCAAACTCATTCATGTTGGTTCTGTCTAATTGACCCGTATTACTCTCATTCCATTTCCCATAGGACATTGCACCTAAAGATGCACTACATGCAGAACTAAATGGTAGTGGCTGTACATACCACCCTATTCCTTTCCCAGCATGTTGTGGTAAATGGGCACATACCCAGCAATTTGTTTTCTTCAGAATTGCATGTGTCATGTTCATGATCAAAAGCAATGTATTATTCCCAAAACCTTCCCTGTGTCTTTCTTCCATTGGGGGCAGGGTATAGGTAATCACCTGAACCGGACTTTCAGTAGTGGATATATTAATTATTGGTAAAAACATTTCTAATGAGTGTATCGCTTCCACATACCATAATATTAGGGCTGTCGATATTGGTGCTACCACGCTCATAAAGCACATTATTATTGTCAGTGCCAGCATACAATTCGTTTTACCATGCATTTTTCTTAAGCTTACAGTCGTTATAATTGGCTCATTCTCAGCAGTGGTGGCGCAGGAGGAGGCTGGAACCGGTCCCGGCATGTTTCTCGTCCTTCTTCCTTATTACAGTTCGTCGTGGATATCTCTCTTCGTCGCGCTTGCTCTGGTGTCAATAAGTTCAACGGAATTGTCACAGTTCAGTTCTGCCTGTCCTTATTAGCCTGGATTTGTTTATTCATTTTTAGGCAAGATCACTTGTCCTTTCTCATACTGCTCAGAGGACCTTTAATCAGTTATCTTATTGCCTTAGTACCATGTGCGCCCAGCTTGTCCGCTCTGGTTCCTGACACATGTACTTTTATGATCGCACCGAGGAGCCGTGAGTCTTGAATTGTCCGACTTGCACAATTCTCACGCTTCTCTCCTCTACACCTCTAGTTCCTTCTCCGTCCATGAGCTGAACCAGAGGTTGACATTAACATCAAAAAAGAACTGCGGATCACTTTGTCTTTCGAGGCCGCAAGTTGTATCGCCTTACTCCTGGTATCGTGTGATCCGTGAACAGTGCCGGTGCACTTCCAGATTCAGGCTCAAAGTCAGCCTGCGGCACTACTGCAGGTGCTGGTGTGCGCCGCGCCAATGATGCAGATCCGTTCTTTGGCGTGTTGGCAAGTGCTGGCGGGCGCCAAAGGGGTACACGATTTGTTTCTGCCTGTATTTGCAAGGTAGATTTCGTGTGGTTCAGCAGTGATGTCGATTCTGCTGGGCAACGTTGGGGCACTCTTTGGCTTCCCCCTCTTTGGCAATCGCCTCAGGCTTTGTTTCGAGTTTCACTTCTCGTTTTGGCAGATTTGGTGGCTGTTTACTGGCAACAGTTTCTTCCGTTACTGGGACCGCTGTCTCTTTCCGGTCATCAGTGTCAGGCAAGTCTTTCAGTGAAGTTGGAATCTTCTTGGCATGGGTGGCATGGATCCACGACTTCCTTCCATCCACCCGTATTGCCGTCTGCGTCGCCAAGAGTACTTGATAAGGCCCGCGCCACCTGGGTGCTAATGATGACTTTCTTTCAAAAATGTTTAGCAGCACCCAGTCGCCTGGCTCCAGCGCGTGCCCCGGACCAGTGTATCTCACTGGTAATGCCTCCTGCACCTGCCGATGAATCAAACGCAATTTCTGCATTAAAAGGCCACAATAAGTACTAAGCACAGGATGCTCTACCTCACTAAGTCGTTTTGGCTGTGGTGCGCACCATACATTTGCCGGCCTCCCCATTACGATCTCGTACGGGGGGAGCCCAGTTTTAGCCTGTACAGACTTACGCATGCATAATAGTGCTATTGGTAATGCATCCACCCAACTCAATTTGCTTCCCGCACAAATCTTGCTAATCTTTGATTTAAGAATCCCGTTGTGCCTCTCCACAAGACCGACAGACTCAGATGCCTTGAACTATGGAATCTCTTATCAATCTGAAGACCAGCACATATCTGTAACACTACTGCGCCCACAAAATGTGGTCCATTATCGGACCATAGGACACGGGGCAAGCCAAATCTGGAAAAGTACTCCTTAAGCATTACTTTTGCCGTTCTCATTGCTGTGTAGTCCTTCAAGGGATATGCCTCCACCCACTTACTGAATGCACAGATCACCATCAAGACGTATTTTAAGTTTTGGCATCTCTCCATCTCTATGAAATCAAAATGGATCACCTCAAATGGCATAGAGGGCGGGCCAAAACTGCCTGTTGGAGTCACTGTTTCCTTTCCTACATTGTGTTGCAAACACGTGATACAGTTCTGCACCAACCTCTCTGCATTCTTTTTTATGTTTACATTCTGCCATACTTTAGAAAGGTGCTGTATTATCTTTTTCGCACAGATGTGAGTAGGGCTGTGGGCTATTGTGACCATTGCAGTCACATACGAATTTGGCAACATCCAGTTTCTAGTTCCCTTGTCCACCCAACAACCCTCCAGATCCAACTCAGCAGATCCCTCTGCCCACCCCTGCATTTCATCGGCCATAGCTTCAGCCTGCATCTCTTTGACAGTGGCAACTCAATTTTCTATCATACAGGGTACTTCCTCTGTCTGAACCGTCATCATTTGGGTATTTAAATCAGTGGCAGTTTGTTTCACAATTCTGTCTGCAAACGCATTTCCCTCTCCTACTTGGCATGTTACCTTTTTGTGTGCCTCGCATTTCACTATTGCTAGGCACTTTGGAAGCGTGAGTGCAGACAGCAATCGTACAATCAAAGGGCCATGTTGAATTCTGGCGCCATGTGATGTCAAAAACCCTCTCTCAGCCCAGAGTCGACCAAAGTTATGAACCACTCCAAAAGCATACTGGCTATCAGTATATATATTCACATTCAAATTGTCAGAAATCTCGCAGGCTCTGGTTAATCCTATTATCTCTGCGGCCTGTGCCGAATTGTAGGGAATTCTTTTGCTTTCTACAACGCTCTCTAGGGTAGTGATAGCATATGCGGCAGTTGTCGTGCCATCTGGTAATTTAAAACATGAGCCGTCACAAAATAACTCTCCATCTGGCTCTTTCTGTGGGGTATCACTTAAATCAACTCTCCCCTTGGTTTCTTCCTCAGTGACCATTAAGCAATCGTAGGGGGGTGATTTATTCTTCCCAATTTCTTTTATGGTTGGTGGCATTAATTTTGCAGGATTAAAAGTGCTACACCTCATAATTTGGATGTGGGGCGCGAACAAGATAATCTCATATCTTGTTAATCTGGCGGAGCTGAGGTGTTGCATCTGTGTCCTATTTAATAGAACGTCTATGGCATGTGGCACCATCAAAATTAAAGTGTGCCCCAATACCATCCCTTCCATTTGTTTCACTGACGCAGCAGCCGCCGCGACAGATCGCAAACATCGTGGTAGTGCACGCGCTACAGGGTCCAGCGCAGAAGAAAAATAGCCGCCCGGCCTATTTCTTCCACCTTGTTCCTGTGTCAAAACCGCCAATGCACATCCTTCACTTTCACACACAAATAGTCTAAAAATGTTCTCATAATTCGGCATATCCAAAACTGGAGCCGAGCATAATGCAGTTTTCAATCCATCAAATGCTCTCTGACATTCCTCATCCCATTGCAAAGGCATAACCGCATCCTTTCTAGTTAAATTCACCAATGGCTTCACAATTAACGCAAATTTACCAATCCATTGTCGGCAATATGAAGCCATGCCTATTATGGCTCTGACTCCTTTCTGTGTCTTTGGAATAGGCATACAAGAAATACTTTCTATGTGTTCTGGCGTTAGTCTTCTCCCTCCTTTCGAAAGTAGGTAGCCCAAATAGGCCACCTCCTTTCGATTATACTGGAATTTCTTCAAACTAGCTTTATGGCCATGTGCCGCTAGGTGTGACAGTAGTAATACAGTGCTTTCTTTACAAATCTCCTCTGTGTCTGCAGCTAGCAAAAGATCGTCTATGTATTGCAAGAGTACACAACCCACTGGTAATTCGAGTATGTCTAGCTGCTCTTTTAATGCTCTATTGTAAATACTTGGACTTTCCGTGTAACCTTGCGGAATCCGCGTAAATGTAAATGATCTTCCTCCTAATGTGAGACGCAAACAAATATCTGCTGTCCTTGTCCACTGGAATACTGAAGAACGCGTTTTTCAAATCCACTACACTAAAATATTCTGCTGAAACAGGCATCATTGTCAATATTGTAGTGACATCTGGCACTAGAGGAAATTGTGGATCTACTACCTTGTTCAATGCGCGCAAATCAATTATAAAACGGTATGGTACCTCATTGCCTCCTTTTTTATAAACTGGAAGAATCGGGCTGTTGCATGTACTGCCTGTAATTTCCTCGATTACCCCTAATTTCTCCAAATCTGTAACAATACTCTTCAATCCTTTCTCACCTTCAACCGAAATTCTGTATTGGGGTATTCGTGGTAGGGTAACACCTTCTTTCAAAATTATCTTTACTGGCTCTATCTTTAAGCATCCTACATCATTGTCATGCATTGCCCATATACAGGTTGGTACTTTACTTAGTTCCCCTGGTAAAGTTTCGGACATGAATTCTGACACAGGGGCATCGTGCGGCCAAATCGTTAGGAACACTCCGTCTGCCGTGCAATGTATAACGGAACCTAGTTTTTTCCACAAATTTAATCCCAACAAGTTCTCCCCACAATTTTCTGTTAAAAGGAAAGGACAATGTTCAGTAAATGGTCCTATTGTAACTGGACTGGTTGGGACACTGGGTTTATGACTGGTGTACCTGCGAACCCTAAGGAAACATTCTTTTGCCCTGACAGTGGTATTTCAGGAACCAAGTGGTGGTTTATTGAACACTTCTGCGCTCCTGTATCTACAAGAAAGCGGTGCTCCTCATTCCCGACTCTCATTTCTACGTAGGGTCCTCTCTGATTCACGGGAATAGACACTGGTTCCGACCCCTGTCCTGGGCTGTCCTATTGGGGAAATAACACATTGTCCGATGTGTAATCATTACTGTTACTGTAATATGTGTTTGGCTGTGTATCGAAAACATTCCCACTCTTTCTTCTATTTCCCCCACTCTGGTTTCCATACTGTTGATTTTGTTGTGCCTGACTCTGGTTTGGGGCATTTTGGTTTTGGCCTTGGTTTTGATTACCTCCGTTATTGTGATGCTGCTGCATACTATTCCTATTTGGTCCATTCGCTCCTGGGTGTCCTCTATGCTGTCTCCTCTGACCAGACCCATTTCTATTCTGTAGATGCGGACATTGCGCTTGCCAATGTCCTTCCTCCTTACAATACGCACACTGATTTGGTCCCACTGTTCCCCCATGCATATTCGAACTACTCCTTCCTTGTGCGTTCCCTCGCCCTCTATTATGTCCTACTACTTGCTGCAGTAGTACCTGTGTTCTCAATAGACATTCTTTCAAGTCTGCCCCCACCTGTTTTAGCAACGATAATTCGTTCACCATCTCCTTCTGCCCCGGTGATGGTAACTGCTGCCGTTTATTATTTGACCCCTTTTTTTCCCTTCCGGTGTCTCCCGATATCCCTACTCCTGTACCCAGGTGTAGTAAACATTTCGACATAATCATTATCTAATTCATCTCTAAGTTCAAAAAGTCTATACACATGTTCTCTCACTTCTTCATCCCTCTCCCTACAGCATGCTAATGCATTCAAATCTAACAATCGCTGTGGTGGTAATTTCACAATTAACTGTTTCCATTTCTCCACCAAATATTCATCCATGCATTCCAACACTACCTGTCTTTCGTTGCTTCTTCGGAAGTCATACATCAAAGCCAATGTTGCCGTCCCATCATTCCCGTCTATATACATCTCTGCCTGTTGCTGCAATTCCACCTTCCTTTCTTTTCTGATCGCACTGCGAGTTACCCTCGTGCATCCCCGTTGTTCAGTCCCGCCTCTTGCCCCGTGGTTTCAACTTCAACCCCGGGAGGAACGGACAGTACCGAGTCTGTGTCTGAGGCGGGAGGTGCGGATGGGACAATGGGAACAGGGAGTGTCTGTTGTGGGCCTGGTTGGTAATAGGAAGTGCTACGTGTGCGGTCTGTGGCTGTGGGAGGGCTTGAGCTACCGGAGGGCTACGGGCGGGGTTTGGGCAGCAACTACTGACGTGTCTGGCCTCACTTCTGATCTTGGGCCTTGTTGTGTATGGGTCAATATGTTTTCTATCAATTCATCTGCTATGTGTAATTCCCGTTGTGGATATATCTTTTCTATATTCAACTGGTCTCGCCTACCTGCCCTTCTTAGACTCTCAGTCCACTCCTCCTCTTCTTTCTCTTCCGCTACTTCACCTTTCGATTTATGCCTGCGCGCATGCTTCGCTCTGCTTTTAAATCGGAGCATTGCTTCCTTTCTCCAGTCTTTAATAGTCTCATATGCTGCAGGACGTGCTTTCTTTTTTGTCAACACCCTTTCCAGGTTGTCTATCCTCGCTATCTCAAAACTACCATTAATCGGCCACTGATGGTCTTGTTGCTTTCTGGTTTGCCTATGCCAAGTCTCACAGAATATTATCGCACCCACTCCATTCTTCACATACATCTCATACGCCGGCGTTCCCCCAGGTGGTACAATTTGGCCATCTTCCAAAGATTGTCTACCACAGCGGAAAAACCCTGCTAAGGTGGACAATACCCCAGGCATGTTTCAACCTTCCCCCTGGTTAATCAACCTTACCTAGGGCGTTTGATTTTGCAAAGTCAACTCTCAACCAATATCAGGATTACTTTGAATCGGGGAATGACTCACCTGATAGATCAAGTCGTCTGCATACTGACGCACCAAATGATGTCGTGTCTGCGTTTCTTGGCTTCCGCCTCGTTTCGGGACCCTCGCCTCCTTGTTCTCTAGCCAGGCACGTCGATCAGGGATCAGATGTGTGCAGATCTGCAAAGGAGTCTCTCATCACTTTTACAGGGCGCCCCGAACACCTCTTGATCCCGGCTCGATCGTCCCGTCCTCGCCGTTCTCCGCCTTACTCAATTACAACGTTATGCGATGGAACAAGTGGGGGAGGGTCCCTATTCGGGCGCCATCTTGAAAGGGGCCCCTAGGGGTCCCTAACGTCTATGGAAACAAGGCGAGTCACCACACACGATAGTTACGCCAGACACAAGGTTGTATTCCCAAAGTTAGGGTTTATTGCAAAGCAAAAGTCTCAGTTGGCCAACTAGGTCTCACGCCCCGCGACGTGTATCTCTAGACCTTGAGGGACGCAAGAGAGTGAATTACGTACATCAGTTACATATATACAAAATGCATATCAAACAATCAGCTATGACATGTTTAACACCCCCCTTTTATTGGGTTTCTTTGAACTTGGTGTGATGATGGACATCTCGGACAACTATGACACCTTCAAACATCTATTCTAGTAACAATTTGCAATTTGTGAGTGCGAAGGCATCTTTCAGTTGTTGAATAGAACACAGCGCTTCTTGGAAGCGAGCTACATACGGGGGAGGAGTTGCATTCCAAACCTTGCTATCTATTAGGTGCTATTTGTGTCCTAGCGGGCTCAGCAAAGGGGGGCCGTAAGAAAAGCATAATTCAAGCCTTTAGCTATATTATTCTAACATATTCTACCATATAACGAGACTGGCTGGCAGCTGCGAAATGATTAAATGCCCTGCAGCTCTGCTTCAAGGCTACATTCGGGAGGGAGCCGGGCATTCTTCCTGGCGCTGCCTACGTTTGTGTTTCAACGAACTCTTGTTATCCTCACGGCCCTGCGGCCTTGTCCTTTTTACATGCAGACAACAATGTTTTACAGTCGAGCAGTGTAAGCGGAAAATATGCTGCAAAGCAATAGGAACAGAAAGCAATGACCAATGGTTAGAAAACAAAATGGCGATTCTTGTTACACCAAAATGGCCGTTCAGTGGCAAACTTCAAAATCTATATTCTGTCATATCGTGCATGAGACGGTTGGCCCACGGCCACCAAAATACGTTTGCGGTCACACAATAGAGGTATCCATTTTTCTAGACTGACAGAGGGAGAGAACACATGTTGGCACGTGTTTACCTGTTGTCTGAGCAGGAATTCCGTTTCCGGGACCTCCCGGTCCCAATAGGAATTGCCCTTTTATTCATCTGCCCTTCACTTTAGACGTCCTGGAGAGGAACACCCTTGACCTAAGAGTTAAGAGCAGAAAGGAAGAGGCAGGACTATGAAGGTGGGTGGGCTTAGGTCATGTCACCTAGATCCACTTGCTCCTGCTCACCAACTGCAAAGGAAAAGCGGCTGAAGGGCTGCCCTGGTGAGGCAAGTAGAAAAAAAGGGCAGCAAAATAGGAAGGCACAAACAGTTTAGCAGTGATTGAAAGTTGGGCGTGGCTTAGGCCACGTGACCTAGATCCACTTGCACCTGCTCACCGATATTGTGTGTAATATTTTCTATCCCCTTAACTTCGAGCGTTAACATTTAACAAAACACTGCTTGAACCTCCCTTGTATTAGGGAGGCGAGTACATCATTTCTCTACACTATCACTCTCTTCTGGAATTCCTCCCATCCTTTTTTCTGGGGATACCAAATATAATAGCCAATAAAGTATCCCTTGATTTTGAAGGTTAACATTTAACAAAACACTGCTTCAACTATCCATTGCATTGGGAGATGAGTACATTATTTGTGTACACTATGGGCCTCATTACGACTTGTGCGGAATGGGTTTAACGGCGCCGGTAATGGTGCTGGTGCCGTTAAACCCACTCCACACTATTACGAGGTCTCCTCGCGGGACCCGCTCTGGACGTCTGGTTTTTCCAGACGTCCATAGCGGGTCCCGCGAGGGGACCAGGGAGCTAACAACGGGCCTGTTCGTAATGGGCCCGTTGTTAGCTCCCTCCCCATTCCCATTGAGCCCTATGAGGGCTCGAATGGGAATGGGGAAGGACCGGGCCCAGGTTCCCTGAAGGAGGAAACACTGGGCCCTCCATACTCGGAATGACCCGGTATTTCCCCATTCAGGGAACCCGGACCTGGGGCCTCATTACAAGCTCCCCACGCGGGACCCGTGGGTAACGCCTGGTCAAACCAGGCGTGCTTACCGGGTCTCGTGAGGGGAAGAGGGAGCAAACAACGGGCCGCTCGTAATCGGCCTGTTGTTTGCTCCCTCCCCCATTCCCATTCAGCCCTATGGGGGCTGAAATGGGAATGGGGAAGGTCCTGGCCTGGGTTCCTGGAGGGAGGAATTACCGGGCCCTCCGAACTCAGAATGGCCCGGTAATTCCCCATTCTGGGAACCCGGACCCGGACCCGATTTTGGCAGCAGCCATGCCCCCGATAGCGGCATGACTACCGCCAAAATCGTAATGAGGCCCCTGGACACGATTTTGGAGACAGCCATGCCCTTATTAAGGGCATGGCTACCTCCAAAGTCATAATGAGGCCCAATGACTCTTTCTGGAATTCCTCCATCTGTTTTTCTGGGGATACCACATATAATAGCTGAAAATGTTTTTGTAATATTTGATATTGTGAAGGCATCAGGAAGTAGACATAGGGCCTCATTATAACCCTGGCGCTCCCAGAATGAAGGGGGCCGGTACGGGACCAGCCCCCTTCATTACGTGAGCGCCGATTACGAGGTTCCTTTTGTGGGACCCGGATCAGACATCTGGTAAAACCAGATGTCTTTTCCGCGTCCCGCGAGGGGAAGAAAGAGGTAATAACGGGCCATTCATAATGTGCCTGTTATTACCTCCCTCCCCATTCCCATTGAGCCCTATGGGGTCTCAAATGGGAATGGGGATTGGTTCCTGCAAGGGGGAATTACCGGGTCCTCCTATGTCAGAATGACCCGGTAAGTCCTCATTGCAGGAACCCGGTAATGGAGCCCGGTTTGGAGGCAGCCATGGTGCTAACAGCACCATGGCTGCCTCCAAACTCGTAATGAGGCCCATAGACTATTATTAACTAAAAAGGAGGGTTGGAAAAAAAACGAACTTGCCCTATACTAAGGTAGGATTTCCCTACTTAAATAAAACTAATGATAGTCTGTGTCAGGAAGTCCAAAGCAAAATCTCTGGCTATGTCCAAACCCTATACTTACCCTCCCATCTAATTGTATACAATGTGTAGGGATTTCAGCATCAAATGAGAAGTGTTCAAAAGTTCAGAGCTTCTTCCAGCTCTTGGGTGGAAAAGGGGATTCCCTTCCCCAACGTTCAAATAGTTCACATTATCAAAGAGGGGTTCCTTTCCCCAAGCTTTCCAGTCTCTAAATGTTCAAAAATATCTCAATTCCTTGCGATACTTCCCAGCTCTTTTGGTTTGGTTATCTTTCACCAATTTCTAAAGTTCAGTTCCTCAATTTCAGTTCATGTACGTTCTCCTTGGTACAATCACAAAGTGGCTTTCCTTAGGTGGGTGTATCCGGTCTAGGCGCAGTTGTCAGACCACACAGTCCACGCATTACAGATCGCGCAACCGACACACCTTACGTGTGTCTGCTTCGTGCCACAGTTTCAACACATTCCCTTGATGCTTTATTATTGCTTGTTTTGCTACCATTCACTTGTTTAGTAGCTTTGTTTGCAAAGACTAACTTAGGCTTCCCAGTACACGTTCCTGCTAGGAAACTTAGTCACTGTTCCAATTCACTTGACTAAAACATCTGGCACCCTTTTCCAGGTTTCCTCCTACTTTACTCTTGCATGCAGGTTTTCGTTTCTCAACAATTCATTTCTTTCAGTAATACTCAATGATATCTGCTAGACTCATGGCAATGTTTCCTTAACTCTTGGCAATGCTTGTTTGCCTTTTGGCAATGCTTGCCTCTTGGCAATGTTCATCACAACCATTCATTCTTTTCAGTAATACTTGATGACATCTGCTTGACTCGTGGCAATGTCTCTTTAACAGTACTTGGTCCCCTGTTCTCAGACCTTTAATATATTCAAGTTTTCCTAGCTTTTTTTGTGCAATTGACACGCCCCGGGGTCCCGTTGCCTTCTGTGCAGACTCACCTGTTTCCAGTCACGTGTCTGTCGGCTTCGGTGTGGCGCTGGAAAAAGTTCTTCGGTTCTCGCTGCTTCACACCACCTTTCCACAGCCTCGGGTTCCCCTTTAAAGGTCTTTGCTCCACCCCGCTGCTTCCTTGGAGCACTGGTAAGCACTGTCCTCGTGGTTCTGCAGCTGTGAACACCCAGGGAGTTTGTCTCTGCTCCTGGCTTCTCTGCAGCATTCCACAACGCCAGTTCACTCACGAGTCTCAACCTTGCTTCTCTCTGTTCCTGCTCTTCTGTTGCTGCAGCTTTTCCGATTCTCCGCCTCGTGTCCCGTGCCCTGCAGTGTTCCCAAGAGTAAACAGAAGTCCTCCTCTTGCCATCATTTCCTCATTTTTAAGTTCCCGGCATCAATTAAGGTTTCAGAAAGACTTTACCGCTCCTTGTCAAACCAACAGCCTTTCTTCAGAGTTTTATGCCTCTTGCTTGACCCAGCACCAAAATGATGTTTGTGTGTGTAAGAGTCAATAAAGAGAGGATGCATGTTCTGGTGTCTCTTCCTCATCCCATTATCTGACTGGTGTTTACTGGGAGATGATTTATGTGAAAGATAGGAAAGGGACTGGTAGTAACCTACAAAGGCCTTGGGGATATTAGACTATTAGAAAAGGTAAATGGGGATACTGTGTCTCACCCAAGGGTGCCTCATCCCCACTCCCCAAGTCTCCTCCACCCAGGTGACCCTCCTGGCATATCCACCCCCAGGGTCAGGACCCGATAGCACCGGCCTGTCCCTGGCCACCTAGGGGGAGGACATATTAGAGAAAGAAGTCAGGATGCCTTCAGATTCCTCACCGTATCCACTTGATTGTGTCTGCATTATATCCTCCTTCTTGGAGTTCACCCATCCATTGTTGGTGGGATACTAACTAGAACAACTATTACAGTGCTGGAATTGTGAACATTAGCCTGCATCCCATCTAGATAGGATTGTAAATGCTGCATGTGCCACACATCGATGGAATTATAAAAGCTAACAAGCGCCACACTTAGATAGAACTGTGAACCTCGGGCTGCGTCGCACCTACACAGGATCGTGAATGTTAGCATGTGCAATACTTAGATGGAATTATAAAGCTTACCAAGTGCAACACTTAAATGGAATTGGGAATGTTAGCATGTCCCACACTTAGAATTGTGAACATTAGCCTGCGTCACATCTAGGTAGGATTTGAAGGCTAGCAAGTCCCACACTTAGATGGAATTATGAAGGTTAGCAAGTCCCACACTTAGACAGATTGGTGAATCTTGGCCTATTAAAGTTCATATAACCCACTTACCAAAAAGCAAACTTTCTGCATACTTATCTCACTCAAATAACTCGCACAACCATCTCCCGCACAACAAGCCACACGCACTTCAGCACACTGCATCAACACATAAGCCGGACCAACAGCACACGATGACTGACATCGATCCGATACTCGCACCAAAGCTCAGCACCCAGTGTATACCGAGTTGAAGCTGCCAACAGAACACCACCCCTCTCACTATCCTACCCCTCTTCACCTTACTAACCCATCCCACCTTCTCGTTTACAGATCCGCCAGAGCGCCTGGGGACCAACTCTGTTGGTGACGGTGCGTGGTACAAATACCTTTAACATTTAACATTAATATTTAACATAATACATTCTAGGATGAGGCTAGCAATCCCCTGTTGAGGTTAGTCATGGCCTACCAGACAAGGCACTCTCGAAGCACCTGGTTTGCAGACTTGAACCGTATGGTTAGAAATCACCTTTTCGAAATTGGGGTGGTTAAACCGGAGACCTTTATTGAGTTCTACTTGTCCTGCCATGTCAAAAATACTATGGAATGGGACCGAATTCAGTCACTAACATGTCTTACATGGAAACCCAAGTATGACGGATATGTCCAAAAAGGCAATTTTTTAGATGAACCTTGCAGCTACTTAACTAATTGTTACTCTCCCCCTTTAATACAATTTATTTTATATTTCAGATTTGAGATTTTACCAGTCTGTTTCAATATTGGAGCTTGGACTGGTATTTCAAGGGAGGTTCATTTATGTAGACTGTGTAAAAAGGATATATAAACCTCCAGACATGTTCTCATAAAATGCAGCCTTTTGGTTCCTTTGTATAATAAAGGTTATGTAGAATTCCAGGATTATTGTTCGGCTAAATCCTGGAGCTCCATATATAGTGCCGAATCTTTGGTGACTATGGCGACAGCATTCCATATCTGGAATAAGATTAAGGACAGATTGAACTAATGGAGTGATTATATCATTTTTAAATACCCCCATTTGCCTGGCTCCCATAAACGGATTAATTTTTCCTTGGAACCCACTCCATAATTAGTGATTTTTACAAGCATTGTTCTTAAAACCTTATTTTCTTCTCTTCTCAATAATTGTAATTCTTTGTGTATTTATGTATTGTTTTATAAATGATTGATAATTGGAATTGTTGGATAATGATGTTTGACTTTTTAATGAAGTTTGTGCAGTTGCTGCATGATGTCATATGTTTGTGTGTGTAAGGTTGTATTACAAAATCCACAATAAAGAACAAAACAAAGGAGCTTTTGGAGGTCATTTAAGTGACTGACTCAGCACGGGATGGTAGAGGTTTTAGTCCCTACATTTGTGCCCCCTCAAAACATCCGAACTGCTGTAATAGTATTAACCCCTGTTTATAAAAAAAAAGCACTTAAAAAAAAAGAAAAAAGAAATCAAAGAATTGTCCGGTTAAGAAAGTGCACGATGTCAAAACCATTAGTAATAACAAACGTTCCTCCTGGATATTCTTAAGAAATTTAACAAATCTAGAATTGTTTAGAAAATGTGGGGATAATTCTAAAAAAGAGGTGAACCTCCCGAAATGGTTGTCTATTAGCACATGTGATGAGGCTGAAGAGGGCGGCGGTGATAATAACAGGGGCGATTATATGTTTTCAGGAGGGCAGCAGGATAAAACACAGCAAACTGCGCCCTCTGCAGGCCTCATGGGGAGGAGTGTAGACACTGACGGTACACAGGTCAAACCCCTGGAGAGATCCGAAGAGCCTGTTCGATAGGGATTGAAACGGCTGACACAGATTACATCACAAGTTCCAATAGTTGCGCTCTATTAAAGCATGCGTATGGAGGTGGGAATAAAGACATGTCTTCTAATTTGTAAAGGGTAAACATGAGGCGCATAAACCTATCAGGCTCTTTGGTTTTGACATTTTGTAGGACAACTGATCACAATGAAGAATTGATGGCTAAAAAGGTTGTCTTAGGGGAAGGAATTCTATGGACTCGGGACATTTTAAGAAAGAACAGAGCTGCTAATCTCCGCAATTCATGTTTGTCAATTGGTTTACAGAATAAGCAAGGCTGGGCAAGAACGAGTAATAAAACCAATCATGCCTAATGGACCCACAAGGTTTACTGGGCAACAGGTTAATATCCAAGATTGGAGTAGTTATGGATTTAGGTGGCCCTCCCTCAGCTAACCAAGGTGTTAGGGGCAGGACTACATCATTTACTCACAGTTTTCCTCCATCAAATAGTATCCTGAAGGGGGTCCAGAGGTTCAGGTCCATGTGATCATTTTAACAAACAATATCTATGGGTATTCTTCACCCTGCCTCTGGGTTCCCGGCTACACAGACCTGGTCGGATGGAGAGAGTCACTAAAGGATTCTCTCTTGGTAAGGGACTAGGTGAACAGAGAATCCCTCTGAATCAGAGAGACATCAGACAACAGCGTTACTTGAGTAAGGCCTTATAGAGCTCTGGTGGAAAGACTGTTGTTACAGAAATTAACTGACATTGAATTGATCAAATATATTAGCCCTTTTCAGGGAGGTTCCAATTTTGCGGGCAATATCTTCCAAAGGTATTGACAGGGTTGAATTTCCTAGAATTCGGGGCTATACGTAGGTACAATAACTATCTGAAATTGCTGTCAGATAAAACCACTTTGGAATGGAAGCATGAAACATTTAATTTAAATCAGTATGGGTCCTTCTGAAAGGATATTTTGGTAGGCTCTTTTTCTGCCTGTAAAAGTGATAAAGGTGGCTCGCTAAGGCTAGAAAGTTCAATCATGCTTCTGATCCCTAAGTGGCGGAAGCAAAGAGTATTATGAGGTACGCCATTAGGGATGTTAAGAGGAGGTAGTTGAATTTAATGGTAGAAGTGGAATTAAGCAACATTTTAAAAAAACTGGTGTAGATGGCAGCAAGCTCACCTCTATCAGCAAGACGCCGAATTTATACTGAACATGCTCCAGAAGAATGATGTGGGAAACATCTGGAAAGTTGTGATCTCGTTAGAAGGCAGTCCAGCAGTTCAGCTGGTAAATGCATAGGTGAATCTGAATGGACTGAATACTTTACTTCGCTATATTTTTTAGTAGTAATTCTTCCCCATTGATGCCAAGTTTTTTTAATTTGGATGTGAAACTAGAATATTTTTCTTTCCATTTGGAAGTGGTTCAGGAATTGTTTGTTTGTTTGTTTTATTATTTGTAATGCACGCCAGACCCAGGGCTATCAGGCCGCAATGGTAACACGAAAGTTCTCAGCTTAGTTACAACAGGTAAATAACTACACATGCATAAAAACAGGGATATACAGGTATAGATGCGGGTGGGTGCAAGCAGAACAGCAAAGGTAGGACAATCATACAGTAAGCAAGGCGCAGAATAGGGTAGTCTGAAAAGCAGATAGGGTCTTCCTAGTGATCAGTCGATTTCAGCCAGTTGATACATTTAGGTCTGAAGTTCAGGTATGATTCATCCTCTCGTTGTGACGGAGGTAGAGAGTTCCAAAGCTGGCCCGCTGCTACCTCCCATTTTAGATTGTTTAAATCTGGGGATGAGGGGGCAGCTAGTATTGGCTAGTCTAGTGGGTCTGGTGGAGGGCCTTCTGGTAAATCTTTCTGCAAGGTATTTAGAGATTCATGAGTAAGGGATGCAGTTTTAGTTAGATTTTCTGGATGGTGGATAGACAATTATTTTGACGCCTAGTCTCAGAGATTTGGTCTCTTCTGGCCACTCCAAGGGCCCCCCTGAGGGGGTTGTTTTGGAGGGTTTGGATTTTATTAGTGATAGCTTTGTTAGAGCCAATGTAAAGGGCGTTACAGTAATCAAGCCTCGATAAGATGAGAGCTCTAGCCAAGATGAGGCTACTATTGTACGAGAAGAAGGGTTTGCCGGTTCCGATCAGTTTGCATGTGTAGGATGTAGTGGAAGCCAGGGTGTTGACTTGTTTATTAAATCAAAGGGTTGAGTCGAGATAAAAGCCTAGAGTTTTGACCTCACTGGCCACTTTTATAAGGTTACCATCAAAGTTGAATGAAGAGTATTCGTGTCCACATTTTTTGAGGTTGGTGGGGGAACCCGGGATGATTATCTCAGTTTTGTCGTAATTCAGGCATAGGCCATGAGTAGCCATCCATGCCTGAATGATGAGGTAAACACTATTCACCAGAGCCAGATCTTCAGCATAATCCCTTGAAAGTGGGAGGAGAATCTGTCTATCATCTGCATAGCTGGTGTAGGTGATACCCAGATTGTCCAGATCGTCGAAGAGGGGCTTGGTGAATATGTAGTACAGTGTAGGAGAAACACAAGATCCCTGAGGTACCCCACAGGTAATGGAGATTGGGTCTGCAGCTGCTGCGGGTGAGAAAACCTGCATAGTCCGGTCACTTAGAAAAGACTCGATCCATGCTATGGCTTCCCTAGAGAAGTGCGCTACTGAATCTAGGTGGCTGCATAAGACCTTGTGGACCACAAGGTCAAACACAGCTGATAGATCGAGGAGGAGAAGGAGGGCAAGTTTCCCTTTGTCCCTCAACTCATCAAATTCTGTCTTTAAGTCAATAAGGGCAGTTTCAGATCAGTGTTGGGGACGGAAGCTGGATTGGCGTGCTCCTAGAAGATGGTGTAATTCCAGGTACTTTTGGATTTGTGTGTAGGCGATCTTGTCTAGTATTTTTAGAAGAAAGGGTACCATTGTAATAGGTTGCTAATTGGTTGGTATCAAAGGATCTAGTGGTGTTAGTGAAGGTAAATCGGCTGGGAGGGGTGTTGGGTGTGCCGATGGTCTTGGGACGGGGGAGAGGGACATTGGTAGGCGAGGCGCTGGGAGTCTGGAGGTTTAGGGATGCTTTTTTCTGCGCTATTTTGTTTTGGAGGGTGGCTACTTTGTTGGAAAGTGCCTGCTGGATGCTGGCGCACCAACTTTTGTCTTTAATGCAGGTATCTGGTATGAAAATGGGGGTTTCTATTTCTTTGAGGATGGAAAATAATTATTTCATGCTGGAGTTAGCTTGGGCGATTCGGTTATTGTAGGATTCTTTTTTTGCTGGACACATTTCTTTTTTATATAGAGAGGAGATCTTAGTGAGATTGATTTTGTTGGCTTCTGTGGGGAGTAGTCGCCAAGCAGCCTTGCAGGATCTCTTTTTTGCCCTAGGTCTTTTATGTGTGGGGTAAACCATTTATTCAGATGGGTTTTGGGTTTGCTGGATCTTAGTTTAAGTGGGGCAATTATGTCAAGCACAATTGCAATAATTTTATTGTACTCGTCAACCATTGTTCCTGGGTCGATGGAATCAGGAAGAGAGTTGAGGGTGGGGAGAATGGCTGGGATAAGTTTATCCACAGTGATATTCTTTTTGTTTCTGGTAAGGGTGGGGGGCCGACAGGGGTAGTAGTGGGGCGGGGTCTGGTGGTTTTAAGTGTAAAAGATACAAGGGAGTGGTCTGTCCAAATTTGTGGGGAAATGGACGTGATATTAGCGTGGCAATTCTGATCTGCCACCCAATCTAATATTCTCCCTCCCTCAATCTAATGTGAGTAGGGGTAGTAGTTCTTTGGGACATTCCAAGTTCTGTAAATATGGCGGCAACCTTTGTGGCATGTTTGTCGAGCAGATCGTTGAAGTCCAAATTGAGATCCCCTAGTAGTAGGGCTTGTGATGTGTTGTTAAGATTATTGGAGAGTAACAAAGAGATGTCTTCTTCAAAGGTACCGATAGGACCAGGTGGTCTGTACAGGAGATGTATGGTTAAGGATTGAGAGTTTGCCAAAGGTAGTTTAGCTTTGAGAGTTTGCCAAAGGTAGTTTAGCTGTGAGTGTTTCACAGGATTGGATGTTTTGAGGTGGGACAAGCCTCATAGCGAGGCTGGATTTTGAAATGATGGCAATGCCGCCCCCTCAGGTGTCCTGTCTGTCTTGTCTAAGGATATTATAGCTGTCAGGGACTGCGAGCATAAGCATTGCTCAACTCCTTACCTGACCTGTGTCACCTACCTCCCACTGTTATCATTCGCGTCAAACCATACTGTATATTTCTGTAATTCCGATTGACCATACCTTGAACATTGTATATTTTGTAATTAGCTGTGATCTAGAGACCTTTATTGTACACTGCTTATCATTCTATGTTGCAACCATGTAAGCTTTGCATTTTCTTACTGCTGCGCCCTGCTACCCATGGGTTTGGTGCACATAAAAGTGAATTAAACAAACAAACAAACAAGCATTGGTCCTGCAGCAGTGGGTAGTCATGTCTCGGTTACGGTGAGAAAGGTTTTCAGACAGAATCAGGTCTGCGATTTCTGTGGCATGTGCTACCAAAGACCTAGTGTTTAGTAGGGCTCCCCTCAGTGTTGGGGTGGGGCCTTAATCACAACTGGATGGATGGCAGGGTCAGCAGTTTTAGTGGAAGGAGCTACGCAATGTTTAATTGCCTTGTTGATGGGTATGCAGATATTGTGGAGGCGATTAGGCTTGTGGGTCTTAGAGCTGGATGAGTGGTTACTATAGGATGTCAGTCTAGCTGGGAGTTCAAATAGTTTTGTTAGTCTGGATGGAAGTCTCCAGTTCCTGGTGTTGGTATTGCATGGATTGGATATAGCTAGGTTCTGGACTGAGGAGTTAGAGCTAGTTGAGGTCAGAGTATCATCAGGGGCCATGGTGGGCTTTGTAATGCTCATAAAAGGAGCATTGAAGGGAGCTGGTGAAGAGGGGAACACAGGTGGAGGCAATTATTATGAAGACAAAGACAAGATGTGGTCTTATGGTAAGCATACTGGGATGGTATAGACTAAGTCTCTGAAGGCAGAGGGGAGGAGCAGGTAATACAAGCTCATCTCATATTAGTCTGGGATATCAGGCTAGGCTGATTCAAGTTATCTAGGCGTGCATACGTAGCATTAGTAATAGCCTGGTAGTATTTGCAGAATATCAGGATCGACTAATCTGAAGTATCTAGGCTGGCATGAATGGTATTGACAATGGCCTAGTAATGTTCACAGAGTATCAGGAAGGGCTAATCCACAGTTTCTAGACAGGCATAGATAGTATTGGCATTGGCCTAGCAGCATTCATAAAATCATAATAGGTTGATTCGAAGTATATGATGGCAGAAATATAGCCTTAGTGATGACCTACTAGCATTCACACAGTATCGGGATGGGCTAATTCAGAGTAATTAAAGAAGCATAGGTAACATATATAAGAGCATGGCAGTATTCACCAGATGGTGAAAGTGAGCATAGTCGTTTCAACATAGTTAGCAGTGTTATGTTATACATAGTTTTTTTTTTTTACCAAGAGGCACTTACTAAACTTACAGAAATGTGATCTTCCTCAGTAATGGGCATAGCGACATTAGTACATGGGTAACATACCGTGTAATACAGTGTGGAGAGAGTGGACAAGTTGTTTCGGCACTCGTGCTTAACAGATATCTGGCCAGCTAGGGGATGTTGTTGGGGTGTGCTTAGGCAAATTGCATGGTTGCGGCATTGCTTCGAGTACGTATGTTAGGTATAAGCGAAGCAATGTTATAGTTATGGCAATGGGTTTGCTGCCCTTAGAGATGGCGTACGCCCAAGCAAGTCGAGGCACAGTAGGTGCTAAAGGCGGTCGGTAATGGTATCTATTCGCCCTTAATAAAGGCGTTGGGCATAGTCACTCGAGTACTTGTAGTCTTGTGAAACAGATGGTCTTACCTTGCTATTGAGAACACTTAACGTTAGCAGGCAATGGCGTAACCAGTGCGTGAACAGGCGCAGAGCAGGGCTTTATCCCTGCAGGCCTTACTGGATGCGGGCCGGCTTCCGCCTAGCAGCAGTTAGTGTGGATTCTAAAATGATAAGTAAGTCGAGTAATTCTATGGCTCCTGGGCCAAGCAATCTATCAATTCGATTATTTTAGGGTGTTTTTTCAATATGGGCCACAATTGTAACTTTATTCAGAGATGCGAAGCTACGACTGAGATTCCTTCCTCACAGAGCACTGCCTTTGTAATACCTATCGATAAAAAGAAAAGGTCTAAAACTGATCCCCGTATCCATCGATCGGTGACAATTGTGGATGCTGATTGCAAAGTTTTTGCGAGCATATCACTTGGGCTTCTGAAAAACAAGCCATGAAAGCCAGAAGGATTAAGAAACCACAAACAGGTTTCAGAAAGTCACATAGCACCATACCTGCCTACATTTGAAAATCAAAATTCCTGAGATGTAAGCCCCGCCCACATCTACACAGGACTCCGCCCACACGCCGCGCCCACCTTTCAAAAAGGTAAACCCGATTGTTGTAGCCTTGATTTTGCTTACTATAGCATTGAAAATAATTCATTCAATGCTATAGTAAGCAAAGCCGCCGAAATAATGCTGCTTTCAATCCATGTCATTGGATGGAAAGCGCTATTATTACGGCGGCGTTGCCACGTTCATTTTGCTTACCAAAGCACTGAAAATCATTCATTCATTCACTGCTATATTCAGCAAAATGAATGCGGCGCCGCAGCAGCAGAAATAATGCTGATTTCTATCGAATGACATGGATTGAAAGCAGCAGCATTATTTCGGCTGCGGCGCCGCCTTCATTTTGCTGAATATAGCACTGAATGAATGATTTTCAGTGCTATGGTAAGTAAAATGAACGTGGCACCGCCACCGTAATAATACTGCTTACAATCCAATGACATAGATTGGAAGCAGTATTATTATAGTGTTGCAGGCAGTGGGCACCAACATTTCGCGCCGTTTACGGGAAAGAATCTCAAAATTCCTGAGATTCAAGGGATTTTTCCGGAGACCCGGAGAAATGCTTAAAATTCCGGAGTCTCCGGAAAATTCCGGAGGTTAGGCAGGTATGCATAGCACTGGTTTTAACAGCTTCATCCTTAGCTGTCTGCATAAGAAGGTGAAATTAAGAAGGTACGAGGCTGTGTGTGTTGCATCGATAGATCTGACCTGTGCAATGATGTAGTAAATCGAGAACACTTGTGGAACAAACTATTGGTCTCAGGTTTTTCGGAATAGTGGGATTGCATGAAAATTCTAATGTTCGGATAAGACTAGACCAAGCAGGTTTTTTATCTAGGATAATTCACACCAACACAGGGCTAAGGCAGGGGTGCATTTTAGCCCCCGCCTTTTTAACTCTTATGTTTCAGACGCTGCTGAACACTTGGAGGGATGTTCTTTTACTTCACCAGAATTAGGCGCAACTAAAATAATATGGTCGTCGTACGCTGAGGACTTTCTTTTCTTTGACCAAACACCATTGGGGCTTCAGCGGTTGCAAACATCTTTTGCAGATTATGCAGTGAAGAACAGCCTCAAAATCAATGGAGGCAAAACCAAAGAATTGAGGTTAGGCAGCGGTAGGCCTAAGAAATCTGTTAATTGGGAAATCAATGTAGAGAGGTTGGAGTTCGTTGACCGTATGAATGACCTTGGTTTCCCTTTGGTAAGCTGCCCTTTGAAAAAACAAATGTGTGAGTACTTCTCACATAGGTCCGCTTTACTGGTAGCACAGCTGAAGAAAATAAAAACCAAATAGTGCAAATTTCCTTTGCTTCCGCTTGTGAAGTTTTTTAATGTTATATTTGTTACTTTGGTCCCGAAACTCATTTATGGTATTGAATCTATGGCGTAGATAGTTTGTAAAAATGGAGCTCATACTTGGAGGAACGTATTGGACATCTCAAATGCAATCCCAATGGTGGCAATTAGATATGTGTTGGGGATTAATTCAGTTGCAGTACGAGCTGAATGGAAGTATCTCCAATTATACTATATACTGTTATGATATGATATGGCATTTGTAACGCGCCTATACACAAGTGTGTCAAGGCGCGACGAGGCAGGGGAGGGAACAAGGGGAGACAGAACAACGATCCTACTAGGCCAGGTGTCATTCAGATCGCGCAATTCAGATCGCGCAAGTGCAAAGGGTAGAGGGAAAGGGAAAAGTGCAAGGGGGAAAGTGAGAGGGGAAAGTGCAGTACAAGGTTAATAGCATACAGCAAACAGGATAAATAACAAGGGCCAGCTGGTGGCAAGTGCGAAGTAAGTGCAGACAAGTGCAGGGAAGGGGGGCTGTAGGGATACAGACACAGTCCCGTAGTGCAGGGGTTGCCATGGAGGCAGTGCAGGGGAGAGTGGCTGGGCCAAGGACCGAGAACGGTGAGTAACCCAGTTGCAGATTCAGTGCATTTTCAGTAGTATTAGCAGGGGAGAGGGGGAGAGAAAGCGGAGGCAAAGAGGAAGGTTTTGAGGTGCTTCCGGAACCAGAGATGGTTCTCCTCAAGTTTCAGGGAGGCAGGAAGGCTGTTCCAGAGGGAGGCCCCTGCAGCGGAGAGAGATCTGCCCCCAACTCGTTGTTTGGAGAAGCGGCTGATCCTGAGGGAGTTGGAGGCGGATGAGCGAAGAGCTCGAGAAGGAAGATATTTAGGAAGAGAGAGTTGAAGGTATTTTGGCCCAAGGCCCCAGATGGCCTTGTGGACAATGCAGAGGGTTTTGAACTTGATCCTCGCAGTCACTGGGAGCCAGTGCAGCGATTTCAGTCCTGGAGAGATACGGTCCCTGGGCTTGAGGCCAAGGACAAGTCTCGCAGTCCTGTTCTGGATGAGTTGCAAAGGGCGGAGAGTAGAGAGGGCAGATTTAGATAGAGGCTGTTACAGTAGTCCAGCTTCGAGAGAATCAGGGCTCTAGAGACAGTGAGCTTCTGGGGGAAGGAGAGGAAAGGAAGGATACCTCTGAGGAGGTGTAGCTGGTAGTGTGACTTCTTAGAGACGTCGGATATGCGAGGAGAGAAGGAGAGTGTGCAGTCGAAGATGACCCCAAGGTTTTTTGCCTTGCAGGTAGGAGCAGGAAGAGGGCCAAGAGAGGCCGGCCAGAGAGCTGCAGGGAAGGAGGGAGTGGGTGTGCCGAAGAGTAAAATCTCGGTCTTACTGGCATTAAGGCAGAGGTCGGCGGCGGCACACCATTCCGGGATAGCAGAAAGATAGTCAGAGATGAGGGAAGGAGAAGAGGAGGTCGAGGGTAGCCTGAAAATGAGCTGGGTATCATCCGCATAGCACTGAAAGTTGGGGCAGAGAGCAGCGATGCGGTGGGCGAGAAGTGCCAGATACTGGTTGAACAGCCAGGGAGAGAGGCTAGATCCCTGGGGGACACCACAGGTAGAGAAAAAGATGTCAGAGAGGAAAGACCCCAGTTGGACCTGGGAGGGTCGATTGGAGAGGAAAGAGGTCAGCCACGCCAGAGCCTGACCAGTGATACCCAGGTTATCACGGAGACGGTTGAGCAGGATGGTATGGTTGACAGTATCAAAGGCAGAAGAGAGATCAAGCAAAATGAGAACACATGGAATGTTAGAGTCAAGGTTCGAGAGCAGGTCCTCACGGATGTTCAGGAGAGCAGTTTCCGTGCTTCTGGCAGCTCTGAAGCCAGACTGATGGTCATGAAGACTACCAACAGATTCAGCATGGAGATTGAGCTGGGAGATGGCCAGTTTCTCCAGGAGCTTGCCCAGGAAGGGGGTGATAGAGATTGGGCGATAGTTAGCCGGGCAGGAAGGGTCGGAAGAGGGTTTCTTAAGAAGGGGGTGCACAAGGGAGTGCTTGAGAGGGGATGGGAAGACTCCAGAGGCGAAGGAGTGATTGCAGAAGTCAGCAAGGGCAGGAGCTAGGGAGTCTATGTGGTCCTTGATAGTCTTGGAGGAACAGGGGTGGACCTGTTTTGACGAGACTGTCATAGATCGGACTTGTCTTGAAACCTCATCAGCAGAAAAAAGGGGAAAGGCAGAGAAGGAGAGAGGAGGGGTGGCTGCAGATGGGCAGAGAATAGAGGGGGGGAGGTGATAGGAGGAGAGTGAGGACAGGATGTCCTGAGTTTTTGAAATGAAGTGAGAGGCCAGTGCCATGCAGAGGGCCTGGGAGGGGACAGGAGAGGTAGAGACTGCAGCAGGGTTGGCCAGCTCCTTGCAGATTTTGAAGAGTTCGGCCGAATTGTTAGATGCCGCAGAGATGCGGGCTTGGATAAGGGCTCTCTTTTTGGTGAGAACGGAGAGCCGGTATTGCCTTTGGAGCAGGCGACAGGCCAGTTTGTCAGAGGATGAACATGAAGCACGCCATTTCCTCTCTGCCACCCTGCACTTGCGTTTGAGGGTGACAAGATCCGAGTCATACCAGGAGTTACATTTGGCTTTGGGCTTCAGGCGGATACACATGACAGGGGCAAGGATATCAAGAGTATCAGATATAGCAGAGTGGAGAGGGCTGTGTCAGGGTGGGAGTCAGCCGAACGGAGAGGAGGGGGCGAGAAGGTGGCAGCGAAAGCCTCAACTGACACGCGCTTCATGGGTCGGATGACCGAGAAGGAAGGTGGCAGTGATGGGGGTGGCTTTGCCTGTGGGGTAGGGAGGGTGAGGTGGGAGGAGAGGAGAAAGTGATCACACCAGGAGAGAGGAGTGGAGAAAGGGACAGAGAGGGGAAGGTCAGAGGAGATCAGGGCATCAAGAGTGTCCCCTGCAGAATGAGTCAGCCCAGACGGGAGAATAGAGAGTGAGAGCGAATTGCAGAGGTCTCGAAAGAGTCCAGATGGGGGGGGAGAGGTTGAATCCTCCTCCTGTTTCCTTGTTTGATGACTTGGCAACTGTCGTGAGAGAACGCAATGATTCAATGTGGAACCGCTTTACCCAGTACAGTGTAAGTCTTTTATCGCAATTGTCTTTGACTTTAGTTGACTTCAAAAATAATCCAGGAAGAGTTAAGTCACATCTTTTTAGATATTAAAGAACAGTGGAGGCTGCCACTGGTATAAATCACTAAAGCATCTGAGCTACGAACATTAACCTCTTCGAAAGATGGCTTCTTATTTAAAGACAATTTCCATGTTTGATGGCTCGATGGGAATTCGATAGATTTCTGTGGAATTTATATCCTGCAAGGGATATGATAAGGAGAAAGCTGTTGTCTCTGGATAAGGGGGCTTGCAGACACTGCCAGAGTGTGATGAAAAGGAGACTCTGAAACACATATATATATACATATATATATGTATGTATTGCCCTTAGTTGTTATTATTCAGGAAAATCTTTAAGGACTTTGGGGGTCATTCCGACCCTGGCGGTAAGGGGTTAACGGCGCCGGTAAAGGTGCCGGAGCCGTTAACCCCTTACCGCATCATTACGAGTTCTGCTCACGTGTCCTGTGAGCAGAGCAGGGTGCTATGGGGGCTCGAATGGGAATGGGGATGGGTTCCTTGAATGAGGAATTACCAGGCACTTCAAGGTCGGAATGGCCCAGTAATTTCTCATTCAAGGAACCCGGACCCGGTATGAGGGTAGCCATGCCGCTAATAGCAGCATGGTTACCTCCATACTCGGAATGACCCCCTTTGTGTATTCCATGCCGGCTGCTGATAATGGACACTTGTGGCAAAGGCTGTTAGGAGGCACTTGGATATAAATAGGTCCGGCTGTGATTCGGTTTATTAGGGTGGTGAAGCTAGGGCAAGCGGCAGGTTAGGCAAAACATTAATGACATTTTTAATGACTCCAATAGGTTGTATGCTTCTTTTTTGTTCTCTTGTCATTTTTTAAGGATAAAAGGACATTGTTCAATTATGACATAGTAACTTTGCTGATGGTAAAGCATGTTTTATATTTGTCTAATGTGGTGTTAATCTGATTTTGTAAAGGTTGCAATACGTTTTAACCAATAAAAAAAGAAGAAAACACAAGAGCATTGTTCTCCAAACTAGTAACTGTAGTAGAGATGGGTGAGGGGGGAGCAAAGATGGGGTGTAGAGGTCATTAGAGGTATGTGCGGTTACCTTTCAAAATCATCCTTATTTTATTGCAAAAAATGCTCTCTGACAATTTCGTATTGGAAGGATCGCAGCTCGGCTTGCAGCTGCTTTAGTCTGTTTCTACCGAGGTCTGGCCTTTGGCTACGAAAAGGCCAGGGGAGACTGGAAATTCACAGGATAACAAATATTGCACAACACTGGCCATACACAGTAAATTGTGTATCCAGGAACCACCAGAGACTACACACACCTCAGTGTGCTGGTTAAAGAAGACCTGCCCATGTATGTTGTGCAGCCAGGCCCTAGCAGAGATGGCACACACACACACCTCAGTATGCTGGTTAAGGGAGACCTGCCCATGCTCAGTAAGTTGTGTAGCCAGGCCCTAGCAAAGATGGCGCACACACACGCCTCAGTGTGCTGGTTAAGGGAGACCTGCCCATGCTCAGTAAGTTGTGTAGCCAGGCCCCAGCAGAGATTACACCCCTCAGAGTGCTGGTTAAGGGAGACCTGCCCATTCTCAGTAAGTTGTGTATCCAGGCCCCATCAGAGTTGACACACACCTCAGTGTGCTGGGTAAGAAAGGCCTGCCCATGCTCAGCAAGTTGTGTAACCAAGCCGCACCAGAGATGACACACACCGAGGTGTGCTGGGTAAGAAAGGCCTGCCCATGCTCAGCAAGTTGTGTAACCAAGCCGCACCAGAGATGACACACACCGAGGTGTGCTGGGTAAGGAAGCGTCGGCAATGCTCAGTAAGTTTTGTAGCTAGGCCCCATCAGAGATGACACACACACACCTCAGTGCACTGATTAAGGAAGATGCAAACACACCACGGGAACCCCAGCATTCGTAGGAAACAATCAGTAACCTCCAAATCTATGGGCACAAAAACAATTTTAACAAGAAAGGAGGAACTGACGGTCAGACCCCTTAGAAAAATGTATTATTTAATATAAATGTAATTAGTAACCTTTCATAGAACATTCAACAAACAAACAATATCACAAGAATTTGATAGTCAAACACACGATAAACATGCATATAAATTCAAAAAGCACCAATAATATACACAAACAATACATATCATGTTTGCTCATGCATGACATATGACTCAAATGTATGCATTCTATACAATCATCCAACATGTTTCTGCCCCTTCTGCTTAATGCCAGACATTCCTCGGGGGTAGACAATTGAGTGTAATGTTCTCACGCCGTTGATATATAGATAAGCCTATTCCTATGACACACAGCCCTGTTTCCAAATGATTGAAAGCCAATGTTCTGTGAAGAACCTTTTTTATTGCACAATCCACGTATGCGCATTTCGGACACGCAGGTTAAAAAATGTGGACCATTATTCAAGGGTTCAGGGGCTCTGTTCTATCCACTGCAAGGGATGCACCCAGTAGTAATTAAAATACAAAAATATACATCACAAAAAATGTTAATCTCTGAAACCGATGTTATCAAAACTGTAAATACATAATCCCCCAAAAGTTATTGAAGTGGAGTACTGGAATATTTAGACTGTGGTTACCCCCTGTTGACTTCTGCCACATTGCTATTAATGTAATAATCAAAAAAAGGAGAAATCCTCATCTCTGTAGGGTCAATCGAAGGAAAACGGACACAATTCCTAGAGGCAAACTAATCGAATCTAAACCCTGGTTCTCTATTAGTCCTTGTCATAGCCTATCAAATGTAACACTATTACCTTAATATTAGTTGGGGGGGGGGGGCTATACCTAACATCCATCCCTTCATCATACTTGGATGGCGTTACTCGACCAATCACCACCAGCAATGGCAGGACTATGGGGTTCCCACACACAGTGTAACTAAAATAATAAGGAATATGTTGGCAAATCTGTGGGAATTCATCTAATTTACTGAGAAAATGGAAGGGTGTGCGCCAAACACAGAAACGCTTACCTTCCTAAAATCTACTCTAAACAAACCAACGGGCCTTAAAACTGCCATGCTGTAATCCCACAGGGCAACCCCTCTATGGGCGGTCAAAGTGGAATGATGGGGATTCCACTCTTTAAGAAGGGGGTTTAATAATCTCGTTCACCCCTACATTATGAATATGTTTCCTGTTTTTGTCATCTGTGTTCTGTAGTGCCCTCACGCCTTCGGGTTCATGGTCGCGCTATACAAATGTATTAAAGTAAAGTAAAGGGACAGAGCCACCACCCTTACCTACTGCCTCATAGCTATCTTGGATTCTTCTAGCTAAATCTTCATAGCTCTCATTTTGAAGGAGCTTGAATTGTGTGTACAGAAATTAACCGGTAACAAAACTCCAAGATGGGTTTAGAAAAAGACTGGGCATTTCCCTGAATGGTTTTATTTTAACTCACTTTCAGAAGTTACAGTACATTTGGGAAAACCATGTATATGGCTAGACTGGACCTGTTTAGTGCCATTGATGAACTGAACAGAGAATGATTATGGCTTAAACCTAATAACTGTGACATCCCGGAGGGCCTACTTAAGCTTATTATGCTACTCTAACACTAAAATTCAGGTTCAAATGAAATAAGGAACAAACACTTTCACATGCCACCAGACATGGTTGCGTACTAGCTGCCATTATCTGTAACCTCTATATTGAAAACATTGAGGAATTATGGGGTAACTTAAACTGCAAAATGAAGGAATTTGACTTTGCCTTGGCTAGCTTTCGAGGACGATTTACTTTGGTTTAGTTTAACTTCGATAAGACTTCAATGTAAATTGGTAGCCTTTTTTAGCCTATGCAAAGCTAAACGATCTAATAGTAAAAATACTAATCTTTTCCAAAAACAGTTCTCAGGACCCTGAATTGGACAGTTTCTGGAATTAGGTTGGAGAGAGTGCAGAATGTATTATATCTTTGTTTTAATACATCAAATTCTATCTCTTTCGAAATATATAGAGATCCTTTAAGAGATAAGATTAAACCCATGTCTGCACAACTGAAACAAGTTTATTCAAGATTATCTAGGTATTCATTCATTCCAGCTATTAAATATTATTCTATGAAAAAAGTTCCAACAATGCCATACGACTTGGATTTTATACCTTATAATATTGTGAAATTCCTTATCTCGCAGGAAGTCATTTTATGGAAGAAGAGTTTTTCATTTACTCTTAGCTTAGCGAGCTGCCTTATCCAGCACCATCTGGGCCTTATTGCCCTTGAATCCATTGTTATTTGGAAACCATTATGTGAATATGCTAACATTCTTAATCAGCCTCTCAATTCCCTGTTCAGAGAAATTGCAGGTGAAGAATCATTTCTGTTGTGCAACAAATTTGTTACGGTTCCTTGGGTAATCTTGCAGGAAATAGATTCAGACCATGTGAATTGATGAACAACCATTTTAAGGTAAAAAGGAAATTATTGGCGGATTACCACGGAGTAATTGGGTTTTTACTCCCTTTATTATGAATATTCTATTTTTCATCAGGCAAGGCGCTCCATTACAAAGTATATATGCAGCACTTCCCATGTAGCATAACAAGAACCTATATGAAGTTTACATTTAATCTGCTGCCAACATTGGCGGTTTCAGGACTGAAAATGGGCATTGAATGGTCTAAAGGAACCTGTACAGTGAGAAAATCTGCAAGCCTTATACAATCAAAGATCCTTTAATTACCCGTCCTGAAACCAAGGACATGAGAAATATTTACTTCTCCCGATATAGTACCCTTGGTTCTGCGAATGCTGGAGAGTCTCTCTAGGGTTAAGATTAATGGATGGAGACCACCTTGCCCTAGTTTTAATCTTCAAACAATTTCTATCTGGCTCAGTTAATAGAAAATTGTTCTCATTTGCTATGTTAAAATGTTTTCATACTGCACCCGTCACCAACAGATCGGTCTTACACAGACGAGGCTTGTCTGGTATGTGGATCATTTATTGATTACAACGTCAGAATTTCATAACCCAATGCAATCACTTTTACTAATGCTCAAAGCTTTTGATACATTTTCTGGATATAGTTTCCAGAAAATAAATTCATAGCATTCATACGTGTGGTCCAATGCTCCCAAAAAATGAAACCTCAGCAAGTGATGCACTGTGCGCAGGTGAAAACAGCACTTGGCTTCAGCAATAATGTGAGGTTCAAACAACAGATCCGAATACATGTGGACGCTTGGGTTGCACACCGAGGGGCGTGTGTCAGACGCGTGGCATTAATCTTGAGCCAGAATGATGAATCATCAGGACGATGATCAGAGGTTAAATGCAATCAGGTCAGTCTTGGTGGGATTAGAATTAAGATTATTTCTGTTCATCCACTTGGCAACCTCAATCATGCAGGCCATATAGTTACACATCCAGATGCCTTCCAGAGCATGAGGAGAGTTTTGATTTCATCCTCATAAAAAAGGAAGCATAGATCAAAGGAGCAGAATGGCTCTGCAAGTGGCAGAGATAAAGATGGAAAAACAGTGAGAGAATATTGGGGGAAAGAAAACCTTATGTGGTAATAGTTATAGTGCATGCAGGGAATACATTACATTACATCACATTTTCACCTTTTTTAATCAACCTCTGGGAGTATACTGGGGATGTCCTTTAAATCGCCAGTGGACAACCGTGCTCAGCATCACTGATGAAAGTGATCCCATTGCTAAACTTTCCAGAGCCTCCCTTGCCCGTGGTTTAATTGATGGTCTGCAAAGAAATACAACCATCATCACTTCTTCTTGTACAAACAAAACCTACAGCACACCTACTGTTATCAGCAAGTTTCACCCCATATCTGTTATTACCGCACAGAATCCAGACTCCTACTTATGAGGGAGAACATCTTTGAAGGCTTAGACAGGAACATCTCTGTCACCCACATCCTCATGGACCTTTCTATGCCATTGTCCTCAAAAGACTCTGCACCACTGTTGGCCTGGAAGGCTGTGCTTTCAACTGGATCATCAACTACCTTCGGGAACATTCCTGCCATGTAAACATCTCCCTAAACACCCAGTTAACATGTGCTTTTCCTGACGAGTCCACCAGCACCTTGGTTGTTCACTGCATTCTCCCACTTGATCAATACCCTCACCCCTCTTATTCAGAATGAGGCTGATGATTCTCAAGTCCTCCTATAGACTGTCTCAAGACACTCAGACCTGATTCCAACCCTCATCTTTCAAGAACAAGACTGGACCATTGGCAACAATCTTTGCTTAAATCCTTCCAAAACTGAAACCATTTGCTAAGGTCACTGGACTCCGCCCTTCCCTTCAAATGGCCTGTCTCATGAGGCTACGCTTTGCCTTTCTGCAACAAATGTGGGGAAGTTGTTTGGTATGTATCTCCTGTTCAGCCCTTAAATCAACCAGACAGATCAAAAGACCAAATCCAATTGAAATGACGAGGAACACCTCCCACTTCCTAACTCGGCATGAGAAATCCAACATAAACCAAGCTAGATCTCTCCGGACTAGACAACTGCAACTCCATCTACTGGGGTCTCAGCAAGGATTCTATCCAGCAGATATACATCTCCAAAGCAAGGCCACCAGACTCATCTTCCCCCACCCTGGGACCCTAGCATGTCTGCCTTCACACCTCTGAAGTCAATTTTGGCAGAGCAGAGAATCCCTCATCTGTCTCTTTGTTTTTCATACAAAAAACTCTACAACAGAGGTCCTGCCTACCTTGTGCTCAGCACAATTAGGCATGTCCCTTCCTGGATCCTCAAATCTGCCTCTCAGGACGTTCTCAGTCCTCCAAACATCATTATGGTGGCCATTTCTTACTTTGGAAGATCCCCCAAAGAGTTGCCCCACACCAGATTCCATTCCACTGCAAACCTAAAGCCCAGATGATGACCCCAGCCATCTATGTCTCCTCGACTTCCTCCTCCTTCCCCCGCTGTACTAATTGCACTGTGATCTCTTCTCTTCCAGGAATGTACTCTTTGTACTGTGATCCAATGTGAAATGCTCCCTTCCCAGCACCTCGAAGCAGCTGCACCACAATAGCGCCCAAGGTAGAAAGGAGGGCGAGGAGGGCCTTCTTTTTTGTTAACGGGGGGCTTGACTCAAAAAGGCATATTGGCATATGAAGGAGAAATAGAGTCAACAGCTACCCCAGGTCACCCGTATAAGGTAGGTAGGTCTAGATATGCAGGAAGCTAGTGTTAAAGGACTAGCTAGTGAGGGTCACAAAAGCTATTAAAACAGGTTTTTTTGAATTACATTTATTCATGGAATTTAGACACATATGTGTAAGAAACACATTTTTAAAGAAAAGAACACCAGAAAACAACTTAGAACTGTCGCATATGAGCCTTATTCGGCTTATAATGGAGAAGCAGATAAAAAAAACAGAAAAAACGGTTGTAGGCATCACAGTTTGATTGGGTGAGGGTTAGTAGCATACGTGTATTGTATTTGTTCCGAATGCTACTGTAGAATTTGGTAGTATGATATTAGTCGACACACATAATATGCAGGTGTTTCTAGTTCGGGGAAAGTCAGCCTTCACTGGGTGGAGGATGTTCACAATTGAAGGGTCCGAACTGTCATCAGGATGTATTTTTAGGGCTGGTAAACGCCTATAGAGACAAGTAACACATAAGAAAGTGGGAGGTTTATCAGAGGGTGGTAATGACCATACAGACTGAGTACTGGATTGAGACTACATAATGGAGACATACCTATTTTAGATTTTCGGTTGAGCACAGACAAGTTGTCAAAAGGCACCTTAGATGGTGCTGCCATCTGTAGGGAGATTTCTACAGAAAAAGGGTGGCAGTTAGTTACTGTGGTGGTATGATAAATCATAAGGGACTAAGAGATAGTCAAAGTGGACATACCTTTAATTTCAGGTATGCGGACCGGCAAAGGTGCTGGAGCTTGCCACTGGCAGGGAATGCCGTGAGAGTAAGGTCTGGATCAGGTAAGAAAAATAGCCATGATCGCTGTTGGAAAATGAGGTGGAGAAAGAATAAGCTTAGTGGTCTAACTTGACAGGGATAGTGACTGTTGAATTATTGACCGGCCAAGGTGGCTTGTGGCATGGTGATGGAGGCTATCTGGGTGCCTGATGTAGGGGTGAATCAACGGGAGTGAACAGTATCAGGGGACCTGACAGCATCTCCGAATGCATAGACTTGTTGGATTAGTGAGTTGATTATTGTACCTAGGTGACGTTGTGGCGTGACATTGCATGAACATACTGTTTATTTGAATCCGAGACGTGTGTGACAAGGTGGCTGCTGGTGATGTGTTGGGGTCAATGATCTATTTAAAGATGTGTAACCGCATGTCACAAGCGTTGTAATAAGGTCTCCTATTAGTGCCTAGTTGACGTGGTGGCAAGGATTCCTAAGCATATTGTGGTTGCATGCTGTGAAAAAGTTCCGTGCAACATTGTCATAAGCAACGAGAAAAAAGCGCGTAGAATGGTTCCGGTGAAAAAACATCCGGAAATAGTTAAGATCTGTAAGCCGTGAAGGTTGCTGTGCAGATCATTTAGCTAGATTTCTTACCTGGTGAATTGTTTGATCCTCCTCTGGGTGGTCTCTGTGCTGCAATGACCGTGTACAATAGGAGGAAACGTATCTATTGGCAGCCGCGCTAGTGAGCGCATGCGCGATCGTGTAGTGTTAGTTGACACTAGCTACATGCGCGGCTGCGCAGGCTGATCGCGTGTTGTCTCGGAGTGAGCATGGGTAGTAATGGGTTCTAGCATAAGCTGTGAGTGCGCATGACGTGGTGTGGTGTGACACTACGGCAGGTGCGGTCAAAGGGGGCTAAGAGAGGACATGCGGACCCAGAGGTCATCCTATTTCAGCAGTCAATAAAATAACTTGTTTGCAAAAAATACATAACACATTTTGGGATCATGTTAAGAGTTTAGGACATGAGAACATTGTGTGCAGTTGGTAAAATAAATGATACATGATGCATAATTTAATTAAACGATGATTTAAAAAGCACACAGCGTTGATAGGGCAAATCTCCGTATGAGATCGTCACATGGTGCTGGTTTGAGGATGGCTACGCCAGTTTTGCTGCCTAGGAGAGGTTGTGTCTTAATGTACACACCTGATGGTGAAAGAATTGCGCATTGGAGCGAAAACAGCACATATAGGTGGGTACATGAACAAATCATAATCATGGTGCAGCGTGAAAGGATAGTGTTGGCGCAGAGAAATAGTGTAATTGGATGGATTTATTTAAAGAATAAATTCCATTCAATGGCTACATTAAGGCCTTGTTTGACTGAGTTCAAACGGAAAATCCACTGCTGTTCTAATTTACGAAGTGAGAGGTCTCTATTCCTGCCTCTAAAGGGGTTCTTGGCTGTTTGTAGGACAAACCAGAATATGTCATTGTGGGTGTGGTGTTTTTCTTGAAAGTGAGACACCATTGGTTTGTCGGGATGTTGTTCTTGATACATGAGGGATGTTTGCATATTCTCTGTCTTATTTCTCTTTTGCATTTGCCGATGTACAGGAGTTTACAAGGGCATTGGATCGCGTACACAGTCCATTTGCTCTTGCAGTTGGTGAAAGATTCGAAATTCCAGGTCTTCCCGTTAAGATCGATAGATTTCAGGTTTTTGGTTAGTCAGCACACTGAGCATGATCCACATTTGTAGTGGCCTTGGACAGGAGGTAGATTCCACAGGGTGTTCTCAGGTGGTCACTTTTCTTGAAAGCAAACAGGGGTTTGGTGGGTTCAAAAGATTCGGTGTGGAGGATTTTCCAATGTTTGAGGATGGTCTTTCTTATTTGGTTGCTCAAAGGTGAGAAGGTAGTCACGCAAGTGAGTTTGTTCTCACAGGGTTCTTGTACGGTAGGGGTGCGGCATGATTCTCTGTTTTGTTTTTTGCTCGCTTTTGTGCTTGACGAATGATAAGACTGAGGTAGCCTCTTTCTTTTAGTCTAACTGAGAGGCCTTTGCTAGTTTTGTCAAAATCTTCTCAGGTGGTGCAGTTGCGTCTAAGGCGTAAAAATTGGCCAAAGGGTAGGTTTTCGTTAAGAGCTGCTGGATGAAAACTGTGATAGTCCAAAGGGGTATTTTTTTCAGTTGGTTTGCGGTAAAGGGTGGTAGCCAAGGTATTGGTGGTGGTTTTGTAGATGGTCAGATCTAGAAAAGGAATGGACTTTTTGTCTGATTGGATGGTGAACTTAATGCAGGCATCTTTGTTGTTGAGCCAGGTGAAAGACAATCTTGTAGTTCAGTGTCGTTATCTTTCCATGTTATCAGGAATCATCTATGTATCGGATCCAGAAGCCTATCTGTTCTTTGTAGGGGTTGTCGGTAACGTAAACAGAGTTTGCTTCGAAATGGTCCATGAATAGGTTCACTATGTCCGGTGCGAAAGTTGCTCCCATAGATGTGCCGTGGCATTGTTGATAAAATGATGTTTTCGAAAATGAAATAATTTTCCGTGAGTGCGATCCGAATGCGTTCTAGTAGGAAGGCCGTGGGAGGTTCCATGTTGGTTCTCTTGTCTAGGTAGGTGGCGAGGACGTCTATGCATTCGCGCTGAGGAATACTTGTGTAAAGTGATTCAACGTCTAGGGTGACCAAGAGATCTTCTTCATTGACCAGAAGGCTGTCTAGTTTTTTGATGGTTGATGTTGTGTCTTGAATGTAGGGTTTCATTTCGCTGATAAATGGGCATAGAAAGAAGTCTATGTAGATGAATAGGGGTTCTAGAACAGATCCTATGCCGGCTATAATCGGTCGACCAGGTGGATTCGTTTCGTTTTTGTGGATCTTGGGTAGTAGATGGAATGCTGGAAGGATGGGGTGATGGTTCATAAGGAAGAGTTTTTCAGCGTCGTCGATCCAACCATCTTGTAGTGCGTGACACATAAGGCTTTGTATTTCGTTGATGAGTCTCGTAGTTGGATCGATGGGTATTTGTCGATAGAATTTGGTATTGGCCAGGTGTTTCTGAACTTCAGTATTGTATAGAATCTTTGCCCATAAAACGATACCACCACCTTTGTCGGCTGGTTTGTTCAAGAAATCGTGATTACATTCGAGGTTCTTCAAAGCCAGGCGTTCATTCTTCTTGAGGTTATCCGGATATCTGATGTTTTTATCAAAAAGTTTGTTGGTTTCAGAAAGGATTCGATTTTTGAATGCCAGGATTTCTGGGCTTACCATATGGGAGAGTGATGTAAAGGTCGATGGTGGTTTTAGACCTGTCGATTCGGGAGGGTCTTTTTCTGGTTTGAAGAAGAATTCTGATGGTTCTAAAAAACTTTCGCAGTTCAACTTCTGTTTGAAATCTGTTCGCAGGAGTGGTTGGAATAAAACTCAAGCCTTTACTTAAAACACTTGTTTCTTCATGGCTTAGAATGTGTTTGCTGAGGTTGAAGATTGGTATCACCATGACTGGTTCTCTGGTGGCATCCATTGTCTTGTTCGCATATGATGTTGTTGGAATTGTCTCGGGCGGCCTCTTTGACCTCGTCCTTGAAAAGGGTGTTGTTGGTTCGAGGCTGAGGGTCCTGAGTTGGTAGAGCTGGAATCGCTGTTTGAACCGCTACTTTTGAAGCTGCTAGAGAAGGTAACAAATTGTCTCTGGGGTCGACGTGGATTGCGTTTATTTTGTTGAATGTTCTGATTTGCCTGGTTATAGAAGCCTGGTACGAGGTATGGGTAGGTTTTTTCTCCTTTGTAATTCTTCACATCGTTTTGTAGTTTCCAAAGTTTTTTGTCAATGGTGAATTTTTCAAATTTTATGATCTCTTCCTCAATTTTTTCCAGATGGGTCTTAATGTCAGGGATTATATTTTCAGACTTAATCTTTTCTTCAAGGTCTCAAAGTTCTTCTTTTTGACTCTTGGTTTCTTCTTCTGCGGTGGCTATGACTAAGATGACCCAGTCACGTGAACATTTGTTGCCCACTCCGCTGAACTTAGTCATAAAGCTAGGATTGTCTAGGAAAACTCACGGGATGTTCTTAACCTGTAGTCCTTCCGGGATTACTCCTGCTTTTAAATATTCAAGCATGAGATGTCCGTGGGACTTGGTTCTGATGAGTTTCTTTTTCTTTGCAAATAAAATATCTAGATCATTGCTAGATGGATTTTGGACAGGTATAGAAGCTGGTGTTTTATTACCCAGCAGTGAGGGTGTTTCTAGTAATTTCTTGAATAGGTTGTCAGTAAAACTGACACTATTAACATTTTCCATTGATTAGGTAAAGGTTAGTGAGGCCCAACAACCAATTGGTTGTCCAAAAGCTAAGGTAGAAAGGAGGGCGAGGAGGGCCTTCTTTTTTGTTAACGGGGGGCTTGACTCAAAAAGGCGTATTGGCATATGAAGGAGAAATAGAGTCAATAGCCCCCTTCACAAGAGGTCAATATAAATAAATACTGCTATTGGGGGCTGAACCCTAAAGGTACTTCGGAAGAACTGAATTAGAACTACTGCACCTACAGTAATTACAATCCTTACTCTAAAAGCATAAGACTTAGTTCTCCAGCTCTGTCTTTACTTGGTGTCCAGTGTCAATACCGAGGTCGGGGGAGGACATGTTTCAAACTTAAACCCTGACCACCATCAAGCCTCTGCCCAAATATCCTAGGAATGTAGTTAGATGAGTGCATAACACCAGTCGTAGACTATGTTGGGAAGGCTATGTAGAGCTCAGGAGAAAACACTGGGCCTCATTACAGGTTTGGTGCCAAATCTGTGGTAAATCTGCTGAATTACCAACAAACTGGCTTACAGTTACCGCCACTTGACCCTCTGGGTTTAGCACAGGATTACAATTAGTGGCAGCACAGTATTAATCCCCCTTCTTTGATTTCATTGGATGCTGTGGGGATTTCACTGGAATTATTGTTGAGTGGTAAGTGGCCTTAAAGTAGTGGGTTTACTTTCGGCATATGCTGTAGGAATATCATCCATGCCACGGTCAAACCTGTAGGTCAACAGAGATGAAAAAACATTGGAAATTCTATCACCACCACAATAAGTGTCAATAACAGAATTACCACCCATTCTTTTCAGCACCACCAAATGAGTAATGAGGCGCTTTGTCTCACTGACAAGGTTTATCCCACTGATATCATCAGATAGAACCTACTCATTCCTATGTAATGGCAATATTACGCACTCACAGCGATGCATTTCGGATTCGGTTTCCATTTTCGATACCATGCATCCTCCTCATCAGCAGCTGTTTCTTTAATGGTTCTTTGCATCTTTAACTGCACTTGTGTGTTGTAGTGTAGTCCTGTCTTGCCACTGGCCTGGGTGCTTGCTGTAAGAATGTTGGTGCATGAATGCAGCTCAAGAGAATGTTGGGTGGATCTGTGTGTGAATGTTCTGAGTGTGTCAGTCGGGAACCTGAGCTGGGGATGGTTGGATGGCCGGTGGGTCCACTCCTTTGTTAGTTATGTTTATACCCATCCATGTTACTGTCAGTGTCTATAAGTGACTGTACATATATACAAGAGAAACTGGAGTAATGTACATAATGTAAATATGTAAAATAAAGCCTTGCCTGGAAGCAAATCTAGACTCCGCAGCAGGTCTGTGCTTCAGTGATGCATCCTGAGGTCTAGTATAAGACTTTACAACGTTGTGTTTCCTCTCATCGTCTTTGCTGTAAGCACTGTAACAGCCAGCTTGGTGCAAACATCTGTTTGTGATCTCTGATGTTGTCTTAGGTTGAAGTGGTTACCACACTATGGGCCTCATTATGAGTTTACAGGTGTGGTCAAGAATGGTGGTAATGCAGTAGTAGTGAACAGTGCATTACTGCTGCATTACCGTAATGCCAAACTATGGGTGTGGATGTAAGGTGGAAGAAAAACCTCCAGAAAAATGCTGGAGGTAATTCCACCACCTTACCCCCAAAGAAAGGCTAATTCGGTGGAATTAACATCCGTGGTAATTCCACTAAAATACCCATTGAGTCCTATAGACTCCATAAATGGGGACTAAAACCACCATACCGCCACTTGCAATCTGGTGGTAATTCCGCCAGACTAAGTGGCGGTAACAGTAAATCCGTTTGATGGTATCTCCATGGATTTACCGCAGAGAAACTACTAAACTCATAATGAGGCCCTATGTACCCCCCCTCACCCACGCAAGTTTTCCTGCCGGTCTGATCCTCCCACAAATGTAAAGGTTTGAGCTGGAAATTAAGGTTTTTCACATTCCGAACCCATGTACGGTCTTTGCCCCACGTGCCATCAATGGTGTGCCCTCAGTTACGGAGCCCGATTATAGGGCACCTAGAGGAAATTTGCTCAGCATGGGAACTTTGATGGCGGTTCAGAGCTGAGGCGCGACTGAAGATTTTCTTGCACTCTGCACAGATGGAGCTTTGCCCCTGCATGGATCCTCTGATGCCGTGTCAGATGTGACCTGTGAGCAAATCTTTTCTCACACTCTGTGCACTGGTATGGTTTTTCTCTGGTGTGAGATCTCTCATGAGACCTCAGGGTAGATACTTGAGTAAAGTGCTTGCCACATTCCATGCACCCATAGGGCTTCTCCCCAGAATGGGTCCTTACGTGTTTCAACAGGGATGAGGGGTTATTGAAGCTTTTCTTGCACTCATTGCATTGATGGGGCTTCTCCCCAGTATGGATCATCTGATGCTGGTTAAGATGAGAGCTATTAGTGAAGCTTTTTTCACACTCCGTGCACTGGTATGAACGCTCCCCAGTATGGATCCTCTGATGGATGTGGAGAACTGAGCTCTGAGCGAAGCTTTTTCCACACTCCGTGCACTGGTATGGTCGCTCTCCAGTGTGAATCCTGTGATGCTGGTAAAGATGAGAGCTAGTAGTGAAGCTTTTCAAACACTCCATGCATTGATGGGGTCGCTCCCCAGTATGGATCTTCTGATGCTGGTGCATTTGTGAGAGATAAGTGAATCTTTTCTCACACTCTGTACACTGGTAGAGTCGCTCTCCAGTATGGCTCTTCTGATGCCGATGCAGATTTGAGACAGAGGTGAAGCTTTTCTCACACTCAGTGCACTTGAATGGTCTTTCCCCTGTGTGCGATCTCTGATGCACGCTCAGCTGTGACGCCCAATGAAAGTGCTTATCACATTCCATGCACTCATATGACTTCCCCCCAGCATGGATCCTCTGATGGCTGCTCATTCTCTGGAGAGAAAAGAAGAAGTTCCATATATTATTTTAGGTCATCAGACAGCCTAATACAAAATCAATAAAACTAGTGCATACCTGATAATTCTGGTCTACACCGTCCACTCCTCGATACATACAGCAAAATAAACCCTTCAGAGCATTCACCAATCAGGGGAGAGGAATGGGCAAAAGGTACTTGTTGGGGGACTACAACACTGATTTACATGTACAATATTGCAATTAGACAAATGTATTTCTTCATGAAATGAACGATTCTTAGTTTGGATTTTTATTAACACTGGATGTTGAATGAAAAGGCAACATTGTCAAAGTACTGTTGAGGTTTACCAAAGTGTAGAACATCTGGTAACTTCATCAAATGATGCGCACGTCGATAAAGAATGGACAAGGGCACCCCCAAATGGGAGACGTTTCTTCCTAAACCTTTCTTTTTAAAAATGTCTCTCTGCTGGATAATTGATGGCAATCTACCACCCATAGCTTGAAAAGAATTCAATATAAAGCGATTCCTTCCTCTGAATCCTGCTCTGCTTGGACTATGGATTCTCTATTCCATGTCAGATCTTACTCCTTTCTCTTAAACACTTCCCTGGCTCTGGCCATTGGACTCCAGACAAGGTCACATCTTACACTTACCTTGTGCAGCACAGACATCCCTTCACAGTGTCACAGTGTGCAGGATCGCATTCCAACATTCCTACCCGATCAGGGACACTACTTGTTTCCAACGCTTTCAAAATATCAATCCAGTGAGCAGAGTTGCGCTCAAATAAAGTTCAGCTCTAGTCGACTGTATTGAGAACAGTGCCAAATGTATTCAGTCACTTCTTCAATTATCTCTGAGATTTTACAAATATTAGGGACTAGAAGTTCTCACCATATCAGTCATGTTGCTTATCTTCATAAAAATAAACAGGACAAAATGCAAGAATAACTTCCAACCATTCAATACCACACATCACACAAATACAGAAGTTGAACAAGTCATGTTCAGTTTGATCACCGACTACCTGATAACATGCCCCCTCTAACAGTCACAGCCTGTCCCATATAAGAACATATAGCGCAAACGCAGCATGCTTATTTCTCAAAGGAAGAATCTAAGGGTGGGGCGTTATTTTAGCAGGTAAGAAGCCTCACGCACCAGACATGGGTACAGAAAATTATTCTCGTCAAGCTTCTATTGTTTCTTTATTATTTTTTTTATTGTGCATTTAGTCATAAACAAGAGAAAGAAAAGTACTTTTTACACATTTCATCCCTAAGAATTACAAAAGAATCTGCAAGAATAGATAATAGACAATTATACAGAAAGAAAATGGACTATGGTTAATCAATAATAGTAAATTAGAATCTAGAATACATTTATTAAGTTATGTTAAAAAAGGGCAAATAAAGTTTGTCACAAAGTAAAATCATATGAAATTGATTAGAAAGTAAATATCATTTCCATTAAGAACCGTACAATCCTAAAACTTAAAATCAATGAAGAAAGGAAAAGAACATAGGATTATTGTTTCGAAAACAATAATCATGAATTAATTTGGATAAAGTTCAATTTGTTTAAAATTGTTAACAAAGCAATTGACAATGCAATCTATTTGCCTGCAGACAACTGTAGCCAAAAATCTTGCGTGGTAATAAGTGAAATATATCATAAACAGAGTTTACAAAATATTTCTGCCTCACTGTTGAGGTGGCGGAACAGACTATCAGAATGTGTTTCAGATCTTGTATTAGATCTTCTTCACATAAATTGCAGACGCCAGCCGAGGGATCTAACTTTTGCCAAATACGAGTCATCTTGTTTTTTTTATCAAAGACGAAAATGTAGTAACTCTTGTCGCCAAGATGGATTGGGAAATAAATCTTCTAATGTATGCAAGTACATATGTAGAAGACTTTACACATAGGGGAAACGTTCTAACACTTTTCAGACTGGTAAAAGATAGTCTGGTTTTGATCCAATCATACCTCATTTGTAAAGGTTTAGCTTTGGGTACATTATCGCATGCACATTTATCATTTGGGATATCTGATTTGCACCATTTATGTGGTAACCAGTGGTAAAGCGGCTGTTCGCATTTGGAATATTATAGAGCTTGGTCCTGGATTATTATACCAGGGGAAATAAGGGTTAGATGTAATGCCCAGGTTTACAGGGCAGATTTATTCAGTTCATTTCCCTTACGAGGGACATCCTGAAGTCGACAGAAACAAGATATTAGCTTCTTTTTCCAGATTCTGAAGAGACAGATCCACATACAGGTGTGATTAGCCCAAGCCATCTGGTACAGATTGCACTGTATTCAACCTTCAAATCTAGTTCAGATTTTTGGAATTCATTATTCAAAAAAAAATTGTTAGGTTTTATCATGGGGTTCTTCATACACATAACCATAACAAAACTGGATTCCATATATTAATATCTACAATTGGTCTCAGTTAACATTATCATCTTATCACAAACCAGGACCACATGAGTGAGTGTTCCTTATCCTCAGCATCTGGAACAATTACTCTTTTGATTGCACCTGAAACATGCTCTTTTTTTGAGGATGCATGCTCCATGAAACCTAGTTGATTTTCCACATTCCCATGTGGAAAGAAATGCTAAATAAATAAATAAAAAAAACGCTTAGGTATGTTTCCGCTTAGGTATGTTTTTGCACTAAGCTGATACAACGTTTCCATAAGTTTCTGTACGTTTTGTACAAGTTTCGTAAAATTGTCATCCGTACAAGTTTCAGCTGACATACAATGGGCTTCATGACAAGATTGACGGTCCGGAATTAAGGGTGCCGGAAAGTTCACCAGCACCCTTATTTCCGTGTTTGCCTGCCGGAGAAGCTGTGCCCTACAGGTCTGACCCTGTAAAGTGCAGCGGTCACATAACAATGGTGTCGGTGCTTCCGTGTCCCCACTCCCATAGAGTCCTATGGGACTCCATAGGAATGGGGATTAACAAAATTACCAGCGCCTGACTTCCCGGCTGCCAGACTTGTAATGAGATGGTGGCACCGGGAAGTTAGGCGCCTGTAAAATGGTACGGATCCGTCGGCAACCCGCCGGTAGCACCAGCAGGGTTACCGCCGGACCCGGAATGAGGTCCAATGTGTCAGTTTCAGCCGTACGTACAAGTGTCAGCTGATACAGGGTTTCAAGCAGCAAGAACAACGTGTAAACATGCCAAGACTACACACATATCAGACTTCATGATGGCTGAATCGTGAGAGAGGACTCACGTTTAGCCATTTTAATGACCATTAATAAGTCACAGAATGTTGACAGAATCTGCCCATGCCTTGCGGAACCTGTATTCAGTCATGGGCAACTATATGTTGCTCTCTCAAAAGTTCGATCATTTGGCTCATTAAATGTTGTATCTCAGAAGAACGAGAGATTTAGTTTTGTTCACAATGAAATATATAAGTGAATGAATAAGTGAAAGTGTGAAGATATTAACAGGGTAATTTATAGAATTCAGCGCACAAGTGGCGCACGCGGCTGGCGCACAGGGTGCGCGTGCGACTTTCTGCTCCAGCCGCGAGTGCTAATATCCATTTCCGCGCACAGAGTATTCATGGATTTTAGCCTCCAAAACCAGCCGTGGTGCAGAGTGGCATGCAGCGACCCTGCAGCAGCGCCAGTTACGCCCCCAACCCCTCCCAGTGTGCCATGCACAGCGCACAAATCCCATACATGGTGCACAGGCCCCGAACCACGAAAACACCAGTAAAATTCCCCGCGCACCCCTCCGAATACATGTACACCCCGGCGCGGGGAGTTTCCCATGCAATTGGCCCTGTGCGAGCGGGGTACGTGTGTTACTGGGGTGCGCGGGAACTTTCCCACGCGATTGGCCCTGTGCGAGCTGGGTACATGTGTTACTGGGGTGCGTGGGAACTTTCCCACGCGATTGGCCCTGTGCGAGCGGGGTACGTGTATTACTGGGGTGCGTGGGAACTTTCACACGCAAATTTGCTGTCAGAGCGGGTTACGTGTGTCCAGTGTGGTGTGCGGGGAGTCCTACACGTGAATTGGCAGTGTGAGTCCTCCCAGGTGTCCCCTCTACCCCTTCCACGGCCCCTGCAGGCAGCCCACACCACAGGGGACTACCCTGCACCCCTGGACATGTCCCGCAGGCAGCCGTCCACCATGGCCATGCCCCCCAGCCAGGCCACGTGTCACGTTGCACTAGTGACCACCAACTCATGTCCCCCAGCACCCCCAGCAGTGAGGGGCACCTGCCAGCAGGCCCCCACTCATGTCCCACTCATGTCCCCCAGCACCTCCACCCCCCAGCAGTGAGGGTCACCTGCCAGCAGGCCCCCACTCATGTCCCCCAGCACCCCCCAGCAGTGAGGGTCACCTGCCAGCAGGCCCCCACCCATGTCCCCCAGCACCCCCACCCCCCAGCAGTGAGGGGAGAGGCACCTGCCAGAAGACCCCCACTCATTTCCCCCAGCAATGAGGGGCACCTGCCAGCAGGCCCCCACTCATGCCCCCAGCAGTCGGGGGCACCTGCCAGCAGTCCCCACTCATGTCCCCCCCTACATGAAATTAAGATGCACCAAAATACCACAGCACGTCACCCCATTACTGAGATGCAATGATTTCCCAATCAAACCCACACACCAAAGGTGTTCTCTCTCTCTCTCTTTCTCTCTCTCTCTCTCTCTCTCTCTCTCTCTCTCTCTCTCTCTATCTCTCTCTCTCTCTCCCTCCCTCCCTCCCCACATTTTCACATGCATTAACCCAATGAGCAAATCCCACACATGGAACTAAAATATGAAAATGTATTATGTACAAGAATAAATCAATCAAATGAAAGCATAAAAAAATAGCAAACATGAAATGAAAAGCATGTGCAAAAGAAGAGTAAATGAAAAGTATAACCAATACAAAGAAATCCAAAAGAAAAATAGTTCAAACTCTCCCCCCACCAATGCAAATCCAAAGGAAACATAAAAATAAATCCATTGATTTATGGTGAAATCAAAAGAAAAAGTTCAAAGTAATCCATTGTCCAAAAGAAAAATCCATTGATCCATGTACAAAATCAAAATCAATCCAACGTCCAACTATGTACAATCAAATTTCCAAGGGTCCATGAGCCCAACAAAACAAATGAAACCTATCTAATAACCTACCTAACAAACAAACTATTTACAAAAGTGTGGGGCATAGTCCAAAAGCCCCAAAATAAAGAAAAAAAAAGGAAACCTAACACTATAAACTATTTACAATAGCGACGGGCAAGTCCTGCGGCTCACTCAGTGATGTTTTCGGCCAGGGCATCATCGAACTCCATGTCTATTTGCTGGAGGCGGGCCTCTGTCCTGGCCCCGAGGTCTCGCAGGGAGTCACTCAACGCCTGTTCCAACTCCCTGTGAGTCGCCTCGACGCACTCTGCCCGCCTCAACGCCCGACGCATGGAGAACTCCGCCCTGACCATGGTGAGCCGTGCCTCTTCCGCCCGCCGCCGCTCCGCACCTATACGCTGGCCCAACTGCAGCCACACGGAACACACATCCATTCCAGGGTTCTCCTGCCCTCTGGCCGATGCCTGCCCCTCCGATGTTGATGGCCCTGAGCCATCATCGCTCCCACCTAGAGCCTGCTCCTGCTGCTGCTGTCCATGTGCCCTGTCCGATGGTGCCTGCACATCCTTCATGAGCTGGTCTCCAGTTGTGATGTCCACCCCTGCTGGACCGCTGACTCCCGACTGTGGCAGGGATGGGATCTCCACCAACCTGGCTGTCTTGGTCAGGCCAGGTCCACAGGGGGCCCTGGTGGAATCTGGCCCGGAAGACGGCAGGGAGAACGACTGGCGCATAGTCTCCAGAGAGGAGGAGAGGTCCGCCAGAGTGCGCGTCACATGTAGGAACCCATCAACCAGGGCCCTTCCCAACAGTGCCACGTCGCGACGCTGCTGTTCGTGATGGCGTGCGTTCTCTGCCCAGGAAGAAAGCACGTCATCACGAATGTCACGCGTGTGCAACACGACACCAATCAGGACGGAGGCCATACGTTCATTGGACCCCTCGTCCGCAGGTAGTGGAGAGGCAGATGACATTGCACTCTCCCCTAATACGTACGGGCATGGGACGGGGCATCCCTGCTGGTGCATGGTGGTGCAGTCACAGGGTCAAGGACAGAGACATGCACAGGCCCCTCTGCGGTGATCTGTGCTGCCTCCCGGCCCTGGACTGCACCACTTGCACCAGTGGTACTACCCCCACCAGGCCCCCATGTGCGGCTCAGTAGCGGGCTCCTCCTCCTCTGTGGAGACCACCAACCTGGATGTCTCCGTACCGTCTTCCGCCATTGCAAGCCACTGTGGGGGCTCACCCGGACGCCCTTTCGCCACAGCCGTAGTGGCAGACGCGGCACCAGCCCCCTCGCTCCCAGATGATGGCAAGTCCTGGGAGGGTGGCTGGGCCTTGTGTCGCCGCCCAGTGGAGGCATCCCTGCCGCTTGGCTCCACAGCGCCGTCTCCGCCCTCTTCTTCACTTGACGCTGCGTAGAGGGAGACATGGAACACAAGCATCAGGGTACAGTACAATATTCGCCTAGACAGGAAGCAATAACACATGAGTGGCAGTGTCTAACGTCACTTCCATCCTGTCCCTCCACAACACATGGCTGAATGCACGCAATGCACATGCATAAACAGGCACGGCGCCTGCAATCAACATCAGCATCCATGTACAAAGGTCTCTATTAATCCAAATGTTGCCTTCAAACTCACATGCATCATGGCTCACGCTGATCCCATGCACACACATCACCGGAGGGTCATGCATCATGCCTTGTACACCACAGATACATTGGATAGACAGAGTGCATACAACGGTGACCGCATTGCATGAGTGAATGTACACATCACGGACATGTGTCATGAATCCATGGCGTATCACAGTCACAGACACACTTCTCAGACACAGAGACATGTGCACCATACATGTACATGACAGCAGCACCCATCCCTCACACCCTCACCTTGTGCAAGAACAGACACTGGCATGCTTTCATGTGTGCATTTGCCATACAGCTCCCCATGTTGCATTGGAACTCATGCATGTGGTTCGCACATTACTGGTCTCACATGCATGAACATGATGTCCCTGCACACACACATCCAAACATGGCCCATGTCACACATACAGGCAAGTATCAGACTACCAGCACACTGCAACATGCCCTGTCTCACCCAACAATGCTTGGCCACTTACCTCTCAACTCTAGACGGGTCTTCCCCCGAAGGATCTGGGCTTGGAGTGCTGGGCATATGTGTTCCAGGACCCTCATCTGGATGTCACTCATGCTGACCCGGCCCCCCTCCGCGAGGCGCCAGTCCTTGTGGAGGGTCCTAGACCCGAAGTCCTCCCAGCGCTCCTTGACGTGCTTGATGTCACGGGTTGCAACCCCCTCCGTGTTGATGGCAACCACTACGTCGTCCCAGATCCTCTCCCGTCCTTGTAGGCGCGTGATGTTCCGAAGAGGGCATCATACTGCCCCAGGACATGCTCCACCAGGACACCAACTTCCTTCACACTGAAGCTGGTGGCCCTCCGTCTCTCTGGCTGGGGGTCGCCAGTGGTCTCAGATGGTGTTTGCCCCGACATGGCGACCTCTGAGGCAGGCGTGGGTGGGCAACTGGGTCCTGGGGCTGGGCTGTGGAGCAATGGTATCATAGTCGGGAGTCTTCTTTTCCAGTATGGGTGGACACAGCAACTGGAACCCTGGCAGATGTGCAGGCACCAAATACCAGGGCACATGGGCAGCAGGCAGGCAGCAGCAGCAGCAGATGGCAGGTGGGAGCGTGCCCGGCGCTCTGGGGGGCAGTAATTCGGCTTTCTGGGCAGGAGCGTGGTCTTCCGTGTGTTGTTGCGTGGCCAGCTTGATACAGAGTGATTTGGCACGTGAAAATCTTGCACGTCACTGTGTAATTCGAGGAAAGGCCCTTCGCGCGTAAGCGCGTCAGCACACGTACGCGGTTTCATTGGACCAAAGGCCCTTAGCGCGTAAGCGCTTCTGTGACGTGACTCGCGCGGGGCGTTTCCCTCGTGACGTGGGCATAGTGGTTCAGCGCGCGTGAAAAACAGCACGTATGCGTGTAATCCGAGGAAAGGGCCTACGCGCGTAAGTGACGTGACGTGACGCGACGCGCGCTAGCTTTTCCATCAACACGGGTGCATGTTCATTGTACATGTCCAAAAACTGCACGTCCGAGTGTCAGCTCGTGTAATTGGAGGAAAGGGCTTTAGCGTGTACACGCGTAAGTGACGCTGTACGTGTGGGACGTGTAGGACCCCATTTCCTTGTACGTGCTTTTCGTGGAGAGCGAGTGGGTGAATTCTGTACTTCTTGTCGGTTCACATGCGATTACTTCACAGCGTTTCAAGTTCGTACTCCCTCTTACCTCTGACAGCGTTCATTTTTTTTTGGGCCTGTTTACTCAAACAGCGCTCACTTCTTCTTTTGTCCTGCCTCCTCAGACAGCGTACAATTCTTTTTTTGGCGGGGGTGTTGGCAATGCGCACAAGTGCATTTTTTTCACATTCTTTTTCCAGGCAGACGGTGAGTCGCGCACGCATTTACCAACTGTGCTTGCCCCGTGTGTTGCGTACCCCTTCAGAGGTCATTGTAGGCTTCGTGTAACACGCGTACGCTTATTTTTGTGTTTCTGGGTGTCACAGCGTAGTGCGAGTTCATTTTTCCACGCACATGGTCTACGAGGGGTTGCATGCACGTTACTTTTTGTTTTCGGGGTGCCTGTGCGTTGCGTGACCCGTCATCTTCCCCCAGGGGTCACAGAAAGCCTTGCTAGAGCACTAGGGTACAAATTCCATCTAGTACCCTATCCCTTTCACCACCAATTGCCCAGGACAATCGTTTACTGCAACTCCCATACGCACAACAACATCAGTGCCATGGTTGGGAGGCGACCAAGCGGTAAGGGAGGCAAAGGTGGCCGACCTCCAAAAGGTGCATGTGGTGAGCGCGGTAGGGGACGTGCCCAGGATTTGCAGGGTGCCCCTCAACCCCCATGTGTGGAGGACCAATCAAGGACACCCATGCTCCACCCCCCCCTTGGTTGAGGGAAACGTGGCTGACACCATCCCAGCTCAGCCCTTGTTGGACCAGCCCACTGTGGCACCTGGCCCGGCACAGGATGACTCCCAGGCTGACTTCCAGGTCAGCAAGTCTAAGCCACGTGTGCCGGTGCAAGTTGGTGTCACCAGGCCACGTGGATCTGGGGCAGCAATGTCATCTGCTGCCCCAAGTAGGCAGGGTGGGGAGGCTGCAGGCTCCACCCCAGCTCTGAGTCTCCCAGCCGGGACAGTGTCGGTCTTGGTCCATCAAACTGACATTGCCCCTGCCAACATCACACTTCAGCCAATGCCTGCACCAAGACCTATGGTCATTGTGCCTTCGCACTCTCCCAGTACCCAGTCCACCTGCGCTTCTGCCCCGACTGACCAGAGCGGTGCAAGCCACTCAGGCTCTACTCCCCATTTGAAAAAGACGAAGAAGGGTGCTCTGGCACTACATGCTGAGACCCCAGACACGGCTACACAGTCCGGCACGTCAAGGAAGCCTAGCTTTAATGACCCTATGTATTATACTTTGAAGCTGGTTATCGTCTATATATACCTTGACACCTGGATATACCATTTTTTATTTATGATGGTGCTCTGTAAACTGAAGATTATATTGATTTTGATAAATCTTATACACAAAGGAGGTCATTACGAGCTTCGAGGTAGCCATGGCGCTATTAATGTGCTAGGGAGTTAGAGATGGTGCCTTCTTCTGCCCAACATCACTCTCACTTCTCTCACACCCGCTCGTACCTGACCCTTTACTATACTGGTCTCTGGTGCCATGTACAACTGTGCTGCATCCTGCGGCTGGTGTTCCTGTGTATGTGAACTCCCATGGCATTCTTTCTTCGCACTGTGGCTCTGAGCGCGGCTTTGCTGCTTCAGCATCCTGTGGCACCAGCAGTCTTCCTCCAGGCTCCCCCTTTTGTGGCCCAGCCTCCACAGGTAGGTTGGGGCTGGAAGGGGGCCTGACCACACTCTGGCACCAGAGAAGGGTGTTGTGGGTTGGGCCACCCGCCTTGACAGTGCCTCACATACTTCACTGGCCTCCTAAGGGTTATACATTATTTGGACCAAACGGACTATGATGACCCTGTTTTAAACACTGTTTAGAACATTACTCCTCATTTCACATTCACATTCTGTTTTTAAAAAATGTGCGTTACAAGCCCTACTAACCTAAAAACCCTGCTCTCATAGAGGGCGCTAGAGAGCCAACCAAGATGGCGGCTTCCTAGAGAGCTCCGTTTAGCCCCTAATTAATCCTGCAACATCGACGTGACTGTGGTGACCTGTTCATCTGCAGCTAATGCTGTGTGGCTGTATGAGACCTCGCTGCATAATTTGAGACAATTTTCGCTTCTGGCAGCCGAGTTTCCGCACATTTACAACCCAACCAATGCAGGCCCGCCGGCCAGCGCCATCTGAGATCCCGCACTGCAGGCGTGGCTGGTGGCCGAGGAAGGAGGTGCCCCACGGAAGCCAGAACCGCCACCAGGGGCAAGCAGCCGGCGAGAGCTGAACCGACCATGCTGAGGGACTCGGGCCGTTTCGTGAAGGTGGGTGGACGTGTGCGCCCTTGGCGCCTGGAGAGACGTGGCCGTCTCCGTCCCCGCGCGGCTCAGTATGAGTGGAAGAAGTGACACTGATCCACACAGCCTAACACTGAACGGCGTCAAGGTAGGAGCGAACTGCGGCGTGCGCGGCTCCTCGCTCGCTCCCCAACCAGGCCCTTCGGGCTCCCCGGCCAGCCCACATACCAATCAAAGTCAGCAGCGAGCGTGGAGACGGGCGCCTCCACTACCAACCTCCACCAGCGCCCCAGGGTGATCATATTCATACGCGAGGCAGCCAGTGTCAACACGCTCACATCCCGCGGCCAAATGTGCAGCGGAGAGGCGCCCGCCCCCTGCAACGGCCCTACCCAACGCTCCACTAATAAAGAGGAAACCGGACAGTTAACTCAAGCAGCAAAGCCCAATTTGGCACACTAATTCCCCGCTCCATGCACAGGAACTGCCCCAACTCCCAATTAGTGACCACAATCACCACGTGCTCCATAAACAGTCGTCTACTACCCTAGGAGGCTGCACTGTGCAACACAGTCAAACCAACATAGTAAACAACATCTCCAGCCGGACCGGCTTGTTGTGAAGCTATGGAGGGGGGAGGTGAGACCTGTGAAAGCCGCTGGTGATGTGCTACCAAACCACACCAGGAGCGCCATAAAGGCGACTGCACATCACAGCCAGCCACAGGCGCGACGACCCACGCCATCTCCCCAAAGGACTAAGGGGTCCTTACACTGTAACGAAGGCGCTAAGCATCTCAGGTCCACACCAACCAGTGGCAAAGACCCGACAAGACCCCCAGACTAGATACAAGAGCAAATCAACCAAATCTCGCAAGAATCAACAGCCAGCCCCTCACAAGCTACCTAAAACAACAGCCATAATCATCACAAGTGGCTGACCACGCTGGGACATTACCATTCTCGGCCTTATTCACCATCGCCCACAAACTGACAGAAACCAAGTCAAAGCTGACCATGGGGAAAACTGATAAGTCCCAAAAGAAACTACATTTCGAGGCCAGCTCCTCCAATAAACCATCCAACGCCAGCAGCAGACCAGAGTCGCCCACGCAAGAGACCTCTCCAGCAGAGGAGCAAGCCCAGCACTTCGACATTAGAGAAATCTTGCCGGACCTGAAAGCCGGAATTGGGAGGACTAGGGAGCAAATTAGATACACTATCGTGGAAAGTCAACCAACTCCAACATCGCCTTGACAAACATGCAGACAGGCTGGACACAGTCGAACAATGCGTATCGGACCTCGACGATGGTGCCACAGTTTTGACCTCCAGAGTCTCCATGCTAGAGTCCCAAATGAAGGCAGTCTACACCAAGAACGAAGGTTTAGAAGGCTGCTCTCGAAGAAACAATATTAGAATCATTGGGGTCAGAGAGCCACAGCTTCACACTAAAATGGAAGATCATGTTGAGCAGATCTGCGTGGGCGGGTGCAAACCCACGCCCGATCATAGCAAAGCTCCTAAATTACAAAGACTGCGATGCAATACTTAAGGCCGCCAGAGAAAAAGGAAACCTCCAATATGACAGGGACCAAATCCAGTTCTTTCCAGACTTCTCCCCAGCTGTACAGGCGCAAAGGCGATCATACACAGCAATTAAACAGCGTTTGCAGGACAGCCAAATACTCAACTCATGCTCTTTCCTGCAAAACTCTGAATCCAACATGAGGGTAAAACCCAATTTTTCAATACGCCAGAGGAGGCCAACGATATCCTAGACCGTGCCGGATGCACACCCCCCTCAAATAATACAAGACCAAAAAGCGGAGACCGAATGCGAAGACACCCCCCCCCATAGCAGATCGCTCAAGCCGCAAACGATGACTGTACCGAACTACCTCCACCAGCACCCAAGATAATCACCACAGAACCACAATCCTATAACTACCGGGAGCCATTCTCCCACTTGGAAGGCTACTAACGCCCTGAGCACAACAATGTTAACCGTCTTGTTCCCAAGGGAGGGTTCATCGTGGGCCAGTTGGGGGTTGCCCACGCAGGGGAGGGATGTCATTCTCACAAAGTTATCATTATCATTGAGGTGGGGATTCCCCTGGTGATAGTGGTGCAGTGCAGGACCAGGGACAGGAGGCCGCACAGGTCGCCGCGGAGGTGCCTGTGTGCAATCCTGTCCCTGATCCTGTCACTGCATCATCTTGCACCAGCAGGGATGCCTACGTCCAGACCCATTTTCAGGCAGGGGATGAGCTCACGACAACTGGCCTTCCTCTGCCTGCGGACGTGGCTATCCGGGTCCGGGTTGAGCCTGTCCTGACTGCACGTCATCTCGAATGGCTCGTTGACCGCATCGGCCTACTGGGACAGGTCACCCAGGCCGGATTCCTCCTTTTGATGGGGCTTGCTCAGACCCCCTCCTCAACTGAACCTCCTATGCGCCAGTCGTCCTCCGTGTCATCTTCCCACACATCAGTCACCTGGGTGCCCTGTGGAGCTGCCTCTGACGGTGCAGCCAGGCTGGTGGAGGAGGCATCCCTGCCACAGTCGGGAGTCGGACGTCCAGCAGGGGTGGCCAAAATCAATGACTGCACCCCAGCCAGCAGAGGATGTGCAGGCAGCAGGAGGCAGTGTACGGGCAGAGGCGCAGCAGCAACGTGGTGTGAGCCATGATGGCTCGGGGCCTTCGACATCGGTGGGGCAGGCATCGGCCGGAGGGCAAGAGGACCCAGGACGGGAAGTGTCTTCCGTGTGGCAGCGGTTGGGCCACGCCATAGATGCGGAGCGGGCAGAAGAGGCACGGCTCACGATAGTCAGGGCGGAGAACTCCATGCGGAGGGCCCTGAGGCGGGCAAAGTGCCTCGAGGCAATCCGCAGGGAGTTTGGGGTGAACATGTGGACGGCCCTGCGGACCCTCAGGGCCACGGAGGAGGACCGCCTCCAGGACATTGAGCAGGAGTTCGATGATGCCCTGGCCCGGAATATCCCGAAGTGAGCCGTCGAACTAGCCCGCTGCCCTTGTAAATAGTTCTGTAGTTAGTGTTAGGTTTCCTTTGGTTTTGCATTTTTTTTGGACCTTTTGGACAATGGGCCACATTTTTGTATATATTTTCTTTTTTTTAGGTAGTGTTATTAGATAGGTTTCATTTCTTCAGTTGGGATCATAGACCCTGGATTGTTTATCTGTATGTAGTTGACTTTTGGTTTTTCATTTTTTTTCATGATTTCCCCCATGGAGCAATGGTTTTCGATTTTATTTTTCCATTGCATTTACTTTTGTGGACTGTGACTTTGGACACCTTTCCTTTGCATTATGATTTGTGGTTTTGCATTATTTCACGTACCTGCTGGTTTATTTTTTTTAATTTCCATTATTGTTTGTTTATTTTTGATTCAATTTATGTTGCTTTTAATACATATTTTTTCTTCAAACTTCAATGTGTAGTATCATCTCATTGGTTTCATGCTTATCATGATATGGGTTTTGACATTCACTGACACCCATTGGGTGTATGTGAGGGACATGTGTTCATTTCCAAACTTGCAATTGGGGTTCTATCATGTTTTTGCCATTTCTAAGTGGGTGGATGCAATACTCGGGTGGGTGTTTGGCATTTGGAGGCTGACCATAAGGGCCAGGGATCTAGATAGTGGTGACATGTTGGCTGGGGGACATGAGTGGGGGCCTGGTGGAGGCTGCCCCTGGATGCTGGGGGGTGGGGTGCAGGGAGACATGAGTTGGACATGAGTGGGGGCCTGGTGGAGGGTGCCCTGCACTGCTGGGGGGTGGGGGTGGTGGGAGACATGGGTGGGGGCCTGGTGGAGGCTGCCCATGGTGGCTGGGGGGTGGGGGTGGTGGGAGACATGAGTGGGGGCCTGGTGGAGGGGGCCCATGGTGGCTGGGGGGTGGGGGTGGGTGGGAGACATGGGTGGGGGCCTGGTGGAGGGTGCCCCACAGTGCTGGGGGGTGGGGGTGGTGGGAGACATGAGTGGGGGCCTGTTGGAGGCTGCCCCTGCACTGCTGGGGGGTGGGGATGGTGGGAGACATGAGTGGGGGCCTTGTGGGGGCTGCCCCTGGGGGGTGGGGGGTGGGGGTGGTGGTAGACATGAGTGGGGGCCTGGTGGACGGTGCCCCTGGATGCTGGGGGGTTGGGGTGGTGGGAGACATGGGTTGGACATGAGTGGGGGCCTGGTGGAGGGTGCCCCTGGATGCTGGGGGGTGGGGGTGCAGGGAGACATGGGTTGGACATGAGTGGGGGCCTGGTGGAGGCTGCCCCTGCACTGCTGGGGAGTGGGGGTGGTGGGAGACATGAGTGGGGGCCTGGTGGAGGGTGCCCCTGCACTGCCGGGGGGTGGGGGTGATGGTAGACATGAGTGGGGGCCTGGTGGAGGCTGCCCCTGCACTGCTGGGGGGTGGGGGTGGTGGGAGACATGAGTGGGGCCTGGTGGAGGGTGCCCCTGGTGGCTGAGGGGTGGGGGTGGTGGTAGACATGAGTGGGGGCCTGGTGGAGGGTGCCCCTGCAATGCTGGGGGGTGGGGCTGATGGTAGGCATGAGAGGGGGCCTGGTGGAGGGTGCCCCTGCACTGCTGGGGGGTGGGGGTGGTGGGAGACATGAGTGGGGGCCTGGTGGAGGGTGCCCCTAGTGGCTGGGGGGTGGGGGTGGTGGTAGACATGAGTGGGGGCCTGGTGGAGGGTGCCCCTGGTGGCTGGGGGGTGGGTGTGGTGGGAGACATGAGTGGGGGCCTGGTGGAGGCTGCCCCTGCACTGCCGGGGGGTGGGGGTGATAGGGGACATGAGTGGGGGCCTGGTGGAGGCTGCCCCTGCACTGCTGGGGGGTGGGGGTGATGGTAGACATGAGTGGGGGCCTGGTGGAGGGTGCCCCTGGATGCTGGGGGGTGGGGGTGGTGGGAGACATGAGTGGGGGCCTGGTGGAGGGTGCCCCTGGAGGCTGGGGGGTGGGGGTGATGGTAGACATGAGTGGGGGCCTGGTGGAGGGTGCCCCTGCACTGCTGGGGGGTGGGGGTGGTGGGAGACATGAGTGGGGGCCTGGTGGAGGGTGCCCCTGGTGGCTGGGGGTGGTGGTAGATATGAGTGGGGGCCTGGTGGAGGGTGCCCCTGCACTGCTGAGGGGTGGGGGTGGTGGTAGACATGAGTGGGGGCCTGGTGGAGGGTGCCCCTGGTGGCTGTGGGGTGGGGGTGGTGGGAGACATGAGTGGGGGCCTGGTGGAGGGTGCCCCTGCACTGCTGGGGGGTGGGGGTGATAGGGGACATGAGTGGGGGCCTGGTGGAGGCTGCTCCTGCACTGCTGGGGGGAGGGGGTGGTGGGAGACATGAGTGGGGGCCTGGTGGAGGGTGCCACTGGATGCCGGGGGGTGGGGGTGGTGGGAGACATGAGTGGGGGCCTGGTGGAGGGTGCCCCTGCACTGCTGGGGGGTGGGGGTGATGGTAGACATGAGTGGGGGCCTGGTGGAGGCTGCCCCTGCACTGCTGGGGGGTGGGGGTGGTGGGAGACATGAGTGGGGGCCTGGTGGAGGCTGCCCCTGCACTGCTGGGGGGTGGGGGTGGTGGGAGACATGAGTGGGGGCCTGGGGGAGGGTGCCCCTGGATGCTGGGGAGTGGGGGTGGTGGGAGACATGAGTGGGGGCCTGGTGGTGGCTGCCCCTGCACTGCTGGGGGGTGGGGGTGTAGGGAGACATGAGTTGGACCTGAGTGGGGGCCTGGTGGAGGGTGCCCCTGGATGCTGGGGGATGGGGGTGGTGGGAGACATGAGTGGGGGCCTGGTGGAGGGTGCCCCTGGATGCTGGAGGGTGGGCGTGGTGGGAGACATGAGTGGGGGCCTGGTGGAGGGTGCCCCTGCACTGCTGGGGGGTGGGGGTGGTGGGAGACATGAGTGAGGGCCTGGTGGAGGCTGCCCCTGCACTGCTGGGGGGTGGGGGTGGTGGGAGACATGAGTGGGGGCCTGGTGGAGGGTGCCCCTGGATGCTGGGGAGTGGGGGTGGTGGGAGACATGAGTGGGGGCCTGGTGGAGGGTGCCCCTGCACTGCTGGGGCGTGGGCGTGGTGGGAGACATGAGTGGGGGCCTGGTGGAGGGTGCCCCTGGATGCTGGGGGTGGGGGTGGTGGGAGACATGAGTGGGGGCCTGGTGGAGGGTGCCCCTGGATGCTGGGGGTGGGGGTGGTGGGAGACATGAGTGGGGGCCTGGTGGAGGGTGCCCCAGCACTGCTGGGGGGTGGGGGTGATGGTAGACATGAATGGGGGCCTGGTGGAGGGTGTCCCTGGATGCTGGGGAGTGGGGGTGCAGGGAGACATGAGTGGGGGCCTGGTGGAGGCTGCCCCTGCACTGCTGGGGGGTGGGGGTGCAGGGAGACATGAGTGGGGGCCTTGTGGAGGGTGCCCCTGGATGCTGGGGGGTGGGGGTGCTGGAAGACATGTGTTGGTGATCAGTAGTGCAAGGTGACATGTGGGTTGGCTGGTGGGCATGTCCATGGTGGATGGGTTGCCTGTGGGACATGAGCAGGGGTGCAGGGTAGTTCCCCGTGGTGTGGGCTGCCTGCAGGGGCCGTGGAGGGTGTAGAGGGAACACCTGGGAGGACCCACACGGCCAAATCACGTGTAGCATTCCCCGGCACCACCGAAATACACGTACCCTGCTGAAATTGCGAGTGAATCTTCCGTGCACCTCGGAATACACGTACCCAGGCCAATCGCGTGTGGAACTTCCCGCGCACCCGAAGTACACGTACCCAGGACAATCACGCGTGGAACTTCCCGCGCACCCCGAAGTACACGTACCCAGGCCAATCGCGTGTGGAACTTCCCGCGCACCCCGAAGTACACATACCCAGGCCAATCGCGTGTGGAACTTCACGCGCACCCCGAAGTGCACGTACACAGGCCAATCGCGTGTGTAACTTCCCTCACACCCCGAAGTACACGTACCCAGGCCAATCGCGTGTGGAACTTCCCACGCACCCCGAAGTACACGTACCCAGGCCAATCGCGTGTGGAACTTCCCGTGCACCCCAAAGTACACGTACCCAGGCCAATCGCGTGTGGAACTTCCCGCGCACCCCGAAACACACATACCCAGGCTAATCGCGTGTGGAACTTCGCGTGCGCCCCGTAGTACACGTACCCAGGCTAATCGCGTGTGGAACTTCCCGCGCACCCCGAAGTACACGTACCCAGGCCAATCATGTGTGGAACTTCCCGCGCACCCGAAGTACATGTACCCAGGCCAATCGCGTGTGGAACTTCACGCGCACCCCGTAGTACACGTACCCAGGCTAATTGCGCATGGAACTTCCCACGCACCCCGAAGTACACGTACCCAGGCCAATCGCGTGTGGAACTTCCCGCGCACCCCGAAACACGCGTACCCAGGCTAATCGCGGGTGGAACTTCCCACGCACCCCATAGTACACGTACCCAGGCTAATCGCGTGTGGAACTTCCCGCGCACCCCGAAGTACATGTACCCAGGCCACTCGCGTGTGGAACTTCCCGCGCACCCCGAAGTACATGTACCCAGGCCAATCGCGTGTGGAACTTCCCGCGCACCCCGAAACACACGTACCCAGGCTAATCGCGTGTGGAACTTCCCGTGCACCCCGAAACACACTTACCCAGGCTAATCGCGTGTGGAACTTCCCGCGCACCCCGTAGTACACGTACCCAGGCTAATCGCGTGTGGAACTTCCCGCGCACCCAGGAACACACGCACATGCTATTTTTCACACAGCGGGTGTCCGTGTTTGTCAGTACCCCTTTGCACCTCATTTGTCCTAGAGGGCCACTCTATGGACCATTCATCATGGCTGTATATGGGTGCTTTTTGTTAGCGCACATTTTGGCGCACATTTTTTTCAGGCGCAGGGGCGCTACCGCCTGCTTTCTTGTGGCGTGCTTGTTTGGCCCTGTGCGCATCTTTGACCGTGCGCTGGTTTGCCCTATTCGATTCCATGAACACGGGTTGTAGGCAAGCGTGTGGGCGTTCCGCGCACTTGCCTCCTGTACTTCCCCCGTGACGCCCATATTTTCACGCGTTGTTCCCCATTCCGAGTGTTACGCCCCGTGTTCCGCCTACTTTTGTGATGTGCGCCGCGCTATGTGCGATTTCGCAGTGGCCGTGGCGCACGCTGTTGGATGACCTGTGCGCCGGCGTGCGCGGTGCACATTTTTAGCGCACATCCAATGTTTTTCTCGCGCACGGACTTCCATGAATCGATGTGCGCTGGTTTCCCTGCAATTTTCGCACTTGCACTGCGATTTTCGCGCTTTTACTGCGAATCGCACGTTTTGGCACCGCTGCGCGGGAATTTTCGGCGCACATTAATTCCATGAATCGACCCCATAATCCATAACCCCGCCAAGATAAAAAGAAAAATAGCTCAGGAGGACTGGATTCAAACATGCGAGGCAGCGACGGCAAACAAGTTGCTCACTCACTTACCACCGACTACAAACAAGCTCAACAGACCTCTAAATTACTGTATAAAATTTCCTGATAAAAGGCTACAGAAAAATTTCATGAAAATAAGACTCAACCTCATGTTAACTCAAGAAATCAAAGCCATTCGGACTAAATCCATCACTAAAACATGCAGACTATGCCCAGAGACGCAAGAAGTGGAAACTGTAAAGCATTTACTACTAAATTGTGACAAAGCTTTTCTGCTTCCTCTAATGTATGACACGACACTTCTTGTGGAAGATATATGGTGGTCCCGTCTGGTTGCAGGCGAAAAGACGAAATGGTCCATGGCGGCGGTAAAGATGCTGGAGGCCGCTCTCAAACGAGCAACAGAGAGTGTGACCTCGCCCTGTACTACCTAACAAAGTCCCTCTTCGCCCGCCCTGTTCGGCTCAGCTTCCTACGACACACTGTGCTCTTTCTCTTCTCGATTTTTCTGTTCTTTAACGTAACGGTTTCACGTGACATATGAGATTTGATTTCTTGTAAAAATCAAATTTTGTTTTGATTATAAACAAGTAAATAAAAAAATACAAAAAAAAAAAAAAATAATAATAATAATAATAATAATAATAATAATAATAATAATTTGACATTTATATAGCGCTACGAACCCTCGGGTATCTGAGCGCTGCTTATTATTACCCACGGTGTGTGGTGCTCATTTATCGACCTCGGAAGGATGAAAGGCTGACTTTGGCCTTGCCGGGATTCGAACCTGTGTCAGCGAGTGCTCTACTCGCTGTGCCACTTGACCGGCAATGGTGACACTTGAGTTCACCCTATCCAGCGCTAAGCCAACTTACCTCAACTGGAGATTCAAAGCACGATCACTAGCAGACTCCGTATTTGCAACAGAGCTACATCAGGAGATCAAAACCTTTCTTGAGATAAACCAGGACTCTGAGTTCCGCCGGTACTCTGTGGGAAACACCGAAATGTTACATACGGGGAGTGTGCATGGCAAAAGAAAATGGCATTCTAAAACTAATACGACGTGAACTGACAAGCAGTGAACAATGTCTGAAGGAGCTTGAGTGCACCATATCCAACGAACCACAGACTCAAGCCGATCTGAAAGACGAATTGCTGAAATTCCAAGAATTAGCTGAGCGCGAGCTGAAGTTCCTTGGACGCAGACACCAGATCTGGCAATACTGTGAGGGTCAAAAACCTGGGGCACTTCTGGCCCATTGACTAAAAATAGACAAAACACCTGCCCGCGTGGAGCGCATCAGAAATGCACAGGGAACCCTAGTCTACACAGAGGAGGGAATAGTTAATACATTCTGTAACTTTTACCAAGACCTATACAGCTCCAAAAGCACCATAAGCCCTGAGATACTCCAAGATTTCCTTAATGACACCGAACAATACTGGGTAGCCAATGAACTCTGAACCACTAAACGCACCCATCTCACTAGAAGAAATATTAGAAGCAATAAAAACTCTTCCAAACACCAAAGCACCAGGCCCTGATGGCCTTGCAGGGGAATTCTATAAATCCTATGCAGCCACCATAGCTCCACTACTCCTAAGCTAATGGGCCTCATTCTGAGTACGGCGCTAACCAATGGCGCTATTATCGCCTTGGTTGACGCCGTACCCGGACCGGCAGCGTCTTGGTGGATGGTGGAATCACCGCCCCATTCCAAGGTTGGCGGGCGGTAATTCCCCATTCACCAAGGCTCTTTCCCATTCCCGAATGAGCCCCCATAGGGCTCAATGGGAATGGGGAAGATGCAAATAACGGTGACCGTTCATTACGGTCACCGTTATTGGCTTGGAGGCCCCTTTGCGCCTTCGACTTTAACACCTGCTCAAAGCAGGCGTTAAGGGCGAGGGCGTAGAGGGAACTCGGAGTATGGCGGTAAGGGATTACCGCCACCAGTCTCGTTACCGGTGGCCGCTATCCCTTACCGCCATACTCGGAATGAGGCCCAATGTGTTCTTAATACATAAGGCAGGTAAACCCCAGGAAGACTGCGCCTCGTACAGACCGATTTCTTTAATCAACCTTGATAACAAGATTCTGGCCAAATTCCTAGCAGCACGACTACACCCCCTCATGCCCGCACTGGTATTAGGTGACCAGGCCGGTTTCATCCCGGGGCGCAATACAACCTACGGGATCAGACGGGTATTCGGGGTCATTGCGGCACTCGACCCAACACAACAAGCAATCGCTGTCCTACTGGACGCTGAAAAGGCCTTTGACTCCGTAGAGTGGCCATACCTCTTTGCGACGCTCAAACAAATGGGGCTTGGGAACCTCTTTATTAAAATGATCTCGCTGCTCTATAATGACCCACAAGCCTACATTACCGTAGACAACACGAAATCCCCCAGTATTAGGCTAGAACGCGGCATCAGACAAGGCTGCCCCTATCAGCCCTCATCTTTGCCTTAGTAATGGAACCCCTAGCCTCAAGACTGAGATCCCACCAACTCCACAGAGGTCTCACTTTAGGCCCACATAAACTAGTGGTCTCCCTGTACGCCGACGATGTCATTCTATTCGTCAATGATCCCCAAACTAATCTCAACCCGATTATGCGAGAAGTGATCAAATTCAGTAATATCTCAGGCCTCAAGACCAACCACTCCAAATCAGTGATATTTCCCTTGATGCCAAACACCTCTAGGTACCATGACGATCACGGATTTAAATGGGAAAGCTTCAAAGTCCGCTACCTTGGCATCTATATGTCGCTTAACTGTAACAAAATATTTAAAGACAACTATGCGACGACAATAAGTTCCATTCAGGAGCACATACACAGATGGAAGTCACTCCCGCTAACACTATGGGGGAGAGCCTCATTGACAAAAATGGTGATTCTTGCCAAACACCTTTATCTATTCACAAATATACCACTGTTACTACTGTGCTCCTTTTTCCAAAAAGTCTCATCCTCGATCTAATATGGGCAGGGAAACCGGCAAGAGTCGCTCACACAACGCTGACATTACCAACAGCACAAGGCGGCCTCGCACTTCCAGACATTGAGAAATACTACTGGCAGCACAGGCACAGTTCCTGAGCCACTGGTACACTACATACTTTATCCGCCCACATGTACAGGTTGAACGGGCCCTTTCATCCCCTAATCTCCTGAGAGCTGTCATTCTGAGCAATCTTCCAGTAGCACACAACACGATGAACACTGTCCTCTCCACATACGCTATCTGGAAGAAAATCGCTAGAAAATACGAGATACACAAGAGATTCTCTCCCCTGCTACCAATCAAGTTTATCCCCGGCATACCCCTGACAGGCAAAAAAGTGTTTCACCTATGGCTCAATAAAGTCAATATCCAATCCCTTGGAGACCTCTTCCCCGAGGGCACGTGTATAACCCCGCAGATGGCCAAAGAAAGAGGAGGTAACACATCACTTGATATATTTTATCTACTTTAGACTACGCTATACCCTACAAGCCCAGTTGCCATCATTTCCCAAACAGCCAGAGACATGGGATCTACTACACAATGTAATCCAGGCAAAAGGAGAGGGAAGACTAGTATCCATGATATACAAATCCCTATTAACAGATACAGCAAACACTGACACCCGCACAAAACGACGATGGGAGACAGCCATTCAGGCTAAAATACCAGACGATGACTGGACCTATATTCTGCGCCAAACCCAGAAAGTTGCCCTAAACACTCGCTTCAAACAAATTCATTTCAATTTTGTGCATCAAACCTACTATACTCCTGCAAAAAAACAGCAACATCATACGGAACTATCAGCACAATGTGAAAGATGCAGCGCCACACCCGCAGACTTTCTCCACCTCGCCTGGAACTGCCCGGGGATATCCCGGTTCTGGTCCTCGGTCCTACAAATGACGGCCGAAATAGTGGGAGAGGAACTCGCCCCATTCCCGACAATTGCACTTCTAAGCCTAACCAAATACTTGCAACCTCCGTCAAGGAAACTAGCAGCCCTCCTCTTAGTAATGGCACGCAGGAGGATTGCCATGACATGGGGACGCAGATCTCTTCCCACACTAACAGCTTGGAAAAATGACGTAACGTACTGCCAAGACATGGACACGGAATTCATAAGAACTCTGCCCCACCACGCACGACCCCCCGGCATCTGGGGTCCATACATCGCATACCTACTTTCCAAATCAGATACCTCAGACAGTCAACCACAATTCTCGCAAATGCAAAGGGCAAACGCGACCACATCACCAACAACCCACGTGGCGGACTGAAGTACAGTGAACAAGTCAACAAGAACGGCGCACAAGACAACATTACAAGAGGGGGGGGTTAAGCATTGAATTTTGTATGTCATGAACGTTAGTTGTGACTGCACCCGATTCGTACAGATTTCTTTTGTCTTATTTGAAAAACCTAAAAGTAAAGTTTAAAAAATTAAATAAAACCTGCTCTCCTGCTTATTGCTAGGTATATTTTAAGTGGTTGCACCCTATGCCCGTGGATACAAGCATCTATTGAAGTGTTTTCCAAAGAAGCTGCCTATGGAAGTCTGCTTTGCTGCTCACTCCACTGGGTATGCTACTTTGCATCATAAAGAGGGGGCCAAGGTGAGTGAGCGTGTGCTAGCATGGATGTGAGTGAGCGTCACGGAGGGTCCTCCCCCTTGTTAGCCACTTGCATCCTTTAGGTTCGACCTCCTCTGTGGTGTGTCCCACTCAGGTTGTATAGGACCAGGTCTTTTACCTACAGTGATGTCCCTCTGTGTCAGCTCCCCCTTCTCCCCTATTGGGCTCCATTAGTCCCCTTCATTGGGCTTGTAAAGGAGGGAGATATCTTGCGCTGCGCTTGAATATGTAAGCCTGTATGCGTGAGGTCATGGAGGAATGTATGCATGCGTGAGGTCATGGAGGAATGTATGCATGGGACCATAGGTGAGCGGCCCCTCGGATCTCCCACTGATGTACACTGGGCATGAGAGAGTGGACCTGTGGGGGTGACCAGTGGATTGCTGTACCGTATACTTGTAACCAGAGACAGATTATAATTAAGAATAATAAACATCGAGATACCCTTTTATAGGCTGGCTCATTTCACCCGAGACGTGGTCATAACTAGACTGCGGAGCACTGAGGAGTATCAGTACGTGGAGGCAGCAGGTAGATTAGAGACTGAGAATGCACAGAGGGGCAGAGACTGGAAGCGTGATGGGAGACAGTGCCTGAAGAAAATGGGTATTTTACAGGCTACTGAGTACTAAGGGTTAGCAGTGTCTGGGAGGGAGAGGGGGGGGGGAAGTAGCATTTGAGACTGCAGAGTGTAGAGAGGTGACCTAGCCAGGTGAAATGGAGCAGTCTTTGGGACTGCAGTGTACTGAAGGGTAACAGTGCTCGAGGGCAGGGGCTAGTGTACAGACTGCAGAGTACTCAGGGGTCACCATGCTGGAGACAATGGCTAGTTTAGAAACTACAGGATACTAAAAGGTGGTTAGTGGTAATTTTAGAGACTGCAGAGTACTAATAAGGGCAAGGGCCTGAAGACAGTGGATATTTTACAGACTGGTGTACTGAGGGGTGACAGTCCCCATGAACAGTGGGTAGTTTACAGACATCCGATTACTGAGGGGTGAGAGTAGCCGAGGACAGTAGGTCATTTACAGACTGAAAAGTATTGGAAGGTGGAAGTGCCTGTGGGACAGTGGGTCATTTTAGAGACAGTAAAGTATCAAGAGGTAACACCGTCTATAAACAGGAGGTAAACCACAGGCTACAGAGTTGACAGTGCCTGTGCAAAGTATGGAGTTTTAGTCTGCAACATATTATGTGATAATAGTGGCTGGGGAGAGTGAGTACTTTAGAAACTGGGTGACTGGAATGTCTGGGGAGTTATGTTTGTTAGGGTAGCTGAATTTGTAAAGCACACTTTCACCCGGGGGCATCTTGGTGCTAGGCAATACATTGACAGGTTACTCAGAACAAAGACCTAGAAGAGAAGTGAATGTCTAAATTCCAAATGATTTTGGATACGCCTAAGGGCACGGGGTCGGGCGTTCCATAATTTACCAGCTGCGACTGAGAAAGTGCGATCACCTACCCTGGACAGGCAGAATTTATGAACTGAAACTAGGCAGGCATTACCAGAACGGAAAGACCGACCAGGGAGGTAAGGAATAATTTTGTCCTGAAGATAGTTTGTTCCCTGGTGTTAATAGGCCCGGTGTACCAGGCTAAGATATTTAAATTCAATTCGCCTGGCCACCGGGAGCCATTGGTGGGAGGGCACAAAAGGGGTAATGCGAGTACCATAGATGGAGTTGGTGTCCCCTCGGGCAGCAAGATTTTGCAACAGTTGCAATTGGTGGACAAGACCCGCAGGTTGAGCTAAAAACAACGTGTTGCAATAGTCTATTCAACTTAAAACCAGTGAGGCCACTACCGCAGGTCGTAGATGGTTAGGCAGAAATGGGAGAACCCTGCACAGTATCCCAAGATGAAAGTGAACAGTTTCACAAACTGCGCTGACTTGAGAAGCCATTGAAAGTGGTGAAGAAAGAAACACCCCTAAATTCTTAACCACCGTCCCTGGCAGGGGAAAATCAGCCAGTTCTGAAGGCCAGAAAGAGGGAGTCTAAAGTGTTGTGTTAGGGGGAGATCCAACCACCAGAACCTCCGTCTTGTCCCCGTTTGTTATGTGACACTGGCACTGGCCCGTTTAAGGGGAAAGTGAAAGTAGAGACTGGAAAGGGAGGGGCGGGAGGAAGGGGAGGGGACAACGGAAAGCAAGTTAGTTAGAGGATAGCAATAAAGAAGATAAGACGTAGCTGGTGTCCCTGCTTCATTGAGTGTATGGGCCCAGGCCACTCCATAACAACTGGCGACGAGCGACTGCACCCGGCCCGGAGGAGGCAGACAGTGGTGAAGAACCCAGCCACAGAGCGGCGGTCGGCAGAGGCGACACGCAGCAAGCCATCGGTTGGAGTAGAAGAAGCCCTGCAGACTGGTCCCGGGACATCCGGAATCCAAGAGGAGCCATCCGAAGTACAGAAGAGGCCCTGTGGTGCTGCTTGTGCGGAGGACCAGCTGCGAAGAAGCGGATGAGCCCCAAGACATCCGGAGCCCAGGAGAAGCGGTCCGGAAGGCAGGAGAAGCCCTGCAGCAGCAACGAGCCAGCATCATGGAGCCCAGCGGCGAGAAGCGTCTGCGGCGTGGGGAAGGAGGAACCACGTGGAGGATCGGGAAACGCTGGATAACGTTCCAGAAGAGGTATGGAGACAGCCCAAGGGGCGGGGTTAAGCGGGAGAACATGCTGCCAGGACATGATACGCACCTGCATTATGAAACCACTTGAAAGCGAGGATTACTGGCACACAAGCCTCCAGGCAAGGACAATCCAGTGGCCCACAAGACCACTAGAAAGCGAGGACTACCTGAGAGCCCACAAGGAAAGGACATCCCATAAGCCCAAAGACCCACTAGAAAGCGAGGACAACCGACAAATAACCCACAGGAAAGGGCAATCCCAGGCCCAAATAGACACTAGAAAGCAAGGATTTTCCACGCGGGAAAAGCAAGAGACAAAAGGAGGCTTGCAGGAAGTGAGGCCAGGCCTTCCCGCCCACAGCCAGCGCACAAGCACATGTCCAGAGGTCAAAGATCAACAAAGACTGAACCAACACAAAAATGTCCCAGTCGGGAGGCGCTGTAGCAGATGGGGCCGTACAAGCCACAGCAGGGGTAACGCCCACAAATCCAGTATCATACCAGCGCCACCCAAACCTGTTCACGCTCGAGCCTCAAGAAAACCAAGGCCAGAGATGGCAAGAAGGGATGGACGAATTTGAAGAGTTCATGAGTGCCGTAGGCAATCAAGATGCACCCAACAAGCTAGACATCTTTACCAATCTAGTAGGAAGGACATCAAAAGTGTCATCAAAACCATTCCAGCCCAAGCGAGAACCACATACGTGCTACTCATCACCGCAATCAATGGCTGCTTAGTGGTTCTACCGAACAGAGACTATGAACGGTACATCTTCAACCAGTGTACCCAAGCGCCCCACGAAACAATAGGACAGTTCATCTTACGCCTTCAGAGGATAAATAACATACTGTGGCTTTGCGAATTTCAACGATGATGAGGCCATCCGGCTAAGGGTGATTGAAGGAGGTCTGTCCTCTTAGTTCAGGAAGCACCTGTTGAAGAAACCCCTTCCCCTGTCGGAGATAGCAGAACTGTCAAGGGTTTATGAACGTGTCGACGTCCAAGCTGCAAACATTGAGAACCCCAGGAAATTAGACACGGTAGCCGCCATCACCAACAATCCACCAGGACAGTCACGCCAATTTGGCACCTCGTTCCGCCAAGACAACTGGAACTCGGCCCGGCGGACCCAGCCCTAGAGGCAGTGCTACTGCTGCGGGTTTGAGTTACCCCACAAAGGACAGTGCCCGGCAATCGGCAAGATGTGCATGCGGTGTGGCCAGTTAATCATTTCCAAAGCACGTGCCGAGAAATAACACCACAACTGCAGGCCTACAGGCCGCCAGCTCAGCCAATACAACACAGGAGATACGAACAGTCAAGACCATTCGTTGAGAAGAACAACCCCACCAGAAACACAACGCACCCAGGATTCATCCGAGTAGTGGAAAACCTGCAAATGGAACCGGCGGGTGACACGTGCAACAGCCAGGGACACTTCCAAAACATGCAACCCATCCCGGATGAAGACCTGAGAAGAGAATTCATCGCTGGAGACCCATACGAGAACCCTCCCATCAAAAATGAAACCCCAGGGAAGGAGCAGTACCAGGAATATGACCGGTACAGTAGAGAATATGCCCGGCTATGACCGGTACAGTAGAGAATACGTCTGGCTCATATCCGACTCATCTGATGACAGCACAGCACCCCGAGTAATGGTGCACACCGTTCCTCATTGACACCGGAGCCACAGTTAACGTAATGAATAAGAGAACGTATAATGCGCTGGCCAGGACATATCCATTACGACCATCTCAGGATCAGATTTTCCAATAGGGCGTGACCCTACCCCTAACGTCCAAGGGCCAATTTCTATGCCATTTAGTACACAGTGGACGGCGAGTACCAGTCACAATCCACGTCATCCATAGCCCAGTGACTGGGAGATGCCTCCTAAGCTACAAGCCAGCCAGTGCCCTCCACCTCATAGACATCCAGTACGACCAGTTAGAGACAATCCAAGAGTTTCCACCAATGACACAGTCTGTATGCACCATATCCCACAAGGCGCTTGACCTGGAAACCTTAAGCGTCACGTTTCCCAACCTATTCAGGGGTGCCGGCATGTTAAAGGACACCATGATCAAGCTGCATATTGACCCCTCAGTACGACCGGTACCACAACACCCCAGAAGGATAGGGTTCCACCTACAGGCCAAAGTGATGCACAAACTACAGCTACTACTCGACAACATCATTGAGAAAGCAGAAGGGCCCACCCCATGGCCCCCCACCCCGGTAGTCGTCCCCAAGGCTGACGGACGCCTTTGCCTCTGCGTCGACATGAGGATCCCCAATACAGCAATCCAAAGGGAGAGACACCCGGGGCCCAATGTCGAGGACATGCTGGTGAGACTCAACCAAGCCACCCGGTTCTCAAACGTGACAGTGGCACCGGCCCCTTTAAGGGGAAAGTGAAAGTAGAGAATGGAAAGGGAGGGGCGGGAGGAGGGGAGGGGACGGAATGCAAGTTAGTTAGAGGATAGCAATAAAGAAGGTAAGACGTAGCTGGTGTCCGTGCTTAATTGAGTGTATGGACCCAGGCCACTCCATAACACTGTTCAACTTGTATGGGAGGAAAGGTCTCCGAGACCCCCCTCCCCTCCATTCTCACCAACTTGCAGAGTATGATTCGTCCAGCCGCCACCCATTCAACTGTGGCCAGGGATGTGGGATGACTGCGGGACGACCCATATGGATGCAAAACGCAGCCAGAAGGCTGATCCCAATCTCCATGTTGTGCCACACTCAGACTCCATTTTGTACATGACAAGCTAGGCCCCATGGGCACAGGCAGCCTGCAGGGCTGCAGCTCTCCCCTCAAGATCGTGCGCAGCGGGACAGTCACTTCCCTCACCCTCCTCCCCTCTGTGCCACTGCGGCGGGCCTGCTCTCACGGGAGACTAGGCGCGAACAAGCTACAAGACAAACAGTTTATCTTTCACCTTCCGCTGTCCATCAATGACCTGCAAATGAGCGGGAGGAAGCTCGGGCTTGAGGAAAACAAGTCATCTCCACAAACATGTCCTATCCTCTTGCAGACCCTACATTTATGACATATGCATTGGATAACCCCCCAACCACGCTCTTCTTTTGGAGTAACAGATACATACCCCACGCCTGTGTTCCAGTCTGTTCCCCCACACTGTTAGTCCCTCTGTAAAGGCCGTAAATCCCCTCTTGCAGCTGTGTATTAAGGGGCTGATTATATGAAACGAAACAAGATCTTTACCTATTTTACCGTGCATAAAGCTATCGGGTATATGTCTAGGCCCTATCCTGTTGGGTGAATCGTATCCTTTACCAAACACCCACACTGATATAGGATATGTTAATTCATTTATTCGATATGATGAAAGGTACACGACCCAGATGCTCAATAGTTTCCCAATATTATGTATGTTCACAAACATGTCCAATTATCATATGTTTCTAAATGTGTATAATGCAAGCTGTAAAGCCGCAAGGCTATTGTAAATAGATTTATTTCATAACATGATACTCATGGTAAACATAAAAGTGTAACCCATATTATAATCAAAGCTCACATTTTATTTGGTGTACCTGTAATCACACTGACCTACTTCTACCTCATCCCAATGATTTGCAAGTAACCCTGCAAAGTGAACAAGACCCAGTTCAGCAGGCCACAGGGCCTTCTCTCCCCTCTCCTGCAGTGCCGCACACTCAGCCCCCGCCATCCTCCTCCTCTCGCTGAGCTGGTGACTGAAGGCTTTCGTTTCACTGATGCTACAAATGTAACCTCTCACCCTCCCGCTGAGCCCGCATCAAGCATCCACTCTCCCACCAGCCCCGACTCATGATGTCACCATGCACTCGCCTTGCACCCCCAGACTATAGTTAAAGAAATATGAGCAACAAACCCCTCACCCCAATGCCTTTTGAAGCAACGCTTAAATGCCCTTCCTCAATGCACCACCTCAGCTCACCTTAGACCCTCGACCTCATGTGTGGCATTATATTCTCCTCACGATAACAGACACTAAATAATTACCTGGTGAGGTCCAACGGGATGGGTGATGAATGTGACATTATAATCTTGTGACTAGGTTAGGCACCTGGACTCATGTTGTCTCACTTTTATTGTCCAGGTCAAAATGTCTAGGGATATAATTCTTGTATGCCAATATGAATAGATGACTGTAAGAGTATGTGCGGCCAAAAGGGCAAGAACGCTATGTAGAATAAATTGTAACAGCTCAAGACATCATCTGACCCAGTGCTCCACCTCGACAGCCCAGCACTGGCACCAAGTGGACCTCTGCCAATCCCAGAGCACCGGACCTACAGAATACATAGGGCCTCATTACGACCCTGACGCTAAAGGTGATGGGGAGGGTGTTCGGCGTGGGGCAGGTGGAGGAGGTTGGAGGCTGCTGGGAGGCTCGGTGGCCTCAGCATGGATATGATGGCGCTAGGCAGTAATGATGCCGGCAGGTATCTTGACAGGGGAAGTAGGGGCAGGAGGACTTCTAGTCGGGTGCCTCTCCAAGATACATCTGGAGATTACATGAGAGTGTGGTTTGTCGGAAGGTGAATAGCTCTTTGGTGGCAGTGGGTTTAGAAAAGGACCACACGTGCCTCTTACCTGAAAGCAGCGCAGGGCTTCATGATGTGGGTATGTGCAGCAGCCGAAGGGGCCAGTTGGGCAGTCAGAGCACTCCTAGACTTGTTTTCACAGGAAGCCAGAGGCAGACAGGGGCTGCAGCCTTAAATCAGGACCTTAATGCAGGGACCGGCTACGCCTACTGGCTAGATGCCGATCTACCATTTGTTGTGGTGCTCACCCAATCGGGACGCAGAGGACTGCCCGGTACTGCTGCTGGGGCAGATGGAGGCAGGCAAGGTGGAGTGTTGCTGCTGTGGCCATCTTTATGTGGATCATCTGGGTCCCAAGATGTAGGTGCCGATGCGGGTCGAGGGTGGACGAGGGGACAGCAGAGGGAGTTGTTGTTGTGATTAACTTTGCATTCATCTGGTGCAAGTGACTATAATCTTGAGATGAATGCAGGGCTTAGAATGTTTATCTATGAGTGTGTTCCAGGTTTCTCAGTTGCAAGGATGTAAGCCCTGAGAGAGGATGCCAGAGGGTGTCCTATGTCCCCTTTCACTTACCTGACTCTAAGAACTGTATTTGATGTACCTGAACTGAAGTAAATAAGTTAACAGTTCACTGGAGTGTCAGAGTCATTTATGGCCGGACCCTGAATTCAACACTGGCGATGAGGATAAAGCTGGCTGTGCTGGGGGGACAGCACCAAAGGGAGACACCCACCGCCCCCCCTAAGAGAAGTGATCATCTCTCAGGTAAGAGCGCTGAATGGCTGTGAGGCGCTGCAGGCACAGTGAGGGCAAGCGTGGCCCAGACAGAGGTGCTACAGAGGCAGAGGCGCAAGAAAGGCCCAGACAGAGGCGCTGCGAAGGCACTGGAATCAGAGAGCAGCCATGGCTGTCAACAGGTGCTGCTAGGGCAGTGAGGCGCTGCATGGGGCAGTGAAGGAGCGCTGCATGAGGCAGTGAAGAGTTGCTGCATAAGGGGTGCTGCAGAGACAGCAAGGCGCTGTATGGCACAGTGAGGTGCAGTGAAGAGGTGCTGCAGAGGCAGTGAGGTGCTGTATGAGGCAGTGAAGAGGTGCTGCGAGGGTAGTGAGGAGCTGCAACAGGCAGTGAAGAGGCGCTCCAGAGGCAGTGAGGTGCTGCATGAAGCAGTGAGGTGCTGCATGGGGCAGTGAAGGAGCGCTGCATGAGGCAATGAAGAGGTGCTGCGAGGGCAGTGAGGTGCTGCAACAGGCAGTGAAGAGGTGCTGCATGAGGCAGTGAAGTGATGCTACAAGGGCAGTGAGGTGCTGCAAGATGCAGTGAAGAGTCGCTGCATAAGAGGTGCTACAGAGGCAGCAAGGCGCTGTATGGCACAGTGAGGTGCTGCAAATGTGAAGAGGCACTGCAGATGTGAAGAGGTGTGACGAGGCGCTTTGCTGAAGTGAAGAGGCACTTTAGTAAGGGCAAGTGAGCCCCTATGTGATGTGCTGCAGTGTAGTGTACAGTGAGGGACTACAAGAGGCTGTCAAGAGGCGTTGCAGAGTAAAAGTAATTGGACAGGAGGTCCAAGGGAGCTGCTTAAAAGTGCCAGTGGAAAGTCAAGAGGTCCATTGGTTAGAATGGCAGAGGCTGGAGTCACAAGGAAGCGCTACGGGTAGCTGTGAGGAGATGCAGTGGACTGGAGCTCAATGTAGCGCTACAGGTGCTGTGAGGAGCTGAAAATTAAAGTGACTTTGCTTAAAGTTTAAATGAGAAAATCTGTGCCAGGGAGTCACGTAGATGAACATTGCTGTGGTTAATGGGAGAAAGGTGCAATGGAAGTACCTTTGTTATGTGGCTGGATTACAGAAGGGGCTGGCAGAAGTCCACGGCTTTGAGTTGGGCGTGTTCCAGAAAAGTTTGTTGAAGCTGGGAGCTCCGCTCTCATGAGTGTCTCAGCCTGAATGATGACATCATTCAGAATACACTGGGTGATGGCGATGACTACAGCGGAGTGAAGGCGTCACTAGTAACAGCGTTTGCTTCTTTGGAACGTTGAAGTGAGGATCTATAAAGGAAAAGGGAACCCAGCTACATGTCGAGTCGTCATGACGTGGCATCTGCATGTGATTAGGTTCTGTTCTTTGATGATACGTGCCGAGGCGAAGCGCCTTGCTGGGCCAGATGATGCTGTTTTGTTGGGACAAAAAGGAGCCGGAAGAGGAATGCCGTGGAGCACTAGCGGTTGTGGCTAGCAATGCGGAGGAAGCCAGCAAAGGTATTGGGGAAAGTTTAAGTCAGTGGGCCTCATTACAACCCTGGTGTTAAGGGGTTAACGGCACCGTAAAAGGCTGCGGCGCCGTTAAACCCTTAACGCTTGCTTTTTGCAGGCATTAAAGTCCAACCTGCTAAGGGACCTTGGTGCTAATTACGGCACCGTAATTTACGGTGCCGTAATTAGCGCCTTCCCCATTCCCATTGAGCCCTATGGGCCAAAAATGGGAATGGGGAAGGGGCCATGGAGAATGGGGATTTACCGCCCCGCCAACCTTGGAATGGGGCGGTAAATCCGCCATCCACCATGGCGGAATCTGGCATGGACCATGGTGCTAATAGCACCATGGTCCAACGCCAGGGTTGTAATGAGGCCCAGTGACTTGTGTTCTGTATTGGTACTGCATTTCCACAAGAATGACAGTTGGGGCAGTGATCTCCGTTCCTGAAGATTTTTGCTGCAGATGCCAAGGGATATGTTTCATGGAAAGGGGGTGCATAATTTAATTTTGATGGAAATGTTGTTGCACTATTGATGTCTGGAGTTAACATCCAATAATGCATATCTGTGATGATGAGGCCTATTAATGTTTTCTTAATTGGTGGTTGCATGTCTGTTTTGGGAACCGACCAGGAGGGTGATGTATGGTTTATCACCATCTGGTGGTAGGCTCTAGTGTTCATTGTGGTTGGGCCACACTTCAGGTTTGGTGAGTCATGCTATTGCCATATGGGTGAAATTTGCTAAAGAAGTTCAATACAAGTGTTTGAGTAACTTAACCATGCATTTCTCCACATGATCTTACCATTAAGACTCTGCAGGCTTAAAGTGTGGTATTGTGATGCAATGTTTATTGTTGGTGCGGGACTCATACTTGTGAGTTTTGCAGGGGCTGACATTTACTGTCTAAGGTTGGGGACTAGTGGTCCTTAGTTCGTTGTGCTGTGACACAAATTCGGTGGGACATGGTACTCGAGTAGTTGGCTGTGGTAGTACACAGTTTTGTGGTGAACTAGGTAGTTCCTGGTTATGTGGTGTCTTTGTATTTGGCATATGTGGTCAGACATGTGTGCGGACATTTGTGTGAGTCTGGCTGGTTTGTTGTTTGATGTGCATGATCCAATGTTCACAGTAGATATGCATGACTGTGTATCCTAACCTAACATTTATGTCCACAGGTACACTCCAAGATCAACCCTGCAAGTTTAAACTATGGACTCTTATCTGGCGTTTTTGTTTTACTGTTAACCATGTTTATACTAAATTCGTTGTTCCGGGTGTTGTGGAGTAGGATTGTGTGTGGGTTCAGTGTGCAAGTCTGAGTGGATAGCATAGCATCATGTTGGATCAAAGGGTGCAATTTATGTGCTCTCTTCATGGTTTAAGTCAAGTTGTTTGACAAATTGGTGTCAAGGTTGTGTGGTACCAGTGGTGCCAACGTGACAGACTTAATCTCAGAGTGTGTGTGATAGGGTACAATTGGTGTTCTCTCATGTAGTGAGGTCGAGTTGTGTGAGGTAATGGTCTCTACTTTGGTGTGTTATCAGTGGCGCCAATGTGACTAGAATTTACAGTATTTATTCTCAGTGGGTGTGTTAGGCTAGGTGCTATAATGTTTATGCAAGTTCATGCAAGTGGATTTCTGGTGGAGTGTTGTTGGTTTGATGTTGGTTGATTTTGGGGTTGACATTGGTTGAGGGCTGTCCCCCCTTTTTGAAGTTTGGTGGTATTGGCCTACCACGTAAAGGTTGTTGGGTTCAGTGTATTCAGTACAATGTTTGCCAATGATTACTGGTAGGAATGTTGTGTCTAACAACTTTTCTTCCACAGGTGACTTTAAAGTTTAAAAGTGCCGATTTCATGTGGAGATAAAACGTTTTTGCAGCATGCAATTGGCATTTTAGTTATGTTAGATTAAGATAGGAATTAGCTGTCATGAGAGGTCTATAGTATCGAAATTTTGAGCATGAGTGCAAGAGGCCGTAGCAGTACGTTTTGAGAATAGAGTGCGAGCTGGCCACAGTTTTAAGTCGTGGCCTTTATCAGGGATGCATTTAGCGAAATGGATGTTTGTGAGTTTAACACTAAAAAAATAAAAAAATGTTTAGCTGTTCCATGTAGGTAGATTAATATGTTCTCTCCACAGGTCGACTGTAAAGCTTAAAAGTTGGTGCACTATTTAGTTTTTGCTTTGACACACGTGTGATGTTGGATGAGTGTCAAAACAAGTGTTTTTGGGAACTGGTTCTTTAACCCTACATTTTCCCACAGGCACATTATCAGTATGGGCCCTGTAGGCTCGAATTTTGGACATTGATTGGGCGTTTCTTTTACTTGGTTACCATGTTCAATGCTCAACTGGCCTATATGTATGTGGGGAATGGTGGTTGTTGACTCAGGTGCAATGTCAATGTTATAGTGTTTAACCCTTGCAAGAACAGTGTGGTTTTAAATTCAGCTAGAACGATGTGATATATATGGCAATGCAAATGTAAACTACTTATTGGTGATGTAGTAGGAGTAGGGAATGGTGCTGTGCATGGATTTCTAAGATCTAAGTGTATGAGGTGTAGCTTCAGTGGATGTGGTGTGAAGGGAGTGAGATGAGATATTAGTGTTATGAGTGTTGATTATTTCTTCATTAGAGTTATTAAGTTGATAACAGTGTTCATCATTAGCTGTTCCATGTAGGTAGATTAATATGTTCTCTCCACAGGTGGACTTTTAATTTTATTCCACAGATGGACATTAATGTTAATAGATTTTTGAAGTGGTGACAAGGGGCCTCATTACACGGAAGGCGGTAAGGGTTAACGGTCATCGGTAATGCTACCGGTGACCGTTAACCCTTACCGTCTTACTACGAGTTCCCTTTGCGGGACCCGACTTTAACGGCTGGTTTTACCAGCCATTAAAGTAGGGTGCTACAAAGGGACCTTGGTGCTAATTACGGTACCGCAATTTGCGGCACCGTAATTAGCGCCTTCCCCATTCCCATTATGCCCTAGGGGGCAAAAATGGGAATGGGGAAGGGCCTTGGTGAATGGGGAATTACTGCCCCGCTCACCTTGGAGTAGGGCGGTAATTCCGCCATCCGCCATCCACCAAGGCGGACACGGTAAAATACTGGCAGCAACTATGGCGCTAAAAGCGCCATGGTTACCGCCTACCATGTAATGAGGCCCAAGGTCTAAACTTTTTGGAGTTGTTTTGGTTATTGTGAAATGCTTTGATTAATCTTTTGCCTTTTCAGGTGGGTCCTTACTGGACGAATCTTTTGATGAAATGTTGATCTTGTCACTCATATTTTACTGCTGTTGTTGTCCTTATAGGGGGAAGATGTGTTGTGATTAACTTTGCATTCATCTGGTGCAAGTGACTATAATCTTGAGATGAATGCAGGGCTTAGAATGTTTATCTATGAGTGTGTTCCAGGTTTCTCAGTTGCAAGGATGTGAGCCCTGAGAGAGGATGCCGGTGGGTGTCCTTTGTCCCCTTTCACTTACCTGACTCTAAGAACTGTATTTCATGTACCTGAACTGAAGTAAATAAGTTAACAGTCCAGTGTCAGTGTCAGAGTCATTTATGCCCGGACCCTGAATCCGGCTACGCCTACTGGCTAGATGCCGATCTACCATTTGTTGTGGTGCTCACCCAATGGGGACGCAGAGGACTGCCCGGTGCTGCTGCTGGGGCAGATGGAGGCAGGCAAGGTGGAGTGTCGCTGCTGTGGCCATCTTAATGTGGATCTGGGTCCCCAGATTTAGGTGCAGGTGAGGGTCGAGGCTGCCATCCACTCCCCATTCCTCACTTCTCTCCCTTTCTCCTGCCCTCCCTCACTCTTCATTTCTCTCACTCTTTAGTCCTCCATTATTTCCCATTCTCTTTACTCCTGAATCCCTGCTCTCTACGTTCCCTACCTTTAATCATCCTTAACCTGCATTCCCAAGTTTGTCCCTCATTAACTAATGCCCCATTCTCCTGCCTCGTTCATTCTCTTTACACATTCACCTTTTTCACCTCACCTGGCTCTGTTCAATCACATTATCTCCTGTCTTCCCTCACTCTCAATCTCTCCCTCAAGCGTCTGCCCTCCTTCATTCTCCACTCTCCTGTTTCATCAGTGTTCATGTCACCTGCTCCTTCTCTACTTTTCTCCCTCACTATCCCTCCCTTATGTCCTCTCTATTTCCATTCACTGCCCTGCAGCAGGACACTATGGAGCCGGAGGGGATATGGAAGTGGTGGGTTGGCGTTAAAGGGACTTTCAAGTGCCACAAGCAGCACCCATTAAACAAGTAACCCCTAGTATGCTTTGAGATTGAAAGGTGAACTCCTTTAAGTCTGTGATAATGCCATTTCAAGTGTGTGAGGTAAGAACACCAACCGGGACATGCACAAAATGGCTTTGCATGCTGTAGGAATGATCCTGTGATATCACCTCCTGCAATGCCCCTTCTCATTACCCATGGGCTTGAACTCTATAATTCCCAACATTAGCTGCAGGCGTGATCATTCACAGTTAGAGTCAGACCCCAAAACACAGAAAACTAAAAAACACAACTCTAAAAAATGCTGCATTTATCCCAAAAGTTAATCATTGTGCAACTGCGCCCGCTCTGCACGGCGCCAGGGAATCCTCACCTCACATGAGCCCTGCCCGGGCATCACCCCGCGCTCTTGGATGCATTGCCCCCCCCCCCCTGCGTAGATTAAGGAACACGAGGCTGCAATCACTAGAACATGCGCAGTCACCTCATAGCTGTAATGCGCATGCGCAAATCATGGGACACACTCACCGGAACACGAGAAAGATAGCCATAGAACATGTGCAAAATCAGCCCTTCACACTGTACTACGAGTGCGCAAATCAAGGGATACACCAGCTAAACACGCGGCTTCAACTACTAGGACATGCGCAGACACCTCACGTCTCTACTGCGGCTGCGCAGATCAAGGGGCACGGCCACCGGAACAAGAGGTTTGCATCACTAGGACATGCGCAGACACCTTGCAGCTCTACTGCGACTGCGCAGATCAAGGGACACGGCCACCGGAACAAGAGGTTTGCATCACTAGGACATGCGCAGACACCTCGCGGCTCTACTGCGACTGCGCAGATCAAGGGACACGGCCACCGAAACAAGAGGCTTGCATCACTGGGACATGCGCAGACACCTCGCGGCTCTACTGCGACTGCGCAGATGAAGGGGCGACGTACCAGTTACGGATCAGTAGGGCATGCGCACCACCTAGCAATGTAATGTGGCTGCAGAATGAGTGGCACTTGCGCAGGGACATGTGTCACTGCATGGATGAGAGCAGATTTTGTGCATTAAAAAAATGTTGGGTTTAAAAGCAATTGTACCACCAAACAGGAACGATCGAGTGACGAAATATACGTTCTGGTGCAGCTGCGAGGGAGGTTTCTACACAGAAGCGGCCTAACAGGAGTTTCCCACAGGCGGGAGAAAGTACAAAGTTACAATATTTTTTATTGTCTCCTGCCAAAATCAGGAGGGTTGGCACCTGCTCAAACAGCCCAAAAGCCTCACGGGGATCTACCTTTTATCATTCTGCTTTAAGCCTTGAAAGGAAATCAGGAACTGTTATCCTGGCTCAAAGTGTGTTTTGGTGCAAAAACAGTGCCAGATAAAAAAAAACCCAGGGTGGAATTGAAGCACTATTTTGGGCACTTCCGGCTGCCAGGCAAGACCTGCTCAAACAGCTGAAACCCACAGAGGGTCCAGGTTTTCAATGTAATGCTTCATTCCTTCAAAGAAAGTCATGCTTTTTTCGCCAGGTTCTATGTGAAAACGTAGCCTGGGAAAAAGTCACCAGGTAGGCGATTTATTTTCCCTGCACCCCTAAAAACCTTCTCCCACATAATCTGGGACGGGTTATTTACTATTCTAACTCCAGTCCTAGAATATTTGGGGAAAGTGCTTGATCTTCTTGGGAGTGCAAATCTGGGGAAAATTTTCCCCCTGGCGAATTGTTTTCCCAGGAGAATTTGTCACTGGATACCATCTTATTATGGTGAAAACACAGTACAGTAAGTCTTATTAGACTATAAAGCAGGTTTGGCAGTATTCAGGTGGTAAATCTGTCAGAGTAAAGGCAAATGGGATTACCGTTACACCATTTGATCTGACGATTTACCGCCGGTTTACAAGTGGTGGTAGGCGGGTAAGCCCCCATTTTTTGGAGTCAGTACGACTCCATGGGGATTTTGGCAGAATTACCGCTGGCAGTAATTTTGTTCATTTTTGGCTGTAAGGTGATTTACCTCCAGCATTTTGCCAGATGAAAATCCTCCACCTCACCGCCAAAACTATAGTACAGTTTTGCGGTAAATCGTCAGTGACGGAATTACTGCCATTTTTTTTTACAACACCGCTGTACTTGTAATGAGGCCCAATGTTCTTCATAATGATAGTTCAAAGTCCCTCACACTTTGCAATCATGTAATGGCACTTGCATCAAGCATCACATGACCCAGTAATGCTTCAACAATTGCATTACATATCAATGGACAAGTAATGGCATGCACATCAACACCCACACTAACCAGTAATGGAAATGCAGGACATGTAATGACACATGCATCAACACTCACATTACTGGGTAATGGACATGCAGGTCATGTAATGGTACATGCATCAACACTCACACCAACCAGTAATGGACACGCAGGAAGAGTAATGGCACATGCGTTAACACTCACATTACTGGGTAATGGACATACAGGATGTCTAATGGTCACATTACCCAGCAATTGACATGCAGGGCGTGTAATGGCACATGCAGGACATGTAAACCATGAAGATAAACACTCCCATTACACAGTAATGGACGTGCAGGACGTGTAATGGCACGTGCAGGACATGTAATGGCATGAACATTTCAGTGATAGATTGAAACCGGTTCTGAAACTAGAGGGTGCAAAGGAGAATTACAACCCTGGTACTGGGCTGAGTACAATGAAAAACAACAAAAGGTGTCCACAGACTGTGGAACACTTCCATCCCCGCACTCCTGGTAATACTGTATAACAGTCAATTCTTCTGAATGTGTTAGCCAGTTTATGGATGGTCCTCTAGGGGACCAGAATTGTTTCAAGAATTTTATGAATGACATTCAAGGTAACCATCATCATTCACCTGGTGAAAGTCAGGGTTGGACAGTCCAAGCTGTTCAAGTATATTTCGTGGAATGGGGCACACAATTTGCTTTCTCACATAAGCGCGAAGCTCCCATATTTTGTATCCAGCCCTCTCATTGCCATGACCAAGACCACACCTATACGCTCTCTCGAGTTCCAATTCGGATACTACCTCTAGTGCTTGGAGCATAGCACAGGGGCAACGTGTGTGCTTTGGAAGCAAGACAGTGCTGAACAACATGGGTGTGATACCCTGTCATGCTATTTGAGGCTGAACTCGGCATGAAGTGAGATGCAAAAGCCCAATTTAAATATATATATTTTTAGTTTTAACGAGTTCCATGTATATTTAGTTTTTTTATTGGAACAAATTATTATCTTGGTTTTGGTGTTTATGATCAGATGTTTTTATTAGCATAATGGCTGAGAGCATTTAGGGAAGTTTAAAGACCTCGCTCTGTGTGACCGTACAGCACTATATCATCTGCGTCAGCTTTCCAGCCCACATAAGTGTACAGTTTTATCCTTTTTAAATTCTGTGTGTAGTCGGGACAGATAGACAGTTGACAGGAAAGGAGCCAGTATGCACCTGTGTTTCAAGCCCTTTCCCATCTCAATACCCTGAGTGAAATTACCCACCGTGTCTATCTGTACTTTAACGGTGGTATCTGTAGGTAGAATGTGCTAATTTCAAGTTTCGTCTAGTCCTCCTCTACCGAGCTTGCTCTAGAAGCAGTCGCGACAAATCGCGTTGTAAGCCACAGTAAAGTCTACAAATACCATGAAAATTGGTGGACTTTCTTTGAGCGATGCTGTTTTAGTTAGGAATATGTGACCAATCCAGGGAATTCGTCTTTTCTCCCCAAGGGGGAGTTATCCCCTTTGCTATTAGGGAGATGAACCCGTTAAGCCTATCAACCCAGGGGAGAAAGCAAGCAGGATCTCACTGGGGGTTACCCCCTCCCCTTTAGAGGACAGGCAATCCCTAGAATCCCTAGATAGGATCTACTTTATCCTCCCTTGTCCCCAGGGACTAGCAGCTGTATTGGTTATGTGGGAGTTAACCTCTGTGATAACTGGCAACTGTATACACGACTGGCTGGTGTGCTTTCAGACCCTTTCAGGCACCTTCCACACCCAAAGAGAGAGACTGAAGAACTGACATGCACCCTTGTTGCTGGGAAAATAAAGCTCCAATCAGCTTTGAGGGAATAGAGGAGAACCGCTCGCAGAGCAGAACATGCTGGGAAACCTCCTCCTGGGAAGTGTGGCAGGAGACAGGAAGCACACGCCCAGCGTGCTGAACACCAAGGTGTGGACAAGTGCACAGAATGCATGCCAGCCCTGCTGGGAGATAGACTAGAACGGCTCAGTCCCAGAGAGCCTCCAGCGGAGTAGGGTGTGCGAGCGGGAACAAAACAGCTGCAAAGTGAAACAAATGGGGAGCCTGAAGAACAACAGAGGGAAGAGAGCCAGGGCTTAAAACCATGCAAAACCCAAAGAGAAAGTAGGGGAAGAGAAGCCATGTTGCCCTCCTGGAATGCTCGCCCGAAGGAGCACCGTTCAGAAACAGAAGTTACGTGATTGCTCCAGGGAACCGTGTGGTGGGCTGAAAGGCCCCAGGAGATCCCTGGGCGGGGTGAAAGAAATCATACCATAAGGCGGCGTGAGAGACTGACCCCAAGTAGGGGTGAAAGACAGATCAGAAGGCGGAGTTAAAGAAAGCAAGCTCAAAGGTGGGTTAAAAGAAACCAAACCCCAAGGTGGGGTGAGTGACAGTCCCCTAGATGGGTGATGAACCCTAGACCCCAGGATGGAAAAAAGAAAGGAGATAACTAATTGGAGAGCGTACAGCAAGTTTCTATGCCCCATCCTACCAGGTAGGATATCTTGAGACTGCAACTCTCCTCCCCCTCTCCCACAACACTTTCACACAGACAGTATGCTCTGGGGAAAGACAGACTCACACCTGGCATTACATTGGACATGTCCCACTAATCTGGTCAGGCAAAGTCAGGTAATTGACTTTAATCACATACATCTGATATCCATTAGCTCTCCCCACACAAACACACTCTGAGCAAGGTAGAACACGAGAAGGAGCAGAACTTCCGGGGCAAAGGAGAAATGACTGGAGCAGAGCGACCGATCGAGGGACTAGAGCAAAGGGTAAAGAAAATCCTGAAGTTCCCTGCAGGAGGTTGTTGCCTATGGGAGGCCGTGAAGGAACACAGAGAAAGCCAACTCGCACACAAGTAAAAGATTGCATTGTGTTTCAAGTGCGCCAGCGACCCTCTCAGTTGAATGACAGAGTTGGGGCGGTGAGGCCAAGCCTGTTGTATTAACCTGACTCGTGAATTAAAACCTTAAAGACAAGAAAGGCATGCACGCAGCAGGTGAGTTGGTGAGTGGCATGAAAGGCCGGTGTGTGCTGTAGAGAGTTTGAAATTGCAACAGTATTTCTCACAATTGAAGGCTGCACGTGTGTGGATGAGACGCGAAGGAAGGCAGATCTGTGGTGAACTTTAAATTACCGATAACTGTGAAGCCAGTGATACAGAGTAGCTGAGTGTTCTGGCGAAATGAAGTAGCCCACTCGAAAGTCTCAGTGAAAGGTGAAATGTTTTTGTTATAATGCAATCAAGTGAATGAACTTTAAAATGAGTAATGGTCAAGATTAGCCCCGGCAAAAGGGGAAGTGAAAAGCTGAATATTGAACTTGTGTGCTTATGGTACCAAACTACCCAGACCAAGAGACACAAGGGCAAATAACACCAGAGTGTGAGCTGATGGGAAAGTCAGAGTGGTCCTGCAGAAGTCGATAGTAAAAGCCTCGCACATTCAAAGGTCTTCGACATCAGGAAAAGGTCTGAGCCCGACTGAGGGAGACCGGAAGAGTGCTAAGTTAGGGGAAGGAAACCCCTAACGAATATGAATAAAGCTTGGGGAAGGGAACCCCTGCAAGTGCTGTCATTGCGAGGTCCGAGCCCGACTGAGGGAGATCTACGTTGAATCAGGTACTTTTTGGTTGAAAGGTCCGAGTCTGATCGAGGGAGACCTGCGTGAACTTTTGTTGAACTGTTAAAGAACTTCTGAAAGCTGAAATTAGTGACTTTAAGGTGGAAAGCCAGACGGGCCTCAATCCATGTTTTGAACTGCCTTTATTTTGAGAACCTGAGCCAGAGTGTGCTATCCTGTCTATGGGGGATGCCTTATTCCAGGCTGTCCAACGTGTGGAGGAGAGCTGACTCAGCCACTTTGATTCTTTATGGTGTAACACTGACTTTTTGTTGCCTACACATTCCCCTTTACACACGTTTTATATAAGAGATAGGGCAGGTCCTCTTCTGTCAGTGTCATACTTGTGATACCGTGCTTCCTTTACATATGGTGTTAGAAGTAGGATCTGACTCAATTGATAAAAGTTAAAAACCAATGCTAGTAATTATTAACCCACCTGGAGAGGAAGTCCTTAATTCCGATCAAATATCCACCACTAAGAAGGCATGGTTCTCCCAACTCCAAATCCTGGTTAGTCAACAGGATTTTTGTTTTCAAAATCCAGGTGCTATGATACCCTTCCAGTCTCCCACTATCAAATACAACAATGGGACTTATAGTCTTAAAAATAAGACCCTCCCACATTTTCATTAGACGTAACGCCCTAAACCCACCTTTTCCCTAAACATTTGTGTTCGGTGCCCAGTCCCCATCCGGTTCCTGGTCGATCCGACTTAGAGATCAATACACCAGGATTTTAACCTTCATCAGAATTAAACTCGGTCAAATGACTTTGAAACCTTCTCTGTAGAAGTTGTGACCCTTTTCTTCTCCAAGCCAGAAAACAATAGGGAGGGAACCCTTACCCCTCCTGGAAATATGGCCAATATTGAGGCAGTCGTAGCTCATCTAGCCGCACATCTGATTCAGGCCGAGACTCATTTTCAAGAAAATTTGGCAAAGTTGGTCGAATTACAAGCATCACCCTAACTACCTCACAATGTATTACAACCCTACCAGGAGGGGGAAGACCTAGGAAAAATTTCCTGAATTTTCGACTGATTAGCCAAGCAGCTGGGATGGGGCGAACATTAAACAAAATGCTACTTGGGACCTCTATTGAAAGGTGAGCTACAAACAGCCTATCAGTTACTTATACTTACCCTGGGAGCTACCTTTGTATCCATCAAAGAAGGACTCCTCAAAAGATTAGGCCATAGCAGTCATTTTTATTGACAAAAATGAAGACCAATCAGATTAAACCACGGTGAGAACCCCCTGGAAGTAGGGCAACAAATTAAGAATACTGTCTCCCTTTGGGACGGCAATAAAACTCAGGAAGAGCTAGTAGAAATTATCATCTTGGAACAGTTTACCAACCCTCTACCGCCTTTCTTACCAAAAAGCAGTATTGCAGCTAAATCGGCCCACCCTTAGTATGGCTATTGAAACTGCACAAAATCACTCACACACAGTAAAACGTGTGTCCACTCAATACATAGAAGCGAAGAACGAAAATATCAAAAACTAACTTACCGCTCTCAAACCCAGACATTAGAACGAGGAGGAGGATTCTCTAAATCCAGAGAGTGGACCCCGAAAGAGAGGGTAAAAATGAAAAAACCTGACCTTAGGGGTAAAGAAGAGCTAAGGAGAGAAGAGCTCAGAGGAATTAACCCATCACCACCTATCTGCTTCTCATGTAGAGAGACAGGTCATTTGGCCTGACATTGCCCTAAAAATCAAAGGGAGAAGCCTACGGAAATAGGGATGACTAAATGGAGAAATATGGGAAGAATAAGAGGAATACCTAGAAACCGTTAGCATATGCTTATGCCAATCCTCCGCGATTTTACCCATGAGAGAGCTTTGGTAAATGGGAAGGCAGTGAAGGCATTAATTGACTCTGGCAGTAAGCAGACAGCCAGAGGAGCTGATTTAGTAATTCCAGCAGATCTAAAGAACGTGACATAAGTTAGAGTTACCTGTGTACACGGAGATAACAAGATATTTCTGAGCGTACCCACATACATTAATATCACAGGGGAGTCACGGGTGGTGTCATCGGTCATTATCCCTGGACTTCCGGAAGAGGTCATCATAGGAAGGGACTTCCCAGAATTTTCCACCTTTCTGCAAGAACTTCCAACTCCCCCTAGGGAGTTTGTACCACATGACCAATGGCAATCTGATTTCTATTCCTAGATGTCTCTGGTATGGGAATGGATGGAAACAGACCCTCACAAACATTTCATATGTATAAAAGCCCCTCAACCCCAGTTCATGGTCTGCTTACAAGTGTCTAACCTCAGCATCCAGCCCCTACCAGCACGGAAGAGAAGAAACCCCATGAATATGCGAGAGCCCATACATAGGTTTTTCCCTTGTTCTCTCCAAGACCCTAAAACTGGAGGATCTCTGAGAAGAACAAACCTATCCACCTTGCATAGGGGAAGGGTATGGGAGAAACCAAAGGGTGTCTCCTCACACGCTTGTCCTCTGGGACTTGTCATGCAGGTGGCTAGGACACAGCCATCACTTTTGGATCCAGTTCCTGGGGGTGGACCAGTCGCGAGGATCACCTGGATGAGGGGTTTTCAGGGAGTGGCGGTGAGGCAGCCGTTGGTGAGACACAGTATTCCACCCTTTCCTGTACCTATGCCCCAATGCCCAATCCTAATAGGTAGAATATCTTGAGACTTCACCCCCCCTTTCCTACACCAACACTTTCACATGGACAGTATGCTCTGGTGGAAGACAGACTCACACTCGAGCATTACATTGGACATGCCCTGTTAATCGGGTCAGGCAAAGTCAGACACTTGACTTTAATGACATACATCTTATACCCATTAGCTCTCCCCACACAGATGAAAGGTGGAACATAGAGACACACTCTGAACAAGGTGGAACATGAAAAGGACCAGAACTTCTGGGGCGAAGGCAAACCGACTGGAGCAGAGCGACCGATTGAGGGACTAGAGCAAAGGGTAAAGAAACCCTGTAGTTCCCTGCAGGAGGTCGTTGCCTCCAGGAGGCCATGAAGGAGATGCAGAGAAAGCCAAATCGCCCACAAGAAGAACATTGCATTGTGTTTCCAGGACAGCAGCGACCCTCTCGGGTGAATGACAGAGTTGGGGAGGCGAGGCCAAGCCTGTGGTGTTAATCTTGACTCGTTGGTGTGTTGGCGAGCGATATGAAAGGCCGGTGTGTGCTGTAGAGAGCTTTAAATTGCAACAGTATATCTCACATTTGAAGGCTGCACGTGTGTGGATGATACGCGAAGGAAGGCAGATTAAATTAATTATAACTGTGAAGCCAATGATAAAGAGGAGCAAAGTGTTCCGGCGAAAGGAAGTAGCCCACTCAAAAGTCTAAGCTAAAGGTGAAATGTTTTTGTTATAAAGCGACCATGTGAATGAATTTTAAAATGCGTAATGCTCAAGATTAACTATGGAAAAAGGGGAAGTGAAAAGCAGAACATTTGTGCTTATGATACCAAACTACCCAGACCAAGAGACACTGGGGCAAATAACCCAAGAGTGTGAGTTGAAGGGAAAGTCAGAGTGGTCCTGCGGTGGCCTATAGTAAAAGCCGCACCCATTTGAAAGTCTTTGACATCAGGAACAGGTCTGAGACCAACTGAGGGAGACCAGAAGAGTGATAGTTAGGGGAAGGGAACCCCTAACATATGTGAACAAAGCTTGGGGAAGGGAACCCCTGCAAGTGCTGTGATTGCGGAGTCTGAGCCCAACTGAGGGAGATCTACGTTGAATCAGGTACTTTTTGGTTGAAAGGTCCGAGCCCAACTGAGGGAGACCAACGTGAACATTTGTTGAACTGTTAAAGAACCTCTGAAAGCTGGAATTAGTGACTTTAAGGTGGAAGGCCAGGCGGGGCTCGATCCACGTTTTGAACTTCCTTTGTTTTGAGAACCTGAGCCAGAGTGTGTCACCCTGTCTATGGGGGCCACCTTATTCCATGCTGTCCAACGTGGGGCGGAGATCTGACTCAGCCACTTTGATTCTTTATGTTATAACACTGACTTTCCGTTGCATACACATTCCTCTTTACACACTGTTTGTATAAGAGATAAAGCAGGCATTAGGTTTGGTTAATGTAGGCCATTTTGATTTGACAGAGACTGATTAGGACTGTGTTTTCTTTATTATTTGATGGAAGAGACTGCTCTGGCTATATCTATATGGCAAAGCAGGAGTTTTTTTTTCGAAAACACCGAAAACTGAATAAAGGTTTTGAACTTGTACCTCTGTGTCAGTGTCATACTTGTGATACCATGCCCCCCTTACATTTGCCCCACTAAAAAGTATTAGGGAGAAACCTGTGCAGTTCCCTTAGGGACCACTGCAAAAGGCTTAGGACTACAGGTGTTGGCAGTAAACCCAATTGGTAGCAGTCTGTACCACCCAGATTTACCTGGTAGCTGTGGCTGAGCAGCCAGACGTCTCTCAAGAAGAGTTAGACAGTATATAGAGTATACAAGATAGGTACCAAAATACAGTAGCACAAGCAAACACTGACCAGAGCTTGGGTATAAAAGTATATAATTATTTATTTAAAAGCACACTTTGTAATATACATTAACACTAATATGGCAAGCAAGTTCAAACACAGTCACTATTAATATATATACATCCCTGATTACTTATTGAACAAGTCCTCGTTAAAACACCACTTATTTTCAGACAGAGGTGAGCACTTAACCTAAGATGGCACTCCAATAAGTTAGTTAAAAAGGGAGGGAAAAAGGCAGAATTAGGAAAATACACAATACCAACACTTTAAGAGAACCAGAGCATGTCAGAAAAGGCAGAGTCTACTAAGGAGCAAGAAAGTCATAGGCCAGGCCCACTCTTGGAGAGAGCAGGGCGGAATGTGTCCAAGATCACACAGTTGAATAGTACTTTAAAGAGTCTTTGCAGATAGTTCGAAAAGGGTTGGATCAAGTCAGAAAAAGTTAGTTTGCAGGTCCCAAGTCACCCCAGCATAGAAAGTCAAGGATTTACGGGACACCTTGAACAGTCTGTTGCAAGGGAGACCAGGCGGAACACAGTACCTGAAATGGTGAGAAAGCTCCAGCGGGGGCAGTTGTTCCTGGCAGCGGGTGCAAGTCAGTGCTTCGTCCAGGGGAAGAGGAGCTCTTGACATGGAAGAAAGCTGGAGGTCGTTGCACTGCCAGGGAAGGAACCAGCCGCGGAGTTTCCCGGTTAAAAGGTACTTCCCTTTTATTCGCTCTAGTGGTGAAGCGTGGCTATCTGGCCGCCGGGGTGCTTGGCACGGGCGAGTTGACCACAAGACGATCCAGGAAGGCGAAAAAGAGGGCGAACTGGTTATCCCCACCAGTTCAGAGGAAGAAGACTCTCCGGAATGAAGATCTTCTCTGTCGTTGGGAAGTGGTGAGAAGGTTCAGCAGGGCTCCACCGGTGCTGTCATCGTTGCAGGTCGGCTCATCTTCTCCCTCTTTGGATTCTTTGGTCCTGTGGCGACTTCTGAAGTTCCAGTCCCCAAAGCCCTCCTTTTATGCAGAAAAGCCCCATTCATCAGTCCTAGCTGTCACTCAAACATGCTAAGTGGTGAGCCGGGCGGCTCACCACTGGGCCAATCACACAAGAGTGTGACTTGAGTTGCAGAGGCAACTCAGTCCAAGGTGCCTAAACCCCCCTCCCACACATCCTGTAGACCCAGGCAGAGTGGCACCACTTTTGGAGGCTTCTGTGGAGAAGCCCGCCAAAAAGTGGAACAAAGGGCTCGACTTGGGTTGGAGTTACTGAGGCGAACACAAACGCCATTTTAAAACCGAGTCCTGGCAAAAAGACCCAACCGGGGAATAAATATTAAATAAATAACCCGGCGGTATCTTTAACATTGCACCAAAAAAAGTGGTGCGTTTAAAATGAATGGGAAATCCCATAGGAAATATTCCGGTGGAATATATTGCGTGGTAACCACTGCCACCAGCCAGAAACTCGACGAGGGGGGACTGCAATCTAATTACCCCTACCAGTATTTCCACAATATGATGGTTTGTACTGGTTCTGTTCACAATTTAAGACTAGTAAAGTCAATGGTGACTTTACATGCTCTGGGAGACAGTAGTCAGTCCCAGGGTATGGAGTCTATGTTTGGGGGGTCACTATGACACCCCTTTGTTACTGCACTGAGGGTTCTGTGTAACACACTTACCAAAAATACATGAAGCCCTATGGAGTAAAAGACCCCATAGCCCATAAAACACATTACAAAATCAAAGGACATTCTCAAATCATGCCTAAGAGTGGGAGAAAAAGAGTCTCACTCTTAGCAGGAGAAAAAACTAAACCCCAAAAATCCAGCAAAGCTGCTGGGGGACTCACTAGGTTTGGGAAATTAGCCTATACAGAGAATTCTCCATAACACTCGCCCCCCCAGACTAAGGGACAGGAGGATTTAATCCACTCCTGGATGAATCTAATACCTCTAGTCGATGACATGCATCCTACATGAAGCTACAGGAAGAGAGTCCTTATGGACTTGATGCATGTATGGAAGCAAGTGAGCTTCATAGTGGCTATCGTACATTTCTGTAAAGAATTGTAGATTGTCTTTAAGGAGTAAAATAGAAGCATGCGTAGCAAACACAACAGAGAAAATATCAGAGTAAGATTTAACTGGGGACCTGTTTCTATCCCAAATCTCAAAAAAAAAATCTTTTGTTTATCTCTAGTATCGTTGTCTTCTCTACATGTGCTTTTATGATATCATACATAAGATTGGAAGTGATAGTTCATTTTATTAGTGAAGGTGCTGTGTAACACATGTGAATAAAGATGATTCCTATGGGGGAGAGAAAATCCTATAGGCATTAAACAAAAAAATAGCCTAGAACACACATAGCAGAAATGCCTAAGAGTGGGAAAAAGAGTCTCACTCTTAGCAGGTACAAAGAAACAAACCCTTCAAATCCAGCAAAGCTGCTGGGGGACTCTATATGTAAGGGAAATTAGCCATTGAATGAGAATTCTCCCTAACACTCGCCCCCCGCAGACTAAGGGACAGGAGGATCTAATCCACTCCTGGATGAGTCTCTTACCTCTAGTCGGTTATAAACATCCTAGAGAGACCATCAGCATTTTGGTGGTGACATCCTGACCTGTGCTCAATGGCAAAATCAAACCCTTGGAGGCAGATTGACCATTTTAGCAGTTTTGGGTTTTCCCCTCTCATTTGCATCAACCATCTCAAGGGTTGGTGGTCTGTTTGAATGATGAAAGTAGATCCATACAAGTATGGTCTAAACTTCTTCAAAGCCCACACAGTGGCAAAACATTCTCTCCCAATAGTTGCCCACCTAGTTTCCTACTGATGAAGCAAATGGGGAGCTCCCTACCTTTCTCATCCAGTTGACTGAGTACTGCACCTATACCTATACTGGAAGCATCTGTCTGTACAATGAAGGGTTGGTGGTAGTCAGGAGCTCTGAGAACTGGGGCTTGATAAAGGCCTGATTGCACTCCTCATTCCATTTGACCTTTTTAGGGAATTTTGGAGAGGAGATTACATTCAGTGGAGAAGCTATGGACCCATCGTTCTCAATGAAATTCCTGTAATACCCAGTGAGGCCTAGGAAGGCTCTCACCTGGGTTTGAGTAGAAGGGGTTGTCCAATTTTGCACAGCTTCAATCTTGCTGAACAAAGGCCTTATCTCACCACCCCCTACCTCATGCCCAAGGTAGACCACTTTTCTCTGACCAATTTGGCATTTGCTTGCCTTTATGGTCAGATGGGCCTGTTGCAGAGCCTGCAAAACATATCCTAGGTGGTCAACATGTTCTTTCCAAGAAGGGCTTAACACTGCAATGTCATCCAAGTATGCCGTGCAGAAGTCCTCCATCCCATTCAGAACCTGATTAACCATCCTTTGGAATGTAGCAGGTGCATGTTTTAATCCAAAAGGCATAACCTTAAACTGGTATAAGCCAACTGGGGTGGTGATGCACTTTTCTCCTTGGCATGGTCAGTCAGAGCTATTTGCCAATAGCCTGATGTGAGATCAAATGTGCTGAGGAACTTGGCTGAACCAAGTCTATCCACCAGCTCATCTGTCCTTGGCAAAGGATGGGCATCAGCCTGACTGCGTTTAGAGCTATATAGTCCACACAGTTTTTCAACTCTTTGGATCCTGCCTTTGGTACTAACACAACTGGGCTAGACCATGGACTAGTAGAGGGCTCTATTACCCCGAGAACAAGCATCTTGTTGACCTCTCCTTTGATGTGGGTTCTTACATTTTTGCATTTGACAGGTAAACAGTCACCAGTTTGGATATCATGTTGGCCCCAAGGGGTCAAACCTGGTGCTAAAGAGAACAGGGAGGCAAATTGATTCAACAAAACTTTGCACTCCTCCTGTTGCTCAGGTGTCAGATTAGAAGAGAGATTAACTCCTTCTATTTTCTCATCTAGAGGATTGCCTCTGAGGAGGTCAGGGAGAGGTTCACTCTCCCCCTCCTCTTGAGCTGAAGCTAGAAGCAAAGATCCCAGTTCTGGTCTCGAGACATAAGCTTTTAGACGGTTGATGTGAAAGACTCTAGGAGCTTCCTTAGGATTGCCTAAATCCACCAGATAGTTCACCTCTCCAAGTTTCCCCACAACCTTGAAGGGTCCCATCCATTTGTCCTGCAAGGCCCTATGCCTTGTGGGGACCATAACAAGAACTAGTTGGTCTTGAGCAAACTCAACCATGTTGGCCTTCTGGTCATGCCAATGCTTGACCAGAGCCTGAACTGCTTTAAAGTTCTAGAGCGGTAGTTCCCTTAAATCGCCAACAGGTGGTGCACACATGAGTTCAGGCTGGAAAATTGAAGGTTCCCATGTGACGTTAATTCTCCATTAGTCACTTCCCTCTATCCCATAGATGACGTGAAGCCCAATACGTACCTCATGGACAACTCTGTGAGTCACACATCCGATCATTCACTTATCTGTGGAGTGCTGTTGATGTCAGCCGCATGTGCAGGTAAGAAGTACATTTCACCACACAACCCGTTCTGTTCCATCGATGCCTCCACAGTATCCCGTGGTGAGGTTCCTGCCTGAGATACTTCCCCGCGACTGGGATCTTGCCACGCCGAGTGATCCAATCCTCGTCGCCATTATTGTAGTAACCAGAATACAGTTCATATGATAAACATAAGAGGTTTATTATTCATAAGTAGTTCAAGGCAATATAAGACCCCAGTTGCATGGCAGGGATGCCAGTAATGACAGTAGCAACGTCAGAGGCAGTTGGTGACCTGTGGCGTTGGTGACATAAGGGCATCAGGTGCACGGGCAGTTGCAGTCTCCCTCACATACCCGAAATGTGTAAAGGATACAACACATATCTAATACTCCTGTAATACATAATTTCACAGAGCCCCTAGCAGTTACCTTGGCTCCTATTCTGACACCCATGCATTCCTTCTTAGCCCCTGAGCTCATCAACCTCCCAAGGATGGATTTGCGATGCAATATAAATTGCAGCTTTTACTGTATGCAGGAAGGTGTATTTTTAGGTCTTCCAAGTAAGAATGCTGAGGCTGTTTTAGCTACCCTCAAATTTGGCCAGAAAAGTCAGTACCACTTCAGCCATGTGACTGATGACCCGATTCTCAAGAAATGATCAATGCAGTACCAAAACCTTAGTGGTTTGTGCATTATAATGAGGTAGGCAGGGTATATTTTCGTAATGCAGAGCCTGTGAGGATTAAGACTCACCCTTCTTAGAAGCTGCCTCATAACCCAAAATACCCATTGAAACCCGAAGTAGAGGAAGGAATAACCCTTGTTATAGTCTCTCTCCTAAGAAAAGGTATTATAATTGCCAGCTTTCGACCCTGCTCCAATTTTGCATGTCAAGAAGCCAGGGCGAAACACCATGGGCTTCATTACGAGTTTGTTGGTCCGAAAACAAGGGTGCCGGTAAGCTCACCGCCGGCACCCTTGTTTCCGGCCTGGCAAACTACAAGTCTGCCTGCCGTGGCTGCTGTGCCCGACAGGTCTGACACAGACCGCATCGGCCATGGTAGGCAGACTTGTCATGGGAGCACCGGCACCGTTGCCAACGGTGCAGGAGCTCCCGTGTCCCCACTCCCATAGAGTCCCATGGGAATGGCGATTAACAATTTCCCGGTGCCTGACTTCCTGGCCGCTAGACTAGTAATGAGCCAGGAGCCAGTGGCACCGGGAAGTCAGGCGCCAGTAAATTATTCAGAGTCCGGTGGAAACCTGCCGGTACACCGGCAGGGTTACCACGGGACTCATAATGAGGCCTTATGAGGGGTCAGAAATGCAAGGTGGACAACTTCATAAAGGTTTTTCACAAGAAGCCATTTTATTAACTTAAAATGGAGGGATAAATACCTTGCTTTCCCTAACCTAACATGGGTTTGACCACCTAGGAAACTAAGACGACATGAAAACACTCTAACACAAAAAGGTATTTGCCCCTCACACTTATGCACACAACAGCAACATTTCAGGTATTTATGTGGCTGTTCAGATGCAAAAATAATAATTAGAACCAAATATTCTTGTAACCAGGGTCGGATTCCCTTCCCCAGGATCAATGTAGAATTTTCAAATAAAAGATCCAATGGATAAGGTTCACTCGAATAATCGGGTTTGACTTCAAAATGTAACACACAAAGGTTCCTCTCAATAGCCAAGTTCTGTTTCCAACACAAAGTTGCTTTACTTCTAGAGGGTTTCATTTCGCGTTGTGATTGTCTTATCAAACAAAGTTCATCACAAAGTTCCACAGGCTTTTGTTTATCAAACAAAACGTATTTGGGCCTCTTAACGAGTTTGGCCTCAGCCCTTAAATGCAGTGGTAATGCTATTACCACTGTATTTAAGTTTTGGCCAAATCATGAGTTCGCCGGAAAGTTTGGAGTTTTCCTTCCAGCTTTTTGCTGGAGGTAAAATACTCCACTTTCAGCCATTTTGTCTTCACTCTTCCAATGAATATTTCAATATGATTTCTCTTTTCTTGGGAAAAACAACTACTACACACTTCTTTATACACAACAATGTTTTCATCAGGAGGGTTTTACCACAGTTCATCAAACCCATAATGGGTCGGTCTGTGGGGTTTCAGAGTCGGTTTCTCATTGCCCCTTTCGGCTGGCACTCAGACACCCTCCGCCAATTGCAGCTCTTTAGTCCGGGCCCTTTCTGGTCTGTCTCCCGGCAGGGCTGCCATGCGCTTCACAGGCTTGTCTGTGTCACAGTCCACCATGCTGGACGTGCGTTCAGTTTTCTTGCTACAACTCCTAGGCGGAGGGCTCCCTGCATCTGAGGCTCTGCGGGCAACTCTATTCTCCTGTAGAAAAGATGAATGGATCCTTATCTTCCATGCAACCAGGGGGTAGGCCAGTTCTCCCCTCTCTCTACTTAGGTACTGTGTCTAAAAGTGGTCAGAAACCATGCAAGGCATTTGTGCATTTATTTATTTATTTAGTGCACAAAAACCCAGAGGTATTTAGGCACTTTTACTTAAGAGATTGGTTACAGTGCTTCAGGTTACAGAAAGGAAGCGCATATTTTGATTACATCATGGGTGAACATTGGGGTGTAACACCACACGCGTGAAGTGCAACAAGAGTTCAAGGTAAGCGCATTATAGAGCCTAGCCCCCTGTTGTAGGGAGGCAGCACACACAGATGCAAGAGTCAATTCAGTGAGCAAAAACATGGAGCCTACCTTATGTCGCCGGGGGGCAGCACACACAGATGCAAGAGTCAATTCAGTGAGCAAAAACATGGAGCCTACCCTATGTCGCAGGGGGGCAGCACACACAGATGCAAGAGTCAATTCAGGAGCATTAAAATGGTGCCTACCCCATGTTGCAGGGCGGCAGCACACACAGATGCAAGAGGCAATTCAGTGAGCAAGGGCAGTATAACAACAGGGTATTCGCCCTGGAGTGTCCTGGTAGTGGACAGGGAGTAGACAGGTGCCTTCTGTGTGGGCCTTATGTAATGCGGCGCGGCTCCCGCCTCCCGGTTGCTCTCATTGGCTAATAACAGCCAGGGCAACCAATGGTAGGTGGTAGCCAGGCAAGCTGCACAGACAAGTCCAGGTGGAGCGGCCATCTTAGAAGGGCCGAGGTGCAATGAAAGCACCAGTTCAAGAAAGAGAAATTAGAAATAAAAAGACCCATCAGTGGGTAAAGTTGTAGCAGCATGGGAATCCGCAGTCCTTAAAGTGCAGAAAATAACCCTAGGTCTCTGTGGATAAATGCGGCAAAACCACGTGGTATGCACCACAATCAGCACATGCTTACCCAGGAATGTCAGGCAATCTGGGCGATGGGAAGGCAGGCAGGAGGGCTGCAGGAGCAGACATCATGCTCCGGAGGTAGCCAGAAGGAGAAGTTGGCAGCTATCTTAACATCCATATAACCAATAATGTTGTTTGTCTCTTGAGACAAGGGAGGAGAAGATATATCCTGACTTGAATTGTGTAACGGGGCAAGGAGTCGCTTTCCTCTGACAAAGAAGACATAACAGTTGGGTCAGAAACTAGCCACCATTCCTTTGTTTGGACAACAACCTTTATTTTACCTTTTGCTAGAGTTAGGTTATTTTTTTTGTTTAAAGCGGTAGGGACAGAAGTTAGACTAGAATAGTCTTTTGGATGAATTGTGGGGGCATTGCATGAGAAGGATTGTTTGCGGGTTCTCTCTTTGCGGAAGAGGTGGGATTAAAGCCAGTTTATCGATTTGCTGCGCGATGAGTGTGTGCCACCAGATATGTGGAGATTAGATGCCAGGTATACTGGTGTGCTATTCGTGACTGCTTGTAGATGATACGTGCAGTCTTAAACAGTATCCTGGCTTGAAGTGGAAGCCAATGTAGTTTGCATAGGGTGGGAGAAATTCGGTTAAATTTCTGTGCTCCGGTAATAAGACATGCTGCATCGTGGTGGACTTCTTTTAGGGGAGCCAAGTGAGCAGCTGGGAGACCTGTTAGGAGAGCATTTCCCCCATCGGCGTACGAGACCACAAGGACATGCACTACGGTCCAGAAGTATGGGTTTGATTTTTCAAAGGGTAGAGATTCTGAGACCGGCTATTTAGGCCTTTTTGGCCATGTGTTTCTGTAAGGACAGATTGCTGTCAATGGGAAGCCTAAGGATTCTGCTGTGTCTGAGAGTTGTGGATCAAATCCTTCTAGGCACATATCATTGAGCCATTGTGGACAAGGTGTTTTTTAGCGGGTGGGCCGATGAGGACGAATTCAGACTTTGATGGGTTTAGTTTGAGGTATGCAGTTGACATCCAGGACTGGACGATGGCTAGGTTATCACGGAGACGAATGATGTTCTGCGTGCTATTTACTCTTATATACAACTGCGTATTGTCTGCGTATTGGTGGATGGCTATATTGGGATCTTTGGGGACAGTGCACAAAGGCTCCATGCTAAGGTTAAACGGGAATGGTGAGAGAATGGAGCCTTGAGGGACTCAGCAGGAGACATGGGGTCAGTTAGAGCACAACAAGTTCATCTGGAAGGTAAACCAATTCAGGAAAGTGCCAGAGAATCCTGTCAGCAAGGAGGGAGAGAAGGATGTGGTGGTCAATGGTGTTGAATGCAAATGAGAGGTCATGGAGGACGAGCAGGCAAGAGTCGGTATCCATGATTTGAAGCGCATCATCTTCCACCTGGATGGTGGCTGTCTCAATGCTACACTTTGGGCAGAACCCTGACTGACAGTCATTTAGGAGGTGGAGTTCGATTCTGGCGAGTAGTTGTGTAGCAACTACTTTTTCCAAGATGTTGTCAATAAACGGGAGGTTCGTAATGGGCCTGTAGTTGACCAGGTTGGCTGTATCTAGGGTTGGTTTTTTCAAAATATGCAGTCTAAGACGAGTTTTGAGGGTGGCCTAGAATGATCCTTCTGTGAGGGAGGCATTGGTGAGGCTGAAGTGTGCATTGAGCGTCGGGCATGTCAATTGTTTAATGATGAAATCTGGAATTATATCATCAGAGTAAGAAGTAGGTTTCAGGGAGGCAATCATTTTTAGGAGATCCGGGGGAAAAAGAGAAGATAATTCAGTTTAGAGGGGCAATGTGCCTACTGTGGTGCATAGGATGCTAATGCTGTAAGAGGTTGATTTGATGGTCTGTCGAATTTTGTCTATTCTTTCAATAAAAAATGTGTTGATTCTGTTGCTTTTTTCCTGAGTTGCTGGTACCTCGGGGTCGGGTGAGGGTTTAGTACAATGCTTTACTATGTCAAAGATGGCTTTGCTTGAGTTAGAGGCTGCTGCAATGGTGGTGGAGTAGAAAGCAGCTTTGGCCTCGGTAATAAGAATCCTACGGTTTACTTGCAGAGATTTGAGATTTGTGAGGTCTCCCGAGTTATGGGTTTTGCATCACCATTTCTCTATGGCTCTGATTTATCGCTTGTTGGCGACTGGCTCAGGGGTGTACCGTGGGGTGGATGGTTTGGTTTTAGCCCATGGTTGCCGCCGGTATTTTACTGTGTCCGCCTTGGTGGATGGCGGAATTACTGCCCTACTCCAAGGTGAGCGGGGGCGGTAATTCCCCATTCACCAAGGCACTTCCCCATTCCCATTTTTGCCCCCTTAGGGCTCAATGGGAATGGGGAAGGCGCTAATTACGGTACCGCAAATTGCGGTACCGTAATTAGCACCAAGGTCCCTTTGCGGCACCCTGCTGCAGGAAACCGTATAACCAGGGAGAGGTACACCAGCTTGTGTGCATACTTTCAGCCACCGGAATTGAAGTTTGCCAGTTGTGAGCTTTTTGACCAGTTATAGTGCAGTGCAGGAGTCCCCCCAATGTCCTCCCTCTTGTCCTCACGACTGAGGCCCAGGAACAACAAGATCTGCAGGAACTGCCGGGAGTCACCAGCTGCCTCTTTTTCTTCATTGAAAGGTACTGTGAAACGAAACTGAGAGTACTTAGCTCTCGCGGTGAAAGTGCTTGAAACTTTTGCAACTCGCAGGCCTAATCAGCTTGTGACCCAACATATGATTCTCCTTTTTACAAGCTACTTCTAAGAACTTGTCCAGAGACCTTTCCGTTTAATTACCAGAACCGCTTTATCCTATCCAAGACTTCAGCCCATTGACTTTGGCCTAGCCTATTGAATTGTATTGACTCTTCTGGTGAAATCAAAATACTTGCACTGTCTAAGAATAATTGTAGTCTTTTATGTTCTGATAACACTCCTCTTAAAAAGTATTGAAGTATATTTGTGTGTTTTTATCTGATTGCCTCCTTCTAATGAATGTTTTATAACTGACTGATAAATTAATAAGTATTTATCCAAGAAAGCTTGATTTTAAGAGTCTATTTGAACACCTGTGATTGTAGACCTCTGTGTAACATCATTCCTGCTCACATTCCCCTCTTGAGATGAGCCTGGCTGCACAACACGCTACCAAAACTGTTTAGTAAAGACTTATACTAAAGGTTGGTTTGCTTATACCTGTAGTCATAGTTGTGTGTAGTGTCCCCAGAGGGCACTGCATTCAAACTTTGCCTAACAGGGGATCCAGGGAAAAGAACATTTACATGTTGTTTTGTGTACAACAGTCCCTCTGAGTCAAGAGACTTGCAAGAAGCAAAGAGACTTGGACACAGGAGGTCCTGAACTGTGAAAATAGAACTGTATCCTCGAGCCGCAGAAGCCAGAGTATGCTTGGATCGAGTGTACCACCTTGCTCCATGCTGAAAACGTGGGGAAGGGCGGCCACCGGCCCAATCATCCTGACTTATCATTTTGGGAAAACTTATTTTTTTTTCATGAACTTCACCCCATATTATTTGTAAATTAGTAGTAAGGATTCGGCAATAGGTTTTTTAGTATGGACCCTTTTTAATTTGACAAGACTCCACTAGGACTGTATTATAATTTCGATGGTCGTAGCTTGCTCCCATCTGTAGAGTTAGGTTTAGATCAGCGTTTATCTCACCCTTGTGAAAGTTCAATAAACACCCTTGAACTGTGGTCCCTCGTGTCTGTCTTACTGTTGATACCATGCCTTCCTTACACTATATTGATGAGGTTCGCTAGGGCAGTTTGCCGGGGCTGCCTAGGGCACTTGGCCAATCAAACCCTAGTTAGAGTCGGGATGGGCTGTGGAGGGAGGAGACACATGGTGATGTAGTTTGGTGAATAGCAGTAGTAGCGATTAGTTTGTAGCTGAAATGCAGGATAGTGGGTCAGGCCTTTGGCCCTAACAGGCCCGAACAGGCAGAAACAGGTGAACTCCTTGTCTTTGTAAATCCTTTGTGGAGGATTCTGGCAATGAGGACATGTAAGGAGGATTGATTAAATAGGAGGTGGGCGGAGCAACTGAGAGGAAGGGCCTGATCACGTGACCAGCAGCCTACTTTATGCTGTCTGTCTGGAGATGGCATATAGTCCTTAAGTAGAGGCTTGGAAGGCGTACAAACTGGAGTTGGGCGGAGCTAATGAGTGAACTCTAATTAGACACACAAGTATTGTTAACAGCATGATCCAAGAAAGGGCTCACAGCAGCTAAATATAATTACGAATGTGTAGGGAGAGAGTACATTACCTGGGGCGTAGAACTAGCACTTCAAGGAGAATAGAAGGCTTCAAGGCTCCGCAGGCAGCTCATGTGGATGCACAATGATACTCTCCTCAACAAAGTGGTACACTTAACCCACTTTCGTACTGACGATGAGGTGACAGATAAGCTAATACATAGCCAGCAAGGATTTCTCAGAGCATAGCTCTCAACTCACACGCTTTTGGCGGGTGTCACCCGCCTTGTAAAGCGCTGAATCAGCCGCCAAGCCTCCTGCACGCCCATTCATTTCAATGGGCCTCTCACCCGCCAAAAACACAATCGGGTGTTTTCACCCGCCTTTGCTACACAAATGGTTGAGAGCTATGTCCGAGTCCCTGTTAAAGGGAGATGGTGTTAATTAGCAGGCAACAGGAACTAGAACAGAACTTAACCAAACCTCAGAATCGTTATGTTTTCTGATAACTACTCCTAATTTCACGAATACTACAGAAACTGCAAGAGTGTGTTCTAATAGGTCACAGGTCATCCGTCCACATGTAGGAAAAAGAAAATCCGTTCTCTGATGCAGTATATGGTTCATCAGGCTCATGAAATTACAGATGTTCACAACACTCCTAGAATCCTTCCCCAGTCTCTGTGGTATGAAACTGTTCATGAGACAGAGAGGTCTTAGGGGAAATTCCTTTGTCTGCCTGCCAGGTTACTCCTTAATTCCCAAAGTGTTGGGATGACGTGGCTCTCAGAGCGCATGAGCGGAAAGAAGCATATTTCCGTGGGAGGGGCAAGAGTACAGAAAATGGATTAGATGGATTAGAAGGCGCTACAGAGTTTATTGCTGAAGCGCAGCTCACCAACACAGATGCTAACATTGGTGAGTTGCATTGGAACTCAAAGCGCAGTCAATAGAGAGATATCAACACAAATGACCCGAGAAGGGGTGTCCGGGGGCACATGGCCCTTGTAGAGGTGCAAGAGTTCCCGAATAATCAATGAATAAGCCGCACGGCTGGGCACACATCCTTGGAAATGATTTGGGAGTCCCTCCACCTGAGAGACCTGTCAAAGAGCAGCAGATGGAAGTGTGTAAAAGCAAGCATGCAGGGTGTGGGCACCGACCAGCAGCATAGTGCCAGGCCTCTGGGCGAGTGGCAGCTTGGACTTGATTTCTATGTAACAGGGCAAAGTACTACAATATGTGCAAAATGAAGTCAAAACATGATACCGATAACAAAAAGCTGATTTCAGATTGATTTAATAAAGCACTTAAAGTCCAGAAGGGGGGGGATTGTGAAAGCAGATCGCTTTGAATAAAGAATGAGAGGCAGAATGTATCTTTTAGGTGGATTTTTCTGAAAATATATTACATTCAATATTATTCCGTCCCTATGACGTCACATCGCCCATATCCTTTCTTTTTTTTTCTTTTTAGTGCACATTGTAGGGTCCACTGTTCCCTTTTGGTTTTGGAAATACTTGCTCTCAACATGAGCTTGCGCTCAAGTGCTGTTCAGCATAAATTGGTTCCAAGGTCACAGGCCCCCGTGTGATCGAGGAAACTGGTTAAAGCAGATCCAGACAGTGGGACTGCTCATTTCTGACTGGAAATAGCTATAGGGAAGCCGGACCAATGTTCCTCGGAACTGATTGGATGGCCGGGAGGTGTCCTCTGATCACATGACCCGAAATAGACACCAAGCGCGGGCTGTTCCTCTATGAATTAGATCATTGCTTTGGTGGAGACAGGAAGAGTGCACAGGAAGGCCAAGTCATGGTTTCTGGAACATTCTCAGATCCAGTGACCAATGTCCTATAAATGGCACATGGTTTGGGAGGTGGGTCCGGGCAGTCAGGTGGGGGTCCCATTAGATGCAGGATGCTGTTTCCTTGACTTGTGACCCAATGTATAAAGATGTCTCTGTTTTCCACCGTGCGCAACTGATGTATGAGCCTGGCTTCTCTGACAGCAGTGTCCCTTTGTGAGGGGGCGGAGTCTCAGCCTCATTTTCCTGCCTCTGTGTGGAGGGACTGCTTTGGTCCCCAGACTACACCATGGCGCTCTGCCAGCCTTTTGGTACCCTTTTGGTTATTCTTTTACAACAGCTGGCAGCCCTGTGCCTGGACTTCTGCAGGCCAGTAGTCGGTGGGGAGGGGGGTGGGAGGTGATCACAGATAGGCGTTCTTCCTGGAAGTCTATTCCTCATCATGAGGCTTTGGGAACAGAGCTGCAGTTGTTGGCCTTTTATCCTGCACTGGGTGCTGGTCCCCAGTCTTGCTCCGTTGGTTCCTTGAGGCTACTCGACTTAGAAGTTGGCCGGAGGATCCTTCTTCCCTGGTCTTCTGTGATTCTCTGGTAGTCCCTTGGTTGGACTGTCCAGAGCAAGAGCCCCTGACTTCCCTAACGTGATCCTATTGAGGGGTCAGGATATGTGCTTATCGGGAGGATAACTCAGGGGCAACGCGCACGCCTTGGAAGTAAGACGACCCAGAGCAACACTGGTTCGATACCTGGGTCCGCGCTCAGAAAACTCTGGGTATTAAGCACGTTATAAATAACTAATTCTTTAATATTATAATTAGAATTATCCATAGCAACTGGGATGTTTGCCCTCCACCGGCTGGTGTCTTTGAGGGATGTCATCAGTGCTTAATTTGTAAGAAAATAAGTGCCAGTGCCCAAAAAATATTGGCCCCATAATGCCGGGTGCGGTGCGGCCCTCAGTGCAGACGTGCAGCCTACGACAGTTCAGTGCTAGACCTAGATCGCCCCACCACCAGCCCATCACACTGCTGCTGCTCCATGTCACATGTTTGGTGCTGCAGCAACTGCTGGCACAGGCTAGTAGTGGGATGGATGCGGAAGGGCACACATGGGTTGAGAATGTATAATGCTTTAAAGTTGGAAAACACTTGTTATGGTAGGTGTAGTGGTTTCAGCATTCCGGCAACCCCAGAGGCAAAAGAGTGCATTTCCTTGAGTCAGTAAAACAATTACACCCCACTTATGCTTGGTAACGTATGTCTTTCTTACCTTGTTTTCAGGGACGAGGATGCAGCGTACCACAGAGCAGCCTGCGACTCTCAGATTCTGACTGCCACCTCGATGTATGAACCTCTGATGAAGTCGCTCACTGCAAACCTAAAGGGGGGCAAAGGCACTAAGTCAATTGATTTGCAAACCGCTGGCGTGATCCCTCGTATGCTCAATAGGAAATGCAACTGCTGGAGGCAGAATTGGGATATTTGGGTTCACACAAAAGGCATGACCGTTGCCCCCTGACCTGTATGCACCAAACGTGAGGGTTGGAAAAAGAAAGCCTAATAGGACACAGTGGGCCAAATCTGTAGGCATTGTAAGTGAGACATTTTACTAACAGGACAAAGGTTGGACTTAACATGACCGGACGTTACAATGCACAATATTTTAGTGACCTCTATCACAGCACCCACAGACATATGTTTGACTTGCTTTCAACAATGCAGAGGGGAAGAAGGGGGAGAGTGACCCTTTGCAGTTGAAGTCAGGTGAGATTACATTATTTGCCCGGGATCAGACACTTATGCTGAACAGCAGGCACCTCCCAGGGTGCTACTAATGCTTCATAAATATACCTAAAAGCTTTACACATCATAATGCTGTCAATTGAGAAAACTAGAGCGAGTTAGGGAATTACCCTAAACAAAAGATTACTGTTTGTTTCATACTTTGTAATTTATAACACGCACAGGGGCAAAGCACAGGGGCAAAGCGCTGGTCTTTGAAGCTAGACCACGCAAAGCAACAGATGTTTGAATCCCAGATCCGTGCTTAGAAACTGAACTCTGGTGGTATTAGGTGCGTTATAAAAAAACATCATCACAAACAAATGTTGCTCTGACTTAGCAAACCATAGCTTTAGCACACAAGGGCATGTACAAGCGCCTTGTGAGTCGCTGTTTTCGTTTTTGTTTTAGTGCAGCCAGCTTTTGTATTGCTTGTCCAATTGCCCCATGGTGTAAAAAGGATGTGTACCAGATTAAACATTTTTTATTTGATTCTGCAACAAGGAAGAGATTTCTAATTTTTGAAAACTATAAAGATATTTACAATGTTATTTCAAATCCTTAGCGCCATAAGGGAAGGAGGACAGCAACTGTGATGCTTAAAAGGTGAGCCATGATTTCGATTACACTAGAGCCTGAATCAAAATATAGACTCTTGTAAATCAGTAATAAAAGCTGATCTTGCGTGTTACCCAACCTCATTAATCAGAGTGTTCTTGCTGAAGAAGATGCAGGGCTCAACTGTCAAATCAGAAAGCAATACATGCAGCAGTAACAGAAGCAGCTAATGCAAAACAGGCACTGGTGGATGCTGCCGGGACAGGAGTAGTAGACAGAAGTGTCAGCTGAATTTCTTCCAACCCATCCTGAGCTGCCTTGAGTGAAACAAACAGCACAATTGCACAAGGTGCCTGCAATGAGCTCGCACTGACTCTCCCCTGCGAGCCCTCGCATTACGCCCACCTAAGCCTTCTGTTAAAGCAAGCTTAAGCTAATGACGTTTATATGCTATCAAGAAGGGCAAGGAGAGTTGGGTGAAAAGACAACAACAGGGCAGAGGAAAGGGGCACTAGCAGGGCGGGGGTTTGGGGGCTGATTGCAAATTGCTCAAAGGCCTGAGTGCCGAATGAGAACATGTTCGCAACTACGGACAGTTTTAAAGCAGTTTACCTTACATTATTATTGCGGCGGGCCGGATATGTTATCCACAGCGGCCGCCGCGATAATGATGTAGGCAAGGAATCAAGGATCATGTTTTAACCCACATTTTTACAGCAGGTGTGCTGAAGATGTACAATTTAAACCCAATGGGCCTCATTACGAGGTGGGAGTTAAGGGATTACCGGCACTGGTAAGGGCACCGGTGCCGGTAATCCCTTACCGCCCTACTACGAGTTCCCTTTGCGGGTCCTCCCTTAACACCTGGTTTTACCAGGCATTAAGGACGGGGCCCGCAAAGGGACTTTGGAGCTAATAACGGTACCGCAATTTGCGGTACCGTTATTAGCGCCTTCCCCATTCCCATTGAGCCCTATGGGGGCTCAGATGGGAATGGGGAAGGGCCCTGGTGAATGGGGAATTACCGCCCCCGCCAACCTTGGAATGGGGCGGTAATAGCTCCATTCACCAGGGCAGAGTCGGTAAGGATTTGGAGGCAGCCATGGCGCTAATAGCGCCATGGTTACCTCCAAACTCGTAATGAGGCCCAATATGTTTCACATTTTCAGAGGGGTAAACCCCGCCAAACCTCCCTTGGTTGATCCACGTATTCAGGGATAACATTTACACCTGTTCATCAAACGCATTTTGTGACTCCAACAGATTATGGTTCCCACAGATTATGGTAGATTGTTTAGTTTTCTAGTTGGGCAGGGGGGCTCTGTTGATGTCTGGTGGTTGGGCTAGGCAGTGGTACAAGGAGCATTAGAGATGGGATCGGCTGGCAGAGGGTGATGTGGCTGCTTGAGCAAGTGGGGTACAGTTCGTTGTCAGGTCGTTGTAGATGGGATCGGGAATAGATGGCAGTAGTAGGAGGTGGTCCTCGCCGCGGTCATAGTGGAGGGGGGGGTGGCAGGGGGCAGCCAGCCAGTGGGTTGAGCAACAAGGCTCTTACTTGATCCGTCCCCCAGTGCACTTCTTACCTTATTATTGCAGCGGCGGGTCTGCCGGGCCGCCCGGCCACCATATCCACGGCGGCCGCCGCAATAATAATGTAGGCACTAGCCTAAGCAGTAGGCATGCATTGGCAAGCAAGGCCACCTCGTGGCCTGCTGCCAACTCGGGCCATCCTGGCCTGCGGCGGGCAGCTGCGCACCACGTGACTGCGGTCAAAGTGGGGAGGTGGGGTGGGGGCAGGGGGACAGTCCCAGCCAGGAGCCAGCCAGGGGGTCGAGGGGTGCAACAACCGTACGGTACATTATTATTGCGGCGGCGCCCGGGCCGGCCAGGGTCAACCATATGCATGCACGGCGGCCGTCACAATAATAATGTAGGCAGTGGCACTATCGCATACGCATTCATTGGCAAGGCCACCTCGCGGCCTGCTGCCAGCTCGGCCCATCTTGGCCTGCGGCGCGTGGGCGCGCACCACCGTGACTGCAATGAAAGTGGGGAGGGGGTGGGGGCAGGGGGACAGTCACAGCCAGCCGGGGGTCGAGGGGCGCAGCCGCGCAACAACCATACATTATTATTGCAGCGGCGGGCCAGGGGCCACCATATACACGGCAGCCGCCGGGCCGCTGCCATAATAATGTAGGCAGTGCCAGTGGCACTATCACATACGCATTCATCATTGGCAAGAGCAAGGCCACCTCGTGGCCTGCTGCCAACTTGGGCCATCCCGGCGGCTGCGCACACACCACCATGACTGCGGTCAAAGTGGGGAGGGGGTGGGGGCAGGGGGACAGTCACAGCCAGCCAGGGGGTCGAGGGGCGCAACAAGGGCCAAGGCTCTAGTCTTATCTCCCCAGTGCTGTGCTTGTTGTTACCGTACATTATTACTGCGGCGGGCCACCATATCCACGGCAGCCGCCGCAATAATAATGTAACTAAGTTGTGCCGACAGCCGCCCGACATCATGATGTACAAAATTGCATGAATGACACATCATGCGGTCCGTCTGACACCAGACAGAAGAAACTAGACTGTCAGTCTGACTAACTTACTTAGAGTGCCGCACTGAAGCAAGGCCTGGGCCAGGCTGCCACGAGGAAATTAGGCCGCAAAGACCTTCAAGCAGCTAGGCCGCAAATCAATGCGCACGGGACCGCACGTGCAGGCAGGGAGGCTCTGAGCCGGCTGTCACGAGTCGACTAGTCTACAACCACGCCTTAAAAAGAAGTGAAGGTGGCGCCAAGCTGCCTCCAACAGACCCACGTGCCCCCACCCCTCCTCCCCACCCCTCGTCACCACGTCATTTCACTGGCTCACGAGAACAGCCAATGAAAACTTGTACATTCTGTGTTACTATGCAGTATTTGATACATTCTGTATAGTAACAACAGAATGTTGGTTTTCATTGGCTGTTCGTCGTTGTTGTGCTATACTCCCAGGCCCAGCCAGGCCCTGGAAGCTCTCTGAATGATTTATGATGCTTGATGCGTTTGCAAACTGAAACGTTCCAACAAACAAAGAAAACAACGCATTACACGTGGGCCAGCCGGCCCAATGATTTCCGGTGCCCAAAATAAAGTTCTGGTGTTGGCCACCGCCAAACACTGGCACAAATTAAGCACTGGATGTCATCCACAATCCTCTTACTCTACTTGTGGGGGGGAGTTTGGGGTTTGCTTGTGACTCTTCGCGGGATGGCCACTGCCCCCACTGTGTAGGGTAGAAGGGGAAGAGGGGGACAGTTCAATCCTTTTTTGTCCGAGTATATACCAGACTGATCTTTGGTAATAATAATGTGATGAGGAAGACAGACACGGTGGTAACGCTCTAATTACCTGTAGTAATCTTCATTACTCCTAGTCCTACTCTTTATCATCAAAGTACTGACATCCTCCTCCCCTTCCCGGTGTGAAGATCATCACGGTTCATTGGATGTAGACAGGAGGATCATGGGAATGACAGTTCAGGAGCTTTATAGCGCGGCTATGAGAAGGAGGGGCTACAAGAAAAGAAAAGGGTCTGTTGGACGGCAGGGCGCCTTCATAGAGTAAGTACTGTGATTAGGAAGCGTAGAACTACGAGCAATGGAAATTACTGGCAAGTAATCTGAGCATTTCTCCTGTACAGGGTCATTTCACTCAGATTTACATTCCTGCAGAAAATTATCCTAAAGTTGATCGCTCAGCTTCCTATAAAGCAACTTCTGCATCCCATGCACTGTCCTTAGTCTTATCAGCTGCCCCTCCTGCTGCTGCCAGCCCAATAGCTGCTCTTTTTATGTTGCTGGCAAATGGGCTTTATTAACCCTGTCAGTCTCCTGGGCCTTGTTCAACTCTGGGTGCCTGAAAAGAAGTTCTCTGCCCAGAAGCCATCCCACCGCCTAGGAGCTGCCTTCCGGCCAACAGGGAAGGGCCCTGCTTAGGGGGCGGCTTGAGGTTTATTGGGAACATCACACTCACTGTAATACACAAGGAGAGTGCAGCAGGGCCCTGGTCAGACGTGTATCCGCGTCACAACTGGAAATGAAAAACAGCAGAACACCTCCCCATTTCCCCACTACTGCCTCACCGGATGGCTGAGGGAGTGGGAACAGGAACTCCCCTGCAGCCAATGTCACTGATTGGAGCTCAGAGATGTCCTGTGTTGCTGGAGACTCCTGGGAGAGGCGTGAGACTTGGCAGCACTGCTACAGGGTATTATCCCTCCCCCGTAATCCCCAACCTAGCCTCCCATTGCCCCGAGTGTAAATACATCTGAATTGTGTATATGGTGCAGGGGAATCCGGGTGCCCACTTGTACGCCTCCCTCCTTGCCCCCCGCACCACCTGTATTGCTGCCAACTGGACCCTTGTCATGTAGGTCTCACCTTCAGTCAATACCACATTGGGAATGATAGACTTTATAGTGCCAAAGTGAAACTCCAGCTCCCAGAATCCATTGCGTTGTTGCCTAAAAGGCCAGGGCAGGGCGAAAGTGATTGTCAGTGCATAGGTCCAGATGGCACCAAAGACTCCGGGACAAAAGAAAACACCACAAGTGACAGCTCACCTCATCTGGACCTTGTCCGGTATCTCCCCGTGATCTTGGATGGATTCCCCTCTTGTGATCTCGAATGGATTTCCCTCAAGTGATCCCGGATGTATTTGTCCCCCTTTTTTCCCCCGTGCACTTTCCACCTTCGCTCTACCCTGCACTTGCACGTTCTCAATGCCAATGGGGTGGGCAGTCAAATGTCGAAAAAAAAAAATGTCGACTTTCGTTTTTTTTATTATATATTTATTTTAGGGGTTCGGGAGTTAAAAAAAAAGGGAAAAATGTAAAAAAAAAAAAAGGGGGGGTTTGGGGGGAACCCCCCCATTTCGAAAAAAAATGCATTAAAAAAAAAGTCGACATTTTTTTTTTTGGCATTTTATTTTCGAAATTTTGACTTTCGACATTTTTGTTGTCGAAATTATCACTACGAACCGCCAATGGGCCTAGTAAGATCGTTGTTTTGTCCTCCTTTGTTCCCCTCCCTTGCCTCGTCGCGCTCTGAAACACTTGTGTACAAGCGCGATAGAAATAAAATATATCATATCATGATGTGGTGATCGGAGGAGCCTCCCCGCGCTGTACTGCAGCTGCGCGGAGCAAGAGACACTATTCACTAGGACATGCGCAGAGACCCAGTGTAGGAAGAAACCCACCCCCAGTACTGTACTGCGGCGCTGCACAACAAGGGACGAGGAACTAATCACTAGGGCATGCAGAAAGACCCAGTGTAGGAAGAGACCTCAGCGCTGTACTGCAGCGGCACAGAACAAGGGACACTGATCATTGAGAAATGTGAGCAGGGACATAATTTCACCAAATGCCAGGGGTAGCAGAAGTGACACCACACACCTGATGTGTGGTCATAGGATGCACAAAACGGGGCATGAACTTAAGGTGGCTTAAGCTGAATTTCAGGGGTTTTGTTGCATTAAGTTCTCACCTTAACGTTCCTGCAACTAAAGTTTTTTCCTTGAATTTCAAAAGTTTTGTCACTATGTACGTTTTTTCTCTGAATATATATATATATATATATATATATATATATATATATATATATATATATATATATATATATATATACATATACATAGGCACACTCCCACCTACACACACTTAAAAAAAACATGGCCTTACCTTTTCCTCCAAGGAAGCTCCTTACCAGGCAAGCCTATGACTCCCATTTTCCACGCACGCAATCACGAATGCATTGATGAGATGAGTCAAATGTCTCCATGTGTTGGGTCGGTGGGGGGATGGGGCTCGCATTTCAAAAAGAAAGAATTTATTTTTGAAGTCACTCTGACTTCAAAAAGAAATTTTTAATCTATCTTAATGAGAACAATTCTACATTGTGCTGATCCATTAAATAAGTACCCACATGTGATTGTCCCCTGTGGTCTAGTGTCATTGTATTCTCCTCACTGGGGATCAAGTATACTATATAATAGAGGGTGACGATCTTACAAAGTTGTTTTTGTCTCTTATTCACCTCTGATAACTGAACATCTTTATGATCCTGTAAATGTGTTTAGTTATAAACTCAGTAGTCAATCATATTTTTTATGAGTGTGAGGTGTTTTGTTTGTCAATTTCTAATATTCTCCGGTACAGCATAATACATGTTACTTTCATTATCAAACACTATGATATAATGTGATATTTTATTTATATCGCGCTCATACACAAGTGTTTCAGAGTGCGACCAAGCAAAGGGAGGGGAACAGGGGAGAGCAAAAATAAAAACAACGATCTTACTAGGCCCAGTGACATTAAGAACACGCAAGTGCATGGAGAAGGTAAAAGGGGGGAAAGTGCTTGGAAGGGGGAGAAGTGGAAAGTGCAGAACAGAGGAGAGAAAATAATAATTTAAATAAATGAATAAATACAGGCAATGAAAAAGTGGTAGTGCAACCAGCAAGTGGCAAGTGCAAGATTAGTCAGATAGGGTATATCTTATAAGTGCAGAGGAAGAGTGGGGGGACTGTATGGGTACAGATACGGAACCCAGTGCAATGGGAGGGCCGGAGGCAGTGCAGGAGGGAGGCATGGTGAGCCGGTACGTGGGCCCGAAGGACAGAGGGTGTCCAGGTGCACAATGCCAAGAGAGAAAAACAGGTCAGCAGGGGAGAAGAGGGGCAAAGACGGAAGCGAAGAGGAAGGTCTTGAGCTGCTTTCGGAACCAGAGATGGTTCTCCTCAAGTTTCAAGGTGGCCGGTAGGCTTTTCCAAAGGGGGGCCCCAGCCGAAGACAGAGATCTGCCCCCAGCTCGTTTCTTTGAAAAACGACTAACCCTGAGGGAGTTAGAGCAAGAGGAGCGAAGGGCTCGAGAGGGGAGGTATTTGCAGATGGATAGTTGGAGTTATTTTGGACCCTTGCCCCGGAAAGCCTTGTGGACAATGCAGGGGGTTTTAAATGTACTCCTTTCATCCACTGGGAGCCAATGAAGGGATTCCAGAGCTGCCAGGGCTTGAGGCCAAGGACAAGTCTTGCAGTCCTGTTCTGGATTAGTTGTAGAGGGAGGAGAGTGGAGGCAGGTAGATTTAGAAAGAGGCTGTTACAATAGTCCAACCTGGAGAGAACCAGAGCTTGGGAGACCGTGAGCTTCTGGGGGAAGGAGAGGAAAGGCAGAGTACCTCTGAGGAGGTGCAGTAGGAAGTTTGACTTTTTAGAGATGTCAGAAATGTGTGCAGAGAAGGAAAGTGTGGAGTCAAAGATGACCCTGAGGTTCTTGGCCTCGCAGGTGGGGGCAGGAGGAGGGCCAAGGAAGGCCAGCCAGAGAGTAAGGGGAAAGGATGGTGAAGGTGTACCGATGAGGAGGATATCAGTCTTGTTGGCATTTAGACAAAGATCATTGGCAGTACACCAATTCTGAATGGCAATTAGGCAATCAGAAATGAGGGAGGGAGAGGAGGTGGCCGAGGGCAGCCTGAAAGTGAGTTGAGTGTCATCAGCATAGCACTGGAAGTTTGAGCAGACAATGGAAATGCAGTAGGCGAGAGCTGCCAGGTATTGTTTGAAAAACCAGGGCGAGAGGTTAGACCTCTGGGGAACACCACAGGTAGGGACGGAGATCGATGAAAGGAAGGACCCAAGTACCTGGGAGGGTCGATCAGCGAGGAAAGAGGTCAGCCAGGCCAGAGCCTGATCAGTAATAACCAGGTTGTCACAGAGACGGTTGAGCAGGGTGGTGTGGTTGACCGTGTCGAAGGCAGAGGAGAGATCAAGTAGAATAAGGACAGAGGGAATGTTAGAGTCAAGTTTGGAGAGCAGATCTTCACAGATGTTCAGGAGAGCTGTTTCCGTGCTTCTGGCAGCTCTGAAGCCAGATTGGTGGTCATGTGGAGAGCCAAGGGAATTGGAATGAAGGTTTAGCTGAGAGATGGCCAGCTTTTCCAGGGGTTTACCGAAAAAGGGAGCAATGGAAATTGGGCGATAGTTAGCCAGACAAGAAGGACCGGCTGTGGGTTTCTTGAGCAGAGTATGCACAATGGAGTGCTTCAGGGAAGAGGGGAAAGATCCAGAGGCAAAGGAGAGGTTGCAGAAATCGGCAAGGGCCGGAGCAAGGGTGTCAATGTGGTGCTTAAAGGTTTTAGAGGAGCAGGGATGGACTTGTTTTGATGAGGCTTTCATAGATCGGACTTGTCTAGCGACCTCATCAGGGGAGAAAAAAGGAAAGGAGGAGAAAGAGGGGGGGTTAGCTTGAGGTGGGACAGCAAGCGGAGACAGAGAGGGGAGAGGAGGGGGAGCGGAGGAGAGGGTGGACAAGAAGTCCTAGGTTTTATGGATAAAGTGAGCGGGAAGGGCATTGCAAAGAGCCTGGGAGGCGAGAGGGGGGGGGGTGGAGACTGCAGCAGGGTTGGCCAGCTCATTACAGATTTTAAAGAGTTCAGCCTAGTTGTTAGATGCCGCAGAGACACAGGCCTGAATGTGGACTCTCTTCTTGGTGCAGACAGAGAGTCAGTATTGCCTTTGGAGCAGGCGGCAGGCCAGTTTGTCAAGAGGATGAACAGGAAGCCGTCCATTTCCCCTCAGCCGCCCTACACTTATGTTTAAGTGTAGCTATGTCAGAATCATACCAGGAATTGCACTTGGTTTTGGACTTCAAACGGATCCTCATGACAGGGGCAAGAGAATCAAGAGTATCAGAAATAGAAGAGTAGAGATGGGACAGGGCTGTTTCCGGGTGTGAGTCAGCCAGAGGACGAGGGGGGGGAGAGAGAAGGTGTCAGCGAAAGCCTCAACTGACACGCGCTTCATGGGCCGGATGTCCGAGAAGGTAGGTGGCAGTGTTGGGGTAGGCTTGGCTTGGGGGGAAGAGAGTGAGAGATGAGATGAGAGGAGGCTGTGGTCACTTCAGGAGAGAGGAGTAGTCAGAGGGATGGAGAGGGGGAGGCCAGAGGAGATAAAGACATCAAGTGTGTGACCGGCAGAGTGTGTCAGGCCGGAGGGGAGGATGGAGAGGGAGAGTGAATCGCAGAGGTCGCGAAAGAGCACAGATGAAGAACAGGGAGAATCCAGATGGATATTGAGGTCACCAATGAGGAGGAGTTGAGTGGTTGAGGCCAGGAGGGAGGAGGAGAGGTCTGCCCACTCAGAGAGAAAAGAAGTAATTTGACTAGGGGGCTGGTAGAGAGTAGCAACAGTGAAAGAGTGGCTAGGAGAGAGAGTGAGAGCCTGCTGACAAGGCATTCGAAAGTAGAGTAAGTCTGAGTAGGGATGCAAGAGGCTGGAATCCACTCAGGGTAGATCAGGGCTACACCCACTCCAGGCCGGTTGGATCTGGGAGCGGAGAGGATCTTGTAGCCGTCAGGGAGGAGAGTGTCAAAACTCGTGACAGAGCTAGCCGTGAACCAGGTCTCGGTAAGACCGAGGACATCAAGGTCAAGTTCTTCAAGGAGGTGGCAGATGTCAGATGACTGTTTGACAGCCGAGTGAGAGTTGAGAGTGGCGAGATGAAGAAGGTTGCCAGCCTCAAAGACCTTCTGGGGAGGGGTACAGGTCAGAGGTACGCCCTGCGGAGGAGAAAGAGCCCTGGGAGGGGCAGAGGAGGAGGAGAGAGAGGGCAAGGTAGCCAAGGGGGGCGAGGAGGGGACAGCAGGAGATGAGAGTGGAAATTGATGAGGCGAGGGAACCGTCTATCAAAGAGTAAGAGATTAGCCTGAGGGCCTTGCACCATGAAAGTGCCACTTAGGTAGACATTAATGATGACTCTGGAGGAGTCAAAGAAAGCCATGAGGACTTCCCAGCGGGTTCCACCATTAATGGGAGAGGTGGAGGTAGGGCAAAGCACAGAGATCATATGGGGGGTCTATAGATCAGGTGAAGGAATGACAAATAGAATGTCAATGAGGGTTTGTCTGGCAGAGGCACTAGAATAGGTATCGGCGATGGGGAGACCTGTGTTTGAAGCCAATATATGCTTTTTGAATTTCATCTTACCAGACTTAGTGAGCAGGGAAGGAAAGTTGATAGAGAAGCAGTTGCAGTAGATAGGAGAGATAGATAACGGCATGAGTGAGTAGAGAGAGGAGGCAGTAGGAGAAATGTGCAAGAGAAGCGGTAAGGAACAGTCACTGGGCTAGCCAGTTACAATTTAGGACCTGAGGTGATGTGGAAAACACGCCCAAATTTGACTTTCAGAACAACCCAAATTGCAGTTACAAAACACATCCAAAATTTGACTTTCAGAACAACCCAAATTGCAGTTACAAAACACACCCAAATTTGACTTTCAGAACAACCCAAAATATAATGTTAAGGATACATTGGTGAAAGAAATGAGGTAAGAGTTAGAGGCAGGCGCTGAGCCTAGAGCCTTTGATAGCATACAGGGAGACCAGTTGAAGCTAGCAGAGGGAAGAGTGAAAGTCAATGAGGGGAATAGAAAGGGTAAGCAGAAGGATGGAAACTAACCCATGGGGCAGGAGGTACAAGAGTCTTAGTGGTCCAGAATCATGCCTGTGAACTGACAGCACCCGAGAGGGTCAAGGTGCGGTATTGGATTCATGTAGCAAACTGGCAGCAGACAGGGAAGCTGACAGGGGCCTTAGAAGTGGGCCTTAGGACAACAGGCCGGCTATCAGACATACATTATTTCTCAACATTGGTATACTGAATAACACCATTAATAACCAAACCACAGATGGATACATTGAATTTGGGTTTATCCTTTATTCCCATGACTAACACAACATACTTTGACGAAGAAATCAACCTCTTTAAACTCATCCGCAAACTGGAGTTAAAGATTTTCTTTGATAACCTACCAGAGACCCAATACAAACCTAAAGAAATTGAATATCTAGAAATGAAAGGCAAAAGCTCCTTCCATCCTCAAGTTATCCACCTATCATTGATCTTTTAAGTCAAAAACAACTAAAGAACTCAGGAGACTCAATTACAATGCTAAGGGGCCCAAAAAATCCAACAACACCAACTAAAACTTATTAAAGAACTAGCTGAAGACAGAGCAATAATTATGAAACCAGAAGATAAGGGTGGTGCCCTAGTTATAATGGACACCAATTATTACAACGAAAGCTGCTTACAACTACTACTTGATGAAAAAACTTATTTGGAATTGGATCAAGATCCGATAATGGAAATTAACATATTGGTGGAAAACACAGCCAAGAAAGCAAGGGATGCAGAATGGATTTCAGAGCGCACAGTGGATTTTCTCGCTGTCCAGTCAAATGGTCGAATATATTTGATCGAATGACATATTGGTCGAATCAATTTGGTCGAAAAAAAAAGGTCTAATTTTTTTTTTAAAGTATTTTTTTTTTTTGCTCCAGTATAGGTAAAAAAAGGTGTTTTAACACCAAAAACAGGGTTGGGGGGACCCCCCCCCAAAAAAAAAAAAAATTCCATCATTTTTTCGACCAAATTGATTTGATCATATTGTAATTCGATCAAATGCATTCGACCAAATGTCTGGTAACCGATTTTCTCATTAACAAGACACCTATAACTCATGTGTTCTACGCTTTACCTAAGATTCATAAAAATTCAACCAAACCACCTTTCAGACGCATTGTAGCCGGGACAGAAAGTATATTCAAACCTTTGGCAATCTATCTAGATGTAGCAATACAAGCTCTTATACAAGCAATGGAAACCTAGACACCTCACATGTTCTACAATTACTCAATGCATTGAACTTAACAGGTCATACACCGATACTCTTCACACTGGACGTAACTAGTCTTTATACTTCAGTCCCACATGGGGAAGGAATAGAAGCAATGGAATGGCTTTTATTAAACCAGGAAGAATGCACCATCCAAAAAACATTTGCTATGGAACTACTCCACATCATCTTATATAACAATTACTTCAGATTCAATGAAAAATATTACTTACAAATATCAGGGACCTCAATGGGCTCAATCGCAGCATCCTCTTAAGCCAATACATTCATGTACCATTTTGAAAAAACCTTTGTGCTCAACAATCATGAATGTATACACTTCTTAGACGTCACAATTGAATATGCAGGGAAAGATTGTATAACTTCCATATACCATAAACCGACTGACGTAAACAACAGCCTGCATCATAAAAGCTTTCATCCGAATCACCTCAAAGAGAACCTACCCTTCAGTCAGCTACTTAGACTCAAGAGAATAACATCGGACACAGAGAACCTTCAAAAGGAATATGAGCATACAAGAATGAAATTTCTAGAAAGAGGGTTCCCAGAAGACATCTTTGAAAAAGCAATGACCAGAATAGAATAGAACCTCTGAATAGAATTGATCTCCTCAAATACACTAAAAAACAAGAAAACACACAACTGATACATTCTTAAAAGTTCTCGGCCCAGAGGTTCCAAATCAAGAAAATTATAACGAAAAATTGGGATCTGATCAAGAATGATCATACACTAAATCGTCTATTTCCTGAGGTCCAGATGATAGCCTACAAGAGAGGGAGGAATCTAGGGGACTCATTGATCAAAGCAGAAAGAATGAAGGATAAGAGAGATACTATATTGCGAAAACAGAAAAAAGGAACTTTCCCATGTCTTAACTGCTAGCATTGTTCCAACTTGATTAAAGGTGTTCACATCAGACATCCAAAAACTGGTAAAAAGATTGGAATCAGAGATTTTTCAACATGTGATTCAAAGAATGTCATATATGCCCTTCAATATCCTTGCGGGAAATATTATGTAGGGAAGACAATGAGGAAAGACAAGGAACGGTAGACGGAACATAAATCCAACATTAGGACGAACAACATCAAATCCCCTGTCTACAGACTTTTTTGTGACCATAACTGTACAATAGCTCAACTACGATATCTAATTCTGGATGTGATACACCCTCTACCAAGAGTTGGAAATATTTCTAAAATTCTGTCACAGGGAGAACTCTACTGGATCCACAAATTAGACTCAATGGCTCCACTCGGCCTAAATGAAGAGTACTACTTGGGACCATACTTTTGAATGAACAAAACAGCTCCACTACAGAATGATCAACCAGGACTGTATCCCTATGCACTCCTCAATTGGGGCAAAACCAGTAACTAGGGGAGGAGACATTGCTGAAATATGAACTATACTTGGAAAACATGATTAATGGTGGTATTCCGTATACTAATGTTGAAAAATAATGTATGTCTGATAGTGTTTGATAATGAAAGTAACATTTATTATGCTGTACTGGAGAATATTAGAAATGGACAAACAAAACACCTCACACTCATAAAGAATATGATTGACTACTGAGTTTATAACTAAACACATTTAAAGGAACATAATGATGTTCAGTTATCAAAGGTGAATAAGAGACAAAAACAACTTTGTAAGATTTTCACCCTCTATTATATAGTATACTTGATCCCCAGTGAGGAGAATCCAATGACACTAGACCACAGGGGACAATCACATGTGGGTACTTATTTAATGGATCAGCACAATGTAGAATTGTTCTTATTAACATAGATTAACCAATCTCAAACGGGTAATCTTGAATGACAAAGTGTAAATACGTTTGTAAATTTGTGACATTTACTTTAATGGTTATATCTTACTGGAAGGAACTGATTAGAAGATCCTGAAAATCAAAATCATGAATAGTAGGATCACCAACATATTGCCACGCAATTCCGCTATGACGAACATTTGTTTACTTTAGTGATGTCATTCGCGCCATGCGCAACGTGATGACGTCATGGATGCGTAATGCCGCGAATACAACTAGTGCCATTTTCTCATGCCACGAACCTCGCGGCTGGGTAATCAGGAGAATCCAGATCCATCCGGGTTCTAATACTCAGGTAAAACTTTAGAATCAGGCACCATTACAATTCAAAGAACATCCCTAAGATGAGATGCTTGACCCATTATTGTTGTCCTTTTTTTAATACAATAGAGACCAATCATTGGGTGACTAACCTAAGGTTATAGTTTTTACAGAATTCGATTTGGAGGATAATATCCTTTTGAAACAGAGTTCAATCTTTGAACTAACAGTATATGAATTCCTCACTTGGTCTGTTTACCTGTACTCTGATTCAGGTAATCTCCTTTTAAGATATTTTGTTCCAAATAAGTTTTACTCATGAACAGTTGTTACTCAGTACGGAACAGTACGCAGAAGGAAACATATATATGTACACATTTTTTGACAGCTAGAAGAAAAATCATATGATTATATGAGCTTAGGAGGGAGTACCCGAGGTATTATAATCCGGTAATCGCGCCCGTACTAGAATCACAAGACAACATCATGTGTAAGTAACAAGCCTAAAATACCAATACTTCACAGTCTTGAAGGATTTCCGTCACTTTAATAAGTAAAACTGTATATTGTTTATATAGTGAATATATATACATGAATGAGATATGAGGACCTATATCAGAAGTGAAGAAACACAAATTCCCAGTCATGACATGCTCTGACACTTCAATAAAGCTGTTATTAATCTTGAATTTTTTTAAATAGTTGGTTTAGCTTGCTTATTTTCTGAGGTGTGCCAAGAATTAGCAGTTCTGTTTTTGCATCATTGAGGGCAAGGGGGTTGTTGTATTAAAAAGTAACGGCGACAAGCACGATCCTTGCGGGATGCCGCATGTCAACAGCGTTTAAAAGGAGCTGAGAGTTGCCTTTCACAACAGCAACCATTCTTGGGCCTAAGAAAGATTTAAACCAATTTATGGCTGATGGAGAGCATTTGCCCGCTATTCTTAGTCTCTCGGCCAGAAGATCATGATCTATAAAATCGAATGCCGAAGAAAGATCGAGCAACATTAGTAGGGAAGGATTCCCTTTTTCAATGCTATTAGCGATGTTAGGCTGGAGATCCAAAAGCGCAGTCTCCATTCCATGTTTGGCCCTAAATCCGGATTGTTCACTTGCAAGTAATTCATTTGTATCCACAAACTTCTGATACTGCAAGTAAGCAATCCTATCAATAATTTTGAGTAACAACGACACATTGGTTATAGGCCTATAATTACCCGGTATTGATGGATCTAAGTTTTCCTTTTTTTAAAAGAGGCATGATCCGGCTTCCTTAATGTCTGCAGGAACATAGGCTTCTTCAAAAGACTGATTAACAAACTGTACTGCCCAAGGAGCTAAGGTGTCTGCATACTCCTTAGATAGGTTGGCGGGAAAAGTATCTCCCTGACAAGAAGATGGCCTAAGCTTATGTATAACCTTCAGTACCTCTGCAAGGGTGACTTTTTCAAAGGAAAAGAGGTGTGGATGATGGTCCAGTGGGTCACTCTTGTTTGTCAGTGTTACTGGGAGAATTTCCTGGTATTCTAAGAGGAGAATTTTCTGTGCTCCAATGGCCTGTTGATGTTTGTGGGTTTTTTCCGAGAAACCCACATGGATATCTTGACACCACTTATCACTTTCTTGAGCAGAGAGTGTAGTACGGGGTCTTTCAATTCTTTGATGATCGAAAAGATTTCCTTCGATTGCGATTTAGCTTGTTGAATCGTAGTATTAAAATATTCTGATTTGGTTTGAAAGATAAGCAGTTTATAAGCTTTAACTGCTTGTTTATAAAGTGCCACTGATGACTCGGGTTGATCTTTCCTCCAGAGACGCGCGGCTTTACGCTTCGCTCTTCTGACTTCAAGAAGGTCGCTAGAGAACCATTTATTCAGTGATTTGCTACTTTTATTTGGTTTAAGTGGCGCAATTCGTCAAAGGCTTGATTGGTAGCCTTTCTGGTACCCAGAGACAGAATCCCTGTAGAATCCGGGAACACCCTATACTGGGGACCATATGGGACATTTGGGGGAAAGGAGTGGAAATGAGGGGAGTCACAGCCTGGCCTCACCTACTCAGACACCTATGGGGCCCGGGAGTCAAAAACGCGATCCCGAATCCAACACCAAATCAGAAACCAAAAGGTCACTGGTTGCAAGGGAATTTCGTAGGGTGGAGCTGGATGTGATGTTTCTCCAGGAGGCCAAATTCTGTAATGGGGATGAAAGAAGAATACCCGGTCGTTTGGCGGTCCAGGTATACTGGGGGTCAGGTCCAGTAAGGAGGGTGGGGGTGGGTATCCTACTCAAAAGAGCTCTTAAGATGGAGGTGATCAAGATGTGGTCAGATGTGAAAGGGATGGCTTTGTTTGCCTCAACCACCATCAGAAAGGTGCATTTTACATTCGCCACAATATATGCACCTAACCAGGGAGAATTGAATACCCTCCCTAAAATAATGGTTGAGAGTTCGGGACACCTCATCATTGAAGGGGACTTCAGTATATGGGCGGATGTGAACCTGGACAGGCAGGGGATGTAGGACAGGGCACAGGAAGTGGGGAGACTCGGACATGGAGAGATCCAGGAGATTCTCAAACTACATGGGCTGTGAGACATGTGGCGATACTTTCACCCACAAAGAGGGGATACACCTTTTACTCACCACCTCACGGAACATTTACCTGGCTAGACTATGTGTACGATTCAAGGTGTTTGTGGGTGGAGGCGCTGAACACAGAGATCCGCCCAACTTCGTGGTCAGACCACGATATGGTGACAGTGGACCTCGGTTGGGCAGGCATGAACCCAGGGGGGTCCAAGAGGAGATGCAACAAATCCTATGGAAGGATTCAGTGTTCCGTCAGGAGATGGCCAGGGAAATTGAGGAGTTTTTAATTACTAACCACACAGGGGAGGTGGACATAAGAATGGTGTGGGAAGCGGGAAAGCCACCTGGAGGGGGGTCTTGATTAGGGAAGGCATGCAGAGAAAAAGGGAGCAGGATCTGATTGAGAATATGCTGTGGGAGGAGATAAAACACCTGGATAAACGAGTGCTGAGGCAAGGAAAGGGGAGGGAGGAGAGTATTAAGGAGGCTAGGGAGAGACAGGATGCACTGCGGCTCCTTGAGGAAGGTAAGATAATACACAACCTTTAATTCCTTAAATAGAAATTCTATGAGTAAGGGGATAAGGCGGATACACTCCTTGCAGCCAGACTAAGAGGGCAGAGACCAGAGAGATGGGTGGTAGGGATAGAGGGGGTGGTGAGGTAAATGAGACATCTACAGAGGGGATCCAGGAGGCATTTGCCTCATTTTATGAGACCCTATATAAATCAGACAGTACCCCTGGAGCCGGAGGGATCACCGAGTATTTGGTGAATACTCACCAGACCAGGGTTGGACTGGGACAAGAAATAGGCTTGGTCACCCAAAAAAAAGTGTCCCAACCCTCGCCTCAAAAAAGTGGCCCATCCCTCCCCTCACGACCCTTGACCTCTGATCACATCGGAATTGATGTCATTTGACCCCACGCCAAAGTGACATCCCGGGTAGCGATGAAACACGACCTTTCACCCCTTGACAAAACAGGAAGTGGCATCAATTAGTATTGTACACTAAGTACACTATGAAAAATATGGTTATGATTTCACTAATGTGATATACATTTCATACAAGAATGGATCACCATATGTATGATTAATATCTGTGTGTATAGATCCATATTGTCAAATTACTGTGAATGCAATCCAAGGCCAAATGATAATATGTTATTGTATAGCACTTACGCTTAAGCTCTTTTTAATAGAATGAATATGCATACAATATCACCCAACCTGTGCTGGTACTCATTTATCGACCTTAGAAGGAAGAAAGGCTTTGTGAAAAAGAAAATTAAATAAAAATATTTTGTATTCAATTTTTCTTTTCTTCCAAACCGGCCCCCACTCTCCAGGGCCGATTTCGGCTCAGCCACGGGCCGAAAGGCCGAGGGGCCAATCCGACCCTGCACCTGACCAGGTTGAAGGGAGAGGAAACAGCTGTGCTATAAGCCCCCATAACAGCAGAGGAAATTCGGAAGGCGGTGGGAAAAGATGGGTTCACTGCGGGATGCTACAAAACCTTTCTCAACGTCTTATTACCATTTATGACAGAATTTTTTACTGACGTAATGAAGATAGGTAAAGCCTCAGAGTCTTTCACGAGGGCATTCATTTCGGTGATACCAAAAGAGGAGAGGGGCCCCAAGAAAAGTGGTGCATATCGCCCGATCTCCCTCCTAAATATAGATGCCAAAATATATACCCAGGTGCTGGCAGCAAGACTTGAGGGCTACATGGCGCGCCTGGTCCATCCGGACCAGGTGGGCTTCATCAGGGGCAGACAGGGGGCGGACACAATGAGGAAGACTTTGCACCTCATGCATGAAGCCCGCGGATGGGATGGGGATCCCTCTGTTGTCTCGGTCGATGCCGAAAAAGCATTTGAACAGGTGGAATGAGAATTTCTGAAAGCTGTGCTCGTCAAATGTGGAATAGGGAGCGGCTTCCTCTGCGGGATAATGCCATTATACACCTCCCCAAGGGCCTGTGTAGTGGCGAATGGGGGATACGCCCGACGGTTTGACCTGGCGAGGCAGACAAGGCAGGGTTGCCCTCTCTTCCCATCGTTGTATGCAATCTCTCTGGAACCCCCTGCCCAGAGGATTAGGGAAGATAGTAGAGCAGAGAGAAACCGTGTCAGAGGGAGGGAATATAAACTCTCCCTACACACAGATGACATGCTGCTGCACATAATGAACCCTCTGACATCCATACCAGCTGCGGTCCAGCAGATGGACTCGCACGGCGCACTCGCCAAACTGAAGATTAACAAATCTAAATCGATCCTCTTCCCACTGAACAGGGAAAGAGAGGGTGATGCAAGAAGATTTACACCTCTGGGTCTGCAGGTTAGTTGGGGGACATTAAGATACCTAGGTATTAGTCTTACTAGAGACTTGGGGGAACTATTTGAGGCCAACTTCACCCCACTGAAAGCCACGATTGAACTGGACCTGACGAAGTGGCGTAAGCTTAAAGTATCATGGTTGGGGTGACTTAATGCAATAAAATGGTAGTCCTCCTGAGACTTTTGTATCTATTTCAGATGCTCCCTATATGCATCCCAGACTCCTTCTTCCAGGAGATGAAGCGTTCCCTATCAAGATTCTTATGGCAAGGCAAAAACGCCAGGATAGCATGGGAAGTACTCGTGCTTCCCAAGGGCAGAGGTGGGGTGGGTCTCCCAGACCTTATTACAAGGCAGCACAATTTAGAGTCCTGATACCACACCTTAGGGCCCAGAGGGACCTTCAGTGGATCACATTGGACAACCGTCACCTGCGACTAGCTATGGTGGGGGAATGGTTATGGGTACCCAGACACAGAATCCCCATAGGATCCAGGAACACCCTATACTGGGAACCATATGGGACATTTGGAGGAAAGATGTGGAAATGAGGGGAGTCACAACCTGGCCACGCCCACGCGGACATCTATGGGTTCTGGGAGTCAGAGACACGATCCCGAGTCTGGAAAGATTCCAAACACGGTTTGAAGCTGGACTTGAGAGGATAGGCCAGCTATGGAGAGGGACACGTTCATAGATATCCGTGAGTTGGAGGAGGCCCTGGGCATAGGGTCATTATCTGCCTTCCTTTACTTACAACTGAAGGGGGTCCTCACTGATAGGGCATGGAGCGAACAAATACAGCGGGACATGACCCCCATTGAAAGACTTCTGGACACTAGGACAGAGATGAGGGACTGATCTCAGCGATGTATGGGGCCCTTGTAGAATCAGGGGGATGGGGGTCAACAGAGAAACTGAGGGAGAGGTGGGAGCAGGACCTGGATGGCAGAATAGTGTGGGGACGCCTCTGTAAGGGTGTCTATCAGACCTCGATTTAAAATCAATATAACAACACTGGATCAAGCTCCTACATAGGTGGCAAATCAACCCAGTCAGACTGGCAAAAATGTACCAAGATCTCAGCCTACATTGTTGGTGGGAGTGTGGAAATAGGGAAGACTGCTGGCACATGTGGTGGGGCTGCGCAAGGGTGCACTTTTACTGGGATGAAGTCTTGGGATGGATTAAGGAAGTGGATGGGATGAGCCGGGCCAAACCCCCCCTTGTTAGTCTTGTTTGGTGTAGAGGGGCAAGAAGGGGAATACTGCAGACTGCCAGGGATGGCCTCGGGCTTACTACTAGGAGCGAGAGCATGCCTTGCCATGCAATGGAAAAGCCCCCACACTCCAGACAAAAAGGAGTGGATAAATGTGGCAAAGAATCTATAGGTGATGGAACGGATAACAGCGGGATTGCATGACCGGGCGGACCCAATTGCAGTGGAATGGGGAGGATGTGTTGATAAATACCTGAGGGCGGAGGAGAGGCAGGGTGCGGGTAAGACAAGAGGGGCACAGAACCCTAATTGCCAGGGCTGAGAACAAACGCCAACGGTTATTGCCTTAAATAGTTGGAGGGGAATAATGGTTTAAATAAGGGGTTTTACAGAGGTGGATGGTACCAGGGGGTAGGCAAGGTTGGGGGTAGAGGAAGTGGCAGGGGGTTGTTCATTGTTCCTTGTTGACTCCAAGGACAAGGAGGCAGTGAACAGGTACTTTCCTTTGTGTGGTCAAAACTGTCTAAATGCATGCCTCATAAAGTTGTGTTGATACTTAAACCAAAACATTTAATAAAGAGGAATTTGAAAGAAAAAAAAGTGAAAGAAACTCTTAGCTAAATAAAATTGCGAGCACTTTGCAAAATATACTTAGCTAAAACATTCAATTCAATATATGTTCAGATAGTCAAACAGTAAAAACATTGCAAGCAAACTAAAAGGCAGCCTCACCGGTTGTTCCATCTCAGGTGTGACAGGGAAGTTGATGGAAGGCCTTCCATAAGGACATTACCACCCTCCAGGTAGGAGAGGACGAAGGCTTGGACAGTGGAACTCAAGTTGTTTTCTGGGATGAAGGGCTTGATTTTTTTGCAGGAAAGATAGTTGGTACCAAACCGTTTATGTTTCCTTTTCTATGTGCTGTTTGAATGTGAGGTGTCTATCGATGTTGTACCAAAGGGACTTGGCAGAGGGGACCAGCTGGGGTGTGACGCCCTAAAGGTTTTGGTGTTGTTGGTCAGCAGAAGAAATGAATTCTTGGAGGGCTTGACCTTCCGGGACACTGGACATCCAGAACTGGATCAATGTGAGACAGTTATAAATAGGGCTCCTGGCTAATCCCTGATCTACCAGGTAGGTCAAAATTTGAAAAATATAACAATGATCAGGGTGCCCGAACGTGGAAACACACTTTCAATAATCCTTTAGTTCATATGTTAAATGCCATTCACTGTGTTTTGGTAAAAATGAAATTCAATTTCACCACATGCTTCAATGCATATAGCGGTTTTCACCCAAAATTCTGACAGGACATATATTGATGAAGATGTAATATCTTTACATGATACATTAATATTATTGTCCCCGCTTTTTGGCCTGGACATACATTTTAAAACAACATAGAAGGTCCCTTGCAACATTTCGGGATCGTGGTAATACAGTTATAAGCAAAACAAAACAAAAATGTAAATCATATCACAACATTTTCAGGGTTGACATTTAACACTCGGGGGATGTCGACACAAATGTGTTTGCCAATTAAGAACTGATCTCTTCTGCTGAGAAATGGATGGCCTTCATCAGGACGGAGAAGAGGAGTTGGATAAAGATGTTCTGTTTCTCTTGTGTTCTTTATATTTCCACACAGTGTTTGTCAAAAAAGCAAAAGAAAACACTTTGAGTACAGGGTGCAGGAGATGGCGAAATGCTGATCTATCTTGCTCCCGGGGATCCCTTTGTATAAATCACAGTGCTATATTCACCGGTTACTTTGTCTTTATGAGGTGGAATAGATTGTGCATGCTTCTATTGCGAGTACTGCAGGTCAATGGCATTCGCAGGAATCAAAGTGGATGTAGCTGCCCATGTGTGTGTACAGTTGCGTGGCTGCTCCGCTTCCTGTATATAAGTGCTGTGCACTGTTGTTATGCGGATGTTGTGTGGAGTGAGCTATTCCATGTAAAGATTGAAGATGACAGGGACAGGATGGATCCTTTCAGGACTCCACAGGTGATGGGTAGAGTTGGTGATCTGGAAGAATCCATTTGTACGAACTATTGACAATTTGCATGGTAGGATTTGAACCTGCTGAGGACGATCTCACTGATCCCCATGCGGCGATGTAGATTGTCGGTGAGTGTCTAGTGGTCTACTGTGTCAATCGCTGCGCAGAGGTCAAGGAGAACTAGGAGGCAAGGATGGAGATCATTGAGGATTTTAAGGGCATTGGTGATCACCCTGATTGTAGTCATTTCTGTGCTGCATCTGGGTCTTAAGCCAGATTGGTAGGACAGATAGAGGCTATTGGCTTCAATGTGTTGGAGGAGTTTTGTGGCTACTGCTTCCTCAATGATCTTACCTATGAAGAGCAGATGGGTGATGGGGTGGTAGTTGCTAAGGTGGTCAGGGTCCATTGTTGATTTCTTAAGAAGCAAGAGGATTTGTCTGGTCTTGAAGGCTGAGGGGAAGGTGCCTTGTATTTGTATTTAGTTTATTTGTATAGCGCGCCTAGCCCAAAGGCATTGGGGCGCATATCTTATTTTACAGTGAAATTGTGGGCATGCTAACAGCAATTATATTACAGAGGTTAGCATAAAAACAGTAGGAGCATAACAAACATAAAAATATGACAATTTATGTAACATATGTACAGAACTATAGTATTTTACCAGTAGTTACATTGTATTTACAATCATTAACAATCATGGAGCTAATCAGGCAGGATAAGGCGGATGAATGGGCCGAGGCCTAGCCGACCGGTAGAGGCCTGTAGAAGCTGGGAGAGTCTATGGTAGAGAGACACGCTTTCACCTTGCTCTTAAAGGCGTGGAATGAGGGTTCCGCTCTGAGAGGGTTGGGCATGGAATTCCACAGTTTCGTGGCAAGGACTAGGAAGCAAGCCCCGCCTGCTTTTTGTAGTTTGAATCTGGGTAGATAGAGACAGTTGGCTTGGGCGGCTCTTTGAGGGCGGTTGGAAGTATGACAAATGAACCGGTTAGCTAGTTAACTGGGCACCTGATTGGCCAAAAATGTGTGGGTTAGTGCAAGTGTTTTGAGGGAGACTCTTTGGGATACAGAGAGCCAGCATAGGTGTCATGAACCACCGATTCCGGCCCTTCTGGACTTCATGGTCCATGATGCATCGCGGCACGAGCTCAGTGATTCTTCCAACATGGCCGACGGGCCAGAAACGTGGCGCTCTAGCCTTTGCACGCAACTCTCTGCTTCCTAGAAAACAGGTACGCACTGCGGCTCTGCGCGTCTCAACGCAACTGCTTGGAGTTGTTAGGCATGTGTTCGAGTCCATGTACCGTACTGTCTCCAACTCCTTACCCCTTTTTTCTTCCGTCCTGGCACCCTCTCCTGATTACTGCAATCTTCCCGCTAGCCCATTTCCCTTCATCCTGGATCCCGTCTTGTGGTTGGTGCCGCGGTCTCCCAGGCACTCCCTGAGCATAGGACGCCTACCCTCCTCCTTCCTGGATCCGTTGCTAGCTTTCCTGGATACTGAACGCTACCCGGCTTAGGCAGCCAGCTACCCCACGCAGGAACCCGAAGACTCGCACTCCAACCTGTACAAGTCTCAAACAGTGAGGAAGAAGGAAAGCGCTCCCAAGAAGAACACAAGCAAGGAAAAACAGGTGAGAAAGAAAGAAGCTTGTGACAGATTGAGACGCCGAAAACGTGATATCGAAGTAGACATGGAAGCCACAGTTCAAGACCTCATGAGAGGTATACAAGAACTAACTACAGAGGTTCAAAACCGCAAAGAAGAAAATGCAGCATTAAAACAGCTAGTCTTGTCCCGGGATTCAGCGGTCAAAGAAAGCGCCCTGGTAGGGGGTGTAATGGACAAATATGATGGAACTTCCAAGTCCCTGCGTTCCTTCCTTGATCCTGCCTAGTGCACTTCACTTTCAAACCTTACTATTTCTCCACGCCACGAGCTAAGGTTGGATTCATGATATCTCACCTCAACGGCAATGCCTTAACATGGGTGACTCCACTAGTCAATTGGGGAGACCCATGCTTGGGTGATTACGATGGGTTTGTGGAAGCCCTTAAGGCTATGTTTGATCAACCGGAACTTGTCTACAGTGAACAAGAAAGACTTCTTGAATTCCAGCAAGGGTGTCAGGATATGCTTACTTACGTGACTCGCTTTAAACAGCTAGCTAAAGAAGCCGATAGGTCCCAAGAAGCCAGTTTCACTTTATTCTGAAGGGGATTGAACGATGAAGTTAAGGACGAGCTAGCCAGAGTAGCCTGTCCGAGTTCCTTCCAGGTCATGATGGATCTTTCCTTACAGATAGATTTCAGAAACCAGGTGAGAAAGGCAGAGAAAAGAAAAACGGAGACAACACCCCCAAAGACGACCATAGAATATCCTTGTTCCAAAGAAGCACCCGCTCCATGTTCCTCAGATCCAGAACCTATGCAATTGGGTGCCTTCCGTGGACCAATTTCTCCACAAGAAAGGATCCGTAGGATCAATACAGGACTTTGTATGTACTGTGCCTCTGATAAACATCTTGTGAGAGAATGCCCAATAGCGCCACCCCGATGTTCGGGAAACGCCAGCTCCCGATCTTAAGTGGAGCACAGCTTCGGGAGAAAGATGCCTGCTCCCATTCCTTCCTTGAATACTCCAGCACAGAACACCTTAGTGATTCTCCAGACAATCTTGTCACCTACTGAGAAAGAATCCTTCCCCATCCTGGCCCTAGTGGGCTGCGGTGCCATGGGTTTTTCATAGACCACGACTGGGCTGTGAGTCACAACATTCCTCGAGAACCCAAAGAATTAATATAACCCGTTGAAGGAATTGACGGTAGACCATTGTCTTCCGGACCCATTACTCACCAAACCAAGGAATAACTACTCCTGATAAACAACCATTAGGAAAGGCTCCGTTTTGACATCATAAAGGCCGCTCACTACCCCATGGTGCTCGGCATGCCCTGGCTTCAGAAACACAATCCTTACATCAACTGGGCCGTCGGATCCCTATTTCTAGGCTCTGAATTTTGTATGTCCCATTGCTTGTCTCAAGACACATTTCAAAACCCTCCTGTGAACTCCCACAATCACAAACAATCATCTTTAAGTGTATCCAACATAATCCAAGTACCAGAGACCTACCAAACGTACTCTGATGTGTTTTCAACAGCCATTGTTCAGGCTCTTCCACCCCACAGACCTGAGGATTGTGCCATTGACACAGATGCTTCAGCAGTGATTCCTTTTGGGAGGATGTTCATATTACCGAAGCCGAAAAAACGGGCCCTACGAGAATACCTGGATACCAACCTGGCAAATGGGACTATCTGTCCTTCAAAATCTCCAGCCGGTGCTTCCCTATTCTTCGTTCCTAAGAAAGACACCAAAGAACTTCGGCCCTGTTTGGAGTACCGTGGTCTCAACCAATGTACTCTCAAAGATCGTTATCTGCTACCACTCATTTCTGACATTCTGGAGGCAGTTCGGGGTGCTGTCATCTTCACTAAACTCGATCTCAGGGGTGCTTATCACCACATTCGAATAAAGAAAGGCAATGAATGGAAGACAGCCTTCAGAACTCCCTTTGGTCACTTTGAATATCTGGTAATGCCCTTCGGTCTCGCCAATGCTCCTGCGGTTTTTCAACGGTTCATGGATAGAGTTTTCTCTGATATGCTGTTCCTTTTTGTCATTGTGTACCTGGATGGTATACTGATTTACTCCAATGACCCCCAGATCCATCAAGAACATATAAAAGCAGTCTTACAATGCCTACGTGAACACAAACTCCTGGCCAAACCAGAAAAATGTCTCTTCCATGTTCAAACCGTTCATTATCTTGGATTTGTGCTGAGCCCCAAAGGAATTGGAATGGATCCTGCCAAGGTCGACTCCATACCCTCTTGGCCAGCACCCACCACTGTAAAACAATCCTTCCTGGGTCTTGCAAATTTCTACAGAAAATTCATTCCTACATTTTCTGACATAGTACATCCCATAGTAGCACTCCTAAAGAAGGATACACCGTTCAAATGGTCTACTGCTCAAGAGACGGCCTTCCAACAATTGAAACAAAGATTTACTCAAGGTCCAATCCTGGACCAACCCGACATAGATCGGCCCTTTTTGGTGGAAAAAGACGCATCTGACTACGCCATTGGTGCGGTCTTAAAACAAGAATTTGAAGACAAGATGGAACATCCTATTGCCTACCTATCCCGCACCTTGACTCCCAGCGAGAGCCACTACTCTGTCCTGGAGAAGGAGTTATTGGCCATCCGACAAGCCTTTACCGACTGGCGCCATGTACTCTTGGGTGCTAAACATCCAGTGCAAGTATGAACAGATCATCGAAACTTGCAAGTCCTACAGACCCTGGAATGCAGAAACAGTCGTCAAGCCCGTTGGCCGTTCTTTTTTGCCCAATACCAATTTCGTATTCATCACTTTCCTGGAACTAATAACATTATCGCAGATGCCTTATCCAGGCGTCCTGACTATGAGTCTGTCGAAGCTCGTGCCCTTCCAAAGATGTTCCCTAATACCGTGTTTGTGGCACAAGCAAATTACCTCCTGGAAGACGTCCGAGCCAGAACGCCTTCTTCCGATCTCTGGAAGGAATACATCAGGAATAACCAATGGAATTTAGTAACGAAAAATTGTTATCTCTTCAAGGACAAACGACTGGCAATACCCACACAACAGCCGAGAGAAAGAATCATGAATCTCTGCCATGACACCTTCCATTCAGGACATTGTGGTATCACTACCACTCTCCACCTTATTCAGAGACAATTCTGGTGGCCGAAGATGATCGCTGATGTAAGAACTTACATCCAGTCTTGCGCAGTGTCTAATCAGAACAAACATGATAACAGAAAACCTGCAGGTCTCCTACTTCAACCCGCATTACCAACACGCCCTTGGGAAATTATCACCACAGATTTCATCGTGGAATTACGCCCATCCAGAGGATATACAATCATAATGGTTACCATCTATCTGTTTACCCATATGGCTCCCTTCACACCTTTTTTCAAACTATCATCCTCGCTCGAATTGGCTGGAATATTCCTAAAACACATATTTAGGTTTCATGGATTACCTTCCAAGATCATCTCCGACCGAGGACCCGAGTACATATCTCAGTTCTGGAAACAACTATGCCAAATACTAGGCATCCAGCGTGCATTATCCTCGGGATATCACCCTCAGACTAATGGGACAACAGAACGAGTTAATCAGACCCTAGAACAGTACCTATGCTGTTTTGCAACCAAGGTCCAGGATGATTGGTCGCTTTTGATTCCCGTAGCTGAATTCGCTTACAACAATTCTGATCATTCAGCTATCAAGACAAGCCCATTCTTTTGCTGTCAAGGATTTCATCCTTCCGTTCTACCATCTGTCCTACCATATCTTACCCCGGTTCCCGCAGTTGATTCCTGGATTGAAACATTGGTAAACGTACATAGGGACGCGAAGGAACACCTGGAGAAAGCCAGGATAGAAGTCAAACGATATGCAGATATCAAACGGAGACCTAGCCCTTCATACAAAGTCGGGGATACGTTTTGGTTATCCTCAAAACTTCTTTCTCGACATTTACGGCCTAATAAATTGGCTCCCAATTATTATGGACCTTTCTCCATTAAGGAAATCATTAATCCAGTGGCCTTTCGGCTTCAGCTTTCAGAATCCTGGAAGAGGATACATCCGGTCTTTAACACTTCCTTGTTGAAACCGTATGTACGGTCCACCAGAACTACTGCTAGACCTAACCCTGTGCTCATCAATGACCAGATTAAGTTCGAAGTCTCCAGGATATGTGATTCCAAATACAGACTGGGTCAGCTCCAATATTTGGTGGAATGGAAGGGATATCCCCCCAGCGAGCGCACCTGGGAACTCAAACATGAATGGCCCCCATCTAATTCAAAGGTTTCATCGAATTCACCCAGGCAAACCCCGTGGTTCCGGTTTAGGAGGAGGCATACTGTCATGAGCCACCGATTCCGGCCCTTCTGGACTTCATGGTTCATGATGCACCGCGGCACGAGCTCAGTGATTCTTCCAACATGGCCGACGGACCAGAGACGCTGCGCTCTAGCCTTTGCGCATAACCCTCTGCTTCCTAGAAAGGTATGCCCCCGCGGCTCTGCGCATCTCAACGCAACTGCTTGGAGTTGTTAGGCGTGTGTTCGAGTCCGTGTACCGTACTGTCTCCAACTCCTTACCCCTTTTTTCTTCCATCCGGGAACCCTCTCCTGATTCCTGCAATCTTCCCGCTAGCCCATTTCCCTTCATCCCGGATCTTATCTTGTGCTCGGTGCCGCGGTCTCCCGGGCGCTCCCCGAGCATAGGACGCCTACCCTCCTCCTTCCTGGATCCGTTGTTAGCATTCCTGGATACTGAACGTTATCCGGCTTAGACAGCTGGCTCCCTCACGCTGGAACCCGAAGACTCGCGCTCCAACCTGTACAAGTCTTGAACAGTGAGGAAGAAGGAAAGCGCTCCCAAGAAGAACACAAGCAAGGAAAAACAGATGAGAAAGAAAGAAGCTTGTGACAGTAGGCCACGTCGGGTGTTGGAGATGCGTTGAGCCCTACAGATATTCAATGCTGCTCTAATGGCATTGTTTTGTGTAATCTGCAACTTGCTAAAGTTTTGTTGGCTTGTTCATAGATAAAGGGCGTTGCAGTAGTCGATTTTTGACATAATGAGTGTTCTTGCCAGGATGATGCAGTTAGCAGTGGTGAGAAATGGGCGACAGGCTGTGATGAGTTTGCAAGTGTAGGCAGATGCCGCTATAACAGCATTCGTTTGTCTGGAAAGAGAAAGAGTGAAATAAAGATAGAGGCAAGCGTTCTGGTGTCATTAGATACCTTGATTGTGTTGCCATCGATGACAAAGGATTTAAAGGCGGCGTCTAATTTGTTAAGTCCGTGATGAGAGCCCAGGATGAGGAGCTCTGTCTTTTCATCATTAAGGCAAAGCTCATGTTGGACCATCCATGCTTGGATCACCTGGTAGGCTTTGTTTAATGCTTTTGTGTCAGCAGTGTAATCCCCAGAGATTAGGAGGGTATCTGGGTGTCAACAGCATAGTTTGTGTATGTGACACCCAGATAATCAAGTATGTCGAAAAGTGGTTTCGTAAAGATGTAAAGTGTCAGTGAAACACACGATCCTTGGGGAACCCCGCATAGGACTGGAGAGGGTTCAGTTTATTTATTTGTATTTATTTATTTGTTTTTGTATAGCGCCGGGCGGCCCTTGGGCATCGTAGCGCTTGTTACAGAAGGCTTTTTGCTTACATTCTTTAGTTGCATACAGAGTTACATACGTGTAAGCAAGCTTACAGGTTCCTTACAAGGTTACAGTGGAACAGTGGATTGGTTTGGCAAGAGTTCAGGCAGTTGTGCAGAATACTTAAATAAACAGTTTGGTTTTGAGCATTTTACTGGACACAGTGTATGATTTTTCATTTCTCAGGGCTGTGTGGAGGGCGTTCCAGTTTTTTGGTGCTAAGTGATGGAAGCTGGTGCCACCCGATTTGGGTCTTTTAAAGGAGGGGACGTAGATCTGGTTGGTGAGGTGAGATCTGGTGGGTCTGGAGCAGGGGAGTTGCTAGGTCTGGAAAAGTCCCGGGGCTAAGCTGATGTCGGAACTGTTGGGACTGGGGGCTAGCTAGACTTTTGGCTGTAGCTCCTGAGATTCTATCCGGGGCTACAACCAAAAGATCAGGGGCTATAGCCCCCTTAGCCCCCCCCCTAGCAACGCCCCTGGTCTGGAGGATGTGCAAGGGGGTAATCCTTTCGGAAAGGTAAGGGGGAGCGTCGAGTGAGAGGCACTTGTGTGTAATTGCCAGTGTCTTGAAGAGAATGCACACTTTGACTGGAAGCCAGTGTGCGTCTTTTCTTGCTTGAGATATGTGTTCCCTTTTGGGGATACTTAACACAGCTCTCAGGGCACTGTTTTGTATCACTTGCAGTTTGTGTAGGTTTTTTGCAGAAGTGCCCAAGAAGAGGGCATTGGAGTAATCAAGTTTGGTACCGACAGTGTCTCTAGCAATGGATGGGCAGTTTTGTATAGATAGGAAGGGTTTGACTGCGTTGATGATTTTTGTGGTGAGTGCTGTGGACGAGGCTATGGCATTAACCTGTCGGGTCATAGATAAGGAGGAGTCGAGGTATAACCCTAGTGTTTTTACTGCTGAGGATACTGTGATAGTGGTATTGTCGATGCTAAAGGTGTTGTATTGTGGAGAGAGTTTGTTTAGTGTTTCTTTGGTGCCTACAACAAGGATATCGGTTTTATCTCCGTTGAGACAAAGTCCATTGGCTGCCATCCAGGTTTGGATTGCAGCGTAGATGTTAGTTAGGGTTGCTGCATCTTGTTCATAGATGCCGGTGAGAGGGATTAAGACTTGTGTGTCGTCAGCATAGTTGGTGTAAGCTGTGTTGCGACTATCAAGAACATTAAACAGTGGAAGAGTGAAGATGTTGTACAGAGTGGGTGCCGTGCAGGAGCCTTGTGGCACTCCTCAGTGTATGGTGGTAGGTAGGGCAGAGGCAGATTCAGAGAACACTTTCATGAGTCTACCACGGAGGAAGGAGTCAATCCAGGCTGTGGCTTCTGGAGAGAAGTGGCCAGCGTTTTTTAGTTTCTTGCCTAAAATATCATGGTTGACGAGGTCGAAGGCAGCGGACAGGTCTAGTAGAAGGAGAAGTGCTGGTTTGCCTTTGTCCATGATATCTCTGAGTTGTATTTTTAAATCTAGTAGAGCAGTTTCGGTTCCATTGCCGGGACGGAATCCAGATTGCCTTTTGCCTAATTTTTTATTTTCTTCTAGGAATTGTTGTATTTGTGTGTATGCCACCTTGTCCAGAATCTTGAGCAGAAAAAGTACGGTGGTGATAGGCCTGTAGTTGGTGGATATTTCAGGATCTAGGGTGGGTTTCTTCAGTAACGGAGATACCCAAGCTTCTTTTAGGCAGTCGGGGACTGTGTTCGAGTTGAAGGAGGCATTTATGAAGGTTTTGAGAAATGTGGCTAAGGTTTCGGAGCATTCTTTGACTAGTTTAGCCGGGCACACATCCCCTTTGCAGTTGGAGGGTTTGATTCTTTTGACTATTTCTATTACTTACGGTATAGTGACTTCCCTGAAAGAGAAAGGTTTTATTTTTCTCAGATTAGTCTTGCTTTCCAGGCAAGATGTGAGATTGATGTGTTGGGAGAGGTTTTTATGATGTTCCATGATCTTGCCCTGCAAGAGCTCGATTTTACTTATTAAGGCTGTTTGCACACTGGTGCATCATGCTACATCTTTGGTGATTTCTAGCGATTTAGTGGCTGGGCTGGAAAGTTCTCTATAGATGGTGAAGAGTTCTTTGGATTCAGATGTGGCATTGGTGATTCTATTGTTGTAGGAGGAGGATTTGGAGGTTAATATGGCTTTTTTTGTAGCTGGCGGCAATGGATTTGTAGGCTAATAGCGTGGCATCCTGAGGGGAGGCTTGCCAATTCTTTAGTGCTCTCCGTTTTTGTGTTCGGAGTTCCTTGAGTTCAGTAGTGAACCAGGTGTTGTTGTGTTTTATTTTTTTGGCTTTTTTGATCTGGAGGGGAGCGATGGCTTCAATGGCCGATTCCATGATGGAGTTGTATGTAACTGCGAGTACAGTGGAGGTGGGGAGATGGAGGGATGGTATGTCTAGGAAAGGGAGGATGTTTTCTTTGGTTAGGTTTCGGGCACTTCTGGCTAATGCCTGTGGTATGAGTGATGGGTGCTTAGGTGTGTCAGTGCACGTGGGAATGAAGAAATGGATGAGGTGGTGGTCAGACCAGGGAACAGGAGTGTTGGAGCTGAGATCTATTTTACAGTTGTGATCAGCTACCCAATCAAGGGTGCGACCTTTGCAATGTGTGGGTGTGAGGTTTCTTTGCTGGAACCCGAGCTCAAGAAGAGCTTGGGCTAGAGCTTTGGCTGGTTTGTCCTTGGGATCGTTCAGGCCCAGGTTGAGGTCACCTAGGAGGAGTGTTTTGGTAGATGTTTTGAGATTGTCACTTAGGAGATGCATGAGGTTGTCATGAAAGTCGGCTATGGGGCCTGGAGGACGGTAGACTAGTTGGACAGTGAGGGTGGTGTTGGCTGAGGTGGCGATCTTAACTGTGAGGCAGTCAGTGTTCTCCCTGAGGTGTGAGACGGTTTCTCCTATGGTCAAGTCATCTTTAACTATGAGGGCTATGCCTCCACCTTTGGTTAGGGCTCGGCCTTGTCTACATATAGAATGTCCTTGTGGGAGTGCTATAGAGATGGCTGGTCCGGCAGCTTGGTGGAGCCAGGACTCAGTGATGGCCAGGCTATCTAGGTTGAGATTGGCTATGAGGTCATAGATTCCGGTGGCATGTGCTGGGAGGGATCTGGCATTGATGAGTGAGCATTGTAGGTGAGGGGGTTCAGCTGGTTTGAGAGTTTTATTTATCGGTGAGGGGGTGGTGTTTGCGGTGGTAGTGGTGTTGGGTTGTATGAGTTGGTGTAGAATTTTGGTAGTTGCAGGCGTGGCTGTGATTTTGATGCTATTGGTGGGCTGTATGTGGGGAGTGGTGGTGTTGGGCGATGCAGATGAGGCTGAGAGAAGAGAGATGCTTGTGGGCTTGAGCAGGGTGATACGGTGGTCATTGCGCTGTGTAGCCCGAGGAGCTTGTTTCTAGTGTTAACTGGTCTGGGGCGTGTGGTGGATGTGGTGGTGCTGGGGAGGAGGGTTTGTAAGTTTTTTATGGTCCCGATGGGTCCTGGGGGGTAGGGTAGTGATTATGTGGAGGGCTCTGCGTTGTGGGTTGGCTAGAGTGAAGAAGGATGGGAGGAAAGGTGTAGGTGGGATGTATGGGAGATTAGTGGGTGTGGTGGTCTCCATGTTGTGTGGCGTTCTAGTGTGTGAGGGCGAGTGTGGGTGCTGGTAGTGCAAGGGTGCAGAGAGGGGTTGTAGGTGTGTGTGGGGGGGAGTGATGTGTCTCCGGCTGGGTGGTGCAGGGCACGTTCAAAGTGAAGCGGCTAATACATTGACCCAGATTGAGCAGGCACAGGTACTAGCATGTTGGAGCAAGCATAGCCATACGTGGACAACAATATGAAGACAAGTTCGCAATTTTACCATAGAGTTGTTGACATTCGCCATTGGTGTGGCAGTTGAGGCAGATGGGGAGAAGACCCTCATAGATCTATTGTCCAGAAATTATCTGATTCACGTGGTAGCTTTATCTGAGAAGTGGGCGGCCGATTTGAGATGTTGGCATAAGATTTGGTGATTGACCAAGTCAAATGCTGTGGATAGGTCAACTAGTAATAACAAGGCCAACTTCCCATAATCTTTCCGATCCTCGATTTGTGTTTTAAAATCAATGAGGGTAGTTTTGGTTCCGTGTTTAGGTCGGAAACCGGATTGTCTAAGATCCAGGAGTTTGTTGGATTCCAAATAGTCTTGATCTGTAGATATGCTGCACGGTCAAGGAGTTTAAGCAGGAAGGGCATGGTGGTGATAGGCCTGTAATTAGTAGGTATGCTGGCATCCAGTGTGGGCTTTTTATGGAGGGGGATAACCCATGCATCCTTGAGGTTGTCGGGGACAATACCAGAGTTGAAAGAAGAGTTTATAAAGGCCGTAATAAAGGGAGCTAGTTTGTGAGAGGCTTCCTTGATAATAGGAGCTGGGCATGAGTCACCCTGGCAATTAGAGGGTTCAAGGTGATTGATAATGTTTTCAACCTCAGTGATAGTTAGGGGCGTGAAACTGAAGGGTATGTGGGTATGTGTGATAGGGGTGGTTATACCAGGAGGTGAATTGACATTGGGATCAATATGGAGGCAGATTTTTTTGTCATTGATTTTAGCTTGGAGTGAGGATACTTTACCCAAGAGTGCTTTCTGAATATCTGCACACCAGGAGCTGTCTTTCCTGCAGGTGTCAGGGGTGGTAGAAGGGGATTCCAATTCTTTAAATATCTTGAAAAGCTCCTTAGTATTAGACTCTGCTTGTAATATGCGCTTATTGTAAGTGTCTTTTTTAGCGTGAAAAATTGCATCTTTATAGTTAGGGGCTGCTATGATGAGGCTGTGTAACGCTCACCTGATTCCCGCAGAGACGCCGGTCTTGACTGGGTGAATGCCGTATCTTCAAAGGTGATGTATAACACACGGTTGGCTCTTTGGGCTGGACCTCTGTGCACTGTATGTCTGACTCGAAGAGTAAGATGTCTGCAGATAGAAAATATGGGATTAATGAACTGGGGTTATTGGGTGCCTCTCTCCTCTTCCCTTTCTCTTCTCCTGTAGAACCCCAAAGGTTAACGCCCTCACCTTAGGTAAGTGAACGCCAAGCTCTCCATCTGCCTCGGGGCAGGGTGCCGTAACCAGTTTCTTCACTGGATAAGGGTGCAGGCCTCTTGACCTCAGAGGACTGCTGTCCGTCGTTAACTGCACGAACGGTAAATTCTGGGCACTTCAAATGTCTTAAAAGTCTTTTGTAATGATATCTCTTGTTTTGCAGGGTTCCGGCGATGGCGGATGGCGGGCTGATGAGAGTTGAGGATCCAACCCGCGTGAGGAATAGAAGCGCCTGGAAGCACGTAAGTAAGCGCTTGTAGCCTGCTTCACGATGCGCACTAACTGTCCCTTTTATCTTGCAGGTACAAGTTCGGAGCTTTAGAGAAGCTGAAGGGTGCTGGAATACCCACTGGATTTGGCGTGGGAAGGAGTAATGGCACGTGAGTAATAAAGTTGCCCAATGTCTTTAAACGCACCTTCTTTTGTCTTTCAGATGCGGGATGCAGCGCCGAAGGCCTCCGGAGCGTGCGAAGAGCTGGTAAGCTTTTGTCTTTCAGATGCCGGAATGCAGTGCGAAGACCTCCGGAGCATGCGAAGAGTAGGTAAGCCTTTGTCTTTCAGATGCCGGAATGCAGTGCGAAGACCTCTGGAGCATGCGAAGAGTAGGTAAGCCTTTGTCTTTCAGATGCCGGAATGCAGCGCGAGGCGTTGGTGACAGCCGATGGACCAGGTAAGAGATGCGCTGCCACTGAAGACCGTAGTGCTAACCTGTTCTTTCTTTGTCTTTACAGGTGCTGCTGAAGACTGGATTCCAGGATGGTAAGCCTTTGTTCCCTTAGGCCCAGGATCAGAAGCAGAAGACACCATGAGCGTTCTGCTGCAGAGAATGCAGAATAACGCAAAGCAAGATTCATCCATCGGGTGTGGTTTAAATAGCCTCCTGTAGTGCTTAGGTGTCTCCTTCCACAGCCACGCCTAGGTAAGAAAAGAGTTCCTGCTTTCCAGAAGAGTTCCAGTGTTCTGAACCTAGGGAGTGGCTCCTGCCCCACCCAACAGGAAAAGTAGTCCCAAACAGAAGAGGATCAGGGGTTCAACTGGCAGGTAAGTAAGCAGCATGGTCTGCTGCAGGTAAGTCCACCCAAGCATTATGAGCCCGGCGCTTCCAGCGCTGGGACTGGGCATCTTTATGAGCCTGGTGCCACTGGCGCCAGGACATGGTCCAAAAGGTCCCAATTGGGACTGGCTGGCACTCGGAACTGGGGTTATGGGTCTGCTTCCAAGGGAGTCGGGCAAGTCCTGATCTTTTGGAAGCAGAGATCATGACAGCACCCCCTCTCAAGTCCCCTCCCAAACCGGGCTTCTCCGGGGGTTTGGGCTTGTTAGGAAATGTTCGATGAAATCTTTTGATTAGACGAGGCGCGTGGACATATTCTGCAGGTTCTCAGGATCTTTCTTGGGGACCGTAGCCTTTCCAGTCAATCAGGTAAAATAGTTTACATTTGGAGATCTTGGAATCCAGGATGCTTTTGACTTCAAACTCGAGTTCTCCATCAACTAGAATAGGTTTTATAGATGTAGTTAGTCGGGTTTGAGGTTGCACGGGTTTTAATAGAGAGACGTGGAAGACCGGATGTATCTTCATGTGAGGGGGCAAGTCCAACTTGACGGCTACTGGATTTACTATGGTAGTGATGGAATAGGGACCAAGGTATCTTGGGTTGAATGTGCGTGGTCCTTTTAGAGGTAGATATTTGGTGGATAACCAGACTGGATCTCCTACTTGATATTGGGGGGCTTCCTTCTGATGTTGGTCTGCTCCTTTCTTGTATTGTTCTTTAGCCCTTTGAAGGTGAGAAACGGCTTCCTTAAAGGCTTGGGTGATTGTAGAATGCAGGTGGTCTACTGCTGGTGTTCCAAGATCTTGGAGTGGATCCAACTCCGAGGTTCGAGGGTGACTACCGTATAAAAGAAAAAACGGGGTCTTCCCAGTTCCCGAGTGGACAGAGTTATTGTAGGCATATTCGGCTATCCAAAGAATATCTTTCCAAGTTTTTTCAGTTTGTTGTAGCATGCAGTGCAAATACTGTTCCAGAGTTTGATTGGTCCTCTCGGTTTGTCCGTCGGTTTGAGGGTGGTGGCTGGTCGAAAGTCTCACATCAATTTGAGCCGACCGACAGCAACTTCGCCAAAAATGAGAAATAAATTGACTACCTCGATCCGAAATTAGAACTGAAGGAAAACCGTGCAGTCGGACGATGTTTTCGAGAAATTCTCGGGCCAGAGTTGCTGCTGTTGGTAAGCCTTTGAGTGGAATGAAATGCACCATCTTGGAGAATAGGTCCACGATTACTAGGATCGTATTGTATCCGGAGCATGGAGGTAGATCGGTGATGAAGTCCATAGAAAGCGTATGCCAAGGGCGAGGCGGGATGTCAATAGGGCGTAAGAGGCTGGCTGGTTTTTCCTTTTGACTCTTGTTTTGGGCGCATACTCCACAGGACATTATAAAGTCTCTGATATCTTTTTTCCAAGATGGCCACCAGAAGTAGCGCTTGATCTTTTCCGAGGTCTTGGTCATACCGGGATGTCCTTCCATTAAAGAATCGTGATAACAAGAGATTACCTTTTTCTGTAAATCTGTGCTGGGCAGGTATAACCGTTCTTGGAAATATAATAGGTTGTCCTTCACCGTGAAGTCCTTTCCCTGCAGATGCCAATTCTGTATGTCTGCTGGAGTTACCAGTAGCCTGGCTTTATCCTTAACTTCCTCTATGGATTGTGTGGCGATTACACCTAGAATTCTTTGTTCGGGAATGATAGGTACAGGTTTAGGATTGATCAAATGTTCTTCCACTCCCATCCGAGAAAGGGCATCAGCTTTACCGTTTTTTGTACCAGGTCGATAGGTAATTATGAAGTCAAACTCGGCAAAGAATAGTGCCCAACGGAGTTGCCTAGAGGATTGAGCTTTTGCGGTTTTCAAATATTGCAGGTTTTCGGTGATCTGTAATCACAGTAACGGTGTGTCGGGTCCCCAGAAGATAATGCCGCCAAGCCTTAAAGGCGGACTTGATAGCTAGAAGTTCCTTATCAGTAATAGTGTAATTGATTTCAGGAGGCGAGAATTTGCGGGACCAAAATGCCACGGGATGCAACTGATTGGTTACTGGGTCCTTTTGTGATAGAACTGCCCCCATGGCAAGGCTCGAAGCATCAGTTTCAACGATGTAGGGGAGTTCTGGGCGAGGATGTTTTAAGATCGGTGCAGAGATAAATCTAGTCTTCAAATTCTGGAAAGCTTGTTCCGCCTCGGTAGACCATTCAAAACGTTTGTTTTTCTTTAACAAGGCGGTGATGGGCTGGACTATTCGAGAGAATTCGGGGATAAACCTGCGGTAAAAGTTAGCAAAGCCTAACATGCTTTGAACACCTTTTACGGAGGATGGCGATGGCCATTTGAGAATTGCATCGACCTTCTTTGAATCCATACGCACTCCGCTAGGTGATAATATGAACCCCAAGGATTCAACTTCAGTCACGTTGAAAACACATTTTTCCAATTTAGCGAAAAGTTTGTGTTGACGCAATCTCTCGAGGACAATTTTCACGTGTTTCCGATGTTCAGTTTCCGATGAAGAATAAACGAGGATGTCGTCAATGTAAACAACAACACACACATCTATGAGCTCTCTGAGGACATCGTTAAAAAAAAATTGAAAGGCGGCCGGGGCATTGCAAAGTCCGAAGGGCATGACCTGATATTCAAATAGCCCATACTTGGTGTGGAAGGCCGTCTTCCATTCATCGCCCTCTTTTACTCGTACCAAGTGGTAGGCTCCTCTAAGATCCAGATTTGTATATATGCATGCTTTTCTGACTTGGTCCAGGAGTTCAGGGATCAAAGGTAACGGATATCTATTCTTAACGGTGATCTGGTTCAGGGCGCGATAATCTATACAAGTTCTAAGGTCCCCTTCTTTTTTTGGAACGAAGAACAAAGCTGAGGAAGCAGGGGACTTGGAAGGACGAATAAACCCATTCGCTAGGTATTGATCCAGGTATTGTCGGAGGTGAAGATTCTCAGGCTCGGTGAGGGCATAAATTCTACTACAAGGAGGAGTAGATCCAGGTATCAGGTCTATCTGGCAGTCATAAGACCTATGAGGAGGTAGAGAGTTAGCCTGATCCTTCCAGAAAACATCTTGGAATTCTAGGTATTCAGGAGGTAACTGGGGAGCCTCCGAGGAAATTGCTGCCAGTGCAACACCAGGTCCAGGGTGACAAGTAGAGACACATTCTGGAAACTGAACCGTTCTTGCTCGCCAATCGATCTGAGGATTGTGCTTCTCTAACCAAGGAATTCCTAGAATAATCTGGACCTGAAGGGCCTTGATCACATCGAACACGATCTTCTCATGGTGTCCATCTTGACTTACTAGCGTCACTTCTTGGGTGGTATGCGTTACTGGTCCGGAGTCTATCTCCGTACCATCCACCGTAGTAATGACGTCCTTTACAGCCTTTGGACAAAGAGTCAGATTCATCCTCAAAACCATTTCATGATCCACATAATTGCCGATGGCACCGCTGTCGACGTAAGCTTCAATCGCATGTAATCGATCCGGATGTTCAGGGCTAATGAGGACCATAGGTATCACGAAATGCGAGGTCACGGAACTGGTTTTAACGCTTGGCAAGAGGACCTCTATCCTTGTCGGGCAAGGTCGTTTCCCTGCTCAGAGTTTGTGACCCTGGTAACTGCAGCTCCTACTGCCTTCTTGGCTGGTTTCACCGGACAGTCTCGAAGAAAGTGCCCCGAGTTTCCGCAATAGAGGCATAATTGCAGCTGTTTTCTCCTTTCCTTCTCCTTTTGTGTTAGTGGTCCTTTCAGGCCCCCTATTTGCATGGGTTCCCCGGAGTCTACTCCTTTGGTAGGAGTTGGTGGTTTGGAAAATACTCGAGCATCAAACTTGGAACGATCGGCCTTCCTGTTCTGCAGTCTGTGGTCAATTTGAACGACTAAATCAATATAGTCCGAACAGTCTTGCGGGGGATTCACTTCTTCGGCTAACACATCTTTGAGCACTCCACATAGACCTCTATAAAACAGCGTAATCCTTTTGTCCTCAGGCCATCGAGTTTCCACTATCAGTCTGTTGAAAGACGCAATATAAGCCAAAAGGTCTTGATTACCCTGTCGCAATGAAAGGAGCTCATTGTCCAAGGCCTGCCCCTGTGAATGTCTTGCAAACAGTTTTTCCATACTGAGCTGAAAAGCTTGAAAATCATGGAGAATCGGATCATCTTGATTAACTAGAGGGATCGACCAGTCTGCCGCATTGCCACTAAGGTACGAAAGCACGAAAGCTACCTTAGCTTGATCAGTTGGAAAGGCTGCTGGCCGGCATAAGAAGTGCAACCGGCACTGGTTAATAAATACTGCAAACCTCTTTGGGTCACCAGAAAATCGTTCGGGCGGAGCCAGAGGTACATTCCCAGGTAGGTTGATCTGCACTGGGTTCGTAGAGGATGTTGAAGGAAGATTTGCCCCTGATGCGGGTAACGGAGTTTGTCCGGCTTGTGACTGTAGCAATTGTCTAGCGAGATCGTCTGTTCGCTCCTTGGAAATAATCAGTTCCCTTCTTAGAGCATTGTTTCCTGACGGGCTGCATGCACTTCTGCTCTTAGTTGCCCAAGTAACTGGACTAGCTGGTCGGTATCCAAGGTTTCCATAGCGCCTGGGTGGGAGTTTTGTGGTAGGCTTTGCGTTCTGTAACGCTCACCTAATTCCCGCAGAGGCGCCGGTCTTGACTGGGTGAATGCCGTATCTTCAAAGGTGATGTATAACACACGGTTGGCTCTTTGGGCTGGACCTCTGTGCACTGTATGTCTGACTCGAAGAGTAAGATGTCTACAGATAGAAAATATGGGATTAATGAACTGGGGTTATTGGGTGCCTCTCTCCTCTTCCCTTTCTCTTCTCCTGTAGAACCCCAAAGGTTAACGCCCTCACCTTAGGTAAGTGAATGCCGAGCTCTCCATCTGCCTCGGGGCAGGGTGCCGTAACCAGTTTCTTCACTGGATAAGGGTGCAGGCCTCTTGACCTCAGAGGACTGCTGTCCGTCTTTAACTGCACGAACGGTAAGTTCTGGGCACTTCAAATGTCTTAAAAGTCTTTTGTAATGATATCTCTTGTTTTGCAGGGTTCCGGCGATGGCGGATGGCGGGCTGATGAGAGTTGAGGATCGAACCCGCGTGAGGAATAGAAGCGCCTGGAAGCACGTAAGTAAGCGCTTGTAGCCTGCTTCACGATGCGCACTAACTGTCCCTTTTATCTTGCAGGTACAAGTTCGGAGCTTTAGAGAAGCTGAAGGGTGCTGGAATACCCACTGGATTTGGCGTGGGAAGGAGTAATGGCACGTGAGTAATAAAGTTGCCCAATGTCTTTAAACGCACCTTCTTTTGTCTTTCAGATGCGGGATGCAGCGCCGAAGACCTCCGGAGCATGCGAAGAGTAGGTAAGCCTTTGTCTTTCAGATGCCGGAATGCAGTGCGAAGACCTCTGGAGCATGCGAAGAGTAGGTAAGCCTTTGTCTTTCAGATGCCGGAATGCAGCGCGAGGCGTTGGTGACAGTCGATGGACCAGGTAAGAGATGCGCTGCCACTGAAGACCGTAGTGCTAACCTGTTCTTTCTTTGTCTTTAGAGGTGCTGCTGAAGACTGGATTCCAGGATGGTAAGCCTTTGTTCCCTTAGGCCCAGGATCAGAAGCAGAAGACACGATGAGCGTTCTGCTGCAGAGAATGCAGAATAACGCAAAGCAAGATTCATCCATCGGGTGTGGTTTAAATAGCCTCCTGTAGTGCTTAGGTGTCTCCTTCCACAGCCACGCCTAGGTAAGAAAAGAGTTCCTGCTTTCCAGAAGAGTTCCAGTGTTCCGAACCTAGGGAGTGGCTCCTGCCCCACCCAACAGGAAAAGTAGTCCCAAACAGAAGAGGATCAGGGGTTCAACTGGCAGGTAAGTAAGCAGCATGGTCTGCTGCAGGTAAGTCCACCCAAGCATTATGAGCCCGGCGCTTCCAGCGCTGGGACTGGGCATCTTTATGAGCCTGGTGCCACTGGCGCCACGACATGGTCCAAAAGGTCCCAATTGGGACTGGCTGGCACTCGGAACCGGGGTTATGGGTCTGCTTCCAAGGGAGTCGGGCAAGTCCTGATCTTTTGGAAGCAGAGATCATGACAGGCTGTCCTTGTTGGAGTCGGTGGGGTGGTTTCTCGAACAGGCTTCTGACTGATGTTTTTCTTTGCGTAGCACTCTCAGGTGTGGTATAAACCATGCATTGAGGTGTGCACGTGGTTTGGATTTCCTAGATTTAAGAGGTGCAATAGAGTCCAGAGCTTTCAGCATGGTCTGATTGAACGTATCCACTAGGACAGTGGGGTCAGTGCAGGATGATGACAGTTTATTGAGAGCTGGCAGGAGGAGGGGGAGCAGTTTTTCACGAGTTATGTCCCTTTTATTTCTTGTGCAGATTGCAGGTGCAATGTCCGGACTGACACGCAGGTCATTGGCTATGATGTTGAAATTGATCAAATGGTGGTCGGACCGTGCATATGGTTGGTTGGACTCTATGTTGATGTTGCAATTTAAGTCAACTAACCAGTCAAGAGTTCTGCCCTTGTTGTGGGTAGGTTCCCTAATGCGATGGGTGAAGCCTAGGTCAGATAAGGTGTTAGTGATGTCCAGAGCTTTAGGGCCATTAGGATCTTGGAATCCCAAGTTAAAGTCACAGAGTATGATAATTTGGGATTTAATCTACTGGGGTAGAGGTGATGTCCTCAGCTAATGTAGAGACAGGTCCTAGTGGCATATAGATGAGATGTATCATGATAGTTTGGTTTGGGGAGATGGCTAGTTTCACTGAGAGTAACTCCACCGAGGGAATCTGTTGATTTGGAATGACTCTGAGGCCAATGGAATTTTTGTGAATGAAGGCGATACCGCCTCCTTTAGGTTGGTGTATATTGCCGTCGCCTCTGATAATGGCATAACCAGTGGGAATTGCCAAGGAGAGCAGTGGACCGGAGGCAGCATGCAGCCAGGTCTCTGTAATGGCGAGGAAATCTAAGTTGTGCGTGATGATTAGGTCAGCAATATCGAGTGCATGGGCAGGGAGAGATCTGGCGTTGACTAGGGCACCCTTGACAGTGGTTTCTTTGGATGTGCGGGGGTTACTCTTGTTGGATTTGGTGCTCTTAGTGCCAGAGGGCAGGGATGGGGTGAATTACTGGGGGCACTTTAGTTTTCAAGATGGAGACGTTACTGTGGGGATGGCGCGGGAGTCTTGAACCAAGTCTCAGGTTCCTTACATGCAGAGCGCAAGGCTGGTTGGGGGTAGGTTTGGTAGCAAAGTGTTGGAGCCAAAGGGCTGGGGAGTTAAGGTAGGGGTTGGTAAGGGGTGTAGTCGTGGTAGAAACAGTGCTCATGTGTAGCTGCAGTGCAGTAGGCATGGTTGGGCTGTGGGATACTCCTCTCTGATTTAGAGACATGTTGTGATCTGAGATGTGTGAGAGCAACATCAAAAGGTAAGGTGAATGAGTGAGGGTCAGCTGGGTAGGCTGTAGCGGGGGAGCACTATAGTGTAGGGTGAGTATCCAGGCCAGGGAGAATAGCTTGAGTATCAGGTAAAGAGCGCAGTGTATAGTGCGGTTTGTGGTGTACTGTAGTAAAGGCATATCTTCCTTCTCGAGCTCTTCGTTCATCTGCCTCCAACTCCCTCAGGGTCAGCCGCTTCTCCAAGCAACGAGTTGGGGGTAGATCTCTTGCCACAGCAGGGGCCTCCCTCTGGAACAGCCTTCCAGTCTCCCTGGAACTTGATGAGAACCATCTACGGTTCCGGAAGCACCTCAAAACCTTCCTCTTTGCCTCCGCTTTCTCTCCCCCTCTCCCCTGCTAAAATCCACTGAAACTGCACTGAATCTGCAACTGGGTTACTCACCGTTCTCGGTCCTTGGCCCAGCCACTCTCCCCTGTACTGCCTCCCTGGCAACCCCTGCACTGCGGGACTGTTCTCTGTATCCCTACAGCCCCTCCTCCCAGCACTTGTCTGCACTTACCTTGCACTTGCCACCAGCTGGCCCATATTATTTATCTTGTATTCTACTAACCCTGTACTGCACTTTCCCCTCTCCCTTTCCCCCTGCACTTTTCCCTTCCCCTCTACCCTTGCACTTGCGCGATCTGAATGACACCTGGCCTAGTAGGATCGTTGTCTGTTTCCCCCTGTTCCCTCCCCTGCCTCGTCGCGCCTTGAAACACTTGTGTATAAGCGCGTTACAAATGCCATATCATATCATATTGGAGGTAGGGTGCGAGGTGTTTGGTGGAAGTACACGTAGGTGAGGCCTAAGTACTCAAATGTGGGCTGGTCCTCTCGATTTGCTGGTCACAACTAGATGGGCTAACCAGGAGCAGTAGTATTAGGGTTGCCTATAATCAGGGGCAACGGCAACAGCACAGGTGGCAAGCTCTAAGAAGTCCACAATAAGCAGCCTGATACGGCGGGTGTCAAATTAGAGTAAACACTCTAAATGATTAGTAGGTGGGTGCTCGAAAAGAAGGAAAAGCCAGAAGGGTGTAGTCGTGAAGGCAGAGTAGAGGGCAACACAGTGGGCAGTAGGCACTGTAGCGTGGGGCTAAGGATGGACACAAAGGGCAGTGGGGGTCCAGCGCGAACGCTATGCCAAGAGCAGCACAACATGTTAGAACGCATCATATGGCCATGGGCGCTAGGCGATATGTAGTAAACAGTACAGTACACAGGCAGCAGTTTAGAATAGGCAGTACAAAGACAATAGGTAGCTTAGAGTAGGATAAGGGTCTTTACACTAAACGATATACATCAATGCAGGCTAAAGACTGGTTATAAAGGCGCTATATCAAATAGTAGTATGCTTAGGTCATCGTGGCAGTTTTACATCATGAGTCACAGTAGGAATTGCAACAAGAGGATAATCGACTGTACTCAAGGCAGTCGATGGGCAGGGAAGGGATGCAATTAACTTAGGGCATATGGGAGTATTCCATACAGGTGGTTAACAGTAAGTTAGTACCCTGTGGTGAATGGCAGGGTTACGGTAAGGCCCTCACCATATTACAATGGTATATTTTGTGCGAGTAACACAGTTGCGGACTAACAATGCAGATAGAGTATTAGTGTAAGACAGGGTGCGCAAAAGAGCAGTTGTGATGTTTGTACATATAGGTCGAAGATTAAATTAGCCGATGGCTACATGGGGCTAATACAGATCAGTAGTTTGCAGATAATATACTATAAGTGCTTTCCTGGGTGTAAGCAAGAAGTTTTAGTTAGCGAGGCAATTAGGAAGAATCTGCACACTGTGGTCTTCGATGGGGGAGGCTGGTGGGTCTGTCTATTTGGATGAGTGTCAAGACCAGCGACTAGTTGTGATAGCTTATGTGGAGGTGAGCGAACACAAACACAGTTGCTAGTTTGACGCCATGCTACGCGTTAGCTGGTACTGGAGCAGAAAGGTGGTTTGTGATGACATCTGGGAGGAAGAACAGGCTCCTGGCTCCCTGCGGCGAACAGGGGCAAATGGAGCATTAATCAGGCCTTCGTCAGAGGCTGCCGGCGTCTGCCTGCCGGCGGAAGTGGGTATTCAGAAGTAGCGATGCGTTGCTTAGCAACGTGGTTCAGCCTCGATGTGGGGCCGCATCGCGCCAGCCGTTTTGAGGGCAGACAGCGCAAAAAAAAAGGTAGGGAGCGGTTGATGGTTGTCAGGTTTTAGAGGAGTGCTACTGTCGGAAAGGGTCTTGAGTAAGGAGGCAGCGAGGATGTCGTTTACATACAATGTGGCCTTGAGGGATGCTAAAATGGCATTGATGTCTTCCATAATTAGTATCTTGAAAGCTGTCCAGGTAGTTGTGGTTTTCCGAGATGGAATGTGCAGTGTGCTGTCAGTTGTGGTGTTGGTGTCTATGTGTTGGCAGATTGTGTTGATCTTGTTGATGAAGAAAGAGTTGATGGCTGTTGATTTTTCAATTGAGCGTGCTACGGTGGTTCGGGCAGAGGGTTGATGCAGAGCTGTTACGCTCCCCTAGTATCCACGGGGGTGTCACACGATACTGGATGGAAGTCCAAGCGCTATCCCGGTATCCTTCCCTGCTTGGTTATGTGCCAGACATTGGGTAGCGCCTATAACAGGAGAATGGAGGGTTAAGATACTGGTTCTGTGATGGGTGGACTCCCACCTCCCTCTGGTCCAAATCCCCTCCCTTGGTGTTATTGCTCACCTTAGGTTTTTGTGCGTTGAACTCTCCGTCCTGCGTCTCTGTGCAGGGGAACATGGTCGATGCGGGCGTTCTGTGGACCTAGTTGCTTCACTGGTCCGTATGCCCTTAGGTCAGGTCCAGACCGGCTGTGACTCCGACTCTACTTGCTGTGTTCCAGGTGAGTTATGGTGTCTTTTCAGTCTTTATTCTGTCTCTTTCTTTCCCTTCGCTTTCTCTGTCTTCTTGGCGTCTTTGCTCCACTACGCTGTTCCCTAACAATGTCTCTTTTTGTTTTCACAGGGATGGTTACGATTTCAGAGTTGCCACGCCGGATGGCGAAGACCGCAGTGAGTTATTGATGCGCAGAGTGCTGCGCCGTTTATTAGTGTTAATTGCTAACCTGTGTTCTCTTCTCTTTGTACAGGTTGCAGTGATGTTCCGGTGTGATGAGCGATCGAAGCGCTGCTTGCCCAGGTAAGTGCTTTGTTAATGCTGACCTTGTTCCTTCTCCCGTGCAGGTTGCAGTGAAACCCGGAGATGGCCGAGGTAAGAGAAGCGCAGGGTGCTGCCAGGACTCGCTGCTTGCCCAGAGAAGAATTGTTATTAATGCTGTCCTTGTTTCTTTACCTTTGCAGGTTGCGGCGAACTCCGGAGATGGGCGAGGTAAGCGGAGCGCAGGATGGTTTCAGGACCGGTTACTCACAGGTAAGTGTTCTTGCTCACTAATGCTGTTCCAGACATGCCAACATTCTGACTCACCTAGGTGGAGATTTAATCCAGAAATCGGGAGACGCACATTTTCTCATAGGGATGCATTGGGGCTAGAAGTATTTTAGGCTGGAGAACGTGAAAAATAGCAATATTTTTTCACGGAAAGTCGGGATTCTCCAACCTAAATCGGGAGGGTTGGCATGTATGCTGTTCTTGTTCTTCCAGGTTAGAAACGGAATCCGGATCAAGGGCTTCAGGATCGGGCCGCCGGAGGAGCAGATGCTGGACACAGTAAGCGTTACACTGCAGGAGTGCAGAATAACGCGAAGCGTGTATTCCAGTTTGGGCATGGCTTATATAGCCAGCCACACCTGAAGGCCCGACCACACCCAAAACACTAGTCTGCATAGGTCAGTTCTAGGAACTGAGCTATGTAACAGGCCTCCATGTTGGATTAAGGTCCAAAACTGGTATTGCCTTATTCCTGATAATGAGCCTAGCGCCAAGGGCGCCAGGACTGACTCCATGTATGTTTCTGATGGAGTTTTAAGGCCCTTGGGGCCACTGTGAAGGGCTTTAGCCCCACTGCTGCCAGGGGGCTGTTATACCTGAGGGGGTCAGGGGCATGGATCGTGACAGAGCTTGATGGCTTTGAAGAGGACTCTGCTTTCATTGTTGGCCTTAGCTATGGTGTTCTGGTAGTAGTTGGCCTTGGTAGTGTTGATCAATCGTCTGCATGTAGAACAGACTTCCTTGAGCAGGGTGAGGTTGGATGCATGGCAGGATTTTTCCCAATTCTTTTCTTCTTTTTTGATAATTCGATTGTGAGGTTCAGTTCTTGAGTGTACCAGGGTGCAGAAGGTTTAGGTTTGAGGGTGCACTGTTTCACTGGTGCATGGTGACTGATCTGGTTTGTGAGGGTGGTGTTGAGTTGTGGGAGAACTGAGTCACAATCCTGGTTCGTTAGAGGTAGATTAGCCCATATGAGGTGGAGTTTGGTGGGGTCTTTTCTGAGAGCATCCACTGGGAAGTTCTTGGGGATCTGAATGCTTATTTGTTTGGTTTCCAATAGGTTTGCTTGGGTGTGGTGTGACTAATCTCAAAGCTAAACTTAAGAAGGTTGCTACAGTTCATCACACTAGAATGAATGCACCCCTCTAGGGAATTAAGACCACAAGTCTTTATCTTGCAATGATAACAAGCTTGAATCTTGACAGAAAATGAGGATAGAAGCAAAGAACTCTGCTCCTCAATGGTCTGTTCTGTCCCCCCCAACCGATGCAAGCTTCGGCAGACTGATGCCAAGCAGGGGCCTTACATACTGTTCAACTTGGTCACTAGATACTGGCATAGCTCATTCAGAACTGTCTTCTTCCTTTAAAGGGATGTTGCAGTCTTCCTTCTTGCATGGTCAGGTTGCAAACTACTTAGCATACTGCTGCATAAGCAGGAATACATTGTCACTTCATTTTTCATCATTTTGCTATATTATGAACATTTATATATAAACACATTCTCCCGTCATGCTCTCCATACTTCACTCATTATACTCCTATTTTATATGGTCCAGTAATTCTCCTAAAAACCCTTATTTTCACATAATGTTGCATTGTGTGTGAACATGTACATTCTCCTATTCTTAGTCTGCATGGGCTTTTGATGGACAGAAACAGCTGCTCAGCCACTTCGGGTGCTCTGCTGCATTCCTTTTGGCACAGAGGATTCTACTCTTTACTGTGCTCTGAGAAAACTAAATACAATGTAAAATGTTTACAAATTCATTCCACTAATAGTTAGTTGAACCTTATATTTAAATACTATTTTCATTGCCTGGCCACGCCTGTGTGTGATTATTTTTGCATGAAAAAAGCATTCTCAGTGCTATAGTGCTTTAGAAACAGTCAACAGAAGTCTTGCCTATTTGTAAAGCGCTTGGGAATGAAGAAAGGCACTTGCTCCTTCCCAACACTGCCTCGATATGAAGACTGCTCTGTGAATTTGCTGCAGGTAAGAGAAGTGTCAGCATTCAGGTTGCGAAGAGTGCTGGGATCGCTGGTTGGCTCTGTTGATGGTTTCCCAGTCCTGCAGTTCCTTGCTCTTTCTTGGTTGAGTTGTTCATTCTCTTCTCCGCTGCTGGGCCCATGGGACAAATGGAAAGAAACTGGGAAACATTGTGCAGTACAGGCATAGGGCAGGAAAAGGAGGTACTCTGTCCAGTTATGGAGGCACAGGTGGAAGGGACAGAGACTATGGCTCTCTCAAATCCCACTCTCTGCCTCTGTGGTAAGACTGGCTCTGGTGGAAACCCTGGTAGGCCTCCAACCACAGGTGGAGAGGGATTCCCATGCCGTCTTGTCCCGGGACCCTGCCACAGCGAATGACAACCACATCTCCTCCTGCTCTGGGGGATCTCGGTATATGTCCTGCATGACTGAAGTAATGAACTCGATGAGCATCATCTCACATCTAATCCCACTAAGAGGGACATCATTGCTTTTAACCTCGGCGCATAGTCCGGCGATTCATCCATCTGGCCAAGGGTTCCTGGCACTCAGCCTGCGCGAGACCTTCAAGTGCGCAACCCAAGTGGACGCACTGATGCTGCGCTGTCCTAATGCTGGGTCTAAGTGCTGCTCTTACCCGTTAGCGTCCTCACCTGTGGACATTTAGTTTTGTGTAGCAATGGATCCCAGTGATGAATGAGAGCAATGTGTCTTCCGGAGTCTGTTTATACCCAGTAAATTGCTCAAACCCATGGCCAGCAATAAACGTGATTCAGTTGTGTTATTAATTTCTTATGTTGTAACCAATAAGGCATCTGCAGAACCAGACACGCCTCATCGTCGTGATGCTACTGCGGTGGGGAGAGGCACACCATGAAAGCATTTTAACAGAACATATGAGAGCACTTCTCTATCCATTGACCCAGAGAGTCGCAAAATCATATACAGGCACACAGTGTTACAAAACGCTACCAGAACGAGGATGTATACACACGTGGCTTTATTTGCCACTTATGCATCATTATGCATTGTCTTGGAAGGATAGCTCACGGGCAACGTGCTCACCTTGGAAACAAGACGTCACAAAGTACCACAGGTTCGATCCCCAGGTCCGCGCTTAGAAACCTCTTGGTATTAAGCGCGTTATAAGTAACCGATCATATCACTCATCCAACATCATTTACTCGGATTCACCAGCATTCTCACATCAGGTAATGTACCTACACAGGATTACGTGGCGCATGCGCTGCCTGAAAGCAAGACCCAGCACACAGGTGCTATTGTTTAGCTTTGCAATGGTGGGTACAACAGCTGTTTCCTTTTACTACCCCTGCTTCGACGGATAAACGGGCAGTGCTGCCAGTGGTGGTAACAGCACCAGTGAGAAAGCCCTCCAGGCAGTAGGGTTGAGGTAACAAACCCCAATGACTGCTCTGCACACCTCAGTATAAGCAGCCGGGCTTGAGCAGCTGTGTGGCAGAGACACTGGAGAGCACCTTGTGCAGTCTAGGGAGATCCTGGGCTGCACTCTTGGAATTTAACTCCATATAAAGAACACTTGAGCAACAATTAAATATGTTTATAGGTTAGACCAGTGCAAGGGTGTCTTTCCAAGCTGGCCCACTGATAAAGGGCTTAGTAATCCCTAATGGCAGAAGGAGCAGATACACCACCCCAAAAGTCCTCCCCATTACCATAGCTCTTCCCGGTGGATGAAGTCATCCAGCCCTGGTTCAGACTTCTGAACCACCAGTTGCCACCCAGTACCCTGTCCTGCATTATATGGGCCTCCTGGAACCCCTTTATAAGGAAGGGGGAATATAAAATGCACAGGAATGAACCAGAAGCTGAGGCTGGACCCTTGGTGTATCATGGGTAAGTGTTATAACTGGTCTGTGATCTCTGGTGGATCTACAGAGAGCAACAAGGGCTTCTTCTAGGTCCCTTCCTGATCCAACCAGTAGCTGGCCAACAGTTCAGGGTCCATGCATTTCAAAGGAGGCATAGAGGGTAAGCCATCCAGCCATCCAGCCAGCATCCAGCAGGGATACCAGAATCAGGTTCAGACAGGATCCTGGAGGACCATCAGGATTGTCTAGTTCCACTGGAGCAGCGTCTGCATACTGGTGTGGGAAAACCCATCTGCAAGAGGTCTCGGTATTACTCATGAATAATGTCAACCTGATCACTGGCCGAGTGTGCTTCTGATGCCGGATTCCTGCCTTCTGGATTCAATGTTTTAGGAGCTTCTGGGGGTTTAGCCGTCTACGGATCCGGAGTGTCTCTGGCGTAAAAGTGCTGCCTGTGTATGGTCGAGAATGCTGAGGTTCTTCTGCCTCGAGATCTGGTAACTCAACCTCATCCGCAAATGGGAAACAGTGATTTGGTGTAGCATCTTGAATCCAAAATGAGACCGAATTCCTACTCCTCACCGACAACACCAAACACCCAGACATACAGATCTGGCTATCACCCACGAACCCTGCAAGCTTCACACAGGAACTCCCACAGGAGAGAGAGCTGATACCAAGTTGTCAGAGTTTTCTTACCTATGTGTGTCTTGAAGGAGAGGTGTTCGTCGATGTGGAACCCGAGGGACTTGTTGCAGGGGCTGAGTTCGGTAGTGAAGTCCTCAGGGTTCATGGACGATAACCAGTTCTGTATGTTTGGGTGTTCAGTGTTGTTGGTGAGGAGTAGGAATTTGGTCTTGGAAGGGTTTAGCTTCAGGTATGCACTGGACATCCAAGATTGGATCAGCGAGAGGCAGGTTTTAAACATGTGGATGTCCTTGATGGAGTCAATCTTGAGGTAGAGCTGCGTGTCGTTCGCGTACTGGTGGATGTGGATGTTGTGTGTGACTAGGAGAGCTCCCAGCGGCTCCATGTATGGATTGAAGACCAGAGGGCAGAGGCTGGAACCCTGCGGACTCCACGTGTGATGGGTGGCATTGGAGATCTAGAGGGGTCCATCCAGTGCTCCAGATAAGATTTTGAGGTGGGAGTATTTTACTCCCTGTTTTTAAACTTTGAGAGTAAATGAGATTTTAAGAGAGTAAAAATGACTTTTCTCTTTTGCAAGAGAGTAAAATGTATGTGACATCCAGCCGACACATGCACCAACTGTATGGAAATCATTACTGTACGGCAGCCTTCTGCATTGTGACAGAATACACCTTTCATTATTTCTCTAAGGTCTGCCCATTTCATCTCACCTATATATATTTAAATGTTTGTATTTGTATTTGTATTTATTGATTTATAAAGCGCCTTAATCCAAAGCGCTGTACATGGAACAACATAATACATAAAACATAAACGATATACCAATTGAAGCAATTACAATATGAATCAAGCACACAGCAAAACAACGAGAAGAGCAATTAACTGAAGGGAATAGGGAGGAAAAGTGGGAGATGGGACAGAATAGGGAGGGAGTGGAAGAGGAGGGTAGGAGGAGGAAAGGGGGGGTGGAAAAGGGGAGGCAGGAGAGGGAAGAGGAGAAAGTTGGGGAAAAGAGAGAGGGGGTGAAGCAGAAGGGGGAAGGGATTTCAAGGAGGAGAATGGAGAAGAAGAGATTTAAGGGAAGTGCGGAATGAAGTGAAGGTGGAGGAAGAACGGATTGCAAGAGGAAGGGAGTTCCAGTATAGAGCAGCTAGGAGTTGGAAGGAGCGGAAACGGGAGGAGGGACAGGGGGGTGGGGGTGAAGTGAGAAGGAAATGGTCTGCGGACCGAAGGGAACAGGAGGGGGAGTAGAAGGAGAGAAGGGAGGAGAGATAAGGGGGGGCAAGACCTTGGAGAGATTTGAAGACAAGGCAGAGAAATTGAAAGTCATGGAGGTAAGGAAACAGAGAGTGCGAACTGCGGAGTGGTAGATGGATTTAAGAGGGGCAAGGTGAGAAGTAGTAAGTACAAAGAATAAGGAAGAGCAGTAAAAGAGGCGGGAGAAGATGAGAGAGGAGATTAAGAGTTTGGTAGCATGGAAAGTGAGAGAGGGACGGATTTTGCGAATGTTGAAGTGGTGGAAGCAACAGGTTCGGAGAAGTGAGGGAGATGTGCTGGGAGCAGGAGAGAGAGGAGTCAAAGAGAACGCCTAGATTACGAGCTTGAAGAGAGATAGGAAGGTTGGAGGGAGGAAAGTGAATGAAAGGGGGAGGACAGGGAGGGGGAAGAGAGTTAGAGGGAAAGAATATGACTTCCGTCTTGTCAGTGTTGAGAGATAGCGGGAAGACATCCAGTTCTTAATGGCAGTTAGGCAGGAAGAGAGTTGTAGGTGGAGGTCAGTTGAGAAAGAGGAGAAAGAGAGGAAGAGTTGGGCGTCATCAGCATAGAAATGGTGGGAGATGCCAAACAAGGAGATAACAGGAGCAATGAGAGAGGTGTAAAGAGAGAAGAGGAAAGGGCCGAGTACCGAGCCTTGGGGAACGCCATATTTAAGAGGATAGTTAGGAGAGGACAGGCCACCCCAGGAGACAGTAAAGGAGCAGGAAGAGAGGTAAGAGGATAGCCAGTTGAGGACAGAGCCATTGAAGCCAAAGGAGGAGAGAGTGTGAAGGAGGAGGGGGTGATCAACAGTGTCAAAAGCTGCAGAGAGATCAAGGAGAATAAGGATAAAGGATTGTTTGGCATGGCGAGCAGTAAGAAGGGAGTTAAGAATAGAGGTGAGAGCAGTTTCAGTGGAGTGTTTAGGATGGAAGCCTGATTGGAAGGGTGGTAAGAGAGAGGATTTAGTGACAAAGGATGAGAGTTGAGAGTAGGCAAAGCGCTCGAGAAGCTTGGAGAGGAATGGGAGAAGAGAGATAGGTCTGAAATTTGAGGTGGGAAGTGGATCCGCAGAAGGTTTCTTTAGAATAGGGATGATCGTAGCATGTTTAAAGGCAGAGGGAAAGGTAGCTGAGGAGGGACAGATGTTGAAGAAGGAGGAGAAGTAGGGGACATGAAGAGGGTACATTTTAGGGATGAGAAGGGAAGGAAGGGGGTCAGTTGGGGCAGACGTGGGGTGGGCTTTAGATAGGAGGGTAGAGACTTCAGAGGTGGAGACGGGGAACAGATGGACATGCAAGAAGAGGGAGGGGGAGGAGAAGAAGAAGGAGAGTCTGAGGGGGGTGAGTATTTTTTGCCCAAGGGTAACAATCTTAGAGGAGGAGAAGTTAGCAAAGTCAGAAGGAGAGAGTGAAGAATTAGAGGAGGGATCAGGATTAGGGGGAGAGAGGAGTGTAGAGAGAGTTTGGAAGATACGGCGAGGGTGAGTCGCTTGAGATTGGAGTAGGTTAGAGTAGTAGGAGAATTTAGCTGAGGACAGACAAGAATCGTAGATAGTGTGGTAAGGGAAGAAAGAGGTTTGGTTAGAAAGCGAGGGAGTTTTGAGCTATAGTCTCTCGAGACGTCTGAGAAGGCGCCTCATAGAGAGGAGTTGAGGAGTGAGCCAAGGTTGAAAGGGTTTCCGGGTTGGGCAGAAGAGAGAGAGGGGATAGAGTTGATCAACGGTGGATGACATAGCAGAGGAAAGAGAGGAAAGAGCATAATTCGCCGATAATGAGGAGAAGTCATGGAGAGATGGGAGAAGAGAAGAGCAAGTATCCATAAAGACAGAGGGGTCAAAGTTGCGGAAGTCACGTCGAGAGTAGATTGGGGGAGGGGTTAGGAGAGGAGGAGTGAGGGAGAGGAGAAAGGGAAAAAAAGAGAGTGATGCATGGTCAGAGAGATAGACAGGAAGGGTAGAGACAGGGGAAGGGGGTAGGAAGAGTTGAAGATGAGGTCAAGGGTGGAGCCAGTGGAGTGTGTTGGAGAGGAGGGGAGAGGGAAAAGGAGGTAGGAATTAAGGATGGAGAAGAGGGGGGAGGATTGAGGGGGAGAAGGTAGATGGAGATTAAAATCACCAAGCACTGACAGAGGAGAGGGGGAGGGAGAGATAAGCGAGAGGAGGTGATCCAGGTCGTCATAGAAGGAAGAAAGAGGGCCAGGGGGTCAATAGATGATCAGGAGAGAGATAGGTGAGGAGAGGAGAACGATTTATAAAGGAATTCAAAGGAAGGGAAAGAAGGGAGAGATGGGGAGGAGGAGATGAACTTGGGGTGGTAGAGGAGGCCAACACCTCCACCACGGCCTGTAGAGCGAGAGGTGTGAGAAAAGGAGGAGGAGGAGGTGGTTAAGGAAGCTGGGACAGAAGTGTTATGGGGGGAATCCAGGTTTCAGTTAAGCATAGAAAGTGGAGGTTGAGGCGAAAGAAAAGGTCAAGAACTGCTGTGGTTTTGTTGCAGATGGATCTGGCATTCCAGAGTGCCATGTTCATGTGATTGGAGTGGTGGGTGGTAGGGGGGTAAAGAAGATTAGGGCGGTTAGAGGGGGTTGGAGTGGGGCAGGAGGAGTAGCAGGGGGGATAGGGGAGAGGGCCGGGCATTAGGAGGGAAAAGGAGAGAAGGAGGGAGAGGAGAAGGTAGGAGTGGTGAAAGAGGGGGGGTGGGAGAAAGGGTGGCGAAAAGGAGATTTTAAGGATAGCGTAACAGGGCACTCAGAAATAGAACGAGGCAGGAGGGGCCTTAGCTGAAAAGTCTTGTGATGGAGAGGACAGAGACCACTGTGGCAGTAGCAGGACGGGGCAGTAAACAGGGGACAGGGCAGGAGTGCTAGGTGCAGTATAGAGGCGTAAAGGAAGGACGGGGGCAATTAAGGAGAATGCGCAGGTACGGTAAACTTGGACAGGTAGGAGGTAGCAGGAGGATGAATAGGGGTAATGAGGGGGTAATGGCAAATGGAGTCTCAGAAGATGCTTGGGTGACCCACTTCCACTTCCAGAAAGTGTTTTTCTGCAACCGGCAATCACTAGCTGAAGAAAACAACTCTGCCGACCCGTGCTGGGACACAACAGAGACGGTAGATGACATAGCTCACGCTATAGCCAAACTAAAAAACTCCAGAGCAGCTGGCCCGGATGGCATCACGAATATCATGTTAAAACATCACCCTCGTGAATGGGCCAAATTTATAGCTGATCTGTTTACGACTATAGCAAAAGCCAAGAAAATTCCATCATCTTGGTCTGAGGCAATAATTGTCCCAATTCATAAGAAAGGCAGCAGGGACAATCCTAGCAATTATCGACCAATTGCTTTATTGGACACAATTGGAAAGGTATTTGCCTCCTTCTTACAGGAAAAGATTTCAGCTTGGGCCTCCCAGTCTGGGCTAAACGACGTAAGACAAACTGGCTTCACTAAGGGAGTTGGCACAGAAAATAACCTTTCCATACTGAACCTCCTGAAACTAGAAGCCTTGCGAAAGAAGGAAAAATTGTTCCTGGCATTTATCGACATGCAACAAGCTTTCGATGGAATAGATCGAGCAAGGCTCTGGGGGAAGTTGGAAAGATGGAATTGCCCTGATAAAATACTAAATCCCATAAAGGCCTTGCATAAGTCAACTACGATAAGAATCCGACTAAACGAAAAAGGCGATCTTTCTCAATCAATTATTACAAATAAAGGCGTGAAGCAGGGCTGTCCGTTGGCAGCGATACTATTCAAACTCTACATTGCAGATGTATCAGAAACACTAGCCAAAACGCCTTGCTTCCCCCCTAGAGTCAACGGAAATCCTGTAAGTTGCTTGATTTACGCAGACGATCTGATCTTGATTGACAAGACACAAATAGGCCTACAGAGGCTATTGACTACGTTGAATATTTATATGGTCGATAATGATCTAAGGATCAATGTGGAAAAATCCAAGATATTGAAATTTGGCCCTGTTGAGGGCCTGAGAAACAAGAACTTCAATTGGAAAATAAACAACGTCAAGATTGAGGAAGTAAACGAGACTCGCTACTTGGGCATACCCTTTAGCACTTCAATAAGAGAATGGAGTTGGGTCACAGAAATGGAAAAAAAAACCAAAACTCTAGCTCTCCAAGGAGCCAAAATCAATTCACAATATGGAAAATTTTCCTTGATCCCGGTAAGATCTTTTTACCTACAAAAGGTAATACCCGCAATTACGTACGGAACAGAGTCAGGCTGGAACCTCGACCAAAAGATCTGGTCCAAACTAGAAGGATTGTTCTGGCGACGCGTACTAAGACTGCCCAAATATCTATCAACAACAGTAATCCGTTATGAATTAGGCTTGGAGCCACTGTACGGAGCCGTCATTTGGAAATCAATGACACTGTTGCGAAAGATGTCAATGACGAACCCACAACCAGCATTTGAACTGTTCAAACCCTCTAAAAACTGTAATATAAGAACTTTACAAGACATGTGGTTTGAGAAAGTAAAAGCAAATATGCAGGCCGCAAACATCACTATGGAGATGCTCCTGGAACGCCCTCTGACTGCCAAGAAAAAAGTGAGAGAATGGCTCTGGATCATCAACTTAGAAAAATATCAAGGTCTAAAGACCACCCTGGATATGAACCAAATCCTGAATAAAATGGACCAATTACCGAAGTACTTGAGTAAATTTCCGTCTAGATATCATAGAGACGCTTTTATACGATTAAGAACAAACATCTACAAGACCAGGCAAGCCTGCTTTGTCCGCCACATTGAAAATGTAAAAGACCCTAAATGTAGGTTCTGCGCTAACAACCTGGAAACGACAAAACACATACTAACTGAATGTGAGCTTCTTAAAGACGTAAGAAGCCTATACCTGCTGAAGTTCGCCCCACTAACTGACAACATGGACGACTTGTGGACGCGAATTCTAAGTGGGTCTTCAATTCACCTGACTTGCGCAGCTATAAACTTTTTGGAAAAAATGTTAAATTAAAAGCCTTCAGTCTATGAAATTAATAAGGAAGAAGAAGTGAAATGAAGAAATCCATGAGGAAAGTTGACAAATGTAATAAAAGTTTGTAAAAAACTAGAAATTACAAAAAAAAAAAAAAAAAAAAAAAAAAAATGAGGGGGTAATGGTAGGAGATCTTAGGCAACCCAGGTGGTCACGTTGGTGCAGTGAATCTTATATATTGGGGGGGAGGTTGCAGGTGGAATAAGAAGCGGCAGGAAAGTGCCAGTTGAGGATTCAGACAGTGAAGTAAATGGTGGGGAGCAGGGATCCAGTATGAATAGATTCACTTTTGAGTGGGGAGGGCCGCTGGTAGTGGGTCAAGGAGTGGGGTGTGGACACCAGTAGAGTAACAAGGACAGTCAAGAAATGAAGACTGAGTCCGCAATGTTTCACAGGTGGACCGCAGGTAGTTGAAATCACCAAAACCTAGGCAATTACATAGTAAAGCAAACATGAATTGTATTGTGTATTTTGAGGTTCGATAGCTGAATTGTCATTTGAGGTTTAATGAAATTCCTCATTTCCTGGAGCTACTACTACCTAATGGTATGCCAATGTTATGATACAACAGTGCAGAGAGGCAAGGACTCCATGCTAAATTCTATATCTAATATAATGGTCAGATGGTTATTTATATAGCTCTTTTGGCCAAGCACTGTACATAGAACATATTTATCACAATTATCACCAAACCAAAGTCAGTACTCCTTTATCGACCTCGAAAGGATGAAAGGCTGAGTTGGACTTGCCGGATTCGAGCATGCAACCTACAGATCACGCACAGATTGCAGCAATGAGTGATCAACCGGCTGAGCTATCTTATTGGCTAACATCCTTCAGAGGTCGGTTAACTGAGTATCGACTGAGGTATAATAATCACAGTTCCTAGATGTTGGATGAACCATTTATCAAGCACTACATGAAGTGAAATACCTATCTGGATTTTCGCTGGGACAGGTTTTGATGAGTTTCTATTTCAATTACCAATGTAACTTTCATTTGTTTGTTTTTGAACAGCGCTTGCACTTCCTGGAGAGTCAGGTTTTGAATGTTTTAATTGTAGTCTTGAAGATATGAGAGGCTAGAACACCTGTGATTGGTGTAATGACAATCACTCACCTTGAGCAAAGACTCTGCTGTCACTGACCATTTATAGTAATGTACCCCATTGACTGCAAGGTTGAATGGATGTAAACTAGAGTGTATACAGTCATCATTTTACACACTGTTTTTATAATTAGACTGTAAATTAAATGATCAGTGTAAACATGATCTGTCTCCACATGATTATGCACACAGCACCAGAACTCTGAAAAATACAATTGTGCAATACTGGTTTGCTTTCACTGGAAGAAAAGCATAATTTGTTACAAAATATGAATTCTCAATTGCAACTTAGTTTTCCATTTTATTAATTATACAATCCTAAAATTCTAGGAAAATATGCACAGTGCTTCTGAAGCTGAATGGAAAGAAACCATTCCTTTTATCACAGTGTGCAGTTTCTTTTTTTGAAAGGCTTCAGTGAGATACATTCTGTTTCAGAGGTGGCTTGCAATTACAGCCATGTAGATAACAATCACAAGAAGCCCTCTGGTTTCTGTCAACTAACCTGACCTTTGCACTGCCCTCTGCTCTAAACCTGTGTGTAAATGTACCCAGGAAAATAATAAAGCCGTGTTATTTGCAAGATTTTCATGAGTAAAAAGGCCTTGTACGCACCTTATCTGGAGGCCTGTTGGTAGTATTGCTGCAGTTATGCCGCTGCCGCTTTGTCTATGATATTACCTAGGAAGAGAAGATGGATAATGTGGCGGTAGTTACCTAGGTTGTCGGGATCCAGAGTGGGTTTCTTTGAGCATCTTCCAGTGAAATCTGCCAGATGTTAAAAGCAGGCCGTTTCCACCGAAATGCATCAGGTTTATTTTCTAAAAAATTAGAAATGCATGCAGAGGACTGCACACAATAGCAGGTATGTGCTGTTGAGTCCCATGCATGCAATTGTCTATTTTTGCCAAACACAGTGCAAAGTAACAGAGCCAAAATTGCCTTTATTCTTTCCGTTCAATATCTGTTTTGTAAAAGATGCAAATGCCACCTGCAAATAATGCTTTGCAGATATCATTTACCATGTATTGCTATGAAATCTGCCTGCTTTGGGCAGGTACTCACTGCAGGCAGGTTCCATAGAAATCCATTTGTTTTATGCCTGCAGGAAAATCTCACACAGGCATAAATGAAGACGCTTTGCAGGCAGAACGGGAAGGATAAGAAGTAAATTGATTTTCACTCACATCTTCCAATTCACATGCAAACATTTTACAAAATGCCCTGGATGAGTAAAATCAGTGTAATGACTGGCGTAATGCATTTATGCCTCATCTCTTACACCTATTTCAATGCACCGCAGGTTTGAAAAAGACCCTACATTTGTATTCTGACTTAATGGAAATCTCATGCAGCTCTGAAAGCAAATGCACTTTGAAGAGGGACGAGGAAAGTATGGCAGAAACGTTTGTTCTGATTCATCCAGGAGCAGTAAAGCAGGGCCGGTCTTTGAGTCGACAGCCTGTCATGATGTTGCTGCTGCATTATTTAATACAGTTAATACTGTAGTGTGTGTACAGTACGTTATCATTCTTTCATAGCACCTGGCTCAAAATCAGACACCGTCTGACTGAGCTCTGCCATTGACAGTCTGCGTGAATGCTGTGCTCCTGGCCTGCTGCTGTCCAGCAAAGGAAGCCAGGCACCAAGTTGATTTTATGATGCTAGCCTAGCACTGCAGTAAATAGCAACATTTGTTGCTTTCACTTCCCCAGGCCATTCCTAAACGCACATGCCATCCCTCGGCGCATGCGCGGCAGTGACAGGTGGGTGATAGATTACATGATTGGGCCTGCTGGGCCTGCAGTGGATGGGCTGTTTGATCTGTGTGGTGTTTGGTGGACTGTCTTAATTGCCCATCAATCTTTGATCAGGCTTGCAGAATCAAGGCAGGAGGAGGTCCAGGAGACAGGCAGGCCCTCAGCGACCAAGGGAATAACAGTGTTCTATTAACAGTCAGCCGTGTTATTGGTAAGTAAGATTTTGTTGTACCCATCATCTGGTTGGCAGTGCTCGCTTATATTATGCATTTCAATCTTTACTCTGACATCACAACAGCAAAGAAGAAAAAACTTTGTATAAAACTTTTCTGAAGAAAATTTCATCACAATTTCAACAAACAATATATAACAATATCCCAATCCAAAATGGAGGACAGGTCATGCCCTCAGGGTAACCAATCGGCATAGAGCCAGTTCCATAAATGTCCCTTCCTCTAACACCAACTCCTCTTTCTGATGCTATCCTTCCTTGGATATTCCCTCAGCAATTCTCTGCGAAGCACCAGGAGCGATGATTCCATGCAAACAGGCGAACTTGAACTCTTGCAACTGAACTTGAACCGATCTTCTTTAACCAGGACCTCTCACCCTAAATCTGAAATAACCAGAACACAAGTAAGGGTGGGTGGGTGTTATAATATTCACCTCCTTGTCTTTAATAGAATCTAAACCCCCATCTCACGCTAGTGTGGGGGATTAGGTATTCTATGGCAAGACAGGAGGCTCCTATTATGCAAGTTCAAGGCCCTTGCAGAACATTAACAGCTATGTGAGCAATGCGTTTATAAAACGTTTTGAAAGTTGAATCTCTTGACCAATCATCTGCTTTAAGGATCTGTTCTAGACTGCCTCCCAAAAAGGCGGCTTTAGAGGCCATAGCACCCCTAACAGAATGGGGACCAAAAGAGGAAGTGTCAACCCCCGCCTCCCGCATGACCCATTTAATCCATCTGGCCAGAGTGGAATGGGATACCGGCTTATGGGGCTTCGTATAGGAAATCAGCAGCTAAGAGGTATTAGGAGGCCACAGACTCTCCGTTTTTAACTCAAAACATTTCAAACATGCTATAACACACAATTTATTGTTTTCTGGGAAGGCTGGATAAGATATTGAGGAAGTCATACACTTTGTTCTTCGTGAAACAGAAAAGGTAACTCCTTGAGGAGTAAACATTTTATTATCCACATCTAAAGCTCTGATATCTGACACTCTTTTAATAGACACTGGGCGCAACAACATTGCTAACTTGGAGAATAGCTGTTGCAAAGACAGATTCTCATTAGGGGGCCAGGCTCGACAGAGATCTAACACTAAATTAACATCCCAGAGAACTGAATACCTAGGCTGTGGAGGGATCTTGATACGAATAGATGTGAGGGCTCTGCGCACTAAAAAATGTCTACCTACCGGTTCCCCTTTAACCAAAAGGTGTCCGCTGAGATAACAGACCTGGAGCCATTAATGGTTCTATAAGCTTTGCCCTCTTTAAATAAAACCACTAAAGAATTACCACTTCTACAGGAGGGGCAGAAATGGGATAGAAGTGCCTAACCACACACCAGCTAACCCAGCGGTTCCAAGCCGAAGATTATCCCAACTTGGTAGAGGGGGCCAAGAGTCTGTGATGACTGACACAGAGTCCTGCGAAAGTCCTCGGAAGCACCAGGAAGCGCTGAAATCTTCCAAGCCATAAGGGAGAGGTGCCCCTGAAGGACCAGCTCGTGAGGAAAACCTCCCAGGTTCGTTAGTAACTGTGGGTGAAAGGGAAGAAGACGAGGAATGTCTACTGAGAACTCTAGGAGAGCTGGAAACCAAATTTGGGAAGGCCAAAAGGGGGTTAGTTTCACTAGCATGACCTCTTGTCTGTGAACCTGAACCAATACTCTGGCTATCATTGCAAAGAGAGGGAAGGCGTACAGCCTCTGGTCTGGCCAATCCTGTAGAAACGCATCGGTAGCTAGAGCGCCAGGATCTGGTCTCCAACTGAAGAACCTGGGCACCTGACAATTTAGTCTCGAGACAAACAGATCTACTGTAAATGGACCCTAAAGGGATTCTATCCTGGCAAAGATGCCCCTGTCTAACATCCAGTCGCTTTTGTCCTGAAGGTGTCTGGAGTTCCTATCCGCTACCTTGTTGCTGATCCCCAGAAGGTATTCTGCCCTTAATACAATATTGCGGTCCAGACATAAATGGCAAAATTCCTTCTCCAGATCCGCTAGGACCTTGGACCTGGTCCCTCCCAAATGATTGACATATCTCACTGCTGAGACATTGTCCATGCGGAGGAGTACACAACAATTCCCCTGATCCTTGAGGAAACTTCAGACTGCAAAAGACCCCACTAACAATTCTAGACAATTGATATGGAGCTCCTTCTCCCCTTCTGACCATTTTCCCCACATGGAGACCTGACACAGCCTGGCTCCCCAACCTGCTCTGCTGGCATCGGACTACAGAACTACATCCGGGGAGGGACCAAAAATTGCTTTGCCGTTCCAGGCATCCATGTGTTTGAGCCACCAAAGGAGGTCCAACCTGGCTTCTGGGGGCAGCACCACCATCTGAGAGTAAGAAAGACATCTGCGAAGATGTCGAGCTTTCAGACGTTGCAATGCTCTGTAATGAAGAGGGGCTGGGAAAATAGCTTGGATGGATGCTGACAACATCCCCACTATTCTGGCCGACAATCTGAGGGAAATCTTGTCCTTCTTGAGGATAACCCGGATCTCTCTCCTTATCTTGGTTAGCCTGCTGTCTGGGAGGAGAAGGATGCAACCTTTTGAATCTATATTGAAGCCCAGAAACTGGATAGATTGCGTAGGCTTCAATATGGACGTTTTGACATTTAACACAAACCCCAGGCTCTGAAGAAGAGTTACCGTAAACTCCAGATGAGAACGCAGATTCTGAGAGTTCTGGGCTAACAGGAGCATGTCGTCGAGATATATAATGATTTGGATCCCCTTGGACCTGAGAAGAGACATCACAGGCCTCATGAACTTGGCGAAGCACCATGGGGCTGAAGACAGGCCAAACGGGAGGGAGGCAAATTGCCAAACCCGACCCCCCCCACTGAAACTGGAGAAACTCCTGGTGCGGGGGGAACACGGGAACCACTTGGGAAGCATCCTTGAGGTCGAGCTTGACCATCCAATCGGCTGGAAGGAGGGTGTGCCTGAGAAGGTGAATTCCTTCCATCTTGAAGTGATAGTATACTACAAAGGAATTGAGGGCTTTTAAGTTTATCACTGGGCGAAACCCCTGATCCAGTTTCGGAACTAGAAAAATGGTACTCAGAAACTGAGATGCCCTGTAAGAGGCCGGAACTACCGCTCCCTTGGAGATGAGGTCTTTGACCTCCACATCTATTAGAGACTGTTTTACCTTGTCCAACACCAACGGATGAGGAGCTGATAACTGGCAAGGAGGGGAATAAAACTCTATGCGATAACCTTGGACTGTCTGTAACACCCAGGGATCCGATGTGAGGGACTCCCACTGTGGGAGAAACCTGGCCAGTCTGCCCCCTAGACCTTTGTGGGAAAAAACTTTTAACACTCAAGAAAGTACCTGATGCTCCTCTGGACCTCCTGGTACCTCTTCCTCCACATCCTCTCCAACCCGCATTCTGCTGAGGGAAAAATTGGTTGTGCGCTCCCCGAGCAGAGGAGGAATTTTGTGCGCCTCGTGAGGCAAACTGGCGGGGGCGGGAATGGCCGTTGGAGAACCGGCCGGAATAGCGGGCTCTACCTCTTCCGGCCCTGTGGAAAAACGTTTGCGCAAAAACCTTTTTTATGTTGGCCTGTGCTTTATCTAAAGCCGTAAAAGTGTGCACATACGCTGAAAGGTCTTTTAGAAAACTATTTCCAAACACCTTTGCTTGAGCGGAAGGCCCAGCTTCCCTTTCAGACATATCAGCCAATTTTGAGTCTAGTCTCATCAGCAGAGACTTGCGCCTCTCTTTGGAGATTGAGGCAATCGCATTGCCGAGCAGGCAGACAGTTCTCTGTATCCAACCCCTTAAAACATTAACATCTACAGGGGAATTGGAGGCCGCAGCTTCCTCAGCCATCTCAAATATCTGTGTCACAGGACCCAAAACATCTAACAGCTTATCCTGGCAGCTATGCCAGGCCTTGTCAACCCCTTTTCTGGGGTCTTTACCCTTCTGTGCCAGAAAAACCGCCATAGGTCGATCTATTTCGGGAGTACAAGCCAGCTTGTCCTGAAGGACTGGCCTAGAGCATTCGGACCTCAACTTGCTCAAGTCCCCCTTAGGCAGTCGGCGTCTAATCCAATATTCAAGGAAAGAGGAAATCTCCTGAGAGGGTTGCCACTCTGCCGATCTAGGGTGCAATATGAGAGCTGGGTCAAAAAACGGGACACCATTAACATCTAACACAGGACCTTTCTGCGCGGGGCCAGGAGCCACCTTCTTCTTATGCCTCTTAGGGGGTGAATCTGAATCCTCAGAGGAATCCGAGGTAGAAATAGGTATAGGGGATCCTGTTGTAGGGAGCTGCGCATATGATGGCCAAGGGTTAGAGGAGAGGGGTTGTTGGACTCATCTCGCTTGCGCTTTTGAGCTCTGCTAGGGGAAGACTCAGGGGACGTGACAGGGCAAGGACGGAGTTGTCCTGAAATATGTTTAGTTTTCATAGTACATTTTTTGGGGGGCTGAGGTTCGACAGAGGGTCCAGCAGTCTGAGAGGGGTGAAATTCAGCGATTCTGTTGATCAGTCTGTCATACGCTGAAGCTAGTGTATTGTTAAGACCAGACAAGGCTGAATCCTGGGAAGATTGGATAGCCTGTGCCACAGGCTGTTGATTCGCCTGGTCTACCCCATTATCTGTTTTCTTTGAAGGCCGCACCTGCGTACTGGCATCCGCTGAAGCTGCGACCAAATTCTTTCCTATGTTATTCTTATCCATATTTTGCCACCACAGAAGTATGAACTTCCAATCACCAAGCCGAGCAGGCTGTGTGCACTTGCACCAATTTAGCCGAGCAGGCCAATAAATAACTGTATACACCCTATCTGGGTGACTGAAACCAGTGGCAGCCAAGCAGGCTATTAAATCAAAAACACCCTGGCAGGGTGACAGAAGAGGATATAGCCGAGCAGGCTAACAAAGGCAATCATTTAAACAAATAAATAGCATGCACATAAATTTGGGGGAGTTTGGAAAGGAGGGGGAATGGTTTCACACAAACACCTTAACAGGTGACTATTTCCAAGAACAGGCCTCAGCCTGTGTGTCTTATCCACGGTACGCGAGCAGCTTACAAAAGAAAAAACACATGCATCGCGTGTGAAACAATAATTCCTGAGGTAGCAGACGTCGGCAAGAAGCTACGCTTCTATTACAAGCTATGCGCATCACCAACTAAACAGAGGGAGAGCGCGCTGCCGCGTAGTATAAACAAAACCCCTCACCTGAGGGAAAAAGTATTACATGCGCGTCGCCGCCTGTGCTAAAATGAGGCAGGCGACGTGTTAACTTACAATGAAAGACTCGGCGCGAACGCCGCTGACAGAAATGGGAAAGCAATTAATGAGCGGAACGCTCCACACGGAGCGCCGCTACAAAGTAACAATTTGACCTAGAGGTCAGCGTTCGAACGCGAACGCCGCTTCCAGCAAACTAATAATGTAACATCAAGGCAATGACAATTTCAGTAGCACAATGCAATAAAACACACCAGGCTCTTTCACTATGACCTAAAGTAACACTATAAACTCCAAATACCAACAGTAAGGCAAGAGCTAGGAGGAGTGACTTAGCTGTGTTTGTCAGCAGCAAAGAAAGAGGAGTTGGTGTTAGAGGAAGGGACATGTATGGAACTGGCTATATGCCCATTGGTTACCCTGAGGGCATGACCTGTCCTCCATTTTGGATTGGGATATTGTTATATATTTTTTGTTGAAATTGTGATGAAATTTTCGTCAGAAAAGTTGTATACAAAGTTTTTTTTCTTTGCTGCTGTGATGTCAGAGTAAAGATTTAAATGCATAATAGGAGCCTCCTGTCTTGCCATAGAATTACATTTCTTTTAGGACTAATGCATGTGAACAATTTCCTTTTCAGTGGTTTTACTACTAATTCCTATGGCTTAATTTATCCCCTCAGGCCAATGTCTTCCCTCCTCTCAGCATTGTAGAGGTTACTAGTATTTTAATAATTGCTAATATAGTAATTGCTGTTAATATCACCCCATTTAACTCTACTCGTTTCATTGGTCTCAGAAGAATGAAGAGCTGAGTGGGTGGACCTGTTGGAATTCGATTTTACGACTGCAGGTCGTATAGAAATATTCAAGGTGAGAGCTTAGCTCACTGAGCTATCTTGCAGCGTTCTATCACGGGGGAACCTGTGATAAATATGGGCTAGCCTGGTTTCACTTTATTCTCAGGTGGTTCCCTCAAGGCCCTGAAAACTTTTTGTCAAAAACGTTCAAAATTGAAATACAAATGACCTTATTTGACAGTTTCATAAACACTGTTTTGCAACACTACCGAGAGCAGGCCTATATTGCTGTGAATGTGCAAGCCCGAGCGCAGGACTGGAGTTTTCCTTGCTTATATGCAGAACTGCGGAGAAAAGCATGTTTAAGTAGACCCTTAAGAACACCCTTGGCAGCAAAGCGGTGCAAAGAGGTACATTGATTTCCACGACAGGACGCATTGACTAACGACCACAAGGGAAGCGTAAGTACATAATAAGAATTGAAAGGGCCTTAGTCCACATGATCATTTACCATAGGAAAGTGGGCAGATTACGCTGGCATGCAAGGTGTCTGATATTGCCACATAAGAGCACCATTCATTAGCATTTAGACAATGCACCTGCAGAACGAGAGCATGTCCCTTAGGTGGCGCTCTCCTGTACTCTTCCCTTGCTTTACATGTAATCCATGGGACAGCCAGCATAGCTGTAGCATTTCAGTGACCTGGAAGGCTGTATGGGAGCACAGCACATGGGCATGCCCGTACAGGATGCCACACCACTCAGAATCACCAGAGGCGCTCTGGTTAAAAGGAGCCTGGAAATGACCTGCAGAATTGCCATTTTTAAAAATGTAGACACACATCTACAAGCACACATTTCATCTTACTATCTGTGCTGCCTACATTTGGACAATCTTTAGGGTTTGAGAAAAGAAACATTTGAAACACAAACACACAACGCAATGGAACATGATGTGCTAGTTATTACAAGCATGTGTGGCAAAATAACACATGCTGTAGATGAGACCATGTGTTGCATTCATTCTCAAAGGCAACCCTTTTGTTTTTGTTGCCAAGCACTCAGGGGTTAAGGAGTGCTGCCCCCACCGTTGTGGGGGCGGAGCCATGTTACGGCGCGAAGGCTGGGAAAGGGGGTTTATGGGTAAGGCGCGCTAAGCGCCAGTATTCGGATGTATGTGAGAGAATAAAGAAGTGTCCACTATCCCCGTGTGCGCGTCCTCCTTTTCCGTGGCCGTCAACCGGCAACACTGGCGACGAGGTCATTCCCGTGCGCCCACGGAGTCCTCCTTTTCGGCAGTCCGCCGTCCCTCCGTGGCTTTCCGCCACTTCCGCGCTGCAAGCGCGTTCGAAGCATCTTCGGCAGTCCGCCGTTCCTCCGTGGTCTTCTGCCACTTCCGCGCTGCAAGCGCGCTCGAAGACCGTCCTGCTGGCAATCCGCCAGTTCTTTGCTCCGGCGGTGACTGAGCCTCCCCCTGCCTTTCCACCTCCTACACGGGCAGCAGCTGCAGGCCGTTTTCCGGAAACGCTGCAGTTCCCCTTGCCTTCCATCCTGCGCCACATCAAGAATCACGACGCTGGATCCTGGCAGTCCGCCTGTTGTCCACGTTACGACGAGCGCTCCAGGAACTGCGCAGTGGAGCCCTAGCCATCTACTGCGGACCCCCCCTACGTCACGTGCTGGCGAGCCTGCCCACGCCCTCAGAAAACCCAATAAGGACATTTTGGCAGTTTCGAAGCAGGGACGTGTGCCATCCCTCTCTACAATGCCGGTGACGCTGCATGCTCATCCGTAGCACCTGACCATCCAGGTAGGTCACGCTCCGTTAGCATAACCTAACCATACACAAGGGCCGAACACACCTCCTGGCATCATGAGCACGCCGGCATCCGCCTCAGGGTCCAACCCTGGGTCACCTACGCCAGCCCATATCGTACAGCCGATTCAGCTGCGACTTCCACCACCCTTCACCATGACTCCACAAGCCACGAAGGGGCCCAGATGGACTAACTGGATGGAAGATTTCCAGCATTACGTCAGGGGGTCTGGTGATGGTAATTCCCCCAATATTAGGGACATTTTCCTCAACCTGGTAGGGGTGAGATAAAGACTGTGGTCAAGACCATCCCTGCAGCTGAACAGAACACTTTCAAGGACTTGATCAATGCTCTAGATAGACTCCTCATCATAGAAGTTAATCGTGACTATGAACGCTATCGTTTCAACAAGTGCACCCAAATGCCACAGGAGACAGTTGACGAATTCATAACCCGCCTAAGAGTGAAAGGCGCAAATTGCCAATTTGACGCATTCTCGTTGGAGGAAGCCATAAGATTGAGGGTCATTGAAGGCTGCCTATCCCCTGCTCTCAAAAAACAGCTCCTGAAGAAACCCCTCACCATTCGGGAAGTGAGCGAGCTCGCTCGCATACATGAAAAGGTTGATGCCCAAGCCACATCCATGGGAAACCCGAGTAACCCCAAGCAGGACACAGCGGAACTGGTTGCAACCATACAACCATCTCGCCTAGGTGACAGAGGGCCACAGTCATACAGAACTCAAACCATCCAAACTCCCCGCCAACAGAGACAGTGCTATCGTTGTGGGATGTCTTTTCCGCATGCAGGCTCATGTCCGGCTCTATCACAACGGTGCACGAACTGCGGAAGAGAAGGACATTTTCACTCGGTATGCCGGGAAGGCATACCATTTCCCCCTGCGAGGCCCCAAACGCCTGCCAGGCCAGTCTTCCGTCCGCCACCTCCACGATACTTTCAACCCAGATATTACCAACAAGGCCAGGGACAGAGGCGATACGTCAGGGCCATCGACGAACACCAAACACCGGGGTATCCACGACAGCCGGAGCAGGCTGATCGAACCAGATATTTCACGGACGAATATGATCATCCACCAGAGGAATACGGGCCTCAGACTCTCTACCAGGAGGAGCAGGGAGCCGCATATGACATGCCATATGACCTATATGACCATGACGAGTTTGTCAATCTCATACTTGACACTGAAGAGGCCAGAGAAGCCCCAAAAATCCCCATCAAAATGGGAAACAGACAATTTCAGTTCATGATTGACTCTGGCGCTACCGTCAACATTATGGGCGAGCAGGACTATGCCGCACTACCGGACCCACCGGCACTCGAACAATCTCACTCAAGGATATTTCAGTGGGGAGCTACCACCCCTCTACCGACGGTAGGATGTTTCACACAACGCCTTCTCCTAAATGGCCGGAAAGTCGATACAACAATACACATTATCCGGTCACTTGCCAGAAGCCGATGCCTACTCAGCTATCACACGGCATCCCGCCTGGGCTTGATTGAAATACACGTGAGGCCGGGAGACTCCATCACAGTGACCTCCGAGAGCGCAAACACGAGAAACACAGTTGGCTCCATCGCATGTTACCAGCCGCAGAACCTGGTCACACAGTCTGACATCACAAGGGAGTTCCCCAACCTCTGCATAGGGCTGTGCAAACTCAAGGCCCCTCCCATCCGGCTCCACATCGACACATCAGTGAGGCCAGTACCGCAACATCCCCGGAGAGTAGGTTTTCACCTGCAAGCGGCTGTATCAGACTCACTCCAACAACTGCTGTCGGATGGCATCATTGAACCAGCCACAGGCCCGACACCATGGGTTTCCCCGCTCGTGGTTGTACCCAAAGAGGGAGGAAAGATCCGTTTGTGCGTGGACATGAGGGTGGCAAACACTGCCATTCAGCGCGAGAGGCATCCGGGCCCGTGCATTGAGGACATGATCGTGCAACTGAACAACGCTCGGATGTTCTCCAAACTCGACCTCAACCAAGAATACCATCAACTAGAGCTGCATCCGGAATCCAGGCCCATCACGACGTTTGCGACCCACGACGGTCTCTACAGGTATCGGCGGTTGAACTTTGGAATCTCATCAGCCGCGGAAATCTTCCAGGAGGCCATCCGGCAGGTGATCAGACCCATCAAGGGCACACTGAACTACAGTGACGACATCCTCGTTTTTGGATCATCTAAGGAGTCTCACGACAAAGCTCTACTTGCCGCGTGTGCAGCACTCCAGGAAGCGGGCCTCACTCTCAACATCGCCAAGTGCCGTTTCAGCAAGACAAAGCTGAAATTTTTCGGACACCTCTTTTCCAGTGAAGGAATGATGCCGGATCCCGACAAGGTTGACACCATCACCAATTTGGATGAACCGCGTCAGGCTGCAGACGTTCGCTCGTTTCTCGGCATGGCTGGTTACTGTGCGAGGTACATACCACACTATGCGTCCCTTACCGACCCTCTACAGAAGCTCCTCCAGAAGGAGACGGTCTTCGAGTGGACCCCTGCGTGCCACCAGGCATTTTCCAACATCAAGCGTGCCCTGATGGAAGCACACCGCCTGGCGTATTTCAATCCTTCTTGGCACACTGAAATAGTGGTGGACGCTTTTTGCAGAATCGTCATCCCCGCCACGCTCAGGAACGAAGTAGTCAGCACGGCCCATGAGGGACACAGAGGAGCGGAGAACACCAAAAGACAGCTGAGGTGCCATGTCTGGTTCCCGTTTCTAGACGCAGCAGTAGAAGCAGTAGAAGAATGGGTGAAGAACTGCCATGCCTGCCAGTGCACGGCTCCTGCGGAACATCCACCCCCGCTCCAACACACACAGATACCCGAACGGCCGTGGGAGCGTGTAGCCATGGACTTGGGAATCGTGCAGTGTGCAGGTGAGTGCTGGACAGGAGAAGTGCGTGCTGTGTGATATTTGCATGGTTGCTTGAGTGTGTATGCATGCACGTTTGTAATGCTGTATAAACGGGGTGCTTTCATGTTGCACAGGACCTTATGCTAGTATGTTCTGCATTCATTACCTGGGTTTTGCCATAAAAGGCCGCCATGCACTGTAAGTAGTCAGACCATATGCCAATATTGCTATTGTATGGCCAGGTGCTACTACTACTTGCCTCCTAGTGCCATCAGCCAACATATGATTAAACTGGGTGGCCCTAGCAACTTCTTTCCATGTTCTGCTAAGGCAGCTTTTTCAAAAGTTCAGGCATTCCCCTTAAATGCCATAGACATGCTACGCACATGCGCTGTCACCATATGCAGGCTTTCACTCTTATGCGCCGCACACTCAGGCATAGCAATACACATACGCAGACTTGCACTCTCAGACACGCAGACATCACTCCTGCACACAGAGATGAACTTACGAACACACCCACTCAGACCCGCCTACTATCATGTACAAGATTTGTAACATACAACTCTGATTGTCACTTTTGGGGGTGAAGGGGCGCCAACAACAACTTTGATTGTCACTTTTGAGAGTGAAGGGGCGCCAACGATGCTTCCAGCCTGGGGTGCAATCTGGTGTAAGACCAGCCCTGCTGTAAAGCCTGGCATGAACCCAGGGACCATTTCACCAAAATGCCAGGGGTATTGGAAGTGACATCACATGACTTTTGATCACCAGGGTAGCAAGATAGACCACATCAGGGGTGCACAACTGATTTTGACAGAGGGCCGAAAGTACCTTACATGAGGGCTATAGTGGGCCGAAAAGTAAAACTGGGCGGGGCGGTAGGCGGGACATGTCAGGAGGCTTTTTCAACCCCCAATTTGTATTAAACACATGGAAAAAGATGTTTTTGAGGGGTAACGATTTTTATTGCATTTCAAACTTACATTTTGTACTACACATTTTCCATTGCTATCATTTATTTCGATTTAGTTATTGTATATCGTCTGTTTAATTAAATTATATATATTTTATTGACCCTTGATTGGACATTCCGTTATTTTGGACTGCTATAGTATGCTGTTTGGGTTACCCAAGAGGAGTATGACCTTCGTTGAGTCAGGTTTCCTCAAAAAAGCAAAGGATGTACATCTCCTAACTGTGCCTGTTTTAGCTTTATTATTGAGTTCACTCTTGGAGTGCAACACTATGCCCCATGGCTCCCATCCCCAACCAAACACTATGCCCCATGGTCCCCTCACCCCCAACCAAACACTATGCCCCATGGCTCCCATCCCCAACCAAACACTATGCCCCATGGCCCCCTCACCCCCAACCAAACACTATGCCCCATGGGCCCCCTCACCCCCAACCAAACACTATGCCCCATGGGCCCCCTCACCCCCAACCAAACACTATGCCCCATGGGCCCCTCACCCCCAACCAAACACTATGCCCCATGGCCCCCACCCTAACCAAACACTATGCCCCATGGCCCCCACCCCCAACCAAACACTATGCCCCCTGTCCCTCACCTCCCAAGCAAACACTATGCCCCCTGTCCCTCACCCCCAACCAAACACTATGCCCCATGGCCCCCTCACCCCCCTAACCCCCAACCAAACACTATGCCCCATGGCTCCCACCTCCAACCAAACACTATGCCCCCTGTCCCTCACCCCCCAAGCAAACACTATGCCCTCTGTCTCTCACCGCCAACCAAACACTATGCCCCATGGCCCCCTCACCCCCAACCAAACACTATGCCCCATGGGCCCCCTCACCCCCAACCAAACACTATGCCCCATGGCCCCCACCCCCAACCAAACACTATGCCCCCTGTCCCTCACCCCCCAAGCAAACACTATGCCCCATGGCCCCCTCACCCCCAAACACTATGCCCCATGGCTCCCAACCCCAAACAAATACTATGCCCCATGGCCCCCTCACCCCCAACCAAACACTATGCCCCATGGCTCCCACCCCCAACCAAACACTATGCCCCCTGTCCCTCACCCCCAACCAAACACTATGCCCCATGGCCCCCACCCCCAACCAAACACTATGCCCCCTGTCCCTCACCGCCAACCAAACACTATGCCCCATGGCTCCCAACCCCAACCAAACACTATGCCCCATGGGCCCCCTCACCCCCAACCAAACACTATGCCCCATGGGCCCCTCACCCCCCTAGCCCCCAACCAAACACTATGCCCCATGGCTCCCACCTCCAACCAAACACTATGCCCCCTGTCCCTCACCGCCAACCAAACACTATGCCCCATGGCTCCCAACCCCAACCAAACACTATGCCCCATGGCCCCCTCACCCCCAACCAAACACTATGCCCCCTGTCCCTCACCCCCAACCAAATACTATGCCCCCTATCCCTCACCCCCAACCAAACACTATGCCCCATGGCCCCCTCACCCAAACCAAACACTATGCCCCATGGCCCCCTCACCCCCAACCAAACACTATACCCCAAACACACTCTCAAGCATGCACCCATACAGACCCGAACCCCCGCCCCCAACGCAGCACACACATTCTCAAGCATGAACCCATACAGACCCGAACTCCCCGCCCCCAACGCAGCACACACATTCTCAAGCATGCACCCATACAGACCCGAACCCCCCACCCCCCAACTCAGCACACACACATGCACCCATACAGACCCGAACCCCCCACCCCCCAACTCAGCACACACACATGCACCCTTACAGACCGAACCCCCCACCCCCCAACTCAGCACACACACATGCACCCTTACAGACCCGAACCCCCACCCCCCAACTCAGCACACACACATGCACCCATACAGACCCGAACCCCCCACCCCCCAACTCAGCACACACACATGCACCCATACAGACCCGAACCCCCCACCCCCAACTCAGCACACACACATGCACCCATACAGACCCGAACCCCCACCCCCCAACTCAGCACACACACATGCACCCATACAGACCCGAACCCCCCACCCCCCAACTCAGCACACACACATGCACCCATACAGACCCGAACCCCACACCCCCCAACTCAGCACACACACATGCACCCATACAGACCCGAACCCCCACCCCCCAAATCAGCACACACACATGCACCCATACAGACCTGAACCCCCCACCCCCCAACTCAGCACACACACAGACCCGAACCCCCCCAACCCCAACTCAGCACACACACAAACATGCTCCCATACAGACCCGAACCCCCACCCCCCCAACTCAGCACACAAAAAACATTCAAATCAAAACATTCATACACATCCGACACCCCCCACCCCCGCATCTCAACATACACATAATGCATTCAAATTCCAACATTCATACACATCCGACACCCATCCCCGCATCTCAACACACACACAAAATACATTCAAATTCCAACATTCATACACATCCGACACCCCCCATCCCCCCCATCGCAACATACACACACAAACATAAAGTAAAACAGACCCGACACACAAACACAAACAGACCACTTACCGGGGACGTGCTGGAACTGGAAGGCAGGTAAGCGGCAGGTAAGCGGCAGGTAAGCTGGAAGTCGCTGGAATCGCACTACGGCTGGCCTGGTCCAAGGCTGAAATGCCATCCGGCATCAAGCCTTATGGACCACGCCAGCCGTAGTGCTGGCCCTCCATTGGGTCAGCACACACACACTACGTGGCTCGTAGGAGCAACGTGGTGCATGTGTGCTGAGCCAATGACGGCCAGTGTTTTGTCCGGCCCGGAAGACAACAAAGACTTTCCTAATGGAGGGCGGCCGCGGGCCGCCCTCCATTAGGAAAGTCTTTGTGCCTCGCGGGAATTAATGGTGAAATAGAAACCCTGACCCCACATTCCCCAATGGGAGGACTATACACCGGAAGAAGACGCAGCCATAAGAAAACGAGATGCCGAAAGGAAAGCAAAGGCCAAAGAATGGGCCGACAAGAAAAAGAATGCTAAAGAATCGCAGCTCGAAGTAGGACAGACAGTCCTAGTCCGACAAAGACAGCTGGGGAAAACCGACACACGCTACAGCGCGGAACCCCGAGTCATCACAGCCATAAAAGGACCCATGATAACCGCGACGGGAGAACCGGGTGAGATAACTCGGAACGCGTCATTCTTCAAAAGACTGTACTTTGAGGATCCGAAAGCATAAGAGAATGTGTCAGAGGACTCAGGACCTGAAGAAAATGTAAGCCCTCCGGCTGAAACAACCGGTGAAACCAGAGAGTCCCCAGGCAGACCCCACAGAACTGTGCAGAGACCTGCGAGGCTCATCGAGCAAATATGACCCCTGGCTTTCATGTTAAGCACGGGGAGATGTTGTGACTGAATAAACAGGGGTGGCTCCTTTAAGGAAGGAAGCACGCCAGGGCGGGAAGAGGGCGGAAGGGGAGGGACAAGGGGGGAAGTTAAGGCAGTAAGGAGATGTAGGCATAAAGAATGGTTGAAGCACCTAATTGCTCCTGTCTTTATTAGGCCGCGCCATAAGTTAATAATGTGTAGGTGTGTTTAACCACAACACAGGCCTTCCTTAACCAACACATTGGGGTGTGCCTGTGTGTCATCTATGGTGTGCCCTGCTGCACAACTTACTCAGCACGGCTGGGTCTTTTTTTGCCAGCACACCGAGGTGGGCATACCTCTCAACTTGCAGGCTTTTGGACACGCCAAGCCCTTTACCCACCCATAGCATTCATGGGCTCTCACCCGCTGAAAACAAAATCCATACCTCTCAACTCACACCCTTTTGTCGGGTGTCACACACAGGGGAAAGTGTTCACTCATCCGCTAAGCACCTCATCTGTCCATTAACTTCAATGGACTCTCACCAGCCCAAAACGAAATTTTGTATTTTCACCCGCCCCTTGGACTGGAAAGGTTGAGAGCTATGCAAAATCCTGTCTTCACCCACCCAACCTGGTGACTGAGACGGACAAAAGGCGGGGGCAGGGCGTGTGTTTGTCATCTTCTAGCTGCACTAATTTCTCGTAGAGCAGTGGTCTTAACACGATTTGGGCCTGGGTCCCCCTCGAGCAAAATGTGGGCAGGCCAGGCCCCCCAAAAATGCCAAATGGGCAGGAAGTCCAAATGGCTACAAACTATTGTGCGTCGCCACCACACCCTACTCCCACTATAGTCCCTGGACTCCCCCACCTGCTCCCACCACTATCCCATGGCTCCCCCCATCCTGTTCCCACCGCAGTCCCTGTGCTCCCCACACCCCGCTCCCAGAACAGTTCCAGGTCCAGTGACGGCTGGCAAATTTTTTGAACGGTGGGTCTTAAATATTTCCCCCAGATATGCCATCCCCACCGAGCGTATTGAATTGAATTGAATTGATATTTTATTTATATCGCGTTCGTACACCAGTGTCTCAGAGTGCGACAAGGCAGTGGAGGGGAACAAGGGAAGAACAAAACAGGGATCTTACTAGGCCCAGTGACATTGAGAACACGCAAGTGCATGGGAGAGGGAGAGGGGAAAAGTGCACGGAAGGGGGGAGAAATGGAAAGTGTGGAGCAAAAGCTAAATAAAAATAAATAAATAAATAATAAAGGCAGCAAACAGTGGTAGTGCAGCCAGCAAGTGGCACGTGCTGGGTTTAAGGTAGCAGACAGGGTAGGTTTGATAAGTGCAGGAAGAAAAGATGGGGGACTTTATGGGTACAGATACAGACCTCAGTGCAAGGGGTGGCCTGGAGGCAGTTCGGGTGGGTGGCAGGGTGAGCAGGTACCTGGGCCCGGAGGACAGAGGGTGGCCAGGTTCACGGTGCCGAGAGAGAACAGATCAGCAGGGGAGAGGAGGGGGCAAAGGTAGAGGCAAAGAGGAAGGTCTTGAGGTGCTTCCGGAAGCAGAGATGGTTTTCAAGTTTCAGAGTGGCAGGGAGGCTGTTCCTGAGGGAGGCCCCAGCTGAAGACAGAGATCTACCCCCTGCTTGTTTCTTTGAAAAACGACTGACTCTGAGGGAGTTAGAGGTAAAGTAGCAAAGAGCTCAAGAGGGGAGGTATTTGCGGAGGGATAGCTGAAGGTATTTTGGACCCAGGCCCCAGAAAGCCTTGTGGACAATGCAGAGGGTTTTTAATTTAATCCTTGCATCCACTGAAGAGATTTCATAGCTGGAGAGATACGATCCCAGGGCTTGAGGCCAAGGACAAGTCTCGAAGTCCTGTTCTGGATTAGTTGCAAAGGGTGTAGAGTAGAGTCAGGTAGATTTAGAAAGAGGCTGTTACAATGGTCCAACCTAGAGAGAACCAGAGCTCTGGAGACAGTGAGCTTCTGGGGGAAAGAGAGGAAAGGTAGAGTACCTCTGAGGAGGTGCAGTAGGAAGTCTGACTTTTAGAGACATCAGAGATGTGGGCGGAGAAGGAAAGTGTGGAGTCAAAGTTAACCCTGAGGTACTTAGCCTCGCAGGTGGAGGTAGGAGGAGCGTCAGCCAGAAAGTGAGGGGAAAGGATGGTGAAGGTGTGCCAATGAGGAGGATCTCCGTCTTGCCGGCATTCAGATAAAGATTGTTGGCGGCACGCCAATCTTGAATGGCAGTTAGTAAATCAGAGATGAGAGGAGAGAAGGTGGCCGAGGGCAGCCTGAATATGAGTGTCATCAGCGTAGCACTGGAAATCTGAGCAGAAAACAGAAATGCAGTGGGTGAGAGTTGCCAGGTATTGGTTGAAAAGCCAGTGCGAGAGGTTAGACCCCTGGGAAACACCACAGGTAGAGAGGAAGATCGATGATAGGAGGGACCCAAGATGGACCTGGGAGGGTCGATCAGAGAGGAAAGAGGTCAGCCAGGCCAGGGCCTGATCTGTGATACCCAGGTTATCACAGAGATGGTTGAGCACGATGGTATGGTTGACCGTGTTGAAGGCAGAAGAGAGATTGAGTAGGATGAGAACAGAGGGAATGTCAGAGTCAAGGTTGGAGAGCAGATATTCACAGATGTTCAGGAGAACAGTTTCTGTGCTTCTGGTAGCTCTGAAGCCAGACTCGTGGTCATGGAGACAGCCAACAGAATCGTATTGAAGGTTAAGTTGAGAGATGTCCAGCTTTTCCATGAGATTGCCTAGAAAGGGAGTAATGGAAATTGGGTGATAGTTAGACGGACAAGAAGGATCAGCAGTGGCTTTCTTGAGAAGATGATGCACAAGGGAGTGCTTCAGAGGGGAGGGGAAGGATCCCGAGGCAAAGGAGTGGTTGCCAAAATCAGCAAGAGCTGGAGCGAGGGTGTCAATGTGGTTCTTGATCATTTTAGAGGAACTGGGGTGAACCTGTTTTGATGAAACTTTCATAGATCGTACTTGACTAGCGACCTCATCAGGGGAGTAAAGAGGAAAGGATGAGAAAGAAGGTGGGGGTGGCTGAAGGAAGGTCAGCAAGCATAGATGGAGAGGGGAGTGAAAGGGTGGGGGAGGGTGTACAGGTTGTCTGGGATTTTTGAGATAAAGTGAGAGGCAAGGGCATTGCAGCCTGGGTGGCAACAGGAGGGGTAGCGACTGCAGCAGGGGTGGCCATCTCCTTGCAGATTTTAAAGAGTTCGGCTGAGTTGTTAGATGCCGCAGAGACAAGGGCTTGAATGTGGACTCTCTTCTTGGTAAGGACAGAGAGTCGATATAGGCTTTGGAGCAGGCGACAGGCCAGTTTGTCAGAGGATGAACAAGAAGCCCCCTGTTTCCTCTCAACAACTTTAAGAAGAAATTGGGCAAAAAGCCAAACAGTTTGCAATTGGTGTGGGGGCCCAGGGGACAGGCATGGTATTTTTTACTGGACATCTATGATAGATGTCTAGTAAATAAATACCATCCCTGTCCCATGGGCCACACAGTGCCTAACACACACACACACAATGAAAGTGAATATGTATGTATGCAAAGCACTGGGGGGACCCGAGGGCAGGCATGGAATGTTTTACTGGACATTTATTATAGGTGCAAGAGACTTACAGGGAGTGGATTTGTATTGCATGGATGGTGCTCCATTGGGACAAAGCCGCTGATGTGTCAAAGTTCCCCCAAGTAGCCAAATGATGTGTCAAGAAGGGCCCAAGTCTAGAAGTGGCCAATGCAGTTCCACACAATCACCTCCCACACTTGCATCACGTGCCTATCTCTCCACTTCTCCCTTCAAATGTTCTCTAAGAGTTCCCAAAAAATATGCCATTTACCTTATATTCATTAAAATTGTTTGCGTCTTTCATTGTTTTGTGCTTGTACAGTGGAGTAAACGAAGGAGACAGAGGATGTGGCAAATACACATTCCTAAATTGTGTACTCTTTATACTGAACACTGATTACGCAAGAGTATAAATGGAGACTGTGACGTCCCGTGTGTGTGCATTGGGCATGCGCGAGCCTCGTTTGGGCCCGCGCATGCGTGATGGAATAAAGTAAGTCCGTGTGGCAGTTGCCGCCGGGTGATGCAACCGGCAACATCGTGTCTGGCTCGTCTGTGCATGCGTGTGTGTGTGCACGTGTGCTTGGCCATCCACGCGCCGCTAGGCCACACAACAACTGGCGACGAGGCGGGATGCCACACGTGCGCTCGTGGAACGCAGAACACGTCACAGCAGAGACGTCGCGGCGGATGAGTCACGGACGCGGTGGACGCATTCCGGCAACGGCACGTGCAAGATCCTCCAGAGTCAGGTTTGCGGCCTCCAGCCCAGCAGGAGGTGCCTGTGCGACCTGTGATCATGTCGGACAGTGAGGGAGAGACAGAAACTGCAGCGGTGGCGGCGAGAGCACAACAGGGAGCCTTGCTACCCATGCAAGAATTTGATGTGTCAGGACCCCCTTCGAAGTTGGGCCCAAGATGGCGCCTCTGGATCAAAAAACTGGACATGTACTTTACAGCAACGGGGATTAACGATGACAATGCCAAGAGGGCCACGTTGTTGTACTCAGCAGGCTTAGAGGTTTTACATATTTACGAGTCCCTCAACTTGCAGGTACAGACATACACCGAGGTGAAGAAGGCGCTGAAGAACTATTTCATACCGCTCTCGAATGTCGATTACGAAAGGTTCCTCTTCTGCAAGGAAAAGCAGAGAGAGGAGGAGTCGCTCGACCAGTTCTGTGCCCGGCTTCGGATGATGGCCACCTCTTGTCGATGGGACAATGACGAGTGCATGGTACGCAATCAGGTTCTACAGGGTTGTAGCTCCAGCAAGCTGCGGAGACAGGTTTTGAGAGAGCCAGGCTGGTCCCTGCAGCAGATATTGGACAGTGGTAGAACATTCGAGCTGGCCGAGTCCAGAGGGGCGAAAATGGATGCGGCGGTGCGTCCAGGAGCATCGGAGGAAGCTTTCGCCATGGGGAAGCGGTCGATGTCGAGAGACAAGTGGGGGCAGAAAAAGCAGGAAAGTCACTCGAGTACGGAGTTCGACAGCATTTGCCAGCAATGTGGCTATGACCTGCCCCACTCTGAAGAATGTCCTGCCAAGGACAGGCCATGTGGCAGATGTGATAAGCCTGGACATTATGCCCGAATGTGTCGCGCCCCCACCCCGGTGTCAGTGCGGAGAGGCCCAGCAGAGCACGTGGCGGTGGCTCTAGAAAATTGCGGAGCATCGCGGCGCTGGAGCAGGAGATACAGAGGCTGAACATGGCAGAAGAGGAGGAGGAGGACGACGACGAAGAGGTATTCTTCATCTCAAACATTGCCTCAGGTGCCAAGAGCAAGAGACAGCCGAAATGCGTAGTCAACATCCAAGGGGTGCCGATGCAATTGCTCATTGATACAGGTGCATCGGTCTGCGTGCTGGCCGCAGACCACTATAGGCGGATTCCGGGACCTCCGGCGCTATGTGCATCAACTGCTAAGATCTTTACGTTTGGAGGAGACACCCCCCTTCCCATTGATGGCGTGTTTATAGCGCCCGTGTCCAAGGATGGCGTCACCATCAAGGCACGTTTCTTCGTTACGGACGTGAGCCACCACCCGTTGCTCAGCTGCGCAGCGTCCGAGGCCCTCGATTTGGTCCATTTCACAATGGCAGTCTATCAAATGGACATCAAAGTACTGTTAAGCAAATTCACGGGCATTTTTGAAGGGGTCGGAAAGTTGAAGGCACCACCGGTGCGGCTGCACATTGACAATACCATCAGGCCGACTGCCCTGAAGCACAGGCGGATTCCGTTCCACCTGAGAGGGAAGGTGGAAGAGGAGCTTCGCTCGCTGATCACCAATGACATTATTGAGAGGGTGGAAGGGCTGACACCCTGGGTGTCCCCCATAGTAGTTGCGCCAAAGCCAAAGCAGCCAGGGGCAGTGAGGATATGTGTGGACATACGTCTCCCCAATGCCGCCATTAAGAGGGAGAGGCACCTCACGCCAACGCTGGACGATATCATTGGCGAACTGCAGGGGGCGAAAATATTTTCGAAGCTGGACCTACGAGCGGGCTATCACCAGCTTGAGCTTCACCAAGACTCGAGGTTCATCACCGTCTTCACGACGCACGAGGGGCTTTATCAATTTAAACGCCTGAGCTTTGGTATCTCCTCAGCGGCGGAGGTTTTTCAGAACATGATAAGAGGGGCACTCGCCGGCCTAAAAGGGGTGCTGAACATAAGTGATAATATCTTGGTGTTTGCGGACACAGATGCCGAGCACCTAAAAAGGCTCGAGAGCACACTCAGGAGGTTGCACGACCTAGGCCTCACCTTGCACCGCCAGAAATGTGAGTTCCTCAAAGATCGGATTGGGTTTTTTGGGTTTATATTTCATGCAGCGGGAGTGTCCCCGGACCCAGAGAAAATCCGGGACATCCGGGAGGCAGCGGCGCCAACATCCCCCACGGAGGTAAGGAGCTTCCTGGGGATGGTGAACTATTGCGGACGTTTTATCAAGGGGCTGGCCTCCTTATCAGAACCCCTCAGAGCACTGACCAGAAGTGATGCGGTGTGGAAATGGGAAGCCAAGGAGCAGGAGGCGTTTCAGGCACTCAGGAATGCCCTGTCGGATGAGGACACTATGGCCTACTTTAATCCCGCCGTAGAGTCGGAGATCGTCGTCGATGCCAGTCCAGTGGGAGTGGGGGCAGTGCTCTTACAGCCGGACGAGAGGGGTGATATGAGACCTGTCGCGTATGCCAGCAAGGCCCTCTCCGATACTGAAATGCGATACTCGCAAATTGAGAGGGAGGCGCTCGCCGTTTTGTGGGGCTGCCACCATTTTCGCCTGTATATTCTGGGGAAGCCCGTGCAAGTGGTGACAGACCACAAGCCCCTACTACCAATTCTGGCGGGTCTATCCTCGAAGCCGCCGCCAAGGATAGAGAGGTGGATGCTGGCCCTGCTGGAGTACGGGGTACGTCTAACGTACAGGCCAGGCACCAACAACCCGGCGGTGTCACGTCCGCTCCCTCTAGGGGGCGGCTAAATCCCTCTAGGGGGCAGCTCATGTGGACTTTCTGGCACAGGTGGAGACGAGTTTCATGCATCGCCTCTACCTCCTCCAACATGGCGGTAGCAAGGAAAAGCAGCGCTCCAGCCTTCCGAATCCGAGAGTGTCGGACGACTCCGCCCCCAACCTCGCAGAATGGATTTCCTTCGGCGGCGTCTTCGGTCCAGCGCGTTGCTACTGTTTTCAGAGGCCACGCACCGTGAGTTCGTAATTCTAGGATAGCTCTCTTTACCCTTCGAATACTTCGCCTGTCTGTAATCTTGTCACACACCGCGGTCCCTGGCAATTGTGGAAACGCTGGCGGTGGAGCGGCCATTAACTTGCCGTCACGTAATCACGTTCTTGTCCGCAGCGGTCTAGTTTCCAGATCAGCGATGTCCTTTTAACCGGCACCAACCCGGAAGCAGATGCGTTGCAACCTTTCGCGTCAGGCTTCCGGGTTGATACGCTGTAGGTCTTTCCTCCGCGGCGCTTCGCCGCTCTTTCTTTCTACTTGTCTTCAGTATTGCACTCTCTTGGCTTACCTTGCTATTTAGGGTAGCGTTTCCTTGCTTCCCCTTCCCTCGTCTGTCTTCTCTAACTCCTCCGTTCAGTCAGTCCTTTTCCTGTTGTCCTGCTTGTCTGCATTGAGTACCCTGTGCCTGCTATCCTGCTACCTGGCTCAGCTACGAGGGGTTTTTTATGCCCGCTGGCTTTTTCCCCTTAAACCGGTCTGCCCCGGTACGGGAGCCCCCTTGGCCCCGAGTTAGAGGGGCAGGGTGGCTTCCTCTCGAGGCAGACCACATCGACAATCCAGGGAAGAAGCATTGAGGATCCGGAGATTCGGAGTTGTGTCGGACCAGGAAACTACAGGTGAGGAGACGGGCGTGAGGGGTACTCAGGAAGGTGGAGTTCATTTGACGGAACGCAAGAGTGAGCTTGACAGTTTGCAACGCCAAAAGGAAAGGATGGCCACTTCGGAACAAATACAGGAACTAGTGGCCGCGGTCCAGGCCCTGAATGTGGAACTTCAGAATGTGAAAGCAGATAATGCCGTATTGAGACAGATGGTCTCTACTAGGGATACAAGGGATTCTGACTTACCTCCCATGGCTTTATCCTCTGGCAAGTTCGATGGAACTCCGAAACGTCTAAAGGAATTTTTGGAAGCTTGTTCTATTTACTTCACCTTTAGACCTCAGTTGTTCCAAAACGATCATACCAAGGTGGGATTTATGGTATCCAACCTCACGGGGAATGCATTAGCTTGGGCTGCCCCTTTGGTGACCAACAATAACCCCGTCATACGAGACTATGAGGGGTTTTTGTCCTTATTGCGCCAGACTTTCGAGCAACCAGAGATTATACATGTGGCTGCGGAAGAACTCCTGGATGTTAACCAAGGTTCTAGAGATTTACTAACTTATATTTCCACTTTCAAACGGTTGGCTTCAGAAGCTGGATGGCCAGAACGGGCTCAATACACCATATTTCGTCGAGGTTTAAAGGATGAAATAAAGGACGAACTGGCAAGGATAGCCCGCCCCACCACCCTGTCTGATTTGTTCTCCATTGTTACTCAAATTGACTATCGCCTTAGTGAACGCAAGGCGGAAAGAAAGAAGCAAAGAGCCCCGGCCTCTTTTCTACCGAGTACCCACTCATTGCCCTCCCTACCTAACTCCGATAACAAGGAAGAACCAATGCAAGTGGGGTCTGCTAGATCTTCCTTGACTCCTGAAGAAAGAAGACGTCGGAGGAATGCTGGCCTTTGTATGTATTGTGCATCAGGCACTCATTTACTACGAAACTGTCCAGAAGTTCCACCTAAGCGGTCGGGAAACGATCAACCTCGGAACTAAAGGGGACGAGTAACCGAGGTCAGAGTGCTAGTCCCTATGTCACTGTGACTGTAGCTTCACAAGCCGTCTCGATGGACTCTCGTCTCATGGCAGTTCCCATCCAGTTGGAGACTCCGACAAAGGTTCTTACAACCATGGCTCTGGTAGATTGTGGTGCCGCAGGCATATTCATGGATACCATGTGGGCACACCAACAAGGACTCCCTCGGTTAAAACGAGAAGAATATCAGAAAGTAGAGGGAGTTGACGGTTCACCACTCTCGTCAGGACCAATTACCCATTCCACAGTATCCTTGAAGGTCCGGGTTTTCCAACATTCGGAAGAGTTACAATTCGATTTGATACGAGCAGCACATTTTCCTGTGATCCTGGGAATTCCTTGGTTGAGGAGGCATAACCCGCTCATCGATTGGGCACAAAACACCTTGGCTTTTTCCTCCCCATATTGTAAACAAAATTGTTTATCCCATGCTTCAGAGGAAATGGTACAAGTCCTTACTCCACAACAGGAAGGAGTACACGAGATTAGTAGGGTTCCTCCAGAATTGGCAGAATTCAAGGAAGTCTTCAAAGATGATCCAATCCTAGATCTACCTCCACATAGGCCGGAGGATTGCGCTATTGAGCTGGTGCCAGATGCCCTGGTGCCGTTCAGCCGCATGTTTTCTTTGTCTCTACTAGAAAAGAGGGCGCTTCGCAGATATTTGGACTCTCATTTGACCAATGGCCTCATTCGTCCCTCCAAATCTCCGGCTGGAGCTTCGCTGTTCTTCATACCTAAGAGGGATTCGACTGAGTTAAGGCCCTGCATTGACTATAGAGGTCTAAATAAAGTCACAGTTCGGGACCGATACCCTATGCCTCTGATAACAGACATATTGGAAGCGGTTCAGGGTTCTACTATCTTCTCTAAGCTGGACCTCCAGAGTGTTTACCACCTTCTACGTGTGAAGGATGGAGACGAATGGAAGACCGCATTTCGTACTCCATTTGGTCTTTTTGAGTATCGAGTGATGCCATTTGGCTTAGTTAACGCTCCTGCCATATTCCAGCGCTTTATGGATCGTCTATTCTCTGACCTGCTATACCTCAGTGTCATAGTATACTTGGATGACATTTTGGTTTTCTCCAGATCCTCATCTGAACATATAGTGCATCTCCAGACGGTTTTGCATCGCTTGCAATTGCAACATCTGTTAGTTAAACCAGAGAAGTGCATCTTCAAGAAGTCATCCGTTCCATATTTGGGATACATTCTGTCCCATGATGGTATTATTATGGATCCAAGGAAGGTATCTGCCATCTTGGACTGGCCCATTCCCACCTCTTTGAAAGATGTTCAACGGTTTCTGGGCCTGGCCAATTTCTACAGAAAATTCATCAGTCATTTTTCACTGATTGTGTTACCAATAACCTCACTACTTAAAAAGGACGCTAAACCGTTTTTCTGGTCAGAATCAGCTGATCAAGCTTTTGTTGACCTTAAGAAGAGATTCTGTTCTGCACCCATCTTAACTCAACCGGATCAATCCCAACCTTTTATCGTAGAGGCTGACGCCTCAGCAAGCGCGTTGGGTGCTGTACTACTCCAGCTGGAAGATGGGAAGGAACATCCTGTAGCATATCTTTCGAAAACTCTTTCTTCCAGTCAGCAGAACTATTCAGTAATAGAAAAAGAACTTTTGGCTCTCAAGGTGGCCTGTGAAGAGTGGAGACACCTGCTACAAGGCGGAAGGCATCCGTTTACTTTACGTACAGACCATACGAACCTGAAGATTCTCCGTAACATGGAATGCGTCAATTCCAGGCAGGCCCGCTGGGCACATTTCTTCAGCCAGTATGACTTTATCATCACGTACATTCCTGGCACACAAAACAGCTTGGCGGATGCTCTGTCTAGATGCCGGTCTGCAGACTCTTATTCCCCCTCAGTTAGTCAACCAATGTTTCCTCGTAACAAGATTGTGGGAATGGTTTCTGCATTCTTGCAAGAGATAAGATCAGTAACCAAACCCGATTTGGCAATCACAGTACCCAATGACTTGCAATCTAAAATCCATTGGTCTGAAGGTCTTCTATTGGTAGGACAACGTTTGTACGTTCCCTCCAGGTCCTTACAATCTAAAGTTTTAGAATGGGGTCACAATCATATTACTGCAGGACACAGGGGAGTTCGAGGCACCCTTGAGCTAATCTCTCGATCTTTCTTTTGGCCTTCACTCTCACATGATGTTAGGCAACACTGTAAGACGTGTATGGTCTGCGCCCAAAACAAGAACTCTACGCATAAGCCCTATGGGTTGCTTACGCAGCCAGACTTGCCCAACCAGCCATGGTCCCATATTTCCACTGATTTCATAGTAGAACTGCCCAAATCTCAGGGGAAGACTTGCATTATGGTAACCATTGACACATTTACCAAGTTAGCACATTTTTCCGCACTACAGGGTGTGCCGTCAGCCTCCGAGATGGCCGAGGTGTTTCTCAGGGATATTTTTAGGCTCCACGGTCTTCCCGATAAGATTATCTCAGATCGAGGTAGTCAATATACTTCACGGTTCTGGAGCGCCCTGTGTACACGGTTAGGAATTGAGAGGGCTTTATCATCAGGTTTTCATCCTCAGACCAACGGTCAAACGGAGCGGCTTAATGCCACTCTGGAACAATATCTCAGGTGTTATGTAAACAAGAATCAGGACAATTGGGTGAACCTTCTGTCCACTGCTGAATTTGCATATAATAACACCGTACATTCGGCCACGGGACTGAGTCCTTTTTTTAGTTCCTATGGACATCACCCTCGCAGCATACTCCCAGTTTTTCCCTCTCATACTAACATACCCACCATCGAGTCCACACTTGATCAAATCTCTAAAGCCCACGATACTGCTTTGCAGAGTTTAGCTTTGGCCAGACGCAGATATAAAGACCACTCTGATCGGGCTCGGTTACCCTGTCCGGAATGGAAGGAGGGCGATCGGGTCTGGCTATCAACTAGATACTTGCCTAGGTGGGTACATCCGACCAAACTAACCCCCAGATATATTGGTCCCTTCAAGATTATCAAGAAGATTAATCCAGTGGCATTTAGATTGCTACTACCCAAATCCATGGGCCGGGTACATCCGGTTTTTCACTCCTCCCTTCTCAGCCCTGTGGATCCAGACACCCCGAAGGGCAAGACTACTGGGCATTTGAGTGATCTCAAATCTGGACCAGAGGAATATGAGGTGTCTGCCATCCTTGATTCTAGATACCATAAAGGCAGGCTAGAATACCTGGTGTCATGGAGGAACTATCCTAGTTCCGAGGACTCCTGGGAGCCCAGGTCGTACATACATGCATCTAGACTCATCGGGCGTTTTCACCGGACACATCCAGGGAAACCTGGAGGGTTCGGATTGGGAGGGGGATATACTGTCACACGCCGCGGTCCCTGGCAATTGTGGAAACGCTGGCGGTGGAGCGGCCATTAACTTGCCGTCACGTAATCACGTTCTTGTCCGCAGCGGTCTAGTTTCCAGATCAGCGATGTCCTTTTAACCGGCACCAACCCGGAAGCAGATGCGTTGCAACCTTTCGCGTCAGGCTTCCGGGTTGATACGCTGTAGGTCTTTCCTCCGCGGCGCTTCGCCGCTCTTTCTTTCTACTTGTCTTCAGTATTGCACTCTTTTGGCTTACCTTGCTATTTAGGGTAGCGTTTCCTTGCTTCCCCTTCCCTCGTCTGTCTTCTCTAACTCCTCCGTTCAGTCAGTCCTTTTCCTGTTGTCCTGCTTGTCTGCATTGAGTACCCTGTGCCTGCTATCCTGCTACCTGGCTCAGCTACGAGGGGTTTTTTATGCCCGCTGGCTTTTTCCCCTTAAACCGGTCTGCCCCGGTACGGGAGCCCCCTTGGCCCCGAGTTAGAGGGGCAGGGTGGCTTCCTCTCGAGGCAGACCACATCGACAATCCAGGGAAGAAGCATTGAGGATCCGGAGATTCGGAGTTGTGTCGGACCAGGAAACTACAGGTGAGGAGACGGGCGTGAGGGGTACTCAGGAAGGTGGAGTGCATTTGACGGAACGCAAGAGTGAGCCTGACAAATCTTTCAACCGTCTCTCTCTTTTCTCAGTATCAAACTCCTCTGTTCTTGGTCCTCTTCCCTACCAGCTCTCCACACGCTTACACCGAAGGCATTGGTTCTACACTCTGCAGTACGTATAGTTCTGTACCCCCCCCAGCATACAACATACTTTCATTCATTCCATCACTAACCTTTATCCATCCTTCAGTCTCTTCAGCAAGGACAGGGAGTTACTTTCTACCACGCGCTGAACAGAATACAACCTTCGTGCAAGCCGTCTTACACCCCCTCAACAGACATTCAGACTTAAAGGTATATCGCTCACCAGAGTCCTACTTCAGCAATCTCACCCTTTTCTAAACACCACCTGGTTTCTCTCTTCAGGATAGTTCGCGATCGTAAGTCCAACTCCCGAAGTCACTCCTGGGGAATCAAGACTCGCCCATCGCTTCTTTCGAGTTCCTGGCACAACAGGGTTTTCTCCCCCACGAGGGTTTCCCTGACTTCCCCTCCTCGACCTGGGTTTCTCCGGCGCGGGGAGAGGAGGTTAGGTGAGCTTTCCATTCTTCTCTACGAATTCCTACTGGACCAGGTTAGTGTTGTCTTGTTGTTTATCTGATATCTGCAGTAGGGACTGTGAACACCAAACCTTTGGAATAAAAAAGTACATAGATTGTAACAGTTAGCAACGCCTAATTTTTTCAAGACTCACAGTCTTTATTGACAGAATCAGAGGATCCATTATGGACCAACAAATACAACAATTAATGGCAGCGGTTCAGTCCCTGTCATCCGAGGTCCAGCAATTGAAGCTAGAGAATACCAGCTTGAGGCAACAGGTGGGTCGAGCAGCCCACAGCTCGGAAGTACCTCCTGGCCCATTACCCACAGGACGTTTTGATGGTAATCCCCATTCAGTCAAGGAATTTCTTGAGTCCTGTTCTGTACAGTTCGCCTTTAAGGCAGCCTTTTTCCCGACAGATAGAGACAAGGTGGGCCATATGATTGCCCAAATGTCAGGGGCTGCGTTAGCTTGGGCCACTCCTTTGGTTACCAGTAACAATCCCATACTCGATTCCTACCCTGCCTTTTGTAACAGCATAAAGAGTATGTTTGGAAGACAGGAGATAACCATTGCCTCACAGGAAAAGTTATTGGATTGTAAACAGGGTAGTCAGGATCTCCTTTCCTATATCACACGCTTTAAGCAACTAGCTTCTGACACGGCATGGGCCGATGAAGCTTTGATGACCATATTCCGAAGAGGACTTTCAGAGGATTTAAAGGACGAGGTGTCTCGAGCCCCACGTCCTCATAACATGGCTGAATACATCTCACTGGTTATGCAGTTAGACTATAGACTGCAAGAAAGACAGAAAGAAAGAAAGAAAGAAAGAAAGGAAAGAGCAGACAAACCACCGAAGGTACCCTGTCTCCTGTTAAACCAGTTCCTTCCGAGGAGCCGATGCAAATAGGGAATACGAAAGGCCCTTTATCCGTGGGTGAACGTACCAGAAGGCGTACTCAGGGTCTTTGTATGTATTCTGGAGAGAGCTCTCACTTGGTCAAGGAATGTCCCCATACTCCCCCTAGGAAGGCGGGAAACGCCAGCGCTGGACCGTAAGGGGAACGACGGTGCAGGGTTCCAGAGTTACTAGTTCCCTTCTAAGCATTCCCAGGGTTCAACAAGATTTATCCACAGAAAACCAGATGATAGTACTTGAAGTTACGCTAGCCTGGGGTAGCACAAGATTGGAAAACGTGCCCGCACTTATCGATAGCGGAGCCGCAGGACATTTTTTAGATGACACATTTGCTACTAAACAGGGGATTCCAAAAGTACCCAAGGCATTAATGATCCCGGTTGAGAGTGTGGATGGTAGCCCTCTTACTTCCGGTCCCATAAAAGACCACACTTCTCCTCTCACGATGACTATAGCGGCACATCAAGAGATCCTGAAATTAGATTTAATCAAGACTGCACATTATCCTGTAATCTTAGGATTGCCAGGGCTGAGATTACACAACCCCTTTATTAACTGGAGAGCTGGTACTCTTTTTTTGGGGTCAGAACGTTGTGTTCACAACTGCCATAACTTAGTCGCCTCCACCTCCAAGAACCAGCACTCTCAAGAGTCTTTTTGTGTCACAAATAAGATTCTTAATGAAGTAAACACTCTTCCTCAGGAATATCAGGAGTTCCACCAGGTCTTTGCAAAGACAGAATTCACTGAATTACCACCTCACCGCAGAGATGACTGTTGTATAGATCTGGTTCCGAATAGTCCTCTCCCCTTTGGCCGCATGTACATATTGTCCGCCAAGGAAAAAGAGGCACTGAAAGAATATCTGAAGACAAATCTAGAAAATGGCTTAATCACGGAATCCACCTCTCCTGCAGCGGTGTCACTCTTCTTTATTCCAAAGAAAAACACGTCTGAGTTACGTCCCTGCATTGACTTCAGAGGGTTAAATAAGATCACAGTGCCGGACAAGTATCCCATGCCGCTTATTCCGGATATCTTGGAAGCACTTAGAGGAGCTAGACTCTACACTAAACTGGATCTACGCGGTGCTTATCACCTCATCCGCATAAGAAAAGGAGACGAATGGAAGACCGCCTTTCGGACACCATTCGGTCACTTCCAATATAGTGTAATGCCATTTGGATTAGCCAATGCCCCGGCAATATTCCAAAAGTTTATGGACCACATTTTTGCAGATATAGCCCTACATTTTGTCATTGTCTATTTAGATGACATTTTGGTATTTTCATCCACCCTTGCAGACCATGTCATTCATGTCAAAGAAGTCTTACACAGACTACAGAAGAACCATCTCTTTTGTAAATTAGAGAAATGTGAATTCCATAAAAACAAAGTGGCATATCTATGGTATATCCTGTCCGATCAAGGAGTCTCCATGGACCCCTCAAAGGTGTCAGCTATCCTTGATTGGCCAGCCCCCAAGTCAGTTAAAGAAATACAGCGATTTCTTGGCTTCGAGAATTTCTACAGGCGCTTCATTCCTCATTTTTCTACCCTCACACATCCCATCACTCATCTGCTAAAGAAAGGGGTTGTATTTTGGTGGACAAATGAAACTCAGGAATCCTTTCAGGAGCTAAAAGCCCTATTTACTAGAGCTCCTATCTTGGCAATGCCGGATCAGCTTCACAGATTCATAGTGGAATCAGATGCCTCAGACCAGTGTATTGGAGCGGTTCTGTTACAACCGGACGACAGGGGGTTCGAAAGACCCATTGCTTACCTATCGAAGACTCTGTCCCCGGCAGAAGTAAATTACACGGTTCTTGAGAAAGAGTTGCTCGCGATCAGGAGGGCCTTTGAAGAATGGCGTCATTTACTTTTGGGAGCATTATTTCCTATTGAAATAAGAACTGACCATCACAACCTCCGAGCACTGCAATATGCCCAAACCAACAATAGAAGACAAGCTAGATGGGCGCATTTTTTTTCACCCTTCCGGGTTACATTCACTTTCATACCGGGCAAGACTAATCTCAAAGCGGATGCTTTATCCCGCAGTAATCCACGAAAAGGAGCTCCCTTTCAGCCTGAACCTATGTTTCCCAACCTGGTCACAGTGCCTGTTGTCCATTCTTTTCTTCAAAAGGTAGCACTAAGGACAAGAAATCTGGACTTGGATCGGGACGATACCCTGCGAGAACTAGGACTTACTGCTGATCGGGGTCTTCTTTTCAAGGAAGACAAGATGTACCTTCCCGATCAAGAACTACAATTAGAAGTACTTCAAATGTGTCATGACTCCAAGGCAGCCGGGTATAGAGGTACTCTCAATACTACAGAACAAATTCAACGGCACTTCTGGTGGCCGACACTTCGCAAGGATGTAATGGACTATGTCGTGTCTTGTCCGGTGTGTCTACAAACCAAGACCCCAAGGATTTCTCCTATTGGCAAACTTATCCTGACCCAAATTCCTACGAAACCTTGGCAAATAATTTCAACAGACTTTATTGTGGATCTACCAAGGTCAGAGGGTTGTAATACCATCATGGTGACAATAGACTCTTTGACCAAATTGGCGCATTTCATCCCTCTCCCATCTGTTCCATCTGCACCTGTTATGGCCAGGGTATTCGTGGAACGCATTTTTTCACTCCACGGACTACCGGAGGTCATAATCTCGGATCGAGGACCACAATACACGTCACAGTACTGGAAACATGTTTGTCGTTTACTAGGGATCTCAAGAGCGCTCAGTTCAGGATACCACCCTCAGACCAACGGCCAGACTGAACATTTAAATCAAACCCTGGAAGCATATCTAAGATGTTATATATCAGCTTTACAAGATAATTGGAAGGCTTTATTGCCTATAGCAGAATTTGCTTATAATAATGCGGTTCATTCCACCATACGTGTTAGTCCTTTCTTTAGTACATTTGGATTTCATCCGGAGGTGTACCCATCAACTGTTCCCACGGATACTTCGTATCCGGATTTAGACGGGTTAATAACCTCCATTCAACAAGGATATCGAAATGCACAGAAAGCTCTAAAGGATGCTCATGAACGCTATAAGATACAAGCCGACAAACATCGGAGTCCCACACCTTCCATTCAAGTTGGTGGCAAGGTCTGGTTGTTGAGTAAATATCTACCCAAGAGTTTGAAACCTTCAAAATTATCGCTGAGATACTTTGGACCCTTTTTGGTTCTTGAAAAAAAAGGTCTGGCTGCTTTCAAGTTACGTCTCCCTTTTTCTTGGAAACGCATACACCCTACATTCCAAGTTTCTCAGTTAAAGCCTGACGGACAATCCCGATTCCATGTGTCCAAGAAGGGAACTCCCCCTCCGGTCCTGACAAGTGAAGGACCGGAATAACAAGTCTCCTCGATCTGTGATTCACGCTATAGAAGAGGGGTGCTACAGTTTCTTATAGACTGGAAGGGATATTCTCAGGCGGAACGTTCTTGGGAACCCGCCTCAGCGGTTCATGCTCCCCGTTTGGTTAGCAGGTTTTACCGGCTACATCCTGGTAAACCGGGTTTCGCCGCCCTTCGGAGGCGGCTAACTCCCTCTAGGGGGCGGCTCACGTGGACTTTCTGGCACAGGTGGAGACGAGTTTCATGCATCGCCTCCACCTCCTCCAACATGGCGGTAGCAAGGAAAAGCAGCGCTCCAGCCTTCCGAATCCGAGTGTCGGATGACTCCGTCCCCAACCTCGCAGAATGGATTTCCTTCGGCGGCGTCTTCGGTCCAGCGCGTTGCTACTGTTTTCAGAGGCCACGCACCGTGCGTTCGTAATTCTAGGATAGCTCTCTTTACCCTTCGAATACTCCGCCTGTCTGTAATCTTTCAACCGTCTCTCTCTTTTCTCAGTATCAGACTCCTCTGTTCTTGGTCCTCTTCCCTACCAGCTCTCCACACGCTTACACCGAAGGCATTGGTTCTACACTCTGCAGTACGTATAGTTCTGTACCCCCCCAGCATACAACATACTTTCATTCATTCCATCACTAACCTTTATCCATCCTTCAGTCTCTTCAGCAAGGACAGGGAGTTACTTTCTACCACGCGCTGAACAGAATACAACCTTCGTGCAAGCCGTTTTACACCCCCTCAACAGACATTGAGACATAAAGGTATATCGCTCACCAGAGTCCTACTTCAGCAATCTCTCCCTTTTCTAAACACCACCTGGTTTCTCTCTTCAGGATAGTTCGCGATCGCAAGTCCAACTCCCGAAGTCACTCCTGGGGAATCAAGACTTGCCCATCGCTTCTTTCGAGTTCTTGGCACAACAGGGTTTTCTCCCCCACGAGGGTTTCCCTGACTTCCCCTCCTCGACCTGGGTTTCTCCGGCGTGGGGAGAGGAGGTTAGGTGAGCTTTCCATTCTTCTCTACGAATTCCTACTGGACCAGGTTAGTGTTGTCTTGTTGTTTACCTGATATCTGCAGTAGGGTCTGTGAACACCAAACCTTTGGAATAAAAAAGTACATAGATTGTAACAGGCGGACTACTTGTCACGTCACCCCAACACTGGGGGTTCCAACAAAGGCGGAGAGGTGGCGGACTGCCAGGGTCTGCTCTGTAATGTGGTGGATGGGGCACTCCCCGTGGCGCTGTCGAGGGCAACCATTGCCTCTGAGTCATCCAAGGATGAAGTCTTCGACATCACTAAAGAGGCCATCAGAAGTGGAGATTGGAAGGAAATGCTGCGTAACAACTCCCGGCGCCAGCAGGAGGCCCAGAGTGATCTTCAGGCGTTATGGCGGGTGAAAGAGGAGCTCTCGATCTCCGACGATGGCCTGCTACTGAGAGGTAGGCAAATTGTAATCCCGCAGGCACTAAGGAAGCGGGTGCTTGAACTGGCGCACATCGGGCATCAAGGGGTGGTCAAAACGAAAGCGAGACTCCGACCAAAGGTGTGGTTTCCGGATCTAGAAGGCAAAGTCGAGGGCTTCGTGAAAAGGTGTTTGGCTTGCCAGGCGGCAACCCCGGGTGACAGGGCTCCCCCGATAAGCTCGATGGAGCGGACTGAGAAGCCGTGGGGAAAGTCCATGTAGACTTTGGCTCGACGGGTCGGGGAATGTATTTCCTGGTGGCCGTTGACCAATGGTTGAGATACCCGGAGGTGGAGGTGGTAGAATCAACGGCAACAGAATTCACCACGAGGGCATTCGACAGAATGTTTGCGGCACATGGGTTTCCCGAGATGATCTGCTCCGACAACGGACCGCCGTTTACCGGCAACCAATTTGCGCAATACCTCCGTGATAGGGGAATCCAACACCGCAGAGTATCACCACTGTGGCCTCGCGCTAACGGGGAAGCAGAAAGAATGATGCGCACGCTGAATAAAGTGCTGCGGATCTCGGCAAATGGAGGCGACGACCTGCAAAAGAAGCTAGTGGAGTTCTTGAGGGAATATCGGACCACACCCCACCAGTCCACGGGTGTCGCTCCGGCGGAGGCCTTGTTTGGGCGCTGCCCCAGAGGCATGATACCTGAAATGGAGGGGAGGAGTCCAGGTGTCATAGACAATGAAAAGGTACGACAAGAGCGGGCCATGCACAACCAGATGGAAAGTGACAGGCGCGGTCTGCAAGGCAAGGAGATCCGTGTCGGAGATTCAGTGCTAGTCAAGAACCGTCACCCCGAAGGAAAGCTAGCTCTACCTTTCGAGCCGCACCCATGGAAGGTCACCCATGTAAAGGGGACCATGGTGACCGCCGCCTGCGAGCGTGGTACGGTCACGCAAAATGTATACTTCTTCAAGAAGGTGGACACGTCAACCGGAATGTCCAGTGCCCCAGCCGTGCCCACCCCGGAAGGAGGCTCTGAAGAGCTGGACGAAGGACCCATGAACCTTGCAATCCACGCGGCGGAGGCAAGCACGGAGACCCCAACAGCCTCGTCCAGGTATCCCTCAAGAGTGTCCAGGAGACCGCCTGCCCGTCTCAAGGACTATGTTTTGGACTCAGGGGACTGAAGTCAGGAGATCCGTGACTGTCAGTAAGGGACTGGAGGTAACCTGCTACCAGTTTGTTCCAGTTAATGTTTGATAAGTTAAGTTCATACTTGTTGTTTGTCATTAAAGATAAAAAGGGATGTGACGTCCCGTGTGTGTGCATTGGGCATGCGCGAGCCTCGTTTGGGCCCGCGCATGCATGATGGAATAAAGTAAGTCAGTACGGCAGTTGCCGCCGGGTGATGCAACCGGCAACATCGTGTCTGGCTCGTCTGTGCATGCGTGTGTGTGTGCACGTGTGCTTGACCACCCACACGCCGCTAGGCCACACAACAGAGACCAGGTGGAGTTTGTGTTTCAAAGGAATTTGAGAAATGGGCAGGCCTTGCATTCTTGATTTGTCATCATTTTAAGAGCCTCCATGCATAGCTCTCAACTCACCGGCTTTTGGGGGGTGTCAACCGCCTTGCAAGCAGCTGAATCACCTTCATGCACTTCTATGGCCTCTCACCGACCAAAAAGAAAATTGTGTGTTTTCACCCGCCTTGGTGACACAAAAGATTGGGAGCTATGCTCCATGGTTCTAGAACAGTAGCAGCTAGAGACTGCATCAGACCTTTGGAAGTAGAGGAAGGGTCTAGCTGTGAATAAAATGGGCTTCACCCTAACCATCCTTGTGTGGCAGGAGCTCTCGCCATGCTTTCTCCAATGCCACAAGAGGGAGTTGCAAACTCCACACTACTGCAAGAAGGTGAGGCATAATGCCCATGACTGGAGAGACCCAGCTACACAAGCGCCCAGAAGGGTACGCTACAAGGAGTCTGGACTAAAACAAAAAAACAATCTTTTTTCTTTTCAGACTGGATGCGTGCCCCCTGGACATGAGGCCGTGCCGCCAGCGGATCGCGACCCACAGTTTGAATACCACTGTGACGTACAGCATGTAAGTAGAGAATACGACTACATACCCAGGGCTAGCTGGCCAATGACCGGCTTAGGAAACACGTGAAGGGGCAGGGTCTTTAACTGACCAATGACCAGCTAAGGAAAGAGGTAAATGGCCGGGGGCTTGAACTGGCCAATGGCCAGCCTAGGAAAGAGGTGAAAGGGCGGCCTTTAACTGACTAATGACTGGCCTAGTAAAGAGCTGGAAGGGCGGGCTTTGACCTGACCAATGAACGGCCTGGGAAAGAGGTGAAAGGGCGGGGCCTTGAACTGACCAATGACTCGCCTGTGAAAGCGGCCTTGAGCAGGCTCTGCCTCCTAACCAGGGCTGCTATGTCTGCTTATAATAAGTGACTTTGGACTTGTTTTTCACCAATGTCACTTATTTTTTTTCAAGTCGCTTGTCGCTAGTTTTGTCCGCTTATAGTGTTAATTGGCTGCTTATTTTTATGCTTGTTTCTTCATAAGCACAACAATAAAAACAGTTCAGTTCCCCCTGCAGCTAAGACCAGCCCCTCCATTCAGAATGTATTGCACAAAACTGCTAATGATGGGCCATTAGTCACTGAATGGTTTTGTGCCTGCATTCTGATGGGAGGGGAGGTGCAGTGGGGTGTGGGTAGTTGGCTTGCATTGTAGGCAGCTTTGCCTCTCTGCAGGTGTGCGTCTGTCGTCTTTGACATACGACTTAACACTCTCTGGCTCACTTTGATACAGGTCACAGCTGCAGGAAAAGCAAACTGTAACTTGAAGTTAGAGGCCTCAGCCATTTATTTATGCAATGTTTGTCGGATACATGGACCCAGATTATTTATTTATTTATGCAATGTTTAACGACAAACATTGCATAAATAAATAAATATACAGGTATCCGACAAACATTGCATGATTAAATAAATACCCCTATTAACATTGAAACTATCCCACACAATGTTGCCACCCAACTGCTTTCAGAGGGGAGCTGCAGGAGCTGTGCCCGGTGTGGTTCAAGTAAAAGAAAGTGTTGCTTATGGCAAACAGAAATCAGCAGGTTTTAAGAATGAAGTTGCAGGACAATCCCTGGGTTTAAACCAGGATTTCTCCACAGATGATCTGCTCTTTCACCATTAGCTAGAGTCATTGCTCTTCTTAATGCGTCTTGCACAGTCTGCTCACACCACTCCTCTGCATGATCTCAGATCGCAGTGCAGACTGGCATTGCTGTTGCCTGTTTAGGTGCACTGATGCCTGGTATGGTTTGCCCCCGTGTACATCTGCCGATCATCCTTTGTATACATGTACTGGGCAGGGTCGAACTCATACTTGCCAACCCTACCGATTTAGGCGGTAGGATACCGCTTTTTAAGCAGTCCTACCGCCTACCGACATCCGAGGCTGCACTACGGATTTTTCAGGCCTGTGCCTGAGGCCCCAGAACACTGGGGGCGTGACGGCCCATCTTAGATTTTGATTGATGACAATGTCATCAATCAAAATCTGGGCCGAGATGGGCCATCACGTGACACTGGCTCTGCGCACCAAGGCTTGGTAGTGTCTGCCTGCAAGTCAGAAGTGCCGTGATCCTTCGGGCAGTGCCCGGTGCCTCAGCTAAGTTCACTGTCACTCCACTCTCTGGTAGGTTCACTATTTTAAACTGTGTGTCAGCGCCGTGCTGCACTGTGGGGTTGCCGAGCCAGTGATATGTTAGGGTTTTTTAAATGCAGTTTAGTGTCAAAAATCGAATTTGTATTGTTTGAGGCCGCGTCGAGTAAGGGCAGACACCTTGCAATGCAGTGTCGACGTGGTGGCTGAGTTACAGCTGGAAAGGGTGAAAAAACAGTCTTCATTGCAAATGCACCAAGAACAGTCCCCATGGGCAGGGGGGCAGGGACTCGTATCTGGGTACCCCTCTCTCTTAGCAAAGAGTATGGGGAGGAAGGTGCTGTATGAATGGGATTGGCTGAGGCCCAGCTCACATCCATTCTTTTTTTGGTCAAATGTCCCCATGCAAGTGCCATGTAGGCCATCACACGCGATGCTACAGGCAAAACAGTTCTAACACAATAATCAAACAACTTGTATTGTAAATAACGAAAAAAGGTACGCTGGTGTCACGAATGTCCCGTTAGCCTGGGGGAAAGTATGAATTACAGATAATGCACCTGATTCATGGAATTGTTTGCAAGACGCAGTATGCAGTGACTTTTCACTTGTGCAAAGTCACTTTGCACTGGACTTTGCACTGGCAACAAAACATCCTGATTCATGGAACAGTGCGAATTGTCTTTTTAGCGTGCAAAGTCACTTTGCACAGTAAAAATACACGTTGCACTGTTCCATGAATCTGGCTGGGGCAGTGCAAAGTGTATTGCACTGCAAAACCACACTTTGCACTGTTCAATGAATCAGGTTGGGGCAGTGCAAAGTTTATTGCATTGCAAAAGCACCCTTTGCACTGTTCCATGAATAAGGGTGGAGCAGTGCAAAGTGTATTTTTTGCAGTGGAAAGTGACTTTGCACGGTAAAAAGAAACGTTGCACTGTTCGAGCAATCAGTGTGTTTGATTGCAGTGAAAAGTCACTTTGCACAAGTTAAAAGTCACATTGCACCGTGCAAAAAATCCTATGAATCAGGACCTAGGGCACTGTTTGGACACTGACTTGTTCACACACGACGGAACCAGCCATTTCAAACCTTCACTTGTGTGCACTTGTGCATGTGCTTTGCGTGCGCGCACGTGTCTATGTATTGCTCATAGATGTGCGCGACCGAACGTGTGTGTGCGCGCGCGTGTGTGTGTGTGTTTATAGTACATACCGCCCTAACGGCCTAATCCGCAAAGCATTTTTCAATGGGATTTTCGCATTGAAAAACGTGTGATGTGTTCCTACATAAATTTACATTTCTTCTTCTTGGTGGGTTTGTAAATTTATTTAACCCTTTACATACATTTTAAAAAAATCGAATTACTATCACTGGACAACACAAAAAGTGCACTTCCGCAAGAGTGACTTCTGAGAAAGAGGGCCTGCTTCACAAAGCGTTTTTTCAGTGAGAATGTCATATGCAAATTCTTGCATCAAGACTGCTCCTAAATCGACATGTGCAAAACCATCAAGGCCCCATCCTTCCCGGCTCTGAACAATCGAAAATGTGGGAACCCCAATAGAACCCTTGAGAAGCCAGTTCGTCCGTCTGAATGGGGCATGCTCGGATCCACGGGTGCTCCGCGGACTGAGCCTGGGCCCGCAGGCGGCGCTTTTTTCACTGAGTGTTGCTGACTGGACAGGCCTAAAATATGCACTCCAAAAAGTCTCTTTATTGCACTAAACACTGTAAACTGTATACACCCGCCATCTGCCACTGTTTGAAATGAATTGCAGGGAATATACACAAGTGGTACACGACACACATACTTGCCAACATTATGTGACTAAAAAATGTAGGATTTTTTAAGTTTCAAAAATAATAAATCCCATAACAATGACATCACAGGAAAATACAAAACCCATCAAACAGCACAACATTGAAAGATGTTGACATTTTTAAAATGTATAATTCTGAATGGTAATTTACCACCAAATTCAATTACCTAACTTCACAGAAGGTAATCACACAGAGCTGGTAGGCAACGTTTGCCACTGCTCTGTAACGGCAGTCCAGGCAGTACATATTTATTGCAAGTTGAACACTGATACCCCCCTCAGTGTGATAGGCAGATGCTGTGTGATGGTGTTATACTATGCCACTTGTCTTCACTGGTGGTTCACCCAAGGGTTGTCTCGGCAAGAGTGCAGGACAGACTCAAGTAGCTGTCAGGTCAGTGGATTGGTCTGAGCCCAATCAAAGTAATGACCCACCAGTCCACTGTATAAACAGACTAATTAATGTGCTGCATGCTTTGTCCTGGAGCCTGCCTTAGAGTCACATAAATCATTCATATACCCCTGTGCAGGTCTTAATTACACTCTTAAACGGAAAATGTCAGGCATGCGTTAGCTGTGAATCAGCTGTTACGCTCTATGCAGCCTCAGCCAATTGCATCCTTGCACCCCGTATTGCCCGTCCCTGAAGTGCAGCTCATTAAAATTCGAATTTTACGGTCTGTTGCGCTTTGCGCTTTCCATGAAGTCTTGCCCTTTATAAAATACCAGGCATTTTGGGCTCTCTACGCAAGCGCAGCACAGTCTGAAAGTGGACCCCCGCACAGCTTCAGTTTATTAAATAGGCCTCCATGTGTCTGAGTGCATGTAGGAATGCAAGCTGCATGTAAAATGCGGTGGCCACATCATCATTATGGTGTCTGTTTGACACCATCACACTAGGTGGCGACATCTGTGTGGCCCACGTCTACAGAAGGAAAAATAATAGAGAGTGCAGCAAGTCCTGCATTGCTCCACCTGAGGGGAAATCATCATAGGATGTACAGAACATAGCTTCACGGAGGGTGTGGGGGGTGGAACACTCGCTCAGTGTTTACTCAGTTGTCACTGTATATTTCTATTGTGTATATTCTTGGTATTTTATGCTGTGCTCTGTATACATGTTTGAGACTATGTTGTCACTTGACATGTGTGTCTGGCGAAGAACTCTGTCCCATAAGGCTACTGTATGGCCACACTTCACCCCGGAAAGAAAGTCAGCCCTTGCATTCAGACACAGCAGTATGGTCTGTGCCATAATTACACTCTGAAAATGTGCGCCCACCTATCTATATAAAGTTAGGTTTTCTAAATCCACTTCTACTCATCTTTTGTTAAAAATGTCGGCTTTGTTAGGCCTCTGCAAAAGATAATCTCATTGAACCCATGGTACAGTTTGTTGTTTATAAAGTTATTGAATTTAGCTACTGACTGAGAATATTATCACTTTATTTATTTTGCTTGTTTTTACTTAACAGAGATGATGTTTTTTTTTAAGGAAAACTATTAAAATGTTTTATTCCTAAAGAAGTAGTACACGTCCTAATCTAATAAAGTGTTAACCAGGTTTCATGAACTTCTAAAAATCCCAAATTAATGGAGAATGTATACATCATTGTTATGGGTATGTTTGAAGGGGAAAACCTGTGTTAATGAGGAAGAAGCTGGTCACAGTGTGCACAGCTCACTTATTTGGTTCATTGTTTTCTAATGATGGGTCAGAGGATCTGGATAGGCCACACCAGGCAGTCGTTTCCTGTGATCTCTTCAAAGCCATGTCACTTGAGTCATTTTCTGTGAGGTCACAAGCTCAAAGTTTACGTCACATTTCCTGTGATGTCATGTCCTATCCTTTCATTGGGTCAAATTGATGTGACATCATTTCCTGTGATATCATCATTATGCTAATTACTATTTTTGAACCTTTAAGATTCCTACAGATTTTTGGTCACAGAATGTTGGCATGTATGCGAACTGGGCCATAAAATTGCCTCAGGCACCAATGAAAAAGTGGCCTTTGCTTGTAAATGGCAATTCATTCCTTTTCTGATCCTGTTGGCATACTTGCCAACCCTACAGATTTAGGCATTAGGCTACTGCTTTTTAAGCAGTCCTACCGCCAACAGATTTGGGTGACAGATCCTACTGCTTTTTACAGTGGTAGGTAATTTATGTGACTCTAAGTCAAGCAGCAGGACAAAGCATGCAGCACATTAATTAGTCTGTCTGTACAGTGGGCTGATAGGTGATTACTTTGATTGGGCTCAGACCAATCCACTGACTCTGTCCTGCACTCTTGCCGGACAACCCTTAGGTGAACCACCAGTGAAGGCAAGTGGCAGAGCGCAACACCATCATACAGCATCTGCATATCAGACTGAGCGGGGTATCAGTCTCCAGGTCATTCAGTGTTCAACTTGCACTGCAGGAATACATATGTATTGCCCAGGCTGCTGTTACGGAGCAGTGGCAAACGTTGCTTACCAGCTCTGTGTGATTATCTTCTGTGTAATTGAATTTGGTGTTAACTTACCATCAAGAATTATACATTTTTAACATTTGAACATCTTTCCATGTTGTGCTGTTTGATGGGTTGTGTATTTTAGAATGCTTCAGTGGTGCCAACAATGTATGTTTTGTATTTTTCCGTGATGTCATTATTATGCAAATTGTTATTTTTGAAACTTGAAAAATCCTACATCACATCTTTTTGGTCACAGAATGTTGGCAAGTATGTGTTTGAATAGTACCCAAGGAGGAGGTTTTTTTTAATGAAATGGGATGCTAATTGTACATTTGAAAGAATATTTACTCAGAAACACTGGTCAAAACTATTATCTGCATAGTGAAGTAACTCATCAAACTGGACACATGGGTCAAAAAAGTGGCCCACTTTGATCAGAAAAACTGTCCCACACCAACATTTTGTGTTTTTGGTTCGACCATGGGCCTATTACCCTATAGGCCAGTCTAAGCCTGTATGTGGATGAGTGTTTGTTTTAGAGCCTGGTTTATGAATCCTCTGCCTTTAAATGAGGAGAGGGTGACGTGGCATGGCTGCAGCCTGCCAGGCAAAGCTGTGATTAAGGTGGGTCTCAGCTCCAACAGCCCGGGGAGGCAAGTGGGCAAGCGGCTCTGAAAGATTGAGCTGGGAGGGACTCAGGCTGACGTTGAGGCCCAGATACCGAAACTATGCACCTGATGACGAGATAATTGGCGATCACAGACATGGCATGTCCTCTGGTTCTGTCACCAGATCTCCAGTCCCCGCAATGCCTGGTAAGGGGTAGGAGCAGCCCTCATAGGCCCAGTATTGCAGCTATTGCCCCCATGGTTTTCCCTGGACATACACGCTCCAGTGGATAGCTTGTGTTCTTTGTTGGTTGCATATACTGCATCCTATGCCATACTCATGGTCTCTTGGTTGGTGTGCCCAGTCCTCATTGCCTGCAGCCCAAGTGGGACTGAGGCATAACATTGTCTTGGCCAACAATTAAAAAGAGGCCCACTGTTGAAAATGGCAATTCATTCCTTGTGTGACGGACTGTTTGAATAGTACCATGGGCGACAGGGGCTGATCAAATGTGATGCAAATTCTGCATTTTAAAGAATATTTATTCAGTATGACTGACCAAAACTGTCTGCAGGCTGAAGTAACTGATCAAATGAACCACGCATACTACATACTTTGTGTTGTGTGGTGCTTGTCTGATGTGATGTAGCTAGTGATGTCACGTGGAAGGTTGACGAGTGAATGGTGGAATGTTCTGTGGTGAGAGTTCTTGGTGGTGGCAGTTACAGCTGGCCTGCCTGGGTGATGGGAGCCAGTGTTGTCCTAGCTATTGTCCTTGTATAAACCTTATATGTCTTGTGTGGAACTGTAACTAAGAAGCTGGAAATAAACCTACAGCAGTAAGCATAATCAGCCTGGAACTATCCTCTTTTCATTGGCAACGAGTCGGTCTCGGAAACAGGGAACCTACGTGCCACAAGGTCAAGAAGCCACTAAAGGACCCTGCTGTGGGTGGGTGCAGGAAGGACAAGCTGCAGAGGAAAAGGACAACACCGCCCCCCCCCCCCACAAACCAGTTAGTCCCATCACCCAGGCCTCAAGGGAAAAGTAAAGGAAAAGGCGCAGTGGTATCAGGAATCTCGCTGGAGAAGGACAGCTGGGTGGTGGAACTGGCCCTGTATGGTGATGAGTCCAGATCCCCAGTGCTCCACCTGGTCAAACTGCACATGGGACTTTACCACCATACAGGGCCAGTTCCACCACCAGGTCCATACATACTGGTCTGAGTGGTCTAACGGGGGAAGATCATTATTACTAAAGAATTCGCCCCAGGGAAGATAAAGAAAGGTGCAGTGCTTCATGATTTCAAACTACGTTTGACTCTAATGGAGCTGTGCAGCTGGAATCCTGCTGTTGTCAAAGTGTTTGGGTGCGGATCATGTGTGAAGGCAAGGTGCGGCGTCATGCACAGTGTTTAAAGTCAGAGGTAATACAGCATGCTGTACCGTGCTGACGACCAGGCAGTGCTGTGACCGTTGGTCGTCTGGAGCTCAGCACTTCTCTGCTGCAAATCGGTGACTGATTACGTCACAAAGCCAACTTGGGGAGTCGGCGATGGAATGGAATAAAGATTCTCCAATATTCCACCTTTTGCCGTGTGATCTTGAAGTTCGGTTCGCAATGTGTGCAGGGGCGTAGTGCGACGAGTCTTCAGAGTCAGGGACCCATCCTGTGTGGAGTCGCTCTGTCTGCCTGAGGTGTATGGTGGTGGGCGGTGGTACTGTGAAGCCGCTCCATTTCAATGAGTGAGACGTAGGGTAGCGGCCAGCAGGAAGGTACGATCAGTGGCCAGAAGTTTATCTCTTCATGGGAAGATCTTCTAGTGGCAAGAGACTTCGTGGTTTTTGGTACGAGGTCTATTGGAAGAAGTGCTGGGCTGCTGGTTCTGGAGGTGCAGCACTGCGGGAGTCGGCCCAGACCACGCTGTTTCACTGTTCAGCATATCAGTACTTTGGTTTTTAATTGAGCTTTCTTCATTGAAGGGAGAGTTAGGTACTGAGCTGCTAGACTGCAAGTGCGAACAAGGAGAATGCATGCAGTTCTTTTACCTGTCATGACCACAGCGTCGCGTAATGAGCTGCCAAAGGATTTCAGATGGAACTGATCATTGCCGGTGCGCGCAATGGCGGGAAAAGCTCAAGGAGATGGGAAGTGAGGATCACTGTGGTTCTGAGGTTGTGTCAAAACCAATACAGAGATATCCTTTTTGTGTAATGGTGGTAAAGGAGACACTGGAATGGGAAAGATGGTGTCAAGCTGTTCTCCTAAGGAATCGAGGAGGATAGACTTAAGTATCCATTTTGTGTAATATATGGTGATCGTAGCACACGTCTTTGATAGGAGGCTTGGAATGGAAATTTAAATGTGGTTAACTTTTGATGTAGTATACAACAAGCCACAGAAGTATGGAGGGTAAAGAGCTAAAAAGGTGCACATTTGTGATGGTTGGTATGAGCTGTTGCTTAAAGAAGCATGTAGTGTGAATGTATAGAATAATTCGTTTTGAGGATTTTCAGGTTTGGAGTGCCTTGCTCATGGCACATGGACTTCCGCTCGCACAATGTGTTACTGTGTTGTTGCAAAGCATGCAGCACATATGAATGTGTTTGTATGTGATGGTTAAAACTAACGTTTTCTTTTTAGGATTTGCAGCAATTAGAGTTGCATGAAGGGGTTTCTTTAGAGCCCAACTGGCTATGGAAATTTAGGTTATGATGGAGCCTAGTAATGGCTATGGACTCTTAGGTCCATTAAAGTTTTGGTTTTGGTGTTTTGCTTTATTTATAGCAAAATATGGTTACGGCATTTCATTGTTTTGGAATGCATGTTATCAATCTGACTCTGATAATATTGTATATAATATGCAATTTCTGTATCTGGATGGAGAGAGAGTCACTGAGAGCTTGGTAATGGATTGTACTCACAGTGAGCATGGATGAATTCACGGGGCGAGGATTTTTGGATATGCGAGGTAGCAAGTGTAAATGGTGTGAAGACTATTTTGATTCGAGTGTTGAAGTGGGCAATGCATGGTACGTGTTGCTTGGGCGATGTAGTTTGTGGGTGGTAATGTCTTCCCGTTTGGGTATTGGATTGGTTTACAGAGTTTACCTGATTTGGTAAAAGTTTTAACAGCCATGGGTTGTTCTAGAGTGAGGTAGCGCCTCAGCTCTTTTAGTGCAAGGAGGTTGGGTTTTTCTGATTCCTGTGTGGGTATTGGTCTAGTTTATGGAGGTTAGCTGATTTTGGTAAACGTTTAAAAGCCATGCGGTTGTTCTAAGTGAAGGTAACGCCTCCCCCAGGGTTTGTTACCCTTCTCGTCATGAGGGGCAGGATGTAGCTGAAGATAAGGGGGTGCATAGCTGGGGACGCGTGGCAATGGCCCATTGGAATGGGGTGTGGTGGTGTCCTGAGATGATGAGACAATTGTTTTTCATGTTCCTTGTGGTGTTGAGTATGGACCTTGTTTTATACTATGGGTTCAATCTCCCGACTTGCATCTCTTGTACATAGGTTATGTCCTCTTGCTCACCGTAATGGCATCATGTATATATGTTTATAAATGTTACTGTAATCTTAAACTGTAACTTAAACTGTAATTTTATTGCTATGTCTGCATTAACATGTTGTAGCTAAATACGCGCCCGGATGCCCGCGGCCCTGGTGCGCTCTATAAATAAAATAAATACAAATACAAATTGTGTGAGGATGTCATCTTTGCGTTTTGTTTTACCAGTATTGGTTGATGGCATTGGGAGTGTGTGGCAACCGTTCCCAATGTGTTTGGTAGGTTTGTACAGCCTGGTTGGCTGGAATGTGCTCTGTCTGCTGAGTCGGTTTTTGGGTGTTGTGTGTGAACGGTAGTGTTGGTGTTTCCATTGTGTGAGTTACCTTCTGGTGTGTGGATGTGGTTGGTTTTGGGGACTTTGAGGTCCGATTGCGCTCTAGAGTGGCAGTCTAGAGACATGCTGGAGTTCCAGGGTGGCAGCCTGGAGGCCCGCAAGATTTGAGACAGGGGCGGGTGGAAGGTGGTGAAGCAGTTTTGCGGGGTGTCAGAATGTAGGTGAGGGTGCCTTGGATTTGGGCGGGTTTGGTCCTGGGGTGAGAGCCCAGTTGTCTATTTGTGGCGGCAACAGACTGAGGGAGTATTGTTGACTCTGTGAAGGATTTCTGAGAATATGGTTTGTTCTTGTTTGTTAGCTTTATGGTGGGGATTCCCTGTGGAAGTGTTGGTCTGCGTGTGGCGTGTCATGTGTCTGTCTGTTTCGCAAAGGAGGGAGGTGTGTTGTGTAGTACCTGCATGTGACATGCTCTGTATAAGTGTGGTTGGGTAAAGGAGAAAGGTGTGTTGTGTAGTGCTTGTCTGATGTGATGTAGCTAGTGATGTCACGTGGAATGTTGACGAGTGAATGGTGGAATGTTCTGTGGTGACAGTTCTTGGTGGTGGCAGTTACAGCTGGCCTGCCTGGGTGATGGGAGCCGGTGTTGTCCTAGCTATTGTCTTTGCATAAACCTTATATGTGGAACTGTAACTAGGAAGCTGGAAATAAACCTACAGCAGTAAGCATAATCAGCCTGGAACTATCCTCCTTTCACTCTTAGAGATCCGTCAAGTGATTCAGACAGCAGCATTAATTTCACACACGTCTGAATGCCCTATCACAACGTTTTCTTTGCTTACCCTTGGTGTATGTAATGTTTAAAAGACTGGCTTGCATGCTAAACGTCTTGTTGTACCTGGAGAGTTTGTCAGGCCAGATGAGCAGCGGACCAGAGAGATGACGGGCCAGAGGACCAGATGAACCATGGGCCAGAGAGGTGACAGACCAGCTGAGCAGCGGACCAGAGAGGTGACGGCCGGATGACCAGATGAGCAGCGGACCGGAGAGGTGATGGGCCAGAGGACCAGATGAGCTGCGGACCAGAGTGGTAACGGGCCAGAGGACCAGAGACCTGATTGGCCAGATGACTGACAGACTGACAGACCGGAGATTCGATGGGCCAAACAATTGTCATGAAATCACAATAAAATCACAATAAAATGCCCAAGGAGGGGAAGTTCACAAGAACTGATACTGATTGTCCATAAAATGCCAAAGTAGTGGCAGACTGCAAGGACAGAGTAGATGAGACAGTGCCAAAAATATCAAGATCAAATAAAGTCTTTTTTTGTAACATACTATGTCTATGTCATTTCAAATGCATCCAAACAAACAGAAAATCCAGAAAGGGGGGGGGGACTAGCGATCATCCACAAGGAACAACTGGACATCAAAATGGAAGATCCTCTAAACATCGAGAAATGCGAATCCTTAATACTACGACTTTCAGTAAACCCCAAAACTAACCTGAAATTCATACTGATATACAGACCACCAACCTACGTCGCGACTTTCAAAGACGCTTTCACAGAAGCAATCACCACCATAACCATCAAGTACAACCATCTGATCATCCTTGGAGATTTCATCAAAGAAACCACAACCACACAAAAATCCCTAACCGCCCAACTAGCAGCCATGAACCTACAACAACTGGTCAAAGGAGCAACCCACTCAGCAGGGCACACACTTGACGCAATCTTCACCAACAAGGATCTCATCACCACGGCACGCCCAATTCAAATACTTTGGACCGATCACCTCATCATTCCATTCATAATCACAACGACCGCTCCAACAAAAATCAACAAAAAAAAGACCCATCATGATGAAAAGAAATTGGAGAACCATAAAAAACTCCAACCTAACCGAACTCCTAGAACTCAGCAAACCACAAGCATCACCCATGGAAGAAGCAGATCTACACAAAAAAGTTGCCGTACTTCATACCTGGATCGCAACAACCTTAGACGACATCACCAAAGAAAAGCCCTTCACCCCATCACGTAAGAAAACCACAGCAAAGTGGTTCACCCCACTACTCAACGACATGAAAAGAAAAAAAAGAAAACTAGAATCTGAATGGAGGACCAACAACACCTCCGCAAACAAATTGAAATTCCTACAACAGATCCGCTCATATAAAAAGGAAATACAAAAAGGAAACATTACGACAACCAAATCTTCAGAGCACCAAACGCCCAGAAAGAACTATTCAAAATCATAAACGAAATAAAAAACCCACCGGGATGCAACAACACGCCAATTCCATCGATGAAACTCTGCGAGGACCTTGGAGACCACTTCAAAAACAAAATAACTTCCATCCAACACACCATTCAAAACAGACCAAGCGATGACAGCGCAAACCCCACTGACACCGACGAGGAACACGCAAACAAGCTACGAAACATCCCAGAAATATCAGTTGAGGCTTTCGTCAAACTGGTAAACCAAAGCAACAAATCAGGCTCTCCTGAAGACCCCTGCCCCCCAGGACATATACAAAACAATTCTCAAACAAGGATCTCCCATGGAATACCACAGGAACCTCCTCAACCTCTCAATCTCAACAGGTAAAGTAACACAGGCCTTCAAATCAGCCTACATCAAGCCGCTACTCAAAGACACAACAGGAAACGTAGAGGACTTATGTAACTATAGACCCATCTCCAACATACCTTACATAGCCAAACTACTAGAAACGTACATCTACCAAACAACCCAAGAATTCATAAAAGAGCATTGCCTACTAGACGGTGTCCGGTCAAAGGATCGAATTCAAAGGATCGACGGGTCAAAGGATCGACACAAAAGGATCGACAGGTCAAAGGATCACATTTTCTTTTTTTATTATATATTTTTTGGGGGGTTTTCGTTCAGGGAAAAAAAGTGGTTTTTACCACAAAAACAGGGGTTGTGGGGGGGGACCGCACAAAAAAAACAAATGTGAAAAAAAAGACAAATAAATTCGATCCTTTGACCCGTCGATCCTTTTGTATCGATCCTTTGACCCGTTGATCCTTTTGTTGTCGATCCTATGACCCACAACCCTACTAGACCAGGCACAAGTTGGTTTCAGACCCATGAGAGGAACAGAATCAGCTCTCCTCTCAATATGGGACGACCTAAAAACAAACGCAGACTCGGACAACGGTACCGCCCTGATTCTCCTTGATCTGTCTGCAGCTTTCAACACTGTCAACCACACCATCCTCATAAAGAGATTAGAAGGACTAGGGATAACAGACACTGCCCTACTATGGATCAAATCCTTCCTAACAAACAGAACAGAAACAGTATGGATGAAACCTTTTAAATCCAAACCCAGAGAATCCACGTGCGGAGTACCACAAGGCTCATCCTTCTCCCCGCTGCTATTCAACATCTACATGTACCTACTAATCAAACTCATCAAAAAACACACCCTCACATGCTACAACTACGCCGACGATACTCAAATAATCTTAAACATACAAGATACCAGAGAAGAAAACACCACACTAGAGAATTGCCTTTGTGACATATTCAACTGGATGAACCTCAACCATCTCAAAATCAACCCAGGCAAAACAGAGATAATGATCATTTAAAAAAAGGGAGGAGACATAAACTACATCCCCTGGCCAAGAGAGCTCGGCACCACACCAGAACCATCATCAACTGTAAAAAACCTAGGGGTCCTGATGGATAACAATCTCACTCTGGAGCCACAAGTAAACTCGGTAATCAAGAAATGTTTCTTACTCCTGCGAGCAGCAAAAAGGATCCTACCGTTCCTGTCATTCGCCAACAAAACACTTACCATCATTGCTCTGATCATGTCCAGAGTAGACTATGCCAATAGCCTATACCTGGGCATGCCCGAACGACTTCTAAAAAAAACTGCAACGCATACAAAATGCAGCAGCCAGACTCCTCCTCAAGCTACCCCGAAGGGAACACATCACACCTGCGCTAAAAATACTACACTGGCTACCACTAAAACAACGAATAAAGTTCAAGTCCATGTGCATTACGCACAGAACAATACACAAACAAGGCGCAGAATTCCTAAGCAACAAACTACGCCTACATCAACCGACAGGAACACTAAGATCAAGCAACGACATACGCCTGGAACCAAAACCCTACAACAGAAAAAAACTCTGAGGATCCTCTTTCTCCCAACAGGCACCCAAAACCTGGAATGACCTACCTAAGAATATACGGAACACAACAAACCACCTAGCACTCAGGAAACTCTTCAAATCATGGCTCTTCACAGGGTAACCACAACGGAGATGCACCAGAATGCGCAAACATTAAAACAACGATGAAAATAACTCCAATCCCGGCCACTCTCAATCTGGACAAACACTCAGACCAAAGAACTAACCACCCGACAGAGCATAAGATAGCATGGAAAATAGCCACAAAAGGAAGGCTCCAGAGACTGAACATATACTTAGACACAGACGAAAGCCCTCTAGTGACTCGTCCACTCGCACGTACCGGACGCACCATATCCAGACTGGCAGACGCATTTAGATAGAATTGAGAATATTAGAATGGCCACACTTGGATGTAGTTGTGGACATTGGCCAGCGTCACATTTAGAGGGGACTCTGAATGCTAGCATGCCCGCCCTTAGATGGAGTTGTGAATATTAACATATCTACATTTGGACAGAATTGAGAATGTCAGCCTGCATCGCATCTAGATAGGACCATGAGTGTTGGCATGCCCGCACCTAGGTGAAAGCTGAATGCCAACATACCCACACCTAGATAGATTTGTGAAATATAAGCATGCGCCGCATCTAGATAGGACTTTGAGCATTAGCATGCCCGCACCTATACGAAAACCTGAAGACTAGCACAGGCCACACCTAGAATTGAGGACATTGGCCTGCGTCGCATCTAGATGGGACTGATTTGAAACTTGAATGTTGGCGTGGGCCACACTTGGAATTGTGAACACCAGCCTGCGCAGCATCCAGATAGGGCTGCGAATGACAGCATGCCCACACCTGGACAGATTTCTAGACTCTAGCTTGAGCCGCATCTGGACGGGACTGTGAAGGTTGGCTTGCCCACACTCAGATAGAATTCTAGACATTGGCCCGCGCCGCATCCAGATAGAGTTGTGGGGGTCAACCATAGCTCTCAACTCACACGCTTTTGGCGGCTGTAACCCGCCTTGTAAACAGCTGACTCACCCGCCAAGCCTCATGCGCGCCCATTCGTTTCAATGGGCCTCTCACCCGCCAAAAATAAAATCGGGTGTTTTCACCCGCCTTTGAGACATAAATGGTTGAGAGCTATGGGTCTACTGGTGCCACACTGGGACAGAACTACAAATGCTAGCATGCCAAAGGTCAGGTAACCCACTAACCAATATAAGCTCAAACTCTGCATGCTTATCTCATTCAAACTCACACAACCATCTCTCGCACAACAAGCCGCACCCACTTCACAACACTGCAACAACACATAAGCCGGACCAACAGCACACGCGGCCTATCACAGACTCGATACCCGCACCAAAGTTCAGCATCTGGTGTATATTGAAGCTGCCAACAGAACACCACTCCTCTCACTATCCTACTCCCTCTTCACCTTACTAACCCTTCCCACCTTATCATTTGCAGATCCGCCAGAGCGCCTGGGGACCAATTCCATTGGTGAGGGTGCGCGGTACAATTACCTTTAACATTCTGTATGTTTATAATTTAGTGTGGTGATTCTGACTTTTGTGACTTTTCCAGGGCTTTTTAGGTGTGTGCTTTTTTTTCAGCTTATTCCTACGGGGGGTCAGCTTGTTTCGGGCTTGTTTTGAGGGGACATTCGGCTTGTTTGTTTCTTTCTTGCAGCCAGGCAACGCTGCTTCTCCGGGAGGCTCGGGGCGGACTGCTCTCTAAGCTCCTGGAATAGCTATGCCTTCATCTGCGCATGTCCCGGTGAGCAGTATCCTCTCTTCTGCGCAGCCGCAGTAGCACGGCAGGCTGGGCGGGGTTCCACAGGGCACGGATGGGGTGCCGGGCATGCTGTCCTCTGCTCCCCCTCTCTGCTGATGGGTGTTGCTCAGAAACCTCTCAAAGACGTCACTGCAGAGAAATACCCCACAGAGGAGGAAGCCACCCGAGGCCACTGGAGAGAACAGAGAAATGTCAGGACAGAGTCCAGATCAGGTGAATGTTCGCATGTGTTGTTCTTGTGTGTTCTGGTGTCATTGTTGTACCCGTGTTGTAATGACATTCCTCCTCAACCAGCCCTGGCCTTTTAATCAACAACCCACTGGATTCTGGGAATTGGAGTTTCACGTGTTTTACTGGAACTGCAATATGCAAGAGGAGAGGAAGAGGGCAGATGGGCAGGATTTTCACTAATGGAGGCGTGTGGGGAACGGGGCTGAGCTGTGAGCGTGTCTCAGTGACTGAGTGTGGCAGTGCAACAGGTAGTGAGATCCGTACCTCAGTGACTGTGAGTGTGGCAGTGCAACAGGTGGTGAGATCCGTACCTCAGTGACTGTGAGTGTGGCAGTGCAACAGGTGGTGAGAGCCGTGTGTGGCAGTGCAACAGGTGGTGGGATCCGTGTCTCAGTGAGTGTGGCAGTGCAACAGGTGGTGAGAGCCGTGTGTGGCAGTGCAACAGGTGGTGGGATCCATGTCTCAGTGAGTGTGGCAGTGCAACAGGTGGTGAGATCCGTGTCTCAGTGTGTGTGGCAGTGCAACAGGTGGTGAGATCCGTGTCTCAGTGAGTGTGGCAGTGCAACAGGTGGTGAGATCCGTACCTCAGTGACTGTGAGTGTGGCAGTGCAACAGGTGGTGACATCCATGTCTCAGTGAGTGTGGCAGTTCAACAGGTGGTGAGAACCTGTGTCTCAGTGACTGAGTTTGGCAGTGCAACAGGTAGTGAGATCGTATCTCTTTGACTGTGAGTGTCGCAGTGCAACAGGTGGTGAGATCCGTGTCTCAGTGATCCCCGTCTCAGTGACTGTGGCAGTGCGACAGGTGGTGAGAACCCTGTCTCAGTGACTGTGATTGTGGAAGTGCAACAGGTGGTGGGATCCGTGTCTCAGTGAGTGTGGCAATGCAACAGGTGTTGAGATCCGTGTCTCAGTGAGTGTGGCAGTGCAACAAGTGGTGAGATCCGTGTCTCTGACTGTGAGTGTGGCAGTGCAAAAGGTGGTGAGGTCCGTGTCTCAGTGAGTGTGGCAGTGCAACAGGCGGTGAGATCGTATCTCTTTGACTGTGAGTGTGGCAGTGCAACAGGTGGTGAGATCAATGTCTCAGTGACTGTGAGTGCGGCAGTGCAATAGGTGGTGAGATCCGTGTCTCGGTGAGTGTGGCAGTGCAACAGGTGGTGGGATCCATGTCTCAGTGAGTGTGAGTGTGGCAGTACAACAGGTGGTGAGATCTGTGTCTCAGTGAGTGTGGCAGTGCAACAGGTTGTAAGATCTGTGTCTCAGTGACTGAGAGTGTGGCAGTGCAACAGGTGGTGAGATCCGTGTCTCAGTGACTGTGAGTGTGGCAGTGCAACAGGTGGTGAGATCCGTGCCTGTGAGTGTTGCAGTGCAACAGGTGGTGAGATCCGTGCCTCAGTGACTGTGAGTGTGGCAGTGCAACAGGTGGTGAGATCCGTGTCTCAGTGAGTGTGGCAGTTCAACAGGTGGTGAGAACCCATGTCTCAGTGACTGTGAGTGTGGCAGCGCAACAGGGGGTGAGATCAGTGTCTCAGTGAGTGTGGCAGTGCAACAGGTGGTGGGATCCATGTCTCAGTGAGTGTGGCAGTGCAACAGGTGGTGAGCAACAGGCAGTGAGATTGTATATCTCTTTGACTGTGAGTGTCGCAGTGCAACAGGTGGTGAGATCCGTGTCTCAGTGATCCCTGTCTCAGTGAATGTGGCAGTGCGACAGGTGGTGAGAACCCTGTCTCAGTGACTGTGATTGTGGAAGTGCAACAGGTGGTGGGATCCGTGTCTCAGTGAGTGTGGCAATGCAACAGGTGTTGAGATCCGTGTCTCAGTGAGTGTGGCAGTGCAACAGGTGGTGAGATCCGTGTCTCATTGAGTGTGGCAGTGCAACAGGTGGTAAGATCTGTGTCTCAGTGACAGTGTGGCAGTGCAACAGGTGGTGAGATCTGTGTCTCAGTGAGTGTGGCAGTGTAACAGGTGGTGAGATCTATGTCTCAGTGAGTGTGGCAGTGCAACAGGTGGTGAGATCTGTGTCTCAGTGAGTGTGGCAGTGAAACAGGTGGTGAGATCCGTGTCTCGGTGACTGAGTGTGACAGTGCAACCAACAGGTGGTGAAATCCGTGTCTCAGTGACTGTGAGTGTGGCAGTGCAACCAACAGGTGGTGAGATCCGTGTCTCAGTGACTGTGAGTGTGGCAGTGCAACAGGTGGCGAGATCCGTGTCTCGGTGGCTGTGAGTGTGGCAGTGCAACAGGTGGTGAGATCTGTGTCTCGGTGGCTGTGAGTGTGGCAGTGCAACAGGCGGTGAGGTTCGTGTCTCGGTGACTGTGAGTGTGGCAGTGCAACAGGTGGTGAGATCCATGCCTCAGTGACTGTGGTAGTGCAACAGGTGGTGAGATCTGTGCCTCAGTAACTGTGGTAGTGCAACAGGTGGTGAGATCCGTGTCTTGGTGAGTGTGGCAGTGCAACAGGTGGTGAGATCCGTGTCTCAGTGATTGCGAGTGTGGCAGTGCAACCAGTGGTGAGATCTGTTTTTCGGTGACTGCCCTGACGGATGGAGAGATAGGGTGAGTAATTAATTGGACATTGCATTGGCCAGGGCAATGATTCGTGAGGACGGGGGTCCGAGGACGTGGGATGAGGGACAATGGAAAGCTCTCAGTTGGAGAAGAGGTCGGTAGATTTATAGATTTCAGCTTTATTTTGGGTAAATACCCATATAAGCACATTTAAATAGATTCTACACATTTGATTCTAAAAACTGAGAATAGATTACATGCAATTTTATAGTAAATTTAAACAAATAAGGTGTTAAGCCGTTCGGATCCCCAATGCCAAGCAACATTGATATACCTAGTTACAGTAGAAACCATTTCCATAGGTAGCCTCGATTTAAACAATGCAAAGGCATCAATTACCGACCTTAGGCTATATTTATTACACGATGGTGTCCTCCGCTTCTTCCTGAGAACATTGTAACAATGGTAGATGATTTAGCAAATTAGCCTCAGTAGCTAATGGACAAAAGGGCCAGAATCTAAGAGAGCTATAATGAGAGCACCTGCACTTTAACTATAGAGAGGTTTTTCTGGAGGGGAATGATCGCGTCTAAATAAGACGCTACTGGGAATGAGACTTTGTGGACCAAATAGCCAGAACAACTGGAAGGTCTCTGGGATCTCTCAAACTGGAACTCTACATGGAGGTGCTCCCATTCATCCTTCACGTCTCTCGATTCTCTCTCAAGTCTTTTCTACCAAAAGAAGCTTATCTACACACTGATAACCCCAACATTCACGACCATAATGGGTAGCCGAAACCTTCTGGGCTTTATTAACTTTAAGTGTAGATAGTGAAAGATTATTCCCCAATTTACAGCTTAAAGATCGCAGAGCCTGTGTGCCTTTTCAGAATATTTTCCCTTTTATCCATATGTTGTTGCCAGATTACCGAGTTTTGAAAGCAAAACCCAAAGTAATCATAGATATTTAATGATATGATAGGATTTTTATAACGTGCTTAATGCCCAGAGGTTTTGAAGTGCAGACCCGAGGATCGAACCTGTGGTGCCCCGTGTAATCTTGCTTTCAAGGTGAGCACGTTGCCCCTAAGCTATCCTGCTGAGACAAATGGCATCAACATTGTTCCTTGAAGGGATATATACATTTTCTTTCGACGAGTATGATGGCATGTCATTACCACCGTCTTATTTATATTTATTGTACATTTTCTCCCTTTGCAAAAAATAGACACCATGTTTAGTTATTTTTTTTAAATTTTATTTTTGTGTGTGTTATTTTTATTGCCCAGAGAGTGGGGGTCATTCCGAATATGGAGGTAGCCATGCCGCTTTTAGCGGCATGGCTACCCCCATACCGCGTCTGGGTTCCCTGAATGGGGAAATACTGGGCCATTCCGACCTTGGAGGGCCCGGTATTTCCCCATTCCGGGAACCCAGACCCTGTGCATTCCCATTCCCATTCCCATTCGAGCCCCCATAGGGCACAATGGGAATGGGGAGCATGCTAACAACGGCCCGTTAATGACGGGCCCGTTGTTAGCATGCTGGTCTGCTCGCAGGACCTGCTAAGGACACCTGGTAAAACTAGGCGTCCCTAGCAGGTTCCCGCAAGCTGACTCGTAATGGGACAGTAAGCGGTTGACGTCTCCGGCACCTTTACCGTCGCCGTTAACCCCTTACCGCCTAGGTCGTAATGACCTCCAATGTTTTAGAAGTAACAACGGCATAAACAAGAATACCTATTTTCTTATTAGCCATCTTCGGAGCATCTGCACTTTAATCTTAATGCTAAAGCAAATATATAAGTAGAACAATAAAGGGGCTAACATGGATCACTGTTGGACCCCATTAGTAATTGGGGGAAAAGCCAGTGGTTTCACCACTTTGGCCATAGAGTACCACAGCTCATTCCCTAATATGGTCTTCTGATTGCAATTACAAATTTCTGTCTGGAGTTTCAAATTCTCTAAAACCTTCCACAAAATGTTCCCATCTACTTTATCACATGTCATTTTAAAAGCAATGTAACGAGATTCACTTTGTAAAATTACATATTTACTAATAATTGAAAACAAGAAAAATACCTGGTCAATAGTGCTTCGTCTTTTTCTGAATCCTGCCTGAATCGCCACTAAAGTCCATTCTTTTTCAATCCACTCTTCCAAGACTTTACATAAGCTATCTATTAGTGACATTTGGTCTATAGTTGCAAGGGGATAGTTTCAGAATGGGGACTATTTCCGCCCGCATCCAACTAACCCTATTCATTGTATTTTTTTTTTAAACAGTTGATAAAAGTGACTCAAATGGATGGTTGAACCTTTAATAACTTAATCTGTCATTTGTCTGTGACTGTGGCCTTGCTTGATTTTTGTGCAAACTATGCATTATAGACAATACTTTCAGTTATAAAAAGAGTCTCCAGAAAATCATCATATAAGCTGCTTTCAGAGTGGATTTCCACCTGCTAAAATATTGATACCAAGCATCCCTATTTATCTCGAGTGGAATTCGGAGCAATTGTCTATGTACACATATTTGGCTACCAAATGCCAGAAACTACTTTGGTCCTTACTGGCTGAGGTGTACCTTCAGGTCTCCCATTTCTGTTTCTCATCTAATTTCTTCGGCCTAATAATATTCTTATAATTACTACGGAGACCTACAATTTGAGGTTCACCCAGATCAGATTTCAGAGCCTTCAATACATCTTGTATCGTCAGCAAACATTACAATTGGATACTTGTCTACTCCCAACGTTAGGCCATCCATGGGGTTACTAGGATGTCATCAATTACCTTATTAATGACAGAAGAGCACTGGCGCCAATATGCACCCTTGCCTGAGCCCCTTCGGGACCTCAAATTCTGATGCTCACCCCCCCCCGATAAGCACTGCATTGAGCAATGGGTGTGGGATACCTAGATTATGTGGTCTTTCCCCTAATATTATCCGTGGGACACAGTCGAATACTGTCTCAGGGTCAATGTATGTGACTGATTCATCTTCCTTAGTGTTATATACTTCACTATTAGCATGGACTGTCTAAAGCACAGATCTATTGTGCTCATACCTGATTGAAACCCCCTTGTAGATGGCTTATTCCATTGTTCTCACCCATCCATGTGTGTACATGACCCAGTATCACTCGTGCAAACATTTCCCCGGATGAATACAATAGTGAGATTGGCCTGTAATTGGACGGGCAATGTCGCCCTCCTTTCTTATACAATGGCCCTAGCTCGGCCGACCTCCATGTTTCCAGGACTGTGTTGGACGCAACCACTGCATGGAAGAGTTGCAAAAAAAATCTGGGTGCCAGATCACATCCTCGTTTTTATACATATCCGCTGGTACATTGTCTGGGTCTGGGACTTTATTGCTACTCTGAACTAGGATAAATATTTTTTAGCTAAACAGCACTTTTGTTTATCAAACCACAAGGCCATGTCTCGAGATATCTGTGCATTTTCTTTCACAGGTGATTCTTCATCTAGACATGACTCAAATAAGGCAACCTGAAAAGATAATAGACATGCGTTCATTTAAGACACTTCCTATCTTGAATTAGCCAAGATTTTCTTCAATATGTTGGGGGCCCCAGTCCCCAGCCTCGCAGTTAGGCAGACTGGATCGTAATCATATATAACTCGATGGATAATCATTATAGAGGCCAGGTAGGGACAAGTAGTTGCTGTGGTGAGGAAATAGTCAATGTGACTGGAGCTGGTGCCTCTCCTAAATTTCAGGAAGGCCGGGCAAGCGACTATTGCAGCCTCTAAGTGCTGAGGTGAAAAATAAGGAGGCCCATCTGTGGGAGGCAAGAGTGCAATGTTTAGGGGGATGGCAATCTAAATCCGGGATCCCCCAAGTAATGTCCCAGTCAGCTGAGAGGATAACAATATCATCTGATGGTTCAAATTGGCAATCAAGAGCAGGGGCTACCAATAATATGTGGCGCCCTTTAAATGTATTAACATTTCTATACATATCAGCCATATCTTGAAGGTGTATGATTGCTTTATTCTTAGGAAGTTTAGAAGAGAAACCTTTAACTATTTTAATAGCAAAGTTTATACATGGATGGGTAAATATAAGACAAACACAGCAGAAAGGAAACAGACACACTGTAGTTCATCAAATTTATGCAGCACAAGCTCAGAAGAAACTCAAGACCAGGGCGACACTACCGACCCTGGTATAGCAGTCACATCAAATACTGACAGTCCTACAGCAACTGCACCCGTCTCTTTTTTTGAGCTAGGCCGAGGAGTCCAAGAAAACGGACACAGAGGGGTGGGGGGGACAGACCGGACAGCTGAACAAGGACAAGACAGCAGACTAAGAAAACCTAGTGGTCAACCTATCAAGTAGATCCATTTCGGCCACTGAACGTTCTTCTCTACAAAAAGGGTTGAGCTTTGTACCTTCACTAGTCTTTTCCAAAACCGGGATTGTTCTTTTCCGATTCACCCGTAAACTTAGACAATTATTTCTGAACTAGAGTCCATTAACATGAACAATATGGATGATTCAGGTGAGTTTATTGAATTCAAACCCAAAAGTAGGTTTATTTCACTGATCGTTGTTCCATCTATAGATATTTTCCAACAAACACTTCTTAAAGTTTTCTCCAACATATCTTTCAAGAAATCAAGATCTCGGAATCTTAAAAAACATGAACTAGGGAGTCATCACTATTAGACCAGCGGACAAGGGTGGGGCTGTAGTACTCCAGATGAATGAACGCACTTAGCAGCAGCGAGAGTAGGCTCTTTTCTAATGTTATTGAAATTAAATGCTGAATAAGGTATGCAGTGATTATATCGAATACAAAACTAATGAAAAAACAACTAAAACCAAAATAAATACTGGAAAAAACAAAAAATTGGATTGTGGGAGGGAATAGTGATTTTTGGGGTGGGGAAAAGTATTATAAAAAAAAGGGGGGCTTTGTGAGGGGTAACCGCCACCCCCCTCAAAAAACAAATATTTATTTTGGAATTGGTTGTTTTGTATTTTTTTTATTACTTATTTCATTAGTTATAATTGCATGTAACTGCCTAATAAAACAAATCCATAAGCACTGGTGCACAGGTAAGTATAATCAAACTTAGTGGCAGACCGAAACATGGTAAATGGGCCTATAAAAGCTTGCTTTTGCAAAAAACGTGTGTTAGCATTTTAGATGCTGCAAAGGCCGCTGCCGCTGGTGATTTAGTGCAGAGCCTGCAATCCCAGACCAGCACAGAGAGAAGTACACAGTGGTTGTTATTGTTCAAGGTCACAGATTAGAGCTCACAGGTTCCACCAACAAATAAGTGAAACATGCCAATTTTCCAAAAAATCATTTATGAAATGCGATTTCCTAATGGCTCCAAAAACAACTACAGCGGTTTCAAAACGCCTTGTAGAACATATTTTCACTGGGAAAGGGGTTAATGTCTCTGATTTGCAACATTTGTGCAGCAGTATGCCTGTGGTTCAAGGCTCTAGTGGTGCCATGGTGGGCAGCCATTCTCGTGGGAATCAGGATGAGGCGACCAGGGCAGTTTCTTAAAGTTCTACGGGTTGCCTCAATGTAATTTTGGGCTATGGGAATTGGGAGTGGATTGTGACATCACAAACTTTAATTGAGGGCGGTTTGGGAAGGTTTATGGACCCAATAGTTGATCTCAATGTATGTTTTTCTATAAGCGTCTGGGGCCCGAAAAAACTGTTACTTCTTGCACCGGCATGCACTCCTTTTTGACTACTATTGTAATTTTTGGGTGAGTTTTACGATGCGACCAGCGAGATATCTGCCATTTGACCGAGGTGTGGGTATTCCAGCCGTGCTCCAGTAGGGGTGCAGGACAGCGCCCATCGGCTCCAGTAGGGGTGCAGGACAGCGCCCATCGGCCAGTACAAAGAGCTCTGGCCAAGAAAGGTCCATCGATCACACTTCCCAAAGGTCCTTCTGGTCCTGCGCAGCCTTCCCTCCGACTGAAGTGCAGGCTTTTAAAGGGAGACTCCGAGGTCGAGAGAAGTGAAGAATCTCCTAAAAGGATACGTGAGTGCACCTGAGCATGAAAGCGCTAGGGGCTTTTTTTTTTAATAAACATTTTTAATGGTGTACCATGCGCACCCTCATTTGTGGTGAGAGAGCGGTTGACCATAGTACACTTAGATGTTAGGTCTGCCGTTCTGATAGGGAGCAATTGGACGGTGGCACATCTGCGCTGGAGCAGAGGGTTGTGTAGTACATGCAAAGGTGCAAATCTTAAAAAAAGAAACAGGATATTTTAGGGCTTTGGCGAAGCAAAGTACGAAGAAAAGGAAAAAGAAACAGCGTAAGGGAAAGAGGAGGAGGAGGAGGAGCAGGGAAGCTGAACACCCTCTCCCTATACGATATACCCATTGTTAAAACTAGATGCAGGGTATACGAATCAAAAGCGAGTATCTCAAGACAAGGAAGGGACACATAAAAAGAAAGAAGAGAGCGACGCAAGTAATGTTAGCAAGGACGAGAAAGGGAGGAGGAAATATTTAAGTGACATAAAAAAGCAACAACTTGACAATGGGTTCAAGGAACCAGGAAAATCAATGGAGAGGGAAATAGAGGATAAAGGAAAGGAACACGAACATGAGTGGCCAGCGGGACGAATAACATTTAAAATTGTCAAATGGGGACAAGATGGAGACAATAGGGAAACTGATACGGCAGAAGAAGAGCACTGCATGTCAGACTGGGAAGACAATGCTGACAGTGATCTGGGGATGATGAAACAGGCTTCAGAGTAGGAAAACCAGAATAGCAGTAGCGAAAAGACCACAGCTTGGCAATAGACAGAGAGCGTGCACACAAATGCCCCTATTTGTTACGCTCACCTGGTCTCTGCGGAGGCATTGGGGCACGGTTGCAGCCCTTCCTGATCTTGAATCACCCCCTTCAGGCCTCTCCCTCGGTAGAAAAGCTGTGAGAAGTGGTACATGGTGATACTGCTCCTGCGTGGAGATAAGAGTGTGTGAGTGCACCAATCTGTGATTGTTGTACCTCTCAAACCCTTCTCCTCAAAGTACGGTTTCTGTGAGCATACGCCGGCCCATAAAGCTCTCCGTCCTGCTACTTCTGGGTGGGGCGCGTTGAATGGGATCTAGTTCCTTCACTGATCCCTGATAAGGATTATTCCAGTCCAGCTGCAACTATTTTATTTTTTATTTATTTGCATTTATAAAGCACACAGAGCTGCCCTGAGGCATCGTGGCGCTGTTACAGAAGGCTTGATCTTAACATAGGTAGGGTGTAGCATTCGGTAGCAATAGTACAATGACAGAGTAGGACACAATGAGGTTATGCGTTGCTGTGGTTACATTGCAAGCATCACTGTTCATGTTGGTTTAGAAACATTACTGGAATAGCAAGGTTTTTGCGAAAGGTGGTGTAGGATTTTTCATTCGTAGGTGAGGTTGGCAGGGCGTTCCAGTTTTTGGGTGCGAAGTGTTGGAAGCTGGACCCTCCAGCTCTAGTTCTTTTGAATGTGGGAACATAGATCTGGTTGGCGCGGTGTGCTCTGGTAGGTCTGATGGAGGTGTTGAGGGTGATTCTATCAGAGAGATAGGGTGGGGCATCTAGTTTGAGGCACCTATGAGTGATGGCCATGGCTTTAAAGAGTATGCGCTCCTTTACCGGTAGCCAGTGAGCATTTCTCCTGGCTTGAGAGATGTGTTCCCTTTTGGGAATAGTCAGCGCTGCCCGGAGCACGTTATTTTGCATGATTTTGTAGCTTTTTTATGTTGTTGACAGAGGTGCCTAGGAAAAGGGCATTACAGTAGTCCAGTTTGGTACCTATTGTGGCTCTGGCGATGGATAGGCAGTTTTTGGTGGAGAGAAAAGGTTTGACTGCATTGATGACCTTGGCAGTGAGCGCTGAAGAGGAGGCTATGGCATTGACCTGGCGGGACATGGATGATGAGGCATCTAGGTGAACCCCTAGGGTTTTGACAGTCTTGGAAACTGTGATGATGGAGTTATCGATTTAAAAGGATTTATATTGTGGGGGGGAGTTTGTTGAGAGTTTCACTGGTCCCTACTATGAGGATCTCGGTTTATCCCCATTTAAGCAGAGGCCGTTGGCAGCCATCCAGGTTTGGATGGCTGTGAAGATTTTGGTTAGGGCTGTCACATCTTCTTCATAGGTCTGAGTTAGTGGGAGTAGTACCTGCGTGTCGTCCGCGTAGTTGGTATACGCTATGTTGCGACAGTCGAGGTCATTGAAGAGAGGGAGGGTAAATATATTGTAGAGTGTAGGGGCGGCGGAGGAGCCCAGCGGGACGCCACAGTAGATGATGGTGGGGGTTGCCGAGGTGGTGTCTGAAAAGACCTTCATGAGTCTGCCATTTAGGAACGAGGCCACCCAAGCGATAGCTTCTGGGGAGAAGTGTGCTTCATTTTTTAGGTGCATCCCTAGGATATCATTGTTGACAAGGCCAAAGGCGGCGGATAGATCCAGTAGGAGAAGGAGTGCGGGTTTACCTTTTGTCTATGATGTCCCCAAGTTGTATTTTTAAGTCGAGTAGGGCTGACTGTGTCCCGTGACCTGGCTGGAATCCTGACTGTCTTTTACCTAGGATCTTGTTGGTTTCAAGATATTCCTGGATTTGCGTGTATGCAACTTTATCCAGAATATTGAGCAGGAACGGCACAGTGGCAATGAGCCTATAGTTATTAGCAACTTCTGGGTCAAGAGATGTTTTTTTTTTTTAGAAGGGGCGTACCCAGGCTTCTTTTAGACTATCTGGAACTTTGTTGGCGTTGAAGGAAGCGTTAATGAAGGATTTGAAGAAGGGGGCGAGTGTTTCAGTGCAGTCTTTAATGAGGCTGGCTGGACAGGGGTCACCTTTGCAGTTGGATGGTTTAATCTTATTCATTATCTCAGGGACTTCTTGTTCCATTACTTCCCTGAATTTGAAGGGGGTAATGGGGGCTTTGGTGGGATGGGACAATGGGTAGGAGGTGGGTGGGTGGACAGAGGTGGTGGTGGTGGGTTCAAGATGTTGTGATAGGTTTTTGTGGTGTTCCTTGATTTTAGCTTGGAGGAGTTCGATTTTATTCAGTAGGGCGGATTGTATAGAGTTACACCAGGTTTGGTCTTTATCAATATCGTGAGATTTGGTAGCTGGTGTGGTGAGTTCTTTGTAGATGGCGAAGAGTTCTTTGGATTCGGAGCTTGCGTTAGCAATTCTTTCGTTGTAGGAGGCTGATTTGGCTATGATTATGGCTTTTCTGTATTGAGATGTGATTTTTTTGTAGGAGGGTAGGGTGGCTGGCGATGGTGATTTTTGCCATGCATTCAATGCTTTTCTTTTCTGGGAGCGAAGTTCTTTAAGTTCAGATGAGAACCAGGTGTTAGAGTGTTTCACTGTTTTGGCTTTTTTGTTCTGAAATGGGGCAATGGTGTCTATGGCAGTGCTTATGGTGCTCTTATAGATTTCTGCTAGCACTGAGGGGTCCGAGGTCTTAAGGTCAGTTGTGAGGACGCTGAGATGTGGAGTGATCTTGTCTTTAGTGCGATTTTTGGCGCATCTTGCCAGGGCAGGGGGGATAGGGCTAGGCTTTTTGGTCTTGGAAGCGGCAGGGATGACGAAGTGAATGAGGTGGTGATCTGACCAGGGCGTCGGGGTGATGGAGCTGATGTCGATGTGGCAGTTGTGGTCTGCTACCCAGTCAAGGATGCGACCTTTGTTATGTGTGGGTGAGGTTATTTTTTGGTCAAAGCCTAGTTATTTTAGGGCTAATGAGAGAGAATTGGCTGGCTTATCCTTTTTGTCGATGTAGCCTAGGTTGGGCCACTTACAATGATGCTTTTAGAGGTGAGTTTTAGGTTTTGTGTTAGGCGGTGTAGGAGATTCTCATGGAACTCCAATAGCGGGCCAGTTGGGCGGTAGACGAGGTTGATGGTGATGGTGGAGTTGGCGGAGAGGGCAATTTTTATTGCAAGGGAGTCTATGGTGTCACCCAGGTCGGATGTGATTTGTCTGGCCTCTAGGTGATATTTCAGGATGAGTGCTACCCCACCTCCTACTGAGGAGATGTGGTCTTGCCTGATGATGGAGTAGCCCTGTGGGATGCCAAGGTTGAGGGCTGGCCATGCAGCACTGTGGAGCCAGGTCTCAGTGATGGCTAGGATGTCAAGGTTCAGGTTGATAAGGAGTTCGTGAATTTCCGTGGCATGAGCAGGGATGGATCTGGCGTTGATGAGGGTACACTGTAGGGTCTGGGGCGAGGAGGGGGTGGTGTTGTGGCGTGCTGGAGAGGCAGGGTTGGGGTGCGCTGTGACTGGCGTGGCTAAGGATGGTTTGGGCAGGGAGGTGGACGTTTCTGTGGTTGTGGTTGGATAGGGTGGTGTTTGGTGGGTGATGGCCGGGTGTCTGGAGCGGAGTCCCAGGAGTTGGTTTCTGATGTTAGTGGGTCTAGTGTATGATGTTATAGTGGGTGGGGGCTGGGTAACTGTGATGTAGATTTTAGTGAAGAAGGAGGTAGAAAGTAAGTGGGGGGGAATGTTGGAGGGGAAGATGTGAGGGTTGGATGGTGGGATGGTTGCTTGCGGGTGACTCATGGTGAGCAGAGATAGAGGGCTGTGATTAGGTGGCAATGCAGCAGGATAGTGGGGTGGCGGAAGGGGTGCAGCTGGGTGCAGGGCTTAACAATCAAGTCCGTACATGTAGGAGCAAGGTGCAACAAAGTTCACCTAGATTCGAAAATTCACATGTAGGCTAAAAATGCATGAAGCTGAAATGCAATCAAAGTTCACCTTGATTCGAAATTTCACATGTAGGCTAAAAATGCATGAGGCTGAGAGCGCATGACAGCATGGTTGCTAGATGAGGCGAGCAGCGGTATTAACAATACATAGAGACTTGATGCTCCATGGAGTCCTCATGGGGAATTGTCACGTAAGTGGGAGATAAAGGTGTGCAGTCTCTGGCACGCGTGAGAGGCAGTGCAGAAGGTTACGGTTGCGCATATGTAACAAAGTACATATGAGGGCATAAACTGGTTGCAGGGGCGAGTGCACTAACTTGTGGGTGGTGTGCCAAAGTATCTAATACATGGCGTGCGTAGTGGATTATAGTTAGTGTGAGGGTGCTGTTCCAATGAGGGTGGAGTCAGTAAGGCGCAGGTCACAGTACCTTATTTGCGTGATCCGTGGGACCTTGGTTTAAAGGTGCAGAACGTCTGGCAGGAGGCAGGGTCAGGCACGGACAGGCTCGGGACAGGCTACAAGCCTTTTCAATGTGAGCCTTCGCCAGGTGGGACGGCTAACGCCTGCCGGCGTTCGATTGGTCCTGATAAGGGGAGGCAGAGCCAATCCTGGTTAGGCTGAGGGTCGAAGGTGATGTTGGGCTCGGGTTGCCGCCTCGGTGTGCAGGTCGGCCATCTTAGCCCTTTTCTCGTCTCGTGGTGTGCAATGGAGACTCCGTGCACTACGAGATTTGCAGGAAAGGTATTGCAGCAGGGAGGGTCGCAATAAGCATCAGGTTTGATGCAAAGTGAACAAGTAGTAATTATGGTGCGTTCTGATGCACCGAAGGACGATGAGCATTCGAATGGGGGTATGGATGATGTGCAGCCCACAGGCTTACCTCTTAAGCCTGGTCGTGCTACGGTGTGCTTGGCACTGCTCCAGCAGTGTGTTGGGAGCTCCAGCTCCTCCGGGGGAAGCACCGACTGTGAATGTCGGTGCTTCCTTATGATTGGTAAGTGTCTATTGAGCTCTTGTGATTCTGTTCGTTCTGTTTAATGTCTTTATATTTTGCTCCTTATGCCCGCAATAATGTCTCTTTATTTCCCTTAGATGGAAATGCGGCTTCAATGCAGCTGTGAGACTCGAGACGCGGCCGGATGGAAGATTGATGCTACCGCAACGTTCAACAGTAGGTAAGTGATGGTTTAAGAAAAAGCACAAAGTATGGCGAAGCGCAACCTTAAACTGACTGTTTTTTCGATGTCTAACCTTGCCTTCTGTTTTTCCTTGCAGGCGCTGTCGATGATGGAGCATGTCGTGCTGAGGTGCCAAGATGAAGATTTTGGCATTCAGGAAAGTGTAAATTTGAAAACTCGGTTCGCCGAGGAGATGGAGAAGTAAGAACAGCTTCCCCCAGTTGGTACATATGCTGGCAGGAAGCAGGATGTCCAGGAAGCAGGGTCTTCAAAGGTAAGCAGGTTGGACCTCAGGCGACGGTGAGCTTACACTGCTGGTAAGTGCAGAATAACGGGAAGCGTCTGTCTTGAGGATCAGGGCAGCTTATATAGCTGTGAATCCATTAGCAGCCACACTCAAGAATACGCTTGGGGCTGCTTAATGGATGGAATGTTCAAGGTTAATGCATCTGAAGTGCTATGTCCATAATAAAAGCTTTTTGGTGTTAAATGGATGTTCATGTTTACTTTTGTTCATGAGCCTGGCGCCAAAGGCGCCAGGACAGTGTCCACCCAGGTCTCCTGTGCATGCGACCCCTGCATACCTGTACCCCTGACTCCATGACCATGACACTATTACAGAAAGCGAAGGACGAGGTTCACTACATATCATGGCAGACAATGGAGAGGGACAATTTAGTTTACAGTTTACCTTCATTAATGGCAGGAACCAGCAAGTGGATCTATGTTTTTGAGAAAGAGACAGGGGGAATCCCATTGGCCATAGGAGATATAAAAGGTTTATTTGCAATATTGGTCGGGAGAGAAATGAGAAAATATGGCAACAAGCTGGATACGTGGGAGTAAAATTAATCTCCAATATACACGATGAAACACCCTTTAACAACTATCGCGCACATGTTTGGACGGCTCTAAGGGAGCTGTATCCAGACACATCAGACATGGTTTCTATATTGGCTCGTAAAAAGAAGCCTGATGAGGAAGTCAACGCATGCATTATACAATGAAAACTGGAAAATGGAAAATAAAGTACACAATGATTTGAATTAAAAGGGTAAGATTTTCAATACTCCACAGTAAAAAATTAAAAAGATAACATTTCTCCAGTCTTGGTCGTTAAAACATTGCCCAACTCTTGAAAGTAACCCATTTATCGATGGTACCAATCATCTCTAACGGACTGGCTTTCTTTAGAATCACAGCTCAGAGGAGAGCACTGCTCACAGCCTCTGACCTTAGGGTTGCCCAACTACTTCTATTACAGCATAATTTAACATCTTCTTAGCAACAATGATCTATGGGTATATCTTGCAACCGCAAAAACTACATGTGGTAAAGAACATTGTCTCAGGAACAACATTGCTGTTCTAGTATCTCTAACCCCTGTTTCCCTGAGTAACGGTCTTAAATAAAGGTTCCTCAGATATTTTTTTTTTTTCGCATAACAATATGAAATTGTCATGGATTCAACAACCTCCACACACAGCTGGCATTTGTTGGTGTTACTCTTTCCAAACACAAGACAAGGCAGCCACTGACAGGGTCAGATATTTTTTTTTTTTTGGCATAACAATATGAAATTGTCATGGATTCAACAACCTCCACACACAGCTGGCATTTGTTGGTGTTACTCTTTCCAAACACAAGACAAGGCAGCCACTGACAGGGTCCTCCATCTCACTCGCATATATAAGGATTTTTCATAGTGGGGAGATATAAAATCCTGATATGGTTTACTGCCTTGGTTCATAACTTAAATTGGAGATTAAGGGCATCCATAACCAAACAGTCCCTTGCCCTTTGGCCCACCAAGACCCTTTGCACTTTCCTAGTTCCCAATGGCTGGTCCTGTGGGTTATCCCATAAATTGCTACCCCCCTATTTCTGAAAGGGTCTTTTTTACATGTCGAACCCATTCTGTAGAGTTACCTCCATTTAAGGACATTATGTGATTTATTATGTCTGTGTTTCTGAAGCTCTTCTTGGTCTCAGTCTTAACCAGAACAGTCCCAGGCATATCGACGCTTTAGATGCCACTCTGGTTACTTCTATCTCTAGGAGTAACAAAGCAGACAGGGTGCTCTTAGGCAGTAAAACCAGTTTTTTCAAGAATTTTAATTCAGTTATGGTAAGTTTTCCCAAGCTGGCATTACCCCACAGTTCCTCCCCATATCATGCAGCTGGGACTGCCTGTTAAGCATATAGATCTAATGCTGACGAAATTGCACCCTGGCCGCGGCTTGCATGAAACACCCCATACATTTCTAGAGTACAAACAGACCGACTCACTTGGGCTTCCCTCCCAACTGATTCTTGATATCTAACCTCAAGATAGTCTAAATGTTTAAATTGCTCAAGATGTTTTCCATTCACTTTTAACACCAAGGGGATGGATTTTGAGAATTGAGGCTTGAACACTATCACCTTAGATTTCCCAATATTTAGCTTCAAGTCCAACTCTTTACATTTATTCGTAAAGATTGCCAAGGATTATTTTTAATCCTTGCAGTGGTGTTGCTAATAAAACTGCGTCATCAGAATACAATAACGCTGGATACTTATCCATACACAGTTTTGAACAGTCCTGGCGATCTTTTATTAACTTATCGATTATCTCTTGAATGTAATACACGGATGTAATACGAGAAACACAAATACAATCCATACAGGAAATGTGGATGCAGCAAAGTAAACCGCCATGGGATGAAAATATACTATTGTTTTCCCACATTTTATTGAGCGGACTCCCTGCAGATGTGCAACCTCTTTAGAAAAGATAGTGGGAATTGAGGCAAATGGGTGGCCTGAGATACAGACGACAATTGGACACTATCGCAAAAAGAAGCAGGAGAAAGATAAGGAGACAGTGGACAATGCAACCAAGGCTTAAAACAAATGAGTTCAGAAAAAAACTGGCGAAGATACATATGGAGGGACCAGTACTTACAGGGCCCGATGTCGTTCCAAAAGCACCGCGCATGGATGGCTTCCAGTGGCTGCAGTAATGCTGCCAGGAGGTTACACTCGGGTGCCACCTAACCAACAGGGTGTAGCAGTACAGAAACAGCAGCAACCTGCATTCATAAAGGTGCAGCAGCAGCAGCTAGAGGTTATGCAGACAAGCAGAAGTAATGAGCAGATTGGACAGTATCAGACTGGGAGAGGGTACTATGCACGTGGCAGGGGAATGGGTACTATGCACGTGGCAGGGGAATGGGATAAAGGGGAGTGACTCCATGTTTCGGTGAACAGTGCTTTGCATGTGGGAATTTTGGACATTTTGCACGAACATGCCCTCTTATTGCACAGGCTGGGCAACCACAGCAGCCATACATACAGCAGACTCAACAGGTGCAGGTAATGCCACAGCAACAGCCTCTACAGGTACAGTGAGCATACTTCAGGCGCCAGCGCAGACACCGATACCAGAAGGGGTAACAATACTGGGACAGAATACCATAGCCCAATATACAGGAGTGACAATGGTGGGCGGCAACCTATTTATGTCATCTGCGAACACTTTCCCAATGCCGGTGTCCACGGGGAGTGCAAGTGTGTCCTGTTCTAGCAGTAACTGAAGATCCCGAGGAGGAACCAGAGGTAGCAGTTCAGATATGACAGCACAGATTTTCCTTTCTTATAGATACTGGGGCAACTAGATCATGCATAAAGGAAGAAGGATTTCCATTATCTAACAAAGGGTTGGACACACACAGCTTTTCGGGGACAATTTTGAAAGTTCCTCTGACAAAATATTTACCATTGACAATAAGGGCACAGCATATCATAGCACTGTTGCTGTATTCAAGAGACACACCCATAAATATTCTGGTGAGGGACCTACTCAGCAAATTGAAAGCCACAATTTCATTCTCGGAGAAAGGGATGGTGTGCACAAACACAGGGAATGTACCCAACCCAGATAGCAGTGCTGCATCCGGCATACCATGCACACAGCACAATGAGAGGGATACCTACACAGAGGTGTTTGTGTATGGGGTACACGTGTTGGGATGGTTGCCAGGGATTGAAGGGAAGGTGTTCTGGCTGTCCAATGAATTCTTGTTCAGGCCTCAGTGTCCCTCTTCAGTTAGCTCAGACACACACACTCTACTGTACTTGGAGGAAGTAGTAGTACGGAATGACATGATTATACTGGTTGCTCCTGATGAGAATAATATGGAATGACGATCAGTATTATGTATCGATCCCACACTGACAGGAATAAGTGACGCAGAGTTCTTTGCAACAAAAGACGACGAGGAAGGAGAGGTAGTGTTTGAGTTGAGCATTCCTTGTCCGGTACACATAAAAGAAAGGGCAGTGCCCCAGATGACTCAGATAACAAAAAAGAAAGGACAATATTTGCAGGAAGATTTGGAAAAGGTACCCAAGAGCCTGTGGACAACAGGACCCCATGATGCGGGAATACTTAAAGGGGCGTAGTACACATCAAGTTAAAAGAAGGAGCACTGTTGCCACGAATAAAGCAGTACCCACTTATATGAGAAGCAGATGAGGGTATATACAAGACACTGTATGCCCTATGGCAGCAAGGCATAATACAGGTGAGCTCATCCCTTTGCAACACAGCTATCTATCCAATTAAGAAGGCAAAGGGAGGGACGTTGTGTTTTATACAGGATTTACACCCCCTAAATTACATATTTGAAGCAGAGTATCTGTTGGTCCCCAGCCCGTGTCAATTCCTTTGTAACATTCCCCCGGAGGCACACTATTTCACTGTAGTTGACTTTAAAAAATGCTTTTTCTACATTGCACTACATCCAGACTCAAGGTATCTTACTGCCTTTATTTATTGCAGGACCGAGTTTGAACATACTAGAATGCCTCAGGGGAACTGCGAAGGGCCAAGCATATTCAACAGAGTAATACAAATGGCCTTGAGCAATTTGCAGGTTGCTAGCACAGTAACATAGTACGTAGATTAGTAGATTACTTATTGGTGTGCAGCCCAACAGAAGAGTGTAGAAGAGACTCGGTGACACTGATGACTTTGCCAGCAGACAAAGGATACAAAGTGGACAGAGATAAATTAAAATACTGTCAAAAAGAGGTGGTATACTTGGGTCGGATTGTGTCAGCAGACAACAGAACAATAACACAATAAAGAGTACAGGCCTGACACAAGACCCCATGACCAAAAACAGTGAAAGTGATCCAGCAGTTTTTAGGATTGTGCAACTATTGCAGAGCCTGGGTTTTTGATTACCCAATTTACACTAGGCCATTGTTGCAAGCACTAAAAGAAGCACAGAAAAACAAAGCACACAAAATGGACAGCTGAAATGGTAGAAAGCTTTGAGCTAAAACATGAGTTAGCACATGCCCCAGTGTTAGCAGCTCCCAGTTACAAAGAAATAATTCACATGTTCTCACATTCAGATGGAAAGGTAATGACAGCAGTACTGACACAGAAGGAGGGACAGGGACACAAACCACTTGCTTACTACAGTGGGTCAGTGGATGCATTAATGCATGGACGTTTCCCATGTGAACAGACACTTGCTGCTCCTGCATTTGCTATTGAGAAGGCTTCCACAATAAGTATGCGGTGCCCAGTAATTTTGTATGTGGAACATGCATTATTTGCAATATTGGAAAAAACAAAATTGACACTGACCACTCAGAAATCTTCAGGGTATGAGATAATAATAACCATACCAGCAATAGAAGTGGTAAGGTGTAAACAAGAAACCCAGCAGAGTTCATTGCAAAGAAAGTAGAAGGGGACTATGTACGTGACATAGTCAGAAACAAAGGTAACCCCCCAGTTAAGGAAGAAGTGATCGAAGGGGGGGGCATGATTTTCATTGATGGAAGTTCCAGCATTGACCAGAACACGGGGCAAAGGCATTCAGGTTGCGCAGTGGTTGGGCACAGACAAAGAGTACACAAAGGGGAGGAATTAATAATGTACTCACAGACACGACTACCAAACCATTACTCTGCACAAGTGGCAGAGCGAGTGCCCTTGATTGAAGCACTAAACATGTCAGAGGGTCAGAAGAAAGTGAACATCTTCTCTGATTCAGCCTATGTCACCTCTACAGTGCACTCAGGGTAAGGAAAATGGGAAAGGAGTGGGTTTAAAAGAAGTGATGTTACTCCCGTTGAACATGCAGCATTAACTAAACTATTGGAAATGCTACCGCTCCCAGTAGAGTTAGTATTACTAAAATGCAAAGCCCATACTCGAGGGTAAAATGTTATATCATTTGGAAGGAAAGAGCAGACCCCTTTTGATTCGGGATCAGAGGGTTTTGATCCTGCTGCCCCAAAGGGGGAGGGAGGTTCGGCTTCAACCCCGGAGGAGTTACGGCCTCCAGCTCAAACCGCTGATCCATTTAATTTTCCTGTAATCTCGAGTTTACTTAACCTATTAGATAGAGGTCACGAGCTCACACACTACTCTATTAGGGAGATGCAGGGTTCGCTTTCTCTTATGAAAGACAGAATGGCAAAAGTGGAAGGCTTTATTATGGCGGAGGAACGATCTAGATCGTCCTATCTGGCCCAAGTTGAAACACTTTTGGAGAGGATAGCAGCTACCCATATCCAGCCCCCATTTGGGGTTACGACCGCTTCTCAAAGCTCTCAAACGGATAGTGTTGCCTTTGCTATAGATGCACCACAGAGATCTTACTCTCAGGTGGTCCGTGGAGAAAAGGGTGATAGAGTGGAGCAAGTGTGGGCAGAGGACATCAATTTGGTACAGGCTTTGAAACTGCAACATGTGCATCTGTTGCAGATGGAGCAGCTAGTGTACAAGCTTGCTGTCGTCCAGCGTCCGCCAGATCTCCAAGGTGGCGCAGGAGAGGCTATTCAGGCTGGTGATGGGCAAGTCTCCCCGCCTGATAGCCCCTCTCTTTTGTTAGATTTTGTTAATGCTCAGTCTAGGCCTCCCGACATGGTCCCTACACCGCCCTCAGATCTTGAGGACGACCCGGTTGAACATGAAGGAAGGCACTTCGTTTCGCGGAAAGCCAGGAAATCTTTCCTAAGAGCCCAGAAACGACTGAAACAGACTAAAGCGAGACAAAAGAAAGTTGACATATCCACCTCCGTCCCTGAAAATGCATTAGTGTCGGAGGTGAGGCCACATCCCAATAATGGTACCTGCCACGATGATTTGGGAATGGCTCTGTATGATTTGGACGATGAAAGTAGGCGGCACTTGCAGATCGCTGCCCTGAAGAACGGAAACATTCAGATTGTCCCCCGTCCGCCGGTAAGGGCAGGTACTGACAAGCTGCAACCTAAGATGCACTGCTTCTTCCCTAACACTGCCTCTAAAAAGTGGCCACAGGGTCGACAGCAGGCAAGCTAGATGCAGCAATGGCGATTCCACAAAGCCCAATTACAACCCAGGACATATCTATTGCGGTAAAGCGGGATGTCAAGGTGGACCTGGGCCCCTCTGCTTTACCGGTGGGAATCCCCGAAGAGCTGAGCAGTTCTGCTGGGCCAACACTTACTACATCAGCTTTGGTGTCTCTGGCGCGTTTTCTCTGTGTTGAAGTTGAGCCCCCACCCATAGTAGCTCCGGGAGGGCCTGATCTGGAGGCGCTATCCTTTGTGCAAACGCCAAAGGACATGAAACTAATAATAGGTTGGACTAGCAACCCAGAGATAAACGGTCCCGCTCGTATAAACGGATCCTTTCTAATGAATTCATTCTTTCAAATTCCAGCATTAAGAAATCTCTCATCCAAAGACCTGGACTGGGTCAAATTAGCGGCCCACAATAATAACAGAGTACTCAGCAGAGTTCAATCGCAAATCATTACTAAAATGTTATTGGAATTTGCTGAAGACTTTCAATCCATTGGTCTTGTTCCCAGATTGTTTTCTGATATGGAAACCGCATGGGCATTCCTTGAATGGGTCCCGCCCCCCCCCCCCCAGTATGTTCAAATGCTTTGGTCGGTGACCTGCCTGACTCACAAGTTAACAAATTATCTATCCAATTGGCCTCACTTACCCAAGTCTTAAGTGGTCTAGCCTGGTTGGAACCTTTGATAAAAGTGGCAGTCGCCAATACAGGGCCCATTTCAGGCTCATAACTTCCATATTTGAATGTGGCCTTTTGGAATTGTTGTGGGCTAGGCAATCTCACAGCATGGCACAAGCAAGTTGAGCCAGACAAGAGGCCCGATATTTTGTTTCTTCAAGAAACTATGTCACTAAATGCCTTTAGCCTAGACGGTTATTCTTGTTTCTCCATCGTGGCTGAGAGGAATAGTACAGGTCGTCCTTTGGGAGGTATTGCTGTTCTCATAAATAACGGCTTGAAAGCAATAGCATCTGTATTGGACTCATCAGCCTCTTGTGTGTTGGTGAAATTGTCGCTTAAAGGCTTCAAAGTTTTGAATTTGCTCTTACTATCCATATATTGGAATCCCAAAGTTGTTCCTCTGGACTTGTTATTGGAGGATTTGGAACGGATTCTATTCCATGCAGCTAGTGTTTGCCCCGATTATGAAATCATGATCGTAGGCGATCTGAATTGCTATCTATATTTAAAGAGCGTAATACGCTCATCCGCTTGCTGCTCAGCCTATACCCAACAGGCTAAGGATAGAGGGCAGAAATTATTATTTTTCTTCCAATCATGGGGGCTATATCTAATACAATTGGCTCCGCAATCTATTCCGTTCTCTTGGCATCGAGGTTCATCCTCCTCTCTTATTGATTATTTATTCGCTTCTAAAGCGAGTTCTGGCCTGCTTGAGCCTATACTAATATTAGACTTGGGCCTTAGCGATCATCATATGCTGTTTTCACGCCTGCATATGGGGTGTGAACGTTATGCAGCCTCTGCCCCTGCATCCCTGATGGAGTGTGACAGAAACATTATATCTGTAAACTGGCACCCCGCCGTGTGTAGGAAATTGGCATTTCTGGTAAACAGGGACCTCCTAGTGAGCTGGGACGCCAAGATTTCAACAGAGAATGGGATCAAAATTAATGAAATTAATGCTAAAATGATCCATATGCATCTGGTAGGTGTTGCGAAAGATCCTTTGTTGAAGGCTAAAATCGGGGATGCCCAGGTTAATGCTTCCCAGGTCGCGAGCTTAAAAAAGCAAAGAAGTTGCGACCTTCGGCTCTTAAGGAAGCGCGTCATATGCCCGCTTGGATACAATCGTCAAAAAAATCTGATTGAGGCGCGTTATAAGCAGCAAATAAAATTGTTGCGCCGGGCTGCCCACATTTTAGCCAACCAACATATGATTGGCCTGTTGTGCAAAAAAAAGTGCGTGACCTATGGGCCATTTTAAGAAATCCATCTGGAAAGGTCGATCTTCGCATGGTGGCTGTCATTTTAGGCCCGGAATGGGAGAGGTTCTTTAGTTTGAAATTCACCCTACCTGCTAGGTACATCAAATCAGAAAGCATTCCCATGCACTTGACCCTTCCTGTGGTCTGTCCATGGGAAGTAAACGATATTATATGGGCGATTGAGCAACTGAAACCATCCAAAGCAGCCGGCCCTGATGGGTTGCCCCCATGTGTGTTTAAGTTCGATCCCCATTTTTGGGCTAGATATTTGCTTCCACGTTACCAGTTGATTTATCATACTGGGAGTATTCCGGAATCATGGCTAACAGCCATCATTATTCCCATACACAAAAAGGGTGTGCTAATTAATCCTGCAAACTTTAGACCCATTGCCCTGATTGACACAGCTGCTAAAATTTTTACACGGCTTATTCTGGTTGATTTAGAATCTCATATAAGGGCCCTCAATATTCTGTCCAAAGCTCAGGTAGGATTTCGAAGGGCAATGGGAACTCAACTAAATGCCTCTATTCTAGTGCATCTTAGGAGATCTGTACATGTAGAGTCAAAGGGTACCATTTATATGGCAGCCTTGGATCTCTCGTGTGCCTTCGATAATGTCCTTCGAGCTCGCCTTTGGCAGAAGATGCTGGCATATGGCATTCCTGCCACCTTGGTGGCTCTTATTGCTGCATTACATACGAATACCTCATGTCAGATTCGGATAAATGCCCAAGGGCTTCTCTCTGCCAATATTCCTACGCGGATAGGGGTCAAACAGGGCTGCAATCTAGCCGCGGTTTTATTCAATCTGTACCTCGCAGATATTGAGAATCTCTGGAAAGATATCAACGCATTTCCGGTAATATTGGGCTCTATGCGACTGCACTGGTTGGCATTCGCTGACGACATTATCTTATTCGACAGAGTGCCATTCGGTCTTCAGAACAAACTAAACAATTTCCATGAATATTGCACGCAGAACAACATGACCGTTAATCCGGTGAAATCACATATTATGATTTTCACTGCAAAAAAAAAATTGCATAGATTTACCTTTACTATCAATCAGCAGCCTATTTATAGGAAGGACGCGATTATTTACCTGGGTTATCACCTGTTGAATAGGACCTCAATTGGTGGATGGATTCTGTGCTTTTCTCCTACTCTAGTTTTGAAGCCAATTTAGTATGGTTAAGATGCATGCAGGGCTCCACGAATGCCATTATTCTAGCAACTGTTAGACTTGTTTCAATGATCGAAGATCAGTTGTTACCAATGAATAGTGCAATTTTTAATAGGACAGGTTTGGCCTATCCGCATGTGTAACAAGGGGTTAGGGTGCAATAATTAGTTTTGTAGCTCTTTTCTGTTTTGTTTTCTCCTCTGTTTTTGTTTCTATTTCTGCTCTCTTTTATTTTTTTATTTTTTTTGCGCTATGATGCGCATGGTATTTCTTAGGTGGTTGGTATTTGTTATGATGTATTTTAGGTGGTTGGTTGATGTGAGTACAGTGTTATTTGCATATCTGAATGGTTCGGCCTCAAGGTTCTCTCCAGAGGAAGTGAATTTAGGTGGTGGTGATTTAAAACTATTGTATTATTCTTATGTACATAACATGTTTTTAAATGTATTTTTATGATGAACACATTTTGTAAAGGTGTAAATTAAATTTGCTACCAAAACAAATAAAGAAAAAGAAAAAGAGCAGACAAAGCAGTAAAAGAAGCAGCATTTATGCCAGAGGGATCACATGTGCTGTGCCCTGACGAGGAAGAAAAGATACGTCTAATAGCAGTGCTAAAAGTGAGCAAAGAAAAAGACACAATGCCAGATAACTTTAATGCAAACCCAATCATGCAGATAATAGAACTGCAGGGAGAAGCATCAGATACTGAAAAAGACCTGTGAAAAAGGAGGCGATGTTCTTTGTCCCCAACTGACTTGGTTTGGCGACATAACACAGGACAGGTTGTCATGCCAAAGAAATTGTTAGAATTTGCATTGGAAAAGATTCACTATCCTTCCCATGTTTCGAAAGATCATGTGGCTGCAGGGATAAAGAAAGACTTGTTTGTGCCAAATCTGTTTGAGTATGTCACTGAATACGTCAATAATGGTATGACCTGCCAGAAGTTTCTGCCAGGTCACATATTGAGAGGTATACAGGGAACATTGCCACGACCAGAAGGCCTCTTCCGGCACTTGTATATCGATTGTGTTGATATGCCAGAAAGGTGTACTTCTTACAAGTACCTGCCTGTAGTGGTGTGTCCATTCTCACGTTGGCTTTAGGCACGTCCCTGTGACCACAATGAATGTTCTGCGGCTAGGTTTCTGATGAGGGAGGTGTTCCCAAGGTGGGGCATTGCAGATAAAATTTGTTCTGATAATGGGAATCACTTTGCCAATGATTTAAGTAAGGACATCGCAACACTCCTGTGGATAAAGCATAAACTATGAACGGTTTACCATCCTCAAGCCAACGGTTTGGGAAAAAAAGATGAATGGACTGATTAAGATGCGATTGGCTAAGCTTACAGAGACGCTTGAAAAATCATGGGTGCACTGCTTACCTCTTGCTTTGTTTGCGCTAAGAAACGCGCCTGGAGAAGATCACCACCTGACTCCTCATAAGATTGTTACAGGGCGGACAATTCATGCACCAATTCCGCCGTCCTGTACCATCTCTGATGCTTACTCAGCTATTCTTGGTGGGAGGAATTTGATCTGTACCTCAAAGAACTTACCAAGTCCCTTAAATATCTCTCCTTGCAGAGGAGGCCTAAAAACCAATCTGGACAATCGGGTGATCCAAATGGGCATTTCCCACATGCAGCACCTCTTTATCCAGGTGGCCTTGTCTTTGTGCGCAACCATGTGAGAAAGTAGAAAGAGGAAGGCTTCACAGGCCCGCACACCGTCATCTATTCAACACCAACAGCTGTAAAAATCCAGGGCCGGCGAGGATGGTTCCACATCACCAACTTTCGCAGAGACAAGAGCACCGCTTCTCAAGGCACAGCATAATGGTGAGTATTGCAGAGATGTCTTTAATTTCTTTTTAACAGCTATCCGTGTTTACATAAAAAAGCAAAAGAGATTTGATCAAGTTTTTAATGGAAACTGTAGCAAAGAAAAAATAACTTTTCAGTGTCTTGGAACTCTTCAGTTTTTTGGAACATAATTATGTTGATAGGTTTTAGTGTAGGATTAATACTTTTGTTTTTTTTGTACTTTTAAAGAAAAAAGTGAAAAAAACGGATGGGAAAAGAAATAGGGGGGAAAGAAGTATGGTGAATGGGGAGGGCTTCCACCATGGCACTGAAGAGGAGCATAGTTCATTAACTGGTAATACTTGGTATGATGAAATGATGCATGAGGAGAGAGAGAGAGTAAATGGCATATTCTACATCTGCTCTCTCATTCCACACTTAGTAGGAACACCAAAATGTTCTTGCCCCAAGCAGCATCTTATGAGGAAGCAGGATGCCTAATGCACTGGTCTTATGCAAAGCCAGAAGTCTATTTCAAGGTAAAAAGGTAACAGTTCAGTGGGTGGATGCAGGGGAGCAGGTATTTGAAGACAATTTTGTGAAATTAACCACATTGATGGAAAAAAGGAAACTCAATACAACCTAATAGAATACATAACAGGTCCTGAAGAAGGAGAGTTACAAATAAGAGAACATAAAAGATTGCAGTGCACACCTGAAGAAGGGCAGAGTGTCCTCTGGTGTCATACAAGGCCACTGATAATAATAGAGGGAGCACTGTGGTACAGGGACAAATGGGAGGGGAGCATAATGCAAAGTCGTGCCGAGGGATTGATGGGTTTTGAACAAAACGTGGCAGCAAAAGTCAACAATAGTTGTCGAACAAAGAGCTTTATACGATTCCCTTTGTGTTTCAGGTCACGTGGGTCAATTTTCATGGGGACTAATTTGGGCTGCGCTGACGAGGGGAACAGCCGTAGTTATGGATTGTTGGTGGGCCTGCGGATCCAAAGCATACGCCCAGTGTCCGCCTGACTGGAGTGGTGTCTGCGCTCTCATAACTTTACACAGCCCTGCACTAGTGGTGCCTCGGAATAGCACTGCCATGAAGATTGCATTGCAGGGAAATACTGCACATCAAAATGAGCAGCAATAAATAATGAGAAGGAAACGAAAAAATAATTACTTCTCCAAGAAGAGTGCGGATAACCTGCTTCTATCCCAGATGAGTACCACATGTTCTCTACTGCTGCTACCCTTTTCACTTTGTTGTTGCTCCCAGGAGTACAGGCTTTGGCAAATTCAAAATGGGTGCAGTTAACCTGTTACTAGCTATTGTAGCCGACTAACTCAACAGCAAAAGAGTTGAATACAATCAAGGAAGAGATGAGGGCTTTGCGCTTGGTGGCCCTCCAAAATAGATCTATTTTGGATCTCCTGACAGCCATGGAAGGAGGTGTTTGTGCCAAGCTGGGGACAAGATGCTGCACCGCGATTCCTGACAGCGATGCCTCTAATGGAACTCTAGTGCAGCTATACAAGAGATACAGACACTCTTGGGAAAGATGACAAGCGAGGTTAATGGAGTGCAAGCAACAGACTGCTGCACAGAGCATTCACATGGGTACCCACCTGGCTTTCTGGATTGTATTGGATGACTGTCCCCGTGTTGGTGCTCATTCTCATCACCTTCTGTGTGACTAAGAACATTTTTAAAGTATATTTTAATGAGCAAAAAGGACATTTAATGTTACCCTTGAATGTTGACAAAAATAGTTTTGAAATTAAGAGCAGGAAGAAAATGATGGGGAAATTGAGGGGGAGGATCCTGATGGATGGGTTTTTACATGGCCTGCTGATGAGGATTACAAGGAATTCTGGATACAATATCTGAAGGATGGTTCAGGGTATGTATGGGTGGTAGAAGATTTGAATGATTTGGATGAGATTGGGGGAGACATGACCACACTGGAAACAATCTGGATACATAAAGATGAAGTTGCTCAAAAGGAATGAGAGGCCCAAAAAGATTTAGTTATTAATGAATGAATAAAAGGGTGGAATAATTCAATAATAATACGAGTTCAGTGCGGTATGAAGGAACGCACTTATCAGCTGCAAGAGTAGCACTGTAAAAGGGGAGGGGGCTTTTTTGATGTTATTGAAAACATTTTTTTAATTTGTTTTCATTGATAAACAATTTTTACAAAAGTTGAAAACATTGTCCTGTTTATCCAAAGGTTACATTCAATAAAAGATATAAGAAATGGTATTCAATCAACCATACGTTCTCTTAAGGTTAAGCCGTGTGTTCTCCTTTGTCTAAAAGAATTTTTGTCACAAACGAAACCGCAGCTCTCACTAGAGTGTTTTTTCCCCACTCATTAAAATTGCCCACCATTCCTCTGCACTCAGGGATGGAAATTGTGCGAGAAGCTGTCCAAATACTTCGGATCTCTCTTTGGTCCAACCTGGACAGTAGAGCAGAAGATGTTTCAAAGTTTTGACACGTTCGTGATCTTTGCAAAATCGACATGTGTTCACATCAACTTTGGCTCGTATTGCAATAATCTCATTTGTTTACTTGCACTGGGTTGTTTTTCAAATCCTTTTCAGTACTGTTAATGAGCTCCAGAATGACTGTTTCTTGTTGCCCAGTTCTCCAGCATTGCGGTAGGCACTCCACATAATTCTTGATTGAAAGATTACCGGCTGCGGGCCTAAAATAAGCTTACAGAACAATGCTTATCTGTTCCATTCCTCCACGGCTAGGAACAGAAGACCAAACTCTCTCCATATAATCTGGACCAGGGTTGAAGTGGGAACACCCAGCACTTTCTTCCAAAAGAGTCTCTCAAGCCAAGGCCATACCCTTTCAGGGATCGTCATCATTGCTTCTGCACCGTAAGTCAAGGAAGGGACTACTTTTGATTTATAAAAGTTCAGCACTGGTTGTATAGAGATGCGCCTGTATTTCTTGTTCAGGCCCATAGCCTGGCTAGCCAAGTTCTTTGCTTTATCTCGAAGATGATCGACCATCAGTGTTTCAACTGTACTGTTACTTAGTAAGACTCCCAAGTATTTAAACTACTTTACTTGCTCTATTTTAGTACGTCCCAAAAATCAATTCAGTTTTTGTGTTTTTTTTTTTGTTCTTTCGAAACACATGATTTTTGTTTTCTCTATGTTGATTTCCAGATCGTTCTCTTCAATGTATTTTTGCATGCTGTCCAGCCTGCGTTGGAGGCCCACCGGGGTCCGGTCTATTAAAACTAGGTTGTCAGCGTACAAAAGACGATTTAGCCAGACCTCCCCTATGGTCGGTGGGGGGGGAAGGATCTTATCGAGGGCTCAAAACGCTGAATGTCTGCCAGAAAAAAATCAAACCAGTTCGGTGCGAGTGGGCATCCTTGCTTTACGCTTCTAGCAGTGGGGATTTCACGTGATAGTAGGCCAAATTGGTTAAGTCACACTTGCATGGTGGCTTTAGAGTGAAGAGCCATCAAGGGTTCCAAAATGGAGTTTGGGCAGTTCAGCTCTCCCAGTTTCCCCCACAGGTGTTGTTGGTTAACTTTGTCGAAGGCTTGAACTAGGTCGACAAATGCCACGATGAACCTTGCTCTACCATCTTGCACCGTTCCATTCAAGATGCTCAGAAGAAGGATGTTTGCAGCCATTCCAATCTCTTTAATAATACCCATTTGAAAAGGGTAATTACAGTCCACCTCCTTGGTCTAGTCAGGATCCATAGACCTTCCCAATCACGTCTAGGGGGCCAATAGGTCTATAATTCCTTGGATTCTCTCTTTCTCCTTTCTTGAAGATTGGGACAACTGTTGACTTCCTCCAGGAAATGGGGATCAAGCAGGTTTGAGTGATTTGCTCCACTAGTTTGTGGATGAAGCGGGCCCATGATTCTGGATGTTCCTTCAGCATGGCGTTAGTCAGGCTATTAGGTCCAGGAGCCCGTGATGAGTTAAGTTTCCATAGTTTCTCTTGTTCCTGTTCTACACCATTAGGAATGTCCCATGATTCTGTCTTAGTCTCACAGGGAAGGGGCTCCAAGGCTGGCTTCATATTGAAAAGGTTAGTGAAATGGATCACCCAAACCTCTTCTTTAACATTGTTCTGTTGTGAGTGAATGTTTTGGTCTGCCATGGACTTGACTAGTGACCAGAAGTCTTTTGCCCCCCTTCCGCATATCACTTTTAACATGGTTTTCTGCATCGTTTTGGTACATTTGTGCTTTATCTGCAAATAACCAATTTTTATAAGTCTTAGTTGACATCTTTGCTTTTTTTATGTCATCAGGGTGTTCTGTCTTTTGCCGCTGTTCTTTCGTAGTTTTCTTAATGTTTTTCTTTTTTCCACAATTGAGCTGTCGTAGACATGAGGTCTTTTAGATATTCCGATCAAAGGACCTTCTTTGGTGGTGCGGTAACATTTAAGAAGAGGGCTGTATTCCACTTTTGATTCATCTTCATTAGTGTCATTGGACTTTTGTTTTTCAGTGAATTTTAAAGCCAACTTCTCAATTGCTCATTTAGTCATTTTCAAACAAGTACCCTTATTGCATATCGTTACTGATGACGTTATTCGCGGTCTTTCTGGTTGTATTGCGGCCATCCAACTTGTATACAGCAGGTTGTGATCGCTGTTTACCGTCTTTACTACTTCAAAAGAGGAAATGAGTGGCAGGAGGTTCCTTGATACAAAAACCTAATCAATCACTGCTGTCTGGTCCTCTCTTTCCCAGGTCGCCCTCGGTGGGTGTATCCCCAGCAATTAGACCATTTAGTATGTGCAGCTCAAGATAAGCCATAAGTGACAGCCGCAAAGTTCTTCTAGCCATGGAGGCAGGTCTTCCTGACACCCCCCACTATTGAAATTAAATTCTTAATAAACCTAATCCATAAACACTGGGGCACAGGTAAGTATAATCAAGCTTAGTGGCGGAACGAAACGCGGTAAATTGGCCTATAAAATCTTGCTTTTGAAGAAAACGTGTGTTAGCATTTTAGATGCGGCAAAGGCCGCTGTGGCTGGTGATTTAGTGCAGAGTCTGCGATCCCAGGCCAGCGCCGAGAGAAGTACACAGTGGTTGTTATTTTTTTGAAGTCACAGATTAGAGCTTGCAGGTTCCGCCAACGAAAAAGTGAAATATGACCATTTTATAATTCAAAATCATTCATGATATGCGATTTCCTAATGGAGCCGAAAAGTACCATAGCAGTTTCAAATCGCCCTGTAGAACATTTTCCATGAGAAAGGGGTTTGTGCAGCAGTATGTCTGTGGTTCAAGGCTCTGGTGGTGTCATGGTGGGCAGCCATTCTAATGGGAATCAGGTTGCGGCAACCAGGGCAGTTTATTTAAGTTCTGCTGGTCGCCTCAAACTTTTCAATGACTTAATTTTGTGATGTGGGAATTGGGGTTGGATTGTGACTTCACAAGCTGTAATTGAGGGCTTTGTGGGACGGTTTGTGGACCCAATAGTTAATCGCAATGTATGTTTTTCTATAAGGGTCCAAAGTGCGAGTCCAATCAGTTCTGTGTGGGGAGATTTGTTCATGTCGTATAAAAGTTCTTATTTTAGGGGCGTTACTTTGCACATTTTCATGCAGTTCTGTTCCGCTGTCTGTTTGAATTTGCTGTCCTAGCTGCGTCTGGGGCCCTTAATAAAACTGTGTTACTTCTTGCACCGGCGTACACTCCTTTTTGACTACTTTTGTAATTTTCTGGTGAGGTTTACGAGGTGGCCCCTGACACAAGTCCATCACTATTAGACCAGCGGACAAGATTCAAAACAAACTACTGTATGTTTCTAAATTCTCCTCACAGAACAATAGGATCAACAGATGCATCTTTAAACAAATCTTAACTAGCAATGACATAGTGAAACATTTGTTTAGCAAGCCTTTTAGCTTTTCTTACACTAGAGGATCTAATCTCAGTGACCGTTTGATCTAAAATGATATTGGATGTAGAAATAGGGTGAAAAGTAGAAGAGTAGTCACTTTCCCATGTTTACATTGTACAAACTAATTTTTTTCACTAAAGGAGATATTATCCACCATACTCGAATGGGCCAAAAGATCAAGCTGCAACATTTTGCAACATGTGACACATCTAACATCATCTACACCATCCAATGTCAATGCAGACTTTACTATGTTGGGCAAAACAGACGACCAGATAAACAGCGGTGGAACGAGCATAAATCCAACATCCGCACCTGTTTTGCTTTTGCTTGGTCATGTGAGGGGAACCCTTTTACTCACATTTCCCCGACCCCTGGCAAAACAAGTTCTTGGACTTGGACAGGCAAGAAATCACAGACTAATCGTTATAGTAAAAATGAAAATGGCTTGTTATTCATTCGGCATATATGAACTCAGTATTCATAAATTAACATATAATCAGGTATATAGAAATGTATATAAAAGTGGCATCAACTTTTAATAAGGATGTAGAAGACGCCTTCATCTTGGCCACTACGACACTGCTTAGTCCGAGAGCAGGTAGGCAAAGAGATCACTCGTACTAACGGGGTCTGAGGTGGAGCGTCCTCCCTCTCAGCGAGACTGGATCACCCGGGGTTCCAAGTTCTAACTAACATTACCACAGAATGCCCTCTTCTCTTTATGGGGGCTTGTCCCCATCCTTTTCAGTTGTGTCTACCATTGGCCGAAGAGCAGATCACAAGTGGAAGGGGCAGAGATTGGAAAAAAACAGTCGGTAGTAGAAAAACCCAGCGTACCCTCTCCTTGCATTCATTCCCAGTACCCCTTATCATGCACCTGCAGGACGCTCCGACTCCCTCCGATTATTCGTCCTTCAGTGGACAATACAACAACTATTCTCCAAAGCAAGTCCATTCGGCAGCAATATTTATGTAGTTATGTGACCTTGCTCTGCTTTCGCTATTGAAATGCTCATTTTATTTACGAGGCACGTGGAGACGCAGGCTTTTATTACTGTAATGGGAAATGAGTGCCCAAAAAGGCTGCACACTGACACCATGTTGTTTTTAGCTTGCCTTTCACACAAGCATTACACACCATCCCTTGGACAATCGACTACCATAACCCGTAGGGCGTGAAGGGGATACCCAAAATCGTCTGATCATTCTCCATAAATCAGGAATACATGAAGCACAGCAACCAAAACTAATTACTGCAACAGTAATACCAAACATCCAAATCAATGCAGAACGCAGTGCCTCAGGAATCCATGCAAATAGGTTTTCCCACCAATCGCTGTCCTGATCTTTTGTTACTTGGGCAACCAGATCCTTTATAGCTTTACAATGTTTTTCAATAGATCAGGAATGGTCCCCCAGGTCAAAACAATACATTCCTTCCATCGTTTTACACCCTAAATTACGCTTTAAAAACAAATAATCTATAGCTGCTCTGTTTTGTAAAATAACTTTCCTAAAGTTTCTATTGTCTAACAACAGTTCAGTTAATGCTTGTGAGGTCTCATTAAGCCCTTTAACCACCAGACGGGTTAATTTGATCATGGTTTTATATACCCCAGCCGCTAAGTCTCAAATTCCAATAATGGAAATGGCTAATGCTAACACTTCGTTTCAGAGAGCAATTGTACCTCAGAATTGCAGTCAGGTGATGGGGCAGGATAGGAAGCAGCATGTATAGAACATCCAATCGCAGGTTTGAAAGGATACATCATTAAACCAAGACGTGTTCAAGCACATGGGCCACCTGAAATATTAGCAGGAATGTATGAATAAGTGAGGTTCCCACAGGAAAATAACCATTTACATGGTTCAGGGGGCTAGCAGTGGAAACAGTAAAATTGCATACCATATCATTTGAAACGTCAACACAAACATTTATAGATCTTGTACACAATCGTTGCTCAAAATCAGTCTGTTTTCCGTTCGCATTATTCTTTAACTGCTGACACTTACCAATGTAGGACGGATCACAAGTCATTTGATAGCAGACTTCTGCAGGAGCTATGTCATGTGTCATGATACGGGTCATGTTTCCCCATTTGTGGATAGTGTCAGCACAGAATATACAGTATTCATACACTGAGAAAGAATTTTGGACATCCAAATGCTCAACCAAGGAATCATTATGCAAGACTCGACTAACTCTTTTAAAATCGGAGTAGGCGTTGGAATAGCCACAAGGCATGTTGAGATCAAATCTGCAGAGCTATGCACATCAGTCAAGCAGAAATGAGAAATGTTCAAAACCCGCTGGGCTAAATAGACCCACACATCCTCGGGCTGTCTGACAAGGGCTGAATAACTTGATGTGCAAAGGACGTTGAAATTCCTGAAGGGGGTAAAAACAAAGCATTATTTTGCTGCCCTCATCGTTTTCTCAATGCGCTGCGATAAACTGCAATAGACGCATCCTCTGGCATAACACTGGTAGGAGGTCTTCATCCAGATCCCCTTTTCCACTTGGAGAATAGAGACATCAGTCACGTCCCCCGACAAGTTCCCGGACCCTCCCGAATGGACTCCACCGTGCCGCACTCGGCATACTGAGGATCTAAAATGTCAGAATTCAAAAACAAGATATCACTGGAGTACATCACTCACACAAATAACATTTGTCAGCGGGGATATGGGCCCATTTTCTTTTCCCTGGCTCCATTACAAGAACCAATTGATCTTCCCCAGCTACAATCACATCCGCCGGAACTTGGCGGACCAGTAGGTTTCTCGACCCATACTTTGGCACCTGGGACCATTGCATTAGAGGAGACAAAGCCCTTGTCCCCACGAATTGTTAATACTGTGGGTGGCTCTCCTTTCTTAACCATGGATAGCTTTACAGGTACTAGTATTAATTGGGCCACTCAATCTCCTTTATGTATCGGCAGCATATTCTCACCACTGTTGATGAGAATAACTTTAATTAAACCTTGGTAGTCAGCATCCACAATCCCTCCCAACACTTGAATGCCTTTTAGGGCTAAACCTGATCTCAGCAATTAATCCCATATGTGCAGATGGAATTTGTACTCCAATTCATGTATCAATTATAGCAATACCTCTTGGTTCAAGCCAAATTTCTTCCCTTGAATGCAAATCCACCCAGCAGACTCACGAGTGGCACGATAAGGGGCCAGTGCACCAGGGGATATTTCCCAATGCAACAGAGTTTCCATAGCTCGATTTGGTTTGATTTGTAAGGCTGGAGTTAACATACACATTAATGGAGTTTCACCGTTTGCAATGGGACGTTATTTAAAATTTGAACAACTTCTAATATACGTTCCCGCCAACCTTTCAAAGTACCATCACCTGTTTCGCGCAATTGTTCTTTCAACAATCCATTAATTCTCTCAACCTAGAAGCTTCCGTGTGATAAGGGACATGAAAAATCCATTCAATTCCTTTTTCTTGACAGTAATCTAGGACCACTTTCCCTTTAAAGTGGGACCCGTTGTCACTTTGAATTTGCAAAGGGATACCATAGTATACAGCCACCTGGTCCAATAATTTAATCATATTCAATTGGGTAGCTCTTTTACATGGCAAAACCATTAGGTAACCAGAATATCTGTCCACAATAGTGCACGCATATTGACATACTCTACTGGTGAGCATCAGACCGATATAATCGATCTACAAAATCTGTCCAGGCAATTTACCTCGCTTTAATGTACCATGAATTATGTGTGTAATCGCTCGATGTTTCTGGCGTTGACACAATGGACATTGTAAGATTATCGTTTTCACAATTTCTAACGGAATGCTAATTCCCCAGTCTTGTGCCCACTTGATAGTAATCTTCTCTCCGAGATGTCCACTCTTCTGGTGGACCCATTTTGCAATTCCCTCCAAATCCTCCTCCTCAGCCCTTGCGTCCATGACCGCAACTTTTGCATGTTATTATGCAACAGAATTGAGCCACCGTTCTAATGAGTCTGTTGCACAATGTGCATCTACGTGATATACAGTTACAGTAGTCTTGCCACAATTATCTCCTCACACTTCTTTTGCATGAATTTTCCATCCATTCTTTTTCCAAGTCGGCAGCCATACTACCAACCCGGACCACAAATCCGTATAAATATAACAACCAGGCGCTTCTTCCTTCAATGCCTGATACATGGCATATAATTCTGAGAACTGGCTACTCTTCCCTTTCCTTGAGGTGGGGATTGTATGCCACTGCTTTCCAGTGTTTGTTTGTTTATTGAATTTATAAAGCGCACCAGACCCGGGAGTAACAGGGCGCGGCAGGTTTATGCAAGGCTTACAAGGTTACATAGTGTATAAAGTACAACATACAGGTAGTCAACATTTCACAATAGATATAACAATATACAAATAGTCATATTTCACAACAAAGACAGGGTTATTTACATCATAGTGTACAAACGCCTGCAGAAATTTACAATCTTAAGAGGCAGACAATGCTGGAATGCAATAGTGTCAGAGGAGGCTAGTTATCGATCAGATTGAGGTAGGTAATGAGGTTCTTTCTGAAATGTGGGTAGGGTAGGTCAGCTCTCAGCTCGTGTGGCAGGGAGTTCCAGAGTTTAGCGGCCTTCACAGGGAAACTGTTGCCGCCGATCTTGGAGGATTTGAATCTGTGTACTAGTAGGCAGTTAGTATTAATGGTTCTAGTAGGTCTCCTGGAAGTTCTTCTAGATAATTTGTCAGTTAAGTAGCTAGGTGCAGCATTGTGCAATGCTTTATGAGTCAGGGAGGCGATTTTTAATTGTATTTTGTTATGGGTGGATAACCACTTGTATTGGCGTCTGATTGCGGTCATATGCACTCTTTTGTTGATGCCCAGTGCAGCTCTGAGGGCGTTGTTTTGTAGTATTTGGAGTTTTTGGATACTGGCTTTATTGGCACTACTGTAGAGCGCATTCCAGTAATCTAATCTTGAGAGGATTAATGCTCTAGCCAATATGATACAGCTGTCATTGGAGAGGAAGGGCCTACCTGCTCTAATAAGCTTGCATGTGTAAGCTGTCATGGATGCCAGAGAATTCAGTTGTCTATTGAAGGACATCGTGGCATCCAGGTAGAAACCAAGGGTTTTTACCTCCTTAGAGACTATGGTATTGTTGCCATCAATGATGAAAGAGGCGTATTCCTGACCTAGTTTATAGATATTGGAAGGGGTATCGAGGATTATAAGCTCTGTCTTGTCATCATTCAGGCATAAACCGTGAGTGGCCATCCATGCCTGAATGATGAGGTAGATTCTGTTCACCAACGCCAAGTCCCTACCATGATCCCCAGAAAGTGGGAGGAGAATCTGAGTGTCATCTGCGTAATTAGTGTAGGTGACACCCAGAAGATCTAAATCATTGAACAATGGTTTGGTGAATATGTTGTACAGAGTTGGAGACACGCAGGAGCCCTGGGGGACCCCGCACACGATTGGGGTAGGATCAGCAGCTGCTGAGGGAGAGAATACTCTGATGGTTCTGTCGCTCAGGAATGATTCTATCCACTTGACAGCGCCCATGGAGAAATGGGCTGCTGTATCTAGATGCCTACAGAGGACCTTGTGGTCCACCAGATCAAATGCAGCTGAGATATCAAGTAGCAGCAGTAGTGCTGTCTTCCCTTTATCTCTCAGCTCATCGATTTGAGTCTTCAGATCTATCGGTGCGGTTTCCTGTAGTCGGAATCCTGATTGTCTGACCCGTAGGAGTTTATGCAGTTCGAGGTATTTTTGGATCTGCAGGTAAGCCACTTTATCCAGAATTTTGAGTAAAAATGGTACTGTTGTAATGGGGCGGTAGTTGGTGGCGATAAGTGGGTCTAAAGTTTGCTTCTTCAGAAGAGGGAGAGCCCAGGATTGTTTGAGATTGGCTAGGACGGTGCCAGAGGGAAAAGAGGCGTTGATCAGTTTGGAGATGAAAGGGCAGAGGTCTCTTGCTACCTCTTTTATGATGTATGCTGGGCAGACATCTCCTTTACAATTGGACGGTTTGAGTGCGAGGATGGTCTTTTCCACTTCGAGGATGGAGGTTTTGGTGAAACAGAATGTGTTATTTGGAGCAGAAATGTTTTTATTCGGTGGGGAAGAGTGAGTAGGTTGAGGTAAGTCAGGGAATCTTTCTTGTTCTTTTTTTGGTTTGAAGAGTATTTATTTTATTAGTTAGGGCTTGTTGTATCTCTGAACACCAATTCTTGTTTTTGATGCAGATATCGGGTGTGGAGATAGGGGCCTCTAGTTCTCTTAGTATTGTGAATAATTCTTTCATACTAGAGTTAGAATTGGCAATACGTTCATTATATGAGTTTCGTTTTGCCTGGCAGATTTCTTTTTTGTAGTGTGATGCCGTGGATGCTAGCTTCTTTTTGTTCTTATTGGAAGGGGACCATAGTGTAGTCTCCTGAGGACTGGTGGTTGGAGGGGGCAAGGCTGCTGGGCGTGAACGCCATGATAGGAAGGTTGAGTGGGAAGGATCTATTCGCATCTATGAGGGTTCCGTTAGGATGGACTACTAAGCTGATGATCAGTTGTAGGGTGATTAGTAGCATGAGTATGTAGAAGATGCTATGACCTGGCATATTTAGCAGTGAGCCGTATGTTGTAATAGACAAATTCGATTTGTGGTTAAGTGGGCCTAAGAGCACAGTGTACTGGTGAGCAGGAGGCTCTCCAACATAGGCAATTCACAATAGGCAGATTCGGCTTATGGCTAAGTGGGCCTAAAAGCACAGTGTACAGGTGAGCAGGAGGCTCTAAAACATGGGCGTTCACAATATGCAAGAGCAATATAACTGGGCATGCCTGGGGCGATAACTATAAGTGGACGAGGTCCCAAGGTGCATCACAAATTACACTGTGTGGAGACAAATGTGCTATAGGATATGACGCATATCACTTAGACTCAGGCAGTTGTGGCAGTGAGTATTTATAGCCGATTACTGTGGGGGCAATGTGAGGGGAGGTGTGGCTATCAAATATGCAGACTGGACTAGAGCCAATCTTTACAGGCCCTTATACTAAGTATGCAAGATGGCCTATGCAGCCATAATAGGCCGTTATGAGGGAGCCAATACTTCCCATAGTAATAACTTACAACGTACTTGGAGCAATGCATACTGATACAATATGTTAGAGCAAGATCCATACCTCAGGCATATTAAGTTCGGAGTAGGGCGCATCCTTCCGCTCCATGACGCGAACAGGGGCAATCAGGGTATGTAGGCCTTATGGTGGCCTTGGGTTGGCCGCCGGCTCTTCTGCCTGCTGGCGGATGTTGTTGCTTAAATAAAAGCAAGCACACACGTTGCCTAGCAACTGTGGGGACGCTCAGATTCGCTTTGAGGCCGCATTGTGCACGACATTTTGTTTTTGCTGATGTCGTCGGTGCGTGCGGTCCTGAGGGGCTGCGAAGGCTGATTCCTGGCCCGGTCTGCACCATAGAGGCTGCAGGGTGATGCCCATGCAGGGCAAGGGCAAGATCACTCGGGATCTCAAAAATGATGAGCGGAGCGCCGCCGCGTTTCAGGGGCTGGTGGTGTATGACTGCGGGTCCTGGTCACGTCTTCCTGGTCGCGTCTTCCTGGGCTGCAGTGGGGGGCTCCTGCCCTGACCACGCCGAGTGGAGGAGTGGGGGACAAACAGGGTATGTAGTGTAGTGTCTTTCAATTCCCACATATTTGGCTGCACCATCAGTAAACCATGCTTGCTCGACTTGTTCACCCAATAATTCTCCAAATGGGATACCCTGTTTAACTGGAGCCTCATCAATAATCATCTCTCCCTCTGGCTGAAGGTCTATTAGAGGAACTCCCTACCACTTGCTTATGTAATTTTGTCACGCCACGATCTTGAATGTACCATTTGCATTTTATGATACTAGCCACTTGTGCATGAGTGTGTCTTAGGGGAGCTCAGTACCCATTGCATAATTGGTATTTCAGGTCAGTTCGGTACATCATGACCCACTGTCATTTGTTTCCGCATCTAGGAGTGCCCAGTAACATGCTAGTAACTGTTTTTTAAAGGGAGTATATCTGTCACCCGCATCGGGTAACTTTCTACTCCAGAATCACAAAGGCACCCATTTCCTGTCCTGTTTCTGCCAGAAGCTCCAGTTGGCAGAGGCATCTTGCACGGACACGTTTAATTCCACCTCCCCATCTCTCACTGGCCATAAATCAAGCACCTTTTGAATGGTATCCTTGGCCAGTTGGAACGCTGTCTCCTGTTATTCACCCCATTCTAAATAAAAAAATGTATGCGTCACTTTGTAAAGAGGCGCCAAAATCTGCCCCAAATGCGGTATGTGCTGTCTCCAGAATCCAAACAGTCCAATGAACTGTTGCGCTTGTTTCTTGGGCCTTGGGAAACTCCAGGATTTTTTGTTTCGCTTTCAGAACCATCTCACGGTGCCCATTATGCCATTGTATACCTAGAAAAACCACTGTCTCTGCTGGACCCTGGGTTTTAGCATCATTAATCTCCCATCCCTCCTTGAGCAATCCTTCCCTAATGAGATCCAAGTGCACTTGCACACTTTGCTCATTTTTGCCTGGAATCAATATGTAATCAATGTGTAATGCACAATTTGTACATCCGGTTTGTATGGAATTGTGTCTAAATGTTCCGCCACCAGCCGGTGACAGATTGTTGGACTATGCATGTAGCCCGTAGGCAAACGTTGAAACGTATACTGCCTCCCACTCCACGAAAATGCAAACTGCTCATGGCATTCATCTGTGATTGGTACGGTGAAGAAGGCATTAGCCAAATCTAGCACCGCGTACCAAGTTCCCTCGAATTTTTTTATATTTTCACCCAAGGTTACTGCATTCGGCACTGCCGGTACTAACAGAGGAGTGTATTTATTCAACTCGTGATAATCCACTGTCATTCTGTATGTACCATCTGTTTTTTTAATAGGCCCGATCGGATTGTTCCAAGCCGTGATTACTGAACGCAACACACCTGCTTCCACATACCCTTTGATGGTTTCTGAAATTTCTTTCTGCCCCCGGGGATTCGATATTGTTTCATGGACACTCTTTTTGTGGCTTTCGGACCCTGCACCGGGGGCATTTTCAATTGTCCAACAACTACGGAGTACAAGTGAATGCACATACTCCAAACTGGTAAATTTTACCCCTAATCCTAGGGTCAATCCTTCCAAAATATTAAATCCAATGATATATTCAGTAAGTATGTCTTTTTAACAGACCAATTTTCATGTCGATTTCCATTTGGACTGCTGAGGTTTCTTTGCCTCCCAATCCCGTAATCATAAAACGTCTTCTCTTAAATCTGGAGGGGTTTCCATGTATTAATGAGGCCTCCACCCTGGTATCAATTAAGGCTCTTACCTCCTGTGTATTTCCCGAATGCCAAAATAATTTCACGTTCACATGAGGCCGTCTGTCCACCTTAACATGAGCTGTTGTTACCAGAGTTTGACCCTCATCCTATTCGTATTTAGAGTGCTTGTGTCCAGTTTCCCTTTCCACCATCGCACTCACCATCTTTCTTAAGTATACATAAATAGGGTGGGAAGGCACAGATTTGTCGGAAGACTCTTCGTCTCCCCTCTCTGGAGACGGTCCAAAAGGATCCTTCTCTTTTTTTGGCTTATGTACTTCCTGACGTTTTACCTGTTTGTAATGCTCCTTCCCATCTAAGCCCTGTTTCTTATACAATAAGTAAATTTCCTGTGTCTCAATCCCATCAATATATTCCCGTGGCACACCATCCTTTAATAAAGCTAGAAACATGTCCTTTCTAGACATGCGAGAATCTCGGCTGTCAAACCTCTTCCCAGGAGTGCGTCTTTCACTTCGCCCCTCCCTCTGCCTCTCTCTGGGACGTTCGCCTGGTCTTTCCCATTCTCCAGCATGGGGTCTGGCATTGATTCACATGCTCATGAATATTCCCCGTCGTCAGGCTGGGAATCCTCGGTAAAGAAAAAATCAGTATCAGTTTTGTTTCTTATCTGTCTTTCTTAGTAGTAACCAATCACTGATCTATGGGTCATACTGCCCCCAGCCAATGACTGCCCTCTCCCTAAACCCCGCCTCTGGCAGCCATCCTCAGATTTTTACCACACGCTCAAGTGTTGGGAGTCCTCGTGTTTAGGTCTCGAGTTTTTTACTGTGTTTTCACGTTTTTTCAGGAGATTTTCTAATTTTTTCGGTTTAATCGAGCCTCAAGCTCCACCGTTTCTACATCCGATAACGGGGACCCGTTTCGGAATTCTTCTACGCCCTTCAAGGGTGAAGTTTTCGTCGAGTTTACACTTCTTGGAGGATTCCGGAAGATCTGCGGCCTACCTCAAGGGACATGGCCCAAGACAAGGGAAGCTCGACGCCCCGATCCAAGTTGTTCAGGAACTGCCCTGGATGCGGATTATATAACGTTTTCAATGAGGACGAGCATTCGCGATGTCTCTACTACCTTCATGAGGACAAGACGCACGTGGAGAAAGACTGTGCATTCTGCAAGAACCTTTCGGAACGGACCAAACCAGATCGTCGTTCCCGCCTCGCCACCTGGCTGGAAAAGGGCACAGCAGATGAGAAGGCGAAAAAGAAGTCTGAGCGGGCTTCTAAGTCCTGTGAGGGCGCCCCGGCGACGGATCCCAACAGAAGGCCAAGCACTGCGAGTCCGCGGGCACCGGGAGCACCGAAAGGTCGGGCTCTTCGGTTGCCAGGCAGGGCGCTACTTCCCTGGCACGTTCGACCACGAGCCATCGCTCTGGTTCGGGGAAGAGGAAGTCCGAGAACCCGGGTAGGCCGCTGGAGTGGACCCGGTCGATCTCGAAGGGGGAGCGAGGCGCTGACCCTCCCCTCAAGGCGAAGGCCCAGGACGCACCTAAGGTGGTGAGGGCTTTGATCCACCCGGCTAAGGCCTCTACCAAAGTGGTTGCTGTGACCCTGGCGGAGCCGGCTGAGACTACGCCAGTGGAAACGGCCTCTGGGCCCAGAGTATCCCTGCCACTGTGGAGGGAATCCTCTTTCCAGCCCTTCGCTAAGACCCCCGTGAAGTCCCCGGCTGAAAAAGAGGGGGGGGGCGGTGGCCATTACAGACTCGGAATCAGCCTCTGAGGAGGAACTGGTGGAAACCGAGAAGGGCCTCAACGAGAGGTCCATAGGCCTCAACGAGAGGTTCATAGGCCTCAACGAGAGGTTCGAGAAGGTTCGATCCCAGGGGACGGTTCCCGCTGACGTGATGGAAGATAGCGATGATGACGACGAACAGGGCCCAGTGGAGCGGCCATCCCGTCCGTCGCAGCCATTGCCCGAGCCCCAGGATAGCTCGGCGGCCATTTTGTTGGCAATCCAATCCTTATGTACCGAGATAAGGACGAGATTACCACGCACCCCGACGGAGGAGCCAGAACCAGGCCCGTCAGGAAGTCCTCCGAACAAGCGGAGGAGAGACCACCCCGCTCCGCCCTTCGTGCCTGCGAGATCGGTGGACCCCTCATCCCCCTCGCCGGACCCTAGAGAGGATACAGCGACGGATACAGCGACGGGGACGGACGATGACGGCGGCGATGACACAGCGGACATCCCGTCGTCTCCCCCCGCGGGCGTCTCCAGCCGACAAGGTTGGCTCTTTCCACGCCATGATAACCAGGGCATCCCCGAGCTCTTCCAGCTCTGCCCTGAAGAACAGAAAAAGGAGGGGTTTCTGTACCAACGACGAGAGGCCAAGAGGAAGACGGTCCTCGTGGTGCCTTTACTCGACATCTGGGACGAGGGGGTTGCTGTCCTCAAGAACCCTTCCACGACACCCTCTAAGAAGGACAGGTACGAGAAGAAGTACTGAGTCCCCGATGCCGCCCCCTTGTGCCTCAGGGCCCAGCCCACGCCAGACTCGGTCGTCTCGGCAGCAGCTAAGAAGAAGGCAGCGGGCACGGCGGCTTCAACTTCCACTTCCCCGCCGGACAGCAAGGGCAAGAAGTTGGACTCTATGGGACGACGAGTCATCTCGTCAGCGGCGACGACGATTAAGGCAGCCAATGCCTTAGCGATCGTGGCCTGCTACGACAGGGAGCTCTGGTTCAAGATAGCTCCCCTGCTAGATTTCCTGCCTGATGACAAAAGGGCAGAGGCCCTAGAAATTCTGCAGGAAGGCGAGGTGGCGTCGGATCACGCCATAACGGTGGCAACGGACATTGCCGATACCGGATTTCACCAACTGGGCAACAGAGTTTGCCTCCGACGACGAGGATGGCTCAAGGCGACAGACTTTCGCCAGGACGTTCAGACCAGAGTGTTGGACATGCCGTTCGACGGCAACAACCTTTTTGGTAAGGCGGTGGACGAGTCTCTACAGGCCATCAAGACCGGCTCAGAGACGGCCCGGGCCCTTGGGGTGCTTCAACAGCGATGGCCCTTTCGGAGCTCCGGAGGCAGACAGGGTGCTTCCAAAGGATCCAGCGGTGGCTCCTCCACTTACCGCCAGGCGGCCCGCTCCTCTTCCCAGGAGGCCTACAGAGGTTGCAGCAAGCAAGAGGGATCCCGCCATCGTCGCCAAGGAGGCCAAGGCGGCAAGGCCGCCTCCAAGCAAGACTGACCCGGCCGTGTCGTTGGGCCCCCACCGAAGCACCACGGTGGGAGGCTGGCTGACGAAGTTCGTCGGCGTGTGGGAGTCCATCTCCACTGACCGTTGGGTGCTGGACACCCTGGCCAACGGGCACTCGTTGGAATTCCAAAAGAAGTGCCCTCGCATTCCTCCCGTGGCCAGGAAGGAGAATCACGTCGCTCAACTGCTGTTGGAGGTAAGGGCGATGCTCAAGAAAGGTGCCATCGAGCTCGTCCCCAGGAGGCTCCGGGATGTACTCCAGGTACTTCCTCGTCAGAAAGAAGACAGGCGGTTGGTGCCCCATCCTGGACCTGCGTCGGTTAAACAAATACATCAAGGCGCAGAAATTCAGGGTGGTCACCCTCCAGCACGTGCTGGGACAGCTGGAGGAAGGCGACTTCCTATCGTCGTTTGACCTGGAGGATGCTTACTTCCACATCCCCATTCTAAAAAGGCACAGGAAGTTCCTCAGGTTCGTGGTTCGGGGACGCCACTACCAATTCAGAGCCCTACCGTTCGGATTAAAGTCGGCACCCAGGGTTTTCACCAAGTGCCTGGCACCAGTGGCAGGGGATCCACGTCTACCCCTACCTGGACGACTGGCTAATCCGGGCAAGGACAAGGGAACTCGCCGTCGAACATACGGCGAGGACCGTCGGGTTACTCACGGAGCTGGAGTTCACCATCAACTACCCCAAATCCCACCTGGTTCCATCGCAAGTAGCACTGTTTCTGGGAGCGAAGCTCAATACAGTGGGGCAATTGGCCTCCCCTTCAGAGGAGAGGACCAGGACCATCCTGGGCAAGGTGCGGCACCTGTTGGCCACGGACGTGGTCAGGGTGAGGTCCATCAAGTCCCTTCTCGGGATGATGTCCTCATCCATCTACCTTGTACCCCTTTGCAGACTTTGGATGCATCCGCTAAAGGAGTTCCTCGACGCCCGCTGGTTTCAGGTGACAGGCTGCTTCGAGGACAGGATCCCTCTCGACGAGGAGTTCCGTCGGGCGATCCTGTGGTGGGGCGCCCAGACTCACCTCACTACAGGCACGCACTTTCAAACCCCGGCGCTTCAGGAGACGGTGACGACGGCGCCTCTCTGGAGGGTTGGGGGGCCCACACCGGAGATCTCCACGCAAGAGGCCTTTGGCTCCCGGAGGATAGGTCCCTCCACATCAACATCCTGGAGCTCCGAGCAATGTTCTGGGCGTTCAAGTCATTCCTTCCGTCTCTCAAGGACAAAGTGGTGAGGATCTTCACCGACAACACCACCACGATGTTGTACATACGGAAGCAGGGGGGCACCAGATCCCCAGCCCTATCCAAGTAGGCCCAGGATCTGTGGCACTGGGCCATCGCCCAGGGGATGGTTCTGGTTCCCTTCCACTTGGCAGGAATAAAAAAACACCATCGCCGACTCACTCAGCAGGGAGCTGCGCTCGTGCCACGAGTGGAAACTGTGACAGGATCAAGTGGATCGGCTCTTCCAACGATGGGGCAAACCCCACTTCGACCTGTTCGCGACTGCGACAAACTCCAAGTGCCAGAGGTTCGCCAGCAGGTTCCCACACCTTGGGCGATGCTTTCTCGTTCCCCTGGGACGGCCTGTTTCTATACGTGTTGCCGTTGCTGCTCCGCCTCATCAACCAGCTCAAGAGGTCCTGGTGAAGGATGATCCTCGTCGCACCGGCGTGGCCGAGGCAGATCTGGTTCCCGGACCTTCTGGACTTGTCAACCTCCCCACCAGTCAAGCTGCCGGCGGACGCGGATCTTCTCTCCAGGGAAGACGGTGCCATTCTCCATCACGACCCACAGTCGCTGAACTTGCAGGCCTGGCTCCTGCGGCACTAGAGTTTGGAGGGTACGATATACCGGCTGATTGCAGAGAGGTTCTTGCAAAAGCCAGGGCGTCCTCAACTCTCAAGTGTTACGGTCACAAATGGAAGAGGTTCTCTGTCTGGGGCCGTGCACAGAAGATTAACCTCTGCGGATTACGGCCCTCAAGTACTGCCGTACCTACTGTCGCTGGCCAAAGCTGGACTGGCTCATGCCTCCATCAAAATACATCTGGCTGCAATCTCCCAATATACCAGGACTACGGGACGGGCGTCCTTGTGGTCTCATCACCGGGTGAAGGAATTCATGAAGGGACTATTCCGATCATTCCCGCCGGTGAAGGCTCCTGCCCCGGCGTGGCAGCTTAATGTGGTGCTGACCAGGTTCATGGGGGCCCCATTCGAGCCTATGCATTCGGCGCCTTTGAAGTTCCTGTCATGGAAGACAGTTTTCCTCGTGGCCATCACCTCCGCACGACGAGTGGGAGAGATCCAGGCCCTATCTTGCAAGCCCCCATACTTGACTTTTCATGACACGAGTGTGGTGCTGAGGACGCACCCCTCCTTTATGCCCAAGGTGCCGTCGGACTTCCAGCTCAACAAGTCCTTGGTGTTACCAGTTTTCTTCCCGTCGCCTTCATCGCCGGCCGAGAGGACTTTGCACTCGCTGGATGTAGCTAGAGCGCTGAAGTTCTACGTGGACCGCACGAAGAGTTTTCGGAAGACGTCACAACTGTTTGTGAACTTTGGGTCTGTGAATCAAGGGAAGGCTCTCTCGAAGACTTCCATTTCCAGATGGCTCTCCGGCTGCATCACGCACTGTCACCGGTTGGCAAACCGACCGCTGCCCGGCCGTTGAAGAGCCCATTCGACCAGAGCGATCGCTGCTACCACAGCGTTCCTGTCTGGTGTGCCCCTGCTAAACATCTGCAGGGCTGCTATGTGGAGGTCGACACACACCTTCACAAGATTCTACTGTGTCGATCGGGACTCCAGGGAGGAGTCCAAGGTCGGCCAAGCAGTGCTGCGCAACCTGTTCGCCTAAGGTGAGCCTGGTGAGGAGGTAAGAATTGCTTAATGTTGAGTTTTGGATGTAATGCTTAATGTTGAGCCTTTGCCACCTCCCGTGGTTGTGCATGTGTATACTGCTATGTATTCTTTATTCATGAGCATGTGAATCCATGCCAGACCCCATGCTGGAGAAGGAACAAGTTACTTACCTGTAACTGTTGTTCTCCAGCATGGGTCTGGCATGGATTCACATGCGAACCCTCCCACCTACCCCTCTGCGGCTCTTCACTTGGTCATACTGCCACTTGACGTGCTACCAAATCTGAGGATGGCTGCCAGAGGCGGGGCTTAGGGAGAGGGCAGTCATTGGCTGGGGGCAGTATGACCCAGAGATCAGTGATTGGTTACTACTAAGAAAGACAGATCAGAAACGAAACTGATACTGATTTTTTTCTGTACCAAGGATTCCCAGCCTGACGACGGGGAATATTCATGAGCATGTGAATCCATGCCAGACCCATGCTGGAGAACAAAAGTTACAGGTAAGTAACTTGTTCCTTCTCCTAGATCTGCCAATTGTCTAATGGCATCCACCACTTCATCAGTTATTTTGCCAGTCATTCCTACCAATAGTGTCATCATGACGTTTTTATATGCCGGAGGGGCAGTTTGAATAAGGACATTTCTAGCAGAAATGGATAGGTTTACCAACCCCATATGCTCGGGAGTTTCCATATGAATGGCCTCCTTCATTGCATGTTCCCTAACTCTTTGAATAGCTTCTTTCAACGTGTACCATTTTTTTATCATCTGTCGGCCAATCCGACGTAATCGGGTACTTGTGGTTACATCCCTGGGCAGCTAACTGTAAAAGAGACATTGTCCCTCGTCACCATTAGCCTCCCGAGGAGGGCCTGCATGTAGGGTCTCCTGTATTTGGACTTCTTGCGTTAAAGGCAAAAACCTAGCGGAATCTGTCGCATCTATTGAGAGACTCGCCGTGCCTGCATTCGAAAGTCTAACCATCCAGGCTAGCAGAAAATCACCACCCCTCTATTTCAAACGATTAACTATCTCCCTAACCTCCTGCTGTGAAAATCCTCCAGTGCGGTCATATCCACCACACCTCCTCCCCGATTCATTGGATGACGACCATCTTTCTGTGTACTACAGGTTTAACAGTTACCTCCTTACGAGACGGTTCCGGCTTGGAGACCACTATCAGTAGTAGTACTATCGAATACCTCACCATCCCACTGATCGGGGTCCCAATCCGCACCTGCAGAAGCAATCGCAGTTGCCACCTTTCGAGAATTAACCCTTCCTCGTCTTTTCCGATATTTTTAGCGAGCACACCTCACCGCAGCTCGCTCAGCTACCGCTTGGTATTTGTCTGTTTTATCATGATACAATTTCATTTGGAGCTGCTGCATTAACGCAATTTGTTTTTACGCAGCTAATTCAGGAGTGGAAGTTGATGGTGCAGTAGAAGAAGTACTTCTACATCCTGAGAAAGGCAGGGCAGTCAGGTGGAAAGTTCGAGTGTGGTGACACATGGGGAGGTAGTGTTGAAGGAGTACTGACCTGGGTGGCCACAAGTAAGTGTACCACGCTCAGTGCACTGCACATGGTAACCCCAAGCCTTTGGCATTCTGCCAACCATGGTAAAGAACCACCACACCCTGGACTCTCTCCGACCACTAGATGTAGAAGGTACCTCATCTGCTGCCTCATCATCCTCCTTTTCCTTTCTGCAGCTCATCTGCTGCAGTGCCCCTGTTCCCATCTCTAGGTTTTCAGGTGGTGGTGGTGGCCCCAGTGGGGGAGTTTGAGGGATGGCCATGACTGATGCCATTCTTCAAGAAAAGGTGCAGGTCTCCCAGAGTGGCTCCTCGCCTCCCCTTTCCTCTGCTCTGCCAGATTGTGAATTAGTATAAGAAATGGGTGGGTCCCCTTGGAGGAACTGTCTGTGGTCTTTTGTAGTGTCTCCGGATTTTGGAGGCCAAGAAGGATGTTAAAAGGTTTTTAAAGTTTAGAGAAGAACAAAGAATGTTAATAGCATTTGTGGAAGGGTAACGTTTCAACTTGAGAGTTGGCAGGGTGGGCGCAAAACTGTCTGAAAAGCACGGACATCGGCTGTGGACACAATGCCAACCCTGACATTATCAAGTGCGGCGTTCCGCAAGGCTCCTGCATCTCGCCCACCCTCTACAACCTCTTCATGAAGCCATTATTCAAGTATCTGAATGAGCTGGGTATATCGTACACCAACTATGCGGATGACACGCAAGTGCTCATCCCCCTCACCGGCGACTATGACACTGACTTGGAGCAACTAAACTCCATCTACTCCAAAATTCAAACATGGATGGCAGACAATTGGCTTTGCCTCAACGGGGAACTGCCTCTCATCGGGGCCCCGGCAACCCTAAAGAAACTAGACAAAAAATACAATTCCTTCTCCATTGACAACACGCCTATCCCGATGCTGCAGGCAGTGAAAACACTAGGGGTTTACCTAGACTCGAATCTCACCAGGAACAGACAAGTTAATGCAATTGCATCAGCAGCCTCAGACCATGCCAAATTGATCAATGTGGCCAGACCCTTCCTGTCCAAAGCCAACTGCCTCACTATAGCTAGTGCTATAATTAGATCAAGGCTAGATTGCTGCAATGCCCTCCTGACTGGCACCTCATGCAAAAACATCAAGAAACTTCAGACCATACAAAATAACGCCCTCCGTGCGGCCACTAGCATATCAAAAAGGGATCACATCTCTGCCACCAGGAAACAAGTCTACTGGCTTCCCATCAAGGAACGCATCAAATTCTCACCATCTCGCGCAAATTCCTGAAAAACAAAGCACCCCTGTATCTTGCCCAGAGATTTACTAAGCACATCTCTGACAGGCCTACTTGAATGGCCTACTCTAATATGGTCACTGTTCCCAAAATCTTCACGTCTCGCGCAGGTGGCTCAAGCTTCCGCCTCATCGCTGCCGCTCAATGGAACTCCCTGCCCACAAACATTACGAGCATTGAGTCACACACAGTTTTCAGGAAGGCCATCAAAACCTGGCTTTTTGTTTAAACGGCCCCTGCTGTGGTCAGCCACCTGGCCATCTCAATTGGAGTGATTGTGTTGCTACATTTCTTGTATGATGTTCGCTATTGTGTTCATTTGTAACTGTTCTCATGCTCACTATGTCATGTTTGCTCCCTGTAACCCTTGAGCGATCCTCCATGAAACTGTAACTAAGTCACTTGATGGCAACAGCGCCTCCATGCCTTTGGCCTGCAGCGTGCTTTTCAAATTAAAAAAATAAAAATAAATAAAAATGTGTCATCACGCTGCACAATCATGTCATGTCATTTGCGGCTGTCCGTGGCCGCCTCACAGCATTTGTGAACATTAGCATACCTGCCTGACATCACCCTGGTGCGTGCCGATGGCCGTGCCCTGACATCCGCAAACTATTTAAAAGTGTGTCACGTTGTTGCAAACATGTTCATTGTTTGCGAACGTTCGAGCAACCCGGTGATGTCATTCGGGGGCTTGATGGAGACTGCACCCTGACATTCGAACTAAGTAAAAGTGCATCATTGTCGCTGTGGACACAGCGGTCTATTGGTGAACATCGGCACACCGTGTGAATGCGTTGGTAATGCAATGTTGCAGGCATGAACATGTATATAGTCTGTGGAGTTCAAATTGTGGTTTAAAAATAAATACAAGGTAACGCATATTTACATGATATTTACATGAATACACTTTGATAGCGAGGGATAATCACAATGGGAGACAAAAGTTAGGGGTGTTTGGGGTGGTGTATGTTCATGATTGGGTAAATTAGGGATCAAAATCTCATGAAAATATCTTATTGAAAGGATTGGGGTGATTGATGGGGAAAGGGTGACATGTATAGGTAGGGCAATGAAAATCAATATTTCAAGTCGCATGATTTTTACGTATGTATATAATGCTGCAATTTGACTTGTAACTTGATTTATATGTACACATAACGTGTGCATCTGAGTTTCAATATTTAATCTATTTTTTCTTTTTTTTTCATGATTTGTGGATTTGTCTTGTCATTCTAGATTGTATGAGAGATATGTAACACATGGTTTAATATTGCATGTATACGTAAACATATCAAATAATGTACCATTATTAGGTTCTTTTTCAGTTATATCTTTTGGGAAACATACAATATTTATATTTAGTTATATAAAATGTTCACACACTTATTGCAATTACATACTGTATGTTTATAAATCAAATGAAAAGGTACTGTTTACTTAAGTTTTGAAATGATGTTCCTCACTACAGCACATGTTGTGCTTCACTGCCTGTCAGGTGTTGCAGTGTATTGTTTATACAGTTTTCGTCAATATTTGGTACAATCCATAATATTGTGTTGTCATTTTAAAAACAGTATTTCTTTTTCCAAAATTATGAAGGATGTAAAACATGGTTTGTATTCATTGTTTGCATTGTTGCTCTATGCATAATTTAAAAAGAATCTTGTGTCCCCATGTGATTTTGGGTAGCATTGATGCCACCTGTCCACAGCTATAGTTCTTGAATAGCGTTACTGCGTGCGGATATTATAGGTGCCAGAAGAGAATGATTTTTAAGTGCAAAGTTTCTGTTGAGAACTTATGAAATTGCTGATAAATTTGGTTGCACTGGTAAAAACCTATGACGTTTTGTGAACATTTTTGTTAAAGGGACGTTATGGTTAAGTTGCACTAATGAAAAACGATGATGCCACTTGTGATGTCATCTTTGATGTCCTGGGAGGTAATGAGAGCAGTCTATGGTGGTGGCACGAGTTATGGTTGCGTATAATTGGCGAATTTCTTTGGTTTTCGATTTTACCGTGCAACTGTAACATCCCTTTAACAATTATGTTCCCTGAATAGAACATATTCATTATGTAGAAGCAAAGACAAAGCTAGAGACTAGCAGGGTAATTCATAGAATTTCGCACAAAAGTGGCGCACGCGGCTGGCGCACAGTGTCCCTGTGCGATACACTGCACCAGCCGCGTGCGATAAAATCCATTTCATCGCACAGCGTATTCATGGATTCCAGCCTCCAAAACCAGCTGTGGCGCAGAGTGGTGCAGCGACCCTGCAGCAGCGCCAGTTATGCCCCCAAGAACGCCCTCGCGCAAGGAAAAGCCATCAAAATTCCCAATTCATCGCAAAGGGCTGCGCTAACCCTGGACCAGTTCACAGGGCGGCCAAACAGCAAACGCCAAGCGGGGAACGTGTATTTCAGTGGTTCGCGGGAAGTTTCACACGCGATTGTCCTGGGTACGTGTACATCAGGGGTGCACGTGAAGTAACACACGCAATTCCATCAGGGCACGTGTATTCCAGGGGTGTGCGGGACGTATCACACGCAAAATCAGCAGGGCACGTGTATTTCAGGGGTGCGCGGGGAGCACTACACGTGAATTGGCCGTGTGGGTCCTCCCAGGTGTTCCCTCTACACCCTCCACGGCCCATGCAGCCAGCCCACACCACAGGGGACCACCCTGCACCCCTGCTCATGTCCCGCAGGCATCCCATCCACCATAGCCATGCCCCCCAGCCAAGCCACATGTCACCTTGCACTACTGATCAACAACGCATGTCTCCCAGCACCCTCACCCCCCAGCACTGTGGGGCACCTGCCAGCAGGCCCCCACACATGTCCAACTCATGTCCCCCTGCACCTCCACCCCCCAGCACTGTGGGGCACCCTCCACCAGGCCCACACTCATGTCTCCCAGCACCCCCACCCCACAGCATCCAGGGGCACCCTCCACCAGGCCCCCACTCCTTTCTACCACCCCCCCACCCCCCAGCAGTGCGATTTGCCTGTGTACGTGTATATCAGGGTTAGTCTGACACGCGAATTCATCAGGGTATGTGTATTATGGGTCCGCGTGAACTCCCACACGCGATATTGGCAGGGTACGTGTATTACGGGGTTCGCAGGAAGTTCCACACGCGATTGCCCTGGGTATGTGTTTTTCGGGGTGCGCGGGAAGTTCCACACGCGATTTCAGCAGGGTACGTGTATTCCAAGGTGCGCGGGAAGTACCACACGCGATTGCCCTGGGCACGTGTATTTCGGGGTGCGTGGGAAGTTCCACACGCGAATTCAGCAGGGTATGTGTATTCCAAGGTGCGCGGGAAGTTCCACACACGATTTCGGCAGGGTACGTGTATTCCAAGGTGCGCGGGAAGTTCCACACGCGATTGTCCGTGGTGCGTGTATTTCGGGGTGCGCGGGAAGTTCCACACGCGATTTCAGCAGGGTACGTGTATTCCAAGGTGCAAGGGAAATTCCACACGCGAATCCAGCAGCTTACGTGGATTCTGAGGGTGCCGGGCAGTCCTACACGTGAATCAGCCGTGTGGGTCCTCCCAGCTGTTCACTCGACACCCTCCACGGCCCCTGCAGGCGGCCCACACCACAGGGGACTACCCTGCACATGTCCCGCAGGCAGCCCATCCACCATGCCCATGCCCCCCAGCCAAACCACATGTCACCTTGCACTACTGCCCACCAACGCATGTCCCCCTGCACCCCCACCCCCCAGCATCCAGGGGCACCCTCCACCAGGCCCCCACTCATGTCCCCCTGCAACCACACCCCCCAGCACTGTGGGCCACCCTCCCCCAGGCTCCTACTCATGTCCCCCTGAACCCCCACCCCCCAGCACTGTGGGGCACCCTCCACCAGGCCCCCACTCATGTCTCCCAGCACCCCCACCCGCCAGCACTGTGGGGCACGCTCCACCCGGCCCCCACTCATTTCAAACTCATGTCTCCCAGCACCCCCACCACCCAGCACTGTGGGCCACCCTCCACCAGGCCCCCACTCATGTCTCCCAGCACCCCCACCCCCCAGCACTGTGGGGCACCCTCCACCAGGCCCCCACTCATGTCTCACACGCTGGAGACCAAGTAATAATACTGGGTCACACAACCGCTCTCATATGGGGCCCAAGATGGGCACGTATTTATATCTGATTCACGACAATATATTCAAGTATCCATAATATACCATACTTCTTAGAAAAAGGAAGATGAGTCTTTCTGATTCATATCAAAAATTATTTATCCATAGTAGTTCAAACAAAAAGCTATCACTAATAATCCTTAGTGAGGAAGCAGTTGCCACAATCCACATGTATTAGACTAAAAAAGCCAATGCATTTCGGAAATTATTTCCTTCATCAGGGCGAGTTTAATTGTATAAGTCCAGCAAGCAAGTATATAACATAACAAATGCAAGTATGTAACATAAATTCATATAATGGTGACAATTCAAACGAAACATACATTGAAAAAAATGAAAGGAAACATACCAATCAGTAGATGTTACATCATGGGTAAATATCAATGGCAAAAAAGAAAAAGAAAAAGAAAAATGCCGTAAGTGGTTTATAAGGTAAATAAATAAAACCAAAGAATATTAGGTGTGGATTTACCTCATTGGTGTGGTCAGTGGTGAAAAACAGAACGTCCTGCGTTCATGCCCACTCAGCAGTGGGTTGTAAATGACATTATGCACAAAGGCATGGAGAAAATCCACTCGTGCTTACAAGGAAACCAGTCTGTGGATCATAAAAGATCCAATTAGATACTGTGTTTTACACTCATACTTGGCCAAAAAGAAGGATTGTAATCAGATTCTTACCTTGTAATACACAGAGAAAAACGATCCTCCACTGTGCAGCTGCAGGGCAGTGACTCAGACTGCAGTGTGAAGCCGTTGTCTAGGCAACGGTTCTTTTGTTTAGCATGTGACCACCTCGTTTCTGTGAGATGCAGGTGGTCACAATTAATGATGTAAAATCGGCCAGGGCCCACAAAAATGACAAACCAAATATTTATGGGGTATCATCAATAGGTGCCCATAATTGTAATGATAAAATCCGAAAAAAATTAAACATTAGAATAATGAAGATAGAAAAAATACTGTCACAAGTCCTGTGGCTGTCTGGTCACAAATACTGCTGTAAAGTCGGCCAGGGCCCCCAAAAATAAAAAATGAGGTATTTATAGGGCATCACAAATGGGTGCCCATAATTGTAATAACAAAATCCCAAATTAAAACATTTATGAAAAAACAAAGTAGTAGTGATAAATTTGTGCAGGTGGTCACAAATAATGATGTAAAATAGGCCAGGGCCCACAAAGATGTCAAACCAAGTATTTATGGGGCATCATAAATAGGTACCCATAATTGTGATGATAAAATCCGAAAAAAAATTAAACATTAGAATAATGAAGATAGAAAAAATACTGTCACTGGTCCTATGGCTATCTGGTCACGAATACTGTTGTAAAGTCGGCCAGGGCCCACAAAAATTAAAAATGAAGTGTTTATGGGACATCACCAATGGGTGCCCATAATTGTAATGACAAAATTCCAAATAAATATATAAAATAACAAAGTAGTAAAGATAAAAAAAAATACTGTCACAGGTCTTTAAGCTGTCTGGACAGCAAGACCTAACGAAATTAAGCTAAGGTAATAGTAAGACTATTCAAACGTAGATGAGCAGTTGAAGTACAGTCACAGTGCGTAAGGTGTCGCCCAGGGGCGGCACCTTGGGTCCCAGACGACCGTCCGGGACATGCACTAGGGCTGTTACTAGAATGCTCCAAACATGATTAGACAAAAGGAAACATATGCCAGACAATAATTAAGAAAATAAAGCAAAAAAGGCTACATGAGGTAGAGTGATTCGAACAAGTTAAGCTCAACAGCTGTCAACATGTGGAAATGTAAAAGGAACAGTATCCAAATGTTCAGAACATCTTTCACAAATTACTCTGAGCATCATATAGAGTAGCCAATGCAATCAAAAAGTAATAATTAGAGCACAGGGCAAAGAGACCCCTATGTATGAGAACATGTTAAAGTATACAACTCAAGCACAGAAAGAACAGTAGAAACAGTAAAGTCACAAGAGGAACAGTAGAGACCCTTATGTGTGAAAACATGGCAAAGCATACACCTTTAACACAGGCAAAACAGTAGTATCACAATCAAATATAACAGTGGTAATTGATCTCCTCATTCAGACTGCTCGGGACCAAACTACAGAGTTTATCAATCCAAAATGTCTCTCTGCGATTGAGGCGCAGACCTAAATCTTCATGAGGATTATTTCTTGTGAGTACCTCCAGAATCAGAAACTTAATCTGTGAAAGATTGTGATTGTTCAAGGCCCAGTGGCGAGCTACAGCCGAATTAGGGTTGGAATTACGGATACATGACCGGTGTTCGTTCCATCTGATTTTGGCTGCTCTAGTTGACTGGCCGACATAGTATTTTCCGCAAGGACATTTAATGCCATACATGATGTTGGCAGTGTCGCATGTGCCAAATGTCTTGAGGATGATCTTCTTACCTGTGCGTGGATGGAAGATTACATTGCCTTTAATGACGGAATTGCAATTAATGCAGTGTAGGCAGGGAAACGTGCCAGTGCGTTGTGTGATAATTTTTTTCAATGGAGATCTTGTATGTACAAGTTCGTCCCTGAGATTCCTACTCCTCTGATATGCAAACACAGGTAATTCAGAAAACAAGTTTTGTACTCTTATGTCGTTTTTGAAAATGTTCCAGTGTTTCTTAATTGTTTGTTTGATTTTATTGCTCTGGGTAGAGAATTTTGATACCTATACTGGTGAGTGCAGTAGACAACTTCAAGATCAGACCACATATGCCACTCTAGATCATGATCCAACTATCTCAATCAAACAGAACTTAGTTATTCTGCTGGACAAAGCACTCGAACTAGATTGGGTAAATGAACATACACATAAGTTCCTGCTCAATGAACATTCCGAATTTCCTGCTCAATGAATTCCGAATTTCTACACTCTGCCAAAGATTCATAAGGACCCTATCAAACCCCCTGGCAGACCCATTGTCGCAGGAATGGACAGTATAAACCAGCCACTTGGTGTTTACATTGATTTTTTCCTACAACCCCTAATTCAAAAAACCCCTACTTATACTCGAGACACAACTCATTTTTTACAGAAGTTTAACAATATTACTTTCCAACAGGATCATCTGATGTTTACTATAGATGTCAAAAGTATATACACTTCTATACCACACGACCTTGGAATTGAAGCAGTTGAATGGCTTTTACTTCAATCACCGGATGTTCGAGCCCAAAAGGAATTTATTCTAACCCTTCTGCAATTCATTGCTGAAAATTCTTATTTTCAATACCATAACCAGTTTTTCCTTCAAGTCTCTGGTACATCCATGGGCGCAACTATGGCGCCGACTTACGCCAACTGTTTTATGTACAAATTCGAGTCGGACCACATTTTGAATAAACCCGAATGGAAGAAGGATATCTACATGTGGACTCGATACATAGATGACTTTTTTGGCATTTGGACAGGCACAGATATAGCATTTGATGACTTCTTTGAGCACCTTAATAACATTGACCAACGAGTTCAATTCACTAGGGAATTATCACGGGACAAGATTACGTTTCTAGTTGTACAAATAATAAAGAAAGACAATGGTTATAGTACCACCCTTTTCCGGAAGCCAACTGATCGCAATAATCTGCTACACCGCCTTAGCTTCCATCAGCCTAGCTTACTAAGGAACCTGCCATTTAGTCAACTTCTTCGAGTCAAAAAGATTGTAAGTGACCCCGAGGATTGTATTTCACAGCAACTGGCTATGAAAGAGAAATTTCTTGCAAGAGGTTACCATCAAGAAGAACTGGATTCTGCAGTTGAAAGGGTCAACAGTCTTGACCGTAAAACCTTACTATCCACTCCTAAGAAACCAACAAGGGACCTTAAATCACCAGTATATGTATCAAAATTCTCTACCCAGAGCAATAAAATCAAACAAACAATTAAGAAACACTGGAACATTTTCAAAAACGACATAAGAGTACAAAACTTGTTTTCTGAATTACCTGTGTTTGCATATCGGAGGAGTAGGAATCTCAGGGACGAACTTGTACATACAAGACCTCCATTGAAAAAAATTATCACACAACGCACTGGCACGTTTCCCTGCCTACACTGCATTAATTGCAATTCCGTCATTAAAGGCAATGTAATCTTCCATCCACGCACAGGTAAGAAGATCATCCTCAAGACATTTGGCACATGCGACACTGCCAACATCATATATGGCATTAAATGTCCTTGCGGAAAATACTATGTCGGCCAGTCAACTAGAGCAGCCAAAATCAGATGGAACGAACACCGGTCATGTATCCGTAATTCCAACCCTAATTCGGCTGTAGCTCGCCACTGGGCCTTGAACAATCACACTCTTTCACAGATTAAGTTTCTGATTCTGGAGGTACTCACAAGAAATAATCCTCATGAAGATTTAGGTCTGCGCCTCGATCGCAGAGAGACATTTTGGATTGATAAACTCTGTAGTTTGGTCCCGAGCAGTCTGAATGAGGAGATCAATTACCACTGTTATATTTGATTGTGATACTACTGTTTTGCCTGTGTTAAAGGTGTTTCTTTGCCATGTTTTCACACATAAGGGTCTCTACTGTTCCTCTTGTGACTTTACTGTTTCTACTGTTCTTTCTGTGCTTGAGTTGTATACTTTAACATGTTCTCATACATAGGGGTCTCTTTGCCCTGTGCTCTAATTATTACTTTTTGATTGCATTGGCTACTCTATATGATGCTCAGAGTAATTTGTGAAAGATGTTCTGAACATTTGGATACTGTTCTTTTTACATTTCCACATGTTGACAGCCGTTGAGCTTAACTTGTTCGAATCACTCTACCTCATGTAGCCTTTTTTGCTTTATTTTCTTAATTATTGTCTGGCATATGTTTCCTTTTGTCTAATCATGTTTGGAGCATTCTAGTAACAGCCCTAGTGCATGTCCCGGACGGTTGTCTGGGGCTCCAGGTGCCGCCCCTGGGCGACACCTTACGCACTGTGACTGTACTTCAACTGCTCATCTACGTTTGAATAGTCTTACTATTACCTTAGCTTAATATCGTTAGGTCTTGCTGTCCAGACAGCTTAAAGACCTGTGACAGTATTTTTTTATCTTTACTACTTTGTTATTTTATATATTTATTTGGAATTTTGTCATTACAATTATGGGCACCCATTGGTGATGTCCCATAAACACTTCATTTTTTATTTTTGTGGGCCCTGGCCGACTTTACAACAGTATTCGTGACCAGATAGCCATAGGACCAGTGACAGTATTTTTTCTATCTTCATTATTCTAATGTTTAATTTTTTTTCGGATTTTATCATCACAATTATGGGTACCTATTTACCTATTTATGATGCCCCATAAATACTTGGTTTGACATCTTTGTGGGCCCTAGCCTATTTGACATCATATATTTATGATGCCCCATAAATACTTGGTTTGACATCTTTGTGGGCCCTGGCCTATTTGACATCGTTATTTGTGACCACCTGCACACATTTATCACTACTACTTTGTTTTTTCATACATTTTTTAATTTGGGATTTTGTTATTACAATTATGGGCACCCATTTGTGATGCCCTATAAATACCTCATTTTTTTATTTTTGGGGGCCCTGGCTGACTTTACAGCAGTATTTGTGACCAGACAGCCACAGGACTTGTGACAGTATTTTTTCTATCTTCATTATTCTAATGTTTCATTTTTTTTCGGATTTTATCATTACAAGTATGGGCACCTATTGATGATGCCCCATAAATATTTGGTTTGTCATTTTTGTGGGCCCTGGCCGATTTTACATCATTAATTGTGACCACCTGCATCTCACAGAAACGAGGTGGTCACATGCTAAACAAAAGAACCGTTGCCTAGACAACGGCTTCACACTGCAGTCTGAATCACTGCCCTGCAGCTGCACAGTGGAGGATCGTTTTTCTCTGTGTATTACAAGGTAAGAATCTGATTACAATCCTTCTTTTTGACCAAGTATGAGTGTAAAACACAGTATCTAATTGGATCTTTTATGATCCACAGACTGGTTTCCTTGTAAGCACGAGTGGATTTTCTCCATGCCTTTGTGCATAATGTCATTTACAACCCACTGCTGAGTGGGCATGAACGCAGGACGTTCTGTTTTTCACCACTGACCACACCAATGAGGTAAATCCACACCTAATATTCTTTGGTTTTATTTATTTACCTTATAAACCACTTAGAGCATTTTTCTTTTTCTTTTTTGCCATTGATATTTACCCATGATGAAACATCTACTGATTGGTATGTTTCCTTTCATTTTTTTCAATGTATGTTTCGTTTGAATTGTCACCATTATATGAATTTATGTTACATACTTGCATTTGTTATGTTATATACTTGCTTGCTGGACTTATACAATTAGACTCGCCCTGATGAAGGAAATAATTTCCGAAATGCATTGGCTTTTTTAGTCTAATACATGTGGATTGTGGCAACTGCTTCCTCACTAAGGATTATTAGTGATAGCTTTTTGTTTGAACTACTATGGATAAATAATTTTTGATATGAATCAGAAAGACTCATCTTCCTTTTTCTAAGAAGTATGGTATATTATGGATACTTGAATATATTGTCGTGAATCAGATATAAATACGTGCCCATCTTGGGCCCCATATGAGAGCGGTTGTGTGACCCAGTATTATTACTTGGTCTCCAGCGTGTGTTGCTATTATAAGTCCGGGTGTCTCCAGACTTGTCACAGCCAGCTCCTTTTCAATTGGATGTACATTCTTTTTTGAAACATTTGATTTTTACTTGAATATTCTGAACATTTTTGAATACATGGTGGTGCCCACTCTCTTCTCTGTTTGCCCCACTCATGTCTCCCAGCACCCCCACCCCCCAGCACTGTGGGGCACCCTCCACCAGGCCCCCACTCATGTCTCCCAGCACCCCCACCCCCCAGCACTGTGGGCCACCCTCCACCAGGCCCCCACTCATGTCCAACTCATGTCCCCCTGCACCCCCATCCCCCCAGCACTGTGGGGCACCCTCCACCAGGCCCCCACTCATGTCCAACTCATGTCTCCCAGCACCCCCACACCCCAGCACTGTGGGGCACCCTCCACCAGGTACCCACTCATGTCCAACTCATGTCCCCCTGCACCCCCACCCCCAGCACTGTGGTGCACCCTCCACCAGGCTCCCACTCATGTCTCCCAGCACCCCCACCCCCCAGCACTGTGGGGCACCCTCCACCAAGCCCCCACTCATGTCTCCCAGCACCCCACCCCACCCCACCCCCCAGCACTGTGGGGCACCCTCCACCAGGCCCCCACTCATGTCTCCCAGCACCTCCACCCCCCAGCACTGTGGGGCACCCTCCACCAGGCCCCCACTCATGTCCAACTCATGTCCCCCTGCACCCCCACCCCCCATCACTGTGGGGCACCCTCCACCAGCCCTCCACTCATGTCCAACTCATGTCTCCCAGCACCCCCACCCCCCAGCACTGTGGGCCACCCTCCACCAGGCCCCCACTCATGTCTCCCAGCACCCCCACCCCCCAGCACTGTGGGGCACCCTCCACCAGGCCCCCACTCATGTCTCCCAGCACCTCCACCCCCCAGCACTGTGGGGCACCCTCCACCAGGCCCCCACTCATGTCTCCCAGCACCCCCACCCCCCATCACTGTGGGCCACCCTCCACCAGGCCCCCACTCATGTCCAACTCATGTCCCCCTGCACCCCCACCCCCCAGCACTGTGGGCCACCCTCCACCAGGCCCCCACTCATGTCTCCCAGCACCCCCAGCACTGTGGGGCACCCTCCACCAGGCCCCCACTCATGTCCAACCATGTCTCCCAGCACCCCCACCCCCCAGCACTGTGGGCCACCCTCCACCAGGCCCCCACTCATGTCTCCCAGCACCCCCACCCCCCAGCACTGTGGGGCACCCTCCACCAGGCCCCCACTCATGTCCAACTCATGTCCCCCTGCACCCCCACCCCCCATCACTGTGGTGCACCCTCCACCAGGCCCCCACTCATGTCCAACTTGTGTCTCCCAGCACCCCCAGTCCCCAGCACTGTGGGCCACCCTGCACCAGGCCCCCACTCATGTCTCCCAGCACCCCCACCCCCCAGCACTGTGGGGCACCCTCCACCAGGCCCCCACTCATGTCTCCCAGCACCCCCACCCCCCAGCACTATGGGGCACCCTCCACCAGGCCCCCACTCATGTCTCCCAGCACCCCCACCCCCCAGCACAGTGGGCCACCCTCCACCAGGCCCCCACTCATGTCCCCCTGCACCCCCACCCCCCAGCACTGTGGTGCACCATCCACCAGGCCCCCACTCATGTCCAACTCATGTCACCCTGAACCCCCACCCCCCAGCACTGTGGTGCACCCTCCACCAGGCCCCCACTCATGTCTCCCAGCACCCCCATCCCCCAGCACTGTGGGCTACCCTGCACCAGGCCCCCACTCATGTCTCCCAGCACCCCCACCCCCAGCACTGTGGGGCACCCTCCACCAGGACCCCACTCATGTCTCCCAGCACCTCCACCCCCCAGCACTGTGGGGCACCCTCCACCAGGCCCCCACTCATGTCTCCCAGCACCCCCACCCCCAGCACTGTGGGCCACCCTCTACCAGGCCCCCACTCATGTCCAACTCATGTCCCCCTGCACCCCCACCCCCCAGCACTGTGGTGCACCCTCCACCAGGCCCCCACTCATGTCCAACTCATGTCCCCCTGCACCCCCACCCCCCAGCACTGTGGTGCACCCTCCACCAGGCCCCCACTCATGTCCAACTCATGTCTCCCAGCACCCCCACCCCCAGCACTGTGGGCCACCCTCCACCAGGCCCCCACTCATTTCTCCCAGCACCCCCAGCACTGTGGGGCACCCTCCACCAGGCCCCCACTCATGTCCAACTCATGTCCCCCTGCACCCCCACCCCCCATCACTGTGGGGCACCCTCCACCAGGCCCCCACTCATGTCCAACTCATGTCTCCCAGCACCCCCACCCCCCAGCACTGTGGGCCACCCTCCACCAGGCCCCCACTCATGTCTCCCAGCACCCCCACCCCCCAGCACTGTGGGGCACCCTCTGCCAGGCCCCCACTCATGGTTAACTCGTGTCTCCCAGCACCCCCACCCCCCAGCACTGTGGGCCACCCTGCACCAGGCCCCCACACATGTCTCCCAGCACCCACACCCCCCCAGCACTGTGGGGCACCCTCCACCAGGCCCCCACTCATGTCTCCCAGCACCCCCACCCCCCAGCACTGTGGGGCACCCTCCACCAGGCCCCCACTCATGTCTCCCAGTACCCCCACCCCCCAGCACTGTGGGCCACCCTCCACCAGGCCCCCACTCATGTCTAACTCATGTCCCCCTGCACCCCCACCCCCCAGCACTGTGGGGCACCCTCCACCAGGCCCCCACTCATGTCTCCCAGCACCCACATCCCCCAGCACTGTGGGGCACCCTCCACCAGGCCCCCACTCATGTCCAACTCATGTCCCCCTGCACCCCCTCCAGCACTGTGGTGCACCCTCCACCAGGCCCCCACTCATGTCCAACTCATGTCTCCCAGCACCCCCACCCCCCAGCACTGTGGGCCACCCTCCACCAGGCCCCCACTCATGTCTCCCAGCACCCCCACCCCCTAGCACTGTGGGCCACCCTCCACCAGGCCCCCACTCATGTCCAACTCATGTCCCCCTGCACCACCAGCACTGTGGGGCACCCTCCACCAGGCCCCCACTCATGTCCAACTCATGTCCCCCTGCACCCCCACCCTCCACCAGGCAAGTTTGTAAATGAACACATGTCTCTCACATATGCACAATGGGTGTCAGTGAATGTCAAAACCCATATCATGATATGCATGAAACCAATGAGATGATATTACACATTGAAGTTTGAAGAAAAAATATGTATTAAAAGCAACATAAATTGAATCAAAAATATAAACAAGCGAAAATGGGAATTAAAAAAAAAAGCAGCATGTCCGTAAAATAATGTAAAACCACAAATCATAATCCAAAGGAAAGGTGTCCAATGTCACAGTTCACAAAAGTAAATCCAATGGAAAATTAAAATCTAAAACCATTGCTCCATGGGTAAATCATAAAAAAAAATAGAAAATCCAACAGTCAACTATATACAGATAAACAATCCAGGGTCCATGTTCCCAACAGAAGAAATGAAACCTATCTAATAACACTACCTAATAAAAAAAAACTATATACAAAAATGTGGCCCATTGTCCAAAAGGTCCAAAAAATGCAAAACCAAAGGAAATCTAACACTAACTACAGAACTATTTACAAGGGCAGCGGACCAGTCCGACGGCTCACTTCGGGATGTTCCGGGCCAGGGCATCATCGAACTCCTGCTCAATGTCCCGGAGGCGGTCCTCCTCCATGGCCCCGAGGGTCCGCAGGGCCGTCGACATGTTCACCTCCAACTCCCTGCGGATTGCCTCGAGGCACTCGGCCTGCCTCAGGGCCCTCCGCATGGAGTTCTCCGCCCTGACCATCGTGAGCCGTGCCTCTTCCGCCCGCTGCCGCTCCGCATCTATGGCGTGGCCCAACCGCTGCCACACGGAAGACACTTCCCGTCCTGGGTCCTCCTGCCCTCCGGCCGATGCCTGCCCCTCCGATGTCGAAGGCCCCGAGCCATCATGGCTCCCACCTTGTTGCTGCTGCTGCTGTGCCTGTGCCCGTGCCCTTGCTCCTGCTGCCTGCACATCCTCCACCGGCTGGGGTGCAGTCGTTGATGTGGCCACCCCTGCTGGACGTCCGACTCCCGACTGTGGCAGGGATGCCTCCTCCACCAGCCTGGCCGCACCGTCGGAGGCAGCTCCACAGGGCACCAAGGTGACTAATGGGTGGGAAGATGGCATGGAGGACGACTGGCGCATAGGGGGTTCAGTTGAGGAGGGTCGTCTGAGCAAGCCCCATCAAACGGAGGAATCTGGCCTGGGTGACCTGTCCCAGTAGGCCGACGCGGTCAACGAGCCATTCGAGATGACGTGCAGTCTCCTCATGAAAAGACTGCAGGTCACCTCGCATGGCCCGTTGATGCAACGCCACACCAGTCAGGACAGGCTCAACCCGGACCCGGATAGCCACGTCCGCAGGCAGATGAAGGCCAGTTGTTGTGAGCTCATCCCCTGCCTGAAAACGGGTCTGGACGTAGGCATCCCTGCTGGTGCAAGATGATGCAGTGACAGGATCAGGGACAGGATTGCACACAGGCACCTCCGCGGCGGCCTCTGCTGCCTCCTGTCCCTGGTCCTGCACTGCACCACTAGCACCAGTGGAATCCCCACCTCCAGACCCCGTCTCTGTTGCTTGCACGGCCTCCTCCTCCTCCAAACCCCCCACCAACCTTGATGACTCCGTGCCATCTTCCCCCGTTGGGCCCTGTGGGGTCCCAGCTGCCTCTTCTGCTGCCGAGGAGTCCAACTCCGACCTCCGCCTCTTGGACCTCCCCCGGCAGCTGTGGCCTGGGACGCGGCACCGGACTCCTCACTCCCCGACGAGATCAAAAACCTGGGAGGGGAGCCGGGCCTTGCGTCTCCGGCTGGCGGTGCGATCCACGCCGCTGTGCTCCACAGCACCTTCTCTGCCCTCTTCATCAGTTGACGCTGCAGACTGGGAGAAATAAAACACAGGCATCAGGGCACTGTACAATGGACACATACACACATTACAGTTGTACATGAGTGGCATTGGCAAACCTCAGACATGGCATCACAATCGCCAACACACGTCATTTCAACTTGCACACATGAGCCATAACACAGCCATATTGCAACTGCCAGCACCATCCATACACATACAACAGCATGAGCAGGCAAAGGTGAGCCAGACATCACATGCAACACAGGGAGTGCACTACACATGTACACACACCACCACACTTGCATGCATGTGTACACCTCTGCCAACTGTTGCAGTGTTCAGATCGGCATCCATGTCACATCTGCCAATCAGGCTTCCACATCCCGCTGTCACATGCATCCATGTTGCATCACTGTTGCACCCTTCTCAAATACACACACATGCACATGTACACAGTGCTGATACATGCAGCTGAAAACAACATCCATGTGTGATATCACGAACATGCCTACTTATATACATATTCATCCAAACATGTGTGCCCACACAACTGCATTTGGCATGCAAGCCTACACACACAAGCACCATCCATGTCTCACACATGACAGCCCTCGCATGTGTTAGCCTCACGGCCCTGTAAACCCCCACCCATACTTGGCCCCATACTAACACATGTGCAACCTGCACACTACTGGCACATCACCACACGCACAGCTTACAATCATGATGCATGTACACTTACCGCTCGACTCCAGACGGGTCTGCCTCTCAAGGACCTGGACGTGGAGCGCTGGGGATATGCGTTCCAGGACCCTCATCTGATCGTCCGACAAGTGGCCCCGGCGCCCCTTAGCATCCGCTGCCTTCAAGAGGCGCCAGGCCTTGTTGAGGGTCCTGGACCTGAAGTCCTCCCAGCGCTTCTTGACATGTTGGAAGTCACGGACTGCCACCCCCTCCGCGTTGATGGCAGTCACGATGTCCGTCGAGATCCGAGTCCGTCCTTCCTTGTCTGCGCGCAAACTTCCGAAGAGGGCATCATACTGCCCCAGGACTTGCTCCACTCATGTCTCCCAGCACCCCCAGCACTGTGGGGCACCCTCCACCAGGCCCCCACTCATGTCCAACTCATGTCCCCCTGCACCCCCACCCCCCATCACTGTGGGGTGTTAGGCAGAAACCTGTGCAGATCCCTTGGGGAACACTGCAACAGATTTAAGACTACAGGTATAGCAGTAAACCCACTTGGTAGCAGTCTGTACCACCCAGATTTACCTGGTAGCTGTGGCTGAGCAGTCAGACTTCCCTCAAGAAGAGTTAGGCAGTATGCAAAGTATACACAATAGGTACTCAAACACAATAGTACAAGCAAACACTGACCAGAGCTTGGTTTCAAAAGTATATAGTTATTTATTTTAAGAACACATACGTTGAAAACACTCTAGAAATATATAGTAAAACACTTCAAACACAGTTATATGGAAAGCAGTCCCAACCCTTATTCCTAACTGGACAACTCTTGTTTAACACCACATAATTCAAACAGAGGTAAGTGCTTAACTTTAGATTTTATTTTATTTATTTATTTAGATTTATATAGCGCGCAAGCAGCCCACGGGCATTGAGGCGCTGTTACTTGTGAGAGCTTAGTTACAGAGGTACAGGAATGGTAGCAGTTGTTGGTACATTATAAGTATTACAGACATAATACAATACTTACAGCTTCTGCGATTGGTCATTACATTCCAGCTTATGCAGTGGGTCAAAATGTATAGTATTCATGCTGATGTGAGGGACCTTATGTGAAGAGGATGGTTTTCATAGCTTTACGGAAGGCGATGAGGGAGGCCTCACCTCGGATAGTGGGAGGTAGGGCATTCCAGTGTGTGGGTGCAAGATATGGGAAGCTGGAACCCCCCGCTCTGGCTCTTTTTACTAGTGGCACATAGAGCATGTTGGTATAGGGTGATCTGGTTGGCCTTGTGGAGGAGACAGGGTGGATCCTTTCGGAGAGGTAAGCGGGAGCAGTGAGGTGAATGCACTTGTGGGTCAGTGTAAGAGCTTTGAAGACGATTCTTTCCTTAATTGGGAGCCAGTGGGCTAGTTTTCTGGCCTCCGAGATGTGTTCTCTTTTAGCAATGCCTTGGGCTGCACGGAGAGCACTGTTCTGTATGACTTGTAACCTTTCCAGATTTTTGTTGGAGGTTCCTAGGAAGAGTACGTTGCAGTAGTCTAGCCTGGAGCCAGTGATGGCTCTGGCTATGTTTGTGCAGTTCTCTTTGGAGAGAAAGGGCCTGACTGCGTTGATTAGTTTAGCGTGATATGCAGCTGAGGAGGCTATTGCATTGACTTGTCTCTCCATGGATAGGTTGGAATCCAAATAGACTCCAAGGGTTTTGACTGAGTCAGAGACAGGTATTTTGATGGTGTCGATGGTGAAGTGACTGAATTGGGAGTCTAGATTTCTTAGTGTGTCGGTGGAGCCTATCAGGAGGAGTTCAGTCTTATCGGAATTGAGGCATAGTCCATTGTCTGCCATCCAGGCTTGAATGGTGTTGTAGAGGTTGTTAAGGGTCAAGGAGTCAGTGTCGTAGTTGCCAGTGAGGGTAAGGAGGATCTGGGTATCGTCAGCATAGTTAGTGTATGAGATACCCATAGCGTTGAGGATGAGGAAGAGGGGCCGTGTGAAGATGTTGTACAGGGTGGGAGAAAGGCAGGAGCCTTGGGGCACACCACAGAGTATGAAGGAGGGTGAGGCGGAGGCTAGGTCAGAGAATACTTGCATGGTTCTGTCTTGCAGGAAGGAAGTGATCCATGCAGTGGCGTCAGGGGAGAACTTGGCAGTGGAGGAGAGGTGGTGGCAAAGGACGTCGTGATCAACAAGATCGAAAGCCGCGGATAAGTCAAGAAGTAGGAGAAGTGTTGGTTTGCCCATGTCTCTGGCATCGTCCATCTGGTTTTTCAGGTCAAGTAAGGCGGTTTCCGTCCCGTGTCTGGGGCGGAAGCCAGATTGACGGAGTCCCAGGAGTTTGTTCTCTTCAATGAAGTGCTGGATGATGACACTCTAGTAGGTTTAAAGAAGGGAGGGAAAAAGAGCAGAATTAGGATAAACACACCACTCTAAGGTTAAGAACACTTTCAGTAAGTTCAAAGCAGCACAAAGTCACAGGTGAGCAAAAGTCACTAGGCAGGGCCCACTCTTAGAGCAGGCAGAGCGAAAATGTGCCCAAGATCACACAGTTATTAGGGATTCAGAGTCTTGCGAAAGAGTTCAGAAAGAGTTTAGATAGGCATAGAAAGTTTAGCCAGGGTGTCCCAGGCAATCCCAGGTTCGAAAGCCGGGGGCTAAAACTACCCCGTACAGTCGGTGGCAAGGGAAGCCAGGCGGAACACGGTACCTTAAACGGGAAGGATCCTCCAGCGGTGGCAGTTGTTCCAGGCAGTGGCAGCAAGGCTCGACGTCGGTCAAGGGAGAAGAAGATCTCGCTGAAGAGCAGAAGAAGAAGGTCGTTGCACTGCCCAGGAAGAAACCAGCCGCGGAGTCCTCCGGTTAAAGGGTTGTACCGACTTTCGCGGTTGTGGTAAAAGTGTGGTATTCCGGTTGCCGGGGTGCTTGGCACTGGCAAGGCGGCCACGAGATACCTCGAAGAAGCGGAAAGAAGGTGAAAACTGGTTGTCCCCACCAGTCAAGGGAAGGAGACACTCTGTTAAGAGCTCTCCTCGGTCGTTGGGAAAAGTGGTGAGACGGTTCAGCAGGGCTCCACCGGTGGTGTCATCGTAGCAGGTCAGCTCAGCTCTTCCCTCGTCGGATTCTTAGGTCCTGTGGCGACTTCTAAAGTTCCAGTCCCCAAAGCCCTGCTTTTATGCAGCAAACCCCCATTCACCCAGCCTAGCTGTCACTCAAACATGCTAAGTGGTGAGCCGGCTGGCTCACCACTTGGGCCAATCAGGTCGGAGTGCGACTTGAGTTACCAAGGTAACTCAGTCCAGGGTGCCTAAATCCCCCTCCACCCCTCCTAAGTACCCCAGACAGAGTGGCACCACTTTGGAGGGCTTCTGTGGAGAAGCCCGCCAAAAGTGGAACAAAGGGCTCCACTTTGGGTCAGAGTTACAGAGGCGTACGCCAACGCCATTTTAGAATCAAGTTTTGGCAAAAAATCCCAACCGGAGTTATAATAATAAATATATAAACCGGCGGTATGTTTGAGGCTACCGAAAATAAATAATTAATTGTGTTAGCCTAAAACGATGGGAAATCCCATAGGAAAATATTCGCGGTTGAATATAAAAAGTAGTTTCCACTGCCACCAGCCAAAACTCGATCAGGGGGGACGGAGACGTGCCCCCTCGACTAACAGACCCTGGGGCAATCGAATTGCCCCAGCCAGTACGTCCACAATATGATGGTTTGTACTGGTTCTGTTCAGGATTTAAGACTAGTAAAGTCTTTGGTGACTTTACATGCCCTGGGAGACAGTAGTCAGTCCCAGGGTATGGAGTCTATGTTGGGGAGTCCCTAGGATACCCCTGGGTTACTGCACAGAGGGTGCTGTGTAACCCACATCACAAAAATACATGAGGCCCTATGGAGTAAAAGACCCCATAGCCCATTCAACACAAGGTTAACCAAAGAAACACACTTCAAACATGCCCAAGAGTGAGGGTAAAAGAGTCTCACTCTTGGCAGGAGAAAAAAAGAAACCCCAGAAATCCAGCAAAGCTGCTGGGGGACTCACTAGGTAGGGAAATTCAGCATAAACAGAGAATTCTCCCTAACACTCGCCCCCCCCCAGACTAAGGGACAGGAGGATTTAATCCACTCCTGGATGAACCTCATACCTCTAGTCGATGATATACATCCTAGAGAGTCCATCAGCATTTTGATGGTGGCACCCTGACCTGTGCTCAATGGTGAAATCAAACCCTTGCACGCAGATTGACCATCTCAATAGTTTTGGATTTTCCCCTTTCATTTGCATTAACCATCTCAAGGGTTGGTGGTCAGTCTGAATCACAAAAGTAGAACCATACAAGTATGGTCTAAACTTCTTCAGTGCCCACACAATAGCAAAGCATTCTCTTTCGATTGTTGCCCACCTTGTCTCAGGATCCTTCAGTTTTCTACTGATGAAGCAAATGGGGTGCTCCCTACCCTTCTCATCCAGTTGGCTTAGAACTGCACCTATACCTACATTGGAAGCATCAGTTTGTACAATGAAAGTTTGGTGGTAGTCAGGAGCTCTTAATACTGGAGCTTGGCAAAGAGCTCTCTTCAGTTTTTCAAAGGCCTGATTGCACTCCTCATTCCATTTTACCTTTTTAGGGAATTTAGGAGAGGAGATTACATTCAGTGGAGAAGCTATGGTCCCATAGTTCTCAATGAAATTCCTGTAATACCCAGTGAGGCCTAGGAAGGCCCTCACTTGGGTTTGAGTAGTTGGTGTTGTCCAATTTTGCACAGCTTCAATCTTGCTGAGCAAAGGCCTTATTTCTCCACCTCCTACCTCATGCCCAAGGTAGACCACTTTACTTTGACCAATCTGGCACTTACTGGCTTTGATTGTCAAATGGGCCTGTTCAAGAGCCTGCAACACATGTCCTAGGTGGTTCACATGTTCCTCCCAGGAGTGGCTGAAGACTGCAATGTCATCCAAGTATGCCATGCAGAAATCTTCCATCCCAGCCAGAACTTGGTTCACAATCCTTTGGAATGTGGCAGGTGCATTTTTTAATCCAAAAGGCATGACCTTAAACTGGTACAAGCCAACTGGGGTTGAAAATGCAGTTTTCTCCTTGGCATGGTCTGTCAGGGCTATTTGCCAATAGCCTGACGTAAGGTCAAATGTGCTGAGGTACTTGGCTGCACCAAGTTTATCCACCAACTCATCTGTCCTGGGCAAAGGGTGGGCATCAGTCTTGGTGACTGCATTTAGAGCTCTATAGCCCACACAGAATCTCAAGTCTTTGGATCCTGCCTTTGGTACTAACACAACTGGGCTAGACCATGGACTAGTAGAGGGCTCTACTACCCCGAGATCAAGCATCTTCTTGACCTCTCCTTTGATGTGGGTTCTGATATGTTCTGACATTCTGTACCCTCTGCTTTTGACTGGCAGACAGTCACCAGTGAGTATATCATGCTGGCCCCAAGGGGTCAAGCCTGGTGACAGTGAGAACAGGGAGGCAAACTGATTTAACATAGACTTGCACTCCTCTTGTTGCTCAGGTGTCAGGTCTGAAGAGAGATTGACTCCTTCAACTTTTTCATCTAAAGGCACACCTCTGAGGAGATCAGGGAGAGATTCACTCTCTTCTTCCTCTGCAGCTGAAGCTAGAAGCAAGGCTCCTACGTCAGGTCTGGAGATGTATGCTTTTAGTCTGTTGATGTGGAAGACTCTAGGAGCTTCCCTGGGTCTGCCCAGATCCACCAGATAGTTGACCTCTCCAAGTTTTCCCACAATCTTGAAGGGTCCCATCCATTTGTCTTGCAAGGCCCTCTGCCTTGTTGGGAGCATAACTAGAAGTAGCTGGTCTTGAGTAAACTCAACCATGTTAGCCTTCTGGCCATGCCAATGCTTGACCAGATATTGACCAGCTTTCAAGTTGTCACTTGCTTCTGCCATCATGTGTGACATTCTCCTCCGGAGACCTATCACATAGTCAGTCACTCTGACTGGCTTGAGGGGAGGAGCACCTTCCAATCCCTCCTTAATCAGGGCCAATGGACCGCTGACCGGATGGCCATAGAGAAGCTCAAAGGGAGAATAACCTACTCCCTCCTGAGGGACTTCTCTATAAGCAAAGAGAAGGCATGGCAGTAGAAGGTCCCACTTCTTTTTAAGGGGTTCCTCTAAAGCACCTATCATGCTCTTCATGGTTCTGTTGAACCTCTCAACCAACCTGTTTGTCTGAGGGTGGTATGCTGTTGAGAACTTGTAAGTAACTCCACAGGTTTTCCACATGGCTTTCATGTAGTGGGACATAAAGTTTGACCCCCTGTCAGAGATTACTTCCTTAGGAAACCCAACCCTGGTAAAAATACCAAGGAGGGCCTTAGCCACAGCCGGAGCTGTAACAGTCCTCATAGGAATTGCCTCAGGGTACCTAGTAGCATGGTCTACTACAGCAAGTATAAACCTGTTGCCTGAGGAGGTTGGGGGATCAAGGGGACCAACAATGTCAATCCCTACCCTCTCAAATGGGACTCCCACAACTGGGAGAGGCACTAAAGGTGCCACATTCTTGGAACCAACCTTACCAGAAGTTTGGCAGGTACGGCAGCTCTTACAATATCTATCTACTTCAGCCCCCATCTTTGGCCAATAAAAGTAGAGGGAGAGCCTTTCCTTGGTCTTCTTGAAACTCAAGTGACCAGCCAAAGGTATCTCATGGGCTAGTTGTAAGAACTGTTGTCTGTTCTCTTGTGGGACTACAAGGCGCTTGTAGTCTCCAGGTTCAGACTCAGTTGGTTCACTGTAGAAGAGGCCATATTCCCAGTGTAACCTATACTTCCCAGGCTCTTGCCCATCAGCCTGAGAAGCTGCCTGGTGGCGGAGGCGTTCCAGAGTTGGACATTCTCTTTGCCCCTTACGAAAAGCTGCCCTGCTAGGCCCACCTTCTGCCAGTAAAGACTGCAGCTCAGGATGGTCCTCAGGGTCCAAATCTCCAATAAGGTTTGGGCCTCCTTCTAGCTCTTCTTCAGAGTCTAGCTCAACCACACAGGGTTGTACCTCCCTCTCAGCCTAAGCTGGAGGTGGAGTTACAGGTGTAACTTTGGACAACCTAGGGGAAGTCCTTGTTGGAAGCACTGGAGTGCTTGCTGCTGGCTTTTTCCTAGGAGTCTTGGGTTGCCCCTTTGCTCCTGATCTGGTAGTTACTGCAGTAAGTTGCTCCAGTGGGATAGGAGTGATCTCTGTCATCATCTCCTGAGATAACCCTCTCAGGGTTTTCTCTCTTGCAGGTTTTGTGAGCTCCTGTAACCTTTTACTAGGTGGTCTGGGGGTATGTGACACAACTCCAAGAGCTTTGAGGTCATTACCCAACAGAACCCTACCTGGCACTTCACATTGTACACTGACAGGTATTTTCACAGCCATATCATTACATTGGATGAGAACTGGTAACTGGGGACACATCTGCACAGTCCCACCAGCTAACTTGGTGAGGCATTTGGGTGCCTTAGCAACATCCTCTGCCTTGAAAAATGATTCATCCACCACAGTTATGCTGGCTCCAGTGTCCCTAATGGCAGGAGTCTCCTGACCATTCACCTGGACACTGTCCTTATAATACTCTTTAGTATTATCTGGGATAGAGTTATAGACATCTAAATTCTGTTGTTCCCACAACCCCAGAGAGACTAAAGAAACACTAGCTGAGACTCCAGTGGGATCATCAGCCAGTAATAGAAAGTTTCCACTTGCCATATGTACTTCCTCTTCTGGAGCGAAGGCTAAGGAGGCAAGCTGGACCCCTGAAGGTTTACCCTTACATCTGGGATCTCCTTTCACATGGTCAGTAGCCTTACAAACAAAGCATGAGCCAAAGGCTCGCTGGAATGGAGGCTTGTTCTGACCTCCTTCTGGTCTGGGACCAGAAGGTACACTAGCCTGATTCGGTTTCCCTTGTGGCTTACCCTTATAGTTTTGTTTGGGGCCCTCTTTGGAATTTGTAGTATTAGAATTCTCTTTGGAGTCCTTTTTAGACTGTTTCTCCCCCTCCTTTTTCTGAGTTACCCCAGAATCCTTGTGAGTGGCCCTGTTGGCAACCCACAAGTCAGCAGCCTTAGCTAGTTTCCGGGAATCTAATTCCTTGGAATCAGCCAAGTGTTGTCTGAGCTCAGGAGAGCAGGCATCATAAATAGTCTCCAACATAAACAAATTCTTCATACCTTCATAAGTGTTCACCTTGTAACCCTTAATCCATCCCTCTAAGTTTTTCAACCCTTCACTCACCCAGGTAGCCCAAGGGGTACCATCATGCTTTTTGAGGCTTCTAAACCTCTTAAGATACTGGGAAGGGGTCTTCCCAAACCTAGCTATCAAAGCTAGTTTCACACATTCATAGTCCTTCTTATCCTCCTCCCACATCTCCATTACCACATCAGTTGCAACAGGGGGAAGCCTAGAGAACAACCAGGTGAGTAAGTCATTTCCTGTGATGTTCTGGAGCCCATGATTATATTCAAACAGAGACAACCAATCCAACACATCCAACTTAGGCTCATACATACCAACCAATTCTTTAGGCATCCGGGGTCTTTTAGGACTGGAACTTCTAGAGGAGCCAGAGAGAGAAGCATTCTCAACAGACAATTTCTTCATTTCTAGCTCATGCTTGAGCTCCATTTCCCTTAGCCTTAGTTCCTTTTCAGTTTGAGCATTAAGTTTTTTATACTCCAATTCTAGTTTCATTTTCTCCAGTTCATAGTACTGAGGACTAAATGTGGGACCTGGTAAAGGCCCATTAGGCACAGCAGGTAGAGCAGGCAGAGGCCTAGGGGGGACAGTCACAACAGCCTCACCCTCCTCTTCTGACTCTTCCTCAAAATCATCAACATTTTGTTCTATGTCAATTTCAATACTGTCATCTACATTTGCTGGAGTGGTAGGTTCCTCTGAACCATCACCCAGACTTTGGTTAGCTAACAATCTTTCAATCAGCTCCATTTTCTTGCCCTTAGTCATGAGATCCTTATGTTTACAGAGCACTCTCAAACAATCAGCAGTTTTGGCTGCAAGGGACTCTTGACTATAGCTTTCTATAACTGACATGTTAGAGGATTACTTTTACAGTGCTAAGCTTTGTGGTTAGTTGCACTAAGGTATCTAAAGCACACTAAAATGTATACTCAATACAAATCCCACCGCTGCCACCAGTGTTAGGCAGAAACCTGTGCAGTTCCCTTGGGGAACACTGCAAAAGATTTAAGACTACAGGTATAGCAGTAAACCCACTTGGTAGCAGTCTGTACCACCCAGATTTACCTGGTAGCTGTGGCTGAGCAGTCAGACGTCCCTCAAGAAGAGTTAGGCAGTATGCAAAGTATACACAATAGGTACTCAAACACGATAGTACAAGCAAACACTGACCAGAGCTTGGTTTCAAAAGTATATAGTTATTTATTTTAAGAACACATAAGTTGAAAACACTCTAGCAATATATAGTAAAACACTTCAAACACAGTTATATGGAAAGCAGTCCCAACCCTTATTCCTAACTGGACAACTCTTGTTTAACACCACATAATTCAAACAGAGGTGAGTGCTTAACTTTAGATGACACGCATTTAGCATGTTGCTCTCTAATATTTGATTTCTGATCACAACATACTGTGCCGAATATCAGTGACATGTATACTCAATATATGGGACCTACACCTCATATCTTTTTCTAGATGAGCCACAACCTGCGCTATAGTCTATGTTTCAGACATTTAGCATGTACTTTTCCACTGCGCCCCAGTCTGGAATGTGCCTATTTACTAGCCACTGTGCCTTAGTCTGTTGACCACTGTGCCTCACCTTTGAATGTGCCTATCTGCTAGCTACCGTGCCTTAGTCTGTTGACCACTGTGCCTGCCCATTGTACCTATTCTGATCCTGACTACCTGCCTTCCTGCCTATCCCGACCCAGTCGGCTCCCACCTCACCTCAAACTACTCTATTACCACCTAGTCAGCCTCAGCCAACTACATCCTGGGCTTACTCTGACCACCCATGGCAAACCTCTACTTAGCCACGCTCACCTTAACGGCTACACTCGCCCTGCTCCACCACAACAACACCACCCGCCACAAACCCCGTCCGCAATCACTCCCAACCCAACATCCCTCATACACCTCGACTATGGTTTTTTGGGAGGCCCAACATATTGACCAGCCTGACGCCCTCAGTCCCATAGAATGGATCCGCCGATTTGCTGCTCCGCCCACTCCTTGGAACCCATGCACATTGCAAGACAGAAACCTGAGACTCGGCTCTCGGTTCATAACCCCCAAGACACTCGCCAAAAGACACTCCTCTCATCCCACACACAGTCAAGCGAACACCGCTCAAATTTTGAACATCACCCAAACAGCCCCCTTGAGCACATCTGAACAGCCACTAATCAAGGGCGCCCTCGTCAATGCCCGCTCCCTGGTCGCCCATGCGCTAGATATTGCAGACTTCATCTCTGTCAACAACCTACACTTCCTGGCTATCACGGAAACCTGGCTGCACCAAGCAGCAGGCCCAGCCCTATCCCTCGCCATCCCAGAAGGTTATTCAATACTAAGGAAAGACCGGGACATAGGTAAAGGAGGAGGAGTAGCCTTCATCGCTAAAACATCCCTTGGACTTAGATTAACCCCTCCGCCCAGCTTCCGATCTGCAGAACTTTTGTCAGCAAAGCTCCAACTCTCTGCTACGCAAACCATACTATTACACCTCCTTTACAGACCTCCAGGCCCCATCACCACATTTGAGGAAGAGATATCTGACCTCTTGACCACCAACACCAAAACAGGATCTCAAATTATCCTACTTGGTGACCTCAACCTCGGTCTCGGCGACCCAAACGATACCAATGCGCTCTCCCTGGAAAGCACCATCTCCCAACTAGGGTTCAAGCTCAGAATCACAGACCCTACCCACAACAAAGGCAGGACCTTGGACTGGCTAGCGGATCTCAACTGCTCTACGACCATCACAAAAAACGAGCAAACTGCATGGTCTGACCACCACGCCATCTCCTTCTCCATCCAAGGGAAATCACAACCAAACACTCCAACCCCTACCGTCCCCCAAACCCTCACCAGAAACAACCGCAACATTACCTTACAAAACCTCCGCCCACTTATAAACAATATCTGTACCCCTACAAACTACGCCAACCTAGATGCGGAGAAACTTGCTGACCTCTACAACAAAACGATAGAATCAGCAGTAGACACCATCGCTCCTCTCAAACCCACCAAAGCCAAACCGTCAGCCCATATGAACAAATGGTTCACACCAGAGCTAAAAATCCTCCGAAACTCCAAACGAGCCGCAGAAGCCACCTGGAGAAAAACGCCCAACCTCGCCAACAAAACGCAACTCTCGATAGCTGCCACCACCTACAAAACTGCTATCCTCAAGGCCAAAAAAGAGACATATGATAACAGAATTGAGAGCGCCAAATCCAAAACAAAAGAGCTTTTCAATATCCTCAGGGAACTCGAATCCCCCCCTACACTTGCTGAAACCTGCGTGAAAGATGCAGATTGGTGTGAGAGGATTCAAAAAGCCCTAGCAGACAAAATCACCATGTTACAATCCAAAATCGGACAGAAAAAGCTCAACCTAGCCAAAAAAACAAACCATCCACCGTCAACCACCCCCAAAACATCCACTTGCCCCCCCTTCTCCTTCTCACCAGTCTCCACTAAAGAAGTAGAAAGCATCATTAAGGGCCTCAAGCCCTCTAGATGCCAAGGGGACTCATGCCCAGCTCCCATCATCCAAGAAGGCGCCAACACTCTGGCCCCCTTCATAACAGCCCTCATCAACGCATCCTTCAAATCAAGCTCAGTGCCTAGCAGCCTCAAGGAGGCCTGGGTCATGCCACTTCTAAAAAAACCTAATCTAGACCCCAATACCCCAACTAATTACAGGCCAATCACCACCGTTCCCTACATCCTAAAGATCTTAGACAGAGTGGCCTACCTGCAAATACAGAAGCACCTGGAAGACAACAACCTCCTGGGTCTCAGACAATCCAGCTTCAGGCCAAGGCATGGAACAGAGTCAGCCCTACTGGACCTAAAAATCCAGATGGACGAGGCAAAGGACAAGGGTAATCTAGCCATTCTCCTACTGCTAGATCTATCAGCTGCCTTCGACCTCGTCGACCATCAGATCCTCACGGAACATCTGATGACCTCAGCGGCCTTCTCTAACCAGGCGACTGCCTGGATCCAGTCCTTCCTAGCCAACCGAACCACCCGGGTCTTCTCCCCGGGGGCATCAGCACTCCCTGTCCCCATCACCTGCGGCGTTCCTCAAGGCTCGTGCGTCTCGCCGACCCTATACAATATCTTCACTAAGCTATTGTTTGACCGCCTAGATAACCTAGGTGTCACATACACAAACTATGCTGATGATACCCAGGTTCTCATCACCCTATCGGGGTGCTACGATGAGGACTCCACCAGAATCAACAACCTTTATTTGGAGATCCAAGCCTGGATGGCAGAGCACGGTCTATGCCTCAACGATGAGAAAACTGAGCTCCTTCTTGTCGGCTCCCAACCACGGCTAAACAAACTAGACCCCCGTTACGCGTCCTTCAACATAGACGGTAACCTAATCACAGTAGCCAAAGAAATTAAAACCCTTGGGGTTTATCTAGACTCTACTCTCTCACTCAAAAGACAGGTGAACGCCACTGCCTCATCCACAGCTTACACCAATAAGCTCATCAACGCATGCAAACCTTTCCTATCACCTTCCAGCTGCATTACACTAGCCAGAGCGTTAGTGCTCTCAAAAATTGACTACTGCAATACCCTCTTTCTCGGCTCTTCAGAACGCAACTTGAACAAATTACAGGTGCTTCAAAATAATGCTATCAGAGCCGCCCTCAGTATCCCACGAAACGGCCACATCTCCAGCATCAGACAAGATGCTCACTGGCTCCCGGTACGAGACAGAATCACTCTCAGATCCCTCGTCATCGTCCATAAATGCCGCTCCAATGATGCACCCAAATACCTGGCAGACAAGTTCCACAATCACACCTCAACTAGACCAACTAGAACGCCATACTCACATTGCCTTTCCGTTCCCAAATTCTCCCTAAAAAAAGCAGGTGGCGCCAGCTTCCCGGTCCTAGCTGCCAAACTATGGAACGCTTTGCCACCAAACCTTAGAGCAGAACCCTCATTCTGGACTTTTAGAGCCAAAACAAAAACATGGCTCTCCAACAAAAACGCTGCTTAATGTACTTCCTCTCCGCATGTCTCTGTTGACCACCTGTAACCCGGTCTGCTACACCTATTGTTGTTTTATCACAGTCTGTATTGTATATTTTTACCATGTTGTAACTGTCTCTAAGTCTCCGGTGCCCAGTTACCCCAGGGTTCGGCGCGCGGTACAAATAAATAAACTAAACTAAACTAAACTCTAGTAGGTTTAAAGAAGGGAGGGAAAAAGAGCAGAATTAGGATAAACACACCACTCTAAGGTTAAGAACACTTTCAGTAAGTTCAAAGAAGCACAAAGTCACAGGTGAGCAAAAGTCACTAGGCAGGGCCCACTCTTAGAGCAGGCAGAGCGAAAATGTGCCCAAGATCACACAGTTATTAGGGATTCAGAGTCTTGCGAAAGAGTTCAGAAAGAGTTTAGATAGGCATAGAAAGTTTAGCCAGGGTGTCCCAGGCAATCCCAGGTTCGAAAGCCGGGGGCTAAAACTACCCCGTACAGTCGGTGGCAAGGGAAGCCAGGCGGAACACGGTACCTTAAACGGGAAGGATCCTCCAGCGGTGGCAGTTGTTCCAGGCAGTGGCAGCAAGGCTCGACGTCGGTCAAGGGAGAAGAAGATCTCGCTGAAGAGCAGAAGAAGAAGGTCGTTGCACTGCCCGGGAAGAAACCAGCCGCGGAGTCCTCCGGTTAAAGGGTTGTACCGACTTTCGCGGTTGTGGTAAATGTGTGGTATTCCGGTTGCCGGGGTGCTTGGCACTGGCAAGGCGGCCACGAGATACCTTGAAGAAGCGGAAAGAAGGTGAAAACTGGTTGTCCCCACCAGTCAAGGGAAGGAGACACTCTGTTAAGAGCTCTCCTCGGTCGTTGGGAAAAGTGGTGAGACGGTTCAGCAGGGCTCCACCGGTGGTGTCGTCGTAGCAGGTCGGCTCAGCTCTTTCCTCGTCGGATTCTTAGGTCCTGTGGCGACTTCTAAAGTTCCAGTCCCCAAAGCCCTGCTTTTATGCAGCAAACCCCCATTCACCCAGCCTAGCTGTCACTCAAACATGCTAAGTGGTGAGCCGGCCGGCACACCACTTGGGCCAATCAGGTCGGAGTGCGACTTGAGTTACCAAGGTAACTCAGTCCAGGGTGCCTAAATCCCCCTCCACCCCTCCTAAGTACCCCAGACAGAGTGGCACCACTTTGGAGGGCTTCTGTGGAGAAGCCCGCCAAAAGTGGAACAAAGGGCTCCACTTTGGGTCAGAGTTACAGAGGCGAACGCCAACGCCATTTTAGAATCAAGTTTTGGCAAAAAATCCCAACCGGAGTTATAATAATAAATATATAAACCGGCGGTATGTTTGAGGCTACCGTAAATAAATAATTAAATGTGTTAGCCTAAAACAATGGGAAATCCCATAGGAAAATATTCGCGGGGCACCCTCCACCAGGCCCCAACTCATGTCCAACTCATGTCCCCCTGCACCCCCACCCCCCAGCACTGTGGTGCAACCTCCACCAGGCCCCCACTCATGTCCAACTCATGTTTCCTAGCACCCCCATCCCCCCCAGCACTGTGAGCCACCCTCCACCAGGCCCCCACTCATGTCTCCCAGCACCCCCACCCCCCCAGCACTGTGGGGCACCCTCCACCAGGCCCCCACTCATGTCTCCCAGCACCCCCACCCCCAGCACTGTGAGGCACCCTCCACCAGGCCCCCACTCATGTCTCCCAGCACCCCACCCCCACCAGTCAGGGGCACCTGCCAGCAGGCCCCCACACATGTCCCCCAGCCAACATGTCATCACAATCTAGATCCCTGGGCCTTATGGGCAGCCTCCAAATGCCAAACACCCACCCGAGTATTGCATCCACCCACTTAGAAATGGCAATTACATGATACAACCCCAATGGCAAGTTTGTAAATGAACACATGTCCCTCACATATGCACAATGGGTGTCAGTGAATGTCAAAACCCATATCATGATATGCATGAAACCAATGAGATGATACTACACATTGAAGTTTGAAGAAAAAATATGTATTAAAAGCAACATAAATTGAATCAAAAATATAAACAAGCGAAAATGGGAATTAAAAAAAAAAAAAAGCAGCATGTCCGTAAAATAATGTAAAACCACAAATCATAATCCAAAGGAAAGGTGTCCAAAGTCACAGTTCACAAAAGTAAATCCAATGGAAAATTAAAATCGAAAACCATTGCTCCATGGGTAAATCATAAAAAAAAAAATAGAAAATCCAACAGTCAACTATATACAGATAAACAATCCAGGGTCCATGATCCCAACAGAAGAAATGAAGCCTATCTAATAACACTACCTAATAAAAACAACTGTATACAAAAATGTGGCCCATTGTCCAAAAGGTCCAAAAAAATGCAAAACCAAAGGAAATCTAACACTAACTACAGAACTATTTACAAGGGCAGCGGACCAGTCCGACGGCTCACTTCGGGATGTTCCGGGCCAGGGCATCATCGAACTCCTGCTCAATGTCCCGGAGGCGGTCCTCCTCCATGGCCCCGAGGGTCCGCAGGGCCGTCGACATGTTCACCTCCAACTCCCTGCGGATTGCCTCGAGGCACTCGGCCTGTCTCAGGGCCCTCCGCATGGAGTTCTCCGCCCTGACCATCGTGAGCCGTGCCTCTTCCGCCCGCTGCCGCTCCGCATCTATGGCGTGGCCCAACCGCTGCCACACGGAAGACACTTCCCGTCCTGGGTCCTCCTGCCCTCCGGCTGATGCCTGCCCCTCCGATGTCGAAGGCCCCGAGCCATCATGGCTCCCACCTTGTTGCTGCTGCTGCTGTGCCTGTGCCCGTGCCCTGGCTCCTGCTGCCTGCACATCCTCCACCGGCTGGGGTGCAGTCGTTGATGTGGCCACCCCTGCTGGACGTCCGACTCCCGACTGTGGCAGGGATGCCTCCTCCACCAGCCTGGCCGCACCGTCGGAGGCAGCTCCACAGGGCATCAAGGTGACTAATGGGTGGGAAGATGGCATGGAGGACGACTGGCGCATTGGGGGTTCAGTTGAGGAGGGTCGTCTGAGCAAGCCCCATCAAACGGAGGAATCTGGCCTGGGTGACCTGTCCCAGTAGGCCGACGCGGTCAACGAGCCATTCGAGATGACGTGCAGTCTCCTCATGAAAAGACTGCAGGTCACCTCGCATGGCCCGTTGACGCAACGCCACACCAGTCAGGACAGGCTCAACCCGGACCCGGATAGCCACGTCCGCAGGCAGATGAAGGCCAGTTGTTGTGAGCTCATCCCCTGCCTGAAAACTGGTCTGGACGTAGGCATCCCTGCTGGTGCAAGATGATGCAGTGACAGGATCAGGGACAGGATTGCACACAGGCACCTCCGCGGCGGCCTCTGCTGCCTCCTGTCCCTGGTCCTGCACTGCACCACTAGCACCAGTGGAATCCCCACCTCCAGACCCCGTCTCTGTTGCTTGCATGGCCTCCTCCTCCACCAAACCCCCCACCAACCTTGATGACTCCGTGCCATCTTCCCCCATTGGGCCCTGTGGGGTCCCAGCTGCCTCTTCTGCTGCCGAGGAGTCTAACTCCGACCTCCGCCTCTTGGAGCTCCCCCCGGCAGCTGTGGCCTGGGACGCGGCACCGGACTCCTCCCTCCCCGACGAGATCAAAAACCTGGGAGGGGAGCCGGGCCTTGCGTCTCCGGCTGGCGGTGCGATCCACGCCGCTGTGCTCCACAGCACCTTCTCCGCCCTCTTCATCAGTTGACGCTGCAGACTGGGAGAAATAAAACACAGGCATCAGGGCACTGTACAATGGACACATACACACATTACAGTTGTACATGAGTGGCATTGGCAAACCTCAGACATGGCATCACAATCGCCAACACACGTCATTTCAACTTGCACACATGAGCCATAACACAGCCATATTGCAACTGCCAGCACCATCCATACACATACAACAGCATGAGCAGGCAAAGGTGAGCCAAACATCACATGCAACACAGGGAGTGCACTACACATGTACACACACCACCACACTTGCATGCATGTGTACACCTCTGCCAACTGTTGCAGTGTTCAGATCAGCATCCATGTCACATCTGCCAATCAGGCTTCCACATCCCGCTGTCACATGCATCCATGTTGCATCACTGTTGCACCCTTGTCAAATACACACACATGCACATGTACACAGTGCTGATACATGCAGCTGAAAACAACATCCATGTGTGACATCACGAACATGCCTACTTACATACACATTCATCCAAACATGTGTGCCCACACAACTGCATTTGGCATGCAAGCCTACACACACAAGCACCATCCATGTCTCACACATGACCACCCTCGCATGTGTTAGCCTCACGGCCCTGTAAACCCCCACCCATACTTGGCCCCATACTAACACATGTGCAACCTGCACACTACTGGCACATCACCACACGCACAGCTTACAATCATGATGCATGTACACTTACCGCTCGACTCCAGACGGGTCTGCCTCTCAAGGACCTGGACGTGGAGCGCTGGGGATATGCGTTCCAGGACCCTCATCTGATCGTCCGACAAGTGGCCCCGGCGCCCCTTAGCATCCGCTGCCTTCAAGAGGCGCCAGGCCTTGTTGAGGGTCCTGGACCTGAAGTCCTCCCAGCGCTTCTTGACATGTTGGAAGTCACGGACTGCCACCCCCTCCGCGTCGATGGCAGTCACGATGTCCGTCCAGATCCGAGTCCGTCCTTCCTTGTCGGCGCACAAACTTCCGAAGAGGGCATCATACTGCCCCAGGACTTGCTCCACCAGAACACCAACTTCGGTGACAGTGAAGCTGGTGCCCCTCTGCCTCTCTGGCCGGGGGTTGTCAGTGGTGCCAGATGTTGCAGTGCCCGACATGACAACCCCAGAGGCAGGAGTGGGTGGGCAACTGGGTCCTGGGGCTGGGCTGTGGAGCAATGAAATCCCATTCGGGAGTCTTCGGTTCCAGCAGGGATGGTCACAGCAACAGTACCCCTGGCTGATGTGCAGGCAGCAAATGGCAGGGCACATGGGCAGCAGGCAATCGGGCAGCAGCAGATGGTAGGTGGGAGCGTGCTCGGGGCTCTGGGGGGCAGTAATTCGGCCTTCTGGGCAGGAGCGTGGTCTTCCGTGTGCTTACGCGTGGCCAGCTTGATACGGAGTGATTTGGCACGTGAAAATCCAGCACGTCTGCGTGTAATTCGAGGAAAGGGCCTTAGCGCGTAAGCGCGTCAGCGCACATACACAAATTCATTGGCCCAAAGGCCACCAGCGCGTATGTGCGTCTGTGACGTGCGTGCGCGGTCGTTTCCCTGTACACAGGTGCATGTTACACGTCCAATGACTGCACGTCAGAGTGTCAGCTTGTGTAATTGGAGGATGGGGCCTTAGTGTGGGCATGTTTAAAAGGTACGTGTAGAACGCCATTTCCTTGTACGTGCTTTTCGTGGAGAGCGAATGGGTGAAATCTGTACTTCTTGTCGGTTCACACGCGATTTACTTCACGGCATTCCAAGTTCGTACTCCCTGTTACCTCTGACAGCTTTTTCTCTTCTTGTCTTTTTCCTGGGCCTGTTTCCTCAAACAGCGTTCACTTCTCCTGTTGTCCTGTCTCCTCAGACAGCGTACAATTCTTCTTTTGGTGAGGGTGTTGCCAACGCGCACACGCCCATATTTTTCACGCGATTGTTCCTGGCAGACGGTGAGTCGCGCACGTATTTGACATCTGTGCTTGCCCCGTGTGTTGCCTACCCCTTCAGAAGTCAGTCTAGGCTGCGTGTGACACACATTCGTTCATTTTTGTGTTTCTGGGTGCCACAGCGTAGTGCAGGTTTTTTTTTTCCACGTACGTGGTCTAGGAGGGGTTGCGTGCACATTATCTCCCTTTTTCGGGGTGCCTGTGCGTTGCGTGACCCGTCATCTTCCCCCAGGGGTCACATACAGCCTTGCTAGAGCACTAGGGTACGAATTCCATCTAGTACCCTACCCCTTTGACCCCCAATTGCCCAGGACAATAGTTTACTGCAACTCCCATACGCACAACAACATCAGTGCCATGGTTGGGAGGCGAGCACGCGGTAAGGGTGGCAAAGGTGGGCGAGCCACAAGAGGTGGCCGTGGTGGATACGGTAGGGGACGTGACCAGGACTTGCCGGGTGCCCCTAGCCCCCCATGCCCCCCCTGGTTGAGGGTAATGTGGCTGACACCATCCCTGCTCAGCCCTTGTTGGACCAGCCCATTGTGGCACCAGACCTGGCACTGGGTGACTCCATGGCTGACTTCCAGGTCAGCAGGTCTAGGCCACGTGTGGCGGTGCACGTTGGTGTCACCAGCCCACGTGGATCAGGGGCAGCTATGTCATTGCTGCCCCGAGTAGGCAGGGTGGGGAGGCTGCAGGGGCAGCTGTGGCTCCATCCACCCCAGCTCTGAGTGTCCCAGCCAGGACAGTGTCGGTCCTAGTCCATCCTGCTGACGTTCCCCCTGACTACATCACACTTCAGCTAATGCCTGCACCAAGTCCCATGGTGAGTGTTCATTCCCACACTCCTAGTCCACAGTCCACCGGGGCTCCTGCCCCTAGTGTCCAGAGCAGCGTAGGACACTCGGTATCACCACCACCTTCCAAGCGGAAGAGGAAGAGTGCTCGTCCAGTACAGGCTGATGCCCCAGACACGGCTACACAGTCCGGCCCACCAATGAAGCCCAGCTTCAATCAGGTCGAACTTGATGCACTTGTGGAGTATGTGTCCGCACATGACAGCGAAATGGTGATTACTGCAGGATGCAAGACCACGCCTGCACAACGTCAGGCACACTGGCAGACCATCGCGGAAAACATAAGTGCCCTTGGATTCGTGAGGCGCACAGTTAATGATTGCTACAAGCGCTGGAATGACCTGAAGCGCAGGGCAAAGAAAAAGCTGGCCTCGAGTCATGCCGCAACTCTAGTGACTGGAGGTGGGTCTCCAGCAGAGGACATAGAACTCACTCCACATGAGTATGTTGCTGGGACCTACGTCACGGAGGAACAGATCCAAGGCGTGGGAGACCTGCCAGATTACGAGGCATTGTCCGGTGAGTGCACATGCATGTGTGTGTCATCCATGTTCATGGTGTGTGTGTGAGTGCTTATGATTGAGTGCCAGGTGAGGGGGTGTGTGCCTGAGTGGTTTGGGTCACCCATGTGCTTCATCCAATACATTCTGCGCACCAGGATTTGGGTGTTGCAGTATCCCTTCTGGCAACAGTAGACATTCAGCCCAACCTCACGCCAGTTGCCCTTGAATTGTCATCTTGCCACAACATAGTTGCATGTTATTCTGTGTTCATTCAGGCTGATTGTCTGCATTCCACCACTTTCACTAGGCATTTCTCAGTCCTTTTGTCACATGTGTGACATGGCTAGGGTACATGCCATCTGTGTGATGGCATGTGTCATGTATGTGTATTGGACATGCCAATCACAGGCCAATGTGTGATGGCACTGCTAGGCAGCATGCAGCAAATTTGTTGGTCTTCCATCTTGGTGTCATCAATGTGTGCCATTTGCCTCCCCTTCATAAGCAGTGACAGTGCATGCATGGGAGTGTTATAGTTATTGGTACATGTGTCAATGAAGTACTGTTTCTGTTGCTTCTCAGCCCTAATTGTGTTCCATGTTGCTAATGCCTGTTCCCATTTCTTTTCTTTCATGTCTTTGCAGGGGATGACGCACTTGATACTGCTGGGGTTGTGGAGATGGTGCAGACCCAGGAGGGGTCTCAGGCCCGACCGGTCACCAGTGATGGACGTGGTGTGGTGGTGGGTGAGAACCCACACTTGCTGCAGGCCGTCATCTCAAGGGGTGTCTCTGGGTGCACCTCCCCCGAGCTCTATTCAGGTGTCGATTCGGATGATGAGACCTATGTGCCGTCGCAGGTAAGTGTTCCTGGGAGGGATTCTGTACTGTCCAACCCACCTGATGCAGCTGCAGAGGGTGAGGAGAGCGACCGCAGCGATTCTCCCACAATAGGGTAGCCGTGCAGGCCATGAGCCCATGGAGGTGTTTTTTTTTCGCAATATCCACACAGGTGGGTTTTGGTGTGCACCCTGTCCTCGGACCTCCTGGGTGGCCTCCCCCACACCCCTGGGCCCATTCATGGCCATTTTTTATTTTTTTATTTTTTTTTTATTTTTGAATCTTGATTTTTTGGACAGTGTGTTGCCTTGTGTGGCTCCCGTGGGCATACGCTGTATTGTGGCTGGGCACATGCAGGCTTGTCCTGAATTTGGGTTAGATGCTTGGGTTTGTGTGACACACACCCCTCCTGCTTCCCGTTTCCATGGGCTTGCAAAGGGTGTGCCCAAGTGACATTGACTTACACGGTGACGTTGGACTCCCATATGATGTGTGGGCAGTCTGTAGTCAATACTGTGTATACATTCCTAGTGCATATTGTGGTTGTATTGTACACTGCATGGTGTATTGATATGTGCCTCTGCAGCTATCTCATCCTCCTAATTTGCAGGTCCATTTCTCATGTCTTCACAAGGCGGTCTACTTTGGAACTGGAGTCCATGTTGTGAGCAGTGCACCTACACTCTTGCGTGGCGCTACGCTGTATAGTTGGAAGTGTTCGAAGTGCTGGCATTATCAGGTAGTGAGGCTACTAATTTTTTAAGTCCGTAATGTCATGTTTATGGTAGGTTGGAGGTTGTGTAGGTGATTGGTATTATTGGTAAGTATTTGGTAATGTGTGTTGTTGGTCCTGCATTACTTTGAGCATTTCATGTGTGGCCAGTTTCCATTAGGGACACTGTAGTTGGTGACACTTGGGGCATGTTGTGGGGATTAATTTGTTTGCTCTCACATTGCATGACATGCCATGGTGTGTTGTGTGGCCGTGCCGGGGAGGGGTTGGGTGACATGGCACTGTTCTCATGTTGTATTTTGCAAGTGGGTATTCATTTCTGCTGCATGGAAGTGTGTCTTTTGATGACACTGCATTGGTGGTGTTTGTGTAGGTAGGGATGCACACATTGTGACACTTCCAGGTGAACAATCTCAGGCTGCTATGGTTCTGACAGTTGACTGTCCCTTAATTCATCAGAATTGTCAGATTGAGTCATCATTGATTGTCAGATGGTATGTGCCAGGGCTGTGTGCACTCCACAGGGGTGTGCTTTCTATGTGAAGTAATTAGCCACCAGCTGCGTACGGGCTGCCTCACCCCGTGCCCTTTCCCCTCCCATGCGCAGCGGGCGTGCATGTGGTTGGGGATGTGGGGGCACCACTATGTCCACAGCCAGGCCCCGGCGTGTTGCAACATTGTGCAGGACACATGCTGCCACTATGATCCTGCACACTACTGGGGGAGCGTATAACAGCTGCCCACCAGAACGGTCAACGGAGCGAAAGCGTGACTTGAGCACTCCGAATGTGCGCTCCACTATGCCCCGTGTTGCAATATGGACTGTGTTGTATCTTACCTCGGGAGGCGTGATGGGGTTCCGAATTGGCGTCATCATGTGTGTGCTCAGAGGGTAGGCACTGTCCCCTGGGGAGGTGGTGATGGGGATCATTAGTGGGGTATTGGCATTACTCTGTATCTGTCATGCATGCGTGTGTTGTGGCATTTCTACTCACCGAGCAGCCATGCATCGCCATGCCGCCCAGCTTCCATGTCCCGGTTTAGGGTTGACATCCTGTAAATGAAGCTGTCGTGGGTGGACCCTGGATAGTTGGCATATACTGAGGTGATGATTCCCTTGGCATCACATACTACCTGTACGTTGATGGAATGCCAGTGCTTGCGGTTTCTATAGATGTGCTCAGATGCCCTGGGGGGACGTAGAGCCACATGGGTGCAATCAATGGCACCTAGCACTTTGGGGGAATTGTGCCACCCTGTAGAAATCCTGGCTGACAGCCTGCCTTTCTGCAGGTGTTCTGGGCAGGTATATGTGCCTGCGGACTGATGGGCGTGCAGTGATGATGGCCAACACCTGGTGTAGGCACTGTGACTGCGTGGCCTGTGACACCCCCCCCACTATGGCACTTGTCCGCTGAAATGATCCGGTAGCCAAGAAGTGCAGTACATTGAGGACCTTCTCCAGGGGGCTGAGTGCTTGGGAGCACAGGGTGGGTGATGTGAGGTCATCCTCCCACTCACTGACCAGGTCGAGTATTACGTGTGGTGGAAACCTGTACCTCCCATACACCTGGTCATCAGGCATACCAAATAGGCTGGTTCTGGGTGTGAAGATTCTGGCCCTGACTATCCTTCTCCTCCTCCTGCGGTATCCCACGGCCACTGCTGCTAGGAACGGTATATTCATCCTGGCGTCTGAGCTTGTTTGTTGTTTGCGCACTCTTTTATGCTGCGCGGGACGTGCGCCTGCTTCATGCTGGCGTACGTGTTTCAGGATTGGACCTTTTATTTTTTGGTGCGTTGTAGGCGACCGTGTAAATCTTCCCGCCCACCCCAGGAATACACGTAACACGCTCTCCCAGGCCCAGTCGTGAGTAAATATTCCCGCCCACCCCTGGAATACACGTACTCCACTCTCACAGGCCCAGTCGCGTGTGGAACTTCACGCGCACACCGAAATACACGTACCCTGCAAATTCGCGTGTGGAACTTCCCGCGCACCCCGAAATACACGTACCCTGCTAGTATCGCGTGTGGAAGTTCACGCGGACCCATAATACACGTACCCTGATGGAATCGCGTGTGAGACTACCCGCACACCCAGGCAAATCGCATGGCTGGGGGGTGGGGGTGCAGGGAGACAGGAGTGGGGGCCTGGTGGAGGGTGGCCCACAGTGCTGGGGGGTGGGGGTGCAGGGGAACATGAGTGGGGGCCTGGTGGAGTGTGCCCCTGGATGCAGGTGGGTGGGGGTGCAGGGGGACAGGAGTGGGGGCCTGGTGGAGGGTGCCCTACATTTCTAGGGGGTGGGGGTGCAGGGGGACATGAGTGGGGGCCTGGTGGAGGGTGCCCCTGGATGCAGGGGGGTGGGGGTGCAGGGAGACAGGAGTGGGGGCCTGGTGTAGGGTGCCCCTGGATGCTGGGGGGTGGGGGTGCAGGGAGACAGGAGTGGGGGCCTGGTGTAGGGTGGCCTACAGTGCTGGGGGGTGGGGGTGCAGGGGGACAGGAGTGGGGGCCTGGTGGAGGGTGCCCTACAGTGCTGGGGGGTGGGGGTGCAGGGGGACATGAGTGGGGGCCTGGTGGAGGGTGCCCCTGGATGCAGGGGGTGGGGGTGCAGGGAGACCGGAGTGGGGGCCTGGTGGAGGGTGCCCCTGGATGCAGGGGGGTGGGGGGTGCAGGGAGACCTGCGTTGGTGGGCAGTAGTGCAAGGTGACATGTGGGTTGGCTGGGGGGCATGGCCATGGTGGATGGGCTGCCTGCGGGACATGTGCAAGGGTGCAGGGTAGTCCCCTGTGGTGTGGGCCGCCTGCACGGGCCGTGGAGGGTGTAGAGGGAACAGCTGGGAGGACCCACACGGCCAATTCACGTGTGGGACTCCCCGGCACCCCCGAAATACACGTAGGCTGCTGGATTCGCGTCTGGAATTTGCCGCGCACCCGGAGTACACCTACCCTGCTGAAATTTCGTGTGGACCTTCCTGCGCACCCCGGAATACACGTGCCCAGGCCAAACGCGTGTGGAACTTCCCGCGAACCCCGTAATACACGCACACGCTATTTTTCACACAGCGGGTGTCCGTGTTTGTCGGTACCCCTTTGCACCTCATTTGTCCTAGAGGGCCACAGTATGGATCATTCATCATAGCTGTATATGGGTGCTTTTTGTTAGCATACATTTTGGCGCACATTTATTTCAGGCGCAGGGACGCTACCGCCTGCTTTCTTGTGGCGTACTTGTTTGGCCCTGTGCGCGTCTTTGCCCGTGCGCTGGTTTGCCCTATTCGATTCCATGAATACGAGTTGTAGGCGAGCGTGTGGGCATTCCGCACACTTGCCTCCTGTACTTCCCCCGTGACGCCCATATTTTCACGCGTTGTTCCCCATTCCGAGTGTTACGCCCCGTGTTCCGCCTACTTTTGTGATGTGCGCCGCGCTATGTGCGATTTCGCAGCGGCCATGGCGCACGCCGTTGGATGACCTGTGCGCCGGCGTGCGCCGCGCACTTTTTAAGCGCACATCCAATATTTTTCTCGCGCACGGACTTCCATGAATCGATGTGCGCTGGTTTTCCTGTGATTTTCGCAATTGCACTGCGATTTTCGCTCTTTTACTGCAAATCGCACGTTTTGGCACCTCTGCGCGGGAATCTTCGGCGCACATTAATTCCATGAATCGGCCTATAGATTGTAGCAGGCAGGAAATTGCATAGCCTAGGTGGAAAATTGTAAGTTTGAGGCCATCTGCCACTAGATATGTTAAAGCAACAGCTTGACAAAGAATGACAAGGAGTTTGAGGTCAGTGGGTAGAGCTGAAGTTGCAGATGACTCATAACCATTCATTTGGAGAGTACACCATCAAAAAGATTAGGGTGGCTTGTTCAAAAGAGTCATTTTGTGCTTGTAAATATGATGCTCCTTACCCTAGACCAATGGTCTGCCCCCTTTCCCTCTGCAGATGATTTGAACTACAGTTTCCGTCCACCCAACTTAGCATAGTAAATGTGAGTCCAGGGTGATCACTCACGAGTTAAGTGCTCCTCTCTCACATGGATCCAGTCTGCACTTAGCAAGTTTAAATCCTGCGGCAGGAATGAACCAGCTTTTTATCCCTCCTTTAAAGAGGGTAATAGCAACACATTTGCAGCGCTTAGAAGCTGGAGGATTCTGTCATGAACAGCTATATTAAATCCCAAATTATAATACAATCATGCACACTTTGAGGATTCAGAAAAGGAACCTAAACAGAACTTGACTGAAAAACATGGAGACCATGTAGTGTTTTATAGGAGCCATATTATTAAATATCCATATTGTAATAACTTACAATTTTAGGAATGGAGTTGCAGGGTAGATGTAAAAAGTTAACATAAGTACTTGCAAAGCAGAATATGTTAAGTTAAATAATGGGATTGTCCTGATTACTGCTGGTTTGCAATTCTGTGAAAAAAGAAAGTCAGCCTTTTCTGGCTCACAGTCCTGCACAGGCCCTTGACGTTTTGAGATAAGAGTGCAGGCGAGAATTAGTGCTTCACCTGCCACTTCCCTTTTTCATCTTGCTGTGACCAAAGGAAGCATCGGGGAGATGTCTGAGGGCAAGAAGAGAGTGCAGTGTGAGCTGCATTTCCTTTTGAAGAGGGCAATTGAATCACCAGAAGTGCTCAGCAAGATTAAAAGTGATTAGAACACCAATGTTTTTGCATCCCAAGTTGTGAGGGGATGCTGCGTATCCTATGCATTGGCACTGATCCTGATAGGACTTATTTTACTTAGTACTACTCTGTGCTGACCCATTCATTTCCCTCCGCCTCTCACGTGACCTCACATTTCTACTGCCAGCAAAATGGGATAGGAATTAGTTTACTTTAACAAAGGAGTCAATTTCATGACCAAGATTATTGTTCTTACATTCTGATTTTAATGTAAAAATGTACTAAGTACTGCCACCTTTCCCCAGCATTAATTAAGGATTCAGGAATTAATATGCAACAGCACAAGATTTATTTGATTTTACGCATGGGTCAGAATATCATGAAAATAATTAGTAACTCAAAATGAAATGGGAGCTGGGCACGGCCAGACTGTCGGCAGTACTGGGAGACAAGCTGAAGACAATGGCCATCGGTTTTAATCCACTGGGTGAGGCAGATAAACATACTTTTTGAGGTAAGTATGATTAGTACCTCAAAGGGGATTACATACATGTGCACATTTATTTATTTTTAATGTTTATAACGTGCCCCATGCCGATGGCCCTCAGAGCGCACATCAACCCTATTTCTTAATTGAGAAAGGGTCCGTCTTACAACATGGTGATGCCATATCCAATCATTTTCTGACAACGTAGAGGCACCTTCAGCCCTTTTCCCCATTATGGGGTAACACGTTTTTGTCTGGCGTTTTTGAATTGATCACCCCAAGGGCAGCCCTGCTATAGGGGTATAGATATAAAAATATATGGGGGTTATTTTGAGCATGCCGGTCCAGAACTAGGGTGCCGGTAACAACATGTAGCAGCAGCTTTTCCGGACCAGCATACTCCCATGTTTGCTAGTAGGGGCTGTGAACTACTTGCAGGCCTGACCTGTCGGTGGTTCAGGCCACTACCGACAAAGAAATGCATGAATCACCGGGAATGTGCATACTGTTGCTGGTGATTTCGGCAACCCATTCCCATGGACTCAATGGGAATGGGAACTTACCGTCATTCCGCCACCCGTAATATCCCAGTAATACCGGGATATCGAGCGGCAGAAACTGTAAGCTGAGTTTGCCGGTAAGCCGCCGGTATAACCAGCGGTTTACAGGCAAACTCTTAATGATCCCCCTATGTCTCTGCTGGTTAGGATTAGTCGTTTTGTATCTATACACATGATAATGACCCTGAATAAACAAAAACTGAAGGGTGAAGGGGCTCCGTATTGAGGATTATAGGATGAATGGGGATAGGAAAAGAATAAAGAAACATTTTTCAAAGTGTTCTGGTTAAGCGGGGGTGGGATACCTGGCTCTTAAAAGATATCAAAAGAATGGGGACCTACAGGTAATGACATAATTATGAAATGTGAAAAATAAACTGGGGTTGATGCAGGCAGAGAACTGCTGAGAGAATAATCTATTCTGACATCATTCAAGTTTGGTATTCATTTTAAACCACCTATTTAATACACTCTTAAATGACAGCACAGTTCAGACACAATTAAAAGAGTAATTGTTATTGTTACATTGTTATTCTGCCGAAACATCAGTCTAGCAGATGGGGGCTGCCCTGATTCTTCTGCAAGCGTTCTACGCCAGAGGAGAGATGTCACAAATGTATCCTGTAAGACATAGACTCTGTTGAATGCAAATTGTATATGTTGGCACTTGGGTGTTTAGAGGAATCACAACACAAGGTTATAGTGAAGAATGCATCCTCGATTTCGTTCAGATTGATGTTTTTTAAGATATTTTGTATTGTTTTTTTTTGACTTTTCATAAAAATAGATTTTTTTTATAATTCATTTTTGTAACGAAAACCTGAAATTGTTAAAGTTCAAAAATACACCAATAACTTGCATAATTGGTTGATTATGTTGAGTTCCACGAACTGTTCTTCATTTTTTTAAAAATTTTCTTTTATTTGCATAGTTAGTTTAATGAGAAAAACATTTAGCAAAACAAACACAGTTGTTCTGCTTCTTATCCGCTCTTCTGGAAAGAGCAAAAACGATTACAGATTTCCGAAAAAGAGAAAATGAACCCATTGTCCAAGGTTCCAGTTAATTTTAAGACTGAGGTTTCCTTTTACTGTCGTATCATGAGGCAGTCCGGGTCCAAGCATTCCCTTAGGAAATTTACGGCAGCGATTTTTTAAGCTCATTCGATCACCTCTCAGAACCATCGACCACCACTCGTCTGCTGATAGAGACGTTGTTGATTCTACAGGTTTTGCAAAGTACTTAGATCTCATTTCAGTTAGACAAGGGCAATACGTGAATGGACATTGTAGAGACTCCACTGAAGCTGTTACTTTGCAGAATCTACATTTAGGCAGGAAAGCTCTCCCCTTTGATCTCGCTGCTAATATCTACATTGTGGGGACGAGATTAAACCTAATGTGTTATGTAGGTCAAGGTCTGGTTTCGTTGGCCCATTGTTTGAAGAGTTTGTATTGACTAGCGGCCTTGCAAGTAGCAATCCAGTCTCTTTCCCAGAGTTTTTTTTTTTAGTCTCTCCAGGTTTGTCAGGAGCTCTTCATATGACATTCCAAGATCGTGCAGCAGTTTTTTTTGCAGGATTTATCCCATGCTGAGCCTGCTGCATTTTTTTCTATTTGCTATCTCAAATTTGATTGCTTTATAGCTTGAGGCTGGGTCAGGTTTCTCATATTTCCAAAAAGAGGATAATGCCTTCCATTCCACTGCGGCCTTAAGTGAGATTAGTCCCAGTTCTCTTATTATGTGGGTAGGGATAGATCCAGGTCGGCCGAGAACTCTCTTCCAAAATCTCCCATCTAACAGCGGCCATAGGTTCCCCTGGACAGATAACACTGTTGTAGGGGAGGACAGGCCTTGAAGGCCCCCCCCCCTCTCCTGCATTATCCTCCCCAGGTGAGGACCATGGCTCGCTGAGCGTCCCCTCATGCCACCCGGGCCCAGGTGGAGGAGGGCTCGCCCGCCGATGACATTGCCCCCACGTATCCATCATACACACACACACACTAAAGTTTAGACAGGCCTAGAAGCCATCGTGCCCAGCAAAGATGGCGTGAGTTCAGCACACTGTAGCACGGCCCCCACCTTTGGAGGGCTTTCCAAGCATCCCTGCCGCCGCAGCACCATGGTAGATCCGCTGCGAGCGCGTTCCCATGAGAAAGCCGGGTATGAGCTAACCCGAGATGCTAACACTGTAACATTTCGTCGTTCACAATGTAATACTGCAACCCGCATGACCTGGTCCGCGAGGCCGGGGCGACGGGGAAGAAACTGTAGCATCACTGTCTGAAGAAAGTAGAAAATGATTCAAGTATTGGTATTAATGAACTACCTCCTTTTAAACAGGTTCTGTAAACTGTGAATTAATCATAAAGATGTAACGTCTATATGATGTCACCCCAGGTCTGGACTAATGCTGCTATAACCACAGAGAAAGATGTCGACGAAACGTATAACCTTTATATGTATAAGTGTTCTTTCAGTTTTATGTAGAAACCTGAACTCGTATATGTTTTCTTAGTCACCCGTAGCGGCTAGTATCAATCTCTGTAGACCATAACCTAGAACTACCTCATGTAACGTCTAATGTACATAGAATAATCAAACACTGTAGTGAATATAATGTTAGGTAACGAAAAGGTACTCAGACTGAATATATGAACGAAATGCTTAATGAACTTGAAGTATATATGTATGGCACCGTAGTTTAAAGAAGACAAACGATATAAAAGTTTTTGTATTTAAAATTCAGCAATACACGAGGAAAATACCTTTTGTGAATATATGCAAGGCCATTCTCCCTCCCACCCTACGAAGCCTGCCAAATAGAAAAAAGCTAAGGCCTGTGCCGTGCTCCCCCACCTCCCCCGACCAAGCTGGAACCGCTTCAGAGAGTCAGAGGCCCCAACACAACATCCAAGGCCACTGGCCGCCACCTGTGTTATTTACAGCACGGTAATAAACTCACGTTTGAATCCACTGATCTACCAGCACCCTCTCGTAAATCCCACAATCCCCCAGACCACCCCAAGAAGTCTGACCCCGCACAAACACTACCCCCGACAATGGGACAAGACACAGAGCCCCCTTCATAGTAGCCTCTAATAAAACATGTACCACCCGGCCCAAGCCCCCAGAGCCCAGCCCCTCGACCTGAAATACCAGACGTCAGAACACCGGTAAATCCAATAGATGACCACCAGACCCCTCACACGGTGCATTCCTCCTGTGTTGTATTTCATTGATTGAAAGATTTACTGTAGGAGTTAGATATGGGGTTTTAAGTAACTGCAATGTGCATGATCTAGGGCACCCAAGTCAGGGAAGGTATTCATCTTTGTCACAGGCTGCCCCAGCGAACCAACACCGCCCGGATGACCTCGAGCCGGCCTGCCAGGCCCAACCCAACCCACGAGGCTGACCAGTGACGTCCTCCCATCCGGACCAACCAAGCTGCAGCAACACCTATAGTTAATCGACGCCACCCAACCCCAATTAACTTGTGCCCCCTATAGTGTGTAGGTTCCGATGACGTTTTTTGTATTAGAAATACGCCTGCCTTTGCGATTGTCAGGCAGAGCGCTCTCGGAGGTTGCAGAGTTCTTTGCATGCCATATTCTTTTGATAAACTCCCACTTACGCTCACCCGCACTCTGTCTTGGCCTTATTCCCATTGCGGGAGTGTCCATTATTGTCTCCCATTGCGGGGAGGATCGTGCTAACTTGGGGGCGCTTCCACTCAGTGGTGACCCCGATAGCGTGATATTTCCAAATTTATTGTTCCTGAACTCCTTTTAACGACCCCCTTTTGGCACGAGAATCTCCGGTCAGAAAGGGAAACGCACGGTGAGCCGGCTCCGGGAAGCTACCCGCCAACGGCGACCGGTACGCTTATAAGTGCGCACTCAAACCAGAAGGGGTACGGGATCCCGGTTGCAAAATCCCCTTTGAGTACCGCTCGCCGGAGCCGGGGCTGACTGTTGAGCAGAAAGGCAGCACCGCCTGGACGGACCCAGTTTCGGAGACTATCGGTTCAAGACGGGCACGTGAGTACCGAGTGCGAGCGATCATAAAGGGAGAGGGAGGGGAACTTGTGAACAGGAAAACGTGGACAGGTAGAGGAGGGAATCACGGGTGTCTATTAAAGACGGGTCTTAAAGCTTTCCTTATCTTTTCTTTGCATATGGCCATTAGGAGTAAGAAGTAAGTGAAGAAGTAGAAGTGACGGGAACCTAGCTCCGAAAGGGGGTGGAAGGCGGCGCCGCATAGTGCTATCTAAACTAGTACTGGGAATATATGAAGAAGTAAAAAATAAGTTATTGGTGTCTGGCAAAGGGAGACACCGGGAATATTTTTAGTGATTGCTACTCTTTCTATTTCTTTTGTTTACATTCCACGGGGTAAGGGGTGAAAGCGAAAAGGGTATAAGATAAATATACTTGTAGACGAACTATAAAATAGGGAACACATTTGTAGGAGTGGGGATTAAGTAGTGGCACGTACAGACGTGAACACAGTAACCTTAGCAGAAAACCAGGGACAGCTGGCCAGGGAGGAAAGGGAGGAAAAAGACGAGGTGTGAGTGGGAAAGTATTGTGAGGGGTGCGCGCACCGTGTGAGTATTGGAGACGAACGGTTGACCGCAAGGGAGTGCCAGAGAGTGTTGGCCATAACTAGTAGTTGATTGGTTGTAAGTGAAATCACATGAGAGTGTATGGGAATGGGAAGGAGATGAGTTGTGGTGAGTAAGAAAGGATTTGCGCAGTGAATAAATTTGGGTGACATCGGTGAGACGCCCGCTCTTGTCTGTGCCATAAAGGTATACATACATATATCTACACCTAACTAAAAGTAAAGGAGGTGGACACGGTCGTTGCTAGTGACTTAGAATATGGGGGCAGAAACTCCCTTGTCACATATTTGTAAGAACCTACCGGGGTACGCTGAACGAATAAATAAATATCACGATCAATGGGTAACTGAATTGAAAGGGGAGGGATTGCCTCAGATTTGGCCCGAGGGAGGGTCTTTTGACAAAAGCGTTCTTGATATGGTTCGAACATGCATTCGCCTCAAGTATAAGGGAAAACAATGGCAAAACAGGAAGGAGATATTAGACCTCTGGAGACTGTTTGAGGAAGTACCCCCACCCAAAGATCCGGCACCAAATGTCGATCTGCCGTCCACAACAGACAACCCACTCATGATTCCAAGAGGGGAAAAGGACCAGTTAAATACAGAACAACCAACGGAGGTGATTAGTTTGTACCCAATATTGAACAAGCCAGCCCCCGCAGCAGGATATAGTGATCCTACTTATGTGCCTCCCCCCACAACTGTTACACCACAACGACCAACAGCCCCCCCACCATACGAAAGCACTAGAGAGCGTGCCCAGGCAAGCACACAGAGAGTGGATATAGAAAAGCTAACGAGTGACTTAGAATCGAGGCTTTCTGTGGCAAGGGATGAACTCTCAAGAATAAAAGACATATGTGAGCGCACAGCATGCGCCCCTACACGATCAGGACGCACGTCTAGAGCGTCAAGCGAAAGTAGACAAATTGAGGAAGGATGGAAAAAGGGGGAAATACTGTTCAGAATTGAGGAAGAGCCGACACGAATAATAGAGGTAGGAGCAGTAGAAGGGAGCATTGGTGATGTATCACGAGAGAGAGGGATCAGAGAGGACTTGCTATGTGATGTTAGAGGAGGGATGGATGAGAGTGATAGGTTGAGTATGGCAGTAGGAGGGGAAAGCGAGGAGGTGGACGGTGCATGCTCGCTAGGGACTATAGATGATGAATGGATGGGACGACTAAGAAATAGAGTGGGGAAGATGGCGTCATTGGAGTCAGCAGCGACTAAAGTCGAGGAGGGTGCAACTCCAAAAGGGAAGTTACAACTTCCGCTGATACACAGAGGGGGAGGGAGACCAAACTATATACCCTGGGCCCAGATGGACAAGGCTAATTTAATGAAATTATTGCCCCCGTTGTCAGGAGGGGCGAGCAAGTGGATATATGCATTTGAGAAACATACCGCCGGCATACCGTTGGCAGTAGGCGATGTGAAAAGCCTGCTAGTATCCGCAGTAGGAGATCAAGCGGAGTATGGGCTAAGGCTGGTTTCCCGGGCGTGACGTTGGATTGTGACCGCCATGACGGGGCTTCCTTTAATACAGTGCGAGCAAGGGTGTGGGACGCACTGCGGGAGACGTTCCCAGATACCCCTGACTTACAGTCAGTAATGCAATGTACAATGAATGACGGGGAAGATGCTATGGATTACATTCTCCGGGTGCAGGAGATGTGGAGAGCGGAAACGGGCACGCCCTGGCATCAGTCAACGTCTCTGTTTTACTTTATCATCAAGAGAGGGCTCCCAAAAGAGGTGCAGAAGGCACTCGACAAAATAGCAGGTGTTGAGGCGAAGGGGTGGCCAGAGATCCAAAGCATAATAGTGCACCATTGCAAAAGAATAAAAGAAAGAGAGAAGGAAGTAGCACAGAAAAGGTTGGCAGACGAAGCGAAGTTGGTACAATCAAAGCTAGTGAAGGTTGCAGCAGCGGTAGCCGGGCTCCCACTCATGAGGGAGGGAGACGAAGGGGAGGAGGGGCAGATAGCAATACAAGGGAGAATAGCAGCTAACTGGGCCGGACAAGGCCAGCGACAGTGGAACGAACAAGAGCAGAACGGAGGTCTACCGTGGCAAGAGTGGGCCCCACGAGGGGGAAGAGGTGGGTACAGGGGCCGAAGAGGAGGACAAGGGTATGGAGGAATGGGAGGAAATGGGTGGCAGGGTCCCAGAGGTCCACAGGGGAGCTGCTGGAATTGTGGGAGATGGGGGCATTACTCAAGGGAGTGCAGAAGCAGACAAAACAACGGGTTCCAGGAGACAGAGCAGTACGGTCACCCCCACCCAGGAAGCCCATACGGCCTCCCCATGGGACAATACCAACAACCAGAAAATGCAGGACAAAGAAGTAACGCACAACTACACGGACATCAGTACAGAACACAAAACCACCCACAGAATAATGACAATATACAATACACGCCAGGTAACACTTTCGCCACAGTAGCTAATGGAGCGCCTGCCCCCGCACCTTATAGCGGCGTGTCAGTAGTTTCGGGGAACATTTTTGATCAAGGGGGGGCAATGAGACACCCCGCATAGGACAGCCCACAGAGAGCACTTGCGTGTCCAGTACTATCTACGACCCACAATGCATCAGAGGAACCATTGATAGGAGCGCAGATAGGAGACAAGCAATTCATATTCATGGTGGATTCGGGAGCGGAAAAATCATGTATTAAAGAGGGCCGGTTCCCGTTATCTAATAAAACATTAGAGACGCAGGGGTTCTCTGGGGCTGTAATTGAAGTTCCTTACACAGAAGCATTGGATGTGACAGTGGGGGGTAAAACAGTGAAAGCACCCTTACTGTACTATGAACGCTCTCCCATTAATTTGCTGGGGAGGGATCTCTTAAGCAAACTAAATATGACCATATCATTCACAGAAAGTGGTATAGTATGTTCAACACCTGGCATATGTCCCCTCCGCATAATGGCAGTAATACAGGGCCACACAATCATGCAAGAGATCAGAGGGGTACCAAGAAACGAGGAGATGTTTATTGAGGGCATGAGAACATTGGCTCTCATAGTACCAGAACTAAAAAGGATGGATTGGAGGATCCCAGCCGAATTCCTTTTCCGCCCCATAGTGAGCCCCGACACAGCTCCCGGGTCAGTGCTATCGTTGGATTTACACGCAGTACACGTGTCAGCAAAAAGAATATGTGTGATTGGCATTGACATGGACGGATGTGAGTGGCGGACAGTACTGTGTACAAATGCAAATATCCCACTGAGGGAGCTGTCAGACGAGGAGCTATTTTCCGACACTGAGACTGATGGCGAAATAGTGATGGAACTAGCAATGCCGTGCGACATTGTAGTTATAGCCAGAGAAACTCAAGTTGAATTAATGGCAGTAGTAGGAGCACCACATACATTTTTTGATGACGACATGAGGGTAGTACCAACTAACATATGGACAAATGGCCCCCACGATGTGGGGTTACTACATGGGGTTCAGCCTGTGGTAATAAAACTGAAACAGGGAGCAATTCTACCACGGGTAAAACAATATCCATTGTCACGCGAAGCAGAAGAAGGGATCAGAGAGACAATAGATGCACTGCTAGCGCAAGGAATAATAGTGCCCTCCAACTCCCCATGTAACACATGCATTTACCCGATTAAAAAGGCGAAGGGAGGTTCCTGGAGGATGATACAAGATTTACGCCCACTCAATGATGTGATTCAGAAGGAGTTCCCTCTAGTGCCGAACCCGGCGACAATACTATGCAATATTCCAAAAACGGCGTCCCACTTCACGGTCATTGACTTGAAAAACACATTTTTCTCGATTCCCTTAGCAGAAGAGAGCAGGTACTTAACAGCGTTTACACTAGGGGGGAGGAGGTTCGAACATTGCAGACTACCACAAGGATATTGCGAGAGCCCAAGCATATTCAACAGGGTACTACATGAAGATCTAGGGAATTTGTCTGTAGAAAGCACGGTGATTCAGTACGTCGATGATTTATTGGTTTGTGCACAAACTGAGGAAGAGTGTAGAAAGGACTCAATAACACTCCTGATACTATTGGCCAATAAAGGGTACAAAGTGGACAAGGGTAAGTTACAATACTGCCTGACAGAGGTCCTATATTTGGGACAGCTGATATCGAAGGATGGCAAGCGGATCATACCAGACAGGGCACAGGCGATTAGAGCAGTTGGGGAGCCCAAAACAGTAAAAGAGATGCAAAAGTTCCTGGGTATGTGCAACTACTGCCGAGCATGGATATTGGATTATGCAGCATACACAAGGCCCTTATTACAGGCACTTAAAGAAGCCCAGCAGGAAAACAAACACATAGAATGGACAGAAGAAATGAACACATCATTTAACTCACTGAAAGAGCTGATATCAAGCGCTCCAGTACTGGCAAATCCAGATTATGGGCGCGAATTCTTCTTATTTTCGCACTGCAAAGGAACACTGATGACAGCAGTGCTGACACAAAAGACATCGTTAGGGCACAAGCCACTGGCTTACTATAGTGGCACTCTAGATGCAGTAATGCAAGGTCATTTCGCGTGCGAGCAATCACTAGCTGCAGCCGCGTTCGCTATTGAAAAAAGTGCCACGATAGTAATGGGCTGTCCTGTGACACTATTTGTGGAACACTCACTCTTTGCAATATTAGAGCGATCAAAGAGCACATTGACAACACAACGCGCCACAGCATATGAAATAATATTGTCCAGTGCAAACATCCATATAGTAAGATGCAAAACAGTGAACCCAGCCACATTCATCACAGAGGCGTGCACCATAGAAGACATGCAGAACCACAACTGTGCAACATACACAGGTGACGAAGGTCAGGACCAGGTGGTTTTTGAGAATGCCCTAAACGAGGGAGAGGTGTATTTCGTGGACGGGTCAGCCTCAATAGACATGGAGACAGGAGAGAAACATGTGGGTATGGCAGTGGTACGATTGGAGGAAGGTGAATATGAAACACTAGTGCAATACCGCCTCCCATCACACTATTCAGCCCAAGCAGCTGAACTAATAGCACTAATAGAAGCGTTGCATGCAGCTAAGGGGTGCGCAGTGACAATATATACAGACTCGGCATACATGACAACAACAGTACACGGAGGGCTGGCACGGTGGGGGCGGAGAGGGTTTCGACGAGCAGATGGAACACCTGTTCAGCATGCAGAATTATTGAAAGAACTGATTGAGGCCCTGCAAGACCCCACGGCAGTGGCCATCGTAAAATGCCAAGCCCACACTACAAATACAGATCTTATATCTTTGGGGAACGCGGCAGCAGACGCCGCCGCCAAAGAAGCTTCATATTTTCAGAAAGGTGAGGTAGGAGAGTACATGTTGCACCACACAACAAGCCAAGAGGTCCCCACAGGATACAACATGATGCCCACACAAGAAATAATAGAGCTGCAAGAGGGAGCTAGTGCAGAAGAAAAATTGCTGTGGACTAAGAGGGGATGCAGCAAATCGCCGACAGATTTATTGTGGCGAAAACAAAGTTCAGGAAAAGCTGTGATGCCAGTCACATTGTTAGAAATAGCATTTCAACAACTACACTTCCCCGCACATAACGCAAAACGACACATAATGGCGGAGATACAAGAAGATTGGTTTGCACCTTGCCTCCAGGAACACATCACAAGGTTGACATTGGAATGCACGACATGTCAAATTTATAACTCAGGTATGACATTGCGCACACTGAGAGGTACGATACCAAAACCAAATGGCCCATTCAGGGAGCTCCACATCGATTATGTAGACATGGGAGAAAGATGTAATGGGGCTCGTTACATGATTGTGGTTGTATGTCCATTCTCGAGGTGGGTGGAGGCAGGCCCCTGTGCGCGTCCCGATGCGAAGGGCGCCGCAAAGTTCCTAGTACGGGAAGTATTCCCGCGCTGGGGAATTTGCGAAGTCATTCGCTCAGACAACGGCACACATTTTGTTAATGAACTATTCAAAGAAGTGACTACGTTACTGGGAATAAAGCACAAATTATGCTCGATTTATCATCCTCAAAGTAATGGCGTAGTGGAAAAGATGAACGGCCTGTTAAAAAGCAGATTGTCAAAACTGTGTTTTTCCCTTAAAAAGACCTGGATGTACTGCCTACCTTTGGCCCTGTTCGAATTGCGCAATCAGCCAAGTAAAGACCACCATTTGTCCCCGCATGAGATCGTCACGGGAAGGAGAATGCACACAACGCATTCGCCTCTCCGTGAACGTTCTGATGCACACAGAAGCGCAGCGATATTGGGAGAGGAGTTCACAGAGTACTTGAAAAAACTAACACAGGCAGCGCGCATAATAGCGAAGCAACTCGCCCCCCCCTCTACAAGAGAGGAGGGGAATACAACAGAACCAGTACCACTGCCTGACAAACAGTTACAGCTAATGCCAGGTGACCTTATATATGTCAGAAGTTTTGTGCGAAGGTGGAATGCGCCACGTTTCCATGGCCCTTATGAGGTAGTGTTTTGCACGCCCACAGCAGTAAAGGTGAAGGGCCTAAGATACTGGGTGCACTTGACAGACGTACGCAGAGCCTATAGCGCCGTGGAAGGTGAGGTGCAGGACGAGGCACAGGCAACAGCAGACAGTGGCGTTATGGAGAATGAGTGAAGGTGATTTTGTGTATGTGCAGCGATTGACAATGAATGCAATTGATGATATGGCATTGGTACGGAACAAGAAAAACCCCTTTTTATTTTTGAATGTTTTTGTTCTCTCATGTCTTGAAATTTTTCTTTCTTTTGAAGAAGATTTTATATATATTATACAATGATCTAAACGTATTGATTGCAAATACCCTTGTCTGTGGAAACAAACCCTTCCCCTACCCACGTCCATGCTTTATGAAAAAAAAAAAAAAAAAAGGTTAATAACGTTGGAAATGTTTACATGTCTGTACTTAATGCACTTTTGTATCTCAAACAGGAATTATCATGGCATCTAATGGGCAGCCTGCAACTAATAGATTTGTTAGGATTAAAGAAGTGTTGATAGATAGACTTACATATTCATACGAATGCGGATTGTCAATTTGTGTTATTGTGTTCTTCCTATCAATATTTTGCCTGGTGACATATTGGTTTATAGCGTTCATCTCTATCGAGATGACCGAGGGGGGAGGGGGGAGTAACATCACCCGAGCTCCTGGGAGCAATACAACCACAAGTGTAAATATAAAAGAAGGTGATTTTTTAGTATGGGATGGATCACACTTTGTATGGGGTTACTACACTGAACCACCAACTGTCGCCCTGTCAAACTCAAGAGGTATACAAACAGAAATGGAAAACAACACAATGTCCACACCTGAAATATATAACAGCCCCACTACCCTCCCCACCCCGTTAGAAGGAAGTGATTTGTTGTTTATTGAGGAAGATGGGAATGTTATAACTATGACAGAACATAAGGAAACATATCAGAAGTTTGACAAGGGGGGTGGGAAGGAGGAAGGGGGGCCCATTTTTTCATTTACCAAAAGCAGACGTAGGAGAAGCAAGGATAGTAGGCGGAGAAGAGAGACAAGCAGGAGGGGGTATGATGAGTACTATGGGTTAGGCTTAGACAAAATGGAAGACCCTCGGCACCCCCACCAAGCAAATAAATGGTATGCTGATATGAGTGCCACAGCCAAACAAACGACAAATGAGAGCTGTTATGTCTGCTCGCTCATTCCCCATGCATCAGGCACACCTAAAGTGTTGTTGCCCAGAGAATTGCCCATTGTAGATGCCCAGTGTCTCCTTCATCTCACGCTATGCCGAATAAAAAACACCTTCCAGGCACACAACGTCACTTTCAAGATTATACAGACGGAAAAAACGTGCTACCCAAAAGCAGCTGGAGTGGTATGTCTCAAAGAACCATTTTTTGTGATACAAGGGACAATATTTTCTGAAAACAAATGGAAAGATGAAGAAGTACTGTGCAAAGCGGAAGCACTGAGAGGTGTCCAACCAGCCAGAATGCGATGGATAGAAGAAACGTGCACACCAGTATGGAAGGAGCACATTTCCAAACTGACATGGGTAACAGCAATGGAGAAACCCTTCAAGCTACAAAGTGAGATCAAGAACGAACTATGTTTTAAGGGAGAAGGAAAAGTGGCAATAGGGACGAACAAAAACTGCAACAAAACTCTCACCATCCCAGACATGAGAAAAGGAACAGCCGCATTAATGGACACATACTGGGTATGTGGGAACCAAGCCTACTTGCACCTTCCCCAGGCATGGAGCGGCAGCTGCTCGATGGCCACTCTGCACTCGGCTCTAATGGTGATTCCAGAAAGCCACGTTGACGAAAATAAAAGGACGCCAGGGAACATGCACCAGGGTGCGGTTCCTCCCACTGCAAAATCACACCTCTATGTCCTGTCCTCCGGAGGGAAGGGAGAAGAGCTATCACGGAATAGACGGGCATCAAATTACATATCTCAAGCTTCGTCCGATTTATTGGCACAGATCCCAGACAGGTATCGACTGTTCAGCTCTGTAGAAACATTCTTTGCCTCGCTGATTTCAAGTGTCCAAGCAAGGGCAAATGCAAAATGGCTCCAGATAACACGGTGGGAACTGATTCAGTTAGCCAATGACACTGAAGAAGGGTTCAACATAATAAAAGTAGAACTGCGAGCTTTACGCCTGATGACCATGCAGAACAGGTATGTTCTGGACCTGTTGACAGCGATGGACGGAGGTGTTTGCCGAAAAATAGGAAGTGCCTGCTGCACTTTCGTACCTTCTGAAGACACGGAAAATGGTTCCTTATCCCACGTGATCGAAGCAGTACACAATCTGGGAGAGAAGATGAAGATGGAAGGTGGAGCAGAAGCCAGCACATGGTTCGACAATATCTTCTCCTGGGTTCCCTCTTGGCTTGGAATGACGATGAAATTTCTGGTACCAGCTGTGGTGTTCCTCCTCGTGGCGTTCTGCCTGTGCCAGGTGGGCCTCCGATGTTGTGCAAATGCGGTCCCTAACGGCGCAATGATGATGGTGACAATGGGCAACTCTGGTGGTACAATGAGGGCAACACAAGAAGTACATGTTCAGACAGGAACAGACAACACCCCCCAGTACCGGTTAGTGCCTATGTACCGTGACAAGTACATAGTAGACAAACTATGGCATACCACTATCAAGGAACCCCGAGACGTGGAATTAGAATGGTACACAGAGGTCTGGGTAGACTTGGAGGAAAGTGGTGACTGTATATATTTAACGTGCACACCAGACGAATATGCTAGATGAGGGGAGAGCTTAAGGGGGGTGTGCAGGGCATGGATGCCCATCAAGGGAACACCTGCATGGGATGACGCAGTAATAGAGGAAAAAGAGTGCAGAAGGTTGGAAGACCTGAAGAATTCGTTACTTTAGTAACGAAAGGGGGGAAATGTAGGGGAGGACAGGCCTTGAAGGCCCCCCCCCTCTCCTGCATTATCCTCCCCAGGTGAGGACCATGGCTCGCTGAGCGTCCCCTCATGCCACCCGGGCCCAGGTGGAGGAGGGCTCGCCCGCCGATGACATTGCCCCCACGTATCCATCATACACACACTAAAGTTTAGACAGGCCTAGAAGCCATCGTGCCCAGCAAAGATGGCGTGAGTTCAGCACACTGTAGCACGGCCCCCACCTTTGGAGGGCTTTCCAAGCATCCCTGCCGCCGCAGCACCATGGTAGATCCGCTGCGAGCGCGTTCCCATGAGAAAGCCGGGTATGAGCTAACCCGAGATGCTAACACTGTAACATTTCGTCGTTCACAATGTAATACTGCACCCCGCATGACCTGGTCCGCGAGGCCGGGGCGACGGGGAAGAAACTGTAGCATCACTGTCTGAAGAAAGTAGAAAATGATTCAAGTATTGGTATTAATGAACTACCTCCTTTTAAACAGGTTCTGTAAACTGTGAATTAATCATAAAGATGTAACGTCTATATGATGTCACCCCAGGTCTGGACTAATGCTGCTATAACCACAGAGAAAGATGTCGACGAAACGTATAACCTTTATATGTATAAGTGTTCTTTCAGTTTTATGTAGAAACCTGAACTCGTATATGTTTTCTTAGTCACCCGTAGCGGCTAGTATCAATCTCTGTAGGCCATAACCTAGAACTACCTCATGTAACGTCTAATGTACATAGAATAATCAAACACTGTAGTGAATATAATGTTAGGTAACGAAAAGGTACTCAGACTGAATATATGAACGAAATGCTTAATGAACTTGAAGTATATATGTATGGCACCGTAGTTTAAAGAAGACAAACGATATAAAAGTTTTTGTATTTAAAATTCAGCAATACACGAGGAAAATACCTTTTGTGAATATATGCAAGGCCATTCTCCCTCCCACCCTACGAAGCCTGCCAAATAGAAAAAAGCTAAGGCCTGTGCCGTGCTCCCCCACCTCCCCCGACCAAGCTGGAACCGCTTCAGAGAGTCAGAGGCCCCAACACAACATCCAAGGCCACTGGCCGCCACCTGTGTTATTTACAGCACGGTAATAAACTCACGTTTGAATCCACTGATCTACCAGCACCCTCTCGTAAATCCCACAATCCCCCAGACCACCCCAAGAAGTCTGACCCCGCACAAACACTACCCCCGACAATGGGACAAGACACAGAGCCCCCTTCATAGTAGCCTCTAATAAAACATGTACCACCCGGCCCAAGCCCCCAGAGCCCAGCCCCTCGACCTGAAATACCAGACGTCAGAACACCGGTAAATCCAATAGATGACCACCAGACCCCTCACACGGTGCATTCCTCCTGTGTTGTATTTCATTGATTGAAAGATTTACTGTAGGAGTTAGATATGGGGTTTTAAGTAACTGCAATGTGCATGATCTAGGGCACCCAAGTCAGGGAAGGTATTCATCTTTGTCACAGGCTGCCCCAGCGAACCAACACCGCCCGGATGACCTCGAGCCGGCCTGCCAGGCCCAACCCAACCCACGAGGCTGACCAGTGACGTCCTCCCATCCGGACCAACCAAGCTGCAGCAACACCTATAGTTAATCGACGCCACCCAATCCCAATTAACTTGTGCCCCCTATAGTGTGTAGGTTCCGATGACGTTTTTTGTATTAGAAATACGCCTGCCTTTGCGATTGTCAGGCAGAGCGCTCTCGGAGGTTGCAGAGTTCTTTGCATGCCATATTCTTTTGATAAACTCCCACTTACGCTCACCCGCACTCTGTCTTGGCCTTATTCCCATTGCGGGAGTGTCCATTATTGTCTCCCATTGCGGGGAGGATCGTGCTAACTTGGGGGCGCTTCCACTCACTGTCTCAGATCCATAGGTTGGAATAGGCACTACCTTGGCTCAGTAGAAATCCATTACCGGTTGTAGGGTGAAATTGCAGAACCTTTGTTTTAATATTACTGCTTAGTTAGTCAGTACTTTGATTTTTCCTTTCAAAGAGAGCATATTTTCCCTATCCACCCCGTTTGGCGAGATATAGATCCCCAGGTATTTGATAGATGTTACACAGTCCAGTTTCCTTCTACCAATAGACCAGCAAAATGTATGGTTCTTCTTGTATTGTTTTTGAAATTGAATAATCTTTTTTTCCCCTATGTTAAAAGCTACGTTATTCTGTTTGGTGTATTCTTCCAGTCTTGTTAGTTGTCTCTGGAGACCAATTTGCGTTCCGTCATGCAGGACTAAGTCATCTGCATACAGGAGATGTGTAATTTCCATCCTTCCAATTTTAGGCTGGAAGCGTCTGCAGGCTTTCATGAATACAGAGAGGTCTGAGATGTAAAGATTTAAAATGTACGGGGCAAGAGGGCATCCCTGTTATACACCACGCTCGGTTTGGATTTCATCACCGAGAAGGCAGGTTGCGTTTAGCAATACCCTAATAAAGGTGTCCCTGTACAGTTCTTTTATCTGGGCCAGTAAATCTTCCGTACAGTTCCATCTCCTCAGTTTTTCCCAAAGCATCTGTCTACTGATACTATCAAAAGCTTTCGAGAAGTCTACAAAGGCCAGATAGAATTTTTAAGATGATCTTAACATCCTCCTTTTCAGCAGCGAAAGTAGAAAAAAAAAGTGTAGAGGTCCCAAGGCCCTTAGTGAAACCGAACTGCATATGGTCAAAAAGGCCTTGATCCGAGATCCATTCTTTCAATCTTTGTAAGAGAAGTGTCACATAGAGTTTCCCCAGTACATCGAGGAGAGCTATTGGTCGATAGTTGCCGGGGTCATCTCTGTCTCCACTTTTAATACCAACTGCATCACTATCCCTAGATTTAGGCTATCCAAGGTTGGTGGTAACAGCTTCCAAGTCAAAGCTGCCCAACTATGGAACTCTCTACCACACCACATTAGAGAAGATTAATCCTGTACAAAGTTCAGACTAAGCTACATCAACTGGCTTTAGGTTGAATGACAACGACATCTAATTGCCTACACCTATGTATCCATTAGCAAGGATTATACTACGGCACCTGCTGTATATTTGCTAGTATCTGTATATTTTATGTATATGTACTTTGCTTTGCCTGTATCGTGCACTAAACTGCAATCATTGTTCCTGTATGCGCTGCATATTCCACAATGCGTTATCTTTTCATACTGTTCTGCCAATTCTGTGACCTGTTATCAAGCTCCGCATTATCTGTACTGTTGTGCCCTGATACCTTTGGGTCTGGTGCGCATTATAAATGAATAAACTAAACTAAACTAAAGATCAGGACTACAATCGCACCTTTCCAAGACGATGGAACCGTCTTGGTAGCCATAATCCTCCTGAGGATTGAATCCAGCACCCCGGCCCATTCCTCTGGGTTGTCTTTCAGCATTTTCTTGGCGAGGCCATTGGGACCTAGTGCTCGAGATGGCTTAGTTTTCTGAATAAAAGTGATTAGCTTGGTGTAATTGTAGTTCAAGAGCCACGGATGATGGTTTCCGTGTAAATGGTCGTAAGGTTTAGGGTCCGCATATAAGGACTCAAAAAAGTCAATCCATTTCCCTTCCGCTACTCCATTTATTAGTGAGATTTTCTGGGTAGACACGGTCGAGTTAATAATTGACCACATTTCCCGGGTGTTATTCTTTTTCTTCCAGATTTTGAGCATTATTTGGGCGTCCCTCATAGTCATTTCTTTCTTGTGGCCTCTGACGGAGTTTTTGTATTTTTTCGTCAGCCTACCAATAGTCTCTGTGGCCGCATCGTGGTCTAGTCTTTTAAGTAATTTCACTTCCTTTCTCAGGTCTGCCTTTTTTGTGGCTAGCTGTGTATCGTAGCCATGTCTATGGTGGTTTTGTGTTTTGTGGGATCCTTGGCTGGGTTTCAGGTGAACCGCCAACGGTGTGGTATAGTTGATCGTAGATAGTGGTGTCGATATATCCAGGTACTTCAATTGGGCCTGCAAAGTTAGGCCCATTTTGGCCACGTCGTGCTTTTGTAACCTGAGTTTGGATCCCTTATTTTCCAGCTTCAGGGCACACAGATGGGATTGCCTCTGAGATGTTTCTTCCGTGGACCATTCGACTCTCAACCGATTATGATCATGTTGGTCCGTATAGCAGGCCCCGAGGGATTCGACAGCACCATACAGAATTCTAGAAACAAAGATTAATTCTATCACTGAGAATTGGTTTCCCAGGTGGGTTTACATTTCTTCCCCTTTTCAAGAACTCCATTAAAGAGATGCAGGTCACGAGATTTCATCAGTCGGGACCAATGGAGACCTCTTTGTATATTTTTGCAGCCGCTGTGGTCAAGGCCTCGCCTGCGTCATTTCTGTTCCCCTCACCAACAGATTTAGCTTCCAAAATAAGAAAATGGAGACGTTATCCTAGCTATATGCCTCATCTACGACCTTCATAGTGTCGGTCATCATAAGATCCACACCCTTTTTCTTAGGGTTCCAGAATATTTTGATCAGTGCTAGGTGTTTATTAACTGAAGTGGGTGCTTTTTGAGTCGCTGCTTCAAAACAGTAAGTTGAATGAAGGGGCCGTAGTTGATTTGACGTTAATGGTTCAAAATTCGATCCTGTCTTTATCAGAGTTAGGAGTCCAGCAGAAGGACGCCCCCCTACAGGATTGATTGCTGAATTAAGAAATGACACAAAGCCATGCAAGGCCGGTTTCCCTGATAGCTATATTTCTTGGAGACATATAAGATCTGTGTCGTCCCAACTGGTGTCTCCTTTTTCGGTCAGGTGAGGGAATCCTCTCATGTTCAGGAAACTAAAGTAAGTCTAGCCAAACCTAATTCCTCACCCGCTAGTTGCTAGACAGTCTTTTCAGTCACCAATGTTGCAGGTGAAAACTCCCAGCGTTCTTCTTTGATCGTATTGAGTGAGCTTTTGAATGTAATCGGTCTACTTGATGGATAGATCTCCACCTTGTTAATTGTCAAGGTCAGGTTTTCTCTTTTTTTCTTTCTAATGGATACTCCTGCGGTGGGTCCTTTAGGGAACCTTCCCTTGAGGGAGGAATTAATTTCTCTTTCTGGGTCGGATCCGTCAGCTTGCGTTATTGAAACCTTATTGGGAATCCTCTCCACTCGTTCTGTGTGGAGATTCCCGTTTGGAGGGATCTTCCACTCGAGGGGCGGATCCTTGGAGCTCGCTTTACATCGTAAACCTAGCAATAAGAAGCTAGTAGTTGCTGCCAGTATGAGATTTTTTAGCACTGATGAGCGGAGGTGGAGCAGGACCAGGTCTGTGCATTCTTTGTTGGGGAAACTCCATTATTGAGAAGTCATCCGATACAATTGGGCGTAAAGGCGGAAAACTTGCACAATTTGCAATTTGTCTGTTGAAGGTACATTCTCTTCCTAGATCCAATACGCTTTCCAGCCTTACGCAGTGGATCACGTCTCTAGTCTGGTCAAACCGGGCCTTTAGGATCCTTTTACCAACCTTGTCCTCAAAAGATGCCTCTCTTCAGTTCTCTTACGGTCTGTAGTTTTAAAGAAATTGTGTGACTACAATTGGGCTTGCCACAAACCTTTCTGTTGTCGCGATTTCCTAGCCCAATTAGATTGTAAGCTTGTCCAAACAGCTGGTCCAGGTCTTGGTGTGTCTTCTATTTGCCAGCGGCTGGTTGTATCAGCCCTTTTGGCTGCATTGTCGTTAGCATGGATCTTTATTGGTAGTTCTCTTCTTTCAGCAAGGGTCATGAACAGCCTGCCCAACTGGTTGCTCTTCGATGGCACCCCTTTCGAATCCTCAAGCCTCCCTGAGTTTAAGCACGGGCGAGATGTTTGAGCGTTGATCATGTCTTCCATCTTGTCATCTATATGGTAAGATGACAGATTTGTTAGTAAGATCACCTCATCTTCTACCAAGCTCTCCCCTGCCAACCTCTCTCCTTGGAATGCAGACAGATTTGGGGCGATGGCTCACTCCCTCTCACCTTTAGATGGAATTTTATGTTCTTTTCCTTGTTTGAGGTGGGCCATTCTAATTGCAGTAAAGTTATATTTTTTTGCGTCATCTTAGATGTTTTTGATCTTATCATTTAGAGAGAGGACCTTCGTTTTACAGTCTTACTAGACGGGGTCACAGTGTTCTTTGAGTTAACAAAGAGCGCAAAAGTGTTAATGAGAGGTTTCACAGATTTTAATGAAAAGTCAACCCTAAGCTCTGGCGCGACTGGAGAGGTTGCACTCCCTGTGGCCTGGGCTTCTGAGAGTTTAGTTGTTTTGTGTCGGAGTACCTCTCTGGATTCAGGGGAAACCCTCATCTCTGTGGTCTCTTGTATGTATGTATGTATGTGTGTATGTATGTATGTATATTTATTTATATTGTGCACCACTGACCCTAAGGCTTAAGGAAGCACAACAAGACCAAACATAAAGCTCAGAAGTCAATGAGACCACAGAGTTATTTCAGGAAGGTATACGCAAGAGTAATTATATCCTCTTCATCTGAACAGGAGCGTCTTAGATCTCTTTCTGAACAGAATTGTAGATTTTCTTTCCTCATATCAGGGGGGATAGAATTCCATGCCACAGGGCTGCTACAAAGTATGCTCCTTTCTTTGCCTGAGACACTGTATATTGGGACTCTCAGTTGATTGGTAGTGTTAGATCTGAGATTACGTGTACTTGGTTTAGTCTCTAACACTTCACTCAGGTATAAAGGTGAGGAACCTGTCAGGCATTTCCGAGTTATCCCCAGAAGGTGAAATGTAATTCTAGCCTCTATCGAAAGCCAGTGAATGCTCCTTCTGGCATCCAAAACATGTTCCCTTTTTCTGATATCTAGAACATTCCTGACCGCATTGTTCCGAATTACTTGAAGGCGACCTATCTCGGTTTTAGCCAGGCCAGTGAGCAGGCTGCCGCAATAATCAAGCCTTGAGCCAATTAGGGCTCTAGCAAGTATCTCACAATTTTCTCTATATCGAAACTGGCGAACTTGTGTCAGAGGTTTAATGTAATATGAGGATGATGACACCATGCTCCCGACCTGTGCCTTCATATTAAGATTGCGGTCAAAATAGACTCCTAACGTTTTACTTTACTCTTGGTATCTATATCACAACCTTCAATACGGAACGGGGCATTTTCAATGCCAGTCCATTGGCACACATTCAGCCTTGGATCACTCCATAAATCTGCTTGATGGTTTTCTGATCCTCTATATGATTACCTGAGAGAGGGATGACACAATAGGTTTCATTATAACTTTGACGGTCTGGTAACAACGGTGCTGGTAAGCCTGCTGGCACCATTGTTACCGGACCGACACAGTACTACTCTGCAGGTGGGTTCCGTCCCGCCCGCCCGGGTCAGACATGGCGGGCGGAACGGCAACTGCCCGCACAGTTTCACAGAAGCACTGGCACCGTTATTAACGGTTCTGGTGCTTCCGTGATCTCCATTCCCATTGAGTCCTATGGGGCTCAATGGGAATGGGGAATTACAATTTACTGGTGTCTGACTTCCCAGAATGCAGGTTTGTAATGCCCCAGTGTTTCCAGCAAGCCAGGCGCCGGTAAAATTAGAAAGTCTGTCGGAAACCTGCCGGTTTTACCGGCACGGCTATCGCCAGTCTTGTGATGAGGCCCATTGTGTGTCATCTGCATAATTGGTGAAATTAATTTTATTTGCCTCCAGGAGGTAGAGAAATGGGACAGTAAAAATATTATAAAAGGTGGGGGATGAGTGGAAGCGCCCCCAAGTTAGCACGATCCTCCCCGCAATGGGAGACAATAATGGACACTCCCGCAATGGGAATAAGGCCAAGACAGAGTGCGGGTGAGCGTAAGTGGGAGTTTTATCAAAAGAATATGGCATGCAAAGAACTCTGCAACCTCCGAGAGCGCTCTGCCTGACAATCGCAAAGGCAGGCGTATTTCTAATACAAAAAACGTCATCAGAACCTACACACTATAGGGGGCACAAGTTAATTGGGATTGGGTGGCGTCGACTAACTATAGGTGTTGCTGCAGCGTGGTTGGTCCGGGTGGGAGGACGTCACTGGTCAGCCTCGTGGGTTGGGTTGGGCCTGGCAGGCCGGCTTGAGGTCATCCGGGCGGTGTTGGTACGCTGGGGCAGCCTGTGACAAAGATGAATACCTTCCCTGACTTGGGTGCCCTAGATCATGCACATTGCAGTTACTTAAAACCCAATATCTAACTTCTACAGTAAATCTTTCAATCAATGAAATACAACACAGGAGGAATGCACCTTGTGAGGGGTCTGGTGGTCATCTATTGGATTTACCGGTGTTCTGACGTCTGGTATTTCAGGTCGAGGGGCTGGGCTGTGGGGGCTTGGGCCGGGTGGTACATGTTTTATTACTACGTTAGAGGCTACTATGAAGGGGGCTCTGTGTCTTGTCCCATTGTCGGGGGTAGTGTTTGTGCGGGGTCAGACTTCTTGGGGTGGTCTGAGGGATTGTGGGATTTACGAGAGGGTGCTGGTAGATCAGTGGATTCAAACGTGAGTTTATTACCGTGCTGTAAATAACACAGGTGGCGGCCGGTGGCCTTGGATGCTGTGTTGGGGCCTCTGACTCTCTGAAGCGGTATTTGGCAGGCTTCGTAGGGTGGGAGGGAGAATGGCCTTGCATATATTCACAAAAGGTATTTTCCTCGTGTGTTGCTTAATTTTGAATACAAAAACTTTTATATCATTTGTCTTCTTTAAACTACGGTGCCATACATATATACTTCAAGTTCATTAAACATTTCGTTAATATATTCAGTCTGAGTACCTTTTCGTTACCTAACATTATATTCACTACAGTGTTTGATTATTTTATGTACATTAGACGTTACATGAGGTAGTTCTAGGTTATGGCCTACAGAGATTGATACTCGCCGCTACGGGTGACTAAGAAAACATATACGAGTTCAGGTTTCTACATAAAACTGAAAGAACACTTATACAGATAAAGGTTATACGTTTCGTCGACATCTTTCTCTGTGGTTATAGCAGCATTAGTCCAGACCTGGGGTGACATCATATAAACGTTACATCTTTATGATTAATTCACAGTTTACAGAATCTGTTTAAAAAGAGGTAGTTCATTAATACCAATACTTGAATTATTTTCTACTTTCTTTAGATAGTGATGCTACAGTTTCTTCCCCGTCGCCCCGGCCTCGCGGACCAGGTCATGCGGGGTGCAGTATTACATTGTGAACGACGAAATGTTACAGTGTTAGCATCTCGGGTTAGCTCATACCCGGCTTTCTCATGGGAACGCGCTCGCAGCGGATCTACCATGGTGCTGCGGCGGCAGGGATGCTTGGAAAGCCCTCCAAAGGTGGGGGCCGCGCTACAGTGTGCTGAACTCACGCCATCTTTGCTGGGCACGATGGCTTCTAGGCCTGTCTAAACTTTAGTGTGTGTGTGTGTATGATGGATACGTGGGGCCAATGTCATCGGCGGGCGAGCCCTCCTCCGCCTGGGCCCGGGTGGCATGAGGGGACGCTCAGCGAGCCATGGTCCTCACCTGGGGAGAATAATGCAGGAGAGGGGGGCCTTCAAGGCCTGTCCTCCCCTACATTTCCCCCCTTTCGTTACTAAAGTAACGAATTCTTCAGGTCTTCCAACCTTCTGCACTCTTGTTCCTCTATTACTGCGTCATCCCATGCAGGTGTTCCCTTGATGGGCATCCATGCCCTGCACACCCCCCTTAAGCTCTCCCCTCTTCTAGCATATTCGTCTGGTGTGCACGTTAAATATATACAGTCACCACTTTCCTCCAAATCTACCCAGACCTCTGTGTACCATTCGAATTCCACGTCTCGGGGTTCCTGGATAGTGGTATGCCATAGTTTGTCTACTATGTACTTGTCACGGTACATAGGCACTAACCGGTACTGGGGGGTGTTGTCTGTTCCTGTCTGCACATGTACTTCTTGTGTTGCCCTCATTGTACCACCAGAGTTGCCCATTGTCACCATCATCATTGTGCCGTTAGGGACCGCATTTGCACAACATCGGAGGCCCACCTGGCACAGGCAGAACGCCACGAGGAGGAACACCACAGCTGGTACCAGAAATTTCATCGTCATTCCAAGCCAAGAGGGAACCCAGGAGAAGATATTGTCGAACCACGTGCTGGCTTCTGCTCCACCTTCCATCTTCATCTTCTCTCCCAGATTGTGTACTGCTTCGATCACGTGGGATAAGGAACCATTTTCCACGTCTTCAGAAGGTACGAAAGTGCAGCAGGCACTTCCTATTTTTCGGCAAACACCTCCGTCCATCGCTGTCAGTAGGTCCAGAACATACCTGTTCTGCATGGTCATCAGGCGTAGAGCTCGCAGTTCTACTTTTATTATGTTGAACCCTTCTTCAGTGTCATTGGCTAACTGAATCAGTTCCCACCGTGTTATCTGGAGCCATTTTGCATTTGCCCTTGCTTGGACACTTGAAATCAGCGAGGCAAAGAATGTTTCTACAGAGCTGAACAGTCGGTACCTGTCTGGGATCTGTGCCAATAAATCGGACGAAGCTTGAGATATGTAATTTGATGTCCGTCTGTTCCGTGATAGCTCTTCTCCCTTCCCTCCGGAGGACAGGACATAGAGGTGTGATTTTGCAGTGGGAGGAAACGCACCCTGGTGCATGTTCCCTGGCGTCCTTTTATTTTCGTCAACGTGGCTTTCTGGAATCACCATTAGGGCCGCGTGCAGAGTGGCCATCGAGCAGCTGCCGCTCCATGCCTGGGGAAGGTGCAAGTAGGCCTGGTTCCCACATACCCAGTATGTGTCCATTAATGCGGCTGTTCCTTTTCTCATGTCTGGGATGGTGAGAGTTTTGTTGCAGTTTTTATTCGTCCCTATTGCCACTTTTCCTTCTCCCTTAAAACATAGTTCGTTCTTGATCTCACTTTGTAGCTTGAAGGGTTTCTCCATTGCTGTTACCCATGTCAGTTTGGAAATGTGCTCCTTCCATACTGGTGTGCACGTTTCTTCTATCCATCGCATTCTGGCTGGTTGGACACCTCTCAGTGCTTCCGCTTTGCACAGTACTTCTTCATCTTTCCATTTGTTTTCAGAAAATAGTGTCCCTTGTATCGCAAAAAATGGTTCTTTGAGACATACCACTCCAGCTGCTTTTGGGTAGCACGTTTTTTCCGTCTGTATAATCTTGAAAGTGACGTCGTGTGCCTGGAAGGTGTTTTTTATTCGGCATAGCGTGAGATGAAGGAGACACTGGGCATCTACAATGGGCAATTCTCTGGGCAACAACACTTTAGGTGTGCCTGATGCATGGGGGATGAGCGAGCAGACATAACAGCTCTCATTTGTCGTTTGTTTGGCTGTGGCACTCATATCAGCATACCATTTATTTGCTTGGTGGGGGTGCCGAGGGTCTTCCATTTTGTCTAAGCCTAACCCATAGTACTCATCATACCCCCTCCTGCTTGTCTCTCTTCTCCGCCTACTATCCTTGCTTCTCCTACGTCTGCTTTTGGTAAATGAAAAAATGGGCCCCCCTTCCTCCTTCCCACCCCCCTTGTCAAATTTCTGATATGTTTCCTTATGTTCTGTCATAGTTATAACATTCCCATCTTCCTCAATAAACAACAAATCACTTTCTTCTAATGGGGTGGGGAGGGTAGTGGGGCTGCTATATATTTCAGGTATGGACATTGTGTTGTTTTCCATTTCTGTTTGTATACCTCTTGAATTTGACAGGGCGACAGCTGGTGGTTCAGTGTAGTAACCCCATACAAAGTGTGATCCATCCCATACTAAAAAATCACCTTCTTTAATATTTACACTTGTGGTTGTATTGCTCCCAGGAGCTCGGGTGATGTTACTCCCCCCTCCCCCCTCGGTCATCTCGATAGAGATGAACGCTATAAACCAATATGTCACCAGGCAAAATATTGATAGGAAGAACACAATAACACAAATTGACAATCCGCATTCGTATGAATATGTAAGTCTATCTATCAACATTTCTCTAATTCTAACAAATCTATTAGTTGCAGGCTGCCCATTAGATGCCATGGTAATTCCTGTTTGAGATACAAAAGTGCATTAAGTACAGGCATGTAAACATTTCCAACGTTATTAACTTTTTTTTTTTTGTTCATAAAGCATGGACGTGGGTAGGGGAAGGGTTTGTTTCCACAGACAAGGGTATTTGCAATCAATACGTTTAGATCATTGTATAATATATATAAAAACTTCTTCAAAAGAAAGAAAAATTTCAAAAAATGAGAGAACAAAAACATTCAAATAAAATTTTTTTTTCTTTTTTCGTACGAATGCCATGTCATCAGTTGCATTCATTGTTAATCGCTGCACATACACAAAATCACCTTCACTCATTCTCCATAACACCACTGTCCGCTGTTGCCTGTGCCTCGTCCTGCACCTCACCTTCCACGGCGCTATAGGCTCTGCGTACGTCTGTCAAATGCACCCAGTATCTTAGGCCCTTCACCTTTACTGCCGTGGGCGTGCAAAACACTACCTCATAAGGGCCATGGAAACGTGGCGCATTCCACCTTCGCACAAATCTTCTGACATATATAAAGTCACCTGGCATTAGCTGTAATTGTTTGTCAGGCAGTGTTACTGGTTCTGTTGTATTCCCCTCCTCTCTTGTAGAGGGGGGGCGAGTTGCTTCGCTATTATGCGCGCTGCCCGTGTCAGTTTTTTCAAGTACTCTGTGAACTCCTCTCCCAATATCGCTGCGCTTCTGTGTGCATCAGAACGTTCACGGAGAGGTGAATGTGCTGTGTGCTTTCTCCTTCCCGTGACGATCTCATGCGGGGACAAATGGTGGTCTTTACTTGGCTGATTGCGCAATTCGAACAGGGCCAGAGGTAGGCAGTACATCCAGGTCTTTTTGAGGGAAAAACATAATTTTGACAATCTGCTTTTTAACAGGCCGTTCATCTTTTCCACTACGCCGTTACTTTGAGGATGATAAATCGAACATAATTTGTGCTTTATTCCCAATAACGTAGTCACTTCTTTGAATAGTTCATTAACAAAATGTGTGCCGTTGTCTGAGCGAATTACTTCGCAAATTCCCCAGCGCGGGAATACTTCCCTTACTAGGAACTTTGCGGCGCTCTTTGCATCAGGGCGTGCACAGGGACCTGCCTCCACCCACCTCGAAAAGGGACATACAACCACAATCATGTAGCGAGCCCCATTGCATCTTTCTCCCATGTCTACATAATCGATGTGGAGCTCTCTGAATGGGCCATTTGGTTTTGGTATTGTACCTCTCAGTGTGCGCAATGTCATACCTGAGTTGTAAATTTGACATGTCGTGCATTCCAATGTCAGCCTTGTGATGTGTTCCTGGAGGCAAGGTGCAAACCAATCTTCTTGTATCTCCGCCATTATGTGTTGTTTTGCGTTATGTGCGGGGAAGTGTAGTTGTTGAAATGCTATTTCTAACAATGTGACTGGCATCACGGCTTTTCCTGAACTTTCTTGTCGCCACAATAAATCTGTCGGCGATTTGCTGCATCCCCTCTTAGTCCACAGCAATTTTTCTTCTGCACTAGCTCCCTCTTGCAGCTCTATTATTTCTTGTGTGGGCATCATGTTGTATCCTGTGGGGACCTCTTTGCTTGTTGTGTGGTGCAACATGTACTCTCCTACCTCACCTTTCTGAAAATATGAAGCTTCTTTGGCGGCGGCGTCTGCTGCCGCGTTCCCCAAAGATATAAGATCTGTGTTTGTAGTGTGGGCTTGGCATTTTACGATGGCCACTGCCGTGGGGTCTTGCAGGGCCTCAATCAGTTCTTTCAATAATTCTGCATGCTGAACCGGTGTTCCATCTGCTCGTCGAAACCCTCTCCGCCCCCACCGTGCCAGCCCTCCGTGTACTGTTGTTGTCATGTATGCCGAGTCTGTATATATTGTCACTGCGCACCCCTTAGCTGCATGCAATGCTTCTATTAGTGCTATTAGTTCGGCTGCTTGGGCTGAATAGTGTGATGGGAGGCGGTATTGCACTAGTGTCTCGTATTCACCTTCCTCTAATCGTACCACTGCCATACCCACATGTTTCTCTCCTGTCTCCATGTCTATTGAGGCTGACCCGTCCACGAAATACACCTCTCCCTCGTTCAGGGCATTCTCAAAAACCACCTGGTCCTGACCTTGGTCACCTGTGTATGTTGCACAGTTGTGGTTCTGCATGTCTTCTATGGTGCACGCCTCTGTGATGAATGTGGCAGGGTTCACTGTTTTACATCTTACTATATGGATGTTTGCACTGGACAATATTATTTCATATGCTGTGGCGCGTTGTGTTGTCAATGTGCTCTTTGATCGCTCTAATATTGCAAAGAGTGAGTGTTCCACAAATAGTGTCACGGGACAGCCCATTACTATCGTGGCACTTTTTTCAATAGCGAACGCGGCTGCAGCTAGTGATTGCTCGCACGCGAAATGACCTTGCATTACTGCGTCTAGAGTGCCACTATAGTAAGCCAGTGGCTTGTGCCCTAAGGATGTCTTTTGTGTCAGCACTGCTGTCATCAGTGTTCCTTTGCAGTGCGAAAATAAGAAGAATTCGCGCCCATAATCTGGATTTGCCAGTACTGGAGCGCTTGGTATCAGCTCTTTCAGTGAGTTAAATGACGTGTTCATTTCTTCTGTCCATTCTATGTGTTTGTTTTCCTGCTGGGCTTCTTTGAGTGCCTGTAATAAGGGCCTTGTGTATGCTGCATAATCTAATATCCATGCTCGGCAGTAGTTGCACATACCCAGGAATTTCTGCATCTCTTTTACTGTCTTGGGCTCCCCAACTGCTCTAATCGCCTGTGCCCTGTCTGGTATGATCCGCTTGCCATCCTTTGATATCAGCTGTCCCAAATATAGGACCTCTGTCAGGCAGTATTGTAACTTACCCTTGTCCACTTTGTACCCTTTATTGGCCAATAATGTCAGGAGTGTTATTGAATCCTTTCTACACTCTTCCTCAGTTTGTGCACAAACCAATAAATCGTCAACGTACTGAATCACCGTACTCTCTACAGACAAGTTCCCCAGATCTTCATGTAGTATCCTGTTGAATATGCTTGGGCTCTCGCAATATCCTTGTGGTAGTCTGCAATGTTCGAACCTCCTCCCCCCTAGTGTAAACGCTGTTAAGTACCTGCTCTCTTCTGCTAAGGGAATCGAGAAAAATGCATTTTTCAAGTCAATGACCGTGAAGTGGGATGCCGTTTTTGGAATGTTGCATAGTATTGTCGCCGGGTTCGGCACTAGAGGGAACTCCTTCTGAATCACATCATTGAGTGGGCGCAAATCTTGTATCATCCTCCAGGAACCTCCCTTCGCCTTTTTAATCGGGTAAATGCATGTGTTACATGGGGAGTTTGAAGGCACTATTATCCCTTGCGCTAGCAGTGCATCTATTGTCTCTCTGATCCCTTCTTCTGCTTCGCGTGACAATGGATATTGTTTTACCCGGGGTAGAATTGCTCCCTGTTTCAGTTTTATTACCACAGGCTGAACCCCATGTAGTAACCCCACATCGTGGGGGCCATTTGTCCATATGTTAGTTGGTACTACCCTCATGTCGTCATCAAAAAATGTATGTGGTGCTCCTACTACTGCCATTAATTCAACTTGAGTTTCTCTGGCTGTAACTACAATGTCGCACGGCATTGCTAGTTCCATCACTATTTCGCCATCTGTCTCAGTGTCGGAAAATAGCTCCTCGTCCGATAGCTCCCGCAGTGGGATATTTGCATTTGTACACAGTACTGTCCGCCACTCACATCCGTCCATGTCAATGCCAATCACACATATTCTGTTTGCTGATACGTGTACTGCGTGTAAATCCAACGATAGCACTGACCCGGGAGCTGTGTCGGGGCTCACTATGGGGCGGAAAAGGAATTCGGCTGGGATCCTCCAATCCATCCTTTTTAGTTCTGGTACTATGTGAGCCAATGTTCTCATGCCCTCAATAAACATCTCCTCGTTTCTTGGTAACCCTCTGATCTCTTGCATGATTGTGTGGCCCTGTATTACTGCCATTATGCGGAGGGGACATATGCCAGGTGTTGAACATACTATACCACTTTCTGTGAATGATATTGTCATATTTAGTTTGCTTAAGAGATCCCTCCCCAGCAAATTAATGGGAGAGCGTTCATAGTACAGTAAGGGTGCTTTCACTGTTTTACCCCCCACTGTCACATCCAATGCTTCTGTGTAAGGAACTTCAATTACAGCCCCAGAGAACCCCTGCGTCTCTAACGTTTTGTTAGATAACGGGAACCGGCCCTCTTTAATACATGATTTTTCCGCTCCCGAATCCACCATGAATATGAATTGCTTGTCTCCTATCTGCGCTCCTATCAATGGTTCCTCTGATGCATTGTGGGTCGTAGATAGTACTGGACACGCAAGTGTTCTCTGTGGGCTGTCCTATGCGGGGTGTCTCATTGCCCCCCCCTTGATCAAAAATGTTCCCCGAAACTACTGACACGCCGCTATAAGGTGCGGGGGCAGGCGCTCCATTAGCTACTGTGGCGAAAGTGTTACCTGGCGTGTATTGTATATTGTCATTATTCTGTGGGTGGTTTTGTGTTCTGTACTGATGTCCGTGTAGTTGTGCGTTACTTCTTTGTCCTGCATTTTCTGGTTGTTGGTACTGTCCCGTGGGGAGGCCGTATGGGCTTCCTGGGTGGGGGTGACCGTACTGCTCTGTCTCCTGAAACCCATTGTTTTGTCTGCTTCTGCACTCCCTTGAGTAATGTCCCCATCTCCCACAATTCCAGCAGCTCCCCTGTGGACCTCTGGGACCCTGCCACCCATTTCCTCCCATTCCTCCATACCCTTGTCCTCCTCTTCGGCCCCTGTACCCACCTCTTCCCCCTCGTGGGGCCCACTCTTGCCACACTAGACCTCCGTTCTGCTCTTGTTCGTTCCACTGTCGCTGTCCTTGTCCGGCCCAATTAGCTGCTATTCTCCCTTGTATTGCTATCTGCCCCTCCTCCCCTTCGTCTCCCTCCCTCATGAGTGGGAGCCCGGCTACCGCCGCTGCAACCTTCACTAGCTTTGATTGTACCAACTTCGCTTCGTCTGCCGACCTTTTCTGTGCTACTTCCCTCTCTCTTTCTTTTATTCTTTTGCAATGGTGCACTATTATGCTTTGGATCTCTGGCCACCCCTTCGCCTCAACACCTGCTATTTTGTTGAGTGCCTTCTGCACCTCTTTTGGGAGCCCTCTCTTGATGATAAAATAAAACAGAGACGTTGACTGATGCCAGGGCGTGCCCGTTTCCGCTCTCCACATCTCCTGCACCCGGAGAATGTAATCCATAGCATCTTCCCCGTCATTCATTGTACATTGCATTACTGACTGTAAATCAGGGGTATCTGGGAACGTCTCCCGCAGTGCGTCCCACACCCTTGCTCGCACTGTATTAAAGGAAGCCCCATCATGGCGATCACAATCTAACGTCACGCCCGGGAAACCAGCCTTAGCCCATACTCTGTCAGCTTGATCTCCTACTGCTGATACTAGCAGGCTTTTCACATCGCCTACTGCCAACGGTATGCCGGCGGTATGTTTCTCAAATGCATATATCCACTTGCTCGCCCCTCCTGACAACGGGGGCAATAACTTCATTAAATTAGCCTTGTCCATCTGGGCCCAGGGTATATAGTTTGGTCCCCCCCCCCCTCTGTGTATCAACGGAAGTTGTAACTTCCCTTTTGGAGTTGCACCCTCTCCTACTTTAGTCGCTGCTGACTCCAATGACGCCATCTTCCCCACTCTATTTCTTAGTCGTCCCATCCATTCATCATCTATAGTCCCTAGCGAGCATGCACCGTCCACCTCCTCGCTTTCCCCTCCTACTGCCATACTCAACCTATCACTCTCATCCATCTCTCCTCTAACATCACATAGCAAGTCCTCTCTGATCCCTCTCTGCCGCGATACATCACCAATGCTCCCCTCTGCTGCTCCCACCTCTATTATTCGTGTCGGCTCTTCCTCAATTCTGAACAGTATTTCCCCCTTTTTCCATCCGTCCTCAATTTGTCTACTTTCGCTTGACGCTCTAGACGTATGTCCTGATCGTGTAGGGGCGCATGCTGTGCGCTCACATATGTCCTTTATTCTCGAAAGTTCATCCCTGGCCACAGAAAGCCTCGATTCTAAGTCACTCGTTAGCTTTTCTATATTCACTCTCTGTGTGCTTGCCTGGGCACGCTCTCTAGTGCTTTCGTATGGTGGGGGGGCTGTTGGTCTTTGTGGTGTAACAGTTGTGGGGGGAGGCACATAAGTAGGATCACTATATCCTGCTGCGGGGGCTGGCTTGTTCAATATTGGGTACAAACTAATCACCTCCGTAGGTTGTTCTGTATTTAACTGTTCCTTTTCCCCTCTTGGAATCATGAGTGGGTTGTCTGTTGTGGACGGCAGATCGACATTTGGTGCCGGATCTTTGGGTGGGGGTACTTCCTCAAACAGTCTCCAGAGGTCTAATATCTCCTTCCTGTTTTGCCATTGTTTTCCCTTATACTTGATGCTAATGCATGTTCGTACCATATCTAGAACGCTTTTGTCAAAAGACCCTCCCTCGGGCCAAATCTGGGGCAATCCCTCCCCTTTTAATTCTGTTACCCATTGATCGTGATATTTATTTATTCGTTCAGCGTACCCCGGTAGGCTCTTACAAATATGTGACAAGGGAGTTTCTGCCCCCATATTCTAGATCACTAGCAACGACCGTGTCCAACTCCTTTACTTTTAGTTTGGTGTAGATATATGTATGTATACCTTTATGGCACAGACAAGAGCGGACGTCTCAGCGATATCATCCAAATTTATTCACTGCGCAAATTCTTTCTTACTCACCACAACTCATCTCCTTCCCATTCCCATACAGTCTCATGTGATTTCACTTACAACCAATCAACTACTAGTTATGGCCAACACTCTCTGGCACCCTCTCGCGGTCAACCGCTCTTCACCAATACTCACACGGTGCGCGCACCCCTCACAATGCTTTCCCACTCACACCTCGCTTTTTTTCCTCCCTTTCCTCCCTGGCCAGCTGTCCCTTTTTTTTCTGCTAAAGTTACTGTGTTCACGTCTGTACGTGCCACTACTTAATCCCCACTCCTACAAATGTGCTCCCTATTTTATAGTTCTTCTACAAGTATATTTATCTTGTACCCCTTTCGCTTTCGACCCTTGCCCCGTAGAATGAAAAAAAGAAATAGAAAGAGTAGCAATCACTAAAAATATTCTCCGTGTCTCCCTTTGCCAGACACCAATAACTTATTTTTTACTTCTTCATATATTCCCAGTACTAGTTTGGATAGCACTATGCGGCGCCGCCTTCCACCCCCTTTCGGAGCTAGGTTCCCGTCACTTCTACTTCTTCACTTACTTCTTACTCCTAATGGCCATATGCAAAGAAAAGATAAAGAGAGCTTTAAAACCTGTCTTTAGTAGACACCCGTGATTCCCTCCTCTACCTGTCCACGTTCTCCTGTTCACAAGTTCCCCTTCTTCTCCCTTTATGATCGCTCGCACTCGGTACTCACGTGCCCGCCTTGAACCGATAGTCTCCGAAACTGGGTCCGTCCAGGCGGTGTTGCCTTTCTGCTCAACAGTCAGCCCCGGCTCCGGCGAGCGGTACTCAAAGGGGATTTTGCAACCGGGATCCCGTACCCCTTCTAGTTTGAGTGCGCACTTCTAAGCGTACCGGTCGCCGTTGGCGGGTAGCTTCCCGGAGCCGGCTCACCGTGCGTTTCCCTTTCTGACCGGAGATTCTCGTGCCAAAAGGGGGTCGTTAAAAGGAGTTCAGGAAAAATAAATTTGGAAATATCACGCTATCGGGGTCACCACTGAGTGGAAGCGCCCCCAAGTTAGCACGATCCTCCCCGCAATGGGAGACAATAATGGACACTCCCGCAATGGGAATAAGGCCAAGACAGAGTGCGGGTGAGCGTAAGTGGGAGTTTATCAAAAGAATATGGCATGCAAAGAACTCTGCAACCTCCGAGAGCGCTCTGCCTGACAATCGCAAAGGCAGGCGTATTTCTAATACAAAAAACGTCATCGGAACCTACACACTATAGGGGGCACAAGTTAATTGGGATTGGGTGGCGTCGACTAACTATAGGTGTTGCTGCAGCGTGGTTGGTCCGGGTGGGAGGACGTCACTGGTCAGCCTCGTGGGTTGGGTTGGGCCTGGCAGGCCGGCTTGAGGTCATCCGGGCGGTGTTGGTACGCTGGGGCAGCCTGTGACAAAGATGAATACCTTCCCTGACTTGGGTGCCCTAGATCATGCACATTGCAGTTACTTAAAACCCAATATCTAACTTCTACAGTAAATCTTTCAATCAATGAAATACAACACAGGAGGAATGCACCTTGTGAGGGGTCTGGTGGTCATCTATTGGATTTACCGGTGTTCTGACGTCTGGTATTTCAGGTCGAGGGGCTGGGCTCTGGGGGCTTGGGCCGGGTGGTACATGTTTTATTACTACGTTAGAGGCTACTATGAAGGGGGCTCTGTGTCTTGTCCCATTGTCGGGGGTAGTGTTTGTGCGGGGTCAGACTTCTTGGGGTGGTCTGGGGGATTGTGGGATTTACGAGAGGGTGCTGGTAGATCAGTGGATTCAAACGTGAGTTTATTACCGTGCTGTAAATAACACAGGTGGCGGCTGGTGGCCTTGGATGCTGTGTTGGGGCCTCTGACTCTCTGAAGCGGTTCCAGCTTGGTCGGGGGGGGGTGGGGGAGCACGGCACAGGCCTTAGCTTTTTTCTATTTGGCAGGCTTCGTAGGGTGGGAGGGAGAATGGCCTTGCATATATTCACAAAAGGTATTTTCCTCGTGTGTTGCTTAATTTTGAATACAAAAACTTTTATATCATTTGTCTTCTTTAAACTACGGTGCCATACATATATACTTCAAGTTCATTAAACATTTCGTTAATATATTCAGTCTGAGTACCTTTTCGTTACCTAACATTATATTCACTACAGTGTTTGATTATTTTATGTACATTAGACGTTACATGAGGTAGTTCTAGGTTATGGCCTACAGAGATTGATACTCGCCGCTACGGGTGACTAAGAAAACATATACGAGTTCAGGTTTCTACATAAAACTGAAAGAATACTTATACAGATAAAGGTTATACGTTTCGTCGACATCTTTCTCTGTGGTTATAGCAGCATTAGTCCAGACCTGGGGTGACATCATATAAACGTTACATCTTTATGATTAATTCACAGTTTACAGAATCTGTTTAAAAAGAGGTAGTTCATTAATACCAATACTTGAATTATTTTCTACTTTCTTTAGATAGTGATGCTACAGTTTCTTCCCCGTCGCCCCGGCCTCGCGGACCAGGTCATGCGGGGTGCAGTATTACATTGTGAACGACGAAATGTTACAGTGTTAGCATCTCGGGTTAGCTCATACCCGGCTTTCTCATGGGAACGCGCTCGCAGCGGATCTACCATGGTGCTGCGGCGGCAGGGATGCTTGGAAAGCCCTCCAAAGGTGGGGGCCGCGCTACAGTGTGCTGAACTCACGCCATCTTTGCTGGGCACGATGGCTTCTAGGCCTGTCTAAACTTTAGTGTGTGTGTGTGTGTGTGTGTATGATGGATACGTGGGGGCAATGTCATCGGCGGGCGAGCCCTCCTCCACCTGGGCCCGGGTGGCATGAGGGGACGCTCAGCGAGCCATGGTCCTCACCTGGGGAGAATAATGCAGGAGAGGGGGGCCTTCAAGGCCTGTCCTCCCCTACAGGGACAAGCAGACCCCTTGTGGTACCCCATGTGTAAGTAGGGTTGGAATCGCCTCAGCCGAGGTGCTGCTCACTGTACACCAGTGATTGGTCAGGAATGATTGGACCCAGCGGGTCGCTGAGCCTGAGAACCCCGCCACCTTTCCTAGCCGATCTAGCAGTAGAGTATGATCTACCAGGACAAAGGCGGCAGAGAGATCAGGCAACATCAGGAGGGCTGTTTGTCAATTGTCCGTAATGCGGAGCAGTCTGTACTTAAGGTCCAGAAGGGCAGTCTCCGTGGCATGGTTCTCCCTAAATCCTGAGTGCCACTTAGAATGTTTTTATTCCTTAGGTGCGTCATGACTTGCGTAAAGGCTACTCGATCAAGTATTTTCAACAGAAAGGGTGAGTTCGAGATTAGCCTGCAATTCATGGGATTTGACTGGCAAAGACCTGTTTTTTTAAGTAAAGGCGAAATCCAGGTGTTCTTAATAGACGCAGGAACAGGGCATTCACTGAACGAAGTATTCACAAATTCAGTCTGCTCATCTGACAAGGGTGCCTGTGCGTAAGATACGCTGCCCCTGGGGAGCTCGCCCAGGTTAGTGATAGGGGTCCTCAAGTTGCTTATTGAGGCCTTTTTGCTGTGAGGTTGCTACAACAAAACCTTCAATGAAAATCATCTTGGAATGTAGCATGGCGAGTAACGTCGTCCGATATTTTAAGGTGTTGTTATAGCCTCATACAACTTCATGAAGGGGGCCATTGCTATAGTAACAACAGATAGCTGTGTGAAGTGGTTTTGGTTTGCGTTGTTGCTTTGTTGTTACACTCGCCAGATTGTCCATTGTCCTTGCAGGGCTTCTCCCCGCTATGCCACGTATGAGTTACCGAGCTGCTTAAGGTCGAGTCTTAGCAGCAGGGATGTCTTCTGTCCCGCCATTTCCGGTTTTCTGGAAAAACCATAACCACAGCCGGATGATCAGGGCTAGGCCACAGTACTGCAGTATCTGTAGGGACGGTCTTCTTTCCCGAACGGACCGACCAAACTTCGTCTAACTGTTTAGCCATTCCTTCTTTTTGCATGGTCTCAATTTTAGGCAGGGAGGTTTCACCAGCAGGTGTACCAGGCGGCTTCTTAAGTGCAGCAGGCCCAGTACATTTGTTAGTATTGTTCTGTACGCAAAAGATGAGCGGTACCGATTGATTTGGCTCATTGCACCAGCTTGTTCGTTGGAGATTGCCGAAGAGCATACACGCAGCCTCTTTTGCACCGGGGCTCTCGTTGTTGTTCCTTGTACTCATTCCCGTGCTCCTTCCCTGTCAGTTGCTCCAGTGTCAAAGACAGCTAGACTCTCCAGGATCTCTCCATCCGAAGGTTCCTTCACTCCAAAGGTGCAGATGTTGATGGAGATTTTCCTAAAAGTCCCCCCTTGCCCCACCAATCCCCTTTTGGAGAAGTGGGCCGGACCATTTCCATTTGTTGCCCCGCTTATTAGCTGCAGATTTGAGTCTCGATTGAACCCCTTTAAAGGACAAGTCTTTATGGTTGCAACTCGATTTTGAGGTATCTAGGAAGGGGTCAGAAAAAAAGCAACCTCCAACAGTCTACACGGACCGTGTCCCTAATCTTCACATGGGTCTACTAGTCGAGCATCTCCCTCGAAGTGAGTTTGAGAAGACATAGTGGGCGTTTGTAACTTCGGGCTGGGCTGTTTGTCCCCTGAGACAATTTCTTGTGTTAAGCCCCCCCCCCCCCCCCACCGAGTGTCTGCAAGCGGGGACAATAAGTTAGGTTGAGATGGTATGGGGAGAAAGGGGGCTGTCTTGATAGCGGTCATGCAGCAATCCCCGCACCAGGCTTTAAGCTCCACCGTTACCTCTGCCATCTTAAACATGTAAGTGTTAGTCTCAGTTGGCAAAAAAAGAGGCAAATTCACTAGACACTTTACTAGTGATCGAAGCATCCAGTATAGAATGTGCCGCTACAGATGGCTGGATGATGTGGACATATGGTCGAGAGCTTAAGTTGCCCCTGTCAGCTGCAGGAGTTGTGATCAGATCAAGTTCTTCCATTTCGGAATTCACAACGCCAAATTCGGTTATTTCCATTGTTTCCATGACTTCCGGGACAGAGGGGAAAACAAACATTGGTGGAGACACACGAGTTCGGACAGCCTGTATGGGTATACTGAGCAAGTTCTTACCTGCTTCCAGTTGGGAGGAGGCAAGAGTCCTGTGAAGATCTTGTAGGATTGGATGAGGCGGAACTGTAGTCACCGGTATTGCACTTCTAAGAGATCTGGTTCGCTCAGAGGTTTCCGACATCTCTTGCGTCTCTGCCTTCTCGTTTAGAGGGTTTGCTGGGTGTTTTCTGAGCGTCCTTTTCCATATTCACCAAGTCACTTGCCTCGTGCCTCTGATGCTTGACTGGCGAGTGACTGGACTCACCACCAGATTCTGCGCAGGCGCCCCATGCTTTGCTTTGCTAGTTATAGGTTTTTTAAAGAAACAGTTTAGAGGCTCTCACAAAATCAACAGCATTCGTCAGCGTTCTGCAATAAACTGTCCGGTCTGATGAGCAGTCTATAGTAGAGTTACTGGATCTACCACTGGACTTGATGCAGTCGCTGTGCGACTTGCTATTTATAGGTTAGTTAAAGCAACAATGTAGCACTGTAGAGGCTCTCGTGAAATCAATAGCATTCTGCAATACACCACCCGGTCTGGTGAGCAGTCTTTAGTAGAGTGACTGGACCTACCACTGGACTTGTTGCAGTCGCTGTGCGACTTGCTAGTTATAGGTTAGTTAAAGCAACAATGTAGCACTGTAGAGGCTCTCGCGAAATCAATAGCATTCTGCAATACACCACCCGGTCTAGTGAGCAGTCTTTAGTAGAGTGACTGGACCTACCACTGGACTTGTTGCAGTCGCTGTGCGACTTGCTAGTTATAGGTTAGTTAAAGCAACAATGTAGCACTGTAGAGGCTCTCGCAAAATCAATAGCATTCTGCAATACACCACCCGGTCTGGTGAGCAGTCTTTAGTAGAGTGACTGGACCTACCACTGGACTTGTTGCAGTCGCTGTGCGACTTGCTAGTTATAGGTTAGTTAAAGCAACAATGTAGCACTGTAGAGGCTCTCGTGAAATCAATAGCATTCTGCAATACACCACCCGGTCTGGTGAGCAGTCTTTAGTAGAGTGACTGGACTCACTGCCGGACTGCGCGCCTTGCCTTGCTAGTTATTGGGCCTCGTTATAAGGCTGGCGCTCCCGTAATGAAGGGGGCCGATATGGGACCGGCCCCCTTCATTCCAGGAGTGCCGATTACGAGCTTCCCATTGCGGGACCCAGATCGCATGCCTGGTAAAACCAGGCGTGCTTTCCTAGTCCAGCGAGGGGAAGAGGGAGGCAATAACAGGCCAGATGTAATCTGCCCATTATTACCTCCCTCCCCATTCCCATTGAGCCCTATATGGGATGGGTTCCTGCAAGGAGGAATTACCGGGTCCTCCTATGTCGGAGTAACCCGGTAAGTCCTCATTGTAGGAACCCGGTAATGGAGCCCGGAACGGAGGCAGCCATGGAGCTAATAGCTCCATGGCTACCTCCATTCTCGTAATGAGGCCCATAGGTTTGTTAAAGCAACAGTGTAGCAGTGTAGAGGCTCTCATGAAACCAACAGCATTCAGCAGCGTTCTTCATTTATTGTAGTAAAAATTCAAATATAAATTGGAAAGAATGGAATGAACAATTGTTGGGCATACCATTGGACTACTCACACGTGTATGTGGCTTCATCTCTTCAGAATCTGGATAAATAAGCTAATATCTTGTTTCTGCAGTCTTCAGGATGTTATTTGTGAGGAGAAAGAAGTGGTTAAAAATGCTGGGTCTTTTGATCTCCTCCCTAAACCTGGCCATTGAATATAACGCGTATTCACCTGAGACATAAATTAGTTTTCAAAAATTGAATAGCAGAGTTTGCTAATTACATTTTTCTTGATTAGCAAACAAACCCATTTGATTAGCAATTTTGTACTAATGTGTTTATTGCCACCAGAAGATACTTGTACCCAAGATATAAAATGAGCAACAATACAGCAGTTTTGTATACCACTGAAGTAAGACATTAGTGAGATAAGTCAGGCCTTGCAAATTCTTTCTGTAAAATGGTGCATGTCACCACAAACCCACTTTAGTTTGGCACAGTGCTGCCACCCAGAGGCCAGCCATGCACAGTGAAACGTATTTGACATTTACTGCAAACAATGTAAAGTTTAAATAAGTTTCCAACATCCCCTGCAAATGGTACTTGCCCGTCTTAATATCTACTCGACTATGCGAGTGGGCGAAAATACTTTGCGAGCCCTGGATGAGTGTCTGTAAAAAGGTTAGCTGCATGATTGGACACAAATAAATAGATATGATAAAAAGGCCCTTCAGGCAGTTTGGCCAGCTCTCCCTACTGCAGGGGCAAATATATAATGTAATCATAATCATAGAGCAAAGTGAGCTCTTGAGGCCAACTCCAATGTACAGTTTTGCAGTAGGTCTGTAGATGTACAGACTGGATGAAGCTATTGATCACTAGTTTAAGTAAATATCAAGTTAGCTTTGTGTATTCATTATGTAAAATACTAAGCAGAGTGGAAGGCATAGCAGGCAGAGAACTGGGCAAACTAGGCAGAATATTGTAGGTTGCACCCATCTCACTTCCATGGTAGCTGTTATAAAGCAACATGGTAATAAACTACATACAACCAGTAGGCCACAGGACTGGGTTTGCCATCAAAGCATTTGGCCGCGTGGTCATGTACATTTTCAAAGATGTCCACTCGTCAATATGATGCATCTTCCCCAACTAAATGAAATCCTAGTTGACACTGAGATTTAGATACACTTCACTGTAAAGCATGGAGACAATGCAGTGTTTTACAGAAGCAATTATGCATTATGTAACCTGTGTTTAATAACCCAAGACAGAGGTCTATGTTATTCAAAATTGGTCTTTACCGTGGACCGTAATTTGGGTAAATGGTGTAATTCAGATATCCTAAATGGTAACTGCTCATATGATAATTTACCCAATATCATCTTCAGACTTTATTTCTGTTTTGCCCCTTTTATAGCAGTTTGACGAAGACATTCTTGATAGACATTTCTTGTGTGGGGGGCAGTCCAGATTTTATCTTTAAGAAATAGGATAAATACATTAGTATAATCACACAATTGTACATGTAAATCAGTGTTGTAATGTCGCAGCAAGCGCGTTTTGTCCATTCCTCTCCCATGATTGGTGAACACTCAGAATGTTTTGTTTTGTTTTGTTTAATGAAGGATTGGACTGTGTGAACTGAAAATGACCAGCTCTGCACTAGATTTATTGATTTTTATGACTTATGATGACTTAAAATAATACATGGAACCTGTGCTTCTTTCAACAGAGAATGAGCCACCATCAGGGGATCCATACTGGGGTGAATTCCTATGAGTGCACTGACCGTGATAAACACTTTAAGTGGGAAACACAGCTGAAAATGCATCACAGGTCCCACACTGAAGAAAGACTGTTCAAGTGCTTGGAGTGTGAGAAAGGCTTCACTCGTCTCTTGCATCTACACCGGCATCAGAAGAGCCATACTGGAGAGCGACCATACCAGTGCAGTGAGTGTGGAAAAAGCTTCACTCAGAGCTCGGATCTGCATAAGCATCAGAAGATCCATACTGGGGAGCGACCACACCAGTGCACAGAGTGTGGAAAAAGCTTCACTGAGAGCTCAGATCTGCACAAGCATCAGAAGATCCATACTGGGGAGCGACCACACCAGTGCACTGAGTGTGGAAAAAGCTTCACTCAGAGCTCAGATCTGCACAAGCATCAAAAGATCCATACTGGGGAGCGACCATACCAGTGCACGGAGTGTGGAAAAGGGTTCCCTGAGAACTCAAATCTGCACAAGCATCAGAAGATCCATACTGGGGAGCGACCATACCAATGCACAGAGTGTGTGAAAAGCTTCACTCGTCTCTCGCATTTGCACCAGCATCAGAAGAGCCATACTGGAGAGCGACCATACCAGTGCACTGAGTGTGGAAAAAGCTTCAGCCAGTACTCAGTACTCTACATCCATATGAGGAGCCATACTGGAGAGCGACCATACCAGTGCACGGAATGTGATAAAAGATTCACTAAGAGTGCTAATCTGTACCAGCATCAGAGGATCCATACTGGAGAGCGACCATACCAGTGTACAGAGTGTGTTAAAAGCTTCACTACAAGCTCAAATCTGCACCAGCATCAGAGGATTCATACTGGGGAGAAGCCCTATCACTGCAAAGAGTGCAAGAAAGGATTCAATGATCCCTCATCTCTGTGGAAGCATGGAAGGATCCATTCTGGGGAGAAGCCCTATGGGTGCATGTAATGTGGCAAGCACTAATTCAGGCTAAGCACCTGCAGTATCCTCACAGATCCCACAGCGGAGAGCAACCATACCAGTGTATGGAGTGTGATAAAAGGCTTGCTTGCAGCTCTCATCTGAGCCAGCATCATAGGATCTATTCAAAGGAGAATCGCCATATGTGCATCAAATGCAAGAACAGCTTCAGTTCTGCCTCAGCTCTACATTGCTATTAAAGTGCGCATGCTGAGGAGACGTCTCCTAGGTGCACCCTAATTGGCCTCCATAACTGAGGGCACACCCTTGATCGCACACAGATAAAAAAAAAAACAATGCATTCCACCGGGAAATAAATGCATTAATTTGAAACCTACATTCTATAAAAGGCTGTTCCTAATTCGAGTCCCCCACTGAATACATTTTTATAGTGTGAATGAGAACAATTATTCAATTTTAACGCTGTTTATTCCTAAACAAACATATGTGGTTTTGCAGTTTGAACTTGAAAATCATAATTTAAAATATCAGCCCGTTAATCCTATAGAAACCAGTGACAACAAGGAAGCCCTCTAAGAGGAAGGATAAAGCCTAAGTGAATGATGAACCCTAAAGAAGTGCTGAATAGTTAAGCTGCAAGACCAAAAGATTATGATAATTTGGGCGAAAAAGGGGGAGACAAAAAGAAGATTATTGAGCGATGTGGTGAACAGAGTCAATTTACATGATTTCAAAGAACAGACTCTGTCTGAGTTCAATGCATTAATATGAAGAGCACACTTTGGGGGTCATTACGAGGTTGGAGGTAACCATGCTGCAATTGCGGGATGGTTACCTCCTTACTGGGTACCAGGTCCGGGTTCCTCAAATGAGGACTTCCCAGGCCATTCCAACCTTGGAGGACACGGTAATTCCTCATTCGAGGAACCCGGACCCTGTGCATCCCCATTCCCATTCGAGCCCACATAGGGCACAATTGGAATGGTGAGGGAGTTAACAATGGGCCCGTTAATAACAGTGCCTGTTGTTAGCTCCCTGGTCTGCTAGCGGGACCCGCTAACGGCACGGGTCCCACAAGCAGACTCCTAATAGGGCGGTAAGGGTTTAATGGTGCCGGCACCATTACCTGCGCCGTTAACCCCTTACCGCCCAGCTCGTAAAGCTATATCTTGTCTAATTTTAGGTTTTCAATTGTGTCAACTGTATTGATTCGTGCTATTGCGGATTTCCACAATGCATCTGGAAGTTCATAAATCCTTCTTGGTCTACTGAACGCTTCTAAGCATATAAATGCTTCTGGGTCTATTGGACGCTTCTAAGCATATAAATGCTTCTGGGTCTATTGAACGCTTCTAAGCATATAAATGCTTCTGGGTCTATTGAACGCATCTAAGCATATAAGTGCTTCTGGGTCTATTGAATGCTTCAAAGCATATAAATGCTTCTGGGTCTGTTGAACGCTTCAAAGCATATAAATGCTTCTGGGTCTATTGAATGCTTCTAAGCATATAAATGCTTCAGGGTCTGTTGGACGCTTCTAAGCATATAAATGCTTCGGGATCTGTTGAATGCTTATAAGCTTATAAATGCTTCTGGGTCTAGTGAATGCTTCTAAGCTTATAAATGCTTCTGGGTCTATTGAATGCTTCTAAGCATATAAATGCTTCTGGGTCTTTTGAATGCTTCTAAGCATTTAAATGCTTCTGGGTCTATTGAACGCTTCTAAGCATATAAGTGCTTCTGGGTCTATTGAATGCTTCAAAGCATATAAATGCTTATGGGTCTATTGAACGCCTCTAAGCCTATAAATGCTTCTGGGTCTATTGAACGCTTCTAAGCATATAAATGCTTCTGGGTCTATTGAACGATTCTAAGTATATAAATGCTTCTGGGTCTACTGGGTTTATTGAATGCTTCTAAGCATATAAATGCTTCTGGAGGACGTGGGCGGGCAATCACGGGCCTATATGGGTAGATCTTACACATGCAAACAGTTCAGAAAGGGTACCCAATGTTCCACGTGGATAAAGAGCATAAAAGGGTGCAGTATGTGAGAAAGGTTTCATTTACAGCTCTAAACTTTACCTCAATATGAGGCTCATACAGAGGAGAAGGCATGCAGGCCCCAGGAGTGTGGTCAGCACTTCAGTCCGGTATCAACCTTGAGGTGACATCAGAGATCACAAACAAGGTGTTTGGGTCACGGTGCTTGCAACTGTGCTGAACCTTCTTAAATCAACTATTTGCCGGCTCTGTTTCTCCTATTTATTGCCCTACAGAACAGCAGCTAGCAATAATAATGTGCCAAAAACACTGCAAGCTTGGACCATGCACATAGCACAGCAAAGTTAAAAGAAACTGATTTGCTCCAACTTCTATTTCAGAGCATTAAACTGGTAGACACTGATTTTAGGTTCCTTCTATCCTGGAATATATAAGAACCTGTCCCAAACTAGAAGTTACTAACACCAGGAGAAAAAGCAGAGGAGGAGTAGACAGTCTAGCCTGCAGTGGAATCTGGCACAGGGCAACTAATGTCGGATTTCACTGGGAGATTCTTCCAGAGTTTGGAACCATAGAGGGCAAGTGGGTGATCGCTGTGGTGATCTCTGGAGGTCTTTGGAGGGCAAAGCAAGTTTGGAGAGGCAGTTCTGAGGGTCCAGGAAGGGGCATGCCTTTTTGTGCTGGGCTTGAGGAAGGAAATACTTTTGTTGAAGACTTTGTTGTGGAGAAAGCAAAGGGACTTAATTAAACATGACTATCTGCTGAGCCATGAAGCTACTGCAGAGATTCCAAATAAGACATGATGGGTTCTTTACAGGGAAGAACATTTGTCTGTCCGTCTTGTCTTGGAGAAGTTTCAACTGCTGGAATGTGTCCTCGTTGAGACCACGTAGATGGAGGTACAGTGAACTAGTCTGAAGAGAGTTAGAGCTTGGCTTATGTTGGTTTTCTGGGGCAGAGTTAGCAAGAGGAAGATTTTCTCCACCATGTGCACTTGATGTTACTTGAACTGTAGATGGGTTTGAGGGCTTAAAGTTGTGAAGATACCAAACAATATTGCCATATTTCTGGCAGGAAGGGTTTACGCAAAGGTTGTTGCCGATAGGCCAATCTTGCTCTTTTTGGAGAAAGTTTGGAATGAGGTCTCCATCAGTGCCTTGAGACAGTCTCCAGGAGGACTTGAGAGCCATCAGCATAATTCTGAAAATGACGAGTAAGGATGTTGATGAATTTTCCAGAGGGCTGACCTATACCATGAACATCCGAGGCAAGATAATAGAGCCTTGAGGAAGAGCACACAGCAGCTGGGTGGAGGGGGAGGTTTGTACATGGCAGGAACGTTCTGGAAGGTAGTTAGTGATCCAGTTAAAAGTCAGGCCTTGCAGACCCCGAGTGCTGTGGAATCTGTTGCTAAGAATGTGCTCCTTTATTGTGTCAATTGCTCCAGAACCCGGAGGATGCGAGTGGCAAGATGTTTCTATCTAAAGCTTCAAGGATTTTCTCCTTCATTAATTAGATACTTGTTTCTCTACTACTGAGAGGTCAGAAACTGGTTTATCTGTTGCGTAGCAAGCCGTTATGCTCGTAGTGTGGCATCAACTGTATGCGTCTGAATTCCGGCAGGAATTTCCACAAGAGGGGAATGTTGCAGACCGGGTACAAATTGCCCATAACAGTGGGGTTTGTGGTAGGTTTTTTTAGATGATTGCAGTTTTCCGCTGGCCATGAAATAAACCAGTGGCAATTGTATCAACTGGGAGGTGCTAAAGAACTTTCAATTTCCTGGAGCGGGAATGCAATGATCATTTGAAGATTTCAGTGCGCTGGCAATTTCAAGGACATCCCTCTAGACTCCCACAGGGTGATAAAAACAGGAGCACATGTGATAAAGCGCGCTGTTTCGTAAGCCCTTTTTGCAAGGGCTGTCTGTGGCTGTTTTGGGCGGGGTAGGCAGGGTGGTGGTAAGTACGAATAGCATATTTGTTTTTTCTCTTTTCATGTTTTGAATTATTTTGGCATCTTTAAAGTATCTAGTGGATACTACTGTAGATTCCTTATTTTTTGTATTCATTTTCGTTGTACTTTAACCCTAAATTTTGTAAACACAGTAATGTGAGTATAACGCCACAGGTTCTTCTAATTAGACACTATCCCGTGAATACACCAGTACTGTGTATAATGTTCAAGTGTCCATGTGTACCTGCGTAGGAATTGGGATTGATCCAAAAAACCGAAGTAATATATCCAATCAACATCTTTACATCTTCCCCGAGTGATTCAGTTGCATATCACGTCTTGCTGAGTAAAACTGTAAGCGGGTGCACAGGCACTGTGGCCGTAAACCAGTTTTCATTGAAATGTGGTATGTCGGCACTTAATTCTGTGCCCGATCATGTACAAACAAATACAACTGCTGCAAATATGCACACGCCCATATGAAAAAGAGCGCCTATCTCAGTGAACGAGAAACAAATGTCCTGTAATGCCCGTCATCGTACCGTGTCTAATGGGCATGACATACGTACATATTATAATCAAGGACCACCTCAAATGCGCCGAGTGAGGTGAATGTGGAACAAACTAACCATGCAAATCTCACCGCATGAATTAATGATGAAATTGCTGCCGTGAAATATAGCTCATCCGAAGGTTCTTTTGTAGGTAATACAGGAAGTGGGCAATCTGACATGCCAATTGAAGCAGAAAGCAAGCGCTGTGAATTAGTTACCCACGTAGAGGGTGTGTCCGATGGCAATTTGGATAAAAGTCAGCCTGTAACATGCTCTGTGGCAGCACAAGGTAAATTAAGGGAAGTATACCAGGCTTTCAAAATAACTCGGCAAGTTGATGAAGAGGCTATTGACTTAATGAATTTGAGCAACAACTCTTGTAATAATGAAGAGATTATATTTGTACATTCAAATACAGGAGACCTAATGCAATTAAATGACATCTCACCAATTAAGGGCCCAATGAACATTATTCCATCCGTGTTGACTGAGTATGAGTGTGGTAATGAGGCACAACCTGTGCTAGAGAAACAGATACTATTGCAGAACCCCGTTTCATTTGAAGGCCCAGAGTACAACATTTCACTGCATTCTCTATCATTTATTCCACCCACAACTTCGGCAAACAATACCAGTCGCGGGGTGTAATGGAATACATTCTGTACCTCAATCGCCACTTCCTGAAATAAGGTCAACTGCAGAGTCAATTTCTGTTAACAACACCTTAATGGCAATGAATACAGCATTGCTAACCTTAGCAAAACTGTACGAGGCAGTGGACCAGAAAATAAACTACCAAACCATTGTGCTATCACAAATAGCGGATCGCAATGGAAACAATGTGAATAGTGAAAATATGAATGTAACAAATCATACATATGAAATCTTTAGACATTGCAAACAAATAATTGTAGGAATGCAAACTGATTACAACCGAAGTGAACCGAGGTTTCAAGTTGACAGTATGACTCTAGACGAAACTGAGGCCAGTCTACACAATCAAGATAACCAAACTTTGAGTGAGGAAACCTCTCGAGCAGACAAAGAATTAGATGCTTCAAATCTAATGTGCCGATCTTCCTAGATAATAGGACCTCACTAACCAGCATTGACACGTCAGAGCAAAATATTAGTAATTTAAACATTTCAAATAATGCTCCTCAACTGAATACATTTATTTTATTTTCCAAAAAAGAATAGAAAAAAGAGACACAGAAACAATTACCCAACGTAAAAGGAATTAAGAATAGGAATGCAGCACTAAGCCAAAGAATGGTGAAAATACAAACAAAAAAGAGGAGGTTCTTAAACATTATGAATATGTCACATAAAAAAACAATTTGCAAAGTCAAAGGACAAGTCGGAGGGGAGCGAACCACAAATACATCAAGTCATCAATAACCAAACAAAGCCCCTAGTTAGTGTGACATGGAATCCACATGATGATTTAGTAGCAGCCTCAGCACAGTTAAATTCTTGTGATAATAAACAACAGCAAAAACTAGCAACCCCTCATGAAGAGACTCTAGGAAATAGTAGAATAACACTGATTCTAACAAATGCACCAATGAGTCTATCATCAGAGCCAATAGGAGACGAAATAAACAAATCAGTGGCTTGGTACTTGACAAATAGGCAAGAGCATCGGACTATTGCACATTATGACAGGAATCAAATGTTAGTTTCCTCCTATAAACCAACTTCACATGGCCAAGGATTTTTAAACGTCATAAACAAAGGATCTGCTCAGCAGAACTCTTGCACTGACTAGAATATTCAACCGAAAAAAATTCAATCCTCAATATCGAATGTAGGAAGCAAAAACAAGATGGTTTCCTATAAACAACAAATCCAGGTGAACTATCACCGGTTTATAATCGAATGCCGTGACCAGCCATTCACTCAATTTGATTTAAGCCGTTCAAGTATTCTAAATATCTTCAGAGAACTTCTGAAATTGAGAAATATAAATTCAGCGGACATTGACAGGGTCGAATTCCTGGATGACTGTGATCTTACGGAGTCGCGTATATTTATTTGTTCATCAGTGATAGTAAATATCATGTGGGGTGAAAGATCCTCACTACAAGAAATTGGTTTTAATATAATTCAAGGTCATGGCCATCTATATCTGGAGGACAGCCAAGGATTACCAAAGAAGAGTCTACGTATTTATGGTGTAGACCGTCAGAATACCACTCTATTAAATGCCAGAGGTTCTAACACCATTCAATATGGTATGTGTGATGATCAATATCAGGCACAACAATCCCCACCATCTGAGACCATTCAGCTTATCTCCTGGAACACACAAGGCTTTAAGCACTTTGTTAATACAAATGTAAATGATTTAAACAACTACGACGTTATAATACTCCAGGAGACCTGGCTAGTAGATGCACCAATATGGGATGAATATGATATATTAACAACGCCTGCCTTGATCCAACAAACAGGCCGTCAGATGGCTGGCCTTTATTTAATTTATTTATTTACATTTATATAGCGCACAGCGTGCCCTGGGGCATTGTGGCGTTTGTTACAGAAGGCTTATACATTGCAGTTACATGATATAAAGCATTTGGTTAGCATTCCGGGAATACAGACAAGGGGTTCATTGATTACGGTGGAACCTTGACTTAATGGGTAGTCAAGCAGGTTGTTGAGCTTGTAAAGGTTAGTTAAAGATATTTGTTTTTAACATTTTGCGGAATACAGTGTATGATTTTACATTTCTGAGCGCAGTGGGGAGGGCGATCCAGTTCTTGGGTGCAAGGTGTCAGAAGCTGGCTCCTCCTGCTGTGGCTCCTTTGAAAGAAGGAATGAAGATCTGATTAGTGAGATGTGTTCTCTTGGGTCTATCTGATGTACATGGGGAGATTCTTTCAGAGAGGTATGGTGGAGCGTTGAGGGCAAGGCACTTGTGTGTGATTGCCAAAGTTTTAAAGAGAATAGGCTCTTTGACAGGTAGCCAGTGGGCTTATTTTCTTTCTTGCCTTATGTTAGCCATCAACAAATCAAAAGACTTTAATTACTACTATGTACATTTCACCTACTCCTTACATACAAATGGTAAAGTTAGTAAAAAATAATATTTCCATGATTATAATAAACATCTATTGGGGCAGAGTTCAACTCTTGCCTGGCTTTCTTTTGCACACATCGAAGCGATTTTTGATAATATAACATTAGACGGAAACATAAATGTTGTAATGTAGTCTTGTGATGTGATGTCACTGGCCAGGAGTGCTTGCTGTCAGAATGTTGATGCATGAATGCAGCTCAGGAGAATGTTGAGTGGATCTGTGGGTGAATGTTCTGAGAGTGTCAGTTGGGGGGCCTGAGCTGGGATGTTAGGATGGCTGGTGGGTTTTCTCCTATGTATGTAAGTCCATGTGTGTCAGTCCAATACCTTCCCTGTCACTGTCCTGTACTTCATGTCAATGTACATAGTACAAGAGTAACTGGATTGTGTATATAATGTACATTCTGTACAATAGAGCTATCCTGGATCAACCTGTGACTCCACAGCAGGTCTGTGTGTGAGTGCCAGCTTGAATGACCACCAACAGACTTTGACAATTCACTAACAGATCAACGAGGGATGTGTTATGTTTCTTACATACAGAAATATATCCAGGTTAAACCTGTTACTCAAAATGCCACTTATAAACATTCACATATGTTTGATCGTGTTCTAAAAGACAAGAAATATGAGTTAAGATGGCATATTCGGCAATTTAATTGCCTCCCATTGCCTGAAAGACTTAGCCAAATAAACCACTTAAAATCAGTTTATAAGAACTGGCTACGGGGAAGGAAAGCTCTAACTTACCAGCAAGATAGCGAGCATATGCTAAACAAAATGTCTACCAAATCATCTGCTGGAATATGGGGGCTACTAAACAACGCTACTTATAAATCACAAGCCTTGGTACAAATAAACCCCATCTCAGAGAAAACATGGAACAAGTACTATCAGGATATTTATCAAATCTCTATGCCCGACTGTCAGATCCTTTTGAATGGTGGCAAATGGAACCATACACTGCTATTTGACCAAGATGATCTGCATTATTACATCTCTAAATTAAGTGTGTCTCGAGCACTTGGTCCTGACAGACTTGAGAACACCATGTTAAAAAAAGCATCCTGAGATATGGGCTTCAAGCCTTACTAAAATCTTTAGCCATGTCATAGAAACAGGATTGCTACCATCATCATGGAAATGTTCAGTGATAATACCACTTTTTTTTAAAAAAAGGTGACAGACTAGACCCCAGTTCATACAGACCTATTGCCCTGCTTGACTGTCCAGGCAAAATCTTTGCACAGATAGTCTTAAGAGATTTCAATGAATGGCTGACTAAAAGAAACCTAAGGGATCCTTACCAAACAGGTTTCTTAGCTGGCTTTGGTACCAGCATTAATCTATTGACCTTAAATGCAGTCGTAGCCAAACATCGTAAAGTAAAACAACCATTGTGCATAGCATTTGTCGTCTTCCGAACCGCCTTCGACTCTGTACCGAGAGAATTACTCTTTAAAAAGCTAATGAATCATAACTGTTCATGGAACATACTGAGGTGGCTAATTGAATGTCATGAAGATACTGTAATCCTAGTAAGGTCTGCTATCAGATTCAATACCAACGTCAAGAGGACTGAAGCAGGAATGCCTTCTTGCTTCAGCCCTCTTCAATTATTTCATATTTGACAAAGGGCTGGGCTTTGAAAACATTCAAACTGACTCTCCAAAACTGGAAGGGCATATGGTGAAATGGCTGCTTTATGCAGATGATCTTCTGTTGGTCTCCAAAACCCCTATGGGCCTAAGAAACATGCTAGAAGTCTTGGAAACATATGCTGCTAATAACAAGATCTCTATAAATATATTTTTTAAAAACGTTAATCCAATTTGGTCATTTGAAACAAAATAATTCTGCCAACACCTGGCAAATAGAAAAGACAAGACTACAAGTAGTATCAAACTATGTATACCTAGGGATAAATGTGAATAATAACCCAAAAGATCTACCATATGAAGCAAATCTAAAAATGAAATTTAAGATACTTCTATCGAAAGCCTGAATAAAAAATGGCAAATACTGTAAATTCTCCATTTATCCACTTTTGGTATTCTACAAGCAGAAAGTTTCACCAATTTTATTATATGGCTCAGAAATGAAACAAGGGAAAGCAAGTAACTTTTGGAACTTAATGGAAGGCACATTTTGGAGAGTCTTATTAAATCTACCATCTTCTGTGCATATAGCTATGATTAGGCATGAATTAGGCCTAGTCTCACTATATGCAAACTACAAGTGGAAATTGTGCCTGTTATACCGGAAATGTATCATGGATGGTTTTGAAAATGGCCCAGTGGCAATATTGTCGAAATTATGTGAAACATTCTGATGGCAAAATTCATTAAAAAAACTGGAAATTGAAGACACAGGAGCTTTTGCTAGAGGCTGACATTACTGCGGTATTGCTTGTAGAAAATCCTGAGAAAGCTAAGAAGAAACTGTGTGAAACTGATTGGGTTCAAATTGGAGGTCAATGCTTTAAATACAAGGCCTTTAAGAAAGATCCATTCTCACCCAAATGTAACGGAACACCAGAAGCTTATCTTATGAAGTATTCCAATCCTCAGCATCGAGCGTGACTCCTGCGCCTAAGATTTAATCTATAGAAAACTAGAGAGATAATGGCAAGGTGGCATCCTCTGCAACAAACAAACCAAATGTGCGGATACTGTGAAAACATGATACAGACTCTGGAACATGTTACTGTAGAATGTGGAAAGCTGTTACCTCTGTGAATTAAGTATTTTTCAAAATGCTAGATTATTTGGATCATGTGGATGCACAGAAATTAAGTATACCTTCCAAACATTAGGAAATGCCACTGTACATTTTTTACAAGAATTGGAATTGGGGAATGAAGAGGCTGGAGAAACATGAACTATGAAGAATGATGGATGGAATGATGGAATTGAGATAATTGCTGTAATATCGAGCCTTGCCTCCTTAAATTAATTCATGTAGATTTTGAGTTTTTTATGTAGTTTAAATTTTATTTAGTATGTATTGTAATTACTTAAGCCTTTTTAATGAGAAAAATAAATTGTGTTATAATTATTGCATTTTGTATGATAATGTTGAAAGGTTGAATGTTTCAGCCAAATCAATAAAATATGTTTTAAAAAAGAATGGACTGCATGACCTAAAACTATGTAATATCTGGGAAATGTGGCTACAGGATACTAATGGGCAAAAATAAAATCCTGTAGCTATTTATTAATTAAGGAGCTAGTCTGTATAATCAAAGCAGCCCACCAATGAGTTTTATATATTTTTTATTAATGTTTCGACTGCACGTTGTGACTCTTGCTGGCTTCACTTCGAAATGGAATATTGGTGTTGCAAAATATCGACTCCCCAGAAAGATTTGGTTTATACCATATCGGACTATTGAAGGGATCAGGCAGGTCTCTGCACTGATACTATTCCTTATATCTTGTTGCTCGCCAGATTTATTGTTAGCGGTTGTGTTTTTTTAACCACCGTCTGTGCCATAAGGAAGTGCTACTAGGGTGTGCTCAGTTGATTTCATGACCTTTTTAGCGCGATAGGCGACGCACCGCTTCTGATATATAATCTGGACGGACAGTTTCTTATTTGCATGTTTTTATCTAATATGAATTTATATTTATTCACTGTATATTTCCTTTTAGGACTTGTATGATTGAATGTGCATGTTGTCTTGTTTGGTTTTTTATCTGTTTTAATCATCTTTTTGTAAATACATCAAACCAGCTACATCAACTGTGCCAATTGCCACCTCTCAAGTGTTAGTAGCGTATATTTCCTGCCCTATTGCAAGGCAGCATCAGTGAACTATAAAGTTGGACACAAAGTCCTACTTTAAAATTACCTCCCCCCAAATGCAAGATGTGCATCCTTTTAAGGCAACACCCATAAAGGGTACTTGCCACCGATGGGTCCCATTGGAAAAGCACCTGTGATAATACTTTCTGGCCTTCCCAAGAACTTTAATAAGGATGCAGGAAAGAAGACTTCCTTATGCTTGACCACAAGGGTGGAACTTCTGACCGCAATAATGAAAGAACGGTCAGCTGGTAGACGGGAGCGAAGCAAGTGCTCCCCTAACTAATGAACACAGAAATGACCATAGGGAGACTGGGGCTGACCCAGCACAGGAACACGGAAATGACCAAAGGGAGACTGGGTCTGACCCAGCACAGGAACACTGGAATGACCAAAGGGAGACTGGGGCTGAGCCAGCACAGGAACACAGAAATGACCAAAGGGAGACTGGGGCTGACCCAGCACAGGAACACAGAAATGACCAAAGGGAGACTGGGGCTGACCCAGCGCTGGAACACAGAAATGACCAAAGGGAGACTGGGGGTGACCCAGCGCAGGAACACAGAAATGACCAAAGGGTGTCATGAACCGTCGCCTGTGTCCATTCTGGACTTCGTGGTCCCTGACTCATAGAGGACTGAATGCAGTATTCCTCCCAACATGGCCGCCCGTCACAGAATGCAGCTTGCCAGACCTTGCGCTCCACGCTCGGTGCACTACTAAACTGACACGCCCCCGCAGCTCTGCACGTCTCAACGCTACCGCTCGCTGTAGTTGGACGTGTGTTGCCGGAGTTCGCTCGGGGCTTTTTCCTGAATCCTGTCCCCCGGTTCCTTGAATCCTCCTCCTTTCCTTCCTTTCCTCAAACTTACCTCCGAACTTCCTGGATTTTCGCCTGCGCTCGAGTCACGGCCTTCCGTGCCTCCGAGCGCCGACATTGTTCCTTCCTGGTTCCGTCCAGGACATCTGAACGTATCGTGGAGTTGAGATATCATTCTCACGCTGGAATCCGAAGACCCGCACACAGGCTTATACAAATCCCGGACCGTGCAAAAGAAACCACCAAAGAAGGTCGCAAGCAAACAGGTGAGAAGGGGAGAGACTTGTGACAAAGGGAGACTGGGGCTGATCCAGTACAGGAACATGGAAATGACCAAAGGGGGACTGGGGCTGACCCAGCACAGGAACACAGAAATGACCAAGTGGAGACTGGGGGTGACCCAGCACAGGAAAGAAAACACTCACCAAGATCCTCCCGGGGAGGCGAGGCACCCTGTGAGGACCATAAGGACGTCATCATTCAGACACAAACACTGTGGTTTATGAGTGAGATCTAGACATGCAGTCCATTAATAGGTTTAAGTTTATTCACTTTTTTGGGGGTTGGGATTTTAATGAAATAAAAAGAACACAAGCATGCATCCAGGCATATGTGATAAAAAAAAGAGTGTCCATTTAGTTTGATATTTATATTGTATATTTATAGCGCTTAATGCCGAAGCGCTTTACAGGGAATCAAAACGGTACAATTAGTATGTACATGTCAAATAAAATTATCAAGCTGAGAGAAGATGAGATTTAAAGTGTGAAATAGAGAACAGCGACCGGATGGAGATAATTCCATTGCTTAGGGTTGCGTAGGGAGGGGGATCAAACGTGAGAAGCAGCACAAGGGGAGCAAAGAACTACTAAGAGAAAGATTCCAGTGCTTAGGGGTACATAGGGAGAGGGATCAAAAGCAAGGAAAAGCACAATGGGGGATGAAGAACTACTAAGAGAAAGATTCCAGTGCTTAGGGGTGCGTAGGGAGAGGGATCTAAAGCGAGAAGCTGCACAAGGGGAGCGAAGAACTACTAAGAGAAAGATGCCAGTGCTTAGGGGTGCGTAGGGAAAGGGATCCAAAGCGAGAAGCAGCACATGGGGGGCAAAGAACTACTAAAAGAAAGATGCCAGTGCTTAGGGGTGCTTAGGGAGAGGGATCAAAAGCAAGTAAAAGCACAATGGGGGATGAAGAACTACTAAGAGAAAGATTCCAGTGCTTAGGGGTGCGTAGGGAGAGGGATCTAAAGCGAGAAGCAGCACAAGGGGAGCGAAGAACTACTAAGAGAAAGATGCCAGTGCTTAGGGGTGCATAGGGAAAGGGATCCAAAGCGAGAAGCAGCACATGGGGGGCAAAGAACTACTAAGAGAAAGATGCCAGTGCTTAGGGGTGCTTAGGGAGAGGGATCAAAAGCAAGAAGAATCACAATGGGGACAAAGAACTACTAAGAGAAAGCTTCCAGTGCTTAGGGTTTCGTAGGGAGAGGGATCAAACGCGAAAAGAAGCACAAGGAGGGTGAAGAACTACTAAGAGAAAGAGAGATTGAGAGCGGAGAGTATGAGACAGAGAATAGACCAAAATTAGGGAAGAGAGATAAGGAGGGGTTAAGACATTAAGCCATTTCAAAACAATGCAAAGGAAGTTGAAGAGAAGACAAGCCTCAAAGGATAACCACTGGAGTGAATGTAAGGTTGAAGAGATAGTCACGGGGCGGAAGAGTACAAGGGATGCCAATTGACGTGTTCGATAGAATAAAGACAGGCAAGCTGATTGGCAGGGAGAACAAGAAGAAGGCTGGAACAGTAGAAGAGACATGAGAAGACTAAGGAGGAGATAAGCTTAGAAGCTTGAAAGGTCAGAAACCGACAAGCCTTGCAGATATAGAAAAGTTAAAAACTACAGGACCGAGAGACAGAAGAGATGTGGGAAGTAAAGGAAAGAGAGTCTTGGAAGATAAGGTCAGAAGTAAAGATGGAAGGAGAAGCAGGAGGAAATGAAATAGAAGAGGAGAAGGAAAAGTAGAAGCTGGAAAGAAGAGAACCTCAGTCTTAGATGGATTGAGGTGCAAATAGTGGGAAGACATCCAAGATTGGCTAGAGAGAATACAGGCCAAGAGAGAGAGGAATGAACAGAGTCAAAGAAGGAAGAAAAAGACAGAAATGTAATGTCATATTTGATGTCCTGGGTGTTTGTGTTAGCAGTGCACAGTGGTGCGGCCAGTTATGGTTGCTTAGCCTACCATAACTGGCGAATTTCAGGGGTTTTTCGGTTTTACTTTGAACCATAATGTCACGTTTGTAAAGTTTTTTTTAGTGAATTTCACAGGTTTTTAGAAGGGGAACTTAGTCATAACATCCCGTTAACAAAGTGTTTTTTTAACTGAATATACACTTTAGTCATGTGATTTTGGGAGATATGTACTATAATTTCCTTACTTTATATACATGTAACATAAAACATACTGAACCCCCCTCGCTAATAATATTTGAAAGGCACGGACTGAGCGCCTGTATGCGGACGGGCGCGGACGAGATCACCACTACCCAAACAGTCAGGGGGTATCTAAAATTGTACTATTGTATTATATGAAAAATGTACAACTTTGAAAACACATAAAGACATTATAAGTACTAATAAATAACCAATTGAACGTAAACGTCTGAAACATTATCCATGCATTTAATGACCATGTAGAATGAAATGGATTATACCATAACAAAAAAAGGTATGCCTCCAACGTAATTACCTCACAGAAACTGTGCAGCCAGGAGTGACAGTAGACGCACACAGTACAACGAAGACAAATTACAACAAAAAAGTAAGTGACCTTCATTTGTCTTATATGTGTGTGTACTTTTTTTGTATGAGAGGCAGAGAAAATAATGTATTTCAATTGTTTTGACACAGAAATGTGCAGTACTTTGGAGTGGCTGGAGGAGAATTTTCCAATTGGAGAAATGTTGGAAGATAGCGATAATACTGGTACACGCTACTGTGCATAAGCAAATTAATGGTCATTATTTTATGGGCATTTAACATATATATTTATTTTTAACAGATCAGGTAAAAAAAGAAGAAACACCAACAAAGGACACAGAGCAAGGCAGGCTGAAACAGATAGAAGTGAAAATTGACACACTAAATGACAATTTTAACAGTTTAAGGCAATTTGTGGAGGAATATGTGAGAGGAAAAATACGATATCACTGTCGCATCTGTACCTGCCCCCCTTCTCCATTTCCTAGTGAACCATCCCCAAACCTTCAAGAACAAAATAAACGTTTTGATGAAACATCCATCCCTTCATCCCCTCACAACCAGCCCATGATAATCCCTAATCCTCCTATATTTGTTTCAGTATCTGCTTCCCCCTGTATTTCTCTTGATTGATGTGTTTGTGTATTGAAAATGTTTTTATGTTGGTTGTAGTGGAAGGGTTTAAGGAAAAAACATTTTTTAAAAAGACTTAAAATGTCCGCAGACAGCGCGCCTGTTCTGGCTGGCCGTAATCAATATAGTATGGATGTTCTGGGGGCAATACACCTACCCGTACCAATCGCAACCAATTTGGAACTAATGTTATAACGCACCAGGTGTCCATGTTGTCCGTAATTGGACAGAATGGGGGCATCCTAAGGACATTAGACCTCTGGGATGTCTGTAAATGAACAAAATGGGAGTGCCCTAAGGACAGTATACCTATCCGTACCGTCCGCAGCCAAGATGGAACTGTCTGTAGAACAGGCGCGGTGTCCGACATATCCGTAGTCAAACAAAATGGAGGTGTCCTCAGGACACTGCACCTGGCCGTGCAGTCAGCAGAACATCTACGCACATGCGCACATCACCCATAAGTACTGCAAACATCGCTCCTGTCCCTAACTGTCTGTCTCACCGGTGTCGCACTTTTAATTAGTTTCCGGACCCGAACACTGTCCATAGAACTTCCGCGCGCGTGCGCACATCCGTTACTCTGCATTTGGTGTCCAGCGGACAGCCATTTCCTTCACGGATGTGTTCACGACGTCATCATGTGACCGCACCCACGCTGAGCGTGTGGACTAATTTGCACAGTTTGTCTGCTTCCGCAACATTTCAAAAGAATTTATGCAAACATGGGAAATTATTTTACAGTATAAAATCACCATTTCACATGTCCCATACAATGGGCCAACCTTTCAAAGTATTGTTTAGAATTTTTGCAACACTTTTGAGTGATCGATATGGTCACGAGACGCACCCCTTCACCCCTATAAATGGCCACACCCCCAAGCTCATCTTCATTGTGCTTCTGGCTATAGCAGATTAAGTTGTGCTACCTTTACTGCTGTAGCGAACATTAGGCGACTAATCCTTATGTCATCCATGGCTGCTTTTGCTTCATTAGCCTCAGAACCACCCCCAAACCCTCTACAGCCACCACCTCCCCGAGGGCCTGCAGGGTGAAATACAGGTGAGGATGTAGAGAGCGAGGAAGAAGAGGAAGAAGAGAATGAGGTGGAGGAACTCCGCACTACAAGCACTCGCCAGGAGTTGTGGGTGTGGTGGTTGTTTACCGTTTTTGGGAACATATCAAAAGCACGTGTGAACCAGGTCATGTGTAAGCAGTGCAATTTGGTGCTGAGTCGCGGGAGACCTGGTGCATGCAGCTTTGGTACGACAACCATGAAGCGACACCTAACTTCGTTCCACAGTGCGGAGATTCGCAAGGTGGTGCCATGTGAAGAACGTAGTAGATTGAGTTCCACAGCATCCTCCGTGTCTGATCCTCTCACCACAAAAGACACTCCTGTGGGGGAGCGCATCCCTCCAGCTGCCTTACAGGCCATTTGCGATGCTGTTGACCCTTACCTTTCGAGGGTCACAATATTGTGTATGTACTGCAACGCGGTACTCTGCAGGGGGGGAGAGTCTTTGAAGTGCTTTTGAGACTACAGTCACAGAGCACCAGAAGAACTACCCCCTACCTAAGTAAAGGCCAGCCTACATGTTTCTCTCTCCATCTGCCCTTTCTTATCCCCGTGGTTGGTGTCTCTTCCTTACCCTTCTTTGCCCTCCTCTACTAGTGTGGCGTGTGCTGAAAAGCAATAAACTGGAAAACAACAAAAATTACAAAAAAGTCTCTTTTCAGAGCTACCTTTCTCAGTGCAACAATAGAGCTATCAAGTGACCAGTGTAGGCCCCGCGCATTTTTCAAAAAGTCAGTGGACAGTCATAAAACACACAAAAATGGAGGGTGCAAGCGGAGCAAAACCAATGCACCTTTTCGCTGGGAATAAGTGGTGGCTCTGAAAAGAGCCTTTTGGTGGTGTTTTGTGTGTTTCAAAAACTGTGGATTCGAAAAAACGGATTGCCAAATAGGTGACTATGAATCCAAAAAAGATTGCAATGCATTTTGTACATCGCGAAGAAAAATCTGATTGCCAGCATATGTGAGATGGACTCCGTCTCTACGAAAAATGAAAGTGCTGCGAAACAAAATGTTTTCATTGTGGAATGAGGACATGCCAACATCTCTTAGAAAGGCACAAACAGCCTTATTGACATTACGCCTCGCTTTCTCCATTTGTGGACCAAATGCAGAAGAAAGCAGCCATATTTGTCTTTGTGCAATACGGGAAAAAACTATTTGGCAATTTGGAAGCATGTCCATGACCTTCGCAAGTCCTTCCTTCATTGCAAATTGCAAAGAAATTCCAGAGACATGGCCTAAACTGTCTCCTCCACAATGAATGATAATTATATCAGGATGAAGCTCTGTCTGTAAAGTAGCACAGAGAGGTACCTAGTCCAGCCACCTCATTCCATGCACGCCATGCCAGTGCACTTCGACATGAGGAAATCCAAGATCTGCAGATAGACCGCAACTTTCTGCATGTACCTTCAACCAATGTATCCATGAGTCTCCCAAAATCCAGATAATCTGTTTTCAAGCACACAGAGCCATGGCTGTCTGGTCTCCTATCAGAGAAAAGACGTTCTCACTACATTTTTCCATTCAGAACACACCCACTGAACTTTACTGACCAATCCCTACCTTCGCACATTCTCATTTGCATGCGTCTCCACCCCAGAATCCCCGTTGGTAATACACGCTTCCTGCAGGCTACCGCCATGTCCGCGGACATGTAGAAGATCAGAGCGTGACAACTGTACATTGAAATATTATTCCCCTTTTCCCCTTCAAGGTGGGCTCTGAAAAGAGCAGTTTCTTTTTGTTTTTTGGGCAGATGCCTTACAGACACCTGTTATTTTGTTTTTTTAAAAATATTTTTTCTTCTTACTTTACTCCTACAATCATTACAGAACCTTCTACAAAGCAAGCCTTATATTCCAAAAGAACATGGCATTTCTCAAAGAAGATAACGCAACACCATCTGCTTCAAAATAAGCCGCATTACTGGGAACAATGTTCTCGTGGCTGCAGAAAAACATACCAGCTCGTAACATGAAAGCACGCATGCCGCGATTGATGTTACATCTCCCAATACTTTGATCAGGACAGAAAACAGAACTGTTGTCCCATTTTCCTCAGGGAGTAAGCTAGAAAAAATTATTTTTGCAGTTGGAAAGATGTTAATGACTGCTTGCACCAACTGTTCCAAATCTTCCAACAAAGTACGTGAACTCATGTAGCCCAAATGACAAGCACCGTAGTGCAAAAGTACCACATGGGGACTTGTCATCCTACGCATGTCTCTGCAAACTTGGAGAATTGCTGCAACATTGCGATCAGTCTCAGCGCTCCACACAACCTCCACTCCTCTCACATTGAAATTGTGTGCCACATGCCTACTTTCGGAATAGTGTTGTAGTGCTGTAAACCATGGACAAAAATATCTCCAAGCACGAAAACCCTAAGTGTCTCCACCTCTGCCATCTTCAGTACACGCACCCTCTTTCGACACAATAGAACAATGTGAACATCTGATTGGCTGATGCCTACAGTCCCCTTCCCATGCTGGATTTGCTGTAGAACCCTGTATGTGGCACGCCCTACCCGCGGACAAGCACTGTCTACGTGCGGCACGTATCTCTTAGCCAGTCCTTCTACCCTTTCCACATCACTCGCAAATCCATTCCCTCATTGGACACAGCTAAGCAGTCATACAACCATCCACCAATCACATTCAACATCTCTACATCTAACTCCGTCATCAAAATTTCATACTTCAAATGTACTATTGATCACTCTGAATGCAAGTCGCATATCATTGCAAAGCACCTACATCAAAAACTACTGTGCAAGTGTCGCAGATTTCTATGTACAGCTCCATGCAAGCGCACATGCATGAGTATAAAATACAGGTATGCATATTTTAATCAGAGAACATGTGCAACCCTTGTGATTTCATTTAAACAAAATGAATGCCACTAAATCTGCATAGCCAATACATACCAACGCTCCCCCTTTAAGTGCAAGACGTCTGATTTTTCATTGACAAACCGCACAACTTCTTACTGTCTCCCGCATAACCTATACATACATAACAACCCTCCCTATTTAGCGCGAAACTCCATTTTCCATTAGAAAATGTCACAATGTTTTACTGTGTGCCGCCTACATTAATGCTACTTCCAATGCGATCGTATGACAAAAATAAACGCTCCTGATTGCTGTAGTGACTTCTCCCTCTGAGGGTCTCCCGATTTTCCAGATTTGTACTTACAATATGAAAGTAGTGAAATTTTTCCCATCTACTATAATGACCTATCACTTACAAACCTCTTTGCTATGGACAACACACCTTAAAAAAAACAAGGCATTTTCATAAACAAAAAATTGGACTCATTTGCGAATCAGGTTCAACTAACATACTGCAAATAACATACAAAGGCAGCACATAGTGAAGTGAAATGCACACATGCACTGTGTTGAGATATCAAAGGAGAATACTCAGACGAAAGATGCAAAATTAACGTGTACAGTAACATCACTGATTTAAACACACAAAGTTACTAATTTCTTATTTTTACAATTGCAGTGAAGACTACTCTCCTGAAAATCAACATCATCTACACTGCAAATGACATATTCGAAGAAACCTGGTCATTCTACAAAAAAAAGTAAGTACAGTACTACCTTTATATTCTTACTGTTCCTCAAAGAGACTGTGTGGGTTATTTATTTAATTTGCGCACCAAAACAAACATTGATTTCTGAACCATTCTACCCACAAATCCCCATTTATCAAAGAAAGAATAACAGGCAGAATGGCTCACAAATCCCTGTGTTTTTGGAACTTAAATAACACAGAAGCCTTAGAATGTTAGTACTAGTAAAGAAATAGCTGTTTCAATGTTATACCATTACGTTTACTAATAATGCTTCTCCTCACCACTAGCTCACTTTGTACTCTCATCTGAAGTACAGTGTAGTAGTATACAAATAGAAAAATAGCCTTCCCAACTCATTGTAACTGCCCAATGCACATTCACACACCACCACAAAGAGCTTGCCCATCAAAGTCATGCACGCATGCACACAGCACACATACATTGCACAACAGACCAAACCATGCCTTATTTTTTCCAACAGACCCCAAAGAATGCCTACCAAAAAGCAAGTCCGTAGAAAGGAACGCAGAAATAGAGCAAATGAAAATTAAACTGTCCAAAGTAAGCATCCATCTGTAGCAGAGTTTGTAGAGAAGGCTTGAACCAAACAGCTAATACAGTCGTTTAGCGAAACAAAGGAAGCTTCAACTACAGAAACTGTAGCTCCTCTATCAAAATGTGGCACGAAACAGAAAAGACTTTACAAAAAATCAGCTACTAGTACTGCTAACAATGCTCCTATTAATCCTGATATAGTAACAAGAACCCATAGTAAAAAAAGTATTTTAGCAAAAATGTTTCGCCACAGAGTCGTTCAGAATCTAACAAGAAGAGGACCGAAATCATCCTAAACCCTTAAAACCTAAAACCTACCGTAGAAAATTCATCCTACAAGCTCTCGTAGACAGTGCAATCCTTCTCAAAGGGAAGTTATTTATTTTAGTGTTAAATAGGATGAAATCACTAACAAAACTAAGTACTAAACTACAAAAGAAACGTATCAATAAACGGAATGTCAACAAAAATAACTTCTTAAATATTTGTGGAGGTGAATGGAGTCACACAACAACCACAGAACCATATTTTAATGAAGAAGCATACAAACAAAATAAAAAACACAATTGCCATCCATAGCAGTGGACGAGGGTATGAAAAAATCAATAATACCATCATAGAACAAGAAACACTGCTTACAAAAGTATCCCCTGAAAACTCAGAATTACCTCTCCATTCGACTGAACCAGACCGTCCAGTGAACAAATGGCCGTGCACATCAATGTGTGACATTCCTAACAAATCTTTCAAATCTTTACATCAGTTCCTCAATCAGTATGTGAAAGGTAAAGACAAAAGTAAAATGAAAGTGCTGCAAAATATGGATATCTGTCCAGTGCGCAAATACACAGGACTACAAGGACATTCATTAGCCTGCATTTGAGGACCTATTTGCAAAAGCACCTTCCATGATATCAAAAGGATATCAATACATCATTCAAATGTAAGAAATCTAGTTTATAAACTGTACTATGCTAAAAGTCCAGCCTTAGAATTAGCCAATTTAAATAACACTTTTTTACATGGTACACCCAAATACCTACAAGAAGAAACCGACCGTATCCAGAGAAAAAATTTTGGAAGTGAAAGCCACTTCCAAAATGCAATAGTTTTAGAACAGACTAGCAATAATTCTGCACATAGCAATCTTCTATTACACACATACAAAAAAGAAATACTAAAATTTAAAATTGCATCAGCTAAAGTACCAAACCATGTGTGTGGGTGTTGCCACAGAACGTTTTACAAAAGGAATGCAAAAACTATAGATGTAACGTACAAAATAAAAGACAATGAAGATTCCAAATGGTTTGAATTAGCTCTCTACCTTTTAGCAGAAAACAAATACCAAATAAGTGAAACCCTCATATGTTGCAGTTACTGCACTACAAAACTGGACAACAACCAAACTCCTTCACGTGCTATCACAAATAATTTGGAGTTGTTCCCACTACCAAAACCCCTGCAACAACTCAATTTGTATGAGAGCATCATAATTCAAACAATTCACCCATTTCAAGCAATAATATGCCTTCAACCAAAAACAGCAAAATTACCTCCCTCTGAATTGATGAAAGGCATTTGTGGCAAAGTAGTTTATTTGCCATTAGATCTGACAGACAATATACACACTCTAGGTTTGCAACGTCCAATAGAGCGGGCGTCCCGGATCGAGGTGTAGCTACCTCTCTCTCCTGGGAGTAATAAGAACAGCGCAGCCCAAGGCCCATAGTACGCAGCCCCCGCAACCTGTGGCCTGCGCAGGGGGACACATCAGAACTGCTCTCAGGACCGGCAGTAGACTGGGGGCCTCCTGGGACAGGAGACACACCGTGGGGTGCGACCCCAGCTCCCTGTGAGGACAACTGACTCCTGTTCAGTAAATAGCCCACCAGAGGACGCGCAGGCACGATTCCATCGCCTCAAACCGGGGAGTACGAGCACCGGCACCTGCTCAACAGTGGTACCAGAGTGGCCAATCAGGGTTACTGAGAACAGACGGCCAGACAGCAGTGGAAAACCCTGACCCAAGAACTAGTTTTAGCGAACATTGTCTGAAGAGGGCTCATAGGAGACTCCCTGTGTTACTGGTATAGCAGCCCTAATCTACACACCACAGGTGAGGCTAATAAAGGTGCTCCATAAAACAAGATCCTATAGATCACACTGCTAAACCCTGCGCTACAGAATGGGGAAAGACAAACCACGAAAACCAAGCGTACAAAGCAGAATGGATCAATATGCTTTCGCCACCACATCTCAATCGACGGATCAAACACTGCAATCAGATCCTGTGGAAGACGGGGATACCCTCTCACTGAAAGATATAATAGCAGCCATCGCAAACTCCCGCACCTCTATGGAAACGAAGATCGATAATAGCATGACGGCAGATGTGTCCTTCCTCCACCACGATCTGCAAAAACTTACGTCTCGTATGGGGGAAGCGGCGCAGCATATCTCAGGTACGAAGGACAATATTGGCAATATCAACCTACAGCTGTCACAGGCATTGCGTCGACTGAAGACCCTGGATACCAGGGTGGATGAGGGAGAGGGCAGGTCTCGCCGCAACAACGTCCGTATTCTCGGGATCCCGGAGTGGACGGAGGGACCGAGCATGGAGTTGTTTCTGGAGCAGTGGCTAGCAGACATTATGACCCACATTCCTTCTCAAAATTCTTCTCGATAGAGCGAGCCCACAGGATACCCTCTGGCAAACCTACCCCGGGAATGCCACCCGTCATAGCCAAGTTCCTCAATTACCGGGACAGAGACGCGTTACTCCAGATGGCCCGGGCAAAGGGAACAATCACCTACAACGGCTCCCGGGTAGCCTTCTTCCCGGACTATACGAGAGAAGTGCAACGTGCAAGACAATCGTTTGAACCTCTAAAGCGGCAACTCTCCCTCATGAAAGTCAAATTCGGATTGCTATTCCCAGCTCAGCTTAAGATCTATCACAAAGGGATGACTACACATTTCACTGACCCTCAAGAGGCCTGGAAATGGGCAGAGACTAACATAGAGGGTGACTGGTCGGTGCGACCAAGGAGGCAAGAGGGAAGACCCCGGCCCAGACCAGACAGGGTCCCCCGAGTGAGACACCCAGTGGTCATAGAACCAGCAGCTCCGGAACAGGCGGCGGAGCCCGCCGAGGATTAGACAGAGTGATGTAAACAAACATCACAAACGAAGCTGAGGATCATCTCCTCTCGGAATGCAACTGGGCCCAAAACATTGGAAACATAATAGGTATGCCACCTATAAACAGCCTGAGTCGGTATCTCACATGCAGTGCTGATACAACACAACAGTCCTCAATGAGCCCTAAGATACAACACAGCCGGCTGCGACCAGGACCCTAGCGGTCTTTTGCCTTTCATCTTCCACGTCCGGAGCCAATGGATCTGGTTTCCTGGGATTGCGGTTGTGTCATTACCCGAGAGGCACTCTTATCCTGAGCTACATATAACACCACCACGGAACTAACTTAGCAAAGGTGGCCACCTGAGGCCACCTCCCAAGAACTTAGACTGTAACTACGAATAGTCGGCTTGGAACCGGTACAACCAAGTAAGATAGTTAAAGACTAAGCAAGGCAAAAGCAAAGAAATCAGGGTTATGGTTATTGTTTAGGGTGTTACCTGTCCCTTTGACAAGGTGTTTGTTTGTTGGTTGAATTGGGCGACAGATGCTTCAGGTTGGGTGGAGTATAGGGTGGGGGTGGGGGATTCAGAGTGGTTACGCTCCAAAATGTTTGGTATTTAAAGGACCCATGACAAATACGTCCTCGCACATGGCCCGAATAGAATGTAAGAATAGACAAGTCTTGACAAAGAACCATCAAACGCATGATATAATCCAATCCCTTCCCAGTCTGATGGATCATGGCATATTGTTAGATGTACAATATGCTGAAACCACACACGCACAAGTCACATGGCACAAGACAATACTGTAGATAAAAACAGAGTCATCCGAGTGATGACATGGAATGTTAATGGGCTCGGAAATAGTATCAAGAGACGTTTTGTCTTGCAAGCACTGAACCATCATTCACCGGATGTGGCTTTTCTAACAGAGACACACTTAGCTGGTACGAATTGCACATTGTTCAAACGCACAAACTACCGCCAGGCCTTCCATGCCGGATTCACCATGGGATCACGTGGGGTATTGATCCTGATACACAAAAGACTTCCCTACAGCCCCACTGTGGTCACTCGAGATCAGGGAGGCAGATATGTACACACGATGGGAACCCTGTGGAAACGCACTATGATCGCCATATATGCACCGCCCAACCTACTAACTCCTCTGACCACTGACATTACGCCCCTAATTGTTGACAACACCGAAGGACTCACATTAATCGGGGGAGACTTTAACGAAGTCATGGACATAGAATTAGATAGGACACATGTACGATCCAGAAATCCAGATATACGTACTAAACTTGCCACATTTACAGATGCACTAGGATTACAAGATGCATGGAGATCTCTCCACCCTAATATAAGAGAATACTCGTACCCCTCTGGTGCACACGCATCCCTATCCAGGCTGGATTACTTCTTTTTACCAACATGTAATATACATGAGGCGTGCAAGGCACATCTGCTCCCTAGAGGTATTTCAGATCACTCACCACTCATGCTAACGATTAAAACCAGCAGGGCACTCCCACCACCTAGTTGGAGACTGAATAGTTATTACCTAGGGTTTCCTGAACTGATAGAACATATTCAAGAGGTTACTGAAACATACCTGGAAATAAATACAGATTCTGTAGACAACCCAACAACACTATGGGAGGCACTAAAAGCAGTATTAAGGGGTGAAATTATAGCCTGGACAGCAGCTTACAAGAAAAAGCAACTTGAAAGGATACGCACGGCTGAAGCTAAGGTACAGGCCGCAGAATCTGCTCACCTGTCACAGGATCTACCAGAGACACACCGAGCGCTGCAGCTAGCACAAAATCAATTGCGACACATAGCGTTAGATAACGCGAGCCAAGCGCATGCCGCAATGCGAGCAAAAATATATGAAACTGGGGACAAAGCGGGGAAAATATTGGCGTGGTTGGAGCGCAGGGACTCAGGTCTTACTCAAGTCAGGACACTAACAACAGGGAATCCAGATCCACTAGGCCAAGATATAGCGGAAGGGTTTGCTAGATATTATGCTGAATTGTATAGTGCACCAACCACACCACCATCGACCGAAAAACTAGAAGAAATTACTCTTCCTATTTTAGACGAACAACAGGTGGCCATTTTAGAACAAGAAATCACAGAGGAAGAAGTAATTTGTGCAATGTCAGAACTCCAGTCAGGGAAGACACCGGGCCCAAATGGCTTTCCTATCGAATTATGGAAAAAGATAGGAGCAAACACAATTTCTCCACAACTCCTGCGCCTGTTTCAGCATTCACGCTCACAGGGTTGCCTCCCGCCAGACCTCAGGAAAGCTACCATAATAGTTCTGCCGAAAGCAGACAAACCACCTGACATGTGCAGCTCCTACAGACCTATCTCTCTGATAAATTGTGAGGCTAAAATACTTGCGAAGGTGCTAGCTAATCGACTACAACAAGTCATACACACGCTCGTGCACCCAGATCAGTGCGGGTTTATGCCACAAAGGTCCACTAGGCAAAATATATATAGACTACACACAGCGTTAGAAAAAACCCCTCAGATACAAATCCCCCTGGCCCTGTTATCCATAGATTTTGAAAAGGCATTTGACTCTGGGAGGCGATTTGGGAAATTATGCGACGAATGGGCATAGGCCCCTACTTTATAAATTGGGTCAAATTGCTATACCACCTTCCAGTAGCGGTAACAAAGGTGAATAGATACACCTCTAAACCATTCCAGTTGGGTAAAGGCATGAGACAGGGTTGCCCCCTATCGGCACTAATTTTTGCACTAGCAATAGAACCCCTAGCAATCCTATTAAGATCCACACAAACATGGAGTGGCTTCAGATGGGCAGATGGGTGGGAGGACAGAGTGTCCTTATACGCGGATGACCTGTTGATCTACCTGGCGAACCCGCAGGTTTCCTGTCCCATTGTGTCACTTTTGTTAGAACGATACAGAGCGTTCAGTGGACTCCGTGTCAACTGGTCAAAGTCCATATTATTCCCGGTAAAGCATACAGATATGGCAATACCGGAGGTGTGCCCCTACCGCATTGAAAAAGAACAATTTAGATACCTCGGTATACAAATTACACACAATCTAACGGACCATGTGGTGAAAAACTTATATCCAGTAACAGCCAGATTTAGAGAGGATGTTCGCCACTGGATGTCCCTACCGCTTACACTACTGGGACGCGCGGCGCTTTTCAAAATGATGACTCTCCCCCGTTTCCTTTATGTATTACAGAATGCACCATTACCAATAGCACCCAGTGAGTTTCACAAAATAGATCAAATTCTTAGGAAACTGTTATGGAAAGGGGGACACCCAAGGATGGCACTTACCACTTTGCAAAGATCCATATGGGAGGGTGGGATCGGGCTCCCTCGACTACAGACTTATTACTGGGCCAGTCCAATAGTAAACGATAAGTTGCATGGGGATGCCACTTTACCGCATAACATACTACAGGACACCGACGCGCAAGAAAGACCCATCATGAGCCTCCTATACAAGAAAAAAGATAGATCTGCTGCCCCGTCCCTGGCATCGCATGTAACCCTGGTCTGGGCGGATATACATAAATACTTAGGTTGGGATAAAAGATTAACCTTAGCACAACCACTTTGGAACAACAGACACCTCCCAGAGGTGCACAAACTCCCTAAATGGCAAATATGGGCCCAGCTGGGAATTACGAAAATAGGGGATGTGGTACAGGACAATGGGATAAAAGCATTTGCAGATTTGTCCGTCACCTATGGACTTCCTCCTATTGAACAGTACCATTATATACAGCTAAGACATGCGTTGCAAGCTCACCTCCCTGAATTGTGTGATATACCTGATTATTCCCCATTAGAGCGCAATATATTCCCGGAATTACTTACACAGAAAATCACATCGACCGTGTATAGTGCCATCAACTCCTTTGCTACGAAGGAGTTAGCAAGCTTACAAACCAAATGGGAGAGAGAAGTGGGTGACATACTCCCAGAGGACTGGGTGACTGCATTAATGTACCCTAGAGAAACGGCCATCTCCTCCCGGCTTAGATTAATCCAATTAAAAATACTACATAGGGTTTACTACCCAAGAGTGGCACTATTCAACTGGGGAAAAGCTACAAATCCATACTGTTTGAGATGCAAGAGGGAGGAAGGCTCCTTTTATCATATTTTGTGGGAATGTGCCAACATCCAGCAATACTGGCAGAGGTGTTGTGATGAGTTGTCGAGGGTACTAGGAAAGAGGATATGCGTAAAGGCTAAACATTTATTGATGGGAATAGAAGAAGACATTGATCTTGCGAGGTATGAGAAAGCGCTCTTATCCACGACCACAGCGATACTCAAAAGAAACATAGCGCAACTCTGGGACTCCGAAAGAACACCGAGCTTTGAACAATGGATTACAGATGTGGATAGCTGCATCGCAATGGAAAAAAGAGTTTACACCGCAAGGGGATGCCCAGAAAATATGGCAACGCTGGGAAGTGGCGCACTAGTAGAGACTTAGAGGGATGTGCAGTGACACCATTCAGAGATCTGCAGACGGACTGGTGAATATAACACATATGTGGAAATCGGCAGTGATGCGTTTGAAAGCTCACTTATAAGTGATCAATGCGGGGGGTTGTTGGAGGGCGGGCATGGGTAATTATGTTCACTCCGCGGTGCGGGGCTGTATGTTTTATGTTTTCAAAAACCAATAAAATGTTATATTAAAAAAAATTATATAAAACCCGATGAAAGCAAACGTAGATATAGAGTGACAGATTGTGAAAGCAGCGTAGTGAAACTTATCAAACAAAGCTTAATTAATCATGTCAAATTGTCATTAAAAACTCCTCAACAGAAAGAACGATATTACATGTGCCTGCTACAACTTTTTGAACCATGGAGAAAAGAGAAAGAGATACTAGATAACTATGACTGCTATGAAGATGCTTTCAAAGCAAATGAAAGCGCTATCACCGATGTGAACTTTACGTAGTACAAAACAATGTTGCACAATGAACAGCAACACGAAGAAGAACTTCAGGCCCAACTAGATAAGGACACTTCCGACAGTAGTCAACCTTCTGTAACAGGAAGCCAAGATCCAATAGGGCAGCCACTAATAGCAAATGAAGCAGAATTAGCTATGACAGAAGTGGAAAACACCATGTGTCACTATGAAGAAGATATAGAAGATTTAAGTGTACTACAAGCAAAACTTAACAAAGATCAGCGCACCATTTTTGAAGAAGTAACAAAACAAATTGCACATGGTGTACAACACGAAAATAAACAATGTATCTGCCAAAATTACAAACCTATACTGCTGTACGTCAGTGGTGAAGCTGGGTCAGGAAAAACATTCTTAATCAAAATCATCAGCAAGTTCCTTCAACAATTGACAAACAACAAACTGTCAGCTGTTGTAACTGCCCCCACAGGTTTAGCTGTCTTCAACATAGGCGGTGTCACTTTACACCGATTACTACTCCTTCCAGTAGAACACCAAAACAAATTGAGCATGGTCTCCAACCTAATGTTGGCTTTGATTCACCTCAGATTGCAAGAAGTACTTAAAACAAACTACGAAGAACTCTTTGCAGGGAAAAACATTATCGTTTTCGGAGATCTTCTACAATTGACACCAGTGAAAGGTGAACCTATTTTACAAACCTTAGGACACAAACTCTGCCATACAACTGTTGGCAGCATAGGAAATGTCAACCTTTGGCAGCATTTCCAATACAGAGAATTAACAGAAAACATGCGGCAATCTGCAGATCTCACGTACGCCAAGATTTTAAAAAGTATTAGAGTTGGTGTACTATCTCAAGAATCACAAGCAATATTGAAAAACCGGCACATTCATGCACTTTATGGCGATAACGCATGTGCTACTGATGTTATGGAACAATTAGTGCACAAACATGTCAATTGTATGGCCTTAATGCCAACTCTTGCAAGCTGTTTCAAATTCAATGAAACAATGTTAAAAAAAGAAATGCAACCAATAATGGAAATTTGCGCCACAGACAAACTAGACGTACATGGTATGACTCTACCCATGTGTGAGCAAGCTACAACAAGACTAAATACCTTAGAAAATTCAATCTCCAACACAGCTGAGTTGGAAAAAATATTTAAATTATCCTTAAATTGTAGAGTAATGCTTAAACGTAACCTTGATGTGGAGCAAGGGCTAGTTAACGGGGCACTGGGTACAATTGTGGGCTTTCAAACATACCTACGTGACAACAACTTTCAGTTTGTCAATATTCGCTTTGACAAACTTTCAGAAGTGAGAAGGATAGGGCACTCAACTGCTCGATTCCTTCTCTTCAAAGACATGTATGTACGTAGAGAGCAATTTTGTCTAACTCTTGCATATGCAGTTACCATTCATAAATCCCAAGGTCTTACCCTAGACAAGGAAACACAGTCTTTAAAGAAGGCATGAGCTACGTAGCACTATCATGTTTACGTACACTTGACGGTCTATTTCTAATCAACTTTGATGCAAGTAAACTGAACGCTGATATTCCTTGCATTTTAGAATACAATAGACTGTGTTCACTGTACACCCCCATCTGAAATCATATCCTGTTCCAGAAAAAGTAAAACGTGGCAAAAGAAAACTAATTCAAACAGAAATGCAACAGAATCTGACGGCAAATCCTTCAAAGAAAACAAAAGAAGCTAAAACTTCATCAATTACCTCAAGCAAAGAAGAACCTATTAGGGAAAGTAAATCAGGTACTTCTTCAAAGAAAGAACAGAAACTCTGAAAAAAGCACTCAGAGACAGAACTAGCTGATCCATTCAAATTTTCAAATGAAACTGGTGTAAGTTGCTATGAAAATGTAGCAATGAATATTCTATTTCAATTGCCACCAATTGTTAACAATATTTACTTACACAGTACAGACCAATTGTGTTTGCAAATGTTAGTCCTTCATAGAAACGCAACAAACAATCCTGACAACACGTTCAGTGTTCACGGAATAAGACAAGAATTGGACTAATGTGCTGGAATAGTGAGATTCACTATAAACTCACAAGAAGATCCACAAGAATTTCTAATGTACTTACTACCAGTACTGGAAAACAAAAACATACCTATAAATGAAATCTTCCAGATTTCATACATATGGAAACATACATGCACTCTCTGTAACAATGTGATACAGGAACAAATCCCAAATGAGCGATTTGTGTATGTATCCATACCTATTTGTGAATCCATTCCATTTCAGCAACTTGTATAGAATGCAAACCATGGCAGATTATATACTATGTGCAATTCAGATAATCGCTCCACCTTACTAATACAAACACATAGTAACTACATAATACTTATGCTTCTACGTTACAATGCAGATGGTACCAAAAACAACTGCAAGCTGACTGGATTCACACACGGTCAAGTGTCACTTGGGAAGAAAACCTTTACAACAATAGGTATAATCTACCATGCAGGAGCTACAACCACGCCAACAGGTATCTAACTGTTTTTAAAAATCTGCAACAAGTCAACAGACATAGGGCCTCATTACAACCTGACAGGTTTGGACCACGGTGATTCCGTGACGGCGGTAACAAAGTTTCCGTGTCTGCAAGGTTGCGAAAAGACCGTCCGATTACGTGCTGTCGGTCGCGCACACCACACGGATGCGGAAACGTTGTTACCGCCATCCCGGAAAAGCCACGGAAATGGACATATCGCTGCCACAAGTAGCGCAAAAACCGTGTCCGCCTCCGTCGCCGCGGACACGGAACCGGAAATACCATGATCACCAAAACAGGAAACAGAGAGGCGGCCATCATATAAAGCACAATCCATTGCCATCCAGAGTCAGCACTAGCAGAATCCACACTGTGAGAAGGCAAAAGGGACTACCAGCATGTCTGCCAGGATTCCAGCTCAGAGGCAGCGCAAACAGCGCTTTAGTGAGGCGGAGCTAACTGTTCTGGTGGAGCATATAGTGGAGCATGCAGAGATGCTGTTCAGTGCCGATCAACGGCGTGCCACACAGCAGCGGAGGAAAGAAGTGTGGGCGGAAGCAGCACGCAAGTGCACTGCTGTGGGCGTGACTGTGAGGAGTGTAAAGGAATTCTTAATGATTCTTCTGGATTTCATCTCACAAAATTCATACTTTAGATATAAAGAACAATATTATTTGCAGACAAGTGGCACCTCCATGGGAGCCACAATGGCGCAAAGTTACGCCAATAGTTTCATGTACAAATTTGAAACAGAGAACATCCTGAATCATGATACTTGGAAACAACACCTCCAATATTGGGGAAGATACATCGACGATGTATTCGGAATTTGGCAGGGAAGTGAAGAACAGTTTATACAATTCACAGGATTTCTCAATACCATTGACACACACATACAATTCACGACAACTCACAGTAAAAAAGAAGTCAATTTTTTGGATGTTACGGTGTCACATCAAGATTCTAAGCTTGTTACCACTTTGTACCGCAAATCCACTGATCGCAACAACCTACTACACCATCCAAGTTTTCACCCTCAGAATACCCTTACAAGTCTCCCTTACAGTCAAATGTTAAGGGTTAAGAAAATAGTACAAGACGAAGTGGAATGTGGTAAACAAATACAAGAGATGGCAACCAGATTTTTATAAAGAGGTTATCCAACACAAGAGATCAATGACTCTATTTCCAAAGTGGCAACAATGGACAGACAAGAGATACTCACGAAATCAACAGCAATTAAAGAAACTCCGTTTATCTACGTGACCAAATATTCCACAGAAAGCAATAAGGTTAAGAAAATTGTCTTGAAGCACTGGCATTTTCTATCAGAAGACAGGACATTGGGATATCTTTACACCACTCCGCCAATGTTTGCCTATACTAGAAGTAAGAACATTAAGGATATGCTTATACGGAGTGATATTCAAGTACAAAAACAAAGACCAAAGAAGTAGGGAACTTATCCATGTTTGAACTGTTCGAATTGTAACATGGTTCAGAAGGGGGACGTTGTGTTTCACCCAAATACAGGTCGCAAAATCTATTTGACAAAATTTGCAACATGTGACACTGAACGTTATATACAGTATTAAGTGCCCATGTGGCAAATACTACGTGGGACAAACTGCCCGCAAAGCGAAAATAAGATGGAATGAACATCGTTCGAATATTCGCACAGGTAACATTAAATCTCCAGTAGTGAGACATTTCAGAGAAGCCCAGCATCAAATAGCGCAAATGAAATTTCAAATTTTGGATGTACTGGAAGTTACCCAAGGACAGAGAGTGGACATTAACAGACGCTTAAACCAGAAAGAAACTTTCTGGATCGAAAAACTCAACTCCATGCAGCCGGATGGTCTCAATGAGGAATGCAATTTTGCGTGTTTTCTTTAAAGTAAACCTAATGAGATTAAGTTGAAATTATGTACTAATATTTGGAACGTGAGTATGCTGTTGATTATTGAATGTCCATCAACATGTGCAGAAGGTTGAATCATATGACAACAGAGATTGTACAAGTATGTAATTGATTTGTATTGCCAGGTGTTTATACCGAGTAATGTTGAATGCAGATTGTTGTGCTTTAATCATTTAGAAAACATATGCAGAACTTTAAGTGGAGCTATAACAGTAATTATAAATATGAGATTATATTTATAATTCGAGTTTAGTTTTCATACCAAGTTGTTAAGTATGTTATTATTAGCTGGTTCCACTTAGTTCAGCAATGAAAAGTCCATATTCTAGAAGTTAAATACATGTGTAGTTAACGTATGAATATAAGTACTTACACAGGATTAGCCAACGTCTAATTGACGTTTTTTCAACACTTCAAAATGGCTACCGACACGCGATGACGTCATCACGTTGATGACATCACTGCGTTGTGTGCCGGCGCCATTTTTTTCAACATAGAAGCAAACGAGGCAACCAGCAACGCGTTTTCACGCGAGCAACGTGCCCTGCTGCTACTACACTGGTTTGAACAACAGGTAAGACTCCCCCTGCGGGGAGGTGAAACTTTAGCTGATAGACCAACTTGTGAATAATATTTGTTAGACTTTAAATGTATAGTGGGTATTGTTTAGATTACCAGGAAATAAAGGAAGTCACATAATGGACATACAACAGCTAATGCAAACTAGCACGTTTGAGTGAAGAGGAATTGGATAATTTTCCAACAAGGAAGCAAAGTAAATAAGGTCAAAGATTTAAAGCAATGTTTTACACGGGTACTTTTTTTCAATATTTTTAGTATAGCTGACTTTAAGCAAAATTCAAAATATAGGATTGGTTTATTTGTGAATGTATGGTTATATAAACATTTTAGTTAATATTTAAATTTTATTTTTAATTTTTATCTTTTCATTACCAATAGTTCCTGATGAAGGTCTATCATAGACCGAAATGCATTGGACAACATAACGTTTGCTAAAGGCCTCAGAAAGATGCAGATTGTTAAATAAAAACATCTTTATTACAATTGGGAAATACAGAATACCTTCAAAAGAAGTTTAGTGGGATACCCACACAGGTCCTTCCAGTAGACTGGTGAAAACTAACCAGTCAACAGTATATTATTATTTCACACCTCCCAAAGCAACAGGGAGGAATCTGGCGACTGGACTAAATATCTTACCAAGTATAGATTATTTCAGCAATTAATAACGTAGTGCCCACTCTTTTCTTTTTTGAGTGTAAAGGACTGCCACAAGCGGTGGGATGACCTCAGGCTGAGGGTTCGGAACCTGATCTCCACACACCGCCAACGCAGCAGTGGGACAGGTGGAGGACCCCCTTCCCCACTGAGGCTGCAAGCATGGGAGGAGCATTGCAGCAGTGTCTTCCACCTTGAGGGCATCCATGGGATGGGGGAGGCTGAGGCAGGAGTGAGCCCACCTGCAGATGCTGGTAAGTGGTGAAACATGAATGCCACATGAGAATATGTTGATGGCATGACTGGGCTAAAGGACCCATTAACAACCCTCCCCCCCAAGCAGTGCATGACTGGGCCAAGGGATCCATTAACAACCCCGTCAAGCAGTGCATGACTGGGCCAAAGGACCCATTAACAACCCCCCCCCCCCAAGCAGTGCATGACTGGGCCAAAGGACCCATTAACAACCCCCTCCTCCCCCCCAAGCAGTGCATGACTGGGCCAAAGGACCCATCATGATCCATATGGCAACGAATATCACAACAATGCATACCCCCAACAATCAGATGCATGTAACTAACCCTATTGAATGATCAACCTGTATGATGCATGTGATGCACCCATCAGCCACCACCACAACACTAATTGCATGTCCTCTGTGTCCCCACAGCCGTGTCAAGTGACAGTGATACTGCACAGCAGGCCAGGCAATCTGCACCGGCACGTGTCCAAGCCACCGCCCCTGCACAAGAGGATGCTGCCAGCAGTTCGGCATCTCTGCCCCCAGTACCAACTGCAACAAATGTGCCGGCCACCACCACCAACATCCCCAGCATCTCCACGCTGCCTGACTTAACACAGGTGCCACGGGAACCCATCGTGCCCACCCAAACCAACACAGAAGGCAGCTGCACTGTAGAGGAGGCGGCCTGTAGTGACAACAGTGCCCCAGCAGAGCACTCTGATACTGGGACACAGGGGGAGATGCCCACATTTGATGACCTGGGATCCTTCCCTCAGCTGGAGTTTAGTCCCACATCACTCCGAGGTCCCATGAGGTCCCCCACCCCATCTATGGCAGAGCTTAATTCCCGCATGCAGTGGATGGAGGAGCAGCAGGCTACCCTCACCCAGCTGGTGGAGAGGCAGCTCGAGGAATCTAGGCTGCAGAGGGAGTGCTACAACACGTCAGTGCGTCGCCTATCAAGGTCCATTGGACGCTTTGCCAGCACTATTGTCACCCTGGCACGCCATGTAGGGGAGGGTAATGACAACTCCTCCAGGCTCATAGAGTCCATGTTGATTGGGCAACAGGCAAATATTGCATGTATGCCATCTATACCTGATTCTGTGCCATCCAATACCACCACCCCATCCAGCTCCACTACTGTCAGTCCAAGGAGGCGCTCAAGTCGGCTAACGGGGCTCTCGGGCAAGGATGCACAGGCACAGAAGCGCACACGGAAGTGATGGCATGTGTGTGGGGCACTGCAGGACACACGTGGACTTGAAGGGTGTGAGGGGTGGGTACGTTTGGGTGGTGGGGGAGGTTGTTTTGGGTGTTTGAACATTGGGGCCTGTGTGGGGGTGGTGTACGTTTGGGTGGTGGGGGAGGTTGTTTTGGGTGTTTGAACATTGGGGCCTGGGTAGGGGTGGGTACGTTTGGGTGGTGGGTGGGCACGGGTGTACAGCTTCCCTAACCATTGCACCTCCTTCCCTGTTGTTAATTCATCTATATATCATCATTTGACATCAAAACATACATGTGTGGACATCTATCATTTCATTTGCAGTACTACAAATCATTTATTGTCATCACCATGTCCATGCATTGCTGTGAATGTGCTGTGTCTCAAAAGTAAATGCGAATGGCCTACGGCCATGCAGCCAAGACTCTAGGCCCTGGCCACAACCACTGCAGCATGTCACACCCATGGCGGTTTATAAATCAATAGCACACCCATAGAAACAAAATATGTAACTACGGCATGTACTCAATTTCAATGTTCGCTAACACCACGCGTGCCCTTAGAACAGTTTCAAGTTGCCTGCGCACAGCACAGCCTGAAGTACTATCCTTATGAGACCCCTCATTTTCTGTACTTACAAACATCTCGAACAAGGACATAGGGAATACATCATTACCACCTACCGCCTAAACATATACAGTAGTTCACCCATCTCTTACTCTCTGAACCTCCCCAAGCATTCTGACACACCAAAACACTTTCCGAAATAGAATTTTGCTGATGGTCGCCGCCGCGCTGTCGGCAGATCCAAGATGTCGGGCGCATCCAAACAATCTGACGCAGAACACGGCTCACTGCAGCCAATCGGTGGAGACGTCGCGTGTCCGCGGTCATGACGCGAGCCCCTTAGCCAATCGGTATCTTGTCTGCGGAACAAACAGGGAAGTGTGACCGCGGAGCGGACATAGATATCACTAATTTTTTTAGACCTACTTTTTGGTTGTTTTAAAGAAAACTACTGGACGGATTGTCACCAAATTTACAAAAGCACGCTTTCGGGACTAAGCCCCTGCCCCTGCCACAAATTTGGTGAAAATCCGTCCAGCGGTTTAGCCTGTAGGTGTGGGCAAAGTTTTTCCCCCATTCAGTCTATGGGAAAAAAGATGTTTTGGGACCCCCCTATAACTTTCCCCCCCCTGTACCAAACCTCACCGAACTTTGCAAACAAATTCAGAGCCGGCCATATACTTTTTGTGCACAGTTTTGTTTAACTGTTTGCAGTCCTTTTCGGCTTTTACTTCCTCTTTGGGCGATTTCTAAGTGCAAATAATAAACTGTTGTTTGCCTGGATGCTGCACCCTTAAGTGAGTATTGCGGCTGCTGCAATACATATTCAAATTTTCTTTTTGGAAAACACTTAGGCGGAATGCGCTTCAGGCAAAATAATATATCTTTCACACCAGCAAGTTCACTTTTTAAGTAATATTTATTTTTTGCATTAGTAGCATGCAATATCCTTTTTTCCAAACATTGATTCACAAACTGATAGTTTGTTTGCCTCTCAACACGTGTTTACCCACGTCTTATGCTCGTGGTTCATCAGGAGAGATGCTAAATAAAGAAAGAATATGAAAGCAAGTAAGAAAAGAATGAATGAGTTATGTTAACATTTATTTTAATAATTAAGTAGTGGTAGTGGTGTGTTGGGTGAGCAACTCTGATTACATTAGCCTATTAGATGTACTCACCTAACTTCCTTATTGAGTAAACATATCTCTGATTAATAATTCCTCTTTCGTTTTGTCTCTCTCATTTTTATGAGTTCTTTTATTAGTAAATTTCTGTAAACAATGAGAGAGGGTAACATCAGTTTAACCTGACTCTTTGTATCATTTTTCAAACTTCATTCAAATGCCCTCTTTAGAGCAGTCACATTTATTGTAAAGGTAGAGCTACTGTGAAGCTCTCCCCCAAAGTTCCAGAATACTAAAATTTAAAATGCTGTTCACAACCAAAATTATCTGAAAGAAAATAGATTAAATTGAATTACCTTTTATTTTTACTCGGTACGATTGCCTTCAGTCCACCATAGTCCGCGCTACCTTTCTGTGCTATTTTCTATCCTTTATAAAGGCCGCGATCGCGTAACATATGACGTCATCGTGTCATGTTACGCGATTACGTCACACGTCGTGCCTTTACGTTCAGCGGCCATTTTGATTCTCTATTTCTGCCATGAAACCATAGTGATTCCTTTTTATACCGTTTGCCTAGTTTGAATGTATCCTTCCTATGGATCCTTTCAGACGTGTCCATTATTTTCAAATCAAAGTAAAAAACAAAGGAAAGCCAAGAAAGAAAAGAATTAATAAAGCAAATTTGGGAAGAGACTTATTTCAAATTATAACCATAAGGTAAAAGACATTTTTTAGGAAAAAAATAAAAAACTGCAATTCAACACATATTTTCATAAAACATGATAAAAAGAAGATATATCAAGACATGATAGTGCTTATAACTTTTTGGATACAATTTAGACAGCCTTGCATTCTATTTTCATAGTTCAGCTTTCTATAGCCAATAGGCCATCTCATGTTCCGAATTCAGGCCAGAGTGACACGTGTCCAGAATACAAATCCATTTGGCTTCTCTTCTTCTTAGCTGGAGCTCTCTATTTCCACCTCTTTCCAGTGTGTCAACTCTTTCAATGCCTAAAAATGTTATTTCTTTTATCTCAGATATTTCATGATCTTGATTATAGTGCACTGCCATAGGGTATCTTATATCATTATTCTTAATGGCTCTTAGATTTTCTTGAAGTCTGATTTTCAATGTTCTGATAGTGCTTCCTACATATCTTTTTTTGCAAATGCATGTAATCGCATAAATCACATATTTTGTGTTGCAATTGATGTATTGTTTTATCTTTTGATATCTTCCATTTGGTCGTCTTATTTCTTTAGTTCCATTCTCCATTTGATTACAAATTGCACAATTCCCACAGCTGTAGGTTCCTGTCGGTACCGGCACTTTAAGAAATTGACTGAGAGTCTCAGTTTTTTCTTCTTTGAGATGACTTGGGCTGATTTTTTGCTTCAATGTTGGAGCTCTTCGATAGATAATCTTTGGTTTGGCTTCTATATTGTGTTTAATAGTATCGTCGCTTTGTAGAATAGTCCAATGTTTTTTCAGAAGCTTCTTTAAAATGTATGCCTCACTATTGTAAGTGGTAATAAAGTCTACCTTTGATTCTTTGTTTTTCAATTTTGGTTTGAGAGATAAGACATGTTCTTCATATTTTTCTTTAGAGCTGCAATTCCGTTTTATTCTTAGAATTTCACCATAAGGTATGTTTTTAATTATATGGTTCACATGGTTACTTTCTGCATGTAACACTTTGTTTACTGCTGTCGGTTTTATATACAGGTCAGTCAAGGTTTTGTCTCCATCTGTATAAATTTGTAAATCCAAAAATTCTATGCTCTCTGAGCTTATTTTTTTTGTACATTTGATGTTATAATCATTTGTGTTCAGATGTCCAATGTATTCATGTAGTTTCCTTTCATCACCATTCCATATCATTAATACATCGTCAATGTAACGTCCCCAGTAGACGATGTATCTGTCTGTAAATGCTAGATGTTGCCATGCGTGATTAATCTCAAAATGTCCCATGAACAGGTTAGCGTATGAGGTGCAAACTTTGCCCCATTGCCGTACCCTGTTCCTGTCTGTAAATTGTTTGATTGAACATGAAAATATTATTAGTTAAAGAAAAATGCAGCATTTCTAGAATCATTTTATTTTGTTCAAAAAATTAAACTGATCTTGATTTCAAGAAAAATTCAGTTGTTTCTAAACCTTTGAATTGTTCAATACTTGTGTAGAGGGACACTACATCTACTGTCACGAAAAGAAAACTTTTTTCCCAGGGTATCTCTTCCATCTGCTGTATTACATGTTTGCTGTCTCTCAAATACGATGCTAAGTTGATTGTTAATGGCTGTAAATGAAGATCGATATATTGTGAGGGTCTCTCTGTTAGTGAGCCTATGCCATTTATTATCGGTCTGCATGCTGGAAATTGGTCGAATGTTTTATGAATTTTCGGTAAGAAGTATATTATGGGCATTATTGGGTGGGTGTTGTCTAGATAGTTATATTAATCTTCTGAAAGTAAGCCCATTTCTTCCCAGTTTTTAATCATCAGATGCCATTGGGTCTGAAGTTCTTTAATTGGATTTTTTCGGAGTATGGAGTAGCAATTCCTGTCACTCAAATGTTTGTTTCCTTCAATTATATAATCTTTTCTTTGCATGAGCACAATATTTCCTCCTTTATCGTCCAATTTGATAACCCTTTGTTTGTTTTTGGCAAGGGTGTCAATAGCTTTTGATTCTTTAATTGATAGATTATGTTTAAACTTTGTTGGTTTATTTTTTAGATAATTTTGTCTCAGGTCTTCACTGACCATTTTTTGAAAAACATCTATCACATTGTTTTCTGTCATTTTAGGAATACATTTTGATTTCAACTTCAAATTAGATTCATCTGTTTGAAAAGGATTAATATTTTGTTCTTCTAGAAACATTTCTGTAGTATAATTTTCCTCAGTAAGATTCATGATGTTCAATGTTCCTTCTACAATATCAACTGTAAGTGAAGACATTTCTTGTTCTGCCTTTTTTCTTTTTTGTTCATTACTTCAACAAAATATTTTTTCAGTTTCAATTTTCTGCAAAATTTGAACAGATCCACTTGTGTATGAAAGAAGTCCACTTTGTTCGATGGGCTGTAATTTAGTCCTTTATTTAATACTATGTTAGTTGCTTTATCCACTTCTTGTCCAGTTAAATTTATTACTAAATTCACTTGGTCCTTTTGTCTTGTGATCTGGTTAGCATTCCTTTTGTCCACCTTCTTTGTTTTTGCGTTCCTCCTCTTTTTCCTCTCTTGTTTTTGGTAAATTGGTTGATATATTTTCGCTTGTGCCTGATCTCATGCCTCTTATATTCATCATCCTTTGTTGAAAATTTGTTTTTGTAATGGACTTGTGTCTGCGAAATTCCTCTAAAAAATTGAATTCTTGTGTTTTATTTGATGTACTTGGTACTTCTTCTGTTTCTCTTTCCATTTCACTGTTCGTTTCTGTATCTGAGTATTGAGTAGTAATTGATTGTGTATTGGTATTTTTACTAGTTTTTGAATATATTTTTGAAAATGCTGTTGTTTTCCCTTTTATATCATATTTTCTCTGATCCATGTAGACTCTTCCAATCTTAGTCAATTTCATCCCTTAAGAATGCTTTTTGTTTTTTAGATTTCAGTTCTTCTGTAAATTTATTCAGATAATCATCCAGTATCTGATCATTTTTTAATGTTATTTCAGGAAGATTTAGTTGTTCAATTGTTTCATTTAAAACTTTTATTTCTTCTAATGCTTTCTCATGTGCTACTGCAGAATGGTTTTTAATTCTGATCATCATATCTTTTGAAGTTTTCTATAGCCACGTGACATGTGTACAGAATACAAATCCATTTGGCTTCTCTTCTTCTTAGCTGGAGCTCTCTATTTCCACCTCTTTCCATTGTGTCAACTCTTTCAATGCCTAAAAATGTAATTTCTTTTATCTCAGATATTTCATGATCTTGATTATAGTGCACTGCCATCGGCAGATCCAAGATGTCGGGCGCATCCAAACAATCTGACGCAGAACACGGCTCACTGCAGCCAATCGGTGGAGACGTTGCGTGTCCGCGGTCATGACGCCAGCCCCTTAGCCAATCAGTATCTTGTCCGCGGAACAAACAGGGAAGTGTGACCGCGGAGCGGACATAGATATCACTAATTTTTTTAGACCTACTTTTTGGTTGTTTTAAAGAAAACTACTGGACGGATTGTCACCAAATTTACAGAAGCACGCTTTTGGGACTAAGCCCCTGCCCCTGCCACGAATTTGGTGAAAATCCGTCCAGCGGTTTGGCCTGTATGCGTGCGCAAAGTTTTTCCCCCATTCAGTCTATGGGAAAAAATATGTTTTGGGACCCCCCTATAACTTCTCCCCCCTTTACCAAACCTCACCGAACTTTGCAAACAAATTCAGAGCGGGCCATATACTTTTTGTGCACAGTTTGGTGAGGATTCGTCCAGGGGGAGCGGAGTTATAAGCCGCCCAAAAAGTGTTCTTCCTATGGAAACAGCAACTTAACTATAACTACATGGCCACTATCGTGGCCGTGTAATATGCATAATACATCATCCTTTGCTAATCCTATTCGTCCCACCCTTATACATGTCATACAGGCTAGGGTTCGGTAATTGACAGTTATGACACATCTTCATTTAGTCTAAACATTAGTTATTCTAGCAAAGTCTGCAGAGACACTTTTCTGTTATGAGGAACATGGAGCACTGGCACAGGAAGGATATCTTGTTCTTAGCAGAGAAACATTCCATACAATGTTATCTGTTCGCTGTGGCTCATGAGCTAAGGGTCAGACAGTTCTAAGGCAGAAAATACCATCCTTCGTGAAGGAGCACCGCTAGCTGCATATAATTCATGTTTAACTGCCTTTTACAACAGCGCTTGCAAGACAAACCGGCACCTGGGCTACTGATTAGGCGCGGCTTCTGCACAGCTTCAAGGCCTTAGTGAGAGGGAAAACAATGTATTTCTGCACGGCTCTACATTCCTGCCTACATTAGTATTTCAGATTTCAAGCGGTGGTCACCTTGTGTGGTTCTAAAGCATAGAATATATTTTCAGAGCATTACAAAGAAAGGAAAATGGCCGACATTTACAAAATGGACTCCCTATGGTCACATTCAGGTTTCTTAGTTTGCAAAGTTTGTCACATGATGCGATTTGCTTCTGGCCAACATACTATTTGTACCATTCGGGCTATGTGATTACTTTTTCAGTATAACAAACCCTCCTTTTGGCCTTAAGCAAATAGCATTATCATCCAAACATTGCGTCCTCATCAGACCAGGTGTTACTTTCTGAACGACCCAGGTCACTATCATCATCATCAGAAATATTGATTGCCATAAATTCCTTAATTATTTCATTTCTGTGTTTCGGACCATCATTTATCATACGAGGAGGAGGCTTCACAATCCTTGTACTAATTGTCTATACACATTCATTTGAAATTATGGAGCAAACGGCTGGCAAGCATTGTATGCAACAACAGCAGAATATGAGGATACCAAATATTGTGACCAAAATTGCAATTAGTTTCCATCCCCAGGATCGTAACAGTTCCCAGAGCCATGAACTTATGTTCACATTCCAGCCACCTGTGGGGACATGTATTTCAGAACTTGGGACATGTAAGTTTTTAATTGCTTCAAATATTGTAGGGGAGGAGTCACTTACAAATACACAGCATGCTGACCCCACTAATTTGCATACACCTCCACGGTCAGCCAAAATAATATCAAGAACCATTCTATTCTGAAGGGCAACCAGTCTGATTGCTTTATGTTCCAGTGTCATATTGTAAAGTATGTCAGTGGTTCCATTTATTGTTTTCTCTAATACCCTGGATAATTTTCTTATATTCCATGAGTTTATTGCCTGTCCCCACAAAGGTTTAAATGATTTTGCTATGTCGCCAAAAATGTGCCCAGCATTATCATCTCGTTGTGGCCGAGATCTAGATATTTTTTCTATTTCAAAGGTTTTGGGAAGGAATACACCAGGTAAGAGTATCCCTAAATAACAGGTACCTTCCCAGTTTCTAGGTAACCATGGATAAGCTTGGTCTCCACACACAAAATAGACAGAACCTCCTATATATAACGGTTTTTCTTCTTGCTCAAGTGCAGCAGTATTCATACATCTAGTAAATGTTCCCACCGGGTGGGAGCCTTTTTTCCGAAGGCAAAATGGAACAGAATGCGGACTATGTTCAATAGTATAGGAGGGAGGCACGGCATTCTTGTTTCCAACCAGAGCCATTTTGAAAGTGATCATGGACTGTTCAGGCCTAGAGAGTCTATCTACGGCACTGGTCGTTGCAGTGTTCATTTTGCTCTGGTTTGTGCAGACAGAACAGCCTAACAGGGCTAATACCAATCTTTTGAATTCATTTATGTTTGTTCCATCAAAGATTCCAGGGACACTATCATTCCATTTTCCCAAAAATAAAGCTGTTAATGATGCATAACAGGCAGTATTAAGTGGTAGAGGATGTATATACCAACCCATTCCTCTTTCCCCGTGCTGGGGTAAATGTGAACAAACCCAGCAATTGGATCTATTCAAGATAGCATAAGTCATATTCATAATCAGTAATAATGTATTATTATCATAACCTTTCCTGTGTTTCACATCTCGTGACGGAAGAGTGTAAGAAAGCACATGAGCTGGGGTAAAGGTAGTGGGAGCATTTGTAGTTGGCAATAGAGTGTTCATGGGATGCATAGTTTCCAAGTACCAAAACATTGGGATAAATGTAAATACAATACAGATAGGTATGGTAATCAGGAGCAGGTTAGTCTTTGTAGACATTGGGCCTCATTACGACCATGGCGCTAATGGGTTAATGGCGCCGTAAAAGGCTGCAGTGCCGTTAACCCATTAGCACCTGATTACGAGGTCCCTTTGCGGGACCCGACCTTAACGACAGGTCTACACCAGCGGTTAAAGTAGGAACCCGCAAAGGGACCTTGGTGCAATTTGCGGTACCGTACTTGACGCCTTCCCCATTCCCATTGAGCCCTATGGGGCAAAAATGGGAATGGGGAAGGGCCATGGAGGAAGGGGGAATTACCACCCCACCAACCTTGTAATGGGGCGGTAATTCCACCTTTCCCCATGGCGGAGTCGGTAAGTTACTGGCATGGACCATGGTGCTATTAGCACCATGGTTTTCCACCTGGGTCGTAATGAGGCCCATTGACATTAAGCTTGCCACAAGAAAGACTTGGGCCCTCATTACAACAACGGCGCTATTATCACCATGGTTGGTGCCGGTGTTGTAACGGGTCCGCCATGGTTCAATTGGGAATTACCACCCCATTCCAAGGTTTATGTCTATATATCTATCAATGGCAGCATCAGTGCAGGCAGCAGCAGGAGCGAATACAGGCATGATCAAGGAAAGTTTCTCAGTGTCCATCGGAAAAGTTCTTCTTGGCAACACACGTTGGCATCAAAGTTCAAACAAGTTCGGTTCAGCCTGCTTAAGATGGCAGCAAGCGGGTGTTTGCCTTGACAACTCCACAAAGGCAGGAGCAAGTATCAATATCAATTTTATAGTGTCAGTACCTTTTGCCCCTGCTTGTTCACGCTAGGTTGCAGAGGCCTTCACTTTCAATGGTAGCACCCGGAAACGCGTGTCAGAGCTCTCATTCGATACAGCTCATACGCTCCCTTTCCCTAGGCCTCCGTCCATGAGCTAGAAACAAAGGCGAAACAAAAGCTGCTGGTTACTTCAGATTTTGTGAATGCAGATTGTACCTTACAGCTCCAGGTACAGTATGATCGATGAACAATGCACTGTCGTTGTTTGCAGCGGATGCAAAAACGGTGCAAGTTGGTTTTGCAATTTGTGAAGATGAGGCAGCAGTTAAACAATGTTGAGGTAACACTGATGTTTCAATTTTCGTTGCAGTCTCCCCAGGCCCCGTCTCGGGCTCAGGAAGGACTTTTTGCTGACATTCAGCGATGTCTTTGTGAACGATCACGACTGTCTTACTTTTGGCGTCAGGATTATCAATCTCTTTCTCATGTGGCAAAGGAAACGGGATTCTTTTTGTGTGTGTTGCGTGGATCCAATACTTTCGACCATTCACTCGGACTGCAGTTTGCGTGGCCAGTAACACCTGGTAGGGTCCCTTCCAGCGTGGTGCAAGTGAAGATTTTCTTTCAAAGTTTTTAACAAGAGTCCAGTCTCCCGGTTGCAGACAATGTCCTGGGCCTTTATATCTGACAGGTAGAGCTTCCTGAACCTGCTCATGAATCAAACGCAATTTTTGAGTCAACTGTTTACAATAGTCAATGAGCAAAGGGTATTCAACATCCTTCAATCTCTTTGGACATGGCACATTCCAGACATTCGCTGGTCTCCCCATGATTATTTCATATGGGGAGAGGCCAGTCGTTGCCTGCACAGATGTGCCCATGCAATTGCTTTCGGCGCAAATCTTTGTTCATTTGTTTTTCAAGATACCGTTCTGGCGTTCTACCAAACCGGGACTCATCGGATGTCTGGCTGAATGGAATTGCTTATCGATTCGGAGGCCTGCACAGATTTGTAATATCACGGCAGCTATAAAATGTGGGCCATTGTCTGACCATATGACACAGGGCAGCGCGAACCGGGGAAAATATTCTTTTAACATGGATTTCGCTGTTGACATGGCTGAACAATCTTTCAGAGGCTAGGCCTCCACCCATTTGCTAAACGCGCTGACCACTACAAGGACATATTATAGTTTTGGCATCTTTCCATTTCTCAAAGGGCATAGAGGGGGACCAAAACTTCCTACTGGTGTCACTGTTCCTTTCCCAATGTTATTTTGTAAACAAGTCATGCAATTCTGAACCAATCTCTCAACAGTTTTCTTAATGTTTCCATTACACCATACAGAGTCAAGGTGCTGAGACATCTTTTTCGCACATATATGTGTTGGACTAATGGCCATGGTAACCATTATAATCCCAGAGATACAATCATTACTTGACAAAATAGAGGAGGATATGGCAAAGTTTAAAACCTTCACGATTGACAAGAAGTTATGGAAGTTGAAAAAAGACGTTCAAAATTATAAGGAGGAGGTCATCTATCCTTACCTTGTGCCTGGTTTCTTCACACAAAGTAATATGAACCAAGGTAATAACCCGGGCTATAATAGACGCCCTTTCAGAAAATTTGTGACATTCTCGAACTCGTCTAACAGTATTGATGCAGGTTCGAGCACTGGCCCCCAAACTAATCAGGGTGGGAATTCACAAAGGGGACGTCCTTTTCAATCCCGGGGCAGACGGGGGAGACCACGCCAGCCAGGGAGCCACGGGATGCGAACCGTCAGTGGCAACCACCACCACAGACATGGTAATGCCCATATTTAACTTGAGCACCCATGTTCTTACAACTTCTGAAAATCAAGTTTTAAGTAAAGGTTTGACTTTTGTAACAGCAAATAAAGCTGACTCTTTCAAGACAGAGATTGAGATGAGGAACTTTTTCCGTATCCTAATATTAAAATATTTCTTTCGGGATTCAGAGGTTCAACGATCTAAAAAACAGAGTGTGTCAGGCCTCAAACCACCTTCAAACTTTACCCCTTGTACTCTAATGGTCTCGCCCGAGATCATTAGTTTTGAGAACAAGGTCCTCCGAGATATGAGGACACTGGTAAAAACAAAGAATACTTACAAGGATAATCTATCGAAGGAAGAAAGACAGGTGTTAAAATCTTTGGCAGAAAACAAACTCTTTGTGATTAAACCAGCAGACAAGGGGGGTGGGGTGGTGTTATGGGGCATTGAAGCCTACAATGCAGAAATAAAGAAACAACTTAGTAATTTGGTTTTTTATGAACCATTACCCTGTAACCCGACCACCAGAATTCTAGAAGAGATCAACAGTCTGATGACTTTTGCCGAACAAGAGGGGTGGATAGATAGTGAAGAAAAATCCTTTCTTATCCAACAAAATTCAACTTCTCCAGCTTTATACTGTGTGCCTAAAATGCATAAGGATGCAAACTGCCCTCCTGGACGACCTATTATGTCAGCCATTGGTCCGTTTTGGAACCATTGGCGATTTACACAGATTTTTTTTTTTCTAAGACCATTTGTCGGTAAGATGCGTTTGTTCATCCAGGACAATACACACATGATCCACATTTTGGAAGATATTATTGTAACACCAGAAGATCTTTTTGTGACACTGGATGTGGAAGCTTTAAATACCAGTATCCCTCAAATTAAATGTATCAACATCATGCAAAATGTGTTAGAAAGGAGAGAGGACAAAACTGTTCCCTCTAACTTTATCACGGAGTGCATCAAACTTGCATTGACCAACAATTTTTTTCTTGTTGATGGGAAGTTCTATCTACAACAACATGGTACAAGTATGGGCTCTACTTTTCCCCAGATTTGGCAAATCTTTTTATGGACGAATTAGAATGTCATTCGGTCTGTGCAGAGGACAATCCATTCAAACATTTAATGAAAACCTGGCATAGATACATTGATGACGTCTTCATGATATGGACTGGGAACACACAAGACCTAGATTTGTTCCTACTATGGTTGAATCAACAGGAGGCTTGCATCAATTTTACAATAACGTCAAGTGCCACCAAGATCACTTTTTTAGATCTAGAGAGCTACAAAGCTACTAACAACACCATAGGGACGACATTGTTTAAAAAACCAACTGACAAAAATTCATTGTTATTGTTCAGTAGCTACCATCCGGCAAGTTTATGCGAGAATTTACCTTTTGGTCAATTCTTGCGAATTAGGAGGAACTGTAGCTTGAAAGAAGACTTTGACAGTAACAGCAAAGACCTATCCGTCAGACTGAAACAGAGGGGTTATCCGTCCCATGAGATACGGAGATCTTTTAAAAGGGCTAGAAATACCAACAGACAAGATTGCCTGCAAATACAATCTAGGGCCAAAGAAGATGAAATCACATGCGTAACTACTTACTCGCCTATTAGTAATGCATTACGGCGAAGCATATTGAAAAACTGGGATATGGTCAACACAGAAGATTTTTCAATCAAAAAAACGCGGTTTGCGTTCAAAGGCATTTCAAATCTATGCGACAAATTGGTGCACACATACAGGGAAGTGCCCTCCGTGAATGACCAGCCCACTTTATGGAACACACAACCTGTGGTGGGCCATTATAAATGTGGCAAATGTTCAGTATGCATTTTAAAATCGAATATAAAAGAAATAGACCTGAAAGGTCGAAAATGGACATTAAAACATTTTTCTAATTGCAACACCAAATGGGCAATATATGTGATTAAATGCCCTTGTGGTCTTCTGTATGTTGGGAAGACAAAGAGACCTATAAGACATAGGATCTGTGAACACAGATCCTGTGTCAAGAATAATGTGCCAGATAAACCACTAACGGCTCATTTTTCGTTAGCCAAACATACCCATGAAGATATACGTTGGTATATCATCAAACACTGGGACCCCATCCAAGAGAAGGGAATAGGGATTTAAATTTGAGAAAATTTGAACAAAAATGGATTTTCAACCTCAATACGGTGAAAGATGGCCTCAATATCGCCATCGAGTGGGGGTTGTTTATCCATTAAAAAAACAAGCCATTTTCAATGCCAATTGGTTTTTTGGCATGTACATCATGGGGACAGATATAGATTTGATTTAGCCTTTCTTCGGCCAAAATATGTTTCATAGCCGGAAATACCAGTTTTTTCGGTATAAAAAACAAACAAAAGATATCTTGTTCTAGATAAACATTTGTTCGAAAAAAAGATTTTGTTCTGAAAAATATTTTTTATGCAGGCAATGCATGGTAGAATAGACACTTAGTATAACTAGAAAATACGCCTTCATTTTTGCTGACACGAACATAAGTATCGTGAGTGAATATACCCTTCAAGATGGCGGCTGCCATTAAATCATAATAGGTTTGAAAATGCGCTGGCGTTTATTGATCGACCGGCGCCCAATAAGAGAGAAGTACATGGTACTTAAAGGCCACGTCATCACGTTTATGTGAGACATAAGGATCACGTTACTAACATTGGTTGCAGTGGGTCCAAAGCGGAGGCTGGGACGAGAACAAAACAATAGTAGAAGATGATTTGGGAGTCATTCAGGTAACTCTTAGACAAATAGAAGATGTAATGCATGTGAAGTAATGGGGACAATGATCTGAGTCTTTGAAACCATGTCTCCCATAGATTTGCACGTTCGATCGTCGACGTTAATGCGGGCAGAAGGGCAGTTGTGATTCTGTGAAAACTTTGCAGCCTCGTTAGAAGCCGATGCGGCTCTTCTTTTTGTGAGACTTACGTTTGGTAAGTTCTGATATTAATGGGTCGGTTAATAGAACGACTATAAACGTGAGAATGTTGGGCCAATAAAGATATTATCATTATCTATAATAGGTACAAGAAACATCAAAAACACCGAATGGGGTTTCCAGTTAAGCCATAGATCATACGAATGAGACAAGAGGTAATGCAGAGGTCTTCAAACTGTGGGGCGCACCCCCCCAGGGGGGCACAGCCACATCCCAGGGGGGGCGCCAGAGCCCAGCATGAAATTGGAGAAATGGGAAGGGGCAGCTCACATGGTCAGACTGGACCATGAAACGGTCTTAGGCACCAATGAAAAAATGGCCAGCAGTCGCAAATGGATATTCAGTCCTTTAGTCACAGACTGTTTTGAATAGTACCCAAGGGGTTGTTTTTTGTTCAAATGTAAACAAATTGTGATCTTTAAAGAATATTTATTCAGCAACAATGGTCAAAACTACTAGCTGCTTAGTGAAGTAAATCCTCAAACTGGCCCACATTGGCCAAAAAAGTGGCCCATTTTGACTGGCCTACATTAGCATTTTGCATTTTTGGTACGGTTATCGCCCTATTGCCTCATAGGCCAGTCCAAGCCTGCCGGCTTATCCATAATTGGTGAGGGGGCGTCCACCCACTGGTCACCTCACCCATTATGGAGGAGCTGAGGAGCCAGCCCAGTGAAACACTGAGCACTCCCTCAGCTGCTTTTTCCAGCCGAGGGAGTGTTCCTGTTTGCCTTTGACAGTTCATTTCCCCAGCCGCACATGATCACTGAGCCATGCAACGCTGGGGGTGTTTTGCTTCGCCAGCCTTGCATAGCTCATTGGAAATGCTAGCTGGGGCACTGCATGTATATACGTGCGAGGGGGTGCTCCTGCGCCTCCTCGCACATACAGGCAGAGCAACCTGGAGCGGGGCATTTTAGCAACCACGCGCAGGCCCCTTCAGAAGGTACGTTTATGGCAATTTATTTTTTATTTAAATGTGTATGGATGTGTATATGCTTGTGTTATGGGATTGTGGTGGGAGCAGCATGGGCGGCAGCACTGGGATAGTGGTGGGAGCAGGGTGGAGAGAGCCCAGGGTCTTTACTGGGAGTAGGGTGCGGTGACAGCACGCAAAAGTTCATAGCGTTTTCTACATACTGCCCATCTGGCACTTTTGGGGGGGCCCGGCCTGCCCAAACTTTGCTCAGGGGGGCCCAGGCCAAAAAAGTTTGAAGACCACTGAGGTAATGTGTTGTTTATATTAAATCAATTATTTGGTAAAATATGGGCAGACACACAAAGTTGTGATAAGGGTCGGCATTTTGTTAATTCAGCTATAAATGTCTATGTGTAACAGAACAAAAAGGAGGTACTTGAGTGTAAAAATGACATGGTCATATTAAATTATGGCAATATAATAATTTGGTAATTGAGAATAGATAGCCCTTAAGCTAAAAAGAATAATCAGGATATGTTGACCTCAAGATATTCGGACACACCACACGAAACCAGAGATGATATTAATGCAGGTTTTCGTCTGTTCTTAATTGGTAGATTGTATGGCACATATTTTGGTCTTGACATGCAACACGTTGAATGAAATTACGTGAAGTGAAACAAACAAAAAATTGTCCTGAAGACAGAACCGACGTGAAATATAAAGGAATATTGTTGTATATGGTATTTCTGAAATAGACGTTGGTTCTAGAAACATATCTGAAATGTTGACACATCTAATCTCCCCTAAAAAGGAGCTGTGACATCTATTCTCCTAGAAGAAAGAACTGTTTAAGAGGGTTTATGATTGTTGTTGGCACATCAAATTATAGTAACACTTGATGTTTTGATGCATACACACTAATAATGAAATAGGGTTTTTGAGTTATTGTGTGTTCACCACTTGTATAATTATTTTTTATTAGCATAGTTTTTATTATGAATATGTATTACAAATGAATAAATATTAAAATACGGATGTTATTTTTGACAAACAAGAGCTATCTCTGGAATTCTGTTGAATAGAAAAAGTGTGGATAGGTGTCAGGTGAATATGAGGCACATCCTTCTGGCTTAAAGGGTGGAAGCCGTTTTTGTGGGATTCTTTTGAGTACATGTTATATTGTAGTCCTCACCCTAAAAAGAGCCAAATACAGCTCAGTTGAGTTGACATGGTAACCATTGCCATAACATATGCATTTGGCAACATCTGTCATGATTCACCATTTCCGCCCCTTCTGAACTACGTGGTCCATCAAACACCGCAGCATCCTTTCGAGCATACTCCCAACATGGCCGACGCCATTACGAAGTTACCTGTCTAGTGTTTTAACTGACCTGCCACTTCCTAGAAAACAGACGCGCCCATGTGGCTCTGCATGTCTCAACGCTACCTTTCCAAAGTTCCGGCAAGTGTGTGTCTAACTTTCCTCTTCTCCCATGCTATCCCCCTTGTTTAGTGGTTACTATCCCTTCCTGATAATCATTGGTTCTGCCCGCGCTTATCGCTTGTGGAATTGTTCCTTCAACCTTCTCCTTGGGGTTTTAGCCCAGATCCATTCTGCACTCGTACTCTAACTTTTGCACAGTACGAGTTTCCAGACCCTTCCTGGTTTCCTTACCCTTACCGTACTCAGTCTACACTTACCTGATCCTCCCGGGAGTTCTGAACGCCAGCATCTCTACGAGACTGGTACCCTACCTGCACACTGGTGACAGAGGACACTCGCCCGTGTTTGTACAAATCCCGAGCCATCAGAAAGAAGAAAACACCTCCGAAGAACAAGACTTCAAAGGATAAAGAGGTGACATTCAAGGCAAAGTGTGACAGTTCGAGATGCCAAGGATTTGATATTGAAACAAATATGGAGGCCGCTGTTCAGGATCTCACGAGAGGAATGCAAGAGTTAACAACTGAAGTACAGAATCTTAAAGCCGACAATGCAGCATTAAAACAGCTTGTGCTATCCAGGGATTCGGCATTCCAAGAAAGTACAATGGTTGGGGGCATAGTGGACAAATATGATGGAACCACTAAGACACTACGCTCCTTCCTTGATTCTTGTCTAGTGGATTTTACCTTCAAACCATACTATTTTTCGACACCGAGGGCTAAAGTGGGATTCATCATCTCTCACCTTTCTGGAAACGCCTTGGCCTGGGCAACTCCTTTAGTGAATTCAGGAGGCCCGCTCCTGGACAACTATGATGGATTTGTGGACGCCTTCAAAATCATGTTTGACCGCCCTGAACAAGTATACAGTGCTCAAGAGAAACTATTGGAGTTCCAATAAGGTAACCAAGATATGTGGTCTTACGTAACCCGCTTTAAACAATTGGCCAAGGAGGCAAATTGGACTCCAGAAGCTTGTTTCACGTTATTTCATCATGGATTAAATGACGAGATCAAGGATGAACTGGCCAGAGTGGTCCGTCCAGGTTCCCTCCAGGCTTTGTAGATTTGTCCTTACAAATCGACTTCCGTTTCCAAGAGAGAAAGGCAGAAAAGAGAAAGACATTACCACCAAAGGTTCCCTTGGATTATCCTAGCCCTAAGGAAACAGCCCCCACTCACTCTCCAGATCCTGAGCCTATGCAACTTGGTTCCCTGCGGCGACCTATTTCTCCACAGGAAAGAATTTGTCGGATCAACACTGGACTCTGTATGTATTGTGCTTCTGACAAACACCTTGTAAGAAATGGCCCAATAGCTCCACCGCAGCGTTCGGAAACTGCCAGCTCCCGACCTTGAACAGAGCCCAGCTTTGGGAGAAAGGTACATGCTCCGAATCTTCTCCATCCGTAAACTGTCAACATTCAAATAGCTTGGTGATACTTCAGGTATTCCTGTCAGCCACCAATAGGGAGAAGTATTCCATCCTGTCCCTGGTGGATTGTGGAGCTATGGGTATTTTTCTAGACCATGAGTGGGCTTTGAAACACCATATTCCCAGAGAATCCACAGAGATCATACAGGCTGTCAAAGGAATGGATGGGAAACCATTATCTTCGGGACCCATAACCCAGAAAACTATGGAACTACTACTGTCAATAAACAACCACCAGGAGACACTATGTTTTGACATAATAAGGCAGCCCATTACCCGATGGTTTTGGGCATGCCCTGGCTCCAAAAACAAAACCCATATATCAACTGGGCAGCAGGTTCTTTGTTTCTAGGCTCAGTCCCAGAATATGATGCTACCTATTTCCACAGAAACCCAGGCTTCCAAAAAATCATCCATTAGTGTGTCCAACATTACCCAGGTGCCTGAGAATACATCTGAAAATTGTTGGTATTTCACATCAGCCATTGTTCAATCACTACCTCCCATCGTCCTGAAGACTGTGCTATCGACACTGAGGATTCTGCAGATATACCATTTGGAAGGATGTTTATACTTTCTGAACCCGAGAATACGTGAATACTTGGACACCAACATCGCCAATGGAACCATTTGTCCTTCTAAGTCCCCTGCAGGGGCATCCTTATTTTTTGTACCCTAGAAGGATACTAAAGAACTCCGACCCTGCCTGGGCTACCGGGGTCTTAATGAATGCACCCTTAAGGACCGTTATCCATTACCGCTCATCTCAGATATCCTGGAAGCGGTACGTGGCACCGTCATCTTTACCAAACTTGACTTATGTGGCGCGTACCATTTGATTCGTATGAAGGAAGGCGATGAGTGGAAGACTGCCTTTAGGACACCCTTCAGACATTTTGAATATTTAGTGATGCCATGCGGCCTAGCCAATGCTCCAGCAGTTTTCCAGTGCTGCTTTATGGACAGAGTATTTTCAGACATGCTATTCCTTTTTGTTATAGTTTATCTGGACGACATTTTGATTTATTCCAGTGATCCCATACTACAACAAGAACATGTGACTCTGGTCTTACAATGCCCGCGAGAGAATAAACTGCTGGCTAAGCCAGAGAAGTGTATTTTCCATGTCCCTACTGTTCATTATCTGGGTTTCGTCTTCGGTCCTCAAGGAATAGAAATGGATCCTGCCAAGGTTGATTCTATCCTTTCAAGGCTGGCTCCTACATCAGTAAAACAGATACAATCCTTCCTGGGACTTGCAAACGTTTATAGGAAATTCATCCTACATTTTCTGCCATAGTACAACCTATAGTTGCATTATTGAAGAAAGACATACCCTTCAACTGGTCGACATACCAGGAGACCGCCTTTCAAGAACTAAAATAAAGATTTACTTAAAGACCCATCCTGGCTCAACCTGACATTAATAAACCCTTCCTGGTGGAAACTGACGCCTCAGATTACGCCATAGGGGAAGTTCTAAAACAATAATCTGAGGACAAGGAAGAACCTCCCATTGCATATTTGTTTCGAACTTTGAACTTTAGCGAAACACATTACTGGAGAAGGAATTGCTTGCCATCCGGCATGCTTTTACTGAATGGCGTCATCTACTCTTGGGTGCCAAATTTCCTTCATAGGTTTGAACTGATCATCGGAATTTACAGGTCCTTCTGTCCCTGGAGTGTAGAAACAGTCGTCAGGCTTGTTGGGCCTTCTTTTTCGCCCAATACCAGTTTCACATACACCATGTACCCGGAACAACCAACGTAATAGCTGACGCACTATCCAGACGTCCTGATTACGAACCTGATGAAGCCTGTGCCCTTCCAAAGATGTTTCCCGAGTCTGTGTTTATTGCCCAAGCCAACTCTCTATTGGATAACATCAGCACTGAGACCCCACTCTCTGATCTCTGGAAGGAATACACCATGACGAACAGATGGTTTCTCACTGCCAAGGACGGTTACCTCTTCAAGGACAAGTGGCTGGTTATACCTACACAAAATCTGAGAACCAAGATAACAAACCTCTGTCATGATACCTTTCATTCCGGGCATCTGGGCATTACGGCTACTCTTTGACTCATCCATAGTAACTTTTGGTGGCCTAGAATGACGGATGATATAAAGGCATACACCCAAGCCTGTGCTGTCTGCAGTCAGAACAAGTGTGACAATAAAAAACCAGATGGTCTTCTTCATCAACCTGCATTACCGGATCTACCTTGGGAGATAATTGCCACCGATTTCATTGTGGAATTACCTCCTTCCAATGGCTTCACAACCATCATGGTTACCATCAACCTGTTTACCCATATGGCCCATTTAATTCCCTTGGATAAGCTACCATCAGCACAAGGAATTGCAGGAATTTTCTTGAACCACATCTTTAGGCTACATGGCCTCCCTTCCAAAATCATCTCTGACCGCGGACCTCAATACATTTCTCAGTTTTAGAAGTACTTGTGCAAAATGTTGGGTATTCAACATGCCTTGTCTTCAGGATACCATCCTCAGACCAACGGGATAACCGAATGATTAAATCAGATCCTAGAACAATACCTACGATGCTTTGCCTCCAAGGTCCAGGATGATTGGTCAGTTTTGATTCCAGTAGCGGAATTTGCATATAACAACTCTGACCACTCTACCATTAAGAAAAGTCCTCTCTTTTGCAGTCAAGGATTCCATCAATCTGTTCTGCCAACACTCCTGCCTCACTCCACCCCGATTCCTTCGGTTGATTCCTGGATAGAGCATTTAGACGTGAAAGGACACTTAGGACATTTAGAAAAAGCCAGGATGGATGTTAAACGATATGCTGATACCAGGAGGAGACCTGGTCCTATGTATGCCATCGGCGACAAGGTCTGGCTTTCCTCTAGACTTTTGCCTCGACACCTAAGCCCCAACAAGCTGGCTCCACGTTTCTATGGGCCCTTTGCGATAAAAGAGGTCATTAACGCTGTGGCCTTTCGACTACAATTACCAGATTCCTGGAAGAAGATCCATCCCGTTTTTCACACATCCTTGCTTAATCCTTATTCTCAAACCACCAGTACAGCTCTATGACCTACCCCGTACTCATCAATGATCAAATCGAATTTGAAGTCTCCAGGATATGCGATTCGAGATATAGAAGAGGTTGACTGCAATATTTAGTGGAATGGAGAGGAATGGAAAGGTTATCCACCCAGCGAACACATTTGGGAACCGGTGTCCAACATGAATGCCCCCCGTTTGCTACGGAGGTTCCATCTAACCCATCCAGGTAAACCTGGTGGATCACTGTTTAAGAGGGGGCATGCTGTCATGATTCACCGTTTTCGCCCCTTCTGGACCACATGGTCCATCAAGCACCGCAACATTGTTTCGAGCATGATCCCAACATGGCCGACGCCATTACGAAGTTACCTGTCTAGTGTTTCAACTGACCTGCCACTTCCTAGAAAACAGACGCGCCCCCGCAGCTCTGCACGTCTCAACGCTACCTTTCCGAAGTTCCAGCAAGTGTGTGTCTAACTTTCCTCTTCTCCCATGCTATCCCTTGTTTAGGGGTTACTATTCCTTCCTGATAATAATTGGTTCTGCCCACGCTTACCGCTTGTGGAATTGCTCCTTCCACCTTCTCCTTGGGGTTTTAGCACTGTTCCGTTCTGCACTCGTACTCTACCTTTTCCACAGTACGAGTTTCCAGTCCCTTCCTGGTTTCCTTACCCTTCCCGGACTCAGTCCATACTTACCTGATCCTCCCGGGAGTTCTGAACACCAGCATCTCTACGAGACTGGTACCCTACTTGCACACTGGCGACAGAGGACACTCGCCCGTGTTTGTACAAATCCCGAGCCATCAGAAGGAAGGAAAGACCTCCGAAGAACAAGACTTCAAAGGATAAACAGGTGAGATTCGAGCCAAAGTGTGACAACATCCATCTATTATTCTCTTTGCCCACCCAACAACCCTCAGGATCTAATTCTGCTGGACCCTCGGACCATTGTTTTATTTCATCTGGAGTGGCTACTGCTTGTATCTCTCTGACTGTCTCAACTCCATCCTCTATCATGCAGGACACTTTCTCTGCTGTTTCAACATACATGTTTGTGTGCAAATCAATGGCAGTTTGTTTGCGATTCGGTCAGCAAATGTGTTTCCCTTTCCTACATTACACATTATTTTCTTATGTGCATCACATTTCATTATTGCTAACTGCTTGGGAAGGGCAAGCGCTGACAACAGTCTCACTATCAGAGTGCCATGTTGAATCTTAGTTCCATGTGACTTCTGGAAGTCCCTTTCAGCCCATAGTCGGCCAAAATTGTGGACCACCCCGAAAGCATACTGGCTGTCAGTGTAAGTTTTTACACTAAGGTTTGCAGAAATTTCGCAGGCTCTGGCTTACGCTATTATTTCCACAGCTTGTGCTGAGTTATATGGGATTCGTTTGCTTTCTACAATAGTTTTCAGTGTAGTAATGGCATAAGCAGCAGTTGATGTGCCATTTGGTAATTTAAAACAAGAACCGTCACAGAACAGTTCTCCATCTGGCTCTTTCAGGGGAGTATCAGTTACATCAATCCTTCCTTTTGTCCCTTGTTCAGTAATAATTAAGCAATCATGTGGTAATTGTTTCTCACTCCCTTTTCCACTGGGAGGGGGCAATAACTCGGCCTGATTTAAAGCGCAACATCTCTTAATTTGAATATGCAGTGCAAATAGGATAATTTCATATCTTGTTAGTTGGGCGGATGCGAAATGTTGCGTTTGCGTTCTATTCAGAAGAACGTCTACTGAATGGGGTACCATCACGGTTAAAGAGTGACCTAAAACCATCCCCTCGGTTTGTTTTACTGACGCTGCAGCTGCAGCAACAGCTCGCAAGCAATGTGGCAAAGCACATGCAACAGGATCCAGCGTGGAAGAGAAATAACTGCATGGTCTATTTCTGCCCCCGTGTTCCTGAGTCAAAACAGCCAAAGCACATTCATCCTTCTCATGCACAAATAACATAAAACACTTCTCATAATTTGACGTGCCCAAAACTGGAGCTGAGCATAACGCAGCTCTGAGCAGGTCATAAGCTTCTTGACACTCCATGTTCCATGGCAAAGGTAAGGTAACATCCTTACTTGTCAATGCCACTATGGGTTTCACAATCATTAAAAAATTAGCAATCCACTGGCTACAATATGAAGCCATGCCAATTAAAGCCCTGACTTCCTTCTGTGTGTATGCAGTAGGCATATCAGATATGTTTTCTATACGTTCTGGTGTCAATCTTCTTCCCTCCATCGATAGGAGGTAGCCGAGATAGGACACCTCCTCTCGACAATACTGGAATTTCTTCAATGATGCCCTGTGACCGTGTGCCGTTAAATGTGTCAATAATGCGACAGTTCCTTTTTTACATATGGCCTCTGAATCTGCTGCTATAAGCAGGTCATCAATATATTGTAACAATACACATCCTGACGGTAATTCAAGCATGTCCAGTTGTTCTTTTAATGCTCTACTATAAATACTCGGACTTTCAGTGTAGCCTTATGGAATACGTGTAAATGTAAATGAGCGCCCTCCTAATATAAAAGCGAACACATATCTACTGTCTTGATGTACAGGAATACTGAAAAACGCGTTCTTCAAGTCAATCACACTGAAGTGCGATGCAGAAGCTGGAATCATAGTCTAAATCGTGGTTACATCGGGGACTAACAGGAATTGGGGATCAGCTACTTTGTTAACCGCGCGTAAATCAATTATAAAACGGTAAGGGATATCATTACCTCCTTTCTTGTAAACTGAAAGAATCGGACTATTGCAAATACTACCAGAAATCTCTTTGATTACATTTCTAATAATTAAATCTGACACAATATATTTCAATGCTCTTTCACCTTCACTCGAAATTTTGTATTGTCGAATACGCGGCAATGTAATTCCTTCCTTCAAAACAATTTTTACTGGTTCTACTTTCAAACATCTGACATCATTATCGTTCACTGCCCACACACAGGCCGGTACTTTACTCAATTCAGTTGGCAATGGCATGGATACAAATTGCGATACAGGAGTTTTTTGTGGCAAAATCGTCAAGTACACTCCATCAGGAGAACAATAAATTACTGCGTTCAATTTCTTCAATAGATTCAATCCCAACAAATTTTTGTCGGCAAAAGAAACTAGCAAGATTCACTAAATGGACCTAGTGTAATTGGCACTGGTTGTGAAACTGGACTAATCACTGGCATACCTGAGAACCCTACTGAGACATTTTTATGCCCTGACAGTGGTATATTTGGAACCCGTTGATGATCGATCGAACATTTTTGTGCACCTGTGTCCACTAGAAAAATGTGCTCCCTATTGCCAACCTGCATTTCTATGTAGGGCCCTTTCTGGTCAAGGGGAATAGGTACTGGTTCCAACCCCTGTTTCGGGCTGTCGTAGTGGAACAATATATCATCAGATGTAAAGTCTCCACAGTAATATGCATTGGAGGGATTATAAAAAACATTTCCACCATTCATGGTGCTCCGTTGTTGATTTTGATTAACCTGATTATCCTGAAATTGTGGCTTCATCTGATTTTTATTCTGCCCTGCTATTCCCAGACGACCTCTAAATGGTCTTCTCGAAATCGTCCCATTTCTATTCTGCAAGTGTGGGCATTGTGCTCGCCAATGGCCATCTTGTCTACCTATTGGACCCCCTTGCATGTTGGATGTTAATGCAAATTGGACTCTAAACGGTGTGTTCCTGCCACTTCTATTGTTGTTTGCTACCTGTTGCAGTAACACTCTGTTTTTCAAATCTCCTTTCTCCCTTATTTCCTTATCCTTCTCTGAATTTACTCGATTCTCATAATATTGGGCCATATCCAATACTTTGCTTTGTGATTTTGCTTGCCATGCACTTTCAGATGTCATTATTAATATCTGAATTTTCGGTAACAATCCTCTCACAAACTTATCAACAAACTATCTTTTTCCAGGTTCAGTACTTAGATCTGGACCACTAAAATCTGCAAATACATCTTCAAATCAGTTAAAATAATCTGTCGCTCCTTCCGATTTGCCTTGTAAGCAAGCAGTCAATTTATCCCAAACTATTCTCTTCTCAGGCCCTAAAGCTTTCAATTTCTCTACTATCTGCAAAGGCAAAGTTAAAATTACTTGCAGAGGCTTCTCCCTAGCATTTCTCTCACTATCAACTCTAATTAAAGTTTCCCATGTATCACCTAACATCGGTACATCATTTATACTTCTAATCTGCTTCCATATGTCCGCAGGAAGAATCACAGGGAACAATAAATCAATGTCACATAGCGTAAAAACAGACAAATTTAAAACAGATTCAATTTCTTTATAAAACCCTGCCAGATTTTTCCTAATGTCGGGAGCCGTCTGTTTTATAGTATTCTATTCTTGCCTAGAAAAGGGAACATGTACAAACTGTGCGATATAATTGGCTTCCATCTTTCGAGCTGGAGCCGCTCCATCAGCTGCAACCTCTACTTTCGGGACAAACGTGGGAGGCACCTCCCTCATGGGTAATTGCAGAGTAGGGGATTCTACCTCTGTTCGTCTATTAAGCAATAAAGCCAAATCAAGAGAAAAAGCAGTCGTTCCGGTGTCAGGCAAAATGCTCTTTTATAAATCGTCATTAAATCAGCAGGACAACACACCTTTTTCTTCATACATTCATCCTGCAAGTACTCCACCATAACCTGTAACACCTTTCTCTGCATTTCTGGTGTATACTGACTAAACATATCATGTACTTCAATCGGGGAAATGGCTGCATCCATAATCCATCTAAGCGCGTCTCGCGTACAAATTCGCATCTCTTCACGTACATCGTACAGGTTCTCGTATTTTTGCCGCATTATCTCGCAAATTGGAAAGGACATTCAAATCACGCAACTCTTGCAGTACTACTGTATTAGTCAAATCACTCGATTTTTAACAAGATAATCTCCCATACATTCTAACAATACCTGCTGTTCACCAGGGCCTCTATTTTCAGATATGGAACTTTGCACATCCACTTCATCGCCATGATCAATATACGTCTAAGCCCACTGTTTCAGTTTGTCTTTCCGTCCCTTGCTAATCGTATTTCGAGTCAGTCTAACACTTCCTCTTTCAGGCCCCATTGATGCAGAACTGCCAGCTAAAGCATATAACTCATATTCTGAAGGAGGTGGAGGAAATTATGTCAAAGGCGCAGAGGGGACGGCTACTGCAGGAGGGATGTAATGGTGGGAATAGCAACAGGAGGAGGTACATAAGGAGGCGTTGCAACTGGGTCAGTGCTTGAATGTTCATTCCTTCGCTCATTTAATATCTTATTTACCAGTTCGTCTGATGTATGCAAATCTTGTGAAGGATATAATTTCTGTATGCCTAATTGGAAGGCCCTATCCATGTTCCTAATGGCTTCTGTATGCTTCTGCTGATCCTGCTCTAGCGCTTTCTCTGTATTTGATTTATGTCTACGTGCGTGTTTTTCTCTACTTTTCAGGCACAGATTTGCTTCCTTTCTCCAGTCTCTTACAATGTCGAACACTGCAGGGCTGGCCTTTTTTGTAGCAAAACTGATTCTAAATGTTCTATACGTGCTAGTTCAAAACTCCCACTATTCGGCCAATGAAGGTCTGATACACTTCTGGTCTGCCTATGCCAAACCGCATAAAACACTATTGCCCCTATTCCGTATTTAATGTACATATCATGTGCTGGTGTCCCCTCGGGTGGCGTGACCTGGCCAGTTTCCAAAGATTGTCTACCGCAATGCAATGAAAAAATCTCACTAGACAGGAAGACAATTTCCCAGGCATGGTTAACATTTACCCTTTTTGTACCGTGGGCGTTTGTACTTGCAAGTGCAACTCTCAACCAATATCAGGATGTTTAAGAATCAGGGCATGACTCACCTGATCAACCAATTCGTCTCTCAGGATGCCATTCACCCGTATAGAGGCGCAACCAAGAATCGGCACGACCACGTGTCTGGCTCAATTTGCCTCACTTCCAGGACCCTCGCCTTGATGCTCTCTGGCCGCTGCTCGTTGATCAGGGATCGGCTGTGTACAGATCTCCAGAGGAGTCTCTAATCACTTCTGCAGGGGCGTCCTGAACAACTTCTGATCCCGGTCCGACAGCTTCATCCTCGACCTCGTCACTGCCTTCAACGTATGCAATGGAGCATTACAGGGAGGCTCTCTATTCGGGCGCCATCTTTGTTAGACCATACATGGAAATAAGGCACAATAACCATATACCCAATGACACGTCAGTCGTGAGGTTCGATTTCCAAACAAGTCTGGTTTTATTCAAAGTATCTCAGTCGGCCGACTGGGACTCAAAGCCTCACGACGTGTGTTCCCAGACACCGTGAGATGCGAGAGAGAGAGCGAACAGCGCTCAAGCAGTCATATATATACATAATACATCATCCTTTGCTAATCCTATTCGTCCCGCCCTTATACATGTCATACAGGCTAGGGTTTGGTAATTGACAGTTAGGACACGTCTTCATTTAGTCTAAACATTAGTTATTCTAGAAAAGGCTGCAGAGACACTTTTCTGTTATGAGGAACATGGAGCACTGGCACAGGAAGGATATCTTGTTCTTAGCAGAGAAACATTCCAAACAACGTTATCTGTTCGCTGCGGCTCATGAGCTAAGGGTCAGACAGTTGTAAGGCAGAAAATACCATCCTTCGTGAAGGAGCACTGCTAGCTGCATATAATTCATGTTTAACTGCCTTAAGACAAACCGGCACCTGGGCATTGATTAGTTGAGGCTTCTGCACAGCTTCAAGGCCTTAGTGAGAGGGAAAACAATGTATTTCTGCATGGCTCTACATTCCTGCCTATGTTAGTATTTCAGAGTTCAAGCCGTGGCCTTGCACCGTGTGTGGATGTAAAGCATAGAATATATTTGCAGAGCGTTACAAAGAAAAGAAAATGGACAACATTTACAAAATGGACTCCCTATGGTCACTTTCAGGTTTCTTAGTTTGCGAAGTTTGTCACATGATGCGATTTCCTTCTGGCCAACATACTATTCGTACCATTCGGACTATGTGATTACTTTTTCGGTATAACAGCCTGGCCCCTCTTTCATGCCCCTTTCTTAGTTGTTTGGCTCCTCTTGTATAGTGCTGACTTATTTTTGGATTACCCTGACATTTGAGTGGAACTTTATGGACGTGTTTCTCTTTCTGGATTTTTTTCAGACTGGCTCCATTGCGAAGTTTCTCTGATAGCTGCGTCCTCGTGCCGTCCGGGGTCAGGTCCTACTAACTCCACTAATTATTTCCTTCTCCCATGCCGTGTGCTTCCTTTGGGATTACCTCCTTCTAGAAACCTGAGATTGTCTCTGCATTCTTCCCTGGCCCATTACGTACTCGCTGGCTAGGAACCCTTACCGGAATCCTTAGGTGAGTGCCCACGTGATCTTGTACAATTGATATTCAGGGTCCTTACCTACTGCTAACACAACCTGTCCCTTTTCAGATAAAGTATGGGTCGTCCAAAACCTGAGATTACCAGACGTACCCTGAGTGGATCCGGTGGTGGTCCATAATGCTTAGGTGGGGTCCCTCTTCCTGAGTTGCTTCAGATATTATAATGGTGTCCGTCTTCTTTCACAGCTTGGCGATATCTTGGTGGTCCTTATCGCCCTTCCATTTGAACCTAAGATTTCCCTCAGGAAAGTCTCCCTCGATTGACGAGACCCTTTATTGGGTTCTTTACTGATTCCCCCAAGACCCGCTGATGCTGACAGAGGTCTATGACCGAATCTTGAGGTACACCAGGAGAAAGAGGAAATACAGAAGAATGATGACCACCCCAGGAGACAGAAAAAGTGCGCTTAGAGAGGTAAGAGTGGAAACAGTCGAGAACAGAGTCACGAAAGACAAGATGAGATAGAGGTAAGAATGATTGACTGGTTGACTGCGTCAAAGGTGGCCGACAAGTCGAGAAGAACTAAGAGGGAAGGTATCTTAGAATAACGAGAAAACACGAGAGAATCAGAAACAGAAAGAAGGGCCAATTCAGTTGAATGGCGTTGATGAAACCTGGTTTGGAAAGGAGGAAGGAGAGAGTTCTCATTTCCAAAGCGAGATACAAGAGATACCTGTTAACTTGTAATTGCACGCAGAGGACCCCCAACATTAGTGTGTACATGCTGTCGGGTCGCCTGTGTGGAATTCTCAATTTTTACAAAATACAGTACTAGTAGCATTAGTGGTAGTAGTAGTTTGTCTTTTATAAAGCGCCTTTATCCCATTAGCATGGCCTCAATGTGCTTGTGGGGGAATGCCCTTGGGGGACCTAAGTCCAAGGTATGGGAACATTTTCAGAAGGGTTAGAATGCATGTATGTATTCGGGAAATTGGGTGGGATGGCTGTGCCCCAATATGCTACCCAAAAGGTCAGGCATGTGGTTGGGTGCTGAGAGGTGGTCAGGAGAGTGCGCAACTGCAAGAGACTTGTTATTTGTCCAGCTGAAATGAATGTTTGTCATGGGACATAGCTGCGCTCTGATGGCAGAGATGGTGTGCTTTGTGTTTTAGTCTGGATTATGGAGTTGAATACGTGCGGGTTGGCAGACGTGCCTCAGGCTAGCGTCTACTGAAGTGATGCATAACTACGTACCTTGACACTAAGTTGGGTCTTTGCTTTGGTGTAGCCGTGAATCAGGCTGCCTGGTCTACTTAGAAACGATGCTTTACCTTTCTGGAGAATTTACTGGGAAGATACAAACAGTGTCATGGCCTAGGTGTCATGAAGGTAAGCGTCAAGTGGGGAACGTTTGTCAGGTTGTTAAGGGGAAGAGGCTGTTTTTGAGGGACTTCCTGAAGGAGAGGTGGTCCTCTTTGCAGCAGATGCTGAGTGAAAGGGAGTTCCAGAGGGTGGGAGCTTGGACGGAGAAAGAGGATCCTCCAACTCTGGTGGAATTGAAAGAGGGATCACCGGAGGAGTGCAGAGCCAGATTCAAGGTTTCTGGTGGGTTGGTAGAGTGTAAGCTTGTGTTGGAGGAATTCAGGGCCTGTCCTGTGGAGGGTGCGGTGGGTAATGAACATTGCTTTGAAAGTCGCCCATTTAGAACCCTAAGGACAGGAGTGGAGTGGGAAATGGGCAGAATCGACGCTCTACTCTTTCCTTTTACACTCTGTTTTTATAAAAGATGTAAATGCCACGGGCAAATAACGCTTTCCATGTGGTATTTATAATGGATTCCTATAACATACCGCTACTTTCATGGGGCAGATTCCGAAGGAATGCACTCGTTTTACGCCTGCGTGTAAATCTCAAGCAGGTGTGTGTCATGTTTGGTGGGGCCTTGCTAGATAACTTACTGAGCATAGACATGGGAGAGACGACATTGCAATTATGTTCCCTGGTTCTGAGCATTTAAGGAGCAGGAGTAGGCACATGTACCCGGAGAGAGCTGACCAATGGGAACCTGCGAGCGGGGCCTTTAACTGATCTCCAGCTGATGAGATTACATTAAGCTTCCCAGAGATCCTCCCACAGCTTCTCAGAGAGGCTCTTGAGTGGCCCTCGGGGGTACCAATGGGAACCTGCGAGCGGGGCCTTTAACTGATCTCCAGCTGATGAGATTACATTAAGTTCCCCAGAGACCATCCCACAGCTTCTCAGAGACGCCCGTGAGTGGCCCCCGTGGGTACCAAAGGGAACCTGCGAGCGGGGCCTTTACATACATGCCAACATTCTGTGACCAAAAATCTGTAGGAATCTTAAAGTTTCAAAAATAGTCAGGCGAGGAGGTAATGATAGGAATAGGGCGTGTCAGCAGCCCATTGTCATTGAATGAGCCCGCCGCCGCGGGTGCATTCAATGACAATGAGGCGCCTGCCACGCCTTCTGCCATCACGCCAGCTCGGGGGAGCCCTTGAAAGACTCGCCGGAGTTGACGTGGTGGGGGGCTAATGGCGCCTTTTGTGAAAGGCACTCGCGGCGGAGGGGCGCCCTTAGCCCACCGCCGTGCGCGCCTTTTACATCAAAGGCCTGCATGCTGCGCCTTCTCCCGCTACGCCAGCTCGAGGAAGTCCTTGAAAGACTCCCCCGAGCTGGCGTGGTGGGGGGCTAATGGCGCCTTTGGCCAAAGGCACCCGCGGTGGAGGGGCGCTTTTAGCCCACCGCCGTGGGTGCCTTTGACATTAAAAGCCTGCATGCTGCGCCTTCTCCCGCTACGCCAGCTCGGGGAAGTCCTTGAAAGACTCCCCCGAGTTGGCGTGGTGGGGGGCTAATGGCGCATTTTGACAAAGGCACCCATGGCGGAGGGGCGCTTTTAGCCCACCGCCGTGGGTGCCTTTGACATTAACAGCCTGCATGCCATGCCTTCTCCCGCTACGCCAGCTCGGGGAAGTCCTTGAAAGACTCCCCCGAGTTGGCGTGGTGGGGGGCTAATGGCGCATTTTGCCAAAGGCACCCACGGCGGAGGGGCGCTTTTAGCCCACCGCCGTGGGTGCCTTTGACATTAACAGCCTGCATGCCGCGCCTTCTCCCGCTACGCCAGCTCAGGGAAGTCCTTAAAGACTCCCCTGAGCTGGCGTGGTGGGGGGCTAATGGCGCCTTTTGCCAAAGGCACCCGCGGCGGAGGGGCGCTTTTAGCCCACCGCCGTGGGTGCCTTTGACATTAACAGCCTGAATGCCGTGCCTTCTCCCGCTACGACAGCTCGGGGAAGTCCTTGAAAGACTCCCCGAGTTGGCGTGGTGGGGGGCTAATGGCGCCTTTTGCCAAAGGCACCCGCGGCGGAGGGGCGCTTTAGCCCACCGCCGTGGGTGCCTTTGACATTAAAAGCCTGCCTGCCGCGCATTCTCCCGGTACGCCAGCTCGGGGGAGCCCTTGAAAGACTCCCCCGAGCTGGCGTGGGCAAAAATTTTTTTTTTTTACAACAAAAATCAGTATTTGGTGTCAAAAAATCGGTAGGCAGTAGGACTGCTTAAAAAGCGGTATCCTACCGCCTAAATCGGTAGGGTTGGCAATTATGCCTTTAACTGATCTCCAGCTGATGAGATTACATTAAGTTCCCCAGAGATACTCCCACAGCTTCTCAGAGAGGCTTGTGAGTGGCCCCCAGGGGTACCAATGGGAACCTGCGAGCGGGGCCTTTAACTGATCTCCAGCTGATGAGATTACATCAGGTTCCCTAGAGATCCTGGCACAGCTTCTCAGAGAGGCTCGTGAGTGGCCCCCGGGGGTATCAATGCGAACATGCGAGCGGGGCCTTTAACTGATCTCCAGCTGATGAGATTGCATTAAGTTCCCCAGAGATCCTCCCACATCTTCTCAGAGAGGCTCGTGAGTGGCCCCCAAGGGTCAGGGGGAGCCTCTATGAGCATGTGAAATAGAGATTTTGGAGCTTTGATACTGACACGGTCTCTGGAGAATGACCCCTAATGATCACACACAGCACACTCATACCTAAAATGCCCCCTAATGATCACACACAGCACACTTGTACCTAAAATGCCCCTTAATGATCACACTCACACAAACAGGCCCGTTTCTTGGCCTCTGACCACTTTCGCACCACTTGGGGTGGGGGGCATAAGCACAACAATTAAAACACTTCAGGTCCCCCTGCAGCTAAGACCAGCCCCTCCCATCAAAATGCAGGCAGGAAACTGCTAGTGGTGGGCCATTAGTCACTGAATGTTTTCATGCTGGCATTGTGATGGGAGGGGAGGTGGTCTGGGGAGTGAGCGTGCATTGTAGGCAGCCATCTCCCAAAATAATAGCTTAAAGCAGCGCTATTTCTTTCATGCTGCTTCTTTTCCAAACTATATATCAATTCCACTTAAAACCACTTCCATGGCACTGGTGAGTTACTTCATTATGCTGATAATAGTTTTGACCAGTGTTGCTGAGTAAATATTCTTTGAGCCACGACCCGATTTAGTTATTTATGTATGCAATGTTTGTCGGGTACATTGACACGGATAATTTATTTATTTATGCAATGTATCCGACAAACATTGCATGAATAAATAAATATACAGGTACCCGACAAACATTGCATGAATAAATAAATAATCTGGGTCCATGTATCCTTATAACAAGTCAACAGTCAGACTTTACTGTATCAAAGGATACACTTATTCCCATTCAAAGAATTGGAAAGTGATTGTTTATTGGGTTCAGGTGTCTCCTTGTCATTGCCCTTTTGGCTTAGGTTGCCTCCTTCAGCATCTTGTTATCTGCAGCCTAAGTGGGACTGGGGCATACAATTGGGCACCAATGAAAATGTGGGACACCGTTCAAATGGCGTTTCATTCCTTGTGTGAGGGACTGTTTGACTTTGGGTAGGAGTCCCTTAACGGTGTAGTTTGGGAGTTATGCGCGGGGTGCAGTGGTGTTGGTGCACGGGGTGCAGTGAGGTTAGCGTGCGGGATGCAGTGGGCGTGGCACGCGGGGTGCAGTGGGAGTGGTGCATGGGGTGCGGTGGGGTGGGCGCGCGGAGTGCAGTGGGAGTGGCACACGGGATGCGGTGGGAGTGGCGCACAGGGTGCAGTGGGAGTGGCGCACAGGATGCAGTGGGAGTGGCGCGCGGGGTGCGGTGGGAGTGGCGCACGGGATGGTGTTTGGGGGGGCGCATTCCTAGTGTTTCGCCATGGGCACCAAATGGATTACAAACTGCCCTGCACACAACACACGTATACCTAAAGTGCTTCTATCATTAAAATCCATGAAGTGCAATCCTGCTATTCAGTACAAAGAGCAATTTGTCAAATTCACATTAAAATGTCACCCTGAACTTATTAATGATATGATATTATATGGCATTTATAACACGCCTATAAACAAGTGTTTCAAGGCGCGACGAGGCAGCAAGGGAGGGGGAACAGAGGGAAGACAGACAACGATCTGAATGACACCTGGCCTTACTAGGCCAGGTGTCATTCAGATCGTGCAAGTGCAAGGGAGGGAGGGGGGAAAGGAAAGTGCGGGGCGCGGGGGAGTGCAGTACATGGGATAATACAATAACAAGATAAATAAAAGAACGGCCAGCTGGTAGCAAGTGCAGCGTGAGTGCAGACATAAGTGCTGGTGGAGGGACTGTAGGGATACAGAAAACAGTCCCCAAGTTCAGAGGTTGCCAGGGAGGGCTAGGGGCCCAAGGTCAGATGGGTGGCCAGGTAACCAGTGCAGTATCAGTATCAGTCAGGACGTCAGCAGGGGAGAGGGAAAGAGGGGGAGAGAAGGCAGAAGCAAAGAGGAAGGTTTTAAGGTGCTTCCGGAACCGAAGATGGTTCTCCTCAAGTTTCAGGAAGGCTGGGAGGCTGTTCCAGAGGGAGGCCCCAGCAGAAGAGGGTGATCTACCACCAACTTGTTGCTGGGGGAAACGACTGACCCTGAGGGAGTTGGAGGCAGATGAACGGAGAGCTTGAGAGGGAAGATATTTAGGAAGACAGAGTTTAAGGTACTGAGGCCCCAGGCCCCAGAAGGCCTTGTGGACGATGCAGAGGGTTTTGAACGTAATCCTCGCAGCCACTGGGAGCCAGTGCAGGGATTTCAGTCCTGGAGAGATACGATCCATGGGCTTGAGGCCAAGGACAAGTCTTGCTGTCCTGTTCTGGATGAGTTGCAGAGGGTGTAGAGTAGAAGCAGGAAGATTTAGAAAGAGGCTGTTGCAATAGTCCAGCCTAGAGAGAACCAGAGCTCTGGAAACAGTTCTTCTTAGAGACATCAGAGATGTGAGGAGAGAAAGAGAGTATGGAGTCAAAGATGACCCCGCGGTTTTTGGCCTTGCAGGTGGGACCAGAAAGAGGGCTAAGAGAGGCCGGCCAGAGAGCAACAGGAAAGGAGGGAGTGGGTATGCCGATGAGGAAAATCTCAGTCTTACTGGCATTAAGGCAGTGGTCATTGGCGGCACACCTCTCCTGGATAGCAGACAGACAGTCAGAGATGAGGGACGGAGAAGAGGTGGCCGAAGGTAGCCTGAAAATGAGCTGAATGTCATCTGCATAGCACTGAAAGTTGGGGCAGAGAGCAGCGATGCGGTGGGCAAGGAGTGCCAGGTATTGGGTGAACAGCCAGGAAGAGAGGTTAGATCCCTGGGGGGCACCACAGGTAGATAAAAAGATAGCAGAGAGGAAGGACCCAAGTTGGACCTGGGAGGGTCGGTCAGAGAGGAAGGAAGTCAGCCACGCCAGGGCCTGACCAGTGATGCCTAGGTTATCACAGAGACAATTAGGCAGGATGATATGGTTGACAGTGCCAAAGGCTGAAGAGAGATCAAGCAAGATGTGGACACAGGGGGTGTTACAGTCAAGGTTGGAGAGCAGGTCTTCATGGATGTTCAGAAGAGCAGTTTCCGTGCTTCTGGCAGCTCTGAAGCCAGACTGATGGTCATGAAGACAACCAACATATTCTGTGTGGAGATTAAGCTGGGAGATGGCCAGTTTCTCCAGGAGCTTGCCCAGGAAGGGAGTGATGGAGATTGGGCGATAGTTAGCCGGGCAGGAGGGATCGGCAGAGGGTTTCTTAAAAAGAGGGTGCACAAGGGAGTGCTTCAGGGGGGATGGGAAGACTCCAGTGGTGAAGGAGTGGTTGCAGAAGTCCGCCGTGGCAGGAGCCAGGTTGTCAATGTGGTCCTTGATGGTTTTGGAGGAACAGGGGTCAACATGTTTTTACAAGACTTTCATAGATCGGACTTGTCTAGAAACCTTGTCAGCAGAGAACAGGGGAAAGGCAGAGAAGGAGGGAGGAGAGGTTGCTGCAAAAGGGCCAGAGAATGAGCTGGGAGTATAGGGAGGGGAGAGGAGGAGAGTGAGGACAGGATGTCCTGAGTTTTGGAGATGAAGGGAGAAGCCAGTGCCGTGCCGAGGGCCTGGGAAGGGATGGGAGAGGTAGAAACTGCAGCAGGATTAGCCAGTACCTTTCAGATTTTAAAGAGTTCGGCCGAGTTGTAGGATGTCGCCGTGACGCGGGCTTGGATATGAGCTCTCTTCTTGGTGAGGACAGAGAGCCGGTATTGCCTTTGGAGCAGGCGGCAGGCCAGTTTGTCAGAGGATGTACGAGAAGCACGCCATTTCCTCTCGACCACCCTGCACTTGCGTTTAAGGGTGACGAGGTCTGAGTCATACCAGGAGTTGCACTTGGCTTTGGGCTTCAGGCGGATCCTCATGACAGGAGCAAGGATATCAAAGGTTTCAGATATAGCAGAGTGGAGCGTGGAGAGGGATGTGTCAGGGTGAGAGTCAGCCGGAAGGGGATAGGAGGGTGAGAAAGCGGCAGCGAAAGCCTCAACTGACACACGCTTCATGGGTCGGATGACCGAGAAGGTGGGTGGGAGTGATGGAAGTGGCTTGGCCTGAGGCAGCCTTCTCAACTCACACACTTTTGGCAGGTGTCACCAGGCTTGTAAACAGCTGACTCACCCGCCAAGCCTCCAGCACTCCCATTCGTTTCAATGGGCCTCTCTCCCGCCAAAACTAAAATCGGGTGTTTTCAGCTACCTTTATGACACAAAAGGTTGAGAGCTATGCCTGAGGCGTAGAGAGGGTGAGCTGGAAGGAATGAGGTGTGCTTTTAGAACAATTCGCCCCCGCCACGCTGATGTATTGCGAATGTGGAGTGTAGAAAAGAGATGAGTTTATGTGCAGAGCATCCCTATGACAATTTACTAACTGAGCAGAAATAAAATATTGTTGACCATTGGCTCAGAAAGATTTTCGAGTGGCTTTGTTTGGTATTCATGTGTATTCATTCATCCAGGGGTATCCCACCCGAGTTGTCTTCCCTGGGGTCTCAGTGTGGTTGTGCAGTCATTTGTAGGATTTAACACTTCTTCTTTGCTTCTATCCTTGCCATGGAGACGGGACATGCAGTAGTACTGCAGAAGTACGTGTCACATGCCATGTCGAGCTCCTACCCTAGTGCATCTCTGCGCATGTCTGGGTTATTAGTGTACCTGGTTCTGCGCAGCCGCAGTGCGGTGCTGGGGGGGGGAGCGGGCAGGTGGGCCACCATAGCGGATATCGGGGAGAGATCACAGGAGAGAAATCCTTCCTGGAACACAAGAGAGAAATCCCCTCCATCCAGGATATAGGAGAAAACTCCATCCAGGAACTCAGGAGGGGAATCCCCTCCATCCAGGATCACGGGAGGGAAATCCATCCAGGAACTCTGGAGGGAAATCCCCTCCATCCAGGATCACGGGAGGGAAATCCATCCAGGATATAGGAGAAAACTCCATCCAGGAACTCAGGAGGGGAATCCCCTCCATCCAGGATCACGGGAGGGAAATCCATCCAGGAACTCTGGAGGGAAATCCCCTCCATCCAGGATCACGGGAGGGAAATCCATCCAGGAACTCAGGAGGGAAATCCCCTCCATCCAGGATCACGGGAGGGAAATCCATCCAGGATATAGGAGAAAACTCCATCCAGGAACTCAGGAGGGGAATCCCCTCCATCCAGGATCACGGGAGGGAAATCCATCCAGGAACTCTGGAGGGAAATCCCCTCCATCCAGGATCACGGGAGGGAAATCCATCCAGGAACTCAGGAGGGAAATCCCCTCCATCCAGGATCACGGGAGGGAAATCCATCCAGGATATAGGAGAAAACTCCATCCAGGAACTCAGGAGGGGAATCCCCTCCATCCAGGATCACGGGAGGGAAATCCATCCAGGAACTCTGGAGGGAAATCCCCTCCATCCAGGATCACGGGAGGGAAATCCATCCAGGAACTCAGGAGGGGAATCCCCTCCATCCAGGATCACGGGAGGGAAATCCATCCAGGAACTCTGGAGGGAAATCCCCTCCATCCAGGATCACGGGAGGGAAATCCCCTCCATCCAGGATCACAGGAGGGAAATCCCCTCCATCCAGGATCAGGGGAGGGACATCCATCCAGGATCACAGAGGAAACTCCATCCAGGAACTCAGGAGGGGAATCCCCTCCAGCCAGGATCACGGGAGGGAAATCCCCTCCATCCAGGATCACGGGAGGGAAATCCATCCAGGAACTCTGGAGGGAAATCCCCTCCATCCAGGATCACAGGAGGGAAATCTCCTCCATCCAGGATCACGGGAGGGAAATCCATCCAGGATCACAGAGGAAACTCCATCCAGGCACTCAGGAGGGGAATCCCCTCCACCCAGGATCACAGGAGGGAAATCCCCTCCATCCAGGATCACGGGAGGGAAATCCCCTCCATGATCACAGGAGAAAACTCCATCCAGGAACTCAGGAGGGGAATCCCCTCCATCCAGGATCACAGGAGGGAAATCCCCTCCATCCAGGACCACGGGAGGGAAATCCATCCAGGATCACAGGAGAAAACTCCATCCAGGATCTCAGGAGGGAAATCCATCCAGGATCTCAGGAGGGATATCCCCTGGCCTCCATCCAGGATCACAGGAGAAAACTCCACCCAGGATCTCAGGAGGGAAATCCCCTCCATCCAGGATCACAGGAGAAAACTCCATCCAGGAACTCAGGAGCGGAATCCCCTCCATCCTCACAGGTGGGAGATCCATCCAGGATCACAGGTGGGAAATCCCCTCCATCCAGGATCACAGGAGTGAAATCCATCCAGGATCGCAGGAGAGATGCCCGGACAGGAGTCACAAGAGGTGAGCTGTGTCTGTTGTTGTTTTCTTGTGGCCAGGAGTCATTGCTGGACAAAGGCCATCACACCCACCTTCATCCGGACCTGGTCTTTTCCCCAACAACGCATTGGATTCTGGGAGCTGGAGTTTCACTTGTTCCATTACCTTTGAAACTATACGGCCCACCATTCCTAGCATGCAATGTGCTGTTGAGTAAAGGTGACTATTAAGGCACGGGGCCAGTTGCCAGCCATGCAGCCCTTTGGTTGGTATTTTGCATTTATTAAGGGGAAAGCTGAGGGCTTCTCTCAACAACACCTTGCAGGGCGCTTTACAAGGGCAGGTGGTGAATAGTAAGCAGGAAATGATGGCAGTGGGGCGGGAAGGAGGGTGTGGGGGGGGTGAACACTTATTTACACTCGGGGGCAATGGAGGGCGAGGTTGGGGGATGAGGGAGGGATAATACCGTGTTGCAGAGCTGCCAAGTCTCTCGCATCTCCCAGGAGTCTCCAGCAGCACAGGACATCTCTGAGCTCCTATCAGTGACTTTATTCCTAACGTGGAGTTGGCTGCAGGGATGTTCCTGGCACCCCCTCCCTCAGCCACCCTGTGAAGCAGCAGTGAGGGGAGGGGTGTTGCCAGCACTGCACCGGGCATGTTTCCCAGTGCCAGCTGTGGCCCCTCTGTATGATGTCATCGCCTTTACCATAATTGTAGCAAAATTATACACCTGTGAGTGACCTCACCCTTCCCTGAAATGTCATCCTAATACCCTCACTTTCCCTGCAGCATTTGACCTCCTTCTCCCTTAAGCTTGTGCCCCTCCCACTCCTTCTGCCCCTTCCCGGCAGGACGGGGGAGAGAGAGAGAGAGAGATAGGTGGTGGGTGGGGGGGGGGGTGTACGTGTGTGTGTCTCACAGTCACAGTCACAGCAGGGGGCAGGGCTTTGTTACTAGAAGTAACACTAAAATGAGGGTCGGTCATTCCAAACGAGAACCACTACAGATGTCCATGGGACTGTGAAGGATTAGTCGTAAAGCACAGCTCTCGAGTTTCCCCGCCACATGAGAGTAGACGAGGAAGTGCTGTTGTAGGCTTTGCATTCTGGGATTTGTAGTACCAGAATGCAAGGATTAAAGCAGGACTGGATGAGCTCCCTAAGCACGTGACGGCGAAGCTTTAGAGCTCTGGGTGCACATTCCATTCCTTTTATTCACTGTGATTAGGTCCATCAAGCATCACACATTATTTAAATGACAAATTAGCAACTGAAATAGATGATTTAACATTATACATGTATAACAATAATTAAGAATCTAACTTAACTTCTTAATTTGATCCCATCATTTACAAACCGTAAGGAAGCGGATTCCGAAAGACGATCGTCCACATCAAGAGCTAACATGTTACACGTGTGCACAGGGCCATATATGTTAAGTACACACCTGCATTAAAAGCTGAGTGTCGCCCCCACACATCAGTGGCATATCTACACCTTCCACCCTCCCCGGGTAAATTCCTTCTGGGACCCCCCCACCATCAAGGAGGACAATACATCAAAACTCAGCATCATTTAAACATGTTTTATTTTATTCATAGTTTATTGTACTTAACATACCGCTTAAATATTACGTATTAGACCAAGTATGTTTACCTTTTAAACAAGAAGAAAAAAAAAGATGTAACAAGCATGTAGAAAATGATCCTGAGTCATGAGTACAGAGCATGTACATCTGGAAAATGAGGACCTTATATACAATGTCTAAAATAAATCACTTGCTTACAGTGCAACATGGGACACATTACCACAAGAGGCTTACTAACACCATTGCACAAGCTACACTTCACCAGTTCCTTCGGTAGCATTCTCTGTCTGACTAAAACTCCAATGTCTGTTAGTAACCAGGAGTAAGAGGAGCGAGGGAAATGAGCTCCGCATGAGGCCTCAAGGTCTTCATAAGCAGACCCGGAAGGTCCCGCTTGCACACCATGACATCATTCCCTCTGACTGAGGCTTGAGTTGCCCAACATCAACTGACTGGCAATTGTTGAGGTGAATAGACGCTTTCTGGGACTCAAGGTGTTCATAAGCAAAGCCGGGAGGACCCGCTTGCACAGCATTTCCAGTATTCCCTCTTATTGAGGCTTGAGTTGCCCAACATCAATTGACTGGGACTTGTTGACCTGGATAGACGTCTTCTGGGACTTAAGGTGTTCATACGCAAAGCCGGGAGGTCCCGCGGGCACAGCATTTTCAATATTGCCTCTTACTGAGGCTTGAGTTGCCCCTCATCAATTGACTGGCAATTGTTGAGGTGAATAGACGCTTTCTGGGACTCAAGGTGTTCATAAGCAAAGCCGGGAGGTCCCGCTTGCATAGCATTTCCAGTATTCCCTCTTACTGAGGCTTGAGTTGCCCCTCATCAATTGACTGGCAATTGTTGAGGTGAATAGACGCTTTCTGGGACTCAAGGTGTTCATACGCAAAGCCGGGAGGTCCCGCGTGCATAGAATGTCCAGTATTCCCCCTTGTTGAGGCTTGAGTTGCCCAACATCAATTGACATCAGCTGTTATTTATAATCGTTGCACTCATGGGTGCTGTATTCAAGGGTGCCCGGCGCCTGTGGCCTCAAGTGCAGGGCAATCGTGACACACCCATATAGTGCACAGGGGTTGGAATGGTGGTGATGGGGGAGCCCATTTGACCCTTCCTCCCATACATAAGGACAGATACAGTGTTCATTTCTGATGTTAGGAGGCAAAGAGTTCCAGAGAGTGGGCACTGTGACACACAAGCACACCCCTCCAGCTCTTTTGCTTTTGCATCTCTGGGTGATATGGGATTAGGGTCAGGCTTTCCGACGATTGTAGACACCACACATGGGGCTTCATTGCACCACTGTTGTGGAGATAAAGTGGGGCCTCGTTGTACATGCAGTGTTGTGCAAGAGTCTGAATTTCGAAGTCCTTGCGGGCCTTAGCAAGGTGCCAGTGGACATCTCGTCTGGTTGCTGAGATATGATCTGTCCAGCGTAGGCGCAAGGCTGCACAAAGGGCTTTCTTTTCAAGGAGCTGAAGTTTAGCGAGGGTTTTTGCAGCGGTACCCATGAGACGTGCGTTGCAAAAGTCCAGTTTACTGTTGATGATGGCCCTCGTTAGTGTCGGGCAGTTGTCAGGGTGAGGAATTGTCTGCCTAGTGTGAGGAACTCATGGTGGCAACAGTAAAGACATACACAAGTGATCATAGTTCAAGCGTGTTTATTAAACTGTATATGCAGGTTGGAAAAATGCCATCAAATAATAATAAGGCAGTCCTAGTGGTGTCATGTCAAATAAAAGGGCCTATACTAAGAAAAACCTATTGCCAATCCTTACGCTAAATACAAAAAGAGTGTGGGATAGGGTTCATCAGAAGAAAGAAAGAAGTGTTCACAAATGATAAGTCAGGATTCGGTATCCGGGAGTTTCCTTTCCCCACGTTTTAAGCACTGGACAAGGCAGTACTCCTTAGCACAGCACACACTCAAGCTTTCCCAGCACAAGACGACAGTTCAGTTTTCAGCTATCAGGAGTTTCGGTGGTTAAGTCTCTTTTCAATAAAAAGTTTCTTGCCTCCGAGGACCTGATGTGTTAAAAAATAACAAACAAAATGTACCTTTCCAATGGTACGTTGGGTGATGACTTTTCACCCCTGGATCGCTCCCTTCTGGGCTCAGACCCCTCTCGAATATCAGCCTCCCTCTGTCGCGTTCACTACAGCTTTTTCTTCAAAAAAATTCTCCTATGGCATTCAGGAGTCTAAATGTCTTTTTAAACATTTCACTGTGGACATCCCTCTGTCGGGTTCACTCTTGTCAACACACTGTTCCTTGGGACTTCAGGCTTTGCCCAGTTCCATTGGCTTCCCATCGTTGGGTTCACACTTGCCAATCACAGTCTTTCTCTTGAACTCACTATGTGTGATTCATCTCCCTTTAAAGACTTTCGGCTGTAATGGGGGATTTTGCTAGATCCTTGTATGACCACTTTAACCTTTTCCTTGTGGCTCTCTTAGGGCCTTCTGGTATTGGTAGTTTCAACAAATGCGGGATCAACCAGGGTCTCTTGAGTGATCACCCACGTGGTACCGGAGCCCTCTGTAGTTGGTTTTCCTTTAATGTTAACACTTCTTTGACTTTCCTTACTTTGCCATTTTGCTTCTTTCATTCAACACAGTTCGGTTTCTTATCGGCTCTCCCCTCGACTCACCGGCTATGATGAACAGCTTTGCTTTTCTTGCATCTGGAGTCAAGGATGGTAACACGGTAGAAGGCGTCTCTCTCTGTCCTGCATATCAGCGTAGGCATGTCTTGTGTACCCTTGACATCTGCTGCAACACATGTTGGCTATTGTTCGTGGTCTTACGATTCCTTCCACAGAGGCTTTGCGGGTCAATGTCCGAAAGGGCAAAGTCACTTCCCTCCTTGTCACCCTTTCTATTCTCGCCGCCTTGCTCCTCCTCTTGAACTGCCGTGCATGGATAGCTGTCTTGTTGCTCGGTCTGCCTTGCTTGTATGGTGCTCTCGTGCTCCACCTTTTATCCCTGTGGGGAAGGGAAAGGGCCGTTAGGTGTGTGTGGTTCTGTTCAATTGCCTGACTCTGCCTGACCCTTGTGTTGGGACATGTCAGGTAACATGGCTCTAGTGTTAGTCCATTGTCTTTCGTGGTTTGCAAAAGTCTTTGTGTCGGAAAAGGGGCAGGGGGGTAGATTGTCTAAGTATCCTGCGTGGTAGGCTGGGGAAAAGGTGTTATAAGAATGGGGATACTGCATCTCACCCATCGGTGTCCCGCTTCCACTCCCCGAGTGTGATGCTGGAAATGCATTGGAGGGACAGGGCCTCCATGTCCTTGTCCTGTACCCTTATCATGTGTGTTCTGTGTTGTTTGCTTCACATGAGTCCATGTGGGACTCCTGGCAGTGCAGTTCTTCCACTTTTTGGTTATGGTGAACAGAGACCCTTGGGATACCCTAATGGCACCCATGGGTGGAGGTACAACCCTGTACCCCTAGTGTATGTTGTTGGGCACCTGTGTGTGGCCCACAGAGCTGGGTATGGACTGGTGGCAGCTTCATGCTGAATTTGACAGGTGCTCTGAGTTTCTTCCATTTTGGGATACCCACGCCCTGCCATAGGAATCAGTGGACTCCTCATTGGAGACAAGATGGCCCCTGTGGCCTCTTGGTTTCTATTACCTGTTACCTTGTTTTCCCATGTCCTGGGAAGCCCAGACTATGTCCCTTCCCCTGACTGGTTGTTGGGTGGATGAACCATATATGGTATTGTGGGGAAGTCCAGGTCAGACTGACTGGAGCCTTCCTCGTGACTGTATGCTGTGGGTACACCCTTAGGGTTGGACCTGTGTGACTGGAGTGTGTGACAAATATGCATTCTATGTTATGGGTGTATGGTATCTGTTGGTGTGTGACACAAAGAATGAGACAGCCCTGCCTAAAACTGACATGAATGCAGTCTGGTACACTGAAAGGCTGGGTGCTTGCCCCAATCCACATTCCTTGTTATGGCTGTCTGGCTGGAAGTGAATAGCCTGAATGCACTGTGATCCTGATTGGCTGCTTGCCTGCATGAATGCCCTTCTGACTGATTGGCTGATTGAGCTTGGCTACGCAGTGTGAATGAGGGACAGATGTGTATGATATGATATTTTGATATGATACTTTATTTATATAGCGCCTATACACAAGTGTTTCAAAGCACTTCAAGGCGGGGGAGGTAGCAAGGGTAAAATACAATAGCATTCTTACATGGCCTTGAGATATTAAGAATGGGCAAATACACTATCGTACTAGGCCTGATGACATTTCTGATAGTGCAAGAGCATTGTCAATAAATGAGGGATGGATTGGGGGTGGGGTGGGGTTGAGGAACAAACAATGAATTATCATACTAGTCCTGGCAAAAATTTTGATAGTGTAAGAGCATTGAGTATGGTGAGGCGAGGAGGGAGAAGAAGAGAAGGTAAAGGCAGGGACAGAAAAAGAGGTAGCGATAGACTGAGAATCGGAATGAGTATTGTGAGCAGAGGTAATGCCGATGAAATTCAAGTCTCCAGAAGCAAACGTACAAATGGAAGGTGTTGCAGCGATGTGTGAACATACCATGATTCAAATGTTCATTATTGCATTAAACATCCCAACAAATGATGATGATACCTCCATAAGGTGGTGGTCTGTTTTCGTACATCGGAGGCAAGGCAGTTTGTGGAAGCATTGGGGTCAATTGCTGCATGAGCAGGAAGAAGACGGCGAAAGTTCAGAGTGTTCACAACTCTGCTGCAATTGATAGTGGCTTTGTATAATCAGTGTGTTCAGAACATGAGTCATTTTCCAAAGCCTCAATGGGCACAAGGGGGGGTGTAGACGGGTTCCCCCAGATCCGGCCAGGTAATGAACAGGGGAACAGACAGGGCCTTTTGGGACCTCTCACTTCCCAATTTGTTCAGAAGCTGAAGTTGAAACTTGAAACTGCTTATCCTTGAAGCCCGCTGGAAGAAGAAATGCTGCTGCTTTCCTTCGACGAAATCTGAAAACTGTCGAGTCTATCGAGGACTGATTCGAGAGAGGACCTGGCTAGGAGACCTCGCCCCGAGCTACGAGGGATCATCATGCAGAAGCTGATCTTCATCAACGCACCCTGGAAGCCAGTCCCGAGAGGCTGTCGACCGGAGACAGGGTCTGCCGAGAAATCTTGAAGTAAAGCACCTGGACATCAAGGCCATCGAAGTCCATTGCCGTTGAACAGGGTTTGGTGTATTTCCATAATTTCTGGAAGCCTGTTCAGTCGTGTTGCCCAGAAGCAGGGACATCTCAACGCTGTGCTGCTTGATGACCGGAGCCGCAACGTTCCACCTTTGCCTAAGAAAATTGAAAGAAGGGCTCCCTTGCCATCACTGTCGACCGCTTTATCCCGCCGGAGAAAGTCTAGGTCGTCGAAGACCAAAGAGAATCCGGCGGTGGGTTTCCCGCCACCCAAAGTCCACAAAAACGCTGACAAGTGCAGATCCAAAATCCGATCGTCGACACTGACACCAGACGCCTGCTACCGGGCCTACGTTCTTTACTGAGTCTTCTTTGTGGCGCCAAGCTCTTTTCATCAAGGAATCACGACGCCAGGGTTCTCATTCTTCGAGGACTCTCAACGCCCTGTGGCTCCTGCTTTAAAGGGAGTCCAACCTTGAGGGATCCCTCGATGAACCATCAAAGAACTTCTGCCAACTCAGGTACATTGGGGTAGTCGAACATATTTGACCAGGAATCAAGACTATTTTAACATTTATGGACTGGGCTTGTTAATACACTTGATTACAGGTTGCCCAGGTAGCTAAAGTACCATTCTGCCATTGTTTAAACTAACTTGTCTTCCTTCCTATGTTGATCCACATTACTGTTTGATTTGTATGCCATTAGAACTGTCAGCAGATGCATTTTAAAGGAGTCAATAGCTTAGGTTGGTACCACGTTGTAAATATTTGCTATATTAGATTTGCCAAAGTACAAAGTGTGTTATTAATTGTGTACATATTGAACCTTATTTCTATATAAAGAACTGTGTTAGCACATAACATAGTGTGTGGTCATTCCTTTGTGGGGGGGGGGCTATACTTAAGAACCAGCCTGCATCACCTCCTGAGAGCTTGTCTTGGTTGCTTGCCTATTGCTACAACATAGAGAACCTTGACTGGGGTGCTCTGTGCTTCTGCCTTGCCATATAGAGAGAAGGAGTACAGATACCCCCCTCCAGTCTTTACACTGGTGGCAGCGGTGGGATGCTAATGGTTTTAGGAATCGATGTGTAACCTTGCCACCTACAAAATATCCACACTTTGTTGATTTAAGGTTTAGTTGTGTACTATGATAACTAGATTACAAGCAATGGAATCTATTGCAAATGGTAAATTAACCCGGATGAGCTTAGAGGCTCACCAGAGTGCTTGTGAAGCCAGGTAGTTAGACTTTGAGGATAAGTCTAGGGTTCAGCTGATAGCTGCCCTGGTGGACTACCAGACTGATTGTGATGCTCTTGGTGAGGGAGTGTGGGGGGCATGAAACCACTGAGGGCCCTACCCCTGGGGTTCTTACTGAATCTGTTTCTGGGATGGCCACCTCTCCTGTTCCGTCTATTCCAAAACCCAGCATGGTTTCTTCAGGGAATGTCTTGGAACTTTAATTGTTATGGATGCTTTGAATATAAAAAGTTGGAAACTGAAGCTGAACTAAAGAAAGAGGAATTGGCACGGCAAGTGATACTCAAAGATAGGGATCTTGAACTTAAACCAAGGACACTGAATGTCAGAGAATCCAGCTAGAGAAAGCTAGAGTGGAGACTTCAGCTAAACCAGTTTAGAGTGTCAGGTCCCCTGTCACCAAGTTTATGAAAGATTTGGTTGGTGTGTATTTGGAGGGTTCTGATATCCTCCAAAGGATTGAAGCATTTGAAATGGCCTGGGGAATCCATGATGTTGATATAAGAGATTGGGCAAAGTGTTAAGCAGAGTGCCTCAGACTGGATATGACTGTATTCTGAAACTGAGTGTGGAAGAAAGGAGTCAGTATGAGTGCATGAAAGCTGCTTTGATTGCCAAGTTTGGCAACACACCTACTCAATACCTTAAAAGGTGCAGGGAATATAAAAAGAGAGATAATGGCCCTCATTACGACCCTGGCGTTAACCAATGGCGCTATTAGCACCATGGTTAACGCCAGTAATTTACCGGATCTGCCATGATGACATGGGGAATTACCACCCCATTCCAAGGTTGGCGGGTGGTAATTCCCCATTTACCATTGGCCCTTCCCAAAATGCGGTACCTTAATCACCTTCAAGGTCCCTTTGCGGGTACCAGCCGTTAAGGTCGGGACCCGCAAAGGGACCTCATAATCAGGCGTTAAGGGATTACCGGTACCCTTACCGGTACCGGTAATCCCTTAACGCCAGGGTCGTAATGAGGGCCAATGTGTCTTGGGTTGACTGGGTGAGTGCTGTGCATATGAACATGATGCGGTGGATTGATGGATACAAGGTGAAAACATTTGAATTGGCCCACCTTCTGTTTTTTTAGCATTTTTCCGAAGCCTGTTTACAAGAGTTTCGTCAGTGGGCCTCATTACATGGATGGCGGTAAGGGATTACTGGCACCGGTAAGGGCACCGGTGCCGGTAATCCCATACCACCATACTACGAGGTCCCTCAGCGGATCCCGTCCTTAACGTGTGGTCAGACCACACGTTAAGGACGGGACCTGCTGTGGGACTTCAGAGCAAATAACCCTACCGCTAATAGCTGTGCCGTTATTTGCTCCTTCCCCATTCCCATTGAGCCCTATGGGGGCTCGAATGGGAATGGGGAATGGTTCCCGGAATGGGGATTTACCGGTCCCGCAAAGGTTGGAATAGACCGGTAAGTCCCTACTCCGGGAGCGCGGACTCTGACGGCGGTAGGGGGTAGCCATGGTGCTAATTGCGCCATGGCTACCGCCTACCATGTAATGAGGCTCAGTATGTTGCTGACCAGAACATTTTAGATCCCTTTAAGCTGGCCAGGTTGGCTGACAATTGGGTCTCCCACCGGGTTTCCCTTAAGGAACCCAGTGGGAAGGACAAGGGCAAAGAGAAAGAGGCCTCTCGGAAATCTGGGGAGTCCCCCAGGCATCCACAGTCAAGTAAACCTAAACCTTCCTCTCCTAAGAACCACAAATCTAGTGCTGATAAGTCTTATGGGGGTGGGAGTAAGAGTAGCAGTTCCCCTGCTGCAAATCAGGCTCCCAGGGGATCCAGTACTGTACCTCGCACTCCTGGCACTTGTTGGGACTGTGGGGCTCTGGACCACAAGAAGGGTGACTCCAAGTGTAAAGGTAAGGCACTTGGAGTCCAGGCTGTCAGCCTGACCTACCCTTGCCTCATGCCTGAAGTGGAGGCCACTGTCCTCCCCTCCTCTACAGGAATCACATTTGGTGCTCCTGCAGAGATTTCCCTAGTGGCCCTTGGGGCCTCGGACCAGTGCCAGAAGGACTGGCTACTATCCCACAAAACACCCGCAGAATTTTGAGGAGTGTCCTCCTGAATGTCCAGCCTTCTACTGGTTTGAGAGACACTGGGGCAAGTATAACAGTGGTGGGCAGGACCCCGCCCATGCCAAAGGACTGTGTAGGTGCTCCTCTGAGAACTACCAGGTTAGCTGGTGGGCCTAAAAAATGATCATCTGTAGCCCTAGTCACCATCACCATTGCGAACAAGACAGCAAAGCTTCCTATACTGGTTCAGGACAATGTACCTGCCAACATCTTGTTGGGGAATGAACTAGTGGAGTTGGGGTTGATCTTGGATGGACTACCCCTGACTGTTGCTGCAGTCACTAGATCTCAGGACACACCGGGTCTGACTGCTAGTCAGGTACCCAATCCAAAGGGGAAACCCAAGGCAAGACGGAAGAGCAAGAAGGCCACCTCTGTGAAGGGGGTCCTTCTCTTTCTGCTGCTTCAGCAGCACCCACTAGGATTCAGGCTCCGGACGGGTTGGGTCCAGTGGTAACCCGAGACTCAACTCCTGAGGGAGAAAAGCCAGAAGACCCTCCTGCGGGAGAGGTATCAACCCAGAGGATCACTTTGGCCTTCTTTGCCTACTGGCTGATGGAGGTCCCTCTCGGGGAGACTTCCGTAAGGGTCAGAGAGAGTGCCACTCTCTCCAGGGTCTAAGAAAAAAGGCCCAGGCACAAGGTCAAATTCCTAGGTCATTCAAGATTTATTGGAAGGGTGAGCTCCTTTGTAGTGAGCCCACTAAGCCTGAACCTAGTGCCCTCCAGAGGCTGGTGGTACCTAATGTTTACAGGCCCTTCCTGTTGCAGTTGATGCATGAGGTGCCCTTAGCTGGTCATCTTGGGTCCAAGATGACTAAGCAAAGGCTCTCTGCACATTTGTACTGGCCCCGGATGGGAGTAGAAGTGAAGGCCCACTGCCGGACCTGTCCCATTTGTCAGTTGTCTGGCAAAACTGGAGGCAGTGTCATTGCCCCACTGCAGCCTTTGCCAGTGGTTGGCACACCATTTTAGAGGGTTGGCACCGACATTGTCGGTCCCCTAAACCCTTCCACATCAGCTGGAAACCAGTGCATCCTGGTCCTGGTTGATCATGCCACCAGGTACCCTTAGGCTATACCCCTTCGGACCATTACTGCCAAGGTGGTTGCCAGGGCTCTCCTGGGCATTTTTACCCAAGTTAGATTCCCTAAAGAGGTGGTCTCTGACAGAGGATCCAACTTCATGTCTAGTTACATGCAAGCGATGTGGAAGGAATGTGGGGTAACATATAGGTTCTCCACCTCCTACCATCCTCAAACCAATGGTCTGGTTGAGAGGTTTAATACAACTCTCAAGAGCATGCTGGGTGCTTTGGAAGAGCCCCTAAGAAGGAAATGGGATCTCCTACCATGCCTGCTGTTCGTCTATAGAGAAGTGGCAGGAGGGGTTGTTGGTTTCAGCCCCTTTGAACTTCTCTTTGGACATTCCATGAGGGGGCCCCTTGCCTTAATCAGAAAAGGTTTGGAAACCACCCCTCCAGGTCCTGCCAAGCAACTGGGGGACTATGGGTAAGGCCTCAGAAGGAGGATGGCACAGATGATGGGCCAGGCATCAGAAAATCTTAGGGCAAGCCAAGAATTGAACAAGTACTGGCATGACCTTTAGGCCTCGCAAGTGGTTTGGACTCAGGACAGGAGATCTTTGTGATGGAGCCTAACAAGCCTCGAGCTTTGGCAGATAAGAGGACTGATGACTGGACCCTTCAGGATAATCTCCAAGATGGGCTAAGTCAACTATCTGGTTGACATGGGAGCCCCTGGGGTAGCCCCTCAGGTATTCCATGTTAACAGGCTCAAGCCTTTCCACAGGCGAGAGGAGGTCTGTGTAAAGACTGAAGGGGGTGTCTGTACTCCTGCTCTCTATATGGCAGAGGAGAGGCACAGGGGACCCCAGTCAAGATTCTCTATTTGGTAAAGCGTGGGCAAGCAATCAAGGCCTAGCTCTCAGGAGGTGATGCGGGCTGGTTCTTAAGTACAATGTAGTCCCCAAGCACCCACCAAGGAATGTCCACACACTGTATTAGTGAAAACAAAGTCTTTATATAAATAAGGTTGAAGGTTATATACACAATCACAATAACTCACGTTGTGCTCAGTTAATCTACAATGGCAAGTATATACACAGTTCTACATGGTACCACAATTACTATCAGATTTCATTAAAGTGCATCAACTGTACTTTGGTCAAATGTCACACAAATCAATTAATAAAGGGAACCAACAATAGACATAGCAGGTAAGCAGTTGGTTAGAACGATTGGCAGAATACTGAGCCCCTACCACCAGGCACAGTTCTGTATGAGTATCCCCCCACCTGGGCAACCTGTAAATAAAGATATATCGCACAAGCCCACTCCATGGCCCTCATTACAACTCAGGCGTTAAGGGTTTAACAGCGCCGTCGGCGCCGTTAACCCTTAACGCCTGATTACAAGTGTCCCTTTGCGGGTTTGTGTTTAACGCCTGCTTTTAGCAGGCGTTAAAAATCCAACCGGCAAAGGGACTTTGGAGCTAATTACGGCACCGTAATCTACGGTGCCGTAATTAGCACCTTCCCCATTCCCATTATGCCCTATGGGGGCAAAAATGGGAATGGGGAAGGGCAAATGGTGAATGGGGAATTACCGCCCCACTCACCTTGGAATGGGGCGGTAATTCCGCCATCCACCATGGCGGAATCGTAACCTTAGCGGCATGGACCATGGTGCTAATAGCACCATGATCCTCCGCCAAGGTTGTAATGAGGGCCCATATATTGTTCACAAGAGCCTTATTTCTTTTCTAAATAGTTGTGCAACCTCAAGGTACCTGGAATAGCGGAGTTTGATGTCAGGTCGTCAATGGATTTTTCTTGAGCGGCTCCCTTTAAGGCAGGAGCCACGGATCGTCGAGATCCCACGAGGAAAAAAGGGTGCACACTGTGGTTGCGGCAGCAGCTTCGGTTCCTGTGGCGCTCGTTGATGATCGGTCGAAAATGTCCTGGAGACTGGGACGTGCGGTCTACCTCGACGACGAGTGTTCGTTGCCGCAAAGAGATACCGAAGAACTTTGGCCCAGCAAGGGCATTGAGTCGTCCGGCGTCTCTGCGGTCTTCGGGTGGCGGGAAACCTATTGGCGGATTCTTCTCGGTTGTCAGCGGCCTTGACTTTCTCTGGCAGGACGAAAGTAGTCAACAAGGAGGAGCAAGAGAGTCCTTGTTTCAATGTTCTTAAGCAAAGGAGCACTGCGGCTCCGGTCGGCGACAGCGGTCGTCGACGGTGATGGACTTCAATGTCCAGGCGCTTCTCTTTGTGATTCTGCTGTAGTCTCCATCTCTGGTCGGCAGCCGTTCGAGGGTCTGACATCCAGGGAGCTTTGCCAAAGATCTGCTGGTGCACGATGGTCCCTCGTAGCTCGCAAAGAGATCTCCTAGCCAGGTCCTCTCTTGGATCAGTTCCTGGAAGGCACAGCAGCTTCCAGATTAGCGAAGGACAGCAGCAATGGTTCTTCCTCTTCCAGTGGGCTTCAGAGCTAAGCATCAGTTTCAACTTCAGCTTCTGAACGATTTCTAGCAGTGAGAGGCCCCCAGATATACTGTTCTGTCTCCCATTCATTCTGCTGGGTCACACTCGGGCAACCAATCACTCAGACTTGCATTCAGCAGGCATGCAGCCAATCAGGCTCACAGTGCATTCAGGCAATTCTCCTCCCTTTCAGACACTCACAACAAGGAATTTGTATTAGGACAAGCACCCAGCCATTCAGCACACCACACTGCATTCACACCACTTTGGAGCAGGGCTGTCTCAGTCATTGTATTTAATACCAGAAACCAGACACCCTTAACAAGAAGTGCATATTGGTCACACACTCCATTCACCCAGGTCCCACCCACAGGGTGTACCCACAACATACAGTCACTGGGAAGGTTCCAGCCAGTCTGGCCTGGACTTCCCCACAATACCATATATGGAACTTCCACCCAACAGCCAGTCGGGGAAGGGAAAGAGTCAGGGCTTCCCAGGACTTTGGGAAAACAAGGTAACAGGCAATAGAAAGCAAGAGGCCACAGGGGCCATCTTGTTTCCTATCAGGAATCAACTGATTCCAATCGCAGGGTCTGGGTATCCCAAATTGGAGGATATTCAGAGCACCTGTCGAATTCAGCATGGGGCTGCCACCAGCCCATACCCTACTCATTGGGTCACACATAGGTGCCCAAAACATACACTTGGGTTACAGTGTTGTACTCCCACCCATCTCTGTACTCCTAGTGTATGTTTTCGGGTACCTGTGTGATGCCCACAGAGCAGGGTATGGGCTGGTGGGAGCTCCATGCTGAATTTGACAGGTGCTCTGAGGGTCCTCTATTTTGGGTTACCCTTAGAAATGAGTGGATTCCTGATAGAAGGCAAGATGGCCCCTTTGGCCTCTTGGTTTCTATTACCTGTTATCTTGTTTCCCAAAGTCCAGGGAAGCCCTGACTCTGTCCCTTCCCCTGACTGGCTGTTAGGTAGAAGAACCATATAAGGTATTGTGAAGAAATCCTGGCCAGACTGGCCGGAGTCTTCCCGGTGACTGTATGCTATGTGTACACCCTTGGGGTGGGACCTGTGCGAATGGAGTGTGTGACCAATATGCATTCCATGTTATGGTTGTCTGGTATCTGTGTGTGTGACACAAAGTATGAGACAGCCCTGCCTGAAACTGACATGAATGCATTGTGGTTTGCTGAAAGGCTGGGTGCTTGCCCCAATCCACATTCCTTGTTATGGGTGTCTGGGTGGAAGTGAATGGCCTGAATGCACTGTTTGTTTGTGTGTTTGTTTTTTTATTTATATAGCACTCCAGACCCAGAGGTAAAGGGTGCTTCGGGAAATGGTTACAAAGTACATTATATACAGTTTACATTTATACATGTATACATTTATACAGTTTACAGGTAAAAAGCACAATTAAGTATAGGCAGTATCGCCAGACATCGGAAAGAGCAGATGGAAAATGCTAGTTTGTGTCCAGTAACCATCTAATAGCCTGTTTCCTAAAAGACTGAAAGGACTCGATAGATTTGATGTTGAGTGGGAGGGTGTTCCAAAGTTGGGAGGCAAGGACCATGAAGCTGGATCCTCCAACTCTTTTGAATGTGAATCTGGGCACTGTTAGGCATAAGGTATTGGAGGATCTGGTAATTCTGGTAGCAGGTTTCATGGTGAATTTCTTGGTGAGATAGGGTGGGGCTAGATGGTTTAAGGCTTTGTATGTGAGGCAAATGCTTTTAGGTCGATTTCTTTGTTGTTGTATGGAGAGCCATTTGCACGATGAATTCGACAGGTGCTCTGAATATCCTCCAATTTGGGATACCCAGACCCTGCGATTGGAATCAGTTGATTCCTGATAGGAAACAAGATGGCCCCTGTTCTTGTGGTAGAGATGTGCTCTTGCCTGGGGATGTTTAAAGCTGCTCATAGCGCGTTATTTTGGAGCACCTGTAGTTTATTGGTTATGGATTGCTTTGCACCTAGGTATAGACTGTTACAGTAGTCCAGTTTGGACTGTATGAGAGCCCTGGCCAGCGTAAGGCAGCTATTAGAGGACAGGAAGGGTCTGCAGGCCCTGATCAGCTTGCCAGTGTAGGCGGTGGCTGAGGCAGTCATGTTAATTTGTTTGGATAGGTTAGTGTTGGCATCAAGATAAAAGCCAAGGGTTTTCACACTTTTAACAATGGGAATAGTGTTACCATTGATGATGATACTATTGTAGTTAGGGCTGAGTTTCAACAGGTTATTGGGTGAACAGACAAGGACGAGCTCAGTTTTCTCATCAGTCAGGCAGAGGCCGTGTATGGCCATCCATGCCTGAATGATGGAGAAGATTTTGTTAATCTGGATGACGTCAGCATTATAGTTACCTGAGAGGATGAGGAGTATCTGGGTGTCATCTGCATAGTTGGTGTAGATGACACCCAGATGGTCCAGTTTGTCAAAGAGTGGCTTTGTAAATATATTGTATACGGTGGGCGAAACACGTGAGCCTTGTAGGACACCACAGGTGATAGGGATGGGGTCTGCTGCGGCTGCTGGTGAGAAAACCCTCATGGTTCTGTTAGCGAAGAAGGATTGTATCCATATGACAGCAGAAGAGAAGTGAGCTGCGGAAGAAAGGTGGTTGCAGAGGATTTTGTGATCGACCAAATCGCAGGCCGCTGAGAGGTCTAAAAGGAGTAGGATGGCGGTGTTGCCTTTATCTTTGATTTCATCAGTCTGACTTTTGAGGTCAACAAGTGCCGTTTCAGTTCCATGTTGAGGTCTAAAGCCAGATTGACGTATTCCTAATAGTTGGTTTGTCTCCAGGTAATCCTGAATTTGCAGGTAGGCAACTCTGTCAAGTATATTTAGCAAGAATTGCACCTTGGTGATGCGTCTGTAATTAGTGGGAATGGCCGGGTCTAGTGATTGTTTTTTAGAAGTGGGATAACCCATGATTGTTTCAGGTTGCTAGGGACTGAATTAGTGCAGAAAGCAGGTTAATTAGTTTAGTGATGAAAGGGGATAGATCTCTGACTGCATCTTTTATAATCTGGGCAGGGCAGCTGTCCCCTTTGCAGTTGGATGGTTTTAGAGAGGCTATCATTTTTTGTACTTCCGGTATAGTTACCTTTTTAAATGTAAAGCGTAAATTGGAGTCAGAGGGCGGTGGTGAGCTAAGGTTGGTAGGCTTATTACTGGTAAGTTGTTGTCATTTATCCTCTATTTTAGTTTGGAGCCCTGTAATTGTATTGGCAAGGGCGTTCTGGATACTGGTGCAGCAGGGTTTGTCTTTCGTGCACATATCTGTGGGTGGGATAGGATTTTCTAATTCCTTTAGTATATTGAATAGTTCTTTGGTGCAGGATCCTGCCTGATTTATCCTAACGTTATAGGCTTCTTTCTTGGTGCGAATTATCTCCTTTTTGTATAAGGCGGATATATTCGGAAGATTGGTTTTGTTTTCAACAGATGGTTCTGTTTTCCATAGTATTTCTAGCTTATCTTTCTTTTTTCTCAATATTTTGAGTTCGGGGGTGTACCAGGAGTTCAAATGAGCTCTAGGTTTTCCTTTGCACAGTTTCAATGGGGCGATGGTATCAATGGCAATGGCCATCGAGTCGTTGAAGGTGTTGACCAGTAGGTTAAGGTCGGGAGTGGCCAGTAGTGCGTTGAGAGTGGGGAGGACCATAGGTATTAGGGCTTCAGCAGTGATGTTGCGCTTGTTCCTGGTCGGACAGGCTGGTGCAGTAGGGCACTTTTTAGGACCTAGGTTATTGATAGTAATATCTAATGGGATGAGGTGGTGGTCAGTCCAAGCGAGAGGTTGAAGGGCTTTGCAGGTAAAATTGCAATTGAAAGCCGCTACCCAGTCGATGATTCTACCTTTCTGATGAGTAGGTTGAGAGCAAAGTTGTGAGAATCCATGCTCAGCTAGAGCGTTGGCTAAGGAGGAGGCTGGAGAGTCATTGGGGTCATTGTACCCAAGTTTCAAATCTCCAAGGATGATAATTTTTGCTGATTACTTGGGTTCTCAGCTATTAGCGAGGTGATGTCTTCCTCAAAGGCTCCGGGATGTCCTGGGGGTCATATATTAAATGAATAGCGTGCTTTTGGGAGAGGTTTGCAACTTGATTGTGAGGTGCTCACATGATTTTAGTAGGGAGGTTGTGACTGATCTGAAGTCTAAGGAAGATTTAAAGATGATAGCTACACCTCCTCCTCGAGCATTGGGTCTGTCAGCTCTGAGGATGGAGTATTTGTCAGAAATGGCTAGGGTTAAGTAAGGTCCTGATGCCTCATGTAGCCAAGTTTCTGTTATGGCGAGGAAGTCAAGATCGTTAGTTAGGATGATGTCAGCGGTTTCTGTAGGATGTGCAGCAAGGGACCTGACATTTAGTAGAGCTCGTTTTAGGGGGAGTGATTTGGGCTTGTTAAAGGCTGTATCCCTAATATTAGTCTTGGTGTGGGGTTTAGCTGAAAGCTTACTGATCATAGAAGGGAGTCTGGTGTCTAGTCTACTGTTCCGGGCTGTGAGGTTAGGGTTGACTGTGAGTGTGTTTCCTGGAGGCTTGGTTGAGGGGGGCTCAGTACTGGGTTTGGAATGGTAAGGCTTAATACTGGTATTGGCGCCCCTTGTCAAACATGGTCTAGGGTGAAACAAAGTTCTATCAAAGATGGAGTTGGCTGGGAAGTCAACTAGGCGGTCACTGTCTTTGGTGGTGTGGTTAAGGTGATAGCTGGGTGGGAAGGGTGCCATAGTGGGCAGGAAGGGTGTGGGGCAAGGGATAAAGGAGTGTCTCGGGCATCCAAGTTTGGCTAGGCCATTATTGAAAGCTATGCAATTATTACCGCTGCAAGGTACATTATCCTGCATGACACAGAAGGGGAACATGATGATTGTGAGCCAGGTGAGCATGGTCTGGCTGCGATGTAGTCTAGGTAGTGGGGCTATGATAGGCAGATTCGACTAAGGCTAGGTGCATACAAATTGGCAGGTTCAATTTAGGCTTAAGGCTCCCAAATAGGCAGAATCGTCTTTAACAAGGTATACACAAATAATCAGTTTCAGTTTAGGGCAGAGGCTGACAAAATAGGCAGATTCATCTTTAGCTAGGTATATACCAATAAGCAGATTCAGCTTAGGCTAGAGGCTCACAGTTAGCTAGGTATACACTCTTTTTCTAGGTATACACCAATATGCAGATTCAGCTTAGGCTAGAGGCTCACAGTTAGCTAGGTATACACTCTTTTGCTAGGTATATACCAATAAGCAGATTCAGCTTAGGCTAGAGGCTCACAGTTAGCTAGGTATACACTCTTTTGCTAGGTGTACACCAATAAGCAGATTCAGCTTAGGCTAGAGGCTCACAGTTAGCTAGGTATACACTCTTTTGCTAGGTGTACACCAATAAGCAGATTCAGCTTAGGCTAGAGGCTCACAGTTAGCTAGGTATACACTCTTTTGCTAGGTGTACACCAATAAGCAGATTCAGCTTAGGCTAGAGGCTCACAGTTAGCTAGGTATACACTCTTTTGCTAGGTATACACCAATACGCAGATTCAGCTTAGGCTAGAGGCTCACAGTTAGCTAGGTATACACTCTTTTTCTAGGTATACACCAATATGCAGATTCAGCTTAGGCTAGAGGCTCACAGTAACCTAGGTATACACTCTTTTGCTAGGTATACACCAATAAGCAGATTCAGCTTAGGCTAGAGGCTCACAGTTAGCTAGGTATACACTCTTTTGCTAGGTATACACCAATAAGCAGATTCAGCTTAGGCTAGAGGCTCACAGTTAGCTAGGTATACACTCACTCTTTAGCTAGGTATACACCAATAAGCAGATTCAGCTTAGGCTAGAGGCTCACAGTTAGCTAGGTATACACTATTTGGCTAGGTGTACACCAATAAGCAGATTCAGCTTAGGCTAGAGGCTCACAGTTAGCTAGGTATACACTCTTTTGCTAGGTATACACCAATAAGCAGATTCAGCTTAGGCTAGAGGCTCACAGTTAGCTAGGTATACACTCTTTTGCTAGGTGTACACCAATACGCAGATTCAGCTTAGGCTAGAGGCTCACAGTTAGCTAGGTATACACTCACTCTTTAGCTAGGTATACACCAATAAGCAGATTCAGCTTAGGCTAGAGGCTCACAGTTAGGCAGTCTCAGCTTTGGCTAGGTATACATGAATAAGCAGCTTCATCTTTGACAAGGTATACAAAATAATCAGATTCAGCTTAGGGTAGAGGCTGGCAAAATAGGCAGATTCATCTTTAGCTAGGTATACACAAATATGCAGAAATGATTTAGGCTAGGTAAGCACAAATAAGCAGTTTTGACTAAGGCTAGAAGCTCACAATTAGGTAGAACCAACTTTGGAAAGGTACATACAGGTAGGCAAATTCAGCAGTGGCAAAGGATTATGCTTTAAAGGGAGTCCACCCTCGAGAGATCCGTCGACGAACTGTCAAAGGAATTCTGCTAACTCAGGTACATTGGGGTAGTTGAAAATTTTTGACCAGGAAACAAGACTATTTTAACATTAATAGACTGGGCTTGTTAATGCACTTTATTACAGGTTGCCCAGGTGGGCGATCCTCACATAGAACTGTGTCTTAGTAGCTATAGTGCTATTCTGCCAGTGTTTAAACTAACTTGTCTTCCTTCCTATGTCCTATGATGATCCACATTACTGTTTGATTTGTATGCCATTATAACTGTCAGCAGTTGATGCATTTTAAAGGGGCCAATAGCTAAGTGTGGTACCCGGTAGACATTGTAAATATTTGCCATATTAAATTTGGCAAGGTACAAACTGTGTTATTAATTGTGTACACATATTGAACCTTATTTTTTATATAAATAACTGTTAGCACATAACATAGTGTGTGGACATTCCTTTGTGGTGGGCTTGGGGACTACACTGTACTTAAGAACCAGCCTGCATCACCTCCTGAGATCTTAAGCCTTGGTTGCTCATCCATTGCTACCACATAGAGAATCTTGGCTGGGGTTCTCTGTGCTTCTGCTCTGCCATATAGAGGGCAGGAGTACAGATAACCCCCCTCCACTCTTTACACCGAGGACCCCCCCCATCCAGGTGATCCTCCTTCACTAGCCCACCCCCAGGAACTGGATCCAATAGCGATGGCCGTGTCCTCGCCACCTGGATGACAGATCCCCGGGGACTAGTCGGGGAGACACCTTCAGGTTTCTCACACTAGAGAGATAAGCTTGGAGGTATAGGCTGTCGAGGATGTTAGAGCGTTGATATGTCTGGTCATGGAGAGATCCGCGTCCCGGTAAATACCTAGGGTCTTGACGTGTTTCAGGACTGAGATATTTGTGCTGTCATAGAGAAGGAGTCAAAGACAGGGTCTAGGTTTTTGAGCCAGAAGGGGGGAGCCCACAATGAGCAGCTCTGTTTTATCATCATTGAGACACAGATTATGGGTGGACATCCAATTTTGGATGATGCTGTAGACTATATTGATAGCATGTTGACCATATTGTGCTTTCCTGTGATGGTGATGAGGACCTGGGTGTAATTCCAAGCAAGTCAAGAAGGTCAAATAGAGTTTTGGTGTATGTGTTGTAGAGGATCAGGGAGAGGCAGGAGTCCTGGGGGACCCCAATGTGAACAGTCTCCAATGATGACTGTAGAGGTGCAATCACTTAAGATTGATTTAACCCAAGTGATAGCATTTGTGGCGTAATGTGAAGAAATGGAAGTTAGAGTTGAGGTGGTGGCAGAGGGTATCATGGTCCACCAGATCAAAGGCTGCCGAAAGGTCGAGGAGGAGGAGGATGGCCAGGTTACCTGAGTCACCGATGTTGTCTAGCTGGATTTTGAGATCCAGCAAGGCGGTTTTAGTACTAAAGTCTGATTGCCTTGCCCCAAGTAGGTGATGAAGTTCCAGAAAGGTTTTAGATTTGGGAGTAGTCTACACAATATAGTATTTTGAGCAGGAAGGGGACAGTGGTGATGGCGTGGTACTTGGTGGAAAGGGTGGGGAGGAGAACAGGTTTTTGAGGAGCAGGGTGACCCAGGTGGCTTTGAGGCTGCTGGGAACTGAGTTGGATTGGAAAGAGGCGCTGATGAAGTCAGTGATGATAGGGGTGAGAGTGGGGGTGCAAAGTTTGACAATGGGAGCCGGGCAGGCATCACCTTTGCGGTTACATGGTTTTGAGTGAGCAAATGGTTTCGAGTACAGTGGTTTGCATCACACAGGAGAAACAGAAGGGTACGGTGGAGGGGGGTTTAGGCACAGTTGGGGGCACCGAGGAATTCCATGGAGTGGCTTTAGCAGCGAGTTGTGCTGTTTTGGTGGTGATTTTGTCCCTTAGAGTGTCCATTTTGTTGGCTAGGGTGGTCTGGATGGTGGAACACCAATCTTTGTCTGAACGAATCTGGGAGCAGGGGGAGCAGGTTTCTCTAACTTTTGAGGACGGAGAATAGTTCTTTAGCATTGGAGGTGGTGTTAGTCATTCTAGAATTCTAAGAATTAGCTTTGGATGATATTACAGCCTTTTTGTAGGTTTTGGATGCGATGGAGAGGTTGTCATGAGTGGAGGGAGTGGAATGCTTTCTCCATAGGTGTTCCAAAGCTCTTTTGCATCTGCAGAGGATGACAAGATCGTCCATGAACCAGACATTAGCGGGCTTATGTTGTTTGGATATTTTGGGTTTGAAGGGGGCTGGCACGTCCATGATGTGGAGGAGGCTATGAGTATACAAGACTGCTAGGTCTTCAGGGTCACTTATTATCTGAAGTTTAGGGGTGAGGAGGGTCCAGAGAGTGGGTGCAAGTGACTCCTCTGTGAGCTTGCATGTGTTTTGAACCATGGTGGTGTTGGGAGGGGATGTGGGTTTGGTCAGGGGGCAGGAATGGGTTAGGCTGAACTCCACCAGATAGCGGTCAGACCACAGTACAGGACTGATGGCTGAGATGATAACTGGAGAGTTCATGTTGAGGATCTAATCAGGAATACAACCTTTTGCGTGTGTGGGAGTGGTGACATGTTGAGTGAAGCTCATGCCAGTCAAGGAGTTGGCAAGGGCTGTGGCTTCAGTATCAGCTGGATCGCTAACGCCCAGGTTGAAGTCACCCCGTAGTCTAAATTTGGTGGTGGGCTTAATGAAGGGGGTAAGTAGCAGGAGGATGTCTTAGTCCGGGGAGCTAGATGCGTTGGGTTGCCTGTAGAACAGTAGGATGCTGTAGGGGGATTGAGGGTTTATATTGAATTTAGTAATCCACATTTCATAGCCTGGTACCAGGGGTGTGGGGATCTGCTTGATCTGAAGAGATGGTTTGGCAATAAGGGCAACACCACCTTCTGGTGCATTAGGGTTGTCTGTTTTGAGGACGGAGCAGTTAGGAGGGATGGCTAACGACAGAGATGGGCCAGAGGCATTGTGGAGCCAGGATTCAGTGATGGCAAGAATATCGAGATAGTGGTCGATAATAAGATCATGTGCTGCAATGGCATGGGCGCCCAGAGAACGTACATTTAGGAGGGTGCAGCTGATGGTCGCAGTCTGTTTGGTATCCGCCAAGAGTGCGAGGGACAGGGGAAGACGAAAGGGTTTGCATAGGGGGTAGGGCAGGATGGCAGAGAGGTTCCAGAGGAGAGTCCTGCTAGTCTGAGCTTGCCCACCATGGGCAGGGTGAAGCCAGTGGGGAATAGGGCATTAACTGAAGTACGAGCTCCGAGTTTGGATTGACGGTGTGGGGGCAGGGGCTCTATTCGTATATTGCTTAGTCCAGATTGTGCTGTGTTGCATTGGCATCCTGGTGGTGTGTGTCTCAGTGTGGAGGTTATTTTCAATGGCTGGAGAAATGAGGTGGGTGTTGGAGTGGGTGCGGACATTCTCTCTATTCCTGGCGGCTCTTTGTTGTGTTTCATTCCCCATTGTATTGCACTGCAGCAAATCACAGCACAGTTCGAGTGCGTGCCGGGGTGGGAGGCTGCTGGGCGACGATGTTGGTAATGGAGTGGATATTTTTACATGGAGCTGCTGCTCCGGTGGACTCAGCTGGGTCAGTATGGCCAGTGGATAGTCTCCTGGCATACTCCTTTTTCCAGACCAGGCTTCTTGTAAAGAGGCCCAGACAGGTTGTATAGGTCTTGAAAGCAGGCCTTTAAAAGCGGCCGGCTCAGGGCTTCGTTTACCATTGCTCACAATGTTGAAGTGCAATTTCTGTTCCTTCTGGATGACCATGTGTGCAGCTATGAAAGACTTCAAGTTCCCCATTAAAGGAGTATTTTGGGTGTCATCCACATTTAGAGAGGCCGTCGGCATAGGAGCTGTGTTATTTATCTCACTAATACTACTAATCACTAAATTGGGAAAACCCAATAAGCTCTCATTGCAATCGCCTGCATTCATGCCAGAAATATTACTGACCTGTGCTCATCCGTGTACACAGACACTCAGATGACTTACGCCAACGTGCTTTAAAATATGGTAAGCACCGCAATCTGCATGTTTCTCTTTTGTGAACTATGTTTTTGCACACATTCAAAGCGTTCCAACTTTAGATGTTCAGTTCCATCCTCACTCCTGATACATTCTTCTGTCTGTTTACTCCGACAGATTACATAGGCTACTTCGCCCATAAGAACTTTATCCGACCTGATGAAGGCCTACTAAACCACAGCTCCTCAAGTTTAGCTAAATGGCTGAAACACTGTTGTGTTGACCTGTTTTTGTGGTGACTTTCAGCGTTTGACCAGACATTTACAGCATTTAATTCTCATGTTCCACTACTAGGACATGTAAAGAATGTAACTGTCTAAATTTGTAATCCAAATACCTTTGATTTGGACACTGCTACTTATGTACTGTATCATATATCTTGCATGTCGAATATCCTATGTTATAATATTCATGTGTATCATAACACTTACTGCACACAAATTAAACAAGAACTGCAATACTCCGATGACCTTGTTCAATTGCGTCGTTAGATGAGTCTACTTACCTGGGTAGAGCAAGGCATTAACCAGGTGCCCATTGTAATACTTAATCGGGTCATGATACGACATAGGCTGAGGCACTGCGATAGATATGCCACTTCAGCATTGTATGGCCAGGCACTTGCATATTATGCCAGCTGTAGCAGCATGTCAGGTGTCGGGTATTGTCCTTATATGTAAAGTAGAGCCCCCCCTGACAGTTTCTCTGATAATACAGTATACAAAAATCCAATAGATGCAAGTCACCACAGTGCAAAGGAGCATTCATGCTTTAATTAGTGATACTAATTTGTTATTTTGATAGCGCTTTCGCCAACGTGCTGTACATAGCACATATTTACATACAATTATCAGCCCACCCTAAGTATCAACCTCCGAAGAATAAATGGCTGAGTGGGCCATGCCAGTATTCGAACCTATGACCTACAGATCTCACACAGATTGCAGCAGCAATCACTGAACCCGCTGAGCTATCTTACTGCTTTGCTTTTAAAATGCAATGCCACCATAATAAAACATGTAAAAACTGGGTGCACAATGTAGACCAGACATGTTATAAAACTTATCAAGTTTGTTATATCATTGATCAAACTCAGTAAAAAATGCCATGCCACAGTAAGACATACCTGGACTGGCTGCACCAAAATGCCAGTCTAGCCAGGTAACAACACTTATTATGATTGCTTTATCAGAGATGCCCTGTACAAAATGTCAAGCCGAAGTAAGAAATGTCTAGACTAGCTGCACCAAATTGCTACTCTAGACACGCATAATACTTATGATGCTTACTACATAGATTCCCAGTAAAAATGCCACAGTAAGAAATCAGTGGAAAAAATTCCATAGAACAGGGTATTTGACCCATGTTCATTCTCAGTTGAAGGGCTCCCACACTCCTTTGTAAAACTTGTGGTTTCACCCTAAGTAACCCAGAGTAATCCAGACGTGGACCCCTTGCTCATCGTGTCTTAGAGAGGCTCAGCTTCACCTCACTGATGAGGCCCGACTAGGCTAGAATATGTGTCTGTGGTTGCTTATGGCACTCTTGTTCAGAGGAGATTTGTCTAACATTTCGGTGCTGGACTGGTTGGGGCAAAGACTGATATGCAAATGGATGTTTCTCTTCTATGAAGGTTGCAGTGAGCTAAAACATGGTTGCAGACCCTCCTGAATGGAAGAAATTGAATAGAAAAGGGTATTTGACCCATATTCGTTCTCAGTAGAGGGGTTCCCTTGCTCCTTTGTAACACAGTAAGGAATGGCTAAACTGGCTGTACCAAAATGTCATTCTATCCACTAACCACACATATCATGCCTGCTTTATCATGGATGGCCATTATGTTTTAGTGCACCCCCTCCAGCTCCACCCTCCCCACATGTCCCTTCTCTCTCCCACTCTCCTCCTCCAACCCCCAAAATCAGCTCCTCAAACCAGCATTATCTCCACGTCCCTTTTCCTTGTCCCAGTATTTACATATGAGGCAAGGTGCTTCATAGGCAACTACTGGGACGAGGAAGGGTAGGACTAGGAGTAATGAATGTTACTGGTAAGTAATCCAGACATTGAACACAAACTCACACAGCATTCACATTCTCACTTACCTGTGTCCCAATGCAATGACACACACACACTCACACACACACACACACAGCCACCCATACATCATGCACTCACACACATTACATAATAAACATATACAGACACACACACTTACATGGACGCATGCACACACATTTACAAAAAAAAGCATCTTCTTACAGTTTCCTGAATCTGTTGTTGCTCAGAGGAACTCCTCTGCAAGTCAGACCTCTCGGGCTCCCATGCTCCACGCACACAACAAACCAGCTCTGGTTCCTGTCATGTGCAAAGCAGAGCAGAGGAACTGGAGTCTTCCATACCCTATTGGGGGGAGAGGGCTAAGACTTAAGAAATAACTTCTTGTTTCTAACGTTCATGATGTTGTTATTCGTGAGGAAAAATAACTGATTAAATTTGCTGGGTCTTTTGATCTCCCCCTAAACCTGGTCATTAACTATAACCCTTATTCAGCCTGGTTTAATAACCCAAGACAGAGGTCTATGTTATTTGAAATGGGTCTTTACCATTGACCGTAGTTTGGTTAAATGGTGTAAACCAGATATCCTAAATGATAACTGTTCATGCGATAATTTACCCAACATCATCTTCAGCCTTTCTTTCTGTTTTGCCATTTTTATAGCAGGTTGACGAGGACATTATTGATAGACACTTCTTGTGTGTGGGGCATTCCAGATTTTATCTTTAAAGGCATGGTCTAGTAAACATTTTTATTGTCCCTATGGGGCGGCCATGTTTTTTTAAGGCTAAGTGGCTCGATTTTAGAAAACTTTCCTATGGACCTTACCCGAGTTTTCGCCCATTAAACGCACGCGAAAACAAGCACCTGGGAGCCGCCATTTTCTGATAATCCTATCTTTTCCCCGATCGCCCTGGCTGACCTGCTTTTGCGGCACTAAATCAATTCCCCCGCCCCTGAGCCTGACATTATCAAAACATTCATATTCCCCGCCTCTCCCCGTGACGTTACTGTGCTGCGTAGGCAAACGCGCCCAGTCGTCTTCTGCGCGACTCCACACAGAACCCGGAAACCAACACAGATCAACTCACAACACAGCGCGCCACAATTCGGAATATGAAACTGTACTTTACAATGAAACAGCAACACGGTACATTTGGTAAAGTACATTTATTTGGCATTAAATGTTTAGAGAATATTCATATGAACTCCGGAAGCCATTGATTTTCTTTTATCTGTATCCGCAATAACTGTTCCGTTTCATCTTGAGTCACGCGCTGTTCCTTTATGGCACACAGGGTGTTCATTTTCGTAAAAAGAATCACTTTGGAAGCACTGTGAACCGCAAGGCTGTTCCATCAACTAGGCACTAGTCCAGCCTAAAGGTTGTTATGTTGCTTCTAGCCACTAGTACAGCGTAAGGGCATGTGGGCCCTTGGCGATCGTCCCATAATATGGTGATCGTGCTCCAGTTGTTGACACGAAGCTGCAGGTGTCTGCTGAAGAATCCATCCGCCGGTGTCTCAAACAGATGGCAGGGGCAGAAAGGGATCAATTACCTGTTATGAAAACAAAAAAATGATAATTAGTCTCGCTAGCCGAACTTCGTTAATATTACTCATTTTATTTATTACGGCCGATCAGAAACTATTTGCTTGCAAGGGTAGTTCAATGGAGTATGTTCGTCCCTAACATAAATGCGAAAAGTAACGAAATAAATCGAGGCCAACACACAATGAGAAACAACAGTTTGTCTACATGCGTGTGGAATGATATGATATATGATATGGCATTTGTAACGCGCGTATACTCAAGTGTTTCTAGGCGTGACGAGGCAGGTGGGGAACAAGGGCAGACAGACAACGATCCTACTAGGCCAGGTGTCTTTCTGATCGCGCATGGGGAAGGGCTGTACATGGTTAGTTGAATACAAATTAAATAATAGGGCCAGCTGGTGGCAAGTGCAAGGTAAATGCCGGGACAAGGGGCTGAAGGATACAGAGACAGTCCCGTAGTGCAGGGAAAAGTGGCTGGGCCAAGGAGCGAGATCGGTGAGACCAGTGGACCTGCATGCCCATGTGCCCACTACGAACAGTTTTACTTGCTTTTCCTAGCTCTTCATTCATTCATTTATTCATGCATCCATTCATTAATTCTTCATTCCGGTATAAAAGCGTGTAAAGATTTACTTACATTATATTTGAAATTTCCATTGTGTCTCTTCGTAATGCAGTCTGTAAAACGGACCATGCTCTTGACAATGATTTTTCGTATACTGACCTAAAACTGAAACTCGGTCTAGTTTCTGAATTTTCTGCCTTATCGTCTCTTACGTTATTGCGCACTCCCTTCAAATGTAGTTCTTTCGGCATGGTCCCTGTCTCAAGGTCAAAAAACAATAGACCCTTATACTTCCAGTGCGACTTGTGGGCCTCATCTGGGCACTGTCCTTCGCATTCTTTATTTGCAGCATCACGTAGTATAGGCATCTATGAGAACTTGAAGTTTAGAATCCGTCTATGTAGTGCGCCTCAATGTGCAAATGCGAACTGGCTTCTCTCCCAAATGCCACGGCCCGCTTGGCTGGCGCGTTCTAAGTGCCCCAATTTTGTCCCCGTTGTCTGCGAGCTTTGCAGCCCAAATTGAGACATTTAATTTTTAACGGAAGGTCAGGGAAAGTATAAAGTACCACAGGAGTTGAGTTAAAAGTGAGATTTATTGTTTGTTTGTTTGTTTTATTATTTGCAATACGCAAGCCTCCCCTCCGTTAACAGTGCGCAGCATTTACATTTACATTAGATGAGACATGAGAAAAATATATACATACACATATGTGAGGTGAATAGAGAGAATTCAAAGATGACACTCAGCTTGCTCGCCACCCATGATGGTGAAGTTAGGGGTTAGGTTTACAGGTACACTGTACAATGACATTTATTTACAAAAATACAATCCTATTGCAATTATTTAAACCGCGATTTGTACTTCACAATCAGCTGTGCATCGGGTGGGCATGGCACAGTCGCAATGTTTGGTGGCAATGGATCACTGCTCTGTACAGAAACGTCCAAAATTCCATATCTGTGCTTCTCTAACACAGCAACAATAAGGCCTTTCACAAAGTCGAACTGCATTTCATCATAAACTGGTTTGATCACCCATTGCTTACTTCGTTTTGAAAACACCTTAGTGTAGCGAGGCATCCTTACTTTACCCCTAGTCCTAGATTGTTCACGTCCGACATTGCTGTTATGGGCCAAGACCGCTAGTAGAGTGCAATGTTTCAAGCCCCGAAAGCTAAAATGCAAGCGCTTTGGCCTGTACTTTAGGCACATATTGTGGAACACCTCCAAATCTCCTGTGTGACAGAATTCTGTCAGTCCTCTCAAATCTCTTGATAGAGTTTTGTCGCAAACAATCTTCTCAATGGCTTCTTCCGTGCCTCCTCTGGGGGCAAAGGGCCATGTTCACATTGGTGGAAATGTTCATTTGCTGTCCAGCGGTGAACGTTGGTACAGTGGTGCATCAGTGACCGCCATTTTTCAAGTAGTATTTCCACTGACCCCTCACAAGTTTTTGAGCTCCACCAAAGATGGTTGGTGATAGAATGTGACCACTGCAAAATACTTTCAAAACTGATTGATTTAGCAAGATGCCATACGTCAAATTGATGTTTAATATGTGGGAACTGCTCTCTCATTGTCTTGGCAATTGAAACGTGTCTATCCGTGGCTATGAGGTTGATGTGCATCCCCCTCGATTGTAGATGTTCCACTGATTTTATAAATCCTAGTTTCTCCATGGCCACTGAGGATGTACATTGTGTTACCTGCACGACCTCCGAACTCACAATTTTCTTACTATCCATGTCCTGAAAGTGGTAGGTGCAGTACTTGGCAGAAAATCCAGGGCTATCGCACTGTCCATCGCCGGCTAGCCTGAATCGTTTGCCTTCGAATGTACTTGCTAGAGACAATTGTTCAATTCTCCAAGCATCGCTAATGGCCGGAAACAGATAATCACGTTGGTATGTGTAGTACAGCGCTCTAGAAATGTAATGGAGTCCCACAAACTGAAAGAAAGCCTCTAACTTTCTAAAACTGGAGCCACTAAAAAGTGATGCAGCTGCACACAGTAGATTGCCTGCTGGCATTTTCCCCAGCATTGGTTGTGCAGACCATGAGAACCTATGATTTAATCTACAGGCGGCATTTATTTTGACGTTACTGCCTTTCATTTGACGAGTCACATTAATCAATGGCTTCCCACATACTTTCCCTCTGACGGAATGCACACATTTCAGCATACTTATAATTTCCATCAAGCAACTGTCGAATACAATGTATTTGCTCTCTTTCATTAGACTGTCATCCTGCGTCAACGTTGTTTCGGCCTTTGACGTTGTGGAGATGTCAACACATTGGAAAGTAATATCGCTGATATCAAGTATTGTTGCGTCTATGGATGCTTCGGCTGGTTCATTCTCTCTCATTTCAACATCTGCTAATTCAACATTGATGGGAGAACACAACAATGTCGACATGTTTTTTGGTGGCAATTTTTTGGCGGGTGTAGATTGTGTAAATTGATCTGCAACTACTTCAGAGCTATCTTCAATACATTCAATAACATCTTCTTGTGGTGGTCCGGTCGCACAGTAGCTATGGTCCAATGCAACTTTGCTGTAGTCTCCAAACAGAGCTAATTCATGTTCTGGCCATTGGACATGAGCATCTCGAGCCTGAACACGCCTCGCCTCAATTAATAGTTCCTCCATAGTGTACATGGTCTGGCAAGCCACATCTCTCATTCGCTTCACTGTCTGTGTGTGTATAGTTCTGACGCCCACGGGTAACTGGAGGAGAGATTGGAAAAGGGATGTTCAGTTTAAACACAAGATGGAGTGTAGTAGAATTGACTGGAAAAAAACATAAAATAGTCCCCACCACAACATTTTTTTTAAAGTTATTAACTGTTTGTAACTAACCTTTTTTTGTTTTTTTTTCTTTGCAACTTTTTTGACTCGACCTTCCACATCTGCACGCTGTAGCTACGATTCGTTTCCGCATGTCCTCCCTTCCTCTTGCGCTGCAAGGACTATATTTTCTGTATCCGCATAGACAGCAAGGAATGAGGCTCCATCGTCTCCCTGAAACATAGTACTTTCATTACTATGTATCAAAATATTGTTAGCATAAAACACGTGAGGACGAACACACAGGTACATCTCAATAGCCAAATACGATTTAAACATTGTGTGCAACAATCAAACGACAAGTATTCGACCAGTGATGATCTATTTCGATGGAACTGTTAGTATCCATACCTCTGGCTCTGCATGGACTGCCATGAATGGTTGTATTGGAGAGGAGGCATCCGCATCTCCCTAAAACACAGTACTTGGATTAGTATGCTTTTCAATATTGGAAACACAACACACACTTGGGGTTGACGGCACAGGTACATATAAAGAGATAACCGCGAAAGATGCATTGTCCAAAAGAATCAAGGAAAATCAAAATATGATCACATTTCATTGACTTATTTCAACGATTCCTTTACATCTGCATCATCTCAATGAGATGTTGTGATTGTGGTGGAAGCTCCGTCGTCTCCCTGAAACACAGTACTTGGATTAGTATGGTTTTCAATATTGGAAACATAACACACACTTGGGGTCGACGGCACAGGTACATATAAAGAGATAACTGCGAAAGATGCATTGTCCAAAAGAATCAAGGAAAATCCAAATATGATCACATTTCATCGACTTATTTCAACGATTCCTTTACATCTGCATCATCTAAATGAGATGTTGTGATTGTGGTGGAAGCTTCGTCGTCTCCCTGAAACACAGCACTTGCGTTAATAGGGAAGAAAGTATAGCAAATGGAATCACGTTATATGATCACGCATGATGGAGCTGTCAGTATCCATACCTCGTGCTGCTGAAGAATATCTATGGATGTTGCAAATGTAGTGCGCACTTCCGAAAGCTGTTGCGCCGATTCGTATACTTGAATGTCAGGCTCTGCATCAAGTGCAGGGGTTGACGCTCCATCAACTGCCTAAAACATAGTACTTGCATTAGTGAGGATTACAATTGTGAAAACATAACATACACCTGGGGTCGACAGCACAGGTACATATCAACGGCTAACCACGAATGAAACATTGTGTAGAACAATCAAACGACAAGAATTCCAGCTCTGATGATGACGCTCGATGGAGCTGTCAGTATCCATACCTCGTGCTGCTGAAGAATATCTATGGATGTTGCAAATGTAGTGCGCACTTCCGAAAGCTGTTGCGCCGATTCGTATACTTGAATGTCAGGCTCTGCATCAAGTGCAGGGGTTGACGCTCCATCAACTGCCTGAAACATAGTACTTGCATTAGTGAGGATTACAATTGTGAAAACATAACATACACCTGGGGTCGACAGCACAGGTACATATCAACGGCTAACCACGAATGAAACATTGTGTAGAACAATCAAACGACAGGAATTCCGGCTCTGATGATGACGCTCGATGGAGCTGTCAGTATCCATACCTCCTGCTGGTGAGGATCATCGAGAAACGTTTTAGATGTGGCGGACACTTCAGCATCTCCCTGAAAGACAGTACTTGCATTAGTATGGATAACACTAATTATTAATGAAAACAAACACCAGTGGACGATAACTAAGGTGTATATTAATTGGAAAGCAGTAACCAAACATTCGGTAAAATAATTACACGATAGAATAAAACTATTACTTGACATGCATAAAACAAGTATGTAGCGGATTAGCCTAGTAAGATTACCTGATACGCGCTAGAAGTGGTTGATAACTGCGACCACGTCAAGGATGTAGAATGTTCTTGCTTCAGATTCAAGGGATAGTCAAGAAGTTGTAAAGGTCAATTAATGATTGATAGTGAAATGCCAATATTAAAAATAGCCACGTAAGCCGACAGAATACTTGAAAAATGCTCAATACAGCACAGTTCCCTGTTCCCATATATATACATTGCGTTTGTGGGTTATGAAATCGAAAAAGAATATATTGATAAATGTCATTATTCAAAAAACTATACACTCATATCAATATCGAAATTATTACAAGGGATAGAACACCTACAATATCTATTAATCCATTCGGCTACACACTACCGCAAGGCCTAAAGCTAAATCGGGACACTTGACTCACCGGTGGCGGAATGTGGACGAATAGAGTGGGAATAGCGTTTTCGCGCAATTTGCGTGTCGTTCGCCGTTTATTCTTCTTTGTTACCCAAGAAGTTGTGTACATGTCCAAGAAAAAGTGCCGGCTGCAGATGCGGTATCGATCACCCCTCTTGTCCTCTAAGACTTGTTGGACTCTACTTTCCAGCTCATCCAGTGGATATCCGTAATGTCTGACCCATTCTCTTATTCGATCAACAGTTTTCGGGAATACATGCATTGTAGTTCCTTCAGATTTCGCATGGGTCTTCGAAGGGCAACCGCTAATCGAACAGGCAGGCATTGTTGATAAATCTGAAAAGTAAATATCGACATTATTATACAATCTTCAAGAGTAAAGATTTGATACAAAAGTAAATGAATCATACAATGATCAATGCAAGGTTTGTTTTGGTCGCAGGAACTATTCCAGTTAATTTTGTGCTGCTTAGTATTTGCATAAGTTGCAGAAATGTATAATTCATGTGTCTGAAATCTGAACATGTGACTCGTCCCTTGGATGTTTTGTCTTGCACGAGAAGGAAACATGCTAACATTATTGACTGGACCCCCGAAGGATGCAATTCAATCACAATAGTCACAGATGAAAATAAATAGATCTATTGATAGCATAGCAATGGAAACTGATGTCAATACCAATGAGACCAATGAACATTGCACTATTTTGTACTCTACTGGAAAATAGATAGAAATTTAAAAATCTGCGAAATATAACTGTTAGGCGATCCTCAGCACATCAGGCCTCCCCACATCAGAACACTGCTCACATTCCCCAAACACCTCCACCCCAGCTTCGAGGCTCAAGGGATTCGGGGAACCCACAGAACCGAAAACACCGTTCCTTCTTTGGTGTACGGGCTCGCTTACAGCCTTTCCTGCATTGGCAACTGCCTTGGAGGATGTATCGCAGAAGGGACGGCGATACGTCATCACGTCGGTCACGTAATACAGTGTGGCGTTCCTCACGTGATCTTGGTAGACGTCACATGACCCAGGGACACACAGTATAAAGAACTGAGAGGCAGGACGTTCATTGCTTCTCAGCTGGCTTCGGACTCTGTTTGGCGTTTATACTTGCTCCTTGCTACCTCGACCACGGAACTCTATCTTGGACTCTCTTGGACACCCCTTTGTACCTTTGCTCGGAACTGTTTACCTGTTGCCGGATTTTTGGACTGCATATCGACTTGTCTTTGGATCATCCCTGAATTTCTTGCTGTACTTCTACGCCCAAGTCAAGCCCTATCTTACAGGTGGCCTACCTGTATCCACGCTTACCTGCGGTTCTACCACTCCAGGGACCGCTGTATCTTTTTGAGCCTCGAACCTCCCTACTAGGTTACCTGGGTCTCCCTTACACCAGATAGGTAAGACACTTTAGATTCTTTTGTTTACCTGCCTGTATTGTGATTGCCTGGTGCTTAACCTCATTCCTTCTTGACAGCAGCATCGGTGTTCCAGAGGCTCCGTGGATCTGGGAAGACATCTCTCACCTGTGGCCTCAAGGGTCGCACAGCGGGTTTCCATTTTGTTCCCCTGTGCGTCACTTGGGGACGGAGGTCTCATCGGTCTACACGACACTCAAGTCAGAACAATAACCAGGATACATGGCCTTACCTTGACCAACAAACAGTTGGGTTCAGCAAGCAGAGCAGTATGTTGCGGGAGAATAGGTGGATGGCCACAGGTAGCGCACTGATGGGTATGCTCGAAGCGGTCGGTCACAGAGTTCACGGATAGCACGACGACAAGCAGATTAGCATAGATCTCAGTGGTTCCCAGGTAGCACGTTCAAGAGTTGAGTTGCAAAGCACAAAGATGTTCTCATGAGACATATCGAGTGGTTTTTAAAGTATTAGAAACTGGGGTGTGTTTGTGAATGAATGACGTATGTATGTCGTGGTATTAGGGGGGCGGCCTGCCTGGAGACACGGGGTCTGAGTAGGCCATGTGACCGATGGCCCTTTGGCGTGGGACACCTTTTGAAGTGTACATGTAGTTTGGCACCTTGACCTTTCGCGCCCCGGACATCCCCCCATGCCAGCGCTCATCCCCGGGTGTGAACCGCCTTTGATACAGGGGGGTGGGATGGATGGGCCTGGGGCGTGCAGATAAGGCACAGGAAGACTGCTGAATGGAGACACACTTATGTGGATTGCAGGGGGGCGGCCTGCTTCAAGTGGAGGCCTGGCTGGAGACACGGGGTCTGAGGAGACCATGTGACCGATGGCCCCTTGGCGTGGGACACCTTTTGAAGTGTACATGTAGTTTTGCACCTTTGCCTTTAGCGCCCCTGACAGCCCCCCATGCCAGCGAGCATCCACCGGCGCAAACCGCCTTTGATACAGGGGGGTGGGATGGATGGGCCTGGGGCGTGCAGATAAGGCACAGGAAGACTGCTGAATGGAGATACACTTATGTGGATTGCAGGGGGGCGGCCTGCTTCAAGGGGAGGCCTGGCTGGAGACACGGGGTCTGAGGAGGCCATGTGACCGATGGCCCCTTGGCGTCGGACACCTTTTGAAGTGTACATGTAGTTTGGCACCTTGGCCTTTCGCGCCCCGGTCAGCCCCCCCCATGCCAGCGCACATCCACCGGCGCGAACCGCCTTTATATCAATATACAGTATATCGCCTTTATATCAATGATAGTATATCGTTGCTTATCAATAACAAATGCCACATACCAGAGATTCTTGTGAGCACAGACCCACACTTCAACCGGTGTATTATAGTGGCCAAGACCCTAAGGCCTGTATAATCCAATGGTAATTGATAGTATAGATATATGTGTGACTTTTATATAGACATAACCTACAGAAAGACTTTGAAAAAGTGTTATTTGGTGCAAGCATTATCGATAATATGTTATGTTACCTTAGATAGATAGTGACCACCCTGCACAGGTGTCTGACGTCCATCCTTGAATGGAGACACACTTGATTCATTTAAAAAATCGAGACAAACGTTGTTAAAATAAATGTGGTGTTTTATTTTGTATCTTATTTTCATGACACAAAAATAGAAGACTTTAAAGGTTATACAGGTCAGGTTGCAGCACAGCGAGAGAAAATCCCCTGTCCTGACCGCTGTCACTCGGGAACGTGTCTCTAATGGCACGAACGGCACAGGCGGGTATCACTCTTCGAACGCGGTGTCCAAGCCTCCCGTGAAGCCACCATGTAAAGGAACGATAGGCCACCAGCCTGTACCACCTGTGAAAAGGAATGAAACAAACTGTTTTTAAATGACCCAGATAAGTTTAATAAACGTTTGTTGTCAATGACAATTCTTGTAACTAATGGCATTTTACACGGACAAATGCTATCTAGACAATGCACACTATTGAATGACTTACATGCGTTACAATGATATGTAGATGTAATTTTGGATATAGTAGAAGAACATGAAATAGGAGTGGCATGACATGCAGAGTATACTTACTCGTTACTCGGATTACGAGGACTAACAGTTGCTCGAAGTTCGTGCATAAGCACCATCATTATTCTCAACACGGCCCGTGTGAGGCAGGCTGCCCTGAAGTCTGGCAGCTCGGTGATGCATTGCGGTCGTGGCTCGCCTTCCGAAATGTAGGTCAGGCATCCCGAGTTTTCTCGGCAGCAGCAGTTCTCGTCCTCGGTTGGCATTAGCTCGCACCGATTGCATGTGCACCAGGTGGAGACGCCGTCCATGAGACTAGGCCCAGGCTCTTCATCTATTGAATCGTCCTCTCAACTGCCGTCCGAATCCCCATCGTTTTCGCGTGCTTCCCTTTCCAGTAGTTCCTCCTCGGTATACTCAGGCTCGTACATGTAGGGCATTATTGTAGCCATTGTGTGGTAAACAAAGTAAAATAATTTACAGAGATTGTACAGGTGTTCACACGGGCTACAAGCGGCGAAGGTAGCTGACCAGAGCACAGAAACGAGTCACAGAATACTCAAAGTAAAACAGAGAGAGGAATGGAATCGAAAATCGGCTGCTGTGTGTTGTGAAACGGTCTTTTTATACTTACTGAGGAAAGAGGCGTCCTGCCATTTCCATGACGACACGTCATTAGCTGAAGCGCAGCGAATGTTGACACAAGACGTGCTTTGCCGTTGGGAAATGGGCGGTACGAGTCTGCTGATGACAGGCTCAGGGGCGGGGGAATTGATTTAGTGCCGCAGAAGCAGGTCAGCCAGGGCGATCGGGGAAAAGATAGGATTATCAGAAAATGGCGGCTCCCAGGTGCTTGTTTTCGCGTGCGTTTAATGGACGAAAACTCGGGTAAGGTCCATAGGAAAGTTTTCTAAAATCGAGCCACTTAGCCTTAAAAAAACATGGCCGACCCATAGGGACAATACATTTTTTTACTAGACCATGCCTTTAAGAAATATGTTAAGTAAATTAGTATAATCACACAATTATACATGTAAATCAGTGTTGTAATGTTGCAGCAAGCGTGTTTTGTCCATTCCTCTCCCCCGATTGGTGACCGCTCAGAAGGTTTTGTTTTGTTTTATGAAGGCTTGGACTGTGTGAACTGAAATGATCAGCTCTGCACTAGGTCTATTGGTTTTTAGGACATATGATGACTTAAAATAATACATGGAACCTGTGCTTCTTTCACCAGAGAATGAGCCACCATCGGAGGATCTATGCTGGGGAGAAGTCCTATGAGTGCACGGAGTGCGATAAGCACTTTAAGTGGGCATCACAGCTGAGGGTACATCACAGATCCCACACAGGAGAAAGACCGTTCAAGTGCTCAGAGTGTGAGAAAGGCTTCACTTGTGTCTCGCATCTGCACCGTCATCAGAAGAGCCATACTGGAGAGCGACCATACCAGTGTACGAAGTGCGGAAAAAGCTTCAGCCAGAAATCGAATCTCTACATTCATATGCGCAGCCATACTGGAGAGCGACCATACCAGTGTACAGAGTGTGGAAAAGGCTTCAGCCAGAACTCCGTACTCTATATCCATATGAGGAGCCATACTGGAGAGCGACCATACCAGTGCACTGAGTGCGGTAAAAGCTTCAGCCAGAACTCAAATCTCTACATCCATATGAAGAGCCACACTGGGGAGCGACCATACCAGTGTCCGGAGTGCGGAAAAAGATTCAGCCAGAACTCTGTACTCTCCAGCCATATGCGCAGCCATACTGGGGAGCGGCCATACCAGTGTACGGAGTGTGAGAAAAGCTTCACTAACAGTGCACAGCTTTACCAGCATCAGAGGATCCATACTGGGGTGAGACCATACCAGTGTACAGAATGTGATAAAAGTTTCACTAAGAGCGCAAATCTGTACGAGCATGAGAAGATCCATACTGGGGAGTGACTATGCCAGTGTACTGAGTGTGATAAAGGCTTCACTACCAGCATGAGAGGTTCCATGCTGGAGAGAAGCCCTATCGCTGCACGGAGTGCAAGAAAAGCTCCAATGACCCCTCATCTCTGTGAAAGATTCTAACGATCCTAAGTGGGTGGATCCCTATGAGTGCATGGAATGTGACAAGAAATTCATTTAGGCTACAAAGCTAAGGTATCCTCAGAGATACTACACCAAAGAGTAACCACACCAGGGTACGGAGTGTGAGAGAAGGTTTGCTTGCAGCTCTCATCTGATTCAGCATCAGAGCATCTATTCAGAGGAGAAGCCCCACCAGTGCACAGAATGAAAAAAAAGCTTCAGTTCTGCCTCAGCTCTGAACTGCCGTTAACGTGCGCATGCAGAGGAGACGTCTCCTAGTTGCACCCTAATTGGCCTCCATAACTGAGGACACACCCCTGATCGCACACGGATAAAGACCATAAAAGGGTACAGTATATGACAAAGGTTTCATTTACAGCTCTAAACTTTACCTCGATATGAGGCTCAAACAGAGGAGAAGACATGCAGGCAACAGGAGTGCGGCCAGCACTGCAATCCGGTATCAACCCTCAGGTGACATCAGAGATCACAAACAAGGATTTTGGGTCACAGTGCTTCCAACCGTGCTGACCCTTCATCAATAAACTATGTCCCTGCTCTGTTAGTCCTATTTATTCCCCCGCAGAACAACAGCTAGCAATAATAACGTGCCAGAAACACTGCAAGCTTGGACCCTGCCCAGAGCACAGGAAAGTTAGAAGAAACTGAAAATTGGCCACTTTATGGGAGTAAAGTTTGGCAAAAAGTTGTATACCTACCGCAGGGAGTTCCATTGCCCGCTATAAGACATCTGGGTATTACTTCTATACAGGTGACTATTGGTATTGGTTTGAGATATCTGCATTTGTATAAAGGATTTTTAAATCAGACTGGTGGCATGTTATTCGTAAAATTAAAAACAGTGACGCTCCAAGGGGAGGGCAAGATTATGGCACAATAGGGGTAATGGATGGAACTTTATTAGTTGCACTTAATATAGTGAAACAACGCCTATATGAAAATAACTGGGTAGAGAATATATTAAAATTGCTGAATTATAGAATCTTTAGTCACTATATGTATGATAATAAACCTTATAATTCCTTACCCACAATTATGCAAAAATATCCATCTACAAAATGTAGGCGAGCATGGCTACGTATTGAACTGAACATATACCCTACAAATGAAGTTTTGGGTGCAGGAATACGAACTCCTAGAGCTGAAGGAACTTGCCGCCTCTGCTTTAAGGACATAGAAACATTGAATCATTTGATTGTTGGCTGGCCCTGGTTTGCAAAACTTTGATTAGACATTTTTGGGAACTTCAGGAGGGTCATTGCAGTTGAGGGAGAAGAGAAAGTATGGCATATTGTAATTTGTGACCTCTCTCCTGCTAGTTTGATTGCTGGGAAAAAAGATTTTTAAAGTTACTGTTTGTCCCAGAATGTTTAAAAAAAATGGTTTATTTACTAACTGCATACATTTCATGTCTATAAAGGTATAGGTATGTTCTGCTTCTCTATCAACTATCCATCCCTTCTCACTAAGTCTGGAAAGAAGAAGTTTAAAAAGGATATCTTGGCCTGCAACCCTGGTCTCCCTATTGCTGATACCTATACCAGTGCCTCTTCCAGACAGACCTTCACCGACATCCTCTTTGTTGTTCCATCACCGGATCTATGGACCCCCCATATGATCTCTGTGCTTTGTCCTCCTCTCCCATAAATGGTGGCACGCGCTGGGAAGTCCTCATGGCTTCTTTCGACTCCTCTTGAGTCATCCTTAACGTCTACGTTAATGGCACTGTCATGGTCCAAGGTCCCCAGGCCAATCTCCTCCTCTTTGATAGGCGGTTCCCTCGCCTCATCAACTTCCTTTCTTCGCCGGCTGTCCCCTCCTCTCATTCCTTGGCTACCTTGCCCACTCTTCCCTCCTCTGCCCCTCTTCTGGCTACCTCTACAACTCCGCAGGGCGTACCTCTGATTTGTACCCCTCCCCGGAAAGTCTTCAAGGCTGGCAACCTTCTCCATCTTGCCACTCTCAACTCTCGCTCCGCTGTCAAACACTCCTCTGACATCTGCCACCTCCTTGAAGAACTTGACCTTGATGTCCTTGCTCTTACAGAGACATGGTTCACGGCCAGCTCTGTCACAAGCTTTGACACTCTCCTCCCTGATTGCTACAAAATCTTCTCCGCACCCAGGTCCACTCGGCCCGTAGGGGGTGTAGCCTTGATCTTTCCAGACTGGATTCCTACCACTATCATTCCCACTCAGATCTACTCTTTCGAATGCCTCGTCTGCACGCTCTCAATCTCTCCCAGCCACTCTCTTACTGTTGCTACTCTCTACCGGCCCCCTGGTCAGATCACCTCTTTTCTCTCTTAGTGGGCTGACCTCTCTTCCTCTCTTCTGGCCTCAACCACTCAACTCCTCCTCCTTGGTGACCTCAACATTCATCTTGATTCTCCCTGTCCCTCAACTTTGCTCTTTCGCGACCTCTGCGATTCCCTCTCCCTCTCTATCCTCCCCTCTGGCCCAACGCACTCTGCAGGGCACACACTTGATGTCTTGATCTCCTCTAGCCTCCCCTTCTCTATGCCTCTCTCCACTCCCCTCTCTTGGAGTGACCACTACCTCCTCCCAACTCTCTCTCTCTTCCCCCCAAGCCAAGCCTATCCCAACACTGCCACCTACCTTCCTGGATATCCGGACCATGAAGCGTGTGCCAGTCGAGGCTTTTGCTGCCACCTACTCTCCCCCCCCCTCTTCCTCTGGCTGAATCACACCCTGACACAGCCCTGTCTCTTCTCTATTCTTCTATTTCTGATACTCTTGATGTTCTTGCCCCTGTCATGAGGATCCGCCTGAAGTCCAAAGCCAAGTGCAATTCCTGGTATGACTCAGACCTAGCTACACTTAAACATAGGTGTAGGGCGGCTGAGAGAAAATGGAGGGAGTCCTGTTCATCCTCTGACAAACTGGCCCGTCGCCTACTCCAAAGGCAATACCGTCTCTCTGTCCGTACCAAGAAGAGAGTCCACATTCAAGCCTGTGTCTCTGCAGCATCTAACAGCTCGGCCGAATTCTTTAAAATCTGCAAGGAGCTGGCCAACCCTGCTGCAGTCTCTACCCCTCCCCTTGCCTCTCAGGCTCTTTGCAATGCCCTGGCCTCTCACTTTATCTCAAAAACCCAGGACATCTTGTCCACCCTCTCTTCCACTCCCTCCCCTCTCCCCTCTCCGTCTGTACTCACTGACCCTCCTCTAGCCATCCCCCCTCCCTCCTTCTCTTCCTTTCCTCTTTTCTCCCCTGACGAGGTCGCTAGACAAGTCTGATCTATGAAAGCCTCATCAAAACAGGTTCATCCCTGTTCCTCTAAAACTATCAAGGACCACATTGATACCCTGGCTCCGGCCCTTGCCGATTTCTGCAACCACTCCTTTGCCTCAGGATCCTTCCCCTCCACTCTTAAGCACTCCCTTGTGCATCCTCTCCTCAAGAAACCCACAGCTGATCCCTCTTGTCCAGCCAACTATCGCCCAATTTCCATTACCCCCTTCTTGGGCAAACTCTCAGCTAATCCTTCATTCTGACTCTGTTGGCTGTCTCCATGACCATCAGTCTGGCTTTAGATCCGGCAGAAGCATGGAAACTGCTCTCCTGAACATCCGTGAAGATCTGCTTTCCAACCTTGACTCTAGTATTCCCTCTGTCCTTATCCTACTTGATCTCTCCTCTGCCTTCGACATGGTCAACCATACCATCCTGCTCAACCGTCTCCGTGATAACCTGGGCATCACCGATCAGGCTCTGGCCTGGCTGACCTCTTTCCTCTCTGATTAACCCTCCCAGGTCCAACTTGGGTCCTTCCTATCATCTATCTTCCTCTCCACCTGGGGTCTAACCTCTCGCCGTGGCTTTTCAACCAATACCTAGCAACTCTCGCCCACTGTATTGCCATTTTCTGCTCAAACTTCCAGTGCTACGCAGATGACACTCAGCTCTTTTTCAGTCTGCCCTCGGCCACCTCCTCCACCTCTCTCATCACTGATTGCCTAACTGCCATTCAAGATTGGTGTGCCGCCAACGAATCACCATACCTATGTCTCAGATGATTTTGTTGTGTGTGTTGGGTTAATCGTTAGGAAGTCAGTACATCTCCAAGAATACTGCTAGGGTATCGTGTACGTCGGTTTAGTGCATTCCATCTTCTACTTACTATCTTGGGTGTGGGTTTCTTAGACAGAGTGGCACCACTTTGGAGGGCTTCTGTGGAGAAGCCCGCCAAAAAGTGGAACAAAGGGCTCAACTTGGGTTGGAGTCACAGAAGCGAACACAAACGCCATTTTAGAACCGATTTCTGGCAAAAATTACCAACCGGAGAATTAATATTAAATAAATAAACCAGCAGTATGTTCGAGGCTATAGGAATTAAATAATTAAAGTTGGTAGCCTCGAACAATGGGAAATCCCATAGAGATATATTCGCGGTCGAATATAAAAAGTAGTATCCAGTGCCACCAGCCAAAACTCGATAAGGGGGGATGGAGACGTGCCCCCTCGACTAACAGACCCCGGGGCAATCGAATTGCCCCAGCCAGTACGTCCACAATATGATGGTTTGAACTGGTTCTGTTCAGAATTTGAGACTAGTAAAGTCAATGGTGACTTTACATGCCCTGGGAGACAGTAGTCATTCCCAGGGTATGGAGTCTATACTGGGGGGTCACTATGACACCCCTGTGTTACTGCACTGAGGGTGCTGTGTAACACACATCACAAAAACACATGAAGCCCAATGGAGTAAAAGACCCCATAGCCCATTAAACACATCTAGAGTCAAAGAAACACACTCAAATCATGTCCAAGAGTGAGGGTATAAGAGTCTCACTCTTGGCAGGAGAAATAAATAAACCCCAAAAATCCAGCAAAGCTGCTGGGGGACTCATTAGGTTAGGGAATTCAGCCTAAACAGATAATTCTCCCTAACAATAGGGAGGGTTTCATTTGAGGATGGTTGTTTTGTGAGCTTTCGGTAGTAGTTGGATAGTGTGGTTGCACAATTACGTTGGGTTGGGGTTTACACATTGTTCATGTAGTCATGTCTGTCAGGGAGATGCTTGGTAGTGGGTAAGGTTGATAGTTGTGCTGTTTGTGTCAGCCTTGTTAGCTATTGTTCCATCCTGATTGGGTTGTTGCTCGTGGTCGTTTCTGCCTAGCATTGTATCTCTTGTTCTTGTGGATGTTCCCGCTCTCTGTTGGCTCTAGGTGTTATCTGTACCATCATGGGTTCTGTCAACTGGTTCTCTTTGCGTTTTTGGTTTTATTGTTTCGGTTGTTTCTGTCTGGTTCTGAGGTATTGTAGAGCCAGGTTTTTAGTCGTTTTCTGAATTATAGGTGGTCTTTCGTGTTTCTTATTTCTTTCGAGAGGTTGTTCCAGGTTTTTGCCGCCAGGTGGTAGAAAGAGGAGCCCCCAAGTTTTTTCCGGGCGTATGGCTTTGGTTTAGGTGGATTTCATTGCTTGATCTAAGGAGTTTCGTCAGCGTGTAGATGGTTATTTTCTTTTGTGGGAATTCTGCTCCCTGCCCGCTGATTGCCCTGTGTGTTATGCACATTGTTTTGAACTTGATACGTTATTTGATTGGAAGCCAATGTAGCATTTTTAGTGCTGGTGTGATGTAATCTCTTCTGGATAGTTTGAGGAGGAGTCTGGCCGCTGCGTTTTGGATTTGTTATAGTTTCTTCAGCAGTTGTTCCGACATTTCGAGGTAGAGGCTGTTGGCGTAGTCGATTCTTGACATGATGAGGGCGATGATTGTAAGTGTTTTGTGGGTGAAGGACAGGAATGGTAGGATTCTTTTTGTTGAGTGAAGGAGGAAGAAACATTTCTTAGTTATTGTATTTACGTGTGGTTCGAATGTTAGTGTGTTGTCCATTAGAACTCCCAGGTTTTTTACTACGTTTGATGGTGTGGGCGCGGTTCCCAATTCTATCGGCCTCGGTATCTAGGTGTTGTTTGCTTGGTTTTTGGATATAATCATGATTTCTGTCTTTTCTGGTTTGATTTTTAGGTTGTTGGCGTTCATCCACTCAGATTTCTTTGAGACATTCTAGAATTGCGTGTTCTTCTTGTTGTCATGCGGCAGCCCTGGAGGTTGTGGAGCAAGTGGAGACTCCCTTGACTTTCCCACCACGTTCCCTACTGAACGTGAAGTAGCAGTCTAGTTCTCAGCCAACATGGCCGCTGCCTGCTTATACCGGGTTGTCTTCACCAGCTCGGGGTGTTGCAACCCTAGTCTCATTCCAGGGAAAGACGTTCCGCAGTTCGTACCCTTTTCTGTCCTCCCTGCCCTCCTGGTCTTGCTACTTGCATTTCCTTTGTGCTCGCACTCTTTCAGCTTATTGTAGCTTTCGCTGCTCTGCAGCTCTACCTTCTGCTACCTTATCTTTCTTGCCGCTCGCGGCATTCCGGGGAATTCCTTCCCTTTGCCACGCGTTGTGCTCTGCTTAGCGCAATGCCTCTCCTAGTTGGATTGTCATCCTACCTGACTATTGCAATTCTCACTCCTCTGCTTTGCGTGCCTCTCTCTTATTGCACGCATGTCTGGCTTTCCTTTCTGTCACGCTTGAAAGTGAAACCTCCATTGGATCCTGCTATTACCTCCTTCCGGACTCACCGCACGGCCCGCTCCTTTCTGCTGCCTTTTCTAGTTTACAACAAGGTTGACTGTGGGTTCAGACTCTTCAGTCTGCTACGATTGAGCTGGACGTCAATCTGCCAATTAACCAGAGTCAGTCTATTTTGAATGGAGGAAGTCATGTCCATTATCCGGACCTATTGAGGGACCAACCCACTACTTCTCTGCACACCATCGCTACCAGGGTTTTTCTGCCTAACAGAGCTCATCCTTATCTCTTCCAAAAGAAGAAGGGAAAGAAGGTGGATTCAAGAAGAAAGAAGAACGATGAAGCCACAGAGGAAGCTTCAGATACATAAGATGAGGAGTCGACAAGGGAGTAAGCTTTAGAACTTGAGAGATGTTTTGGATTGTATCAGCAATCCATTAATGTAGTAGGTCTGTTTTTCGTCTAGGTCTGCCTTCTCCAGTTCGGTCGTGATTGGTTTTGTCTGCTGCAGTTATTCTATTAGGTTGCTTGCTTTGACGGCTTTCCAGTTTCTTTTTGTGGTGGTTGGGAGTTTGAGGGGCTGGTTGGTAGCTTTAGTTGGTTTAGTGATCACAAAAGTAATGTTGAGATGGTTGCTCCAAAGTATCTGTATTGGTGGTGCGGTGGTGATACGTTTTTTGTTGGTGAAAATTGCATCAAATATGTGCCCTGCCGATTGTGTTGCTCCTTTGACCAGTTGTAGTTTCATGGTTGCTAGTTGCTTGATTAGCTTTGTCAGTGAGCTTTGCAAGTTGGTGTGTTTTTCTTCGAACCATATGCTGAAGTCCCCCAGGATTATCAGATGCTCATGCTGGATGGCTATGTTGGTGAGGGCTTATATGAAGTTGTCGACGAAGGTTGCATCGTATTTTGGTGGTCTGTAAACCAGTATGAATTTAATATTTGTTTTTGGATTCGCTGATAAGTGTATGACCATGGATTTGCAGTCCCCGATGTTTAGAGGTTCACCTGTTTTTATTTTCAGGTGTTCTTTGAAGGCTGTTGCGAGGCTTCCTCCTTTTTTTCCTTTCCTGTTTAACCTAGGCATTTGTAGTTGATGGGGAGGCAGCTTTGGAGTGTGATGTAGTTGTTGTCATCCAGCCATGTTTCTGTGATGAATAGGATTTTATTATAGGATGTCAATACCATTGTCGTACAGCAGGTCAAAGATCTCTGTTGAGTGTTTTGACATTGATCTTGCGTTATTAGGTTGCAGTGGATTTTTATTGTATAATTTGGTTTGCGCTTTATTATCGGTGTTGTCTTCTAATTGGTGTTTTGGTTTTCTTCCAGGTAGATTTGTGGTGGTACAGTTGTGTTTGTGTTGTCATCAAATAGCTCTTCTAGGTTAAGTCTTAGGTTTTTGTTTTCTTCAGGTTCCACTTCTAGATTTTGTGGCTGTTTGAGGGTGGGTCCTCTTGTATTGGTGATATATGCGATTAGGGCGTCTATCGTGTTCTTGTTGCCTCTAGCTTTGTCTGTTCTTCTTCTGCATGGTTGTGTTGTCGGTCTTTCTTGATTCGTTTCGTTGGGTTGGTTCATTTCAGTGAGTGGTTGTTTGGGAGGTATGATGTTAGGTATAGGGACTTTTCTCTTCGGTCAGCGGTAGTTCTGTTTTTGATTTTGTTGATAGGGGTGTGTTCCGTAGTTGTGGATCTGTGGTGGAATTCAGTTGAGTTTGTTCTCTCTCCCAATTGTCTTTCTCGTGGTTCTATTGTTTTCGTGGAATTTTTGTGTTATTTGGCAGTAGGTTGTGGAGTTGATGTCGGAGTGTTTCTCCCTTTTTGGTTTTTGTTTGGGTTGTCGTGGTCAGGTTCCTTGTAAATTTGTTGGTTTATGTTTCCTTTGAGTTTCCTTCGGGATTGAGGTTGAGGTTGAGGTTACAAGGGCGGTAGCCCACATGCAGTGTCTTGCCTGTTGGCTTGGTTTTTGGTTTATAATTGTACGATTGTACATGCTTTTCCTGATTGGTTTCATTTGGATCTTTGCTTCCTTGCATGTATGATTGTGTGGTGCTGTCGTTGCGCACAGTCAGTCTTTTGTGCTTAGTCTGGTGGTCTTGCAGGGTTCGTCTGTGGTGAGGCAGGTTTATGTGATACAAGCTTGAGGGGTGTCTGGTGGTGTGACTTGCTAGATAACTTGTGCCAGGTTCAATATGTGGCTAAGGTGAAACAAACTATGTGTAGTTGGTGGCTGTGTGGATTATGTAGTCGGGGGTTATATAGCTAGGGCTACTCTCTTGTTATTCATTTGGGTCCTGTCAGAGTTCTATCTCAGTGTGGTGCCAGCTAGTATTCACAGTTCTGTCTTAATGTGGCCGAGGCCAATGGTCACAGTTCTCTCTAGATGTGACTCAAGGCAGCATTCACAATTATATTCTTAATGCGTCTGAGGGCAATGGTCACTGTCCTCACTAGATGTGTCTCAAGGCGATATTCACAGTTCTCTCTGAGTGCGACGCCGGTCAATAATTCACAGTTCTGTCTCAGTTTGGTACAGGCTAGTATTCACAGTTCTATCTTAATGTGGGTCAGGCTAATCTTCACAGTTCTCTCTCAATGTGGCTCAGGCTCATATTCACAGTTCTATCTCAGTGTGGCGCAGCCTAATATTCACAGTTCTATCTCAATGAGGCTCAGGCTAATATTCACAGTTCTATCTCAGTGTGGCACAGCCTAATATTCACAGTTCTATCTCAATGAGGCTCAGGCAATTCACAGTCTTATCTCATTGTGGCACATGCTAGTATTCCCAGTTCTATCTTAATGTGGCAGAGGCTAATGGTCGCAGTCTCCTACAAATGTGACTCAAGGCAACATTAACAATTCTCTAAGAGTGCAGCACAGGCTAATGTTCACAGTCTTATCTCAATGTAGCACTCTCTAGATGTGAATCAAGGCAGCATTAACAATTCCCTCGGAGTGCGGCGCAGGTCTGTATTCACAGTCCAATCTCAATGTGGTACTCTCTAGATGTGTGACTCAAGACAACATTAACAGTTCTCTCTGAGTGCGATGCAAGCTAATATTCACAGCTCTATCTCAGTGTGGTGCAGGCTAATATTCACAGTTCTATCTCAGTGCGGTGCAGGCTAATATTCACAGTTCTATCTCAGTGTGGCACAGGCCAATATTCACAGTTCTATCTCAGTGTGACACAGGCTAATATTCACAGTTCTGTCTAGGTATTAAGCTGGTTAGTATTAACAGCCTAGTGTGCTATCTTCTTAGGGTAGGTTGAGTGGCAGGGTTTCCAGAGTACAGTGACTGCTCTACTCCCCAACCAGGCCACATGTACTTTGGTGGGCACAGACTTGAGCCACCTCTGTATGAGCCACCCTTTGCCTTTGGGCGCTTAGCCACAGGGGCTGCATGGGCAGACGGCGTGCCCTGGAGGTGTGTGTTATGAGGGTGAAATGAACCAATAAGGGGGGGCGGGGCAGGCTGGGAGGTGGGAGCATGCCGAGATTCAGGAAGTAGGAGGGGGAAAAGCCACAGGGTCCCGCACAGAGTGCAATGCAATTTAAAATTAAAAATGGAAAGCTAAGGTCAGGCTTCAATAGGGAGCTGGCTTACCTTTGGGAAAATTGCAGTTAGTAAGAGGAAGATTCTCTCCACCATGTGCACTTGATGTTACTTAAGCAGTAGATTTGTTTGAAGGCTGAAAGTTCAGAAGATACCAAACAATATTCTCACATTTCTGGCAGGAAGGGAAGGGAGAACAGAGTTTTGGGACCACGGCAAATGATTTCAGTTTTAGCAGGGTGTAGGCAAAGGTTGTTGCCGATGGTCCAGTGTTGCTCTTTTTGAAGAAAGGTTGGAATGAGGTCTCCATCAGTGCCTTGGCACGCAGTCTCCAGGAGGCTTGAGAGCTATCAGCATAATTCTGAAAATGAGGGGTAAGGATGTTGATGAAGTGGCCCGAGGGCTGACCTGTACAATGAACATGAAGAGTGGGAGAGGGTGCACAGCTTTTTTCAAGTGTATTTGAAAATGTTGATACACTTGGTATTTGTTTTAATTTAATACTGCTTAGTAGGGTGCAGCCGACTAAAAAGTGCCTCTGTGCTGGGCGCTCGTGATAGACTGAAGAAGAAAGGACCTAGGCTGATTAGCCGTCGGTGTGGGCTGCACACCTGTAAATCCCATGAGGGGTTAAATATCTTGTCTCATGTTTTGAAAAAAAGTAAAAACTATTTAAATGGTGTTTTCGATGAATTCATTTATTCATGAAGTTTTGAGATGTTTGATGATAATAATTGGTTAAACATCACCAATTTGTTAGATACTGCTTTGTTGGCAAATGGAAAACCCTATGGCTAATGCATTTCGGAAAATCTAATGTCCTTCTTCAGAGCCTGGTAAATCTACACAGGTAGGTTTGCTATTAGAGTATTCTTCAAACATAATATAATGGCAATAACATTATTGAAATAACAGGGTACCCACAAGTGACAAACAAAACATATGACACAACGGGCAGCATTACGACCCTGGCGCTAATGGGTTAACGGCGCCGTAAAAGGCTGTGGCACCGTTAACCCATTAGCGCCTAATTACGAGGTCCCTTTGCGGGACCCGACCTTAACGGCTGGTCTCGACCAGCCGTTAAAGTAGGGACCCGCAAAGGGACCTTCGCGGTAAGTATGGTACCGCAATTTGCGGTACCGTACTTAGCGCCTTCGCCATTCTCATTATGCCCTATAGGGCAAAAATGGGAATGGGGAAGGGCCATGGGGAAATGGTGAAATACCGTCCCGCCCACCTTGGAATGGGGCGATATTTCCCCATTTCACCATGGCGGACACGTTACGATACCGGCACCAACCATGGTGCTAATAGCGCCATGGTTTAGCGCCGGTATCGTAATGAGGGCCACAGAGAAAAATAACATGTATGTCAATTAGTGACTTGGATAAGAGTGGCTGCTTGTTAATGCGATATATACACTTTACTTCATTGTTCAACCCGGATTTCGTGGTAAGGCATAAGAATTATTATGGAGATACATAAACATTATAGTGATTTCCCTTTTCAAGTTATCTTGCTGTAATGCACTGCACTTGGATAATATAAATGCTCAATAAGTGGCTGGATGGTGCCAGATATATCACCCTCCTTCACCCTGTGGAGGCACTAAGCTGCAGCTTCATGTCTACCATGATCATTATCAGCGGTCGAAGACGTTGTCGAATGCGTTCGTGGAACGCTGCAAAAGTAAATAAAGTGTGATATTGTTCGTGAGTCTGTTCATCGTTATCTAGGGCAATACTGCTCTTATCTTCTCTCTACTGATCTGATTAACGTGCTTACCTTGAAAACGCACAATGCGTTAGTGTAATCTCTGTGACAGTGGCGTTCTCTGCTACTATGGAGGCCGGTCGCTGCAAGAGAGTAAGACGGTTGTCATGGTGACGTTTGTTTATAAAATGGCCGCTCGTGGACCATCATGTCGGCCATACTAGTGTGGGCAAATACAATAGGCTATGTGAAGCCAACTGTAGTCTGTCAATATGCACTGTTTGAGGGTATGTTAACAACGCGGACGCTTGGCGATCCTGCGTTAAATTCTAAAAAGTAAATAATAAATAATAAATAGATCGAAAATTGTTGAAAATACAAGATCGCTTGTCCACTGTCTGCAGTGTTGCGGGTTGAACAATAAATTACTGATATTGAAAAAAGTGGGAAAGAGATTGCACAAACAGGCTGTGCCTGCTGTCTTTGTGATGCATTCTGGTAAATGTGTGAAGTGCGATGTCAAATAATTCTCCACTGGGATATTTCTCTTATTTTAGTGTGTTTCACAGTCGAAGATGCTCACTTATTAGATAGAACTAAAATTGTTGAAAAGGCTTATGTGGAGACTATAAAGATTGTGTTAATGTTTATGTTTATGTTTATGTTTATTATTTGATAATGCGCACAAAACCCAAGGGTAGCCGGGCGCAACGGGTGCAAGGTTACTTAAGCTTAGGTTACATACATACGGAGTACAGTGTATACAAGTCAATACAAGCAATAGAGATGAGAGATAGCAGGTTACAATGTTAGGAGTACATGTATACAGTGAAGTAGGACGTTAAAGGCAAAATAGTCATAGAGCCGGATTTCAGGGGTATCAAGATAGTTAGGTACGACGAAAATTAGTTGTCGTTGGACCAGAGCCAGTTTTAATCACTGCTCTCACTGTGTTTGTTTGTTTGTTTGTTTATTACATTTATAAGGCGCACCAGACCCGAAAGTAGCAGGGCGCCGAAGGATATGCGAAGCTTAGAAGTGATGCATATTGTACAGGCAGTAAATGACACATCGAATTATGCAGGTAATCCAAAATACAGGCTTAAGTCATACAAAAGGCAAAGTTAATTAAATCTTAGTGCTTACATATGTACACAAATATATACAGTTAACAAGTATCAAATATACAATCTAGCAACAGTCGGGCTAGCGTAGCACAGGATCTAGCTAGATATCAGCCAGGTTGAGGTGGGTGATGAGGTTTTTTCTAAATCCAGAATAGGGGAGGTCAGCTCTCAACTGGTATGGTAGGGAGTTCCAAGGTTTGGCGGCCTTAACAGGGAAGCTATTGCCGCCAATCTTAGAGGTTTTAAATCGAGGTACTGCCAGACAGTTTATGTTGATGGATCTAGATGGTCTGCTAGAGGTTCTTCTAGAAATTCTGTCAATTAAGTAACTCGGTGCCACATTGTGCAGTGCCTTGTGAGTCAGGGAGGCGATTTTTAGTAGTATTTTGTTATGGGTGGATAGCCATTTGTGTTGTCGTCTGATGGCAGATATATGCACTCTTTTATTGATGCCTAGAGCCGCTCTAATGGCGTTATTTTGTAATATTTGGAGTCTGTGGATAATAGTTTTGTTAGCACTATTGTATAGGGCGTTGCAGTAGTCTAGCCTTGAAATAATTAGTGCTCTGGCCAGTATGTGGGGTTGTGAGTATTCCATAGTCATGTAAGTGTTGTGGTACATACAGATAATACAGATAATTAAGCATTTTATCGAAAACGAGTAGTTAACAAGGCAATGAGTTTATACAAAACAGACTGATATACTATAGGAAGCAGTTAAGATCAAGTTTGTCATCCATTCCTCGCGGTGACAATGCTTCCAGTCGATCGATCCAGTAGGCTTCTCTCTGTTGTCTTTTCTTTTTTGTATCCATGCAGCTGTTCTCAATGACTTCTAATGCTTGACATCTAAGTTGTGAGATGTTGTGCTTTTTTTCATTAAAATGTTTTGCCACTGCTGAATTGGTGTTTTTATTGCATATGCACGATTTGTGTTCATTAATACGTATTTGCAATTTCCGTCCTGTCTCACCCACGTAGTATATACCACAGGGGCAGCGTATGCCGTAAATGCAATTTTCTGTATTGCAGGTTGCATAACTTTTTATTGCTATTTGCTCTCCTGTGTAGGGATGCACAACTGTTCCTCCTTTTATTATACTGTTGCAATTGCTGCCATTTAAGCAAGGGTAAGTGCCAGTTCTCGTTGTTGAGTTGCTTTTGTTAGGTTTGTCTTCACGTGTGTTCACAAGCAAATCTCTCAAAATATTTGATCATTGGTACGCAAATATTGGGGGTTCAGTGAACAAATCTTTTGTCCTGTCATCTTTGGTGAGTATTTGCCACTGTTTATTTATGCATCTCTTGATTTGCATGCTCTGTGTGGACAATGTAGACACATATACCAGTGATGGTGATCTTTGCTTGTTTTTAGGACTGAGGGCACTTGCTCCTGTTTTTGTAGCGACCTTTTCTGTTGCTGTTTGTTTGTTTGTTTATTCATTTGTTAAGCGCACCAGACTCGTGAGTAAACGCACGCAGCAAAATGGAAATGCAAGACTTACATAGTTTCGTATCCACAGGTTACAATATTTACATGATAGCAAAATATACACTTTTTTACATGAATACAGGATATATACAATGTACAAAATAGGACGAAGAAAAAATAGCCAATGAAATTAAATAAATGAACAATAGGCACTGTACAAAGGATGAATGTGCCACGTGGCGCCCTTTGTAAGATACTAGGCTCCCGAATGGATCACAATGCACAAGGTCTTTAGAGATTAATGCAAAACTCAAAAGTAATACGGTAGTCCACTGTTACCGCAGGATGTCCAGGTCTCTGTGGGAGTGGGCAAGTCCTCTGAGGGTAATGGGAGACTAAGGATCCGTAGCAGTGATATGTTTTATTACATTTTTCCTGAAATGTAAGTAGGGTTGGTCTGCTCTCAGCTCCTGAGGCAGTGAGTTCCAACTTGTAGCTGCCTTAACAGTAAAGCTATTACCCCCAATGGTGGTAAGCTTATATTTGGGAATAGTCAGGCAATTAGTATTCCCAGTTCTGGTAGGTCTGAGAGAAGTTCTTCTCTGGAGTTTATCTATGAGGTAGCTGGGGGCTGCGTTGTTAAGGGCTTTATGTGTCAAGGAGAGCGTTTTTAGTGATATTTTGTTAGATGTAGATAACCATTTATGTTGACGTCTCAAGGAGGAGATGTGAGTTTTCTTATTTATGCCTAGTGCTGCTCTTAGGGCGTTATTCTGTAGTGTTTGGAGCTTTTGGATGGTAGATTGATTGGCACCACTGTAGAGGGCATTGCAGTAGTCTATTCTGGAGAGTATTAGAGCTGTAGCCAGGATCAGACAACTATTGTCAGAGAGGAACGGTTTACCAGCTCTGAGTAATTTGCAGGTGTAGGCCGTGGCCGAGGTAAGGGATTTGACCTGTTTATCAAAGGACAGTGTGGAGTCTAAATAGAATCCAAGGGTTTTTACTTCCTTGGAAACTTTAATGGTGTTACCGTCAATATTGAATGATGAGAATTCTTGGCTTAGTTTTTTGATATTAGCCTGCGAACCCAGAATTATAAGTTCAGTCTTATCATCGTTCAAGCACAGGCCATGAGTGGCCATCCATGCTTGGATGATAAGGTAAACTTTGTTCACTAAACCCATGTCCGTACCGTAATCCTCGGAAAGTGGAAGGAGAATCTGAGTATCATCTGCATAGTTAGTGTAGGTGATACCCAGCTGGTCCAGATCGTCGAACAGTGGCTTATTGAAGATGTTGTAAAGGGTGGGGGAGACGCAGGACCCTTGGGGAACACCACATAGGATGGGTGTAGGGTCGGCAGCTGCTGAAGGGAGAAGACTCTCATAGTTCTCTCGCTCAGGAAGGACTCAATCCATTTGATGGCGCCCGTGGAGAAGTGGGCTGCAGAGTCAAGGTGCCGTCATAAGATCTTGTGGTTGACCAGATCAAATGCGGCAGAGAGGTCAACTAGGAGCAAGAGTACTGTCCTTCCTTTGTCTCTCAGCTCGTCTATTTGGGACTTTAGGTCGATTAGGGCTGTCTCTGTTCCGTGTAGTGGACGGAAACCAGATTGTCTGTTGCCTAGAAGTTTATGCAATTCCAAGTGTTTTTTAATTTGAATGTAAGCGGCTTTATCCAATATTTTTAGTAGAAATGGGACCGTGGTAATGGGCCGGTAGTTAGTGGGAATAAGCGGATCTAGTGACTGTTTCTTGAGGAGGGGTAACACCCAAGATTGTTTGAGGTTAGCAGGTATGGTACCTGTAGCAAATGAGGCATTTATCAGTTTAGTTATGAATGGGGAGAGTTCTCTGGCAGCATCTTTTATTAGCTGTGCTGGGCAAATATCGCCTTTACAGTTCGAGGGCTTCAAAGATAGGATCATTTTTTTTCCACCTCTAGGGTAGACATTTTAGCAAAATGGAGGGTAGTATTGTGTGCCGATGGTGACTCCTTAGGCGAGAGGGTTTTAGGCGGGTGCTGTAAGTTCAGAGCTTCTTTTTTTTGTTGAATTTTATTCTGAAGTGTGTCAATTTTATTTGCTAGGGCATGTTGGATGTCTGTACACCAGGATTTGTCCTTAGTGCAGACATCAGGAATAACAATTGGGGACTCTCATTCTTTGAGTATGCAAAAGAGTTCTTTCATACTTGAATTTGAGTTAGCAATATGCTCGTCGTATGAATTGCGTTTTGCCAGGCAGATTTCCTTCTTGTAGTGTGAGGATAGTGAGGTTAATTTGGCTTTGTTCTCGCTAGAGGGGCAAAGTCTCCAATTAGTTTCACGTTTATTCTTTAATGTGCGGAGGTCTTTAAGTTGTGGAGTGAACCATTTGTTTAAGTGGGCTATTGGTTTGCTAGGCCTAAGTTTGATAGGGGCAATTGTATCCAGTGTGGTGAGCATAATGTTGTTGAATTCCTGAACTAGGCTACTAGGGTCAAGATTTTCAGGCAGTGCGTTAAGTGTGGGCAGAATGGCAGGGATAACTTTCTCTACCGTGATACTTTTTTTACTTCTGGTTGAGCATGGTGGCGCTAGTGGTTGAGCCAGTGCGGTAGGTCTTAAAGTGGAAAGGTGAAAGGAGATCAGAAAGTGGTCTGTCCATGCTAATGGCAGGATGGATGAGATAGTGGCTGAGCAGTTAAGGTCCGCTATCCAGTCCAATATTCTCCCTTTAAGGTGGGTGGGTTTATTGACTTTTTGGGTGAGGCCTAGTGCTTTGATCGTATTGACTATTTCAGTCGCGTTTTTATCCATTTGGTCATTAAAGCCTAGGTTAAAGTCACCTAATAGGAGTAGTTGCGTGGTGGGTTTAAGGTTATTCATAATTATATTCTGCAGGTCTTCCTCAAAGGTACCAAGGTGGCCAGGTGGTCTATATATAAGGTGTATAGTAAGGGATTGCGAGTTATTTATCTGATTTTTGGCAGTGATGGTTTCACATGATTGTGATAGCTGGGTAGGGACTAGTCTGAGGCCGAGAGCAGTTTTAAAGATAATAGCAATACCGCCACCTTGGGCATTATCTCGGTCTTGTCTGGCTATGGTGTAGCCATCAGGGATAGCTAGCATAAGGGCAGTTCCTGCTGCATTATGGAGCCAAGTTTCCGTAATTGCGAGGAAATCCAGGTTCCCTTCAGTGATTAAGTCGGCAATATCGGTGGCGTGTGCGACTAGTGATCTTGCATTGAGAAGCGCTCCTTTGAGAGGGGGGGCCTCAAGTGTTTTGTTGACTCAGGTAAGTTTGTTGGAGATACTGCAGACTTTAGTCTTATAGTTATTGAGCCTAAGGGTATTCGCCTCCAAGATGGACATTGGAGGAGGCAACTTAGAGTGGCTAGGCGGTCGTAGGTTAGGTTTGTAATTAGTTTTGAGGTTAGTGGGCGTAAGGGCTCTTCTCAGTGGTTCATATAATTTGGCTAGTCTGGCGCGAAGTCTGTTATTTCTATTGGACGTGGCACATGGTAAAGAGGCGTAGGGTATTGTCTCTCGGGCCTTGTAGTGTATGGAGAGATTTGATTGCACAGTATTTGAAGGAGTTAGTAGGCTAAGGTCTAAAGTAGGTATTGGTGACTGACCAATGTATTCTTGGCTACTAGAGTCCACCTGTATGGCAACAGCCATGGTACAGAGCAGTATTGCTAGGTTTAGCATCCTTCCAATTCCAGTATCAGGATGGTATAGTATCAGAGGTGGGGGATTCCGTTACCACTAAATGGAGCAGATAGGTGGGTAGAACTGGGAGTGTCTAGCGTGATATGGGCAGCAACATTAGGCGAAGCATAGCATGAGGCACGTTAATGTTAGCTAGTGAGTATAAGGTACAGCACAGTCAAAATGTGGTCTACTGGTGACCATAAGGCACAACACAGTCAAAATGTGGTCTACTGGTGACCATAAGGCCCAACACAGTTAAAAAGTGGTCTACTAGTGACCATAAGGCACGACACAGTTAAATGTGGTGTACTAGTGACCATAAGGCACAACACAGTTAAATGTGGTCTGCTAGTGACCATTCTACTAGTGACTATAAGGCACAACACAGTTAAATGTGGTCTACTAGTGACCATAACGCACAACACAGTTAAAATGTGGTCCACTAGTGACCATAAGGCACAACACAGTTGAATGTGGTCTACTAGTGACCATAAGGCACAACACAGTTGAATGTGGTCTACTAGTGACCATAAGGAACAACACATTTAAATGTGGTCTACTAGTGACCATAAGGCACAACACAGTTGAATGTGGTCTACTAGTGACCATAAGGCACGACACAGTTAGATGTGGTCTACTAGCGACCATAAGGCACAACACAGTTGAATGTGGTCTACTAGTGACCATAAGGCACGACACAGTTAAATGTGGTCTACTAGTGACCATAAGGCACAACACAGTTGAAGGTGGTCTACTAGTGACCATAAGGCACAACACAGTTAAATGTGGTCTACTAGTGACCATAAGGCACAACACAGTTGAATGTGGTCTACTAGTGTCCATAAGGCACGACACAGTTAAATGTAGTCTACTAGTGACCATAAGGCACAACACAGTTGAATGTGGTCTACTAGTGACCATAAGGCACAACACAGTTAAATGTGGTCTACTACTGACCATAAGGCACAGCGCAGTCAAAATGTAGTCTGCTAGTGGTATGTTCATAATACAATACAATAGTCACGTGAGGCTGGTGCCGCTACTATGAGCTCAGTGGTCTAACAGGGCGCCTGTGTGTACAAGGGAAGCACTGCTGAGGCGTTCGTGGGCTCTAGGGCCAGTGGCAATCGGGTGTCTGGGGTGGCAGTCAGAGGGTAGGGTTAGCGCAAATAGTATGCTGTTGGTTAGCTTACCCGTGGTCTTCAGGAGCTGGTTGGTGATGGCGCGCGATGGGCTTTCATGCTGGAGCTAGCCTGTGTGGGCCAGGGAGACAGGCAGACGGCAGCTCTGGCACGTAACAGGCAAGGGAACAGGAGGTAGCCTTGTCTCCTGGGCCTTGCTGACGTGGGCCGGCTTCGCCTGCCGGCTCACGGGATAGGCTCTTAAGGGGAGCCTGAAGACCAATCGGCGGTCTGCTGCGATCGTATGGGCAGGTAATGGCTATGCCTCTCAGTGGGTGGCCATCTTGGAGGAGCCTTCCTCCTCGTGTCGGGTAATGGAGTTACCTGGACACAGGTAGTGAATCCTGCCAATGTAGGCTAGCGGAGCCTCATGCTGGGAAACAAAGTGCTATTCAGCACAAAAGGATAATTGTGGCACGAAGTCGTCGGAAGTGCAGTTCTTACATCTTTGTCCAGGTATCCACGTTCTTCGAGTTTCTTGCTCAATCTAGTTAGCTCTTGTTCGAATTTACTTTGGTCGCTAATGATCCTTTTAAGACGTAACATTTGTCCGTAAGGCAGGTTCCGGAGAGTATTTTGTGGATGAAAACTCATCCGATGTGACAAATTGTTTCTGTCTGTGGGTTTGGTGAATAAAGATGATGATATCTGTTGGTTGTGTACATTGACATGAATGTCAAGATAATGAATACCAGGATTTCCTATTTCAAAGGTGAATTGTATACAAAGGTCTATGCTGTTGATGTATTGAAGAAATTCATCCAATGTTTCTCTCGTGTCCTGCCATATACCAAAAATGTCGTCAATGTATCATATCCACGGTTTTAATTTGTCCTTCCACTGTGCCTCCTGTAAAATATGAGACATATCGAATTGATACATAAAGGAATTTGCGTATGGCTGTGCCAGATGTTTGTATGTAGTATTCATTCTTAGATTTGAAGTAGGAATTTGTTGAAATGAACATCAATAAGGACAGAATAAACTCCTTGACTGCCCCGATATAGCCTTCCCATAAAAGGAGCCATTCAACCGCTTCTTGACCCAAGTCATGAAGGATGCTGGTGTAAAGACTTGTCACGCCAATCGTAAAAAGAATGTCTTTGTCTGTTAATCCTGCCAATGGTGTCGAGTCATCAGCGTCTCTGCGGTCTGTAGGTGGCAGGAAACCCACCGGTGGATTCTCCTTGGCGCGTCGACGGTCGGGCCTTCTCCAGCGGGAGACAAGCGGGTGGCGATGCAGACGAGAGCATGATCAATGGAAGTTCTTAGGCAAACAGGAGCACGGCGGCTCCGGTCGGCGATGGTGGTCGTCGACAGTGGCGGACAACAGTTCGGCTGCTTCTCCTTGGAGTTCCGCAGCAGTCCCCGTATCGGGTCGGCAGCCTGTCGAAGGTCTGTCTACCAGGGAGCGTTGGCAAAGATCAGCTGTGCACGATGGTCCCTCGTAACTTGGGAACAGGGCGCCTTACCAGGTCCTCTCTGGGTCAGTCCTTGGAGGCACAGCAGCTTTCAGATTGTGAAGGAGAGCAGCAGCAATTCTTCTCATCCAGCAGGGCTTCAAGGTCAAGCGTCAGTTAATCCAGTTACTCGTCGTAGTGGACTTCAGCTTCTGAACACAATTCCTAGCAGTGAGAGGTCCCCAGATATACTGTTGATCTCCCATTCATTCCGCTGGTTCACACTCAAGCATCCAATCACGACTACGGGCATTCATGCAGGCAGGCAGCCAATCAGGCACACGAGGTATTCAGGCCATTCACTTCTCTCCAGACACTCACAACAAGTTATGTGTATTGGGACAAGTACCGAGCCATTCAACACTCCAAGCTGCATTCATACCGGTTTCAGGCAGGGTTGTCTCAGTCATTGTGTCAACCACCAGATACTAGACACCCACAACACAGAATACATATTCGTCACACACTCTCTTCACCCAGGTCCCACCCACAGGAGGTACCCACAACATACATCACCGGGAAGGCTCCAGCTAGTCTGACTGGGCCTTCACAACAACACCATATATGGCACTTCCATCCAACAGCCAGTCAGGGGGAAGGGACAGAGTCAGGGCTTCCCAGGACTTTGGGAAAACAAGGTAATGGGTAATAGAAAGCAAGAGGCCACTGGGGCCATCTTGTTTTCCATCAGGGATGAACTGATCCCAATGGCAGGGCTGGGGTATCCCAAAATGGAGGATACTCCGCGCACCTGTCAAATTCAGCATGGAGCTGCCACCAGCCCATACCCTGCTCTGTGGGCCACCCACAGGTGCCCAAAAACATACACTAGGGGCACAGGGTTGTACCTCCACCCATGGGTGCCATAAGGGTATCCCACGGGTCCGTCCACCAAACCAAAAGAAAGAGAGCTGCACCGCCAGGAGTCCCACATGAACTCCTGCGCGGAAAACACGACAGAACACACGATGAAAAGCAGTAAAGGACAAGGATACGGAGGCCCTGTCCCTCCGATACATTTCCAGCATCACAGGGACCCGCAATTGCCGCCTTCCCCATTGTCATTGAGCCCTATGGGGCAAAAATGGGATTGGGGAAGGGCCATGGCGACATGGGGAATTACCGCCCGCCAACCTCGAAATGGGGTGGTAATTCCCCATTTCGCCATGGTGGACTCCGGCATCGACCATGGTGCTAATAGCACCATGGTTTAGCGCCAGAGTCCTAATGAGGGCCATTGCCTTGTCAACTACTCATTTTTGATAAAATGCTCAATTATCTGTATGTACCACAACACTTACATGACTATGGAATACTCGCAACCCCACAGTGAGAGCGGTGATTAAAGGATAGTTCCGGGACTTTTTTTTTATTGTCCCTACGGTTCGGCGATGTGTTTTTAAGCATAAATCGGTAGATTGTAGAAAACTTTCCTATGGACCTTACCCGACTTTTCGTCCATTAACGCACTCGAAATCAGCCGCCATTTTGTGATAATCCTATCATTTCCCCCCATCGACCTGGCTCACCTGCGTTTGCGGCACTAAATCAAATCCCCCGCCCCTGAAACAGACTTTATCAAAACATTCATATTCCCCGCCTCTATCCGTGACGTGACTGTGCTGCGTAGGCAAACGCGCCCAGGCGTCTTCTACGCGACTCCACACAGAACCCGGAAACCAACACAGATCAGCTCACAACACAGCGCGCCACAATTCGGAATATGAAACTGTACTTTTAAATCAAACCGCAAGATTGTAAATTTGGTAAAGTACATTTATTGGACATCAAATGTTTAGAGAATATTCAGCGATTTGCATTTTTATTTGCTCACGTTCCAAAAAGTTCGTTTTGAGGCACACGATGTTCCTTTGCTGTACACAGGGTCTTAGATCATCTCACAATACAGCGCCACAATTCGGAATATGAAACTGTGGTTTAAAAGCAAACGGCAAGATTGTACATTTGGCAAAGTACATTTATTGGACATGGTTCTCCTCAAGATAGTGCGCGGTACAAAACAATATGCCACATAGAACGAACAAGTACAACTTAACCCGTCTTTAAAGCTACTGTATAGTAATTAAATTGCGGTATAAACTCATCTAAAGAGTTACTTACATTATATTTGCATTTTCCATTGTGTCTGTGCGTAGGGCAGCCCCGAAATACCACTCCTTCTATGCCGACGTTATTTCTTCTAATGAACGAACATTAAATGGCTTTCGTTTCTGAAATTATATTCATTATCGTTTACGTTATTGCACCACAATCCCAAAAAGAAGTCTTTCGGGATGGTCCCGGCCTGTCAAGGTCAAATAACAATAGAACCTTATACTGAGTCGTGGGCCATTCCGGCACCCGAGCAAAAAATCAAAGCAGCTGACCTTCACTTTGAACGAGCACACATTCCTAGTTAGCTACATTCAGTGTAAGGCCATCTCACAGGACTTGAAATTTACACTCCATCTTTGCATTTTGTGTGCGTGTATTTGCAGCCCCAGAGAACCATAAATACGGAGACATTCTATATTTTTTGAAAAATGATTTATATTACCGTTTGGTTTAATTCAATGCGCAAATGAACAAGGTTGGAGAGACACATTGCATGTAGACTGACCAATCACTTTTATTTACACAATACATAGCTACACATATTCAATGGGCCTGCGACATGAGGAGACTCGAGAGCAAAGTCACAGGTGACACCCGGGTGGTTCGCACTACTGCACGGTGAAGGGAGGGGCAAGGGTGGAGAGACACATTGCATGTACACTGAGCAATCACTTTTATTTACACATTACATAGATACACATATTCAATGGGCCTGCGACATGAGGAGACTCGAGAGCAAAGTCACAGGTGACACCCGGGTGGTTCGCACTACTGCACGGTGAAGGGAGGGGCAAGGGTGGAGAGACACATTGCATGTACACTGAGCAATCACTTTTATTTACACAATACATAGCTACACATATTCAATGGGCCTGCGACATGAGGAGACTCGAGAGAACAGACAATCAAATTACAATCATTTAAACCGTGATGTGTATTTCTCAATGAGCTCTGCTTTAGGTGGACATGGAACAGACGCAATGTTGGGTGGCAATGCAGTTGTCCCCTGCACAGGTTCGTTCACAACTCCATGTATGTGCCTATCTAGGACATCAACAATAAGTCTCTCAATAAACTCATATTGCATATCCTGAAACACTGGTTTGATCACCCATTGTTTACTTCTTTTAGTGAAGGCCTTATTGTAGCGAAGCGTCCCTAAAGTTCCGGTCGTCCTACTTTGTTGACGGCCAACATTATGGTTATGTGACAAGACCGCTAGAAGAGTCTGATTTATCATGCCCTCCATGCCAAAATGCAATCGTTTTGGCCTGTACTTTAGGCACATATTGTGGAACACCTCCAAATCTCCTGTGTGGCAGAATTCCGTGAGTCCCCTCAAATCTCTTGTTATAGTTTTATCAAATACAATCTTTTCAATGGCTTTGTGAGTGGGTGATGAAGGAATCAACCACTTCTTCTTCCGTGCCTCCTCTGTGGACAAATGGCCATGTTCACAATTGTGGAAATGTTGGTTTGTGGTCCAGCGGTGAATGTTGCTACAGTGTAGCATTACTGACCGCCATTTTTCCAGTAGAATTTCCAACGACCCTCCACATGTTTTTGAGCTCCACCAAAGATGGTTGCTGATTGACTTGGACCACTGTGAAATACCTTGCATATCTTTTTTTTTACCTGCAGCCGACATTTTTTTATTGATTGTTTTTGCAAGATGCCACACGTCAAATTGGTGAATTATATTTTTGTACTCTTCTCTCATTGTCTTGGCAATTTAAACGTGTCTGTCCGTGGCTATAAGGTCGATCACCATTCCCCGCGATTGTAGTTCTTGCAATGATGCTACAAAGTCAACTTTCTCCATGGCCACTGAGGATGTACTTTGTGACACCTGCATGACCACCGAACTCACAATTTTCTTACTTTCCATGTCCTGAAAGTGGTAGGTGCAGTACTTGGCTGAAAATCCTGGGCTGTCGCACTGTCCATCACCGGCTAGCCTGAACCGTTTGCCCGCGAATGTACTATCAATAGACATTTTTTCCATTCTCCAAGCTTCGCTAATGGCTGGAAATAGATAATCGATTTGGTATTTGTAGAACTGAGTTTTCGCAATGAAATGGATTCCCACAAACTGAAAGAAATACTCTAACTTTTTAAAACTTGAACCACTAAAAAGTGCGGCCGCTGCACACAGTAGATTGCCAGCTGGCAGTTGCCCCAGCATGGGTTGTGCAGACCATGAGAAAGGATGATATTTTGTACAGGTGGCATGTATTTTAAGGTTAGTGCCTCAAATTGCACGAGTCACATTAATCAATGGCTCCCCACATACTTCCCCACCAACCGAATGCCCACATTTCATCCTAATAATAATATCAATCAAACAACTATCGAATACAATGAATTTGGCCTCTTTCCTTATACTGTCACTCTGCATCCCAGCTGGTTCGGCCTGTAACGTTGAGGACATGTCACTCACATGAAAGGTAGAATCTCTGATATTGTCTTCCGCTATGTTCAGTGATATTGATGGTGTTTCATTGTCGTCCACTTCATTCTCTTCCATTGCAACATCTGTTCCTTCTCCTGCGATGGGTGAATAAAACAATTTCTTCAACTTTCTCGCGGTCTTAGCTTTTGCGGGTGTGGATTCTGTGAATTGATCTCCGACTGCATACGAACTACCAGGAGGACATTCACTATCAATGGCTGGTGGTGGTATAGCTCCGTTGTCAATCACTTCATATTCTTCCCATTGGCACGATGCATCTCCAGTCTCAAGTCCCTGCCAAAAGGTTTGACAAGCAACATCTCTCGTTCGCTTCACTGTCTGTGTAGATCTAGTTCGTACACCCACTCGCAACTAGAGGACAGATTGGAAAAGGGATGTTCAGTTTAAACACAACTTACAGTATTGAACTATTAACAGTGAAAAACAACATAATATAGTGACCAGGACACTAACCTTCTTTTGCTTTTCTTTTCTTTGAAACTTTCTTGCCTCGAACTTCAACATCAGGACGCTGTTGCTCCGACTCATGTGTGCATGTCTCCACTTCCTCTTGCGCTGCAACGACTATATTTTCATGATAAGCACATCCATCACGCACTGACGCTCCATCGACTCCCTGAAACATAGAACTTTCATTAGTATGTATAATAATATTGAAAACACAAAATGTACTTGGGGACCAATACCCACGTACATCTCAATAGCAAAACACGAATGAACGCATTGTGTAGAACATTCAAACGACAATTATTCACGCATTGTTGATCTAGTTAGATGGAACTGTCAAGATCCATACCTCGGGCTCCTCATAGACTTCCATTGATGATATTATTAAAGATGATGCTTCAGTAACTCCCTGAAATACAGTAATTGCATTAGTATGGTTTTCTATTTTGTTAAAAAGAACATAAACTTTGTGCAGGCGTCAACGGCTCATCTAAATAGACCTGCACAAATGATCAGTTGTCTAAAATAAATAATGGATATCTAAATATGATTCGATTTGCTCGATCGTTGGAAGTGTCACCACCCAGAGATCTGCATCAACTACTAGGGGTGATGTTCTTGTAGAAGAAGCTCCGTCATCTCCCTGAAACATAGTACTTGCGTTAATAAAGAAGGAAGTATAGCGGATGTAATCACGTCATATGATTTCGCTTGATCGAACTGTCAGTATCCATATCTCGAAATGCATAAGAACATCAAGGGACGATGTAACTGCGGTGCACACTTCTGCAAGCTGTTGCGCCGACCCGTAACTGCATGCTCCCCCTTCTTCTTGGACTAATGCTCCATCGACTCCCTGAAACATAGGACTTTCATTAGTAATGAACACAATATTGAAAAAAGAAGACACATAGGAGGGCGACGACAGAAGGACATATCAATGGCTAAAAACGAAAGAAACATTGTGTGTAACAATCACGCTACAAGAATGCAAGATCTGATGATCTCCATCGATGGAACTGTCCGGAAACGTACCTCGAGCATCTGAGTGACATCAACGGTTGTCGTCAATGCGTTGGACTCCTCAGCATCTCCCTGAAAGACAGTACTTGCATTATTTTGGATAACAATAATTATAACTGAAAACAGAGACTAGAGGACGAGTACTAGGGTGTACCATTAGGTAAAATAATTACACGATAAATTAAAACTATTGATTTACATGCCTAAAACAAGTCAGTGGCAGAATAGCTAAGTAAGATTACCCGAGAGGCGCTTGAAGTGGCTGATGACTGCAATAACGACACGGATGGAGAATCTTCTGCCTTCATATTGAGTGGATACATAAATGGGGAAATTATTGTTAGCTAATGCTACACACTACCGCAAGGCCGAGAGCTAAATCCGTAAACTTGACTATCCAGTGGAGGGATGTGGACGAATAGAGTGGGAATAGCGGTTTAGAGCAATTTTCGCTTCGCTCGCGGTGTGTTCTTCTTTATTAGCAATGATGTGGAGTACATGTCTGAGCAAAAGTGCCTGCTGCAGATGCGGTATCGATCACCCCTCTTGTCCGCAAAGACTTCTAGGACTCTACTTTCAAGCTCAGACGGTGGATATCCGCAATATCGGACCCATTCTCTTATCTGATCTATTGTCTTAGGGAAAACATGCATTATAGTACCTTCAGATTTTTTATGGGTCTTGGAAGGGCAACCGCCAATGGAACAGGCAGGCATTGTGGAAAGTTCTGAAAAGTAAAGATCAACAATTCTCTATGAATACCAATGTGTTAAAAAATTAAATGACACATAAAAGGTTCAATGCAAGGTTCGTTTTGGTTCTTGGAACTATACACGTTATTCACATGCGAATAAGTATTTGAATAACTTTAAAAAAATAGAAAAATAATTTGACTAAACTCAGAACATGTGACTAGTTCTTTGCATGTACTGTCTTGAACGAAAAGAAAACATGGATGCAATTTGATGACTACTAGCAAATAGATATAAATTAAAAAATTGGACGCAAAATGATTATGGTACATGGCCTTACCTTGACGAACAAACAGTTAGATGCAGGGATCAGAGTAGTTTCTTGTCGTAGAACAGGGAGCAGTTCACAGGTTGCAAACTGATGAGTTTGCTCGAAGTGGTCACGGAAGTTCACAGAGACGAAGAGCAGATAACCAGCACCTTCACGGGTTGACTAGCAAAGCGCAAAGAAGTTCTCATTAGAAATATGAAGTGGGTTATAAAGAATTCGAAACAGGGGTGTGTTTGTGAATGAATGACGTGAATATGTCGTGGCATTATGCGGTTTGCAGGGGGGCGTCCAGCGTGAGGCGTGAGGGGGGATGCTTGGCAGGAGACACGGGGTCTGGAGGTAGACATGGGAACAACAACCAATGCTCTATAGACCACTTTGAAGTGTACATGGTCTTTGGCACCTCTTGGCCTTTATCGCTCCCTGACAGCTCCACAGTACCCTGGTGCGAACTGCCTTTGATAGGGCGGGGGGGTGGATTGGGGCGGTGGTCGTGCAGACAAGACTCGTTTGGCGCAGGGCCTCACCAAGGAGAGGCCATCTAACTGCATGTAAGAGGCAGGCTGCAGGATCTAGTACATGGAAGGCAGGGGGGTGAGTTTATAAATACCTCACCCTCCCAGGAGAATATATGGGTGCAGTTCACCCTGGAGACCCTGGATGCCTAGGCAGTTAGTCAGCAGCAGGCTGGCCTGTGGTGGCAAGGCGGCACGGGCCAGAGGGGGTCATCTCTGTACCCGGTGCCCAAAAGGATGATTTATTATGATCAACCATATTGATTATTTACCTATAACCATGTTTTGTATCAATAAAATCCAACAGCCTTTTATTGCCAACGCTTCAACAAAGTGGTGTGGTGATAACCATTGTTAAAATATATGTTGGGTTTTATTTTAGATCTTAATTTCAATTGAACATAAATAATAAACATTACACATTGTAAAGTTCCGGTTGCAGCACATCCAGGGAAAATCCGCGGTATTGTCCACTGTCGCTGGGGAAATGTTGTCTAATGGCAAGTACCGCACAGGCAGGTATTACTCTCCGAACGCGGTGTCCGAGCCTCCCGTGAATCCACCAAGTGAAGCAACGATAGGCCACCAGCCTTTACCACCTGTGAAAAAGAAAGATGCAAACTGTATTAATATGACAAAACTTTCTTATCAATGTCGATTCAGGTAAAAAATGTCATTCTGCTTTGAAACAAATTCTATCTAGAAAATGCACAATATGGAACCAAGTGGCATCACTGACATCACAACCAGAGTATACTTACTCGTTACTAGGATTACGCGGACGAACAGTGCATAAGCACCATCATCATCCTCAACACGGTCCGTGAGAGGCAGGCTTCCCTGAACTCTGGCAGCTCGGTGATGCATTGCGGACTTGGCTCGCCTTCCGAAATGTAGGCCAAGCACCCGGAATTTTCACGGCAGCAGCAGTTCTCCTCCTCAGTTGGCATTAGCTCGCACCGATTGCACGTGCACCAGGTGGAGACGCCGTCCATGCGACATGGTCCAGGCTCTTCATCCGTTGACTGGTCCTCCCAACTGCCGTCCGAATCCCCATCGTTTTCGCTTGCTTGCCTTTCCAGTAGTTCCTCCTCGGTGTACTCGGGCTCGTACATATACGGCATTATTGTAGCCATTGTGTGGTAAAGAAAGTAAAATAATTTACAGAGATGGTACAGGTGTTCACAAGGCCTAGAAGCGGCGAAGGTAGCTGACCAGAGCACAGAAACGAGTCACAGAATACTCAAAGTAACACAGAGAGAGGAATGGAATCGAAAATCTGCTGCTGTGTGTTGTGAAACGGTGTGTTTATACTTATTGAGGAAAGAGGCGTCCTGCCATTTCCATGGCGACACTTCATTAGCTGAGGCGCAGCGATTGTTGACACGAAACGTGCTTTGGCGTTGGGAAATGGCCGGTACGCGTTTGCTGATGTCAGGCTCAGGGGCGGGGGATGTGATTAAGTGCCGCAAACGCAGGTGAGCCAGGTCGATGGGGGGAAATGATAGGATTATCACAAAATGGCGGCTGATTTCGAGTGCGTTAATGGACGAAAAGTCGGGTAAGGTCCATAGGAAAGTTTTCTACGATCTACCGATTTATGCTTAAAAAACACATGGCCGAACCGTAGGGACAATAAAAAAAAAAGTCCCGGAACTATCCTTTAACACAGTCTTTATAGTCTTCACATAAACCTTTTCAACAATTTTAGTTCTATATAATAAGTGAGCATCTTCGAATGTGAAACACACTAAAATAAGAGAAATATCCCCGTGGAGAATTATTTGACATCGCACTTCACACATTTACCAGAATGCATCACGAAGACAGCAGGCACAGCCTGTTTGTGCAATCTCTTTCCCACTTTTTTTTAATATCAGTAATTTATTGTTCAACCCGCATCACTGCAGACAGTGGACAAGCGATCTTGTATTTTCAACAATTTTCGATCTATTTATTATTTATTATTTACTTTTTAGAATTTAACGCAGGATCGCCAAGCGTCTGCGTTGTTAACATACCCTAAAACAGTGCATATTGACAGATTAGAGTTGGCTTCACATAGCCTATTGTATTTGCCCACACTAGTATGGCCGACATGCTGGTCCACGAGCGGCCATTTTATAAACAAACATCACCATGACAACCGTCTTACTCTCTTGCAGCGACCGGGCTCCATAGTAGCACCGAACGCCAATGTCACAGAGATTACACTAACGCATTGTGCGTTTTCAAGGTAAGCACGTTAATCAGATCAGTAGAGAGAAGATAAGAGCAGTATTGCCCTAGATCACGATGAACAGACTCACGAACAATATCACACTTTATTTACTTTTGCAGCGTTCCACAAACGCATTCGACAACGTCTTCGACCGCTGATAATGATCAAGGTAGACATGAAGCTGCAGCTTAGTGCCTCCACAGGGTGAAGGAGGGTGATATATCTGGCACCATGCAGCCACTTATTGAGCATTACAGCACTGCACTTGGATAATACTTGAAAAGGGAAATCACTATAATGTTTATGTATCTCCATAATAATTCTTATGCCTTACCACGAAATCTGGGTTGAACAATGAAGTAAAATGTATATATCGCATTAACAAGCAGCCACTCTTAACCAAGTCACTAATTGACATACATGTTCTTTTTCTCTTTGTGTCATATGTTTTGTTTGTCACTTGTGGTTATCCTGTTATTTCAATAATGTTATTGCCATTATATTATGTTTGAAGAATACTCTAATAGAAAACCTACCTGTGTAGATTTACCCGGCTCTGAAGAAGGACATTAGATTTTCCGAAATGCATTAGCCATAGGGTTTTCCATTTGCCAACAAAGCAGTATCTAACAAATTGGTGATGTTTAACCAATTGTTATCATCAAGCAGCTCAAAACTTCATGAATAAATGAATTCATCGAAAAAAACATTTAAATTGTTTTAGTTTTTTTCAAAACATGACACAAGATATTTAACCCCTCGTGGGATTTACAGGTGTGCGGCCCACACCGATGGCTAATCAGCCTAGGTCCTTTCTTCTTCTGTACAATGAACATCCCAGGTGAGGTAATGGAGCCTTGAGGAGGAGCACATGGCAGCTGGGTGGAGGGGGAGGTTTGTGCATGGCATGAATGTTCTGGAAGGTAGTTAGTGATTGAGTTGAAAGTCAGGCCTTCGACGGCCACCAGGGGGAGCCCATATGGAGGACGTAGGATAGAGCTCCTCCATCTACCAGACCACTCGAATTGGCAAAGGTGCCACCTTTAGCCCCCAAATTAATGGAAATATAACACCCAGCGAGAAGAACACCCAGCACAGAACATTCGGATCGAAAACCCGATCGAAATCTGAAGCAGCCTCACAACCGTGAAAGAAGAGCACGCACCATGGCCTGCCCCCCCACTGAAGAGGACCGCACGGTCGTGAAATGGGAGGGCCAAACACACACACAGCACAGCACCAGTCACCGAGGTACGGAATCCCCAGGTCCACTAATATACTCTACCCTCAGTAGCAGAAACAAACACAGAACTGAAAGCAGCAGTTCCCCCAAGACAGCCAATGTCGTTCACTACCACGGAGGCCCCATCTGAGCTGGCCTAATTGCGCAACACAGACCCGTATTGCACAAAAAGGTAGGACACTGCGGGCAGAGCGGTGACTGTATGCACTGCAGACACAGGGGAGGCCCAATCTGTGTGGAGGAACGGTGAGGCGCGGAGGTGACCACTATATGAACAGCGTATACCAGCATTAGTGGTTCACTCCATCTACCCCTCCCCCCCAGTTTTCGTACATTCAGTAATACCCACAAACGAAGACCACGGGGAATACATCAGAGAAGTGATAGAAGCGGAATGTGCACTCTGTGTATCCCTCACCCCGGACACATGAAATACATCGTAAATAGCCCGCTGACATAAAGTGCGCCACATAGAACAACAGCACTCACACCCGTGGGGTCGCTGACCAGCCGTCTGGGACGCAGACACATCGGGGTGAGCTGACACCACCAGGACACGCAAAAATGAGAAGCAGAACTCAGGGCTGGGCCATAAGGGGGAGAACAGCCACCACATAGGCGCCATATGCAATGCGGAGCCCAGACCAGTCTGTTCACAAAGCCACGGCTCAACAATAGGGGAAGAGACATGCTAAGACACCCAAACCTCCCATTACGAGGTTATCAGCAAATAACGCCCAGATTTTAATGACATAGGAGACCACAAGAAGGCAATCAAGAGAAGTGAAGAGAACCCGAGCACGAAACAATTGGCGAGGCCCCTCCCTCATGAAGCGCGGATGCAAACTACAGATCGGATACAGCTGCCGGAACACGCGCCGCGGAGGAGAGCAGACACAGATTGTGAGTCTTAAACTCTCCCCCTTCCCTGAGGCACCAAAATCCATACGGAAAAACGAGATGTCAAAAGCAGTCCACGACTGACCGTGGCACTACGACGCAGCCCCCCTGCACCGCAATACCCTAACATGGCAGAAGGTGGCACATCAGGCAGTCGAATTGCTAGTAAACCGTGGTCCAAAGAGCGCCATATCAATCATGCTACACAAAGCTCACAACAAACACGCAGGAGGAGGCAAAAGATCTTCTAACCAAGCGAAGATGGAGATTGTCCTGCAGTAAAACACAGCAAAGACACCACAGGTGTGTGGCCCCTGACCTGGGGCGTGTGCCCACCTACCACATTCACTCTGGACTGAATACAGCACTCCAAGGGCAATCATCCAAGTGGCACTGTAGCCAAACACTTCCCATGTGACAGGCGAGTAATCTGAACACGAAGAAAGAGGTGAGGGCCCCCTTTTTAGGGGCGTGTGCCTGCCTCACTTACGAACGCCAGGCTTTCCCCACCAAGGCAAGAGGAGGGTGTCTCAGATTGGCGGCCCCCGTTCGGGGACATGGGACCACCTGTCATGAAGACATAGAACCAAATACAACACCCTCATGATGCACAGCTAAGTCACCTCCTTGGACAATACTGTCCTCACAAGAACCGATAGGCCTCCAAGAGCACCAGAAAATCACACGGATACCGCATCCTGCAATGATAACCCCGCCAGACAGTAAAGCTTGACCACCGTATGTTGTAACCCCGAGTGTAGAACACGGAAGAAACTGTCAGAGACCGGGAACGCTCATAAATATCAATGGACAGACACACCGGTATATGGAACACAAAAGCAGACACGCCAAATGCGCATACACTAGGGCAATAGATAACAGAGGCCTCTACGAAAACACAGCAATGGCAGCAGGTGGCCAAGACTCGATGGCCACCAAAGCGGGATGTCACCTCGTTGCTAGATGAAATTAGGAGTATGCGGGCAGACATAGGCAACATAGTGGATAAGATCAACATCAGAATGGACAAAATGGAAGAAAGGCTCCAAGAAGTAGAACACAATCAGTCCTCCCTCGACACTTTCGAAACACAAATGGATGTCCGACTGACTAGAATAGAACGGCGGGACGCAGACATGATCCTAAAAATGGATGACTTTGAGAATTGTGAAAGGAGAAATAGCCTTCGCTTTTTCAGAAACGCAGAAAAAGAGGGAGAGACGGAAGGAGACCTCAAGAACGCAATTCCTCAGATCCTAATACACCTTTATGATGATGACTCAATTGGTGTCACAAAAATGAACAGACTCCACAGAGCTGGGGAACCAGCTGAAGGCCCTGTACTAGTGCACTTTCACAATTACCCCGACAGGCTCAAAATCCCTGAGAGGCCCAAAACCAAAGGAGCAGTAACGCTGGGCACGAAACGCATCACCATATTCCAAGACCTGTCATCCCTCACGCTCGCCAAGCAATGACTGCGCCTCCCACTGACCAAATGGCTGAGAGACAAGGGAATACGCTACAGATGGGGATACCCGTTTTTGATCACATTTGAATTGGACGGACAGAGACACAAGCTCACAACTGAAGCGGAAATCACCAGCACCATATGGGAGCTACTTGGAGACGAAGAGCAAAACCCAAATAAACAAGCAGAAAATGGAAGAGACACAGGTTGGCAAGTGAAGGGACCGAACAGAAGGATGATACCCGGATCAAGAAAGTTTATGAAACTCTATGCGACACACCTCATAAAGATACGACAAATCGAGGACACAGTGAAGCTAGGAGACACACGCACAGAAGAACTCACCAAGGAGCTACCAGTGGTGTGCAGAAAATGACTGCACACACCGCAAAAGAAGCAAGTTAGCTAAATGATCTCCTGAGGAGACTTGAAGGTAGAGGTATCCTGGGGTAGTAGCACCATGTTAAAATGTTCAACCTGTTATAGTAAAAAGAATGATACCTACTAACGGACTACACGGGGCACAAGACATGTTGGTGTAATGTGCAGGGGTCTGGGGCAGAGACCTCGCTGGTGGCCCGGAATCGCCTAGTGAAGACAACTGGGAGAGACCGGGTACCTCGACAGGAAGCACACATGGAGGGGGGCAGATGGAGGCAGGGGGGAAGGGGAGGACTTTAAGAACAACTCTATGGAAAACAAGGCTTAAGCAATGATTAACATCAGAAACAAGAACATTACACTAGGGAAAACTATCTGGCATATGAGTGCAAGAGAGAATCGCAGACTCCATAAATGTCGTCAGTAGCAGGGACGCACAGAGAGGGTAAACATTGAATATGCACATTAAACGTCAAGGGCTTAAACTCACCCACGAAATGATCCTTACTTGCCAGAGAATTAAAAAGGTCAGGGATTGACATCTTATTCCTACAAGAGACTAAATACCAAAAAGGCGAAGAATGGAGAATACCTAGTGGTCTGATTGAAGGCACTGGAGCTCAGGGATCCTCAAGAGGGCTGGGTTGGGTATCTTGATAAGGAAAGAGATATGTATGGAGGTAACAAAGAAATGGGAGGACACCGAATGAAGAGCCTTATTGATATCAGGCCAAATTCAAGATACTAGGATCACTCTTGCAACAATCTACACACTGAATCAAGGTAGAGAAGATTCCTGCAGAGGATCATAGAGAAAATAATTGGAGAGACATAAAGACACCTTAAACTCGGAGGAGACTTTAATCAATGGATGGACAGACGGACGTGGCCCTCGATAGACAACCCAGAGACGAAATCAATCAGGAAATGCATAGCCAATGGGGAGCAGAACTTAATTCGGCTTTAGAACTGTATGAGTTAAAAGATAGCTGGAGATACCTACACCCACACGAAAAGGTCTTCACCTTCTATTCCGACCCGCATGGCACACTCACAAGAATTGGCTATTTATACATCTCAAGGGAGGTACTAGCAGTATTAGGAGATTTTCACATCCACCCAATCTCGTGGTCAGACCATGACATGGTATCGATCAAAATAATCTGGGATTGCCTGAACCCCAGAAACTCGAAATGGAGGTGCAACGACTCACTATGGACGGACCCGATTTTTAGGGAGGAAATGGAGAATGAAATTAAATAATTCATCATCGCCAATGACACAGGGGAGGTGAACAAGCGAAGGGTATGGATACAGCCAAGGCCACTTGGAGAGGCGTCTCATTAGGGAAGGTGCCCGGAAGAAAAAAGGGAACGTGCACTCATAGAAAAAGGGCTAAGAAGTCAAATAGAAGCAGCCGCGAGGCTTGCGCAATTCTCTCCTGGGGACAGACAAAAACACATCACAGAAGCTCGGAACCTTAGAGAAGAACTGAAGCTCCTAGAAGAGGGAAAGATCATTTGCAACTTACAATTTCTAAAACCAAAATACTATGAAAAAGGAGACAAAGCCGATGCCCTCCTGGATTTGATTCCACCCAAACCTTTCTTCCATGCCCTACTCAAAGACACACCAGTGCCACTTAGAAGGACTCCTACTACAATGTCTATCACCCCACCTCACCTAATCGCTACTTCACATACATTACTGGTAGGCTCACAGGTCCCCACTCGCCCTATGCCCCCAGAGAAACCAACTGCTAGGAACCTGCCTTGGACACATCTCGCCTACCCCTAAAAGGCACCTAGGAAGGCAAACCCACCAGCCGCCCCCACCTCCTACCACTTCCAAACCTACGTCATCGTGTACTAATCCAAGAAACCACTAAAACAAGAAAAACCAGTACACCTACTAAAAGCCAAACCCAATGTGCACTTATCAACGCATGCTCCTTAACAGCCCACGCCACAGAGATTCATGATCTAATCACAGACTTAGAGCTTGGTGCCTTAGCCATTACGGAAACCTGGCTACACAAAGCATTTGGACCAGCCATTTGCCAAGCCTTACCACCGGGTTACACTATATTCCGTCAAGACAGAACCTCCAATAAAGGAGGAGGTTTCGCCCTCATTGTTAAGGAATCACTATTTCCAGACAAATAAAATCTGCCACCGCTGAAAACTTCAATGCCCTATCACCTAACGACACAATAACCCTCCATATAGTTTATCGCCCTCCAGGCTCCCTTCTTGACTTCCAAGGGAATCTCCTACACCTTCTAGGTGATAATCTAAAAAACAATACCAGATCATTACTTTTAGGAGATTTTAACTTGGGATTCAATGATCCGAAAGACAAGAAAGGTAAATCCTTTGCGAAAGTCCTTTTAGACATGGGCTTTATCCAAAAAGGTATTAACCCGACCCCCACTAAAGATCGTATACTGGATTGGATAGTTGATCACAATTGTGCAGCTGAATCAGCTCCAATACACCACGATCATGGACTGATCACCATCTCCTACATTTCCACCTTCCACCCAGACTAGCAACTATGCCTAGCACACCAATACCGGCGGCTTTGACCAGATCTGAAAAGCTACTCACTAAAGACAGAATTCTACCTTACCTAGAAGCCTGTGTGCTAAAACCCCTGTTCTCTAACAATCCTTCAGAATTGGTAGAGCTCTATAAGACTACTCTCAAGGAAGCAATAGATGCTATTGCCCCATTGCAGAAAAAAAGAGCCAAGACCATTAAACACGTCAATTCATGGTTCACCCAAGATCTACTGAACGTAAGAGCCCTTAAACGTGCAGCCATCACTAAATGGCAATCCTGCCCCTCTGACTCCACACGAGAGGTCTATAAAACAATCACCAAACAATACAAAAAGGCCATCTCAGTAGCCAAAGCCTCATACAACCTCAGAATCAACATTACTTGACGGTTTAGGGTACCCCTCAGCCCGCCCTAAAGTGTAGTGTACCTTTTCCATTTTTTTCTTTGTTTACAAAACTTGCCTTGGCGCAGAGGGGCACATTAGTGTGCCAATCTGGCGCCGGGGTGCCCAAACCTTACTGCCCCACCCACTGGGGGGCCTGTCCCACCATTTTTGGGGGCCCTCTCCCCCCAACATCTGTGGATTCCAACGGGTGTCCTCTTTTGGGAAATGCATGGGGTTCCCTGTTTTCCTTGCTGGCTTCGACACCCTAGGCCCAAATCTGTAGGTTGCCCACATGAACAAAATGGTCAGTGGCTAAAGGCTTGGGGTTACCAGTGGGTTACCCTTTTCCTTTTGCGCCCCCAGTAGGTGCACCCACACATGTGGGGTACCATTTTCATCGGGACACGTGTGGGGACGTGGGAAGGTAGGCCATGTGTTGTTGGCGGTGTGTTTCGGTGGGTGGCCAGAGCGAAATGTCTGAGAATTGTCTTCTTTTCCAGCCAATTTCAGAGACATTTCCCTGTGTCCACTCACCGAAAAACATCGCCAACAACAGATGTCATACCTTCTTGTGTTCCCACAGGTGTCCCGACAAAAAAGGTATCTCACATGTGTGGGTGCACCTACCGGGGGCGCAAAAGGAAAAGGGTAACCCGCTGGTAACCCCAAGCCTTTCGCCACAGCACAATTTGTTCATGTGGGCGACCTAAAGATTTGTGCCTAGGGTGTCGAAGCCAGCAAGGAAAACAGGGAACCCCATGCATTTCCCAAAAGAGGACACCCGTGGAAATCCACAGAAGTCTGCCTTGCGCGAAGCGGCCCAGAATCTAATACCCAGAACCTCTGGCAAATTCCAAATTTGGGGGTAAAAAACACAATTTCCAGACATTTCACTCTGCTCAACCACCCAAACACGCTGCCAACAACAGATGTCATACCTTCCCGCATTCCCACAGGTGTCCCAACAAAAACGGTACCTCACATGTGTGGGTTCACCAATCTAGCCGCAAAGGGAAACGGCTAACCCACTGGTAACCACAAAAGGGTTTGGGGAGATAACCTACAGATTTGGGCATAGGGTGTCCAAGCCACCAAGGAAAACTGGGAACCCCATGCATTTCTGAAAAGAGGGCACGAGTAGGAATCCACAGAGGTCCAACTTGCGCAAAGCCGACCAGAATGTTTTACCCAGACCCCCCGACAAAGTGAAAAATGTGGGTTTTTTCAGCACATTTCGGACTTTGCGGGGGTGTCTGGTTAATACATTCTGGGCCGATTTGTGCAAATCATACCTCTGCGGATTCCTACGGGTGTCTTCTTTTTGGAAATGCATGGGGGTTCCTGTTTTTCTTGGTGGCTGAAACACCCCAGGCCTAAATCTGTGGGTTGCCTCCACAAACCCTTTGGGGGGAATAGCAGTGGTTTAGCCTTATTCCTTCGTGCCCAAGTAGGTGCACCCACACATGTGAGGTACTGTTTTCATCGGGACACCTGTTGGAATGCGGGACGGTAGGCCATGTGTTGTTGGGGGCGTGTTTCGATGGGTGCGCCGAGCGAAATGTGCGGAAAAAGCGTTTTTTCCCCACATTTCAGACTTTGCGGGGCTGTCTGGGTAATAAATTCTGGGCCGATTTGCGCAAATCATACCTCTGCGGATTCCCACGGGTGTCCTCTTTTCGGAAATGCATGGGGTTCCCTGTTTTCCTTGGTGGCTTGGACACCCGAGGCCCATATCTGTTTGTTGTGCTTGTCTGGAGAAAGTGTCAAATTAATGTGTCGAAACAGACTTGGGGTTACCTGTGTTTTAGGCTTTACCCTTGGCACCCAGGTAGGTGTACCCACACATGTGAGGTACCGTTTTCATCGGGACACCTGTGGGAACGCGTGACGGTAGGCCATGTGTTGTTGACGGCGTGTTTTGATGGGTGCGCCGAGTGAAATGTGCAGAAAATTCGTTTTTTTCCCCACATTTCAGACTTCGCGGGTGTGTAGGTAATACATTCTGGGCCGATTTGCGCAAATCATACCTCTGCAGATTCCCACCGGTGTCCTCTTTTCGGAAAGGCATGGGGTTCCCTGTTTTCCTTGGTGGCTTGGACACCCGAGGCCCATATCTGTATGTTGTGCTTGTCTGGAGAAAGTGTCAAAGTCAGGTGTCGAAACAGACTTGGGGTTACTTGTGTTTTAGGCTTTCCCCTTGGCGCCCAGGTAGGTGTACCCACACATGTGAGGTACCGTTTTCATCGGGACACCTGTGGGAATGCGGGATGGTAGGCCATGTATTGTTGACGGTGTGTTTCGATGGGTGCGCTGAGTGAAATGTGCGGAAAATGCGTTTTTTTCCCCACATTTGGGACTTTCTGGGGGTGTCTGGGTAATAAATTCTGGGCCGATTTGCGCAAATCATAGCTCTGTGGATTCCCACGGGTGTCCTCTTTCCGGAAATGCATGGGGTTCCCTGTTTTCCTTGGTGGCTTGGACACCCGAGGCCCATAGCTGTATGTTGTGCTTGTCTGGAGAACGCGTCAAATTCAGGTGTCGAAACAGACTTGGGGTTACCTGTGTTTTAGGCTGTTAGGGAGAATTCTCACTTTATGGCTAATTTCCCTTACATATAGAGTCCCCCAGCAGCTTTGCTGGATTTGAAGGGTTTTGATTCTTTTTACCTGCCAAGAGTGAGACTCTTTTTCCCACTCTTAGGCATTTTTGCTATGTGTGTTCTAGGCTATTTTTGTGTTTAAGGCCTATGGGATCTTTTCTCTCACCCTCATAGGAACCATCTTTATACACATGTGTTACACAGCAACCTCCGTGTAGTGACACAGGGGTGTCGTAGCGACCCCCAAACATAGACTCCATACCCTGTGACTGACTACTGTCTCCCAGGGCATGTAAAGTCCCCATTGACTTTACTAGTCAATCTCTAGGAACTAAACCAGTACAACCCATCTTAATATGGAAGTACTGGAAGGGGTTCATAGTTTTTCCCCTATGTTCATTTTCGAGAGGGTACCTTAAAGTCCCCCTCTACAAAGTTTCTGGCTGGTGGCAGTGGTTACTACCCTTTATATTCGACCGCAAATATTTCCCTATGGGATTTTCCCATTGTTCGAGGCTAACACTTTTACTGACAGCCTCTAATATACTGCCAGTTTATTTCATTATTACCTTTGCTCCAGTAGGTTTTATTTGCCAGAACTTTGATATAAATTCTTTCTCGTGTCTTAATCTAAACTCCTAACCCAGGTCGGGGATCCTTTGTTCGCTCTTTTGGCGGGCTTCTGCCGAGAAGCCCTCCTTTCGGCGCCTCTGAGTCTGGGGTGGGTCTGTTGTTTGGGAGGGGGAGTAGAACCCCTGGACAGAGTTGCCGCAGCAATTCAGGTCACACTCTAACCTAATAGGCTGGAGGGTCTCCCGCCAAGAAGACCACTCCACTGTGTGAGTGACAGCTAGGCTGTATGAATGGGTCTCTTTCTGCATAAAAGCAGGGTCCTGAGGACTGGAAGAGCAAGACGTTGCCACTGGAGCTACGGAACCAAAGGGGAGAGAAGCCACAGACATCTTCAGCATCTACACCACTGGTGAAGCCCTGCCGGATCGTCTCACCACTTTTCTTCCACACGATGAGAGGAGATCTTCAGCGAAAGAGCCTCCTTCCCTTGAGCTGGTGAGGTCAACCAGTTCACCTATCGCTTCTTCTGACCTGCTTTGGTCGAATCGACAGTGCCCAGCACTTGGAGACCGGATAGCCAGGCAGCTATCGACCCGGACCGCGATTAAAAGGACCATACCTTTTAAACTTCGTTTGGCAGCACCACGGCTGGTTTGATCCCTGGGTAGTGCAGCGACTCGAACCTTCCTCCACGATGAGAGCCTCTCTTCCTCTGTTGGACCCCTCGACCTGCAGGAACTACCAGGAACAACCACCACCGCAGGTGCCACTTCTTCGCGTTTAAGGTACATTGTTCCGCCAGGCCGCCCTTTCTCCGTGGTAGCCCTAAAGGATTTAAAACACCTTTATCTACTTGTGGGGTCAGCCACCCTCTCTCTTAACATTGTCTTTCGCCTCGCATCTACCTCTTCAATATTTTTCTACTAAAGACTTGACTGCAGCTACAAGAACATTTTTGCTCCTAAACTCTTGGTCCTGTACCACTGACTCTGGCTCAGGCCTATTGACTCTGGATGATTTGTTAGATCTGCTCTCACTGGATTGGTTTTCAATGAGAAATGTGTTGATGCACCTAAATCTTATAAACCCCTCTTCCTTCCTACTGTTTTAACCTCTAGAGTGCCATTTTGCTCAGTTTTCATTCACTTATCTTTTGGCTAAAGTGTTACTGTGCATTACTTGTTTACACAACTTCAGGGAAGTGTTGCTAGGGGGTGTCTAAAGATATTTCGGTTTAACTTGTGCTTTCCCTCCCTTTCGTAAAATTGATAGTGACATTTGTAGTTGGTTTTCACTGTGCCGTTTTGCTCAGTTTTCACTCTACCGCAAACTTGTCTACAATTGAATAGGGAGCTGTATATACTTTTCCTTGACTGAATTTTTACTTACTTTACCAATTGTGATTATGTGTTGACTTAGAAGTGTATAGAAATAAATATATGCTCTTTTTGATACAAAGCTTTGGTCAGTGTTTCCTTGCTCCATAGTACTGTGATGCCTATTGTGTAAACCCTGAATACTGCTCATCTCCCGCTTGAGATAAGTCTGACTGCTCAGCCACAGCTACCAACTAAATCTTTGTGGTACGGACTGACACCAAAGGTGATATATTGCTCTCACCTGTAGTCCTAATCTGGTGTAGTGCTCCCTAAGGGAACTGCACTGGATTCTGCCTAACATTGGTGGCAGCGGTCGGATAAAAGTATTGGATTTACATTTTAGTGTGCTACTAGTACCTTGGTGCAACTAACCACAAAGTTAACAATCACAAAAAGTTATTTTAACAAAGTCAAGTATGGAAAGTTAAAGTCAGGAGACCCTCCTTGCAAAAACTGCTGATTATCTTAAAGATTTGTGCAGACAGAAAGGTCTTCCTGTCAAAGGCTAGAAAACAGAAATGATTGATAGACTATTAGAGAAACAAAGTCTGGATAGTGGTGCTGTAGGCCCTACTACTCCAGCAAATGTGGCAAACAGTAATGAGGATAATGTTGAAAATGTTATTGTGGAGTCAGATGAGGAAGAGGAGGATAACAATGTCACCCCCTCTGGTCCTCTGCCTGCTCAAGGACCTCAACCTGTAGCTACTGGACCCTTACCAGGTCACACATTAAGTCCGGAATTTAAATCTCTAGAAAAAATGAGGCTTGAACTTGAATTCAAAATGATTAGTGCCCAAACTGAACAGAGACATCCAGAACTAAGGCTCAAAGAAATGGAGCTCAACCATGAGCTGGAGATGAAGAAATTGTCTTTGGAAAATGCTTCTCTCCCCGAATCCTCTAGATCTTCCAGTCCCAAAAGACCTCGGATGCCTAAAGAGATTGTGGGTATGTATGAACCTAGGTTGAATTTATTAGATTGGCTTGCTATGTTTGAATATAATCATGGGCTCCAGGATATCACAGGGAATCAGTTGATCCCCTGGTTATTCTCTAGGCTCCCCCCTGTTGCATCTGATGTGGTAATGGAGTTGGGGGAGGTGGATAGGATGGACTATGAATGTGTAAAGCCAGCTTTGATAGTTAGATTTGGGACGACTCCTTCTCAGTACCTTAAGAGGTTTAGGACCCTCAAAAAGCATGATAGTACCCCTTGGGCTACTTGGGTGAATTAATGTTTGAAGAACTTAGAGGGATGGATTAAGGGTTATAGAGTTAACACTTATGAGGGAATGGGAAATCTTGTTATGATGGAGTCTATCTATGATGCCTGCTCTCCTGAGCTCAGACAGCACTTGGCTGATTCAAAGGAATTAGATTCCAAGAAACTAGCTAAGGCTGCTGACTTGTGGGTTGCCAACAGGGCTACTCACAAGGATTCAGGGGTAACTCAGAAAAAGGATGAGGGAAAGCAGCCAAAGAAAGACAACAAAGATAATTCAAATAATACCAATTCCAAAGAGGGCTCCAGACAAAATTCTAAGAGTAAGCCACAAGGGAAACCAAATCAGGCTAGTGTACCTTCTGTTCCCAGACCAGAAGGAGGTCAGAACAAGCCACCATTCATAAAGACATTTGGGAAATGTTATTTTTGTGGCTCTACTGATCATGTGAAAGGGGATCCTAGATGCAAGGGTAAACCTTCAGGGGTCCACACTTCTCCTTAGCCTTCACTCCAGAGGAGGAAGTACATATGGTCAGTGGAAACATTCAACTATTGGATGATGATCCCATTGGAGTCTCAGCTAGTGTATGTTTAGTATCTCTTGGGTTGTGGGAACAACTGAATTTAGATGTGTATAATTCGATCGCTCCTAATACTAAAGAGTATTATAAAGACAGTGTCCTAGTCAATGGTCAGGAGACCCTTGCCATTAGAGACACTGGGGCCAGCATAACTGTGGTGGACAAATCTTTTTTCAAGGAGGAGGATGTTGCTCAGGCACCCAAGCGCCTCACCAAGTTAGCTGGAGGGCCTGTGCAGATGCTTCCCCAATTACCAGCTCTCTTCCAGTGCAATGAAATGACTGTCAGGATACCTGTGAGTGTACAATCTGAAGTACCAGGAAGGGTGCTGTTGGGAAATGATCTGAAAGATCTGGGAGTAGTGTCAAGTACCCCCAGACCTCCTAGTAAGAGATTACAGGAGTTTACCAGACCTGCAAGGGAGAGGACCTTAAGGGGCTCTCCTGAGGAGATGATGGAAATCACTCCTAACCCACTGGAGATACTAACTGCTATTTCAAAGCAACCAGAAGCGAAGGCGAAACCTAAGACTTCAAAGACACCTGTGATTCCTTCTCCAGCTGAGGCTGAGAGTGAGGTACAACCTTGTGTGGTTGAACTAGAGCCTGAGGACTCAGATCTAGTAGGAGGCCAGGATCTCATTGGAGATCTTGACTATGTGGACCATCCTGAGCTGCAGTCTTTACTGGCAGAGGGTTGACCCCAAAGGGCAGACTTCAGTAAGGGACAAAGAGAATGTCCAACTCTGGAAGGTCCTCACCACCAGGCAGCTTCTCAGCTTGAAGGGCAAGAGCCTGGAAAGTATAGGTTACACTGGGAAGATGGCCTCTTCTATAGTGAACCGACAGAGTCAACCCCTGGAGACTACAAGAGACTTGTAGTGCCCCAGGCAAACAGACTCCAGTTCTTGCAACTAGCCCATGAGATACCTTTGGCTGGTCACTTGAGCTTCAAGAAGACCAAGGAAAGGCTCTCTCTCTACTTTTATTGGCCTAAAATGGGGGCTGTGGTAGACCAAGTATTGCAAGAGTTGCCACACTTGCCAAACTTCTGGTAACAGTGGCTCCATGAACGTGGCACCTCTAGTGCCCCTCCCTGTGGTGGGAGTACCATTTGAGAGGGTAGGAATCGACATTGTTGACCCCCTTGTTACTCCAACTTCTTCAGGCAACAGGTTTATACTTGTAGTAGACCATGCTAGTAGGTTCCCTGAAGCAATTCCTATGAGGACTGTTACAGCTCCAGCTGTGCCTCAGGCCCTCCTTGGTATCTTTACCAGGGTTGGATTTCCTAAGGAAGTAATATCCGACAGGGGGTCAACTTTTATGTCCCACTACATGAAAACCATGTGTAAAAACTGTGGAGTTACCTACAAGTTCTCAACAGCATACCACCCTCAGACAAATGGGTTGGTAGAAAGGTTCAACACAACCATGAAGAGCATGATAGGTGCTTTAGAAGACCCCCTTAAGAAAAAGTGGGATCTTCTACTGCCATGCCTTCTCTTTGCATATAGAGAAGTCCCTCAGGAGGAAGTGGGTTACAGTCCCTTTGAACTTCTCTATGGCCATCCGGTTAGCGGTCCATTGGCCCTGATCAAGGAGGGGTTGGAGAGTGCTCCTTCCCCCATACCAGTCAGAGTCACTGACTATGTGATATGACTCCGGAGGAGAATGTCATACATGATGGCTGAGGCAAGTGATAACTTGAAAGCAGGTCAGGCTCTGGTCAAGCATTGGCATGACCAGAAGGCCAACATGGCTGAGTTCGCTCAAGACCAGCTAATTCTTGTTATGGTCCCAACAAGGCAGAGGGCCTTGCAGGAAAAATGGATGGGACCCTTCAAGGTTGTGGGAAAACTTGGAGAGGTAAACTATCTGGTGGACTTGGGCAATTCCAAGGAGGCTCCTAGAGTCTTCCACATCAACCGTCTAAAAGCTTATGTCTCGAGACCAGAACTGAGAGCTTTGCTTCTAGCTTCAGCTCAAGAGGAGGAGGAGAGTGTAACGCTCACCTGGTTCCCACGGGGGCGCTGGTCTAGTCTGGATTGCTGTGGCCTCTTCTAGCGTGATGCGCAGGACCCGGAACACCGATTGGACAGGACCTCCAAATCGTACTTGCCTGGCCCGTAGGAATATCCTTCTGCAGATGAGAAAGGGGATTAACAGTCTGCAGAATAGTGTGCTAGCTCCCCCCTTTCCCCCTTTCCCCTTCGTTCCTCTCTAACTTCCTCCAAACCCCGGTTTAAGCTCACCTTATGGTTTGGAAGGATGAACTCTCCATCCTGCTTCTGGTGCAGGGGCGCATGTTCGTCCAGTTACTTCACTGGTTTTCAGAATGGCGCTGGCAAAATCCACTTGACTTTCCTGAGCGATGCGCCGTAAGTATGAAAGTTCAAAGTTCAAGTGAGGCCCCCTTTATGTTGTCTTTCTAACCTGTGATCTGTCCTTTATTTCAGGTGCAGAATGAAGGCGATGCGTCGAGGGGTTAAACTGCCGAGGTGAGTAGTGTTGTGATGTGCTTGGTAAGTCTGATGTGGTTTGTCATGTGATTTATGATGTCACCAGAGTGCCTGTGGAATGTTGATGCATGAGTGGGAGAATGCTGTGATGAGAGTTCCATATGGTCAGTTGAGCCCTCCCTCCCTGGGTGATGGGTGCCGGTGTCTTTCTGTCTTTGTCTCTCTCTATCCTTACTGCTTATGTCTAAATCTTGAATCTGTAACTGCAACATAAGAACTGAAGTAAATCTTAAGAAGTAACCTAAACCTGCCTGGACTGAGCTTTGTAACAATGGCGACGAGGATTTCCTTAAAATCAAGAACCCACGTGCAAAGGAAGATGAAGAGAAACTAATTCAAGAAGTCTGCTGCGGGGGGTGCAGTATGAACCAGGACCAGAAGAAAACAGACGACACCGCCCCCAAGAACCAAGTAAGCAAACCCATCACCCAGGGTGGACACGAGAGGAAGGGGTCACATTTTCCATAAAGGGTAAATGCAGCAGCCTAGACCATCGCCCTGGGAGTGCTGCGCCTTGGAAAAGAAGCAGGAAGAGGCCCATTGAGAGAGGGGTAGCCCAGTATTGTAAGACTTGTCCAGCAACCTTTACTAGTGTGCTGCGCTGTGGAAATGAACCTCCAGGTGGCAGTTGTGAAGGGTGCCCTTGCTGCCATCAGACTGATCAACTGCCCTCAAGAATTTAGGGATGCTGTGTCAGGGGCTCCCAATGGAACTGGAATGGCCTATGTTAAGGGAGTTGATCCTGGAGTTACTTTGATAAACATGGGACTATGAAAATGCTGCACGTTAGTTTTTCATAAACAGCTGCAGCTGCAGAAATGTATTTAAAGTGTCTGAAGCGGCCGTGTATGCAACGAAATGCTTGTGGAAGATGGAGAGGGGTAAAAACTGTTCCCTACAAGGTTAAAATACTTTTAATGATGTGCGCACATCAGAACTACGGTGACAGTGACCGTTAGCCCAGGAGTCAGCGCTGCAGGACATTTGCTTACTGTGCCTATTTCAATTGTGATGACGTCGCATTCCAGCAGAGGGAGTCGGCGAAGCTTCAGAACTCTGTGCCTCTGTGTTCTGGAGTAATATATTGTTGAATGCTGGAGCAGCGCGATGTTATTCGAGCTCCGGGGATGTCTTCTGCATTGTTGGGGTGAAATTAGAAGAAAGGCCCTTACAACGTGCTTTGCCGTCACGACGCGCATCAAGGAAGTGGAAGTAGTTCCATAGGAACGAAGTACTTTCGTTTCATTTCAGCCATAGTGGAAGAGTTCATAGCAGCAGGAGTCCTTTCTGTATTGGAGCAAATATATATATATAAACGCTCGCTTTAATGAGATGAGGCAGAAATGGCCTGCTTGAAGACATGGAATAACGTTTGTTTCATGGATGGAAAATGGCCTGCTTGAAGACATGGAATAACGTTTGTTTCATGGATGGGAAATGCGGTCGACTAACAGGAGAAGTATTTACATATGAGGTACTGTCATATTTCACATTGTTGCCGCATCCATGCGATACATGGCACTTTGTTTTATGTAAGGATCGCCGCTCCTGGAATTTCAAGAACAAAGGGAGTTTGTATTGGAGCAGGGCGTCCTGTGTAAGTGCCAGAAGAAAGGCAGAGCATTGTGCTATGGAAGGTTTTATGTTTTGTGCTCGGTTTAAACAGTGTCTGGGGGTCGTTGGCACGTTGACTTTAGAGAGTACGGAGTTTTAAGTGAAATGAAGCATTTCAGATTAAAGGTTAACATGTTTATTTTAAATGCTACGGTGTATAATACATTTTAAAGGTTTAAGGTTGGGGTTCCATTTACATAGCAATTTCGTTTTAGCTTTCCTATTTAATATATGCAGTGATGACTATTGCATTGAGGAAAAGAAGAATTCATGGCTTGGAGTTTATGCCATAATGTAGGTTCATGAGGTGGAATGAACTAGTGGGGAAGGGACTGCTAGTCGCAGTTCACAGTGTGTACGAACTTGTAAATGTGTGACAATGTATTTTAGGAGAATTTGCACAGTTAAAACAAATATTGCACGTTTAACCTTTTGAGGATTTTCAGGAGTAAGTTGTTACACAACAACATGGACTTTTAGGCACATGTGGCCATATTTTGATGTGAAGTAATGTCACACGCGCTAGGTATAAAAAGTAGGAGTAAGAAAAGAAAATGTTAAATGCAGATGTGAAAATGTCGTGTATATCCATGCATTTGAGAAATATGGAAGTGAAGGCATGTCACGGGCATGTTATCTAGAATGCGTATGGATGTATGAAAGAATGATTGGGTGCAACATTTTTTTTGTAATTAGAAGTTTTAGATACTAGGGAGGTAGCGCCTCCGTTTGGTATAAACAGTAGGAAGTTTATCTGTTTAAAAGAGTTGAGTTAGGTGGTAGCGCCACTTACAGTGCACACTATCAGTGTTTTAGTTAGCGCTGTTTAGGTCATGAGTTAGGGTTTAGTAATGTAACTAAAATGAGGTAGCGCCTCGGAAGGCTTTAGTTGTGAGAAAAGGGAATCCTGAGGGTAGCGCCTTGTCAGGAATTTCATTTAGAGGTTAGTGAGAGTTGTACAAATGTGAATGGTACTGTAAGCGTGTAGTGCCTTTGCTATAGCGGTAGTCCAATCTAGTATTTATTTTTGGAAGTAGTGCACTCTTTGAAGGAATGATTCTTATTCTATGGACAGCTGGTGAAGGTCAAGTGAAGCGGGTTGCTGGTAGGGGAAACCCTCCAGTAAACACTATTATAAATGAAGATGCTGTTCGAGGTGAAGAATCCCAGGGTGATTTGTTTATCTTTATGTGTTATGTGTGTTGATCCTGGCTATTTTCCTAGTCAGGGTTTGATTATGGGACTGGATTGTACTGCCATTTAGAAGAGAGTAGAGTCAACCATATGTTTTTTTCGATGGACTTGGAGTTGACTGGCCAGCATCTCCAAGCTGTTTGAGGAGCTTTACACCATGGTATGGTCGGGTTAGTTTGATTGGCTTGATCCACCTATATGTATATATGTATATATATGTGCTTGTGTGTTTCTGAGGCATGCCTGCTGCTAGTTGTGTGTGTCAGTGAGCTGTAGAATTTTACTGAACTTCTTATTTGTCTATGGTAATTTCTTTGTCGTCCTGATGACTAGTATTGCGTCGGGGTGGCAAGTAGGTGCTTCAGGGTGGCAGCCTGAAGGCTCGCCTGTGGCGGGGGCGAGCAGGAGGACCAAAGTTATTTTGTGTTGGTTACGGTATTGTGGGTTAGGTATAGCCTTGGATCTGGGCTGGTTTGTGTCTAGTGTGGGAGACTAGAGTCTGCTCGTGGCAGGGGTGGATGGGAGGTGATTAGTGCAGTTATTGATGGTGTTTAAGAGTGATAGGCGGAGTTCTGGAATTGCATAGTTATGGGTTTTTCATGTGAAACCTCCATTGCTCTTGGGTTTGGATGAGATGTGTGTCGTGCCTTTGTGAAAATGTCTGATAGGAGGGAGATGTGTTGTGAAGCTTTTGTTGCAAGTGTGTTTGGTAAGGGGGAAGATGTGTTGTGATGTGCTTGGTAAGTCTGATGTGGTTTGTCATGTGATTTATGATGTCACCAGAGTGCCTGTGGAATGTTGATGCATGAGTGGGAGAATGCTGTGATGAGAGTTCCATATGGTCAGTTGAGCCCTCCCTCCCTGGGTGATGGGTGCCGGTGTCTTTCTGTCTTTGTCTCTCTCTATCCTTACTGCTTATGTCTAAATCTTGAATCTGTAACTGCAACATAAGAACTGAAGTAAATCTTAAGAAGTAACCTAAACCTGCCTGGACTGAGCTTTGTAACAAGTAGTGATGAGGGCGATCCCTCTAAATGTCCTTATCATTCCCCAGAAATGTCTCTTGTCCTTTCCCCATGGGGCCGGGGTACGGTACCTGCCAACGGGGCGGCGCCGACCCGAAATGTGGAAGAAAAGCCGGTAAGTATTATGGCTGTTAATCAGGCTTTCCTTCTGCTCACCTTTTGTTTCTTCCTCTCTCCCCTAGGTGCAGAGATGTGGCGTCCGATGCTGACAGCCGCGATGGAGCCAGGAGATGTCTCGAGGACAGGTGAGTGAAGCGTGGCGCTGCAGCGAGCAACGCGATGCTTTTAAATGGAAGTCTTTCTTCAGGGATGCTGGCGAGAAGATTCCGGATGCAGGTAAGAAGTTTGAAATAGCCCTTGGTTTTCACCTTTCTCTTCTCTTCCTTCCTTGCAGGTCTTCCAGGTTCGAGGCGGGCGTGGCTGGAGTCCAGGAGCAGGAGCAGGAGCAGACACGGTGAGCGTTAAGTTGCAGGAAGCATAACAACGCGAAGCATGAGCTGCTGTCTGGGCGTGGCTTAAATAGCCTTCAAAGAAGTCCCAGGTATGTATCCTTCCCTGGCCATGCCCGAGTGAAAAAATAGTCCCTATGAAAAAATAGTCCCTTTCAGGTCTCAGGGAGGCCTGAAGCGTGCAGCATGGTCTGCATCAGGTAAGTACACAAAACACCTCCCTTTATGAGCCTGGCGCCTATGGCGCCAGGACTGATGTCCAACATGAGCCTGGCGCCAAAGGCGCCAGGACTGAGTCCAAAGAGCCCCTATAAGGGGCCGCTGGGCTTTTACCCGAGGGCATGATGCCTGCTTCCGGGGGTGCTGGGCCTGGCCTGGTGCTCCGGGGGTAGGCATCATGACAGAGAGTGAACCTCCACCTGACCTCCTCAGAGGCCAGCCTTTAGGTGGACAAATAGAAGGCGTCAATCTCTCTTCTAATCTGACACCTGAGCAACAGGAGCAGTGCAAAGTTTTGTTGAATCAATTTGCCACCCTGTTTTCTCTAGCACCAGGCTTGACCCCTTGGGGCCAGCATGATATCCAAACTGGTGACTGTTTACCTGTCAAAAGCAGGGGCTACAGGATGTCAGAAAATGTAAGAACCCACATCAAAGGAGAGGTCAACAAGATGCTTGATCTCGGGGTAATAGAGCCCTCTACTAGTCCATGGTCTAGCCCAGTTGTATTAGTACCAAAGGCAGGATCCAAAGAGTTGAGAATCTGTGTGGACTATATAGCTCTAAACGCAGTCACTAAGACTGATGCCCATCCTTTGCCAAGGACAGATGAGCTGGTGGATAGACTTGGTTCAGCCAAGTTCCTCAGCACATGTGATCTCACGTCAGGCTATTGGCAAATAGCCCTGACTGACCATGCCAAGGAGAAAACTGCATTCTCTGCCCCAGTGGGCTAATACCAGTTTAAGGTTATGCCTTTTGCATTAAAGAATGCACCTGCACCATTCCAAAGGATGGTTAATCAGGTTCTGAATGGGATGGAGGACTTCTGCATGGCATACTTGGATGACATTGCAGTGTTCAGCCCTACTTGGAAAGAACATGGTGACTACCTAGGATAAGTTTTGCAGGCTCTTAAAAATGCCCATATGACCATAAAGTCAAGTAAATGCCAGATTGGTCAGAGTAAAGTGGTCTACCTTGGGCATGAGGTAGGAGGTGGTGAAATAAGGCCTTTGCTCAGCAAGATTGAAGCTGTGCAAAATTGGACAACCCCTTCTACTCAAACCCAGGTGAGATCCTTCCTAGGCCTCACTGGGTATTACAGGAATTTCATTGAGAACCATGGGTCCATAGCTTCTCCACTGAATGTAATCTCCTCTCTTAAATAGATCAAATGGAATGATGAGTGCAATCAGGCCTTTGAAAGCCTGAAGAAAGCCCTTTGTCAAGCTCCAGTTCTCAGAGCTCCTGACTACCACCAACCCTTCATTGTACAGACAGATGCTTCCAATATAGGTATAGGTGCAGTACTCAGTCAACTGGATGTGAAAGGTAGGGAGCACCCCATTTGCTTCATCAGTAGGAAACTAAAGGAACCTGAGACAAGGTGGGCAACTATTGAGAGAGAATGTTTTGCCATTGTGTGGTCTTTGAAGAAATTTAGACCATACTTGTATGGATCTACTTTCACCATTCAAACCGACCACCAACCCTTGAGATGGTTGATGCAAATGAAAGGGGAAAACCCAAAACTGCTAAGATGGTCAATCTGCCCCCAAGGATTTGATTTTACCATTGAGCACAGGTCAGGATGTCAACACCTAAATGCTGATGGTCTCTCTAGGATGTTTATAACCGACTAGAGGTATGAGACTCATTCAGGAGTGGATTAGATCCTCCTGTCCCTTAGTCTGGGTGGGGGCAAGGGTTAGGGAGAATTCTCACTTTATGGCTAATTCCCCTTACCTATAGAGTCCCCCAGCAGCTTTGCTGGATTGGAAGGGTTTTGATTCTTTTTACCTGCTAAGAGTGAGACTCTTTTTCCCACTCTTAGGCATTTTTGCTATGTGTGTTCTAGGCTATTTTTGTGTTTAAGGCCTATGGGATCTTTTCTCTCACCCATAGGAACCACCTTTATACACATGTGTTACACAGTACCCTCCGTGCAGTGACACAGGGGTGTTGTAGCGACCCCCAAACATAGACTCCATTCCCTGGGACTGACTACTGTCTCCCAGGGCATGTAAAGTCCCCATTGACTTTACTAGTCAATCTCTATTAACTAAATCAGTACATTCCATCTTAATATGGAAGTACTGGAAGGGGTTAATAGTTTTTCCCCTATGTTCATTTTCGAGAGGGTACCTTAATGTCCCCCTCTACAAAGTTTCTGGCTGGTGGCAGTGGTTACTACCCTTTATATTCAACCGTGAATATTTCCCTATGGGATTTTCCCATTGTTCAAGGCTAACACTTTTATTGACAGCCTCTAACATACCGCCGGTTTATTTTATTATTAACTTTACTCCAGTAGGTTTTATTTGCCAGAACTTTGATATAAATTCTTTCTCGTGTCTTACTCTAAACTCCTAACCCAGGTCGGGGATCCTTTGTTCGCTCTTTTGGTGGGCTTCTGCCGAGAAGCCCTCCTTTTGGTGCCTCTGAGTCTGGGGTGGGTCTGTTGTTTGGGAGGGGGAGGAGTGGAACCCCTGGACAGAGTTGCCGCAGCAACTCAGGTCGCACTCTAACCTGATAGGCTGGAGGGTCTACCGCCAAGAAGACCACTCCACTGTGTGAGTGACAGCTAGGCTGTATGAATGGGTCTCTTTCTGCATAAAAGCAGGGTCCTGAGGACTGGAAGAGCAAGATGTCGCCACTGGAACTACGGAACCGAAGGGGAGAGAAGCCACAGACATCTTCAGCCTCTACACCACCAGTGAAGCCCTGCCGGATTGTCTCACCACTTTTCTTCCACATGAGAGGAGATCTTCAGCGAAAGAGCCTCCTTCCCTTGAGCTGGTGGGGTCAACCAGTCCACCTATTGCTTCCTCGGACCTGCCTTGGTCGAATCGACAGTGCCCAGCACTTGGAGACCGGATAGCCAGGCAGCTATCGACCCGGACCGCGATTAAAAGGAGCGTACCTTTTAAACTTCGTTTGGCAGCACCACGGCTGGTTTCATCCCTGGGTAGTCCAGCGACTCGAACCTTCCTCCACGACGAGAGCCTCTCTTCCTCTGTTGGACCCCTCGACCTGCAGGAACTACCAGGAACAACCACCACCGCAGGAGCCACTTCTTCACGTTTAAGGTACATTGTTCCGCCAGGCCGCCCTTTCTCTGTGGTAGCCCTAAAGGTGTTTTAAATCCTTTATCTACTTGTGGGGTCGGCGGTCCTCTCTCTTAACATTGTCTTTCGCCTTGCATCTACCTCTTCAATATTTTTCTATTAAAGACTTGACTGCATTTGCTCCTAAACTCTTGGTCCTGTACCACTGACTCTGTCTCATGCCTATTGACTCTGGCTGATTTGTTAGATCTGCTCTCACTAGATTGGTTTTCAATCAGAAATGTGTCGATGCACCTAAATCTTCTAAACCCCTATTCCTTCCTACTGTTTTAACGTGTGGAGTGCCATTTTGCTCAGTTTTCATTCACTTATCTTTGGGCTGAAGTGTTACTGTGCATTACTTGTCTACACAACTTCAGAGAAGTGTTGCTAGGGGGTGTCTGAAGATATTTTGGTTTAACTTGTGCTTTCCCTCCCTTTCGTTAAATTGATAGAGTGCCATTTGTAGTTGGTTTTCACTGTGCCGTTTTGCTCAGTTTTCACTCTACCGCAAACTTGTCTACAATTGAATAGGGAGCTGTATATACTTTTCCTTGACTGAATGTTTGCTTACTTTACCAATTGTGATTATGTGTTGACTTAGAAGTGTATAGAAATAAATATATGCTCTTTTTGATACAAAGCTTTGGTCAGTGTTTCCTTGCTCCATAGTACTGTGATGCCTATTGTGTAAACCCTGAATACTGCTCATCTCCCGCTTGAGATAAGTCTGACTGCTCAGCCACAGCTACCAACTAAATCTTTGTGGTACGGACTGACACCAAAGGTGATTTATTGCTCTCACCTGTACTCCTAATCTGGTGTAGTGCTCCCTAAGGGAACTGCACTGGATTCTGCCTAACATAGGCTTTCCCCTTGGCGCCACGGTAGGTTCACCCACACATGTGAGGTACCGTTTTCATCGGGTCACCTGTGGGAATGTGGGAAGGTATAAAATTTGTTGTGTTTGTGTGGTTTTCATAACGTTTTGACCGATTTGCTGGTGCCCTTTGTCACACAACCCTTTCATTTCCCAAATGTGACCTACATTTAGTCGCTGCTTTAGGCACCATACACTTTTGTAACCTGCACAAGTCACCTACCCTTGAAAACGTCTGCCTGTGCTCTTTCAAAAAATGTATGCTTGCCGTTCATGAACTTTTGGCTCGATAGACGACGCACCGCTGCTGATATATACTTCCTGTGCCATACGGAAGTGCTACTAGGGTGTGCTCAGTTGATTTCATGACCTTCTGGCGCGATAGACGACGCACCACTGCTGATATATACTTCCTGTGCCATACGGAAGTGCTACTAGGGTGTGCTCAGTTGAGTTCATGACCTTTTTAGCGCGATAGACGACGCACCGCTGCTCATATATACTTCCTGTGCCATACGGAAGTGCTACTAGGGTGTGCTCAGTTGATTTCATGACCTTTTGGCGCGATAGACGACGCACCACTGCTGATATATACTTCCTGTGCCATACGGAAGTGCTACTAGGGTGTGCTCAGTTGAGTTCATGACCTTTTTAGCGCGATAGACGACGCACCGCTGCTCATATATACTTCCTGTGCCATACGGAAGTGCTACTAGGGTGTGCTCAGTTGATTTCATGACCTTTTGGCGCGATAGACGACGCACCGCTGCTCATATATACTTCCTGTGCCATACGGAAGTGCTACTAGGGTGTGCTCAGTTGAGTTCATGACCTTTTGGCTCGATAGACGACGCACCGCTGCTGATATATACTTACTGTGCCATACGGAAGTGCTACTAGGGTGTGCTCAGTTGATTTCATGACCTTTTGGCGCGATAGACGACGCACCACTGCTGATATATACTTCCTGTGCCATACGGAAGTGCTACTAGGGTGTGCTCAGTTGATTTCATGACCTTTTGGCGCGATAGATGACGCACCGCTGCTCATATATACTTCCTGTGCCATACGGAAGTGCTACTAGGGTGTGCTCAGTTGAGTTCATGACCTTTTGGCTCGATAGACGACGCACCGCTGCTGATATATACTTCCTGTGCCATACGGAAGTGCTACTAGGGTGTGCTCAGTTGATTTCATGACCTTTTGGCGCGATAGACGACGCACCGCTGCTGATATATACTTCCTGTGCCATACGGAAGTGCTACTAGGGTGTGCTCAGTTGAGTTCATGACCTTTTGGCTCGATAGACGACGCACCGCTGCTGATATATACTTCCTGTGCCATACGGAAGTGCTACTAGGGTGTGCTCAGTTGAGTTCATGACCTTTTGGCTCGATAGACGACGCACCGCTGCTGATATATACTTCCTGTGCCATACGGAAGTGCTACTAGGGTGTGCTCAGTTGAGTTCATGACCTTTTGGCTCGATAGACGACGCACCACTGCTGATATATACTTCCTGTGCCATACGGAAGTGCTACTAGGGTGTGCTCAGTTGATTTCATGACCTTTTTAGTGCGATAGACGACGCACCGCTCCTGATATATACTTCCTGTGCCATACGGAAGTGCTACTAGGGTGTGCTCAGTTGATTTCATGACCTTTTGGCTCGATAGACGACGCACCACTGCTGATATATACTTCCTGTGCCATACGGAAGTGCTACTAGGGTGTGCTCAGTTGATTTCATTACCTTTTTAGTGCGATAGACGACGCACCGCTGCTGATATATACTTCCTGTGCCATACGGAAGTGCTACTAGGGTGTGCTCAGTTGATTTCATGACCTTTTTAGTGTGATAGACGACGCACCGCTGCTGATATATACTTCCTGTGCCATACGGAAGTGCTACTAGGGTGTGCTCAGTTGAGTTCATGACCTTTTGGCGCGATAGACGACGCACCGCTGCTGATATATACTTCCTGTGCCATACGGAAGTGCTACTAGGGTGTGCTCAGTTGAGTTCATGACCTTTTGGCTCGATAGACGACGCACCACTGCTGATATATACTTCCTGTGCCATACGGAAGTGCTACTAGGGTGTGCTCAGTTGATTTCATGACCTTTTTAGCGCGATAGACGACGCACCCCTACTGATATATACTTCCTGTGCCATACGGAAGTGCTACTAGGGTGTGCTCAGTTGATTTCATGACCTTTTGGCGCGATAGTTGACGCACCACTGCTGATATATACTTCCTGTGCCATACGGAAGTGCTACTAGGGTGTGCTCAGTTGATTTCATGACCTTTTTAGTGTGATAGACGACGCACCACTGCTGATATATACTTCCTGTGCCATACGGAAGTGCTACTAGGGTGTGCTCAGTTGATTTCATGACCTTTTTAGTGCGATAGACGACGCACCGCTGCTGATATATACTTCCTGTGCCATACGGAAGTGCTACTAGGGTGTGTTCAGTTGAGTTCATGAACCTTTGGCTCGATAGACGACGCACCGCTGCTGATATATACATCCTGTGCCATACGGAAGTGCTACTAGGGTGTGCTCAGTTGAGTTCATGACCTTTTGGCGCGATAGACGATGCACCGCAGCTGACATATACTTCCTGTGCCATACGGAAGTGCTACTAGGGTGTGCTCAGTTGAGTTCATGAACTTTTGGCGCGATAGACGACGCACCGCTGCTGATATATACTTCCTGTGCCATACGGGAGTGCTACTAGGGTGTGCTCAGTTGAGTTCATGACCTTTTTAGCGCGATAGACGACGCACCGCTACTGATATATACTTCCTGTGCCATACGGAAGTGCTACTAGGGTGTGCTCAGTTGAGTTCATGAACTTTTGGCTCGATAGACGACGCACCGCTGCTGATATATACTTCCTGTGCCATACGGAAGTGCTACTAGGGTGTGCTCAGTTGAGTTCATGACCTTTTGGCTCGATAGACGACGCACCGCTGCTGATATATACTTACTGTGCCATACGGAAGTGCTACTAGGGTGTGCTCAGTTGAGTTCATGACCTTTTGGCTCGATAGAGGACGCACCACTGCTGATATATACTTACTGTGCCATACGGAAGTGCTACTAGGGTGTGCTCAGTTGAGTTCATGACCTTTTGGCTCGATAGACGACGCACCGCTGCTGATATATACTTACTGTGCCATACGGAAGTGCTACTAGGGTGTGCTCAGTTGAGTTCATGAACTTTTGGCGCGATAGACGACGCACTGCTGCTGATATATACTTCCTGTGCCATACGGAAGTGCTACTAGGGTGTGCTCAGTTGATTTCATGACCTTTTGGCGCGATAGATGACGCACCACTGCTGATATATACTTCCTGTGCCATACGGAAGTGCTACTAGGGTGTGCTCAGTTGATTTCATGACCTTTTTAGTGTGATAGACGACGCACCGCTGCTGATATATACTTCCTGTGCCATACGGAAGTGCTACTAGGGTGTGCTCAGTTGAGTTCATGACCTTTTGGCTCGATAGAGGACGCACCACTGCTGATATATACTTACTGTGCCATATGGAAGTGCTACTAGGGTGTGCTCAGTTGAATTCATGACCTTTTGGCGCGATAGACGACGCACCGCTGCTGATATATACTTCCTGTGCCATACGGAAGTGCTACTAGGGTGTGTTCAGTTGATTTCATGACCTTTTGGCGCGATAGACGACGCACCGCTGCTGATATATACTTCCTGTGCCATACGGAAGTGCTACTAGGGTGTGCTCAGTTGATTTCATGGCCTTTTTAGCGTGATAGACGACGCACCGCTGCTCATATATACTTCCTGTGCCATACGGAAGTGCTACTAGGGTGTGTTCAGTTGATTTCATGACCTTTTGGCGCGATAGACGACGCACCGCTGCTGATATATACTTCCTGTGCCATACGGAAGTGCTACTAGGGTGTGCTCAGTTGATTTCATGGCCTTTTTAGCGTGATAGACGACGCACCGCTGCTCATATATACTTCCTGTGCCATACGGAAGTGCTACTAGGGTGTGTTCAGTTGAGTTCATGACCTTTTGGCGCGATAGACGACGCACCGCTGCTGATATATACTTCCTGTGTCATACGGAAGTGCTACTAGGGTGTGCTCAGTTGATTTCATGGCCTTTTTAGCGTGATAGACGACGCACCGCTGCTCATATATACTTCCTGTGCCATACGGAAGTGCTACTAGGGTGTGTTCAGTTGATTTCATGACCTTTTGGCGCGATAGACGACGCACCGCTGCTGATATATACTTCCTGTGCCATACGGAAGTGCTACTAGGGTGTGCTCAGTTGATTTCATGGCCTTTTTAGCGTGATAGACGACGCACCGCTGCTCATATATACTTCCTGTGCCATACGGAAGTGCTACTAGGGTGTGTTCAGTTGAGTTCATGACCTTTTGGCGCGATAGACGACGCACCGCTGCTGATATATACTTACTGTGCCATACGGAAGTGCTACTAGGGTGTGCTCAGTTGATTTCATGGCCTTTTTAGCGTGATAGACGACGCACCGCTGCTCATATATACTTCCTGTGCCATACGGAAGTGCTACTAGGGTGTGCTCAGTTGATTTCATGACCTTTTGGCGCGATAGACGACGCACCGCTGCTGATATATACTTCCTGTGCCATACGGAAGTGCTACTAGGGTGTGTTCAGTTGAGTTCATGACCTTTTGGCGCGATAGACGACGCACCGCTGCTGATATATACTTCCTGTGCCATATGGAAGTGCTACTAGGGTGTGCTCAGTTGAGTTCATGACCTTTGGCGCGATAGACGACGCACCGCTGCTGATATATACTTACTGTGCCATACGGAAGTGCTACTAGGGTGGGCTCAGTTGATTTCATGGCCTTTTTAGCGTGATAGACGACGCACCGCTGCTCATATATACTTCCTGTGCCATACGGAAGTGCTACTAGGGTGTGCTCAGTTGATTTCATGGCCTTTTTAGCGTGATAGACGACGCACCACTGCTGATATATACTTCCTGTGCCATACGGAAGTGCTACTAGGGTGTGTTCAGTTGAGTTCATGACCTTTTGGCGTGATAGACGACGCACCGATGCTCATATATACTTCCTGTGCCATACGGAAGTGCTACTAGGGTGTGCTCAGTTGATTTCATGGCCTTTTTAGCGTGATAGACGACGCACCGCTGCTGATATATACTTCCTGTGCCATACGGAAGTGCTACTAGGGTATGCTCAGTTGAGTTCATGACCTTTTTAGCGCGATAGACGACGCACCACTGCTGATATATACTTCCTGTGCCATACGGAAGTGCTACTAGGGTGTGCTCAGTTGAGTTCATGACCTTTTTAGCGCGATAGACGACGCACCGCTGCTGATATATACTTCCTGTGCCATACGGAAGTGCTACTAGGGTGTGCTCAGTTGAGTTCATGACCTTTTGGCTCGATAGACTATGCACCGCTGCTGATATATACTTCCTGTGCCATACGGAAGTGCTACTAGGGTGTGCTCAGTTGATTTCATGACCTTTTGGCGTGTTAGATGACGCACCGCTGCTGATATATACTTCCTGTGCCATATGGAAGTGCTACTAGGGTGTGCTCAGTTGATTTCATGACCTTTTTAGTGTGATAGACGACGCACCGCTGCTGATATATACTTCCTGTGCCATACGGAAGTGCTACTAGGGTGTGCTCAGTTGATTTCATGGCCTTTTTAGCGTGATAGACGACGCACCGCTGCTGATATATACTTCCTGTGCCATACGGAAGTGCTACTAGGGTGTGCTCAGTTGAGTTCATGACCTTTTTAGCGCGATAGACGACGCACCACTGCTGATATATACTTCCTGTGCCATACGGAAGTGCTACTAGGGTGTGCTCAGTTGAGTTCATGACCTTTTTAGCGCGATAGACGACGCACCGCTGCTGATATATACTTCCTGTGCCATACGGAAGTGCTACTAGGGTGTGTTCAGTTGAGTTCATGACCTTTTGGCGTGATAGACGACGCACCGCTGCTCATATATACTTCCTGTGCCATACGGAAGTGCCACTAGGGTGTGCTCAGTTGATTTCATGGCCTTTTTAGCGTGATAGACGACGCACCGCTGCTGATATATACTTCCTGTGCCATACGGAAGTGCTACTAGGGTGTGCTCAGTTGAGTTCATGACCTTTTTAGCGCGATAGACGACGCACCACTGCTGATATATACTTCCTGTGCCATACGGAAGTGCTACTAGGGTGTGCTCAGTTGAGTTCATGACCTTTTTAGCGCGATAGACGACGCACCGCTGCTGATATATACTTCCTGTGCCATACGGAAGTGCTACTAGGGTGTGCTCAGTTGAGTTCATGACCTTTTGGCTCGATAGACTACGCACCGCTGCTGATATATACTTCCTGTGCCATACGGAAGTGCTACTAGGGTGTGCTCAGTTGAGTTCATGACCTTTTGGTGCGATAGACGACGCACCGCTGCTGATATATACTTACTGTGCCATACGGAAGTGCTACTAGGGTGTGCTCAGTTGATTTCATGGCCTTTTTAGCGTGATAGACGACGCACCGCTGCTCATATATACTTCCTGTGCCATACGGAAGTGCTACTAGGGTGTGCTCAGTTGATTTCATGACCTTTTGGCGCGATAGACGACGCACCGCTGCTGATATATACTTCCTGTGCCATACGGAAGTGCTACTAGGGTGTGTTCAGTTGAGTTCATGACCTTTTGGCGCGATAGACGACGCACCGCTGCTGATATATACTTCCTGTGCCATATGGAAGTGCTACTAGGGTGTGCTCAGTTGAGTTCATGACCTTTTGGCGCGATAGACGACGCACCGCTGCTGATATATACTTACTGTGCCATACGGAAGTGCTACTAGGGTGTGCTCAGTTGATTTCATGGCCTTTTTAGCGTGATAGACGACGCACCGCTGCTCATATATACTTCCTGTGCCATACGGAAGTGCTACTAGGGTGTGCTCAGTTGATTTCATGGCCTTTTTAGCGTGATAGACGACGCACCACTGCTGATATATACTTCCTGTGCCATACGGAAGTGCTACTAGGGTGTGTTCAGTTGAGTTCATGACCTTTTGGCGTGATAGACGACGCACCGCTGCTCATATATACTTCCTGTGCCATACGGAAGTGCTACTAGGGTGTGCTCAGTTGATTTCATGGCCTTTTTAGCGTGATAGACGACGCACCGCTGCTGATATATACTTCCTGTGCCATACGGAAGTGCTACTAGGGTGTGCTCAGTTGAGTTCATGACCTTTTTAGCGCGATAGACGACGCACCACTGCTGATATATACTTCCTGTGCCATACGGAAGTGCTACTAGGGTGTGCTCAGTTGAGTTCATGACCTTTTTAGCGCGATAGACGACGCACCGCTGCTGATATATACTTCCTGTGCCATACGGAAGTGCTACTAGGGTGTGCTCAGTTGAGTTCATGACCTTTTGGCTCGATAGACTACGCACCGCTGCTGATATATACTTCCTGTGCCATACGGAAGTGCTACTAGGGTGTGCTCAGTTGATTTCATGACCTTTTGGCGTGTTAGATGACGCACCGCTGCTGATATATACTTCCTGTGCCATATGGAAGTGCTACTAGGGTGTGCTCAGTTGATTTCATGACCTTTTTAGTGTGATAGACGACGCACCGCTGCTGATATATACTTCCTGTGCCATACGGAAGTGCTACTAGGGTGTGCTCAGTTGAGTTCATGACCTTTTGGTGCGATAGACGACGCACCGCTGCTGATATATACTTCCTGTGCCATACGGAAGTGCTACTAGGGTGTGCTCAGTTGATTTCATGGCCTTTTTAGCGTGATAGACGACGCACCGCTGCTGATATATACTTCCTGTGCCATACGGAAGTGCTACTAGGGTGTGCTCAGTTGAGTTCATGACCTTTTTAGCGCGATAGACGACGCACCACTGCTGATATATACTTCCTGTGCCATACGGAAGTGCTACTAGGGTGTGCTCAGTTGAGTTCATGACCTTTTTAGCGCGATAGACGACGCACCGCTGCTGATATATACTTCCTGTGCCATACGGAAGTGCTACTAGGGTGTGTTCAGTTGAGTTCATGACCTTTTGGCGTGATAGACGACGCACCGCTGCTCATATATACTTCCTGTGCCATACGGAAGTGCTACTAGGGTGTGCTCAGTTGATTTCATGGCCTTTTTAGCGTGATAGACGACGCACCGCTGCTGATATATACTTCCTGTGCCATACGGAAGTGCTACTAGGGTGTGCTCAGTTGAGTTCATGACCTTTTTAGCGCTATAGACGACGCACCACTGCTGATATATACTTCCTGTGCCATACGGAAGTGCTACTAGGGTGTGCTCAGTTGAGTTCATGACCTTTTTAGCGCGATAGACGACGCACCGCTGCTGATATATACTTCCTGTGCCATACGGAAGTGCTACTAGGGTGTGCTCAGTTGAGTTCATGACCTTTTGGCTCGATAGACTACGCACCGCTGCTGATATATACTTCCTGTGCCATACGAAAGTGCTACTAGGGTGTGCTCAGTTGAGTTCATGACCTTTTGGTGCGATAGACTATGCACCGCTGCTGATATATACTTCCTGTGCCATACGGAAGTGCTACTAGGGTGTGCTCAGTTGAGTTCATGACCTTTTGGCGCGATAGACGACGCACCGCTGCTGATATATACTTCCTGTGCCATACGGAAGTGCTACTAGGGTGTGCTCAGTTGAGTTCATGACCTTTTGGCTCGATAGACTACGCACCGCTGCTGATATATACTTCCTGTGCCATACGGAAGTGCTACTAGGGTGTGCTCAGTTGAGTTCATGACCTTTTGGTGCGATAGACGACGCACCACTGCTGATATATACTTCCTGTGCCATACGGAAGTGCTACTAGGGTGTGCTCAGTTGATTTCATGACCTTTTGGCGCGATAGACGACGCACTGCTGCTGATATATAAACTGGACGGACAGTTTCTTATTTGCATGTTTTGTCTGATATGAATGTATATCTATTCACTGTATATTTCCTTTTAGGACTTGCACGATTGCATGTGCATGCTGGGCTTTGTATCTGTTTTAATCATATTTTTGTATATTGTGATTGCACTTTAAGGCCACTGGCAGGGCAGGGGCTGCTCCTTTGCTCTGTGCTTCCTTTCACACGTGGATGACACCAAGGACTTCCCCGGGCTCGATGGGTGCGGGGGAGGGGGGCTGTGTGTGGTAGCCTCAAACTATATGGCCTGCATGATGGAGGCAATGAACTGCAGGACGAGAAATCATCACACGTCTAATCCCAGCAAGACTGACCTCATCGCATTGACGCTCAGATGGTGGTCCTGGGGTTCACCCATCTGGCAGGCTGCGATTCCTGGCACGCGTCCTGCGCATGCGCCTCGGGTGTCCTTTAGACCTGACGACGTTAGTGGGGCGACCAAGCGCTGTTCTTACCTGCACACGTTCTGTCACCTGTTGAGATTTAGCAATGGATCCCACTTAGGATTGATATGAATGTGTCTTCTGGAGACCCAGCTAATATGGCAATAATAAAACGGATTCTGTTTGTTATCCGGACAATCCTTATCACCGTAAACCCAATCCGGGGCTGATGGCTACAATATAAACGCTTTTTACTAGAACATAACCCAACGTAACATGTGAGAGCGCTTTTCTATTAACCGGCCCAGATCGAAGCAGGGCTGTAGGCAGGAGCAAAGGTTGGACTAGTGTCTGCCCTACATCATGGATATCTATACAATCTTAGCCACAGGATAGTCAGGCTCTTGAAACTTAGCAGCCCCTCAGTGCCAAACACTGGTCTTCAGGCCCCGACGGACGCTATACATGCAGATAAGAGAACAGATAACACAGGTGGGTCTGGAATTAATAGAATACACACACTTCTTGCTCCCTGCCATTCAGATTTCCTTTCCCACACGTGTGTGTCCCTCGGCAGCAGAGGTGACACGAGAAACACCAGTTTAGCGATGACCGCGCCGTTACTGGCCACTTAATTATTAGGCATTTGTACCACATTTCTACTGCTATTGTGCATCAAGACAGAGGCGGAGTGTCTGCACACATGTGAGGGGCTGAGACAGGTGCAGGTTGGCAAGCTAAACAATACCTAACCTACGCCTGGCGTTGCCTTTTAGCCATCCCTCTTACCCATCTCTCGCAGGACCCGCAGGTCCTGAGCTCAGAGATTGGCATGGGGCAGGAATGGGGGCTGCTCCCCAGATGCCTCAAAGCTAATAGCACAAGGCATTATGAGCACAATATATATGCAAGTCCAACGTCCTAAAGGTGTGCGCAAGAAAAGAAACCGCTCTTAGACAGGCATCGGATCCCTGGTAGTGACGTAGCTGTATTGATATACAGGGAGCTTTAAGGCTGTGTGCTGCATAGAGAAACACCTGTGCTGCAAAGCACTTCTTTGCATTCTTTTAACCACACTTATAATATTAGATATAGATAAGTAAATTGGGTTGTGTAGATTGAGATTTAGTAAGTATAGTTGTCAGTTGACGTATTGAGCGAGAGGGTTGCCATGTTGAACTAGACCATTGCTAAAGGCTGCATATTTTGCAGTCCTCGGCTACTTGTTTGAAGGGAGAAAGTTCTCAGGAACCTGAAATGGGGCTTGAGACAGCAGGTGCCTTCCCCGATGATAGACCAATGACTCCATAATGGCTGTGACGGACACAGTGAGATATTTGCGAACAGGCCCAGACAGCAGCTTTGCCAAAAGGAAGAACTAGAATGTGAGCACAGCGTCCTCCCCTCTTCCCCCCTCAGAGCAGGGCATTTGGTCCAAAGGTAAAAGTGCCATGGTAAAATGAATAAATAGAAGAAACTGTTTTTCAGGAGCAGGGCCGCACATCGTTTTTTTCATACAGCTATTTATTGTGAGAGGGTAAGTAGAAGGTCACATCCAGAGATGGCAACTTGTATAGAGACAGCAGTTGCAGGTGCAAGAGGAGGAAGGCCAAAGTGTCAATATGGGGAAGGGAATGTGGTGTTCCATTGGATGTGTGAGAAACCTGACTGTATCTCACTCACTGTTCCCCAGGGATCTGTCATCCAGGTGGCCAGGCACGACCATCACTATTGGATCCAGTTCCTGGGGGTGGACCAGTGGGGGAGGATCAGCTGGATGGGGAGTCTTCGGAGAGTGGAAGTGGGACACCGAAGGGTGACACGCGGTATCCCCTTCCTTATGACAACTTCTCCCCATCTTGTTCAGTATGAAACTTAATACCTCTACCCCCTTTTCCAACACAAACACTTTCTCACAGCGTGAATGACAACTGACTAATACCCAAGCCATTTACCTGACATGTACCAACAAAAGGGTCAGGCAGAGTCAGGCAATTGCAGACAACTACACACACCTGACTACCCTTTCCCTTACCCATAGGGATAAAAGGCAGAGCACAAGAGCACACTCCGAGCAAGGCTGAACGCACGAGGAAGCAGCCGTTCCAGGACGGCATTTCAAATGGAGGAGAATGGCAGCGAAACCTGAAAGGACGTCAAGGAAGTACTTGCCCTTACCCTTTTCAACCCAGACCTGTGAAGCCTCCGATGAAAGAAACATAAGACCGGGAATCGCAGGTGGTGTGACCGATGTCAGCGGTACATGGCACTCTCCCGCATTGACAGCCAGGGCGGGGAGACGTGGTTGCCATCGTGGTACCGTCCTTGACTCCATCAGCAAAGGAACCGCCAACGAGTTTAGCACAGCCGGTGAGTGGGAAGATCCTGATAGTCGACTGGACTGTGTTAGGCTCAAGGATGCAGTGACAATGTTAAGAAGATAAATAGACAAGAGATATTTTGTGAACTAACTTAGTACCAGAGATAGAGTGGTCCAACGCCACGTGGGCGCTCAGTTGAAGGTCTCTAGCTGGTACCCCTCTCATGAACAAAGATACTGGGCCTCATTATGAGTTGCCCAGTAAAACCGGGTTCATTACCGGCATGCCGGAATGAGCGTGTCCGTGCACGTATGAACCCGCTAATTGCGGGTCATCACGAGTGCGCGAGCACGCGCGTTCCCCCATGCCGGTAGTGGCAATACCGCCATGCCGGTAAAGGGCCTCCAAGCCCCCTATACCAACATCGCGGGGCCCGCCCATTGCGCTACCGCCTCACACTAACCCGTAAATACCGGCACGGTAATACCGTCATGTTATTACTGTGTTCGCAAAAAACGGACCCGGAAATTATGTCATCGCGCAGGAACGGGAAATGGGCCGGCGGGCATCTTTAAAAACACAATCCATTGCCATCCTCCATTACTACCACTACACCCGTGTTGTTGAGTGCCAAAACACAACCAGGATGTCAAAGGCCACTGGAAAAAGCTCACAAAGGAAGGAAGAGGAAGCAGCGCTTTTCAGATGCAGAATTTACAATGCTAGCGGACACCCTACAACAGCATGCTGACATAACCCGAAGCACGGACCTGAAGCATGCGGCCCAAACGTGTAAAAAACAGGTGTGGCAGGAGGTTGTGCAGAGGGTAACAGCAGTGGGGTGCACCCCAAGGAGTGTCCGGGATTGCAGAAAGCGCTGGGACGACCTCTGCCTCCGTGTCCGGAAGATCCTTGCGGAGAACCGGAGGGCCGCAATGGCGACAGGCGGTGGCACACACTCCCCTTTTAAGCTCACCGCATGGGAGGAGATTGCAAGTGGATTCATCGATCCAGAATCCATAGAGGGGATCGGAGAGCAGGAGTTCGGGGCAGCTACCACAACAGAGGAAGGTGAGTGAACCATCACATCCACCAATAACAAAACATGATGTGACACAAGTGAGGTGGGAGTCAGAATAGGCAAGGCAATTCCTTTACCCAAGGCAACATCAACTCACCAACAGAATACTGATTGCCACCACATGCATGCTGCGTGAAATATGTAAACCCGACAGAGGTGCAACATGACCCATCCATGCCCATGTCCCCCCCCCACCTAGACAATCCATTGCCACCAGCCATGCAATCATTGCCAACATGTCCCCTCAGTACACCAAATGCCACACAACAGAAATGAAATCATGGCTGAATGTATCAAGATATTACACTGCAACAAATCACAGCTGCCATTTGGCAATCTCACTGATGACCTGCATCTCTTCTATCCCCCAGGCACCGATGAGGAAGGTGGAACCCAGGACAGGGGGTCAAGCACATCCAGTGCACGCAAGGGGACCAGGGCCACCGCAACCCCCTCCTCTGAAAATTTGCCTGCGACCACTCCCAGTGTGCCACACAAGGCATCATCTCTGCAGGGTGCACCTGCTGCGATAGTGCCAGCTGTACCACCGGCCACCACGGACGTCGTGTCCACAGAGGTGGTCGAAGAGGCCGAAGAATCTTTGGGATTGCCCAGCCCAACACCCATTGGCACCCCCTCCCACCCTGTGGAGACAGAGAGCCTAGATGACCCATGTCTCCATGACTCTGACCTAGGAGATTCGGACATCGGCATTTTCGCGGACGACAGTGCCCAGGACGTGGGCCCCACGCAGGTGCCTTCCACCACCCAGCCTTCCACCACCCAGCCTTCCACCACCCTGCCTTCCACCACCCTGCCTTCCACCACCCCACCAGCCACCGGTACACCTGCGACAGAAACCACCTTTGAGGTCCTTCTTGCAAGGGTGGAGGCCCGCCAAGACGAGATGCAGATTATGCGGCAACAGGTCGTTGCCGGTAATGAGGCCATGAAGGGGATAGCCACAGCCATTGCTGCAAATACAGCTGCCGTGGAGGCATCCACGTCTGCATTCAGGCAGTGCATGGGGTCACTGACCGAGGCCCTACTAGCCAACATCAGGCAAGTGCAGCAGCCACACTATGGGTCTGCAAGGGGATTGGCAATTGACACATCCACCACGTCAACACCTTCCACCTCTGTTCAATCTAGCCCTGTGCGCTTAACGCGCAGGAGCGCACGGCGCATGGCCATGGAACCCCCAGACCCTAAAGTCGCCAAAAAGTGACTTTCTGAAAATTGGAAAAAATGTGAGGAGTGACATTGGTGAAGGAAACACTGTTTGTTGCGCACATGGGGGCATTTGGGATCTGTGGGGTGGGTGAGGGAGTTTGTTTTGGGATTGTGGGAGGGGGGAGTGGGCACAGTTTTGCACTTTCATATGATACACAAGTTTTCTGGAGAACAATCCCTGGCTGGACATTGTAATTTTTGGTGTGCATCCATTTAATGTGTTACGGTGTTCAGTGTCCAAACTACAACATTCCCTTTGTGCATGTTCACATTGGCCCAGTGTCTGACTGACAAAAGTCATTCATGGTCCCTGCATTGCTTGCCATCACCATGGTGGCCTGGTTGTGCCTCTTACTTGTTGTCATCCATTTGCATCATTTGTGATATGTGGCCCAGTGATGTGTCATTTTCAGTTTGGCTGTGTCAGGTGAGGAGTGTTTAGCTCTGCATTCATTCTACACTCACTGGCTATTGCCACCCAGGTGTACTATCCCCCCTCCTTTCCCACCCAGGTGTACTATCCCCCCCCTTCTGCATCCGCACACATGAGTACCCCACAGCATGGCCCTGGGCCTGTTGTGCAACTCACCGAGCAGCCAGGCACGTGGTCCAGCATGTCGCTCCATGTGACGGGGTAGCGTGGAGTTGCGCAGTACCATGGCATCATGTGTGGATCCAGGAAATCGGGCCCAGCAATGAGTGATGATCTTGCTGGAGTCACATACCATTTGCACATTGATGGAGTGGTATTGCTTGCCATTGCGGTACACCGCCTCTGTGGCATGGGGGACTACCAATTCCACATGGGTGCAGTCGATGGCACCGACACAATTGGGCATGCCTGCCAGTGCATGGAAGCCTACTTTGGCTTCGGCTATCTCCTGGGCAGTCCGTGGTAGGGATATGTGGGTGCTTGCGTGCTTCAGGAGGGCATCCAGCACTTGGTTCAGCATGCGTGAGAATAGTGGTTGTGAAATGCCATGCAGCTGGCCCACTGTGTGTTGGTAGGTGCCTGTGGCCAGGAAGTGCAGCACAGACACCACCTTCAGTAGTGGGGTGATGGCAATGCGTATTTGTATGTGGCTGGCAATGTCGTTCTGTATCATGTCCACTATGGTGGTGATGGTGTCACGGTCCAACCGGTACAGTGTGTGGATCTGCTCAGGGGTTAGGTTGAATGGGCTGGGTCTGGTGCGAGGGATTGGTGGCTGCCTACGAGGCGCTGGTGGCTGCGCTGGTGGTAATTGCTGGGCCTGTCTCACCCTCCTTCTCCTCCTGCGTCTCCTCTGTGCTGCCTGTTCTTGCTGCTGTTGTTGTTGTTGTTGTTGTTGTTGCTGCTGTAGTTGTAGCAGTATAGGCATGTCCTCCAGCGCCATGATTGCAAATGCTAGTGGTAGCATTTTGGTGTAGGAAGACTCCACCTGTGGGGATTGTGTGCACCTGTGGCAGCTGCCTTGTATCTTGGTTGCTGTTTGCGGGTGGTCCGCGATGCCTGTTTTTCCGGCATCATGCAGCCCGTTGTTACCGTGTTCGCGATGCCGGTATTTGCATGTTTGCGTGGGTTGTGATTACCCCCTATTACCGGCATGCCAGTATTTACTACCTGAAGAGGCGCGTGTACGCGCCTATGCCGCTATTAGCGGCACTGTAAATAACGGTGCCGTTCATACCGGGTTTGCGGGTCAGAATGCTATGGAACGTTAAATGGTGCCGGTATTTACATACCGGCATCATTTTTCCCTTACCGGCATGACGCGTAATGAGGCCCACTGTGTTGAACATTGTCAGTAAAGAAACTACAAGTACCAAGAGGCCATAGGGAAGGCCGGTATAAGGTGTTTAGGTGGTTGTACAAGGGTCGAGCCAAATCACTTGTACAATCGAAAGTCCTTGACACATTGCAGCAGTTTTGTTATTGTGAAACAGGCATTTGCGCCAAGCTGAGGGGAACGCTATGCGATCTGTGATGGTGTGAAGCCTGCGCTTACCGTAGGCTAACAGAGTGGCCCAGCAAGATGAGATCGCCCTTCGGAAGGCTCTGTTTAATAGTGGAAATGTGCTTTGGGAGGTTTGAGCCTGGCTGAGGGAGACTTAACGTGAACATTGGGTGATTGTATAAAAAGACATTGAGACTTTTGAATATTATAAATGAAGAGATGATTGAAAGGCGGTAGTGAACCCCTGACAGAGGGACATCAAGTGAAAACATAAGGAAGTGAATCCCATTTTGTGTAGAAGCTAAGTAAACTTAATTGTGACGACAAGTATGAACCCGACTGAGGGATTTCCACAGTGAGTGGTTGTCTGAGCCCCACTGAGGGACGCTGACGACTGATAGACGGATCGGAGCCCGGCTCAGGGGGATCAATCACCCGACGTAAAGGTTAACAGAAGGAGCTTTTATTTTGTTGTTTTTGGCCTATCAGGCTCTCTGAAGCAAGAGACTTTGCATGAGAAGAGACTTGCTCACAGAAGACACTTATACTGAGAAAAGGAACTATAAGCTTGTGTCAGAGAAGCCCAGGAGTGTGCTGTGCTCGAGCGTCCCACCTTGTCCTGTGCTAAAAACATGGAGGAGGGAGACCCTGGCCATAACATCCTGACTTATCATTTTGTGAACGCTTTTTTTTGTGACCCTTATCCCACATTGTTTTGTAGCATAGCGGTAAGGATTGGCAATAGGTTTTTTAGTTTAGGCCCTTTTTATTTGTCTAGACTCGGACAGTATTATTATTTTATGGTCGTAGCTTGCTTCCATCTTAGATTTAGGTTTAGATTTGGTGTTTTTCTCACCCATTTTCCAGTTTAATAAACACTCTTGAACTGTGATCACTTGTGTCTGTGTTACTTTGATGCCATGCCTTCCTTACACACTCTTGAACTGTGATCACTTGTGTCTGTGTTACTTTGATGCCATGCCTTCCTTACACACTCTTGAACTGTGATCACTTGTGTCTGTGTTACTTTGATGCCACGCCTTCCTTACATATGACACAAAGTTTTGACCTCCCCGATTCCCACTCACTATATGATTGTGTTCTGACTTGAGTGTCGTGTAGACCGATGAGACCTCCGTCCCCAAGTGACGCACAGGGGAACTAAATAGAAACCCGCTGTACGACCTTTGAGGCCACAGGTGAGAGATGTCTTCTCGGATCCACGGAGCCTCTAGGAACACCGATGCTGCTGTCAAGAGGGAATGAGGTTAAGCACCAGGCAAGCACAATACAATAAGGAAAACAAGTAACTAAAGTGTCTTACCTATCTGGTGTAATGGAGACCCAGGTGACCTAGTAGGGAGGTTCGAGGCTCATTAGATGCGGCGGTCCCTGGAATGGTAGAACCGCAGGTTCAGCGTGGATGAAGAGTAGCCACCTGTGGGAGTCAGGGCTGGACTTGAATCCCCAGTAGGGAAAAGGCGTAGAAGATCAGCAAGGTAACAAGGGATGATCCAAAGACAAGTCGAGGTGCAGTCCAAATATCCGGCAACAGGTAAAGAGTTCCAAGCAAAAGTACCAAGGGGTGTCCGAGGGAGTCCGTGATAGATTTCCGTGGTCAAGGTAAACAAGGAGCAAGTTGTAACGCCAAACAGTGTCCGAAGCCAGCTGAGAAGCAATGAGCGTTCTGTCTCTCAGTACTTTATACTGATCGCCCCTGGGTCACGTGACTTCTCTGGATCATGTGACGTCCACCAAGATCACATGGGGAACGCCGTAGTGTATCACGTGACTGGCGTGAGGACGTGAGGCCGCCCTTTCTGCTATACGTTCTCCAAGGCAGTTGCCAATGCAGAAAAGGTTGCAATCGAGCCCGTACACTGGTACGGAGTTTTCGGTTCTGTGGGTTCACCGAATCACTTGAGCCTCGAAGCTTGGGAGGAGGTGTTGGGGGAATGTGGGCAGTGTTCTGACGTGTCGTGACCTGGTGTGCAGAGGATCGCCTAACATAGCCCCCCCCCAACGGCCCACGACCCCGTGGGCAGGACGGATGATCCCTATGGAAGCGGGCAACCAACCGCGGGGCGTTCAGATCAGACGCGGAAACCCAAGAACGCTCCTCCGGGCCGTAACCCGTCCAATCCACCAGATACTGGAGTCTACCCCTAAACCACCTAGAACCCAAAATGGCCGATACCTCAAAAACATCAGGAGAGGTCAAGGACACCGGCGCAACAGGGGTACGAAGACGGACTGAGTCGGGACAGGGTTTGAGGAGGGAGACATGAAACACAGGATGGATACGCCAAGAGCTGGGGAGTACTAAACGGAAAGCCACCGGATTAACAACCTGTGAGATCACATACGGACCGACAAAGCGAGGCAGCAACTTCCGGCAACCCACCAGTCGAAGATGCCGGGAAGATAACCAGACCCTAGAACCCACCACCAGAGGGGGAGCAGCACGACGCTTGCCATCCGCACGGGCCTTCATGGAGGCCTTTGCTTCAGTGAGATGAACCACTGTACTTGCATGAATAGCCGAAAGATCCCTAAGACATGACGTGGCCGCAGGATTCAAAGAACCAGAGGCATCAGGGACCGGTAAAACCCTGGGATGTTGACCATAGAGGGCGTAAAAAGGGGAATAACCAGTAGCTGAATGAGCCGCGTTGTTATACGCGAACTCCGCAAGCCGCAAAACGGCCAACCAAGAGGACTGATGTTGCAATATGAGGCAGCGTAGGTATTGTTCCATCGATTGATTCGTCCTTTCGGTCTGGCCATCGGTCTCCGGATGATAGGCCGAAGAATACCTCGTATCGATGCCCAACAGTTTCGTCAAGGACCTCCAAAACCGAGAGGTGAACTGTGAACCTCGATCGGAAACAATGACCGAAGGGAGGCCGAATAACATAAACACATGTTCAAAAAACAAGTCCGCCAAGACAGGGGCCGAAGGGATACCCCTACAAGGAACAAAACGGGCCATTTTAGTGAACGTGTCCACCACTACCCAGACGGTGTCAAAGCCTTTGGACTTGGGGAGATCGGTAACGAAATCCATTGTTAACGTATGCCAGGGCCTGGGAGGTACCGGGAGTGGAAGCAACAATCCAACCGGTCGACCCCTTTGATGTTTAGCCTGAGCACATACCGCACAAGATCTGACATAACACTCTACATCGCGCTTCATAGAAGGCCACCAACACCAACGCTTGAGAAGATCCAAAGTGCGCTCTTGTCCGGGATGGGCATTAAAGGGAGCGTCATGAGACCACTCAAGGGCTAGGTTACGTGTATCAGGTGTAGGAAGAAACAGGCGTTCATGTACGAAAGGTAGACCATCTGAATATACAGGATCCCATTCTCGCAACTGGTCAGAATGATTGCTAGTCCAGGACCGGACCGAATCTAATAGTGACAATGAGGGTGTACAGAGACAGATCACATGGCTTTTACCGAGAACAGTGTCGGGGAATGTAGGCAACTGGACCCCACCCGGAGAACGTGACAAGGCATCCGCCTTCCCATGTGAAGTGCCAGGACGGTGCATGATATGGAAATCAAAGGCGGAAAAGAAAAGATGCCATCGGACCTGTCTGCTATTGATGCATTTCAAAGAAGCCAGATCCTGTAGGTTCCGATGATCGGAGTATACCGTGACGGGATGTCTAGCCCCCAGAAGATGATGACGCCAGACGCGGAAAGCATCCATGACAGCCAAGAGTTCTTTCTCCGTGACGGTATAATGAGACTCAGTACTGGAAAACTTACGGGAATGATATGCAACCGGATGTAATTTGCCTGTATTTGGACATGTCTGTGATAACACCGCACCGAGGGCAAAGGAAGAGGCATCCGCCTCAACAATGAACGGAAGATCAGGATTAGGATGTTGGAGTACCGGTGCGGTAGTAAAGGCGATTTTCAAAGCCTCAAAAGCCTCCTGCTGTTCTCTCTGCCATTGATAAGATACCTGAGGACTAGTCAGGGCCGTAAGCGGGGCTACAATTGTGGAAAAGGAAGAAATGAAACGTCTGTAAAAGTTGGCGAACCCTAAAAAAGCCTGCAAGGATTTGAGTGTACGAGGTACTGGCCAATCTAATACTGCTTTGACCTTAGATTCATTCATGGATAACGCCCCAGGGGTGATGTGAAAACCCAAAAACTCGACAGTTGTCTTATGGAACTGACATTTCTCAGGTTTGGCAAACAAGGAATGTTCTCTCAAACGGGTCAATATTTCTCGGACATGTATCACGTGTTCATCAAGGTCACGAGAAAAGATTAGGATATCGTCCAAGTACACAACCATATATACATCCAATATATCCCTGAATATGTCGTTCATGAATCGTTGGAAAGTGGCCGGGGCATTACATAGGCCAAAGGGCATGACCAGATATTCGTACAAGCCATACCGAGTGCAGAAAGCGGTCTTCCACTCGTCTCCCTCGCGGACGCGTACTAAGTTGTATGCGCCGCGTAGGTCGAGCTTAGTGAAAACGGAAGCGTGTGTTAAATGGTCTAGAAGCGGAGTGATTAACGGGATGGGATACCTATCCTTTTTAGTGATAGCGTTAAGACGCCGATAATCTACACAAGGGCGTAAATCCCCCTCCTTCTTAGGTACAAAGAAGATAGGACTTGCCGCGGGTGAAGTGGAGGGGCGGATGTGTCCTAGTCGCAGGGCGTTCTGTACATAGTCTTTCAATGCCAGTTCTTCCGAAGGGGACAAAGAATAGATCCTGCCCGAAGGAATATTGGAATCGGGAAGCAGTTCGATTGGGCAGTCATATGGTCTGTGTGGAGGGAGTACCTCAGACGAGCCCCGGTCGAACACTGACTCGAATTCTCTGTATTCTGGCGGAATCCCAGATACCAACCCCCCAACAGTATGTGTATGCACAAGCTCCGGATCGTCGACAGTCAGTGCGAGTTGGGCTAAGGCCCACAAAGCCCGGGAAGGTGTGTCAGGGGCTTGATGGACCGGAAGACAATAATTCTGACAGATATCAGACTCAAAGACTACAGTACCTGACTGCCAATTGATCAACGGATTATGTTCATGTAACCATGGAATCCCTAGGATGATGCCGAATTGGGGTGTGGTGATCAAATCAAAACTCAGGGTTTCGGTGTGTACTTCTTGTATGGTTAACAAGAGGGGTGCGGTTTGCTGTTTGACAGGACCAGAAACCAGTGCAGAGCCGTCCACGGCTTGGACATGTTCTGGTCGTGTTTTCACCACTAAAGGTAGGTTGAGGGAATGGGCCAAATCAATATCTATGTAATTACCAGTGGCACCTGAATCGATAATGATATTGACTGCATGAAGAAGGCCTGTAGAGGGACATAGGGTAGCCTTTACAGAAATGGGTTGAACACGAGTAAAGGCAAGGGAGGTACCCGGAGAAGATGACGGAACACTCGACCTGTTCTCCAGTTCTAAGGTCGAGCCGTCCGAAAAACCTGACTCTTCCTGGGCCGTCGAGGACACTCTTTCACGAAATGTCCAGTGGTACCACAATAAAAGCATGCATTATCCACCCTTCTACGTTCTCTCTCAGATGATGTAATAGGACTACGTAACCCTCCCACTTGCATAGGTTCTTCGGTACTGGAAGCAGGAGTGCCAACAAGAGTGGGAGAGGAAGTGGCCCCCAATTCTGCTCTACGCTCCGATCGTCGTGCATCTACCTGCAAGACCAGATCAACCAATTCCTGGAACTGAGTAGGCATAGAAGGGATCACTGCTAGTGCATCTTTCATGGTGTTACTCAACCCCCTATAGAAAACCACCGCCCTCTTGTTTTCTGGCCATGATGTTTCCGCAACTAGCTGATTGAATCGGGTGATGTAATCTATCAGAGACCTTTTACCCTGAGTCAATTCCAACAACTCCAAATCCCTAGACTGTACTTTGTGTCGGGTATCGAATACTCGGGCCATTTCTAGGACCAGCAAATCAAAGTCGTAGAGAACTGGGCTGTTGTTCTCTAACAGGGGATTAGCCCAAGCGGCTGCTGTTCCGGCCAAATGGGAAAGGGCGAAGGCAGCTTTAGCAGTGGTGGTGGAAAAAGCCAAAGGTCTGCATAGGAAATGTAACTTGCACTGATTAATAAAGGTTCTGAACTTCTTGGGATCCCCTTGATAGCGTTCAGGAGCAGCTAGGGGGGAAGGGGTTGGAAGTATCATCGGAGTTGGGACTACAGGAGCAATAACGGGAGAGGGCGTAGTGGAGGAGCTGGCATCGCCAAACTCAGGGTCTGCAGGAAGGGAATGTTGAACACTTTGTATGGAATCTAACCTTTGATGGATCACAGCGTTTGCGGCGGCCATATCTGCCCTTAATATTGTAATTGCCTGAACCAAAGCAGCTATGGGTTCATCCGTGGATCCCTGCATCGTCTGACACGACTATACGGCTTCTCAGTCTGTTCTGACTTGAGTGTCGTGTAGACCGATGAGACCTCCGTCCCCAAGTGACGCACAGGGGAACTAAATAGAAACCCGCTGTACGACCTTTGAGGCCACAGGTGAGAGATGTCTTCTCGGATCCACGGAGCCTCTAGGAACACCGATGCTGCTGTCAAGAGGGAATGAGGTTAAGCACCAGGCAAGCACAATACAATAAGGAAAACAAGTAACTAAAGTGTCTTACCTATCTGGTGTAATGGAGACCCAGGTGACCTAGTAGGGAGGTTCGAGGCTCATTAGATGCGGCGGTCCCTGGAATGGTAGAACCGCAGGTTCAGCGTGGATGAAGAGTAGCCACCTGTGGGAGTCAGGGCTGGACTTGAATCCCCAGTAGGGAAAAGGCGTAGAAGATCAGCAAGGTAACAAGGGATGATCCAAAGACAAGTCGAGGTGCAGTCCAAATATCCGGCAACAGGTAAAGAGTTCCAAGCAAAAGTACCAAGGGGTGTCCGAGGGAGTCCGTGATAGATTTCCGTGGTCAAGGTAAACAAGGAGCAAGTTGTAACGCCAAACAGTGTCCGAAGCCAGCTGAGAAGCAATGAGCGTTCTGTCTCTCAGTACTTTATACTGATCGCCCCTGGGTCACGTGACTTCTCTGGATCATGTGACGTCCACCAAGATCACATGGGGAACGCCGTAGTGTATCACGTGACTGGCGTGAGGACGTGAGGCCGCCCTTTCTGCTATACGTTCTCCAAGGCAGTTGCCAATGCAGAAAAGGTTGCAATCGAGCCCGTACACTGGTACGGAGTTTTCGGTTCTGTGGGTTCACCGAATCACTTGAGCCTCGAAGCTTGGGAGGAGGTGTTGGGGGAATGTGGGCAGTGTTCTGACGTGTCGTGACCTGGTGTGCAGAGGATCGCCTAACAGATTGGTCCGTCCCGGTGGGATGCTACCGCCTGAGTTCTCTAAGGAGTCACTGTCCAATTAAGGCAGATCTTTTTTATCAATTGCACCATGCCAGCCAATGCCAATGTGGCCTTTTGTGCTGACTATGAAATGGAAACTCCCAATCCTAATGTTTAATGTTCTTTAGGGGCTTGATGATGAACAGCCAATTGAAATGTTAGAATTACAACTAATGTTGCATTCAGAGAGTATGTTAATTTTGTGGTGTTTCACCTTAAATATTGTAGCCCGGAACAGGTGTGTTGAGTTGGTTCTCAGTTCATTTCCGTGGAGCTGTCTGACATGCTCCCAGATGTATTTGTAAATAAAAAGCTGTTTTTTTCTCACAAGTTGTGCACTCCAATTTGATTACTTTCGTGTTCTTTTTTGGATTGCCTTGGGGGACTGCACCTTTACATTTGGTGGCCCCAGCGAGATCTCCAGTGCCCCCAAAGGGGTGAGGGCTCCCGCTGCACAACCTTGGGGCATGGCACTGGCCTGCAGAGACCAGTTTTTGTGCGAGCAGACACAGAGTTACCCGAAGGTCTGCCTGATCCCTTGGGCGGGACACCGGGGGTGGTGCAGGCAGTTGAGAGGGCAGACTCAGCATCGAGGGGACTCGGAGTTTCCATATCACGTGATTGCACTCTTGCATGAAAGCGCAGTATTGTGGATGTTGCCTTGCTTTAATTTGTTATTATATTGATTGGTTGATGTAGTGAAAGGGAACTCCTCCGTTGAGGGGAAAGACGACGCTGTGTAGTATTGCATGCAGTTTTAATGAGATATTGAAGGGACATCCTCTGTTGTGGGGAAAGATTTGTATTTGTATTTGTTTCTTATTTATATCGTGCACCGAACCCTGAGGTAACTGGGCGCTGGAAAAACATAGGAGTTACATACATGGAGAAAAATACGACACAGTAGCAGTTAGGAGGACCAATGGTTACAGATAGGTCTGGAATCAAGAATCATTTATAGTATAACATGAGCACAAATGCAATCAGGCCATCATAAGGAGGAAGTTCAGTACGGTAGCCAGATACAGAAGAAGGGGGCCTCATTGGAGAGGATTTTTGCTCAACCAGTTTTTAATCCCAGATTTCAACGACAGGGAGGGTTCTTGTCTGTAGGTAAGGGGTATTGAATTCCAGCGCTTGGCTGCTTGGACTGGGAAGCTAGCTCCTCCCGCAGTTTTTAGGTTGAACCTAGGTACTGCAAGGCAATGAGATAGGGCAGATCTGGTAGTGCGAGAAGATTGGTACTTACAGATTTTGTCAGACAAGTATTTGGGGGCTGTGTTCGCGAGGCACTTGTGCGTTATTACCAAGGTGCGGAGCGTGATTCTGTCACAAACTGTTAGCCAGTTGGCATTGCGTCTAAGAATTGAGATGTGGCTGGATCTTGGTAGGTTAAGTGCTGCTCTCAAAGAGTTATTTTGAAGGATCTGAAGCCTGTTTAGGTTAAGTTCAGAGGCACCTAGAAAGAGTGTGTTACAGTAGTCAATTTTTGACAGTGCTAGCGTTAGGCAAATACTAGTAGACAGGTAGGATTTGCAGCTATAGATTAACTTATTGGTGTAGGCTGTGGAGGCCGATATAGAGCTGACTTGTTTCTTGAGGGACAGTGTTCAGTCAGGATAGACCCCCAGTGTTTTTATTTCTTTGGAGACCTTGATCGCGTTACTGTCAATGATGAAGGATGTGTACCTATGGTCAAGATTGTTCAAACGTGCCTGAGTGCCGACAATCAGGAGCTCGGTCTTATCGTCGTTAAGGCATAAACGGTTTGTGGCCATCCAAGCCTGGATTTCTAAGTAGATATCGTTCCATAGTTTAGAGTCTTGATCATAGCAACCTGTAAGGAGGATGAGGACTTGGGTGTCATGTGCGTAGTTGGTGTAGACGACACCCAGGTTGTCCAGGTGATCGAATAGGAGCTTTTTTAAATATGTTATATAGCGTGGGTGACACGCACAAGCCTTGAGGGACTCCACAAAGTGTGGGGCTCGGGTCTGCTGAGGCTGATGGCGAAAAAACTCTGGTGGTCCGATTGGAGAGAAAGGAGTTGACCCAATCGGATGCATTGGTGGAGAAGGCTGCAGCTGTAGTGAGATGCCCAGTTAGAATTTGGTGGTTGACAAGGTCGAAGGCCGCTGACAAGTCTAGGAGCAGGAGGATCATTTCTTGCCTTTGTCCTTCACCTCGTCCATTTGGATCTTCAAGTCTAAGAGAGCTGTCTCCGTCCCATGCCTCGGCCTGAAGCCAGATTGTCTGAGGTCTAATAGGTTGTTTTCCTCTAAGTGCTTCTGAATTTGCAGATATGCAACTCGGTCCAGAATTTGTAAAAGGAAGGGCACGGTAGTAATTGGCCTGTAGTTTTTGGAATGTTTGGGTCTAGGTTGGGATTTTTTAGGAGTGGCATAACCCAGGCTTCCTTGAGATTGTTAGGGACTTGACTGGAATTGAAGGATGAGTTGATCAATGTGGCGATGAAAGGTACCAGATCTTTAGCTCCTTCCATAATGGTGGAAGCTGGACAGATGTCACCTTGACAGGGAGAAGGTTTCAGACTTTTAATGATGTCTTCCACTTCCTTCAGTGTTACTTGGGAGAACGCAAAAGGTGTACATTGCGGATGGCTTTTCTTTAGCGCGGGTATAGGGCGATGGCAGCTTGAGAGGCTGGTCTTTTTAGATTCAATCTTGCTTTGTAATATGGTGATTTTGTCAGCTAGTGCTTGTTGGATTTTTGTGCACCTGACCGCATCCTTCGTGCAGTTCTGGGAGGGAGGTGTTGGGGATTCAAGCTCCTTTAGGATACTAAAGAGCTCTTTACTGCTTGATTTGGCGTTGTGGATTCTGGTGTTGTAAGCTTCTTTTTTGGTGGATAAGATAGCCGCTTTATAGGTTGCCGCTGCTGCTGAGGTGAACAGGATTTTGTTTTGACTGGTGGGTGATTTACGCCAAATGGTTTCCGCTAACCTTTTGGTATTCCTTAGGATTTTTAATTCAGGTGTGAACCACTTGTTGAGATGGGCGATTGGTTTAGCTTTTCTTAGTTTGAGAGGTGCAGAGGTGTCTAAAGCTGATTTAAGTGTAGCATTGTATAGGTCGACCAACTTATTAGAGTCAAGGTTCTTGAACTTGGAAGCGTCCAGGATGTGGTTGAAAAGCGGGCGGAGGCTATCGATAGAGATGTTTCGGCAATTTCTGGATAGAGTACGGGGGACTATGGTGGTGCTGGGGGGCGTAGTTCCCTGGATGGAGAACGAAATGAAGTGGGGGTCCGACCAGGCCACTGGTTCATTCTGTAGAATGGTGATGGAACAGATGACATCATAGGTAGGGTAAAATTGTGAATTGATGCGTGATCTCATTTTATAAAGGGAACGACAACACTCTGTAAGAAGTAGAAAGGGGTCCTCTGTGGCAGGGGAGAGAGGTCAATATTGTTGTAAACATTGGTTGGAATATTATATTTAGAGGTTTTGGTTAAGTTTTGTTAGAGTGGTGTATTTAGAGGTTTTGGTTACGTTTTGTTAGAGTGGTGTATTTAGAGGTTTTGGTTACGTTTTGTTAGAGTGGTGTATTTAGAGGTTTTGGTTACGTTTTGTTAGAGTGGTGTATTTAGAGGTTTTGGTTACGTTTTGTTAGAGTGGTGTATTTAGAGGTTTTTCGGGTTGAGATTTGGATGATTTGGTTCATATGACAAATGTGTGAGTAAGAAGAGCTGAGGTTGATGTGGGTTTTCAGGTGCCTTAAAAAAACAAAAAACAAAAACAAGTTTATTTTACCAGTAGATTTTTTGCAAATTGGTTATTGTTTGGATGAAGTATTGTTGGGACATATTTGTGCAAAGGGCTTCTACAGCATAGGGATAAAATATTGGAGTACCACGCAGAGTGGGTACAGGGGACCGCAGGAACATTTTATAAACAGTGGCACACATGAAAAAGACATTTTAGAACACATGTACTGAAAAGTAGACAAATCATATTAGAATTGTGGAACATGTTTGAGGAAGAAGATGCCCCTTCCACCCGCTCCTTTAGGGGTTATTTCTTCTACAGCCTGCTGCAGGGTATACCGATCCCTGTTCTGCACCTGTAGGTGACAATAAAAAAGGCCTGACAAAGAAACTAGCAGGGGCTATTAGAAAAATAACAACTAACACTGTTAAAAACCCAGTATTTTCAAAAATAGGAAACCATGTACAAAGGCAGATAGACAATGTATTAAAAGGAGCAAAGGAGGAGCTTGCAAGAGTAGCGAGGGAGCAGGAGGAGGAGTGATGCACAGCAGTAGCAACAGATAAGTGGACATCAGGAACGATTATGTTTAAACTTGACAGTAAACCTGTCACAGACATCCCTACCGTAGAAGAAGTAGATGGCGACACACAAGCAGAAAGCAATGATGGCGGGTATGAAGCGGAAGATGCAGGGGTCATGGGGCCTCATCACAAGTTGGGCGGTAGCTCCTAAATGCAGTGGCAATAGGGTTACCGCCACATGTAAGGGTCTGCCCAATCAGGAGTATGGCATGTTTACCCCAGCTCTGAGCTGGGGGTAAACACGCTGGTAAAATGCTGATTTCTGGCACAATTAACATGCAGTAATACCGCTGGCATTAATTGCGCTGAAAATTCTCCACTGGGTCCAATGGACCCATTGGGGAATAGGGAATATCGTTTACTGCCCAACCCATGATCCAGCGGTAGTACTGCTGTTGAACCGGGAGGTTTCTGGGCAAAAATACGCCTTTGCGCATGGAAAATGTGCAAACACGGAGGAAATGTACTCAGAATGACAAAAGAGCTTGGAGAAGGTGCTCGCGTGCACTCGCGAGATGCAATGGAGAATAAACGTGCAGAAACAGTCATTAGAACATTGAGGGAGCTTGTAGCAATGGTGCTTGCATGCGTTCGCGAGATAATGGAGAGCAACTCATGTGGGAGTAGCCTTTGGAATGTCGGGGGAGAATGTTCGGTACAGATGGAATGTTACGGAGCATATGCATGCTTGCGCGTGTTCGCACCATTTATGGAGGTATTTAGAACGTTGGGGATTCTTGGTCTCTGCGTTTGAGGCTTCCGGATCCTGGGTATCAGAGATGCATGGCCCGTATGCTTGGGGGTGTACCTTACTGGGCAGGACTGCTCTTGCGTGGGGTTGCGTTGTGGTGAGACAGCTGCTCGGTCCCAACGGTAGGTGTTGATTCTGGCAGGGTGTGAGTCTTGAAGCGCCGTCCTCATCGCCAGTGTTGTGTCTCTGGATCCCCGATGGTGCGGGGGACCCGGACACCATAGCTCTCAACCATTTGTGTTGCAAAGGCCCGATTTTGTTTTTGGTGGGTGAGACGCCCATTGGAATGAATGAGCGCGCAGGAGGCTTGGCGGGTGAGTGAGCCCTTTACAAGACGGGTGACACCCGCCAAAAGCATGTGAGTTGAGAGCTATGCTGGACACTGATATGGGCCCGCTCGGGCCTACGGATGTCACGGAGCGCAAAGGAAACAGGACTCGTTTGTGTAGTGCATAAACCCGGACTGGCGTGAAACCGCCAGTTCCAGTGATACCTTTATTTCCGGCCCCAAACACGTGACCCGGTCTCCCGTGAAATGTAAAATCACATTTACCTCTGCGTCCACTCTTCCTCATTGTTGTGGTGCACTCGAAGTGCACACTGATGCCCGTGAGCCCCCTCCTGCTACAGACTGTACCACGGACACGTCTTTGCAGTTCGGGCTCCCCGGTCGCTCTAACGCGGCCAGGAACCACCCCTTTATTTATAGTGCACGCGGCAGAGTGCAAAGTCACTCCGCCGCATGCATGCGGTCCCTAAAGGGGCAGCATCACACTCCTCCTTTTTCATATAAAACAAAACACTGAACAAAGGAAGCTTAACCATTCTACACTCTAAATTCACTGCACACAAAACACGGAGCCCCTTTAATAGCAGCCACCCGGGTCCCCGGGACATTCAGGGCTCCCACTCACAGTCTTACTCCAGCACAAAGTCCATGAGACGGGCAGGTTTCCCTCACCCAGTCATCTGGGGGTACCTCCTGCCAACATCTCTGCTCGGAGTTCCTTCTCCCCCTGGATCCCGAGCTGGGGAGCATGGGAGGCATGGGGGCCCACCCTCTTCATCCGGAACTTCCACAGCCGGCCCGCAGGGCATAGGGTCAGTTCTTGGTTCAGTCCGTGTTTCTCCCAAGCGCTTGAAGAAGTTCGCATTGTGTGTTTCAGAGGTGCTTCCGTCAGATGCAATTACCATTGACCCTTTTACCGCCACTACATCCAGCGGGGCCGGATCATAGGTCAGTGACAGTTTTCCTTGGTGGTGCCGGTTCCTTACCAGTACCTCATCTCCCGGCTGAAATCTCTGCGGCTTCAGGCCTCTCCGGACGTTCTCAGTTGCCGTCCGCTCACAACGCTCCACCTCTTCATTTTTGATGACAGCGGGCTCCCGCTCGCCGAGCTCCGGTAATAAGTCTCGAGGGCACTACTGGAACATTGCTTCTGCTGGAGCCACCCCCGTGGAGGTATGGGGAGTGTTGCGGTATCCTCTAAGGAACTTATACAGTGGCTGTTCTAGGCACTTCCCTTCCCCTTGGGCAATGTGAAAGACCTTGTTGAGGGTCCGCATCATTCTTTCGGCCTCCCATTGGCCCGTGGCCAGAGCGGCGTTACCTTGCGATGAGGGGCGATGTGCTCCTCCATCAGACCCAAAAAAGTCCCCTTGGAATGGTGGGCCATTGTCGGAGCAGAGCACAGTGGGCAGTCCATGGGTGGCAAAGATCTTTTCAATGGCCACCGCTACTTTGTCAAAAGCCACCGACTCGATGAACTCCACCTCCGGGTAGTGGGACCACTCATCGACCACCACCAATAAGTGGGTGCCCCTTGATGTGGAGCCAAAGTCTGCATGGACGACCTCCCACTGTTTGGTCCCCCTCAGCATGGTCTCAATCTCGAGCTCTCTCTGGGCCGGGGACGCTGCTTGGCACCACACACATGATGCTACGAACTCCTCCACTCTCCGCACCAGGTCGGGAAACCAGACTTTCTGGCGCAGACGTGCCTTTGTTTTGGCTGCACCTTGATGGCCCTGGTGTGCCAGCACTATCATTTGTTGTGCCTGACTCTGAGGTACGACAATGGAATCCCCTCTCAGCAGGAGTCCGTTGTCCGAGAATGTTAACTCCCCCCTTACTTTCCATAGCTGCTCTAGCATGGATTTGGCTTCCTGCGTCCCGGCCGCCAGTGCGTCAATTACCATGCGCCGCGAGTCCTGTTGGATGGCAGACTTGAGTATTCTGAAGCTGTCGTCTTTACCAGATGCTTGTTCAAGGACCTGTATGGTCACCGAGTTGGGGGTCGCGGCCTCCACCATGAGCTGCACATGTTCATCTGCATCCTCTCCGCACTTAGATGGAGCCCCACCGGTGCACTCTCATGGGTGTCTTGACAGATAGTCCGCCGCATTGTTGTTTCCAGGGCGGTAGACCAACGACACGCCATACTCTACCAGGGCCAGCATCCACCTTTCAATTTGGGCTGGCGGTTTGGATGAGATCCTGCCAAGATGGGCAGCAGGGGTTTGTGTTCCATGACCACTGTCAATGGTCGTCCCAGAACATACAGTCGAAAATGGCGGCAACCCCACAGTACAGCCATGGCCTCCTGTTTGATCTGGGAGTATCTTTGCTCCATCTCCTATAGCACTTTGCTGGCATACGCAATGGAACGGACCTCCTGGTTGACACCTATCTGTGTTAGCACCGCCCCCAGGCCAAACGGGCTGGCGTCTACTACAATTTCCGACTCCAGTGTGGGGTCGAAGAAGGCCATGATGTCTTCCGCCGTGAGAGCACCCTTAATGTCCTCAAAAGCTGCTTGCTCGAGAGGGCCCCACTGCCAGGCCATGTCCTTCTTCGTGAGGGCCCTGAGTGGCTCAGATCTTGCTGCCAGATTGCGTATGAAACGGCCACAATAGGTGACCATTCCACGGAAACTCCTCACTTCCAAGACGTTTTCAGGGGGCCTGGCCTCCACAATGTCCTTCACCTTGCGTGGATCGGGAGTAACTCCACCAGCCCTGAACACGAAACCAAAGAATTCAATGGTGGTGCAGAGAAATTCACACTTCTCTCGGTGTAGTGTTAGTCCCAGAGATCGTAGACGTTCAAATGTCTTGGCTAGCTTCACCAGGTGGTCCGCTTCCGACTTGGTGAATACTAGGATGCCATCACTAATATTCAAAACACCATCCAGGTCTGCCAATGCCCCCCGATTGATATTCTGAAAAACCTCTGCTGCACGACCACCTGATGGTATCCGGTCCCTAGGTCGAGCTTTGAGAAAAACCAGGCACCCTGCAGTTCAGTGATGATATCATCAATCGTGGGCGTGAGGTGTCGCTCTCTCTTAATGGCCTTGTTGGGCAGGTGCATGTCCACACAGATGCGAACGGAGTCTGGTTGTTTCGGCTTCCGAGCGACAACGATGGGGGACACCCACAGTGTTGGGCCTTCAACCTTCTCTATAATGTCCAACTTGACCAGGTTGTCAAGCTCTTTATCCACTAGATCTCTTAGGTGAAACGGGACCCGTCGATGCTTCAGAGCGATGGGCTGCACTGAATCCTCTATGTGCAGTTTGACCGGGTCCCCCACCATTTGTCCAATGCCTTCAAACAGGGCTGTGTGTTTCTCCAGGAGGGTCTGGATGTCATCCACATACACGGAATATGCAAATGTCACAATACCCGGTGCCTCCGCCACCGCACAGCTCAGCAGGGTGTTACTGCTGACCGGCGTCACATAGAATCGGGCCCTTGTGGCTGACACACCATGTGTGACATCTGCAATGAATGCACCATCCAGCTGTATTGGGTCTGCTCCTCCAAAGGTGAAGATCTGGACCTTCGGCTTGGTCAGGGCGGTCGGGTATATCATGGCGTCATAGTGTTCACGAGCCATAACATTGACTGAGGCCCCTGTGTCGACCAATACCGGGACTGAGGACTCGTTCACCATCACCAGACATCGAGGTTGTCTTCTAGTCTTTACTTTCGATACGCCAATGCTGGATATGAAGAACACGGTTTCTTCTTCTACCTCCTCTTCCTCATCGAGAGCTGAGTTGTCCTCTGCCTGATCAAGCTGCGCGACGTTTGAGGGGCGCTGCTGCCGGAGGAAGCCGGCCCACACTGGGCCTCTGGAGACCACCATGGGAGCGGTGGCACTGCACATCCTGGCTGCGTGCGTGCGGCCCTTAAAGGGGCAGCATCACACTCATCCCAGCACTTATCAATGAAAGTTTGAAACTATGATTATGGAGAACATAGTCTATGAGTATTGACTCTGAGACAAACTGTGGAGCTGGAAATCGCTTGTTCCTTTTTATTAACTTGGTCACATGGACACACATCTGTGACCTGAAGTACTTTACACCATACCTGCCTAACTTCCGGAGACTCCGGAATTTTATGCATTTCTCCGGGTCTCTGTAAAAGTCCCTTGAATCTCAGGAATTTTTAGATTCTTTCCGGGTCCCGTCATATTCTCCACCTGATTGGCTGCCGGGAGAATATGACGGAACCCAGAAACGGCGCAAAATGTTCGTGCCCACTGCCTGCACGGCTGATACTAGTTCCCATCCGAGAAACGACCATCGGTTGTTTGGGCCATTTCTCAGATGGGAAATAGCTGCTTCAGTGTGAGTGGGCTAGTTCCCATTAGAGAAATGGCCCTTTTTTGCCCCCTACTGGCCAAGTCCTGCATAATAATGGGAACTAGCCCACTCAAACAGAAAAGGCTTGTTCCCATTAGAGAAATGGCTCTTTTTGCTCCCCTAGTGGCCAGGTCCTGCATAATAATGGGAACTAGCCCACTCATACTGAGAAGGCTAGTTCCCATTAGAGAAATGGCCCTTTTGCCCCTAGTGGCCAAGTCCTGCATAATAACTGGAACTAGCCCACTCACATTGAGAAGGCTAGTTCCCATTAGAGAAATGGCCCTTTTTGCTCCCCTAGTGGCCAAGTCCTGCATAATAATGGGAACTAGCCCGCTCACACTGAGAAGGCTAGTTCCCATTTGAGAAATGTCCCTTTTTGCCCCTACTGGCCAAATCCTGCATAATAATGGGAATTAGCCTACTCAAACTGAGCTGGCTAGTTTCCATTAGAGAAATGGCCCTTTTTGCTCCCATAGTGGCCAAGTCCTGCAATATAATGGGAACTAGCCTACTCACATTGAGAAGGCTTGTTCCCATTAGAGAAATGGCCCTTGTTGCCCCTAGTGGCCAGGTCATGCTATTTCCCATTAGATAACTGGCCCTTTTTGCCCCTAGTGGCCAGGTCCTGTATAATAATGGGAATTAGCCCACTCACACAGAGAAGGCTAGCTCCCATTAGAGAAATGGCCCTTATTGCTCACCTAGTGGCCAAGTCCTGCATAATAATGGGAACTAGCCCACTCACAATGGGAAGGCCAGTTCCCATCAGAGAAATGGCCCTTTTTGCCCCTAGTGGCATATTCCTGCATAATAATGGGAACTAGCCTACTCAAACTGAGAAGGCTAATTCCCATTAGAGAAACGGCCCTCTGACCTGCAGAGGCAGAAAGGTCCTCTCGTCTAATGGGAACTAACTCATTCAAACTGAAGCAGCTATTTCTCATTAGAGAAACAGCCCTCTGACCTGCAGAGGCACAAAGGTCCTCTCGTCTAATGGGAACTAGCCCACTCAGACTGAAGCAGCTATTTCCCATTAGAGAAACGTCCCTCAGAACTGCAGAGGCAGAAAGGTCCTCTCGTCTAATGGGAACTAGCCCATTCACACTGAAGCAGCTCTTTCCCATTAGAGAAGCGGCCCCCCGACCTGCAGAGGCAGAAAGGTCCTCTTGTCTAATGGGAACTAGCCCATTCACACTGAAGCAGCTATTTCCCATTAGAGAAAAGGCCCTCTGACCTGAAAAGGCAGAAAGGTCCCCTCGTCTAATGGGAACTGGCCCACTCACATTGATGCAGCTCTTTCCCATTAGAGAAACGGCCCTCTGACCTGAAGAGGCACAAAGGTCGTCTCGTCTAATGGGAACTTGCCCATTCACACTGAAGCAGCTATTTCCCATTAGAGAAACGGCCCTCCGAACTGCAGAGGCAGAAAGGTCCTCGCGTCTAATGGGAACTGGCCCATTCACACTGAAGCAGTTATTTCCCATTAGAGAAACGGCCCTCCGACCTGCAGAGGCACAAATGTCCTCTCGTCTAATGGGAACTGGCCCATTCACACTGAAGCAGCTATTTCCCATTAGAGAAACAGCCCTCTGACCTGCAGAGGCAGAAAGGTCCTCTCGTCTAATGGGAACTAGCCCATTCACACAGAAGCAGCTATTTCCCATTAGAGAAACGGCCCTCCGACCTGCAGAGGCAGAAAGATTCTCTCGTCTAATCGTCTAATGGGAACTAGCCCATTCACACTGAAGCAGCTATTTCCCATTAGAAACGGCCCTCCGACCAGCAGAGGCAGAAAGGTTCTCTCGTCTATTGGGAACTAGCCCATTGACACTGAAGCAGCTATTTCCCATTGGAGAAACGGCCCTCCGACCTGCAGAGGCAGAAGTGTCCTCTTGTCTAATGGGAACTGGCCCATTCACACTGAAGCAGCTATTTTCCATTAGAGAAACGCCCCCCCCGACCTACAGAGGCAGAAGTGTCCTCTTGTCTAATGGGAACTAGCCCATTCACACTGAAGCAGCTATTTTCCATTAGAGAAACGGCTCTCGGACCTGCAGAGGCAGAAGTGTCCTCTTGTCTAATGGGAACTAGCCCATTCACACTGAAGCAGCTATTTTCCATTAGAGAAACGGCCCTAGACCTGGAGAGGCAGAAAGGTCCTCGCCGAACTGGAGAGGCAGAATGGTCCTCTCGTCTAATGCGAACTAGCCCATTCACACTGAAGCAGCTATTTCCCATTAGAAACGGCGCTCCGACCTGCAAAGGCAGAAAGGTTCTCTCGTCTAATGTGAACTGGCCCATTCACACTGAAGCAGCTATTTCCCATTAGAGAAAAGGCCCTCCGACCTGCAGAGGCAGAAGTGTCCTCTTGTCTAATGGGCACTAGCCCATTCACACTGAAGCAGCTATTTTCCATTAGAGAAACGACCCTCCGAACTTTAGAGGCAGAAAGGTCCTCTCGTCTGATGGGAACTAGCCCATTCACACTGAAGCAGCTATTTCCCATTAGAGAAACGGCCCTCCGACCTGCAGAGGCACAACGGTCCTCTCGTCTAATCCGAACTAGCCCATTGTACTGAAGCAGCTATTTTCCATTAGAGAAACGGCCCTCTGAACTGCAGAGGCAGAAAGGTCCTCTCGTCTAATGGTAACTAGCCCATTCACACTGAAGCAGCTATTTCCCATTAGAGAAACGGCCCTCTGACCTGCAGATGCACAAAGGTCCTCTCGTCTAATGGGAACTAGCCCATTCCCACTGAAGCAGCTATTTCCCATTAGAGAAATGGCCCTCCGACCGGCAGAGGCACAAAGGTCCTCTCGTCTAATGGGAACTAGCCCATTGTACTGAAGCAGCTATTTTCCATTAGAGAAACGGCCCTCTGAACTGCAGAGGCAGAAAGGTCCCCTCGTCTAATGGGAACTAGCCCATTCACACTGAAGCAGCTATTTCCCATTAGAGAAACGGCCCTCTGACCTGCAGAGGCACAAAGGTCCTCTCGTCTAATGGGAACTAGCCCGTCCACACTGAAGCAGCTATTTCCCATTAGAGAAATGGCCCTCCGACCTGCAGAGGCAGAAGTGTCCTCTTGTCTAATGGGAACTAGCCCATTCACACTGAAGCAGCTATTTCCCATTAGAGAAACGGCCCTCCGACCTGCAGAGGCACAACGGTCCTCTCGTCTAATGGGAACTAGCCCATTGTACTGAAGCAGCTATTTTCCATTAGAGAAACGGCCCTCTGAACTGCAGAGGCAGAAAGGTCCTCTCGTCTAATGGGAACTAGCCCATTCACACTGAAGCAGCTATTTCCCATTAGAGAAACGGCCCTCTGACCTGCAGATGCACAAAGGTCCTCTCGACTAATGGGAACTAGCCCATTCCCACTGAAGCAGCTATTTCCCATTAGAGAAACGGCCCTCCGACCGGCAGAGGCACAAAGGTCCTCTCGTCTAATGGGAACTGGCCCATTGTACTGAAGCAGCTATTTTCCATTAGAGAAACGGCCCTCTGAACTGCAGAGGCAGAAAGGTCCCCTCGTCTAATGGGAACTAGCCCATTCACACTGAAGCAGCTATTTCCCATTAGAGAAACGGCCCTCTGACCTGCAGAGGCACAAAGGTCCTCTCGTCTAATGGGAACTAGCCCGTTCACACTGAAGCAGCTATTTCCCCTTAGAGAAACGGTCCTCTGCCATGCAGAACCAGATAGCTCCTCTCGTCTAATGGGAACTAGCCCGTTCACACGGAAGCAGCTATTTCCCATTAGAGAAACGGCCCTCCGACCTGCAGAGGCAGAAAGGTCCTCTCGTCTAATGGGAACTAGCCCGTTCACACTGAAGCAGCTATTTCCCATTAGAGAAACTGCCCTCCGACCTTCAGATGCACAAAGGTCCTCTCGTCTAATGGGAACTATCCCATTCACACTGAAGCAGCTATTTCCCATTAGAGAAACGGCCCTCTGACCTGGAAAGGCAGAAAGGTCCTCTCGTTTAATGGGAACTAGCCCACTCACACTAAAGCAGCTATTTCCCATTAGACAAACGGCCCTCTGACCAGGAAAGGCAAAAAAGTCCTCTCATCTAATGGGAACTAGCCCATTCACACTGAAGCAGCTATTTCCCATTAGAGAAACGGCCCTCCGACCTGGAGAGGCAGAAAGGCCCTCTCCGACCTGGAGAGGCAGAAAGGTCCTCTCGTCTAATGGGAACTAGCCCACTCACACTGAAGCAACTATTTCCCATTAGAGAAATGGCCCTCTGACTTTTCTGCCTCTCCAGGTCGAGGGCCTTTTCTCTAATGGGAAATAGCTTCTTATGTGTGAGTGGGCTAGTTCCCATTAGACGAGGGGACCTCTTGATCTCCTGTTGATCATCAATTTGTGCAGAATGTACTCTTTCTGAAAAAGTTCAAAACAACACTTTATAGCCAACCCTCACAGTGCTGTAACAAACTCCTCAGTGGTCTCACAATATTTCTGTTGTCTGATGGCAAATTGATAACAAGCCAAAATGTTATTTGCCTTCACCTCGTAATGCTTGTCCACCTTGGCTATGCATACATCAAACTGGTTGCCCATCTTGATGCATTCAGCTAGTTTTAAGAAATTGTTGTCCAGCCCGACCTCGACAATGAAACAGTGACTCTTTCTTTTTACTCAAAAACATATACTTCTGGAATCTTTCTTTCCATTTAATAACCTAGGAATAACCCAGTGCCTGGTATATTTGCCATAATCTTTAAATTAGTTTCTGTTGCTTCCCTATTTTCGTGCTCTTGGTATTTGTCACCTTGTTCTCAGGGACAAATGTCTGTATCTCCTTTTTAAGGTGCAATGAAAAAAACCCTTTCAGAGTAACAGCCAATTGTGCTACGGCATGCTCCCTTCTTTATGTGCAAGTAATTCTTTCAGTCACTACACTGCATGTGGGACGGGCACAGCACGGGGCACAGGGCCCACAGTGAAGGCCTTCAGCTTGTTACATAGCTAAGCAACAGACATGACAACTCCTTATCATGTCTAAAATTACCAGGTAACAACTTGCAACACCGGACAATGCGTCCTTGGATCACGTGTTCTGTCGTGTGCATGCACGGCTATGCTGCTAGGGTGCTTCCTGTGTCCTCATAGGCTCACGCACAGCCCAGATACTCCCCAATACATGCCTGAAGAGTGGGCCACTATTCGACTGTGCTCAGCCAGGGCAACCACAATCTATGGCAAGTGCAGGCTCTTTGTCATTGCTGCAACTCATCACCAGTTAAGAAAGAGAACCAGAACACAGCCAGTATGTGTGACTTCATTTCTTTTAAGTTCATCTTTATGCTGTAACAACGCTCTCTGTCCTCACCCTTACACCAACCACCGTACAACTTGCCTTGCATTCTCTACTAGTGTTCTCTGTTCGCATTCCACACCCATAACATTCCCTCTGCTGACATTCCTAACACCGTAAGGAGTCCCCCTTTCTTCTAGAGGACTTTATTCCCATGGCCACTTTCCGTATTCTAATATTACTCAACTAGTGTTGTATTGCCAAGTGGGAATAGTTCAGTTAGTCCCCCTCTAGTGCTCTATATGGCATGGGTTGACCCTCCTAGGATTGATGACGCACTGGCCCTATTAGGCATGAAGATTTGTTTGCTCTCCTGGCCAGAAAGACCATTTGTCTGTCCTGGGCTTGAAGACAAAGATAGGCCCTTCCAGGGGCCAGAAACTGATGATGTGATGCATTGACAGGGCCAGAAACCGAAGGGAGGCCCACTCAGCTTGGTGTTGAGAGTTAAACCATGGTCAAGTTGGTTTACCCAAGGTACTGCACTCGTCCTAGTCTTTCCACTACCCCTCTCTACTTTTGATGGGCTAGTTATTAGGTTAAGATGTACAACCAGGCATCAGCTAGCATACTTCTTAATGGACACAGGGATTCGTCCACAGCATTTACCTAATTTTCAGGGTCCACCTTCTGCACTTCTTCCTTCCTCCACCTTCCTTTTCTTCCTCAGTACCTCTCCCAAAATGTTCCTCCATCGGTGGCCCTCATCTTCCTACACCAATTTTGTCTGTACCTTTTAAACTGTTCTCCAAGTAATTTCCTCCTTTCTCTTGTGTCTCACCTTCCATCTCTCCTTTTCCCCCTGGCTACTTTTCCCATCTTCATACTGCTTTCCCCTTTCCCTTCTTTTGACGCATCTTCACCTTCCTCTCCCATCCAGCTCAAGTCTTACTCTCCTTCCACCCCCTTCGCCTTCCTTCTTCCTCTTTTACTCCGCTCTTTACTGCAACACTTGTTTGCAAACTACCATACTAGGCCTTCTACCAAAGCCTCCCTGTATAGTCCTGCCCCTTTTGATACTGGAAAAGGAAGGGTGTTAATGAATGTGCCCAAGTCCTTGTGTGTACGTGACAAAGTGATTGGCTCTTCTGAGTAACTCACCATCTTCAGATCTAGCGGTTTGTATCATTTATAAATTGTCAGCTGCCAACTTAAAGTCAAGCAGTGCTGTCATGGAAGCTGCCTGACCCCCACCATGGTGCCTCCTGCAGGCAGCTGCACAATAACTCTGCCAACCTTGAACCTCACCTGCCAACTTCATTGCATACCCAAGCTCAAGTAAGTTTTTCCCACAGTCCATACTGCAGACTGTGTATTCAAATGTACTTTTAGTGGGTTCAAAGACAATACCCTCAGATCTTTTGGCCTTCTAATACAGAGGTGGTCATTCTTCAAAACTCTACCAGGTTTTGATTTACAGACTGGTACCTGGCAAAGGATAAAGTGGATAGGGTAGATGCTGTGGGAATACCTTATATGCTGGCTATTATCTTTCCGAAGGTACAGCCCCCCCCCCCACAGTCTCGTAGCTCCATTCCTGTGTCCACCTAGAAACAGGGTCAAAGTTCTCTCCTTTTCTTTATGCCGTCACTCAGCTCATTGTTTTTTTTTTAAAAATATATTTATTGTTTTTTCAATACAGTACAACCAGTATCATCAGATTAATAATCAGTTTTGTGTCAATAATAACTCCCCCCAACCCCCCCCCAAATTAAACCAAGACCAGGACGTTGTGCGGCCGACCATTTGCGCTAGGGTGAGCCTGGGCTGTCCAGGTCCTCGCCGGAGGAGCTGTCTTCTTTGTTGCGGAACAGAGCCACTGTGAGGGCTATCCACTGTAGAAGGTCCTCAGAGTCACCTATTTTTTGTTGTCGCTGCGCCAGCTCCCAGGCCCCGGTTTCGGCCACAGACCATCTACGGAGGTCTTCCCACCATGCTGTGATGTTAGGGGCTCTGGGGCATTTCCAAGCCATGGCGATACGTCTTTTAGCCAGGATGTACATTAAATCCTTGAGTCTGTTAAGAGGCTTGTTCTTTTTGCCTCTCGATATGAGCCTAGAATGCAAGCCCTAGGGGACTGCACGTCAAGTGTTATATCCGCTTCTGCTACCTTAGCTTGAACTTGGGACCAGAAGGTCTGTATAGCCGGGCAGCCCCAGAATATGTGGGTCATTGCGGCAGAGGGTTCTTGGCACTTGGGGCACGTCGCCGCACCAGTGCCATTGAATTTAGAGATGATGTCTGGGGTAAGGTCGGCTCTGTGGATAATGTAGAATTGAATGAGCTGGAATCGGGCATTCCTGGACACTTTTTTATGGTAATGTGTTATGGCCTCCCATTCCGTATCTCCAAATTGCGTATTTAGTTCAGATTCCCATTTACCTTTACACTTGAGTTCATTTTGTGTAGTGCTATCGAGTAGGATCTCACAGAGACTAGAAGTTTTGTGCCCCCCCCCCTCTGCTGCGCTCAGCAAGTTTTCGATGACCTCGTGCCCGGTGTAGAGGGTCTCTATATCCGGCCATCGCTTCTTGAGCTTTTTCAACACCGCCCCGTGTAGGAGGAACTGACCCAGCGGATCCCTGTCATCTCGTGCAGCTCAGAGAATGTGTGGATACCCTGGTCATCCACCAGGTCTCCCAGGGTGGCGATACCAGAGGGTTCCCATATGTTCCGGATCACCTTTTGGTCCTCTGGTCTGGTAGACATAATTGCGGCTATTGGGATTTGCGGGGTGTAGGGGTCAGCCAATTTGGCAATTTTACAGGCTCGATTCCAGATCTGGGTGCCCAGGCGGATTAGATATGCATTTTGTATTTTCGGCTCCGGTTTGATCCAGAGTAAGTCCCTGAGCAACCAGGACGCGTCTGTGGGCTGTAACAAGCGAGTGTCCGTTGAGGTGCCATCAGCCATCCACTGGATCACGTGCTTGAGCTTGGCTGCTATGTAGTAGAGTTCAAAGTTAGGGGTTTTAAGGACTCCTTTGTCATACGGTCTCTGCGTTATGTCTAGGGCGACTCTGTGCCTTCCTTCGTGCCATAGAAGTTTCCTACAGAGTTTATTCAGGTCTTTGAAGAATTGTTGTGGGATGTTGTACGGGACATTGGTAAAGAAGTGTAGGAGGCGCGGGAGTGCCACCATTTTAAGGAGACCCGCCCTGCCAGCCACCGAGAGGGGTAGCTTGCACCAGAAGTCAATTGATTTAGCCAGGCCCTCCTGTGCCTTTCCTGTGTTTAGCGCGTGTTCGGCTATGGGGTCGCGGTGAATCATAACGCCCAGGTATTTGAATGTGGTGGGTTCCCATTTGAGATCAAGAGGGGGGAGGTGTTCTTTCTTGGTCATGCTGAGGGCAGCCAGGGGAAATAAACAAGACTTGCCGTGATTGATCTGGATCCCGGTGCATCTATGGAACCCATCTAGGGTTTCGAGAATGTAGGGGAGAATTTTCGGGATCTTTTAAGTAGAGGAGCATGTCGTCCGCATACATGGAGACAAGATGGTTCACCCCACTTATCGTTATACCCCTGTCTCCGTACTCCTGCCTGAGATATGCCGCCACTGGTTCGATCGCTAAAATATAAAGTAAAGGGGATAAGGGGCATCCCTGCCGGGTGCCTGTAGTCAGGCTCCATTTTTCTGAGAAGGTGTTATTGGTACGCACTCTGGCGGTGGGATTGGTGTAGATGAGTTTGACCCAATTCAAGAAGGCCGGTCTGATCCCCATCTTGGATAGGGCGGCGTAGACCCATTTCCATCGGACCGAGTCGAAGGCCTTAGAAGCGTCGAGGGACGCTACTGCGCATTTACCAGTTTCGCTGTTTGTGCTGTGTATAACGTGGTGCAGCTTGCGTAGGTTCTCCGTGATGGAACGGCCCTGTACGTAACCCGTTTGATCTTGGTGAATGAGATGTGGGATAGCTGCCTGAAGCCTCCTAGCCAATAGTGCTGTGAGAATTTTACGTTTAGCATAGACAAGGGCTGGTACAAGCCGCAGTCAGTGCTGTCTTTGTTGGGTTTAAGTAAAGGGATGATGATGGCCTCGGCCATGGAGTCAGGGAGGTGGCCTTTCTCGTACGCCTCATTATATACTTTGGACAATAGAGGGGCGAGTATGTCTCGTAGGCTTTATAAAACTCGCCGGGGAGTCCGTCTGGTCCCGGCGTTTTCCCAGAGGGTAGAGATCTAATAGTAGCCGTGACCTCGTCTGGGTGACGGGGCTTTCAAGGGGATCTGCCAGATGATCGTCTAGGTGTGGGAGCCTGATGATGTCCAGGGCATCTTCAATTGCAGAGTCTGGGGGCGGTGTGGGGTCGGAATAGAGGGTTTGGTAATATTCTTTGAACGCTGCATTAATCCCTGCTTGCGTGTGGGAGGTCAGGCCGTCTTTGTTTCAGATTGAGCAGATGGGGTTCCTGGGAGTTTCTCGCTTATATAGCCACGCGAGTAGTTTCCCGGGTTTATCGCCTAGGGCGTGGTTCCTTTCGGTGTATTTAGCGTAGCTTAGTCTCCCCAGTGTCTCCCAGTGTGTCAGGCACGTTTGTTTGAGTTCAATCAGTTTGTGCGTATGGGCTGGGTCAAGGGATGGTGTTGCTTCGAGGGCTTGCAGTTCGGCTTCAGTATGCGCTAGTTGGGACGTGATGAGTTTTTGGACCCCACCAGCGGCGGCTATCATTTCCCCCCTTGTTACCACTTTATAGGCCTCCCATACTGTACTTATGTGTTGGACACTATCAATATTGGTTTGCCAGTAGTGTGTGGTGCCATACCTGATTTGTTCATTAAAGGCTTTGTCTAGTAATGCTTCGCTTCTGAGTTTCCATGTCGGGATGGGGGGTCTAGGAGCTGTAACCGCCTATGAGGTCATCAGGGGAGAGTGGTCCGATAGCACTCGGGCCAGGTACTGCGTGTCCTCAAATCTGGCAGCATGCTCTTCGCTAACAAATAAACAGTATATTCTGGTGTGAACCTTGTGTGGAGGAGAGTAAAAGGAGTAGCCTCTGGACTCGGGGTGTTGTGCGCTCCACAGGTCTTTCAGGGCGTATTGTTGCATGAGGGCGTTCAGTATTCTGGCGGGTGGGGAGGCTTGACATGCTTACTGTCCGATCTGTCCATGCAAGGATCCAAGGTGCAGTTATGGTCGCCTCCCCATATTGTTATGCATTCTTCGCTCGGGGACAGCCGGGTGTACAATGAGCGGAAGAAGACGGTTGCGTCATGGTTTGGGGCGTAGGTGCAGATCAAGCGTAGATCGCACCCTTCTATGGTGCCCTGTACCAGGGCCATTCTGCCTTCGTTATCCATTTTGGTGTAGGTCAGCGAGACGGGGACAAAAGGGGCAATCCATATCAAGACTCCTCTTGAGTATGTGGAGTACGAGGAGCCTACCAAGGTTCCCCTCCAGACTTTGGCCAGCGCTGCTAGTTTGGGGGCGCTTAGGTGGGTCTCCTGAAGCAGGGCGATTCCAACTCTGTGGCGTTTCATGTAGGAGTGAATATGGCGCTGTTTGATGTAACTATTTAATCCCCTGACGTTCCAGGACATGACTCTGATCTTGTCAGCCATAGTCTAAATGTGGTTGTGGGGCTGTGGGCAGCCTGAGGTCAAGGTCTCTGGCGGGCTTGGTCGGTCTGGTGGCGATTCCGCTGCACGTGGTCCTGGTCTGGTGTGTAGGAAACTTTAACTGAGATCCCAACTTGGGGTTCCGACCCCAATGAATAGTAACGTCTAACTTAACTTTAAACACAACACGTCAAGCGAGGTTTTCCTTGCTCTGACTTTCCCGTTTCTGCTCCATCGGACCTAGGTCTCCTGGTGCCCTACGGGCGGGTGAACTCACCCAAACTAGTCTGGGGGTAGGGGAGGTACTACCTCCGGGGATGTTATTGAGAGGTATGCCGTGTCTGGCGCTGCTCCGATGCCATCGGTGTCGCCGCATTCGCTGGCGTGTTGCTGTGTGTCTAGTAGGTGCTGCCCGAAAGAAGTGAGGAAGGGTCTAACGCTGCAGGTGGCCAGAGCCTGCGTTACTTCAGTTCGATGTCCGGGATCTGTTCCCTGTCCATCCGTTCGCAGGCTTCTGCGGGGGTATCGAATAAGTATGCCTTTTTGTTGCGTAGGACTTTCAGTCTGGCCGGGTAGAGGAGTAAATAATGCAGGCCTGCATTTTTGAGTCTGGCTTGGGTGTGGTTGAACTGAGCCCTGCTCCTTTGAACCTGTAGGGTGTAGTCGGGATATATGGCGACCCTCGCAGAGTCCCTCTGTATAGAGCCCCCCATTCTGGAGAAGGCCAGGATGGTTTCTCTTTCGTTGTAGTTGAGGACTTTGGCTATTATAGGTCTGGGTGGGTTCCCCGGAGGGGGTCGCCTGGCTAAGGAGCGATGGGCTCTTTCTATGGTGAAACCCTGTGACAATTATCCGGCTCCGATTTTGTGTATGAGGAGGTCTTCGACGTAGTTAGTAGGGTCGTTGCCCTCAATGCCCTCGGGCAGGCCAATGATTCTAATGTTATTTCTACGGGCCCGTCCTTTGGCCTCATCAGCCCTATCCTCCAGGTTCTTCACCTTTTGTGCCAAAATATCCACTTCCTTTAAAAGCTGTGTTTTGGTTTCGGTGTTGTCCTGAACTTGGGTCTCCAGGGCGTCCGTTCTGCTGGCGATGGAGCGCACATCCTGCCGCAGTAAGTTCAGGTCGATAGCTACTGCGTCTATTTTATTCTCCATGGTCTTCTGAAGTGTCATAACAGCCTCCAGTAGCTGGGAGTTAGCCGGCTCAGGTGTCTCGGCGCTTGGCGCATCTCCGGAGGCAGGAACTGCATCGGGCCTAGTTGCACTGGCGGCCGCGAAGGACTCCATGGTGGTTTGACGGTGTTTGCTTTGGGCACCCTTGGTGGTCATATCCCCGCCGCCGGGCTGGGCCCCCGAGTCCACGGCAGGCGCTGTGCGGTCCGTAGTTTCTGGCTGTGCCGGTGCTCTGTGGTCATGCTGCTCGCACACTTAGAGGCCAGGCTGGGGAGCGTTTAGAAGGGTGCGAGGAGTGCTCAGGACGGGCGATCCTGTGTGTGTCGTCAAGGTAGGCCTCACAGGGGTTAGTGTGGGGGGAAACCTCTGCGCTCCAGGGGACTTGCCTCCAGGTTTCGCGGTTTCGTGGCTCCTCAAGGCATATGGGAGGTCCACTGAGAGGTTGCAGTCGAAGTGCGGCCGTGGACGTGTGCAAGCCGTGGGAGGTGTCCACCAGGTGTGGCGTGGGGAGGATCGGTCGCCGGCGCCCGCAGTGCACAGATTGTCCTCTGGCTTCGCTCAGGAATCTGTTGGGGTATGGGTCACCGGCCCACCGGATACTCTCAGCGGAGTGTGGGTGCCTCAGTTCGGCGGGAAGCTACCAGGCAAGGTGCACTGATTGCGGCTCGGTACTGTTCGGCTCCGAGGCCCTGCCCTGGGTCTTGATGGGAGTGTGGCAAAGGTCGCACCAGGCGTGGCCCCGGCACGGAGGAGTGCAATCAATGGTAGGCCCAGCTTGCGGCCACCGGTGCGGGCTGGCCTGGGGGGGGCACGGGGGCAAGGGCACCGTGATCCGGGTGCCGGGGATGTGGGGGGTTATGGCGCCCCCCCTCCGACTCCTTACCGCTTTCCTTCGTTGCTCTGCGGAATCCTCCAGCCGTGGGGGAGTCTGTGTGCTGGTGAGGTCGCCGGGTATGCGGATCTTGACGGAGGGAGCAGCGATGTCTGCGCAGCCTCAGTGGCGTGCGGGGAAGCGATGATCACAAGGCCACAGCAGCCGGTTCCGTCCGCTTTTCTCCAGGCGCGCTTGAATCCGCGCCTGGGGTGGGGCGGCTCGATGTCCGAGGCCGCTCCGACCCCCCCCCCTCCTCCAATAATGGCACGGAGCTCGGGTGTGCAGGTCCGGGCCCTTTAGATGCAGGTCGCCTCCTTCGGGGCACCGCTAGTTGGGCGCGAGCCCTTGCGGCAGACGTCCAGAGCCCAGGGCCACGGCGGGCACCCGCAGGATCAGCAGCAGTGCTCTGCTTACAGCGCAGAGCTGGGACTCACGATGGCCGCCATTTTCGGAGTCCGCGTATCGTTCTTTCCTCCCGTCGCAACGGGCTAACGGAGGGACGCAGGGTTCCCAAACTTCAGCAGCGGGCAGCCCAGGCTTTCGCACAGGGTAGGTGCGATTTTCAGGTGTTTGTAGTCGGAAGAAAGCAGTAGTTAGCGGCGGATCGTTAAACGTATCACACGGAGCTGCACCAAGCACGTCTCTCCTACATGGTGGTTAGCCACGCCCCCCCACTCAGCTCATTGTTCTACTCAATATGTAATTCTTTTGACAGTTTCATATCTTCAGTCATGTATATTCCATGAAAGAATTTATATTGTTAAAGTAGGCCTTATTTTCATTTATTATATTACTAGAGTTATCAGTTCATGGTTTAAGATTTATTATAGCCATTTAATTGGACAAAAGTGATCATAGCCATTGGCATAATTATGGATCTATGTGTTCAAATTGAACCTGAACTAGTTGAATTTTTTCCAAATGTTTTGTACCAAAGTTTTTTTAATGTCAGATTTTGTGGTAGGTCGCCTCACCACCATCTTACACAATCCAATATGGCCTGACCCCAACCCACCATCTACGTTCGGTGGTTTAAAAAATGTAAAGAAAATGAGGGGAAGGGGCAGGGGATTTTCAACCAGTTGGGAGGCGGCGTGGTGGACAGTCGACCAAAATCCATAAACGTAGAATTATACGGTTAAATTGTGTTATGGTCACTAATAGTCTTAATAAAAATCGGCCCCTAGGAAGGGGCAAATGTGTTTTTACTGGGGTGTGAGGGTCACTAGACCACCAGGGATGGCTTGAAAGGGGGCGGTGATCAGAGCGTGATAGTTATGATTTGTTTTGCTGGACTGAACATAGGTAATGAATGTTTTTTGTTTTGGTTGCAGGTTTCTTTACGCAAGGAGCTCCAACGTTATGCGAGTAGTTTTTTTATTCTACGGGATTGGGCAGTCTGGGAGGTATTTTGGTGGGCTGGGACACAAATGCAGGGTCAGGCCACAAATTCCCCCCATGCCAGTAAAACATTGGTGTTTCCCTGGGAGCGGCTGTCTCCCATGTGGGTTGACTGTCTGCAAGCCCAGGCTGCACCTCTGGCTGTGCTGCGTTATAGATTTCGCCTCCGGGGAGGAATGGAGACCCTGCCAGGGCTCCCCAGAACTACAGCTGGACTTGAGGACAGTCAACCCACATGGGAGACAGCCACCCAAGGCCAGGGGAATCACCCCACCTTCCTGGAACTCTGGCTGGCCTGCATTACAGCTTCTCCCTCCGGGAAAGGAAAGGGACCTTGCCAGGGCTCCCTGGGACAGCCGCTGTGCTCGAGGACGGTAGACCCACATGGGAAACTAATGCCTAAGGCCAGGGACAGCACCCCCAACCGTGCTGGAGCTCTGGCTGGGTTTCGTTACAGCTTCACCCTCTGGGAAGGACGTGGACCCTGCCGAGGCTTCCTGGAACCCCTGCTGGGTTTGTGGACAGTCAAACCACACGAGGGACAGCCACCCAAAGCCAGGGACAGCACCCCTGACCATCCTGGAGCTATGGGTTGACCTGCATTATACAATTTCTCTCCGTGAAGGTGACCCTACCGGGCCCCCTTCGCCTGCCACTGCACTTGGGGATGGTGGACTCACATGGGAGAGAGATGCTGAAGCCCGGGGACATCACCTCCAGCCGTCCTGGAGTTTTGGCTGGGCTGCATTACAGCTTTTCCCTTCATGGAGGTATTAGCACACTGCCAGGGCTCCCTGGTGGGGGAAAGCTGTAACTGAGGCCAGCCAGAGCTCCAAGATGGTTGGAGGTGATGTCCCCGGCCTTGGGCGGATGTCTCCCATGTGGGTTGAACGTCCCGCAGTTCAGCAGCGGTTCCAGGAAGAGTCCCACTCCCTTGGGGAAGGGGAGCCTGTCAGGGCTCCCTGGGACAGCCGCTGCACTTTGGAGATGGTCACTCCATATGGAAGACAGCTGCCCAAGGCTAGCAACATTACCCCCAACTATCCTGGAGCTCTGGCTGGCCTGTTACAGCTTCTCTCTCCGGGAAAGGTCGGGGACCTTGCCGGGGCTCCTTGGGAGTGCAGCTGCACTTGGGGATGGTGGACCCACATGGTAGAGTTATCCAAGGCCAATCACCCCCGACCATCCTGGAGCTCTGGCTAGGCAGCATCACATAATTCCCCCTCAGGGAACAGACGGAGACCCTGCTGGTGCTCCTTGATACTGCTGTTGGACTTGGGTACGGTCAACACTTTCTTTTTCACCCAGGTAAGAACACCCACACATGAGGTACTGTTTTCATCCAGACACCTGTGGGAAGGTAGGACATGTGTTGTTGGCGGTATGTTTCAGTAGTTTCCAGGTTGGAAATGTCTGAAAATTGTGGGTTTTTTCCCCCTAAATTTCAGACTTTGCCAGGCTTTTGGGTAATACACTCTAGGGCAATTTGCGCAAGTCAGACGTCTGTGGGTTCCTACGGGGTCTGCTCTCCTGAAACGCTTGGGTTACCAGTGGTTTAGCCTTTTCCATTTGCACCCAGGTAGGTGCACCCACACATTAGGTACAGTTTTCATCGGGACACATGTGGGAATGTAGGACATTTGTTGTTTTCTCTTGATTTTCATAACATGTTCATACATTTGCTTCTGCACTTTGTTACACAACCCTTTCATTTCCCAAATGTTACCTACATGTAGTTGCTGATTTAGGCACTGTATGCTTCTGTAACCTGCGCAAGTCACCTACCCTTCATGAGGTCTGCCTGTGCTCTACCAAACATGGTATGCTTGCCTTTCCTCACATTTATTCTCCTTATTTACACATGCTAAGTATGTCTGTTTAGGACATCAGCATAAATTCCTGTGTACCATGGCTCAGTGTGTGGCTTGTAGTATTGCTTGTTTTGTGAAACAATACAAAAAATATGCGATTTCCTAACTGGAAAAGTCAGGGGAATGTAGCGGGGCACTGCTTTCCTCAATATTCACAGAAGCCATTACCTTACAGGTCCAACCATGTCCAGCACATACCTTTTTTTTAACTGTTAGTTTTTAAATCTTTCCCCAAACTATGGGCATTTTCCCTACATAGATGTAGCCTGACCTGCGCAAATCACCATTTCCTAAACTCGGAATTTGGTCTTCCATTTCAGCTTTCCTACCCTCCTCATCCATTCCGTCCACATATGGACTATTGGTGGGAAAAAAGGGTTAAACTTGCATAGATCTCAGATGGTAACTTTATAAAAATGTCTTTTTTTGGTTTCCACTCAACCTGTTCTTGAAAGCCTGGAAAATGGCAAATTCAGCACAGCAAACCATTTCTTCCTAGCTCTTACAAGGAAACAACCACAGGCTTCTTTGTACACCATTTTTTGGGAATTTTCAGAAAAAACACAAAAAAATGTGCTCCCTTTTTGGTTATTTTCTCTCACTCCCATACAGCAAACTAGGATTCCTAGGTGGCGTTACGACCACCTACATGTGGGAAGAAAGGGGACCAAATGTGGGTGAGATATCTATCACATGTAAAATAAAAAGTTACAAGGAATTGAATGGCAACATACTGAAACCACCAAAAAAGGGCTTGGCAGGGGGGGCAGTTAAGGGGTTAAAAACAAAACACATTAGCTTAAAGAAATAAATAGACAATTGGGTAATTGAAGTGTTTTTATTATGCTAAGTGCTTACACTGTAAAGCAACAAATAATACATATACATGTGTAAACCAAAGATCAAATTGGTGGAGCCATATGGAGTGAACCTGCTTTACCTGGGGGGATTGGAAGAAAAAGAAGCCGAACAGTGAAACATTTATGGAAAAACAATTCTCATAACTGCACATGCAAGAATTGGATAACAGAAAAAGTCAACTTTATTATTGCAAATGTTCACAATCTTTTGTCACAATATTTCCTGTAAGGGCTCAACAGATATCACAACTTCACACCTTCAGCAGGGGCACGCTGATCCACAGTGCCGGAGGTTTGTGACGCAATTATCGATCTATACATTATTTGCTTTTCATAATGGTGCTGTAGTGTGAACAAGTACATGCAAACTATAGATAACTAAAGATCTCAGAAAGAACATTTCCAAGCTAACAATGTCACTAAAAATATGGATTTACAGGACAGTGAGTTAAAATAACATGAAAAGCAACTCGCACTGCCTCAAATTAAAAATGCGATTAGACTGGAATGAACTCAGAAACACTTGACACTTTTCTCAAGCACACCTGGCACTTTTTGAATCCGTTATACTCTTTGCACTTTAGTCTGGCATTTCTAATAGTTACGATTTGCCTTGAAGTAATATGGTTCTGCTTTGACTTTATGATGCATTTTGCACACAGCACTTTTATATGGATGTATAATGGATTTATATGTACAAGGCAGTTTTGTCAGTATTTAACATCAGGCATTTACCAAGCGGAGTGGCCGAACAGGAATGTACAAACAGAATTTGGCCTGTAGATATTCTGCCCCCGTTCCATAAAAGGCATGATGAACTAGACGTTAACCCTTGACCTGAATGGGCTTGGCCATGGGTAGCCAATGAAGATGGTGCACACATGGAGTAATGTGAGCACAACTAGGTGTGTAAGTGGCTACTCTGGCTGCAGAGTTCTGCAGGACCTGAAGGTGCCATAAGAAGTAGCCAGTTTGTGCCAGAAATAGGGCGTTGCATTGGTCCATGGAGGACATAACAAGTAAGGACACCACAGGGGCACGTAACTGAGAAAGGACTAAACAAAGAACCTTACTATGGGGTTTTCAGATGAAGATGGCCCCTTTGACATACTGGACTTATCAGAGATTCCGCAGACAGAAAAGACAATGGGCCTCATTACGACCCTTGCGGAAATCGAAAAACGATGGCGGAAATGCAATACCGCCATCGAATAGCGCTCGGTGCGACTATGACCCGTCATCGCAAAGTACGATGCCATTAGCGACACCGTAGTGAACGCCAACGCTAACTGCACCAAGTACGCGCGCGCGCGCCATGCCAAACCGTAAATACCACCATGGCGCAAGGGTACGCGAATTCCGACCCTAGCGGACATGTACCTAACGCCATCAAGCATGGCGGAAAGTACCATTCCGCCATGGTGAGAAGTACGGCATCGCGAATCAACCGTAAACGGCCCCACTGAGTGCCTGTACACCGCTCCCTGCCCACAAAGTACAACTCCCCGTAGGTGCAATGAAGTCACAATGCAACCAGTGAAATGTACAAGTCACCCATGCATGCCAACGAACAAAAGATCCACAAGAGGGGCCAATGGGAGCTGCAGGGCACAGATGGCACGAATACAGAAGCCATTCCAATGGACATGACCACAGTCCCCCCCCCCGAAACGCACGCAAACACAGGCACCTGTGACCAGCAATATTCCGAAAATCACATCATTCCACCAGTCCACCTGGCTGACCGGCATCTGTTACACAAAACCCAATCCCCCGCCCCTGAGCATGACAACATTCAAACTGTCATATTGGCAGCCCCCATCCCTGACCTCACTGGGCTTCGTAGGCAAACGCGCCCAGCACAGTACCACGCAACTAAACTCCGAAGCTGGAACCCAATGCAGATCTCCTCACAATACATCGCTCCCCAAATAGGAATATGCCACATCACTCGCAAAGAAGAACGCTACACGGCCCATATCAGAATAGGAATTTAATGCACAACAAAATCACCAAGCCCATACAGCCATTAGGCCATGAACTCCAAAACACATTTCACCATTGTGGGCAGCATCCGCAAGAAATGACCAGCTACTACTTGTGTGACGCCCTGTTCCATCATGGTACACAGAGCCACAATCACGTACGAAAAGGCAACATGGAAGCGCACAGAACCGCAGGGCCGTCCCAATGGGGAGGTACTAGTCCAGCTGAAAGGCCGAAATGTTGCTCCGAGCCACCAGTACTGCGTAAGGGCATGTGGCCCATTGGCTATCGTCCCATAAGATCGTAATGCTGCTCCACTGATTAACACGAAGCAGCAGGTGTCGGGAGTAAAAGCCATCTGCAGGAGTGGCATACAGATGGCAGTGGCAAAAGGGGAGGAGATACCTGTCAACCAAAAGAAAAGAAAAAGAACAGAATGGCCATCAGAACTACATCCGAACAACTCACTTCAATGATCACATTGAATCCACAGCCATATGCATGCTAGCCCACTCCAAAGGATCATCACCACCCCAAAACCACTTGCGACTCATAACCATCTATATCGAGGTGTAAACACCATCACAAACGAGTGTACCTGTGCATGCGTCTGTGAAAACAGAATCCATCTGATGGGATTGTTAACGTGCATGGACACAAGTGTCTGAAGGCACGTCGAGAAAGGGAGGGCTCAACAAGGCCAGATAGACGATGGTCCCACTATGGCAGCCCTGCATCACATAGCGCAGGGGAGGCGGACAGATTCCAAGAAGCCCTGTACATGGCAAACTCTGTATCAAATCATCTGCCCATGCATCCATTCATCATTCCCTCATCCCGGTATAAAAACGCCTGAACATTTACTCACATAACATTAGAAATATCCATTGAGTCTGTGCGTTATGCAGCCTGCAAAATCCACAGTGCCCCAGCCCGTAATTCCAGTGTTGTGAAGTAACATGTATTTGGGAACGTCCGGCCTCATCGCCCACGTCGCTATTGCGCATCCCAAACTATTCATATCAATCATTGCTTCCTCGCCATGGCCCCTGTCTCAAGGACATTGAACAATAGAACGTTATATTTGCAGTCAGACCTGTGGGCATCTCCTTGCCGCTAGCTGAAAACCGAAAGCGCCGCCCTTCGAATTCCTCATTTGCAACATCACGTCGAAAAGGCATCTGTGGCCGTTTGAAATCACAAATTAATCCATCTAGTGCGGCTGTGTGTGAAAATGGCAACTGCCTTCACCCACAAATGGGACGCCCCGCCCATCGGTGCAACTCGGTACAGTGATGCATGAGGGCCCACCGTTACTCGAGTACTACGTTCCACTGACCCTTCACAAGTCTGTTCGCGACTGCAAAGATTGCATGTGAAACAATGGGACCATAGCCGAATGTACATATCAACCAATGTTACACGGCAATCGGGTACAAATACATGATTGCAATAGCAAGATGCCATTACCGAATTGCAGCGTTGTGTGCGGGACGTGCTCGGCCAAAGGGGAGAGCAGCTTGCACAGGTGGAATGAATCACCACAGGTGGAGGCCATACAGCCTGAAAACACATAAATTGCACACCCAGTCTCCTCCCACAACCACACCCACTCCGAAATGCTACCGGCAGGACTCGCGATGTTGGCCCTGGGGGACCTGATAGCACTGCAAGTACTCCAACTCCAAGAAGAAGACGAACACCAACTACAACCGGCCGCACGGAGGAGACGCAGGAGGAGGAGGAGAAGGAGGGCAAGGCAGGGCCAGCAAGGGCCGCCAGCACAGCCACTACCACCACGCAGGCAGCCCGCAATCCCACGCCTGCGAGCACATCCGTTCAACCTCACTGATGAGCAGATCCACACCCTCTACCGTTTGGACCGGGACACCATAGCCGCCATTGTGGACATGACACAGGCTGACCTTGTCAGCATGATAGATAGCCCAACCGCCATCCCAGCCCTACTGAAGGTGGTGTCTGTACTACACTTCCTGGCCACAGGCACCTACCAGCACACAGTCGGACAGTTGCATGGCATTTCTCAGCCACTGTTCTCACGGACACTATTGCAAGTGCTCGATGCCCTCCTGCAGCACGCAGACGACTACATCTCCCTACCACGCTCGGAGCAGGAAATTACAAACACGAAAGTGGGATTCCATGCACTTGCCGGCATACCGGGTTGCATTGGTGCCATCGACTGCACCCATGTTGAATTGGTCGTCCCACATGCCATGGAGGCCCAGTACCGCAACCGAAAACAATTTCATTCCCTGAATGTACAAATGGTGTGTGACTCCAACAGGATCATTACACATTGTTGTGCCCGATTCCCTGGATCAACCCATGATTCTATGGTCTTGAGGAACTCTACAATACCACGCTACATGGAGCGACACGCAGGGAACAGATCCTGGCTACTCGGTGAGTCTCATTACATGCATGATAATGTGGGGTATGTGATTCGGCAATGACCTGGCAGGAAGGGGGGGGGGGTGCGTACGTAGCAATGGCATTCCACATAATCCGTTTATCGTCCACATACAGGTGATGCTGGATATCCACTGAAGAGATGGCTCCTCACACCAGTCCGGAACCCACGGGACCAGCATGAGGAGGACTACAACCATGCCCACTCACGTACCCGTGTAGTCATTGAACAGGCATTCGGCCTACTGAAGACTCGTTTCCGCTGCCTCAGCAGGTCTGGCGGGGCACTCCTGTACCGCCATGAGAAGGTTGCAAAGATGGTGATGGCATGTGTCATGCTCCACAACATGTGCGTACGTAGAAATGTGCCCATGCCCCCTGACGCAGAACTGCAAGCACCTGATGATGGTCATGATGAGGGTGGGGATGTGGCAGCACCTCAAGGAGTCTGCGAGGCACCGGAGGGCCGTGACATTCGTCAGCATCTCATTGATGCATGCTTCTAGCACTCACGCCTGGTGGCTGATACATGGACACGGTACTCGTGGCACTGTGTGTGTCTGGTACATGCACAATATGGACTGTACGCCTATGATGGCCTAGTACACAATGATCATTGTCCACACATCTCATTGGTTGATCGTGCACTGTTTATGGCATATGTGATATCATATTGAACACCCTATCGACCCGCCACCCAAGTGAGCCCAACACACCCCCTCCACCCTCCTACCTCCCCCCCGAACACCAGTGTCCAAAGATGCTCATTGTCAGTGGGCTGTCGCTATTGCAAGGCCCCTCTGCGGGTATCAGGGGCACCCCTGCCTGTGGAGCGCAGGTTCCTCCCAGATCTACGTTGGGGGCTGCCCTGGACGGAACTTGCAACGGATGATGTCTCTGCCTGCTCACGTCCATGCATGTCCCTAAGTGTTTGTGAGAGCTCAGTGAGCACACGGCGCACTGCGGCAAGTTCGGCACATACGTCTTTGGACGTCGCATGCAGTTCCCCCCTCAGGCTCTCGGTGCTTCTCTCCATTTGGACTCTCAGGCTCTCGGTGCTAGTCTCCATTTGGACTCTCAGGCTCTCGGTGCTAGTCTCCATTTGGACTCTCAGGCTCTCGGTGCTACTCTCCATTTGTGCCCTTAGTGTCTCTGTACTTCTCTCCATTTCTGCCCTAAGTGTCTCAGTTGATGTTTCTATGTCTGCCTTAGTGCCCCCACATTCATCGGCATGGTCCTTGAGGAGCGTGGCCAGTTGCTGCTGTTGCACGATTAACTGGTCGAGGGACTGTTGCCTCTGCTGGGCCATGGCCATTTGCGGGGGTGTCACAGAGGGGCTGTTGACCTCATGTTGCCTTGCCACAGGGCTTGTGGGGGATGGCCAGTCGTCGTCTTGTGGGTGCCCCTGCGTGGTATCCTCATGTTGTACGGGATGGGACAGACAGGGGGATTGGGACAGGTCATGGATGGATCTGACTTCGACATCCCCGTCTTCTGTGTCGGAGCATGCTGCCATCAATGGGGTGTCACCTATGGTGCTGCTGCCACCAGAGGCAGTGCCTTCTGTGGCATCCGTTGGGGGGACCTGTGGTGGTGGTGTTGTGGGCATGCTGGCTGCTGGGGTGCCTGTTGATGTTCCCTCCTCTGTGCTGCCACCTGATTTGTGCTGCTGCCGTGTCTTGATGCGTGCAGCTGAGGTGGAGGGTCTTTGGCCGTTGGTCTTGGCCCTCTTTGCAGGTGTGCTGGTAGGGGTGTCCTGATGCTCGTCGTTTGGATCGGACCCTGTGGTGGAGTAAAGGAGGGCGAGGGTTATTAATGGGTCTGTGGGTATTGGAATGGCATTGTATCACATGCATTGGGGTGGTACCTGAGGGTGATTTGGGTCGAGGCCTTGGAGGTGCTTTCATTTGTGTGTGGAGTGAGGGTGCAGTTGTTTGGCAGCCTGCAGTTAGGGTGTGCCTGCTGCACGTGTAGTGGGTGTTTTAGGGGTTTTTAATTATTTATGTATTTATTGTGAGTTTTTAAGTGCGCTATCAGGCCGATGTGTGTGGACGTTCTCCTGGACATGTGTTTCTGTTGCACTATGTGGACACATGGTACTTCACATGATTGGACATTGTGGATTTAGCATTGTTTTATTTGGCCCACCTACCTGAATCTTCGGATGTCTGCACTCCTTTCTCCATCCCTCCGACTCCCTCTATGCTCTCCATTCCGATGGTGGAGGCACAGATTTCTTCCCAGGGGGTCAACTTGATGGGTGATTCAGGACCTCCCCCGGTGGCTGTGGCAATGTTGCGGTTGGCAGAAAGTATGCTGCGGACGCGTATCCGCAGGTCGTCCCATCGCTTTCTGCATTGCTGTGGGTTGCGGGGTGCGGTCCCCACCGCACTTACACGCTGTGCCACCAGAGCCCATATGGCCTTCTTGTTCGCAAGTGCCGTCCTGGTCATTTGCGTGGAGAAGAAGACGGCAGCATTCTCCTGGAGGGTCTCTGTTAGCACGGTGAGTTCCTCACGGGAGAAGTGGACCTGCCGCTTGCGGTCGCACGCTTTCTTCGCTGCTTTTCCCATTTTTCTTGGTTTCGCTAGGGTGGATGACGGGTTGGGGTGTGTCTCAGGGTAGTGTGTTTAGTGGTTGTGTGGATTTTGTGGTTTTATAGGTGTACGGCGGGATGTTTCCCGTTCCGGGCCCATGTTTTTACTTCCGTTTCCGTATATTTACGGTCACCGTACTTTCCGGTTGGCGCTCACTGCGGTGTCCGCTGTGATGGGTGGCGGTATTGCACCTAGGGCGCCGTACGGCGGCGGTGTGGGCCGTTTTGGGGTCATTTCCGCCATCGCGGACTTTGCACTTCCGCCATGGCGTGGTGCTCGTGCCCGATGGGTCGGAATGGGCCGCACTTTGCTCCATCGTGCAATGGCGGAAACGCTATTTACGCTGTGGCGGTCCGGTCAGTCACTTTCCGCCAGGGTCGTAATGAGGGCCAATATATTTACCCCTGAAGATGGCCAAAAAGAGGAGGTCCAAAAGGCATAGGATGGAGAGCGCAACACCAACACCTCAATTGTTTCCCCTGAACCAGCTATTACACATCCATGCACCCACAGCTTCAAGACAGGCCCTAAACCTGGTTTCTGTCTCGACAAGAGAGATCTAAATGGACCAGGATCTGTGTCCTCTGTTAAGAATAAAATTGGAAGCCGTGAGAGCAGATAAGCTTGGTAAGAGGTTTCATGTACATGTTAAACAAAACCTGGAATATGGAGGAAACCTGAGGGACTCCACATCTCAAGGCAGACGGCACAGAGTGAAAAGGGGGGATGGAAATCAACCGTTCGGTTAGAGAGAAACAAAGAAAACCAGGAAAGAACAGCACCAGAAAGGCTGGCCCAGATGACCATGGTGAACAGTATCAAAGGCGGCAGATAAGTCAAGTAATAAGCACCGACGCTGCCCAAGGTGTGCAGCCAAGCCACATCGTCCTCGTTGGAGACCAGCACCCCCTCTGTGCCATGTCCTAGATGAACAATTGATTGAGAAGTGAGGAAGAAGAAAGATTACTCAAGAAAGGGCAGGTGAAGGCTTCAAAAAGCTTCATAAGAAGATTCCAAGATGGCCCCCGTGACCACTCCACCATGAGGAGCGTGCTCCTCCCCGGCCACCCGCAAAAGGAGCAATAAGCAGTGTTAAAAACAAGACCCCAGGGAAGCAAAATCAAAGGGGACGACCCGCGAACCGAGTGGTCCCCAAGAAAACTCCAACTGGAGCGTTTGGGGGCAGAGTGAGTGGACCTGAGGGCGCCAGCAGCGATGCCTGTGTGGGGACTGGCAGTTGAGCTCGAGGAGATCAGAGAGGACCCACGTGGGTGGTGCAGAAGACGCAGGGTGCCCATTCAGTCACAGCAACATAGGCGAGACTGGGAGTGTGAGCGGACCACCGCGGATCCCCAGCGGCCGACCTGGGGGAGACAAAGCTGCCGGACCAGCACGCCCACCGGGACACAATGGCGCAAGCACTGCAGTGCAGAAATCCAGCAGAGCTGGCGCGGCACGGACACCCAGCTACAAATGCGAGGGAGCGGTTAGTATTCCCCTGAAATCCTGTGCCTGCCTCTGCCCCATACAGCAAGCCCGGCTCCAAGTGGCACAGGGCCTCCACAAGCCACGCGGCGCATGGCCACCATGAGCTGTGATGCGCCCCAGCTGGCGGGGGGTAAGCAGGCATAATTAAGGGAGTTGGCAGCCATGAAGCAGGCACACGCAAGACGCTCTCCTCCCAAACAACGTACATGGAGGTTTATGAAAGCATCTGCCCCAGTGCACCATAACCTACACTTGGAAGGGGACCCCCTACGGCAGGAGACCCGCAGCATACGCGGACCCAGGCAAAGGCCCAAGCCCATACCATTTACCAACATCAGAGGCAAACTGCAGTAATAGAAGGGTGACAGCACCAAGTCTCCTGCAGAACCCCCCCCCCCGCTAACGGGCAGGGAAGGAACCTGGGGGAGGGGTGGGCGGGGCATGCTCCCAACCCCCAGCATATGACTCTGCAGGAGTGCGCTGCTTCGCTCCACCGCCCATCCGTATGAAAATTAGCCCTGACATGCATAATTAATCAAGAAGGAACCTCCAGGGGGGCAAGAGCGTACTTAGAGGCTCAGGAGCGGTGGGAGCCCGGGGGCACCCCAGGAAGAAATTCAAGAAGCTTAGGGGTACTAAGCAGGGCTGCCCATGTCACCATTCCTGTACGCAAACGTTCTCAAATCCTTCCTAGCTAGAATTAGACAGGAGAGGGAATAAAAGGGATTAAGTTCGGTGGGAAGAACATAAGGCAATGGCCTTTGTCGACAACCTCCTGGTCGTGCTAACAGGCATGGACACTTCCCTCCGGAGGTTAACGGCACTCCTAGGGGAATTTGGCAGAGTGGCAAACCAAAAATCTGAACTAATGGTGCTACAAGAAGGCACGCCATCAGAAACATCAGATACAGGGCAATTTGCACGAGCAGAGGGATCCCTTCAATACCTGGGGGTGACAATAACCAGTACCCTAGAGGATATGTACCAAGCAAAGTATCAAGACCTGGCTGGGAGAGAGGAGGCTCCTTAACATATCATGTATGGGCCGCATGTCATTAAAATGATAATTTTCCCTAGTGCGCTATATTACTTTCAGGCTCTCCCCCCTGGCGGTCACCCCAAAAAAAAGCTTCAAAACCCTGAATAAACTAGTACGCAACTACATCTGGCAAGAGAAAAGACAGAGGGTGGCCTTGAGGGTCATGGTCACTCCCACGGGGGCATGGGAAATAGGAGTTCCGAACTTTCAAATGGACTACCAACGAGCAGCTCAATTGAGGGTCATCCGAAACTGGTTCAATGGGAATCCCAACAGCATCTGGTGAAGGATGGATAGGGCAGTGGTGGGAAAGGCCCCTAGACGAGGTCCTGTGGTGCCCAAGAGCGGACAGGGCCCCCCAACCTGTACAGAAGCCGAATTACAGCCCTGGTGGGGATACATAGGATGCGATGGTTAAAAAAGCAAAGATCATGTCCTACCCATCTCCGTTCACTCTCCTATTCCGCAACCCACAGTTTACCCCAGGGCTTGAGAAAGGAGCATATGCCAGGTGGGAAAAAGCAGGCAGCATTCGCACAAGGGACATGATGGAGGGACAGGAGTTAAGTCATTCCAGCTCCACAAACAAACCATGTGTTTGAGGGAGAATAGGGACTGCTATGCTCAACTGCGGCACTGGCACTCTTCTCCTCGAGATATGAAACAATCCACTACCAGAGAATTCACTCCGCTAGAAAGGTACTTGCTAACACATTTTGGTGATAGACAAATGATAAGAAAAATGTACAAATTATTCACAATGCCAGAGGCACAGGTCCAGTGGCCCTATATGAAACAATGGGCAGACACGCTGCCCCTCCCGATCTCTGAAGGATAGTGGTGGGAAGTGTGGCAGCAAATCCCCAAATTGATGAGAGGGATGCAGATCAGTGAAAAGTAGACCAGGATACTGGTGCAGTGGCACCTAATACCAAAGAAGCTACATAAAATAAACCCCTCAGTATCACAGATGTGTTGGCGTGGCTGCAAAGAAGTAGGCACGTGGTTCCATGTCTGGTGGTCCTGCCCCATCCTTAAACAGTTCTGGGAAGTGGTCAACAAAGAAATGAAAGCCATCTTTGGTCCCCAAATATGGAGAGAACATGGAGAAGGTATGCTGAGCCCGAGTGACGTGCTGAACACACTCCTGAGTAAACCACATAGGAAAGCATATGGTCCTAGATGTTGCCCCTCTCCCTAATTATGCAAAAGTGGAAACAAACCACGATCCCCAGCGAACAGGAATGGATAGCAAATATGTGACATTACACTTCACTGGAATGGGTAACATACACTAGAAAGGGGGGTTATGCTAAATTCAAGAATGAGTGGGACACTGTCCTAAACTTCCTGCACAAAGACTACCGTGAACAATGGTGTCCTCAGAGAGTAAGACTATTAGATATACTATAGACTACGGCCCATTATACCCTGTACATTCACCTCAGAAGAAATGCAGCGCACTGATCGAGAGGGAGAGGGGGGGATGGGGACAGGGGAGGTCGTCGGGAAAGGGTTTGTTAATGTTAAAAACTTTAAAATGGCAATGAAAATAATGTAAAAAAAACTTCATACGAAATTGAAGAAGCAAAATGGGATGAAAATTTGCTAGGAAAAGAGGCCAGGGAGGAGGCAGTGCCGCCTGTCCTGTCCGCGGCGAGACAGCTCAGCGCCCTGCTTAGCTTTCCCACTTGGGAGTCGGCCGAGACCATCAGGGTTTTGAAAAAAAAAAAAAAAAATCCAAGATCTCAGCCCGGGAAGCCTGCCCGTCGCCGGCCCGATCCCGCTCATCCTTTCCCAACCTCCTCCGCTGCTCCCCTTTCAGGGGCCGGACGGAGAGGCGGCCCAGAGACAGCACATGCAGGGGAGAGGGGGCGGGAAATCGCTATAGTCTTCAAACCCCAGCCCGGCCGCATGGGGCTGATCTCCAGGTACCTGGGCAACAGGGAAGGTCGCCCGCTGTGCCGGCAGGCCTGGCTATTGCTCGCCCACGGACATGGGGGGCCGGAACCTCAGCGCCCACATGCACCATGGCTCAGTGCTTGCCCGGCGTACCGGGCCCCTGTCCACCTGTGGTGGCGTCCCTTGAGGTCGGCCGGGCTTCCCTCTGCTCCTGGCTGCTCCCACTTGTGACTTCGCTGCCAACTGGGATGCGCTCACCAACGCCCGCCTGCTGTCGTTTCAGGATGGAGGAGCGTGCCCCTGCCTGGCACTGCAGCTCAGGGGCCAGCTCGGTGAGGAGCCGCTAAGGACTGCCTCCCGAGCCCCGTTGGGCTCCAGTTAAGCCTCCAGTTATATTATTTTTTGAATCGTTTTTGTTTTCTTGCTGCCAGCGCTCCGTGCGCGTCTGTGTGCTGCCCCCTGCCCCCTCCCTCCCCCTCACTTCCTGGTCCTCCTTCTCCCCTCTCCATTCCCGCCTCCCTTCCCGCCCACACCCCCCCTCCCCTTCCTCTCCCTCTGCTTTTTATCCCACTCCCTCTGGGCAGCCCCCCCTGCCCGGCAGCCCCCTAGGCCAAGGGCCCCTTAGGCAAAGGGCGGCTCCTACGACTGCGGCTCCCTTGTGTGTCTGCAGGTGTCCGCAGGGGACGCCAGGCGCCAGTTCCACCTGCTCTCCGCTCTCTGGCCCCCCCCTCCTCACCTTGCTCACCTCATCCACATGATGCCTCGCCCCCCCCCTATTCCAATTGTTTGGTAAACTAGGGTGTTTTTCTCCCCTCGCAGGATTCTCAAACTCAGGTGGCCCTGACCTACTACGCATTACTGTTTGCTCTGCATTGTGGTAAACTAGGGTGTTTTTCTCCCCTCGCAGGATTCTCAAACTTAGGTGGCCCTGACCTACTACGCATTACTGTTTGCTCTGCATTGTGGTAAACTAGGGTGTTTTTCTCCCCTCGCAGGATTCTCAAACTTAGGTGGCCCTGACCTACTACGCATTACTGTTTGCTCTGCATTGTGGTAAACTAGGGTGTTTTTCTCCCCTCGCAGGATTCTCAAACTTAGGTGGCCCTGACCTACTACGCATTACTGTTTGCTCTGCATTGTGGTAAACTAGGGTGTTTTTCTCCCCTCGCAGGATTCTCAAACTTAGGTGGCCCTGACCTATAACGCATTACTGTTTGCTCTGCATTGTGGTAAACTAGGGTGTTTTTCTCCCCTCGCAGGATTCTCAAACTTAGGTGGCCCTGACCTACTACGCATTACTGTTTGCTCTGCATTGTGGTAAACTAGTGCCCTCCACTCACTTCCTGTCTGCATACTCGTGTCGTCCGCCTCCCATCCTACTCCATGGTGCTCTCTATCTCGCCTATCTACTCGAACTGCTTCTCCATTGACTATCCTGCTCTCCTCACTAAATCCGGTAGGAAAAAGTTTAAAAAGGACATCCTGGTCTCCAACCCAGGCCTCCCTATCGCTGACACCTACACGAGCGCCTGCTCCAAGGAAACTCTCACTGACATTCTCTTTTTCGTGCCTTCACCTGACCTATGGACCCTTCACATGGTCGCTGTGCTCTCTCCTTTCTCCACCTCTCCCATAAATGGTGGCACCCGTTGGGATGTCCTCTTGGCCCCTTTCCACTCCTCTAAAGCCATCATTAATGTCTATGCTAACGGGACCGTCTTGGTCCAAGGCCCTCAGGCCAGTCTTCACCTCTTTGATAGACGCTTCCCATGCCTCATCAACTTCCTCTCCGCTCCCGCTGTTCCCCCTCCTCTGTCCTCGGCTACCTTGCCTCTCCCCTCCCTCCCTGCCCCTTCTCTTGCTCCCTCTTCAACTCCTTCTCTAACACCTCCGCAGGGCGTACCTCTGATCTGTACCCCTCCCCGGAAGTTTTTCAAGGATGGCAACCTTCTCCACATTGCCACTCTAAACTCTCGCTCTGCCATCAAGCACTCCTCTGATATCTGTCGCCTTCTTGAGGAACTGGACCTCGACGTCCTCGGTCTCACTGAGACTTGGTTCACTGCCAGCTCTGCCACCAGCTTTGACACACTCCTACCTGACGGCTACAAGATCCTCTCCGTGCCCAGGCCCAACCGTTCAGGGGGTGGTGTTGCCCTTATCTTCCCTGAGTGGATTCCTGCCACTGTCACTCCTACGCAGACCTACTCCTCTTTTGAATGTCTTGTCTGCCGACTTTCTCTCTCTCCTAGCCATTCCCTTACCGTGGCTACTATCTATCGGCCACCTGGTCAAATTTCCTCCTTCCTCTCTGAGTGGGCTGACCTCTCCTCCTCACTCCTGTCCTCAACCACCCAACTCCTCTTTCTCGGTGACGTCAACATCCACCTCGATGCCTCCTGTCCCCCCACTGGTCTCTTCCGCGAACTCTGCAACTCTCTCTCACTCTCTATTCTCCCGTCTGGGCCTACTCACTCTGCAGGGCACACTCTTGATGCTCTGATCTCTTCTGACCTTCCCCTCTCCCTCCCTCTCTCCACTCCTCTCTCTTGGAGCGATCACTTTCTCCTATCCTCCCACCTCTCCCTCCCTACCCCACAGGCAAAGCCACCCTCTTCACTGCCACCCACCTTCTCGGTCATCCGACCCATGAAGCGCGTGTCAGCTGAGGCTTTCGCTGCTACCTTCTCAGCCCCTTCTCCCCCCTCGGCTGACTCCCACCCTGACGCAGCCCTCTCCATGCTCTATTCCTCTATATCTGATACTCTCGATATCCTTGCCCCCGTCATGAGAATCCGCCTGAAGCCCAAAGCCAAATGTAACTCCTGGTATGACTCGGATCTCGTCACCCTAAAACGCAAGTGCAGGGTGGCAGAGAGGAAATGGCGTGCTTCATGTTCATCCTCTGACAAACTGGCCTGCCGCCTGCTCCAAAGGCAATACCGGCTCTCCGTTCTCACCAAGAAGAGAGCCCTTATCCAAGCCCGCATCTCTGAGGCATCTAACAACTCAGCCGAACTCTTTAAAATCTGCAAGGAGCTGGCCAACCCTGCTGCAGTCTCTACCTCTCCTGTCCCCTCCCAGGCCCTCTGCACTGCACTGGCCTCGCACTTCATCTCAAAAACTCAGGACATCCTGTCCTCGCTCTCCTCCTCTCACCTCCCTCCCTCTCTTCCCTGCTCTTCCTCTTGCTCTCTTGCAGCCGCCCCTCCGCCCTCCTTCTCTGCTTTTCCACCTTTTTCTGCTGATGAGGTTTCCAGACAAGTCCGATCTATGAAAACCTCGTCTAAACAGGTTCACCCCTGTTCCTCCAAAACCATCAAGGACCACATCGACTCCCTGGCTCCTGCCCTAGCTGACTTTTGCAACCACTCATTCGCCTCTGGAGTCTTCCCATCCCCCCTCAAGCACTCCCTTGTGCACCCCCTCCTCAAGAAACCCTCTTCCGACCCCTCCTGCCCGGCCAACTATCGCCCAATCTCCATTACTCCCTTCCTGGGCAAGCTCCTGGAGAAACTGGCCATCTCCCAGCTTAACCTCCATGCTGAATATGTTGGTAATCTTCATGACCATCAATCCGGCTTCAGAGCGGCCAGAAGCACGGAAACTGCTCTCCTGAACATCCGTGAGGACCTGCTCCTGAACCTCGATTCCAACACTCCCTGTGTTCTCATTCTGCTCGATCTCTCCTCTGCCTTTGACACTGTCAACCATGCCATCCTGCTCAACCGTCTCCGTGATAACCTGGGTATCACTGGTCAGGCTCTGGCATGGCTGACCTCTTTCCTTTCCGGTCGACCCTCCCAGGTCCAAATGGGCTCCTTCCTCTCTGACATCTTTTTCTCCACCTGTGGTGTCCCCCAGGGATCCAACCTCTCTCCCTGGCTTTTCAATCAGTATCTGGCACTCCTTGCCCACCGCATCGCCGCTCTCTGCCCCCACTTTCAGTGCTATGCGGACGATACCCAGCTCATTTTCAGGCTACCCTCGGCCTCCTCCTCTCCTTCCCTCATCTCCGACTGTCTGTCTGCTATCCAGGAATGGTGTGCCGCCAATGACCTCTGCCTTAACGCCAGTAAGACTGAGATTCTACTCATCGGCACACCCACTCCCTCCTTTCCTGCAGCTCTCTGGCCGGCCTCCCTTGGCCCTCTTCCTGCCCCTACCTGCAAAGCTAAAAACCTCGGGGTCATCTTCAACTCCACACTCTCCTTCTCTCCTCATATTTCTGACGTCTCTAAGAAGTCACACTACCAGCTGCACCTCCTCAGAGGTATTCTTCCCTTCCTCTCCTTCCCCCAGAAGCTCACTGTCTCCCGAGCCCTGGTTCTCTCAAGGCTGGACTACTGTAACAGCCTCTATCTTAATCTGCCTGCCTCCACTCTCCGCCCTCTGCAACTTATCCAGAACAGAACTGCGAGACTTGTCCTTGGCCTCAAGCCCAGGGACCGTATCTCTCCAGGACTGAAATCTCTTCACTGGCTCCCAGTGGCTGCGAGGATTAAGTTCAAAACCCTCTGCATTGTCCACAAGGCCTTCTGGGGCCTGGGGCCACAATACCTTCAACTCTCTCTTCCTAAATATCTGCCTTCACGAGCCCTTCGCTCATCCGTCTCCAACTCCCTCATGGTCAGCCGCTTCTCGAAGCAACGAGCTGGGGGTAGATCTCTCTCCGCAGCAGGGGCCTCCCTCTGGAACAGCCTTCCTGCCTCCCTGAAACTTGAGGAGAACCATCTCCGGTTCCGGAAGCACCTCAAAACCTTCCTCTTCGCTTCTGCCTTCTCTCTCCCTCTCCCCTGCTAAACCTGCTAAACTCCCCACTGAAGTTTGCACTAAACCTGCATCTGGGCCACTCTGTGACCTCGGTCCAGGGCCCAGCCACTCTCCACTTGCACTGCCTCCCTGGCTCCCCCTGCACTGTGGGACTGTCACTGCATCCCTACAGCCCCCTTCCCAGCACTTGCTCTGCACTTACCTCGCACTTGCCACCAGCTGGCCCTTTTATTATTATTTATTATTTTATTACGCTACTTACCTTGTACTGCACTTTCCCCCCCACCTCCTCCCCCTGCACTTTCTCCTTTTCCCCTTACCTCTGCACTTGCGCGATCTGAATGACACCTGGCCTAGTAGGATCGTTTGTCTGTCTTCCCCTTGTTTCCCCCCCTCCCTGCCTCGTCGCACCTTGAAACACTTGTGTATAGGCGCGTTACAAATACCATATCATATCATATCATATCTCTCTGGTGGGGGGACGTCCCCAGCAGGCTAACCCAACCCATACAACTTTTACTTCCTCTAGATAGTCAAATTTGATAGTCTTCTCGCTGCTGCGCCAGGCCCGTTGCCGACCCCGGCGGGCCGATCCAAGGACCTCACTAAAGCATCCAATCGGTAGTAGCGACAGGCAGTGTGTACAAAGGGCAGGGACTTAATCAACGCAAGGTTATGACCTGCACTTACTGAAAATTCCTTGTTCATGGGAAATCATTTCAATCCTCAATCCCTATCACAAACGGGGTTCAGCGGGTTAGCTGCACCTGTCTGTGAAGGGTAGACAAACGATGATCGGTTCAGTGTAGCGCGCGTGCAGCCCAGGACATCTAAGGTATCACAGACCTGTTATTGATCAGTCTAGTGTGAAACGCCACTAGTCCCTCTAAGAAGTTGAACGCTGACCGCTGGGGGGAGGGGAAGGGGTCACATAACTAGTTAGCATGGAGGAGTCTCGTTCATTATTGGAATTAACTAGACAAATTGCTCCACCAGCTAAGAACGGCCATGCACCACCACCCACAGAATCGAGAAAGAACTATCAATCTGTCAATCCTTTCTGTGTCCGGACTGGGTGAGGTTTCCTGGTGATGCCCTTTCGGCTATTCCTTTAAGTTTCAGCTTTACAACCACACTCTCCCGGAACCCAAAGAACTATCAATCTGTCAATCCTTTCTGTGTCCGGACTGGGTGAGGTTTCCTGGTGGTGCCCTTTCATCAATTCCTTTAAGTTTCAGCTTTGCAACCATACTCTCCCGGAACCCAAAGAATTTTTCCCATGGGAAAAATGCAGCTAGATCGCAAGTCTGCATAGTTTATGGTCGGAGCTACAATGGATCTTCGAACCTCAGACTTTCGTTCTTGATTAATGAAAACATTCTTGGCTAATGCTTTCGCTTTGGTTCGTCTTGCGCAGGTCCAAGAATTTCACCTGTAGTGGCACAATACGAGTGCCCCCAGCGGTCTCACGGCCCCAGTTCTGAAAATCAACAAAATAGAACCAGAGTCCTATTCCATTATTCCTAGCTGAAGTATTCAGGCGACCAGCCTGCTTTGAACACTCACATTATTTCAAAGTAAACGCTTCGGAATCCCCAGGACCCTCAGGCAAGAGCTTCATGGGGGCGCCAAGGGGCAGGGGCTGGGACAGGCGGTAGCTCACCTCGCGGCGGACCGCCAGCTGGATCCCAAGATCCAACTATGAGTTTTTTAACTGCAGCAACTTTAATATACGCTATTGGAGCTGGAATTACTGTGGTTGCTGGCATCAGACTTGCCCTCCAATGGGTACTCGTTAAAGGATTTAAAGTGTACTCATTCCAATTACAGTGCCTTGAAAGAGTCCTGTATTGTTATTTTTCGTCACTACCTCCCGGAGTCGAGAGTGGGTAATTTGCGCGCCTGCTGCCTTCTGTTTCTCAGGCTCCCTCTCCAGAATCGAACACTGATTCCCCATTACCCGTGGTCACCATGGTAGGCACAGAATTAACATCGAAAGTTGACAGGCCACACATCCGAATGCATCATCGTCGTCATGGGGACGTGCGATCAGCCCAAGGTTATCTAGCGTCACCAAAGGGGCTGGCGAGCCGGTCTGATAAATGCACGCATCCTGGAAGGTCTGCGCTCGTCGGCATGTATTAGCTTTAGAATTACCACAGTTATCCAAGTAACAGATGGGGCGATCAAAGGAACCATAACTGATTTAATGAGCCATTTGCAGTTTGACTGTACCAGCCGTGTGTACTTACACGTGCCTGGCTTAATCTTTGAGACAAGCATATGCTACTGGCAGGATCAACCAGGTAGCCGCACCTGCTGGAGAGTGGCAATGGGGGGGGGGGGCGCACGCCCGCATCAGAGCTGACCTTCGCAACCTCTGGGTCTATATGCAGGACCAGCGCGTCAAAGAGCGTCCCCCAATGCGTGCGGGTCGGGTGGACAGGTCTGTCACACGGGTGCCGGCAGCACGGGCTGCTCTGCCACGTGGATTAGGAGGCCAGGCTCAGGCACAACTTGAAGCGGTAGGGGGTTTGGCGACAGAGGAGGTCAGCACCCCACGGAAGCTGCGTTCCGAACTGCTGGAGAAACATGCTTGGTGGAGGAGGTGCCGCGTCGTGGCTTGCAGGGGACCCCCTCCACTCTGATCTGACCACTTGGGAGATGCCAGGCTGCTCTAACCACTGGGGAGCTGCCGGGCTGCTCGGCCTTTGCTCTGCTCAGTGAGGAGAGCCACCCATAACTCAGTGTGGACAGCCACTCACAAGAGTGGGCCCTCCCCGAGGGGGGCATACCATTGCCATGGTCCCAAGGCAGGTGGAAGCGAATTGCTTGAAACAGCCGAAGCTGGCCAAGCAGTCCACCCCTAGACGGACCAAGTGCACAAAATCGATCCAATGGAGTGCTCAGAAGAGTGCCCCCAGGAGGACAGCAGCGAGAACGAAGAGGAGCACAGACAGGTCTCCCTCACCCAGTCTATTCGTAATCTGGAGGAAGGTGACTAAGCTTTCTTGTAATCTGTGTACCCAGAGTCACAGAGTGGGACCTCTCGGCAAAAGCGTCCGGGCTCCTTATAGACCCAACTGGAGAACATTTTTAAATTGACCTCCATCAGGACTTCCAGAGCAGCCCGGCCATCTTGTCCTTGCAGTCACTTCTATTGCCAACGACCAGATGGCCGGGCTAGGAGAGCGGCCATCTGGTCCGGCCATCTGGTAGGGCAATGCATTCCAATGGGCCTAGATGCGAAGGGCCTTTGGCCCCCCCGCCTGACAAAGGATCGGCAGGTCCCCAAGTGCATGAGCCAGCACCAATGGTCATCCTCGAGGTCTGGCCAGGACACCTTAGAGCTCCCCCCCCTCCATATAAGAGGTTTCTCACCCGCCTTGGAGCTTATCCCTCCGGTGAGGGACAGTCGACCCACACGTGAGACAGGCACCCAAGGCCGGGGTGGCAGCACTCTCCTGGAGCTCTGGCCAGGCCCCCCCTTTGAGCTTCTTCCACCACATTAGAGCCTTTCCCTCTGGGACTAACCCACAAACACTTTGGAACTCAAGGCCAGCAATTGTGAGTGCATTTACCCCAACATGGAGGAAAGGGACCTGCTAAAGGCACCCCGTCTTGGACTTGACCCTTGGCTGTGGTTTCTAGGTAGGGACAGTGGGAATCTAGTTCATCCATTCATGCGCGTCACTTATTAGATGACAAGGCATTTGGCTACCTTAAGAGAGTCATAGTTACTCTCGCCTTTACCTGCGCTTCATTGAATTTCTTCACATTTCTTTGACATTCAGAGCACTGGCCAGACATCACATTGCGTCAACACCCACCTCAGGCCTTCGCAATGCTTCATTTTAAATAAACAGTCGGATTCTCCTGGTCCACACCAGTTCTAAGTCAGCTGCTAGGCATCAGCCTAGGCAGAACGTCAGGCCCAAACCCTGGGAGGAGGGGAATGAGACGCCTCCTCCAGCCGCGGCGCACGGCCTGCCCCGCTACCCAGCCCATCTGACCCAGCCCTCAGAGCCAATCCTTATCCCGAAGTTACAGATCTGACTTGCCGAATTCCCTTAGCTACATTGTTCCAACATGCCAGAGGCTGTTCACCATGGAGACCTGCTGCAGATATGGGTACAGCCCAGCACGAGATTTACACCATCTCCCCTGGATTTTCAAGGACCAGCGAGAGCCCACCGCACGCCGCCGGAACCGCAATGCTTTCCAAGGCTTGGGCCCCCCTCTCAGGGCGAACCCATTCCAGGGTGCTCTGCCCTTCACAAAGAAAAGAGAACCCTCCTTAGCGGATTCCGACTTCCACATATCAAACAACACCTTTACTGGGGTCTGATGAGCATCGGCATCGGGCGCCTTAACTCGGCATTCGGTTCATCCTGCAGTGTCAGTTCTGCTTATCAAAGTTGCCCACTGGGCACTTGCATTCAATGCCTGGCTCCACGCCAGCGAGACAGGCTTTGTACACATTAGCTTGAAATCATTTTTGCCCCAAGAGCTCTAATAATTTCCTTTACCAGATAAAACTGTGGTTTCCGTGTGCCAGCTATCCTGAGGGGAAACTCCAGAGGGAACCAGCTACTAGATGGTTCGATTAGTCTTTTTCCCCTATACCCAGGTCAGATGACCGATTTACACACCAGGACCGCTACGGACCTCCACCAGGCCTAGATCACCATCTTTCGGGTCCTATCACAGACGCTCATGCTCCATCTCCTTGAGAGCGGGTGAGACGGGTCAGTGGAGCGTCCACCGCGACAGGATCCCACTGCAATCGGCACGCGCTGGCCATCACCTTCTTTGCACTACAGGGTTTCATTCGACCCTCCAACTTGTGCACATGTTAAGACTCCTCAGACCCCTGGCACCCTTTGTGGGGCTCCACAACCAGCGGCACAACATGGTCGGGGTGCACTGAGGGCAGTCCACCACAGTCGCATCGGGAGCCCTGTCTCCCGTTGCTACACCAGCGACCCCCAAGAGGGGCCAGGACAGTTGCCAGAGAAGGGCACGGCAGCTGTCAATCTCCCTCGGCCCAGCAGACACAGCAAAACTGCTGTCAGGGGGCTGTAACACTCTCTGCCGGAGCAGAGAGCCACCTGCCCGCTGGGGCCTTCCCAGCCCGCCGCGGTGCACCACCACAGGGGAAATGCGCTCTGCAGGGTCCGGGTCTGCCCGGGCCACCGTCCCGCAATGGCATCCACTGTTTCAGGCGACCGACCTGCCTGCCATGTTGAATCCTGTGGGTGGACTGCACAGACCCCACCAGTTTACCCCTCTATGGTTTCACGCCCTCTTGAACTCTCTCTTCAAATTTCTTATCAACTTTCCCTTACGGTACTTGTTAACCATCTGTCTCGCGCATGTGTTTAGCCTTAGATGGAGTTTACCACAGGCTTTGGGATGGATTCCCAAGCAACCTGACTCCAAAAAGACCTCATCCCGGCGTGCCAAAGTCAGTTACCGTCCTAACACCGTCCGCGGGGTGAGACTCGATTACAAGGACTTGAGTCCCCTGAGCGATGCCGGGGAGTCGATCTTCTGTACGCCACATTTCCCACACCTGCCGTTGAGCGGGGATTCGGCGCTGGGCTCTTCCCTTTTCACTGGCCGTTACAGAGGAATCCTGGTTAGTTTCTTTTCCTCCGCTTAGTAATAAATTCAGCCGGTTACCACATCTGATCCGAGGCCGTAGTCTGGGGGAGCACAAAGCTCAGGGCAGCTGGCCTCAGGCCTGTACAGGGGGTGGGGGGAATTCCCCAGCCATGTGCCTCTGGCGCAGCAGAGTGTCCGCTGTCCCGACCTACGGCTGAAGCCCACATGGTCGCAAGGACCGTGCTCCATGGCCATCCTGCGCCGGTAGTCATTGGACACCAAAGACAGCCACACACAGCATGGCCAGGTGCAGGAGAGGCAGTCTGAGGCGAGACAGCCCAACGCCCTGTCCAGCTCAGCCAAGACCATTGTGGTTTAACCTCGATGCCTATTGTGCAAGCCTGCTGCGCCATGGCTCAGGGCTTGCGCCTGGCGTGCTGGGCCCCTGTCTGCCTGGGGAAGCACCTTTCGAGAGAAGTAAGGTTTCCCTCGGCTCCCAGCTGGCCCCATTCGGGGCTTCCCTGCTGACCGGGGTGCACCCACCAATGCCCACCCACTGGCGGGTCAGAAAGTGGAGTGCATGGCCCCGGCCAGCGCAGTGGCCTGCTTGGTGACGAGAGGGGGCCACACAGGGCTTCCTTTCTGGTGCATGGTTGGGGACATCCCCAGCAGGTTAACCCAACCCTGCCAGGTGTCCCCATCCATCTGCTGGGTTGTGGTCCCCCCAATGGTGGAAGGGAATCCCCGCTCGCCGGCACCTGGTTGCCCACGCACCCCGGACCTCTCTACGAGAGGTGCCCTGGGCTGTGTGAGTGGACGTCTGGGATGCAACCGAGGTCGGGCCGCAGCTCGCCCTCCGGCTGCTCCGCTGTTCATGTTCCTTCATGCCCCCACTCACAAGCAGATACCCCAGCCCTTATCTCCCAGCCCTACATGTCCCAATTCACACTCAAATGCCCCATTTCTCCTGCCAAACACATTTTCAAGATTCAAATGCCACCTCCATCCTTACCCACATGCCACCATCCCTCCCTACGAACCCACACAAAGACACCAACATCCGTCCCTCCATACCTACACCAAGAAGCTCCACCTCTCAGAGCCACACCCATATGCTTCACCCTCTACCTCCAGACTCACACTCAGATGGCACCATCCACCCTCTCTCTATACCCACACCCGATTACTCCATCCCTTCAACATACACATGCTCCCACCCCTCCCATAAACCAACATCCTCCAATCTAGACATACATACACCATCCCCCCATTCAAACCCAGATGCCCCCTTCCTTCCCAACAGAGTGCTCCAGCCCTCACTCAGACCCAAATGCTCCATCATTCCCTGACATGCCCCCATCATATGCCCTGTCCCGCCATTACAGATCAACAATGCCCCCTTCCGATCCAAACTCTACCAAGATACCCAATCCCTTCAAGACCCATACAATGATGCCTCAACCTCCCTCCTCACAGCAAGATGCCCCATCCCTCCCCTGACCAATGAGCACCCATCCCTCCCTCTAGACCCACACCAATGTGTCCTATGCCGCCCGTCACTCCCACAATAATGTCCTCATTCCTCACGACCCACACCCATATGCCCCATCTCTCCCTCCAGATACACACCATGTCCCTATCCCTCCCTCCAGACCTGCACCACTGTGTCCCTATCCCTCCCTCCAGACCCGCACCACTGTGTCCCTATCCCACCCTCCAGAACTACGCCACTGTGTCCCCATCGTTCCCTCCAGACCCACACCACTGTATGCCAACCCTCCCTCTACACCTACACCACTGTACATGACCCTCCCTCCAGACCCACACCACTGTGTTCCTATCCCACCCTCCAGACACACACCAGTGTCCCTATCCCACCCTCCAGACCCACACCACTGTGTCCCTACCCACCATCCAGACGCTCACCACTGTGTCCCTACCCCTCCCTCCAGAAATGCACCACTGTGTCCCTATCCCTCGCTCCAGACCCGCACCACTGTGTCCCTATGCCTCCCTCCAGACACGCACCAATGTGTCCCTATCCCTCCCTCCAGACCGACAGCACTGTGTCCCTATGCCTCTCTCCAGACCTGCACCACTGTGTCCCTATCCCTCCCTCCAGGCCCACACCAGTGTCCCTATGCCTCCCTCCCTCCCCACACCACTGTGCCCCTATCCCTCCCTCCCCACTGTGTCCCTATCCCTCCTTACACCACTGTGACCCTATCCCTCCTTACGCCACGTAGTCCCTATCCCTCCTTACACCACTGTGTTCATATCCCTCCTTACACCACTGTGTCCATATCCCTCCCTCCAGACCCACACCACTGTTTCCCTATTCCTCCTTCCAGACCCACACCACTATGTCCCTATCCCTCCCTTCAGACCCACCCCTAGACCAGCACTACTGCGGCCCAACCGTCCCTGTTCCCAGACCTGCACCACTGTGCCCCAACCCTCCCTGTCCCAGACCTGCACCACTGTGCCCCAAGCCTTCCCGGTACCCAGACCTGCACCAATGTGCCCCAACCCTGCCACCAGACTCGCACCTTGTACCCCAACCCTCCCTCCAGACACAGACCACTGTTTCCCTATCCCTCCCTCCAGACCCACACAACTGTGTCCCTATCTCTCCCTCCAGACCAACACCACTGTGTCTCCAACCCTCCCTCCAGAGCCACACCAGTGTGCACAACCCTCCTTCCAGACGCACACCATGTCCCTATCCCTCCCTCCAGACCCAATGTGCCCCAAACCTGTCCCTAGACACGCACTACTGCGCCCCAACCCCCCTGTCCCCAGACCCGCACCACTGTGCCCCAAGCCTCCCTGTCCCTAGATCCACACCACTATGCCCCAACCCTCCCACTCTCCAGACCCGCACCACTGCGCCCCAACCCTCCCTGTCCCCAGACCCACACAACTGTGTCCCTTCCCCTCCCACCATACCTGCATCACTGTGTACCTATCCCTCCCTCCAGACACGAACCACTGTGTCCCTATCCCTCACTCCAGACCCACACCACTGTGTCCCTATGCCTCCCTCCAGACATGCACCACTGTGTCCCTATCCCTCGCTCCAGACTTGCACCACTGTGTCCCTATCTCTCCTCCAGACCCACTGTGCCCCATCCCTCCCATCAAGCCCAAACCAATGTGCCCCCACCATCTTCCTCCAGAGCCACACCAATATGCCATCCCAACCCACACCTAGATGACTCTTGCCACCGTCAGTCCCACTGTGCCCCATCCCTCCCATCAAACCCACACAAATTTGCCCCCACCCCCTCCCTCCACAGCCACACCTAGATGACCCATGCCACCCTCCAGACCCACTGTGCCCATCCCTCTCCCAGACCCACACCAATGTACCGCAAACCCACACCACTGTCCCTATCCCTCCGCCCAGACCCACACCACTATGTTCCCATCCCTCCCTCCAGACCCACACCAATGTGCCCCTTCCTCCAGACCCACACCAATGTTCCCCATCCTGCCAGACCCACACCAGTGTCCCCCTCTCCATCCATTCAGACCACACCAAGATGCCCCATCCCTCCCTCTAGATCAATACCCCAATGCTCCATCCTCCCTCCACAAAGCAAGATGCCCCATCCCCTTGCAACAGATGCCCATGTGCCGATCCTGAATCACACACAGATAGCCCCAGCTAACCCCCTCTAAAACCACCCATCCTAGTATGCCCCAACCCCCAGACCCACACCAATGTGCCACATCCCCTCCTTCCAGACCCACACCAATAAGACCAATGGCCACGTCCCTCCCATGAAACCCACACCAATGTGGTCCCGCCCCCTCCCTCCACAGCCACACCAAGATGCCCCATCCCACCCTCCCAACCCACACCTAGATGACCCATGCCACCCTCCAGACCCACTGTGCCCCATCTCTCCCTCCGGAAACACACCCATGTGCCACATCCCTCCACCTAAACCCACACCAATGTGCCCCATCCCTCCCATCAAACCCACGCCAACGTGGCCCCCCCCTCCCTCCAGAGCCACACCAAGATGCCCCAACCCACCCTCCCAACCCACACCTAGATGACCCATGCCACCCTCCAGACCCACTGTGCCCCATCTCTTCCTCAGAAAACACACCCATGTGCCACATCCCTCCCCCTAAACGCACACCAATGTGCCCCCACCCCCTCCCTCCAGAGCCACATCAAGATGCCCCATCTCACCCTCCCAACCCTCACCAAGATGACCCATGCCACCATCCAGACCCACTGTGCCCCATCTCTCCCTCCGGAAACACGCCCATGTGCCCCATCCCTCCTCCCAGACCCACACCAATGTGCCAAATTCCTCCCATCAAACCCATATGAGTGTGCCACCACCCCCTCCCTCCAGAGCCACACCAAGATGCCCCATCCTACCCTCCCAACCAACACCTAGATGAGCCATGCCACCCTCCAGACAGACTGTGCCCCATCTCTCCCTCCAGACCCACACCCATGTCCCCATCCCTCCCCCACCCACACCAATGTGCCCCATCCCGCCAGACCCACAGCAGCGTGCCCCTATCCATCCATTCAGATCCCACCAAGATGCCCCAGCCCTCCCTCTAGACCAATACCACAATGCCCCATCCTCCCTTCACATAGCAAGATTTCCCTTCCCCTTGCAACAGATACCCATGTGCCGATCCTGAATCACACGCAGATAGCTAGCCAACCCCCTCTAAAACCACACATCCTAGTATGCCCCATCCCCCCAGACACACACCAATGTGCCACATCCCCTTCTTCCAGACCCACACCAATATGCAGCCATCACTCCCAAGACTAATGTCCCTATCCCTCCCAAACCCACACCAATGTGCCCCTCCCCCAAATCAAACTCACACCAATGTGCCCCCAGACCGACACCAATGTGCCCCTATCCATTGCAGACCCCAAGATGCCACCATCCCTCCATCCACACAGCGAGATGCCCCCATCCCGCCCTCCAGACCCACACCTAGATGAACCACCCCTCCCAGTCCCACAATGTGCCCCTATCCCTCCCGCAGATACATCAATGTGTCCCATCCCCTCCCTCCAGAGCCACATCAAGATGCCCCATCCCACTCTCCCAGCCCACACCTAGATGACCCATGCCACCCTCCAGACCCACTGTGCCCCATCTCTCCCTCCAGAAACACACTCACGTGCTCCATCCCTCCCAAACACACACTGATGTGCCCCCACCACCTCCCTCCAGAGCCACACCAATATGGATACAGACCAACACACCCCACCTTCGAGAATAGCTACATTGCCCCTGATCGCTGTAACTCTCTTTGGACCGAGAAACTTGCTTTCAGTACATTTCACACCAAAACGTGGATTTTTAATCATCACAAAATCCCCCTCAACCAACTCCACATATTTGACATGGAATGTGGTGTCAAATCTCTGTTTATATTCATTCTGAGCTTTAGATATTAGGTTCATGATCTTCTCCCTATCAGCCTCCACACACCCAGCCAACTCCAACCATCCTGGGCACAATCTGGAGGTAGGTTGTCTTCCTTTCAATGAAACAAAAGGTGAACCCTTGGTAGTGGAATGTGGTGAAATACAGTAACTCCACACCATCTCCCTCAACAGTTTTGACCAATCAATGCCTGAATTAAGGGCTAATTGAATGCCACCCTTAATAAATCTATTGGCCCTCTCAACCACACCATTTGCCCTAGGATGGTAAAGAGCTGTTCTTGAATGTTTGATCTCATAACACTGTAAAGAGTCCTTCGTTTTCTGAGAACAGAACTGCACCCCGTTATCAGTGATAATCTCTGTGGGGAACCCTTCCTTATAAAAACTTCCTAAAAAATGTGATTAATTCACTGGTGCTGGCTTCGCTTAATGCCTTATACTCCAACCACTTGGTGTGGTAATCCAGCAACACCACCAGGAATTTGTAACCATCACCCAAACCTTGGACCAGACCAATGATATCCACAGCAAGCTTCTTCCATGGTTCACTAGGGACTTGGAAAGGACTCAACGAAACCTCTCTAACAACTTTACCCTTATCTGCACTGTCACACTCCCTACAGCCCCTCGCTTTCTTCTCAACCATGCTGTCCATCCCTGGCCACCAATATGACTGTCTCACAAACCTTTTAGTACCATTAATCCCCAAATGACCTTGATGGGCCAGATCAACTAATCGAGATCTTACACTTACAGGAAGAATAATCTTACAGCCTCTTCTCAAAGTTACACCGTTTTCGGACAAATTTAAATCCAATCTGACCTCATAGAATCGATCCAAATTTCTATCCAGCGACTCCCTACTAGGCCATCCACACCTTGGCCATTCCTTGGCCCTGGCAAGACATGAATCCTTTACATCCGCCTCACTCCACTCTTTTTTTTTCCCACAGCACACGCTGCCAACTCTGAAATACTCATCTCGTCTTCATTCTCTTTACCAGGAACATATTCAACGTGATCAAAAGGAAGCCTGGACAGACAATCAGCAACAACATTGTCCTTGCCTGGAATGTAACTCAGTGTAAAATTATAGCCTTGCAGCCCAACCATCCATCTCGCTATCCCAGGAGAACCGTTTGCCCAATCACAACCACCTAACAGTGGTACCAGAGGCTTGTGATCTGATTTTACCAGAAACTCCTGTCCCCACAGAAAATACTTAAAATGCAAGATGGCCCAGTATACAGCCAAGTCTTCCCTTTCAATTACCGAGTAATTACACTCAGCTCCTCTTAAGGATCTGGAAGCAAATGCAATAGTATGGACCTCTTTACCTGAATCTAAATGACACAATGTGGCACCCAACCCAGATAAACTTGCATCAACCATGAGAACAGTCTCCCTACCATTAACAAAACACCCTAGCGAGGGAGCCTTAGATATACATTCTTTTATGGCAGAAAACGCTTCTTGACACTCCATGTACCACTTCAAGGTTACCCCCTTAGCCTGCACCACTATAATAAAAGTGCTTTCAATCCATGTCATTGGATTGAAAGCACTATTATTACGGTGGCGGTGTTCTGTAATATTTGGTATCCCATACCGATCCGGTATCCCCTGGTCTTCGGCTGCCTTCGGCTGATCGCTGATTGGCTGTATTACGCCTGAGCAGTGGCCCTTCTTCCGAGCTGTCACAGACATAAGCAGCAGAGCACCGCGCAGCACGTTGCTGTAATAGATAAAAACACTGTTCATTCTGAGAGAAAGCTTTGCATTAAAACGCGAGGCTGCTGCTGAGGAAACTGCTGATGTAAAGCTTTCTCTCAGAATAATAAACAGTCATTAATCTATACCCACAACGGAACGAAGCTCGGCATTGCATAAACTTTAACTTGTCATTAAAATAGGAGGCTTCGACTGAAGCCATTAACGACTCGTTACAGTTCATGAAATGTCGAGCTGCGCTTTGTGATAATAACAAGACAGTTACATCTCAGTGATATGATTTTGTCATGAAGATGTATATTACTGCAAGTACATGTTTTTTGTATGATCTTTGTAAAAGTTGATGTATGTACCCCCTACGCACTCCTCCCTATGCACTCCTCTATGCAGTGTCAAGCAAAATAAAATAAAGGTTAAAAAAAAAGACAGTTACATCTTATGAAAAGCCTCCCTATATTATCCTGTAAGTGGAGTATTCAGCATTGCAAGATGTGGTGAGGGGGACAGCCACGTGAAACGCCTGCTACTTTCCCCTCAAATGCAGTGCACACAATTCCAGGTTGTCTCATTCGTGCCCACAAACCGCCCACCCCTGCCCCAATCTATTTTTTTGGTAACATTACTAGTGGCATCTCGCATTTTAACACAACAAAAATGAAAAAGGGCAGAATCATTACAGATGCAGGGAACTCATCTATTAGAGCTCTGTCCAGGTGCTGTGGGGCAAAATACATACACATCAACTCATTTGCATATGGATTGCACCAACAGAAATTACTTCACAGAAAGCAAATCGCAAGGAGCATCAACAGTCTTTGATACTTGGAGGCGCCATGCAACTGACTTTAGAATACGTTGTCATAAGTAAGCCAAGTGGCAAATAATTTTCTGGTGCAAAATACCTAAATTGCATTGTTATATATGGAGCAAGTCAGGCTTTTAAAAAATAATAACAGCATGATATATTAAAGCTTTGAAGTGAATCACTTACAGAGCTGCAGATAAGACACAGTCTGATTATATGGTCTGCCCAGGATCACACACTTTGGTTAAATGGTGAAACTGGGATGTGGACAATTTAAGCAACTGAGCACTTCTTCACAGTTTTAGTTTATATAGATTTTTATTAATGTTTCCCTTTGCATTTCATCTGCTTAAATAATACTTTATCTATGTAACTGGAGGGTCAGCTCATGAACAAGTGGAAGGACTTAAGAGCTAATGATACTTGAAACGAAAGGGATGGCGCCCTGCCACTTACTTTTAGTCTCTTGACCTAAACATTTTGGTCAAGGCTAAGTTATTCAGCATGCTTAGTATGGCAAAAGCTATTTCATTAAGCTGACTGTCATACATATACAAAAAAGACGAGCTTTGGAGCCCTTCAAAGGTGCACTGTAGCTTTTTATTTAGCCATTGTCAGTGAATGCAGGGGGAATTTTTTTCCCGCATTTAAGTCTAACATGAAACTAATTCGTTTTCTGGGGTACATAAGGATCAAATTACAGTCATCTTATTAAACAAATGCAACAAAGAAAAGATAGCAAATGCTTAAGGGAAATTAACAAACAAGGCAAATGAATGCACAATCGATGATTTGCCTAGATGTGCAATGGATGCAGCGAAACATGGTGTATTATTTAAACACAAGGCAAACACCTATGTGGGATGTGTGGAGTCCAGACCATGTGTCAGAGAAAAGACTTTCTTTCTTTCTGAGACTGGGTAGATTTGTTACTGGCTCCTAAAGGAAAGGGACCTAGTCGTTGGTCAACGACTAAAAACGGATCGAGTTGTGAAGCGGGAATGGGGGAATAAAGCCCTCAAAATGATGTAGTCCTGTGACGTTTCGGCGGAAAGCCTTCTTCATTTGCCTTGACTTGGTCTTGCCTATATGGAAAACAAAGGAAAGAAAAGAAAAAGAGGGAAATGGGCTCAGAAAATATTGTAGAGCTCGTCTAGGAGGTTCAAATCTGATGCTAGTTATACTGGGATGCAATAAAATCTAATTGAGACCATGTGAGTGAACAATATGTCATTGTCCACTGGCTTGCTGGCACTTGGTTACTGACCTGGACAGTAATCAGAAAGTGGTGTTTTCTTCCAGTTGGTGGTACCAGGGGACTGGGAAAAATGAGTGGCGGACCTCTTCAAGCAGTAGGAGGGGATTTCTGCCGCTAGGTAACTGGTGTGCTGGATGCACTTGGGTATTGGGAAAAATATTTAAAAAACACAGAAAGCATATATGTATGAGTAAATAAATGGTAGTCACTAATGTGTAGTGGAATGCTTGACTAAAACAGTTGACATACAAGTACCTGTTGGCACAGTCCTGCAGCCGTTTGGAGATTCTTGGCTGTGTTCAGTTGTGCAAGGACCTTATGAATGATGCTTGTAAAAGGCAATCAGGCGGTGGTCCACATATTGGTGGGGCTCCCAGGATTATGGGGTGTGAATTTCGCCGCGCCTTAATGTGGCTGCAGGACCCTGGAAATGAGAAACCAGGGTACAGTTTATCAAGAGGACGCTCTAAAGAGATTCAGAAAAATCTGATGCTATGAGACTTCTGAAAGCAAGGGGCGGAAGGCGCCCGCCCGTGTTGGGTTGGATCGTGCCGTCGTGAGAAGACAGGAGCTTAGGACACGGGTAGCTTCTGTGGCGGGGGCGGTAAACCCCGGCTCCTTTGTGGCAAGCCCTGCAGGGCGCTCTTACCTATGTGTCCGAAAAGTGAGTCGATCGCTTTCTTTGGCTGTGGAGGTCGGCTACGAGAGCCGGCGTCGGAACAGAGACAGTCAGAGCTGTGTTGCAAGTACGCTCAGCGCAGGCGCAGGTAAGAAGTGTCTGTACCCCTGCGCATGCGCGAACCATGCCGGTCCAAGGGTTGGCATGGTAACCGAACAGTTTATGCGAAGCGTAATATGGCGTTAAAGGAGTGGGGTGGAATCAGTGCTTCTATCGTGTGGGCTGTGAATGGGAATATTGAATAGGGAAGATGTTGGTTGCGATTACGAAGGGCACAGATGTACATCCCCCATATACTGGTAGATTCTTATGGATTGAATAGTAAGGCAGTTTGATGCCGCGATGACTGTAGGCTGCGTGTTGTTTACAAAATAGACAGTGACACAAGCATTTCAAAACTCAAAGTATATATGCTCAGCAACAATTGGTGTGCGTATGATGATACAGTATATATATGTACACGTGATACCAAATAGGAGTGAACCATGGCATATGCAGGAAAGACAAGGTTGGCACAGGATGAAACCCATCAGCAAATAAACTCTTATTGTGCATAACATTAATTGCTTTGCATGAAATGATTGCGTGTACATTTTCACGAATGGTACATAAGGAAGCACATTGCTAGTTAGTGCTCCACTTTATAGAAAATGTAAAGCACCTAACAATACAAGGACATGATGTGTACTTGTGCGGTCAGGTGTTGATAGCACACCTGGCATATTGCTCGAGTACAGCCACATAGTGGACTGTCCTATTTGTGTGAAGGAAAAGAAGTGGTGGGTCCCCCCACGAGTTTAGTGAAAGGGGTAGGGACTAACAGGTCATCTGAAGGTATTTGGCATGGCCTCGTTGAGACCCTTAGTAGTAGCCTTAAGTTTAAAAATCCACCATGATTCCTTATTGTTCAACATATTGGATGCATTGGTGGTGTTGGCTACTGTATCTGCAATCCACCAGTATATATCATCCGCACTATGTTGATACTCCATGAAGTGCGAGACTAGTGGTGCTGTGTGGACTCGACATCGAATCCTAGAGCGATGTTCGCCAATTCTTTTGTTGACTTGCCTCTGGGTCTGGCCAACATATCTGAGTCTGCAAGGACATTCAATGATGTAGACCACATTTGTAGTTTTACAATTTGAGAAATGTTTGATCTTCCATTCCTTTCCTTCAATTTGGAATGATGTTGTTTTCCTAGTAAACCTGCACACATTACATCATACATTATAGCAATGCCTTGGAAGCAAAGCACATTACATAAGAAACTACCCTTTCATTATTAACTTTACACTATACATCATTTTAGAAATATGTTGAGCAATAAGAGGATGGCTTTAGTTTCATTCTCCCCATGCTACATGAAAAGTCACAATAGCATCCTACAGATTAATGTGAGCCTAACAAACCCCCTTGGGTAAAGCCATAGTCATTATTTCATAAAGCCTGCAGCATTATGCAACCGTCTCACACCTGATCACTCCCTCCCATGCACATTTCTAAATGGACAAATGTTCCTGCTAATAGTCCACCCTCCCTTCCATCAGTGCCTAATGGTTCACATTGAAATGCTCTTGACACAGAGCAACTTGCGAGCCCCTCTGCTGCTGCCTGGAGCTCCTTGGGACATTATCCTGGCAGAGGTTTCGGAAAGGGTAAGTTGTCCTGCTGCCAGGACAATTACTGTGCTGAGCAGGAATTACTCAGCACACATTATCCTGCCAGGGGGACACCTTTCCCGTTTGGGCACCCTCATTGAGGTGCCGAACAGGACAGGTGGCCCACTGATGAAAGTCCCAGTCAGGCTCTCAAAAGAGCATGTGGGGTGGCAGTGTGCCCTCCCTCAGCCCCCGCTCGGTACGCCACTGTGTCCAGGTGTTCTCCAGCCGATCAAGATATCAAGCTTTACAGTCCCTGGTGCCACATATATGAGTTTATGAACCACCCTTGTGCATTTCACCCATCCTCCTGATTGAAATGCTTTAACACACCACAAGATTTCCTCCATTAGGTTCTACACTTTTTTTGTCAAAATGTTATATTCAAGAAAGAGCGTAAACAGTAATTTCAACAAAGTGATACATCCTCATCATGTACCGCCACAGATTCCTTACATAAATGTAACCTTTCAAATACAATTTTCCATCAAAGAGGCACTAATAAAAACAACCACAAACAGCAATACATAAGGAAAGTCGGTGGGTACAAGGTGTGTTTGTGACAGACAGCAACAGGAACATCGACAAGACGGAGCACACTGATACAACAAGCATTAGCAATGCGAACAGTTTGGGCTTTTTTGTAGGCATGGCAAAGGCACTTGTCAGGCACAGTCGTATTGGTATTAACTGCCCATTGGTAGTTGCAGGTGCAAAATGTGGCAGTATCTGGGCATCTAAGCAGTGCCCGGCAAGTTCCTAATATTATACACAAGCCAAAACTGTTGGCTTTGCCAATGCTTGTGCTTAACAGCACTTCAATGAAATCAACACAGAGTGCTTATAAATTAAGTGGCTGACTGCAGACCTGGCTTCAGCAGTTTTATTACACAGGTAGCGTGTTTACAGCAGCAATTAAGTCTGCAAGCTGTGTGACCCTCCTCATATGCCGACACCTGAAGGGTTTCTGTCAAAGAGGCTGATACCTTAAAAGTAGGTACTGGGACAAGGAAGAGGAACATGGAGGTAAAATGCCTGAGAGATATGTGTAGAAATGAGTATTTCTACACATAAAGTTGACTTACGACTGTGCCGGCACTGTTGTTACCGGACCGGCACAGTATGACTCTGCGGGCAGGTGCCGTCCCGCCCGCAGAGTTTCATGGAAGCACCAAAACCGTTATTAACGGTGACGTTGCTTCCTTGGTCCCCATTCCCATTGAGTCCTATTGGACTCAATGGGAATGGGGACGAACAGAATTACCGGCGTCTGACTTCCCGGCCACCGGGGTTGGTGTTACTGGGAAATCAGGTGCTGGCAATTTTTGTCGGGTCTGGCGGCAACCCATTGGTTTTACCGGCAGGGTTACCGCCAGACCCGTAATGAGGCCCATAGTCTTGTTATTGTTAACAATATACATATTATTCTTCATAAAGTACCTATGCTGCTATCACACCCAGCTGGTGTGCATAGTGTAGTTCATTCCACAAGCAGGAGAGCCCCATGGGAGCAACCGCTCTGCCTGCCGCTCTGTGCTTTTCTGTGCAGCGCCCTGCGAGACCCTCACACGCCTCCTCGACCACGAACGGCGTGCCCTTGTGGCGTCGGGCATAGCGTTGCGGGCAACACAGTATGCTGTGCCGAAACATCAACACAGTAGGCATACATGGTTGTGCTTCTCACCCCTTACAGCATCTGCAGGTAAGAAGCCCTCAATTCCGAACACAAGTGGGATACTGCGTTGGTGCATGGGTGCAGCAGGCACGCATTATGTTGCCTCCCTTTTACAATGGCCTGGGCTCAAACCCGGAGTCAGGAGATAAGAGAGATGTTGTGCTGCTGCAAAGTGCCACCTCTTCTCTCCTGCATGTCCTTTGGTCTCACGTCCTTAGTTCAGAAGATGTGCATGAGTGGAGAACTGTACTGATGTATTCCTCTTTTGTGCAGCTCAATACAGAAGCCCTGCAGAATTATTTGTCAGTGAGTAGGAGTGATACAGCCTTCCCTTTCAAACCCCACTGCCACAAGCTTGTTAAAGCATGTTTGCTGCTTCTAGTGCAGTTCTTGGTGTAATCCCCTGGTTTAGCAAAGTCTTCCATACCAGATGATACTCTTAGAAAGTGGAACTGTTCCTATTTCATCAACCTTGCGGCAGTGGAAGCTGCCAATGTTGTCAACGCTGTGAGGCCTCATTAGAATATGTTTCACCATGAAAATATATTAAATAAATAAAATAAAAATTGTACCTACTCCTGCTCACATGGAGATCACGGTAGCAAGTGTATTAATCTTCTCCACAGCAATATTACCAGTCTAGCTATTTTATAGGCTGTGTATATCATACATTTGTTAAGCAGGAGATGCATACAGCAGGCGCAGGCAGTATGTAAAAACAGATTAATTGGCATGCTAATTAATGCCGTTCAAGGGTGCCCCAGTGATTGGTGGTGTTCCACAGGTGGGGATTATATTTATAACATGTGTTTATCCCTTCCATGATGATTTTCTGGATGCCATATTGGGTGCTGGAATGGTAAGTGGGGAGCAGGTGCAAGTGGATCTCGGTCACCTGGCCTAAGCTCCGCCCACCTGGTGCCTTCCTGCCTGCTGCTCTTTTTCACCACTTAGCAAGCCCCGCCCACCTGGTGCCTTCCTGCTCGCCGCTCTGTTTCCCTACTTAAGGAGCCCTCCAGCCTCTTTTCCTTTGCAGATGGGGAGCAGGTGCAAGTGGATCTAGGTCACCTGGCCTAAGCACCACCCACCTTCTCAGCCCTGCCTCTTCTTTCCTGCTCTTAACTATTAGATCAAGGGTGTCTCTCGCCTGGGCGTCCTAAGCGAAGGGCAGACGAAGAAAAGGGCAATTCCTGTTTGGGCCTGCTCAGACCAGGAGGACCCAGGGCCCGACCCCCTGCTCAGACAGCAGGCACGCATGCACCAACATGTGTTACCACCTCTGTCCCCACAGGCCATCCCCACCCTCTCTGGTCCCCCTGTGATGTTCCCTTGTGCCCCAACCCTTCTCGCACACAGGTGTTGCCTGGTTTGCTTGATACTTCTACCCTGCTCCCCCTACCCCATTCCAGGCTACTTCTACAGGAGTCTGTCCTGATAAATTCTGGTTTCACCATCACCGTCTTGTGGCCAATGCTGGATTTGACTTTTATGGTGCGTCACTCTTTGTCAACTCTCATGCTGGATTTCCTTTGCATCTTGTACTCATGGTGGCCCTGGATCATGCTGTTCCCATCTTCATCTTGTATTCTGGCTTGCAACATTATGCGTTACTACTGACTTCTGCAATTCTATTCGCTCTCCACTCTTGCTTCTCCACTCTTTTTGGCTGCTTACTCTCTGTTCTCTCCTCTTTTCCCTTCTCCCTTTTCATATCTCCTCCCCTTACTTTCTTCTATGCACTTACTCTATCAGAATTGTCCCTGGACCTAATATGATAGCAACCCCGTCTGTTTCCTCCACACTTCCATTACTGTTTTTTCCTCCCCACTCCACCTCCAGCACTATCTGAAATGTCGTCAGGCCTAGTATGATAGTCGCTTGTTTTGTTCCTCCCCTCCCTTTCTGCACCCCTCTCCCTCACCTTTTGTTTTTCTCCAGCTCTACCAGAAATGTCGTCAGGCCTAGTACGGTAGTCGCCTGTCTGTTTACATTTCCTTCCCATTCTCCCCCTCCCTTCCTTATCTATGTCTTAGCTCTTGCACTATCTGAAATGCCGTCAGGCCTAGTATGGTAGTCGCCTGTCTGTTTCCATTTCCTTCCCACTCTCCCCCTCCCTTCCTTATCTATGTCTTAGCTCTTGCACTATCTGAAATGTTGTCAGGCCGAGTATGATAGTTCATTTCACATCCTTGCTGTTCATGGCCTGTAAGAATGTCATTGTATTTTCCCTTGTTCCCTCCCTTGCCTTGAAGCGCTTTGAAACACATTGTGTATAGGCGCTATATAAGTAAACTATCATCATCATCACCATAAGTGTTTGTCTTTATCTCTCTCTACCTGTCTCTCTCACACAATCTTTGACAAAACACCCTCCATAAACTAAATGCACTCTTGCAACTTGAATAATACACCTTGACCATTAACCTCATATAATTTCAAGGTCTTTGATAGACCCTGAAAGTATAAAAGGTGCAGTCTAGAGGTGTTCCTCAGATCTCTGTGGTGGGGACTCAACCCACAGAACAACCTTACTGGCTCAACAGATGGCTATAGTCGGCCATGGTCCATAATCTCTGTCCATGATCGGCAAGACTTGACCATGATTGGCGATGCTTGGCAATGGTTAGCTATGATTGGGGATGGTGGGCCATGGTTGGCAATGATTGACTTGGGGATAGGCAACTGTGGTTGGTTTGGACGCTGGCAAATGTCAGCAATGGCCAACTGTGTTTGGCAATGGTCGCCTGCTGTCTGATCCTAAAAAACGTTTGGTAATATGAATAATGCAAAATGCAAAACCTTTTAACTGCAGATAACCAAGACTAAAGAGATTTCAGCCAAACAAAATCCAGACTCTGTATCTGTCTCTGCCAACCCTTATGTCATGCTTTCGCCTACTTGGCGCTTATCTGATCAGGTTTTATTTTGGAAACGCTTTAAAATTGCGTCCCGATCCAAGATTGCTCCCAGACGCTCTTGCCATGCGGTGACATCATCGCGTTCACGTGCTCGGCAACATCTGATACCCGGAAATAAATAGAGGTTTTCAGAAGGCTTCTCGCATTGCAATCGTTTTGTATTGCGGAACGCTAGTTTGCCTTGCAACCTCGTGTTTTCTACTTGTTCCTGGTTCCTGTAAAGACAAATTCCCAGAATAACAAATGTACCTGGAACGTCTTCTCAGCACCTTGTTTTTTCCCCCCCGGGACCTGGCTCCCGGGGTAGCCGTAGTGCTTACCTGTTATCCTGTAATCGGGTTGCATGGTGGCTACCTGAAAGACAGGCCTTACCTCTTCCCAGCAAAGGAGTCCAGAAGCAAAGAGGTAAGGACTGAACCTGACGCCTTATCTCCTAGTCATCATTTAGGGCATTCATTTTGGCTCACATGCAGAGGGGAACTAAACCACCACCTGATGGAGCCAAAACTTATAAATTCAAATGTAATCAGTACTCAATTCTACTAAAATAAAAATTCAAATAAAAAATGAATCAAATAAGAGATAAAAGTAAGTTTGAGTCCCTGTAATATAGCCAGGGGTGTTAATGTCTCTGTTGCAGAGAGATGCTCGTATCCTACGGGTCCGAATTTCCCATTCCCAGTTAGATTGCACAAAGGGTTAATATGCCTGCTCTTATTTGTCTGTTACATGCACTGCACATACCTACCATTCTGAACAATGGAAGAGCTGTGGCCCCTGCAGCCCACCCCTGAAAAACAAAAAAAATATTACGATTTGCTCCTCATAAAAACAAATGTCCCTTCTTCTGGGTGCTCCAGCACGGGAGCAGGACTTTTTTCATTTAAATAGGGCGCTGCTGCTACACCAGAATGGGACAGCCTTTGAAAAACTGCCCATGCTGGTGTGGCCGCGGTGCACTATTTGAGTGATAAGCTCTCTGCTCGTACACAGCAGCTTGGAGCTTTTCATTTAAATAGGATGTTGCTGCTACACCAGTACAGGGTAGCTTCTGAAAGGCTTCCCTGAGCTAGTGTGGCAGCAGTGCCCTATCACCCACCAGATACAGAGGGACACCCTGCGGCAGACCGGGCTTACAGCCGCCCGTCTGCCTCATGGGGTAGAGCTTGCTGAGGTGGGTCGTAGAAAGGTTCTGGACCGAACAGGGACTTGCCTGTACTTCAGATTCCCATTCTAGAATCAGAAGACGCTGCTCTAGTATTTGTGTGAGTGGATGGGGGCTGTGCATGGGGGATGTAGCCGCTTCCCTCGTGTGCTGAGGAGGGACACATTGAAACAATCAGTGAGGGATCCTAGCATTCTCAGTGTCCCAAAAACGAGTCTGTTTGGGTTGTAGCTGAAGACTGTGATGGGAGGCAGGCCTAGTTCTCAGTTGTCAAACCCTCAGAGGAAGCCACTCCCCAGGGTTATGATCAAGCTCAGTGGGACAACTTGTCAACTAACTGCCAACTCACCCTAGTTTTGGCAGAGCACTTTCCCTTCAACATAAAAAACATACAGTAGTCACTCAGTGGCCGATTAAAGCTTGCACCCTATGCCTGTTTAACCGCTGTGAGAAACCTGAAGGTGTCACCCTGGCTAAATCCCAGAGATCTGTCGTCCAGGTGGCCAGGACATGGCCATCGCTATTGGATCCTGTGGGTGGACTAGTGAGGGAGGATCACCTGGATGGGGTGTCCTCGGGGAGTGTGAGTGGGACACTGAAGGGTGAGACGTGGTATCCCCCTTCCTTCAACACCTTTTCCCCATCCTCTTCCGTAGGACATTCAAAAACACTGCCCCCCCCCCTTTCCGACACGAACACTTTCGCACAACATGAAAGACAATGGACTAACACCAGAGCCGTTTACCTGACTTGTCCCAATACCAGGGTCAGGCAAAAGTCAGGCAATTTATCAGAATCACACACACCTGATGGCCCTTTCCCTTCCCCAGAGGGATAAAAAGGGGAGCAAGAGAGCATAGAGAGCACAGCACGAGCGAGGCAGACCGCACAATGAGACAGCTATCATGACCAGGCAGTTCAAGAGGAGGAGAAAGGCGACAAACATCGAGAGGCAGACAAGGAGCGACACAACCTTGCCCTTCTTGAGAAAACCCAGCGAAACCTCTGCAAGAGGAATCGTAAGACCGAGGACAATAGACCAAGTGTCCTGCAGCAGATCTCAAAGGTACACCGAGGGTATTGACGCTGATAAACTGGATCGAGGGAGACTCCTGCTACCATGGTACCGGCCTTGACTCCAGTTGTGAAGAAAACCAAGCGGTTCATCACAGCCAGTGAGTCGAAGGAAAAACTGATAAGAACCGGGCTGTGAGGAATGAAAGTAAAAGAAGTTCAAAGAAAAATTGTAAAGGGGAGACCAGCTGGAGAAGGGGACCAGCACCACGTGGGTGCTGCTTCGAGAACCTCTGGTCGACTCTGATTGATCCCTGAGTGAAACTACAGATACCAGAAGGCCGTAGGAGAGCCGTCGAGATAGCTCAAAGTGGTCATACAGGAGGTCAAGCAAAATCCCTGTACAGTCAAAAGCCTTTGACCTAAGAACTATAAGAAAGCAAGGGAAGTAAGGAACAAGTTACTTACCTGTAACTGTTGTTCTCCAGCATGGGTCTGGGATGGATTCGCTGGGAATCATTGGTCTCTGGGTCATACTGCCCCCAACCAATGACTGCCCTCTACCTAAGCCCCTCCTCTGGCAGCCATCTTCAGATTTGGTAGCACGTAAAGTGGCAGTATGACCAAGAGAAGAGTCGCAGAAGGGTTTGAGGGAGGGTTCACATGTGAATCCATTCCAGAACCATGATGGAGAACACCAGTTACAGGTAAGTAACTTGTTCCTTCTCCAGCATGTGGTCTGGCATGGATTCACATGCTCATGAATACAAGAATATATAGCAGTACACACATGCAGAACCACGGGAGGTGGCAAGGCTCAACATTAAGCATTTCAACAACGAAACATTAAGCATCTCTTACCTCCTCACCAGGCTCACCTTCAGGCGAACAGGTTGCACAGCACTGCCTGGCCGACTCTGGACTCCTCCCTGGAATCCCGGTCGACGAAGTAGAATCTTGTGAAGGTGTGCGTCAACCTCTACGTAGCAGCCCTGCAGATGTCCAGCAGGGACACACCAGACAGGAACGCCATGGTAGCAACAATCGCTCTGGTTGAATGGGCTCTTGGACAGCCAGGTAACGGTCGGTTTGCCAACCGGTGACAGAGCATGATGCAGTGCATGATGCAGCTGGAGAGCCATCTGGAAATGGAAGCCTTCGAGAGAGCCTTCCCTTGGTTCATAGGTCCAAAGTTCACAAACAGCTGTGATGTCTTCCAAAGACTCTTCATGCGGTCCACGTAGAACTTCAGCACTCTAGCCACATCCAGCGAGTGCAAAGTCCTCTCAGCCGGCGACAAAGGCAACGGGAAGAAAACAGGTAACACCAAAGGCTTGTTGAGATGGAAGTCCGACGGCACCTTGGGCATGAAGGAGGTGTGCATCCTCAGCACTACCCTCATCTCGTGGAATGTCAGGTATGGAGGTTTATAGAAGAGGGCCTGGATCTCTCCCACTCGTCGTGCAGAGGTGATGGTCACAAGAAACACTGTCTTCCACGACAGGAACTTCAACGGTGCCAAATGCAGAGGCTCGAATGGCGGCCCCATGAGCCTGGTCAGCACCACGTTGAGCTCCCACGCCGGGGCCGGTGCCGGGGCCTCACCGGGAGGAACGACCGGAACAGTCCTTTCATGAACTCCTTCACCAGGCGATGAGACCACAGAGATGTCCGCCCGAAGTTCTGGTGTAGCGGGAGATAGCCGCCAGATGGATCTTGATGGAGGCATGTGCCAGCCCCGCCTTGGCCAGCGATAGTAGGTACGGCAGCACTTGAGGGGCTGTAATCCGCAAAGGGTTAATCTTCTGTGCACGGCACCAGACAGAGAACCTCTTCCATTTGTGTCCATAGCACTTGAGAGTCGAGGACGCCCTGGCCTTTGCAAGCAAGCACCTCCTTGCAGTCCGCCGGGTTATTGTACCCTCCGAACTCTAGTGCTGCAGGAGCCAGGCCTGCAGGTTCAGCGATCCTGGTTCGTGATGGAGGATGGCGCCTCCTTCCCTGGCGAGAAGATCCGCGTCCGCCGGAAGTTTGACCAGGGGGACGCTGACATGTCCACAAAATCCAGGAACCAGATCTGCCTCGGCCACGCTGGTGCGACGAGGATCATCCTGCACCGGGACCGTCTGAGTTGACTGAGTCGCAGCAGCAACGGCAACGGAGGGAATGCATATAGGAACAGGACGTCCCAGGGGATTGAGAAGGCATCGCCCATGCTCCCCGGCTGGGGAAACCTGCTGGCGAACCTCTGGCACTTGGCATTCATCACCGTCGCGAATAGGTCGATCTGGGGATTGCCCCATCGTCGGAATAGGAGATCCACTTGATCCTGCCGAAGCTCCCACTAGTGGCACGAGCGCAGCTCCCTGCTGAGTGAGTCGGCAATGGCTTTCTTTATTCCTGCCAGATGGAAAGGTACCAGGAGCATCCCTTGGGCAATGGACCAGTGCTACAGATCCTGCTTCCTGATGTAGAACATTGTGGTGGTGTTGTTGGTGAAGACCCTTACCACCTTGTCCTTGAAGGACGGAAGGAACAACCTGAGGGCCCAGAACATGGCTTGGAGCTCCAGGACGTTGATTTGTAGTGACCTCTCCTCCGGGAGCCAAAGGCCTCTTGCGTGGAGATCTCCGGTGTGCGCTCCCCATCCTTCCAGGGAGGCGTCCGTCGTCACTGTTTCCTGATGTGCTGGGTCTGGAAGTCCATGCCCGCCGCTAGATGCGCGCAGGTGCCCCACCACCAGATCGCTTGGCGGAAAGTCTCACTGAGTGAGATCCTGTCTTTGAAGCTGCCTGCCACTTGCATCCAAAAGGCGTCGAGGAACTCCTGCAGTGGTCGCATCAGCAACCTGCATATGCGCATGCAGTAAATGCACGATGACATCATGCCGAGTAGGGACTTGATGGACCTCACCCTAGCCACGTCCATGGTCAACAGCCGTTGTACCTTGCCGAAGATGGCCTTCGTCCTTTCCTCCGACCGCAAAGCCAATCATGCCACTGTGTCGAGTCTGGCTCCCAGGAACAGGGCGTCTTGCGACAGTAACAAGTGGGGTTTTGCGAAGTTGATTGAGAATTCCAGATCCGTGAGCAGTTGGACGGTCTTCGCTGTGTGATCGACGGTGAGTTTCCTTGACTTTGCTTCGGATGAGCCAATCGTCCAGGTAGGGGTAAATGTGGATCCCCTGCAGACGCAGCCGCGCCACCACCACCGGTGCCAGGGACTTGGTGAAGACCCTGGGTGCTGACTTCAATCCGAAGGGAAGGGCCTTGCACTGATAGTGTCGTCCTTAGACCACGAATCGTAGGAACTTTCGATGTCCTTTGAGAATGGGGATGTGGAAGTAGGCATCCTCCAAGTCCAGCGACGATAGGAAGTCGCCTTCCTCCAGCTGTCCCAACACATGCTGGAGGGTGACCATCCGGAATTTCTTGGACATGATGCATTTGTTTAGATGACGAAGGTCCAGGAGGGGTCGCCAACCGCTGGTCTTCTTCCGGGCGAGGAAGTACCGCGAGTACACTCCGGAGCCCCTGGAGCCTCTTCGGGACAAGTTCTACCGCGCCCTTTTTCAGCATTGCTTGTACCTCCGAAGTAGCTGTGGGACGTGGTTTTCCTTCCTGGCCACAGGTGGTAGACGGGGACACTTTCTTTGGAATTCCAGAGTGTGCCCGCGGACCAGCGCGTCCAGCACCCAACGGTCGGTGGAGATGGACTCCCACACGCTGACAAATTTCACCAGCCGGCCTCCCACCGAGGTGCTTCGATGGGGGCCTGATGCCGTGGCCGGTTCAATCCTGCTTCGCCAAGGCCTTGGCGTCTTGGCCTCCCTGGCGACAACGATGTCCTCCGGCCTTGCCACGGCCTCTGTAGACCTCCTGTGACAATGAATGGGCCGCTTGGCGGTACGACGAGGAACCGCCACCAAATCCTTTGGAGGCACCTTGAGACTTGCCTCCGGAGGTCCGAAAGGGTGGCCGTCGTTGTTGGAGAGAACCCAAGGCCCGGGCCGTCTCGGTGTCCGTCTTGATGGCCTGCAGTGACTCGTCCACTGCCTTGCCGAACAGGTTGTTCCCGTCGAAGGCCATGTCCAGTACACTGGTCTGCATGTTCTGATGGAAATCGGTGGCCTTAAGCCAACCGGGCAGACGAAGGCAAACGCTGTTGCCCATCTGGCGAAAGCCGGTGTCAGTGATGTCCGTGGCCACCGGGATGCCGTTGTCCGAAGCCACCTCACCTTTCTGCAGGAGTTCAAGGGCTTCTGCCCTCTTGTCGTCTGGGAGGAAGTTCAGGAGGGAAGCGATCTTGAACCACAGCTCCCTGTTGTAGCGCACCTCGATCGCGAGGGCGTTGGCCACTTTGATGGTCGTCGCCGCCGACGAGATGACTCGTCGCCCCATGGCGTCCAGCTTCTTCTCCTCGCCGTCCGGTGGGGAAGTGGAAGCTGATCCCGTCGCCCCTGCCGATTCCTTCTTTGCCGCTGCGCAGACCACCGAATACTGGGACGGCTGAGCCCTGAGGCACATCGGGTGGAATCTGGGACCCGGTACTTCTTCTCATAACGGTCCCTCTTCGCAGGAGCCGTGGACGGGTTCTTGAGTAGCGACAGTCCTTCGTCCCAGATGTCATCTAGTAACGGTACTGAGAGGACGGTCTTCCTCTTGGCCTCCCGTCGCTGGAAGAGGAAGCCCTCCTTCTTCTGTTCTTCGGTACAAAGTTGGAAGAGCTCCGAAGGCCTGGCGATCATGGCGTGGAAAGAGCCAATTTCGTCGGGAGGGGAGGCCCGGGCAGGAGGTGATGGGAGATCCGTCCCGTCGTCACCACCATCGTCGTCCGTCCCCGTCGTCACTGTCTCCGTTCCAGTCTCATCCCTCGGTGGAGGGGAAGGAGGTAAAGGCTGGAAAGGAGGGGGAGGATGGATTCACCTCTGCTTGTTCAGTGGGCTTCCCGACGGTCCAGGTGCTGCTGGATCATCCGCTGGGGTTAAGGGCAATCTTGTCCTTATCTCCGTACACAGGGCCTGGATAGCCATCAAGATTGCTCCTGAGTTGTCCTGTGGCATAGGCACCAGTTGCGACGGGAGCGACGGCTGGGGAGTAGGGTCCTCCGTCTTCTCCACAGTCCGCGGCTCCTCGTCGGCTCCACCGTCGCTTTCTATGTCTGCCTCGTCGGGATCCCTCCCGTAGGACTGGACTTCCTCGAACCTCTTGTCCAGGATCTTTGCGATGCCAGCCAGCTCATCTTCAAAGGTGGTATCTGTGTCCATTATGGCTACCGTGCCCCCCCCCTCTTTCTCCACCCGGGGTTTCACGGGGGTCTTATTGATAGGCTGAAAAGAGGATTCCCTCCGGGGTGGCAGGGAAACTCTAGGCCTGGATGTCGTCTCTACTGGGTTAGCCTCCACAGGCTTCGCCAGGGTCGCCACGACTCCTTCGATCGAGGCCTTAGCCGGGTGAATCAGGGCCTTAGTGACTTTGGAAGTGCCTGAGGCCTTCACCTTGTGGGGAGGATCGCTGCCTCGCTCCCCCTCGGCTGTCGCCGTCTGGTTCGACCGGGGCTTTCCCCTCCAGCCAGTTGGCAAGTCGGGTACGACGATCCCTCATTGTCCGTTCCGACATGTTCTTACAAAACGCACAGTCCTTCTCCACGTGCGATTTGTGGTTGTGAAGGCAGTAGACGCACCGGGAGTGCTCATCTTCCTTGAAGACATTCTGTAGTCCGCAACCACGGCAGCTTCTGAACAGCTTTGGTCCTGGAGTCGTGTTTCCCTTGTCCTGGGCCATGACCACGCGGCGTAGGCCTCAAAGGTCTTCCGGAATCCTCAGAGAAGTGAAAACTCAAAGAAAATTCGCCCTTGAGAGGGGTAGAAAATTCCGAAACGGGTCACCATAGATCGGAAGTAAATTCTTTGAAAAATCGCAAAATGCAGTAAAAGTTCGAGAGCTATAGCACGAGGACTCTTGAAGGTGCGGTAAAAATCTGAAGATGGCTGTCAGAGGAGGGGCTTAGGTAGAGGGCAGTCATTGGTTGGGGGCAGTATGACCCAGAGACCAGTGATTGGTTACTAGTAGAAAGACAGTTCAGAAACGAAAGTGAAAATGATTTTTTCTTTACCGAGGATTTCCAGCCTGACAACGGGGAATATTCATGAGCATGTGAATCCATGCCAGACCCCATGCTGGGGAAATCCTGCAAACATTGAAAGTAAATGTGAATGTGAAGTTGGACAGAGTGAACCTGGAAGAGTGATGCTGACTAAGAGGGGACAAAGTCTAAAGTCCCAAAAAACAGTGCTTCGACAAACGTGAACCTGGTAGAGGGATGTCCACTATGAACTGTTAGAAAAGACATTAAGATTTGGGAACCAAGAGAAAGCCATAGTGAACCCGGTGGAGGCAGGCTGAAAGCAAAGAGAGGTCTGCGCCCTGAAGAGCGGGACCCAGGGGTGAAGCCATCACCCGAAAAATAAGCCATAGTGAACCCAGTGGAGGGAGATGGAAAGCAACGAGGGGTCTGCGCCCGGAAGAGGGGGACCCAGGGGTGAAGCCATCCCCTGAGGAATACGTAGAACAGAACTTTGCGTTTGTTGGTCATTTTTGTAAACCTATCAGGCACTCGGAAACAGGAGACTCAACCACTGAAGACCTTGATATCGATAGGAACTGTTTTAGGATCCAAGCCCAGAAGAGGGGGTTTCCGGGGTGGAAGTCATCACCCAAGACCCACTGAAAGGGGACTGTATATATGATTTGTGGAATGCGATTGGTACCTGAAAAGGAACTTTGTGTTTGTTATTTTACTCACCCTAGAAGGCAAGAGACTTTTTGAAGATAAAAGAGACTTGGCCATCGAGGCTCCTGATAAGCTAAAACAGAACTGTCGTCTCATGCTGGGAGAGCTCGAGACTGTGCTGTGCTCCAAGACCCCACCTTAACCCGTGCTCAAAACGTGGGCAAGGAAGACCCAGGCTACCATATCCTGACATATTATTTGTGAACACTTCTTTCTTTTTTGAAAACTATCCCATACCCTTTTTCGATTAGTTGGAAGGCTTGGCAATAGGTTTCTTAGTATAGGCCCTTTTTCATTTGACACAATACCACTAGGACTGCCTTATTTTCGTTTGATGGTCGACGCTTGCTCCTATCTTAGATTTAGGTTTAGATTAGGCGTTTTTCCAACCTGCATATAGTCTAATAAACACCCTTGAACTGTGATCACTTGTGTCTGTCTTTACTGTTGCCACCAGGAGTTCCTTACACCGCCATCCCCCTTTTTCTATCTGCCCCCTCATCCACAGAACTTCCTGACAAGAGTTCATATCTGCCAACTAGATATATGCCACCACACGTAGTGCTATGGGTCTATAGGAGGTACAATTAGTGGGGTCTTTCCTGGGCTTCAGGATTAGCGTAATCATGGCTTCACCATAGAAGGAGGGAGGGAGCCTTGCTGGAAAGCTTCTTGCCAGACTTTCAACAAGTGCATGGACACGTAAGGACTAAATTTGTTAAAAAAATACAGCCTTTAAACCATCCGACACCAGGACTTTTGAGGTGGGTAGCGCTGCAATGGCATTCATTATATCCTTTTACGTGATTGGGGCATTTAAGAGTATAGGGTGCTCTGATTTAACTTACGCATTGGCATATCGCATAGGTTTGCTTTGAGTTCCATAGGGAATTGTGTATGCTTCCTAGCATACAGTATCTTGCTAGAAGTATGAAACATATACACTATCACTCAGTTCTGGCATAAGTGTCCCTTCATCGTTCAATATGATCGCTATGTTGGTAGGCCCCCGTTCAGAAGGCAAAACAAAAGGGGTGATGGCTGGAAGGTTTAGAATTAATCTTAACTACTGGTATTGCTCTAGGCAACCCTCCAGGCCATTGTTCTTTGCCTGCCAAGCCATTCCAAAAGGGGAAAGACCATATGCAAATCAGGCTTGGTCCTACCCCAAAAGGGGCAGTCTAGCCTGAACTACTAGGTCACATCCCTTCTTCACGAGACCACAAGCATCCACAAAAATGTTTTGGTCTTGTTAGGCCTCATCAGTGAGGAGTAGCTTGGGTCTCTCGGCCCAGCAGTCATGGGACCCATGTCTGGGCATACCCGTCCCACTCGGGGCGACTACAGCAAAACAAAAGAGGTGAGGGCTCTTTCAGAACACAACAGTAAGGCTAGTAAGCGGCAGGTCTTTCGTCCTCTCCATATTTCGGGTCTGTGTCTGGGCAGAAACTAATTTCACCTCCTGATCTGCCAGTGAGCGGAATTGGTCCAGTTGAACTTTTATGGATGGAAGCAGGATTGTATTGCTGGACCTGATCCATTTCAATCTCAAGTTGTCTGATCTCTACCTCGAGTTCCGTCAAACTCCTTCTTATGGCCTTATGGACTCCATTCTCTATGTCTATGCAGCATGAAGATAAACCTTGACTGTGTCCCAGATAGTAAATATTCAGGGGGACCAAGCCGATATTAGTTTAAAAAAAGGTGTTAATGACCACGTTGATGTCACTTTTAAATGCTACATCCGACAGTGCATGCAATTTAAAATGCCAGAGACGTTGCTCAATCACATTCCCCTCAAGAAGAAATGTCCACAAGAAGCGGGGGTGTTCTGATAGAGTCCTAGGGAGCAGAATACACTCTCGAGACCTATGTAACAGTCCCGTCCCGATTAAGATACATTCAATCCGTGACTGCATTTCAAGGACTGAAGAGTAATATGAATATTCCCTATCACTTGGATGGAGTGTCCTCTGCAGGTCTAAAAGCTCAAAATCTTCCATGCCCTTGTGAGTTTCCTGTGCAGACAATGAAAGAGCTCTACGAGCCCTGCTGGGTCTACTAGGGAGGTGCTTAAAATAGTGTTGAAATCTCCAGCCTTGGGTATGAAGATGATTAGCACATTTACTGCTGTTTTTGCTGCCTATGCTCACGTGAGGTGGAGGAGGAGGAGCATTTAACCCTAACAAAAGTGCGGAGCGTGGCGCGGAGGTGAAGTCAAGTCAAGGAACAAGTGATTATTGGTGGGGGACTGCCAGTCTTTCCAGTCTGTTTTTGCTGCCTATGCTCATGTGAGGTGGAGGAGGAGGAGCATTTAACCCTAACACGAGTGCGGAGTGCTGCACAGAGGTGAAGTGGAGGCACAAGTGGTTGTTCGTGGTTCGTGGTGGAGCGGCATGGAGGGGGTTACTCCAGTCACTAAGGTCTGCAAGTAAGTCATTGGCCGACCTCCGTTGGTAACCCAGGTTTCCTCACCCCTCTGCACTTTGGTACTTCCGCATGATAGTGGAGTGCGGAAAACCTGTATCCCGAAAGTGGGAAAGTGAAAGCTAGACTGTTGAAAAACTGTACGTGAATATATTTGTACTGCCCTCCACTTTTGCCTGCTACTCTACGTCCAGACAAGTGAGTGGCTATTTACTTATTCCGGCAATTGGATAAGGAGGAGTATGCCAAGCTAGAATCCCTCCCGTGCTACTGGTTGACTATTGATTTGCCTCTGAAATCTATCGCTCTCCAATGCCTCTGACTGTTTCAAGTTTTGTGTTTATGAGAGTGGGGTTAGGGGGATACAGACAGACTAAGGCTGCTCCTTGAGCCATCGGGCGTTCCCTGTCCCCCCTCTCTGGGTCTCTGGAGGTTTTTCCTGAGGACTGGATGCCGGTGGCCATCTGTGACCGTGGGTGTTGTGGCTGCCTTTGGAGCCGAACAGTCCTTACTAAGCTATCAATCCAGGGTGGCGGGTGGCTGTATTTGTCCCGCAGATGGTTGTGGTCCTCTGTGGCCAACAACCCATTACCATTTGTTTCTTATGCTCTGGCGCATGCCAGAAGGTCCCACTGCATAGTCACCATTTAGACATTGACGTTTTAGCGGTCTGTTTACTCTTTTTAACCAATTTTATAATGGCTCAATTTTACTGTTCTTAGGTGCATTTCCACCATAAGCAAGGGATGATCATTGACCGGGGGCACTGACAGAAAGAGCAAAAAAACGAAACAAATTAAAATGGCCCAGGAACTTGCCAAGGTTAAGCCCCATCTTTTGCAACACTCCCTTGATTCGTATTTGGAAGACATGGCCAGCAAAATAGTGAATTGCGTTACTGTTACTGGAAAAGCAACATGGGATGCCATTTCAGTTTCAGGAGGGAATCCCAAAGGTTGCACCACTGAAAAAATAGTTGTATTGAGGGGATGGGGGCCTTAGGGGGCACAGTGGTTCAGGCAATGGCTCTACAGAAGCAGTTGCTTGGGGTGTGTATACCTCAGGATCCTCTGCACCCTGGTATGGAGGCAGATAAGAAAGTAGAAGTGGAAGGGGAGGGGGTGAGACTAGGAATGGGGCACCGGATGGTGAGTGTTAGAGGTTACAGTTTGTCATATTAGAAGTTATTATATTTAAATGTCTATGTATTGATGGGCTTGTGTGTGCAATACATCTCATCCATAACTTGGTTACTGTTGTCATAATATGTTCACTGACATCACTTCCTGGAATGTGGAGTCTCAGGATCTGGGGGACTCCACATTCCACTAGGTCAGTTGCGAAGATTTCCCCTGGCTGGGGGTCGTTGCTGTTACTAACTCAATAAAGAGTTAATTATAACTTTTGCACAGTGTGGACCCATCATTACGTGTCTTAACAGTGAGGGTGTGTAGTAACGGATCAATTGGTGAATAGCCATATGGGTGGGAGCCCGGAGAGGGAACTGAGACAGGATCTAAATTCCTCCTACAGGGGGGAGGAGGATACGCTTTGGCTGGAATCACTTCTAGATGTAAAGCTCAAGCCCCTTTAGACCATCCTAGAGTCATTGCAGATGTTTAAGTCTGGGGTAATGAACACACTGGCTATCCTGGATGACTCGGAGTTCTAACAAAAAGAGTGGCAGAAATAAGTACGGTTGGGGTTGGGGCAAAGTCGGTAAGATACTATCAGGGATCGGGAGGTTGAGGGGTGACCGTCCTGGCCCGGTCACTGAGGTTGGCAGGCTGGTGTTGCCGGCAAAGGATAAGGCAGTAACCACACAGTTAAGCTCGGTAACTGTTAATTCAAATTTTACGGGTACTGGGAGGTCCGACTTAAGCTTTAGGACTTTCATAGGGGACACTGGGGCTAACATGCATATAGAAGGGCTGTAGAAGAGCATTTTGAATTTACTGCCTGCAGCAGCCCCTCTTATGGGGATTATCATGGGTGTACCGGGGCTCCCTAAGTGTGGATTTGAATTAACTATTTCACTAATGAATAAAACGACCTATTGGATCAACACCAACCTGAATGGACCGAGCATTGACCCAAGCCTTATATTAATGGCAAGAAGGGTAGGAAGGGTAGGCCAAAAACCCAAATGTACGAAGGGGCACTGCATAGTGGTTTCCTTCTCGGATGCAACAATGATTTGTTATTTGGTCAACTCTAATTTATCCAGAGGCCTAAAACCAAACAGCTACAGTCTCCATAGTAGGCCTGTCTCTCAGGATTTGTTTTACGGTTGTACAGGGAGGGTGGCTGATTCAGGGAACCGCTTGAGCAAATTTGTTAGGAGGAGGGAAGCACAGAGTTACCCCATGCACAGGGGCCTTTGTATCCACCTCTTGGCCACAGATTACCCTTGGGTTGGAAGCCCAACCCTAATTTAGAAATATTGACCCCACAGAAGGGAGAGGTGCATACTATTGGGGTTGAGCTAGCTAATCGGTATGAGGCCCTAACCTCCTGTGAAGATCTGGACTGACATACGGCTGACCAGCCCAGCCCAGTCGACTGGGAGCTTTGTGAGGGGGGGCGGGTCCTGAGATTAGGGGGTACACATGTTATCTAAAGCAGCCCCTTTGGTAGCTAGCTTGATATCCTGGAATATAGCCAGGCCAGGGGAAAATTCAAAGGGGAAGTCACTGTGGAGATTTAAAAAACCCACAACTAGAAGACCCAAGAGTGGAACAGGGTACCCCGCGAGCTCCATCGTAGCCTAGAGGCCTTCCGCTGACCCATCATAGGCGCACGCAGCCCGGTGCCTGGAGGAGAAGTAAACCACGAGAGCGAGACCCGACTACAGGAGAAAGAGAGTTCCCCCTGAACAAAGGCAAAGGAGGTGCCCCCATGCTTCGTTGGTGAGAGAGGCCTTCCCGGGGGACCACTCGGTGCCGTGGGGCAGAGAGAGGGCTTGAAACCATCTTGTTGCGGAGTGGGGAGGCAGACGACGGGCGGTGGCTGGGGGGCCTCAAAGCACACAGGGGCCTCGCAGCACACGGCCCAATGCCACCTCGCCTCGGAAGGATCCAGAAGAAGAGGTGAGGAGGTCGCAGGGGAATGAGGAGGCCCAGAGGAAGCCAAATCACGAGCCAGGCTCCCCCCCCACACCTGGCATATATAAATGCTCCGAGACACGCTGGAGGGGGCGGGGGCCCGAGAACTCTCTCAGACCCTCTTTTTCGGTGTGCATGGGTCCCAACGTTGGAGGGGAGGGCAGCTCGTGGACTCTGGAGGCATGGAGGGGGATATAATAGCGGCCTTCTGAGGCTTCCACATCGAATCCCGGGGTGCCAATAAACGGGACCCCGACCCATTTCAGCGCAGAGCCCGGGAACCCCTCTGGAGACTGAAGCAGGTGCAGAAAATAAGCAGGCAGCAGGTGCCCCGCCATCCCAGTCCTCGGTGGGCTCCGAGCCACGCAATCCAGCCTACCCACGCCAGGGAGAGACAGAGAACACGGAGGGAGCCTAAGGCCAGAAGCAGAAGGCTCAACACGGGAGGCCCCACCAGAAACTGGGCCCCAGACCTCATCTGGGGATTCGCTTAAGAACTCTGGGCTTGCAGTGTGGCCCCTCCAGGGCAAAACAAAACAAAGGAGTCTGGAACGAGGTCCCAGGGGTACAGACAGGGAAGCCTGGAAGTCTGCACCAAACTATTGGAACCCAGGGGACCGGAAACCTGGAGCAACCATTGATAGGCACCCCTGAGCAACAGCAACAAGCACTTACCCACGCAATCCTATCCCTCCAGCGTTTCTGTAGGCCTCAACCAACACTAGGAGCTGTGCCTGGCGACACGCACTACAATATGGCCACCGGAAGTGCCCCCCTCCCACCCCCCGCAACACTTAACAGGGATGATCTTAAAGACATGGAAATCAAGGCCATAAGGACAGATACACAGGCCTCGATAGTGGCTCTTAAAGGGAGAGTTGACACTCTTGAAGAGGAAATGGAAGGTATGGAGAATAACCACCTCCAGACTGATCTGCTGGACATGAAATATGAAGCGAGGCTGACAAACCTGGAAATGAGAGAAGAGGACATGCTTTTGAAGATGGACGACCTTGAAAACAGGGAACTCCGATATAACCTGCGTATTCTAGGGGTGACCCAACAAAAGGGGGAAGACAGCGGCGGACGTTGGGAGGATAGTCCTAGGCTTAATAAAGCAACTCTGCACCCTGGAGTTGGGCAAGGAAGTCCAGCTGGAAAGAGCTCATAGGGGTGGTGGAGGCAGAGGGAAAGGCCCAAGATCCATCGTGGTGCGTTTCCTCCGCTACAGAGAAGAGATGGAGGTCCTAGAAAAGGCGAAGAGACTGGGGTACTTCTCCTTTGAGGGGGACACAATCAGGATTTATCAAGATCTCTCCGCCCTCACACTTACCTGCAGAAGGGAATGCCGTCCCCTCACACAATGGCTCACTAACAGGATATACGATATAGATGGTCCTACCCATTTGCCCTCGAATTTGAATGGGATGGAGTGGATTATCAAGTCACGGGGGAAGGAGGCTTTACGAAGGGACCCTGATGCCCTAAGGGCATAGACGAGAACTACAGGGCCCCTGGGCCAAAAAGAAGAAGATGAAGGGCAAGAGAAAATATTTTAAAAAACAACACCCCGACGCATGATCTAGAGGAGGATTAAAAGATTGGGGCTGCATCAGAGGTGCAGGAGTCGGGAAAAGTAAAAGGACCCCAGCCGGGGGTGGCGAGGAGATAAGGACAGCGAGGGATGGACGGACCTCTTCCCCGAGTGGCTTGCCAACTGGCAAGCATTGCAGACAAGGATGGGAGGGGGGTCGAGGAGAGGGAAAGGGTTGGGAATGTATGGGGTCAGGCACAACATAGATCGGACTCAAGAAGTGAGCTGAGCGGCTTCCATATGGCCGGAAGAGGTGTGAATCAAAAAATGTCATTCGATGACAGACAATGAGAAAAGGGGCCGGGTTGAAACTTTAAGTCTAGGATCGCTTAATGTAAAGGGCCTTAACTCACCAACAAAGCGCTCACTCCTGGGGAGGGAAACGAAGAATGCAGGTCTGGGTGTACTCCTAGTACAAGAAACTAGAACAGTGAAAGGGGAAGAAAGGCACATTCCAGGTTCACATGTGGGCCAGATATTCTGGGCATCAGGCCCCACCAAAAAGGGAGGTGTTGGGATCCTACTCCACAGAAACCTTAGCCTAGAGTCGTCAGTTTGGGGCAGAGCAGGTGGAAGAGCGGTGGTGGTCTCGGGAAACCTGGAAAACTCCAGAATTACCATAGCAGCCATTTATGGCCCAAATATGGGTCAGATGCAATTCATCAAGGAGGTACTGAGGGAGGTATTGGATAGGGCTGAAGGGCTCATCCGCTTGGAAGGCGATTTTAACATGTGGGTGGACCGGGGATTGGATCATAGTGGGAAGCCGATCCCCACAGGTAGTAGGGGGGGGGCAGCCATACAGAGGGTTCTTGGACTTAATGGGGAACCACAGGTTGGTAGATCTTTGGAGGGAGACTCACCCAATTATGAAAGGCTATACATTTTACTCCGCAGTCCATGGCTCCAGAACCACGATTGATTATATATTTCTGGAACACCAGCATATGAGCAGAACTGATGCTTGTAACCATCACCGGGTTAGCTGGTCAGATCATGACCTGGTTTGGGCAGACATTATTATATCGGGTTTAAAACCGAGGGAATCGTTGTGGAGGTGCAACAACCTCCTATTGAGGGATGCGGTTTTTAGAGAGCAGATGATGTTTTCAGCCATTAGAGAGTACTTTGAGTTAAACAACACTGGTGAGGTTCACCTGGAGACGGTATGGGAGGTGGCTAAAGCTACATGGCGGGGTAGATTGATTAGTGAAGGGGTGGCCAAGAAGAGAACTAGAACGCTCTTAGCCCACAAACTAAGATCTGAGATACGCCTATTGGAGAGAGTCGAGGGGAAGGAAGAGGAAGAGACGGAGAGAGACCTGGGGATCACCAAAACCAAGAGACAGGAACTTAGAGAAATGGAGATGGGTAAAATTGTAGCAGGCCTCCAACACCTGAGACAGAAATATTACAAAAAAGGGGATAAGGCGGGTGCCAGGCTGGTGGCGAAGCTCCGTGCCCAGCGGCCAGATAGATGGGTGGCAAAGATCAAGAATGGGAAAGAGGGGGAAAGATTGGACCCAGAGGCGATAGCGGGAGAATTTGCCAGTTTCTATGAGATATTGTACGAGAAGGAAGGAGTTATAGGAGGGGAAACATTAGAATCCTATTTGCAGGGAGTGACCCTCCCGACCTTTAGACCCGGAGAAGTCTTCACCCTAGTGGCCCCAATAAAAGATGAGGAAGTCCTCCGGGCAATATCAGGTTTGAAGCTGGGGAAGGCCCCGGGAGAGGACGGGTTCACGGCAGGCTTCTATAAGGCATTTGCAGGTCAACTGGTGGATTCCTGGCGCATCTGTTCACGGATATTATGTCCACAGGGAGGGCCCCTCCGTCGTTTGGGAAAGCATTCATCACGGTCATCCCCAAAGAAGGAAAAGACCCTGCAGACTGCCGATCTTATAGACCAATCTCCCTCCTGAACGTGGATGCAAAGTTGTTCACCAGAATAATTGCAACAAGACTAGAGGACCACCTTCCGGAGCTCATCCATTCTTATAAGGTGGGCTTCATACAGGGGAGGCAGGGAGCAGACACCCTCAAGAAGACTCTCCATTTCATGAGGGAGGCAGCACCCAGGGGGCAACCCAGTCTTGGTGGCCATAGATGCCGAAAAGGCCTTTTACTGAGTCAACTGGGAGTTTCTACATGGGGTACTAGAGAAATTTGATTTCGGTGAAGGTGCCCGACGAGCGTTCAAGGCTCTGTACGCAGAACCGTTAGCCAGAGTTACGGTAAATGGATGGCTATCATGTAGATTTAATCTTCAGCGAAGGACCCGACAGGGCTGCCCCCTCTCGCCCCTATTGTTTGCAATGACCATGGAGATTTTGGCAGAATATCTGAGGGGGTCCCCTGATGTGATGGGTATATATGTGGGAGACAGAACCTTTAAACTCGGTTTCTATGCAGATGATATAATGCTCCATGTGAGGCAGCCAGCACAATCTGTCCCAGCCGCCTTGCGGGTGATAGAGGATTTCGGGCATTTTTCAGGATTGAAGGTGAATGTGGGCACATTTGGTCCCCACCAGTGAGGGGCGCGATTCCTGGCCACAAACATTATCAGTCCTGGTTTGAAGCGGGGCTTTGCAGGGTGGGTCAGTTGGTGAAAGAAAATACATTCATAAGCATCCAGGAACTGGAGGAAGCATTGGGCATTGTCAGGCTGTCCCCACTCCTCTATCTAAGATTGAAGGGGTATTCATGGCAGGGAAATGGAAGCAGCATATACAGAGGCCACTCGCCCCAGTAGAGAAGGTCTTGCACACGCATGTAGACATGAAAGGTCTCATCTCCCTCCTGTATACGGCGCTTTTGTCCCGCCGTGAAGGAGCAATCAGGGGTCTAAGAACGAGATGGGAGAGGGACTCGGGCTGTGAAATTGGGGACGGTTTATGGGTGCGACTCTGTAGTAGGGCATTTAAGACCTCAATTTCGTGTCAATGTAAGATGCACGCCATTAAACTGCTTCACAGGTGGAAATATGACCGGGTAGTACTCTCCAAGATGTTTCCAGCAGTGATTCCCCGTTGCTGGCATGGATGCGGGGAAAAAGCCAATTATTGGCATATGTGGTGGACATGTCAAAAAGTGCGCACATATTGGACAGAAGTGTTGAGCTGGATCAAAGAGGCGGACGGAGGATCCCACCCACTAGACCCAATCTTAGTATTATTTGGACTTGAAAGAAGGGATGAGCGGTTGGACAATCTTCCACACCTGTCACATTGTTTACTTTTAGCGGCCAGAGCCTGTTGAGCTAGAACTTGGAAAAGGACCTGCCTCCCCATGAAGAAAGAATGGGTGGCAGTGGCCAGGGATATTTATCTTATGGAAAAGATCACAGAAGCTATACAGGGATCCAGCGTTCTGATAGAGACTGAATGGCTCGGGTTCTTTAGTGCTTTTAGTAACATGGAAAGTACTGGTTGAAATTCCCAGAGAACAGTGACTCGGCCCCACCAAATAGTTAACTTGGAAAACACAGACTTTAATTCAGAGGAATCGGCCCATTTCCGACGATCTAGTGCCCCGTCGGGACTGCCAACAATGGATTGAACAGTATAAGTGAAAGCAGCGATCAGAGACTGTGCCTTGAAAGCGGGTTGGGGGGAGGAGGGAGGGGAGGGTGTTTACACCAGGGAATTATCTAATTTTTTTTTGTATAAGGTTTATAGGGACACAAGTGGCCTCATTAGGACCCAGGCGGTAAGGGGTTTATGGCGGCATAAACAGCGCCGACCCTTACCGCCTGATTCCGAGGTCCCTTAGCGCCATGGAGGTTTTAACACCTGCTTTTAGCAGGTGTTAAAATCCATGGCGCTAAGGGACCTTGTTGTTAATTACGCCACCGTAATTTACGGTGGCGTAATTAACGCCTTCCCCACTCCCATTATGCCCTATGGGGCAAAAATGGGAATTGGGAAGGGTAAATGGGTTAATGGGGACTTACCGCCCCACTCACCTCGGAATGGGGCGGTAAATCCGCCAACCACCATGGCGTAAACATAGTTTACGCCATGGTGGTAAAGGTACGACCCAGGCGGTAACTTACCGCCTGGGTCGTAATGAGGCCCAAGTCCCTTTCATGTTTGCTCCGAAGGTTCTCTGTTGTTTCATAAAACCAATAAAAATAAATAAAATTAAACAAAACACAATGTCATTCTCCTGCAAGAGAGCTGAGCCTTGGAGACCACACTGTTAGATGGCTACACATCGTAGGGGATCTCAGCAAAAAAAATGCTAGAGTAAGATGTTATGGGGGTCTGGCGATTTTGATTGAAGCCTCCCTAACCTGTAGGTTTAGGGTAGTGGAGACTAACATGGACTACCTACAGGTGCTCCGTATTTTACCCTCTCAGGGGGACACGTTAATCATTTTGAACCTCTATAACAACCCCCATAAGGCTGAGGCAGACAGGTTAGCCAAAGCGTTTATTGATGAGTTATTTCTAAACAGGAGGAATCGTAATGAGCAATGCATGTGGGGATGAGATTTTAACCTCAAAATGGGTGTAGATCTGCCAAAGGATCTGTCAGATCCGCTGGAGGACTGATCACTGAACATCCCCTTGCCCACAATGAAATATGGACGAGTGTGTGCAAATGGTCTCCAAATGTGTTTATGGCTCATCGAATAGGGGCTGCGCATGGTAAACGGATGCAAAGCACCCGATATACCGGGTAACCTTACCTTCAATAATCACCAAGGTTGGAGGGGGGTGTGGCCAGCAAGCGGGCAATGAGGACGTGATTCCTCACTGCTCCCAGTCCGCCAGCTAGATCCTGCCTTTATCCTGACAGTTCATGTTGTTAAACTCACAAAAATAGCTTCCAAAAGCGGAACCCTTCTGCAACGGGTCACTGCACTATGGACCTGAACCGACGTGTGGTTCCGGAGATACGCGCTGGGGAATCCAGAAGCGGCCGACTGCGTATGCCAGACAAGATGGCCGCCGGGACTGCGAGCTAAGAGGAAGGTGCGCATTACGTTAAAGGCTCCACTGAACCAAGCGCCCCGCGACAGCAACTACCATCACATCGCTCAGGCCGAAATCAGGAAGTCTAAACAATGATCCCGACCCCAAACAACACTGCGAGTAGGCGGCGAGCGCGCCCATGAAAGCAGGCGGGCACTGGCATCCCCTGCTCCGATACGAGGTGGAGCAACCCTGCTTGAGGACGACAGAGAGGACCAGCCGACGTTACGATCCTGATCACTGCAGCAACAAGGTGAGCTGCGCTATGGGTCCTCCCCCTGATGGGATCTCCAAGTACCAGCGGGGCTCGGCTCCTACCTGCTGCCCAGGCGGTCGATAGGGCAGTCACATCTGAGGCTGCGAGAAGCTGCTGTGGGCCCTTGGTAACGACGCTACCCGGGCTAGCAGGCAAACTGAAGAAGGCTGCCTGAAGGCGCTCCGGTTGCAGGAGAGCCAGGCCGACAGCAAAGCGAGCAGCGCCTGCGACAAGGAGTGAGCGGGGGCAACCAAATCAAACACGTCTCCTACCCAGAGACGGTGCGAAAAAGCTAAACTGCCTACCAACAACGATACGCAGCAGAATTATCCCTGGACCCCAACCGCTCACAGTGGGACCCTGAAAGTGGAACGTGACTCGTGGATTCCAACACACGTTCCACAAAGCAACCGAGAATGGAAGGTAAGCTGCCTACGCTGAGGGCATGGCTGTTATAAGGTGAATGAGAACTGCGCACTGAATCTACAACGCTCCGAGCTCCCAATAAAGTAGTGATGTGGCTGAGCGCTGAGTGTCTAAGGTGAACCCAATAAGACTAATATCTTGTGAATACATCTCCTAACCCCCATAACACGCAGCAATAAACGTGGTTTACACACTTAAAATCGCTTGTGAGCCCAGACCGTTATCAAAAGCGACCACCTGCTGGGAGGCGAGCTTGTACACAACCGGTGCGCCGACCTGAGTGGCAGCACGCACTTCAGAAGCTGAAGGGATTTGAGAGAGCAAAACAACATTCTGATATCACGGGCCCCGATCAAAGACTACTACTGAGGACAACTGAAACAAGCACGTCTCCCAGGAAAGGAGGCAACTGGAGTACTGGCCTGCTTGTCCGTGGCGTGAAGCGGCAACAGGGCCCCTAATCCTGCACTGTATGAGTCTAAGACACACGTTTGAACTGAGACTAATGGAAACACCTCCTTCCCGAAAGATAGGGTGCCGACCAAGCCAATCCTCAGGCCAACAAAACAAAGGAGGGAGAGGGCATAGGTGATTACGCAGCGGACTTCTGGGAAGAAAACCACAAAGTGGACAGTGCATATAAACCGTAAGAGAAACCAAAAGGAGGGAAGAGGTGTTAGAGATTACAACAGCACCTCCCTAGCGAGATAGAAGCCAAGGCTTGTGGCTCTGCCGTCTTTGGAGTACCGCAGCCGGGTGGTCACGGACAGCACCATTTGGTAATAAACGCTGGACAGTGCACCTGCAAAGGTGGAACAAGTGTCTCTGGTGAACCACTTGACCAGTATCCAAAAGATCCTGAACCAACAGCAACAACTGGATGGTGCCTTGCCGAATCGTTGCGCCCGAAGCGAGCACCCCACTGACCTAAACAGCTAAACAAACACAGCTAAACAAACATAGGCTGAGAGGGAAGGGAGCAACTGCAACTCAACACTGGCTTGACCACCATGGGGAAAGACAGGGCAAAAACGTGACAACGCAGAGCAAAATGGAGCAGTACACAATCACTACCCAAGTGCCCCCGCAGGAGCAGGGCACCATGGCGATGCATTGGGACCGAAGGATGACAATATGTCCCTTAAAGACATCATGAATGCTATCACCAACTCAAGGACCTCCATGGAAAAAAAGATGGATGGCATAAGTACTGAGGTGTCGCTATTGCGCCATGAGCTGCAAAAATTCACGGCTCGTACCGGGGAAGCAGAGGGCCGCATGTCGGAAAAAGAGGACAGGCTGAAGACTGTAAATCACCAAATGACCGGAGCATTGGCACGCCTCAAGGCACTGGAAGAATGAGTGGAAGAGAGTGAGGGCAGAGCAAGACGGAACAACATCTGGATCCTTGGATTGCCTGAAAACTCTGAAGGCACGAGCATGGAGCTATTCCTAGAGCAATGGCTTGCGGATCTATTCACTCCCAAGACCCTATCAAAATTCTTCTCAGTTGAACGTGCTCACCAACGGGCAGACAAATACCCAGAGCTCCCCCGCGTACGGTAATAGCAAATCTCCTGAACTATAGGGATCGGGACGCCATACTGCAGATGGCCAGAACTAAGGGCTCAATAACATTTAATGGCCCCAGAATCGCCTTTTTCCCAGACTTCACCAGGGAGGTTCAGAAAGCGAGGCAGTCCTTCGACCCACTCAAGAAACGCCTTCAAGCTCTTCACATAAAATACGGACTTCTGTTCCCAGCACAACTGAAAATGTACCACAACCGTACGACATTGCATTTCACGGATCCCAGAGAAGCGTGGAGCTGGATGGAAAGAAACCTAGAGGGTGACTGGAGGCCGAATCGGAGGCAAGACATTGACAGGAGTCGCCCACAACCAGAGAGAGCACCACCTGAGCTCCCACAACAGGAGATGGAAGCACTGCCAAATGAGGCAATGACTTCTGAAAGCAATCTCATCCTTTTTTTGAAGGGGATAACAAATATTACAGCTAATATAGTGTTGTAATATTTGGTATCCCCTTGATTTTGAGAGGTAACATTTAACAAAGCACTGCTTGAACTATCCTTTGAATTGGGGAGGGGAGTACATCATAAGCCTACACTGTGACAGCTTCTGGAAGCCATCTCATCCTTTTTATGAAGGGGATACCAAATATTACAGCTAATAAAGTGTTGTAATATTTGGTATCCCCTTGATTTTGAGGGGTAACATTTAACAACACACTGTTAGAACTATCCCTTGCATTGGGGAGGGGAGCACATCATAAGCCTTCACTGTGACAGCTTCTGGAAGCCATCCCATTCTTTTTTTGAAGGGGATACCAAATATAATGGCTAATACAGGGTTGTAATATTTGGTATCCCCTTGATGTTGAGGGGCAACATATAACAAAGCACTGCATGAACTATCCCTTGCATTCGGGAGGGGAGCTCATCATAAGCCTACACTGTGACAGCTTCTGGAAGCCATCTCATCCTTTTTTTGAAGGGGATACCAAATATAATGGCTAATATAGGGTTGTAATATTTGGTATCCCCTTGATGTTGAGGGGTAACATTTCACAAAGCACTGCTTCAACTATCCCTTGCATTCGGGAGGGGAGTACATCATAAGCCTACACTGCGACAGCTTCTGGAAGCCATCTCATCCTTTTTTTGAAGGGGATACCAAATATTACAGCTAATATAGTGCTGTAATATTTGGTATCCCGTTGGTGTTGAGGGGTAACATTTAACAACGCACTTCTTGAACTATCTCTTGCATTGGGGAGAGGAGTACATCAGAAGCCTACATTGTGACAGCTTTTGGAAGCCATCGCATCCTTTTTTTGAAGGGGATACCAAATATTACAGCTAATATAGTGTTGTAATATTTGGTATCCCCTTGATTTTGAGGGGTAACATTTAACAAAGCACTGCTTGAACTATCCCTTGCATTGGGGAGGGGAGTACATCATAAGCCTACACTGTGACAGCTTCTGGAAGCCATCTCATCCTTTTTTGAAGGGGATACCAAATATTACAGCTAATATAGTGTTGTAATATTTGGTATCCCCTTGATTTTGAGGGGTAACATTTAGCAAAGCACTGCTTAAACTATCCCTTGCATTGGGGAGGGGAGTACATCATAAGCCTACACTGTGACAGCTTCTGGAAGCCATCTCATCCTTTTTATGAAGGGGATACCAAATATTACAGCTAAAATAGTGTTGTAATATTTGGTATCCCCTTGATTTTGAGGGGTAACATTTAACAACACACTGTTTGAACTATCCCTTGCATTGGGGAGGGGAGCACATCATAAGCCTTCACTGTGACAGCTTCTGGAAGCCATCCCATTCTTTTTTTGAAGGGGATACCAAATATAATGGCTAATATAGGGTTGTAATATTTGGTATCCCCTTGATGTTGAGGGGCAACATATAACAAAGCACTGCTTGAACTATCCCTTGCGTTGGGGAGGGGCAGTACATCATAAGCCTACACTTGGGACAGCTTCTGGAAGCCATCTCATCCTTTTTTTGAAGGGGATACCAAATATTACAGCTAATATAGTGTTGTAATATTTGGTATCCCCTTGATTTTGAGGGGTAACATTTAACAAAGCACTGCTTGAACTATCCCTTGCATTGGGGAGGGGAGTACATCATAAGCCTACACTATGACAGCTTCTGGAAGCCATCCCATCCTTTTCTTGAAGGGGATACCAAATATAATGGCTAATATAGGGTTGTAATATTTGGTATCCCCTTGATGTTGAGGGGTAACATTTCACAAAGCACTGCTTCAACTATCCCTTGCATTCGGGAGGGGAGTACATCATAAGCCTACACTGCGACAGCTTCTGGAAGCCATCTCATCCTTTTTATGAATGGGATACCAAATATTACAGCTAATATAGTGTTGTAATATTTGGTATCCCCTTGATTTTGAGGGGTAAAATTTAACAACGCACTGTTTGAACTATCCCTTGCATTGGGGAGGGAAGTACATCATAAGCCTACACTATGACAGCTTCTGGAAGCCATCCCATCCTTTTCTTGAAGGGGATACCAAATATAATAGCTAATATAGGGTTGTAATATTTGGTATCCCCTTGATGTTGAGGGGTAACATTTCACAAAGCACTGCTTCAACTATCCCTTGCATTCAGGAGGGGAGTACATCATAAGCCTACACTGCGACAGCTTCTGGAAGCCATCTCATCCTTTTTTTGAAGGGGATACCAAATATTACAGCTAATATAGTGTTGTAATGTTTGGTATCCCCTTGATTTTGAGGGGTAACATTTAACAAAGCACTGCTTAAACTATCCTTTGCATTGGGGAGGGCAGTACATCATAAGCCTACACTGCAACAGCTTCTGGAAGCCATCTCATCCTTTTTTGAAGGGGATACCAAATATTACAGCTAATATAGTGTTGTAATATTAGGTATCCCCTTGATTTTGAGGAGTAACATTTAACAACGCACTGCTTGACCTATCCTTTGCATTGGGGAGGGGATTACATCATAAGCCTACACTTGGACAGCTTCTGGAAGCCATCTCATCCTTTTTTTGAAGGGGATGCCAAATATTACAGCTAATATAGTGTTGTAATATTAGGTATCCCCTTGATTTTGAGGAGTAACATTTAACAAAGCACTGTTTGAACTATCCCTTGCATTGGGGAGGGGAGCTCATCATAAGCCTTCAATGTGACACCTTCTGGAAGCCATCCCATCCTTTTCTTGAAGGGGATACCAAATATAATGTCTAATATAGGGTTGTAATATTTGGTATCCCCTTGATGTTGAGGGGTAACATTTCACAAAGCACTGCTTCAACTATCCCTTGCATTCGGGAGGGGAGTACATCATAAGCCTACACTGCGACAGCTTCTGGAAGCCATCTCATCCTTTTTTTGAAGGGGATACCAAATATTACAGCTAATATAGTGTTGTAATGTTTGGTATCCCCTTGATTTTGAGGGGTAACATTTAACAAAGCACTGCTTAAACTATCCCTTGCATTGGGGAGGGCAGTACATCATAAGCCTACACTGCAACAGCTTCTGGAAGCCATCTCATCCTTTTTTGAAGGGGATACCAAATATTACAGCTAATATAGTGTTGTAATATTTGGTATCCCCTTGATTTTGAGGAGTAACATTTAACAACGCACTGCTTGACCTATCCTTTGCATTTGGGAGGGGATTACATCATAAGCCTACACTTGGACAGCTTCTGGAAGCCATCTCATCCTTTTTTTGAAGGGGATGCCAAATATTACAGCTAATATAGTGTTGTAATATTAGGTATCCCCTTGATTTTGAGGAGTAACATTTAACAAAGCACTGCTTGAACTATCCCTTGCATTGGGGAGGGGAGTACATCATAAGCCTACACCGTGACAGCTTCTGGAAGCCATCTCATCCTTTTTTTGAAGGGGATACGAAATATTACAGCTAATATAGTGTTGTGATATTTGTTATCCCCTTGATTTTGAGGGGTAACATTTAACAACGGGCTGTTTGAACTATCCCTTGCATTGGGGAGGGGAGCACATCATAAGCCTTCAATGTGACAGCTTCTGGAAGCCATCTCATCCTTTTTTGAAGCGGATACCAAATATTACAGCTAATATAGTGTTGTAATATTTGGTATCCCCTTGATGTTGAGGGGTAACATTTAACAATGCACTGCTTGAACTATCTCTTGCATTGGGGAGGGGAGTACATCATAAACCTTCACTGTGACAGCTTCTGGAAGCCATCCCATTCTTTTTTGAAGGGGATACCAAATGTAATGGCTAATATAGGGTTGTAATATTTGGTATCCCCTTGATGTTGAGGGGCAACATTTAACAAAGCACTGCTTAAACTATCCCTTGCATTGAGGAGGGCAGTACATCATAAGCCTACACTACAACTGCTTCTGGAAGCCATCATATCCTTTTTTGAAGGGGATACCAAATATTACAGCTAATATAGTGCTGTAATATTTGGTATTCCCTTGATTTTGAGGGGTACATTTAACAAAGCACTGCTTGAACTATCCCTTGCATTGGGAGGGGAGTACATCATAAGCCTACACTGTGACAGCTTCTGGAAGCCATCCCATTCTTTTTTGAAGGGGATACCAAATATAATGGCTAATATAGGGTTGTAATATTTGGTATCCCCTTGATGTTGAGGGGCAACATGTAACAAAGCACTGCTTAAACTATCCCTTGCATTGGGGAGGGCAGTACATCATAAGCCTACACTTGGACAGCTTCTGGAAGCCATCTGATCCTTTTTTTGAAGGGGATACCAAATATTACAGCTAATATAGTGTTGTAATATTTGGTATTCCCTTGATTTGGAGGGGTAACATTTAACAAAGCACTGCTTGAACTATCCCTTGCATTGGGGAGGGGCGTACATCATACGTCTACACTGTGATAGCTTCTGGAAGCCATCTCATCCTTTTTATGAAGGAGATACCAAATATTACAGCTAATATAGTGTTGTAATATTTGGTACCCCCTTGATTTTGAGGGGTAACATTTAACAACGCACTGTTTGAACTATCCCTTGCATTGGGGAGGGGAGCACATCATAAGCCTTCAATGTGACAGCTTCTGGAAGACATCCCATCCTTTTTTTGAAGGGGATACCAAATATAATGGCTAATATAGGGTTGTAATATTTGGTATCCCCTTGATGTTGAGGGGTAACATTTAACAACGCACTGCTTGAACTATCCCTTGCATTGGGGAGGGGAGTACACCATAAGCCTACGCTATGACAGCTTCTGGAAGCTATCCCATCCTTTTTCTGAAGGGGATACCAAATATTACAGCTAATATAGGGTTGTAATATTTGGTATCCCCTTGATTTTGAGGGGTAATATTTAACAACGCACTGCTTGAACTATCCCTTGCATTGGGGAGGGAAGTACACCATAAGCCTACACTATGACAGCTTCTGGAAGCTATCCCATCCTTTTTCTGAAGGGGATACCAAATATTACAGCTAATATAGGGTTGTAATATTTGGTATCCCCTTGATGTTGAGGGGTAACATTTAACAATGCACTGCTTGAAATATCCCTTGCATTGGGGAGGGACGTACACCATAAGCCTACACTATGACAGCTTCTGGAATCTATCCCATCCTTTTTCTGAAGGGGATACCAAATATTACAGCTAATAAAGGGTTGTAATATTTGGTATCCCCTTGATTTTGAGGAGTAACATTTAACAACTCACTGCTTGAACTATCCCTTGCATTGGGGAGGGGAGTACATCATAAGCCTTCACTGTGTCAGCTTCTGGAAGCCATCCCATCCTTTTTTTGAAGGGGATACCAAATATTACAGCTGATATAGGGTTGTAATATTTGGTATCCCCTTGATGTTGAGGGGTAACATTTAACAAAGCGCTGCTTGAACTATCCCTTGCATTGCAGGGGAGAGTACATTGTTTGTCTACACCATGCCTCCTTCTGGAAGCTATCCCACCTGTTTTTTGAAGGGGATACCAAATATTACAGCTAATATAGGGTTGTAATATTTGGTATCCCCTTGATTCTGAGAGGTAACATTTAACAACGCACTGCTTGAACTATCCCTTACATTGGGGAGGGAAGTACACCGTAAGCCTAAACTATGACAGCTTCTGGAAGCCATCTCATCCTTTTTTTGAAGGGGATACCAAATATTACAGCTAATATAGGGTTGTAATATTTGGTATCCTCTTGATTTTGAGGGGTAACATTTAACAACGCACTGCTTGAACTATCCCTTGCATTGGGGAGGGAAGTACACCATAAGCCTACACTATGACAGCTTCTGGAAGCTATCCCATCCTTTTTCTGAAGGGGATACCAAATATTACAGCTAATATAGGGCTGCAATATTTGGTATCCCCTTGATTTTGAGGGGTAACATTTAACAATGCACTGCTTGAACTATCCCATGCATTGGGGAGGGAAGTACACCATAAGCCTACACTATGACAGCTTCTGGAAGCTATCCCATCCTTTTTCTGAAGGGGATACCAAATATTACAGCTAATATAGGGTTGTAATATTTGGTATCCCCTTGATTTTGCAGGGTAACATTTAACAACGCACTGCTTGAACTATCCCTTGCATTGGGGAGGGAAGTACACCATAAGCCTACTCTATGACAGCTTCCGGAAGCTATCCCATTCTTTTTCTGAAGGGGATACCAAATATTACAGCTAATATAGGGTTGCAATATTTGGCATCCCCTTGATTTTGAGGGGTAACATTTAACAGCGCACTGCTTGAACTATCCCTTGCATTGGGGAGGGAAGTACATCGTAAGCCTACACTATGACAGCTTCTGGAAGCTATCCCATCCTTTTTCCGAAGGGTAAACCAAATATTACAGCTAATATAGGGTTGTAATATTTGGTATCCCCTTGATTTTGAGAGGTAACATTTAACAATGCACTGCTTGAAATATCCCTTGCATTGGGGAGGGAAGTACACCATAAGCCTACACTATGACAGCTTCTGGAAGCTATCCCATCCTTTTTCTGAAGGGGATACCAAATATTACAGCTAATATAGGGTTGTAATATTTGGTATCCCCTTGATTTTGAAGGGTAACATTTAACAACGCACTGCTTGAACTATCCCTTGCATTGGGGAGGGGAGTACATCATAAGCCTTCACTGTGTCAGCTTCTGGAAGCCATCCCATCCTTTTTTTGAAGGGGATACCAAATATTACAGCTAATATAGGGTTGTAATATTTGGTATCCCCTTGATGTTGAAGGGTAACATTTAACAACGCACTGCTTGAACTATCCCTTGCATTGGGGAGGGGAGTACATCATAAGCCTACACTGTGACAGCTTCTGGAAGCCATCTCATCCTTTTTTTGAAGGGGATACCAAATATTACACTAATGTAGGGTTGTAATATTTGGTATCCCCTTGATTTTGAGGGGTAACATTTAACAACGCACTGCTTGAACTATCCCTTGCATTGGGGAGGGAAGTACACCATAAGCCTACACTATGACAGCTTCTGGAAGCTATCCCATCCTTTTTTTGAAGGGGATACCAAATATTACAGCTGATATAGGGTTGTAATATTTGGTATCCCCTTAATTTTGAGGGTTAACATTTAACAAAATACTGACTGAACTATCCCTTGAATTGGGTAGTGGAGTACACAAATTCTTTCTGTGCACTGTGACTCTGGGCCAGCCCAAGGGGTGCTCGGGGCACCGACACACAATTAATGTGACAGGGATTACCCTGATCGCCGTGGTCACACGACAAGACCGCAGCTGCCTTGGGCTCCCGGACAAGCAGCTGCTCTGCGATCACACAGCGGGCCAGTGGCCGGGAGACACCCAGGTTACACATGCTTGTCTGGGGGCACCCAGACTGCACCCAGACTAGCAGGGCCGCAGGCCTGTGATCACACAGGGTAGGCTTGCCGGCCCAACACAATGAGACACAGAGACAGAGTGCCATTACATTTAGTCTACCGCCGTGGTATTACACGTGCGTGCGCAGGCTCCTTCTTTTCACAGTCAGGTATGAGGCTGTCATGACACATCCTTAGAGGGACAATACATGTTCTTAAAAGGGAAACAGCACAAATACTCCCACTATGCTATGAGATGTGTAATATATATATATATTGTCAGTCTGGTTTATTGTGTGATTTATCTGCATTTCATGTCAACCCTGTAAAAGGAAATATTATTTTTATGTGTTTTACGTGCCTGCCATGATGACTGCACCGCTACGCCACACCCTCTACAGTGAACCCATCTATCGGGTCAATTTCCCTAAGGAGGTAGTATTCTGGAGTATTTTTTCAATTTTCAGCCATAGTTTGTGTAGTCATTTCCATCACTGTTGGCAGCTGTGATGTATTAAGATACTAATTATATAACCCACTAAGTGTTGGCAGCTATGATTTTTTAAGCTACAAATAACCATATGACCAACTAAGTTTCATTCAACTCAAAGCAGTTTGGCTGACTCATCAAGTAACAGTGGCGTACCGAGCCGCGGGAGTGGGGGGGCCAAGCTGCCACCCCACAGGCTCTTTTTAGAGCCTGACCGGGACTTTCGTCAGTGGGCCACCCGTCCCGTTCGGCACCTCAATGAGGGTACCCAATGAGAAAGATGTCCCGCTGGCAGGACAATGTGTGCTGAGTAATTCCTGCTCAGCACAGTAATTGTCCTGGCACAGGACACCTTACCCTTTCCGAAACCTCTGGCAGGACAATGTCGCAAGGAGCTCAGGGCAGCAGCAGAGGGGCTCTCAAGTTGCTCTGTGTCAACAGAGCATTTCAAAGTGAGCCATTAGGCACTGATGGGAGGGAGGGGGGACTATTAGCAGGGACTTTTGTCCCTTTAGAAATGTACACGGAAGGAAGTGATCAGGTGTGAGAAGTTTGCATAATGCTGCATGCTTTATGAAATAATGACTGTAAAGATGTGCTCAGTTGCTTAAATTGTCCACATCCCGGTTTCACTATTTTAACCAGTGTGTGATCCTGGGCAGATCATTTAATTAGACTGTCTTATCTGCAGCTCTGTAAGTGATTCACTTCAAAGCTTATGTGTTAATATATGATGCTATTTTTTTTTTTTAAAAAAGCCTTACTTGCTCCATATATAACAGTGCATTTTAGGTATTTTGCCTCACAAAATTATTTGCCTCTTGGCTTACTTATGACAACTTATTCTAAAGTCACTTCCATGGTGCCTCCAAGTATCAAAGACTGATGATGCTCCTTGCAATGTGCTTTCTGTGAAGTAATCTCTGTTGGTGCAATCCATAAGCAAATCAGGAGATGTGCATGTATTTTGCCCCAGAGCGCCTGGATAGAGGTCTAAAAGATGAGTTCCCTGCATCTGTAATGATTCTGACGTTTTGACGTTTTTATTGTGTTAAAATGCGATATGATGAGACAACCTGGAATTGCGTGCACTCCATTTGAGAGGGGAAAGTAGCGAGTTTTGAGAGGGGAACGTAGCAGGTTTCACCGTGGCTGTATGGAACTCGGGCGTTATGCCGGTGTTATGCAACATTTGGTATCCCATACCGAGGCTCAAAACTTACCGAGGCTCGGAATTCTCCTACTTTGGTCTGTGATCTACGAAGACAGCCGAAGACAGGGGATACCGGATCGGTATGGGATACCAAATATTACAGAACAGGGGCACCACGCTCAGTTTGCTTATCATAGCACTGAAAATCATTCATTCAATGCTATAGTAAGCAAACGGAAGGCTACAACAACCGAGTGTACCTTTTTGACAGTTGGGCGGGGCGTGTGAGGGGAGCCCTGTGCAAATGGGCGGAGTCATGTGTGGCTGTGGGCAGGGCATAAATCTCAGGAATTTTGATTTTCAAATGTAGGCAGGTATGCTTTACACCAAACAAGCCCTGTGGCTCAGTACCGACGTCACAACATCGCGAATATAAAACCTGAAACTCCATACAGGAAACTTTAGTGAAAAACATGGACTTAATTCAAATGCGTTTTATTGTATTAAATTCCTGTCTTCTCATGCCCTTTCTGCGCATGCTCTGAGGATCAGTATCTCAGCAGTGGGCATGCTGTGTCGAGCATCGCTCTTTTTGTGTATGCTATGGTCGATCCGTGTAATGCTCTTTCTAGTATCTCCCTTCTACGCACACCTTTAGAATCGCTATCTGGGCACGTCTCTTCACCAGCTCTGCAGCCCTTCTTCGTTGCAAAAGAGACAGCCCGGGTACCCCCCGCCACACACTGTAAAGCTCCGCGATGGATGTGCTCTTCTGCGCATGCTTCCGTGCCCGCTATGTCATCAATGCGCATGCTTCTTTTTGCATCGCCTCTCTACGCATGCTCTCAGAAGCCGTATTTCGGCACTGAGCATGCGAGTAAGGTATTGATTCTTGTGCGCACCCTCTGCTGGTTCACCGCTTAGCATTGCGCATGCGTTTTTTGGTATCCCCTCTCTGCGCATGTCTTCAGAAGCGCATTGGAGTAGTGCTCATGCGAGTCAGGGATTGGTTCTTGTGCGCATCCTCCGCTGATCGCTATCTGAGCAGTGCGCATGCTTAGTTCGGCATCCCCTTTCTGCGCATGTCTAGTCGTGCGCGGCGGAAGAAGATATCTAGGGTGCCTTCTGTGGCTCGGGGCGCCTCGGGGCAGCTCTAGCGGTGTCGGTGCAGCACACGCGAGCAGGCAGTAATGATGGCGCACTGTACTGCTGGTGAGTGACCGGCGGCAACGCCACCCTTTAGTCGCGAGGAAGGAGTCCTTTCAGGATACATGGGGGCTTGGCTCTGCTGCTGGGGGGCGGGGGGTGAGATGCTCAGCTTTGGACATTCCCATTAGGTATTGTCTCCGTCACGTAAATGCCAGGAGTATTTAATGTAGATCATCGTTATTTGTAGCATCTCCTCTGCAGGAAAAGGTATGTGCCTGACTGAGGCGAGACGTGCCTGGCTGCATCATGGCTTCGCATGCTCTACTCCTATGATGTAGGGCAAGCACGAGCTATTTGTCGGGTGTTGGAATGTAGAATGTGGTTAGAAGGAAAACAGTATTTTGCGCTCATGCAGGATGAGCAGTCTCCCTCCTCCTTCCCTACATATGTATACTTGAATAAACATGTTGTCAATATAATATTGTCCTCCGTCCTACCTATTCCCCAAACTACAATTGGCAACAAGGATTTCCAGTACCGTATTCGTGCTACGTGAGGCCGCTCCGCTCAAGCCCGAGCGTTGCAGCGGCTCCATTTGCTGCCTGCTGTGCTGTGGAAGGTACGTTGGCTGCTGCGTACGTTGCCCCACTCGGGCCCAGATAGTACAGCTGCCCGGGCTGCCTGGGGGAAGAGTCTACCGCCTATCACTGCTCACCGTTGCGTACCGCCAGCATTGAACTAATTGGGAACGCGCATGCGCGTTGAGCTTCAAGTGGCTTGTAGTGTTTGTAATAGCTGCGCACTTCTGATATAGCAAATTCAGCTGTTTTCAAAGCCAACAAAGCATCGCAGCTGCTTACATCAAGTTTCCTCATGGTGACAGCCACATTCAACGATATACAGATTGTCAAGTTCTAATTACTGGTTTGTAATAGCTGCGCACTTCTACTAAGGCCAACTCAGTTGTTTTCAATATCAACAGAGCATTGCAGCTGCTTACAACATTCAACAATATACCTACTGTAAATTCCAATCACTGCCTTTTATCAACTGTAAGGATTGTTCCTGCCTCACAGAACCATTCTCTTTTTTGCCCATTATCCACTGGGTGAGGTATTAACCCTCATTAAATGACAAGGTTTATGAAGAAGTTTGGTATATAAAGGACTTCCACGTTAACTACCAAACAATCAATACGCTTCAATCCTGATCCTCTGCCCAGCTCATCGAACTGTTTCACTGACCACGCAGAGCATTTTAGCATGGCCTTCAGTAGTGTTCCCCCACCTGCATTTTTTATGCCTGACACTAGTGAGCCAAGCATTCTGTGGAAGAGATGGATTAAGTCTTTTGAGCACTATGCTGGTGTGGTGTGTGGTGCAAATTGCAGCGCAGAAAAGAGGAAGTCACTTCTACTGCATTGTTTGGGCTCAGCTGGTCAAGAGAAGTTTGAAACGCTACCTGATTTGTCATTAGAGGAAGGTGCAGGCATCAATTAATACAAACGTGCTGTCAAGATAATTAATAAACGTTTTGAAAAGAAAATAATTATCATTTTAGAAAGATACAAATTTGGGACGAGAACACAGGAGGAGGGAGAGAGTGTTGAAGAATGAATTACTGCTTTGAGGAAGTTAGCCATAACGTGCAATTTCAATGAACAGGTCGTAACAATAGCTCTGTCAGACGCAAAGGGCCAAGCAGGCAGTGTAAGTCATCACAACCTGACAAAGGAAAATACAGATATAATCAAAGAGATTCTGCCAATGACCGAACCAGGAAAGTGAGTCCTAACAAGCAATCCACGAAATCCAGAAGGAGACATCAAGGGCGATGTTACAGATTTGATAGTGTCAACTACTGGGCTGATGACCCAGAGTGCCCAGCTTTGAAGATCATATGCGGCAAGTGCAAAGTTAAGGGACATTACTCAAGGTGCTGCAGGTTCCGGAATAATTCCACAAATTGGATAGGAGGTAATTCGGACAGCAGTCATAGTTGTGGAGAAGAAGGTGACAAATGCGTGTTTGTCATATCTGGAGCTGACGATGAAGAAGTCCTGGACAGTCCCAAAGCCATGGTTACTGTTGATGGTGTAGATGTATATATGATTATTGACACTGGTGCAAAGTACACGTTACTGCCACAACATCTATGGAACAGGGAAAAGCACGAATATCTACATGAAACTGATATCAACCCCAGAGCTTATGGTGGAGTCAAGATTGACACCATAGGTTGGTTTTGGGGAAAATTTAAGGATAGGAGAGCCAAAGGCAAAATCTATATTACTAGTGTGGGCAAGACACCTCGTCTGAGTTGGACTCATCAGAGCAAATTGCAAATAAAGTTTGATTCCACCGTTGAAGAGTCTGTTTTTGCCATCAGCAATGATGGGAGTAAGTTGGTTAATGATCGTGCTACAACTAAAGAAGATACCACAGGGTTCATGCAAGATGTTTTTCGTGATGGTGTGGGATGTCTTCAGGGTTATGTACATAAAATAAAGTTGAGATCCGATCATATTCCTGTTGCTCAGAAACTGAGGAGTGTTCCTTTGTCTATGCGTGACGAAGTCAGAAAGGAGGTAAGGTTGATGGAGGAGCGAGGAATCATTGAAAGTATCGATGCCAGTGAATGGGTTTCGCCACTTGTAGTGATCAGAAAAAAATCTGGGAAACTCAGAATCTGTGTAGATATGCGTGAGTTGAACAAATGCGTGGTGCCTGATCTTCGTCTCCCGAACATACAAGAAATAATATCCATAATTGGGCCGTCAAAGCTCTTTTAGACCTTGGATTTGACATCCGCATATCACCAAATTAAATTACACAAAAGTTACAAGCACCTCACTGCATTTATTACACCGGATGGTCTGTACCAGTTCAAGAGGATGCCGTTTGGATTGGTGTCCGCAGCATCTGTTTTCCAGAAGGTGATGCATAACATGTTCGAGGGTGTAGCCGGTGTGATCTGCTTTCAGGACGACATCCTAGTTCATGCTAATAACCAAAAGTTGCATGATGAAAGATTACGATATGTGTGTGAGAAGATATACAGAGCAGGCATGACTCTAAGTAAGGATAAGTGCAGAATCAATTGTTTTCCGAAATAGATTATTTGGGACACAAGATATCTGCTGAGGGAATCTCTCCCAAGCCACAGTTAGTTGATACCATCAATAAGATGCCAATACCCTGCAACAAGGAAGAAGTCCGCACGTTTATTGGGATGGCGAAATATTATTCCAAGTTTGTTAAGGATTTTGCGATTCACACTGTTCCTCTACGGGAATTACTCAAAAGGAAGAGTTTTGAGTGGAATAATGATTGTGAACAAGAGTTCAGTTTTATCAAGAGTGCCATTGGGTCAGCCCCAGCCTTGAAGAATTTCTGCAGTGGGAGGAAAACTATCATCACAACTGATGCCAGCAATATTGGTTTGGGGGCTGTTGACCCGCAAGAGGACAAAAAGCGTGAAGTTTTAATTGCATGTGCATCCAGATTACTGAAAGGAACTGAGTTGTCTTATGCTGCAATTGAAAAGGAAGCTTTGGCGATCAAATGGGCAACAGAGAAGTTCAGGAGTTTTATATGGGGCAATGAAGTGGAATTCCGTACAGACCATAAACCTTTGACACATGTTTTTATGTTGAAATGTCTGGACAAAGTGTCTAATGGGATCAGAAGATGGGTGATGTTGCTTCAGGAGTTCAATTACACGGTGTTGTATGTGCCCGGAGCCAAGAATGTTGCGGCTGACTGTTTGTCCCGTTTAACCAATGTGTCGGAGGTCAATGAAGGAGAAGAGGACATGGAAGTTGTTCTGAGTATAGAAGCAGCATCAATTTCAAAGGCTGAATGGGTCAATGCGGAACAGGAAGATGAATCTTTCAAAAGTTTGATGGAACTACTCAATGGTCAAGGCTCTTACAACAAGTCAAGATTTGAAGAAGCGAAGTTGATGGCATTCTGGTCTGTTGCAGACAAGCTGCATATACATGATAAGGTCATTATGAGAGGAGATAAGAGAATCCCTCCAACAGGGTTACGCCGGAAGATCATTGAGCTTGGACATGAAGGCCATCAAGGCATTGTAAAAACCAAACAAAGAATAAGAAATGACTTCTGGTGGCCTGGATGCGACCTGCAGATAGAACGCTATATCAGGGACTGTATCCTTTGTTGTAATAGCGAGAAGAGCTGTGTGGGTGTAAAGTAGGGATGTAACGGTATTACGGTATACCGTTAAAGATACCGTGGACCACTTAATTGAATAATAACCGTCACATTGTTTATACCGGTATACCGTTCATACCGTTAAGTGTGCTTTTCAATCTGATTTGGAAAGGCTGCAGTAAGCAAGTGCTGCACAGTCTTGGTCTTGCACTGTTGGATGTGCCGTCTGCCAAGTAGTTTCAGTTGGAGCAGTTTTTAATGCCATTCCATAAACCACACGTGCCTGTCACAAAATCAATATGTTAGCAATAGGAAGAATAAATACAGTGCCAAGAAGGAAAAGGGTTTACCTTGGGTTGGCGGCTTTGGGGTTTATATATTTATAATGGATGTTTTCTAAACATGTGACAATTGGGGATTTCCCTGGTTCTATCATTGAATTTACATATAATAAGTCACACTGCGAAATTTACTCATCTCTGTGGGTATTCCCTGCTGCCATACCAAAGGGTAACATGTCCGTGATTACTGAACACCTTTTGGCCCGCAAGTAAACTAAAGGCTGCAACGTAAAGTGTGTGTGTGTGTGTGTGTGTGTGTGTGTGTGTGTGTGTGTGTGTGTGTACAAGCATATACTACCATCAGACTCCATTGATCTGTGGCATGCAGGTTATCTAGATGGCAACATGTTCATCTTCACCAGTGGCCAGTGGGGGAGCTAACAGCCTAAATGACCACCTAAGAAAAACTATTCAGTTTGCTTTGCCAGTCGCAGCAGGGCTCACCCCCCTCCTCCTCTCCACACGTGTGTTTGTGTTTGGTGGAAGCAAGGGGTGGCATTTCAGTGGAAAGTATGTTGAAAAGCCCAATTCTGGCCCTGGGTGCCTGGTTTTGTTTGTGATGATAAATCTGACAATTTATGACCTTTTAGAAAATATTTGTTAAGATTAGTTAACTTCACCTGCTGTATTGCGATAACCATGATATACCGTCATTTGGCAAGAAGGTTATTGTACCGTCATAAAACTAATACCGTGACACCCCTAGTGTAAAGCAATCAATGGTGTTGACTAAGATTCCGAGTAAGATATGGAAAGATGTGGGCATGGCTGTCCTGGGTCCTGTGAGTAGTAAAGGAGTGCAGAATTTCTGTCTGGTGGTTATTGACCTTCTCACCAGGTGGGTGGAAATTCTGATTCACCTAGCATAACTGGGAAAACTGTGACTAATTTTCTGTGCAGTGTGTGAGAGGGAAGGATACCCAGGGAGCATTCTTTCTGATAATGGTACACAGTTTAGATCCAAGGAGATAGCATATTTTTGTAGTAGATACTCCATTGAGCATAGAAGGAGTTCTATTTACCACCCCCAGACCAATGGGATGGTTGAACGTTTTAACCAAGTATTGAAAGATACCATTAGAATGGCCTGGTCCAATGGTAAGAACTGGGAAGAAGCAGTCAAAGAAAGGGTGATTGCCCATCACTTCACGCCACATTCTAGCACGGTCTTTCTCCTTGTGAACTCGGTAGAGGGAGGAAAGCCAACACAAAATTAGCTCCGTTGTGGTTAGATAACAAGGGCACTGGGGTAGAGAAGGATTTCGCCACAGTATATGAAAAGATCAGAGGAGTGCAAAGGAAGAATAAAACCAATTCCGATAACAGAGGTAATGACGAGTATGATATGGCGTGTGTGGTAGGTAAGTTTGTTAGGATTCATCGCCCTCCTGCACTCAGGGTGGGACCGTGCAAATGGTCCAGTCCAATCAAGGACATAGAAGCATTTCGACATGCTGTTAGAACAGAAGATGGTAGGATATGGAATGTGGAGAGGATTTGGATATGTGAGGATAGCAAGGGTGACTGTGGTGGTGGTGAGAAAGTGAGTTTGGCAGTGAGACACAAAGGTAATGGTGGTCTGGATGGTGGGGGAGGAAGGAAAATGAAGAGTGTGGATAAGAAACCTTATCAGGAAATGTTTCCTTGTCAACTACTGCTAGAGATACTGGTCGCAAGTCAAGAGGTGGAAGGTCATGTTATTTACCAGAAAGGATGGAGGACTATGTATGATGTTGCTCACAAGAAAAGATGGACTTTTTGAGACTGTTATCGTATTTGTTTTTAAGTTTATTTTATTTATTTTTTTTACATATTTTTTTATTCTACTGTTTTGTTGTCAGTTCTTGTTGGCTGCAAAGGAGGGGAGATGTGTAGCATCTCATCTGCAGGAAAAGATATGTGCCTGACTGAGGAGAGACGTGCCTGGCTGCATCATGGCTTCGCATGCTCTACTCTTATGATGTAGGGCAAGCACAAGCTATTTGTCGGGTGATGGAATGTAGAATGCGGTTCGAAGGAAAACAGTATTTTCTGCTCATGCAGGATGAGCGGTCTCCCTCCTCCTTCCCTACATATGTATACTTGATTAAACACTTTGTTAATATATATATATATATATATATATATATAGCTCAGCGTCCTCTGTCCTGCCTATTCCCCACACAACATTATTGTGCATGAATTAAACATGTGATAATGTTTTACTGGCGCGTCCTCGTATGATCCCAGACTGCAGAAGGTAAATAGCCGCTGTGATATGTGTCTGCCTCTCTGCACACGCCGTTCTTGGTGTCTGAGGTGGCTTGTCTCCTGGCCTGCACACTCCTGCCCTCCCTGTCTCCTCTTCCCTTTCTGTACAGTAACTCCGCCTTGCCCTCCTCCCCCCCCACCCCCCCCTCCATCGAGACCTGTGAGCGGACTAGGAATCAAAAGTGGCCCTGGAAATTGTTTTCAAAGTGGTCCCATGTAGCACTGAGCAAAGAAGTGTAACCAGCAATCCCAACCCTCAATAGAGAGTATGGATGCGGGTGAAAGGGGGAATTGTAAAGCATGTTTATCCATAAACGCTGATCAAAAAGTGTAGTATCTCATTGTTATGATTTAGTACTTTCATTAATGCAGGTGTTTAGATAGTTATGGAACATGGAATGTTGTAGGAAGAGGGATGCTACAATGGAGAGGAGGAAGAATGATGCACTGTAAATGGCAGTTATGTTCTGAGCTTAGAAATGACCGGTGGGCAAATTCCAAAACTTAAATAAACCTTATTAATCCTCAAATTGTGTGAGATAATGTTTCAAACATGTTCATTTTATTTTAGTGGCCCCGTGCAGGCACATTTGTCTTTCCACTCAATCCAAGAATCTACGTTCCCCCACTACCCTGCGCCCCTGTCACATGCCATAGCTTGATATGCTGGCCATAAGAATCTGTCTCCCCCTGGCCCCGTACCCCGTCACAAATCGTAGCTTGCTAATTTATTATGCTGGACCCAAGTATCTCCGATCCCACCCCCGCGTCCGTCACAGTCCATGCTTGATATCAGATCAAAACCATCTCCAAGGAAGTCCCTGCACCACCTTCATCAAGTGCAACATCAGCATTCCGCAATGAGGATAATTGTGTTCTGACATAGACCCAAGTCCTGCTCTAATAATATCAGGCATACGGCTAGTGTATGGGCTGTAGATGTAGAACACAGAGCAGGTACATCTACCACAGCATGTGCACTGGACCTGGTCTAATAATAGCAGGTGTACATGCTATAGTATAGATGTAGGACACGGAGTAGAAACATCTACCCCTACATAGGCACAAGGCCCGATCTAATGATGGCAGGTGTATGCTGCAGTATAGATGTAGGGCACGGAGCACGTACATCTACCCCAGCATAGTCACAGGATCCGGTCTAATAATGGCAGGTGTTCAGGCTGTAGTATAGATGTACCTGCTCTGTGTCCTACATCTACCCCAGCATCGGCACTGGACCCGGTCCAATAATAGCAGGTATAAGGCAGGTGTACGGGTTGTAGTATAGATGTAGGACACAGAGGAGGTGCATCTACCCCAGCATAGAGAGAGAACTCAGATTAGCAGCTTCAGTGAATATATAAGTTCCCAAGCATGGATACAGGAGACAGAGTGGCATCAACATGGAAGATCCAAATGCCATAGTATAAGTAGAACATATGGCAGCAACATGGAAGATGCACACGCCTTTGCATAGGTAGAGGATATGGAAGATACACATGCAACTGCATACGTCAAGCATGTTTTGGCAACATGGAAGATGCACATATTATAGCTCAAATAGAACATATGGCAGCAACATGGAAGATACTCATACCATAGTAAATAGTGGCTATGGCAGCAGCATGGAAGATAACCATCCCATAGCAGAACAAAGAGAAGGAAGCAACATGGAAGATACACATGCCATAGCATAAATAGAGGATATGGATTAGCAGCTATCAGAAATGCACACTACTATATTTGTAGCAACACTATGGCAGTTTAACAATGAGTGATACTTTTTGACCTAGAGAACTAAATCATCCTTAGGGACTGAATGTTCTGGTCATCCTGAGCTGCTCTGCACAATCGGGTTGGTGTGGTGCTGTGCTGAGGGTAAAGGGCACTGGCAGGCTAGGGTGGGGGCAGGACACGCACCTTTCAGAAGGCAATGGGCAACCATGTCAAGAGAATCTGCATCATCAATAGAGGGAACAAGAAGGGTCGAAGTAGGAGGAGGCATGTGGGATTGTAACCAGAGAGAGTCTGTCAGGGTGGATTAAAGAAAGTGGGACGGGAATGTCAGCGGGGAACGGGGATGTGGTGGGAGTCGGGCAAAAGAGAGGCCTAAGACTGAAGGAGAGATAAATGAAGGATAGAAGGACCGATATACAGAGGGGCCACATTACAGAAACCATCAAAATGAATAGATCAGTGTCGGAAGATGCTGCATGAATTCTGCAGTGTGGCTTGACGTGGTTATAAGCGTGAGGAGGTTCTGTCAGAAACCTGAAGGTGTCTCTCTGACTAGTTCCCAGGGATATGTCATTCAGGTGGCCAGGACATGGCCATTGCTATTGGATCCAGTTCCTGGGGGCGGACCAGTGAGGGAAGATCACCTGGATGGGGAGTGGAAGTGGGGCACCGATGGGTGAGATGGAGTATCCCCCTTCTTATGACACCTTTTCCCCAACCTAACAAGTAGGACACACACTTTAAAACCCCCTTTTCCGACTCGAACACTTTCGCATATTATGAAGGACGACGGACTGACGCTCGATCCATTTACCTGACATGTCCCAACACTAGGGTCAGGCAATTGACCAGAACCGCACATGCCTGACAGCTCTTTCCCTTCCCCACAGGGATAAAAGGTGGAGCACAAGAGTGCAGTCTGAGCAAGGCAGAATCCACTCCGTGAGAGTTAACTCGAAACAGCAGTTCAAGAGGAGGAGAAAGACGGCGCATACCAAGAGGGTGACAAGGAGAGAAGCGACCCGTGAAACCTCTGCAAAAGTAATCGTAAGACCACAAACAATAGCCAGCGTGTTGTGCAGCAGATGTCAATGGTACACAAGACCCTCCTCTGCTGATAACCAAGCCGGGGAGAGACACTTGTCTCTGTGGTGCCGACCTTGACTCCAAAGAGAGAGAAAGCCACGCGGTTCATCACAGCCAGTGAGTCGATAAGAAACTGAACTGTTTTGAATGAAAAGTAGCAAGCGGCTAAATGAACTGTGAAAGCATAGAGAGCTATTGATGCTAGAAGGGGGGGAAACCAGCAATAGAGGATTCAGGCACCACGTGGCTGCTCCCTCAAGGAAACTCTGGGCGATTACCCAATTGTTAATACTACCAGTACCAGAAGACCTTGGGAAAGGCAAGGAAAAGGGTCAAAGTGGTCATACAGGGGTCTTGTAAAATCCTCTGTACAGTCGGAAGTCTTTTACTGATGGATGATTGTGAAGCTAAGGGAAATGAATCCTGCATCATAAGAGTTGAATGAAAAAGGCACGATTGACAAGATTGGCAAGAGTGAACCCGAAAGAGGGATGCCGATACAGAGGGGCGAGGTCTAAAAGTCCCCCTATACATTGTGCTGACAAGAGTGAACCCGACCGAGGGATGTCCACAGTGAACAGTTCAAGAGGATATTAAGATTCGTAAATATCACAGAATTGTTGAACCTTTGTTCTAATACTTTGAACCTGTCAGGTCCTCGAAAGCAGGAAAACCTAGTTATCGGAGGTACTGGTATCATTAAGGAACTTTCTAGGGATCTGCGGCCAGAAGAAGGTGATGGATGCAAGGGGTGAAAGGCATCGCCCAACGTGCAAACAGAAAATAACTTTTGTTTATTATTTTGAATACATCAGGCCCACAACAGCAAGAGACTTTTTGTAGAAAAGAGACTTAACAACCAAAGGCCTTGAATGCTGAGAGAGGAACTGTTGGCTCGTTCTGGCGAAAGCTTGAGCGTTTGCAGTGTTCCAGAATCGTACCTTATCCCATGCTTAAAACACGGGGAAGGGAGACTCCGACTGAGTCCAGAGATGAAGGTTATTTATTTTTTGTTGGGCACTCCGTGTTTTAGCACAGTCTCAAGCTCAAGGGTTTTGTGAGGATAACAGAAACTCATGTTTGATGTCGGTGGGTAGTAGAGACAGGTGGCATCACGTGGTAGAAATGACCCTTTCAGTACATTTTGGACTGTGCTGGCAGTATAGATTTCTCCCTGAGATGGATACTGGGATCTGTCTGTGATTTGCCGGTTTCTGTATTTTTAATTAATACTAGTTGTTGCTTTTAGGTCCCTGAGCTCTGAGCCCTACTTGCACTCCAACTCTGAGTTTTTTATATAACTATTTTATAACCACATTGCAACTTTTGTTATACTATCGTACAATATCGCACTTCGTCCTATTACGTTTTTAGGGGTTGTGGTGGGAGTTTATATACCTAGACGGCCCTCAGACCAAAAGCCAGGAAGGGGGCCCAGCAAAAACTGAACTGATAAAACCCCCACCTTTACTTACCAGTTTACGGTGCTCAAATAAGTTTACACAGTCAACTCTAAAATGTTCTTTGAGAAGTCGGAGATTGTCGGAGCAGAACAATATTTCGCAAGGAATTACATAAAACTTCCCAAGTACATTACTAGTACTTTAAAGGGCACATGTGTGGACTCTTTTCCAACTGAAGGCTTGTCGGGGGAAATGCAGGCAGAGGCCATTTTATTCCTGAGTAATTCTCTGACTAGTAGTAGTGATGGATGAGGAGATAGGGGAGCGTCAAATGAGGGTTTACGACTTCACTCAGATGATCTGCAAGGAGGAGAGCTTGCGTTCAATGTGTTTGATCCTGTTACTATTATTCCTTCAGATTGCTCAATTCTAGAGGCAATAGAGCGATCTATCGATCGATTATTGCAGAAAACTGGCAACCGTGATCGATCTCTGAATCCCTACTAACCGGCGATCCATCTGTGGGAGTCAGTGAACTTTACAGAGATGTGGGAAATACCCTTGTCCGTGCTGGTGGTGTAGCCCATGAGGGAATTCTCCTTTCTAAACAGGATTTTGCTGAAATCTCTGTAGTCAGCAAAATAATTACAGATAGCTGTGAACCGCAGGGGAATGTCGCGCCTTTAACTGCAGAGATGTTTGGTACTAAGAACAATACTACAAGGAGATACGTCAATAGGTCCATTGCGTATCATTCCCTCTACCCGCCCCACTTGCAGGGCAGGTGAGCAATGAATGTTTAGTGATATGTAGCTGTCACTGTTACACTCTGGGCCAGGAGATAGTAGCGACAGGGAATCTCGAGTAGAAGCAGCTATCTCTCTGCCTTTTACTGTTAATGTAGCCATATGGACACACAAGGAATTAATGAATCAAGACACTTGTCACCTTAAGTGTATAGAAATTATCGAGAGGCTATGAAAATGCCAGAAAAATGTTTGTTGGTATGATGGTCAGTGCAGGAAAGCTAGAATGGAGGACAGAGCATCCATACTTCGGTGGGATGTTGGTCAGAATCATCATTGGCGGAACAAGTCTGAATAGGTTTGAAGGTGGGTCTGAATGCAGCTGTGACGGTGATGAAGGAAGCTCCTACGGTGATGGGAGTGGTTACCTGCTGCTCTCAAAAGAGTATTATTGAAGCAGAAGTGAGTGCTGACGTTCGCATTAAGACCACTAAGGCAACTGCTTCCACCGACTTTGATACGGGTCAAGCTCCTGCAGATGTTATTTGTAATGGAGATGTAAAGACCAGCAGCAAGGGTCAACCTATTGGAACAACCCAACAGGTCCAACTCGGGACGAGGTTGGGGAAGGAACCCAGGCTCACAGCACTTGAAGAATTAAGTAAGGCTCCGTATAGTAACTGCTTGAAGGCTGGACAAGTACAAATCTTATATGTCCTTTAAAAGGACAGACGCATGGGAATAAGAAAGCCTATAAGCTTAGATTGGTAAATTATATCATCTGTAGTATTTTTACTACCTGTCGGTTCCTTTCGGATTGTATGTTGTGTGGGTATCGGGTGAAAAATAAAAAATGTATTTGTTCGCCTGGTATGCTACTGTGAATCATGGGGTTACCAAAATGCTGTGATTCGAAAATGCTGCGTTTGCTTTATGAAAATGCTGTGATTGCTTTATGAAAATGCGGTGATTGCTTTATGAAAATGCTGTGAGGTTGTTTTAAGAAAATGGCGTGATTCCTTACCTTACTGCTATGCTGACTAACTCAGGAGGACCCTACGCTCTGGACCAGGGTATTACCATAACAATGTATACTGAAGAACTGTCCAGAGGACTCTCTTCAGGTTTTGCGTCTCAAAAATATTTATTTCACTTGATACAAAATTTGAAAAATCATGTATAACTCACCACTCTAATTCACATTTAGATTGCAGGTAAAGGGACATTTAAAACATTGCAGATAACCAAACTAATTTCTACAATGAACAATGCAATCATTCATCAACATACATTCTCATACACACATACATATACAAAAGTGCATTCACTAAGATTTGTTATATGTAAAAAGACATTCAAATGGTGACATAAAGCACATTTCATAGTATTTTAACAATTTGAGAAAATGTTGTCAAATATTGGAATGGATCTTGATGATAATTTTTGCAATTTGCTTGATCACATCTCCAACAGTCTTCGGTTTCCAACTGGTTTTGACGTGTTGGAATTATTTAATCCACGTCTTCATCAGGGAATCCAAATTGTATACTAATTGTCCAACCACTGGTTCCATGGACAATGGGGACTGTGCCTGCAGTAGAATGTCTGCAAGAATAAATCTCACAAGTCGAGAGGAATCATGTCTCCCTCAAACTTAGTGGTGCTGTGACAGATATTTTCATAAATATGCAGCATGAGGTGGCAATGGAGGCCTGAAGTGACGCTCATCAGACAAATGTATGTTCCAATGTCATTGCACTGTAGCAAGATCATATATGACTCGCCAATCCATTCGAGAAACAAGCGTCCTACATCCAGGCGGTCTCGATACCGTCTCAGGGGATTTGTTACCTTGGCACGGGTTTGCCGCTGTGTGATTTATTATTTTAAATGTTTTACTATTTGTAATTCTTTTTTAACGTAAAACCAAGGTATTTCTCCTACCTAGCACTGGTTTCTCATTATCTCGCTCTCCGTTTCCGGTTGGACCACTATAAGAGCTGGCTGTTCACACTAAGCTGTTGGAAAGAAGGAAGTCTCTTTAGGATGGAGATGCGAGCCGCGGTCAATGGTAAACTCTGGCCACAATAGCAGACGAACCAGCAAAAAAACACTGAGTTTAATATAAATATACAGCGTCAACATGAACTTATTTTTTTTTTTTAAACATGTTTATTTTTGTTTACAATGATGTTTTGGAGGTTGTGGGGGTGTCCCCCGCTTTTTGTCAAAAAAAGGCTGATAACCAGTCAGTGTGGGTTTCTACAATTTAGATAACTTTTTTTTAAACAGGCTTTGAAGTAATCTGTTGAAAAGTACACTTCCTGCTTTGTGTTCATTGCGAGATGTCTCACGGGATTACTCAGAAAGGAAATCGCATCTTTACCAGCTCCCGACATCGAGCACGCTCATACCGGGCAAATAATGCTCTTTAAAATATGTAGTTTTCTATGATTTTTTTTAGTAAAGCTTTTCCATTTTCCTAGGGTTCTTATTACGAGTTTGATATCATTTGCAGTTCCGTGCCTCTTTGTTTTCGGTCGCAATGTTTGTGGCTTTTCTGCAATAACGTAGAACTAGTTCTGCAGGGGCTCTAACATTAGATTTGAGTTTTTAAACCCACATATTAGGACATGTATAATTAAGCGCAAGGAGGCCCTGGCAGTAAAAGTAAGTGTAGTGTTTAAGGATGCACATTTTAAAATCGGTCAGCTCCATGACACTTGGCAGGACCCTATTATGAGGGCCATATTTGATCCTTCAATTTCTGCTGGGACTGCTCATCAAAAGCCACAAGACCTGCAGCTGATTCTGGCCTGCCTAGTGATGTTTTGGAGGACACATTCAAGGTTACGCTAGCCCAACAGATCAGTCCCATTTCCAGGGATGCGCCTGAGAGTGTTTACCATTGTCTCACCGATGCGTGTTTAATGGCCCTTACGAGGGTAGCTCGAGGCCTCCTCTGTTACAATCTTCTCTTGGAATCCTAGGGGGCTAGGAAGGAGTAAAGATGACTTAGATTGGAAAATGTTTATTGCAGAGGCACAGATTCTCTGTCTTCAGGAGACTTGTAAGTTAGATTCAGTGCATCTGCATGGCTTTCAAACATTCTTTCCAGCAGCCGTCAAAGGCCCTAGACGTCGTCCAAAGGGTTGGTCGATCATTCGGGTGCATTCAGGCCTTGAGGCAAGTTGCAGCCTCCTGAGAATCCCATCCTCACCAGATGCCTGCGGTATTATTCTCAAGTTACAAGGAAAGGGGGTTTTATATCTGTTGAAAGTTTTATCTTCAATAATCTTAGGAGGCCCTTGAGCTGTTTAATATCCCTTTATCAACCATAATGCAGGCGAGGAGGTGCTGTAACGATGATCAGGTGTTGGTGCTCGGCAATGTTCAGATAGCGGAATATGAACTTTGGGGTATTCTTGCATTTAGGCTTTCAGCGTCCCAGTAACCGAATTGTATGGGTAATAAGATGGCTAATAACAATTCATACGGTCTAAGGCCCTGTAATGCCAGTTAAGGGGTGATATCCAGGCCAAACCTAAACCTACGTACAGGTCTAGGACATCCCCAAGCCACATTGATTACATTCTGATCGATCTGGAGTCTTGGTATAGGGCAATTGCCTTGGTGCTTACTGGAGTTTACATATGCTCTTTCCCCTAAATTGGGGTTTGTTCATTCTATACTATCAGTTTTAAATGCCCACAGTTCTTCTGAAACCTATAAGAGGGCATTTGTTGGATAAGGGTGCTATTTTACCAGCCCTTTACGCTGATTTACTACCTATCCTGAGCGGATGTTAATGCACAACCCAACTGTAACCATCCGTCTTAGTATGAAAAGCTGGTGCATGGTGTTCAGAGGTTTGTTACATCTGAAATAAATCATTACACAGTAAATACAAACAAATTGAAATGGTATGATAAAGACTGTAGATCGGCAAAACCTGACCTGCTTCTGGCTGTGAAGAAAGCTAGGTGCAGAAACTGGGACGAAATAAAATATAAGCGTTCAGAATATAAGTAATTAATGGTAAGGAAAAAAGAAATACAAATGGAGAATCAATGGGAAGCTTTTAAAAACCCTCTCAATACTGAATTCACTATCAAAGAACAAGGGAGGTGTGTCCCACACAACTAAGCAGCCCCTCTCATTACTGAATTCACTATCAAAGAACAAGGGAGGTGTGTCCCACCCAACTAAGCAGCCCCTCTCATTACTGAATTCACTATCAAAGAACAAGGGAGGTGTGTCCCACCCAACTAAGCAGCCCCTCTCATTACTGAATTCACTATCAAAGAACAAGGGAGGTGTGTCCCACCCAACTAAGCAGCCCCTCTCATTACTGAATTCACTATCAAAGAACAAGGGAGGTGTGTCCCACCCAACTAAGCAGCCCCTCTCATTACTGAATTCACTATCAAAGAACAAGGGAGGTGTGACCCACCCAACTAAGCTGCCCCTCTCATTACTGAATTCACTATCAAAGAACAAGGGAGGTGTGTCCCACCCAACTAAGCTGCCCCTCTCATTACTGAATTCACTATCAAAGAACAAGGGAGGTGTGCCCCACCCAACTAAGAAGCCCCTCTCATTACTGAATTCACTATCAAAGAACAAGGGAGGTGTGCCCCACCCATCCTAGCAGCCCCTCTCATTACTGAATTCACTATAAAAGAACAAGGGAGGTGTGTCCCACCCAACTAAGCAGCCCCTCTCATTACTGAATTCACTATCAAAGAACAAGGGAGGTGTGTCCCACCCAACTAAGCAGCCCCTCTCATTACTGCCTCATTTGAGGTTAATAATGAATACACTATCAAAGAATAAGGGAGGTGTGTCCTACCCAACTAAGCAGCCCCTCTCATTACTGCCTCATCTGAGGTTAATAATGAATACACTATCAAAGAATAAGGGAGGTGTGTCCCACCCAACTAAGCAGCCCCTCTCATTACTGAATTCACTATGAAAAAACAAGGGAGGTGTGTCCCACCCAACTAAGCAGCCCCTCTCATTACTGAATTCACTATCAAAGAACAAAGGAGGTGTGTCCCACCCAACTAAGCAGCCCTTCTCATTACTGGATTCATTATCAAAGAACAAGGGAGGTGTGTCCCACCGAACTAAGCAGCCCCTCTCATTACTGAATTCACTATCAAAGAACAATGGAGGTGTGTCCCACCCAACTAAGCAGCCCCTCTCATTACTGAATTCACTATCAAGGAACAAGGGAGGTGTGTCCCACCCAACTAAAAAGAACAATGGAGGTGTGTCCCACCCAACTAAGCAGCCCCTCTCATTACTGAATTCACTATCAAAGAACAAGGGAGGTGTGTCCCACCCAACTAAGCAGCCCCTCATTACTGAATTCACTATCAAAGAACAAGGGAGGTGTGTCCCACCCAACTAAGCAGCCCCTCCCATTACTGAATTCACTATCACAGAACAAGGGAGGTGTGTCCCACCCAACTAAGCAGCCCCTCACATTACTGAATTCACTATCAAAGAACAATGGAGGTGTGTCCCACCCAACTACAAAGAACAAGGGAGGTGTGTCCCACCCAACTAAGCAGCCCCTCTCATTACTGAATTCGCTATCAAAGAACAATGGAGGTGTGTCCCACCCAACTAAGCAGCCCCTCTCATTACTGAATTCACTATCAAAGAACAATGGAGGTGTGTCCCACCCAACTACAAAGAACAAGGGAGGTGTGTCCCACCCAACTAAGCAGCCCCTCTCATTACTGAATTTGCTATCAAAGAACAATGGAGGTGTGTCCCACCCAACTAAGCAGCCCCTCTCATTACTGAATTCACTATCAAAGAACAAGGGAGGTGTGTCCCACCCAACTAAGCAGCAGCCCCTCTCATTACTGAATTCACTATCAAAGAACAATGGAGGTGTGTCCCTTCCAACTAAGCAGCCCCTCTCATTACTGCCTCATCTGAGGTTAATAATGAATACACTATCAAAGAATAAGGGAGGTGTGTCCCACCCAACTAAGCAGCCCCTCTCATTACTGAATTCATTATCAAAGAACAAGGGAGGTGTGTCCCACCCAACTAAGCAGCCCCTCTCATTACTGAATTCACTATCAAAGAACAATGGAGGTGTGTCCCACCCAACTAAGCAGCCCCTCTCATTACTGAATTCACTATCAAGGAACAAGGGAGGTGTGTCCCACCCAACTACAAAGAACAATGGAGGTGTGTCCCACCCAACTAAGCAGCCCCTCTCATTACTGAATTCACTATCAAAGAACAAGGGAGGTGTGTCCCACCCAACTAAGCAGCCCCTCTCATTACTGAATTCACTATCAAAGAACAAGGGAGGTGTGTCCCACCCAACTAAGCAGCCCCTCTCATTACTGAATTCACTATCAAAGAACAAGGGAGGTGTGTCCCACCCAACTAAGCAGCCCCTCTCATTACTGAATTCACTATCAAAGAACAATGGAGGTGTGTCCCACCCAACTACAAAGAACAAGGGAGGTGTGTCCCACCCAACTAAGCAGCCCCTCTCATTACTGAATTCGCTATCAAAGAACAATGGAGGTGTGTCCCACCCAACTAAGCAGCCCCTCTCATTACTGAGTTCACTATCAAAGAACAATGGAGGTGTGTCCCACCCAACTAAGCAGCCCCTCTCATTACTGAATTCACTAGCAAAGAACAAGGGAGGTGTGTCCCACCCAACTAAGCAGCCCCTCTCATTACTGAATTCACTATCAAAGAACAATGGAGGTGTGTCCCACCCAACTACAAAGAACAAGGGAGGTGTGTCCCACCCAACTAAGCAGCCCCTCTCATTACTGAATTCGCTATCAAAGAACAATGGAGGTGTGTCCCACCCAACTAAGCAGCCCCTCTCATTACTGAATTCACTATCAAAGAACAATGGAGGTGTGTCCCACCCAACTACAAAGAACAAGGGAGGTGTGTCCCACCCAACTAAGCAGCCCCTCTCATTACTGCCTCACCTGAGGTTAATAATGAATTCACCATCAAAGAACAATGGAGGTGTGTCCCACCCAACTAAGCAGCCCCTCTCATTACTGAATTCACTATCAAAGAACAATGGAGGTGTGTCCCACCCAAGTACAAAGAACAAGGGAGGTGTGTCCCACCCAACTAAGCAGCCCCTCTCATTACTAAATTCGCTATCAAAGAACAATGGAGGTGTGTCCCACCCAACTACAAAGAACAAGGGAGGTGTGTCCCACCCAACTAAGCAGCCCCTCTCATTACTGCCTCATCTGAGGTTAATAATGAATACACTATCAAAGAATAAGGGAGGTGTGTCCCACCCAACTAAGCAGCCCCTCTCATTACTGCCTCATCCGAGTTTAATAATGAATACACCATCAAAGAACAAGGGAGGTGTGTCCCACCCAACTACAAAGAACAAGGGAGGTGTGTCCCACCCAACTACGCAGCCCCTCTCATTACTGAATTCACTATGAAAGAACAATGGAGGTGTGTCCCACCCAACTAAGCAGCCCCTCTCATTACTGAATTCACTATAAAAGAACAAGGGAGGTGTGTCCCACCCAACTAAGCAGCCCCTCTCATTACTGAATTCACTATCAAAGAACAAGGAAGGTGTGTCCCACCCAACTAAGCAGCCCTTCTCATTACTGAATTCATTATCAAAGAACAAGGGAGGTGTGTCCCACCCAACTAAGCATCCCCTCTCATTACTGAATTCACTATCAAAGAACAATGGAGGTGTGTCCCACCCAACTAAGCAGCCCCTCTCATTACTGAATTCACTATCAAGGAACAAGGGAGGTGTGTCCCACCCAACTACAAAGAACAATGGAGGTGTGTCCCACCCAACTAAGCAGCCCCTCTCATTACTGAATTCACTATCAAAGAACAAGGGAGGTGTGTCCCACCCAACTAAGCAGCCCCTCTCATTACTGAATTCACTATCAAAGAACAATGGAGGTGTGTCCCAGGTGTGTCCCACCCAACTAAGCAGCCCCTCTCATTACTGAATTCACTATCAAAGAACAAGGGAGGTGTGTCCCACCCAACTAAGCAGCCCCTCTCATTACTGAATTCACTATCAAAGAACAAGGGAGGTGTGTCCCACCCAACTAAGCAGCCCCTCTCATTACTGAATTCACTATCAAAGAACAAGGGAGGTGTGTCCCACCCAACTAAGCAGCCCCTCTCATTACTGAATTCACTATCAAAGAACAATGGAGGTGTGTCCCACCCAACTACAAAGAACAAGGGAGGTGTGTCCCACCCAACTAAGCAGCCCCTCTCATTACTGAATTCACTATCAAAGAACAAGGGAGGTGTGTCCCAACCAACTAAGCAGCCCCTCTCATTACTGAATTCACTATCAAAGAACAATGGAGGTGTGTCCCACCAAACTACAAAGAACAAGGGAGGTGTGTCCCACCCAACTAAGCAGCCCCTCTCATTACTGAATTCACTATCAAAGAACAATGGAGGTGTGTCCCACCCAACTAAGCAGCCCCTCTCATTACTGAATTCACTATCAAAGAACAAGGGAGGTGTGTCCCACCCAACTAAGCAGCCCCTCTCATTACTGAATTCACTATCAAAGAACAATGGAGGTGTGTCCCTTCCAACTAAGCAGCCCCTCTCATTACTGAATTCACTATCAAAGAACAAGGGAGGTGTGTCCCACCCAACTAAGCAGCCCCTCTCATTACTGAATTCACTATCAAAGAACAAGGGAGGTGTGTCCCACCCAACTAAGCAGCCCCTCTCATTACTGAATTCACTATCAAAGAACAAGGGAGGTGTGGCCCACCCAACTAAGCAGCCCCTCTCATTACTGCCTCATCTGAAGTTAATAATAAATACACTATCAAAGAATAAGGGAGGTGTGTCCCACCCAACTACAAAGAACAAGGGAGGTGTGTCCCACCCAACTAAGCAGCCCCTCTCATTACTGAATTCACTATCAAAGAACAATGGAGGTGTGTCCCACCCAACTACGCAGCCCCTCTCATTACTGAAATCACTATCAAAGAACAATGGAGGTGTGTCCCACCCAACTAAGCAGCCCCTCTCATTACTGATTTCACTATCAAAGAACAAGGGAGATGTGTCCCACCCAACTAAGCAGCCCCTCTCATTACTGAATTCACTATCAAAGAACAATGGAGGTGTGTCCCACCCAACTAAGCAGCCCCTCTCATTACTGAATTCACTATCAAAGAACAAGGGAGGTGTGTCCCACCCAACTACAAAGAACAAGGGAGGTGTGTCCCACCCAACTAAGCAGCCCCTCTCATTACTGAATTCACTATCAAAGAACAAGGGAGGTGTGTCCCACCCAACTAAGCAGCCCCTCTCATTACTGCCTCATCTGAGGTTAATAATGAATACACTATCAAAGAATAAGGGAGGTGTGTCCCACCCAACTAAGCAGCCCCTTTCATTACTGAATTCACTATCAAAGAACAATGGAGGTGTGTCCCACCCAACTAAGCAGCCCCTCTCATTACTGAATTCACTATCAAAGAACAATGGAGGTGTGTCCCACCCAACTAAGCAGCCCCTTTCATTACTGAATTCACTATCAAAGAACAACTACAAAGAACAATGGAGGTGTGTCCCACCCAACTACAAAGAACAAGGGAGGTGTGTCCAACCCAACTAAGCATCCCCTCTCATTACTGAATTCACTATCAAAGAACAAGGGAGGTGTGTCCCACCCAACTAAGCAGCCCCTCTCATTACTGAATTCACTATCAAAAAACAATGGAGGTGTGTCCCACCCAACTACAAAGAACAAGGGAGGTGTGTCCCACCCAACTAAGCAGCCTCTCTCATTACTGAATTCACTATCAAAGAACAATGGAGGTGTGTCCCACCCAACTACAAAGAACAATGGAGGTGTGTCCCACCCAACTAAGCAGCCCCTCTCATTACTGAAATCACTATCAAAGAACAATGGAGGTGTGTCCCACCCAACTAAGCAGCCCCTCTCATTACTGAATTCACTATCAAAGAACAAGGGAGGTGTGTCCCACCCAACTAAGCAGCCCCTCTCATTACTGAATTCACTATCAAAGAACAATGGAGGTGTGTCCCACCCAACTAAGCAGCCCCTCTCATTACTGAATTCACTATCAAAGAACAATGGAGGTGTGTCCCACCCAACTAAGCAGCCCCTCTCATTACTGAATTCACTATCAAAGAACAAGGGAGGTGTGTCCCACCCAACTAAGCAGCCCCTCTCATTACTGAATTCACTATCAAAGAATAAGGGGTGTGTGTCCCACCCAACTAAGCAGCCCCTCTCATTACTGAATCCACTATCAAAGAACAAGGGAGGTGTGTCCCACCCAACTAAGCAGCCCCTCTCATTACTGAATTCACTATCAAAGAACAAGGGAGGTGTGTCCCACCCAACTAAGCAGCCCCTCTCATTACTTAATTCACTATCAAAGAACAAGGGAGGTGTGTCCCACCCAACTAAGCAGCCCCTCTCATTACTGAATTCACTATCAAAGAACAAGGGAGATGTGTCCCACCCAACTAAGCAGCCCCTCTCATTACTGCCTCATCTGAGGTTAATAATGAATACACTATCAAAGAATAAGGGAGGTGTGTCCCACCCAACTAAGCAGCCCCTCTCATTACTGAATTCACTATCAAAGAACAATGGAGTTGTGTCCCACCCAACTAAGTAGCCCCTCTCATTACTGCCTCATCTGAGGTTAATAATGAAGACACTATCAAAGAATAAGGGAGGTGTGTCCCACCCAACTAAGCAGCCCCTCTCATTACTGCCTCATCCGAGTTTAATAATGAATACACCATCAAAGACCAAGGGAGGTGTGTCCCACCCAACTACAAAGAACAAGGGAGGTGTGTCCCACCCAACTAAGCAGCCCCTCTCATTACTGAATTCACTATCAAAGAACAAGGGAGGTGTGTCCCACCCAACTAAGCAGCCCCTCTCATTACTGAATTCACTATCAAAGAACAAGGGAGGTGTGTCCCTTCCAACTAAGCAGCCCCTCTCATTACTGAATTCACTATCAAAGAACAAGGGAGGTGTGTCCCACCCAACTAAGCAGCCTCTCTCATTACTGAATTCACTGTCAAAGAACAAGGGAGGTGTGTCCCACCCAACTAAGCAGCCTCTCTCATTACTGAATTCACTATCAAAGATCAATGGAGGTGTGTCCCACCCAACTAAGCAGCCCCTCTCATTACTGAATTCACTATCAAAGAACAATGGAGGTGTGTCCCACCCAACTAAGCAGCCCCTCTCATTACTGAATTCACTATCAAAGAACAATGGAGGTGTGCCCCACCCAACTAAGCAGCCCCTCTCATTACTGAATTCACTATCAAAGAACAATGGAGGCGTGTCACACCCAACTAAGCAGCCCCTCTCATTACTGAATTCACTATCAAAGAACAATGGAGGCGTGTCACACCCAACTAAGCAGCCCCTCTCATTACTGAATTCACTATCAAAGAACAAGGGACACAATTCACTATCAAAGAACAAGGGAGGTGTGTCCCACCCAACTACAAAGAACAAGGGAGGTGTGTCCCACCCAACTAAGCAGCCCCTCATTACTGAATTCACTATCAAAGAACAAGGGAGGTGTGTCCCACCCAACTAAGCAGCCCCTCTCATTACTGGATTCACTATCAAAGAACAAGGGAGGTGTGTCCCACCCAACTACAAAGAACAATGGAGGTGTGTCCCACCCAACTAAGCAGCCCCTCTCATTACTGAATTCACTATAAAAGAACAAGGGAGGTGTGTCCCACCCAACTAAGCAGCCCCTCTCATTACTGAATTCACTATAAAAAAACAAGGGAGGTGTGTCCCACCCAACTAAGCAGCCCTTCTCATTACTGAATTCATTATCAAAGAACAAGGGAGGTGTGTCCCACCCAACTAAGCAGCCCCTCTCATTACTGAATTCACTATCAAAGAACAATGGAGGTGTGTCCCACCCAACTAAGCAGCCCCTCTCATTACTGAATTCACTATCAAGGAACAAGGGAGGTGTGTCCCACCCAACTACAAAGAACAATGGAGGTGTGTCCCACCCAACTAAGCAGCCCCTCTCATTACTGAATTCACTATCAAAGAACAAGGGAGGTGTGTCCCACCCAACTAAGCAGCCCCTCTCATTACTGAATTCACTATCAAAGAACAAGGGAGGTGTGTCCCACCCAACTAAGCAGCCCCTCTCATTACTGAATTCACTATCAAAGAACAAGGGAGGTGTGTCCCACCCAACTAAGCAGCCCCTCTCATTACTGAATTCACTATCAAAGAACAATGGAGGTGTGTCCCACCCAACTACAAAGAACAAGGGAGGTGTGTCCCACCCAACTAAGCAGCCCCTCTCATTACTGAATTCACTATCAAGGAACAAGGGAGGTGTGTCCCAACCAACTAAGCAGCCCCTCTCATTACTGAATTCACTATCAAAGAACAAGGGAGGTGTGTCCCACCCAACTAAGCAGCCCCTCTCATTACTGAGTTCACTATCAAAGAACAAGGAAGTGTGTCCCACCCAACTAAGCAGCCCCTCTCATTACTGAATTCACTATCAAAGAACAATGGAGGTGTGTCCCACCAAACTACAAAGAACAAGGGAGGTCTGTCCCACCCAACTAAGCAGCCCCTCTCATTACTGAATTCACTATCAAAGAACAATGGAGGTGTGTCCCACCCAACTAAGCAGCCCTTCTCATTACTGAATTCACTATCAAAGAACAAGGGAGGTGTGTCCCACCCAACTAAGCAGCCCCTCTCATTACTGAATTCACTATCAAAGAACAATGGAGGTGTGTCCCTTCCAACTAAGCAGCCCCTCTCATTACTGAATTCACTATCAAAGAACAAGGGAGGTGTGTCCCACCCAACTAAGCAGCCCCTCTCATTACTGAATTCACTATCAAAGAACAAGGGAGGTGTGTCCCACCCAACTAAGCAGCCCCTCTCATTACTGAATTCACTATCAAAGAACAAGGGAGGTGTGGCCCACCCAACTAAGCAGCCCCTCTCATTACTGCCTCATCTGAAGTTAATAATAAATACACTATCAAAGAATAAGGGAGGTGTGTCTCACCCAACTACAAAGAACAAGGGAGGTGTGTCCCACCCAACTAAGCAGCCCCTCTCATTATTGAATTCACTATGAAAGAACAAGGGAGGTGTGTCCCACCCAACTAAGCAGCCCCTCTCATTACTGAATTCACTATCAAAGAACAATGGAGGTGTGTCCCACCCAACTACGCAGCCCCTCTCATTACTGAAATCACTATCAAAGAACAATGGAGGTGTGTCCCACCCAACTAAGCAGCCCCTCTCATTACTGAATTCACTATCAAAGAACAAGGGAGATGTGTCCCACCCAACTAAGCAGCCCCTCTCATTACTGAATTCACTATCAAAGAACAATGGAGGTGTGTCCCACCCAACTAAGCAGCCCCTCTCATTACTGAATTCACTATCAAAGAACAAGGGAGGTGTGTCCCACCCAACTACAAAGAACAAGGGAGGTGTGTCCCACCCAACTAAGCAGCCCCTCTCATTACTGAATTCACTATCAAAGAACAAGGGAGGTGTGTCCCACCCAACTAAGCAGACCCTCTCATAACTGCCTCACCTGAGGTTAATAATGAATACACTATCAAAGAATAAGGGAGGTGTGTCCCACCCAACTAAGCAGCCCCTCTCATTACTGAATTCACTATCAAAGAACAATGGAGTTGTGTCCCACCCAACTAAGCAGCCCCTCTCATTACTGCCTCATCTGAGGTTAATAATGAATACACTATCAAAGAATAAGGGAGGTGTGTCCCACCCAACTAAGCAGCCCCTCTCATTACTGCCTCATCCGAGTTTAATAATGAATACACCATCAAAGAACAAGGGAGGTGTGTCCCACCCAACTACAAAGAACAAGGGAGGTGTGTCCCACCCAACTAAGCAGCGCCTCTCATTACTGAATTCACTATCAAAGAACAAGGGAGGTGTGTCCCACCCAACTAAGCAGCCCCTCTCATTACTGAATTCACAATCAAAGATCAATGGAGGTGTGTCCCACCCAACTAAGCAGCCCCTCTCATTACTGAATTCACTCTCAAAGAACAATGGAGGTGTGTCCCACCCAACTAAGCAGCCCCTCTCATTCCTGAATTCACTATCAAAGAACAATGGAGGTGTGTCCCACCCAACTAAGCAGTCCCTCTCATTAATGAATTCACTATCAAAGAACAAGGGAGGTGTGTCTCACCCAACTACAAAGAACAAGGGAGGTGTGTCCCACCCAACTAAGCAGCCCAAGCAGCCCCTCTCATTACTGAATTCACTATCAAAGAACAATGGAGGTGTGTCCCACCCAACTAAGCAGCCCCTCTCATTACTGAATTCACTATCAAAGAACAATGGAGGTGTGTCCCACCCAACTAAGCAGCCCCTCTCATTACTGAATTCACTATCAAAGAACAAGGGAGGTGTGTCCCACCCAACTACAAAGAACAAGGGAGGTGTGTCCCACCCAACTAAGCAGCCCCTCTCATTACTGAATTCACTATCAAAGAACAAGGGAGGTGTGTCCCACCCAACTAAGCAGACCCTCTCATAACTGCCTCACCTGAGGTTAATAATGAATACACTATCAAAGAATAAGGGAGGTGTGTCCCACCCAACTAAGCAGCCCCTCTCATTACTGAATTCACTATCAAAGAACAATGGAGTTGTGTCCCACCCAACTAAGCAGCCCCTCTCATTACTGCCTCATCTGAGGTTAATAATGAATACACTATCAAAGAATAAGGGAGGTGTGTCCCACCCAACTAAGCAGCCCCTCTCATTACTGCCTCATCCGAGTTTAATAATGAATACACCATCAAAGAACAAGGGAGGTGTGTCCCACCCAACTACAAAGAACAAGGGAGGTGTGTCCCACCCAACTAAGCAGCGCCTCTCATTACTGAATTCACTATCAAAGAACAAGGGAGGTGTGTCTCACCCAACTAAGCAGCCCCTCTCATTACTGAATTCACAATCAAAGATCAATGGAGGTGTGTCCCACCCAACTAAGCAGCCCCTCTCATTACTGAATTCACTCTCAAAGAACAATGGAGGTGTGTCCCACCCAACTAAGCAGCCCCTCTCATTCCTGAATTCACTATCAAAGAACAATGGAGGTGTGTCCCACCCAACTAAGCAGTCCCTCTCATTAATGAATTCACTATCAAAGAACAAGGGAGGTGTGTCTCACCCAACTACAAAGAACAAGGGAGGTGTGTCCCACCCAACTAAGCAGCCCAAGCAGCCCCTCTCATTACTGAATTCACTATCAAAGAACAATGGAGGTGTGTCCCACCCAACTAAGCAGCCCCTCTCATTACTGAATTCACTATCAAAGAACAATGGAGGTGTGTCCCACCCAACTAAGCAGCCCCTCTCATTACTGGAATCACTATCAAAGAACAATGGAGGTGTGTCCCACCCAACTAAGCAGCCCCTCTCATTACTGAATTCACTATCAAAGAACAAAGGAGGTGTGTCCCACCCAACTAAGCAGACCCTCTCATTACTGAATTCACTATCAAAGAACAATGGAGGTGTGTCCCTTCCAACTAAGCAGCCCCTCTCATTACTGAATTCACTATCAAAGAACAAGGGAGGTGTGTCCCACCCAACTAAGCAGCCCCTCTCATTACTGAATTCACTATCAAAGAACAATAGAGGTGTGTCCCACCCAACTAAGCAGCCCCTCTCATTACTGAATTCACTATCAAAGAACAAGGGAGGTGTGTCCCACCCAACTAAGCAGCCCCTCTCATTACTGAATTCACTATCAAAGAACAATGGAGGTGTGTCCCACCCAACTAAGCAGCCCCTCTCATTACTGAATTCACTATCAAAGAACAAGGGAGGTGTGTCCCACCCAGCTAAGCAGCCCCTCTCATTACTGAATTCACTATCAAAGAACAATGGAGGTGTGTCCCACCCAACTAAGCAGCCCCTCTCATTACTGAATTCACTATCAAAGAACAAGGGAGGTGTGTCCCACCCAACTAAGCAGCCCCTCTCATTACTGAATTCACTATCAAAGAACAAGGGGGGTGTGTCCCACCCAACTAAGCAGCCCCTCTCATTACTGAATTCACTATCAAAGAACAAGGGAGGTGTGTCCCACCCAACTAAGCAGCCCCTCTCATTACTGAATTCACTATCAAAGAACAAGGGAGGTGTGTCCCACCCAACTAAGCAGCCCCTCTCATTACTGAATTCACTATCAAAGAACAATGGAGGTGTGTCCCACCCAACTAAGCAGCCCCTCTCATTACTTAATTCACTATCAAAGAACAAGGGAGGTGTGTCCCACCCAACTAAGCAGCACCTCTCATTACTGAATTCACTATCAAAGAACAAGGGAGATGTGTCCCACCCAACTAAGCAGCCCCTCTCATTACTGCCTCATTTGAGGTTAATAATGAATACACTATCAAAGAATAAGGGAGGTGTGTCCCACCCAACTAAGCAGCCCCTCTCATTACTGCCTCATCCGAGTTTAATAATGAATACACCATCAAAGAACAAGGGAGGTGTGTCCCACCCAACCACAAAGAACAAGGGAGGTGTGTCCCACCCAACTAAGCAGCCCCTCTCAATACTGAATTCACTATGGATGAACAAGGGAGGTGTGTCCCACCCAACTAAGCAGCCTCTCTCATTACTGAATTCACTATCAAAGAACAATGGAGGTGTGTCCCACCCAACTACAAAGAACAAGGGAGGTGTGTCCCACCCAACTAAGCAGCCCCTCTCATTACTGAATTCACTATCAAAGAACAAGGGAGGTGTGTCCCACCCAGCTAAGCAGCCCCTCTCATTACTGAATTCACTATCAAAGAACAATGGAGGTGTGTCCCACCCAGCTAAGCAGCCCCTCTCATTACTGAATTCACTATCAAAGAACAAGGGAGGTGTGTCCCACCCAGCTAAGCAGCCCCTCTCATTACTGAATTCACTCTCAAAGAACAATGGAGGTGTGTCCCACCCAACTAAGCAGCCCCTCTCATTACTGAATTCACTATGGATGAACAAGGGAGGTGTGTCCCACCCAACTAAGCAGCCTCTCTCATTACTGAATTCACTATCAAAGAACAATGGAGGTGTGTCCCACCCAACTACAAAGAACAAGGGAGGTGTGTCCCACCCAACTAAGCAGCCCCTCTCATTACTGAATTCACTATCAAAGAACAAGGGAGGTGTGTCCCACCCAGCTAAGCAGCCCCTCTCATTACTGAATTCACTATCAAAGAACAATGGAGGTGTGTCCCACCCAGCTAAGCAGCCCCTCTCATTACTGAATTCACTATCAAAGAACAAGGGAGGTGTGTCCCACCCAGCTAAGCAGCCCCTCTCATTACTGAATTCACTCTCAAAGAACAATGGAGGTGTGTCCCACCCAACTAAGCAGCCCCTCTCATTCCTGAATTCACTATCAAAGAACAATGGAGGTGTGTCCCACCCAACTAAGCAGTCCCTCTCATTAATGAATTCACTATCAAAGAACAAGGGAGGTGTGTCCCACCCAACTACAAAGAACAAGGGAGGTGTGTCCCACCCAACTAAGCAGCCCAAGCAGCCCCTCTCATTACTGAATTCACTAACAAAGAACAATGGAGGTGTGTCCCACCCAACTAAGCAGCCCCTCTCATTACTGAATTCACTATCAAAGAACAATGGAGGTGTGTCCCACCCAACTAAGCAGCCCCTCTCATTACTGAAATCACTATCAAAGAACAATGGAGGTGTGTCCCACCCAACTAAGCAGCCCCTCTCATTACTGAATTCACTATCAAAGAACAAAGGAGGTGTGTCCCACCCAACTAAGCAGACCCTCTCATTACTGAATTCACTATCAAAGAACAATGGAGGTGTGTCCCTTCCAACTAAGCAGCCCCTCTCATTACTGAATTCACTATCAAAGAACAATGGAGGTGTGTCCCACCCAACTAAGCAGCCCCTCTCATTACTGAATTCACTATCAAAGAACAAGGGAGGTGTGTCCCACCCAACTAAGCAGCCCCTCTCATTACTGAATTCACTATCAAAGAACAATGGAGGTGTGTCCCACCCAACTAAGCAGCCCCTCTCATTACTGCCTCATCCGAGTTTAATAATGAATACACCATCAAAGAACAAGGGAGGTGTGTCCCACCCAACCACAAAGAACAAGGGAGGTGTGTCCCACCCAACTAAGCAGCCCCTCTCATTACTGAATTCACTATGGATGAACAAGGGAGGTGTGTCCCACCCAACTAAGCAGCCTCTCTCATTACTGAATTCACTATCAAAGAACAATGGAGGTGTGTCCCACCCAACTACAAAGAACAAGGGAGGTGTGTCCCACCCAACTAAGCAGCCCCTCTCATTACTCAATTCACTATCAAAGAACAAGGGAGGTGTGTCCCACCCAGCTAAGCAGCCCCTCTCATTACTGAATTCACTATCAAAGAACAATGGAGGTGTGTCCCACCCAGCTAAGCAGCCCCTCTCATTACTGAATTCACTATCAAAGAACAAGGGAGGTGTGTCCCACCCAGCTAAGCAGCCCCTCTCATTACTGAATTCACTATCAAAGAACAAGGGAGGTGTGTCCCACCCAGCTAAGCAGCCCCTCTCATTACTGAATTCACTATCAAAGAACAAGGGAGGTGTGTCCCACCCAACTAAGCAGCCCCTCTCATTACTGAATTCACTATCAAAGAACAAGGGAGGTGTGTCCCACCCAACTACAAAGAACAAAGTAGGTGTGTCCCACCCAACTAAGCAGCCCCTCTCATTACTGAATTCACTATCAAAGAACAAGGGAGGTGTGTCCCACCCAACTAAGCAGCCCCTCTCATTACTGCCTCATCTGAGGTTAATAATGAATACACTATCAAAGAATAAGGGAGGTGTGTCCCACCCAACTAAGCAGCCCCTCTCATTACTGAATTCACTATCAAAGAACAATGGAGTTGTGTCCCACCCAACTAAGTAGCCCCTCTCATTACTGCCTCATCTGAGGTTAATAATGAAGACACTATCAAAGAATAAGGGAGGTGTGTCCCACCCAACTAAGCAGCCCCTCTCATTACTGCCTCATCCGAGTTTAATAATGAATACACCATCAAAGACCAAGGGAGGTGTGTCCCACCCAACTACAAAGAACAAGGGAGGTGTGTCCCACCCAACTAAGCAGCCCCTCTCATTACTGAATTCACTATCAAAGAACAAGGGAGGTGTGTCCCACCCAACTAAGCAGCCCCTCTCATTACTGAATTCACTACCAAAGAACAATGGAGGTGTGTCCCTTCCAACTAAGCAGCCCCTCTCATTACTGAATTCACTATCAAAGAACAAGGGAGGTGTGTCCCACCCAACTAAGCAGCCCCTCTCATTACTGAATTCACTGTCAAAGAACAATGGAGGTGTGTCCCACCCAACTAAGCAGCCTCTCTCATTACTGAATTCACTATCAAAGAACAAGGGAGGTGTGTCCCACCAAACTAAGCAGCCTCTCTCATTACTGAATTCACTATCAAAGATCAATGGAGGTGTGTCCCACCCAACTAAGCAGCCCCTCTTATTACTGAATTCACTATCAAAGAACAATGGAGGTGTGTCCCACCCAACTAAGCAGCCCCTCTCATTACTGAATTCACTATCAAAGAACAATGGAGGCGTGTCACACCCAACTAAGCAGCCCCTCTCATTACTGAATTCACTATCAAAGAACAAGGGAGGTGTGTCCCACCCAACTACAAAGAACAAGGGAGGTGTGTCCCACCCAACTAAGCAGCCCCTCTCATTACTGAATTCACTATCAAAGAACAAGGGAGGTGTGTCCCACCCAACTAAGCAGCCCCTCTCATTACTGGATTCACTATCAAAGAACAAGGGAGGTGTGTCCCACCCAACTAAGCAGCCCCTCTCATTACTGAATTCACTATAAAAGAACAAGGGAGGTGTGTCCCACCCAACTACAAAGAACAGTGGAGGTGTGTCCCACCCAACTAAGCAGCCCCTCTCATTACTGAATTCACTATAAAAGAACAAGGGAGGTGTGTCCCACCCAACTAAGCAGCCCCTCTCATTACTGAATTCACTATCAAAGAACAAGGGAGGTGTGTCCCACCCAACTAAGCAGCCCTTCTCATTACTGAATTCATTATCTTTGAACAAGGGAGGTGTGTCCCACCCAACTAAGCAGCCTCTCTCATTACTGAATTCACTATCAAAGAACAAGGGAGGTGTGTCCCACCAAACTAAGCAGCCTCTCTCATTACTGAATTCACTATCAAAGATCAATGGAGGTGTGTCCCACCCAACTAAGCAGCCCCTCTCATTACTGAATTCACTATCAAAGAACAATGGAGGTGTGTCCCACCCAACTAAGCAGCCCCTCTCATTACTGAATTCACTATCAAAGAACAATGGAGGCGTGTCACACCCAACTAAGCAGCCCCTCTCATTACTGAATTCACTATCAAAGAACAAGGGAGGTGTGTCCCACCCAACTACAAAGAACAAGGGAGGTGTGTCCCACCCAACTAAGCAGCCCCTCTCATTACTGAATTCACTATCAAAGAACAAGGGAGGTGTGTCCCACCCAACTAAGCAGCCCCTCTCATTACTGGATTCACTATCAAAGAACAAGGGAGGTGTGTCCCACCCAACTAAGCAGCCCCTCTCATTACTGAATTCACTATCAAAGAACAAGGGAGGTGTGTCCCACCCAACTACAAAGAACAATGGAGGTGTGTCCCACCCAACTAAGCAGCCCCTCTCATTACTGAATTCACTATAAAAGAACAAGGGAGGTGTGTCCCACCCAACTAAGCAGCCCCTCTCATTACTGAATTCACTATCAAAGAACAAGGGAGGTGTGTCCCACCCAACTAAGCATCCCTTCTCATTACGTAATTCATTATCTTTGAACAAGGGAGGTGTGTCCCACCCAACTAAGCAGCCCCTCTCATTACTGAATTCACTATCAAAGAACAATGGAGGTGTGTCCCACCCAACTAAGCAGCCCCTCTCATTACTGAATTCACTATCAAGCAACAAGGGAGGTGTGTCCCACCCAACTACAAAGAACAATGGAGGTGTGTCCCACCCAACTAAGCAGCCCCTCTCATTACTGAATTCACTATCAAAGAACAAAGGAGGTGTGTCCCACCCAACTAAGCAGCCCCTCTCATTACTGAATTCACTATCAAAGAACAAGAGAGGTGTGTCCCACCCAACTAAGCAGCCCCTCTCATTACTGAATTCACTATCAAAGAACAATGGAGGTGTGTCCCACCCAACTAAGCAGCCCCTCTCATTACTGAATTCACTATCAAAGAACAAGGGAGGTGTGTCCCACCCAACTAAGCAGCCCCTCTCATTACTGAATTCACTATCAAAGAACAAGGGAGGTGTGTCCCACCCAACTAAGCAGCCCCTCTCATTACTGAATTCACTATCAAAGAACAAGGGAGGTGTGTCCCACCCAACTAAGCAGCCCCTCTCATTACTGAATTCACTATCAAAGAACAATGGAGGTGTGTCCCACCCAACTACAAAGAACAAGGGAGGTGTGTCCCACCCAACTAAGCAGCCCCTCTCATTACTGAATTCACTATCAAAGAACAAGGGAGGTGTGTCCCAACCAACTAAGCAGCCCCTCTCATTACTGAATTCACTATCAAAGAACAAGGGAGGTGTGTCCCACCCAACTAAGCAGCCCCTCTCATTACTGAATTCACTATCAAAGAACAAGGAAGTGTGTCCCACCCAACTAAGCAGCCCCTCTCATTACTGAATTCACTATCAAAGAACAATGGAGGTGTGTCCCACCAAACTACAAAGAACAAGGGAGGTGTGTCCCACCCAACTAAGCAGCCCCTCTCATTACTGAATTCACTATCAAAGAACAATGGAGGTGTGTCCCACCCAACTAAGCAGCCCCTCTCATTACTGAATTCACTATCAAAGAACAAGGGAGGTGTGTCCTACCCAACTAAGCAGCCCCTCTCATTACTGAATTCACTATCAAAGAACAATGGAGGTGTGTCCCTTCCAACTAAGCAGCCCCTCTCATTACTGAATTCACTATCAAAGAACAAGGGAGGTGTGTCCCACCCAACTAAGCAGCCCCTCTCATTACTGAATTCACTATCAAAGAACAAGGGAGGTGTGTCCCACCCAACTAAGCAGCCCCTCTCATTACTGCCTCATCTGAAGTTAATAATAAATACACTATCAAAGAATAAGGGAGGTGTGTCCCACCCAACTACAAAGAACAAGGGAGGTGTGTCCCACCCAACTAAGCAGCCCCTCTCATTATTGAATTCACTATGAAAGAACAAGGGAGGTGTGTCCCACCCAACTAAGCAGCCCCTCTCATTACTGAATTCACTATCAAAGAACAATGGAGGTGTGTCCCACCCAACTACGCAGCCCCTCTCATTACTGAAATCACTATCAAAGAACAATGGAGGTGTGTCCCACCCAACTAAGCAGCCCCTCTCATTACTGAATTCACTATCAAAGAACAAGGGAGGTGTGTCCCACCCAACTAAGCAGCCCCTCTCATTACTGAATTCACTATCAAAGAACAATGGAGGTGTGTCCCACCCAACTAAGCAGCCCCTCTCATTACTGAATTCACTATCAAAGAACAAGGGAGGTGTGTCCCACCCAACTACAAAGAACAAGGGAGGTGTGTCCCACCCAACTAAGCAGCCCCTCTCATTACTGAATTCATTATCAAAGAACAAGGGAGGTGTGTCCCACCCAACTAAGCAGACCCTCTCATAACTGCCTCACCTGAGGTTAATAATGAATACACTATCAAAGAATAAGGGAGGTGTGTCCCACCCAACTAAGCAGCCCCTCTCATTACTGAATTCACTATCAAAGAACAATGGAGTTGTGTCCCACCCAACTAAGCAGCCCCTCTCATTACTGCCTCATCTGAGGTTAATAATGAATACACTATCAAAGAATAAGGGAGGTGTGTCCCACCCAACTAAGCAGCCCCTCTCATTACTGCCTCATCCGAGTTTAATAATGAATACACCATCAAAGACCAAGGGAGGTGTGTCCCACCCAACTACAAAGAACAAGGGAGGTGTGTCCCACCCAACTAAGCAGCCCCTCTCATTACTGAATTCACTATCAAAGAACAAGGGAGGTGTGTCCCACCCAACTAAGCAGCCCCTCTCATTACTGAATTCACTATCAAAGAACAATGGAGGTGTGTCCCTTCCAACTAAGCAGCCCCTCTCATTACTGAATTCACTATCAAAGAACAAGGGAGGTGTGTCCCACCCAACTAAGCAGCCCCTCTCATTACTGAATTCACTGTCAAAGAACAATGGAGGTGTGTCCCACCCAACTAAGCAGCCTCTCTCATTACTGAATTCACTATCAAAGAACAAGGGAGGTGTGTCCCACCCAACTAAGCAGCCTCTCTCATTACTGAATTCACTATCAAAGAACAATGGAGGCGTGTCACACCCAACTAAGCAGCCCCTCTCATTACTGAATTCACTATCAAAGAACAAGGGAGGTGTGTCCCACCCAACTACAAAGAACAAAGGAGGTGTGTCCCACCCAACTAAGCAGCCCCTCTCATTACTGAATTCACTATCAAAGAACAAGGGAGGTGTGTCCCACCCAACTAAGCAGCCCCTCTCATTACTGAATTCACTGTCAAAGAACAATGGAGGTGTGTCCCACCCAACTAAGCAGCCTCTCTCATTACTGAATTCACTATCAAAGAACAAGGGAGGTGTGTCCCACCAAACTAAGCAGCCTCTCTCATTACTGAATTCACTATCAAAGATCAATGGAGGTGTGTCCCACCCAACTAAGCAGCCCCTCTCATTACTGAATTCACTATGAAAGAACAATGGAGGTGTGTCCCACCCAACTAAGCAGCCCCTCTCATTACTGAATTCACTATCAAAGAACAATGGAGGCGTGTCACACCCAACTAAGCAGCCCCTCTCATTACTGAATTCACTATCAAAGAACAAGGGAGGTGTGTCCCACCCAACTAAGCAGCCCCTCTCATTACTGAATTCACTATCAAAGAACAAGGGAGGTGTGTCCCACCCAACTAAGCAGCCCTTCTCATTACTGAATTCATTATCTTTGAACAAGGGAGGTGTGTCCCACCCAACTAAGCAGCCCCTCTCATTACTGAATTCACTATCAAAGAACAATGGAGGTGTGTCCCACCCAACTAAGCAGCCCCTCTCATTACTGAATTCACTATCAAGCAACAAGGGAGGTGTGTCCCACCCAACTACAAAGAACAATGGAGGTGTGTCCCACCCAACTAAGCAGCCCCTCTCATTACTGAATTCACTATCAAAGAACAAAGGAGGTGTGTCCCACCCAACTAAGCAGCCCCTCTCATTACTGAATTCACTATCAAAGAACAAGGGAGGTGTGTCCCACCCAACTAAGCAGCCCCTCTCATTACTGAATTCACTATCAAAGAACAATGGAGGTGTGTCCCAGGTGTGTCCCACCCAACTAAGCAGCCCCTCTCATTACTGAATTCACTATCAAAGAACAAGGGAGGTGTGTCCCACCCAACTAAGCAGCCCCTCTCATTACTGAATTCACTATCAAAGAACAAGGGAGGTGTGTCCCACCCAACTAAGCAGCCCCTCTCATTACTGAATTCACTATCAAAGAACAAGGGAGGTGTGTCCCACCCAACTAAGCAGCCCCTCTCATTACTGAATTCACTATCAAAGAACAATGGAGGTGTGTCCCACCCAACTACAAAGAACAAGGGAGGTGTGTCCCACCCAACTAAGCAGCCCCTCTCATTACTGAATTCACTATCAAAGAACAAGGGAGGTGTGTCCCAACCAACTAAGCAGCCCCTCTCATTACTGAATTCACTATCAAAGAACAAGGGAGGTGTGTCCCACCCAACTAAGCAGCCCCTCTCATTACTGAATTCACTATCAAAGAACAAGGAAGTGTGTCCCACCCAACTAAGCAGCCCCTCTCATTACTGAATTCACTATCAAAGAACAATGGAGGTGTGTCCCTTCCAACTAAGCAGCCCCTCTCATTACTGAATTCACTATCAGAGAACAAGGGAGGTGTGTCCCACCCAACTAAGCAGCCCCTCTCATTACTGAATTCACTATCAAAGAACAAGGGAGGTGTGTCCCACCCAACTAAGCAGCCCCTCTCATTACTGAATTCACTATCAAAGAACAAGGGAGGTGTGGCCCACCCAACTAAGCAGCCCCTCTCATTACTGCCTCATCTGAAGTTAATAATAAATACACTATCAAAGAATAAGGGAGGTGTGTCCCACCCAACTACAAAGAACAAGGGAGGTGTGTCCCACCCAACTAAGCAGCCCCTCTCATTATTGAATTCACTATGAAAGAACAAGGGAGGTGTGTCCCACCCAACTAAGCAGCCCCTCTCATTACTGAATTCACTATCAAAGAACAATGGAGGTGTGTCCCACCCAACTAAGCAGCCCCTCTCATTACTGAATTCACTATCAAAGAACAAGGGAGATGTGTCCCACCCAACTAAGCAGCCCCTCTCATTACTGAATTCACTATCAAAGAACAATGGAGGTGTGTCCCACCCAACTAAGCAGCCCCTCTCATTACTGAATTCACTATCAAAGAACAAGGGAGGTGTGTCCCACCCAACTACAAAGAACAAGGGAGGTGTGTCCCACCCAACTAAGCAGCCCCTCTCATTACTGAATTCACTATCAAAGAACAAGGGAGGTGTGTCCCACCCAACTAAGCAGCCCCTCTCATTACTGAATTCACTATCAAAGAATAAGGGAGGTGTGTCCCACCCAACTAAGCAGCCCCTCTCATTACTGAATTCACTATCAAAGAACAATGGAGTTGTGTCCCACCCAACTAAGCAGCCCCTCTCATTACTGCCTCATCTGAGGTTAATAATGAATACACTATCAAAGTATAAGGGAGGTGTGTCCCACCCAACTAAGCAGCCCCTCTCATTACTGAATTCACTATCAAAGAACAATGGAGGTGTGTCCCTTCCAACTAAGCAGCCCCTCTCATTACTGAATTCACTATCAAAGAACAAGGGAGGTGTGTCCCACCCAACTAAGCAGCCCCTCTCATTACTGAATTCACTGTCAAAGAACAATGGAGGTGTGTCCCACCCAACTAAGCAGCCTCTCTCATTACTGAATTCACTATCAAAGAACAAGGGAGGTGTGTCCCACCCAACTAAGCAGCCTCTCTCATTACTGAATTCACTATCAAAGATCAATGGAGGTGTGTCCCACCCAACTAAGCAGCCCCTCTCATTACTGAATTCACTATCAAAGAACAATGGAGGTGTGTCCCACCCAACTAAGCAGCCCCTCTCATTACTGAATTCACTATCAAAGAACAATGGAGGTGTGTCCCACCCAACTAAGCAGCCCCTCTCATTACTGAATTCACTATCAAAGAACAATGGAGGCGTGTCACACCCAACTAAGCAGCCCCTCTCATTACTGAATTCACTATCAAAGAACAAGGGAGGTGTGTCCCACCCAACTACAAAGAACAAGGGAGGTGTGTCCCACCCAACTAAGCAGCCCCTCTCATTACTGAATTCACTATCAAAGAACAAGGGATGTGTGTCCCACCCAACTACAAAGAACAATGGAGGTGTGTCCCACCCAACTAAGCAGCCCCTCTCATTACTGAATTCACTATCAAAGAACAAGGGATGTGTGTCCCACCCAACTACAAAGAACAATGGAGGTGTGTCCCACCCAACTAAGCAGCCCCTCTGTCAGGAAGGTCGGTAATCTCCTCTTCCTCCCGAGACTCCCCTTCCTCCTCACCTTGAAGTCTCCGACGTTGAGTTAGCGTTGGATTGTCCTTAGTTCGAGCCTTCCCTCCTTGTTTTTTTTGAAGAGAGGGGCGACCAAGGTAGGACGCCACAGTGACACCCTTTGGGTGATCTGTGGCAGCCCTCCTCAGTCGCTGTACAAAGGGGAAAAAGCCAAAGGCACAAAAAACCCCGGAGGATAAAGATCTTCAAGCGTAGTGATGTAATGGACTCTCCTGAGGATGCAGTAGAAAGAGGAATCGGGAACGAACCAGAACGATGAAAGTTCTTAAATAGTAGACTGTAGAGGATGAGGCGAGGCAATCCAATTGGCAGACAGAGGTCGGTACACAGTAATCATCAGCAGACTTAGCAGAAAAGGGCTGGACGAGGCAAACCTTGAAAACAGACAGAGGTCGGAATCCGGGAATTCACAGAGAGGCCAGAGGGGGGTAACTGGAGGAAACGCGAGGTGAAAGAACACAGGAGGAAAACAAGAAAAGACGGGAAAAGAATAGACGGAAAAGATCAAGGCGGAAGGGGGGAAGGAAATAGATTGGAACGGAATAGAACAAGGGAGAGAGAGAAAGAAGGCGAGAAGAATTTACCGGAGCAGGTAAGGAGCGAAAGGACTGGAAGAGGGAAAGAAACTAAGGAAGCGGAAGGGAAAAGGAATTAACTTCGAAAAGTAGCAGCGGCGCAGGAACAGGACGAAACACTGTACGTTGCAACGCACCTGAACCCGGAAGTGGAAAGGATTAAATACCGGTTCAGGTACGTCGCAACGACGACTAGACCTGCACCGCAAGCTCAAAACACAAAACGTAATGGAATCCGCTATGGCGGTCGCAGCTTCCACTTCTTCCAAAGCCGCCAGTTTCCCCGCGGCGTGACAGTATGCCCCCTCCTAAGGGTCTCCCCACCGGGTTTATTGGGATGTCTGGAATGGAACTTGCGCAACAGGAGAGGTGTATTTAAATGGGCTTTGGGTTCCCAGGTATCTTCAGACTTAGGGTAACCTTTCCAGTGTACTAGGTATTCTAGACGACCCTTATGAAATCTAGAGTCACAAATTTGGGATACCTCATAAACGTCTCCAGTGGGGTCTGAGGGGATCTGAGTGTTCTTCCTTCTTCGGAACCACTTATCTTCTATGAAGGTCTTCAATTGAGAGGCATGAAACACCGGATGTACTCGACTTAGTTGTGCAGGTAGCTGTAAGCGAAACGCTACAGGGTTGATCATTTGTGTTATCTTGTAAGGTCCAATAAATCTAGGGGACAGTTTAGATGGGTGTACCCAACGTGGTAGAAATTTAGTGGACAGAAGTACCTTAGATCCAACTTCCCAATTCGGTACTGGTCTTCTGTGTCTATTTGCTTGGGATCGGTTCCTTTCATTTGCCTCTAAGAGTCCTTGTCTAGCTTTGGTTTGGGCTTCTCGAATATTAGATAGGGAAGCTTCCACAGAGGGCACCGAGGACTCAATGTTGACCAAGGGAAGAAAGGTACGGGGATTATATCCGTACATACAGAAAAAAGGGCTAGAACCCAAGGTAGAGTGGCAGGTGTTGTTATATGAAAATTCGGCCGTAGGAAGCAATTGGACCCAATCATCCTGCTGTTGGTTGACAAAACACCGGAGATACTGCTCTAATGTACCATTAAGACGTTCAGTTTGTCCATTTGATTGTGGATGAAATCCCGAGGTCAAGGCCCTTTCAATGCCTAATCGCTTGCATAAAGCAGACCAGAAATGAGAAGTGTACTGGCTGCCACGGTCGGAGATGATCTTAGTAGGCATTCCATGTAGCTTAAATATGTCGCTCAAGAAGACTTCTGCCATGCGAGATGCTGAAGGTACACCCGGTAGAGGCGAAAAATGTGCCATTTTGGTGAAAGAATCGATCACCACCATTATACAGGTACAACCCTGAGACACTGGCAACTCTACAATGAAGTCGGTCGAGATTGTGGTCCACGGACCTGTGGGTATGGCGTCGGATTCTAACAAGCCCAAAGGCTTTTGAGTGGAATATTTGTTACGAAGACAGGTAACACAAGACTGAACGTATTGTCTAGTCTCTTCCTTCATCCGAGGCCAGAAAAAATATCTCGATAAAAGTTCTTGCGTATTCCGAATTCCACGGTGGCCCGCAATCTTGGTATCATGGCACCAGGATAATGCTGTCTTCCTTAAAGACGTAGTTGGCAGATACAACTTGTCCTTAACCATATATAAACCTTCCTTGATTACATAATCGGTCTTGACGTTATCCTTTTCTGCTTCAAACCTCCCTCCAGAATCGTCCTTAACTTGTTGCAGGAATGTGGACACCGCTCCGATTATCCGAGATCTTGCAAACATCAATTCAGTAGTAGTTTCTTGTTCTGACAGGTAATCACCTCGTCGAGACAGGGCATCTGCCACTAAGTTTTGTTCACCCGGGATATAAGTAATGTTGAAATCAAATTGGGCAAAAAAATGTGCCCACCTTGCCTGTCGTGTGTTGTAACATTCGAATTGACGCAATACCTGCAAATTCTTGTGATCCGTTCGAAGTGTAAAAGGGTGTTCTCCACCTTGGAGGAGGTGTCGCCACTCTGTGCAAGCTAATTTCATAGCCAGCAATTCTCTCTCTATCACAGAGTAGTTACGTTGGCTGGGGTTAAGTGTCTTGGAATAATAGGACACTGGATGTTCCTTCCCTTCATGCTCTTGTAGTAACACTGCTCCGATTGCAGCAGAGGATGCATCAGTTTCCACGATAAAAGGATGGAGCTGGTCAGGTTGTCTTAATATGGGAGCTGAACAGAAGGCTTGCTTGAGTTGTTGAAAATTCTCTTCGGCATGCGAAGACCACCGGAAGGGAGAGGAAGACTTCTTAAGGAGTGAGGTCATCGGGAGTACTTGTTGAGAGAAGTTGGGTATAAACTTCCGGTAAAAATTCGATAACCCCAGGAATCTCTGGATGTCTTTCACGGACTTAGGAGACGGCCAATCTAGGATGGCATTGACCTTCTGAGGGTCCATGGCAATACCCTCAGAGGAGAGTATGTATCCAAAATATGCTATGGACGTGGCCGAAAACACACACTTTTCCAATTTGACAGAGAGATGATTTTCTTTGAGTCTGTGAAATACCTCCTTGACATGAGTGTTATGCTCTACTTGAGAGTGGGAAAAGACCAATATGTCATCAAGATAAATGATGACAGAGTGTCCCAGAATATCTGAAAAAAGTCTGTCCATGAAACGTTGGAAGATAGAAGGAGCATTTACCAGGCCAAAGGGCATTACTTGATACTCATATAAGCCAAAAGGTGTCCTAAAGGCAGTCTTCCACTCATCTCCGGTTTGGATCCTAAGTAAATGGTATGCATTGCGTAAGTCTAGTTTGGTAAACACTGTGGCCGACTGGACGGCATGAACAATTTCAGAGATGAGAGGCATAGGATATCTGTCCTTGATGGTTACCTTGTTTAATCCTCTGTAATCGATACAGGGTCGTAGTTCTTGCGTGTCTTTCTTGGGAATGAAGAATAGGGAGGCACCAGCAGGAGATTTAGAAGGTCTGATTAACTCATTGGCTAAGTTCTTGTCTAGGTAATCTCTCAAATAATGTCTTTCTTGCAAAGTCAAGGGATACATGCGACCAAAAGGGACTAAAGCCTCAGGGTGCAAATCAATGCAACAATCCTCAGGTCTGTGAGGAGGAAGCTCTAATGGAATCTTCTCTGCCACCACTTCAGCGTAACTGCTCAAATAGGATGGTAAGCAATGTATGGACTTCGATTCCATCCCACAGGAAGTCTGTATCGTAGAAAAGTCTGGTTTCGGCAAACAGCTTGCTTTACAGAAGGTTGAATGAAAACTCAACAGGTTCCTAGACCAATCAATGGTAGGGTTATGACGACGCAACCATCCGATGCCTAGAATCAAGGGGAAATGAGCAGCTCTGATGATATCAAAAGAAAGGCGTTCAGTATGTTGCATGATACGCATGGTGAGGACTTCTGTAGAATGGGTAATAAGGCCTGAGCTCAAAGGTTCGCCATCAACTCCCTCCACCGTCTGATCCTCGGTCTTAGCTATCCGAGTCAGTCCTTGACTCTCTGCCCAGTGGGTATCGATGAAATTTCCTGCGGCTCCACAATCCAGAAGAGCCTGAGTCTGGATTGAGGTCTGGCCATACAGAAGAGTGACTGTCATTACCGTAAGACGATCATCGTCAGAGCATTCCAAAGAGGTGACTGAGAGGGTAACAAAGGGACTGGACTCCTTCCCTCGGTAATATGTCCCCAAATTTACCGAGGGTACTCGTTTCCCGAGCGTCTAGGAGGCACATCAGGACATTCTCGAAGCAGGTGATTAGAAGATCCGCAGTACATGCATAGGTTTCCTTCACGCCTCCTCTTTCGTTCTTCTGCAGAGAGAGGAGAACGGGTAGTGGCGATCTGCATAGGCTCTTCACGCGAGAGACGAGTAGGAGGAAGGGGTGCTGAAGAAGAAGTAGCTGGGGGCATCGGAAGACCACTCTTAATCTTACGACGCTCAGCTCGCCGTTCAGACAGCCTGAAATCGATCCGAAGTGTTGCAGTGATAAGATCGGCAAAATTTAAGGGGCGTTCGATACGTGCTAGTTCATCTTTTAGCTCTTCTCGTAGACCCCTCCGAAAGATGGCGTACTGAGCTTGTTCTTGCCATCCAGCCTCCGCAGCGATCTGTTTAAAGGAGGTGATATAGGACATTAAGTCTGCATTCCCTTGTCGGATGTCCAATAGATCCTCGGAGGCTAAAAAAGTGCTCTCTGTTCGAAGGAAAGTTTGTTTCATCATGATCTTGAAAGCCTCATAATCCAGAAGCACTGGATCTGTTCTATTGACCAGAGGGGTGGCCCAAGCCAAGGCATTGCCAGACATATGGGTTATCATAAACCCAACCTTGGTATGGCCAGAAGTAAAGGCATGTGGACGAAATGAAAAATGGAGGTGACAAGCATCTAAGAACTCTTTTAGCCTTTTGGGCGTCCCATCAAACTTCCCAGAGACTAACGGTAATGGAGGCAAATCGGTTGTCGGTAGTTCTCGCTCTGCCATCCTCTGTTGTAGAACTGCGTTAGTGCCCTTTAAATTCTGGACTTCTAGGCTCAAGTTTTGGACGGCTGCTACCAGTTCCTGAACTTGCTGTGGAGTGGCCATGTCTAGATTCGGGCTTTGCAAACTGTCAGGAAGGTCGGTAATCTCCTCTTCCTCCCGAGACTCCCCTTCCTCCCCTTCCTCCTCACCTTGAAGTCTCCGACGTTGAGTTAGCGTTGGATTGTCCTTAGTTCGAGCCTTCCCTCCTTGTTTTTTTTTGAAGAGAGGGGCGACCAAGGTAGGACGCCACAGTGACACCCTTTGGGTGATCTGTGGCAGCCCTCCTCAGTCGCTGTACAAAGGGGAAAAAGCCAAAGGCACAAAAAACCCCGGAGGATAAAGATCTTCAAGCGTAGTGATGTAATGGACTCTCCTGAGGATGCAGTAGAAAGAGGAATCGGGAACGAACCAGAACGATGAAAGTTCTTAAATAGTAGACTGTAGAGGATGAGGCGAGGCAATCCAATTGGCAGACAGAGGTCGGTACGCAGTAATCATCAGCAGACTTAGCAGAAAAGGGCTGGACGAGGCAAACCTTGAAAACAACGGAATAGAACAAGGGAGAGAGAGAAAGAAGGCGAGAAGAATTTACCGGAGCAGGTAAGGAGCGAAAGGACTGGAAGAGGGAAAGAAACTAAGGAAGCGGAAGGGAAAAGGAATTAACTTCGAAAAGTAGCAGCGGCGCAGGAACAGGACGAAACACTGTACGTTGCAACGCACCTGAACCCGGAAGTGGAAAGGATTAAATACCGGTTCAGGTACGTCGCAACAACGACTAGACCTGCACCACAAGCTCAAAACACAAAACGTAATGGAATCCGCTATGGCGGTCGCAGCTTCCACTTCTTCCAAAGCCGCCAGTTTCCCCGCGGCGTGACACCCTCTCATTACTGAATTCACTATCAAAGAACAATGGAGGTGTGTCCCACCCAACTAAGCAGCCCCTCTCATTACTGCCTCACCTGAGGTTAATAATGAATACACTATCAAAGAACAAGGGAGGTGTGTCCCACCCAACTAAGCAGCCCCTCTCATTACTGCCTCACCTGAGGTTAATAATGAATACACTATCAAAGAACAAGGGAGGTGTGTCCCACCCAACTAAGCAGCCCCTCTCATTACTGAATTCACTGTCAAAGAACAATGGAGGTGTGTCCCACCCAACTAAGCAGCCTCTCTCATTACTGAATTCACTATCAAAGAACAATGGAGGTGTGTCCCACCCAACTAAGCAGCCCCTCTCATTACTGAATTCACTATCAAAGAACAAGGGAGGTGTGTCCCACCCAACTAAGCAGCCCCTCTCATTACTGAATTCACTACCAAAGAACAATGGAGGTGTATCCCACCCAACTAAGCAGCCCCTCTCATTACTGAATTCACTATCAAAGAACGATGGAGGTGTGTCCTACCCAACTAAGCAGCCCCTCTCATTACTGAATTCACTATCAAAGAACAATGGAGGTGTGTCCCACCCAACTAAGCAGCCCCTCTCATTACTGAATTCACTATCAAAGAACAAGGGAGGTGTGTCCCACCCAACTACAAAGAACAAGGGAGGTGTGTCCCACCCAACTAAGCAGCCCCTCTCATTACTGAATTCACTATCAAAGAACAATGGAGGTGTGTCCCACCCAACTAAGCAGCCCCTCTCATTACTGAATTCACTATAAAAGAACAATGGAGGTGTGTCCCAGCCAACTAAACAGCCCCTCTCATTACAGAATTCACTATCAAAGAACAAGGGAGGTGTGTCCCACCCAACTACAAAGAACAATGGAGGAGTGTCCCACCCAACTAAGCAGCCCCCATCATTACTGAATTCACTATCAAAGAACAAGGGAGATGTGTCCCAACCAACTACAAAGAACAATGGAGGTGTGTCCACCCAACTAAGCAGCCCCTCTCATTACTGAATTCACTATCAAAGAACAATGGAGGTGTGTCCCACCCAACTAAGCAGCCCCTCTCATTACTGAATTCACTATCAAAGAACAAGTGAGGTGTGTCTCACCCAACTACAAAGAACAATGGAGGTGTGTCCCACCCAACTAAGCAGCCCCTCTCATTACTGAATTCACTATGAAAGAACAAGGGAGGTGTGTCCCACCCAACTAAGCAGCCCCTCTCATTACTGAATTCACTATCAAAGAACAAGGGAGGTGTGTCCCACCCAACTAAGCAGCCCCTCTCATTACTGAATTCACTATCAAAGAACAATGGAGGTGTGTCCCACCCAACTGAGCAGCCCCTCTCATTACTGAATTCACTATCAAAGAACAATGGAGGTGTGTCCCACACAACTGAGCAGCCCCTCTCATTACTGAATTCACCATCAAAGAACAATGGAGGTGTGTCCCACGCAACTAAGCAGCCCCTCTCATTACTGAATTCACTATCAAAGAAAAATGGAGGTGTGTCCCACCCAACTACAAAGAACAAGGGAGGTGTGTCCCACCCAACTAAGCAGCCCCTCTCATTACTGAATTCACTATCAAAGAACAAGGGAGGTGTGTCCCACCCAACTAAGCAGCCCCTCTCATTACTGAATTCACTATCAAAGAACAAGGGAGGTGTGTCCCACCCAACTAAGCAGCCCCTCTCATTACTGAATTCACTATCAAAGAACAAGGGAGGTGTGTCCCACCCAACTAAGCAGCCCCTCACATTACTGAATTCACTATCAAAGAACAATGGAGGTGTGTCCCACCCAACTACAAAGAACAAGGGAGGTGTGTCCCACCTAACTAAGCAGCCCCTCTCATTACTGAATTCACTATCAAAGAACAATGGAGGTGTGTCCCACCCAACTAAGCAGCCCCTCTCATTACTGAATTCACTATCAAAGAACAATGGAGGTGTGTCCCACCCAACTGAGCAGCCCCTCTCATTACTGAATTCACCATCAAAGAACAATGGAGGTGTGTCCCACGCAACTAAGCAGCCCCTCTCATTACTGAATTCACTATCAAAGAACAATGGAGGTGTGTCCCACCCAACTACAAAGAACAAGGGAGGCGTGTCCCACCCAACTAAGCAGCCCCTCTCATTACTGTATTCACTATCAAAGAACAAGGGAGGTGTGTCCCACCCAACTAAGCAGCCCCTCTCATTACTGAATTCACTAACAAAGAACAAGGGAGGTGTGTCCCACCCAACTAAGCAGCCTCTCTCATTACTGAATTCACTATCGAAGAACAAGGAAGGTGTGTCCCACCCAACTAAGCAGCCCCTCTCATTACTGAATTCACTATTAAAGAACAATGGAGGTGTGTCCCACCCAACTAAGCAGCCCCTCTCATTACTGAATTCACTATCAAAGAACAAGGGAGGTGTGTCCCACCCAACGAAGCAGCCCCTCTCATTACTGAATTCACTATCAAAGAACAAGGGAGGTGTGTCCCACCCAACTAAGCAGCCCCTCTCATTACTGCCTCATCTGAGGTTAATAATGAATACACTATCAAAGAATAAGGGAGGTGTGGCCCACCCAACTAAGCAGCCCCTCTCATTACTGAATTCACTATCAAAGAACAATGGAGGTGTGTCCCACCCAACTAAGGAGCCCCTCTCATTACTGCCTCATCTGAGGTTAATAATGAATACACTATCAAAGAATAAGGGAGGTGTATCCCACCCAACTAAGCAGCCCCTCTCATTACTGCCTCATCCGAGTTTAATAATGAATACACCATCAAAGAACAAGGGAGCTGTGTCCCACCCAACTACAAAGAACAAGGGAGGTGTGTCCCACCCAACTAAGCAGCCCCTCTCATTACTGAATTCACTATCAAAGAACAATGGAGTTGTGTCCCACCCAACTAAGCAGCCCCTCTCATTACTGAATTCACTATGAAAGAACAAGGGAGGTGTGTCCCACCCAACTAAGCAGCCCCTCTCATTACTGAATTCACTATCAAAGAACAATGGAGGTGTGTCCCACCCAACTACAAAGAACAAAGGAGGTGTGTTACTAAGCAGCACCTCTCATTACTGAATTCACTATCAAAGAACAAGGGAGTTGTGTCCCACCCAAATAAGCAGCCCCTCTCATTACTGAATTCACTATCAAAGAACAATGGAGGTGTGTCCCACCCAACTAAGCAGCCCCTCTCATTACTGAATTCACTATCAAAGAACAATGGAGGTGTGTCCCACCCAACTAAGCAGCCCCTCTCATTACCGAATTCACTATCGAAGAACAATGGAGGTGTGTCCCACCCAACTAAGCAGCCCCTCTCATTACTGAATTCACTATCAAAGAACAATGGAGATGTGTCCCACCCAACTAAGCAGCCCCTCTCATTACTGAATTCAAGAACAAGGGAAGTGTGTCCCACCCAACTACAAAGAACAATGGAGGTGTGTCCCACCCAACTACAAAGAACAAGGGAGGTGTGTCCCACCCAACTAAGCAGCCCCTCTCATTACTGAATTCACTATCAAAGAACAATGGAGGTGTGTCCCACCCAACTAAGCAGCCCCTCTCATTATTGCCTCATCTGAGGTTAATAATGAATACACTATCAAAGAATAAGGGAGGTGTGTCCCACCCAACTAAGCATCCCCTCTCATTACTGCCTCATCCGAGTTTAATAATGAATACACCATTAAAGAACAAGGGAGGTGTGTCCCACCCAACTACAAAGAACAATGGAGGCGTGTCCCACCCAACTACAAAGAACAAGGGAGGTGTGTCCCACCCAACTAAGCAGCCCCTCTCATTACTGAATTCACTATCAAAGAACAATGGAGGTGTGTCCCACCCAACTACAAAGAACAAGGGAGGTGTGTCCCACCTAACTAAGCAGCCCCTCTCATTACTGAATTCACTATCAAAGAACAAGGGAGGTGTGTCCCACCCAACTAAGCAGCCCCTCTCATTACTGAATTCACTATCAAAGAACTATGGAGGTGTGTCCCACCCAACTAAGCAGCCCCTCTCATTACTGAATTCACTATCAAAGAACAATGGAGGTGTGTCCCACCCAACTACAAAGAACAAGGGAGGTGTGTCCCACCTAACTAAGCAGCCCCTCTCATTACTGAATTCACTATCAAAGAACAATGGAGGTGTGTCCCACCCAACTAAGCAGCCCCTCTCATTACTGAATTCACTATCAAAGAACAATGGAGGTGTGTCCCACCCAACTAAGCAGCCCCTCTCATTACTGACTTCACTATGAAAGAACAAGGGAGGTGTGTCCCACCCAACTAAGCAGCCCCTCTCATTACTGAATTCACTATCAAAGAACAATGGAGCTGCGTCCCACCCAACTACAAAGAACAAAGGAGGTGTGTTACTAAGCAGCCCCTCTCATTACTGAATTCACTATCAAAGAACAAGGGAGGTGTGTCCCACCCAACTAAGCAGCCCCTCTCATTACTGAATTCACTATCAAAGAACAATGGAGGTGTGTCCCACCCAACTAAGCAGCCCCTCTCATTACTGAATTCACTATCAAAGAACAATGGAGGTGTGTCCCACCCAACTAAGCAGCCCCTCTCATTACTGAATTCACTATCAAAGAACAATGGAGGTGTGTCCCACCCAACTAAGCAGCCCCTCTCATTACTGAATTCACTATCAAAGAACAATGGAGGCGTGTCACACCCAACTAAGCAGCCTCTCTCATTACTGAATTCACTATCAAAGAACAAGGGAGGTGTGTCCCACCCAACTACAAAGAACAAGGGAGGTGTGTCCCACCCAACTAAGCAGCCCCTCTCATTACTGAATTCACTATCAAAGAACAAGGGAGGTGTGTCCCACCCAACTAAACAGCCCCTCTCGTTACTGGATTCACTATCAAAGAACAATGGAGGTGTGTCCCACCCAACTAAGTAGCCCCTCACATTACTGAATTCACTATCCAAGAACAAGGGAGGTGTGTCCCACCCAACTACAAAGAACAATGGAAGTGTGTCCCACCCAACTAAGCAGCCCCTCTCATTACTGAATTCACTATCAAAGAACAATGGAGGTGTGTCCCACCCAACTAAGCAGCCCCTCTCATTACTGAATTCACTATCAAAGAACAATGGAGGTGTGTCCCACCCAACTAAGCAGCCCCTCTCATTACTGAATTCACTATCAAAGAACAAGGGAGGTGTGTCCCACCCAACTACAAAGAACAATGGAGGTGTGTCCCACCCAACTAAGCAGCCCCTCTCATTACTGAATTCACTATGAAAGAACAAGGGAGGTGTGTCCCACCCAACTAAGCAGCCCCTCACATTACTGAATTCACTGTCAAAGAACAATGGAGGTGTGTCCCACCCAACTAAGCAGCTCCTCTCATTACTGAATTCACTATCAAAGAACAAGGGAGGTGTGTCCCACCCAACTAAGCAGCCCCTCTCATTACTGAATTCACTATCAAAGAACAATGGAGGTGTGTCCCACCCAACTAAGCAGCCCCTCTCATTACTGAATTCACTATCAAAGAACAATGGAGGTGTGTCCCACCCAACTGAGCAGCCCCTCTCATTACTGAATTCACCATTAAAGAACAATGGAGGTGTGTCCCACGCAACTAAGCAGCCCCTCTCATTACTGAATTCACTATCAAAGAACAATGGAGGTGTGTCCCACCCAACTACAAAGAACAAGGGAGGTGTGTCCCACCCAACTAAGCAGCCCCTCTCATTACTGTATTCACTATCAAAGAACAAGGGAGGTGTGTCCCCCCCAACTAAGCAGCCCCTCTCATTACTGAATTCACTATCAAGGAACAAGGGAGGTGTGTCCCACCCAACTAAGCAGCCCCTCTCATTACTGAATTCACTGTCGAAGAACAAGGAAGGTGTGTCCCACCCAACTAAGCAGCCCCTCTCATTACTGAATTCACTATCAAAGAACAATGGAGGTGTGTCCCACCCAACTAAGCAGCCCCTCTCATTACTGAATTCACTATCAAAGAACAAGGGAGGTGTGTCCCACCCAAATAAGCAGCCCCTCTCATTACTGAATTCACTATCAAAGAACAAGGGAGGTGTGTCCCACCCAACTAAGCAGCCCCTCTCATTACTGCCTCATCTGAGGTTAATAATGAATACACTATCAAAGAATAAGGGAGGTGTGTCCCACCCAACTAAGCAGCCCCTCTCATTACTGAATTCACTATCAAAGAACAATGGAGGTGTGTCCCACCCAACTAAGCAGCCCCTCTCATTACTGCCTCATCTGAGGTTAATAATGAATACACTATCAAAGAATAAGGGAGGTGTATCCCACCCAACTAAGCAGCCCCTCTCATTACTGCCTCATCCGAGTTTAATAATGAATACACCATCAAAGAACAAGGGAGCTGTGTCCCACCCAACTACAAAGAACAAGGGAGGTGTGTCCCACCCAACTAAGCAGCCCCTCTCATTACTGAATTCACTATCAAAGAACAATGGAGATGTGTCCCACCCAACTAAGCAGCCCCTCTCATTACTGAATTCACTATGAAAGAACAAGGGAGGTGTGTCCCACCCAACTAAGCAGCCCCTCTCATTACTGAATTCACTATCAAAGAACAATGGAGGTGTGTCCCACCCAACTACAAAGAACAAGGGAGGCGTGTTACTAAGCAGCCCCTCTCATTACTGAATTCACTATCAAAGAACAATGGAGGTGTGTCCCACCCAACTAAGCAGCCCCTCTCATTACTGAATTCACTATCGAAGAACAATGGAGGTGTGTCCCACCCAACTAAGCAGCCCCTCTCATTACTGAATTCACTATCAAAGAACAATGGAGATGTGTCCCACCCAACTAAGCAGCCCCTCTCATTACTGAATTCAAGAACAAGGGAGGTGTGTCCCACCCAACTACAAAGAACAATGGAGGTGTGTCCCACCCAACTACAAAGAACAAGGAGGTGTGTCCCACCCAACTAAGCAGCCCCTCTCATTACTGAATTCACTATCAAAGAACAATGGAGGTGTGTCCCACCCAACTAAGCAGCCCCTCTCATTACTGCCTCATCTGAGGTTAATAATGAATACACTATCAAAGAATAAGGGAGGTGTGTCCCACCCAACTAAGCATCCCCTCTCATTACTGAATTCACTATCAAAGAACAATGGAGGTGTGTCCCACCCAATTAAGCAGCCCCTCTCATTACTGCCTCATCTGAGGTCAATAATGAATACACTATCAAAGAATAAGGGAGGTGTGTCCCACCCAACTAAGCAGCCCCTCTCATTACTGCCTCATCCGAGTTTAATAATGAATACACCATTAAAGAACAAGGGAGGTGTGTCCCACCCAATTACAAAGAACAATGGAGGCGTGTCCCACCCAACTACAAAGAACAAGGGAGGTGTGTCCCACCCAACTAAGCAGCCCCTCTCATTACTGAATTCACTATCAAAGAACAATGGAGGTGTGTCCCACCCAACTACAAAGAACAAGGGAGGTGTGTCCCACCCAACTAAGCAGCCCCTCTCATTACTGAATTCACTATCAAAGAACAATGGAGGTGTGTCCCACCCAACTAAGCAGCCCCTCTCATTACTGAATTCACTATCAAAGAACAATGGAGCTGCGTCCCACCCAACTACAAAGAACAAAGGAGGTGTGTTACTAAGCAGCCCCTCTCATTACTGAATTCACTATCAAAGAACAAGGGAGGTGTGTCCCACCCAACTAAGCAGCCCCTCTCATTACTGAATTCACTATCAAAGAACAATGGAGGTGTGTCCCACCCAACTAAGCAGCCCCTCTCATTACTGAATTCACTATCAAAGAACAATGGAGGTGTGTCCCACCCAACTAAGCAGCCCCTCTCATTACTGAATTCACTATCAAAGAACAATGGAGGCGTGTCACACCCAACTAAGCAGCCCCTCTCATTACTGAATTCACTATCAAAGAACAAGGGAGGTGTGTCCCACCCAACTACAAAGAACAAGGGAGGTGTGTCCCACCCAACTAAGCAGCCCCTCTCATTACTGAATTCACTATCAAAGAACAAGGGAGGTGTGTCCCACCCAACTAAGCAGCCCCTCTCGTTACTGGATTCACTATCAAAGAACAATGGAGGTGTGTCCCACCCAACTAAGTAGCCCCTCTCATTACTGAATTCACTATCAAAGAACAATGGAGGTGTGTCCCACCCAACTAAGCAGCCCCTCTCATTACTGAATTCACTATCAAAGAACAATGGAGGTGTGTCCCACCCAACTAAGCAGCCCCTCTCATTACTGAATTCACTATCAAAGAACAAGGGAGGTGTGTCCCACCCAACTAAGCAGCCCCTCTCATTACTGAATTCACTATCAAAGAACAAGGGAGGTGTGTCCCACCCAACTACAAAGAACAATGGAGGTGTGTCCCACCCAACTAAGCAGCCCCTCTCATTACTGAATTCACTATCAAAGAACAAGGGATGTGTGTCTCACCCAACTACAAAGAACAATGGAGGTGTGTCCCACCCAACTAAGCAGCCCCTCTCATTACTGAATTCACTATCAAAGAACAAGGGAGGTGTGCCCCACCCAACTAAGCAGCCCCTCTCATTACTGCCTCACCTGAGGTTAATAATGAATACACTATCAAAGAACAAGGGAGGTGTGTCCCACCCAACTAAGCAGCCCCTCTCATTACTGCCTCACCTGAGGTTAATAATGAATACACTATCAAAGAACAAGGGAGGTGTGTCCCACCCAACTAAGCAACCCCTCTCATTACTGAATTCACTATCAAAGAACAAGGGAGGTGTGTCCCACCCAACTACAAAGAACAATGGAGGTGTGTCCCACCCAACTAAGTAGCCCCTCTCATTACTGAATTCACTATCAAAGAACAAGGGAGGTGTGTCCCACCCAACTACAAAGAACAAGGGATGTGTGTCCCACCCAACTACAAAGAACAATGGAGGTGTGTCCCACCCAACTAAGCAGCCCCTCTCATTACTGAATTCACTATCAAAGAACAAGGGAGGTGTGCCCCACCCAACTAAGCAGCCCCTCTCATTACTGCCTCACCTGAGGTTAATAATGAATACACTATCAAAGAACAAGGGAGGTGTGTCCCACCCAACTAAGCAGCCCCTCTCATTACTGCCTCACCTGAGGTTAATAATGAATACACTATCAAAGAACAAGGGAGGTGTGTCCCACCCAACTAAGCAACCCCTCTCATTACTGAATTCACTATCAAAGAACAAGGGAGGTGTGTCCCACCCAACTACAAAGAACAATGGAGGTGTGTCCCACCCAACTAAGTAGCCCCTCTCATTACTGAATTCACTATCAAAGAACAAGGGAGGTGTGTCCCACCCAACTACAAAGAACAAGGGAGGTGTATCCCACCCAACTAAGCAGACCCTCTCATTACTGAATTCACTATCAAAGAACAATGGAGGTGTGTCCTACCCAACTAAGCAGCCCCTCTCATTACTGAATTCACTATCAAAGAACAATGGAGGTGTGTCCCACCCAACTAAGCAGCCCCTCATTACTGAATTCACTATCAAAGAACAATGGAGGTGTGTCCCACCCAACTAAGCAGCCCCTCTCATTACTGAATTCACTATCAAAGAACAAGGGAGGTGTGTCCCACCCAACTACAAAGAACAATGGAGGAGTGTCCCACCCAACTAAGCCGCCCCTAACATTACTGAATTCACTATCAAAGAACAATGGAGGTGTGTCCCACCCAACTAAGCAGCCCCTCTCATTACTGAATTCACTATCAAAGAACAAGGGAGGTGTGTCCCACCCAACTACAAAGAACAATTGAGGTCTGTCCCACCCAACTAAGCAGCCCCTCTCATTACTGAATTCACTATCAAAGAACAAGGGAGGTGTGTCCCACCCAACTAAGCAGCCCCTCTCATTACTGAATTCACTATCAAAGAACAATGGAGGTATGTCCCACCCAACTAAGCAGCCCCTCTCATTACGGAATTCACTATCAAAGAACAATGGAGGTGTGTCCCACCCAACTAAGCAGCCCCTCTCATTACTGCCTCACCTGAGGTTAATAATGAATACACTATCAAAGAACAAGGGAGGTGTGTCCCACCCAACTAAGCAGCCCCTCTCATTACTGAATTCACTATCAAAGAACAATGGAGGTGTGTCCCACCCAACTAAGCAGCCCCTCTCATTACTGAATTCACTATCAAAGAACAATGGAGGTGTGTCCCACCCAACTAAGCAGCCCCTCTCATTACTGCCTCACCTGAGGTTAATAATGAATACACTATCAAAGAACAAGGGAGGTGTGTCCCACCCAACTAAGCAGCCCCTCTCATTACTGGCTCACCTCAGGTTAATAATGAATACACTATCAAAGAACAAAGGAGGTGTGTCCTACCCAACTAAGCAGCCCCTCTCATTACTGAATTCACTATCAAAGAACAAGGGAGGTGTGTCCCACCCAACTAAGCAGCCCCTCGCATTACTGAATTCACTATCAAAGAACAAGGGAGGTGTGTCCCACCCAACTAAGCAGGCCCTCTCAATACGGAATTCACTATCAAAGAACAAGGGAGGTGTGTCCCACCCAACTAAGCAGCCCCTCTCATTACTGAATTCACTATCAAAGAACAAGGGAGGTGTGTCCCACCCAACTAAGCAGCCCCTCTCATTACTGAATTCACTATCAAAGAACAAGGGAGGTGTGTCCCACCCAACTAAGCAGCCCCTCTCATTACTGAATTCACTATCAAAGAACAAGGGAGGTGTGTCCCACCCAACTAAGCAGCCCCTCTCATTACTGAATTCACTATCAAAGAACAAGGGATGTGTGTCCCACCCAACTACAAAGAACAATGGAGGTGTGTCCCACCCAACTAAGCAGCCCCTCTCATTACTGAATTCACTATCAAAGAACAAGGGAGGTGTGCCCCACCCAACTACAAAGAACAAGGGAGGTGTGTCCCACCCAATTAAGCAGCCCCTCTCATTACTGAATTCACTATCAAAGAACAATGGAGGTGTGTCCCACCCAACTACAAAGAACAATGGAGGTGTGTCCCACCCAACTAAGCAGCCCCTCTCATTACTGAATTCACTATCAAAGAACAATGGAGGTGTGTCCTACCCAACTAAGCAGCCCCTCTCATTACTGAATTCACTATCAAAGAACAATGGAGGTGTGTCCCACCCAACTAAGCAGCCCCTCTCATTACTGAATTCACTATCAAAGAACAATGGAGGTGTGTCCCACCCAACTAAGCAGCCCCTCTCATTACTGAATTCACTATCAAAGAACAAGGGAGGTGTGTCCCACCCAACTACAAAGAACAATGGAGGTGTGTCCCACCCAACTAAGCAGCCCCTGTCATTACTGAATTCACTATCAAAGAACAAGGGAGGTGTGTCCCACCCAACTACAAAGAACAAGGGAGGTGTGTCCCACCCAACTAAGCAGCCCCTCTCATTACTGAATTCACTATCAAAGAACAATGGAGGTGTGTCCCACCCAACTAAGCAGCCCCTCTCATTACTGAATTCACTATCCAAGAACAATGGAGGTGTGTCCCACCCAACTAAGCAGCCCCTCTCATTACTGCCTCACCTGAGGTTAATAATGAATACACTATCAAAGAACAAGGGAGGTGTGTCCCACCCAACTAAGCAGCCCCTCTCATTACTGCCTCACCTGAGGTTAATAATGAATACACTATCAAAGAACAAGGGAGGTGTGCCCCACCCAACTAAGCAGCCCCTCTCATTACTGCCTCACCTGAGGTTAATAATGAATACACTATCAAAGAATAAGGGAGGTGTGTTCCATCCAACTAAGCAGCCCCTCTCATTACTGAATTCACTATCAAAGAACAAGGGAGGTGTGTCCCACCCAACTAAGCAGCCCCTCTCATTACTGAATTCACTATCAAAGAACAAGGGAGGTGTGGTCCCACCCAACTAAGCAGCCCCTCTCATTACTGAATTCACTATCAAAGAACAAGGGAGGTGTGTCCCACCCAACTAAGCAGCCCCTCTCATTACTGCCTCATCTGAGGTTAATAATGAATACACTATCAAAGAATAAGGGAGGTGTGTCCCACCCAACTAAGCACCCCCTCTCATTACTGAATTCACTATCAAAGAACAAAGGAGGTGTGTCCCACCCAACTAAGAAGCCCCTCTCATTACTGCCTCACCTGAGGTTAATAATGAATACACTATCAAAGAACAAGGGAGGTGTGTCCCACCCAACTAAGCAGCCCCTCTCATTACTGCCTCGCCTGAGGTTAATAATGAATACACTATCAAAGAACAAGGGAGGTGTGTCCCACCCAACTAAGCAGCCTCTCTCATTACTGCCTCGCCTGAGGTTAATAATGAATACACTATCAAAGAACAATGGAGGTGTGTCCCACCCAACTAAGCAGCCCCTCTCATTACTGCCTCGCCTGAGGTTAATAATGAATACACTATCAAAGAACAAGGGAGGTGTGTGCCACCCAACTAAGCAGCCCCTCTCATTACTGCCTCGCCTGAGGTTAATAATGAATACACTATCAAAGAACAATGGAGGTGTGTCCCACCCAACTAAGCAGCCCCTCTCATTTCTGCCTCGCCTGAGGTTAATAATGAATACACTATCAAAGAATAAGGGAGGTGTGTCCCACCCAACTACAAAGAACAAGGGATGTGTCCCACCCAACTAAGCTGCCCTTCTCATTACTGAATTCACTATCAAAGAACAAGGGAGGTGTGTCCCACCCAACTAAGCAGCCCCTCTCATTACTGAATTCACTATCAAAGAATAAGGGAGGTGTGTCCCACCCAACTACAAAGAACAAGGGAGGTGTGTCCCACCCAACTAAGCAGCCCCTCTCATTACTGAATTCACTATCAAAGAACAAGGGAGGTGTGTCCCACCCAACTAAGCAGACCCTCTCATTACTGACTCATCCGAGGTTAATAATGAATACACCATCAAAGAACAAGGGAGGTGTGTCCCACCAACTACAAGGAACAAGGCTGGTGTGTCCCACCCAACTAAGCAGCCCCTCTCATTACTGAATTCACTATCAAAGAACAATGGAGGTGTGTCCCACCCAACTAAGCAGCCCCTCTCATTACTGCCTCATCCGAGGTTAATAATGATTACACTATCAAAGAATAAGGGAGGTGTGTCAACCCAATCACTCTTCAGGGCTATCCAAACTGTCACAAAGCATTTAGAAATGGGCACTTAAACACATGTACCTCCTGTCGCAACACGTTCTAGGGGAATACAATCTTCTTGCAGATGTGCTCAGCAATAACATTCAGCTAGCCGTTGCAACGTTTACACTAACACATTTAGCACAACGTCTTTGCAGAATAAGGGCATCCAGACATCAACCTCTTTGCAACACTGGAGAATGCACAATGCCCGGACTACGCCTCCAGGTACCCCCAAACGATGTTCACGGGGAACGGACTCGGGATCAAATGGTCAGGGAGATTTGCTTATGCTTTTCCCTAATTCCTCTCCTCAACAGGATAATTCACAAGTTGCACCATAAACAAGTTGCTCTAATCCTGGTAGCACCAGTGTGGGCTCATCAACCGTGGTTCTCGCATCTATTTGAGAACGTCACTTTGCCTCCAGTGACACTGCCATGCCCCTACAACATGCAGTCCCATGATCGGGGAGCAATGGTTCTATGTGAAAAGACATCTTTATTAAGATCTCATGAGTAAAAGACTGATTCATATTGGCCGTTTTTCTTCAGGTCGTACATCGTGAAACCTTACTATTGAGGTCTTTTCACATAGACCTGCTGCCTTTTTTTTAAATTTATTTTTATTTTTTTATTTTACAATTCTGGGGATTTCACCCTCCCCGAGCCCCCTTTTCCACTGGGTCCTGCTGAGCCTATCAGCCCCTGAGCGAACTTGTTTGTGGCAGGGGCTTGTCAGTACAATTTAGAAAGAACGCTCTGTGCGGTCACGGAGCGGTCTTTCTAAATCGTTTAATAAAAAAAAGATCTTTATAACAAGATCTTTTTCACCTAGAACGGGAACAACACTAGACCCTTGCCCTCAAACTCTCAATTTAGCTGCATGGCTCCTGAAGTCATAGAGTTTCAGGCATCTCCAAAGGCCTCAAAGATGTATGGACGTTCTTAAGGAGGCACGCGAACCAGATACCAGACACTGTAAATGGAGACTTTTTGTCATTTGGTGTGGTGCTCTTAACGTCAACCCAATTGACTGTTCACCCACACACATAGTCCTTTATCCAACTCACCGCTTCAACTCAGGAACAGTTTTTAACTCACTGAAGGTCCACCTTGCTGCCCTCTCTGCGTACACCACCTCTCAGAGCAAGATCTCCTAGTGGAAAGTCCCGGTGATCAAAGCTTTCATGGACTGGGTAAAAAACATCACCCACCTATTTCTAATCCAACTCCCGGATGGGACTTGAATGTTGTCCTTACTAAACCTATGGGCCTCCCTTTTGTGCCAATGCATAAAGCTTGTCTTAAAATGCTCACCTATACGACTGCTTTTCTAGTGGCGATTACTTCCATTAAAGTGAACCGCAGGCTCTCTCAGTTAAAGATTTATTTGTTACTATTCATAAGGACAAAGTGGTTTTGCGCACATATCACGCTTTGCACCTACATTTATCTCCCAAGTTCCATCTAAACCAGTCCATTGAACTCCCATGTTTCTTTCAGAATCCTCCTAACTCCATTGAAAGACACCTCCATACACTAGATGTTAGGAGAGCAGTGATGCATTACTTCAATAAGACAAAACCACTTCTGAAGATAGACCAATACTTTGGGCCTCATTACGAAGTCGGCGGTAACCCTGGCAGTAACAGTGATACCGCCACATTTAAGGGCTGGCATGATCACGAGTTGGGCGCTAAATGGGCTGTTTTACCTCCAGCTTTTTGCTGGAGGTGAAATTCCCATTTGTCGCCCCAATTTTCGGCGTAATTACCGTGGGCTGTATTAGCGCACAGTAATTGCACCGAAAATGCCCCTTTCGGTCCAATGGGGAATGGGGATTTACTGTTAATGGCCAACCTGTGATCCGGCGGTAATAACCCCAGACCGGCTGGCACTAACACTATAACAGTTGCGCGGTATTACAGCCGAGATACCACCCAACTCGTGATGAGGCCCTTTTTTTTTCTCCATTGCCACAGGTAGAGAAGGGGGTCCTGTCTTTACATAGGCAATGTCTTAAGGGATCATTGAATGTATCCAGATGTGTTGCTCTCTGTCAAAGAGAGCTTTACCTTTTAGGCCTAGAGCACATTCTACTCAAGGCACAGGAGTTACTGTAGCTTTCATTGCAAACGCCCCTCTAGATTCTGTTTCAAAGCAGCTACCTGGAGTTCTGTTCACACCTTTTCACAACATTACTGCTTGGATACACATTCTAAGAATGATTCTCATGTGGGTCAGGCGGTGCTAAGACATCTCTTTGCTACCGTTCCTTGAAACATCCCACCTCCACCTCCATCTCCTGCTACTCCTCGCCCGTCTATGCATAGCGTGTGATTCGAAGCAGATTCACAAGCATCAGAAGACAAACATTACTCGCCGTAATCATATTTCTGGTTCTTGCATCTGCTTATTTATTTTATTTATTGATTGGCATTTGTAAGGCGCGTATACATTCAAAGCACCCACAGGGCAAAGGGGAGGGAACATGGGAAAACAGTAAGATGGTGGAATATGCAAAATACAAAAACAGAGCGGTCCTACTAGGCCTTGTGAACAGGTGGATTGTGCAAGTGCAGAGGGAGAGAGAAGGGGCAGATGAAAAAAGTAAGTGCTAGAGAATCACCAGAAAGGAGAGGTGCCGGGGAGACAGTTGCAACCAGTAAGTGCAAGAGCTGGTTACGGAGGCAACAGGTAAGTGTCAGGCATTGATCACTAGATGGGGAGTGGATCACCAGCCCATACAATAAGTGCAGGCCTGTGAGGCAGCACAGGCCAAGTGGTGCCCGAAGGCAAGTGCAGGGGGAGGGCGAATGCTGCAGGGGATCGGACAGAAGGCCAGGTCCCTGAAGAACGCAAATGGGCCAAGGCCAGCAATCACAGCTACTGTTGGGTTTAGCACGGGAGGGAACAAGGGAAGGAGGAGGAGAAGAGGAAACACTTGAGGTGTTTGCGGAACTTGAGGAGATCAGGCTTAAGAAGGAGACAGAGTGGGAGGCTGTTCAGAGGAGGGAGCCAGCCGAGGACAGGGAACGGCCGCCCACTCTCTGCTTAGAGAAGGGCTTGACAAGCAGAGAATTGGAGCCGGAGGATCAGAGGGATCTAGAAGGAGAGTATTTGGTGAGAGCAAGTTGCAGTTAGCGTGGTCCCCGGCCCCAGCCTTATGGATGATGCAGAGGGATTTAAATGTGATCCTTGCCACAGTCGGAAGCCACTGGAGACATTTTAGGGCTGCAGAGATACAGTTCCTTGGTGTACGGCTTAGATTCACATGCGCCCACCTTCCTCCCTGCTTGGAATTGAAGGACATCTTACACTTTAGTTTTTTTTGTACTCGCTCACGCATTCTCTTCAGGCTTTCTCAAGGCAGAAAAAACAAAAAACCGGTGGAACCTTGACATGTGAAGGATTTTGGGTACACTAAACGTCACAGTAGGGATAGTGTTACTGACATCCAGGTCTACGTCCTTTTTCGATCTTCGAAAGAAAAGGTGCAATACTCTGCGATTGCCACTAGATGTCGGACTATATGCACAGCATGTGAATCTAAGCAGACGCAAGCCACGGAAATACAATAACGGTAAGTAATGTATGTCATATTGGTCTAAGGGACCCATGTTATTTTCAATATACATATCATGTGCACGGTTAGTAACCTGCAGCACTAATATCTATTGTGGTAAATTGAAAATGGTGGCATCTGAAGAAATGCTTGAAGGTTCTGCAGTTTATACTACAACTCATTAAGGGAAGACATTGCATGATGTTAGTCTATTTTCTGACTTTTATAATTCCCCAAATCACTATGATTGTGGTTTCTCAGCACTGAGGCTTGTCCAGAAGTGTGTTGTAGTGCTTCCCCACCAGTGGGCTAGAGTGTGTCCTCAGAGGATGAAAAGGGAGAGTGGGGAGGGTGCAAGAGCCTATGAGAATGCCAAGAAGCAGCGTATGACAGCAGTGACAGCAGTAATGTTTGTGGAATGATGGGTGCATGTAGAGCTGGTTGTTAGATGGAAATGAATGCTTGGATGTAGAGGTGTGGATTGGGATGGTGTCTGTGCTAGTGATGCATATTTAGAGCTAGTGATGCATATTTAGAGGTGTGGATTAGGATAGCGTCTCTGCTAGTGGTGCTTATTTAGAGGTGTGGATTAGGATAGCGTCTCTGCTAGTGGTGCTTATTTAGAGGTGTGGATTAGGATAGCGTCTCTGCTAGTGGTGCTTATTTAGAGGTGTGGATTAGGATTGCGTCTGTGCTAGTGGTGCATATTTAGAGGTGTGGATTAGGACAGCGTCTGTGCCAGTGATGCATATTTACACGACAGCAGTTTCTGTGTGATATATTCTTAGTGGTGTGTATTAGGATTGTGTCTGTGCTAGTGATGCATATTTAGAGGTGTGGATTAGGATTGTGTCTGTGCTAGTGATGCATATTTAGAGGTGTGGATTAGGATTGCGTCTGTGCTAGTGGTGCATATTTAGAGGTGTGGATTAGGACAGCGTCTGTGCCAGTGATGCATATTTACACGACAGCAGTTTCTGTGTGATATATTCTTAGTGGTGTGTATTAGGATTGTGTCTGTGCTAGTGATGCATATTTAGAGGTGTGGATTAGGATTGTGTCTGTGCTAGTGATGCATATTTAGAGGTGTGGATTAGGATAGCGTCTATGCTGGGTGATGCATATTTAGAGGTGTGGATTAGGATAGCCTCTGCACTAGTGATGCAGATTTAGAGGTGTGGATTAAGATTCTCTGTGCTAGTGGTGCAGATTTATAGGTGGGGATTAGGATAGCGTCTGTGCTAGTGGTGCATATTTAGAGGTGTTGATTGGGATAGCGTCTGTGTTAGTGGTGCAGCTTTAGAGGTGGGGATTAGGATAACGTCTGTGCTAGTGATGCATATTCAGAGGTGTGGATTAGGATTGCGTCTGTGCTAGTGGTGCATATTGAGAGGTGTGGATTAGGATATTGTCTGTGCTAGTGATGCATATTCAGAGGTGTGGATTAGGATTGCGTCTGCTAGTGGTGCACATTTAGAGGTGTGGATTAGGATGGTGCCTGTGCTAGTGATGCATATTCAGAGGTGTGGATTAGGATTGCGTCTGTGCTAGTGGTGCATATTGAGAGGTGTGGATTAGGATATTGTCTGTGCTAGTGATGCATATTCAGAGGTGTGGATTAGGATTGCGTCTGCTAGTGGTGCACATTTAGAGGTGTGGATTAGGATGGTGCCTGTGCTAGTGATGCATATTCAGAGGTGTGGATTAGGATTGCGTCTGTGCTAGTGGTGCATATTTAGAGGTGTGGATTAGGATGGTGTCTGTGCTAGTGATGCATATTCAGAGGTGTGGATTAGGATGGTGTCTGTGCTAGTGATGCATATTCAGAGGTGTGGATTAGGATGGTGTCTGTGCTAGTGATGCATATTTAGAGGTGTGGATTAGGATGGTGTCTGTGCTAGTGATGCATATTCAGAGGTGTGGATTAGGATTGCGTCTGTGCTAGTGGTGCATATTTAGAGGTGTGGATTAGGATGGTGTCTGTGCTAGTGATGCATATTTAGAGGTGTGGATTAGGATGGTGTCTGTGCTAGTGATGCATATTCAGAGGTGTGGATTAGGATTGCGTCTGTGCTCGTGGTGCATATTTGGAGGTGTGGATTAGGATGGTGTCTGTGCTAGTGATGCATTTTCAGAGGTGTGGATTAGGATGGCGTCTGTGCTCGTGGTGCATATTTAGAGGTTTGGATTAGGATGGTGTCTGTGCTAGTGATGCATATTTAGAGGTGTGGATTAGGATGGTGTCTGTGCTAGTGATGCATATTTAGAGGTGTGGATTAGGATGGTGTCTGTGCTAGTGATGCATATTCAGAGGTGTGGATTAGGATTGCGTCTGTGCTAGTGGTGCATATTTAGAGGTGGATTAGGATGGTGTCTGTGCTAGTGATGCATATTTAGAGGTGTGGATTAGGATAGTGTCTGTGCTAGTGATGCATATTCAGAGGTGTGGATTAGGATATTGTCTGTGCTAGTGATGCATATTCAGAGGTGTGGATTAGGATTGCATCTGCTAGTGGTGCGCATTTAGAGGTGTGGATTAGGATGGTGTCTGTGCTAGTGATGCATATTCAGAGGTGTGGATTAGGATTGCGTCTGTGCTAGTGGTGCATATTTAGAGGTGTGGATTAGGATGGTGTCTGTGCTAGTGATGCATATTCAGAGGTGTGGATTAGGATTGCGTCTGTGCTAGTGATGCATATTCAGAGGTGTGGATTAGGATTGCGTCTGCTAGTGGTGCACATTTAGAGGTGTGGATTAGGATGGTGTCTGTGCTAGTGATGCATATTCAGAGGTGTGGATTAGGATTGCGTCTGTGCTAGTGGTGCATATTTAGAGGTGTGGATTAGGATGGTGTCTGTGCTAGTGATGCATATTTAGAGGTGTGGATTAGGATAGTGTCTGTGCTAGTGATGCATATTCAGAGGTGTGGATTAGGATGGCGTCTGTGCTAGAGATGCATATTTAGAGGTGTGGATTAGGATGGTGTCTGTGCTAGTGATGCATATTTAGAGGTGTGGATTAGGATGGTGTCTGTGCTAGTGATGCATATTTAGAAGTGTGGATTAGGACGGCGTCTGTGCTAGTGATGCATATTTAGAGGTGTGGATTAGGATTGCGTCTGTGCTAGTGGTGCATATTCAGAGGTGTGGATTAGGATTGCGTCTGTGCTAGTGGTGCATATTTAGAGGTGTGGATTAGGATGGTGTCTGTGCTAGTGATGCATATTTAGAGGTGTGGATTAGGATTGCGTCTGTGCTAGTGGTGCATATTTAGAGGTGTGGATTAGGATTGCGTCTGTGGTGTGGATTAGGATTGCGTCTGTGCTAGTGGTGAATATTTAGAGGTGTGGATTAGGATGGTGTCTGTGCTAGTGATGCATATTTAGAGGTGTGGATTAGGATGGTGTCTGTGCTAGTGATGCATATTTAGAGGTGTGGATTAGGATTGCTTCTGTGCTAGTGATGCATATTTAGAGGTGTGGATTAGGATGGTGTCTGTGCTCGTGGTGCATATTTAGAGGTTTGGATTAGGATGGTGTCTGTGCTAGTGATGCATATTTAGAGGTGTGGATTAGGATGGTGTCTGTGCTAGTGATGCATATTTAGAGGTGTGGATTAGGATGGTGTCTGTGCTAGTGATGCATATTCAGAGGTGTGGATTAGGATTGTGTCTGTGCTAGAGATGCATATTCAGAGGTGTGGATTAGGATGGTGTCTGTGCTAGAGATGCATATTTAGAGGTGTGGATTAGGATGGTGTCTGTGCTAGAGATGCATAGTCAGAGGTGTGGATTAGGATGGTGTCTGTGCTAGTGATGCATATTCAGAGGTGTGGATTAGGATTGCGTCTGTGCTAGTGGTGCATATTTAGAGGTGTGGATTAGGATGGTGTCTGTGCTAGAGATGCATATTTAGAGGTGTGGATTAGGATGGTGTCTGTGCTAGTGGTCCATATTTAGAGGTGTGGATTAGGATGGTGTCTGTGCTAGTGATGCATATTTAGAGGTGTGGATTAGGATGGCGTCTGTGCTAGTGGTGCATATTTAGAGGTGTGGATTAGGATTGCGTCTGTGGTGTGGATTAGGATTGCGTCTGTGCTAGTGGTGAATATTTAGAGGTGTGGATTAGGATGGTGTCTGTGCTAGTGATGCATATTTAGAGGTGAGGATTAGGATTGCGTCTGTGCTAGTGGTGCATATTTAGAGGTGTGGATTAGGATGGTGTCTGTGCTAGTGATGCATATTCAGAGGTGTGGATTAGGATTGTGTCTGTGCTAGTGTGCATATTTAGAGGTGTGGATTAGGATGGTGTCTGTGCTAGTGGTGCATATTTAGAGGTGTGGATTAGGACGGCGTCTGTGCTAGTGATGCATATTTAGAGGTGTGGATTAGGATGGTGTCTGTGCTAGTGATGCATATTTAGAGGTGTGGATTAGGATTGCGTCTGTGCTAGAGATGCATATTTAGAGGTGTGGATTAGGATGGTGTCTGTGCTAGTGATGCATATTTAGAGGTGTGGATTAGGATGGTGTCTGTGCTAGTGATGCATATTCAGAGGTGTGGATTAGGATTGCATCTGTGCTAGAGATGCATATTTAGAGGTGTGGATTAGGATGGTGTCTGTGCTAGTGATGCATATTCAGAGGTGTGGATTAGGATTGTGTCTGTGCTAGAGATGCATATTTAGAGGTGTGGATTAGGATGGTGTCTGTGCTAGTGGTGCATATTTAGAGGTGTGGATTAGGATGGTGTCTGTGCTAGTGATGCATATTTAGAGGTGTGGATTAGGACGGCGTCTGTGCTAGTGATGCATTTTCAGAGGTGTGGATTAGGATGGCGTCTGTGCTAGTGATGCATATTTAGAGGTGTGGATTAGGATGGCGTCTGTGCTAGTGATGCATATTTAGAGGTGTGGATTAGGATTGCGTCTGTGCTAGTGATGCATATTTAGAGGTGTGGATTAGGATGGTGTCTGTGCTAGCGATGCATATTTAGAGGTGTGGATTAGGATGGTGTCTGTGCTAGTGATGCATATTTAGAGGTGTGGATTAGGATTGCGTCTGTGCTAGAGATGCATATTTAGAGGTGTGGATTAGGATGGTGTCTGTGCTAGTGATGCATATTTAGAGGTGTGGATTAGGATGGTGTCTGTGCTAGAGATGCATATTTAGAGGTGTGGATTAGGATGGCGTCTGTGCTAGTGATGCATATTTAGAGGTGTGGATTAGGATGGTGTCTGTGCTAGTGATGCATATTTAGAGGTGTGGATTAGGATGGTGTCTGTGCTAGTGATGCATATTCAGAGGTGTGGATTAGGATTGCATCTGTGCTAGAGATGCATATTTAGAGGTGTGGATTAGGATGGTGTCTGTGCTAGTGATGCATATTTAGAGGTGTGGATTAGGATGGCGTCTGTGCTAGAGATGCATATTTAGAGGTGTGGATTAGGACGGTGTCTGTGCTAGAGATGCATATTTAGAAGTATGGATTAGGACGGCGTCTGTGCTAGTGATGCATATTTAGAGGTGTGGATTAGGATGGTGTCTGTGCTAGAGATGCATATTCAGAGGTGTGGATTAGGATTGTGTCTGTGCTAGAGATGCATATTTAGAGGTGTGGATTAGGATGGTGTCTGTGCTAGTGGTGCATATTTAGAGGTGTGGATTAGGATGGTGTCTGTGCTAGTGATGCATATTTAGAGGTGTGGATTAGGACGGCGTCTGTGCTAGTGATGCATTTTCAGAGGTGTGGATTAGGATGGCGTCTGTGCTAGTGATGCATATTTAGAGGTGTGGATTAGGATGGTGTCTGTGCTAGTGATGCATATTTAGAGGTGTGGATTAGGATGGCGTCTGTGCTAGTGATGCATATTTAGAGGTGTGGATTAGGATGGTGTCTGTGCTAGTGATGCATATTTAGAGGTGTGGATTAGGATGGCGTCTGTGCTAGTGATGCATATTTAGAGGTGTGGATTAGGATGGTGTCTGTGCTAGTGATGCATATTTAGAGGTGTGGATTAGGATGGCGTCTGTGCTAGTGATGCATATTTAGAGGTGTGGATTAGGATTGCGTCTGTGCTAGTGATGCATATTTAGAGGTGTGGATTAGGATGGTGTCTGTGCTAGCGATGCATATTTAGAGGTGTGGATTAGGATGGTGTCTGTGCTAGTGATGCATATTTAGAGGTGTGGATTAGGATGGTGTCTGTGCTAGCGATGCATATTTAGAGGTGTGGATTAGGATTGCGTCTGTGCTAGTGATGCATATTTAGAGGTGTGGATTAGGATGGTGTCTGTGCTAGCGATGCATATTTAGAGGTGTGGATTAGGATGGTGTCTGTGCTAGTGATGCATATTTAGAGGTGTGGATTAGGATGGCGTCTGTGCTAGTGATGCATATTTAGAGGTGTGGATTAGGATTGCGTCTGTGCTAGTGATGCATATTTAGAGGTGTGGATTAGGATGGTGTCTGTGCTAGCGATGCATATTTAGAGGTGTGGATTAGGATGGTGTCTGTGCTAGTGATGCATATTTAGAGGTGTGGATTAGGATGGTGTCTGTGCTAGCGATGCATATTTAGAGGTGTGGATTAGGATTGCGTCTGTGCTAGTGATGCATATTTAGAGGTGTGGATTAGGATGGTGTCTGTGCTAGCGATGCATATTTAGAGGTGTGGATTAGGATGGTGTCTGTGCTAGTGATGCATATTTAGAGGTGTGGATTAGGATGGTGTCTGTGCTAGTGATGCATATTTAGAGGTGTGGATTAGGATTGCGTCTGTGCTAAAGATGCATATTTAGAGGTGTGGATTAGGATGGTGTCTGTGCTAGAGATGCATATTTAGAGGTGTGGATTAGGATGGTGTCTGTGCTAGAGATGCATAGTCAGAGGTGTGGATTAGGATGGTGTCTGTGCTAGTGATGCATATTCAGAGGTGTGGATTAGGATTGCGTCTGTGCTAGTGATGCATATTTAGAGGTGTGGATTAGGATGGTGTCTGTGCTAAAGATGCATATTTAGAGGTGTGGATTAGGATGGTGTCTGTGCTAGAGATGCATATTTAGAGGTGTGGATTAGGATGGTGTCTGTGCTAGAGATGCATAGTCAGAGGTGTGGATTAGGATGGTGTCTGTGCTAGTGATGCATATTCAGAGGTGTGGATTAGGATTGCGTCTGTGCTAGTGATGCATATTTAGAGGTGTGGATTAGGATGGTGTCTGTGCTAGTGGTGCATATTTAGAGGTGTGGATTAGGATGGTGTCTGTGCTAGTGATGCATATTTAGAGGTGTGGATTAGGACGGCGTCTGTGCTAGTGATGCATATTTAGAGGTGTGGATTAGGATGGCGTCTGTGCTAGTGATGCATATTTAGAGGTGTGGATTAGGATTGCGTCTGTGCTAGTGATGCATATTTAGAGGTGTGGATTAGGATGGTGTCTGTGCTAGCGATGCATATTTAGAGGTGTGGATTAGGATGGCGTCTGTGCTAGTGATGCATATTTAGAAGTGTGGATTAGGATGGTGTCTGTGCTAGTGATGCATATTTAGAGGTGTGGATTAGGATTGCGTCTGTGCTAAAGATGCATATTTAGAGGTGTGGATTAGGATGGTGTCTGTGCTAGTGATGCATATTTAGAGGTGTGGATTAGGATTGCTTCTGTGCTAGTGATGCATATTTAGAGGTGTGGATTAGGATGGTGTCTGTGCTAGTGATGCATATTCAGAGGTGTGGATTAGGATTGTGTCTGTGCTAGAGATGCATATTCAGAGGTGTGGATTAGGATGGTGTCTGTGCTAGAGATGCATATTTAGAGGTGTGGATTAGGATGGTGTCTGTGCTAGAGATGCATAGTCAGAGGTGTGGATTAGGATGGTGTCTGTGCTAGTGATGCATATTCAGAGGTGTGGATTAGGATTGCGTCTGTGCTAGTGGTGCATATTTAGAGGTGTGGATTAGGATGGTGTCTGTGCTAGAGATGCATATTTAGAGGTGTGGATTAGGATGGTGTCTGTGCTAGTGGTCCATATTTAGAGGTGTGGATTAGGATGGTGTCTGTGCTAGTGATGCATATTTAGAGGTGTGGATTAGGATGGCGTCTGTGCTAGTGGTGCATATTTAGAGGTGTGGATTAGGATTGCGTCTGTGGTGTGGATTAGGATTGCGTCTGTGCTAGTGGTGAATATTTAGAGGTGTGGATTAGGATGGTGTCTGTGCTAGTGATGCATATTTAGAGGTGAGGATTAGGATTGCGTCTGTGCTAGTGGTGCATATTTAGAGGTGTGGATTAGGATGGTGTCTGTGCTAGTGATGCATATTCAGAGGTGTGGATTAGGATTGTGTCTGTGCTAGTGTGCATATTTAGAGGTGTGGATTAGGATGGTGTCTGTGCTAGTGGTGCATATTTAGAGGTGTGGATTAGCATGGTGTCTGTGCTAGAGATGCATATTTAGAGGTGTGGATTAGGATGGCGTCTGTGCTAGTGATGCATATTTAGAGGTGTGGATTAGGATGGTGTCTGTGCTAGTGATGCATATTTAGAGGTGTGGATTAGGATGTTGTCTGTGCTAGTGATGCATATTCAGAGGTGTGGATTAGGATTGCATCTGTGCTAGAGATGCATATTTAGAGGTGTGGATTAGGATGGTGTCTGTGCTAGTGATGCATATTTAGAGGTGTGGATTAGGATGGCGTCTGTGCTAGAGATGCATATTTAGAGGTGTGGATTAGGACGGTGTCTGTGCTAGAGATGCATATTTAGAAGTATGGATTAGGACGGCGTCTGTGCTAGTGATGCATATTTAGAGGTGTGGATTAGGATGGTGTCTGTGCTAGTGATGCATATTTAGAGGTGTGGATTAGGACGGTGTCTGTGCTAGTGATGCATATTTAGAGGTGTGGATTAGGATTGCGTCTGTGCTAAAGATGCATATTTAGAGGTGTGGATTAGGATGGTGTCTGTGCTAGTGATGCATATTTAGAGGTATGGATAAGGATGGTGTCTGTGCTAGTGATGCATATTTAGAGGTGTGGAGTAGGACGGCGTCTGTGCTAGTGATGCATATTCAGAGGCGTGTATTAGGATGGTGTCTGTGCTAGTGATGCATATTTAGAAGTGTGGATTAGGACGGCGTCTGTGCTAGTGATGCATATTCAGAGGCGTGGATTAGGACGGCGTCTGTGCTAGTGATGCATATTTAGAGGTGTGGATTAGGATGGCGTCTGTGCTAGAGATGCATATTTAGAGGTGTGGATTAGGACGGTGTCTGTGCTAGAGATGCATATTTAGAAGTATGGATTAGGACGGCGTCTGTGCTAGTGATGCATATTTAGAGGTGTGGATTAGGATGGTGTCTGTGCTAGTGATGCATATTTAGAGGTGTGGATTAGGACGGTGTCTGTGCTAGTGATGCATATTTAGAGGTGTGGATTAGGATTGCGTCTGTGCTAAAGATGCATATTTAGAGGTGTGGATTAGGATGGTGTCTGTGCTAGTGATGCATATTTAGAGGTATGGATAAGGATGGTGTCTGTGCTAGTGATGCATATTTAGAGGTGTGGATTAGGATGGTGTCTGTGCTAGAGATGCATATTTAGAGGTGTGGATTAGGATGGCGTCTGTGCTAGTGATGCATATTTAGAGGTGTGGATTAGGATTGCGTCTGTGCTACAGATGCATATTTAGAGGTGTGGATTAGGATGATGTCTGTGCTAGCGATGCATATTTAGAGGTGTGGATTAGGATGGCGTCTGTGCTAGAGATGCATATTTAGAGGTGTGGATTAGGATTGTGTCTGTGCTAGTGTGCATATTTAGAGGTGTGGATTAGGACGGCGTCTGTGCTAGTGATGCATATTTAGAGGTGTGGATTAGGATGGTGTCTGTGCTAGTGATGCATATTTAGAGGTGTGGATTAGGACGGTGTCTGTGCTAGTGGTGCATATTTAGAGGTGTGGATTAGGACGGTATCTGTGCTAGTGATGCATATTTAGAGGTGTGGATTAGGATGGTGTCTGTGCTAGTGATGCATATTTAGAGGTGTGGATTAGGACGGTATCTGTACTAGTGGTGCATATTTAGAGGTGTGGATTAGGATGGTGTTTGTGCTAGTGATGCATATTTAGAGGTGTGGATTAGGATTGCGTCTGTGCTAGTGATGCATATTTAGAGGTGTGGATTAGGATGGAGTCTGTGCTAGTGATGCATATTTAGAGGTGTGGATTAGGATGGTGTCTGTGCTAGTGATGCATATTTAGAGGTGTGGATTAGGATGGTGTCTGTGCTAGTGATGCATATTTAGAGGTGTGGATTAGGACGGTGTCTGTGCTAGTGATGCATATTCAGAGGCGTGGATTAGGATGGTGTCTGTGCTAGTGATGCATATTTAGAAGTGTGGATTAGGACGGCGTCTGTGCTAGTGATGCATATTCAGAGGCGTGGATTAGGACGGCGTCTGTGCTAGTGATGCATATTTAGAGGTGTGGATTAGGATGGCGTCTGTGCTAGAGATGCATATTTAGAGGTGTGGATTAGGACGGTGTCTGTGCTAGAGATGCATATTTAGAAGTATGGATTAGGACGGCGTCTGTGCTAGTGATGCATATTTAGAGGTGTGGATTAGGATGGTGTCTGTGCTAGTGATGCATATTTAGAGGTGTGGATTAGGACGGTGTCTGTGCTAGTGATGCATATTTAGAGGTGTGGATTAGGATTGCGTCTGTGCTAAAGATGCATATTTAGAGGTGTGGATTAGGATGGTGTCTGTGCTAGTGATGCATATTTAGAGGTATGGATAAGGATGGTGTCTGTGCTAGTGATGCATATTTAGAGGTGTGGATTAGGATGGTGTCTGTGCTAGAGATGCATATTTAGAGGTGTGGATTAGGATGGCGTCTGTGCTAGTGATGCATATTTAGAGGTGTGGATTAGGATTGCGTCTGTGCTAGTGATGCATATTTAGAGGTATGGATAAGGATGGTGTCTGTGCTAGTGATGCATATTTAGAGGTGTGGATTAGGATGGTGTCTGTGCTAGAGATGCATATTTAGAGGTGTGGATTAGGATTGTGTCTGTGCTAGTGTGCATATTTAGAGGTGTGGATTAGGACGGCGTCTGTGCTAGTGATGCATATTTAGAGGTGTGGATTAGGATGGTGTCTGTGCTAGTGATGCATATTTAGAGGTGTGGATTAGGACGGTGTCTGTGCTAGTGGTGCATATTTAGAGGTGTGGATTAGGACGGTATCTGTGCTAGTGATGCATATTTAGAGGTGTGGATAAGGATGGTGTCTGTGCTAGTGATGCATATTTAGAGGTGTGGATTAGGACGGTATCTGTGCTAGTGGTGCATATTTAGAGGTGTGGATTAGGGTGGTGTTTGTGCTAGTGATGCATATTTAGAGGTGTGGATTAGGATTGCGTCTGTGCTAGTGATGCATATTTAGAGGTGTGGATTAGGATGGAGTCTGTGCTAGTGATGCATATTTAGAGGTGTGGATTAGGACGGCGTCTGTGCTAGTGATGCATATTTAGAGGTGTGGATTAGGACGGTGTCTGTGCTAGTGATGCATATTTAGAGGTGTGGATTAGGATGGTGTCTGTGCTAGTGATGCATATTTAGAGGTGTGGATTAGGATGGTGTCTGTGCTAGTGATGCATATTTAGAGGTGTGGATTAGGATGGCGTCTGTGCTAGTGATGCATATTTAGAAGTGTGGATTAGGACGGCGTCTGTGCTAGTGATGCATATTTAGAGGTGTGGATTAGGATGGTGTCTGTGCTAGTGATGCATATTTAGAGGTGTGGATTAGGATTGCGTCTGTGCTAGAGATGCATATTTAGAGGTGTGGATTAGGATGGCGTCTGTGCTAGTGATGCATATTTAGAGGTGTGGATTAGGATGGTGTCTGTGCTAGTGGTGCATATTTAGAGGTGTGGATTAGGACGGTGTCTGTGCTAGTGGTGCATATTTAGAGGTGTGGATTAGGACGGTATCTGTGCTAGTGATGCATATTTAGAGGTGTGGATTAGGATGGTGTCTGTGCTAGTGATGCATATTTAGAGGTGTGGATTAGGACGGTATCTGTGCTAGTGGTGCATATTTAGAGGTGTGGATTAGGATGGTGTTTGTGCTAGTGATGCATATTTAGAGGTGTGGATTAGGATTGCGTCTGTGCTAGTGATGCATATTTAGAGGTGTGGATTAGGATGGAGTCTGTGCTAGTGATGCATATTTAGAGGTGTGGATTAGGATGGTGTCTGTGCTAGTGATGCATATTTAGAGGTGTGGATTAGGATGGTGTCTGTGCTAGTGATGCATATTTAGAGGTGTGGATTAGGACGGTGTCTGTGCTAGTGATGCATATTCAGAGGCGTGGATTAGGATGGTGTCTGCTAGTGATGCATATTTAGAAGTGTGGATTAGGACGGCGTCTGTGCTAGTGATGCATATTCAGAGGCGTGGATTAGGACGGCGTCTGTGCTAGTGATGCATATTTAGAGGTGTGGATTAGGATGGCGTCTGTGCTAGAGATGCATATTTAGAGGTGTGGATTAGGACGGTGTCTGTGCTAGAGATGCATATTTAGAAGTATGGATTAGGACGGCATCTGTGCTAGTGATGCATATTTAGAGGTGTGGATTAGGATGGTGTCTGTGCTAGTGATGCATATTTAGAGGTGTGGATTAGGACGGTGTCTGTGCTAGTGATGCATATTTAGAGGTGTGGATTAGGATTGCGTCTGTGCTAAAGATGCATATTTAGAGGTGTGGATTAGGATGGTGTCTGTGCTAGTGATGCATATTTAGAGGTATGGATAAGGATGGTGTCTGTGCTAGTGATGCATATTTAGAGGTGTGGATTAGGATGGTGTCTGTGCTAGTGATGCATATTTAGAGGTGTGGATTAGGATTGCGTCTGTGCTACAGATGCATATTTAGAGGTGTGGATTAGGATGATGTCTGTGCTAGCGATGCATATTTAGAGGTGTGGATTAGGATGGCGTCTGTGCTAGAGATGCATATTTAGAGGTGTGGATTAGGATTGTGTCTGTGCTAGTGTGCATATTTAGAGGTGTGGATTAGGACGGCGTCTGTGCTAGTGATGCATATTTAGAGGTGTGGATTAGGATGGTGTCTGTGCTAGTGATGCATATTTAGAGGTGTGGATTAGGACGGTGTCTGTGCTAGTGGTGCATATTTAGAGGTGTGGATTAGGACGGTATCTGTGCTAGTGATGCATATTTAGAGGTGTGGATAAGGATGGTGTCTGTGCTAGTGATGCATATTTAGAGGTGTGGATTAGGACGGTATCTGTGCTAGTGGTGCATATTTAGAGGTGTGGATTAGGATGGTGTTTGTGCTAGTGATGCATATTTAGAGGTGTGGATTAGGATTGCGTCTGTGCTAGTGATGCATATTTAGAGGTGTGGATTAGGATGGAGTCTGTGCTAGTGATGCATATTTAGAGGTGTGGATTAGGACGGCGTCTGTGCTAGTGATGCATATTTAGAGGTGTGGATTAGGACGGTGTCTGTGCTAGTGATGCATATTTAGAGGTGTGGATTAGGATGGTGTCTGTGCTAGTGATGCATATTTAGAGGTGTGGATTAGGATGGTGTCTGTGCTAGTGATGCATATTTAGAGGTGTGGATTAGGATGGCGTCTGTGCTAGTGATGCATATTTAGAAGTGTGGATTAGGACGGCGTCTGTGCTAGTGATGCATATTTAGAGGTGTGGATTAGGATGGTGTCTGTGCTAGTGATGCATATTTAGAGGTGTGGATTAGGATTGCGTCTGTGCTAGAGATGCATATTTAGAGGTGTGGATTAGGATGGCGTCTGTGCTAGTGATGCATATTTAGAGGTGTGGATTAGGATGGTGTCTGTGCTAGTGGTGCATATTTAGAGGTGTGGATTAGGATGGTGTCTGTGCTAGTGATGCATATTTAGAGGTGTGGATTAGGATTGCGTCTGTGCTAGTGATGCATATTTAGAGGTGTGGATTAGGATGGTGTCTGTGCTAGTGATGCATATTTAGAGGTGTGGATTAGGATTGCGTCTGTGCTAGAGATGCATATTTAGAGGTGTGGATTAGGATTGCGTCTGTGCTAGAGATGCATATTTAGAGGTGTGGATTAGGATGGTGTCTGTGCTAGCGATGCATATTTAGAGGTGTGGATTAGGATGGTGTCTGTGCTAGTGATGCACATTTAGAGGTGTGGATTAGGATGGTGTCTGTGCTAGTGATGCATATTTAGAGGTGTGGATTAGGATGGTGTCTGTGCTAGTGATGCATATTTAGAGGTGTGGATTAGGATGGTGTCTGTGCTAGTGATGCATATTTAGAGGTGTGGATTAGGATGGTGTCTGTGCTAGTGATGCATTTTCAGAGGTGTGGATTAGGATGGCGTCTGTGCTAGTGATGCATATTTAGAGGTGTGGATTAGGATGGTGTCTGTGCTAGTGATGCATATTTAGAGGTGTGGATTAGGATGGTGTCTGTGCTAGCGATGCATATTTAGAGGTGTGGATTAGGATGGTGTCTGTGCTAGTGATGCATATTTAGAGGTGTGGATTAGGATTGCGTCTGTGCTAGAGATGCATATTTAGAGGTGTGGATTAGGATGGCGTCTGTGCTAGTGATGCATATTTAGAGGTGTGGATTAGGATGGTGTCTGTGCTAGTGGTGCATATTTAGAGGTGTGGATTAGGATGGTGTCTGTGCTAGTGATGCATATTTAGAGGTGTGGATTAGGATTGCGTCTGTGCTAGTGATGCATATTTAGAGGTGTGGATTAGGATGGTGTCTGTGCTAGTGATGCATATTTAGAGGTGTGGATTAGGATTGCGTCTGTGCTAGTGATGCATATTTAGAGGTGTGGATTAGGATTGCGTCTGTGCTAGAGATGCATATTTAGAGGTGTGGATTAGGATTGCGTCTGTGCTAGAGATGCATATTTAGAGGTGTGGATTAGGATGGTGTCTGTGCTAGCGATGCATATTTAGAGGTGTGGATTAGGATGGTGTCTGTGCTAGTGATGCACATTTAGAGGTGTGGATTAGGATGGTGTCTGTGCTAGTGATGCATATTTAGAGGTGTGGATTAGGATGGTGTCTGTGCTAGTGATGCATATTTAGAGGTGTGGATTAGGATGGTGTCTGTGCTAGTGATGCATATTTAGAGGTGTGGATTAGGATGGTGTCTGTGCTAGTGATGCATTTTCAGAGGTGTGGATTAGGATGGCGTCTGTGCTAGTGATGCATATTTAGAGGTGTGGATTAGGATGGTGTCTGTGCTAGTGATGCATATTTAGAGGTGTGGATTAGGATGGTGTCTGTGCTAGTGATGCATATTTAGAGGTGTGGATTAGGATGGCGTCTGTGCTAGTGATGCATATTTAGAGGTGTGGATTAGGATGGTGTCTGTACTAGTGATGCATATTTAGAGGTGTGGATTAGGATTGCGTCTGTGCTAGTGGTGCATATTTAGAGTTGTGGATTAGGATGGTGTCTGTGCTAGTGATGCATATTTAGAGTTGTGGATTAGGATGGTGTCTGTGCTAGTGATGCATATTCAGAGGTGTGGATTAGGATGGTGTCTGTGCTAGTGATGCATATTTAGAGGTGTGGATTAGGATGGCGTCTGTGCTAGTGATGCATATTTAGAGGTGTGGATTAGGACGGCGTCTGTGCTAGTGATGCATATTCAGAGGTGTGGATTAGGATTGCGTCTGTGCTAGTGGTGCATATTTAGAGGTGTGGATTAGGACGGCGTCTGTGCTAGTGATGCATATTTAGAGGTGTGGATTAGGATGGTGTCTGTGCTAGTGGTGCATATTTAGAGCTGTGGATTAGGATGGTGTCTGTGCTAGTGATGCATATTTAGAGGTGTGGATTAGGACGGTGTCTGTGCTAGTGGTGCATATTTAGAGGTGTGGATTAGGACGGCGTCTGTGCTAGTGATGCATATTTAGAGGTGTGGATTAGGATGGTGTCTGTGCTAGTGATGCATATTTAGAGGTGTGGATTAGGATGGTGTCTGTGCTAGCGATGCATATTTAGAGGTGTGGATTAGGATGATGTCTGTGCTAGTGATGCACATTTAGAGGTGTGGATTAGGATGGTGTCTGTGCTAGTGATGCATATTTAGAGGTGTGGATTAGGATGGTGTCTGTGCTAGTGATGCATATTTAGAGGTGTGGATTAGGATGGTGTCTGTGCTAGTGATGCATATTTAGAGGTGTGGATTAGGATGGTGTCTGTGCTAGTGATGCATTTTCAGAGGTGTGGATTAGGATGGCGTCTGTGCTAGTGATGCATATTTAGAGGTGTGGATTAGGATGGTGTCTGTGCTAGTGATGCATATTTAGAGGTGTGGATTAGGATGGTGTCTGTGCTAGTGATGCATATTTAGAAGTGTGGATTAGGACGGCGTCTGTGCTAGTGATGCATATTTAGAGGTGTGGATTAGGATGGTGTCTGTGCTAGTGGTGCATATTTAGAGGTGTGGATTAGGATGGTGTCTGTGCTAGTGATGCATATTTAGAGGTGTGGATTAGGATGGTGTCTGTGCTAGTGGTGCATATTTAGAGGTGTGGATTAGGACGGCGTCTGTGCTAGTGATGCATATTTAGAGGTGTGGATTAGGATGGTGTCTGTGCTAGTGGTGCATATTTAGAGGTGTGGATTAGGATGGTGTCTGTGCTAGTGGTGCATATTTAGAGTTGTGGATTAGGATAGTGTCTGTGCTAGTGGTGCATATTTACACAAAGGTAGTTTCTGAGTGATATGTTCTTAGTGGTGTGTGGATGTGTAAGGGGTTCGAGATGTGCTCAAATGGACCTCTGAAGTGTGACGACTATGTTTACTGGCTCATAGCAAACTCCCAATATAATAATAGTAATTTGTGAGACACTTAGTATGGACACCACGAATAACATGCTCTAGAGGGACTGTGTCCGAAGGAGGATGTGGCCAGAGTATTAGGCGAGGCTGGCTTGTGCTTTAAATTCTTATTATCAATAGGTCGGGAGTGTCTGTTCTACTCCATCCATCACAGCCAGACACAAAGGCAAGTCAAATGTCTTAGTTGCTTTCAGACTGGAGTAGTAGTTTGAACTGAGCAGGGGCAGAAAATCAAGCTACTAGGTAGAAATAAAAGCCACTCGCCACCTCAATTTTGTACATGCACACAGCACAACATCACTTACTCGCCGTGACACCGGTCCATGATTACATCTTTCTTCAATGATTATGGTCCACGCCCACTACTAATGGGATAGTGAACTAGTTCTTGGCGGATTCTTGGGTTGTGAGAGGAATATAGCGCGGCAGGTTCAGCATCTGAGCTATCTCCTGTACACGAATGCATACAAGGAGGACAGGAAACCACACCTGAAGTGTGAGATTGACACATGGGGCATCCGGTGGTGGAGTGACATGCAGCACTAGAACTATAATGGCTGTCTGTCCCTGGCATTGCAGGAGGGAGTGGATATCAGGGTTCCACTTCAGTGAGGTGTTTGCCTGGAGTAATGTCAAAATAAACACTGCCTGGCAGCGTGCTTGACATTGAGACGTGTATCTCTGATCTTTATTTCCTGGAGAGTGCTCCCCCTTGAGCTCCATCACACCCGGCATGCAAGGGGCCTTCGGGAGCTGCAGCACCAGCACCCCAGTTCTGCATTTCAGTTTCAAGACTCCTGCACTCCTTGTACCCCAGTAATTGTGACTTGCTAAAGACTGCCACTCGTGATCATAGCATCTGTGGTCAAGGGCACAGCGCACCAGTACCTGTGGCTTATCTGCTGCACTACGGGCACTGGTCTTCGCTCAAAAGTATTTTTATTTTGTGTATTGTGGGTTTGAACACAGAATATACAGAATGTAGATGATGCAAGCGCTCTGGGTAATGTAGCAGGAGTGACAGTCAATAAACCACAAAGAAAGACAGCAGAAAAGATATTCCATTGTTTAAAAAGGTGTAAATGGGTGTCTTAGCAGTCACTACGGTGTCGAAAGTGGGCCAACGGGAATGGGGCCTCTCAACAGCACCTTTCTCAGTTCTTGGTGGTTCACAGCATTGAACCAGGCTTCAGGGTGCTGTCTTTGTGGGTTGTACCGTGTTTGCACTGTGCTAGCCCATATGGCAAACTGGAATCGGGTCTGTTCGAAGGTGGGGTCTGAACGATGCAGTTCAGAGGGCTCGCCAGAGGCCGTTTGATGGTCTAGATGGAATAAAGCAAAACAAAAGAGGTGATGGCTGGAAGGTTTAGAATGAATCCTAACCTCTGGCATTGCTCTGGACAACCCTCCAGACCATCCTTCTTCGCCTGCCAAGCCATTACAGAAGGGGAAAGACCATATGCAAATCAGGCTTGGCCCCACCCCAAAAGGGGCAGTCCAGCCCGAACTGCTTGCTCACATCCCTTCTGCACTAGACCACAAACATCCCCAAACATGTTTCAGCCTTGCTGGGCCTCATCAGTGAGGAGAAGCCTGATTTGCATATGGTCTTTCCCATTTTGTAATGGCTTGGCAGTTGAAGAACGAGGTATCCGGTCATTCCATCGAATCCAAAGTATCGACAGACCATACCATTGAAAAATATGCATCGAAAGAAAACATCAAATGCATTTTTTTAAATGGTTAAGGGTTTATTTTAGTAAAAATGTGTTTTTAAGGTTAACCCCCCCCCATAAAAAGATTAAATAACAATATGCATTCAATGTTTTTTTTCCGATGCCTTTTGTGTCAATGGTATGGTTATCGATGGCTTGGCTGTCGATGGAATCACTATGAACCGAAGAACGATGGTCTGGAGGGTTTCCCAGAGCAATGCCAGAGGTTAGGATACATTCAAAACCTTCCATCCAAGACCTCTTTTGTTTTGCGTAAGTCACCCCAAGTGGGACGGGTATGCCCAGACTTGGGTCCTGTGCCTGCCGGGCTTAGAGACCCAAGCTACTCCTCCCTGAGAAGGCCCAACAAGGTCGAAACATGTTTGGGGATGCTTGTGTTCTCGTGCAGAAAATGATGTGACAAAGCAGTTTGGGCTGCCCTTTTGGGGTGGGACCAAGTCTAATTTTTCACATGGTCTTTCCCCTTTTGTAATGCTTGGCAGGCAAAGAACAAGGGTTTGGAGAGTTGCCCAGAGCAATGCCAGAGGTTAGAATTAATTCCAATCCTTCCAGCCATCACCTCTTTTGTTTTGCCTAGGTGGAATAAGACATTGTTAATCGCTGGGCCAGGTCGACGAGTGATATGATGCTTTCAGCAGTTCAAGTCGAGGTCCTGAACCATCGGAAGCTGCGATCCTGATGCTCCCAGGCGATGTTCGTAGAGGAAGCAGTTTGAAGTAGTCCAAAGTGGTGAGTTGATTGATTGAGCTGAACAGGTGATTTGCTTGGTACGGTGCAGTGTCGAATCTTGTACGTCCTCTTTCTGCGCAGCCCTTGGGCACCGGCCATTTTGGTGTTCCATGCACAAATCGGTTGCTGTGTCCTGCATATATGAAATGTGGGAGGCGGCGACCGATTCGTTCATGGAGTGCTCAGTTACAGTACAGCTAACTACAAGCACTGAGAGTGTAGTGTTTGCCTTAAATATACTGGGCCTCATTACGAGGTTGGAGGTACCCATGCCCTTAATAAGGTCATGACTACCCCCAAACTCGGGTCCGGCTCCGGGTCCTGCGAAAAGGGAATTACCAGGCCATTCGACCTTGGAGGGCCCGGTAATTTCCCTTTCGCGGCACCCGGAGCCAGTACGTCCCCATTCCCATTTGAGCCCCAATAGGGCTCAATGGTAATGGGGAGGATGGTAGCAGCGGTACAGTTTATAACGGTACCGTTGCTACCACCCTGTTCTGCTCCCGGGTGCCGCTCTTTATGCCTGGTCTGAGCAGGCATGCAGAGCAGCACCCGCAAGCAGACCTTGTAATGTGGCTGCACGGTAACAACGGCGCCGGTGGCACTACCGGGCCGCTGTTGCCTTACCGCCACAGACGTAATGAGGCCCACTGTCATCCAAAGCACTGCATTTATTAGTGCTTAGGATGACAATATATTTAGGCAAACTACACATTCCCAGCAAGTGTAGGTCCGTGTCCCCTGCTCGCCACGACCAATGGGGTGTACCTGGAATTGACCTATGCCAAAATTGCCACGCCAAAACGGCCCATGCCAGAATGTCAGGTACAAGTGCCAAAAACAGCGCTGCGGGTCCTTGTGGTTCGAAGACGTGAAGTTATGTTATAGAATTATTTTGTATAAATGTTTATAATCTTTACTGTATTTAAATGGTTCCTTGCTATAGTGTTAATATCTGTATTTACTCCATGTCAATCATCTGAATGTGGCTTTGTTGTCAGTGTGATGTGTACCATAATCTATTGAATTGTGTGCTAGACATGTCCTAGAATGTTTCCAAGGAGGGAGGGGGCCCCCCATATTGGGGTATTTGGGAGGTATGCCTCTGGTCTATCTCTCCCTGTGGTCCTTGCCTCCCCTGTGAGGTGCTCCCCACTAGGCCTAGGCTGCCTTGTGAGTTGCTGTACTGGTCCATCACTCCCTCTGGTCCTTGCCTCCCTTGCAAGGAGCTCCTCGCTAGGCCTAGGCTGCCTTGTGAGTTGCTGTACTGGTCCATCACTCCCTGTGGTCCTTGCCTCCCTTGTGAGCAGCTGTCTTCTAGGCCTAGGCTGCCTCGTGAGTTGCTGTACTGGTCCATTACTCCCTCTGGTCCTTGCCTCCCTTGCAAGGAGCTCCTCGCTAGGCCTAGGCTGCCTTGTGAGTTGCTGTACGGGTCCATCACTCCCTCTGGTCCTTGCCTCCCTTGTGAGCAGCTGTCTTCTAGGCCTAAGCTGCTTTGTGAGTTGCTACTCTGGTCCATCACTCCCGCTGGTCCTTGCCTCCCTTGCAAGGAGCTCCTCGCTAGGCCTAGGCTGCCTTGTGAGTTGCTGTACGGGTCCATCACTCCCTCTGGTCCTTGCCTCCCTTGTGAGCAGCTGTCTTCTAGGCCTAAGCTGCTTTGTGAGTTGCTACTCTGGTCCATCACTCCCGCTGGTCCTTGCCTCCCTTGCAAGGAGCTATCATTAGGCCGAGACTGCCTTGTGAGTTGCTACTCTGGTCTGTCACCCCTCTTCTTGTATTCCTTAGGCTGTTGTTTGGTGTGTGGTTGGCATTGGCATTGGTAGTTCATGGGGCATGTCCAGCTGCATTGTACCATATGCCCGTGTAAGACTGAGTAGCGCTACATTTGAGAATGTCTTTGCGATATCAGTAGGTAGTGTGAGGATGTAGAATTATGAGACTGACACGGAGGGGTCATGATGGGTGTCGGAAACCTTTACTTATAAATAATAAACCTAACTATCCCTATGAGGGTTTTCCCAGCCTCAACCTAGGAAAACTGTGGTAAGGGTGTGTGTGTGAGAATGTCCGTCAGAAAAATAAGCTTCCGTCCTCTGACAGAATCAGCTTATCTATCCCTAATACTTAAACTCAAAAGTCTATAATCGAAGTAAAGCTCCTTCACAAGGAGAATGACTCCCTTCTCGTGCCACCTGGTGCTTGGCTGGTATAATATCTCTTCCAGGCAGAACCAGGGGGGAATGACTCCCTTCTCCTGCCATCTGGTGCTCAGCTGGTATAATATCTCTTCCAGGCAGAACCAGGGGGGAATGACTCCTTTCTCCTGCCATCTGGTGCTTGGCTGGTATAATCTCTTCCAGGGGGAATGACTCCTTTCGCCTGGTTACTTTTCAGTTCTCCAAGATACTCCTGTGCTCAGAATCAGTATGCTTAACTCTCTACAAGAGCAATCAAACTGTATAGTTCTTTTGTGGTGCCCTTTATGGTTTGGGAAATGGCTCGCTTTCCCAGACTCCTTAGTGCCAGGGGGAATGACTCGCTTCTCCTGGTTGCTTGGATGAGGGATACAGCTCCTGTTATCCCTTCTCTGTTTCCAGTTCCCTGGTAGTCTTGGAACTACCACTGCAACGATGAACCTCTTGTAATATACACTCCTCTATTCTCGGATGATCAGTGGAATTATGCTTTCCACTCTAATGAGGATGTTTTCGTCTGATGTTTTGTCGTCCTCTCTGATAGTCTGTGGGCTTGTGCGTGCCACTGAGATGAGGAAGTTCTCCTCTTATGCAATCTCTGGTGGTCAGTGGGGTTATGTCTTTCACTGTATCAAGTTCTCCCCGCATGCAATCTCTGCTTCTCTGGTGGTCAGTGGGGTTATGTCAGCCACTGTATCAAGGAAGTTCTCCCTGCATGCAATCTCTGCTTCTCTGGTGGTCAGTGGGGTTATGTCAGCCACTGTATCAAGGAAGTTCTCCCTGCATGCAATCTCTGCTTCTCTGGTGGTCAGTGGGGTTATGTCAGCCACTGTATCAAGGAAGTTCTCCCTGCATGCAATCTCTGCTTCTCTGGTGGTCAGTGGGGTTATGTCAGCCACTGTATCAAGGAAGTTCTCCTCAGATGCAATCTCGGCTTGTGTTAGGGTCCCTGACCCTTGGAGACTCTCTGGTATTGCCTCCTGGTTACCACAATCTGAAGCAGAGACCCTTCAACTCTCCCCATGCGCATAGTGGTCCTCCTGTGCTTCACGTCACCCTCTGAGACTTCCTTGCATGGTGCCAGTTGTTCCGGGTCTTGGGTCGGTCTCCTTCTTGTTTCCTGCGACCGTCTGCTCCTGTTCTGTCTCTGCAGTGCTTCCGTAGTCTCTGCACCATTGTTGGACCCCGCAGTCCACCTCCTCCTGGATGCCGTGCCACTGCCTCGCCTGTTCTCTGCTGGGCTCCATCCTGCAGACACGGGATCCACAGTGAACTACCTCAGCAACTTGCTGGGGTCCATTCTTCCTTTTCTGTACAGGCTTTGAATCTCCTGGGCTCTCTGTCTAAGAGAGAAGGCCCAGAGTCCTTCTTTTATTTTATCTTAATAGGGCTTTCTCCGCCCTGGCGTTACATCAAAACCCGATATCAATAGCTGTTTAGTAATCCTCCTATCTCCTGTGAGCCACCTCGTGTCAGTACTTGAACTTTGAGCACTCTGCATGTTTCCAGTGCTCTTCTTCGTCGCAGTGGAATCTATATTCGATAATAGCAAAGAGTTACAATAACACATATGTCTGTTCTCAAAAGGGGGTTCATGGAGGGAAGGTGGGGCAAGGGGTGTTTGGGGTGGGACTACTTCAGTCAGGCCATAATCCAGGTGGTCGTCCTTATGCCCAGGAGGAGAGCCCCCACCCCCTCCCATGAGGTCCTCCCACATTTTACCACCCCCAGGTGGATTATTGGGTTGCAGCCTCACCTCCCTAGTCTCATAGGAAAGAGCCCCCATCGCCCCTGGGGAGAAGTGATGAGACCTGGCGAATCATCACAATAGTCAGAAGGGAGGTCCAGGAAACTGACTATAATCTCTGGGCACTGAATATGTGTCATGGCACATGATTAAGCATAACCTAGCCTAACATCGTACAATATGACATAGCAAGATATTGAAACTTGAGTAGAGATGCTTTGCATGGATATAAGCAAATATAGGACCAACTGTCATGTTTTCAAAGTGACAATGTTAGTCTCAAAGGGTTATTGTGTGCTCTTTTGGGCAGGATATGGCAGCAAACACCTGTAAACCATTCTGTACCTCTTTACCATTACACTCCAGGCTTTCCTGTCGCTGACCCCCCAGGCCTTCCCGTCGCGGACACCCACGTCCGTGCCTCCTCCAACCAGACTCTCACCGACATTCTATTTGTCGTTCCCTATACCGACCAATGGACCCTACCTATGGTCACTGTTCTCTCTCCTTTCTCTTCTTCTCCCATTAATGGTGGCACAAAATGGGAGGTGCTCTTGGCCTCCTTCTCCTCTAAAACCTTCATTAATGTCTGTCTTAATGGGACCGTCATGGTCCAGGGCACTCAGCCCAACCTCTTCCTCCTGGATAGGTGCCTCCCACCTCTTATAAACGTCCTCCCTTCTCATGATACTCGAAGCGTCATCCTTGAACACTAGGCTAACTACTGCCAAGTCAGGGAATAAAGCAATGTTCTCCATCTTTAGAGAGTTGGAGACCCCTACCACCCCACCCACCCCACCCCACCCTCTTAAAAGACGAGGCCTGGTGCAACAGAATTGAACTTGCTATGCTGGACAAGTTAGACACCGTCCATTCCAAATTCCTCGCCCACCAACAGGCACTTAACAATCTTATGGCCACTAGCCACAATAGCCTACTACCAGCCACTGACTCCAGCCAATCCGCCATATTTGAATTCAAGGATATGAGTGAACTGGAAGTCATTACCCTCCTCAGATCCATTATACCTTCCAATTGTAAAGGGGACGCCTGCCCAGCTCAGGTCATCAAGGACTGCGCCCCGCTCTTGCCCCTCTAATCACGGCTTTCATTAATGCCTCTTTCCAATCTGGCCACGTTCCAGCTGGACTTAAGGAAGCGTGGGTTTGTCCGCTCCTTAGAAACACCCTCCCTAGACCCATTGGTCCCTGGGAACTATAGGCCCATCACCACTGTCCCCTTTCTACTAAAAATCCTTGACAAATAAGCCTACCTGCAAGTCCAAAAATTCCTAGAAGAAAACCACCTTCTCGGTCTGCGGCAGTCAGGATTCAGGCCAAGACATGGCACCGAGACAGCCCTCCTCGACCTCAAAAATCAGATGGACGACATTAGATACTGGCAAACCAGTGCTCCTTCTCCTCCTCGACTAATCTGCTGCCTTTGATCTTGTGGACCACAAGACCCTCAGCCATCACCTCTCCACCGAAGCTAACTTCTCCCCAAGGGCCTGTAACTTATTTCCTGCAGGACAGAGCAATGAAAGTTTTCTCCGAATCATCATTTATGCGGGGTCCCACAGGGTTCGTGCATTGCTCCCACCCTCTACAACCTCTTCATGAGGCCTCTGTTCAAAATCCTGGACACCCTGGGCATCTTCTATACGGACTATGCTGATGTCACCCAGGTCCTCATCCCCCTCACGGGTGATTATTTGTCTGACCTGAACACCCTCAACTCTGTCTACTCTACAATCCAATCCTGGATGGCTGAAAACTGATTATGCCTCAACACGGAGAAAACCAAACTTCTGCTGATTGGCTCCCAGTCCACCCTGGGCAAGCTGGACAAGCAATATAGCTCCTTCACAGTTGACAACTCCCCCGTCGCTGTCTCACAAGCTATTAAGACCTTGTGTGTATATTTGGAACCTAACTTGACCATGAATAGGCAGGTTAATGCTATAGCCTTTGTCTCGGCATATCACTCCAAACTCATCAATGCTGTGAGACCATTTCTATCCCAAGAGAACTGTCTTACAATCGCCAGGGTTATAATGGGATCCCGACTGGACAACTGTAACGCCCTTCTTGTGGGTACCTCAGGAAAAAATGTGGCTAAACTACAACTTGCGCAAAACAATGCCTTTACGGCCGCTACGGGGCTATCACGTAGGGAACATATCTCAGGGCTCAGGAGGCAGGTCCACTGGCTACCAGTCAAGGAAAGGATCATGTTCATAACCCTCCCTCTGACACACAAGTGTCTCCACGACCTTGCCCCTCCCTATCTGGTCCAAAGAATCTCCAAGCCCCTTGCTACCAGGCCAGCCAGAACGCCATACGCTAACATGATAACGGTTCCTAAAATCCGGAAAGCACATGCTGGTGGCAGTAGCTTCCCTACCCTGGCTGCTACCCTCGGGAACGCCCTCCCTCCCCCCTCAGGCTCATTGAATCTCATGCAGCCGTCCGCAAGGCCATCAAAACTAGGCTCTTTCTTTAACTCTGTATCTATCCTTCTGTACCCACCTTTGTGGCTCCAACATTGGAACCTGTACCGCATCCACCTCTGTAACTGTAACCTTATACCTGCAATAAGTCTGTCTCTGTGGGCGGTATTCGTTTAACCCTGAATCAAGCCTTTTTACGCTCCTCTTACAGCACCTCGATGCCCGTGGGCTGCAGTGCGCTCTACAAATCCAAAAAAAAAAAAAAATTAAAAAAATCTACCACCTCTCTGGCTCCTCTGCTACCTTGCTCATCTACTGCTCCGGCTCCTCTGCCACTCACCTCCTCCTCTGCCTCCTCTCTGGTGACCTCCTCTTCCTCCTCTCCGGGCCATCTGCCCCCTCCTTCTACCTCTACCTCTGCCCTCTCTTAGGCCCCTCCACCTCTTCCACTGGATGTACCTCTCTCCTGTACCGCTCCTCAGAAGTCTTTCAAAAGTGGCAACCTGCTCCATGTAGCTACTCTCAATGTTCGCTCTGCTGTCAAACACTCCTCTGACATCTGCCTCCTCCTCGAAGACCTTTATCTGGATGTTCTCGCTCTCACTGAGACTTGGTACACGGTCAGCTCTGTCACAAGGTTTGACACACTGAGGGCTACAAGATCTTCTCCTAACCCAGGACCAATGGGCCCGGAGGTGGAGTCGCCCCGATCTTTCCTGAGTGGGTCCCTGCCTCTATCATTCCCACCAAGGCTTACTCCTCCTTTGAAGGCCTGGTCTGCAGGCTCTCTATCTCTCCTAGCCTTTCTCTGACTTTAGCCACCAACTACAGGCCCCCTGGGCAGGACGCCCTCTTCCTCAATGAATGGGCATGATCTTACTTCCTCTCGCCTTGCCTCTACCTCTATGCTTCTCTTTCTCTGGGATTTCAACATCCACTTGGACTCCTCTGACCACTCTGGTGCCGTTCTGCAACCTTTGCGACTCTCTTTAGATTCTCTATTCTTGCCTTTGTTCCGAAACACTCAGCTGGGCACACCTTGGATGTTCTCATCTCCTCAGACATCCCCCTCTCTAACCCTCTCACTACTCAACTCTCTTGGACTGACTATTTTCTGCTTTCCTCTCACCTGAAGCTATCTGTCCCTCTGGCAAAACCTACCCCAGCACTGCCACCTTCCTTTGCAGTTATTCTGCTTTTGAAACGGGTGTCAGTTGCTACTTTTGCCTCTTCCTCCTACCCCCACGGCTGACTCCCACTCTATCACAACCCTCTCCAACTTTCATCTGTCTATCTCCAATGCTCTCAATATCCTTGCCCCTGTCATGAGGATCAGTCTGAAGCCAGCCTCCAAGTGCAATTCTTGGTATGACTCCAACCTAGCCGCTCTAAAACGCAAGTGCAGAGCTGCCGAGCCGAAGTGGAGGGCTTCAGGCACATCCTCTGACAAACTGGCCTGCCACCTGCTCCAGAGGCAATAAAGACTGACCGTCTTCTCCAAGAAGAGGGTCCACATTCAAGCCTGCGTCTCTGTGGCCTCTAACAGCACAGCCACACTTTTTAAAATCTGCAAGGAGCTGGCCAATCCGTCTGCAGTCTCTACCTCGCCTGTCCTTCCCAGGCCTCTGTAAGGCCCTGGCTTCTCATTTCACCACTAAAACTCAGGATGTGCTCTCCTCCTCTCCTCATCTCTCTCCCTCCCTACCTCCCTCCCTCCCTCCCTCCCTCCCTCTACCTCTCCCTCTCTCAGGCCCCCTCTGGCCACCTTTCCCTCTCCTCACCTCCCTAGTCTCATAGGAAAGGTGCCCACATCCCCACTGGGGAGAAGTGACGAGACCTGGTGAATCATCACAATAGTCAGAAGCGAGGTCCAGGAAACTGACTATAATCTGTGGGCCCTGAATATGTGTCATGGCACATGATTAAGCATTAACTAGCCTAACATCGGACTATATGACATAGCAAGATATCAAAACTTGAGAAGGGATGTTTTGCATGGATATAAGCAAATATAGGACCAACTGTCATGTTTTCAAAGTGAAAAGGTTAGTCTCCTAGGGCTATTGTATGCTCTGTTGGGCAGGATATGGCAGCAAACACCTGGAAATCATTCTGTACCTCTTTACCATAACACCCACGTCCTTCCCGTCGCTGACACCCACGTCCGTGCCTCCTCTAGCCAGACTCAATGACATTCTAGTTGTCGTTCCCTATCCCGACCAATGGACCCTACATATGGTCACTGTTCTCTCTCCTTTCTCTACATCTCCCATTAATGGTGGCACAAAATGGGAGGTCCTCTTGGCCTCCTTCTTGTCCTCTAAAACCATCATTAATGTATCTAAATGGGACGGTCATCCCTCTTCTCTCTATCTCCTGTAACACCTTATGAGGTTTCTAGACAAGTCTGGTCTATGAAAGTTTCATCCAAACAGGTGCTCTCCTGCCCCTCCAGAACCATTAAGGACAACATTGTCTCCCTCGCTCTAGCCTTGGCCGATTTCTGCAATCACTCCTTTGCCACTGGATCTTTCCCTTCTCTTCTCAAGCACTGCCTTGTGCACTGCCTTGTGCATCCCCTCCTGAAAACGCCTTTTACTGATCCTTCCTGCCCTACCAACTATCGCCCGATCTCTATCACTCCTTTCTTGGGCAAACACCTGGAGAAACTGGCCATCTCTCAGCTAAACCTCCACACTGAATCTGCCAGTTATTTCCATGACCATCAGATTGGCTTCAGATCGACCGGAGGCACGGAAACTGCTCTCCTGAACTCCCATGAATATCTGCTCTCCAACCTTGACTCCAGCTCTCACTCTGTCCTCATCCTCCTTGACCTCTCCCTTGCCCTTGACACAGTCAATCATGCCACCCTGATCAGCCGTTTTAGGAGAACCTTGGCATCACTGGCCAGGCTCTTGCATGGCTGGCGTCCTTCCTCTTGAACCAACCCTCGCAGGTCCAACTTGGGTCCTTTCTCTCCACCACCATTCTTTACACATGTAGTATCCCCAGGGCCCTCTCCTCTCTCAATGTCTATCTGCCCCCCTGACCCACCTGATCTCTACTTTCTCCTCTAACTTTCAGTGTCATGCCGATGACATACAGCTCTCTTTCAGGCTCCCCTCAGCTCCTCTCCCTCCTCACTCATTCCTGACTATCTATCTGCTATTCTGGCATGCTGTACATCTAATGATCTATGCCTTAATGCCAGTAAGACGGAGATCCTTCTCATTGGGACCCCTACTCCCGTCTTTCCACTCTCTGTCTGGCCGCCCTCCTTGGGCCCCCTCTCCTCACCCTCCTCTGAGACAAAAAAACCTCAGCGGCATCTTCAACTCCACTCTCTCCTTCTCTCCACACATCACGGACCTTGCCAAGAAGGCCCACTTTCATTGCCCAGAGAAATTGCCAGTGGTTTAGATTCATTCGAAACCTTCCACCCATCACTTTTGTGGTCAGTTTGTTTCTCCTTGTGAGAGAGGGTATGCCCAGACGTGGGTCCCTTGCTCGCTGCGCCACAGGGAACCAGGCTGCATCTCACTGAGGAGGTCCAACAAGGCCGAAACATGTCTGGGTTTGCTTGGTTTTCTGTGCAGAGGGGTCCTGGCCTAGCAGTTCGGGCTGGGCTGCTACCTTTGGTGGCGGCAGCTGCTGACTGATTTGCACATGGCTGGTCCCCTTTTGCAATGGCGCAGACGGGCTAAAAAAAGGTGGTGTGGAAGGTTGCCCAGAGCAATTGCCAGTGGTTTAGATTCATTCGAAACCTTCCACCCATCACTTTTGTGGTCAGCCACTTTCAGCTGCACCTTAGATACCTTTTCTCACCTTAACCCAGAAGCTCACCGTCTCCAGAGCTCTGGTTCTCTCCAGGTTGGACTACTGCAACAGCCTCTTTCTCAATCTTCCTAACTGTACTCTTCAACTAATCCAGAACAGGACTGCAAGACTTGGCCTTAGTCTCAAGCCCAGGTACTGTATCTCTCCAGCTCTGAAATCTATACACTGGCTCCGGGTGGCTGTGAGGATCAAGTTCCAGACCCTCTGCATCATCCACAAGGCTTTCTGGGGACATGGTCCTCTCTATATCCAACACTCTTCCTAAATACCTTCCTTCTAGATCCCTGCGCTCAGCTACCTTAAACTCTCTGCGGGTCAGACGAGTCTCCAACAGAGAGCGGGATACAGATCTCTCTCCTCTGCAGGGGCCTTCCTGCCCCTCTCCGACTTGAGCTGGATGACCTGAACTTCCTCTTCTTCCTTCTCTCCCTCCCTCTCCTCTGCTAATCTACCTGTCTGCTCATCCTGACTGGTGGCGTGGTTGCCCTCAGAGGCGCACAGGGTTGCACCGACCCGACCCCACACCTCTTCCCCCTTGACCAGTCACCCTGCACGGTCTTCTGGCCTTCCCAGCAGGTCCGGTTGTGGACTGCACTTACTTATGGCCCTGACTTCACTTCCCCCTTCCCCCTCCCCTGCACTTCTCTCACCGTCTTCCTTGCACTGCACGATCTGAATGTCACAAGGCCTAGTAAAAACGTTTGTCTTGTAATCCCTCTGTCTCCCCTCTTTGTATTGTGACGCATTATAAATATCATATCGTAACAAGCCTAGCAACACAACCCCCTCCTACCTCAACAAAACACAGATCACACAATGCCTTGGAAGAAACTCTACACGAACCTGCCACAGATACACCAACACAAGAATAATATCCCCACTCCTGACGCACCACGGAGTGTGACTGTGCTGTCGGCTCACATTACCCACTACTCCAGAGATCTTTTACAATATTTGAAAGTCGCACCACAGAATCCTATATTTTTTTCAGTCTGCACACATCAACATTGTACCTGGCCCTTCTGGTATGTGCTCTCTCAGCGCACCTCTTGCAGATCCTGAGGGTTTGCTACACAAAGGTCAGTAACATAGCATTACAGGGCATAGCTAAACAATTCTCTTGTGCGACTGCACTGTGGCTAGCCCAAGCAGCTTTGGTGACAACTGGCAGCAACAGTGGAGGAAGTTAATGTTGGTTCTACCAGGGAGTCCTCTATACTATAATCTCTTGTGTACGGACTGGCTGGCGGAAGTATATATTTGTCACATCAAGTGCGATGGGACTGAGAGAGAGCCAGTGCAGCAATAATACAAGGCTAGGTGACAGACTTCAGGGTCCACCAGAGGAGAACGGCTGTCATCTTCCCCACTATAAACAATGGTTTTCCAAATAGCTTGAATGGCTCCAGTTTTAGCAAGTCACAATGAGAATACATAATTTGCTCTGGATCACACACCTCACCTAAGTGAAGCTTGGATTTGAACACATTTTGCAATCCAGGCACTCTATAACACCTATTAAAAAGTACTTTTCTTGACGCAGCTGGGCGGTTATAAGTTCCTTTGTTCAAGTATTGAGGTGGAACAGTGAAGGGCAGGAGCTTAGAGTATAAAGTTAAGCTGGAGTTACTGAGCCGGCTGGCACTCACCAGCCAGCCTAATTCATTCAAACTGCCTAGACTGGAGCGCACACCTTCACACTCCAAGCATTCCCTCAGTGACATCAGGGCATGATGTCACCAGACACAGCTAAAGGATGTAACAGACCTCTCCCCAAAGGAGGCACATCCTAACGCAACACAGGAGGGTGTACACGGAGGGTGTAAGGGGTCTCCACGCTCACACAGAACGTCACTTAATGAGCAGAAATGTAAAGCAAATGCCGGGAGAAGGCGTAGTCCCAGCCTACACCGGAACATTTTGCACTATGATGGAGGAGGCGTCCCAGCCCGCATTCGTAAGATTCAGCACACATGCAGACATGCACGCGCAAGAACATCATGGAGCAGCAATTCCAAAGAAAAAACAGTTCAAAGAGTCCAATGTGCCATGCGCGCTCTCCACCTGAAATGCCTCAAAATGATAAGCATTACATCTTAATGGCAGCAATCATTCAAACTATAGCAAATCACTCAAATAGACTTGCATTAGAGTGCTTAAACAAATGTGTGAATTTGTGGCCATCCATCACACGATGGTATGCCTGGGGCCATCCATCACACGATGGTATGCCTGGGGCCATCCATCACACGAAGGTATGCATGCCTCGGGCCATCCATCACACGGTGGTATGCCTGCGGCCATCTATCACACGATGGTATGCCTGCGGCCATCCATCACACGAAGGAATGCTTGCCTCGGGCCATCCATCACACGGTGGTATGCCTGCGGCCATCCATCACACGATGGTGTGCCTGCGGCCATCCCCATCACACGATGGTGTGCCTGCGGCCATCCCCATCACACGATGGTGTGCCTGCGGCCATCCCCATCACACGATGGTGTGCCTGCGGCCATCCCCATTACACGATGGTGTGCCTGCGGCCATCCCCATTACACGATGGTATGCCTCGGGCCATCCATTACACGATGGTATGCCTTGGGCCATCCATTACACGATGGTATGCCTGTGGCCATCCATCACACGGTGGTATGCCTGTGGCCATCCATCACACGGTGTTTGGCCATCCATCACACGGTGGTATGCCTGTGGCCATCCATCACACGGTGGTATGCCTCGGGCCATCCATTACACGATGGTATGCCTCGGGCCATCCATGATGGTATGCCTCGGGCCATCCATCACACGGTGGTATGCCTGGGGCCATCCATCACACGATGGTATGCCTGGGCCCCCACGATGGTGTGCCTGCGGCCATCCCCATCACACGATGGTGTGCCTGCGGCCATCCCCATCACACGATGGTGTGCCTGCGGCCATCCCCATTACACGATGGTATGCCTCGGGCCATCCATTACACGATGGTATGCCTGTGGCCATCCATTACACGATGGTATGCCTGTGGCCATCCATTACACGGTGGTATGCCTGTGGCCATCCATCACACGGTGGTATGCCTGTGGCCATCCATCACACGGTGTTTGGCCATCCATCACACGGTGGTATGCCTGTGGCCATCCATCACACGGTGGTATGCCTCGGGCCATCCATTACACGATGGTATGCCTCGGGCCATCCATGATGGTATGCCTCGGGCCATCCATCACACGGTGGTATGCCTGGGGCCATCCATCACACGGTGGTTGGCCATCCATCACACGGTGGTATGCCTGTGGCCATCCATCACACGGTGGTATGCCTCGGGCCATCCATCACACGATGGTATGCCTCGGGCCATCCATCACACGATGGTATGCCTCGGCCATCCACCACACGATGGTATGCCTCGGGCCATCCACCACACGATGGTATGCCTGTGGCCATCCATCACACGATGATATGCCTGCGGCCATCCCCATCACATGATGGTATGCCTGGGGCCATCCCCATCAGATGATGGTATGCCTCACACGATGGTGTGCCTGTGGCCATCCATTACACAATGGTGTGCCTCGGGCCATCCATCACACGATGGTGTGCCTGTGGCCATCCATCACACGATGGTGTGCCTGTGGCCATCCATCACACAATGGTATACCTCGGACCATCCATCACGCGATGGTGTGCCTCAGACCATCCATCACGCGATGGTGTGCCTCAGACCATCCATCACACGATGGTGTGCCCTTGGCCATCCCCATCACACGATGGTGTGCCTGTGGCCATCCATCACACGATGGTGTGCCTGTGGCCATCCATCACACAATGGTATACCTCGGACCATCCATCACGCGATGGTGTGCCTCAGACCATCCATCACGCGATGGTGTGCCTCAGACCATCCATCACACGATGGTGTACCTGTGGCCATCCCCATCACACGATGGTATGCCTGCGGCCATCCATCACATAGTGGTATGCCTGCGGCCATCCATCACACGGTGGTATGCCTGCGGCCGTCCATCACACGGTGGTATGCCTGCGGCCGTCCATCACACGGTGGTATGCCTGCGGCCGTCCATCACACAATGGTATGCCTGCAGCCATTCATGCTAGAAGGACTCCGTTGTTAGCAAGTCACAACGAAAATACATTGTTTGCTCAGGATCACACACTTCACTTCAGTGAAGCTTGGATTTTAATACATTTTGCAATTAAGGCACTTGGCAACATACCTTCCAAGCTGTACTTGGTACAAGTGTTTATTTTTTTTAATTACATGGCCAACAATACTTTCTTGTAGAGATGACTTGCAAAAGTTGCATATCCTATATTAAACCAAACTGCGGTCCTTTAGAGCTGAATATAAACGATTATTCAATACGAAGATAAAGGATATACTAAAGAGCGGTGGGGTGCTCTGCAGATGGCTGTGGTGGAGGGGGACACCATTCATTTCTGGAAGCTGGTTACAGCTAAAGAGTTGGACGGGTTGGCTAGTCTTCTACCTAGCCTCAGTTCTTAACCTATGTAAACAAGTTAATGCCACAGCCTCTGCTACAGTATATACCTGTAAACTGATACGGGCCTGCAAACCCTTTCTCTCCAGAGAGAGCGGTCTTATCTTAGCCAGAGCCCTCATCCTGTCAAAGTTGGATTATTGCAATGCACTATACTTAGGGGCAAGTAAGTACATTGTTAATAAACTCCAAATCCTTCAAAATAATGCACTTAGAACTCCTTTAGTATTTCGAGGAGAGAACACATCTCGGAGACGAGGAGACAGTACAAATGGCTTTCCATCAATGACAAAATTCAGCTTAAAACAGCGTCACTAACCCACAAATGCCTCAATCATGCTGCCCCACAATTCCTAACTGAGAAAATAGTCTTACCATCCTCCTCACGCCTTACTAGATCAGCAGACTCATCCCGCTTGGTAGTGCCCAAGCACAAACTAAATAAAAAAAGCAGGGGGGAGCAGCTTCCCGGTTATGGCAGCCCAGCTTTGGAACACACTCCCAGTTGCGCTAAAATCGGACCATGCCTTCCCCAACTTCAGGAGAAACACCATAAACTGGTTGTGGGAGAAGGACCGATGAAGTGCCCCGGGCTGTGCATATGCACTACCTGTTATGCTACAATGCCTCTACTATACACTGTACTAGCCTTGCCTCTTTTGGACATACTGTAAATCATTGCTTGTAACCTCCTCTATGCCTATCCGTACACACTGTATGCAGTTTTGCGTGTAACGTTTCTATGCCCATCTGTAACCTGTAGGCAAATGCACCCAGATACCCCTGGATTTGACACGCTATTTAAATCAATAAACAAACAAACGGGGACCAGCATCAACAATGCTGTATCCCGAAGATGTCTGGCGGGCGCACGTCACATAAGTTCTCAAAGTCAAACGTGGGAGGCACAAAATAGTGATTTTGTGTTGTTAAATTACCACTGGGACTGGCAAATCTCACTTAACGAGGTGGCAGATGAATGAAGTTCGCAAAAAGTTGAGAATGGAGCAGTAGCATATTGTGTGTCACCAGATGTCTACTGAGATTCAATAACCATCTCGGACCCATCCTGTGTAAGGTCTTCAATGGTGTAATGACAACAGGGGCTATGACCATGTGGGCACCATTCTGTGTAAGGTCTTCAATGCTGTAATGACAACAGGGGCTATAACCATCTGGGCACCCATTCTGCATAAGGTCTTCAACGCTGTAATGACAACAGGGGATGTAACCATCTGGGACCCATTCTACATAAGGTCTTCAATGCTGTAATGACAACAGGGGCTATAACCATCTGGGACCCATTCTGCGTAAGGTCTTCAACTCTGTAATCACAACAGGGCTATAACCATCTGGGACCCATTCTGCATAAGGTCTTCAACGCTGTAATGACAACAGGGGCTATAACCATCTGGGACCCATTCTGCATAAGGTCTTCAACGCTGTAATGACAACAGGGGATGTAACCATCTGGGACCCATTCTGCATAAGGTCTTCAATGCTGTAATCACAACAGGGCTATAACCATCTGGGACCCATTCTGCGTAAGGTCTTCAATGCTGTAATCACAACAGGGCTATAACCATCTGGGACCCATTCTGCGTAAGGTCTTCAATGCTGTAATGACAACAGGGGCTATAACCATCTGGGCACCCATTCTGTGTAAGGTCTTCAATGCTGTAATGACAACAGGGGCTATAACCATCTGGGACCCATTCTGCGTAAGGTCTTCAATGCTGTAATGACAACAGGGGATGTAACCATCTGGGACCCATTCTGCATAAGTTCTTCAACTCTGTAATCACAACAGGGCTATAACCATCTGGGCACCCATTCTGCGTAAGGTCTTCAACGCTGTAATGACAACAGGGGCTATAACCATCTGGGACCCATTCTGCGTAAGGTCTTCAACGCTGTAATGACAACAGGGGCTATAACCATCTGGGACCCATTCTGCGTAAGGTCTTCAATGCTGTAATGACAACAGGGGCTATAACCATCTGGGACCCATTCTGCGTAAGGTCTTCAATGGTGTAATGACAACAGGGGCTATGACCATGTGGGCACCATTCTGTGTAAGGTCTTCAATGCTGTAAAGACAACAGGGGCTATAACCATCTGGGCACCCATTCTGCATAAGGTCTTCAACGCTGTAATGACAACAGGGGATGTAACCATCTGGGACCCATTCTGCATAAGGTCTTCAATGCTGTAATGACAACAGGGGCTATAACCATCTGGGACCCATTCTGCGTAAGGTCTTCAACTCTGTAATCACAACAGGGCTATAACCATCTGGGACCCATTCTGCGTAAGGTCTTCAATGCTGTAATGACAACAGGGGCTATAACCATCTGGGCACCCATTCTGCGTAAGGTCTTCAACGCTGTAATGACAACAGGGGCTATAACCATCTTGGACCCATTCTGCGTAAGGTCTTCAATGCTGTAATGACAACAGGGGATGTAACCATCTGGGACCCATTCTCCATAAGTTCTTCAACTCTGTAATCGCAACAGTGCTCTAACCATCCGGGCACCCATTCTGCGTTAAGTCTTCAACGCTGTAATGACAACAGGGGCTATAACCATCTGGGACCCATTCTGCGTAAGGTCTTCAACGCTGTAATGACAACAGGGGCTATAACCATCTGGGACCCATTCTGCGTAAGGTCTTCAACGCTGTAATGACAACAGGGGCTGTAACCATCTGGGACCCATTCTGCGTAAGGTCTTCAACGCTGTAATGACAACAGGGGATGTAACCATCTGGGACCCATTCTGTGTAAGGTCTTCAACGCTGTAATGACAACAGGGGATGTAACCATCTGGGACCCATTCTGTGTAAGGTCTTCAATGCTGTAATGACAACAGGGGCTATAACCATCTGGGTCCCATTCTGTGTAAGGTCTTCAGCGCTGTAATCCCAACAGGGGCCATGACCATCTGGGTCCCATTCTGTGTAAGGTCTTCAGCACTGTAATCCCAACAGGGGCTAGCGCTGTAATCCCAACAGGGGCTATGACCGTCTGGGTCCCATTCTGTGTAAGGTCTTCAGCGCTGTAATCCCAACAGGGGCTATGACCGTCTGGGTCCCATTCTGTGTAAGGTCTTCAACGCTGCAATCACAACAGAGGCTATAACCAACTGGGCACCCATTCTGTGTAAGGTCTTCAACGCTGTAATCGCAATAGAGGCTATAACCACCTGGGCACACATTCTGTGTAAGGGCTTCAGCGCTGTCATCACAACAGGGGTTGTCCCAGAGTCTTGGCAAAACGCCACAATAATCCCATTCATTAAAATGGGGGGCAGAGAGCCCAGGGAACCACCGTCCAATCTCGCTCCTAGATAGTGCTGGAAAAATGTTTTTGCAAAATAATTCTAACCCAACTTCAAAACTGGACAGTGGCAGAGCAGGTAATCGCAGATTTACAGGCCGGTTGTGGAAGTGGTAGAGGAACTGTGGGCACGGTTTTCTGTTGTTTATGTTGATCCAACGGTATACTATTTTGTGCGAGATGAAGCGGTGTGCAATATTTGTGGATCTGAGACCGGCATGTGATACTGTCTCAAGGAACACTCTCTGGAATGCCCCGATGTAATCGGTGGAAGCAATCATTTTGTTGTATTCATAGTCCCAGGCTTCTGTTCTCTATGGGCTGGGGGGTGAACAGACCAGGCCTTTCGACGTGAACAAAGGGGCCGGCAGGGGTGCGTCTTAGCACCTCTCCTTTTCTGCATCTATATCCAAGGGATGGTTCATGCACTCGTGGAGCGCTGCCTGGATGCCCAACACATTGGGCCTCATTACGACCCAGGCGGTAAGCCTTTACCACCATGGCGTAAACTACGTTTACGCCATGGTGGTTGGCGGACTTACCGCCCCATTCCGAGGTTGGCGGGGCGGTAAGTCCCCAATCCCCATTTACCCTTCCCCATTCCCATTTTTGCCCCATAGGGCTAAAAGCAGGTGTTAAGTCCTCCATGGCGCTAAGGGACCTCGGAATCAGGCGGTAAGGGTCGGCGCTGTATACGCCGCCGTAAACCCCTTACCGCCTGACTCGTAATGAGGCCCATTGCCTCTAGGAAATGGCCAGCCTTTTTCTATGCGGATGATGCAGTCATTTTGGCAACATCCCCAAAAGGCCTGGTGATATCATTGGACATCTTTATGGCTAAAAGTAAAGAGCTGCAATTACAGCTGAATATAAACAAACCTGAAGTGATGGTTTTTTAGCCACGTTTTGCTAGGAGTGATCCCTTGAGAATAGAAATTTATGGCACTAGGTTGGAACAAGTCAAACAATTTGACTATCTAGGAACCAGATTTCATGAATCAGGCGGATGGACAGAGCAATTGCTCAAGGCTCAGATCAGTCTGGGAAAGTATAGCGGCGAAATGCAATCTTTCTTCTCCCTCCATGGTAGCGGAGCAATTGTCCCTGCTCTGGATCTCTGTCTAAAACAAGCTCTGCCAGCATCTCTTTATGGCTCGGAGATCTGGGGTTACGCGAATGCACCATCTCTACCTATACAGCAAAACAAGTTTATGTAAAAACTGCTGCTGTTACCCAAAAATGCCCTAACCTCATCGATACTTTTGGACCTTGGTATTATCCCCATAGCCGATCATATTGCTCTAAAACTAGTGTTGTATTGGGTAAGACTCTGGAGTTCCTTGTGGTTGGAACTGGATCGGGAATGCGTTGAATAATGTTCCGACACTGGAAGGGGGAAAGAGCTGCAGCTGGCAAAGTCATGTAAAACAAACACTGCATGAGTTGGATGCGGACATCCTGTGGGATAACGCAGCTGGCTGTTCCTGGACCTCCATAACTACTCTGAAAGAAAAGGCAAACATAAGATGCAGAGAACAGCAGCAAGCCAAGATGGCTCTACTTATAAAATGGCCCAGAGTGTTTATCAAGCAATGTGATGGGCAACTGCAAGCTGTTTCTGGATGAAATCCAGCCTGCACAGGAAGGATGGCGGTCTCTCTCTCTCTCTCTCTCTCTCTCTCTCTCTCTCTCTCTCTCTCTCTCTCTCTCTCTCTCTCTCTCTCTCTCTCTCTCTCTCTCTCTCTCTCTCTCTCTCTCTCTCTCTCTCTCTCTCTCTCTCTCTCTCTCTCTCTCTCTCTCTCTTTCTCTCTTTCTCTCTTTCTCTCTTTCTCTCTTTCTCTCTTTCTCTCTTTCTCTCTTTCTTTCTTTCTCTCTTTCTCTCTTTCTCTCTTTCTCTCTTTCTTTCTTTCTTTCTTTCTTTCTTTCTTTCTTTCTTTCTTTCTTTCTTTCTTTCTTTCTTTCTTTCTTTCTTTCTTTCTTTCTTTCCCCCCCCTGTGCAGAGCCGCACGACACACTCCGTAAAGCAGCGGAAGCTTGTTTTTGCCACAGCAGGATACACCCATAGAGCCTGCTTGCAAAGACGGAGGATTGTAGAAAGGGAGTGCACCGCTCCCCCTATAGCAATAAGAATTAATAACATTTTTACCGCCATTTTCCCATTTGAGGCCAAACCTGCTGGTGTTTCTTTTGTATAAGAAACCCTGGATGAATTTGTTTAAGGGATCTGATTATTTTATTTGACCAGATCGAGCATCCGACTGCAATTTAGGCGATGGAGGCTATGACCATTTGCTTTCCTCGAACAACTTCATGTGTACTGGAATATTGTGTCTCTTTTTATATCTGCCGCATATATCATGTTTTTGGCACTGGTCTTTTTATTTTATTCTTTTATGGATTTGATTAGAAATGTATAAAAAGTTCGGAATTTGTAATGTTGTATGGATTGTTGCTAAAAGGTTTATGCTGAATAAAGCTTTTGAAAATGAAATGAATGATAGTAAACCAACCTGATAGTTGTAGAAGCATGTGGAGCCAAAAGAATAATGTGGCCGTATTTTCCATATCCTGACTAGAAAACGTATGGGGCCTCATTATAACCTTTGCGGAATGGGTTAACTGGCTCCGCTAATGGAGGCGGACCCCTATGGGGGCTCGAATGGGAATGGGGAAAGTCCAGGCCCGGGTTCTCTGAGGGAGGAATTACCGGACCCTCCAAACTCCGAATGGCCCGGTAATTCCCCATTCAGGGACCCCAGACCCGGTTTTGGAGGCAGCCATGCCGCCAAAGCCGTAATGAGGCCCATAGTCCCAGAATGCATAATAATGGAAGCATGAAAAGTCGCCTGTTTTACACCATTATAATTTAGCACTAGACTTGCACAATGTTTTTGTGTAAGGTCATTTGAGTGTATATTGGGATGTGGGCCATTGCGTTGTGATGGCTGTTCCCCTGCACTTTTTGTGGCTTTTTTTTATAGTGGGCAAAACCTCCCCCACACACCCCACAAACACCTCTCCCACACATTGCTGCGAGTCTGTGTTTGCAGAATGACATCTGCCAATTGCTGCCAAAACAAGCACCTGGGATTAAATATCCACTTGCCTCCTCTCGTAGCAGAGGTCCCGTAAACCCACCAAGAATTAACAGATGTTAAATGTACAGCGTTGCAGTTGGAAGTAATGGATTTGACTGTGGTTGAAATCGGCATGTGAGAAAGTGCATACTAAAATAAATTAAATGGGTTTGTATATCACGCTTCATGCTGGGGTCCAGTCTCCAAGCACAGGACCAGGCTTCAAACCCACGCTGCTCTGCGTTGTCTTGTCTTGTCTTCCAAGTTGTTGGGTATTCTTCACACTGATGGAGCTAAATCCCCACTAGATACTAGAAATGTGTTGGAAGAGGTTCTCAGGGAAACATTTAGTGAGTTCTTGCTCACAGCACGGAGGGTTCAGGAGCTTTCTGAGATTCAACATTGTATGCAGCTATCAGAATCCACAAAAAGGGGTCTGGATCGGGTTGTGGGAAAATGGCAAGTAAGAGATCCATTTGCACCCACTCCTCAACATTAAACAGAGTGTCTCCGCCTCCTGGAACCTAGCCAGTGGCATTTTACACAGGTCAATAAAAGTGACATCCCTTTGGCCAATTAGCTTCAGTGCACGGCAATATGGCATTTGTATAAACAATTAGAAAGTCAAATGGGATGATAGTGGGAAGTGTAGGGCGTCTCCTATACTCTTTGCCAAAAATAGAATTCTATTGGTCTCTGACACACGCGTGTGCTTTCTGCCAATCCTAAGGGGATGGGGCGGGGGGGTGTTTTGGAGTTTATCTGGTTTTACAGTCAATCCCACCTATTAAGGTGCATGCCCCCATTAGATGGTGCCCTAGTATTCCAAGTCCTGTCAGTTACTACGTGAGTAATGAACGAATGCACAGCGATAATACTGATAACCAGTCTGCCTGTAACCTGCCATGCCTGCAAAGGTGAACAATTTGAACCTAATGATGTGCTTCTCCTTTTATTTCCAACAGGTGACAGCTACCCGAAAAAATGCAACTGCAGTGATTGAAGCTTTGCACTTCCAGAGAATTTAACAAACAAGCATTACTGACTAATGATGGCACCAGTATTTGATAATGATAGCAAGAGTTAGTTTATGTTCAGCAAAACATTTTTTTTTGTTTTGCCTATTATCCCTGAGAGAACACATGAGTGCTAGTTTATATAAGTTCTGAATCTAAGGCTGGTTTGTTTAAAGTTTTGAAACCTCAGTAAAATCAAAATACTAACAGTATCCATGCACCGAATATTTCAAAAGCTTCAGTCAGCAGAAAAAGCTTGTTTGTTACCAAAAATCACCTACACATGTGAAAACGCACCTGTGCTCTGAATTTGACAAACGGTTCTTTGGAAAGGGTCCTCTTATTAAGCACCTGAGAAAATAAACTAGTGAGAAACCTTACACTTGCACAGATTATGTAGAATGTTACCATCTCAAAAACATACTTATTGGCCACCTAAGGAGATGGGAAAAAATCCATATCAGTGCCCTGAACGTGGGAATAACCGCCATCTGCATGACCCACTTCTCTGCCATCAGCAAGTACCTACAGGCCAGAAATCTCATGTGTTCACTGAATGTGGGAAAGGGTTTCATGACGAGGGACATCCTACCCACCACCTGAGAACACATATAGGTGGGAAATCCCATGAATGCACTGAATGTGGGAAAGGGTTTGCTGAAAAAGGAAGGCTTGTTATCCACCAGAGAACACATACAGGCGAGAAACCTTATGAGTGCAGCAAATGTGGAAAGGCATTTTCTGAGAAGAGATATCTTATTGGCCATCAGAGAACACATACAGGTGAGAAACCTCATAAGTGTACTGAATGTGGGAAAGAGTTTGCTAGGAAGGGACAACTTATTATCCACCTTAGAACACATACAGGTGAGAGACCTTATAGGTGCACTGAATGTGGGAAAGAGTTTGCTCGGAATGGACAACTGATTATCCACCAAAGAACACATACAGGTGAGAGACCACATCGGTGCACTGAATGTGGGAAAGGGTTTGCTCAGAAGGGAGATCTTACTGTCCACCAGAGAGAGCATACAGGTGAGAATCCTTATGAATGCACAGAATGTGGGAGAGGGTTTGCTGTAAAGGGAAAGCTTGTTATTCACCAGAGAACACATACAGGTGAGAAACCTCATGTGTGCACTGAATGTGGGAAAGGGTTTGCTCATAAGGTAGGTCTTACTATCCACCAGAGAACACATACAGGTGAGAAACCTTATGAATGCACTAAATGTGGGAAAGGGTTTGCTGAAAAGGGAAAGCTTGTTATCCACCAGAGAACACATACAGGTGAGAAACCTCATGTGTGCACTGAATGTGGGAAAGGGTTTGCTCAGAAGGGAAAGCTTGTTATCCACCAGAGAACACACACAGGTGAGAAACCTCATGAGTGCACTGAATGTGGGAAAGGGTTTGCTGAAAAGGGACCACTTATTATCCATCAGAGAACACACACAGGTGAGAAACCTCATGAGTGCACTGAATGTGAGAAAGGGTTTGCTCAGAAGGGAAATCTTACTATCCACCAGAGAACACATACAGGTGAGAAACCGTATAAGTGCGCTAAATGTGGGAAAGGGTTTGCTCAGAAGGGACCTCTTAATATCCACCAGAGAACACATACAGGTGAGAAACCATATAAGTGCACTGAATGTGGGAAAGGGTTTTGTCGTAAGAGAAATCTTACCATCAGTCCTCACATACAGGTGTGAAACCTCATTAGTTTTCATGGGCGCTCTTATTAGGCACCAGAGTAAACCTAAAGATGAGTATCCATTTCAGTGTACTTAATATAGGAAATACTTTAGGGTGCATGATGTTCTTATCTACCAAGAGGGAGGACATGCAGGTGGGGAAATCCACTCTGCAATTGAAGCTTCAGAGGGGAGGAGGGGCTGCTACAATGGAACAGAATATGGCTATTGACTTAAACTGTGAAGAAACTCTCCACAGCAGTTCCCTGTTTCTCTTGGCACACAAATAGTGGCTGATAATGGTTGGTTATATTTCTGCTGTTTGAAAAGTATCCCTTTTGGAATATTCCGAAAGGAGACTGTGTACCTTCTGTATTGAGGTACCCATCCTATGGAACATTTTTCCTAAATTAATGGGCAACAACATTTTGGAAAAGCTTACGGACTGTGGCTGAATCAATAACTATAGACCCTTATTTCATACATGGGGGAAACTTCCATGAATTATTTGACAAGAGGCCGCCTATCCCTAAATTAATAATCTTTTGCCTAGATGGTGCCAGAGAACATAAACAGGGGGGAAACCGTGTTGTTGAAGTCAGTGTTCTCTTGAAATTCTCAGTTTCCTTTGACACCCTTGACAATTAAATCCTGCGTCTATGAGATGCCTGTATCAGGGACTAGGCCTACTCCTTTTTTACAATCCTTCCAGCTTAATTCAACATAAGCAGCTATGGGGCCTCATTTGATTTCAGAGTCTTTGCTTAAGAGCATGTGGCGTGCCCCAGGGTTCTGCTGTTTCCTCTCTCCATAACATGTTCTCTTTTACCCCTGGCCAGACTAATCTACTCCTGCAGCTTCAGATTCTACACTTGCAACACTTGGACCCTTTTATGCTTATTTGGGAGCTCAGCAAAGACATTACTATACTTTCAGAGAGGTCTGATAATCGTGAACGAGTGAATGGTTTCTCGCTGGCTAAAGCTGAACCCTGACAGAACTGTATAGTGGTTGTTGGGGTTGCACGGGGCACTTGGCATGCTTCCCTGACCTTCCTCTGAGCTTGTTACTGATGCCATTTAGCTGCGCGTCAAGATTGACTGTGAGCTCTCACTTGTCTCTCAGATGCTATGGTTGGCAGTAGTTTATTTCCACATTAAGTACCCTACGTTTTCTTAACCTTCATACTCTGTCAGTTGCTATAACCATAATTCTTTCCAGACTTGACTATGGCCATGCCATTTTATCTGTGTCACCTGGCATATGTGACTAATTTCAGTTGCACTCTTCTTTCAGGTGTTTAGAAATGTGGCTGTATCACTCTGGTCCATTACAATCTGCACTGGCTTCCATCCATTTTTCATAATGGGATTAAGGTGCTTTGTCTGGTGATGGTGCCTTTTATGGCACCCATCCCCCTTTCTGCAGTCTCCCCTTCCACCCATGACCACCCTGTACCTTTAGTTCTAGCCCTTCAGATGAGGATTCCCCGTTTCAGAAGGTAGCCAGGTGGCATAGCCTTTTATGGCACAGGTCCCCCCTTTCTCTAGTTTATCCTTCCACCCATGACCACCCTGTACCTTTAGTTCTATCCCCTCAGATGAGAATTTCCTGTTTCAGAAGGTAGCCAGGTGGCATAGCCTTTTATGGCACCCATCCCCCCTTTCTCTAGTCTATCCTTCCACCCATGACCACCCTGTACATTTAGTTCTATCCCCTCAGATGAGAATTCCCTGTTTCAGAAGGTAGCCAGGTGGCATAGCCTTTTATGGCACCCATCCCCCCTTTCTCTAGTCTATCCTTCCACCCATGACCACCCTGTACCTTTAGTTCTATCCCCTCAGATGAGAATTTCCTGTTTCAGAAGGTAGCCAGGTGGCATAGCCTTTTATGGCACCCATCCCCCCTTTCTCTAGTCTATCCTTCCACCCATGACCACCCTGTACCTTTAGTTCTATCCCCTCAGATGAGAACTTCCTGTTTCAGAAGGTAGCCAGGTGGCATAGCCTTTTATGGCACCCATCCCCCCTTTCAGCAGTCTCCCCTTCCACCCATGACCACCCTGCACCTTTAGTTCTAGCCCTTCAGATGAGGATTTCCTGTTTTGGAAGGTAGCCAGGTGGTGTAGCCTTTTATGGCAAACGTCCCCCCTTTCTGCAGTCTCTCCTTCCACCCATAACTCCCCTGTACCTTTTAGTTCTAGCCCTTCAGATACGGATTTCCTGTTTCAGAAGGTAGCCAGGTGGCGTAGCTCCCTGTATCTGGAATGACATCTGTCTGAGAATACACGCCACCACAGGCCATGTGACCTTAAAACACTTGCTGAAGATCCATCTATTCTGGTTTGCCTTCCCTTCATTTTTCTGGATTCTCTTGTGTCTTATGTTTTCAAGCCCACCTAGCCCGGCTAGAACCCATACACCTTTGGTTGAACAAGTGCCATATAGAAAGATTTTTTTAAAAAATTTAAAAAGAAGGCAACTTTTACCGTCCGTTAAGATTAATGGTGTATTGACTAGTATTAACCACATTTACTCCACAAGAATAGGCAAATACTCCATCAGAAAAATACCAATACTCCTAATTATAAAAATGAAAAAAATGGACACATAGGTGCCAGCCTTCCTGCTTTCACCCACTCGGCTGGATACATAAGTGCAGCCTAGTAATACCAGCCATGCAGTGCCAGTGGGAGGCATTTTACAGGTATTTTTCCCTGATCTGTACAGAAACTGTATAGAACAAATGGCTATTTGATTTTATATTAATTGCTAGGTTCAAAGAAGCATGAATTGCAATCTTGTATTACTTAATTTAAAAAATACCTCTACTGGGAATGAGAATTACATTTTTACATCCCCATAAAGTAATTTTACTTTCAAATTCAAAACAAAGGTATTAAAATATTACAAATTGAAATTATCTGGAGCCCTCCTTAACACACTTGGTGAACGTTGTATTCTCACATGGCTAATTAGCCTAAGCTTGGCACAAGGCAAAGTTCATTTAGGGGAAACTGGAATTTCTAATATTGTTCCAGAGTCAGTTTCCAAGAAATTAGTGTCACGCCTGGAACACCCTACTCGCTGAACGTTGCAGTGTTTCCACTTTTGCAGCAAATTCTACAACCCTACGGTCTCCTTTTGTCCTCAGGAGCCCCTTGTGTATTTTCTACTATTGCTTATCCCCTCTCGGGAGGCATTTAGTATTGCTAGATAGGCCCCTGGCCTAGGATCCACATACAGTGGTACAATTCCCTGTTCCCCTATACATCCCTGTTTCTCCCCCCGTACAGTCCTGCTCCCCCTCTTGTCTTGCTGCACCTTGAAACACCTTGAAGGGCCAGGGGAAGATGTCAAGTGTTCCATTAATTGATATGGAAATGTATTTTTAAAAAGGTGATATTTTGCAACGAGTAGAAAGGGCAAATGGAAGAGAAGTACTCGCTGAGTTGAGGCAGTAATACTCAGGCAGCTGTGGATGGTGCCTTTCAGTCTAAAATGAAAGTGTTGTGGGTGTAATGATATCGTAGCCGTTCTCTCTGCATTACAAGAAGGAATAGTGGACACAAATGTTTACTAAATGAAATGAAATATCACATTAGATGGTTCCTAGATAATCTGACATGTTGAGTTGAAACCGTACCCATCTGCGTTCATGAACTGAATGAAATGCTTCACCCAATATGTCACTGTGTTCACATTAAAAATAAATTGTTGTTAGTGCCTCCATTTGTATGTTACATCTATTTCTTATTCTGTCTTTACTTTGGAGTAAACGTCTTTCTGGAACAGAGGCAATTTGTTTTGAGTAGTGAGGCGGCTATCTTCAAAATGTGGCATTTTTAACACCACCTGCACAAGGACTAATTCCAAAGGGTGCGCATACCGACGCACAGACCTCAACTCACAGGACTGCGCTTCTGTTAAAAGATGCCAGCCCAATGCTGGTGACCCACACTCGGTAAATGCGCTGCTTATCTCGAGCCAGGTCTGCGTTTTAAACAATGAAATAAAAAAGCTTATACCAAAATGTATTGCAATATATCATGTAATTTAGGGAATGACTAATTCACCAAATGGTATCCTTTCTCACTCCTGTTTAGAACCTTTACAACATGATCCTGTTTTACATGATTTGACATGTGGGCCGTCTGGTGAGTTATTTTGCTGCACTGCTCGTATGTCCTCTTAAGGCTTTTGCCCATTTTGTTTAAAAAGTTGACTGTATGTGTGAACAGCGCTCTCCATGCCTTCATTCCCGACTCCCACCCCACTCCCAAGCACCATCCTGGTCCCTGCAGCCCGCCCGACTCCCTTCCAGCCCTCCGCTCTGTGATTGGGCCTCCGTACCTTCTTTTGGACAGTTCCCCAAGGGCAGCCTCCTGCCAAGGCAGCCCATTGGCTAAGGGCCCCCAATGCAAAGTGCAGATCCTGAAGAAGCAGCCTCAGTCGTGTTTGCCCATGTTCGCCTGTGAAGCCAGCCACAGCCTCCTGCCAAGGCAGCCCATTGGCTAAGGGCCCCCAATGCAAAGTGCAGATCCTGAAGAAGCAGCCTCAGTCGTGTTTGCCCATGTTCGCCTGTGAAGCCAGCCACAGCCTCCTGCCAAGGCAGCCCATTGGCTAAGGGCCCCCAATGCAAAGTGCAGATCCTGAAGAAGCAGCCTCAGTCGTGTTTGCCCATGTTCGCCTGTGAAGCCAGCCACAGCCTCCTGCCAAGGCAGCCCATTGGCTAAGGGCCCCCAATGCAAAGTGCAGATCCTGAAGAAGCAGCCTCAGTCGTGTTTGCCCATGTTCGCCTGTGAAGCCAGCCACCGTCATCCAGTTGCGACTGATAAGTTAAGTGTGGTCTGAGTGGGGAGTACAGCAATCACTGTATTCCAGCAAAGCCCCACCACTCGTATTACCTTAAGCACACTCATTGTAGTCGCCCAATCAACTAGTCTTTCAATCACTGCTATTTGGCAAAGTAAGATGTTTCTCCATTGACTGTTGACTCTCAAATGTAGGCGTCTTCTCCAGCTGCCCAATGGTCTCAAATCAAGCTGTTCTGTTTATTTGCTATTATGTTTTGAATCTATGTATGACTGCATTTACTGTTGATCCGCACATTAAGCCATTTCTCCCTTGAGAAGGACTGGGGAATAAGCCAGACTGGAGTGGAGTGCAGAGAAAAAGAGACCTGTCCAGATGAGAAGGAGACTAGAGTGTACCGTTCCATAGAGCGAATCAAGCAGGAAACAGGAGAGAGATGGGTCTGACTTAATTGGACCACTGACCGAGAACCTTTAGAGGAAAAATAGGGAGAGAAAGGCATTCCAATCTCAGAACTGATGGACCACAGGGCACATGGAGCACACCCCACCCCTCTGGGGAGGACCTCCTGGGGGTTGGTTACTGCACACCAGGGAGTGCTAAGGGATACGGGCAGCACTTGATCTGAACACTGGGGGTGGACAGGTACTTCCACCAAATAGCCCATCGAGGACACACTCATCTGCGCACAAAATAGGAGTGGCTAGTGTAACATACCGGAATATATGACATGGGAGGGGACACAGGTCACAGTCAATCAAAATAGAGTAGGGTAGGGCCCTGCCACAAACCAACCCTACTAAAACAAACTCACCCTTCTGCATAGACCTCTCAAACTCTGAACTAAACACACCAAACTGCACGCACTTCACTACAGCACAAAAACAAAACAAACCACACACAGCCTTGCACAACAGCACATGACTGCTACCAACCGAAATTCACATGTCACACTAACTCTCTTGCATTTTTCTCCCGCTCAGTCCTACTAACTTACTGCCCCTTACCCTCTTACTTTACAGACCACGCAGGTGGTGAAAGTGCACAGTATAAGAACCTTTAACATAAACCTAACATAGAAGTGCAGGCGGCAGGGAAGAAGATATGCTTGATTGTATCAGGTTGGTTATTAGAACAAACATCTGAGGATTTTAATTTTCATGGTCAGAGATGTCCTATACACTCACTTCCATCTGACCAGATCCTGATTTTAGTTTGTTGGTTCTATATTCTTGGTCGAGCACACATTCAGTAGTTCACACCCACCGATCGATGACAACTCAAAGACATTTGAGGCGAGGTGGTGCTGGTTGTATGACATTTGTGTCAGGAGCTCATGCCACATAATGCAGCTGCCTAGGCCCTGTACTCGCACAACGTGAAGCTCGTGTTTTCCTACCCAAGTGCAAGAAGTACTTAGAATTTGAGATTTTGAGCAGAACTTCTATATGCTTGGTCTGCACAGCAAGTGAGATCCGCAGTCAGGAATTATAAACAACTGAATCAATTGAGTGGGACAGAGTGTTCGGTGTGCGGAAACTCCTCGTTCTGCCGGTCTGTTTTCCTGCAAGAGCCTGTCTTCCATTGTATCCACTGAGGAAGAGGAGGAAACTCAACTATAAAACATCAAATCCCTAGTGGAGCGGTGCAGAATGGGACAGAGTGCTTAGTGTTCAGAGGCTCGGTGAACGTTCTGCCTAAATCTTGAAGGTTTCCTCAAAACAGGTTCACCCCTGTTCCTCTAAAACCATCAAGGACCACATTGACTCCCTGGCTCCTGCTCTGGCTGACTTCTGCAACCACTCCTTCGCCACTGAAGTCTTCCCATCCCCCCTGAAGCACTCCCTTGTGCACCCTCTTCTTAAGAAACCCTCTGCTGACCCGTCCTGCCTGGCTAACTACCGCCCAATCTCCATCACTCCCTTCCTGGGCAAACTCCTGGAGAAACTGGAAATCTTTTTACTTTTGTGTGCAAGGTGAGTGCCCACCTTTGAATCCAGCTCGATTTTAGCCCATCTGTGCATTTTTTAAAAAAAGAACCTTACCCCTGCTCCTTAGCGCCTCCATTTCCCATCCGTGTCTACTTCCTCAACCCTGATCCCTCCCGCCTCCCAGCCCGCCCACCATCCCCTGATTGGTTGCTCTGTGCATACCTTGCAGGCCTCAGACCTGCGGTAGCCCCGTTCTGCTCTTTTTCTGCTTTTGTGTGCAAGGTGAGTTCCCACTTTGAATCCAGCTCCATTTTAGCCCATCTGTGCATTGTTTTTGTTTAAAAAGAACCTTACCCCTGCTCCTTAGCGCCTCCATTTCCCATCTGTGTCTGCTTCCTCAACCCCGATCCCTCCTGCCCCCCAGCCCGCCCACCGTCCCCTGATTGGTTAGTCTGAATGTCATATCTGACCTTCCCAAGGCAGCCCTCTGCCCGTGCAGCCCTATGGCGAAGGACCCGAGGCAAAGGACGGCTCCGGCTGAGGCGGCTCCAGATCGTGTCTACAGGTGTCAGCAGGAGAAGCGAGTGGCCAGCCGTCAACGAACAACTATAGGACTAGTACGGTAGGAGTGGCCTAAGTGGGGAGTGGAGCAATTACTCTACCCTGGAAGCCTAGCCGCTTAGCAAACCTATCCAAAATACTGTGTTTATCTTCTACTGCCTCCCTGCTCCCACACTGTCAATTCTAGCTGTGTTCAGGATTGCACTGAACTGCTCTGTTAGGTGTAGGCCTCTCTTCCACTATACAGGATTCTCAAAGCTAGCTGTGTCTAGGATTGTACTAAACTGCTCTGTTAGGCGTAAGCCTCTCTCTCACTATACAGGACTCTCAAAGCTAGCTGTGTCTAGGATTGTACTCAACTGTTCAATTGACTCTCAAATCTAGCTGTGTTCAGGATTGTACTCAACTGCTCTGTTAGGCGTAGGCCTCTCTCCCACTATACAGGACTCTCAAAGCTAGCTGTGTCTAGGATTGTACTCAACTGTTCAATTGACTCTCAAATCTAGCTGTGTTTAGGATTGTACTTAACTGTTCTGTTGGGTGTGGCCATCTCTCCCACTTGGCAGGACTCTCAAATCTCGCTGTGTTTAGGACAGTACTGAAACACTCAACTGTTTCTCAAATCTAGATACATTTAGTCTTTTATTCAATTATATAATTGACTCTCAGGTCTAACAGCACTTAATATTTTACTCAATTACTCATATGACTCTCAATCCTAGCTGTGTTTTGTATTGTACTCGATTGCTAAATTGACGCTAGTAGTGTTTAGTATTGTACTCAATTGTTCTGTTAGGTGTAGGCTTCTCTCCCACTATACAGGACTCTCAAACCTAGCTGTTTTTAGTCTTTTACCCAATTGTCCTACTGACTCTCAGGGCTGACAGCATTTGGTACTGTACTCAATTGCTCAATCGACTCTCAATTCCAGCTGTGTTTGGTATTATACTCAATTGTTCTGCTAGGCCTAGGCCTCTCTCCCACTATACAGGACCCCATATCCAGCTGTACTCCGTCACTACCTGTATCCCGGCCTCTCCCGCTGTCCAGTCACCTGAGATCTGGACGCTGAACTATTACTCCCTAAAACCCAGACCTTCCTCTAGCCACCAGGGGGTCCCAAATCTAGCTACTCGAACGACCATACAAGACCATTTAAAACGGGATCCCCCCACCCGTCCGGGCCCCTTTGGAAGCGTTGAGCACTGTCTGCCATTATTGATCATCCACACCGGTGAAACCAAGTCCCTACTCCCTGCCATACCCGGAGAGCTATCACTACTCCCCTAAATGAGTCCTATACCACCCGACCGCTGAACGCCGACCTCCCCTAAACCCTTGACAGTGCATCCATATGAAACACACCCGACCCATTGACAGGAATGACAGACTGAAACTGAGAGCATCCAAGCATATCAAGACTAAAGAAACATCAATACTGGGCTTGCACAATACATCACCGAGTGTCACTACTGTGCCAATGGCGCACCAATTGGCACCCACCGTGGACTATTTGGGACTCATTCATTTCTGTAATACTCCCTGGACAACACCTATTCATATTATTGTCTTTACTTTCCGTTTGCAAGGCTTTGGAACTTTCTTATTTACTTTTACAAACTACATGTCCCATAATGCACCTTGTGGCAGTTCCCATTCCCTGGCTATTCCTATACAGCAGTTCTAGCACTACAATCCCCAGAAGCCTTAGAGAACAGTGCAGCTTTCGCTTTCCCAGGACTGGAGAGGGCAGAGTCCAATTACATTCAGGTGTGCTGCTCTGGGTACTGTTAATTAGCCTTTTTCAGCATAGGGCAGGTCAGTATTTAGCTTTCTACCAGCCCTTTGTTGCCTTGTTCCTTGGAGATTTGCTGTGTCCTGTGGTTTCCAGTTCCTGCTCTTGTTCCAGAGCCCTGTGCTTCCTGCCATGCAGCCCTGCTTCTTAGCCTTCACTCCCCTGCCTCTGTGCTTCCCATACTGCAGCCCTGCTTCCTTGTTTGCAGCCCTCTGTTCCCTGGCTACAGCCCCCTTGCTCTCTTCCTTGTTTGAAGCCTTCTATTCCCTGGCTACAGCCCCCTTGCTCTCTTCCTTGCTTGCAGCCCCCTGTTCCCTGGCTATACCCACTTTGCTTTCTACCATCAATTATCTTGTTGCTTGCCGTGTGCTGCGCCCACTGCCCATGATTCCTGTCCTTAGCGTCCTTGAGTCTTCAGTCCTCCCCTTTTTTCATCCACTTCAGTAGTACAGTTTCCTTGTTTTCTCTCTGCTAGCTTACTCTTGTTTTTCCAGTCCTGAGTTACTGTTCTTGATTCCTGTATACAGTTTCCGGTCCATGTTCCCTGCATTTAGATACTAGTTTTCTGCCCTTCTTTTTTTCCGGTTTTCTGTCTTGAACCTTGCTCTCTTTGACTTCCTTTTCCCCTGGATATTTCTGTTCTTGTCTTCACTTGTGCTTTATGTAATTCCTATGTTCAGAGTTTGGCTGCTGGATTTCCAGCAGGCAATCTCTGCCCCTTCCCTTGTCGCGTTTCAGTGTTGTACTTCGTGTCATTGTTAACAGTGTACAGGTTCCTGTTTCAGGAAGCAGTCATTGTTCGGTTCCTGCTGGACCTGTACAGGCTTCAGTCTTGTGAGTACTGTTACCTTGTTCGTGCCTTAGGGTTCAGACAGACATCCACTGTTGCTGCTCCTTTCCATGAGCATTCAGAGTGGGCCCTGTAATAGCAATCTGCTCAGAAGGCTGGAGTTTCCCTGGTTCTGTGGGACACTCCTCCCCCATTCTGCATACACCCCAAGAGGGAACCAAACGTGTTTGTTCTCTTTGTATTCCCTGCCCCTTTTTGTTCACAGCCTCTGTTGCCTATCCTTTATTGTCTGCAGGACTCCTTGTAATCCAGCTTCTTGTGTGTCTTTCTCCATTTGGCTTAGTGGGCACACCTCTACCTTCAGGCCCTTCCTGACACAGAGGACCACTTACCCTGCTACCTCTGCACCATAAGCCAAAATGCCCGACCCAGAAAGGGATGCTGAGAAAGAGAGCAAGAGGGTGCAACAATAGCCACAGACACACAAAGCCTATAGCACCCAGCAGAAGCAGCCTCAAATTCAGGAAACACCCCACCTAATACGGTCTTCACCAGAACAAACTATGTAAGAGAAAAATCCTTATATCTTACCACCTACCTCGTGACACCCACAGAGCGTCAATACCTCAACAAAACTGAAATCTCGACACAAACAAAGAATCCCCCGAAACACCAAGACAAAAGAAGGGAGCACCCAAAAATAGAGTGGGATGATTCCAACCCTCTTACCCGATACATCACAACAACAGAGGAGCACCATCGATACCCACAACATACCAGACAAGATGACAAAGCCCTGGTAACTAACAACCCTACCACTAACCTAACAGCCAGATTCAATGAAGAAGTCCAAAATATCTTCAGCTATCCCTCCGCAAATACCTCCACTCTCGGGCTCTTCGCTGATCTACCTCTAACTCTCTCAGGGTCAGTCGTTTCTCAAAGAAACAAGCTGGGGGTAGATCTCTGTGTTCGGCCGGGGCCTCCCTCTGGAACAGCCTCCCTGCCACTCTAAGACTTGGAGAACCATCTCTGCTTCCGGAAGCACCTCAAGACCTTCCTCTTTGTATCTGCCTTTGCTCCCCCTCTCCCTTGCTGATCAGCTCTCTCTTGGCACTGTGCACCTGGCCACCCTCAGTCCCCCGGGCCCAGGTACCTGCTCACCCTGCCACCCTCCTGCACTGCCTCCCGGCCACCCCTTGCCCTGGGGACTGTATCTGTACCCATACAATCCCCTGAGCCCGCCTTTTTCTTCTTTTTATGCACTTATCAGACTTACCCAGTTCTGCTGCCGTAAACGCAGCACTTGCCACTTGCTGGCTGCACTACCCCTGTTTATTGCCCCATTATCTATTTTATTTGTATGTATTATTATTTATCTGTTTATCCTCTGCTCTGCACTTTCCACTCCCCCCTCCCCCGTGCACTTTTCCCTTTCCCTTTCCCATGCACTTGCGCATTCACAATGTCACTGGGCCTATTAAGATCGTTGTTTTGTTCTCCCCTGTTTCCCTCCCTTGCCTTGTCACACTCTGAAACACTTGTGTACGGGTGCGATACAAATAAAATATCATATCATATCATATCAAGAAGCCTTCGCTGATCTTCAACCAATCATCATCACTGGAGAAGCTCCACAATTGAACAGCCATGCTATCAGCCTAAAGGACCACTTCAATGAAGAAGCAGCCGTCGCTTTTCTTCATCCAATCGACATCAATACAGAAACACCACAACAGAACAACCACAAACCAGGACTAGGAACAACCAAAAAACAAAACCACACCAAGAAAATCCACTGTAATTTAAATAAACGTAAGGTCAATGTCAAAACATTCAACCAAAATATACGACCTCCTATCTGACAGAGGTATCGACATCCTATTTGTAACTGAAACATGGCTAGGCGACAACTACAAGATCACCCTCAACAACTGCCTGCCTGAAAACTTAAAATGCATCCAAGCAAACAGGAAAACTAAAAGGGGGGGGGAACTGGCAATCATCCATGAGGAACACCTGGCTATCAAACTGGAGGATCCATTAAACATTGATAAATGCGAATCCTTAGTCCTACGCCTTTCAGTAAACCCCAAAACAAACCTGAAATTCTTTCTGATATACAGACCACCAACCTACGACGCAACCTTCGTAGACACCTTCACGGAAGCAATCACCATCCTAGCCATCAAGCACAATCATCTGATCATCCTCGGAGATTTCAACATCTAGTTCAATGAAGAAACCACAACCACACACATATCGCTAGCCGTCCAACTAGCAGTAATGAATATACATCTAGTCAAAGGAGCAACACACTCGGCATGGCATACACTTGATGCAATCTTGGCAAATAAAGAACTCATTACCACAGCACCCCCAATTCAAATACTCTAGGGCAACCCACTCATCATTCCATTCATAATCACAATGGCCGTTAAAATAAACAAGCAACAAGACAAACCACTGATCACCATGAAAAGAAACTGGAGAACCATCAAAAATTCAAACCTAACTGAACTCCTGGAACTCAGCAAACCACAAGCAACAATTATGGAAGAAGCTGACCTGGACCAAAAAGTATCTTTGCTCCACACCTGGATCGTAACAACCCTAGATGACATCGCCAAAGAAAAACCTTTCACTCCTTCACGTAAAAAAACAATGGCAAAATGGTTCACCCCACTACTCAGCGCCATGAAAAGGAAAAAGTGAAAACTAGAATCAGAATGGAGGATCAACAACGCTCCAAACAAACTGAAATTTCTGCAACAGATTCGCTCATACAAAAAGGAAATACAAAAAGCGAAGAGGAAACACTACGACAACTGAATCTTCAAAGCACCAAACACCCAAAAAGAACTCTTCAAAATCGTAAATGAAATAAAAAAACACTGGGATGCAACAACACGCCAATTCCATCGATGAAACTATGCAACGACCTAGGAGACCACTTCAAAAATAAACAATCGATACGAAGCAGACCACGTGATCACACTGCAGACCCCACCTATCCTCACAAGGAACATACGAACAAACTACGCAGCTTTCTTGAAATACCAGTGGAGACTTTCGTAAAACTGGTAAATCAAAGCAACAAATCAGGCTCTCCCGAATACCCATGCACCCCGGACATATACAAATCTATTCTCAAACAAGGAACTCCCATGGAATACCATAGGAATGCCCTCAACCTTTCGATCTCAACACGTAAAGTAGCACAGGCCTTCAAATTGGCATACATCAGGCTGCTATTCTTAGACACAGCGGGAAACGTAGAGGATTTATCAAACTACAGACCCATCTCCAATATCCCGTACATAGCCAAACTGATAGAAACCTACATTTACAAAACAACCCAAGAATTCATAGAAGAGCACTGCCCACTAGATCAGGCACAAGTTGGCTTCAGACCAATGAGAGGAACAGAATCTGCTCTCCTCTCAATATGGGATGACCTGAAAGCAAAAGCAGACTCCGATACTTCTAAACCTATCCGCAGCATTCAGCACAGTCAACCACGACATCCTCATAACGAGATAAGAAGGACTGGGAATAACAGACACCACCCTACTATGGATCAAATCCTTCCTAACAAACAGAATGTAAACTGTATGGATCAACCCTTTCCAGTCCAACCCAAGAGACTCCACATGCGTAGTACCACAAGGATAATCTTTCTCCCTGCTTTTATTAAACATCTACCTATATCTATTAATCAAAATCATCAAAAGACACGGCCTCAACTGCTACAACTATGCCGACACACAAATAATTTTCAAAATACAAGACACCTCAAGAAGAAAACACAACACTAGAGAACTGCCTTCGTGATATATTCAATTGGATGAACTTGAATCACCTCAAAATCAACCCAAGCAAAACAGAGATAATGATTGTCACAAAAAACAGAGGAGACATCAACTACATCCCTTGGCCAAGAGAACTTGGTATGACCCCAGCGCCATCATCGATTGTAAAAAAAAAACCTGGGGGTCCTGATGGACAACAATCTCACTCTAGACCCACAAGTAAACGCTCTACTCAAGAAATGCTTCTTTCTCCTGCAAGCAGCAAAAAGGATCCTACCGTTCCTGTCATTCGCCAACAAAACACCATCATTGCTCTGGTCATGTCCAGAGTAGATTATGCCAATAGCCTATACTTGTGTATGCCTGAATGACTTCTAAAAAAACAGCAACGCATACAAAATGCAGCCGCCTGACTCCTTCTCAAACTACCCCAAGAGAACACATCACACCAGTGCTAAAAATACTACATTGGCTACCAATAAAACAACAAATAAAATTAAAATCAATGTGCATCATGCACAGAGCAATGCACAACCAAGGCACAGTATTCCTGAGAGATCAATTACGCCTACACCAGCTGACAAGAACGCTCCGATCAAGCAACGACATTCAACGATGAATAAAGATACCAACCACGGTTCCCACTAAACAACTGATGACAAACAGAATCCAAGTAACGCACTCCACGACATACCATAAGACATAATAAGAGATAGCCACAAGAGGAGGACACTAAAGACTGAACACATATGCTAAGACAGAAGCACTTAAGATGACTCATCCATAGCATCCCAGCCTGTACCTCACCTGAAGTTCCAGCAGACAAATTCACATAGTTAGTAGAGAAAGAGGACACCACAACTCCTGCTCCAACACCCAAGGCAGAGAATAGACACTCCAATCTCACCATACATAGTTCATTAGAGTACAACACTAAACATAGACCGAATTGCGACTACTGTATACACATACTATACATATACAGGCACATACACTTGGACAGAGTTGTAAACATTGGCTGGCACCGTGTCTGGATGGGACTGTGGAGGTCGGCGGTGTGCCACCCTTTTATTGTATTGTAATATGTTGGAATGCAGATGTGGGCTAGTGCCACACTTGGTCGGAGATGTGAAGGTTGGCAAGCAACACACTTGAGTGTTGGCATGTGCCGCATTTGGATGGGGTTGTGGGTGTTGGCCTGGGTCGCACCTCAATTGGATGGTGGGTGTTGGAAAAGTGCCGCACTTGGTTGGAACTGTGAGGTTTGGCAGGCGACACACTTGGATGTTGGCATTCAGAACACTGGATGGAGTTACGAATGTTGTCAGGCGCCACACTGGGATATAGTTGTGGATGGTGGCCTGCGTTGCATGTGGACGGACTTGTGAATATTAGCAAGTGCATTCAATTCATTGTGATGCCTGGCCCTCTCTCTGACTCAGCAAGACTCTCTGGTCTGGATACAGACTCTGTCTCGGTCCGTTTGCGCTGGGGACTGCCTACTGTGTAGCATGAACCCCTCTCCCACTGTGCAGGACTCTCCTAGCAGGGAGTTGCCTCTGTCTTTGCATGCTGTATGGTGAGACATGGTTTATTGTAAGGGCTGGACCTCCTCACGACTTTGAGGGGCACTCGGACATAGGTGTGGCATACGTACCTGTCCGCTGTATGCTGAAGCGGAGCTTACTATGGAACCAGAGCCACTCCCCACCATGCAGGACTCCCAAAATCTAGCCATTCAGCTATACTGTGAAGATTAGCTGCAAACATATAACCCACTAACCAAAAAGCTCAAACTTTCTGCATACTTAACTCACCCAAAAAAACTCACACATCCACTTCTCGCACTGCAAGCCGCACACGCTTCACCACACATAGGCGGCACCAACAGCACACAAGGACTGACATCGCTCCGATACTCACAGCAAAGCTCAGCACACTGTGTATACTGAGATGAAGCTGCCAACAGAACACCAGTCCTCTCACTATCCTACTCCCTCTTCACCCTACTAACCCATCCCGCCTTCTCGTTTACAGATCCGCCAGAGCACCTGGGGACCAACTCTGTTGGTGACGGTGCGCAGTACAAATACATTTAACATTTAATCTTCACTCCAAATCTGTTGGTTGTCTCCATGACCATCAGTCTGGCTTCAGAGCTGCCAGAAGCATTGAAACAGCTCTCCTGAACATCCGTGAAGACCTGCTCTCCAACCTCGATTCCAACACCCCCTGAGTCCTCATCTTACTTGATCCCTCTTCTGCCTTTGAAATGGTCAACCATGCCATCCTACTCAACCGTCTCCGTGATAACCTGGGTATCACTGATCAGGCCCTGGCTTGGCTGACCTATTTCCTCTCCGATCGACGCTGCCAGGTCCAACTTGGGTCCTTCCTCTCCTCTATCTCTATCTCTACCTGTGGTGTTCCCCAGGGGTTTAACCCCTATCCCTGGCTGTTCAATCAATACCTGGCACTTCTTGCCCACTGCATTGCTTCTCTCTGCCCCAACTTTCATTGCTATGCAGATGACGCTGAACTCATTTTCAGGCTCCCTTCTGTCACGTCCTCTCCTTCTCTCATCTCTAACTGTCTGTCTGCTATGCAGGAGTGGTGTGCCGCCAATGATCTCTGCCTTAATGGCAGTAAGCCTGAGATTCTCCTCATCGGCACTGCTACACCCTCCTTTCCTGTCACTCTATGGCCGGCCTCTCTTGGCCCTCTTGCTTCTCCCATGAAAACAAATAGATGTGCCCTTGCTAGTGAACAATACTCAAGGCAATCGTTTTGGTGGACCGGTTCAAGTATTTAGGCTGGTCCAAAAATTTAGTGAAATGGTTGGTCTGCTAAGTGGCAGATCCAAACAGGGAGTCAAGGACATGTACAAACAACTCACTGTGTCAAGAATACAGAGATTCAAAAACATACATTTATTTTCTCATAAAGACTAACATATAGTGCATGGATTTTAAAACAGTGCTGTAAGGTATAGCATACATGTGCAGAAACAATAGTGATTCATAATGACATCAAATAACAAAAGAAAAGTGTAGTATATACGACAAAGTGAACATAAAACCCTGTATGATCAGTATACAGATAGATTTCAATAGTTTCATTATTGTATGACAGTATACATGTAAATATACATGGATAAGTGTTTTCTGAATAAATCCAGAGGAAAAAAAATAGAAAGAAACAAAACAGAAGGGGCTAAACAGCTTCCCAAATTTCATAAAGTTTCCTAATTCATAGGATATTTCTGTTTATGATTAGCATTTCTTCTAATTGTAACAATAAATGTTCCAGGGTCTTAGGAAAAAACAAGATATGCTTGTTCTCTTGCTGCTCCCACCTGTGAGGCTGAAAACCTTGGGGTCATCTTCGACTCCACACGCTCCTTCCCTCCTCATATCTCAGACGTCTCTAAGAAGTCACACTACCAGCTGCACCTCTTCAGCGGTATTCTCCCTTTCCTCTCCTTCCCCAAGAAGCTCACTGTCTCCAGAGCTCTGGTTCTCTCTAGGCTGGACTACTGCAAAAGCCTCTTTGTAAATCTGCCTGCTTCTACTCTCCGCCCACTGCAAGACATCCAGAAGAGGACTGCGAGAAGTGCCCTTGGCCTCAAGACCAGGGATCGTATCCCTTCAGGACTGAAATCTCTGCACTGGCTACCAGTGACTGCGAGGATTAAGTTCAAAATACTCTGCATTGTCCACAAGGCCTTCTGGGGCCTCAACACCTTCAACTCTCTCTTTCTAAATATCTTCCTTCTCGAGCTCTTTGCTCATCCGCCTCCAACTCCCTTAGGGTCAGTCGTTTCTCCAAGCATCGAGTTGGTGGTAGATCTTTCTTCGGCTGGGGCCTACCTCTGGAACAGCCGCCCTGCCTCCTTGAAACTTGAGGAGAACCATCTCCAGTTCCATAAGCATCTCAACACCTTCTCCTTTCTCTCATCCTCTCCCCTGCTGAACTCATGGCTGAAACTGCACTGGTCACCTGGCCACCCTCTGATTTCGGATCCAGGTCCCCTCCCCGCCAGTTGCACCCCTGCACTGCCTCCCTGGCAACCCCCGCACTTGGGGACTGTATTCTGTATCCCTACAGTCCCCTACCAGCACTTGACACCTGATGTCTGCACTTACCCAGCTGGCCGCACTTTTTACTTATTGCTTTTATTTATACTATTTTCATTCTTTACTCAGACCTTCCAGGGTTTTGCGGCATGAAATGGCAAATTTTGCGGCATGAAATGGCAAATTTTGCGGCACAAACCTTTATTTATTGCGGCATTTTTGCGGGACATTTTGTATTAATTGGAGGGTGTAAGATTGCCACATTGCAGGAAATAGGTGGAGTGCAAGGCTACAAGAGAGCCAGGGTATCATTATTATGCATCTTTTGTATTAATTTAATAGGAAGAGTCCCAGATGTCTCTGGCTTGGCAGAACAGTGTTTGATTTGGCTACATTTCTGGTTTAATGTTCATGCCTATTTAATAGTATTAACTAAATTGATCATTATCAATTGTAATGCTGAAAATATTCCCCTTCTATGTTCTCCAATCCCCCAAACACCCACACACCTCTCTCACCAACACACATCTCACCAACTCTCCATCACAACTTACATTCCTTAACCTCTCAATCTGTCATACAAATACTCACATGCTATGTCACACTGTCAAGTCACAATTTGCACTGCCCAGCCCCTGCCACACTCCAAATCATACTCCCAACTCACACCTTACACTCTACAATTCCTCCCGCAATATACAGTCCTTCATTCTTTTGTGCTGCTTCTGCATCTTGCATCCTTTATCCCATTCTATTGCATTCTTCCCTCATCCTTTTTCCCAATCGGCAGCTCACTGCCTCTTTCTGGCCAACCACTTCCTCTCTGCCTTCTGGCTCACTGACCACACGCTCCCTCTACTTTCTATACCACTCCTCGCTCTCAGATTTCTGGCCCACCGCATCACTGCTTCCTCTGCTCTTGTGCAGCGCTTCCTCCTCTGACCCACTGCTCTCCCTCTGCTTTCCTGCCTATCACTTCCATCTCACCCATCACTCTCCCTCTCTCTCATAGTATAATCATTTTTTTAATTTGTTTTAAATGTAGATTTTGACCCAGTTCCTCAAATAATAGGGCATTTAAAAAAAGAACAGAGGATATGCTATTTTTAGACAACCCATTTTTGGAAATGAGCAGGTCACCTTATTCTCAAAGGTGATAGGCGCATTTCCACAGGCTTGAGCTGTAGCGCAAATTGTGCGCTGGCCAGCTGCCTTGAATGGTGTTCTGGGTTGTTTGACCGAAGTGTAATTATTTGCGGAGGAATTGACCGTAGTCAATTTCGCTGCGAATTGATTTGCACTTCAGCCAAACAACCCAAAATGTACCTTTGACCACCACCCCACCCTCTCCCCTACTTAACTGCTTGGTCGCTGCCGCTTCCACTGCAACCCTGCGGTGCCAGATCCGTCCCTCTAACGCGGGTCGGATCCGACTCCGCAGGGTCCTTTTTTTTCTGTCCCCGCCTCCAATTTTGAGGAAAAAGGGGAAAACACTTCTGCAACAACCCTAGACCAAAAATACTGAACATGGGGAGCGGGTGACGCCCCCGCAACACATGTTCAGTATTTATAAAAATCGATCGAATAATACTGGACGAAATAGGTAAAATTGTAACATTCGATAGATTTTTGTCATCAAAATGGGCAGTACTTTGAATAGAATTGCTCTCCCGACAGTGTTCTGCAAGCTCCCAGCGCCTTTCACAGTGACAGGCCCCCCAGGTGCCTGCCGCTGTTAAAATGCAACCCAAAAAATGCATTTTTATCCTATTTGAGGAACAGAAATGCAAGCGAGACAGCAGCGGTTCATACCTTAAAAGAAATGCATGACAGGGTCAGGAAAGACCCTGTCATGCAGTGGCAGCCCCACATCCCGTGCGTGTAGGGTTGCCTACAATTTCTGCACATTTAAAAGTGCATCTTGCTTGGGAATGAGGGATGTGCTTTTAAATTGACAGAAACGCCACTTTATTTGATCAAGGAGGTGAAAAAGGCCATCTGAATGGGCGCGCATATAAAATGTGCACATTCATGTGTCCCTTGTGGATTGGGCTGCACTTTTTTGGGGCGCAAGTGATGAGATGTGTTAGCGCATTTCATTTCATGTGTAAATAAAAAAGTTGAGAACCTGGCACCCTGAGTATTATTTTTTTAAAACAGTAATTTTTGCAGATTACTTTAAAAAAAAAAGTCTAAAAAAATACTTTTTTTTTTTAAAGATGCTGTTTTTGCAGAAAACTGTCGTTTTTGTGGCATTTTGCACTAAACGGCCGTTTTCGCGGCATTTTGCGAGATCGCAAAATCGCTATAAGCTGGAGGGTCTGAATTTACTGTCGATCCCATGTACTGCACTCGCCCTTGCCCCCACACTTTTCCCCTTCTCCTGCACTTGCGCGATCTCAATGTCACCTGGCCTAGTAAGATCGCTGTCTCTGTCCACCCTCTGTTCCTCCTCCCTTGCCTCGTTGCGCCTTGAAGCACTTGTGTATAGATGAGTTATAAATGCCATATCATATATCATATCTTATCATTTGGTCGAGTTGGAGTTGTAATGCGTTTTGCTCTTCAGTAGTAAAGCCAATACAGCTGCAGCACAGGCTGGGAGTCCCTGAACCAAAGCATCAGCTTTCTCAACAATGCAGTAGCCGCCACAGCTCGCAAACCAGAGGGTAATTGTGCATCACCAAATCTATTGCTGTGCTGCAATAGGTCATCGGACAATGCTTATCAAGGTGCAATTGTGTCAATACCTCTAGGGCAACCAGTCTCGTCCATCTCAAAACTTTGTAAAAGAGTTCTGATAGTCAGGCAAACCCATCCCTGGAGCTTTTGGCAATTATTGCTTAATTTTGATGACGGCCACCTCAGCTTCAATGAACCACGGCAGGGGGTCAGCAACCACATCAAGGGAAAGCTTTTGAAGGGGTTTAACCATTGAAGCCTATCCCAAGACTAATTGGTGGCAGTTGATGGCTACTCCAAGGAATCCTCTCATTTGCTTTCGGGTTCAGGTTTTAGGTACTTGTGAAATCACATTAGTGTGGTCTTGGGACAGGTGTCTCTCCCCAGCAGAGATGGCATAGCTTTCCTCAGCTCCAAGAGGGCTGGAGCCCTAGCTGGAGCAGACACACGAGCACTGCTGGAGCTCTATCGCAGCAGTGAGATGATCGGCAGCCTCACGGCCTGTGAACCCATCCGCGGGTAAGCATATGCAGTGAAGCTTGAAGTGATCCTTGTGGCCCCTCACAAGCAACCTCAGCGTACCACAGTGCATTCCGCACCATTTGTGAATGCATCACAGCTGGCCCCTGCCCGCCATTGCACACGAGAAAGGACCTTCAAAATGGCTGCCTACGTTTATTTATATGTTGCCTAGCAACAGACTGCTAGCTCATTGGCTCTGCGCCGCTGGGTCACCGGAAGGCGTGAGCCGGCACCTCCCGAAGGCCGCTCATTAAGGGTGCCGCCTGTCTGCGCCTGTCCGCGCCTGGAGGCGATTCCTCCGTAAGTGTTGCATCAAATCTTTCTTATTCCGTCCTGATCCATCATCACATATATCGGCGTCTAAACGCCTCACATCCTCTATTCATCCGCCCCTAATCTGCTCTTTCTGACCGACCACATCTCACCAGCAGAACGGCCGCACACATCAGCTGCGCTCCGGACATTGAGCGAAGCTCTGAACCGTTCCATCAATCCTACTTGCCCTGTCTCGCTGCTGTAACCAGAAAACAGCCGTGCTGTGCAAAAAAACCCGATTCCAACTGACTTATGAACAGTATCTCGAACTATGACATAGCGCGCACACCCTGATTCAGCACACTGTGCTGAACCACTGCTGTCACAGCTATTCTAGATCTTCAGCTAGGAAACTTAATGTCAATTATATCTACGAGATGTCCTAGCCGTATCACCCTCCAGTGATGCAATTAAAACTAGCGTACTGTACATCTACCGCTACATAGATACGCATACTATTATGTCATACATCTATGCCCTGCCACCTAGAACCAGCGATGTCCAGCCTATTACCTGTACTGAAATAGCGAAGTAAACCACGGCCACTTCCTATGCAACACAACTATTACTTGGATCTGTAAACCAACCTCATTGCTGATACCTGTCACTGTATATGCCATATTATATATAATTGCTATATCATACTATATATTACCATATATGCCCTGCTATATATTTCAAACACTATAGCCTGATAAAGTTCTACTGCCATACTGTGAGACTATCCCACCATGCTATTTTAGCCAGATTGTGACCATTGGGACTAGCCTACCTTGCTATCTGAGCCAGATTGGGACCATTGGGACTAGCCTACCTTGCTCTCTGACCCAGATTGGGACCATTGGGACTAGCCTACCTTGCTATCTGAGCCAGATTGTGACCACTGGGACTAGCCTACCTTGCTCTCTGACCCAGATTGGGACCATTGGGACTAGCCTACCTTGCTCTCTGAGCCAGATTGGGACCATTGGGACTAGCATACCTTCTATCTGAGCCCGATTGTGACTATTGGGACTAAGCTATCTTGTTATCTTAGCCAGTTTGTGACCATTGGGACTAGCCTACCTTGCTCTCTGAGCCAGATTGGGACCATTGGGACTAGCATACCTTCTATCTGAGCCCGATTGTGACTATTGGGACTAAGCTATCTTGTTATCTTAGCCAGTTTGTGACCATTGGGACTAGCCTACCTTGCTCTCTGAGCCAGATTGGGACCATTGGGACTAGCCTACCTTGCTCTCTGAGCCAGATTGTGACCATTGGGACTAGCCTACCTTGCACTCTGAGCCAGATTGGGACCATTGGGACTAGCCTACCTTGCTCTCTGAGCCAGATTGCGACCATTGGGACTAGCATACCTTGCTATCTGAGCCCCATTGTGACTATTGGGACTAAGCTATCTTGTTATCTTAGCCAGTGTGTGACCATTGGGACTAGCCTACCTGCTTTTTTAGCCATTCCTACTTGCATATAAAATGATCCCACAATCTATTTTACTCCTAGGCCTCCTCAGCATTACTCACAGCCTGACTATAATTACCCCAACAAGGAAGACAACATTTCCCAACCTAAATATGGAACCCCACAGACACCACAATTTAACCATCATGAAACTAACTATGACAACCAACTTGCCTCCGTCGAGGGACATCCAACCCACTATATTCCTAAAACCGTGTATCAACATGACATCTCATGGAATAACAAGCCTCTAGCCAAAACCCTTGTGCCTCCCCCATCAAAGCCACTGCCCAAAAGTCCAATACTAAGGCTTGCCCTACACATGATCTATTTATGACATCTCACCCAACACTTAACTGCCCACCTATGAAGAACACCACCAGACCCTGCCCGGCTCCACTAAGAAACTGGAGACCCAGCTCCAGAACTCAACGATACCTGAAACCAAATAGGATTGCTAACAACAACACAGGTCTTATAAAAAACTCTGCCCTAGATAAAATTCCCAGTACTCTTAACTATCGCAAATTAGCAGCACCCTCCACTAACAACGGCCCCAATGTCATTAAAGCAGGACCTATCAATGCGAGGTCTATCCAAGCTCATGCCCTGGACATATCTGATATCTTGTTGGTCCATGATCTTGACCTCATTTCTATATCAGAATCCTGGCTGAATCCTACTTCAGGCCCTGCTCTAGCCCTAACCTTACCTGACAACTACTCCATCCTACGCGCAGACAGAGATCCTAACCTGAAAGGAGGTGGGGTAGCCTTCATCTATGAAACGGTGCTAGAATTAGGAATGATCAACAAACACCACCTACCATCTGCCAAAAATACTCACGGTCAAATTATCCACATCTGCCACTGCCACTGTAACCATGCACCCAATTTACCGTCCCCCAGGCAGCACCACTACCTTGGAAAACGACATATCTCAACTACTGTCCAATAACACAAAATAGGTCCCAAATTATAATCCTAGGCGATTTCAACCTTGGCCTTGATGACTCCAAAGATGCAAAAGCATCCACCCTCAAGGACACATTATCTGACCTTGGGTTCACCCATCGCATATCAAACCCAACGCACAACAAAGGCCGAACCCTAGATTGGTTAGCGGACCTAAACTGCTCCATCAAGACACTAACCAACACACCATGTGCCTGGACTGACCATTTCCTAATTACTTTCACCATTGACAAAGCCGTAACCCCCACTATACCTATTAAAGCTCCAGCCTCAATGACAAGAAGTAAATGTAACCTTACCTTAGAAAACTTGTTACCTTTACTGAGACTGATAACTCATCTTAACATCACCCATTCGGACCCTTCTGACTTAGTGAATCTATACAATGAAACCATCCTAAACGCTATTAACACATTAGCCCCTCTCAAATTACAGAACTCCAAACCACGTGCACATATTAACAAATGCTATACACCTCACCTAAAGACTCTCAGGAAAGAGAAACGTACTGCAGAAACTATCTCGAAAAACTCCCCGTCCACAAAAAATAAAGACATTCACTGCGGCTTCATTTAACTATAAAACAGCCATTGTCCAAGCCAAAAAAGAAAGCTTCAATGACTGTATAGCCAAAGCAAACTCGAGCACTAAAAAATTGTTCAACATACTAAAAGAACTTGAATCACCTGCCCCTACACCTGACCCCTGTATTAAGGACATCCAATGGTGTACTAACATACAAAATGCGCTTCGAGACAAAATAACATTGCTTCTCAACAAAAAACCTCATCAATAACACCATTCCTCAGTACCTACCACCGTCACCCACTACTGCCTCGCCACAATTCAAATTTAAACCTCTATCCACCAAAGAAGTTGAGCTGATCATACTCAAGCTCAAACCATCCAACTGCAAAGGTGATGTCTGCCCCCCTAAGCTAATCAAAGAGGCTGCAACTGAACTAGCTCCCTTTATCACTACATGTATTAATGCCTCATTTGCCTCTAGTACCATACCCACCAGTTTGAAAGATGCATGGGTACTACCACTCCTAAAAAAGCCAATGTTGGACCCCAACCCAACAACCCATCCAACTATCGCCCGATTACTACCGTCCCTTTCCTGCTGAAAATATTGGGCAGAGCAGCGTATCTCCAAATTCAGCAATACCTTGAAACAAATAACTTACTAGGTCTAAGACAATCAGGCTTTAGACCCAGACATGGGACAGAGACAGCACTCACTGACCTAAAGAACCAGATCCAGGCGCTAAAAGACAAAGGTAAATCTGCCTTGCTATTACTGCCCGATCTACCCGCTGCAAGCATCTGTCATCTGCTCCACATTTCTCTGACCAAGCCAACTCCTGGGTCAATTTGTTCCACAGCAACAGATCCATGAGGGTCTTTGCTCCATCATCCGCAGCCCTACCTTTGCCAGTCTCCTATGGTGTCCCACAAGGATCACGCGTGTCACCGACACTCTACAACGTATTCACCAAGCCTCTACTTGACATACTTGACCCTCTGGGTGTCCCGTATACTAACTATGCGGACGACACCCAGATACTCATCCCCATCACTGGTGACTATGTCGCAGACAGCAAAACGCTAAATGGCATCTACAGCATCATACAAATATGGATGGTCAAACATGGTTTATGTTTAAACGACGATAAAACGGAACTACTCCTACTTGGCTCCCCATCCAAATTGTCTAAACTAGATTCTGCCTTTAAAGCCTTCATTATTGATGGTAACACAATCAATGTAGCAAATGATGTAAAAACACTAGGCATCTATATCGACTCGTCACTGTCTCTCATGAGACAAACCAATGCCCTAGCATCATCCACAGTATAAACATGCAAGCTCATTACAGCTTGTCACCCACACCTATCCACAACTCACTGCACATCAGCAGCAAGAGCCTTAGTATCATCTGAGCTTGACTACTGGAACGCGCTCTACTTGGGAATGTCCCAACAGAATATAAACAAAATGCAAGTCATGCAGAATAATGCAGTTAGATCTGCATGCAACATCCCAAGGCAACAGCATATTTCGTCAGTTAGACAGAATCTCAACTGGCTACACATCAAGCAAAGAATTGAACTCAAAACACTCTCGCTAACAGATAAGTGTTTATATAATCATGCACCCATATACCTCTGCAACACTTTCTCATGCTGCACTTCATCACAACCTAGTAGAATGGCTCAAACACACTGTGTCATCATTCCTCGATTCTACCACCAACAACGGGCGGGCGGTGTCAGCTTCCCAGTCCTCACTGCCAAAAATTGGAATGCGCTCCCCATGTCCATTAGAGCTGAGCATTCGTTCATGATCTTCCGGAATAAGGTTAAAACTTGGCTCCGGGACCAGGAACATAACTGAGTAGGGATAACTTCTATTGTAAATACCCCCCGCTGGGATAAAACTGTATTCTCACTGCTTCTGCTCTTGTGTTCTCATTGTACACCACTGTAAATGTAAATTGTTTGTACCCGAAATGTAACTGCCCATTGTTTGTACATATCTTTCTGTAACTGTGAACCGATAACATGTAAGAGATGCGCTCAGTTGCCTCAGGGTCTTGACGCGCTATACAAATAAATAAATACAATTACAAATAAAACAATGGACTCTACGCCAATAGGAGGTCATCGACATACTGTACCAAAACAGACCATCCCCCCTACCCTGCTGAACACCAGTGACACAAGATCTCTCTTCAGATTTGGGGAAAGAGAGCCAGTCTTTACACATACCCTTGTAGTAATCTTGTGAACCCACATTGTACATTTTTACATTTGAAGGAGAATAAATGTTGACTATCGTGTACAGGTATAGAGAAGAAGGCAGAGCACACATCCCCCACAGTAATGTTGACTATCAGGGTGCACAGGTATAGAGAAGAAGGCATAGCACATATCCACCACAGTAATGTCGACTATCAGGGTGCACGGGTATAGAGAAGAAGGCAGAGCACACATCCACCGCAGTAATGTCGACTATCAGGATGCACGGGTATAGAGAAGAAGGCAGAGCACATATCCACCACAGTAAGGTTGACTTTCAGGGTGCACGGTTAAAGAGAAGAAGGCAGAGCACACATCCACCACAGTAATGTCGACTATCAGGGTGCACTTGTATAGAGAAGAAGGCAGAGAACACATCCACCACAGTAATGTTGACTTTCATGGTGCACGGGTAAAGAGAAGAAGGCAGAGCACACATCCACCACAGTAATGTCGACTATCAGGGTGCACTTGTATAGAGAAGAAGGCAGAGAACACATCCACCACAGTAATGTTGACTTTCATGGTGCACGGGTAAAGAGAAGAAGGCAGAGCACACATCCACCACAGTAATGTCGACTATCAGGGTGCACTTGTATAGAGAAGAAGGCAGAGAACACATCCACCACAGTAATGTTGACTTTCATGGTGCACGGGTAAAGAGAAGAAGGCAGAGCACACATCCACCACAGTAATGTCGACTATCAGGGTGCACTTGTATAGAGAAGAAGGCAGAGAACACATCCACCACTGTAATGTCGACTATCAGGGTGCACTTGTATAGAGAAGAAGGCAGAGAAAACATCCACCACAGTAATGTTGACTTTCATGGTGCACAGGTATAGAGAAGAAGGCAGAGCACATATCCACCACACTAATGTCGACTATCAGGGTGCACAGGTATAGGGAAGAAGGCAGATCACACATCCACCGCAGTAATCTCGACTATCAGGGTGCACTTGTATAGAGAAGAAGGCAGAGCACACATCCACCACAGTAATGTCGACTATCAGGGTGCACTTGTATAGAGAAGAAGGCAGAGCTCACATCCACCACAGTAATGTCGACTATCAGGGTGCACTTGTATAGAGAAGAAGGCAGAGCACACATCCACCACAGTAATGTCAACTATCAGGGTGCACTTGTATAGAGAAGAAGGCAGAGAACACATCCACCACAGTAATGTCGACTTTCATGGTGCACAGGTATAGAGAAGAAGGCAGAGCACATATCCACCACACTAATGTCGACTATCAGGGTGCACAGGTATAGGGAAGAAGGCAGAGCACACATCCACCACAGTAATGTCGACTATCAGGGTGCACTTGTATAGAGAAGAAGGCAGAGCACACATCCACCACAGTAATGTCGACTATCAGGGTGCACTTGTATAGAGAAGAAGGCAGAGCACACATCCACCACAGTAATGTCGACTATCAGGGTGCACTTGTATAGAGAAGAAGGCAGAGCACACATCCACCACAGTAATGTCGACTATCAGGGTGCACTTGTATAGAGAAGAAGGCAGAGCACACATCCACCACAGTAATGTCGATTATCAGGGTGCACTTGTATAGAGAAGAAGGCAGAGCACACATCCACCACAGTAATGTTGACTATCAGGGTGCACTTGTATAGAGAAGAAGGCAGAGCACACATCCACCACAGTAATGTTGACTATCAGGGTGCACGGGTATAGAGAAGAAGGCAGAGCACACATCCACCACAGTAATGTTGACTATCAGGGTGCACAGGTATAGAGAAGAAGGCAGAGCACATATCCACCACAGTAATGTCGACTATCAGGGTGCACAGGTATAGGGAAGAAGGCAGAGCACACATCCACCCCAGTAATGTCGACTATCAGGGTGCACTTGTATAGCGAAGAAGGCAGAGCACACATCCACCACAGTAATGTCGAATATCAGGGTGCACGGGTATAGAGAAGAAGGCACCACAGTAATGTTGACTATAAGGGTGCACAAGTATAGAGAAGAAAGCAGAGCCCGTATCCACCACAGTAATGTCGACTATCAGGGTGCACTTGTATAGAGAAGAAGGCAGAGCACACATCACCACAGTAATGTCGACTATCAGGGTGCACGGGTATAGAGAAGAAGGCACCACAGTAATGTTGACTATCAGGGTGCACAGGTATAGAGAAGAAGGCAGAGCACACATCCACCACAGTAATGTTGACTTTCATGGTGCACGGGTAAAGAGAAGAAGGCAGAGCACACATCCACCACAGTAATGTTGACTATCAGGGTGCACAGGTATAGAGAAGAAGGCAGAGCACATATCCACCACAGTAATGTCGACTATCAGGGTGCACAGGTATAGGGAAGAAGGCAGAGCACACATCCACCACAGTAATGTCGACTATCAGGGTGCACTTGTATAGAGAAGAAGGCAGAGAACACATCCACCACAGTAATGTTGACTTTCATGGTGCACAGGTATAGAGAAGAAGGCAGGGCACACATCCACCACAGTAATGTTGACTATCAGGGTGCACAGGTATAGAGAAGAAGACAGAGCACATATCCACCACAGTAATGTCGACTATCAGGGTGCACTTGTATAGAGAAGAAGGCAGAGCACATATCCACCACAGTAATGTCGACTATCAGGGTGCACAGGTATAGGGAAGAAGACGGAGCACACATCCACCACAGTAATGTCGACTATCAGGGTGCACTTGTATAGAGAAGAAGGCAGAGAACACATCCACCACAGTAATGTTGACTTTCATGGTGCACAGGTATAGAGAAGAAGGCAGAGCACACATCCACCACAGTAATGTTGACTATCAGGGTGCACAGGTATAGAGAAGAAGGCAGAGCACACATCCACCACAGTAATGTTGACTATCAGGGTGCACAGGTATAGAGAAGAAGGCAGAGCACATATCCACCACAGTAATGTCGACTATCAGGGTGCACAGGTATAGGGAAGAAGGCAGAGCACACATCCACCCCAGTAATGTCGACTATCAGGGTGCATTTGTATAGAGAAGAAGGCAGAGAACACATCCACAACAGTAATGTTGACTATCAGGATTCACGGGTATAGAGAAGAAGGCAGAGAACACATCCACCACAGTAATGTTGACTATCAGGATGCACGGGTATAGAGAAGAAGGCACCACAGTAATGTTGACTATCAGGGTGCACGGGTATAGAGAAGAAGGCACCACAGTAATGTTGACTATCAGGGTGCACAGGTATAGGGAAGAAGGCAGAGAACACATCCACCACAGTAATGTTGACTATCAGGATGCACGGGTATAGAGAAGAAGGCACCACAGTAATGTTGACTATCAGGGTGCACAGGTATAGGGAAGAAGGCAGAGCACACATCCACCACAGTAATGTCGACTATCAGGGTGCACTTGTATAGAGAAGAAGGCAGAGAACACATCCACCACAGTAATGTTGACTATCAGGATGCATGGGTATAGAGAAGAAGGCACCACAGTAATGTTGACTATCAGGGTGCACGGGTATAGAGAAGAAGGCACCACAATAATGTTGACTATCAGGGTGCACAGGTATAGGGAAGAAGGCAGAGCACACATCCACCACAGTAATGTTGACTATCAGGATGCACGGGTATAGAGAAGAAGGCAGAGAACACATCCACCACAGTAATGTTGACTGTCAGGATGCACAGGTATAGGGAAGAAGGCAGAGCACACATCCACCACAGTAATGTCGACTATCAGGGTGCACAGGTATAGGGAAGAAGGCAGAGAACACATCCACCACAGTAATGTTGACTATCAGGATGGACAGGTATAGAGAAGAAGGCACCACAGTAATGTGGACTATCAGGGTGCACAGGTATAGGGAAGAAGGCAGAGCACACATCCACCACAGTAATGTCGACTATCAGGGTGCACTTGTATAGAGAAGAAGGCAGAGAACACATCCACCACAGTAATGTTGACTATCAGGATGCACGGGTATAGAGAAGAAGGCACCACAGTAATGTTGACTATCAGGGTGCACAGGTATAGGGAAGAAGGCAGAGAACACATCCACCACAGTAATGTTGACTATCAGGATGCACGGGTATAGAGAAGAAGGCAGAGAACACATCCACCACAGTAATGTTGACTATCAGGATGCACGGGTATAGAGAAGAAGGCACCACAGTAATGTTGACTATCAGGGTGCACGGGTATAGAGAAGAAGGCACCACAGTAATGTTGACTATCAGGGTGCACAGGTATAGGGAAGAAGGCAGAGAACACATCCACCACAGTAATGTTGACTATCAGGATGCACGGGTATAGAGAAGAAGGCACCACAGTAATGTTGACTATCAGGGTGCACAGGTATAGGGAAGAAGGCAGAGCACACATCCACCACAGTAATGTCGACTATCAGGGTGCACTTGTATAGAGAAGAAGGCAGAGAACACATCCACCACAGTAATGTTGACTATCAGGATGCACGGGTATAGAGAAGAAGGCACCACAGTAATGTTGACTATCAGGGTGCACGGGTATAGAGAAGAAGGCACCACAGTAATGTTGACTATCAGGGTGCACAGGTATAGGGAAGAAGGCAGAGCACACATCCACCACAGTAATGTCGACTATCAGGGTGCACTTGTATAGAGAAGAAGGCAGAGAACACATCCACCACAGTAATGTTGACTATCAGGATGCACGGGTATAGAGAAGAAGGCAGAGAACACATCCACCACAGTAATGTTGACTATCAGGATGCACAGGTATAGGGAAGAAGGCAGAGCACACATCCACCACAGTAATGTCGACTATCAGGGTGCACAGGTATAGGGAAGAAGGCAGAGAACACATCCACCACAGTAATGTTGACTATCAGGATGGACAGGTATAGAGAAGAAGGCACCACAGTAATGTTGACTATCAGGGTGCACAGGTATAGGGAAGAAGGCAGAGCACACATCCACCACAGTAATGTCGACTATCAGGGTGCACTTGTATAGAGAAGAAGGCAGAGAACACATCCACCACAGTAATGTTGACTATCAGGATGCACGGATATAGAGAAGAAGGCACCACAGTAATGTTGACTATCAGGGTGCACAGGTATAGGGAAGAAGGCAGAGCACACATCCACCACAGTAATGTCGACTATCAGGGTGCACTTGTATAGAGAAGAAGGCAGAGAACACATCCACCACAGTAATGTTGACTATCAGGATGCACGGGTATAGAGAAGAAGGCACCACAGTAATGTTGACTATCAGGGTGCACAGGTATAGGGAAGAAGGCAGAGAACACATCCACCACAGTAATGTTGACTATCAGGATGCACGGGTATAGAGAAGAAGGCACCACAGTAATGTTGACTATCAGGGTCCACAGGTATAGGGAAGAAGGCAGAGCACACATCCACCACAGTAATGTCGACTATCAGGTTGCACTTGTATAGAGAAGAAGGCAGAGAACACATCCACCACAGTAATGTTGACTTTCATGGTGCACAGGTATAGAGAAGAAGGCAGAGCACACATCCACCACAGTAATGTTGACTATCAGGGTGCACAGGTATAGAGAAGAAGGCAGAGCACACATCCACCACAGTAATGTTGACTATCAGGGTGCACAGGTATAGAGAAGAAGGCAGAGCACATATCCACCACAGTAATGTCGACTATCAGGGTGCACAGGTATAGGGAAGAAGGCAGAGCACACATCCACCCCAGTAATGTCGACTATCAGGGTGCATTTGTATAGAGAAGAAGGCAGAGAACACATCCACAACAGTAATGTTGACTATCAGGATGCACGGGTATAGAGAAGAAGGCAGAGAACACATCCACCACAGTAATGTTGACTATCAGGATGCACGGGTATAGAGAAGAAGGCACCACAGTAATGTTGACTATCAGGGTGCACGGGTATAGAGAAGAAGGCACCACAGTAATGTTGACTATCAGGGTGCACAGGTATAGGGAAGAAGGCAGAGAACACATCCACCACAGTAATGTTGACTATCAGGATGCACGGGTATAGAGAAGAAGGCACCACAGTAATGTTGACTATCAGGGTGCACAGGTTTAGGGAAGAAGGCAGAGCACACATCCACCACAGTAATGTCGACTATCAGGGTGCACTTGTATAGAGAAGAAGGCAGAGAACACATCCACCACAGTAATGTTGACTATCAGGATGCACGGGTATAGAGAAGAAGGCACCACAGTAATGTTGACTATCAGGGTGCACGGGTATAGAGAAGAAGGCACCACAGTAATGTTGACTATCAGGGTGCACAGGTATAGGGAAGAAGGCAGAGCACACATCCACCACAGTAATGTCGACTATCAGGGTGCACTTGTATAGAGAAGAAGGCAGAGAACACATCCACCACAGTAATGTTGACTATCAGGATGCACGGGTATAGAGAAGAAGGCAGAGAACACATCCACCACAGAAATGTTGACTATCAGGATGCACAGGTATAGGGAAGAAGGCAGAGCACACATCCACCACAGTAATGTCGACTATCAGGGTGCACAGGTATAGGGAAGAAGGCAGAGAACACATCCACCACAGTAATGTTGACTATCAGGATGGACAGGTATATAGAAGAAGGCACCACAGTAATGTTGACTATCAGGGTGCACAGGTATAGGGAAGAAGGCAGAGCACACATCCACCACAGTAATGTCGACTATCAGGGTGCACTTGTATAGAGAAGAAGGCAGAGAACACATCCACCACAGTAATGTTGACTATCAGGATGCACGGATATAGAGAAGAAGGCACCACAGTAATGTTGACTATCAGGGTGCACAGGTATAGGGAAGAAGGCAGAGCACACATCCACCACAGTAATGTCGACTATCAGGGTGCACTTGTATAGAGAAGAAGGCAGAGAACACATCCACCACAGTAATGTTGACTATCAGGATGCACGGGTATAGAGAAGAAGGCACCACAGTAATGTTGACTATCAGGGTGCACAGGTATAGGGAAGAAGGCAGAGAACACATCCACCACAGTAATGTTGACTATCAGGATGCACGGGTATAGAGAAGAAGGCACCACAGTAATGTTGACTATCAGGGTCCACAGGTATAGGGAAGAAGGCAGAGCACACATCCACCACAGTAATGTCGACTATCAGGGTGCATTTGTATAGAGAAGAAGGCAGAGAACACATCCACCACAGTAATGTTGACTATCAGGATGCACGGCTATAGAGAAGAAGGCACCACAGTAATGTTGACTATCAGGGTGCACAGGTATAGGGAAGAAGGCAGAGCACACATCCACCACAGTAATGTCGACTATCAGGGTGCATTTGTATAGAGAAGAAGGCAGAGAACACATCCACCACAGTAATGTTGACTATCAGGATGCACGGGTATAGAGAAGAAGGCACCACAGTAATGTTGACTATCAGGGTGCACAGGTATAGGGAAGAAGGCAGAGCACACATCCACCACAGTAATGTTGACTATCAGGGTGCACTTGTATAGAGAAGAAGGCACCACAGTAGTTTTGACTATAAGGGTGCACAGGTATAGAGAAGAAAGCAGAGCCCGTATCCACCACAGTAATGTTGACTATCAGGGTGCATGGGTATTTAGAAGAAAGCACCACAGTAATGTTGACTATAAGGGTGCACAGGTATAGAGAAGAAAGCAGAGCCCGTATCCACCACAGTAATGTTGACTATCAGGGTGCACTTGTATAGAGAATAAGGCAGAGCACACATCCACCACAGTAATGTCGACTATCAGGGTGCACGGGTATAGAGAAGAAGGCAACACAGTAATGTTGACTATCAGGGTGCACAGGTATAGAGAAGAAGGCAGAGCACACATCCACCACAGTAATGTTGACTTTCATGGTGCACGGGTAAAGAGAAGAAGGCAGAGCACACATCCACCACAGTAATGTTGACTATCAGGGTGCACAGGTATAGAGAGGAAGGCAGAGCACATATCCACCACAGTAATGTCGACTATCAGGGTGCACAGGTATAGGGAAGAAGGCAGAGAACACATCCACCACAGTAATGTTGACTTTCATGGGGCACAGGTATAGAGAAGAAGGCAGAGCACACATCCACCACAGTAATGTTGACTATCAGGGTGCACAGGTATAGAGAAGAAGGCAGAGCACATATCCACCACAGTAATGTCGACTATCAGGGTGCACTTGTATAGAGAAGAAGGCAGAGCACATATCCACCACAGTAATGTCGACTATCAGGGTGCACTTGTATAGAGAAGAAGGCAGAGAACACATCCACCACAGTAATGTTGACTTTCATGGTGCACAGGTATAGAGAAGAAGGCAGAGCACACATCCACCACAGTAATGTTGACTATCAGGGTGCACAGGTATAGAGAAGAAGGCAGAGCACACATCCACCACAGTAATGTTGACTATCAGGGTGCACAGGTATAGAGAAGAAGGCAGAGCACACAGAAGGCAGAGCACACATCCACCACAGTAATGTCGACTATCAGGGTGCACAGGTATAGTGAAGAAGGCAGAGCACACATCCACCCCAGTAATGTCGACTATCAGGGTGCATTTGTATACAGAAGAAGGCAGAGAACACATCCACCACAGTAATGTTGACTATCAGGATGCACAGGTATAGGGAAGAAGGCAGAGCACACATCCACCACAGTAATGTCGACTATCAGGGTGCACAGGTATAGGGAAGAAGGCAGAGAACACATCCACCACAGTAATGTTGACTATCAGGATGGACAGGTATAGAGAAGAAGGCACCACAGTAATGTTGACTATCAGGGTGCACAGGTATAGGGAAGAAGGCAGAGCACACATCCACCACAGTAATGTCGACTATCAGGGTGCACTTGTATAGAGAAGAAGGCAGAGAACACATCCACCACAGTAATGTTGACTATCAGGATGCACGGATATAGAGAAGAAGGCACCACAGTAATGTTGACTATCAGGGTGCACAGGTATAGGGAAGAAGGCAGAGCACACATCCACCACAGTAATGTCGACTATCGGGGTGCACTTGTATAGAGAAGAAGGCAGAGAACACATCCACCACAGTAATGTTGACTATCAGGATGCACGGGTATAGAGAAGAAGGCACCACAGTAATGTTGACTATCAGGGTGCACAGGTATAGGGAAGAAGGCAGAGAACACATCCACCACAGTAATGTTGACTATCAGGATGCACGGGTATAGAGAAGAAGGCACCACAGTAATGTTGACTATCAGGGTCCACAGGTATAGGGAAGAAGGCAGAGCACACATCCACCACAGTAATGTCGACTATCAGGTTGCACTTGTATAGAGAAGAAGGCAGAGAACACATCCACCACAGTAATGTTGACTTTCATGGTGCACAGGTATAGAGAAGAAGGCAGAGCACACATCCACCACAGTAATGTTGACTATCAGGGTGCACAGGTATAGAGAAGAAGGCAGAGCACACATCCACCACAGTAATGTTGACTATCAGGGTGCACAGGTATAGAGAAGAAGGCAGAGCACATATCCACCACAGTAATGTCGACTATCAGGGTGCACAGGTATAGGGAAGAAGGCAGAGCACTCATCCACCCCAGTAATGTCGACTATCAGGGTGCATTTGTATAGAGAAGAAGGCAGAGAACACATCCACAACAGTAATGTTGACTATCAGGATGCACGGGTATAGAGAAGAAGGCAGAGAACACATCCACCACAGTAATGTTGACTATCAGGATGCACGGGTATAGAGAAGAAGGCACCACAGTAATGTTGACTATCAGGGTGCACGGGTATAGAGAAGAAGGCACCACAGTAATGTTGACTATCAGGGTGCACAGGTATAGGGAAGAAGGCAGAGAACACATCCACCACAGTAATGTTGACTATCAGGATGCACGGGTATAGAGAAGAAGGCACCACAGTAATGTTGACTATCAGGGTGCACAGGTATAGGGAAGAAGGCAGAGCACACATCCACCACAGTAATGTCGACTATCAGGGTGCACTTGTATAGAGAAGAAGGCAGAGAACACATCCACCACAGTAATGTTGACTATCAGGATGCACGGGTATAGAGAAGAAGGCACCACAGTAATGTTGACTATCAGGGTGCACGGGTATAGAGAAGAAGGCACCACAGTAATGTTGACTATCAGGGTGCACAGGTATAGGGAAGAAGGCAGAGCACACATCCACCACAGTAATGTCGACTATCAGGGTGCACTTGTATAGAGAAGAAGGCAGAGAACACATCCACCACAGTAATGTTGACTATCAGGATGCACGGGTATAGAGAAGAAGGCAGAGAACACATCCACCACAGAAATGTTGACTATCAGGATGCACAGGTATAGGGAAGAAGGCAGAGCACACATCCACCACAGTAATGTCGACTATCAGGGTGCACAGGTATAGGGAAGAAGGCAGAGAACACATCCACCACAGTAATGTTGACTATCAGGATGGACAGGTATAGAGAAGAAGGCACCACAGTAATGTTGACTATCAGGGTGCACAGGTATAGGGAAGAAGGCAGAGCACACATCCACCACAGTAATGTCGACTATCAGGGTGCACTTGTATAGAGAAGAAGGCAGAGAACACATCCACCACAGTAATGTTGACTATCAGGATGCACGGATATAGAGAAGAAGGCACCACAGTAATGTTGGCTATCAGGGTGCACAGGTATAGGGAAGAAGGCAGAGCACACATCCACCACAGTAATGTCGACTATCAGGGTGCACTTGTATAGAGAAGAAGGCAGAGAACACATTCACCACAGTAATGTTGACTATCAGGATGCACGGGTATAGAGAAGAAGGCACCACAGTAATGTTGACTATCAGGGTGCACAGGTATAGGGAAGAAGGCAGAGAACACATCCACCACAGTAATGTCGACTTTCATGGTGCACAGGTATAGAGAAGAAGGCAGAGCACATATCCACCACACTAATGTCGACTATCAGGGTGCACAGGTATAGGGAAGAAGGCAGAGCACACATCCACCACAGTAATGTCGACTATCAGGGTGCACTTGTATAGAGAAGAAGGCAGAGCACACATCCACCACAGTAATGTCGACTATCAGGGTGCACTTGTATAGAGAAGAAGGCAGAGCACACATCCACCACAGTAATGTCGACTATCAGGGTGCACTTGTATAGAGAAGAAGGCAGAGCACACATCCACCACAGTAATGTCGACTATCAGGGTGCACTTGTATAGAGAAGAAGGCAGAGCACACATCCACCACAGTAATGTCGATTATCAGGGTGCACTTGTATAGAGAAGAAGGCAGAGCACACATCCACCACAGTAATGTCGACTATCAGGGTGCACTTGTATAGAGAAGAAGGCAGAGCACACATCCACCACAGTAATGTCGACTATCAGGGTGCACGGGTATAGAGAAGAAGGCACCACAGTAATGTTGACTATAAGGGTGCACAAGTATAGAGAAGAAAGCAGAGCCCGTATCCACCACAGTAATGTCGACTATCAGGGTGCACTTGTATAGAGAAGAAGGCAGAGCACACATCACCACAGTAATGTCGACTATCAGGGTGCACGGGTATAGAGAAGAAGGCACCACAGTAATGTTGACTATCAGGGTGCACAGGTATAGAGAAGAAGGCAGAGCACACATCCACCACAGTAATGTTGACTTTCATGGTGCACGGTTAAAGAGAAGAAGGCAGAGCACACATCCACCACAGTAATGTTGACTATCAGGGTGCACAGGTATAGAGAAGAAGGCAGAGCACATATCCACCACAGTAATGTCGACTATCAGGGTGCACAGGTATAGGGAAGAAGGCAGAGCACACATCCACCACAGTAATGTCGACTATCAGGGTGCACTTGTATAGAGAAGAAGGCAGAGAACACATCCACCACAGTAATGTTGACTTTCATGGTGCACAGGTATAGAGAAGAAGGCAGAGCACACATCCACCACAGTAATGTTGACTATCAGGGTGCACAGGTATAGAGAAGAAGGCAGAGCACACATCCACCACAGTAATGTTGACTATCAGGGTGCACAGGTATAGAGAAGAAGGCAGAGCACACAGAAGGCAGAGCACACATCCACCACAGTAATGTCGACTATCAGGGTGCACAGGTATAGTGAAGAAGGCAGAGCACACATCCACCCCAGTAATGTCGACTATCAGGGTGCATTTGTATACAGAAGAAGGCAGAGAACACATCCACCACAGTAATGTTGACTATCAGGATGCACAGGTATAGGGAAGAAGGCAGAGCACACATCCACCACAGTAATGTCGACTATCAGGGTGCACAGGTATAGGGAAGAAGGCAGAGAACACATCCACCACAGTAATGTTGACTATCAGGATGGACAGGTATAGAGAAGAAGGCACCACAGTAATGTTGACTATCAGGGTGCACAGGTATAGGGAAGAAGGCAGAGCACACATCCACCACAGTAATGTCGACTATCAGGGTGCACTTGTATAGAGAAGAAGGCAGAGAACACATCCACCACAGTAATGTTGACTATCAGGATGCACGGATATAGAGAAGAAGGCACCACAGTAATGTTGACTATCAGGGTGCACAGGTATAGGGAAGAAGGCAGAGCACACATCCACCACAGTAATGTCGACTATCGGGGTGCACTTGTATAGAGAAGAAGGCAGAGAACACATCCACCACAGTAATGTTGACTATCAGGATGCACGGGTATAGAGAAGAAGGCACCACAGTAATGTTGACTATCAGGGTGCACAGGTATAGGGAAGAAGGCAGAGAACACATCCACCACAGTAATGTTGACTATCAGGATGCACGGGTATAGAGAAGAAGGCACCACAGTAATGTTGACTATCAGGGTCCACAGGTATAGGGAAGAAGGCAGAGCACACATCCACCACAGTAATGTCGACTATCAGGTTGCACTTGTATAGAGAAGAAGGCAGAGAACACATCCACCACAGTAATGTTGACTTTCATGGTGCACAGGTATAGAGAAGAAGGCAGAGCACACATCCACCACAGTAATGTTGACTATCAGGGTGCACAGGTATAGAGAAGAAGGCAGAGCACACATCCACCACAGTAATGTTGACTATCAGGGTGCACAGGTATAGAGAAGAAGGCAGAGCACATATCCACCACAGTAATGTCGACTATCAGGGTGCACAGGTATAGGGAAGAAGGCAGAGCACTCATCCACCCCAGTAATGTCGACTATCAGGGTGCATTTGTATAGAGAAGAAGGCAGAGAACACATCCACAACAGTAATGTTGACTATCAGGATGCACGGGTATAGAGAAGAAGGCAGAGAACACATCCACCACAGTAATGTTGACTATCAGGATGCACGGGTATAGAGAAGAAGGCACCACAGTAATGTTGACTATCAGGGTGCACGGGTATAGAGAAGAAGGCACCACAGTAATGTTGACTATCAGGGTGCACAGGTATAGGGAAGAAGGCAGAGAACACATCCACCACAGTAATGTTGACTATCAGGATGCACGGGTATAGAGAAGAAGGCACCACAGTAATGTTGACTATCAGGGTGCACAGGTATAGGGAAGAAGGCAGAGCACACATCCACCACAGTAATGTCGACTATCAGGGTGCACTTGTATAGAGAAGAAGGCAGAGAACACATCCACCACAGTAATGTTGACTATCAGGATGCACGGGTATAGAGAAGAAGGCACCACAGTAATGTTGACTATCAGGGTGCACGGGTATAGAGAAGAAGGCACCACAGTAATGTTGACTATCAGGGTGCACAGGTATAGGGAAGAAGGCAGAGCACACATCCACCACAGTAATGTCGACTATCAGGGTGCACTTGTATAGAGAAGAAGGCAGAGAACACATCCACCACAGTAATGTTGACTATCAGGATGCACGGGTATAGAGAAGAAGGCAGAGAACACATCCACCACAGAAATGTTGACTATCAGGATGCACAGGTATAGGGAAGAAGGCAGAGCACACATCCACCACAGTAATGTCGACTATCAGGGTGCACAGGTATAGGGAAGAAGGCAGAGAACACATCCACCACAGTAATGTTGACTATCAGGATGGACAGGTATAGAGAAGAAGGCACCACAGTAATGTTGACTATCAGGGTGCACAGGTATAGGGAAGAAGGCAGAGCACACATCCACCACAGTAATGTCGACTATCAGGGTGCACTTGTATAGAGAAGAAGGCAGAGAACACATCCACCACAGTAATGTTGACTATCAGGATGCACGGATATAGAGAAGAAGGCACCACAGTAATGTTGGCTATCAGGGTGCACAGGTATAGGGAAGAAGGCAGAGCACACATCCACCACAGTAATGTCGACTATCAGGGTGCACTTGTATAGAGAAGAAGGCAGAGAACACATTCACCACAGTAATGTTGACTATCAGGATGCACGGGTATAGAGAAGAAGGCACCACAGTAATGTTGACTATCAGGGTGCACAGGTATAGGGAAGAAGGCAGAGAACACATCCACCACAGTAATGTCGACTTTCATGGTGCACAGGTATAGAGAAGAAGGCAGAGCACATATCCACCACACTAATGTCGACTATCAGGGTGCACAGGTATAGGGAAGAAGGCAGAGCACACATCCACCACAGTAATGTCGACTATCAGGGTGCACTTGTATAGAGAAGAAGGCAGAGCACACATCCACCACAGTAATGTCGACTATCAGGGTGCACTTGTATAGAGAAGAAGGCAGAGCACACATCCACCACAGTAATGTCGACTATCAGGGTGCACTTGTATAGAGAAGAAGGCAGAGCACACATCCACCACAGTAATGTCGACTATCAGGGTGCACTTGTATAGAGAAGAAGGCAGAGCACACATCCACCACAGTAATGTCGATTATCAGGGTGCACTTGTATAGAGAAGAAGGCAGAGCACACATCCACCACAGTAATGTCGACTATCAGGGTGCACTTGTATAGAGAAGAAGGCAGAGCACACATCCACCACAGTAATGTCGACTATCAGGGTGCACGGGTATAGAGAAGAAGGCACCACAGTAATGTTGACTATAAGGGTGCACAAGTATAGAGAAGAAAGCAGAGCCCGTATCCACCACAGTAATGTCGACTATCAGGGTGCACTTGTATAGAGAAGAAGGCAGAGCACACATCACCACAGTAATGTCGACTATCAGGGTGCACGGGTATAGAGAAGAAGGCACCACAGTAATGTTGACTATCAGGGTGCACAGGTATAGAGAAGAAGGCAGAGCACACATCCACCACAGTAATGTTGACTTTCATGGTGCACGGTTAAAGAGAAGAAGGCAGAGCACACATCCACCACAGTAATGTTGACTATCAGGGTGCACAGGTATAGAGAAGAAGGCAGAGCACATATCCACCACAGTAATGTCGACTATCAGGGTGCACAGGTATAGGGAAGAAGGCAGAGCACACATCCACCACAGTAATGTCGACTATCAGGGTGCACTTGTATAGAGAAGAAGGCAGAGAACACATCCACCACAGTAATGTTGACTTTCATGGTGCACAGGTATAGAGAAGAAGGCAGGGCACACATCCACCACAGTAATGTTGACTATCAGGGTGCACAGGTATAGAGAAGAAGACAGAGCACATATCCACCACAGTAATGTCGACTATCAGGGTGCACTTGTATAGAGAAGAAGGCAGAGCACATATCCACCACAGTAATGTCGACTATCAGGGTGCACAGGTATAGGGAAGAAGGCAGAGCACACATCCACCACAGTAATGTCGACTATCAGGGTGCACTTGTATAGAGAAGAAGGCAGAGAACACATCCACCACAGTAATGTTGACTTTCATGGTGCACAGGTATAGAGAAGAAGGCAGAGCACACATCCACCACAGTAATGTTGACTATCAGGGTGCACAGGTATAGAGAAGAAGGCAGAGCACACATCCACCACAGTAATGTTGACTATCAGGGTGCACAGGTATAGAGAAGAAGGCAGAGCACATATCCACCACAGTAATGTCGACTATCATGGTGCACAGGTATAGGGAAGAAGGCAGAGCACACATCCACCCCAGTAATGTCGACTATCAGGGTGCACTTGTATAGAGAAGAAGGCAGAGCACACATCCACCACAGTAATGTCGACTATCAGGGTGCACGGGTATAGAGAAGAAGGCACCACAGTAATGTTGACTATAAGGGTGCACAAGTATAGAGAAGAAAGCAGAGCCCGTATCCACCACAGTAATGTCGACTATCAGGGTGCACAGGTATAGAGAAGAAGGCAGAGCACACATCCACCACAGTAATGTTGACTATCAGGATGCACAGGTATAGAGAAGAAGGCAGAGAACACATCCACCACAGTAATGTTGACTATCAGGATGCACGGGTATAGAGAAGAAGGCACCACAGTAATGTTGACTATCAGGGTGCACGGGTATAGAGAAGAAGGCACCACAGTAATGTTGACTATCAGGGTGCACAGGTATAGGGAAGAAGGCAGAGAACACATCCACCACAGTAATGTTGACTATCAGGATGCACGGGTATAGAGAAGAAGGCACCACAGTAATGTTGACTATCAGGGTGCACAGGTATAGGGAAGAAGGCAGAGCACACATCCACCACAGTAATGTCGACTATCAGGGTGCACTTGTATAGAGAAGAAGGCAGAGAACACATCCACCACAGTAATGTTGACTATCAGGATGCACGGGTATAGAGAAGAAGGCACCACAGTAATGTTGACTATCAGGGTGCACGGGTATAGAGAAGAAGGCACCACAGTAATGTTGACTATCAGGGTGCACAGGTATAGGGAAGAAGGCAGAGCACACATCCACCACAGTAATGTCGACTATCAGGGTGCACTTGTATAGAGAAGAAGGCAGAGAACACATCCACCACAGTAATGTTGACTATCAGGATGCACAGGTATAGAGAAGAAGGCAGAGAACACATCCACCACAGTAATGTTGACTATCAGGATGCACAGGTATAGGGAAGAAGGCAGAGCACACATCCACCACAGTAATGTCGACTATCAGGGTGCACAGGTATAGGGAAGAAGGCAGAGAACACATCCACCACAGTAATGTTGGCTATCAGGATGGACAGGTATAGAGAAGAAGGCACCACAGTAATGTTGACTATCAGGGTGCACAGGTATAGGGAAGAAGGCAGAGCACACATCCACCACAGTAATGTCGACTATCAGGGTGCACTTGTATAGAGAAGAAGGCAGAGAACACATCCACCACAGTAATGTTGACTATCAGGATGCACGGATATAGAGAAGAAGGCACCACAGTAATGTTGACTATCAGGGTGCACAGGTATAGGGAAGAAGGCAGAGCACACATCCGCCACAGTAATGTCGACTATCAGGGTGCACTTGTATAGAGAAGAAGGCAGAGAACACATCCACCACAGTAATGTTGACTATCAGGATGCACGGGTATAGAGAAGAAGGCACCACAGTAATGTTGACTATCAGGGTGCACAGGTATAGAGAAGAAAGCAGAGCCCGTATCCACCACAGTAATGTCGACTATCAGGGTGCACAGGTATAGAGAAGAAGGCAGAGCACACATCCACCACAGTAATGTTGACTATCAGGATGCACAGGTATAGAGAAGAAGGCAGAGAACACATCCACCACAGTAATGTTGACTATCAGGATGCACGGGTATAGAGAAGAAGGCACCACAGTAATGTTGACTATCAGGGTGCACGGGTATAGAGAAGAAGGCACCACAGTAATGTTGACTATCAGGGTGCACAGGTATAGGGAAGAAGGCAGAGAACACATCCACCACAGTAATGTTGACTATCAGGATGCACGGGTATAGAGAAGAAGGCACCACAGTAATGTTGACTATCAGGGTGCACAGGTATAGGGAAGAAGGCAGAGCACACATCCACCACAGTAATGTCGACTATCAGGGTGCACTTGTATAGAGAAGAAGGCAGAGAACACATCCACCACAGTAATGTTGACTATCAGGATGCACGGGTATAGAGAAGAAGGCACCACAGTAATGTTGACTATCAGGGTGCACGGGTATAGAGAAGAAGGCACCACAGTAATGTTGACTATCAGGGTGCACAGGTATAGGGAAGAAGGCAGAGCACACATCCACCACAGTAATGTCGACTATCAGGGTGCACTTGTATAGAGAAGAAGGCAGAGAACACATCCACCACAGTAATGTTGACTATCAGGATGCACAGGTATAGAGAAGAAGGCAGAGAACACATCCACCACAGTAATGTTGACTATCAGGATGCACAGGTATAGGGAAGAAGGCAGAGCACACATCCACCACAGTAATGTCGACTATCAGGGTGCACAGGTATAGGGAAGAAGGCAGAGAACACATCCACCACAGTAATGTTGGCTATCAGGATGGACAGGTATAGAGAAGAAGGCACCACAGTAATGTTGACTATCAGGGTGCACAGGTATAGGGAAGAAGGCAGAGCACACATCCACCACAGTAATGTCGACTATCAGGGTGCACTTGTATAGAGAAGAAGGCAGAGAACACATCCACCACAGTAATGTTGACTATCAGGATGCACGGATATAGAGAAGAAGGCACCACAGTAATGTTGACTATCAGGGTGCACAGGTATAGGGAAGAAGGCAGAGCACACATCCGCCACAGTAATGTCGACTATCAGGGTGCACTTGTATAGAGAAGAAGGCAGAGAACACATCCACCACAGTAATGTTGACTATCAGGATGCACGGGTATAGAGAAGAAGGCACCACAGTAATGTTGACTATCAGGGTGCACAGGTATAGGGAAGAAGGCAGAGAACACATCCACCACAGTAATGTTGACTATCAGGATGCACGGGTATAGAGAAGAAGGCACCACAGTAATGTTGACTATCAGGGTCCACAGGTATAGGGAAGAAAGCAGAGCACACATCCACCACAGTAATGTTGACTATCAGGGTGCACAGGTATAGAGAAGAAGGCAGAGCACATATCCACCACAGTAATGTCGACTATCAGGGTGCACAGGTATAGGGAAGAAGGCAGAGCACACATCCACCCCAGTAATGTCGACTATCAGGGTGCATTTGTATAGAGAAGAAGGCAGAGAACACATCCACAACAGTAATGTTGACTATCAGGATGCACGGGTATAGAGAAGAAGGCAGAGAACACATCCACCACAGTAATGTTGACTATCAGGATGCACGGGTATAGAGAAGAAGGCACCACAGTAATGTTGACTATCAGGATGCACGGGTATAGAGAAGAAGGCACCACAGTAATGTTGACTATCAGGGTGCACAGGTATAGGGAAGAAGGCAGAGCACACATCCACCACAGTAATGTCGACTATCAGGGTGCACTTGTATAGAGAAGAAGGCAGAGAACACATCCACCACAGTAATGTTGACTATCAGGATGCACGGGTATAGAGAAGAAGGCACCACATTAATGTTGACTATCAGGGTGCACGGGTATAGAGAAGAAGGCACCACAGTAATGTTGACTATCAGGGTGCACAGGTATAGGGAAGAAGGCAGAGCACACATCCACCACAGTAATGTCGACTATCAGGGTGCACTTGTATAGAGAAGAAGGCAGAGAACACATCCACCACAGTAATGTTGACTATCAGGATGCACGGGTATAGAGAAGAAGGCAGAGAACACATCCACCACAGAAATGTTGACTATCAGGATGCACAGGTATAGGGAAGAAGGCAGAGCACACATCCACCACAGTAATGTCGACTATCAGGGTGCACAGGTATAGGGAAGAAGGCAGAGAACACATCCACCACAGTAATGTTGACTATCAGGATGGACAGGTATAGAGAAGAAGGCACCACAGTAATGTTGACTATCAGGGTGCACAGGTATAGGGAAGAAGGCAGAGCACACATCCACCACAGTAATGTCGACTATCAGGGTGCACTTGTATAGAGAAGAAGGCAGAGAACACATCCACCACAGTAATGTTGACTATCAGGATGCACGGATATAGAGAAGAAGGCACCACAGTAATGTTGACTATCAGGGTGCACAGGTATAGGGAAGAAGGCAGAGCACACATCCACCACAGTAATGTCGACTATCAGGGTGCACTTGTATAGAGAAGAAGGCAGAGAACACATCCACCACAGTAATGTTGACTATCAGGATGCACGGGTATAGAGAAGAAGGCACCACAGTAATGTTGACTATCAGGGTGCACAGGTATAGGGAAGAAGGCAGAGAACACATCCACCACAGTAATGTTGACTATCAGGATGCACGGGTATAGAGAAGAAGGCACCACAGTAATGTTGACTATCAGGGTCCACAGGTATAGGGAAGAAGGCAGAGCACACATCCACCACAGTAATGTCGACTATCAGGGTGCATTTGTATAGAGAAGAAGGCAGAGAACACATCCACCACAGTAATGTTGACTATCAGGATGCACGGCTATAGAGAAGAAGGCACCACAGTAATGTTGACTATCAGGGTGCACAGGTATAGGGAAGAAGGCAGAGCACACATCCACCACAGTAATGTCGACTATCAGGGTGCATTTGTATAGAGAAGAAGGCAGAGAACACATCCACCACAGTAATGTTGACTATCAGGATGCACGGGTATAGAGAAGAAGGCACCACAGTAATGTTGACTATCAGGGTGCACAGGTATAGGGAAGAAGGCAGAGCACACATCCACCACAGTAATGTTGACTATCAGGGTGCACTTGTATAGAGAAGAAGGCAGAGAACACATCCACCACAGTAATGTTGACTATCAGGATGCACGGGTATAGAGAAGAAGGCACCACATTAATGTTGACTATCAGGGTGCACGGGTATAGAGAAGAAGGCACCACAGTAATGTTGACTATCAGGGTGCACAGGTATAGGGAAGAAGGCAGAGCACACATCCACCACAGTAATGTCGACTATCAGGGTGCACTTGTATAGAGAAGAAGGCAGAGAACACATCCACCACAGTAATGTTGACTATCAGGATGCACGGGTATAGAGAAGAAGGCAGAGAACACATCCACCACAGAAATGTTGACTATCAGGATGCACAGGTATAGGGAAGAAGGCAGAGCACACATCCACCACAGTAATGTCGACTATCAGGGTGCACAGGTATAGGGAAGAAGGCAGAGAACACATCCACCACAGTAATGTTGACTATCAGGATGGACAGGTATAGAGAAGAAGGCACCACAGTAATGTTGACTATCAGGGTGCACAGGTATAGGGAAGAAGGCAGAGCACACATCCACCACAGTAATGTCGACTATCAGGGTGCACTTGTATAGAGAAGAAGGCAGAGAACACATCCACCACAGTAATGTTGACTATCAGGATGCACGGATATAGAGAAGAAGGCACCACAGTAATGTTGACTATCAGGGTGCACAGGTATAGGGAAGAAGGCAGAGCACACATCCACCACAGTAATGTCGACTATCAGGGTGCACTTGTATAGAGAAGAAGGCAGAGAACACATCCACCACAGTAATGTTGACTATCAGGATGCACGGGTATAGAGAAGAAGGCACCACAGTAATGTTGACTATCAGGGTGCACAGGTATAGGGAAGAAGGCAGAGAACACATCCACCACAGTAATGTTGACTATCAGGATGCACGGGTATAGAGAAGAAGGCACCACAGTAATGTTGACTATCAGGGTCCACAGGTATAGGGAAGAAGGCAGAGCACACATCCACCACAGTAATGTCGACTATCAGGGTGCATTTGTATAGAGAAGAAGGCAGAGAACACATCCACCACAGTAATGTTGACTATCAGGATGCACGGCTATAGAGAAGAAGGCACCACAGTAATGTTGACTATCAGGGTGCACAGGTATAGGGAAGAAGGCAGAGCACACATCCACCACAGTAATGTCGACTATCAGGGTGCATTTGTATAGAGAAGAAGGCAGAGAACACATCCACCACAGTAATGTTGACTATCAGGATGCACGGGTATAGAGAAGAAGGCACCACAGTAATGTTGACTATCAGGGTGCACAGGTATAGGGAAGAAGGCAGAGCACACATCCACCACAGTAATGTTGACTATCAGGGTGCACTTGTATAGAGAAGAAGGCAGAGCACATATCCACCACAGAAATGTTGACTATAAGGTGCACGGGTATAGAGAAGAAGGCACCACAGTAATTTTGACTATAAGGGTGCACAGGTATAGAGAAGAAAGCAGAGCCCGTATCCACCACAGTAATGTTGACTATCAGGGTGCATGGGTATTTAGAAGAAAGCACCACAGTAATGTTGACTATAAGGGTGCACAGGTATAGAGAAGAAAGCAGAGCCCGTATCCACCACAGTAATGTTGACTATCAGGGTGCACTTGTATAGAGAATAAGGCAGAGCACACATCCACCACAGTAATGTCGACTATCAGGGTGCACGGGTATAGAGAAGAAGGCACCACAGTAATGTTGACTATCAGGGTGCACAGGTATAGAGAAGAAAGCAGAGCACACATCCACCACAGTAATGTTGACTTTCATGGTGCACGGGTAAAGAGAAGAAGGCAGAGCACACATCCACCACAGTAATGTTGACTATCAGGGTGCACAGGTATAGAGAGGAAGGCAGAGCACATATCCACCACAGTAATGTCGACTATCAGGGTGCACAGGTATAGGGAAGAAGGCAGAGAACACATCCACCACAGTAATGTTGACTTTCATGGGGCACAGGTTTAGAGAAGAAGGCAGAGCGCACATCCACCACAGTAATGTTGACTATCAGGGTGCACAGGTATAGAGAAGAAGGCAGAGCACATATCCACCACAGTAATGTCGACTATCAGGGTGCACTTGTATAGAGAAGAAGGCAGAGCACATAACCACCACAGTAATGTCGACTATCAGGGTGCACTTGTATAGAGAAGAAGGCAGAGAACACATCCACCACAGTAATGTTGACTTTCATGGTGCACAGGTATAGAGAAGAAGGCAGAGCACACATCCACCACAGTAATGTTGACTATCAGGGTGCACAGGTATAGAGAAGAAGGCAGAGCACACATCCACCACAGTAATGTTGACTATCAGGGTGCACAGGTATAGAGAAGAAGGCAGAGCACATATCCACCACAGTAATGTCGACTATCAGGGTGCACAGGTATAGTGAAGAAGGCAGAGCACACATCCACCACAGTAATGTCGACTATCAGGGTGCACAGGTATAGTGAAGAAGGCAGAGCACACATCCACCCCAGTAATGTCGACTATCAGGGTGCATTTGTATACAGAAGAAGGCAGAGAACACATCCACCACAGTAATGTTGACTATCAGGATGCACAGGTATAGGGAAGAAGGCAGAGCACACATCCACCACAGTAATGTCGACTATCAGGGTGCACAGGTATAGGGAAGAAGGCAGAGAACACATCCACCACAGTAATGTTGACTATCAGGATGGACAGGTATAGAGAAGAAGGCACCACAGTAATGTTGACTATCAGGGTGCACAGGTATAGGGAAGAAGGCAGAGCACACATCCACCACCGTAATGTCGACTATCAGGGTGCACTTGTATAGAGAATAAGGCAGAGAACACATCCACCACAGTAATGTTGACTATCAGGATGCACGGATATAGAGAAGAAGGCACCACAGTAATGTTGACTATCAGGGTGCACGGGTATAGAGAAGAAGGCACCACAGTAATGTTGACTATCAGGGTGCACAGGTATTTAGAAGAAAGCACCACAGTAATGTTGACTATCAGGATGCACGGATATAGAGAAGAAGGCACCACAGTAATGTTGACTATCAGGGTGCACGGGTATAGAGAAGAAGGCACCACAGTAATGTTGACTATCAGGGTGCATGGGTATTTAGAAGAAAGCACCACAGTAATGTTGACTATAAGGGTGCACAGGTATAGAGAAGAAAGCAGAGCCCGTATCCACCACAGTAATGTTGACTATCAGGGTGCACTTGTATAGAGAATAAGGCAGAGCACACATCCACCACAGTAATGTCGACTATCAGGGTGCACGGGTATAGAGAAGAAGGCACCACAGTAATTTCGACTAACAGGGTGCACTTGTATAGAGAAGAAGGCAGAGAACACATCCACCACAGTAATGTTGACTATCAGGATGCACGGATATAGAGAAGAAGGCACCACAGTAATGTTGACTATCAGGGTGCACAGGTATAGGGAAGAAGGCAGAGCACACATCCACCACAGTAATGTCGACTATCAGGGTGCACTTGTATAGAGAAGAAGGCAGAGAACACATCCACCACAGTAATGTTGACTATCAGGATGCACGGGTATAGAGAAGAAGGCACCACAGTAATGTTGACTATCAGGGTGCACAGGTATAGGGAAGAAGGCAGAGAACACATCCACCACAGTAATGTTGACTATCAGGATGCACGGGTATAGAGAAGAAGGCACCACAGTAATGTTGACTATCAGGGTCCACAGGTATAGGGAAGAAGGCAGAGCACACATCCACCACAGTAATGTCGACTATCAGGGTGCATTTGTATAGAGAAGAAGGCAGAGAACACATCCACCACAGTAATGTTGACTATCAGGATGCACGGCTATAGAGAAGACGGCACCACAGTAATGTTGACTATCAGGGTGCACAGGTATAGGGAAGAAGGCAGAGCACACATCCACCACAGTAATGTCGACTATCAGGGTGCATTTGTATAGAGAAGAAGGCAGAGAACACATCCACCACAGTAATGTTGACTATCAGGATGCACGGGTATAGAGAAGAAGGCACCACAGTAATGTTGACTATCAGGGTGCACAGGTATAGGGAAGAAGGCAGAGCACACATCCACCACAGTAATGTTGACTATCAGGGTGCACTTGTATAGAGAAGAAGGCAGAGCACATATCCACCACAGAAATGTTGACTATCAGGGTGCACGGGTATAGAGAAGAAGGCACCACAGTAATTTTGACTATAAGGGTGCACAGCTATAGAGAAGAAAGCAGAGCCCGTATCCACCACAGTAATGTTGACTATCAGGGTGCATGGGTATTTAGAAGAAAGCACCACAGTAATGTTGACTATAAGGGTGCACAGGTATAGAGAAGAAAGCAGAGCCCGTATCCACCACAGTAATGTTGACTATCAGGGTGCACTTGTATAGAGAATAAGGCAGAGCACACATCCACCACAGTAATGTCGACTATCAGGGTGCACGGGTATAGAGAAGAAGGCACCACAGTAATGTTGACTATCAGGGTGCACAGGTATAGAGAAGAAGGCAGAGCACACATCCACCACAGTAATGTTGACTTTCATGGTGCACGGGTAAAGAGAAGAAGGCAGAGCACACATCCACCACAGTAATGTTGACTATCAGGGTGCACAGGTATAGAGAGGAAGGCAGAGCACATATCCACAGTAATGTCGACTATCAGGGTGCACAGGTATAGGGAAGAAGGCAGAGAACACATCCACCACAGTAATGTTGACTTTCATGGGGCACAGGTATAGAGAAGAAGGCAGAGCACACATCCACCACAGTAATGTTGACTATCAGGGTGCACAGGTATAGAGAAGAAGGCAGAGCACATATCCACCACAGTAATGTCGACTATCAGGGTGCACTTGTATAGAGAAGAAGGCAGAGCACATATCCACCACAGTAATGTCGACTATCAGGGTGCACTTGTATAGAGAAGAAGGCAGAGAACACATCCACCACAGTAATGTTGACTTTCATGGTGCACAGGTATAGAGAAGAAGGCAGAGCACACATCCACCACAGTAATGTTGACTATCAGGGTGCACAGGTATCGAGAAGAAGGCAGAGCACACATCCACCACAGTAATGTTGACTATCAGGGTGCACAGGTATAGAGAAGAAGGCAGAGCACATATCCACCACAGTAATGTCGACTATCAGGGTGCACAGGTATAGTGAAGAAGGCAGAGCACACATCCACCCCAGTAATGTCGACTATCAGGGTGCATTTGTATACAGAAGAAGGCAGAGAACACATCCACCACAGTAATGTTGACTATCAGGATGCACGGGTATAGAGAAGAAGGCAGAGAACACATCCACCACAGTAATGTTGACTATCAGGATGCACGGGTATAGAGAAGAAGGCACCACAGTAATGTTGACTATCAGGGTGCACGGGTATAGAGAAGAAGGCACCACAGTAATGTTGACTATCAGGGTGCACAGGTATAGGGAAGAAGGCAGAGAACACATCCACCACAGTAATGTTGACTATCAGGATGCACGGGTATAGAGAAGAAGGCACCACAGTAATGTTGACTATCAGGGTGCACAGGTATAGGGAAGAAGGCAGAGCACACATCCACCACAGTAATGTCGACTATCAGGGTGCACTTGTATAGAGAAGAAGGTAGAGAACACATCCACCACAGTAATGTTGACTATCAGGATGCACGGGTATAGAGAAGAAGGCACCACAGTAATGTCGACTATCAGGGTGCACAGGTATCGAGAAGAAGGCAGAGAACACATCCACCACAGTAATGTTGACTTTCATGGGGCACAGGTATAGAGAAGAAGGCAGAGCACACATCCACCACAGTAATGTTGACTATCAGGGTGCACAGGTATAGAGAAGAAGGCAGAGCACATATCCACCACAGTAATGTCGACTATCAGGGTGCACTTGTATAGAGAAGAAGGCAGAGCACATATCCACCACAGTAATGTCGACTATCAGGGTGCACTTGTATAGAGAAGAAGGCAGAGAACACATCCACCACAGTAATGTTGACTTTCATGGTGCACAGGTATAGAGAAGAAGGCAGAGCACACATCCACCACAGTAATGTTGACTATCAGGGTGCACAGGTATCGAGAAGAAGGCAGAGCACACATCCACCACAGTAATGTTGACTATCAGGAGGCACAGGTATAGAGAAGAAGGCAGAGCACATATCCACCACAGTAATGTCGACTATCAGGGTGCACAGGTATAGTGAAGAAGGCAGAGCACACATCCACCCCAGTAATGTCGACTATCAGGGTGCATTTGTATACAGAAGAAGGCAGAGAACACATCCACCACAGTAATGTTGACTATCAGGATGCACGGGTATAGAGAAGAAGGCAGAGAACACATCCACCACAGTAATGTTGACTATCAGGATGCACGGGTATAGAGAAGAAGGCACCACAGTAATGTTGACTATCAGGGTGCACGGGTATAGAGAAGAAGGCACCACAGTAATGTTGACTATCAGGGTGCACAGGTATAGGGAAGAAGGCAGAGAACACATCCACCACAGTAATGTTGACTATCAGGATGCACGGGTATAGAGAAGAAGGCACCACAGTAATGTTGACTATCAGGGTGCACGGGTATAGAGAAGAAGGCACCACAGTAATGTTGACTATCAGGGTGCACAGGTATAGGGAAGAAGGCAGAGAACACATCCACCACAGTAATGTTGACTATCAGGATGCACGGGTATAGAGAAGAAGGCACCACAGTAATGTTGACTATCAGGGTGCACAGGTATAGGGAAGAAGGCAGAGCACACATCCACCACAGTAATGTCGACTATCAGGGTGCACTTGTATAGTGAAGAAGGCAGAGCACACATCCACCCCAGTAATGTCGACTATCAGGGTGCATTTGTATACAGAAGAAGGCAGAGAACACATCCACCACAGTAATGTTGACTATCAGGATGCACGGGTATAGAGAAGAAGGCAGAGAACACATCCACCACAGTAATGTTGACTATCAGGATGCACGGGTATAGAGAAGAAGGCACCACAGTAATGTTGACTATCAGGGTGCACGGGTATAGAGAAGAAGGCACCACAGTAATGTTGACTATCAGGGTGCACAGGTATAGGGAAGAAGGCAGAGAACACATCCACCACAGTAATGTTGACTATCAGGATGCACGGGTATAGAGAAGAAGGCACCACAGTAATGTTGACTATCAGGGTGCACAGGTATAGGGAAGAAGGCAGAGCACACATCCACCACAGTAATGTCGACTATCAGGGTGCACTTGTATAGAGAAGAAGGTAGAGAACACATCCACCACAGTAATGTTGACTATCAGGGTGCACGGGTATAGAGAAGAAGGCAGAGCACAAATCCAACACAGTAATGTTAACTATCAGGGTGCACAGGTATAGGGAAGAAGGCAGAGCACACATCCACCACAGTAATGTTGACTATCAGGGTGCACAGGTATAGAGAAGAAAGCAGAGCACATATCCACCACAGTAATATTGACTATCAGGGTGCACGGGTATAGAGAAGAAGGCACCACAGTAATGTTGACTATAAGGGTGCACAGGTATAGAGAAGAAAGCAGAGCCCGTATCCACCACAGTAATGTTGACTATCAGGGTGCACTTGTATAGAGAATAAGGCAGAGCACACATCCACCACAGTAATGTCGACTATCAGGGTGCACGGGTATAGAGAAGAAGGCACCACAGTAATGTTGACTTTCATGGTGCACGGGTAAAGAGAAGAAGGCAGAGCACACATCCACCACAGTAATGTTGACTATCAGGGTGCACAGGTATAGAGAAGAAGGCAGAGCACATATCCACCACAGTAATGTCGACTATCAGGGTGCACTTGTATAGAGAAGAAGGCAGAGAACACATCCACCACAGTAATGTTGACTTTCATGGTGCACAGGTATAGAGAAGAAGGCAGAGCACACATCCACCACAGTAATGTTGACTATCAGGGTGCACATGTATAGAGAAGAAGGCAGAGCACATATCCACCACAGTAATGTCGACTATCAGGGTGCACTTGTATAGAGAAGAAGGCAGAGCACATATCCACCACAGTAATGTCGACTATCAGGGTGCACAGGTATAGAGAAGAAGGCAGAGCACACATCCACCACAGTAATGTCGACTATCAGGGTGCACTTGTATAGAGAAGAAGGCAGAGAACACATCCACCACAGTAATGTTGACTTTCATGGTGCACAGGTATAGAGAAGAAGGCAGAGCACACATCCACCACAGTAATGTTGACTATCAGGGTGCATTTGTATACAGAAGAAGGCAGAGAACACATCCACCACAGTAATGTCGACTATCAGGGTGCACTTGTATAGAGAAGAAGGCAGAGAACACATCCACCACAGTAATGTTGACTATCAGGATGCACGGGTATAGAGAAGAAGGCACCACAGTAATGTTGACTATCAGGGTGCACAGGTATAGGGAAGAAGGCAGAGAACACATCCACCACAGTAATGTTGACTATCAGGATGCACGGGTATAGAGAAGAAGGCACCACAGTAATGTTGACTATCAGGGTCCACAGGTATAGGGAAGAAGGCAGAGCACACATCCACCACAGTAATGTCGACTATCAGGGTGCATTTGTATAGAGAAGAAGGCAGAGAACACATCCACCACAGTAATGTTGACTATCAGGATGCACGGCTATAGAGAAGACGGCACCACAGTAATGTTGACTATCAGGGTGCACAGGTATAGGGAAGAAGGCAGAGCACACATCCACCACAGTAATGTCGACTATCAGGGTGCATTTGTATAGAGAAGAAGGCAGAGAACACATCCACCACAGTAATGTTGACTATCAGGATGCACGGGTATAGAGAAGAAGGCACCACAGTAATGTTGACTATCAGGGTGCACAGGTATAGGGAAGAAGGCAGAGCACACATCCACCACAGTAATGTTGACTATCAGGGTGCACTTGTATAGAGAAGAAGGCAGAGCACATATCCACCACAGAAATGTTGACTATCAGGGTGCACGGGTATAGAGAAGAAGGCACCACAGTAATTTTGACTATAAGGGTGCACAGCTATAGAGAAGAAAGCAGAGCCCGTATCCACCACAGTAATGTTGACTATCAGGGTGCATGGGTATTTAGAAGAAAGCACCACAGTAATGTTGACTATAAGGGTGCACAGGTATAGAGAAGAAAGCAGAGCCCGTATCCACCACAGTAATGTTGACTATCAGGGTGCACTTGTATAGAGAATAAGGCAGAGCACACATCCACCACAGTAATGTCGACTATCAGGGTGCACGGGTATAGAGAAGAAGGCACCACAGTAATGTTGACTATCAGGGTGCACAGGTATAGAGAAGAAGGCAGAGCACACATCCACCACAGTAATGTTGACTTTCATGGTGCACGGGTAAAGAGAAGAAGGCAGAGCACACATCCACCACAGTAATGTTGACTATCAGGGTGCACAGGTATAGAGAGGAAGGCAGAGCACATATCCACAGTAATGTCGACTATCAGGGTGCACAGGTATAGGGAAGAAGGCAGAGAACACATCCACCACAGTAATGTTGACTTTCATGGGGCACAGGTATAGAGAAGAAGGCAGAGCACACATCCACCACAGTAATGTTGACTATCAGGGTGCACAGGTATAGAGAAGAAGGCAGAGCACATATCCACCACAGTAATGTCGACTATCAGGGTGCACTTGTATAGAGAAGAAGGCAGAGCACATATCCACCACAGTAATGTCGACTATCAGGGTGCACTTGTATAGAGAAGAAGGCAGAGAACACATCCACCACAGTAATGTTGACTTTCATGGTGCACAGGTATAGAGAAGAAGGCAGAGCACACATCCACCACAGTAATGTTGACTATCAGGGTGCACAGGTATCGAGAAGAAGGCAGAGCACACATCCACCACAGTAATGTTGACTATCAGGGTGCACAGGTATAGAGAAGAAGGCAGAGCACATATCCACCACAGTAATGTCGACTATCAGGGTGCACAGGTATAGTGAAGAAGGCAGAGCACACATCCACCCCAGTAATGTCGACTATCAGGGTGCATTTGTATACAGAAGAAGGCAGAGAACACATCCACCACAGTAATGTTGACTATCAGGATGCACGGGTATAGAGAAGAAGGCACCACAGTAATGTTGACTATCAGGGTGCATGGGTATAGAGAAGAAGGCACCACAGTAATGTTGACTATCAGGGTGCACAGGTATAGGGAAGAAGGCAGAGAACACATCCACCACAGTAATGTTGACTATCAGGATGCACGGGTATAGAGAAGAAGGCACCACAGTAATGTTGACTATCAGGGTGCACAGGTATAGGGAAGAAGGCAGAGCACACATCCACCACAGTAATGTCGACTATCAGGGTGCACTTGTATAGAGAAGAAGGTAGAGAACACATCCACCACAGTAATGTTGACTATCAGGATGCACGGGTATAGAGAAGAAGGCACCACAGTAATGTCGACTATCAGGGTGCACAGGTATCGAGAAGAAGGCAGAGAACACATCCACCACAGTAATGTTGACTTTCATGGGGCACAGGTATAGAGAAGAAGGCAGAGCACACATCCACCACAGTAATGTTGACTATCAGGGTGCACAGGTATAGAGAAGAAGGCAGAGCACATATCCACCACAGTAATGTCGACTATCAGGGTGCACTTGTATAGAGAAGAAGGCAGAGCACATATCCACCACAGTAATGTCGACTATCAGGGTGCACTTGTATAGAGAAGAAGGCAGAGAACACATCCACCACAGTAATGTTGACTTTCATGGTGCACAGGTATAGAGAAGAAGGCAGAGCACACATCCACCACAGTAATGTTGACTATCAGGGTGCACAGGTATCGAGAAGAAGGCAGAGCACACATCCACCACAGTAATGTTGACTATCAGGGTGCACAGGTATAGAGAAGAAGGCAGAGCACATATCCACCACAGTAATGTCGACTATCAGGGTGCACAGGTATAGTGAAGAAGGCAGAGCACACATCCACCCCAGTAATGTCGACTATCAGGGTGCATTTGTATACAGAAGAAGGCAGAGAACACATCCACCACAGTAATGTTGACTATCAGGATGCACGGGTATAGAGAAGAAGGCAGAGAACACATCCACCACAGTAATGTTGACTATCAGGATGCACGGGTATAGAGAAGAAGGCACCACAGTAATGTTGACTATCAGGGTGCACGGGTATAGAGAAGAAGGCACCACAGTAATGTTGACTATCAGGGTGCACAGGTATAGGGAAGAAGGCAGAGAACACATCCACCACAGTAATGTTGACTATCAGGATGCACGGGTATAGAGAAGAAGGCACCACAGTAATGTTGACTATCAGGGTGCACGGGTATAGAGAAGAAGGCACCACAGTAATGTTGACTATCAGGGTGCACAGGTATAGGGAAGAAGGCAGAGAACACATCCACCACAGTAATGTTGACTATCAGGATGCACGGGTATAGAGAAGAAGGCACCACAGTAATGTTGACTATCAGGGTGCACAGGTATAGGGAAGAAGGCAGAGCACACATCCACCACAGTAATGTCGACTATCAGGGTGCACTTGTATAGTGAAGAAGGCAGAGCACACATCCACCCCAGTAATGTCGACTATCAGGGTGCATTTGTATACAGAAGAAGGCAGAGAACACATCCACCACAGTAATGTTGACTATCAGGATGCACGGGTATAGAGAAGAAGGCAGAGAACACATCCACCACAGTAATGTTGACTATCAGGATGCACGGGTATAGAGAAGAAGGCACCACAGTAATGTTGACTATCAGGGTGCACGGGTATAGAGAAGAAGGCACCACAGTAATGTTGACTATCAGGGTGCACAGGTATAGGGAAGAAGGCAGAGAACACATCCACCACAGTAATGTTGACTATCAGGATGCACGGGTATAGAGAAGAAGGCACCACAGTAATGTTGACTATCAGGTTGCACAGGTATAGGGAAGAAGGCAGAGCACACATCCACCACAGTAATGTCGACTATCAGGGTGCACTTGTATAGAGAAGAAGGTAGAGAACACATCCACCACAGTAATGTTGACTATCAGGGTGCACGGGTATAGAGAAGAAGGCAGAGCACAAATCCAACACAGTAATGTTAACTATCAGGGTGCACAGGTATAGGGAAGAAGGCAGAGCACACATCCACCACAGTAATGTTGACTATCAGGGTGCACAGGTATAGAGAAGAAAGCAGAGCACATATCCACCACAGTAATATTGACTATCAGGGTGCACGGGTATAGAGAAGAAGGCACCACAGTAATGTTGACTATAAGGGTGCACAGGTATAGAGAAGAAAGCAGAGCCCGTATCCACCACAGTAATGTTGACTATCAGGGTGCACTTGTATAGAGAATAAGGCAGAGCACACATCCACCACAGTAATGTCGACTATCAGGGTGCACGGGTATAGAGAAGAAGGCACCACAGTAATGTTGACTTTCATGGTGCACGGGTAAAGAGAAGAAGGCAGAGCACACATCCACCACAGTAATGTTGACTATCAGGGTGCACAGGTATAGAGAAGAAGGCAGAGCACATATCCACCACAGTAATGTCGACTATCAGGGTGCACTTGTATAGAGAAGAAGGCAGAGAACACATCCACCACAGTAATGTTGACTTTCATGGTGCACAGGTATAGAGAAGAAGGCAGAGCACACATCCACCACAGTAATGTTGACTATCAGGGTGCACATGTATAGAGAAGAAGGCAGAGCACATATCCACCACAGTAATGTCGACTATCAGGGTGCACTTGTATAGAGAAGAAGGCAGAGCACATATCCACCACAGTAATGTCGACTATCAGGGTGCACAGGTATAGAGAAGAAGGCAGAGCACACATCCACCACAGTAATGTCGACTATCAGGGTGCACTTGTATAGAGAAGAAGGCAGAGAACACATCCACCACAGTAATGTTGACTTTCATGGTGCACAGGTATAGAGAAGAAGGCAGAGCACACATCCACCACAGTAATGTTGACTATCAGGGTGCATTTGTATACAGAAGAAGGCAGAGAACACATCCACCACAGTAATGTTGACTATCAGGATGCACGGGTATAGAGAAGAAGGCACCACAGTAATGTTGACTATCAGGGTGCACGGGTATAGAGAAGAAGTAATGTTGACTATCAGGGTGCACAGGTATAGGGAAGAAGGCAGAGCACACATCCACCACAGTAATGTCGACTATCAGGGTGCACTTGTATAGAGAATAAGGCAGAGCACACATCCACCACAGTAATGTCGATTATCAGGGTGCACAGGTATAGAGAAGAAGGCACCACAGTAATGTCGACTATCAGGGTGCATTTGTATACAGAAGAAGGCAGAGAACACATCCACCACAGTAATGTTGACTATCAGGATGCACGGGTATAGAGAAGAAGGCAGAGAACACATCCACCACAGTAATGTTGACTATCAGGATGCACGGGTATAGAGAAGAAGGCACCACAGTAATGTTGACTATCAGGGTGCACGGGTATAGAGAAGAAGGCACCACAGTAATGTTGACTATCAGGGTGCACAGGTATAGGGAAGAAGGCAGAGAACACATCCACCACAGTAATGTTGACTATCAGGATGCACGGGTATAGAGAAGAAGGCACCACAGTAATGTTGACTATCAGGGTGCACAGGTATAGGGAAGAATGCAGAGCACACATCCACCACAGTAATGTCGACTATCAGGGTGCACTTGTATAGAGAAGAAGGCAGAGAACACATCCACCACAGTAATGTTGACTATCAGGATGCACGGGTATAGAGAAGAAGGCAGAGAGCACATCCACCACAGTAATGTTGACAATCAGGATGCACGGGTATAGAGAAGAAGGCACCACAGTAATGTTGACTATCAGGGTGCACAGGTATAGGGAAGAAGGCAGAGCACACATCCACCACAGTAATGTCGACTATCAGGGTGCACTTGTATAGAGAAGAAGGCAGAGAACACATCCACCACAGTAATGTTGACTATCAGGATGCACGGGTATAGAGAAGAAGGCACCACAGTAATGTCGACTATCAGGGTGCACTTGTATAGAGAAGAAGGCAGAGAACACATCCACCACAGTAATGTCGACTATCAGGGTGCACTTGTATAGAGAAGAAGGCAGAGAACACATCCACCACAGTAATGTTGACTATCAGGATGCACGGGTATAGAGAAGAAGGCACCACAGTAATGTTGACTATCAGGGTGCACAGGTATAGGGAAGAAGGCAGAGCACACATCCACCACAGTAATGTCGACTATCAGGGTGCATTTGTATAGAGAAGAAGGCAAAGAACACATCCACCACAGTAATGTTGACTATCAGGATGCACAGGTATAGGGAAGAAGGCAGAGCACACATCCACCACAGTAATGTCGACTATCAGGGTGCACTTGTATAGAGAAGAAGGCAGAGCACATATCCACCACAGTAATGTTGACTATCAGGGTGCACGGGTATAGAGAAGAAGGTACCACAGTAGTGTTGACTATAAGGGTGCACAGGTATAGAGAAGAAAGCAGAGCCTGTATCCACCACAGTAATGTTGACTATCAGGGTGCACGGGTATAGAGAAGAAGGTACCACAGTAATGTTGACTATAAGGGTGCACAGGTATAGAGAAGAAAGCAGAGCCCGTATCCACCACAGTAATGTTGACTATCAGGGTGCACGGGTATAGAGAAGAAGGCACCACAGTAATGTTGACTATAAGGGTGCACAGGTATAGAGAAGAAAACAGAGCCCGTATCCACCACAGTAATGTTGACTATCAGGGTGCACTTGTATAGAGAATAAGGCAGAGCACACATCCACCACAGTAATGTCGACTATCGGGGTGCACGGGTATAGAGAAGAAGGCACCACAGTAATGTTGACTATCAGGGTGCACAGGTATAGAGAAGAAGGCAGAGCACACATCCACCACAGTAATGTTGACTTTCATGGTGCACGGGTAAAGAGAAGAAGGCAGAGCACACATCCACAACAGTAATGTTGACTATCAGGGTGCACAGGTATAGAGAAGAAGGCAGAGCACATATCCAACACAGTAATGTCGACTATCAGGGTGCACAGGTATAGGGAAGAAGGCAGAGCACACATCCACCACAGTAATGTCGACTATCAGGGTACACTTGTATAGAGAAGAAGGCAGAGAACACATCCACCACAGTAATGTTGACTTTCATGGTGTACAGGTATAGAGAAGAAGGCAGAGCACACATCCACCACAGTAATGTTGACTATCTGGGTGCACATGTATAGAGAAGAAGGCAGAGCACATATCCACCACAGTAATGTCGACTATCAGGGTGCACTTGTATAGAGAAGAAGGCAGAGCACATATCCACCACAGTAATGTCGACTATCAGGGTGCACAGGTATAGGGAAGAAGGCAGAGCACATATCCACCACAGTAATGTCGACTATCAGGGTGCACAGGTATAGGGAAGAAGGCAGAGCACACATCCACCCCAGTAATGTCGACTATCAGGGTGCACTTGTATAGAGAAGAAGGCAGAGAACACATCCACCACAGTAATGTTGACTATCAGGATGCACGGGTATAGAGAAGAAGGCAGAGAACACATCCACCACAGTAATGTTGACAATCAGGATGCACGGGTATAGAGAAGAAGGCACCACAGTAATGTTGACTATCAGGGTGCACAGGTATAGGGAAGAAGGCAGAGCACACATCCACCACAGTAATGTCGACTATCAGGGTGCACTTGTATAGAGAAGAAGGCAGAGAACACATCCACCACAGTAATGTTGACTATCAGGATGCACGGGTATAGAGAAGAAGGCACCACAGTAATGTCGACTATCAGGGTGCACTTGTATAGAGAAGAAGGCAGAGAACACATCCACCACAGTAATGTCGACTATCAGGGTGCACTTGTATAGAGAAGAAGGCAGAGAACACATCCACCACAGTAATGTTGACTATCAGGATGCACGGGTATAGAGAAGAAGGCACCACAGTAATGTTGACTATCAGGGTGCACAGGTATAGGGAAGAAGGCAGAGAACACATCCACCACAGTAATGTTGACTATCAGGATGCACGGATATAGAGAAGAAGGCACCACAGTAATGTTGACTATCAGGGTGCACAGGTATAGGGAAGAAGGCAGAGCACACATCCACCACAGTAATGTCGACTATCAGGGTGCACTTGTATAGAGAAGAAGGCAGAGCACATATCCACCACAGTAATGTTGACTATCAGGGTGCACGGGTATAGAGAAGAAGGTACCACAGTAATGTTGACTATAAGGGTGCACAGGTATAGAGAAGAAAGCAGAGCCCGTATCCACCACAGTAATGTTGACTATCAGGGTGCACGGGTATAGAGAAGAAGGTACCACAGTAATGTTGACTATAAGGGTGCACAGGTATAGAGAAGAAAGCAGAGCCCGTATCCACCACAGTAATGTTGACTATCAGGGTGCACGGGTATAGAGAAGAAGGCACCACAGTAATGTTGACTATAAGGGTGCACAGGTATAGAGAAGAAAACAGAGCCCGTATCCACCACAGTAATGTTGACTATCAGGGTGCACTTGTATAGAGAATAAGGCAGAGCACACATCCACCACAGTAATGTCGACTATCGGGGTGCACGGGTATAGAGAAGAAGGCACCACAGTAATGTTGACTATCAGGGTGCACAGGTATAGAGAAGAAGGCAGAGCACACATCCACCACAGTAATGTTGACTTTCATGGTGCACGGGTAAAGAGAAGAAGGCAGAGCACACATCCACCACAGTAATGTTGACTATCAGGGTGCACAGGTATAGAGAAGAAGGCAGAGCACATATCCAACACAGTAATGTCGACTATCAGGGTGCACAGGTATAGGGAAGAAGGCAGAGCACACATCCACCACAGTAATGTCGACTATCAGGGTACACTTGTATAGAGAAGAAGGCAGAGAACACATCCACCACAGTAATGTTGACTTTCATGGTGTACAGGTATAGAGAAGAAGGCAGAGCACACATCCACCACAGTAATGTTGACTATCTGGGTGCACATGTATAGAGAAGAAGGCAGAGCACATATCCACCACAGTAATGTCGACTATCAGGGTGCACTTGTATAGAGAAGAAGGCAGAGCACATATCCACCACAGTAATGTCGACTATCAGGGTGCACAGGTATAGGGAAGAAGGCAGAGCACACATCCACCACAGTAATGTCGACTATCAGGGTGCACTTGTATAGAGAAGAAGGCAGAGAACACATCCACCACAGTAATGTTGACTTTCATGGTGCACAGGTATAGAGAAGAAGGCAGAGAACACATCCACCACAGTAATGTTGACTATCAGGGTGCACAGGTATAGGGAAGAAGGCAGAGCACACATCCACCCCGGTAATGTCGACTATCAGGGTGCATTTGTATAGAGAAGAAGGCAGAGAACACATCCACCACAGTAATGTTGACTATCAGGATGCACGGGTATAGAGAAGAAGGCAGAGAACACATCCACCACAGTAATGTTGACTATCAGGATGCACGGGTATAGAGAAGAAGGCACCACAGTAATGTTGACTATCAGGGTGCACGGGTATAGAGAAGAAGGCACCACAGTAATGTTGACTATCAGGGTGCACAGGTATAGGGAAGAAGGCAGAGAACACATCCACCACAGTAATGTTGACTATCAGGATGCACGGGTATAGAGAAGAAGGCACCACAGTAATGTTGACTATCAGGGTGCACAGGTATAGGGAAGAAGGCAGAGCACACATCCACCACAGTAATGTCGACTATCAGGGTGCACTTGTATAGAGAAGAAGGCAGAGAACACATCCACCACAGTAATGTTGACTATCAGGATGCACGGGTATAGAGAAGAAGGCACCACAGTAATGTTGACTATCAGGGTGCACAGGTATAGGGAAGAAGGCAGAGCACACATCCACCACAGTAACGTCGACTATCAGGGTGCACTTGTATAGAGAAGAAGGCAGAGAACACATCCACCACAGTAATGTTGACTATCAGGATGCACGGGTATGGAGAAGAAGGCAGAGAACACATCCACCACAGTAATGTTGACTATCAGGATGCACGGGTATAGAGAAGAAGGCACCACAGTAATGTTGACTATCAGGGTGCACAGGTATAGGGAAGAAGGCAGAGCACACATCCACCACAGTAATGTCGACTATCAGGGTGCACTTGTATAGAGAAGAAGGCAGAGAACACATCCACCACAGTAATGTTGACTATCAGGATGCACGGATATAGAGAAGAAGGCACCACAGTAATGTTGACTATCAGGGTGCACAGGTATAGGGAAGAAGGCAGAGCACACATCCACCACAGTAATGTCGACTATCAGGGTGCACTTGTATAGAGAAGAAGGCAGAGAACACATCCACCACAGTAATGTTGACTATCAGGATGCACGGGTATAGAGAAGAAGGCACCACAGTAATGTTGACTATCAGGGTGCACAGGTATAGGGAAGAAGGCAGAGCACACATCCACCACAGTAATGTCGACTATCAGGGTGCACTTGTATAGAGAAGAAGGCAGAGAACACATCCACCACAGTAATGTCGACTATCAGGGTGCACTTGTATAGAGAAGAAGGCAGAGAACACATCCACCACAGTAATGTTGACTATCAGGATGCACGGGTATAGAGAAGAAGGCAGAGAACACATCCACCACAGTAATGTTGACTATCAGGATGCACGGGTATAGAGAAGAAGGCACCACAGTAATGTTGACTATCAGGGTGCACAGGTATAGGGAAGAAGGCAGAGCACACATCCACCACAGTAATGTCGACTATCAGGGTGCACTTGTATAGAGAAGAAGGCAGAGAACACATCCACCACAGTAATGTTGACTATCAGGATGCACGGGTATAGAGAAGAAGGCAGAGAACACATCCACCACAGTAATGTTGACTATCAGGATGCACGGGTATAGAGAAGAAGGCACCACAGTAATGTTGACTATCAGGGTGCACAGGTATAGGGAAGAAGGCAGAGCCCACATCCACCACAGTAATGTCGACTATCAGGGTGCACTTGTATAGAGAAGAAGGCAGAGAACACATCCACCACAGTAATGTTGACTATCAGGATGCACGGCTATAGAGAAGAAGGCACCACAGTAATGTTGACTATCAGGGTGCACAGGTATAGGGAAGAAGGCAGAGCACACATCCACCACAGTAATGTCGACTATCAGGGTGCACTTGTATAGAGAAGAAGGCAGAGCACATATCCACCACAGTAATGTTGACTATCAGGGTGCACGGGTATAGAGAAGAAGGTACCACAGTAATGTTGACTATAAGGGTGCACAGGTATAGAGAAGAAAGCAGAGCCCGCATCCACCACAGTAATGTTGACTATCAGGGTGCACGGGTATAGAGAAGAAGGCACCACAGTAATGTTGACTATAAGGGTGCACAGGTATAGAGAAGAAAGCAGAGCCCGTATCCACCAGAGTAATGTTGACTATCAGGGTGCACTTGTATAGAGAATAAGGCAGAGCACACATCCACCACAGTAATGTCGACTATCGGGGTGCACGGGTATAGAGAAGAAGGCACCACAGTAATGTTGACTATCAGGGTGCACAGGTATAGAGAAGAAGGCAGAGCACACATCCACCACAGTAATGTTGACTTTCATGGTGCACGGGTAAAGAGAAGAAGGCAGAGCACACATCCACCACAGTAATGTTGACTATCAGGATGCACAGGTATAGAGAAGAAGGCAGAGCACATATCCAACACAGTAATGTCGACTATCAGGGTGCACAGGTATAGGGAAGAAGGCAGAGCACACATCCACCACAGTAATGTCAACTATCAGGGTGCACTTGTATAGAGAAGAAGGCAGAGAACACATCCACCACAGTAATGTTGACTTTCATGGTGCACAGGTATAGAGAAGAAGGCAGAGCACACATCCACCACAGTAATGTTGACTATCAGGGTGCACAGGTATAGAGAAGAAGGCAGAGCACATATCCACCACAGTAATGTCGACTATCAGGGTGCACTTGTATAGAGAAGAAGGCAGAGCACATATCCACCACAGTAATGTCGACTATCAGGGTGCACAGGTATAGGGAAGAAGGCAGAGCACACATCCACCACAGTAATGTTGACTATCAGGGTGCACAGGTATAGAGAAGAAGGCAGAGCACATATCCACCACAGTAATGTCGACTATCAGGGTGCACAGGTATAGGGAAGAAGGCAGAGCACACATCCACCCCAGTAATGTCGACTATCAGGGTGCATTTGTATAGAGAAGAAGGCAGAGAACACATCCACCACAATAATGTTGACTATCAGGATGCACGGGTATAGAGAAGAAGGCAGAGAACACATCCACCACAGTAATGTTGACTATCAGGATGCACGGGTATAGAGAAGAAGGCACCACAGTAATGTTGACTATCAGGGTGCACGGGTATAGAGAAGAAGGCACCACAGTAATGTTGACTATCAGGGTGCACAGGTATAGGGAAGAAGGCAGAGAACACATCCACCACAGTAATGTTGACTATCGGGATGCACGGGTATAGAGAAGAAGGCACCACAGTAATGTTGACTATCAGGGTGCACAGGTATAGGGAAGAAGGCAGAGCACACATCCACCACAGTAATGTCGACTATCAGGGTGCACTTGTATAGAGAAGAAGGCAGAGAACACATCCACCACAGTAATGTTGACTATCAGGATGCACGGGTATAGGGAAGAAGGCAGAGCACACATCCACCACAGTAATATCGACTATCAGGGTGCACTTGTATAGAGAAGAAGGCAGAGAACACATCCACCACAGTAATGTTGACTATCAGGATGCACGGATATAGAGAAGAAGGCACCACAGTAATGTTGACTATCAGGGTGCACAGGTATAGGGAAGAAGGCAGAACACACATCCACCACAGTAATGTCGACTATCAGGGTGCACTTGTATAGAGAAGAAGGCAGAGAACACATCCACCACAGTAATGTTGACTATCAGGATGCACGGGTATAGAGAAGAAGGCACCACAGTAATGTTGACTATCAGGGTGCACAGGTATAGGGAAGAAGGCAGAGCACACATCCACCACAGTAATGTCGACTATCAGGGTGCACAGGTATAGGGAAGAAGGCAGAGCACACATCCACCACAGTAATGTCGACTATCAGGGTGCACTTGTATAGAGAAGAAGGCAGAGAACACATCCACCACAGTAATGTTGACTATCAGGATGCACGGATATAGAGAAGAAGGCACCACAGTAATGTTGACTATCAGGGTGCACAGGTATAGGGAAGAAGGCAGAGCACACATCCACCACAGTAATGTCGACTATCAGGGTGCACTTGTATAGAGAAGAAGGCAGAGAACACATCCACCACAGTAATGTTGACTATCAGGATGCACGGGTATAGAGAAGAAGGCACCACAGTAATGTTGACTATCAGGGTGCACAGGTATAGGGAAGAAGGCACCACAGTAATGTTGACTATCAGGGTGCACAGGTATAGGGAAGAAGGCAGAGCACACATCCACCACAGTAATGTCGATTATCAGGGTGCACTTGTATAGAGAAGAAGGCAGAGAACACATCCACCACAGTAATGTTGACTATCAGGATGCACGCGTATAGAGAAGAAGGCAGAGCACACATCCACCACAGTAATGTCGACTATCAGGGTGCACAGGTATAGGGAAGAAGGCAGAGAACACAACCACCACAGTAATGTTGACTATCAGGATGCACGGGTATAGAGAAGAAGGCACCACAGTAATGTTGACTATCAGGGTGCACAGGTATAGGGAAGAAGGCAGAGCACACATCCACCACAGTAATGTCGACTATCAGGGTGCATTTGTATAGAGAAGAAGGCAGAGAACACATCCACCACAGTAATGTTGACTATCAGGATGCACGGCTATAGAGAAGAAGGCAGAGAACACATCCACCACAGTAATGTTGACTATCAGGATGCACGGGTATAGAGAAGAAGGCACCACAGTAATGTTGACTATCAGGGTGCACGGGTACAGAGAAGAAGGCACCACAGTAATGTTGACTATCAGGGTGCACAGGTATAGGGAAGAAGGCAGAGAACACATCCACCACAGTAATGTTGACTATCAGGATGCACGGGTATAGAGAAGAAGGCACCACAGTAATGTTGACTATCAGTGTGCACAGGTATAGGGAAGAAGGCAGAGCACACATCCACCACAGTAATGTCGACTATCAGGGTGCACTTGTATAAAGAAGAAGGCAGAGAACACATCCACCACAGTAATGTTGACTATCAGGATGCACGGGTATAGAGAAGAAGGCACCACAGTAATGTTGACTATCAGGGTGCACAGGTATAGGGAAGAAGGCAGAGCACACATCCACCACAGTAATGTCGACTATCAGGGTGCACTTGTATAGAGAAGAAGGCAGAGAACACATCCACCACAGTAATGTTGACTATCAGGATGCACGGGTATAGAGAAGAAGGCAGAGAACACATCCACCACAGTAATGTTGACTATCAGGGTGCACAGGTATAGGGAAGAAGGCAGAGCACACATCCACCACAGAAATGTCGACTATCAGGGTGCACTTGTATAGAGAATAAGGCAGAGAACACATCCACCACAGTAATGTTGACTATCAAGATGCACGGGTATAGAGAAGAAGGCACCACAGTAATGTTGACTATCAGGGTGCACAGGTATAGGGAAGAAGGCAGAGCACACATCCACCACAGTAATGTCGACTATCAGGGTGCACTTGTATAGAGAAGAAGGCAGAGAACACATCCACCACAGTAATGTTGACTATCAGGATGCACGGGTATAGAGAAGAAGGCACCACAGTAATGTTGACTATCAGGGTGCACAGGTATAGGGAAGAAGGCAGAGAACACATCCACCACAGTAATGTTGACTATCAGGATGCACGGGTATAGAGAAGAAGGCACCACAGTAATGTTGACTATCAGGGTGCACAGGTATAGGGAAGAAGGCAGAGCACACATCCACCACAGTAATGTCGACTATCAGGGTGCACTTGTATAGAGAAGAAGGCAGAGAACACATCCACCACAGTAATGTTGACTATCAGGATGCACGGGTATAGAGAAGAAGGCACCACAGTAATGTTGACTATCAGGGTGCACAGGTATAGAGAAGAAGGCAGAGCACATATCCACCACAGTAATGTTGACTATACGGGTGCACGGGTATAGAGAAGAAGGCACCACAGTAATGTTGACTATAAGGGTGCACAGGTATAGAGAAGAAAGCAGAACACAGATCCAACACAGTAATATTTACTATCTGGGTGCATGGGTATAGAGAAGAAGGCAGAGCACAGATCCACCACAGTAATGTTGACTATCAGGGTGCACGCACTAAAGTGTGTAGCGGTCGCAGGAATGCAGGACAAATGGTAGCAGAGTTAGAAATATGGTGTCTCTCGTAATACAGCCCAAAACTCAAATGCTCTATGTATGGGAACATCCAAAAATATACCATCCGGGGAACAGTAAAAACTACTGCTCATTTTACACAATAAATTTGCTGGCATGCATGGGTTAAATGGAAAAGCCTGGATCACAGGAAAAAGGGCCCAGATTGACAGACATAGGGTAACAGGATGGGGATGAGGCCTACCCCCAATACCTACAGCATTAATGAAGATTACCCCTGCTAACTGCGCAGGGAGTATTCATTCTATTAAAGACTAGGAGGTGAGCATTATGCTTCAACTTCTTTAATTTACTACTCCTCAGCAGTTTCAACAAACCAATAAAACCAATAACAACCACTGAAAAATGTCTCAACAGACTTTTCTTCTTTTGGAACTACAATCCCCATAGTCTCCGTAGTCCATCTCACTCTATGCTCAGCTATGACCGCTTCCTGCCCCTGAGCTCCTCCTCTCTTTTACTCACTCTGAAATGTCACTCTTTAAACTCCACACTAAGTCCTGCTAACCGGGGCGAAGACTTGAACCACTCCAAACCGAATGTCGATCTTCCTCGACTCCAGGCGACGACCTCTGCTAGTCTCCTACTTCAAGTGTTCTTCTGCTCTTCTCCTAGAAATAATACAACGCAGAAAATTCGGGGTGGTGTCCATGTATTGTCATTATCATAACATTCTTATCACATACAATATGCAAATACTTTATACACAATACATAGCTTGGGTGGGAATTTAATGCTCGCCTCCTAGTCTTTAATAGAATTAATACTCCCTGTGCAGTTAGCAGGGGTAATCTTCATTCTATGACAAGACTGGAGGCAAGCATTATGCTTGTTCAAAGCTTCCCAACACAGCGACCGCTAGGCTCTCGGTCGGCTTGAAATAAAACTCTTTAAATGTTCGATCATTCGTCCAGTCTGCTGCTATCATAATGTCTCTTAGTGATACTCCTGTCTTAAAGGCTTTAGATGCCGTAGCTCCTCGTACTGAATGTGCCCTGAACTTCCCCACATCAATACCTGCTGCATGCATGACTTCTTTAACCCACCTAGCAATAGTAGCTGTGGATACGCCCTGAAAAGGCTTTCTACGCGCTATAAGCAATTGTGTGGTGTTAGCTGCTCTGTGTTCCGCTGTCCTGCTTTCATATTCTTTGATGCAGCTCGCTACGCACCATTAAGGCCTATTCGGAAAATATGGATAGTGTACTGAGGAAGTACCTGTCTTAGTTCTCTTCACTATTGTGAACGTTACGCCCTCTGGACCAAATGATCTCCTATCTACCTCTAACGCTCTCATGTCTGACACGCGTTTACAAGAAACTAGACACAAAAGCATTGCTAGTTTCCCGACAATTGTCTTAGGGATAAATATCTGTTTCCGAGCCAACTCTCTAACAGCTTAAGGACGACTAAGATGTCCCAGACTGTCTCATATCGAGGTTCTGGGGGCACCTTAAATTTGGCCCCTCGAATGAGTCGAACTACTGCTGGGTGCTCTCCTGCTGGTACTCCCTCGATTGGCAGATGTCCTGCGGATATTGCGGACCTGTGCACTCCTATAGTGCATAACGCTCTTCCGTCTTGTAACGGCTGCGCCAAGAAATTCAGTATCATTACTACAGGTGCAGAAATGGGATGAACACCTCTCCCTTTGCACCAGCCAGTCCACTTGGCCCAAGCCGCGTCGTAGCTCCTTCTCGTGGACGGGCCCAGGATTCTGCGATGAGCTGAGCAGCCTACGTCGAAATGCCCGGCAGCACCCATCGTCTCCTGATATCCTGCACGCGATGAGCTGGAGTGTCCCTCTCACTCTCAGAGGATCATATGACCCAACTGGGTCCGTGAGCAGGTGTTCTCCTTCTGGGAGCATTCTCGGGTAATCCACTGCTAATTCCATAAGAGTTGGAAACCACACTTGTGACTTCCCTAGCGGTGCTTCTAACAGCAGCTCTGCTTTCTCCCTCCGACACTTCGCTAGAACTCTGCTCAGCATTATGAATGGAGGAAAAGCGTAGTGTGGACCCTTGCTCCATTCTTGCAGGAACGCATCTGTCCCTCGAGCACCCGGGTCCAGCCTCCAGCTAAAGTACACTGCTGTTTGGGCATTCAACCGGGATGCGAAGAGATCTATGTGTAGCAGACCCCATCTCTCGTTTATCCTCCGAAACACTGCTGGATCCAGTTTCCAATCGCTGGAGTCCGTGAGGTAGCGCGAGTTCCTGTCTGCTACTACGTTCAGTGTCCCGGGGAGGTATTCCGCTGTGACTGATATCTCTGATTGCAGGCAAAAGTGCCAAAAATCCTCCGCTAGCTCTGCTAGAATTCTGGATTTGGTGCCGCCTAGATGGTTTATATATCGAACTGCCGATATGTTGTCCATCTTCTGTAAAACGCACAATCTCATCTTCGCCCTCGTGAAGGTTCTGATCGCAAAGGACCCTGCTAGTAGCTCCACACAATTTATGTGGAGACAGAGTTCCTCTTCGCTCCATTTCCCCCATGTCTGTAGGTCTCCGCACCTTGCGCCCCAGCACAGACGGCTGGCGCCGGATTCTATAATCAAGTCCGGCCGGTCTCCGAAAATGGCTCGCCCATTCCAGGCGTCCATATTCTTCAACCACCATTCCAGTTCTGTTTTGGATTCTTGATTCAAAGGTATCAATTGATGATACTTCAAGCCTTGCTGCAGGTGTCTTATCTTTAGCCTCTGCAGTGCGCGATAGTGTAAGGGTCAGGGAAATATGGCTTGAATGGAAGCTGCTAGAAGCCCCACTATTCTCGCCAACATCCTGAGTGATACTACTTGCTTCTGTAGGCACCCTCTTAATTCTCTCTTGATGTCGCAAATTTTTCGAGCTGGAAGCTCCTGCGTCACTTTCCTGGTATCCATCACGAAGCCTAGGAAATCCAGCCTCTGTGCTGGTTCGGTATCTGACCTCTCTACATTTACTAAGAATCCTAGGGATAACAGCAGGTCATGGATCCATCTTGTCTGGTATATGAGTGTCTCTCGGTCCTCGGCCAATAGCAGGAGATAGTCTAGATAAATGATCAATCTTATCCCTTTCTCCCTTATCGCTGTCACTACAGGCTTCATCAGCTTGGTAAATGCCCAGGGAGCTGATGCAAGCCCGAAGGGCATGGTCTTCAATCGCCAAAGCTGTCCTTTCCAATGAAAAGCCAGGAAGGTCCTGAACACCTCTGCTATTGGGACCGTTAGGTAGGCATCCTTCAGATCCAGTCTCATCAACCAATCCCTTTCTCTGAGTGAGTCTCGGAGCTGGTGGATGCCCTCCATCTTGAAATGGCGGTAGACTACCCAACTGTTCAGTTCTAACCAGGCGCACTTTCTCCTTCCTGTGCACCAGAAACATATTGCTTATGAAGTTGGGGTCTCTCGGACACTTCTCTATGGCGTTCTTCTTCGCCAGCTGATATAGCTCGTGATCTAGTAGCCCCTGCTCTACACGCTCTAATCGCTGTTGGTGTGGCTTGTGCTCTTCTACGGGTGGTTCCACTAATTCTAGGTGCATACCTAGAACCGTTTGTAACACCCAGGCATTGCTGGAAAGCACGCGCCAGTTTCTCCAGAACATACCAGTTCTCCCCTCTGCTGGGGGGTAATGCACAGCTCTCACCTTGTGTGAATCCTTGTCCACGCCCGGATCCTCTTCCTCTGGGCCCTCTTTGGAAGCGCCCTCTGTTTGGGAAGAAGGAATCCTGCTGCCTGCTCTCCTAGTATTAGGCTCTGGGATTTGGGGGTCTTCTCCCTCCCTGGTTTCGACCAGCCAAGCGACCCCTGTGGCGACTGGTCCTGGCAAAAACTCAATTGGGAAAGATCTTGCGGATTGAGGCATGCGCCTTCTCCAGGGATGTGTAGGTATCGACGAAGCGGCCCATTTCTTTTCCGAAAGTCTCTCCGAAGAGGAGTCCTTGTGCTGCCTCTCCTGCCTCGTATGAGGCGAGGTCACTGAGTTTGGTTTTGATCTTCAGCAATAGCCCCCTACCCCGTTCCGAGGCAATGGCGCAGTTAGCATTCCCTAGAAGGCATACTGCTCTCTGCGCCCAGCCTGCTAGGGCGTTGGTTTCTACTTCTTCCCCTGTATCTCTAGCCCTTTCTGCCAGGTCCATTATTTTTGCGAGTGGACCGGCTCTCTTGACAACTCCTCCAAGATCTATCGATACCTTTACGGGGGTCCTTGCTTGTTTTCGATACGAATGTAAGCATCTTGGGGTCTAATTCTGGCGTTTCGTCTACTTTACCCGGAAGGTCTGGTCTCGGGCACTCCGCTCGATGGCGCTGTCGGACCTCTTTGTCGAGCGTCTTTCTTAATCTCTTGGTCATGTACTGAGCAACTCTTGGTGATGGTTGCCAGTCCGATGATCTCGATGGCTCAAACATATCATCTTCTACCTCCTTGAGGTGTTTTTCCTTGCAGATTCTCTTCCCTCCGCTGGGGTTTACTTCCTCCTCATCCCTTATCTCGTCCTCATCTTGGGAGGGAGCGTCTCCTTCCTCTGGCTCCTCTTCCGAGCCCGGGTTCCCCTCTCCATCGTCTTCTTCCTCTGGAGTGGGGGTCCTGAGGTTCGGCACTGTCTGACGCTGCAAATATGCTTCTCGGAGCTTTGCGAAGGTGCCGACGACCTCCGGGGCCTTCTCTTTCGTCCCATCCAAAGGGCCCAGGGGGTCGCAAGAGGCTTTCCTCTTTCAGGCCTTAGTACTCCCCTTTGACCCTGCTTCAGAGGGTTCTGTGGGCGTGCGCCGTGGGGTAAGCCCGCACAAATGGGCTGATACTCAACTACTAAACCCGATCGCAATCGACAAGTGCAGTAATGCTGTCGTGCTTCCCTGTGGCGAGATGCGATTAAGGTTAATAGATATACGCTCTTCAGCTGTTCTTCCTGCACTGCACTGTCACAATCTGCTAAAGTAGCTATATAACTCAATCATACCCCTAAACAATGCTGTAAACTAATATTAGCCATCATTATATAGGTAGATAATCAGGAATAGTACTTATCTGCTTGAAGAGCAGTAAAAGAAGAGGAGGAGCTCAGGGGCAGGAAGTGGTCATAGCTGAGCATGGAGTGAGATGGACTACAGAGACTATGGGGATTGTAGTTCCAAAAGAAGAAAAGTCTGAGACATTTTCAGTGTTTGTTATTGGTTTTATTGAAACTGCTGAGGAGCAGTAAATTAAAGAAGTTGAAGCATAATGCTCGCCTCCAGTCTTGTCATAGAATGACATCATAACAAATTGCAGGTGAAACTCAGAGGCTCTTAGCATGGAACTAAAATACCAGTATCAACCAGACATGAAACATGTGTTCTGCTGACCGGGAGGATGGGGGGACAGATGGATCAAGCGGTATCAGTGGGTAAATAACCTCACAGGCCCCCTGGCTGGCCTATTGTGAATTCAGTGTGTTCGATGGTGGAGGAGGAGGAGGACTGAAAAGGGAGGATGGAATTGCGGTTGTCATGCTGACTGCGGCACTGGCAAATTAATCACTCAGACTTCCTAATGTCCAAAATCTTCACAATAATGACATTATTCATTAAACGCATTCCCAGGATGTCTTCCCCCAAATCCCGCTTGTCCGTGGTAAGTTGCTGCTCCCCTCCCCCGTTCCCTCGCTAGGAAGAGGGCACCAGCACCTTGCGAGGGCTGCTGCATTTGTACTCCCATTCACTTTGCTTCTCTCGTTTGGCTTTTCCATGCACATATTGCGCCGCTAGTAAAACTTTGTCAACTCCTTTACCCCCCAACTAATAAGCACAGCCTTAATTCCGTCCGCCATCTTTGCTGGGAGTCCCATGACATAGTTGCAGCTTACGGCGGAGGGACCGCCTCATGCACAATACTGCAGTTTTTCTCGAAGCATTTTCCAAGCTGCTCCAGATAATCCTCAGGAGTTTCATCTTTCATGTGTTTCCAATCCTTTATCTTGGATCACACTCTTTGTGGGACACTTTTCCAGGATAGAGGCAGGGGGTTCTGGCTAATTGGATTTCTGTTTTAGTAGCATGCAAGTATTTCAACCCATCACTGCAAACTCCTGGAGTGGAAAGACACCATAGACATGCCCCCATAACATATACCACTGAAGCAATTCCAGAAACAGAGCAAAGCTACCCTCACATCAATTCAGAAGCCTTGGCGGTCCTGTGGCAATTCCAGAAGCAGAGCAAAGCTACCCTCACATCGAGTCAGAAGCCTTGGCGGTCCTGTGGCAATTCCAGAAACAGAGCAAAGCTACCCTCACATCAAGTCAGAAGCCTTGGTGGTCCTGTGGCAATTCCAGAAGCAGAGCAAAGCTACCCTCACATCGAGTCAGAAGCCTTGGCGGTCCTGTGGCAATTCCAGAAACAGAGCAAAGCTACCCTCACATCAAGTCAGAAGCCTTGGCGGTCCTGTGGCAATTCCAGAAACAGAGCAAAGCTACCCTCACATCAAGTCAGAAGCCTTGGTGGTCCTGTGGCAATTTCAGAAGCAGAGCAAAGCTACCCTCACATCGAGTCAGAAGCCTTGGCGGTCCTGTGGCAATTCCAGAAGCAGAGCAAAGCTACCCTCACATCAAGTCAGAAGCCTTGGCTGTCCTGTGCAATTCCAGAAGCAGAGCAAAGCTACCCTCACATCAAGTCAGAAGCCTTGGTGGTCCTGTGGCAATTCCAGAAGCAGAGCAAAGCTACCCTCACGTCGAGTCAGAAGCCTTGGCGGTCCTGTGGCAATTCCAGAAGCAGAGCAAAGCTACCCTCACATCAAGTCAGAAACCTTAGCAGTCCCGTGGCAATTTCAGAAGCAGAGCAAAGCTACCCTCACATCGAGTCAGAAGCCTTGGCGGTCCTGTGGCAATTCCAGAAACAGAGCAAAGCTACCCTCACATCAAGTCAGAAGCCTTGGCGGTCCTGTGGCAATTCCAGAAGCAGAGCAAAGCTACCCTCACATCGAGTCAGAAGCCTTGGCGGTCCTGTGGCAATTCCAGAAGCAGAGCAAAGCTACCCTCACGTCGAGTCAGAAGCCTTGGCGGTCCTGTGGCAATTCCAGAAGCAGAGCAAAGCTACCCTCACATCAAGTCAGAAACCTTAGCGGTCCCGTGGCAATTTCAGAAGCAGAGCAAAGCTACCCTCACATCAAGTCAGAACCCTTGGCGGTCCTGTGGCAATTCCAGAAGAAGAGCAAAGCTACCCTCACATCAAGTCAGAAACCTTAGCAGTCCCGTGGCAATTTCAGAAGCAGAGCAAAGCTACCCTCACATCGAGTCAGAAGCCTTGGCGGTCCCGTGGCAATTCCAGAAGAAGAGCAAAGCTACCCTCACATCAAGTCAGAAGCCTTGGCGGTCCTGTGGCAATTCCAGAAACAGAGCAAAGCTACCCTCACATCAAGTCAGAAACCTTAGCAGTCCCGTGGCAATTTCAGAAGCAGAGCAAAGCTACCCTCACATCGAGTCAGAAGCCTTAGCGGTCCTGTGGGGCACTGTTATTTTCATACATGTATAAATCTTTGTCCTCCCAGACTACAGACATCTTGTACCGATCATGCTTTGCACTGCACCCAGCAGGCCACCTGCAAGAGTGGAAGGATGGCTCCTTTGTGAGAAGGCAAGAGCTCCTGGCCAAGGAGAGTCTACAGGTGACGAGGGCGTCTGCTTTGCTGGTTTCAATTGCGCTGCACAAGGTGGCAGGCACTGTTCAGGAAGATTAATGCATTCTGGGAGTGTATGAGGAGTCTGAACATCTCTCACAGGTGCATCACGCAGGTCTGTCCCTGAGCCAATGGGGAAATCGAGAGGGGAAGTTAGAGAGATATCTCTTTATAGATTTCTCGAATTTCGCTTTATGGGTGTTGCCCCAACACACATTCTGATGAGCCAACACACATGACGTATGTTGCCATCAAACCCCAAGAACCTGTCAAAGCAGCTGCAAGACAATGGCATAGACAGCAGAAGGGAAGGGCTGTGATCTAGAAAGTTGGACACAAAGGGCCTCATCATGAGTTTGGCGGTAGCCCTTAAATGCGGCGTTAACACTGTTACTGCCGCATTTAAAGGTCCGCCAAAACATGAGTCTGGCAGCATTTACCCCAAGCTCCAAACTGGGGGTTAATGCGCTGACTTAAAGCCCATTTTCAGGCGCAATTAGTGCAGCGCTATTAGCGTGCGCTAATTATGCCGAAAATTCCCCATTGGGTTCAATGCAACCAGTGGGGAATGAGGAATTACAGTTTCCACCCAACCCGTGATCTGGCGGTAATACCGCCAGAGGGTTGGGCGGTAACGCAAATACAGCTGGGCAGTATCCCAGTAGGGATACCGCTCAACTCTTGATGAGGCTGAAAGTCTTGATTTAAAATTGCACCCCCAACAGAATCTGTGCCTGCTTGTTGAGCATCATAGAGAGTGGTTGCCTCCAAGGGGTCCAGGTTTACTGGTAGCAGTGGGAGAGTACATGTGTGGCAACATGACTAGTGCTCTAAAGGAGTGTAGGAGTATTTTCCAAACCTCACAGGCCCACACAGCTACTAAACTAGTAGTGATCTCACAGGCACAGCTACTAAACTAGTAGTGATCTCACAGGCTAAGCTACTAAACTAGTAGTGATCTCACAGGCACAGCCCCACACAGCTACTAAACTAGTAGTGATCTCACAGGCACAGCTACTAAACTAGTAGTGATCTCACAGGCACAGCCCCACACAGCTACTATACGAGTAGTGATCTCAATCACAAAGGGGAAACAGCACAGCCAAGCACAGCTACTAAACTAGTAGTGATCTCACAGGCACAGCTCCACACAGCTACTAAACTAGTAGTGACCTCAATCATAAAGGGGAAACAGGCACAGCCCCACACAGCTACTAAACTAGTAGTGACCTCAATCACAAAGGGGAAACAGGGACAGCCCCACACAGCTACTAAACTAGTAGTGATCTCACAGGCACAGCCCCACACAGCTACTAAACTAGTAGTGACCTCAATCATAAAGGGGAAACAGGCACAGCCCCACACAACTACTAAACTAGTAGGGATCTCAATCAGAAAGGGGAAACCGGCACAGCCCCACACAGCTACTAAACTAGTAGTGATCCCACAGGCACAGCCCCACACAGCTACTAAACTAGTAGTGATCTCAATCACAAAGGGGAAACAGGCACAACCCCACACAGCTACTAAACTAGTAGTGATCTCACAGGCACAGTCCACACAGCTACTAAACTAGTAGTGATCTCAATCAGAAAGGGGAAATGGGCACTGCCCCACACAGCTACTAAACTAGTAGTAATCTCAATCACAAAGGGGAAACGGGCACAGCCCCACACAGCTACTAAACTAGTAGTGATCTCACAGGCACAGCCCCACACAGCTACTAAACTAGTAGTGATCTCACAGGCACAGCCACACACAGCTACTATACTATTAGTGAGCTCAATCACAAAGGGGAAACAGGCACAACCCCACACAGCTACTAAACTAGTAGTGATCTCACAGGCACAGCCCCACACAGCTACTAAACTAGTAGGGATCTCACAGGCACAGCCCCACACAGCTACTAAACTAGTAGGGATCTCACAGGCACAGCCCCACACAGCTACTAAACTAGTAGTGACCTCAATCACAAAGGGGAAACAGGCACAGCCCCACACAGCTACTAGACTAGTAGTGATCTCACAGGCACAGCCCCACACAGCTTCTAATCTAGTAGTGATCTCAATCACAAAGGGGAAATGGGCACTGCCCCACCCAGCTACTAACCTTGAAGTGATCTAACAGGCACAGCCCCACACAGCTACTAAACTAGTAGTGACCTTAATCACAAAGGGGAAACAGGCACAGCCCCACACAGCTACTAAACTAGTAGTGATCTAAATCACAAAGGGGAAACAGGCACAGCCCCACACAGCTACTATACTAATAGTGATCTCAATCACAAAGGTGAACAGGCACGTCCCCAAACAGTGACTAAACTAGTAGGGTTCTCACAGGCACAACCCCACACAGCTACTAAACTAGTAGTGATCTCAATTACAAAGGGGAAACTGCACAGCCCCACACAGCTACTAAACTAGTAGGGATCTCACAGCACAGCCCCACACAGCTACTAATCTAGTAGTGATCTCAATCACAAAGGGGAAATGGGCAGTGCCCCACACAGCTACTAAACTAGTAGTGATCTCACAGGCACAGCCCAACACAGCTACTAAACTAGTAGTGATCTCAATCACAAAGGGGAAATGGGCACTGCCCCACACAGCTCCTAAACTAGTAGTGATCTCACAGGCACAGCCCCACACAGCTACTAAACTAGTAGTGATCTCAATCACAAAGGGGAAACAGCGCAGCCCCACACAGCTACTAAACTAGTAGTGACCTTAATCACAAAGGGGAAACAGGCACAGCCCCACACAGCTACTTAACTAGTAGTGATCTTAATCACAAAGGTGAACAGGCACAGCCCCACACAGCTACTAAACTAGTAGTGATCTTAATCACAAAGGTGAACAGGCACAGCCCCAAACAGCAACTGAACTAGTAGTGATTTCACGGGCACAGGCCCACACAGCTACTAAACTAGTAGTGATCTCACAGGCACAGCGACTAAACTAGTAGTGATCTCACAGGCACAGACCCACACAACTACCATACTCGTAGTGATCTCAATCCCAAAGGGGAAACAGCACAGCCAAGCACAGCTACTAAACTAGTAGTGATCTCAATCACAAAGGGGAAACAGACACAGACCCACACAGCTACTAAACTAGTAGTGATCTCAATCACAAAGGGGAAACAGGAACTGCCCCACACAGCTACTAAACTAGTAGTGATCTCACAGGCATAGCCCCACACAGCTACTACATTAGTAGTGATCTCAATCACAAAGGGGGAACAGGCACATCCTCACACAGCTACTAAACTAGTAGTGATCTCAATCACAAAGGAGAAATGGGCACTGCCCCCACACAGCTACTAAACTAGTAGTTCTCTAACAGGCACAGCCCCACACAGCTACTAAACTAGTAGTGATCTCAATCACAAAGGGGAAACAGGCCCAGCCCCACACAGCTACTAAACTAGTAGTGATCTCATGGGCACAGCCCCACACACCTACTAAACTAGTAGGGATCTCACAGGCACAGCCTCACACAGCTACTAAACTAGTAGTGATCTCACAGGCACAGCCCCACACAGCTACTAAACTAGTAGGGATCTCACAGGCACAGCCCCACACAGCTACTAAACTAGTAGTGATCTCAATCACAAAGGGGAAACAGACACAGCCCCACACAGCTACTAAACTAGTAGGGATCTCACAGGCACAGACCTACACAGCTACTAAACTAGTAGTGATCTCACAGGCACAGCCCCACACAGCTACTAAACTAGTAGGGATCTCACAGGCACAGCCCCACACAGCTACTAAACTAGTAGTGATCTCAATCACAAAGGGGAAACATGCACTGCCCCACACAGCTACTAAACTAGTAGTGACCTCAATCACAAAGGGGAAACAGGCACAGCCCCACACAGCTACTAAACTAGTAGTGATCTCACAGGCACATCCCCACACAGCTACACAACTAGTAGTGATCTCACAGGCACAGCCAAACACAGCTACTAAACTAGTAGTGATCTCACAGGCACAGCCCCACACAGCTACTAAACTAGTAGGGATCTCACAGGCCCGGCCCCACACAGCAAATAAACTACTAGTGATCTCAATGGCAAAGGGGAAACGGGCACAGCCCCACACAGCTACTAAACTAGTAGGGATCTCACAGGCACAGCCCCACACAGCTACTAAACTAGTAGTGATCTCACAGGCACAGCCCCACACAGCTACTAAACTGGTAGGGATCTCACAGGCACAGCCCCACAGAGCTACTAAACCAGTAGTGACCTCAATCACAAAGGGGAAACAGGCACAGCCCCACACAGCTACTAAACTAGTAGTGATCTCACAGGCACAGCCCCGCACAGCTTCTAATCTAGTAGTGATCTCAATCACAAAGGGGAAATGGGCACTGCCCCACCCAGCTACTAAACTTGAAGTGATCTAACAGGCACAGCCCCACACAGCTACTAAACTAGTAGTGACCTTAATCACAAAGGGGAAACAGGCACAGCCCCACACAGCTATTAAACTAGTAGTGATCTAAATCACAAAGGGGAAACTGCACAGCCCCACACAGCTACTAAACTAGTAGTGACCTTAATCACAAAGGGGAAACAGGCACGGCCCCACACAGCTACTATACTAGTAGTGATCTCAATCACAAAGGTGAACAGGCACGTCCCCAAACAGCGACTAAACTAGTAGGGTTCTCACAGGCACAACCCCACACAGCTACTAAACTAGTAGTGATCTCAATCACAAAGGGGAAACAGCACAGCCCCACACAGCTACTAAACTAGTAGGGGTCTCACAGCACAGCCCCCACACAGCTACTAATCTAGTAGTGATCTCAATTACAAAGGGGAAATGGGCACTGCCCCACACAGCTACTAAACTAGTAGTGATCTCACAGGCACAGCCCCACACAGCTACTAAACTAGTAGTGATCTCAATCACAAAGGGGAAATGGACACTGCCCCACACAGCTCCTAAACTAGTAGTGACCTCACAGGCACAGCCCCACACAGCTACTAAACTAGTAGTGATCTCAATCACAAAGGGGAAACAGTGCAGCCCCAAACAGCTACTAAACTAGTAGTGACCTTAATCACAAAGGGGAAACAGGCACAGCCCCACACAGCTACTTAACTAGTAGTGATCTTAATCACAAAGGTGAACAGGCACAGCCCCACACAGCTACTAAACGAGTAGTGATCTTAATCACAAAGGTGAACAGGCACAGCCCCAAACAGCAACTAAACTAGTAGTGATCTCACGGCACAGGCCCACACAGCTACTAAACTAGTAGTGATCTCACAGGCACAGCGACTAAACTAGTAGTGATCTCACAGGCACAGACCCACACAACTACCATACTCGTAGTGATCTCAATCCCAAAGGGGAAACAGCACAGCCAAGCACAGCTACTAAACTAGTAGTGATCTCAATCATAAAGGGGAAATGGGCACTGCCCCACATAGCTACTAAACTAGTAGTGATCTTACAGGCACAGCCCCACACAGCTACTATACTAGTAGTGATCTCAATCACAAAGGGGAAACAGCACAGCCAAGCACAGCTACTAAACTAGTAGTGATCTCAATCACAAAGGGGAAATGGGCACTGCCCCACACAGCTACTAAACTAGTAGTGATCTTACAGGCACAGCCCCACACAGCTACTAAACTAGTAGTGATCTCAATCACAAAGGGGAAACAGCACAGCGAAGCACAGCTACTAAACTAGTAGTGATCTCAATCACAAAGGGGAAATGGGCACTGCCCCACACAGCTACTAAACTAGTAGTGATCTCAATCACAAAGGGGAAACAGGCACAGCCCCACACAGCTACTAAACTAGTAGTGATCTCAATCACAAAGGGGAAACAGGAACTGCCCCACACAGCTACAAAACTAGTAGTGATCTAACAGGCATAGCCCCACACAGCTACTAAACTAGTAGTGATCTCAATCACAAAGGTGGAACAGGCACATCCTCACACAGCTACTAAACTAGTAGTGATCTCAATCACAAAAGAGAAATGGGCACTGCCCCCACACACTACTAAACTAGTAGTTCTCTAACAGGCACAGCCCCACACAGCTACTAAACTAGTAGTGATCTCAATCACAAAGGGGAAACAGGCCCAGCCCCACACAGCTACTAAACTAGTAGTGATCTCACAGGCACAGCCCCACACACCTACTAAACTAGTAGGGATCTCACAGGCACAGCCTCACACAGCTACTAAACTAGTAGCGATCTCAATTACAAAGGGGAAACAGCACATGGAAGCACAGCTACTAAACTAGTAGTGATCTCAATCACAAAGGGGAAATGGGCACTGCCCCACACAGCTACTAAACTAGTAGTGATCTCACAGGCACAGCCCCACACAGATACTAAACTAGTAGTGATCTCAATCACAAAGGGGAAATGGGCACTGCCCCACAGAGCTCCTAAACTAGTAGTGATCTCAATCACAAAGGGGAAACAGCACAGCGAAGCACAGCTACTAAACTAGTAGTGATCTCAATCACAAAGGGGAAATGGGCACTGCCCCACACAGCTACTAAACTAGTAGTGATCTCAATCACAAAGGGGAAACATGCACTGCCCCACACAGCTACTAAACTAGTAGTGACCTCAATCACAAAGGGGAAACAGGCACAGCCCCACACAGCTACTAAACTAGTAGTGATCTCACAGGCACAGCCCCACACAGCTACTAAACTAGTAGTGATCTCAATCACAAAGGGGAAATGGCCACTGCCCCACACAGCTACTAAACGAGTAGTGATCTAACAGGCACAGCCCCACACAGCTACTAAACTAGTAGTGACCTTAATCACAAAGGGGAAACAGGCACAGCCCCACACAGCTACTAAACTAGTAGTGATCTCAATCACAAAGGGGAAACAGCACAGCCCCACACAGCTAATAAACTAGTGGTGACCTTAATCACAAAGGGGAAACAGGCACAGCCCCACACAGCTACTATACTAGTAGTGATCTCAATCACAAAGGGGAAACAGCACAGCCCCACACATCTATTAAACTAGTAGGGATCTCACAGCACAGCCCCACACAGCTACTAATCTAGTAGTGATCTCAATCACAAAGGGGAAGTGGGCACTGCCCCACACAGCTACTAAACTAGTAGTGATCTCACAGGCACAGCCCCACACAGCTACTAAACTAGTAGTGATCTCACAGGCACAGCCCCACACAGCTACTAAACTAGTAGTGATCTCAATCACAAAGGGGAAACAGGCACAGCCCCACACAGCCCCACACATCTACTAACTAGTAGTGATCTCACAGGCGGCACAGCCCCACACAGCTGCTACACTAGTAGGGATCTCACAGGCACAGCCCCACACAGCTACTAAACTAGTAGTGATCTCAAAGGCACAGCCCCACACAGCTACTAAACTAGTAGGGATATCACAGGCACAGCCCCACACAGCTACTAAACTAGTAGTGATCTCAATCACAAAGGGGAAACATGTACTGCCCCACACAGATACTAAACTAGTAGTGACCTCAATCACAAAGGGGAAACAGGCACAGCCCCACACAGCTACTAAACTAGTAGTGATCTCAATCACAAAGGTGAACAGGCACAGCCCCACAAAGCTACTAAACTAGTAGGTATCTCACAGGCACAGCCCCACACAGCTACTAATCTAGTAGTGATCTGAATCACAAAGGGGAAATGGGCACTGCCCCACACAGCTACTAAACTAGTAGTAATCTCACAGGCACAGCCCCACATAGCTACTAAACTAGTAGTGATCTCAATCACAAAGGGGAAACAGCACAGCCCCACACAGCTACTAAACGAGTAGTGACCTTAATCACAAAGGGGAAACAGGCACAGCCCCACACAGCTACTAAACTATAGTGATCTCAATCACAAAGGGGAAACAGGCACTGCCACACGCAGCTACTAAACTAGTAGTGATCTCAATCACAAAGGGGAAAAGGGTACTGCCCCATATAGTTACAAACTAGTAGTGACCACAATCACAAAGGGGTAACAGGCACTGCCCCACATAGCTACTAAACTGATAGTGACCTTAATCACAAAGGGGAAACAGGCACAGCCCCACACAGCTACTAAACTAGTAGTGATCTCAATCACAAAGGCGAAACAGGCCGAGCCCCACAGCTACTAAGCTAGTAGTGATCTCAATCACAAAGGTGAACAGGCACAGCCCCACACAGCGACTAAACTAGTAGTGATATTAATCATAAAGGGGAAACAGGCACAGCCCCACAGCTACTAAACTAGTAGTGATCTCAATCACAAAGGGGAAACAGGCAGATCCCCACACAGCTACTAAACTAGTAGTGACCTCACAGGCACAGCCCCACACAGCTACTAAACTAGTAGGGATCTCACAGGCACAGCCCCACACAGCTACTAAACCAGTAGTGAGCTCAATCACAAAGGGGAAACAGGCACAGCCCCACACAGCTACTAAACTAGTAGTGATCTCACAGGCACAGCCCTGCACAGCTTCTAATCTAGTAGTGATCTCAATCACAAAGGGGAAATGGGCACTGCCCCACCCAGCTACTAAACTTGAAGTGATCTAACAGGCACAGCCCACACAGCTACTAAACTGGTAGTGACCTTAATCACAAAGGGGAAACAGGCACAGCCCCACACAGCTACTAATCTAGTAGTGATCTAAATCACAAAGGGGAAACAGCACAGCCCCACACAGCTACTAAACTAGTAGTGACCTTAATCATAAAGGGGAAACAGGCACAGCCCCACACAGCTACTATACTAGTAGTGATCTCAATCACAAAGGTGAACAGGCACATCCCTAAACAGCGACTAAACTAGTAGGGTTCTCACAGGCACAACCCCACACAGCTACTAAACTAGTAGTGATCTCAATCACAAAGGGGAAACAGCACAGCCCCACACAGCTACTAAACTAGTAGGGATCTTACAGCACAGCCCCACACAGCTACTACTCTAGTAGTGATCTCAATTACAAAGGGGAAATGGGCACTGCCCCACACAGCTACTAAACTAGTAGTGATCTCACAGGCACAGCCCCACACAGCTACTAAACTAGTAGTGATCTCAATCACAAAGGGGAAATGGGCACTGCCCCACGCAGCTCCTAAACTAGTAGTGACCTCACAGGCACAGCCCCACACAGCTACTTAACTAGTAGTGATCTCAATCACAAAGTGGAAACAGCGCAGCCCCAAACAGCTACTAAACTAGTAGTGACCTTAATCACAAAGGGGAAACAGGCACAGCCCCATACAGCTACTAAACTAGTAGTGATCTTAATCACAAAGGTGAACAGGCACAGCCCCAAACAGCAACTAAACTAGTAGTGATCTCACGGGCACAGGCCCACACAGCTACTAAACTAGTAGTGATCTCACAGGCACAGACCCACACAACTACCATACTCGTAGTGATCTCAATCCCAAAGGGGAAACAGCACAGCCAAGCACAGCTACTAAACTAGTAGTGATCTCAATCATAAAGGGGAAATGGGCACTGCCCCACATAGCTTCTAAACTAGTAGTGATCTTACAGGCACAGCCCCACACAGCTACTATACTAGTAGTGATCTCAATTACAAAGGGGAAACAGCACAGCCAAGCACAGCTACTAAACTAGTAGTGATCTCAATCACAAAGGGGAAATGGGCACTGCCCCACACAGCTACTAAACTAGTAGTGATCTTACAGGCACAGCCCCACACAGCTACTAAACTAGTAGTGATCTCAATCACAAAGGGGAAACAGCACAGCGAAGCACAGCTACTAAACTAGTAGTGATCTCAATCACAAAGGGGAAATGGGCACTGCCCCACACAGCTACTAAACTAGTAGTGATGTCAATCACAAAGGGGAAACAGGCACAGCCCCACACAGCTACTAAACTAGTAGTGATCTCAATCACAAAGGGGAAACAGGAACTGTCCCACACAGCTACTAAACTAGTAGTGATCTCACAGGCATAGCCCCACACAGCTACTAAACTAGTAGTGATCTCAATCACAAAGGGGGAACAGGCACATCCTCACACAGCTACTAAACTAGTAGTGATCTCAATCACAAAGGAGAAATGGGCACTGCCCCCACACAGCTACTAAACTAGTAGTTCTCTAACAGGCACAGCCCCACACAGCTACTAAACTAGTAGTGATCTCAATCACAAAGGGGAAACAGGCCCAGCCCCACACAGCTACTAAACTAGTAGTGATCTCACGGGCACAGCCCCACACACCTACTAAACTAGTAGGGATCTCACAGGCACAGCCTCACACAGCTACTAAACTAGTAGTGATCTCACAGGCACAGCCCCACACAGCTACTAAACTAGTAGGGATCTCACAGGCACAGCCCCACACAGCTACTAAACTAGTAGTGATCTCAAGCACAAAGGGGAAACAGGCACAGCCCCACACAGCTACTAAACTAGTAGGGATCCCACAGGCACAGACCTACACAGCTACTAAACTAGTAGTGATCTCACAGGCACAGCCCCACACAGCTACTAAACTAGTAGGGATCTCACAGGCACAGCCCCACACAGCTACTAAACTAGTAGTGATCTCAATCACAAAGGGGAAACATGCACTGCCCCACACAGCTACTAAACTAGTAGTGACCTCAATCACAAAGGGGAAACAGGCACAGCCCCACACAGCTACTAAACTAGTAGTGATCTCACAGGCACAGCCCCACACAGCTACTAAACTAGTAGTGATCTCAATCACAAAGGGGAAATGGCCACTGCCCCACACAGCTACTAAACGAGTAGTGATCTAACAGGCACAGCCCCACACAGCTACTAAACTAGTAGTGACCTTAATCACAAAGGGGAAACAGGCACAGCCCCACACAGCTACTAAACTAGTAGTGATCTCAATCACAAAGGGGAAACAGCACAGCCCCACACAGCTAATAAACTAGTAGTGACCTTAATCACAAAGGGGAAACAGGCACAGCCCCACACAGCTACTATACCAGTAGTGATCTCAATCACAAAGGGGAAACAGCACAGCCCCACACATCTACTAAACTAGTAGGGATCTCACAGCACAGCCCCACACAGCTACTAATCTAGTAGTGATCTCAATCACAAAGGGGAAGTGGGCACTGCCCCACACAGCTACTAAACTAGTAGTGATCTCACAGGCACAGCCCCACACAGCTACTAAACTAGTAGTGATCTCACAGGCACAGCCCCACACAGCTACTAAACTAGTAGTGATCCCAATCACAAAGGGGAAACAGGCACAGCCCCACACAGCTACTAAACTAGTAGTGATCTCACAGGCACAGCCCCACACAGCTGCTAAACTAGTAGGGATCTCACAGGCACAGCCCCACACAGCTACTAAACTAATAGTGATCTCAATCACAAAGGGGAAACATGTACTGCCCCACACAGCTACTAAACTAGTAGTGACCTCAATCACAAAGGGGAAACAGGCACAGCCCCACACAGCTACTAAACTAGTAGTGATCTCAATCACAAAGGTGAACAGGCACAGCCCCACAAAGCTACTAAACTAGTAGGGATCTCACAGTCACAGCCCCACACAGCTACTAATCTAGTAGTGATCTGAATCACAAAGGGGAAATGGGCACTGCCCCACACAGCTACTAAACTAGTAGTAATCTCACAGGCACAGCCCCACACAGCTACTAAACTAGTAGTGATCTCAATCACAAAGGGGAAACAGCACAGCCCCATACAGCTACTAAACGAGTAGTGACCTTAATCACAAAGGGGAAACAGGCACAGCCCCACACAGCTACTAAACTAGTAGTGATCTTAATCACAAAGGTGAACAGGCACTGCCCCAAACAGCGACTAAACTAGTAGTGACCTCACAGGCACAGGCCCACACAGCTACTAAACTAGTAGTGATCTCAATCACAAAGGGGAACAGGCACTGCCCCACACAGCTACTAAACTATAGTGATCTCAATCACAAAGGGGAAACAGGCACCGCCACACGCAGCTACTAAACTAGTAGTGATCTCAATCACAAAGGGGAAAAGGGTACTGCCCCACATAGTTACAAACTAGTAGTGACCACAATCACAAGGGGGTAACAGGCTCTGCCCCACATAGCTACTAAACTAGCAGTGACCTTAATCACAAAGGGGAAACAGGCACAGCCCCACACAGCTACTAAACTAGTAGTGATCTCAATCACAAAGGGGAAACAGGCCGAGCCCCACAGCTACTAAACTAGTAGTGATCTCAATCACAAAGGGGAAACAGGCACAGCCCCACAGCTACTAAACTAGTAGTGACCTCAATCACAAATGGGAAACAGGCACAGCCCCACAGCTACTAAACTAGTAGTGACCTCAATCACAAAAGGGAAACAGGCACAGCCCCGCACAGCTACTAAACTAGTAGTGATCTCAATCACAAAGGGGAAACAGGCAGAGCCCCACACAGCTACTAAACTAGTAGTGACCTCAGTCACAAAGGAGAAACAGGCACTGCCCCACACAGCTACTAAACTAGTAGTGACCTCAATCACAAAGGTGAACAGGCACAACCCCACAAAGCTACTAAACTAGTAGTGATCTCACAGGCACAGCCCCACACAGCTACTAAACTAGTAGTGATCTCAATCACAAAGGGGAAACCGCACAGCCCCACACAGCTACCAAACTAGTAGTGACCTCAATCACAAAGGGGAAACAGGCACAGCCCCACACAGCTACTAAACCAGTAGTGATCTCAATCACAAAGGGGAAACAGGCACAGCCCAACAGCTATACTTCGTTTGCCCTGTTGTGTGGGTTGGTGACAGACTGTATCTTCAGACGGGGTGTGCTAACAGCCGCAACCCCAAAAACAAGCATAATGGTTCCCAAATAAAAGTTCCCTTGACCTTTTTCGACAAGGAACCGTTGCCTTCCTGAGCCCTCGAGATTGGAATCTGGAAAACAGGCTGACGACTCCTGCATTGTGTGTCAGAGGTACCCAGGCCATCCCACGTCAATAATCAAAGCGGGGAGAATCACCACCGTCGTGGTACTGTCCTTGGCTCCACAAACAAAGCAGCATCAATGAAATCAACACAGCCGGTGAGTTGGGGAGACCGATACCAGACCGGTCTGTGTTGAAGCCAAGGTTGCAAGTGGCAACATTGTATGGCGAGAAAGATCATTGTTTGATTTACATATGATAAAAGATGCAAGTAAAGTTGAACTGCTGATGAGTGAGTGAACTTTGAAACTAAGATACAATACCTTTGACAAAGTGGTCCATCACCGAGTGTGTGCTCAATCGAAGGCCTCTGTAAGGTATCCAGCTGGAAAGTGAAAGAATTGTAGAGAATTGTGAATCGAAGTGGTCCTGCGATGGGTCTAGCTAAATCGTGCGCACAGTCGAAAGTCTTCAATGTTGATACAGTAAAGAAAGTTTGGGGCAAAGTAGATAAAGTTGGTCCGAGCCTGAACCCAACAGAGGGGGATCTGGGGTGAGCAGAAAATCACCCGAGAATTTGTACATGTGAAATCCTAAGAAGAAAGGAACTTTGATGCTTTTTGTGCTGCATCAGGCCCTCTGAAAAAGAGACTTTTAATGGCAAAGAGACTTTAAAACATTAACATCATGGCCTTCTGTGCCAAACTGCACCCTCGTGCTAGACGAGCCAGAGGCTGTGCTAAACTCGAGTGTGCCACCTTGTCCCGTGCTAAAAACGTGTGCAAGGGAGGCCAACGGCTTGAATATCCTGACATATCATTTCTTGAACACACTATTTGTATTTAGAAGTAAGCATTGGCAACAGGTTTATGTGTATAGGCTCCTTTATTTTGACGAGACACCACTAGGACTGCGTTATTATTATTTGATGGTCGTAGCTTGCTCCAATCTTTAGATTTAGGATTAGATAGGTGTTTTTTCAAACTCAGTTGAAGTAGAAGTTCAATAAACACCGTTGAACTGTAATCACTTGTGTCTGTCTTGATTCCATGCCTTCTTTACATCATCCACAGCAATGAGTAGGTATATGCCCTCCTGCACCGTTCTTATGCTTATTGCCTCCCAGCGTGTTGCGCCCCTCAGGATTGGATTGGTTCAGGTCTCATGGGTGTGCTAGTCACTTGGCACGAGTGGCATGAAGATATCATGTTCTCGACCTTTGTGTCTATTTGAGGAAACCACACCCTGTGTTGTATGCAGTCTTTGGTCCTGAAAATCCCTTGGTGCCCTTTGTGTGCTAGGGTGATGATTATGTCCTGTAGGCTGGTGGGGATAAGGTTTGGTGTGCCTCTCAGTATCAGTCCGTCATTGGTGATTGATAGCTTCTGGCGGACTGTGAATACCCTTGTCAGCAAATCTCTGGCTGCCGCTGTGCGTTTGTGATTGTTGTAGAGAAACGAGTTCCACTTGCCTGCTAATATTGCGTTCTTCACCAGGTCGCAGCACTGGTCGGCGTTGGCCGCTTCTACAATGTCCGTGATGTTGCCAGCTCTGGGTTTCATAGTGTCCACGATTTGCCAGATGTGCTCTTCCGTCTCTGTGGACTTCTGCTGCTGTTGCTGTTTTCGGGTGTCTACACAAAACGCCTGCTGAGTATCTGCTCCCACTTGGTAGAGAAGATTGAATTCATATTGCTGGAGGTGCAGGAGCCATTTTTCAATCCTCGCTGTAGGGGGTGGGGCTGAACCTGTAAAAATCGGTAACAGAGGCTTGTGATCTGTGTAGGCCTTGAACTTCTGACCTACTCCCTTGCCCTCTGTACTGTTTCTGTTTCTTGTTCCCTTGTAACCCCCTTCAGCTCCCACTGCTTTTACCCATTCCTATTATGTGCTTCCTTGGTGCGCTTGCGCCCTCCTGTGAACTCCCTCCCCTGTGCCTCAACTGCTCAGCCTGGTTAAGTGGACCACACTCTGTGCCCCCTCACAATGGCGCTTTCTATCTCTCCTATATTCTCTAACTGCTTCGCTATCTCCTATCCTTGACCGCTCACTAAGTCTGGCAGGAAGAAACTTGAGAAGGACAACCTTGGCCCCAACCCAGACCTTCCTATTGCTGACACCTACGTCAGTGCATCCGCCAGAGAGACTCTCACTGACATCCTCTTTGTCATTCGTTCTCCCAATTTATGGACTCTACATATGGTCTTTCTGCTCTCTCCCTACTCTTCCTCACACATCAATGGTGGCACCCATTGGGAGGTCCTTCTTGCCTTCTCATTGACCCCAAGGGTCATCGTAAATGTCCATCGAAATGGTACCGTCTTGGTTGAAGTGCCTCAACCCAACCTCCCTCTTTTAGATAGGCTCCTCCCTCGCCTTATCAACTTTCCACCTTCATCTTCACTGGCTCCCTTGCCAACTGCGTGTATGGCCTCCCTGACTCCCTTGCCTGCTAGGCACACTTTGGCTACCTTGCATCTGCCTGGTCACACTGCCTCTCTTATTATGACTCCTTTGACATCTTCTACTATCCTGTCTCCCTTGCCCACACACTCATCAGTGACCTTGTCAGCCTCTCCCGCGCTGGTGCCTTTGCCACCCACTACCGGTGCATCTGGGGCTCCCATACCCCCTGTGGTCCCTCCTTCACTGGCTCCCTAGCCATCTACCACTGTCCCAACTCCCTTGCCTGCACTCCCTTCGGCCCTTCTGCCTTCTCTTGCCTCTGTCTCTCAGGCACCCACGCCGCTTATGGGGGGGGGGGGGCTTTGTCCCCTGCACCCCCTCCCCCCATAAGTCTTTCAAAAATGGCAATCGGCTCCACATTGCCACGCTTAACTCTCGCTCTGCAGTCAAGTACTCCTCCGACATCTGCCACCTCCTTGAACACCTGGACCTTGATGTTCTTGCTCTCACTGAGACCTACTTTAAGGGCAGCTCTGTCATGAGTTTTGACACACTTCTCCCTGAAGGCTACTACAAGATCCTCTCTGAGCCCCGGTTCAACAGGCCTGGTGGGGGAGTTGCCCTGATCTTTTCAGAGTGGATCCCTGTTTCCACCATCCCAACTCAGGCCTATTCCTCTTTTGAATACCTGGTCTACAGGCTCTCTCTCTCTCTCATGTCACCTCTCTTACTCTGGCCACCTTCTATCTGCGGCCGCCGGGACACTCCACCAGCTTCATCTCAGAATGGGCTGACCTGGCATCCTCTCTCCTGTCCCCTGCCTCTCAACTCCTCCTGCTGGGGGATCTCAACATCCATCTTGACTCTCCTGAATCTTCAGGAACTTTCTGCAACCAATGCGACTCGCGCTCTCTCCATTCTACCCTCTGGTTTGATGCACACGGCTGGCCACACCTTGGATGCTCTCCTCTCCACAGACATTCCTCTCTCTATCCCTCTCACTACCTCACTCTCATGGACTGATCACTCTCTTCTCTCCTCTCACTTGAAGCTCTCTTCTCCTTTAGCACTGGCACCCCCTGCACTGCCTCCCACCTACAATGTCTTCCGACCCATGAAAAAAGTGTCAGTGGCTGCCTTTGTCTCCACCTACTCTCCTCCTCCTACTCTTGCGGCTGACTCCCACCCTGACACATCCCTCTCTAACTTTCACCTTTCCATCTCCAATGCTCTCGACATCCCTGCCCCTGTCTTGAGGGTGTGACTGGAGCCTGCCAAAAGGTGCTACTCTTGGTACGACTTGACTTAGCTGACCTTAAACGCAAGTGCAGGCAGTGGAACGGAAATGGGGATCCTCAGGTTCACCCTCTGACAAGCTGGCTTGCCGCCTTCTGCAAAGGCAATATAGACTCTGCATCCGGTCCAAGAAAAGAGTCCATATTCAAGGCTGCATCTCTGTGGCATCCAACAATACAGACAAACTTTTCAAAGTCTGCAAAGAACTGGCCAACCCTATTTCAGCTTCATCCTCTATTGCACCCACCCTGGCTGTACACTTCATCACCAAAACACAGGACATCCTGTCTTCTCTCTCTTCTCTCTTCTCTTCTCTCGACCGCCCGCACCACGCCCCCTCTTCTCTCCTCCCTCTCCCCTGTCACACCTGAGGAGGTTTCTAGAGAAGTCCGGTCCATGAAAGCCTCGTCTAAACAGGTGGACCATTGCCCTTCTAAAACCATCAAGGACAACATTTTCTATCTAGCTCCAGCCTTGGCAAACCCCTGCAACCTCTCCTTCACCAATGGAGATTCCCCACTTCCTTCAAGTATTCTCTTGTGCACCCTCTGCTCAAAAAACCATCTGCCGACCCTTTTATTCTGGCAAACTATTGCCCAATCTCTATCATTCCTTTCCTGGGCAAACTCCTGGAGAAGTTGTCTATCTCTCAGCTGACCCTCCACACTGAATCTGTTGGTTGTCTCCATGGCCATCAGTCTGGCTTTAGAGCATCCAGAGGCACGGAAACGGCTCTTCTGAACAACTGTGAAGACCTGCTCTCAAACCTTGACCTCGTCTCTGCTTTTGGTACGGTAAGCCACAACATCCTGATCTCGCGTCTCTGTGATGCCCTGGGCATCACAGATCAGGTCCTGGCGTGGCTAGCGTCCTTTCTCTCTGATCGTCCTTCCCAGGTAGAACTCAGGTCCTTTCTCTCCTCTATCTCTCTCTCTACTTGTGGTGTTCCCAGGGATCTAATCTACCCCCTGGTTTTTCAATGTCTACATGGCCCCTTTGGCCCACAAGATCTCTGCCTTCACCTCCAACTTTCAGTGTATGCGAATGACACACAGCTCTCTTTCAGGCTACCCTCGGCCTCTTCCTCCTCGCTCATTCCTGACTGTCTGTCCGCAATTCAGTCCTGATGTGCTGCTAATGATCTCTGCCTTAATGCCAGTAAGACGGAGATCATCCTCATTGGCACCCGTACTCCCGCCTTCCCACTTTCACTCTGGATGGCCTCCCTTGGCCCTGCTTCCTCACCGACCAGTGAGGGAAAAAATCTGGGGGTCACCTTCAACTCTACTGTGCCCTTCTCTTCTCACATCTTGGACATCTCCAAAAAGTCCCACTATCAGCTGCACCTCCTCAGAGGTATTCTGCCTTTTCTCACCTCTCCCCCAGAGGCTCATCATCTCCAGAGACCTGGTTCTATCCAGACTGAACTATTGCAACAGTCTCTTTCTCAATCTTCCTACTTCTACTCTCCGACTGCTTCAACTTATCCAGAACAGAACCGTAAGACTTATCCTTGACCTCAAGCCCAGGGACTGCATCGCCCTGGCGCTGAAATCCCTCCACTGGCTCCTCATGACTGCAAGGATGAAGTTTATGTCCCTCTGCATAGTCCACAACGCTAGTGAGAAGGGAGAATGAGTGACGCGTGGGAGAATTTGTTACTGTAGAAGGGGGTTTGTTGGAAAGAGAATGAGCCTATCCCAACCCCCTGGGCGCTTTAGGGTGAAGTGTGCCCCCTCAAGAGACCTCTAATTGCCCAGCAGGGAGGGAGACGTCCCAAAGGTCCCCACACAATCATAATATTAAATGTGATTTAGACATAGGGCGCAAATAAGGAGATGCCATTTTGTAGTCATTATAGAAGAATAGGGCCTGCATGGCCAAGTGATATTCAGTGTGCTCAGCACAGGCTGCAAGCTTGAAGAGGGAATCTGAATAGGCCCAGGGGATGAAGAAAAAGGCCCATGCTGTTGCTATCCTTCACAGAAATGCCCCTTTATTCTAAACAGTTTTGCCAATATGTTGCTCTAAGAAAGAATGTGGCCTGCAAGGCCATGAGACAGCGCTAGGCACCTCGGTGTACATGTTATCACAGACAAGCTCTAGGAAGATGACTCCCCCTGCCCGTACTATCTACAACGCTCTGTTCCTAAATACTCGTCACCTGGTGCACCTCCAGAGCCTCACGTGTGCCAGGCTCCCCCACCAGTCCTGCACATGCCTCTGGGCCTCTGCACTCTGTTTGGCACTACTGTACTCGGAATACGTTGTATGAGAGAGGCAACCACTCTGCACTCAACCCAGGCCCCTGCTGGACTGGGCGCACATGTCCCCCTCCCCCTCCCTTGCACTTCCTGTCTGCACATTTGCATGACCTTGAATGTGCTAGGCCTAGCAAGTTTGTCCTGTCCTCCCTCTGTCTCCCCTCCCTACCTTGGATGTGCCTGAAATACTCGTGCATAGGCGCATTAGTGATGAGCAGCCACCAATCAATCTGAAATGTCGCCAGGCCTAGTATGGTAGTTTATTGCTCTGTATGCCCTTTTCCCCTCTCCCCCCTTCTCTCCCTACTCTTTGTCATGCACTTGCACTATCTTACAAGTCATTAGGCATAGTATGGTAGTTTATTGATTGTATGCTTTCCCCCCCTCGCCCTCATTCCTTCCTGTAATTCTCTTGCATTAGTAGAAATGCCGTCAGGCCTAGTATGCTAGTTATTTTTGTTAGATCATTCCAAATCTTCAAGGCCTAAGAATGACGACTGTATTCCCCTGTTCCCTTCCCACCTTGAAGCGCTTTGAAGCACTTCACTTGTGTATAAGCGCTTTACAAATAAACATTTACATTTACATATACATAGAGGAAGATGTGGAAATGCCTGCAGCCCCATTAAACGGCGATGGCCTCTTTCTCTATGTGCAAATATAGTTGCTACGTAGGTGTTAGGGCCTGTGATGCGTATGCGACCGGCTTGGTCTCCCCAGTTCGGGATGTCTGTACTAGGATTGCTTCCAGGCCGACGATACTTGCATCTACATACAGTTCTGTCTCCAGTGTGGCGTCGTAATTGTCATGGCCGTTGACCGTTGGTGGTTGTGGAGACCGTGCCGCCACGTATTTCGTTACGTGCAGGCAGTGGTCTAGTGTTGCTTCCAAGATGGCCGCCGCCGGATCGTATTTACATTACATACGGCGGTAGGGCGGCTAGGCGTGTTGCAATGAATTTGTTTCCTCTCCGTTGCTTGCGCTCCTTAGTGTTCTCTGGCGTCTGTTCGCCTGTAGTTGTATTGCCTTTCTTCTGTTCCCCCCCCCGTGTTTTGGATTTTTCCTTCCATTGTTTACCTGCTTGCCCTTTCGTTATTTTTGGGTATTTTTGTTCTGCTCCCATTCCGCTTTCTTTGCTCCTCCTCCTTTCTTTTTGCCTGTTTCGGCTCCCGAAAGTTTATTTTTCACCGCTTGTCCTTGCCTGGGTTCTTTACCCTTTGTCTGCTCTCAGCTGCACACGGAGTATCTGGAGTCCTTCGACGCTATTCCTTCTGGTCCTGAACAGCCAGCATCTTCCTCATCGGTCATCGATTTCTGCTGCAGTGCCTTCTGCGACCATCTCCATTCCAACCAGGGTTTTTTTCTGCCAAAGGCTTTTTCCCCTGCTGGCTGTCACGGAGGAGGGTCACGGTGAGTCCCAGACTCTGGGTCACAGTGGCTTCTTTCCGAGGCAGACCGTATCTGCATGAAAAGGAAAATCCCCTCTCCCAAAAACTTCGAAGAAGGAAGTCAGACCTACCCACGTCACCAGGTGAGGAGAAGGTGGAGGAAAGGTCGGGGCAATTGCTGCATTCTAGCATTGAAGACGTTAGCACTGAAAGCCAGCTACCCAGCATTGATAGTTTGCAATGCCACGAAGAAGTCATGGCCACCCGACAACAGCTCCAAGAGCTGGTAGCTGCCGTCCAAAACCTCAATGCTGAGGTTCAAGTTTTAAAGACCGACAATGCGGCTCTCCAGCAAAGAGTAGCCGACAGGGAACAACAGGCACAGGATTTACCCCCTTTACCTCTGGTATCAGGAAAATTCGATATATTTTTATTTTATATAAACCAAACAACAATACAACAGAACATAAATAAACACATTTAACAACAAAAGCACTGCAATCCCCATCCCTCCCCCCTATGAGCCTGTATGGTGTCCGCCATCGGTATCCGCTGCGAGCGGAGGGGCGTCATCGCTCTCAGATTCAATTGGAGCCGACCCTGTTCCAAACAGCTCGGCTATCATCAATTTCCATGCCGCGAGGGAGCACATTTCCTCCTCCTCCCCTGCAATACTGGTATCCCGCCACACCGCCGTCTCAGCCTCCGCCCATTTTTGGAGATCCCTCCACCAGACCTCCACTTGTGGCTTATGACACTCCTTCCATCCCATGGCAATCCTACGTTTAGAAAGCACATAAGCCAAATCTTTCAATTTCTCAACATGTCTGAGTTTACGCGCTCTGGGATATGCAACACTGGCAACCTCTCCACCGGAGTCCCCACATAGCCACCCAGCGGAAATAGAGTGGATTTCTGGGGCTTTACTGCTATACCGGACAACCAGGCATACCTCCCCATCACCTCTAAGACATACTGCAAATTTTCTTCTGGATATCTCAGGTATAGCAGCATATCATCTGCATACAGGGATATAAGGTGACACTCTCCTCCTACATCGATGCCGACCGGGTCATATTGCTGCCGGAGGTAAATTGCTAAGGGTTCAAGGGCCAGGATGTACAAAATTGGGGACCAGGGACACCCCTGCCTAGTGCCTCTGCCCAACTGCCATCTCTCTGTCACCACTGCACCCGTGCGGACCCTGGCCAGTGGTGCACTGTATAGCATCTCGGCCCACCTAATGTAACCTGGTCCCATCCCATACCATCCCAGAGCCGCCAGCAGCCACGGCCACCGAACAGAGTCGAACACTTTAACCGCGTCCAATGCCACTATCGCCATTTCGCCGTCGTCACTACATCCCCATTCGACCACCCTGTGGAGGCGTCTGTGGTTGTGAGTAATGTTCCTGTTTGGGACATAGCCCGTATGGTCAGGGTGGATCAACTTGCCGATCACTCTCCGCATTCTAGTAGCCAGGACAGCTGTCAGGATCTTGCTGTCCTGGTTCAGCATCGACAAGGGCCTGTAGGAGCCACAACCTTGTCCCGGTTTATTTGGCTTGGGGAGCGGTATTAAAATCGCCTCCCTGAGTGACTCCGGCAGCCGTCCCACCTAGTACGCTTCGTTGAGCATTTCCAGCATGGGCGGGAGCACTTCCTCTGCATATACTTTATAAAATTCACTGGGGAACCCATCCGCCCCTGGGGCCTTGCTGGTGGGTAACTGCCTCACAATCTCCTTCAACTCTTCCAGGGTGATCGGAGCATCCAGCTCCTCTCGCTCCTCGTCACTGACCCTGGGCAGGCCTACGTCTTCCAGCACTTCCTCTATCTCCTCCTGGCTGCCCCCTTCACAATCTTCGTATAAGACCTTATAGTATTCCACGAATGCCCTGTTTACGCCTTCTTGGGTGTCCACCTCCTCACCCTTTTCATTGATTACCAATCTGATCGGGGATCGTGGGGTCTCGCTCTTGTACAGCCAAGCTAGAAGTCGGCCCATTTTGTCTCCCTCCGCATGCAGTCTCTCAATATACTTTCTATAGTTCAGATTACAGAGCCTGTCCCAATGTTCCGCACACTTCTGTTGCAATTTGGAGACCGCCTCCGCATCTATCCCACCACCTTCCAGCTCCTCCTCCAGCTCAGTCTCAGCTCTATGCAGATCCGCTAGGACTCCCCCCATCAATCCCTTGGACTTCGCAATGGCGATCCCCCGCATTACGACCTTAAAGGCCTCCCATAAGGTGCCAGCCGACTTAACGCTAACTGTGTTCACCTCAAAATAAGCGGTTATCTCCTCCCTCATATCCTCTCTGAAGGCAGGGTCCTTGAGCACCTCCGCCCTGAGGCGCCATGTTGGTATACGCGCTCGTGGGGGATAAAGCTGCCATCGCATGACCAGGGGCGAGTGGTCAGAGAGGACTCTCGCCCTGTAGTCTATATTGTCGCACTCCGCGACTATGTCCGGCGTGGCGAAGAAGTAATCAAGCCTCGTGTGCAGTTGATGCGGGGCCGAATAATGCGAGTATTGCCTCCTGCCCGGGTGTTTCGCTCTCCACACATCTACCAGGCCAAAATCCGCCAGCAGCGTCTGCAATACTTTGGCCGCCGGGCTGGACTTAGCCATCTTGTCATCCGACCTATCCTCCCTGGGATTCAATACACAATTGAAATCGCCGCCCCAAATCACCGTACACCCCCATCCCGACACTGAGCTTGGTGCACAGCGTCCTAAAGTATGTCGCCGTGTCCTGGTTAGGCGCATATGTGTTTACAATGCACACTACTTTGTTCTCTACCAGCCCCCTCATCATAACCAACCTCCCATCCGCCTCCACAACCTCCTCAATTAGCTTAAATGGGACATGTGGCGCCACCCACACCAGCACTCCTCTGGCATAGGCGGAGTACGTTGATCCCACCACTGTCCCCTTCCACTTCGTCCCTGCCAGCTCCAGTTTCTCTCGCTTTAGATGCGTCTCCTGTAACAGGGCTACGTCTATCTTTTGCCTCTTAAGATACAACATGACTTTATTTCGCTTCAGATAACTGTTAAACCCTCCAACGTTCCACGTTAATATCCTAAGGTCCCCCATGGTCTATCAGTAATTTCCTCCCCCCATCCGAGGCAATCCCTCCCCACTACGCAGACACCCAATCCCGATTTCACTCCCAGGCTCATACAAAAACTAAAACACCCCAAACCCCTAACCCAAACAACTGCCCAGCTCCATCCCTGGATCTCAGGCATCCCTGTGTTCGGTCCTCTCTGGGAAACCCAAGTAGAGAACCCGACAGGGTGTCACCCCACTAACAGTGACTAAACTAAACACAAAAAAGGGGTGTAAAGAGCGGCCTCTGGAGGCTCCTCTCCCTCGCAGCCATGTCCGTGCTCACGGACCACGTTTCATAACCACTGACGCGCACATGTTCTCCAGCGAGTTCAATGACTATATTCAAGTCCCAATGTTCGTAACCCGACCGGGCCCACAGCGTTACTTATCTCGTCTTTTTTTCGCCAGCCGTCTGAACATCTGGCTCCTGAGGGCAGTTTTGCGCATCCAGCCACTCCATGGCATCCTCCGGAGTGTCAAAGAACAGCAGCTTGCTCTTAAAGAAAACCTTCAGTTTGGCCGGATAGAGCAACATGTATTTATACCCCGCTTCCCGCAATCGCCTCTTTACCGATCCAAAGTTCATACGACTGCGCTGTACCTGCAGGGTATAATCGGGATAGGCAGTTATGTTCGCCGCTCCTCGTTGTATTGTGCCTTCCTTGCGGAAGTGTTCGAGGATCCTTTCCCGGTCCCGGTAATTAAGGATCTTGGCGATCACCGGCCTGGGCGGGTTTCCCGGCGGTGGCTTCCTAGTTAAGGCCCTTTGTGCTCTCTCCACCGCAAAACCCTGCGACAGGGTGCCTCCTGTGATCTCCTGCAGTAGCATGTTCTCGATAAATTCCGTGGGATTATGGCCCTCAGCTCCCTCCGGCAGGCCCACGATACGGATGTTGTTCCTCCGGGCGCGTCCGTCCGCCACCTCCGCCCTACTCTCTAAGTTGCCCACACGTTGCACCAGGGCATGGAGTTCACGCTTTTGCACGGCGCAGTCTGCCGCGGTAGGGCCCATTTCTTTTTCCAAAGTCTCCGTGCGCTCTGCCAGAGCACGCACGTCCTGCCTTAGGAGGTTCACGTCCTCCTGCACTGCCCCAACCTGGAGTTCCATTGCGGTCTTCAGTTCAGCCACAGCGAGCTGGAGCTTAGTCTCCCAGGTCGCTTTCAGGTCCGCGATCGCAGCGAGGACCACCTGGTTCGCACCCCCGGCGGCCATTTCCTTGGCCTGATTTTTATCTTTGCTTCTGGCTCCGTCTGGACCGGGCGGCATCTTAGCGTATTCGTCGAGCGTGGGCTGTTTGTTCTTCGCTCTCTGGAGCTTATTAGACATGTCTCCCGTCCTTCTGTCCCCGCTCGGATCTGGGGCAGGGTGTCACAGTGCGCTCTTCGGGTGTCCCCTCGCTATCGCCACATCTCCGACACGAAGTTCCTTTGTCCTCCGGCTCCCCCGGCCATCTTGTCTACTGCCTTTGTCTTTCGCTGCCCCAAGATAGGCCAGGTCGCGTCTCACCCTTTGAAGCGCACTTTAGGCCATGAAGAGTCAGGGGCACAGTTTCAGGTCACACCGCACGCTCCCCTGCTAGCCGCACGTCCGGTTACAAAGTACCTTTGGCCAGGCCCTGCTCCCTTTCCAGGTCCACGCCGTCGGCCTCGCGGGCCCGGGTGTCCTTAATGACCACGATGCACCCGAGTCATGCTCCTTCACTACCACCACGCTCCAGTGCGATCGTCAGGCGCCCAGATCAGTCACTCCTTTGTTCCTTCGTTGAGCGGCGGCGGCCATTTTCTCGTTCATCGCACTCTCGCCTCCAAGTCTTCTCTTAGCTTCTTGTTGCGCTTTCACAGTGCGGGCCCGTATCAAAATGTGTCCACACGTGCACCCGAGATTCATGTACGCAGCCATCTCAGTCTCAGCCAAATTACATCGGTCCTTGCACGGTTTTCAGTCGGATAATGTACGGATCTGCGGGAGCCCCCGTACAGACACGTACTTTCACATGGCTTCCTAGCCACGCCCCCCCTGTAACATTAACTTTAAGTTTACACAGAATGCATATTCAACTGATCATACAAAGGTGGGATTTATGATCACCCACATGACGGGGAATGCCCTGTCTTGGGCAACCCCACTGGTGTCCCGAGATGATCCAGTCCTACAAGATTATGCCGCTTTCAAGGATCTGGTACAGCAGACTTTCCTCCGAACTGAGAGCGCGCATGTGGCCAGCGAAGACCTTCTGGATATACGTCAAGGTAGCTCGGATTTACTCACATATATATCCACCTTTAAGAAGTTGGCGGCAGAGGCCAGCTGGCCCGAAACGGTACAATACACCGTATTTCGTAGGAGTCTTCGGGAGGAGCTAAAGGATGAACTCGCCAGAACGGCTCGGCCCGATACTTTCTCGGATCTCCTTACTGCTGTCCAAAGGATAGATTTCTGACTCCTAGAACGGAAGAATGAGAAGAAGAAGATCCGAAGCATGACACCCTATCCTGAACCACGCTCCTCAACCTCCTCATCTGCTACGTCGAGCCACCGGTGAAGAACTCATGCAAATCGGAACCACTAGAGCACCTTTAACCGCCGAAGAGAAAAAGAGGAAACGAGAAGGGAACCTATGTTTGTACTGAGGTTCTGCAACCCACCAGCTGCGGGATTGTCCTGATGTGCCCCCAAGGAGGTCGGGAAACGAACGCCATCGGTAGTTGGTAGGACGGACTATCGAGGGGCTTATGCTTGTTCCTATGCCAATCTCTCAGTTACCTCTTCCCAAGTGACGGATGATGTACGTCTTATGGTTATAGCCATTAAGATAAGCTTCCAAAGAAAGGAAGTGGACACCCAAGCATTACTAGATTGTGGGGCAGCCAGACATTTTTTGGATACCTTATGGGCGGATAAGGTGGGTCTTCTCAGGATTGCCAAGAAAGAAGACCAAAATGTGGAAGGCGTAGATGGAACCCCTTTATGTTCTGGTCTCATTACGCACACTACGGAAGAAGTCGTAGTATCCATACAGCAGCATTCAGAGTCAATCACCTTTGACATAATCCGTGCAGCTCATTTTCTGGTTATACTGGGAATAGGATGGCTCCGTAGACATAACCCTACGGTGGATTGGACCAACAATCTGCTGAGTTTTCACTCAAGATATTGTCAAAAAGAATGTCTACCTGAGCCTTCATTTGAAGAAGTAAGGACTGTGGCGGTTACCGAAGGGAGTACTATCCATTGCATTCCAGGGAGCTATTCAGAATTTGTTGAGGTCTTCCAGGAGCAGGTTCCCATTCAGCTTCCTCCTCATCGGCCCGAGGACTGTGCCATTGACCTAGTCCCCCAGGCATTGGTTCCTTTTGGGAGAATGTATACTCTTTCTGTGTCCGAGAAGGCTGTACTCCAAAAATATCTAGACGATAACCTGGCCAACGGGCTTATACGCCCGTCAAAATCGCCAGCCAGAGCCTCTTTGTTTTTATACCCAAAAGACAGACGAAAGAACTGAGACCCTGCATCGACTATAGGGGGTTGAACAAAGTGACAATAAAGCACCGTTACCCGATGCCCATCATATCAGAGATCCTGGAAGCTGTACAGGGTTCGGTAGTCTTTACGAAACTGGACTTACGAAATGCCTATCATCTGCTCTGCATAAGAGCCGGGGATGAGTGGAAGACCGCCTTTCGCACACCTTACGGTCTGTTCGAGTACCAAGTTATGCCATTTGGCCTGGTAAATGCACCCTAGATTTTCCAGCGGTTAATAGACAGGGTATTTTCTGATTTGTTGGGTCGAACTACGTTGGTCTATCTGGATGACATTCTGGTCTTCTCACGCCATCAGGAGGAACACCACTTACATGTTAAGGAAGTCCTACGCCGACTACAGCATCATCATCTGTTGATTAAGCCCAAAAAAGTGCCTTCTCCCAATCTTCTGTGTTTTACCTGGGATTCATTCTGTCCAAGGAGGGTATCATTATGGACCCTAGAAATGTAGATGCCATAGTCTCCTGGCCGGCCCCTGCGTCAGTGAAAGACATCCAGCGTTTTTTGGGTCTAGCGAATTTTTATCGAAAGTTCATTCCTGAGTTCTCCAGGCTCTCTCTTCCCATAACCTCACTGCTAAAGAAGTCCTCCGGACCTTTCTTTTGGTCCAAAGAAGCCAATGACCGTTTCCTTGATCTGAAGCACAGATCCTGCTCGGCCCCGATATTACGTCAACTCGATCAGTTACAGCCCTTTATTGTGGAGACGGACGCCTCGGCAGCTGCTGTGGGTGCTGTTCTCCTTCAAGGCAACCCAGACCAGGAGTATCCGATTGCCTATTTTTCTAAAACACTGAGTCCCAGCCAACGCAATTACTCGGTCATTGAAAAGGAACTCCTTGCTATGAAGTTAGCATGCTTGGAGTGGAGGCATTTACTACAGGGAAGCAATCACCCCTTTTTGATACGAACGGATCACAAGAATCTGCAAATTCTCAAACAGCAGGAATGTTATAACACTCGACAAGCAAGGTGGGCCCATTTCTTTGCCCAATTTGACTTCTCCATAACATTTATTCCCGGTTCTCAAAATCAGATCGCTGATGCCTTATCTCGTCGAGAAGATGTTGACACCTCCTACAAGAAGGAGCTGATGTTCCCCCATACTCGGATCCGAGCTGTGACGATTTCCTTTTTGCAAGATGTTAGAGAAGCCTCTGCTGCTATTCCAGTCTGAGGCCTCGGAGACCAGCCCGTCGAGGAGAAGAACGGCTTGTATTTTATAGGCGGAAGACTATTCATCCCCACCAAACCACTTAGACAACGGGTCCTTCAGTGGTGCCATGACTCCAAAACTGCTGGTCATCGAGGAGTGCGGGGTACCCTTGAATTGCTTCAGAGGTCATTTATATGGCCCGAGATGAGAGCCTATACTCAGACTTATGTACAGGCCTGCTTGAAGTGTCTCCAGAGTAAATATTCTACCCAAAGGGCGTTGCGGTTATTATAACAGGATCAGGCCCCTTCTGGTCCTTGGAAACAAATATCTACTGACTTTATCGTGGATCTGCCAGTATCTCGAGGTTACACTTGCATAATGGTCACCGTGGATTCTTTCACCAAACTCGCTAATTTTTCCCCTTTAGCCAAGCAACCGTCAGCTTCGGAGATGGCTGAAGTATTCCTTAAAGACATCTTTCGGCTGCATGGTCTCCCTCAGAAGATTGTGTCAGATCGAGGGAGCCAATACACGTCCAAATTTTGGGCTGCCAAGTGTAGCTTGTTGGGTATCGAGAGAGCACTGTCCTCGGGATTCCATCCCCAGTCTAACGGCCAAACAGAAAGGTTATATGGGACATTGGAACAGTACCTAAGGTGCTTTATCAACCGGCAGCAGGACAACTGGGCAGACCTACTCCCCACTGCCGAGTTTGCCTATAATAACTCCGTACATACGGCTATCGGTATTAGCCCTTTTTTTTGCACCTACGGGTACCATCCACAAGCCTTCGTACCTACCTATTGGGATGACACCAAAATTCCATCTCTTGAATCCACTTTGGAGCAGCTCAAGGAAGCCCAAAAGACCGCCAGAGACATCCTCCTTGAAGCTAGCAGACATTATATAGAGCAAGCGGATAAACATCGAAGGCCAGTCCCTGCATGATGTAAGGGCTCCAAAGTCATGTTATCCACTAGGTTCTTGCCTCGTTGGGTTCGTCCTTCAAAACTGTCCCCTCAATTCATTGGTCCTTTCGAGATACAGTCAAGGATTAATCCAGTCGAATACAGACTGAAGTTGCCTAAGGCACTGAGAAGGATCCATCCTGTGTTTCACTCCTCTCTGCTGCACCCATATTTCCTGGACGTTAGGAAGCAGGAACGTCCAAAACTATGGACCTTACCTAATCCAGCCTCTGACGAATACGAAGTCTCCCAGATTCGCGACTCCCGGTATTACAGAGGTTGTCTTGAATATCTAGTCCACTGGAAGGGATACCCATCATCTGAAGATACCTGGGAACCTTTTTCTCATGTTCATGCTCCCCGATTACTGCGCAAGTTTCACAATTTGCATCCAGGCAAACCCGGGGGCCATACCTTTCGGAGGGGGCATACTGTCACGGCCGTTGACCATTGGCGGTTGTGGAGGAGGTGGAGGTTGGGCCGCCATTAGACCGTGCTGCCACGTATTTCGTTACGTGCAGGCAGCGGTCTAGTGTTGTTTCCAAGATGGCCGCCGCCGAATCGTATTTACATACGGCGGTAGGGCGGCTCGGCGCGTTGCAACAAATTTGTTTCCTCTCCGTTGCTTGCGCTCCTTAGTGTTCTCTGGTGTCTGTTCGCCTGTCGTTCTATTGCCTTTCTTCTGCTCCCCCCCCCCCCCCGTTTTTTGGATTTTTCCTTCCATTGTTTACCTGCTTGCCCTTTCGTTATTTTTGGGTATTTTTGTTCTGCTCCCAATCCGCTTTCTTTGCTCCTCCTCCTTTCTTTTTGCCTGTTTCGGCTCCCAAAGGGTTATTTTTCACCGCTTGTCCTTGTCTAGGTTCTTTACCCTTTGTCTGCTCTCAGCTGCACACGGAGTATCTTGGAGTCCTTCAACGCTATTCCTTCCGGCCCTGACCAGCCAGCATCTTCCTCATCGGTCATCGATCTCTGCTGCAGTGCCTTCTGCGACCATCTCCATTCCAACCAGGGTTTTTTTCTGCCAAAGGCTTTTTCTCCTGCTGGCTGTCATGGAGGGGGGTCACGGTGAGTCCCAGACTCCGGGTCACGGTGGCTTCTTTCCGAGGCAGACCGTATCTGCATGAAAAGAAAAAGCCCCTCTCCCAAAAACTTCAAAGAAGGAAGTCGGACCTACCCACGTCACCAGGTGAGGAGGAGGAGGTGGAGGAAAGGACGGGGGAATTGCTGCATTCTGGCATTGAAGACATTAGCACTGAAAGCCAGCTACCCAGCATTGATAGTAATAGGCCATGGTCGTGTCTGCTGACAGTGAGTCTTTTATTTGTTGAAAAGCTTCTTGGCAACGATGACTCCAGTCCAACTTGGTGTTGGTCTTGGTCAGCTCTCTCAGGGGTTCTGAGATTGTGGCTAAGTTGGGTATGAATCGGCCACAGTATGCGGCCATCCACTGCAAATTACGCACTTCTGGGCAGTGTCGCTCCTTTGATATCCGCAACCATGAGGGGTCCCCCGACACCACTCCACCATTGAAGGCGTAGCCAAAGAAAGTCTGTTTTTCTTTAAGGGATTCATATTTCTCCTCGTGGACAGTCAGTCCAGCCTTCTCTAGCCTGTCGAGGACAGCATCCAGTCGGCGTAGGTGTTCTTCTCTGCCACTTGGGTGCATCAGGATGTCATTGCTGTCATTTAGCACTCTTGGAGGCCCTGCAGGAACGATTGGATTGTTTGCTGGAACACCTCTGCCATGGATGATATTCCGAAAATCAAAATTTTGTATCTTCTCAGGCCCAGGTGCATGGAGAAGGTCGTAATGTACCATAAGTCTTTGTGTAGCTTTAACTGGTGGTATCCAGCATTTAGGTCTAGTTTGGAGAAAAATCGTGACCCGGTTATGTCTGTTACAATCTCATCCAGGTTTGGGGTGATGTGCCTTTCCCGAATGATGGCCATGTTTGGCAGGCACATGTCGATGCATATGCGTACCTTCCCTGGTTGGTTTAGCTTTTTCGTGATGACCATGGGGGAGACCCACGGTGTTGGTCCTGACACTGTCTCTGTTATGTCTGCCTTCTCGAGTTCACACAATTCCTTCTCGACCAGGTCTCGCATATGGAACAGTGTCCTCCTGTGCTGCACTACTTTGGGCTGTACTGTCATTTCGATGTGTAGTTTGATCAGCTTCCCTTTCAGGCATCCTATACCCTGGAGTAGGTCTGGGTGTCTGGCCCGTAGTTTGTGGATGTCGTCAGTGTCTGTGATGTCACAGATACATTTTTTTAGCCCAACTCTTCTGCGGATTCCCAACTGAGTAAGCACTCAATGCCAGCGTAGACGAAGTAGAATTTTTACTGGATTTCGTTGTCTCCTCGGCTGAGCTTCGTCCGGAAACATCCTGTTACTGGCAACTGTGTTTTGTAGCCGTAGGCGTACAGAAGTGTATTCGGGTTTTTCAGTTCTGGCTGGGGTTGCAACAGTGTGACCATCCGTGCCAGCATGACGTTTACCAAGGCCCCTGTGTCGATTGTCATTACCGTTTTTTGTCCTTGCAGGTGTATGAGACATCTGGGCCTTCTCTTTTTTTTAAGCGTCTTTAGCTCCCTCTCGAGGGCCAAAATGAGGTGGACTCTTCCCCTTCTTTTTGTGCTTCTCGTTCCGACCACTGCTGCCACTCTGTCTTGTTCGTCTCCTGATACATCAGTAGATGAGTTGTTTTCTGCCTCGACAAGATGCGTTTTTGCTGGTTTCTTCTTTCTGGGGTGTTGTCGGGGGACTTGGGCCCGGTTCTGTGTCGGCAGGCATGATGATCAGCATACCCTTGTGTAGTGGGCTTGACAGCTGTATGCGCCGCACATGGTCCCTTGAGCTGGGCAGTTCTGCTTTCCATACCGTTGTGTCAGTGCTGGTTGGATTAGACCCTCCTTCCTGATCCAGCCCTTCAGCCCCCTCCTCACCTGATATCTCGGGGTCTGTAGATGGTTGGAGTCTCTTCTTCCACAGGGCTTTTTTCTTTTGAGGAGGATAGGGTCTGCCTCGGTAGGAAGCCACCCTGACCTAAGTCAGAGAGGTCTAGGGGGGGGGCCCCTCCACCGGAACAAACTATCGGGGGAAAAAGCCTTCCAGCATAAAAACCCCTCTTTGGTTGTAGGACGTGAGAGCCTTTGGAGATGCAGCCTGGAGGAGAGTCTGGAGATGCTGCCTGGAGGAGAGCCTTGGAGATGCAGCCTGGAGGAGCCTGGTGACTGAGGTGAGCACAGGGGGAAGCCACGAGGACAAGAAGGGAGCCCAAGCTGAAGCACAGGGAGCTGGCAAGTGAAGGGGGGAGAGAGAGAGAAATGGAAGCAAGAAGGAAAAAGAAATAAGGCTGGGAAGGGCCAGAGGGGCGAACAAAGAGAGCACGAAGGAAAACAGCTGGAGAAAACTGAGGAGCGTTTCACCCGGCAGCCTAGCGCGAAGGGTTGTAACGCGCTGACTTCCGGGTGGAAGCGAAAGAAAAAGGCGATTGGCGGCAGAGGTCGCCAAGACTAAAACGCTGCGGAGCAGCGTGAGAAAACGTGGCGGAGCGATTCAATGGCCGCTTAAGTGCCATTGAACCCACTTACGCCACGGACTTCGGAGTGTGACACGTCCTCCGCACCAGCCGCATTCGTTAGGTCCTGGCGTTCTTGGCTGACATCATGAGGCAGTGTATTCCTCCCTGTTGTGCTCCCTGGGTAGCGGGCGATCAGTGATTTGCGTGACCGTGACCATAGGGGTGGCTAGCAGCTTCTGCAGGGTGGTGCTCTAGTGGGCCACCCTGGCGTATGTTAGTTCCCTCTGTCGGACATATTTGAGTATCATTGCTAGGGAGATGCCTTTCTCATTCAGGACGATTCACTGCAACTTCTCTGATTGCATGCCGTTGATTATCTGGCGTCGGATCTCTTTGTCAACGTGGTCGAAGTCGCATGACAGGCCTAGCTGTCGGAGTCTGTTGTAATACGCGTTGAGAGGTGCCGAAGTTGAATGACTCATAGCCCAGGTTAAACTGTGGCATGACGTGTGCTGTGAGGGCGTCCTCCGCTGACCTGTAGACATCGGTTCCATCTTGCCTGGCAAGGGAGTTAAAAATGTGTAATACGTCATCCCCCATGCTCACTAGCAGATGGGACCTCATCTTTCTGGGCATGGTAATGTCTTTACAGTTTATCGCCATTTTGAGATTTTGAAGCCATATAGTCCACCGTGGCTCCACTGACGATGGATCAGTGTATGGGTCGAAAGGGCCTAGTACATACATGCCAACCCTCCCGATTTAAGCGGAAGACTCCTGAATTTTCGTGAAAAAATATTGCTATTTCTCATGTTCTCCCACCTAAATTACTTCTAGTCCCAATGCATCCCCATGGGAAAATGTACAACTCCCGATTTTTCTGATGAAATCTCCCGCCCAGGTGAGTTTGAATGTTGTCATGTCTGCTAGTACTGCATTCAAATCGCTTTGGCCTTGTGTGGGCGAAGGCGTGGTGCGTAGCGCTGCCATTCTGGATGGGGTGCCTGTTCTGAGTGTGGATGTACCTGCTGCCATGGCCTTCCTGGTGCCCGGCACCTGCATCGTGGGCTGGGGTGCTTGACCTCACCTTTGGACATTGCCGCTGTCTGCTGATAATGGATAGTGATGGGTGGAGGACTCCCTCACTTCTGGTGCTTGTTCCAGTTACCAGGTGTGTTGGTGCTGTGCTGTGATCAGGCAGATGGCATTTTCTTTTCAGTTGCCTGTGTGGGTCGTTTTGTTTCCTCGTCGCCAGTGTTAGATCCAGGGTGTGTCACATCCCACCGTCGCACGGTGATGTGACAAGTACGTAACACCCAGCACCTGTGTGCCTGGACCTCATGCCCCTGGGTTCCATACATAACACTGGTGTGTAATGCGTGCCCTGGGGTGTTCAGTGACAGAATAAAGAAGTCAACAACCTTTGCCTAAACTGCCTGCTGCTCCCTTTAGGCAATGCCCCATGCTACGCACCTGCCATTATGTGAACTATCATAATCTGTGCATACATTCTTGTGTTTATGGTACAATTATTTTTGATATTCCACACTTCTGCTGTTGTTGATTTTTAGTTTTAATACTGTTCCAATGCCTTACAGCACGCATTCTGCTCCCATCCTTGCCATGGCGACGTGACATTCTGCAGCACGTGTCTCCTGGCGCTCTTACTCTAGTGCGCATGCGCACGTGATGGTGACTCCCGCCCACGATTCTGCGCAGCCGCAGTCTCGTGCTTGTGTTGGGAGGGCAGTGACTGAGGCACCACAGCACGCTAGCTGAGAAGAGGACACTGCTTCCTTTGGTCTCCGCTTCCCTCTTTGCCTCTCCCTCCGAGTGTGACTCTGAACCCTCTCAGAGGTCCCGCGAGACGAGTTCATTCAGGATCACATGGAGGGAAATCCACCCAAGGTCAGAGGAGTGGGATCTTAACAGAATCACTGGAGACAGTGGTGGAAATGGAAAAAATGTGGTGGGGGATCCCACAGCACAAGGGCCGTTGTGGGGGATGAGTTTGGGGGTGAAGGGGCGGGGAGGGGGGGTTGGTGCCCGACGGGGCGTGGACTAGAGGGGTCGGGGCTCCTATGTTCGAATACTTTATAAAAAAAAAATATATATATATATATTGCGCCCGCGACGGCAGCATTGCCTTGTACCGCCGGCTTTGTCACTGGTGTGTAATGCACAATGAGCATTGTGCATTACACACTAGTGCTAAAGCCGCGGTAAAAAAGCAATGCTGCCGTCGCGGTCGCTTTTTTTTTGTCTTTTTTAGTTTTCCAGCGAGGTTCATGGGCTTGGGCAGCTGACTCTGGCCGGATCCCGAGATCCAGCTATACATCTGGTGCCGGATCTCGGATCCGCCGAGAGCCGACCCAATGACCAGCACTGACTGGAGATAAACCCCTGGGAAGGGTTCAGATGGGGTGAGTGCTCTCCCTCCGGGACGGTCTTGGCCTTTGAGCCAACAGTGCATTGCATTCTGGGAGCTGGAGTTTCACTTGGTACTTTAACTATGGCCCTGTAAGGCTTATATTTCCCAGCAGGCAATGTTCTGTTAGGTAAATAAACCACTGCCTGAAGGTGACTTATAAGGCATGGGGCCAGTTGCCAGCAATACAGCGCTTTAATTGGTATTTTACATTGAAGGGAAAGCTGAGGGCTTTTATCAGAAACTCTATACATGGGTCATAAGAGGGGTGTTGAGGCAACACCTTGTAGGGCAGGTGGTGAATAGTGATGAGGAAATGATGGAGGTCTGGGAGTGTGGGAGCGTGCAAAGTCAGTGCATCGTCATTTTTGCAGTACAAAATGACTTTGCACCTACTTTGAAATGCAAAAATACACTTTGCACAGTTCCATGAATAATAAGAGTTTGTGTCGGCATTGCAAAGTCACTTTGCAGCAGTGCAAAGTCACTTTGAACCATGCAAAAAAATTCCATGAATCGGACCCATGGATGGGAGAAAGTGTAGATTTGCCCCTACAATGTATACATAATTCATACTTATTTACACTCTGGGGCAATGGGGGGGGCGAGGTTGAGGTTTATGGGGAGGGATAATACCCCGTAGCAGAGCTGACAAGTCTCCCGCATGTCCCAGGAGTCTCCAGCAGCAGAGGCAATCTCTGAGCTCCTATCAGTGACTTTATTCCTAATGTGGAATTGGCTGCAGGTGTGTTCCCGGCGCCCCCTCCCTCAGTCACTCTGCAAGGCAGCATTGAGGAGAAGGGAAGGGCTAGGGACTGAGCGCTGCCCAGCAAAAACAAAAGGTGCTGCCACTGGTTTGTGTTTACAGATCTTAATTCAGATCTGATTTTCTAAGTGGGGGATTTAATAAACGATCCCACTGAGCACCACCTTGTCCAAGCCCTTTGCGAATAATATTTGTTCACATCGTATTGTCTGATTCAATACAGATATACAAATTAAAATGAATTCGATAAAAGTTTACAAAGATTAAGTATAAACACAGGCAAAACTCCAAAAAATGAAGTTGGACCAAGGGACAGGAGCTCGGATCTATATAGATTAATTTAGAAAGAAGAAGATTGGACAAGGTAAGAGAAGCACTGAGGGTGTACTGTACCCTTGTGCGCCCTCATGCCTCTGGGTTTATGGTGCGCGGTACAAATGTCATAAACAAATAAGTAAAGAATCATGAAGACAATAAAACTAAATCACATCTGAGAGATCAATGAAACCAAATCACATTTGAAGAACGTTTCATGGTTCTTTCTCCTAGTTTTACTCCTAAATATCACGCTGTGTGAATATCTTATTATTTCCATGGCGTGATGTTGCACTCAACGTGACATTTGTGGGGTAAACCACTTTCCCCACTAGTTTCAACTCTTTGTGCGCATCCCCTAGGATGCACTGAGCACCACTAATTTAAACAGTTCGTCATCTGTCTGATGGTTCGTAGATCAAAGAGTCACTTTTTAGGATCTGCCAATGTGTGATGAGTTTAGTTTTAGCTGTTGCGTAATAGCGACTTGGAAGGTCGCGGGTGGGCGTAATGTTCCCAGAGTATTCAGGTTTCAGCAGAGCTGTTGGTTAAACCGCCTTCCTCAGGGCATGAGTTAATGACCCTGAAACTGTTAAGGTGAGTATCACGGGAGAGTTGCGTACCTGGATTCCTGGTTGATCTCGACGGGGCAGCCAGACTGACGAGAAGAATTGGTGACGCTAGCAACCAGCCTCTCCTCCACCCAGAATGGGTACTGGGTAGAAGATGGACTGATCCCCAACGCCACAAGCTGCTCTCTCCTGGTTTTAGTGACGTCGGGACTGTGCGAGCACAGACAGGAGAATTTGAAGGAGCGAATCCTTGAGGTGGCGAGGCTCCAGAGTTCAAAGAAGTCAGGGGATAACCCCAAAAGAATGGCGCAAGATGCTATGGTGGTTGAGAGTCCAAAGAAGAGAGAGCAGTACTCCAGAAGCTGGCACTGGGTGTTGTAGAAGTTGAGAGTTCCAAAGAGTGGGAGCCGTACTCCCGTAGCTGGCGCTGGATGCTGTGGTGATGAGAGTCCAATGGTGTGGGAGCCGTACTCCCGTAGCTGGCACTGGAAGCTGTGGTGATGAGAGTCCAAAGGAGTGGGAGCCGTACTCCCGTAGCTGGCACTGGAAGCTGTGGTGATGAGAGTCCAAAGGAGTGGGAGCCGTAACCCCGTAGCTGGCACTGGATGCTGTGATGATGAGAGTCCAAAGGAGAGAGGACAGTCCCAAGAAAGGCACTGGTGGGAACCACTAGGTACAGGCTTGGCCAGGGAGGAGAGGAGGGAGCAAACAGGCAGGAGCACTGGGCTGGCAAGGAAGAGAAACCAGGAAGAGAAGGGAAAACTGACTGGGACCAGGGGTAGGAGAGAGGCTGGGAGGGCACCACAACTAGCCCGGGGGGAAACCCTTAAAGGTAGCAGGCAGGAGGTGAAGGGAAGCCAGAGGCAGAAGTAAAGGGCCAAGGAAGCGCTGAGCAAAACAAGGGAGAGCGAGTACACGATCCGGAACAGAACACGTTGAGACGCGATCTGCTCCCGATCCTCTCTCTCCCTTTATGGGCCGTCGGCGCCCGCGAGGCCTGGAACGCAAGCCTGATTGTCGCCAGGCGCCGGCGGACCCAGAGCGAGGCTTGAGCAGCAAGCTGCTCCAATCCTGGGCAACCGCTCCACGGCGCATGCGCGAAACCGTGACCGCGGTCTCCCGCGCACACGCCGAGGAGCTGCAGCCCATGTCCCCGGAACTCTCCCCCCGGCGCCTCCCCAAGCGCGAAAGCGCGAATAGAGGCGCCAGGAGGGAAGAGCGCGAGCAGCGAACCCCGGTCTCCCGGTAAGCGTGACAGAAACAACATACATAACTATAGAAGTGTCTGGACAGGTGGTGGTGAAATATAATTAAAATGCCTCTATACAGCCAAGGGCAAAACTTACCCTTGGGTTATTGCGCCATATCCCGTCGCGTACAGGAGAAGCAACTGTAAACATCAAGCGGCACAGGTATCTGGCAGTATGGGTTGGCTGGTCTTCCCACGTGTTTGTGCGAGAGGGAGGAGAGGTTCCTCAAGTGACGTTCATAAAACCTGGGATGGGGGAAAAAGAGGAGAGCAGGCCCTGGCTGAAGTAGGGTACGTATTGGAATGATGGTGTCCCTATTCCCGTCAGAAAGGGGGCTGGTGGTGGAGTTATTGTCGGGGGTGAACAGAGGGAAGAAGAATTGGGGTGAGTTCCCGTGTGTGGTATCCACTCTCATGCAATAGGGTGCCTTTTGGAGTGTTGAACCCGGTGTTGGTGTGGAGGAAGTGGCCATATGTGGCACTGCACGGAGTTGGAGCTTTGCCTGCTCTGTGGCGGCGCCTGTCCTCAAATGGCAAGGAAGTGGGTTCAAGGTTGAATAGAACATGCTGCATGCATCAGTGTTTGGGAATGCAGGTGGATCAGCCTTGGAACAGAGTGATCACATGCGTGGGGTTGTGTGCTTTGTCTCAGCGGGTACATGTATTACCTATAAATGAGTATTCGCCTTACGCGTTCATGCAAATTGGTAGGGCGGCAAGTGCTGTAGAAGTGCAAGTGCTGTACAAGTACTCCCACACTGTATCCCCAGTGTCGTATCAGAAAGGGAGATTTAGAATGTATGATAATGGGCGGACATGCTGTCCCGCTGATCTCTTTGGGGTCAAACTTACCCTAGAATCATGTGCGTTTAGCATGAAAGTCAAACTTGCAGGTTGTGTCGCGTCCGCTCCCCATCATCTGTGAGAGTGCCATAGTGAACACGGTTGTCATGGTAACATATGATGCTGGTTTAGGGAGTGTCAACATGCTGTCAGGTCAAACCAAGGGTGGGTGTAGGATTGGCTACCTGCCTGTCCGGATATGGATCCTAGGAACCTCCGGATTGTCGCAATCTTGCATGGATGATCACTCGTGTGCAATGTATTGTATGTGGAATAACTTTGTGTGCATTCTCTCACTATAGCTGCAGCGTGGGATACCAAGTAATGCACTCTGGATCCTCATCGCGCTGTGTTAGCACTCGTCCTTCCATATGGCACATCTGTTTGGTAGTTGTGTTAAAGTTGGTGTGTGTCCTCTCAGTGTTGTGTGTGCGTGAAGTGCCAGGAGAGGGAACTCTGTGTCCTCTTTGTGATGACCTGCGGTTTGTCCCACCTACTACCACATCTGGTGATTAGGTGTTGCTGGTCTAAATTCCCGCCCATGGTGTCACACTCAGCCAGTGCAGTTGTCAGGTGTATCGACCCACGTTTAAGTTATTATGCTGCAACATTTGGTGCTGTGGGCTTAGAAAATCCAAGATGGCCGAAAAGCCCACATTTGCGCCAGAATCCGGGAAAACCGCACAGTTTTTGCACACACCAAAATGGTCGGCACCCACCAGTGCGAGCGTGATGGGCCAGAAGCACCATGAGTGAAACGTGGTGCCAAAGGAAAAACAGCAGTGCCTGTTAGCTCAAAAAGCGCTTTGAAATCACCTTTGTTTCTCTGAATGCAAGCTCAAAATGTCTATTTCAAACATTTCAAGATATTCAAAAATCTTACTGAACACCAGCAGAGGTCTGGTAGAATGAAGTCTTGTGTGCATACAAAATCTGGAAAGATGAAGAACCTAAAATAATCTTCATAACAAAACTGGCTGATCTGTGGATGTCAGCAGCTTAAGTGAAATGGGATTTAAAGCCACTAAAATCGAAATGTTTAAAATAAATGAGTGACCTACTTTTGAGTGTCACGTAGGTTGCAACTGCTTAAATGCCATAGTTTTGAAATTAGAATCAGCGTTCTAGCTGCATGTGTAAAAATTGCAAGTTTGATTTGAATGAAGAAAAATTGGAACCAAAAGTGACATTTGGCTAAAGCCTGGCTTAAAGGGACTGAATTCTGCCCGGCAACTACCCCCGACAGGAGTTGAAACTTGCCCAGCAACTGCATTCTCAGGCCTGGCCTGCCTTCTGCTGCCCCACCAAAAGGAGATTACTCCTCTCTGATTGAATCAGGGGAGGGGTACCTGAGACTGCAGGAAACGGAACAATGAACTCCCCTTTGCTCCAAACAATTGCTAAATCAGGGGGTCGTAAATGGCTTCCTCTTGGAAGAAACTGGGAGGAGCACTGCCCCTGTGAGCCAGCTGAGCTTGGAGGCGGGGACGAACAAGGAATTCCCCCATGTGCTTTGGAACCTAACCCCACCCATTTGGGCCAGAGCATAATTTTAAGAAGATGGATCATTCATAGTACGAAATTGTCAAAAGTATATCAATAATATTATTATTCCTGTGATTTTTCTGTGCACATTTTAAGAGGTGTTAGGATTCTGTGGTATGTTCTGGGGGGTAGTAGCGGAAAATAGGGTATTACTCCAAATGTCTGTATGTTAAAAATCTGACACTTCATCATCTGACGCCCATATTCCTTGCGCACATTTGTGTAAATTCTGGAAAAGTTTAGAGGTTGTGTTCTGGATGAAAAGGGCAGAATTCTGTCAGAAGTGAACACTACATCTTACAAAGACAGGGATCGGATGGTTTGGTGCTACAGAAAATATGTTAACTGGACATATAATATTAGAAAAATTGTACATAGATAAATATGCATTGGAATCAAAAATAGATTTGTGTGCAAAGTGACAAGGGGAGTGTTCTTTCTGTATGCCTAAAATTGATGCCTGATGACACCGATGACTCACAACTCAGTTCCCCAGTCAGGCGACAGAGAATCCGCTAGCCTATCAGGATCCTCTAGGGTTGGGCATAGAAAGTCAGCCTTCCCACCCACTTTCAAAAGACATAAAAAGAGCCACTGAGACCCAGGTAGGGACATTCACTTTCCATTTTCTTGCGAAGCACTTTGCCGGACGACTCCAGATCCAGAACTTGTAGCAGAGAGGCCTAGTCCACAAGCTGAATCCTTTTCAGAGGCCTCAGAATCCAGCAACCTAACCAAACATTTCAGTCGAGCTGTTTGATTCTGGCCTAGAACCCTGTGCCAGACCCAGAAAGCAGTGCTGTATCCAGAACCAGACCCAGAAAGCAGAACTGTAACCAGAGACCGAGATCAGACCGCCGTGCAGTGCCAAGAACTTTTGCCAGAACCAGAGATCCAGACCAGAAGAGCAGAGCAGACCCAGACCAGAGGCCACGCTGTGAGCAGAACCAGTGCCAGAGACCGTCCGTGGCGAGTGAAGCCCAAACCTGACCAAATCTGTGACAAGGCCCATTCCTTCCAAAATTAGGAGTGAGTATCCTGAGAACTGTGCAAACCAATCTCTTAGTTTAAAATAATCTAATTCAATCCATTTCAACCTATTTAGAACTGCATAGAAATCGTGTGTCCATTCTGCGGCTTTAAAGCTGTGAAAGTGTCATTTGACATTCTGAATCATTATTTCATTTCTGAAAATCTACCTCCACAAAATCGTCCGTATCTTTTGAACCATACGTGCTAGGAAGGAAATGTAACTGTCATTTTAAAGCTAAGATCCTCAGCTGTCCAACAAGCCTGAAACCGACTTTCTAATCACGTTCGGCGCACTCTGAAAAAGTGCCGCGATTTGCAATTTGACTCAAATTTCTCCACCTGTAAAAAATAGCTGTCCTTTTGCTTGCAACTGCTGAAATTCGTTATCAATCTGATAATCATCCATGAATCATTGCTAGTGCTGACCTGAACTAGTTCAAAGTAGCTTTCACTTACCCTGAATCTCCTAGAAGGAATTAAAATAATGTTAAGCATATTTTCACTTAATTGCAAATCACATTAAAAGTATTTCTGCATGTTTTAAAAGCATACCGGTTGCTCCAAGCTTGCTAGGGGGGAACTGAAATTTATGTTGCATTTGATTGTATTCCTGAAAACTGTGCTCTCCTTCCATCTCCTTATATTGCATAGGGGGGGGGAGTGAATTGTCAAAAGAAAAAGTGATCATAGTATCTCTTGTTGAAACCATACCAGTTTATCCCTGTGCTGCATTCTTTTCCATCATTGCATTTCCTTGAAACCATACAAAATATTCACTGCTACCTTATCCTTTCTATACCAACTCCTAAGTGACTAAAAAGTGTGCTAATGTAATATTATCCATTGTTGATCACTGTCATATTCATAAGTGTGCTATCAAATATTAATTTATTTATAAAAGTGTGATATATATCTTGTTTAATTTTCAATAAATCTTTTAATTTGCAAAACAAACCTACTTCTTGGCTCAGTGAGGTCAGGGGGATTCAAAGAGAGGGGCGTTATATAAGGGTTTATCATCCAGATTTATGAACTAGTCATAAAAATATATAAATGAGGGCTTTCATTGGGCATCCCAGACTAGGCACTGACTTAGTTGGAGTACTGAATTGAAGTCACTTAACAGAGTGGGGGCTCGAGCCGCGACGTCTGGATTAGATCTACCACTTGTGCAGCTTAATGCAGTGTGCTAACTGACAGGATACATAAATCCTGTTGGATCACCACGCTGTGTTACACTGTAAAAGCACCCCTCAAAAGAAGGACGCTCTAAGGAGACGGTCTGTTTTGCAAAATAAAATACAAACTTCTGTAAATCAGGAAGGAAATCAATTTCCAGAATGACGACCTTGGTATATATCAAAATAGCCAGAGAGCACCTCTTACATAAGCTATTTGGGAGAGGCGAATGGACGGAACAGGACCAGAATGTGTGGTTGCAGGCAATCTCACCCCAGATCACTGCAACAGGGTCAGACATATGGAGAGATCAGGGTCCATTACATGTGGCCCTGAGTGAACTATATATGGCCCCTAAAGCTAAAGATGAGCACGACAATATTGCCAGGATAGCGGCATATTTATATTTATATATGGGAGCCATACAGGACAAATGTGCTGAAGGCCAAGATCTGGCAAATAGGCAACTGATGGCATTAGAGAAGGCCCAATCTGACCTGGTCTCTTCTGAGCAGAGGCTGCACAGGAGCCAGGAGTCAGAACATGAGAGTAGACAGTATCTCATTAAAATAAAAGAGGATATGGGGATACTGAAACAGGAAAAGTCAGACCAGGATACCAGATTTCTGGCATTGCAGAAGGAGTACCAAGAAGGTTTGGACTCCCTACTGCAGAGCCAGAAAAAGCTGGAGCAACAACTGGACTTCAATAGGGTATGCGCTGAGCAGGTAGTCACCCTGCAAAGCCACCTAGATAGGGAGAAGGCAGAGAGCAACAAACTGATTCTGAAAGACCTGGATACCCAGACAGAATTTGAGGAAGAGCGCCAGAAAGCTGGTGCCCTTAAAAGGCAGAGGGACGACCTGGTGGCACAGATGCAGGGTCTTAGTCAGGAAAGGGACACCTTAGGCCAGGAAGTCTGCCACTTGAAAAGAAAAATGGAAGAAAATCACCTGGCCCTCCAGGGACTGGGTGACCTCCAAAAAGAGCATCAGAACTTGTTAGAGCACACCAGGAGGGTGGAAGATGCTCTGGCAAGAAAGGAGCAGGCCAGTAGGGACGGTACTCAGGAGGTAACCCTCCTGCGCCAAAGACTGGCCCAGTACTCCAGGACAAACCAGGAGGTACAGAGAGAGAATGAGGCTCTCTGCCAGCACAATGATAGGCTCCAGCAACAAGTAGCCATGCAGGAGAGACTGATAGAGTCTAGTAAGGCCTTGGTTGAGGAACTGAACACGCAGGCTCTTACATGGCAACAGGGAGCAGGGACTGATAGAGATGAGGTTCGCTGGGAAAGGGAAACACCTGAGCATAACCTCAGGAGCCCTAGTACCAGAGGCCTTCATCGCTCCCAGTCCTTGGACTCTGCCACCCCCATGTCCCCTGGTGCACATGAGCACAGGGCCACAGGGATGGCAGATTACTATCCAGCCAAAAGTATGGGGCTCATAGGCCAGTACCACCCAGGAATGGATGGGCGGGCATCTGGGTATGGGCATCTAAGTACAGTGCAATTTAGTGGGAAACCCCAGGAGAGTAGGCCCACTAAGGGCATCCTGAAAACCTCTTCCCAGTTAGGTAAGTGGGGGGGTACCCATCAAATCCTGGGAGCAAGGAGGAATCACAAGACTCCTCTGAGTGTCCCAGGACACAAGAGACTAGGTCCCCACATTCTGCCAGCCATTCCCAGGCTCCCAGAATCCGGGAAAACCTGGAAGATCAGACGGGCACCTCTGGGAGCAGTGTTTCGGAGTCAGAGGATGAATGGACCAGGGTCACCCGAAACAAAAAGGCCAATAAGGCAAAAAGGGCCTTGCTTAGGGACCCCTTAAAACAGATTAAGGCAATAAGGAGTGTCTTCACCCCTTATCACAAGAACGCCAAGTATTCTGTTTGGTTTGGGAACACTTGGAGCTTTACGAGCAAATGATGGAGACTTTCCATTTGAAAGACAGCAGTAGCTGCATTCAATATGTAAAGTGGACATTCTCCCCACAATACTCCAGTTTCTTTGCGGGGCTGGAGGACCAAAACCATTTAAGATGGTCCACATATAGGGCGGCCATCTTGAAACATTTGTCTGTTCACCGGAATCCCCAAGAGGCTCGCAAGGCAGCATACAATTTGCAATGTGGGGAGGATCAGGTCCCACAAGAATGTGTGCAGGAATTGAAGCATGCCTTTGCGCAGACTACCAGAAGGGTGCGCACGGACAGCAAAGAATTTGTTAACACTTTTTTCCATGCCTTAACCAAATACATAATGACCCAGGTAGTGAGAGATTTTCACAAGAAAAGGTCACTAGACTGGGTCATTGAACAGGCCACCCGGATCTATGAAGTGCAGAAGCCCATAGAAAATAAAAATAACGCGCAGAAAAGCCCCAAATCAACCAGCACACCTGCTGCTGCTAAGGTGGAAGAGGTAAAGGTTGCCCCCATTTTAGATTTGGAGATGGGGGGCCTAAAAACCTGCCTGCACTGAATAATTCTAAGCCCAGAAGGCCCTCGGGCCAGTCACAGATAGGGAGTCAAGGAGGTAGTCCCACTAATGGGGTGCCTAACTCCCCGGACTAAGTCCCTGCTACAAGGGAAACCGACCCATCCTGGGTTATGTGTGGACTCTGCCAGCCTAAGGGGGGGGATCCAGCCAAGTGTCTAACCCGGGGAACCTCCCTCCTAACTTCCCACAGGAGGGCAGAAATTCACCAAACCCGGGGCAGAACTTTTTCCCCAGGTATCCACCCAACTTCCAGCCCCAAAACCATCCATCCTTCTTTCCCCAATTCCCTGAGCCCAGACAACCTAGTCCCGGAGAGGGGAGGCCAAGGGTGGAGGGGTACCCAAATCTTCCCAACCAGGGGTATTACCAGAGAAGGGATAGCTACCCTTCCCGGGATCAGCCCAGGGGAGAAAATAGAACCCCGTATCAGCCTGAGCGGGTTTCACAACTTGAGCGCCTGGTCCAAAACATGGCACGGGATCTGGGTCGCACGCTGAGGGCTCAGCAGAACCCTCAGATGAGCATGCCGGCACAGAATGCACCAAACTCTAGGCCTGGTGCTCCAGAGCAATGACGGGAGCAGCACCCCGATAACCCACCGGTTCCCAGGGAGGAGGCACAAGGGGAAGGGGGGTGTAAAGCCTTGGAGGAGGCTTCCTTCCCCACTTGTAAATAGCCCCTGGAAACCCAGGAACCGGAAACAAAATCTCCTACCCCTGAAAGCCTGCCTCCCAAGGAGCAGAGGGGGGTAGGAAAAACAAAGGACCCAAACAGACCCACTTTGTGGAGGAGGTACAGGTCTTCCAATTTGAGGGAGAGGGATCCTCAGAGGATTCTGGGAAAAGGATCTTCTCCTTCAGAGATGGGGGATTCCTCCCAAAGAAAAATGGGTCCCAAGGGATCCACATCCAGACTGGTTAGATGTGGGGACAGAGCTAGCGCCGCCCATCATCTCATCCCAGAACCAACAGCATCAGAATCCCCTGGTTCAAACCCATTCTGGTGACTGCCTCCAAAAAGGGGGGGGTGGCCCAGAACCGGAACCAGGGGAACTCGAATATCCTATTTCAAGCTGCCAACTTTTTCTTGCAGATTCCCATGATTCTTCACAGAATTCTGCCCAAATCTCTTCTCTCGCAATGTCCAAAACAAAAAAATTAACCCACCAGTTGTCCAAAAATGTGCATTATCTGTGCCCCCTTGAGGAGAAGGAGGGAAGATACTATGCCCCGGTACAAGTACAGGGGCAGGGTATCATTTTGGCACTGGTGGACACTGGATCCCAAGCTACCCTTTTGTCCAAAAGGACCTTTGATGAACTAAATGCAGGAAGGGAGGAGAATTACCATATTCCTCTCACCTCTCTTCCTGGACAACTTCAGAACTTGGTCTGCAGATTTGGACATTAAAATTGGGCGACACAAGGTGAAACACCCGGTCATAGTAGTGACGCCAGAGGGTACCCCTTGTTTACTGCAGATATCTGCCCCCAGGGATGGTTGCATGAGGTGGGGCCCTCCATTTGGGGTGGGGGGGTTGAGGGCCACCCCCCGTTGCGGTACATCATTTGCTGCCAATTTAGGGTGGCCCTCAGCCCCCCCTAAAAAGCAGCCTGTGATTTTGTATATTTTTTTTTGTTTACCCAACTTCGCTTGGTGCAGATGGCTACATTAGTGTGGCTATCTGCCCCCAGGGTGCCCAAACCCTACTGCCCCATCTATTGAGGGTCCTGCCCCACCTTTTGGGGTGGCCCCCCGCCCCCACCCCAATGGCTGGGGGACACACCTCATGCAGGCCTCCCTGGGCCTCCTCCTAACGGCTGCGTGAGGTACACCCGACCTCCATTCGGGGTGAGGGGGGAGAGGGCCACCCCAAAAGGTGGGGCAGGACCCCCAATAGATGGGGCAGTAGGGTTTGGGCACCCTGGGGGCAGATAGCCACACTAATGTGGCCATCTGCACCAAGCAAAGTAGGGTAAACAAAAAACAAAATACAAATTCATAGGCTGCTTTTTAGGGGGGGCTGAGGGCCACCCTAAACTGGCAGCGAATGATGTACCGCAACGGGGGCTGGCCCTCAACCCCCCCCCACCCCAAATGGAGGGCCCCACCTCATGCAACCCTCCCTGGGGGCAGGTAGGGGGGGCCACACCTCATGCATCCCTCCCTGGGGTCAGATGCCCCTTCCTAGGAGCAGATATCTGCCCCCAGGGAGGGTTGCATGAGGTGGGGCCCTCCATTTGGGGTGGGGGGGGTTGAGGGCCACCCCCTGTTGTGGTACATCATTCGCTGCCTATTTAGGGTGGCCCTCAGCCCCCCCTAAAAAGCAGCCTGTGATTTTGTATATTTTTTTTGTTTACCCAACTTCGCTTGGTGCAGATGGCCACATTAGTGTGGCAATCTGCCCCGAGGGTGCCCAAACCCTACTGCCCCATCTATTGGGGGTCCTGCCCCACCTTTTGTGGTGGCCCTCTCCCCCCCACCCAAATGGGTGGCAGGGACACCTCATGCAGGCCTCCCCGGGCCTCCTACAAACGGCTGCGTGAGGTACACCCCACCTCCATTTTGGGAGGTGGGGGGAGGGCCACCACAAAAGGTGGGACAGGACCCCCAATAGATGGGGCAGTAGGGTTTGGGCACCCTGGGGGCAGATTGCCACACTAATGTGGCCATCTGCACCAAGCGAAGTTGGGTAAACAAAAAAAATAATTCAAATTCATAGGCTGCCTTTTAGGGGGGCTGAGGGGCACCCTAAATTGGCAGCGAATGATGTACTGCAACGGAGGGTGGCCCTCAGCCCTCCCCCACCCCAAATGGAGGGCCCCACCTCATGCAACCCTCCCTGGGGGCCCCCCTTCCTGGCAGCAGATAGGGGGGCCCCACCTCTTGGATCCCTCCCTGGGGTCAGATGCCCCTTCCTAGGATCGCGCGCCCTGCGCCCGATCCGCGGGCAGCAATGCCTCATATGTGGTGTCCTTGGAAAGGGGAGAAAGTCCCCTTTCCAGGGACACCACTTTTTGATCCATCCCTGGTGGTCCAGTGGGCCCCAGGGCCCCAAACCCCCTCCCACCTTCCACCTCCCCTCGATTTCTTTTTTTTTTTTTTTATTTTCACCCCTGGGGGCAGTGATTATCTGCCCCCAGGGGTCTCTGGCGCTGTGGCCCCATGCCTTGGGGCCACTGGGGGAGGGGGGCCGCTTACCTAGTAAGCAGCCCCCCCTCCCCCTGCGTCACAAATGGATCTTCATTGATCCACTGGCATTGCTGCCCGCGGATCGCGCGCCCTGCGCCCGATCCGCGGGCAGCAATGCCTCATATGTGGTGTCCTTGGAAAGGGGAGAAAGTCCCCTTTCCAGGGACACCACTTTTGTTCCATCCCTGGTGGTCCAGTGGGCCCCAGGGCCCCAAAACCCCTCCCACCTCCCTCCATCCCTCGATTGTTTTTTTTAAAAAAAAAATTTATTTCACCCCTGGGGGCAGTGATCATCTGCCCCCAGGGGTCCCTGGCGCTGTGGCCCCATGCTTTGGGGCCACGGGGGAAGGGGACCGCTTACCTAGTAAGCAGCCCCCCCCTCCCCCCGCGTCACAAACGGATCTTCATTTGATCCGTGACGTTGCTGCCCGCGGATCGAGGTGCCCTGCGCCCGATCCGCGGGCAGTAATGCCACACAATTGGTATCGTTGGAAAGGGGGGAATCTCCCCTTTCCAACGATACCTGCCTCGATCTCCGGCTTGAAATACAGCCGGAGATCGAGGCTGACAAAGAAGGGCACTCACCTTCTTTATCCACCGCAGCAGCCGAAAATGGCTGCTGCGGTGGATTTACTTTCAGTTTCACGCCGACGTGCGTTACGCACGCCGACGTGAAACTGAAGGTAATCCAGCCCCCTGGCAGTGAGGGGGGACCTCCCCCTCACATAGCCCGGGGGTTAGATTACAGTTTTGAGCGATCCCTGCTTTGCAGGGATCGCTCAAAACAAGGTGCCGAAAAGGATGAGCTATCTCGTCCTTGGCACTGCGTGTGCACTGTCAAGGACGAGATACCTCGTCCTTGGCACTTAAAGGGTTAAGAACCTTGAGTCCCGGGGAATAATCCGTCCAGTACACAGCACCTTCAATAATCCGGTGCTGGGAATATTGAAGCCAAACGGCCAGTGGAGACTCTGCGCCGACCTTAGGAAGCTCAACAAACGGGTCCATACTTCTCGATGGCCTCTTCCCTACATTGACCAAGGGCTGGCCCAGATCCAGGGGTCACAGGTATTCACTGCAATAGACCTGGCCAATGGATACTGGACTGTGCCTGTCAGTAGGGAGGACCAATACAAACTGGCGTTTACCTTTGGGGGCCAGCAGTACACATGGACCCGGACTCCCTTCGGATACCTCAACTCCGGCAATGAATTTAACATTTTCCTACACAAGGCCATGCCCGACCTGGGTGCGAGGGGTAACCTGGCTTATGTAGATGATGTCTTCATCAAAAGTTCATCTGTGGAGGAACACATAGCGGAGATCCGTTATGTTCTGACCCAGTTGAGGGCCGCCGGAGCAAAACTTTCCTTCAGAAAGCACAGTGGTGTAGAACCCGTGTTAATTTTTTGGGGCATGAGATTACTCCTCAGGGTCTCTGTCCCCAGGAAAAGAAAGTGGAAGCACTTCAGAAACTGAAAGACCCCACAACTCTGCGGGAACTAAGGAGCCTCCTTGGACTGACTAATTACAGCAGAAAGTTCATTGAGGGCTACGCAGAGATCACCAGACCCCTGATTCATCTCCTGAAGGGGGGGTGGTCAAGTGGGAATGGGGTCTAGAACAATCCGAGGCAGTAAGACAGCTCAAAAGAAGCCTCTCACAAGCGCCCTGCCTAGCTTACCCTGTCAGAAACAAGGAGTTTTTCTTGGAGACGGGGTTCTCTAATACATGTTTGACTGCAGTATTATATCAAAAGCATGACAAGGTCAATAAAGTAATCTCCTATGCAAGCAAAACTTTATCCTCTGTGGAGGAAAAATTCAACGATTGTGAGAAGGCACTCCTGGCAAAGGTGTGGGCATTGAAGAATTACCGCCCGTTTATCCAGGGGGAACACATCATAGTGGAGACTCCACACCAGCCTCTGCAATATCTTTTTTTTAAATTATTTGTTTGGTTACATAGTAACCTTTACAAAAACAATATAAAACAAATAAGAACAAATCTTAAAAAAATACATAGATAAAATTTTGGTTATATGGATTTGATTACATTCCTTATAATACATCCTAATACAACCAAAAAGTATAAATGCATTATACATCTAAGTGATCCATATTAAAACAAAATGAAAAACGACACGCAAGATGCATAAGCCTACAAAATTTTGTAGCTGAACTACCTCCCTATAGTTCGCATTTAGCTTTAAGAAAACGCAGTATGGCCAGTTGAAGTTTGACCCTAGATCCATACAACATGTCTTTCCATAGGGCAACCAGATCCACATTCTCTGGGTTGGGCACATATTTAATAAAGTAATCAATGCGTGCCGATCTTAGACCCAAACATTGTGTCAACAGGTGTTGTAAAGTTACTGCTCCAATGTCTAAATCACAAAATAGACATTTAACCATTTGCGGAGGCAAAGTTTGCCTTCTAGTCATAATCTCACCTGTATTAAGGACATTAAAACGAAAGCTCGTAAATTCCTGTGGAAGCCCTTTGTTTGGAAATTTTATGAGGTAAGGTTCTGTTGTTGCAATTATTTTATGACTGCCAGCCAAATGCGCATATAATTTTGTGCTTTGTATTATGTCAACAGTGTGATTCCAGTCTGCGTGCTGGAGAAGTACCTTCACCTTGGTAGGGTTGGTGATAAGCAGTTCTTTAGAGACCCCAACTATTGCCAGTGCTTCATGTACCTCTTTTTCCAGATCACACACTACTGCAGAAGATTCCTTTCCCGCAACTAGACACTGTCCAAGGATTCCATATAGAGTGGATTCTTTATTTACAAGCACTTTCCTAAACAAAGAGACTCTACGCCAGAGAATTACGCTTGAGAGGGAGTATAGGCCAAGTTCAAAACGTATTGCTGCTAATGGAAGACATTTCGGAAGATACCAAACCAGTGACCTTAGCATACGTGCTTCATATTTAACAAATTTGCTCTTAAACCATGACGGAATCAGTTCCATTCCATAGCTAAACTGAGCAATCGTTTTACTACGGTACATTTTTATACATGGTAACATTGAAAATTTCCCATATTTGCAATCGATTTTCAGTAATTGAGAAATCAGAGATGTCACTTTTTTATCCAAATAGTTACGTAAATTCACCCTGGTGACCGTCTCAAAAATGGGATAACCTAGGTACCTGAAGGCATGACATATGGTGAGTTTGACGTGATCCAAAAAACATGCAAATTTTGCTGGCCTTTTCCTATAACTGAGTTGCATGATAAAGGTTTTTGTCTGATTTATATCTAAAGAATTGTCCGCCGTGTACTTCTTAAATGCAGACAGAACACGTTGCAAGCCTGTGGGTGTTAAATCAAACAATAACACGTCATCTGCATATGCAGTCCATGCAATCCTAGTACCTTCAACTTTTGGTGCCGCAAACGATGCCTCATCCATGTGCGGGCCAACATCAGACAAGTACAGATTAAAAACAGTAGGGGCAAAAATACACGCTTGTCTGAGACCGTTTCCTGTATTTATTTCCTCAGACAGGGATCCCTCAGTGTTCAATCGGACTCTTATCTTAGATTGTGAGTGAAGATAATATAAGATCGCTAGGAGCTGTGGCGGCATATCTAAGGCAAACAGTTTTCTCCACAGTGTATCTCTATCCACTAGATCAAAGGCTGAACAGAGGTCAATAGAAGCCAAGTAGATAGGTTGGCTACCCCTCTGTCTGGTCTGTTGCTGCATGATAGTTAGGAGAAGTCCACCTGCATCAGTTCCAACCCCTTTTCTAAAACCAAACTGTTGTGCTGACAATACATCCTTTTCCTCCATCCACACATGGATATGTTCAAGAACCAAGGAGGCAAATATCTTAGAATCAGCGTCCAGCAAGGCGATAGGTCTATAACTAGTTGGTATAGATCTATCGCCCTTTTTTTTATAAATTGGGACCACATAAGGCATGTGCCAAGTAGTTGGAAATACCTGGTTGATGACTATGTTCTTAAACAGTAGGAAGAGAATTTTGGCCCAGAGAATCGTATTACCTATGAAGACCACATTAGCTAACATATTAGGACCTGGTGCACGGGAAGACGAGCACCTAGAGATCATTCTTTGCACATCCTGTAAGGAGAAAGGGAAAGTCCATGGACATGAGGCGATCTCTTCCGGAACCACCCAGTTACAAACCGTAGGTTTATATATTGAGCCAAAGTGGCCTTTCCAAATATCCGAGGATATACACACACCTTGTTCTTTGGTGTGCGCCTCCTCGCGTCTATTAACTAGTGACCAAAAATGCCGAGTATTAGTTTTTGAGAGTGCCTCAAGTATGTTTCCTGCATCTCTTTGCACCGTGTTTGCTTTTAGTGCACGTATCCTATAGCTCCAGTGTTGTTTAGCTTTTTTGATCATTTCTCCCAGAGATTGAGTAAATGGAAGTTTCTGAAGTTTACGAATCTCACGATTCCTTGCTTTTTTAAGCTGATGGATGACCGGATCGAAAACATGGGTGTGAATGTTGCCTTTTTTCAATGATCTCCCAATACCTTTTGTCCCAAGGATAACCTCCCTGACATAGTTGTTAAACTCCCCGTGTGCATACATCAAGTTCTTTTTTTCACAGCCGTATTTGTCATAGTCCTCAAAAAAGACCTTGTTCACCTTTTCAACATTATCCAAGTGCCAGTTTATTCTATTCCTAGCTGAGTTTAGCTCCAACGTCAGGGGAAGAGCAGAAGAGGATTCCGGGGAAGGGTGTACCCTCATGGTGAGTTTGAGGATACTGTGATCACTAATCAAGGATGGTATAATTTTAAAATCAAGCAAAGAGTGTCTTAAAGACATACTTACAAAAATGAAATCTATGCTAGAATATTCATTTCCATTAGACCATGTGAAAGCACTCAAATCTTTACCCAGGTAATCGTTTACACAGATTAGGCCCCAATTTCTCATAAATACATTCCACTGTTGGCCCTGTATTTGTTTCCTTGATGAACCAGGGTTATAAGAACATGTGCCCACATCTGAGTTGAAATCACCCAAAACCATAATATTCAGAATTTGATATGTTGTTTGACACTCTTGTATAATTGCATCCACCATACTAATGAATTCCTTTAGATCTAACTCAGGACTCCAATATATGTTAACCACCAATAGGTAACCAAGAATCATGGGCGGTGCAAAATGTAATAGTATGGCGATACATCCTTTATGAGGGGAGAAAACTTTCAGGCACTTAAAAATCATGGTGTTTTGTATCGCCATCAAAAGACCCCCAGAAGTCCTTCCCCTGGACTTCTTCTCTGCTGTTGTCTGGTGTAGACTATACCCATCCAGCACCAATGGAGAAAGAGCCCAGGTGTCCTGAATACAGCAGATGCTAGCATCCGTAAGGAGGCGTAAACTTTCAGAATCTGCTCTCAAAGATTTGTTACCTCGTGAGTTCCAGGATACCACTGAGAATGTTGGCTCGTATTATGATTTCACATTCAGTTCCTGTATCTTTGCTAAGGTTTCAGTTAGTGTTTGAGTAATCCATTTTAGATCCATCTCAGAGGGTTGTTTCTGTGTGATGGGGCCCTCCCCTCGCTCATACTGCATGTTAGAATCAACGTTCGCAAACATCACAGTACTGGCTCAGACATCCGGACTGTTCGTGGACGTAAGAGTTGAAAATACGTCTGTTTTTATCTCATCCCATCCTCATCACCCCTCACCTCTCCAGAGATTGTTTCGTTAGTTTGACATGTGCAATGTTGTGTTTTGTAATATGTTTTCACTGCGGTGTTCGCGGACTGGCGGCTGTCTGCAAATCCAAAATGGCAGGTGTTTCCAAAAATCTGACGTACCTCACGCTTTTCACCATCCAATCCGCGGACATCACCTCATCCTCTGGACCAATCGGAGGCACGTCCGCGGAGCAAGCAGGGAAGTGAGTCAGCGGACCAAACCCAGATATCACTCTTTTTTTTTACCTACTTTTTGTCAATTTTCTTTAAAACGACTGGATGGATTTATACCAAATTTACAAAAGCACGCATTTGGCACAAAGCCGTTGCTCCTGCTGCATTTTTGGTGAACATTCGTCCAGCGGTTTGGGCTTTAGCCATGAGCAACATTTTCTTTTTCCATTGCGTCTATGGGATAATCCACAACTTTTTGAACCCCCTATAACTTTGCCCCCGCACGAAACAGCATTAAACTTCGCAGAATCAATCTGACAGGGGCATATACTTTTTTGCAAGGTTTCATGAGGATTTGTCTAGGCGGGGCAAAGGTATAAGCTACCCAAAAAGTGCTCTTCCTATGGGTTGAGCAACTTAACCATAACTACACGGCCGCTACTGCATCTATATCTATTACGGTCACCACCATTGACCCCCTACCTTGGACAGATTACTTCCTCATCCTTTTTTATTGTTACACCGAAACCTCTTAATGCTCTCAATGCCACCAACCGACTCCCTATCATGAGACACACCTGCACACTCACAGTGGAGATGCTTGAACCCACCATTGGGCCGCTCTAGCAACGCTACCAGTGAATATGGACCCAAACTCATCCTCACTGCGTACAACGCCACGCTATTTCACACCCTGAACCGCCATGCCCTGCTAAAAACCGAGCAGAAAAAGACCATAAAATTAATTGGTTCACAGAGGAATTACACACACCCCGCAGACACAAACTGGCTGAGGAACAGCTATGGAGAAAGAACCCCTCTTCTACACACAGAGGCCTTTCTCTCTGCAGATAAAACTTACAAAGCAACTATCTCCACCAAATCTGGCATCGACAACACCAGAATTAGCCAGGCCAGCTCCAACACGAGGGAACTTTTCAAAATGTTCAAGGAACTTGAATCCCTAGCACCCCCTATTGACAGCTTCACTAAAGACAAAGCATGGTTCACGCTCGTCCAATCATACTTTGCCAACAAAACACTCAGTCTCAGAGACAAAACCAAACATAAAAAACCTTGCTCTCAATAAAAGCCACACCGCCTCCCTACCTTAGCGAGCCGGCCGTGTCCAACGCTCCACTCTTCCACTTCTCCCACATCTCACCGGCAGATGATATCACCACAATCCAACTGCAAAGGAGACATCTGCCCTTCCCACATGATTAAGAAGTGCACTGACCCTCTGGCACCTATCATTGGCAATTTTGATCAAGGCCTCCTTCACCTCTTGCTCGGTCCCAAAAGCTATCAAAGAAGCCTGGGTCACACTGCTTCTTAAAAAACCTTCTCTGGACCCCACCCTTCCCACCAAATACCGCTCCAACGCAACAGTACCTTTTTTCCTTAAAATCCTCGACCGGACCACTTACACCCAACTCCATAGTGAGACTCATATCCTTCTAGACTCAGCCCAATATGTCTTTAGACCCAGGCATAGCACTGAAGCCGAGATCCTAGACCTGAAGATCCAATTGGATAACATGCGCGATGCAGGGGAATTTGCCATCCTTCTCCTATTCAACTTTTCGGCTGCCTTTGATCATCTGGTGGACAATGAGCTCCTCTGCCAACACCTGACTTCGAAATGTAACTTCTCCGGAGAAGTTACGCGCTGGGTCAACTCTTTCCCTAGCAAACGCACTTCCAGGATTTTCACTGGCTCAGAGGCAGCTGGCCCCATCCCTGTTTCCTATGGGGTACCCCAAGGCTCGTGCCTATCGCCAACACTTTACACCAAACCCCTATTCAACCAGCTTGACATGCTGGAAATTCCATATGCCAACTTTGCCAACGACACCCAAGTCCTGCTAAAACATACGGGTAACTACAACAAGGATTCTGACAACACTAACTGAGTCTTTAGCATCATTGATTGCTTGAATGATGATAAAACTGAGAGCTCCTTATTGTTGGCTTCCCTCACCGGCACAAACACTTAGACTCAAACTTTGCATCCTTCAATATTGATGGCAACACTACTGCTGTCTCCAGTCACGTATAAAACACTGGGCATATAACCACACTCTGATCTCTCCATGCAAAAACATGTCAAGGCCCTAGCCTCCTCAGCAGCTTACTCCACCAAGCACATTAACCTCAGCAGCGGTTCATGTCCTCAGATAACTGCCTCACACTAGCCAGAGTCATCATTGGAAGTAAATTAGATTACTGTAATGCCATACGCTCAGGGATATCCAACAAAAATATAACCAAACTCCAACTCATCCAAAATAATGCCCTGTGAGCAGCCTGGGGCCTAAAGGGGACAGATCACATCTCCCACTCAAGACATGAGGCCCACTGGCTGCCCATTAAAGCCTGTATCGAATTTTAAAATCCTATCTATTACTCACCGATACACACACAACACTGCATCCACTTTCCTAAACAAACGCATTTAAAAAAATGCTAAACCACGCTGCCTTTGCTCATCCTCAACCACAGCCTTAGCCCTGCCCAGATACATCAGAAAAAGAGTGGGAGGGGAGCAAGTTTCACTGTTACAGCCCCCACGCTCTGGAATGCCATCCCGCCATGCATCCAAAATGAACCATGCCATTATGTACTGTTAAACACATATGCCTAATAAGCATGTAACAATCTATGCTCTTATTGTAGTGCACTGCCTGCCTCTAAGCACTAGCGATGTGAAATCTCTGGGTCTGGGCCATATCAACAAATGAAATCAATAAATAAATTTGTGGATAGCTCAAGGGTGAAGGATGGGAATAAGAAGTTTAAGGAAGGCCTGGTATCAAATAGTGAAGACAGGCACAAGTGCTCACAGTTCAAGGGTGTTTTTGAACTTCAAGGTGGTTGGAAAAACACTAAATCTACGGATGGGAGCAAGTTACGACCATCAAAATAAAGATAACGCAGTCCTAATAGTGTCTTCGTCAAAATAAAAGGGGCCTATACTAAAAAAAACTATTGCTAATCTCTACTTCTAAACAATAAACAGTGTGTGAAATGATGTAGATAACAAAGTGTGTCATGAAACAATATGTCAGAACGACTGGATAGTTGGTTCCCCTTCCCCACGTTTTCACCACGGGACAAGTCGGTACACTTGGGATTGGAACACACTTCAGTTCGGCTAAACACAAGGGCAAGGTCCCAGTTCATATACCAGCTCTATGCAACCAAAACTCTCTTGCTCAGTCAAAGAAGGCTTCTCCCTCGCAAGACAAAAGTTCAACAAAGATTGTTCAAAGTTCCTTTCCTCAGGTGTTTACTTTTCTAGCAACAAAAGTCTTTTACTTCCAGTTTGAGTCCCCCTCCGTCGGGCCCAGACTCTTATTTCACTTTACAATTTACCATAGGCCTCTCTCCATCTGACTCGGGACTCTGTATGGTTCTGTTCTCAATTCACACCACTTTCACCTTTCACTTTGAGTCCCCCTGCGTTGGGCTCAGACACATATTTCTTTCACAATTCACTACAAACCGAAGACTTTCTATTGTGCAAAGGAATTGACTTAAACACTTGCAGGACCACTTCGAGTCTCTTCCCCATAAATCACATTCACATTTCATAAGTTCTGTTATTGGGATACATTCAGGCCGAGACCTTTCGATTGGGCACACATGTGGTGCCAGACCACTCTGCTACTTAGTATCGTGTGTTCACTTCTCAAAGTTCACAAAACAATTATCAGCTTTTCCTTTTCATTCGCGTCTTTCGTCAAACGCCTTTTGCATTCGACTTCATAGTACACTTTGTTGCCGTCTGTAACCTTTGTTCATACGCAGCCCGGTTTCACACAGTTGCCTTCAACTCACTGGCTGTATACAAGGTTTGGCTTGCAGCTTTGATCATGGTGTCAAGGGCGATACCACGGCAGCTGCACTTCTCCCATGATGCGACTAGTCAGGCAGGAGTGCTCCTGGTATCTCGGACAAGTATTACAGGATTGTCTGGTCTCACTTCTCCGCCTCAAATGTGCTGTTTCCGAGTTTTCAACAGCGCAGCGATTACACGTCAAACGGCCAAAGGGCTTCTGCCTCCTTGGTTTCATTCTGCAACTTTCCGTCTGGCTTCCTCGATTCAGCTATGGTATGGAATAGGCTGCTCCTTCGTGTGCTCTGCTCGTTCCTTGCCTTGCTCGAAGTGTGCTCCTGTGCTCTGCCTTTTATCCAGGTGGGGAAGTTAATGGGGATTCAGGTGTAAGTGTTAAAAAGCACCTTCATCAGTCTCCTTTAGCTGCTTAGATATACTTTATTGCTTAATTACATGAAGCTACATGAAAGGCAACCACTGGGTCCCATCACTCAGGCTTAACTGACCTCAGGTGGAACACTCATACAGCATTCACACATCAGCATTCTAACATGACATCACAGGGTCTCACATTCACAAGCAAGCACTTCACAACACATCTCCTTCCTTTCCAATGACGCACATTCACTTGCCATTAACCAACAAGCACTTCACAACACAAAGTTGTTCCAGGCAATTGCCTGACTCTGCCTGACCATGGCAGCGGGACATGTTCGAGTCTGTCTTTTCCCACTGTGTAAAGGGAATGTATATGTGTTCGTGCGGAGAAGAGGGGGGTTACAAAACTCATGTACTTGATCGGGAAAGAAGGAGTAAAGGTTTCAATGGGGGGGGGCGATACCCCGTCTCACCATTAGGTGTCACACACCCACTTCCCAAGGATCCCCCATCCAGGTGATCCTCCTGCACTGGTCCACCCCCGGGGTCTAGATCCAATAGCAAAGGCCGTGCCCCGGCCACCTGGATGACAGATCCCTGAGGACTAGTAAGTGAGACACCTTCTGGTTTCTCACAGAAGGTTTGGGAGTCATAAGTGAATGGGGGAAGCAGAAGTAAAACAAAAAGGCTGGTTTGCTGAGAGTCTTGTAAAGTGTGAAGAGAGGTGGGCTGGGAACGGATCCCCAGGAACACCCACTGTAGGTGCCAGTGTTCCATGGGAGGGAGAAGGACCACTGTGATAGTCAATTGCAGAGCCGTGGGTGCTCATTTTACTGGGATGTCATAGGAGTGTGTCACCAGCTATGTAGGTGGAATATCGAGGAGAGTCTGGAGTGGTGAGTAGTAGCAAGAAAGTTGGAGAAGTAAGTAAAATGTAAAAGTAGAGGTAGGGAGTGGTGGGAAGAACAAACGGGGGACGGTGGACATAGTAGCTCTTACTGTGGAGAAATAAGAGGAAAATCAAGTGGAGGAGCAGATGGAGGGAAGCAGGATGGGTGAGAATGACCCTGAGGGTAGAGGATCATTTATGATTCTTTAACTACAGTGGGAAAGTGAGGTTGGGGAAGTAACTGGGCCTAGGGACGTAAAGGGAGAAAGAAAGGATTCCTTGTAGGAGACACAGAGATCGGCACTTAAACCAGCATCACTGATGCAGTCTCATGGTCAACTTCAATCTAAAGTTGGGGATGTGAAAGGGTGACAAGGCAAGTGTGATGCTGGGGCTCTTTTGGAAGGGCAAGTGCAAAGTAAACAGTCTTGGACTTTTGCTCAATGAAACTGGCGTTGGGACGAGAGAGAGGTAGGTGGTAGTACCGGACTTCAGCTAGGCAGTGTAAGGAAGGCATGGTATCAAAGTAAGACAGACACAAGTGATCAGAGTTCAAGGGTGTTTATTAAACTGTAAAAATGGGTGAGATAAACACCTAATCTAAACCCAAATCTAAGATGGGAGCAAGCTACGACCATCAAATAATAATAATACAGTCTAGTCAAATAAAAAGGGCCTATACTAATAGAAATATTGCCAATCCTTACTGCTATGCTACAAAATAATGAAGGATAATGTTCACAAGAAAATAATTGTTCACAAAATGATAGGTCAGGATGTTATGGCCGGGGTCTCCCTTCCCCACGTTTTTAGCATGGGACAAGGCAGGACTCTTCAGCACAGCACACTCCTGGGCTTCTCTGGCACAAGCGTACAGTGCCTTTTCTCTATATCAGGACCTTCTGTGCCCAAGTGTCTTCTCATGCAAAGTCTCTTGCTTCAGAGGGCCTGAAATGCCAAAATAACAAAACAAACAGTTCCTTCTGGTAACCTTCACGTCGGGTGATTACTCTTCACCCTAGGATCCTCCTCAGCCGAGCTCCGATCCTGCTCTCAGCGTTAGCCTCCCAAAGCACCTGCCAATTTAAACAGAGACTTCCGAAGGGCAATCACGTTTCACTGGGTCACTCTGTTAGCCTATGGCAAGTGCTTAATCAAAATCACAGTTTGCACTGCGTTCCTCTCAGCTGGGCGCAAACGCCAGTTTCCCAACTCCCTCATATTGGGTTCATGCTTTCAACAGTTCACAACTTCCAAATCTCATCAGAAAGTGAGGGTTCCCTTCCCCTAGCTTTCTCTCTGCATCCCTCTGTCTGGTTCAAATTTGCCAAAGTCCACATTTCAGTAAAAAGTAATTCCAGACCCTTTAGGTTCTTCCCTTTACCTAAATCTGTGTCTTAGCCCCCAGTCAGGCTTTCCCTTAAGCCCCCAGTCAGGTTCTCTTTTAAAGCCCCAGTAAGGCTTTCTCTAAAGCCCCCAGTCAGGCTTCGCACAGTTCATTCATCACAATTGTCTAGGGTGTGTTAGGGTTCACCCCAATTCGCAGGCATCCCTCAGTCAGGTTCACGTTTGCCTCCTACAACGTGTCAAAGACTTTTGACTGTACAAGGGGTTTGGTTTGGCCCTCATATGGTCACTCTGACACCTCATGCCGGCCTCCCCAAAGGCCTCTTGGTACTTGTTGTTTCTCCTGGTTTGGGAGAGGGGCACTAGCCACAGACCTTCGAATGAGCACCCATGTGGTGCCGGACCACTCTATCTCTGGTGCCAGTTTCTCTCACAAAGGTTCACAAGGTCTCCCTCTCCCTCTGCTGGGCTCAGACCCTTCTCACCAAGTTCACAGGGGTCTCCCTCTGCCGAGCTCGGACACTTCTCACAAAGTTTGCAATGTTCAAAAGTATGTTTTTGCACTCTGAGTTCCACTCAAAAACGGCATTCCATGTCTTGGGAGCTGTAGGAGCCATAAGGGGGATATTTCAATGAGGTCAGGGTCTTACCTCCTGCCCCGCATTGGACCTGGGTTTGCCTGTCTGGCCCCAGGGGAGGGGTTCTGCTGTAGGTACCGCCAGGCAACCCCAGCTGCCGCATGTCTTGCCTTCTGGAAGTACAGCTCCCTCCTCCACACTGCAGTCTCCTCTCAAAAAGCAGGGCCAGTGTTTGGGCGGTGTTCTCCTCTTCCAGGTCTTCCAGGCCTCTGCGGCTCACTAGGGCTTTCTCCTTCTCTCCGGCATCTTCCAGCATCCCCAACTCCCTCAAAGTGTGCTTTCCTGCTCTACCTTTTATGCTGTCTGGGAGCGACAAGTGGAGTCAGGTGTAAGTAATTAAAGAGGTAGGCCTGGCCGCATTAATGGAACAGTCTGCTGTAGAAAGGGGAGGGACTATTTTCTGTGTATGTGGTTCCCTGTTGGTAATCTTTATCCCGTAATCTCTCTCATCCTCGTCTCAGTGACTTTTTAGAAAATAACAGAGGGGAGAAATTATGGGGATTGTAGTTTTCACTAGTAAGTTTAGAGAAATCTGAAAAAGTACTGTCGCAAAAGGGGGGGGGAAGTCCTGTTGTTGCTCATGGTAAGTTGTCTGTGAAAAAAAGTGTCTGTGTCGGGAAGGGTGGAGGAGAGGAGGAGGGGCAGGGGGTTGAGTTCCTAAATATCCTACTGTGCAGGATGGGGAAAAGGTGTCACAAAGAAGTGGATAATGTGTCTGACCTGGGGTATGCCCCGAGCGTAACCCCGGGTTTCCCCACCCAGGTGATCCTCCCTCGCTCGTCCACCCCCAGGGTTGGGATCTGAGAGCACCAGCCCTTCCCTGGCCACTTGAATAAGGGATTCTTGGGGTTTACTTGGGACAGGAGAAGAATAAGGGAATATTTGACAAGGTTTCTGTGGAGGAGGGGGCAGCACATCGCTATTAGAAGACATCACAGGCATTGGAAGTGGATACTAACACAATTATGGAAATGTGGAAAGTCCCCAACTGGTTTTGATGGAGACAGAAAATACTGCTTTAAGAATAATTCTTTCTGACATTAAAATTGAGTATTAATTTCAATCTTTAAAGCTGTATTATACATTCTCAAAAAACAGCATAATTCCGATGCAATCAAAAGTGTAATTGTTCTAGATACAGAGAAGAAGGAACATTGACACGCGTGATCGTATTACGTAATAAAATGACAATGCAGAGTGACACCAGCATTATGGTTCCGTGTCTGGAGAAACCCATGATGTAACTGCTCACTTTTTTGGATGAATGAATTGCACACACCTGAGCTGGTGGTATGGGTGAGTGAGGTGCAATCCATACTAGTTCACTTGGGCTACTCACAGCTGTCTGTGGATTTATCTCCAGAATCTAGATCAAGAAGCTAAGATCTTGATTCTATCCTATTCAGCGTGTTACTCGTGAGGAAAAATAACCTTATTAAGCTATGTGTGCTTTTGATCTCCCATTAAACCTAAGTATGAAATATAAGCCTTATTTTGTAATCCAAGACAGAGGTCTATGTTATGCAAAAAGGGGGAAAAGCCTCTTTTCCACTGACCGTTAATTTGGGTAAAAGTTTAAATCAGATATCCCAAACGATAAATCTTCATGCAAGACCGTCTTCATCTGGTTCAAATTCTACCTTGCGAACAACAACCAATGTATCCAAAGAGATTCCTCCAAATCAGCAACACCACCATCACCTGAGGATTCCCGCAAGGATCCATCCTCTCTCCTTGATCTTCAACATTTGCATGGAACTGCTCAGAACCCTCCTGGCTGCACACCATCCACCAACACCCAGACGACACACAGCTCTACCTCAAAATATCCTCCATCAATGACATTCACAGGCTTAAGGCCTGTCTCACGTTGATCCACTCCTGGATGTCTATTGCTTACCTGATGCTCAGCCGTTCCAATACTGAATTCCCACTGCTGACCAAGAATACTGAACACCCTGACTTCCAGACCTGGCTCTCTGCTATAAACCTCAAGGAATTCTCACCCCAGCTGACCACCTGTGCTACGTCCCTTGGGTTATACAGCAACAGTCATCTCTCCTACAGAGATAGCAAGGAAGATGCAAACAGCTTAGTACCAACTTTTCCTCCTGCAGAAAATCAAGCCCTTCATCCCAGATAACAACTTCAGATCCAAGTCATGGTCCCCTCTCATCTGAATATTGGCCCCTAAAATGTGTCCTACATGATGCAGCATGACTCATCAAAGAACTCTGAAAATTCAATAACATCCCTGTGACTCTCATCAAACTGCTCTGGCTCTCACTGCAAGCACCTTTCACCTTCAATTCCTGCTGCATCATCTACAAGGATGTCACCCTCAAGACATCAAGCTACCTTGCTGAGAAGCTGAGCATCTCCAGAGGCCTACGATTCACCAGAAGCAAGGAAGTGTGCATACTTTAACTCTGGTGGTGCAGGAAGGAAGGAACCAGAAGACAGGCCTCTTCTATCTAAGCCCCAAGACTCTTGAACCTCCTCCCTGTCAACATCACACTCGCCCCCTCACTTCTACATTTCAGAAAGGAGCTCAAGACCCTCTTCTTCAAAGAATGGCTCCTCCCAAACACCTAGACCCACACACCCTCCACTCGTAACCAGAGACACAGCAGGGTGCTCCCTGTGTTTCCTCCCCTGGTTTCTTGTAGATCCGTTACTGCCAAATTTCACGCCATACCGGGACCCATCCTTTTTTTGTTAGCTTCCCTCTCTCTTTTATTGGTCCCTTGCAATCTGCTTTCCTCACTGTGTACTTCCCCCTGTGACTAGGAAAGCACTCTGTTACTTCACGAAGCCTTGACTGCATTCCATAAATACCCTCAAAGATTGTCTGCATTTCTTTCTGATTTGCCCTTTTTATTCATACCGATGTCTCGTACCTGGGTCTTCATACACGCTAAAATGGCCACCTCAAGGTTTTATCTTTAAGAAATAAACACGCTGCTTATGCAGTATATTCGTTTTACGTGGAAAAGGCTTTGTCTGTTAGACAGTCTATGTTATCAGCTAATCATCAAGCAAACTGGAATTGTCCTTTTATTTTGTTATATTTTTTTTAATTTTTTTTATTTACTTATCTACAATCAAAAGAAAAATTTGATTTTTACAAGAGATCACATCCCATGTCTCAGATGTGAGTAGATCATCAGAGCTGTTAAATTGCAGAACAGATAGGATCAAGAGAAAGAAGAAGAAGAAGAAGAAGAAGAAGAAGAAGAAGACAGTGCAGCATGAAGAGAGAAGAGATGAGATGTAGGACTGCATCATAGAGATTTTGTTAAATGGAACCGAGTACGGTCCCACTCTCTGATGCTCGCTTAAGAGCCGCCTCCAAAATGTTTACAGCCGCGGTTGCCCATTTAGTTTTTTCGCCTGCAACCAGTCTACACCACCATGTATCTTCTTCTCGGGATGACGCGTCATGCATTAATGGTAGCAAAAAAGCTTCACGCAAATATGCTGTTTTTGCACAGTTTAAAAGTAGGTGCTTTACAGTTTCCTCCTCTTGCGTCTCTGGGCATAGTCTGCATGTTTGTATGGTGGATTTGACCAAATGGCTTTGATTTCCTGGGTTAGCATGAGATTAAGTCTCAATTTCATGAAGTTCTTCTGTACCCTTTTGTCAGGGAATTTTATACAGTAATTCAGAGGTCTATTCAGCTTGTTAGTAGTTGGCGGCAAGTGATCAAGTAATTTATTTGCCGTCGCTGCCTCGCATGTTTGAATCCAGTCCTCCTGGGCTATTTTTCTCTTTAGCTTGGCAGGATTGTGGATTAGGTCTTCTGGAATTGTCCTTTTATTTTGTTATATTTATTGGAGGGTTTAGAGCGAGAGTGTTCAGCTCTGCACTAGGTCTACTACTTTTTAAACTGTATGATGACTTGAAATTATAAATGCAACCTCTGCTTCTTTCAACAGAGAATGAGCCACCATCAGAGGATCCAGGCTGGGACGATGTCCTACGAGTGCACAGAATGCGATAAGCACTTTAAACAAGCATCTGACCTAAGGGTGCATCAGAGATCCCACACAGGTGAAAGACAGTTCAAATGCTCGGAGTGTGAAAATAGCTACATTCGTCTCTCACATCTGTACCGGCATCAGAAGAGTCATACTGGGGAGCGACCATTCCGGTGTACTGAGTGTGAGAAAAGTTTTAGCCGGAGCTCAGATCTGTACATTCATAAGAGGATCCATACTCAGGAGCGACCATACCAGTGCACTGAGTGTGGAAAGAGCTTCCGACAGAGCACAGCTTTCTACATCCATAAGAGGATCCATACAGGGGAGCGACCATACCAGTGCACTGAGTGTGGAAAGAGCTTCCGACAGAGCACAGCTTTCTACATCCATAAGAGGATCCATACAGGGGGCGACCATACCGCTGTACAGAGTGTCGGAAAAGCTATACCCATAAATCTTCTCTGTGCCAGCATCAGAGGATCCATACTGGAGAGCGGCCATATCAGTGTACAGAGTGTGATAAAAGCTTTGCTCAAAGCACAGCATTGTGCCAGCATCAAAGGATCCATACGGGAGAGCGGCGATACGAGTGTACGGAGTGTGGTAAAAGCTTCCCTCAGAGGTCAAACCTCTACCAGCATCGAATGATCCATACTGGGGTGGAGCCCTTTCAATGCACACGGTGTAAAAAGAACTTCAGTGTTCCCTCAGCGCTGAGCAAGTATGTAAGGATCCATTCTGGAGAGAAGCCCTATGGGTGCACATGATCTGCTAAGAACTTTATGTAGGGTGAGAAAAGCCTCATTTACAGCACAAAACCTTCCTTCCTTAGGAGGACCATGCATATGAGAAGCTGCCTGGGGGCCTAGAGTGTGGTCAGCCCTTAAATCCAAAACAACATAAGTTCACAAATAAGGTGTTTGATCCAAGGTGGTTGCAGCAATGCCAAACCTTCATAAATCCACAATGTACCTGCTCGGGTATTATTACTCTGTGAACAGTGTTTAATATCCCAACACAGCAGCTAGCAAAAAATAGCCTGCCACAAATACTTCTGGGGTGGACTCTGTGCACGGGCACAGGTAAGTTAAAACAAGCTGATTTGCTCCTTCTTCTATACTCGAACATTTACCTGGGGCATACTGATTTTAGGTTCCTTCCTCTTCTCCACTATATAAACGCATGCCATGCCGGAGACAAATCCTACTATATAATAAAAGGCCAGATGTATCTTTGTCTGAAGCCGTCCTGCCGGCTTCACCTGTTATCACTGCTAGAAGGAGCTGTTGCCTTATGCATACAACAATAAGACTTCAAGTTCATCTTCCAGGCAAACAAAATGTGTATTTCAACAATGGTAACATAGATTAGCTTCAGAAAAGGCCCAAGACAAAGATACCACATTAACAGGGTATTTATTAGCCGAAGAAAATAAATGTGATCGAATTAGTTAGGGAGTCTTGTACATTTGTATTTATATATAGATGGGGTGTGGTAAGGGAATAGGTGAAGGTATGGGGAAGTTGGACCAAAAAAAATCAGTAATTTCTCATTAGGTATTTTTTTTTTTGGTACAGCGTTCATCCTTCGCCCTTTTTTCTTTTTTTGCTGCATTTTTTTTAACCAAAAATCTTTTACTGAAAAAATCATCGAAAAATATGGAGGGGATAAGGGCATATAAGGGGTAGAGTGGGTGGGGTATAGGGAATAATTAATATGGGCAAGGTGTGCGGGGGAAACCCAAACATAATAAATAAATAATGCAATGCATTTTTTTACAGCAAAAAGATTTTGGCAAAAAAAGAAGCGAAAAAACAGGATGAATGAACATAGAACCTTTTATTTTCAATCATTTCATGGTAATGCCATTAACAGCATGATTCAAGTTGCATACACTAAAAAAATACATTAGAAAAACATCTAAACAGAAATTAATTTGATTAGCACTAGTTCTCTAACAAAATAAATGACTTTTATTTCAGTGTACTTATGTGTAATTATTCATTGTAATATTGCTTGGGTATGTATTATATAAATAATATTCTTCATGTATGTTTTAAAATGTATTTGACTTTATATTTGAGTCCAAAACCCATAAGTAGAATCCAAGACAATGAGGAGCAGATAGAACAATTGGCTATATGTACTATGTTGAAAATTCAACGGATTCTGTGAGATTTTGTTTGACATTACTACTCCTCCACGTAAAAGGAGCAAGATCCTTTACAATTGTTTTTTTTCTGTTAACATAAATTACACTCTAAAAACGTCTTCCTTTACGCACATTAGCCTGTGTACACAGGCCTTTCCACCAGTGTAAAATAAAGAAACAGAGGAAGCAAAACAAAAAACAGCAAGAAAATATACTTACAGAGAAGACAATAAGACGCCCACAAGTGCAGTGAAAGATCCAAAGAGCTACTAAAACACAGCTGCTGATGAGGAATTAGCACATGGATGGTAATGAAAATAGAAACCAAAGCCTAAATGCATCGCTTTGAGTGTGTCATACAATCAAACATTGGAATGAGGAGGTTCTATGTGACGATACTGGTGGGAAAAACATTGTAAGTGAGAGAATGTGTCTTTCCTTGAGTCATGCAAAGCCTTCCCGACATTCACTAGGACTGGTTTTATCTACCAAGCTAACTTCAGTCCTGGAATATTTGGGAAAGGACAGGGTAGTGATCAGGGTGCACGTTTGATAAAATGTCATACTGACAACCTCAGTATTATCACTAGACACCAGGTAAGAACAGAGCTGGACACCAAGGTCCTTGTTGTTCTGTTGGAATAATATGTACTGTAATTTCAATTCAACTGTTCAGGAAGTATTTTAGGGTTCATCACCCAAATTAAATATTTATTTATTTTGAGGATTAATGAAGGGCCATATTGCGGTGCAACCGCTTCGTGGCACTGGGGAGGGAACAAGTCACATTGGATCACAGAACAGAAGAGCATATTCCTGGAGGGGAGGAAATCACAGAGCAAACAATACAGCGGCAGAGGAGTAGAAAATCCTGGAGTCTGAGAAGTCTGTGGACATCAGTCAGGCTTTGAGTTTGCAGCAATATCTGGTGGAGGGCAACTCGTTTCCGTAGAGACCGAGAGTGACTTCCATGGTGATTTCTGGAGGACTTTGGAGGGCTGAGCATTTTCACAGCATCAGACCTGGGGGTCCAAAATAGGGCATGTCGGTTGGTTCTGTTGGGAGAAGCTTTTGAAGAGAACGCAGAGGAACGTAAACATGATTCTTTGCTCACCCAGGGGCCATTTCAAAGATTTGCAGGCAGTCATAGTGGGTGAAGCCAAGTAGATGTAATTACATGTTGACGTCTGGAGAGAACTAGAGCTTCAGTTGTGTTGCTTTTCTGTGGCAGAGTTGTTTGAGCTGTAGATTTTATTTTAAGGACGGCATGATTTCTGGCAGGAAGGGAAGGGCGAAGTCCCAGAAGGAAGACAGTTTGAAGGGAAGGGAGGACAGAGTAGAGGAAAGAAAGCAAGTAATTTCAGTTTAGCAGCGATTAGTGTGAGAAACCAGACGGTGTCTCACCCACTGGTCCCTGCGGATCTCTCTTTCAGGTGGCCAGGGCACGGCCATCGCCTTTTGATCCAACCCTGGGGGCGGACTAGTGCGGTAGGATCACCTGGGTGAGTGGTTCTGTGGGAGTGGGACGCCGGATGGTGAGACGCAGTATTCCTCTCTTTCCTGTAACACCTTTACCCCATCCTATCAGATAGGATACGTAGGAACTCTACCCCACCCCCTTTTCCTGCACAAACACTGTCACACGGACAGCCCGCTCTGGAAGAAAACAGACTTAACACCTAAACAGTATATCTGACATGTTACAATACGATGGTCAGGCGAGGTCAGGTAATTACTGACCATCACTCACACCTGACTTCCATTAAGCTTCCCCACATGCATAAAGGTGGAGCACAAAAGCACAGTCTGAATGAGGCAAAGCACACAAAACAAAAGTTTTGAGACGGCAGCTGAACGAGAGAAGAAAGACAGAAAAACAGGAGGGTATTGCAAGGAGGGAAGTTCCCTTGACCATTACGCCACAAAACCGTTACTTTCAAGTGCCCTCGAGATTAGAAAGCATAAGACAAGGAAACCAGGCCAAAGAATCCTGTATTGTGTGTCAAAGATATCCGGGGCCCTCCCACGTCACTGATCAAGGCGGGGAGAAGCAGCAGCCACTGTGGTACCGCCTTTGGCTTCAAGAACAAACCAGCATCAGTGAAATCAACACAGCGGGTGAGTTGGGGAGACTGATACAAGACCGGTCCATGTTGAAACCAAGGTTGAAAGCAGCAACATTGTATGGCGGGTGCTGGAATGAACATTATTAAAATGTGTGTGATAAGGACGCAAGTAAAGTTAAACTGCTGATGAGTGTTTGAACTTTGAAAAGCAAGATACGATACCTTAACAGAGTGGTCTGGCACTGCGTGTGCACTCAATCAAAGGTTTCTGTAAGGTATCCAGCTGAGAAGTGGCAGAAGTGAAAGTAAAAGGGTTGTATTAAGAAGAAAACAAAGAATTGTGAATCGAAGTGGTCCTGCGATGGGTCAAGCAAAATCCTGCACACAGTTGAAAGTCTTCGATTTTGATACAGTAAAGAAAGTTTGGAAAAAGAGATAAATTTGGTCTGAGTCCTGCGGATGGAGACCAATTGAAGTTTCTGTATTAAAGTGGTTCTGAGCCTGTTTGAGGGGGACCCGGGGTGAACAGTGAATCACCAGAAAAGTTTTGCATATGAGTATCCTGAGGAGAAAGCATCTTTGAATGTTTGTCGGATCAGGCCCTCTGAAATGAGAGACCTTGAATGGCAAAGAGACTTTGGCACAGAAGGTCCTGAAACTGAGATTTTAAACTGCATCTTGTGCTAGAAAAGCCAGAGTATGTGCAAAGCTCAAGTGTGCCGCCTTGTCCCGTGCTGAAAACGTGGGCAAGGGAAGCTCAACTATCCTGACATATCATTTGTTGAACACTTTTCTTTTGTGTAACATTGTTTCCCACACCATTGTATTTAGAAGTAAGGATTGGCAATTGGTTTATTAGCATAGGCCGTTTTGTTCTGATAAGACGTCACTAGGACTGCATTCTTTATTATTTGATGGTCGTCGCTTGCGCCCGTCTTTAGATTTGGGTTTAGATAGGCATTTTTCAAGCCAATTGAAGTTCAATAAACACCTTTGGACTGTGGTAACTTGTGTCTGTCTTACTGTTTGATACCATGCCTTCCTTACATTAGGCAAAGGTTGTTACCTCTCATTAGTGCTGGAACTAGGTGCTGTTTTACCTGTGCGCACTGTGCAACCTGCTGAGATTGTGTTTTGTTGAGCAATGGATCACACTTATGAATACCATGAATTTGACTTCTAGAGAGGGTTTATAACAAGCACATTTATGAAAGCTTTTGGCAAACAGTATAACTGATTCTGTTGTGTTTTCAATGTCTGATGTTATAACTAATGAATCACTATGGTGGGGATGGCGCAGTATACAACCTTTCTTACAAAGTATAACCTATAAGAGCACTTTTCTATTAACTCACCCAGACAGAGGTAGGACTAAAATCCCTGCTCTACATCATGTTTATAATAAAACATTGTGCTACAGCATAGTTAGGGTCTTAAATCTTAACTGCCCCTGAGTGTTAAACACTGGTCTGCAGGCCCTGAATGGGGCTATTAATGCTTATAGATGCAAATACCACAGGATGGCATGTAGCTAATAATAGTTCACATTGTTTATAGTCCATTCTATTCAAATAAATTTGTTATACACTAGTGTATCCCTCGAGTACAAATATTACATGAGTAAGAACGGTTTATTGGATAACTGCGCTATTACTGACCAGTTAATTATTATTTGCATGTTACCATGTTATTACTATTAGCCACATATTAGTATTCACGTTTTAGCGTGTTACCACTACTACTGTGTAGCAGGTGAGTGATGGAGTGGCTGTGCACACCTGGGGGGCAGAGACAGGTGCAGGATGGTACACCTGAGGGGCAGAGACAGGTGCAGGCTGGCACACCTGGGGGGCATAGACAGGTGCAGGCTGGTACACCTGAGGGGCAGAGACAGGTGCAGGCTGGCACACCTGGGGGCAGAGACAGGTACAGGCTGGCACACCTGAGGGACAGGGACAGGTGCAGGCTGATACACCTGAGGGGCAGAGACAGATGCAGGCTGGCACACCTGAGGAGAAGTGACAGGTGCAGGCTGGCACACCTGAGGGCAGGGACAGGTACAGGTTGGCACACCTGAGGTGCAGAGACAGATGCAGGCTGGCACACCTGGGGGCAGAGACAGGTGCAGGCTAGTACACCTAAGGGGCAGAGACATGTACAGGCTGGCACACCTGAGGGGCAGGGACAGGTGCAGGCTGACACACCTGAGGGGCAGAGACAGATGCAGGCTGGCACACCTGAGGAGAAGTGACAGGTGCAGGCTGGCACACCTGAGGGCAGGGACAGGTACAGGTTGGCACACCTGAGGTGCAGAGACAGGTGCAGGTTGGCACACCTGTGGGGCAGAGACAGGTGCTGGCTGGCACCCCTGAGGAGAAGTGACAGGTGCAGGCTTGCACACCTGAGGGGCAGAGACAGGTACAGGCTGGCACACCTGAGGGACAGAGACATATGCAGGTTGGCACACCTGGGGGCAGAGACAGGTGCAGGTTGGCACACCTGAGGGGCAGAGACAGGTGCAGGCTGGCACCCCTGAGGAGAAGTGACAGGTGCAGGCTGGCACACATGAGGGCAGAGACAGATACAGGCTGGCACACCTGAGGGGCAGAGACAGATGCAGGCTTGCACACCTGAGGGACAGAGACAGGTGCAGGCTGGCACACCTGAGCGGCAGAGACATGTGCAGGCTGGCACACCTGAGGAGCAGAGACAGATGCAGGCTGGCACACCTGAGGGCCAGTGACAGGTATAGGCTGGCACACCTGAAGAGCAGAGAGAGATGCAGGCTGGCACGCCTGAGGGACAGAGACAGGTGCAGGCTAGCACACCTGAGGAGCAGAGACAGATGCAGGCTGGCACACCTGAGGGCCAGAGACAGGTGCAGGCTGGCACACCCGAGGTGTAAAGACAGATGCAGGCTGGCACACCTGAGGGGCAGAGACGTGCAGGCTGGCACAACTGAGGAGAAGAGACAGGTGCAGGCTGGCACACCTATGGGCAGAGACAGGTACAGGATGTGTACACTTGAGGGTCAGAGGTGGGTGCAGACTGACCCACCTGAGGGGCAGAGACAGATGCATGCAGGCACACCGGAGGAGCAGAGACAGATACAGGCTGGCACACCTGAGCGGCAGAGACAGGTGCAGGGTGGCACCCCTGAGGGTCTGAGACAGGTGCAAATGGGCACACCTGGGGGCAGAGACAGGTGTAGGCTGGCACACCTGAGGAGCAGAGACATGTGCAGGCTGGCCCACCTGAGGGGCAGAGACAAGTGCAGACTGGCACACCTGAGTGCCAGAGACAGGTGCAGGCTGGCACACCAGAGGAGCAAAGACAGGTGCAGGCGGGCACACCTGAGGAGCAGAGACAGGTGTAGGCTGACACACCTGAGGGGCAGCGAAAGGTGCAGGCTGAATAGGGAAACATTATCACCTGTACGGCAGGTTTTCCCTTTTACCCACCTGCCCACCCCTCTTACCTGTCTCTCCCAAGTCCCGCTGGTCCTTGGTTCACAGATCACACAGGAGTTGCATGGAAGTGTAAATGGATGGTAGTAGCATGAAGAGTGGGGCGCAGGAACAGCGGTGATCCTCAAATTCCCCAAGGGTAATAGAGAACAGCACAATATTTGCACAGTAATACAGGAACCAGAGGGACCCAATACTTTCACCCGTCAATATGCCCCCTGACAACATCAGCACCTGGTTTGTTGGTGGTATTTTATTGTGGATATATGTGGTCACCAGATTTGCCAAAGGTTCTCAGGTTCACAGGACTATGCAGCACATTAAAGTACATGCTTTAGCTTTTTTCGGTACTAAAATTGTAATCTTTTTGACATTGGCAGAGGATTATAGCATTATTTACCTGTGGGTTTTGGGAAAATGCCTCACTGTCCCGAGTCTAAGAGGTATTTCCCTACCTCAACCAAAACTAATGGGTCTGTCCTTTGTCAAGAAGTCCAAAATTATATGTCCTGTATCCGTAAACCTATTCTGGCCCTCACGCTCTGAAACTAAATCTAAGGTGGAAAGGGTATTGCCTCTGGATTTTGAAGGTCCACAAGTGTTCAAATCCAATACAAATTGTAAGTTCAGCCAAAGAGTTGCAACCGGAAAAATGTTCAAAGTTACAGGGGGTGACTTCACCAATTTGAAAGTTCACAAACAAAAGAATGACCACTTTCCTGGTAAACCAAGAGGGCAGTTCCATCCTCTTGGAGAGTTCACAATTCTCAGGGCAAAGATTCCCTTCCCGGAGCTTCTCTTCAGACATAAGACAGTTTTTTTTTTTCTTTTTTTAATTGAACATTTGTATGGCGCCTATACATCAAAAATTGTTTCCAGGTGCCACAACACAAAGAAGGGACGGGGGCAGCGTAGCAAACAACAATAACGGCCCTGATAGGCCTTGTGACATTCAGATTGTGCAAGTGCAGTATCAAGAAGTGCAGGGGGAGGTGGCATAACAGGACGAAGGATGGGATATGGAATGGTGGGGAGGGGTCACAACAGGGTGAAGGATGGGATAGGGAAGGATGAGGAGGGAGAAGTGCAAGAGGGAGGCGTCCCAGGGGCTGTGCAAGTGCGGAGGGGAGCCTGGGAAGGCAAGTGCAAGGGGAAACAAGGGTAGGGGGTGTTCCAGCCTCAATAGGCTCGTCAGGGAAGGGTGCCCGAGGGCAAGTGCTGGTAAGAAGGGGTGCAGAGGAAGACTGGGCGAAGGAGGGCCTGAACCCAGTAAGACTCATAAGGGAACAGGCAACCAGTCACAGCAGCAGGAGCAGACTAGTAGGGGAGGGGGAGAGGGAAGGTGGAGAAAAGGAAGCTCTTGAAAAGCTTCCAGAACTTGAGGCGATCCGGCTCAAGGCAGGGAGGCAGTTCCGGCTCCTGCTGAAGAGAGAGATCTACCCCCCACTCTCTGCTTGGAGAAACGTCTGACCTGCAGAGTGTTGGAGCTAGAAGACCCAAGGTCTCTAGCAGGGAGGTATTCAGGGAGAGAGAGAGATGGATGTCGCAAGGTCCCAAGGCATGGGTCTTCAGTGGGGTTCTCTTTTAAATCACAACATAGGTGTAAGATTAAGACTTGCAGGTAACCTGGTATACTACCCTCCCATGTTCTTGTCCACTTTTTCCAACAACTCACAACCTCCAGGGCAGGGTTCTTCCTTGAGGTTACCTTCTTTTAATGATATAAGGTTCACAGTTGACTATGCCTGGTGTACTCCCTCGCTAGGTCTTTTTGTACAGACTTTCAGTATTTAACTTGTAGTCCTTCGCAAATACTTAGATCTGCCTGGTATTCTATCTTGCCAGGACTTTCATGCATTCTTGAAAATCATTTAGCCTATAATCTTTCTCATTTGCCTGGTATATTCACCTGCCAGGAAATATGTGTGGTTATTTTCCCTTTTGTCCATGAAATAATGTTTGCCCAAAGTTGGCTTGCTATATTTTGTTCAACAGCTTTCTCTTTCATATCCACTGTTGCCTTTACTTGGGTGTTCTTGGTCTGAATATAAGGGTGAAGGGCTTTTTAGGAGCAAGGGACTCTGTTCATAGACAGAAGGAAAGGTGACTGAGAGGCATGGACCCACAGAGAACATGGTCCCTGATAACAAAGAAGAAAGGGTAAATACCTATGAATTCTTAAACTGGCACCAGTCAGGATCAGGTTTCAAGACTCTGCGTCTCGTGGCTACCTTGATTTTATTGAGTCTGCTCGTTGGCAACGTTGGCAGCCATCTTGGGTTGGGAGGCATAGCCAAACCTGGTGGCTATCTTGGAGGTGGCTCCTCGCTCTCCTACGAACAACATGGGATGCAGGAATCTTGCTGTTTAGGGGCGAGTCCATCGGGGCTGTAACAACACCGAGGGGAACGGCGTGAGGAAGCAGAGAGCGCGTAGCGCACATCCAAACACCAGAGAAGACGCACTTCCTGGCCGGTGACCAGGCAACTCCATTCACATAAGTACTGAGGGACAAAGACCCGGCCCGCCGAGTGATGGAGAGCTGCTGAGGAAAGTGAGGAGGAGCGCAGCCAGAGACGGGAGGACAGCTGGAGGAGCCCACAACCCCAGCCGGAGATCCAGCGGGCGAACCCAGAAGAGGTGACAAGCACATTATGGCGGAACGGAGCCACAATTGAGGGTCAGACCGATCAGAGCGATCAGGGGAGTTCGCCGCACCAACAACCTGGTGAGTGCGGCTCCTCTCCCACTCCCCACCTCTCCAACACAGACCTGGGCGAGGACTGCTTCCCGCCCCGATACTCGAGGGTAGGGAGCCCCTGGCAATAATGTGACTGATCGGCGAGACGGCAGGTAGGGTCCCGTGCATCATGAGTGGTGGCCCCCACGTGGCCAGGGGCAGCAACAGGACGGCACCAGGGAGAACACAGGGGAGGAACGACACCCCGGGAAGCAGGGAGAGTCCCCAATGCCACCGAAGTGGGCCCCAAGTGAGTCCGCCCCCCCAAACCAAGGGGCCCTATGAACCAGAGGCCCAGAAGAAGAGGCCTAAAGGATAGTTGCACGCAATACTAATGGACACAATGGAGAACACAGTCTACTTGTGCACATGAGGTGCGCAGCCACCTCAGGGGGGCCTCCGGAAGGCCCATGACACTGCTGAGAAGGGACGGCAGGGACCACGTCCGATAGAGCACGGCCTGGGAGCTCCCAGAGCCATTACCAGCATTTGCACCAGCAGGGTACCACAAGAGAGGGACAGGTTGAAGGCCTATGCACCGCTGGGAGCTATTCACACAGGCCCACACTAGCCAGCCATAGAGAGTGGGCCTGGACTTGAAGGAGCCCGGACATAAGGGCATAAACAACCCACATGAAGACTGTATGAGTGGAGGCCCAGCCTAACATCAGACCCGGGCAGATCGGACACTGGCAAGCCAAGCACATATACGTGGGAGGTCACAGTCCATCGATCAGGAAGCCGTAGCCCTCGCCGCGAGGATAGCCTGTTCAGGCCCAAACGGCCTCTAGAAGGAAGCGCACAGACATGAGACGGACAGGCGCACCCCAGAGCCCACATGGCAGCAGGTAGACTGCAGACCAGCAGGGGCCAAGACAGTGGCAAGGGGACTCAGACGGCGGTCATACTGCATTCGATACGCAATCAAGGGCCCACACCAACAGACAAGGCAGACTAGCCTTGCAAGGCAAACAGAACAAAGTGAGTGACCACAGCCCACTGGGACATAGCTATGCATCGGCTGGCCGGAAAAGGGCGACCCTGGTATCAAAGTCATGGATAGGGAGCACGCCCTGATAAAGGCCCACATAAGTTGAGGTCCAGCCAAACGGACCAGAGCATCACAGTAGACGCAAAAGGAGAGGGTGCCTGGACCTGGGATAGGCAAGCAGACGGCAGAAGGGAGGTGAATCACAATTGTAGGTGCCACGCCATGGCTGCCCACCACCAACAGGGCCCTGTCCGCACGAGAGGATTGTGGCCACAAAGGAGCAAGGAGTGTGGTTGACGAGGGCACGGACCAGGAAACCCAGAGTGTCAAAGCAGCACAGAACCACAACACTAGGGGAGGCGTCAGTGAGAAGTAACAGTGCCGGGCGCCAACCGGACATACAGCGGCGGCAGGGAGGAAGCAAGACCGGGGCCCCGACGCAAGAGACAAGGCACCCCCAACACAGACATGTTGGAAAAGCACAAAGGAGGGAAGGGGAAACAAACAAACATGGAGGTGTTTGCCCAGAAAACTGAAGCGCCCCACATGGAGGCGCCAGAAGCTGGTTCCAGCAAAACAGACACTGTATAGACTGAGAAGGGTGAAAGAAGAGGGCTGTGTCCTGGAGGCCATAGCGGTGCTGAAAACCTCACTCGAATTTAAAATGGATGCAGTGATAGTGGATGTGGGGCTCCTACGGCAAGATGTAAGGAACCTATCAGAAAGGGTCGGCACGGCAGAACAGCAGGTGCAGAGTAACACAGCGAACATAACCGCTACCCAGAGCCAAATGGCGGAGGCGTTGGACCGAATACATACCTTGGAACCGAGGGCAGAGGACGCAGAAGGAAGGGCCAGGTGCATCATGTACTCATAGTGGGGCTGCCAGGGGGCGAAGAAGGCAGGGACCCCACGGGATATGTGGAGAACCTACTGCTCCAAGAGGTGGGAGCAGGGAATCTGTCCCAGGGCTTCGTGGTGCAGAGAGCGCACAGGGCCCTTACCAGGAAACCTCGCCCAGGGGTGCCCCCAAGACCCATGATAGCAAAGATCTTGGCATTTTTGAGAGAGAGTGGGGCCATAACAAGGAACACTGCTAGAATAACGTTGTATCCAGATTACACGGCGCAAGTGCAAAAGCGCAGAGCCCAATTTTGGCCAACAAAGGAACGCCTCAGGGTCAGCAAGGTATGATTCATGCTGTTTTACCCGGCCAAATTGAAAGTGCTACACAATGGCAGGCCATACTTCTTTGAGACCACAACAGAGGCCCAAGAATGGATGGACCAGCAAGGGATCCCGCAACTGAAAGATAGGGATGAGCGTGACAATAGGAACCCCCTGATGACCCACGAAGAAGCGCACTGGACAAATGAGTAACAGTTCAGAGACTCGAGCCAGCAGTTAGACACGGGAGCCCGCAGTCTCAGAAGCAGGCCGCCAATACCCACAGATGCGACCCCGCAGAAGGACAGAATTTGTGATGCCAGTTTGAAGGCAACACGCAGCAACGTGTGCACCCACAGGAGGGAAGGGAGCACCTCGAAAGCAGCGGAGACCGAGCAGGGGTGGGCGGAGGCTGAGCGTTTGTTTACAGTTGTAGGAGTTGTATGGTTAGTTTGGTTAGGTGCAAGCACGAGTGGAGGAAGAAGAATCAAACGTCAAAGACATGGCAGGGGAGGAAAGAGAGAGAGATCAGAGTTACGTCCAAATACAGAGAACCAGGGAGGCACACCAGGGACGTGGGCCCGCACAGAACAGATGCAGGAGGAGGCCACCGAGGAGGGGAGGGACTAACACTAGGGGGACAACAGCACATGAGCCCATGGGAATGAGGGGGCCGTTGGATTCAGCGAACACATGGGTCAGGAAGTATTAAACGTAGTCACATGGCATGTCAGGGGACTAAACGCCTACGTCAAGAGGCTGAGGGTTTACGCCTGGCTGAATAGGGCGAAGGTCCACATTGCAATGCTGCAGGAGACACACCTGACAGCCTGAAAACAAGCCAAGGTAGCCAAGAAGTGGGGAGGCCAGATGTACAGTTCAACGTACTCTAACTACGCAAGGGGAGTGTTGACGTGGATTGCTCCGGACTCTGTTCCAACTCATAAAATAAGAAAGAGATGCGGATGGTAGAGTCCTGATCATACATGGAATTCTGGAGAACCGGGAGGTGTGTCTGGTGAATATATACGCCCCCAACCACGATGCAACAGAGTTCTTCAGGATACTCACGCCCGGCTGGCCCTGTATAGGGACACATCGATCATCTGGGCCGGTGACTTCAACTGTACATTAGACCCCCGGCTAGATAGGTTGGACGCCAAGTATAAGAAACCAGCGCCGCCGGCAAGAGCACTACGGAAGACATTGGAGCAGCTCGAGCTAGAAGACGTCTGGAGAAAGGTACATATGGGCAGTAGGGGATACACACACTACAGCGCCCTGCACAGGACATTCACCAGAATAGACTATTTGTTCATGGGCAAGAAGACACTAGGGGAATTCACAGGGGGACACATCCACGCACGAGCGATATCCGACCATGCCCCGCTAAGGGTGACATGGGCACATATATACAGGAGAGCCCCCATACCCACATAGAGACTGAGGGCAGAAGCATTGTTGGATGGGGAGTTCCAGGAGCACATCCAGAGCACGATAGACGACTATTTTGAGCACAATGTGGGGAGCGTGGATAGCACCGGAACAGTCTGGGAGGCCCTCAAGGTGGCGATTAGAGGAGCGGCACTAGGGAAGACGGGAGGCCTCAGGGGAGAGATTTTGGCTGAACTACAGGGAGTAGAAAGGGAGGTCGAAAGGGCGGAAGCACAGGCAGGCGAGATGGCAGGAGAACTGGGATATCTCTTTAACTTGAGGCAGCAGTGTATGGCAATCTGGGAGAGGCTGGGGAAGCTTGATTATGGGAAATATATACAGAGGCTACATGCAGAGGGAGACAAGCCTGGCAGGCTCCTAGCCTGGCTAACTAAACAGGAGAGCAGGCGAGAACCGATAAACGCAATTAAGGACGAACAGGGGGAGGTCATTAGGACCCAGGAAAGCATTAATACGGTTTTCTCGCAATTCTATGAGAAACTATACTCCAGGGTCCAGGAGGCAGAGGCGGGAGACATAGCTGATGCTCTGGCGGAAATCTAACTCCCCCAACTAACAGTGGAGCAGACTCAAATGCTAGCTATGCCCCTCACAGTGGAAGAACTATCAGCGGTCATGGCCCAGCTTCCGACAGGCAAGTCCCCTGGGCCCGATTTGTTACCAGGTGAATTCTATAAGAAATACAGGGACAGCCTAGCCCGAGACTATTGGAGACCCTGGATGAGGCATACGAGAGGGGACGGCTCCTGAGTAGAATGTCGGAATCCATAATAGTACCAATACTAAAACCAGGGAAACCGCCTCTAGAGTGCGGGTCCTATAGACTAAAGTCCCTGATAAACCAAGATTCCAAGATCCTCACAGAGGCTCTGGCCAACCGGCTCAAAAGGGTTATACCCGCGCTGGTGCACCCAGACCAGACGGGGTATGTACCAGCTAGGAATACAATGTGGAATCTCTGCAGACTCCACTATGTCATAGATAACACGAATCAGGAAGAGGGGGAAAGCGCAGTGACATCACTGGATGCCATAAAGGCATTTGACTCGGTGAACTGGGACTGGCTTCTGGGAGTGCTCGCCCACTTTGTGATAGGTGAAGGGTTCCTATGTTGGATCAAGCTTTTATACAAGGATCCAAGGGCGTGAGTAAAGACGGGCAGACACGTTTCAGAGGAGTGGAGCATAGCAAAGGGTACGAAGCAGGGGTGCCCACTGTCCCCGATATTATATATCCTGGCCCTGGAACCATTTGCAGCCTTTCTAAGGGCTGAGTACGGGGACACAGGAATAGTAATAGATGGGAATACATCAAATATCAATCTATGCAGACAATATGCTGCTCTATCTCCAGAACCACGGACTACCTTGCTGGACCTGCTCGAACCCCTGAGAGCATTTGGCAGGCTGTCGGGAATCACTATCAATAAGGAAAAATCCTCACTGTTCCACTTGGCGGGCCTGAGAGGTGAGACACCAGACAGGTTACCCGATCTAGGCCTCACATGGACCCCACTCACTTTCAGATACCTAGGAGTGGATATATATCATGATACTAAAGAGACACATAAGGCCAATACACAGATGGCCCTGGATAAAATAGGGAAGGCCATGCAGTTTTCGAGGACACTACCTTTGGGGACGATAGGGAGGGCGGTCATGTTGAAGATGACGGTCCTACACCGCCTTCTGATTTATTTTACCAACATTCCTTACAACATCCCTGGGTCGTTCTTTAAACTGCTACACACCAAGGCAAGGGAGTTCCTGTGGAGAGGAGGGAGGAACAGGGTAGCACTGACCACACTACAAAGGGACTATGAATGGAGGGGCATCAGGCTCCCGGACTTTGAGCAGCATTATTTGGCAGCTCAACTTCAATTCGTGGTGCAGTGGCTAGGTGAGGACCATCGCTGCAGAGATATTACTTGAGAGAGCTCCTGTGGATAGACACTGCCTCAGCCAAAACACTCCCCAATATGGTCAAGCTGGGCCGAGCCCTGTGGAAAAGAGCATGCAAAGCCCAAGACATAAGTGACCCCTACTCCAGACTGATCCCTCTTGTGGGATTAATTGATGCCCGCATTGCAAACCTGGCAATGTTTAGAACACAGTGGGAGGATAAGAGAGTAGCCTAAATAGGAGATCCGTGGCAGAACGGACACTGGGTGGATTCCAGACCCTGGTAGAAGAACAGGGCATACATAAGGGCCAATTCATATTGTACAATAAGGAAGAGATGGGAGCCCCTACTGGAGGGGGATGACACAGTGGAGGCATTAGCTACATGGTACGACGTTTCAGAGGGGACACACAGTGTCCAGGCTTTACGAACAACTACTAGGAACCAACAACATGAGAGAATTACAAGCACGGATGTAATGAGAACAAGAGCTTCAGAAACCCTTCACAGATGAGGAATGGCATAGGGCCCTCTAATATGCAAAGAAATCTCCAGGAACACAAGGTTCACACAGATGCAGCTCTATCTCATACACAGAGTATATATAACGCTGAAAAGAATGTCGAGCATGGGGAGTAGACAGACCCGCAGCTGCCAGCGCTGTGCGGCGGAGCTGGCGGACATGGTGCATATGTTCTGGTCATGCCCGAAAATAACAAACGTTTGAGACACTATCAAGGAAAAAGCGTTGAAGGGGGGAATCCAGATGCAGGCGTGGTCGCCAGCTTCTTATTTGCTGGGCTTGTTCCCTAGAGGAGACAAGCAGAGAACACATTAGGCAAAAATGAAAGACCTGATGACATACATAATACTGGCAAAACGCTGATAGCCAAAACATCAGTGTGGACAAGGGCGACACAGAGGGGAGAAGGCAACAATGGGGCTAACATATTGGCATGGAACACACTTGTGCAGGACCTGTTCGGAATCGATGAAAGAGACAGCATAGGCTAGTCAGGAGGCCGGGTCGTGAACAAACTAGACAACGGAGGAAGCTCAGAGATTATGAGCCGAAATGAGTCGGGGGGAGATGGCCGGCCCACTCGCATCCTAGTGAAATACACAGAGTGGCGTAAGAACATCATGGGCAGAGGAAAAGGGGGCCCTACCGTGAATCAAGCAGATAAGAAGTTATACAAACTCCAACTTGGAAGTGCCAGTAGAGTTGTGATGTGTGTTGTTGTTTAAGTGGTTACTTGTAATGTTTTGTTTTGGAAATGCAAATAAAAAGGTTTAAAAAACAAAATAAGTTAGAATCGGAAAGGGACAGTTGTACTACCACTTAGTTTATGCGGACATGCAGGTAGACGGATATGTTTGGTGGACAGCCAGACCATATCGTTTGCTGCATAGTTAGGGCCCAAGATTCTTTTCTTACCTGCATGCCTCTTTGCCTCTTCTTGTGCATGCATTTTCATGACTTGCTTGTGTCAGACTCTGGAACCGTTATAGATTCGCTCACTAAAATGTGCACTGTCTAGTCTTTTCCAAGATGGCCACTAGCTTCCTGTTGCTTCGGTGTCCTAAGAGAATGAACGCTTCCCGGCACCACGGAGCTTTGCGTCTCAACAGAGGTAATATCCTACCGATCAACGGTCCTTGTTCTACTTTCCTTAGCTCCATTCTTGTTAAATCTCTGCCTCCCTCTTCTTCGATCTACCTACCTATTCCTGCTTCAGTGCTGCTATTCCTTGTTCCTCCTTGGATTCCAGTTCGAAACCTGGATCTTGCATTCTCCTTTACTACTCAGAAGATTTCTACCAACACAACTCCAAGAGCAACCACCACAAGGTTTTTTTTACACATACAACACTTTTTCCCCTCAATCGGCCTGGTGGCCGGGCCTTTCCCTACTCTTCTGTGAGCTCTGGATGATTAGAACAAGGAAACTGCCCACCTGGTCCGCTCATCAACTGACTGTCCGGTCTGCTTACACGGATGGTGAGTGAATCTATAATCTCACAGCTTGTAACTGCAGGACCATGTCTTGAGAAGCTGGGACAGTGACAGAATACGTGGTGATTAAAGGAACAGAGACCGGATGTAGGCTGTATGATGCATGAAAAGGTGTGTCCTGTAGTGAGGCATGGAAAGCATGGTTATATGCAAATTCTTCCAATGGAAGGAAAGACACCCAGTTCCCCTCATGTTCAGTGGTATAACATCGTAGGTATTGGCCTAGGGTCTGGATGACTCGTTTGTTCGGTGTGTCCGTTCCCTTGGGGATGGTATGCTGTAGTAAAGCGTAGGGAGACAGTCAATGGGCCTCATTAATAGTTTGGTGGTAACCTGCCGCTGCTACCAGCGTGTTGCTGCTGAACCCATAACACTGTTCCATTGCCTGATATCCCAGTGCCATGTCCCAGTGGCCCGGGATGTCAGGCGACGGAAAAGTGGAAGTACCCATTGCCGTGGAGTCCCATAGTCCCCTGAATTGGGACACAGAAGCACTGACACTGTTGCTAACAGTGCCAGTGTTTCAGTGAAAACCATGCCTGCAGGGGCCGGTGCCCCCAGCAGGCCAGGCCTGCTGGGAGCAATGGCCCCTGCAGGCATACTTGTAGTCTGGCTACCGGCACCCCTATTTCCGGACTGCCAGGCTTGTAACGAGGCCCAATGTCTTGGCTATGTCCTTCCAAAAAGCAGATACAAATTGTGACCCTCGATCAGTTATTATGTATAGAGGGAGTTCATGGAGTCTATGGGGGTCATTACGAGTTGAGCGGTAAGGGTTTAACGGCGCCGGTAATGGTACCAGCGGCGTTAACCCCTTACTGCCCTATTACGAGCCTGCTTGCAGGACCCGCAAAGGGTGCCTGATAAAATATTTCTGCCATTAGTGCACTTCACTTCACAGGGTTTGTTGTGATTTTGTCCACATATTAGAGGATTACTTTTTTGCGTTCTGCACGCTCATTTTTGCCAAACATATTCCCTGTATGTTCCACACATTTATGTAAAGGTCATTGCGCACGAACAAACACCTTTGTGTTTTACATGTCAGATTGCAAATTACCGTTACTAGTAATGCATTTGGAAGTTTGTGTGCCGTTGAAATTTCAGATTGCACATTACCGCCGTCTGTACGTTGTCACTACAATTTCCACTATTACCTACGAAATTTATGTGGAACTGATATTTTTTAACCTACTATGTCCATTGCACATTGTCGCCGTTTGTAGGGAGTCAGTACATTTCCCCATATAACATTTTTTGTTTATAGAGAGGTTTTGTAGTACACCTTACATTTCTGCAAAGGCTTCGTATTGATAAATCTTTTTTCTCATTTTCCCTCAGCTACTTCCTTCCGTATTGCGAATGTCATGGATTGCAGCGTCCAAGTGACAGTTTTTTTAATCGTCAAGTGCAGCTATTCGTCACCGGTTGTATGTGCGTCATCATTGAATGGGATGACCGCATCGGACCTTTATGTCTGTACGCAGTTGTAGCAGTAAGAAGCAACATACCCTCCTTTTGGTGTCATAGTTCGCAGCCATTCGCGTCGCCTTGTAAATCACTGTGAGAGGAATACGCCTACTGTGTCAACAATACATAATTTATGTGTGGTTAAACAACAACGTCACCATTGCCACTAACATTATACTTTCTGATGGACTACATCACAGCAATTGACGGCATCTTGCCAATGAATGTGAGAGGAAACCGACTACTGTGTCGCCACTGCACACTGTGTGTGTGATAAAAACTGTGGCGCCAACGCATGGTGACTGTGTGGGAAAACATCAACATGACCGTCAAAATTAACATTTTCATTGTGCAGCGGAGACACACACTTCACATTTTTTTGCAACTGAGAAAAGGGCGATGATTCAGCGCAGTGCATTGTGAAATAAAAGTACATTACTACTTTTTACATGTGAGTGTGTTTTTTAATCATTTCATGTTCCCCTTCACAATCTGCCATGCTACGTTGCAGGTTGTAGTATGTTCTTTAATAGGTGCCATATCACGGTACGTAAGCCTTTAAGAAATCATTTGTTTACGCTGCCAAGTTATCCAGAACGCTATTGCACACCACTTGCTTTGGCAACGTAAGGCTCAGGACCATTTATTATGCTTTCGTGCCGTTAGGGTACTTTCTGTTACCCAGATGCCCCAATTACAAAGATTTGTTCTGCATGAAAACGCTATGTTGTCAGATTTGGTATCTTTCTAAAAGTGTAAAAATGAGATCACGTCCAGTGAAAGTGTTTGCTGTACAGAACCGTTTGAAAAGCAATGCTTCCTTATACCTTCTCACTACACATTTCTTCACCCTTTTCACCTTGTGGCACTTACACAAAAATGTGTGCACAGGTCAGTGGTAAGGGTGTTGCTTGCAATATTTCTGCCATTAGTGCACTTCACTTCACAGGGTTTGTTGTGATTTTGTCCACATATTAGAGGATTACTTTTTTGCGTTCTGCACGCTCATTTTTGCCAAACATATTCCCTGTATGTTCCACACATTTATGTAAAGGTCATTGCGCACGAACAAACACCTTTGTGTTTTACATGTCAGATTGCAAATTACCGTTACTAGTAATGCATTTGGAAGTTTGTGTGCCGTTGAAATTTCAGATTGCACATTACCGCCGTCTGTACGTTGTCACTACAATTTCCACTATTACCTACGAAATTTATGTGGAACTGATATTTTTTAACCTACTATGTCCATTGCACATTGTCGCCGTTTGTAGGGAGTCAGTACATTTCCCCATATAACATTTTTTGTTTATAGAGAGGTTTTGTAGTACACCTTACATTTCTGCAAAGGCTTCGTATTGATAAATCTTTTTTCTCATTTTCCCTCAGCTACTTCCTTCCGTATTGCGAATGTCATGGATTGCAGCGTCCAAGTGACAGTTTTTTTAATCGTCAAGTGCAGCTATTCGTCACCGGTTGTATGTGCGTCATCATTGAATGGGATGACCGCATCAGACCTTTATGTCTGTACGCAGTTGTAGCAGTAAGAAGCAACATACCCTCCTTTTGGTGTCATAGTTCGCAGCCATTCGCGTCGCCTTGTAAATCACTGTGAGAGGAATACGCCTACTGTGTCAACAATACATAATTTATGTGTGGTTAAACAACAACGTCACAACGTCACCATTGCCACTAACATTATACTTTCTGATGGACTACGGTTCTGTACAGCAAACACATCCAGTGAAAGTGTTTGCTGTACAGAACCGTTTGAAAAGCAATGCTTCCTTATACCTTCTCACTACACATTTCTTCACCCTTTTCACCTTGTGGCACTTACACAAAAATGTGTGCACAGGTCAGTGGTAAGGGTGTTGCTTGCAATATTTCTGCCATTAGTGCACTTCACTTCACAGGGTTTGTTGTGATTTTGTCCACATATTAGAGGATTACTTTTTTGCGTTCTGCACGCTCATTTTTGCCAAACATATTCCCTGTATGTTCCACACATTTATGTAAAGGTCATTGCGCACGAACAAACACCTTTGTGTTTTACATGTCGTAGTATTTTCAAACTTCACAAGTGTCGTCATGTGCATAAGCAATCAACGGTACGCCTTTCGTCTCTGAAGGGTACGCTGTAGGTATGCTTACTGACCACAGTGTCGGGGAGGTAAATACTGCCATTTACTGGTTGGGACAAAACATTGCATTGCAGTCGCCATGTCCGCCAGACAGTGGCTTTCTGTTAAAGGTGTTGCTGATAACCACACATTTTAGAACAAATACAAATCTTCTTCCCCCACTACGGTCAGACGTTTTCCTTTTTTACTTTCTGGCAGCTGTAATGGAAAGCGGAAAAAGACTTTCTACGCAACGGCCGTCTTCCCTTTCCATGGTGGCCATCTTGGAAAAGGATTTGTTTTCTTCAAAGGGGAACGCCAGAGGCGTTCCCGTTGAAGATAAAAAATCCTTTTTTTTTGGTGCAATGGGTTAGTGCCGTAAAATCTGTATTGGTAATGGCATTCAGCCCCCATTTTTTTAGGGTGGAATGGGGTTTACTGATTCAAAGACCTCGGTATGCACTCTTGCTTCTATTGTGGTGCAAACTTGCCCTGTTGAGTTGTGAACGGGAAGTGTTGCAGTTACAAGTTCGTACAACAATACACAATGTCCTTCCGCACTATCAACGACTCAACCATATTATTGTGCAGTGTGTATGAGTTCTGCACCATGTGGCGATGCTGTGCAACAGCATATGCTACTGTGCCATTCGTAGAAAGATGGGCAGTGAAGTCAAATGTTGCTTCACAGTATGCATATGTGTTACTATTGGAATCCTTCTAAATGCTCAATAAAAATGTGGGTCAACTTATGTAATGCATCACTTACAATACTGCCAACCTATGGAAATCATTCAAAAAACGTTTGTCAAAGGACATTATGGTTACGTTGCCCTACTAAAAAAGTCCAAAATTCACTACAAAAAAAACTTTGTTAAAGGGACCTTATGGTTGAGTTGCCCTATTAAAAACCTATGCCATTCTGTACAAAAACATTGTAAAAAGGACGTTTTGATTACAAGTAAAATCTAAAAACCCCTGAAATTCGGGAGTTATGGAAGGCTAGTCACCCATTTTTTCCATCAGCACTCTCCACTGCTACCACTACCACCCCGACCATAAAAGATGTTACCACACATGTCATTGATGCCATCACTGACGGCATCAATGACATTTGTCATGTCATCTTTGATATCCTGGGTGTTTGTCTTAACAGTGCACGGTGGTGGCGCGAGTTATGGTTGCTTAGCTGACATAAAAGAAAGGGGCTAAAGATGGGATGGCATGTGTGGTGGCATCTTTTATGGCCGGGGTGGTAGTGGTAGCAGTGGAGAGTGCTGATGGAAAAAATGGGTGATTAGCCTTACTTACCTGTTGTTGTGGTTCAATGTCTGCCTAACTTTGTCTTCCCCTCCCTTTTAAATTGCTGCAGTGCCATTTTGCTCCCACTTCATTTTGTGAGCTTAACTTGTCTGTAACTTATTGGGAGTGGTGTGGTGTATTAAGAGTGTGATTTTTAAACTGCTTTACTTTAGTGAAATGTTATACAACTGATGTGTAAATAAATGTATATTCTTTTACTCAGAAACCTTGAGTCAGTGTTTGTTTGAATCGTAGTTATTGCTGTCCTTTGTGTAACTATTTGATGCTGCTCACTTACTCTTGAGATAAGTCTGGCTGCTCAGCCATCGCTATCACTTTTTCTTTTTCTGTGTAGTATAGGCTTGTACCAAAGGTGAATTTGTACTGTCACTTGTAGTCTTGTGTGCGGTGTTCCCAAAGGGTACTGCATATAATTCTGCCTAACACTGACCAGTACTATTGTTCTTCTGTAGGAGTAGGAGTAGGGCTCCTATAACAAAATTGGAAGCATCTGCCTCCAATACAAATGGCAAACAAGGGTCAGGAAGTCTCAGGATGGGAGCAAAGTGAATAGTCCTTGGAGTTCCGTAAAGGCATCTTGTGTGCTTTGATCCCAACGGAATGGGGTAATTGTAATTGTAAACTGTAATTGTACATTTATATAGCGCTTATACACAAATGGAGTCCTTCAAACCTCTTCAAGGCAGGAAGGAAGCAAGGGAATACAGTAATCATTGTTAGGCCTTGAAGCTTCCTAATGACCAGACATAAAAACAAGTGTACTGGGCCTGACGGCATTTCTGCTAGTGCAAGTGCATGAAGTGTTACAGTCGCTAACATGCTAGGGAGGGGAGACACAAAAGGGGGTGGGGGACAGGACAACCAAACTTACTAGTCCTAGTACCTTCAGGTCAAGCATGCGTACAGACGGGATGCGAGGAAAGGCGGTGTGAGGGGGATAAGTGCGCCCAGTACAGCGGGCCCTAGGTTAAGTGCACAGAGGTTGCTCACTCACACTGAAAGTGCAGGAATGATGAACATAGTGCAACGGCCCGGAGTCAAGTGCAAGAGACTGGCGGCGGATCCTGAGACCTGTAAGGCTCTGGAGGTGAACCAGGCAACCAGTCAGCAGAACTGAGCTGAGTTAGGGAGGAGAAGGAGGACGGAGGCTGAAGATAGAACGTAGGTTAGCAGGGGAGAGGGAGAGAGAAGGAGGAAGAGAAGAGGAAGGTTTTGAGGAGCTTCTGGAACTTAAGGTGCTCCGGCTCAAGACAGAGAGAGGCAGGGAGGCTGTTCCAGAGGGAGGCATCTGCAGAGGAAAAAGATCTACCCCAAATCTCTGTTTGTGAAAGTGGCTCACCCGCAGAGAGTTGGAGGAGGACGGAGAGTATTTAGGAAGAGAGTGTTGTAGATAGTGCGGGCCCTGGCCCCAGAAAGCCTTGTGGATTATGCAGAGGGTCGATGGAAACAGGGATACACTCAGGGAAGATCAGGGCTACTCCACCTCCTGGTCTGTTGAGCCTGGACATAGAGAGGCTCTTATAGCCTTCAGGAAGAACTGTGTCAAAACTCATGACAGAGATGCCCTTCAACTATGTCTCAGTAAGAGCAAGAACATCAAGGTCCAGGAGTTCAAGGAGGTATTCTTCTTGAGTAGGGATGAGAACCCAGGAGGATTCAGGGGTAAACCGCCTGTAAAAATTGGTAAACCACAAGAATCTGTAAGTCTTTCACTCCTCGATGGTCAGGCCACGTGAGAATTGCATCAATCTTAGCAGGATCCATCTCGACTCCTTGAGAGAGAAGTATCATCTTTCGTGATGGAAGGGACATTTTGAGATTTTATTATATAAACAATGGTCCTTTAACTTCTTCAGGACTTCCCTGATATATTGTACATTTTCTCTAAGGGTCTGAGAATAGATTAGTATATCATCCAGATAAATTACTACTTAGACATCCAAGATATCCCTGAATATGTCATTTAGAAAGTGTTGTAAGGCAGCCGGAGCATCACATAACCCGAACGGCATTACAAGATACTCATAAGGAATGAATCGGGTTCGGAACGCCATCTTCCACCCGTCCCCTGGAAATATCCTAACCATGTTGTAAGCACCCTTAAGATCTAGTTTGGTGTACACAATCCTATTCTTTGCCTGATCTAATAGAACTTTGATTAAAGGCAGGGGATATCTTTCACTGTAATAGCATTCAACTGCCTATAGTCTATGCAGGGCCTGAGTTCGGTATCCAGCCGGGGATGTGGAATGGTGTATAACCCCCTTTTTAAGGTTTTCATCTATGTACTCTTTGGGTATCTGATTTTCTCTTTCCGATAGGGCATATGTCCTTCCATATGGTATGCTTGCTCCTGGGACTAGTTCTGTCCGGCATGTATATGGCCTATAGGGCAGAAGCTGGTCTGCTTCTACAGGATCGAGCACAGTGTGGCCATCAGGATTTTCTGGAGGAACCTGAGTCAATAGTGAGTATTGATTTGGAAAGGATCGGGGTTATCGGGTCGAGGAACGGAGTTGAGTACATGTTTCTCCTGATCTTGGGCACAATATTCATGACAAAAGAGTGATTCCATTACTACCTCCAATTGATAAAAGGATTATGGCATTCTAACCATGGAATTCCCAAAATAATGTGATAGTTGGTGGTCACTATGGCGTCAAAGCATATGTTTTCTAGATGGTTCTGACTGTATGACATGGTGAGAATGGGTTCTATGTTAAATGTTCGAAAACAAAAGGCTCGAATGCCTTTCTTTCGACAGTAAAATGACCGAAAAAAAGGATTGATTTTTTTTATTTTTTTATTTTTATGGGGGGGTTCCCCGTCCAGCCCCCCGTTTTCCTTTTATTAAAAAGTTTTTTATACATGATAAACTAAAAATATATATAAATAAATAGATTTAAAAAAATCCGATCCTTTTTTTCGGTCCTTTTGTGTTCGATCAAAAGGTCATTCGATCCTTTTGATTCGAACATTTGACCGGACACCGTGAGAATGGTTGTTGTATGTGCCCAGATACTTGAATAGATCCATCCACTGAAAAATTTGGTTCCGGGACTGGTTTGGGAAAAGGAAGAATATTGTGATGTTGAGCAAATGTTATGTCAATGAAATTTCCAGTCGCCCCGCTATCTATTAGGGCAGTAATCTTATTCCAAGAAATATTCTGAGTTCTTAAATCTATGGTGATAAACAGATGCATGGAATGGGCTGGTCCCAAGATCTCTCCGGTAGGAGGAATGGTAGAAGTAAGACTCGTTAGATCAGTCCCTTTTCTACCGAGCAGAATTCTTTCCCGTGTTTCCCATGTGTCTCGTCTTACATTGGTAAAGAGTATGTCCATTATCCCCACATTAATAACATAGGTTCAGTTTGTGTCTCCTTTCCCCTTCATCAGGTGTGATAGGACCTCTAACACTACCTTATTGCATGGGCTCAGGGTCTGAGGTTATGGCAGGTTTGGATTCCATTTCGGGTCAGGTGTTATATCTTCTATTGTTTTAGGACCTTCGCTCTCCCCTTCTTTCTCCCATACGCTGGTCTATGCGTACTACTAACTAAATATATTATGAAAGAGTATCAGGAGGGGTCACGACCTTACTCATGGCATCCTTGAGGTCATCTTTGAGTCCTCTATAAAGAGAGTATGTTGCACATCTTCTGACCACATGGTTTGGGCAGCGAGATTCCTAAATGTAGCTGTTTATGCCAAGAGGTCTTTAATACCCTTCTTATCGCCAACAGGTCATTGCGTACTGTGTGGCATACTGCTGGTCTAACATATCCGAAGCATGCAAAAAGGCCATATCGTCCTGGAGGATTCTATCATTGCTGTCTACATAGGGGGCGGCCCAGGCTAATGCTGTCCTATTAAGATTCAGCAATATGAATGCAACCTTTGCCTGATCAGAGGCAGTATTGGAGACAGCTTTTGGTGCCAGAAGGGTGGATAATAGGGCACCCATGGGAGGCTGGGGGCTACACTGGACATGCACTTGGCCTCAGGGAGAAGCCTGGGGGGTGGCTGCCCCACACCTATACCCACGCTGGCTCTGCCACTGATCAGAGGCAAAGAGAGTAGGCTGATTCAAGAAATTAATCCTACATTGTGTTAAGAAGGCTTTGAACTCCAGTGGATCACCACCGTACTTAGTGGGCATAGGGGGAGATGGAAGGTTAGGGCCCAAGGCAGGGGATGGTAACGTAGCAGGGGTCAATATTGGGCAAGCATCTGGACAGGTTACCTGTGGATTGGAAGGTCGTGCCATCCCACCTCCCTTAATGCCCCAAGGATTTCCTATAGCCGGGGATTTAGAGGACCAGGACTCCATCCTATCCTGGATGGACGTCATGGTTTGAATCATCAATGTGTTTTCCTGCTGAGAGGTAGCAAGATTGGACTGTAGTTTCTGCAAGGCAGCTGCTAACTCCTTAACCACATCCTCCATGACTCAGAGGAGTAAGGTAGTGTCTTGCAATCTGTCAGAACCGTGGGTCTTGACGAGAAGCAACAGCCTCCTGGGAGTCACGAGGAAGGGGCTACTCCCTTTTGGAAATTGGAGACCACTCCCCGCTGTGAGTTTTGACAGGGAGTTGACTCTGATGACCAAGTAGAAGCAGCTAAGCATAGACACCCCGTATGGGTACTTTGTCACCTCAAGCAGGAGCTGCAGTGGGAACAATAATAAGCAATAAAGATCTGCAATACAGAAACATCATTACAATCCCCTCTGCCCCCAATGTAGACAGGATTACCTCAACCTCCTGTCTTGGAGTTCACACTACCAGGGCACCTTGAGTGTTCTTGGTCTGGATATAAGGGTGAGGGGCTTTTTAGGAGCAAGGGGTTCTGTTCACAGACAGAAGGAAAGGTGACTGAGAGGCACAGACCCATGAAGAATGTGGTCCGTGATAACAGAGAAGAAAGGCTATATACCTATGAATCCTTAAGCTGGCAACAGTCGGGTTCAGCATTGCAAGACGCTGCGTCTCGCAGCTGCCTTGATTTTATTGAGTCTGCTCGTCGGCAACGGCTGTACGCCGATGCGTGACTTCGGCAGCCATCTTGGTTTGGGAGGTATGGTGCAACCCGGCGGTCATCTTGGAGGTGGCTTGTCACTCTCCTGTGAACAACGTGGGATGCGAGAATCTCGCTGTGGCAGCCATATAGCGGCGAAACCATAGGGGCTGCCACAAGCAGCCTGGAAGGAGCGGGGCATACCTGGCTGGGTCCGGAGACCTAACGCACCGGTCACTTATATTCCGCTTTCTTTCTCTTGCCGCTTTCCAGCTTTTACATGTCTCACTTTTGTCTTTACTTGTTCTCGCTTTGCTTTGCTTTCTTCCCGCTTTCGCTCACTGGCCTCTTTTCCCAGCTCTTCTGCCCATGCTCCGGCCACCCGCATGCTACTGAGTTTTACCCTGCTTCACTGAACTCATCAACCGTAGCACAGTGCCGGTGAGCTGGTCAAATCAGTCCAAATGGGTTTGGGTTGAGATCAGGGTCTCACCACCTGCCCCTAAGATACCCCTGTGGCCCGCACATGTTCCAGGGGAATGAGCACTGGCCTAAACAAGGCCAGTAGACTGCCTTCCATCCTGTTCTGGTTCCCTGGAGACACGGCTCCCTCGCCACGCCGCAGCCCTTCACACATAGGGCCAGCGTCTCGGTGTCCCACACTCCACCAGTCCTTCTGGGTTCCTCTCCTCGCAGTCTGCTGCTCCTTGGCCTCCTGGTTCCATCCAGCAACACCAGCTCACCAGTCAATGACCCTGACAGAATCACCTTTTATATATTGCAGGTGAGTCAATTGGAGTCGGGTATCCACAGGTGGGGGAAAGTGCCTGACCTTGCCTGACTCTATTAGTGTGGCAATTCAAAAGTGTTAGATGGTAGGCCTCACTATGTATACATATATTGTTGCTATGGATATTCTTCATTATTCACAGTCGCCTCTTCCTCGTCCCAGTACATGTTGGAAATGGGGAGGGGAGATGGGGTGTGATTGAAAATACCCCACGAGGACTGACGGAGAGTAGGGTATTGTATACTTGGGGAAAGGGGGATACCATGTCTTGCCCTTGGGTATTCTCCTCCCAATCCTCATGATCCTCCACTCAGGTGATCCTCCCTCACTTGTCCAACCCCAGGGTCGGGATCCAAAAGTGACAGCACTTCCCTGGCCAGCTGAATGGAATATCCCGGGGGAGTAGGTGGGAGAATACCACCAGGTGTCTCACAATGCCCAAAAAATAGGTTAATAAAGTGATATCTCGGTGCGGTCTGCAGACTCACTTCCTGATTCTGTGTCTGCAGACGCCTCTGATCCAATCCAGGTGCGGCAAAACATTTATGACCATCGTAAGCGGCCTCTGATTGGTCAATTGAGAAATCTGAGGTGCATCAAAACCTTGGAAACAGACACTATGTTGGATTTGCAAATTCGCGAACTTTGCAGTAATAACATATTGAAAAACTCTACATTACACTTGTCAAACAAATTAAACAATCTCTGGGGAGGTGAGGCGTGATGAGGATAGGATGGGATATGTCCAGAAAAAGCCGGAAATTGGGAGTGTTTTCTTCTCCGATGTCCACAAATGCTCATGACCTTAGTGTGATGTTTACAAAACTTGACAAATGTTTGAGGATATCCGTGCATATATATGCATTACAGGGTCGATCAAGATCAGTTTTTTGCACGGTTTATACCCATGGTACCGTTCAACGTAACTGCACAAACTTTTGTAGTAAAATTATAGACCCAACTTGAATGTTTCTGCAAAGTTTGGTGGGATTTTGTCAAGAGGGTGCAAAATTGTACGCAGGATCCTCAACATTTTCAGAATCGGGAAAGGTTTGAATGGGAAAAAGGATTCTGCTTGCATCTACTGCCCAAAGTGCTGCATGGATTTGCAGCAAACGTGCATGAGGAGCATCAGCAAGGGTCCGAAAGCAAATTTGTCCTGTGTTTTATTTTTTTTAAAGTGTCAAAATGTAGGTAAAAGAAACAGTGTTAAAACTTTGGGGCCTGGTCAATGGGCCTGGCCCCCAGCAAAGACCAAGGTCTACTCTGATTTGCTTAGTGGGGCCTGCAGCATAGCCGAAGACCATGTCCCATGGATTGTGGACACTGGCCATTGGTCACATTATGGGAGTAAAGTGGACACTGGAGCAGGATACCGGCTGGGTGCAGTGGATATCAAGGGTGGTTTGGCGGGGCCGGGATCGTGGTCGATCCTCATGCCCTTGGCAATTCAATTATTAATAACTCATACACAGTGCTGGAAAATCATAAAACAGTTTCAGTTATAAAAAACATTCAAATTCTGTGACAAATATTTGTTAAAGTGAAGTTATGGTTAAGTGGCCCTAATCAAATCTATGAAATTCATTGAAAAAACATTGTTAAAGGGACATTATGGTTAAGTGGCCCAACTAAAACCTAGGAAATTCAATTAAAGAAAATTGCTATAGGGATGTTATGGTTAACAGGGTAATTCATAGAATTAATGTGTGCTGAAAAGGGGTGCGTAAGTGTGAAAATCGCAGCGCACGCGTGCTAAAGCCGCACACGCAGCCGTTTGTCGATTCATGGAATGCACTGCGCGTGGCTTACCTGAGATGTGCGCTGAATCGGCGTGTGGCACACACATCATTGCGAAATCCCGAAGGCTGCGCGAGACGGCCAGTGAAGGCGCACACAGAGCAGCGCACACACCTAAAAAGGGGCAGAAAACGTGGAATGGGGAACAACACATGAAAATGTGGGCGTTACGGGGGAAGTACTGCTGTCAAATCCTCGCAACGCCCACATGCGCGCTAACAACACGTATTCATGGAATCGAAAAGGGGAAACCACAAAACAGGCGCTAATCTGGAAACACGTACGCCAGCAGGAAGCAGGCATAAGCGGCCCGCACAGTGTAAAAGTGCGCGCAAACTACAAAGAAGCTCATACGCTATGATGAATATACCGTTCCTTGCAGCAGTGGTCGTGGGACACCGCAGGAGGAGGAGGATAGCCAGGCCTGCATTTTTTACCCAGTACCAGCCTTTTTGGGATGCATGATGACCAGGTCTATGGGAGTCACAGTTTTCCACCCCAAATCATCCTAGAACTGGTTCCTGATGGGAGGATGACCTCACATCACCCACCCTGTGCTCCCAAGCACTGAGCCCCTTGGAAAAGGTGCTCAATGTACTGCACTTCTTGGCTACTGGGTCATTTCAGCAGACAAGCGCCATAGTTGGAGGCATCTCACAGGCCACGCAGTCACGCTGCCTACACCAGGTGTTGGCGATCATGACTGCACGCCCCTCAGTCCGCAGGCACATATACATGCCCAGAACACCTGCAGAAAGGCAGGCCGTGGTCCAGTACTTTTACGGGGTGGCACACTTCCCCAAAGTGCTCGGTACCATTGATTGCACCCATGTGGCTTTACGTCCTCCCAGGGCCACTGAGCACATCTATAGAAACCGCAAGCACTGGCATTCCATCAACGTGCAGGTAGTATGTGATGCCAAGGGAATCATCACCTCAGTATATGCCAACTATCCAGTGTCCAGCCACGACAGCTTCATTTACAGAATGTCAACCCTAAACCGAGACATGGAAGCTGGGCGGCATGGCGATGCATGGCTCATTGGTGAGTAGCAAGGCCTCTGCACATGACAAATGGCCAAACCCAACTAATGACAACCATTATCACCTCCCCACGGGACAGTGCCTACCCTCTGAGCACCTACATGATGATGCCAATACGGAACCCCACCACACCACCCCAGGTAAGATACAACACAGCCCATATTGCAACCCGGGGCATAGTGGAGCGCACATTCGGAGTGCTCAAGACACGCTTTCGCTCCCTTGACTGCCCTGGTGGGCAGCTGCTATACGCGCCCCCAGTATTGTGCAGGATCATAGAGGCAGCATGTGTCCTGCACAATGTTGCAACCCGGCGGGGTGTGCCGGTAGACATGGTGGTACCCCCACATCCCCAACCACATGCACAGCCGCTGCGCATGGGAGGGGAAAGGGCACGTGGTGAGGCAGCCCATTCCCAGCTTGTGGCACATTTTTTCACCTAATATCCCAGCCCTGCGGAGTGCACACAGGCCTGGCACATACCAGCTGACAATTGATGATGATGACAAAAGGGACAGTAAACTGTCACAACCATACCACCCTGAGATTGTTTTCCTGGAAGTGCTGCATTGTGTGCATCCCTGGCTACTTAAAGAGACCCAATGCTGTGTCAGTAAAAGGCACACATTCATGCAGCATGAAGGACTACCCCCTTGCAAAATAGTACACCTAAATAGTGGTATGTCACCTAACCCCTCCCAAACCCCATCTCAGCTGCCCAACACACCATGGCATGGGATGCAATGTCAAAACAACCAAATTAATGCACAAAACATGACACAAGTGTCACAAAGTGCACCATCCCAAATGGAAACAGGCCAGAGACAATTCCCTCTCACCAATGAAAAATAAACAGCACACATGAACAAATACCAGCAAGACAAAACATTAATACAGGACCCACCAGTGGCAACGTATGACAGTAAGCAATCATAACTGTGCAAGTGACACAAGGTGACAAAGGCAGCACATCGACCCCTTCCATCTCCAGCTGGTATGTAAATGTGGCAGTGTACTGCATACAACATGAGCTGCATCTGCAATGGAGACAGGCAAGTTAAGACATGAAGAAGCTACATGCAAATATGCATAATGAGCAGTATGGAATACAATATACAAATCAACCATGCAGTGGAGAAATCATCAGCAATCCCCACTAGGGGAGTATACACAGTTTGGACTACAGACTGCCCACACAATTTATGGAAGCCCAATACCTCTGTTTAAGTTACTGTTACATGGTGACACCTTTGCGAGCCCATGGAAAAGAGAAGCAGGAGTGGCATATGTGTCAGGACCTCAAGTTTCAAACACAAACACAGGACAAGTCTTCATGGGCCCAGCTGGAACACACAGTGGATGCCTACGGGAGCCACACAAAGCAACACACTGTAACATGAATGTACAATCTGAAAAAAGTCATGAACAAAAAAGGAAAGGAAAAATAAAAAATGAAAAAGAAAAATGTAAATGAAAAATTCTAATTCAAATGAAAAATGAAATTGAAAAAAGAAAAAATCTAATGAAAATGAAAATATCAAATGAAATATGAAAAGAAAATGAAAATGAAAAAATGAACTCAAAAATGAAAAGAAAAAATTTAAATTAAAAAATAACATTCTAATTAAAAATTAAAATTAAAAATCAAATGCAAATATGAAAAATAAAAAATAAAATAAAAATTAAAAATTAAAATGAAAGATTTCAAATGAAAAATCAACATTCAAAATTAAAATGTAAAAATAAAAAATTTAAAAATTAAAAATAAAAATTAAAAATGGCCATGGGTCGACCAGGGGGCGGGGGGACCAGCCAGGAGGGAGGAGGTACAGGGTGCACCCCAACACCCACATGCGAGGATGTTGAGAAAAAAACCTCCATGGGCTCATGGCCTGCACAGCTACCCGATAGTGGGAGAACTGCCGTCGCTTTCGTCACCCTGTGGTGGTACATTAGAAGGTGTGCGTAGTATGGGAGGCAGACCAAGCAAACCCCTGTCATGCTCCTCCATGGCAACAAGCATGCAGGTCTGAAAGGTTTGGTTCTGCAGGATGATGGTCTGGAGATCCCGATGCACACCTGACGGGCAGCACAGACTTCTGCCTGCACAACCTCACCTGATGCCCAGATCTCCTCACGGATTGGCTGTAGCTCAGCTAAGATTGTGCGTGTTAGCTGCTCCAGCTGCTGTTCTGACCTTGTACTCTGGGACACCTCAAGTGCACCCTGAGTATCTCTGAGGGACCTGTGTTCTAACCTCAGGGCATCCCTGTGGGCCTGTGACTCTGCAGATATGGCTGTGCGCAGAGTCTCCAGTTCAGCCCGCTGTTCCCTGTTGGAAGTCAACATGTCCTCCCTGTGTGAGTGGCACGTGGACTCCGTTGCCTGCTGCTGTAGCTCCACCTGCCTTTCTGGGGGGATAATGGAAGTGGCCACCCTAATCACAGCCTGAGCCCTCATGTCACACGATTCCCCCTGTTGTGCTGCAATAGTATACATGAAGTTCTCCCACACAGTATTGCCTGGTGGACACTACACCTGTTTGTGCCAAGGTGATGTGCACCTTGCTGTGCTGACACTGCCTAAGGCTGCAGGACTCCTTTCCTCCTTTGATCTGCTGGCCCAGGAACAGGAGCAAATATAGTGGAGGGTGACCCTGCATCCGTAACTGCCACAGGCAGACATTCCGACACTGAATGGCCCATTGTGGGGTCAACCCCCAGTGCAGGTGCGTTGGAACGAACAGCATCCCTGCCAGAAACACTCACCTGCGACGGGACATTTGTCTCAATGTCTGATTCAGCACCTGAGGCATAGAGGTCATCGGAGGTGTACCCAGAGACTCCAGTGGACAGGATGGTCTGTAGGACTAATGGATTTTCCTGCACCACTACCCCATGTCCTCCACTGGTGCCTGGTTGGGGCTCTGAGTACTCCTGCCCCTGCGCCATCTCCTCCTCCTCAACAGCATCTAATTCCTCATCACCTGAACAAAAATAAAACAAAAGTAATGAAGACAGGCATGAACAGCATAGCTGACACACATGGGCATCACAATCTACACATTGAATACATTAATGACACATGTCACACATGACACTAACTCTGGCATGCATGCACTGGCAATGAAGTGGAAGGGGACCCTAAAAACAGACACTGAGGACACCAACATTGAAAAGCAACACATGTGCTGCATGTTGCATAGCATCTGCATCACACATTAGCCTGTGAGTGGCATGGACAATCCACAAACATGACACATGCAAGCACACAGATGGCACGTAGCATAGTCATGGCAGAATTGACAAGGACACCCAGATGGTAGTAAATCAGGACTGTCCCCCATCCATGTGAGATGCTCATCATGAAATAGAACATGCAAAAGAGTGTGCCAAAACACGCATGTGCCACACGCTGCAACAAAGCCAGTGTTCACTAATACAATGATGGTAGGCACATGGATACATCAATGGTAGGCCACTTGGACATGACACAAGTCAATTGTCATGTTGAACATTCAAACAGGGCTCCAAAGTGATCGTGTGCAGTGCATGTGTAGGTGCACAAAAGTCAATCAGCCTGAATGATGAAATCATTGCCATAAAAAGTTAACAAATGTGGGGCATTGTGGGGTGAAATCTATGTCTGAAGTATGGTGAATTTGGGGCAGAACGGCGCAGAACGGCACAAAAATGTGTGTTTATCATGCAAATGATTCCATCAATCAGGCAGAATGTAAAGATAAACAGTATTAACGTTAATGTTGTGGCATGATACCAGTGGAAGAGCAAGTGCAGTAATCAGGTGCAAAGTGTTTACTGTTTACTGCGGTCAGTAGGGATACTGTGAAACCCAAACCCAAGGGCGGGGGATGGGTTGGAGGCACCACGTGGGTAACCTATAGCAGTCATGACTACACAGCCTGACCTGGCACTCAATCAGAACACATCACCCAAGCAACATACACATGGTTTGCACACACACACGCATGACCATTCACCGGACATTGCTTCAAGATCTCCCACGCCTTGGATCGGATCCTCTGCGATGAACCCTCCAGCGATTGCATCATGTTCTGTGAGTTCATCCTCCTCTGGTGCAGACCCACTGCCAGTAACCAGAGTAGAGGCATAATTGGAAGCCAGCTTGTTTTTTGCTCGGGAGTTTGAGGTCATTCCACCGCTTTGAGCAATCATCAGCTGTGCGCCTCACAAATCCAAGGGAACTAATCTGGTCCTCGATGCACTGCCAGTGGGCCCTACGTTGAGCAGTCGTAGTCTTGCACCTTGCAGTCACCAGCATGTCGCGCCCATGGGTCGAAACGTAGCCCAAAAGTGCATCTAGTTCCACATCATTGAAACTCTGCTTCCTTGACGTGCCGGAGGGGCGAGCCGTGTCTGGGGTCCCAGCCTGTTCCGCAAGAGCACGCTTCTTCCTCTTGAGAGGTGGCGCGGACCCTGAGTGGCTTACGCTGCTCTGGTCGGTAGGGGATGAAGCGCAGGTGGACTGGGCACTGGAAGCAGGCAATGGCACGATGACCAAAGGTCTCACTGCAGGCATTGGCTGCTGGGTGCTGTTGCCAGGACCAAACGGCACAACTGCCTTGGTGTCATGGTCTGGGACCAACACTGTCCCGGCTCGGTGACTCAGAGCCGGGGCGGATTGAGCTGCAGCTGCCCCTGTAGCCTCCTCACCCTGGCTACTTGGGGGCAGCAGATGACATTGCTGCCCCAGATCCACGTGGCCCGGTGACAAACACTTTCACCGCCACACGTGGCTTTGACTTCATGACACAGAAGTCAGCCTGTGAGTCATTCCGTGCCAGTTCCGTGACCAATCTGGTCCGGGTTAACAGCGCCTGAGCTGGGATAGTGTCAGCTGCATCTCCTCGAGCCATTGGGTGGGGGGCATAGGTGTCCCTGATTGGTCCTCCACACCCTGGCCTCTTGGGCCACCCTGCCCACGTTGGCCACCACTGCCACCTTGGCCACCCTGCTCATCCTGGCCACGTCCCCTACCGTGGACACCTCTTGGAGGTCGGCCACCTTTGCCTCCCTTAGCACTTGGTCGCCACCCAACCATGGTACTGATGTTCTTGTGCAAATGGGAAGTGCAGTAAACAATTTATTTATTTATTTATTTATTTTATATGTTGTTTTTCGATACAAAATATCTTTACAACAGTTCTTAATATTATTTCATAGATTTACAAAAGGATTTGTTAAAATACACATAATACCTAAAAACATAGTCTCATTACCGAAATGTTTTACATAAAATCAACGAATATCAAATAATGAAAAGGAAGAACCATATTTACACTCAAAATACGATAATCAAACAAAACATCATTACAATAACACATCACCACCAATTGCAGGTTATTTAACTAATTAGAGTCAGTAATTTTTCCATTAAAATGACCTGGTTTTAGTTTAGTTTAGTTTAGTTTAGTTTAGTTTAGTTTATTATTTGTAGGGCGCGCCAAGCCCTGGAGCATCAGGGCGCACAAGACAAGAATATGCTCAACTTTGTTACAGGTACATCTACATAATCATAGTACATTCTGCAATAAATAAAATATATACAGGTTACATGTGCATGGTCATAATACAGTATACAATAGGCAAGAATGAGCAGGGCTGGAGCTAGGTCCAGACAAGAGGTGATAAGGGTACAGGAATATTTAACAATGTGGAGGTGATATACAGTGGAATAAGTACAGTAATATACAATGGTGTAAAATACAGACCGAGGTATCAGAGCTGGGGCATGAAGGTGGATCGCCAGTAGGGACAGTCAGGTCAAGCAGGTCGGATTAGTTAGATGTCCTTGGCTCTCAGCCACTTGGTCAAATTCTGCCTGAATTTCGCGAAGGGCTGGGGTTCTCTTATGTCATGTGGTAGGGAGTTCCAAAGCTGTGCTGCTTTGACTGCGAAGCTATGTCCTCCAATAGTGGCACGTTTAAAGCGAGGGACATAGAGGCAATTCGCATTGACCATTCTTGTTGGTGTAGGTGAGGTTCTTAAGTGTAGCCTGTCCATGAGGTAGGGTGGTGCCATGTTATTGAGGCACTTGTGAGTAAGGGAGGCAATTTTGAGTTGGATTTTGTCCTGAGTGGATAGCCATTTATATTCTCTTCTTATAGAGGAGATATGCTCTTTCCTGTTGATCTTAAGCGCGGCTCTCAGGGCATTATTCTGTAGGACCTGGATTTTTTGGATAGTCTGTTTGTTAGCCCCAATGTAGAGACCATTACAGTAGTCCAGTTTGGACAGTATAAGGGCTCTGGCAAGCGTGATGCAGCTGTCTGTAGAGAGGAATTGCTTGCTGGCTCTAATGAGTTTGCAAGTATATGCTGTAGAAGAGGCTAGGGAGTTGACCTGTTTGCCAAAGTTTAAGGTGGCGTCAAGGTAAAAGCCTAGGGTCTTGACTTCCTTTGCTACTTTGATATTGTTCCCATCGATAATGAAGCTGGCATAGTCAGTGTTAAGTTTAGTTATGTATGTCGGGGTGCCTAGGATTATGAGCTCAGTTTTGTCGTCGTTCAGGCATAAGCCGTGTGTGGCCATCCATGCCTGAACGATGCTGTAAATTTTATTCACTGAGGCCAGATCCACGACGTAATCTCCTGAAAGCGGAAGGAGGATCTGGGTATCGTCTGCATAGTTGGTGTAGGCGATACCCAGATGATCCATTTCGTCAAAGAGCGGCTTTGTGAATATGTAAAAACATAGTATATTCATACATCTATTGTATTCACTAAAATCGTTTTCTCTAATATATCAAATCATTTATTCGCCACTCCATTTTTGTCTGAATTCTTGGACATTAGATTCTTATCTATTTCATGTAACAATTGTGTTAAATCGATGATCATAGACATACGATAACCCCACATGCATTGTGTCCAAAACATCTCACTTTGGTAGACTGTTGCTACAGTTTGATGTTTCAGGAGATTATTTTGCCGTGCTTTTGCAAAGAAGACGCAATGTAAGACAAGATGTTTCAACGTTTCTTTTTGAGCATTCCTACAAAATCTACATCCTTCATCTTCTAAATCGGAACAGTTGAGCCAGTTCTTACTACGCTCTAAAGTTGGAATTAAGTTAAATTTAAACCTCATGTACATTGTGCGCATTTTGTGACCACGACACTGTCTCAAGTATGGCAATAGTGGTGATTGTTTATGCCGGAATTTTGCATACTCCTTGTGAGAGTTATATTGCCCGATTTTATCTGAATTCACTGCCCAATCGTATTGAATTAGTCTTGCCTTTACAACCTAAGGACGATTTATTAGATCATCCTTTCCCATGGCTAATTGTGCAAGATTTTCATCGCACCTTTTCCCTTCATCTGCTACCGAAACCGGGTTTCCCTTTTTTAGCATTTTTCCAAGATCTTCATAAAGGGAATTTGTCAAAGGGTCTAAGATTTTTGCATAAGACGCAAACTTGCGCCATATATGTTTGGTGGCTAATGATGTCAATCCCAATTCGTGCATAATAATCGAGTTTGGTAGTGACATAGGCAAATGCAAGACTTTATTCCGTATTTTTCCTTGGATTTTGTTTAATATAGAACCAATTTCCAAGTAACACAGATCTAAGCCGTATATGATGATAGCTTCCACTTTAAGCTTATAGAAATCAATTAGTGGAATTAAGGAGAAGTTACAGAATTTTGAGTCGATTAATTTCATTTGTGCGATCAATGGCATCGCTTTAATTGAAATTTCTTTATTCCATTTGTCAATTGAATCAGAGTTGTTCAAGTTATAACCCAAGTAGATCATGCCCAAAGTACGTGGTATCGGAAGACCCTTTATTTTCCATTGGTATCTTACAAGCTTTCTTTTGTTTGAGAATACCAATTGGGGTGAAGGGTGCAGGCTACTAGATGGAATATATACCCCTGTGCTCTAGCAAGGCTGTCTGTGACCCCTGGGGGAAGATGACGGGTCACACAACGCTCAGGCACCCCAAAAACAAAATTTAAAGTGCATGCGACCCCTCGGTAGCCCACGTGCGTGGAATTAAGGACCCGCAGTACGCTGTGGCACCCAGAAACACAAAAAAAGCGTACGCGTGTTAAGTGCCGGCTATGATGACCTCTGAATGGGGACGCGACACACGGGGGCAACCACAGTGGAAAAATACGTGCACGACTCACCGTCTGCTTGGAAAAAGAGCGTGAAAAAGATGCGCGTGGGCGCGTTGGCAACACCTAAGCCAAAAGAAGAATTGAACGCTGTCTCAGTAAACAAGGAGTACGCAATGCAACTGTTGTGAAGTAATCGCGTGTGAACCGACAAGAAGTACAAGAATCACCTGCTCGCTCTCCACAAAAAGCACATACAAGAAAATGGTGTCCTAGCGGACCTTTAAACCCTGCCCACAGAAGCGCCCATGCATGCCACGTCACTTACGCGCTTAGGCACTAAGGCCTTTCCTCCAATTACACGCAGTGACACCCGGACGTGCTGTTTTTGCACGTGCGGATTCACTATGCACCCGTGCCGCGGGAAACGCCCGCGCGCATCACGTCACTTACGCGCTTAGGGCCTGTCCTCAAATTACATGCTGACGTGCTGTTTTTTCACGTGCCAAATCACTCTGTATCAAGCTGGCCACGTGACAACACACGGAAGACCACACTCCTGCCCAGAAGGGCATTTTCCTACCCCACACAGCCCCGAGCCGCCTCCTACAAGCCATCTGCTGCTGCCTGCCTACCTGCCTGCTGCCAACAGTGCCCGTCTTCAGTGCTAATGAAGTTGGCATCCTGGTGGAGCAAGTCCTGGGGCATTATGATGCCCTCTTCACACCATTGCGCGCCGACAAGGAAGGACGGAAGAGGATCTGGAAGGACATAGTGGGTGCCATCAACACGGAGGGGGTGGCACCCTGTAACATCAAACACATCCAGAAGCGCTGGGAGGACTTCAAGTTCAGGTCCCTCAAGAAGGCCCGGCGCCTCTTGGAGGCAGCGGATGCAGTGGGGCACTGGGTACACCTTACCACCCAGCAGATGAGGGTCCTGGAGCGCATTCACCCAGTGCTTCACCACCCGATCCTCAGGATGCAGGCCCGTCTGGAGTCGAGCTGTAAGTGCCCATGCATTCACGTTTAAAACAGTGCATGTTGCAGTGTGATGGTAGTTAGCTACTTGGCTGCATGTGTGACATGGGTCATGTATGGATGTGTGTGTGCAGGGACATGATGGTGCTGCATGTGAGTCCAGTCAGACGTAACCCACATGGATGGTGTATGTGTTACAAAGCATCATGCGGAGAAGCATGCGGAATGCATACATGTATGCATGCCTGTGTCTGTACTTTGACATGTTTGGGGTGTGAGAGATGTGTGCTGCTGTCATGAACATGCATGATGTACATGTCCGTGTGTCTGAGTAGTGTGTGAGTGACTCGTCAACGCCATGGATGCATGACACATGTCTGTGACGATGTGTTGATTCACTGACACAGCCTAGTCATCCTTGTATCCACTGTGTCTGGGGGTATACAGGGCCAGATGCATGACCCTGCGGTGATGTGTGTGCATGTGATCAGCATGTCCCATGATGCATGTGAGTTTCAGGCCACCATTGGATGTTTCTACGGTGCCTTGGACATGGATGCAAATGTCTGTTGCATGTACCATGCCTGTTCCTGCATGTGTGTTGCCTGCACTGACCTATGTGTTGTGTAGGGACATGATGGAAGTGACGTTTGACAGTGCCACTCATGTGCTATTGGTTTCTGTCTTGGGGACTATTGTACAGTACCCTGATGCTTGTGTTCAATGTCTCCCTTTACACAGTGGCGAGTGAAGAAGAGGGTGGATACGGCACTGTGGAGGAAAGCGGCAGGGATGCCTCCACCGGCCGGCGGCGCAAGGCCCAGTCACCCTACCAGGAAATTCCATCATCCGGGAGCAAGGAGACTGGTGCCGCATCTGCCACTACGGCTGCAGCGGAAGGGGCGGGTGAGCCCCCACAGGGGCTGCCGACAGCAGAAGGCGGAGCAGGGCCATCCAGGTTGGTGGTTTCCACAGAGGATGAGGAAGCCTCTACTGAGCCGCGCATGGGGCCTGGTGGGGTTGGTACCACTGGTGCAAGTGGTGCAGTCCAGGGGCAGGAGGCAGCACAGGTCGCCGCAAAGGGGCCTGTGCAGGTCACTGTCCCTGACACTGTGACTGCATCACCATGCACCAGCAGGGATGCCCCGTCCCAGGCCCGTCCACAGGTAGGGGGGGAGGTCCACGTCATCTGGCACTCCTATACCTGCGGACGTGGGGACCCATGACAGGATTGAGTCCGTCCTGATTGGTGTCGCGTTGCGCACACGTGACCTTCGTGATGACGTGCGTGGTTCTTGGGGGGACCATGTAGGTCATCACGAAGAGCTGTGTGGCAACGAGCCCAGTTGGAAGGGATCATGGTCAGGGGTTTCCTCCATGTGTCGGCCAGTCTTGCGGCCCTCTCCTCCTCTGTGCACACTATACGCCAGTCATTCTCCGTGCCGTCTTCTGGCCCATATGCCACCAGGGCCCCCTGTGGACCTGCCCCAACCAACGCAGCCAGCCTGGTGGAGATCCCACCCTGCCACAGTCGGGAGTTGGAGGTCCAGCAGGGGTGGCCCCTCCACCAACTGGTCCCCAGCAGATGGAGGATGTGCCGGCATCATCGGGCAGGGCAAGTGCCGATGCTGGGGGATTCCAGCAGGCAGCCCACACCACAGTGGGGACATTTTCCACGCAATTTGCCTGGCACAAGCAGAGTACACGTATTGAAGGAGGTGCACAAGTTGATTTTCACATGTTTTGGCTGGCGCAAGTGGGGCACCCGTATTCAAGGGGGTGCGCGATTACATTTTCACGCGTTTCGGCTGCCGTCAGCAGGGTACGCGTAGTTTTTCATGCGATTACGGTGTTGCGGCCCTGTAAGCTGGTCCAAGGTTAGCGCGGCCCTTTGCGCCGTACTGGGGATTTTGATGGCTTTTCCTTGTGCAAGGGGCGTTCTTGGGGGCGTAACTGGCACTGCGGGATGTTCGCTGCGCCAGGGATCAAAATGGCTTGGGAAATCCATGAATACGCGGTGCGCCAGAATGCTGTTTAGCGCACACGGGTGGCGCACGCTCCCTTTCTGCGCTGCTCGCGTGTGCTGCTTCTGCACTGAATTCTATGAATTACCCCCTAAGTTTCTCCAATAAAAGCTTTTGAAGTTCAATGAAAACTTTGTGAAAGGGACGTTATGGTTATATGGCTCTAACAAAAACCTGGGAAATACAGTGAAAAAATGTTGTTAATTTACATTATGGATGCAGTGCAAAAAACACAAAGAAATAGACCAGTATGGTAGGTTATGTAACCATAATTCACGCCTTCACCATTCACTGCTGAACTAAAACCCAGGACATCAAAGATGACACCACAAATGGCATCATCGATTACATCACTGATAACATCACATGTGACATCGCGCCTCTGCTACAATCCTGATGGAAAGTCCCTGCAAGGGGTTTCTGTTTAGAATGTTGCTAGCAACGTATGAAGGGTGGTCGGGAGACCTCTCATGAACTACTCCATGTATCACAGAATATACTTATTGAAAGAGAAACTTTCAACCACCGCCACACCCACCATCGCAACCAACGCCACTCCCAGCGTTGCAACCACCAGCACTGCATTCAGAAGAACCCAGCCTGTGTGTTAGCCCACAAAGAACATTGTGGCTATAGTGCACACAAAATAAAGTGCAAATGAATGTGGCTACTTGCACAAAATGCCATAAATCTGTGTGCCGAGGAAAGGCAGGGACCAGCGTGGGCACTACATCTTTGTGGACCCATTTAATGCGTCACCATGCACAGACATGGGAAGAACTCCAATTACTCAAAGTGCGCCCTTCCTATGGTGCTGATAGGCTTGTGCAAAGAGGTGTCATCTGGTGAGGGGATGTAAAATGTTGAATTGGTAGAAGAGACGTATAATATACGCTGCTTGAAGCTAATTTAAAACAAGTATTTGATATTATACATTTTGATGATCCATGGCAGGCGTGCATGCCCAGAACACCATAGAGCCTGGACGCAAACCAGAAGGCAGCTTCAGGATAAGGCAGTGATATGGGGCAACATGTCAATGAATAAAGGGGTGGGCCCGTAGGGTTGCATTGCTGCTTCAAATGTTTGGACAGGGGGTGCCATTTTGATAATTTGCGTCGTTTAGCCACCTCTTTTGACCTTTGCTGATATAACATTTTTATTTTAAATACACATAGCTTTGAAAAATAAAGATTTGTGAATGGAAAGCGTGTGACACAATTTCAGTGAATAGTGAGCACATTGGATTGCCCTAGAGAAAACTTCTGGGATGCCTGTAAATAATAATACAAAGGACATGTAGAAGTAGGCCTGCCAGAGGAAGATGCATTCATATTACAAGACACGTAGAAGCAGACCTGCCAGAGGAAGATGCATCCATATTACAAGACACGAAGAAGCAGAACTGCCAGAGAAAGATGCATTCATATTACAAGACGCGTAGAAGCAGGCCTGCCAGAGGAAGATGCATTCATATTACAAGACACGTAGAAGCAGACCTGCCAGAGGAAGATGTATTCATATTACAAGACACGTAGAAGCAGACCTGCCAGAGAAAGATGCATTCATATTACAAGACATGTAGAAGCAGACATGTAGAAGCAGGCTTGCCAGAGAAAGATGCATTCATATTACAAGACGCGTAGAAGCAGGCCTGCCAGAGGAAGATGCATTCATATTACAAGACACGTAGAAGCAGACCTGCCAGAGGAAGATGCATTCATATTACAAGACACGTAGAAGCAGACCTGCCAGAGAAAGATGCATTCATATTACAAGATACGTAGAAGCAGACCTTCCAGAAATGCAAGGCATGTAGAAGCAGACCTGCCAGAGAAAGATGCGTTCATATTAGAAGACATGTAGAAGCAGACCTGCCAGAGGAAGATGCATTCATATTACAAGACACGTAGAAGCAGACCTGCCAGAGGAAGATGTGTTCATATTACAAGACACGTAGAAGCAGACATGCCAGAGAAAGATGTGTTCATATTAGAAGACACGTAGAAGCAGACCTGCCAGAGGAAGATGCGTTCATATTACAAGACATGTAGATGCAGACCGGCCGAGGAAGATGCGTTCATATTAAAACAGATGTAGAAGCAGACCTGCCAGAGGAAGATGCGTTCATATTACAAGACACGTAGAAGCAGTCATGCTAGAGGAAGATGCGTTCATATTAAAACAGATGTAGAAGCAGACCTGCCAGAGGAAGATGCGTTCATATTACAAGACACGTAGAAGCAGTCATGCCAGAGGAAGATGCATTCATATTACAAGACACGTAGAAGCAGACCTGCCAGAGGAAGATGCATTGATTTTACAAGACACGTAGAGGCAGACCTGCCAGAGGAAGATGCGTTCATATTACAAGACACGTAGAAGCAGACCTGCCAGAGGAAGATGCGTTCATATTACAAGACATGTAGAAGCAGACCTTCCAGTGGAAGATGCGTTCATATTACAAGACACGTAGAAGCAGACCTGCCAGAGAAAGATGCGTTCATATTACAAGACACGTAGAAGCAGACCTGCCAGAGGAAGATGCATTCATATTACAAGACACGTAGAAGCAGACCTGCCAGAGGAAGATGCGTTCATATTACAAGACACGTAGAAGCAGACCTACCAGAGGAAGAAGCATCCATATTACAAGACACGAAGAAGCAGACCTGCCAGAGAAAGATGCATTCATATTCCAAGACACGTAGAAGCAGACCTGCCAGAGGAAGATGCATTCATATTACAAGACACGTAGAAGCAGACCTGCCAGAGGAAGATGCATTCATATTACAAGACACGTAGAAGCAGACCTGCCAGAGGAAGATGCGTTCATATTCCAAGACATGTAGAAGCAGTCATGCCAGAGGAAGATGCGTTCATATTACAAGACACGTAGAAGCAGACCTGCCAGAGGAAGATGCATTCATAGTCCAAGACACGTAGAAGCAGACCTGCCAGTGGAAGATGTGTTCATATTACAAGACACGTAGAAGCAGACCTGCCAGAGGAAGATGCGTTCATATTACAAGAAACGTAGAAGCAGACATGCCAGAGAAAGATGCGTTCATATTACAAGACACGTAGAAGCAGACCTGCCAGAGGAAGATGCGTTCATATTACAAGACACGTAGAAGCAGACCTGCCAGAGGAAGATGCGTTCATATTACAAGACACGTAGAAGCAGACCTGCCAGAGTAAGATGCATCCATATTACAAGACACGAAGAAGCAGAACTGCCAGAGAAAGATGCATTCATATTCCAAAGCACATAGAAGCAGACCTGCCAGAGGAAGATGCATTCATATTACAAGACACGTAGAAGCAGACCTGCCAGAGGAAGATGCATTCATATTACAAGACATGTAGAAGCAGACCTGCCAGAGGAAGATGCGTTCATATTCCAAGACACGTAGAAGCAGTCATGCCAGAGGAAGATGCGTTCATATTACAAGACACGTAGAAGCAGACCTGCCAGAGGAAGATGCGTTCATATTACAAGACATGTAGATGCAGACCTGCCGAGGAAGATGCGTTCATATTAAAACAGATGAAGAAGCAGACCTGCCAGAGGAAGATGCGTTCATATTACAAGACACGTAGAAGCAGTCATGCCAGAGGAAGATGCATTCATATTACAAGACACGTAGAAGCAGACCTGCCAGAGGAAGATGCATTCATTTTACAAGACACGTAGAGGCAGACCTGCCAGAGGAAGATGCGTTCATATTACAAGACACGTAGAAGCAGACCTGCCAGAGGAAGATGCGTTCATATTACAAGACACGTAGAAGCAGACCTTCCAGTGGAAGATGCGTTCATATTACAAGACACGTAGAAGCAGACCTGCCAGAGGAAGATGCGTTCATATTACAAGACACGTAGAAGCAGACATGCCAGAGAAAGATGTGTTCATATTACAAGACACGTAGAAGCAGACCTGCCAGAGGAAGATGCGTTCATATTACAAGACACGTAGAAGCAGACCTGCCAGAGGAAGATGCGTTCATATTACAAGACACGTAGAAGCAGACCTGCCAGAGGAAGATGCATCCATATTACAAGACACGAAGAAGCAGACCTGCCAGAGAAAGATGCGTTCATATTCCAAGACACGTAGAAGCAGACCTGCCAGTGGAAGATGCGTTCATATTACAAGACACGTAGAAGCAGACATGCCAGAGAAAGATGCGTTCATAATACAAGACACGTAGAAGCAGACCTGCCAGTGGAAGATGCGTTCATATTACAAGACACGTAGAAGCAGACATGCCAGAGGAAGATGCGTTCATATTACAAGACACGTAGAAGCAGACCTGCCAGAGGAAGATGCGTTCATATTCCAAGACACGTAGAAGCAGTCATGCCAGAGGAAGATGCGTTCATATTACAAGACACGTAGAAGCAGACCTGCCAGAGAAAGATGCATTCATAGTCCAAGACACGTAGAAGCAGTCATGCCAGAGGAAGATGCGTTCATATTACAAGACACGTAGAAGGAGAGATGCCAGAGAAAGATGTGTTCATATTACAAGACACGTAGAAGCAGACCTGCCAGAGGAAGATGCATTCATATTACAAGACACGTATAAGAAGACCTGCCAGAGGAAGATGCGTTCATATTACAAGACACGTAGAAGCAGACCTGCCAGAGGAAGATGCATTCATATTACAAGACACGAAGAAGCAGACCTGCCAGAGAAAGATGCATTCATATTCCAAGACACGTAGAAGCAGTCATGTCAGAGGAAGATGCATTCATATTACAAGACACGTAGAAGCAGACCTGCCAGAGGAAGATGCATTTATATTACAAGACACGTAGAAGCAGACCTGCCAGAGGAAGATGCATTCATATTCCAAGACACGTAGAAGCAGTCATGCCAGAGGAAGATGCATTCATATTACATGATACGTAGAAGCAGACCTGCCAGAGGAAGATGCGTTCATATTACAAGACATGTAGAAGCAGACCTGCCAGAGATGGATGCATTCATAGTCCAAGAGACGTAGAAGCAGTCATACCAGAGAAAGATGCGTTCATATTACAAGACACATAGAAGCCGACCTGCCAGGGGAAGATGCGTTCATATTACAAGACACGTAGAAGCAGACCTGCCAGGGGAAGATGCGTTCATATTACAAGACACGTAGAAGCAGACCTGCCAGGGGAAGATGTGTTCATATTACAAGACACGTAGAAGCAGAAATGCCAGAGAAAGATGCGTTCATGTTACAAGACATGTAGAAGCAGACCTGCCAGGGGAAGATGCGTTCATATTACAAGACACGTTGAAGCAGACCTGCCAGAGGAAGATGCGTTCATATTACAAGACACGTAGAAGCAGACCTGCCAGGGGAAGATCTGTTCATATTACAAGACACGTAGAAGCAGACCTGCCAGAGGAAGATGCGTTCATATTACAAGACACGTAGAAGGAGACCTGCCAGGGGAAGATGTGTTCATATTACAAGACAAGTAGAAGCAGACCTGCCAGAGGAAGATGCGTTCATATTACAAGACATGTAGAAGCAGACCTGCAGAGGAAGATGCGTTCATATTAAAAGACATGTAGAAGCAGACCTGCCAGAGAAAGATGCGTTCATATTACAAGACACATAGAAGCCGACCTGCAAGGGGAAGATGCATTCATATTACAAGACACGTAGAAGCAGACTTGCCAGGGGAAGATGCGTTCATATTACAAGACACATAGAAGCAGACATGCCAGAGAAAGATGCCTTCATATTACAAGACATGTAGAAGCAGACCTGCCAGGGGAATATGCGTTCATATTACAAGACATGTAGAAGCAGACCTGTCGGAGGAAGATGCGTTCATATTACAAGATACGTAGAAGCAGACCTGCCACAGAAAGATGCGTTCATATTACAAGACATATAGAAGCAGACCTGCCAGAGGAAGATGCGTTCATATTCCAAGACACGGCGAAGCAGTCATGCCACAGGAAGATGCATTCATATTACAAGACACGTAGAAGCAGACCTGCCAGAGGAAGATGCGTTCATATTACAAGACACGTAGAAGCAGACCTGCCAGAGAAAGATGAGTTCATATTACAAGACACGTAGAAGCAGACCTGCCAGAGGAAGATGCATTCATATTCCAAGACACGGCGAAGCAGTCATGCCACAGGAAGATGCATTCATATTACAAGACACGTAGAAGCAGACCTGCCAGAGGAAGATGCGTTCATATTACAAGACACGTAGAAGCAGACCTGCCAGAGGAAGATGCGTTCATATTACAAGACACGTAGAAGCAGACCTGCCGAGGAAGATGCGTTCATATTACAAGACATGTAGAAGCAGACCTGCCAGAGGAACATGCGTTCATATCACAAGACACGTAGAAGCAGACCTTCCAGAAGTGCAAGACACGTAGAAGCAGACCTGCCAGAGGAAGATGCATTCATATTACAAGACACGTAGAAGCAGACCTGCCAGAGGAAGATACATTCATATTACAAGACATGTAGAAGCAGACCTGTCAGAGGTAGATGCATTCATATTACAAGACACGTAGAAGCAGACCTGCCAGAGGAAGATGCATTCATATTACAAGACACGTAGAAGCATACCTGCCAGAGAAAGATGCGTTCATATTACAAAACACGTAGAAGCAGACCTGCCAGAGGAAGATGCATTCATATTACAAGACACGTAGAAGCAGACATGCCAGAGAAAGATGGGTTCATATTACAAGACACCTAGAATCAGACCTGCCAGAGGAAGATGCGTTCATATTACAAGACACGTAGAAGCAGTCCTGCCAGAGGAAGATGCGTACATATTACAAGACCCGTAGAATCAGATCTGCCAGAGGAAGATGCGTTCATATTACAAGACACGTAGAAGCAGACCTGCCTCGAGGAAGATGCATTCATATTACAAGACACGTAGAAGCAGACCTGCCAGAGGAAGATGCATTCATATTACAAGACACGTAGTAGCAGACCTGCCAGAGGAAGATGCATTCGTATTACAAGACACGTAGAAGCAGACCTGCCAGAGGAAGATGCGTTCATATTACAAGACACGTAGAAGCAGACCTGCCAGGGGAAGATGCGTTCATATTACAAGACACGTAGAAGCAGACCTGCCAGAGGAAGATGCGTTCATATTACAAGACACGTAGAAGCAGACCTGCCAGAGGAAGATGCATTCATATTACAAGACACGTAGAAGCAGACCTGCCAGAGGAAGATGCGTTCATATTACAAGACACGTAGAAGCAGACCTGCCAGAGGAAGATGCGTTCATATTACAAGACACGTAGAAGCAGACCTGCCAGAGGAAGATGCGTTCATATTACAAGACACGTAGAAGCAGACCTGCCAGAGGAAGATGCGTTCATATTACAAGACACGTAGAAGCAGACCTGCCAGAGGAAAATGCGTCCATATTACAAGACACGTAGAAGCAGACCTGCCAGAGGAAGATGCGTTCATATTACAAGACACGTGGAAGATGACCTGCCAGAGGAAGATGCGTTCATATTACAAGACACGTAGAAGCAGACCTGCCAGAGAAAGATGCGTTCATATTACAAGACACGTAGAAGCAGACCTGCCAGAGGAAGATGCGTTCATATTAAAAGACACGTAGAAGCAGACCTGCCAGAGAAAGATGCATTCATATTACAAGATACGTAGAAGCAGACCTTCCAGAAATGCAAGGCATGTAGAAGCAGACCTGCCAGAGAAAGATGCGTTCATATTAGAAGACATGTAGAAGCAGACCTGCCAGAGGAAGATGCATTCATATTACAAGACACGTAGAAGCAGACCTGCCAGAGGAAGATGTGTTCATATTACAAGACACGTAGAAGCAGACATGCCAGAGAAAGATGTGTTCATATTAGAAGACACGTAGAAGCAGACCTGCCAGAGGAAGATGCGTTCATATTACAAGACATGTAGATGCAGACCGGCCGAGGAAGATGCGTTCATATTGAAACAGATGTAGAAGCAGACCTGCCAGAGGAAGATGCGTTCATATTACAAGACACGTAGAAGCAGTCATGCTAGAGGAAGATGCGTTCATAATAAAACAGATGTAGAAGCAGACCTGCCAGAGGAAGATGCGTTCATATTACAAGACACGTAGAAGCAGTCATGCCAGAGGAAGATGCATTCATATTACAAGACACGTAGAAGCAGACCTGCCAGAGGAAGATGCATTGATTTTACAAGACACGTAGAGGCAGACCTGCCAGAGGAAGATGCGTTCATATTACAAGACATGTAGAAGCAGACCTTCCAGTGGAAGATGCGTTCATATTACAAGACACGTAGAAGCAGACCTGCCAGAGAAAGATGCGTTCATATTACAAGACACGTAGAAGCAGACCTGCCAGAGGAAGATGCATTCATATTACAAGACACGTAGAAGCAGACCTGCCAGAGGGAGATGCGTTCATATTACAAGACACGTAGAAGCAGACCTGCCAGAGGAAGAAGCATCCATATTACAAGACACGAAGAAGCAGACCTGCCAGAGAAAGATGCATTCATATTCCAAGACACGTAGAAGCAGACCTGCCAGAGGAAGATGCATTCATATTACAAGACACGTAGAAGCAGACCTGCCAGAGGAAGATGCATTCATATTACAAGACACGTAGAAGCAGACCTGCCAGAGGAAGATGCGTTCATATTCCAAGACACGTAGAAGCAGTCATGCCAGAGGAAGATGCGTTCATATTACAAGACACGTAGAAGCAGACCTGCCAGAGGAAGATGCATTCATAGTCCAAGACACGTAGAAGCAGACCTGCCAGTGGAAGATGCGTTCATATTACAAGACACGTAGAAGCAGACCTGCCAGAGGAAGATGCGTTCATATTACAAGAAACGTAGAAGCAGACATGCCAGAGAAAGATGCGTTCATATTACAAGACACGTAGAAGCAGACCTGCCAGAGGAAGATGCATTCATATTACAAGACACGTAGAAGCAGACCTTCCAGAGGAAGATGCGTTCATATTACAAGACACGTAGAAGCAGACCTGCCAGAGGAAGATGCATCCATATTACAAGACACGAAGAAGCAGAACTGCCAGAGAAAGATGCATTCATATTCCAAGACATATAGAAGCAGACCTGCCAGAGGAAGATGCATTCATATTACAAGACACGTAGAAGCAGACCTGCCAGAGGAAGATGCATTCATATTACAAGACACGTAGAAGCAGACCTGCCAGAGGAAGATGCGTTCATATTCCAAGACACGTAGAAGCAGTCATGCCAGAGGAAGATGCGTTCATATTACAAGACACGTAGAAGCAGACCTGCCAGAGGAAGATGCGTTCATATTACAAGACATGTAGATGCAGACCTGCCGAGGAAGATGCGTTCATATTAAAACAGATGAAGAAGCAGACCTGCCAGAGGAAGATGCGTTCATATTACAAGACACGTAGAAGCAGTCATGCCAGAGGAAGATGCGTTCATATTACAAGACACGTAGAAGCAGACCTGCCAGAGGAAGATGCGTTCATTTTACAAGACACGTAGAGGCAGACCTGCCAGAGGAAGATGCGTTCATATCACAAGACACGTAGAAGCAGACCTGCCAGAGGAAGATGCGTTCATATTACAAGACACGTAGAAGCAGACCTTCCAGTGGAAGATGCGTTCATATTACAAGACACGTAGAAGCAGACCTGCCAGAGGAAGATGCGTTCATATTACAAGACACGTAGAAGCAGACATGCCAGAGAAAGATGTGTTCATATTACAAGACACGTAGAAGCAGACCTGCCAGAGGAAGATGCGTTCATATTACAAGACACGTAGAAGCAGACCTGCCAGAGGAAGATGCGTTCATATTACAAGACACGTAGAAGCAGACCTGCCAGAGGAAGATGCATCCATATTACAAGACACGAAGAAGCAGACCTGCCAGAGAAAGATGCGTTCATATTCCAAGACAAGTAGAAGCAGACCTGCCAGTGGAAGATGCGTTCATATTACAAGACACGTAGAAGCAGACATGCCAGAGAAAGATGCGTTCATATTACAAGACACGTAGAAGCAGACCTGCCAGTGGAAGATGCGTTCATATTACAAGACAAGTAGAAGCAGACATGCCGGAGGAAGATGCATTTATATTACAAGACACGTAGAAGCAGTCATGCCAGAGGAAGATGCGTTTATATTACAAGACACGTAGAAGGAGAGATGCCAGAGAAAGATGTGTTCATATTACAAGACACGTAGAAGCAGACCTGCCAGAGGAAGATGCATTCATATTACAAGACACGTATAAGAAGACCTGCCAGAGGAAGATGCGTTCATATTACAAGACACGTAGAAGCAGACCTGCCAGAGGAAGATGCATTCATATTACAAGACACGAAGAAGTAGACCTGCCAGAGAAAGATGCATTCATATTCCAAGACACGTAGAAGCAGTCATGTCAGAGGAAGATGCATTCATATTACAAGACACGTAGAAGCAGACCTGCCAGAGGAAGATGCATTTATATTACAAGACACGTAGAAGCAGACCTGCCAGAGGAAGATGCATTCATATTCCAAGACACGTAGAAGCAGTCATGCCAGAGGAAGATGCATTCATATTACATGACACGTAGAAGCAGACCTGCCAGAGGAAGATGCGTTCATATTACAAGACATGTAGAAGCAGACCTGCCAGAGATGGATGCATTCATAGTCCAAGAGATGTAGAAGCAGTCATACCAGAGAAAGATGCGTTCATATTACAAGACACATAGAAGCCGACCTGCCAGGGGAAGATGCGTTCATATTACAAGACACGTAGAAGCAGACCTGCCAGGGGAAGATGCGTTCATATTACAAGACACGTAGGAGCAGACCTGCCAGGGGAAGATGTGTTCATATTACAAGACACGTAGAAGCAGAAATGCCAGAGAAAGATGCGTTCATGTTACAAGACATGTAGAAGCAGACCTGCCAGGGGAAGATGCGTTCATATTACAAGACACGTTGAAGCAGACCTGCCAGAGGAAGATGCGTTCATATTACAAGACACGTAGAAGCAGACCTGCCAGGGGAAGATCTGTTCATATTACAAGACACGTAGAAGCAGACCTGCCAGAGGAAGATGCGTTCATATTACAAGACACGTAGAAGGAGACCTGCCAGGGGAAGATGTGTTCATATTACAAGACACGTAGAAGCAGACCTGCCAGAGGAAGATGCGTTCATATTACAAGACATGTAGAAGCAGACCTGCCGAGGAAGATGCGTTCATATTAAAAGACATGTAGAAGCAGACCTGCCAGAGAAAGATGCGTTCATATTACAAGACACATAGAAGCCGACCTGCAAGGGGAAGATGCATTCATATTACAAGACACGTAGAAGCAGACTTGCCAGGGGAAGATGCGTTCATATTACAAGACACATAGAAGCAGACATGCCAGAGAAAGATGCCTTCATATTACAAGACATGTAGAAGCAGACCTGCCAGGGGAATATGCGTTCATATTACAAGACATGTAGAAGCAGACCTGTCGGAGGAAGATGCGTTCATATTACAAGATACGTAGAAGCAGACCTGCCAGAGGAAGATGCGTTCATATTCCAAGACACGGCGAAGCAGTCATGCCACAGGAAGATGCATTCATATTACAAGACACGTAGAAGCAGACCTGCCAGAGGAAGATGCGTTCATATTACAAGACACGTAGAAGCAGACCTGCCAGAGAAAGATGAGTTCATATTACAAGACACGTAGAAGCAGACCTGCCAGAGGAAGATGCATTCATATTCCAAGACACGGCGAAGCAGTCATGCCACAGGAAGATGCATTCATATTACAAGACACGTAGAAGCAGACCTGCCAGAGGAAGATGCGTTCATATTACAAGACACGTAGAAGCAGACCTGCCAGAGGAAGATGCGTTCATATTACAAGACACGTAGAAGCAGACCTGCCGAGGAAGATGCGTTCATATTACAAGACATGTAGAAGCAGACCTGCCAGAGGAACATGCGTTCATATCACAAGACACGTAGAAGCAGACCTTCCAGAAGTGCAAGACACGTAGAAGCAGACCTGCCAGAGGAAGATGCATTCATATTACAAGACACGTAGAAGCAGACCTGCCAGAGGAAGATACATTCATATTACAAGACATGTAGAAGCAGACCTGTCAGAGGTAGATGCATTTATATTACAAGACACGTAGAAGCAGACCTGCCAGAGGAAGATGCATTCATATTACAAGACACGTAGAAGCATACCTGCCAGAGAAAGATGCGTTCATATTACAAAACACGTAGAAGCAGACCTGCCAGAGGAAGATGCATTCATATTACAAGACACGTAGAAGCAGACATGCCAGAGAAAGATGGGTTCATATTACAAGACACCTAGAATCAGATCTGCCAGAGGAAGATGCGTTCATATTACAAGACACGTAGAAGCAGTCCTGCCAGAGGAAGATGCGTACATATTACAAGACACGTAGAATCAGATCTGCCAGAGGAAGATGCGTTCATATTACAAGACACGTAGAAGCAGACCTGCCTCGAGGAAGATGCATTCATATTACAAGACACGTAGAAGCAGACCTGCCAGAGGAAGATGCATTCATATTACAAGACACGTAGAAGCAGTCATGCCAGAGGAAGATGCATTCATATTACAAGACACGTAGTAGCAGACCTGCCAGAGGAAGATGCATTCGTATTACAAGACACGTAGAAGCAGACCTGCCAGAGGAAGATGCGTTCATATTACAAGACACGTAGAAGCAGACCTGCCAGAGGAAGATGCATTCATATTACAAGACACGTAGAAGCAGACCTGCCAGAGGAAGATGCGTTCATATTACAAGACACGTAGAAGGAGACCTGCCAGGGGAAGATGCGTTCATATTACAAGACACGTAGAAGCAGACCTGCCAGGGGAAGATGCGTTCATATTACAAGACACGTAGAAGCAGACCTGCCAGAGGAAGATGCGTTCATATTACAAGACACGTAGAAGCAGACCTGCCAGAGGAAGATGCATTCATATTACAAGACACGTAGAAGCAGACCTGCCAGAGGAAGATGCGTTCATATTACAAGACACGTAGAAGCAGACCTGCCAGAGGAAGATGCGTTCATATTACAAGACACGTAGAAGCAGACCTGCCAGAGGAAGATGCGTTCATATTACAAGACACGTAGAAGCAGACCTGCCAGAGGAAGATGCGTTCATATTACAAGACACGTAGAAGCAGACCTGCCAGAGGAAAATGCGTCCATATTACAAGACACGTAGAAGCAGACCTGCCAGAGGAAGATGCGTTCATATTACAAGACACGTGGAAGATGACCTGCCAGAGGAAGATGCGTTCATATTACAAGACCCGTAGAAGCAGACCTGCCAGAGAAAGATGCGTTCATATTACAAGACACGTAGAAGCAGACCTGCCAGAGGAAGATGCGTTCATATTAAAAGACACGTAGAAGCAGACCTGCCAGAGAAAGATGCGTTCATATTACAAGACACGTAGAAGCAGACCTGCCAGTGGAAGATGCGTTCATATTACAAGACACGTACAGCAGACCTGCCAGAGGAAGATGAATTCATATTACAAGACACGTAGAAGCAGACCTGCCAGAGGAAGATGCGTTCATATTACAAGACACGTAGAAGCAGACCTGCCTGAGGAAGATGCATTCATATTACAAGACACGTAGAAGCAGACCTGCCAGAGAAAGATGCATTCATATTCCAAGACACGTAGAAGCAGTCATGCCAGAGGAAGATGCATTCATATTACAAGACACGTAGAAGCAGACCTGCCAGAGGAAGATGCATTTATATTACAAGACACGTAGAAGCATACATTCCAGAGGAAGATGCATTCATTATTCCAAGACACGTATAAGCAGTCGTGCCAGAGGAAGATGCATTCATATTAGATGACACGTAGAAGCAGACCTGCCAGAGGAAGATGCGTTCATATTAAAAGACACGTAGAAGCAGACCTGCCAGAGAAAGATGCATTCATAGTCCAAGACACGTAGAAGCAGTCATGCCAGAGGAAGATGCATTCATATTACAAGACACGTAGAAGCAGACCTGCCAGAGGAAGATGCATTCATATTACAAGACACGTAGACGCAGACCTGCCAGAGGAAGATGCATTCATATTTCAAGACACGTAGAAGCAGACCTGCCAGAGGAAGATGCGTCCATATTACAAGACACGTAGAAGCAGACCAGCCAGAGAAAGATGAGTTTATATTACAAGACACGTAGAAGCAGACTTGCCAGAGGAAGATGCATTCATATTACAAGACACGTAGAAGCAGACCTGCCAGAGGAAGATGCGTTCATATTACAAGACACGTAGAAGCAGACCTGCCAGAGAAAGATGCGTTCATATTACAAGACACGTAGAAGCAGTCCTGCCAGAGGAAGATGCGTTCATATTACAAGACACGTAGAAGCAGATCTGCCAGAGGAAGATGCGTTCATATTACAAGACACGTAGAAGCAGACCTGCCAGAAGAAGATGCATTCATATTACAAGACACGTAGAAGCAGACCTGCCAGAGGAAGATGCATTCATATTACAAGACACGTAGAAGCAGTCATGCCAGAGGAAGATGCATTCATATTACAAGACACGTAGTAGCAGACCTGCCAGAGGAAGATGCATTCGTATTACAAGACACGTAGAAGCAGACCTGCCAGAGGAAGATGCATTCATATTACAAGACACGTAGAAGCAGACCTGCCAGAGGAAGATGCGTTCATATTACAAGACACGTAGAAGCAGACCTGCCAGAGGAAGATGCGTTCATATTACAAGACACGTAGAAGCAGACCTGCCGAGGAAGATGCGTTCATATTACAAGACATGTAGAAGCAGACCTGCCAGTGGAAGATGCGTTCATATTACAAGACACGTAGAAGCAGACATGCCAGAGGAAGATGCGTTCATATTACAAGACACGTAGAAGCAGACCTGCCAGAGGAAGATGCGTTCATATTCCAAGACACGTAGAAGCAGTCATGCCAGAGGAAGATGCGTTCATATTACAAGACACGTAGAAGCAGACCTGCCAGAGAAAGATGCATTCATAGTCCAAGACACGTAGAAGCAGTCATGCCAGAGGAAGATGCGTTCATATTACAAGACACGTAGAAGGAGAGATGCCAGAGAAAGATGTGTTCATATTACAAGACACGTAGAAGCAGACCTGCCAGAGGAAGATGCATTCATATTACAAGACACGTATAAGAAGACCTGCCAGAGGAAGATGCGTTCATATTACAAGACACGTAGAAGCAGACCTGCCAGAGGAAGATGCATTCATATTACAAGACACGAAGAAGCAGACCTGCCAGAGAAAGATGCATTCATATTCCAAGACACGTAGAAGCAGTCATGTCAGAGGAAGATGCACTCATATTACAAGACACGTAGAAGCAGATCTGCCAGAGGAAGATGCATTTATATTACAAGACACGTAGAAGCAGACCTGCCAGAGGAAGATGCATTCATATTCCAAGACACGTAGAAGCAGTCATGCCAGAGGAAGATGCATTCATATTACATGACACGTAGAAGCAGACCTGCCAGAGGAAGATGCGTTCATATTACAAGACATGTAGAAGCAGACCTGCCAGAGATGGATGCATTCATAGTCCAAGAGACGTAGAAGCAGTCATACCAGAGAAAGATGCGTTCATATTACAAGACACATAGAAGCCGACCTGCCAGGGGAAGATGCGTTCATATTACAAGACACGTAGAAGCAGACCTGCCAGGGGAAGATGCGTTCATATTACAAGACACGTAGAAGCAGACCTGCCAGGGGAAGATGTGTTCATATTACAAGACACGTAGAAGCAGAAATGCCAGAGAAAGATGCGTTCATGTTACAAGACATGTAGAAGCAGACCTGCCAGGGGAAGATGCGTTCATATTACAAGACACGTTGAAGCAGACCTGCCAGAGGAAGATGCGTTCATATTACAAGACACGTAGAAGCAGACCTGCCAGGGGAAGATCTGTTCATATTACAAGACACGTAGAAGCAGACCTGCCAGAGGAAGATGCGTTCATATTACAAGACACGTAGAAGGAGACCTGCCAGGGGAAGATGTGTTCATATTACAAGACACGTAGAAGCAGACCTGCCAGAGGAAGATGCGTTCATATTACAAGACATGTAGAAGCAGACCTGCCGAGGAAGATGCGTTCATATTAAAAGACATGTAGAAGCAGACCTGCCAGAGAAAGATGCGTTCATATTACAAGACACGTAGAAGCAGACTTGCCAGGGGAAGATGCGTTCATATTACAAGACACATAGAAGCAGACATGCCAGAGAAAGATGCCTTCATATTACAAGACATGTAGAAGCAGACCTGCCAGGGGAATATGCGTTCATATTACAAGACATGTAGAAGCAGACCTGTCGGAGGAAGATGCGTTCATATTACAAGATACGTAGAAGCAGACCTGCCACAGAAAGATGCGTTCATATTACAAGACATGTAGAAGCAGACCTGCCAGAGGAAGATGCGTTCATATTCCAAGACACGGCGAAGCAGTCATGCCACAGGAAGATGCATTCATATTACAAGACACGTAGAAGCAGACCTGCCAGAGGAAGATGCGTTCATATTACAAGACACGTAGAAGCAGACCTGCCAGAGAAAGATGAGTTCATATTACAAGACACGTAGAAACAGACCTGCCAGAGGAAGATGCATTCATATTCCAAGACACGGCGAAGCAGTCATGCCACAGGAAGATGCATTCATATTACAAGACACGTAGAAGCAGACCTGCCAGAGGAAGATGCGTTCATATTACAAGACACGTAGAAGCAGACCTGCCAGAGGAAGATGCGTTCATATTACAAGACACGTAGAAGCAGACCTGCCGAGGAAGATGCGTTCATATTACAAGACATGTAGAAGCAGACCTGCCAGAGGAACATGCGTTCATATCACAAGACACGTAGAAGCAGACCTTCCAGAAGTGCAAGACACGTAGAAGCAGACCTGCCAGAGGAAGATGCATTCATATTACAAGACACGTAGAAGCAGACCTGCCAGAGGAAGATACATTCATATTACAAGATATGTAGAAGCAGACCTGTCAGAGGTAGATGCATTCATATTACAAGACACGTAGAAGCAGACCTGCCAGAGGAAGATGCATTCATATTACAAGACACGTAGAAGCATACCTGCCAGAGAAAGATGCGTTCATATTACAAAACACGTAGAAGCAGACCTGCCAGAGGAAGATGCATTCATATTACAAGACACGTAGAAGCAGACATGCCAGAGAAAGATGGGTTCATATTACAAGACACCTAGAATCAGACCTGCCAGAGGAAGATGCGTTCATATTACAAGACACGTAGAAGCAGTCCTGCCAGAGGAAGATGCGTACATATTACAAGACACGTAGAATCAGATCTGCCAGAGGAAGATGCGTTCATATTACAAGACACGTAGAAGCAGACCTGCCTCGAGGAAGATGCATTCATATTACAAGACACGTAGAAGCAGACCTGCCAGAGGAAGATGCATTCATATTACAAGACACGTAGAAGCAGTCATGCCAGAGGAAGATGCATTCATATTACAAGACACGTAGTAGCAGACCTGCCAGAGGAAGATGCATTCGTATTACAAGACACGTAGAAGCAGACCTGCCAGAGGAAGATGCGTTCATATCACAAGACACGTAGAAGCAGACCTGCCAGAGGAAGATGCATTCATATTACAAGACACGTAGAAGCAGACCTGCCAGAGGAAGATGCGTTCATATTACAAGACACGTAGAAGGAGACCTGCCAGGGGAAGATGCGTTCATATTACAAGACACGTAGAAGCAGACCTGCCAGGGGAAGATGCGTTCATATTACAAGACACGTAGAAGCAGACCTGCCAGAGGAAGATGCGTTCATATTACAAGACACGTAGAAGCAGATCTGCCAGAGGAAGATGCATTCATATTACAAGACACGTAGAAGCAGACCTGCCAGAGGAAGATGCGTTCATATTACAAGACACGTAGAAGCAGACCTGCCAGAGGAAGATGCGTTCATATTACAAGACACGTAGAAGCAGACCTGCCAGAGGAAGATGCGTTCATATTACAAGACACGTAGAAGCAGACCTGCCAGAGGAAGATGCGTTCATATTACAAGACACGTAGAAGCAGACCTGCCAGAGGAAAATGCGTCCATATTACAAGACACGTAGAAGCAGACCTGCCAGAGGAAGATGCGTCCATATTACAAGACACGTGGAAGATGACCTGCCAGAGGAAGATGCGTTCATATTACAAGACACGTAGAAGCAGACCTGCCAGAGAAAGATGCGTTCATATTACAAGACACGTAGAAGCAGACCTGCCAGAGGAAGATGCGTTCATATTAAAAGACACGTAGAAGCAGACCTGCCAGAGAAAGATGCATTCATATTACAAGATACGTAGAAGCAGACCTTCCAGAAATGCAAGGCATGTAGAAGCAGACCTGCCAGAGAAAGATGCGTTCATATTAGAAGACATGTAGAAGCAGACCTGCCAGAGGAAGATGCATTCATATTACAAGACACGTAGAAGCAGACCTGCCAGAGGAAGATGTGTTCATATTACAAGACACGTAGAAGCAGACATGCCAGAGAAAGATGTGTTCATATTAGAAGACACGTAGAAGCAGACCTGCCAGAGGAAGATGCGTTCATATTACAAGACATGTAGATGCAGACCGGCCGAGGAAGATGCGTTCATATTAAAACAGATGTAGAAGCAGACCTGCCAGAGGAAGATGCGTTCATATTACAAGACACGTAGAAGCAGTCATGCTAGAGGAAGATGCGTTCATAATAAAACAGATGTAGAAGCAGACCTGCCAGAGGAAGATGCGTTCATATTACAAGACACGTAGAAGCAGTCATGCCAGAGGAAGATGCATTCATATTACAAGACACGTAGAAGCAGACCTGCCAGAGGAAGATGCATTGATTTTACAAGACACGTAGAGGCAGACCTGCCAGAGGAAGATGCGTTCATATTACAAGACACGTAGAAGCAGACCTGCCAGAGGAAGATGCGTTCATATTACAAGACATGTAGAAGCAGACCTTCCAGTGGAAGATGCGTTCATATTACAAGACACGTAGAAGCAGACCTGCCAGAGAAAGATGCGTTCATATTACAAGACACGTAGAAGCAGACCTGCCAGAGGAAGATGCATTCATATTACAAGACACGTAGAAGCAGACCTGCCAGAGGAAGATGCGTTCATATTACAAGACACGTAGAAGCAGACCTGCCAGAGGAAGAAGCATCCATATTACAAGACACGAAGAAGCAGACCTGCCAGAGAAAGATGCATTCATATTCCAAGACACGTAGAAGCAGACCTGCCAGAGGAAGATGCATTCATATTACAAGACACGTAGAAGCAGACCTGCCAGAGGAAGATGCATTCATATTACAAGACACGTAGAAGCAGACCTGCCAGAGGAAGATGCGTTCATATTCCAAGACACGTAGAAGCAGTCATGCCAGAGGAAGATGCGTTCATATTACAAGACACGTAGAAGCAGACCTGCCAGAGGAAGATGCATTCATAGTCCAAGACACGTAGAAGCAGACCTGCCAGTGGAAGATGCGTTCATATTACAAGACACGTAGAAGCAGACCTGCCAGAGGAAGATGCGTTCATATTACAAGAAACGTAGAAGCAGACATGCCAGAGAAAGATGCGTTCATATTACAAGACACGTAGAAGCAGACCTGCCAGAGGAAGATGCGTTCATATTACAAGACACGTAGAAGCAGACCTGCCAGAGGAAGATGCGTTCATATTACAAGACACGTAGAAGCAGACCTGCCAGAGGAAGATGCATCCATATTACAAGACACGAAGAAGCAGAACTGCCAGAGAAAGATGCATTCATATTCCAAGACACATAGAAGCAGACCTGCCAGAGGAAGATGCATTCATATTACAAGACACGTAGAAGCAGACCTGCCAGAGGAAGATGCATTCATATTACAAGACACGTAGAAGCAGACCTGCCAGAGGAAGATGCGTTCATATTCCAAGACACGTAGAAGCAGTCATGCCAGAGGAAGATGCGTTCATATTACAAGACACGTAGAAGCAGACCTGCCAGAGGAAGATGCGTTCATATTACAAGACATGTAGATGCAGACCTGCCGAGGAAGATGCGTTCATATTAAAACAGATGAAGAAGCAGACCTGCCAGAGGAAGATGCGTTCATATTACAAGACACGTAGAAGCAGTCATGCCAGAGGAAGATGCGTTCATATTACAAGACACGTAGAAGCAGACCTGCCAGAGGAAGATGCGTTCATTTTACAAGACACGTAGAGGCAGACCTGCCAGAGGAAGATGCGTTCATATTACAAGACACGTAGAAGCAGACCTGCCAGAGGAAGATGCGTTCATATTACAAGACACGTAGAAGCAGACCTTCCAGTGGAAGATGCGTTCATATTACAAGACACGTAGAAGCAGACCTGCCAGAGGAAGATGCGTTCATATTACAAGACACGTAGAAGCAGACATGCCAGAGAAAGATGTGTTCATATTACAAGACACGTAGAAGCAGACCTGCCAGAGGAAGATGCGTTCATATTACAAGACACGTAGAAGCAGACCTGCCAGAGGAAGATGCGTTCATATTACAAGACACGTAGAAGCAGACCTGCCAGAGGAAGATGCATCCATATTACAAGACACGAAGAAGCAGACCTGCCAGAGAAAGATGCGTTCATATTCCAAGACAAGTAGAAGCAGACCTGCCAGTGGAAGATGCGTTCATATTACAAGACACGTAGAAGCAGACATGCCAGAGAAAGATGCGTTCATATTACAAGACACGTAGAAGCAGACCTGCCAGTGGAAGATGCGTTCATATTACAAGACAAGTAGAAGCAGACATGCCGGAGGAAGATGCGTTCATATTACAAGACACGTAGAAGCAGACCTGCCAGAGGAAGATGCGTTCATATTCCAAGACACGTAGAAGCAGTCATGCCAGAGGAAGATGCGTTCATATTACAAGACACGTAGAAGCAGACCTGCCAGAGAAAGATGCATTCATAGTCCAAGACACGTAGAAGCAGTCATGCCAGAGGAAGATGCGTTCATATTACAAGACACGTAGAAGGAGAGATGCCAGAGAAAGATGTGTTCATATTACAAGACACGTAGAAGCAGACCTGCCAGAGGAAGATGCATTCATATTACAAGACACGTAGAAGCAGACCTGCCAGAGGAAGATGCATTCATATTACAAGACACGAAGAAGCAGACCTGCCAGAGAAAGATGCATTCATATTCCAAGACACGTAGAAGCAGTCATGTCAGAGGAAGATGCATTCATATTACAAGACACGTAGAAGCAGACCTGCCAGAGGAAGATGCATTCATATTACAAGACACGAAGAAGCAGACCTGCCAGAGAAAGATGCATTCATATTCCAAGACACGTAGAAGCAGTCATGTCAGAGGAAGATGCATTCATATTACAAGACACGTAGAAGCAGACCTGCCAGAGGAAGATGCATTTATATTACAAGACACGTAGAAGCAGACCTGCCAGAGGAAGATGCATTCATATTCCAAGACACGTAGAAGCAGTCATGCCAGAGGAAGATGCATTCATATTACATGACACGTAGAAGCAGACCTGCCAGAGGAAGATGCGTTCATATTACAAGACATGTAGAAGCAGACCTGCCAGAGATGGATGCATTCATAGTACAAGAGACGTAGAAGCAGTCATACCAGAGAAAGATGCGTTCATATTACAAGACACATAGAAGCCGACCTGCCAGGGGAAGATGCGTTCATATTACAAGACACGTAGAAGCAGACCTGCCAGGGGAAGATGCGTTCATATTACAAGACACGTAGAAGCAGACCTGCCAGGGGAAGATGTGTTCATATTACAAGACACGTAGAAGCAGAAATGCCAGAGAAAGATGCGTTCATGTTACAAGACATGTAGAAGCAGACCTGCCAGGGGAAGATGCGTTCATATTACAAGACACGTAGAAGCAGACCTGCCAGTGGAAGATGCGTTCATATTACAAGACACGTAGAAGCAGACATGCCAGAGAAAGATGCGTTCATATTACAAGACACGTAGAAGCAGACCTGCCAGTGGAAGATGCGTTCATATTACAAGACAAGTAGAAGCAGACATGCCGGAGGAAGATGCGTTCATATTACAAGACACGTAGAAGCAGACCTGCCAGAGGAAGATGCGTTCATATTCCAAGACACGTAGAAGCAGTCATGCCAGAGGAAGATGCGTTCATATTACAAGACACGTAGAAGCAGACCTGCCAGAGAAAGATGCATTCATAGTCCAAGACACGTAGAAGCAGTCATGCCAGAGGAAGATGCGTTCATATTACAAGACACGTAGAAGGAGAGATGCCAGAGAAAGATGTGTTCATATTACAAGACACGTAGAAGCAGACCTGCCAGAGGAAGATGCATTCATATTACAAGACACGTAGAAGCAGACCTGCCAGAGGAAGATGCATTCATATTACAAGACACGAAGAAGCAGACCTGCCAGAGAAAGATGCATTCATATTCCAAGACACGTAGAAGCAGTCATGTCAGAGGAAGATGCATTCATATTACAAGACACGTAGAAGCAGACCTGCCAGAGGAAGATGCATTCATATTACAAGACACGAAGAAGCAGACCTGCCAGAGAAAGATGCATTCATATTCCAAGACACGTAGAAGCAGACCTGCCAGAGGAAGATGCATTTATATTACAAGACACGTAGAAGCAGACCTGCCAGAGGAAGATGCATTTATATTACAAGACACGTAGAAGCAGACCTGCCAGAGGAAGATGCATTCATATTCCAAGACACGTAGAAGCAGTCATGCCAGAGGAAGATGCATTCATATTACATGACACGTAGAAGCAGACCTGCCAGAGGAAGATGCGTTCATATTACAAGACATGTAGAAGCAGACCTGCCAGAGATGGATGCATTCATAGTCCAAGAGACGTAGAAGCAGTCATACCAGAGAAAGATGCGTTCATATTACAAGACACATAGAAGCCGACCTGCCAGGGGAAGATGCGTTCATATTACAAGACACGTAGAAGCAGACCTGCCAGGGGAAGATGCGTTCATATTACAAGACACGTAGAAGCAGACCTGCCAGGGGAAGATGTGTTCATATTACAAGACACGTAGAAGCAGAAATGCCAGAGAAAGATGCGTTCATGTTACAAGACATGTAGAAGCAGACCTGCCAGGGGAAGATGCGTTCATATTACAAGACACGTTGAAGCAGACCTGCCAGAGGAAGATGCGTTCATATTACAAGACACGTAGAAGCAGACCTGCCAGGGGAAGATCTGTTCATATTACAAGACACGTAGAAGCAGACCTGCCAGAGGAAGATGCGTTCATATTACAAGACACGTAGAAGGAGACCTGCCAGGGGAAGATGTGTTCATATTACAAGACACGTAGAAGCAGACCTGCCAGAGGAAGATGCGTTCATATTACAAGACATGTAGAAGCAGACCTGCCGAGGAAGATGCGTTCATATTAAAAGACATGTAGAAGCAGACCTGCCAGAGAAAGATGCGTTCATATTACAAGACACATAGAAGCCGACCTGCAAGGGGAAGATGCATTCATATTACAAGACACGTAGAAGCAGACTTGCCAGGGGAAGATGCGTTCATATTACAAGACACATAGAAGCAGACATGCCAGAGAAAGATGCCTTCATATTACAAGACATGTAGAAGCAGACCTGCCAGGGGAATATGCGTTCATATTACAAGACATGTAGAAGCAGACCTGTCGGAGGAAGATGCGTTCATATTACAAGATACGTAGAAGCAGACCTGCCACAGAAAGATGCGTTCATATTACAAGACATGTAGAAGCAGACCTGCCAGAGGAAGATGCGTTCATATTCCAAGACACGGCGAAGCAGTCATGCCACAGGAAGATGCATTCATATTACAAGACACGTAGAAGCAGACCTGCCAGAGGAAGATGCGTTCATATTACAAGACACGTAGAAGCAGACCTGCCAGAGAAAGATGAGTTCATATTACAAGACACGTAGAAGCAGACCTGCCAGAGGAAGATGCATTCATATTCCAAGACACGGCGAAGCAGTCATGCCACAGGAAGATGCATTCATATTACAAGACACGTAGAAGCAGACCTGCCAGAGGAAGATGCGTTCATATTACAAGACACGTAGAAGCAGACCTGCCAGAGGAAGATGCGTTCATATTACAAGACACGTAGAAGCAGACCTGCCGAGGAAGATGCGTTCATATTACAAGACATGTAGAAGCAGACCTGCCAGAGGAACATGCGTTCATATCACAAGACACGTAGAAGCAGACCTTCCAGAAGTGCAAGACACGTAGAAGCAGACCTGCCAGAGGAAGATGCATTCATATTACAAGACACGTAGAAGCAGACCTGCCAGAGGAAGATACATTCATATTACAAGACATGTAGAAGCAGACCTGTCAGAGGTAGATGCATTCATATTACAAGACACGTAGAAGCAGACCTGCCAGAGGAAGATGCATTCATATTACAAGACACGTAGAAGCATACCTGCCAGAGAAAGATGCGTTCATATTACAAAACACGTAGAAGCAGACCTGCCAGAGGAAGATGCATTCATATTACAAGACACGTAGAAGCAGACATGCCAGAGAAAGATGGGTTCATATTACAAGACACCTAGAATCAGACCTGCCAGAGGAAGATGCGTTCATATTACAAGACACGTAGAAGCAGTCCTGCCAGAGGAAGATGCGTACATATTACAAGACACGTAGAATCAGATCTGCCAGAGGAAGATGCGTTCATATTACAAGACACGTAGAAGCAGACCTGCCTCGAGGAAGATGCATTCATATTACAAGACACGTAGAAGCAGACCTGCCAGAGGAAGATGCATTCATATTACAAGACACGTAGAAGCAGTCATGCCAGAGGAAGATGCATTCATATTACAAGACACGTAGTAGCAGACCTGCCAGAGGAAGATGCATTCGTATTACAAGACACGTAGAAGCAGACCTGCCAGAGGAAGATGCGTTCATATTACAAGACACGTAGAAGCAGACCTGCCAGAGGAAGATGCGTTCATATTACAAGACACGTAGAAGCAGACCTGCCAGAGGAAGATGCGTTCATATTACAAGACACGTAGAAGCAGACCTGCCAGAGGAAAATGCGTCCATATTACAAGACACGTAGAAGCAGACCTGCCAGAGGAAGATGCGTTCATATTACAAGACACGTGGAAGATGACCTGCCAGAGGAAGATGCGTTCATATTACAAGACCCGTAGAAGCAGACCTGCCAGAGAAAGATGCGTTCATATTACAAGACACGTAGAAGCAGACCTGCCAGAGGAAGATGCGTTCATATTAAAAGACACGTAGAAGCAGACCTGCCAGAGAAAGATGCGTTCATATTACAAGACACGTAGAAGCAGACCTGCCAGTGGAAGATGCGTTCATATTACAAGACACGTAGCAGCAGACCTGCCAGAGGAAGATGAATTCATATTACAAGACACGTAGAAGCAGACCTGCCAGAGGAAGATGCGTTCATATTACAAGACACGTAGAAGCAGACCTGCCTGAGGAAGATGCATTCATATTACAAGACACGTAGAAGCAGACCTGCCAGAGAAAGATGCATTCATATTCCAAGACACGTAGAAGCAGTCATGCCAGAGGAAGATGCATTTATATTACAAGACACGTAGAAGCATACATTCCAGAGGAAGATGCATTCATTATTCCAAGACACGTATAAGCAGTCGTGCCAGAGGAAGATGCATTCATATTAGATGACACGTAGAAGCAGACCTGCCAGAAGAAGATGCGTTCATATTAAAAGACACGTAGAAGCAGACCTGCCAGAGAAAGATGCATTCATAGTCCAAGACACGTAGAAGCAGTCATGCCAGAGGAAGATGCATACATATTACAAGACACGTAGAAGCAGACCTGCCAGAGGAAGATGCATTCATATTACAAGACACGTAGACGCAGACCTGCCAGAGGAAGATGCATTCATATTTCAAGACACGTAGAAGCAGACCTGCCAGAGGAAGATGCGTTCATATTACAAGACACGTAGAAGCAGACCAGCCAGAGAAAGATGAGTTTATATTACAAGACACGTAGAAGCAGACTTGCCAGAGGAAGATGCATTCATATTACAAGACACGTAGAAGCAGACCTGCCAGAGGAAGATGCGTTCATATTACAAGACACGTAAAAGCAGACCTGCCAGAGAAAGATGCGTTCATATTACAAGACACGTAGAAGCAGTCCTGCCAGAGGAAGATGCGTTCATATTACAAGACACGTAGAAGCAGATCTGCCAGAGGAAGATGCGTTCATATTACAAGACACGTAGAAGCAGACCTGCCAGAAGAAGATGCATTCATATTACAAGACAAGTAGAAGCAGACCTGCCAGAGGAAGATGCATTCATATTACAAGACACGTAGAAGCAGTCATGCCAGAGGAAGATGCATTCATATTACAAGACACGTAGTAGCAGACCTGCCAGAGGAAGATGCATTCGTATTACAAGACACGTAGAAGCAGACCTGCCAGAGGAAGATGCATTCATATTACAAGACACGTAGAAGCAGACCTGCCAGAGGAAGATGCGTTCATATTACAAGACACGTAGAAGCAGACCTGCCAGAGGAAGATGCGTTCATATTACAAGACACGTAGAAGCAGACCTGCCGAGGAAGATGCGTTCATATTACAAGACATGTAGAAGCAGACCTGCCAGTGGAAGATGCGTTCATATTACAAGACACGTAGAAGCAGACATGCCAGAGGAAGATGCGTTCATATTACAAGACACGTAGAAGCAGACCTGCCAGAGGAAGATGCGTTCATATTCCAAGACACGTAGAAGCAGTCATGCCAAAGGAAGATGCGTTCATATTACAAGACACGTAGAAGCAGACCTGCCAGAGAAAGATGCATTCATAGTCCAAGACACGTAGAAGCAGTCATGCCAGAGGAAGATGCGTTCATATTACAAGACACGTAGAAGGAGCGATGCCAGAGAAAGATGTGTTCATATTACAAGACACGTAGAAGCAGACCTGCCAGAGGAAGATGCATTCATATTACAAGACACGTATAAGAAGACCTGCCAGAGGAAGATGCGTTCATATTACAAGACACGTAGAAGCAGACCTGCCAGAGGAAGATGCATTCATATTACAAGACACGAAGAAGCAGACCTGCCAGAGAAAGATGCATTCATATTCCAAGACACGTAGAAGCAGTCATGTCAGAGGAAGATGCATTCATATTACAAGACACGTAGAAGCAGACCTGCCAGAGGAAGATGCATTTATATTACAAGACACGTAGAAGCAGACCTGCCAGAGGAAGATGCATTCATATTCCAAGACACGTAGAAGCAGTCATGCCAGAGGAAGATGCATTCATATTACATGACACGTAGAAGCAGACCTGCCAGAGGAAGATGCGTTCATATTACAAGACATGTAGAAGCAGACCTGCCAGAGATGGATGCATTCATAGTCCAAGAGACGTAGAAGCAGTCATACCAGAGAAAGATGCGTTCATATTACAAGACACATAGAAGCCGACCTGCCAGGGGAAGATGCGTTCATATTACAAGACACGTAGAAGCAGACCTGCCAGGGGAAGATGCGTTCATATTACAAGACACGTAGAAGCAGACCTGCCAGGGGAAGATGTGTTCATATTACAAGACACGTAGAAGCAGAAATGCCAGAGAAAGATGCGTTCATGTTACAAGACATGTAGAAGCAGACCTGCCAGGGGAAGATGCGTTCATATTACAAGACACGTTGAAGCAGACCTGCCAGAGGAAGATGCGTTCATATTACAAGACACGTAGAAGCAGACCTGCCAGGGGAAGATCTGTTCATATTACAAGACACGTAGAAGCAGACCTGCCAGAGGAAGATGCGTTCATATTACAAGACACGTAGAAGGAGACCTGCCAGGGGTAGATGTGTTCATATTACAAGACACGTAGAAGCAGACCTGCCAGAGGAAGATGCGTTCATATTACAAGACATGTAGAAGCAGACCTGCCGAGGAAGATGCGTTCATATTAAAAGACATGTAGAAGCAGACCTGCCAGAGAAAGATGCGTTCATATTACAAGACACATAGAAGCCGACCTGCAAGGGGAAGATGCATTCATATTACAAGACACGTAGAAGCAGACTTGCCAGGGGAAGATGCGTTCATATTACAAGACACATAGAAGCAGACATGCCAGAGAAAGATGCCTTCATATTACAAGACATGTAGAAGCAGACCTGCCAGGGGAATATGCGTTCATATTACAAGACATGTAGAAGCAGACCTGTCGGAGGAAGATGCGTTCATATTACAAGATACGTAGAAGCAGACCTGCCACAGAAAGATGCGTTCATATTACAAGACATGTAGAAGCAGACCTGCCGGAGGAAGATGCGTTCATATTCCAAGACACGGCGAAGCAGTCATGCCACAGGAAGATGCATTCATATTACAAGACACGTAGAAGCAGACCTGTCAGAGGAAGATGCGTTCATATTACAAGACACGTAGAAGCAGACCTGCCAGAGAAAGATGAGTTCATATTACAAGACACGTAGAAACAGACCTGCCAGAGGAAGATGCATTCATATTCCAAGACACGGCGAAGCAGTCATGCCACAGGAAGATGCATTCATATTACAAGACACGTAGAAGCAGACCTGCCAGAGGAAGATGCGTTCATATTACAAGACACGTAGAAGCAGACCTGCCAGAGGAAGATGCGTTCATATTACAAGACACGTAGAAGCAGACCTGCCGAGGAAGATGCGTTCATATTACAAGACATGTAGAAGCAGACCTGCCAGAGGAACATGCGTTCATATCACAAGACACGTAGAAGCAGACCTTCCAGAAGTGCAAGACACGTAGAAGCAGACCTGCCAGAGGAAGATGCATTCATATTACAAGACACGTAGAAGCAGACCTGCCAGAGGAAGATACATTCATATTACAAGACATGTAGAAGCAGACCTGTCAGAGGTAGATGCATTCATATTACAAGACACGTAGAAGCAGACCTGCCAGAGGAAGATGCATTCATATTACAAGACACGTAGAAGCATACCTGCCAGAGAAAGATGCGTTCATATTACAAAACACGTAGAAGCAGACCTGCCAGAGGAAGATGCATTCATATTACAAGACACGTAGAAGCAGACATGCCAGAGAAAGATGGGTTCATATTACAAGACACCTAGAATCAGACCTGCCAGAGGAAGATGCGTTCATATTACAAGACACGTAGAAGCAGTCCTGCCAGAGGAAGATGCGTACATATTACAAGACACGTAGAATCAGATCTGCCAGAGGAAGATGCGTTCATATTACAAGACACGTAGAAGCAGACCTGCCTCGAGGAAGATGCATTCATATTACAAGACACGTAGAAGCAGACCTGCCAGAGGAAGATGCATTCATATTACAAGACACGTAGAAGCAGTCATGCCAGAGGAAGATGCATTCATATTACAAGACACGTAGTAGCAGACCTGCCAGAGGAAGATGCATTCGTATTACAAGACACGTAGAAGCAGACCTGCCAGAGGAAGATGCGTTCATATTACAAGACACGTAGAAGCAGACCTGCCAGAGGAAGATGCATTCATATTACAAGACACGTAGAAGCAGACCTGCCAGAGGAAGATGCGTTCATATTACAAGACACGTAGAAGGAGACCTGCCAGGGGAAGATGCGTTCATATTACAAGACACGTAGAAGCAGACCTGCCAGGGGAAGATGCGTTCATATTACAAGACACGTAGAAGCAGACCTGCCAGAGGAAGATGCGTTCATATTACAAGACACGTAGAAGCAGACCTGCCAGAGGAAGATGCATTCATATTACAAGACACGTAGAAGCAGACCTACCAGAGGAAGATGCGTTCATATTACAAGACACGTAGAAGCAGACCTGCCAGAGGAAGATGCGTTCATATTACAAGACACGTAGAAGCAGACCTGCCAGAGGAAGATGCGTTCATATTACAAGACACGTAGAAGCAGACCTGCCAGAGGAAGATGCGTTCATATTACAAGACACGTAGAAGCAGACCTGCCAGAGGAAAATGCGTCCATATTACAAGACACGTAGAAGCTGACCTGCCAGAGGAAGATGCGTTCATATTACAAGACACGTGGAAGATGACCTGCCAGAGGAAGATGCGTTCATATTACAAGACCCGTAGAAGCAGACCTGCCAGAGAAAGATGCGTTCATATTACAAGACACGTAGAAGCAGACCTGCCAGAGGAAGATGCGTTCATATTAAAAGACACGTAGAAGCAGTCATGCCAGAGGAAGATGCATTCATATTACAAGACACGTAGAAGCAGTCATGCCAGAGGAAGATGCATTCATATTACAAGACACGTAGTAGCAGACCTGCCAGAGGAAGATGCATTCGTATTACAAGACACGTAGAAGCAGACCTGCCAGAGGAAGATGCGTTCATATCACAAGACACGTAGAAGCAGACCTGCCAGAGGAAGATGCATTCATATTACAAGACACGTAGAAGCAGACCTGCCAGAGGAAGATGCGTTCATATTACAAGACACGTAGAAGGAGACCTGCCAGGGGAAGATGCGTTCATATTACAAGACACGTAGAAGCAGACCTGCCAGGGGAAGATGCGTTCATATTACAAGACACGTAGAAGCAGACCTGCCAGAGGAAGATGCGTTCATATTACAAGACACGTAGAAGCAGATCTGCCAGAGGAAGATGCATTCATATTACAAGACACGTAGAAGCAGACCTGCCAGAGGAAGATGCGTTCATATTACAAGACACGTAGAAGCAGACCTGCCAGAGGAAGATGCGTTCATATTACAAGACACGTAGAAGCAGACCTGCCAGAGGAAGATGCGTTCATATTACAAGACACGTAGAAGCAGACCTGCCAGAGGAAGATGCGTTCATATTACAAGACACGTAGAAGCAGACCTGCCAGAGGAAAATGCGTCCATATTACAAGACACGTAGAAGCAGACCTGCCAGAGGAAGATGCGTCCATATTACAAGACACGTGGAAGATGACCTGCCAGAGGAAGATGCGTTCATATTACAAGACACGTAGAAGCAGACCTGCCAGAGAAAGATGCGTTCATATTACAAGACACGTAGAAGCAGACCTGCCAGAGGAAGATGCGTTCATATTAAAAGACACGTAGAAGCAGACCTGCCAGAGAAAGATGCATTCATATTACAAGATACGTAGAAGCAGACCTTCCAGAAATGCAAGGCATGTAGAAGCAGACCTGCCAGAGAAAGATGCGTTCATATTAGAAGACATGTAGAAGCAGACCTGCCAGAGGAAGATGTGTTCATATTACAAGACACGTAGAAGCAGACATGCCAGAGAAAGATGTGTTCATATTAGAAGACACGTAGAAGCAGACCTGCCAGAGGAAGATGCGTTCATATTACAAGACATGTAGATGCAGACCGGCCGAGGAAGATGCGTTCATATTAAAACAGATGTAGAAGCAGACCTGCCAGAGGAAGATGCGTTCATATTACAAGACACGTAGAAGCAGTCATGCTAGAGGAAGATGCGTTCATAATAAAACAGATGTAGAAGCAGACCTGCCAGAGGAAGATGCGTTCATATTACAAGACACGTAGAAGCAGTCATGCCAGAGGAAGATGCATTCATATTACAAGACACGTAGAAGCAGACCTGCCAGAGGAAGATGCATTGATTTTACAAGACACGTAGAGGCAGACCTGCCAGAGGAAGATGCGTTCATATTACAAGACACGTAGAAGCAGACCTGCCAGAGGAAGATGCGTTCATATTACAAGACATGTAGAAGCAGACCTTCCAGTGGAAGATGCGTTCATATTACAAGACACGTAGAAGCAGACCTGCCAGAGAAAGATGCGTTCATATTACAAGACACGTAGAAGCAGACCTGCCAGAGGAAGATGCATTCATATTACAAGACACGTAGAAGCAGACCTGCCAGAGGAAGATGCGTTCATATTACAAGACACGTAGAAGCAGACCTGCCAGAGGAAGAAGCATCCATATTACAAGACACGAAGAAGCAGACCTGCCAGAGAAAGATGCATTCATATTCCAAGACACGTAGAAGCAGACCTGCCAGAGGAAGATGCATTCATATTACAAGACACGTAGAAGCAGACCTGCCAGAGGAAGATGCATTCATATTACAAGACACGTAGAAGCAGACCTGCCAGAGGAAGATGCGTTCATATTCCAAGACACGTAGAAGCAGTCATGCCAGAGGAAGATGCGTTCATATTACAAGACACGTAGAAGCAGACCTGCCAGAGGAAGATGCATTCATAGTCCAAGACACGTAGAAGCAGACCTGCCAGTGGAAGATGCGTTCATATTACAAGACACGTAGAAGCAGACCTGCCAGAGGAAGATGCGTTCATATTACAAGAAACGTAGAAGCAGACATGCCAGAGAAAGATGCGTTCATATTACAAGACACGTAGAAGCAGACCTGCCAGAGGAAGATGCGTTCATATTACAAGACACGTAGAAGCAGACCTGCCAGAGGAAGATGCGTTCATATTACAAGACACGTAGAAGCAGACCTGCCAGAGGAAGATGCATCCATATTACAAGACACGAAGAAGCAGAACTGCCAGAGAAAGATGCATTCATATTCCAAGACACATAGAAGCAGACCTGCCAGAGGAAGATGCATTCATATTACAAGACACGTAGAAGCAGACCTGCCAGAGGAAGATGCATTCATATTACAAGACACGTAGAAGCAGACCTGCCAGAGGAAGATGCGTTCATATTCCAAGACACGTAGAAGCAGTCATGCCAGAGGAAGATGCGTTCATATTACAAGACACGTAGAAGCAGACCTGCCAGAGGAAGATGCGTTCATATTACAAGACATGTAGATGCAGACCTGCCGAGGAAGATGCGTTCATATTAAAACAGATGAAGAAGCAGACCTGCCAGAGGAAGATGCGTTCATATTACAAGACACGTAGAAGCAGTCATGCCAGAGGAAGATGCGTTCATATTACAAGACACGTAGAAGCAGACCTGCCAGAGGAAGATGCGTTCATTTTACAAGACACGTAGAGGCAGACCTGCCAGAGGAAGATGCGTTCATATTACAAGACACGTAGAAGCAGACCTGCCAGAGGAAGATGCGTTCATATTACAAGACACGTAGAAGCAGACCTTCCAGTGGAAGATGCGTTCATATTACAAGACACGTAGAAGCAGACCTGCCAGAGGAAGATGCGTTCATATTACAAGACACGTAGAAGCAGACATGCCAGAGAAAGATGTGTTCATATTACAAGACACGTAGAAGCAGACCTGCCAGAGGAAGATGCGTTCATATTACAAGACACGTAGAAGCAGACCTGCCAGAGGAAGATGCGTTCATATTACAAGACACGTAGAAGCAGACCTGCCAGAGGAAGATGCATCCATATTACAAGACACGAAGAAGCAGACCTGCCAGAGAAAGATGCGTTCATATTCCAAGACAAGTAGAAGCAGACCTGCCAGTGGAAGATGCGTTCATATTACAAGACACGTAGAAGCAGACATGCCAGAGAAAGATGCGTTCATATTACAAGACACGTAGAAGCAGACCTGCCAGTGGAAGATGCGTTCATATTACAAGACAAGTAGAAGCAGACATGCCGGAGGAAGATGCGTTCATATTACAAGACACGTAGAAGCAGACCTGCCAGAGGAAGATGCGTTCATATTCCAAGACACGTAGAAGCAGTCATGCCAGAGGAAGATGCGTTCATATTACAAGACACGTAGAAGCAGACCTGCCAGAGAAAGATGCATTCATAGTCCAAGACACGTAGAAGCAGTCATGCCAGAGGAAGATGCGTTCATATTACAAGACACGTAGAAGGAGAGATGCCAGAGAAAGATGTGTTCATATTACAAGACACGTAGAAGCAGACCTGCCAGAGGAAGATGCATTCATATTACAAGACACGTAGAAGCAGACCTGCCAGAGGAAGATGCATTCATATTACAAGACACGAAGAAGCAGACCTGCCAGAGAAAGATGCATTCATATTCCAAGACACGTAGAAGCAGTCATGTCAGAGGAAGATGCATTCATATTACAAGACACGTAGAAGCAGACCTGCCAGAGGAAGATGCATTCATATTACAAGACACGAAGAAGCAGACCTGCCAGAGAAAGATGCATTCATATTCCAAGACACGTAGAAGCAGTCATGTCAGAGGAAGATGCATTCATATTACAAGACACGTAGAAGCAGACCTGCCAGAGGAAGATGCATTTATATTACAAGACACGTAGAAGCAGACCTGCCAGAGGAAGATGCATTCATATTCCAAGACACGTAGAAGCAGTCATGCCAGAGGAAGATGCATTCATATTACATGACACGTAGAAGCAGACCTGCCAGAGGAAGATGCGTTCATATTACAAGACATGTAGAAGCAGACCTGCCAGAGATGGATGCATTCATAGTCCAAGAGACGTAGAAGCAGTCATACCAGAGAAAGATGCGTTCATATTACAAGACACATAGAAGCCGACCTGCCAGGGGAAGATGCGTTCATATTACAAGACACGTAGAAGCAGACCTGCCAGGGGAAGATGCGTTCATATTACAAGACACGTAGAAGCAGACCTGCCAGGGGAAGATGTGTTCATATTACAAGACACGTAGAAGCAGAAATGCCAGAGAAAGATGCGTTCATGTTACAAGACATGTAGAAGCAGACCTGCCAGGGGAAGATGCGTTCATATTACAAGACACGTAGAAGCAGACCTGCCAGTGGAAGATGCGTTCATATTACAAGACACGTAGAAGCAGACATGCCAGAGAAAGATGCGTTCATATTACAAGACACGTAGAAGCAGACCTGCCAGTGGAAGATGCGTTCATATTACAAGACAAGTAGAAGCAGACATGCCGGAGGAAGATGCGTTCATATTACAAGACACGTAGAAGCAGACCTGCCAGAGGAAGATGCGTTCATATTCCAAGACACGTAGAAGCAGTCATGCCAGAGGAAGATGCGTTCATATTACAAGACACGTAGAAGCAGACCTGCCAGAGAAAGATGCATTCATAGTCCAAGACACGTAGAAGCAGTCATGCCAGAGGAAGATGCGTTCATATTACAAGACACGTAGAAGGAGAGATGCCAGAGAAAGATGTGTTCATATTACAAGACACGTAGAAGCAGACCTGCCAGAGGAAGATGCATTCATATTACAAGACACGTAGAAGCAGACCTGCCAGAGGAAGATGCATTCATATTACAAGACACGAAGAAGCAGACCTGCCAGAGAAAGATGCATTCATATTCCAAGACACGTAGAAGCAGTCATGTCAGAGGAAGATGCATTCATATTACAAGACACGTAGAAGCAGACCTGCCAGAGGAAGATGCATTCATATTACAAGACACGAAGAAGCAGACCTGCCAGAGAAAGATGCATTCATATTCCAAGACACGTAGAAGCAGTCATGTCAGAGGAAGATGCATTCATATTACAAGACACGTAGAAGCAGACCTGCCAGAGGAAGATGCATTTATATTACAAGACACGTAGAAGCAGACCTGCCAGAGGAAGATGCATTCATATTCCAAGACACGTAGAAGCAGTCATGCCAGAGGAAGATGCATTCATATTACATGACACGTAGAAGCAGACCTGCCAGAGGAAGATGCGTTCATATTACAAGACATGTAGAAGCAGACCTGCCAGAGATGGATGCATTCATAGTCCAAGAGACGTAGAAGCAGTCATACCAGAGAAAGATGCGTTCATATTACAAGACACATAGAAGCCGACCTGCCAGGGGAAGATGCGTTCATATTACAAGACACGTAGAAGCAGACCTGCCAGGGGAAGATGCGTTCATATTACAAGACACGTAGAAGCAGACCTGCCAGGGGAAGATGTGTTCATATTACAAGACACGTAGAAGCAGAAATGCCAGAGAAAGATGCGTTCATGTTACAAGACATGTAGAAGCAGACCTGCCAGGGGAAGATGCGTTCATATTACAAGACACGTTGAAGCAGACCTGCCAGAGGAAGATGCGTTCATATTACAAGACACGTAGAAGCAGACCTGCCAGGGGAAGATCTGTTCATATTACAAGACACGTAGAAGCAGACCTGCCAGAGGAAGATGCGTTCATATTACAAGACACGTAGAAGGAGACCTGCCAGGGGAAGATGTGTTCATATTACAAGACACGTAGAAGCAGACCTGCCAGAGGAAGATGCGTTCATATTACAAGACATGTAGAAGCAGACCTGCCGAGGAAGATGCGTTCATATTAAAAGACATGTAGAAGCAGACCTGCCAGAGAAAGATGCGTTCATATTACAAGACACATAGAAGCCGACCTGCAAGGGGAAGATGCATTCATATTACAAGACACGTAGAAGCAGACTTGCCAGGGGAAGATGCGTTCATATTACAAGACACATAGAAGCAGACATGCCAGAGAAAGATGCCTTCATATTACAAGACATGTAGAAGCAGACCTGCCAGGGGAATATGCGTTCATATTACAAGACATGTAGAAGCAGACCTGTCGGAGGAAGATGCGTTCATATTACAAGATACGTAGAAGCAGACCTGCCACAGAAAGATGCGTTCATATTACAAGACATGTAGAAGCAGACCTGCCAGAGGAAGATGCGTTCATATTCCAAGACACGGCGAAGCAGTCATGCCACAGGAAGATGCATTCATATTACAAGACACGTAGAAGCAGACCTGCCAGAGGAAGATGCGTTCATATTACAAGACACGTAGAAGCAGACCTGCCAGAGAAAGATGAGTTCATATTACAAGACACGTAGAAGCAGACCTGCCAGAGGAAGATGCATTCATATTCCAAGACACGGCGAAGCAGTCATGCCACAGGAAGATGCATTCATATTACAAGACACGTAGAAGCAGACCTGCCAGAGGAAGATGCGTTCATATTACAAGACACGTAGAAGCAGACCTGCCAGAGGAAGATGCGTTCATATTACAAGACACGTAGAAGCAGACCTGCCGAGGAAGATGCGTTCATATTACAAGACATGTAGAAGCAGACCTGCCAGAGGAACATGCGTTCATATCACAAGACACGTAGAAGCAGACCTTCCAGAAGTGCAAGACACGTAGAAGCAGACCTGCCAGAGGAAGATGCATTCATATTACAAGACACGTAGAAGCAGACCTGCCAGAGGAAGATACATTCATATTACAAGACATGTAGAAGCAGACCTGTCAGAGGTAGATGCATTCATATTACAAGACACGTAGAAGCAGACCTGCCAGAGGAAGATGCATTCATATTACAAGACACGTAGAAGCATACCTGCCAGAGAAAGATGCGTTCATATTACAAAACACGTAGAAGCAGACCTGCCAGAGGAAGATGCATTCATATTACAAGACACGTAGAAGCAGACATGCCAGAGAAAGATGGGTTCATATTACAAGACACCTAGAATCAGACCTGCCAGAGGAAGATGCGTTCATATTACAAGACACGTAGAAGCAGTCCTGCCAGAGGAAGATGCGTACATATTACAAGACACGTAGAATCAGATCTGCCAGAGGAAGATGCGTTCATATTACAAGACACGTAGAAGCAGACCTGCCTCGAGGAAGATGCATTCATATTACAAGACACGTAGAAGCAGACCTGCCAGAGGAAGATGCATTCATATTACAAGACACGTAGAAGCAGTCATGCCAGAGGAAGATGCATTCATATTACAAGACACGTAGTAGCAGACCTGCCAGAGGAAGATGCATTCGTATTACAAGACACGTAGAAGCAGACCTGCCAGAGGAAGATGCGTTCATATTACAAGACACGTAGAAGCAGACCTGCCAGAGGAAGATGCGTTCATATTACAAGACACGTAGAAGCAGACCTGCCAGAGGAAGATGCGTTCATATTACAAGACACGTAGAAGCAGACCTGCCAGAGGAAAATGCGTCCATATTACAAGACACGTAGAAGCAGACCTGCCAGAGGAAGATGCGTTCATATTACAAGACACGTGGAAGATGACCTGCCAGAGGAAGATGCGTTCATATTACAAGACCCGTAGAAGCAGACCTGCCAGAGAAAGATGCGTTCATATTACAAGACACGTAGAAGCAGACCTGCCAGAGGAAGATGCGTTCATATTAAAAGACACGTAGAAGCAGACCTGCCAGAGAAAGATGCGTTCATATTACAAGACACGTAGAAGCAGACCTGCCAGTGGAAGATGCGTTCATATTACAAGACACGTAGCAGCAGACCTGCCAGAGGAAGATGAATTCATATTACAAGACACGTAGAAGCAGACCTGCCAGAGGAAGATGCGTTCATATTACAAGACACGTAGAAGCAGACCTGCCTGAGGAAGATGCATTCATATTACAAGACACGTAGAAGCAGACCTGCCAGAGAAAGATGCATTCATATTCCAAGACACGTAGAAGCAGTCATGCCAGAGGAAGATGCATTCATATTACAAGACACGTAGAAGCAGACCTGCCAGAGGAAGATGCATTTATATTACAAGACACGTAGAAGCATACATTCCAGAGGAAGATGCATTCATTATTCCAAGACACGTATAAGCAGTCGTGCCAGAGGAAGATGCATTCATATTAGATGACACGTAGAAGCAGACCTGCCAGAAGAAGATGCGTTCATATTAAAAGACACGTAGAAGCAGACCTGCCAGAGAAAGATGCATTCATAGTCCAAGACACGTAGAAGCAGTCATGCCAGAGGAAGATGCATACATATTACAAGACACGTAGAAGCAGACCTGCCAGAGGAAGATGCATTCATATTACAAGACACGTAGACGCAGACCTGCCAGAGGAAGATGCATTCATATTTCAAGACACGTAGAAGCAGACCTGCCAGAGGAAGATGCGTTCATATTACAAGACACGTAGAAGCAGACCAGCCAGAGAAAGATGAGTTTATATTACAAGACACGTAGAAGCAGACTTGCCAGAGGAAGATGCATTCATATTACAAGACACGTAGAAGCAGACCTGCCAGAGGAAGATGCGTTCATATTACAAGACACGTAAAAGCAGACCTGCCAGAGAAAGATGCGTTCATATTACAAGACACGTAGAAGCAGTCCTGCCAGAGGAAGATGCGTTCATATTACAAGACACGTAGAAGCAGATCTGCCAGAGGAAGATGCGTTCATATTACAAGACACGTAGAAGCAGACCTGCCAGAAGAAGATGCATTCATATTACAAGACAAGTAGAAGCAGACCTGCCAGAGGAAGATGCATTCATATTACAAGACACGTAGAAGCAGTCATGCCAGAGGAAGATGCATTCATATTACAAGACACGTAGTAGCAGACCTGCCAGAGGAAGATGCATTCGTATTACAAGACACGTAGAAGCAGACCTGCCAGAGGAAGATGCATTCATATTACAAGACACGTAGAAGCAGACCTGCCAGAGGAAGATGCGTTCATATTACAAGACACGTAGAAGCAGACCTGCCAGAGGAAGATGCGTTCATATTACAAGACACGTAGAAGCAGACCTGCCGAGGAAGATGCGTTCATATTACAAGACATGTAGAAGCAGACCTGCCAGTGGAAGATGCGTTCATATTACAAGACACGTAGAAGCAGACATGCCAGAGGAAGATGCGTTCATATTACAAGACACGTAGAAGCAGACCTGCCAGAGGAAGATGCGTTCATATTCCAAGACACGTAGAAGCAGTCATGCCAAAGGAAGATGCGTTCATATTACAAGACACGTAGAAGCAGACCTGCCAGAGAAAGATGCATTCATAGTCCAAGACACGTAGAAGCAGTCATGCCAGAGGAAGATGCGTTCATATTACAAGACACGTAGAAGGAGCGATGCCAGAGAAAGATGTGTTCATATTACAAGACACGTAGAAGCAGACCTGCCAGAGGAAGATGCATTCATATTACAAGACACGTATAAGAAGACCTGCCAGAGGAAGATGCGTTCATATTACAAGACACGTAGAAGCAGACCTGCCAGAGGAAGATGCATTCATATTACAAGACACGAAGAAGCAGACCTGCCAGAGAAAGATGCATTCATATTCCAAGACACGTAGAAGCAGTCATGTCAGAGGAAGATGCATTCATATTACAAGACACGTAGAAGCAGACCTGCCAGAGGAAGATGCATTTATATTACAAGACACGTAGAAGCAGACCTGCCAGAGGAAGATGCATTCATATTCCAAGACACGTAGAAGCAGTCATGCCAGAGGAAGATGCATTCATATTACATGACACGTAGAAGCAGACCTGCCAGAGGAAGATGCGTTCATATTACAAGACATGTAGAAGCAGACCTGCCAGAGATGGATGCATTCATAGTCCAAGAGACGTAGAAGCAGTCATACCAGAGAAAGATGCGTTCATATTACAAGACACATAGAAGCCGACCTGCCAGGGGAAGATGCGTTCATATTACAAGACACGTAGAAGCAGACCTGCCAGGGGAAGATGCGTTCATATTACAAGACACGTAGAAGCAGACCTGCCAGGGGAAGATGTGTTCATATTACAAGACACGTAGAAGCAGAAATGCCAGAGAAAGATGCGTTCATGTTACAAGACATGTAGAAGCAGACCTGCCAGGGGAAGATGCGTTCATATTACAAGACACGTTGAAGCAGACCTGCCAGAGGAA